>NW_027182290.1:20074868-25074868 GCF_029961685.1 Aristolochia californica
GGAAAAGGGGGAGGCTGGGAAATTTTAACTGAGTGTTGAATCCCAGCCCATAAGTCATTCTTTACAAAAATATAGCCCGTTACACTTGACAAATCACTTTACAATCATCAATGATCGTTAGGTCAACTTTTTATGAATGGGCAAAATAATGGTTTGTTTGACTCGGTTAAATATCCCACCGCACGTTCAATTGAGAATGTATGGAGAGGTTTGTTATATATTTAAAAGATTTCAATCCATAGGCCATTTGCATCTTTAACATGTTTTAACATGCATATCCATTTTTTAAAGCATGTGTAGAAAAATCTCTTTCTTATCAAATTCCAAGCTATTGGGGTAGTTGAACTAGTGGAATTTTCCAAACTTCGGTAACAAAACTTTTGTGTTCATTTGTGGTGTGTGCATAAATTTTCTTTACTTACATTTGTTTTTTTTTTTTATTTTTTCCATAAACAAACTCTAAAATTTTAATTTGTTGTCATCTACTCTCTTTTTTGTCTACAAGATGAAGGGAAAAGTGAAAACTCAAGTTTTGATTTAAGAAAAAAGTATACATCTAATATGGAAATGCATAATGCACAAATTTGAGAGAGATATTTCCAAAATTGTTTTTGTAATTTTTAGGGATTGTAAACTCATTTTAGTTTTTAAATATCAGGTTTTGCAATCGTCGGGAAAAGGGGGAGGCGGGGGAGTTTTAACTAAGTGTTGAATCCCAACCCATAATTCATTCCTTACAAAAATGTATCCCATTACTCATGATAAATAACTTTACAATCATCAATGATCGTTAGGTCAGGTTTTTGTAAATGGGCAAAATAATGGCTTGTTTGACTCTGGTAAATATCCCACCGCACGTTCTTTTGAGAATTTAATGAGGGGCTTGTTATTCTCTTTAAAAGGTTTGGATCCATAGGGCATTTGCATCTTTAACATGTTTCAAGCATGCATATCCATTTTTTAAAGCATATGTAAAAAAATATTTTTCTTATCACATTCCAAGCTATTGGGGTTGTTGAACTAGTGGAATTTCCCAAACTTGGATAACAAAAATTTTGGGTTCATTTATGGTGTGTGAATAAATTTTCTTTACTTATATTTGTTATAGTTTCAGATTTTTTCGATTCACAAACTCTAAAATTTTCATTTCGTTGTCATGTATTTTCTTTTTTGTCTACGAGATGAAGGCAAAGTGAAAACTCAAGTTTTGATTTCAGAAAAAAAGCATACATCTAAAAAGGAAACGCACAATGGAAAAATTTAGAGAGAAATATTCCCAAAATTTTCTGTAATTTTAAGGGATTGTAAACTCTTTTTAGTTTTTATATATCTTGTTTTGCAATCATCTGGAAAACGGGGAGGCGGGGGAATTTTAACTGAGTGTTGAATCCACACCCATAAGTCATTCCTTATAAAAATAATGACTTGTTTGACTCGGGTAAATATCCCACCGCACGTTCACTTGAGAATTTATATATCGGGTTTTGCAACCTTCGGGAAAAGGGGGAGGCGGGGGAATTTTAACTGAGTGTTGAATCCCAACCCATAAGTCATTCCTTATAAAAATATAGCCCGTTAAGCGTGATAAATCACTTTACAATTATCAATGATCGTTAGGTAAGCTTTTTGTAAATGGGCAAAATAATGGCTTGTTTGACTCGGTTAAATATCCCACCGCACGTTCACTTGAGAATATAATGAGCGGTTTGTAATTGTCTTTTTAAAAGGTTTGGATCCATAGGTCATTGCGTGTTTAACATGTTTCAAGCATGCATATCCATTTTTTAAAGCATGTGTAGAAAAATCTCTTTTTTATCAAATTGCAAGCTATTGGGGTTGTTGAACTAGTGGAATTTCCCAAACATGGATAACAAAACTTTTGTGTTCATTTGTGGTGTGTGAATAAATTTTCTTTACTTACATTTGTTGTTGATTTAAATTTTTTTCATACACACAACTCTAAAATTTTCATTTCTTTGTCATCTATTCTCTTTTTTGTCTACGAGATGAAGGGAAAAGTGAAAACTAATTTTTTGATTTAAGAAAAAAGTATACACCTAAAATGGAAATGCACCATTGAAAAATTTTGAGAGAGATATTTCACAAAGTTTTTTTTAATTTTTAGGGATTGCAAACTCTTTTTAGTTTTTATATATTAGGTTTTGCAATCGTTGGGAAAAGGGGGAAGTGGGGGAATTTTAACTGAGTGTTGACTGTCAACCCATAAGTCATTCGTTACAAAAATATGGCCCGTTACGCATGATAAATCACTATACAATCATCAATGATCGTTAGGTCAGCTTTTTGAAAATGGGCAAAATAATTGCTTGTTTGATTTGTGTAAATATCCCACCGTACGTTCACTTGAGAATTCAATGAGTGGTTTTTTATTCTCTTTAAAAGGTTTGGATCCATAGGTCATTTGCATCTTTAACATGTTTCCAGCATGCATATCCATTTTTTAAAGCATGTGTAGAAAAATCTCTTTCTTATCAAATTCCAAGCTATTGGGGTTGTTGAACTAGTGGAATTTCCCAAACTTGGAAAACAAAACTTTTGTGTTCATTTGTGGTGTGTAAATAAATTTTCTTTACTTACATTTGTTATTGTTTTAGATTTTTTCAACTCACAACCTTTAAAATTTTCATTTCGTTGTCATCTATTCTCTTTTTTGTCTACGAGATGAAGGGAAAAGTGAAAAATCAAGTTTAGATTTAAGAAAAAAGTGTATATCTAAAATGGAAATGCACATTGCACAAATTTAGAGAGAGATATTTCCGAAAAGTGTCTATAATTTTTGGATTGTAAACTCTTTTTTGTTTTTATCTATTTGTTTTGCAAACGTTGGGAAAAGAGGGAGGCGGTGGAATTATAACTAAGTGTTGAATCCCAACCCATAAGTCATTCCTTACAAAAATATAGCCTATTATGCATGATAAATCACTTTACAATCATGAATTATCGTTAGGTCGGCTTTTTGTAAATGGGCAAAATAATAGCTTGTTTGACTCAGGTAAATATCCCACTTCATGTTCACTTGAGAATTTAATAAGCGGTTATTTATTCTCTTAAAAAGGTTTTTGATCCATTGGTCATTTGCATCTTTAACTTGTGTCAAGTATGCATATCCATTTTTTAAAGCATGTGTAGACAAATATCTTTCTTATCAAATTCCAAGCTATTGGGGTTGTTGAACTAGTGCAATTTCCCAAACTTGGATAACAAAACTTTTGTGTTCATTTGTCGTGTGTGAATACATTTTCTTTACTTACATTTGTTATTGCTTTAAATTTATTCCATGCTAAAACTCTAAAATTTTCAATTTGTTGTCATCTATTCTCTTTTTTGTCTACGAGATGATGGGAAATGTGAAAACTCAAGTTTAGATTTAAGAAAAAAGTATACATCTAAAAAGGAAATGCACAATGCACAAATTTAGAGAGAGATATTTCCAAAACGCTTCTGTAATTTTTAGGGATTGTAAACTCTTTTTGTTTTTATATATCGGGTTTTGCAGTCTTCGGGAAAAGGGGGAGGCAGGGGAATTTTAATTGAGTGTTGAATCCCAACCTATAAGTCATTCCTTACTAAAAGATAGCCCGTTACGCATGATAAATCACTTCACAATCATCAATGATTGTTAGGTCAGTTTTTTGTAAATGGGAAAAATAATGACTTGTTTGACTCGGGTAAATATCCCACCGCACGTTCACTTGAGAATTTCATTAGCGGTTTGTTATAATCTTTAAATGGTATTGGATCCATGGGTCATTTGCATCTTTAACTGGTTCCAAACATGCATATCAATTTTTTAAAGCATGTATAGACAAATATCTTTCTTATCAAATTCCAAGCTATTGGGGTTGTTGAACTAGTGCAATTTCCCAAACTTGGATAACAAAACTTTTGTGTTCATTTGTCGTGTGTGAATACATTTTCTTTACTTACATTTGTTATTGCTTTAAATTTATTCCATGCTAAAACTCTAAAATTTTCAATTTGTTGTCATCTATTCTCTTTTTTGTCTACGAGATGATGGGAAATGTGAAAACTCAAGTTTAGATTTAAGAAAAAAGTATACATCTAAAAAGGAAATGCACAATGCACAAATTTAGAGAGAGATATTTCCAAAACGCTTCTGTAATTTTTAGGGATTGTAAACTCTTTTTGTTTTTATATATCGGGTTTTGCAGTCTTCGGGAAAAGGGGGAGGCAGGAGAATTTTAATTGAGTGTTGAATCCCAACCTATAAGTCATTCCTTACTAAAAGATAGCCCGTTACGCATGATAAATCACTTCACAATCATCAATGATTGTTAGGTCAGTTTTTTGTAAATGGGAAAAATAATGACTTGTTTGACTCGGGTAAATATCCCACCGCACGTTCACTTGAGAATTTAATTAGCGGTTTGTTATAATCTTTAAATGGTATTGGATCCATGGGTCATTTGCATCTTTAACTGGTTCCAAACATGCATATCAATTTTTTAAAGCATGTATAGAAAAATCTCTTTCTTACCAAATTCCAAGGTATTTGGGTTGTTGAACTGGTGGAATTTTCCAAACTTGGATAACAAAACTTTTGTGTTCATTTGTGGTGTGTGAATAAATTTTCTTTACTTACATTTGTTATTTCTTTAAATTTTTTCCTAGCACAAGCTCTAAAATTTTCATTTCGTTGTCATCTATTCTCTTTCTTGTCCACAAGATGAAGGGAAAAGTGAAAACTCAAGTTTTTTTTTAAGAAAAAAGTTTACATCTAAAATGGAAATGCACAATGCACAAATTTTGAGAGAGATATTTCTAAAAAGTGTCTGTAATTTTTAGGGATTATAAACACTTTTTCATTTTTATATATCAGGTTTTGGATTCGTTGGGAAAAGAGGGAGGCGGGGGAATTTTAACTGAGTGTTGAATCCCAGCCCATAAGTCATTCCTTACAAAAATATAGCCCGTTACACATGACAAATCACTTTACAATCATCAATGATTGTTAGGTCAGTTTTTTTGTGAATGGGCAAAATAATGGTTTGTTTGACTCGGTTAAATATCCCACCACACGTTCACTTGAAAATGCAATGAGCGTTTTGTTATTATCTTTAAAAGATTTGGATCCATATGTCATTTGCATCTTTAACATGTTTTAACTTGCATATACATTTTTTAAAAGCAAGTGTAGAAAAATCTCTTTCTTATCAAATTCCATGCTATTGGGGTTGTTGAACTAGTGGAATTTTCTAAACTTGGGTAACAAAACTTTTGTCTTCATTTGTGGTGTGTGCATTTTCTTTACTTACATTTGTTATTGTTATATATTTTTCCATATACAAACTCTAAAATTTTAATTTGTTGTCATCTATTCTCTTTTTTGTCTACGAGATGAAGGGAAAAGTGAAAACTCAAATTTTGATTTATGAAAAAAGTATACATCTAATATGGAAATGTACAATGCACAAATTTTGAGAGAGATATTTCCAAAAAGTTTTTGTAATTTTTAGGGATTGTAAACTCTTTTTAGTTTTTATATATCAGGTTTTGCAATCGTCGGGAAAAGGGGGAGGCGGGGGAGTTTTAACTGAGTGTTGAATCCCAACCTATAAGTCATTCCTAACAAAAATATATCCCATTACGCATGATAAATAACTTTACAATCATCAATGATCGTTAGGGCAACTTTTTGTAAATGGACAAAATAATGGCTTGTTTGACTCGGGTAAATATCCCACCACACGTTCACTTGATAATTTAATGATCGGTTTGTTATTTTTTAAAAAGGTTTGGATCCATAGGTCATTTGCATCTTTAACATGTTTCAAGCATGCATATCCATGTTTTAAAGCATGTGTAGAAAAATCTTTCTTATCACATTCCAAGCTATTGGGGTTGTTGAACTAGTAAAATTTCCCAAACTTGGATAACAAAAAATTTGTGTTCATTTGTGGTGTGTGAATAAATTTTCTTTACTTACATTTGTGATTGTTTTAGATTTTTTCGATTCACAAACTTTAAAATTTCCATTCGTTGTCATCTATTCTCTTTTTTGTCTTCGAGCTGAAGGCAAAAGTTAAAACTCAAGTTTTGACTTCAGAACAAAGTATACATCTAAAAAGTAAATGCACAACGCACAAATTTAGGGAGAGATATTACCAAAAGTTTCTGTAATTTTTAGGGATTGTAAACTCTTTTTAGTTTTTACATATCTGGTTTTGTAATCGTCTGGAAAACGAGGAGGCCGGGAAATTTTAACTGAGTGTTAAATCCCAACCCAAAAGTCATTCCTTACAAAAATATAGCCCGTTACACTTGATAAATCACTTTACAATCATCAATGATCGTAAGGTCAACTTTTGGTAAATGGGCAAATTAATGGCTTGTTTGACTCGAGTAAATATCACTTGAGAATTTAAAGTGGTTTGTTATTCTCCTTAAAAGGTTTTGACCCATAGGTCATTTGCACCTTTAACATGTTTCAAGCATGCATATCCATTTTATAAACCATGTGTAGAAAAATCTCTTTCTTATCAAATTCCAAGCTATTGGGGTTGTTGAACTAGTGGAATTTCCAAAACATGGATAACAAAACTTTTGTGTTCATATGTGGTGTGTGAATAAATTTTCTTTACTTACATTTTTTATTGCTTTAAATTTATTCCATGCACAAAATCTAAAATTTTCATTTCGTTGTCATCTATTCTCTTTCATTTCTACGAGATGAAGGGAAAAGTAAAAACTCAAGTTTTGATTTATGAAAAAAGTATACATCTAAAATGTAAATGAACAATGGACAAATTTAGAGAGAGATATTTCCAAAATGTTTCTATAATTTTTAGGGATTGTAAACTCTTTTTAGTTTTTATATATCAGATTTTGCAATCGTCGGGAAAAGGGGGAGGCGGGGGAATTTTAATTGAGTGTTGAATCCAACCCCATAAGTCATTCCTTGCAAAAATATAACCCGTTACGCATGATAAATTACTTTACAATCATCAATGATCGTTAGGTCAGCTTTTTGTAAATGGGCAAAATAATGGCTTGTTTGACTCAGGTATATATCCCACCACACATTCACTTTAGAATTTATTGAGCGATTTTTTAATCTCTTAAAAAGGTTTTGGATCCACAGCTCATTTGCATCTTTAACATGTTTCAAGCATGGATATCCATTTTTTAAAGCATGTTTGGAAAAATATCTTTCTCATCAAATTTCAAGCTATTGGGGTTGTTGAACTAGTGGAATTTCCCAAACTTGGATAACGAAACTTTTGTGTTCATTTGTGGTGTGTGAATAAATTTTCTTTACTTACATTTGTTATTTGTTTAAAATTTTTCCATAGACAACCTCTAAAATTTTCATTTCGTTGTGATCTATTCCCTTTTTTGTCTACGAGATGCAGGGAAAATTGAAAACTCAAGTTTTGATTTAAGAAAAAAGTATACAGCTAAAATGGAAATGCACAATGCACAATTTTAGAGAGAGGTATTTCCAAAAAAGTGTCTGTAATTTTTAGGGATTGTAAACTCTTTTTAGTTTTCATATATCAGGTTTTGCAATCGTCAGGAAAAGGGGGAGGCGGGGGAATTTTAACTGAGTGTTGAATCCCAACCCATAAGTCATTCCTTACAAAAATATGGCCCGTTATTCATCTATGATAGTTAGGTCAGCTTTTTGTCAATGGGAAAAATAATGGCTTGTTTGACTCGGGTAAATATTCCACCGCACATTCACTTGAGAATTTAATGAGCGGTTTGTTATTCTCTTTAAAAGGTTTTGGATCCATAGGTCATTTGCATCTTTAACATGTTTCAAGCAGGCATATCCATTTTTTAAAGCATGTGTAGGATAATATCGTTCAAATAAAATTCGAAGCTATTGGGGTTGTTGAACTAGTGGAATTTCCGGAACTTGGATAACAAAACTTTTGTGTTCATTTATGGTGTGTGAATAAATTTTCTTTACTTACATTTGTTATTGATTTAAATTTTTTCCATACACATACTCTAAAATTTTCATTTTGTTGTCCTCTATTCTCTTTTTGTCTACGAGATGAAGGGTAATGTGAAAACTCAAGTTTTGATTTAAGAAAAAAGTATACATCTAAAATGGAAATGCACAATGCACAAATTTAGAGAGATATTTCCAAAAAGTGTCTGTAATTTTTAGGTACTATAAATTCTTTTTAGTTTTTATATAGTGGGTTTTCCAAGCGTCGGGAAAAGGGGGAGGCGGGAGAATTTTAACTGAGTGTTGAATCCCAACCCATAAGTCATTCCTTACAAAAATATAGCCTGTTACACATGATAAATCACTTTACAATTGTCAATGATCGTTAGGTCAACTTTTTGTAAATAGGCAAAATAATGCCTTGTTTGACTCACGTAAATATCCCACCGCACTTTCACTTAAGAATTTAAAGAGGTTTGTTATTCTCTTTAAAAGGTTTGGATCCATATGTCATTTGCATCTTTGACTTGTTTCAAGCTTGCAAATCCATTTTTTAAAGCATGTGTAGAAAAATCTCTTTCTTATCAAATTCCGAGCTATTGGGGTTGTTGAACAAGTAGAATTTCCCAAACTTGGAAAACAAAGCTTTTGTGTTCATTTGTGGTGTGTGAATAAACTTTCTTTGCTTACGTTCGTTATTGATTTAAATTTATTGCATACACAAACTCTAAAATTTTCATTTCGTTGTCATCTATTGTTTTTTTTTGTCTACGAGATGAAGGGAAAAATGAAAACTCAAGTTTTGATTTATGAAAAAAGTATACATTTAAAATGCAAATGCACAATGCAAAAATTTAGAGAGAGATATTTCCAAAAAGGGTCTGTAATTTTTAGGGATTGTAAACTCTTTCTAGTTTTCATATATCAGGTTTCGTAATCGTCGAGAAAAGCAGGAGGCGGGGAAATTTTAACTGAGTGTTGAATCCCAACCCATAAGTCATTCCTTAAAAAAATATAGCCCGTTACGCATGATAAATCACTTTATGATCATCAATGATCGTTAGGTCAGCTTTTTGTAAATGGGTAAAATAATGGCTTGTTTGACTCGGGTAAATATCCCACCGCACGTTCACTTGAGAATTTAAAGAGGTTTGTTATTCTCTTTAAAAGGTTTGGATCCTTATGTCATTTGCATTTTTAACTTGTTTCAAGCATGCATATCCATTTTTTAAAGCATGTGTAGAAAAATCTCTTTTTTATCAAATTACAAGCTATTGGGGTTGTTTGAACTAGTGGAATTTCTGAAACTTGGATAACAAAACTTTTGTGTTTATTTGTGGTGTGTGAATAAATTTTCTTTACTTACATTTTTTAATGATTTAAAATTTTTTCATACACAAACTCTAAAATTTTCATTTCTTTGTGATCTATTCTCTTTTTTGCCTACGAGATGAAGGGAAAAGTGAAAACTCAAGTTTTGATTTAAGAAAAAAGTATACATCTAAAATGGAAATGCACCATTCAAAAATTTTGAGAGAGATATTTCACAACAGTTTCTCTAATTTTTAGGGATTGTAAACTCTTTTTAGTTTTTATATATCAGGTTTTGCAATCGTTGGGAAAAGGGGGAAGCGGGGGAATTCTAATTGAGTGTTGAATCCCAACCCGTATGAAATTCCTTACAAATATATAATCCGTTATGCATGTTAAATCACTTTACAATTATTAATGATCGTTAGGGCAACTTTTTGAAAATGGGCAAACTAATTGCTTGTTTGACTTGTGTAAATATCCCACCGTACGTTCACTTGAGAATTTAATGAGTGGTTTGTTATTCTTTTTAAAAGGTTTGGATCCATAGGTCATTTGCATCTTTAACATGTTTCAAGCATGCATATCCATTTTTTAAAGCATGTGTAGAAAAATCTCTTTCTTATCAAATTCCAAGCTATTGGGGTTGTTGAACTAGTGGAATTTCTCAAACTTGGATAACAAAACTTTTGTGTTCATTTGTGGTGTGTAAATAAATTTTCTTTACTTACATTTGTTATTGTTTTAGATTTTTTCAACTCACAAACTTTAAAATTTTCATTTCGTTGTCATCTATTCTCTTTTTTGTCTATGAGATTAAGGGAAAAGTGAAAAATCAAGTTTAGATTTAAGAAAAAAGTGTACATCTAAAATGGAAATACACAATGCACAAATTTAGAGAGAGATATTTCCAAAAAGTGTCTGTAATTTTTAGGGACTGTAAACTCTTTTTAGTTTTTATATATCTTGTTTTGCAATCATCGTGAAAAGGGGGAGGCGGGGGAATTATAACTGAGTGTTGAATCCCAACCCATAACTCATTCCTTAAAAAAATATAGCCTGTTATGGACGATAGATCACTTTACAATGATCAATGATCGTTAGGTCAACTTTTTGTAAATGGGCAAAATAATAGCTTGTTTGACTCGGGTAAATATCCCACAGCACGTTCACTTGAGAACTTAATAAATGGTTTGTTATTCTCTTTAAAAAGTTTTGGATCCATAGGTCATGCGCATATTTATCATGTTTCAAGCATGCATATCAATTTTTTAGAGCATGTGTAGAAAAATTTCTTTCTTATCAAATTCCAAGCTATTGGGGTTGTTGAACTAGTGGAATTTCCCAAACTTGCATATCAAAAATTTTGTGTTCATTTGTGGTGTGTGAATACATTTTCTTCACTTACATTTGTTATTGCTTTAAATTTTTTCCATGCTCAAACTCTAAAATTTTCAATTTGTTGTCATCTATTCTCTTTTTTGTCTACGAGATGAAGGGAAATGTGAAAACTTAAGTTTAGATTTAAGAAAAAAGTATACATCTAAAAAGGAAATGCACAATGCACAAATTTAGAGAGAGATATTTTATAAATGCTGCTATAATTTTTAGGGGTTGTAAACTCTTTTTGTTTTTATATATCGGGTTTTGCAGTCTTTGGGAAAAGGTGGAGGCGGGGGAATTTTAACTGAGTGTTGAATCTCAACCCATAATTCATTCCATACAAAAATATAGTCTGTTACGCATGATAAATCACTTTACAATCATCAATGATCGTTAGGTAAGCGTTTGTAAATGGGCAAAATAATGGCTTGTTTGATTCGGTTAAATATCCCACCGCACGTTCACTTGAGAATACGATGAGCGGTTTTCTGTTCATTTGTGGTGTAAATAAATTTTCTTTGCTTACATTTGTTATTTTTTTTGATTTTTTTTATTCACAAACTCTAAAATTTCATTTCGTTGTCAGCTATTCTCGTTTTGTTTACGAGATGAAGAGAAAAAGTGAAAGCTCAAGTTTTGATTTAAGAAAAAAGTATACATCTAAAATGGAAATGCACAATGCACAAATTTAGAGAAAGATATTTCCAAAAGGTGTCTGTAATTTTTAGGTATTGTAACCTCTTTTTAGTTTTTATGTATAAGGTTTTGCAATTGACGGGAAAAGGGTGAGGTGGGGGAATTTTAACTGAGTGTTGAATCCCAACCCATAAGTCATTCCTTACAAAAATATTGCCCGTTATGCATGATAAAACACTTTACAATCATCAATGATTGTTAGGTCAACTTTTTGTAAATGGGCAAAATAATGACTTGTTTCACTCGGGTAAATATCCCACCGCACGTTCACTTGAGAATTTAATAAGTGGTTTGTTATTTTCGTTAAATGGTTTTGGATCCATTGGTCATTTGCATTTTTAACTGGTTTCAAGCATGCATATCAATTTTTTAAAGCATGTGTAGGAAAATCTCTTTCTTATCAAATTCCAAGGTATTGGAGTTGTTGAACTGGTGGAATTTCCCAAACTTGGTTAACAAAACTTTTGTGTTCATTTGTGGTGTGTGAATAAATTTTCTTTACATACATTTGTTATTTATTTAATTTTTTTCCATCCACAAACTCTAAAATTTTAATTTCGTTGTCATCTATTCTCTTTCTTATCCACGAGAAGAAGGGAAAAGTGAAAACTCAAGTTTTTTTTTAAGAAAAAAGTTTACATCTAAATTGAAAATGCACAATGCACAAATTTTGAGAGAGATATATCCAAAAAGTGTCTGTAATTTTTAGGGATTATAAACACTTTTTCATTTTTATATATCAGGTTTTGGATTCGTCGGGAAAAGGGGGACGTGGGGGAATTTTAACTGAGTGTTGAATCCCAGCCCATAAGTTATTCCTTACAAAAAGATAGCCTGTTACACATAAAAAATCACTTTACAATCATCAACGATCGTTAGGTCAGCTTTTTGTGAATGGGCAAAATAAAGGATTGTTTGACTCGGTTAAATATCCCATCGCACATTCACTTGAGAATGTAATGAGTGGTTTTTTATTATCTTTAAAAGGTTTGGATCCATAGCTCATTTGCATCTTTAACATGTTTTAACATGCATATCCATTTTTTAAAGCATATGTAGAAAAATCTCTTTTTTATCAAATTCCAAGCTATTGGGGTAGTTGAACTAGTGGAGTTTTCCAAACTTGGGTAACAAAACTTTTGTGTTCATTTGTGGTGTGTGCATAAATTTTCTTTACTTACAATTGTTACTGTTTTAAATTTTTTCCATATACAAACTCTAAAATTTTAATTTGTTGTCATCTACTCTCTTTTTTGTCTACGAGATGAAGGGAGAAGCGAAAACTCAAGTTTTGATTTAAGAAAAAAGTATACATCTAATATGTAAATGCAAAATGCACAAATTTTGAGAGAGATATTTCAAAAAAGTTTCTGTAATTTTTAGGGATTGTAAACTCTTTTTAGTTTTTATATATCATGTTTTGCAATCGTCGGGAAGAGGGGTACACGGGGGAGTTTTAACTGAGTGTTGAATCCCAACCCATAAGTCATTCCGTACAAAAATATAGCCCATTACACTTGATAAATAACTTTATGATCATCAATGATCGTTATGTCAGCTTTTTGTAAATGGGAAAAATAATGGCTTGTTTGACTCGGGTAAATATCCCACCGCACGTTCACTTGAGAATTTAATGAGTGGCTTGTTATTCTCTTTAAAAGGTTTGGATCCATAGGTCATTTGCATCTTTAACATGTTTCAAGCATTCATATCCATTTTTTAAAGCATGTGTAGAAAAATCTCTTTCTTTTCACATTCGAAGCTATTGGGGTTGTTGAACTAGTGGAGTTTCCCAAACTTGGATAACAAAACTTTTGTGTTCATTTGTGGTGTGTGAATAAATTTTCTTTACTTACATTGGTTATTTTTTTAGATTTTTTCCATTCACAAACTCTAAAATTTTCTTTTCATTGTCATCTTTTCTCTTTTTTGTCTACGAGATGAAGGGAAAAGTGAAAACTCAAGTTTTGATTTAAGAAAAAATTATATATCTAAAATGGAAATGCACAATGCACAAATTTGGAGAGAGATATTTCCAAAATGTGTCTATAAATTTTAGGGATTATAAACTCTTTTTAGTTCTTATATTTCAGGTTTTGCAATCGTCGGGAAAAGGGGGAGGAGGAGGAATTTTAACTGAGTGTTGAATCCCAACCCATAAGTCATTCCTTACAAAAATATAGCCTGTTACGCTTGATAAATCAGTTTACAATCATCAATGATCATTAGGTCAGAGTTTTGTAAAAGGGCAAAGTAATGGCTTGTTTGACTCGGGTAAATATCCCACCGCACGTTCATTTTACAATTTAATGAGCGGTTTCGTATTCTCTTTAAAAGGTTTTGGATCCACAGGTCATTTGCATCTTTAACATGTTTCAAGCATGGATATCCCTTTTTTAAAGCATGTGTAGAAAAATAGCTTTCTCATCAAATTCCAAGCTATTGGGGTTGTTGAACTAGTGGAATTTCCCAAGTTTAGATAACAAAACTTTTGTGTTCATTTGTGGTGTGTGATTAAAATTTCTTTACTTACATTTATTTTTGCTTTAAATTTTTTCCATACTCAAACTCTAAAATTTTCATTTCGTTGTCATCTATTCTCTTTTTTGTCTACGAGATGAAGGGAAAAGTAAAAAATCAAGTTTTGATTTAAGAAAAAAATATTCATCTAAAAAGGAAATGGACAATGCACAAATTTAGAGAGAGATATTTCCAAAAATTTTCTATAATTTTAAGGGATTGTAAACTCTTTTTAGTTTTTATATATCAAGTTTTGCAGTCATCGGGAAAACGGGGAGGCGGAGGAATTTTAACTGAGTGCTGAATCCCAACCCATAAGTCATTACATAAAAAAATATGGCCCGTCACACAATATATATCATTTTACATTCATCAATGATCGTTAGGTCAACTTTTTGTAATGGGCAAAATAATGGCTTGTTTGACTCGGTTAAATATCCCACCGCACGTTCACTTGAGAATTTAATGAACGTTTTGTTATTATCTTTAAAAGGTTTGGATCCTTAGGCCATTTGCATCTTTAACATGTTTAAAGCATGCATATCCATTTTTTAAAGCATGTGTAGAAAAGTCTCTTTCGTATCACATTCCAAGCAATTGGGGTCATTGAACAAGTGGAATTTCCCAAACTTGGATAAGAAAACTTTTGTGTTCATTTGTTGTGTGTGAATAAATTTTCTTTACTTACATTTGTTATTGCTTAAAATTTTTTCCATACATAAACTCTAAAATTTTCATTTCGTTGCCATCTATTGTCTTTTTTGTCTACGAGATGAAGGGAGAAGTGCACACTCAAGTTTTGATTTAAGAAAAAAGTATACCTCAAGAAATGAAATGCACAATGCACAAATTTAGAGAGAGATATTTCCAAAAAGTTTCGGTAATTTTTAGGGATTGTAAACACTTTTTAGTTTTTATATATCAGGTTTTGCAATCGTTGGGAAAAGGGGGAAGCGGGGGAATTTTAACTGAGTGTTGAATCCTAACCCATATATCATTCCTCAAAAAAAATATAGCCCATTACACATGATAAATCACTTTATAATCATCAATGATTGTTAGGTCAGCTTTTTGTAAATGGGCAAAATAATGGCTTGTTTGACTCGGGTAAATATCCCACCGCATGTTCACTTGAGAATTTAATGAGCGGTTTGTAATTCTCTTAAAAGGGTTTGGATCCATGGGTCATTTGCATCTTTAACATGTTTCAAGCATGCATATCCATTTTTTAAAGCATGTGTAGAAAAGCCTCTTTCTTATCAAATTCCAAGCTATTGGGTTGTTGAACTAGTGGAATTTTTCAAAGTCGGATAACAAAAATTTTGTGTTCATTTGTGGTGTGTAAATAAATTTCCTTTACTTAAATTTGGTATTGCTTTAGATTTTTTTCATACAGAAACTTTAAAATTTTCATCTCGTTGTCATCTATTTTCTTTTTTGTCTACGAGATGAAGGGAGAAGTGCAAACTCAAGTTTTGATATAAGAAAAAAATATATATCTAAAAATGAAATTCCCAATGCACAAATTTAGAGAGAGATATTTCTAAAAAGTTTCTGTAATTTTTAGGGATTGTAAACTCTTTTTAGTTTTTATATATCAGGTTTTGCAATTGTCTGGAAAACAGGGAAGCGGGGGAATTTTAATTGAGTGTTCTATCTCAACCCATAAGTCATTCCTGACAAAAAATAGCCCGTTATGCATGATAAATCACTTTACAACCATCAATGATCGTTAGGTCAGCTTTTTGTAAATGGGCAAAATAATGGCTTGTTTGACTCGGGAAAATATCCCACCACACGTTCACATGTGATTTTTTTGAGCGCTTTGTTATTCTCTTCAAAGGGTTTGGATCGATAGGTCATTTGCATCTTTATCATGTTTCAAGCTTGCAAATCCTTTTTTTAAAGCATGTGTAGAAAAATCTCTTTTTTTATCATATTCCAAGCTATTGGGGTTGTTGAACTAGTGGAATTTCCCAAACTTTTTGTGTTCATTTGAGGTGTGTGAATAAATTTTCTTTACTTACGTTTGTGATTGATTTAAATTTTTTCCACACACAAACTCTAAATTTTTCATTTCGTTGTCATCTTTTCTCTTTATTGTCTACGAGATGAAGGGAAAAGTACAAACTCAAGTTTCGATTTAAGAAAAAAGTATACATCTAAAATGGAAATGCAGAATGCACAAATTTAGAGAGAGATATTTCCAAAATTGTCTGTAATTTTTAGGGATTGCAAACTCTTTTTAGTATTTAAATATCAGGTTTCACAATCGTCGAGAAAAGGGGAAGGGCAGGGTATTTTAACTGAATGTTGAATGGTAACCCATAAGTCATTCCTTACAAAAAATATAGCCCGTTACGCTTGATAAATCACTTTACAATCATCAATGATTGTTAGGTCAGCTTTTTGTAAATGGGAAAAACAATGGCTAGTTTGACTCGTGTCAATATCCAACAGCACGTTCACTTGATAATTTAATGAGGGGTTTGTTATTCTCTTTAAAAGGTTTTGGATCCATAGGTGATTTGCATCTTTAACTTGTTTCAAGCATGCCTATCCCTTTTTTAAAGCATGTGTAGAAAAATGTCTTTCTTATCAAATTTCAAACTAATAGGGTTGTTGAACTAGTGGAATTTCCCAAACTTGGATAACAAAATGTTTGTGTTCATTTGTGGTGTGTGAATAAATTTTCTTTACTTACATTTGTTATTGTTTTAAATTTTTTCCATACACAAACTCTAAAATTTTCATTCGTTGTCATCTATTCACTTTTTTGTCTACGAGATGAAGGGAAAAGTGAAAACTCAAGTTTTGATTTAAGAAAAAAGTATACATATAAAATGGAAATGCACAATGCACAAATATAGAGAGAGATATTTCCAAAAAGTTTCTGTAATTTTCAGGGATTGTCAACTCTTTTAAGTTTTTATATATCAGGTTTTGCAGTCGTAGGGAAAACGGGGAGACAGGGGAATTTTAACTTAGTGTTGAATCCCAACCCATAAGTCATTCCATACAAAAATATTGCCCGTTAAGCATGATAAATCACTTTACAATCATCAATGATCGTTAGGTTAGCTTTTTGTAAATGGGCAAAACAAAGGCTTTTTTGACTTGGGTAAATATCCCGTCGCACGTTCACTTGATATTTTAATGAGCAGTTAGTTATTCTATATAAAAGATTTTGTATCCATAGGTCATTTGCATCTTTAACATGTTTCAAGCATGCATATCCTTTTTTTAAAGCATGCGTAGAAAAATCTCTTTTTTTATCAAATTCCAAGCTACTGGGGTTGTTGAACTAGTGGAATTTCCCAACTTTGGATAACAAAACTTTTGCGTTCATCTGTGGTGTGTGAATAAATTTTCTTGACTTACATTTGTCATACCTTAAAATATTTTCCATTCACAAAATCTACAATTTTCATTTCGTGTCATCTATTCTCTTTTTTGTCTACGAGATGAAGAGAAAAGTGAAAACTCAAGTTATAATTTAAGAAAAAGTATACATAAAAAATGGAAATGCCCAATGAAAAAATTTAGAGAGATATATTTCCAAAAAGTGTCTGTAATTTTGGGGATTGTAAACTCTTTTTAGTTTTTATTTATCAGGTTTTCGCAATCATTGGGAAAAGGGGGATGCGGGGAAAATTTAATTGAGTGTTGAATCCCAACCCATAAGTCATTCCTTACAAAAATATAGCCCGTTACGCCTGATAAATCACTTTACAATCATCAATGATCATTAGGCCAACTTTTTGTAAATGGGCAAAATAATGGCTAGTTTGACTCAGGTAAATATCACATCGCATGTTCACTTGATAATTTAATGAGCGGTTTGTTATGCTCTTTAAAAGGTTTTGAATCCTTAGGCCATTTGTATCTTTAACATGTTTCAAGCATGCATATCCCTTTTTTAAAGCATGTGTAGAAAAATCTCTTTCTTATCAAATTCCAAGCTATTGGGGTTGTTGAACTAATGGAATTTCCCAAACTTGGACAACAATACTTTTGTGTTCATTTGTGTATTTGTGAATAAATTTTTTTTACTTACATTTGTTATTGCTTTAAATTTTTTCCATACACAAACTCTAAAATTTTCATTTTGTTGTCATTTATTCACTTTCTTGTCTACGAGATGAAGGAAAAAAGTGAAAACTCCAATTTTTTTTTAGAAGTATACATCTAAAATGGAAATGCACAATGCTCAAATTTAGAGCGAGATATTTCCAAAAAGTTTTTGTAATTTTTAAGGATTGTAAACTCTTTTTGGTTTTTATATATCAGGTTTTTGCAATCGTCAGGAAAAGGAGGAGGAGGGGCAATTTTAATTGAGTACTAAATCCCAACCCAAAAGTCATTCCTTAAAAAAATATAGCCCGTTACGCATGATAAATCAATTTAGAATCATCAATGATCGTTAGGTCAGTTTTTTGTAAATGGGCAAAATAATGGCTAGTTTTACTCGGGTAAATATCCCACCGCACGTTCACTTGATAATTTATTGAGCAGTTTGTTATTCTCTTAAAAAGGTTTTGGATCCATAGGTCATTTGCATCTTTAACATGTTTCTAGCTTGCATATCCCTTTTTTAAAGCATGTGTAGAAAAATCTCTTTCTTATCAAATTCCAAGCTATTGGGGTTGTTGAACTAGTGGAATTTCCAAAACTAGATAACAAAACTTTTGTGTTCATTTGTGGTGTGTGAATAAATTTTCTTTACTTACATTTGTTATTGGTTTAAATTTTTTCCATACACAAACTCTAAAATTTTCATTTCGTTGTCATCTATTCTCTCTTTTGTCTACGAGATGAAGGGAAAAGTGAAAACTCAGGTTTTGATTAAAGAATAAGGTATATATCTAAAATGGTATTGTTATGCATAAATTTAGAGAGTGATATTTCCAAAGAGTGTCTGTAATTTTTAGGGATTGTAAACTCTTTTTAGTTTTTATATATCAGGTTTTGCTATCGTCGAGAAAAGGGGGAGGCAGGTGAGTTTTCACTGAGTGTTGAATCCCAACCCAAAAAACCTTCCTTATAAAAATATAGCCCAATACGCAAGATAAATCACTTTACAATCATCAATGATCGTTAGGTCAGCTTTTTGTAAATGGGCAAAATATTGGCTAGTTTGACTCAAGTAAATATCGCCTCGCACGTTCACTTGATAATTTAATGAGCGGTAAGTTATGCTCTTTAAAAGGTTTTGGATCCATAGGTCATTTTTATCTTTAACATGTTTCAAGCATGCATATCCCTTTTTTAAAGCATGTGTAGAAAAATCTCTTTCTTATCAAATTCCAAGCTATTGTGGTTGTTGAACTAGTGGAATTTCCCAAACTTGGACAACAATACTTTTGTGTTCATTTGTGGATTTGTGAATAAATTTTTTTTACTTACATTTGTTATTGTTTTACATTTTTTTTCCATACACAAAATCTAAAATTTTCATTTTGTTGTCATCTATTCTCTTTCCTGTCTACGAGATGAAGGGCAAAGTGAAAACTCAAGCTTCGATTTAAGAAAAAATTATACTACTAAAATGGTAATGCACAATGCACAAATTTAGAGAGAGATATTTGCAAAAAGTATCTCTATTTTTTAGGGATTGTAAACTCTTTTTAGTTTTTATATATAAGGTTTTGCAATCGTCGGGAAAAGGGGGAGGCGGGGGAATTATAACTGAGTGTTGAATCCCAAACCATAAGTCACTCCTTAAAAAAATACAGCCCATTATGCATGATAAATCACTTTGCAATCATCAATGATCGTTAGGTCAGCTTTTTGTAAATGGGCAAAATTATGGCTTGTTTGACTCGGGTAAATATCCCACCGCACATTCACATGATAATTTAATGAATGGTTTTTTATTCTCTTTAAAAGGTTTTGGATCCATAGGTCATTTGCATCTTCGACATGTTTCAACCACGCATATCCTTTTTTTAAAGCATGTGTAGAAAAATCTCTTTCTTATCAAATTCCATGCTATTGGGGTTGTTGAACTAGTTGTCGCAAACTTGGATAACAAAACTTTTGTGTTCATTTGTGGTGTGTGAATAAATTTTCTTTAGTTACATTTGTTATTGCTTTAAATTTTTTCTATACACAAACTGTAAAATTTTCATTTCGTTGTCATCTATTCTCTATTTTGTCCACGAGATGAAGGGAAAAGTGAAAACTCAAGTTTTTATTTAAGAAAATAGTATACATCAAAAATCGAAATGCAAAATGCACAAATTTAGAGAGAGATATTTTCAAAAACTTTCGAAAATTTTTAGGGATTGTTAACTCTTTTTGGTTTTTATATAGCATGTTTTGCAATCGTCGGGAAAAGGGGGAGGGCAGGGAATTTTAACTGAGTGTTGAATCGTAACCCATAAGTCATTCCTTAAAAAAATATGGCCCGTTACACATGATAAATCACTTTACAATCATCAATGATTGTTAGGTTAGCGTTTTGTAAATGGGCAAAATAATGGCTTGTTTGACTCGGGTCAATATCCCACCGCACGTTCACTTGATAATTTAATGTGCGGTTTGTTATTCTTTTTAAAAGGTTTTGGATCCATAGGTCATTTAAATCTTTAACTTGTTTCAAGCATGCCTATCCCTTTCATAAAGCATGTGTATAAAAATGCTTTCTTATAAAATCCAAACTATTGGGGTTGTTGAACTTGTGGAATTTCCTAAACTTGGATAACAAAACTTTTGTCTTCATTTATGGTGTGCGAATAAATTTTATTTACTTACATTTGTCATTGCTTTAAATTTTTTCCATTCACAAACTCTGAAATTTTCATTTCGTTGTAATCTATTATATTTTTTGTCTACGAGATGAAGGGAAAAGTGAAAACTGAAGTTTTGATTTAAGAAAAAAGTATACTTCAAAAACAGTAATGCACAATGCACAAATTTTGAGAGTGATATATCCAAAAAAATTCTGTAATTTTTAGGGATTGTAAAATCTTTTTAGTTTTTATATATCAGGTTTTGCAATCATCGGGAAAAGGGGGACACAGGGGAATTTTAACTGAGTGTTGAATCCCAACCCATAAGTCATTTGTTACAAAAATATAGCCCGTTACACCTGATAAATCACATTACAATCATCAATGATCATTAGGTCAGCTTTTTGTAAATGGGCAAAATAATGGCTTATTTGACTCGGGTAAATATCCACCACACGTTCACTTGCAAATTTAATGAGCGGCATGTTACTCTTTAAAAGGTTTTGGATCGATAGGTCATTTGCATCTTTAACATGTTTTAGACATGCATATCTCTTTTTTAAAGCATGTGTAGAAAAATCTCTTTCTTATTAAATTCCAAGCTACTGGGGTTGTTGAACATGTAGGATTTCCCCAACATGGATAACAAAACTTTTGTGTTCGTTTGTGGTGTGTGAATAAATTTTCTTTACTTTCATTTCTTATTGCTTTAAATTTTTTCCATAAACAAACTCCAAAATTTTCATTTCGTTGTCAACTATTCTCTTTTTTGTCTACGAGATGAAGGAAAAAAGTGAAAACTCAAGTTTTGATTTAAGAAAAAAGTATACGTCTAAAATGGAAATGCACAATGGACAAATTTAGAGAGAGATATTTCCAAAAAGTGTCTATAATTTTTAGGGATTGTAAACTATTTTTGGTTTTTATATATCAGGTTTTGCAATCGTCGGGAAAAGGTGGAGGCGGGGGAATTTTAACTGATTGTTGAATCCCAACCAATACGTCACTACTTACAAAAATATAGTCCGTTATGGATGGTAAATCACTTTACAATCATCAATGATCCTTAGGTCAGCTTTTTGTAAATGGGCTTAATAATGGCTAGTTTTACTCGGATAAATATCCCACCGCACGTTCAGTTGATAATTTAATGAGCAGTTTCTTATTCTCTTAAAAAGGTTTTGGATCCATAGGACATTTGCATATTTAACTTGTTTCAACCATGCATATCCCTTTTTTAAAGCATGTGTAGAAAAATCTCTTTCTTATCAAATTCCAAGATATTGGGGTTGTTGAACTAGTGGAATTTCCCAAACTAGATAACAAAACTTTTGTGTTCATTTGTGGTGTGTGAATAAATTTTATTTACTTAAATTTTTTGTTGCTTTAAATTTTTTCCATACACAAACTCTAAAATTTTCATTTCGTTGTCATCTATTCTTTTTTTTTTGTTTACGAGATGAAGGGAAAAATGAAAAGTCAAGTTTTGATTTAAGAATAAAGTATACATCTAAAATGGAAATGTTATCCACAAATTTAGAGAGAGATATTTCCAAAATGGGTCTGTAATTTCTAAGGATTGTAAACTCTTTTTAGTTTTTATATATCAAGTTTTGCAATTGTTGGGAAAAGGGGGAGGCGGGTGAATTTTAACTGAGTGTTGAATCCCAACCCATAAGTCCTTCCTTACCAAAATATAGCCCATTACGCATGATAAATCACTTTACAATCATCAATGATCATTAGGTCAGATATTTGTAAATGGGCAAAATAATGGCTAGTTTGACTCTACTAAATATCCCACCACACGTTCACTTGATAATTTATTGAGCGGTTTGTTATTCTCTTTAAAAGGTTTTGGAACCATAGGTCATTTGCATCTTTAACATGTTTCAAGCATGCATATTCCTTTTTTAAAGCATGTGTAGAAAAATCTCTTTCTTAACAAATTCCAAGTTATTGGGGTTGTTGAACTAGTGGAATTTCCCAAACTTGGATAAAAAACTTTTGTGTTCAATTGTGGTGTGTGAATAAATTTTCTTTACATACATTTGTTATTGCTATAAATTTTTTCAATACACAAACTCTAAAACTTTTATTTCGTTGTCATCTATTCTCTTTATTATCTACGAGATGAAGGAAAAAGTGAAAACTCAAGTTTTGATTTAAGAAAAAAGTATACATCTAAAATGGAAATGCAAAATGCACAAATTTAGAGAGTAATATTTCCAAAAAGTGTCTGTAATTTTTAGGGATTGTAAAATCTTTTTAGTTTTTATATATCAAGTTTTGCTATCGTTCGAAAAAGGGGGAGGCAGGGGAATTTTAACTGAGTGTTGAATCCCAACCCATAAGTCATTCCTTACAAAAATATAGCCCGTTATGCATGATAAATCACTATACAATCATCAATGATCATTAGGTCAGCTTTTTGTAAATGGGCAAAACAATGGCGCTTTTGATTCGGGTGAATATCCGACCGCACGTTCACTTGATAATTTAATGAGTGGTTTGTTATTATATTTAAAAGGTTTTGGATCCGTATGTCATTTACTTCTTTACCATGTTTCAAACAAGCATATCCCCTTTTTAAAGCATGTGCAAAAAAATTTCTTTCTTATCAAATTCCAGGCCCTTGGGGTTTTTGAACTAGTGGAATTTTCCAAACTTGGATAACAAAACTTTTGCGTTCATTTGTGGTGTGTGAATAAATTTTCTTTACTTAAATTTGTTATTGCTTTAAATTTTTTCCATACTCAAACTCTAAAATTTTCATTTCAATGTCATCTATTCTCTATTTTGTCTACGAGATGAAGGGAAAAGTGAAAACTCATGTTTTGATTTAAGAAAAAAGTATACATCTAAAGTGGAAATGCACAATACAAAAATTTAGAGAGAGATATTTCCAAAAAATGTCTGTCATTTTTAGGGATTGTAAACTCTTTTTAGTTTTTATATATCAGGTTTTACGATTGTCGGGAAAAGGGAGAGGTGGGGGAATTTTAACTGAGTGTTGAATCCCAAGCCATAAGTCATTCCTTAAAAAAATATTGCCCGTTATGAATGACAAATCACTTTACAATCATATTTGATAGTTTGGTCAGCTTTTTGTAAATGGGCAAAACAATGTCTTGTTTGACTCGGATAAATATCCCACTGCACGTTCAGTTCATAATTTAATGAGCAGTTTTTTATTCTCTTTAAAAGGTTTTGGATACATAGGTCATTTGCATCTTTAACATGTTTCAAGCATGCATATCCCTTTTTTAAATCATGTGTAGAAAAATCTCTTTCTTATCAAATTCCAAGCTATTGGGGTCGATGAACTAGTCGAATTTTCCAAACTTGGATAATAAAACTTTTGTATTCATTTGTGGTGTGATTAAACTTTCTTTACTTAAATTAATTATTGCTTTACTTTTTTTCCATACACAATATCTAAAATTTTCATTTCGTTGTCATCTATTCTCTTTTTTGTCTTCGAGATGAAGGGAAAAGTGAAATCTCATGTTTCGATTTAAAAAAAAGTATACATCCAAAATGGAAATGCACAATGCACAAATTTAGAGATAGATATTTCCAAAAAGTGTCTGTAATTTTTAAGGATTGTAAACTCTTTTTAGTTTTTACATATCGGGTTTTGCAATCGATGGGAAAAGGGGGAGGCGTGGGAATTTTGACTGAGTGTTGAATTGCAACCCATAAGTCATACCTTAAAAAAATAGCCCATTAGGCATGATAAATCACTTTACAATCATCAATGATCGCTAGGTCAGATTTGTGTAAAAGGGCCAAATAATGTCTAGTTAGACTCGGGTAAATATCCCATCGCACTTTCACCTGATAATTTAATGAGCGGTTTGTTATTCTCTTTAAAAGGTTTCGGATCGATAGGTCATTTACATCTTTAACATGTTTCAAGCATGCATATCCCTTTTTTAAACCATGTGTAGAAAAATCTCTTTCTTTTTAAATTTCAAGCTATTGGGGTTGTTGAACTAGTGGAATTTCCCAAACTTGGATAACAAAACTTTTGTGTTCATTTGTGTTGTGTGAATAAATTTTCTTTACTTACAATTTTTATAACTTTAAATTTTTTCCATACACAAACTGTAAAATTTTCCTTTCGTTGCCATCTATTCTTTTTTTTTGTGAACGAGATGAAGGGAAAAGTGAAACTCAAGTTCTTATTTTAAATAAAAGTATACATCTAAAATTGAAATGCAGAATGCACAAATTAAGAGAGAGATATTTCCAAAAAGTGTCTGTAATTTTTAGGGATTGTAAACTTTTTTTAATTTTTATATATCAGGTTTTGCAATCGTCGGGAAAAGGGGAAGGCGAGGGAATTTTAACTGAGTGTTGAATCCCAACCCATCAGTCATTCCTTGCAAAAATATAGCCCGTTACGCATGATAAATCACTTTAAAATCATCAATGATTGTTAGGTCAGCTTTTTGTAAGTGGGCAAAATAATGGCTTGTTTGACTCGGGTAAATATCCCACCCCCCGTTTACTTGATAATTTAATGAGCGGTTTGTTATTCTCTTTAAAAGGTTTTGGATCCAAAGGTCATTAGCATCTTTAACATGTTTCAAGCATGCATATCATTTTTTTAAAAGCATGATTAGGAAAATCACTTTCTTATCAAATTCAAAGCTATTGGGGTTGTTGAACTAGTGGAATTTCCCAAACTTGGATATCAAAAATTTTGTGTTCATTTGTGGAGTGTGAATAAATTTTATTCACATATATTTGTTATTGCTTTAAATTTTTTTCATGCACAAACTCTAAAATTTTCATTTTGTTGTCATCTATTGTTTTTTTTGTCTACGAGATGAAGGGACAAGTGAAAACTCTAAGTTTTTATTTAATAAAAAAGTATACATCTAAAATGGAAATACACAATGCACAAATTTAGAGAGAGATATATCCAAAAAGTGTCTGTAATTTTTAGGAATTGTAAACTCTTTTTAGTTTTTATATATCAGGTTTTGCAATCGTCGGGACAAGGGGGAGGTGGGGGAATTTTAACTGTGTGTTGAATCCCAACCCATAAATCTTTCCTCACAACAATATAGCCCATTACGCATGAGAAATCACTTTACAATCATCAACGATCATTAGGTCAGCTTTTTGTAAATTGGCATAATAATGGCTTGTTTGACTCTAGTAAGTATCCCACCGCACGTTCACTGGAGAATTTAATGTGCGGTTTGTTACTCTCTTTAAAATCTTTGGATCCATAGGTCATTTGCATCTTTAACATGTTTCAAGCATGCATATCCCTTTTTTAAAGCATGTGTAGAAAAATCTCTTTCTTATCAAATTCCAAGCTATTGGAGTTGTTGAACTAGTGGAATTTCACAAACTTGGATAACAAAAATTTTGTGTTCGTTTGTGGTGTGTGAATATATTTTCTTTACTTACATTTGTTATTGCTTTAAATTTTTTCCATACACAAACTCTAAAATTATCATTTCGTTGTCATCTATTCTCTTTTATGTCTACGAGATGAAGGGAAAAGTGAAAACTCAAGTTTTGATTTGAGAAAAAAGTATACATCTAAAATAGAAATGCACAATGCATAAATTTAGAGACAGATATTACCAAAAAGTGTCAGTTATTTTTAGAGATTGTAAACGCTTTTTAGTTTTTATATATCAGGTTTTGTAATCGTCGGAAAAAGGGGGAGGCGGGGGAATTTTAACTAAGAGTTGAATCCCAACCCATAAGTCATTCCTTACCAAAATATAGCCCGTTATGCATGATAAATCACTTTACAGTCATCAATGATCGTTAGGTCAGCTTTTTTTAAATGGGCAAAATAATGGCTTGTTTGACTCGGGTAAATATCCCACCACACGTTCATTTGATAATTTAATGAACGGTTTGTTATTCTATTTAAAAGGTTTTCGATCCATAGATCATTTGCTTCTTTAACTTGTTTCAAGCATGCATATCCCTTTTGCATGTGTAGAAAAATCTCTTTCTTATAAAATTCAAAGCTATTGGGGTTGTTGAACTAGTGGAATTTCACAAACTTGGATAACAAAACTTTTGTGTTCATCTGTGGTGTGTGAATAAATTTTCTTTCCTTACATTTGTTATTACTTTAGATTTCTTCCATACACAAACTCTATAATTTTCATTTCGTTGTCATCTATTCTCTTTTTTGTCCACGAGATGAAGGGAAAAGTGGAAGCTCAAGTTTTGATATAAGAAAAAAGTACACATTTAAACTGAAATGCACAATGCACAAATTTAGAGAGAGATACTTCCAAAAAGTGTCAGTAATTTTTAGGTACTGTAAACTCTTTTTAGTTTTTATATATAGGGTTTTGCAATCATCGGGAAAAGGGGAAGGCAGAGGAATTTTAAATGAGTGTTGAATCCCAACCCATAAGTCATTCCTCACAAAAATATAGCCCGTTACGCATGATAAATCACTTTAAAATCATCAATGATCGTTAGGTCAGCTTTTTGTAAATGGGCAAAATAATGGCTTGTTTGACTCAGGTAAATATCCCACCGCACGTTCACTTGATAATTTAATGAGCTGTTTGTTATTCTCTTTAAAAGGTTTTGGATCCATAGGTCATTTGCATCTTTAACATGTTTCAAGCATGCATATCCCTTTTTTAAAGCATGTGTAGAAAAATCTCTTTCTTATCAAATTCCAAGCTATTGGGGTTGTTGAACTAGTGGAATTTCCCAAACTTGGATAACAAAACTTTTGTGTTCATTTGTGGTGTGTGAATAAATTTTCTTTAGTTACATTTGTTTTTCCTTTAAATTTTTTCATACATAAACTCTAAAATTTTCATTTCGCTGTCAACTACTCTCTTTTTTATCTTCGAGATGAAAGGAAAAGTGAAAACTCATGTTTTGATTTAAGAAAAAAGTATACATCTAAAAATGAAATGCACATTGCACTAATTAAGAGAGAGATATTTCCAAAAAGTGTCTGTAAGTTTTAGGGATTGTAAACTATTTTTAGGTTCTATATACCAGGTTTTGCAATCGTCGGGAAAAGGGGGAGGCGGGGGAATTTTAACTAAGTGTTGAATCCCAACCCATAAGTCCTTCCTTTCAAAAATACAGCCCGTTATGCATGATAAATCAGTTTACAATCATCAATGATCATTTGGTCAGCATTTTGTAAGTGGGCAAAATAATGGGTTGTTTGACTTGGGTAAATATCCCACCGCCCGTTCACTTGATAATTTAATGAGCTGTTTGTTATTCTCTTTAAAAGTTTTGGATCCATAGGTCATTTGCATCTTTAACATGTTTCAAGCATGCATATCCATTTTTAAAAGCGTATGTAGGAAACTCTCTTTCTTATCAAATTCAAAGCTATTGGGGTTGTTGAACTAGTGGAATTTCCCAAACTTGGATAACAAAACTTTTGTGTTCATTTGTGGAGTGTGAATAAATTTTATTTACCTATATTTTTTATTGCTTTAAAAATTTTTCGTACACAAACTCTAAAATTTTCATTTCGTTATCATCTATTGTTTTTTTTTTGTCTACGAGATGAAGGGAAAAGTGAAAACTCATGTTTTTATTTAAGAAAAAAGTATACATCTAAAATAGAAAAGCACAATGCAAAAATTAAGAGAGAGATATTTACAAAAAAGTATATGTAATTTTTAGGGATTGTAAACTCTTTTTAGTTTTTATATATCCAATTTTGCAATCGTCTGGAAAAGGGGGAGGCGGGGGAATTTTAACTGTGTGTTGAATCCCAACCCATAAATCATTCCTTACAAAAATATAGCCCGTTACGCATGATAAATCACTTTACAATCATCAACGATCATTAAGTTAGTTTTTTATAAATTGGCATAATAATGGCTTGTTTGATTCAAGTAAGCATCCCACCACACGTTTACTTGAGAATTTAATGTGTGGTTTGTTATTCTCTTTAAAAGGTTTAGATCCATAGGTCATTAGCATCTTTAACATGTTTTAAGCATGCATATCCCTTTTATAAAGCATGCGTAGAAAAATCTCTTTCTTATCTAATTCCAAGCTATTGGGGTTGCTGAACTAGTGGAATTGCCCAAACTTGGATAAAAAAACCTTTGTGTTCATTTGTGGTGTGTGGATAAATTTTCTTTACTTACATTTCTTTTTGCTTTAGATTTTTTCCATACACAAACTTTAAAATTTCATTTCCTTGTCATCTATTCTCTTTTCAGTCTTTGAGATGAAAGGAAAAGTGAAAACTCAAGTTTTGATTTAAGAACAAAGTATACAACGAAAATGGAAATTCACAATGCACAAATTTAGAGAGAGATATTTCCAAAAAGTGTCTGTAATTTTTAGGGACTGCAAACTCTTTTAAGTTTTTATATACCAAGTTTTGCAATCGTCGAAAAAAGGGGGATGCGGGGGAATTTTAACTGTGTGTTGAATCCCAACCCATAAATCATTCCTTACAAAAATATAGCCCATTACGCACGATAAATCACTTTACAATCATTATTGATCGTTAGGTCCGCATTTTGTACATAGGTAAAATAATGGCTTGTTTTACTCAGGTAAGTATCCCACCGTACGTTCACTTGAGATTTTAATGAACGGTTTGTTATTCTCTTTAAAAGGTCTGGATCCATAGGTCATTTGAATCTTTAACATGTTTCAAGCATGCAAATCCATTTTTTAAAGCATGTGTAGAAAAATCTCTTTCATATCAAATTCCAAGCTATTGGAGTTGTAGAACTAGTGGAATTTCCCAAACTTGGATATCAAAACTTTTGTGTTCATTTCTGGTGTGTGAATAAATTTTCTTTACTTACATTTGTTATTGCTTTAAATTTTTTCAATACCCAAACTCTAAAATATTCATTTTGTTGACATCTATTTTCTTTTTTGTCTACGAGATAAAGGGAAAAGTGAAGACTCAAGTTTTGATTTTAGAAAAAATTATACATCTAAAATGGAAATGCACAATGCACTAAATTAAGAGAGAGATATTTCAAAAAAGTGTCTGTAATTTTTAGGGATTGTAAACTCTTTCTAGTTTTTATATATTCAGTTTTGTAATCGTCTGGAAAAGGGCAAGGCTGGGGAATTTTAACTGAGTGTTGAATCCCAACCGATAAGTCATTCCTTACAAAAATATAGCCCATTACTCATGATAAATAACTTTACAATCATCAATGACCGTTTGGTCAGCTTTTTGTAAATGGGAAAAGTAATGGCTTGTTTGACTCAGGTAAATATCCCACCGCACGTTCACTTTATAATTTAATGAGCGGTTTGTTATTCTAATTAAAAGGTTTTGGATCCATAGGTCGTTTGCTTCTTTAACATGTTTCAAACATGCATATCCCTTTTTTAAAGCATGTGAAGAAAAATTTGTCTCTTATCAAATTCCAAGTTATTTGGGGGGGGGGGGGGGGGGGGGGGGGGGTTGTTGAAGTAGTGGAATTTCCCAAACTTGGATAACAAAACTTTTGTGTTCATTTGTGGTGTGTGAAAAAATTTTCTTTCCTTAAATTTTTGCTTACATTAAATTTTTTCCATACACAAACTCTAAAATTTTCATTTCATTGTCATCTATTCTCTTTTTTGTCTACGAGAGGAGGGAAAAGTGAAAACTCAAGTTTTGATTTAAGAAAAAAGTATATATCTAAAATGGAAATGAACAATGCACAAATTTAGAGAGAGATATTTCCAAAAATATTTTTTAATTTTTAGGGATTGTAAACTCTTTTTAGTTTTTATATATCAGGTTTCACAATCGTCGGGAAAAGGGGGACGCGAGGGAATTTTAAATGAGTGTTGAATCCCAACCCATAAGTTATTCCTATCAGCAATATAGCCCGTTACGCATGATAAATCACTTTAAAATCATCAATGATCGTTAGCTCAGATTTTTGTAAATGGGCAAAATAATTGCTTGTTTGACTCGAGAAAATATCCCACCGCACGTTCACTTGATAATTTAATGAGCGGCTTGTTATTCTCTTTAAAAGGTGTTGGATCCATAAGTCATTTGCATCTTTAACATGTTTCAAGCATGCATATTCCTTTTTTAAAGCATGTGCAGAAAAATCTCTTTCTTATCAAATTCCTAGCTATTCGGGTTGTTGAACTAGTGGAATTTCCCAAACTTGGATAACAAAACTTTTGTGTTCATTTGTGGTGTGTGAATAAATTTTCTTTACTTACATTTTTTATTGCTTTAGATTTTTTCCATACACAAACTCTAAAGTTTTCATTTCGTTGTCATCTTTTCTCTCTTTTTATCTTCGAGATGAAGGAAAAAAAACTCAAGTTTTGATTTAAGAAAAAAGTATACATTTAAAATTGAAATGCACAATGCACAAAATAAGAGAGAGATATTTCCAAAAAGTGTCTATAATTTTTAGCGATTTTAAACTCTTTTTAGTTTTTATATATTAGGTTTTGCAACCGTCGGGAAAAGAGGGAGGTGGGGGAATTTTAACTGAGTGTTGAATCCTAACCCATAAGTCATTCCTATAAGAAATATAGCCCGTTACGCATGATAAATCACTTTAAAATCATCAATGATCGTTTGCTCAGATTTTTGTAAATGGGCAAAATAATTGCTTGTTTGACTCGGGTAAGTATCCCCACAACACGTTCACTTGATAATTTCTTGAGCGGTTTGTTATTTCTCTTTAAAAGGTTTTGGATCCATAGGTCATTTGCATCTTCAACATGTTACAAGCATGCATATCCATTTTTTAAAGCATGTGTAGAAAAATCTCTTTCTTATCAAATTCCAAGCTATAGGGGTTGTTGAACTAGTGGAATTTCCCAAATTTGGATAACAAAACCTTTGTGTTCATTTGTGGTGTGTGGATAAATTTTCTTGATGTACATTTATTAATTTTGTAGATTTTTTCCATACACAAACTCTAAAATTTCATTTCCTTGTCATCTATTCTCTTGTCTGTCTACGAGATGAAGGGAAAAGTGAAAACTCAAGTTTTGATTTAAGAAAAAAGTATACAACTAAAAATGAAATGCACAATGCATTAATTAATAGAGATATATTTCCAAAAAGTTTCTATAATTTTTAGGCATTTTAAACTCTTTTTAGGTTTTATATATCAGGTTTTGCAATCCTCGGGACAAGGGGGAGACGGGGGAATTTTAACTGTGTGGTGAATCCCAACCCATGAATCATTCCTTACAAAAATATAGCCCGTTACGCATGATAAATCACTTTACAATCATTATTGATCGTTAGGTCCGCATTTTGTAAATAGGTAAAATAATGGCTTGTTTTACTCAGCTAAGTATCCCACCGTACGTTCACTTGAGAATTTAATGAACGGTTTGTTATTCTCTTTAAAAGGTCTGGATCCATAGGTCATTTGAATCTTTAACATGTTTCAAGCATGCAAATCCATTTTTTAAAGTATGTGTAGAAAAATCTTTTTCTTATCAAATTCCAAGCTATTAGAGTTGTTAAACTAGTGGAATTTCCCAAACTTGGATAACAAAACTTTTGTGTTCATTTCTGGTGTGTGAATAAATTTTATTTACTTACATTTTTTATTGCTTTAAATTTTTTCCATACACAAACTCTAAAATTTTCATTTTGTTGTCATCTATTTTCTTTCTTGTCTACGCGATAAAGGGAAAAGTGAAAACTAAAGTTTTGATTTTAGAAAAAATTATACATCTAAAATGGAAATGCACAATGCACAAAATTAAGAGAGAGATATTTCCAAAAAGTGTCTGTCATTTTTAGGGATTGTAAACTCTTTCTAGTTTTTATATATCTGGTTTTGTAATCGTCTGGAAAAGGGCAAGGTTGGGGAATTTTAACTGAGTTATGAATCCCAACCCATAAGTCATTCCTTAAAAAAATATAGCCCATTACTCATGATAAATAACTTTACAATCATCAATGACCGTTTGGTCAGCTTTTTGTAAATAGGAAAAGAATGGCATGTTTGACTCAGGTAAATATCCCAACGCACATTCACTTCATAATTTAATGAGCGGTTTGTTATTCTAATTAAAAGGTTTTGGATCCATAGGTCGTTTGCTTCATTAACATGTTTCAAGCATGTGTAGAAAAATTCACCTCTTATCAAATTACAAGTTATTGGGGGGGGGGGGGGGGGGGGGGGGGGGGGGGGGTGGGGGGGTTGTTGAAGTAATGGAATTTCCCAAACTTGGATAACAAAACTTTTGTGTTCATTTGTGGAGTGTGAATAAATTTTCTTTCCTTAAATTTTTTATTACTTTAATTTTTTTGCATACAGAAACTCTAAAATTTTCATTTCATTGTCATCTATTCTCTTTTTTGTCTACGAGATGAAGGAAAAGTGAAAACTCAAGTTTTTAGTTTTTATATATCAGGTTTTGCAATCGTCGGGAAAAGGGGAAGGCGGGGGAATTTTAACTGAGTGTTGAATCCCAACCCATCAGTCATTCCTATCAGAAATATAGCCCGTTACGCATGATAAATCACTTAAAAATCATCAATGATCGTTAGCTCAGATTTTTGTAAATGGGCAAAATAATTGCTTGTTTGACTCGGGAAAATATCCCACCGCACGTTCACTTGATAATTTACTGAGCAGTTTGTTATTCTCTTTAAAAGGTGTTGGATCCATAAGTCATTTGCATCTTTAACATGTTTCAATCATGCATATTCCTTTTTTAAAGCATGTGTAGAAAAATCTCTTTCTTATCAAATTCCTAGCTATTCGGGTTGTTGAACTAGTGGAATTTCCATAACAAAACTTTTGAGTTCATTTGTGGTGTGTGAATAAATTTTCTTTACTTAATTTTGTTATTGCTTTAGATTTTTTCCATACACAAACTCTAAAATTTTATTTTCGTTGTCATCTTTTCTCTTTTTTATCTTCGAGATGAAGGGAAAAAAAAACTCAAGTTTTGATTTTAGAAAAAAGTATACATCTAAAATTGAAATGCACAATGCACAAAATAAGAGAGAGATATTTCCAAAAGTGTCTATAATTTTTAGGGATTGTAAACTCTTTTTAGCTTTTATATATTAGGTTTTGCAACCGTCTGGAAAGAGGGAGGTGGGGGAATTTTAACTCAGTGTTGAATCCCAACCCATAAGTCTTTCCTTACAAAAATATAGATCATTATGCATGATAAATCACTTTACAATCATCAATGATCATTAGGTCAGCTTTTTGTAAGTGGGCAAAATAATGGCTTGTTTGACTCGGGTAACCGCACGTTCAGTTGATAATTTCATGAGCGGTTTGTTATTCTCTTTAAAAGGTTTTGGATCCATAGGTCATTTGCATCTTCAACATGTTTCAAGCATGCATATCTATTTTTTAAAGCATGTGTAGAAAAATCTCTTTCTTATCAAATTCCAAGCTATAGGGGTTGTTGAACTAGTGGAATTTCCCAAACTCGGATAACAAAACCTTTGTGTTCATTTGTGGTGTGTGGATAAATTTTCTTTACTTACATTTCTTAATTCTTTAGATTTTTTCAATACACAAACTCTAAAATTTCATTTCCTTGTCATCTATTCTCTTTTCTGTCTACGAGATGAAGGGAAAAGTGAAAACTCCAGTTTTGATATTAGAAAAAAGTATACAACTAAAATGGAAATGCACAATGCATAAATTTAGAGAGATATTTCCAAAAAGTGTCTGTAATTTTTAGGGATTTTAAACTCTTTTTTGGTTTTATATATCAGGTTTTGCAATCGTCGGGACAAGGGGGACGTCGGGGAATTTTAACTGTGCCTTGAATCCCAACCCATAAATCATTCCTTACAAAAATATAGCCCGTTACGCATGATAAATCACTTTACAATCATTATTGATCGTTTGGTCCGCATTTTGTAAATTGGTAAAATAATGGCTTATTTTACTCAACTAAGTATCCCACCGTACGTTCACTTGAGAATTTAATGAACGGTTTGTTATTCTCTTTAAAAGGTCTGGATCCATAGGTCATTTGAATCTTTAACATGTTTTAAGCATGCAAATCCATTTTTTAAAGCACGTGTAGAAAAATCTCTTTCTTATCAAATACCAAGCTATTAGAGTTGTTGAACTAGTGGAATTTCCCAAACTTGGATAACAAAACTTTTGTGTTCATTTGTGTTGTGTGAATAAATTTTCCTTCCTTAAATTTTTTATTACTTTAAATTTTTTCCATACACAAACTCTAAAATTTTAATTTCATTGTCATCTATTCTCTTTTTTGTCTACGAGATGAGGGAAAAGTGAAAACTCAAGTTTTGATTTAAGAAAAAGTATATATCTCAAATCAAAATGCACAATGCACAAATTTAGAGAGAGATATTTCCAAAAATATTTTGTAATTTTTAGGCATTGTAAACTCTTTTTAGTTTTTATATATCATGTTTTTCAATCGTGGGGAAAAGGGGGAGGCAGGCGAATTTTAACTGAGTGTTGAATCCTAACCCATAAGTCATTCCTATAAGAAATATAGCCCGTTATGCATGATAAATCACTTTAAAATCATCAATGATCGTTTGCTCAGATTTCTGTAAATGGGCAAAATAATTGCTTGTTTGACTCAAGTAAGTATCCCACAGCACGTTCACTTGATAATTTCTTGAGCGGTTTGTTATTTCTCTTTAAAAGGTTTTGGATCCATAGGTCATTTGCATCTTCAACATGTTACAAGCATGCATATCCATTTTTTAAAGCATGTGTAGAAAAATCTCTTTCTTATCAAATTCCAAGCTATAGAGGTTGTTGAACTAGTGGAATTTCCCAAACTTGGATAACAAAACCTTTGTGTTCATTTGTGGTGTGTGGATAAATTTTATTTACTTACATTTCTTAATTCTTTAGATTTTTTCCATACACAAACTCTAAAATTTTCATTTCATTGTCAACTTTTCTCTTTTTTATCTTCGAGATGAAGGGAAAAAAAAACTCAAGTTTTGATTTTAGAAAAAAGTATACATCTAAAATTGAAATGCACAATGCACAAAATAAGAGAGAGATATTTCCAAAAAGTGTCTATAGTTTTTAGGGATTGTAAACTCTTTTTAGTTTTTATATATTAGGTTTTGCAACCGTCGGGAAAAGAGGGAGGTGGGGGAATTTTAACTGAGTGTTGAATCCCAACCCATAAGTCTTTCCTTACAAAAATATAGATCATTATGCATGATAAATCACTTTACAATCATCAATGATTCTTAGGTTAGGTTTTTGTAAGTGGGCAAAATAATGGCTTGTTTGACTCGGGAAAATATCCCACTGCACGTTCAGTTGATAATTTAATGAGCGGTTTGTTATTCTCTTTAAAAGGTGTTGGATCCATATGTCATTTGCATCTTTAACATGTTTCAAGCATGCAAATCCATTTTTTAAAGCATGTGTAGAAAAATCTCTTTCTTATCAAATTCCAAGCTATTGGAGTTGTTGAACTAGTGGAATTTCTCAAACATGGATAACAAAACTTTTGTGTTCATTTGCGGTGTGTGAATAAATTTTATTCACTTACAGTTGTTATTGCTTTAAATTTTTTCCATACACAAACTCTAAAATTTTCATTTCGTTGTCATCTTTTCTCTTTTTTATCTTCGAGATGAAGGGGAAAAAAAACACTCAAGTTTTGATTTTAGAAAAAAGTATACATCTAAAATTGAAATGCACAATGCACAAAATAAGAGAGAGATATTTCCAAAAAGCGTCCATAATTTTTTGGGATTGTAAACTCTTTTTAGTTTTTATATATTAGGTTTTGCAACCGTCGAGAAAAGTGGGAGGTGGTGGAATTTTAATTGAGTGTTGAATCCCAACCCATAAGTCTTTCCTTTCAAAAATATTGATCATTATGCATGATAAATCACTTTAAAAGCATCAATGATCGTTATGTCAGCTTTTTGTAAGTGGGCAAAATAATGGCTTGTTTGACTCGGGTAAGTATCCCACCGCACGTTCAGTTGATAATTTCATGAGCAGTTTGTTATTCTCTTTAAATGGTTTTGGATCCATAGGTCATTGGCATCTTCAACATGTTTCAATCATGCATATCCATTTTTTAAAGCATGTGTAGAAAAATCTCTTTATTATCAAATTCCAAGCTATAGGGGTTGTTGAACTAGTGGAATTTCCTAAACTTGGATAACAAAACCTTTGTGTTCATTTGTGGTGTGTGGATAAATTTTCTTTACTTACATTTCTTAATTCTTTATATTTTTTCCATACACAAACTCTAAAATTTCATTTCCTTGTCATCTATTCTCATTTTCTGTCTACGAGATGAAGGGAAAAATAAAAACTCAAGTTTTGATTTAAGAAAAAAGTATACAACTAAAATGGAAATGCACAATGCACAAATTTAGTGAGAGATATTTCCAAAAAGTGTCTATAATTTTTAGGGATTGTAAACTCTTTTTAGGTTTTATATATTAGGTTTTGGAATCGTCGGGACAAGGGGGAGGCGGGGGAATTTTAACAGTCTGTTAAATCCAAACCCAAAAATCATTCCTTACAAAAATATAGCCCGTTACACATGATAAATCACTTTACAATCATTAATGATCGTTAGGTCCGCATTTTTTAAATGGGTAAAATTATGGCTTGTTTGACTCGGGTAAGTATCCCACCGCACGTTCTCTAGAGAATTTAATGTGCGGTTTGTTATTCTCTTTAAAAGGTCTGGATCCATAGGTTATTTGAATCTTTAACATGTTTCAAGCATGCATATCCATCTTTTAAAGCATGTGTAGAAAAATCTCTTTCTTATCAAATTCCAAGCTATTGGGGTTGTTGAACTAGTGGAATTTTCCAAACTTGGGTAACAAAACTTTTGTGTTCATTTGTGGTGTGTGAATAAATTTTCTTTACTTACATTTGTTATTGCTTTAAATTTTTTCCATATACAAACTCCAAAATTTTCATTTCGTTGTCAAATATTCTCTTTTTTGTCTACGAGATGAAGGAAAAAGTGAAAAATCAAGTTTTGATTTGAGAAAAAAGTATACATCTAAAGTAGAAATGCAAAATGCACAAGTTTAGAGAGAGATATTTCAAAAACGTTTCTGTAATTTTTAGGGATTGTAAACTCTTTTTAGTTTTTTTATATCCGGTTTTGCAATCGTCGGGAAAAGGGGGAGGCGGGGGAATTTTAACTGAGTGTTGAATCCCAACCCATAAGTCATTCCTTACAAAAATATAGCCAGTTACGCATGATTAATCACTTTACAATCATCAATGATCGTTAGGTCAGCTTTTTGTAAATGGGAAAAATAATGGTTTGTTTGACTCATGTAAATATCCCACCGCACATTCACTTGATAATTTAATGAGCGGTTTGTTAATCTATTTAAAAGGTTTTTGATTCATAGGTCATTTGCTTCTTTAACATGTTTCAAACATGCATATCACTTTTTTAATGCATGTGTAGAAAAATATTTTTCTTTTCAAATTCCAAGTTATTGGGTTGTTGAACTAGTGGTCAAACTTGGATAACAAAAATTTTGTGTTCATTTGTGGTGTGTGAATAAATTTTCTTTCCTTATATTTTTTATTACTTTAGATTTTTTCCATACACAAACTCTAAAATTTTCATTTCGTTGTCATCTATTCTCCTTTTTGTCTACGACATGAGGGAAAAGTGAAAACTCAAGTTTTGATTTAAGAAAAAATTATATATCTAAAATGGAAATGCACAATGCACAAATTTAGAGAGAGATATTTCCAAAAAGATTTTGTAATTTTTAGGGATTGTAAACTCTTTTTAGTTTTTATATATCAGGTTTTGCAATCGTCGGGAAAAGGGGGACGCGGGGGAATTTTAACTGAGTGTTGAATCCCAACCCATAAGTCATTCCTATCAGAAATATAGCCCGTTACGCATGATAAATCACTTTAAAATCATCAATGATCGTTAGCTCAAATTTTTGTAAATGGGCAAAATAATTGCTTGTTTGACTCAAGAAAATATCCCACCGCACGTTCACTTGATAATTTAATGAGCGGTTTGTTATTCTCTTTAAAAGGTGTTGGATCCATAAGTCATTTGCATCTTTAACATGTTTCAAGCATGCATATTCCTTTTTTAAAGCATGTGTAGAAAAATCTCTTTCTTATCAAATTCCTAGCTATTCGTGTTGTTGAACTAGTGGAATTTCCAAAACATGGATTACTAAACTTTTGTGTTCATTTTTGGTGTGTGAATAAATTTTCTTTACTTACATTTTTTATTGCTTTAGATTTTTTCCATACATAAACTCTAAAATTTTCATTTCGTTGTCATCTTTTCTCTTTTTTATCTTCGAGATGAAGGGAAAAAAAAACTCAAGTTTTGATTTTAGAAAAAAGTATACATCTAAAATTGAAATGCACAATGCACAAAATAAGAGAGAGACATTTCCAAAAAGTGTATATAATTTTTAGGGATTGTAAACTCTTTTTAGTTTTTATATATTAGGTTTTGCAACTGTCGGGAAAAGAGGGAGGTGGGGGAATTTTAACTGAGTGTTGAATCCCAACCCATAAGTCTTTCCTTACAAAAATATAGATCATTATGCATGATAAATCACTTTACAATCATCAATGATCGTTAGGTCAGCTTTTTGTAAGTGGGCAAAATAATGGCTTGTTTGATTCGGGTAAGTATCCCACCGCACGTTCACTTGATAATTTCATGAGCGGTTTGTTATTCTCTTGAAAAGGTTTTGGATCCATAGATCATTTGCATCTTCAACATGTTTCAAGAATTCATATCCATTTTTTAAAGCATGTGTAGAAAAATCTCTTTCTTATCAAATTCCAAGCTATAGGGGTTGTTGAACTAGTGGAATTTCCCAAACTTGGATAACAAAAGTTTGTGCTCATTTGCGGTGTGTGGATAAATTTTCTTTACTTACATTTCTTAATTTTTTTGATTTTTTCCATACACAAACTCTAAAATTTCATTTCCTTGTCATCTATTCTCTTTTCCGTCTACGAGATGAAGGGAAAAGTGAAAACTCAAGTTTTGATTTGAGAAAAAAGTATACATCTAAAATAGAAATGCAAAATGCTCAAATTTAGAGAGAGATATTTCCAAAAAGTGTCTGTAATTTTTAGGGATTGTAAAATCTCTTTAGTTTTTATATATCTGGTGTTGCAATCGTCTGGAAAAGGGGGAGGCGGGGGAATTTTAACTGAGTGTTGAATCCCATCCCATAAGTCATTCCTTACAAAAATATAGCCAGTTACGCATGATAAATCACTTTACAATCATCAATGATCGTTCGGTCAGCTTTTTGTAAATGGGGAAAATAATGGCTTGTTTGACTCATGTAAATATCCCACCGCACGTTCACTTGATAATTTAAAGAGCGGTTTGTTAATCTATTTAAAAGGTTTTTGATCCATAGATCATTTGCTTCTTTAACATGTTTCAAACATGCATATCCCTTTTTTAAAGCACGTGTAGAAAAATATTATTCTTATCAAATCCCAAGTTATTGGGGTTGTTGAACTAGTGGAATTTACCAAACTTGGATAACAAAACTTTTGTTGTCATTTGTGGTGTGTGAATAAATTTTTTTTCCTTATATTTTTTATTCTTTAGATTTTTTTCATACACAAACTCTAAAATTTTCATTTCGTTGTCATCTATTCTCTTTTTTGTCTACGAGATAAAGGGAAAAGTGAAAACTCAAGTTTTGATTTAAGAAAAAAGTATACATCTAAAATGGAAATGCACAATGCACAAATTTAGAGAGAGATATTTCTAAAAAGTGTCTGTAATTTTTAGGGATTGTAAACTCTTTTTAGTTTTTATATATCAGGTTTTGCAATCGTCGGGAAAAGGGAAAGGCGGGGGAATTTTAACTGAGTGTTGAATCCCAACCCATAAGTCATTCCTTGCAAAAATATGGCCCGTTATGCATGATAAATCACTTAAAAATCATCAATGATCGTTAGGTCAGACTTTTTAAAATGGGACAAATAATGGCTTGTTTGACTCGGGTAAATATCCCACCGCGTTCACTTGATAATTTAATGAGCGGTTTGTTATTCTCTTTAAAAGGTTTTGGATCCATAGGTCATTTGCATCTTTAACATGTTTCAAGCATGCATATCCCTTTTTTAAAAGCATGTGTTGAAAAATCTCTTTCTTATCAAATTCAGAGCTATTGGGGTTGTTGAACTAGTGGAATTTTTCAAACTTGGATAGAAAAACTTTTGTGTTCATTTGTGGTGTGTGAATAAATTTTCTTTACTTACATTTTTTATTGCTTTAGAATTTTTCCACACACAAACTCTAAAATTTTCATTTTGTTGCAGTCTTTTCTCTTTTTTATCTTCGAAATCAATGGAAAAGTGAAAACTCAAGTTTTTATTTTAGAAAAAGTATACATCTAAAATGGAAATGCATAATGCACAAATTAAGAGAGAGATATTTTCAAAAAGTGTCAGTAATTTTTAGGGATTGTAAACTCTTTTAGTTTTTATATATTAGGTTTTGCGACCGTCGGGAAAAGGGGGTGGTGGGGGAATTTTACCTAAGTGTTGATTCCCAACCCATAAGTCATTCCTTACAAAAATACAGCCCGTTATGCATGATAAATCAGTTTACAATCATCAATGATCGTTAAGTCAGCTTTTTGTAAGTGGGCAAAGTAATGGTTTGTTTGACTCGGGTAAATATGCCACCGCCCGTTCACTTGATAATTTAATGAGCGGTTTGTTATTCGCTTTAAAAGGTTTTGGATCCATAGGTCATTTCCATCTTTAACATGTTTCAAGCATGCATATCCATTTTTTAAAGCATGTGTAGGAAAATATCTTTCTTATCAAATTCAAAGCTATTGGGGTTGTTGAACTAGTGTAATTTCCCAAACTTGGATTACAAAACTTTAGTGTTCATTTGTGGAGTGTGAATAAATTTTATTGACTTTCATTTGTTATTGCTTTAAATTTTTTCCATACACAAACTCTAAAATTTTCATTTCGTTGGCATCTATTGTTGTTTTTCTCTTCGAGATGAAGGGAAAAGTGAAAACTTAAGTTTTTATTTAAGAAAAAAGCATACATCTAAAATGTAAATGCACAATGCACAAATTTAGAGAGAGATATTTCCAAAAAGTGTCTGTAATTTTTAGGGATCGTAAACTCTTTTTGTTTTTATATATCATGTTTAGCAATCGTGGGGAAGAGGGGGAGGGGGCGGAATTTTAACGGAGTGTTGAATCCCAACCAATAAGTCATTGCTTAAAAAAATATAGCCCGTTACACATGCAAAATATCTTTACAATCATCAATGATCGTTAGGTGAGCTTTTTGTAAGTGGGCAAAATAATGACTTGTTTGACTTGGGTAAATATCCCACCGCACGTTCACTTGATAATTTAATGAGCGGTTTGTTATTCTCTTTAAAAGGTTTTGGATCCATAGGTCATTTGCATCTTTAAGTCATTTGCATCTTTAACATGTTTCAAGCATGCATATCCCTTTTTTAAAGCATGTGTTGAAAAATGTCTTTCTTATCAAATTCCAAGCTATTGGGGTTGTTGAACTAGTGGTATTTGCCAAACTTGGATAACAAAACTTTGGTGTTCATTTGTGGTGTATGAATAAATTTTCTTTACTTACATTGGTTATTGCTTTAAATTGTTTCCCTACACAAACTCTAAAATTTTCATTTGGTTGTCATTTATTCTCTTTTTTGTCTACGAGATGAAGGGAAAAGTGAAAACTCAAGTTTTGATTTAATAAAAAAGTATACATGTAAAATGAAAATGCACAATGCACAAATTTAGAGAGAGATATTTCCTAAAAGTGTCTGTAATTTTAAGGGATTGTAACCACTTTTTAGTTTTTATATATCAGGTTTTGCGACCGTCAGGAAAAGGGGGATGCGGGGGAATTTTAACTGAGTGTTGAATCCCACCCCATAAGTCATTCCTTACAAAAATACAGCCTGTTATGTATGATAAACCAGTTTACAATCATCAATTATCGTCAGGTTAGGTTTTTGTAAATGGGCAAAATAACTGCATGTTTGACTCGGGTAAATATCCCACCGACCGTTCACTTGATAATTGAATGAGAGGTTTTTTATTCTATTTAAAAGGTTTTGAATCCATAGGTCATTTGCATCTTTAACATGTTTCAAGCATGCATATCCATTTTTTAAAGCATGTGTAGAAAAATCTCTTTCTCATAAATTCCAAGCTATTGGGGTTGTTGAACTAATGGAATTTCCCAAACTTGGTTAACAAAACTTTTGGGATGATTTGTGGTGTGTGAATAAATTTACTTTACCTACATTTTTTATTGCTTTAAATTTTTTCCATACACAAACTCTAAAATTCTCATTTCGTTGTCATCTGTTTTCTTTTTTGTCTACGAGATGAAGGGAAAAGTGAAAAATCAAGTTTTGATTTAAGAAAAAAGTATACATGTAAAATGGAAATGCACAATGCACAAATTTAGAGAGAGATATTTCCAAAAAGTATCTGTATTTTGAAGGTATTGTAAACTCTTTTTAGTTTTTATATATCAGGTTTTGCAATCGTCGGGAAAAGGGGGATGCGGGGGAATTTTAACTGTGTGTTGAATCCCACCCCATAAGTCATTCCTTACAAAAATACAGCCCGTTATGTATGATAAACCAGTTTACAATCATCAATTATCGTTAGGTCAGGTTTTTGTAAATGGGCAAAATAATAGCTTGTTTGACTCGGGTAAATATCTCACCGCCCGTTCACTTGATAATTTAATGAGCGGTTTGTTATTCTATTTAAAAGGTCTTGGATCCATAGGTCATTTGCATCTTTAGCATGTTTCAACCATGCATATCCATTTTTTAAAGCATGTGTTGAAAAATCTCTTTCTTATCAAATTCCAAGCTATTGGGGTTGTTGAACTAGTGGAATTTCCCAAACTTGGTTAACAAAACTTTTGGGTTTATTTGTGGTATGTGAATAAATTTTCTTTACTTACATTTGTTATTGCTTTAAATTTTTTCCATACACAAACTCTAAAATTTTCATTTCCTTGTCATCTATTTTCTTTTTTATCTACGAGATGAAGGGAAAAGTGAAAACACAAATTTTGATTTAAGAAAAAAGTATACATCTAAAATGGAAATACACAATGCACAAATTTATAGAGAGATATTTCCAAAACATGTCTGTAATCTTTAGGGATTGTAAACTCTTTTTAGTTTTTATATAGCAGGTTTGCAATCGTCGGGAAAAAGGGGAGGTGGGGAAATTCTAACTGAGTGTTGAATCCCAACCCATAAGTCATTCCTTACAAAAATATAGCCCGTTATGCATGGAAAATGACTTTACAATCATTAATGATCGTTTGGTCAGCTTTTTGTAAATGGGCAAATAATGGCTTGTTTGACTCGAATGAATATCCCACCACACGTTCACATGATAATTTAATGAGCAGTTTGTTATTCTATTTAAAAGGTTTTGGATCCATAGGTCATTTAGATATTAAAGATGTTTCAAGCATGCATCTCGTACAAAAAAAAGAGAATAGATGGCAACTAAATGAAAATTTTAGAGTTTGTATATGGAAAAAATTTAAAGCGATAACAAACGTAAATAAAATTTATTCACACACCACAAATGAACACAAAAGTTTTGTCATCCTAGTTTGGGAAATTCCACTAGTTTAACAAACCAAATAGATTTTAATTTGATAAGAAAGAAATTGTTCTACACATGCTTAAAAAAATGGATATGCATGATTGAAACATGTTAAAGATGCAAATGACCTATGGATAAAAAACTATTAAAGATAATAAAACGTTGCTCATTAAATTCTCAAGTGAACGTACGGTGGGCTATTTTACCGAGTCAAACAAGCCATTATTTTGCCCATTTACAAAAAGCTGACCTAACGACCATTGATGATTGTAAACTGATTTATCATTCGTAACGGGCCATATTTTTGTAAGGAATGTCTTTTGGGTTGGGATTCAACACTCACTTAAAATTCCCTCGCCACCCCTTTTCCCGAAGATTGCAAAACCTGATATATAAAAACTAAAAAGAGAATTAGATCCCTAAAAATTACAGAAACGTTTTGGAAATATCTCTCTGCATATTTGTGCATTGTGCATTTCCATTTTAGATGTATACATTTTTCTTAAATCAAAACTTGAGTTTTCACTTTTCCCTTCATCTCGCAGAAAAAAAAGAAAATAGATGACAACAAAATGAAAATTTTAGAGTTTGTGTATGGAAAAAATTAAAAGCAATAACAAACGTAAGTAAAATTTATTCACATACCACAAATGAACACAAAAGTTTTGTCGTCCAAGTTTGGGAAATTCCACTAGTTCAACAACCCCAATAGATTGGAATTTGATAAGAAAGAGATTTTTCTACACATGCTTTAAAAAATGGATATGCCTGCTTGAAACATGTTAAAGATTCAAATGACCTATGGACCCAACCCTTTTAAAGATAATAAAAAGTTACATATTAAATTGTCAAGTGAACGTGCGGTGGGATATTTAACCGAGTCAATCAAGCCACTCTTTTGCCTATTTACAAAAAGTTGACGTAACGACCATTGATAATTTTAAACTGATTTATCATGCGTAACGCGCCATATTTTTGTAAGGAATATCTTTTGGGTTGGGATTCAAGACTCAGTTAAAATTCCCTCGCCTCCCGTTTTCCCGACGATTGCAAAACCCGATATATAAAAATTAAAAAGAGGTTTAAATCGCTGAAAATTACAGCAACGTTTTGGAAATATCTCTCTCTATAATTTTCCATTGTGCATTTCCATTTTAGATGTATACTTTTTTCTCAAACCAAAACTTGAGTTCTCACTTTTCCGTTCATCTCGTACACACCAAAAGATAATAGATGATAACGAAATAAAAATTTTAGAGTTTTTTTTTGGAAAAAATTTAAAGCAATGACAAAAGTAGGTAAAATAAATTTATTCACACACCACAAATGAACACAAAAGTTTTGTCATCCAAGTTCGGGAAATTTCACTAGTACAATAACCCCAATAACTTGGAATTTGATAAGAAAGAAATATTTCTACACATGCTTTAAAAAATAGAAATGCATGCTTGAAACATGTTAAATATGCAAATGACCTATGGATCCAAACCTTTTAAAGAGAATAAAAAATTGTTCATTAAAGTCTCAAGTGAACGTGTGGTGGGATATTTAACTGAGTCAAACAAGCCATTATTTTACCCATTTTCAAAAACCTAACCTAACGACCATTGATGAGTGTAGACTGATTTATCATGCGTAATGGGCCATATTTTTGTATGGAATGTCTTTTGGGTTGGGATTCAACAGTCAGTTAAAATTCCCTCGCCTCCACTTTTCCAGACGATTGCAAAACCTGATATATAAAAACTAAAAAGAGAATTAGATCCCTAAAAATTATAGAAACATTTTGGAAATATCTGTCTCTATATTTGTGCATTGTGCATTTCCATTTTAGATGTATACATTTTTATTAAATCAAAACTTGAGTTTTCACTTTTCCCTTCATCTAGAAGACAAAAAAGAGAATAGATGACAACGAAATGAAAATTTTAGAGTTTGTGTATGGAAAAAATTTAAAGCAATGACAAAAGTAAGTAAAGAAAATTTATTCACACACCACAAATGAACACAAAAGTTTTGCCATCCAAGTTTGGGAAATTTCACTAGTACAACAACCCGAATAGCTTGGAATTTTAGAAGGAAGAGATATTTCTACACATGCTTTAAAAAATGGATATGCATGCTAGAAACATGTTAAATATGCAAATGACCTATAGATCCAAACCTTTTAAAGAGAATAAATAATTGTTTATTAAATTCTCAAGTGAACGTGCGGTGGGATATTTAACTGAGTCAAACAAGCCATTATGTTGCCCATTTAAAAAAAGCTGACCTAACGATCATTGATGATTGTAAAGTGATTTATCATCCTTAATGGGACATAGTTTTGTAAGGAATGACTTTTGGGTTGGGATTCAACACTCAGTTAAAATTCCTTCGCCTCCCCTTTTCCCGACGATTGCAAAACCTGATATATAAAAACTACAAAGAGGTTCAAATCCCTAAAAATTACAGAAACATTTTTGAAATATCTCTCTCTATATTTGTGCATTGTGCATTTCAATTTTAGATGTATACATTTTTCTTAAATCAAAACTTGAGTTTTCACTTTTCCCTTCATCTCGTAGAAAAAAAAGAGAATAGATGGCAACTAAATGAAAATTTTAGAGTTTGTGTATGGAAAAAATTTAAAGCAATAACAAACGTAAATAAAATTTATTCACGCACCACAAATGAACACAAAAGTTTTGTCATCCTAGTTTGGGAAATTCCACTAGTTTAACAACCCAAATAGATTTCAATTTGATAAGAAAGAAATTTTTCTACACATGCTTAAAAAAATGGATATGCATGCTTGAAACATGTTAAAGATGCAAATGACCTATGGATCAAAAAATTTTAAAGATAATAAAAAGTTGCTCATTAAATTCTCAAGTGAACGTGCGGTGGGATATTTAACCGAGTCAAAAAAGCCATTATTTTGCCCATTTACAAAAAGCTGACCTAACGACCATTGATGATTGTAAACTGATTTATCATTCGTAACGGGCCATATTTTTGTAAGGAATGTCTTTTGGGTTGGGATTCAACACTCACTTAAAATTCCCTCGCCACCCCTTTTCCCGACGATCGCAAAACCTGATATATAAAAACTAAAAGTAGAATTAGATCCCTAAAAATTACAAAAACGTTTTGGAAATATCTCTTTGCATATTTGTGCATTGTGCTTTTCCATTTTAGATGTATACATTTTTCTTAAATCAAAACTTGAGTTTTCACTTTTCCCTTCATCTCGTAGAAAAAAAAGAAAATAGATGACAATGAAATGAACATTTTAGAGTTTGTGTATGGAAAAAATTAAAAGCAATAACAAACGTAAGTAAAATTTATTCACTTACCACAAATGAACACAAAAGTTTTGTCGTCCAAGTTTGGGAAATTCCACTAGTTCCACAACCCCAATAGATTGGAATTTGATAAGAAAGAGATTTTTCTACACATGCTTTAAAAAATGGATATGCCTGCTTGAAACATGTTAAATATTCAAATGACCTATGGATCCAACCCTTTTAAAGATAATAAAAAGTTACATATTAAATTCTCAAGTGAACGTGCGGTGGGATATTTAACCGAGTCAATCAAGCCACTCTTTTGCCTATTTACAAAAAGTTGACCTAACGACCATTGATAATTTTAAACTGATTTATCATGCGTAACGCACCATATTTTTGTAAGGAATATCTTTTGGGTTGGGATTCAAGACTCAGTTAAAATTCCCTCGCCTCCCGTTTTCCCGACGAATGCAAAACCCGATATATAAAAACTAAAAAGAGGTTTAAATCCCTGAAAATTACAGCAACGTTTTGGAAATATCTCTCTCTATAATTTTCCATTGTGCATTTCCATTTTAGATGTATACTTTTTTCTCAAATCAAAACTTGAGTTCTCACTTTTTCGTTCATCTCGTAGACACCAAAAGATAATAGATGACAACGAAATGAAAATTTTAGAGTTTGTTGTTGGAAAAAATTTAAAGCAATGACAAAAGTAGGTAAAAAAAATTTATTCACACGCCACAAATGAACACAAAAGTTTTGTCATCCAAGTTCGGGAAATTTCACTAGTACAATAAACCCAATAGCTTGGAATTTGATAAGAAAGAAATATTTCTACACATGCTTTAAAAAATGGAAATGCATGCTTGAAACATGTTAAATATGCAAATGACCTATGGATCCAAACCTTTTAAAGAGAATAAAAAATTGCTCATTAAAGTCTCAAGTGAACGTGTGGTGGGATATTTAACTAAGTCAAACAAACCATTATGTTACCCATTTTCAAAAACCTGACCTAACGACCATTGATGATTGTAAACTTATTTATCATGCGTAATGGGCCATATTTTTGTATGGAATGTCTTTTGGGTTGGGATTCAACAGTCAGTTAAAATTCCCTCGCCTCCTCTTTTCCCGACGATTGCAAAACCTGATATATAAAAACTAAAAAGAGAATTAGATCCCTAAAAATTACAGAAACATTTTGGAAATCTCTCTCTCTATATTTGTGCATTGTGCATTTCCATTTTAGATGTATACATTTTTCTTAAATCAAAACTTGAGTTTTCACTTTTCCCTCCATCTCGTAGAAAAAAAAGAATACATGACAACGAAATGAAAATTTTAGAGTTTGTGTATGGAAAAAATTTGAAGCAATGACAAAAGTAAGTAAAGAAAATTTATTCACACACCACAAATGAACACAAAACGTTTTGTCATCCAAGTTTGGGAAATTCCACTAGTACAACAACCCCAATAGCTTGGAATTTGATAAGAAAGAGATATTTCTGCACATGCTTTAACAACTGGATATGCATGCTTGTAACATGTTAAATATGCAAATGACCTATGGATCCAAACCTTTTAAAGTGAATAAAAAATTTCTCATTAAATTCTCAAGTGGACATTATTTTGCCCATTTACAAAAAGCTGACATAACGACCATTGATTGTTGTAAACTGATTTATCATGCGTAACGGGCCATATTTTTGTGAGGAATGTCTTTTGGCTTGGGATTCAACACTTAGTTAAAATTCCCTCGCCTCGCCTTTTCCTGACGATTGCAAAACCCGTTATACGTAAACTAAAAAGAGGTCTAAATCCCTAAAAATTACAGAAACGTTTTGGAAATACCTCTCTCAATAATTTTCCATTGTGCATTTCCATTTTAGATGTACAATTTTTTCTCAAATCAAAACTTGAGTTTTCACTTTTCCCTTCATCTCGTAGACATAAAAGAGAATAGATGACAACGAAATGAAAATTTTAGAGTTTGTGTATGGAAAAAATTTAAAGCAATAACAAACGTAAGTAAAATTTATTCACACACCACAAATTAAAACAAAAGTTTTGTCATCCAAGTTTGGGAAATTCCACTAGCTCAACAACCGCAATAGATTGGATTTTGATAAGAAAGAGATTTTTCTACACATGCTATAAAAAATGGATATGCATGCTTGAAACAAGTTAAATATGCAAATGACCTATGGATCCAAACCTTTTAACGAGAATAAAAAATTGCTTACTAAATTCTGAACTGAATGTGCGGAGGGATATTTAACTGAGTCAAACAAGCCATTATTTTGCCCATGTAAAAAAACTGACCTAACGATCAATAATGATTGTAAAGTGATTTATCATGCGTAACGGGCCATATTTTTGTAAGGAAAGACTTTTGGGTTGGGATTCAACAGTCAGTTCAAATTCCCTCGCCTCCCCTTTTGCCGACGATTGCAAAACCTGATATATAAAAACTAAAAAGAGGTTTAAATCCCTAAAAATTACAGAAACCTTTTGAAAATAAATCTCTCTCTATATTTGTGCATTGTGCATTTCAATTTTAGATGTATACTTTTTTCTCAAATCAAAACTTGAGTATTCACTTTTCCCTTCATCTCGTAGACAAAAAAGAGAATAGATGACAACGAAACGAAAATTTTAGAGTTTGTGTATGGAAAAAATTTAAAGCAATGACAAAAGTATGTAAAAAAAATTTATTCACACACCACAAATGAACACAAAAGTTTTGTCATCCAATTTTGGGAAATTCCACTAGTACAACAACCCGAATAGCTTGGAATTTTAGAAGAAGAGATATTTCTACACATGCTTTAAAAAATGGATATGCATGCTAGAAACATGTTAAATATGCAAATGACCTATAGATCCAAACCTTTTAAAGAGAATAAATAATTGCTTATTAAATTCTCAAGTGAACGTGCGGTGGGATATTTAACTGAGTCAAACAAGCCATTATTTTGCCCATTTAAAAAAAGCTGACCTAACGATCATTCATGATTGTAAAGTGATTTATCATGCGTAATGGAACATAGTTTTTTAAGGAATGACTTTTGGGTTGGAATTCAACACTCAGTTAAAATTCCTTCGCCTCCCCTTTTCCCGACTATTGCAAAACCTGATATATAAAAACTACAAAGAGGTTCAAATCCCTAAAAATTACAGAAACATTTTTGAAATATCCCTCTCTATATTTGTGCATTGTGCATTTCCATTTTAGACGTATACATTTTTCTTAAATCAAAACTTGAGTTTTCACTTTTCCCTTCATCTCGTAGAAAAAAAAGAGAATAGATGCCAACTAAATGAAAATTTTAGAGTTTGTGTATGGAAAAAATTTAATGCAATAATAAATGTAAATAAAATTTATTCACACACCACAAATGAACACAAAAGTTTTGTCATCCTAGTTTGGGAAATTCCACTAGTTTAACAACCCAAATAGATTGCAATTTGATAAGAAAGAAATTGTTCTACACATGCTTAAAAATATGGATATGCATGCTTGAAACATGTTAAAGATGCAAATGACCTATGGATAAAAAACTACTAAAGATAATAAAAAGTGGCTCATTAAATTCTCAAGTGAACGTGCGGTGGTATATTTAACCGAGTCAAACAAGCCATTATTTTTTCCATTTACAAAACGCTGACCTAACGACCATTGATGATTGTAAACTGATTTATCATTCGTAACGGGCCATATTTTTGTAAGGAATGCCTTTTGGGTAGGGATTCAGCACTCACTTAAAATTCCCTCGCCACCCCTTTTCCCGAGATTGCAAAACCTGATATATAAAAACTAAAAAGAGAATTAGATCCCTAAAAGTTACAAAAATGCTTTGGAAACATCTCTCTGCATATTTGTGCATTGTGCATTTCCTTTTTAGATATATACATTTTTCTTAAATCAAAACTTGAGTTTTCACTTTTCCCTTCATCTCGTAGAAAAAAAAGCAAATAGATGACAACGACATGAAAATTTTAGAGTTTGTGTATGGAAAAGATTTAAAGCAATAAAAAACGTAAGTAAAATTTAGTCACATTCCACAAATGAACACAAAAGTTTTGACGTCCAAGTTTGGGAAATTCCACTAGTTCAACAACCCCAATAGATTGGAATTTGATAAGAAAGAGATTTTTCTACACATGCTTTAAAAAATGGATATGCCTGCTTGAAACATGTTAAAGATTCAAATGACCTATGGATCCAACCCTTTTTAAGATAATAAAAAGTTGCTCAGTAAATTGTCAAGTGAACGTGCGGTGGGATATTTAACCGAGTCAATCAAGCCACTCTTTTGCATATTTACAAAAAGTTGACCTAACGACCATTCATGATTTTAAACTGATTTATCATGCGTAACATACCATATTTTTGTAACGAATATCTTTTGGGTTGGGATTCAACACTCAGTTAAAATTCCCTCGCCTCCCGTTTTCCCGACGATTGCAAAACCCGATATATAAAAACTAAAAAGAGGTTTAAATCCCTAAAAATTACAGCTACATTTTAGAAATATCTCTCTCTATAATTTTCCAATGTGCATTTCCATTTTAGATGTATACTTTTTTCTCAAATCAGAACTTGAGTTCTCACTTTTCCGTTCATCTCGTAGACACCAAAAGATAATAGATGACAACGAAATGAAAATTTTAGAGGTTGTGTATGGAAAAAATTTTAAGCAATAACAAATGAAAGACAAATTTATTAACACACCACAAATGAACACAAAAGTTTTGTCATCCAAGTTTGGGAAATTCCACTAGTTCAACAACCCCAATTGATTTGAATTTGATAAAAAAGTGATTTTTCTACACATCCTTTAAAAAATGGATAAGCATGCTTGAAACATGTTAAAGATGCAAATGACCTATGGATCCAAACCTTTTAAAGAGAATAACAAACCGCTCATTGGATTCTCAAGTGAACATGCGGTGGGATATTTACTTGAGTCAAACAAGCGATTATTTTACCCATTTACAAAAAGCTGACCTAACGATCCTTGATGATTGTAAAGTGAATTTTCATGCGTAACGGGCCATATTTTTGTAAGGAATGACTTTTGGTTTGGGATTCAACACTCAGATAAAATTCCCTCGCCTCCTTTTTTCCCGATGATTGCAAAACCTTATATATAAAAACTAAAAAGATGTTTAAATCTCTAAAAATTACAGAAACTTTTTGGAAATATCACTCTCTATATTTGGGCATTGTGCATTTCCATTTTAGATGTATACATTTTTCTTAAATAAAAACTTGAGTTTTCACTTTTCCCTTCATCTCGTAGAAAAAAAAGAGAATAGATGACAACGAAATGAAAATTTTAGAGTTTGTGTATGGAAAACATTTAAAGCAATAAAAAATGTAAGTAAAATTAATTCACCCACAACAAATGAACACAAAAGTTTTGTCATCCAAGTTTGGGAAATTCCACTAGTTCTTCAACCCTAACAGATTGGAATTCGATAAGAAAGAGATTTTTCTACACATGCTTTAAAAAATGGATATGCATGCTTGGAACATGTTAAAGATGCAAATGACCTATGGATCCAAACCTTTTAAAGAGAGTAAAATGTTGCTCATTAAATTTTCAAGTGAACGTGCGGTGGGATATTTAACCGACTCAAACAAGCCATTATTTTGCCCATTTACAAAAAGCTAACCTAACGATCATTGATGATTGTAAACTAATTTAACATGCGTAACGGGCCATATTTTTGTAAGGAATGACATTTGGGTTGGGATTCAACACTTAGTTAAAATTCCCTCGCCACCCCTTTCCCGGACGATTGCAAAACCCAATACATAAAAACTAAAAAGAGGTTTAAATTCCTGAAAATTACAGAAACTTTTTGGAAATATCTCACTCTATAATTTTCCATTGTGCATTTCCATTTTAGATGTCTACTTTTTTCTCATTTCAAAAGTTGAGTTTTCACTTTTCCCTTCATCTCGTAGACAAAAAAGAGAATAGATGACAACGAAATGAAAATTTTAGAGTTTGTGTATGGAAAAAATTTAAAGCAATGACAAAAGTAAGTAAAGAAAATTTATTCACACACCAAAAATGAACACAAAAGTTTTCACATCCAAGTTTGGGAAATTCCACTAGTACAACAACCCCAATTGCTTGAAATTTGATAAGAAAGAGATATTTCTACACATGCTTTAAAAAATGGATATGCATGCTTGAAAAATGTAAATATGCAAATGACCTATGGATCCAAACCTTTTAAAGATAATAAAAAATTGCTCATTAAATTCTCAAGTGAACGTGCGGTGGGATATTTAAACGAGTCAAACAAGCCATTATTTTGCCCATTTAAAAAAAGCTGACCTAACGATCATTGATTTTTGTAAAGTGATTTGTCATGCGTAACGGGCCATATTTTTGTAAAGAATGACTTTTGGGTTGGGATTCAACTCTCAGTTAAAATTCCCTCGCCTCCCCATTACCCGACGATTGCAAAACCGGATATATAAAAACTAAAAAGGGGTTTAAGTCCCTAAAAATTAAGGAAACGTTTTGGAAATATCTCTCTCTATATTTGTGAATTGTGCGTTTCCATTTTAGATGTATACATTTGTCTCAAATCAAAACTTGATTTTTAACTTTTCCCTCCATCTCGTAGAAAAAAAAGAGAATAGATGACAACAAAATGAAAATTTTAGAGTTTGTGTATGGAAAAAATATAAAGCAATAACAAACGCAAATAAAATTTATACACATACCACAAATGAACACAAAATTTCTGTCAGCAGTGTTTGGGAAATTCCACTAGTTTAACAACCCCAATAGATTGAAATTTGATAAGAAAGAGATTTTTCTACACATGCTTAAAAAAATGGATATACATGCTTGAAACATGTTAAAGATGAATATGACATATGGATCCAAACCATTTAAAGATAATAAAAAGTGGCACATTAAATTCTCAAGTGAACGTGCGGTGGGATATTTGACCGAGTCGAACAAGCCATTATTTTGACCATTTACAAAAAGCTGACCTAACGACCATTGATGATTGTAAACTGATTTATCATGCGTAACGGGCCATATTATTGTAAGGAATGTCTTTTGGGTTGGGATTCAACACTCAGTTAAAATTCCCTCGCCTCCCCTTTTCCCGACGATTGCAAAACCTGATATATAAAAACTAAAAAGTGTTTTAAATCCCTAAAAATTACAGAAACGTTTTTGAAATATCTCTCTCTATATTTGTGCATTGTGCATTTCCATTTTAGATGTATACATTTTTCTTAAATCAAAACTTGAGTTTTCACTTTTCCCTTCATCTCGTAGAAAAAAAAAGAGAATAGATGACAACGAAATGAAAATTTTAGTGTTTGTGTTTGGAAAAAATTTAAAGCAATAACAAACAAAAGTAAAATTTATTCACACACAATAAATGAACACATAAGTTTTGTCATCCAAGTTGTGGAAATTCCACTAGTTCTTCAACCCCAACATATTGAAATTTGATAAGAAAGAGATGTTTCTACACATGCTTTAATAAATGGATATGCAAGCTTGAAACATGTTAAAGATTCAAATGACCTATGGATCCAAAATTAAAGATAATAAAAAGTTACTCATTAAATTCTCAAGTGAACGTGCAGTTGGATATTTAACCGAGTCAAACAAGCCATTATTTTGGCTATTTACAAAAAGCTGACCTAACGATAATTGATGATTGTAAACTGAATTATCATGCGTAACGGGCCATTTTTTTTAAGGAATGTCTTTTGGGTTGGGATTCAACACTAAGTTAAAATTCCCCCCCCCTCCCCTTTTCCCGACGATTGCAAAACCTGATATATAAAAACTAAAAAGAGGTTTAAATCCCTAAAAATTACAGAAACGTTTTGGAAATATCTCTCTATAATTTTCCATTGTGCATTTCAATTTTAGATGTATACTTTTTTCTCAAATCAAAACTTGAGTTTTCACTTTTCCCTTCATCTCGTAGACATAAAAGAGAATAGATGACAACGAAATGAAAATTTTAGAGTTTGTGCATGGAAAAATTTAAAGCAATGACAAAAGTAAGTAAAGAAAATTTATTCACACACCAAAAATGAACACAAAAGTTTTGTCATCCAAGTTTGGGAAATTCCACTAGTTCAACAACCCCATTAGATTGGAATTTGATAAGAAAGAGATTTTTCTACAAATGCTTTAAAAAATGGATATGCATGCTTGAAACATGTTAAAGATGCAAATGACCTATGGATCCAAACCTTTTAAAGAGAATAAAAAGTTGTCATTAAATTCTCAAGTGAACGTGCGGTGGGATATTTAACCGAGTCAAACAAGCCATTATTTTGCTCAATTACAAAAAGCTGACCTAACGATCATTGATGATTGTAAACTGATTTATCATGCGTAACGAGCCCTATTTTTGTAAGGAATGTCTTTTGGGTTGGGATTCAACACTCGGTTAAAATTCCCTCGCCTCCCCTTTTCCCGACGATTGCAAAACCTGATATATAAAAACTAAAAAGAGGTTTAAATCCCTAAAAATTGCATAAACGTTTTGGAAATATCTCTCTCTATAATTTTCCATTCTGTATTTCCATTTTAGATGTATACTTTTTTCTCATATCAAAGCTTGAGTTTTCACTTTTCCCTTCATCTCGTGGACCAAAAAGAGAATAGATGACAACGAAATGAAAATTTTAGAGTTTGTGTATGGCAAAAATTTAAAGCAATGACAAAAGTAAGAAAAGAAAATTTATTCACACACCACAAATGAACACAAAAGTTTTGTCATCCAAGTTTTGGAAATTCCACTAGTTCAACAACCCCAATAGATTGGAATTTGATAAGAAAAAGATTTTTCTACAAGTGCTTTAAAAAATGGATATGCATGCTTGAAACATGTTAAAGATGCAAATGACCTATGGATCCAAACCTTTTAAAGAGAATAAAAAATTGCACATTAAATTCTCAAGTGAACGTGCGGTGGGATATTTAACCGAGTCAAACAAGCCATTATTTTGCCCATTTACAAAAAGCTGACCTAACGATCATTGATGATTGTAAACTAATTTATCATGTGTAACGGGCCATATGTTTGTAAGGAATGACTTTTGGGTTGGGATTCAACACTCAGTTAAAATTCCCTCGCCTCCCCTTTCCCGAACCATTGCTAAACCCGATGCATAAAAACTAAAAAGAGGTTTAAATCCCTAAAAATTACAGAAACGTTTCTGAAATATCTCTCTCTATAATTTTCCATTGTGCATTTCCACTTTAGATGTATACTTTTTTCTCAAATCAAAACTTGAGTTTTCACTTTTCCCTTCATCTCGTAGACAAAAAAGAGAATAGATGACAACGAAATGAAAATTTTAGAGTTTGTGTATGGAAAAAATTTAAAGCAATGACAAAAGTAAGTAAAGAAAATTTATTCACAAACCACAAATCAACACAAAAGTTTTGTCATCCAAGTTTTTAAAATTCCACTAGTTCAACAACCCCAAGATATTGGAATTTGATAACAAAGAGATTTCTTTTATGAATGCTTTAAAAAATGGATATGCATGCTTGAAACATTTTAAAGATGCAAATGACCTATGGATCCAAACCTTTTAAAGAGAATAAAAAGTTGCTCATGAAATTCTCAAGTGAACGTGCGGTGGGATATTTAACCGAGTCCAACAAGCCATTATTTTGCCCATTTAAAAAAAGCTGACCTAACGATCATTGATGATTATAAACTGATTTATCATGCGTAACGGGCCATATGTTTGTAAGGAATCACTTTTGGGTTGGGATTCAACACTCAGTTAAAATTCCCTCGCCTCCCCTTTCCCGGACCATTGCAAAACCCGATACATAAAACAAAAAGAGGTTTAAATCCTTAAAAATTACTGAAACGTTTCTGAAATATCTCTCTCTATAATTTTCCATTGTGCATTTCCATTTTAGATGTATACTTTTTTCTCAAATCAAAACTTGAGTTTTCACTTTTCCCTTCATCTCGTAGACAAAAAAGAGAATAGATGACAACGAAATGAAAATTTTAGAGTTTGTGTATGGAAAAAATTTAAAGCAATGACAAAAGTAAGTAAAGAAAATTTATTCACACACCCCAAAAGAACACAAAAGTTTTTTCATCTAAGTTTGGGAAATTCCACTAGTTCAACAACCCCAAGATATTGGAATTTGATAAGAAAGAGATTTTTCTACAAATGCTTTATAAAATGGATATTCATGTTTGAAACATGTTAAAGATGCAAATGACCTATGGATCCAAACCTTTTAAAGAGAATAAAAAGTTGCTCAATAAATTCTCAAGTGAATGTGCAGTGGGATATTAAACCGAGTCAAACAAGCCATTATTTTGCCCATTTACAAAAAGCTGACCTAACGATCATTGATGATTGTAAACTGATTGATCATGCGTAATGGACCATATTTTTGTAAGGAATGACTTTAGGGTTGGGATTCAATACTCAGTTAAAATTCCCTCACCTCCCCTTTCCTGTACGATTGCAAAACCCGATATATAGAAACTAAAAAGTGCTTTAAATCCCTAAAAATTACAGAAACGTTTCGGAAATAACTCTCTCTATAATTTTCCATTGTGCATTTCCATTTTAGATGTATACTTTTTTCTCAAATCAAACTTGAGTTTTCACTTTTCCCTTCATCTCGTAGACAAAAAAGAGAATAGATGACAACGAAATGAAAATTTTAGAATTTGTGTATGGAAAAAATTTAAAACAATGACAAAAGTAAGTAAAGAAAATTTATTCACACACCACAAATGAACACAAATGATTTAGCATCCAAGTTTGGGAAATTTCACTAGTACAACAACCCCAATAGCTTGGAATTTCATAACAAAGAGATATTTCTACACATGCTTAAAAAAATGGATATGCATGCTTGAAAAATGTAAATATGCAAATGACCTATGGGTCCAAACCTTTTAAAGAGAATAAAAAATTGCTCATTAAATTCTTAAGTGAACATGATGTTGGATATTTAACCGAGTCAAACAACCGATTATAATGCCCATTTAAAAAAAGCTGACCTAACGATCATTGACGGTTGTAAAGTGATTTATCATGCGCAACGGGCAATATTTTTTTAAGGAATGACTTTTGGGTTGGGATTCAACACTCAGTTAAAATTACCTCGCCTCCGCTTTTCCCGACGATTGCAAAACCTGATATATAAAAACTAAAAAGAGGTTTAAATGTCTAAAAATTACAGAAACGTTTTGGAAATATATCTCTCTATATTTGTGCGTTGTGCATTTCCATTTTAGATGTATACATTTTTTCTTAAATCAAAACTTGAGTGTTCACTTTTCCCTTCATCTCGTAGACAAAAAAGAGAATAGATGACAATGAAATGAAAATTTTAGAGTTTGTGTATGGAAAAAATTTAAAGCAATGACAAAAGTAAGTAAAGAAAATTTATTCACACACCACAAATGAACACAAAAGTTTTGTCATCTAAGTTTGGGAGATTCCATTAGTTCAACAACCCCAAGAGATTGGAATTTGATAAGAAAGAGATTTTTCTACAAATGCTTTAAAAAATGGATATGCATGCTTGAAACATGTTAAAGATGCAAATGACCGATGGATCCAAACCTTTTAAAGATAATAAAAAGTTGCTCATTAAATTCTCAAGTGAACGTGCGGTGGGATATTTAACCGAGTCCAACAAGCCATTATTTTGCCCATTTAAAAAAAGCTGACCTAACGATCATTGATGATTGTAAAGTGATTTATCTTGCGTAACGGGCCATATTTTTGTATGGAATGACTTTTGGGTTGGGATTCAATACTCAGTTAAAATTCCCTCGCCTCCCCTTTTCCTGACGATTGGAAAACCTGATATATAAAAACTAAAAAGTGGTTTAAATCCTTAAAAATTACAGAAACGTTTTGGAAATATATCTCTATATATTTGTGTATTGTGAATTTCCATTTTAGATGTATACTTTTTCTCAAATCAAAAATTGAGTTTTCACTTTTCCCTTCATCACGTTGGTAAAAAAGAGAAAGATGACAACGAAATAAAAATTTTAGAGTTTGTGTATGGAAAAAATTTAAAGCAATGACAAAAGTCAGTATAGAAAATTTATTCAAACACCACAAATGAACGCAAAAGTTTTATCATCCAAGTTTGGGAAATTCCACTAGTACAACAATCCCAATAGCTTGGAATTTGATAAGAAAGAGATATTTTTACACATGCTTTGAAAAATGGATATGCATGCTTGAAAAATTTTAAATATGCAAATGACCTATGGATCCAAACCTTTTAAAGAGAATAAAAAATTGCTCATTAAATTCTCAAGTGAACGTGTAGTGGGATATTTAACCGAGTCAAACAAGCCATTATTTTGCCCATTTAAAAAAAGCTGACCTAACGATCATTGATGGTTGTATAGTGATTTATCATGCGTAACGGGCCATATTTTTGTAAGGAATGAATTTTTGGTTGGGATTCGACACTGAGTTGAAATTCCCTCGCCTCCCCTTTTCCCCACAATTGCAAAACCTGATATATAAAAACCAAAAAGAGGTTTAAATCCCTAAAAATTATAGAAACATTTTGGAAATATCTCTCTCTATATTTGTGCATTGTGGATTTCAATTTTAGATGTATACATTTTTCTCAAATCAAAACTTGAGTTTTCCCTTTTCCCTTCATCTTGTAGACAAAAAAGAGAATAGATGACAACGAAATGAATATTTTGGAGTTTGTGTATGGAAAAAATTTAAAGCAATAACAAACGTAAGTAAAATTTATTCACACAACACAAATGAACACAACAGTTTTGTCTTCCAACTTTCGGAAATACCACTAGTTCAACAACCTCAATAGATTCGAATTTGATAAGAAAGAGATTTTTCTACACATGCTTTAAAAAATGGATATGCATGCTTGAAACATGTTAAAGATTCAAATGACCTATGGATCCAAACCTTTTAAAGATAATAAAAAGTTCCTCATTATATTCTCAAGTGAACATGCGGTGGGATATTTAACCAAGTCAAACAAGCCATTATTTTGCCTATTTACAAAAAAAGCTGACCTAACGATCATTGATGATTGTAAACTAATTTATAATGCGTAACGGGCCATATTTTTGTAAGGAATGTCTTTTGGGCTGGGATTCAACACTCAGTTAAAATTCCCTCGCCTCCCCTTTTCCCGACGATTGCAAAACCTGATATATAAAAACTAAAAAGAGGTTTAAATCCCTAAAAATTGCATAAACGTTTTGGAAATATCTCTCTATAATTTTCCACTGTGCATTTCGATTTTAGATGTATACTTTTTTCTCATATCAAAGCTTGAGTTTTCACTTTTCCCTTCATCTTGTAGACAAAAAAGAGAATAGATGACAACGAAATGAAAATTTTAGAGTTTGTGTATGGAAAAAATTTAAAGCAATGACAAATGTAAGTATAGAAAATTTATTCACACGCCCCAAATGAACACAAAAGTTTTGTCATCTAAGTTTGGGAAATTCCACTAGTTCAACAACCCCAAAATATAGGAATTTGATAAGAAGGAGATTTTTCTACAAATGCTTCAAAAAATGGATATTCATGCTTGAAACATGTTAAAGATGCAAATGACCTATGGATCCAAACCTTTTAAAGAGAATAAAAAGTTGCCCAATAAATTCTCAAGTGAATGTGCAGTGGGATATTTAACCGAGTCAAACAAGCCATTATTTTGCCCATTTACAAAAAGCTGACCTAACGATCATTGATGATTGTAAACTGATTTATCATGCGTAATGGACCATATTTTTGTAAGGAATGACTTTAGGGTTGGGATTCAATACTCAGTTAAAATTCCCTCGCCTCCCCTTTCCCGGACGATTGCAAAACCCAATATATAAAAACTAAAAAGAGGTTTAAATCCCTACAAATTACAAAAACGTTTCGGAAATAACTCTCTCTATAATTTTCCATTGTGCATTTCCATTTTAGATGTATACTTTTTTCTCAAATCAAACTTGAGTTTTCACTTTTCCCTTCATCTCGTAGATAAAAAAGAGAATAGATGACAACGAAATGAAAATTTTAGAATTTGTGTATGGAAAAAATTTAAAGCAATGACAAAAGTAAGTAAAGAAAATTTATTCACACAAGACAAATGAACACAAAAGTTTTGCCATCCAAGTTTTGGAAATTCCACTAGTACAACAACCCCAACAACTTGGAATTTGATAAGAAAGAGATATTTCTACACTTGCTTAAAAAAATGGATATGCATGCTTGAAAAATGTAAATATGCAAATGACCTATGGGTCCAAACCTTTTAAAGAGAATAAAAAATTTCTCATTAAATTCTTAAGTGAACGTGATGTTGGATTTTTAACCGAGTCAAACAAGTCATTATTTTGCCCATTTAAAAAAAGCTGACCTAACGATCATTGATGGTTGTAAAGTGATTTATCATGCACAACGGGCAATATTTTTGTAAGGAATGACTTTTTGGTTGGGATTCAATACTCAGTTAAAATTACCTCGCCTCCCCTTTTCCCGACGATTGCAAAACCTGATATATAAAAACTAAAAAGAGGTCTAAATCTCTAAAAATTACAAAAACGTTTTGGAAATACATCTCTCTATATTTGTGCGTTGTGCATTTCCATTTTAGATGTATACATTTTTTCTTAAATCAAAACTTGAGTGTTCACTTTTCCCTTCACCTCGTAGAAAAAAAAGAGAATAGATGACAAGGAAATGAAAACTTTAGAGTTTGTGTATGTATAAAATTAAAACCAATAAAAAAAGTAAGTAAAATTTATTCTCACACCAAAAAAGAACACAAAAGTTTTGACATCCAAGTTTGCCGAATTCCACTAGTTCAACAACCCCAATAGATTGGAATTTGATAAGAAAGAGTTTTTTCTTCACATGCTTTAAAAAATGGATATGCATGCTTGAAACATGTTAAAGATGGAAATGACCTATGGATCCAAACCTTTTAAAGAGAATAACAAACCGCTCATTGAATTCTCAAGTGAACGTGCTGTGGGATATTTAACCGAGCCAAACAAGCCATTATTTTTGCCATTTACAAAAAGCTGACCTAACGACCATTGATGATTGTAAACAGATTTATCATGCGTAACAGGCCATATTTTTGTAAGGAATGACTTTTGGGTTAGGATTCAACACTCAGTTAAAATTCCCTCGCCTCCCCTTTCCCGGACGATTGCAAAACCCGATATATAAAAACTTAAAAGAGGTTTAAATCCCTAAAAATTACAGAAACGTTTTGGAAATAACTCTCTCTATAATTTTCCATTGTGCATTTCCATTTTAGATGTACACTTTTTTCTCAAATCAAAACTTGGGTTTTCACTTTTCCCTTCAACTCGTAGACAAAAAAGAGAATAGATGACAATGAAATAAAAATTTTAGAGTTTGTGTATGGAAAAAATTTAAAGCAATGACAAAAGTAAATAAAGAAAATTTATTCACAAACCACAAATGAACACAAAAGTTTTGTCATCCAAGTTTGGCAAATTCCACTAGTACAACAACCCGAATAGCTTGGAATTTTATAAGAAAGAGATATTTCTACACATGCTTTAAAAAATGGATATGCATGCTTGAAAAATGTAGATATGCAAATGACCTTTGGATCCAAACCTTTGAAAGAGAATAAAAAATTGCTCATTAAATTCTCAAGTCAAACAAGCCAGTTTTTTGCCCATTTAAAAAAAGCTGACCTAACGATCATTGATGGTCGTAAAGTGATTTATCATGCGTAACGGGCCATATTTTTGTAAAGAATGACTTTTGGGTTGGGATTCAACACTCAGTTAAAATTCCCTCGCCTCCCCTTTTCCTGACGATTGAAAAACCTTATATATAGAAACTAAAAAGAGGTTTAAATCCCTAAAAACTACAGAAACGTTTTGGAAATATCTCTCTCTATATTTGTGCATTGTGCATTTCCATTTTAGATGTATACATTTTTCTTAAATAAAAACTTGAGTGTTCACTTTTCCCTTCATCTCCTCGAAAAAAAAGAGAACAGATGACAACAAAATGAAAATTTTAGAGTTTGTGTATGCAAAAAATTTAAAGCAACAACAAACGTAAGTAAAATTTATTGTCACACCAGAAATGAACACAAAAGTTTTGTCATCCAAGTTTGCAAATTCCACTAGTTCAACAACCCCAATGGATTGGAATTTGCTAAGAAAGAGATTTTTCTACACTTGCTTTAAAAAATGGATATGCATGCTTGAAACATATTAAAGATGCAAATGACCTATGGATCCAAACCTTTTAAAGAGAATAACAAACCGCTCATTGAATTCTGAAGTGAACGTGGGGTGGGATATTTAACCGAGTCAAACAAGCCATTATTTTGCCCATTTAAAAAAAGCTGACCTAACGATCATTGATGGTTGTATAGTGATTTATCATGCGTAACGGGCCATATTTTTGTAAGGAATGAATTTTTGGTTGGGATTCGACACTGAGTTGAAATTCCCTCGCCTCCCTTTTTCCCCACAATTGCAAAACCTGATATATAAAAACCAAAAAGAGGTTTAAATCCCTAAAAATTACAGAAACGTTTTGGAAATATCTCTCTCTATATTTGTGCATTGTCGATTTCAATTTTAGATGTATACATTTTTCTCAAATCAAAACTTGAGTTTTCCCTTTTCCCTTCATCTCGAAGAAAAAAAAGAGAATAGATGACAACGAAATGAATATTTTAGAGTTTGTGTATGGAAAACATTTAAAGCAATAACAAACGTAAGTAAAATTTATTCACACACCACAAATGAACACAACAGTTTTGTCTTCTAACTTTCGGAAATACCACTAGTTCAACAACCCCAATAGATTCGAATTTGATTAGAAAGAGATTTTTCTACACATGCTTTAAAAAATGGATATGCATGCTTGAAATATGTTAAAGATTCAAATGACCTATGGATCCAAACCTTTTAAAGATAATAAAAAGTTGCTCATTAAATTCTCAAGTGAACATGCGGCGGGATATTTAACCGAGTCAAACAAGCCATTATTTTGCCTCTTTACAAAAAGCTGACCTAACAATCATTAATGATTGTAAGCTGATTTATCATGCGTAACGGGCCATATTTTTGTAAGGAATGTCTTTTGGGTTGCGATTCAACACTCAGTTAAAATTCCCTCGCCTCCCCTTTTCCCGATGATTGCGACACCTGATATATAAAAACTAGAAAGAGGTTTAAATCCCTAAAAATTATAGAAACGTTTTGGAAATATCTCTCTCTATAATTTTCCATTGTGCATCTCCATTTTAGATGTATACTTTTTTCTCAAATCAAAACTTGAGTTTTCACTTTTCCCTTCATCTCGTAGACAAAAAAGAGAATAGATGATAACGAAATGAAATTTTAGAGTTTGTGTATGGAAAATATTTAAAGCAATGACAAAAGTAAGTAAAGAAAATTTATTCACACACCAAGAAAGAACACAAAAGTTTTGTCATCCAAGTTTGGGGAATTCCACTAGTACAACAACCCCATTAGCTTGGAATTTTTTAAGAAAGAGTTATTTTTACACGTGCTTTAAAAAATGGATATGCATGCTTGAAACATGTTAAATATGCAAATGACCTATGGATCCAAATCTTTTAAAGAGAATAAAAAATTGCTCATTAAATTCTCAAGTGAACGTGCGGTGGGATATTTAACCGAGTCAAACATGCCATTATTTTGCCCATTTAAAAAAAGTTGACCTATCAATCATTGATTGTTTTAAACTGATTTATCATGCGTAATGGGCCATATTTTTGTAAGGAATGACTTTTGGGTTGGGATTCAACACTCAGTAAAAATTCCCTCGCTTCCCCATTTCCCGACGATTGCAAAACCTGATATATAAAAACTAAAAAGAGGTTTAAATCCCTAAAAATTACCGAAACGTTTTGGAAATATCTCTCTCTATATTTGGGCATTGTGCATTTCCATTTTATATGTATACATTTTTCTTATATCAAAACATGAGTTTTCACTTTTCCCTTCATCTCGTACAAAAAAAAAGAGAATAGATCACAACGAAATGAAAATTTTAGACTTTGTGTATGGAAAAAATTTAAAGCAATAACAAACGGAAGTAAAATTTATTCTCACACCAAAAATAAACACAAAAGTTTTGTCATCCAAGTTTGGGAAATTCCACTAGTTCAACAACCCCAGTAGATTGGAATTTGACAAGAAAGAGATTTTTCTACACATGCTTTAAAAAATGGATTTGCATGCTTGAAACATGTTAAATATGCAAATTACCTATGGTTCCAAACCATTTGAAGAGAATAAAAAATTGCTCATTAAATTCTCAAGTAAACGTGCGGAGGGATATTTAACCGAGTCAAACAAGCCATTATTTTGCCCATTTACAAAAAGCTGACCTAACGATCATGAATGATTGTAAAGTGATTTATCATGCGTAACGAGCCATATTTTTGTAAGGAATGTATTTTGGGTTGGGATTCAACACTCGATTAAAATTCCCTCGCCTCCCCTTTTCCCTACGATTGCAAAACCTTATATATAAAAACTAAAAAGAGGTCTAAATCCCTAAAAAGTACAGAAACTTTTTGGAAATATCTCACTCTATATTTGTGCATTGTGCATTTATATTTTAGATGTATACATTTTTCTTAAATCAAAACTTGAGTTTTCACTTTTCCGTTCATCTTGTAGAATAAAAGAGAATAGATGACAACGAAATGAAAATTTTAGAGTTTGTGCCTTGAAAAAAATTAAAGCAATAACAAACGTAAGTAAAATTTATTCACACACCAAAAATGAACACTAAAGTTTTGTCATCCAAGTTTGGGAAATTCCACTAGTTCTACAACCCCAATAGATTGGAATTTGATAAGAAAGAGATTTTTCTACAAATGCTTTAAAAAAAGGATATGCATGCTTGAAACATGTTAAAGATGCAAATGACCTATGGATCCAAACCTTTTAAAGAGAATAAAAAGTTGTCATTAAATTCTCAAGTGAACGTGCGGTGGGATATTTAACCGAGTCAAACAAGTCATTATTTTGCCCAATTACAAAAAGCTGACCTAACGATCATTGATGATTGTAAACTGATTTATCATGCTAACGAGCCATATTTTTGTAAGGAATATCTTTTGGGTTGAGATTCAACACTCGGTTAAAATTCCCTCGCCTCCCCTTTTCCCGACGATTGCAAAACCTTATATATAAAAACTAAAAAGAGGTTTAAATCCCTAAAAATTACAGAAACTTTTTAAAAATATCTCACTCTATATTTGTGAATTGTGCATTTCCATTTTAGATGTATACATTTTTCTTAAATCAAAACTTGAGTTTTCACTTTTCCGTTCATCTTGTAGAAAAAAAGAGAATAGATGACAACGAAATGAAAATTTTAGAGTTTGTGCCTTGAAAAAAATTAAAGCAATAACAAACGTAAGTAAAATTTATTCACACACCACAAATGAACACAAAAGTTTTGTCATCCAAGTTTGGAAAATTCCACTAGTTCAACAACCCCAAGAGATTGGAATTTGATAAGAAAGAGATTTTTCTACACATGCTTTAAAAAATAGATATGCATGCTTCAAACATGTTAAAGATGCATTTACCTATGGATCCAAACCTTTTAAAGACAATAAAAAGTTGCTCATTAAATTCTCAAGTGAACGTGCGGTGGGATATTTAATCGAGTCAAACAAGCCATTATTTTGCCCATTTACAAAAAGCTGACCTAACAATCATTGATGATTGTAAAGTGATTTATCATGCGTATCAGGCCATATTTTTGTAAGGAATGACTTTTGGGTTGGGATTCAATACTCAGTTAAAATTTCCTCGCCTGTCCTTTTCCCGACGATTGCAAAACCTGATATATAAAAACTAAAAAGAGGTTTTAAAATCCCCAAAAATTATAGGAACTTTTTGGAAATATCGCTCTCTGTATTTGAGCATTGTGCATTTCCATTTTAGATGTATACATTTTTCTTAAATCAAAACTTGAGTTTTCACTTTTCCGTTCTTCTCGTAGATAAAAAAGAGAATAGATGACAACGAAATGAAAATTTTAGACTTTGTGTATGGAAAAAATTTAAAGCAATAACAAACGTAAGTAAATAAAATTTATTCACACACCACAAATGAACACAAAAGTTTTGTCATCAAAGTTTTGGAAATTCCACTAGATCAACAATGCCAATAGATTGGAATTTTATAAGAAAGAGATTTTTCTACACATGCTTTAAAAAATGGATATGCATGCTTGAAAGATGTTAAAGATGCAAATGACCTATGGATCGAAATCTTGTAAAGAGAATAACAAACCGCTCATTGAATTCTCAAGTGAACGTGCAGTGGGATATTTAACCGAGTCAAACAAAGCCATTATTTTGCCCATTTACAAAAAGTTGACCCAACGATCATTGATGATTGTAAAGTGATTTATCATGCGTAACAGGCCATATTTTTGTAAGGAATGACTTTTTGGTTGGGATTCAACAATCAGTTAAAATTCCCTCAGCTCCCCTTTTCCCTACGATTGCAAAACCTGATATATAAAAACTAAAAATAGGTTTAAATCCCTAAAAATTACAGAAACGTTTTGGAAATATCTCTCTCTATATTTGTGCATTGTGCATTTCCATTTTAGATGTATACATTTTTATTAAATCAAAACTTGAGTTTTCACTTTTCCCTTCATCTCGTAGAAAAAAAAGAGAATAGATGACAACGAAATGAAAATTTTAGAGTTTGTGTATGGAAAAAATTTAAAGCAATAAAAAACGTAAGTAAAGATAATTTATTCACACACCACAAATGAACACAAAAGTTTTGTCATCCATGTTTGGGAAATTCCACTAGTCCAACTCCAATAGCTTGGAATTTGATAAGAAAGAGATATTTCTACAGATGCTTTAAAAAATTGATATGCATGCTTCAAATATGTTAAAGGTGCAAAAGACCTATGGATACAAACCTTTTAAAGAGAATAAAAAATTCCTCATTAAATTCTCAAGTGAACGTGCGGTGGGATATTTAACCAAGTCAAACAAGCCATTATTTTGCCCATTTACAAAAAGCTGACCTAACGATCATTGATGATTGTAAAGTGATTTAACATGCGTAACTGGCCATATTTTTGTTAGGAATGACTTTGGGGTTCGGATTCAAAACCCAGTTAAAATTCCCTTGCCTGTCCTTTTCCCGACGATTGCAAAACCTGATATATAAAAACTAAAAAGAGGTTTAAATCCCCAAAAATTACAGAAACTTTTTGGAATTATCTCTCCCTATATTTTTGCATTGTGCATTTCCATTTTAGATGTATACATTTTTCTTAAATGAAAACTTGAGTTTTCACTGTTCCCTTCATCTCGTAGACAAAAAAGAGAATAGATGACTACGAAATGAAAATTTTAGACTTTGTGTATGCAAAATAATTTAAAGCAATAACAAACGTAAGTAAAGAAAATTTATTCACACACCACAAATGAACACAAAAGTTTTTTCATCCAAATTTGGGAAATTCCACTAGATCAATAACCCCAATAGATTGGAATTTGATAAGAAATAGATTTTTCTACACATGCTTTAAAAAATGGATATGCATGCTTGAAACATGTTAAAGATGCAAATGACCTATGGATCCAAATCTTTTAAAGAGAATAACAAACCGCTCATTGAATTCTCAAGTGAACGTGCAGTGGGATATTTAACCGAGTCAAACAAAGCCATTATTTTGCCCATTTACAAAAAATTGACCCAACGATCATTGATGATTGTAAAGTGATTTATCATGCGTAACAGGCCATATTTTTGTAAGGAATGACTTTTTGGTTGGGATTCAACAATCAGTTAAAATTCCCTCAGCTCCCCTTTTCCCTACGATTGCAAAACCTGATATATAAAAACTAAAAATAGGTTTAAATCCCTAAAAATTACAGAAACGTTTTGGAAATATCTCTCTCTATATTTGTGCATTGTGCATTTCCATTTTAGATGTATACATTTTTATTAAATCAAAACTTGAGTTTTCACTTTTCCCTTCATCTCGTAGAAAAAAAAGAGAATAGATGACAACGAAATGAAAATTTTAGAGTTTGTGTATGGAAAAAATTTAAAGCAATAAAAAACGTAAGTAAAGATAATTTATTCACACACCACAAATGAACACAAAAGTTTTGTCATCCATGTTTGGGAAATTCCACTAGTACAACAACTCCAATAGCTTGGAATTTGATAAGAAAGAGATATTTCTACAGATGCTTTAAAAAATTGATATGCATGCTTCAAATATGTTAAAGGTGCAAAAGACCTATGGATACAAACCTTTTAAAGAGAATAAAAAATTCCTCATTAAATTCTCAAGTGAACGTGCGGTGGGATATTTAACCAAGTCAAACAAGCCATTATTTTGCCCATTTACAAAAAGCTGACCTAACGATCATTGATGATTGTAAAGTGATTTAACATGCGTAACTGGCCATATTTTTGTTAGGAATGACTTTGGGGTTCGGATTCAAAACCCAGTTAAAATTCCCTTGCCTGTCCTTTTCCCGACGATTGCAAAACCTGATATATAAAAACTAAAAAGAGGTTTAAATCCCCAAAAATTACAGAAACTTTTTGGAATTATCTCTCCCTATATTTTTGCATTGTGCATTTCCATTTTAGATGTATACATTTTTCTTAAATGAAAACTTGAGTTTTCACTGTTCCCTTCATCTCGTAGACAAAAAAGAGAATAGATGACTACGAAATGAAAATTTTAGACTTTGTGTATGCAAAATAATTTAAAGCAATAACAAACGTAAGTAAAGAAAATTTATTCACACACCACAAATGAACACAAAAGTTTTTTCATCCAAATTTGGGAAATTCCACTAGATCAGTAACCCCAATAGATTGGAATTTGATAAGAAATAGATTTTTCTACACATGCTTTAAAAAATGGATATGCATGCTTGAAACATGTTAAAGATGCAAATGACCTATGGATCCAAATCTTTTAAAGAGAATAACAAACCGCTCATTGAATTCTCAAGTGAACGTGCAGTAGGATATTTAACCGAGTCAAACAAAGCCATTATTTTGCCCATTTACAAAAAGTTGACCCAACGATCATTGATGAATATAAAGTGATTTATCATGCGTAACGGGCCATATTTTTGTAAGGAATGACTTTTGGGTTGGGATTCAAGACTCAGTTAAAATCCCCTCGCCTCCCCTTTTCCCGACGATTGCAAAACCTAACATATAAACACTAAAAAAAGGTTTAAATCCCTAAAAATTACAGAAACTTTTTGGGAATATCTTTTTCTATAATTTTGCATTGTGCATTTCCATTTCAGATCTATACTTTTTTCTTAAATCAAAACTTTAGTTTTCACTTTTCCCTTCATCTCATAGACAAAACAGAGAATAAATGACAACGAAAAGAAAATTTTAGAGTTTGTGTATGGAAAAAATTTAAAGCAATAAAAAACGTAAGTAAAGAAAATTTATTCACACACTGTGAACACAAAAGTTTTGTTATCCAAGTTTGAGAAATTCCACTAGTACAACAACCCCAATAGTTTGCAATTTGATAAGAAAGATATATATCTACACATGCTTTAAAAAATGGATATGCATGCTTGAAACATGTTAAAGATGCAAATGACCTATGGATCCAAACCTTTTAAAGAGAATAAAAAATTGCTCATTAAATTCTCAAGTGAGCGTGCGGTGGGATATTTAATCGAGTCAAACAAGCCATTATTTTGATCATTTACATAAAGCTGACCTAACGATCGTTGATGATTGTAAAGTGATTTATCATGTGTAACGAGACATATTTTTTGTATGGAATGACTTTTGGGTTGGAATTCAACACTCAGTTAAAATTCCCTCGCCTCCCTTTTCCCGACGATTGCAAAACCTGATATATAAAAACTAAAAATAGGTTTAAATCCCTAAAAATTACAGAAACTTTTTTGAAATATCTCTCTCTATATTTTTGCATTGTGCATTTCAATTTTAGATGGATACATTTTTCTTAATTCAAAACTTGAGGTTTCACTTTTCCCTTCATCTCTAGAAAAAAAGAGAATTGATGACAACGAAATGAAAATTTTAGACTTTGTGTATGGAAAAAATTTAAAGCAATAACAAATGTAAGTAAATAAAATTTATTCACACAACACAAATGAATTCAAAAGTTTTGTTATCCTTGTTTGGGAAATTCCACTAGATCAACAACCCCAATGGATTGGAATTTGATAAGAAAGAGATTTTTCTACACATACTTTAAAAAATGGATATGCATGCTTGAAACATGTTAAAGATGCAAATGACCTATGGAAACAAACCTTTTAAAGAGAATAACAAACCAATCAAAGTATTCTCAAGTGAACATGCGGTGGAATATTAACTCGAGTGAAACAAGCCATTATTTTGCCCATTTACAAAAAGCTGACCTAACGATCATTGATGATTGTAAAGTGATTTATCATGCGTAACTGGCCATATTTTTGTAAGGAATGACTTTGGGGTTCGGATTCAACACTCAGTTAAAATTCCCTCGCCTGTCCTTTTCCCGACGATTGCAAAACCTGATATATAAAAACTAAAAAGAGGTTTAAATCCCCAAAAATTACAGAAACTTTTTGGAAATATCTCTCTCTATATTTTTGCATTGTGCATTTCCATTTTAGATGTATACATTTTTCTTAAATGAAAACTTGAGTTTTCACTGTTCCCTTCATCTCGTAGACAAAAAAGAGAATAGGTGACTACGAAATGAAAATTTTAGACTTTGTGTATGCAAACAATTTAACGCAATAACAAACGTAAGTAAAGAAAATTTATTCACACACCACAAATGAACACAAAAGTTTTTTCATCCAAAATTTGGGAAATTCCACTAAATCAATAACCCCAATAGATTGGAATTTGATAAGAAATAGATTTTTCTACACATGCTTTAAAAAATGGATATGCATGCTTGAAACATGTTAAAGATGCAAATGACCTATGGATCCAAATCTTTTAAAGAGAATAACAAACCGCTCATTGAATTCTCAAGTGAACATGCAGTAGGATATTTAACCGAGTCAAACAAAGCCATTATTTTGCCCATTGACAAAAAGCTGACCCAACGATCATTGATGAATATAAAGTGATTTATCATACGTAGCGGGCCATATTTTTGTAAGGAATGACTTTTGGGTTGGGATTCAAGACTCAGTTAAAATTCCCTCACCTCCCCTTTTCCCAACGATTGCAAAACCTAACATATAAACACTAAAAAAAGGTTTAAGTCCCAAAAAATTACGGAAACTTTTTGGGAATATCTTTTTCTATAATTTTGCATTGTGCATTTCCATTTTAGATGTATAGTTTTTTCTTAAATCAAAACTTGAGTTTTCACTTTTCCCTTCATCTCGTAGACAAAACAGATAATAGATGACAACGAAATGAAAATTTTAGAGTTTGTGTATGGAAAAAATTGAAAGCAATAAAAAATGTAAGTAAAGAAAATTTATTGACACAGCACAAAAGTTTTGTCATCCAAGTTTGGGAAATTCCACTAGTACAACAACCCCAATAGCTTGGAGTTTGATAAGAAAGAGATATTTCTACACATGCTTTAAAAAATGGATATGCATGCTTGAAACATGTTAAAGATGCAAATGACTTATGTATCCAAACCTTTTAAAGAGAATAAAAAGTTGCTCATTAAATTCTCAAGTGAACGTGCGGTGGGATATTTAACCGAGTCAAACAAGCCATTATTTTGCCCATTTAAAAAAATCTGACCTAACGATCATTGATGATTGTAAAGTGATTTATCATGCCTAACGGGCCATATTTTTGTAAGGAATGACTTTTGGATGGGATTCAATACTCAGTTAAAATTTCCTCGCCTCCCCTTATCCCGATGATTGCAAAACCTTATATATAAAAACTAAAAAGAGGTGAAATCTCTAAAAATTATAGAAACTTTTTTGAAATATCTCTCTCTATAATTTTGCATTGTGCATTTCCATTTGAGATGTATACTTTTTTCTCAAATCAAAACTTCAATTTTCACTTTTCCCTTCATCTCGTAGACAAAAAAGAGAATAGATGACAACGAAATGAAAATTTTAGAGTTTGTGTATGGAAAAAATTTAAACCAATGAAAAAATTAAGTAAACAAAATTTATTCACAAACCACAAATGAACACAAAAGTTTTGTCATCCAAGTTTGGGAAATTCCACTAGATCAACAACCCCAATGGATTGGAATTTGATAAGAAAGAGACTTTTCTACACATTCTTTAAAAAATGGATATGCATGTTTGAAACATGTTAAAGATGCAAATGACCTTGGATCCAAACCTTTTAAAGAGAATAACAAACCGCTCATTGGATTCTCAAGTGAACAAGCGGTGGGATATTTAATCGAGTCAAACAAGCTATTATTTTGCTCAATTACAAAAAGCTGACCTAACGATCATTGATGATTGTAAAGTGAATTATCATGTGTAACGGGCCATATTTTTGTAAGGAATGACTTTTGGTTTTGGATTAAACACTCAGTTAAAATTCCCTCGCCTCCCCTTTTCCCGATGATTGCAAAACCTTATATATAAAAACTAAAAAGAGGTTTAAATCTCTTAAAATTACAGAAACTTTTTTGAAATATCTCTCTCTATAATTTTGCATTGTGCATTTCCATTTTAGATGTATACATTTTTCTCAAACCAAAACTTGAGTTTTCACTTTTCTCTTCATCGCGTAGAAAAAAAAAAGAGAATAGATGACAACATAATGAAAATTTTAGAGTTTGTGTAAGGAAAAAATTTAAAGCAATGACAAAATTAAGTAAACAAAATTTATTCACACACCACTAATGAACACAAAAGTTTTGTCATTCAAGTTTTGGAAATTCCACTAGTACAACAACCCCAATAGCTTGGAATTTGATAAGAAAGAGATATTTCTACAACTGCTTTAAAAAATGGATATGCATGCTTGAAACATGTTAAAGATGCAAATGACCTATGGATCCAAACCTTTTAAAGAGAATAAAAAGTTGCTCATTAAACTCTCAAGTGAACGTGCGATGGGATATTTAACCGAGTCAAACAAGCTATTATTTTGCCCATTTACAAAAAGCTAACCTAACGATCATTGCTGATTTGTAGACTGATTTATCAAGCATAACGGGCCATATTTTTGTAAGGAATGACTTTTGGGTTGGGATTCAACACTCAGTTAAAATTCCCTTGCCTCCCCTTTTCCCGACGATTGCAAAACCTGATATATAAAAACTAAAAAGAGGTTTAAATCCCTAAAAAATACAGAAACGTTTTTGAAATATCTCTCTCTATAATTTTCCATTGTGCATTTCAATTTTAGATGTATACTTTTTTCTCAAATGAAAACTTGAGTTTTACCTTTTCCCTTGATCTCGTAGACAAAAAAGAGAATAGATGGCAATGAAATGAAAATTTAAGAGTTTGTGTGTGGAAAAAATTTATAGCAATGACAAAAGTAAGTAAAATTTATTCACAAACCACAAATGAACACAAAAGTTTTGTCATCCAAGTTTGGGAAATTCCACTAGTTCAACCACCCCAATAGATTGGAATTTGATAAGAAAGAGAATTTTCTATACATGCTTTAAACAATGGATATGCATGCTTGAAACATGTTAAAGATACAAATGACCTATGGATCCAAACCTTTTAAAGAGAATAACAAACAGCTCATTGAATTCTCAAGTTAACGTGCGGAGGGATATTTAACCGAGTCAAATAAGCCATTATTTTGCCCATTTACAAAAAGCTGACCTAACGATCATTTATGATTTTAAAGTGATTTATCATGCGTAACGGGCCATATTTTTGTAAGAATGACTTTTGGGTTGGGATTCAACACTCAGTTAAAATTCCCTCGCCTCCCCTTTTCCCGATGATTGCAAAACCTTATATATAAAAACTAAAAAGAGGTTTAAATCTCTAAAAATTATAGAAACTTTTTTGAAATATCTCTCTCTATAATTTTGTATTGTGCATTTCCATTTGAGATGTATACTTTTTTCTCAAATCAAAACCTCAATTTTCACTTTTCCCTTCATCTCGTAGACAAAAAAGAGAATAGATGACAACGAAATGAAAATTTTAGAGTTTGTGTATGGAAAAAAATTTAAAGCAATGAAAAAATTAAGTAAACAAAATTTATTCACACACCACAAATGAACACAAAAGTTTTGTCATCCAAGTTTGGGAAATTCCACTAGTTCAACAACCCCAATAGATTGAAATTTGATAAGAAAGAGATATTTCTACACATGCTTTAAAAAATGGATATTCAAGCTTGAAACATGTTAAAGATGCAAATGACCTATGCATCCAAACCTTTTAAAGACAATAACAAACAGCTCAAGTGAATGTGCGGTAGGATATTTAACCGAGTCAAACAAGCCATTATTTTGCCCATTAACAAATAGCTGGCCTAACGATCATTGATGATTGTAAACTGATTTATCATGCGTTACGGGCCATATTTTTGTAACGAATGACTTTTGGGTTCGGATTCAACGCTCAGTTAAAAATCCCTCGCCTCTCCTTCTCCCGACGATATCAAAACCAGATGTATAAAAACTAAAAAGAGGTTTAAATCCGTAAAAATTACTGAAACGTTTTGGAAATATCTCTCTATATTTGTTCATTATGCATTTCCATTTTAGATGTATACATTTTTCTTAAATCGAAACTTGTGTTTTCACTTTTCCATTCATCTCGTAGACAAAAAAGAGAATAGATGACAACGAAATGAAAATTTTAGAGTTTGTGTATGGAAAAAATTTAAAGCAATAACAAACGTAAGTAAAGAAAATTTATTCACAAACCTTAAATGAACACAAAAGTTTTGTAATCCAAGTTTGGGAAATTCCACTAGATCAACAACCCCAATGGATTGGAATTTGATAAGAAAGAGACTTTTCTGCACATACATTAAAAAGTGGATATGCATGCTTGAAACATGTTAAAGATGCAAATGACCTATGGATCCAAACCTTTTAAAGAGAATAACAAACCGCTCATTGGATTCTCAAGTGACATTTGGTGGGATATTTACTCGAGTCAAACATGTCTATATTTTGCCCATTTACAAAAAGCTGACCTAACGATCATAGATGATTGTAAAGTGATTTATCATGCGTAACGGGGCATATTTTTGTAAGGTATGACTTTTGGGTTGGGATTCAACACTCAGTTAAAATTCCCTCGCCTCCCCTTTTCCTGACGATGCCAAAAACTTATATATAAAAATTAAAAAGAGGTTCAAATGTCTAAAAATTACAGAAACTTTTTTGAAGTATCTCTCTCTAAAATTTGTCATTGTGCATTTCCATTTTAGATGTATACTTTTTTCTTAAATCAAAACTTGATTTTCACTATTCCCTTCATCTCGTTGACAAAACAGAGAATTGATGACAACGAAATGAAAATTTTACAGTTTGTGTTTGGAAAAAATTTAAAGCAATAAAAAATGTAAGTAAATAAAATTTATTCACTTGCCACAAATGAACACAAAAGTTTTGTCATCCAAGTTTGAGAAATTCCACTAGTACAACAACCCCAATAGCTTGGAATTTGATAAGAAAGAGATATTTCTACACCTGCTTTAAAAAATGGATATGCATGCTTGAATCAAGATAAAGATGCAAATCACCTATGAATCCAATCCTTTCGAAGAGAATAAAAAGTTGCTCATTAAATTCTCAAGTGAACGTGCGGTGGGAGATTTAACCGAGTCAAACAAGCCATTATTTGGACCATTTACAAAAAGCTGACCTAACGATCATTGATGATTGTAAACTGATTTACATGCGTAACAGGCCATATTTTTGTAAGGAATGACTTTTGAGTTGGGATTCAACACTCAGTTAAAATTCCCTCGCCTCCCTTTTTCCCAACGATTGCAAAACCTGATATTAAAAACTAAAAAGAGGTTTAAATCCCTAAAAATTACAAAAACATTTTGGAAACATCTCTCTCTATAATTTTCCTCTGTGCATTTCCATTTTAGATGTATACTTTTTTCTCAAATGAAAACTTGAGTTTTCACTTTTCCCATCATCTCGTTGACAAAAAAGAGAATGGATGACAACGAAATGAAAATTTTAGAGTTTGTGTATGGCAAAAATTTAAAGCAATGATAAAACTAAGTAAACAAAATTTATTCACACACCACAAATGAACACAAAAGTTTTGTCATCCAAGGTTGGGAAATTCCACTAGTACAACAACCCCAATAGCTTGGAATTTGATAAGAAAGAGTTATTTCTACACATGCTTTAAAATATGGATATGCCTGCTTGAAACATGTTAAATATGCAAATGAATTATGGATCCAAATCTTTTAAAGAGAATAAAAAATTCCTCATTAAATTCTCAAGTGAACGTGCGGTGGGACATTTAACCGAGTCAAACAAGGCATTATTTTTCCCATTTAAAAAAAGCTGACCTATCGATCATTGATGATTGTAAAGTAATTTATCATGCGTAACGGGCCATATTTTTGTAAGGAATGAGTTTTGGGTTGGGATTCAACACTCAGTTAAAATTCCCTCGCCTCCCCTTTTCCCGACGATTGCAAAAACTGATATATAAAAACTAAAAAAGGTTTAAATCCCTAAAAATTCCAGAAACGTTTTGGAAATATCTCTCTCTATATTTGTGCATGGTGCATTTCCATTTTAGATGTATACATTTTTCTTAAATCAAAACTTGAGTTGTCACTTTTCCCTTCATCTCGTAGAAAAAAAAGAGAATAGATGACAACGGAATGAAAATTTTAGAGTTTGTGTATGGAAAAAATTTAAAGCAATAAAAACGTAAGTAAATTTTATTCACACACCACAAATGAACACAAAAATTTGTCATCCACGTTTGGGAAATTCCACTAGTTCAACAACCCCAATAGATTGGAATTTGATAAGAAAGTGATTTTTTTACACATGCTTTAAAAAATGGATATGCATGCTTGAAAATGTTAAAGATGCAAATGACCTATGGATCCAAACCTTTAAAAGAGAATAATAAACCCTCATTGAATTCTCAAGTGAACGTGTGGTGGGATATTTAACCGAGTCAAACAAGCCATTATTTTGCCCATTTACAAAAAGCTAACCTAACGATCATTGATGATTGTAAACTGATTTATCATGCGTAACGTGCCATATTTTTGTAAGGAATGACTTTTGGGTTGGGATTCAACACTCAGTTAAAATTCCCTCGCCTCTCCATTTCTCGACGATTGCAAAACCTGATACATAAAAACTAAAATGAGGTTTAAATCCCTAAAAATTACAGAATATTTTTGGAAATATCTCTCTCTATATTTGTGCATTGTGCATTTCCTTTTTTGATGTATACATTTTCCTTAAATCAAAACTTGAGTTTTCACTTTTCCCTTCATCTCGTAGACAAAAAAGAGAATAGATGACAACGAAATGAAAACTTTTTACTTTGTGAATGGAAAAAATTTAAAGCAATAACAAACGTAAGTAAAGAAAATTTATTCACACAACACAAATGAGCACAAAAGTTTTGTCATCTAAGTTTCGAAAATTCCACTAGTACAACAACCCCAATAGTTTGGAATTTCATAAGAAAGAGATATTTCAACACATGCTTTAAAAAACTGGATATGCATGCTTGAAACATGTTAAAGATGCAAATGACCTATGGATCCTAACCTTTTAAAGAGAATAAAAAGTTGCTCATTAAATTCTCAAGTGAACATGCGGTGGGATATTTAACCGAGTCAAACAAGCCATTATTTTGCCCATTTACAAAAAGTTGACCTAACTACCATTGATGATTGTAAACTGATTTATCATGAGCAACGGGCCATATTTTTGTAAGGAATGTCTTTTGGGTTGGGATTAAACACTCAGTTAAAATTCCCTCGCCTCCCCTTTTCTCGACGATTGCAAAACCCGATATATAAAAACTAAAAAGTGGTTTAAACCCCTAAAAATTACAGAAAAGTTTTGGAAATATGTCTCTGTATATTTGTGTATTGTGAATTTCCATTTTAGATGTATACTTTTTTCTCAAATCAAAACTTGAGTTTTCACTTTTCCCTTCATCACATAAACAAAAAAGAGAATAAATGACAATGAAATGAAAATTTAAGACTTTGTGTATGGAAAAAATTTAAAGCAATAACAAACGTAAGTAGAGAAAATTGATTCACACACCACAAATGAACATAAAAGTTTTGTCATCCAAGTTTGGAAATTCCACTAGATCAACAACCCCAATAGAATTGAAATTGATAAGTATGATACTTTTTTACACATGCTTTAAAAATGGATATGCATGCTTGAAACATGTTAAAGATGCAAATGACCTATGGATCCAAACCTTTTAAAGAGAATAACAAGCCGCTCATTGAATTCTCAAGTGAACATGCGGTGGGATATTTAATCGAGTCAAAGAAGCCATTATTTTACCCATTTACAAAATGCTGACCTAACGATCATTGATGATTGTAAAGTGATTTATCATGCATAACGGGCCATATTTTTGTATGAAATGACTTTCGGGTTGGGATTCAACACTCAGTTAAAATTCCCTCGCCTCCCCTTTTCCCAACGATTGCAAAACCTGATATATAAAAACTAAAAAGAGGTTTAAATCCTTAAAAATTACATAAACTTTTTGGACATATCTCTCTCCATATTTGTGCATTGTGCATTTCCATTTTAGATGTGAACATTTTTCTTAAATCAAAACTTGAGTTTTCACTTTTCCCTTCATCTCGTAGACAAAACAGAGAATAGATGACGACGATATGAAAATTTTAGAGTTTGTCTATGGAAAAAATTTAAAGCAACAAAAAACGTAAGTAAAGAAAATTTATTCACACACCACAAATGAACACAAAAGTTTTGTTATCCAAGTTTTGGAAATTCCACTAGTAAAACAACCCTAATAGCTTGGAATTTGAAAAGAAAGAGATATTTCTACACATGCTTTAAAAAATGGATATGCATGCTTGAAACATGTTCAAGATGCAAATGACCTATGGATCCAAACCTTTTAAAGAGAGTAACAAACAGCTCATGAATTCTCAAGTGAACATGCGATAGGATATTTGACCGAGTCAAACAAGCCATTGTTTTGCCCATTTACAAAAAGCTAACATAATGATCATTGATAATTGTAAAGTGATTTATCATGCGTAACGGGCCATATTTTTGTAAGGAATGAATTTTGAGTTGGGATTCAATACTCAGTTAAAATTCCCTCACCTCCCCTTTTCCCGACGATTGCAAAACCTGATATATGAAAACTAAAAAGAGGTTTAAAACCCTAAAAATTACAGAAATTTTTTTGAAATATCTCTCTCTATATTTTTGCAATGTGCATTTCCATTTTCGAAGTATACATTTTTCTTAAATCAAAACTTGAGTTCTCACTTTTCCCTTCATCTCGTAGACAAAAAAGAGAAAAGATGACAACAAAATGAAAATTTTAGAGTTTGTGCATGGAAAAAATTTAAAGCAATAAAAAATGTAAGTAAAGAAAATTTATTCACACACCACAACCGAACACAAAATTTTTGTCATCCAAGTTTGGGAAATTCCACTAGTACAACAACCCCAATGGATTGGAATTTGATAAGAAAGAGATATTTCTACTCATGCTTTAAAAAATGGATATGCATGCTTGAAACATGTTAAATATGCAAATGACCTATGGATCCAAACCATTTAAAGAGAATAAAAAATTGCTCATTAAATTCTCAAGTGAACGTGCGGTGGGATATTTATCCGTGTCAAACAAGACTTTATTTTGCCCATTTACAAAAAGCTGACCTAATGATCATTGATGATTGTAAAGTGATTTATCATGCGTAAAGGGCCATATTTTTAGAAATGAATGGCTTTTGGGTTGGGATTCAACACTCAGCTAAAATTCCCTCGCCACCCCTTTTCCCGACGATAGCAAAACCTGATATATAAAAAATAAAAAGAGGTTTAAATCCGTAAAAATTACAGAAACGTTTTGGAAATATCTCTCTCTATATTTGTGCATTGTGCATTTCCATTTTAGATGTATACATTTTTCTTAAATCAAAACTTGAGTTTTTACTGTTCCCTTCTTCTCGTAGAAAAAAAAGAGAATAGATGACAACGAAATGAAAATTTTAGAGTTTGTGTACGGAAAAAATTTAAAGCAATAACAAACGTAAGTAAAGAAAATTTATTCACAAACCTCAAATGAACAAAAAAGTTTTGTAATCCAAGTTTGTGAAATTCCACTAGATCAACAACCCCAATGGATTGGAATTTGATAAGAAAGAGGCTTTTCTACACATACTCTAAAAAATGGATATGCATCCTTGAAACATGTTAAAGATGCAAATGACCTATGGATCCAAACCTTCTAAAGAGAATAACAAACCGCTCATTGGATTCTCAAGTGAACATGAAGTGGGATATTTACTCGACTCAAACAAGCCATTATTTTTCCCATTTACAAAAAGTTGACCTAACGATCATTGATGATTGTAAAGTGATTTATCATGCGTAACGGGCCATATTTTTTTAAGGAATGACTTTTCTGTTGGGATTCAACACTCAGTTAAAATTCCCTCGCCTCCCCTTTTCCCGACGATTGCAAAACCTGATATATAAAAACTGCAAAGAGGTTTAAATCCCTAAAAATTACAGAAACGTTTTGGAAATATCTCTCTCTATTATTTTCCATTGTGCATTTCCATTTTAGATGTATGCTTTTTTCTCAAATGAAAACTTGAGTTTTCACTTTTCCCATCATCTCGTAGACAAAAAATAGAATAGATGACAACGAAATGAAAATTTTAGAGTTTGTGTATGGAAAAAATTTAAAGCAATGACAAAACTAAGTAATGAAAATTTATTGACACACCACAAACGAACACAAACGTTTTGTCATCCAAGTTTGGGAAATTCCACTAGTCCAACAACCCCAATAGGTTGGAATTGATAAGAAAGAGATATTTCTACACATGCTGTAAAAAATGGTTATGCATGCTTGAAACATGTTAAATATGCAAAAGACCTATGGATCCAAACCTTTCAAAGAGAATAAAAAATTGCTCATGAAATTCTCAAGTGAACGTGCGGTGTGATATTTAACCGAGTAAAAAAAAACCATTATTTTGCCCATTTAAAAAAAGCTGACCTAACGATCATTCATGATTGTAAAGTGATTTATCATGCGTAACGGGCCATATTTTTAAAAAGGAATGACTTTTGGGTTGGCATTCAACACTAAGTTAAAATTCCCTCGCCTCCCCTTTTCCCGACGATAGCAAAACCTGATATATAAAAACTAAAAAGAGGATTAAATTCGTAAAAATTACAGAAACGTTTTGGAAATATTTCTCTCTATATTTTTGCATTGTGCATTTCCATTTTAGATGTATACATTTTTCTTAAATCAAAACTTGAGTTTTTACTTTTCCCTTCATCTCGTAGAAAAAAAAGAGAATACATGACAACGAAATGAAAATTTTAGAGTTTGTGTATGGAAAAAACTTTAAAGCAATAACAAACGTAAGTAAAGATAATTTATTCACAAACCTCAAATGAACACAAAAGTTTTGTAATCCAAGTTTTGGAAATTCCACTAGATCAACAACCCCAATGGATTGGAATTTGATAAGAAAGAGACTTTTCTACACATACTATAAAAAATGGATATGCAGGCTTGAAACATGTTAAAGATGCAAATGACCTATGGATCCAAACCTTTTAAAGAGAATAACAAACCGCTCATTGGATTCTCAAGTGAACATGCGGTGGGATATTTACTCGAGTCAAACAAGCCATTATTTTGCCCATTTACAAAAAGCTGACCTAACGATCATTGATGATTGTAAAGTGATTTATCATGCGTAACGGGCCATATTTTTGTAAGGAATGACTTTTGGGTTGGGATTCAAAACTCAGTTAAAACTCCCTCGCCTCCGCTTTTCCCGACAATTGCAAAACCTTATATATAAAAACTAAAAAGAGGTTTAAATCCCTAAAAATTATAGAAACTTTTTTGAAATATCTCTCTATAATTTTGCATTGTGCATTTACATTTTAGATGTATACTTTTTTCTTAAATCAAAACCTGAGTTTTCAGTTTTCCCTTCATCTCGTAGACAAAACAAAGAGTAGATGACAACGAAATGAAAATTTTAGAGTTTGTGTATGGAAAAAATTTAAAGCAATAAAAAACGTAAGTAAAGAGAATTTATTCACACACCACAAATGAACACAAAAGTTTCGTCATCCAAGTTTGGGAAATTCCACTAGTACATCAACCCCAATAGCTTGGAATTTGATATGAAAGAGATATTTCTACACATGCTTCAAAAAATGGATATGCATGCTTGAAACATATTAAAGATGCAAATGACCTATGGATCCAAACCTTTTAAAGATAATAAAAAGTTGCTCATTAAATTATAAAGTGAACGTGCGGTGGGATATTTAACCGAGTCAAACCAGCAATTATTTAGCCCATTTACAAAAAGCTGACCTAACAATCATTGATGTTTGTAAACTGATTTATCATGCGTAACGGGCCATATTTTTTTAAGGAATGACTTTTGGGTTGGGATTCGACACTCAGTTAAAATTCCCTCCCCTCCCCCTTTCCCGACGATTGCAAAACCTGATATATAAAAACTAAAAAGAGGTTTAAATCCCTAAAAATTACAGAAACGTTTTGGAAATATCTCTCTCTATAATTTTCCATTGTGTATTTCCATTATAGATGTATTCTTTTTTCTCAAATCAAAACTTCAGTTTTCACTTTTCCCTTGATCTCGTAGACAAAAAAGAAAATAGATGACAACGAAATGAAAATTTTAGAGTTTGTAAATGGAAAAAATTTAAAGCAATGACAAAAGTAAGTAATGAAAATTTATTCATACACCACAAATGAACACAAAAGTTTTGTCATCCAAGTTTCGGAAATTGCACTAGTACAACAACCCCAATAGCTTGGAATTTGACAAGAAAGAGATATTTCTACACATGCTTTAAAAAATGGATATGCATGCTTGAAACATTTTAAAGATGCAAATGACCTATGGATGGAAACCTTTTGAAGAGAATAAAAACTTGCTCATTAAATTCTTAAGTGAACGTTGGGATATTTAACCGAGTCAAACAAGCCATTATTTTTCCCATTTACAAAAAGCTGACCTAACGATCATTGATGATTGTAAACTGATTCATCTTGCGTAACAGGCCATATTTTTGTAAGGAATGACTTTTGGGTTGGGATTCAACACTCAGTTAAAATTCCCTCGCCTCTCCTTTTCCCGACGATTACAAAACTTTATATATAAAAGTAAAAAGAGGTTTAAATCCCTAAAACTTACAGAAACGTTTTGGAAATATCTCTCTCTATAATTTTCCATTTTGCATTTCCATTTTAGATGTATACTTTTTTCTCAAATGAAAACTTTAGTTTTCACTTTTCCCATCATCTCGTAGACAAAAGAGAGAATAGATGACAACGAAATGAAAATTTTAGAGTTTGTGTATGGAAAAAATTTAAAGCAATGACAAAACTAAATAAATAAAATTTATTGACACACCACAAACGAACACAAAAGTTTTGTCATCCAAGTTTGGGAAATTCCACTAGTACAACAACCCCAATAGGTTGGAATTTGATAAGAAAGAGATATTTCTACACATGCTGTAAAAAATGGATATGCATGCTTAAAACATGTTAAATATGCAAAAGATATATGGATCCAAACCTTTTAAAGAGAATAAAAAATTTCTCATTAAATTCTCAAGTGAACGTGCGCTGGGATATTTTACAGAGTAAAAAAAAGCCATTATTTTGCCCATTTAAAAAAGGCAGACCTAACAATCATTGATGATTGTAAAGTGATTTATCATGCGTAACGGGCCATATTTTTAAAAAGGAATGACTTTTGGGTTGGGATTCAACACTCAGTTAAAATTCCCTCGCCTCCCCTTTTCCCGACGATAGCAAGACCTGATATATAAAAACTAAAAAGAGGTTTAAATCCGTAAAAATTACAGAAACGTTTTGGAAATATCTCTCTCTATATTTGTGCATTGTGCATTTCCATTTTAGATGTATACATTTTTCTTAAATCAAAACTTGAGTTTTTACTTTTCCCTTCATCTCATAGAAAAAAAAGAGAATAGAGTTTGTGTATGGAAAAAATTTAAAACAATAACAAATGTAAGTAAAGAAAATTTATTCAGACAACACAAATGAACACGAAAGTTTTGTAATCCAAGTTTGGGAAATTCCACTAGACCAACAACCCCAAATGATTGGAATTTGATAACAAAGTGATTTTTCTACACATACTTTAAAAAATGGATATGCATGATTGAAACATGTTAAAGATGCATATGACCTATGGATCCTAACCTTTTAAAGAGAATAACAAACTGCTCATTGGATTCTCAAGTGAACATGCGGTGGGATATTTACGCGAGTCAAACAAGCCATTATTTTGCCCATTTACAAAAAGCTGACCTAATGATCATTGATGATTGTAAAGTGATTTATCGTGCGTAACGGGCCATATTTTTGTAAGGAATGACTTCTGGGTTGGAATTCAACACTCAGTTAAAATTCCCTCATCTCCCCTTTTCCCAACGATTGCAAACCTTATATATAAAAACTAAAAAGAGGTTTAAATCCATAAAAATTATAGAAACTTTTTTGAAATCTCTCTCTCTATAATTTTGCATTGTGGATTTACATTTTAGATGTATACTTTTTTCTTAAATCAAAACATGAGTTTTCACTTTTCCCTTCATCTCGTAGACAAAACAGAGAGTAGATGACAACGAAATGAAAATTTTAGAGTTTGTATATGGAAAAAATTGAAAGCAATAAAAAACGTAAGTAAAGAAAATTTATTCACACACCACAAATGAACACAAAAGTTTTGTCATCCAAGTTTGGGAAATTGCACTAGTACAACAATCCCAATAGCTTGGAATTTGATAAGAAAGAGATATTTCTACACATGCATTAAAAAATGGATATGCATGCTTGAAACATGTTAAAGATGCAAATGACCTATGGATCAAAACCTTTTAAAGATAATAAAAAGTTGCTCATTAAATTATCAAGTGAACGTGCGGTGGGATATTTAACCGAGTCAAACAAGCCATTATTTTGCCCATTTACAAAAAGCTGACCTAACGATCATTGATGATTGTAAACTGAATTATCATGCGTAACGGGCCATATTTTTTGAAGGAATGACTTTTGGGTTGGGATTCAACACTCAGATAAAATTCCCTCACCTACCCTTTTCCCGACAATTGCAAAACCTGATATATAAAAACTAAAAAGAGGTTTAAATCCCTAAAAATTACAGAAACGTTTTGGAAATATCTCTCTCTATAATTTTCCATTGTGTATTTCCATTATAGATGTATTCTTTTTTCTCAAATCAAAACTTCAGCTTTCACTTTTCCCTTGATCTTGTAGACAAAAAAGTAAATAGATGACAACGAAATGAAAATTTTAGAGCATGTATATGAAAAAATTTAAAGCAATGACAAAAGTAAGTAAAAAAAATTTATTCATACACCACAAATGAACACAAAAGTTTTGTCATCCATGTTTGTGAAATTGCACTAGTACAACAACCCCATTAGCTTGGAATTTCATAAGAAAGAGATATTTCTACACATGCTTTAAAAAATGGATATGCATGCTTGAAACATGTGAAATATGCAAATGACCTATGGATCCAAACCTTTTAAAGAGAATAAAAAGTTGCTCATTAAATTCTTAAGTGAACGTGCGGTGGGATATTTAACCGAGTCAAACAAGCCATTTTTTTGACCATTTACAAAAAGTTGACCTAACGATCATTGATGATTGTAAACTGATGCATCTTGCGTAACGGGCCATATTTTTGTAAGGAATGACTTTTGGGTTGGGATTCAACACTCAGTTAAAATTCCCTCGCCTCCCCTTTTCCCGATGATTGCAAAACCAGATATATAAAAACTAAAAAGAGGTTTAAATCCCTAAAACTTACAGAAACGTTTTGGAAATATCTCTCTCTATAATTTTCCATTGTGCATTTCCATTTTAGATGTACACTTTTTTCACAAATGAAAAATTTAGTTTTCACTTTTCCCATCATCTCGTAGACAAAAAAGAGAATAGATGACAACGAAATGAAAATTTTAGAGTTTGTGTATGGAAAAAATTTAAAGCAAAGACAAAAGTAAGTACAGAAAATTTATTCACACACCACAAACGAACACAAAAGTTTTGTCATCCAAGTTTGGGAAATTCCACTAGTACAACAACCCCAATAGGATGGAATTTGATAAGAAAGTGATATTTCTACACATGCTGTAAAAAATGGATATGCATGCTTGAAACATGTTAAATAAGCAACAGACCTATGGATCCAAACCTTTTAAAGAGAATAAAAAATTGCTCATTAAATTCTCAAGTGAACGTGGGGTGGGATATTTAACCCAGTCAAAAAAGCCATTATTTAACCTATTTAAAAAAAATTGACCTAACGATCATTGATGATTGTAAAGTGATTTATCATGCGTAACGGGCCATATTTTTGAAAGAAATGACTTTTGGGATGGGATTGAACACTCAGTTGAAATTCCCTCGCCTCCCCTTTTCCCGACGATTGCAAAACCTGATATATAAAAACTAAAAAGAGGTTTAAATCTGTAAAAATTACAGAAACGTTTTGGAAATATTTCTCTCTATATTTGTGCATTGTGCATTTCCAATTTAGATGTATAGATTTTTCTTAAATCAAAACTTGATTTTGCACTTTTCCCTTCATCTCGTAGAAAAAAAAGACATTAGATGACAACGAAATGAAAATTTTAGAGTTGGTGTATGGAAAAAATTTAAAGCAATAAAAAACTTAAGTAAAATTTATTCACACACCACAAATGAACACAAAAGTTTTGTCATCCAAGTTAGGGAAATTCCACTAGTTCAACAACCCCAATTGATTTGAATTTGATAAAAAAGTGATTTTTCTACACATGCTTTAAAAAATGGATATGCATGCTTGAAACATGTTCAAGATGCAAATGACCAATGGATCCAAACCCTTTGAAGAGAATAACAAACCGCTCATTGAATTCTCAAGTAAACGTGCGGTGGGATATTTAACCGAGTCAAACTAGCCATTATTTTGCCCATTTACAAAAAGCTAACCTAATGATCATTGATGATCGTAAAGTGATTTATCATGCGCAACGGGCCATATTTTTGTAAGGAATGACTTTTGGGTTGGGATTCAAGACTCAGTTGAAATTCCCTCGCCTCTCCTTTTCCCGACGATTGCAAAACCTGATATATAAAAACTAAAAAGAGGTTTAAATCCCTAAAAATTACAGAAACTTTTTGGAAATATCTCTCTCGATAATTTTACATTGTGCATTTCAATTTTAGATCTATACTTTTTTCTTAAATGAAAACTTGAGTTTTCACTTTTTCCCTTCATCTCGTGGATAAAACAGAGAATTGATGACAACGAAATGAAAATTTTAGAGTTTGAGTAAGGAAAAAATTTAAAGCAACAAAAAAGGTAAGTAAAGAAAATTTATTCACACACCACAAACGAACACAAAAGTTTTGTCATCCACGTTTGGGAAATTCCACTAGTACAACAACCCCAATGGATTGGAATTTGATAAGAAAGAGATATTTCTACACATGCTTTTAAAAATGGACATGCATGCTTGAAACATGTTAAATATGCAAATGACCTATGGATCCAAACCATTTAAAGAGAATAAAAAATTGCTCATTAAATTCTCAAGTGAACGTGCGGTGGGATATTTATCCGAGTCAAACAAGCCATTATTTTGCCCATTTACAAAAAGCTGACCTAACGATCATTGATGATTGTAAAGTGATTTATCATGCGTAACGGGCCATATTTTTAAAAAGGAATGACTTTTGGGTTGGGATTCAACACTCAGTTAAAATTGCCTCGCCTCCCCTTTTCCCTACGATAGCAAAACCTGATATATAAAAACTAATAAGAGGTTTAAATCCGTAAATATTACAGAAACGTTTTGGAAATATCTCTCTCTAGAATTGTGCATTGTGAATTTCCATTTTAGATGTATACATTTTTCTCAAAATCAAAACTTGAGTTTTCACTTTTCCCTTCATCACGTAGAAAAAAAAAGAGAATAGATGACAACGAAATGAAAATTTTAGAGTTTGTATATGGAAAAAATTTAAAGCAATAAAAAACGTAATTAAAATTTATTAACCCACCACAAATGAACACAAAAGTTTTGTCATCAAAGTTTGGGAAATTCCACCAGTTCAACAACCCCAATAGATTTGAATTTGATAATAAAGTGATTTTTCTACACATGCTTTAAACAATGGAATTGAGTGTTTGAAACATGTTAAAGATGCAAATGACCTATGGATCCAAAACTTTTAAAGAGAATAACCAACCGCTCATTGAATTCTCAACTGAACGTGCGGTGGGATATTTAACCGAGTCAAACAAGCCATTATTTTGCCCATTTACAAAAAGCTAACCTATCGATCATTGATGATTGTAAACTGATTTATCATGCGTAATGGGACATATTTTTGTAAGTAATGACTTTTGGGTTGGGATTCAACACTCAGTTAAAATTCCCTCGCCTCTCCTTTTCCCAACGATTGCAAAACTTGATATATAAACACTAAAAAGGGGTTTAAATCCCTAAAAATTACAGAAACTTTTTGGAAATATCTCTCTCTATATTTGTGCATTGTGCATTTTAATTTTAGATGTATACATTTTTCGTAATTCAAAACTTGAGTTTTCAATTTTACCATCATCTCGTAGAAAAAAAAGAGAATAGATGACAACGAAATGAAAATTTTAGACTGTGTATGAAAAAAATTTAAAGCAATAACAAACGTAAGTAAAGAAAATTTATTCACACAACACAAATGAACACAAAAGGTTTGTTGTCCTTGTTTGGGAAATTCCACAAGATCAACAACCACAATGGATTGGAATTTGCTAAGAAAGAGATTTCTCTACACAAACTTTAAAAAATGGATATGTATGCTTGAAACATGTTAAAGATGCAAATGACCTATGGATCCAAACCTTTTGAAGAGAATAACAAACCAATCAAAGGATTCCCAAGTGAACATGCGGTGGAATATTTACTCGAGTCAAACAAGCCATTATTTTGCCCATTTACAAAAAGCTGACCTAACGATCATTGATGATTGTAAAGTGATTTATCATGCATAACGGGCCATATTTTTGTAAGGAATGACTTTTCGGTTGGGATTCAAAACTCAGTTAAAATTCCCTTGCCTCCCTTTTCCCGACGATTGCAAAAACTTATTTATAAAAACTAAAAAGAGGTTTAAATCCCTAAAAATTACAGAAACTTTTATGAAATATCTCTCTCTATAATTTTGCATTGTGCATTTCAATTTTAGATGTATACTTTTTTCTTAAATCAAAACTTGAGTTTTCACTTTTCCCTTCATCTCGTAGACGAAAAAGAGAATACATGACAACGAAATGAAAATTTTAGAGTTTGTGTGTGGAAAAAGTTTAAAGCAATGACAAAAGTAAGTAAAGAAAATTTATTCACTCACCACGAATGAACATAAAAGTTTTGTCATCCAAGTTTGGGAAATTCCACCAGTACAACAACCCCAATAACTTGGAATTTGATAAGAAAGAGATTTTTTTACACATGCTTTAAAAAATGGATATGCATGCTTGAAAAATGTTAAAAATTCAAATGACCTATGGATCCAAACCTTTTAAAGAGAATAAAAAATTGCTCATTAAATTCTCAAGTGAACTTGTGGTGGGATATTTAACCGAGTCAAACAAGCCATTATTTTGCCCATTTAAAAAAAGCTGACCTAACGATCATTGATTTATCATGCATAACGGGCCATATTTTTTAATGGAATGACTTTTGGGTTCGGATTCAACACTCCGTTAAAATTCCCTCGCCTCCCCTTTTCCCGACGATTGCAAAACCTGATATATAAAAACTAAAAAAGGTTCAAATCCCTAAAAATTACATAAACGTTTTGGAAATATCTCTCTCTATATTTGTGCATTGTGCATTTCCATTTTAGATTTATACATTTTTCTTAAATCAAAACTTGAGTTTTCCCTTTTCCCTTCATCTCGTAGAAAAAAAAAGAGAATAGATGACAACGAAATGAAAATTTTAGAGTTTGTGGATGGAAAAAATTTAAAGCAATAAAAATGTAAGTAAAATTTATTCACACACCACAAATGAACACTAAAGTTTTCACATCCAAGTTTGGGAAATGACTATGGATCCAAACCTTTTAAAGAGAATAACAAAAAACTCATTGAATTCTCAAGTGAACGTGCGGTGGGATATTTAACCGAGTCAAACAAGCCATTATTTTGCCCATTGACAAAAAGCTGACCTAACGATCATTGATGATTGCAAACTGATTTATCATGCGTAACGGGCCAGATTTTTGTAAGGAATGACTTTTGGGTTGGGATTCAACACTCAGTTAAAATTCCCTCGCCTCTCCTTTTCCCGACGATTGCAAAACCTGATATATAAAAACTAAAAAGAGGTTTAAATCCCTAAAAATTATAGAAACTTTTAGGAAATATATCTCTCTATATTTGTGCATTGTTCATTTCCATTTTAGATGTATACATTTTTCTTAAATCAAAACTTGAGTTTTTACTTTTCCCTTCATCTCGTAAACAAAAAAGAGAAAAGATGACAACGAAATGAAAATTTTAGTGTTTGTGTATGGAAAAAATTTAAAGCAATAACAAATGTAAGTAAAGAAAATTTATTCACAAACCTCAAATGAACACAAAAGTTTTGTAATCCGAGTTTGGGATATTCCACTAGATCAACAACCCCAATGGATTGGAATTTGATAAGAAAGAGACTTTTCTACACATACTTTAAAAAATGGATATGCATGCTTGAAACATGTTAAATATGCAAATGGCCTATGGATCCAAACCTTTTATAGAGAATAACAAACCGCTCATTGGATTCTCAAGTGAACATGCGGTGGGATATTTACTCGAGTCAAACAAGCCATTATTTTGCCCATTTACAAAAAGCTGACCTAACGATCATTGATGATTGTAAAGTGATTTATCATGCGTAATGGGCCATTTTTTTTGTAAGCAATGTCTTTTGGGTTAGGATTCAACACTCAGTTAAAATTCGCTCGCTTCCCCTTTTTTCGACGATTGCAAAACCTTATATATAAAAACTAAAAAGAGGTTTAAATCTCTAAACATTACAGAAACTTTTTTGGAATATCTCTCTCTATAATTTTGCATTGTGCATTTCCTTTTTATATGTATACTTTTTTCTTAAATCAAAACTTGAGTTTTCACTTTTCCCTTCATCTCGTTGACAAAATAGAGAATTGATGACAACAAAATGAAATTTTAAGAGTTTGTGAATGGAAAAAATTTAAAGTAATAAAAAACGTAAGTAAAGAAAATTTATTCACACACCACAAATAAAAACAAATGTTTTGTCATCCAAGTTTGGGAAATTCCACTAGTACAACAACCCCAATGGCTTGGAATTTGATAAGAAAGATATATTTCTACACATGCTTTAATAAATGGATATGCATGCTTGAAACAAGTTAAAGAGGCAAAAGTCCTATCGATCCAAACCTTTTGAAGAGAATAAAATGTAGCTCATTAAATTCACAAGTGAACGTGCGGTGGGATATTTACTCGACTCGAACAAGTCATTATTTTGCCCATTTACAAAAAGTTGACCTAACGATCATTGATGATTGTAAAGTGATTTATCATGCGTAACGGGCCATATTTTTGCAAGGAATGACTTTTGGGTTGGGATTCAACACTCAGTTAAAATTCCCTCGCCTGCCCTTTTCCCGAAGATTGCAAAACCTGATATATAAAAACTAAAAAGAGGTTTAAATCCCTAAAAATTTCAGAAACGTTTTGGAAATATCTGTCACTATAATTTTCCGTTGTGCATTTCCATTTTAGATGTATACTTTTTTCTCAAATCAAAACTTGAGTTTTCACTTTTCCCATCATCTCGTAGACAAAAAATAGAATAACTGACAACGAAATGAAAATTTTAGAGTTTGTGTATGGAAAAAATTTAAAGCAATGACAAAACTAAGTAAAGAAAATTTATTGACACACCACAAACAAACACAAACGTTTTGTCATCCAAGTTTGGGAAATTCCACTAGTACAACAACCCCAATAGGTTGGAATTTGATAAGAAAGAGATATTTCTACACATGCTATAAAAAATGGATATGCATGCTTGAAACATGTTAAATATGCAAAAGACCTATGGATCCAAACCTTTTAAAGAGCATAAAAAATTGCTCATTAAATTCTCAAGTGAACATGCGGTGGGATATTTAACCGAGTAAAAAAAAGCCATTATTTTGCCAATTTAAAAAAAGCTGACCTAACGATCATTGATGATTGTAAAGTGATTTATCATTCGTAACGGGCCATATTTTAAAAAAGGAATGAATTTTTGGTTTGGATTCAACACTCGGTTAAAATTCCCTCGCCTCTCCATTTCCCGACGATTACAAAACCTGATATATAAAAACTAAAAAGAGGTTTAAATCCCAAAAAATTGCAGAAACTTTTTGGAAATATCTCTCTCTATATTTATGCATTGTGCATTTCTATTTTACATGTATACATTTTTCTTAATTCAAAACTTGAGTTTTCACTTTTCCCTTCATCTTGTAGAAAAAAAAAGAGAATACATGACAACGAAATGAAAATTTTAGACTTTGTGTATGGAAAAAATTTAAAGCAATATCAAACGTAAGTAAAGAAAATTTATTCACACAACACAAATGAACACAAAAGTTTTCTCATCCAAGTTTGGGAAATTCCACTAGATCAACAACCCCAATGGATTGGAATTTGACAAGAAAGAGATTTTTCTACACATACTTTAAAAAATGGATATCCATGCTTGAAACATGTGAAAGATGCAAATGACCTATGGATCAAAACCTTTTAAAGAGAATAACAAACCAATCGTTGGATTCTCAAGTGAACATGCGGTGGAATATTTACTCGAGTCAAACAAGCCATTATTTTGCCCATTTACAAAAAGCTGAGCTAACGATCATTGATGATTGTAAAGTGATTTATCATGCGTAACCGGCCATATTTTTCTAAGGAATGACTTTTGGGTTGGGATTCAACACTCAGTGAAAATTCCCTCGCCACCCCTTTTCCAAACGATTGCAAAACCTGATATATAAAAACTAAAAAGAGGTTTAAATCCCTAAAAATTACAGAAACGTTTTGGAAATATCTCTCTCTATAATTTTCCATTGTGCATTTCCATTTTAGATGTATACTTTTTTCTCAAATGAAAACTTGAGTTTTCACTTTTCCCATCATCTCGTAGACAAAAAAGAGAATAGATCGCAACGAAATGAAAATTTTAGAGTTTGTGTATGGAAAAAATTTAAAGCAATAACAAAACTAAGTAAAGAAAATTTATTCACACGCCACAAATGAACAGAAAAGTTTTGTCATCTAAGTTTGGGAAATTTCACTAGTACAACAACCTCAATAGTTTGGAATTTGATATGAAAGAGATATTTCTACACATGTTGTAAAAAATGGATATGCATGCTTGAAACATGTTAAATATGCAAAAGACCTATGGATCCAAACCTTTTAAAGAGAATAACAAATTGCTCATTAAATTCTCAAGTGAACGTGCAGTGGGATATTTAACCGAGTGAAAAAAAGCCATTATTTTGCCCATTTAAAAAAAGCTGACCTAACGATCATTGATGATTGTAAAGTGATTTATCATGCGTAATGGGCCATATTTTTGTAGGAAATGACTTTTGGGTTGTGATTCAACACTCAGTTGAAATTCCCTCGCCTCCCCTTTTCTCAACGATTGCAAAACCTGATATATAAAAACTAAAAAGAGGTTTAAATCCGTAAAAATTACAGAAACATTTTGGAAATATCTCTCTCTATATTTGTGCATTGTGCATTTCCATTTTAGATGTATACATTTTTCTTAAATCTAAACTTGAGTTTTTACTTTTCCCTTCATCTCGTAGAAAAAAAAAAGAATAGATGCAACGAAATGAAAATTTTAGAGTTGGTGTATGGAAAAAATTTAAAGCAATAAAAAACGTAAGTAAAATTTATTCACACACCACAAATGAACACAAAAGTTTTGTCATCCAAGTTTGGGAAATTCCACTAGTACAACTACCCCAATGGATTGGAATTTGGTAAGAAAGAGATATGTCTACACATGCTTTAAAAAATGGATATGCTTGCTTGAAACATGTTAAATATGCAAATGACTTACGGATCCAAACCATTTAAAGAGAATAAAAAATTGCTCATTAAATTCTCAAGTGAACGTGCGGTAGGATATTTATCCGAGTCAAAAAAGACATTATTTTTCCCATTTACAAAAAGCTGACCTAATGATCATTGATGATTGTAAAATGATTTATCATGCGTAAAGTGCCATATTTTTAAAGAGGAATGACTTATGGGTTGGGATTCAACACTCAGTTAAAATTCCCTCGCCTCCCCTTTTCCCGACGATAGCAAAACCTGATATATAAAAACTAAAAAGAGGTTTAAATCCATAAAAATTAAAGAAACGTTTTGGAAATATATCTCTCTATATTTGTGCATTGTGCATTTCCATTTTAGATGTATACATTTTTCTTAAACCAAAACTTGAGTTTTTACTGTTCCCTTCATCCGGTAGAAAAAAAAAAGAATAGATGACAACGAAATGAAAATTTTAGAGTTTGTGTATGAAAAAAATTTAAAGCAACAACAAACGTAAGTAAAGAAAATTTATTCACAAACCTCAAATGAACACAAAAGTTTTGTAATCAAAGTTTGGGAAATTCCACTAGATCAACAACCCCAATGGATTGGAATTTGGTAAGAAAGTGACTTTTCTACACATACTTTAAAAAATGGATATGCATGCTTGAAACATGTTAAAGATGCAAATGACCTATGGATCCAAACCTTTTAAAGAGAATAACAAACCCCTCATTGGATTCTCAAGTGAACATGAAGTGGGATATTTACTCGACTCAAACACGCCACTATTTTGCCCATTTACAAAAAGTTGACCTAACGATCATTGATGGTTGTAAAGTGATTTATCATGCGTAACGGGCCATATTTTTGTAAGGAATGACTTTTGGGTTGGGATTCAACACTCAGTTAAAATTCCCTCGCCTGCCCTTTTCCCGACGATTGCAAAACCAGATATATAAAAACTAAAAAGAGGTTTAAATCCCTAAAAATTTCAGAAAAGTTTTGGAAATATCTCTCTCTATAATTTTCCATTGTGCATTTCCATTTTAGATGTATACTTTTTTCTCAAATGAAAAATTTAGTTTTCACTTTTCCGATCATCTCGTAGACAAAAAATAGAATAAATGACAACGAAATTAAAATTTTAGAGTTTGTGTATGGAAAAAAATTAAAGCAATGACAAAACTAAGTAAATAAAATTTATTGACACACCACAAACAAACACAAACGTTTTGTCATCCAAGTTTGGGAAATTGCACTAGCACAACAACCCCAATAGGTTGGAATTTGATAAGAAAGAGATATTTCTACACATGCTATAAAAAATGGATATGCATGCTTGAAACATGTTAAATATGCAAATGACTTACGGATCCAAACCATTTAAAGAGAATAAAAAATTGCTCATTAAATTCTCAAGTGAACGTGCGGTAGGATATTTATCCGAGTCAAACAAGACATTATTTTTCCCATTTACAAAAAGCTGACCTAATGATCATTGATGATTGTAAAATGATTTATCATGCGTAAAGTGCCATATTTTTAAAGAGGAATGACTTATGGGTTGGGATTCAACACTCAGTTAAAATTCCCTCGCCTCCCCTTTTCCCGACGATAGCAAAACCTGATATATAAAAACTAAAAAGAGGTTTAAATCCATAAAAATTAAAGAAACGTTTTGGAAATATATCTCTCTATATTTGTGCATTGTGCATTTCCATTTTAGATGTATACATTTTTCTTAAACCAAAACTTGAGTTTTTACTGTTCCCTTCATCCGGTAGAAAAAAAAAAAAATAGATGACAACGAAATGAAAATTTTAGAGTTTGTGTATGGAAAAAATTTAAAGCAATAACAAACGTATGTAAAGAAAATTTATTCACAAACCTCAAATGAACACAAAAGTTTTGTAATCAAAGTTTGGGAAATTCCACTAGATCAACAACCCCAATGGATTGGAATTTGATAAGAAAGTGACTTTTCTACACATACTTTAAAAAATGGATATGCATGCTTGAAACATGTTAAAGATGCAAATGACCTATGGATCCAAACCTTTTAAAAAGAATAACAAACCCCTCATTGGATTCTCAAGTGAACATGAAGTGGGATATTTACTCGACTCAAACAAGCCACTATTTTGCCCATTTACAAAAAGTTGACCTAACGATCATTGATGGTTGTAAAGTGATTTATCATGCGTAACGGGCCATATTTTTGTAAGGAATGACTTTTGGGTTGGGATTCAACACTCAGTTAAAATTCCCTCGCCTGCCCTTTTCCCGACGATTGCAAAACCAGATATATAAAAACTAAAAAGAGGTTTAAATCCCTAAAAATTTCAGAAAAGTTTTGGAAATATCTCTCTCTATAATTTTCCATTGTGCATTTCCATTTTAGATGTATACTTTTTTCTCAAATGAAAACTTGAGTTTTCACTTTTTCGATCATCTCGTAGACAAAAAATAGAATAAATGACAACGAAATGAAAATTTTAGAGTTTGTGTATGGAAAAAATTTAAAGCAATGACAAAACTAAGTAAATAAAATTTATTGACACACCACAAACGAACACAAACGTTTTGTCATCCAAGTTTGGGAAATTCCACTAGTACAACAACCCCAATAGGTTGGAATTTGATAAGAAAGAGATATTTCTGCACATGCTATAAAAAATGGATATGCATGCTTGAAACATGTTAAATATGCAAAAGACCTATGGATCCAAACCTTTTAAAGAGAATAAAATATTGCCCATTAAATTCTCAAGTAAACGTGCGGTGGGATATTTATCCGAGTCAAACAAGACATTATTTTGCCCATTTACAAAAAGCTGACCTAATGATCATTGATGATTGTAAAGTGATTTATCATGCGTAAAGGGCCATATTTTTAAAAAGGAATGAGTTTTGGGTTGGGATTCAACACTCAGTTATAATTCCTTCGCCTCCCCTTTTCCCGACAATAGCAAAACCTAATATATAAAAACTAAAAAGAGGATTAAATCTGTAAAAATTACAGAAACGTTTTGGAAATATCTCTCTCTATATTTGTGCATTGTGCATTTCCATTTTAGATGTATACATTTTTTTTAAATCAAAACTTGAGTTTTTACTTTTCCCTTCATCTCGTAGAAAAAAAAGGAAATACATGACAAGGAAATGAAAATTTTAGAGTTTGTGTATGGAAAAAATTTAAAGCAATAACAAACGTAAGTGAAGAAAATTTATTCACAAACCTCAAATGAACACAAAAGTTTTGTAATTCAAGTTCGGGAAATTCCACTAGATCAACAACCCCAAATGATTGGCATTTGATAAGAAAGAGACTTTTCTACACATAGTTTAAAAAATGGATATGCATGCTTTAAACATGTTAAAGATGCATATGACCTATGAATCCTAACCTTTTATAGAGAATAACAAACCGCTCATTGGATTCTCAAATAAACATGCGGTGGGATATTTACTCGAGTCAAACAAGCCATTATTTTGCCCATTTACAAAAAGCTGACCTAACGATCATTGACGATTTTAAAGTGATTTATCATGCGTAACGAGCCATATTTTTGTAAGGAATGACTTTCTGGTTGGGATTCAACACTCAGTGAAAATTCCCTCGCCTCCCCTTTTCCCGACGATTGCAAAACCTTATATATAAAAACTAAAAAGAGGTTTAAATCCCTAAAAATTATAGAAACTTTTTTGAAATATCTCTCTCTATAATTTTCCATTGTGCATTTCCATTTTAGATGTATACTTTTTTCTCAAATGAAAACTTGAGTTTTCACTTTTCCCATCATCTCGTAGACAAAAAATAGAATAAATGACATCGAAATGAAAATTTTAGAGTTTGTGTATGGAAAAAATTTAAAGCAATGACAAAACTAAGTAAATAAAATTGATTGACACACCACAAACGAACACAAACGTTTTGTCATCCAAGTTTGGGAAATTCCACTAGTACAACAACCCCAATAGGTTGGAATTTGATAAGAAAGAGATATTTCTGCACATGCTATAAAAAATGGATATGCATGCTTGAAACATGTTAAATATGCAAAAGACCTATGGATCCAAACCTTTTAAAGAGAATAAAATATTGCCCATTAAATTCTCAAGTAAACGTGCGGTGGGATATTTATCCGAGTCAAACAAGACATTATTTTGCCCATTTACAAAAAGCTGACCTAATGATCATTGATGATTGTAAAGTGATTTATCATGCGTAAAGGGCCATATTTTTAAAAAGAAATGAGTTTTGGGTTGGGATTCAACACTCAGTTATAATTCCTTCGCCTCCCCTTTTCCCGACAATAGCAAAACCTGATATATAAAAACTAAAAAGAGGATTAAATCTGTAAAAATTACAGAAATGTTTTGGAAATATCTCTCTCTATATTTGTGCATTGTGCATTTCCATTTTAGATGTATACATTTTTTTTAAATCAAAACTTGAGTTTTTACTTTTCCCTTCATCTCGTAGAAAAAAAAGGAAATACATGACAAGGAAATGAAAATTTTAGAGTTTGTGTATGGAAAAAATTTAAAGCAATAACAAACGTAAGTAAAGAAAATTTATTCACAAACCTCAAATGAACACAAAAGTTTTGTAATTCAAGTTCGGGAAATTCCACTAGATCAACAACCCCAAATGATTGGCATTTGATAAGAAAGAGACTTTTCTACACATAGTTTAAAAAATGGATATGCATGCTTGAAACATGTTAAAGATGCATATGACCTATGAATCCTAACCTTTTATAGAGAATAACAAACCGCTCATTGGATTCTCAAATAAACATGCGGTGGGATATTTACTCGAGTCAAACAAGCCATTATTTTGCCCATTTACAAAAAGCTGACCTAACGATCATTGACGATTGTAAAGTGATTTATCATGCGTAACGAGCCATATTTTTGTAAGGAATGACTTTCTGGTTGGGATTCAACACTCAGTGAAAATTCCCTCGCCTCCCCTTTTCCCGACGATTGCAAAACCTTATATATAAAAACTAAAAAGAGGTTTAAATCCCTAAAAATTATAGAAACTTTTTTGAAATATCTCTCTCTATAATTTTGCATTGTGCATTTACATTTTAGACGTATACTTTTTTCTTAAATCAAAACTTGAGTTTTCACTTTTACGTTCATCTCGTAGACAAAACAGAGAGTAGATGACAACGAAATGAAAATTTTAGAGTTTGTGTATGGAAAAAATTTAAAGCAATAAAAAACGTAAGTAAAGAAAATTTATTCACACACCACAAATGAACACAAAAGTTTTGTCATCCAAGTTTGGGAAATTCCACTAGTACAACAACCCCAATAGCGTGAAATTTGATATGAAAAAGATATTTCTGCACATGCTTTAAAAAATGGATATGCATGCTTGAAACATGTTAAAGATGCAAATGACATATGGATCCAAACCTTTTAAAGATAATAAAAAGTTGTTCATTAAATTATCTAGTGAACGTGCGGTGGGATATTTAACCGAGTCAAAAAAAGCCATTATTTAAACCATTTAAAAAACGTTGACCTAACGATCATTGATGATTGTAAAGTGATTTATCATGCGTAACGGGCCATATTTTTGTTAGAAATGACTTTTGGGTTGGGATTCAACACTCAGTTGAAATTCCCTCGCCTCCCCTATTCCTGACGATTGCAAAACCTGATATATAAAAACTAAAAAGAGGTTTAAATCTGTAAAAATTACAGAAACGTTTTGGAAATATTTCTCTCTATATTTGTGCATTGTGCATTTATATTTTAGATGTATACATTTTTCTTAAATCAAAACTTGAGTTTACACATTTCCCTTCATCTCGTAGAAAAAAAATAGAATACATGACAACGAAATAAAAATTTTAGAGTTGGTGCATGGAAAAAATTTAAAGCAATAAAAAACGTAAGTAAAATTTATTCACACACCACAAATGAACACAAAAGTTTTGTCATCCAAGTTTGGGAAATTCCACTAGTTCAACAACCCCAATTGATTTGAATTTGATAAAAAAAGTGATTTTTCTACACATGCTTTAAAAAATGGATATGCATGCTTGAAACATGTTAAAGATGCAAATGACCTATTAATCCAAACCTTTTGAAGAGAATAACAAACCGCTCATTGAATTCTCAAGTGAACGTGCGGTGGGATATTTAACCGAGTCAAACTAGCCATTATTTTGCCCATTTACAAAAAGCTAACCTAATGATCATTGATGATCGTAAAGTGATTTATCATGCGTAACGGGCCATATTTTTGTAAGGAATGACTTTGGGGTTTGGATTCAACACTCAGTTAAAATTCCCTCGCCTCTCATTTTCCCGATGATTGCAAAACCTGATATATAAAAACTAAAAAGAGGTTTAAATTCCTAAAAATTACAGAAAATTTTTGGAAATATCTCTCTCTATAATTTTACATTGTGCATTTCAATTTTAGATGTATACTTTTTTCTTAAATGGAAACTTGAGTTTTCACTTTTCCCTTCATCTCGTGGACAAAACAGAGAATTGATGACAACGAAATGAAAATTTTAGAGTTTGAGTATGGAAAAAATTTAAAGCAATAAAAAACGTCGGTAAAGAAAATTTATTCACACACCACAAATGAACACAAAAGTTTTGTCATCCAAGTTTGGGAAATTCCACTAGTACAACAACCCCAATGGATTGGAATTTGACAAGAAAGAGATATTTCTACACATGCTTTAAAAAATGGATATGCATGCTTGAAACATGTTAAATATGCAAATGACCTATGGATTCAAATCATTGAAAGAGAATAAAAAATTGCTCAATAAATTCTCAAGTGAACGTGCGGTGGGATATTTATCCGAGTCAAACAACCCATTATTTTGCCCATTTACAAAAAGCTGACCTAACGATCATTAATGATTGTAGACTGATTTATCATGCGTAACAGGCCATATTTTTAAAAAGGAATGACTTTTGGGTTGGGATTCAACACTCAGTTAAAATTGCCTCGCCTCCCCTTTTCCCCACAATAGCAAAACCAGATATATAAAAACTAAAAAGTGGTTTAAATCCGTAAAAATTAAAGAAACTTTTTGGAAATATCTCTCTCTATATTTTTGCATTGTGCATTTCCATTTTAGATGTATACATTTTTCTTAAATCAAAACTAGAGTTTTCACTTTTCCCTTCATCACGTAGAAAAAAAAGAGAATAGATGACAACGAAATGAAAATTTTAGAGTTTGTGGTTGGAAAAAATTTAAAGCAATAAAAACATAAGTAAAATTTATTCACACACCACAAATGAACACAAAAGTTTTGTCATCCAAGTTTGGGAAATGACTATGGATCCAAACCTTTTAAAGAGAATAACAAACAGTTCATTGAATTCTCAAGTGAACGTGCGGTGGGATATATAACCGAGTCACACAAGCCATTATTTTGCCCATTGACAAAAAGCTGACCTAACGATCATTGATGATTGTAAACTGATTTATCATGCGTAACGGGCCATATTTTTGTAAGGAATGACTTTTGGGTTGGGATTCAACACTTAGTTAAAATTCCCTGGCCTCTCCTTTTCCCGATGATTGCAAAACCTGATATATAAAAACTAAAAAGAGGTTTAAATCCCTAAAAATTACAGAAACTTTTAGGAAATATCTCTCTCTATATTTGTGCATTGTGCATTTCCATTTTAGATGTATACATTTTTCATAAATCAAAACTTGAGTTTTCACTTTTCCCTTCATCTCGTAGACAAAAAAGAGAATAGATGACAACGAAATGAAAATTTTAGTGTTTGTGTATGGAAAAAATTTAAAGCAATAACAAATGTTAGTAAAGAAAATTTATTCACAAACCACAAATGAACACAAAAGTTTTGTAATCCACGTTTGGGATATTCCACTAGATCAACAACCCCAATGGATTGGAGCTTGATAAGAAAGAGACTTTTCTACACATACTTTAAAAAATGGATATGCATGCTTGAAACATGTTAAAGATGCAAATGACCTATGGATCCAAACCTTTTATAGAGAATAACAAACCGCTCATTGGATTCTCAAATGAAGATGCGGTGGGATATTTACTCGAGTCAAACAAGCCATTATTTTGCCCATTTACAAAAAGCTGACATAACGATCATTGATGATTGTAAAGTGACTTATCATGCGTAACGGGCCATTTTTTTGTAAGCAATGTCTTTTGGGTTGGGATTCAACACTCAGTTAAAATTCGCTCGCCTCCCCTTTTCCCGACGATTGCAAAACCTTATATATAAAAACTAAAAAGAGGTTTAAATCTCTAAAAATTACAGAAACTTTTTTGGAATATCTCTCTCTACAATTTTGCATTGTGCATTTCCATTTTAGATGTATACTTTTTTCTTAAATCAAAACTTGAGTTTTCACTTTTCCCTTCATCTCATTGACAAAACAGAGAATTGATGACAAAGAAATGAAAATTTAAGAGTTTGTGTATGGAAAAAATTTAAAGCAATAAAAAACGTAAGTAAAGAAAATTTATTCACACACCACAAATGAACACAAATGTTTTGTCATCCAAGTTTGGGAAATTCCACTAGTACAACAACCCCAATGGCTTGGAATTTGATAAGAAAGACATATTTCTACACATGCTTTAAAAAATGGATATGTATGCTTGAAACAAGTTAAAGATGCAAAAGTCCTATGGATCCAAACCTTTTGAAGAGAATAAAATGTTTCTCATTAAATTCTCAAGTGAACATGCGGTGGGAGATTTAACCGAGTCAAACAAGCCATTATTTTGCCCTTTTACAAAAAGCTGACCTAACGATCATTGATGATTGTAAAGTGATTTATCATGCGTAACAGGCCATATTTTTGTAAAGAATGACTTTTGAGTTGGGATTGAACACCCAGTTAAAATTCCGTCGCCTCCCCTTTTCCCAACGATTGCAAAACCTTATATATAAAAACTAAAAAGCGATTTAAATCCCTAAAAATTATAGAAACGTTTTGGAAATATTTCTCTCTATAATTTTCCATTGTGGATTTCCATTTTAGATATATACTTTTTTCGCAAATAAAAACTTGAGTTTTCACTTTTCCCTTCATCTCGTAAACAAAAAAGTGAATAGATGACCACAAAATGAAAATTTTAGAGTTTTGTGTAAGGAAAAAATTTAAACCACTGACGAAACTAAGTAAAGAAAATTTATTCACACACCACTGATGAACACAAAAGTTTTGTCATCCAAGTTTGGTAAATACCACTAGTACAACAACCCCAATAGCTCTGAATTTGATAAGAAAGAGATATTTCTACACATGCTTTAAAAAATGGATATGCATGCTTGAAACATATTAAATATGCAAAAGACCTATGGATCCAAACCTTTTAAAGAGAATAAAAAATTGCTCATTAAATTCTCAAGTGAATGTGCGACGGGATATTTAACCGAGTCAAAAAAAGCCATTATTTTGCCCATTTAAAAAAAGCTGACCTAACGATCATTGATGATTGTAAAGTGATTTATCATGTGTAACGGGCCATATTTTTGTAAGGAATGACTTTTGGGTTAGGATTCAACACTCAGTTAAAATTCCCTCGCCTCCCCTTTTCCTGACGATTGCAAAACTTGATATATAAAAACTAAAATGAGGTTCAAATCCATAAAAATTACAGAATTGTTATGGAAATATCTCTCTCTATATTTGTGCATTGTGCATTTCCATTTTAGATGTATACATTTTTCTTAAATCAAAACTTGAGTTTTTACTTTTCCCTTCATCTCGTAGAAAAAAAAGAGAATAGATGACAACGAAATGAAAATTTTAGAATTTCAGTATGGAAAAAATTTAAAGCAATAAAAAACATAACTAAAATTTATTCACACACCACAAATGAACACAAAAGTTTCGTCATCCAAGTTTGGGAAATTCCACTAGTTCAACAACCCCAATAGATTTGAATTTGATAAAAAAAGTGATTTTTCTACACATGCTTTAAAAAATGGATATGCATGCTTGAAACATGTTCAAGATGCAAATGACCTATGGATCCAAACCTTTTAAAAAGAATAACAAACTGCTCATTGAATTCTCAAATGAGCGTGCGGTGGGATATTTAACCAAGTCAAACAAGCCATTATTTTGCCCATTTGCAAAACGTTAACCTAACGATCATTGATGATTGTAAACTGATTTATCATGCGTAATGGGCCATATTTTTGTAAGGAATGACTTTTGGGTTTGGATTCAACACTCAGTTAAAATTCCCTCGCGTCTCCTTTTCCCGAGGATTACAAAACCTGATATATAAAAACTAAAAAGAGGTTTAAATCCCTAAAAATTGCAAAAACTTTTTGGAAATATCTCTCTCTGTATTTGTGCATTGTGCATTTCCATTTTAGATGCATACATTTTTCTTAATTCAAAAATTGAGTTTTCACTTTTCCCTTCATCTTGTAAAAAAAAAAAGAGAATACATGACAACGAAATGAAAATTTTATACTTTGTGTATGGAAAAAATTTAAAGCAATAACAAACGTAAGTAAAGAAAATTTATTCGCACAACACAAATGAAGACAAAAGTTTTGTCATCCAAGTTTGGGAAATTCCACTAGATCAGCAACCCCAATGGATTGGAATTTGATAAGAAAGAGATTTTTCTACTCATACTTTAAAAAATGGATATGCATGCTTGAAACATGTGAAAGATGCAAATGACCTATGGATCAAAACATTTTAAAGAGAATAACTAACCAATCGTTGGATTCTCAAGTGAACATGCGCTGGAATATTTACTCGAGTCAAACAAGCCATTATTTTGCCCATTTACAAAAAGCTGAGCTAACGATCATTGATGATTGTAAAGTGATTTATCATGCGTAACCGGCCATATTTTTGTAAGGAATGACTTTTGGGATGGGATTCAACACTCAGTTAAAATTCCCTTGCCTCCCCTTTTCCCGATGATTGCAAAACCTTATATATGAAAACTAAAAAGAGGTTTAAATCCCTAAAAACTACAGAAACTTTTTGGAAATATCTCTCTCTATAATTTTGCATTGTGCATTTCCTTTTTAGATGTATACTTTTTTCTTAAATCAAAACTTGAGTTTTCACTTTTCCTTCATCTCATAGACAAAACAGAGAATTGATGACAATGAAATGAAAATTTTAGAGTTTGTTCATGGAAAAAACTGAAAGCAATAAACAATGTATGTAAAGAAAATTTATTCACACACCACAAATGAACACAAAAGTTTTGTCATCCAAGTTTGCCAAATTGCACTAGTACAACAACTCCAATAGCATTGAATTTGATATGAAAGAGATATATCTACACACGCTTTAAAAAATGGATATGCATGCTTGAAACATGTTAAAGATGCAAATGACCTATGAATCCAAACCTTTTAAAGATAATAAAAAGTTGCCCATTAAATTATCAAGTGAACGTGCGGTGGGATATTTAACCGAGTCAAACAAGCCATTATTTTGCCCATTTACAAAAAGCTGACCTATAGATCATTGATGATTGTCAACTGATTTATCATGCGTAACGGGCCATATTTTCGTTAGGAATGACTTTTGGGTTGGGATTCAACACTCAGTTAAAATTCCCTCACCTCCCCTTTTCCCGTCGATTGCAAAACCTGATATATTAAAACTAAAAAGAAGTTTAAATCCGTAAAAATTACAGAAATGTTATGGAAATATCTCTCTCTATATTCGTGCATTGTGCAATTCCATTTTAGAAGTATACATTTTTCTTTAATCAAAATTTGAATTTTTACATTTCCCTTCATCTCGTAGAAAAAAAAGAGAATAGATGACAACGAAATGAAAATTTTAAAATTTGATTATGGAAAAAATTTAAAGCAATAAAAAACATACGTACAATTTATTCACCCACCACAAATGAACACAAAAGTTTTGTCATCCAAGTTTGGGAAATTCCACTAGTTCAACAACCCCAATAGATTTTAATTTGATAAAAAAGTGATTTTTCTACACATGCTTTAAAAAATGGATATGCATGCTTGAAACATGTTCAAGATGCAAATGACCTATCGATCCAAACAATTTTAAGAGAATAAAAAACAGCTCATTGAATTCTCAAGTGAGCGTGCAGTGAGATATTTAACCGAGTCAAACAAGCCATTATTTTGCCAATTTACAAAAAACCTAACCTAACGATCATTGATGATTGTAAACTGATTTATCATGCGTAACAGGCCATATTTTTGTAAGGAATGACTTTTGGGTTTGGATTCAACACTCAGTTAAAATTCCCTCGTCTCTCCTTTTCCTGACGATTGCAAAACCTGATATATAAAAACTAAAAAGAGGTTTAAATCGCTAAAAATTACAGAAACTTTTTGGAAATATCACTCTCTATATTTGTGCATTGTGCATTTCCATTTTAGATGTATACATTTTTCTTAATTCAAAACTTGAGTTTTCACTTTTCCCTTCATCTCGTAGAAAAAAAAGAGAATAGATGACAGCGAAATGAAAATTTTAGACTTTGTGTATGGAAAAAATTTAAAGTAATAACAAACATAAGTAAAGAAAATTTATTCACACAACACAAATGAACACAAAAGTTTTGTCATCCAAGTTTGGGAAATTCCACTAGATCAACAACCCCAATAGATTGGAATTTGAGATGAAAGAGATTTTTCTACTCATACTTTAAAAAATGGATATGCATGCTTGAAACATGTGAAAGATGCAAATGACCTATGGATCAAAACCTTTTAAAGAGAATAAAAAGTTGCTCATTAAATTCTCAAGTGAACGTGCGGTGGGATATTTAACCGAGTCAAACAAGCTATTATTTTGCCCATTTACAAAAAGCTGACCTAACGATCATTGATGGTTGTAAACTGATTTATCATGCGTAACGGGCCATATTTTTGTTAGGAATGACTTTTGGGTTGGGATTCAACACTCAGTTAAAATTCCCTCGTCTCTCCTTTTCCTGACGATTGCAAAACCTGATATATAAAAACTAAAAAGAGGTTTAAATCGCTAAAAATTACAGAAACTTTTTGGAAATATCACTCTCTATATTTGTGCATTGTGCATTTCCATTTTAGATGTATACATTTTTCTTAATTCAAAACTTGAGTTTTCACTTTTCCCTTCATCTCGTAGAAAAAAAAGAGAATAGATGACAGCGAAATGAAAATTTTAGACTTTGTGTATGGAAAAAATTTAAAGTAATAACAAACATAAGTAAAGAAAATTTATTCACACAACACAAATGAACACAAAAGTTTTGTCATCCAAGTTTGGGAAATTCCACTAGATCAACAACCCCAATAGATTGGAATTTGAGATGAAAGAGATTTTTCTACTCATACTTTAAAAAATGGATATGCATGCTTGAAACATGTGAAAGATGCAAATGACCTATGGATCAAAACCTTTTAAAGAGAATAAAAAGTTGCTCATTAAATTCTCAAGTGAATGTGCGGTGGGATATTTAACCGAGTCAAACAAGCTATTATTTTGCCCATTTACAAAAAGCTGACCTAACGATCATTGATGGTTGTAAACTGATTTATCATGCGTAACGGGCCATATTTTTGTTAGGAATGACTTTTGGGTTGGGATTCAACACTCAGTTAAAATTCTCTCGCCTCCCCTTTTCCCGAGGATTGCAAAACCTAATCTATAAAAACTAAATAGAGGTTTAAATCCCTAAAAATAACATAAACGTTTTAGAAATATCTCTCTCTATAATTTTCCATTGTGCATTTCCGTTTTAGATGTATACTTTTTTCTCTACTGAAAACTTGAGTATTCACTTTTCCCTTCATCTCTTTGACAAAAAAGAGAATTGATGACAACGAAATAAAAACTTTAGAGTTTGTGTATGGAAAAAATTTAAAGCAAATACAAAAGTAAGTAAAGAAAATTGATTCACACACCACAAATGTACACAAAATTTTGTCATCCAAGTTTGGGAAATTGCACTAGTACAACAACCCCAATAGCTTGGAATTTGATAAGAAAGAGATATTTTTACACATGCATTAAAAAATGGATATGCATGCTTGAAACATGTTAAATATGCAAATGACCTATGGATCCAAAGCTTTTAAAGAGAATAAAAAATTTCTCATTAAATTCTCAAGTGAACGTGCGGTAGGATATTTAATCGAGTCAAACAAGCCATTATTTTGCCCATTTACAAAAAGCTGACCTAACGATCATTGATGATTTTTAAACTGATTTACCAAGCGTAACGGGCCATATTTTTGTAAGGAATGACTTTTGGGATGGGATTCAAGACTCAGTTAAAATTCCCTTGCCTCCCCTTTTCCCAACGATTGCAAAACCTTATATATAAAAAATAAAAAGAGGTTTAAATCTCTTAAAATTACAGAATTTTTTTTGAAATATCTCTCTCTATAATTTTGCATTGTGCATTTCCAATGTAGATGTATTCTTTTTTCATATATCAAAACTTGAGTTTTCACTTTTCCCTTCATCTTGTAGACAAAAAAGAGAATAGATGACAACGAAATGAAAATTTTAGAGTTTGTGTATGGAAAAAATTTAAAGCAATAAAAAATGTAAGTAAAGAAAATTTATTCACACACCACAAATGAACACAAATGTTTTGTCATCCAAGTTTGGGAAATTGCACTAGTACAACAACCCCAATAGCTTGGAATTTGATAAGAAAGAGATATTTCTACACATGCTTTAAAAAATGGATATGCTTGCTTGAAACATGTTAAAGATGCAAATGACCTATGGATCCAAACCTTTTAAAGAGAATAAAAAGTTGCTCATTAAATTCTCAAGTGAACGTGCGGTGGGATATTTAATCGAGTCAAACAAGCCATTATTTTGAACATTTACAAAAAGCTGAACTAACGATCATTGATGGTTGTAAACTGATTTATCATGCATAACGGGCCATATTTTTGTTAGGAATGACTTTTGTGTTGGGATTCAACACTCAGTTAAAATTCCCTCGCCTCCCCTTTTCTCGACGATTGCAAAACCTAATCTATAAAAATTAAATAGAGGTTTAAATCCCTAAAAATTATATAAACGTTTTAGAAATATCTCTCTCTATAATTTTCCATTGTGCATTTCCGTTTGAGATGTATAGTTTTTTCTCTACTGAAAACTTGAGTATTCACTTTTCCCTTCATCTCGTAGACAAAAAAGAGAATTTATCACAACGAAATGAAAACTTTAGAGTTTGTGTATGGAAAAAATTTAAAGCAATGACAAAAGTAAGTAGATAAAATTGATTCACACACCACAAATGTACACAAAATTTTGTCATCCAAGTTTGGGAAATTGCACTAGTACAACAACCCCAATAGCTTGGAATTTGATAAGAAAGAGATATTTCTACACATGCATTAAAAAATGGATATGCATGCTTGAAACATGTTACATATACAAATGACCTAAGGATCCAAAGCTTTTAAAGAGAATAAAAAATTGCTCATTAAATTCTCAAGTGAACGTGCGGTGGGATATTTAATCGAGTCAAACAAGCCACTATTTTGCCCATTTAAAAAAAGCAGACCTAACGATCATTGATGATTGTAAAGTGATTTATCATGCGTAACGTGCCATATTTTTGTAAGGAATGACTTTTGGGTTGGGATTCAACACTCAGTTAAAATTCCCTCGCCTCCCCTTTTCCCGACGATTGGAAAACCTGATATATAAAAACTAAAAAGGGTTTAAATCAATAAAAATTACAGATACATTTTGGAAATATCTCTCTCTATATTTGTGCATTGTGCATTACCATTTTAGATGTATACATTTTTTGTTAAATCAAAACTTGAGTTTACACTTTTCCCTTCATCTCGTAGAAAAAAAAGAGAATCGATGACAACGGAATGAAAATTTTAGAGTTTGTGAATAGAAAAAATTTAAAGCAATAAAAACGTAAGTAAAATTTATTCACACACCACAAATGAACACAAAAGTTCTGTTATCCAAGTTTGGGAAATTCCACTAGTTCAACAACACCAATAGATTGGAATTTGATAAGAAAGAGATTTTTCTACACATGCTTTAAAAAATGGATATGCATGCTTGAAACATGTTAAAGATGCAAATGACCTATGGATCCAATCCTTTTAGAGAGAATAACTAACAGCTCATGAATTCTCAAGTGAACGTGCAGTGGGATATTTGACCAAGTCAAACAAGCCATTATTTTGCCCATTTACAAAAAGCGAACCTAACCATCATTGATGATTGTAAAGTGATTTATCAAGCATAACGGGCCATATTTTTATAAGGAATGAATTTTGGTTTGGGATTCAACACTCAGTTAAAATTCCCTCGCCTCTCTATTTCCCGACGATTGCAAAACCTGATATATAAAAACTAAAATGAGGTTTAAATCCCTAAGAATTACAGAAATTTTTTGGAAATATCTCTCTATATATTTGTGCAATGTGAATTTTTATTTTAGATGTATACATTTTTCTTAAATCAAAACTTGAGTTTTCACTTTTCCCTTCATCTCGTAGACCAAAAAAAGAATAGATGACAACAAAATGAAAATTTTAGACTTTGTGTATGGAAAACATTTTAAGCAATAACAAACGTAAGTAAAGAAAATTTATTCACACAACACAAATGAACACAAAAGTTTTGTCATCCAAGTTTGGGAAATTCAACTAGACCAACAGCCCCAATGGATTGGAATTTCATAACAATGTGATTTTTCTACACATACTTTAAGAATGGGTATGCATGCTTGAAACATGTTAAAGATGCAAAGGACCTATGGATCCTAACCTTTTAAAGAGAATAACAAACCGCTCATTGGATTCTCAAATGAAGATGCGGTGGGATATTTACTCGAGTCAAACAAGCCATTATTTTGCCCATTTTCAAAAAGCAGACCTAAGGATCATTGATGATTGTAAAGTGATTTATCGTGCGTAACGGGCCATATTTTTGTAAGGAATGACTTCTGGGTTGGAATTCAACACTTACTTAAAATTCCCTCGTCTCCCCATTTACCAACGATTGCAAACCTTATATATAAAAACTAAAAAGAGGTTTAAATCCATAAAAATTATAGAAACTTTTTTGAAATATCTTTCTCTATAATTTTGCATTGTGGATTTACATTTTAGATGTATACTTTTTCCTTAAATCAAAACTTTAGTTTTCACTTTTCCCTTCATCTCGTAGACAAAACAGAGAGTAGATGACAACGAAATGAAAATTTTAGAGTTTGTATATGGAAAAAATTGAAAGCAATAAAAAACGTAAGTAAAGAAAATTTATTCACACACCACAAATGAACACAAAAGTTTTGTCATCCATGTTTGGGAAATTGCACTAGTACAACAACCCCAATAGCTTGGACTTTGATAAGAAAGAGATATTTCTACACATGCTTTAAAAAATGGATATGCATGCTTGAAACATGTTAAAGATGCAAATGACCTATGGATCCAAACCTTTTAAAGAGAATAAAAAGTTGCTCATTAAATTCTAAAGTGAACGTGCGGTGGTATATTTAACCGAGTCAAACAAGCCATTATTTTGCCCATTTACAAAAAGCTGACCTAAAGATCATTGATGATTGTAAACTGATTTATCATGCGTAACGGGCCATATTTTTGTTAGGAATGACTTTTGGGTTGGGATTCAACACTCAGTTAAAATTCCCTCGCCTCCCCTTTTCCCGACGATTGCAAAACCTTATCTATAAAAACTCGAAAGAGGTTTAAATCCCTAAAAATTACATAAACGTTTTGGAAATATCTCCCTCTATAATTTTTCATTGTGCATTTCCATTTTAGATGTATACTTTTTTCTCTACTGAAAATTTGAGTTTTCACTTTTCCCTTCATGTCGTAGACAAAAAAGAGAATTGATGACAATGAAATGAAAATTTTAGACTTTGTGTGTGGAAAAAATTTAAGCAATGACAAAAGTAAGTAAAGAAAATTTATTCACACACCACAAATGAACACAAGCGTTTTTTCATCCAAGTTTGGGAAATTCCACTAGTACAACAACCCCAATAGCTTGGAATTTGATAAGAAAGAGATATTTCAACACATGCTTTAAAAAATGGATATGCATGCTTGAAACATGTTAAATATGCAAATGACCTATGGATCCAAACCTTTTTAAAGAGAATAAAAAATTGCTCATCAAATTCTCAAGTGAACGTGCGGTGGGATATTTAACCGAGTCAAACAAGCCATTATTTTGCCCATTTAAAAAAAGCTGACCTAACGATCATTGATGATTGTAAAGTGATTTATCATGCGTAACAGGCCATATTTTTGTAAGGAATGTCTTTCCGGTTGGGATTCAACACTCAGTTAAAATTCCCTCTCCTCCCCTTTTCCCGACGATTGGAAAACCTGATATATAAAAACTGAAAAAGGATTAAATCCCTAAAAATTACAGATACGTTTTGGAAATATCTCTCTCTGTATTTGTTCATTGTGCATTTCCATTTTAGATGTATACATTTTTCTTAAATCAAAACTTGAGTTTACACTTTTCCCTTCATCACGTACAAAAAAAAGAGATTAGATGACAACGGAATGAAAATTGTAGAGTTTGTGTATGGAAAAAATATAAAGCAATAAAAATGTAAGTAAAATTTATTCACACACCACAAATGAACACAAAAGTTTTGTCATCCAAGTTTGGGAAATTCCACTAGTTCAACAACCCCAATAGATTGGAATTTGATAAGAAAGAGATTTTTCTGCACATGCTTTAAAAATGGATATGCATGCTTGAAACATGTTAAAGATGCAAATGACCTATGGATCCAATCCTTTTAAAGAGAATAACAAACAACTCATGAATTCTCAAGTGAACGTGCGGTGGGATATTTGACCGAGTCAAACAAGCCATTATTTTGTCCATTTACAAAAAGCTAACCTAACCATCATTGATGATTGTAAAGTGATTTATCAAGCATAACGGGCCATATTTTTGTGAGGAATGAATTTTGGGATGGGATTCAACACTCAATTAAAATTTCCTTGCCTCTCCTTTTCCCGACGATTGCAAAACCTGATATATAAAAACAAAAAAGAGGTTTAAATCCCTAAAAATTATAGAAAATTTTTGGAAATATCACTCTCTATATTTGTGCAATGTGCATTTCCATTTTAGATGTATACATTTTTCTTAAATCAAAACTTGAGTTTTCACTTTTCCCTTCATCTTGTAGACCAAAAAGAGAATAGATGACAACAAAATGAAAATTTTAGACTTTGTGTATGGAAAACATTTTAAGCAATAACAAATGTAAGTAAAGAAAATTTATTCAGGCAACACAAATGAACACAAAAGTTTTGTCATCCAAGTTTGGGAAATTCAACTAGATCAACAACCCCAATGGATTGGAATTTGATAACAAAGAGATTTTTCTACACATACTTTACAAAATGGATATGCATGCTTGAAACATGTTAAAGATACAAATGACCTATGGATCCTAACCTTTTAAAGAGAATAACAAACCGCTCATTGGATTCTCAAGAGAACGTGCGGTGGGATATTTAACCGAGTCAAACAAGCCATTATTTTGCCCATTTAAAAAAAGCTGACCTAACGATCATTGATGATTGTAAAGTGATTTATCATGCGTAACGGGCCATATTTTTGTAAGGAATAACTTTTGGGTTGGGATTCAACACTCAGTTAAAATTCCCTCACCTCCCCTTTTCCCAACGATTAGAAAACCTGATATATAAAAACTAGAAAAGGTTTAAATCCCTCAAAATTACAGCTAAGTGTTGGAAATATCTTTCTCTGTATTTGTGCATTGTGCATTTCCATTTTAGATGTATACATTTTTCTTACATCAAAACTTGAGTTTACACTTTTCCCTTCATCTCGTAGAAAAAAAAGAGAATAGATGACAACGGAATGAAAATTTTAGAGTTTGTGTATGGAAAAAATTTAAAGCAATAAAAACGTAAGTAAAATTTATTGACACACCACAATTGAACACAAAAGTTTTGTCATCCAAGTTTGGGAAGTTCCACTAGTTCAACAACCCCAATAGATTGGAATTTGATAAGAAAGAAATTTTTCTACACATGCTTTAAAAAATGGATATGCATGCTTGAAACATGTTAAAGATGCAAATCACCTATGGCTCCAAACCTTTTAAAGAGAATAACAAGCAGCTCATAAATTCTCAAGTGAAAGTGCAGTGGGATATTTGACCGAGTCAAACAAGCCATTATTTTTCCCATTTAAAAAAAGCTGACCTAACGGTCATTGATGATTGTAAAGTGATTCATCATGCGTAACGGGCCATATTTTTGTAAGGAATGACTTTTGGTTGGGATTCAACACTCAGTTAAAATTCCCTCACCTCCCCTTTTCCCGACTATTGTAAAACCTGATATATAAAAACTAAAAAAGGTTAAAATCCCTCAAAATTACAGATACGTTTTGGAAATATCTCTCTCTGTATTTGTGCATTGTGCATTTCCATTTTAGATGTATACATTTTTCTTAAATCAAAACTTGAGTTTACACTTTTCCCTTCATCTCGTAGAAAAAAAAGAGAATAGATTACAACGGAATGAAAATTTTAGAGTTTGTGTACGGAAAAAATTTAAAGCAATAAAAACGTAAGTAAAATTTATTCACACACCACAATTGGACACAAAAGTTTTGTCATCCAAGTTTGGGAAGTTCCACTAGTTCAACAACCCCAATAGATTGGAATTTGATAAGAAAGAAATTTTTCTACACATGCTTTAAAAAATGGATATGCATGCTTGAAACATGTTAAAGATGCAAATCACCTATGGATCCAAACCTTTTAAAGAGAATAACAAGCAGCTCATGAATTCTCAAGTGAACGTGCGGTGGGATATTTGACCGAGTCAAACAAGCCATTATGTTGCCCATTTACAAAAAGCTAACCTAACGGTCATTGATGATTGTAAACTGATTTATCATGCGTAACGGGCCATATTTTTGTAAGGAATGACTTTTGGGTTGGGATTCAACACTCAGTTAAAATTCCCTCGCCTCCCCTTTTCCCGACTATTGCAAAACATGATATATAAAAACTAAAAAGATGTTTAAATCCCTAAAAATTATAGAAACTTTTTGGAAATATCTCTCTCTATATTTGTGCAATGTGCATTTCCATTTTAGATGTATACATTTTTCTTAAATCAAAACTTGAGTTTTCACTTTTCCCTTCATCTCGTAGACCAAAAAGAGAATAGATGACAACAAAATGAAAATTTTAGACTTTGTGTATGGAAAACATTTTAAGCAATTACAAACGTAAGTAAAGAAAATTTATTCACACAACACAAATGAACACAAAAGTTTTGTCATCCATGTTTGGGAAATTCAACTAGATCAACAACCCCAATGGATTGGAATTTGATAACAAAGAGATTTTTTTACACATACTTTAAAAAATGGATATGCATGCTTGAAACATGTTAAAGATGCAAATGACCTATGGATCCTAACCTTTTAAAGAGAATAACAAACCGCTCATTGGATTCTCAGGTGAACATGCAGTGGGATATTTACTCGAGTCAAACAAACCATTATTTTGTCCATTTACAAAAAGCTGACCTAAGGATCATTGATGATTGTAAAGTGATTTATCAGGCGTAACCGGCCATATTTTTGTAAGGAATGACTTTTGGGTTGGGATTCAACACTGAGTTAAAATTCCCTCGCCTCCCCCTTTCCCGACGATTGCAAAACCTTATATATAAAAAATAAAAAGAGGTTTAAATCCCTAAAAATTATAGAAATTTTTTTGAAATATCTTTCTCTACAATTATGCATTGTGGATTTACATTTTAGATGTATACTTTTTTCTTAAATCAAAACTTGAGTTTTCACTTTTCCCTTCATCTCGTAGACAAAACAGAGAGTAGATGACAACGAAATGAAAATTTTAGAGTTTCTATTTGGAAAAAATTGAAAGCAATAAAAAACGTAAGTAAAGAAAATTTATTCAGACACCACAAATGAACACAAAAGTTTTGTCATCCAAGTGTGAGAAATTCCACTAGTACAACAACCCCAATAGCTTGGAATTTGATATGAAAGAGATATTTCTACACATGCTTTAAAAAATGGATATGCATGCTTGAAACATGTTAAAGATGCAAATGACCTATGGATCCAAACCTCTTAAAGATAATAAAATGTTGCTAATTAAATTATCAAGTGAACGTGCAGGGGGATATTTAACCGAGTCAAACAAGCCATTATTTTGCCCATTTACAAAAAGCTGACCTAATGATCATTGATGATTTTAAACTGATTTACCATGTGTAACGGGCCATATTCTTTTCAGGAATGACTTTTGGGTTGGGATTCAACACTCATTTAAAATTCCCTTACCTCCCCTTTTCCCGACGATTGGAAAACCAGATATATAAAAACTAAAAAGAGGTTTAAATCCCTAAAAATAACAGAAACATTACGGAAATATCTCTCTCTATAATTTTCCATTGTGCATTTCCATTATAGATGTATACTTTTTTCTCAAATGAAAACTTGATTTTTCACGTTTCCCTTCATCTCGTAAAAAAAAAAGAGAATAGATGACAACGAAATGAAAATTTTAGAGTTTGTGTATGGAAAAAATTTAAACCAATGACAAAAGTAAGTAAAGAAAATTTATTCACACACCACAAATGAACACAAAAGTTTTGTCATCCAAGTTTGGGAAATTCCACTAGTACAACAAACCGAATAAGTTGGAATTTGATAAGAAAGAGATATTTCTACACATGCTCTAAAAAATGGATATGCATGCTCTAAACATGTTAAATATGCAAAAGACCTATGGATCAAAACCTTTTAAAGAGAATAAAAAATTGCTCATTAAATTCTCAAGCGAACGTGTGGTGGGATATTTAACCGAGTCAAAAAAAGCCTTTATTTTGCACATTTAAAAACAGCTGACCATACGATCATTGATGATTGTAAAGTGATTTATCATGCGTAACGGGCCATATTTTTGTAAGAAATGACTTTTGGGTTGGGATTCAACAATTAGTTGAAATTCCGTCGCCTCCCCTTTTCCCGACGATTGCAAAACCTTATCTATAAAAATTAAAATGAGGTTTAAATCCGTAAAAATTACAGAAACATTTTAGAAATATCTCTCTCTATATTTGTGAATTTTGCATTTCCATTTTATATGTATACATTTTTCTTAAATAAAAACTTGAGTTTTTACTTTTACCTTCATCTTGTAGAAAAAAGAGAATAGATGACAACGAAATGAAAATTTTAGAGTTGGTGTATGGAAAAAATTTAAAGCAATAAAAAACGTAAGTAAAATTTATTCACACACCACAAATGAACACAAAAGTTTTGTCTTCCAAGTTTGGGAAATTCCACTAGTTCAACAACCCCAATAGATTTGATTTTGATAAAAAAATGATTTTTCTACACATGCTTTAAAAAATGGATAGGCATGCTTGAAACATGTTAAATATGCAAAAGACCTATGGATCCAAACCTTTTAAAGAGAATAAAAAATTGCTCATTAAATTCTTAAGTGAACGTGTGCTGGGTTATTTCACCGAGTAAAAAAAAGCCATTATTTTGCCCATTTTAAAAAAGCTGACCTAACGATCATTGTTGATTGTAAAGTGATTTATCATGGGTAATGGGCCATATTTTTGTAAGAAATGACTTTTGGGTTGGGATTCAACACTCAGAGTAAATTCCCTCGCCTCCCCTTTTCCCGACGATTGCAAAAGCTGATATATAAAAATTAAAAAGAGGTTTAAATCCCTAAAAATTACAGAAACTTTTTGGAAATATCTCTCTCTATATTTGTGCATTGTGCATTTCCATTTTAGATGTATACATTTTTCTTAATTCAAAAGTTGAGTTTTCACTTTTCCCTTCATCTCGTAGAAAAAAACGAGAATAGATGACAACGAAATGAAAATTTTAGAGTTTGTGTGTGGAGAAAATTTAAAGCAATAAAAACGTAAGTAAAATTTATTCACACACCACAATTGAACACAATAGTTTTGTCATCCAAGTTTGGGAAGTTCCACTAGTTCAACAACCCCAATAGATTGGAATTTGATAAGAAATAAATTTTTCTACACATGCTTTAAAAAATGGATATGCATGCTTGAAACATGTTAAAGATGCAAATCACCTATGGATACAAACCTTTTAAAGAGAATAACAAGCAGCTCATGAATTCTCAAGTGAACGTGCGGTGGGATATTTGATCGAGTCAAACAAGCCATTATTTTGCCCATTTAAAAAAAGCTGACCTAACGATCATTGATGATTGTAAAGTGATTTATCATGCGTAACGGGCCATATTTTTGTAAGGAATGACTTTTGGGTTGGGATTCAACACTCAGTTAAAATTCCCTCGCCAACCCTTTTCCCGACGATTGGAAAACCTGATATATAAAAACTAAAAAAGGTTTAAATCCCTCAAAATTACAGATACGTTTTGGAAATATCTCTCTCTGTATTTGTGCATTGTGCATTTCCATTTTAGATGTATACATTTTTCTTAAATCAAAACTTGAGTTTACACTTTTCCCTTCATCTCGTAGAAAAAAAAGAGAATAGATGACTACGGAATGAAAATTTTAGAGTTTGTGTACGGAAAAAATTTAAAGCAATAAAAACGTAAGTAAAATTTATTGACACACCACAATTGAACACAAAAGTTTTGTCATCCAAGTTTGGGAAGTTCCACTAGTTCAACAACCCCAATAGATGGGAATTTGATAAGAAAGAAATTTTTCTACACATGGTTTAAAAACTGGATATGCATGCTTGAAACATGTTAAAGATGCAAATCACCTATGGATCCAAACCTTTTAAAGAGAATAACAAGCAGCTCATGAATTCTCAAGTGAACGTTCGGTGGGATATTTGACCGAGTCAAACAAGCCATTATTTTGCCCATTTACAAAAAGCTAACCTAACGGTCATTGATGATTGTAAACTGATTTATCATGCGTAACGGGCCATATTTTTCTAAGGAATGACTTTTGGGTTTGGATTCAACACTCAGTTAAAATTCCCTCGCCTCCCCTTTTCCCGACTATTGCAAAACCTGATATATAAAAACTAAAAAAAGGTTTAAATCCCTAAAAATTACAGAAAATTTTTGGAAATATCTCTCTCTATATTTGTGCAATGTGCATTTCCATTTTAGATGTATACATTTTTCTTAAATCAAAACTTGAGTTTTCACTTTTCCCTTCATCTCGTAGACCAAAAAGAGAATAAATGACAACAAAATGAAAATTTTAGACTTTGTGTATGGAAAACATTTTAAGAAATTACAAACGTAAGTAAAGAAAATTTATTCACACAACACAAATGAACACAAAAGTTTTGTCATCCATGTTTGGGAAATTCAACTAGATCAACAACCCCAATGGATTGGAATTTGATAACAAAGAGATTTTTCTACACATACTTTAAAAAATGGATATGCATGCTTGAAACATGTTAAAGATGCAAATAACCTATGGATCCTAACCTTTTAAAGAGAATAACAAACCGCTCATTGGGTTCTCAGGTGAACATGTAGTGGGATATTTACTCGAGTCAAACAAGCCATTATTTTGTCCTTTTGCAAAAAGCTGACCTAAGGATCATTGATGATTGTAAAGTGATTTATCATGCGTAATGGGTCATATTTTTGTAAGGAATGACTTTTGGGTTGGGATTCAACACTGAGTTAAAATTCCCTCGCCTCCCCTTTTCCCGACGATTGCAAAACCTTATATATAAAAACTAAAAAGAGGTTTAAATCCCTAAAAATTATAGAAACTTTTTTGAAATATCACTCTCTATAATTTTGCATTGTGGATGTACATTTTAGATGTATACTTTTTTCTTAAATCAAAACTTGAGTTTTCACTTTTCCCTTCATCTCATAGACATAACAGAGAGTAGATGACAACGAAATGAAAATTTTAGAGTTTCTATTTGGAAAAAATTGAAAGCAATAAAAAACGTAAGTAAAGAAAATTTATTCAGAAACCACAAATGAACACAAAAGTTTTGTCATCCAAGTGTGAGAAATTCCACTAGTACAACAACCCCAATAGCTTGGAATTTGATATGAAAGAGATATTTCTACACATGCTTTAAAAAATGGATATGCATGCTTGAAACATGTTAAAGATGCAAATGACCTATGGATCCAAACCTTTTAAAGATAATAAAAAGTTGCTCATTAAATTATCAAGTGAACGTGCAGTGGGATATTTAACCGAGTCAAACAAGCCATTATTTTGCCCATTTACAAAAAGCTGCCTAACGATCATTGATGATTTTAAACTGATTTACCATGCGTAACGGGCCATATTCTTTCACGAATGACTTTTGGGTTGGGATTCAACACTCATTTAAAATTCCCTTACCTCCCCTTTTCTCGACGATTGGAAAACCTGATATATAAAAACTAAAAAGATGTATAAATCCATAAAAATAACAGAAACGTTACGGAAATATCTCTCTATAATTTTCCATTGTGAATTTCCATTATAGATGTATACTTTTTTCTCAAATGAAAACATGAGTTTTCACTTTTCCCTTCACCTCGTAAAAAAAAAAGAGAATAGATGACAACGAAATGAAAATTTTAGAGTTTGTGTATGGAAAAAATTTAAAACAATGACAAAAGTAAGTAAAGAAAATTTATTCACACACCACAAATGAACACAAAAGTTTTGTCATCCAAGTTTTGGAAATTCCACTAGTACAAAAAACCGAATAAGTTGGAATTTGATAAGGAAGAGATATTTCTTCACATGCTCTAAAAAATGGATATGCATGCTCTAAACATGTTAAATGTGCAAAATACCTATGGATCAAAACCTTTTAAAGAGAATAAAAAATTGCTCATTAAATTCTCAAGTGAACGTGTGGTGGGATATTTAACCGAGTCAAAAAAAGCCTTTATTTTGCACATTTAAAAAAAGTTGACCATACGATCGTTGATGATTGTAAAGTGATTTATCATGCGTAATGGGCCATATTTTTGTAAGAAATGACTTTTGGGTTGGGATTCAACAATCAGTTGAAATTCCCTCGCCTCCCCTTTTCCCGACGATTGCAAAACCTGATCAATAAAAATTGAAAAGAGGTTTAAATCCGTAAAAATTACAGAAACATTTTAGAAATATCTCTCTCTATATTTGTGAATTGTGCATTTCCATTTTAGATGTATAAATTTTTCTTAAATAAAAACTTGAGTTTTTACTTTTACCTTCATCTTGTAGAAAAAAAAGAGAATAGATGACAACGAAATGAAAATTTTAGAGTTGTTGTATGGAAAAAATTTAAAGCAATAAAAAACGTAAGTAAAATTTATTCTCACACCACAAATGAACACAAAAGTTTTGTCTTCCAAGTTTGGGAAATTCCACTAGTTCAACAACCCCAATAGATTTGAATTTGATAAAAAAATGATTTTCCTCCACATGCTTTAAAAAATGGATATGCATGCTTGAAACATGTTAAATATGCAAAAGACCTATGGATCCAAACCTTTTAAAGAGAATAAAAAATTGCTCATTAAATTCTTAAGTGAACGTGTGCTGGGATATTTCACCGAGTAAAAAAAAAGCCATTATTTTGCCCATTTAAAAAAAGCTGACCTAACGATCATTGTTGATTGTAAAGTGATTTATCATGGGTAACGGGCCATATTTTTGTAAGAAATGACTTTTGGGTTGGGATTCAACACTCAGAGTAAATTCCCTCGCCTCCCCTTTTCCCGACGATTGCAAAACCTGATATATAAAAATTAAAAAGAGGTTTAAATCCCTAAAAATTACAGAAACTTTTTGGAAATATCTCTCTCTATATTTGTGCATTGTGCATTTCCATTTTAGTTTTATACATTTTTCTTAATTCAAAAGTTGAGTTTTCACTTTTCCCTTCATCTCGTAGAAAAAAAAGAGAATAGATGACAACGAAATGAAAATTTTAGACTTTGTGTATGGAAAAATTTTAAAACAATAAGAAACGTAAGTAAAGAAAATTTATTCACACAACACAAAAGAACGCAAAAGTTTTGTCATCCAAGTTTGGGAAATTCCACTAGATCAACAACCCCAATAGATTGGAATTTGATAAGAAAGAGATTTTTCTACTCATACTTTAAAAAATGGATATTCATGTTTGAAACATGTGAAAGATGCAAATGACCTATGGATCAAAACCTTTTAAAGAGAATAACAAACCATTTGTTGGATTCTCAAGTGAACATGCAGTGGAATATTTACTCAAGTCAAACAAGCCATTATTTTGCCCATTTACAAAAAGCTGACCTAACGATCATTGATGATTGTAAAGTGATTTATCATGTGTAACTGGCCATATTTTTGTAAGGAATGACTTTTGGGTTGGGATTCAACACTCAGTTAAAATTCCCTTGCCTCCCCTTTTCCCGACGATTGCAAAACCTGATATAAAAAAAATGAAAACAGGTTTAAATCCCTAAAAATTATAGAAACTTTTTGGAAATATCTCTCTCTATAATTTTGCATTGTGCATTTACATTTTAGATGTATACTTTTTCCTTAAATGAAAACTTGAGTTTTCACTTTTCCCTTCATATCGTAGACAAAACAGAGAATTGATGACAACGAAACGAAAATTTTAGAGTTTGTGTATGGAAAATATTGAAAGCAATAAAAAACGTAAGTAATGAAAATTTATTCAGACACCACAAATAAACACAAAAGTTTTGTCATCCAAGTTTGGGAAATTCCACTAGTACAACAACCCCAATAGGTTGGAATTTGATAAGAAAGAGATATTTCTACACATGCTCTAAAAAATGGATATGCATCCTTGAAACATGTTAAAGATGCAAATGACCTATGGATCCAAACCTTTTAAAGAGAATAAAAATTTTCTCATTAAATTCTCAAGTGAACGTGCGGTGGGATATTTAACCGAGTCAAACTAGCCATTATTTTGCCCATTTACAAAAAGTTGACCTAACGATCATTGATGATTTGTAAACTGGTTTACCAAGCGTAACGAGCCATATTTTTGTAAGGAATGACTTTTGGGTTGGGATTCAACACTCACATAAAATTCCCTCAGCTCCCCTTTTCCCGACTATTGCAAAACCTGATATATAAACACTAAAAAGAGGTTTAAATCCGTAAAAATTACAGAAACGTTTTGGAAATATCTCTCTCTATAATTTTCAATTGTGCATTTCCATTTTAGATGTATACCTTTTTCTCAAATGAAAACTTCAGTTTTCACTTTTCCCTTCATCTCTTAAACAAAAAAGAGAATAGATGACAACAAAATGAAAATTTTAAAGTTTGTGTATGGAAAAAATTTAAAGCTATGACAAAAGTAAGTAAAGAAAATTTATTCACACACCACAAATGAACACAAAAGTTTTGTCATCCAAGTTTGGGAAATTCCAATAGTACAACAACCCGAATAGCTTGGAATTTGATTAGAAAGAGATATTTCTATACAAGCTTTAAAAAATGGATATGCATGCTTGAAACATGTTAAAGATGCAAATGAGCTATGGATCCTAACCTTTTAAAGAGAATAAAAAGTTGCTCATTAAATTCTCAAGTGAACGTACGGTGGGATATTTAACCGAGTAAAAAAAAGCCATTATTTTGCCCATTTAAAAAAACTTGACCTAACAATCATTGATGATTATAAAGTGATTTATCATGCATAACGGGCCATATTTTTTTAAGGAATGACTTTTGGGTTGGGATTCAACACTCAGTTAAAATTCCCTCGCCTCCCCTTTTCCCGACGATTGCAAACCGTGATATATAAAAACTAAAAAGAGGTTTAAATCCGTAAAAATTACAGAAACGTTTTGGAAATATCTCTCTCTATATTTGTGCATTGTGCATTTCCATTTTAGATGTATACATTTTTCTTAATTCAAAACTTGAGTTTTCACTTTTTCCTTCATCTCATAGAAAAAAAAGAGAATAGATGACAACGAAATGAAAATTTTAGACTTTGTGTATGGAAAAAATTTAAAGCAATATCAAACGTAAGTAAAGAAAATTTATTCACACAACACAAATGAACACAAAAGTTTTGTCAACCAAGTTTGGGAAATTCCACTAGATCAACAACCCCAATAGATTCGAATTTGATAAGAAAGAGATTTTTCTACTCATACTTTAAAAAATGGATATGCATGCTTGAAACATGTGAAAGATGCAAATGACCAATAGATCAAAAACTTTTAAAGAGAATAACAAACCAAATGAACACAAAAGTTTTGTCATCCAAGTTTGGGAAATTCCATTAGTAAAACAACCCCAATAGGTTGGAATTTGATAAGAAAGAGATATTTCTACACATGCTCTAAAAAATGGATATGCATGCTTGAAACATGTTAAAGATGCAAATGACCTATGGATCCAAACCTTTTAAAGAGAATAAAAAGTTGCTCATTAAATTCTCAAGTGAACGTGCGGTGGGATATTTAACCGAGTCAAACAAGCCATTATTTTGCCCATTTACAAAAAGCTGACCTAACAATCATTGATGATTTGTACACTGTTTTACCAAGCGTAACGGGCCATATTTTTGTAAGGAATGACTTTTAGGTTGGGATTCAACACTCAGTTAAAATTCCCTCGCCTCCCCTTTTCTCGACGATTGCAAAACCTTATATATAAAAAATAAAAAGAGGTTTAAGTCTCTAAAAGTAACATAAACTTTTTTGAAATATCTCTCTCTATAATTTTGCATTGTGCATTTCCATTATAGATGTTTTCTTTTTTCATATATCAAAACTTGAGTTTTCACATTTCCCTTCATCTCGTAGACAAAAAAGAGAATAGATGACAACGAAATGAAAATTTTAGAGTTTGTATATGGAAAAAATTGAAAGCAAAAAAAACGTCAGTGAATAAAATTTATTCACACATCACAAATGAACACAAAAGCTTTGTCGTCCAAGTTTGGGAAATTGCACTAGTACAACAACCCTAATAGCTTGGAATTTGATAAGAAAGAGATATTTCTACACATGCTTTAAAAAATGGATATGCATGCTTGAAACATGTTAAAGATGCAAATGACCTATGGATCCAAACCTTTTAAAGAGAATCAAAAGTTTCTCAGTAAATTCTCAAGTGAACGTGCAGTGGGATATTTAACTGAGTCAAACAAGCCATTATTTTGCCCATTTACAAAAAGTTGACCTAACGATCATTGATGATTATAAACTGATTTATCATGCGTAACGGGCCATATTTTTGGTAGGAATTACTTTTGGGTTGGGATTCAACACTCAGTTAAAATTCCCTCGCCTCCCCTTTTCCCGATGATTGTAAAACCCGATATATAAAGACTAAAAAGAGGTTTAAATCCCTAAAAATTACATAAACATTTTGGAAATATCTCTCTCTATAATTTTCCATTGTGCATTTACATTTTAGATGTATACTTTTTTCTCTAATGAAAACCTGAGTTTTCACTTTTCCCTTCATCTCATAGACAAAAAAGAGAATAGATGACAACGAAATGAAAATTTTATACTTTGTGTGTGGAAAAAATTTGAAGCAATGACAAAAGTAAGTAAAGAAAATTTATTCACAAACCTCAAATGAACACAAAAGTTTTGTAATCCAAGTTTGGGATATTCCACTAGATCAACAACCCCAATGGATTGGAACTTGATAAGAAAGAGATATTTCTACACATGCTTTAAAAAAAGGATATGCATGCTTGAAACATGTTAAATATGCAAATGACCTATGGATCCAAACCTTTTAAAGAGAATAAAAAGTTGCTCATTAAATTCACAAGTGAACGTGCGGTGGGATATTTAACCGAGTGAAACAAGCCATTATTTTGCCCATTGACAAAAAGCAGAGCTAACGATCATTGATGATTGTAAAGTGATTTATCATGCGTAACGGGCCATATTCTTGTAAGGAATGTCTTTTGGGTTGGGATTCAACACTCAGTTAAAATTCGCTCGCCTCCCCTTTTCTCGACGATTGCAAAACCTTATATATAAAAACAAAAAAGAGGTTTAAATCTCTAAAAAATACAGAAACTTTTTTGAAATAACCCTCTCAATAATTTTTTATTGTGCATTTCCATTTTAGATGGATACTTTTTTCTTAAATCAAAACTTGAGTTATCACTTTTCCCTGCATCGCGTTCACAAAACAGAGAATTGATGGCAACGAAATGAAAATTTTAGAGTTTCTGTATGGAAAAAATTTGAAGCAATAAAAAATGTAAGTAAAGAAAATTTATTCACACAACACAAAGGAACATAAAAGTTTTGTCATCCATGTTTTGGAAATTCCACTAGTCGAAAAACCCCAATAGCTTGGAATTTCATAAGAAAGAGATATTTCTACACATGCTTTAAAAATTGGATATGCATGCTTGAAACCAATGAAAGATGCAAATGACCTATGGATCCAAACCTTTTAAAGAGAATAAAAATTAGGTCATTAAATTCTCAAGTGAACGTGCGGTGGGAGATTTAACCGAGTCAAACAAGCCATTATTTTGCCCATTTATAAAAAGCTGACCTAACGATCATTGATGATTGTAAACTGATTTATCATGTGTAACAGGCCTTATTTTTGTAAGGAATGACTTTGGGGTTGGGATTCAACACTCAGTTAAAATTCCCTCACCTCCCCTTTTCTCGAGGATTGCAAAACCTGATATATAAAAACTAAAAAGAGGTATAAATCCCTAAAAATTACAGAAACGTTTTGGAAAAATCTCTCTATAATTTTCCATTGTGCATTTCCATTTTAGATGTATACTTTTTTCTGAAATGAAAACTTGAGTTTTCACTTTTCCCTTCATCTCGTAAACAAAAAAGAGAATAGATGACAATGAAATGAAAATTTTGGAGTTTGTGTATGGAAAAAATTTAAAACAATAAAAAAGTAAGTAAAATTTATTCGCACACCACAAATGAACACAAAAGTTTTGTTATCTAGGTTTGGGAAATTCCCTCGCCTCCCCTTTTCCCGATGATTGCAAAACCTTATATATAAAAACTAAAAAGGGGTTTAAATCCCTAAAAATTATAGAAACTTTTTGGAAATATCTCTCTCTATATTTGTGTTGTGCGCATTTCCAATTTAGATGTATACATTTTTCTTAAATGAAAACTTGAGTTTTCACTTTTCCCTTCATCTCGTAGACCAAAAAGAGATTAGATGACAACAAAATGAAAATTTTAGACTTTGTGTATGGAAAATTTTTAAGCAATAACAAACGTAAGTAAAGAAAATTTATTCACACAACAAAAATGAACTCAAAAGTTTTGTCATCCAAGTTTGGGAAATTCAACTAGATCAACAACCCAAATGGATTGGAATTTGATAACAAAGAGATTTTTCTACACATACTTTAAAAAGTGGATATGCATGCTTGAAACATGTTAAAGATACAAATGACCTATGGATCCTAACCTTTTAAAGAGAATAACAAACCGCTCATTGGATTCTCAAGTGAACATGCAGTGGGATATTTACTCGAGTCAAACAAGCCATTATTTTGCCCATTTACAAAAAGCTAACCTAAGGATCATTGATGATTGTAAAGTGATTTATCATGCGTAACGGGTCATATTTTTGTAAGGAATGACTTTTGGGTTGGGATTCAACACTCAGTTAAAATTCCCTCGCCTCCCCTTTTCCTGACGATTGTAAAACCTTACATGTAAAAACTAAAAAGAGGTTTAAATCCCTTAAAATTACAGAAATTTTTTTGAAATATCTCTCTCTATAATTTTGCATTGTGCATTTCCATTTTAGATGTATATTTTTTTCTCAGATCAAAACTTGAGTTTTCACTTTTCCCTTCATCTCGTAGACAAAGCAGAGAATAGATGACAACGAAATGAAAATTTTCGAGTTTGTGTATGGAAAAAATTTAAAGCAACAAAAAACGTAAGTAAGAACCATAATAGCTAGGAATTTGATAAGAAAGAGATATTTCTACACATGCTTTAAAAAATGGATATGCATGCTTGAAACATGTTAAATATGCAAATGACCTATGGATCCAAACCTTTTAAAGGGAATAAAAAATTGCTCATTAAATTCTCAAGTGAACGTGCGGTGGGATATTTAACCAAGTTAAACAAGCCATTATTTTTCCCCATTTAAAAAAAGCTGCCCTAATGATCATTGATGATTGTAAAGTGATTTACCATGTGTAACGGGCCATATTTTTCTAAGGAATGTCTTTTGGGTTGGGATTCAACACTCAGTTAAAATTCCCTCGCCTCCCCTTTTCCCGACGATCGCAAAACCTTATATATAAAAACAAAAACTAAAAATTACAGAAACGTTTTCGAAATATCTCTCTCTATATTTGTCCATTGTGTATTTCCACTTCAGATGTATACATTTTCATTAAATCAAATCTTGAGTTTACACTTTTCCCTTCATCTCGTAGAAAAAAAAAAGAGAATCGATGACAACGGAATGAAAATTTTAGAGTTTCTGTATGGAAAAAAATTAAAGCAATAAAAACTTAAGTAAAATTTATTCACACACCACAAATGAACACAAAAGTTTTGTCATCCAAGTTTGGGAAATTCCACTAGTTCAACAACCCCAATAGATTGGAATTTCATAAGAAAGAGATTTTTCTACACATGCTTTAAAAAATGGATATGCATGCTTGAAACATGTTAAAGATGCAAATGACCTATGGATCCAAACCTTTTAAAGAGAATAACAAACAACTCATGAATTCTCAAGTGAACGTGCGGTGGGATATTTAACCGAGTCAAACAAGCCATTATTTTGCCCATTTAAAAAAAGCTAACCTAACCATAATTGACGATTGTAAAGTGATTTATCAAGCGTAACGGGGCATATTTTTGAAAGGAATGAATTTTGGGTTGGGATTCAACACTCAGTTAAAATTCCCTCGTCTCTCCTTTTCCCGATGATTGCAAAACTGATATATAAAAACTAAAAAGAGCTTGAAAACCCTAAAAATTACAAAAACTTTTTGGAAATATCTCTCTCTATATTTGTGCAGTGCGCATTTCCATTTTAGATGTATACATTTTTCTTAAATCAAAACTTGAGTTTTCACTTTTCCCTTCATCTCGTAGACCAAAAAGAGAATAGATGACAACCAAATGAAAATTTTAGACGTTGTGTATGGAAAACATTTTAAGCAATAACAAACGTAAGTAAAGAAAATTTATTCACACAACACAAATGAACACAAAAGTTTTGTCATCCAAGTTAGGGAAATTCAACTAGATCAACAACCCCAATGGATTGGAATTTGATAACAAAGAGATTTTTCTACACATACTTTAAAAAGTGGATATGGATGCTTGAAACATGTTAAAGATGCAAATGACCTAAGGATCCTAACCTTTTAAAGAGAATAACAAACCGCTCATTGGATTGTAGTGTGAAAATGCGGTGGGATATTTACGCGAGTCAAACAAGCCATTATTTTGCCCAATTACAAAACGCAGACCTAAGGATCATTGATGATTGTAAAGTCATTTATCATGCGTAACGGGCTATATTTTTGTAAGGAATGACTTTTGGGTTGGGATTCAACACTTAGTTAAAAATCGCTCGCCTCCCCTTTTCCCGACGATAGCAAAACCTTATATATAAAAACTAAAAAGAGGTTTAAATCTCTAAAAATTACAGAAACTTTTTTGAAATATCTCTCTATAATTTTTCATTGTGCATTTCCAATTTAGATGTATACTTTTTTCTTAAATAAAAACTTGAGCTTTCACTTTTCCCTTCATCTCGTAGACAAAACAGAGAATAGATGACAATGAAATGAAAATTTTAGAGTTTGTGTATGGAAAAAATTTAAAGCAACAAAAAACGTAAGTAAAGAAGATTTATTCACACACCACAAATGAACAAAAAAGTTTTGTCATCCAAGTTTTGGAAATTCCTCCAGTAAAACAACCCTAAAAGCTAAGAATTTGATAAGAAAGAGATATTTCTGCACATGCTTTAAAAAATGGATATGCATGCTTGAAACATATTAAATATGCAAATGACCTATGGATCCAAACCTTTTAAAGGGAATAAAAAATTGCTCATTAAATTCTCAAGTGAACGTGCGGTGGGATATTTAATCGAGTCAAACAAGCCATTATTTTGCCCATTTAAAAAAAGCTGACCTAACGATCCTTGATGATTGTAAAGTGATTTATCATGCGTAACGGGCCATATTTTTGTAAGGAATGACTTTTGGGTTTGGATTCAACACTTAGTTAAAATTCCCTCGCCTCCCCTTTTCCCAACGATTGCAAAACCTGATACATAAAAACTAAAAAGAGGTTGAAATCCCTAAAAATTACAGAAACGTTTTGGAAATATCTCTCTCTATATTTGTGCATTGTGCATTTCCATTTTAGATGTATACATTTTTCTTAAATCAAAACTTGAGTTTTCACTTTTCCCTTCATCTCGTAGAAAAAAAAGAGAATAGATGACAACGAAATGAAAATTTTAGAGTTTGTGTATGGAAAAAATTTAAAACAATAAAAAAGTAAGTAAAATTTATTCGCACACCACAAATGAACACAAAAGTTTTGTTATCTAGGTTTGGGAAATTCCCTCGCCTCCCCTTTTCCCGATGATTGCAAAACCTTATATATAAAAACTAAAAAGAGGTTTAAATCCCTAAAAATTATAGAAACTTTTTTGAAATATCTCTCTCTATAAATTTGCATTGTGCATTTACATTTTAGATGTATACTTTTTTCTTAAATCATAACTTGAGTTTTCACTTTTCCCTTCATCTCGTAGGCAAAATAGAGAGTAGATGACAACGAAATGAAAAATTTAGAGTTTCTGTATGGAAAAAAATTGAAAGCAATAAAAAACATAAGTAAAGAAAATTTATTCACACGCCACAAATGAACACAAAAGTCTTGTCATCCAAGTTTGGGAAACTCCACTAGTACAACAACCCCAATAGCTTGGAATTTGATATGAAAGAGATATTCTACACATGCTTTTAAAAATGGATATGCAGGCTTGAAACATGTTAAAGACGCAAATGACCTATGGATCCAAACCTTTTAAAGATAATAAAAATTTGCTCATTAAATTATCAAGTGAACGTGCGGAGGGATATTTAACTGAGTCAAACAAGCCATTATTTTGTCCATTTACAAAAAGCTGACCTAACGATCATTGATGATTGTAAACTGATTTATCATCCGTAATGGGCCATATTTTTTTTAAGGAATGACTTTTGGGTTGGGATTCAACACTCAGTTAATATTCCCTCGCCTCTCCTTTTCCCAACGATTGCAAAACCGGATATATAAAAACTAAAAAGAGGTTTAAATCCCTAAAAATTACAGAAACTTTTCAGAAATATCTCTCTCTATGTTTGTGCAGTGTGCATTCCCATTTTAGATGTATACATTTTTCTTAAATCAAAACTTGAGTTTTCACTATTCCCTTCATCTCGTCAACCAAAAAGAGAATAGATGACAACAAAATGAAAATTTTAGACTTTGTGTATGGAAAACATTTTAAGCAATATCAAACCTAAGTAAAGAAAATTTATTCACACAACACAAATGAACACAAAAGTTTTGTCATCCAAGTTTTGGAAATTCCACTAGTACAACAACCCTGATAGCTTGGAATTTGATAAGAAAGAGATATTTCTACACATGCTTCAAAAAATGGATATTCATGCTTGAAACATGTTAAATATGCAAATGACCTATGGATCCAAACCTTTTAAAGGGAATAAAAAATTGCTCATAAAATTCTCAAGTGAACGTGCAGTGGGATATTTAACCAAGTCAAACTAGCCATTATTTTGCCCATTTAAAAAAAACTGACCTAACGATTATTGATGATTGTAAAGTGATTTATCATGCATAACGGGCCATATTTTTGTAAGGAATGACTTTTGGGTTTGGATTGAACACTCAGTTAAAATTCCCTTGGCTCTCCTTTTCCTGACGATTGCAGAACCTGATATATAAAAACTAAAAAGAGGATTAAATCCCTAAAAATTATAGAAACGTTTTGGAAGTATCTCTCTCTATATTTGTGCATTGTGCATTTCCATTTTAGATGTATACATTTTTCTTAAATCAAAACTTGAGTTTTCACTTTTCCCTTCATCTCGTAGAAAAAAAAGAGAATAGATGACAACGAAATGAAAATTTTAGAGTTTGTGTATGGAAAAAATTTAAAACAATAAAAAAGTAAGTAAAATCTATTCACACACTACAAATGAACACAAAAGTCTTGTTATCCAGGTTTGGGAAATTCCACTAGTTCAACAACCCCAAGAGATTGGAATTTGATAAGAAAGAGATTTTTTTACACATGCATTAAAAAATGGATATGCATGCATGAAACATGTTAAAGATGCAAATGACCTATGGATCCAAACCTTGTAAAGAGAATAACAAACAGCTGATTGAATTCTCAAGTGAACGTGCGATGGGATATTTAGCCGAGTCAAATAAGCCATTATTTTGCCCATTTACAAAAAGCTAACCTAACGATCATTGATGATTATAAAGTGATTTATCATGCGTAATGAGCCACATTTTTGTAAGGAATGACTTTTGGGTCTAGATTCAATACTCACTTAAAATTCCCTCACCTCTCCTTTTCCCGACGATTGCAAAACCTGATATGTAATATCTAAAAAGAGGTTTAAATCCCTAAAAATTACAGAATTTTTTTGAAATATCTCTCTCTATATTTGTGCATTGTGCATTTCCATTTTAGATGTATACATTTTTCTTAAATCAAAACTTGAGTTTTCACTTTTCCCTTCATCTCGTAGACAAAAAAGAGAACAGATGAGAATGAAATGAAAATTTTAGAGTTTGTGTATGGAAAAAATTTAAAGGAATAAAAAACGACAGTAAAGAAAATTTATTCACACACGACAAATGAACACAAAAGTTTTGTCATCCAAGTTTAGGAAATTCCACTAGTACAACAACCCCAATAGCTTGGAATTTGACAAGAAAGAGATATTTCTACACATGCTTTAAAAAATGGATATGAATGCTTGAAACATGTTAAATACGAAAATCACCTATGGATCCAAACCATTTAAAGAGAATAAAAAATTATTTATTAAATTCTCAAGTGAACGTGCGGTGGGATATTTAACCGAGTCAAACAAGCCATTATTTTGCCCATTTAAAAAAAGCTGACCTAACGATCATTGATGATTTCAAAGTGATTTTTCATGCATAACGGGCCATATTTTTAAAAAGGAATGACTTTTGGGTTGGGATTCAACACTCAGTTAAAATTCCCTCGCCTCCCCTTTTCCCAACGATTGCAAAACCTGATATATAAAAACTAAAAAGAGGTTTAAATCCGTAAAAATTACATAAATGTTTTGGAAATATCTCTCTGTATATTTGTGCATTGTACATTTCCATTTTAGATGTATACATTTTTCTTAAATCAAAACTTGAGTTTTTACTTTTCCCTTCATCTCGTAGAAAAAAAAGAGAATAGATGACAACGAAATGAAAATTTTAGAGTTTGTGTATGGAAAAAATTTAAAGCAAGAAAAAACGTAAGTAAAATTTATTCACCCACCACAAATGAACACAAAAGTTTTGTCATCCATGTTTGGGAAGTTCCACTAGTTCAACAACCCCAATAGATTTGAATCTGATAAGAAAGTGATTTTTCTACATATGCTTTAAACAATGGATATGCATGTTCGAAACATGTTAAAGAAGCAAATTACCTATGGATCCAAACCTTTTAAAGAGAATAAGAAACCGCTCATTGAATTCTCAAGTGAACGTGCGGTGGGATATTTTACCGAGTCAAACAAGCCATTATTTTGCCCATTTACAAAATGTTAACCTATCGATCATTGATGATTGTAAAGTGATTTATCATGCGTAACGGGCCATATTTTTGTAAGGAATGACTTTTGGGTTGGGATTCAACGCTTAGTTAAAATTCCCTCGCCTCACCTTTTCTCGACGATTGCAAAACCTGATATATAAAAACTATACGGAGGTTTAAATGCCTAAAAATTACAGAAACTTTTTGGAAATATCTCTCTCTATATTTGTGCATTGTTCATTTCCATTTTAGATGTGTTAATTTTTCTTAATTCAAAACTTGAGTTTTCACTTTTCCCTTCATCACGTACAAAAAAAGAGAATAGATGACAACGAAATGAAAATTTTAGACTTTGTGCATGGAAAAAATTTAAAGCAATAAAAACTTAAGTAAAATTTATTCACACACCACCAATGAAAACAAAAGTTTTGTCATCCAAGTTTGGGAAATTCCACTAGTTCAACAACCCCAATAGATTGGAATTTGATAAGAAAGAGATTTCTCTACACATGCTTTAAAAAATGGATATGCATGTTTGAAACATGTTCAAGATGCAAATGGCTATGGATCCAAACCTTTTAAAGAGAATAACAATAAGCTCATTGAATTCTCAAGTGAACGTGCGGTGGGATATTTAACCGAGTCAAACAAGCCATTATTTGTCCCATATTCAAAAAGTTGACCTAACGATCATTGATGTTTGTAAACTGATTTATCATGCGTAACTGGCCATATTTTTGTAAGGAACAACTTTTGGGTTGGGATTCAACACTCAGTTAAAATTCCCTCGCCACACCTTTTCCCGACGATTGCAAAACCAAATATATAAAAAATTAAAAGAGGTTTAAATCCCTAAAAATTATAGAAACTTTTTGGAAATATCTCTCTCTATATTTGTGCATTGTGCATTTCCATTTTAGATGTATACATTTTTTTTAAATCAAAACTTGAGTTTTCACTTTTCCCTTCATCTCGTAGACAAAAAAGAGAATAGATGACAATGAAATGAAAATTTTAGCCTTTGTGTATGGAAAAAATTTAAAGCAATAACAAACGTAAGTAAAGAAAATTTATTCACAAACCTCAAATGAACACAAGTTTTGTAATCCAAGTTTGGGATTTTCCACTAGATCAACAACCCCAATGGATTGAAATTTGATAAGAAAGAGACTTTTCTACACATACTTTAAAAATGGATATGCAAGCTTGAAACATGTTAAAGATGCAAATAACCTATGGATACAAACCTTTTATTGAGAATAACAAACCGCTCATTGGATTCTCAAGTGAACATGTGGTGGGATATTTACTCGAGTCAAACAAGCCATTATTTTGCGCATTTACATAAAGTTGATCTAAAGATCATTGATGATTGTAAAGAGATTTATCATGCGTAACGGGCCATATTTTTGTAAGGAATGTCTTTTGGGTTGGGATTCAACACTCAGTTAAAATTCGCTCGCCTCCCCTTTTCCCAACGATTGCAAAACCTTATATAAAAAAACTAAATAGAGGTTTAAATCTCTAAAAATTAGAGAAACTATTTTCAAATATCTCTCTCTATATTTGTGCATTGTGCATTTTCATTTTAGATGTATACTTTTTTCTTAAATCAAAACTTGAGTTTTCACTTTTCCCTTCATCTCGTTGACAAAACAGAGAATTGATGACAACGAAATGAAAATTTTAGAGTTTGTGTATGGAAAAAATTTAAAGCAAGAAAAAACGTAAGTAAAGAAAATTTATTCACACTCCACAAATGAAGACAAAAGTTTTGTCATCCAAGTTTGGGAAATTCCACTAGTACAACAACCCCAATAGCTTGGAATTTGATATGAAAGAGATATTTCTACACATGCTTTAAAAAATGGATATGCATGCTTGAAACAAGTTAAAGATGCAAATGACCTTTGGATCCAAACATTTTAAAGAGAATAAAAATTTGCTCACTAAATTCTCAAGTGAACGTGCGGTGGGAGATTTAACCGAGTCAAACAAGCCATTATTTTGCCCATTTACAAAAAGCTGACTTAACAATCATTGATGATTGTAAACTGATTTATCATGCGTAACGGGCCATATTTTTATAAGGAATGACTTTTGTGGTTGGGATTCAACACTCAGTTAAATTTACCTCGCCTCCCCTTTTCCCGACGATTGCAAAACCTGATATACAAAAACTAAAAAGAGGTTTAAATCCCTAAAAATAACAGAAACGTTTTGGAAATATCTCTCTCTTAAATTTTCCATTGTGCATTTCCATTTTAGAAGTATACTTTTTTCTCAAATGAAAACTTGAGTTTTCACTTTTCCCTTTATCTCGTAAACAAAAAAGAGAATAGATGACAACGAAATAAATATTTTAGAGTTTGTGTATGGAAAAAATTTAAAGCAATGACAAAACTAAGCGAAGAAAATTTATTCACGCACCACAAATGAACACAAAAGTTTTGTCATCCAAGTTTGGGAAATTCCACTAGTACAACAACCCCAATAGCTTGGAATTTGATAAGAAAGAGATATTTCTAGACATGCTTTAAGAAATGGATATGCATGCTTGAAACAAGTTAAAGATGCAAATGACTTATGGATCCAAACCTTTTAAAGAGAATAAAAAGTTGCTCATTAAATTCTCAAGTGAATGTGCGGTGGGAGATTTAATCGAGTCAAACAAGCCATTATTTTGCCCATTTACAAAAAGTTGACCTAAGGATCATTGATGATTGTAAACTGATTTATCATGCGTAACGAGCCATATTTTTGTAAAGAATGACTTTTGGGTTGGGATTGAACACTTAGTTAAATTTACCTCCCCTCCCCTTTTCCCGACGACTGCAAAACCTGATATACAAAAACTAAAAAGAGGTTTAAATCCCTAAAAATTACAGAAACGTTTTGGAAATATCTCTCTCTGTAATTTTCCATTGTGCATTTCCATTTTAGATATATAATTTTTTCTTAAATGAAAACTTGAGTTTTCAATTTTCCCTTCATCTCGTAAACAAAAAAGAGAATAGATGACAACGAAATGAAAATTTTAGAGTTTGTGTATGGAAAAAATTTAAAGCAATGACAAAACTATGCAAAGAAAATTTTTTCACGCACCACAAATGAACACAAAAGTTTTGTCATCCAAGTTTGGGAAATTCCACTAGTACAACAACCCCAATAGCTTGGAATTTGATAAGAATGAGATATTTCTACACATGCTTTAAAAAATGGATATGCATGCTTGAGACAAGTTAAAGATGCAAATCACCTATGGATCCAAAACTTTTAAAGAGAATAAAAATTTGCTCATTAAATTCTCAAGTGAACGTGCGGTGGGAGATTTAACCGAGTCAAACAAGCCATTATTTTGCCCATTTACAAAAAACTGACCTAACGATCATTGATGATTGTAAACTGATTTATCATGCGTAACGAGACATATTTTTGTAAGGAATGACTTTTGGGTTGGGATTCAACACTCAGTTAAATTTACCTCGCCTCCCCTTTTCCCGACGATTGCAAAACCTGATATACAAAATCTAAAAAGAGGTTTAAATCCTTAAAAATTACAGAAACGTTTTTGAAATATCTCTCTCAATAATTTTCCATTGTGCATTTCCATTTTAGATGTATACATTTTTCTCAAATGAAAACTTGAGTTTTCACTTTTCCCTTCATCTCGTTGACAAAACAGAGCAATGATGACAACGAAATGAAAATTTTAGAGTTTGTGTATGGAAAAAATTGAAAGCAATAAAAAACGTAAGTAAAGAAAATTTATTCACACACCACAAATAAACACAAAAGTTTTGTCATCCAAGTTTGGGAAATTCCACTAGTACAACAACCCCAATAGCTTGGAATTATATAAGAAAGAGATATTTCTACCCATGCTCTAAAAAATGGATATGCATGCTTGAAACATGTTAAAGATGCAAATGACCTATGGATCCAAACCTTTTAAAGCGAATAAAAGTTGCTCATTAAATTCTCGAGTGAACGTGCGGTGGGATATTTAACCGATTCAAACAAGCCATTATTTTGCCAATTTACAAAAGGCTGACCTAACGATCATTGATGATTTGTAAACTGATTTACCAAGCGTAACGGGCCATATTTTTTTATGGAATGACTTTTGGGTTGGGATTCAACACTCAGTTAAAATTCCCTCGCCTCCCCTTTTCCCGACGATTGCAAAACCTGATATATAAAAAATAAAAAGAAGTTTAAATCTCTAAAATTGCAGAAACTTTTTTGAAATATCTCTCTCTATAATTTTGCATTGTGCATCTCCATTGTAGATGTATTCTTTTTTCATAAATCAAAACTTGAGTTTTCACTTTTCCCTTCATCTCGTAAACAAAAAAGACAATTGATGACAACGAAATGAAAATTTTTGAGTTTGTGTATGGAAAAAATTTAAAGCAATAAAAAACGTAAGTAAAGAAAATTTATTCACACACCACAAATGAACACAAAAGTTTTCTCATCCAAGTTTGGGAAATTGCACTAGTACAACAACCCCAATAGCTTGGAATTTGATAAGAAAGAGATATTTCTACACATGCTTTAAAAAATAGATTCGCATGCTTGAAACATGTTAAAGATGCAAATGACCTAAGGATCTAAACCTTTTAAAGAGAATAAAAAAGTGCTCATTAAATTCTCAAGTGAACGTGCGGTGGGATATTTAACCGAATCAAACAAGCCATTATTTTGCCCATTTACAAAAAGCTGACCTAACGATCATTGATGATTGTAAACTGATTTATCATGCGTAATGGGCCATATTTTTGTTAGGAATGACTTTTGGGTTGGGATTCAACACTCATATAAAATTCCCTCGCCTCCCCTTTTCCCGACGATTGCACAACCTGATATATAAAAACTAAAAAGAGGTTTAAATCCCTAAAAATTACAAAAACGTTTGGGAAATATCTCTCTCTATAATTTTCCATTGTGCATTTACATTTTAGATATATACTTTTTTCTCTAATGAAAACTTCAGTTTTCACTTTTCCCTTCTTCTAGTAGACAAAAAAAAGAATAGATGACAACAAAATGAAAATTTTAGACTTTGTGCGTGGAAAAAATTTAAAGCAATGACAAAAGTAAGTAAAGAAAATTTATTCACACACCACAAATGACCACAAGTGTTTTGTCAACCAAGTTTGGAAAATTCCACTAGTACTACAACCCCAATAGCTTGGAATTTGATAAGAAAGAGATTTCTACACATGCTTTAAAAAATGGATATGCATGCTTGAAACATGTTAAATATGAGAATGACCTATGGATCCAAACCTTTTAAAGAGAATAAAAAATTGCTCAATAAATTCTCAAGTGAACGTATGGTGGGATATTTAACCGAGTCAAACAAGCCATTATTTTTCCCATCTAAAAAAAGTTGACCTAACGATCATTGATGATTGTAAAGTGATTTATCATGCGTAACGGGCCATATTTTTGTAAGGAATGACTCTTGGGTAGGGATTCAACACTCAGTAAAAATTCCCTCGCCTCCTCTTTTCCTGACGATTACAAACCCTGATATATAAAAACTAAAAAGAGGTTTAAATCCTTAAAAATTACAGAAACGTTTTGGAAATATCTCTCTCTATATTTGTGCATTGTACATTTCCATTTTAGATGTATACATTTTGCTTAAATCAAAAATTGAGTTTTTACTTTTCCCTTCATCTCGTAGACAAAAAAGAGAATAAATGACAACGAAATGAAAATTTTTGAGTTTGTGTATGGAAAAAATTTAAAGCAATAAAAAACTTAAGTAAAATTTGTTCACACACCACAGATGAACACAAAAGTCTTGTCATCCATGTTTGGGAAATTCCACAAGTTCAACAACCCCAACAGATTGGAATTTGATAAGAAAGAGATTTTTCAACACATGCTTTAAAAAATGGATATGCGTGCTTGAAATATGTTAAAGATGCAAATGACCTGTGGATCCAAACCTTTTAAAGAGAATAACAAATCGCTCATTGAATTCTCAAGTGAACGCGCGGTGGGATTATTAAACGACTCAAACAATCCATTATTTTGCCCATTTACGAAAAGCTAACCTAACGATCATTGATGATTGTAAACTGATTTATCATGCGTAACGGGCCATATTTTTGGAAGGAATGACTTTTGGGTTGGGATTCAACACTCAGTTAAAATTCCCTCGCCTCTCCTTTTCCCGACGATTGAAAAAACTGACATCTAAAAAATAAAAAGAGGTTTAAATCCGTAAAAATTACAGAAAATTTTTGGAAATATCTCTCTCTATATTTGTGCATTGTGCATTTCCATTTTAGATGTATACATTTTATTTAAATCAAAACTTGAGTTTTCACTTTTTCCTTCATCTCGTAGAAAAAAAAGAGAATAGATGACAATGAAATGAAAATTTTAGACTTTGTGTATGGAAAAAATTTAAAGCAATAAAAAATGCAAGTAAAGAAAATCTATTCACACAACACAAATGAAAACAAAAGTTTTGTCATCCAAGTTTGGGAAATTTCACTAGATCAACAACCCCAATGGATTGGAATTTGATATGAAAGAGATTTTTCTACACATACTTTAAAAAATGGATATGCATGCGTGAAACAAGTTAAAGATGCAAATGACCCAAGGATCCAAACTTTTTAAGGAGAATAACAAACCAATCGTTGGATTCTCAAGTGAACATGCAGTGGAATATTTATTCGAGTCAAACAAGCCATTATTTTGCCCATTTACAAAAAGCAGACCTAACGATCATTGATGATTGTAAAGTGATTTATCATGCGTAATGGGCCATATTTTTGTAAGTAATGACTTTTGGGTTGGGATTCAACACTCAGTTAAAATTCCCTTGCCTCCCCTTTTCCCGATGATTGCAAAACCTTATATATAAAAACTAAAAAGTGGTTTAAATCCCTACAAATTGCAAAAAAAATTTGGAAATATGTCTCTCTATAATTTTGCATTGTGTATTTCCATTTTAGATGTACACTTTTTTCTTAAATGAAAAATTGAGTTTTCACTTTCGCTTCATCTCGTAGACAAAACAGAGAATAGAGGACAACGAAATGAAAATTTTAGAGTTTATGTATGGAAAATATTTAAAGCAATAAAAAACTTTAGTAAAGAAAATTTATTCACACACCACAAATGAACACAAAAGTTTTCTCATCCAAGTTTGGGAAATTCCACTAATACAACAACCTCAATAGCTTGGAATTTGATAAGAGAGAGATATTTCTACACATGCTTTAAAAAATGGATATGCATGCTTGAAACATGTTAAAGATGCAAATGACCTATGGATCCAAACCCTTTTAAAGAGAATAAAAAGTTGTTCATTAAATTCTCAAGTGAACGTGCGGTGGGATATTTATCCGAGTCAAACAAGCCATTATTTTGTCCATTTACAAAAAGCTGACCTAACGATCATTGATGATTTGTATCCTGATTTATCAAGCATAACGGGCCATATTTTTGTAAGGGACGACTTTTGGGTTGTGATTCAACACTCAGTTAAAATTCCCTCGCCTCCCCTTTTCCCGACGATTGCAAAACCTGATATATAAAAACTAAAAAGAGGTTTAAATCCCTAAAAATTACAGAAACGTTTTGGAAATATCTCTCTCTATAATTTTCCATTGTTCATTTCCATTTTAGATGCATACATTTTTCTCAAATGAAAACTTGAGTTTTCACTTTTCCCTTCGTCTCGTAGACAAAAAAGAGAATAGATGACAACGAAATGAAAATTTTAGAGTTTGTGTGTGCAAAAAATTTAAAGCAATGACAAACATAAGTAAAGAAAATTTATTCACACACCACAAATGAACACAAGCGTTTTGTCATCCAAGTTTGGGAAATTCCACTAGTACAACAACCCCAATAGCTTAGAATTTGACAAGAAAGAGATATTTCTACACATGCTTTAAAAAATGGATATGCATGCTTAAAACATGTTAAATATGCAAATGACCTATGGATCCAAACCTTTTAAAGAGAATAAAAAATTTCTCATTAAATTCTCTAGGGAACGTGCAGTGGGATATTTAACCAAGTCAAACAAGCCATTATTTTGCCCATTTAAAAAAAGCTGACCTAACGGTCATTGATGATTGTAAAGTGATTTATCATGCGTAACGGGCCATATTTTTGTAAGGAATGACTTTTGGGTTGGGATTCAACACTCGGTTAAAATTCCCTCACCTCTCCTTTTCCAGACGATTGCAAAACCTGATGTATAAAAACATAAAAGAGGTTTAAATCCCTAAAAATTTTAGAAACTTTTTGGAAATATCTCTCTCTATACTTGTGCATTTTGCATTTCCATTTTAGATTTACACATTTTTCTTAAATCAAAACATGAGTTTTCACTTTTCCCTTCATCTCGTAGACCAAAAAGAGAATAGATAACAACGAAATGAAAATTTTAGACTTTGTGTATGGAAAAAATTTAAAGCAATAACAAACGTAAGTAAAGAAAATTTATTCACAAACCTCAAATGAACACAAAAGTTTTGTAATCCAAGTTTGGGATATTCCACTAGATCAACAACCCCAATGGATTGGAATTTGATAAGAAAGAGACTTTTCTACACATACTATAGAAAATGGATATGCAAGCTTGAAACATGTTAAAGATGCAAATGACCTATGGATACAAACCTTTTATGGAAAATAACAAACCGCTCATTGGATTCTCAAGTGAACATGCGGTGGGATATTTACTCGAGTCAAAAAAGCCATTATTTTGCCCATTTATAAAAAGCTGACCTAACGAACATTGATGATTGTAAAGAGATTTATCATGCGTAACGGGCAATATTTTTGTGAGGAATGTCTTTTGGGATGGGATTCAACACTTAGTTAAAATTCGCTCGCCTCCCCTTTTCCCGACGATTTCAAAACCTTATATATAAAAACTAAAAAGAGGTTTAAATCTCTAAAAATTACAGAATCTTTTTTGAAATATCTCTCTCAATAATTTTGCATTGTGCATTTCCATTTTAGATGTATACTTTTTTCTTAAATCAAAACTTGAGTTTTCACATTTCCCTTCATCTCGTTGACAAAACAGAGAATTGATGACAATGAAATGAAAATTTTAGAGTTTGTGTATGGAAAAAATTTAAAGCAATAAAAAACGTAAGTAAAGAAAATTTATTCACACACCACAAATGAACACAAAAGTTTTGTCATCCAAGTTTGGGAAATTCCACTAGTACAACAACCCCAATAGCTTGGAATTTGATAAGAAAGATATTTCTACACATGCTTTAAAAAATGGATATGCACGCTTGAAACATGTTAAAGATGCAAATGACCTATGGATCCAAACCTTTTAAAGAGAATAAAAAGTTGCTCATTAAATTCTCAAGTGAACGTGCGGTGGGAGATTTGACCGAGTCAAACAAGCCATTAATTAGCCCTTTGACAAAAAGCTGACCTAACGATCATTGATGATTGTAAAGTTATTTATCATGCATAACGGGCCATATTTTTGTAAGGAATGACTTTTGGGTTGGGATTCAACACTTAGTTAAAATTACCTCGCCTCTCCTTTTCCGGGCGATTGCAAAACCTGATATACAAAAACTAAAAAGAGGTTTAAATCCTTAAAAATTACAGAAACGTTTTGGAAATATCTCCCTCTATAATTTTCCATTGTGCATTTCCATTTTAGATGTATACTTTTTTCTCAAATGAAAACTTGAGTTTTCACTTTTCCCTTCAACTCGTACTCAAAAAAAGAGAATAGATGACAACGAAATAAAAATTTTAGAGTTTGTGTATGGAAAAAATTTAAATCAGTGACAAAGCAAAGGAAAGAAAATTTATTTTTTTAAGGAATGACTTTTGGGTTGGGATTCAACACTCAGTTAAAATTCCCTCGCCTCCCCATTTCCCGACGATTGCAAAACCTTATATATAAAAAATAAAAAGAAGTTTAAATCTCTAAAAATTGCAGAAATTTTTTTGAAATATCTCTCTCTATAATTTTGCATTGTGCAACTCCATTGTAGATGTATTCTTTTTCCATAAATCAAAACTTGAGTTTTCACTTTTCCCTTCATCTCGTAGACAAAAAAGACAATAGATGACAACGAAATGAAAATTTTTGAGTTTGTGTATGGAAAAAATTTAAAGCAATAAAAAACGTAAGTAAAGAAAATTTATTCACACACCACAAATGAACACAAAAGTTTTCTCATCCAAGTTTGGGAAATTGCACTAGTACAACAACCCCAATAGCTTGGAATTTGATAAGAAAGAGATATTTCTACACATGCTTTAAAAAATAGATTCGCATGCTTGAAACATGTTAAAGATGCAAATGACCTAAGGATCCAAACCTTTTAAAGAGAATAAAAAAGTGCTCATTAAATTCTCAAGTGAACGTGCGGTGGGATATTTAACCGAGTCAAACAAGCCATTATTTTGCCCATTTACAAAAAGCTGACCTAACGATCATGGATGATTGTAAACTGATTTATCATGCGTAATGGGCCATATTTTTGTTAGGAATGACTTTAGGGTTGGGATTCAACACTCATATAAAATTCCCTCGCCTCCCCTTTTCCCGACGATTGCACAACCTGATATATAAAAACTAAAAAGAGGTTTAAATCCCTAAAAATTACAAAAACGTTTGGGAAATATCTCTCTCTATAATTTTCCATTGTGCATTTTCATTTTAGATGCATACATTTTTCTCAAATGAAAACTTGAGTTTTCACTTTTCCCTTCGTCTCGTAGACAAAAAAGAGAATAGATGACAACGAAATGAAAATTTTAGAGTTTGTGTGTGCAAAAAATTTAAAGCAATGACAAACGTAAGTAAAGAAAATTTATTCACACACCACAAATGAACACAAGCGTTTTGTCATCCAAGTTTGGGAAATTCCACTAGTACAACAACCCCAATAGCTTAGAATTTGACAAGAAAGAGATATTTCTACACATGCTTTAAAAAATGGAAATGCATGCTTGAAACATGTTAAATATGCAAATGACCTATGGATCCCAGCCTTTTAAAGAGAATAAAAAATTTCTCATTAAATTCTCTAGGGAACGTGCAGTGGGATATTTAACCGAGTCAAACAAGCCATTATTTTGCCCATTTAAAAAAAGCTGACCTAACGGTCATTGATGATTGTAAAGTGATTTATCATGCGTAACGGGCCATATTTTTGTAAGGAATGACTTTTGGGCTGGGATTCAACACTCGGTTAAAATTCCCTTGCCTCTCCTTTTCCCGACGATTGCAAAACCTGATGTATAAAAACTAAAAAGAGGTTTAAATCCCTAAAAATTTTAGAAACTTTTTGGAAATATCTCTCTCTATACTTGTGCATTTTGCATTTCCATTTTAGATTTACACATTTTTCTTAAATCAAAACTTGAGTTTTCACTTTTCCCTTCATCTCGTAGACAAAAAAGAGAATAGATAACAACGAAATGAAAATTTTAGACTTTGTGTATGGAAAAAATTTAAAGCAATAACAAACGTAAGTAAAGAAAATTTATTCACAAACCTCAAATGAACAGAAAATTTTTGTAATCCAAGTTTGGGATATTCCACTAGATCAACAACCCCAATGGATTGGAATTTGATAAGAAAGAGACTTTTCTACACATACTATAGAAAATGGATATGCAAGCTTGAAACATGTTAAAGATGCAAATGACCTATGGATACAAGCCTTTTATGGAAAATAACAAACCGCTCATTGGATTCTCAAGTGAACATGCGGTGGGATATTTACTCGAGTCAAACAAGCCATTATTTTGCCCATTTATAAAAAGCTGACCTAACGAACATTGATGATTGTAAAGAGATTTATCATGCGTAACGGGCCATATTTTTGTAAGGAATGTCTTTTGGGTTGGGATTCAACACTTAGTTAAAATTCGCTCGCCTCCCCTTTTCCCAACGATTTCAAAACCTTATATATAAAAACTAAAGAGAGGTTTAAATCTCTAAAAATTACAGAAACTTTTTTGAAATATTTCTCTCAATAATTTTGCATTGTGCATTTCCATTTTAGATGTATACTTTTTTCTTAAATCAAAACTTGAGTTTTCACATTTCCCTTCATCTCGTTGACAAAACAGAGAATTGATGACAACGAAATGAAAATTTTAGAGTTTGTGTATGGAAAAAATTTAAAGCAATAAAAAACGTAAGTAAAGAAAATTTATTCACACACCACAAATGAACACAAAAGTTTTGTCATCCTTGTTTGGGAAATTCCACTAGTACAACAACCCCAATAGCTTGGAATTTGATAAGAAAGAGATATTTCTACACATGCTTTAAAAAATGGATATGCACGCTTGAAACATGTTAAAGATGCAAATGACCTATGGATCCAAACCTTTTAAAGAGAATAAAAAGTTGCTCATAAAATTCTCAAGTGAACGTGCGGTGGGAGATTTGACCAAGTCAAACAAGCCATTATTTTGCCCATTTACAAAAAGTTGACCTAACGATCATTGATGATTTGTAAACTGATTTACCAAGCGTAAAAGGCCATAGTTTTGTATGGAATGACTTTTGGGTTGGGATTCAACACTCAGTTAAAATTCCCTCGCCTCCCCTTTTCCCGACGATTGCAAAACCTTATATATAAAAACTAAAAAGAGGTTTAAATCTCTAAAAATTACAGAAACGTTTTTGAAATATCTCTCTCTATAATTTTGCATTGTGCATTTCCATTTTAGATGTATACTTTTTTCATAAATCAAAACTTGAGTTTTCACTTTTCCCTTCATCTCTTTGACAAAATAGAGAAATGATGACAACGAAATGAAAATTTTAGAGTTTGTGTATGGAAAAAATTTAAGCAATAAAAAACGTAAGTAAAGAAAATTTATTCACACCCCACAAATGAACACAAAGGTTTTGTCATCCAAGTTTGGGAAATTCCACTAGTACAACAACCCCAATAGCTTTGAATTTGAAAAGAACGAGATATTTCTACACATGCTTTAAAAAATGGATATGCATGATTGAAACATGTTAAAGATGCAAATGACCTATGGATCCAAACATTTTAAAGGGAATAAAAAGTTGCTCATTAAATTCTCATGTGAACGTGCGGTGGGATATTTAACCGAGTCAAACAAGTTTTTATTTTGCCCATTTACAAAAAGGTGACCTAACGATCATTGATGATTGTAAAATGATTTATCATCCGTAATGGGCCATATTTTTCTAAGGATTGTCTTTTGGGTTGGGAGTCAACACTCAGTTAAAATTCCCTCTCATCCCTTTTTCCCGACGATTGCAAAACCTGATATATAAAAACTAAAAAAGGGTTTAAATCCCTAAAAATTACAGAAACGTTTTGGAAATATCTCTCTCTATATTTGTACATTGTGCATTTCCATTTTAGATGTATAAATTTTTCTTGAATCAAAACTTGTATTTTCACATTTCCCTTCATCTCGTAGAAAAAAAAGAGAATAGATGACAACAAAATGAAAGGTTTAGACTTTGTGTATGGAAAAAAATTTAAAGCAATAACAAATGTGAGTAAATAAAATTTATTCACAAACCTCAAATGAACACAAAAGTTTTGTCATCCAAGTTTGGGAAATTCCACTAGATCAACAACCCCAATGGATTGGAATTTGATAAGAAAGAGACTTTTCTACACATGCTTGAAAAAAGGGATATGCATGCTTGAAACTTGTTAAAGATGCAAATCACCTATGGATCGAAACCTTTAAAAGAGAATAACAAACAGGTTATTGAATTCTCAAGTGAACGTGCGGTGGGATATTTAACCGAGTCAAACAAGCCATTATTTTGCCCATTTACAAAAAGCTAACCTAACGATCATTGATGATTGTAAAGTGATTTATCAAGCGTAACGGGCCATATTTTTCTAAGCAATGACTTTTGGGTTGGGATTCAACACTAAGTTAAAATTCCCTCGCATCTCCTTTTCCCGACGATTGCAAAACATGATATATAAAAACTAAAAAGAGGTTTAAATCCCTAAAAATTACAGAAACTTTTTGGAAATATCTCTCTCTATATTTGTGGATTGTGCATTTCCATTTTAGATGTATACATTTTTATTAAATCAAAACTCGAGTTTTCACTTTTCCCTTCATCTCGTAGACAAAAAAAGAGAATAGATGACAACGGAATTGAAATTTTACACTTTGTGTATGGAAAAAATTTAAAGCAATAACAAATGTGAGTAAAGAAAATTTATTCACAAACCTCAAATAAGCACTAAAGTTTTGTCATCCAAGTTTGGGAAATTCCACTAGATCAACGACCCCAATGGATTGGAATTTGATAAGAAAGAGACTTTTCTACACATACTTTAAAAAAATGGATATGCATGCTTGAAACATGTTAAAGATGCAAATGACCAATGGATCAAAACCTTTTAAAGAGAATAACAAACCGCTCATTGGATTCTCAAGTGAACATGCGTTGGAATATTTACTCAAGTCAAACAAGCCATTATTTTGCCCATTTACAAAAAGCTGACCTAACGATCATTGATGATTGTAAAGTGATTTATCATGCGTAACGGATCATATTTTTGTAAGGAATGACTTTTGGGTTGGGATTCAACACTCAGTTAAAATTCCCTCGCCTCCCCTTTTCCCGACGATTGCAAAACCTTATATTTAAAAACAAAAAAGAGGTTTAAATCTCTAAAAATTACATAAACTTTTTTGAAATATCTCTCTCTATAATTTTGCATTGTGCATTTCCATTTTAGATGTATACTTTTTTCATAAATCAAAACTTGAGTTTTCACTTTTCCCTTCATCTCCTAGACAAAACAGAGAATTGATGACAACGAAATGAAAATTTTAGAGTTTGTGTATGGAAAAAATTTAAAGCAATCAAAAACTTAAATAAAGAAAATTTATTCACACACCACAAATGAACACAAAAGTTTTTTCATCCAAGTTTGGGAAATTCCACTAGTACAACAACCACAATAGCATGAAATTTGATAAGAAAGAGATATTTCTACACATGCTTTAAAAAATGGATATGCATGATTGAAACATGATAAAGATGCAAATGACCTATGGATCCAAACCTTTTAAAGGGAATAAAAAGTTGCTCATTAAATTCTCAAGTGAACATGTCGTGGGATATTCAACCGAGTCAAACAAGCCATTATTTTGCCCATTTACAAAAAGCTGACCAAACGATCATTGGTGATTTTTAAACTGATTTATCAAGCGTAACAGGCCACAGTTTTATAAGGAATTACTTTTGGGTTGGGATTCAACACTCAGTTAAAATTCCCTCGCACTCCCCTTTTCCCGACGATTGCAAAACCTGATATTTAAAAATTAAAAAGTGGTTTAAATCCCTAAAAATTACAGAAACGTTTTGGAAATATCTCTCTCTATAATTTTCCATTGTGCATTTCCATTTTAGATGTATACTTTTTTCTAAAATGAAAACTTGAGTTTTCACTTTTCCCTTCATCTCGTAGACAAAAAAGAGAATAGATGACAACGAAATGAAAATTTTAGAGTTTGTGTTTGGAAAACATTTAAAGCAATGACAAAAGAAAGTAAAAAAAAATTATTCACACACCACAAATGAACACAAAATTTTTGTCATCCAAGTTTGGTAAATTGCACAAGTACAACAACCCCAATAGCTTTGAATTTGATAAGAAACAGATATTTCTACAGATGCTTTAAAAAATGGATATGCATGTTTGAAACATGTTAAAGATGCAAATGACCTATGGATCCAAACCTTTTAAAGAGAATAAAAATTTGCTCATTAAATTGTCAAGTGAACGTGCGGTGGGATATTTAACCGAGTCAAACAAGCCATTATTTTTCCCATTTACAAAAAGCTAACCTAACGATCATTGATGACTGTAAACTGATTTAACATGCGTAACGGGCCATATTTTTGTAAGGAATGACTTTTGGGTTGGGACTCAACACTCTGTCAAAATTGCCTCGCCTCCCCTTTTCCCGACGATTCCAAAACTCGATATATACAAACTAAAAAAGGTTTAAATCGCTGAAAATTACAGAAAAATTTTGGAAATATCTCTTTCTATATTTGTGCGTTGTGCATTTCCCTTTTAGATGTATACATTTTTCGAAAATGAAAACTTGAGTTTTCACTTTTCCTTCATCTCGTTGAAAAAAAAGAGAATAGATGACAACGAAATGAAAATTTTAGAGTTTGTGTATGGAAAAAATTTAAAGCAATAAATATGTATGTAAAATTTATTCACACACCACTAATGAAAACAAAAGTTTTGTCATCGATGTTTGGGAAATTCCACTAGTTCAACAACCCCAATAGATTGGAAATTGGTAAGAAAGAGATATTTCTACACAAGCTTGAAAAAATGGATATGCATGCTTGAAACTTGTTAAAGATGCAAATGACCTATGGATCCAAAACTTTTAATGTGAATAAAAAACAGCCCATCGAATTCTCTAGTGAACGTGCGGTGGGATATTTAATCTAGTCAATCAGGCCATTATTTTGCCCATTTACAAAAAGCATACCTAACGATCATTAATGATTTTAAAGTGATTTATCATGCGTAACGGGCCATATTTTTGTAAGGAATGACTTTTGGGTTGGGATTCAACACTCAGTTAAAATTCCCTCGCCTCTCCTTTTCCCGACGATCGCAAAACCTGATATATAAAATCTAAAAAGAGGTTTAAATCCCTAAAAATTACAGAAACTTTTTGGAAATATCTCTCTCTATATTTGTGCATTGTGCATTTCCATTTTAGATGTATACATTTTTCTGAAATCAAAACTCGAGTTTTCACTTTTCCCTTCATCTCGTAGACAAAAAAAGAGAATAGATGACAACGGAATGAAAATTTTAGACTTTGTGTAAGGAAAAAATTTAAAGCAATAACAAATGTGAGTAAAGAAAATTTATTCACAAACCTCAAATAAGCACTAAAGTTTTGTCATCCAAGTTTGGGAAATTCCACTAGATCAACGACCCCAATGGATTGGAATTTGATAAGAAAAATACTTTTCTACACCTACTTTAAAAAATGGATATACATGCTTGAAACATGTTAAAGATGCAAATGACCTATGGATCAAAACCTTTTAAAGAGAATAACAAACCGCTCATTGGATTCTCAAGTGAACATGCGGAGGGATATTTACTCAAGTCAAACATGCCATTATTTTGCCCATTTACAAAAAGCTGACCTAACGATCATTGATGATTGTAATGTGATTTATCATGCGTCACGGGCCATATTTTATTAAGGAATGACTTTTGGGTGGGGATTCAGCACTCAGTTAAAATTCCCTCGCCTCCCCTTTTCCCGTCGATTGCAAAACCTTATATATAAAAACAAAAAAGAGGTTTAAATCCGTAAAAATTACAGAAATCTTTTGGAAATATCTCTATGTATATTTGTGCATTGTGCATTTCCATTTTAGATGTATACATTTTTCTTAAATCAAAACTTGAGTTTACACTTTTCCCTTCATCTCGTAGAAAAAAAAGAGAATAGATGACAATGAAATGAAAATTTTAGAGTTTGTGTATGGAAAAAATTTAAAGCAATGACAAAAGTAAGTAAAGAAAATTTATTCAAACACCACAAATGAACACAAGCGTTTGGTCATCCATGTTTGGGAAATTCCACTAGTACAACAACCCCAATAGCTTAGAATTTGACAAGAAAGAGATATTTCTACACATGCTTCAAAAAATGGATATGCATGCTTGAAACATGTTAAATATGCAAATGACCTATGGATCCAAGCCTTTTAAAGAGAATAAAAAATTTCTTTTTAAATTCTCTAGGGAACGTGCAGTGGGATATTTAACCGAGTGAAACATACCATTATTTTGCCCATTTACAAAAAGCTGACCTAACGATCATTGATGATTTGTAAGCTGATTTATCAAGCGTAACGGGCCATATTTTTGTGAGGAATGACATTTGGGTTGGGATTCCCTCGCCTCCCCTTTTCTCGACGATTGCAAAACCTTATATATAAAAACTAAAAAGAGATTTAAATCCCTAAAAATTACAGAAACTTTTTGTAAATATCTCTCTCTATAATTTTGCATTGTGCATTTCCATTTTAGATGTATACTTTTTTCTTACATCAAAACTTGAGTTTTCACTTTTCCCTTCATCTCGTAGATAAAAAAGAGAATAGATGACAACGAAATGAAAATTTTAGACTTTGTGTGTGGAAAAAATTTAAAGCAATAACAAACATAAGTAAAGAAAATTTATTCACACAATACAAATGAACACAAATGTTTTGTCATCCAAGTTTGGGAAATTCCACTAGATCAACAACCCCAATGGATTGGAATTTGATATGAAAGAAACTTTTCAACACATACTTTAAAAAATGGATATGCATGCTTGAAACATGTTAAAAATGCAAATGACCTACGGTGCCAAACCTTTTAAAGAGAATAAAAAACTGCTCATTGGATTCTCAAGTGAACATGCGGTGGGATATTTACTCGAGTCAAAGAAGCCATTATTTTGCCAATTTACAAAAAGCTGACCTAACGATCATTGATGATTGTAAAGTGATTTATCATGCGTAACGGGGCATATTTTTGTAAGGAATGAGTTTTCGGTTGTGATTCAACACTCAGTTAAAATTCCCTCGCCTCCCCTTTTCCCAACAATTGCAAAACTTTATGTATAAAAACTAAAAAGAGGTTTAAATCCATAAAAATTACAGAAAATTTTTTGAAATATCTCTCTCTATAATAATGCATTTCCATTTTAGAAGTATACTTTTTGCTTAAATCAAAACTTGAGTTTTCACTTTTCCCTTCATTTCGTAGACAAAACAGAGAATAGATCAGAACGAAATGAAAATTTTAGAGTATGTGTATCGAAAAAATTTAAAGCAATGAAAAACATTAGCAAAGAAAATTTATTCACACGCCACAACTGAACACAAAAGTTTTGTCATCCAAGTTTGGGAAATTCCACTAGTACAACAACCCCAATAGCTTGGAATTTGATAAGAAAGTGATTTTTCTACACATGCTCTAAAAAATGAATATGCATGCATGAAACATGAAGATGCAAATGACCTATGGATCCAAACCTTTTAATGTGAATAAAAAACAGCCCATTGAATTCTCTAGTGAACGTGCGGTGGGATATTTAATCGAGTCAATCAGGCCATTATTTTGCCCATTTACAAAAAGCATACCTAACGATCATTGATGATTTTAAAGTGATTTATCATGCGTAACGGGCCATATTTTTGTAAGGAATGACTTTTGGGTTGGGATTCAACACTCAGTTAAAATTCCCTCGCCTCTCCTTTTCCCGACGATCGCAAAACCTGATATATAAAATCTAAAAAGAGGTTTAAATCCCTAAAAATTACAGAAACTTTTTGGAAATATCTCTCTCTATATTTGTGCATTGTACATTTTCATTTTAGATGTATACATTTTTATTAAATCAAAATTTGAGTTTTCACTTTTCCCTTCATCTCGTAGACAAAAAAGAGATTAGATGACAACGGAATGAAAATTTTAGACTTTGTGTATGGAAAAAATTTCAAGCAATAACAAACGTAAGTAAAGAAATTTTTTTCACACAACACAAATGAACACAAAAGTTTTGTCATCCAAGTTTGGGAAATTCCACTAGATCAACAACCCCAATGGATTGGAATTTGATAACAAAGTCTTTTTTCTACACATAATTTAAAAAATGGATATGCATGCTTGCAACATGTTAAAGATGCAAATGACCTATGGATGCAAACCTTTTAAAGAGAATTAAAAACCGCTCATTGGGTTCTCAAGTGAATATGCGGTGGGATATTTACTCGAGTCAAACAAGCCATTATTTTGCCCATTTACAAAAAGCTGACCTAACGATCATTGATGATTGTAAAGTGATTTATCATCCGTAACGGGCCATATTTTTGTAAGGAATGAATTTTGGGTTGGGATTCATCACTCAGTTAAAATTCTCTCGCCTCCCCTTTTCCCGACGATTGCAAAACCTAATATATAAAAACTAAAAAGAGGTATAAATCCCTAAAAATTACCGAAACATTGTGGAAATATCTCTCTCTATATTTGTGCATTGTGCTTTTCCATTTTAGATATATACATTTTTCCTAAATCAAAACATGAGTTTTCACATTTCCCTTCATCTCGTAGAAAAAAAAATAGAATAGATGACAACAAAATGAAAATTTTAGAGTTTGAGTATGGAAAAAATTTAAAACAATAAAAGAATAAGTAAAATTTATTCACACGCCACAAATGAACGCAAAAGTCTTGTCATCCAAGTTTGGGAAATTTCACTAGTTCAACAACCCCAATAGATTGGAATTTGATAAGAAAGAGATTTTTCTACACATGCTTTAAAAAATGGATATGCATGCTTGAAACATGTTAAAGATTCAAATGACCTATGGATCCAAACCTTTTAAAGAGAATAAAAAGTTGCTCATTAAATTCTCAAGTGAACATGCGGTGGGATATTTAACCGAGACAAACAAGCTATTATTTGCCCATTTACAAAAAGCTGACCTAGCGATCATTGATGATTGTAAAGTGATTTATCATGCGTAACGGGCCATATTTTTGTAAGGAATGACTTTTGGGTTGGGATTCAACACTGAGTTAAAATTCCCACGCCTCCCCTTTTCTCCACTATTGCAAAACCTGATATATAAAAACTAAAAAGAGGTTTAAATCCCTAAAAATTACAGAAATGTTTTGGGAATATCTCTCTCTATAATATTCCATTGTGCATTCCATTTTAGATGTATACTTTTTTCTCAAATCAAAACTTCAGTTTTCACTTTTCGCTTATTCTCGTAGACAAAACAGAGAATAGATGACAACGAAATGAAAATTTTAGAGTTTGTGTATGGAATAAATTTAAAACCATGACAAAAGTATGTAAAGAAAATTTATTCACACCACAAATGAACACAAAAGTTTTGTCATCCAAGTTTGTGAAATTCCACTAGAACAACAACCCAATAGCTTGGAATTTTATAAGAAAGAGATATTTCTACACGTGCTTTAAAAAATGGATATGCATGCTTTAAACATGTTAAATATGCAAATGACCTATGGATCCAAACCTTTTAAAGGGAATAAAAAATTTCTCATTAAATTCTCAAGTGAACGTGCGGTGGGATATTTAACCGAGTCAAACAAGCAATTATTTTGCCCATTTAAAAAAAGCTAACCTAACGATCATTGATGATTGTAAAGTAATTTATCATGCGTAACGGGCCATAATTTTGTAAGGAATGACTTTTGGGATGGGATTAAACACTCAGTTAAAATTCCCTCGCCTACCCTTTTCCCGACGATTGCAAAACCTTATATATAAAAGCTAAAAAGAGGTTTAAATCCCTAAAAATTACCGAAACATTGTGCAAATATCTCTCTCTATATTTGTTCATCGTGCATTTCCATTTTAGATGTATACATTTTTCTAAAATCGAAATTTGAGTTTTCACTTTTCCCTTCATCTCATAGAAAAAAAAGAGAATAGATGACAAAGAAATTAAAATTTTAGAGTTTGTGTATGGAAAAAATTTAAAACAATAAAAAAGTAAGTAAAATTTATTCTCACGCCACAAATGAACACAAAAGTTTTGTCATCCATGTTTGGGAAATTGCACTAGTTCAACAACCCCAATAGATTGGAATTTGATAAGAAAGAGATTTTTCTACACATGCTTTAAAAAATGGATATGCATGCTTGAAACATGTTAAATATACAAATGACCTATGGATCAAAACCTTTTAAAGAGAATAACAAACAGCTCATTGAATTCTCAAGTGAACGTGCGGTGGGATATTTAACCGAGTCAAACAAGCCATTATTTTGCCCATTTACAAAAAGCTAACCTAATGATCATTGATGATTGTAAAGTGATTTATCATGCGTAACGGGCCATATTTTTGTAAGGAATGACTTTTGGGTATGGATTCAAAACTCAGTTAAAATTCCCTCTCCTGTTCTTTTCCCGACGATTGCAAAACCTGATATATAAAAACTAAAAAGAAGTTTAAATCCCTAAAAATTATAGTAACTTTTTGGAAATATCTCTCTCTATATTTGTGGATTGTGCATTTCCATTTTAGATGTTTACATTTTTCTTAAATCAAAACTTGAGTTTTCACTTTTCCCTTCATCTCGTAGACAAAAAAAAAAGAATAGATGACAACAAAATGAAAATTTTAGACTATGTGTATGGAAAAAATTTAAAGCAATAACCAACGTCAGTAAAGAAAAATTATTCACACAACACAAATGAACACAAAAGTTTTGTTATCCAAGTTTTGGAAATTCCACTAGATCAACAACCCCAATGGATTGGAATTTTATAAGAAAGAGATTTTTCTACACATACTTTAAAAAATGGATAGGCATGCTTGAAAAATGTTAAAGATGCCAATGACATATGGATCTAAACATTTTAAAGAGAATAATAAACCGCTCATTGGATTCTCAAGTGAACATGCGGTGGGATATTTACTCGAGTCAAACAAGCCATTATTTTGCCCATTTACAAAAAGCTAACCTAACGATCATTGATGAACTTAAAGTGATTTATAATGCGTAACAGGCCATATTTTTGTAAGGAATGACTTTTGGATTGGGATTCAACACTTAGTAAAAATTCCCTCGCCTCCACTTCTCCCGACGATTGTAAACATTATATAGAAAAACTAAAAAGAGGTTTAAATCCCTAAAAATTAAAAAAACTTTTTTGAAATATCTCTCTCTATAATTTTGCATTGTGCATTTCCATTTTAGATGTATACTTTTTTCTTAAATCAAAACAGCAGTTTTCACTTTTCCTGTCGTCTCGTAGACAAAACAGAGAATAGATGACAACGAAATGAAAATTTTAGAGTTTGTGTGTGGAAAAAATTTAGTGCAATAAATAACGAAAGTAAAGAAAATTTATTCACACACCACAAATGAACACAAAAGTTTTGTCATCCAAGTTTGGAAAATTCCAATAGTACAACAACCCCAATAGCTTGGAATTTGATAAGAAAGAGATATTTGTATACATGCTTTAAAAAATGGATATGCATGCTTGAAACATGTTAAAGATGCAAATGACCTATGGATCCAAACCGTTTAAAGAGAATAAAAATTTGCTCATTAAATTCTCAAGTGAACGTGCGGTGGGATATTTAACCGAGTCAAACAAGTCATTATTTTGCCCATTTACAAAATGCTGACCTAACGATCATTGATGATTTTTAAACTGATTTATCAAGCGTAACGAGCCATATTTTTGTAAAGAATGACTTTTGGGTTGGGATTCAACACTCAGTTAAACTTTCCTCGCCTCCCCTTTTCCCGACGATTACAAAACCTGATATAAAAAAACTAAAAAGAGGTTTAAATCCCTAAAAATTACAGAAACGTTTTGGAAATATCTCTCTCTATAATTTTCCATTGTGCATTTCCATTTAGATGTACACTTTTTTCTAAAATAAAAACTTCAGTTTTCACTTTTCCCTTCATCTGGTAGACAAAAAAGAGAATACATGACAACGAAATGAAAATTTTAGAGTTTGTGGATGGAAAAAATTTAAAGCAATGACAAAAGTAAGTAAAGAAAACTTACTCACACACCACAAATGAACACAAAATTTGTGTCATCCAAGTTTGGGAAATTCCACTAGTACAACAACCCCAATAGCTTTGAATTTGATAAGAAACAGATATTTCTACTCATGCTTTAAAAATGGATATGCATGCTTGAAACATGTTAAAGATGCAAATGACCTATGGATCCAAACCTTTTAAAAAGAATAAAAAATTACTCATTAAATTCTCAAGTGAATGTGCGGTGGGATATTTAACCGAGTCAAACAAGCCATTATTTTGCCTATTTAAAAAAACCTCACCTAACGATCATTGATGATTGTAAAGTGATTTATCATATGTAACGGGCCATATTTTTGTAAGGAATGACTTTTGGGTTGGGATTCTACACTCAGTTAAAATTCCCTCGCCTCCCCTTTTCCCGACGATTGCAAAACCCTATAAATAAAAATTAAAAAGAGGTTTAAATCCCTAAAAATTGCAGAATTTTTTTTGAAATATCTCTCTATGATTTTGCATTGTGCATTTCCATTTTAGATGTATACTTTTTTCTTAAATCAAAACTTGAGTTTTCACTTTTCCCTTCATCTCGTCGACAAAACAGAGAATAGATGACAAAAAAATGAAAATTTTAGAGTTTGTGTATGGAAAAAATTTAAAGGAATAAAAAACGTATGTAAAGAAAATTTATTCACACACCACAAATGAACACAAAAGTTTTGTAATCCATGTTTGGGAAATTCCACTAGTACAACAACCCCAATAGGTTGGAATTTGATAAGAAAGAGATTTTTCTACACATTGTTTAAAAAATGGATATGCATGCTTGAAACATGTTAAAGATGCAAATGACCTATGGATCCAAACCTTTTAAAGAGAATAAAAAGTTGCTCATTAAATTCTAAAGTTAACGTGCGGTGGGATATTTAACCGAGTCAAACAAGCCATTATTTTGCCCATTTACAAAAAGCTGACCTAACAATCATTGATGATTGTAAACTGATTTATCAAGCGTAACGGGCCATATTTTTGTGAGGAATGACTTTTGGGTTGGGATTCATCACTCAGTTACAATTCCCTCGCCTCCCCCTTTCCCGACAATTCCAAAACCTGATATATAAAAACTAAAAAGAGGTTTAAATCCCTAAAAATTACAGAAACGTTTTGGGAATATCTCTCTCTATAATTTTCCATTGTGCATTTCCATTTTAGATGTACACGTTTTTCTCAAATCAAAACTTCAGTTTTCACTTTTCCCTTCATCTCGTAGACAAAAAAGAGAATAGATGACAACGAAATGAAAATTTTAGAGTTTGTGGATGGAAAAAATTTAAAGCAATAAAAAACGTCAGTAAATAAAATTTATTCACACACCACAAATGAACACAAAATTTTTGTAATCCAAGTTTAGGAAATTTCACTAGTACAACAACCCCAATAGCTTGGAATTTGATAAGAAAGAGATTTTTATACAGCTGCTTTAAAAAATCGATATGCATGCTTGAAACATGCTAAAGATGCAAATGACCTATGGATCCAAACCTTTTGAAAAGAATAAAAAGTTGCTCATTAAATCCTAAAGTTAACCTGCGGTGGGATATTTAACCGAGTCAAACAAGCCATTATTTTGCCCATTTACAAAAAGCTGACCTAACAATCATTGATGATTGTAAACTGATTTATCAAGCGTAATGGGCCATATTTTTGTGAGGAATGACTTTTGGGTTGGGATTCAACGATTCAACACTCACTTAAAATTCCCTCGCCTTCCCTTCTCCCGACTATTGCAAAACCTGATATATAAAAACTAAAAAGAGGTTTAAATCCCTAAAAATTACCGAAACGTTTTGGAAATATCTCTCTCTATAATTTTCCATTGTGCATTTCCATTTTAGATGTATACTTTTTTCTTAAATAAAAAATTGAGTTTACACTTTTCCCTTGATCTCGTAGAAAAAAAAGAGAATAGATGACAACGAAATGAAAATTTTAGAGTTTGTGTATGGAAAAAATTTAAAACAATAAAAAAGTAAGTAAAATTTATTCACACACCACAAATTAACACAACATTTTTGACATCCAAGTTTGGGAAATTCCACTGGTTCAACAACCCCAATAAATTGGAATTTGATAAGAAAGAGATTTTTCTACACATGCTTTAAAAAATGGATATGCATGCTTGAAACATGTTAAAGATACAAATGACCTATGGATCCAAACCTTTTAAAGAGAATAACTAACAGCTCATTGAATTCTCAAGTGAACATGCGGTGGGATATTTAACCGAGTCAAACAAGCCATTTTTTTGCCAATTTACAAAAAGCTAAGCTAACGATCATTGATGATTGTAAAGTGATTTATCTTGCGCAACGGGCCATATTTTTGTAAGGAATGACTTTTGGGTATGGATTCAACACTCAGTTAAAATTCCCTCGCCTCTCCTTTTCCCGACGATTGCAAAATCTGATATATAAAAACTAAAAAGAGATTTAAATCCCTAAAAATTACAAAAACTTTTAGGAAATATCTCTCTCTATATTTTTGCATTGTGCGTTTCCATTTTAGATGTATACATTTTTCTTAAATCAAAACTTGAGTTTTCAATTTTCCCTTCATCTCGTAGACAAAAAAGAGAATAGATGACAACGAAATGAAAATTTTAGACTTTGTGTATGGAAAAAATTTAAGGCAATAACAAATGTAAGTAAAGAAAATTTATTCACACAACACAAATGAACACAAAAGTTTTGCCATCAATGTTTTGGAAATTCCATTAGATCAACAACCCCAATGGATTGGAATTTGATAAGAAAGAGATTTTTCTACTCATACCTTAAAAAATGGATATGCATGCTTGAAACATGTTAAAGACGCCAATGACCTATGGATCCAAACAATTTAAAGAGAATAACAAACCGCTCATTGGATTCTCTAGTGAACATGCTGTGGGATATTTACTCGAGTCAAACAAGCCATTATTTTGCCCATTTACAAAAAGCTGACCTAACGATCATAGAAGATTGTAAAGTGATTTATCATGCGTAACGGGCCATATTTTTGTAAGGAATGACTTTTGGGTTGGGATTCAACACTCAGTCAAAATTCCTTCGCCTCCACTTTTCCCGACGATTGCAAAACCTTATATATAAAAACTAAAAAGAGGTTTAAATCCCTAAAAATTACAAAAAAAAATTTGAAATATCTCTCTCTATAATTCGCATTGTGCATTTCCATTTTAGATGTATGCTTTTTTCTTAAATCAAAACTTGAGTTTTCACCTTTCCCTTCATCTCGTAGACAAAACAGAGAATCGATGACAACGAAATGAAAATTTTAGAGTTTGTGTGTGGAAAAAATTTAAAGCAATAAAAAACGTAAGTAATGAAAATTTATTCAAACACCACAAATGAACACAAAAGTTTTGTAATCCAAGTTTGGGAAATTCCACTAGTACAACAACCCCAAGAGCTTGGAATTTGATAAGAAAGAGATATTTGTACACATGCGTTAAAAAATGGATATGCATGCTTGAAACATGTTCAAGATGCAAATGACCTATGGATCCAAACCTTTTAAAAAGAATAAAAAGTTGTTCATTAAATTCTAAAGTGAACGAGCAGTGGGATATTTAACCGAGTCAAACAAGCCAATATTTTGCCTATTCACAAAAAGCTGACCTAACGATCATTGATGATTGTAAACTGATTTATCATGCGTAACGGGCCATATTTTTGTAAGGAATAACTTTTAGGTTGGGATTCAACACTCAGCTAAAATTCCCTCGCCTACCCTTTTCGCGACGATTGCAAAACCTAATATATAAAAAATAAAAAGAGGTTTAAATACCTAAAAATTACAGAAATGTTTTTGAAATATCTCTCTCTATATTTGTACATTGTGCATTTCCATTTTAGATGTATACATTTTTCTTGAATCAAAACTTGAGTTTTCACTTTTCGCTTCATCTCGTAGAAAAAAAAAAAAGAAGATGACAATGAAATGAAAATTTTTGAGTTTGTGTATGGAAAAAATTTTAAGCTATAACAAGCGTAAGTAAAGAAAATTTATTCACACAACACAAATGAACGCTAAAGTTTTGTCATCCAGGTTTGGGAAATTCCCCTAGATCAACAACCCCAAAGGATTGGAATTTGATAAGAAAGAGATATTTCTACACATGCTTTAAAAAAGGGATATGCATGCTTGAAACATGTTAAAGATGCAAATGACCTATGGATCATAACCTTTTAAAGTGAATAAAAAGTTGCTCATTAAATTCTCAAGTGAACGTGCGGTGGGATATTTGACCGAGTCAAATAGGCCATTATTTTGCCCATTTAAAAAAAGCTGACCTAACGATCATTGATGATTTGTAAACGGATTTATCAAGCGTAACGGGCCATATTTTTTTAAGGAATGACCTTTGGGTGGGGATTCAACACTTAGTTAAAATTCCCTCGCCTCCCCTTTTCCCGACGATTGTAAAACCTGATATATAAAAACTAAAAAGTGGTTTAAATCTCTAAAAATTACAGAAATGTTTTGGAAATATCTCTCTCTATATTTGAGCATTGTGAATTTCCATTTTAGATGTATACTTTTTTCTTAAATCAAAACTTGAGTTTTCACTTTTCCCTTCATCTCGAAGACAAAAAAGAGAATAGATGACAACGAAATGAAAATTTTAGACATTGTGTATGGAAAAAATTTTAAGCAATAACAAACGTAAGTTAAGAAAATTTATTCACACAACACAAATGAACACAAAAGTTTTGTCATCCAAGTTTGGGAAATTCCACAAGATCGACAACCCCAATGGATTGGAATTTGATAAGAAAGATATTTTTCAACACAAACTTTAAAAAATGGATATGCATGGTTGAAACATGTTAAAGATGCAAATGACCTATGGAGCCAAACCTTTTAAAGAGAATAACAAACCGCTCATTGGATTCTCAAGTGAGCATGAGGTGGGATATTTACTCGAGTCAAAGAAGCCATTATTTTCCTAATTTACAAAAAGCTGACCTAACGATCATTGATGATTGTAAAGTAATTTATCATGCGTAACGGGGCATATTTTTGTAAGGAATGACTTTTGGGTTGGCATTCAACACTCAGGTAAAATTCCCTCGCCTCCTCTTTTTCCAACAATTGCAAAACTTTATATATAAAAACTAAAAAGAGGTTTAAATCCATAAAAATTACAGAAACTTTTTTGAAATATCTCTCTCTATTATTTTGCATTGTGCAATTCCATTTTAGATGTATACTTTTTTTTTTTAAATCAAAACTTGAGTTTTCACTTTTCCCTTCATATCGTAGACAAAACAGAGAATAGATGACAACGAAATGAAAATTTTAGAGTTTGTGTATGGAAAAAATTTTAAGCAATAAAAAACGTAAGTAAAGAAAATTTATTCACACACCACAAATGAACACAAAAGTTTTGTCATCCGAGTTTGGGAAATTCCACTTGTACAACAACCCCAATAGTTTAGAATTTGATAAGAAAGAGATTTTTCTACACATGCTTTCAAAAATGGATATGCATGCTGGAAACATGTTAAAGATGCAAATGACCTAGGGATCCAAACCATTTTAAGAGAATAACAAACGGCTCATCGAATTCTCAAGTGAACGTGCGGTGGGATATTTAACCGAGTCAAACTAGCCATATTTTGCCCATTTACAAAAAGCTAACCTAACGATCATTGATGTTTGTAAAGTGATTTATCATGCATAACGGGCCGTATTTTTGTAAGGAATGACTTTTGGGTTGGGATTCAACACTCAATTAAAATTCCCTCGCTTCTCCTTTTCTCGACAATTGCAAAACCTGATATATAAAAACTAAAAAGAGGTTTAAATCCCCAAAAATTACAGAAACTTTTTGGAAATATCTCTCTCTATATTTGTGTATTGTGCATTTCCATTTTAGATGTATACATTTTTCTTAAATCAAAATTTGAGTTTTCACTTTTCCCTTCATCTCGTAGACAAAAAAGAGAATAGATGACAACAGAATGAAAATTTTAGAGTTTGTGTATGGATAAAATTTAAAGCTATAACAAACGTAAGTAAATAAAATTTATTCACACAACACAAATGAACACTAAAGTTTTGTCATCCAAGTTTGGGAAATTCCACTAGATCAACAACCCCAATGGATTGAAATTTGATAAAAAAGTAATTTTTCTACTCATACTTTAAAAAATGGATATGCATGGTTGAAACATGTTAATGATGCAAATGACCTATGGATCCAAACCTTTTAAAGAGAATTACAAACCGCTCATTGGATTCTCAAGTGAACATGCGGTGGGATATTTACTCGAGTCAAACAAGCCATTATTTTGCCCATTTACAAAAAGCTGACCTAACGATCATTGATGATTGTAAAGTGATTTATCATGCGTAACGGGCGATATTTATGAAAGGAATGACTTTTGGGATGGGATTCAACACTCAATTAAAATTCCCTTGCCTCCCCTTTTCCCGACGATTGCAAAACCTTATATATAAAAACTAAAAAGAGCTTTAAATCCCCAAAAATTACAGAAACATTTTGGAAATATCTCTCTCTATAATTTTGCATTGTGCATTTCCATTTTTGAAGTATACTTTTTTCTTAAATGAAAACTTGAGTTTTCACTTTTCCCTTCATCTCGTAGACAAAACAGAGAATAGATGACAATGAAATGAAAATTTTAGAGTTTGTGTATGGAAAAAATTTAAAGCAATAAAAAACGTAAGTAAAGAAAATTTATTCACACACCAAATTTGAACACAAAAGTTTTGTCATCCATGTTTGGGAAATTCCACTAGTACAACAACCCCAATATCTTGGAATTTGATAAGAAAGAGATTTTTGTACACATGCTTTAAAAAATGGATATGCATGCTTGAAACATGTTAAAGATGCAAATGACCTATGGATCCAAACCTTTTAAAGACAATAACAAACAGCTCATCGAATTCTCAAGTGAACGTGCGGTGGGATATTTAACCGAGTCGAACAAGCCATTATTTTGCCCATTTACAAGAACCTAACCTAACGATCATTGATGATTGTAAAGTGATTTATCATGCGTAACGGGCCATATTTTTGTAAGGAATGACTTTTGGGATGGGATTCAACACTCAGTTAAAATTCCCTAGCCTCTCCTTTTCCCGACGATTGCAAAACCTGATATATAAAAACTAAAAAGAGGTTTAAATCCCTAAAAATTACTTAAACTTTTTGGAAATATCTCTCTCTATATTTGTGCATTGTGCATTTCCATTTTAGATGTATAGATTTTTTTTAAATCAAAATTTGAGTTTTCACTTTTCCCTTCATCTCGTAGACAAAAAAAGAGAATAGATGACAACAGAATGAAAATTTTAGATTTTGTGTATGGAAAAAATTTAAATCAATAACAAACGTTAGTAAATAAAATTTATCCACACAACACAAATGAACACAAAAGTTTTGTCATCCAAATTTGGGAAATTCCACTAGATCAACAACCCCAATTGATTGGAATTTGATAAGAAAGTCATTTTTCTACACATACTTTAAACAATGGATATGCATGCTTGAAAGATGTTAAAGATGCAAATGACCTATGTATCCAAACCTTTTAAAGATAATTACAAACCGCTCATTGGATTCTCAAGTGAACATGCGGTGGGATATTTACTCGAGTCAAACAAGCCATTATTTTGCCCTTTGACAAAAAGCTGACCTAACGATCATTGATGATTGTAAAGCGATTTATCATGCATAACGAGCCATATTTTTGGAAGCAATGACTTTTGGGCTGGGATTCAACACTCAATTAAAATTCCCTTGCCTCCCCTTTTCCCGACGATTGCAAAACCATATAAATAAAAACTAGAAAGATGTTTAAATCCCCAAAAATTGCAGAAACTTTTTGGAAATATCTCGCTCTATAATTTTGCATTGTGCATTTCCATTTTAGTGGTATACTTTTTTCTTAAATCAAAACTTGAGTTTTCACTTTTCCCTTCATCTCGTAGACAAAACAAAGAAAAGATGACAACGAAATGAAAATTTAAGAGTTTGTGTATGGAAAAACTTTTAACCAATAAAAAACGTAAGTAAGGAAAATTTATTCACACACCACAAATGAACACAAAAGTTTTGTCATCATGTTTGGGAAATTCCACTAGTACAAAAACCCCAATCGCTTGGAATTTGATAAGAAAGTGATATTTCAACACATGCTTTAAAAAATGGGTATGCATGCTGAAACATATTAAAGATGCAAATGACCTATGGATCCAAACCTTTTAAAGAGAATAAAAAGTTGCTCATTAAATTCTCAAGTGAACATTAGGTGGGATATTTAACCGACTCAAAGAAGCCATTATTTTGCCCATTTACAAAAAGCTGACCGAACGATGATTGATGATTTGTAAACAGATTTATCAAGGGTAATGGGACATATTTTTGTAAGGAATGACTTTTGGGTTGGGATTCAATGCTTAGTTAAAATTCCCTCACCTCCCCTTTTCCCGACGATTGCAAAACCTGATATATAAAAACTAAAAAGAGGTTTAAATCCCTAAAAATTACAGAAACGTTTTGGAAATATCTCTCTCTATAATTTTCCATTGTGCATTTCCATTTTAGATGTATACAAGAGGTTCAAATGAAAACTTGAGTTTTCACTTTTCCCTTCATCACGTAGACAAAAAAGAGAATAGATCACAACGAAATGAAAGTTTTAGAGTTTGTGTATGGAAAAAATTTTAAGCAATGACAAAAGTAAGTAAAGAAAATTTATTCACACTCCACAAATGAACACAAAAGATTTGTCATCCAAGTTTGGGAAATTCCACTAGATCAACAACCCCAATGGATTGGAATTTGATAAGAAAGAGATTTTTCTACACATACTTTAAAAAATGGATATGCATGCTTCAAACATGTTAAAGATGCAAATGACCTATGGATCCAAACCTTTTAAAGAGAATAACAAACCGCTCATTGGATTCTCAAGTGAACATGCGGTGGGATATTTACTCGAGTCAAACAAGCCATTCTTTTGCCATTTACAAAAAAAGCTAACCTAACGATCAATTATGATTGTAAACTGATTTATCATGCGTAACGGGCCATATTTTTGTAAGGAATGACTTTTGGGTTGGGATTCAACACTCGGTTAAAATTCCCTAGTCTCCCCTTTTCCCGACGATTGCAAAACCTTATATATAAAAACTAAAAAGAGGTTTAAATCCCTAAAAATTACAGAAACGTTTTTGAAATATCTCGCTCTATTATTTTGCATTGTGCATTTCCATTTTAGATGTATACTTTTTTCTCCAATCAAAACTTCAGTTTTCACTTTTCCCTTCATCTCGTAGACAAAAAAGAGAATAGATGATAACGAAATGAAAATTTTAGAGTTTTTGTATGGAAAAAGTTTAAAGCAATGACAAAAGTAAGTAAAGAAAATTTATTCACACACCACAAATGAAGACAAAAGTTTTGTCATCCAAGTTTGGGAAATTCCACTAGTACAACAACCCCAATAGCTTGGAATTTGATAAGGAAGAGATATTTCTACATATGCTTTAAAAAATGGATATGCATGCTTGGAACATGTTAAATATGGAAATGACCTATGGATCCAAACCTTTTAAAGGGAATAAAAAATTGGTCATTAAATTCTCAAGTGAACGTGCGGTGGGATTTTTAACCAAGTCAAACAAGCCATTATTTTGCCCATTAACAAAAAGCTGACCAAACGATCATTGATGATTTGTAAACAGATTTATCAAGCGTAACGGGATATATTTTTGTAAGGATTGTCTTTTGGGTTGGGATTCAACACTCAGTTAAAATTCCCTCGCCTCCCCTTTTCCCGACGATTGCAAAACCTTATATATAAAAACTAAAAAGAGGTTTAAATCCCTAAACATTACAGAAACTTTTTGGAAATATCTCTCTATATTTGTGCATTGTGCATTTCCCTTTTAGATGAATACATTTTTCTTAAATCAAAACTTGAGTTTTCACCTTTCCCTTCATCTCGTAGACAAAAAAGCGAATAGATGACAACGAAATGAAAATTTTAGACTTTGTATATGGAAAAAATTTAAAGCAATAACAAACGTAAGTAAATAAAATTTATTCACACAACACAAATGAACACAAAATTTTTGTCATCCAAGTTTGGCAAATTCCACAAGATCAGCAATCCCAATGGATTGGATTTTGATAAGAAAGAGATTTTTCTACACATACTTTAAAAAATGGAAATGCATGCATGAAACATGATAAAGATGCAAATGACCTATGGATCCAAACCTTTTAAAGAGAATAACAAACCGCTCATTGGATTCTCAAGTGAACCTCTGTGGGATATTTACTCGAGATAAACAAACCATTATTTTGCCCATTTACAAAAAGCTAACCTAACGATCATTGATGATTGTAAAGTGATTTATCATGCGTAACGGGCCATATTTTAGTAAGGAATGACTTTTGGGTTGGGAATCAACACTCAGTTAAAATTACCACACCTCCCCTTTTCCCGACGATTGCAAAACCCTATATATAAAAACTGAAAAGAGGTTTAAATCCCTAAAAATTACAGAAACTCTTTGGAAATATCTCTTTCTATAATTTTGCATTGTGCATTTCCATTTTAGACGTGTACTTTTTTCTTAAATCAAAACTTGAGTTTTCACTTTTCCCTTTATCTCGTAGACAAAACAGAGAATGGATAACAACGAAATGAAAATTTTAGAGTTTGTGTATGGAAAACATTTAAAGCAATAAAAAACGTAAGTAAAGAAAATTTATTCACATACCACAAAAGAACACAAAAGTTTTGTCATCAGAGTTTGGGAAATTCCACTAGTACAACAACCCCAATATCTTGGAATTTGATAAGAAAGAGATTTTTGTACACATGCTTTAAAAAATAGATATGCATGCTTGAAACATGTTAAAGATGCAAATGACCTATGGATCCAAACCTTTTAAAGAGAATAACAAACAGCTCATCGAATTCTCAAGTGAACGTGCGGTGGATATTTAACCGAGTCAAACAAGCCATTATTTTGCCCATTTACAAGAAGCTAATCTAACGATCATTGATGATTGTAAAGTGATTTATCATGCGTAACGGGCCATATTTTTGTATGGAATGACTTTTGGGTTGGGATTCAACACTCAGTTAAAATTCCCTTGCATCTCCTTTTTCCCGACGATTGCAAAACCTGATATATAAAAACTAAAAAGTGGTTTAAATCCCTAAAAATTACAGAAACTTTTTGGAAATATCTCTCTCTAGCATTGTGCATTGTGCATTTCCATTTTAGATGTATACATTTTTCTTAAATCAAAATTTGAGTTTTCACTTTTCCCTTCATCTCGTAGACAAAAAAAGAGAATAGATGACAACGGAATGAAAATTTTAGACTTTGCGAATGGAAAAAATTTAAAGCAATAACAAACGTAAGTAAATAAAATTTATTCACACAACACAAATGAACACAAAAGTTTTGTCATCCAAGTTTAGGAAATTCCACTAGATCAACAACCCCAATGGATTGGAATTTGATAAGAAAGTCATTTTTCTACACATACATTAAAAAATGGATATGCATGCTTGAAACATGTTAAAGATGCAAATGACCTATGGATCCAAACCTTTTAAAGAGAATACAAACCGCTCATTGGATTCTCAAGTGAACATGCGGTGGGATATTTAACCGAGTCAAACATGCCATTATTTTGCCCATTTACAAAAAGCTAACCAAACGATCATAGATGATTGTAAAGTGATTTATCAAGCGTAAGGAGTCATACTTTTGTAAGGAATGACTTTTGGGTTGGGATACAACACTCAGTTAAAATTCCCTCGCCTCACCTTTTCCTGACGATTGCAAAACCTGATATATAAAAACTAAAAAGAGGTTTAAATCCCTAAAAATTACAGAAAGTTTTTGGAAATATCTCGCTCTATATTTGTGCATTGTGCATTTCCATTTTAGATGTATACATTTTTCTTAAATCAAAATTTGAGTTTTCACTTTTCCCTTCATCTCTTAGACAAAAAAGAGAATAGATGACAACGGAATGAAATTTTTAGGCTTTGTGTATGGAAAAAATTTAATGCAATAACAAACGTAAGTAAAGAAAATTTATTCACACAACACAAATGAACACAAAAGTTTTGTCATCCAAGTTTGGGTAATTCCACTAGATCAACAACCCCAATGGATTGGAATTTGATAAGAAAGTCATTTTTCTACACATACTTTAAAAAATGGATATGCATGCTTGAAACATGTTAAAGATGCAAATGACCTATGGATCCAAACCTTTTAAAGAGAATTACAAACCGCTCATTGGATTCTCAAATGAACATGCGGTGGGATATTTACTCGAGTCCAACAAGCCATTATTTTCCCCATTTACAAAAAGCTGACCTAATGATCAATTATGATTGTAAACTGATTTATCATGCGTAACGGGCCATATTTTTGTAAGGAATGACTTTTGGGTTGGGATTCAACACTCAATGAAAATTCCCTTGCCTCCACTTTTCCCGATGATTGCAAAACCTTATATATAAAAACTAAAAAGAGGTTTAAATCCCCAAAAATTACAGAAACTTTTTTGAAATATCTCTCTCTATAATTTTGCATAGTGCATTTCCATTTTAGATATATACATTTTTTTTAAATCAAAACTAGAGTTTTCACTTTTCCCTTCATCTCGTAGACAAAACAGAGAATAGATGACAACGAAATGAAAATTTTAGAGTTTGTGTATGGAAAAAATTTAAAGCAATAAAAAACATAAGTAAAGAAAATTTATTCACAGACCACAAATGAACACAAAAGTTTTGTCATCCAAGTTTGGGAAATTCCACTAGATCAACAACCCCAATGGATTGAAATTTGATAAGAAAGTCATTTTTCTACACGTACTTTAAAAAATGGATATGCATGCTTAAAAAGTGTTAAAAATGCAAATGACCTATGGATCCAAACCTTTTAAAGAGAATTACAAACCGCTCATTGGATTCTCAAGTGAACATGCGGTGGGATATTTACTCGAGTCCAACAAGCCATTATTTTCCCCATTTACAAAAAGCTGACCTAATGATCAATTATGATTGTAAACTGATTTATCATGCGTAACGGGCCATATTTTTGTAAGGAATGACTTTTGGGTTGGGATTCAACACTCAATGAAAATTCCCTTGCCTCCACTTTTCCCGATGATTGCAAAACCTTATATATAAAAACTAAAAAGAGGTTTAAATCCCCAAAAATTACAGAAACTTTTTTGAAATATCTCTCTCTATAATTTTGCATAGTGCATTTCCATTTTAGATATATACATTTTTTTTAAATCAAAACTAGAGTTTTCACTTTTCCCTTCATCTCGTAGACAAAACAGAGAATAGATGACAACGAAATGAAAATTTTAGAGTTTGTGTATGGAAAAAATTTAAAGCAATAAAAAACATAAGTAAAGAAAATTTATTCACAGACCACAAATGAACACAAAAGTTTTGTCATCCAAGTTTGGGAAATTCCACTAGATCAACAACCCCAATGGATTGAAATTTGATAAGAAAGTCATTTTTCTACACATACTTTAAAAAATGGATATGCATGCTTGAAAAGTGTTAAAAATGCAAATGACCTATGGATCCAAACCTTTTAAAGATAATTACAAACCGCTCATTGGATTCTCAAGTGAACATGCGGTGGGATATTTTCTCGAGTCAAACAAGCCATTATTTTGCTCATTTACAAAAAGCTGACCTAACGATCATTGATGATTGTAAAGTGATTTATCATGCGTAACGGGCCATATTTTTGTAAGGAATGACTTTTGGGTTGGGATTCAACACTCAATTAAAATTCCCTTGCCTCCCCTTTTCCCGACGATTGCAAAACCTTATATATAAAAACTAAAAAGAGGTTTAAATCCCCAAAAATTACAGAAACTTTTTGGAAATATCTCTCTCTATAATTTTTCATTGTGCATTTCCATTTTAGTGGTTTACTTTTTTCTTAAATCAAAATTTGAGTTTTCACTTTTCCCTTCATCTCGTAGACAAAACAGAGAATAGATGACAACGAAATGAAAATTTTAGAGTTTGTGTATGGAAAAAATTTAAAGCAATAAAAAACATAAGTAAGGAAAATTTATTCACACACCACAAATGAACACAAAAGTTTTGTCATCAAGTTTTGGAAATTCCACTAGTACAACAACCCCAATAGCTTGGAATTTGATAAGAAAATGATATTTCTACACATGCTTTAAAAAATGGGTATGCATGCTTGAAACATGTTAAAGATGAAAATGACCTATGGATCCAAACCTTTTAAAGAGAATAAAAAGTTTCTCATTAAATTCTCAAGTGAACATGCGGTGGGATATTTAACCGAGTCAAAGAAGCCATTATTTTGCGCATTTACCAAAAGCTGACCAAACGATCATTGATGATTTGTAAACAGATTTATCAAGGGTAACTGGACATTTTTTTGTAAGGAATGACTTTTGGGTTGGGATTCAACACTCAGTTAAAATTCCCTCGCCTCCCCTTTTCCCGACGATTGCAAAAACTTATATATAAAAACTAAAAAGAGGTTTAAATCCCTAAACATTACAAAAAATTTTTGGAAATATCTCTCTATATTTGTGCATTGTGCATTTCCATTTTTGATGTATACATTTTTCTAAAATCAAAACTTGAATTTTCACCTTTCCCTTCATCTCGTAGACAAAAAAGAGAATAGATGACAACGAAATGAAAATTTTAAACTTTGTGTTTGGAAAAAATTTAAAGCAATAACAAGCGTAAGTAAATAAAATTTATTCACACAACACAAATGAACACAAAAGTTTTGTCATCCAAGTTTGGGAAATTCCACAAGATCAACAATCCCAATGGATTGGATTTTGATAAGAAAGTGATTTTTCTACACATACTTTAAAAAATGGAAATGCATGCTTGAAACATGATAAAGATGCAAATGACCTATGGATCCAAACCTTTTAAAAAGAATAACAAACCGCTCATTGGATTCTCAAGTGAACATGCGGTGGGATATTTACTCGAGATAAACAAGCCATTATTTTTCCCATTTACATAAAGCTAACCTAACGATCTTTGATGATTATAAAGTGATTTATCATGCGTAACGGGCATATTTTTGTAAGGAATGACTTTTGGGATGGGATTCAACACTCAGGTAAAATTCCCACGCCTCCCCTTTTCCCGACGATTGCAAAACACTATATATAAAAACTAAAAAGAGGTTTAAATCCCTAAAAATTACGGAAATTTTTTTGAAATATCTCTCTCTATAATTTTGCATTGTGTATTTCCATTTTAGATGTCTACTTTTTTCTCAAATGAAAACTGGAGTTTTCACCTTTCCCTTTATCTCGTAGATAAAAAATAGAAAAGATGACAACGAAATGAAAATTTTAGAGTTTGTATGGAAAAAATTTAAAGCAATGACAAAAGTAAGTAAAGAAAATTTATTCACACACCACAAATGAACACAAAAGTTTTGTCATCCAAGTTTGAGAAATTCCACTAGTACAACAACCCCAATAGCTTGGAATTTGATAAGAAAGAGATATTTCTACACATGCTTTAAAAATGGATATGCATGCTTGAAACGTGTTAAAGATGCAAATGACCTATGGATCCAAACCTTTTAAAGAGAATAACAAACAGCTCATCGAATTCTCATGTGAACGTGCGGTGGGATATTTAACAGAGTCAAACAAGCCATTATTTTTTGCCCATTTAAAAAAAGCTGACCTAACGATCCTTGATGATTGTAAAGTGATTTATCGTGCATAACGGGCCATATTTTTGTAAGGAATGACTTTTGGGTTGGGATTCAACACTCAGTTAAAATTCCCTCGCCTCTCCTTTTCCTCACAATTGCAAATCCTGATATATAAAAACTAAAAAGAGGTTTAAATCCCTAAAAATTACAGAAACTTTTTGGAAATTTCTCTCTCTATATTTGTGCATTGTGCATTTCCATATTAGATGTATACATTTTTCATAAATCAAACTTTGAGTTTTCACTTTTCCCATCATCTCGTAGACAAAAAAGAGAATACATGACAACGGAATGAAAATTTACTTTGTGTATGGAAAAAATTTAAAGCAATAACAAACATAAGTAAAGAAAATTTATTCACACAACACAAATGAACACAAAAGTTTTTTCATCCAAGTTTGGGAAATTCCACTAGATCAACAACCACAATGAATTGGAATTATATAAGAAAGTAATTTTTCTACACATACTTTAAAAAATGGATATGCATGCTTGAAACATGTTAAAGATGAAAATGACATATGGATCCAAAACTTTTTAAGAGAATTACAAACCGCTCTTTGGATTCTCAAGTGAACATGCGGCGGGATATTTACTCGAGTCAAACAAGCCATTATTTTTCCCTTTTACAAAAAGCTGACCTAACGATCATTGATGATTGTAAAGTGATTTATCATGCGTAACGGGCGATATTTTTGTAAGGAATGACTTTTGGGTTGGGATTCAACACTCAATTAAAATTCCCTTTCCTCCCCTTTTCCCGACTATTGCAAAACCTTATATATAAAAACTAAAAAGAGGTGTAAATCCCTAAAAATTACAGAAACGTTTTGGAAATATCTCTCTCTATAATTTTGCATTGTGCATTTCCATTTTAGATGTATACTTTTTTCTTAAATTAGAACTTGAGTTTTCACTTTTCCCTTCATCTCATAGACAAAACAGAGAATAGAGGACAACAAAATGAAAATTTTAGAGTTTGTGTATGGAAAAAATTTAAAGCAATAAAAAAAGTAAGGAAAATTTATTCACACACCACAAATGAATACAAAAGTTTTGTCATCAAGTTTGGGAAATTCCACTAGTACAACAACCCCAATAGCTTGGAATTTTATAAGAAAGAGATATTTCTATACATGCTTTAAAAAATGGATATGCATGCTTGAAATATGTTAAAGATGCAAATGACCTATGGATCCAAACCTTTTAAAGAGAATAAAAAGTTGCTCATTAAATGCTCAAGTGAACGTGCGGTGGGATATTTAACCGAGTCAAACAAGCCATTATTTTGTCCATTTACAAAAAGCTGACCTAACGATCATTGATGATTTGTAAACTGATTTATCATGCGTAACGGGCCATATTTTTGTAAGGAATGAGTTTTGGGTTGGGATTCAACACTCAGTTAAAATTCCCTCGCCTCCCCTTTTCCCAACGATTGCAAAACCTGATATATAAAAAATAAAAAGAGGTTTAAATACCTAAAAATTACAGCAACATTTTGCAAATATCTCTCTCTATAATTTTGCAATTTGCATTTCCATTTTAGATGTATACGTTTTTCTTAAATCAAAACTTGATTTTTCACTTTTCCCTACATCTCGTAGAAAAAACAGAGAATAGATGACAACGAAATGAAAATTTTAGAGTTTGTGTATGGAAAAAATTTAAAGCAATAAAAAACGTAAGTAAAGAAAATTTATTCACACACCACAAATGAATACAAAAGTTTTGTCATCCAAGTTTAGGAAATTCAACTAGTACAACAATCCCAATAGCTTGGAATTTGATAAGAAAGAGATATTTCTACACATGCTTTAAAAAATGGATATGCATGCTTGAAACATGTTAAAGATGCAAATGACCTATGGATCATAACCACTTAAAGAGAATAAAAAGTTGCTCATTAAATTCTCAAGTGAACGTGAGGTGGGATATTTGACCGAGTCAAACAGACCATTATTTTGCCCATTTACAAAATGCTGACCTAACGATCATTGATGATTTGTAAACTGATTTATCAAGCGTAACGGGCCATATTTTTGTAAGGAATGACTTTTGGGTTGGGATTCAACACTCAGTTAAAATTCCCTCGCCTCCCCTTTTCCCGACGATTGCAAAACCTTATATATAAAAACTAAAAAGAAGTGTAAATCCCTTTAAATTATAGAAACTTTTTGGAAATATCTCTCTCTATAATTTTGCATTGTGCATTTCCATTTTAGATGTATACTTTTTTCTTAAATCAAAACTAGAGTTTTCACTTTTCCCTTCATCTCGGAGACAAAAAAGAGAATAGATGACAACGAAATGAAAATTTTAGACTTTATGTATGGAAAAAATTTAAAGAGAGAACAAACGTAAGTAAAGAAAATTTATTCACACACCACAAATGAACACAAAAGTTTTGTCATCCGTGTTTGGCAAATTCCACTAGATTAACAACCCCAATGGATTGGAATTTGATAAGAAAGAGATTTTTCAACACATACTTTAAGAAATGGATATGCATGCTTGAAACATGTTAAAGATGCAAATGACCGATGGAGCCAAACGTTTTAAAGAGAATTACAAACCGCTCATTGGATTCTCAAGTGAACATGCGGTGGGTTATTTACTCGAGTCAAAGAAGCCATTATTTTGCTAATTTACAAAAACCTGACCTAACGATCATTGATAATTGTAAAGTGATTTATCATGCGTAACGGGCCATATTTTTGTAAGGAATGACTTTTGGGTTGGGATTCAACACTCAATTAAAATTCCCTCGCCTCTCCTTTTCTAGGCGATTGCAAAACCTGATATATAAAAACTAAAAAGAGGTTTAAATCCATAAAAATTACCGAAACTTTTTGGAAATATCTCTCTATATTTGTGCATTGTGCATTTCCATTTTAGATTTATACTTTTTTCTTAAATCAAAATTTGAGTTTTCACTTTTCCCTTCATCTCGTAGACAAAAAAAGAGAATAGATCACAACGGAATGAAAATTTTAGACTTTGTGTATGGAAAAAATTTAAAACAATAACAAACGTAAGTAAAGAAAATCACACAACAAAAATGAACACAAAAGTTTTGTCATCCAAGTTTGGGTAATTCCACTAGATCAACAACCCCAATGGATTGGAATTTGATAAGAAATTCATTTTTCTACACATACTTTAAAAAATGGATATGCATGCTTGGAACATGTTAAAGATGCAAATGACCTATGGATCCAAACCTTTTGAAGAGAATTAAAAACCGCTCATGGATTCTCAAGTGAACATGTGGTGGGATATTTACTCGAGTCCAACAAGCCATTATTTTCCCCATTTACAAAAAGCTGACCTAACGATCAATTATCATTGTAAACTGATTTATCATGCGTAACGGGCCATATTTTTTTAAGGAATGACTTTTGGGTTGGGATTCAACACTCAATTACAATTCCCTTGCCTCCCCTTTTCCCGACGATTGCAAAACTTTATATATAAAAACTAAAAAGAGGTTTAAATTCATAAAAATGACAGAAACTTTTTTTAAATATCTCTCTCTATAATTTTGCATTGTGCATTTCCATTTTAGATGTATACTTTTTTCTTAAATAAAAACTTGAGTTTTCACTTTTCCCTTCATCTCGTAGACAAAACAGAGAATAGATGACAACGAAAAGAAAATTTTAGAGTTTGTGTATGGAAAAATTTTAAAGCAATAAAAAACGTTAGTAAAGAAAATTTATTCACACACCACACATGAACACAAAAGTTTGGTCATCCAAGTTTGGGAAATTTCTATAGTACAACAACCCCAATAGATTGGAATTTGATAAGAAATAGATTTTTCTACACATGCTTTACAAAATGGAGTTTTCACTTTTCCCTTCATCTCGTAGACAAAAAAAGAGAATAGATGACAGAGGAATGAAAATTTTAGACTTTGTGTATGGAAAAAATTTAAAACAATAAAAAATGTAAGCAAATAAAATTTATTCACACAACACAAATGAACACAAAAGTTTTGTCATCCAAGTTTGGGAAATTCCACTTGATCAACAACCCCAATGGATTGGAATTTGATAAAAAAGTCATTTTTCTACACATACTTTAAAAAAGGGATATGCATGCTTGAAACATGTTAAAGATGCAAATGACCTATGGATCTAAACCTTTTAAAGAGAATTACAAACCGCTCATTGGATTCTCTAGTGAACATGCGGTGGGATATTTAACCGAGTCAAACAAGCCATTATTTTGCCCATTTACAGAAAGCTAACCTAACGATCATTAATGATTGTAAAGTGATTTATTAAGCGTAACGAGCCATATTTTTGTAAGGAATGACTTTTGGGTTGGGATTCAACACTCAGTTAAAATTCCCTCGCCTCTCCTTTTCCCGACGATTGCAAAACCTGATATATAAAAACTAAAAAGAGGTTTAAATCCCTAAAAATTACAGAAACTTTTTGGAAATATCTCTCTCTATATTTGTGCATTGTCCATTTCCATTTTAGATGTATACATTTTTGTTAAATCAAAATTTGAATTTTCACTTTTCCCTTCATCTCTTAGACAAAAAAGAGAATAGATGACGACGGAATGAAAATTTTAGACTTTGTGTATGGAAAAAATTTAAAGCAATAACAAACGTAAGTAAAGAAAATTTATTCACACAACACAAATGAACACAAAAGTTTTGTCTTCCAAGTTTGGGTAATTCCACTAGATCAACAACCCCAATGGATTGGAATTTGATAAGAAAGTCATTTTTCTACACATACTTTAAAAAATGGAAATGCATGCTTGAAACATGTTAAAGATGCAAATGACCTATGGATCCAAACCTTTTAAAGAGAATTACAAACCGCTCATTGGATTCTCAAGTGAACATGCGGTGGGATATTTACTCGAGTCCAACAAGCCATTATTTTCCCCATTTACAAAAAGCTGACCTAACGATCAATTATCATTGTAAATTGATTTACCATGCGTAACGGGCCATGTTTTTGTAAGGAATGACTTTTGGGTTGGGATTCAACACTCAATCAAAATTCTCTTGCCTCCCCTTTTCCCGACGATTGCAAAACCTTATATATAAAAACTAAAAAGAGGTTTAAATCCCCAAAAATTACAGAAACTTTTTTGAAATATCTCTCTCTATAATTTTGCATTGTGCATTTCCATTTTAGATGTATATGTTTTTCTTAAATCAAAACTTGAGTTTTCACTTTTCCCTTCATCTCGTAGACAAAACAGAGAATAGATGACAACGAAATGAAAATTTTAGAGTTTGTGTATGGAAAATATTTAAAGCAATAAAAAGCGTAAGTAAAGAAAATTTATTCACACACCACAAATGAACACAAAAGTTTTGTCATCCATGTTTGGGAAATTCCACTAGTACAACAACCCCAATAGCTTGGAATTTCGTAAGAAAGAGATTTTTGTACACATGCTTTAAAAAATGGATATGCATGCTTGAAACATGTTAAAGATGCAAATGACCTACGGATCCAAACCTTTTAAAGAGAATAACAAACAACTCATCGAATTCTCTAGTGACTGTGTGGTGGAAATTTAAACGAGTCAAACAAGCCATTATTTTGCCCACTTACAAGAAGCTAACCTAACGATCATTGATGAGTGTAAAGTGATTTATCATGCGTAACGGGCCATATTTTTGTAAGGAATGACTTTTGGGTTGGGATTCAACACTCCGTTAAAATTCCCTCGCCTCTCCTTTTCTCGACGATTGCAAAACCTGATATATAAAAACTAAAAAGAGGTTTAAATCCCTTAAAATTACAGAAACATTTTGGAAATATCTCTCTCTATATTTGTGCATTCTACATTTCCAATTTAGATGTATACATTTTTCTTAAATCAAAATTTGAGTTTTCTCTTTTCCCTTCATCTCGTAGACAAAAAAAGAGAATAGATGACAACGGAATGAAAATTTTAGACTTTGTGTATGGAAAAAATTTAAAGCAATAACAAACGTAAGTAAATAAAATTTATTCACACAACACAAATGAACAAAAAAGTTTTGTCATCCATGTTTGGGAAATTCCACTAGATCAACAACCCCAACGGATTGGAATTTGATAAGAAAGTCATTTTTCTACACATACTTTAAAAAATGGATAAGCATGCTTGAAAAGTGTTAAAGATGCAAATGACCTATGGATCCAAACCTTTTAAAGATAATTACAAACCGCTCATTGGATTCTCAAGTGAACATGCTGTGGGATATTTACTCGAGTCAAACAAGTCATTATTTTGCCCATTTACAAAAAGCTGACCAAACGATCATTGATGATTGTAAAGTAATTTATCATGCGTAACGGGCCATATTTTTGTAAGGAATGACTTTTGGGTTGGGATTCAACACTCAATTAAAATTCCCTTGCCTCCCCTTTTCCCGACGATTGAAAAACCTTATATATAAAAGCTAAGAAGAGGTTTAAATCCCCAAAAATTACATAAACTTTTTGGAAATATCTCTCTCTATAATTTTGCATTGTGCATTTCCATTTTAGTGGTATACTTTTTTCTTAAATCAAAACTTGAGTTTTCACTTTTCCTTTCATCTCGTAGACAAAACAGAGAATAGATGACAACGAAATGAAAATTTTAGAGTTTGTGTATGGAAAAAATTTAAAGCAATAAAAAACGCAAGTAAGAAAAATTTATTCACATGCCACAAATGAACACAAAAGTTTTTTCATCAAGTTTGGGAAATTCCACTAGTACAACAACCCCAATAGCTTGGAATTTGATAAGAATGAGATTTTTGTACACATGCTTTAAAAAATGGATATGCATGCTTGAAACATGTTAAAGATGCAAATGACCTACGGATCCAAACCTTTTATAGAGAATAACAAACAACTCATCGAATTCTCTAGTGACTGTGTGGTGGAAATTTAACCGAGTCAAACAAGCCATTATTTTGCCCACTTACAAGAAGCTAACCTAACGATCATTGATGAGTGTAAAGTGATTTATCATGCGTAACGGGCCATATTTTTGTAAGGAATGACTTTTGGGTTGGGATTCAACACTCCGTTAAAATTCCCTCGCCTCTCCTTTTCTCGACGATTGCAAAACCTGATATATAAAAACTAAAAAGAGCTTTAAATTCCTAAAAATTACAGAAACATTTTGGAAATATCTCTCTCTATATTTGTGCATTCTGCATTTCCAATTTAGATGTATACATTTTTCTTAAATCAAAATTTGAGTTTTCTCTTTTCCCTTCATCTCGTAGACAAAAAAAGAGAATAGATGACAACGGAATGAAAATTTTAGACTTTGTGTATGGAAAAAATTTAAAGCAATAACAAACGTAAGTAAATAAAATTTATTCACACAACACAAATGAACAAAAAAGTTTTGTCATCCAAGTTTGGGAAATTCCACTAGATCAACAACCCCAACGGATTGGAATTTGATAAGAAAGTCATTTTTCTACACATACTTTAAAAAATGGATATGCATGCTGGAAAAGTGTTAAAGATGCAAATGACCTATGGATCCAAACCTTTTAAAGATAATTACAAACCGCTCATTGGATTCTCAAGTGAACATGATGTGGGATATTTACTCGAGTCAAACAAGTCATTATTTTGCCCATTTACAAAAAGCTGACCAAACGATCATTGATGATTGTAAAGTAATTTATCATGCGTAACGGGCCATATTTTTGTAAGGAATGACTTTTGGGTTGGGATTCAACACTCAATTAAAATTCCCTTGCCTCCCCTTTTCCCGACGATTGCAAAACCTTATATATAAAAACTAAGAAGAGGTTTAAATCCCCAAAAATTACAAAAACTTTTTGGAAATATCTCTCTCTATAATTTTGCATTGTGCATTTCCATTTTAGTCGTATACTTTTTTCTTAAATCAAAACTTGAGTTTTCACTTTTCCTTTCATCTCGTAGACAAAACAGAGAATAGATGACAGCGAAATGAAAATTTTAGAGTTTGTGTATGGAAAAAATTTAAAGCAATAAAAAACGCAAGTAAGAAAAATTTATTCACACACCACAAATGAACACAAAAGTTTTTTCATCAAGTTTGGGAAATTCCACTAGTACAACAACCCCAATAGCTTGGAATTTGATAAGAAAGAGATATTTCCTCACATTCTTCAAAAAATGGATATGCATGCTTGAAACATGTTAAAGATGCAAATGACCTATGGATCCAAACCTTTTAAAGAGAATAAAAAGTTGCTCATTAAATTCTCAAGTGAACGTGCGGAGGAATATTAACCGAGACAAACAAGCCATTATTTTGCCCATTTACAAAAAGCTGACCTAACGATCATTGATGATTGTAAAATGATTTATCATGCGTAATGGGCCATATTTTTGTAAGGAATGACTTTTAGGTTGGGATTCAACACTCAGTTAAAATTCCCTCGCCTCCCCTTTTTCCGACGATTGCAAAACATTATATATAAAAACCAAAAAGAGGTTTAAATCCCTAAAAATTATAGAAACTTTTTTGAAATATCTCTCTCTATAATTTTGCATTGTGCATTTCCATTTTATATGTATACTTTTTTCTTAAATCAAAACTTGAGTTTTTACTTTTCCTTTCATCTTGTAGACAAAATAGAGAATAGATGACAACGAAATGAAAATTTTAGAGTTTGTATATGGAAAAAATTTAAAGCAATAAAAAACGTAAGTGAACAAAATTTATTCACACACCACAAATGAACACAAAAGTTTTGTGATCCAAGTTTGGGAAATTCCGCTAGTACAACAACCCCAATAGCTTGGAATTTTATAAGAAAGAGATATTTCTACACATGCTTTTAAAAAAGGATATGCATGCTTGAAACATGTTAAAGATGCAAATGACCTATGGATCCAAACATTTTAAAGAGAATAAAAAGTTGCTCATTAAATTCTCAAGTGAACGTGGGGTGGGATATTTAACCGAGTCAAACAAGCCATTATTTTCCCCATTTACAAAAAGTATATCTAACGATCATTGATGATTGTAAACTGATTTATCTTGCTTAACGGGCCATATTTTTTTAAAGAATGACTTTTGTGTTGGGATTCAACACTCAGTTAAAATTCCCTCGCCTCCCCTTTTCCCGACGATTGCAAAACCTGATATTTAAAAACAAAAAAGAGGTTTAAATCCCTAAAAATTACCGAAACGTTTTGGAAATATCTCTCTCCATAATTTTCCATTGTGCATTTCCATTTTAGATTTATATTTTTTTCTCAAATGAAAACTTGAATTTTCACTTTTCCCTTCATCACGTAGACAAAAAAGAGAATAGATGACAACAAAATGAAAATTTTAGAGTTTGTGTATGGAGAAAATTTAGAGCAATGACAAAAGTAAGTAAAGAAAATTTATTGACACACCACAAATAAACACAAAAGTTTTGTCATCCAAGTTTGGGAAATTCCACTAGATCAACAATCCCAATGGAATGGAATTTGATAAGAAAGAGATTTTTCTACACATACTTTAAAAAATGGATATGCATGCTTGAAACATGTGAAATATGGAAATGACCTATGGATCCAAACCTTTTAAATGGAATAAAAAATTGCTCATTATATTCTCAAGTGAACGTGCGGTGCGATATTTAACCGAGTCAAACAAGCCATTATTTTTCCCATTTACAAAAAGTTGATCTAGCGATTATTGATGATTGTAAACTGATTTATCTTGCGTAACGGGCCATATTTTTGTAAAGAATGACTTTTGGGTTGGGATTAAACACTCAGTTAAAATTCCCTCGCCTCCCCTTTTCCCGACTATGGCAAAACCTTATATGTAAAAACTAAAAAGAGGTTTAAATCCGTAACGATCATTGATGATTGTAAACTGATTTATCATGCGTAACGGGCCATATTTTTGTAAGGAATGACTTTTGGGTTGGGATTCAACACTCAGTTAAAATTCCCTCGCCTTCCCTTTTCCCTACTATTGCAAAACCTTATATGTAAAGCCTAAAAAGAGGTTTAAATCCCTAAAAATTACAGAAACTTTTTTGAAATATCTCTCTCTACAATTTTGCATTGTGCATTTCCATTTTAGATGTATACTTTTTTCTCAAATCAAAACTTCAGTTTTCACTTTTCCCTTCATCTTGTGGAGAAAAAAGAGAATAGATGACAACGAAATGAAAATTTTAGAGTTTGTGTATGGAAAAAATCTAAAGCAATGACAAAGTAAGTAAAGAAAATTTATTCACACATTAAAAATTAACACTAAAGTTTTGTCATCCTAGTTTGGGAAATTCCACTAGTACAACAACCCCAACAGCATGGAATTTGATAAGAAAGAGATATTTCTACACGTGCTTTAAAAAATGGATATGCATGCTTGAAACATGTTAAATATGGAAATCACCTATGGATCCAAACCTTTTAAATGGAATAAAAAATTTCTCATTATATTCTCAAGTGAACGTGCGGTGGGATATTTAACCGAGTCAAACAAGCCATTATTTTGCCCATTTACAAAAAGTTGATCTAACAATCATTGATGATTGTAAACTGATTTATCTTGCGTAACGGGCCATATTTTTGTAAAGAATGAATTTTCGGTTGGGATTCAATACTCAGTTAAAATTCCCTCGCCTTCCCTTTTCCCGATGATTGCAAAACCTGATATATAAAAAATAAAAAGAGGTTTAAATCCCTAAAAATTAAAAAAACGATTTGGAAATATCTCTCTCTATAATTTTCCATTGTGCATTTCCATTTTAGATGTTTACTTTTTTCTCAAATGAAAACTTGAGTTTTCACTTTTCCCTTCATCACGTAGACAAAAAAGAGAATAAATGACAATGAAATGAAAATTTTAGAGTTTGTGTATGGAAAAAATTTAAAGCAATGAAAAAAGTAAGTAAAGAAAATTTATTCACACACCACAAATGAACACAAAAGTTTTGTCATCCAAGTTTGGGAAATTCCACTAGAACAACAACCCCAATAGCTTGGAATTTGATAAGACAGAGATATTTCTACACATGCTTTAAAAAATGGATAAGCATGCTTGAAACATGTTAAATATGAAAATGACCTTTGCATCCAAACCTTTTAAAGAGAATAAAAAATTGCTCATTAAATTCTCAAGTGAACGTGCGGTGGGATATTTAACTGAGTCAAACAAGCCATTATTTTGCCCATTTAAAAAAAGCTGACCTAACGATCATTGATGATTGTAAAGTGATTTATCATGCGTAACGGGCCATATTTTTGTAAAGAATGAATTTTTGGTTGGGATTCAACACTCAGTGAAACTTCCCTCACCTCCCCTTTTCCCGACGATTGCAAAACCTGATATATAAAAACTAAAAGGAATTTTAAATCCCTAAAAATTACAGAAACGTTTTGGAAATATCTCTCACTATATTTGTGCATTTTGCATTTCCATTTTAGATGTATACATTTTTCATAAATAAAAAATTGAGTTTTCATTTTTCCCTTCATGTCGTAGAAAAAAAAAAGAATAGATGACAATGAAATGAAAATTTTAGAGTTTGTGTATGGAAATTTTTTTAACCAATAACAAACGTAAGTAAAATTTATTCACACACCACAAATGAACACAAAAGTTGTGTCATCCAAGTTTTGGAAATTCCACTAGTACAACAACCCCAATAGCTTGGAATTTGATAAGAAAGAGATATTTCTACACATGCTTTAAAAATTGGATATGCATGCTTGAAACATGTTAAAGATGCAAATGACCTATGGATCCAAACCTTATAAAGAGAATAAAAAGTTGCTCATTAAATTCTCAAGTGAACGTGCGATGGGATATTTTACCGAGACAAACAAGCCATTATTTTGCCCATTTACAAAAAGCTGACCTAACGATCATTGACGATTGTAAAGTGATTTATCATGCGTAACGGACCATATTTTTGTATGGAATGACTTTTGGGTTGGGATTCAACACTCAGTTAAAATTCCCTCGCCTCCCCTTTTCCCGACGATTGCAAAACCTAATATATAAAAACCAAAAAGAGGTTTAAATCCTTAAAAATTACATAAACTTTTTTGAAATATCTCTCTCTAAAATTTTGCATTGTGCATTTCCATTTTATATGTATAATTTTTTCTTAAAGCAAAACTTGAGTTTTCACTTTTCCCTTCATCTTGTAGACAAAAAAGAGAATAGATGACAACGAAATGAAAATTTTAGACTTTGTGTATGGAGAAAATTTAAAGCAATAAAAAACGTAAGTAAAGAAAATTTATTCACACACCACAAATGAACAAAAAAGTTTTGTCATCCAAGTTTGGGAAATTCCACTAATACAACAACCCCAATAGCTTGGAATTTGATAAGAAAGAGATATTTCTACACATGCTTTAAAAAAAGGATATGGATGCTTCAAAACATGTTAAAGATACAAATGACCTATGGATCCAAACCTTTTAAATAGAATAAAAAGTTACCCATTATATTCTCAAGTGAACGTGCGGTGGGATATTTTACCGAGTCAAACAAGCCATTATTTTGCCCATTTACAAAAAGTTGATCTAACGATCATTGATGATTGTAAAGTGATTGATCTTGCGTAATGGGCCATATTTTTGTAAGGAATGACTTTTGGGTTGGGATTCAACACTCAGTTAAAATTCCCTCGCCTTCCCTCTTCCCGACGATTGCAAAACCTCATATATAAAAACTAAAAAGAGGTTTAAATCCCTAAAAATCACAGAAACGTTTTGGAAATATCTCTCTCTATAATTTTCCATTGTGCATTTCCATTTTAGATGTATACTTTTTTTGCAAATGAAAACTTGAGTTTTCACTTTTCCCTTCATCACGTAGACAAAAAAGAGAATAGATGACAATGAAATGAAAATTTTAGAGTTTGTGTATAGAAAAAATTTTAAGCAATGACAAAAGTAAGTAAAGAAAATTTATTCACACACCTCAAATGAACACAAAAGATTCGTCATCTAAGTATGGGAAATTCCACTAGATCAACAACCCCAATGGATTGGAATTTGATAAGAAAGAGATTTTTCAACACATACTTTAAAAAATGGATATGCATGCTTGAAATATGTTAAAGATGCAAATGACCTATGGATCCAAACCTTTTAAAGAGAATGACAAACTGCTCATATGATTCTCAATTGAACGTACGGTGGGATATTTAACCGAGTCAAACAAGCCATTATTTTGCCCAAACCAAAAGCTAACCTAACGATCATTGATGATTGTAAAGTGATTTATCATGCGTAACGGGCCATATTTTTGTAAGGAATGACTTTTGGGTTAGGATTCAACACTCAGTTAAAATTTCCTCGCCTCCCCTTTTCCCGACGATTGCAAAACCTTATATATAAAAACTAAAAAAAGGTTTAAATCCCTAAAAATTACTGAAACATTTTTGAAATATCTCTCTCTATAATTTTGCATTGTGCATTTCCATTTTAGATGTATACTTTTTTCTCGAAACAAAACTTCAGTTTTCACTTTTCCCTTCATCTCGTAGACAAAAAAAAGAATAGATGTTAACGAAATGAAAATTTTAGAGTTTGTGTATGCAAATAATTCAAAGCAATGACAAAAGTAAGTAAATAAAATTTATTCACACACCACAAATGAACACAAAAGTTTTGTCATCCAAGTTTGGAAAATTCCACAAGTACAACAACCCCAATAGCTTGGAATTTGATAAGAAAGAGATATTTCTACACATGCTTTAAAAAATGGATATGCATGCTTAAAACATGTTCAATATGCAAATGACCTATGGATCGAAACCTTTTAAAGGGAATAAAAAATTGCTCATTAAATTCTCAAGTGAACGTGCGGTGGGATATTTAACCGAGTCGAACAAGCCATTATTTTGCCCATTTAAAATTAGATGACCTAACGATCATTGATGATTGTAAAGTGATTTATCATACGTAACGGGCCAGATTTTTGTAAGGAATGACTTTTGGGTTGGGATTCAACACTCAGTTAAAATTTCCTCGCCTCCCCTTTTCCCGACGATTGCAAAACCTTATATATAAAAACTAAAAAAAGGTTTAAATCCCTAAAAATTACTGAAACATTTTTGAAATATCTCTCTCTATAATTTTGCATTGTGCATTTCCATTTTAGATGTATACTTTTTTCTCGAAACAAAACTTCAGTTTTCACTTTTCCCTTCATCTCGTAGACAAAAAAAAGAATAGATGATAACGAAATGAAAATTTTAGAGTTTGTGTATGCAAATAATTCAAATCAATGACAAAAGAAAGTAAATAAAATTTATTCACACACCACAAATGAACACAAAAGTTTTGCCATCCAAGTTTGGAAAATTCCACAAGTACAACAACCCCAATAGCTTGGAATTTGTTAAGAAAGAGATATTTCTACACATGCTTTAAAAAATGGATATGCATGCTTAAAACATGTTAAATATGCAAATGACCTATGGATCGAAACCTTTTAAAGGGAATAAAAAATTGCTCATTAAATTCTCAAGTGAACGTGCGGTGGGATATTTAACCGAGTCGAACAAGCCATTATTTTGCCCATTTAAAAATAGATGACCTAACGATCATTGATGATTGTATAGTGATTTATCATACGTAACGGGCCAGATTTTTGTATGGAATGACTTTTGGGTTGGGATTCAACACTCAGTTTAAATTCCCTCGCCTCCCCTTTTCCCGACGATTGCAAAACCTGATATATAAAAACTAAAAAGAATTTTAAAACCCAAAAAATTACAGAAACGTTTTGGAAATATCTCTCTCTATATTTGTGCATTGTGCAGTTCCATTTTAGATGTATACATGTTTCTTAAATCAAAACATGAGTTTTCACTTTTCCCTTCATCTCGTAGAAAAAAATGAGAATAGATGACAAAGAAATGAAAATTTTAGAGTTTGTTTGAGGAAAAAATTAAAAACAATAAAAAAGTAAGTAAAATTTATTCACACACCACAAATGAACACAAAAGTTTTGTCATCCAAGTTTGGAAAATTCCACTAGATCAACAACCGCAATGGATTGGAATTTGATAAGAAAGAGATTTTTCAACACATACTTTAAAAAATGGATATGCATGCTTGAGACATGTTAAAGATGCAAATGTCCTATGGATCCAAAACTTTCAAAGAGAATAACAAACCTCTCAATGGATTATCAAGTGAACGTGCGGTGGGCTATTCAACCGAGTCAAGCAAGCCATTATTTTGCCAGTTTAAAAAAAGCTGACCTAACGATCATTGATGATTGTAAACTGATTTATCATGCATAACGGGCCATTTTTTTTGTAAGGAATGACTTTTGGGTTGGGATTCAACACTCAGTTAAAATTCCCTCGCCTCCCCTTTTCCCAACGATTGCAAAACCTTATATATAAAAACGAAAAAGAGGTTTAAATCCCTAAAAATTACAGAAACGTTTTGGAAATATCTCTCTCTATAATTTTCCATTGTGCATTTCCATTTTAGATGTATACTTTTTTCTCAAATGAAAACTTGAGTTTTCACTTTTCCCTTCATCTCGTAGATAAAAAAGAGAATAGATGACAACGAAAAGAAAATTTTAGAGTTTGTGTATGGAAAAAATTTAAAGCAAAGACAAAAGTAAGTAAAGAAAATTTATTCACACACCACAAATGAACACAAAAGTTTTGTCATCCAAGTTTTGGAAATTCCACTAGTACAACAACCCCAATAACTTGGAATTTGATAAGAAAGAGATATTTCTACACATGCTTTAAAAAATGGATATGCATGCTTCAAACATGTTAAAGATGCAAAAGACCTATGGATCAAAAGCTTTTAAAGAGAATAAAAAATTGCTCATTAAATTCTCAAGTAAACGTGCAGTGGGATATTTAACCGAGTCAAACTAGCCATCATTTTACCCATTTAAAAAAAAATGACCTAACGATCATTGATGATTGTAAAGTGATTTATCGTGCATAACGGGCCATATTTTTGTAAGGAATTACTTCTGGGTTGGGATTGAACACTCAATTAAAATTCCCTCGCCTCTCCTTTTCCCGACGATTACAAAACCTGATATATAAAAACTAAAAAGAGGTTTAAATCCCTAAAAATTACAGAAACGTTTTGGAAATATCTCTCTCTATATTTGTGCATTCTGCATTTCCATTTTAAATGTATAAATTTTTCTTAAATCAAACTTTGAGTTTTCACTTTTCCCTTCATCTCGTAGATAAAAAAGAGAATAGATGACAATGGAATGAAAATTTTAGACTTTGTGTATGGTAAAAATTTAAAGCAAAAACAAACGTAAGTAAAGAAAATTTATTCACACAACACAAATGAACACAAAAGTTTTGTGATTCTAGTTTGGGAAATTCCACTAGATCAACAACCCCAATGGATTGGAATTTGATAAGAAAGTCATTTTTCTACACATACTTTAAAAAATGGATATGCATGCTTGAAACATGTTAAAGATGCAAATGACCTATGGATCCAAACCTTTTAAAGAGAATTACAAACCACTCATTAGGTTCTCAAGAGAACATGCGGTGGGATATTTACTCGAGTCAAACAAGCCATTATTTTACCCATTTACAAAAAGCTGACGTAACGATCATTGATGATTGTAAAGTGATTTATCATGCGTAACGGGCCATATTTTTGTAAGGAATGACTTTTGGGTTGGGATTCAACACTCAATTAAAATTCGCTTGCCTCCCCTATTCCCGACGATTGCAAAACCTTATATATAAAAACTAAAAAGAGGTGTAAATCCCTAAAAATTATAGAAACTTTTTGGAAATATCTCTCTCTAAAATTTTGCATTGTGCATTTCCATTTTAGATGTATAATTTTTTCTTAAATCAAACTTGAGTTTTCACTTTTCGCTTCATCTCGTAGACAAAACAGAGAATAGATGACAACGAAAGGAAAATTTTAGAGTTTGTGTATTGAAAAAATTTAAAGCAATAAAAAATGTAAGAAAAATTTATTCACCCACCACAAATGAACACAAAAGTTTTGTCATCAAGTTTGGGAAATTCCACTAGTACAACAACCCCAATAGCTTGGAATTTGATAAGAAAAAGATATTTCTACACATGCTTTCAAAAATGGATATGCATGTTTGAAACATGTTAAAGATGCAAATGACCTACGGATCCAAACCTTTTAAAGAGAATAAAAAGTTGCTCATTGAATTCTCAACTGAACGTGCGGTGGGATATTTAACCGAGTCAAACAAGCCATTATTTTGCCCATTTACAAAAAGTTTACCTAACGATCATTGATGATTTGTAAACTGATTTATCAAGTGTAACGGGCCATATTTTTGTAAGGAATGACTTTTGGTTTGGGATTCAACACTCAGTTAAAATTCCCTCGCCTCCCCTTTTCCCAACGATTGCAAAACCTGATATATAAAAACTAAAAAGAGGTTTAAATGCCTAAAAATTACAGAAACATTTTGGAAATATCTCTCTATATAATTTTGAAAAGTGCATTTCCATTTTAGATGTATACATTTTTCTTAAATTAAAACTTGTTTTTTCACTTTTCCCTTCATCCCGTAGACAAAACAGAGAATAGATGACAACGAAATGAAAATTTTAGAGTTTGTGTATGGAAAAAATTTAAAGCAATAAAAAACGTAAGTAAAGAAAATTTATTCACAAACCACAAATGAACACAAAAGTTTTGTCAACCAAGTTTGGGAAATTCTACTAGTACAACAACCCCAATAGCTTGGAATTTGATAAGAAAGAGATTTTTCTACACATGCTTTAAAAAATGGATATGCATGCTCGAAACATATTAAAAATGCAAATGACCTATGGATTCAAACCTTTTAAAGAGAATAAAAAGTTGCTCATTAAATTCTCAAGTGAACGTGCGGTGGGATATTTAACCGAGTCAAACAAGCCATTATTTTGCCCATTTACAAAAAGTTTACCTAACGATCATTGATGATTTGTAAACTAATTTATCAAGCATAACGGGCCATATTTTTGTAAGGAATGACTTTTGGTTTGGGATTCAATACTCAGTTCAAATTCCCTCGCCTCCCCTTTTCCCGACGATTGCAAAACCTTATATATAAAAACTTAAAAGAGGTGTAAATCCCTAAAAATTACAAAAACTTTTTGGAAATATTTCTCTCTATAATTTTGCATTGTGCATTTCCATTTTAGATGTATACTTTTTTCTTAAATCAAAACTTGAGTTTTCACTTTTCCCTTCATCTCGGAGACAAAAAAGAGAATAGATGAGAACGAAATGAAAATTTTAGACTTTGTGTATGGAAAAAATTTAAAGCAATACCAAACGTAAGAAAAGAAAATTTATTCACACAACACAAATGAACACAAAAGTTTTGTCATCCATGTTTGGGAAATTCCACTAGATCAACAACCCCAATGGATTGGAATTTGATAAGAAAGAGATTTTTGAACACATACTTTAAAAAATGGATATGCATGCTTGAAACATGTTAAAGATGCAATTAACCTATGGAGCCAAACGTTTTAAAGAGAATAACAAACCGCTCATTGCATTCTCAAGTGAACATGCGGTGGGATATTTACTCGAGTCAAAGAAGCCATTATTTTGCTAATTTACAAAAAGCTGACCTAACGATCATTGATGATTGTAAAGTGATTTATCATGCGCAACGGGCATATTTTTGTAAGGAATGACTTTTGGGTTGGGATTCAACACTCAGTTAAAATTCCCTCGCCTCCCCTTTTCCCAACAATTGCAAAACTTTAAATATAAAAACTAAAAAGAGTTTTAAATCCATAAAAATTAGAGAAACTTTTTTGAAATATCTCTCTCTATAATTTTGCATTGTGCATTTCCATTTTAGATGTATACATTTTTCTTAAATCAAAACTTGATTTTTCACTTTTCCCTTCATCTCGTAGACAAAACAGAGAATAGAGGACAACGAAATGAAAATTTTAGAGTTTGTGTATGGAAAAAATTTAAAGCAATAAAAAACGTATTTAAAGAAAATTTATTCACACACCACAAATGAACACAAAAGTTTTGTCATCCAAGTTTGGGAATTCCACTAGTACAACAACCCCAATAGCTTGGAATTTGATGAGAAAGAGATTTTTCTACACATGCTTTAAAAAATAGATAAGCATGCTTGAAACATGTTAAACATGCAAATGACCTATGGATCCAAACCTTTTAAAGAGAGTAACAAACAGCTCATCGAATTCTCAAGTGAACGTGCGGTGGGATATTTACTCGAGTCAAACAAGCCATTATTTTTCCCATTTATAAAAAAAGTTGACCTAACGATCATTGATGATTGTAAACTGATTGATCATGCGTAACGGGCCATATTTTTGTAAGGAATGACTTTTGGGTTAGGATTCAACACTCAGTTAAAATTTCCTCGCCTCCCCTTTTCCGGACTATTGCAAAACCTTATATGTAAAAACAAAAAAGAGGTTTAAATCCCTAAATATTATAGAAACTTTTTTGAAATATCTCTCTCTATAAATTTGCATTGTGCATTTCCATTATAGATGTATACTTTTTTCTAAAATCAAAACTTCAGTTTTCACTTTTCCCTTCATCTCGTGGACAAAAAAGAGAATAGATGACAACAAAATGAAAATTTTAGAGTTTGTGTACGGAAAAAAATTAAAGCAATGACAAAAGTAAGTAAAGAAAATTTATTCAGACAACACAAATGAACACAAAAGTTTTGTCATCCATGTTTGGGAAATTCCACTAGATCAACAACCCCAATGGATTGGAATTTGATAAGAAAGAGATTTTTGAACACATACTTTAAAAAATGGATATGCATGCTTGAAACATGTTAAAGATGCAATTGACCTATGGAGCCAAACGTTTTAAAGAGAATAACAAACCGCTCATTGCATTCTCAAGTGAACATGCGGTGGGATATTTACTCGAGTCAAAGAAGCCATTATTTTGCTAATTTACAAAAAGCTGACCTAACGATCATTGATGATTGTAAAGTGATTTATCATGCGCAACGGGGCATATTTTTGTAAGGAATGACTTTTGGGTTGGGATTCAACACTCAGTTAAAATTCCCTCGCCTCCCCTTTTCCCAACAATTGCAAAACTTTAAATATAAAAACTAAAAAGAGGTTTAAATCCATAAAAATTAGAGAAACTTTTTTGAAATATCTCTCTCTTTAATTTTGCATTGTGCATTTCCATTTTAGATGTATACATTTTTCTTAAATCAAAACTTGATTTTTCACTTTTCCCTTCATCTCGTAGACAAAACAGAGAATAGAGGACAACGAAATGAAAATTTTAGAGTTTGTGTATGGAAAAAATTTAAAGCAATAAAAAACGTATTTAAAGAAAATTTATTCACACACCACAAATGAACACAAATGTTTTGTCATCCAAATTTGGGAAATTCCACTAGTACAACAACCCCAATAGCTTGGAATTTGATGAGAAAGAGATTTTTCTACACATGCTTTAAAAAATAGATAAGCATGCTTGAAACATGTTAAACATGCAAATGACCTATGGATCCAAACCTTTTAAAGAGAGTAACAAACAGCTCATCGAATTCTCAAGTGAACGTGCGGTGGGATATTTACTCGAGTCAAACAAGCCATTATTTTTCCCATTTATAAAAAAAGCTGACCTAACGATCATTGATGATTGTAAACTGATTGATCGTGCGTAACGGGCCATATTTTTGTAAGGAATGTCTTTTGGGTTAGGATTCAACACTCAGTTAAAATTCCCTCGCCTCCCCTTTTCCGGACTATTGCAAAACCTTATATGTAAAAACAAAAAAGAGGTTTAAATCCCTAAATATTATAGAAACTTTTTTGAAATATCTCTCTCTATAAATTTGCATTGTGCATTTCCATTATAGATGTATACTTTTTTCTAAAATCAAAACTTCAGTTTTCACTTTTCCCTTCATCTCGTGGACAAAAAAGAGAATAGATGACAACAAAATGAAAATTTTAGAGTTTGTGTACGGAAAAAAATTAAAGCAATGACAAAAGTAAGTAAAGAAAATTTATTCACACAACACAAATGAACACAAAAGTTTTGTCATCCATGTTTGGGAAATTCCACTAGATCAACAACCCCAATGGATTGGAATTTGATAAGAAAGAGATTTTTGAACACATACTTTAAAAAATGGATATGCATGCTTGAAACATGTTAAAGATGCAATTGACCTATGGAGCCAAACGTTTTAAAGAGAATAACAAACCGCTCATTGCATTCTCAAGTGAACATGCGGTGGGATATTTACTCGAGTCAAAGAAGCCATTATTTTGCTAATTTACAAAAAGCTGACCTAACGATCATTGATGATTGTAAAGTGATTTATCATGCACAACGGGGCATATTTTTGTAAGGAATGACTTTTGGGTTGGGATTCAACACTCAGTTAAAATTCCCTCGCCTCCCCTTTTCCCAACAATTGCAAAACTTTAAATATAAAAACTAAAAAGAGGTTTAAATCCATAAAAATTAGAGAAACTTTTTTGAAATATCTCTCTCTTTAATTTTGCATTGTGCATTTCCATTTTAGATGTATACATTTTTCTTAAATCAAAACTTGATTTTTCACTTTTCCCTTCATCTCGTAGACAAAACAGAGAATAGAGGACAACGAAATGAAAATTTTAGAGTTTGTGTATGGAAAAAATTTAAAGCAATAAAAAACGTATTTAAAGAAAATTTATTCACACACCACAAATGAACACAAATGTTTTGTCATCCAAATTTGGGAAATTCCACTAGTACAACAACCCCAATAGCTTGGAATTTGATGAGAAAGAGATTTTTCTACACATGCTTTAAAAAATAGATAAGCATGCTTGAAACATGTTAAACATGCAAATGACCTATGGATCCAAACCTTTTAAAGAGAGTAACAAACAGCTCATCGAATTCTCAAGTGAACGTGCGGTGGGATATTTACTCGAGTCAAACAAGCCATTATTTTTCCCATTTATAAAAAAAGCTGACCTAACGATCATTGATGATTGTAAACTGATTGATCGTGCGTAACGGGCCATATTTTTGTAAGGAATGTCTTTTGGGTTAGGATTCAACACTCAGTTAAAATTCCCTCGCCTCCCCTTTTCCGGACTATTGCAAAACCTTATATGTAAAAACTAAAAAGAGGTTTAAATTCCTAAAAATTATAGAAACTTTTTTGAAATATCACTCTCTATAATTTTGCATTGTGCATTTCCATTTTAGATGTATACTTTTTTCTGAAATCAAAACTTCAGTTTTCACTTTTCCCTTCATCTCGTGGACAAAAAAGAGAATAGATGACAACAAAATGAAAATTTTAGAGTTTGTGTACGGAAAAAAATTAAAGCAATGACAAAAGTAAGTAAAGAAAATTTATTCACACACCACAAATGAACACTAAAGTTTTGTCATCCAAGTTTGGGAAATTCCACTAGTACAACAACCCCAATTGCTTGGAATTTGATAAGAAAGAGATATTTCTACACATGCTTTAAAAAATGGATATGCATGCTTGAAACATGTTAAAGATGCAATTGACCTATGGAGCCAAACGTTTTAAAGAGAATAACAAACCGCTCATTGCATTCTCAAGTGAACATGCGGTGGGATATTTACTCGAGTCAAAGAAGCCATTATTTTGCTAATTTACAAAAAGCTGACCTAACGATCATTGATGATTGTAAAGTGATTTATCATGCGCAACGGGGCATATTTTTGTAAGGAATGACTTTTGGGTTGGGACTCAACACTCAGTTAAAATTCCCTCGCCTCCCCTTTTCCCAACAATTGCAAAACTTTAAATATAAAAACTAAAAAGAGGTTTAAATCCATAAAAATTAGAGAAACTTTTTTGAAATATCTCTCTCTATAATTTTGCATTGTGCATTTCCATTTTAGATGTATACATTTTTCTTAAATCAAAACTTGATTTTTCACTTTTCCCTTCATCTCGTAGACAAAACAGAGAACAGAGGACAACGAAATGAAAATTTTAGAGTTTGTGTATGGAAAAAATTTAAAGCAATAAAAAACGTATTTAAAGAAAATTTATTCACACACCACAAATGAACACAAAAGTTTTGTCATCCAAGTTTGGGAAATTCCACTAGTACAACAACCCCAATAGCTTGGAATTTGATGAGAAAGAGATTTTTCTACACATGCTTTAAAAAATAGATAAGCATGCTTGAAACATGTTAAACATGCAAATGACCTATGGATCCAAACCTTTTAAAGAGAGTAACAAACAGCTCATCGAATTCTCAAGTGAACGTGCGGTGGGATATTTGCTCGAGTCAAACAAGCCATTATTTTTCCCATTTATAAAAAAAGCTGACCTAACGATCATTGATGATTGTAAACTGATTGATCATGCGAAACGGGCCATATTTTTGTAAGGAATGACTTTTGGGTTAGGATTCAACACTCAGTTAAAATTCCCTCGCCTCCCCTTTTCCCGAGTATTGCAAAACGTTATATGTAAAAACTAAAAAGAGGTTTAAATCCCTAAAAATTATAGAAACTTTTTTGAAATATCTCTCTCTATAATTTTGCATTGTGCATTTCCATTTTAGATGTATACTTTTTTCTGAAATCAAAACTTCAGTTTTCACTTTTCCCTTCATCTCGTGGACAAAAACGAGAATAGATGACAACAAAATGAAAATTTTAGAGTTTGTGTACGGAAAAAAATTAAAGCAATGACAAAAGTAAGTAAAGAAAAGTTATTCACACACCACAAATGAACACTAAAGTGTTGTCATCCAAGTTTGGGAAATTCCACTAGTACAACAACCCCAATTGCTTGGAATTTGATAAGAAAGAGATATTTATACACATGCTTTAAAAAATGGATATGCATGCTTGAAACATGTTAAATATAGAAATGACCTATGGATCGAAACCTTTTAAAGGGAAAAAATTGCTCATTAAATTCTCAAGTGAATGTGCGGTGGGATATTTAACCGAGTCAAACAAGCCATTATTTTGCCCATTTGAAAAAAGCTGACCTAACGATCATTGATGATTGTAAAGTGATTTATCATGCGTAGCGGGCCATATTTTTGTGAGGAATGACTTTTGGGTTGGGATTCAACACTCAGTTAAAATTCCCTCGCCTCCCCTTTTCCTGACTATTGCAAAACCTGATATATAAAAACTAAAAAGAGGTTTAAATCCCTAAAAATTAGTTAAACGTTTTGGAAATATCTCTCTCTATATTTGTTCATTGTGCATTTCCATTCTGGATATATACATTTTTCTTAAATGAAAACTTGAGTTTTCACTTTTCCCTTCATCTCGTAGATAAGAAAGGGAATAGATGACAACGAAATGAAAATTTTAGATTTTGTGTATGGAAGAAATTTAAAGCAATGACTAAAGTAAGTAAAGAAAATTTATTCACACACCACAAATGAACACAAAATTTTTGTCATCCAAGTTTGGGAAATTCCACTAAGTCAATAACCCCAATAGATTGGAATTTGATAAGAAAGAGATTTTTCTACACTTGCTTTAAAAATGGGATATGCATGCTTGAAACATGTTAAAGATGCAAATGACCTATGGATCCAAAACCTTTGAAGAGAATAGCCAACAGCTGATTGAATTCTCAAGTGAACGTGCGGTGGCATATTTAACCGAGTCAAAGAAGCCAATATTTTGCCCATTTACAAAAAGCTGACCTAACGATCATTGATGATTGTAAACTGATTTATCATGCGTAACGGGCCATATTTTTTTAAGCAATGACTTTTGGGATTGGATTCAACACTCAGTTAAAATTCCCTCGCCTCTCCTTTGTTCGACTATTGCAAAACCTGATATATAAAAACTAAAAAAGGGTTTAAATCCCTAAAAATTACAGTAACTTTAGGGAAATATCTCTCTCTATAATTGTGCATTGTGCATTTCCATTTTAGATGTATACATTTTTCTTAAATCAAAATTGGAGTTTTCACTTTTCCCTTCATCTCGTAGACAAAAAAGAGAATTGATGACAACGAAATGAAAATTTTAGACTTTGTGTATGGAAAAAATTTAAAGCAATAACAAACGTAAGTAAAGAAATGTTATTCACACAACACAAATGAACACAAAAAATTTGTCATCAAAGTTTGGAAATTCCAGTAGATCAACAACCCCAATGGATTGGAATTTGATAAGAAAGAGATTTTTCTACACATACTTTAAAAAATGGATATGCATGCTTGAAACATGTTAAAGATGAAAATGACCTATGGATCCAAACCTTTTAAAGAGAACAACAAACCGCTCATTGGATTCTCAAGTGAACATGCGGTGGGATATTTAACCGAGTCAAACAAGCAATTATTTTTCCCATTTACAAAAAGCTGACCTAACGATCATTGATGATTGTAAAGTGATTTTTCATATGTAACGGGCCATATTTTTGTAAGGAATGACTTTTGGGTTGGTATTCAACACACAGTTAAAATTCCCTTGCCTCTCTTTTCCCGACGATTGCAAAACCGTATATATAAAAACTAAAAAGAAGTTTAAATCCCTAAAAATTACAGAAACTTTTTGGAGATATATCTCCCTATAATTTTGCATTGTGCATTTTCATTTTAGATGTATACTTTTTTCTTAAATCAAAACTTGAGTTTTCACTTTTCCCTTCATCTCGTAGACAAAACAGAGAATAGATGACAACGAAATGAAAATTTTAGAGTTTGTGTATATAAATATTTTAAAGCAATAAAAAACGTAAGTAAAGAAAATTTATTGACACACCACAAATGAACACAAAATTTTTGTCATCCAAGTTTGGGAAATTCCACTAGTACAACAACCCCAATAACTTGGAATTTGATAAGAAAGAGATATTTCTACACTTGCTTTAAAAAATGGATATGCATGCTTGAAACATGTTGAAGATGCAAATGACCTATGGATCCAAAATTTTTAAAGAGAATAAAAAGTTGCTCATTAAATTTTCAAGTGAACGTGCAGTGGAATATTTAATCGAGTCAAACAAGCGATTATTTTTCCCATTTACAAAAAGCTGACCTAACGATCATTGATGATTGTAAAATGATTTATCATGCGTAACGGGCCATATTTTTGTAAGGAATGACTTTTGGGTTGGGATTCAACACTCAGTTAAAATTCCCTCGCCTATCCTTTTCTCGACGATTGCAAAACTTGATATATAAAAACTAAAAAGAGGTTTAAATCCCCTAAAATTACAGAAATTTTTTGGAAATATCTCTCTCTGTATTTGAGCATTGTGCATTTCCATTTTAGATGTATACATTTTTCTTAAATCAAAACTTGAGTTTTCACTTTTCCCTTTCTCTCGTTGACAAAAAGGAGAATAGATGACAACGACATGAAAATTTTAGACTTTGTGTATAGAAAAAATTTTAAGCGATAACAATCTTAAGTAAAGAAAATTTATTCACACACCACAAATGAATGCAAAATTTTTGTCATCCAAGTTTGGGAAATTCCACTAGATCAACAACCCCAGTAGATTGGAATTTGATAAGAAAGAGATTTTTCTGCACATGCTTTAAAAAATGGATATGCATGCTTGAAACATGTTAAAGATGCAGATGACCTATGGATCCAAACCTTTTAAAGAGAATTACAAAGCACTCATTGAATTCTCAACTGAACGTGCGGTCGGATAATTAACCGAGTCAAACAAGCCATTATTTTGCCCATTTACAAAAAGCTGACCTAATGATCATTGATGATTGTAAAGTGATTTATCATGCGTAACGGGCCATATTTTTGTAAGGAATGACTTTTGGGTTGGGATTCAAGACTCAGTTAAAATTCCCTCCCCCCCCCCCCCCCCCCTTCTTTCCCGACGATTGCAAAACCTGATATATAAAAACTAAAAAGAGGTTTAAATCCCTAAAAATTACCGAAACGTTTTGGAAATATCTCTCTCTATAATTTTCCATTGTCTGTTTCCATTTTAGATGTATACTTTTTTCTCAAATGAAAACTTGAGTTTTCACTTTTCCCTTCATCACGTAGACAAAAAAGAGAATAGCTGACAACGAAATGAAAATTTGAGATTTTGTGTATGGAAAAAATTTTAAGCAATGACTAAATTAAGTAAAGAAAATTTATTCACACATCACAAATGAACACAAAAGTTTTGTCATCCAAGTTTGGGAAATTCCACTAGCACAACAACCCCAATAGCTTGGAATATTATAAGAAAGAGATATTTCTACACATGCTTTACAAAATGGATATGCATGCTTGAAACATGTTAAATATGAAAATGACCTATGGATCCAAAAATTTTAAAGAGAATAAAAAATTGCTCATTAAATTCTCAAGTGAACGTGCGGTGGGATATTTAACCGAGTCAAACAAGCCATTATTTTGCCCATTTAAAAAAAGCTGACCTAACGATCATTGATGATTGTAAAGTGATTTATCATGCGTAACGGGCCATATTTTTTTAAGAATGACTTTTCGGTTGGGATTCAACACTCAGTGAAAATTCCCTTGCCTCCCCTTTTCCCGACGATTGCAAAACCTGATATATAAAAACTAAAAAGAGGTTTAAATCCCTAAAAATTACAGAAACGTTTTGGAAATATCTCTCTCCATATTTTTGCATTGTGCATTTCCATTTTAGATGTATACATTTTTCTTAAATCAAAACTTGAGTTTTCACTTTTCCCTTCATCTCGAAGACAATAAAGAGAATAGATGATAACGAAATGAAAATATTAGAGTTTGTGTATGGAAAAAATTTAAAGCAATAACAAACCTAAGTAAAATTTAATCACACACCACAAATGAACACAAAAGTTTTGTCATCCAAGTTTGGGAAATTCCACTAGTGTAACAACCCCAATAGAATGGCTCTCGATAATTTTCCATTATGCATTTCCATTTTAGATGTATATTTTTTTCTTAAATAAAAATTTGAGTTTTCACTTTTCCCTTCTTCTCGTAGACAAAAAAGAGAATACGTGACACCGAAATGAAAATTTTAGACTTTGTGTAAGGAAAAAATTTAAAGCAATAACAAATGTAAGTAAAGAAAATTTATTCACACACCTCAAATGAACACAAAAGTTTTGCCATCCAAGTTTGGGAAATTCCACTTAATCAACAACCCTAATAGATTGGAATTTGATAAGAAAGAGATATTTCTACACATGCATTAAAAAATGGATACGCATGCTTGAAACATATTAAAGATGCAAACGAGCTATGGATCCAAATCTTTTAAAGTGAATAAAAAATTTCTGATTAAATTATCAAGTGAATGTGCAGTGGGATATTTAACCGAGTCCAACAAGCCATTATTCTGCCCATTTACAAAAAGCTGACCTAACGATCATTGATGATTGTAAAGTGATTTATCATGCATAACGGGCCATATTTTTGTAAGGAATAACTTTTTGGTTGGGATTCAACACTCAGTTAAAATTCCCTCGCCTGTCCTTTTCCCGACGATTGCAAAATATTATATATAAAAACTTAAAAGAGGTTTAAATCCCTAAAATTTATCAAAACTTTTTGGAAATATCCCACTCTGTATTTGTGCATTGTGCATTTCCATTTTAGATGTATACATTTTTCTTAAATCAAAACTTGAGTTTTCACTTTTCCCTTCATCTCGTAGACAAAAAGGAGAATAGATGACAACGAAATAAAAATTTTGGACTTTGTGTATGGAAAAAATTTAAAGCAATAACAAACATAAGTAAAGAAAATTTATTCACACACCACAAATGAATACAAAATTTTTGTCATCCATGTTTGGGAAATTCTACTAGTTCAACAACCCCGATAGATGGGAATTTGATAAGAAAGAGATTTTTCTACACATGCTTTAATAAATGGATATGTATGCTTGAAACATGTTAAATATGCAAATGACCTATGCATCCAAACCTTTTAAAGAGAATAACAAACCGCTCATTGAATTCTCAAGTGAACGTGCAGTGGGAATTTTAACCGAGTCAAACAAGCCATTATTTCTCCCATTTACAAAAACCTGACCTAACGATCACTGTTGATTGTAAAGTGATTTATCATGCGTAACATGCCATATTTTTGTAAGGAATGACTTTTGGGTTGCGATTCAACACTCAGTTAAAATTCCCTCGCCTCCCCTTTTCCTAGCGATTGCAAAACCTGATATATAAAAACTAAAAAGAGGTTTAAATCCCAAAAAATTACAGAAACTTTTTGGAAATCTCTCTCTCTATAATTTTGCATTGTGCATTTCCATTTTAGATGTATACTTTTTTCTTAAATCAAAACTTGAGTTTTCACTTTTCCCTTCATCTCGTAGACAAAACAGAGAATAGATGAAACCGAAATGAAAATTTTAGAGTTTGTGTATGGAAAAAATTTTAAGCAATAAAAAACACAAATGAACACAAAATTTTTGTCATCCAAGTTTGGAAAATTCCACTAGTACAACAACCCCAATAGCTTGGAATTTGATAAGAAAGTGAAATTTCTACACATGCTTTAAAAAATGGATATGCATGCTTCAAACATGTTAAAGATGCAAACGACCTATGGATTCAAATCTTTTAAATAGAATAAAAAATCGCTGAATAAATTATCAAGTGAATATGCAATGGGATATTTAACCGAGTCCAACAAGCCATTATTTTGCCCATTTACAAAAAGTTGACCTAACGATCATTAATGATTGTAAAGTGATTTACCATGCGTAACGGGGCATATTTTTGTAAGGAATGACTTTTGGGTTGGGATTCATCACTCAGTTAAAATTTCCTCGCCTGTGCTTTTCCCGACGATTGCAAAATCTGATGTATAAAAATTAAAAAGAGGTTTAAATCCTTAAAATTTACAGAAACTTTTTAGAAATTTCTCTCTCTCTGTATTTGTGCATTGTGCATTTCCATTTTAGATTGATACATTTTTCTTAAATCAAAACTTGAGTGTTCACTTTTCACTTCATGTCGTAGACAAAAAAGAGAATAGAAGACAACGAAATTAAAATTTTAGACTTTGTGTATTTAAAAAATTTAAAGCTATAAAAAACGTAAGTAAAGAAAATTTATTCACACACCACAAATGAACGCAAAAGTTTTGTCATCCAAGTTTGGGAAATTCCACTAGATCAACAACCCCAATAGATTGGAATTTGATTAGAAAGAAATTTTTCTACACATACTTTAAAAAATGGTTATGCATGCTTGAAACATGTTAAAGATGAAAATGACCTATGGATCCAAACCTTTTAAAGAGAATAACAAACCGCTCATTGAATTCTCAAGTGAACATGCGGTGGGATATTTACTCTAGTCAAACAAGCCATTATTTTGCCCATTTACAAAATGCTGACCAAACGATCATTGATGATTGTAAAGTGATTTATCATGCGTAACGGGCCATATTTTTGTAAGGAATTACTTTTGGGTTGGGATTCAACACTTAGTTAAAATTCCATCGCCCCCCCTTTTCCCGACGATTGCAAAACCTGATATATAAAAACTAAAAAGAGGTTTAAATCCCTAAAAATTACAGAAACTTTTTGGAAGTATCTCTCTCTATAATTTTGCATTGTGCATTTCCATTTTAGATGTATACATTTTTCGTAAATCAAAACTTGATTTTTCACTTTTCCCTTCATCTCGTAAACAAAAAAGTGAATAGTTGACAACGAAATGAAAATTTTAAAGTTTGTGTATGGAAAAAATTTAAAGCATTAACAAACGTAAGTAAAATTTATTCACACACCACAAATGAACACAAAAGTTTTGTCATCCAAGTTTGGGAAATTCAACTAGTTTAACAACCCCAATAGATTGGCTCTCTATAATTTTCCATTGTGAATTTCCATTTTAGATGTATACTTTTTTCTTAAATCAAAACTTCAGTTTTCACTTTTTCCTTCATCTCGTAGACAAAAAAGATAACAGATGACAACGAAATGAAAATTCAAGAGTTTGTGCATGGAAAAAATTTAAAGCAATAACAAAAGTAAGTAAAGAAAATTTATTCACACACCACAAATGAACACAAATGTTTTGTCATCCAAGTTTGGGAAATTCCACAAGTTCAAGAACCCCAATAGCTTTGAGTTTGATAAGAAAGAGATTTTTCTACACATGCTTTAAAAAATGGATATGCATGCTTGAAACATGTTAAAGATGCAAATGACCTATGGATCCAAACCTTTTAAAGAGAATAAAAAATTGCTCATTCAATTCTCAAGTGAATATGCGGTGGGATATTGAACCGAGTCAAACAAGCCATTATTTTGCCCATTTACAAAAAGCTGACCTAACGATGAATGATGATTGTAAAGTGATTTATCATGCGTAATGGGCCATATTTTTGTAAGGAATGACTTTTGGGTTGGGATTCAACACTCACTTAAACTTCCCTCGCCTCCCCTTTTCCCGACGATTGCAAAACCTGATATATAAATACTAAAAAGATATTTAAATCCCTAAAAATGACAGAAACGTTTTGGAAACATCTCTCTCTATATTTGTGCATTGTGCATTTTCATTTTAGATGTATACATTTTTCATATATCAAAACTAGAGTTTTCACTTTTCCCTTCATCTCGTAGGCAAAACAGAGAATAGATGACAACGAAATGAAAATTTTAGACTTTGTGTGTGGAAAAAATTTAAAGCAATAACAAACGTAAGTAAAGAAAATTTATTCACACACCACAAATGAACACAAAAGTTTTGTCATCCAAGTTTCGGAAATTCCACTAGTACAACAACCGCAATAGCTTGGAATTTGATAAGAAAGAGAAATTTCTACACATGCTTTAAAAAATGGATATGCATGCTTCAAACATGTTAAAGATGCAAATGACCTATGGATCCAAATTTTTTAAAGAGAATAAAATATTGCTGATTAAATTCTCCAGTGAATGTGCTGTGGGATATTTAACCGAGTCAAACAAGCCATTATTTTGCCCATTTACAAAAAGCTGACCTAACGATCATTGACGATTGTAAAGTGATTTATCATGCGTAACGGGCCATATTTTTGTACGGAATGACTTTTGGGTTGGGATTCAACACTCAGTTAAAATTCCATCGCATCGCCTTTCCCCGACGATTGCAAAACCTGATATATAAAAACTAAAAAGAGGTTTAAATCAATAAAAATTACAGAAACTTTTTGAAAATATATCTCTCTATAATTTTTCATTGTGCATTTCCATTTAAGATGTATACTTTTTTCTTAAATACAAACTTGAGTTTTCACTTTTCCCTTCATCTCGTAGACAAAAAAGAGAATAGATGACAACGAAATGAAAATTTTCCACTTTGAGTTTGGAAAAAATTTAAAGCAATGAAAAACGTAAGTAAAGAAAATTTTATCACACACCACAAATGAACACAAAAGTTTTGCTATCCAAGTTTGGGAAATTCCACTAGATCAACAACCCTATTAGATTTGAATTTGATAAGAAAGAGATATTTCTACACATGCTTTAAAAAATGGATATGCATGCCTGAAACATGTTAAAGATGCAAATTACCTATGGATCCAAACCGTTTAAAGAGAACAACAAATCGCTCATTGAATTCTCAAGTGAACGTGCGGTGGGATATTTAACCGAGTCAAACTAGCCATTATTTTGCCCATTTACAAAAAGCTGACCTAACGATCATGGATGATTGTAAAGTGATTTATCATGCGTGACGGGCCATATTTTTGTAAGGAATGACTTTTGGGTTGCGATTCAACACTCAGTTAAAATTCCCTCACCTCCCCTTTTCCCGACGATTGTAAAACCTTATATATAAAAACTAAAAAGAAGTTTAAATCCCTAAAAATTATAGAAATTTTTTGGAAATATCTCTCTCGATAATTTTGCATTGTGCATTTCCTTTTTAGATGTATACTTTTTTCTTAAATCAAAACTTGAGTTTTCACTTTTCCCTTCATGTCGTAGAAAAAACTGAGAATAGATGACTACGAAATGAAAATTTTAGAGTTTGTGTATGGAAAAAATTTAAAGCAATAAAAAATGTAAGTAAAGAAAATTTATTAACAGACCACAAATGAACACAAAAGTTTTGTCATCCAAGTTTGGGAAATTCCACTAGTACAACAACCCCAATAGCTTGGAATTTGATTATAAAGAGAAATTTCTACACATGCTTTAAAAAATGGATATGCATGCTTCAAACATGTTAAAGATGCAAATGACCTATAGATCCAAATCTTTTAAAGAGAATAAAAAATTGCTGATTAAATTCTCAAGTGAATGTGCAGTTGGAGATTTAACCGAGTAAAAAAAGCCATTATTTTGCCAATTTACAAAAGTTGACCTAATGATCATTGATGATTGTAAATTGATTTATCATGCGTAACGGGCCATATTTTTCTAAGGAATGACTTTTGGGTTGGGATTCAACACTCAGTTAAAATTCCCTCGCCTTTTCTTTTCCCAACGATTGCAAATTCTGATGTATAAAAACTAAAAAGAGGTTTAAATCCCTAAAATTTACAGAATCTTTTTGGAAATATTTCTCTCTGTATTTGTACATTGTGCATTTTTATTTTAGATGTATTCATTTTTCTTAAATGAAAACTTGAGTTTTCACTTTTCCCTTCATCTCGTAGACAAAAAAAAGAATAGATGACAACGAAATGAAAATTTTAGACTGTGTATGGAAAAGTTTTAAAGCAATAACAAACGTAAGTAAAGAAAATTTATTCGCACAACACAAATGAACACAAAAGTTTTGTCATTCAAGTTTAGGAAAGTCCACTAGATCAACAACCCCTATGGATTGGAATTTGATAAGAAAGAGATTTTTCTAAACAGACTTTAAAAAATGGGTATGCATGCTTGAAACATAGTAAAGATGCCAATGACCGATGGATCCAAACAATTTAAAGAGAATAACAAACCCCTCATTGGATTCTCAAGTGAACATGCAGTGGGATATTTACTCGAGTCAAGCAAGCCATTATTTTGCCCATTTACAAAAGGCTGACCTAACGATCATTGATGATTGTAAAGTGATTTATCATGCATAACGGGCCATATTTTTGTAAGGAATAACTTTTGGGTTGGGATTCGAGACTCAGTTAAAATTTCCTTGCGTCCACTTTTCCCGACGATTGCAAAACCTTATATATAAAAACTAAAAAGAGGTTTAAATCCCTAAAAATTACAAAAACGTTTTTGAAATCTCTCTCTCTATAATTTTGCATTGTGCATTTCCATTTTAGATGTATACTTTTTTCTTAAATCAAAAATTGAGTTTCACTTTTCCCTTCATCTCGTAGACAAAACAAAGAATAGATGACAACGAAATGAATATTTTAGAGTTTGTGTGTGGAAAAAATTTAAAGCAATAAAAAAACGTAAGTAAAGAAAATTTATTCACACACTACAAATGAACTCAAAAGTTTTGTCATCCAAGTTTGGGAAATTCCACTAGTACAACAACCCCAATAGCTTGGAATTTGATAAGAAAGAGATATTTGTACACATGCTTTAAAAAATGGATATGCATGCTTGAAACATGTTAAAGAAGCAAATGACCTATGGATCCAAACCGTTTAAAGACAATAAAAAGTTGCTCATTCAATTCTCAAGTAAACTTGCGGTGGGATATTTAATCGAGTCAAACAAGCCATTATTTTGCCCATTTACAAAAAGCTGACCTAACGATCATTGATGATTTGTAAACTGATTTATCAATCGTAATGGGCCATATTTTTTTAAGGAATGAATTTTGGGTTGGGATCCAACACGCAGTTAAAATTCCCTCGCCTCCCCTTTTCTCGACTATTGCAAAACCTGATATATAAAAACTAAAAAGAGGTTTAAATCCCTAAAAATTATAGAAACGTTTTGGAAATATCTCTCTCTATAATTTTCCATTGTGCATTTCCATTTTAGATGTACACTTTTTTCTCAAATCAATACTTCACTTTTCACTTTTGCCTTCATCTCGTAGACAAAAAAGAGAATAGATGACAATGAAATAAAAATTTTAGAGTTTGTGTATGGAAAAAATTTAAAGCAATGACAAAAGTAAGTAAAGAAAACTTATTCACAAACCACAAATGAACACAAAAGTTTTGTCATCCAAGTTTGGGAAATTCCACTAGATCAACAACCCCAATGGATTGGAATTTGATAAGAAAGAGATTTTCTACACATCCTTTAAAAAATGGATATGCATGCTTGAAACATGTCAAAGATGCAAATGACCTATGGATCCAAACCTTTTTAAGAGAATAACAAACCTCTCATTGGATTCTCAAATGAACATGCGGTGGGATATTTACTCGAGTCAAACAAGCCATTATTTTGCCCATTTACAAAAAAAGCTGACCTAAAGATCATTGATGATTGTAAAGTGATTTATCATGTGTAACGGGCCTTATTTTTGTAAGGAATGACTTTTGGGTTGGGATTCAACACTCAGTTAAAATGCCGTCGCCTCCCCTTTTCCCGACGATTGCTAAACCTGATATAAAAACTAAAAAGAGGTTTAAATTCCTAGAAATTACGGAATTTTTTTTGAAATATCTCTCTCTATAATTTTGCATTGTGCATTTCCATTTTAGATGTATAATTTTTTCTCAAATCAAAACTTCACTTTTCACTTTTCTCTTTATCTCGTAGAAAAAAAAGAGAATATATGACAACGAATTGAAAATTTTAGAGTTTATGTATGGAAAAAACATAAAGCAATGACAAAAGTAAGTAAAAATAATTTATTCACACACCAAAAATGAACACAAAAGTTTTGACAACCAAGTTTGGGAAATTCCACTAGTACAACAACCCCAATAGCTTGGAATTTGATAAGAAAGAGATATTTCTACACATGCTTTAAAAAATGGATATGCATGCTTGAAACATGTTAAAGATGCAAATGCCCTATGGATCCAAACCTTTTATAGAGAATAAAAAGTTGCTCATTAAATTCTAAAGTGAACGTGTGGAGGGATATTTAACCGAGTCAAACAAGTCATTATTTTGCCCATTTACAAAAAGATGACCTAACGGTCATTAATGATTGTAAACTGATTTATCAAGCATAACGGGCCATATTTTTGTAAGGAATGACTTTTGGGTTGGGATTCGACACTCAGTTAAAATTCCCTCGCCTCCCCTTTTCGCGACGATTGCAAAACCAGATATATAAAAACTAAAAAGAGGTTTAAATCCTTAAAAATTACAGAAACGTTTTGAAAATATCTCTCTCTATAATTTTCCATTGTGCGTTTCCTTTTTTGATGTATACTTTTTTCTCAAATCAAAACTTCAGTTTTCACTTTTCCCTTCATCTCGTAGACAAAAAGGAGAATAGATGACAACAAAATGAAAATTTTAGAGTTTCTGTATGGAAAAAATTTAAAGCAATGACAAAAGTAAGTAAAGAAAATTTATTAACACACCACAAATGAACACAAAAGTTTTGTCATCCAAGTTTAGGAAATTCCACTAGTACTACAACCCCAATAGCTTGGAATTTTATAAGAAAGAGATATTTCTACACATGCTTTAGAAAAGGGATATGCATGCTTGAAACATGTTAAATATGCAAATGACCTATGCATCCAAACCTTTTAAAGGGAATAAAAAATTGCTCATTAAATTCTCAAGTGAACGTGCGGTGGGATATTTAACCGAGTCAAACAAGCCATTATTTTGCCCATTTAAAAAAAGCTGACCTAACGATCATTGAAGATTGTAAAGCGATTTATCATACGTAACGGGCCATATTTTTGTAAGGAATGACTTTTGGGTTGGGATTCAACACTCAATTAAAATTCCCTCGCCTCCCCTTTTCCCGACGATTGCAAAACCTGATAAATAAAAACTAAAAAGAGGTTTAAATCCCTAAAAATTACAGAAACGTTTTGGAAATATCTCTCTCTATATTTGTGCATTGTGCATTTCCGTTTTAGATGTATACTTTTTCTTAAATCAAAACTTCATTTTTCACTTTTCCCTTCATCTCGTAGAAAAAAAAGAGAATAGATGACAACGAAATGAAAATTTTAGAGTTTGTGTATTGAAAAAAAAAAAAAAAAAAAAAATTAAGTAAAATTTATTCACACACCACAAATGAACACAAAAGTTTTGTCATCCAAGTTTGGGAAATTCCACTAGATCAACAACCCCAATAGATTGAAATTTGATAAGAAAGAGATTTTTCTACACATGCTTTAAAAAATGGATATACATGCTTGGAACATGTTAAAGATGAAAATGACTGATGGATCCAAACATTTTAAAGAGAATAACAAACCGCTCAATGAATTCTCAAGTGAAAGTGCGGTGGGATATTTAACCGAGTCAAACAAGCCATTATTTTGCCCATTTAAAAAACGCTGACCTAACGATCATTGATGATTGTAAAGTGATTTATCGTATGTAACGGGCCATATTTTTGTAAGGAATGAATTTTGGGTTGGGATTCAACATTCAGTTAAAATTCCCACGCCTCCCCTTTCCCCGACGATTACAAAACCTGATAAATAATAACTAAAAAGAGGTTTAAATCCCTAAAAATTACAGAAACGTTTTGGAAATATCTCTCTCTATATTTGTGCATTGTGCATATCCATTTTAGATGTATACATTTTTCTTAAATCAAAACTTGGTTTTTCACTTTTCCCTGCATCTCGTAGAAAAAAAAGAGAATAGATGACAACGAAATGAAAATTTTAGAGTTTGTGTATTGAAAAAAATTAAAAAAATAAAAAATTAAGTAAAATTTATTCACACACCACAAATGAACACAAAAGTTTTGTCATCCAAGTTTGGGAAATTCCACTAGATCAACAACCCCAATGGATTGGAATTTGATAAGAAAGAGATTTTTCTACACATACTTTAAAAAATGGATATGCATGCTTGAAACATGTGAAAGATGCAAATGTCCTTTGGATGCAAACCTTTTAAAGAGAATAACAAACCGCTCATTGGATTCTCAAGTGAACATGCAGTGGGACATTTACTCGAGTCAATCAAGCCATTATTTTGCCCATTTACAAAAAGCTGACCTAACGATCATTGATGATTGTCAACTGATTTATCATGCGTAACGGCCATATTTTTGTAAGGAATGACTTTTGGGTTGGGATTCAACACTCAGTTAAAACTCCCTCACCTCCCTTTTCCCGACGATTGCAAAACCTGATATATAAAAACTAGAAAGAGGTTTAAATCCCTAAAAATTACAGAAACGTTTTGGAAATGTCTCTCTCTATAATTTTCCCTTGTGCATTTCCATTTTAGACGTATACTTTTTTCTCAAATGAAAACTTGAGTTTTCACTTTTTCCTTCATCACGTAGACAAAAAAGAGAATAGATGACAACGAAATGAAAATTTTAGAGTTTGTGTATGGAAAAAATTTAAAGCAATGACAAAAGTAAGTAAAGAAAATATATTCACACACCACAAATGAACACAAAAGTTTTGTCATCCAAGTTTGGAAAATTCCACTAGTACAACAATCCCAATTCCTTGGAATTTGATAAGAAAGAGATATTTCCACACATGCTTTAAAAAATGGATAGGCATGCTTGAAACATGTTAAATATGCAAATGACCTATGGATCCAAACCTTTTAAAGAGAATAAAAAATTGGTGATTAAATTCTCAAGTGAAAGTGCGGTGGGATATTTAACCGAGTCAAACAAGCCATTATTTTGCCCATTTAAAAAAAGCTGACCTAACGATCATTGATGATTGTAAACTGATTTATCATACGTAACGGGCCATATTTTTGTAAATAATGACTTTTCTGTTGGGATTCAACACTCAGTGAAACTTCCCTCGCCTCCCCATTTCCCGACGACTGCAAAACCTGATATATAAAAACTAAACAAAGGATTAAATCCCTAAAAATTACAGAAACGTTTTGGAAATATCTCTCTCTATATTTGTGCATTGAGCATTTCCATTATAGATGTATACATTTTTCTTAAATAAAAACTTGAGTTTTTATTTTTGCCTTCATCTCGTAGAAATAAAAGAGAATAGATGACAACGAAATGAAAATTTTAGAGTTTGTGTCTGGAAAAAATTTAAAGCAATAACAAACGTAAGTAAAATTTAGTCACACACCACAAATGAACACAAAAGTTTTGTCATCCAAGTCCGGCAAATTCCACTAGTTCAACAACCCCAATAGATCTGAATTTGATAAGAAAGAGATTTTTCTACACATCCTTTAAAAAATGGATATGCATGCTTGAAACATACTAAAGATGCAAATGACCTATGGATCCAAACCTTTTAATGAGAGTAACAAAAAGCTTATTGAATTGTCAAGTGAACGTGCGGTGGGATATTTATCCGAGTCAAACAAGCCATTATTTTGCGCATTTACCAAAAGCTAACCTAAAGATCATTGATGATTGTAAAGTGATTTATCATGCGTAACGGGCCATATTTTTGTAAGGAATGACTTTTGGGTTGGGATTCAACACTCAGTTAAATATCCCTCTCCTTTGCTCGACGATTGCAAAACCTGATATATAAAAACTAAAAAGAGTTTTAAATCCCTAAAAATTACAGTAACTTTATGGAAATATATCTCTCTATAATTTTGCATTGTGCATTTCCATTTAAGATGAATACTTTTTTCTTAAATCAAAACTTGAATTTTCACTTTTCCCTTCATCTCGTAGAAAAAACAGAGAATAAATCATAACGAAATGAAAATTTTAGAGTTTGTGTATGGAAAAAATTTAAAGCAATAAAAAACGTAATTAAAGAAAATTTATTTACACACCACAAATGAACACAAGAGTTTTGTCATCCAAGTTTGGGAAATTCCACAAGTAGAACAACCCCAATAAGTTGGAATTTGATAAGAAAGAGAAATTTCTACGCTTGCTTTAAAAAATGGATATGCATGCTTCAAACATGTTAAAGACGCAAATGACCTATAGATCCAAATCTTTTAAAGAGAATAAAAAATTACTGATTAAATTCTCAAGTGAATGTGCTGTGGGATATTTAACCAAGTTAAACAACCATTATTTTGCCCATTTACAAAAAGTTGACCTAACGATCATTGAAGATTGTAAAGTGATTTATTAAGCGTAACGGGCCATATTTTTGAAAGGAATGGCTTTTGGGTTGGGATTTAACACTCAGTTAAAATTCCCTCACTTGTCCTTTTCCCGACGATTGCAAATTCTGATGTATAAAAACTAAAAAGAGGTTTAAATCCCTAAAAATTATAGAATCTTTTTGGTAATATCTCTCTCTGTATTTGTACATTGTGCATTTCCATTTTAGATGTATTCATTTTTCTTAAATCAAAACATGAGTTTTCACTTTTACCTCATCTCGTAGACAAAAAAGAATATAGATGACAACGAAATGAAAATTTTGGACTTTGTGTATGGAAAAAATATAAAGCAATAAAAAACGTAAGTAAAGCAAATTTACTCACACACCACAAATGAACACAAAAGTTTTGTCATCCAAGTATTGGAAATTCCACTAGACCAACAACCCCAATAGATTGAAATTTGATAAGAAAGAGATTTTTCTACACATGCGTTAAAAAATGGATATGCATGCTTGAAACAAGTTAAAGATGCAAATGACCTATGGATCCAAACCTTTTAAAGAGAATAAGAAACCGCTCATTGAATTCACAAGTGAACGTGCGATGGGATATTTAACCGAGTCAATCAAGCCATTATTTTGGCCATTTACAAAAAGCTGACCCAATGATCATTGATGATTGTAAAGTGATTTATCATGCGTAACGGGCCATGTTTTTATAAGGAATGACTTTTGGGTATGGATTCAACACTCAGTTAAAATTCCCTCGTCTACGCTTTTCTCGACGATTGCAAAACCTTATATATAAAAACTAAAAAGAGTTTTTAAATCCCTAAAAATTACAAAACCGTTTTTGAAATATCTCTCTCTATAATTTTGCATTGTGCATTTCCATTTTAGATGTATACTTTTTTCTCAAATCAAAACTTCAGTTTTCACTTTTCCCTTTATCTCGTAGAAAAAAAAGACAATAGATGACAACGAAATGAAAATTTTAGAGTTTGTGTTTGGAAAAAATTTAAAACAATAAAAAAGTAACTAAAATTTATTCACACACCACAAATGAACACAAAAGTTTTGTCATCCAAGTTTGGGAAATTCCACTAGTTCAACAACCCCAATAGATTGGAAATTGATAAGAAAGAGATTTTTCTACACACGCTTTAAAAAATGGATATGCATGCTTGAAACAAGTTAAAGATGCCAATGACCTAGGTATTCAAACCTTTTAAAGAGAATAACAAACAGCTCATTGAATTTTCATGTGAATGTGCAGTGCGATATTTAACCGAGTGAAACAAGCCATTATTTTGCCCATTTACGAAAAGCTGACCTAACGATCATTAATGATTGTAAACTGATTTATCATGCATAACGGGCCATATTTTTGTAAGGAATGACTTTTGGGTTGGGATGCAACACTCAGTTAAAATTCCCTCGCCTCTCCTTTGTTCGACGATTGCAACACCTGATATATAAAAACTAAAAAGAGGTTTAAATCCCTAAAAATTATAGTAACTTTATGGAAATATCTCTCTCTATAATTTTGCATTGTGCATTTCCTTTTTAGATGTATACTTTTTTCTACAATGAAAACTTGAGTTTTCACTTTTCCCTTCATCTCGTAGAAAAAACAGAGAATAGATGACAACGAAATAAAAATTTTAGAGTTTGTGTATGGAAATATTTTAAAGCAATAAAAAACGTAAGTAAAAAAAATTTATTCACACACTACAAACGAACACAAAAGTTCTGTCATCCAAGTTTGGGAAATTCCACTAGTACAACAAGCCCAATAACTTGGAATTTGATAAGAAAGAGATATTTCTACATTTGCTTTAAAAAATGGATATGCATGCTTGAAACATGTTAAAGATGCAAATGACCTATGGATCCAAACATTTTAAAGAGAATAAAAACTTGCTCATTATCTTCTCAAGTGAACGTGCGGTGGGATATTTAACCGAGTCAACAAGCCATTATTTTGCCCATTTACAAAAAGTTGTCCTAACGATCATTGATGATTGTAAACTGATTTATCATGCGTAACGGGCCATATTTTTGTAAGGAATGACTTTTGGGTTGGGATTCAACACTCAATTAAAATTCCCTCGCCTTCCCTTTTCCCGATGATTGCAAAATCTGATATATAAAAACAAATAAGAGGTTTAAATCCCTAAAAATTACAGAAACGTTTTGGAAATATCTCTCTCTATAATTTTTCATTGTGCATTTCCATTTTAGATGTATACTTTTTTCTCAAATGAAAACTTGAATTTTCACTTTTCCCTTCATCACGTAGACAAAAAAGTGAATATATGACATCGAAATGAAAATTTTAGAGTTTGTGTATGGAAAAAATTTAAAGTAATGACAATAGTATGTAAAAAAAATTTATTCACACACCAGAAATGAACACAAAAGTTTTGTCATCCAGGTTTTGGAAATTCTACTAGATCAACAACCCCAATGGATTGGAATTTGATACGAAAGAGATTTTTCTACACATACTTTCAAAAATGGATATGCATGCTTGAAACATGTTAAAGATGCAAATGACCTATGGATCCAAACCTTTTAAAGAGAATAACAAACCGCTCATTGGATTATCAAGTGAACATGCGGTGGGATATTTACTCGAGTCAAACAAGCCATTATTTTGCCCATTTACAAAAAAAGCTGACCTACCGATCATTGATGATTGTAAAGTGATTTATCATGCGTAACGGGCCATATTTTTTTATGGAATGACTTTTGGGTTGGGATTCAACACTCAGTTAAAATTCCCTCGCCTCTCGTTTTCCCGACGATAGCAAAACCTTATATATAAAAACTAAAAAGCGGTTTAAATCCCTAAAAATTACAAAAACTTTTTTGAAATATCTCTCTATAATTTTGCATTGTGCATTTCCATTTTAGATGTATACTTTTTTCTCAAATGAAAACTTGAGTTTTCACTTTTCCCTTCATCACGTAGACAAAAAAGAGAATAGATGACAACGAAATGAAAATTTTAGAGTTTGTGTATGAAAAAAATTTAAAGCGATGAAAAAGTAAGTAAAGAAAATTTATTCACACACCACAAAAGAACACAAAAGTTTCGTCATCCAAGTTTGGGAAATTCCACTAGTACAACAACCCCAATAGCTTGCAATTTGATAAGAATGAGATATTTCTACACATACTTTAAAAAATGGATATGCATGCTTGAAACAAGTTAAATATGCAAATGACCTATGGATCCAAACCTTTTAAAGAGAAGAAAAAATTGCTCATTAAATTCTCAAGTGAACGTGCGGTGGGATATTTAACCGAGTCAAACAATCCATTATTTTGCCCATTTTAAAAAAGCTAACCTAACGATCATTGATGATTGTAAAGTGATTTATCATGCGTAACAGGCCATATTTTTGTAAAGAATGACTTTTCGGTTGGGATTTTAACACTCAGTGAAAATTCCCTCGCCTCCCCTTTGCCCGACGATTGCAAAACCTGATATATAAAAACTAAAAAGACGTTTAAATCCATAAAAATTACATAAACGTTTTTGAAATATCTCTCTCTATATTTGTGCATTGTGCATTTCCATTTTAGATGTATACATTTTTCATAAATAAAAACATGAGCTTTCATTTTTCCCATCATCTCATAGAAAAAAAAGAGAATAGATGACAACGAAATGAAAATTTTACAGTTTGTGTATGGAAAAAATTTAAAGCAATAACCAACGTAAGTAAAATTTATTCACACACCACAAATGAACACAAAAGTTTTGTCATCCAAGTCTGGGAAATTCCACTAGTCCAACAACGCCAATAGAACATCCTTTAAAAAATGGATATGCATGCTTGAAACATGTTAAAGATGCGAATGACCTATGGATCCAAACCTTTTAAAGAGAATAACAAAAAGCTTATTGAATTCTCAATTGAACGTGCGGTGGGATATTTAACCGAGTCAAACAAGCCATTAATTTGCCCAAACCAAAAGCTAACCTACCGATCATTGATGATTGTAAAGTGATTTATCAAGCGTAATGGGCCTTATTTTTGTAAGGAATGACTTTTGGGTTGGGATTCAACACTCAGTTAAAATTCCCTCGCCTCCCCTTTTCCCGACGATTGCAAAACCTTATATATAAAAACTAAAAAGAGGTTTAAATCCCTAAAAATTACAAAAACTTTTTTGAAATATCTCTCTCTTTAATTTTGCATTGTGCATTTCCGTTTTAGATGTATACTTTTTTCTCAAATGAAAACTTGAGTTTTCACTTTTCCCTTCATGACGAAGACAAAAAAGAGAATAGATGACAATGAAATGAAAATTTTAGAGTTTGTGTATGAAAAAAATTTAAAGCAATGACAAAAGTAAGCAAAGAAAATTTATTCACACACCACAAATGAACACAAAAGTTTTTTCATCCAAGTTTGGGAAATTCCACTAGTACAACAACCCCAATAGCTTGCAATTTGATAAGAATGAGATATTTCTACAAATACTTTAAAAAATGGATATGCATGCTTGAAACATGTTAAATATGAAAATGACCTATGGATCCAAACCTTTAAAAGAGAAGAAAAAATTGCTCATTAAATTCTCAAGTGAACGTGCGGTGGGATATTTAACCGAGTTAAACAATCCATTATTTTGCCCTTTAAAAAAAGCTGACCTAACGATCATTGATGATTGTAAAGTGATTTATCATGCGTAACGGGCCATATTTTTGTAAAGAATGACTTTTCGGTTGGGATTCAACACTCAGTTAAAATTCCCTCGCCTCCCCTTTTCTTGATGATTGCAAAACCTTATATATAAAAACTAAAAAGACGTTTAAATCCCTAAAAATTACATAAAAGTTTTTGAAATATCTCTCTCTATATTTGTACATTGTGCATTTCCATTTTAGATGTATACATTTTTCTTAAATAAAAACACGAGTTTTCATTTTTCCCTTCATCTCATAGAAAAAAAAGAGAATAGATGACAACGAAATGAAAATTTTAGAGTTTGTGTATGGAAAAAATTTAAAGCAATAACCAATGTAAGTAATATTTATTCACAGACCACAAATGAACACAAAAGTTTTGTCATCCAAGTCTGGGAAATTCCACTAGTTCAACAACCCCAATAGATCTGAATTTGATAAGAAAGAGATTTTTCTACACATCCTTTAAAAAATGGATATGCATGCTTGAAACATGTTAATGATGCGAATGACCTATGGATCCAAACCTTTTAAAGAGAATAACAAAAAGCTTATTGAATTCTCAATTGAACGTGGGGTGGGATATTTAATCGAGTCAAACAAGCCATTATTTTGCCAAAACCGAAAGCTAACCAAACGATCATTGATGATTGTAAACTGATTTATCATGCGTAACGGGCCATATTTTTGTAAGGAATGACATTCGAGTTGGAATTGAACAATCAGTTAAAATTCCCTCGCCTCTCCTTTGCTCGACGATTGCAACCCCTGATATATAAAAACTAAAAAGAGGTTTAAATCCTTAAAAGTTACATTAACTTTATGGAAATATCTCTCTCTATAATTTTGCATTGTGCATTTCATTTTAGATCTATACTTTTTTCTGAAATCAAAACTTGAGTTTTCACTTTTCCCTTCATCTCGTAGACAAAACAAAGGATAGATGACAACGAGATAAAATTTTTAGAGTTTGTGTACGGAAATATTTTAAAGCAATAAAAAACTTAAGAAAAGAAAATTTATTCACACACCACAAACGAACACAAATTTTTTGTCATCCAAGTTTGGGAAATTCCACTAGTACAACAAGCCCAATAACTTTCAATTTGATAAGAAAGTGATTTTTCTACACGTACTTTCAAAAATGGATATGCATGCTTGAAACATGTTAAAGATGCAAATGACCTATGGATCCAAACCATTTAAAGAGAATAACAAACCGCTCATTGGATTCTCATGTGAACATGTGGTGGGATATTTACTCGAGTCAAACAAGCCATTATTTTGCCCAGTTACAAAAATAGCTGACCTACCGATCATTGATGATTGTAAAGTGATTTATGATGCGTAACGGGCCATATTTTTGTAAGGAATGACTTTTGGGTTGGGATGCAACACTCAGTTAAAATTCCCTCGCCTCCCCTTTTCCTGACGATTGCAAAACTTTATATATTAAAACTAAAAAGAGGTTTAAATCCCTAAAAATTACAAAAACTTTTTTGAAATATCTCTCTATAATTTTGCATTGTGCATTTCCATTATAGATGTATACTTTTTTCTCAAATTAAAACTTGAGTTTTCACTTTTCCCTTCAACACGTAGACAAAAAAGAGAATAGATGACAACGAAATGAAAATTTTAGAGTTTGTGTATGAAAAAAATTTAAAGCAATGACAAAAGTAAGTAAAGAAAATTTATTCACACACCACAAATGAAGACAAAAGTTTTGTCATCCAAGTTTGGGAAATTCCACTACTTCAACAACCCCAATAGATCTGAATTTGATAAGAAAGAGATTTTTCTACACATCCTTTAAAAAATGGATATGCATGCTTGAAACATGTTAAAGATGTGAATGACCTATGGATCCAAACCTTTTAAAGAGAATAACAAAAAGCATATTGAGTTCTCAATTGAACGTGCGGTGGGATATTTAACCGAGTCAAACAAGCCATTATTTTGCCCAAACCAAAAGCTAACCTAACGATCATTGATGATTGTAAAGTGATTTATCATGCGTAACGGGCCATATTTTTGTAAGGAATGACTTTTGGGTTGGGATTCAACACTCAGTTAAAATTTCCTCGCTTCCCCTTTTCCCGGCGATTGCAAAACCTTATATATAAAAACTAAAAAGAGGTTTATATCCCTAAAAATTACAAAAACTTTTTTGAAATATCTCTCTCTATAATTTTTCATTGTGCACTTCCATTTTAGATGTATACTTCTTTCTCAAATGAAAACTTGAGTTTTCACTTTTCCCTTCATCACGTAGACAAAAAAGAGAATAGATGACAATGAAATGAAAATTTTAGAGTTTGTGTATGAAAAAAATTTAAAGCAATGACAAAAGTAAGTAAAGAAAATTTATTCACACACCACAAATGAACACAAAAGTTTTGTCATCCAAGTTTGGGAAATTCCACTAGTACAACAACCCCAATAGCTTGCAATTTAATAACAATGAGATATTTCTACACATACTTTAAAAAATGGATATGCATGCTTGAAACATGTTAAATATGCAAATGACCTATGGATCCAAACCTTTTAAAGAGAAGAAAAAATTGCTCATTAAATTCTCAAGTGAACGTGCGGTGGGATATTTAACCGAGTCAAACAATCCATTATTTTGCCCATTTAAAAAAAGCTGACCTAACGACCAATGATGATTGTAAAGTGATTTATCATGCGTAAACGGGCCATATTTTTGTAAGGAATGACTTTTGGGTTGGGATTCAACACTCAGTTAAAATTCCCTCACCTCCCCTTTTCCCGACGATTGCAAAACCTTATATATAAAAACTAAAAAGAGGTTTAAATCCCTAAAAATTACAAAAACTTTTTTGAAATATCTCTCTCTATAATTTTTCATTGTGCATTTCCATTTTAAATGTATACTTTTTTCTAAAATGAAAACTTGAGTTTTCACTTTTCCCTTCATCTCGTAGACAAAACAGAGAATAGATGACAACGAAATAAAAATTTTAAAGTTTGTGTATGGAAATATTTTAAAACAATAAAAAACGTAAGTAAAGAAAATTTATTCACACGCCACAAACGAACACAAATTTTTGTCATCCAAGTTTGGGAAATTCCACTAGTACAACAAGCCCAATAACTTGGAATTTGATAAGAAAGTGATTTTTCTACACATACTTTCAAAAATGGATATGCATGCTTGGAACATGTTAAAGATGCAAATGACCTATGGATCCAAACCTTTTAAAGAGAATAACAAACCGCTCATTGGATTTTCAAGCGAACATGCGGTGGGATATTTACTCGAGACAAACAAGCCATTATTTTGCCCATTTACAAAAAAAGCTGACCTACCGATCATTGATGATTGTAAAGTGATTTATCATGCGTAACGGGCCTTATTTTTGTAAGGAATGACTTTTGGGTTGGGATTCAACACTCAGTTAAAATTCCCTCACCTCCCCTTTTCCCGACGATTGCAAAACCTTATATATAAAAACTAAAAAGAGGTTTAAATCCCTAAAAATTACAAAAACTTTTTTGAAATATCTCTCTCTTTAATTTTGCATTGTGCATTTGCATTTTAGATGTATACTTTTTTCTCAAATGAAAACTTGAGTTTTCACTTTTCCCTTCATGACGTAGACAAAAAAGAGAATAGATGACAATGAAATGAAAATTTTAGAGTTTGTGTATGAAAAAAATTTAAAGCAATGACAAAAGTAAGCAAAGAAAATTTATTCACACACCACAAATGAACACAAAAGTTTTGTCATCCAAGTTTGGGAAATTCCACTAGTACAACAACCCCAATAGCTTGCAATTTGATAAGAATGAGATATTTCTACAAATATTTTAAAAAATGGATATGCATGCTTGAAACATGTTAAATATGAAAATGACCTATGGATCCAAACCTTTTAAAGAGAAGAAAAAATTGCTCATTAAATTCTCAAGTGAACGTGCGGTGGGATATTTAACCGAGTTAAACAATCCATTATTTTGCCCTTTAAAAAAAGCTGACCTAACGATCATTGATGATTGTAAAGTGATTTATCATGCGTAACGGGCCATATTTTTGTAAAGAATGACTTTTCGGTGGGATTCAACACTCAGTTAAAATTCCCTCGCCTCCCCTTTTCCTGACGATTGCAAAACCTTATATATAAAAAATAAAAAGACGTTTAAATCCCTAAAAATTACATAAACGTTTTTGAAATATCTCTGTCTATATTTGTACATTGTGCATTTCCATTTTCGATGTATACATTTTTCTTAAATAAAAACATGAGTTTTCATTTTTCCCTTCATCTCATAGAAAAAAAAGGGAATACATGACAACGAAATGAAAATTTTAGAGTTTGTGTATGGAAAAAATTTAAAGCAATAACCAACGTAAGTAATATTTATTCACAGACCACAAATGAACACAAAAGTTTTGTCATCCAAGTCTGGGAAATTCCACTAGTTCAACAACCCCAATAGATCTGAATTTGATAAGAAAGAGATTTTTCTACACATCCTTTAAAAAATGGATATGCATGCTTGAAACATGTTAATGATGCGAATGACCTATGGATCAAAACCTTTTAAAGAGAATAACAAAAAGCTTATTGAATTCTCAATTGAACGTGGGGTGGGATATTTAACCGAGTCAAACAAGCCATTATTTTGCCAAAACCGAAAGCTAACCTAACGATCATTGATGATTGTAAACTGATTTATCATGCATAACGGGCCATATTTTTGTAAGGAATGACATTCGGGTTGGAATTAAACAATCAGTTAAAATTCCCTCGCCTCTCCTTTGCTCGACGATTGCAACACCTGATATATAAAAACTAAAAAGAGGTTTAAATCCTTAAAAATTACAGTAACTTTATGGAAATATCTCTCTCTATAATTTTGCATTGTGCATTTCATTTTAGATCTATACTTTTTTCTAAAATCAAAACTTGAGTTTTCACTTTTCCCTTCATCTCGTAGACAAAACAAAGGATAGATGACAACGAAATAAAAATTTTAGAGTTTGTGTACGGAAATATTTTAAAGCAATAAAAAACTTAAGAAAAGAAAATTTATTCACACACCACAAACGAACACAAATTTTTTGTCATCCAAGTTTGGGAAATTCCACTAGTACAACAAGCCCAATAACTTTCAATTGGATAAGAAAGTGATTTTTCTACACATACTTTCAAAAATGGATATGCATGCTTGAAACATGTTAAAGATGCAAATGACCGATGGATCCAAACCATTTAAAGAGAATAACAAACCGCTTATTGGATTCTCATGTGAACATGCGGTGGGATATTTACTCGAGTCAAACAAGCCATTATTTTGCCCAGTTACAAAAATAGCTGACCTACCGATCATTGATGATTGTAAAGTGATTTATCATGCGTAACGGGCCATATTTTTGTAAGGAATGACTTTTGGGTTGGGATGCAACACTCAGTTAAAATTCCCTCGCCTCCCCTTTTCCTGACGATTGCAAAACCTTATATATTAAAACTAAAAAGAGGTTTAAATCCCTAAAAATTACAAAAACTTTTTTGAAATATCTCTCTATAATTTTGCGTTGTGCATTTCCATTATAGATGTATACTTTTTTCACAAATTAAAACTTGAGTTTTCACTTTTCCCTTCAACACGTAGACAAAAAAGAGAATAGATGACAACGAAATGAAAATTTTAGAGTTTGTGTATGAAAAAAATTTAAAGCAATGACAAAAGTAAGTAAAGAAAATTTATTCACATACCACAAATGAAGACAAAAGTTTTGTCATCCAAGTTTGGGAAATTCCACTACTTCAACAACCCCAACAGATCTGAATTTGATAAGAAAGAGATTTTTCTACACATCCTTTAAAAAATGGATATGCATGCTTGAAACATGTTAAAGAGGCGAATGACCTATGGATCCAAACCTTTTAAAGAGAATAACAAAAAGCATATTGAATTCTCAATTGAACGTGCGGTGGGATATTTAACCGAGTCAAACAAGCCATTATTTTGCCCAAACCAAAAGCTAACCTAACGATCATTGATGATTGTAAACTGATTTATCATGCGTAACGGGCCATATTTTTGTAAGGAATGACTTTTGGGTTGGGATTCAACACTCAGTTAAAACTTCCTCGCTTCCCCTTTTCCCGACTTTTGCAAAACCTTATATATAAAAACTAAAAAGAGGTTTATATCCCTAAAAATTACAAAAACGTTTTTGAAATATCTCTCTCTATAATTTTTCATTGTGCACTTCCATTTTAGATGTATACTTCTTTCTCAAATGAAAACTTGAGTTTTCACTTTTCCCTTCATCACGTAGACAAAAAAGAGAATAGATGACAACGAAATGAAAATTTTAGAGTTTGTGTATGAAAAAAATTTAAAGCAATGACAAAAGTAAGTAAAGAAAATTTATTCACACACCACAAATGAACACAAAAGTTTTGTCATCCAAGTTTGGGAAATTCCACTAGTACAACAACCCCAATAGCTTGCAATTTGATAACAATGAGATATTTCTACACATACTTTAAAAAATGGATATGCATGCTTGAAACATGTTAAATATGCAAATGACCTATGGATCCAAACCTTTTAAAGAGAAGAAAAAATTGCTCATTAAATTCTCAAGTGAACGTGCGGTGGGATATTTAACCGAGTCAAACAATCCATTATTTTGCCCATTTAAAAAAAGCTGACCTAACGATCAATGATGATTGTAAAGTGATTTATCATGCGTAACGGGCCATATTCTTGTAAAGAATGACTTTTCGGTTGGGATTCAACACTCAGTGAAAATTCCCTCGCCTCCCCTTTTCCCGACGATTGCAAAACCTTATATATAAAAACTAAAAAGACTTTTAAATCCCTAAAAATTACATAAACGTTTTGGAAATATCTCTCTATATTTGTGCATTGTGCATTTCCATTTTAGATGTATACATTTTTCTTAAATAAAGACATGAGTTTTCATTTTCCCCTTCATCTCATAGAAAAAAAAGAGAATAGATGACAACGAATGAAAATTTTAGAGTTTGTGTATGGAAAAAATTTAAAGCAATAACAAACGTAAGTAAAATTTATTCACACACCACAAATGAACACAAAAGTTTTGTCATCCAAGTCTGGGAAATTCCACTAGTTCAACAACCCCAATAGATTTGAATTTGATAAGAAAGAGATTTTTTTACACATCCTTTAAAAAATGGATATGCATGCTTGAAACATGTTAAAGATGCGAATGACCTATGGTTCCAAACCTTTTCAAGAGAATAACAAAAAGCTTATTGAATTGTCAATTGAACGTGCAGTGGGATATTTCACCGAGTCAAACAAGCCATTATTTTGCCCAAACCGAAAGCTAACCAAACGATCATTGATGATTGTAAACTGATTTATCATACGTAACGGGCCATATTTTTGTAAGGAATGACATTTGGGTTGGAATTGTACTATCAGTTAAAATTCCCTCGCCTCTCCTTTGCTCGACGATTGCAACACCTGATATATAAAAACTAAAAAGAGGTTTAAATCCTTAAAAATTACAGTAACTTTATGGAAATATCTCTCTCCATAATTTTGCATTGTGCATTTCCATTTTAGATATATACTTTTTTCCAAAAATCAAAACTTCAGTTTTCACTTTTCCCTTCATCTCGTAGACAAAACAAAGAATAGATGACAACGAAATAAAAATTTTAGAGTTTGTGTACGGAAATATTTTAAAGCAATAAAAAACTTAAGTAAAGAAAATTTATTCACACACCACAAACGAACACAAATTTTTTGTCAGCCAAGTTTGGGAAATTCCACTAGTACAACAAGCCCAATAACTTTCAATTTGATAAGAAAGTGATTTTTCTACACATACTTTCAAAAATGGATTTGCATGCTCGAAACATGTTAAAGATGTAAATGACCTATGGATCCAAACCATTTAAAGAGAATAACAAATTGCTCATTGGATTCTCAAGTGAACATGCGGTGGGTATTTACTTGAGTCAAACAAGCCATTATTTTGCCCAATTACAAAAAAAGCTGAGCTACCGATCATTGATGATTGTAAAGTGATTTATCATGCGTAACGGGCTATATTTTTGTAAGGAATGACTTTTGGGTTGGGATTCAACACTCAGTTAAAATTCCCTCGCCTCCCCTTTTCCCGACGACTGCAAAAGCTTATATATTAAAACTAAAAAGAGGTTTAAATCCCTAAAAATTACAAAAAAAAATTTGAAATATCTCTCTATAATTTTGCATTGTGCATTTCCATTTTAGATGTATACTTTTTTCTCAAATAAAAACATGAGTTTTCACTTTTCCCTTCATCACGTAGACAAAAAAGAGAATAGATGACAATGAAATGAAAATTTTAGAGTTTGTATGTGAATAATATTTAAAGCATTGACAAAAGTAAGTAATGAAAATTTATTCAAACACCACAAATGAACACAAAAGTTCTGTCATCCAAGTTTGGGAAATTCCACTAGTACAACAACCCCAATAGCTTGCAATTTGATAAGAATGAGATATTTCTACACATGCTTTAAAAAATGGATATGCATGCTTGAAGCATGTTAAATATGCAAATGACCTATGGATCCAAACCGTTTAAAGAGAAGAAAAAATTGCTCATTAAATTCTCAAGTGAACGTGCGGTTGGATATTTAACAGAGTCAAACAATCCATTATTTTGCCCATTTAAAAAAAGCAGACCTAACTATCATTGATGATTGTAAAGTGATTTATCATGCGTAACGGGCCATAATTTTGTAAAGAATGACTTTTCGGTTGGGATTCAACTCTCAGTGAAAATTCCCTCGCCCCCCTTTTCCCGACGATTGCAAAACCTGATATATAAAAACTAAAAAGACGTTTAATTAGCTAAAAATTACATAAACTTTTCTGAAATATCTCTCTCTATATTTGTGCATTGTGCATTTCCATTTTAGATGTATACATTTTTCTTCAATAAAAACATGAGCTTTCATTTTTTCCTTCATCTCATAGAAAAAAAAGAGAATAGATGACAATGAAATGAAAATTTTAGAGTTTGTCTATGGAAAAAATTTAAAGCAATAACAAACGTAAATAAAATTTATTCACACACCACAAATGAACACAAAAGTTTTGTCATCCAAGTCTAGGAAATTTCACTACTTCAACAACCCCAATAGATCTGAATTTGATAAGAAAGAGATTTTTCTACGCATCCTTTAAAAAATGGATATGCATGTTTGAAACATGTTAAAGATGCGAATGACCTATGGATCCAAACCTTTTAAAGAGAATAACAAAAAGCTTATTGAATTCTCAATTGAACGTGCGGTGGGATATTTGATCGAGTCAAACAAGCCATTATTTTGCCCAAACCAAAAGCTAACCTAACGATCATTGATGATTGTAAACTGATTTATCCTGCGTAACGGGCCATATTTTTGTAAGGAATGACATTTGGGTTGGGATTGAACAATCAGTTAAACTTCCCTCGCCTCTCCTGTGCTCGACGATTGCAACACCTGATATATAAAAACTAAAAAGAGGTTTAAATCCTTAAAAATTATCGTAACTTTATGGAAATATCTCTCTCTATAATTTTGCATTGTGCATTTCCATTTTAGATGTATACTTTTTTCTAAAATCAAAACTTGAGTTTTCAGTTTTCCCTTCATCTCATAGACAAAACAGAGAATAGATGACAACGAAATAAAAATTTTAGAGTTTGTGTACGGTAATATTTTAAAGCAATCAAAAACTTAAGAAAAGAAAATTTATTCACACACCACAAAAGAACATAAATTTTTTGTCATCCAAGTTTGGGAAATTCAACTAGTACAACAAGCCCAATAAGTTTCAATTTGATAAGAAAGTGATTTTTCTACACATAATTTCAAAAATGGATATGCATGCTTGAAACATGTTAAAGATGCAAATGTCCTATGGATCCAAACCATTTAAAGAGAATAACAAACCGCTCATTGGATTCTCAAGTGAACATGCGGTGGGATATTTACTCGAGTAAAACAAGCCATTATTTTGCCCAATTACAAAAAAAGCTGACCTACCGATCATTGATGATTGTAATGTAATTTATCATGCGTAACGGGCCATATTTTTGTAAGGAATGACTTTTGGGTTGGGATTCAACACTCAGTTAAAATTCCCTTGCCTCCCCTTTTCCTGACGATTGCAAAACCTTATATATTAAAACTAAAAAGAGGTTTAAATCCCTAAAAATTACAAAAAAAATTTTGAAATATCTCTCTATAATTTTGCATTGTGCATTTCCATTTTAGCTTTACATTTTTTTCTCAAATGAAAACTTGAGTTTTCACTTTTCCCTTCATCACGTAGACAAAAAAGAGAATAGATGACAACGAAATGAAAATTTTAGAGTTTGTGTATGAAAAAAATTTAAAGCAATGACAAAAGTAAGTAAAGAAAATTTATTCACACACCACAAATGAACACAAAAGTTTTGTCATCCAAGTTTGGGAAATTCCACTAGTACAACTACCCCAATAGCTTGCAATTTGATAAGAATGAGATATTTCTACACATACTTTAAAAAATGGATATGCATGCTTGAAACATTTTAAATATGCAAATGACCTATGCATCCAAACCTTTTAAAGAGAAGAAAAAATTGCTCATTAAATTCTCAAGTGAACGTGCGGTGGGATATTTAACCGAGTCAAACAATCCATTATTTTACCCATTTAAAAAAAGCAGACCTAACGATCATTGATGATTGTAAAGTGATTTATCATGCGTAACGGGCCATATTTTTGTAAAGAATGACTTTTCGGTTGGGATTTAACACTCAGTGAAAATTCCCTCGCCTCCCCTTTTCCCAACGATTGCATAACCTGATATATAAAAACTAAAAAGACGTTTAAATCCCTAAAAATTTAATAAACGTTTTTGAAATATCTCTCTCTATATTTGTGCATTGTACATTTCCATTTTAGATGTATACATTTTTCTTAAAGAAAAATATGAGCTTTCATTTTTCCCTTCATCTCATAGAAAAAAAAGAGAATAGATGACAACGAAATGAAAATTTTAGAGTTTGTGTATGGAAAAAATTTTAAAAAATAACAAACGTAAGTAAAATTTATTCACACACCACAAATGAACACTAAAGTTTTGACATCCAAGTCTGGGCAATTCCACTAGTTCAACAACCACAATAGATCTGAATTTGATAAGAAAGAGATTTTTCTACACATCCTTTAAAAAATGGATATGCATGCTTGAAACATGTTAAAGATGCGAATGACCCATGGATCCAAACCTTTTAAAGAGAATAACAAAAAGCTTATTGAATTCTCAATTGAACGTGCGGTGGGATATTTAACCGAATCAAACAAGTCATTATTTTGCCCAAACCAAAAGCTAACCTAACGATCATTGATGATTGTAAACTGATTTATCATGCGTAACGGGCCATATTTTTGTAAGGAATGACCTTTGGGTTGGGATTGAACAATCAGTTAAAATTTCCTCGCATCCCCTTTTCCCGACGATTGCAAAACCTTATATATAAAAACTAAAAAGAGGTTTATATCCCTAAAAATTACAAAACAAAATTAGAAATATCTATCTCTATAATTTTGCATTGTGCATTTCCATTTTAGATGTATACTTTTTTCTCAAAAGAAAACTTGAGTTTTCACTTTTCCCTTCATCACGTAGACAAAAAAGAGAATAGATGACAATGAAATGAAAATTTTAGAGTTTGTGTATGAAAAAATTTTTAAGCAATGACAAAAGTAAGTAAAGAAAATTTATTCACACACCACAAATGACCACAAAAGTTTTGTCATCCAAGTTTGGGAAATTCCAGTAGTACAACAACCCCAATAGCTTGCAATTTGATAACAATGAGATATTTCTACACATACTTTAAAAAATGGATATGCATGCTTGAAACATGTTAAATATGCAAATGACCTATGGATCCAAACCTTTTAAAGAGAAGAAAAAATTGCTCATTAAATTCTCAAGTGAACGTGCGCTGGGATATTTAACCGAGTCAAACAATCCATTATTTTGCCCATTTAAAAAAAGCTGACCTTACGATCAATGATGATTGTAAAGTGATTTATCATGCGTAACAGGCCATATTTTTGTAAAGAATGACTTTTCGGTTGTGTTTCGACACTCAGTGAAAATTCCCTCGCCTCCCCTTTTCCCGACTATTGCAAAACCTTATATATAAAAACTAAAAAGACTTTTAAATCCCTAAAAATTACTTAAACGTTTTGGAAATATCTCTCTCTATATTTGTGCATTGTGCATTTCCATTTTAGATGTATACATTTTTCTTAAATAAAAACATGAGTTTTCATTTTTCCCTTCATCTCATAGAAAAAAAAGAGAATAGATGACAACGAAATGAAAATTTTAGAGTTTGTGTATGGAAAAAATTTAAAGCAATAACAAACGTAAGTAAAATTTATTCACACAGCACAAATGAACACAAAAGTTTTGTCATCCAAGTCTGGGAAATTCCACTAGTTCAACAACCCCAATAGATCTGAATTTGATAAGAAAGAGATTTTTCTACACATCCTTTAATAAATGGATATGCATGCTTGAAACATGTTAAAGATGCGAATGACCTATGGATCCAAACCTTTTAAAGAGAATAACAAAAAGCTTATTGAATTCTCAATTGAACGTGCGGTGGGATATTTCATCGAGTCAAACAAGCCATTATTTTGCCCAAACCGAAAGCTAACCTAACGATCATTGATGATTGTAAACTGATTTATCATGCGTAATGGGCCATATTTTTGTAAGGAATGACATTTGGGTTGGAATTGAACAATCAGTTAAAATTCCCTCGCCTGTCCTTTGCTCAACGATTGCAACACCTGATATATAAAAACTAAAAAGAGGTTTAAATCCTTAAAAATTACAGTAACTTTATGGAAATATCTCTCGCCATAAATTTGCATTGTGCATTTCCATTTTAGATATATACTTTTTTCTAAAATCAAATCTTGACTTTTCACTTTTCCCTTCATCTCGTAGACAAACCAGAGAATAGATGACAACGAAATAAAAATTTTAGAGTTTGTGTACGGAAATATTTTAAAGCAATAAAAAACTTAAGTAAAGAAAATTTATTCACACACCACAAACGAACACAAATTTTTTGTCATCCAAGTTTGGGAAATTCCACTAGTACAACAAGCCCAATAACTTTCAATTTGATAAGAAAGTGATTTTTCTACACTTACTTTCAAAAATGGATATGCATGCTTGAAACATGTTAAAGATGCAAATGACCTATGGATCCAAACCATTTAAAGAGAATAACAAACCGCTCATTGGATTCTCAAGTGAACATGCGGTGGGATATTTACTCGAGTCAAACAAGCCATTATTTTGCCCAATTACAAAAAAAGCTGACCTACCGATCATTGATGATTTTAAAGTGATTTATCATGCGTAACGGGCCATATTTTTGTAAGGAATGACTTTTGGGTTGGGATTCAACAATCAGTTAAAATTCCCTCGCATCCCCTTTTCCCGACGATTGCAAAAACTTATATATTAAAACTAAAAAGAGGTTTAAATCCCTAAAAATTAAAAAACCTTTTTTGAAATATCTCTCTATAATTTTTCATTGTGCATTTCCATTTTAGATGTATACTTTTTTCTCAAATGAAAACTTGAGTTTTCACTTTTCCCTTCATCACGTAGACAAAAAAGAGAATAGATGACAACGAAATGAAAATTTTAGAGTTTGTGTATGAAAAACATTTAAAGTAATGACAAAAGTAAGGAAAGAAAATTTATTCACACACCACAAATGAACACAAAAGTTATGTCCTCCAAGTTTGGGAAATTCCACTAGTACAACAACCCCAATAGCTTGCAATTTGATAAGAATGAGATATTTCTACACATACTTTAAAAAATGGATATGCATGCTTGAAACATGTTAAATATGCAAATGATATATGGATCCAAACCTTTTAAAGAGAAGAAAAAATTGCTCATTAAATTCTCAAGTGAACGTGCGCTGGGATATTTAACCGAGTCAAACAATCCATTATTTTGCCCATTTAAAAAAAGCTGACCTAACGATCATTGATGATTTTAAAGTGATTTATCATGAGTAACGGGCCATATTTTTGTAAATAATGACTTTTCGGTTGGGATTCAACACTCAGTGAAAATTCCCTCGCCTCCCCTTTTCCCGACGATTGCAAAACCTGATATATAAAAACTAAAAAGACGTTTAAATCCTTAAAAATTACATAAACGTTTTTGAAATATCCCTCTCTTATTTGTGCATTGTGTATTTCCATTTTAGATGTATACATTTTTCTCAAATAAAAACATGAGCTTTCATTTTTCCCTTCATCTCATAGAAAAAAAAGAGAATAGATGACAACGAAATGAAAATTTTAGAGTTTGTGTATGGAAAAACTTTAAAGAAATAACAAACGTAAGTAAAATTTATTCACACACCACAAATGAACACAAAAGTTTTGTCATCCAAGTCTGGGAAATTCCACTACTTCGACAACCCCAATAGATCTGAATTTGATAAGAAAGAGATTTTTCTACACATCCTTAAAAAATGGATATGCATGCTTGAAACATGTTAAAGATGCGAATGACCTATGGATCCAAACATTTTAAAGAGAATAACAAAAAGCTTATTGAATTCTCAATTGAACGTGCGTGGGATATTTAACCGAGTCAAACAAGCCATTATTTTGCCCAAACCAAAAGCTAACCTAATGATCATTGATGATTGTAAACTGATTTGTCATGCGTAACAGGCCATATTTTTATAAGCAATGACATTTGGGTTGGGATTGAACAATCAGTTAAAATTCCCTCGCCTCTCCTTTGCTCGACGATTGCAACACCTGATATATAAAAACTAAAAAGAGGTTTAAATCCTTAAAAATTACAGTAACTTTATGGAAATATCTCTCTCTATAATTTTGCATTGTGCATTTCCATTTTAGATGTATACTTTTTTCTAAAATCAAAACTTGAGTTTTCACTTTTCCCTTCATCTCGTAGACATAAAAGAGAATAGATGACAACGAAATAAAAATTTTAGAGTTTGTGTACGGAAATATTTTAAAGCAATAAAAAACTTAAGTAAAGAAAATTTATTCACACATCTGAAACGAACACAAATTTTTTTACATCCAAGTTTGGGAAATTCCACTAGTACAACAAGCCCAATAACTTTCAATTTGATAAGACAGTGATTTTTCAACACATACTTTCAAAAATGGATATGCATGCTTGAAACATGTTAAAGATGCAAATGACCTATGGATCCAAACCTTTTAAAGAGAATAACAAACCGCTCATTGGATTCTCAAGTGAACATGCGGTGGGATATTTACTCGAGTCAAACAAACCAATATTTTACCCAATTACAAAAAAAGCTGACCTACCGATCATTGATGATTGTAAAGTGATTTGTCATGCGTAACGGGCCATATTTTTGTAAGGAATGACTTTTGGGTTGGGATTCAACACTCAGTTAAAATTCCCTCGCCTCCCCTTTTCCCGACGATTGCAAAACCTTATATATTAAAACTAAAAAGAGGTTTAAATCCGTAAAAATTACAAAAAGTTTTTTGAAATATCTCTCTGTATAATTTTGCATTATGCATTTCCATTTTAGATGTATACTTTTTTCTAAAATGAAAACTTGAGTTTTCACTTTTCCCTTCATCTCGTAGACAAAACAGAGAATAGATGACAATGAAATAAAAATTTTAAAGTTTGTGTATGGAAATATTTTAAAACAATAAAAAACGTAAGTAAAGAAAATTTATTCACACACCACAAACGAACACAAATTTTTGTCATCCAAGTTTGGGAAATTCCACTAGTACAACAAGCCCAATAACTTGGAATTTGATAAGAAAGTGATTTTTCTACACATAGTTTCAAAAATGGATATGCATGCTTGAAACATGTTAAAGATGCAAATGACCTATGGATCCAAACCTTTTAAAGAGAATAACAAACCGCTCATTGGATTTTCAAGCGAACATGCGGTGGGATATTTACTCGAGTCAAACAAGCCATTATTTTGCCCATTTACAAAAAAAGCTGACCTACCGATCATTGATGATTGTAAAGTGATTTATCATGCATAACGGGCCTTATTTTTTTAAGGAATGACTTTTGGGTTGGGATTCAACACTCAGTTAAAATTCCCTCGCCTCCCCTTTTCCCGATGATTGCAAAACCTTATATATAAAAACTAAAAAGAGGTTTAAATCCCTAAAAATTACAAAAACTTTTTTGAAATATCTCTCTCTTTAATTTTGCATTGTGCATTTCTATTTTAGATGTATACTTTTTTCTCAAAAGAAAACTTGAGTTTTCACTTTTCCCTTCATCACGTAGACAAAAAAGAGAATAGATGACAATGAAATGAAAATTTTAGAGTTTGTGTATGAAAAAAATTTAAAGCAATGACAAAAGTAAGCAAAGAAAATTTATTCACACACCACAAATGAACACAAAAGTTTTGTCATCCAAGTTTGGGAAACTCCACTAGTACAACAACCCCAATAGCTTGCAATTTGATAAGAATGAGATATTTCTACAAATACTTTAAAAAATGGATATGCATGCTTGAAACATGTTAAATACGAAAATGACCTAGGGATCCAAACCTTTTAAAGAGAATAAAAAATTGCTCATTAAATTCTCAAGTGAACGTGCGGTGGGATATTTAACCGAGTTAAACAATCCATTATTTTGCCCTGTAAAAAATGCTGACCTAACGATCATTGATGATTGTAAAGTGATTTATCATGCGTAACGGGCCATATTTTTGTAAAGAATGACTTTTCGGTTGGGATTCAACACTTAGTGAAAATTCCCTCGCCTCCCCTTTTCCTGACGATTGCAAAACCTTATATATAAAAAATGAAAAGACGTTTAAATCCCTAAAAATTACATAAACGTTTTTGAAATATCTCTGTCTATATTTGTGCATTGTGCATTTCCATTTTAGATGTATACATTTTTCTTAGATAAAAACATGAGTTTTCATTTTTCCCTTCATCTCATAGAAAAAAAAGATAATAGATGACAACGAAATGAAAATTTTAGAGTTTGTGTATGGAAAAAATTTAAAGCAATAACAAACGTAAGTAAAATTTATTCACACACCACAAATGAACGCAAAAGTTTTGTCATCCAAGTATGGGAAATTGCACTACTTCAACAACCCCAATAGATCTGAATTTGATAAGAAAGAGATTTTTCTACACATCCTTTAAAAAATAGATATGCATGCTTGAAACATGTTATAGATGCAAATGACCTATGGATCCAAACCTTTTAAAGAGAATAAAAAAAAGCTTATTGAATTCTCAATTGAATGTGCGGTGGGATATTTAACCGAGTCAAACAAGCCATTATTTTGCCCAAACCAAATGCTATCCTAACGATCATTGATGATTGTAAACTGATTTATCATGCGTAACGGGCCATATTTTTGTAAGGAATGACATTTGGGTTGGCATTGAATTTGGAAATTACAAAAAAAAATTTGGAAATATCTCTCTCTATAATTTGGAAATTAAAAAAAAAATTTGGAAATATCTCTCTCTATAATTTTCCATTGTGCGTTTCCATTTTAGATGTATACTATTTTAATAAATCAAAACATGAGTTTTCACTTTTCCCTTCATCTCGTAGACAAAAAAGAGAATAGGTGACAACGAAATGAAAATTTTAGCGTTTGTGTATGGAAAAAATTTAAAGCAATAAAAAACGTAAGTGAAGAAAATTTATTCACACACCACAAATGAACACAAAAGTTTTGTCATCCAAGTTTGGGAAAATCCACTAGTTCAACAACCTTAATAGATTGGAATTTGATAAGAAAGAGATTTTTCTACACATGCTTTAAAAAATGGAGATGCATGCTTGGAACAAGTTAAAGATGCAAAGGAGCTATGGATCCAAACCTTTTAAACAGAATAACAAACCGCTCAATGAATTGTCAAGTGAACATGCAGTGGGATATTTAACCCAGTCAAACAAGCCATTATTTTGCCCATTTACAAAAAGTAGACCTAACGATCATTGATGATTGTAAACTGATTTATCATGCGCAACGGGCCATATTTTTGTAAGGAATGAATTTTGGCTTGGGATTCAACACTCAGTTAAAATTCCCTCGCCTCCCCTTTTCCCGACGATTGCAAAACCTTATATATAAAAACTTAAAAGAGGTTTAAATCCCTAAAAATTACAGAAACTTTTTGGAAATATCTCTCTCCATATATGTGCATTGTGCATTTCCATTTTAGATGTGTAAATTTTTCTTAATTCAAAACTTGAGTTTTCACTTTTTCCTTCTTCTCGTAGACAAAAAACAGAATAGATGACAACGAAATGAAAATTTTAAACTTTGTGTATGGAGAAAATTTAAAGCAATAAAAAACTTAAGGAAAGAAAATTTATTCACACACCACAAATGAACACAAAAGTTTTGTCATCCAATTTTGGGAAATTCCACTAGTTCAACAACCCCAATAGGTTAGAATTTTATAAGAAAGAGATTTTTTTACCCATGCTTGAAAAAATGGATATGCATGCTTGAAACATGTTCAAGATGCAAATGACCTATGGATCCAAACCTTTTAGAGAGAATAAAATGTTGCTCATTAAATTATCAAGTGAACGTGCGGTGTGATATTTAACCGAGTCAAACAAGCCATTATTTTGCGCATTTACAAAAAACTGACCTAACAATCATTGATGATTGTAAACTGATTTATCGTGCATAACGGGCCATATTTTTGTAACGAATGACTTTTTGGTTGGGATTCAACACTCAGTTAAAATTCGCTCACCTCCCCTTTTCTCGTCGATTGCAAAACCCGATATATAAAAACTTAAAAGAGGTTTAAATCCCTAAAAATTACAGAAACTTTTTGGAAATATCTCTCTCCATATTTGTGCATTGTGCATTTCCATTTTAGATGTGTTCACTTTTCTTAGATCAAAACTTGAGTTTTCACTTTTTCCTTCGTCTCGTAGACAAAAAACAGAATAGAACACAACGAGATGAAAATTTTAGACTTTGTGTATGGGGAAAATTTAAAGCAATAACAAACGTAGGTAAATAAAATTTATTCACACACCACATATGAACACAAAAGTTTTGTCATCCAAGTTTGGGAAATTCCACTAGTTCAACAACCTCAATAGCTTGGAATTTGGTAAGAAAGAGATTTTTCAACACATGCTTTAAAAAATGGATATGCATGCTTGGAACATGTTAAATATGCAAATGACCTATGCATCCAAACCTTTTAAAAAGAATAACAAACCGCTCATTGAAATCTCAAGTGAACGTGCGGTGGGATATTTAACCGAGTCAAAGAAGCCATTATTTTGCCCATTTGCAAAAAGCTAACCAAACGATTATTGATGATTGTAAACTGATTTATCATGCGTAACGGGCCATATTTTTGTAAGGAATGACTTTTGGGTTGGGATTCAACACTCAGTTAAAATTCCCTCACCACCCCTTTTCCCGACGATTGCAAAACCTGATATATAAAAACTAAAAAGAGGTTTAAATCCCTTAAAATTACAGAAACTTTTTTGGAAATATCTCTCTCTATAATTTTCCATTGTGCGTTTCCATTTTAGATGTATACTTTTTTATTAAATCAAAACATGAGTTTTCACTTTTCCCTTCATCTCGTAGACAGAACAGAGAATAGGTGACAACGATATGAAAATTTTAGAGTTTGCGTATGGAAAAAATTTAAAGCAATAAAAAATGTAAGTAAAGAAAATTTATTCACACACCACAAATGAGCACAAAAGTTTTGTCATCCAAGTTTGGGAAATTCCACTAGCACAACAACCCCAATAGCTTGGAATTTGGTAAGAAAGAGATATTTCTATACATGCTTTAAAAAAGGGATATGCATGCTTGAAACATGTTAAAGATGCAATTGACCTATGGATCCAAACCTTTTAAAGAGAATAAAAAGTTGCTCATTAAATTATCAAATGAACGTGCGATGGGATATTTAACCAAGTCAAACAAGCCATTATTTTGCCCATTTAGAAAAAGCTGACCTAACGATCATTGATGATTGTAAACTGATTTATCATGCGTAACAAGCCATATTTTTGTAAGGATTGACTTTTGGGTTGGGATTCAACACTCAGTTAAAATTCCCTCGCCTCCCCTTTTCCCGACGATTGCAAAACCTGATATATAAAAACAAAAAAGAGGTTTAAATCCCTAAAAATTACAGAAACTTTTTGGAAATATCTCACTCCATATTTGTGCATTGTGCATTTCCATTTTATATGTGTACATTTTTCTTAAATCAAAAGTTGAGTTTTCACTTTTTCCTTCATCACGTAGAAAAAAAAGAGAATAGATGACAACGAAATGAAAATTTTAGACTTAGTGTATGGAGAAAATTTAAAGCAATAACAAGTGTAAGTAAAGAGAATTTATTCACACACCACAAATGAACACAAAAATTTTGTCATCCAAGTTTGGGAAATTCCACTAGTTCAACAACCTCAATAGATTGGACTTTGATAAGAAAGAGATTTTTCTACACATGCTTTAAAAAATGGATATGGTGCTTGGAATATGTTAAGGATGCAAATGACCTATGGATGCAAACCTTTTAAAACAAATAACAAACCGCTCATTGAATTCTCAAGTGAACGTGCGGTGGGATATTTAACCGAGTCAAACAAGCCATTATTTTGCCCATTTACAAAAAGCTGACCTAACGATCATTGATGATTGTAAACTGATTTATCATGCGTAACGGGCCATATTTTTGTGAGGAATGACTTTTGGATTCGGATTCAACACTCATTTAAAATTCCCTCGCCTCCCCTTTTCCTGACGATTGCAAAACCTGATATATAAAAATTAAAAAGAGGTTTATATCCCTAAAAATTATAGAAACTTTTTGGAAATAAATCTCTCCATATTTGTGCATTGTGCATTTCCATTTTAGATGTGTACATTTTTCTTAAATCAAAAGTTGAGTTTTCACTTTTTCCCTCATCTCGTAGACAAAAAAGAGAATAGATGACAACGAAATGAAAATTTTAGACTTTGTGCATGGAGAAAATTTAAAGCAATAACAAACGTAAGTAAAGAAAATTTATTCACACACCACAAATGACGACAAAAGTTTTGTCATCCAAGTTTGGGAAATTCCACTAGTTCAACAACCTCAATAGGTTGGAATTTGATAAGAAAGAGTTTTTTCTCCACATGCTTTAAAAAAAGGATATGCATGCTTGAAACATGTTAAAGATGCAAATGACCTATGGATCCAAAACCTTTTAAAGAGAATAACAAACCGCTCATTCAATTATCAAGTGAACAGGCAGTGGGATATTTACCCTATTCAAAAAAGCCATTATTTAGCCCATTAACAAATAGCTGACCTAACGATCATTGATGATTGTAAAGTGACTTTGCATGTGTAACGGGCTATATTTTTGTAAGGATTGACTGGGTTGGGATTCAACACTCAGTTAAAATTCCCCCGCCTCCCCCTTTTCCTAACGATTGCAAAACCTGATATATAAAAACTAAAAAGTGTTTACAATCCCTAAAAATTACAGATACTTATTTGTAATATCTCTCTCTAAATTTGTGCATTGTGCATTTCCATTTTAGATGTATACTTTTTTCTTCAATCCAAACATGAGTTTTCACTTTTCCCTTCATCTCGTAGACAAAAAAGACATTGGATGGCAACAAAATGAAATTTTAGAGTTTGTGTATGGAAAAAATTTAAATCAATAACAAATGTGAGTAAAGAAAATTTATTCACACACCACAAATGAACACAAAAGTTTTGTTATCCAAGTTTGGGAAATTCCACTAGTTCAACAACCCCAATAGCTTGGAATTTGATAAGAAAGAGATTTTTCTACACATGCTTTAAAAAAGGGATATGCATGCTTGAAACATGTTAAAGATGCAAAGGACCTATGAATCCAAAACCTTTTAAAGAGAATAACCAACCGCTCATTAAATTATAAAGAGAACGTGCAGTGGGATATTTACCCGAGTCAAACAAACCATTATTTTTCCCATTTACAAAAGCTGACCTAACGATCAAATATGATTGTAAAGTGTTTTTTCATGCATAACGGGCTATATTTTTTAAAGGAATGACTTATGGGTTGGGATTCAATACTCAGTTAAAATTCCCCTGCCTCCCCCTTTTCCTGTCGATTGCAAAACATATATATAAAAAATAAAAAGAGTTTACAATCCCTAAAAATTATAGACACTTTTTCAAAATATCTCTCTCTAAATTTGTGCATTATGCATTTCCATTTTAGATGTACACTTTTTCTAAAATCAAAACTTGAGTTTTCACTTTTCTCTTCATCTCCTAGACAAAAAAGAGAATAGATGACAAAGAAATGAAAATTTTAAAGTTTGTGTATGAAAAAAATCTAAAGCAATAACAATTGGAAGTAAAGAAAATTTATTCATACACCACAAATGAACACCAAAGTTTTGTTATCCAAGTTTTGGAAATTCTACAAGTTCAACAACCCCAATAGCTTGGAATTTGCAAAGAAAGAGATTTTTCTACACATGCTTCAACAAGGGATATGCGTGCTTGAAACATGTTAAAGATGCAAACGACCTATGGATCCAAAACCTTTTAAAGAGAAAAAAAACCGCTCATTAAATTATCAAGAGAACGTGCGGTGGGATATTTACCCTAGTCAAAAAGCCATTATTTTTCCCACTTAAAAAAAGCTGACCTAACGATCATTGCTGATTGTAAAGTGATTTTTCATTCGTAACGGGCTATATTTTTGTAAGGAATGACTTAGGGGTTGGGATTCAACACTCAGGTAAAATTCCCCCGCCTCCCCCTTTTCCTGACGATATCAAAACCTGATATAAAAAAACAAAAAAGAGTTTACAATCCTTTAGTATTAAACAAATTTTTTGGAAATATCTTTCTCTAAATTTGTGAATTGTGCATTTCCATTTTAGATGTATACTTTTTTCTTAAATCAAAACTTGATTTTTCACTTTTCCCTTCATCTCGTAGATAAAAAAGAGAATTGATGACAACGAAATGAAAATTTTAGATTTTGTGTATGGAAAAAATCTAACACAATAACAGATGTAAGTAAAGAAAATTTATTCACACACCACAAATGCAAAAAAAGTTTTGTTTTCCAAGCTTGGGAAATTCCACTAGTTCAACAACCCCAATAGCTTGGAATTTGATAAGAAAGATATTTTTCTACACATGCTTTTAAAAAGGGATATGCATGCATGAAACATGTTGAAGATGCAAATGACCAATGGATCCGAAACCTTTTAAAGAGAATAACAAACCGCGCATTAAATTATCAAGTGAACATGCGGTGGGATATTGATCTGAGTCAAACAAGCCATTATTTTTCCCATTTACAAAAAGCTGCCCTAATGATCATTGATGATTGTAAAGTGATTTATCATGCATAACGGGCTATATTTTTGTAAGGAATGACTTATGGGTGTGGATTCAACTCTCAGTTTAAATTCCCCTGCCTCCCCATTTTTCCGACGATTGCAAAACCTGATATATAAAAACTAAAAAGATTTTACAATTCCGAAAATTTACAGACACTTTTTGGAAATATCTCTCACTTAATTTGTACATTGTGCATTTCCATTTTAGATTTATAATTTTTTCTCAAATCAAAACTTGAGTTTTCATTTTTCCCTTCATCTCGTAGACAAAAAAAGAGAATAGATGACAATGAAATGAAAATTTTAGAGTTTGTGTATGACAAAAATTTAAAGAAATAACAAATGTAGGTAAAGAAAATTTATTCACATACCACAAATGAACACAAATTTTTTTATCCATGTTTGGGAAATTCCACTTGTTCCAAAACCCCAATAGCTTGGAATTTGATAAGTAAGAGATTTTTCTACACATGCTTTAAAAAATGGATATGCATGCTTGAAACATGTTAAAGATGAAAATGACCTATGGATCCAAAACCTCATAAAGAGAATAACAAACCGCTCATTAAATTATGAAGTGAACGTGTGGTGGGATATTTTCCCAAGTCAAACAAGCCATTATTTTGCCCATTTACAAAAAGCTGACCTAACGATCATTAATGATTGTAAAGTGATTTATCATACGAAAAAGGCTATATTTTTTTTCAGGAATGACTTATAGTTTGGGATTCAATTCTCAGTTAAAATTCCCCCACCACCCCCTTTTCCCGATGATTACAGAACCTGATATATAAAAACAAAAAAGATTTTACAATCCCTAAAAATTATAGAAACTTATGGAAATATCTCTCTCTAAATTTTTGCATTGTGCATTCACATTTTAGATGTATACTTTTTTCTCAAATCAAAATTTGAGTTTTCACCTTTCCCTTCATCTCGTAGACAAAAAAGAAAGTAGATGAGAACGAAATGAAAATTTTAGAGTTTGTGTATGGAAAAAATTTAAAGCAATAACAAATGTTAGTAAAGAGAATTTATTGACACACCACAAATGAACACAAAAGTTTTGTAATCCAAGTTTGAGAAATTCCACTAGTTCAACAATCCCAATAGCTCAGAATTTGATAAGAAAGAGAATTTTCAACACATGCTTTGAAAAATGGATATGCAAGCTTGAAACAAGTTAAAGATGCAAATGACCTATGGATCCAAAACCTTTTAAAGAGAATAAAATACCTCTAATTAAATTATCAAGTGAACGTTCGGTGGGATATTTACCCGAGTCAAACAAGCCATTATTTTGTACATTAACAAAAAGCTGACCTAACGATCATTGATAATTGTAAGGTGATTTATCATGCGTAACGGGCTATATTTTTTTATGGAATGACTTATGGGTCAGGATTCAACACTCAGTTGAAATTCCCCTGTCGCCCCCTTTTCCCGACAATTGCAAAACCAAATATATAAAAACTAAAAAGAGTTTACAATCCCTAAAACTTATAGACATTTTTTGCAAATATCTCTCTAAATTTGTGCATTGTGCATTTCCATTTTACATGTATACTTTTTTCTTAAATCAAAACTTGAGTTTTTACTTTTTCATTCATCTTGGAGACAAAAAAGAGAATAGATGACAACGAATTGAAAATTTTAGAGTTTGAGTATGGAAAAAATCTAAAGCAATGACAAATGTTAGTAAAGAAAATTTATTGACACACCACAAATGAATACAAAATTTTTGTTATCCAAGTTTGGGAAATTCCACTAGTTCAACAACCCCAATAGATTGGAATTTGATAAGAAAGAGATTTTTCTACACATGCTTTAAAAAAGGGATATGCATGCTTGAAACATGTTAAAAATGCAAATCACCTTTGGATCCAAAACCATTTAAAGAGAATAAGAAACTGCTCATTAAATTATCAAGTGAACGTGCGGTGGGATATTTACCCGAGTAAAACAAGCCATTATTTTGCCCATTAATAAAAAGCTGACCTAGTGATCATTGTTGATTGTAAAGTTATTTATCATGCGTAACAGGCTATATTTTTGTAGAATGACTTATGGGTTAGGATTCAACACTCAGTTAAAATTCCCCCACCTCCACCTTTTCCCAACGATTGCAAAACCTGATATATAAAAACTAAAAAGATTTTACATCCCTAAAAATTAAAGACACTTTTTGGAATTATCTCTCTCTAAATTTGTGCATTGTGAATTTCCATTTTAGATGTATTCTTTTTTCTTAAATGAAAACTTGAGTTTTCACTTTTCCCTTCATCTCGAAGACAAAAAAGAGAATAGCAAACAACGAAATAAAAATATTAGAGTATGTTTATGGAAAAAATCTAAAGCAATAACAAATGTAAGTAAAGAAAATTTATTTACACACAACAAATGAACATAATAGATTTGTTATCACATTTGGGAAATTCCACTAGTTAAACAAGCCCAATAGCTTGGAATTTGATAAGAAAGAGATTTTTCTACATATGCTTTATAAAAGGGATATGCATGCTTGAAACAAGTTAAAGATGCAAATGACATATGGATCCAAAACCTTTTCCAGAGAATAAAAAACCGCTAATTAAATTATCAAGTGAACGTGCGGTGGGATATTTACCCGAGTCAAACACGCCATTATTTTGTACATTAACAAAAAGCTGACCTAACGATCATTGATAATTGTAAAGTGATTTATCATGCGTAACGGGCCAAAGTTTTGTAAGGAATGACTTATGAGTTGGGAGTCAACACTCAGTTAAAATTCTCCCGCCTCCCCCTTTTCGCGACGATTGCGAAACCTGATATGTAAATACTAAAAAGAGTTTACAATCCCTGAAAATTACATAAACTTTTTGGAAATATTTCTCTCTAAATTTGCGCATTGTGCATTTCCATTTTAGATTTATACTTTTTTCTTAAATCAAAACCTAAGTTTTTACTTTTCCCTTCATCTCGTAGACAAAAAATAGAATAGATGACAACGAAATGAAAATTTTAGAATTTTTGTGTGGAAAAAATCTAAAGCAATAACAAATGTAAGTAAAGAAAATTTATTCACAAACCACAAATGAACGTAAAAGTTTTGTTATCCAAGTTTGAGAAATTCCACTAGTTCAACAACCCCAATAGCTTGGAATTTGATAAGAAAGAGATTTTTCTACACATTATTTAAAAAATGGATATGCATGCTTGAAACATGTTAATGATGCAAATGACCTATGTATCCAAACCTTTTAAAGAGAATTACAAACCGCTCATTAAATTCTCAAGTGAATGTGCGGTGGGTATTTACCCGAGTCAAACAAGCCATTATTTTGCCCATTTACAAAAAGCTGGCCTAACAATCATTGATAATTGTAAAGTGATCTATCGTGCATAACGGGCTATATTCTAAGGAATGTCTTATGGGTTGGGATTCAACACTCAGCTAAAATTCCCCTGCTTCCCCCTTTTCCCGACGATTGCGAAACTTGATATATAAAAACTAAAAAGAGTTTACAATCCCTAAAAATTATAGAAACTTTTTGGAAATATTTCTCTCTAAATTTGGGCATTGTGCACTTTCATTTTAGATTTATACTTTTTTCTTAAATCAAAACTTGAGTTTTCACTTTTCCCTTCATCTCGTAGACAAAAAAAAGTGTATTGATGACAACGAAATGAAAATTTTAGAGTTTTTGTGTGGAAAAAATCTAAAGCAACAACGAATGTAAGTAAACAAAATTTATTCACACACCACAAATGAATACAAAAGTTTTTGTTATCCAAGTTTGGGAAATTCCAGTAGTTCAACAACCCCAATAGCTTGGAATTTGATAAGAAAGAGATTTTTCTACACAAGCTTTAAAAAATGGATATGCTTGCTTGAAACATGTTAAAGAAGCAAATGACCTATGGATCAAATTTTTTTAAAGAGAATAACAAACTGCTCATTAAATTCTCTAGTGAACGTGCAGTGGGATATTTACCCGAGTCAAACAAGCCATTATTTTGCCCATTTACAAAAAACTGACCTAACGATCATTGATTATTAAAGTGATTTATCATGTGTAACGGGCCAAATTTTTGTAAGGAATGACTTAAGGGTTGGGGGTCAACACTCAGTTAAAATTCCCCCGCCTCCCCCTTTTCCAGACAATTACGAAACTTGATATGTAAAAACTAAAAAGAGTTTACAATCCCTGAAAATTACATAAACTTTTTTGAAATATCTCTCCCTAAATTTGTGCATGTTGAATTTCCTTCTTAGATGTATAGTTTTTTCATAAATCAAAACCTGAGTTTTCACTTTTCCCTTCATCTCGTAGGCAAAAAAGAGAATAGATGACAACGAGATGAAAATTTTAGAGTTTGTGTATCGAAAAAATTTAAAGCAATAACAAATGTAAGTAAATAATATTTATTCACACACTACAAATGAACACAAAAGTTTTGTTATCCAAGTTTTGGAAATTCCACTAGTTCAACAACCTCAATAGCTTGGAATTTGATAAGAAAGAGATTTTCCTACACATGTTTTAAAAAATGGAAATGCATGCTTGAAAAATGTTAAAGATGCAAATGACCTATGGATCCAAACCTTTTAAATATAATAAAAAGCCGCTCATTAAATTTTCAAGTGAACGTGCGGTGGGATATTTACCCGAGTCAAACAAGACATTATTTTGTCCATTTACAAAAAGCTGACCTAACGATCATTGATGATTGTATAGTGATTTATCAAGCATAACGGGCCATATTTTTATTTGGAATGACTTATGCGTTGGCAATCAACACTCAGTTAAAATTCCCCCGCCTCCCCCTTTTCCAGACGATTGCAAAACCAGATATATAAAAAATAAAAAGAGTTTATAATCCGTAAAAATTGCAGAAACTTTTTGGCAATATCTCTCTATAAATTTTTGCAATGTGAATTTCCTTTTTAGATGCATTCTTTTTTCTTAAATCAAATCTTGAGTTTTTCCCTTCATCTCGTAGACAAAAAAGAGAATAGATGACAATGAGATGAAAATTTTAGAGTTTGTGTATGGAAAAAATTTAAGCAATAACAAATGTAGATAAAGAAAATTTATTCACACACCACAAATGAACACAAAAGTTTTGTTATCCAAGTTTGGGAAATTCCACTTTTTCAAGAACCCCTAGAGCTTGGAATTTGATAAGAAAGAGATTTTTCTACACATGCTTTAAAAAATGGATATGAATGCTTGAAACATGTTAAAGATGAAAATGACCCATGGATCCAAAAATTTTAAAGAGAATAACAAACCGCTCATTAAATTCTCAAAAGAACGTGCGGTGGGATATTTACTCGAGTCAAACAAGCCATTATTTTGCCCATTTACAAAAAGCTGACCTAACGATCATTGATGATTGTAAAGTGATTTATCATGTGTAACGGGCCACATTTTTGTAAGGAATGACTTATGGGTTGGGAGTCAACACTCTGTTAAAATTCCCCCGCGTCCCCCTTTTCCAGACGATTGCAAAACCTGATATATAAAAACTAAAACGAGTTTACAATCCCTAAAAATTACAGAAACCTTTTGGAAATATCTCTCTATAAAGGTGTTCATTGTGGATTTCCTTTTTAGATGTATACTTTATTCGTAAATCTAGACATGAGTTTTCGCTTTTCCCTTCATCTCGTAGACAAAAAAGAGAATAGATGACAACAAAATGAAAATTTTAGAGTTTTTGAATCAAAAAAATCTTAAAAAATAAAAAATGTAATTAAATAAAATTTATTCACACACCACAAATGAACACAAATGTTTTGTTATCCAAGTTTGGGAAATTCCACTAGTTCAACAACCCCACTAGCTTGGAATTTGATAAGAAAGAGATTTTTCTACACATGCTTTAAAAAATGGATATGCATGCTTGAAACATGTTAAAGATGCAAATGTCCTATGGATCCAAACCTTTAAGAGAATAACAAACCGTTCATTGAATTCTCAAGTGAACGTGCGGTGGAATATTTACCCGAGTCAAACATGCCATTATTTTCCCCATTTACAAAAAGCTGACCTAATGATCATTGATGATTGTAAAGTGATTTATCATGCGTAATGGGCTATATTTTTTTAAGGAATGACTTATGGGTTGGAATTCAACACTCAGTTAGAATTCCCCCGCTTCCCCCTTTTCCCAAATATTAAAAAACCTGATATATAAAAACTAAAAAGAGTTTACAATACCTAAAGATTACATAAACGTTTTGGAAATATCTCTCTCAAAAATTATGCATTGTTCATTTCCATTTTAGATTTATACTTTTTTCTTAAATTAAAACTTGAGTTTTCACTTTTCTCTTCATCTCGTAGACAAAAAATAAAATAGATGACAACGAAATGAAAATTTTAGAGTTTGTGTATGAAAAAATATTTAAAACAATAACATATGTAAGTAAAGAAAATTTATTCACACACCACAAATGAAAATTTTTGACTTTGAGTATGGAAAAAAATTTAAACCAATAACAAATGTAAGTGAAGAAAAATTATTCACACACCACAAATGAACACAAAAGTTTTGTTATCCATGTTTGGGAAATTCCACTAGTTCAGCAACCCCAATAGCTTAGAATTTCATCAGAAAGAGATTTTTCTACACATGCTTTAAAAAATGGATATGCATGCTTGAAACATGATAAAGATGCAAATGACCTATGGATCCAAAACCTTTTAAAGTGAATGACAAACCACTCATTAAATTCTCAAGTGAACATGCGATGGGATATTTACCTAGAGTCAAACAAGCCATTATTTTGCCCATTTACAAAAAGCTGACGTATCGATCATTGATGATTGTAAAGTGATTTATCATGCACAACGGGATATATTTTTGTAAGGAATGATTTATGGGTTGGTATTAAACACTCAATTAAAATTCCCTCCCTCCCCCTTTTCCTAATGATTACAAAACCCGATATATAAAAAATAAAGAGAGTTTTCAATGCCTAAAAATTATAGACACTTTTTGGACATATCTCTCTCTAAATTTGTGCATTGTGCAATTCCATTTTAGATGTATACTTTTTTCTTAAATAAAAACTTGAGTTTTCACTTTTCCCTTCATCCCGTAGACAAGAAAGAGATTATATGACAACGAAATGAAAATTTTAGATTTTGTGTATGAAAAAAATGTAAAGCAATAAAAAATGTAAGTAAAGAAAATTTATTCACACACCACAAGTGAACACGAAAGATTTCTTATCCAAGTTCGGGAAATTCCACTAGTTTAATAACCCCAATAGCTTGGAATTTGATAAGAAAGAGATTTTTCTACACATGGTTTAAAAATGGATATGCATGCTTGAAACATGTCAAAGATTCAAAAGGACCTATGGATCCAAACCTTTTAAAGAGATTATTAAACCGCTCATTAAATTCTCAAGTGAACGTGCGATGGGATATTTACCCGAGTCAAACAAGCCTTTATTTTATCCATTTACAAAAAGCTAACCTAACGATCATTGATGATTGTAAAGTGATTTATCATGCGTAACGGGCCATTTTTTTTGTAAGGAATGACTTGTGGGTTGGGATTCAACTCTCAGTTAAAATTCCCCCGACTCCTACTTTTCCCGACGATTGCGAAACATGATGTATAAAAAATGAAAAGAGTTTAAAATCCCTAAAAATTGTAGACAGTTTTTGGAAATATCTCTCACTTAATTTGTGCATTTTGCATTTCCTTTTTAGATCTGTACTTTTTTCTTAAATCAAAACTTGTGTTTTCACTTTTCCTTCATCTGGTAGACAGAAAAGAGAATAGATGACAACGAAATGAAAATTTTAGAGTTTATGTATGGAAAAAATTTAAAGCAATAATAAATGTAAGTAAAGAAAATTTATTCACCCACCACAAATGAACCCAAAAGTTTTGTTATCCAAATTTGGGAAATTCCACTAGTCCAATAACCCGAATAGCATGGAATTTGATAAGAAAGAGATTTTTCTACACATGCTTTAAAAAATGGATAGGAGTGCTTCAAACATGTTAAAGATGCAAATGACCTATGGATCCAAACCTTTTAAAGAGAATAAAAAATTGCTCATTAAATTGTAAAGTGAACGTGCAGTAGGATATTTAACTGAGTCAAACAAGCCATTATTTTGCCCATTTACAAAAAGTGACCTAGTGATCATTGATGATTGTAAAATGATTTATCATGCGTAACGGGCCATATTTTTGTAAGAAATGACTTATGATTTGGGATTCAACACTCAGTTAAAATTCCCCTGCCTCCCCCTTTTCCCGACGATTGCAAAACTTGAAATATAAAAACTAAAAAGTGTTTACAATCCCTAAAAATTACAGTCACTTTTTTGAAATATCACTCTCGAAATTTGTGAATTGTGCATTTCCATTTTAGATGTATACTTTTTTTCATAAATCAAAACATGAGTTTTCACTTTTCCCTTAATCTCGTAGACAATAAAGAGAATAGATGACAACGAAATGAAAATTTTAGAGTTTGAGTATGGAAAAAAATTTAAAGCAATAACAAATGTAAGTAAAGAAAATTTATTCACACATCACAAATGACCAAAAAAGTTTTTTTATCAAAGTTTTTGAAATTCCACTAGTTCAACAACCCCCAATAGCTTGGAATTTGATAAAAAAGAGATTTTTCTACACATGCTTTAAAAAATGGATATGCAAGCTTCAAACAAGTTAAAGATGCAAATGACTTATGGATCCAAACCTTTTAAAGAGAATAAAAAACCGCTCTTTAAATTCTTAAGTGAACGTGCGATGGGATATTTACATGAGTCAAACAAGCCATTATTTTCCCTATTTAAAAAAAGCTGACCTAACGATCATTGATGATTGTAAAGTGATTTATCATGCGTAACGGGCTATAATTTTTTAAGGAATAACTTATTGACTGGGATTCAACTCTCAGTTAAAATTCCCCCGTCTCCCCCTTTTCCCGACGATTGCAAAACTTGATATATAAAAACCAAAAAGATTTTACAATCCCTAAAAATTATAGAAACTTTTTGGAAATATGTCTCTCTAAATTTGTGCGTTGTGCATTTCCATTTTAGATGTATACTTTTTTCTTAAATCGAAACTTGAGTTTTCACTTTTCCCTTCATCTCGTAGACAAGAAAGAGAATAGAAGACAACGAAATGAAAATTTTAGAGTTTGAATATCGAAAAAAATGTAAAGCAATAACTAATCTAAGTAAAGAAAATTTATTCATACACCACAAATGAACACAAAAGGTTTTTTATCCAAGTTTGGGAAATTCCACTAGTTCAACAACCCCAATTGCATGGAATTTGATAAGAAAGAGATTTTTCTATACATGCTTTAAAAAAGAGATATGCATTCTTGAAACATGTTAAAGTTTCAAATGACCTATGGATCCAAAACCTTTTCAAGATAATAACAAACCGCTCATTAAATTGTCAAGTGAATGTGCGGTAGGATATTTACCAAAGTCAAACAAGCCGTTATTTTGCCTATTTACAAAAAGCTGACCTAACGGTCATTGTTGATTTTAAAGTGATTTATCATGTGTAACAAGCTATATTATTGTAAGGAATGACTTATGGGTTGGTATTCAACACTCAGTTAAAATTCCCCCGCCTTCGCTTTTTCCCGACGACTGCAAAACCCAATATATAAAAACCAGAAAGAGTTTACAATCCCTAAAAATTACAAATAATTTTTGGAAATATCTCTCTCTAAATTTGAGCAGTGTGCATTTCCATTTTAGATGTATACTTTTTTCTTAAATCAAAACTTGTGTTTTCACTTTTCCCTTCATCTCGTAGACAAAAAGGAGAATTGATGACAATGAAATGAAAATTTTAGAGTTTGATATGGAAAAAAATGTAATGCAATAACTAATATAAGTAAAGAAAATTTATTCATACACCACAAATGAACACAAAAGTTTTGTTATCCAAGTTTGGGAAATTCCACTAGTTCAACAACCCCAATTGCATGGAATTTGATAAGAAAGAGATTTTTCTACACATGCTTTAAAAAAGAGATATGCATTCTTGAAACATGTTAAATTTGCAAATGACCTATGGATCCAAAACCTTTTAAAGAGAATAACAAACCGCTCATTAAATTCACAAGTGAACGTGTGGTGGGATATTTACCTGAGTCAAACAAGCCATTATTTTGCCCATTTTCAAAACGCTAACCTTACGATCGTTGATGATTTAATAGTGATTTATCATGCATAACGAGCTATATTATTGTAAGGAATGACTTATGGATTGGGATTAAACACTCAGTTAAAATTCCCCCACCTCCCCCTTTTCCTGACGATTGCAAAACCTGATATATAAAAACTAAAAAGAGTTTACAATCCCTAAAAATTACAGACACTTTTTGGAATTATCTCTCTCTTCATTTGTGCATCGTGCATTTTCTTTTTAGATGTATACTTTTTTTTTAAATAAAAACTAGGGTTTTCACTTTTCCCTTCATCTCGTAGAGAAAGAAGAGAATAGATGACAACGATATGAAAATTTAAGAGTTTGTGTATGGAAAAAATTAAAAACAATAAAAAATGTAAGTAAATAAAATTTATTCACACACCATAAATGAACACAAAAGGTTTGTTATCCAAGATTGGAAAATTCCACTAGTTCAACAACACCAATAGTTTGGAATTAGATCAGAAAGAGATTTTTCTACACATGCTTTAAAAGATGGATATGCATGTTTGGAACATTTTAAAGATGCAAATGACCTATGCATCCAAACATTTTAAAGAGAATAACAAATCGCTCAATAAAATCTCAAGTGAACATGCGGTGGGAAATTTACCCGTGTCAAACAAGCCATTATTTTGCCCAATTACAGAAAGCTAACCTAACGATCATTGATGATTTTAAAGTTATTTATCATGCGTAACGGGCTATAGTTTTGTAAGGAATGACTTATGGGTTGGGATTCAACACTCAGTTAAAATTCCCTCGCCTCCCCCTTTTACCAATGATTGCAAAACCTAATATATAAAAACCAGAAAGAGTTTACAATCCCTAAAAATTACAGACAATTTTTGGAAATATCTCTCTCTAAATTTGTGCATTGTGCATTTCCGTTTTCGATGTATTCTTTTTTCTCAAATCATTGGAGTTTTCACTTTTCCTTTCATCTCGTAGACAAAAAAGATAATAGATGACAACGAAATGAAAATTTTAGAGTTTGAGTATGGAAAAAAATGTAAATCAGTAACAAATGTAAGTAAAGAAAATTTATTTACACACCACAAATGAACACAAAAGTTTTGGTATCCAAGTGTGGGAAATTCCACTAGTTCAACAACCCTAATAGCTTGGAATTTGATAAGAAAGAGATTTTTCTACACATGCTTTAAAAAATGGATATGCATGCTTGAAACATGTTAAAGATTCAAATGACCTATGGATCCAAAACATTTTAAAGAAAATAACAAACCGCTGATTAAATTCTCAAGTGAACGTGCGTTGGAATATTTACCAGAGTCAAACAAGCCGTTATTTTTCCCATTTACAAAAACCTGACCTAACGATCATTGATGATTGTAAAGTGATTTATCATGCGTAACATGCTATATTTTTGTAAGGAATGACTTATTCGCTGGGATTTATCTCTCAGTTAAAATCCCCCGCCTCCCCCTTTTCATGACAATTGCAAAACCTGATATATAAAAACTAAAAAGAGTTTACAATCCCTAAAATTATAACACTTTTTTGGAAATATCTCTCTCTAAATCTGTGTATTATGAATTACCGTTTTAGATTTATACTTTTTTCTTAAATCAAAGCTTGAGTTTTCACTTTTCCCTTCATCTCGTAGACAAGAAAGAGAATAGATGACAACGAAATAAAAAATTTATAGTTTATGTATAGAAAAAATATAAAGAAATAAAAAAATGTAAGTAAAGAAAATTTATTCACACACCAAAAATGAACACAAAAGGTTTGTTATCCAAGATTGGGAAATTCCACTAGTTCAAACACTCCAATAGTTTGGAATTTGACAAGAAAAAGAATTTTCTACACATGCCTTGAAAAAATGGATATGTATGCTTGAAACATGATAAAGATGCAAATGACCTATGGATCCAAACCTCTTAAAGATAATAATAAACCGCTCATTAAATTCTCAAGTGAACGTGCGGTGGGATATTTACCCGAGTCAAACTAGCCGTTATTTTGCCCATTTACAAAAAGCTAACCTAATGATCATTGATCATAGTAAAGTGATTTGTTATGCGTAACGGGCTATATTTTTGTAAGGAATGACTTATTGGCTGGGATTCAACTTTCAGTTAAAATTCCCCCGCCTCCCCTATTTCCCGACGAACACAAAACCTGATAAATAAAAACTAAAAGGAGTTTACAATCACTAAAAATTACAGAAACTTTTCGGAATTATATTTCTCTACATTTGTGCATTCTGCATTTTCATTTTAGATGTATACTTTTTTCTTAAATCAAAACTTGAGTTTAATTTAAGAGTTTGAGTATGGAAAAAAATTTAAAGCAATAACAAATGTTAAGTGAAAAAAATTAATTCACACACCACAAATGAACAGAAAAGTTTCGTTATCCAAGTTTTAGAATTTCCACTAGTTCAACAACCCCAATAACTTGGGATATGATAAGAAAGAGATTTTTCTACTAATGCTTTAAAAAATGGATATGCATACTTGAAACATGTTAAAGATGCAAATGACCTACGGATCCAAAACCTTTTAACAAGAATAACAAACCGCTCATTAAATTCTCAAGTGAAGGTGCGATGTAATATTTACTTGAGTCAAACAAGGCATTATTTTGCCCATTTACAAAAACCTGACCTAACGATCATTGATGATTGTAAAGTGATTTATCATGCGTAACGGGCAATATTTTTGTAAGGAATGACTTATGGGTTAGGATTCAACACTCAGTTAAAATTCCCCCGCCTCCCCCTTTTCCCGACGATTGCAATACCAGATATATAAAAACTAAAATGAGTTTAAAATCCCTAAAAACTACATAAACTTTTTGGAAATATCTCTTTCTCAATTTGTGCATTGTGTATTTCCTTTTTAGATGAATACTTTTTTCTTAAATCAAAACTTAAGTTTTCACTTTTTGCTTCTTCTCATAGAAAAAAAAGAGAATAGATGACAACGAAATGAAAATTTTAGAGTTTGTGTAAGGAAAAAATTTAAAACAATAACAAATGTACGTAAATAAAATTTATTCATACGCCAAAAATGAGCACAAAAGTTTTGTTATCCAAGTTTGGGAAATTTCACTAGTTCAACAACCCCAATAGCTTTGAATTTGATAAGAAAGTGATTTTTCTACACATGCTTTTAAAAATTGATATGCATACTTGAAACATGTTAAAGATGCAAATGACCTACGGATCCGAACCTTTTACATATAATAATAATCCGCTCAATAAATTCTCAAGTGAAGGTGCGATGTGATATTTACCTGAGTCAAACAAGCCATTATTTTGCCCATTTACAAAAAGCTCACCTAACGATCATTGATGATTGTAAAGTGATTTATCATGCATAACGGGCTATATTTTTGTATGGAATGACTTATCGGTTGGGATTCAACACTCAGTTAAAATTTCCCCGGCTCCCCCTTTTCCCGACGATTGCGACACCTTATATATAAAAAATAAAAAGAGTTTACAATCCCGAAAAATTACAAACAATTTATGGAAATATCTCTCTCTAAATTTGTGCATTGCGCATTTCCATTTTAGATGTATACTTTTTTATTAAATCAAAACATGAGTTTTCACTTTTCCTTTCTTCTCGTAGACAAAAAAGATAATAGATGACAACAAAATGAAAATTTTATAGTTTGTGTACGGAAAAAATTTAAAACAATAAAAAATGTAAGTAAATAAAATTTATTCACACACCACAAATGAGCACAAAAGTTTTGTTATCCAAGTTATGGAAATTTCACTAGTTCAACAACCCCAATAGCTTTGAATTTGATAAGAAAGAGATTTTTCTACACATGCTTTTAAAATTGATATGCATACTTGAAACATGTTAATGATGCAAATAACCTACGGATCCGAACCTTTTAAATATAATAATAATCCGCTCATTAAATTCTCAAGTGAAGGTGCGATGTGATATTTACCTGAGTTAAACAAGCCATTATTTTGTCCATTTACAAAAAGCTCACCTAATGATCATTGATGATTGTAAAGTGATTTATCATGCAGAACGGGCTATATTTTTGTATGGAATGACTTATGGGTTGGGATTCAACACTCAGTAAAAATTTCCCCAGTTCCCCCTTTTCTCGACGATTGCGAAACCTTATATATAAAAACTAAAAAGAGTTTACAATCCCTAAAAATTACAAACAATTTTTGGAAATCTCTCTCTCTAAATTTGTGCATTGCGCATTTCTATTTTAGATGTATACTTTTTTCTTAAATCAAAACATGAGTTTTCACTTTTCCTTTCATCTAGTAGACAAAAAAGAGAATAGATGACAACGAAATGAAAATTTTAGAGTTTGTGTATGGAAAAAATTTAAAGCAATAACAAATGTAAGTAAATAAAATTTATTCACACACCAAAAATGAGCACAAAAGTTTTGTTATCCAAGTTTAGGAAATTTCACTAGTTCAACAACCCCAATAGCTTTGAATTTGATAAGAAAGAGATTTTTCTACACATGCTTTTAAAAATTCATATGCATACTTGAGACATGTTAAAGATGCAAATGACCTACGGATCTGAACCTTTTAAAGATAAAAATAATCCGTTCATTAAATTCTCAAGTGAACATGTGGTGGGATATTTACCCGAGTCAAACAAAAGTTTATTTGGCTTATTTACAAAAAGCTCACCTAACGATCATTGATGATTGTAAAGTGATTTAGTATGCATAACGGGCTAAATTTTTGTATGGAATGACTTATGGGTTGGGATTCAACAGTCAGTAAAAATTTCCCCAGCTCCCCCTTTTCCCGACAATTTTGAAACCTTATATATAAAAACTAAAAAGAGTTTACAATCCCTAAAAATTACAGACAATTTTAGGAAATATCTCTCTCTAAATTTGTGCATTGCTCATTTCCATTTTAGATGTTTACTTTTTTTTAAAATCAAAACTTGAGTTTTTACTTTTCCTTTCATCTCGTAGACAAAAAAGAGAATAGATGACAACGAAATGAAAATTTTAGAGTTTGAGTATGGAAAAAAATTTCAAACAATAACAAATGTAAGAAAAGAAAATTTATTCACACACCACAAATGAACACAAAAGTTTTGTTATCAAGGTTTGGGAAATTCCACTAGTTCAACAACCCCCATAGCTTGGAATATGATTAGAAAGAGATTTTTCTACACATGCTTTAAAAAAATGGATATGCATGCTTGAAACATGTTAAAGATGGAAATGACCTATGGATCCAAACCTTTTTAAGAGAATAACAAACCGCCCATTAAATTCTCAAGTTAACGTGCGGTGGGAAATTTACCTACGTCAAACAAGCAGTTATTTTGCCTGATTACTAAAATGTGACCTAGCGATCATTGATGATTGTAAAGTGATTTATCATGCGTACTGGGCTATATTTTTGTCAGGAATGACTTAAGAATTGGGATTCAACACTCAGTTAAAATTCCCCGCATCCCCTTTTTCCCGATGATTGCATAACCTGATATATAAAAACTAAAAAGAGTTTACAATCCCTAAAAATTATAGACACTTTTTGGAAATATCTCTCTCTAAATTTGTGCGTTGTGCATTTCATTTTAGATGTATACTTTTTTGTTAAATAAAAACTTGAGTTATCACTTTTCCCTTCATATCGTAGACAAGAAAGAGAATAGATGACAACGAAATGAAAATTTTAGAGTTTGTGTATGAAAACAATGTAAAGCAATAACAAATGTAAGTAAAGAAAATTTATTCACTCACCACAAATGAACAACAAAAGTTTTGTTATCCAAATTTGGGAAATTTGATCATAAAGAGATTTTTCTACACATGCTTTAAAAAATGGATATGCATACTTGAAACATGTTAAAGATTCAAATGACCTATGGATCCAAAACCTTTTAAAGAGAATCACAAACCGCTCATTAAATTCTCAAGTGAACGTGCGGTGGGATATTTACCCGTCAAACAAGCCATTATTTTGCCCATTTAAAAAAAGCTGACCTAACGATCATTGATGATTGTAAAGTAATTTATCATGCATAACGGGCCACATTTTTGTAAGTAATGACTTATGGGTTGGGATTCAACACTCAGTAAAAATTCCCCCGCCTCCGCCTTTTCCCGACGATTGCAAAACCTTATATAAAAAAAATCTAAAAAGAGTTTACAATCCCTAAATATTACAAATTTTTTTTTGAAATATCTCTCTCTAAATATTTGCATTGTGAATTTCCATTTTTAGAGGTATACTTTTTTCTTAAATCAAAACTTGAGTTTTCACTTTTCCCTTCATCTCGTAGACAAAAAAGAGAATAGATGACAACGAAATGAAAATTTTATATTTTGAGTATGGAAAAAAAGGTAAAGCAATATCAAATTTAGGTAAACAAAATTTATTCACACACCACAAATGAAGACAAAAGTTTAGTTATCCTTGTTTGGGAGATTCCACAAGTTCAACAACCCCAATAGCTTGGAATTTGATAAGAAAGAGATTTTTCTACACATGCGAAAAAAATGAATATGCATGTTTGAAACATGTTAAAGATGCAAATGACCTATGGATCCAAAACCTTTTAAAGAGAATAACAAATCGGTCATTAAATTTTGAAGTGAACATGCAGTGGGATATTTATCTGAGTCAAATAAGCTGTTATTTTGCCCATTTACAAAAAGCTGACCTAACAATCATTGATGATTGTAATGTGATTTATCATGTGTAACGGGCTATATTTTTGTAAGGAATGACTTATTGGTTGGGATTCAACGCTCAGTTTAAATTCTCCCGCCTCCCCCTTTTCCTGACGATTGCAAAACTTGATTTATAAAAACTAAAAAGAGTTTACAATCCCTAAAAAAACAGACACTTTTTACAAATATCTCTCTCTAAATTTGTGCATTGTGAATTTCCATTTTAGATGTATACTTTTTTCTTAAATCAAAACTTGAGTTTTCACTTTTCCCTTCATCTCGTACACAAAAAAAAGAATAGATGACAACGAAATGAAAATTTTAGAGTTTGAGTGTGGAAAAAAATTTAAAGCAATAACAAATGTAAGTAAAGAAAATTTATTCACACACCACAAATGAACACAAAAGTTGTGTTATCCAGGTTTGGGAAATTCCACGAGTTCAACAACCCCAATAGCTTGGAATATGATTGGAATGAGATATATCTACACTTGCTTTAAAAAATGGATATCCATGCTTGAAACCTGTTAAAGACGCAAATGACCTATGGATCCAAACCTTTTAAAGAGAATAACAAACCGCACATTAAATTATCAAGTGAACGTGCGGTGGGAAATTTACCCGAGTAAAAGAAGCCATTATTTTGCCCAATTACAAAAAGCTGACCTGACCATCATTGATGATTGTAAAGTGATTTATCATGCGTAACGGGCTATATTTTTGTAAGGAATGACTTATGGGTTGGGATTCAAGACTCAGTTAATATTCCCCCGCCACCCCCTTTCCCCGACGAATGCAAAACCGTATATATAAAAACTGAAAAGAGTTTACAATCCCTAAAAATTACAAACCCGTTTTTGAAATGTCTCTCTCCAAATTTGTTCATTGTACATTTCGTTTGTAGATGTATACTTTTTTCTTAAATCAAAATTTGAGTTTTCACTTTTCCCTTCAACTCGTAGACAAAAAAGAGAATAGATGACAACGAAATGAAAATTTTAGAGTTTGAGTATGAAAAAAATTTTAAAGCAATAACAAATATTAGTAAAGAAAATTTATTCACACACCAGAAATGAACACAAAAGTTTTGTTATCCAAGTTTGGGAAATTCCACTAGTTCAACAACACCAATAGCTTTGAATTTGCAAAGAAAAGAGATTTTTCTGCACAAGCTTTAAAAAATAGATTTGCATGCTTGAAAAATGTTAAAGAAGCAAATGACGTATGGATCCAAAACATTTTAAAGAGAATAACAAACCGATCATTAAATTCTGAAGTGAACGTGCGGTGGGATATTTACTTGAGTCAAACATGCCATTATTTTGCCCATTTACAAAAAGCTGACCTAGCGATCAATGATGATTGTAAAGTGATTTATCTTGCGTAACAGGCTATATTTTTGAAAGGAATGACCTATGGATTGGGATTAACCACTCAATTAAAATTTCCCCCCTCTCCCTTTTCCCGACGATTGCAAAACCTAATATATAAAAACTAAAAAGAGTTTTCAATCCCTAAAAATTACAGACAGTTTTTGGAAATATCCCTCTCTTAATTTGTCCATTGTGCATTTCCATTTTAGATGTATACTTTTTTCTTAAATAAAAACTTGAGTTTTCACTTTTCCCTTCATCTCGTAGGCAAGAAAGAGAAAAGAGGACAACGAAATGAAAATTTTAGAGTTGGTGTAAGAAAAAAATATAAAGCAATAACAAATGTAAGTAAAGAAAATTTATTCACACACCACAAATGAACACAAAAGTTTTGTTATCCAAGTTTGGGAAATTCCACTACCTCATCAACCCCAAGAGCATGGAATTTGATATGAAAGAGATTTTTCTACACATGCTTTAAAAAATGGATATGCATGCTTGAAACATGTTAAAGATTCAAATGACCTATGGATCCAAATCTTTTAAAGAGAATAACAAATCGCTCATTAAATTCTCATGTGAACGTGTGGTGGGATATTTACCAGAGTCAAACAAGCCATTATATTTCCTATTTACAAAAAGCTGACCTAACGATCATTGATGATTGTGAAGTGATTTATCAGGCATAACGGGCCATATTTTTGTATGGAAAGACTTATGGGTTGGGAGTCGACACTCAGTTAAAATTCCCCCGCCACCCCCTTTTCCTGACGATTGCAAAACCAAATATATAAAAAATAAAACGAGTTTATAATCCATAAAAATTACAGTCACTTTTTTGAAATATCTCTCTAAATTTGTGCATTGTGCATTTCATTTTTAGGTGTATAATTTTTTCTTAAATCAAAACTTGAGTTTTCACTTTTCCCTTCATCTCATAGACAAAAAAGAGAATAGATGACAACGAAATGAAAATTTTAGAGTTTGTGTATGGAAAAAATTTAAAGCAATAACAATGTAAGTAAAGAAAATTTATGCACACACCATAAATGAATACAAAAGTTTTGTTACCCAAGTTTGGAAAATTGCACTAGTTCAACAACCCCAATACCTTGGAATTTGATCAGAAAGAGATTTTTCTACACATGCTTTAAAAAATGGATATGGATGCTTAAAACATGTTAAAGATGAAAATTACCTATGGATCCAATCCTTTTAAGGATAATAACAAACCGCTCATTAAATTCTCAAGTGAACGTGTGGTGGGATATTTAACCGAGTAAGAAAAGCCAGTATTTTTTCCATTTACAAAAAGCTGACTAACCATCATTGATGATTGTAAAGTGATTTATCATGCATAACGGTCTATATTTTTGTAAGTAATGACTTATGAATTGGGTTTCAACACTCAGTTGAAATTCCCGAGCCTCCCCCTTTTCTCGACGGTTGTAGAACCTGATATATAAAAACTAAAAAGAGTTTACAATCCCAAAAAATTACAGACACTTTTTGGAATTATCTCTCTCTAAATTTTTGCATTGTGCATTTCCATTTTAGACGTATACTTTTTTCTTAAAAAAAAACTAGAGTTTTCACTTTTCCCTTCATCTCGTAGATAAGAAAGAGAATAGATGACAGCGAAAGAAAATTTTTAGAGTTTGTGTAAGGAAAAAATTTAAAGCAATAACAAAATGTAAGTAAATAAAATTTATTCACACACCACAAAGGAACACAAAAGTTTTTGTTATCCAAGTTTGGGAAATTCCACTAGTTCAACAACACCAGTAGCTTGGAATTTGATAAGAAAGAGATTTTTCTACACATGCTTTAAAAAATGGATATGCATGCTTGAAACATGTTAAAGATGCAAATGACCTATGGATCCAAACCTTTTAAAGAGAATAATAAACCGCTCATTAAATTCTCATATAAATGTGTAGTGGGATATTTACCCGAGACAAACAAGCCATTATTTTGCCCAATTACAAAAAGCTGACCTAACGATCATCAATGATTGTAAAGTGATTTACCATGTGTAATGGGCTATATTTTTGTAAGGAATGACTTATAGGTTGGAATTCAACACTCAATTAAAATTCCCCCGCCTCCCCCTTTTCCCGACGATTGCGAAAGCTGATATATAAAAACTAAAAAGAGTTTACAATCCCAAAAAATTATAGACACTTTTTTGAAATATCTCTTTCTATATTTGTGCATTGTGCAAATCCATTTTAAATGTATACTTTTTTCTTAAATCAAAACTTAAGTTTTCACTTTTCCCTTCATCTCGTAGACAAAAAAGAGAATAGATGGAAACGAAATGAAAATTTTAGAGTTTGAAAGTGGAAAAAAATTTAAAGCAATAAAAAATGTAAGTAAAGAAAATTTATTCACACACCACAAATGAACACAAAAGTTTTGTTATCCATGTTTTTCAAATTCCACTAGTTCAACAACCCCAATTGCTAGGAATTTTATAAGAAACAGATTTTTCTACACATGCTTTAAAAAATGGATATGCATGCTTGAAACATGTTAAAGATGCAAATGAACTATGGATCCAAAACCTTTTGAAGAGAATAACAAACTTCTCATTAAATTCTAAAGTGAACATGCGGTGGGATATTTACCTGAGTCAAACAGGCCATTATTTTGCCCATATACAAAAAGCTGACCTAACGATCATTGAAGATTGTAAAGTGATTAATCATGCGTAACGGGCTATTTTTTTGTATGGAATGACTTATGGGTTGGGATTCAACACTCAGTTAATATTCCCCGGCCCCCCCTTTCCCGATGATTGCAACACCTTATCTATAAAAACTAAAAAGAGTTCACTATCCCTAAAAATTACAAACAATTTTTTGGAATATCTTTCTCTATATTTGTGCATTGTGTATTTCTATTTTAGATGTATACTTTAATCTTAAATCAAAACTTGAGTTTTCACTTTTCCCTTCATCTCGTAGACAAAAAGAGAATAGATGACAATGAAATGAAAATTTTAGAGTTTTAGTATGGAAAAAAATGTAAAGCAATAACAAATGTAAGTAAAGAAAATTTATTCACACACCACAAATGAACACAAAAGTTTTGTTATCCAATTTTGAGAAATTCCACTAGTTCAACAACCCAATAACTTGGAATTTGATAAGAAAGAGATTTCTCTACACATGCTTTAAAAAATGGGCATGAATGCTTGAAACAAGTTAAAGATTTAAATGACCTATGGATCAAAAACCTTTTAAAGAGAATAACAAACCGCTCATTAAATTCTCAAGTGAACTTGCGGTGGGATATTTACCTGAGTCAAACAAGCCGTTATTTTGCCCATTTACAAAGAGCTGACCTAATGATCCTTGATGATAGCAAAGTGACTTATCATGCGTAACGGGCTATATTTTTTTAAGGAATGACTTTTGGGTTGGGATTCAACACTCAATTAAAATTCCTCCGCTTCCCCCTTTTCTCGACAATTGAAAACCTGATATATAAAAACTAAAAAGAGTTTACAATCCCTAAAAATTATAGACACTTTTTAGAAATATCTCTATGTAATTTTGTGCATTTTTCAGTTCTATTTTAGATATATACTTTTTTCTTAAACTAAAACTTAAGTTTTCACATTTCACTTCATCTCATAGACAAAAAAGAGAATAGATGACAACGAAATGAAAATTTTAGAGTTTGAGTATGGAAAAAAAATTAAATCAATAACAAATGTAAGTAAATAAAATTTATTCACACACCATAAATGAAAAGAAAAGTTTAGTTATCCAAGTTTGGCAAATTCCACTAGTTCAAAAACTCCAATAGCTTGGAATTTTATAAGAAAGAGATTTTTCTACACTTGCTTTAAAAAATGGATATGCATGGTTGAAACATGTTAAAGATGCAAATGACCTATGGATCCAAACCATTTAAAGAGAAGAACAAACCGCTCATTGAATTCTCAAGTGAACTTGCGGTGGGAAATTTACCTAAGTCAAATATGCCATTATTTTGCCCAATTACAAAAAGCTGACCTAACGATCCTTGATGATAGCAAAGTGACTTATCATGCGTAACGGGCTATATTTTTGTAAGGAATGACTAATAGGTTGGGATTCAACACTCAATTAAAATTCCCCCGCTTCCCCCTTTTCCTTACGATTGCGAAACATGATATATAAAAACTAAAAAGAGTTTACAATCCCTAAAAATTATAGAAACCTTTTTGAAATATCTCTCTGTAATTTTGTGCATTGTGCATATCCATTTTAGATATATACTTTTTTCTTAAACTAAAGCTTAAGTTTTCACATTTCACTTCATCTCATAGACAAAAAAGAGAATAGATGACAACGAAATGAAAACTTTAGAGTTTGAGAATGGAAAAAAAATTAAAGCAATAACAAATGTAAGTAAATAAAATTTTTTCACACACCATAAATGAAAAGAAAAGTTTAGTTATCCAAGTTTGGCAAATTCCACTAGTTCAACAACTCCAATAGCTTGGAATTTTATCAGAAAGAGATTTTTCTACACTTGCTTTAAAAAATGGATATGCATGGTTGAAACATGTTAAAGATGCAAATGACCTATGGATCCAAACCATTTAAAGAGAAGAACAAACCGCTCATTAAATTCTCAAGTGAACGTGAGATAGGAAATTTACCCGAGTCAAACAAGCCATTATTTTGCCCAATTAAAAAAAGCTGACCTAACCATCATTGATGATTGTAAAGTGATTTATCATGTGTAACGGGCTATATTTTTGTAAGGAATGACTTATAGGTTGGGATTCAACACTCATTTAAAATTCCCCCGCCTCCCCCTTTTCCCGACGATTGCGAAACCAGATATATAAAAACTAAAAAGAGTTTACAATCCTTAAAAATTGCTGACACTTTTTGGAAATATCTCTCTCTAAATTTTTGCTTTGTGCATATTTATTTTAGATGTATACTCTTTCTTAAATCAAAACAAAAGTTTACACTGTTCGCTTCATCTCGTAGACAAAAAAGAGAATAGATGACAACGAAATGAAAATTTTAGAGTTTGAGTATGGAAAAAAAATTAAAGCAATAACAAATGTAAGTAAAGAAAATTTATTCACACATCACAAATGAGCACAAAAGTTTTTTTATCCAAGTTTGGCAAATTCCACTACTTCAACAACCCCAATAGCTTACAATTTTATAAGAAACAGATTTTTCTACACATGCTTTACAAAATGCATATGCATGCTTGAAACATGTTAAAGATGTGAATGAATTATGGATCGAAAACCTTTTAAAGAGAATAACAAAACGCTCATTAAATTCTTAAGTGAACGTGCGGTCAGATATTTACAAGAATCAAACTAGCCATTATTTTTCCCGTTTACAAAAAGCTGACCTAACGATCATTGAAGATTGTCTATATTTTTGTAAGGAATGACTTATGGGTTGGGATTCAACACTCAGTTAATATTCCCCAGCCTCCCCCTTTTCCCGATGATTGCAACACCTTATCTATACAAACTAAAAAGAGTTCACTATCCCTAAAAATTACAGACAATTTTTGGGAATATCTCTCTGTAAATTTGTGCATTGTGCATTTCCATTTTAGATGTATACTTTAATCTTAAATCAAAACTTGAGTTTTCACTTTTCCCTTCATCTCAAAGTAAAAAAAGAGAATAGATGACAACAAAATGAAAATTTTAGAGTTTGAGTATGGAAAAAAATGGAAAGCAATAACAAATGTAAGTAAAGAAAATTTATTCACACACCACAAATGAACACAAAAGTTTTCTTATCCAAGTTTGAGAAATTCCACTAGTTCAACAACCCCAATAGCTTGGAATTTGATAACAAAGAGACTTTTCTACACATGCTTTAAAAAATGGACATGGATGCTTGAAACACGTTAAAGATTCAAATGACCTATGGATCCAAAACCTTTTAAAGAGAATAACAAACTGCTTATTAAATTCTCAAGTGAGCGTGCGGTGGGATATTTACCCGAGTTAAACAAGCCATTCTTTTGCCCATTTTCAAAAGACGAACTAATGATCATTGATGATTGTAAAGTGATTTATCATGTGTAAGGGGCTATATTTTTGTAAGGAACGACTTATTGGTTGGGATTCAACCCTCAGATAAAATTCCCTCGCCTCCCCCTTTTCCCGACGATTGCAAAACCTGATATGTAAAAACTAAAAAGAGTTTACAATCCCTAAAAATTACAGACACTTTTTGGAAATATCTCTCTCTAAATTTTTGCATTGTGCATTTCCATTTTAGATCTATACTTTTTTCTTAAGTCAAAACTTGAGTTTTCACTTTTCCCTTCATCTCGTAGACAAAGAAAGAGAATCAATGACAATGAAATGAAAATATTAGAATTTGAGTGTGGAAAAAAAATTAAAGCAATAACAAATATAAGTAAAGAAAATTTATTCATACACCACAAATGAACACAAAAGTTTTGTTATCCAAGTTTGGGAAATTCCACTAGTTCAACATCCCCAATAGCTAGGAATTTTAAAAAAAAGAGATTTTTCTACACATGCTTTAAAAAATGGATATGCATGCTTGAAACAGGTTAAAGATGCAAATAACATATGGATCCAAAACCTTTTAAAGAGAATAACAACCCGCTCATTAAATTCTCAAGTGAACGTGCGGTGTGATATTTACCGGAGTCAAACAAGCCATTATTTTGCCCAATTATGAAAACCTGACCTAACGATCATTGTTGATTCTAAAGTGATTTATCATGCGTAATGGGCTATATTTTTGTAAGGAATGACTTATGGATTGGGATTCAACACTCAGTTAAAATCCCCCCGCCTCCCACTTTTTCGGAGGATTGCACAACCTGATATATAAAAACTAAAAAGAGTTTACAATCCCTAAAAATTATAGACACTTTTTGGAAATATCACTCTCTAAATTTGTGCGTTCTTCATTTCCATTTTATATGTATACTTTTTTCTTAAACCAAAAATTGAGTTTTCACTTTTCCCATCATCTCGTAGACAAAAGAGAGAATAGATGACAACGAAATAAAAATTTAAGAGTTTGAGTATGGAAAAAAATTTAAAGCAAGAACAAATGTAATTAAAGAAAATTTATTCACACACCACAAATGAACACAAAAGTTTTGTTATCCAAGTTTTGGAAATTCCACTAGTTCAACAGCCCCTATAGCTTGGGATATGATAAGAAAGAGATTTTTCTACACATGCTTTAAAAAATGGATATGCATGCTTGAAACATGTTACAGATGCAAATGACCTATGGTTCCAAAACCTTTTAATGAGAATAACAAACCGCTCATTAAATTCTCAAATGAACGTGCGGTGGGATATTGACCCAAGTCAAACAAGCCATTATTTTGAACATTTACAAAAAGCTGACCTAACGAACATTGATGATTGTAAAGTGATTTATCATGCGTAACGGGGTATATTTTTAAAAGGAATGACTTATGGGTTGGGATTCAACACCCAGTTAAAATTCCATCGCTTCCCCCTTTTCCCGACGATTGCGAAACCTGATATATAAAAACTAAAAAGAGTTTACAATCCCTAAAAATTACTGACACTTTTTGGAATTATCACTCTCTAAATTTGTGCATTGTGCATTTTAGTTTTAGATGTATACTTTTTCCTTAAATCAAAACTTGAGTTTTCAGTTTTCCCTTCATCTCGTAGAGAAATAAAAGAATAGATGACAACGAAATGAAAATTTAAGAGTTTGTGTATGGAAAAAAATTGAAGCAATAACAAATGTAAGTAAATAAAATTTATTCACACACCACAAATGAACACAAATGGTTTGTTATCCAAGATTGGGAAATTCCACTAGTTCAACAACACCAATAGTTTGGAATTTTATAAGAAAGAGATTTTTCTACACATGCTTTAAAAAATGGATATGCATGTTTGGAACATGTAAAAGATGCAAATGACCTATGGATCCAAACCATTTAAAGAGAATAATAAATCGTTCATTAAATTCTCAAGTGAACGTGTTGTGGGAAATTTACCCATGTCAAAAAAGGCATTATTTTGCCCAATTATAAAAGGCTGACCTAACGATCATTGATGATTGTAAAGTGATTTATCATGCGTAATGGGCTATATTTTTGTAAGGAATCACTTATGGGTTGGGATTCAACACTCAGTTCAAATTCCCCCGCCTGCCCCTTTTCTCGACAATTGCAAAACCTAATATATAAAAACCACAAAGAGTATAAAATCCCTAAAAATTATAGACAATTTTGGAAATATCTCTCTCTAAATTTGTGCATTGTGCATTTCCATTTTAGATGTATACTTTTTTCTTAAATCAAAACTTCAGTTTTCACTTTTCCCTTCATCTCGTAGAGAAAGAAGAGAATAGATGACAACGAAATGAAAATTTAAGAGTTTGTGTATTGAAAAAATTTATAGCAATAAAAAATGTAAGTAAAGAAAATTTATTCACACACCAAAAATGAAGACAAAAGGTTTGTTATCCAAGATTGGGAAATTCCACTAGTTCAACAACACCAATAGTTTGGAATTTGATAAGAAAGATATTTTCCTACACATGCTTTAAAAAATTGGATATGCATATTTGGAACATGTTAATGATGCAAATGGTCTATGGATCCAAACATTTTCAAGAGAATAACAAACCGCTCATTACAATCTCAAGTAAACGTGCGGTGGGATATTTACCCGAGTCAAACAAGCCGTTATTTTGCCCATTTACAAAAAGCTGACCTAACGATCATTGATGATTGTAAAGTGATTTATCATGCATAACATGCTATCTTTTTTTAAGGAATGACTTATTCGCTGGGATTCAAGTCTCAATTAAAATTCCCCCTTCTCCCCTTTTTTCCTGACGATTGCAAAACCTAATATATAAAAACTAGAAAGAGTTTAAAATCCCTAAAAATTATAGACAATTTTTGGAAATATCTCTCTCTAAATTTGTGCATTGTGCTTTTCCTTTTTTGATTTATTCTTTTTTCTTAAATCAAAACTGTAGTTTTCACTTTTCCCTTCATCTGGTAGACAAAAAAGATATTAGATGACAACGAAATGAAAATTTTAGAGTTTGAGTATGGAAAAAAATGTAAAGCATTAACAAATGTAAGTAAAGAAAATTTATTCACACACCACAAATGAACACAACAGTTTTGGTATCCAAGTTTGGCAAATTCCACTAGTTCAACAACACCAATAGCTTGGAATTTGATAAGAAAGAGATTTTTCTACACATACTTTAAAAAATGGATATGCATGCTTGAAACATGTTAAAGATTCAAATGACCTATGGATCCAAAACCTTTTAAAGACAATAACAAACCACTCATTAAATTCTCAAGTGAACGTGCATTGGGATATTTACCCAAGTCAAACAAGCCGTTATTTTGCCCATTTACAAAAAGCTGACCTAATGATCATTGATGATTTTAAAGTGATTTATCATGCATAACATGCTATATTTTTTTAAGGAATGACTTATTTGCTGGGATTCAACTCTCAGTTAAAATTCCCCCTTCTCCCCTTTTTCCTGACGATTGCAAAACCTGATATATAAAAACTGAAAAGAGTTTACAGTCCCTAAAAATTACAAACACTTTTTGGAATTATCTCTCTCTTCATTTGTGCATTGTGCATTTCTTTTTTAGATTTATAATTTTTTCTTAAATCAAAACTTGAGTTTTCACTTTTCCCTTCCTCTCGTAGAGAAAGAAGAGAATAGATGACAACGAAATGAAAATTTAAGAGTTTGATTGTGGAAAAAAATTTAAAGCAATAACAAATGTTAAGTAAAAAATAATAGTTCACACACCACAAATGAACACAAAAGTTTTGTTATCCAAGTTTGGCAAATTCCACTAGTTCAACAACCCCAATAGCTTGGGATATGATAAGAAAGAGATTTTTCCACAAATGCTTTAAGAAATGGATATGCATGCTTGAAACATGTTAAAGATGCAAATGACCTATGGATCCAAAACCTTTTAACGAGAATAACAAACCGCTCATTAAATTCTCAAGTGAAGGTGCGATGTGATATTTACCTGAGTCAAACAAGCCATTATTTTGCTCATTTACAAAAAGCTGATTAACAATCATTGATGATTGTAAAGTGATTTATCATGCGTAACGGGCAATATTTTTGTAAGGAATTATTTATGGGTTGGGATTCAACACTCAGTTAAAATTCTTTTGCCTCCCCCTTTTCCCGATGATTGCAATACATGATATATAAAAACTAAAAAGAGTTTACAATCCCTAAAAATTACAGAAAGTTTTTGGAAATATCTCTTTCTCAATTTGTGCATTGTGCATTTTCTTTTTAGATGCATAGTTTTTTCTTAAATCAAAACATAAGTGTACACTTTTTCCTTCATCTCGTAGAAAAAAAAAGAGAATAGATGGCAACGAAATGAAAATTTTAGAGTTTGTGAATGGAAAAAATTTAAAGCAATAACAACTCTAAGTAAATAAAATTTCATCACACACCACAAATGAGCACAAAAGTTTTGTTATCCAAGTTTGGAAAATTTCACTAGTTCAACAACCCAGAGCTTTGAATTTGATAAGAAAGAGATTTTTCTACACATGCTTTTACAAATTGATATGCATGCCTGAAACATGTTAAAGATGCAAATGACCTACGGATTCGAACCTTTTAAATATAATAATAATCCACTCATTAAATTCTCAAGTGAAGGTGCGATGTGATATTTACCTAAGCCAAACAAGCCATTATTTTGCCCATTTACAAAAAGCTCACCTAACGATCATTGATGATTGTAAAGTGATTTATCATGCTTAATGGGCTATATTTTTGTATGGAATGACTAATGGGTTGGGATTCAACACTCAATTTAAATTTCCCCGGCTCCCGCTTTTCCCGTCTATTACAAAACCTTATATATAAAAACTAAAAAGAGTTTACAATCCCTAAAAAATACAGACAATTTTTGGAAATATCTCTCTCTAAATTTGTGCATTGCGCATTTCCATTTTAGATGTATACTTTTTTCTTAAATCAAAACTTGAGTTTTCACTTTTTCTTTCATCTCGTAGACAAAAAAGAGAGGAGATGACAACGAAATGAAAATTTTAGATTTTGAGTATGGAAAAAAATTTCAAGCAATAACAAATGGAAGTAAAGAAAATTTATTCACACACCACAAAAAAACACAAAAGTTTTGTTATCCAGGTTTGAGAAATTCCACTAGTTCAACATCCCCCATAGCTTGGAATATGATTAGAAAGATATTTTTCTACACATGCTTTAAAAAATGGATATGCATGCTTGACCTAAAGATCCAAACCTTTTAAAGAGAATAACAAACCGCTCATTAAATTCTCTAGTGAACATGTGGTGGGAAATTTACCAGCGTCAAACAAGCCATTATTTTGCCCAATGACAAAAATCTGACCTAGCGATTATTGATGATTGTAAAGTGATTTATCATGCGTAATGGCTATATTTTTGTAAGGAATGACTTATGGATTGGGATTCAACACTCAGTTAAAATTCCCTGTGTCCCCCTATTCCCGATGATTGCAAAACTTGATATATAAAAACTAAAAAGAGTTTACAATTCATAAAAATTACAAACACTTTATGGAAATATCTCTCTCTAAATTTGTACGTTGTGCATTTCATTTTAGATGTATAATTTTTTCTTAAATAAAAACTTGATTTTTTACTTTTCCCTTCATATCGTAGACAAGAAAGAGAACAGATGACAATGAAATGAAAATTTTAGAGTTTGTGTATGAAAAAAATGTAAAACAATACCAAATGTAAGTAAAGAAAATTTATTCACACACCACAAATGAACACAAAAGTTTTGTCATCCAAGTTTGGGAAATTCCACTAGTTCACCAACCCCTATAGCTTGGGATATGATAAGAGAGAGATTTTTCTACACATGCTTTAAAAAATGGATATGCATGCTTGAAACACGTTAAAGATTCAAATGACCTATGGATCCAAACCTTTTAAAGAGAATAACAAACCGGTCATTAAATTCCCAAGTGAACGTGAGGTGGGATATTTACCCGAGTCAAACAAGCCATTATTTTGCCCATTTACAAAAAGCTGACCTAACGACCATTGATGATTGTAAAGTGATTTATCATACATAACGGGCCACATTTTTGTAAGTAATGACTTATGGGTTGGGATTGAAAACTCAGTTAAAATTCCCCTGCCTCTGCCTTTTCCCGACAATTACAAAACCTTATATATAAAATATAAAAAGAGTTTACTATCCCTAAAAATTGCAGACAAACTTTGGAAATATCTCTCTCTAAATTTTTGCATTGTGCACTTCCATTTTAGAAATATACTTTTTTCTTTAATCAAAACATGAATTTTCACATTTCCCTTCATCTCGTAGACAAAAAAGAGAATAGATGAAAACGAAATGAAAAATTTAGAGTTTTGAGTATGGAAAAAAAAGTAAAACAATAAGTAAATAAAATTTATTCACACACCACAAATGCACACAAAACTTTTGTTATCCATGTTTGGAAAATTCCACTAGTTCAACAACCCCAATAGCTTGGAATTTGATAAGAATGAGATTTTTCTAGACATGCTTTAAAAAATAAATATGCATGCTTGAAACACGTTAAAGATTCAAATGACCTATGGATCCAAACCTTTTAAAGAGAATAACAAGCCGCTGATTAAATTCCCAAGTGAACGTGCGGTGGGATATTTACCCGAGTCAAACAAGCCATTATTTTGCCCATTTACAAAAAGCTGACCTAACGATCATTGATGATTCTAAAGTGATTTATCATACATAACGGGCCACATTTTTGTAAGTAATGACTTATGGGTAGGGATTCAACACTCAGTTAAAATTCCCCTGCCTCTGCGTTTTCCCGACAATTACAAAACCTTATATATAAAATATAAAAAGAGTTTACTATCCCTAAAAATTACAGACAAATTTTGGAAATATCTCTCTCTAAATTTTTGCATTGTGCACTTCCATTTTGGAAATATACTTTTTTCTTTAATCAAAACATGAATTTTCACTTTTCCCTTCATCTCGTAGACAAAAAAGAGAATAGATGACAACGAAATGAAAAATTTAGAGTTTTGAGTATGGAAAAAAAAGTAAAGCAATAAGTAAAGAAAATTTATTCACACACCACAAATGCACACAAAAGTTTTGTTATCCATGTTTGGGAAATTCCACTAGTTCAACAACCCCAATAGCTTGGAATTTGATAAGAAAGAGATTTTTCTAGACATTCGAAACAAATGGATATGCATGCTTGAAACATGCTAAAGATTCAAATGACCTATGCATGCAAAACCTTTTAAAGAGAATAACAAATCGCTCATTAAATTCTCAAGTGAACGTGTGGTGGGAAATTTACCCGAGTCAAACAAGCCGTTATTTTCCCATTTACAAAATGCTGACCTAAAGATCATTGATGATTGTAAAGTGATTTATCATGCGTAACGTGCGAGATTTTTGTAAGGAATGACTTATTGGTTGGGATTCAACACTCAGTTTAAATTCCCCCGCCTCCCCCTTTTCCCGACGATTGTAAAACTTGATATATAAAAACTAAAAAGAGTTTACAATCCCTCAAAAAAAAATACACTTTTTGAAAATATCTCTCTGTAAATTTGTGCTTTGTGAATTTCCATTTTAGATGTATACTTTTTTCTTAAATCAAAACTTGAGTTTTCACTTTTCCTTTCATCTCGTAGACAAAAAAGAGAATAGATGACAACGGAAAGAAAATTTTAGAGTTTGAGTATGGAAAAAAATTTAAAGCAATAACAAATGTAAGTAAAGAAAATTTATTCACACACCACAAATGAACACAAAAGTTGTGTTATCAAGCAATGGGAAATTCCACTAGATCATCAACCCTAATAGCTTGGAATATGATTAGAAAGAGATTTTTCTACTCATGCTTTTAAAAATGGATATCTATGCTTCAAACCTGTTGAAGACGCAAATGACCTATGGATCCAAACCTTTTAAAGAGAATAACATACCGCACATTAAATTATCAAGTGAACGTGCGGTGGGAAATTTACCTGAGTCAAACAAGCCATTATTTTGCCTAATTACAAAAAGCTGACCTGACGATCATTGATGATTGTAAAGTGATTTATCATGCGTAACGGCCTATATTTTTGTAAGGAACGACTTATGGGTTGGGATTCAACACTCAATTAAAAATTCCCCCGCCACCCCCTTTTCCCGACGATTGCAAAACCTGATATATAAAAACTGAAAAGAGGTTACAATCCCTAAAAATTACAGACCCGATTGGGAAATATGTCTCTCTAAAGTTGTTCATTGTGCATTTCATTTTTAGATGTATACTTTTTTTTAATCAAAACTTGAGTTTTCACTTTTCCCTTCATCTCGTAGACAAAAAAGAGAATAGTTGACAATCAAATGAAAATTTTAGAGTTTGAGTATGGAAAAAAATTTAAAGCAATAACAAATGTATGTAAAGAAAATTTATTCACACACCACAAATGAACACAAAAGTTTTGTTATCCAAGTTTGGGAAATTCCACTAGTTCAACAACACCAATAGCTTTGAATTTGCTAAGAAAAGAGATTTTTCTACACATGCTTTAAAAAATGGATATGCATGCTTGAAACATGTTAAAGATGCAAATGACCTATGGATCCAAACCTTTTAAAGGGAATAACGAATCGCTCGTTAAATTCTCAAGTGAATGTGCGGTGGGATATTTACCAGAGTCAAACAAGCCATTATTTTTCCTATTTACAAAAAGTTGACCTAACGATCATTGATGATTGTAAAGTGATTTATCATGCGTAACTGGCCATATTTTTGTATGGAATGACTTATGGGTTGGGAGTCGACACTCAGTTAAAATTCCCCTGGCTCCCCCTTTTCCCAACGGTTGCAAAACCTAATATATAAAAACTAAAATGAGTTTATAATCCATAAAAATTACAGAAACTTTTTGGAAATATCTCTCTCTAAATTTTTGCATTTTGCATTTCCTTTTTAGGTGTATACTTTTTTCTTAAATCAAAACTGGAGTTTTTACTTTTCCCTTCATCTCATAGACAAAAAAGAGAATAGATGACAACGAAATGAAAATTTTAGAGTTTGTGTATGGAAAAAACTTTAAAGCAATAACAATGTAAGTAAAGAAAATTTATGCACACACCACAAATGAATACAAAAGTTTTGTTACCCAAGTTTTGAAAATTCCACTAGTTCAAAAACACCAATACCTTGGAATTTGATAAGAAAGAGATTTTGCTACACATGCTTTAAAAAATGGATTTGGATGCTTAAAATATGTTAAAGATGAAAATTACCTATGGATCCAATCCTTTTAAAGATAATAACCAACCGCTCATTAAATTCACAAGTGAACGTACGGTGGGACATTCAACCGAGTCAAAGAAGCCATTATTTTTCCCATTTACAAAAAGTTCACCTAACAATCATTGATGATTGTAAAGTGATTTATCATGCGTAACAGTCTATATTTTGGTAAGGAATGACTTATGGATTGGGATTCAACACTCAGTTGAAATTCCCCCGCCTCCCCCTTTTCCCGACGATTGCAAAACTCGATATATAAAAACTAAAAAAAGTTTAAAATCCCTTAAAATTACAGACACTTATTGGAAATATCTCTCTCTAAATTTGTGCAGTTTGCATTTCCATTTTAGATGTATACTTTTTTCTTAAATAAAAACTTGAGTTTTCAATTGTCCCTTCATCTCGTAGACAAGAAAGAGAATAGATGACAACGAAAAATAAATTTTAGAGTTTGTGTATGGAAAAAATTTAAAGGAATAACAAATGTAAGTAAAGAAAATTAATTCACACACCACAAATGAACACAAAAGTTTTGTTATCCAAGTTTGGGAAATTCCACCAGTTCAACGACACCAGTAGCTTGGAATTTGATAAGAAAGAGATTTTTCTACACATGCTTTAAAAAATGGATATGCATGCTTGAAACAAGTTAAAGATGCAACTGACCTATGGATCCAAACCTTTTAAAGAGAATAACCAACCGCTCATTAAACTCTCTAGTAAATGTGCGGTGGGAAACTTACACGAGTCAAACAAGCAATTATTTTGCCCTATTATAAAAAGTTGACCTAACGATCAACGATGATTGTAAAGTGATTTATCAAGCGTAAAAGGCTATATTTTTGTAAGGAATGACTTATGGGTTGGGATTCAACACTCAGCTAAAATTCCCCCAGCTCCCTCTTTTCCCAACGATTGCAAAACCTTATATATAAAAGCTAAAAAGAGTTTATAATCCCTAAAAATTACAGACACCTTTTGGAAATATCTCTCTCTAAATTTTTGCATTGTGCATTTATATTTTAGATGTATACTGTTTTCTTAAATAAAAACTTGAGTTTTCACTTTTCCCTTCAACTCGTAGACAAAAAAGAAATTAGATGACAACGAAATGAAAATTTTAGAGTTTGTCTATGGAAAAAATGTAAAGCAATAACAAATTTAAGTAAAGAAAATTTATTAACCAACACAAATGAACACAAAAGTTTTGTTATCCAAGTTTGGAAAATTCCACTAGTTCAACAACACCAATAGCTTGGAATTTGATAAGAAAGAGATTTTTCTACACTTGCTTTAAAAAATGGATATGCATGCTTGAAACATGTTAAAAATGCAAATGACCTATGGATCCAAACCATTTAAAGAGAAGAACAAACCAGCTCATTAAATTCTCAAGTGAACCTGAGGTGGGAAATTTACCCTAGTCAAACAAGCCATTATTTTGCCCAATTACAAAAAGCTGACCTAACGATCATTGATGATTGTAAAGTCATTTATCATGTGTAACGGGCTATATTTTTGTAAGGAATGACTTATAGGATGAGTTTCATCACTCAGTTAAAATTCCTCCGCCTCCCCCTTTTCCCGACGATTGCGATACCAGATATAAAAAAACTAAAAAGAGTATACAATCCTTAAAAATTACAGTCAGTTTTTGGAAATATCACTCTCTAAATTTGTGCTTTGTGCATATCAATTTTAGATGTATACTTTTTTCTTAAATCAAAACTTAAGTTTTCACTTTTCCCTTCATCTCGTAGATAAAAAAGAGAATAGATGACAACGAAATGAAAATTTTAGAAGTTTGAGTATGGAAAAAAATTTAAAGCAATAACAAATGTAAGTAAAGAAAATTTATTCACACACCACAAATGAACACAAAAGTTTTGTTATCCAAGTTTGGCAAATTCCACTAGTTCAACAACCCCAATAGCTTGGAATTTTATAAGAAAAAGATTTTTCTACACATGCTTTAAAAAATGGATATGCATGCTTGAAACATGTTGAAGATGCAAATGAACTATGGATCCAAAACCTTTTAATGAGAATAACAAACCGCTCATTAAATTCTCAAGTGAACCTGCGATGGGATATTTACCTGAGTCAAACAAGTCGTTATTTTGCCCATTTACAAAAGCCGACCTAATGTTCATTGATGATTGTAAAGTGATTTATCATGTGTAAGGGGCTATATTTTTGTAAGGAACGACTTATTGGTTGGGATTCAACACTTAGATAAAATTCCCTCGCCTCCCCCATTTCCTGATGATTGCAAAACCTGATATATAAAAACTAAAAAGAGTTTACAATCCCTAAAAATTACAGAAACTATTTGGAAATATGTCTCTGTAAATTTGTGCATTGTGCTTTTCCATTTTAGATCTATACTTTTTGATAAGTCAAAACTTGAGTTTTCACTTTTCCCTTCATCTCGTAGACAAAGAAAGAGAATCGATGACAACGAAATGAAAATTTTAGAGTTTGAGTATGGAAAAAAATTTAAAGCTATAACAAATGTAAGTAAAGAAAAATTATTCACACACCACAAATGAACACATAAGTTTTGTTATCCAAGTTTTGGAAATTCCACTAGTTCAACAACCCCAATAGCTTGGAATTTTAAAAGAAAGAGATTTTTCTACATATGCTTTAAAAAATGGATATGCATGATTGAATCATGTTAAAGATGCAAATGCATATGGATCCAAAACCTTTTAAAGAGAATAAAAAACCGCTCATTAAATTCTCAAGTGAATGTTTGGTGGGATATTTAACCGTGTCAAACAAGCTATTATTTTGCCTATTTACAAAAAGCTGACCTAACGATCATTGATGACTGTAAAGTGATTTATCATGCGTAACAGGCCATATTTTTGTAAGGAATGACTTATGGGTTGGGATTCAACACTCTGTTAAAATTCCCCTGCGTCTCCCTTTTCACGACGATTGCAAAACCTGATATATAAAAATTAAAATGAGTTCTCAATCCAAATTTTAAAAGCATGCGTAAAAAAATCTCTTTCTTAAAAAATTCCAAGCAATTGGTGTTGTTGAACATGTGGAATTTCCCAAACTTGGATAACAAAACTTTTGTGTTCATTTGTGGTGTGTTAATAAATTTTCTTTACTTACATTTGTTATTGCTTTTAATTTTTTTCCATACATAAACTCTTAAATTTTCATTTCGTTGTGATCTATTTGCCTTTCATCCCTTTTTTGTCTACAAGGTGGAGAGAAAAGTAAAAACTCAAGTTTTGATTTAATAAAAAATTATACATCTAAAATGGAATTGCACAATGCAGTAATGTAGAGAGACATAAATCCAAAAAGTGTCTGTAATTTTTAGGAATTGTAAATTATTTTTAGTTTTTATATATCAGGTTTTGCAATAGTCAGGAAAAGGGGGAGGCGGGGTATTTTTAACTGAGTATTGACTCCCAACCCATAAGTCATTCCTTACAAAAATATTGCCCATTACACATGAAGAATCATTTTACAATCATCCATGATCATTAGGTCAACTTTCTTAAATGGGCAAAATAATGGCTTGTTTGACTCGGGTAAATGTCCAACCGCACGTTCACTAGAGAATTTAATGACTGTTTTGTTATTGTCTTTAAAAGGTTTGGATCCATAGGTCAATGGCATCATTAACATGTTTCAAGCATGCATATCCATTTTTTAAAGCATGTATAGAAAAATCTCTTTCTTATCAAATTCCAAGCTATTGGGGTTGTTGAACTAGTGGAATTTCCAAAACTTGGAAAACAAACCTTTTGTGTTCATTTGTGGCGAGTGAATAAATTTTCTTTACTTACATTTGTTATTGCTTTAAATTTTTTCCATTCATAAACTCTAAAATTTTTATTTCATTGTCATCTATTCTCTTTTTTGTCTACGAGATGAAGGGAAAAGTGAAAACTCAAGTTTTGATTTAAGAAAAAAGTATACGTCAAAAATGGAAATGCACAATGCATAAATTTAGAGAGAGATATTTCCAAAAAGTGTCTACAATTTTTAGGGATTGTAAACTCTTTTAAGTTTTCATATATCAGGTTTTGCAATCGTTGGGAAAAGGGGGTGGCGAGGGAATTTTAACTTAGTGTTGAATCCCAACCCAGAAGTCATTCCTTACAAAAATATAGCCCTTTATGCATGATAAATCACTTTACAATCATCAATGATCGTTAGGTCAGCTTTTTGTAAGTAGGCAAAATAATGGCTTGTTTGACTCGGGTAAATATCCCTCCACACGTTCACCTTAGAATTTAATGAATGGTTTGTTATCTCTTAAAAAGTTTGGATCCATAGGTCATTTGCATTTTAGCATGTTTCAAGCCTGTATATCCATTTTTTAAAGCATGTGTAGAAAAATGTCTTTCTTCTCAAATTCCAAGCTATAGGGGTTCTTGAACTAGTGGAATTTCCCAAACTTGGATAACAAAACTTTTATGTTATTTTGTGGTGTGTGAATAAATTTTCATTACTAACATTGGTTATTGCTTTAATTTTTTTTCATACACAAACTCGAAAATTTTCATTTTGTTGTCATCTATTCTCTTTTTTGTCTACGAGATGAAGGGAAAAGTGAAAAATCAAGTTTTGATTTAAGAAAAATTTTTATATCTAAAATGGAAATGTAAAATGCACAAATTTAGAGAGAGATATTTCCAAAAAGTTTCAGTATTTTTAGGGATTGTAAACTTTTTTTAATTTTTATATAACAGGTTTTGCAATCGTCGGGAAATGGGGGAAGCGGGGGGATTTTAACTGAGTGTTGAATCCCAACCCATAAGTCATTCCTTACAAAAATATTGCCCGTTACGCATGATAAATCATTTTAAAATCATCAATGATCATTAGGTCAGCTTTTTGTAAATGGGAAAAATAATGGCTTGTTTGACTCCGGTAAATATCCCACTGCATGTTCACTTGAGAAATTAATGGGCGGATTGTTATTCTCTTTAAATGGTTTGGATCCATAGGTCATTTGCATCTTTATTTTGTTTCAAGCATGCATATCCATTTTTTAAAGCATGTGTAGAAAAATCTCTTTCTTATCAAATTCCAAGCTATCCTGTTTAACTAGTGGAATTTCCCAAACTTGGATAACAACACTTGTGTTCATTTGTGGTGTGTGAATAAAGTTTTTTACTTACATTTGTTATTGCTTTAAATATTTTCCATACACAAACACTAAAATTTCATTTCATTGTCATCTATTCTCTTTTTTGTCTACGAGATGAAGGGAAAAGTGAAAAGTCAAGTTTTGATTTTAAAAAAAAAGTATACATCTAAAAATGAAATGCACAATACAAAAATTTAGAGTGAGATATTTCCAAAAAATTTCTTTAATATTTAGGGATTGTAAACTCTTTTTAGTTTTTACATATCACGTTTTGCAATCGTCGGGAAAAGGGGGAGGCGGGGGAATTTGAACTGAGTGTTGACATCCAACCTATAAGTCATTCCTTACAAAAGTATAGTCCGTCACGCATGATAAATCACTATACAATAATGAATGATCGTTAGGTCAGCTTTTTGTAATTGGGCAAAATAATGGCTTGTTTGACTCGGTTAAATATCCCCCCGCACGTTCACTTGAGAATTTAATGAGCGATTTGTTATTATCTTTAAAAGGTTTGGATCGATAGGTCATTTGCATCTTTAACATGTTTCAAGCATGCATATCCATTTTTTAAATAATGTGTAGAAAAATCTCTTTCTCATAATATTCCAAGATATTGGGGTTGTTGAACTAGTGGAATTTCCCATACTTGGATAACAAAAGTTTTGTGTTCATTTGTGGTGTGTTAATAAATTTTCTTTACTAACATTTGTTATTGATTTAAATTTTATCTATACACAAACTCTAAAATTTTCATCTCGTTGTCATCTATTCTCTTTGTTGTCTATGACATGAAGGGAAAAGTGAAATCTCAAGTTTTTATTTAGGAAAAAAGTATACATCTAAAATGGAAATGCACAATAGACAAATATAGAGAGAGATATTTCCAAAAAGTTTCTATATTTTTTAGGGATTGTAAACTCTTTTTTGTTTTTATATATCAAGTTTTGCAATTGTCGGGAAAAGGGGGAGGCGGGGGAATTTTAACAGAGTGTTGATTGCCAACCATAAGTCATTCCTTACAAAAATATTGACCATTACACTTGATAAATCACTATACAATCATAGATGATCATTAGGTCAGCTTTTTTTAAATAGGCAAAATAATGGCTTGTTTGACTCAGGTAAATATCCCACCGGACGTTCACTTGAGAATTTAATGATCGGTTTGCTATTGTCTTTAAAATTGGATCCATAGGTCATTTGCATCTTTAACATCTTTCAAGCATGCATATCCATTTTTTAAAGCATGTGTAGAAAAATCTCTTTCTTATCAAACTCCAAGCTATTGGGTTTGTTGAACTAGTGGAATTTCCCAAAGAAGGATAACAAAACTTTTATGTTCTTTTGTGGTGTGTGAATAAATTTTCGTTACTTTTATTTGTGATTGCTTTAAATTTTTTCCATACACAAACTCTGAAATTTTCAATTCGCTATCATCTATTCTCTTTTTTGTCTACAAGATGAAGGGAAAAGTGAAAGCTCAAGTTTTGATTTATGAAAAAAGTATATATCTAAAATGGAAATGCCCAATGCACAAATATCTCTTTTTAGTTTTTATATTTCAGGTTTTACAATCGTCGGGAAAAGGAGGAGGCGGGGGATTTTTCACTGAGTGTTGAATCCCAACCCATAAGTCATTCCTTAAAAAAATATAGCCCATTACTCATGATAAATCACTTTACAATCATCTATGATCATTAGGTCAACTTTTTGTAGATGGGAAAATAATGGCTTGTTTGACTTGGGTAAATATCCCACCGCACGTTCACTAGAGAATTTAATGAGTGTTAGTTATTCTCTTTAAAAGGTTTGGATCCATAGATCATTTGCATCTTTAACATGTTTCAAGCTTGCTTATCCATTTTTTAAATCATGTGTAGAAAAATCTTTTTCTAATAAAATTCGAAGCTCTTGGGGTTGTTGAACTAGTGGAATTTCCCAAACATGGTTAAAAAAACCTTTTGTGTTCATTTGTGGTGTGTGAATAAATTTTTTTTACTTAAATTTTTTAATGCTTAAATTTTTTTCCATTTATAAACTCTAAAATTTTTATTTCGTTGTGATCTATTTGCCTTTCATATCCTTTTGGTCTACGAGATGAAGGGAAAAGTGAAAACTCAAGTTTTGAGTTAAGAAAAAAGTATACATCTAAAATGGAAATGCACAATCCACAAATGTGGAGAGAAATAATTGAAAAAAGTGTCTGTAATTTTTAGGGATGGTAACCTCTTTTTTGTTTTTATTGATCAGGTTTTGCAATCGTCGGGAAAATAGGGAGGCGGGGGATTCTTAACTTAGTGTTGACTCCAACCCATAAGTCATTCCTTATAAAAAGATAGCCCGTTATGCATGATCAATCACTCTACAATGACCTATGATCGTTTGGTCAGCTTTTTGTAAATGGACAAAATAATGGCTTGTTTGACTCGGGTAAATATCCCACCGCACGTTCACTTGAGAATTTAATAAGCGTTTGTTATTCTCTTTAAAAGGTTTGAATCCATAGCTCATTTGCATCTTTAACATGTTTCAAGCATCCATATCCATTTTTAATAGCATGTGTATAAAAATCTCTTACTTATCAAATTCCAAGCAATTGGGGTTGTTGAACTTGTGGAATTTCCCGAACTTGTATAAAAAAACTTTTGAGTTCATTTGTGGTGTGTGAATAAATTTTCTTTACTTACATTTGTTATTGCATAAAATTTTTCCATACAAAAACTCTAAAATTTTCATTTTGTTGTGATCTATTTACCTTTCATCTCTTTTTTTTCTATGAGATGAAGGGAAAAGTGAAAACTCAAGTTTAGATTTAAGAAAAAAGTATACATCTTAAATGGAAATGCACAATGCACAAATGTAGAGAGAGATAATACAAAAAAGAGTCTGTAATTTTTAGGGATTGTAAACTCTTTTTAGTTTTTATATATCAGCTTTTGTAATTGTCGGGAAAGAGGGGAGGCGGGGGAGTTTTAACTAAGTGTTGATTCCCACCCAAAAGTTGTTCCATACAAAAATATAGCCCATTACGCATGATAAATCATTTAATAATCATCAATGATTGTTTGATCAACTTTTTGTAAAAGGGCAAAATAATGGCTTGTTTGACTCGGGTAAATATCCCACCGCACGTTCAGTAGAGAATTAAATGAGCGTTTGTTATTCTCTTTAAAAGGTTTGGATCCATAGCTCATTTCCATCTTTATCATGTTTCAAATATGTATATCCATTTTTTCAAGCATGTGAAGAATAATCTCTTTCTTATCAAATTCCAAGCTACTAGGGTTGTTGGATTAATGGAATTTCCCAAACATGGATAACAAAACTTTTGTGTTCATTTGTGGTTTGTGAATAAATTTTCTTTACTTACATTTGCTATTGCTTAAAATTTTATCCATACACAAACTCTAAAATTTTCATTTCGTAGTGATATATCTGCTTTTCATCTCTTTTTTGTCTAAGAGATGAAGGGAAAAGTGAAAACTCAAGTTTTTATTTAAGAAAATAGTATACATATAAAATGGGAATGCACAATGTACAAATGTAGAGAGAGATAACTCAAAAAAGTTTATGTAATTTTTAGAGATTGTACACTCTTTGTACTTCTAATAGATGAGGTTTTGCAATCGTCGGGAAAAGGGGGAGGCGGGGAATTTTGAACAGAGTGTTAACTCTGAACCCATAAGTCATTTCTTTAAAAAATATAGCCCGTTACGCATGCTAAATCACTTTACAATCATCTATGATCGTTTGGTTAGCTTTTTTTAAATGGGCAAAATAATGGCTTGTTTGACTCGGGTAAATATCCCACCGCACGTTCACATGATAATTTAATGAGCGTTTGTTATTCTCTTTAAAAGGATTGGATCCATAGATCATTTGCATCTTTAACATGTTTCAAGCATGCATATCCATTTTTAACGCAGGTGTAGAAAAATGCCTTTCTTATCAAATTCCAACCAATTGGGGTTGTTGAACTAGTAGAATTTCCCAAAGTTGGATAAAAAAACTTTACTGTTCAATTGTGGTGTGTGAATAAATTTTCTTTACTTAAATTTGTTATTGCTTAAAATATTTTCCATATATAAACTCTAAAATTTTCACTTCGTTGTGATCTATTTGCCTTTCATCTCTTTTTTGACTACGAGATGAAGGGAAAAGTGAAAACTCAAGTTTTGATTTAAGAAAAAAGTATACATCTTAAATGGAAATGCACAATGCACAAATGTAGAGAGAGATAATTCAAAAAAGAGTTTGTAATTTTTAGGGATTGTAAACTCTTTTTAGTTTTTGTATGTAAGGTTTTGTAATCGTCGGGAAAAGGGGGAGGCGGGGGATTTTTAACTGAGTGTTGACTCCCAACCCATAAGTCATTCCTTACAACAATATAGCCCATTATGCATGATAAATCACTTAAAAATCATCTACGATCGTTTGGACAGCTTTTTGTAAATGGGCAAAATAATGGTTTGTTTGACTCTGGTAAATATCCCACCGCACATTCAGAAGAGAATTGTATGAGCGTTTGTTATACTCTTTAAAAGGTTTGGATCGATAGCTCATTTGCATCTTTAACATGTTTCAAATATACATATCCATTTTTAAAGCCTGTGTAGAATAATCTCTTTCTTATCAAATTCCAAGCTACTGGGGTTGTTGAACTAATGGAATTTCCCAAACATGGATAAAAAAACTTTTGTGTTCATTTGTGGTGTGTGAATAAATTTTCTTTAGTTACATTTTTTATTATTTTAAATTGTTTCCATACACAAACTCTAAAATTTTTATTTCGTTGTGATCTATTTGCCTTTCATCTCTTTTTTGGAAACTCAAGTTTTGATTTAAAAAACAAGTATACATATAAAATTGAAATGCACAAAGCACAAATCTAGAGAGAGATAATTCAAAAAAGTGTCTGTAATTTTTAGGGCTTGTATACTCTTTTTAGTTCTTATATATCAGTTTTCGCAATCGTCAGGAAAAGGGGGAGGCGGGGGATTTTTAACTGAGTATTGACTCCCAAACCATAAGTCATTCCTTACAAAAATATAGCCCATTACGGATGACAAATCACTTTACAATCATCTATGATCATTTGGTTAGCGTTTTGTAAATGGGTAAAATAATCGCTTGTTTGACTCGGGTAAATATCCCACCGCACGTTCAATAGACAATTTAATGAGCGTTTGTTATTCTCTTTAAAAGGTTTAGATCCATAACTCATTTGCATCTTTAACATGTTTCAAGCAGGCATATCCATTTTTTAAAGCATGTGTAGAAAAATCTATTTCTTATAAAATTCCAAGATATTGGGGTTGTTGAACTTGTGGAATTTCCCAAACATGGATAACAAAACTTTTGTGTTCATTTGTGGTGTGTGAATAAATTTTCTTTACGTACATTTGTTATTGCTTTAAATTTTTTCCATACAAAAACTCAAAAATTTCATTTTGTTGTGATCTATTTGCTTTTCATCTCTTTTTTGTCTAAGAGATGAAGGGAAAACTGAAAACTCAAGTTTTGATTTAAGAAAATAGTATACATCTAAAATTGAAATGCACAATGCACAAATGTAGAGCTCGATAATTCAAAAAAGTTTCTGTAATTTTTAGGGATTGTACACTCTTTTTAGTTCTTATATATTAGGTTTTGGAATCGTCGGGAAAAGGGGGATGCGGAGGATTTTAATTGAGTATTGACTCCCAACCCACAAGTCATTCCATTCAAAAATATAGCCCATTATGCATTATAAATCACTTTACAATCATCTATGATCGTTAGGTCAGCTTTTTTTAAATGGACAAAATAATGGCTTTTTTGAGTTGGGTAAATATCCCACCGCACGTTCACATGAGAATTTAATGAGAGTTTTTTATTTTCTTTAAAAGGTTAGGATCCATAGGTCATTTGCATCTTTAACATGTTTCAAGCATGCATATCCATTTTTAAAGCATGCGTAGAAAAATCTCTTTCTTATCAAATTCCAAGTTATTGGGGTTGTTGAACTAGTGGAATTCCAAAACATGGATAACAACACTTTGGTGTTCATTTGTGGTGTCTGATTAAATTTTCTTTACTTACATTTTTTATTTCTTTAATTTTTTTCCATGTAGAAACTCTAAAATTTTCATTTCATTGTAATCTATTTGGCTTTCATCTCTTTTTTGTCAAGATAAAGGGAAAAGTGAAAACTCAAGTTTTGATTTAAGAAAAAAGTATAGATCTAAAATGGAAATACACAATGCACAAATGTGGAAAGAGATAATTCAAAAAAGTGTCTGTAATTTTTAGGGATGGTAAGCTCTTTTTAATTTTTATTGATCAGGTTTTGTAATCGTCGGGAAAATAGGGAGGCAGGGGAATTTTAACTGAGTGTTGACTCCCTACCTATAAGTCATTCCTTACAAAAATATAGCCCGTTACGCATGATTAATCACTTTACAATCATCTATGATCGTTTGGTCAACTTTTTGTAAATGGACAAAATAATGGCTTGTTTGACTCAGGTAAATATCCCACCACACGATCAATTGAGAATTTAATGAGCGTTTGTTATTCTCTTTAAAAGGTTTGGATCCATAGATCATTTGCATCTTTAACATGTTTCAAGCATGCATATCAATTTTTTAAAGCATGTGTAGAAAAATCTCTTTCTTACCAAATTCCAAGCAATTGGGGTTGTTGAACAAGTGGAATTTCCCAAACTTGGATAAAAAAACTTTTGTGTTCATTTGTTGTGTGAGAATAAATTTTCTTTACTTACATTTGTTATTGCTTAATTTTATTTCCATAGATAAAATCTAAAATTTTCCTTTCGTTGTGATCTATTTGCCTTTCATCTCTTTTTTGTCAATGAGATGAAGGGAAAAGTGAAAACTCAAGTTTTGATTTAAGAAAAAAGTATACATATTAAATGGAAATGCACAATGCACAAATGTAGAGAGAGATAATTCAAAAAAGTGTCTGTAGTTTTTAGGGATAGTAAACTCTTTTTAGTTTTTTTATATCAGGTTTTGTAATAGTCGGGAAAAGGCGGAGGCGGGGGATTTTTAACTGAGTGTTGACTCCCAACCCATAAGTCATCCCTTACAAAAATATAGCCCATTACGCATGATAAATCACTTAACAATCATCTATGATTGTTTGGTTAGCTTTCTGTAAATGGGCAAAATAATTGTTTTTTTGACTCGAGTAAATATCCCACCGCACGTTTAGTTGAGATTTTAATGAGCGTTTATTATTCTCTTTAAAAGGTTCGGATCCATAGGTCATTTGCATCTTTAAGATGTTTCAAATATGCATATCCATTTTTTAAAGCATGTGTACAATAATCTCTTTCTTATCAAATTCCAAACACTAGGGTTGTTGAACTAATGGAATTTCTGAAACATGGATAACAAAACCTTTGTGTTCATTTGTGGTGTGTGGATAACTTTTCTTTACTTACATTTGTTATTGCTTAAAAGTTTTTCCATACACAAACTCTAATATTTTCATTTCGTTGTGATCTATCTGCCTTTCATCTCTTTTTTGTCTAAGAGATGAAGGGAAAAATGAAAACTCAAGTTTTGATTTAAGAAAAAAGTATACATCGAAAGTGGAAGTGCATAATGCACAAATGTAGAGAGAGATAATTCAAAAAAGTGTCTGTAATATTTAGGGATTGTACACTCTTTTTACTTCTTATATAAAAGGTTTTGCAATTGTCGAGAAAAGGGGGAGGCGGGGATTTTTAACTGAGTGTTGACCCTCAACCCATTAGTCATTCATTTCAAAAATATAGCCCGTTACGCATGCTAAATCACTTTACAATCATCTATGATCGTTAGGTCAGCTTTTTTAAATGGACAAAATAATGGCTTGTTTGACTCGGGTAAATATCCCACCGCACGTTCACATGAGAATTTAATGAGCGTTTGTTATTCTCTTTAAAAGGTTTGGATAAATAGGTCATTTGCCTCTTTAACATGTTTGAAGCATGCATAACCATTTTTAAAGCAAGTGTAGAAAAATCTTTTTCTTATCAAATTTCAAGCAATTGGGGTTAGTGAACTAGTGGAATTTCCCAAACTTGGATAAAAAAACTTTAGTGTTCATTTGTGGTGTGTGAATAAATTTTCTTTACTTACATTTCTTATTGCTTAAAATTTTTTCCATACATAAACTCTAAAATTTTCATTTCAGATTGATCTATTTGCTTTTCATCTTTTTTTTTCTACGAGATGAAGGGAAAAGTGAAAACTTAAGTTTTGATTTATGAAAAAACTATACATCTTAAATAGAAATGCATGGTACAAGTATGTAGAGAGAGATAATTCAAAAAAGTGTCTGTAATTTTTAGGGATTGTAAACTCTTTTTAGTTTATATATATCAGGTTTTGTAATCATCCGAAAAAGGGGGAGGTGGGGGGGTTTTTAACTGAGTGTTGACTCCCAACCCATTAGTCATTCCTTACAAAAATTTAGCTCATTACGCATGCTAAATCACATTACAAACATCTATGATCGTTAGGTCAACTTTTTTTAAATGGACAAAATAATGGCTTGTTTGACTCGGGTAAATATCCCAATGCACGTTCACATGAGAATTTAATGAGCGTTTGTTATTCTCTCTAAAAGGTTTGGATCCATAGGTCATTTGCATCTTTAACATGTTTCAAGCATGCATATCCATTTTTTAAAGCATGTGTAGAAAAATCTCTTTCTTATCAAATTCCAAGCTATTGGGGTTGTTGAACTTGTGGACTTTCACAAACTTGGATAAAAATTTTTTTTTTTTCATTTGCTTAGTGTGAATAAATTTTCTTTACTTACAATTGTTATTGCTTAAAAATTTTTCCATACAAAAACTACAAAATTTTCATTTCGTTGTAATCTATTTGCCTTTCATCTCAATTTTGTGTACGAGATGAATGGAAAAGTGAAAACTATAGTTTTGATTTAAGAAAAAAGTATACATCTAAAATGGAAATGCACAATGCACAAATGTAGAGAGAGATAATTAAAAAAAAGTGTCTGTAATTTTTTGGGATTGTACACTCTTTTTAGTTCTTATATATCAGGTTTTGCAATCGTCGAGAAAAATGGGAGGCGATGGATTTTTTACTGAGTGTTGATTCCCAATCCATAAGCCATTCCTTACCAAAATATAGCCCATTATGCATGATAAATCACTTTACAGTCATCTATGATCATTTTGTCAGCTTTTTGTAAATGGAGAAAATAAATATCCCACCGCACGTTCAGTCGAGAATTTAATGAGCGTTCTCTTTAAAAGGTTTGGATCCATAGCTCATTTGAATCTTTAACTTGTTTAAAATATGCTTATCAATTTTTTAAAGCATGCGTAGAATAATCTCTTTCTTATCTAATTCCAAGCTATGGGGGTTGTTAAACTAATGGAATTTCCAAAACTTGGTAACAAAACTATTGTGTTCATTTATGGTGTGGGAATAAATTTTATTTACTTACATTTTTTATTGCTTAAATTTTTTTTCATACACAAACACTAAAATTTTCATTTCGTTGTGATCTATTTTCCTTTCATCTCTTTTTAGTCTAAGAGATGAAGGCAAAAGTGAAAACTCAAGTTTTGATTTAATAAAAAAGTATAATTCTAAAATGGAAATGCTCAATGCACAAATGTGGAGAGAGATAGTTCAAAAAAGTGTTTGTAATTTTTAGGGATTGTACTCTCTTTTTAGTTCTTATATGGAATCGTTGTGAAAAGTGGGAGGAGGGGGATTTTTAACTGAGTGTTGACTCCCAACCCATAAGTCATTCCTTACAATAATATAGCTCGTTACGCATGATAAATCACATTACAGTCATCTATGACCGTTAGGTCAGTTTTTTGTAAATGGACAAAATAATGGCTTGATTGACTCAGGTAAATATCCTACCGCACGTTCAAATGAGAATATAATGAGTGTTTGTTATTCTCTTTAAAAATTTCGGATCCATAGGTCATTTGCATCTTTAACAAGTTTCAAGCATGCATATCCACTTTTTAAAGCATGTGTAGAAAAACCTCTTTCTAATAAAATTCCAAGCTATTGGGGTTGTTGAACAAGTGGAACTTCCCTAACTTGGATAACAAAAATTTTATGTTCATTTGTGGTGTGTGAATAAATTTTCTTTACTTACTTTTGTTATTGCTTAAAATTTTTTCCATACACATACTCTAAAATTTTCATTTCATTGTGATCTATTTGCCTTTCATCTCTTCTTTGTCTATGAGATGAAGGGAAAAGTGAAAACTCAAGTTTTGATTTAAGAAAAAAGTATACTTCTAAAATGGAAATGCACAATGCAAACATGTGGAGAGAGAAAAGTAAAAAAAGTGTCTGTAATTTTTAGGGATTGTACACTCTTTTTAGTTCTAATATATCAGGTTTTGCAATCATCGTGAAAAGAGGGAGGAGGGGGATTTTTAACTGAGTGTTGACTCCCAATTCATATGTCATTCCTTACATAAATATAGCCCGTTATGTATGATAAATCACATTACAATCATCTATGATTGTTAGGTCAGCTTTTTTTAAATGGGCAAAATAATGGCTTGATTGACTCGGGTAAATATCCCACCGCACGTTCAGATGAGAATTTAATGAGCGTTTGTTATTCTCTTTAAAAGGTTTGGATCCATAGGTCATTTGCATCTTTAACATGTTTCAAGCATGCATATCCATTTTTTAAAGCATGTGTAGAAAAATCTCTTTCTTATCAATTTCCAAGCTATTGGGATGTTGAACTAGTGGAATTTCCACAAATTTGGTAACAAAACTTTTGTGTTCATTTTTTGTGTGTGAATAAATTTTCATTACTTACATTTGTTATTGCTTTAAAATTTTGCCATGCATAAACTCTAAAATTTTCATTTCTTTGTGCTCTACGAGATGAAGGGATAAGTGAAAACTCAAGTTTTGATTTAAGAAAAATGTAAACATTGTAAATGGAAATGTACAATGCACAAATGTAGAGAGAGAAAATTCCAAAAAGTGTATGTAATTTTTAGGGATTGAAAAATATTTTTTGATTTTATATATCTGGTTTTGCAATCGTTGGGAAAAAGGGATGGTGGGGGATTTTTAACTGAGTGTTGACTCCCAATCCATAAGTCATTTCTTATAAAAATATATCCCATTACACATGATAAAGCACTTTACAATCATCTATGATCGTTAGGTCAACTTTTTGTAAATGGGCAAAATAATGGCTTTTTTTATTTGGGTAAATATCCCACCGCACGTTCATTTGATAATTTAATGAGTGTTTGTTATTCTTTTTAAAAGATTTCGATCTATAGGTCATTTGCATCTTTAACATATTTCAAGCATGCATGTCCATTTTTTAAAACATGTTCAGAAAAATGTCTTTCTTATCAAATTCCAAGCTATTGGGGTTGTTGAAATAGTGGAATTTTCTAAACTTGGATAACAAAAGTTTTTAACTGAGTGTTAACTCCCAACCCATAAGTCATTGCTTACAAAAATATAGCCCGTTACGCATGATAAATTACAATACAATCATCTATGATCGTTAGTCAACTTTTTGTAAACTGACAAAATAATGGCTTGTTTGACTTCGAAAATATCCCACCACACATTCACATGAGAATTTATTGAGCGTTTGTTATTCTCTTTAGAAGGTTTGGATCCATAGGTCAATTGCACTTGAACATGTTTCAAGCATCCTTATCCATTTTTTAAAGCATGTGTAGAAAAATCTCTTTCTTATAAATTCCAAGTTGTTGGGGTTGTTGAACTAGTGGAATTTCCCAAACTTGTATAACAAAACTTTTGTGTTCATTTGTGGTGTCTGAATAAATTTTCTTTACTTACATTTGTGCTTTAAATTTTTTCCATACAAAAACTCTAAAAATTTTTTTTCGTTGTGATCTTTTTGCCTTTCATCTCTTTTTTGTCTACGAGATGAAGGGAAAAATGAAAACTCAAGTTTTTATTTTAGAAAAAAGTATACTTCTAAAACTGAAATGCACAATGAACAAATGTAAAGAGAGATAGTTCAAAAAAGTGTCTGTAATTTTTAGGGATTGTAAACTCTTTCTAGTCTTTATATATCAGGTTTTGCAATTGTTAGGAAAAGGGGGTGGCAAGGGATTTTTAACTGAGTGTTGACATCCAACCCATAAGTAGTTCCTTAAAAAAATTTATCCCATTACCCATGATAAATCACTTGACAATCATCTATGATCGGTTGGTCAGCTTTTTGTAAATGGACAAAATAATGGCTTGTTTGACTCGGGTAAATATCCCACCGCACATTCAGTAGAGAATTAAATGAACGTTTGTTATTCTCTTTAAAAGATTTGGATCCATAACACATTTGCATCTTTAACATGTTTCTAACATGCATATCCATTTTTTAATGCGTGTTTAGAAAAATCTCTTTCTTATCAAATTCCAAGCTATTGGGGTTGTTGAATTAGTGGAATTTCCCAAACTTGGATAACAAAACTTTTGTGTTCATTTGTGGTGTGTGAATAAATTTTCTTTACTTACATTTCTTATTGGTTAAATTTTTTTCCAAACACAAACTCAAAAATTTTCATTTCATTGTGATCTATTTGCCTTTCATCTCTTTTTTGTCTAAGAGATGAAGGCAAAAGTGAAAACTCAAGTTTTGATTTAAGAAAAAAGTATACATCTAAAATGGAAATGCACATTGCACAAATGTACAGAGAGATAATTCAAAAAAGTGTCTATAATTTTTTGGGATTGTACACTCTTTTTAGTTCTTATATATCAGGTTTTGCAATCGTCGGGAAAAGGGAGAGGCGGGGGATCTTTAACTGAGTGTTGAATCCCAACCCATAAGTCATTCCTTACAAAAATATAGCCCCTTACGCATGATAAATTACTTTACAATCATCTATGATCGTTAGGTCATCTTTTTGTAAATGGACAAAATAATGGCTTGTTTGACTTGGGTAAATATTCCACCGCACGTTCACATGAGAATTTAATGAGTGTTTGTTGTTCTCTTTAAAAGGTTTGGATCATTAGGTCATTTTCATCTTTAACATGTTTCAAGCAAGCATATCCATTTTTTAAAGCATGTGTAGAAAAATCTCTTTCTTATCAAATTCCAAGATATTGGGGTTATTGAACTAGTGGAATTTCCCAAAATCGGCTAACAAAATTTGTGTTCATTTGGGGTGTGTAGATAAATTTTATTTTCTTACATTTGTTATTGCTTTAAATTTTTTCCATACACAAACTCTAAAATTTTCATTTTGTTTTGATCTATTTGCCTTTCATCTCTTTTTGTCTACGAGAAGAAGGGAAATGTGAAAATTCAAGTTTTGATTTAAGTAAAAAGTATACATCTAAAATGGAAATGCACAATGCAAAAATGAAGAGGGAGTTAATTCCAAAAAGTGTCTGTAATTTTGAGCGATTTTAAACTCTTTTATGTTTTTATTTATCAAGTTTTGCAATCGTCGGGAAAAGGGGAAGGTGCGGGATATTTAACTGAGTGTTGACTCCCAACCTATAACTCCTTCCTTAAAAAATTTTTGCCCGTTACACATGATAATTCACTTTACAATCATCTATTATCGTTAGGTCAGCTTTTTGTAAATGGGCGAAATAATGGCTTGTTTGATTCGGTTAAATATCCCACTGCACGTTCACTTGATAATTTAATGAGCGTTTGTTGTTTCTTTTAAAAGGCTTGGATCCATAGGTCATTTGCATCTTTAACATTTTTCAAGCTTGCATATCCATTTTTTAAAGCATGTGTAGAAAAATCTGTTTCTAATAAAATTCAAAGCTATTAGGGTTGTTGAACTAGTGGAATTACCCAAAGTTGGATAACAAAACCTTTGTGTTCATTTGTGGTGGGTGAATAAATTTTCTTTTCTTTCATTATTTATTGCTTTAAATTTTTTCATTACATAAACTCTAAAATTTTCATTTCGTTTTGATCTATTTGCCTTTCATTTCTTTTTTGTCTACGAGATGAAGGTAAAAGTGAAAACTCATGTTTTGATTTAAGAAGAAAGTATACTTCGTAAATGGAAATGCACAACGCACAAATGTAGAGAGAGATCATTCCAAAAAGTGTCTGTAATTTTTAGGGATGGTAAATTCGTTTTAGTTTTTATAGATCCGGTTTTGCAATCATCGGGAAAAGGGAAGACGAGGGATTTTTAACTGAGTGTTGACTCCCAACCCCTAAGTCATTTCATATAAAAATATATCCCATTACACATGATAAATCACTTTACAATCATTTATGATCGTTAAGTCAGCTTTTTGTAAATGGGCAAAATAATGGCAGCTTTGATTCAGGTAAATATCCCACGGCACGTTCACTTGAGAATTTAATGAGCATTTGTTATTATTTTTAAAAGTTTTTGATCCATAGGTCATTTGCATCTTGAACATGTTTAAAGCATGCATATCCATTTTTTAAAACATGTGTAGAAAAGTCTCTTTCTTATCAAATTCCAAGCTATTGGGGTTGTTGAACTAGTGGAATTTCCCAAACTTGGATAACAAAACTTTTGTCTTCATTTGAGGTGTGTGAATAAATTTTCTTTACTTACATTTGTTATTTCTTTAAATTTTGTCCATACACAAACTCTAAAATTTTCATTTCATTGTGATCTATTTGCCTTTCATCTCCTTTTTTTCAACGAGATGAAGGGAAAAGTGAAAAATCAAGTTTTTATTTAAGAAAAAAGTACACATCTAAACTGGAAATTCACAATGCACAAATGTAGAGAGAGATAACTCAAAAAAGTGTCTGTACTTTTTAGGGATTGTACACTTTTTTTAATTCTTATATATCAGGTTTTGCAATGGTCGGGAAAAGGAGGAGGCGGGGGATTTTTAACTGAGTGTTGACTCCCAGCCCATAAATCATTCCTTACAAAAAAAATAGCCCGTTACACATGATAAATCACTTTACAATCATCTATGATCGTTAGGTCACCTTTTTGTAAATGGGAAAATTAATGGCTTGTTTGACTCGGGTAAATATCCCACCACACGTTCACTTGAGAATTTAATGAGCGTTTATTATTCTCTTTAAAAGGTTTGGATCCAAAGGTCATTTGCATCTTTAACATGTTTCAAGCATGCATATCCATTTTTTGAAAGCATGTGTAGAAAAATCACTTTCTTATCAAATTCCAAGATATTTGGGTAGTTGAACTAGTGGAATTTCCCAAACTTGGATAACAAAACTTTCGTGTTCATTTGTGGTGTGTGAATAAATTTTACTTTCTTACATTTGTTATTGCTTTAAATTTTTTCCATACATAAACTCTAAAATTTTTATTTCGTTGTGATCTATTTGCCTTTCATCTCTTTTTTGTCTACAAGATGAAGGGAAAAGTGAAAACTCAAGTTTTGATTTTAGAAAAAAGTATACTTATAAAACTAAAATGCACGAGGAAAAAATGTAAAGAGAGATAATTCCAAAAAGTTTCTATAATTTTTAGGGATTGTAAACTCTTTTTAGTTTTTATATATCAGGTTTTGCAATTGTTGGGAAAAGGGTGAGGCGTGGGATTTTTAACTGAATGTTGACTCCCAAACCATAAGTCATTCCTTAAAAAAATATAGCCCGTTATGCATGATAAATCACTTTACAATCATCTGTTCGTTGGGTTATCTTTTTATAAATGGGCAAAATAATGGCTTGTTTGACTCAGGTAAATATCCCATCGCACGTTCACTTGAGAATTTAATGAGTGTTTGTTATTCTCTTTAAACGGTTTGGATCCATAGCTCATTTGCATCTTTATCATGTTTTAAGTATGCATATCCATTTTTTAAAGCATTTATAGAAAAATCTCTTTCTTATCAAATTCAAGGCTATTGGGGTGGTTGAACAAGAGAAATTTCCCAAACAAGGTTAAAAAAACTTTTGTGTTCATTTGTGGTGTGTGAATAAATTTTCTTTACTTACATTTGTTATTGCTTCAAATATTTTCCATACATAAACTCTAAAATTTTCATTTCGTTGTGATCTATTTGCCTTTCATCTCTTTTTCGTCTACGAGATGAGGGAAAGGTAAAAACTCAATATTTGATATAAGAAAAAAGTATACATCTTAAATGGAAATGCACAATGAAAAAATGTAGAGAGAGGTAATTCCAAAAATTATCTGTAATATTTAGGGGTTGTAAACTCTTTTTAGTTTTAATATATCAGGTATTACAATCGTCGGGAAAAGGGGGTGGCGGGGGTTTTTTAATTGAGTGTTGACTCCCAACCCATAAGTCATTCCTTTAAAAAATATAGCCTGTTACACATTATAAATCACTTGACAATAATTTATGATCATTAGGTCAGCTTTTTGTAAATGGGAAAAATAATGGCTTGTTTGTCTCGGGTAAATATCCCACTGAACGTTCCCTTGAGAATTTAATGAGCATTTGTTATTCTCTTTAAACGGTTTGGATCCATAGGTCATTTGCATCTTTAACATGTCTCAAATAAGCATATCCTTTTTTTAAAATCATGTGTAAAACAATCTCTATCTTATAAAATTCCAAACTATTGGGGTTGTTGAACTAGTTGAATTTCCAAAACTTGGATAACAAAACATTTGTGTTCATTTGTGATGTGTGAATAATTTTTTTTTACTCACATTTCTTATTGCTTAAAATTTTTTCGTACATAAACTCTAGAATTTTCTTTTGATTGCGATCATTTGAATGTCCTCTCTTTTTTGTATTCAAGATAAAGGGAAAAGTGAGACCTCAAGTTTTGATTTAAGAAAAAAATATACATCTAAAATGGAAATGCACAGTGAACAAATGTAGAGAGAGATTATTCCAATAAGTGTCTATAAATTTTAAAGATTGTAAACTCTTTTTAGTTTTTATATATCAGGTTTTGCAATCGTCGGGAAAAGGGGGAGGCGAGGGATTGTTAACTGAGTGTTGACTCCCAACCCTTATGTCATTCCTTACAAAAATATAGCCTGTTACGCTTGATAAATCACTTTACAATCATCTATGATCAGTAGGTCAGTTTTTTGTAAATGGGCAAAATATTGGCTTGTTTGATCGGGTAAATATCCCACAACATGTTCACTCAAGAATTTAATGAGCGTTTGTGATTCTCTTTAAAAGGTTTGAATCCATAGTTCATTTGAATCTTTAACATGTTTAGAGCTTGCATATCCATTTTTTAAATCATGTGTAGAAAAATCTCTTTCTAATAAAATTCCAAGCTATTGGGGTTGTTGAACAAGTGGGACTTCCCAAACTGGGATAACAAGACTTTTTTGTTTATTTGTGGTGTGTGAATAAATTTTCTTTACTTAAATTTGTCATTGATTAAAATTTTTTCCATACATAAACTCTTAAATTTTCATTTCGTTGTGATCTATTTGCCTTTCATCTCTTTTTTGTCTACGAGATGAAGGGAAAAGTGAAAACTCAAGTTTTTGATTTAAGAAAAATGTATACATCTAAAATGGAAATTTACAATGCACAAATGTAGAGTGAGATAATTCCAAAAAGTTTCTGTAATTTTTAGGGATTGTAAACTCATTTTAATTTTTATATATCAGGTTTTACAATTGTTTGGAAAAGGGAAGGCAGGGGATTTTTTACTGAGTTTTGACTCCCATCCCATAAGGCATTCCTTACAAAAATATAGCCCATTACGCATGATAAATCACTTTACAATCATCTATTATGGTTAGGTCAGCTTTTTGTAAATAGGCAAAATAATGGCTTGTTCGACTCGAATAAACATCCAACCGCATGTTCACTTGAGAATTTAATGAGCGTTTATTCTTCTTTTTAAAAGGTTTTGATCCATAGGTCATTTGCATCTTTAACATGTTTCCAGCACGCATATCCATTTTTTTAAGCACATGTAGAAAAATCTCTTTCTTATAAAATTCCAAGCTATTTGGGTTGTGGAACTAGTGGAATTTCATTTGTGGTGTGTCAATAAATATTATTTACTTGCATTTGTTATTTCTTTAAATTTTTTCCATACACAAACTCTAAAATTTTCATTTTGTTGTGATTTATTTGCCTTTGATCTCTTTTTTGTCTACAAGATGAAGGAAAAAGTGAAAACTCAAGTTTTATTTAAGAAAAAAGTATACATCTAAAATTGAAATGCACAATGCACAAATGTAGAAAGCGATAATTCTAAAACGTGTCTATAATTTTTAGGGATTGTAAACTCTTTTTAGTTTTTATAGATCAGGTTTTCCATTCGTCGAGAAAAGGGGGAGGTGGGGGATTTTTAACTGAGTGTTTAATCCCAACCCATAAGTCATTCATTACAAAAATATAGCCCCTTACGCATGATAAATCACTTTACAATCATCTATGATCGTTAGGTCAGCTTTTTGTAAATGGGCAAAATAATGGCTTTTTTTATTCGGATAAATATCCCACCGCATGTTGAAAAATCTCTTTCTTATAAAATTCCAAGCTATTGGGATTGTTGAACTAGTTGAATTTCCCAAACTTAGCTAACAAAACTTTGGTGTTCATTTGTGTTGTGTGAATAAATTTTCTTTACTTACATTTTTTATTTCTTTAAATTTTTTCCTTGCACAAACTCAAAAATTTTCATTTCATTGTGATCTATTTGCCTTTCATTTCTTTTTTGTTTACGAGATGAAGGCAAAAGTGAAAACTCAAGTTTTGACTTTAGAAAAAAGTATACATGGTAAATGGAAATGCACAATCCACAAATTTAGAGAGAGATAATTCCAAAAAGTGTCTGTATTTTTTAGGGATTGTAAACTCTTTTTTGTTTTTATTTATAAGGTTTACCAGTCGTCGGGAAAAGGGGGAGGCGGGGGATTTTTGACTGAGTGTTGACTCCCAACCCATAAGTCATTCCTTAAAAAAATATAGCCCGTTACACATGATAAATCACTTTACAATCATCTATGATCCTTAGTCAGCTTTTTCTAAATGGACAAAATAATGGCTTGTTTGACTCCGAAAATTTCCCACCGCACGTTCACATGAGTATTTAGTGAGCGTTTGTTATTCTCTTTAAAAGGTTTGGATCTATAGGTCATTTACATCTTTAACATGTTTCAAGTATGCTTATCCATTTTTTAAAGCATGTGTAGAAGAATCACTTTCTTTTCAAATTCCAAGCTATTGGAATTGTTGAACTTGAGGAATTTCCCAAACTTGGATAACAAAACTTTTGTGTTCATTTGTGGTGTGTGAATAATTTTTTTTACTTACATTTGTTATTGCTTAAAATTTTTTCCATGGACAAACTCTAAAATTTTCATTTCGTTGTGATCTATTTGCTTTTCTTCTCTTTTTTGTCTAAGAGATAAAGGGAAAAGTCAAAACCCAAGTTTTGATTTAGGAAAAAAGTATACTTGTAAAATGGAAAGGCACAATGAGCAAACGTGGAGAGAGATAATTCAAAAAAGTGTCTGTAATTTGTAGGGATTGTACACTCTTTTTAGTTCTTATATAACAGGTTTTGCAATCGTCGTGAAAGTAGGGAGGAGGGGGATTTTTAATTGAGTGTTGACTCCTAGCCCATAAGTCATTCCTTAAAAAAATATAGCCTGTTACACATGATAAATCACATTACAATCATCTATGATTGTTAGGTCAGGTTTTTGTAAATGGACAAAATAATGGCTTGATTGATTCGGGTAAATATCCAACCGCACGTTCAGATGAGAAGTTATTGAGCGTTTGTTATTCTCTTTAAAAGGTTTGAATCCTTTGGTCATTTGCATCTTTAACATGTTTCAAGCATGCATATCCATTTTTTAAAGCATGTGTAGAAAAATCTATTTCTTATCAATTTCTAAGCTATTGGGGTTGTTGAACTAGTGGAATTTCCCAAACTTGGATAAAAAAACTTTTGTATTCATTTGTGATGTGTGAATAAATTTTCTTTACTTATATTTGTTATAGCTTTAAATTTTTTCCATTCACAAACTCTAAAAGTTTCATTTCATTTTGATCTATTTGCCTTTCATATCTTTTTTTTCTACAAGAAGAAGGGAAAAGTGAAAATTCAAGTTTCGATTTAAGTAAAAAGTATACATCTAAAATGGAAATGCACAGTGCAAAAATGTAGTGAGAGATAATTCCAAAAAGTGTCTGTAATTTTTAGGGATTTAAAACTCTTTTTAGTTTTTATAGATCACATTTTGCAATCGTCGGGAAAAGGGGGAGGCTGGGAATTTTTAACTGAGTGTTAACTCCTTAGCCATAAGTCATTCCTTACAAAAATATAGCCTGTTACGCATGATAAATCACTTTACAATCATCTATGATCGTTTGGTCAGCGTTTTGTAAATGGACAAAATAATGGCATGTTTGACTCGGGTAAATATCCCACCGCACGTTCACTTGAGAATTTAATGAGCATTTGTTATTCTCTTTAAAAGGTTTGGAACCATAGCTCATTTCCATCTTTAACATGTTTCAAGCATGCGTATCCATTTTTTAAAGCATGTGTAGAAAAATCTCTTTCTTATCAAATTGCAAGCAATTGGGGTTGTTGAACTAGTGGAATTTCCCAAACTTGGATAAAAAAACTTTTTTGTTCATTTGTGGTGTGTGAATAAATTTTCTTTACTTACATTCATTATTGCTTAAAAAATTTTCTATAGATAAACTCTAGAATTTTCATTTCGTTGTGATATATTTGCCTTTCATCTGTTTTTTGTCTACGAGATGAAGGGAAAAGTGAAAACTCAAGTTTTGATTTAAGAAAAAAGTATACATCTTAATTGGAAATGCACAATGCACAAGTGTAGAGAGAGATAATTCCAAAAAATTTCTATAATTTGTAGGCATTGTAAACTCTTTTTAGTTTTTATATATCAACTTTTGTAATCGTCGGGAAAAGGTGGAGGTAGGGGATTTTTAACTGAGTGTTGACTCCCAACCCATAAGTTATTCCTTACAAAAATATAGCCCATTACGCATGATAAATCACTTTACAATCAGCTATGATCGTTTGATCAGCTTTCTGTAAATGGGCAAAATAATGACATGTTTACCTCGGGTAAATTTCCCACCGCACATTCAGTAGTGAATTTAATGAGCATTTGTTATTCTCTTTAAAAGGTCTGGATCCATAGCTCATTTCCATCTTTAACATGTTTCAAGCATGCGTATCCATTTTTTAAAGCATGTGTAGAAAAATCCCTTTCTTATCAAATTGCAAGCAATTGGGGTTGTTGAACTAGTGGAATTTCCCAAACATGGATAAAAAACTTTTTTGTTCATTTGTGGTGTGTGAATAAATTTTATTTACTTACATTCGTTATTTCTTAAAAAAATTTCTATAGATAAACTCTAGAATTTTCATTTCGTTGTGATATCTTTGCCTTTCATCTGTTTTTTTTCTACGAGATGAAGGGAAAAGTGAAAACTCAAGTTTTGATTTAAGAAAAAAGTATACATCTTAATTGGAAATGCACAATGCACAAGTGTAGAGAGAGATAATTCCAAAAAATTTCGGTAATTTGTAGGCATTGTAAACTCTTTTTAGTTTTTATATATCAACTTTTGTAATCGTCGGGAAAAGGGGGAGGGAGGGGATTTTTAACTGAGTGTTGACTCCCAACCCCTTAATTATTCCTTAAAAAAATATAGCCCATTACGCATGATAAATCACTTTACAATCATCTATGATCGTTTGATCAGCTTTCTGTAAATGGGCAAAATAATGGCATGTTTACTTCGGGTAAATTTCCCACTGCACATTCAGTAGTGAATTTAATGAGCATTTGCTATTCTCTTTAAAAGGTTTGGATCCATTGCTCATTTGCATCTTTAACATGTTTCAAATATGCTTATCCATTTTTTAATCTCTTTCCTATTAAATTCCAAGCTATTGGGGTTGTTGAACTAATAGAATTTCCCAAACTTGGATAACAAAACTTTTGTGTTCATTTGTGGTGTGTAAATAAATTTTCTTTACTTAATTTTGTTATTTCTTAAAACTTTTTCCATACACAAACTCTAAAATTTTCATTACATTGTGATATATTGGCATTTCATCTCTTTTTTGTCAAGGATATGAAGGGAAAAGTGAAAACTCAAGTTATGATTTAGGAAAAAAGTATACATCTAAAATGGAAATGCAAAATGCACAAATATAGGGAGAGATAATTCAGAAAAGTGTTTGTAACTTTTAGGGATTGTAGACTCTTTTTAGTTCTTATATATCATGTTTTGCAATCGTCGGGAAAAGGGGAGGTGGGAAATTTTTAATTGAGTGTTGACTCCTAACCCATATGTCATTCCTTTCAAAAATATAGCCCGTTACGCATGATAAATCATCTTACAATCATCTGTGATCATTAGGTTAGCTTTTTGTAAATGGGCAAAATAATGGCTTGTTTGATTCGGGTAAATGTCCCACCGTACGTTCACTTGAGAATTTAATGAGCGTTTGTTATTCTCTTTAAAAGGTTTGGATCCATAGGTCATTTGTATCTTTAGCATGTTTCAAGCTTGCATATCCATTTTTAAAAGCATGTGTAGAAAAATCTCTTTCTTATAAAATTCAAAGCTATTGGGGTTGTTGAACTAATGGAATTTCCAAAACATTGATAACAAAACTTTTGTGTTCATTTGTTGTGTGTGAATAAATTTTATTTCATACAATTGTTATTGCTTTAAATTTTTTCAATACATAAACACTAAAATTTTCATTTCATTGTGATCTATTGGCCTTTCATTTCTTTTTTGTCTACTACATGAAGGAAAAAGTGAAAACTCAAGTTTTTATTTAACAAAAAAGTATACATTGTAAATGGAAATGCACAATGCACAAATTTAGAGAGAGAAAATTCCAAAAAGTGTCTGTAATTTTTAGGGATTGTAAACCTTTTTTTTTATATATGTCAGGTTTTGCAATCGTCGGGAAAAGGGGACGGCGAGGGATTTTTAACTGAGTGTTGACGCTTAACCCATAAGTCATTCCTTTTAAAAATATATCCCATTACGCATGATAAATCACTTTACAATCATCTATGATTATTAGGACAACTTTTTTGTAAATGGGCAAAATAATGGCTTTTTTTATTCGGGTAAGTATCCCACTGCACGTTCACTTGATAATTTAATGAGCATTTGTAATTATTTTTAAAATATTTTGATCCATGGTTCATTTGCATCTTCAACATATTTCAAGCATGCATATCCTTTTTTAAAACATGTGTAGAAAAATCTCTTTTTTTATCAAATTCCAAGCTATTGGGGTTGTTGAACTAGTGGAATTTCCCAAACTCTGATAAAAAAACTTTTGTGTTCATTTGTGGTGTGTGAATAAATTTAATTTACTTACATTTTTTATTTCTTTAAACTTTTTCCATACCCAAACTCTACAATTTTCATTTCGTTGTGATCTATTTGCCTTTCATCTCTTTCTTGTCTAAGAGATGAAGGGAAAAGGAAAAACTCAAGTTTTGATTGAAGAAAAAAGTATACATTGTAAATGGAAGTGCACAATGAACAAATGTAGAGAGAGAAAATTCCAAAAAGTGCCAATAATTTTTAGGGATTGTAAACTTTCTTTTTATTTATTTATCAGGTTTTGCAATCGACGGGAAAAGGGGGAGGCGGGCGGTTTTTAACTGAGCGTTGACTCCTAACCCATAAGTCATTCCTTACAAAAATATAGTTTGTTATGCATGATAAATCACTTTACAATCATCTATGATCATTAGTCAGCTTTTTGTAAATGGACAAAATAATGGCTTGTTTAACTCCGAAAATATCCCACCGCACGTTCACATGAGAATTTAGTGAGAGTTTGTTATTCTCTTTAAAAAGTTTGGATCCATAGGTCATTTGCTTCTTTAACATGTTTCAAGCATGCTTATCCATTTTTTAAAAGCATGTGTAGAATAATCTCTTTCTTATAAAATTTCAAGCTTTTGGTGTTGTTGAACTAGTGGAATGTTCAAAACTTGGATAACAAAACTTCTGTGTTCATTTGTGGTGTCTAAATAAATTTTCTATACATATATTTGTTGATGCTTTCATTTTTTTCCATACAAAAACTCTAATTTTTTTATTTCGTTGTGATCTATTTGTCTTTCATCTCTTTTTTGTCTACGAGATGAAGGGAAAAGTGAAAACTCAAGTTTTGATTTTAGAAAAAAGTATACTTCTAAAACTGAAAATGCACAATGAACAAATCTAAAGAGAGATAATTCCAAAAAGTGTCTGTAATTTTTAGGGATTGTAAACTCTTTTTAGTTTTTATATATCAGGTTTTGCAATTTCTAGGAAAAGGGGAAGGCAGGGGATTTTTAACTGAGTGTTGACCCCCAATCCATAAGTAGTTCCTTAAAAAAATGTAGCCCGTTACGCATGATAAATCACTTGACAATCATCTATGATCGTTAGGTCAGGTTTTTGTAAATGGGCAAAATAATGGCTTGTTTGACTCGGGTAAATATCCCACCGCACGTTCAGTAGAGAATTAAATGAACGTTTGTTATTCTCTTTAAAAGGTTTGGATCCATAGATCATTTGCATCTTTAACATGTTTCTAACATGCATATCCATTTTTTAACGCATGTTTAGAAAAATCTCTTTCTTATCAAATTCCAAGCTATTGGGGTTGCTGAACTAGTGGAATTTCCCAAACTATGATAGCAATACTTTCGTGTTCATTTGTGGTATGTGAATAAACTTTCTTTACTTACATTTATTATTTTTTGAATTTTTTTCCATACACACTCTAAAATTTTCATTTCGTTGTGATCTATTTGCCTTTCATCTCTTTTTTGTCTAAGTGATGAAGAGAAAAGTGAAAACTCAAGTTTTGATTTAAGAAAAAAGTATACATCTAAAATGGAAATGCACAATGAAAAATGTACAGAGAGATAATTCAAAAAATTGTCTATAATTTTTAGGGATTGTACACTCTTTTTAGTTCTTATATATCAGGTTTCGCAATCGCCGAGAAAAGGGGGAGGCGGGGGATTTTTAACTGAGTGTTGACTCCCAACCCATAAGTCATTCCTTACAAAAATATAGCCCCTTATTCAGGATAAATCACTTTACAATCATCTATGATCGTTAGGTCAGCTTTTTGTAAATGGACAAAATAATGGCTAGTTTGACTCGGGTAAATATGCCACCGCACGCTCACATGTGAATTTAATGAGCGTTTGTTTTTCTCTTTAAAAGGTTTGGATCCATAGGTCGTTTTCATTTTTAACATGTTTCAAACAAGCATATCCATTTTTTAAAGCATGTGTAGAAAAATGTCTTTCTTATCGAATTCTATGCTATTGGGTTGTTGAACAAGTGGAATTTCCCAAACTTTCCTAACAAAAATTTTGTGTTCATTTGGGGTGTGTAGATAAATTTTGTTTACTTACATTTGTTATTGCTTTAAATTTTTTCCATACACAAACTCTATAATTTTCATTTCGTTTTGATCTATTTGCCTTTCATCTCTTTTTTTTCTTTGAAAAGAAGGGAAAAGTGAACACTCAAGTTTTGATTTAAGTAAAACGTATACATCTAAAATGGAAATACACAATGCAAAAATGAAGAAAGAGATAATTCCAAAAAGTGTTTGTAATTTTTAGCAATTGTAAACTCTTTTTAGTTTTAATATGTCAGGTTTCGCAATCTCCGGGGAAATAGGGAGGTGCGGGATTTTTAAGTGAGTGTTGATTCCCAACCCATAAGTCATTCCTTAAAAAAATATTACCCGTTAGGCATGATAATTCACTTTACAATCATCTATGATCGTTAGGTCAACTTTTTGTAAATGGGCGAAATAATGGCTTGTTTGATTCGGTTAAATATCCCCACCGCACGTTAACTTACGAATTTAATGAGCGTTTGTTATTTATTTTAAATAGATTGGATCCATAGGTCATTTGCATCTTTAACATGTTTCAAGCTTGCATATCCATTTTTTACAACATGTGTAGAAGAATCTCTTTCTAATAAAATTCCAAGCTATTGCGGTTGTTGAACTAGTGGAATTACCAAAACTTGGATAACAAAACTTTTGTGTTCATTTGTGGTGTGTGAATAAATTTTATTTTCTTACATCTGTTATTTCTTTAAATTTTTTCCATACATAAACTCTAAAATTTTCATTTCGTTGTGATCTATTTCCTTTTCATTTCTTTTTTGTCTACGAGATGAAGCGAAAAGTGAAAACTCAAGTTTTGAGTTAAGAAGAAAGTATACATCGTAAATGGAAATGCACAACGCACAAATGTAGAGAGTACTAATTGCAAAAATTATCAGTAATTTTTAGGGATTGCAAACTCTTTTTAGTTTTTATATATCAGGTTTTGCAATCGTTGAAAAAAGGGGAAGATAGGGGATTTTTAACTGAGTGTTAAATCCCAACAAATAAGTCATTTCTTATAAAAATATATCCCGTTACGCATGATCAATCACATTATAAACATCTATGATGGTTAGGTCAGCTTTTTGTAAATGGGCAAAATAATGTCTTGTTTGATTCGGGTAAATATCCCACCGCACGTTCACTTGAGAATTTAATGAGCGTTTGTTATTCCTTTTAAAAGATTTTGATCCATAGGTCATTTGCATCGTTAACATGTATAAAGCATGCATATCCATTTTTTAAAACATGTGTCAAAAAATCTCTTTCTTATCAAATTCCAAGCTATTGGGGTTGTTGAACTAGTGAAATTTCCCAAACTTGGATAACAAAACTTTTGTGTTCATTTGTGGTGTGTAAATAAATTTTATGTACTTACATTTGTTATTTCATTAAATTTTTTCCATACACAAACTAAAAAATTTTCATTTCATTGTGACCTATTTGCCTTTCATCTCTTTTTTTTCTACGAGATGAAGGGAAAAGTGAAAACTCAAGTTTTGATTTAAAAAAAAATTATATATCTAAAATGGAAATGTACAATGCACAAATTTATGCAGAGATAATTCAAAAAAGTGTCTGTAATTTTTAGGGATTGTACACTCTTTTTACTTCTTATATATCAGGTTTTGTAATAATCAGGAAAAGGGGGGGAGGCGTGGGATTTTTAATTGAGTATTGACTTCCAACCCATAAGTCATTCCTTAAAAAAATATAGCCCGTTACGCAAGATAAATAACTTTACAATGATCTATGATCGTTAGGTCAGCTTTTTGTAAATGGGCAAATTAATGGCTTGTTTGACTAGGGTAAATATCCCACCACACGTTCACTTGAGAATTTAATGAGCGTTTGTTATTCTATTTAAAAGGTTTGGATCCAAAGGTCATTTGCATCTTTAACATGTTTCAAGCATGCATATCCATTTTTTAAAGCATGTGTAGAAAAATCTCTTTCTTATCAAATTCCAAGCTATTGGGGTAGTTGAACTAGTTGAATTTCCCAAACTTGGATAACAAAACTTTTGTGTTCATTTGTGGTGTGTGAATAAATTTTCTCTTGTTACATTTGTTATTGCTTTAAATGTTTTCCATACATAAACTCTAAAATTTTTATTTGATTGTGATCTATTTGCCTTTTATCTCTTTTTTGTCTACAAGATGAAGGGAAAAGTGAAAACTCAAGTTTAGATATAAGAAAAAAGTATACATCTTAAATGGAAATGCACAATGCACAAATGTCGAGAGAGATAATTCCAAAAACTTTCTGAAATTTTTAGGGGTTGTAAACTCTTTTTAGTTTTTATATATCAGGTTTTACAATCGTCGGGAAAAGGGGAAGGCAGTGGATTTTTTACTTAGTGTTGACTCCCAACCCATAAGTCATTCCTTAAAAAAATATAGCCGATCATGCATAATAAATCACTTTATAATCATATATGATCGTTAGGTCAGCTTTTTGTAAATGGGAAAAATAATGGCTAGTTTGACTCAGGCAAATATCCCACTGCACGTTCAATTGAGAATTTAATGAGCGTTTGTTATTCTCTTTAAAAGGTCTGGATCCATAGATCATTTGCCTCTTAAAAATGTTTCAAGCATGCATATCCATTTTTTAAAGCATGTGTAGAAAAATCTCTTTCTTATCAAATTCCAAGCTATTGGGGTTGTTGAACTAATGGACTTTCCCAAACTTGGATAACAAAACTTTTGTGTGCCTTTTTGGTGTGTGAATAATTTTTTTTTACTTACATTCGTTATTTTAAATTTTTACCATTTATAAACTCCAAAATTTTCACTTTGTTATGTTCTATTTGCCTTTCATCTCTTTTTGGTCTACGAGATGAAGGGAAAAGTGAAAACTCAAGTTTTGACTTAAGAAAAAAGTATACATCTAAAATGAAAATGCACAATGCACAAATGTATAGAGAGATAATTCCAAAAATTGTTTGTAATTTTTAGGAATTGTAAACTCTTTTTGGTTTTTGTATATAAGGTTTTACAATCGTCGGGAAAAGGGGGATGCGGGGGATTTTTAACTGAGTGTTGACACCCAACCCATAAATCATTTCCTTACAAAACAATAGCCCATTACGCACGATAAATCTCTTTGAAATCATCTATGATCGTTTGGTCAGCTTTTGGTAAATGAGAAAAATAATGGCTTCATTGACCCGGGTAAATATCCCACTGCACGATTAGTAGAGAATTTAATGAGCGTTTTTTATTCTCTTTAAAAGGCTTGGATCCATAGGTCATTTGCATCTTTAACATGTTTCAAGCATGCTTATCCATTTTTTGAAACATGTGCAGAATAATCTCTTTCTTATCAAATTCCAAGCTATAGGGGTAGTTGAACTAGTGGAGTTTCCCAAACATGGATAAAAAGATTTTGTGTTCATTTGTGGTGTGTGAATAAAATTTATTTACTTTAATTTGTTATTGCTTTATATTTTTTCCACACTCAAACTCTAAAATTTTCATTTCATTGTGATCTATTTGTCTTTCATCTCTTTTTTGTCTACGATATGAAGGGAAAAGTGAAAACTCTAGTTTTGATTTACAAAAAAAGTATACATCTTAAATGAAAATGCACGATGAAAAAATGTAGAGATAGATAATTCCAAAATGTGTCTATATTTTTTAATGATTGTAAACTCTTTCTAGTTATTATTTATCAGGTTTTTTAATTGTCAGGAAAAGGGGGAGGCGGGGGATTTTTTACTGTGTGTTGCCTCCCTACCCATAAGTCATTCCTTACAAAAAAATAGCTAGTTACGCATGATAAATCACTTTACAATCATCTATGATCGTTAGGTCAGCTTCTTGTAAATGGGCAAAATAATGGCTTGTTTGACTCGGGTAGATATGCCGCCGCACGTTCACTTGAAAATTTAATGATCGTTTGTTATTCTCTTTAGAAGGTTTGGATCCATAGCTCATTTGCATCTTTAACATGTTTCAAGCATGCATATCTATTTTTTAAAGCATATGTCGAAAAATCTCTTTCTTATCAAATTCCAAGCTACGGGGGTTGTTGTACTAGTGGAATTTCCCAAAGTTGGAAAACAAAAATTTAGTGTTCATTTGTGGAGTGTGAATAAATTTTCTTTACTTATGTTTGTTATTGCTTTAAATTTTTTCCATACACACACTCTAAAATTTTCATTTCGTTGTGATCTATTTGCCTTTCGTCTCTTTTTTGTCTACGAGATGAAGGGAAAAGTGAAAACTCAAGTTTTGATTTAAGAAAAAAGTATTCATCTAAAATGGAAATGCACAATGCACAAATGTAGAGAGACATAATTCCAAAAAGTATCTATAATTTTTAGGGATTGTAAACTCTTTTTTGGTTTTATATATCAGGTTTTGCAATCGTAGGGAAAAAAAGGAAGGAGGGGGATTTTTAATTGAGTGTTGACTCCCAACCCATAAGTCATTCCTTACAAAAATATTGCCCATTACGCATGATAAATCACTTTACAATGATTTTTGATCCTTAGGCCAGCTTTTTGTAAATGGGAAAAATAATAGCTTCTTTGACTGATGTAAATATCCCACCGCACCTTCACTTGAGAATTGAATGAGAGTTTGTTAATCTCTTTAAAAGGTTCGGATCCATAGATCATTTGCATCATCAACATGTTTCAAGCATGCATATCCATTTTTTAAAGCATGTGTAGAAAAATCTCTTTCTTATAAAATTCTAATCTATTGGAGTTGTAGAACTAGTGGAATTTCCCAAACTTGGATAATAAAACTTATGTGTTCATTTGTGGTGTGTGAATAAAAATTTTTTACTTACATTGGGTATTGCTTAAATTTTTTTCCATACACAAACTCAACAATTTTCATTTCATTGTGATCTTTTTGCCTTTCATCCCTTTTTTGTCTTCAAGATGAAGAGAATATGAAAACCCAAGTTTTGATTAAAGAAAAAAGTATACATCGAAAATGGAAATGCACAATGCACAAATGTAGAGAGAGATGATTCCAAAAAAAGTCTATAATTTTTATGGATTCTAAACTCTTTTTAGTTTTTATGTATCAGGTTTTGCAACCGTCGCGAAAAGGGGGAGGCGGAGGATTTTTAACAGAGTGTTGACTCCCAACCCATAAGTTGTTGCTTACAAAACTATAACCAGTTATGCATGATAAATCACTTTAACATCATTTATGATCGTTAGGTCAACTTTTTGTAAATGGGAAAAATAATGGCTTGTTTGACTCGAGTAAATATCCTAGGGCACGTTCACTTGAGAATTTAATGAGCATTTTTAATTCTCTTTAAAAGGTTTGGATACATAGGTCATTTGCATCTTTAATATGTTTCAAGCTTGCACATCCAAATTTTAAAGCATGTGTAGAAAAATCTCTTTCAAATAAAATTCCAATATATTGGGTTGTTGAACTACAGGAATTTCCCAAACTTGGATAACTAAACTTTTGTGTTCATTTGTGGTGTGTGAATAAATTTTCTTTACATAAATTTGTTATTGCTTAAAATTTTTTTCTGACATAAACTCTAAAATTTTCATTTCATTGTGATCTATTTGCCTTTCATCTCTTTTTTGTCTACGAGAAGAAGGGAAAAGTGAAAACTCAAGTTTGGATTTAAGAAAAAAGTATACAAAAAAAAGGGAAGCGCAAAATGCACAAATGTAGAGAGAGATCATTCCAAAAAGTGTCTGTTATTTTTAGGGATTGTAAACTCTTTTTAGTTTTATATAACAGGTTTTGCAATCGTCAAGAAAAGGGGGAGGCGAAGGATTTTTATAAGAGTGTTGACTGCCAACCCATAAGTCATTACGTACAAAAATATAACCCATTACGTATGATAAATCACTTTAAAATCATCTATGATCATTAGGTCAACTTTTATGTAAATGGGAAAAATAATGGCTTGTTTGACTCGGGTAAATATCCCACAACACGTTCACTAGAGAATTTAATGAGCGTTTGTTATTCTCTTTAAAAGGTTTGGATCCATAGGTCATTTGCATCTTTAACATGTTTCAAACTTGCATATCCAATGTTTAAAGTATGTGTAGAAAAATCTCTTTCTAATAAAATTCCAGGCTATTGCATTGTTTAACTAGTGGAATTTCCCAAACTTGGATAACAAAACTTTTGTGTACATTTGTGGTCTGTGAATAAATTTTCTATACTTACATTTTTTGTTGCTTTAAATTTTTTCCATACACAAACTTTAAAATTTTCATTTCGTTGTGATCTGTTTGCCTTTCATCTCTTTTTTGTAAATGAGATGAAGTGGAAAGTGAAAACTCAAGTTTTGATTTGAGAAAAAAGAATATATCTAAAATGGAAATGCTCAATGCACAAATGTAGAGAGAGATAATTCCAAAAAGTGTCTATAATTTTTAGGAATTGTAAACACTTTTTAGTATTTATATATCTAGTTTTGCAATCATCGGGAAAAGGGGGAGGTGGGGGATTTTTAACTGAGTGTTTAATTCCAACCCAAAAATCATTCCTTACAAAAATATAATCCATTATGCTTGATAAATCACTTTACAATCATCTATGATCGTTAGGTCAACTTTTTGTAAATGGGCAAAATAATGGCTTGTTTGACTTTGGTAAATATCCACCGCACGTTCACTTGAGAATTTAATGAGCATTTGTTATTCTCTTTAAAAGGTTTATATCCATAGGTCATTTGCATCTTTAACATGTTTTAAGCATGCATATCCATTTTTTTAAAGTACGTGTAGAAAAATATCTTTGATATAAGATTCCAAGCTATTGAAGATGTCGAACTAGTGGAATTTCCCAAACATGGATAACAAAACTTTTGTGTTCATTTGGGGTGTGTAAATAAATTTTCTTTACTTATATTTTTTATTTCTTTAAATTTTTTCCAAACACAAACATTAAAATTTTCATTTCGTTGTGATCTATTTGCCTTTCATCTCTTTTTTTTTTACGACATGAAGGGAAAAGTGAAAACTCAAGTTTTGATTTAAGAAAAAGTATACATCTAAAATGGAAAAGCACAGTGGACAAATGTAAAGAGTGATAATTCCAAAAAGTTTCTATAATTTTTAGGGATTGTAAACTCTTTTTACTTTTTATATATCAAGTTTTGCAATCGTCGAGAAAAGGGGGAGGCATGGGATTTTTTAGTGAGTGTTGACTCCCAACACATAAGTCATTCCTTAAAAAAATATAGCCCGTTACATATCATCAATCACTTTACAACCATCTATGATCGTTAGGTCAGCTTTTTGTAAATGGGCAAAATAATGGCATGTTTGACTCGGGTAAATATCCCACTGCATGTTCACTTTAGAATTTAATGAGTGTTTGTTATTCTCTTTAAAAGGTTTGTATCCATAGGTCATTTGCATCTTTAACATGTTTCAAGCACGCATATCCATTTTTTAAACCATGTGTAGAAAAATCACTTTCTTATCAAATTCCAAGCTATTGGGGTAGTTGAGCAAGTGGAATTTCCAAAACATGGATAACAAAACTTTTGTGCTCTTTTTTTGTGCATGAATAAATTTTCTTTACTTACATTTGTTATAGCTTTAAATTTTTTTATACATAAACTCTAAAACAATTTTGTTGTGATCTAATTGCGTTCATTTTCATTTTTGTCTACGAGATGAACGGAAAAGTGAAAACTGAAGTTTTGATTTTAGAAAAAAGTATACATCTAAAATAGAAATTGACAATGCACAAATGTAGAGAGAGATAATTCCAAAAAGTGTCTGTAATTTTCTGGGATTGGAAACTCTTTTTAGTTTTTATATATCAGGTTTTGCAATTTTCAGGAAAAGGGGGAGGCAGTGGGATTTTTAATTGAGTATTGACTCCCAACCCATAAGTCATTCCATACAAAAATATAGCCCGTTACGCATGATAAATCACTTTACAATCATCTATGATCGTTAGGTCAGCTTTTTGTAAATGGGCAAAATAATGGCTAGTTTTACTAAGGAAATATCCCACCGCACGTTCACTTGAGAATTTAATGAGCGTTTGTTATTCTCTCAAAAAGGTTTGGATCCAAATGTCATTTGCATCTATAACATGTTTCAAGTATGCATATCCATTTTTTAAAGCATGTGTAAAAATATCTTTTTCTTATCAAATTCCAAGCCATTGGGGTAGTTGAACTAGTGGAATTTCTGAAACTTGGATAACAAAAACTTTTGTGTTCATTTGTGGGGTGTGAATAAATTTTATTTACTTCCATTTCTTATAGCTTTAAATTTTTCCAAACATTAACTCTAAAATTTTCATTTCGTTGCGATCTATTTGCCTTTCATCTCTTTTCTGTCTACGAGATGAAGGGAAAAGTGAAAAAACAAATTTTTTATTTTAGAAAAAAGTATACATCTAAAATGGAAATTCACAATCCACAAATGTAGAGAGAGATATTTCCAAAAAGTGTTTGAAATTTTCAAGGATTGCGATCTATATATCAGGTTTTGCAATCGTCAGGAAAAGAGGGGGCCAGGGGATTTTTAACTGAGTGTTGACTCCCAACCCATAAGTCATTCCTTACAAAAATATAGCCCGTTACGCATGATAAATCTCTTTAAAATCATCTATGATCGTTAGGTCAGTTTTTTGTAAATGGGCAAAATAATGGCTTGTTTGACTCTGAAAAATATCTCACCGCACATTCATTTGAAAGTTTAATGAGCGTTTGTTATTCTCTTAAAAATGTTTGAATCCATAGGTCATTTTCATCTTTAACATGTTTCAAGCATGCATATCCATTTTTTAAAGATGTGTAGAATAATCTCTTTCTTATCAAATTCCAAGCTATTGGGGTTGTTGAACCAGTGGAATTTCCCAAACATGAATAACAAAACTTTTGTGTTCATTTTTGGTGTGTGAATAAATTTTGTTTACTTAAATTTGTTATAGCTTTAAATTTTTTCTATACATAAATTCTAAAATTTTCATTTCGTTGTCATCTAATTGCCTTTCATCTCTTTTTTGTCTACGAGATGAAGGGAAAAGTGAAAACTAAGGTTTTGATTTAAGAAAAAGTATACATCTAAAATGGAAATGCACAATGCAAAATTGTAGAGAGAGATAATTCCAACAAGTGTTTGTAATTTTTAGGGATTGTGAACTTTTTTTAGTTTTTATCTACAAGGTTTTGATCTCGTCCGGAAAAAAGGGAGGCGGGGGATTTTTAACTGAGTCTTGACTCCCAACCCATAAGTCATTTCTTAAAAAAATATAGCCCATTACGCATGATAAATTACTTTACAATCATCTATGATCGTTGGTGAGATTTTTGAAAATGGCCAAAATATTGGCTTGTTTGACTCGAGTAAATATCCCACTGCACGTTCACTTGAGTATTTAATTAGCGTTTTTTATTCTCTTTAAAGGATTAGATCCAAACGTCATTTGCATCTTTAACATGTTTCAAGCATACATATCCATTTTCTAAAGCATGTATAAGTTATTTGGGTTGATGACCTAGTGGAATTTCCCAAACTTGGACAATAAAACTTTTTTGTTCATTTTTGGTGTGTGCATAAATTTTCTTTACTTACATTTGTTATTGCTTAAAATTTTTTCCATACATAAACTCTAAAATTTGCATTTCGTTGTGATCTATTTGCCTTTCATCTCTTTCTTGTCTATGAGATGAAGGGAAAGGTGAAAACTCAAGTTTTGATTTAAGAAAAAGTATACATCTAAAATGGAAATGTACAATGCACAAATGTAGAGATAGCTAATTCAAAAAAGTCTCTCTAATTTTTAGGGATTGTAAACTCTTTTCAGTTTTTATATATCAGGTTTTGCAATCGTCGCGAAAAGTGGGAGGCGGGGGATTTTGAACTGAGTGTTGACTCCTAACCCATAAGTCATTTCTTAAAAAAATATAGCCCGTTACGGATGATAAAGAACTTTACAATTATTTATGATCGTTAGGTCAGCATTTTGTAAATGGGAAAAATAATGGCTTATTTGAATTTAGTAAATATCCACCGCACGTTCACTTTAGAATTTAATGATCATTTGTTATTCTCTTTAAAAGGTTTGGATCGATAGGTCATTTGCATCTTTAACATGTTTCAAGCATGCATATCAATTTTTTAAAGTATGTGTAGAAAAATCTCTTTCTTATCAAATTCCAAGCTATTGGGGTTGTTGAACTAGTGGAATTTCCCAAACTTGGATAACAAACTTTTGTGTTCATTTGTGGTGTGTAAATAAATTTTATTTACTTATATTTTTTATTTCTTTAAATTTTTTCCATATACATACTTTAAAATTTTCATTTCGTTGTGATCTATTTGCCTTTCATCTCTCTTTTTTCAACGAGATGAAGGGAAAAGTGAAAACTCAAGTTTTGATTTAAGTAAAAGTATACATCTAAAATGGAAATGCACAATGCACAAATGTAGAGAGAGATAATTCCAAAAAGTGTAAGGAATTTGTAGGGATTGTAAACTCTGTTAAATGTCTATATATCAGGTTTTGCAATCGTCGGGAAAAGCGGGAGGCGGGGGATTTTTTACTGAGTGTTGACTCCCAACCCATAAGTCATTCCACACAAAAATATATGATCGTTAGGTCAGATTTTTGGAAATGGTCAAAGTAATGGCTAGTTTGACTAAGGTAAATATCCCACTGCACATTCAATTGAGAATTTAATGTGCGTTTTTTATTCTCTTTAAAAGGTTTGGATCCATTGGTCATTTGCCTCTTAAAAATGTTTCAATCATGCATATCCATTTTTTAAAGCATGTGTATAAAAATCTCTTTCTTATCAAATTCCAAGAAATTGGGGTTATTGAACTAGTGGACATTCCAAAACTTGGATAACAAAACTTTTGGGTTCCTTTTTGTTGTGTGAATAATTTTTTTTTTACTTACATTCGTTATTTTAAATTTTTATCATACATAAACTCTAAAATTTTCATTTCGTTGTGTTCTATTTGCCTTTCATCTCTTTTTTGTCTACGAGATGAAGGGAAAAGTGAATACTCAAGTTTGGACTTAAGAAAAAAGTATACATCTAAAATGGAAATGCACAATGCACAAATGTACAGAGAGATAATTCCAAAAAGTGTTTGTATTTTTTAGGGATTGTAAACTCTTTTTGGTATTTATATATCAGGTTTTGCAATCGTTGGGAAAAGGGGGATGAGGGGGATTTTTAACTGAGTGTTGAAACCCAACCCATAAGTCCTTCCTTAAAAAACAATAGCCCGTTATGCATGATATATCTCTTTGAAATCATCTATGATCGTTTGGCCATCTTTTGGTAAATGGGCAAAATAATGGCTTGATTGACTGGGTAAATATTCCACTGCACGATCAGTAGAGAATTTAATGAGCATTTTTTATTCTCTTTAAAAGGCTTGGATCCATAGGTCATTTGCATCTTTAACATGTTTCAAGCATGCTTATCCATTTTTTAAAGCATGTGTAGAAAAATCTCTTTCTTATAAAATTTGAAGCTATTTGGGTTGTTGAACTAGTGGAATTTCCCAAACTTGGATAAAAAAAATTTTGTGTTCATTTGTGGTGTGTGAATAAATTTTATTTACTTTAATTTGTTATTGCTTTATATTTTTTCCATACTCAAACTCTAAAATTTTCATTTTGTTGTGATGTATTTGCCTTTCATCTCTTTTTTGTCTACGAGATGAAGGGAAAAGTGAAAACTCTAGTTTTGATTTATAAAAAAAGTATACATCTTAAATTAAAATGCACAATGCAAAAATGTAGAGATAGATAATTAAAAAAAGTGTCTTTAATTTTTAGTGATTCTAAACTCTTTTTAGTTTTTATTTATCAGGTTTTGCAATTGTAAGGAAAAGGGGGAGGCGGGGGATTTTTTACTGAGTGTTGACTCCCAACCCATAAGTCATTACTTACAAAAAATATAGCTAGTTATGCATGATAAATCACTTTACAATCATCTATGATCGTTAGGTCAGCTTCTTGTAAATGGGCAAAATAATGGCTTGTTTGACTCGGGTAGATATGCCACCACACGTTCATTTGAAAATTTAATGAGCTTTTGTTATTCTCTTTAAAAGGTTTGGATCCATAGCTCATTTGCATCTCTAACATGTTTCAAGCATGCATATCTATTTTTTAAAGCATGTGTAGAAAAATCTCTTTCTTATCAAATTCCAAGCTACGGGGGTTGTTGTACTAGTGGAATTTCCCAAACTTGGATAACAAAACTTTTGTGTTCATTTGTGGTGTGGGAATAAATTTTCTTTACTTACATTTTTTATTGCTTTAAATTTTTTCCGTACACACTCTAAAATTTTCATTTCTTTGTGATCTATTTGCCATTCATCTCTTTTTTATCTACGAGATGAAGGGAAAAGTGAAAACTCATGTTTTGATTTAAGAAAAAAGTATGCATATAAAATGGAAATGCTCAATGCACAAATGTAGAGAGACATAATTCCAAAAAGTATCTATAATTTTTAGGGATTGTAAACTCTTTTTAGGTTTTATATATTAGGTTTTGCAATCATCGGGAAAAAATGAAGGCGGGGGATTTTAAACTGAGTGTTAACTCCCAACCCATAAGTCATTTCTTACAAAAATATTGCCCATTACACTTGATAAATCAATTTACAATGATTTATGATCGTTAGGTCAGCTTTTTGTAAATGGGTAAAATAATGGCTTCTTTGACTCATGTAAATATCCACCGCATGTTCACTTGAGAATTTAATGAGAGTTTTTTAATCTCTTTAAAATGTTTCGATCCATAGGTCATTCGCATCTTTAACATGTTTCAAGCATGCATATCCATTTTTAAAAGCATGTGTAGAAAAATCTCTTTCTTATAAAATTCAAAGCTATTGGAGTTGTTCAACTAGTGGAATTTCCCAAAATTGGATAACAAAACTTTTGTGTTCATTTGTGGTGTGTAAATAAATTTTTTTTACTTACATTTGTTATTGCTTAAATTTTTTTCCACACACAAACTCAAAAATTTTCATTTCGTTGTAATCTATTTGCATTTCATCTCCTTTTTGTTTACGAGATGAAGAGAATATGAAAACTCAAGTTTTGAGTAAAGAAAAAAGTATACATAAAAAATGGAAATGCACAATGCACAAATGTAGAGAGAGATAATTCCAAAAAGTGTATGTAATTTTTATGGATTGTAAACTCTTTTTAGTTTTTATGTATCAGGTTTTGCAACCGTCGCAAAAAGGGGGTGGGGGAGGATTTTTAATAGAGTGTTGACTCCCAACCCATAAGTCATTACTTACAAAAATATAGCCCGTTATGCATGATAAATCACTTTAAAATCATATATGATCGTTAGGTCAGGTTTTTGTAAATGTGAAAAATAATGGCTTGTTTAACTCGAGTAAATATCCCACAGCACGTTCACTTGAGAATTTAATGAGTGTTTGTTATTCTCCTTAAAAGGTTTGAATCCATAGGTCATTTGCATCTTTAACATGTTTCAAGCTTGCACATCCAAATTTTAACGCGTGTGTAGAAAAATCTCTTTCAAATAAAATTCCAGGCTATTGCGTTGTTAAACTAGTGGAATTTCCCAAACTTGGATAACAAAAATTTTGTGTTCATTTGTGGTCTGTGAATAATTTTTTTTTACTTAAATTTGTTATTGCTTTAAATATTTTCCATACACAAACTTTAAAATTTTCATTTCGTTGTGATCTATTTGCCTTTCATCTCTTTTTTGTCAATGAGATGAAGTGGAAAGTGAAAATTCAAGTTTTGATTTGAGAAAAAAGAAGACATCTAAAAAGGAAATGCTCAATGCACAAATGTAGAGAGAGATAACCCCAAAAAGTGTCTGTAATTTTTAGGGATTATAAACTCTTTTTAGTTTTTATATATTCGGTTTTGCAATCATTGGGAAAAGGGGGAGGAGGGGGATTTTAAACTAAGTGTTAAGTCCCAACATCTAAGTCATTCCTAACAAAAATATAGCCTATTACGCAAAATAAATCACTTTACAATCATCTATGATCGTTAGGTCAGCTTTTTGTGAATGGGCAAAATAATGGCTAGTTTGACTTGGGTAAATATCCCACCGCACGTTCACTAAAGAATTTAATGAGCGTTTGTTATTCTCTTTAAAATGTTTGGATCCATAAGTCATTTGCATCTTTAACATTTTTCAAGCTTGGATATCCATTTTTAAAGCATGTGTTGAAAAGTCTCTTGCTAATAAAATTCCAAGCTATTGGGGTTGTTGAACAAGTGGAATTTCCCAAACTTGGATAACAAAACTTTTGTGTTCATTTGTGGTGTGTGAATAAATTTTCCTTACTTACATTTCTTATTGCTTAAATTTTTTTCCATACATAAACTCTAAAATTTTCATTTCAATGTGATCTATTTTCTTTTCATCTCTTTTTTGTTTGCAAAATGAAGGGAAAAGTGAAAACTCAAGTTTTCTTTTAAAAAAAAATTTACATCTAAAATGAAAATGCACAATGCACAAACGTAGAGAGAGATAATTCCAAAAAGTGTCTGTAATTTTTAGGGATTGTAAACTCTTTTTAGTTTTTTATATACAGGTTTTGCAATCGTCGGGAAAAGTGGAAGGCGGGGGATTTTTAACTGAGTGTTGACTCCCAACCCATAAGTCATTCCTTACAAAAATATAGCCTGTTACGCATGATAAATCACTTTACCATCATCTATGATCGTTAGGTGAGCTTTTTGTAAATAGGTGAAATAATGGCTTGTTTGACTTGGGTAAATTTCCCACCGCACGTTCACTTGAGAATTAAATGAGTGTTTGTTAATTTCTTTAAAAGGTTTGGATCCATAGGTCATTTTCATCTTTAACATGTTTTAGGCATGCATATCCATTTTTTATAGCATGTGTAGAAAAATCTCTTTCTTATAAAATTCCATGCTATTGGGGTTGTTGAACTAGTGGAATTTCCCAAACTTGGATAACAAAACTTTTGTGTTCATTTGTGGTGTGTGAATAAATTTTATTTACTTACATTTGTTATTGCTGAAAATTTTTGCCATACACAAACTCTTAAATTTTTAATTCGTTGTAATCTATTTGCCTTTCATCTCTTTTTTGTCTACGAGATGAAGGGAAAATTGAAAACTCAAGTTTTGATTGAAGAAAAAAGTATACATCTAAAATGGAAATGCACAATGCACAAATTTAGAGAGAGATAATTCCAAAAAGTGTCTGTAATTTTTAGGGATTGTAAAATTTTTTTAGTTTTTATCTATCAGGTTTTGCAATCGTCGAGAAAGGGGGGAGGTGGAGGATTTTTAACAGAGTGTTGACTCCGAACCAATAAGTCATTACTTACTAAAACATAGCCCATTACACATGATAAATCACTTTACAGTCATCTATGATCGTTAGGTAAGCTTTTTTTAAATGGGAAAAATAATGGCTTGTTTGACTCGGGTAAATATCCCACAACACGTTCAGTGAGAATTTAATGAACGTTTGTTATTCTCATTAAAAGGTTTGAATCCATAGGTCATTTCCATCTTTAATTTGTTTCAAGCTTGCACATCCAAATTTTAAAGCATGTAGAGAAAAATCTCTTCCAAATAAAATTCCAAGCGCTTGGGTTGTTGAACTAGTGGAATTTCCCAAACATGGATAACAAAACTTTTGTGTTCATTTGTGGTGTGTGAATAAATTTTCCTTCCATCCATTTGTAATTGATTAAAGCTTTTTCCATACATAAACTTTGAAATTTTCATTTCGTTGTGATCTATTTGCCTTTCATCTCTTTTTTGTCGACGAGAAGAAGGGAAAAGTGAAAACTCAAGTTTTGATTTAAGAAAAAAGGATACATCTAAAATGAAAATGCACAATCCAAAAATGTAGAGAGAGATAATTCAAAAAAGTGTCTGTAATTTTTAGGGATTGTAAACTCTTTTTATTTTTTATATATAAGGTTTTGCAATCATCGGGAAAAGGGGGAGGCGGGGGATTTTTAATAGAGTGTTGACTCCCAACCCATAAGTCATTCCTTACAAAAATATAGCCCGTTACACATGATCAATCACTTTACAATCATCTATGATAGTTAGGTTAGCTTTTTGTAAGTGGGCAAAATAGTGGCTTGTTTGACTTGGGTAAATATCCTACTGCACGTTCACCTGAGAATTTAATGAGTGTTTTTTATTCTCTTTAAAAGGTTTGAATCCACAGGTCATTTGCATCTTTAACTTGTTTCAAGCATGCATATGCATTCTTTAAAGCATGTGAAAAAAAATCCCTTCCTTATCATCCATGCTATTGGGGTTGTTGAACTACTGGGCAAAATAATGGCATGTTTGACTCGGATAAATATCCCACCGCACGTTTACTTGAGAATTTAATGTTTGTCTTCGAGATGAAGGGAATTGTAAAAAATCAAGTTTTGATTCAAGAAAAAAGTATACATGTAACATGGAAATGCACAATGCACAATTGTAGAGAGAGATAATTCCAAAAAGTGTCTTTAAATTTTAGGGATTGTAAACTTTTTTTATTTTTTATATATCAGGTTTCACAATCTTCAGGAAAAGGAGGAGGTAGGGGATTTTTAACAGAGTGATGATGCCCAGCCCATAAGTCATTCCTTACAAAAATTTAGCCCGTTACACATGATAAATCACTTCACAATCATCTATGATCGTTAGGTCAGCTTTTTTTAAATGGGCAAAATAATGGCATGTTTGACTCGGATAAATATCCCACCGCACGTTTACTTGAGAATTTAATGTTTGTCTTCGAGATGAAGGGAATTGTAAAAAATCAAGTTTTGATTCAAGAAAAAAGTATACATGTAACATGGAAATGCACAATGCACAATTGTAGAGAGAGATAATTCCAAAAAGTGTCTTTAAATTTTAGGGATTGTAAACTCTTTTTATTTTTTATATATCAGGTTTCACAATCTTCAGGAAAAGGAGGAGGCAGGGGATTTTTAACAGAGTGATGATGCCCAGCCCATAAGTCATTCCTTACAAAAATTTAGCCCGTTACACATGATAAATCACTTCACAATCATCTATGATCGTTAGGTCAGCTTTTTTTAAATGGGCAAAATAATGGCATGTTTGACTCGGATAAATATCCCACCGCACGTTTACTTGAGAATTTAATGAGCGTTTTTTATTCTCTTTCAAATGTTTAGATCTATAGGTCATTTGCATATTTAACATGATTCAATTTTTTAAAGCACATGTATAAAAATCACTTTCTTATCATCCAAGCTATTGGGGTTGTTGAACTCGTGGAATTTCCCAAACTTGGATAACAAAGTTTTGTGTTTGTTTGTGGTGTGTGAATAAATTTTCTTTACGTACATTTGTTATTGCTTTGAATTTTTTCCATACACAAAGTCTAAAATTTTCATTTTGTTGTGATCTATTTGCCTTTCATCTCTTTTTTGCCTACGAGATGAAGGGAAAAGTGAAAACTCAAGTTTTGATTTAAAATAAAAAGTACATCTTAAATGGAAATGCACAATCCACAAATGTGGAGAGAGATAATTCCAAAAAGTGTCTGTAATTTTTAGGGATTGCAAACTCTTTTTAGTTTATATATCCGGATTTACAATCCTCGGGTAAAGGGGGAGACAGGGGATTTTTAACTACATGTTGAATCCCAGCCCAGTCATTCCTTATAAAAATGTAGCCAATTACGCATGATAAAATACTTTACAATCATCAATGATTGTTAGGCCAGGTTTTTGATAAAAGGCAAAATAATGGCTTGTTTGACTCGGGAAAATATCCCACCCACGTTCACTAGAGAATTTAATTAGCATTTGTTATTCTCTTTAAAAGGTTTGGAATCAGAGGTCATTTGCATCTTTAACATATTTCAAGCATGCATATCAATTTTTTAAAGCATGTGTAGAAAAATCTCTTCCTTATCAAATTCCAAGCCATTGTGGTTGTTGAACTAGTGAAATTTCCCAAACCTGGATACCTAATGGTGAGTGAATAAATTTTCTTTACTTACATTTGTTATTACTTTAAATTTTTTCCATACAAATACTCTAAAATTTTCTTCTCATTGTGATCTATTTGCCTTTCATCTCTTTTTTATCTACGAGATGAAGGGAAAAGTGAAAACTCAAGTTTTGATTTAAGAAAAAATTATACATTTAAAACAGAAATGCTCAATGCACAAATGTAGAGAGATAATTCCAAAAAGTGTCTGTAATTTTTAGGGATTGTAAACCCTTTTTAATATTTACATATCAGGTTTTGCAATAGTCAGGAAAAGGGGGAGGCGGAGGATTTTTAAGTTACTGTTGAATCCCAACCGATAACTCAATCCTTACAAAAATATAGCCAGTTACGCATGATAAATCACTTTACAATCATCAATGATTGTTAGGTCAGCTTTAAGTAAATGGGCAAAATAATGGCTTGTTTCACTTGAGAATTTAATGAGCATTTTCTATTCTCTTTAAAAGGTTTGGATCCATTGGTCATTTGCATCTTTAACATGTTTCAAGCATGCATATCCATTTTTTAAAGCATGTGTAGAAAAATATCTTTCTTATCAAATTCCAAGCTATTGGGGTTGTTGAATTTGTGGAATTTCTGAAACTTGGATAACAAAAATTTTGTGTTCATTTGTGGTGTGTGAATAAATTTTCTTTACTTACATTTGTTATTGCATTAAATTTTTTCCATACAAAAACTCTAAAATTTTCACTTCGTTGTGATCTATTTGCCTTTAGTTTCTTTTTTGTGTACGAGATGATGGCAAAAGTGAAAACTCAAGTTTTAATTTAAGAAATAAAAATTCATCTAAAATGGAAACACACAGTGCACAAATGTAGAGAGAGATAATTCCCAAAAGTGTCTATAACTTTTAGGGATTGTAAACTCTTTTTAGTTTTTATATATCAGGTTTTACAATTGTCGAGAAAAGGGGAAGGCGGAGGATTTTTAACAGTGTTTTGACTCTCAACCCATAAGTCATTACTTACAAAAATATAACCTATTACGCATGATAAATCACTTTACAACCATTTATGATCGTTAGGTCAGCTTTTTATAAAAGGGAAAAATAATAGTTTGTTTGACTCGAGCAAATATCCCATAGCACGTTCACTTCAGAATTTATTGAGCGTTTGTTATTTTACTTAATAGGTTTGGATCCATAGGTCATTTGCATCTTTAACATGTTTCAAGCTTGCAGATCCAATTTTTAAAACATGTGTAGAAAAATCTCTTTCTAATAAAATTCCAAGCTATTGGGTTGTTGAACTAGTGGAATTTCCCAAACTTCGATAACAAAACTTTTGTGTTCATTTGCGGTGTATGAATAAATTTTCTTTACTTACATTTGTCATTGATTAAATTTTTTTTCCATACATAAACTCTAAAATTTTCATTTTTGTTGTGATTTATTTGCCTTTCATCTATTTTCTGAAAGAAAAAGTGAAAACTCAAGTTTTGATTTAAGAAAAAAGTATACATCTAAAATGGAAATGCACAAGGCACAAATGTAGAGAGAGATAATTCCAAAAAGTGTCTGTAATTTTTAGGGATTGTAAACTCTTTTTAGTTTTTATATATCAGGTTTTGCAATCGTCGAGAAAAGGGGGTGGCAAAGGATTTTTAACAGGGTGTTGACTCCCAACCCATAAGTCATTACTTATAAAAATATAGTCCATTACACATGATAAATCACTTTACAATCATCTATGATCGTTAGGTCAGCTTTTTTTAAAAGCAAAAAATTATGGCTTGTTTGACTCGAGTAAATATCCCATAGCACATTCACTTGAGAATTTAATGAGCGTTTGTTATTTTACTTAATAGGTTTGGATCCATAGGTCATTTGCATCTTTAACATGTTTCAAGCTTGTAGATCCAATTTTTGAAACATGTGTAGAAAAATCTAATTATAATTAAATTCCAAGCTATTGGGTTGTTGAACTAGTGGAATTTCCAAAACTTGGATAACAAAACTTTTGTGTTCATTTGTGGTGTGTGAATAAATTTTCTTTACTTACATTTGTCATTGATTAAAATTTTTTCCATACTTAAAACTCTAAAATTTTCATTTCGTTGTGATTTATTTGCCTTTCATCTCTTTTTTGTCTACAAGATGAAGGGAAAAGTGAAAACTCAAGTTTTGATTCAAGAAAAAAGTATACGTCTAAAATGGAAATGCACAATGCACAAATGTGGAGAGAGATAATTCCAAAAAGTGTCTGTAATTTTTAGAGATTGTAAACTTTTGTTAGTTTTTATAGATCAGGTGTTGCAATCGTTTGGAAAAGGGGGAGGCGGGGGATTTTTAACTGAGTGTTTACTCCCAACCAATAAGTTATTCCTTACAAAAATATAGCCCGTTACGCATGATAAATAACTTTACCATCATCTATGATCGTTGGGTCAACTTTTTGTAAATGGGCAAAATAATGGCTTGTTTGACTCGGGAAATTATCCCACCGCATGTTCACTTGAGAATTTAATGAGTGTTTGTTATTCTCTTTAAAAGGTTTGGATCCATAGGTCATTTGCATCTTAAACATGTTTCAAGCATGCATATCCATTTTTTAAAGCATGTGTAGAAAAATCTCTTTCTTATCATCCATGTTATTGGGGTTGTTGAACTAGTGGAATTTCCAAAACTTGGATAACAAAAAATTTGTGTTCATTTGTGGTTTGTGAATAAATTTTATTTACTTAAATTTTTTATTGATTTAAATTTTTTCCATACATCCACTCTAAAATTTTCATTTCATTGTGATCTATTTGCCTTTCATCTCTTTTTTGTTTACGAGATGAAGAGAAAAGTGAAAACTCAAGTTTTGATTTTAGAAAAAAGTATAATTATAAAACTAAAATGCACAATGATAAAATAAAAAGAGAGATATCTCCAAAAAGTGTCTGTTATTTTTAGGGATTGTAACCTCTTTTTAGTTTTTATATATCCGGTTTTGCAATTGTCGGGAAAAAAGGGTGGAGGGGATTTTTAACCGAGTGTTGACTCCCTACCCATAAGTCATTCCTTATAACAATATAGCCCGTTACACGAGATAAATCACTTTACAATCATCTATGATCGTTGGGTCAGCTTTTTATAAATGGGCAAAATTATAGCTTGTTTGACTCGGGTAAATATCCCACCGCACGTTCACTTGAGAATTTAATGAGTGTTTTGTTATTCTCTTTAAAACATTGGGATCCGTACCTCATTTGCATCTTGAACATGTTTCAAGTATGCACATCTATTTTTTAAACCATGTGTATAAAAATCTCTTTCTTGTCAAATTCCAAGCTATTGGGGTTGTTGAACTAGTGGAATTTCCCAAACTTGGATAACGAAACTTTTGTGATCTTTTGTAGTGTGTGAATAAATTTTATTTACTTACATTTCTTATTGTTTAAAATTTTTTCCATACATAAACTCAAATATTTTCATTTCGTTGTGATCTATTTGCCTTTCATCTCTTTTTTGTCTACAAGATGAAGGGAGAAGTGAAAAATCAAGTTTTGATTTAAGAAAAAAGTATACATCTAAAATGGAAATGCACAGTGAACAAATGTAGGGAGAGATAATTCGAATAAGTGTCTGTAATTTTTAAGGATTGTACACTCTTTTTAGTTTTTATATATCTGGTTTTGTATTCGTCGGGAAAAGATGGTGGTGGGGGATTTTTAACTGAGTATTGACTCCCAACACATAAGTCATTCCTTACAAAAATATTGCCCGTAATGCATGATAAATCACTTGACAATAATCTATGATCGTTAGGTCAGCTTTTTGTAAATGGGCAAAATAATGGCTTGTTTGACTTGGGTAAATATCCCTCCGCATGTGCACTTGAGAATTTAATCAGCGTTTGTTATTCTCTTCAAAAGGGTTTGGATCCATAGGTAATTTGCATCTTTAACATGTTTCAAGTATGCATATCCTTTTTTTAAAGCATGTGTCAAAAAATATCTTTCTTTTGAAATTCCAAGCTATTGGGGTTGTTGAACTAGTGGAATTTCCCAAACTTGGATAACAAAACATTTGTGTTCATTTGTGGTGTGTGAATAAATTTTCTTTACTTACATTTGTTATTCCTTAAAATTTTTCCATACACAAACTCTAAAATTTTCATTTTGTCGAGATCTATTTGCCTTTTATCTCTTTTTCATCTACGAAATAAAGGGAAAAGAGTGAAACCCAAGTTTTGATTTAAAAAAAAAGTATACATCTAAAATGGAAATGCACAATGCACAAATTTAGAGAGAGATATTTCCAAAAAGTGTCTGTAATTTTTAGGGATTGTAAATTCTTTAGTTTTTAAATATCAGGTTTTGCGATCGTTGGGAAAAGGGGGAGGCAAGGGATGTTTAACAGAGCGTTGGCTCCCAACCCATAAGTCGTTCCTTACAAAAATATAACCTGTTACGCATGATAAATCACTTGACAATCATCTATGATCGTTAGGTCAGTTTTTTGTAAATGCAAAAAATATTGGCTTGTTTGATTCGGGTAAATATCCCAGCGCACGTTCACTTGAGAATTTAATGAGTGTTTGTGATTTTCTTTAAAAGGTTTGGATCCATAGCTCATTTCCATCTTTAACAAGTTTCAAGCTTGCATATCCATTTTTTAAAGCATGTGTAGAAAAATCTCTTTCTAATATAATTCCAAGCTATTGGGGTTGTTAAACAAGTGGAACTTCCCAAACTTGGATAACAAAACTTTGTGTTCATTTGTGGTGTGTGAATAAATTTTCTTGCCTTACATTTGTGATTGATTAAATTTTTTTTCATACATAAACTCTTACATTTTCATTTCGTTGTGATCTATTTGCCTTTCATCTCTTTTTTGTCTACGAGATGAATGGAAAAGTGAAAACTCAAGTTTTGATTTAAGGATAAAGTATACATCGTAAATGGAAATGCACAATGAAAAAATGTAGAGAGAGATAATTCCAAAAAGTGTCTGTAATTTTTAGGGATTGTAAACTCTTTAGTTTTTATATATCAGGTTTTGCAATCGTAGGTAAATGGGGGAGGCGATGGATTTTTAAAAGAGCGTTGACTCCCAACCCATAAGTCATTCCTTACAAAAATATAGCCCGTTACGCATGATAAATCACTTTAAAATCATCTATGATCATTAGGTCAGCTTTTTTTAAAAGGAAAAAATAATGGCTTGTTTGACTCAGGTAAATATCCCACAACACGTTCACATTAGAATTTAATGAGTGTTTGTTATGTTCTTTAAAAGGTTTGATTTCATAAGTCATTTCCATCTTCAATTTGCTTCAAGCTTGCACATTTAACTTTTAAAGCATGTATAGAAAAATCTATTTCTTATCAAATTCCAAGCTATTGGGGTTGTTGAACTAGTGGAATTTTCCAACCTTGGATAAATAAACTTTTGTGTTCATTTGTGGTGTGTGAATAAATATTCTTTACTTGCATTTGTTATGTCTTTAAATTGTTTCCATACACAAACTCTAAAATTTTCATTCGTTGTGATTTATTTGCCTATCATCTTATTTTTGTCTACGTGATGAAGGGAAAAGTTAAAACTCAAGTTTTGATTTAAGAAAAAAGTATACATCTTAAATGGAAATGCACAATGCACAAATGTAGAGAGAGAGAATTCAAAAAAGTGTCTGTAATTTTTAAGGATTCTACACTGTTTTTAGTTCTGATATATCAAGTTTTTCAAACGTTCGGAAAAGGAGGAGGCGGGGGATTTTTAACTGATTGTTGACTCCCAACCCATAAGTCATTCCTTACAAAAATATAGCCCGTTACGCATGATAAATCACTTTACAACCATCTATGATCGTTAGGTCAGCTTTTTGTAAATGGGCAAAATAATAGCTAATTTGACTCAGGTAAATATCCCATCGCACATTCACATGAGAATTTAATGACTGTTTGTTATTCTCTTTAAAAGGTTTGGATCCATGGGTCGTTTGAATCTTTAACATGTTTCAAGCATGCATATCCATTTTTTAAAGCATTTGTAGAAAAATCTCTTTCATATCAAATTCCATGCTATTGGGGTTGTTGAACTAGTGGAATTTCTGAAAATTGGACAACAAAACTTTTGTGTGTATTTGATGTGTGTGAATAAATTTTCTTTATTTATATTTACTATTTCTTTAAATTTTTTCCATACACAAACTCTAAAATTTTCATATTGTTGCGATCTAGTTGCCTTTCATCTCTTTTTTGTCTATGAGATGAAAGGAAAACTGAAAACTCTAGTTCTGATTTAAGAAAAAAGTATACATATAAAATTGAAATGTAGAATGCACAAATGTAGAGAGAGATTATTCAAAAAAGTGTCTGTAATTTTTAGGGATTGTAAACTATTTTTATTTCTTATATATCAGTGCTTGCAATCGTCGGGAAAAGGGGGTGGGAAGGGATTTTTAATTGAGTGTTGACTCCCAACCCATAAGTCATTCCATACAAAAATATTGCCCATTACGCATGATAAATCCCTTTAATCTATGATAGATAGGTCAGCTTTTTGTAAATGGACAAAATAATGGCTTGTTTGACTCGGGTAAATATCCCACTGCACGTTCACATGAGAATTAAATGAGCGTTTGTTATTCTCTTTAAAAGGTTAGGATCCATAGGTCATTTGCATCTTTAACATGTTTCAAGCATGCATATCCATTTTTTAAAGCATGTGTAGAAACATCTCTTTCTTATCAAATTCAAAGCAATTGGGGTTGTTGAACTAGTAGACTTTCCAAAACTTGGACAACAAAACTTTTGAGTTCATTTGTGGTGTGTGAATAAATTTTATTTATTTACATTTGTTATTGGATTAAATTTTTTCCATACATAAACTCTAAAATTTTCATTTCGTTGTGATCACTATGCCTTTCATCTCTTTTTTGTCTACAAGATGATGGGAAAAGTGAAAACTCAAGTTTTGATTTTAGAAAAAAGTATACTTCCAAAACGGAAATGCCCAATGCACAAATGTAATGCGAGATAATTAAAAAATGTGTCTGTAATTTTTAGAGATTGTAAACTCTTTTTAGTTTTTATATATCAGGTTTTACAATCGTCGGGAAAAGGGGGAGGCAGGGGATTTTTAACTGAGTGTTGATTCCAAACCCATAAGTCATTCCTTAAAAAAATATTTCCCATTACGCATGATAAATCACTTTATAGTCAACTATGATCGTTAGGTCAGCTTTTTTTAAATGGGAAAAATAATGGTTTGTTTGGCTCGGGTAACCCACCGCACGTTCACTTGAGAATTTAATGAGCGTTTGTTATTCTTTTTAAAAGGTTTTGATCCATAGGTCATTTGCATCTTTAACATGTTTCAAGCATGCATATCCATTTTTTAAAGCACGTGTAGAAAAATCTCTTTCTTATCAAATTCCAAGCTATTGGGGTTGTTGAACTAGTGGAATTTCCCAAACATGGAAAAAAAAACTTTTATGTTCATTTGCGGTGTGTGAATAAATTTTCTTTACTTACATTTGTTATTTCTTTAAAAATTTTCCATACGCAAACTCTAAAATTTTCATTTCGTTGTGATCTATATGCCTTTCATCTCTTCTTTGTCTACGAGATGAAGGGAAAAGTGAAAACTCAAGCTTTTATTTAAGGAAAAAAGTATACATCTAAAATGGAAATGTACAATGCACAAATGTAGAAGGAGATAATTCCAAAAAGTGTCTATAATTTTTAGGGATTTTAAACTATTTTTAGTTTTTATATATCAGGTTTTGCAATCGTCGGGAAAAGGGGGTGGTGGGGGATTTTTAATTGAGTGTCGACTCCCAACCCATAAGTCATTCCATACAAAAATATTGCCCGTTACGCATGATAAATCACTTTACAATAATCTATGATAGTTAGGTCCGGTTTTTTTAAATGAGCAAAATAATGGCTTGTTTGACTCGGGTAACTGTCCTTCTGGACGTTCACCTTAGAATTTAATGAGCGTTTGTTCTTTAAAAGGTTTGGATCCATTGGTCATTTGCATCTTTAACATGTTTCAAGCATGCATATCCATTTTGTAAAGCATGTGTAGAAAAATCTCTTTCTTATCAAATTCAAAGCTATTGGGGTTGTAGTACCAGTGGAATTTCCCAAACTTGGATAACAAAACTTTTCTGTTCATTTGTGCTGTATGAATAAATTTTCTTTACTTACTTTTGTAATTGATTTAAATTTTTTCCATTCACAAATATTAAAAGTTTCATTTCATTGTGATCTATTTTCCTTTCATCTCTTTTTTGTCTACGAGATTAAGGGAAAAGTGAGAACTCAAGTTTTGATTTAAGAAAAAAGTATACAACTAAAATGGAAATGCAAACTGCACAAATGTAGAGAGAGATGATTCCAAAAAGTGACTGTAATTTTTAGGGATTGTAAACTCTTTTTAGTTTTTATATATCAGGTTTTGCAATCATCGGGAAAAGGGGGAAGCGGGGGATTTTTAACTGAGTGTTGACTCCCAACCCATAAGTCATTCATTACAAAAATATAGCCCGTTATGCATAATAAATCACTTTACAATCATCTATGATCGTTAGGTCAGCTTTTTCTAAATGGGCAAAATAATGGCTAGTTTGACTCACGTTTACGTAAGAATTTAATGAGAGTTTGTTATTCTCGTTAAAAGGTTTGGATCCTTAGGTCATTTGAATCTTTAACATGTTTAAAGCATGCATATCCATTTTTTAAAGCATGTGTAGAAAAAGTTCTTTCTTATCAAGTTCCAAGCCATAGGGGTTGTTGAACTAATGGAATTTCCCAAACTTGGATAATAAAACTTTTGTGTGCATTTTTGGTGTGTGAATAAATTTTCTTTACTTACATTCGTTATTTGTTTAAATTTTTTCCATACTAAAATTCTAAAATTTTCATTTGTTTGTGATCTATTTGCCTTTCATCTCTTTTTTGTCTACGAGATGAAGGGAAAACTGAAAACTTAAGTTTTGATTTAAGAAAAAAGTATACATCTAAGATTGAAATGCCCAATGCACAAATGTAGAGAGAGATAATTCCAAAAAGTGTCGATAATTTTTAGGGATTGTAATATCTTTTTAGTTCTTTTATATCAGTTTTAACAATCGTCAAGAAAAGGGTGTGGCAGGGGATTTTTAACTGAGTGTTGACTCCCAACCCATAAGTCATTCGTAACAAAAATATAGCCCGTTACACATGAAAAATCACTTTAGAATCATCTATGATAGTTAGGTCAGCATTTTGTAAATGGGCAAATAATTGCTTGTTTGACTCATGTAAATATCCCACAGCACGTTCACTTGAGAATTTAATGAGCGCTTGTTATTCTCTTTAAAAGGTTTGGATCCAAAGCTTATTTGCATCTTTAACATATTTTCAGCATGAATATCCATTTTTTAATGCATGTATAGAAAAATCTCTTTCTTATCAAATTCAAAGCTATTGGGGTTGTTGAACTAGTGGAATTTCCCAAACTTGGATAACAAAACTTTTGTGTTCATTTGTGGTGTGTGAATAAATTTTATTTTCTTACATTAGTTATTGCTTAAAATTTTTTCCTTACATAAACTCTAAAATTTTCATTTTGTAGTGATCTATTTGCCTTTCATCTGTTTTTTTACTACGAGATGAAGGGAAAAGTGAAAACTAAAGTTTTGATTTAATAAAAAAGTATATCTTAAATAGAAATGCATAATGCACAAATGTAGAGAGAGATAATTCCAAAAAGTGTCTGTAGTTTTTCGGAATTGAAAATTTTTTTTATTTTTTTATATTTTAGGTATTGCAATCGTCAGGAAAATGGGATGGTGGGGGATTTTTAACTGAGTGGTGACTCCCAACCCTGAAGGTATTCCTTACAAAAATAAAGCCCGTTACACATAATAAATCACTTTACAATCATCTATGATCGTTTGGTTAACCTTTTTGTAAATGGGCAAAATAATATCTAGTTTGACTCAGGTAAATATCCCACCGCACGTTCACTTGAGATATTAATGAGAGTTTGTTATTCTCTTTAAAAGGCTTGGATCCGTAGGTCATTTGAATCTTTAACATATTTCAAGCATGCATAATTTTTTTTTAAAGCAAGTGCAAAAAAATCTTTTTGTTATCAAATTCCAAAAAGTGTCTGTAATTTTTAGGGATTGTAAATTCTTTTTAGTTTTTATTTATCAGGTTTTGCAATCGTCGAGAAAAGGGGGAGGCGGAGGATTTTTAACAAGGTGTTGACTCCCAACCAATAAGTCATTACTTACAAAAATATAGCCCGTTACGCATGATAAATCAGTTTACAATCATCTATGATCGTTAGGACAACTTTTTGTAAAAGGGAAAAATAATGGCTAGTTTGACTCTGGTAAATATCCACAACACGTTCACTTGAGAATTTAATGAGCGTTTGTTATTCTCTATCAAAGGTTTGGATCCATAGGTCACTTGCATCTTTAACATGTTTCAAGCTTGCATATCCATTTTTTTCAAGCATGTGTAGAAAATTCTCTTTCTAATAAAAGACCAAGCTATTGGGTTGTTGAACAAGTGGAATTTCCAAAACTTGGATACCAAAACTTTTGTGTTCATTTGTGGTGTATGAATAAATTTTCTTTACATACATTTGTTACTCCTTAAAATTTTTTCTACCAATAAACTCTAAAAATTTTATTTCGTAGTGATTTATTTGCCTTTCATCTCTTTTTTGTCTACGAGAAGAAGGGAAAAGTGAAAACTCAAGTTTTAATTTAAGAAAAAAGTATACATCTAAATTGGAAATGACAATGCGTAGAGAGAGATAATTCCAAAAAGTGTCTGTAATTTTTAGGGATTATAAACTCTTTTTAGTTTTTATATATCAGGTTTTGCAATCGTCAGGAAAAGGGAGAGGTATGGGATTTTTAACTAAGTGTTGACTCCAAACCCATAACTCATTGCTTACAAAAATATAGCCCGTTACGCATGATAAATCAATTTACAATCATCTATGATTATTAGGTCAACTTTTAGTAAATGAGCAAAATAATGGCGTGTTTGACTTGGTAAATATGCCACAGCACGTTCAATTGAGAATTTAATGAGTGTTTGTTATTCTTTTTAAAAGGTCTGGATCCAAAGGTCATTTGCATCTTTAACATGTTTCAAGCATGCATATCCATTTTTTAAAGTATATGTAGAAAAATCTCTTTCTTATCATCCAAGCTATTGGAGTTGTTGAACTAGTGAAATTTCCCAAACTTTGATAACAAAAATTTTGTGTTCATTTGTGGTGTGTGAATAAATTTTCGTTATTTGCATTTGTTATTGCTTAAAATTTTTCCATACACAAACTCTAAAATTTTCATTTCATTGTGATCTAGTTGGCTTTCATCTCTTTTTTGTCAACGAGATGAAGGGAAAAGTGAAAACTCAAGTTTTGATTTTAAAAAAATATACATCGTAAATGGAAATGCACAATGCATAAATATAGAGATAGATAATTCCCAAAAGTGTGGGTAATTTTTAGGGATTGTGAATTCTTTTTAGTTTTTATTTATCAGGTTTTACAATCGTTGGGAAAAGGGGGAGGCGGGGGATATTTAACTGAGTGTTGATTCCCAACCAATAAGTCTTTCCTTACAAAGATATAGTCAGTTACGCAAGATAAATCGCTTTAAAATCATCTATGATCGTTAGGTCAGCATCTTGTAAATAGGCAAAATAATGGCTTGTTTGACTCGAGTAAATATCCCACCGAACGTTCACTTGAGAATTTAATGGGCATTTGCTATTCTCTCTAAAAGGTTTAGATCCGTAGCTCATTTGCATCTTTAACATGTTTCAAGCATGCATATCCATTTTTTAAAGCATGTGTAGAAAAATCTCTTTCTTATCAAATTCCAAGCTACTGTGGTTGTTGAACTACTGGAATTTCCCAAACTTGGATAACAAAACTTTTGTGTTCTTTTGTGGTGTGTGAATAAATTTACTTTACTTACATTTTTTATTGCTTTAAATTTTTTTCGTACACGCACTCTAAAATTTTCATCTCGTTGTGATATATTTTCCTTTCATCTCTTTTTTGTCTACGAGATGAAGGGAAAAGTGAAAACTCAAGTTTTGATTTAATAAAAAATAATACATCTAAAATGGAAATGCATAATGCACAAATGTAGAGAGAGCTAATTCCAAAAAGTGTCTGTAATTTATAGGGATTTTAAAATCTTTTTAGTTTTTATAGATCAAGTTTTGCAATTGTCGGGAAAAGGGGGAGGGGGGGGATTTTTAACTGAGTCTTGACTCCTAACCCATAAGTAATTCCTTACAAAAATATAGCCTGTTACGCGTGATAAATCACTGTACAATCATCTATGATCGTTACGCCAGTTTTTTTGAGTGGACAAAATATCTACTTGTTTGACTCGTGTAAATATCCCTCTGCACGTCCACTTCAGAATATAATGAGCATTTCATATTATCTTTAAACGGTTTGGATCCATAGATCATTTGCATCTTTAACATGTTTCAAGCATGCATATCCATTTTTTAAAGCATGTGTGGAAAAATCTTTTTCTTATCAAATTCCAAGCTATTGGGGTTGTTGAACTAGTGGAATTTCCCAAACTTGGATAACAAAACTTTGGTGTTCAATTGTGGTGTGTGAATAAACTTTATTTAGTTGCATTTGTTATTGCTTTAAATTTTTCCATACTGAAACTTTTCATTTCGTTGTGATTTAGTTGGCTTTCATTTTTTTTTTTTTTGTCTACGAGATGAAGGGAAAATGGAAAACTCAAGTTTTGTTTTAAAAAAATGTATACATCCTAAATGAAAATGCAAAATGCATAAATGTAGAGATAAATAATTCCAAAAAGTGTGTGTAATTTTTAGGGATTGTAAATTCTTTTTAGTTTTTATTTATCAGGTTTTACAATCGTCGGGAAAAGGGGAGGCGGGGGATATTTAACTGAGTGTTTACTCCCAACCAATAAGTCATTCCTTACAAAGATATAGCCAGTTACACATGATAAATCACTTTAAAATCATCTATGATTGTTAGGTCAGCTTCTTGTAGATAGGCAAAATAATGGCTTGTTTGACTCGGGTAAATATCCAACCGCATGTTCACTTGAAAATTTAATGAGTGTTTTTTATTCTCTTTAAATTTTTTGGATCCATAACTCATTTTCATCTTTAACATGTTTCAAGCATGCATATCCATTTTTTAAAGCATGTGTAGAAAAATCTCCTTCTTATCAAATTCCAAGCTATTGGGGTTGTTGAACTAGTGGAATTTCCCAAACTTGGATAACAAAACTTTTGTGTTCTTTTGTTGTGTGTGAATAATTTTCTTTTCTTACATTTTTTATTGCTTTAAATTTTTTCCGTACACACTCTCTAAAATTTTCATCTTGTTGTGATCTATTTGCCTTTGATCTCTTTTTTTGTCTACGAGATGAAGGGAAAAGTGAAAACTCAGGTTTTCATTTAAGAAAAAAGGATACTTCTAAAATGGAAATCCACAATGCACAAATGTAGAGAGAGCTAATTCCAAAAAGTTTCTGTAAATTTTTGGGATTGTAAACTCTTTTTAGTTTTTATATATCAGGTTTTGCAATCGTAGGGAAAAGTGGGAGATGGGGGATTTTTAATTGAGTGTTGACTCCCAACCATAAGTCATTCCTTACAAAAATATAACCCGTTATGCATGATAAATCACTTTACAATCATCTATGATCGTTAGGTCAGTTTTTTTAAATGGGCAAAATAATTGCTTGTTTGACTCTGGTAAATATCCCACTGCACGTTCATTTCAGAATTTAATGAGCATTTCTTATTATCTTTAAACGGTTTGGATCCATAGGTCATTTTCATCTTTAACATGTTTCAAGCATGCATATCCATTTTTTAAGCATGTGTAAAAAAATCACTTTCTTGTCAAATTCCAAGCTATTGGGGTTGTTGAACGAGTGGAACTTCCCAAACTTGGATAACAAAACTTTTGTGTTCATTTGTGGTGTGTGAATAAATTTTATTTACTTACATTTGTTATTGCTTAAAAAAATTTCCATACTTAAACTCTCAAATTTTCATTTCGTTGTGATCTATTTGCCTTTCATCTATTTTTTGTCTACGAGATGAAGGGAAAAGTGAAAATTGTAGTTTTGATTTAAGAAATAAGTATACATCTAAAACTGAAATGCACATTGCAAAAAAGAAGAGAGAGATATTTCCAATTTTTTTTTTGTAATTTCTAGGGATTGTAAGCTGATTTTAGTTTTTATATATAAGGGTTTGCAATCATCGGGAAAAGGGGGAGGCAGTGGATTTTTAAATGAGTGTGGACTCCCAACCCATAAGTAATTCCTTACAAAACTATAAATCGTTTTGCATAATAAATCACTTTACAATCATATATGATCGTTAGGTCAGCTTTTTGTAAATGGGCAAAATAATAGCTAGTTTGTGTCAGGTAAATATCCAACCACACGTTTACATGAGAATCTAATGAGAGTATGTTATTTTCTTTAAAAGGTTTGGATCCAAAGGTCATTTGCCTCTTAAAAATGTTTCAAGCATGCATATCCATTTTTTAAAGCATGTGTAGAAAAATCTCTTTCTTATCAAATTCCAAGCTATTGGGGTTGTTGAACTAGTGGACTTTCCCAAACTTGGATAACAAAACTTTTGTATTCATTTGCAGTGTGTGAATAAATTTCCTTGGCTTACATTTGTTATTGCTTTAAATTTTTTCCATACACAAACTCTGAAATTTTCATTTCATTTTGATCTATTTGCCTTTCATCTCTTTTTTGTCTACGAGATGAAGGGAAAAGTGAAATCTCAAGTTTTGATTTAAGAAATAAGTATATATCTATAATGGAAATGCACAATACACAAAAGAAGAGAGAGATATTTCAAAAAACTGTTTGTAACTTTTAGGGATTGTTCGCTGATTTTAGTTTTTAAATATAAGGTTTTGCAATTGTCGGGAAAAGGGGGAGGCAGGGGATTTTTAACTGCGCGATGACTCCCAAAACATAAGTCATTCCTAAAAAAAAATATTCCCGTTATGCATGATAAATCACTTTACAATCATTTATGATCGTTAAGTCAAGTTTTTGTAAAAGGGGTAAATAATGGTTTGTTTGACTTTGGTAAATATCCCACCGCACATTCACTTGAGAATTTAAAGAGTGTTTTTATTCTCTTTAAAAGGTTTGGATCCATAGGTCATTTTCTTCTTTAGCATGTTTCAAGCATGCATAACCATTTTTTAAAGCATGTGTAGAAAGATCTCTTTCTTATCAAATTCCAAGCTACTGGGGTTGTTGAAATTTTCTTTACTTACATTTGTTATTGCATTAAATTTTTTCCGTACACACACTCTAAAATTTTCTTTTTGTTGTAATCTATTTGGCTTTCATCTCTTCTTTGTCTACGAGATGAAGGCGAAAGTGAAAACTCAAGTTTTGATTTAAGAAAAAAGTTTACATCTAAAATGGAAATGCACAATGCACAAATGTAGAGAGACATAATTCCAAAAAGTGTTTGTAATTTTTAGGAATTGTAAACTCTTTTTAGTTTTTATATATCAGGTTTTGCAATCGTCGGGAAAAGGGGAAGGCGGGGGATTTTTAACTCAGTGTTGACTCCTAACCCATATGTCATTCCTTACAAAATATAGCCCGTTACGCAGGATAAATCACTTTACAATTATCGATGATTGTTAGGTCAACTTTTTATTAACGGGCAAAATAATGGCATCTTTGACTCGGGTAAATATCCCACGGCACGTTCACTTCAAAATTTAATGAGCATTTATTTATCTCTTTAAAATGTTTGAATCCATAGGTCATTTGCATATTTAACATGTTTCAAGCATGTTTATCCATTTTTTAAAGCATGTGTAGAAAATTGTCTTCTCATCAAATTCCAAACTACTAGGGTTGTTGAACAAGTGGAATTTCCCAAACTTGGATAACAAAACTTTTGTGTTCTTTTGTGTTGTGTGAATAAATTTTCTTTACTTATATTTATTATTGCTTTAAATTTTTTCCGTACACACACTCTTAAATTTTCATTTCGTTGTGATCTGTTAACCTTTCATCTCTATTTTGTCTACAAGAAGAAGGGAAAAGTAAAAAATCAAGTTTTGTTTTAAGAAAAAAGGATACATCGAAAATGGAAATGCACAATGCACAAATGTAGAGAGAGCTAATTCCAAAAAGTGTCTGTAATTTTTAGGGATTGTAAACTCTTTTTAGTTTTTATATATCAGGTTTTGCAATCGTCGGGAAAAGGGGGTGGCGGAGGATTTTTAACTGAGTGTTGACTTCCAATCCATAAGCCATTCCTTACAAAAATTGAGCCTGTTGCACATAATAAATCACTTTACAATCATCTATGATCGTTAGGTCAGCCTTTTATATATGGGCAAAATAATGGCTTGTTTGACTCGGGTAAATATCCCACCGCATGTTCACTTGAGAATTTAATGAGTGTTTGTTATTCTCTTTAAAAGATTTGGATCCATTGGTCCTTTCCATCTTTAATATTTTTCAAGTATGCATCTCCATTTTTTAAATCATGTGTAGAAAAATCTCTCTTTTATAAAATTTCAAGCTATTTGGGTTGTTGAACTAGTGGAATTTTCCTAACATGGTTAACAAAACTTTTGTGTTCATTTGTGCTGTGTGAATAAATTTTCTTTACTTACATTTGTTATTGCTCCAAATTTTTTCCATACTCAAACTCTAAAAATTTTATTTCGCTGTGATCTATTTGCCTTTCGTCTCTTTTTTGTCTACGAGATGAAGGGAAAAGTGACTCAAGTTTTGATTTATGAAAAAAGTATACATCTAAAATGGAAATGTACAGTGCACAAATTTAGAGAGAGATAATTCCAAAAAGTGTCCGTAATTTTTAGGGATTGTAAACTATTTTTAGTTTTTATATATCAAATTTTGCAATCGTTGGGAAAAGCAGGAGGCAGGGGATTTTTAACTGAATGTTGACTCCCAACCCATAAGGCATTCCTTACAAAAATATAGCCCGTTACACATAATAAATCACTTTACAATCATCTACGATCGTTAGGTCAGCTTTTTGTAAATGGGCAAAATAATTGCTTGTTTGACTCGAGTAGATATGCCATTGTACGTTCACATGAGAATTTATTGAGCATTTATTATTCTCTTGAAAAGGTTTGGATCCATAGGTCATTTGCCTCTTTAACATTTTCAAGCCTGCATATCCATTTTTTAAAGCATATGTAGAAAAAAAAAATTTCTTATTCAATTCCAAGCTATTGGGTTTGTTGAACTAGTGGACTTTTTCGAACTTGGATAACAAAAATTTTTAGGTCATTTTTGGTGTGTGATTAAATTTTATTTACTTACATTTGTTATTGCTTTAAATTTTTTTCATACACAATCTCTAAAATTTTCATTTCGTTTTGATATGTTTGCCTTTCATCTTTTTTTTGTCTACTAGATGAAAGGAAAAGTTAAAACTCAAGTTTTGATTTAAGAAAAACGTATACATCTAAAATGGAAATTCACAATGCAAATGTAGAGGGAGAGAATTCCAAAAAGTGTCTATATTTTTTAGGGATTGTAAACTGTTTTTAGTTTTTAAATATAAGGTTTTGGAATCGTCGGGAAAAGGGGGAGGCGGAGGATTTCTAACTGAGTGTTGACTCCCAACCCATAAGTCATTCCTTACCAAAATATAGCCTGTTATGCATAATAAATCACTTTACAATCATCTATGATCGTAAGGTCAGCTTTTTGTAAATAGGCAAAATAATGGCTAGTTTTAATCGGATAAATATCCCATTGGATGTTCACTTGACAATTTAATCAGCATTTTTTATTCTTTTTAAAAGGTTTGGATCCATAGGTCATTTGCATCTTTAACATGTTTCAAGCATGCATATCCATTTTATAATGCATGTGTAGAAAAAGTTCTTTCGTATCAAAGTCCAAGCTATTGGGGTTGTTGAACTAGTGGAATTTTTCAAATTTGGACAACGAAACTTTTGTGTTCATTTGTGGTGTGTGAATAAATTTTATTTATTTACATTTGTTATTACATTAAATGTTTTCCATACATAATCTCTAAATTCTTCATTTCGTTGTGATCTATTTGCCTTTCATCTCGTTTTGTCTACAGGATGAAGGGAAAAGTGAAAACTCTAGTTTTGATTTTCGAATAAAGTAAACATCTAAAATGGAAACACACAATGCACAAATGTAGAGAGAGATAATTCCAGAAAATGTCTTTAATTTTGAAGGATTGTAAACTCTTTTTAGTTTTTATATATCAGGTTTTGCAATTGTCGGGAAAAGGGGGAGGCGGGGATTTTTGACTGAGTGTTGACTCCCAACCCAAAAGTCATTCCTTATAAAAATATAGCCCTTAACACATGATAAATCACTTTATAATCATCTATGATCGTTAGGTCAGCTTTTTGTAAATGGGCAAAATAATGGCTTGTTTGACTCTGGTAAATATCCACCGCACGTTCACTTGAGATTTAATGAGCGTTTGTTATTCTCTTTAAAAGGTTTGGATCCATAGGTCATTAGCATCTTTAACATGTTTCAAGCATGCATATCCATTTTTTAAAGCATGTGTAGAAAAATCTCTTTCTTACAAAATTCGAAGCTATTGGGGTTGTTGAGCTAGTGGAATTTCCCAAACTTTGTTAACAAAACGTTTGTGTTCATTGGTGGTGTGTGAATAAATTTTCTTTACTTCAATTGTGATTGCTTAAAATTTTTTCCATACATGCACTCTAAAATTTTCATTTCGTTGTGATCTATTTGCCTTTCATCTCTTTTTTTTCTACGTGATAATGGGAAAAGTGAAAAATCAAGTTTTGATTTAAGAAAAAAGTATCCATCTAAAATGAAAATTCACAATCCACAAATGTAGAGAGAGATAATTCAAAAAAGTGTCTATAATTTTTTGGGATTGAAAACTCTTTTTAGTTTTTATTTATCAGGTTTTGCAATAGTCGAGAAAAGGGGATGTGGGGGATTTTTAACTGAGTGTTGACACCCAACCCATAAGTCATTCCTTACAAAAATATAGCCCGTTACGCAAGATAAATAACTTTACAATCATCTATGATTGTTTCCTCAACTTTTGGTAAATGGGCAGAATAATGGCTTGATTGACTCGGGTAAATATCCCACTGCACGACCAGTAGAGAATTTAATGAGCATTTGTTATTCGATTTAAAAGGCTTTGGATCCATAGGTCATTTGCAACTTTAACATGTTTCAAGCATGCTTATCCATTTTTTAAAGCATGTGTAGACAAATCTCTTTCTTATAAAATTTGAAGCTATTGGGGTTGTTGAACTAGTGGAATTTCCCAAACTTCGATAACAAAACTTTTGTGTTCATTTGTGGTGTGTGAATAAATTTCCCTTACATCCATTTGTCAATGCTTAAATTTTTTTCTATACATAAACTCTAAAATTTTCATTTCATTGTGATCTATTTTCCTTTCATCTCTTTTTTGTCTACGAGAAGAAGGGAAAAGTGAAAACTTAAGTTTTGATTTAAGAAAAAAGTATACATCTAAAATTGAAATGCAAAATGCACAAATGTAGAGAGAGATAATTCCAAAAAGTGTCTGTAATTTTTAGGGAATGTAAACTCTTTTTAGTTTTTATATATCTGGTTTTGCAATCATCGGGAAAAGGGGGAGGCGGGGGATTTTTAACTGAGTGTTGACTCCCAACCCAAAAGTCATTCCTTAAAAAAATATAGCCCGTTACTCATGATAAATCACTTTACAATCATCTATGATAGTAAGGTCAGCTTTTTGTAAATGGGCACAGCAATGGCTTGTTTGACTGGGGTAAATATCCCACTGCACGTTCACTTGAGAATTTAATGAGTGTTTTTAATTCTCTTTAAAAGGTTTGGATCCATAGGTCATTTGCAACTTTAACATGTTTCAAGCATGCGTATCCATTTTTTAAAGCACGTGTAGAAAAATTTCTTTTTTATCATCCATGCTATTGGGCTTGCTGAACTAGAGGAATTTCCCAAACTTGGATAACAAAATTTTTGTGTTCATTTGTGGTGTGTGAATAAATTTTCTTTACTTACATTTGTTATTGCATTAAATTTTTACCATACACAAACTCCAAAATTTTCATTTCGTTATGATCTATTTGCCTTTCATCTCTTTTTTGTCTACGAAATTAAGGGAAAAGTGAAAACTGAAGTTTTAATTTAAGAAAAAAGTATACATCTAAAATGGAAATGCACAATGCACAAATGCAGAGAGAGATAATTCTAAAAAGTGTCTGTAATTTTTAGGGATTGTAAAATCTTTTTTATTTTTATATATCAGGATTTGCAATCCTCGAGAAAAGGGGGAGGCGGGGATTTTTAACTGAGTGTTGACTCCCAACCCATAAGTCATTTCTTAAAAAAATATAGCCCATTACGCATGATAAATTACTTTACAATCATCTAGGATCGTTAGGTCAGCTTTTTGTAAATGGGCAAAATAATGGCTTGTTCGAATCTGATAAATATCCACTGCACGTTCACTTGAGATTTTAATGAGCGTTTGTTATTCTCTTTAAACGGTTTGAATCCATAGGTCTTTTGCATCTTTAACATGTTTCAAGCATGCATATCCAATTTTTAAAGCATGTGTAAAAAAATCTGTTTCTTATAAAATTCCAAGCTCTTGGAGTTGTTGAACTAGTGGAATTTCCCAAACTTGGATAACAAAACTTTTGTGTTCATTTGTGGTGTGTGAATAAATTTTTTTTACTTACGTTTGTTTTTGCTTAAAAAATTTTCTATACATTAACTCGAAAATTTTCATTTCGTTGTGATCTATTTGCCTTTCATCTCTTTTTTTTCTACTAGAAGAAGGGAAAAGTGAAAACTCAAGTTTTGATTTAAGAAAACATTATCCATCTAAAATGGAAATGCACAATGCACAAATGAAGAGAGATACTTCCAAAAAGTGGGGAAAAGGGGGATGCAGGGGATTTTTAACTGAGTGTTTACTCCCGACCCACAAGTCATTCCTTACGAAAATATAGCCCGTTACACATGATAAATCACTTTACATTCATCTACGATCGTTTGGTCAGCTTTTGGTAAATAGGCAAAATAATGGCTTGTTTGACTCGGGTAAATATCCCACTGCACGATCAATAGAGAATTTAATGAGCGGTTGTTATTCTCTGTAAAAGGCTTTGAGCCATAGGTCATTTGCATCTTTAACATGTTTCAACCATGCATATCCATTTTTCTTATAAAATTCCAAGCTATTGGGGTTTTTGAACTAGTGGAATTTCCCAAACTAGAATAACAAAAGTTTTGTGTTCATTTGTGGTGCATGAATAAATTTTCTTTACTTACATTTGTTATGACTTTGAATTTTTTCCATATATAAACTCTAAAAATTTTCATTTCGTTGTGATCTATTTGCCTTTCATCTCTTTTTTGTCTACGAGATGAAGGGAAAAGTGAAAACTCAAATTTTTATTGAAGAAAAAAATATACATCTAAAATGGAAATGCACAGGGCACAAATGTAGAGAGATAATTCTAAAAAGTGTCTATAATTTTTAGGGATTGTGAACTCTATCTAGTTTATATATATCAGGTTTTGCAATAGTCTAGAAAAGAGGGAGGCGGGGGGTTTTTAACTCAGTGTTGACTTCCAACCCATACATCATTCCTTACAAAAATATATCCTGTTACGCATAATAAATCACTTTACAATCATCTATGATCGTAAGGTCAGTTTTTTGTAAATGGGAAAAATAATGGCTAGTTTGACTCTCGTAAATATCCCTTCGGACGTTGACTTAACAATTTAATCAGCGTTTGTTATTCGATTTAAAAAGTTTGGATTCATAGGTCATTTGCATCTTGAACTTGTTTCAAGCTTGCATATCCATCTAAAATAGAAATGCACAATGCACAAATGTGGAGAGAGATAATTCCAAAAAGTGTCTGTAATTTTTAGGGATTGTAAACTCTTTTTAGTTTTTATATAGCAGGTTTTGTAATCGTCGAGATAAGGGGGAGGCGGAGGATTTTTAACAAGGTGTTGACTCCCAACCCATAACTTACAAAAATATAGCCTGTTACGCATGATAAATCACTTTACAATCATCTATGATCGTTAGGACAACTTTTTGTAAAAAGGAAAAATAATGGCTAGTTTGACTCGGGTAAATATCCACAGCACGTTCACTTGAGAATTTAATGAGCGTTTGTTATTCTCTTTAAAAGGTTTGGATCCATAGGTCATTTGCATCTTCAACATGTTTCAAGCTTGCATATCCATTTTTTTCAAGCATGTGTAGAAAATTCTCTTCCTAACAAAATTCCAAGCTATTGGGTTGTTGAACTAGTGGAATTTCCAAAACTTGGATAACCAAACTTTGGTGTTCATTTGTGGTGTGTGAACAAATTTTCTTTACTTACATTTGTTACGGCTTAAAATTTTTTCCACCCATAAACTTTAAAAAAAAATTTCGTTGTGATTTATTTGCCTTTCATCTCTTTCTTGTCTACGAGAAGAAGGGAAAAGGGAAAACTCAAGTTTTGATTTAAGAAAAAAGTAGACATCTAAATTGGAAATGCACAATGCACAAATGTAGAGAAAGATAATTCCAAAAAGTGTTTGTAATTTTTAGGGATTATAAACTCTTTTTAGTTTTTACATATCAGGTTTGGAATCGTCAGGACAAGGGAGAGGCAGGGGATTTTTAACTGAGTGTTGACTCCAAACCCATAAGTGATTCCTTACAAAAATATAGCCCATTACGCATGATAAATTAATTTACAGTCATCTATCATCGTTAGGTCAGCTTTTTGTAAATGGGCAAAATAATGTTTTGTTTGACTCGGTAAATATGCCACAACAAGTTCACTTGAGAATTTAATGTGTGTTTGTTATTATCTTTAGAAGGTTTGGATCCATCGGTCATTTGTATCTTTAACATGTTTCAAGCAGGCATATCCATTTTTAAAGTAAGTGTAGAAAAATCTCTTTCTTATCATCCAAGCTATTGGAGTTGTTGAACTAGTGAAATTTCCCAAACTTGGATAACAAAACTTTTGTGTTCATTTGTGGTGTCTAAATAAATTTTATTTACTTTCATTTTCTATTGCTTAAAATTTTTCCATACACAAACTCTAAAATTTTCATTTCATTGTGATCTAGTTGGCTTTCATCTCTTTTTTGTCTACGAGATGAAGGGAAAAGTGAAAACTCAAGTTTTGATTTTAAAAAAAGTATACATCTTAAATGGAAAAGCACAATGCATAAATGTAGAGATAGATAATTCCCAAAAGTGTGTGGAATTTTTAGTGATCGTAAATTCTTTTTGGTTTTTATTTATCAGGTTTTACAATCGTCAGGAAAAGGGGGAGGCGGGGGATATTTAACTGAGTGTTGATTCCCAGCCCATAAGTCTTTCCTTACAAAGATATAGACAATTATGCATGATAAATTACTTTAAAATCATCTATAATCGTTAGGTCAGCTTCTTGTATATAGGCAAAATAATGGCATGTTTGACTCGGGTAAATATCCCACCGCATGTTCACTTGAAAATTTAATGAGCGTTTGTTATTCTCTTTAAATTTTTTGGATCCATAACTCATTTGCATCTTTAATATATTTCAAGCATGCATATCCATTTTTTAAAGCATGTGTAGAAAAATCTCTTTCTTATCAAATTCCAAGCTACTGGGGTTGTTGAACTAGTGGAATTTACAAAACTTGGATAACAAGACTTTTGTGTTCTTTTGTGGTGTGTGAATAAATTTTCTTTACTTACATTTGCTATTGCTTTAAATTTTTTCCGTACACACTCCCTAAAATTTTCATTTCTTTGTGATCTATTTGCCTTTCATCTCTTTTTTGTCTACAAGAGGAAGGGAAAAGTGAAAACTCAAGTTTTGATTTATAAAAAAAAAAAGGATACATCTAAAATGGAAATGCACAACTCACAAATGTCTATAATTTTTAGGGATTGTAAACTCTTTTTAGTTTTTATATATTAGGTTTTGCAATCATAGGGAAAAGGGGGATATGGGGGATTTTTAATTGAGTGTTGACTCCCAACCCATAAGTCCTTCCTTACAAAAATATAACCCGTTACGCATGATAAATCTCTTTACAATCATCTATGATTGTTAGGTCAGTTTTTTTAAATGGGCAAAATAACTGCTTGTTTGACTCTGGTAAATATCCCACTGCACGTTCACTTCAGAATTTTATGAGCGTTTCTTATTATCTTTAAACGGTTTGGATCCATAGGTCAACTTCATATTTAACATGTTTCAAGCATGCATATCCATTTTTTAAAGCTTGTGCAAAAAAATCACTTACTTATCAAATTCCAAGCTATTGGGGTTGTTGAACTAGTGGTATTTTCCAAACTTGGATAACTAAAATTTGGTGTTCATTTGTGGTGTGTGAATAAATTTTATTTACTTACATTTGTTATTGCTTGTCTACGAGATGAAGGGAAAAGTGAAAACTCTAGTTTTGATTTAAGAAATAAGTATACATCTAAAACTGAAATGCACAATGCACAAAAGAAGAGAGATATTTCAAAAAATTGTCTATAATTTCTAGGGATTGTAAGCTGATTTTAGTTTTTATATATAAGGTTTTGCAATCGTTGGGAAGAGGGGGACGCAGGGGATTTTTAAATGAGTATGGACTCTAAACCCATAAGTCATTCACTACAAAAATATAGCCCATTTTGCATAATAAATCACTTTACAATCATGTATGATCATTAGGTCAGCTTTTTGTAAATGGGCAAAATAATGGCTTGGTTGACTCAGGTAAATATCTAACCGCACGTTTACTTGAGAATTTATTGAGAGTTTGTTATTCTCTTTAAAAGGTTTGCATCCATAGGTCATTTGCCTCTTAAGAATGTTTCAAGCATGCATATCCATTTTTTAAAGCATGTGTAGAAAAATCTCTTTCTTATCAAATTCCAAGCTATTGGGGTTGTTGAACTAGTGGACTTTCCAAAACTTGGATAAAAAAACTTTTGTATTCATTTGTGGTGTGTGAATAAATTTTCTTTACTTACATTTGTTATTGTTTTAATTTTTTCCATACACAAACTCTAAAATTTTCATTTCATTTTGATCTATTTGCCTTTCATCTCTTTTTTATTTACGAGATGAAGGAAAAAGTGAAAACTCAAGTTTTGATTTAAGAAAAAAGTATACATCTAAAATGGAAATGCACAATGCACAAAAGAAGAGAGAGATATTTCAAAAATTTGTCTGTAATTTTTAGGGATTGTCAGCTGATTTTAGTTTTTATATATAGGGTTTTGCAACTGACGGGAAAAGGGGGAGGCAGGGGATTTTTAACTGCGTGTTAACTCCCAAACCATAAGTCATTCCTAAAAAAAATTTCCCCGTTATGCATGATAAATAACTTTACAATCATCTATGATCATTAAGTCAACGTTTTTGTAAAAGGGCAAAATAATGGCTTGTTTGACTCTGGTAAATATCCCACCGCATGTTCACTTGAGAATTTAATGAGTGTTTTTATTCTCTTTAAAAGGTTTGGATCCATAGGTCATTTTCTTCTTTAACATGTTTCAAGCATGCATATCCATTTTTTAAAGCATGTGTAGAAAAATCTCTTTCTTATAAAATTCCAAGTTATTGGGGTTGTTGAACTAGTAGAATTTCCCAAACTTGGATAACAAAATGTTTGTGTTCATTTGTGGTGTGTGAATAAATTCTCTTTACTTACATTTTTTATTGCTTAAAATTTTTTCCATACATAAACTCTCAAATTTTCATTTCGTTGTGATCTCTTTGATCTCTTTTTCTTCTACGAGATGAAGGGAAAAGTGAAAACTCAAGTTTTGATTTAAGAAAAAAGTATACATCTAAAACTGAAATGCACAATGCACAAATGTAGAGAGAGATAATTCCAAAAAGTGTCTATAGTTTTTAGGGATTTTAAACTCTTTTTCGTTTTTATATATCAAGTTTTGCAATCGTAGGGAAAAGGGGGATGCGGGGGATTTTTAACTGAGTGTTGACTCCCAACACATAAGTCGTTCCTTTCAAAAATATAGCCTGTTGCGTATAATAAATCACTTTACAATCATCTATGATCGTTAGGTCAGCTTTTGGTAAATGGGCAAAATAATGGCTTGTTTGACTTGAGTAAATTTCCCACCGCACGTTCACTTGAGAATTTAATGAGTGTTTTTTATTCTCTTTAAAAGGTTTGGATCCATAGGTCATTTTCATCATGAACAAGTTTCAAGCATGCATATCCATTTTTTAAAGCAAATGTAGAAAAATCTCTTTCTAATCAAATTCCCAGCTATTGGGGTTGTTGAACTAGTGGAATTTCCCTAACTTGGATAACAAAACTTTTGTGTTCATTTTTGGTGTGTAAATAAATTTTTTTACTTACATTGGTTATTTTAAATTTTTACAATACCTAAACTCTAAAATTTTCATTTCGTTTTGATCTATTTGCCTTTCATCTCTTTTTTGTTTATGAGATGAAGGGAAAAGTGAAAACTCAAGTTCTGATGTAAGAAAAAAGTATACATCTAAAATGGAAATGCACAATGCAGAAATGTACAGAGAGATAATTCCAAAAAATGTCTGTAATATTTAGGGATTGTAAACTCTTTTTAGTTTTTATATATCAGGTTTTTCTATCGTGGGGAAAGGGGGGAGGGGAGGGGGTTGTGCAGGGAATTTTTAACTGAGTGTTGACTCCCAACCCATAAGTCATTCCTTACAAAAATATAAGCCGTTACGCATGATAAATCACATTACAATCATCTTTGATCGTTAAGTCTACTTTTGGAAAATGGGCAAAATAATGGCTTGTTTGACTCTAATAAATACCCCACCGCACGTTCACTTGAGAATTTAATGAGTGTTTGTTATTCTCTTTAAAAGGTTTGGATCTATAGGTCATTAGCATCTTTAACATGTTTCAAGCATGCATATCTATTTTTTAAAGTATGTGTAGAAAAATATCTTTCTTATCAAATTCCAAGCTATTGGGGTTTTTGAACTAGTGGACTTTCCCAAACTAGGATAACAAAAACTTTGTTTTCATTTGTGGTTTGTGTATAAATTTTATTTACTTACATTTATTATTGTTGTAAATTTTTTCCATACACAATCTCTTTTTTGTCTACGATGTGAAAGGAAAAGTGAAAACTCAAGTTTTGATTTAAGCAATAACTATATATCTAAAATGGAAATCACAATGCAAATGTAGAGATAGATAATTCCAAATAGTTTCTGTAATTTTTAGGGATTGTAAACTATTTTTAAGTTTTATATATCTGTTTTTGCAATCCTCGGGAAAAGGGGGAGGCAAAGGATTTTTAACTGAGTGTTGACTCCCAACCCATAAGTCATTTCTTATAAAAGTATAGCCCGTTACGCATAATCAATTTCTTTACAATTATCTATGATCGTAAGGTTAGCTTTTTGTAAATGGGCAAAATAATGGTTAGTTTGACTCGGGTAAATATCCCACTGGACGTTCACTTGACAATTTAATAAATGTTTGTTATTATTTTTAAAAAGGTTTGGATCCATAGGTCATTTTCATCTTTAACATGTTTCAAGCATGCATATCCATTTTACAAAGCATGTGTAGAAAAATCTCTTCCGTATCAAATTCCAAGCTATTGGGGTTGTTGAACTAGTGGAATTTCCCAAACTTGGCTAGCAAAACATTTGTGTTCATTTGTGGTGTGTGAATAAATTTTCTTTACTTACATTTGTTTTGGCTTTAAAATTTTTCCATACATAAACTGTAAAATTTTCATTTCATTGTGATCCTTTCATCTCTTTTTTGTCTACGAGATGAACGGAAAAGTGAAAACTCATGTTTTGATTTTAGAAAAAAGTATCCATCTAAAATGGAAATGCCCAATGCAAAAATGTAGAGAGAGATAATTCCAAAAAGTGTCAGTAATTTTTAGGGATTGTTAACTGAGTGTTGACTCCCAACCCATAAGTCATTCCTTACAAAAATATAGGCCGTTACGCATGATAAATCACATTACAATCATCTTTGATCATTAAGTCTGCTTTTTGTAAATAGGCAAAATAATGGCTTGTTTGACTCTGGTAAATACCCCACCGCAAAAATGGAAATGCCCAATGCAAAAATGTAGAGAGAGATAATTCCAAAAAGTGTCTATAATTTTTAGGGATTTTAAACTCTTTTTAGTTTTTATATCTCAGGTTTTGCAATCGTCAGGCAAAGGGGGAAGCGGAGGGTTTTTACCTGAGTGTTGACTACCAACCCATAAGTCATTCCTTATAAAAATATAGCCCGTTACGCATGATAAATCACTTTACAATCATATATGATCGTTATGTCAGCTTTTTGTAAATGGGCAAAATAATGGCTTGTTTGACTCTGGTAAATATCCACCACACGTTCACTAAAGAATTTAATGAGCATTTGATATTCTCTTTAAAAGGTTTGAATGCATAGTTCATTTGCATATTTAACAAGTTTCAAGCATGCATATCCATTTTTTAAAGCATGTGTAGAAAAATCTCTTTCTTATAAAATTCCAAGCTATTGGGGTTGTTGAACTAATGGAATTTCCAAAACATCGATAACATTACTTTTGTGTTCATTTGTTGTGTGTGAATAATTTTTCTTTACTTACATTTGTTATTGCTTAAAAAATTTTCCATACAGAAACTCCAAAATTTTCATTTCGTTGTGATCTATTTGCCTTTCATCTCTTTTTTGTCTACGACATGAAGGGAAAAGTGAAAACTCAAGTTTTGATTTAAGAAAAAAGTATACATCTAAAATGGAAATGCATAGGGAAAAAATGTAGAGAAAGTGAATTCCAAAAAGTATCTGTAATTTTTAGGGATTGTGAGGTCTTTTTAATTTTTATATATCAGGTTTTGCAATCGTCGGCAAAAGGGGGAGGCGGGGGATTATTAACAGACTGTTGACTCCCAACCCATAAGTCATTCCTTAAAAAAATATAGCCCATTACGTGTAATAAATCACTTTACAATCATCTTTGATCGTAAGGTCAGCTTTTTGTAAATGGGCAAAATAATGGCCAATTGACTCGATTAAATATCCCACTGGACGTTCACTTGACAATTTAATCAGCGTTCTTTTATTCTTTTTAAAAGTTTTATTCTTTTGTTCCATAGGTCATTTGAATATTTAAGATGTTTCAAGCATGCATTTCCATTTTATAAAGCATGTGTAGAAAAATCTATTTCTTATAAAATTCCAATCTATTGGGGTTGTTGAACTAGTGGAATTTCCAAAACTTGGATAACAAAACTTTTGTGTTCATTTGTGGTGTGTGAATAAATTTTCTTTACTTACATTTTTTATTGCTTAAAATTTTTTCCATACAAAAACTCTAAAATTTTCATTTTGTTGTAATCTATTTGCCTTTCATCTCTTTTTTGTCTATGAGATGAAGGGAAAAGTGAAAACTCAACTTTTGATTTAAAAAAAGTATACATCTAAAATGGAAATGCACAATGCACAATGCACAAATTTAGAGAGATAATTCCAAAACATTTCTGTAATTTTTAGGGATTGTAAACTCTTTTTAGTTTTTATATATCAGGTTTTGAAAACGTCGGGAAAAGGGGGTGGTGGGGGATTTTTTACTGAGTGTTGACTCCCAACCCTTAAGTCATTCCTTAAAAAAATATAGCCCGTTACAAGTGATAAATCACTTTACAATCATATATAATTTTTAGGTCAACTTTTTGTAATTGGGATAATTAATGGCTTGTTTGACTCGGGTAAATATCCCACAACACGTTCACTTGAGAACTTAATGAGTGTTTGTTATTCTCTTTAAAAGGTTTGGATCCATAGGTCATTTGCATCCTTAACATGTTTGAAGCTTGCAAATCCATTTTTTAAAGCATGTGTAGAAAAATCTCTTTCTAATAAAATTCCAAGCTATTGGGTTGTTGAACTAGAGGAATTTCCCAAACTTGGATAACAAAACTTTTGTGTTCATTTGTGGTGTGTGAATAAATTTTCTTTACTTAAATTTGTTACTGCTAAAAAAATTTTCCATACATAAACTCTAAAATTTTTATTTATTTGTGATTTATTTGCCTTTCATCTCTTTTTTATCTACGAGAAGAAGGGAAGCGTGAAAACTCAAGTTTTGATTTAAGAAAAAAGTATACATCTAAAATGGAAATGCACAAATCACAAATTTAGTGAGAGATATTCCAAAAAGTGTCTATAATTTTTAGGGATTGTATACTCTTTTTAGTTTTTGTATATCAGGTTTATGAATCGTGAGGAAAAGGGTAAGGCGAGGGATTTTTAACTGAGTGTTGACTCCCAACCCATAAGTCATTCCTTACAAAAACTATAGCCCGTTACGCATGATAAATCAATTTACAAACATCAATGTTCATTAGGTCAGCTTTTTGTAAATGGGCAAAATAATGGCTTGTTCGACTCGATAAATAAGCCACCGCATGTTCACTTGAGAATTTAATGAGTGTTTGTTATTCTCTTTAAAAGGTCTGGATCCATAGGTCTTTTGCATCTTTAACATGTTTCAAGCATGCATATCCATTTTTTAAAGCATGTGTAGAAAAATCTGTTTATTATCATCCAAGCTATTGGAGTTGTTGAACTAGTGGAATTTCCTAAACTTGGATAACAAAACTTTTGTATTCATTTGTGGTGTGTGAATAAATTTTCCTTACTTACATTTGTTATTGCTTTAAATTTTTCCATACACAAACTCTAAAATTTTCATTTCGTTGTGACCTAGTTGCCTTTCATCTCTTTTTGTCTAGGAGATGAAGAGAAAGGGAAAACTCAAGTTTTGATTAAAAAAGAAGTATACATCTTAAAAGGAAATGTACAATGCATAAATGTAGAGATAGATAATTCCAAAATGTGTGTGTAATTTTTAGGGATTGTAAATTCTTTTTAGTTTTTATTTATCTGCTTTTCAATTGTCAGGAAAAGGGGGAGGCGAGTGTTGACTCCCAACCAATAAGTCATTCCTTACAAAGATGTAGCCAGTTATGCATGATAAATCACTTTAAAATCATCTATGATCGTTAGGTCAGCTTCTTGTAAATGGGCAAAATAATGGCTTGTTTGACTTGGGTAAATATCCCACCACATGTTCACTTGAGAATTTAATGAGTGTTTGTTATTCTCTTTAAAAGGTTTAGATCCATAGCTCATTTTCATAATTAACATGTTTCAAGCATGCATATCCATTTTTTAAAACATGTGTAGAAAAATCTCTTTCTTATCAAATTCCAAGCTACTGGGGTTCTTGAACTATTGGAATTTCCCAAACTTGGATAACAAAACTTTTGTGTTCTTTTGTGGTGTGTGAATAAATTTTCTTTACTTACGTTTGTTATTGCATTAAATTTTTTCTTTACACACACTCTAAAATTTTCATTTCGTTGTGATGTATTTGCCTTTCATTTCTTCTTTGTCTACGAGATGAAGGGTAAAGTGAAAATTCAAGTTTTGATTCGTGAAAAAAGTATACATCTAAAATGGAAATGTACAATGCACAAATGTAGAGAGAGATAGTTCAATAATGCGTCTGTAATTTTTAAGGATTGTAAACTGTTTTTAGTTTTATATACCTGGATTTTCGATCGTCTGGAAAAAGGGGAGGTGGGGGATTTTTAATTGATTCTTGACATCCAACCCATAAGTCATTCCATACAAAAATATAACCCGTTACGCATAATAAATCACTTTACAATCATCAACAATCGTTAGGACAACTTGTTGTCAATTGGCAAATTAATGGCTTGTTTGACTCAGGTAAATATCCCATAGCACGTTCACTTGAGAATTTAATGAGCATTTGTTATTCTCTCTAAAAGGTTTGTATCCATAGGTCAATTGCATCTTTAACATGTTTCAAGCATGCATATCCATTTTTCAAGCATGTCTAGAAAAATCTCTTTCTTATCAAATTCTAGGCTACTTGGGTTGTTGAACTAGTGGAATTTCCCAAACTACGATAACAAAACTTTTGTGTTCATTTGTGGTGTGTCAATAAATTTTATTTACTTACATTTTTTAATGACTTAAATTTTTTCCATACATAAACTCTAAAATTTTATTTTCATTGTGATCTATTTGCGAATCCTATCTTTTTTGTCTACGAGATGAAGGGAAAAGTGAAAACTCAAGTTTTGATTTTTGAAAAAAGTATACTTCTAAAAAGGAAATACACAATACACAAATGTAGAGAGAGATGATTCCAAAAAGTGTCTGTAATTTTTAGGGATTGTAAACTCTTTTTAGTTTTTATTTATCAAGTGTCGCAATTGTAGGGAAAAGTTTAAGGCGATCGATTTTTAATTGATTGTTGACTCCCAACCCATAAGTCATTCCTTACAAAAATATAGCCAGTTACGCATGATAAATCACTTTACAATCATCTATGATCAATAGGTCAACTTTTTGTAAATTGGCAAAATAATGGCTTGTTTTACTCGGGTAAATATCCCCACCGCACGTTCACTTGAGAATTTAATGAGCGTTTGTTATTCTCTTTAAAAGGTTTGGATCCATAGGTCGTTTGCATCTTTAACATGTTTCAGCCATGCATATCCATTTTTCAAAGCATGTGTTGAAAAATCTTTTTCTTATATAATTCCAAGCTACTGGGGTTGTTGAAGTAGTGGAATTTCCCAAACTGGGATAACAAAACTTTTGTGTTCATTTGTGGTGTGTGAATAAATTTTCTTTACTTGCATTTGCTATTGCTTTAAATTTTTTATGTACACAAACTCTAAAATTTTCATTTTGTTGTGATCTATTTGCCTTTCATCTCTTCTTTGTCTACGAGATGAAGGGAAAAGTGAAAACTCAAGTTTTGATTTAAGAAAAAAGTATACATCTAAAATGGAAATGCACAATGCAAAAATTTAGGGAGAGATATTTCTGAAAAGTGTCTATATTTTTTAGGGATTTTAAACTCTTTTTAGTTTTTATATATCAGGTTTCGCAATCGTGGGGAAAAGGGGGAGGCCGGGGAATTTTAACTGAGTGCGAAATCCCAGCCCATAAGTCATTCTTTACAAAAATATAGCCCGTCATGCATCATAAATCACTTTGCAATCATCAATGATTGTTAGGTCAGCTTTTTGTAAATGGGGAAAATAAATGCTTGTTTGACTCGTGTAAATATCCCACTGCACGTTCACTAGAGAATATAATGTGTATTTTTTATTCTCTTTAAAACGTTTGGATCCATACGTCATTTGCATCTTTAACATGTTTCAAGAATGCATTTCAATTTTTTAAGGTATGTGTAGAAAACTCTCTTTCTTATCAAATTCCAAGCAATTGTGGTTTGTGAACTAGTGAAATTTCCCAAACTTGGATACCGAAAATTTTGTGTTCATTTGTGATGTGTGAATAAATTTTCTTTACATACATTTGTTATTTTTTAAAATTTTTTCATATACAAACTCTAAAATTTTCATTTCGTTGTGATCTATTTGCCAATCATCTCTTTTTTGTCTACGAAATGAAGCGAAAAGTGAAAACTCATGTTTTGATTTAAGAAAAAAGTACACATCTAAAATGGAAATGCACAATGCACAAATTTAGAGAGAGTTATTTCCAAAAAGTGTCTGTAGTTTTTAGGGATTGTAAACTCTTTTTAGTTTTTATATATCAGATTTTGCAATTGTCAGCAAGAGGTGGAGGCGGGGGATTTTTAACTGAGTGTTGAATCCCAGCCCATAACTCATTCCATAAAAAAATATAGCCCATTACGTATGATAAATCACTTTAAAATCATAATTGATCATTAGGTCAGCTTTTTGTAAAGGGGCAAAATAATGCCTTGTTTGACTCGGGTAAATATCCCACCGCACATTCACTTGAGAATTTAATGAGCGTTTGTTATTCTCTTTAAAAGATTTGGATCCATAGGTCATTTGAATCTTTAACATGTTTCAAGCATGCATATCCATGTTTTAAAGCATGTGTAGAAAAAGTTTTTTCTTATAGTATTCCAAGCTATTGGGGTTGTTGAACTTGTGGAATTTCCCAAACTTGGATAACAAAACTTTTGTGTTCATTTGTGGTGTGTGAATAAATTTTCTTGACTTACATTTGTTATTGCTTTAAAAATTTTCCATACACAAACTCTAAAATTTTCATTTCTTTGTGAATTATTTGCCTTTTATCTCTTTTTTTTCTACGAGATGAAGGGAAAAGTAAAAACTCATATATTGGTTTAGGAAAAAAGTATACATCTAATATGGAAATGCACAATGCAAAAATTTAGAGAGAGATATTTCTAAAAAGTGTCTGTAATTGTTAGGGATTGTAAATTCTTTTTAGTTTTTATATTTAAGGTTTGCAATCATCGGGAAAATGGGGAGGCGGGGGAATTTTAACTGAGTGCTGAATCCCAATGCATAAGTCATTCCTTACAAAAATATAGCCCGTTACCCATGATAAATAACTTTACAATCATCAATGATCGTTAGGTCAGCTTTTTGTAAATAGGCAAAATGATGGCTTGTTTGACTCGGGTAAATATCCCACCGCACATTCCTTTGAGAATTTATTGAGCGTTTGTTATTCTCTTTAAAAGGTTTGGAGCCATAGGTCATTTCCATCTTTAACATGTTTCAAGCATGCATATCAATTTTTTAAAGCACGTGTAGAAAAATCTCTTTCTTATCAAATTCCATGCTATTGGGGTTGTTGAACTAGTGGAATTTCCCAAACTTGGATAAAAAAACTTTTGTGTTCTTTTGTGGTGTGTGATTAAATTTTATTTACTTACATTTGTTATTGGTTTAAATTTTTTGCATACACAAACTCTAAAATTTTAATTTCGTTGTGATCTATTTGCCTTTTATCTCTTTTTTGTCTACGAGATGAAGGGAAAAGTGAAAACTCAAGTTTTTATTGAAGAAAAAGTATACATCTAAAATGGAAATGCACAATGCACAAATTTAGAGAGAGATATTTCCAAAAAATGTCTGTAATTTTTAAAGATTGTAAACTCTTTTTAGTTTTTATATATCAGGTTTTGCAATTGTCAGGAAAAGGGGGGGGGGGGGGGGGGGGAGGACTTTTAACTGAGTTTTGAATCCCAACCCATAAGTCATTCCTTCCAAAAAATATAGCCCGTTACTCATGATAAATCACTTTGCAATCATCAATGATCGTTAGGTCAGCCTTTTGTAAATGGGCAAAATAATGGGTTGTTTGACTCAGGTAAATTTCCCACCGCACGTGCACTTGAGAACTTAACGAGTGTTCGTTATTCTCTTTAAAAGCTTTGGATCAATAGGTCATTTGCATCTTTAACATGTTTCAAGCATGCATATCCGTTTTTTAAAGCATGTGTAGAAAAATCTTTTTCTTATACAATTCCAAGCAATTGGGGCTGTTAAACTAGTGGAATATCTAAAAATTGGATACCTAAATTTTTGTGTTCATATGTGGTGTGTGAATAAATTTTCTTTACTTTCATTTTTTATTTCTTTAAATTTCTTCCATACACAAACTCTAAAATTTTATTTTCGTTGTGATCTATTTGCCTTTCGTCGCTTTTTTTTTCAACGAGATGAAGGGAAAAGTGTAAACTCAAGTTTTTATTTAAGAAAATGTATACATCTAAAATGGAAATGCCCAATGCACAAATTTAGAGAGAGATATTTCCAAAAATTTTCTGTAATTTTTAAATATTGTAAACTCTTTTTAGTTTTTATATATGAGGTTTTGCTATCGTCGAGAAAAGGGGGAGGGAGAGGGAACTTTTAACTGAGTGTTGAATCCCAACCCATAAGTCATTCCTAACAAAAATATAGCCAGTTACCCACGATAAATAACTTTACAATCATCAATGATCGTTAGGTCAACATTTTGTAAATGGGCAAAATAAAGGCTTGTTTGACTAGGGTAAATATCCCACCGCACATTCACTTGAGAATTTGAGCTTTTTTTATTTTCTTTAAAAGGTTTGGATCCAAAGGTCATTTGAATCTTTAACATGTTTCAAGCAAGCATATCCATTTTTTAAAGCATGTGTAGAAAAATCTCTTTCTTATCAAATTCCAAGCCATTAGGGTTTTTGAACCAGTGGAATTTCCCATACTTGGATGACAAAACTTTTGTGTTCATTTGTGGTGTGTGAATAAATTTTATTTACTTACATTTGTTATTGCGTTAAATTTTTTCCATGCACAAACTCTAAAATTTTCATTTCGTTGTGATCTATTTGCCCTTCATCTCTTTTTTGTCTACTAGATGAAGGGAAAACTGAAAACTCAAGTTTTGATTTAACAAAAAAGTATACATTTAAAAAAGAAATGCACAATGAAAAAATTTATAGAGATATATTTCCAAAGAGTGTTTGTAATTTTTAGGGATTGTAAACTCTTTTTAATTTTTATAAATCAGGTTTTGCAATCGTTGAGAAAAGGGAAGCAGGGGAATTTTAACTGAGTGCTGAAGCCCAGCCAATAAGTCATTCTGTACAAAAATATAGCCCGTCACACATCATAAATCACTTTGCAATCATCAATGATCCTTAGCTGAGCTTTTTTTAAATGGGCAAAATAATGGCTTGTTTGACTCGGGTAAATATCCTGCCGCACGTTCACTAGAGAATTTAATGAGCGTTTGTTATTCTCTTTAAAAGGTTTGGATCAATAGGTCATTTGAATCTTTAACATGTTTCAAGCATGCTTATTAATTTTTTAAAGTATGTGTAGAAAAACCTCTTTCTTATCAAATCCCAACCTATTGTTGTTGTTGAACTAGTGGAATTTCGTAAACTTGGATACCGAAAGTTGTGTGCATTTGTGGTGTGTGAATAAATTTTCTTTACTTACATTTTTTATTTCTGTAAATTTTTTCCATACACAATCTCTCAAATTTTCATTTCGATGTGATCTATTTGCCTTTCATCTCTTTTGTCTATGAGATGAAGTGAAAAGTGAAAACTCTAGTTTTGATTTAAGAAAAAAGTACACATCTAAATTGGAAATGTACAATGCACAAATTTAGAGAGAGATATTTCAAAAAAGTGTGTGTAATTTTTAGGGATTGTAAACTCTTTTTAGTTTTTATAAATCAGGTTTTGCTATCGTCGGGAAAAGGAGGAGGCAGGGAAATTTTAACTGAGTGTTGAATCCCAACCCATAAATCATTCCTTACAAAAATATATCCAGTTATGCATGATAAATAACTTTACAATCATCAATGTTCATTAGGTCAGCTTTTTGTAATTGAGCAAAATAATTGCTTGTTTGACTAGGGTAAATATCCGACTGCACGTTCATTTGAGAATTTAATGAGCATTTCTTATTCTCTTTAAAAGGTTTGGATTCATAGGTCATTTGCATCTTTAACATGTTTGAAGGATGCATATCCAATTTTTAAAAGCAAGTGTAGAAAGGTGTCTTTCTTTTCAAAATCCAAACTATTGGGGTTGTTGAACTAGTGGAATTTCCAAAACTTGGATAACAAAACTTTTGTGTTCATTTGCGGTGTGTGAATAAATTTTCTTTACTTACATTTGTTATTTCTTTAAAAAAATTTCATATGCAAACTCTAAAATTTTTATTTCATTGTGATCAATTTGCCTTTCATTGCTTTTTTGTCTACAAGATGAAGGGAAAAGTGAAAACTCAAGTTTTGATTTAAGAAAAAAGTATACATCTAAAAATGAAATGGACAATGCAAAAATTTAGAGAGACATATTTCCAAAAAGTATATGTAATTTTTAGGGATTGTAAACTCTTTTTAGTTTTTATATATCAGGTTTTGCAATCGTCGGGAAAAGGGGGAGGCGAGGGAATTGTAATTGAGTGCTGAATCCCAGCCCATAAGTCATTTCCTACAAAAATATAACCCGTTACACATTATAAATCAGTTTGCAATCATCAATGATCATTAGGTCAGCCTTTTGTAAATGGGTAAAATAATGGCTTGTTTGACTCGGTAAATATCCCACCGCACGTTCACTTGAGAATTTAATGAGCATTTGTTGTCCTCTTTAAAATATTTGGATCCATAGGTCATTTGAATCTTTAACATGTTTCAAGCATGCATATCCATTTTTTAAAGCATGTGTAGAAAAATCTCTTTCTTATCAAATTCCAAGCTAATGGGGTTGTTGAACTAGTGGAATTTCCCAAACTCGGATAACAAAACTTTTGTGTTCATTTGTTGTGTGTGAATAAATTTTCTTTACTTACATTGGTTATTGCTTTAAATTTTTTCCGTACACAAACTCTAAAATTTTCATTTCGTTGTGAAATATTTGCCTTTCATCTCTTTTTTGTCTATGAGATGAAGGGAAAAGTACAAATTCAAGTTTTGATTTAAGAAACAAGTACACATCTAAAATTGAAATGCACAATGCAAAAATGTAGAGAGAGATATTTCTAAAAAGGGTCTATAATTTTAATAGATTAAAAACTCTTTTTAATTTTTATATTTAAGGTTTTGCAATCGTTGAGAAAAGGGGAGGCGGGGGAATTTTAACTGAGTGCTGAATCTCAGTCCATAAGTCATTCCGTATAAAAATATAGCCCCTCGCGCATGATAAATCACTTTGCAATCATCTATGATCGTTAGGTCAACTTTTTGTAAATGGGAAAAATAATGGCTTGTTTGCCTCGGGTAAATATTCCACGGCACGTTCACTAGAGAATTTAATGAGCGTTTGTTATTCTCTTTAAAAGGTTTGGATCCATAGGTCATTTGCATCTTTAAAATATTTCAAGCATGCATATCTATTTTTTAAAGCATGTGTAGAAAAATCTCTTTCTAATCAAATTCCAAGCTATTGTGGTTGTTAAACTATTGGAATTTCCCAAACTTGGATACCAAAACTTTTGTGTTTATTTGTGGTGTGTGAATAAATTTTATTTTCATACATTTGTTATTTCTTTTAATTTTTTCCATACACAAACACTAAAATTTTCATTTCATTGTGATCTATTTGCCTTTCATCTATTTTTTGTCTATGAGTTGAAGGGAAGAGTGAAAACTCAAGTTTTAATTTAAGAAAAAAGTATACATCTAAAATTGAAATGTATAATGCACAAATTTAGATAGAGATATTTCAAAAAGGTGTTTGTAATTTTTAGGGATTGTAAACTCTTTTTAGTGTTTTTAAATCAGGTTTTGCAATCGTTGGGAAGAGGAAGCTACGAAGGAATTTTAACTGAGTTTTGAATCCCAACCCATAAGTCATTCCTTAAAAAAATATAGCTCATTACGCATGATAAATCACTTTAGAATCATCAATGATAGTCAGGTCAGCTTTTTGTAATTTTTCAAAATAATGGCTTGTTTGACTTGGGTAAATATCCCACCGCACATTCACTTGAGAATTTAATGAGCGTTTGTTATTCTCTTTAAAGGGTTTGGATCCTAAGGTCATTTGCATCTTTAACATGTTTGAAGCATGCATACCCATTAAAGCATGTGTAGAAAAATCTCTTTCTTATCAAATTCCAAACTATTGGGGTTGTTGAACTTGTGGAATTTTCCAAACTTGGATAACAAAACTTTTGTGTTCATTTTTGGTGTGTGAATAAATTTTCTTTACTTACATTTGTTATTGCTTTAAATTTTTTCCATACAGAAACTTTAAAATTTTCATTTCGTTGTGATCTATTTGCCTTTCATCTCTTTTTTGTCTATGAGATGAAGGGAAAAGTGAAAACTCAAATTTTGATTTAAGAAAAAAGTATACATCTAAAATGGAAATCCACAGTGGAAAATTATAGAGAGAGATATTTCCAAAAAATTTCTGTAATTTTTAGGGATTTAAACCTCTTTTTAGTTTTTATATATCAGGTTTTGCAATCGTCGGGAAAAGAGGGAGGCGGGGGAATTTTAACAGAGAGTTGAATCACAACCCATAAGTCCATACAAAAATATAGCCCGTTACGCATGATAAATCACTTTACAATCATCAATGATGGTTAGGTCAGCTTTTTGTAAATGGGCAAAATAATGGCTTGTTTGACTAGGGTAAATATCCCACCACACGTTCATTAGAGAATTTAATGAGCATTTTTTATTCTCATTAAATGATTAGGATCCATAGTTCATTTGCATCTTTAACTTGTTTTGGCACATGAATATCAATTTTTTAAAGCATGTATAGAAAAATCTCTTTCTTGTAAAATTCCAAGCTATTGTGGTCATTGAACTTGTGGAATTTCCCAAATTTGGATACCAAAACTTTTGTGTTCATTTTTAGTGAGTGAATAAATTTTCCTAACTTACAATTTTTATTGCTTTAAATTTTTTCCATATAGAAACTCTAAAATTTTCTTTTCGTTGTGATCTATTTGCCTTTCATCTCTTTTTTGTCTACGAGATGATAGGAAAATCGAAAACTCAAGTTTTTTATTTAATAAAAAAGTATACATCTAAAATGGAAATGCACAATGCACAAATGTAGAGAGAGATAATCGCAAAATTTGTTTGTAATTTTTAGGGATTGTGAACTCTTTTTAGTTTTTATATATCAGGTTTTGCAATCGTCGGGAAAAGGGGGAGGCGGCGGATTTTTCACTGAGTGTTGTATCCCGGCCCATAAGTCATTCCTTAAAAAAATATTGTCCGTTATTCATAATAAATAACTTTACAATCATCAATGACGGTTAGGTCAGCTTTTTGTAAATGGGTAAAATAAGGGCTTGTTTGACTCGGGTAAATATCCCTCCGCACCTTCACTTGAGAATTCAATGAGCGTTTGTTATTCTCTTTAAAAGGTTTGGATCCGTAGGTCATTTGCATCTTCAACATGTTTCAAGCATGCTTATCAATTTTTTAAAGCAAGTGTAGAAAAATATCTTTCTTATCAAATTCAAAGCTTTGGTGGTTGTTGAACTAGAGGAATTTCCCAAACTTGGATACCAAAACTTTTTTGTTCATTTGTGGTGTGTGAATAAATTTTCTTTACTTACATTTTTTATTGCTTTAAATTTTTTCCATACACAAACTCTAAAATTTTCATTTCGTTGTGAATTATTTGCCTTTCATCTCTTTTTTGTCTATGAGATGAATAGAAAAGTAAAAATTCAAGTTTTGATTTAAGAAAAAACAATACATCTAAAATGGAAATGCACAATGCATAAAAGTAGAGAGATATAATTCCAAAAAGTGTCTGTAATTTTTAGGGATTGTAAACTCTTTTTAGTTTTTATATATTAGGTTTTGCAATCATCGAGAAAAGGGGGAGGTGGAGGGTTTTTAAAAGAGTGTTGACTCCTAACCCATAAGTCATTACTTAAAAAATATAGCCCATTACACATGATAAATCACTTTACAATCATCTATGATAGTTAGGTCAGCTTTTTGTAAATGGGAAAAATAATGACTTGTTTGACTCAGGTAAATGTCCCACCGCACATTCACATGAAAATGTAATGAGTATTTGTTATTCTGTTTAAAAGGTTTGGATTCATAGGTCATTTGAATTTTTAACTTGTTTCAAGCATGCTTATCAGTTTTTTAAAGCATGTGTAGAAAAATCTCTTTCTTATCAAATTCCATGCTATTGGGGTTATTGAACAAGTGGAATTTCCCAAACTTGGATAACAAATCATTTTTGTTCAATTGTGGTGTGTGAATAAATTTTCTTTACTTACATTTGTTATTGCTTTAAATGTTTTTCTATACACAAACTCTAAAATTTTCATTTCATTGTGATCTATTTGCCTTTTATCTCCTTTTAGTCTACGAGATAAAGGGAAAAGTGAGAACTCAAGTTTAGATTTAAGAAAAATATAGACATCTAAAATGGAAATGCACAATGCAAAAATTTAGAGAGAGATATTTCAAAAGAATTTCTGTATTTTTTAGGGATAGTAATCTCTTTTTAGTCTTTATATATCAGGTCTTGCAATCGTCGGGAAAAGGGGGAGGCGGGGGAATTTTAACAGAGTGGTGAATCCCAACCCATAAGTCATGCCTTACAAAAATATATCCCGTTACTCCTGATAAATCACTTTGCAATCATCAATGATCGTTAGGTCAGCCTTTTCTAAATGGGCAAAATAATGGCTTGTTTGACTCGGGTAAATATCCCACCGCACATTCACTAGAGATGTTAATGAGCGTTTGTTATTCTCTTTAAAAGGTTTTGATCCATAGGTCATTTGCATCTCTAACATGTTTCAAGCATGCATATCCATTTTTTAAAGCATGTGTAGAAAAATCTCTTTCTTATCAAATTGCAAGCTATTGTGGTTGTTGAACTGGTGGAATTTCCCAAACTTGGATAACAAATCTTTTGTGTTCATTTGTGGTGTGTGAATAAATTTTCTTTACTTACATTTGTTATTGCTTTAAATTTTTTCCATACACAAACTCTAAAATTTTCATTTCGATGTGATCTATTTGCCTTTCATCTCTTTTGTCTACTAGATGAAGGGAAAAGTGAAAACTCAAGTTTTGATTTAAGAAAAAAGTACACATCTAAAATGGAAAAAAAGCACAATGGAGAAATTCCAAGCTATTGGGGTTGTTGAGCTAATGGAATTTCCCAAACTCGGATATCAAAACTTTTGTGTTCATTTGTGGTGTGTTAATAAATTTTCTTTACTTAAAATTGTTATTACTTTAAATGTTTTCCATACACAAACACCAAAATTTTCATTTCATTGTGAATTATTTGCCTTTCATCTCTTTTTTTGTCTACGAGATGAAGGGAAAAGTAAAAATTCAAGTTTTGATTTAAGAAAAAAGTATACATCTAAAATTGAATGCACAATGCAAAAATTTAGAGAGAGATATTTGTAAAAAGTGTCTGTAATTTTAAGGGATTGTAAACTCTTTTTAGTTTTTATTTTTAATGTTTTGCAATCGTCGAGAAAAGGGAAGGCAGGGGAATTTTAACTGAGTGTTGAATCCAAGCTCATAAGTCATTCCGAAAAAAAATATAGCCCGTCACGCATGATCAATCACTTTGCAATCATCTATGATCGTTAGGTCAGCTTTCTGTAAATGGGCAAAATAATGGCTTGTTTGACTCGGGTAAATGTTCCAACGCACATTCACTAGAGAATTTAATGAGCATTTGTTATTCTCTTTAAAATGTTAGGATCCATAGGTCATTTGCATCTTTAAAATATTTCAAGCATGCATATCAATTTTTTAAAGCATGTCAAGAAAAATATCATTCTTATCAAATTCCAAGCTATATTGGTTGTTAAACTATTGGAATTTTCCAAACTTGGTTACCAAAACTTCTGTGTTCATTTGTAGTGTGTGAATAAATTTTATTTACTTACATTTGTTATTTCTTATAATTTTTTCCATACACAAACTCTAAAATTTTCATTTCATTGTGATCTATTTGCCTTTCATCTCTTTTTTGTCTACGTGTTGAAGGGAAAAGTGAAAACTTAAGTTTTGATTTAAGAAAAAAGTATACATCTAAAATGGAAATGTACAATGCACAAATTAAGAGAGAGATATTTCAAAAAAGTGTTTGTAATTTTTAGGGATTGTAAACTCTTTTTAGTCTTTTTAAATTGAGTTTTGCAATCGTCGGGAAAAGGAAGGGGTGGGGGAATTTTAACTGAGTTTTGAATCCCGGCCCATAAGTCATTCCTTAAAAAAATATAGCCCGTTATCCATGATAAATCGCTTTACAATCATCAATGATCATTAGGTCAGCTTTTTATAATTCGGCAAAATAATGGCTTGTTTGACTCGGGTAAATATCCCACCGCACATTCAGTTGAGAATTTAATGAGCGTTTGTTATTCTCTTTAAAAGGTTTTGATCCATAGGTCATTTGCATCTTAACATGTTTGAAGCATGCATAACCATTTTTTAAAGCATGTGTAGAAAAATCTCTTTCTTATCAAATTCCATGCTAATGGGGTTGTTGAAGTAGTGGAATTTGCCAAACTTGGATAACAAAACTTTTGTGTTGATTTGTGGTGTGTGAATAAATTTTCTTTACTTACATTTGTTATTGCATTAAATTTTTTCCATACAGAAACTCTAAAATTTTCCTTTCGCTGTGATCTATTTGCCTTTCATCTCTTTTTTGTCTATGAGATGAAGGGATAAATGAAAACTCAAGTTATGATTTACGAAAAAAGTATAACTCTAAATTGGAAATGCACAATGCACAAAAATAGAGAGAGATATTTTCAAAACGTGTCTGTAATTTTTAGGGATTGTAAACTCTTTTTAGTTTTTATATTTCAAGTTTTGCAATCGTTGAAAAAAGGGGGAGGCGGGGGAATTTTAACAGAGTGTTCAATCCCAACCCATAAGTCATTCCATACAAAAATATAGCCCATTACGCATGATAAATCACATTACAATCATCAATGATGGTTAGGTAAGCTTTTTGTAAATGGGCAAATTAATGGCTTGTTTGACTCGGGTAAATATCCCACCGCACGTTCACTAGAGAATTGAGTATTTTTTATTCTCAATAAAAGGTTTGGATCCATAGTTCATTTGCATGTTTAACATGTTTTAGCGCATGCATATCAATTTTTTAAAGCATGTGTAGAAAAATCTCTTTCTGATCAAATTTCAAGCTATTATGGTCGTTGAACTTGTGGAATTTCCCAAATTTGGATACCAAAACTTTTGTGTTCATTTGTAGTTAGTGAATAAATTTTCCTTAATTACTTTTTTTATTGCATTAAATTTTTTCTATACAGAAACTCTAAAATTTTCTTTTCGTTGTGATCTATTTGCCTTTAATCTCTTTTTTGTCTACGAGATGATAGGAAAGGCGAAAACTCAAGTTTTTATTTAAGAAAAAAGTATACATCTAAAATTGAAATGCATAATGCAGAGATAATTGCAAAAATTGTCTGTAATTTTTAGGGATTGTAAACTCTTTTTAGTTTTTATATATCAGGTTTTGCAATCGTCGGGAAAAGGGGGAGGCGGCGGATTTTTCATTGAGTGTTGTATCCCAGCCCATAAGTCATTCCTTAAAAAAATATAGCCCGTTATTCATGATAAATCACTTTACAATCATCAATGATGGTGAGGTCAACTTTTTGTAAATGGGTAAAATAAAGGCTTATTTGACTAGGGTAAATATCCCTCCACACGTTCACTTTAGAATTTAATGAGCGTTTGTTATTCTCTTTGAAAAGTTTGGATCTATAGGTCATTTGCATCTTTAACATGTTTCAAACATGCTTATAAATTTTTTAAAGCATGTGTAGAAAAATCTCTTTCTTATCAAATTCAAAGCTATTGTGGTTGTTGAACTAGAGGAATTTCCCAAACTGGGATACCAAAACTTTTTTGTTCATTTGTGGTGTGTGAATAAATTTTCTTTACTTACATTTGTTATTGATTTAAATTTTTTCCATACACAAACTCTAAAATTTTCATTTCGTTGTGATCTATTTGCCGTTCATCTCTTTTTTGTCTACAAGATGAAGAGAAAAGTGAAAATTGAAGTTTTGATTTAAGAAAAAAAATACATCTAAAATGGAAATGCACAATGCACAAATGTAGAGAGAGATAATTCCAAAAAAGTGTCTGTAATTTTTATGGATTGTAAACTCTTTTTAGTATATATATATATCAGGTTTTGCAATCATTGAGAAAAGGGGGAGGCGGAGGGTTTTTAAATGAGTGTGGACTCCCAACCCATAAGTGATTACTTAAAAAAATATAGCCCGTTATGCATGATAAATCACTTTACAATCATCTATGATAGCTAGGTCAGCTTTTTGTAAATGGGAAAAATAATGGCTTGTTTGACTCGGGTAAATATCCCACCGCACATTCACTTGAATATTTAATGAGCGTTTGTTATTCTCTTTAAAAGGTTTGGATCCATAGGTCATTTGCATCTTTAACATGTTTCAACCACGCATATCATTTTTTTAAAGCATGTGTAGAAAAATCTCTTTCTTATCAAATTCCACGCTATTGGGGTTATTGAACTAGAGGAATTTCCCAAACTTGGATAACAAAAATTTTGTGTTCATTTGTGGTGTGTAAATAAATTTTATTTACATACATTATTTATTTCTTAAATTTTTTTCCTTACACAAACTCTAAAATTTTCATTTCATTGTGATCTATTTGCGTTTTGTCTCTTTTTTTCCTACGAGCTGAAGGGAAAAGTGAAAACTCATGTTTTGATTTAAGAAAAAAGTATACTTCTAAAATGTAAATGCACAATGCACAAATTTAGAGAGAGATATTTCCAAAAATTATCTGTATTATTTAGGGTTTGTAAATTCTTTTTAGATTTTATATAACAGGTTTTGCAATCGTCGTGACAAGGGGGGGGGGGGGGGGGGGGGGGTTGATGTTAACTGAGTTTTGTATCCCAACCCATAAGTCATTCAGTACAAAAATATAGCCCATTAGGCATGATAATTCACTTGAAATTCATCAATGATTGTTAGGTCAGCTTTTTGTTAATGGGCAAAATAATGGCCTGTTTGACTCGAATAAATATCCCACCGCGCGTATCTTGAGAATTTAATGAGTGTTTGTTATTCTCTTTAAAAGGTTTGGATCCATAGCTCATTTGCATCTTTAACATGTTTCTAGCATATATATCCATTTTTCACAGCATGAGTAGAAAAATCTCTTTCTTGTCAATTACAAGCTACTCGGGTTGTTGAACTAGTGGAATTTCCCAAACTTGGATAACAAATCTTTTGTGTTCAATTGTGATGCATGAATAAATTTTATTTACTTACATTTGTTATTGCTTTAAATGTTTTCCATACACAAACTCTAAAATTTTCATTTCGTTGTCATCTATTCTCTCTTTAGAAAAAAGTATACATATAAAATGGAAATCCACAATGCACAAATGTAGAGAGAGATAATTCCAAAAAGTGTCTGTAATTTTTTAGGTATTGTAAACTCTGTTTAGTTTTTATATATCTGGTTTTGCAATCGTGGGGAAAAGGGGGAGGTGGGGGATTTTTAATTGAGTGTTGAATCCCAGCCCATAAGTCATTCCTTACAAAAATATAGCCCGTTATGCATGATAAATCACTTTACAATCTTCAATGACCGTTCGGTCAATTTTTTGTAAATGGGCAAAATATTGGCTTGTTTGACATGGGTAAATATCCCACCGCACGTTCACTGGAGAATTTAATTAGCATTTTTTATTGTATTTAAAAGGTTTGGATCCATAGGTCATTTTCATCTTTAACAAATTTTCGAGCATGCATATCAATTTTTTAAAGCATGTGTAGAAAAATCGCTTTCTTATTATATTTCAAGCTATTGTAGTGTTGAACTGGTGGAATTTCCAAAACTTGGATACCAAAACTTTTTTGTTCCTTTGTGGTGTGTGAATCAATTTTCTTTACTTTTATTTGTTACTGCTTCAAATTTTTTCCATACACAAACTCTAAAATTTTATTTTTGTTGTGATCTATTTGCCTTTCATCTCTTTTTTGTCTACAAGATGAAGGGAAAAGTGAAAACTCAAGTTTTGAATAAAGAAAAAAGTATAGATCTAAAATGGAAATGCACAATGCAAAAATTTAGAGAGAGATAATTCCAAAAAGTGTCTGTAATTTTTAGGTATTGTAAACTCTTTTTAATTTTTATATATCAGGTTTTGCAATCGTCGGGAAAAGGGAGTGGAGGAGAATTTTTAACTGAGTGTTGAATCCCAGCCCATAAGTCATTCCTTACAAAAATATAGTCCATTACGTATGATAGATCACTTTACAATCATCAACGATTATTAGGTCAGAAGTTTTTAAATGGGCAAAATTTTAGCTTGTTTGACTCGGGTAAATATCCCACCGCACGTTCACTTGAGAATTTAATGAGCATTTTTTCTTCTCTTTAAAAGGTTTGGAGCCATAGATCATTTACATCTTTAACATGTTTCAAGCATGCATATCAATTTTTTGAAGCATGTGTAGAAAAATCTCTTTCTTATCAAATTCTTTGCTATTGGGGTTGCAGAACTAGTGCAATTTCCCAAACTTGGATAACAAATCTTTTGTGTTCAATTTTGGTGTGTGAATAAATTTTCTTTACTTACATTTGTTATTGCTTTATACTATTTCCATACTCAAACTCTAATATTTTCATTTCATTGTGATCTATTTGCCTTTCATCTCTTTTTTGTCTACGAGATGAAGGGAAAAGTGAAAACTCAAGTTTTGATTTTAGAATAAAAGTATACATATAAAAAGGAAATGCACGATACAAAAATTTACAGAGAGATATTTCCAAAAAGTGTCTGTAATTATTAGGGATTGTAAACTATTTTTAGTTTTTATGTATCAGGTTTTGCAATCGTCACGAAAAGGGGGAGGCGGGGGTATTTTAACTGAGTGTTGAATCTCATCCCCTAAGTCATTCCTTACAAAAATATAGCCCACTACCCATGATAAATCAGTTAACAATCATCAATGATTGTTAGTTCAACTTTATGTAAATGGGCAAAATAATGGCTTGTTTGACTCATGTAAATATCCCACCGCACGTTCACATGAGAATTTAATGAGCGTTTGATATTCTCTTTAAAAGGTTTGGATCCATAGGTCGTTTGCTTCTTTAACATATTTCAAGCATGCATATCCATTTTTTAAAGCAATTGTTGAAAAATCTCTTTCTTGTCAAATTCCATGCTTTTGGGCTTATTGAACTAGTGGAATTTCCCAAACTTGGATAACAAAAATTTTGTTTTCATTTTTGGTGTGTGAATAAATTTTCTTTACTTAAATTTTTTATTTCTTAAAATTTTTTCCATACAAAAACTCTAATATTTTCATTTCGTTGTGATCTATTTGCCTTTCGTCTCTTTTTTTTCTACGAGCTGAAGTGAAAAGTGAAAACTCAAGTTTTGATTTAAGAAAAAAGTATACATCTAAAATGGAAATGCAAAATGCACAAATTTAGAGGGAGATGTTTCCCAAAAGTGTCTGTAATTTTTAGGGATTGTAAATTCTTTTTAGTTTTTATATATCAGGTTTTGCAATCGTCGTGAAAAGGAGGACGCAGGGGGATTTTAACTGAGTTTTGAATCCCAACCCAAAAGTCCTTCCTTACAAAAATATAGGCCGTTACGCATGATAAATCACTTGACAATCATCAATGATCGTTAGGTCAGCCTTTTGTAAATCAGGAAAATAATGGCTTGTTTGACTCGGATAAATATCTTGATGCACTTTCACCTGAGAATTTAATGGGCGTGTGTGATTTCCTTTAAAAGGTTTGGATCCATAGGTGATTTGCGTCTTTAACATGTTATTTCAAGCATGCATATCCATTTTTTAAATCATGTGTAGAAAAATCTCTTTCTTATCAAATTCCAAGCTATTGGGGTTGTTGAACCAATGGAATTTCCCAAACTTGGATAACAAATATTTTGTGTTCAATTATGGTGTGTGAATAAATTTTATTTACTTACATTTGTTATTGCTTTGAATTTTTTCCATACACAAACTCTAAAATTTCCATTTCGTTGTGATCTATTTGCCTTTCATCTCTTTTTCACCTACGAGATGAAGGGAAAAGTGAAAACTCAAGTTTAGAATTAAGAAAAATCTATACATCTAAAATGGAAAAGCACAATGCACAAATTTAGAGAGAGATATTTCCAAAAATTGTCTGTATTTTATAGGGATAGTAATCTCATTTTAGTTTTTATATATAAGGTTTTGCAATCGTCGGGAAAAGGGGGAGGCGGGGGAATTTTAACTGAGTGGTGAATCCCAACCCATAAGTCATTCCTTACAAAAATCTAGCCCGTTACTTATGATAAATCACTTTGCAATCATCAATGACCGATAGTATGGCTTGTTTGACTCGGGTAAATAACCCACCACACGTTCACTTGAGAATTTAATGAATGTTTTTTATTCTCTTTAAAAGGTCTGGATCCATAGGTCATTTCCATCTTTAACATGTTTCAAGCATGCATTTCTATTTTTTAAAGCATGAGTAGAAAAATCTCTTTATTATCAAATTCCAAGCTATTGGGGTTGTTGAACTATTGGAATTTCCCAAACTTGGATAAATAAACTTTTGTGTTCATTTGTGGTGTGTGAATAAATTTTCTTTACTTAAATTTTTATTAATTTTTATTTTTTCTATACACAAACTCTAAAAGTTTCATTTCGTTGTCATCTATTTGCCTTTCATCTCTTTTTTGTCTACGAGTTGAAGGGAAGAGTGAAAACTCAAGTTTAGATTTAAGAAAAAAGTATACATCAAAAATGGAAATGCACAATGCACAAATTTAGAGAGAGATATTTCAAAAAAGTGTCTGTAATTTTTAGGGATTGTAAACTCTTTTTAGTTTTTATAAATCAAGTTTTACAATCGTCGGGAAAAGGAAGAGGCGGGGGAATTTTAATTGAGTGTTTAATCCCAACCCATAATTGGTTCCTTAAAAAAATATAGCCCATTACGCATGGTAAATCACTTTACAATCATCAATGATCGTTAGGTCAACTTTTTGTAATTTGGCAAAATAATGGCTCGTTTGACTTGGGTAAATATCCCACCGCATGTTCACTTGCGAATTTAATGAACATATTTTATTCTCTTTAAAAGGTTTGGATCCATAGGTCATTTGCATCTTTAACATGTTTGAAGCAAGCATATCCATTTTTTAAAGCATGTGTAGAAAAATCTCTTTCTTATCAAATTCCAAGCTTTTGGGGTTGTTGAACTAGTGGAATTTCCCAAACATCGATGACAAAACTTTTGTGTTCATTTTTGGTGGGTGGATAAATTTTATTTACTTACGTTTGTTATTGCTTTATATTTTTTCCATAGACAAACTCTAAAATTTTCATTTCGTTGTGGTCTATTTGCTTTTCATCTCTTTTTTGTCTACGAGATGAAGGAAAAAGTGAAAACTCAAGTTTAGATTTAAGAAAAATGTATACATCTAAAATGGAAATGCACAATACAAAAATTTAGAGAGACATTTTTCTTAAAAGTGTCTGTAGTTTTTAAGGATTGTAAACTCATTTTAGTTTTTATATTTATGGTTTTGCAATCGTCGAGAAAAGGGGGAGGCGGGGGAATTTTAACTGAGTGCCGAATCCCAGCCCATAAATCATTCCGTACAAAAATATAGCCCATCACACATGATAAATCACTTTGCAAACATCTATGATCGTTAGGTCAGCTTTTTGTAAATTGGCAAAATTAAGGCTTGTTTGACTTGGGTAAATATTCCAACGCATGTTCACTAGAGAATTTAATGAGCATTTGTTATTCTCTTTAAAAGGTTTGGATCCATAGGCCATTTACATCTTTAAAATATTTCAAGCATGCATATCAATTTTTTAAAGCATTGTAGAAAAATCTCTTTCTAACCAAATTCCAAGCTATTGTGGTTGTTGAACTAGTGGAATTTCCCAAACTTGGATGCCAAAAATATTTTATTCATTTGTGGTGTCTGAATAAATTTTCTTTACTTACATTTTTTATTGATTTATATTTTTTCCATACACAAACTCTAAAATTTTCTTTTCGTTGTAATCTATTTGCCTTGCATCTCTTTTTTGTCTATGAGTTGAAGGGAAAAGTGAAAACTCAAGTTTTCATTTAAGAAAAAAGTATACTTCTAAAATGGAAATTCATAATGCACAAATTTAGAGAGTGATATTTCAAAAAAGTGTTTGTAACTTTTAGGGATTGTATACTCTTTTTAGTTTTTATAAATTAGGTTTTGCAGTCGTCGGGAAAAGGAAGAGGCGGGGGTATCTTAACTGAGTGTTGAATCCCAACCCATAAGTCATTACTTAAAAATATATAGCCCATTACGCATGATTAATCACTTTACAATCATCAATGATCGTTAGGTTAGCGTTTTGTAATTTGGCAAAATAATGGCTTGTTTGACTCGGTAAATATCCCACCGCAGGTTCACTTGAAAATTTAATGAGCATTTATTATTCTCTTTAAAAGGTTCGGATCCATAGGTCAATTGCATCTTTAACATGTTTGAAGGATGCATATCCATTTTTTAAAGGATGTTTAGAAAAATCTCTTTCTTATCAAATTCCAAGCTATTGTGGTTGTTGAACTAGTGGAATTTCCCAAACTAGGATAACAAAACTTTTGTGTTCATTTGTGGCGTGTGAATAAATTTTCTTTACTTACATTTGTTATTGATTTAAATTTTTTCCATACACAAACTCTAAAATTTTGATTTCGTTGCGATCTATTTGCCTTTCATCTCTTTTTTGTCTACGAGATGAATGGAAAAGTGAAAACTCAAATTTGGATTTAAGAAAAATGTATACATCTAAAATGGAAATATACAATTTAAAAATTTTGAGAGATATATTTCCAAAAAGTTTCTGTAAATTTTAGGGATAGCAAACTCTTTTTAGTCATTATATATCAGGCCTAGCAAATCATCGGGAAAAGTGGGAGGCAGGGCGAATTTTAACTGAGGGTTGAATCCCAACCCATAAGTCATTCCATACAAAAATATAGCCCATTACTCATGATAAATCACTTTACAATCATCAATGATCGTTGGGTCAGCTTTTTGTAAATGGCAAAATAATGGCTTGTTTGACTCGGGTAAATATCCCATCGCACGTTCACTCGAGAATATAATGAGCATTTATTATTATCTTTAAAAGGTTTCAATCGTTAGGTCATTTGCATCCTTAACATGTTTGAAGCATGCATATCCATTTTTTAAAGCATGTGTAGAAAAATCTCTTTCTTATCAAATTCCAAGCTATTGGGGTTGTTGAGCTAGTGGAATTCCCAAACTAGGACAACAAAACTTTTGTGTTCATTTGTGGTGTGTGAATAAATTTTCTTTACTTACATTTGTTATTCCTTAAAAAAATTTCCATACACATACTCTTAAATTTTCATTTCGTTGTGATCCATTTGCCTTTCATCTCTTTTTTGTCGATGAGATGAAGGGAAAGTGAAAACTGAAGTTTTGATTTAAGCAAAAAGTATACATATAAAATGGAAATGCACAATGCACAAATTTTGAGAGAGATATTTCAAAAATGTGTCTATGATATTTAGGGATTGTAAACTCTTTTTAGTTTTTATATAACAGGTTTTGCAATCGTCGAGAAAAGGGGAACTCTGGGGAATTTTAACTGAGTGTTGAATCCTGACCCATAAGTCATTCCTTACAAAAATATAGCCCGTTATGCATGATAAATCACTTTACAATCATCAACGATCGCTAGGTCAGCTTTTTGTAAATGGGAAAAACAATTGCTTGTTTGACTCAAGTAAATATTTCGATGCACTTTCACTTAAGAATTTAAAGAGCGTTTGTTATTTCCTTTAAAAGGTTTGGATCGATAGGTGATTTGCATCCTTAACATGTTAATTCAAGCATGCATATCCATTTTTTAAATCATGTGTAGAAAAATCTCTTTCATATCAAATTCCATGTTATTGGGGTTGTTGAACTAGTGGAATTTCCCAAACTTGGATAACAAAACTTTTGTGTTTATTTATTGTGTGTGAATAAATTTTATTTACTTAAATTTGTTATTGCTTTAAATTTTTTCCATACACAAACTCTAAAATTTTCATTTCGTTGTGATGTATTTTCCATTCATCTCTTTTTTGTCTACGAGATGAAGGGAAAAGTGAATACTCAAGTTTAGATTTAAGAAAAATGTATACATCTAAAATGGAAATGTAAAATGCACAAATTTAGAGAGAGATATTTCCAAAAAGTGTCTGTAATTGTTGGGGATTGTAAACTCTTTTTAGTTGTTATAAATCAAGTTTTGCAATTGTTGGGAAAAGAGGGAGGCATGGGAATTTTAACTGAGTGTTGAATCCCAACCCATAAGTCATTGCTTAAAAAAATATATCCCATTATGCATGGTAAATCACTTTACAATCATCAATGCTCATTGGGTCAGCTTTTTTTAAATGGGCAAAATAATGGCTTGTTTGACTCGGGTAAATTTTCCACTGTACGTTCACTTGATAATTTAATGAGCGTTTGTTATTCTCTTTTAAAAGGTTCGGATCCATAGGTCATTTGCATCTTTAACATGTTTCAAGTAGTCATATCCATTTTTTAAAGCATGTGTAGAAAAATCTCTTCCTTAACAAATTCCAAACTATTGGGGTTGTGGAACTAGTGGAATTTCCCAAAATAGGATAACAAAACTTTTGTGTTCATTTGTGGTGTGTGAATAAATTTTCTTTACTTACATTTGTTATTCCTTAAAAAATTTTCCATACACATACTCTTAAATTTTCATTTCGTTGTGATCCATTTGCCTTTCATCTCTTTTTTGTCTACAAGATGAAGGGAAAGTGAAAACTGAAGTTTTGATTTAAGCAAAAAGTATACATATAAAATGGAAATGCACAATGCACAAATTTTGATAGAGATATTTCCAAAATGTGTCTGTAATATTTAGGGATTGTAAACTCTTTTTAGTTTTTATATAACAGGTTTTGCAATAGTCGGGAAAAGGGGAAGGCGGGGGAATTTTAACTGATTGTTGAATCCCGACCCATAAGTCATTCCTTACAAAAATATAGCCCGTTACGCATGATAAATCACTTTACAATCATCAACGATTGTTAGGTCAACTTTTTGTAAATGGGAAAAATAATTGCTTGTTTGACTCAGGTAAATATTCTGAAGCACTTTCACTTAAGAATTTAATGAGCGTTTGTTATTTCCTTTAAAAGGTTTGGATCGATAGGTGATTTGCATCCTTAACATGTTAATTCAAGCATGCATATCCATTTTTTAAATCATGTGTAGAAAAATCTCTTTCATATCAAATTCCATGTTATTGGGGTTGTTGAACTAGTGGAATTTCCCAAACTTGGATAACAAAACTTTTGTGTTTATTTGTTGTGTGTGAATAAATTTTATTTACTTAAATTGGTTATTGCTTTAAATTTTTTCCGTACACAAACTCTAAAATTTTCATTTCGTTGTGATGTATTTTGCATTCATCTCTTTTTTGTCTACGAGATGAAGGGAAAAGTGAAAACTCAAGTTTAGATTTAAGAAAAATGTATACATATAAAATGGAAATGTACAATGCACAAATTTAGAGAGAGATATTTCAAAAAAGTGTCTGTAATTGTTGGGGATTGTAAACTCTTTTTAGTTGTTATAAATCAAGTTTTGCAATTGTTGGGAAAAGGGGGAGGCATGGGAATTTTAACTGAGTGTTGAATCCCAACCCATAAGTCAATGCTTAAAAAAATATATCCCGTTATGCATGGTAAATCACTTTACAATCATCAATGCTCATTGGGTCAGCTTTTTTTAAATGGGCAAAATAATGGCTTGTTTGACTCGGGTAAATTTCCCACTGCACGTTCACTTGATAATTTAATGAGCGTTTGTTATTCTCTTTGAAAGGTTTGGATCCATAGGTCATTTGCATCTTTAACCTGTTTCAAGTAGGCATATCCATTTTTTAAAGCATGTGTAGAAAAATCTCTTCCTTAACAAATTCCAAGCTATTGGGGTTGTGGAACTAGTGGAATTTCCCAAAGTTCAATAACAAAACTTTTGGGTTCAGTTGTGGCGTGTGAATAAATTTTATTTACTTACATTTGTCATTGCTTTAATTTTTTTCCATACATGAACTCTAAAAGTTTCATTTCGTTGTGATCAATTTGCCTTTCATCTCATTTTTGTTTACGAGATGAAGGGAAAAGTGAAAACTCATGTTTTGATTTAAGAAAAAAGTATACATCTAAAATGGAAATGTACAATGCACAAATTTAGAGAATGACATTTCCAAAAAGTGTCTATAATTTTTAAATATTGTAAACTCTTTTTAGTTGTTATATATCAGGTTTTGCAATCATCGGGAAAAGGGGGAAGTAGGGGACTTTAAATTGAGTGTTGAATCCCAACCCATAAGTCATTCCTTAAAAAAATATAGCATGCTACCCATGATAAATCACTTTACAATTATCAATGATCGTTAGGTCAGTTTTTTATAAATGGGCAAAATAATGGCTTGTTTCACTCGGGTAAATATCCCACCGCACGTTCACTTGAGAATTTAATAAGCGTTTGTTATTCTCTTTAGAAGGATTAGATCCAAAGGTCATTTGCATCTTTAACATGTATCAAGCATGCATATCCATTTTTTAAATCATGTGTAAAAAATTCTCTTTGTTATCAAATTCCAAGCTATTGGGGTTGTTGAACTAGTGAAATTTCCCAAATTTGGATGACAAAACTTTTGTGTTCATTTGTGGTGTGTGAATAAATTTTCTTTACTTACATTTGTTATTGTTTTAAATTTTTTCCATACACGAACTCTAAAAGTTTCATTTCGTTGTGATCTATTTGCCTTTCATCTCTTTTTTGTCTACGAGATGAAGGAAGAGTGAAAACTCAAGTTTTGATTTAAGAAAAAAGTATACATCTAAAATGGAAATGCACTATGCATAAATTTAGAGAGAGATATTTCCAAAAAGTGTCTGTAATTTTTAGGGATTCTAAAGTCTTTTTAGTTTTTATATATCTGGTTTAGCAATCATCTGGAAAAGGGGGAGGCGAGGGAATTTTAACTGAGTGTTGAATACCCACCCATAAGTCATTCCTGAAATAAATATAGCCTGTTACGCATTATAAATTATTTTACAATCATCAATGATCGTTAGGTCAGCTTTTTGTAAATGGGAAAATAATAGCTCTTTGACTGAGGTAAATATCCCACCGCACTTTTACTTGAGAATTTAATGAGTGTTTGTTATTTCCTTTAAAACGTTTGGATCCATAGGTCATTTGCATCTCTAACATGTTTCAAGCATGCATATCTATTTTTTAAATCATGTCTAGAAAAATCTCTTTCTTATCAAATTCCAAGCTAATGGGGTTGTTGAACTAGTGGAATTTCCCAAACTTGGATAACAAAACTTTTGTGTTCATTTGTGGTGTGTGAATAAATTTTATTTTCTTACATTTGTTATTGCTTTAAATTTTTTCCATACACAAACTCTAAAATTTTCATTTCGTTGTGATCTATTTGCCTTTCAACTCTTTTTTGTTCATGAGATGAAGGGAAAAGTGAAAACTCAAGTTTTAATTTAAGAGAGATATTTCCAAAAAGTGTCTGTAATTTTTTGGCATTGTAAACTCTTTTTAGTTTTTATATATCAGGTTTATCAATCGTTCGGAAAAGGGGGAGGCTGGGGAATTTTAACTGAGTGTTGAATCCAAACCCATAAGTCATTGCTTAAAAAAATATATCCCGTTATGCATGGTAAATCACTTTACAATCATCAATGCTCATTGGGTCAGCTTTTTTTAAATGGGCAAAATAATGGCTTGTTTGACTCGGGTAAATTTCCCACTGCACGTTCACTTGATAATTTAATGAGCGTTTGTTATGCTTTTTTAAAGGTTTGGATCCATAGGTCATTTGCATCTTTAACATGTTTCAAGTAGGCATATCCATTTTTTAAAGCATGTGTAGAAAAATCTCTTCCTTAACAAATTCCAAGCTATTGGGGTTGTGCAACTAGTGGAATTTCCCAAACTTCGATAACAAAACTTTTGGGTTCAGTTCTGGTGTGTCAATAAATTTTGTTTACTTACATTTGTCATTGCTTTAATTTTTTTCCATGCACGAACTCTAAAAGTTTCATTTCGTTGTGATCAATTTGACTTTCATCTCCTTTTTGTTTACGAGATGAAGGGAAAAGTGAAAACTCATGTTTTGATTTAAGAAAAAAGTATACATCTAAAATGGAAATGCACAATGCACAAATTTAGAGAATGACATTTCCAAAAAGTGTCTGTAATTTTTAAATATTGTAAACTCTTTTTAGTTGTTATATATCAGGTTTTGCAATCATCGGGAAAAGGGGGAAGTGGGGGACTTTAAATTGTGTGTTGAATCCCAACCCATAAGTCATTCCTTAAAAAAATATAGCATGCTACCCATGATAAATCACTTTACAATTATCAATGATCGTTAGGTCAGTTTTTTATAAATGGGCAAAATAATGGCTTGTTTGACTCGGGTAAATATCCCACCACACGTTCACTTGAGAATTTAATGAGCGTTTGTTATTCTCTTTAGAAGGATTAGATCCAAAGGTCATTTGCATCTTTAACATGTATCAAGCATGCATATCCATTTTTTAAATCATGTGTAAAAAATTCTCTTTGTTATCAAATTCCAAGCTATTGGGGTTGTTGAACTAGTGAAATTTCCCAAACTTGGATGACAAAACTTTTGTGTTCATTTGTGGTGTGTGAATAAATTTTCTTTACTTACATTTGTTATTGTTTTAAATTTTTTCCATACACGAACTCTAAAATTTTCATTTCGTTGTGATCTATTTGCCTTTCATCTCTTTTTTGTCTACGAGATGAAGGAAGAGTGAAAACTCAAGTTTTGATTTAAGAAAAAAGTATACATCTAAAATGGAAATGCACTACGCATAAATTTAGAGAGAGATATTTCCAAAAAGTGTCTGTAATTTTTAGGGATTCTAAAGTCTTTTTAGTTTTTATATATCTGGTTTTGCAAGCGTCAGGAAAAGGAGGAGGCGAGGGAATTTTAACTGAGTGTTGAATCCCCACCCATAAGTCATTCCTGAAATCAATATAGCCTGTTACGCATTATAAATTATTTTACAATCATCAATGATCGTTAGGTCAACTTTTTGTAAATGGGCAAAATAATGGCTCTTTGACTGAGGTAAATATCCCACCGCACTTTTACTTGAGAATTTAATGAGTGTTTGTTATTTCCTTTAAAATGTTTGGATCCATAGGTCATTTGCATCTCTAACATGTTTCAAGCATGCATATCTATTTTTTAAATCATGTGTAGAAAATCTCTTTCTTATCAAATTCCAAGCTAATGGGGTTGTTGAACTAGTGGAATTTCCCAAACTTGGATAACAAAACTTTTGTGTTCATTTGTGGTGTGTGAATAAATTTTATTTACTTACATTTGTTATTGCTTTAAATTTTTTCCATACACAAACTCTAAAATTTTCATTTCGTTGTGATCTATTTGCCTTTCAACTCTTTTTTGTTTATGAGATGAAGGGAAAAGTGAAAACTCAAGTTTTAATTTAAGAAAGATATTTCCAAAAAGTGTCTGTAATTTTTTGGCATTGTAAACTCTTTTTAGTTTTTATATATCAGGTTTATCAATCGTTGGGAAAAGGGGGAAGCTTGGGAATTTTAATTGAGTGTTGAATCCAAACCCATAAGTCAGTCCTTACAAAAATATAGCCTGTTACGCTTGGTGAATCACTTTAAAATCATCAATGATCGTTAGGTCAGCTTTTTATAAATGGGCGAAATAATGGCTTGTTTGACTCGGGTAAATATGCCACCACACGTTCACTTGACAATTTGTCGAGCGTTTGTTATTCTCTTTAAAAGGTTTGGATCCATTGGCTATTTTCATCTTTAACATGTTTCAAGCATGCATATCCACTTTTTAAAGCCTGTGAAGAAAAATCTCTTTCTTATCAAATTCCAAGCTTTTAGAGTTGTCGACCTAGTGGAATTTCTGAAACTTGGATAACAAACCTTTTGTGTTCATCCGTGGTGTGTGTATAATTTTTATTTACTTACATTTGTTATTGCTTTAAATGTTTCCAATACACGAACTCTAAATTTTTCATTTTGTTGTGACCTATTTACCTTTCACCTCTTTTTTATCTACGAGTTGAAGGGAAAAGTGAAAACTCAAGTTTTGATTTAAAGAAAAAGTATACATCTAAAATGGAAATGCACAGTGCAAAAATTTAGATATAGATATTTCTAAAAAGTGTCTATAATTTTTAGGGATTGTAAACTCTTTTTAGTTTTTATATATTAGGTTTTGCAATCTTCAGGAAAAGGGAGAGGCGGGGGAATTTTAACTGAGTGCTGAATCCCAGCCCATAAGTCATTCCTAACAAAAATATAGCCTCTCACGCATGATCAACCACTTGGAAATAATCCAGGATCATTAGCTCAACTTTTTGTAAATGGGCAAAATAATTAGCATGTTTGACTCGGGTAAATATCCCACCGCACGTTCACTAGAGAATTTAATGAGCGTTTGTTATTCTCTTTAAAAGGATTGGATCCATAGGTCATTTTCTTCTTTAACATGTTTCAAGCAAGCATATCAATTTTTTCAATCATGCGTAGAAAAAATCTTTTTCTTATCAAATTCCAAACTATTGTGGTTGTTGAACTAGTGGAATTTCCCAAATTTTGATTCCGAAAATTTTGTGTTCATTTGTGGTGTGTGAATAATTGTTCATTACTTACATTTGTTATTTCTTTAAAATTTTTCCATACACAAACTCTAAAATTTTCATTTTGTTGTGATCTATTTGTCTTTCATCTCTTTTTGGTCTACGAGATGAAGGGAAAAGTGAAAACTCAAGTTTTGATTTAAGAAAAAAGTATACATCTAGAATGGGAATGCACAATGTACAAAGTTAGAGAGAGATATTTTAAAAGAGTATCTGTAATTTTTAGGGATTGTAAACTCTTTTTAGTATTTATAAATCAAGTTTTGCACTCGCCAGGAAAAGGGGGAGGTAGGGGCATTTTAACTGAGTGTTGAATCCCAACCCATAAGTCATTCCTTAAAAAAATACAGCCCGTTACGCAAGATAAATCACTTTACTATCATCAATGATCGTTAGGTCTGCTTTTGTAATTGTGGGAAATAATTGCTTGTTTGACTAGGGTAAATATCCCACCGCACGTTAACTTGAGAATTTAATGAGCGTTTGTTATTCTATTTAAAAGGTTTGGATGCATAGATCATTTGCATCTTTAACATTTTTTAAAGCATATGTAGAAAAATCTCTTTCTTATCAAATTCCAATCTATTTGGTTGATGAACTAGTGGAATTTCTCAAATTTGGATAATAAAACTTTTGTGTTCATTTGTGATGTGTGAATAAATTTTCTTTACTTACATTAGTTATTGCTTTAAATCTTTTCTTTTCACAAACTCTTAAATTTTCATTTCGTATTGATCTATTTGCCTTTCATCTCTTTTTTGTCTACAAGATGAAGGGAAAAGTGAAAACTCAAGTTTTGATTTAAGAAAAAAGTATACATCTAAAATTTAAATGCACAATGTACAAATTTAGAGAGAGATATTTCAAAAACGTTTTGGTAATTTTTAGGGATTGTAAACTCTTTTTAGTTTTAATAAATCAGGTTTTGCAATCATCGGGAATAGGGGAAGGCATTGGAATTTTAGTTGAGTGTTGAATCCCAACCCATAAGTCATTGCTTACAAAAATATTGCCTGTTACGCAAGATAAATCACTTTATAATCATCAATGATCGGTAGGTCAGCATTTTGTTATTGGGCAAAATAATGGCTTGTTTGACTCTGGTAAATATCCCACCATACGTTCACTTGAAAATTTATTTAGCGTTTGTTATTCTCTTTAAAATATTTGGAGTAGGCATATCCATTTTTTAAATCATGTGTAGAAAAATCTTTTTTTTTATCAAATTCCAAGCTATTGGGGTTGTTGAACTAGTGGAATTTCCCAAACTTGGATAGCAGAACTTTTGTGTTCATTTGTGGTGTGTGAATAAATTTTCTTTACTTGTATTTGTTATTGCTTTAAATTTTTTCCATGTACAAACTCTCAAATTTTCATTTCGTTGTCATCTATTTGCCTTTCATCTCTTTTTTGTCTACGAGATGAAGGGAAAAGTGAAAGCTCAAGTTTTGATTGAATAAAAAAGAATACATCTAAAATTGAAATACACAATGCATAAATTTAGAGAGAGATATTTCCAAAAAGTGTCTGTAATTTTTAGGGATTCTAAAGTCTTTTTAGGGTATATGTATTTGGTTTTGCAATCGTTGGGAAAAGGGGGAGGCGAGGGAATTTTAACTGAGTGTTGAATCCCAACCCATAGGTCATTCCTTAAATAAATATAGCCCATTACACATGATAAATCACTTTACAATTATCAATGATTGTTAGGTCAGCTTTTTGTAAATGGGAAAAATAATTGCTTGTTGGACTCAAGTAAATATCCCGATGCACTTTCACTTGAGAATTTAATGAGCGTTTGTTATTTCCTTTAAAAGGTTTGGATCGATAGGTGATTTGCATCCTTAACATGTTATTTCAAGCATGCATATCCATTTTTAAATCATGTGTAGAAAAATTTCTTTCTTATCAAATTCCAAGCTATTGGGGTTGTTCAACTAGTGGAATTTCCCAAACTTGGATAACAAAACTTTTGTGTTTATTTGTTGTGTGTCAGTAAATTTTCTTTACTTACATTTGTTATTGCTTTAAATTTTTTCCATACTCAAACTCTAAAATTTTCATTTCGTTGTGATCAATTTGCCTTTCATCTCTTTTTTGTCTACGAGATGAAGGGAAAAATGAAAACTAGAGATTTTATTTAAGAAAAAAGTATACATCTAAAATGGAAAAGTACAATGCACAAATTTAAAGAGAGAAATATCCCAAAAGTGTCTATAATTTGTAGGCATTGTAAACTCTGTTTAGTTTTTATATATCAGGTTTATCAATCATCGGGAAAATGGGGAGGCGGGGAATTTTAACTGTGTGTTGAATCCAAACCCATAAGTCAGTCCTTACAAAAATATAGCCCATTACGCATGGTAAATCACTTTAACATCATCAATGATCGTTAGGTCAGCTTTTTGTAAATGGGCATAAGAATGGCTTGTTTTACTCGGGTAAATATGCCACCGCACGTTCACTTGAGAATTTGTTGAGCATTTGTTATTCTCTTTACAAGGTTTGGATACATAGGTTATTTTCATCTTTAACATGTTTCAAGCATACATATCAAATTTTTAAAGCATGTGAAGAAAAATCTCTATCTTATCAAATTCCAAGCTTTTGGGGTTATTGAACTAGTGGAATTTCCGAAACTTGGATAACAAAACTTTTGTGTTCATTCATGGTGTGTGTGTAAATTTTCTTTACTTACATTTGCTATTTCTTTAAATTTTTTCCATACACAAACTCTAAAATTTTCATTTTGTTGTGACCTATTTACCTTTCATCTCTTTTTTGTCTACGAGATGAAGGGAAAAGTGAAAACTCAAGTTTTGATTTAAGAAAAAAGTATACATCTAAAATGGAAATGCACAATGCAAAAATTTAGAGATAGATATTTCTAAAAAGTGTCTATAATTTTTAGGGATTGTAAACTCTTTTTAGTTTTTATATATCAGGTTTTGCAATCTTCAGGAAAAGGGGGAGGCGAGGGAATTTTAACTGAGTGCTGAATCCTAGCCCATAAGTCATTCCTTACAAAAATATAGCCTGTCACGCATGATAAATCACTTTGCAACAATCAAAGATCATTAGGTCAACTTTTTGTAAATGGGCAAAATAATGGCTTGATCGACTCTAGTAAATATCCCTCCCCACGTTCACTAAAGAATTTAATGAGCTTTTGTTATTCTCTTTAAAAGGTTTGGATCCATAGGTCATTTGCATCTTTAACATGTTTCAAGCAAGCATATCATTCTTTTAAAGCATGTGTAGAAAAAATCTCTTTCTTATCAAATTCTAAGCTATTGTGGTTGTTGAACAAGTGGAATTGCCCACACTTGGATACTGAAACTTTTGTGTTCATTTGTGGTGTGTGAATAATTTTTCTTTACTTACATTTGTTATTTCTTTAAATTTTTTCCATACACAAACTCTAAAATTTTCATTTCGTTGTGATCTATTTGCCTTTCATCTCTTTTTTATCGACGAGATGAAGGGAAAAGTGAAAACTCAAGTTTTGATTGAAGAAAAATGTAAACATCTAAAAAGAAATGTACAATGCAAAAATTTAGAGAGAGATATTTCCAAAATGTGTCGTAATTTTTAGGGATTGTAAGTTCTTTTTAGAGTTTATATATTAGGTTTTATAATCGTTGGGAAAAGGGGGAGGCGGGGGAATTTTTACTGAGCGTTGAATTCCAACCCATAAGTCACTCCTTACAAAAATATAGCCCGTTATGCATGATAAATCACTTTACAATCATCAATGATCGTTAGGTCAGGTTTTTGTAAATGGGCAAAATAATGGCTTGTTTGACTTGGGTAAATATCCCACCGCATGTTCACTAGAGAATTTAATGAGCGTTTGTTATTCTCTCTAAAAGGTTGGGATCCATAGGTCATTTGCATCTTTAACATTTTTCAAGCATGCATATCATTTTTTTAAAGCATGTGTAGCAAAATATCTTTCTTATCAAATTCAAAGCTATTTAGGTTGTTGAAACTAGTGGAATTTCCCAAACTTGGGTAAAAAAACTTTTGTGTTCATTTGTGGTGTGTGAATAATTTTTTTTTACTTACATTAGTTATTGTTTTAAATTTTTTCCATACACAAACTCTAAAATTTTCATTTCGTTGTGATCTATTTGCCTTTCTTCTCGTTTTTGTCTACGAGTTGAAGGGAAAAGTGAAAACTCAAGTTTTGGTTTAAGAAAAAAGTATTCATCTAAAATGGAAATGCACAATGCACAAATTTAAAGAGAGATAATTCAAAAAACTGTCTATAATTTTTAGGGATTGTAAACTATTTTTAGTTTTTATAAATCAGGTTTTGCAATCGTCGGGAAAAGGGGGAGGTGGCAGAATGTTTTTGAGTGTTGACTCTGTACCCATAAGTCTATCCTTACAAAAATATAGCCCGTTACACAAGATAAATCACTTTACAATCATCAATGATTGTTAGGTCATGTTTTTGTTAATGGGCAAAATAATGGCTTGTTTGACTTGGGTAAATATTCCACCGCATGTTCACTTTAAAATTTAATGAGTGTATGTTATTCTCTTTAAGAGGTTTAGAACCATAGGTCATTTGCATCTCTAACATGTTTCTACCATGCATATCCATTTTTTAACGCATGTATAGAAAAATCTCATTCTTATCAAATTCCAGGCTATTGGGGTTGCTAAACTAGTGGAACTTCCCAAACTTGGATAGCAAAACTTGTGTGTTCAGTTGTGGTGTGTGAATAAATTTTAATTACTTACATTTGTCATTGCTTTAAATTTTTTCAATACACGAACTCTAAAATTTCGTTGTGATCGATTTGTCTTTCATCTCTTTTTTGTTTATGAAATGACGGGAAAAATGAAAACACAAGTTTTTATTTAAGAAAAAGTATACATATAAAATGGAAATGCACAATGCAAAAATTTAGAGAGAAACTTTTCCAAAAAGTGTCTGTAATTTTTAGGGATTGTAAACACTTTTTTGTTTTTATATATCAGGTTTTGCAATTGTCGGGAAAAGGGGGAGGCGGGGGAATTTCAACTGAGTCTTGAATCCCAAACCATAAGTCATTTCTTACAAAACTATAGCCCGTTACACATGGTAAATCACTGTACAATCATCAATGATAGTTAGGTCAGCTTTTTGTAAATGGGAAAAATAATGGCATGTATGACTCGGGTAAATATCCCACCGCAAGTTCACTTGAGAATTTAATTAGCACTTCTTATTCTCTTTAAAAAGTTTGGATCCTAGGTCATTTGCATCTTTAACATGTTTCCAGTAAGCATATCCATTTTTTAAAGCATGTGTAGACAAATCTCTTTCTTAACAAATTCCAAGCTATTGGGGTTGTTGAACTAGTGGAATTTCCCAAACTTAGATAACAAAACTTTTGTGTTCATTTGTGGTGTGTGAATAAATTTTCTTTACTTACATTTGTTATTGCTTTAAATTTTTTCCATACTCAAACTCTAAAATTTTCATTTCTTTGTGATCTATTTTGCTTTTCATCTCTTTTTTTGTCTACGAGATGAAGGGAAAAATGAAAACTCAGGTTTTGATTTAAGGAAAAGGTAAACATCTAAAATGGAAAAGCACAATGCACAAATTTAAAGAGAGAAATTTTCCAAAAGTGTTTATAATTTTTAGGGATACAAAACTCTTTTTAGTTTCTATATATCAGATTTTGCAATCGTCAGAAAAAATGGGAGGCGGGGGAATTTTAACTGAGTGTTGAATCCCAAGCCATAAGTCATTCCTAATAAAAATATAGCTCGTTACGCATGATAAATCACTTTAAAATCATCAATGATCATTAGGTCAGCTTTTTATAAATGGGAAAATAATGGATTGTTTGACTCGAGTAAATATCCCACTGCACGTTCACGTGAGAATTTAATGAGCGTTTTTTATTCTCTTTAAAAGGTTTGGAACCATAGGTCATTTGTATCTTTAACAAGTTTCAAACATGCATATCCATTTTTAAAGCATGTGTAGAAAAATCGCTTTCTTATCAAATTCCAAGCTATTGTGGTTGTTGAACTGGTGGAATTTCCCAAACTTGGATAACAAAACTTTTGTGTTCATTTGTGGTGTGTGAATAAATTTTCTTTACTTAAATTTGTTATTTCTTTAAATTATTTCCATACACAAACTCTAAAATTTTCATTTCATTGTGATCTATTTGCCTTTCATATCTTTTTGTCTGTGAGATGAAGGGAAAAGTGAAAACTCAAGTTTTGAAGTAAGAAAAAAGTATACATCTAAAATGGAAATTCTCTATGCATAAATTTGGAGAGAGATATTTCCAAAAAGTGTCTGTAATTTTTAGGGATTCTAAAGTCTTTTTAGCTTTTATATATCTGGTTTTGCAATCATCGGGAAAAGGGGGAGGCGAGGGAATTTTAACTGAGTGTTGAATCCGAACCCATAAGTCATTCCTTGAATAAATATAGCCTGTTACGCATGATAAATAACTTTATAATCATCAATGATCCCTAGGTCAACTTTTTATAAATGGGAAAAATAATTGCTTGTTTGACTCAGGTAAATATTCTGAAGCACTTTCACTTGTGAATTTAATGAGCGTTTTTTATTTCCTTTAAATGGTTTGGATCGATAGGTGATTTGCATCTTTTACATGTTATTTAAAGCATGCATATCCATTTTTTAAATCATGTGTAAAAAAATCTCTTTCGTATCAAATTCCAAGCTATTGGGGTTGTTGAACTAGTGGAATTTCCCAAACATGGATAACAAAAATTTTGTTTTTATTTGTGGTGTGTGAATAAATTTTCTTTACTTACATTTGTTATTGCTTTAAATTTTTTCCATACTCAAACTCTAAAATTTTCATTTCGTTGTGATCTATTATGCTTTTCATCTCATTTTTGTCTACGAGATGAAGGGAAAAACGAAAAATCAAGTTTTGATTTAAGAAAAAAGTAAACATCTAAAATGGAAAAGCACAATGCACAAATATAAAGAGAGAAATTTAAAAAAAGTGTCTATAACTTTTAGGCATTGTAAACCCTTTTTAGTTTTTATATATCAGGTTTATCAATCATCGGGAAAAGGGGGGAGGCGAGGGAATTTTAACTGAGTGTTGAATCCAAACCCATAAGTCAGTCCTTATAAAAATATAGCCCGTTACGCATGGTAAATCACTTTAAAATCATCAATGATCGTTAGGTCAGCTTTTTGTAAATGGGCATAATAATGGCTTGTTTACCCGGGTAAATATGCCACCGCATGTTCACTTGAGAATTTGTTGAGCGTTTTTTATTCTCTTTAAAAGGTTTGGATCCATAGGTTATTTTCATATTTAACATGTTTCAAGCATGCATATCCATTTTTTAAAGCATGTGAAGAAAAATCTCTTTCTTATCAAATTCCAAACTTTTGGGGTTATTGAACTAGTGGAATTTTCGAAACTTGGGTAACAAAAATTTTGTGTTCATTCATGGTGTGTGTATAAATTTTCTTTACTTACATTTTTTATTGCTTTATATTTTTTCCATACACAAACTCTAAAATTTTCATTTTTTTGTGACCTATTTGCCTTTCATCTCTTTTTTGTCTACGAGATGAAGGGAAAAGTGAAAACTCAAGTTTTGATTTAAGAAAAGAGTATACATCTAAAATGGAAATGCACAATACAAAAATTTAGAGATAGATATTTCTATAAAGTGTCTGTAATTTTTAGGGATTGTAAACTCTTTTTAGTTTTTATGTATAAGGTTTTGCAATCTTCGGGAAAAGGGGGAAGCAGGGGAATTTTAACTGAGTGCTGAATCCCAGCCCATAAATCATTCCTTAAAAAAATAAATCCTATCACCCATGATAAATTACTTTGCAATAATCAGTGATCGTTAGGTCAGCTTTTTGTAAATGGGCGAAATAATGGCTTGTTTAACTCAGGTAAATATCCCACCGCACGTTCACTAGAGAATTTAATGAGCATTGGTTATTCTCTTTAAAAAGTTTGGATCCATAGGTCATTTGCATCTTTAACATGTTTCAAGCAAGCATATCATTTTTTAAAAGCATGTGCAGAAAAAATCTCTTTCTTATCTAATTCCAAGCAATTGTGGTTGTTGAACAAGTGGAATTTCCCAAACTTGGATACTGAAACTTTTGTGTTCATTTGTGGTGTGTGAATAATTTTTATTTACTTACATTTGTTATTGCTTTAAATTTTTTCCATACACAAACTCTAAAATTTTCATTTCGTTGTGATCTATTTGCCTTTCATCTCTTTTTTGTCTACGAGATGAAGGGAAAAGTGAAAACTCAAGTTTTGATTTAAGAAAAATGTATACATCTAAAATGGAAAAGCACAATGCACAAATTTAGAGAGAGATATTTCAAAAAAGTTCCTGTAATTTTTAGGCAGTGTAAACTCTTTTTAGTTTTAATAAATCAGGTTTTACAAACGTCGAGAAAAGGGGGAGGCATGGGAATTTTAACAGAGTGTTGAATCCCAACCCATAAGTCATTCCTTAGAAAAATATAGCCCGTTACGCATGATAAATCAGTTTACAATCATCAATGATTGTTAGTTCAGCTTTTTTTAATTGGGCAAAATAATGGCTAGTTTGACTCTGATAAATATCCCACCGCACGTTCACTTGTGAATTTAATAAGCATTTGTTATTCTCTTTCAAAGGTTTGGATCCATAGGTCGTTTGCATCTTTAACATGTTTGAAGCAGGCATATCCATTTTTTAAAGCATGTGTAGAAAAATCTCTTTCTTATCAAATTCCAAGCTATTGGGGTTGTTGAACTGGTGGAATTTCCCAAACTTGGATAACAGAACTTTTATGTTCATTTTTGGTGTGTGAATATATTTTCTTTACTTAAATTTGTTATTTCTTTAAATTTTTCCATATACAAACTCTAAAATTTTCATTTCGTTGTGATCTATTTGCCTTTCATCCCTTTTTTGTCTACGAGATGAAGGGAAAAATAAAAGTTCATGTTTTGATTAAAGAAAAAAGTATACATCTAAAAAGGAAATGTACAGTGCAAAAATTTAGAGAGAGATAGTTCCAAAAAATGTCTGTAATTTTTAGGGATTGTAAGCTCTTTTTAGTTTTTATATATCAGGTTTAATAATCGTTAGGAAAAGGTTGAGGCGGGGGAATTTTAACTATGTGTTGAATCCAAATCCATAAGTCATTCCTTAAAAAAATATAGCCCGTTACGCATGATAAATCACTTTACAATCATCAATGATCATTAGGTCAACTTTTTCTAAATGGGCAAAATAATGGCTTGTTTGCCTCGGGTAAATATCCCACCGCACGTTCACTAGAGAATTTAATGAGCGTTTGTTATTCTCTCTAAAAGGTTGGGATCCATAGGTCATTTTCATCTTTAACATGTTTCAAGCATGCATATCAATTTTTTAAAGCATGTGTAGTAAAATATCTTTCTTATAAAATTCCAAGCTATTTGGGTTGTTGAAACTAGTGGAATTTCCTAAACTTGGGTAAGAAAACTTTTGTGTTCATTTGTGGTGTGTGAATAAATTTTGTTTACTTACATGAGCTATTGCTTTAAATTATTTCCATACACAAACTCTAAAATTTTCATTTCGTTGCGATCTATTTGCCTTTCTTCTCTTTTTTGTCTACAAGATGAAGGGAAAAGTGAAAACTCAAGTTTTGGTTTAAGAAAAAAGTATACATCTAAAATGGAAATGCACAATGCAAAAATTTAGAGAGAGATATTTCCAAAAAGTGTCTATAATTTTTTGGGATTGCAAACTCTTTTTAGTTTTTATAAATCAGGTTTTGCAATCATCGGGAAAAGGGGGAGGCGACGGAATTTTATCTGAGTGTTGACACTGTACCCATGAGTCATTCCTTATAAAAATATAGCCCGTTACACAAAATAAATCACTTTACAATCATCAATGATTATTAGGTCATCTTTTTGTTAATGGGCAAAATAATGGCTTGTTTGACTCGGGTAAATATTCCTCCGCACGTTCACTTGAAAATTTAATGAGCATTTGTTATTCTCTTTAAAAGGTTTAGAACCATACATCATTTGCAACTTTAACATATTTCTACCATGAATATCCATTTTTAAAACCATGTGTAGAAAAATCTCTTTCTAATCAAATTCCAAGCTATTGGGGTTTTTGAACTAGTGGAATTTTCCAAACTTCGATAACAAAACTTTTGTGTTCAGTTGTGGGGTGTGAATAAATTTTATTTACTTACATTTGTCATTGCTGTAAATTTTTTCCATACACGAACTCTAAAAGTTGCATTTCGTTGTGTTCGATTTGCCTTTCATCTCTTTTTTGTTTACGAGATGAAGGGAAAAGTGAAAACTCAAGTTTTTATTTAAGAAAAAAGTATACATCCAAAAGGGAAATGTACAATACAAATATTTAGTGAGAGATATTTCCAAAAATTGTCTATAATTTTTAGGGATTGTAAACTCTTTTTAGTTTTTATACATCAGGTTTTGCAATTGTCGGGAAATGGGGGAGGTGGGGGAATTTTAACTGAGTGTTGAATCCCAACCCATAAGTCATTCCTTACAAAAATATAGCTCGTTACCCATGATAAATTAGTTTACAATCATAAATGATCATTTGGTCAGTTTTTTGTAATTGGGCAAAATAATGGCATGTTTGACACTGATAAATATCCCACCGCATGTTCACTTGTGAATTTAATGAGAGTTTTTTATTCTCTTTGAAAGGTTTGGATCCATAGGTCGTTTGCATCTTTAACATGTTTGAAGCAGACATATCCATTTTTTAAAGCATGTGTAGAAAAATCTGTTTCATATCAAACTCCAAGCTATTGGGGCTGTTGAACTAGTGGAATTTCCCAAACATGGATAACAGAACTTTTGTGTTCATTTGTGGTGTGTGCATAAATTTTCTTTACTTAAATTTGTTATTACTTTAAAATTTTTCCATACACAAACTCTAAAATTTTCATTTCGCTGTGATCTATTTGCCTTTCATCCCGTTTTTGTCTACGAGATGAAGGGAAAAATGAAAACTTATGCTTAGATTAAAGAAAAAAGTATACATCTAAAAAGAAAATGTACAATGCAAAAATTTAGAGAGAGATAGTTCCAAAAAGTGTCTGTAATTTTTAGGGATTGTAAGCTCTTTTTAGTTTTTATATATCAAGTTTTACAATCGTTGGGAAAAGGGGGAGGCGTGGGAATTATAACTGAGTGTTGAATCCCAACCCATAAGTCATTCCTTACAAAAATATAGCCCGTTACACAATGTGAATCACTTTACAATCATCAAATATCGTTAGGTCAGCTTTTTGTAAATGGGCAAAATAATGGCTTGTTTGACTCGGGTAAATATCCCACTGCCTGTTCACTAGAGAATTTAATGAGCATTTGTTATTCTCTCTAAAAGGTTGGAATCCATAGGTCATTTGTATCTTTAACATTTTTCAGGCATGCATATCAATTTTTTAAGCATGTGTATCAAAATATCTTTCTTATCAATTTCCAAGCTATTTGGCTTATTGAAACTAGTGGAATTTTCCAAACTTGGGTAACAAAACTTTTGTTTTCATTTGTGGTGTGTGAATAATTTTTTTTTATTGACATTAGTTTTTGTTTTAAATTTTTTTCCATACACAAACTCTAAAATTTTCATTTCGTTGTGATCTATTTGCCTTTGTTCTCTTTTTTGTCTATGAGAGGAAGGGAAAAGTGAAAACTCAAGTTTTGGTTTAAGAAAAAAGTATAAATCTAAAATGGAAATGCACAATGCAAAATTTAGAGAGAGATATTTCCAAAAAAGTGTCTATAATTTTTATGGATTGTAAATTCTTTTTAGTTTTTCTATATCAGGTTTTGCAATCGTCGGGAAAAGGGAGAGGCGCCAGAATTTTATCTGAGAGTTGACTCCGTACCCATAAGTCATTCCTTACAAAAATAAAGCCCGTTACGCGAGATAAATCACTTTACAATCATCAATGATTGTTAGGTCATCTTTTTGTTAATGGGCAAAATAATGGCTTGTTTGACTCGGGTAAATATTACACCGCACGTTCACTTGAAAATTTAATGTGCGTTTATTATTCTTTTGAAGAGGTTTAGAACCATAGGTCATTTTCAATACACGAACTCTAAAATTTTCATTTCTTTGTGATCGATTTGCCTTTCATCTCTTTTTTGTTTACGAAATGAAGGGAAAAGTGAAAACTCAAGTTTTGATTTAAACGGGTAAATGCACAATGCACAAATGCGAAAATTTAGAGAGAGATATTTCCAAAAAGTGTCTGTAATTTTTAGGGATTGTAAACTTTTTTTATTTTTTATATATCACGAGTTGCAATTGTCGGGAAAAGGGGGAGGCGGGGGAATTTTAACTGAGTGTTGAATCCCAACCCATAAGTCATTCCTTGAAAAAATATAGCCCGTTACGCATGGTAAATCACTTTACTATCATCAATGATCGTTAGGTCTGCTTTGTGTAAACGGGTAAATATCCCACCACACGTTCACTTGAGAATTTAATGAACACTTCTTATTCTCTTTAAAAAGTTTGGATCCATAAGTCATTTGCGTCTTTAATATGTTTCAAGTATGCATATCCATTTTTTAAAGCATGTGCAGACAAATCTCTTTCTTAACAAATTCCAAGCTATTGGGGTTGTTAACCTAGAGGAATTTTCCAAACTTCGAGAAAAAACTTTTGTGTTGATTTGTTGTGTGTGAATAAATTTTCTTTACTTACATTTGTTATATCTTTAAATTATTTCCATACACAAACTCTAAAATTTTCATTTCGTTGTGATCTATTTGCCTTTCATCTCTTTTTTGTCTACAAGAAGAAGGGAAAAGTGAAAACTCGAGTTTTGATTTAAGAAAAAAGTATCCATCTAAAATAGAAATGCTCAATGCACAAATTTAGAGAGAGTTATTTCAGAAAAGTGTTTATAATTTTTAGGGATACAAAACTCTTTTTAGTTTCTAAATATCAGATTTTGCAATCGTCGGGAAAAGCGAGAGGCGGGGGAATTTTTACTGAGAGTTGAATCCCAACCCATAAGTCATTCCTTACAAAAATATAGCCCGTTACGCATGATAAATCACTTTAAAATCATCAATGATCGTTAGATCAGCTTTTTGTAAATGGGAAAATAATGGATTGTTTGACTCGGGTAAATATCCCACCGCACGTTCACATGAGAATTTATTGAGCGTTTGTTATTCTCTTTAAAAGGTTTCAAACCATAGGTCATTTGCATCTTTGACAAGTTTCAAAATTGCATATCCATTTTTTAAAGCATGTGTAGAAAAATCTCATTCTTATCAAATTGCAAGCTATTGTGGTTGTTGAACTGGTGGAATTTCCCAAACTTGGATAACAAATCTTTTGTGTTCATTTGTGGTGTGTGAATAAATTTTATTTACTTACATTTGTTATTGCTTTAAATTTTTTTTATACACAAACTCTAAAATTTTCATTTCGTTGTGATCTATTTGCCTTTCATCTCTTTTTTGTCTACGAGATGAAGGGAAAAGTGAAAACTCAAGTTTTTATTTAAGAAAAAAGTATACATCTTAAATGAAAAAGCACAGCGCAAAAATTTAAAGAGAGATATTTCCAAAAAGTTTCTGTTATTTTTAGGCATTGTAAATTCTTTTTAGTTTTTATATATCAGGTTTATCAATCGTCGAAAAAAGGGGGAGGCGGGGGAATTTTAAATGAGTGTTGAATCACAACCCATAAGTCAGTCCTTACAAAAATACAGCTCGTTACGCATGGTAAATCACTTTAAAATCATCAATGTTCGTTAGGTAAGCTTTTTGTTAATGGGCAAAATAATGGCTTGTTTGACTCGGGTAAATATGCCACCGCACATTCACTTGAGAATTTATTGAGCATTTGTTATTCTCTTTAATAGGCTTGGATCCATAGGTTATTTTCATCTTGAACATGTTTCAAGCATGCATATCCATTTTTTAAAGCATGTGAAGAAAAATCTCTTTCTTATCAAATTCCAAGCTTTTGGGGTTGTTGAACTAGTGGAATTTCCTAAACTTGGATAACAAAACTTTTGTTCTCATTCGTGGTGTGTGTATAAATTTTCTTTTCTTACATTTGTTATTAAATTTTTTCCTTACAAAAACTCTAAAACTTTCATTTTGTTGTGATCTATTTGCCTTTCATCTCTTTTTTGTCTACGAGATGAATAGAAAAGTGAAAACTTAAGTTTTCATTTAAGAAAAAAGTATACATCTAAAATGAAAATGCACAATGCACAAATTTAGAGAGAGATATTTTAAAAATGTGTCTCTAATTTTTAAATATTGTAAACTCTTTTTAGTTTTTATATATCAGTTTTTGCAATCGTCGGGAAAAGGGGGAGGGCGGGGGACTTTTAAATGTGTGTTGAATCCCAAACCTTAAGTCATTCCTTAAAAAAATATAGCATGCTACCCATGATAAATCACTTTACAATTATCAATGATCGTTAGGTCAGATTTTTGTAAAAGGGCAAAATAATGGCTTGTTTGACTCGGGTAAATATCCCACCGCATGTTCACTTGAGAATTTAATGAGCGTTTGTTATTCTCTTTGGAAGGTTTGGATCCATAGGTCATTTGCATCTTTAACATTTTTCAAGCATGCATATCCATTTTTTAAAGCATGTGTAAAAAATTATCTTTCTTATCAAATTCCAAGCTATTGGGGGTTTTGAACTAGTGGAATTTCCCAAACTTGGATAACAAAACTTTTGTGTTCATTTGTGGTGTGTGAATAAATTTTCTTTACTTAAATTTGTTATTGCTTTAAATTTTTCCCACACACAATCTCGAAAATTTTCATTTAGTTGTGATTTAATTGCCTTTCATCTTTTTTTAGTCTACGAGATGAAGGGAAAAGTGAAAACTCAAGTTTTAATTTAAGAAAAAAATTTACATCTGAAATGGAAATGCACAACGTAAAAATTTAGAGAGAGATATTTCCAAAAAGTGTCTTTAATTTTTAAGGATTGTAAAGTCTTTTTAGTTCTTATATATCAGGTTTTGCAATCGTCGGGAAAAAGGGAGGCCGGGGAATTGTAACTGAGCGCTTAATCCCAACCCATAAGTCATTCCTTACAATAGCCTGTTACGCATGGTAAATCATTTTACAATCATCAGTGATCGTTAAGTCAGCTTTTTTAAAATGGGCAAAATAATGGCTTGTTTGACTTGGGTAAATATCCCACTTCATGTTCACTTGAGAATTTAATGAGCGTTTGTTATTCTATTTAAATGGTTTGGATCCATAGGTCATTTGCTTCTTTAACATGTTTTAAGTATGCATATCTATTTTTTAAAGCATGTGTAGAAAAAACTCTTTCTTAAAAATTTCCAAGCTATTGCGATTGTTGAACTAGTGGAATTTCCCAAACTTGGATCACAAAACTTTTGTGTTCATTTGTGGTGTGTGAATAAATTTTCTTTACTTACATTTGTTATTGCTTAAAATTTTTTCCTTACACAAACTCTAAAATTTTCATTTTGTTCTGATCTATTTGCCTTTCATCTCTTTTTTGTCTACGAGATGTAGGGAAAAGTGAAAACTCAAGTTTTGATTTAAGAAAAAAGTATACATCTAAAATGGAAATGCACTATGCATAAATTTAGAGAGAGATATTTCCAAAATGTGTCTGTAATTTTTAGGGATTCTAAAGTCTTTTTAGTTTTTATATATCTGGCTTTGCAATTGTCGGGAAAAAGGGGAGGCGAGGGAATTTTAACTGAGTGTTGAATCCGAACCCATAAGTCATTCCTTAAATAAATATAGCCCGTTACGCATGATAAATAACTTCACAATCCTCAATGATTGTTAGGTCAGCTTTTTGTAAATGGGCAGAATAATGGCTTGTTTGACTGAGGTAAATATCCCACCACACTTTCACTTGAGAATTTAATGAGCGTTTATTGTTTCTTTTAAAAGGTTTTGATCCATAGGTCATTTGCATCTTTAAAATGTTTCAAGCATGCATATCCATTTTTTAAATCATGTGTAGAAAAATCTCTTTATGATCAAATTCCAATCTATTGGGGTTGTTGAACTAGTGGAATTTCCCAAACTTGGTTAACAAAACTTTTGTGTTCATTTGTGGTGTGTGAATAAATTTTCTTTACTTTAATTTTTTATTTCTTTAAATTTTTTCCGTACACTAGTTCTAAAATTTTCATTTTGTTGTGATCTATTTGCCTTTCATCTCTTTTTAGTTACAAGATGAAGGCAAAAGTGAAAACTCAAGTTTTGATTTAAGAAAATAGAATACATCTAAAATGGAAAAGCACAATGCACAAATTTAAAGAGAGATATTTCTGAAAAGTGTCTGTAATTTGTAGGCATTGTAAACTCTTTTTAGTTTTTATATATCAGGTTGATCAATCGTCGGGAAAAGGGGGAGGGTGGGGAATTTTAACTGAGTGTTGAATCCCAACCCATAAGTTAGTCCTTACAAAAATATAGCCCGTTACGCATGGCAAATCACTTTAAAATCATCAATGATCGCTAGGTCAGCTTTTTGTAAATATGCAAAATAATGGCTTGTTTGACTTGGGTAAATAAGCCACCGGATGTTCATTTGAGAATTTATTGAGCATTTTTTATTCTCTTTAAAAGGTTTGGATCCATAGGTTATTTTCATCTTTAACATGTTTCAAGCTTGCATATCCATTTTTTAAAGCATGTGAAGAAAAATCTCTTTCTTATCAAATTCCAAGATTTTGGTGTTGTTGAACTAGTGGAATTTTCGAAACTTGGATAACAAAACTTTTGTGTTCATTCGTGTTGTGCGTATAAAATTTATTTACTTACATTTGTTATTGCTTTAAATTTTTTCCATACACAAACTCAAATTTTGATTTAAGAAAAAAGTATTAGAAATGTACAATGCAAATATTTAGAGACAGATATTTCTAAAAAGTGTCTGTAATTTTTATGGATTGTAAACTCCTTTTAGTTTTTATATATTAGGTTTTGCAATTTTCAGGTAAAGGGGGAGGCGGGGGAATTTTAACTGAATGCTGAATCCCAGCCCATAAGTTATTCCTTAAAAAAATATAGCCTTTCACGCATGATAAATCACTTTGCAATAATCAATGATCGTTAGGTCAGCTTTTTGTTAATGGGCAAAATAATGGCTTGTTTGACTCAGGTAAATATCCCACCGCACATTCACTAGAGAATTTAATGAGCATTTGTTATTCTCTTTAAAAGGTTTGGATCCATAGGTTATTTTCATCTTTAACAAGTTTCAAGCAAGCATATCTACTTTTTAAATCATGTGAAGAAAAAATCCCTTTCTTATCAAATTCCAAGTTATTGTGGTTGTTGAACAAGTGGAATTTCCAAAACATGGGTACCAAAACTTTTGAGTTCATTTGTGGTGTGTGAATAACTTTTCTTTACTTACATTTGTTATTTCTTTAAAAATTTTCCATACACAAACTCTAAAATTTTCATTTCGTTGTGATCTATTTGCCTTTCATCTCATTTTTGTCTACGAGATGAAGGGAAAAGTGAAAACTCAAGTTTTGAATTAAGAAAAAATTATACATCTAAAATGGAAATGCACAATGTACAAGTTTAGAGAGAGATATTTCAAAAAAGTATCTATAATTTTTAGGGATTGTAAACTCTTTTTAGATTTTATAAATCAAGTTTTGGAATCTTCGGGAAAAGGGGGAGGCAGGGGAATTTTAACTGAGTGTTGAATCCCAACCCATAAGTCATTCCTTACAAAAATATAGCCCGTTATGCAACAAAAATCACTTTACAATCATCAATGATCGTTAGGTCAGTTTTTTGTAATTGGGCAAAATAATTGCTTGTTTGAATCGGGAAAATATCCCACCGCACGTTCACTTGAGAATTTAATGAGTGCTTGTTATTCCATTTAAAAGGTATGGATCCATAGGTCATTTGCATCTTTAACATGTTCAAAGTATGCCTATCCATTTTTTAAAGCATGTGTAGAAAAATCTCTTTCTTATCGAATTCCATGCTATTTGGTTGTTGAACTAGTGGAATTTCCCAAACATGGATAACAAAACTTTTGTGTTCATTTTTGGTGTGTGAATAAATTTTCTTTACTTACATTTGTTATTTCTTTAAATTTTTTCCATACAAAAACTCTTAAATTTTCATTTCGTTGTGATCTATTTGCCTTTCATCTCTTTTTTGTCTACGAGATGAAGGGAAAAGTGAAAACTCAAGTTTTGATTTCAGAAAAAAGTATACATCTAAAATAGAAATGCACAATGTACAAATTTAGAGAGAGATATTTCACAAAAGTTTATGTAATTTTTAAGGATTGTAAACTCTTTATAGTTTTAATAAATCTGGTTTTGCAATCATCGGGAGAAGGGGGAGGCATGGGAATTTTAACTGAGTGTTGAATCCCAACCCATAAGTCATTCCATACAAAAATATAGCCCGTTACTCATGATAAATCACTTTACAATCATCAATGATCGTTAGGTCAGCTTTTTGTAATTGGGCAAAATAATGGCTTGTTTGACTCTGGTAAATATCCTACCGGACATTCACTTGAAAATTTAATGAGCGTTTCTTATTCTCTATCAAAGGTTTGGATCCATAGGTCGTTTGCATCTTTAACTTGTTTGAAGCAGGCATATCAATTTTTTAAAGCACGTGTAGAAAATTCTCTTTCTTGTCAAATTCCACGCTCTTGGGGTTGTTGAATAAGTGGAATTTCCAAAACTCTGATAACAAAACTTTTGTGTTCTTTTGTGGTATGTGAATAAATTTTCTTTACTTAAATTTGTTATTGCTTTAATTTTTTTCCGTACACAAACTCTAAAATTTTTATTTCGCTGTGATATATTTGCCTTTCATCCCTTTTTTGTCTATGAGATGAAGGGAAAAATTAAAACTCATGTTTTGATTTAAGAAAAAAGTATACATCTAAAATGGAAATGTGCAATGCAAAAATTTAGAGAGAGATATAAATGTCTGTAATTTTTAGGGATTGTAAACTCTTTTTAGTTTTTATATATCAGGTTTTACAATCGTTGGGAAAAGGGGGAGGCGGGGGAATTTTAACCGAGTTTTGAGTCCCAACCCATAAGTCGTTTCCTTACAAAAATATAGACCGTTACACATGATAAATCATTTTACAATCATCAATGATCATTAGGTCAGCTTTTTGTAAATGGGAAAAATAATGGCTTGTTTGACTCGGGTAGATCACCCACAGCACGTTCACTAGAGAATTTAATGAGCTTTTGTTATTCTCTCTAAAAGGTTGGGATCCATAGGTCATTTGCATCTTTAATATTTTTCAAGCATGCATTTCAATTTTTTAAAGCATGTATAGCAAAATATCTTTCTTATCAAATTCCATGCTATTTGGGTTGTTTAATTAGTGGAATTACCCAAACTTGGGTAACAAAACTTTTGAATTCATTTGTGGTCAGTGAATAAATTTTCTTTACTTACATTAGTTATTGAATAAATTTTTTCCTTACACAAAATCTAAAATTTTCATTTCTTTTTTATCAATTTGCCTTTCATCTCTTTTTTGTCTACAAGATGAAGGGAAAAGTGAAAACTCAAGTTTTGGTTTAAGAAAAAAGTATACATCTAAAATGGAAATGCACAAGGCACAAATTTACAGAGAGATATTTCCAAAAAGTGTCTATAATTTTTAGGGATTGTAAACTCTTTTTAGTTTTTCTATATCAGTTTTTGCAATCGTCGGGAAAAGAGGGAGGCGCCAGAATTTTATTTGAGTGTTGACTCCATACCCATAACTCATTCCTTACAAAAATATAGCCCGTTACGCAAGAAAAATCACTTTAAAATCATCAATGATTGTTAGATCATCTTTTTGTTAATGGGCAAAATAATGGCTTGTTTTACTCGGGTAAATATTCCATCGCACGTTCACTTGAAAATTTAATGAGCGTTTTTTATTCTCTTTAAAAGGTTTAGAACCATAGGTCATTTGCATCTTTAACATGTTTCTACCATGCATATCCATTTTTTAAAGCACGTGTAGAAAAATCTCTTTCATATCAAATTCCTAGCTATTGGGGTAGTTGAACTAGTGGAATTTCCCAAACTTAGATAATGAAACTTTTCTGTTCAGTTGTGGTGTGCGAATAAATTTTATTTACTTAAATTTGTCATGACTTTAAATTTTTTCCATACACGAACTCTAAAAGTTTCATTTCGTTGTAATCTATTTGCCTTTCATCTTTTTTTTGTTTACGAGATGAAGGGAAAAGTGAAAACTCAAGTTTTGATTTAAGAAAAAAGTATACGTCTAAAATGGAAATGCACAATGCAAAAATTTAGAGAGAGATATTTAAAAAATGTGTTTGTAATTTTAAGCGATACTAAACTCTTTTTCTATATATCAGGTTTTGCAATCGTCGGGAAAATGGGGAGGCGGGGGAATTTTAACTGAGTGTTGAATCCAAACCCATAAGTTATTCCTTACAAAAATATAACCCGTTACGCATGGTAAATCACTTTACAATCATCAATGATCATTAGGTCAGCTTTTTGTAAATGGGAAAAATAATGCCTTATTTGACTAGGGTAAATATCTCACCACATGTTCACTTGAGAATTTAATGAGCCCCTGTTATTCTCTTTAAATGGTTTGGATCCATCGGTCATTTGAATCTTTAACATGTTTCAAGCATGAATATCCATTTTTTAAAGCATGTGTAGACAAATCTCTTTCTTAACAAAGTCCAAGCTATTGGGGTTGTTGAACTAGTGGAATTTCCCAAACTTGGATAACAAAACTTTTGTGTTCATTTGTGGTGTGTGAATAAATTTTCTTGACTTACATTTGTTATTGCTTTAAATTTTTTCCATACACAAACTCTAAAATTTTCATTTCGTTGTGATCTATTTGCCCATCATCTCTTTTTTGTCTACAAGATGAAGGGAAAAGAGAAAAATCAAGTTTTTATTTCAGAAAAAAGTATACATCTAAAATGGAATGCACAATCCAAAAATTTTGAGAGAGATATTTCAAAAAAGTGTTTGTAATTTTTATGAATACTGAACTCTTTTTAGTTTCCATATATCAGGTTTTGCAATCGTCATGAAACGCGGGAGGCGGGGGAATTTTAACTGAGTGTTGGATCCCAACCCATAAGTCATTCCTTAAAAAAATATAGCCCGTTACACATGATAAATCATTTTAAAATCATCAATGATCATTAGGTCAGCTTTTTGTAAATGGGCAAAATAATAGATTGTTTAACTCGGGTAAATATCCCACCGCACGTTCACGTGAGAATTTAATGAGCGTTTGTTATTCTCTTTAAAAGGTTTGGAACGCTAGGTCATTTGCATCTTCAACATGTTTCAAACATGCATATCCATTTTTTAAAGCATATAGAAAAATATCTTCCTTACCAAATTCCAAGCTTTTGGGGTTGTTGAACAGGTGGAATTTCCCAAACTTGGATAACAAAACTTTTGTGTTCATTTATGTTGTGTCAATATATTTTCTTTACTTACGTTTGTTTTTACTTTAAATTTTTTCCATACACAAACTCTTAAATTTTCATTTGGTTGTATTCTTTTTGCCTTTCATCTCTTCTTTGTCTACTAGATGAAGGGAAAAGTGAAAACTCAAGTTTTGATACATTAAAAAAGTTTACATCTTATATGGAAATGCACAATGCACAAATTTAGAGAGAGATATTTTCAAAAAGAGTTTGTAAATTTTAGGGATTGTAAACTCTTTTTTGTTTTTATATATCAGGTTTTGCAATTGTCGGGAAAAGGGGGAGGCGAGGGAATTTTAACTGAGTGTTGAATCCCAACCCATAAGTCATTTCTTACAAAAATATAGCCCTTTATGCATGATAAATCACTTTACAATCGTCAATGATCGTTAAGTCAACTTTTTGTAAATGGGCAAAATAATGAATTCTTTGACTCGGGTAAATATCCCACCCCACGTTCATGGGAGAATTTAATAAGCGTTTGTTATTCTCTTTAAAAGGTTTGGAACCATAGGTCATTTCCATTTTTAACATGTTTCATGCATGCATATCCATTTTTTAAAGCATGCGTAGAAAAATCTCTTTCTTATCAAATTCCAAGCTATTGGGGTTCTTGAACTAGTGGAATTTCCCAAACTTGGATAATAAAACTTTTTAATCGTTTGTGGTGTGTGAATAAATTTTCTTTACTTACATTAGTTATGACTTTAAATTTTTCCGATTCACAAACTCTAAAATTTTCATTTCGTTGTAATTTATTTGCCTTTCATCTCTTTTTTGTCTACAAGATGAAGGGAAAGGTGAAAAATCATGTTTTAATTTAAGGAAAAAATTTACATCTAAAATGGAAATGCACAATGCAAAAATTTGGAGAGAGATATTTCCAAAAAGTGTCTGTAATTTTTAGGGATTGTAAACTCTTTTTTGTTTTTATATATCAGGTTTTGCAATCGTCAGGAGAAGGGGGAGGCGGGGGATTTTAACTGAGTGTTGAATCCCAACCCATATGTCATTCCTTCATAAAATATAGCCCGTTACGTATGGTAAATCACTTTAAAATCATCAATGATCGTTAGGTTAGCTTTTTTTTAAATGGGCAAAATAATGGCTTCTTTGACTCGGGTAAATATCCCACTTCACGTTCACTTGAGAATTTAATGTGAGTTTGTTATTCTCTTTAAAAGGTTTGGATCCATTGGTCATTTGCATCTTTAACATGTTTCATTTCGTTGTGATCTATTCGCCTTTCATCTCTTTTTCGTCTACGAGATGAAGGGAAAAGTGAAAAATCAAGTTTTGATTTAATAAAAAAGTATACATCTAAAATGGAAATGCACAATGTATAAATTTAGAGAAAGATATTTCCAAAAAGTTTCTATAATTTTAGGGATTCTAAAGTCTTTTTAGGGCATATATATCGTGTTTTGCAATCGTTGGAAAAAGGGGGTAACGAGGGAATTTTAACTAAGTGTTGAATCACAACCCATAAGTCATTCCTTAAATAAATATATCCCATTACGCATGATAAATCGCTTTACAATCATCAATGATCGTTAAGTCAGCTTTTTGTAAATGGGCAAAATAATTGCTTGTTTGAGTCAGGTAAATATCCCACTACACTTTCACTTGAGAATTTAATGAGTGTTTTTTATTTCCTTTAAAAGTTTTGGATCCATAGGTCATTTGCATCTTTAACATGTTATTTCAAGCATGCCTATCCATTTTTTAAATCATGTGTAGAAAAATCTCTTTCTTATCAAATTCCAAGCTATTGGGGTTGTTGAACTAGTGGAATTTCCCAAACTTGCATAACAAAACTTTTGTGTTTATTTGTGGTGTGTGAATAAATTTTCTTTACTTACATTTTTTATTGCTTTAAATTTTTTCCAGATACAAACTCTAAAATTTTCATTTCATTGTGATCTATTTGCCTTTCATCTCTTTTTTGTCTACGAGATGAAGGGAAAAGTTAAAACTCAAGTTTTGATTTAAGAAAAAAGTATACATATAAAATGGAAAAGCACAATGCAAAAATTTAAAGAGAGATATTTCCAAAAAGTGTCTGTAATTTTTAGGCATTGTAAACTCTTTTTAGTTTGTATATATCAGGTTTTTCAAACGTCGGGAAAAGGGGGAGGCGGGGGAATTTGAACTGAGTGTTGAATCCCAACCCACAAGTCATACCTTACAACAATATAGCCCGTTACACATGGTAAATGATGGCTTGTTTGACTCGGGTAAATATGCCACTGCACGTTCACTTGAGAATTTATTGACCATTTGTTATTCTCTTTAAATGGTTTGGATCTATAGGTTATTTTCATCTTTAACATGTTTCAAGCATGCATATCCATTTTTTTAAGCATGTGAAGAAAAATCTCTTTCTTATCTAATTCCAAGCTTTTGGGGTTGTTGAACTAGTGGAATTTCTGAAACTTGGATAACAAAACTTTTGTGTTCATTCGTGGTGTGTGTATAAATTTTTTTTTCTAACATTTTTTATTGCTTTAAATTTTTTCCATGCACAAACTCTAAAATTTTCATTTTGTTGTGATCTACTTGCCTTTCATCTCTTTTTTGTCTATGAGATGAAGGGAAAAGTGAAAACTCAAGTTTTGATTTAAGAAAAAAGTATACATCTAAAATGGAAATGCACAATGCAAAAATTTAAGATAGATATTTCTAAAAAGTGTTTGTAATTTTTAGGGATTGTAAACTCTTTTTAGTTTTTATATATCAGGTTTTGCAATCTTCAGGTAAAGGGGGAGGCGGGGAAATCTTCGGGAAAAGAGGGCGGCAGGGGAATATTAACTAAATGTTGAATCCAAACCACTAAGTCATTCCTTAAAAAATATTGCCCATTACGCAAGATAAATCACTTTACAATCATCAGTGATCGTTAGGTCAGCTTTTTGTTAATGGGCAAAATAATGGCTTGTTTGACTCCGGTAAATATCCCACCGCACATTCACTTGAGAATTTAATGAGCATTTGTTATTCTCTTTAGAAGGTTTGGATCTATAAGTCATTTGCATCTTTAGCATGTTCATAGCATGCATATCCATTTTTTAAAGCATGTGCAGAAAAATCTCTTTCCTATAAAATTCTAAGCTATTGGGGTTGTTGAACTGGTGGAATTTCCCAAACTTGGATAACAAAACTTTTGTGTTCATTTGTAGTGTGTGAATAAATTTTCTTTAATTACATTTGTTATTGCTTTAAATTTTTTACATACACAAACGTTGTGATCTATTTGTCTTTCATCTCTTTTATGTCTACGACATGAAGGGAAAAGTGAAAACTCATGTTTTGATTTAAGAAAAAAGTATACATCTAAAATGGAAATGCACAATGCACAAATTTTGAGAGAGATATTTTCAAAAAGTGTCTGTAATTTTTAAGGATTGTAAACTCTTTTTAGTTTTTATATATCTGGTTTTGCAATCTTCGGGAAAAGAGGGAGGCATGAGAATATTAACTGAGTGTTGAATCCAAACCCTTAAGTCATTCCTTAAGAAATATAGCCCATTATGCAAGATAAATCACTTTACAATCATTAGTGATCGTTAGGTCAGCTTTTTGTTAATGGGCAAAATAATGGCTTGTTTGATGCGGGTAACTATCCCACCGCACGTTCACTTGAGAATTTAATGAGCATTTGTTATTCTCTTTAAAAGGTTTGGATCCATAGGTCATTTGCATCTTTAACATGTTTCAAGCATGCATATCCACTTTTTAAAGCATGGGTATAAAAATCTCTTTCTTATCAAATTCCAAGCTATTGGGGTTGTTGAACTAGTGGAATTTCCCAAACATGCTTAACAAAACTTTGGTGTTCATTTGTGGCGTGTGAATAAATTTTTTTTACTTACATTTGTTATTGCTTAAAAAATTTTCCACACACAAATGCAAAATTTTTCATTTCATTGTGATCTATTTGCCTTTCATCTCTTTTTTCTCTACGAGTTGAAGGAAAAAGTGAAAACCCAAGTTTTGATTTAAGAAAAAGTATCCACCTAAAATGGAAATGCACAATGCACAAATTTAGAGAGAGATATTTCCAAAAAGCGTCTGTAATTTTTAGGGATTGTAAACTCTTTCTAGTTTTTATATATCAGGTTTTTCAATCGTCGGGAAAAGGGGGAGGCGTGGGAATTTTAACTGAGTGTTGAAACCAAACCCATAAGTCATTTCTTACAAAAGTATAGCATGTTATGCATGATAAATCACTTTACAATCACCAATGATCGTTAGGTCAGATTTTTGTAAATGGGTAAAATAATGGCTTGTTTGACTCGGGTAAATGTCCCACCGAACGTTCACTTGAGAATTTAATGAGCGTTTGTTATTCTCTTTAAAATATTTGGATCCATACGTCATTTGCATCTTTAACATGTTTCTAGCATGCATATCTCTTTTTTAAAGCATGTGTAGAAAAATCTCTTTCTTATCAAATTCCAATCTATTGGGGTTGAAGAACTAGTGGAATTTCCCAAACTTTTGTGTTCATTTGTGGTGAGTGAATAAATTTTATTTTCTTACATTTGTTATTGCTTTAAATTTCTTCCATACACAAACTCTAAAATTTTCTTTTCATTGTGATCTAATTTCCTTTCATCTCTTTTTTGTCTACTAGATGAAGGGAAAAGTGAAAACTCAATTATTGATTCAAGAAAAAAGTTTACGTCTAAAAATAGAAATGTACAATGCACAAATTTAGAGATAGATATTTCCAAGAAGTGTCTGTAATTTTTAGGGATTGTAAACTCTTTTTTATTTTTATATATCTGGTTTTGCGATCGTCGGGAGAAGGGGGAGGCGGGGAATTTTAACTGAGTGTTGAATCCCAACCCATAAGTCATTCCTTACAAAACTATCGCCCGTTACATATGATAAATCACTTTACAATCATCAATGATTGTTAGGTCTGCTTCTTGTAAATGGGCAAAATAATGGATTGTTTGACTCGGGTAAATATCCCACCAGACGTTCACGGGAAAATTTAATGAGTGTTTGTTATTCTCTTTAAAAGGTTTGGAACCATAGGTCATTTGCATCATTAACATGTTTAAAACATGCATATCTATTTTTTAAAGCATGTGTAGAGAAATCTCATCCTTATCAAATTTCAAGAACTGGTGGAATTTTCCAAACTTGGATAACAAAACTTGGGTGTTCATTTGTGGTGTGTGAATAAATTTTCTTTAGTTACATTCGTTATTGCTTTAAATTTTTTCACACACAAACTCTAAGATATTCATTTCGTTGTGATTTATTTGTCTTTCATCTCTTTTTTGTCTACTAGATGAAGGGAAAAGTGAAAACACAAGTTTTGATTTAAGAAAAAATTATACTTCTAAAATGGAAATGCACAGTGCACAAATTTAAGGAGAGATAATTCCAAAAAGTGTCTGTGATTTTTAGGGATTGTAAACTCTTTTTATTTTTTATATATCAAGTTTGGCAATCTTCGGGAAAAGAGGGAGGTGGGGGGATATTAACTGAGTGTTGAATCCCAAGCCTTAACTCATTCCTTACAAAAATATAGCCCGTTACGCATGATAAATCACTTTACAATCATTAATGATCGTTAGGTCAGCTTTTTGTAAATGGGAAACATTTTGTCTTGTTTGAGTCGGGTAAATATCCCACCGCACATTCACTTGAGAATTTCTTGAGCGTTTGTTATTCTCTTTAAAAGTTTGGATCCATAGGTCATTTGCATCTTTTACATGTTTCAAGCATGCATATCCATTTTTAAAGCATGTGCAGAAAAATCTCTTTCTTAACAAATTCCAAGCTATTGTGGTAGTTGAACTAGTGGAATTTCCCAACCTGGGATAACAAAACTGTTGTGTTCATTTCTGGTGTGTGAATAAATTTTCTTTACTTACATTTGTTATTTCTTTAAATTTTTTCTATACACAAACTCTAAAAGTTTCATTTCCTTGTGATCTATTTGCCTTTGATCTCTTTTTTGTCTTTGAGTTGAAGGGAAAAGTGAAAACTCAAGTTTTGATTTAAGAAAAAAGTATACATCTAAAATGGAAATACACAATACACAAATTTAGAGAGAGATATTTCCAAAAAGTGTCTATAATTTTTAGGGATACTAAACTCTTTTAAGTTTTTATATATCAGGTTTAGCAATCTTCCGAAAAAGGGGGAGGCGGGGGAATTTTAACAGAGTGTTGAATCCCAACCCATAAGTCATTCCTTAAAAAAATATGGCCCGTTATGCATGATAAATCACTTTACAATCATCAATAATCGTTAGGTCAGCTTTTTCTAAATGGGCAAAATAACGGATTGTTTGACTTGGGTAAATATCCCACCGCACGTTCACGTGAGAATTTAATGAGTGTTTGTTGTTATGTTTAAAGGGTTTGGAACCATAGGTCATTTGCATCTTTAACATGTTTCAAACATACATATCAATTTTTTAAAAGCATGTTTAGAAAAATTTCTTTCTTATCAAATTCCGAGCTATTGGGGTTGTTGAACTGGTGGAATTTCACAAACTTGGATAACAAAAATTTTGTGTTCATTTGTGGTGTGTGAATAAATTTTCTTTGCATAAATTTGTTATTGCTTTAAATTTTTTCCTTATTCAAACTCTAAAATTTTCATTTCGTTGTGATCCATTTGTCTTTCATCTCTTTTTTGTCTACGACATGAAGGGAAAAGTGGAAACTCAAGTTTTCATTTAAGAAAAAATTAAACATCTAAAATAGAAATGCACAATGCACAAATTTTGAGGGAGATATTTCCAAAAAGTGTCTATAATTTTTAGGAATTTTAAACTCTTATTAGTTTTTATATATCAGGTTTTGCGATCGTCGGGAAAAGGGGGAGGCGGGGGAATTTTAACTGAGTGTGGAATCCCAAGCCTTAAGTCATTCCATACAAAAATATAGCCCGTTACGCATGATAAATCAGTTTACAATCATCAATGATCGTGAGGTCAACTTCTTGTAAATGGGCAAAATAGTGGCTAGTTTGACTCGGGTAAATATCCCACCACAAGTTCACTTGTGGATTTAATAAGTGTTTGTTATTCTCTTTAGAAGGTTTGGATCCATAGGTCATTTGAATCCTTAACATGTTCAAGAATGCATATCCATCTTTTAAAGCATGTGTAGAAAAATCTCTTTCTGATCAAATTTCAAGCTAGTGCGGTTGTTGAACTAGTGCAATTTTGCCAACATGGATAACAAAACTTTTGTGGTCATTTGTGGTGTGTGAATAAATTTTCTTTACACTCATTTGTTATTGTTTTAAATTTTTTCCATATTCAAACTCTAATATTTTCATTTCGTTGTGATCTATTTGTCTTTCATCTCTTTTTTGTCTACGAGATAAAGGGAAAAGGGAAAATTCAAGTTTTCATTTAAGAAAAAAGTATACATCTAAAATGGAATGTACAATGCACAAATTTAGAGAGAGATATTTCTAAAAAGTGTTTTTAATTTTTAGGGATTGTGAACTCTTATTAGTTTTTATATATCAGGTTTTGCAATCGGTGGGAAAAGAGGGAGGCGGGGGAATTTTAATTGAGTGTTGAATCCCAACCCTTAAGTCATACATACTTTACAAAAATATAGCCCGTTAGGCTTGGTAAAATACTTTACAATCATCAATGATCATGAGGTCAGCTTTTTGTAAATGGGCAAAATAATGGCTTGTTTGACTCAGGTAAATATCCCACCGCACGTTCACTTGAGAATTTATTGAGCGTTTGTTATTCTCTATAAAAGGTTTGGATCCATAGGTCATTTTCACTTTTAACATGTTTCATGCATGCATATCCATTTTTTAAAGCATGTGTAGAAAAATCTCTTTCTTATGAAATTCCAAGCTATTGGGGTTGTTGAACTACAGGAATTTCCCAAACTTGGATAACAAAACTTTTTTGTACATTTGTGGTGTGTGAATAAATTTTTTTTACTTACATTTGTTATTTATTTCAATTTTTCCCATACAAAAACTCTAAAATTTTTATTTCGTTGTGATCTATTTGCCTTTATCTCATTTTTCTCTACGAGATGAAGGGAAAGTTGAAAACTCAAGTTTTGATTTAAGAAAAAAGTATACTTCTAAAATGGAAATATACAATGCACAAATTTTGAGAGAGATATTTTCAAAAAGTGTCTGTAATTTTTAGGGATTGTAAAGTCTTCTTTGTTTTTATATATCAAGTTTTGCATTCGTCGGGAAAAGGGGGAGACTGGGGAATTTTAACTGAGTCTTGAATCCCAACCCATAAGTCATTCCTTACAAAAATATAGCCCGTTACGCATGATAAATCAGTTTAAAATCATCAATGATTGTTAGGTCTGCTTTTTGTAAATCGGAAAAATAGTGGCTTGTTTGACTCGGGTAAATATCCCATCGCAAGTTCACTTGAGAATGTAATGAGCGTTTGTTATTCTGTTTAAAAGGTTTAGATCCATAGGTCATTTGCATCCTTAACATGTTTCGAGCATGCATATCCATTTTTTAAAGCATGTGTAAAAAAGTCTCTTTCTGATCAAATTCCAAGCTATTAGGGTTGTTGAACTAGTGCAATTTCGCAAACATGGATAACAAAACTCTTGTGGTCATTTGTGGTGTGTGAATAATTTTCTTTAAACTCATTTTTTATTGTTTTAAATTTTTTCCATACACAAACTCTAAAATTTTCATTTTGGTGTGATCTATTTGTCTTTCATCTCTTTTTTGTCTACGAGATGAAGGGAAAAGTGAAAACTCAAGTTTTGATTTAAGACAAAAGTATACATCTAAAATAGAAAAGCACAATGCACAAATTTTGAGAGAGATATTTCCAAAAAGGGTCTGTAATTATTAGGGATTTTAAACTCTTTTTAGTTTTAATATATCAGGTTTTGCAATCGTCAGGAAAGGGGGGAGAGGAGGGAATTTTAACTGAGTGTTGAATCCTACCTATAAGTCATTCCTAACAAAAATATAGCCCGTTATGAATGATAAATCACTTTACAATCATCAATGATCTTTTGGTCAGCTTGTTTTAAATGGGCAAAATAATGGCTTATTTGACTCGGGTAAATATCCCACCACACGTTCACTTGAGAATTTTATGAGTGTTTGTTATTCTCTTGAAAAGGTTTGAATCCATGGGTCATTTGCATCTTCAACATGTTTCTAGCAGGCAAATGCAATTTTTAAAGCATGTGTATAAAAGTCACTTTCTTTACAAATTCCAAGCTATTGGGGTTGTTGAACTACTGGAATTTCCCAAACATGGTTAACAAAGCTTTTGTATTTGTTTGTGGTGTGTGAATAATTTTTTTTAGTAACATTTGTTATTTCTTTAAATTTTTTCCATACACAAACTCTAAAATTTTCATTTTGTTGTGATCTATTTGCCTTTCATCTCTGTTTTGATTTAAGAAAAAGTATCCATCTAAAATGGAAATGCACAATCCACAAATTTAGAGAGAGATATTTTCAAAAAGTGTCTATAATTTTTAGGGATTGTAAACTCTTTTAAGTTTTTATATATCTGTTTTTTCAATCGTTTGGAAAAGGGGGAGGCGGAGGAATTTTAACTGAGTGTTGAAACGAAACCCATAAGTCATTCCTTACAAAAGTATAGCCCGTTATGCATGATAAATCACTTTACAATAATCAATGATCATTAGGTCAGCTTTTTGTAAATGGGCAAAATAATGGCTTGTTTGACTCGGGTAAATATCCCACTGCACGTTCATGTGAGAATTTAATGAGCGTTTGTTATTCTCTTTAAAAGGTTTGGGTCCCTAGGTGATTTGCATGTTTAACATGTTTCTAGCATGCATATCCATTTTTTAAAGCATGTGTAGAAAAATTTCTTTCTTATAAAATTCCAAACTAATTGGGTTGTTGAACTAGTGGAATTTCCTAAACATGGATAACAAAATTTTTTTGTTCATTTGTGGTGTATGAATAAATTTTATTTACTTACATTTGTTATTAGTTCAAGTTTTTTCCATTCACAAACTCTAAAATTTTCATTTCATTGTGATCTATTTGCCTTTCATCACTTTTTTGTCTACGGGATGAAGGTAAAAGTGAAAATTCAAGTTTAAAATTAAAGTATATAGTATACAAATAAAATGGAAATGCACAATGATATTAGAGAGAGATATTTCCAAAAAGTGTCTGTTATTTTTATTAATTTTAAACTCTTTTTAAATTTTATTTATTAGGTTTTACAATCGTTGGGAAAACGGGGAGCCAGTGGAATTTTAACTGAGTGTTGAATTCCAACCCATAAGTCATTCCTTAAAAAAATATAGCCCATTACTCATGATAAATCACTTTACAATCATCAATGATCGTTTGGTCTGCTTTTTGTAAATGGGCAAAATAATGGCTTGTTTGACTCGGATAAATATCTCACCGCACATTTACTTGAGAATTTAATGAGCGTTTGTTATTCTCTTAAAGAGGTTTGGATCCATAGGTCGCTTGCATCTTTAACAGGTTTCTAGCATGCATATCCAATTTTAAAAGTAAGTGTAGAAAAATCTCTTTCTTATCAATTTCAAAGCTATTGGGGTTGTTGAACTAGTGGAATTTCCCAAACTTGGATAACAAAACTTTTGTGTTTATTTGTGGTGTGTGAATAAATTTTATTTACTTACATTTGTTATTGCTTTAAATTTTTTCCATACGCAAACTCTAAAATTTTCATTTCTTTGTTATCTATTCGCCTTTCATCTCTTTTTTGTCGATGAGTTGAAGGGAAAACTGAAAACTCAAGTTTTGATTTAAGAAAAAAGTATACATCTAAAATGGAAATGCACAATGCAGAAATTTCAAGAGAGATATTTCTAAAAAATGTGTTTAATTTTTTGGGTTTGTAAACTATTTTTAGTTTTTATATGTTAGGTTTTGCAATCGTCGAGGAAAGGGGAGGCAGGGGAATTTTAACTGAGTGTTGAATCGCAACCCCCAAGTCATTCCTTACAAAAATTTAGCCCATTACGCAAGATAAATCACTTTACAATCATCAATGATTGTTAGGTCAGCTTTTACTAATTGGGCAAAATAATGGTTTGTTTGACTCGGGTAAATATCCATCCGCGCATTCACTTCAGAATTTAATGAGCTTTGTTATTCTATTTAAAAGGTTTGGATCCATAGGTCATTTGCATCTTTAACATGTTTCAAGCATGCATATCCATTTTTTAAGCATGTATAGAAAAATCTCTTTCTTATCAAATTCCAAGCTATTGGGGTTGTTGAACTAGTGGAATTTGCCAAACTAGGATAACGAAACTTTTGTGTTTATTTGTGGTGTGTGAATAAATTTTCTTTAATTATATTTGTTATTTATTTAAATTTTTTCCAAACACAAACTCTAAAATATTCATTTCGTTGTGATCTATTTGCCTTTCATCTCTTTTTTGTCTACTAGATGAAGGGAAAAGTGAAAACTCAAGTTTTGATTTAAGAAAAAAGTATACAACTAAAATGGAAATGCACAATACACAAATTTAGAGAGAGATATTTCCAAAAAGTGTCTGTAATTTTTAGGGATACTAAACTCCTTTTAGTTTTTATTTATCTGGTTTAGCAATCATCGGGAAAAGGGGGAGGGGGGAATTTTAACTAAGTGTTGAATCCCAACCCATTTTTCATTCCTTCCAAAAATATAGACCATTACACATGATAAATCACTTTACAATCATCAATGATCGTTAGGTCATTCTTTTGTAAATGGGCAAAACAATGGATTGTTTGACTTGGGTAAATATTCCCACCGCACATTCATGTGAGAATTTAATGAGCGTTTGTTATTCTCTTTAAAAGGTTTGGATCCATAAGTCATTTGCATCTTTAACATGTTTCAAACATGCAAATCCATTTTTTAAAGCATGAGTAGAAAAATCTGTTTCTTATCAAATTCCAAGCTATTGGGGTTGTTGAAATGGTGGAATTTCCCAAACTTGGATAACAAAACTTTAGTGTTCATTTGTGGTGTGTGAATAAATTTTCTTTACTTACATTTGTTATTCATTAAATTTTGTCCATACATAAACTCTAAAATTTTCATTTCGTTGTGATCAAATTGTCTTTCATCTCTTTTTTGTCTACGAGATGAAGAGAAAAGTGAAAACTCAAGTTGTCATTTAAGAAAGAGGTATACATCTAAAATGGAAATGCCCAATGCACAAATTTAGAGAAAGATATTTCCAAAAAGTCTCTGTAATTTTTAGGGATACTAAACTCTTTTAAGTTTTTATATATTAGGTTTTACAATAGTCGGGGAAAAGGGAGAGGTGGTGGAATTTTAACTGAGTATTGAATCCCAACCCATAAGTCATTCCTTACAAAAGTATAGCCCGTTGTGCATGATAAATCACTTTACAATCATCATTAATCGTTAGGTCAGCTTTTTGTAAATGGCAAAATATTGGCTTGTTTGACTTTGGATAATATCCCACCACACGTTCACTTCAGAATTCAATGAGCGTTTTTTATTATTCTCTTTAAAATGTTTGGATCCAGAGGTCATTTGCATCTTTAATATGTTTCAAGCATGCATATCCATTTTTTAAAGCATGTGTAGAAAAAATCTCTTTCTTAACAAATTCCAAGCTATTGGGTTTGTTGAACTGGTAGAATTTCCTAAACTTGGATAACAAAAGTTTTGTGTTCATTTGTGGTGTGTGAATAAATTTTCTTTACTTACATTTTTTATTGCTTTAAATTTTTTCCATATTCAACCTCTAAAATTTTCATTTTGTTCTGATCTTTTTGTCTTTCATCTCTTTTTTGTCTACGAGATGAAGGTAAAAGTGAAAACTCTAGTTGTCATTTAATAAAAAAGTATACATATAAAATGGAAATGCACAATGCACAAATTTAGAGAGTTATTTCCAAAAAGTTTCTGTAATTTTTAGGGATACTAAACTCTTTTTAGTTTTTATATATCAAGTTTTGCAATCGTCTGGAAAAGGGAGAGGCGGGGGAATTTTAACTGAGTGTTGAATCCCAACCCATAAGTAATTCCTTACAAAAGTATAGCCCATTATGCATGATAGATCACTTTGCAATCATCAATGATCGTTAGGTCAGCTTTTTGTAAATGGGCAAAATAATAGCTTGTTTGACTCGGGTAAATTCCCACCGCACGTTCACTTGAGAATTTAATGAGCGTTTGTTATTCTCTTTAAAAGTTTTGGATCCATTGGTCATTTGCATCTTTAACATGTTTCAAGCATGGTTATCCAATTTTCAAAGCATGTGTAGAAAAATCTCTTTCTTACAAAATTCCAGGCTATTGGGGTTGTTGAACTAGTGGTATTTCTAAAACTTGGATAACAAAACTTTTGTGTTCCTTTGTGGAATGTGAATAAATTTTCTTTACTTTCATTTGTTATTGGTTCAAATTTTTTCCATACACTAACTCTAAAATTTTCATTTCGTTGTGATCTAATTTGCCTTTCATCACTTTTTTGTCAACGAGATTAAGGTAAAAGTGAATACTCTAGTTTTAATTAAATAAAAAAGTATACATCAAAAATGGAAATGCACTACGCACAAATTTAGAGAGAGATATTTCTAAAAAGTGTCAATAAGTTTTAGGGATTCTAAACTTTTCTTAGTTTTTATATATTAGGTTTTGCAATCATCGGGAAAAGGGGGAGGCGGTGGAATTTTAACTGAGAGTTGAATCCCAACCCATAAGTCATTCCTTAAAAAAATATAGCCCGTTACGCATGATAAATTACTTTACAATCATCAATGATCGTTAGGTCAACTTTTTGTAAATGGGCAAAATAATGGCTTGTTTGACTTGGGTAAATAACCCACCGGACATTCACTTGAAAATTTAATGAGCGTTTTTTATTCTCTTTAAAAGATTTGGATCCATAGGTCGTTTACATCTTTAACATGTTTCTGGCATGCATATCCCTTTTTTAAAGCATGTGTAGAAAAATCTCTTTCTTATCAAATTCCAAGCTATTGGGGTTGTTAAACTAGTGGAATTTCCTAAACTTGGATAACAAAACTTTTGTGTTCATTTGTAATGTGTGAATATGTTTTCTTCACTTAGATATTTAAATTTTTTACGTACACAAACTCTATAATTTTCATTTCGCTGTGATCTATTTGCCTTTCATCTCTTTTTTGTCAACGAGATGAAGGGAAAAGTGAGAACTCAAGTTTTTTTATAAAAAAAAGTATACATCTAAAATTGAAATGCACATTGCATAAATTTACAGAGAAATATTTCAGAAAAGTAAATGTAATTTTTAGGGATTTTAAACTCTTTTTAGTTTTTATATATCAGGTTTTGCAATAGTCAGGAAAAGGGGAAGGCGGGGGAATTTTAACTGAGTGTTGATTCCCAACCCATAAGTCATTCCTTACAAAACTATAGCCCGTGACACATGATAAATCCCTTTACAATCATCAATGACCGTTAGGTCAGCTTTTTGTAAATGGGCAAAATAATGGCCTGTTTGACTCGGGTAAATATCACACCGCTTGTCACTTGAGAATTTAATGAGCGTTTGTTATTCTCTTTAAAAGGTTTAGATCCATAGGTCATTTGCATCTTTAATATTTTTCAAGCATGCATATCCATTTTTTAAAGCATGTACAGGAAAATCTCTTTCTTATAATATTCCAAGCTATTGGGGTTGTTGAACTAGTGGAATTTCCCCAACTTGGATATCGAAACTTTTGTGTTCATTTGTGGTGTGTGAATAAATTTTCCGTACTTACTTTTGGTATTTCTTGAATTTTTTTCCATACACAAACTTTAAAATTTTCATTTCGTAGTGATTTATTTGCCTTTCATCTCTTTTTTGTCTACGAGATGAAGGGAAAAGTGAAAACTCAAGTTATGATTTTGGAAAAAAGTATATATCTAAAATGGAAATGCACAATGCAAAAATTTAGAGAGAGATATTTCTAAAAAGTGTCTATAATTTTTTGGGATTGTAAACTCTTTTTAGTTTTTATATATCAGGTTTTGCAATCGTCAGGAAAAGGGGGAGGCGGGGGAATTTTAATTGAGTGTTGATTCCTTACCCTTATTTAATTCCTTAAAAAAATATACCCCGTTACGCATGATAAATCACTTTACAATCATCAATGATCGCTAGGTCAGCTTTTTGTAAGTGGGCAAAATAATGGCCTGTTTGTCTCGGGTAAATATCCCACCGTACGTTCACTTGTGAATTTAATGAGCGTTTGTTATTCTCTTTAAAAGGTTTGTATCCATAGGTAATTTGAATCTTTAACATGTTTCAAGGATGCATATCCATTTTTTAAAGCATCTATAAAAAAATCTCTTTCTTATCAAATTCCAAGCTTAAAGTTATTGAACTAGTGGAATTTCCCAAACTTGGATATCTAAATTTTTGTTTTCATTTGTGGTGAGTGAATAAATTTTCTTTACTTAAATTTTTGATTTCTTTAAATTTTTTCCATACACAAACTCTAAAATTTTCATTTCGTTGTGATCTATTTAGCTTTCATCTCTTTTTTATCTACGAGTTGAAGGGAAAAGTGAAAACTCAAGTATTGATTTAAGAAAAAAATATACATATAAATGGGAAATGCACAATGCAAAAATTTAGAGAGGGATATTTCAAAAAAGTGTCTGTAATTTTTAGGGATTTTAAACTCTTTTTAGTTTTTATATATCGGTTTTTGCAATCGTCAGGAAAAGGGGGAGGCGGGGGAATCTTAACTGAGTGTTGAATCCCAACCTGTAAGTCATTCCTTACAATAATATAGCCCGTTACGCTTGATAAATCCCTTTACAATCATCAATGGTCGTTAGGTCACCTTTTTGTAAATGGGCAAAATAATGGCTTGTTTGTCTTGGTTAAATATCCCACCGCACGTTCAGTTGAGAATTTTATGAGCGTTTGTTATTCTACTTGAAAGGTTTGGATCCATAAGTCATTTGAATCTTTAACTTGATTCAAGCATGCATAACCATTTTTTAAATCATGTGTAGAAAAATCTCTTTCTTATCAAATTCCAAGCTATTGGGGTTGTTGATCTAGTGGAATTTCCCAAACTTGGATAACAAAAATTTTGTGTTCATTTGTGGTGTGTGAATAAATATTCTTTACTTACATTTGTTATCGCTTTATTTTTTTTCCATACACAAACTCTAAAATTTTCATTTTGTTGTGATCTATTTGCCTTTCAACTCTTTCTTGTTTACGAGATGAAGGGAAAAGTGAAAACTCAAGTTTTTATTTAATAAAAAAGTATACATCTAAAATGGAAATGCACAAAGCACAAATTTGGAGAGAGATATTTCCAAAAAGTGTCTGTAATTTTTAGGGATTGTAAAATCTTTTTAGTTTTTATATATCGGGTTTTGTAATCATCGTGAAAAGAGGGAGGCGGGGGAATTTTAACTGTGTGTTGAATTCCAACCCACAAGTCATTCCTTACAAAAAATATAGCCCGTTACACATGATAAATCACTTTACAATCATCAATGATCGTTAGGTCAGCTTTTTGTAAACGGTCAAAATAATGGCTTGTTTGAGTCAGGTAAATATCCCACCGCACGTTCACTTGAGAATTTAATGAGCGTTTTTATTCTCCTTAAAAGCTTTGGATACACAGGTGATTTGCATCTTTAACATGTTTCAAGCATGCATATCCATTTTTTAAAGTATGTGTAGAAAAATCTTTTTCTTAACAAATTCCAAGCTATTGGGGTTGTTCAACTAGTGGAATTTCCCAAACTTGCAAAACAAAAATTTTGTGTTCATCTGTGGTGTGTGAATAAATTTTCTTTACTATATTTGTTAATGCTTTAAATTTTTTCCATACACAAACTCGAAAATTTTCATTTCGTTGTGATCTATTTGCCTTTCATCTCTTTTTTGTCTACGAGAATAAAGGAAAAGTGAAAACTCAAGTTTTTATTTAAGAAAAAAGTATACATCTAAAATGGAAATGCACAATGAAAAAATTTGGAGAGAGATATTTCCTAAAAGTGTCTATTATTTTTAGGGAATGTAAAATTTTTTTTAGTTTTTATATATCAGATTTTGAATTCGCCAGGAAAAGGGGGAGGCGGGGGAATTTTAACTGAGTGTTGAATCGCAACCCATAAGTCATTCCTTACAAAAATAAAGCACGTTACGCATGATAAATCACTTTCAATCATCAATGATCGTTAGGTCAGCTTTTTGTAAATGGACAAAATAGTGGCTTGTTTGACACGGGTAAATATTCCACCACACGTTCACTTGAGAATTTAATGAGCGTTTTTTATTCTTTTTAAAAGGTTTGGATGCATAGGTCATTTGCATCTTTGACATGTTTCAAGCATCCATATCAAATTTTTAAAGCATGTGAAGAAAAATCTCTTTCTTATCAAATTCCAAACTATTGGGGTTGATGAACTAGTGGAATTTTCCTAACTTGGATAACAAACTTTTGTGTTCATTTGTGGTGTGTAAATTTTCTTTAATTATATTTATTAATGCTTTAAATTTTTTCCACACACAAACTCTAAAATTTTCATTTCGTTTTGACCTATTTGCCTTTCATCTCTTTTTTGTCTACAAGATGAAGAGAAAAATGAATACTCAAGTTTTGATTTAAAAAAAAATATAGATCTAAAATGGAAATGCTTAATGCACAAATTTAGAGAGAGATATTTCAAAAAAATTTTTGTAATATTTAGGGATAGTAAACTCTTTTTAGTTTTTATATATCAGGTTTTGCAATCGTCGGGAAAAGGAGGAATGGGGGGAATTTTAACTGAAAGTTGAATTCTAATCCAAAAGTCATTCCTTACAAAAATATAGCCAGATATGCATGATAAATCACTTTACAATCATCAATGATCGTTAGGTCATCTTTTTGTAAATGGGCAAAATAATGGCTTGTTCGACTCTAGTAGTTATCCCACTGCACGTTCACATGAGGATTTAATGAGCATTTGTTATTCACTTGAAAAGGTTTTGATCCATAGGTCATTTGCATCTTTAACAGGTTTCAAGCAGGCTCATCAATTCTTTAAAGCATGTGTAGAACAATCTCTTTCTTATCAAATTCCAAGCTATTGGGGTTGCTGAACTAGTGGAATTTCCCAAATTTGGATAACAAAACTTTTGTGTTCATTTTTGGTGTGTTAATAAATTTTTATTACTTAGATTTTTTATTGCTTTAAATTATTTTCATTTCGTTGTGATCTATTTGCCTTTCATCTCTTTTTTATTTACGAGATGAAGGGTAATGTGAAAACTCAAGTTTTGATATAAGAAAAAAGTAAACATCTAAAATAGAAATGCACAATGCACAAATTTTGAGAGAGATATTTCCAAAAAGTGTTTGAAATTTTTAGTGATTGTAAAGTCTTTTTAGATTTTATATATAAAGTTTTGCAATCGTCGGGAAAAAGGGGGAGGTGGGGGATTTTTTACTGAGTGTTGAATCCAAACCCATAAGTCATTATTTACAAAAAGATAGCCCTTTACGCATGATAAATCACTTTACAATCATCAATGATCATTAGGTCAGCTTTTTGTAAATGGGCAAAATAATGGCTTGTTTGACTCGGGTAAATATCCCACCGCACGTTCACTTGAGAATTTAATCAGCGTTTGTTATTCTCTTTAAAAGGTATGGATCCATAGATCATTTGCATCTTTAATTTGCTTCAAGCATGCATATCCATTTTTGAAAGCATGTGTAGAAAAATCTCTTTGTTATCAAATTCCAAGCTATTGGAGTTGTTGAACTAATGGAATTTCCCAAACTTGGATAACAAAACTTTTGTTTTCATTTGTGGTGTGTGAATAAATTTTCTTTACTTACATTTGTTATTGCTTTAAATTTTTTCCTTACACAAACTCTAAAATTTTCATTTCGCTGTGATCTATTTGCCTTTCATCTCTTTTTTGTCTACGAGATGAAGGGAAAAGTGATGATTAAATTTTTTTTTAAGAAAAAAGTATACGTCTAAAATGGAAATGCACAATGCTCAAATGTAGATAGTAATATTTCCAAAAAGTTTTATAATTTTTAGGGATTGTAAACTCTTTTTAGTTTTTATATATCAAGTTTTGCAATTGTCGGGAAAAAGGGGAGGCAGGGGAGTTTTAACTGAGTTTTGAATCCCATCCCATAAGTCATTCCTTACAAATATATAGTCCGTTATGCATGATAACTCACTTTACAATCATCAATGATCGTTAATTCAACTTTTCTTAAATGGGAAAAATAATGGCTTGTTTGACTCCGGTAAATATCCCACCGCACGTTCACTAGATAATTTAATTAGCGTCTGTGGTATGTGAATAAATTTTGTGTTCATTTGTGGTGTGTGAATAAATTTTATTTACCTACATTTGTTATTGCTTTAAACCTTTTCCAGACACGAACTCTAAAATTTTCATTTCATTGTGATCTACTTGCCTTTCATCTCTTTTTTGTCTACAAGATCGAGGGAAAAGTGAAAAATCAATTTTTGATTTAAGAAAAAGGTATACAACTAAAATGGAAATGCACAATGCACAAATTTAGAGAGAGATACTTCCAAAAAGTGTCTGTAATTTTTAGGGATTGTAAACTCTTTTTAGTTTTTATATATCAGTTTTTGCAATCATTGGAAATGCGGGAGGTGTGGGAATTTTAATTGAATGTTGAATCCCAACCCATAATTCATTCCATAAAAAAATACAGCCCATTACGCATGATAAATCACCTTACAATCATCAATGATCGTTGGATCAACTTTTTCTAAATGGGAAAAACAATGGCTTGTTTGACTCGGGTAAATATCCCACCTCACGTCCACTTGAGAATTTAATGAGTGTTTGTTATTATCTTGAAAAGTTTTGGATCCATAGGTCATTTGCATCTTTAACAAGTTTCAAGCATTCATATCCATTTTTTAAAACATGTGTAAAAAAATCTCTTTCTTATCAAATTCCAAGCTATTAGGGTTGGTGAACTAGTGGAATTTCCAAAACTTGGATAACAAAACTTTTGTGTTCATTTGTGTAGTGTGAATAAATTTTGTTTACTTACATTTGTTATTTCTTTAAATTTTTTCCATACAAAAACTCTTAATTTTTTATTTCGTAGTGATCTATTTGCCTTCCATCTCTTTTTTGTCTACGAGATGAAGGGAAAAGTGAAAACTCATATTTTGATTTAAGAAAAAAGTATAGAACTAAAATGGAAATGCACAATGCACAAATTTAGAGAGAGATATTTCCAAAAAGTGTTTGTAATTTTTAGGGATTGTAAACTCTTTTTAGTTTTTATATATCAGGTTTTGCAATCGAGGGGAAAAGGGGAAGGCGGGGGAATTTTAACTAAGTGTTGAATCCCAACCAAGAAGTCTTTCCTTAAAAAAATATTGCCCATTACGCATGTTAACTCACTTTACAATCACCAATGATCGTTAGGTCAGCTTTTTGTAAATGGGCAAAATAATGGCCCTTTTGACTCGGGTAAATATCCCACCGCACGTTCACTCTAGAATTTAATGAGCTTTTTTTATTCTCTTTACAAGGTTTGGATCCATAGGTCATTTGAATCTTTAACATGATTCAAGCATGCATATCCATTTTATAAAGCAAGTGTAGAAAAATCTGTTTCTTATCAAATTCCAAGCTATTGGGGTTGTTGAACTAGTGTAATTTCCAAAACTTGGATAACAAAACTTTTGTGTTCATTTGTGGTGAGTGAATAAATTTTCTTTACTTAAATTTTGTATTTCTTTAAATTTTTTCCATACACAAACTCTAAAATTTTCATTTCATTGTGATCTAATTGCCTTTCATCTCTTTTTTGTCTACGAGATCAAGGGAAAAGTGAAAAATCAAGTTTTTATTTAAGAAAAAAGTATATATCTAAAGTGGAAATACACAATGCTCAAATTTAGAGAGATATTTTTCAAAAAAAGTGTCTCTAATTTTACGGATTGTAAACTCTTTTTAGTTTTTATATATCAGGTTTTGCAGTCATCGGGAAAAGGGGGAGGTGGGGATATTTTAACTGAGTGTTGAATCCCCCCCCCATAAGTCATTCCTTACCAAAATATAGCCCGTTACCCATGATAAATCACTTTACAATCATCAATGATCGTGAGGTCAGCTTTTTGTAAATGGGCAAAATAATGGCTTGTTTGTCTGGATTAAATATCCCACCACACGTTCACTTGATAATTTAATGAGCTTTTGTTATTCTCTTTAGAAGTTTTGGATCCATATGTTCTTTGAATCTTTAACATGTTTCAAGCATGCATATCCATTTTTTAAAGCATGTGTAGAAAAATCTTTTTCTTATCAAATTCCAAGCTATTGGGGTTGTTGAACTAGTGGAATTTCACAAACCTGGATAACAAAACTTTTGTGTTCATTTGTGGTGTGTGAATAAATTTTCTATACTTACATTTTTTATTGGTTTAAATTTTTTACATACACAAACTCTAAAATTTTCATTTTGTTGTGATCTATTTACCTTTCATCTCTTTTTCTTCAACGAGATGAAGGGAAAAGTAAAAACACAAGTTTTGATTTAAGAAAAATGTATACATCTAAAATGGAAATGCACAATGCAGAAATTTAGAGAGAGATATTTCCAAAAGGATTAAATAATTTTTAAGGATTGTAAACTCTTTTTAGTTTATATATATACAGTTTTACAAACGTCTAGAAAAGGGGGAGGCGGGGAAATTTTAACTGAGGGTTGAATCCCCACCCGTAAGTCATTCCTTACAAAGATATAGCCCGTTACGCCTGATAAATCACTTTACAATCATCAATAATCGTTAGGTCAGCTTTTTGTAAATGGGCAAAATCATAGCTTGTTTGACTCTAGTAACTATCCCACCGCACGTTCACTTCAGAATTTAATGAGCACTTGTTATTCAGTTTAAAAGGTTTGTATCCATAGGTCATTTGCATCTTTAACGTGTTTCAAGCATGCATATCCATCTTTTAAAGCATGTGTAGAAAAATTTCTTTCTTATCAAATTCCAAGCTATTGGGGTTGTTGAATTAGTGGAATTTCTACAACTTTTAAAACAAAACTTTTGTGTTCTTTTGTGTTGTGTGAATAAATTTGTTTTACTTATTGCTTTATATTTTTTCCATACACAAACTCCAAAATTTTTATTTCGTTGTGCTCTTCTTGCATTTCTTCTCTTTTTTGTCTACGAGATGAAGAGAAAAGTGAAAAATCAAGTTTTCATTTAAGAAAAAGTATACATGTAAAATGGAAATTCACAATGCAGAAATTCAGAGAGAAATTTCCAAAAAGTGTCATTAATTTTTAGGGATTGTAAACTCTTTTTAGTTTTTAAATATCAGGTTTTACAATCGTCGGGACTAGGGGGAGGCAGGGGAATTTATACTGGGTGATGAATCCCAACCCATAAGTCATTCCTTACAAAAATATAGCCTGTTGCAAATTACAAAATCACTTTGCAATCATCAATGATCGTTACGTCAACTTTTTGTAAATGGGCAAAATAATGGCTTGCAGAACTCAGGTAAATATCCCACCGCACGTTCACTTGAGAAATTAATGAGCGTTTGTTATTCTCTTTAAAATGTTTGAATCCGTAGGTCATTTGCATCTTGAACATGTTTCAAGCATGCATATCCATTTTTTAAAGCAAGTGTAGAAAAATCTCTTTCTTATCAAATTCCATGCTATTGGGGATGGTGAACTAGTGGAATTTCCCAAACTTGGATAACAAAACTTTTGTGTTCATTTGTGGTGTGTGAATAAATTTTATTTACTTACATTTGTTATTTTGATAAATTTTTCCAATCCCAAACTCTAAAATTTTTATTTCGTTGTGATCTACTTGCCCTTCATCTCTTTTTTGTCTTCGAGATGAAGGGAAAAGTGAAAACTCAAGTTTTAATTCAAAAAAAAAGTATACATCTAAAATGAAAATGAAAAATGCACAATGCACAAATTTAGAGAGAGATATTTCCAAAAAGTTTCTGTAATTTTTAGGGATTGTAAACTCTTTTTAGTTATTATATATCAGGTTTGCAATCATCGGGAAAAGGGGAATACGGGGGAATTTTAACTGCGTGTTGAATCCCAACCTAGAAGTATTTTCTTACACAAATACAGCCCGTTACGCATGATAAATCACTTTACAATCAGCAATGATCGTTAGGTCAGCTTTTTGTAAATGGGCAAAATAATGGCTTATTTGACTCAGGTAAATATCCCACCGCACGTTCACTTGAGAATTTAATGAGCGTTTGTGATTCTCTTTAAAAGGTTTGGATCCGTAGATCATTTGAATCTTTAACATGTTTCAAGCATGCATATCCATTTTTTAAAGCATGTGTAGAAAAATGTCTTTCTTATAAATTTCCAAGCTATTGGGGTTGTTGAATTAGTAGAATTTCAAAAACTTGGATAAGAAAACTTTTGTGTTCATTTGTGGTGTTTGAATAAATGTTTTTTACTTACATTTGTTATTGTTTTAAATTTTTCCATACGGAAACTCTAAAATTTTCATTTCGTTGTGCTCTATTTGCCTTTCATATGTTTTTTGTCTCCGAGATGAAGGGAAAAGTGAAAACTCAAGTTTTGATTTAAGAAAAAAGTATCAATCTAAAATGGAAATGCACAAAGTAAAAATTTAGAGAGAGATATTTCCAAAAAATGTCTGTAATTTTAAGGTATTTTAAACTTTTTTTTGTTTTTATATATCCGGTTTTGCAATCGTCGGGAAAAGGGGACGCAGGGGAATTTTAACTGAGTGCTAAATCCCTACCCATAATTCATTCCTTAAAAAAATATAGCCCGTTACACATGACAAAATCACTTTACAATCATCAATGATCGTTAGATCAACTTTTTGTAAATGGGAAAAATAATGGCTTGTTTGACTCGAGTAAATTTCTCACCGCTCGTTCACTTGAGAATTTAATGAGCGTTTGTTATTCTCTTTAAAAGGTTTGGATCCATAGATCATTTGCATCTTCAACATGTTTCAAGCATGCATATCCATTTTTTGAAGCATGTGTAGAAAAATCTCTTTCTTATCAAATTCCATGCTATTGGGGTGGTTGAACTTGTGGAATTTCCCAAACTTGGATTACAAAACTTTTGTGTTCATTTGTGGTGTGTGAATAAATTTTTTTTACTTATATTTTTTATTGCTTTAAATTTTTTCCGTACACAACCTCTAAAATTTTCATTTCGTTGTGATCTATTTGCCTTTCATCTCTATTTTGTCTACAAGATGAAGGGAAAAGTGAAAACTCAAGTTTTGATTTGAGAAAAAAATCTACATATAAAATGGAAATGCACAATGCTCAAATTTAAAGAGAGATATTTCCAAAAAGTGTCTGTAATTTTTAGGGAATTTAAACTCTTTTTAGCTTTTATATATCAAGTTTTGCAATCGTAGGGAAAAGTGGGAGGCGGGGGAATTTTAATTGATTGTTGAAACCCAACTCATAAGTCATTCCTTACCAAAATATAGCCTGTTAAGCATGATAAATGACTTTGGAATCATCAATGATCGTTAGCTCAGGTTTTTATAAATGGGAAAAATAATGGCTTGTTTGACTTTGGTAAATATCACATCGCACGTTCACTTGAGAATTTAATGAGCGTTTGTTATTCTATTTACAAGTTTTGGATCCATAGGTTCTTTGAATCTTTAACATGTTTCAAGCATGCATATCTATTTTTTAAAGCATGTGTAGAAAAATCTCTTTCTTATCAAATTCCAAGCTATTGGGGTTGTTGAACTAATGGAATTTCACAAACCTGGATAACAAAACTTTTGTGTTCATTTGTGGCGTGTGAATAAATTTTCTATACTTACATTTGTTATTGGTTTAAATTTTTTCCATACACAAACTCTAAAATTTTCATTTCGTTGTGATCTATTTGCCTTCCATATGTTTTTTGTCTCTGAGATGAAGGGAAAAGTGAAAACTCAAGTTTTGATTTAAGAAAAAAGTATACATCTAAAATGGCAATGCACAAAAAAAAATTTAGAGAGAGATATTTCCAAAAAATGTCTGTAATTTTAAGGGATTGTAAACTTTTTTTTGTTTTTATTTATCAGGTTTTGCAATCGTCGGGAAAAGGGGACGCGGGGGAATTTTAACTGAGTGCTGAATCCCAACCCATAACTCATTCCTTAAAAAAATATAGTTGTTACTCATGATAAATAACTTTAAAATCATCAATGATTGTTAGGTCAGCTTTTTTTAAATGGGCAAAATAATGGCTTGATTGACTCGGGGAAAATGCCACCCCACGTTCATTTGGAAATTTAATGACCATTTGTTATTCTCTTTAAAAGGTATGGATCCATAGGTCATTTCAAACTTTATCATGTTTCAAGAATGCATATCCATTTTTTAAAGCATGTGTAGAAAAATCTCTTTCTTATCAAATTCCAAGCTATTGGGGTTGTTGAACTAGTGGAATTTCCCAAACTTGGATAACGAAAATTTTGTGTTCATTTGTGGTGTGTGAATAAATTTTTTTTACTTCTATTTGTTATTGCTTTAAATTTTTTCCATACACAGACAATAAAAATTTCATTTCGTTGTGTTCTACTTGCCTTTCATCTCTTTTTTGTCTATGAGATGCAGGGAAAAGTAAAAAAAGTTTTGATTTGAGAAAAAAGTGTACATCTAAAATGAATATGCACAATGCAAAAATTTAGAGAGAGATATTTCCAAAAAGTATCTGTAATTTTTAGGGACTGTAAACTCTTTTTTTGTTTTTATATATCAAGGTTTTGCAATCGTCGAGAAAAGGGGGAGGCAGGGAAATTTTAACTAAGTGTTGAATCCCAACCCATAAGTCATTCCTTACAAAAATATAGCCCATTACGCATGATAAATCACTTTATAATCATCACTAGGTCAGCATTTTGTAAATGGGCAAAATAATCGGTTGTTTGACTCGGGTAAATATCCCACCACATATTCACTTGAGAATTTAATCAGTGTTAGTTATTCTCTTTAAAAGGTTTGGATCCATAGGTCATTTGCATTTTTATCATGTTTCAAGCATGAATAACCATTTTTTAACGCATTTGTAGAAAAATCTATTTCTTATGAAATTCCAAGCTATTGGGTTGTTGAACTAGTGGAATTTCCAAAACTTGGATAACAAAACTTTTGTGTTCATTTGTGGTGTGTGAATAAATTTTCTTTTCATACATTTGTTATTGCTTTAATTTTTTTCCTTACACAAACTCTAAAGTTTTCAATTCCTTGCGATCTATTTACCATTCATCTCTTTTTTGTCTACGAGATGAAGGGAAAAGTGAAAACTCAAGTTTCGATTTAAGAAAAATGTAAACATCTAAAATAGAAATGCACAATGCACAAATGTAGAGAGAGATATTTCCAAAAAGTGTCTATAATTTTCAGGGATTGTAAACTCCTTTTAGTTTTTATATATCCGGTTTTGCAATCGTCGGGAAAAGGGGGAGGCGGGGGAATTTTAACTGAGTGTTGAATCCTAACCCATATGTCATTCCTTACCAAAATATAGCCCTTTACGCATGATCAATTACTTTAAATCATCAATGATCGTTAGGTCAGCTTTTGGTAAATCGGCAAAATAATGGCTTGTTTGACTCAGGTAAATATCCCACCGCACGTTCACATGAAAATTTAATGAGCGTTTGTTATTCTCTTTAAAAAGTTTGTATCCATAGGTCATTTGCATCTTGACCATGTTTTAAGCATGCATATCCATTTTTTAAAGCACGTGTAGAAAAATCTCTTTCTTATGAAATTCCAAGCTATTGGGGTTGTTGAACTAGTCGAATTTTCCAAACTTGGATAACAAAATTTTTGTGTTCATTTGTGGTCTGTGAATAAATTTTCTTTACTTACATTTCCTATTGCTTTAAATTTTTTTCTGAACACAAACTCTACATTTTCATTTCGTTGTGATCTATTTGCCTTTCATCTCTTTTTTGTCTACGAGATGAAGGGAAAAGTGGAAACTCAAGTTTTGATTTAAGAAAAAAAGTATATATCTAAAAAGGAAATGCACATTGCACAAATTTAGAGAGAGATATTTCGAAAAAGTGTCTGTAATTTTTACGGATTGTAAACTATTTTTAGTTTTTATATATCAGGTTTTGCGACCATCGGGAAAAGGGTGACGTAGGGGAATTTTAACTGAGTGGTGAAACCCAACCCATAAGTCATTCCTTAAAAAAATATTGCCTGTTATGCATGATAAATCACTTTACAATCATCAATGATCGTTAGGTCATCTTTTTGTAAATTGGCAAAATAATGGCTTCTTTGACTCGGGTAAGTATCCCGCCGCACATTCACTTGGGAATTTCATGAGCATATGTTATTCTCTTTAAAAGGTTTGGATCCATAGGTCATTTGTATTTTAACATGTCTCAATCATGCATGTGTAGAAAAATCTCTTTCTTATCAAATTCAAAGCTATTGGGGTTGTAGAACTTGTGGAATTTCCCAAACTTGGATAACTAAACTTTTGTGTTCATTTGTGGTGTGTGAATAAACTATATTTACTTAAATTTTTTATTGCTTTAAATTTTTTCCATACACAAACCCTTAAAATTTTCATTTCGTTGTGATCTACTTGCCCTTTATCTCTTTTTGTCTACGAGATGGAAGGAAAAGTGAAAACCCAAGTTTTGATTTAAGAAAAAAGTATACATCTAAAATGGAAATGCACAATGCACAAATTTAGAGAGAAATATTTCGAAAAAGTGTCTACAATTTTTAGGGATTGGAAACTCTTTTTTAGTTTTTATATATCAAGGTTTTGCAATCGTCGGGGAAAAGGGGAGGCGGGGGAATTTTAACTGAGTGTTGAATTCCAACCCATCAGTCATTCCTTACAAAAATATAGCCAGTTATGCATGATAAATCACTTTACAATCTTCAATGATCGTTAGGTCAGCTTTTTTGTAAATGGGCAAAATAATGGCTTGTTTGGCTCGGGTAAATATCCCACTGCGGAGAATTTAATGAGCGTTTGTTATTCCCTTTAAAAGGTTTGTATCCATAGGTAAATTGCATCTTTAACATGTTTCAAGCAATATCCATTTTTTAAAGCATGTGTAGAAAAATTTCTTTCTTATCAAATTCCTAGCTATTGGGTTGTTGAAATAGTGGAATTTCCCAAACTTTGATAAAAAAACTTTTGTGTTCATTTGTGGTGTGTGAATTAATTTTCTTTACTTACATTTGTTATTTCTTTAAATTTTTTCCATACACACTCTTAAATTTTCATTTTGTTGTGATCTATTTGTCTTTCATTTCTTTTTTGTCTACGAGATAAAGGAATAGTGAAAACTAAAGTTTTTATTTAAGAAAAAAGTATACATCTAAAATGGGAATGCACAATGTAAAAATCTAGAGAGAGTTATTTCCGAAAAGTGTCTATAATTTTTAGGGATTGAAAACTCTTTTTAGTTTTTATATATCAGGTTTTGCAATAGTCAGGAAAAGGAAGAGGTGGGGGAATTTTAACTCAGTGTTGAATCCCGACCCATAATTCATTCCTTATAAAAATATAGCCCATTAGGCATAATAAATCACTTTACAATTATCTATGATCGTTAGGTCAGCTTTTTGTAAATGGGCAAAATAATGGCTTGTTTGACTCAGGTAACTATCCCACAACACGTTCACTTGAAAATTTAATGAGCATTTGTTATTCTCTTTAAAAGGTTTGCATTCATAGGTCATTTGCATCTTTAACATGTTTCAAGCATCCATATCCATTTTTTAAAGCGTGTGAAGAAAAATCTCTTTGTTATGAAATTCGATGCCATTGGTAGTTGAACTATTGGAATTTCCCAAACTTGGATAATAAAACTTTTGTGTTCATTTGTGGTTTGTGAATAAATTTTCTTTACTTAAATTTTTTATTGCTTTAAATTTTGACCATACACAAACTCTAAGATTTTCATTTCCTTGTGATCTATTTGCCTTTCATCTCTTTTTTGTCTAAGAGATGAAGGGAAAACTGAAAACTCAAGTTTTGATTTAAGAAAAAAGTATACATCTAAAATGGAAATGCATAATTCACAAATTTAGTGAGAGATATTTCCAAAAAGTGTGTAATTTTTAGGGATTGTAAACTCTTTTTAGTTTTTATATATCAGGTTTTGCAATCGTGTGGAAAAGGGGGAGGCGGGGAAATTTTAACTGAGTGTTGCATCCCAACCCATAAGTCATTTCTTAAAAAAATATAGCATGTTACGCATGATAAACTACTTTACAATCATCAATAATCGTTAAGTCAGATTTTTATAAATGGACATAATAATGGCTTGTTTGACTCGGGCAAATATCCCACCACATGTTCATTTGAGAATTTAATGAGCGTTGGTTATTCTCTTTAAAAGGTTTGGATTCGTAGGTCATTTGCATCTTTAAAATGTTTCAAGCATGCATATCAATTTTTTAAAGCATGTGTAGAAAAATCTCTTTCTTATCAAATTCCTAGCTATTGCGGTTGTTGAACTAGTGGAATTTCCGAAACTTAGAAAACAAAATTTTTGTGTTCATTTGTGGATTGTGTAAAAAATTTCTTTACTTACATTTTTTATTGCTTTAAATTTTTTCTATACACAAACTCTAAAATTTTCATTTTGTTGTGATCTATGTGCCTTTCATCTCTTTTGTGTCTACGAGATGAAGGGAAAAGTGAAAACTCAAGTTTTGATTTAAGAAAAAAGAATATATCTAAAATGGAAAAGCACAATACAAAAATTTGGAGAGAGATATTTCCAAAAAGTGTCTGTAATTTTTAGGGATATTGAACTCTTTTTAGTTTTTATATATCAGGTTTTCCAATCGTCGGGAAAAGGGGGAGCCGGGGGAGTTTTCACTGAGTGTTGAATCCCAACCCATAAGTCATTCCTTACAAAAATATAGCCCATTACGCATGATCAATCACTTTACAATCACAAATGTTCGTTAGGTCAGCTTTTTGTAATTGGGCAAAATAATGGCTTGTTTGACTCAGGTAAATATCCCACCGCATGTTCACTTGAAAATTGAATGAGTGTTTGTTATTCTCTTTAAAAGGTTTGGATCCATAGGCCATTTGCATATTTAACATGTTTCAAGCATGCATATCCATTTTTTAAAACATGTGTAGAAATATTTCTTTCTTATCAAATTCCAAGCTATTGGGGTCGTTGAACTAGTGGAATTTCCCAAACTTGGATAACAAAACTTGTTTTCATTTGTGGCGTTTGAATAAATTTTATTTACTTACATTTGCTATTAATTTAAATTTTATCCATATACAAATCTTAAAATTTTCATTTTGTTGTGATCTGTTTGCCTATTATCTCTTTTTTGTCTATGAGATGAAGGGAAAAGTGAAAACTCAAGTTTTGATTTAAGAAAAAATTATACATCTAAAATGGAAATGCACAATGCACAAATGTAGAGAGAGATATTTCAAAAACGTGTCTATAATTTTTAAGGATTGTAAACTCTTTTTAGTTTTTATATATCAGGTTTTGGAATCGTCGGGAAAAGGGGGAGGCAGGGGAGTTTTAACTGAGTGTTGAATCCCAACCCATAAGTAATTTCTTACAAAAATATAGCATGTTACGCATGATAAACTACTTTACAATCATCAATAATCGTTAAGTCAGATTTTTATAAATGGACATAATAATGGCTTGTTTGACTCGGGCAAATATCCCACCACATGTTCATTTGAGAATTTAATGAGCGTTGGTAATTCTCTTTAAAAGATTTGGATTCGTAGGTCATTTGCATCTTTAAAATGTTTCAAGCATGCATATCAATTTTTTAAAGCATGTGTAGAAAAATCTCTTTCTTATCAAATTCCTAGCTATTGCGGTTGTTGAACTAGTGGAATTTCCGAAACTTAGAAAACAAAATTTTTGTGTTCATTTGTGGATTGTGAAAAAAATTTCTTTACTTGCATTTTTATTGCTTTAAATTTTTTCTATACACAAACTCTAAAATTTTCATTTTGTTGTGATCTATGTGCCTTTCATCTCTTTTGTGTCTACGAGATGAAGGGAAAAGTGAAAACTCAAGGTTTGATTTAAGAAAAAAGTATACATCTAAAATGGGAATGCACAATGCACAAATGTAGAGAGAGATATTTCCAAAAAGTGTCTATAATTTTTAAGGATTGTAAACTTTTTTTATTTTTTTTACATCAGGTTTTGGAATCGTCGGGAAAAGGGGGAGGCAGGGGAATTTTAACTTAGTGTTAAATCCCAACCCATAAGTCATTTCTTAAAAAAATATAGCACATTACACATGATAAATCACTTTACAATAATCAATGATTGTTAGGTTAGCTTTTTGTAAATGGGCAAAATAATGGCTTTTTTGACTCGGGTAAATATCCCACAACACGTTCACTTGAGAATATAATGAGGGATTGTTATTCTCTATAAATGGTTTGGATCCATAGGTCTTTTGTATATTTAACATGTTTCTAGGATGCATATCCATTTTTTGAAGCATGTGGAGAAAAATCTCTTTCTTATCAATTTCTGAGCTATTGGGGTTGTTGAACTAGTGGAATTTCCGAAACGTGGATAACAAAAAAAAAAATTTTCATTTGTGGCGTGTGAATAAATTTTCTTTACTTACATTTGTTTTAACTTTAAATTTTTTTCCCATCATCAATGATCATTAGGTCAGCTTTTTGTAAATGGGCAAAATAATGGCTTGTTTGACTCGGGTAAATATCCCACCGCACGTTCATTGTGATCTACTTGCCTTTCATCTCTTTTTTGTCTACGAGATGATGGGAAAAGTGAAAAATCAAGTTTTGATTTATGAAAAAAGTATACATCTAAAATGGAAAAGCACAATGCAAAAATTTGGAGAGAGATATTTCCAAAAAGTGTCTGTAATTTATAGGGATATTGAACTCTTTTTAGTTTTTATATATCAGGTTTTCCAATCGTCGGGAAAAGGGGGAGCCGGGGGAGTTTTCACTGAGTGTTGAATCCCAACCCATAAGTCATTCCTTACAAAAATATAGCCCGTTACGCATGATAAATCACTTTACAATCACAAATGTTCGTTAGGTCAGCTTTTTGTAATTGGGCAAAATAATGGCTTGTTTGACTCAGGTAAATATCCCACCGCACATTCACTTGAAAATTTAATGAGTGTTTGTTATTCTCTTTAAAAGGTTTGGATCCATAGGCCAATTGCATCTTTAACATGTTTCAAGCATGCATATCCATTTTTTAAAACATGTGTAGAAATATTTCTTTCTTATCAAATTCCAAGCTATTGGGGTCGTTGAACTAGTGGAATTTCCCAAACTTGGATAACAAAACTTGTGTTCATTTGTGGCGTTTGAATAAATTTTATTTACTTACATTTGCTATTAATTTAAATTTTATCCATATACAAATCTTAAAATTTTCATTTTGTTGTGATCTGTTTGCCTTTTATCTCTTTTTTGTCTATGAGATGAAGGGAAAAGTGAAAACTCAAGTTTTGATTTAAGAAAAAATTATACATCTAAAATGGAAATACACAATACACAAATGTAGAGAGAGATATTTCCAAAACGTGTCTATAATTTTTAGGGATTGTAAACTCTTTTTAGTTTTTAAATATCAGGTTTTGGAATCGTCGGGAAAAGGGGGAGGCAGGGGAGTTTTAACTGAGTGTTGAATCCCAACCCATAAGTCATTTCTTACAAAAATATAGCCTGTTACGCATGATAAACTACTTTACAATCATCAATAATCGTTAAGTCAGATTTTTATAAATGGACATAATAATGGCTTGTTTGACTCGGGCAAATATCCCACCACACGTTCATTTGAGAATTTAATGAGCATTGGTTATTCTCTTTAAAAGGTTTGGATTCGTAGGTCATTTGCATCTTTAAAATGTTTCAAGCATGCATATCAATTTTTTAAAGCATGTGTAGAAAAATCTCTTTCTTATCAAATTCCTAGCTATTGCGGTTGTTGAACTAGTGGAATTTCCGAAACTTAGAAAACAAAATTTTTGTATTCATTTGTGGATTGTGAAAAAAATTTCTTTACTTAAATTTTTATTGCTTTAAATTTTTTCTATACACAAACTCTAAAATTTTCATTTTGTTGTGATCTATGTGCCTTTCATCTCTTTTGTGTCTAAGAGATGAAGGGAAAAGTGAAAACTCAAGTTTTGATTTAAGAAGAAAGTATACATCTAAAATGGGAATGCACAATGCACAATTGTAGAGAGAGATATTTCCAAAAAGTGTCTATAATTTTTAGGGATTGTAAACTATTTTTATTTTTTTTACATCAGGTTTTGGAATCGTCGGGAAAAGGGGGAGGTAGGGGAATTTCTGAAAAAATATATAGTGGAATTTCCCGACCCATAAGTTATTCCTTTAAAAAATATAGCCCGTTACACTTGATAAATCACTTTACAATCATCAATGATAGTTAGGTCAGCAGTTTGTAAATGGGCAAAATTATGGCTTGTTTGACTCGGGTAAATATCCCACAACACGATCACTTGAGAATTTAATGAGCGTTTGTTATTCTCTTTAAAAGGTTTGGATCCATAGGTCATTTGCATCTTTAACATGTTTCAAGCATGCATATCCATTTTTTTAGCCATGTGTAGAAAATCTCTTTCTTATGAAATTCCAAGCTATTGGGGTTGTTGGACTAGTGGAATTTCCTGAACTTGGATAACAAAACTTTTGTGTTCATTTGTGGTGTGTGAATAAATTTTATTAACTTAAATTTGTGATTTCTTTAAATTTTTCCAATTCTCAAACTCTAAAAATTTCATTTCGTTGTGATCTATTTGTCTTTCATCTCTTTTTTGTCTACGAGATGAATGGAAAAAAGTGAAAACTCTACTTTTGAGTTTAGCAAAAAGAATACAACTAAAATGGAAATGCACAAATTTAGAGAGATATATTACCACAAAGTGCTAATAATTTTTAGGGATTGTAGACTCTTTTTAGTTTTTATATATCAGAATTTTCAATCGTTGGGAAAAGGGAGAGGCGGGGGAATTTTAACTGAATGTTGATTCCTAACCCATAGGTCTTACTAAAATATAGCCCGTTACACATGATAAATCACTATACAATCATCAATGATCGTTAGGTCAATAGTTTGTAAATGGGCAAAATAATGGCTTGTTTGACTCGGGTAAATATCCCACAGCACAATCACTTGAGAATTTAATGAGCGTTTGTTATTTTCTTGAAATTTCCCAAACTTTGATAACAAAACTTTTGTGTTCATCTGTTGTGTGTGAATAATGTTTTTTTACTTACATTTGTTATTGCTTCATATTTTTTCCATACACAAACTCTAAAATTTTCATTTCATTGAGAACTACTTGCCTTTCACCTCATTTTTGTCTACGAAATAATGGGAGGAAAAGTGAGAACTCAAGTTTTGATTTAAGAAAAAAGTATATATCTAAAATGGAAATGCACAATGCACAAATTTGGAGAGAGATATTTCCAAAAAGTGTCTGTAATTTTTAGGGATTGTAAACTCTTTTTACTTTTTATGTATATGGTTTTGAAATCATTGAGAAAAGGGGGAGGCGGAGGAATTCTAACTGAGTTTTTAATCCCAAACCATTAGTCATTCCTTACAAAAATGTAGCCCATTACGCATGATAAATCACTTTGCAATCATCAATGATCGTTAGGTCAGCTTTTTGTAAATGGGCAAAATAATGACTTGTTTGACTTGGATGAATATCCCACGGCACGTTCACTTGAGAATCTAATGAGTGTTTTTTATTCAATTTGAAAGGTTTGGATCCATAGGTCATTTGCATCTTTATCATGTTTCAAGCTTGCATATCCATTTTTTAAAGCATGTGTAGAAAAAACTTTTTCTGATCAAATTGCAAGCTAATGGGGTTGTTAAACTAGTGGAATTTCCCAAACTTGGATAACAAAACTTTTGTGGTGTGTGAATAAATTTTCTTAACTTACATTTAGTTATTGTTTTAAATTTTTTCAATACACAAACTCTAAAATTTTCGTTACGTTGTGATCTATTTGCGTTTTTTGTCTACAAGAAGAAGGGAAAAGTGAACATCTAAAATGGAAATGCACAATGCACAAATGTAGAGAGAATAATTCCAAAAAGTGTCTGTAATTTTTAGGGATTGTAAACTATTTTTAGTTTTTATATATCAGGTTTTGTAATCATCGGGAAAAAGGGGGAGGCAGGGGATTTTTAACTGAGTGTTGACTCCCAACCCATAAGTCATTCCTTATAAAAATATAGCCCATTACGCATGATAAATCACTTTACAATCATCTATAATGGTTAGGTCAGACTTTTGTAAATGGGCAAAATAATGGCTTGTTTTGCTCGGGTAAATATCCCACCGCACGTTCACATGAGAATTTAATGAGCGTTTGTTATACTCTTTGAAAGGTTTGGATCCATAGGTCATTTCAATCTTTAACTTGTTTCAAGCATGCATATCCATTTTTTAAAGCATGTGTAGAAAAATCTCTTTCTGATAAAATTCCAAGCTATTGGGGTGGTTGAACTAGTGGAATTTCCAAAACTTGGATAACAAAACTTTTGTGTACGTTTTTGGTGTCTTATTGCTTTAAATTTTTTCCATACACAAACTCTAAAATTTTCGTTTTGTTGTGATCTATTTGCCTTTTTTGTCTATGAGATGAAAGGAAAAGTTAAAACTAAAGTTTTGATTTAAGAAAAAAGTTTACATCTAAAATGGAAATGCACAATGCACAAATTTAGAGAGAGATTTTTCAAAAAAGTGTCTGTAATTTTTAGGGATTGTAAACTCATTTTAGTTTTTATATATCATGCTTTGAAATCGTAGAGAAAAGGGGGAGGCGGGGGAATTTTAATTGAGTGTTGATTCCCAACCCATAAGCCATTCCTTAAAAAGATAGAGCCCGTTATGCATGATAAATCACTTTACACTCATCAATGATCGTTAGGTCAGCTTTTTGAAAATGGGCAAAATCATGGCTTGATTGACTCGGGTAAATATCCCACTGCACGTTCACTTGATAATTTAATGAGCATTTTGTTATTCTCTTTAAAAGGGTTGAATCCATAGGTCATTTGCATCTTTAACATGTTTCAAGCATGCATATCCCTTTTTTAAAGCATGTGTAGAAAAACCTCTTTCTTATCAAATTCCAAGCTATTGGGGGTTGTCGAACTAGTGGTTCCCAAACTAGGATAACAAAACCTTTGTGTTCATTTGTAGTGTGTGAATAAATTTTATTTACTTACATTTGTTATTGCTTTAAATTTTTTCCATACACAAACTCTAAAATTTTCATTTCGTTGTGATCTATTAGCCTTTCAACTCTTTTTTGTCTACGACATGAAGGGAAAAAAGTGAAAACTCAAGTTTTGATTTAAGAAAAAAGTATACATCTAAAATGGAATTGCAAAATGCACAAATTTAGAGAGAGATATTTCCAAAAAGTGTCTGTAATTTTTAGAGATTGTAAACTCATTTTAGTTTTTATATCAGGTTTTGCAATCGTTGGGAAAAGGGGGAGGTGGGGGAATTTTTACTGAGTGTTGAATCCCAACCCATAAGTAATTCCATACAAAAATATAGCCTGTTATGCATGATAAATGACTTTACAATCATCAATGATCGTTAGGTCAACCTTTTGTAAATGGGTTAAATAATGGCATGTTTGACTCGGGTAAAAATCCCACCGCACGTTCACTTGAGAATTAAATGAGCAGTTTTTATTCTCTCCAAAAGTTTTGGATCCATAGGTCATTTTCTTCTTTAACATGTCTCAAGCATGCATATCTTTTATTCAAACCATTTGTAGAAAAATCTCTTTCTAATCAAATTCCAAGCTAATGGGGGTTGTCGAATTAGTGGAATTTCCGAAACTTGGATAAAAGATTTTTTGTGTTCATTTGTGGTTTTTGAATAAATTTTCTTCACTTACATTTGTTATTGCTTTAAAATTTTTCCATACACAAACTCTAAAATTTTCGTTTTTTTGTGATCTATTTGCCGTTCATCTCTTTTTTGTCTACGAGATGAAGGGAAAAAAGTGAAAACTCAAGTTTTTATTTAAGAAAAATTTATACATCTAAAATTGAAATGCACAATGCACAAATTTACACTGAGATATTTCCAAAAAGTGTCTGTAATTTTTAGGGATTGTAGACTCTTTTTAGTTTTTATATATCAGGTTTTGCAATTGTCGGGAAAAAGGGGAGGCGGGGGAATTTTAACTGTGTGTTGAATCCAAACCCATAAGTCATTCCTTGCAAAAATATAGCCCGTTACGCATGGTGAATCACTTAACAATAATCAATGATCGTTAGGTTAGTTTTTTGTAAATGAGCAAAATAATGGATTATTTGACTCGGGTAAATATCCCACCGCACATTCAATTGAGAATTTAATGAGCATTTGTTATTATCTTTAAAAAGGTTTGGATCCACAGGTCATTTGCATCTTTAACATGTTTGAAGCATGCATATCCTTTTTTTAAAGCATGTATAGAAAAATCTCTTTCTTATCAAATTCCAAGCTATTGGGGTTGTTGAACTAGTGGAATTTCCCCAACTTGGATAACAAAACTTTTGTGTTCATTTTTGGTGTGTGAATAAATTTTCTTTACTTATATTTTTTATTTCTTTAAATTTTTTCCATACACAAACTCTAAAATTTTCATTTCGTTGCGATCTATTTGTCTTTCATCTCTTTTTTTTCTACAAGATGAAGGGAAAATAAAAACTCAAGTTTTGATTTAAGAAAAAAGTATTCATCTAAAATGGAAATGCACAATGCACCAATTTAGAAAGAGATTTTTCCCAAAAGTGTCTTTATTTTTTAGGGATTGTAATCTCTTTTCAGTTTTTATATATAAGGTTTTGCAATCATCGGGAAAAGGAGGAGCGGGGGAATTTTAACTGAGTGTTGAATCCCAAACTTTGATAACAAAAGTGAAAATTCAAGTTTTTATTTAAGAAAAAGGTATGCATCTAAAATGGAAATGCACAATGCAAAAAATTAGAGAGAGATTTTTCAAAAAAGTGTATGTAATTTTTAGGGATTGTAAACTCTTTTTAGTTTTTATATATCAGGTTTTGCAATCGTCAAGAAAAGGGGGAGGCGGCAGAATTTTTACTGAGTGTTGAATCCCAATCCATAAGTTATTCCTTACAAAAAAATAGCCCGTTATGCATGATAAATCACTTTACAACATTCAATGATCGTTAAGTCAGCAGTTTGTAATTGGGCAAAATAATTGCTTGTTTAACTCGGAAAAATATCCCACAGCACGATCACTTGAGAATTTATGGACTGTTTGTTCTTCTCTTTAAAAGTTTTGGATCCATAGGTCATTTTCATCTTCAACATGTTTCAAGCATGCATATTCATTTTTTAAAGCATGTGCAGAAAAATCTCTTTCTAATCAAATTCCAAGCAAATGGCGGTTGTCGAACTAGTTGAATTTTCCAAACTTGGAAAACAAAACCTTTGTGTTCATTTGTGGTGTCTGAATAAATTTTCTTTACTTAAATTTTTTATTTCTTTAAATTTTTTCCTTCTACTAACTCTAAAAATTTTAATTCGTTGTGATCTATTTGCCTTTCATCTCTTTTTTGCCTACGAGATGAAGGGGTTGTTAAACTAGTGGAATTTCCCAAACTTGCATTAAAAAACTTTTGTGCTCATTTGTGGTGTGTGTAATAAATTATATTTACTTACATTTTTTATTGCTTTAAATTTTTTCCGAAGACAAACTCTAAAATTTTCATTTCATTGTGATCTATTTGCCTTTCATCTTTTTTTGTCTACGAGATGAAGGGGAAAAAGTGAAAACTCAAGTTTTGATTTAAGAAAAAAGTATACATCTAAAATGGAAATGCACAATGCACAAATTTAGAGAGAGATTTTTCCAAAAAGTGCCTGTAATTTTCAGGGATTGTAAACTCTTTTTAGTTTTTATATATCAGGTTTGCAATTGTCGAGAAAAGGGAGAGGCGGGGGAATTTTTACCGAGTGTTGAATCCCAACCCATAAGTTATTCCTTACAAAATATAGCCCATAACGCATGATAAATCACTTTACAATCATCAATGATCATTAGGTCAGTAGTTTGTAAATGGGCAAAATAATGGGTTATTTGACTCGGGGTAAATATCCCACAGCACGATCACTTGAGAATTTAATGAGCGTTTGTTATTTTATTTAAAAGGTTTGGATCCATAGGTCATTTGCATCTTTAACATGTTACAAGCATGCATATCCATTTTTTTAACCATGTGTGGAAAAATCTCTTTCTTATCAAATTCCAAGCTATTGGGAATGTTTAACTAGTGGAATTTCCCAAACTTGGATAAAAAAAGTTTTGTGTTCATTTTTGGTGTGTGAATAGATTTTATTTACTTACATTATTTATTTCTTAAAATTTTTCCAATACACAAACTCTAAAATTTTCATTTCATTGGGATCTATTTGTCTTTCATCTCTTTTTTGTCTACGAGATGATGGGAAAAAGGTGAAAACTCTAGTTTTGATTTTATAAAAAAGAATACAACTAAAATGGAAATGCAAAATGCGCAAATTTAGAGAGATATATTTCCACCAAGTGTTAGTCATTTTTAGGGATTAATATCTCTTTTTAGGTTTTATATATTAGAATTTGCAATCGTGGGGAAAAGGGGGAGGCGGGGAAATTTTGACTGAGTGTTGAATCCTAGCCCATAGGTCATTCCTTACTAAAATATATCCCGTTACGCATGATAAATCACTTTACAATCATCAATGATCGTTAGGTCAGTAGTTTGTAAATGGGAAAAATAATGGCTTGTTTGACTCTGGTAAATTTCCCACAACATGATCACTTGACAATTTAATGAGCATTTGTTATTCTCATTAAAAAGTTTGAATCCATAGGTCATTTGCATCTTTAACATGTTTCAAGCATGCAGATCCATTTTTTAAAGCATGTGTAGAAAAATCTTTTTCTTATCAAATTCGAAGCTAGTGAAATTTCCCAAACTTGGATAACAAAAATTTTGTGTTCATTTGTTGTGTGTGAATAAATTTTCTATACTTACATTTGTTATTGCTTCATAGTTTTTCCATACACAAACTCTAAAATTTTCATTTCATTGAGAACTACTTGCCTTTCATCTCATTTTTGTCTACGAAATGAAGGGAGGAAAAGTGAGAATTCAAGTTTTGATTTAAAAAAAAAGTATATATCTAAAATTGAAATGCACAATGCACAAATTTGAAGAAAGATATTTCCAAAATGTGTTTGTAACTTTTAGGGATTGTAAAATCTTTTTAGTTTTTATATAACAGGTTTCACAATCATCTGGAAAAGGGGGAGGCAGAGGTATTCTAATTGAGTTTTTAATCCCAAACCATTAGTCAGGCCTTAAAAAAATATAGCCCATTACGCATGATAAATCACTTTGCAACCATCAATGATCGTTAGGTCAGCTTTTTGTAAATGGGCAAAATAATGGTTTGTTTGACTCGGGTAAATATCCCACCGCATGTTCACTTGAGAATTTAATGAGCGTTTGTTATTCTATTTGAAAGGTTTGGATCCATAGGTCATTTCAATCTTTATCATGTTTCAAGCATGCATATTCTTTTTTTAAAGCATGTGTAGAAAAATCTCTTTCTAATCAAATTCCAAGCAAAGGGGGGTTGTCGAACTAGTTGAATTTTCCAAACTTGGAAAACAAAACCTTTGTGTTCATTTGTGGTGTGTGAATAAATTTTCTTTACTTAAATTTTTTATTTCTTAAAATTTTTTCCTTACACTAACTCAAAAATTTTCAATTCGTTGTGATCTATTTGCCTTTCATCTCTTTTTTGTCTACGAGATGAAGGGGTTGTTAAACTAGTGGAATTTCCCAAACTTGCATGACAAAACTTTTGTGCTTATTTGTGGTGTGTGAATAAATTATATTTACTTACATTTTTTATTGCTTAAAAATTTTTCCATACACAAACTCTAAAATTTTCATTTCGTTGTGATCTATTTACCTTTCATCTTTTTTTGTCTACAAGATGAAGGGGAAAAAGTGAAAACTCAAGTTTTGATTTAAGAAAAAAGTATACATCTAAAATGAAAATGCACAATGCACAAATTTAGAGAGAGATTTTTCAAAAAAGTGTCTGTAATTTTTAGGGATTGTAAACTCTTTTTAGTTTTTATATCAGGTTTTGCAATCGTCGAGAAAAGGGGGAGGCGGGGCAATTTTTACCGAGTGTGAATCCCAACCCATAAGTTATTCCTTACAAAAATATAGCCCGTTATGCATGATAAATCACTTTACAATTATCAATGATCATTAGGTCAGTAGTTTGTAAATGGGCAAAATAATGGGTTGTTTGACTCGGGTAAATATCCCATAGCACGATCACTTGAGAATTTAATGAGCGTTTGTTATTTTCTTTAAAAGGTTTGGGTCCATAGGTCATTTGCATCTTTAACATGTTTCAAGCATGCATATCCATTTTTTAAACCATGTGTAGAAAAATCTCTTTGTTATGAAATTCCAAGCTATTGGGGTTGTTTAACTAGTGGAATTTCCCAAACTTGGATAAAAAAAGTTTTGTGTTTTTTTTGGTGTGTGAATAAATTTTATTTACTTACATTTGTTATTTCTTTAAATTTTTCCAAAACGCAAACTCTAAAATTTTCATTTTGTTGTGATCTATTTGTCTTTCATCTCTTTTTTGTCTACAAGATGAAGGGAAAATAGTGAAAACGCTAGTTTTGAATTTAGAAAAAAGAATACAACTAAAATGGAAATGCACAATGCAAAAATTTAGAGAGATATATTTTCACCAAGTGTTAGTAATTTTTAGGGATTATAAAGTCTTTTTGGGTTTTATATATTAGAATTTACAATCTTGGGGAAAATGGGGAGGCTGGAGAATTTTAACTGAGTGTTGAATCCTAACCCATAGGTCATTCCTTACTAAAATATAGCCCGTTACGCATGATAAATCACTTTACAATCATCAATGATCGTTAGGTCAATAGTTTGTAAATGGGCAAAATAATGGCTTGTTTGACTCGGGTAAATATCCCACAGCACGATCACTTGAGAATTTAATGAGCATTTGTTATTCTCTTTAAAAAGTTTGGATCCATAGGTCATTTCCATCTTTAACATGTTTCAAACATGTAGATCCATTTTTTAAAGCATGTGTAGAAAAATCTTTTTCTTATCAAATTCGAAGCTATTGGGGTTGTTGAACTAGTCAAATTTCCCAAACATTGATAACAAAACTTTTGTGTTCATTTGTTGTGTGTGAATAATTTTTTTTTACTTACATTTGTTTTTGCTTCATATTTTTTCCATACACAAACTCTAAAATTTTCATTTCATTGAGAACTAGTTGCCTTTCATCTCATTTTTGTCTACGAAATAGAGGAAAAGTGAGAACTCAAGTTTTGATTTAAGAAAAAAGTGTATATCTAAAAAGGAAATTTACAATGCACAAATTTGGAGAGAGATATTTCCAAAATGTGTCTATAACTTTTAGGGATTGTAAACTCTTTCTAGTTTTTATATATCAGGTTTCCTAATCATCGGGAAAAGGGGAAGGCAGAGGTATTCTAACTGAGTTTTTAATCCCAAACCATTAGTAAGTCCTTACAAAAATATAGCCCATTACGCATGATAAATCACTTTGCAATCATCAATGATCGTTAGGTTAGCTTTTTGTAAATGCGCAAAATAATGGCTTGTTTGACTCGCGTAAATATCCCACCGCACGTTTACTTGAGAATTTAATGAGCTTTTGTTACTCTATTTGAAAGGTTTGGATCCATAGGTCATTTGAATCTTTATCATGTTTCAAGCATGCATATTTTTTTTTTAAAGCATGTGTAGAAAAAACTCTTTCTGATCAAATTCCGAGATATTAGGGTTGTTGAACTAGTGGAATTTCCCAAACTTGGATAACAAAACTTTTGTGTTAATTTGTGGTGTGTGAATAAAATTTTCTTTACTTACATTTAGTTATTGCTTCAAATTTTTTCCATACACAAACTCTAAAATTTTCGTTTCGTTGTGATCTATTTGCCTTTTTTGTCTACGAGAAGAAGGGAAAAGTGAACACTCAAGTTTTGATTAAAGAAAAAAGTATACATCTAAAATGGAAATGCACAATGTACAAATGTAGAGAGAGATAATTCCAAACAGTGTCTTTAATTTTTAGGGATTCTAAACTCTTTTTAGTTTTTATATATCAGGTTTTACAATCGTCGGGAAAAAGGGGGAGGCGGGGGATTTTTTACTGAGTGTTGACTCCCAACCCATATGTCATTCCTTATAAAAATATAGCCCGTTACGCATGATAAATCACTTTACAATCATTTATGATGGTTTGGTCAGCTTTTTGTAAATGGGCAAAATAATGGCTTGTTTTGCTCGGGTAAATATCCTACCGCAAGTTCACAAGAGAATTTAATGAGTGTTTGCTATTCTCTTTTAAAGGTTTGGATCCATAGGTCATTTGAATATTTAACATGTTTCAAGCATGCATATCCATTTTTTAAAGCATGTGTAGAAAAATCTCTTTCTGATCAAATTCCAACCTATTGGGGTTGTTGAACTAGTGGAATTTCCCAAACTTGGATAACAAAACTTTTTTGTTTATTTGGAGTGTGAATAAATTTTCTTTACATAAAATTGTTATTGCCTTAAATTTTTTCCTTACACAAACTCAAAAATTTTCATTTCGTTGTCATCTATTGGCCTTTTTTGTCGACGAGATGAAGGGAAAAGTGAAAACTCAAGTTTTGATTTAAGAAAAATGTTTAGATCTAAAATAGAAATGCACAATCACAAATTTAGAGGGAGATTTTTCAAAAACTTGTCTGTAATTTTTAGGGATTGTAAACTCATTTTAGTTTTTATATATGAGGCTTTGCAATTGTTGAGAAAAGGGGGAGGTGGGGGATATTTAATTGAGTGTTGAATCCCAACCCATAAGCCATTCCTTAAAAAAAAAACCCCGTTAGGCATGATAAATCACTTTACACTCATCAATGATAGTTAGGTCAGCTTTTTGTACATGGGCAAAGTCATGGCTTGTTTGACTCGGGTAAATAACCCACCGCACGTTCACTAGAGAATTTAATGAGCGTTTTGTTATGCTCTTCAAAAGGTTTGGATCCATAGGTCATTTGCATCTTTAACATGTTTCAAGCATGCATATCAATTTTTTAAAGCATGTGTAGAAAATTCTCTTTCTTATCAAATTCCAAGCTATTGGGGGTTGTCGAACTAGTGGAATTTCCCAAACTTGGATAACAAAACCTTTGTGCTCATTTGTGGTGTGTGAATAAATTTTCTTTAGTTACATTTGTTATTGCTTTAAATTTTTTCCATACACAAACTCTAAAATTTTTATTTCATTGTGATCTATTTGCCTTTCATCTCTTTTTTGTCTACGAGATGAAGGGAAAAAAGTGAGAACTCAAGTTATGATTTAAGAAAAAAGTATACATCTAAAATGGAAATGCACAATGCACAAATTTAGAGAGAGATATTTCCAAAAAGTGTCTCTAATTTTTCGGGATTTTAAACTATTTTTAGTTTTTATATATCAGGTTTTGCAATCATTGGGAAAAGGGGGAGTCGGGGGAATTTTAACTAAGTGTTAAATCCAAACCCATAAGTCATTCCATAAAAAAATATAGCCTGTTACAGATGATAAATCACTTTACAATCATCAATGATTGTTATGTCAGCTTTTTGTAAATGGGCAAAATAATGACTTGTTTGAATCGGGTAGATATCCCACCACACGTTCACTTGAAAATTTAATTACCGTTTGTTATTCTCTTTAAAAGGATTGGATCCGTAGGTCGTTTGCATCTTTAAAATGTTCTAAGCATGCATATCAATTTTTTAAAGCATGTGCAGAAAAATCTCTTTCTAATCAAATTCCAAGCTATTGGGGGTTGTCGAACTAGTGGAATTTCCCAAACTTGGATAACAAAACCTTTGTGTTCATTTGCGGTGTGTGAATAAATTTTTTTTACTTATATTTGTTATTGCTTTAAATTTTTTCCATACACTAACTCTAAAATTTTAAATTCGTTGTGATCTATTTGCCTTTCATCTCTTTTTTGTCTACGAGATGAAGGGAAAAAGGTGAAAACTCAAGTTTTGTTTAAGAAAAAAGTATACATCTAAAATGGAAATGCACAATGCACAAATTTACAGAGAGATATTTCCAAAAAGTGTCTATAATTTTTGAGGATTGTGAACTCTTTTTAGTTTTTATATATCAGGTTTTGCAATTGTTAGGAAAAGGGGGAGGTGGGGGAATTTTAACTGAGTCTTGAATCCCAACCCATAAGTCATTCCATAAAAAAATATAGCCCATTACGCATGATAAATCACTTTACAATCATCAACGATCTTAGGTCAGCTTTTTGTAAATGGGCAAAATAACGGCTTGTTTGACTCGGGTAAATATCCCACCGCACGTTCACTTGAGAATTTAATGAGTGTTTCATCTTCTTTTTAAAAGGTTTGGATCCGTCGGTCATTTGCATCTTTAACATGTTTCAAGCATGCTTATCCATTTTTTAAAGCATGTGTAGAAAAATCTCTTTCTTATCAATTTCAGAGCAATTGGGGTTGTTGGACTAGTGGAATTTCCAGAACATGGACAACAAAAGTTTTGTATCCATTTGTCGTGTGTGAATAAATTTTCTTTACTTACATTTTTTATTGCTTTAAATTTTTTTTATTTCATTGTGATCTACTTGCCTTTCATATGTTTTTTATCTACAAGAGGAAGGGAAAAGTAAAAACTCAAGTTTTAATTTTAGAAAAAATTATACATCTAAAATGGAAATTCACAATGCATAAATTTTGAGAGAGATATTTGAAAAAGGGTTTGTAATTTTTAGGGATTGAAAACTCATTTTAGTTTTTATATATCAGGTTTTGCAATTGTAAGGAAAACGGGGAGGCGGGGGCTTTTTAACTGAGTGTTTAATCCCAACCCATAAGTCATTCCTTTCAAAAATATAGCATGTTACGCATGATAAATCACTTTACAATCATCAATGTTCGTTAGCTCAACTTTTTGTAAATGGGAAAAATAATGGCTTGTTTGACTCGGTTAAATTTCCCACCGCACGTTCACTTGAGAATTTAATGAGTGTTTGTTATTCTCTTTAAAAGGTTTGGACCCATAGGTCTTTTGCATCTCTAACATGTTTCATGCATGCATATCCATTTTTTAAAACATGTGTAGAAAAATCTCTTTCTTATCAAATTCCAAGCTATTGTGGTTATTGAACTAGTGGAATTTCCCAAACTTGGATAACAAAACTTTTGTGTTCATTTGTGGTGTGTGAATAAATATTCTTTACTTACATTTGTTATTGCCTCAAATGTTTTCCAGACACAAAGTCTAAAATTTTCATTTCGTTGTGATCTACTTGCCTTTCATCTCTTTTTTGTCTACGAGATGAAGGGAAAACTGAAAACTCAAGTTTTGATTTATGAAAAAAGTATACATCTAAAATGGAAATGCACAATGCAAAATTTAGAGAGAGATATTTCCAAAAAGTATCTGTAATTTTTAGGGATTGTAAACTCTTTATAGTTTTTATATATCTGGTCTTGCAATAGTCGGGAAAAGGGGGAGACGGGGGAATTTTTACTGAGTGTTGAAACCCAACCAAAAAGTCATTCCTTACAAAAAGATAGCCCATTACGCATGATAAATCACTTTACAATCATCATTGATCGTTAGGTCAGCTTTTTGTAAATGGCCAAAATAATGGCTTGTTTGCCTCGAGTAATTATCCCATCGCACGTTCACTTGAGAATTTAAGGAGCGTTTGTTATTCTCTCTAAAAGGTTTGGATCCATAGGTCATTTGCATCTTTAACCAGCGTGCATATCCATTTTTTAAAGCATGTGTAGAAAAATCTCTTTCTTATCAAATTCAAAGCTATTGGGGTTGTTGAACTACTGGAATTTCCCAAACATCGATAACAAAACTTTTATGTTCATTTGTGGTTTGTGAATAAATTTTCTTTACTTACATTTTTTATTGCTTGAAATTTTTTCCATACGCAAACTTTTAAATTTTCATTTCGTTGTGATCTACTTGCCTTTCATCTCTTTTTTGTCTACGAGATGAAGGGAAACGTGAAAACTCAAGTTTTGATTTAAGAAAAAATTATACATCTAAAATCGAAATGCACTATGCACAAATTTGGAGAGAGATGATTCCTAAAAGTGTCTATAATTTTTAGGAATTGTAAACTCTTTTTAGTTCTTATATACCAAGTTTTGCAATCGTTCGGAAAAGGGGGAGGTAGGGGAATTTTAACTGAGTGTTGAATCCCACCCATAAGTCATTCCTTACAAAAATATAGCCCGTTATGCATCATAAATCACTTTACAATCATCAATGATCGTTAGGTCAACTCTGTGTAAATGGGCAAAAATAATGGCTTGTTTCACTCGGGTAAATATCCCACCCCACATTCACTTCAGATTTAATGAGCGTTTTTTATTCTCTTTAAAAGGTTTGGATCCATAGGTCATTTGCATCTTTAACATGTTCAAGCATGCATATCCATTTTTTAAAGCTTGTGTAGAAAAATCTCTTTGTTTACAAATTCCAAGCTATTGGGGTTGTTGAACTAGTGGAATTTTCCGAACTTGGATAAAAAAATGTTTGTGTTCATTTGTGGTGTGTGAATAAATTTCCTTTTCTTACTTTTGTTATTGCTTTATTTATTTTCCATACACAAACTCTAAAATTTTCATTTCGTTGTGATCTATTTGCATTTCATCTCTTTTTTGTTTAAGAGATGAAGGGCAAAGTGAAAACTCAAGTTTTGATTTAAGAAAAAAGTATACATCTAAAATGGAAATGCACAATGCAAAAATTTAGAGAGAGATATTTCCGAAAAGTATCTGTAATTTTTAGGGATTGTAAACTCTTTATAGTTTTTATAAATCTGGTATTGGAATCGTCTAGAAAAGGGGGAGGCAAGGGAATTTTAACTGAGTGTTGAATCCCAACTCACAAGTCATTCCTTAGAAAAAGACAGCATGTTACGCATGATAAATCACTTTACAATCATCATTGATCGTTTGGTCAGCTTTTTCTAAAAGGGCAAAATAATGGATTGTTTGACTCGGGTAAATATCCCACCGCAGGTTCACTTGAGAATTTAAAGAGCGTTTGTTATTCTCTCGAAAAGGTTTGGATCCATAGGTCATTTGAATCTTTAACAAGCATGCATATCCATTTTTAAAAGCATGTGTAGAAAATTTGTTTCTTATTAAATTCCAAGCTATTGGGGTTGTTGAACTAGTGGAATTTCCGACACATGGATAACAAAACTTTTGTGTTCATTTGTGGTTTGCGAATAAATTTTCTTTAATTACAGTTGTTATTGCTTGAAATTTTTTCCAAACACAAACTTTAAAATTTTCATTTTGTTGTGATCTACTTGCGTTTCATCTCTTTTTTGCCTACGAGATGAAGGGAAAAGTGAAAACTCAAGTTTTTGAGTGAAGAAAAAATTATACATCTAAAATGGAAATGCACTATGCACAAATTTAGAGAGAGATAATTCCAAAAAGTGTCTGTAATTTTTTAGGATTGTAAACTCTTTTTAGTTCTTATATACCAAGTTGGGCAATCGTTGGGAAAAGGGGGAGGCAGGGGAATTTGCATCTTTAACATGTTTCAAGCATGCATAACATTAATTTAAAGCATGTGTAGAAAAATTTATTTCTTATCAAATTCCAGGCTTTTGGGGTTGTTGAACTAGTCGAATTTCCCAAACTTGGATAACAAAAACTTTTGTGTTCATTTGTGGTGTGTGGATAAATTTTCTTTACTTACATTTGTTATTGTTTAATTTTTTTCCATACAGAAACTCTAAAATTTTCATTTTGTTGTGATCTATTTGCCTTTCATCTCTTTTTTGTATACGAGATGAGGGAAAAAAGTGAAAACTCGTGTTTTGAATTAAGAAAAAAGTATACATTTAAAATGCAAGTGCACAATGCACAAATTTAGAGAGAGATATTTTCAAAAAGTGTCTATAATTTTAAGGGAATGTGAACTCTTTTTAGTTTTTATATATCAGGTTTTGCAATCCTCAGGAAAAGCGGTACGCGGAGGAATTTTAACTGAGTTTTGAATCCCAAACCATAAGTCATTCCTTAACAAAATATAGCCCGTTACGCATGATAAATCACTTTGCAATCATCAATGATCGTTAGGTTAGCTTTTTGTAAATGGGCAAAATAATGGTTTGTTTGACTCGGGTAAATATCCCACCGCACGTTCACTCGAGAATTTAATGAGCATTTTTAATTCTTTTTAAAAGGTTTCGATCCATCGGTCATTTGCATCTTTAATATGTTTCAAGCATGCATATGCATTTTTTAAGGCATGTGTAGAAAAATCTCTTTCTTATAGAATTCAGAGCTATTGGGGTTGTTGAACTAGTGGAATTTCCAAAACTTGGATAACAAAATTTTTGTGTTCATTTGTGCTGTGTGAATAAATTTTCTTTACTTACATTTGTTATTGCTTTAAAATTTTTCCATACACAAACTCTAAAATTTTTATTTTGTTGTGATCTACTTGTCTTTCATCTCTTTTTTGTCTACAAGATGAAGGGAAAAGTAAAAACTCAAGTTTTGATTTAAGAATAAAGTATACATCTAAAATTGAAATGCACAATGCATAAATTTAGAGAGAGATATTTCCAAAAAGTGTGTTTAATTTTTAGGGATTGTAAACTGTTTTTAGTTTTTATTCATCCGGTTTTGGAATCGTCGGGAAAAGGGGGAGGCAGGGGAATTTTAACTGAGTGTTGAATCCCAACCCATGACTCATTCCTTAAAAAAATGTAGCCCGTTATGCAAGATAAATCACTTTACAATCATCAATGATCGTTAGGTCAGTTTTTGTAAATGGGAAAAATAAGGGCTTGTTTGACTCGGGTAAATATCCCACCGCACGTTCACTTGAGAATTTAATGAGCATTTGTTGTTCTCTTTAAATGGTTTGTATCCATAGGTCATTTGAATCTTTTACATGTTTGAAGCATGCGTAACCATTTTTTAAAGCTTGTGTAGAAAAATCTATTTCTTATCAAATTCCAAGCTATTGGGGTTGTTGAACTAGTGGAATTTCCAAAACTTGGATAACAAAAACTTTTGTGTTGATTTGTGGTGTGTGAATAAATTTTCTTTACTTACATTTGTTATTGCTTTAAGTTTTTTTCATACACAAACTCTAAAATTTTCATTTCGTTGTGATCTATTTGCCTTTCATCTCTTTTTTGTCTACGAGATGAAGGGAAAAAAGTGAAAACTCAAGTTTTGATTTAAGAAAAAAGTATACATCTAAAATAGAAATGCACAATGCACAAATTTAGAGAGAGATATTTCCAAAAAGTGTCTATAATTTTTAGGTATTGTAAACTCGTTTTAGATTTTATATATCAGGTTTTGCAATCGTCGGATATGGGGGCGGTGGGGGAAATTTAACTGAGTGTTGAATCCCAACCCATAAGTCATTCCTTACAAAAATATAACCCGTTACACATGGGAAATCACTTTACAATCAGCAATGATCGTTAGGTCAACTTTTTGTAAATAGACCAAATAATGGCATGTTTGACATGGGTAAATATCCCATCGCATGTTCACTTGAGAATTTAATGAGCGTTTGTTATTCTCTTTAAAAGGTTTCGATCCATAGGTCATTTGCATCTTTAACATTTTTCAAGCATACATATCCTTTTTTTTAAAGCATGTGTAGAAAAATATCTTTCTTATCAAATTCCAAGCTATTGGGGGTTGTCGAACAAGAGGAATTTCCCAAACATGGATAACAAAAACTTTGTGTTCTTTTCTAGTGTGTGAATAAATTTTCTTTACTTTTATTTGTTATTGCTTTAAATTTTTTCCATACACAAACTCTAAAATTTTCATTTCGTTATGATCTATTTGCCTTTCATCTCATTTTTGTCTATGAGATGAAGGGAATGAAGTGAAAACTCAAGTTTTGATTTAATAAAAAAGAATACAACTTAAACGGAAATGTACAATGAACAAATTTACAGAGAGATATTTCCAAAAAGTGTCTATAATTTTTCGGGATTGTAAAGTGTTTTTATTTTTTGTATATCAAGTTTTGGAATCGTTGGGAAAAGGGGGAGGCGGGGGAATTTTAACTGAGTGTTGAATCCCAACCCATAAGTCATTCCTTATAAAAATATAGCCCATTGCGCATGTAAATCATTTTACAATCATCAATGATCGTTAGGTCTGCTTTTTGTAAATGGGCAAAACAATGGCTTGTTTGACTCGGGTAGATAACCCACCGCACGCTCATTTGAGAATTTAATGAGCGTTTGTTATTCTCTTTAAAAGGTTTGGATCCATGGGTCATTTGCATCTTCAACATTTTTCAAGCATGCATATCCATTTTTTAAAGCATGTGTAGAATAATCCATTTCTTAACAAATTCCAAGCTATTGAGGTTGTTGAACTAGTGGAATTTCCCAAACTTGGATAACAAAAGTTTTGTTTTAATTTGTGGTGTGTGAATATATTTTCTTTACTTACATTTTTTATTGCTTTAATTTTTTTCCATACACAAACTCTACAATTTTCATTTCGTAGTGATCTATTTGCCTTTCATATCTTTTTTGTCAACGAGATGAAGGGAAAAAAGTGAAAACTCAAGTTTTGATTTAAGAAGAAAGTATACATCTAAAATGGAAATGCACAATGTACAAATTTAGAGAGAGATATTTCCAAAAAGTGTCTATAATTTTTAGGGATTGTAAACTTTTTTTAGTTTTTATATATCAGGTTTTGCAATCGTCGGGAAAAGGGGGAGGCAGGGGAATTTTAACTAAGTGTTGAATCCCAACCCATAAATCAATCCATAAAAAAATATAACCCGTTACGCCTGATAAATCACTTTACAATCATTAACGATCATTAGGTCAGCTTTTTGTAAATGGGCAGAGTAATGGCTTGTTTGACTCGGGTAAATATCCAACCGCACGTTCAATTGAGAATTTAATGAGCGTTTTTTATTCTCTTTATAAGGTTCGGATCCATAGGTCATTTGCTTCTTTAACATGTTTCAAGCATGCATATCCATTTTTAAAAGCATGTGTAGAAAAATCTCTTTCTTATCAAATTCCAAGCTATTGGGGGTTGTCTAACTAGTGGGATTTCCCAAACTTGGATAAAAAAACCTTTGTCCTCATTTGTGGTGTGTGAATAAATTTTCTTTACTTACATTGGTTATTGCTTTCTATTTTTTCCATAAACAAACACTAAAATTTTCATTTTGTTGTGATATATTTGGCTTTGATCTCTTTTTTGTCTACGTGAAGAAGGGAAAATTGAAAAATCAAGTTTTGGTTTAAGAAAAAAGTATACATCTAAAATTGAAACGCGCAATGCACAAATTTAGAGAGAGATATTTCCAAACAGTGTCAGAAATGTTTAGGGATTTGAAACTCTTTTTATATTTTATATATCAGTATTTGCAATCGTTGGGAAAAGGGGTAGGCGAGGGAATTTTAACTGAGTGTTGAATCCCAACCCATAAGTCATTCCTCACAAAAATATAACCCTTTACGTAGGATAAAGCACTTTACAATCATCAATGATCGTTAAGTCAGCTTTTTGTAAATGGGCAAAATAATGGCTTGTTTGACTAGGGTAAATATCCCACCGCACGATCACTTGAGAATTTAATGAGCGTTTGTTATTCTCTTTAAAAGGTTTGGATCCATAGATCATTTGCATCTTTAACATGTTTCAAGCATGCATATCCATGTTTTAAACCACGAGTAGAAAAATCTCTTTCTTATCAAATTCCAAGCTGTTGGGGTTGTTGAACTAGTGGAATTTCCCAAACTTGGATGACAGAACTTTTGTGCTCATTTGTGGTGTGTGAATAAATTTTCTTTACTTAAATCTTTTATTGATTTAAATTTTTCCATACGCAAACTCTAAAATTTTCATTTCGTTGTGATCTATTTGTCTTTCATCTCTTTTTTGTCTACGAGATGAAGGGAAAAAAGTCATAACTCAAAGTTTGGTTTAAGAAAAAATTATACATCTAAAATGGAAATCTACAATGCACAAATATAAAGAGAGATATTTCCAAAAAGTTTTTGTAATTTTTAGGGATTGTAGACTCTTTTTAGTTTTTATATATCTGGTTTTGCAATCGTTGAGAAAAGGGGAAGGCGGGGGAATTTTGACTAAGTGTTGAATCCCAAACCATAAGTCATTCCTTGAAAAAATGTAGCCCGTTATGCATTGTAAATCACTTTACAATCATTAATGATCGTTTGGTCAGCTTTTTGTAAATGGGCAAAATAATGGCTTGTTTGACGCAGGTAAATATCCCACTGTACGTTCAATTGAGAATTTAATGAGTGTTTGATATTCTCTGTAAAAGGTTTGGATCTATTGGTCCATTGCATCTTTAACATGTTTCAAGCATGCATATCCATTTTTTAAAGCATGTATAGAAAAATCTCTTTCTTATCAAATTCCAAGCTATTAGGGGTTGTTGAACTAGTGGAATTTCCCAAACTTGGACAACAAAACCTTTTTTTTCATTTGTGGTGCGTGAAAAAATTTTCTTTACTTAAATTTGTTATTGCATTAAATTTTTTCCATTCACAAACTCTAAAATTTTCATTTTGTTGTGATCTATTTCCCTTTCATCTCTTTTTTGTCTATGAGAAGATGGGAAAAAAGTGAAAACTCAAGTTTTGATTTAAGAAAAAAGTATACTTCTAAAATGGCAATGCACAATGCACAAATTTAGAGAGAGATATTTCCAAAAAGTGTCTGTCATTTTTTAGGAATGTAAACTTCTTTTAGTTTTTATATATCAAGTTTTGCAATCGTTGAGAAAAGAGGGAGGCCGGCGAATTTTAACTGACTGTTGAATCCCAACCCAATAGTCATTCCATACAAAAATATAGCCCGTTACGCATGTAAATCACTTTAAAATCATCAATGATCTTCAGGTCAGCTTTTTGTAAATGCGCAAAATAATGGCTTGTTTAACTCGAGTTGATATCCCACCGCACGTTTACTTGAGAATTTAATGAGCGTTTGTTATTCTCTTTAAAAGGTTTGGATCCATGGGTCATTTGCATCTTTAACATGTTTCAAGCATCCATATCCATTTTTTAAAGCATGTGTAGAAAAATCTCTTTCTTATCGAATTCCAAGCTATTGGGGGTTGTCGAACTAGTGGAATTTCCCAAACATGGGCAACGAAACCTTTGTGTTCATTTGTGGTGTGTGAAAAAATTTTATTTACTTATATTTCTTATTGATTTAAATTTTTTCCTTATACAAACTCTAAAATTTTCATTTCTTTGTGAGTTGCCTTTCATCTCTATTTGTCTACGAGATGAAGGGAAAAAAGTGAAAAGTCAAGTTTTGACCTAAGAAAAAAGTATACAACTAAAATGGAAATGCACAATGAAAAATTTTAGAGAAAGATATTTCCAAAACGTTTCTGTAATTTTTAAGGATTGTAAACTCTGTTTAGTTTTTATATATCAGGTTTTGCAATTGTCGAGAAAAGGGGGAGGCGGGGGAATTTTAACTGAGTGTTGAATCCCAACCCATAATTCATTCCATACAGAAATATACCCCATTACACATGATAAATCACTTTACAATCATCAATGATCGTTAGGTCAGCTTTTTGTAAATGGGCAAAATAATTGCTTGTTTGACTCGATTAAATATCCCACCTCACCTTCACTTGAGAATTTATTGAGCGTTTGTTATTCTCTTTAAAAGGTTTGGATCCATAGGTCATTTTCATATTTAACATGTTTCAAGCCTTCATATCCATTTTTTTAAGCATGTGTACAAAAATCTCTTTCTTATCAAATTCCAAGCTATTGGGGGTTGTCGAACTAGTGGAATTTCATAAACATGCATAACAAAACCTTTGTGCTCATTTGTGGTGTGTGAATAAATTTTCTTTACTTACATTTGTTATTTCTTTCAATTTTTTCCATGCACAATCTCTAAAATTTTCATTTCGTTGTGATCTATTTCCCTTTCATCTCTTTTTTGTCTATGAGATGAAGGGAAAAAAGTGAAAACTCAAGTTTCGATTTAAGAAAAAAGTATACTTCTAAAATTGAAATGCACAATGCACAAATTTGGAGAGTCATATTTCTTCAAAGTGTCTGTAATTGTTGGGATTGTAAACGCTTTTTAGTTTTTATATATCCGGTTTGGCAATCGTCTGGAAAAGGGAGAGGCGGGGGCATTTTAACTGAGGGTTGAATCCCAACCCATAAGTCATTCCAAACAAAAATATAGCCTGTTACACATGTTAAATCACTTTACAGTCATCAATGATCGTTAGGTCAGTTTTTTCTAAATGGGCAAAATAATGGCTTCTTTGACTCGGGTAAATATCCCACCGCACGTTGACTTGAGAATTTAATGATCATTTGTTGTTATCTTTTAAAAGTTTTGGATCCATAGGTCATTTGCATCTTTAACATGTTTCAAGCATGCATATCCATTGTTTAAAGCATGTGTAGAAAAAGCTCTTTCTTATCAAATTCCAAGCTATTGGGGGTCGTTGAAGTAGTCAAATTTCGCAAACTTGGATAACAAAACCTTTGTGTTCATTTTTGGTGTATGAAATTTTTTTCTTTACTTACATTTGTTGTTGCTTTAAATTTTTTCCAATCACAAACTCTAAAATTTTCATTTCGTTGTGATCTATTTGCCTTTCATCTCTTTTTTGTCTACGAGATGAAGGGAAAAAAGTGAAAACTCAAGTTTTCATCTAAGAAAAAAGTAAACATCTAAAATGGAAATGCACAATGCATAAAACATAGAGAGATAGTTCAGAAAAGTGTCTGTAAATTATAGGGATTGTAAACTCTTTTTAGTTTTTATATATCAGGTTTTGCAATCATCAAGAAAAGGGGGAGGTGGGGGAATTTTAACTGAGTGTTGAATCCCAACCCATATGTCATTTCTTAAAAAAATATAGCCTGTTACGCATGACAAATCACTTTACACTCATCAATGATCGTTAGGTTAGCTTTTTGTAAATGGGAAAAAAATGGCTTTTTTTACTTGGGTAAATATCCCACCGCACGTTCACTTGAGAATTAAATGAGCGTTTGTTATTCTCTCTAAATAATTTTTTTCCATAGGTCATTTGAATCTTTAACATGCTTCAAGCATGCATATCCATTTTTTAAAGCATGTGTAAAAAAATCTCTTTCTTATCAAATTCCAAGCTATTGGGGGTTGTCGAACTAGTGGAATTTCGAAAACTTGAACAACAAAACCTTTGTGTTCACTTGTGGTATGTGAATAAATTTTCTTTACTTACATTTGTTATTGCTTTAAATTTTTTCCATACACAAACTCTAAAATTTTCATTTCGTTGTGATTTATTTGCCTTTCATCTCTTTTTTGTCTACGAGATGTAGGGAAAAAAGTGAAAACTCAAGTTTTGTTTTAAGAAAAAAGTATACATCTAAAATGGAAATGCACAATGCAAAAATTTAGAGAGAGATATTTCCAAAAAATTTCTGTAATTTTTGGGGATTGTAAACTCTCTTTAGTTTTTATATGTCAGGTTTTGCAATCGTCGGGAAAAGGGGGAGGCGGGGGAATTTTAACTGAGTGTTGAATCCCAACCAATAAGTCATTCCACACAAAAATATAGGCCATTACGCATGATAAATCACTTTACAGTCATCAATGATTGTTATGTCAGATTTTTTAAAATGGGCACAATAATGGTTTGTTTGACTCGGGTAAATATCCCACCTCACATTCACTTGAGAATTTAATGAGTGTTTGTTATTATCTTTAAAAATTTTGGATCCATAGGTCGTTTGCATCATTAACATCTTTCAAGCATTCATATAAATTTTTTAAAGCATGTGTAGAAAAATCTCTTTCTTATCAAATTCCAAGCTATTTCAGGTTGTTGAACTAGTGGAATTTCCCTGACTTGGATAACAAAACCTTTGTGTGCATTTGTGGTGTGTGAATAAATTTTCTTTACTTACATTTGTAATTGCTTTAAAATTTTTCCATACACAAACTCTAAAATTTTCATTTCGTTGTCATCTATTTGCCTTTCATCTTTTTTTGTCTACGAGATGAAGGTAAAAAAGTGAAAACTCAAGTCTTGATTTAAGAAAAAAGTATACATCTAAATTGGAAATGCACAATGCACAAATTTAGAGAGAGATATTTCCAAAAAGTGTCTGTAATTTTTAAGGATTGCAAAGTCTTTTTAGTTTTTATCCACCAAGTTTTGCAATCATCGGGAAAAGGGGGAGGCGGGGGAATTTTAATTGAGTGTTGAATCCCAAACCATAAGTCAATCCTAAAAAAAATGTAGCCCGTTACGCATGATAAATGACTATACAATCATCAAAGATCATTAGGTCAGCTTTTTGTAACTGGGCAAATACTAGCTTGTTTGACTCGGGTAAATATTCCACCGCACGTTCAATTGAGAATTTAATGAGCGTTTATTATGCTCTTTAAAAGGTTTGGATCCATAGGTCATTTGCGTCTTTAACATGTTTCAAGCATGTTTATCCATTTTTTAAAGCATGTGTAGAAAAAATTCTTTCTTATCAAATTTCAAGCTATTGGGGGTTGTCGAACTATTGGAATTTCCCAGACTTTGATAACAAAACCATTGTGTTCATTTGTGGTGTGTGAATAAATTTTCTTTACTTACATTTTTTATTGATTTAAATTTTTTCCATACACAAACTCTATAATTTTTATTTCGTTTTGATATATTTCTCTTTCATCTCTTTTTTGTCAATGAGATGAGGGGAAAAGTGAAAACTCAAGTTTTGATTTAAGAAAAATGTATACATCTAAAATGGAAATGCACAATGCAAAAATTTAGAGATAGATATTTCAAATAAAGTGTCTGTAAGTTTTAGGGATTCTAAAATCTTTTTAGTTTTTATATATCAGGTTTTGCAATCGTCGGGAAAAGGGGGAAGTGGGGGAATTTTAACTGAGTGTTGAATCCCAACCCATAAGTCATTCCTTACAAAAATATAGCCCGTTACGCATGATAAATCACTTTACAATCACCAATGATCGTTAGGTCAGCTTTTTGTAAATGCGAAAAATAATGGCTTGTTTGACTTGGGTAAATATCCCACCGCACGATCACTTGAGAATTTGATGAGCGTTTGTTATTCTCTTTAAAAGGTTTGGATCCATAGATCATTTGCATCTTTAACATGTTTGAAGCATGCATATCCATTTTTAAACCATGTGTAGAAAAATCTCTTTCTTATCAAATTCCAAGCTCTAGGGGTTGTTGAAGTAGTGGATTTTGCCAAACTTGGATAACAAAACTTTTGTGTTCATTTGTGGTGCATGAATAAATTTTCTTTACTAACATTTTTTATTGCTTTAAATTTTTTCCATTCATAGACTCTAAAATTTTCATTTTGTTGAGATCTTTTTGCCTTTCATCTCTTTTTTGTATACATGACAAAGGGAAAAAAGTGAAAACTCAAGTTTTGATTTAAGAAAAAATTAAACATCTAAAATGGAAATAAAAAATGCACAAATTTAGAGAGAGATATTTCCAAAAAGTGTCTGTAATTTTTAGGGATTGTAAACTCTTTTTAGTTTTTATATATTAGGTTTTGCAATCGTCGGGAAAAGAGGGAGGCGGGAGAATATTAACTGAGTGTTGAATCCCAACCCATAAGTCATTCCATACAAAAAAATAGCCCGTTACGCATGATAAATCAATTTTAAATCATCAAGGATCCTTAGGTCAGCTTTTTGTAAAAGGGCAAAATAATGGGTTGTTTGACTCGGGTAAATATCCCACTATACGTTCACTTGAGAATTTAATGAGCGTTTGTTATTCTCTTTAAATGGTTTGGATCCATAGGTCATTTGCATGTTTTACATGTTTCAAGCATGCATATCCATTTTTTAAAAGCATGTGTAGAAAAATCTCTTTCTAACAAAATTCCACGCTATTGGGTTGTTGAACTAGAGGAATTTCCAAAACTGGGATAACAAAACTTTTGTGTTCATTTGTGGTGTGAGAATAAATTTTCTTCACTTACATTTGTTATTGCTTTAAATTTTTTCCATACTCAAACTCTAAAATTTTGATTTTGTTCTGATCTATTTGCCTTTCATCTCTTTTTTGTCAGAAAAAGTTAAAACTCAAGTTTTGATTTAAGAAAAAATTATACATCTAAAATGGAAATGCACAATGCAAAAATTTAGAGAGAGATATTTCGAAAAAATGTCTGTAATTTTTAGGGATAGTAAACTCTTGTTAGTTGGTATACATCAGGTTTTACAATCGTTTGGAAAAGGGGGAGGTGGAGGAATTTTAACTAAGTGTTGAATCCCAACCCATAAGTCATTCCTTACAAAAATATAGCCCGTTACCCATGATAAATCAAATCACAATCATCAATGATCGTTAGGTCAGCTTTTTGTAAATTGGGTAAAATAATGGCTTGTTTGACTTGGGTAAATATCCCACCGCACTTTCACTTGAGAATTTACTGAGTGTTTGTTATTTTCTTTAAAATGTTTGGATCCATAGGTCATTTGAATCTTTAACATGCGTCAAGCATGCATATCCATTTTTTAAAGCATGTGTAGAAAAATCTCTTTCTTATCAAATTCTAAGCTATTGGGGTTTGTCAAACTAGTGGAACCCAAACATGGACAACAAAACCTTTGTGTTCATTTGTGTTGTGTGACTAAATTTTCTTAACTTACATTTGTTATTGCTTTAAATTTTTCCATACAACAACTCTAAAATTTTCTTTTCGTTGTGATCTATTGGCCTTTCATCTCTTTTTTGTCTATGACATGAAGGAAAAAATATGATAACACAAGTTTTGATTTAAGAAAAAAGAATACATCTAAAATGGAAAAGCACAATGCACAAATTTAGAGAGAGATATTTCCAAAAAAGTGTCTATAATTTTTAGGGATTTTAAACTATTTTTAGTTTTTATATATCAGGTTTTGTAATCGTCGGGAAAAGGGGGAGGCGAGGAATTTTAACCGTGTTGAATCCCAACCCATAAGTCATTCCTTAAAGAAATATAGCCCATTACGCATGATAAATCACATTACAATCATCAATGATCGTTAGGTTAGCTTTTTGTAAATGGGCAAAATAATGGCTTGTTTGAATCGGATAAATATCCCACTGCACGTTCACTTGAGAATTAAATGAGCGTTTGTTATTCTTTTTAAAAGGTTTGGATCCATAGGCCATTTGCATCTTTAGCAAGTTTCAACTAAGTATATACAATTTTTAAAGCATGTGTAGAAAAATCTCTTTCTTATCAAATTCCAAGCTATCGGGGTTGTTGAACTAGTTGAATTTCCCAAACTTGGATAAGAAAACTTTTGTGTTCATTTGTGGTGTGTGAAAAAAATTTCTTTACTTACATTACTTATTGCTTTAAATTTTTTTCGATACACGAACTCTAAAATTTTCATTTCATTGTGATCTATTTGCCTTTCATCTCTTTTTTGTCTACGAGATGAAGGGAAAAAAGTGAAAACTCAAGTTTTATTTAAGAAAAAAGTATACATCTAAAATGGAAATGCACAACGCAAAAATTTAGAGAGTGAAATTTACAAAAAGTGTCTGTAATTTTTAGGGATAGTAAATTCTTTTTTAGTTTTTATATATCAGGCTTTGCAATCGTCGGGAAGAGGGGGAGGTGAGGGAATTTTAACTGAGTGTTGAAACCCAACCCATAAGTCATTCCTTACAAAAATTTAACCTGTTACGCATGATAAATCACTTTACAATCATCAATGATCATTAGGTTAGATTTTTTTAAGTGGGAATTATAATGGTTTGTTTTACACGGGTAAATAACCCACTGCACGCTCACTTGAGAATTTAATGAATGTTTGTTATTCTCTTTAAAAGGTTTGGATCCAAAGGTCATTTGCATCTTTAACATGTTTCAGGCATGCATATCCCTTTTTTAATGCATGTGTAGAAAAATCTCTTTCTTATCAAATTCCAAGCTATTGTGGTTGTTGAACTAGTGGAATTTCCCAAACTTGGATAACAAAACTTTTGTTTTCATTTGTGGTGTGTCAATATGTTTTCTTTACTTACATTTGTTATTGCTTTAAATTTATTCCATACACAATCTCCAAAATTTTCATTTCGTTGTGATCTATTTGCCTTTCATCTCTTTTTTGTTTACGAGGTGAAGAGGAAAAAGTGAAAACTCAAGTTTTGATTTAACAAAAAATTATTCATCTAAAATGGAAATGCACAACACACTAATTAAGAGATAGATATTTCAAAAAATGCTTATAATTTTTAGGGATTTTAAACTCCTTTTAGCTTTTATATATCAGGTTTTGCAATCATCGGGAAAAGGTGGAGGCGGGGGAATTTTAACTGAGTGTTGAATCCCACCCATAAGTCATTCCTTACAAAAATATAGCCCGTTACACATGATAAATCACTTTACAATCATCAATTATCGTTAGGTCAGCTTTTTTTAAATGGGCAAAAGAATGCCTTGTTTGACTCGGGTAAATATCCCACCTCCTGTTCACTTGAGAATTTAATGAGCGTTTGTTATTCTCTTTAAATTGTTTGGATCCATAGGTCATTTGCATCTTTATCATGTTTCAAGCATGAAGCATGCATATCCATTTTTTAAAAGCATGTGTAGAAAAATCACTTTCTTATCATATTCCAAGCTATTGGGGTTGTTCAACTAGTGGAATTTCCCAAAGTTGGATAACATAACTTTTGTGTTCATTTTTGGTGTGTGAATAATTTTTTTTTACTTTCATTTTTTATTGCTTTAATTTTTTTCCTACACAAACTCTAAAATTTTCATTTCATTGTAATCTATTTGCCTTTCATCTCTTTTTTGTCTACCAGATGAAGGGAAAAAAGTGAAAACTCACGTTTTGATTTAAGAAAAAATTATACATCTAAAATGGAAATGCACAACACACAAATTTAGAGAGATATTTCCAAAAAGTGCCTGTAATTTATAGGGATTGTAAACTCTTTTTAGTTTTTATATATCTTGTTTTGAAATTGTCGGGAAAAGGGGGAGGTGGAGGAATTTTAACTGAGCATTGAATCCCAACCCATAAGTCATTCCATACAAAAATATAGCCCGTTAGGCATGATCAATCACTTTACAATCATAAATGATCGTTAGGTCAGCTTTTTGTAAATGGGAAAAATAATCGCTTGTTTGACTCGGGTAAATATCCCACCGCACGTTCACAGGAGAATATAATGAGCGTTTTTTATTCTTTTTAAAAAGTTTGGATCCATAGGTCATTTGCATCTTTAACATGTTTCAAGCATGCATATCCATTTTTCAAAAGCATGTGTAGAAAAATATTTTTCTTATCAAATTCCAAGCTATTGGGGAATTTAACTAGTGGAATTTCCCAAACTTGGATAACAAAACTTTTGTGTTCATTTGTGGTGTGTGAATAAATTTTATTTTCTTACATTTGTTATTGCTTTTATTTTTTTCCTTTCACAAACTCAATATTTTCATTTTGTTGTGATCTATTAGCCCTTCATCTCTTTTTTGTCTACGAGATGAAGAGAAAAAAAAGTTCAAACTCAAGTTTTTATTTCAGAAAAAATTATACATCTAAAATGGAAATGCACAATGCACAAATTTAGAGAGAGATATTTCCAAAAAGTGTCTGTAATTTTTAGGGATTGTAAACTCTTGTTAGTTTTTATATATCAAGTTTTGCAATCGTCGGGAAAAGGGGGAGGCGGGTAAATTTTAATTGAGCATTGAATCGCAACCCATAAGTCATTCCTTACGAAAATATAACCCATTACACATGATAAATCACTTTAGAATCATAAATGATCGTTAGGTTAGCTTTTTGTAAATGGGAAAAATAATGGCTTGTATGACTCGAGTAAATATCCCTCCACATGTTCACTTGATAATTTAATGAGCGTTTGTTTTTCTCTTTAAAAGGTTTGGATCCATAGGTCATTTGCATCTTTAACGTGTTTCATGCATGAATATCCATTTTTTGAAGCATGTGTAGAAAAATCTTTTTCTTATCAAATTCCAAGCAATTGGGGTTGTTGAAATAGTGGATTTTGCCAAACTTGGATAACAAAACTTTTGTGTTCATTTGTGGTGTGTGAGTTCATTTTCTTTACCTACATTTGTTATTGATTTAATGTTTTTCCTTCCACAAACTCTAAAATTTTCATTTCGTTTTTATCTATTTGCCTTTCATCTCTTTTTTGTCTACGAGATGAAAGGAAAAAAGTGAAAAATCAAGTTTTGATTTAACAAAAAATAATAAACCTAAAATGGAAATGCACAATGCACAGATTTAGAGAGAGATCTTTCCAAAAAGTGCCTATAATTGTTAGGGATTGTAAACTCTTTTTAGTTTTTATATATCAGGTTTCGCAATCTTCAGGAAAAGCGGTAGGTGGGGGAATTTTAGCTGAGTGTTGAATTCCAACCCATAAGTCATTTCTTAAAAAATATAGCCCGTTATGCATGATAAATCCCTTTACAATCATCTACGATCGTTAGGTCAGCTTTTTATAAATGGGCAAAATAATGGCTTGTTTGACTCTGGTAAATATCTCACTTCACGTTCACTTGAGAATTTAATGAGTGTTTGTTATTCACTTTAAATGGTTTGGATCCATAGGTCATTTGCAACTTTAACATGTTTCAAGCATGCATATCCATTTTCTAAAAGCATATGTAGAAAAATCTCTTTCTTATCAAATTCCAAGCTATTGGGGTTATCGAACTAGTGGAATTTCCAAAACTTGGATAACAAAACTTTTGTGTTCATTTGTAGTGTGTGAATAAAATTTATTTAAATTTTTTCCATACACAAACTCTAAAATTATCATTTTGTTGTCATCTATTTGCTTTTCATTTTTTTTTTCTACGAGGTCAAGGGAAAAAAGTTAAAACTCAAGTTTTGATTTAAGAAATAATTATACATCTAAAATGGAAATGCACTACGCACAAATTTAGAGAGAGATATTTCCAAAAAAATTTATAATTTTTAGGGATTGTAAACTCTTTTTAGTTTTTATATATCATGTTTTGCAATCATCAGGAAAAGGGGGAGGCGGGGAATTTTAATTGAGTGTTGAATCCCAACCGATAAGTCATTCCTTTAAAAAACTATAGCCCATTACACATGATAAATCACTTTACAATCATCAATGATCGTTAGGTCTTCTTTTTTTAAATGGGCAAAATAATGGCTCTTTTGACTCGGGTAAATATCCCACCGCTCGTTCACTTGAGAATTTAATGAGCGTTTGTTATTATCTTTAAATGGGTTGGATCCATAGGCTATTTGCATCTACAACATGTTTTAAGCATGCATATCCATTTTTTAAAGCATGTGTAGAAAAGTCTGTTTCTTATCAAATTCTAAGCAATTAGGGTTGTTAAACTAGTGGAATTTCCCAAACTTGGATAAAAAAGCTTTTGTGTTCATATGTGGTATGTGAATACATTTTATTTACTTACATTTGTTATTTCTTTAAATTTTTTCCATCCACAAACTCTAAAATTTTCATTTCGGTGTGTTCTATTCTCCTTTCATCTCTTTTTTGTCTACGAGATGAAGGGAAAAAAGTTAAAAGTCAAGTTTTGATTTAAGAAAAAATTATACATCTAAAATAGAAATGCACAATGCACAAATTTAGAGAGAGATATTTCCAAAAAGTGCCTGTAATTTTTAGGAGCTATAAACTCTTTTTAGTCTTTATATATCAGGTTTTACAATCGCCGGGAAAAGGGGGAGGCGGGGGAATTTTAATTGAGTGTTGAATCCCAACCCATAAGTCATTGCTTACAAAAATATAGCCGTTACGTATGATAAATCACTTATAAAATCATCATTGATCATTAGGTCAGATTTTTGTAAATGGGCAAAATAATGGCTAGTTTGACTCGAGTAAATATCCCACCACACATTCACTTGAGAATTTAATGAGCCTTTATTATTCTCTTTAAAAGATTTGGATCCATAGGTTATTTGCATCTTTAACATGTTTCAAGCAAGCATATCCTTTTTTTAAAAGCATATGTAGAAAAATCTCTTTCTTATTAAATTACAGGCTATTGGGGCGATTGTACTAGTGGAATTTCCCAAACTAGGATAATAAACTTTTATGTTCATTTTTGGTGTGTGATTAAATTTTCTTTACATACATTTGTTATTTCTTTAATTTTTTTCCAAACACAAACTCTAAAGTTTTCATTTTGTTGTGATATTAATGCCTTTCATCTCTTTTTTGTCTAAGGGCAAAAAGGGAAAACTCAAGTTTTGATTTAAGAAAAGAGTGTAAATCTAAAATGGAAATGAACAATACACAAATTTAGAGAGAGATATTTTCAAAAAGTGTCCTTAATTTTTAGGGATTGTAAACTCTTTTAAGTTTTTATATATCAGGTTTTGCAATCGTCAGGAAAAGGGGGAGGCGGGGGAATTTTAACTGAGTGTAGAATCCAAAACCATAAGTCATTCCTTACAAAAATATAGCCCATTACGGATGATAAATTACTTTACAATCACCAATTATCGTTTGGTCAGCTTTTGGTAAATGGGCAAAATAATGGCTTGTTTGACTCGCGTAAATATCCGATTGCACGTTCACTTGAGAATTTAATGAGCATTTCTCATTCTCTTTTAAAGGTTTGGATCCATAGGTCATTTTCATCTTTAGCATGTTTCAATCATGCATATCCATTTTTTAAAGCATGTGTAGGAAAATCTCTTTCTTATCAAATTCCAAGCTATTGGGGTTGTTGAACTAGTGGAATTTCCCAAACATGGATAACAAAACTTTTGTGTGCATTTGTGGTGTGTGAATAAATTTTCTTTACTTACATTTGATATTGTTTTATATTTTTTCCATACGCAAACTCTAAAATTTTCATTTCGTTGTGATCTATTTGCCTTTCATGACTTTTTTGTCTATGAGATGAAAGGAAAAAAGTGAAAACTCAAGTTTTGATTTAAGAAAAATGTATACATCTAAAATGGAAATGCACAATGCACAAATTAAGACAGATATATTTCCAAAAAATGTCTGTAATTTTTAGGGATTGTAAACTTTTTTCAGTTTTTATATATTGGGTTTTGCAATCGTAGGGAAAAGGGGGTGGCGGGGGAATTTTAACTGAGTGTTGAATCCAAACCCATAAGTCATTCCCTACAAAAATATAGCCCATTATGCATGATAAATCACTTTACAATCATCAATGATCCTTAGGTAGTCTTTTGTAAATGGGCAAAATAATGGCTTGTTTGACTCAGGTAAATATCCCACCGCACCTTCACTTGAGAATTTAATGAGCGTTTGTTATTCTCTTTGAAAGGTTTGGATCCATAGGTCATTTGCATCTTTAACATGTTTCAAGAATGCATATCCATTTTTTAAAGCATGTGTAGAAAAATCCCTTTGTTATCAAATTCCAAGCCATTGGGTTGTTGAACTAGTGGAATTTCCCAAACTTGGACAACAAAGCTTTTGTGTTCATTTGTGGTGTGTGAATAAATTTTTTTTACTTACATTTTTTATTGCTTTAAACTTTTTCCATACACAAACTCCAAAATTTTCATTTCGGTTTGATCTATTTTGTCTTTCATTTCTTTTTTGTCTACGAGATGAAAGGAAAAAAGTGAAAACTCAAGTTTTGATTTAAGAAAAAAAAATACACCTAAAATGGAAATGCACAAGGCACAAATTTAGAGAAATCTATTTCCAAAAAGTGTCAATAATTTTTACGGAGTGTAAATTCTTTTCAGTTTTTATATATCAAGTTTTGCAATCGTCGGGAAAAAAGGGAGGCGGGGGAGTTTTAACGGAGTGTTGAATCCAAACCCATAAGTCATTCCTTACAAAAATGTAGCCCGTTACTCATGATAAATCACTTAGAATCATCAATGATCGTTAGGTATGATTTTTGTAAATGGGCAAAATAAATGCATGTTTGACTCGGGTAAATATCCCACACCACGTTCACTTGAGAATGTAATGAGCGTTTGTTATTCTCTTTAAAAGGTTTGCATCCATAGTTCATTTGCATCTTTAACATTTTTCAAGCATGCACATCCATTTTTTAAAAGCATGGGTAGAAAAATCTCTCTCTTATCAAATTCCAAGCTATTTGGTTGTTGAACTAGTGGAATTTTCCAAACTTGGATAAAAAATCTTTTGTGTTCATTTGTGGTGTGTGAATAAATTTTCTTTACTTACATTTGTTATTGCTTTATTTTTTTTTTTTGAACACAAACTCTAAAATTTTCACATCGTTGTGATCTATTAGCCTTTCATCGTTTTTTTGTCTACGAGATGAGGGGAAAAAAGTAAAAACTCATGTTTTGATTTAATAAAAAATTATAAATCTAAAGTGGAAATGAAAAATGCAAAAATTTGGAGAGAGTTATTTCCTAAAAGTGTCTATAATTTTTAGGGATTGTAAACTCTTTTTAGTTTTTATACATCGGGAAAAAGGGCAAGCGGGGGAAGTTTAACAGAGTGTTGAATCCAAACCCATAAGTCATTCTTTACTTACATTTTTTATTGCTTAAAATTTTTTCCATACACAAACTCTAAAATTTTCATTTCGTTGCGATTCATCTTTTTTTTGGTCTACGAGATGAAGGGAAAAAAGTAAAAACTCAAGTTTTGATTTAAGAAAAAAGTATACATCTAAAATGGAAATGCACAATGCACAAATTTAGAGAGAGATATTTAAAAAAGTGTCTGTAATTTTTAGGGATTGTAAACTCTTTTTAGTTTTTATATATCAGTTTTTGCATTCGTCGAGGAGAAAAGGGGGAGCCGAGGGAATTTTAACTGAGTGTTGAATCCCAACCTAGAAGTCTTTCCTTACAGAAAATTAGCTCGCTACGCATGATAAATCAATTTACAGTCATCAATGATCGTTTGGTCAACTTTTTGTAAATGGGAAAATAATGGCTTGTTTGACTTGGGTAAATATCCCACCGCACGTTCACTTGAGAATTTAATGAGCGTTTGTTATTCTCTTTAAAATTTTTGGATCCATAGGTCATTTGCATCTTTAACATGTTTCAAAGATGCATATCCATTTTTTAAAGCATGTGTAGAAAAATTTCTATCTTATCAAATTCCAAGCAAATGGGGTTGTTGAATTAGTGGAATAACAAACTTTTGTGTTCATTTGTTGTGTATGAATAAATTTTCTTTACTTACATTTGTTATTGCTTTAAATTTTTTCCATACACAAAATCTAAAATTTTCATTTCGTTGTCATCTATTTGCCTTTCATTTCTTTTTTGTCTATGAGATGAAGGGAAAAAAGTTAAAACTCAAGTTTTTGTTTAAGAAAAAATTATACATCTAAAATGAAAATGCACTACGCACAAATTCAGAGAGAGATATTTCCAAAAAAAATTATAATTTGTAGGGATTGTAAACTCTTTTTAGTTTTTATATATCAGGTTTTGCAATCGCCATGGAAAGGGGGAGGCAGGGAATTTTAACTGAGTGTTGAATCCCAACCGATAAGTCATTCCTTAAAAAAATATAGCCCGTTATGCAAGATAAATCACTTTACAATCATCAATGATTGTTAGGTCATCTTTTTTTAAATGGGCAAAATAATGGCTCTTTTGACTTGGGTAAATATCCCACCGCTCGTTCGCTTAAGAATTTTATGAGCATTTGTTATTCTCATTAAATGGGTTGGATCCATAGGTTATTTGCATCTACAACATGTTTTAAGCAAGCATATCCATTTTCTCAAGCATGTGTAGAAAAATCTGTTTCTTATCAAATTCTAAGCAATTAGGGTTGTTGAACTAGTGGAATTTCCCAAACTTGGATAACAAAACTTCTGTGTTAATTTGTGGTGTGTGAATAAATTTTCTCTACTTACATTTTTTATTTCTATAAATTTTTTCCATACACAAACTCTAAAATTTTCATTTCGTTGTGATCTATTTGCCTTTCATCTCTTTTTTGTCTACGAAATGAAAGGAAAATAGTGAAAACTCAAGTTTTGATTTAAGAAAAAATTATACATCTAAAATGGAAATGCACAACGCACAAATTTAGGGAGAGATATTTCCAAAAACTGCCTGTAATTTTTAGCAACTGTAAACTCTTTTTAGTTTTTTACATATCAGGTTTTGCAGTCCCCTGGAAAATAGGGACGCATGAGAATTTTAATTGAGTGTTGAACCCAACCCATAAGTCATTCCTTACAAAAATATAGCCCGTTACACATGATAAATCACTTTCCAATCATCAATGATTGTTAGGTCATCTTTTTGTAAGTGGGCTAAATAATGGCACTCTTGACTCGGGTAAATATCCCACCGCTCGTTCACTTTAGAATTTAATGAGTGTTTGTTATTCTCTTTAAAAGGATTGGATCCATAGGTCATTTGCATCTTGAACATGTTTCAAGCACGCATATCCATTTTTTAAAGCATGTGTAGAAAAATCTCTTTCTTATCAAATTCCAAGCTATGGGGGTTGTTGAACTAGTGGAATTTCCAAAACTTGTATAACAAAACTTTCTTGTTCATCTGTGGTGTGTGAATAAATTTTCTTTACTTACATTTGTTATTGCTTAAAATTTTTTCCATACACAAACTCTAAAATTTTCATATCCTTGTGATCTATTTGCCATTCATCTCTTTTTTGTCTACGAAATGAAGGGAAAAACGTTAAAACACAAGTTTTGATTTAAGAAAAAATTATACATGTAAAATGGAAATGCAAAATGCACAAATTTAGTGAGAGATATTTCCAAAAAGTGTCTGTAATTTTTAGGGATTGTAAACTCTTTTTAGTTTTTATATATCGGGTTTTGCAATCGTCAGGAAAAGGGGGAGGCGGGGGAATTTTATATAAGTGTTGAATCCCAACCCATAAGTAATTCTTTACATAAATATAGCCCGTTCAGCATGATAAATCACTTTACAATCATCAATGATCGTTAGGTCAGCCTTTTGTAAATGGGCAAAATAATGACTTGTTTGACTCGGATAAATATCCCACCGCACGTTCACTTGAGAATTTAATGAGCGTTTGTTATTCTCTTTGAAAGGTTTGGATCCATAGGTCATTTTAATCTTGAACATGTTTCAAGAATGCATATCCATTTTTTAAAGCATATGTAGAAAATTTTCTTTCTTATAAAATTCCAAGCTATTGGGGTTGTTGAACTAGTTGAATTTCCGAAACTTGGATAACAAAAATTTTGTGTTCATTTGTGGTGTGTGAATTAATTTTCTTTACTTATATATGTTATTGCTTTAAATTTTTTCCATACTCAAACTCTAAAATTTTCATTTCGTTGAGATCTATTTGCCTGTCCTCTATTTTTTGTCTACGAGATAAAGGGAAAAAAATGAAAACTCAAGTTTTGATTTAAGAAAAAAGTATAGATCTAAAATGGAAATGCATAATGCACAAATTTAGAGAGAGATATTTCCAAAAAAGTGTCTGTAATTTTTTGGGATTGTAAACTCTTTTAAGTTTTTTTATATCAGGTTTTGCAATCGTCGGGAAAAGGGGAAGGTGGAGAAATTTTTACTGAGTCTTGAATCCCAACACATATGTCATTACTTACAAAAATTGAGCCCATTACGCATGATAAATCACTTTACAATCATCAATGATCGTTAGGTCAGCTTTTTGTAAAAGCGCAAAATAATAGCTTATTTGACTCTTATAAATATCCCACCGCATGTTCACTTTAGAATTTACTGAGAATTTTTTAATCACTTAGAAAGGTTTGGATCGATAGGTCATTTGCATCTTTAACATGTTTAGAAAAATCTTTATGTTATCAAATTCCAAGCTATTGGGGTTGTTGAAGTAGGGGAATTTCCCAAATGTGGATAACCAAACTTTTGTGTTCATTTGTGGTGATTGAATAAATTTTCTTTACTTACAATTGTTATTGCTTTAAATTTTTTTCATACACAAACTCTAAAAATTTCATTTCGTTGTGATCTAATTGCCTTTCATCTCTTTTTTGTCTACGAGATGAAGAGAAAAAAGTAAAAACTCAAGTTTTTGTTTAAGAAAAAAGTAAACATCTAAAATGGAAATTCACAATGAACAAATTTAGAGAGAGATATTTCCAAAAAGTATCTGTAATTTTTAAGGATTGTAAACTCTTTTTATTTTTTATATATCAGGTTTTGCAATCGTCGGGAAAAGGGGCAGGCAGGGGAATTTTAACTGAGTGTTGAATCCCAACCTATAAGTCATTCCTTACAGAAATATAGCCTAGTACGCATGATAAATCACTTTACATTCACCAATGATGGTTAGGTCAGCTTTTTGTAAATTTTCAAAATAATGGCTTGTTTGACTTGGGTAAATATCCCACCGCTCGTTCACTTGAGAATTTAATGAGCGTTTGTTATTCTCTTTAAAAGGTTTGGATCCATTGGTCATTTGCATCATTAACATGTTCCAAGCATGCATATCCATTTTTTTAAAAACATGTGCAGAAAAATCTCTTTCTTATCAAATTCGAAGCTATTGAGGTTGATGAACTAGATGAATTTACCAAACTTGGATAACAAAACTTTTGTGTTCATTTGTGGTGTGTGAATAAATTTTCTTTACTTACATTTGTTATTTCTTTAAATTTTTCCATACACAAACTCTAAAATTTTCATTTTGTTGTGATCTACTTGCCTTTTTCATCTCTTTTTTGTCTATGAGATGAAGGGAAAAAAAGTAAAAACTCAAGTTTTGATTTAAGAAAAAAGTATAAATCTAAAATAGAAATTTACAATGCACAAATTTAGAGAGAGATATTTAAAAAAAGTGTCTGTAATATTTAGGGATTGTAAACTCTTTTTAGTTTTTATATATCAGTTTTTAAAATCATCGGGAAACGGGGAGGCAGGGGAATTTTAACTGAGTGTTGAATCCCAACCTAGAAGTCTTTGCTGATAGAAATTTAGCCCGTTACGCATTATAAACACTTTATAGTCATCAATGATTGTTAGGTCAAGTTTTTTAAAATGGGCAAAATAATGGTTGTTTGACTAGGGTAAATATCCGACTACTCGTTCACTTGAAAATTTAATGAGCGTTTGTTATTCTCTTTAAAAGGTTTGGATCCATAGGTCATTTGCGTCATTAACATGTTTCAAGCATGCATATCCATTTTTTAAAAGCATGTGCAGAAAAATCTCGTTCTTTTCAAATTCAAAGCTATTGGGGTTGATGAACTAGAAGAATTTCCCAAACTTGGATAACAAAACTTTTGTGTTCATTTGTGGTGTGAGAATAAATTTTCTTTACTTACATTTGTTATTGCTTTAAATTTTTTTCATACACAAACTCTAAAATTCTCATTTCGTTGTGGTCTATTTGCCTTTCATCTCTTTCTTGTCTACGAGATGAAGGGAAAAGAGTGAAAACTGTAGTTTTGATTTAAGAAAAAAGTATACATCTAAAATGGAAATGCACAATGCACAAATTTAGAGAGAGTTATTTCCAAAAAGTGTCTGTAATTTTTAAGGATTGTAAACTCTTTTTAGTTTTTATAGATCAGGTATTGCAATCGTCGAGAAAAAGCGTTGGCGTGGGGAATCCCAACCCATAAGTCATTCCTTACAAAAATATAGACCGTTACGCATGATAAATCACTTAAAAATCATCAATGATCGTTACGTCAGCTTTTTTTATATGGGCAAAAAAATGTCTTGTTTGACTCGGGTAAATATCCCACCGCACGTTCACTAAAGAATTTAATGAGCGTTTGTTATTCTCTTTAAAAAGTTTGGATCCATAGGTCATTTGCATCTTTAACAGGTTTCAAGCATGCATGTCCATTTTTTAAAAGCGTTTGTAGAAAATCTCTTTCATATAAAATTTCAGGCTATTGGGGTTGTTGAACTAGAGGAATTTCCCAAACTTGGATAACAAAAATTTTGTGATAATTTGTGGTGTGTGAATAAATTTTATTTACTTACATTTGTTATTGCTTTAAATTTTTCCATACACAAACTCTAAAATTTTCATTTCGTTGTGATCTACTTGACTTTCATCTCTTTTTTGTCTATGAGATGAAGGGAAAAAAGTAAAAACTCAATTTTTAATTTAAGAAAAAAGTATAGATCTAAAATAGAAATGTACGATGCAAAAATTTAGAGAGAGATATTTTAAAAAAGTGTCTGTAATTTTTAGGGATTGTAAACTCTTTTTAGTTTTTATATATCAGTTTTTGCAATCATCGGGAAACGGGGAGGCATGGGAATTTTAACTGAGTGTTGAATCCCAACCTAGAAGTCTTTGCTGATAGAAATTTAGCCCGTTACGCATTATAAACACTTTATAGTCATCAATGATTGTTAGGTCAACTTTTTGAAAACTCAAGTGAAAACTCAATTTTTGATTTGAGAAAAAATTTACATCTAAAATGGAAATGCAGAATGCATAAATTGAGAGAGAGATATTTCACAAAAGTTACTCTAATTTTTAGGGATTGTAAACTCTTTTTAGTTTTTATAGATCAGGTTCTGCAATCGTCGGGAAAAGGGGGAGGTGGGGGAATTTTAACTAAGTGTTGACTCCCAACCCATAAGTCATTCCTTACAAAAATATAGCCCGTTACACATGATAAATCACTTTCAATTCATCAATGATCGTTAGGTCAGGTTTTTGTCAATGGGCAAATTAATCGCTTGTTTGACTCGGGTAAATATCCCACCGCACGTTCACTTGAGAATTTAATGAGCTTTTGTTATTCTATTTAAAAAGTTTGGATCCATTGATCATTTAAATCTTTAACATGTTTCTACCATGCATATCCATTTTTTAAAGCTTGTGTAAAAAAATCTCTTTCTTATCAAATTTCAAGCGATTGGGGTTGTTGATCTAGTGGAATTTCCCCAACTTGGATAACAAAACTTTGGTGTTCATTTGTGGTGTGTGAATAAATTTTCTTTACTAAAATTTGCTGTTGCTTTAAATTTTTTCTATTCACAAAATTTAAAATTTTCATTTCGTTGCGATCTATTTGTGTTTCATCTCTTTTTTGTCTACGAGATGAAGGGAAAAAAGTGAAAACTTAAGTTTTTATTGAAGAAAAAATTTACATCTAAAATTGAAATGCACAATGCACAAATTTAGATAGAGATATTCCAAAATGGTGTCTGTATTTTTTATGGATTGTAAACTCCTTTTAGTTGTTATATATCAGGTTTTGCAATCGTTAGGAAAAGGGGTTGGCGGGGGAATTATAACTGAGTGTTGAATCCCAACCCATAAGTCATTCCTTACAAAAATATAGCCCGTTACACATCATAAATCACTTTACAGTCACAAATGATCGTTAGGTCATCTTTTTGTAAATTGGCAAAATAATGGCTTGTTTGACTCGGGTAAATATCCCATCGCACGTTCACTTCAGAATTTAATGAGCGTTTGTTATTCTCTATAAAAGGTTTGGATCCATAGGTCATTTGCATCTTTAACATGTTTCAAGCATGCATATCCATTTTTCAAAGCATGTGTAGAAAAATCTCTTTCTTATCAAATTCCAAGCTATTGGGGTTGTTGAACTAGTGGAACTTCCCAAACTTGGATAACAAAACTTTTGTGTTCATACGTGGCTGTGAATAAATTTTATTTACTTACATTTGTTATTCCTTTAAATTTTTTCCATACACAAACTCTAACATTTTTATTTCGTTGTGGTCTATTTGCCTTTCATCTTTTTTTGTCAACGAGATGAAGGGACAAAAGTGAAAACTCAAGTTTTTATTTAAGAAAATAGAATACATCTAAAATGGAAATGGACAATGCAAAAATTTATAGAGAGATATTGTAAACTCTTTTAAGTTTTTTTATATCAGGTTTTGCAATCGTCGGGAAAAGGGCAAGGTGGGGGAATTTTTACTGAGTGTTGAATCCAAACCCATATGTCATTCCTTACAAAAATATAGCCCATTACGCATGATAAATCACTTTACAGTTATCAATGATCGTTAGGTTAGCTTTTTGTAAAAGGGCAAAATAATAGCTTATTTGACTCTGGTAAATATCCCACTACACATTCACTTTAGAATTTAATGAGCATTTTTTAATCGATTTGAAAGCTTTGAATCCATAGGTCATTTGCATCTTTAACATGTTTCAAACATGCATATCCATTCTTTAAAACATGTTTAGAAAAATCTCTATGTTATCAAATTCCAAGCTATTGGGGTTGTTGAACTAGGAGAATTTCCCAAATGTGGATAACCAATTTTTTGTGATCATTTGTGGTGATTGAATAAATTTTCTTTACTTAAAATTGTTATTTCTTGAAATTTTTTCCATACACAAACTCTAAAATTTTCATTTTGCTGTGATCTATTTGCCTTTCATCTCTTTTTTGTCTGTGAGATGAAGGGAAAAAAGTAAAAATTCAAGTTTTGATTTAAGAAAAATGTAAACATCTAAAATGAAAATGCACAATGCATAAATTGCGAGAGAGATATTTCCAAAAAGGATCTGTAATTTTTTGGGATTGTTAACTTTTTTTAGTTTTTATATATCTGGTTTTGCAATCGTCGGGAAAAGGGGCAAGCAGGGGAATTTTAACTGAGTGTTGAATCCAAACCTATAAGTCATTCCTTACAGAAATATAGCGCGTTACACATGATAAATCACTTTACATTCATCAATGATCGTTAGGTAAGCTTTTTTTAAATTTTCAAAATAATGGCTTGTTTGACTTGGGTAAATATCCCACCGCTCGTTCACTTGAGAATTTAATGAGCGTTTGCTAATCTCTTTAAAAGGTTTGGATCCATAAGTCATTTGCATCATTAACATGTTTCAAGCATGCATATCCATTTTTTATAAAACATGTGTAGAAAAATTTCTTTACAAACTTGGATAACAAAATTTTGTGTTCATTTGTGGTGTGTGAATAAATTTTCTTTACTTACATTTGTTATTTCTTTAAATTTTTTCCATACACAAACTCTCAAATTTTCATTTCGTTGTGATCTACTTGCCTTTCATCTCTTTTTTGTCTACGAGATGAAGGGAAAAAAGTAAAAACTCAAGTTTTGATTTAAGAAAAAAGTATAAATTTAAAATGGAAATACACAATGCACAAATTTAGAGAGAGATATTTAAAAAAAAGTGTCTGTAATTTTTAGGGATTGTAAACTTTTTTTGTTCTATATATATCAGTTTTTCCAATCGTCGGGAAAAGGGGGAGGCTGGGGAATTGTAACTGAGTGTTGAATCCCAACCAAGAAGTCTTTCCTTACGGAAATTTAGCCCGTTATGCATGATAAACACTTTACTGTCATCAATGATCGTTAGGTCAACTTTTTGAAAATGTGCAAAATAATGGCTTGTTTGACTTGGGTAAATATCCCACTGCTCGTTCACTTGACAATTTAATGAGCATTTGCTATTCTGTTTAAAAGGTTTGGATCCATTGGTCATTTGCATCATTAACCTGTTTCAAGCATGCACATCCATTTTTTAAAAGCATGTGCAGAAAAATCTCTTTCTTATCAAATTCAAAGCTATTGGGGTTGATGAACTAGAAGAATTTCCCAAACATGGATAACAAAACTTTTGTGTTCATTTGTGGTGTGAGAATAAATTTTCTTTACTAAAATTTGTTATTGCTTTAAATTTTTTTCATACACAAACTCTAAAATTTTCATTTGTTTGTGGTAATGCCTTTCATATCTTTTTTGTCTACGAGATGAAGGGAAAAGAGTGAAAACTCATGTTTTTATTTAAGGAAAAAGTATACATCTAAAAAGGAAATGCATAATGCACAAATTTAGAGACAGATATTTCCAAAAAGTGTCTGTAATTTTTAGGGATTGTAAACTCTTTTTAGTTTTTATAAATCAGGTTTTGCAATCGTCGAGAAAAAGCGGAGGAGGGGAAATTTTAACTGAGTGTTGAATCCCAACCCATAAGTCATTCCTTACAAAAATATAGGCAGTTACGCATGATAAATCACTTTAAAATCATCAATGATCGTTATGTCAGCTTTTTTTATATGGGCAAAATAATGGCTTGTTTGACTCGGATAAATATCCCACTGCACATTCACTTGAGATCTTAATCAGCGTTTGTTATTCTCTTTAAAAGGTTTGGTTCCATAGGTCATTTGCATCTTTAACAGGTTTCAAGCATGCATATCCATTTTTTAAAAGCCTGTGTAGAAAAATCTGTTTCTTATAAAATTTCAGGCTATTGGGTTGTTGAACTAGAGGAATTTCCCAAACTTGGATAACTAAAATTTTGTGATAATTTTTGGTGTGTAAATAAATTTTCTTTACTTACAGTTGTTATTGCATCAAATTTTTTCCATACACAAACTCAAAAATTTTGATTTCGTCGTGATCTATTTGTCTTTCATCTCTCTTTTTTATCTACGAGATGAAGGGAAAAAAGTGAAAACTCAATTTTTGATTTAGGAAAAAATTTACATCTAAAATTGAAATGAATAATGCACAAATTTAGAGAGAGATATTTCCAAAAAGTTACTGTAATTTTTATGGAATGTAAACTCTTTTTTGTTTTTATAGATCAGGTTTTGCAATCGTCGGGAAAAGGGGTTGGCGGGGGAATTTTAACTAAGTGTTGAATCCCTCCCCATAAGTCATTCCTTAAAAAAATATAGCCCGTTACACATGATAAATCACTTTACAGTCACCAATGATCGTTAGGTCATCTTTTTGTAAATGGGCAAAATAATGGTTTGTTTGACTCGGGTAAATATCCCATCGCACGTTCACTTTAGAATTTAATGAGCGTTTGTTATTCTCTATAAAAGGTTTGGATCCATAGGTCATTTGCATCTTTAACATGTTTCAAGCATGCATATCCATTTTTTATAGCATGTGTAGAAAAATCTCTTCCTTATCAAATTCCAAGCTATTGGGGTTGTTGAACTAGTGGAACTTCCCAAACTTGGATAACAAAACTTTTGTGTTCATACGTGGTTGTGAATAAATTTTATTTACTTACATTTTTTATTCCTTTAAATTTTTTCCATTCACAAAGTCTAAAATTTTCATTTCGTTGTGGTCTATTTGCCTTTCATCTCTTTTTTGTCTACGAGATGAAGGGAAAAAAGTGAAAACTCAAGTTTTGATTTAAGAAAATAGCAAACATCTAAAATGGAAATGCAAATTGCACAAATTTAGAGAGAGATATTTCAAAAAAGTGTCTGTAATTTTTAGGGATTGAAAACTCTTTTTAGTTTTTATATATCTGGTTTTGCAATCGTCGAGAAAAGGGGAAGGCAGGGAAATTTTAATTGAGTGTTGAATCCCAGCCCATATGTCATTCCTTAAAAAAATATAGCCTGTTACGCATGATAAATCACCTAACAATCATCAATCATCGTTACGTCAACTTTTTGTATATAGGAAAAATAATGGCTTCTTTGACTCATGTAAATATCCCACCGCACGTTCATTTGAGAATTTAATGAACGTTTGTTATTCTCTTTAAAAGGTTTGGATCCACAGGTCATTTGCATCTTTAACAGGTTTCAAGTATGCATATCCATTTTTTAAAAGCATGGTAGAAAAATCTCTTCCTTATCAAATTCAAAGCTATTGGGGTTGTTGAATTAGTGGAATTTCCCAAACTTGGATAACAAAAATTTTGTGTTCATTAGTGATGTGTGAAAAAATTTTCTTTACTTACATTTGTTATTGCTTAAAATTTTTTCCATACACAAAGTCTAAAAGTTTCATTTCGTTGTGATCTTTTTCTCTTTCTTTACTTTTTTGTCTACGAGAAGAAGGGAAAAAAGTAAAAACTCAAATTTTTATTTAAGAAAAAATATACATCTCAAATGGAAATGCTCACTGCAAAAATTTAGAGAGAGATATTTCAAAAAAGTGACAGTAATTTTTAAGGATTGTAAACTCTTTTTAGTTTTTATTGATCAGGTTCTGCAATCGTCGGGAAAAGGGGGAGGCGGGATAATTTTAACTGAGTGTTGAATCCCAACCCATAAGTCATTCCTTACAAAAATATAGCCCGTTACGCATGATAAATCACTTTCCAATCATCAATGATCGTTAGGTCAGCGTTTTGTAAATGGGCTAAAGAATGGCTTGTTTGACTCGGGTAAATATCCCACCGCTCATTCACTTGAGAATTTAATGAGCGTTTTTTATTCTCTTTAAATGGTTTTGATCCAAAGGTCATTTGCATCATTAACATGTTTCAAGTATGCATATCCATTTTTTAAAGCATGTGTAGAAAAATCTCTTTCTTATCAAATTCCAAGCTATTGGGGTTGATGAACTAGTGGAACTTCCCAAACTTGGATAACAAAACTTTTGTGTTCATATGTGGTTGTGAATAAATTTTATTTACTTACATTTTTTATTCCTTTAAATTTTTTCCATACACAAACTCTAAAATTTTCATTTCGTTGTGGTCTATTTGCCTTTCATCTCTTTTTTGTCTACGAGATGAAGGGAAAAAAGTGAAAACTCAAGTTTTGATTTAAGAAAATAGCAAACATCTAAAATGGAAATGCAAATTGCACAAATTTAGAGAGAGATATTTCAAAAAAGTGTCTGTAATTTTTAGGGATTGAAAACTCTTTTTGGTTTTTATATATCTGGTTTTGCAATCGTCGAGAAAAGGGGAAGGCAGGGAAATTTTAATTGAGTGTTGAATCCCAGCCCATATGTCATTCCTTAAAAAAATATAGCCCGTTACGCATGATAAATCACCTAACAATCATCAATCATCGTTACGTCAACTTTTTGTATATAGGAAAAATAATGGCTTCTTTGACTCAGGTAAATATCCCACCGCACGTTTTTTGAGAATTTAATGAACGTTTGTTATTCTCTTTAAAAGGTTTGGATCCACAGGTCATTTGCATCTTTAACAGGTTTCAAGTATGCATATCCATTTTTTAAAAGCATGGTAGAAAAATCTCTTCCTTATCAAATCAGAGCTATTGGGGTTGTTGAATTAGTGGAATTTCCCAAACTTGGATAACAAAAATTTTGTGTTCATTAGTGATGTGTGAAAAAGTTTTCTTTACTTACATTTGTTATTGCTTAAAATTTTTTCCATACACAAAGTCTAAAAGTTTCATTTTGTTGTGATCTTTTTCTCTTTCTTTACTTTTTTGTCTACGAGAAGAAGGGAAAAAAGTAAAAACTCAAGTTTTTATGTAAGAAAAAATATACATCTCAAATGGAAATGCTCACTGCAAAAATTTAGAGAGAGATATTTCAAAAAAGTGACAGTAATTTTTAAGGATTGTAAACTCTTTTTAGTTTTTATATATCTTGTTTTGCAATCGTCGAGAAAAGGGGGAGTCAGGGGAATTTTAACTGAGTGTTGAATCCCAGCCCATAAGTCATTCCTTAAAAAAATATAGCCCGTTACACATGATAAATCACTTTACAATCATCAATCATCGTTACGTAAGCTTTTTGTATATAGGAAAAATAATCGCTAGTTTGACCCGGGTAAATATCCCACCGCACGTTTACACTAGAATTTAATGAACGTTTGTTATTCTCTTTAAAAGGTTTGGATGCATAGGTCATTTGCATCTATAATAGGTTTCAAGCATGCATATCCATTTTTTAAAAGCATGTGTAGAAAAATCTCTTCCTTATCAAATTCCAAGCTATTGGGGTTGTTGAACTAGTGGAATTTCCCAAACTTGGATAACAAAAATTTTGTGTTCATTTGTGGTCTGAAAATAAATTTTCTTTACTTACATTTGTTGTTGCTTTAAATTTTTTCCATACACAAACTCTAAAATTTTCATTTCGTTGTGATCTATTTGTCCTTCATTTCTTTTTTGTCTACGAGATGAACGGAAAAAAGTGAAGACTCATGTTTTTATTTAAGAAAAAATATACATCTCAAATGGAAATGTTCAATGCACAAATTTAGAGAGAGATATTTCCAAAAAGTGACTGTAATTTTTATGGATTGTAAACTCTTTTTAGTTTTTATAGACCAGGTTCTGCAATCGTCGGGAAAAGGGTAGGCGGTGGAATTTTAACTGAGTGTTGAATCCCAACCCATAAGTCATTCCTTACAAAAATATAGCCCGTTTGGCATGATAAATCACTTTCCAATCATCAATGATTGTTAGGTCTGTTTTTTGTAAATGGGCTAAATAATGGCTTGTTTGACTCGAGTAAATATCCCACCACTCGTTCACTTGAGAATTTAATGACCGAGTGTTATTCTCCTTAAATGGTTTGGATCCATAGGTCATTTGCATCATTAACATGTTTCTAGCATGCATATCCATTTTTTAAAAGTATGTGCAGAAAAATCTCTTTCTTACAAACTTCAAAGCTATTGGGGTTGATGAACTAGAAGAATTTCCCAAACTTGGATAACAAAAATTTTGTGTTCATTTGTGGTGTGTGGATGATTTTTTTTTACTTACATTTGTTATTGCTTTAAATTTTTTTCATAAACAAACTCTAAAATTTTCATTTCGTTGTGGTCTATTTGCCTTTCATCTCTTTTTTGACTATGAGATGATGGGAAAAAAGTGAAAATTGTAGTTTTGATTTAAGAAAAAAGTATACATCTAAAATGGAAATGCACAATGCACAAATTTAGAGAGAGATATTTCCAAAAAGTGTCTGTAATTTTTAGGGATTGTAAACTCGTTTTAGTTTTTATAAATCAAGTTTTGCAATCGTCGAGAAAAAGCGGAGGCGGGGGAATTTTTACTGAGTGTTGAATCCCAATCCATAAGTCATTCCATAAAAAAATACATGATAAATCACTTTACAGTCACCAATGATCGTTAGGTCATCTTTTTTTAATTGGGCAAAATAATGCCTTGTTTGACTCGGGTAAATATCCCATCGCACGTTCACTTCAGAATTTAATGAGTGTTTGTTATTCTCTTTAAATGGTTTGGATCCATGGGTCATTTGCATCTTTAACAAACTTGTGGAACTTCCCAAACTTGGATAACAAAACTTTTGTGTTCATACGTGGTTGTGAATAAATTTTCTTTACTTACATTTGTTATTCCTTTAAATTTTTTCCATACACAAACTCTAAAATTTTCATTTCGTTGTGGTCTATTTTTGCCTTTCATCTCTTTTTTGTCTACGAGATGAAGGGAAAAAAGTGAAAACTCAACTTTTGATTTACGAAAATAGCATACATCTAAAACGGAAATGCACAACGCACAAATTTAGAGAGAGATATTTCCAAAAACTGTCTGTAACTTTTAGTTTTTATATATCTTGTTTTGCAATCGTCGAGAAAAGGGGGAGTCAGGGGAATTTTAACTGAGTGTTGAATCCCAACCCATAAGTCATTCCTTCAAAAAATATAGCCCATTATGCATGATAAATCACTTTACAATCATCAATCATCGTTACGTAAGCTTTTTGTATATAGGCAAAATAATGGCTTGTTTGACTCGGGTAAATATCCCACTGCACGTTCACTTGAGAATTCAATGAATGTTTGTTATTCTCTTTATAAAGGTTTGGATCCATAGGTCATTTGCATCTTTAACAGGTTTCAAGTATGCATATCCATTTTTTAAAGCATGTGTAGAAAAATCTCTTCCTTATCAAATTCCAAGCTATTGGGGTTGTTGAACTAGTGGAATTTCCCAAACTTTGATAACAAATTTTTTGTGTTCATTTGAGGTGTGTGGATAAATTTTATTTTCTTACATTTGTTATTGCTTTAAATTTTTGCAATACACAAAGTCTAAAATTTTCATTTCGTTGTGATCTATTTGTCTTTCATCTCTTTTTTGTCTACGAGATGAAGGGAAAAAAGTGAAAACTCAAGTTTTTATTTAATAAAATATATACATCTCAAATGGAAATGCTCAATGGACAAATTTAGAGAGAGATATATCCAAAAAGTGACTACAATTTTTAGGGATTGTAAATCTTTCTAGTTTTTATAGATCAGGTTCTCCAATCGTCGGGAAAAGGGGGAGGCGGGGGAATTTTAATTGAGTATTGAATCCCAACCCATAAGTCATTCCTTACAAAAATATAGCCCGTTACGCATGATAATTCACTTTCCAATCATCAATGATCGCTAGGTTAGTTTTTTGTAAATGGGCTAAATAATGGCTTGTTTGACTTGGGTAAGTATCCCACCGCTCATTCACTTGAAAATTTAATGAGTGTTTGTTATTCTCTTTAAAAGGTTTGGATCTATAGGTTATTTGCATATTTAACATATTTCAAGCATGCATATCCATTTTTGGAAAGCTTGTGCAGAAAAATCTCTTTCTTATCAAATTCCAAGCTATTGGGTTGTTGAACTAGAGGAATTTCCCAAACTTGGATAACAAAACTCATGTGTTCATTTGTGATGTGTGAATAAATTTTCTTTACATACATTTATTATTGGTTTAAATTTTTTCCAAACACAAACTCTGAAATTTTCATTTTGTTGTGATCTATTTGCCTTTCATCTCTTTTTTTTGAAAAATAAAAATTTGATTTCAGAAAAAAGTATACATCTAAAATGGAAATGCACAATGCACAAATTTAGAGAGATAAATTTCCAAAAAGTGCCCATAATTTTTAGGCATTGTAAATCCTTTTTAGTTATTAAAAAGCAGTTTTTGCAATCGTCGGGAAAAGGGGGTGGCGGGTGAATTTTAACTGAGTGTTGAATCCCGACCCATAATTCATTCCTTACCAAAATATAGCCCGTTACGCATGATGAATCACTTTACAATCATCAATGATTGTTAGGTCTGCTTTCTTTAAATGGGAAAAATAATGGCTTGTTTCACTAGGATAAATATCCCACAACACGTTCACTTGAGAATTTAATGAGCATTTGTTATTCTCTTTAAAAGGTTTCGATCCATAGGTCATTTACATCTTTAACTTGTTTTAAACATGCATATCCATTTTTTAAAAGCATGAGTAGAAAAATCTCTTTCCTATCAAATTCCAAGGTATTTGTGTTGTTGAACTAGTGGAATTTTCCAAACTTGGATAAAAAAACTTTTGTGTTCATTTTTGGTGTGTGAATAAATTTTCTTTACTTACATTTTTATTGCATTAAATATTTTCTATACACAAAATCTAAAATTTTCATTTCGTTGTGATCTATTTGCCTTTGATCTCTTTTTTCCCTACGAGATGAAGGGAAAAAAGTGAAAACTCATGTTTTGATTTAAGAAAAAAGTATACATCTAAAATGGAAATGCACAGTGCACAAATTTAGAGAGATATTTCCAAAAAGTGTTTGTAATTTTTAGGGATTGTAAACTCTTTTTAGTTTTTATATATCAGGTTTTGCTATCGTCGGGAAAAGCGGGAGGCGGGGGAATTTTAACTGAGCGTTGAATTCCAACCCATAACTCATTCCTTAAAAAAATATAGCCCGTTACGCATGATAAATCACTTTACAATCATCAATGATCGTTAGGTCAACTTTTTGTATATAGGAAAAATAATCGCTAGTTTGACCCGGGTAAATATCCCACCGCACGTTCACTTGAGAATTTAATGAACGTTTGTTATTATCTTTAAAAGGTTTGGATCCATAGGTCATTTGCATCTATAACAGGTTTCAAGCATGCATATCCATTTTTTAAAAGCATGTGTAGAAAAATCTCTTCCTTATCAAATTCCAAGCTATTGGGGTTGTTGAACTAGTGGAATTTCCCAAACTTGGAGAACAAAAATTTTGTGTTCATTTGTGGTGTGAAAATAAATTTTCTTTACTTACCTTTGTTGTTGCTTTAAATTTTTTCCATACACAAACTCTAAAATTTTCATTTCATTGTGATCTATTTGTCCTTCATTTCTTTTTTGTCTACGTGATGAACGGAAAAAAGTGAAAACTCATGTTTTTATTTAAGAAAAAATATACATCTCAAATGGAAATGTTCAATGCACAAATTTACAGAGAGATATTTCCAAAAAGTGACTGTAAGTTTTATGGATTGTAAACTCTTTTTAGTTTTTATAGATCAGGTTCTGCAATCGTCGGGAAAAGGGGGAGGCGGGGGAATTTTAACTGAGTGTTGAATCCCAACCCATAAGTCATTCCTTAAAAAAATATAGCCCGTTTGGCATGATAAATCACTTTCCAATCATCAATGATCATTAGGTCAACTTTTTGTAAATGGGCTAAATAATGGCTTGTTTGACTCGGGTAAATATCTCACTGCTCGTTCACTTGAGAATTTAATGAGCGTGTCTTATTCTCTTTAAATGGTTTGGATCCATTGGTCATTTGCACCATTAACATGTTTCTAGCATGCATATCCATTTTTTAAAAGCATGTGCAGAAAAATCTCTTTCTTACAAACTTGAAACCTATTGGGGTTGATGAACTAGAAGAATTTCCTAAACTTGGATAACAAAACTTTTGTGTTCATTTGTGGTGTGTGAATAAATTTTTTTTACTTACATTTGTTATTGCTTTAATTTTTTTCATAAACAAACTCTAAAATTTTCATTTAGTTGTGATCTATTTGCCTTTCATGTCTTTTTCGTCTACGAGATGATGGGAAAAAAGTGAAAATTGTAGTTTTGATTTAAGAAAAAAGTATACATCTAAAATGGAAATGCACAATGCACAAATTTAGAGAGAGATATTTCCAAAGACTGTCTGTAATTTTTAGGGATTGTAAACTTGTTTTATTTTTTATAGATCAGGTTTTGCAATCGACGAGAAAAAGCGGAGGCGGGGGAATTTTTACTGTGTGTTGAATCCCAACCCATAAGTCATTCCTTACAAAAATATAGCCCGTTATGCATGATAAATCACTTTACAGTCACCAATGATCGTTAGGTCATCTTTTTGTAAATGGGCAAAATAATGGCTTGTTTGACTCGGGTAAATATCCCAAATCACGTTCACTTCAGAATTTAGTGAGTGTCTGTTATTCTCTTTAAAAGGTTTGGATCCATAGGTCATTTGAATATTTAACATGTTTCAAGTATGCATATCCATTTTTTAAAGCATGTGTAGAAAAATCTCTTTCTTATCAAATTCCAAGATATTGGAGTTGATGAACTAGTGGAACTTCCCAAACATGGATAACAAAACTTTTGAGTTCATACGTGGTTGTGAATAAATTTTCTTTACTTACATTTGTTATTTCTTTAATTCTTTTCCATACACAAACTCTAAAATTTTCATTTCATTGTGGTCTATTTTTGCCTTTCATCTCTTTTTTGTCTACGAGATGAAGGGAAAAAAGTGAAAACTCAAGTTTTGATTTAAGAAAATAGCATACATCCAAAATGGAAATGCACAACGCACAAATTTAGAGAGAGATATTTCCAAAAACTGTCTGTAACTTTTAGGGATTGTAAACTCTTTTTAGTTTTTAATATCTTGTTTTGCCATCGTCGAAAAAAGGGGGAGTCAGGGGAATTTTAACTGAGTGTTGAATCCCATCCCATAAGTCATTCCTTCAAAAAATATAGCCCGTTATGCTTGATAAATCGCTTTACAATCATCAATCATCGTTACGTTAGCTTTTTGTATACAGGCAAATAATGGCTTGTTTGACTCGGGTAAATATCTCACCGCACGTTCACTTGAGAATTTAATGAACGTTTGTTATTCTCTTTAAAAGGTTTGGATCCATAGGTCATTTGCATCTTTAACAGGTTTCAAGCATGCATATCCATTTTTTAAAGCATGTGTAGAAAAATCTCTTCATTATCAAATTCCAAGCTATTGGGGTTGTTGAACTAGTGGAATTTCCCAAACTTGGATAACAAAATTTTTGTGTTCATATTAGGTGTGTGAATAAATTTTCTTTTCTTACATTTGTTATTGCTTTAAATTTTTGCAACACACAAAGTCTAAAATTTTCATTTCGTTGTGATCTATTTGTCTTTCATCTCTCTTTTATCTACGAGATGAAGGGAAAAAAGTGAAAACTCAAGTTTTTATTTAATAAAAAATATGCATCTCAAATGAAAATGCTCAATGCACAAATTAAGAGAGAGATATATCCAAAAAGTGACTATAATTTTTAGGGATTGTAAACTCTTTTCAGTTTTTATATATCTGGTTTTGCAAATCATCCGGAAAAGGGGGAGGCGGGGGAATTTTAACTGCGTGTAGAAACCGAAACCATAAGTCAGTCTTTAAAAAAATATAGCCCATTACGCATGATAAATTACTTTACAATCATCCATGATCGTTAGGTCAGCTTTTTGAAAATGGGCAAAATAATGGCTTGTTTGACTCGCGTAAATATCCCATTGCACGTTCACTTCAGAATTTAATGAGCATTTCTTATTCTCTTTTAAAAGTTTGGATCCATAGGTCATTTGCATCTTTAACATGTTTCAAGCATGCATATCCATTTTTTAAAGCATGTGAAGAAAAATCTCTTTCTGACTAAATTCCAAGCTATTGGGGTTGTTGAACTAGTGGAATTTCCCAAACTTGGATAACAAAACTTTTGTGTGCATTTGTGGTGTGTGAATAAATTTTCTTTACTTACATTTGTTATTGCTTTATATTTTTTCCATACACCAACTCTAAAATTTTCCTTTCGTTTTGATTTATTTGTCTTTCATCTCTTTTTTGTTTACGAGATGAAAGGAAAAATGTGAAAACTCAAGTTTTGATTTAAGGAAAAAGTATACATCTAAAATGGAAATGAACAATGCAAAAATCAAGAGTGAGATATTTCCAAAAAGTGTCTGTAATTTTTAGGGAATGTAAACTCTTTTTAGGTATTATATATTTGTTTTTGCAATGGTCGAGAAAAGGGGGAGGCGAGGGAATTTTAACTGAGTGTTGAATCCAAACCCATAAGTCATTCCTTAAAAAAAATATAGCCCGTTATGCATGATAAATCACTTTACAATCATCAATGATCGATAGGTCAGCTTTTTGTAAATGGGAAAAATAATGGCTTGTTTGACTCGGGTAAATATCCCACCGCACGTTCTCTTGAGAATTTAATGAGCGATTGTTATCCTCTTTAAAAGGTTTGGATCCATAGGTCATTTGCATCTTTAACATGTTTCAAGCATGCATATCCATTTTTTAAAGCATGTGTAGAAAAATCTCTTTGTTATAAAATTCCAAGCTATTGGGGTTGTTGAACTCGTGGAATTTCCAAATATTGGATAACAAAACTTTTGTGTTCATTTGTGGTGTATGAATATTTTTTTTTCTTAGATTTGTTATTGCATGAAATTTTTTCCAAACACAAACTCTAAAATTTTCATTTCGTTGTGATCTATTTGCCTTTCATCTCTTTTTTGTCTACTACATGAAGAGAAAAAAAGTGAAAACTCAAGTTTTTAATTAAGAAAAGGTTATGCATCTAAAATGGAAATGCACAATACAAAAATTTAGAGAGAGATATTTCCAAAACATTTCTGTAATTTTTAGTAAATAGTAAACTCTTTTTAGTTTTTATATATCAGGTTTTGCAATCGTTGGGAAAAGGGGGAGGCGGGGGAATTTTAACTGAGGGTTGAATCCCAACCCATAAGTTATTCCTCACAAAAATATAGCCCGTTACACAAGTAAATCACTTTACAATCATCAATGATCGTTAGGTCTGCTTTTTTTAAATTTGCAAAGTAATAGCTTGTTTGACTCGGGTAAATATCCCACCGCAAGTTCACTTGCGAATTTAAAGTGCATTTGTTATTCTCTTTAAAAGGTTTGGATCCATAGGTCATTTGCATCTTTAACATGTTTCGAGCATGCGTATTTATGTTTTAAAGCATATGCAGAAAAATCTCTTTTTTCTAAAATTCCAAGCTATTGGGGTTGTTGAACTAGGGGAATTTTCAAAACAAGGATAACAAAACTTTTGTGTTCATTTGTGGTGTATGTATAAATTTTCTTTACTTACATTTGTTATTGCATTAAATTTTTTCATACACAAACTCTAAAATTTTCATTTCGTTATGATCTATTTGCCTTTCATCTCTTTTTTGTCTACGAGATGAAGGGAAAAAAGTTAAAACTCAAGTTTTTATTTATGAAAAAGTTATACATCTAAAATGAAAATGCACAACGCACATAATTAGAGAGAGATATTTCCAAAAAGTGTCTATAATTTTTAGGGATTTTAAACTCTTTTTGGATTTTATATATCAGGTTTTTCTATCATCGGGAAAAAGGGGAAGTGAGGGAGTCTTAACTGAGTGTTGAATCCCAACCCATAAGTCATTCCTTACAAAAATATACCCCGTTATGGATGATAAATCACTTTACAATCATCAATGAACGTTTGGTCAACTTTTTGTAAATTGGCAAAAGAATTGCTTGTTTGACTCACGTAAATATCCCACCGCACGTTCACTTGAGAATTACAAGGTTTGGATCCATAGGTCATTTGCATCTTGAACATGTTTGCATATCCATTTTTTAAAGCGTCTGTATAAAATATCTTTCTTATCAAATTCCAAGCTATTGGGGTTGTTGAACTAGTGGAATTTCCCAAACTTGGATCACAAAACTTTTGTGTTCATTTGTGGTGTGTATAAATTTTCTTTACTTACATTTGTTAATGCTTTAAATTTTTTCCATACACTAACTCTAAAATTTTCATTTCGTTGTGATCTACTTTCCTTTCATCTCTTTTTTGTCTATGAGATGAAGGGAAAAAAGTAAAAACTCATGTTTTTAGTTAAGAAAAAATTATACATCTAAAACGGAAATGCACAAATCTAGAGAGAGATATTTCAAAAAAGTGTCTGTAATTTTTAGGGATTGTAAACTCTTTTCAATTTTTATATATCAGGTTTTGCAATCATCGGGAAAAGGGGGAGGCAGGGGAATTTTAACTGAGTGTTGAATCCAAACCCATAAGTCATTCCCTACAAAAATATAGCCCATTACGCATGATAAATCACTTTACAATCATCAAAGATCGTTAGGTCAGCTTTTTGTAAATGGGCAAAATAATGCCTTGTTTGACAAGGGTAAATATCCCACCGCACCTTCACTTGAGAATTTAATGAGCATTTGTTATTCTCTTTAAAAGGTTTGGATCCATAGGTCATTTGCATCTTTAACATGTTTCAAGCATGCATATCCATTTTTTAAAGCATGTGTAGAAAAATCTTTATGTTATCAAATTCCAAGCTATTGGGGTTGTTGAACTAGTGAAATTTCCGAAACTTGGACAACAAAACTTGGGTTCATTTGTGGTGTGTGAATAAATTTTTTTTACTTACATTTGTTATTGATTTAAACTTTTTCCATACACAAACTCCAAAATTTTTATTTTGCTGTGATCTATTTGCCTTTCATCTCTTTTTTGTCTGCGAGATGAAAGGAAAAAAGTGAAAACTCAAGTTTTGATTTAAGAAAAAAGTATACATCTAAAATGGTTATGCACAAGGCACAAATTTAGAGAGATCTATTTCCAAAAAGTGGCTATAATTTTTAGGGATTGTAAACTCTTTTAAGTTTTTATATATCGGATTTTGCAATCGTGGGGAGAAAAGGGAGGCGGGGGAGTTTTAATTGAGTGTTGAATCCAAACCCATAAGTCATTCCTTACACAAATATAGCCCGTTACGCATGAGAAATCACTTTACAATCATCAATGATCGTTAGGTATGATTTTTGGAAATGTGCAAAATAATGGCTTGTTTGACTCGCGTAAATATCCCACCGCACGTTCACTTGAGAATTTAATGAGTCATTCTTATTCTCTTTTATTGGTTTGGATCCATAGGTCATTTGCATTTTTAACCTGTTTCAAGCATGCATATCCATTTTTTAAAGCATGTGTGGAAAAATATCTTCTTATCAAATTCCAAGCTATTTGGGTTGTTGAACTAGTGGAATTTCCCAAACTTGGATAAGAAAACTTTTGTGTGCATTTGTGGCGGGTGAATAAATTTTCTTTACTTACATTTTTTGTTACTTTATATTTTTTCCATACACAAACTCCAAAATTTTCATTTCATTGTGATCTATTTGCCTTTCATCTCTTTTTTGTCTACGAGATGAAAGGAAAAAAGTGAAAACTCAAGTTTTGAGTTAACAAAAAAGTATACATCTAAAATGGAAATGCACAATGCACAAATTTAGAGAGTGATATTTCCTTAAAGTGTCTATAATTTTAACGGAATGTAAACTTTTTCAATTTTTATATATCAGGTTTTACAATCATCGAGAAAAAACGGAGGCGGGGGAATTTTAACTAAGTATTGAATCCAAACCTATAAGTCATTCCATACAACAATATTCCCCGTTACGCATGATAAATCACTTTACAATAATCAATGATCGTTAGGTAAGATTTTTGTCAATGGGCAAAATAATGGCTTGATTGACTCGGGTAAATATCTCACCGCATGTTCACTTGAGAATTTAATGAGCGTTTTTTATTCCCTTTAAAAGGTTTGCATCCATAGGTTATTTTCATCTTTAACATGTTTCAAGCATGCACATCCATTTTTTCAAAGCATGGGTAGAAAAATCTCTCTCTTATCAAATTCCAATCTATTGGGGTTCTTGAACTAGTGGAATTTTCCAAACATGGATAACAAAACTTTTGTGTTCATTTGCGGTGTGTGAATAAATTTCCTTTACTTAAATTTGTTATTGCTATATATTTTTTCCAAACACAAACTCTAAAATTTTCATATCATTGTGATCTATTAGCCTTTCATCTCTTTTTTGTCTACAAGATTAAGGGAAAAAAAGTGCAAACTCGAGTTTTGATTTAAGAAAAAATTATACATCTAAAATGGAAATGCACAATGTACAAATTTAGAGAGAGATATTTCCAAAACGTTTCTGGAATTTTTAGGGATTTTAAACTCTTTTTAGTTTTTATATATCAGGTTTTGCAATCGTCGGGAAAAGGGGGAGGCGGGGAATTTTAACTAAGTTTTGAGTCCCAACTCATAAGTCATTCCTTACAAAAATATAGCCCGTTATACATGATAAATCACTTCACAATCATCAATGATCGTTAGTTCAGCTTTTTGTAAATTGGCAAAATAATGGCTTGTTTGACTCAGGTAAATATACCACTGCATGTTCACTTGAGAATTTAATGAGCGTTTGTTATTCTCTTTAAAAGGTTTGGATACATAGGTCATTTGAATCTTTAACATGTTTCAAGCATGCATATCTATTTTTTAAAGCATGTGTCGAAAAATCTCTTTCATATAAAATTCCAAGCTATTCGGGTTGTTGAACTAGAGGAATTTCCCAAACATGGATAACAAAACTTTTGTGTTCATTTGTGGTGTGTGTATCAATTTTATTTACTAACATTTGTTATTGCTTTACATGTTTTGCATACACAATCTCTAAAATTTTCATTTCCTTGTGATCTATTTGCCTTTCATCTCTTTTTTTGTCTACGAGATGAAGGGAAAAAAAGTTAAAACTCAAGTTTTTATTAAAGAAAAAATTATACATCTAAAATAGAAATGCACAATGTACAAATTTAGAGAGATATATTTCCAAAAAGTTTCTGGAATTTTTAGGGATTGTAAACTCTTTTTAGTTTTTATATATCAGGTTTGGCAATCGTCGGGAAAAAGGGGAGGCGGGGGAATGTTAATTGAGTGTTGAATCCCAACCCATAAGTCATTCCTTACAAAAATATAGCCCGTTTTGTATGATAAATCACTTTACGATCATCAATGCTCGTTAGGTCAGCTTTTTGTAAAAGTGCAAAATAAATGCTTGCTTGACTCGGGTAAATATCCCACTGCACGTTCACTTGAGAATTTAATGAGCGTTTGTTATTCTCTTTAAAAGGTTGGATCCATAAGTCATTTTCATCTTTAACATGTTTCAAGCATGCATATCCATTTTTTGAAGAATCTGTAGAAAAATCTCTTTATTATCAAATTCCAATCTATTGGGGTTGTTGAACTAGTGGAATTTCCCAAACTTGGATAACAAAAATTTTGTTTTCATTTCTAGTGAGTGAATAAATTTTATTTACTTACACTTTTTATTTCTTTAAATTATTTCCATACACAAACTCTTAAATTTTCATTTCGTTGTTATTTATTTGTCTTTCATCTCTTTTTTGTCCACGAGATGAAGGGAAAATAGTGAAAACTCATGTTTTGATTTAAGAAAAAGTATACATGTAAAATTGAAATACAGAAATCACAAATTTTGAGAGAGATATTTCCAAAAAGTTACTGTAATTTTTAGGGACGTTAAACTCTTTTTGGTTTTTATAGATCAGGTTTTGCAATCGTCGGGAAAAGGGGGAGGCGGGGGAATTTTGAGTGAGTGTTGAATCCAACCCATAAGTCATTCCCTACAAAAATATAGCCTGTTACGCATGATAAATCTCTTTCCAATCATCAATGATCGTTATGTAAGCTTTTTGTCAATGGGCAAATTAATGGCTTGTTTTACTCGGGTAAATTTCCCACCGCACGTTCACTTGAGAATTAAATGAGCGTTTGTTATTCTCTTTAAAAGGTTGGATCCATTGGTAATTTGCATCTTTAACATGTTTCTAGCATGCATATCCTTTTTTTAAAGCATGTGTAAAAAAATCTCTTTCTTACCAAATTCCAAGCTATTGGGGTTGTTGAATTAGTGGAATTTCCCCAACTTGGTAACAAAACTTTCGGGTTTATTTGTGATGTGTGAATAAAATTTATTTACTAAAAATTATTATTTCTTTAAATTTTCATACACAAACTCTAAAATTTTCATTTCGTTGTGTTCTATTTGTCTTTCATCTCTTTTTTTTCTACGAGATGAAGGGAAAAAAGTGATAACAAGAGTTTTGATTTAAGAAAAAATATACATCTAAAATGTAAATGCACAATGCACAAATTTAGAGACAGATATTTCCAAAAGGTTTCTATATTTTTAGGGATTATAAACTCTTTTTAGTTTTTATATATCAGGTTTTGCAATCGTCGGGAAAAGGGGGAGGCGGGGGAATTTTAACTAAGTGTTGAGTCCCAACTCATAAATCATTCGTTACAAAAATATAGCCCGTTATACATGATAAATCACTTCAAAATCATCAATGATCGTTAGTTCAGCTTTTTGTAAATTGGCAAAATAATGGCTTGTTTGACTCGGGTAAATATACCATTGCATGTTCACTTGAGAATTAAATGAGCGTTTTTTATTCTCTTTAAAAGGTTTGGATCCATAGGTTATTTGAATCTTTACCATGTTTCAAGCATGCATATCTATTTTTTAAAGCATGTGTCAAAAAATCTCTTTCATATAAAATTCCAAGCTATTCGGGTTGTTGAACTAGAGGAATTTCCCAAACATGGATAACAAAACTTTTGTGTTCATTTGTGGTGTGTGTATCAATTTTCTTTACTAACATTTGTTATTGCTTTAAATTTTTTGCATACACAAACTCTAAAATTTTCATTTCCTTGTGATCTATTTGCCTTTCATCTCTTTTTTGTCTACGAGATGACGGGAAAATAATTTAAAACTCAAGTTTTTATTTAAGAAAAAATTATACATCTAAAATAGAAATTCACAATGTACAAATTAAGAGAGATATATTTTCAAAAAGTTTCTGGAATTTTTAGGGATTGTAAACTCTTTTTAGATTTTATATATCAGGTTTTGCATTCGTCGGGAAAAGGGGGAGGCGGGGGAATGTTAATTGAGTGTTGAATCCCAACCCATAAGTCATTCCTTACAAAAATATAGCCCGTTTTGCATGATAAATCACTTTACGATCATCAATGCTCGTTAGGTCAGCTTTTTGTAAATTGGCAAAATAAATGTTTGCTTGACTCGGGTAAATATCCCACTGCACGTTCACTTGAGAATTTAATGAGCGTTTGTTATTCTCTTTAAAAGGATGGATCCATAAGTCATTTTCATCTTTAACATGTTTCAAGAATGCATATCCATTTTTTAAAGAATCTGTAGAAAAATCTCTTTCTTATCAAATTCCAAGCTATTGGGGTTGTTGAACTAGTGGAATTTTCCGAACTTGGATAACAAAAATTTCTTTTTCATCTCTAGTGAGTGAATAAATTTTATTTACTTACATTTTTTATTTCTTTAAATTATTTCCATACACAAACTCTAAAATTTTCATTTTGTTGTTATCTATTTGTCTTTCATCTCTTTTTTGTCCACGAGATGAAGGGAAAATATTGAAAACTCAAGTTTTGATTTAAGAAAAAGTATACATCTAAAATTGAAACACAGAAATCACAAATTTTGAGAGAGATATTTCCAAAAGGTTACTGCAATTTTTAGGGACGGTAAACTCTTTTTGGTTTTTATAGATCAGGTTTTGCAATCGTCGGGAAAAGGGGGAGGCAGGGGAATTTTGACTGAGTGTTGAATCCCAACCCATAAGTCATTCCTTACAAAAATATAGCCTGTTACGCAAGATAAATCTCTTTCCAATCATCAATGACCGTTATGACAGCTTTTTGTCAATGGGCAAATTAATGGCTTGTTTTACTCGGGTAAATTTCCCACCGCACGTTCACTTGAGAATTAAATGAGCGTTTGTTATTCTCTTTAAAAGGTTGGATCCATTGGTAATTTGCATCATTAACATGTTTCTAGCATGCATATCCTTTTTTTAAAACATGTGTAAAAAAATTTCTTTCTTATCGAATTCCAAGCTATTGGGGTTGTTAAACTAGTGGAATTTCCCCAACTTGGTAACAAAACTTTCGTGTTCATTTGTGATGTGTGAATAAAATTTATTTACTAACAATTATTATTGCTTTAAATTTTCATACACAAACTCTAAAATTTTCATTTCGTTGTGTTCTATTTGTCTTTCATCTCTTTTTTGTCTACGAGATGAAGGGAAAAAAGTGAAAACAAGAGTTTTGATTGAAGAAAAAATATACATCTAAAATGTAAATGCACAATGCACAAATTTAGAGAGAGATATTTCCAAAAGGTTTCTATATTTTTAGGGATTCTAAACTCTTTTTAGTTATTACATATCAGGTTTTGCAATCATCGGGAAAAGGGGGAGGCGAGGGAATTTTAACTGAGTGTTAAATCCCAACCCATAAGTCATTCCTTAAAAAAATATAGCCCGTTACACATGATAAATCACTTTTCAATCAACAAAGATCGTTATGTCAGCTTTTGTATATAGTCAAAATAATGGCTTGTTTGACTCGGGTAAATATCCCACCGCACGTTCACTTGAGAATTTAATGAGCATTTGTTATCCATTTTTTAAAAGCATGTGTGGAAAAATCTCTTTCTTTTCAAATTCCACGTTATTGGGGTTTTAGAACTAGTGGAATTTCCCAAACTTTGATTGCAAAAATTTTTTGTTACTTTATGGTGTGTGAATAAATTTTCCTTACTTACGTTTGTTATTGCTTTAAATTTTTTCCATACACAAACTCTAAAATTTTTATTTTGTTGTGATCTATTTGTCTTTCATCTCTTTTTTGTCTACGAGATCAAGGGAAAAAAGTGAAAACTCAAGTTTTGATTTAAGAAAAAGTATACATCTAAAATTCAAATGCAGAATGCACAAATTTAGAGAGAGATATTTTCAAAAAGTGACTATAATTTTTAGGGATTGTAAACTCTTTTTAGTTTTTTAAAATCAGGTTCTGCGATCGTCGAGAAGAGGGGGAGGTAGGGGAATTTTAACTGAGTGTTGAATCCCAACTCATAAGTCATTCCTTACAAAAATATAGCCCGTTACGTATGATAAATCACTTTCCAATCATCAATTATTGTTAGGTCAGCTTTTCGTCAATGGGCAAATTAATGGCTTGTTTGACTCGTGTAAATATCCCACCGAACGTTCACTTGAGAATTTAATGAACGTTTGTTATTCTCTTTAAAAGGTTTGGATCCATTGGTCATTTGCTTCTTTAACATGTTTCTAGCATGCATACACATTTTTTAAAGCATGTGTAAAAAAATCTCTTTCTTATCAAATTCCAAGCTATTGGGGTTGTTGAACTAGTGGAATTTCCCCAACTTGGATAACAAAACTTTGGTGTTCATTTGTGGTGTGTGAATAAATTTTATTTACTAACAATTATTATTGTTTTTAATTTTTTTCATACACAAACTCTATAAATTTCATTTCGTTGTGATCAATTTGTCTTTCATCTCTTTTTTGTCTACGAGATGAAGGGAAAAAACTGAAAACTCAAGTTTTGATTTAAGAAAAAATATACATCTAAAATGTAAATGCACAATGCATAAATATGGAGAGAGATATTTCCAAAAGGTGTCTGGAATTTTTAGGGATTGTGAACTCCTTTTATTTATTATATATCAGGTGTTGCAATCGTTGGGAAAAGAGGGCGGCGAGGGAATTTTAATTGAGTGTTGAATCCCAACCCATAAGTCTTTCCTTACTAAAATATAGTATGTTACGCATGAAAAATCACTTTACAGTCATCAATGATCGTTAGGTCATCTTTTTGTAAATGGGCAAAATAATGGCTTGTTTGACTTGGGTAAATATCCCATCGCACGTTCACTTCAAAATTTAATGAGCGTTTATTATTCTCTTTAAAAGGTTTGGATCCGTAGGTCATTTGCATCTTTAACATGTTTCAAACATGCATATCCATTTTTTAAAGCATGTGTAGAAAAATCTTTCTTATCAAATTCCAAGCTTTTGGGGTTGTTGAACAAGTGGAACTTCCCAAACTTGGATAACAAAACTTTTGTGTTCATATGTGGCTGTGAATAAATTTTCTTTACTTACATTTGTTATTGCTTTAAATTTTTTCCGTACACAAACTCTAAAATTTTCATTTCATTGTGGTCTATTTGCCTTTCATCTCTTTTTTGTCAACGAGATGAAGGGAAAAAAGTGAAAACTCAAGTTTTGATTTAAGAAAATAGAAAACATCTCAAATGGAAATGCACAATGCACAAATTTAGAGAGAGATATTTCCAAAAACTGTTTGTAATTTTTAGGGATAGTAAACTCTTTTTTATTTTTATATATCAGGTTTTGCAGTCGTCGGGAAAAGGGGCAGGCAAGGGAATTTTAACTGAGTGTTGAATCCCAACCCATAAGTGATTCCTTACATAAATATAGCCCGTTACACATGATAAATCACTTTACATTCATGAATGATCGTTAGGTCAGCTATAAGTAAATTTTCAAAATAATGGCTTGTTTGACTTGGGTAAATATCCCTCTGCTCGTTCACTTGAGAATTTAATGAGCGTTTGTTATTCTCTTTAAAAAGTTTGAATCCATAGGTCATTTACGTCATAACATGTTTCAAGCATGCATATCCATTTTTTAAAAACATGTGTAGAAAAATCTCGTTCTTATCAAATTCAAAGCTATTGGGGTTGATGAACTAGATGAATTTCCCAAAATTGGATAACAAAAATTTTGTGTTCATTTGTGGTGTGTGAATAATTTTTCTTTACTTAAATTTGTTATTGCTTTCAATTTTTTCCATACACAAACTCTAAAATTTTCATTTCCTTGTGATCTATTTACCTTTCATCTCTTTTTTGTCTACAAGAAGAAGGGAAAAAAGTAAAAACTCAAGTTTATATTTAAAAAAAAAGTATACATCTAAAATGGAAATGCACAATGCACAAATTTAGACAGAGATATTTAAAAAAAGTATCTATAATTTTTAGGGATAGTAAACTCTCTGTAGTTTTTATATATCAGTTTTTGCAATCGTCGGGAAAAGGGGGAGGCGGGGGAATTTTAACTGAGTGTTGAATCTCAACCTAGAAGTTTACCCATATAGAAATTTAGCCCGTTACGCATGATAAACACTTTACAGTCATCAATGATCGTTAGGTCAACTTTTTGTAAATGGGCAAAATAATGGCTTGTTTGACTTGGGTAAACATCCCATTGCTCATTCACTTGAGAATTTAATGAGCGTTTGTTATTCTCTATAAAAGGTTTGGATCCATAGGTCATTTGCATCATTAACATGTTTCAAGCATGCATATCCATTTTTTAAAAGATTGTGCAGAAAAATCTCTTTCTTATCAAATTCAAAGTTGTTGGGGTTGATGAACTAGAAGAACTTCCCAAACTTGGATAGCAAAACTTTTGTTTTCATTTGTGGTGTGAGAATAAATTTTTTTTACTTACATTTGTTATTGCTTTAAATTTTTTTCATACACAAACTCTAAAATTTTCATTTCGTAGTGGTGTATTTGCCTTTCATCTCGTTTTTGTCTACGAGATGAAGGGGAAAAAGTGAAAATTGTAGTTTTGATTTAATAAAAAAGTATACATCTAAAATTGAAATGCACAATGCACAAATTTTGAGAGAGATATTTCAAAAAAGTGTCTATAATTTTTAGGGATTGTAAACTCTTTTTAGTTTTTATAGATCAGGTTTTGCAATCGTCGAGAAAAAGGGGAGGCAGGGGAATTTTAACTGAGTGTTGAATCCCAACCCATAAGTCATTCCTTAAAAAAATATAGCCCGTTACGTATGATAAATCACTTTACAGTCATCATTGATCGTTACGTCAGCTTTTTGTATATCGGCAAGATAATGGATTGTTTGACTCGGGTAAATATCCCACTGCACGTTCACTTGAGAATTTAATGAGAGTTTGTTATTCTCTTTAAAAGGTTTGGATCCATAGGTCATTTGCATCTTTAATAGGTTTCAAGCATGCATATCCATTTTTTAAAAGCATGTGTAGAAAAATCCCTTTCTTATAAAATTCCTGGCTATTGGGGTTGTTGAACTAGAGGATTTTCCCAAACTTGGATAACAAAAATTTTGTGATAATTTGTGGTGTGTGAATAAATTTTCTTTCCTTACATTTGTTATTGCATTAAATTTTTTCCATACACAAACTCTAAAATTTTCATTTCGTTGTGATATATTTGTCTTTCATCTCTTTTTTGTTTACGAGATTAAGGGAAACAAGTAAAAACTCATGTTTTGATTTAAGAAAAAATATACATCTAAAAAGGAATTGCAGAATGCACAATTGAGAGAGAGATATGTCCAAAAAGTTACTGTAATTTTTAGGGATTGTAAACTCTTTTTAGTTTTTATAGATCAGGTTTTGCAATAGTCAGGAAAAGGGGGAGGCGGGGGAATTTTAACTGAGTATTGACTCCAAACCCATAAGTCATTGCTTAAAAAAATATAGCCCGTTACACATGATAAATCACTTTCCAATCATCAATGATCGTTCGGTCAGCTTTTTTTCAAAGGGCAAATTAATGGCTTGTTTCACTCGGGTATATATCCCACCCAACCGCACGTTCACTTGAGAATTTAATGAGCATTTGTTATTCTATTTAATAGATTTGGATCCATTGATCATTTGCATCTTTAACATGTTTCTAGCATGCATATCCATTTCTCTTTCTTATCAAATTCCAAGCTATTAGGGTTGTCGAACTAGTAGAATTTCCGATACTTGGATAACAAAACTTTGGTGTTCATTTGTGGTGTGTGAATAAATTTTCTTTACTAACATTTGTTATTGATTTAAATTTTTTCCATACACAAACTCTAAAATTTTCATTTTGTTGTGATCTTTTTGTCTTTCATCTTTTTTTTGTCTACGAGATGAAGGCAAAAAACTGAAAACTCAACTTTTGATAGAAGAAAATATATACATCTAAAATTGAAATGCACAATGCACAAATTTAGAGAGAGATATTCCCAAAAGGTGTCTGTAATTTTTAGGGATTGTAAACTCTTTTTAGTTATTATATATCAGGTGTGGCAATCGTCGGGAAAAGGGGGAGGCGAGGGAATTTTAACTGAGTGTTGAATCCCAACCCATAAGTCATTCCTCACAAAAAAATAGCCCGTTACGCATGATTAATCACTTTACAGTCATCAATGATCGTTAGGTCATCTTTTTGTAAATGGGAAAAATAATGGCTTGTTTGACTCGGGTAAATAACCCATCGTACGTTCACTCCAGAATTTAATGAGCGTTTGTTATTCTCTTTAAAAGGTTTGGATCCATAGGTAATTTTCATCTTTAACATGTTTCAAGCATGCATATCTATTTTTTAAAGCATGTGTAGAAAAATCTCTTTCTTATCAAATTCCAAGCTATTGGGGTTGTTGAACTAGTGGAACTTCCCAAACTTGGATAACAAAACTTTTGTGTTCATACATGGGTGTAACTAAATTTTATTTACTTATATTTGTTATTGCTTTATATTTTTTCCATACACAAACTCTAAAATTTTCATTTCGTTGTGGTCTATTTGCCTTTCATCTCTTTTTTATCTACGAGACGAAAGGAAAAAAGTGAAAACTCAATTTTTTATTTCAGAAAATAGCTTACATCTAAAATGGAAATGTACAATGCACAAATTTAGAGAGAGATATTTCCAAAAAGTTTCTGTAATTTTTAGGGATTGTAAACTCTTTTTAGTTTTTATCTATCTGTTTTGCAATCGTCGAAAAAAGGGGGAGGCATGGGAATTTTAACTGAGTGTTGAATCTCATCCCATAAGTCATTCCTTAAAAAAATATAGCCCATTACGCAAGATAAATCACTTTACAATCATCGATCATCGTTACGTCAGCTATTTGTATATAGGCAAAATAATGGCTTGTTTGACTTGGGTAAATATCCCACCGCACGTTCACTTGAGAATTTAATGAATGTTTGTTATTATCTTTAAAAGCTTTGGATTGATAGGTCATTTGCATCTTTAATAGGTTTCAAGCATGCATATCCATTTTTTAAAAGCATGTGTAGAAAAATCTCTTTCTTATCAAATTCCGAGCTATAGGTTGTTGTTGAACTAGTGGAATTTCCTAAACTTGGATAACAAAAAATTTGTGTTCATTTGTGGTGTGTGAATAAATTTTCATTACTTACATTTGTTATTACTTTAAATTTTTTCCGTACACAAACTCTAAAATTTTCATTTCGTTGTGACCTATTTGCCTTTCATCTCCTTTTTGTCTATAAGATGATGGGAAAAAGTGAATACTCAATTTTTTATTAAAGAAAAAAGTTTTAATCTAATATGGAAATGCACGATGCAAAAATTTAGAAAGATATTTCGAATAAGTATCTGTAATTTTTAGGGATTCTAAACCCTTTTTAGTTTTTATATATCAGGTTTTGCTATCGTCGGGAAAAGGGGGAGGCGGGGGAATTTTAACTGAATGTTGAATCCCAACCCATAAGTCATTCCTTAGAAAAATATAGCCCGTTATGCTTGGTAAATACCTTTTCAATCATCAATGATCGATAGGTCATCTTTTTGTAAATGGGCAAAATAATGGCTTCTTTGGCTCGGGAAAATATCCCACCGCCTGTTCACTTGAGAATTTAATGTGCGTTTCTTATTCTCTTTAAAAGGTTTGGATCCATAGGTCATTAGCATCTTTAACATGTTTCAAGGATGCATATCCATTTTTTAAAAGTATGAGTAGAAAAATCTTTTTCTTATCAAATTCCAATCTATTAGGGTTGTTGAACTAGTGGAATTTCCCAAACTTGGATAACAAAAATTTTGTATTCATTTGTGGTGTGTGAATAAATTTTCTGTACTTACATTTGTTATTGCTTAAAATTTTTTCATTACACAAACTCTAAAATTTTCATTACGTTGTGATCTATTTTGCCTTTCATCTCTTTTTTGTCTACGAGATGAAGGGAAAAAAGTAAAAACTCAAGTTTTTATTTAAGAAAAAGTATACATCTAAAATGGAAATGCACACTTCACAAATTTAGAGAGAGATATTTCCAAAAAGTTTCTATAATTTTTAGGGATTCCAAACTCTTTTTAGTTTTTATATATCAGGTTTTGCAATCGTCGGGAAAAAGGGGCAGACATGGGAATTTTAACTGAGTGTTGAATCCCAACCCATAAGTCATTACTTATAGAAATATAGCCCATTACGCATCATAAATCACTTTACAATCATCAATGATCGTTAGGTCAACTTTTTGTAAATTTTCAAACTAACGACTTGTTTGACTTCGGTAAATATTCCACCGCTCGTTCATTTGGAAATTTAATAAGCGTTTATTATTCTCTTTAAAAAGTTTGGATCCAGAGGTCATTTGCATCATTAACATGTTTCAAGCATGCATATCCATTTTTTAAAAGCATGTGTAGAAAAATCTCTTTAATATCAAATTCCAAGCTATTGGGGTTTATGAACTAAATGAATTTACCAAACTTGGATAACAAAACTTTTGTGTTCATTTTTGGTGTGTGAATAAATTTTCATTACTTACATTTTTTATTGCTTTAAATTTTTTCCATACACAAACTCTAAAATTTTTGTTTCGTTGTGATCTATATGCTTTTCATCTCTTTTTTGTCTACGAGATGAAAGGAAAAAAAATGAAAACTCAAGTTCTGATTTAGGAAAAAAATATACATCTAAAATGGAAATGTACAATGCATAAATTTAGAGAGAGATATTTCCAAAAAGTGTATGTAATTTTTAGGGATTGTAAACTCTTTTTAGTTTTTATATATCAGGTTTTGCAATCGTTGGGAAAAGGGGGATGCTGGGAAATTTAACTGAGTGTTGAATCCAATCCCATAAGTTATTCCTTAAAAATATATAGCCTGTTACGCATGATAAATCACTTTAAAATTATCAATGATCGTTAGGTCAGTTTTTTGTAAATAAGCAAACTAATGGCTTGTTTCACTAGGGTGAATATCCCACCACTCGTTCACTAGAGAATTTAATGAGCGTTTGTTATTCTCTTTGAAAGGTTTAGATCCATAGGTCATTTGCATCTTTAACATGTTTCAAACATGCATATCCATTTTTTAAAAGCATGTGTAGAAAAATATCCTTCTTATCCAATTCAGAGATATTGGGGTTGTTGAACTAGTGGAATTTCTCAAACTTGGATAACAAAACTTTTGTGTTAATTTGTGGTGTGTAAATAAATTCTTTTTACTTACATTTTTTATTACTTTAAATTTTTTCCGTACCCAAACTCTAAAATTTTCATTTCGTTGTGATCTATTTGCCTGTTATCTCTTTTTTGTCTACGAGATGAAGGGAAAAAAAGTAAAAACTCAAGTTTTGATTTAAGGAAAAATTATACATCTAAAATGGAAATGTACAATGCACAAATTTAGAGAGAGATATTTCCCGAAAAGTGTCTGTAATTTTTAGGGATTGAAAACTCTTTTTAGTCTTTGTACATCAGGTTTCACAGTCGACAATAGAAGGGGGTGGCGGGGGGATTTTAACTGAGAATTGAATCCCAACCCATAAGTCATTCCTTACAATAATATAGCATGTTACGCATGATAAACCACTTTACAATTATCACTGATCATTAGTTCAGCTTTTTGTAAATGGGAAAATAAATGGCTTGTTTGACTCATGTAAATATCCCACCGATCGTTCACTTCAAAATTTAATGATTATTTTTTATTCTCTTTAAAAGGTTTGGATCCATAGGTCATTTGCATCTTTAAAATATTTCAAGCATGCATATCGATTTTTTAAAAGCATGTGTAGAAAAATCTCTTTCTTATCAAATTCCAAGCTATTTGGGTTATTGAACTAGTGGATTTCCCAAACATGGATAACAAAACTTTTGTGTTCATTTGTGGTGTGTGAATAAATTTTCTTTACTTATATTTTTTATTTCTTAAAATTTTTTCCAAACACAAACTCTATAATTTTCATTTCGTTGTGATCTATTTGCCTTTCATCTCTTTTTATAGTGTACTGGATGAAGGGAAAAAAGTGAAAACTCAAGTTTTGATTTAAAGAAAAGGTAAACATCTAAAATGAAAATGCACAATGAAAAAATTTAGAGAGAGATATTTCCAAAAAGTGTTTGTAATTTATAGGGATTGTAAACTCTTTTTAGATTTTATATATCAAGTTTTGCAATCGTCGGCAAAAGGGGGAGGCTGGGAAATTTTAACTGAGTGTTGAATCCCAACCATAAGTTATTCCTTACAAAATATAGCCCATTACGAATGATAAATCACTTTACAATCATCAATGATCGTTAGGTCAACTTTTTCTAAATGGGCAAAATAATGGCTAGTTTGACTCAGGTAAATATCCCACCGAACGTTCACTTCAGAATATATTGAGCGTTTGTTAGTCTGTTTAAAAGGTTTGGATCCATAAGTCATTTGCATCTTTAACATGTTTCAAGCATGCATATCCTTTTTTTAAAAGCATGTGTAGAAAAATTTCTTTCTTATCAAATTCCAAGCTATTGGGGTAGTTGAACTAGTGGAATTTCCCAAACTTGGATAACAAAAGTTTTGTGTTCATTTGTGGTATGTCAATAAATTTTCTTTACTTACATTTTTTATTGCTTTAAATTTTTTCCATACACAAACACTAAAATTTTCATTTCGTTGTTATCTATTTGCCTTTTATCTCTTTTTTGTCAACGAGATGAAGGGAAAAAAGTAAAAGCTCAAGTTTTGATTTAAGAAAAAAGTATACATCTAAAATGGAAATGTACAATGCAAAAATTTAGAGAGAGCTATTTCAAAAAAGTGTGTGTATTTTTTTTGGATTGTAAACTATTTTTAGTTTTTATATATCAGGTTTTGCAAACGTCGGGAAAAGGGGCGGGTAGGGGAATTTTAACTGAGTGTTGAATCCCAACCCATGAGTGATTCTTATCAAATTCCAAGCTATTTGGGGTTGTTGAACTAGTAGAATTTCCCAAACTTGGATAACAAAATATTTGTGTCCATTTGTGGTGTGTGAATAAATTTTCTTTACTTACATGTGTTATTGCTTTAAATTTTTTCCGTACACAAACTCCATAATTTTCATTTCGTCGTGATCTATTTGTCTTTCATCTCTTTTCATTGTACGGTATGAAGGGAAAAAAGTGAAAAGTCAAGTTTTGATTTAAAAAAAAAGTATTACTCTAAAATGAAAATGCGCAATACAAAAATTTAGAGAGAGATATTTCCTAAAAGTGTTTGTAATTTTTAGGGATTGTAAACTCTTTTTATTTTTTATATATTTGGTTTTGCAATCGTCGGGAAAAGGGGTAGGTGGGGGAATTTTAACTGAGTGTTGAATCCCAACCCATAAGTCATTCCTTACAAAAATATAGCCCGTTATGCATGATAAATCACTTTACAATCATTAATGATCATTTGGTCAACTTTTTGTAAATGGGCAAAATAATGGCTTGTTTGACTCGGGTAAATATCTCACCGCACGTTGACTTGAGAATTTAATGAGAGTTTGTTATTATTCTCTTTAAAAGGTTTGGATCCATAGGTCATTTTCATCTTTAACATGTTTCAAGCATGCATATCCATTTTTTAAAAGCTTGTGTAGAAAAATCTCTTTCTTATCAAATTCCAAGCTATTGGGGTTGTTGAACTAGTGGAATTTCCCAAACTTCGATACCAAAACTTTTGTGTTCATTTTTAGTTTGTGAATAAATTTTCTTTACTTACATTTGTTATTGCTTGAAATTTTTTCCATACGCAAACTCTAAAATTTGCTTTTCGTTGTGATCTATTTGCCTTTCATCTCTTTTTTGTCCACGAGATGAAGGGAAAAAAGTGAAAGCTCAAGTTTTGATTTTAAAAAGAGGTATAAATCTAAAATGTAAATGCATAATGCAAAAATTTAGAGAGAGATATTTCCAAAAAGTGTCTTTAATGTTTAGGGGTTGTAAACTCTTTTTAGTTTTCATATATCAGGTTTTGCAATCGTCGGGAAAAGGGGGAGGCGGGGGAATTTTAAATGAGTGTTGAATCCTAACCCATAATCCATCCTTAAAAAAATATTGCCCGTTACGCATGATAAACAACTTTACAATCATCAATGATCATTAGGTCAGCTTTTTGTAAATGGGCAAAATAATGGTTTGTTTGAGTCAGGTAAATATCCCACTACACGTTCACTTGAGAATTTAATGAGCGTTTGTTATTCTCTTTAAAAGATTTGGATCCATGGGTCATTTGCATCTCTTACATGTTTCAAGCATGCATATCCATTTTTTAAAACCAAGTGTAGAAAAATCTCTTTCTTATCAAATTCCAAGCTATTGGGGTTGTTGAAATAGTGGAATTTCCCAAACTTGGATAACAAAACTTTTGTTTTAATTTGAAGTGTGTGAATAAATTTTCATTACTTACATTAGTTATTGCTTTAAATTTTTTCCACACACAAACTCTAAAATTTTCATTTTGATGTGATCTACTTGCCTTTCATCTCTTTTTTGTCTTCGAGATGATGGGAAAAGTGAAAACTGAAGTTTTGATTTAAGAAAAAAGTATACATCTAAAAAGGAAATGTACAATGCCCAAATTTAGAGAGAGAGATTTCAAAAAAGTCTCTGTAATTTTTAGGGATTGTAAACACTTTTTAGTTTTTAAATATCAGGTTTTGCAATCGTCGAGAAAAGGGGCAGGCGATGGAATTTTAATTGAGTGTTGAATCCCAACCCACCAGTCATTCCTTACAAAAATATAGCCCATTACGCATGATAAATCACTTTACTGTCATCAATGATCGTTAGTTCAGCTTTTTGTAAATGGGCAAAATAATGGCTTGCTTGACTCAGGTAAATATCCCACCGCACGTTCAGTTGAGAATTTAATGAGCATTTGTTATTATCTTTATCCATAGGTCATTTGCATCTTTAACATGTTTCCATCATGCATATCCATTTTTTAAAAGCATGTGTAGAAAATCTTTTTCTTATCGAATTCCAAGCTAATAGGGTAGTTGAACTAGTGGAATTTCCCAAACTTAGATAACAAAACTCTTGTGTTCATTTGTAGTGTGTGAATAAATTTTATTTACTTAAATTTGTTATTTTTTTAAATTTTTTCCATACACAAACTCTAAAATTTTCATTTCGTTGTGATCTATTTGCCTTTGATCTCTTTTTTGTCTAAGAGATGAAGGGAAAAAAGTGAAAACTCAAGTTTTGATTTAATAAAAAAGTATAAATCTAAAATTGAAATGCATAATGCACAAATTTAGAGAGAGATACTTCCAAAAAATCTCTGTAATTTTTAGGGGTTGTAAACTCTTTTTAGTTTTTATATATCAAGTGTTGCATTCGTTGGGAAAAGGGGGAGGCTGGGGAATTTTAACTGAGTGTTGAATTCCAACCCATAAGTCCTGCCTTACAAAAATAAAGCCCGTTACACATGATAAATCACTTCACAATCATCAATGATTATAAGGTCAGCTTTTTATAAATGGGCAAAATAATGGCTTGTTTGACTCGAAAAAATATCCTACCACACGTTCACTTGAAAATTTAATGTGCGTTTTTTATTCTCTTTAAGATATTTGGATCCATAGGTCATTTGCATCTTTAACATGTTTCAAGCATGCATATCCATTTTTAAAAGTATGTGTAGAAAAATCTTTTTCTTATCAAATTCAAAGCTATTGGGGTTGTTGAACTAGTGGAATTTCCCAAACTTGGATAACAAAAGTTTTGTGTTCATTTGTGGTGTGTGAATAAAGTTACTTTACTTATATTTTTTATTGCTTTAAATTTTTTCCATACACAAACTCTAAAATTTTCATTTCATTGTGATCTATTTGCCTTTGATCTATTTTTTTTCAACGAGATGAAGGGAAAAAAGTGAAAACTCAAGTTTTGATTTTAGAAAAAAGTATGCATCTAAAATTGAAATACACAATGTACAAATTTAGAGATAGTTATTTCCAAAAAGTGTCTGTAATATTTAGGTATTGTAAACTCTTTTTAGTTTTTATATATCAGGTTTTGCAATCATTGGGAAAAGGAGGCGGGGGAATTTTAACTGAGTCTTGAATTCCAACCCGTAAATCATTCCTTACAAAAATATAGCCCATTATGCATGATAAATAAATTTACAATCATCAATGATCGTTACGACAACTTTTTGTAAATGGGCAAAATAATGGCTTGTTTGACTCGAGTAAATTTCCCACCACTCGTTCACTTGAGAATTTGATGAGCGTTTGTTATTCTCTTTAAAAGGTTTGGATCCATAGGTCTTTTGCATCTTAAACTTGTTTCAAGCATGCATATCCAGTTTTTTAAAGCATGTTTAGAAAAATCTCTTTCTTTTCAAATTCCAAGCTATTGGGGTTGTTGAACTAGTGGAATTTCCCCAACTTGGATAACAAAACTTTTGTGTTCATTTGTGGTGTGTGAATAAATTTCATTTACTTACATTTGTTATTGCTTTAAATTTTTTCCATACACGAACTCTAAAATTCATTTTGTTGTGATCTATTTGCCTTTCATCTCTTTTTTGTCTACGAGATGTAGGGAAAAAAGTGAAAATTCAAGTTTTGATTTAAGAAAAAAGTATACTTCTAAAAAGGAAATGCACAATGCAGAAATTTTGAGAGAGATATTTCCAAAAAGTCTATGTAATTTTTAGGCACTGTAAACTCTTTTTAGTTTTTAAATATCAGGTTTTGCAATTGTCGGGAAAAGGGGCAGGCGGGGGAATTTTAATTGAGTGTTGAATCCCAACCCATAAGTCATTCCTTACAAAAATATAGCCCATTACGCATGATAAATCACTTTACAATCATTAATGATCGTTTGGTCAGCTTTTTGTAAATGGGCAAAATAATGGCTTATTTGACTCGGATAAATATCCCATGACATGTTCAGTTGAGAATTTAATGAGCGTTCGTTATTATCTTTAAAAGGTTTGGATCCATAGGTCATTTGCATCATTTACATGTTTGAAGTATGCATATCCATTTTGTAAAAGCATGTGTAGAAAAATCTCTTTCTTTTCAAATTCCAAGCTATTGGGGTTGTTGAGCTAGTGGAATTTCCAAAACTTGGATAACAAAACTTTTGTGTGAATAAATTTTCTTTTCCTACATTTCTTTTTGCTTCAAATTTTTTCCATTCAAAAACTCTAAAAGTTTCATTTCGTTATGATCTATTTGCCTTTCATCTCTTTTTTGTCTACGAGATGAAGGGAAAAAAGTAAAAACTCAAGTTTTGAATTAAGAAAAAAGTATACATCTAAAATGGAAATGCACAATGCAGAAATTTAGAGAGAGATATTTCCAAAAAGTGTCTGTTATTTTTAGGGATTGTAAACTCTTTTTAGTTTTTCTATATCAGGTTTCGCAATCGTCAGGATAAGGGGCAGGCGGTGGAATTTTAACTGAGTGTTGAATCCTAACCCATAAGTCATTCCTTACAAAAATATTGCCAGTTACGCATGATAAATCACTTTACAATCATCAATGATCGTTAGGTCAGCTTTTTTTAAATGGGCAAAATAATGGAATGTTTGACTCGGGTAAATATCCCACCGCTCGTTCACTTGAGAATTTAATGTGCGTTTGCTATTCTCTTTAAAAGGTTTGGATCCATTGGTCATTTGCATCTTTAACTTGTTTCAAGCATTCTATCCATTTTTTAAAAGCATGTGTAGAATAATCTCTTGCTTATCAAATTCCAAGTTATTGGGGTTGTTGAACTAGTGGAATTTCCCAAACTTGGATAACAAAACTTTTGTGTTCATTTGTGGTGTGTGAATAAATTTTCTTTTCTTAAATTTGTTATTGCTTTAAATTTTTTCTACACACAAACTCTAAAATTTGCATTTCGTTGTCATCTATTTGACTTTCATCTCTTTTTTGTCTACGGGATGAAGGAAAAAAAGTGAAAAATCAAGGTTTGATTTAAGAAAAAAGTATACATCTAAAATGGAAATGCGCAATGAAAAAATTGAGAGAGATATTTCCAAAAAGTGTCTATAAGTTTTTGGGATTGTAAACTCTTTTTAGTTTTTATATATCTGGTCTTGCAATCGTCGGGAAAAGGGGGAGGCAGGGGAATTTTAACTGTGTTAAATCCCTACCCTTAAGCAATGAATGCAGTCTTATATTTATCCTTTTCGTTGATTTGAATTTGCCAATATCCAGATTTCAAATGAAATTTGGAAAAGATTTTAGCAGAAAACAATCTGTCTAATAAATCTTTTTTGTTTGGGATAGGATAGCGAATCCATCTCAAACAATCATTAAGAGGTTTATAATTAACCACTAATCTAGGAACACCTCATTCCTTTTCTGCATTTTTATTGACATAAAAAGCAGTACAACTCCATTGGGAGTAAGATTTTCTAATTAATTTCTTGTCCAATAGATTTTGGATTTTTTTTGCAAAGGTCTAGTAAGGCATGTTTCATTTGACTAGGCCTTGTTTTTGTCGGAATGGTTCTTACATTGAACCCATCAATTTATGGTAAAGGCACAATATATTTTTGTCGATCCCCAAATGTTGTAGGAATGTCACTACAAATTTCTTGGGAAAATACTTTCTGAAGAGAACTAATTTTCTCTTTCATTGTTGTAGTTTCCAACTGTTGTTCATGAGTTAAAAATTGAATTTCTTTATACAGGAAACTAAGATGATGTTCTTTTACATTTCTCAATTCTGAAATCTCATTAGTGAAACTGATTTGAGGTGGAGATTTGAATGAGAAATATATAGGTTTATTATTAACATGTCCAAGAATTCCATGGTTATCAATACCCTTAATTGGCATAATTTTCTCCAGAAAAGGAGTGCCTAATATGACCTGTTGAGTCATATTTTTTACTAACAAAAAGTCTGTAATGATGCATTGGTCATTCGTGCATATGGAGGCATTGTTTAATTTGTATTGAATTTTTATTTTGTTTCCATTGGCATTGGCCAAAGTTTGAGTAGTTTTTTCAAAGTACTGGGTTGGAATCAACCCTTCCTGGATGCAGTTTAAGTCTGCTCCACTATCAATCAGAGCTGTTAGTTTAGGAATGACAAAGTTCTGATCAATAACCAAATTAATAACAGTATGCCATCTTTGATGGATGACTTTGGTGATTTGATTAAGAAAAGAGTCATCAGATTTCTTTTCTTTATGCAAACAATTTTTTTCACATTTTTGTTCAAGCTTTTTATAAAGGGATTTTAATTCTTTTAATTCAAGCTTGATTTCTTTAATTTCTCTTTGTAATGAGGAGATGGATACTGGTTGTTTTGAAGAATTGGTTTCTTCATAGCGACGAATAATTTCCTTCAAAGAATAAGGTTTAACTCCTTGGATGGGAGGTATCTTTGAAGTACTTTGAATTTGTTCAAGATATTCTTTTATTAAATATCTTTTGTTCAGAGTATCTTCCTCTTGATCGATGTTCTTAAGCATAAGTTGTTGGTTAGTAGTAAGAACATTAATCTGATGCATTTGTGCCAAAGATTGTAGATGAGAACAACTACAATCTTGGTTTTCTTCTGATTGACTGGATGAGACATAATCAATATCATCTCCAGAATCAGAATTTAAAAGAATTTTAGCCAACTGGATTCTCAATCTTTCATCAATGTGCTGTTGGTTAAGTTTCTCTTTGGTTTTGCATCTATTGGAATAGTGGCCTAATTTACCACATTTATAACAGACAATTTTCTTTTTGTCTGGAGGATTTCTTCTAGGAGGTGGTCTCTGATGATGAGGTCTCCTAGGTTCATCACGAGTCTTTTGGTGAGACTGTCTTTTGGGATATCTCCTACTCTGGTGTGAGTAGGGTTTTGGTCTCTTAGAATGAGAGATCTTCCCTTTTCCTTTCCTTTGATTGGAAGGTGGTGGTCCTGTGTCACAAGCAAACTGTTCACAGAATTCACCAAGCTCATGCTTACCTGTAAGGTTTTGTTTCTTAAGCTGAGCTTGAAGCTTTAAATCATTACATAAGGTCAGTCCTTCTTGGATAATAGCACTAGTAAGGAGACCATATGTATATTGATGGTAGTTTATAATTCCTACATCATTACCTAACCCTTTTCTTACCTTGTTGACAAAAAGGGTTGGTAAACCATCAATGAATTTAGCTTTCCAATATTCATTATTGGCATCGGGTCTTTGCATAACCTTAGTAAGGAAAACATCCTTATACCATCAAAAATGGCTAAGTGTTCGACATCGAAGATTTTGCAAGACTTCTCTTCCCTTATCAGTAGTGGAAGTCAAATTCCCAATAAAATGATGAACAATACATGAAATCAAGGTATAAACGGCATCGTCCTCGTCAAGGTAGGCTTGACCTGATTCAGTTTTAATTACCTTCTTTGAATTGTAGATTTCATGATATTGTTCAGGGGTGAGGATATTATCCCACCAACCTTTAAGGGTTACAGAAAACCCTGTAGTTAACATTTCTGCTATTCCTTGATCAGAATTTTTATGTTGCCGACAGATGGTACAAGACATAAGCATGCGGCGACAATGTTCTAATATCTGATATTCAGACATGGCATCTATGTTCCATTCATAGATGGCTTTGTCATCATAAGATTTTTGATCTATATACACATTCTCTTCATATAATAGGTCTTGAGGTGTAGGCCTATGATAATAGAGTTTGTGATTTACATCCCAACGCCGAGTAGATTTCTTTGAATAATCTAATTTTTGTATACTCAGTTGGTCTTGAATCATGTCCTGAAGAATTTATTCAGTCTGAGTGACATTAGTGAGACCTAAATCTTTGAGATTTAATTCTTGACCAACATCAGAATCAGAGTATGCTGAAAGAGTTAAATCCTCAGTATTTTGCGATAAAGAATCTTCTTGAGATTCATGAGATTAGAGTATGTGTATACTTTTGTGAATCTCTGGGGCTTTAGTATCTTTGGCTTGTTTAATTTGATCTTCCAAAAGATTCAATTTTCCAAGCCTAGATAATGATTCCTCAACAACTTCTGAATTATTGTCCAATTTGAAGTTCCTAACAGGAACAGGTGGTTTGATAAGCGGTTTATTGTTCATCAACAAAGGTAATTTTCGAGAAGATAAGTCATAAGGATACTGACAATATTTCTTAGGATTACCTTTCTCCAATATATCCTCATTATGAATTAGTTGTTGGCCAATTGTTTTGAGATTTAAATTGGTAAAGTTATTTTGTCTCCTGATTTGACCCATAGGGTTGAGATTGGCCTCAGGATTAACAAAAGCGACAACTTCAACATAATCAGGGGATTTTCCTGGGGAGCTTGGAAATTCAAGTTTTATCGGATCAGTGGGAGGATGGATTGATCTGATGGTTGTGCCAAACCAAACCTGCCATTCTTTCATTAGGGTAGAAAGAGTGGGAGCAGTGGAAGAAACTAAGGGTCTTTTCTCCACAGGCTTTAATTTATGACGCATAAACCAATCAACAAAAGACATAATTACCCTATTGGTTTCCAAATTCAGATAAAAGTCTTTTGATAACTCCATGCGTTCATCGGCCCCATAATTGTCAAAAAACCATCTTTTGAAACCTAGATTATTGAGGTGGAAGAATTCAGCTTTAATTGCTACTCGGTCCACCACAAATGGTGGTGGGGTTTGGTCAATCTGCTGAGGTGTAAAAATCATAATCACTGATTGAAACAAGTCATTTCACTGGGAGTGGGAGAAGTACGCTATCCGACATATGGATTCCTTTTAATGAGGAATCATCCTTACATGATTGTTGTTCCGCCACCTCTTGTAGGCAGGTCTGGCCTACATCCGAATATCTGGATGACGGTGGTAAAGAGACTCTGTAAGAAGTCTTTGGTTTAAAATTAATAACCATGTCTCCATCGGTGGATTGAAGAACTTGATCAATATCCTGATTAATCAGGAGTCTTGGAGGAACAGCCTGGGGAATAGTCTAGTTAGCTGGAAAATGTATTTCCTCCCAATTGATCATCCTTGGAGTGGCAACATTTGCACTCATTAGATCTGTTTCGATCAATACAGTCTTACCCTGATCTAGTAAGTGTAATACCTTAGGGACTAAGGTATTCATAATTTTGAAATGAATCCTTGCAATAACTGCAATAGTTTCAGTTCCAGGAATGAAATTATATCCCTGTGTTAAAATCCTCAACTGGATATATTCTAACAGATTCCTATCAGTTAACGATACGGTGAGGTTTGGATGGACATTGAAATAAATAGGTCCCCTACTGAGACTCGTTTCCACTATGCCCATTAATGAGGGTTTCTAATTCAAACAGCGACCATGTCGTAAAATGGCCTGTAGACATGTGTTCATCCCTAGTAAGGTCAAGGGTTTGAATGCTATCTGGATGCACCCAATATGCAAGTATTTCTTCTCAGTATCTGCAAGATACTTGTTGAGATCTGTTAACTCTAATAATTTTAGATTTGAATCTTGATTTTCAAGATTAATTGTTTGTTCCATGGTACTTGAAAGGGTAAAAATCCATTGCTTGTAAATGGAAGTAGGTTTAATGGACAGAATTGTCCAATCATTTAATTGGTATCAGAGCCATGGAAGGCTAAACCCTGAATATCTAGGTATGAAGTAAACTATTATAATTTTTTTATATCTTAATCATCAGGGGAGTTAACTTACTTCGCAATGTTATAATGATTTTACTATTCATATTCGTTCTAGTTATGATATGGGACGTCACCCAAGTCATGTTGAGTTATGCCCGTGTTACCATTGCCGTGGATAGGCGTAGGTCTTGGAGGGCCGCTACTCATAAATCGTTGATAGACGTGTATATGATCAAGAAGATGATGAACAGTAAATTAATTATGATATTATGAAAAATAGTTTGCTTCGTTCATGATTACCATATAATCAGTTTATAATAGGTTTACTTCGTACTAGGATATTCCTCCTTCCGGTTTTCTTCTACCACTCCTACTGTAGTGTAACTTTTGTTGAATTTTAGTTTGTTATAACTGTGTTTCAGCTTTTAATTTGTCAAAATATGGCATCCAGTAGTAGGATTACTGGAACAGTTAAGAATGTATCTCTAGTTGAACGCATGTCTACAGGCCATTCTACGAGATGGTCGTTGTTTGGATTGGAAACCCTCATTAATGGGTATAGTGGAAATGAGTCTCAGTAGGGGACCTGTTTATTTCAATGTCTATCCAAACCTCACCCTATTGTTAGCTAATAGGAATATGTTAGAATCTATCTAGTTGAGGATTCTAACACATGGATATAATTTCATTCCTAGAACTGAAACCATTGCAGTTATTACAAGGATTTATTGCAAAATTATGAATACCTTAGTCCCTAAGGTATTACACTTACCAGATCAGGGTAAGACTGTATTGATCAAAACAAATCTAATGAGTGCAAATGTTGCCACCCCAAGGATGATCAATTGGGAGGAAATTCATTTTCCCTCTAACTGGACGATTCCCCAAGCTGTTCCTCCAAGACTCTTGATTAATTAGGGTATTGATCAAGTTCTTCAATCCACCGATGGAGACGTGGTTATAAATTTTAAACAAAAGTTTTCTTATAGAGTCTCTTTACCACCGTCATCCACATATTCAGATGTAGGCCAGACCTCGTGCCTATAAGAGGTGGCGGAACAACAATCCTGTAAGGATGATTCCTCATTAATAGGAATCCATATGTCAGACACCCAAATTTCTCATGGTGTCTACACAGACAGGGAGCATGAGCATGCTTCTCCCACTCCCAGTGAAATGACAAGTTTCAATATGTGATTATGATTTTTACACCTTAGCAGATTGACCAAACCCCACCACCATTTGTGGTGGACTGAGCAGCAATTAAAGCTGAATTCTTTCACCCCAATAATCTAGGTTTCAAAAGATGGTTTTTTGACACTTATGGGGCCGACGAACGTATGAAGTTATCAAAAGGCTTTTATCATTATTTGGAAACCAGTAGGGAAATTATGTCTTTTGTTGATTGGTTTATGCGTCATAAATTAAAGCCTGCGGAGAAACGACCCTTAGTTTCTTCCACTGCTCCTACTCTTTCTACCCTAACAAAAGAATGGCAGCTTTGGTCTGGCACAACCATCAGATCAGTCCATCCTCCCACTGATCCGATAAAGCTTGAATTTCCAAGCTCCTCAGGAAAATCCCCTGATTATGTTGAAGTTGTTGTTTTTGTTAATCCTGAGGCCAATCTCAACCCTATGGGTCAAATCAGGAGATAAAACAACTTTACCAATTTAAATCTCAAAATAATTGGCCAACAGCTCATTCATTTTGAGGATATATTGTAGAAAGGTAATCCTGAGAAATATTGTCAGAATCCTTATGACTTATCTTCTCGAAAATTACCTTTGTTGATGAACAATAAACTGCTCATCAAACCACCTGTTCATGTTAGGAACTTCGAATTGGATAATAATTTAGAAGTTGTTGAGGAATTATTATCTAGGCTTGGAAAATTGAATCTTTTTGGAGATCAAATTAAACAAGCCAAAGATACTAAAGCCATAGAGATTCACAAAAATATACACATACTTGAATCTCATGAATCTCATGAATCTCAATAAGATTCTTTATCACAAAATACTGAGGATTTAACTACTTCAGCATACTCTGATTCTAATGTTGGTCAAGAATTAAATCTCAAAGATTTAGGTCTCACCAATGTCACTCAGACTGAAGAAATTCTTTAGGAAATGATTCAAGACCAACCGAGTATACAAAAATTAGATTATTCAAAGAAATCTACTCGGCGTTGGGATCTAAATCACAAACTCTATTGTCGTAGGCCTACACCTCAGGACCTATTATAAGAAGAGAATGTGTATTCAAACAGCTTATGATGGCAAAGCCATCTACGAATGGAACATTGATGCCATGTATGAATATTAGATATTAGAACATTGTCGCCGCATTCTTATGTATTATACCATCTATCGGCAACATAAAAATTCTGATCAAGGTATAGCAGAAATGTAAACTGTAGGGTTTTCTGGAACCCTTTAAGGTTGGTGGGATAATATCCTCACCCCTCAACAACATTATGAAATCTACAATTCAAAAAAGGTAATTAAAATTGAATCAGGCCAAGCCTACCTTGGCGTGAATTTCTCCAGGGTCAAAATAATGTACAACCCTGGAAGGGGCCAACCACTCCCAATCAGAGGACGTGGAAATCAATCTAGAGGCTGAGGCCGCAAAAATCAAGATAGAGGAAATTGCTCAAAAAAGAAGGGCAAAGCCCCAGTGTCGCATAAGGAGACACTTGAAGCTGAACTAGAGTACATTACTCTTCAAGAAACGGATACAATTTTGATCCTCAATAAAGAGGATTTGGATGGTACCTTGGATTCCAGGGAGATGTTACAGAAATAGCTTGGAGAAGCCTGTTGTCCCATCCGTGCAGGAAAACGATGGTATTCATTTGAATCTATTTTGGTTCATTTAAATTCTATAACAGTGAATCATACACTGTCTAATGTGGCTAAATGGGATAGCCCAAGAGCGTACAGTAAATGTACGATTCAAAGATTCATGCATGGGGAAAATTTGATTTAGCTAAAGCAACTAATCTTCCTAATGATAAGGAATTTAATTATTGGGACTATATGGATTCTTGGTATAATACCTTTTATTACCAAAATCCCTCCCATAGACATTCCTGGTTTTTCCAGTGGGAAAAGAATGTCTATCAAAGGTCATTACCTCTACCCAGTTGGGTATTTTCATGGTGGAACAAATTTGGGCCATCCATTTCAATCTTACCAGAACCAATCAAGGTTCATTTTGTTAAATGGACTCAATCGAGTCATGACCTTAAAGCTCTGGGTTTTGAAAAGCCCCCAAGAAATAGTAACATCTTTATCTTCTTTTTGGTATTTTCTATACCATGGATCTGGAGATGGGATTGTACTACCGGCTTTAATGACAAAGGCCTTCCAGTCTTATTTGGACATTTCATGTTTGTTGGTGGAAAAATTTCCCCAATATTGATACTAAAGTTGCAGAAATTGAGTCTGCTATCATTCAAAATGAGAATAATCCAAGGAGTTAAACCTTATTCTTTGAAGGAAATTATTGGTCGCTATGAAGAAACCAATTCTTCAAAACAACCAGTATCCATCTCCTCATTACAAGGAGAAATTAAAGAAATCAAGTTTGAATTAAAAGAATTAAAATCCCTTTATAAAAAGCTTGAACAAAAATGTGAACAAAATTGTTTGCATAAAGAAAAGAAATTTGATGACTCTTTTCTTAATCAAATCACCAAATTCATCCATCAAAGATGGCATACTATTATTAATTTGGTTATTGATAAGAACTTTGTCATTCCTAAACTAACAACTCTGATTGATAGTGGAGCAGACTTAAACTGCATCCAAGAAGGGTTGATTCCAACCCAGTACTTTGAAAAAACTAATCAAATTTTGGCCAATGCCAATGGAGAAAAAAATGAAAATTCAATACAAATTAAACAATGCCTCCATATGCACGAATGACTAGTGCATCATTACAGACTTTTTGTTAGTCAAAAATATGACTCAACAGGTCATATTAGGCACTCCTTTTTTGGAGAAAATTATGCCAATTAAGGGTATTGATAACCATGGAATTCTTGGACAGGTTAATAATAAACCTATATATTTTTCTTTCAAATCTCCACCTCAAATCAGTTTCATTAATGAGATTTCAGAATTGAGAAATGTAAAAGAACATCATCTTAGTTTCCTGCATAAAGAAATTCAATTTTTAACACTTGAACAGCAGTTGGAAACTACAACAATGAAAGAGAAAATTAGTTCTCTATAGAAAGTATTTGCCCAAGAAATTTGTAGTGACATTCCTACAACATTTTGGGATCGACATAAATATATTGTGTCTTTACCATATATTGATGGGTTCAATGAAAGAACCATTCTGACAAAAGCAAGTCCTAGTCATATGAAACATGCCTTACTAGACCTCTGCAAAAAAGAAATCCAAAATCTGTTGGATAAGAAATTAATTAGAAAATCTTACTCCCCATGGAGTTGTACTATTTTTTATGTCAATAAAAATGCAGAAAAGGAACGAGGTGTTCCTAGATTAGTGGTTAATTATAAACCTCTTAATGATTGTTTGAGATGGATTCACTATCCTATCCTAAACAAAAAAGATTTACTAGACAGATTGTTTTCTGCTAAATTTTTTTCCAAATTCAATTTGAAATCTGGATATTGGCAAATTCAAATCAACGAAAAGGATAAATATAAGATTGTATTCACTGTTCCATGTGGTCAATTTGAATGGAATGTTATGCCTTTTGCTTCTTATTCTGAGTTTAAAATTGTGTATATTGATGATATCCTTGTTTATTCAGAATCTATCTATGCTCATTTTAAGCATTTAAATGATTTCAAATCAGTTATTAGAAAACATGGGTTGGTGATATTGGCACCAAAAATGAAATTGTTTTAGACCTCTGTGAGATTCTTAGGTTTTAATATTCATAAGGGAAAAATAGTTACCATTGATCGTAGCATTGAGTTTTCCTCCAAGTTTTCGAATGAATTACTAGAGAAAACTCAACTTCAGAGATTTCTAGGAAGTCTCAATTATATTACTGACTATTATCCTCATCTTGCACAAGACTCGGCAATATTACATAAAAGACTCAGAAAGAATCCTGAGCCATGGACTCCTAAAGATAGCAGTCCAACTTATCAAAAGTAAGGTAAGACAACTGCCTTGTCTCAACCTAACTAATCCTTCTTATCCGAAGGTTGTAGAGACAGATGCCTCCCATATAGGCTATGGTGGCATCCTAAAACAAATTAATACAGTAGGGAAAGAAGAACTTGTTTGATTTACCTCTGTTAACTGGCATGATGCATAGATTAATTATTCCACTGTTAAATAGGAAAATTTGGCAATAATTAAGGGCATTCATAAATTTCAAGATGATTTATTAAATCATAAATTTCAAGATGATTTATTAAATCAGAAATTTCTTTTAAGAGTTTATTATTCGGCTACCAAATCAATTCTTAAGAAGGATGTGAAGAATCTTACTTCCAAAAAAATCTTTGCCAGATGGCAAGCGGAATTAAGCGCCTTTGATTTTGATATTAAACATATCAAAGGAGAGTTAAACTCCTTACCAGATTTCCTAACCCGTGAATTTCTCTAGGGTCAAAATCATGTATAACCCCGGAAGGGGCCAACCACTCCCAATTAGAGGACGTGGAAATCAATCTATAGGCCGAGGTTGCAAAAATCAAGATAGAGGAAATTCCTCAGAAAAGAAGGGCAAAGCCCCAGTGTCGTATACGGAGACACTTGAAGCTGAACCAGAGTACATTACTCTTCCAGAAAAGGATACAATTTTGATCCTCAATAAAGAGGACTTGAATGGTACCTTGGATTCTTGGGAAATGTTACAGAAATGGCTTGGAGAAGACTACTATCCCATCCGTGCAGGAAAACGATGGTATTCATTTGAATCTATTTTGGTTCATTTAAATTCTATAGCAGGCATCATACACTGTCTAATGTGGCAAAATGGGATAGCCCAAGAGTGTACAATAAATTTACGATTCAAAGATTCATGCATCCCTTAACATGGGGAAAATTTGATTTAGCTAAATCAGGTAATCATCCTAATGATAAGGAATTTAATTATTGGGACTAAATGGATTCTTGGTATAATACCTTTTATTACCAAAATCCCTCCCATAGACATTCCTGGTTTTTCCAGTGGGAAAAGAATGTCTATCAAAGGTTATTACCTCTACCCAGTTGGGTATTTGCATGGTGGAACAAATTTGGGCCATCTATTTCAATCTTACCAGAACCAATCAAGGTTCATTTTGTTAAATGGACTCAATCCAGTCCTGATCTTAAAGCTCTGGGTTTTGAAAAACCCCCAAGAAATAGTAACATCTTTATCTTCTTTATGGTATTTTCTATACCATGGATCTGGAGATGGGATTGTACTACCATCTTTAATGATAAAGGCGTTCCAGTCTTATTATGGACATTTCATGTTCATTGGTGGAAAATTTTCCCCAATATTGATACTAAAGTTGCAAAAATTGAGTCTGGTATCATTCAAAATGAGAATAATCTTGGATTACATAGAATCTCAGAAGTCCATTATGACTCCAAAAATTTATTTGGCACCTTCAAAACTCAATTAAGGAGTTTGTTACCGAATATTTCGGAAAAAAAATTATGAGAAAAATTCTAGAATCAATGAAGGATTCTATTGTTACACAATGTAATGAAGGCACATCCTCTCATCCAGTAGAAGAAAACATGTCTATTTTCGACCCATCTGCTGCCGAAGAAGAAGAAGAAGAAGAAGAAGAAAACATTGAAGAGCATGATGATAATGCTACTGCTAATGAGTCATTACCAGATAGTCAGCCTTTGGAAGATGACGAAAATGTTGTTGCAATGTTTTGTATGTTCGAAGCAAAATCAAAACAAAAATAAATTGTTGCAGGATATGACTATGACAGACACATCTATACCAAATTTTTTGGCCAAGTCTATCCAAAAACAACAGAGGAAATCTTATCCTCCAGCCCATAGCTGGCCTATTTCTCATATCAATCAAGGCACCTAAAGTATCTTTGGTCGGCCATTTTTCAGAAAGTCACAATCATGGGATGCCGAATGTAGCCGCCTTCATCGGATAAGAGTTAAAGCTCTTAGATAAAGAAAGATTCTTTGGGACCAAGCCCGTCAAAGGTCCCTATCACATCTCAATCAATGAGATAATGGAAGACAAAATCAAAAGAATCTCAATAATATAGATGAGTCACCTCATCCGCCTCAATCATAGAGGCTTATCTCTTTCTTAGTGGTGGATTTCAAAATGTTATGAATCCACTTTATTTTCCTCCTTGTTTATAAGGAGTTATTTTCTTTTGTTAAGGCATCAATTGAATCACTTGAATCACTTGTTCCGGAGCTTTCTCCTTTGTCTTCAAGGTTGCCCGCTTGTGTGTTTGTATTACTTGGAGTTTATTATAAGTATTTTATTATATAGTGAATAAGATAGTACTGATTTACTGAGTTAATGTTATTCTCTGCTCGTTTGCTCTTTATTTGCCTTCTCTCAATTGCCTCAATTGCCTCCTAATTCCCGCTGTAATTGGTATCAGGGCCATGGAAGGCTAAACCCTGAATATCCAGGTATGAAGTAAACTATTATAAATTTTTTATATCTTAATCATTAGGGGAGTTAACTTCACAATGTTATAATGATTTTACTATTCATATTCGTTCTTGTTATGATATGGGACGTCACCCAAGTCGCGTTGAGTTATGCCCATGTTGCCATTGTTGTGGATAGGCGTAGGCGTTGGAGGGCCACTACTCATAAATCCTTGACAGACATGTATCTGATCAAGAAGATGATGAACAGTAAATTAATTATGATATTATGAAAAATAGTTTTCTTCGTTCATGATTACCATATAATCAATTTATAATAGGTTTACTTCATACTAGGATATTCCTCCTTCTGGTTTTCTTCTACCACTCCTGCTGTAGTGTTACTGTTGTTGAATTTTAGTTTGTTATAATTGTGTTTTAGCTTTTAATTTATCAAAATATGGCATCCAGTAGTAGGATTACTGGATCAGTTAAGAATGCATCTCTAGTTGAATATAAAGTTCAACAACAATTAAATGATTGGACAATTTCGTCCATTAAACGTACTTCCATTTACAAGAAAGGGACTTTCACCCTTTCGAGGACCATGAACTTCAAAACCATGGAACAAACAATTAATCTTGAAAATCAATATTCAACTATTAAATTATTAGAGTTAACAGATCTCAACAAGTATCTTGCAGATACTGAGAAGAAATACATGCATATTGGGTGCATCCAGATAGCGTTCAAACCCTTTGACCTTACTAGGGATGAACACATGTCTACTGGCCATTCTACGAGATGGTCGCTGTTTGGATTGGAAACCCTCATTAATGGGATAGTGGAAACGAGTCTCAATAGGGGACCTGTTTATTTCAATGTCCATCCAAACCTCACCCTATCGTTAACAGATAGAAATCTGTTAGAATCTGTCCAGTTGAGGATTCTAACACAGAGATATAATTTCATTCCTGGAACTAAAACCATTGCAATTATTGCAAGGATTCATTTCAAAATTATAAATACCTTAGTCCCTAAGGTATTATACTTACCAGATCAGGGTAAGACTGTATTGATCTAAATAGATCTAATGAGTGCGAATGTTGCCACTCCAAGGATGATCAATTGGGAGGAAATTCATTTTCCCATTAACTAGAATCACTTGTTCCGGAGTTTTCTCCTTTGTCTTCAAGGTTGCCCACTTGTGTGTTTCCATTACTTGGAGTTTAATGTAAGTATTTTATGATATAGTGAATAAGATAGTATTTTCTGCTCGTTTGCTCTTTATTTACCTTCTGTCTATTGCCTCCTAGTTCCCGATGTAATTGGTATCAAAGCCAGAAACATCTCTACCAGACTCATTGGTATTTCCTTACAAAAATATAGCCCGTTACGCATGATAAATCACTTTACAATCATCAATGATCATTAGGTCAGCTTTTTGTAAAAGGGCAAAATAATGAACTGTTTGACTCGGGTCAATATCCCACCTCTCGTTCGCTTAAGAATTTAATGAGCGTTTGTTATTCTCTTTAAAAGGATGGGATCCATATGTCATTTGCATCTTTAAAATGTTTCAAGAATGCATATCCATTTTTTAAAAGCATGAGTAGAAAAATCTCTTTCTAATCAAATTCCAAGCTATTGGGCTTGTTGAACAAGTGAAATTTCCCAAATTTGGAAAACAAAACTTTTGTGTTCATTTGTGGTGAGTGAATAAATTTTCTTTACTTACATTTATTATTGCTTTAAATTTTTTCCATACACAAACTCTAAATTTTTCATTTCATTGTGATCTATTTACCTTTCATCTCTTTTTAGTGTATGAGATGTAGTGAAATAGTGAAAACTCAAGTTTTGATTTAAGAAAAAAGTATACATATAAAATAGAAATGCTCAATGAAAAAATTATGAGATAGAAATATTTCCATAAAGTTTTTGTAATTTTTAGGGATTGTAAACTCTTTTTAGTTTTTATATATCAGGTTTTGCAATTGTTGGGAAATGGGGGAGGCGGGGGAATTTTAACTGAGTGTTGAATCCCAGCCCATAAGTCATTCCTTAAAAAAATATAGTCCGTTATGCATGATAAATCACTTTACAATCATCAATGATCGTTAAGTCAGCTTTTGGTAAATGGGCAAAATAATGGCTTGATTGACTCGGGTAAATATCCCACCGCTCTTTCCCTGGAGAATTTCATAAGCATTTTTTATTCTCATTAAAAGGTTTGGATCCACCGGTCATTTGAATCTTTAACATGTTTCAAGCATGCATATCCATTTTTTAAAAGCATGTGTAGAAAAATCTCTTTCCTATCAAATTCCAAACTATTGGGGTTGTTTAACTAATGGAATTTCCCAAACTTGGATAACAAAACTTTTGTGTTCATTTGTGGTGTATGAATAAATTTGCATTACTTACATTTGTTATTGTTTTAAATTTTTTCCATACACAAACTCTAAAATTTTCATTTCGTTGTGATAAATTTGCCTTTAATCTCTTTTTTGTCTACGAAATGAAGGGAAAAAGGTGAAAACTCAAGTTTTGATTTAAGAAAAAGTATACATCTAAAATAGAAATGCACAATGCACAAATTTAGGGAGAGAAATTTCCAAAAAGAGTCTATATTTTTTGGGGAATGTAAACTCTTTTTTGTTTTTATATATCAGGTTTCCAATCGTCAGGAAAAGGGGGAGGCGGGGGAATTTTTACTGAGTGTTTAATCCCAACCCAAAAGTCATTCCTTACAAAAATATATCCTATTACGTATGATAAATCACTTTACAATCATCAAAGATCGTTAGGTCTGCTTTTTGTAAATGGGTAAAATAATGGCTTGTTTGACTCGGTTAAATATCCCACCCCACGTTCACTTGAGAATTTAATGAATGTTTGTTATTCACTTTAAAAGGTTTGGATCCATAGGTCATTTGCATTTTTAACATGTTTGAAGCATGCATATTCATTTTTTAAAAGCATATGTAGAAAAATCTCTTTCTTATCAAATTCAAAGCTATTGGGGTTGTTGTACTAGTGGAATTTCCCAAAATTGGATAACAAAACTTTTGTGTTTATTTGTGGTGTGTGAATAAATTTTATTTACATACATTTTTTATTGCTTTAATTTTTTTCCATACACAAACTCTAAACTTTTCATTTCGTTGTGATCTATTTTCCTTTCATCTCCTTTTTGTCTACGAGATGAAGGGACAAAAGTGAAAACTCAAGTCCTGATTTAATAAAAAATTATACATCTAAAATGGAAATGCACAATGACATATTTAGAGAGAGATATTTCCAAAAAGTGTCTGTAATTTTTAGGGATTGTAAAGTCTTTTTAGTTTTTATATATCAGGTTTTGCAATGGTCGGGAAAATAGGGAGGCAGGGAAATTTTAACTGAGTGTTTAATACCAACCCATAAGTAATTCCTTAGGAAAAATTAGCCCATTACGCATGATAAATCACTTTACAATCATCAATGATCACTAGGTCAACTTTTTGTAAATGGGCAAAATAATGGCTTGTTTGACTCAGGTATATATCCCACCGCACGTTCACTTGAGAATTTAATGAATGTTTTTTATTCTCTTCAAAAAGTTTGGATCCATAGGTCATTGGCATCTTTAACATGTTTCAAGCATGCATATCCATATTTTAAAAGCATGTGTAGAAAAATCTCTTTCTTATCAAATTCCAAGTTATTGGGGTTGTTGAACTAGTATAATTTCCCAATCTTGGATAACAAAACTTTTGTGTTCATTTGTGGTGTGTGAATAAATTTTCTTTACTTACATATGTTATTGCTTTAAATTTTTTCCATACATAAACTCTATAATTTTCATTTCGTTGTGATATATTTGCCTTTCATCTCTTTTTTGTGTACGAGATGAAGGGAAAAAAGTTAAAAATCATGTTTTGATTTAAGAAAATAGTATACATCTAAAATGAAAATGCACAATGCACAAATTTAGAGAATGATGTTTCCAAAAAGTGTCTGTAATTTTAAGGGATTGTAAACTCTTTTTAGTTTTTATATATCAGGTTTTGCAATCGTCGAGAAAAGGGGGAGGCGGGGGAATTTTAATTGAGTGTGGAATCCCAACCCATAAGTCATTCCTTTCAAAATTATAGCCTGTTATGCATGAGAAATAACTTTACAATCATCAATGATCGTTAGGTTAGCTTTTTGTAATGGGCAAAATAATGGCTTGTTTGACTTGGGTAAATATCCCACCGCACATTCACTTGAGAATTTAATGAGCGTTTGTTATTCTCTTTAAAAGGCTTGGATCCATAGGTCATTGGCATCTTTAACATGCTTCAAGCTTGCATATCCATTTTTTAAAAGCATGTGTTGAAAAATCTCTTTCTTATAAAATTCCAAGCTATTGGGGTTGTTGAACTAGTGGAATTTATCAAACTTGGATAACAAAAATTTTGTGTTCATTTGTGATATGTGAATAAATTTGCTTTACTTACATTTGTTATTGCTTAAAATTTTTTCCATACACAAAATCTAAAATTTTCATTTTGTTGTGATATATTTACCTTTCATCTCTTTTTTGTCTACGTGATGGAGGGAAAAAACTGAAAACTCAAGTTTCATTTACGAAAAAGTATACATCTGAAATGGAAATATACATTGCAAAAATTTAGAGAGAGATATTTCTAAAAAGTGTCTGTAATTTTTAGCGACTGTAAACTCTTTTTAGTTTTTATATATCAGGTTTTACAATTTTTGGGAAAAGAGGGAGGAGGGGGAATTTTAACTTAGTGTTGAATCCCAATCCATAAGTCATTCCATACAAAAATATAGCCCGTTATGCATGATTAATCACTTTACAATCATCAAAGATCGTTAGGTCAGCTTTTTGTCAATGGAAAATTTAATGGCTTGTTTGACTCGGTTAAATATCCCACCGCACGTTCACTTGAGAATTTAATGAGTGTTTGTTATTTTCTTTAAAAGGTTTGGATCCATAGGTCATTTGCATCATTATCATGTATCGAGCATGCATATCCATTTTTTAAAGCATGTATAGAAAAATCTCTTTCTCATTAAATTCAGAGCTATTGGGGTTGTTGAACTAGTGGAATTTCCCAAACTTTGATAACAAAACTTTTGTGTTCATTTGTGGTGAATGAATAAATTTTCCTTACTTACATTTCTTATTGCATTAAATGTTTTCAATACACAAAGTCTAAAATTTTCATTTCGTGTTGGTATATTTCCCTTTCATCTTTTTTTTGTCTATGAACTGAAGGGAAAAAAGTGAAAATTCAAGTTTTGATTTAAGAAAAAAGGATACTTCTAAAATTTAAATGGACAATGCACAAATTTAGAGAGAGATATTTCCAAAAACTTTCTATAATTTTTAGGGATTTTAAACTCTTTTTTGTTTTAATATATCAGGTTTTTCAATCGTCGGGAAAAGGGGGAGCCGGGGGAATTTAACTGAGTGTTAAATCCCAACCCATAAGTCATTCCTTAAAAAAATATAGCCCGTTATGCATGATAAACCACTTTGCAATCATCAACTATCATTAGGTCAGTTTTTTGTAAATGAGAAAAATAATGGCTTGTTTCACTCGGGTAAATATCCCACCGCACGTTCACTTGAGAATTTAGTGAGTGTTTTTTATTCTCTTTAAAAGATATGGATCCATAGGTCATTAGCATCTTTAACATGTTTGAAGCATGCATATCTATTTTTTAAAAGCACGTGTAGAAAAATCTTTTTCTTATAAAATTCCAAGCTATTGGGGTTGTTGAGCTAGTGGAATTTCCCAAACTTAGATAACAAAACTTTTGTGTTCATTTGTGGTGTGTGAATAAATTTTCTTTACTTAAATTTTTTATTGCTTTAAATTTTTTCCATACATAAACTCTAAAAATTTCATTTCTTTGTGAACAACTTTCATCACTTTTTTGTCTACGAGATAAAGGGAAAAGTGAAAACTCAAGTTTTTATTTAAGAAAAAAGTATACATCTAAAATGGAAATGCTCAATGCACAAATTTAGAGAGAGATATTTCCAAAAAATTTCTGTAATTTTTAGGGATTGCAAACTCTTTTTAGTATTTATAAATCAGGTTTTGCAATCGTCGGGAAAATGGGGAGGCGGGGGAATTTTAACTAAGTGTTGAATCCAAACCCATAAGTCATTCCTTCCAAAAATATAGGTTGTTACGCATGTTAAAACACTTTACAATCATCAATGATCGTTAGGTCAGCTTTTTTTAAATGGGCAAAATAATGGCTTGTTTGACTCGGGTAAATATCCCACTGCACGTTCACTTGAGAATTTAATGAGCGCTTGTTATTCACTTTAAAAGGTTTGGATCCATAGGACATTTGCATCTTTAACATGTTTCAAGGATGCACATCCATTTTTTAAAAGCATGTGTAGAAAAAATTCTTTCTTTTCAAATTCCAAGTTATTGGGGTTGGTGTTGATGAACTAGTGGAATTTCCCAAACTTAGAGAACAAAACTTATGTGTTCATTTGTGGTGTGTGAAAAAATTTTATTTATTTACATTTGTTATTGCTTAAAATTTTTTTCATGCACAAACTCTAAAATTTTCATTTCGTTGTGATCTATTTGCCTTTCATCTCTTTTTTATGTACGATATGAAGGGAAAAATGTGAAAACTCAAGTTTTGATTTAAGAAAAAAGTATACATACAAAAAGGAAATGCACAATGCATGAATTTAGAGAGAGATATTATCAAAAAGTGACTGTAATTTTGAGGGATTCTAAACTGTTTTTAGTTTTTATATATTAGGTTTTGCAATCGTCGGGAAAAGGGGGTAGCGGGGGAATTTTAAGTGAGTGTTGAATCCCAAACCATTAGTCATTGCTTACAAAAATATAGCCCGTTACGCTAGATAAATCACTTTAAAATCATCAATCATCGTTAGATCAACTTTTTGTAAATGGGCAAAATAATGTCTTGTTTGACTTGAGTAAATATCCCACCGCATGTTCACTTGAGAATTTAATGAGCGTTTGTTATTCTCTTTAAAAGGATTGGATCCATAGGTTATTTGCATCTTTAACATGTTTCAGGCATGGATATCCAATTTTTAAAAGCATGTGTAGAAAAATCTCTTTCTTATAAAATTCCAAGCTATTGGGGTTGTTGAACTAGTGGAATTTCCCAAACGTGGATAACAAAACTTTTGCGTTCATTTGTGGTGTATGAATAAATTTTCCTTACTTACATTTGTTATATCTTTAAATTTTTCCATACACAAACCCTAAAAGTTTCATTTCGTTGTGATATATTTCCCTTTCATCACTTTTTTGTCTACGAGATGAAGGGAAAAAAGTGAAAACTCAAGTTATGATTTAAGAAAAAAGTATACATTTGAAATGGAAACGCACAATGCACAAATTTAGTGAGAGATATTTCCAAAAAGTGTCTGTAATTTTTAGGGACTGTGAACTTCTTTTAGCTTTTACATATCAGGTTTTGCAATCGTCGGGAAGAGGGGGAGGTGGGGTAATTTTAACTAAGTGTTGAATCCAAACCCATAAGTCATTCCCTACAAAAAAATCACCCGTTACACTTGATCAATCAATTTACAATCATCGACTACTGCTAGGTCAGATTTTTTTAAATGGGCGAAATAGTAGCTTGTTTCACTCGGGTAAATATCCCACCGCATGCTCACTTGAGAATTTAATGAGCGTTTGTTATTCTCTTTAAAAGATTAGGATCCATAGGTCATTTGCGTCTTTAACATGTTTCAAGCATGCATATCCATTTTTTAAAAGAACATGTAGAAAAATCTCTTTCTTATCAAATTCCAAGCTATTGAGGTTGTTGAACTTATGGAATTTCCCAAACTTGGATAACAAAAGTTTTGTGTTCATTTGTGGTGTGTGAATAAATTTTCTTTACTTACATTTGTTATTGATTTAAATTTTTTCCACACACAAACTCTAAAATTTTCATTTCATTGTGATCTATTTGCCTTTCATCTCTTTTCTGTCTACGAGATGAAGGGAAAAGTCAAAACTCAAGTTTTGATTTAAGAAAAAAGTATAGATCTAAAATGGAAATGCACAATGCACAAATTTAGAGAGAGATATTTCCAAAAAGTGTCTGTAATTTTTAGGGATTGTAAACTCTTTTTACTTTTTACAAATCAGGTTTTGCAATCATCAGGAAAAGGGGGAGGCGGGGGAATTTCAATTGAGGGTTGAATCCAAACCCATAAGTCCTTCATTACAAGATTATTGTCCGTTATGCATGATAAATCACTTTAGAATCATCAATGATTGTTAGGACAACTTTTTTAAACGGCCAAAATAATGGCTTCTTTCACTCGAGTAAATATCCCACTGCACGTTCACTTGAGAATTTAATGAGCGTTTGTTATTCTCTTTAAAAGGTTTGGATCCATAGGTCATTTGCATCTTTAACATGTTTCAAGCAAGTAGATCATTTTTTTAAAAGCATGTGTAGAAAAATCTCTTTCTTATCAAATTCCAAGCTATTGGGTTTGTTGAACTAGTGGAATTTCCCAAACTTGGCTAACAAAACTTTTGTGGTCATTTGTGTTGTGTGAATAAATTTTTTTTACTTACATTTTTTATTGCTTTAAATTTCTTCCCTACACAAACTCTTTAATTTGCATTTCGCTGTTATCTATTTGCCTTTCATCTCTTTTTTGGCTACGAGATGAAGGGAAAATATTGAAAACTCAAATTTTGATTTGAGAAAAAAGTATCCATCTAAGTGGAAATGCACAATGTACAAATTTAGAGAGAGATATTTTCAAAAAATTTCTAAAATTTTTAGGGATTGTAAAATCTTTTTAGTTTTAATATATCAGGTTTTTCAATCGTTGAGAAAAGGGGGAGGCGGGGGAATTTTAACTGAGTGTTGAATCCCAACCCATAAGTCATTCCTTACAAAAATATAGCCCGTTATGCATGATAAATCACTTTGCAATCATCCACTATCGTTAGGTCAGTTTTTTGTAAATGGGAAAAATAATTGCTTGTTTCACTCGGGTAAATATACCACCGCACGTTCACATGATAATTTAGTGAGTGTTTTTTATTCTCTTTAAAAGATATGGATCAATAGGTCATTTGCATCTTTAACAAGTTTCAAGCATGCATATCCATTTTTTAAAAGCATGTGTAGAAAAATCTCTTTCTTATCAAATTCCAAGGTATTGGGGTTGTTGAACTAGTGGAATTTCCAAAACTTAGATAACAAAACTTTTGTGTTCATTTGTGGTGTATGAATAAATTTTCCTTACTTACATTTGTTATTCGTTGAAATTTTTTCCATAGACAAACTCGAAAATTTTAATTTCATTGTGATATATTTCCCTTTCATCACTTTTTTGTCTACGAGAAGAAGGGAAAAAGCAAAAACTTAGGTTTTGATTTAAAAAAAAAAGTTTACATCCAAAATTGGAACGCACAATGCACAAATTTAGAGAGAGATATTTCCAAAAAGTGTTTGTAATTTTTAGGAATTGTAAACTCTTTTTAGTTTTTACATATCAGGTTTTGCACTTGTCAGGAAAAGGGGGAGGCGCGGGAATTTTAACAGAGTGTTGAATCCCAACCCATAAGTCTTTACCTACATGAAAATAGCCCGTTATGCATGATAAATCACTTTACAATCATCGACTATCGTTAGGTCAGCTTTTTGTAAATGGGCAAAATAATAACTTGTTTCACTCGAGTAAATATCCCACCGCACGTTCACTTGAGAATTTATTGAGCGTTTGTTATTATCTTTAAAATATTTGGATCCATAGGTCATTTTCATCTTTAACATGTTTCAAGCATGCATGTCCATTTTTTAAAAGCACGTGTAGAAAAATCTCTTTCTTATTAAATTCCAAGCTATTGGGGTTGTTAAACTTGTGGAATTTCCCAAACTTGGATAACAAAAGTTTAGTGTTCATTTGTGGTGGGTGAATAAATTTTCTTTACTTACATTTATTATTGATTTAAATTTTTTCCATACACAAACTCTAAAATTTTAACTTCGTCGTGATCTATTTGCCTTTCATCTCTTTTTTGTCTACGAGATGAAGGGAAAAGTGAAAACTCAAGCACTGATTTAAGAAAAAATTATAGATCTAAAATGGAAATGCACAATGCACAAACTTAGAGAGAGATATTTCCAAAAAGTGTCTATAATTTTTAGGGATTGTAAACTCTTTTTAGCTTTTATAAATCAGGTTTTGCAATCATCGGGAAAAGCAGGAGGTGAGGGAATTTTAACTTAGTGTTGAATCCCAAACCAAAAGTCATTCCTTACAAAAATATAGCCCGTTACGCATGATAAATCACTTTAAAATCATCAATGATCGTTAGGTAGCTTTTTTAAATGGGCAAAATAATGGCTTGTTTGACTCGGGTAAATATCCCACCGCACGTTCACATGAGAATTTAATGAGTATTTGTTATTCTCTTTAAAAGGTTTGGATCCACAAGTCATTTGCAACTTTAACATGTTTGAATCATGCATATCCTTTTTTTAAAAGCATGTGTAGAAAAATCTCTTTCTTCTCAGATTCCAAACTATTGGGTTTGTTGAACTAGTGCAATTTCACAAACTTGGATAACAAAACTTTTGTCTTCATTTGTGGTGTGTGAATAAATTTTTTTTAGTTACATTTGTTATTTCTTTAAATTTTTCCCATACACAGACTCTAAAATTTTCATTTCGTTGTGATCTATTTGCCTTTCATCTCTTTTTTGTCTACGAGATGAAGGGAAAAAAAACGAAAACTCAAATTTTGATTTGAGAAAAAAGTATTCATCTAAAATGGAAATGCACAATGCAAAAATTTAGAGAGAGATATTTCCAAAACGTGTTTGTAATTTTTACGAATTTTAAACTCTTTTTAGTTTTTATATATCAGGTTTTTTAATCGTCGGGAAAAGGGGGTTGCGGGGGAATTTTAATTGAGTGTTGAATCCCAACCCATAAGTCATTCCTTAGAAAAATATAGCCCATTACGCATGATAAATCTCTTAACAATGATCAATGATCGTGAGGTCAACTTTTAGTAAATGGGCAAAATAATTGCTTGCTTGACTCGGGTAAATATCCCACCGCACGTTCACTTGAGAATTTAATGAGTGTTTATTATTCTCTTTAAAAGGTTTGGATCCATAGGTCATTTGAATCTTTAACATGTTTAGAGTATACATATCCATTTTTTAAAGCATGTGTAGAAAAAGCTCTTTCTTATCAAATTCCAAGCTATCAGGGTTGTTTAAATAGTGGAATTTCCCAAACTTGGATAACAAAACTTTTGTGTTCATTTTTGGTGTGTGAAATAATTTCCTTTACTTAAATTTTTTATTGCTTTAAATTTTTTCCATACACAAACTCTAAAATTTTCATTTCATTGTGATCTATTTTGCCCTTCATCTCTTTTTGGTCAATGAGATGAAGGCAAAAAAGTGAAAACTCAAGTTTATATTTATGAAAAAAGTATACATCTAAAATTGAAATGCACAATGCACTTATTTAGAGAGAGATATTTCCAATAAGTGTCTGTAATTTTTACGGATTGTAAGCATTTTTTAGTATTTATATATGAGATTTTGCAAACGTAAGGAAAAGGGGGAGGCGGGGGCATTTCAAATGAGTGTTGAATCCCAAGCTACCAGTCATTCCTTACAAAAATATAGCCCGTGACACATGATAAATCACTTTACAATCATCAATGATTGTTAGGTCAGCTTTTTGTAAATGGGCAAAATAATGGCTTGTTTGACTCGAGTAAATATCCGACCGCACGTTCACTTGAGAATTTAATGAGCGTTTGTAATTCTTTTTAAAAGATTTGGATCCATAGATCATTTGCATCTTTAACATTTTTCAAACATGCATATCCATTTTTTAAAACTTGTGTAGACAAATCTCTTTCTTATAAAATTCCAAACAATTGGAGTTGTTAAACTAGTGGAATTTCCCAAACTAGGATAACAAAACTTTTGTGTTCGTTTGTGGTGTGTGAATAAATTTTCTTTACTTACATTTGCTATTGCTTTCAATTTTTTCTAAACACAAACTCTAAAATTTTCAATTCGTTGTGATCTATTTGCCTTTCATATCTTTTTTCTCTACGAGATGAAGGGAAAAAAGTATACATCTAAAATGCAAATGCACAATGCAGAATTTTAGAGAGAGATATTTCCAAAAAGTTTCTGTAATATTTAGGGAATCTAAACTCTTTTTAGTTTTTATATATCAGGTTTTGCAATCGTCGGGAAAAGGGGGAGGTGGTGGAATTTTAACATAGTGTTGAATCCCGACCCATAAGTCATTCCTTAAAAAAATATAGCTCATTACGTATGATAAATCACTTCACAATAATCAATGGTCCTTAGGTCAACTTTTTGTAAATGGGCAAAATAATGGCTTGTTTAACTCGGGTAAATATCCCACCGCAAGTTCACTTGAGAATTTAATGATCATTTGTTATTCTCTTTAATTGGTTTGGATCGATAGGTCATTTGCATCTTTAACATGTTTCAAGCATGCATATCCATTTTTTAAAGCATGTGTAGAAAAATCTCTTTCTTATCAAATTCCAAGCAATTGGGGTTGTTGAACTAGTGGAATTTCCCAAACTTGGATAACAAAACTTTTGCGTTCATTTGTGGTGTGTGAATAAATTTTCTGTACTTACATTTGTTATTGCTTTATGTTTTTTCCATACACAAACTCTAAAATTTTCATTTCGTTGACATCTATTCAGTTTTTTGTCTACGAGATGAAAGGAAAAGTGAAAACTCGTGTTTTGATTTAATAAAAAAGTACACATGTAAAATGGAAATGCACAATGCACAAATTTAGAGAGAGATATTTCCAAAAAGTGTCTTTAATTTTTAGGGATTGTAAGCACTTTTTAGTTTTTATATATCAGGTTTTGGAAAAGTAGGGAAAAGGGGGAGGACGGGGAGTTTTAACAGTATGTTGAATCCCAAACCATAAGTCATTCCTTACAAAACTATAGCCCTCTCTGCATGATAAATCACTTTACAATTTTCAATGATCGGTAGGTCAGCTTTTTATAAATGGGCAAAATAATGGCATGTTTGACTCGGGTAAATATGCCACTGCACGTTCACTTGAGAATTTAATGAGCGTGTTTTTATTCTCTTTGAAAGGTTTGGATCCATAGGTGATTTGCATCTTTAACATGTTTCAAGCATGCATATCCATTTTTTAAAGTATGTGTAGATAAATCTCTTTCTTATCAAATTCCAAGCTATTGGGGTTGCTAAACTAGTGGAGTTTCCCTAACTTGGATAACAAAACTTTTGTGTTCATTTGTGGAGTGTGAATAAATTTTCTTTACTTACATTTGCTATTGCTTTCAATTTTTTCCAAACACAAACTCTAAAATTTACATTTCGTTGTGATCTATTTACCTTTCATATCTTTTTTGTCTACGAGATGAAGGGAAAAAAGTAAAAACTGAAGTTTTGATTTAAGAAAAAAGTATACATCTAAAATGGAAATGCATAATGCAGAATTTTAGAGAGAGATATTTCCAAAAAGTGTTTTTAATTTTTAGGGATTGTAAACTCTTTTTAGTTTTTATATATCAGGTTTTGCAATCGTCGGGAGACGGGGGAGGTGGGGGAATTTTAACTGAGTGTTGAATCCCAACCCATAAGTTATTCCATACAAAAATATAGCCCGTTACACATGATAAATCATTTCTCAATCATCAATGATCGTTAGGTCAGATTTTTGTAAATGGGCATAATAATGGAGTATTTGACTCGGGTAAATAACCCACCGCACTTTCACTTGAGAATTTAATGAGCGTTTGTTATTCTCTTTAAAAGGTTTGGATCCATAGCTGATTTTCATCTTTAACTTGTTTCAAGCAAGCATATCCATTTTTTAAAGCATGTGTAGAAAAATCACTTTCTTATCATATTCCAAGCTATAGGGGTTGTTGAACTAGTGGAATTTCCCAAATTTGGATCACAAAACTTTTGTATTCATTTGTGGTGTGTGAATAAATTTTCATTAGTAAAATTTTTTTCCCTTAAATTTTTTCCAAACACAAACTCTAAAATTATCATTTTGTTGTGATCTTTTGGTCTTTTATCTCTTTATTGTCTAGGAAATGAAGGGAAAAAGTGAAAACCCTAGTTTTGATTTAAGAATAAAGTATACATCTAAAATAGAAATGCACTATGCAAAAATTTTGGAAGAGATATTTCCAAAAAGGGTATGTAATTTTTAGGGATTGTAAACTCTTTTTAGTTTTTATATATCTGGTTTTGCAATCGTTGGGAAAATGGGGAGGCGGGGGAATTTTAACTGAGTGTTGAATCCCAACCCATAAGTCATTCCTTACAAAAATATAGCCTGTTACGCATGATAAATCAATTCACAAACATTAATGATCCTTAGGTCAACTTTTTGTAAATGGGTTTGACTAGGATAAATCCCACCGCACGTTCACTTGTGAATATAATGAGCGTTTCTTATTCACTTTTAAAGGTTTGGATCCATAGGTCATTTGCATCTTTAATAGATTTCAAGCATGCATATCCATTTTTTAAAGCATGTGTAGAAAAATCTCTTTTTTATCAAATTCCAAGCTATTGGGGTTGTTGAACTCTTGGGATTTCCCAAACTTGGATAACAAAACTTTTGTGTTCATTTGTGGTGCGTGAATAATTTTTTTACTTACATTTTTTATTGCTTTAAATTTTTTCCATACACAAACTCTAAAATTTTCTTTTTGTTGTGATCTATTTGCCTTTCATCTCTTTTTTGTCTACGAGATGAAGGGAAAAAAGTGAAAATGAACAATGCACAAATTTAGAGAGAGATATTTCCAAAAAGTGTCTGTAATTTTAAGGGATTGTAAACTCTTTTTAGTTTTTATATATCATGTTTCGCAATCGTCGGGAAAAGGGGGAGGAGGGGGAATTTTAACAGATTGTTTGATTCGGATAAATATCCCACTGCACGATCACTTGAGATTTTAATGAGCATTTGTTATTCTCTTTAAAATGTTTGGATCCATAGCTTATTTGCATCTTTAATATGTTTTAAGCATGCATATCCAGTTTTTAAAGCATGTGTAGAAATATCTCATTCTTATCATATTCCAAGTTATTGGGGTTCTTGAACTACTGGAATTTCCCAAACTTGGATAACAAAACTTTTGTGTTCATTTGTGGTGTGTGAATAAATTTTCTTTACTTACATTTGTTATTGCTTTAAATTTTTTCCATACACAAACTCTAAAATTTTCCTTTCATTGTGATCTGTTTGCCTTTCATCCCTTTTTTGTTTACGAGATGAAGGGAAAATGGGGAGGTGGGGGAATTTTAACTGAGTGTTTAATCCAGACCCATAAGTCATTCCTTACAAAAATATAGCTGTTACGCATGATAAATCACCTTATAATCATCAAAGATCGTTAGGTCAGCTTTTTGTAAATGGGCAAAATAATGGCTTGCATGACTCGGGTAAATATCCCACCACACATTCACTTGAGAATTTATTGAGCGTTTGTTATTATGTTTAAAAGGTTTGGATCCAAAGGTCATTTGCATCTTTAACTTATTTCAAGCATGCATTTCTTTTTTTTTCAAGCATGTGTAGAAAAATCTCTTTCTTATCAAATTCCAAGCTATTGGCGTTGTTGACCTAGTGGAATTTCCCACTCTTGGATAACAAAACTTTTGTGTTCATTTGTGGTTTGTGAATAAATTTTCTTTACTTACATTTTTTATTGCTTTAAATTTTTTCCATACACAAACTATAAAATTTTCATTTCATTGTGATCAATTTGCCTTTCATCTCTTTTTTGTCTACGAGATCAAGGGAAAAAGTGAAAAGTCTAGTTATGATTTAAGAAAAAAGTATACATCTAAAATGGAAATGCACATTGCCAAAATTTAGAGGGAGATATTTCCAAAAAGTGTCTATAATTTTTCCGGATTGTAAACTCTTTTTAGTTTTGATATATCAAGTTTTGCAATCGTCGGGAAGAGGGGGAGGCGGGGGAATTTTAACTGAGTGTTGAATCCCAACCCATATGTCAATCCTTGAAAAAATATAGCCCGTTACGCATAGTAAATCACTTTACAATTATCAATGATTGTTAGGTCAGTTTTTAGTCAATGGGCTAAATAATGGCTTGTTTGACTCAGGTAAATATCCCACCACACATTCACTTGAGAATTTTATGAACGTCTGTTATTCTCTTTAAAAGGTTTGGATCAATAAGTCATTTGGATCTTTAACATGTTTCAAGCATGTTTATCCATTTTTTAAAGCATGTGTAAAAAAATCTCTTTCTTATCAAATTCCAAGCTATTGGGGTTGTTGAACTAGTGGAATTTCCCAAACTTGGATAACAAAACTTTTGTGTTCATTTGTGGTGTGTGAATAAATTGTTTTTACTTAAATTTGTTATTGCTTTAAATTTTTGCCATACACAAACTCTAAAATTTTCGTTTCGTTGTGTTCTATTTGCCGTTCATCTCTTTTTTGTCTACGGGTTATGGGAAAAATGTGAAAACACAGGTTTTGATATAAGAAAAAATTATACATCTAAAATGGAAATGAACAATGCTCGAATTTAAAGAGAGATATTTCCAAAAAGTGTCTGCAATTTTTAGGGATTGTAAACTCTTTTTAGTTTTGATATATCAGGTTCTGCAATCGTCGGGAAAAGGGGGAGGCGTGGGAATTTTAACTGAGTGTTGAATCCTAACCCAGAAGTCAATCCTTACAAAAATATAGCCCGTTATGCAAGATAAATCACTTTACAATCATCAATGATCGTTAGGTCAGCTTTTTGTAAATGGGCAAAATAACGGCTTGTTTGACTTTAATGAGCGTTTGTTATTCTCTTTAAAATGTTTGGATCCATTGGTCATTTGCATCTTTAAAATGTTTCAAGCAAGCATATCCATTTTTTAAAGCATGTGTAGAAAAATCTCTTTCTTATCAAATTCCAAGCTATTGCGGTTGTTGAACTAGTGGAATTTCCAAAACATGGATAACAAAACTTTTGTGTTCAATTGTGGTGTGTGAATAAATTTTATTTACTTTTATTTTTTATTGCTTTAAATTTTTACCATACACAAACTCTAAAATTTTCTTTTCATTGTGAACTATTAGCCTTTCATCTCTTTTTTTTCTACGAGATGTAGGGTAAAAAGTGAAAACTCAAGTTTTGATGTAAGAAAAAATTATACATCTAAAATGGAAATGCACAATTCACCAATTTAGAGAGAGATATTTCAAAAAAGTGTCTATAATTTTTAGGGATTGTAAACTCTTTTTAGTTTTTATATATCTGGTTTTGCAATCATTGGGAAAAGGGGGAGGCGGGGGAATTTTAACTGAGTGTTGAATCCCAACCCATAACTCATTCGTTAAAAAAATATAGCCCGTTACGCATGATAAATTACTTTACAATCATCAATGATCGTTAGGTCAGCTTTTTGTAAATGGTCAAAATAATAGCTTGTTTGACTCGGGTAAATATCCTACCCCACGTTCACTTGAGAATTTAATGAGTGTTTGTTATTCTCTTTAAAAGGATTGGATCCTTAGGTCATTTTCATCTTTAACAAGTTTCAAGATTGCATATCCATTTTTTAGAACATGTGTAGAAAAATCATTGTCTTATCATATTCCAAGTTATTGGGTTTGATGAACTAGTGGAATTTCCAAAACTTGGATAACAAAAAATTTTTGTTCTTTTGTGGTGTCTGAATAAATTTTTCTTACTTACCTTTTTTATTGCTTGAAATTTTTTCCAAACACAGACTCTAAAATTTTCATTTTGTTGTGATCTATTTGCCTTTCATCTCTTTTTTGTCTACAAAATGAAGGGAAAAAAGTGAAAACCCAATTTTTGATTTAATAAAAAATTATACATCTAAAATGGAAACGCACAATTCACCAATTTAGAGAGAGATATTTCTAAAAAGTGTCTATAATTTTTAGGGATTGAAAACTCTTTTCAGTTTTTATATATCAGGTTTTGCAATCATTGGGAAAAGGGGGAGGCGGGGGAATTTTAACGGAGTGTTGAATCCCAACACATAAGTCATTCGTTAAAAAAATATAGCCTGTTACGCATGACAAATTACTTTACAATCATCAATGATCGTTAGGTCTACTTTTAGTAAATTGGCAAAATAATGGCTTGTTTGACTCGGGTAAATATCCCACCGCACGTTCACTTGAAAATTTAATGACCGTTTGTTATTCTCTTTAAGAGGTTTTGATCCATAGGTCATTTGCATCTTTAACATGTTTCAAGCAAGCATATCCATTTTTTAAAGCATGTGTAGAAAAATCTCTTTCTTATCAAATTCCAAGCTATTGGGGTTGGTGAACTAGTGAAATTTCCCAAACTTGGAAAACAAAATTTTTGTGTTCATTTGTGTTGTGTGAATAGATTTTATTTGCTTACATTTGTTATTGATTTAAATTTTTTCCTTACACAAACTCTTAAATTTTCATTTCGTTGTGATCTATTTGCCGTTCATCTCTTTTTTGCCTACGAGATGAGTGGAAAAAAGTGAAAACTCAAGTTTTGATTTAAGAAAAAATTATACATCTAAAATGGAAATGTAGAATGCACAAATTTAAAGAGAGATATTTCCAAAAAGTGTCTGGAACTTTTAGGGATTGTATGCTCTTTTTAGTTTTTATATATCAGGTTTTGCAATCGTTGGGAAAAGGGGGAGGCGGGGGGATTTTAACTGAGTGCTGAATCCCAACCCATAAGTCATTCCTTAAAAAAATATAGCCTGTTATGCATGATAAATCACTTTACAATCATCAATGATCGTTTGGTCTTCTTTTGGCAAGTGGGCAAAATAATGGCTTGTTTGACTCGGGTAAATATCCCACTGCACGTTCACTTGAGAATTTAATGACCATTTTTTTTTCTCTTTAAAAGGTTTTGATCCATAGGTCATTTGCATATTTAAAATGTTTCATGCATGCATATCCATTTTTTAAAGCATGTGGAGAAAAATCTCTTTCTTATCTAATTCCATGCTATTGGGGTTGTTGAACTAGTGGAATTTCCCAAACTTGGATAACAAAAATTTTGTGTTCATTTGTGGTGTGTGAATAAATTTTCTTTACTAACATTTTTTATTGCTTTAACTTTTTTCCATACATAAACTCTAAAATTTTTATTTCGTCGTGATCTATTTTCCTTTCATCTCTTTTTTGTCTACGAAAAGAAGGGAAAAAAGTGAGAACTGAAGTTTTTTTTTTAGAAAAATGTTTACATCTAAAATGGAAATGAACAATGCACAAATTTAGAGAGTGATATTCCCAAAAAGTGTCAATAATTTTTAGGGATTGTAAACTCTTTTTAGTTTTTATATATTAGGTTTTGCAATCGTTGGGAAAAGGGGGAGGCGGGGGAACTTTAACTGAGTATTGAATCCCAACCCATAAGTCATTCCTTAAAAAAATATAGCTCGTTACACATGATAAATCACTTCACAATCATCAATGATCGTTAGGTCAGATTTTTGTAAATGGGCAAAATAATGGCTTGTTTGACTCAGGTAAATATCCCACCGCACATTCACTTGAAAATTTAATGAGCGGTTGTTATTCTCTTTAAATGGTTTGGATCCATAGGTCATTTGTATCTTTAACAAGTTTCGAGCAAGCATATCCATTTTTTAAAGCATGTGTAGAAAAATCTCTTTCTTATCAAATTCCAACCTATTGGGGTTGTTGAACTAGTGGAATTTCCCAAACGTGGAAAACAAAACTTTTGTGTTCATTTTTGGTGTGAGAATAAAGTTTATTTACTTAAATTAGTTATTGCTTTAAATTTTTACCATGCACAAACTCTAAAAATTTCTTTTCCTTGTGATCTATTTGCCTTTCATCTCTTTTTCTTTTCTACGAGATGACGGGAAAAAAAGTGAAAACTCAAGTTTTGATTGAAGAAAAAAATATACATGTAAAAATAAAATTCACAATTCAAAAATTTAGAGAGATATTTTCAAAAAGTGTGTATAATTTTTAGGGATTGTAAACTATTTTTATTTTTTAAATATCAGGTTTAGCAATCGTCGGGAAAAGGGGGAGGTGGGGGAATTTTAAATGAGTGTTGAATCCCAACCCAGCAGTCATTCCTTACAAAAATATAGCCCATTACGCATGATAAATCACTTTACAATCATCAATGATCGTTAGGTCAGCCTTTTGTAAATGGGCAAAATAATGGCTTGTTTGACTCGGGTAAATATCCCACCCCACGTTCACTTAAGAATTTAATGAGCGGTTGTTATTTTCATTAAATGGTTTGGATCCATAGGTCATTTGTATCTTTTACAAGTTTCAAGCAAGCATATCCATTTTTTAAAGCATGTGTACAAAAATCTCTTTCTTATCATATTCCAAGTTATTGGGGTTGTTGAACTACTAGAATTTTCCAAACTTGGATAACAAAAGTTTCGTGTTCATTTGTGGTGTGTGAATAAATTTTTTTTACTTACATTTGTTATTGATTTAAATTTTTTCCATACACAAACTCTAAAATTTTCATTTCATTGTGATCTATTTGCCTATCATCCCTATTTTGTCTACGAGATGAAGGGAAAAAAGTGAAAACTCAAGTTTTGATTTAAGAAAAAATTACACATCTAAAATGCAAATGCTCAGAGCACAAATTTTGATCGAGATATTTCCGAAGAGTGCCTATAATTTTTTTAGGTTGTAAACTCTTGTTAGTTTTTATATATCGTGTTTGGGAATCGTCGGGAAAAGGGGGAGGCGAGGGAATTTTAACTGAGTGTTGAATTCTAACCCAAAAGTCATTCCTTACAAAAATATATCCTGTTATGCATGATAAATCACTTTACAATCATCAATGATCGTTTGGTCAGATTTTTGTAAATGGGCAAAATAATTGCTTGTTTGACTCGGGTAAATATCCCACCCCACGTTCACTTGAGAATTTAATGAACGGTTGTTATTCTCTTTAAATGGTTTGGATCCATAGGTCATTTGTATCTTTAATAAGTTTCAAGCAAGCATATCCATTTTTTAAAGCTTGTGTAGAAAAATCTCTTTCTTATCATATTCCAAGTTAATGGGGATGTTGAACTACTGGAATTTCCCAAACTTGGATAACAAAAATTTTGTGTTCATTTGTGGTGTGTGAATAAATTTTCTTTAGTTACATTTCTTATTGATTTAAATTTTTCCATACACAAACTCTAAAATTTTCATTCCATTGTGATATATTTGCCTATTTTGTCTACGAGATGAAGGGAAAAAAGTGAAAACTCAAGTTTTGATTTAAGAAAAAATTATACATCTAAAATGCAAATGCTCAATGCACAAATTTAGATCGAGATATTTTGAAAAAGAGCCTATAATTTTTTTAGATTGTAAACTCTTGTTAGTTTTTATATATCGTGTTTGGCAATCGTCGGGAAAAGGGGGAGGCGGGGAAATTTTAACTGAGTGTTGATTTCTAACCCATAAGTCATTCCTTACAAAAATATAGTCCGATACACAAGATAAATAACTTTACAATCATCAATGATTGTTTGGTCAGCGTTTTGCAAATGGGCAAAATAATGGCTTGTTTGACTCAGGTAAATATCCCACCGCCGTTCACTTGAGAATTTAATGAGTTTTTGTTATTCTCTTTAAAATGTTTGGATCCATAGGTCATTTGCATCTTTAACATGTATCAAGCAAGCATATCCATTTTTTAAAGCATGTGTACAAAAATCTCTTTCTTATCAAATTCCAAACTTTTTGGGTTGTTGAACAAGTGGAATTTCCCAAACTTGGAAAGCAAAACTTTTGTGTTCATTTGTGGTGTGTAAATAAATTTTATTTACTTAGATTTTCTATTGCTTTAAATTTTTTCCATACACAAACTCTAAAATTTTCATTTCGTCGTGATCTATTTGCCTTTCATCACTTTTTTGTCTACGAGATTAAGGGAAAAAAAGTGAAAACTCAAGTTTTGATTTAAGAAAAAAGTTTACATCAAAATGTAAATGAACAATGCACAAAATTAGAGAGAGATATTTCCAAAAAGTGTCTATATTTTTTAGGGGTTGTAAACTCTTTTTAGTTTTTAAATATCAGGTTTTGCAATCGTCGGGAAAAGGGAGAGGCGGGGGAATTTTTAAATGAGTGTAGAATCCCAACCCATATGTCATTCCATACAAAAATATAGTCTGTTACGCATGATAAATCACTTTGAAATCATCAATGATCGTTAGGTGAGCTTTTTTTAAATGGGCAAAATAAAGGCTTGTTTGACTCGGGAAAATATCCCACCACACGTTCACTTGACAATTTAATGAGCGTTTATTATTCTCTTTAAAAGGTTTGGATCCATAAGTGATTTGCATCTTTAACATGTTTCAAGCATGCATATCCATCTTTTAAAGCATGTGTAGAAAAATCTCTTTCTTATCAAATTCAATGCTATTGGGGTTGTTCAACTAGTGGAATTTTAGAAACATTTGTGGTGTGTGAAGAAATTTTCTTTATTTACTTTTCTTATTCCTTTAAATTTTTTCCATACACAAACTTTAAAAATTTCATTTTGCTGTGATCTATTTACGTTTCATCTCTTTTTTGTCTACGAGATGAAGGGAAAAAAGTGAAGAATCAGGTTTTGATTTAAGAAAAAAGTATACATCTAAATTGGAAATGCACTATGCACAAATTTAGCGAGATTTATTTCAAAAAAGTGTCCGTAATTTTTAGGGATTGAAAACTCTTTATAGTATTTATATATCAGGTTTTACAATCGTCGGGAAAAGGGGGATGCGGGGGAATTTTTACTGTGTTGAATCCCAACCCATAAGTCATTCCTTAAAAAAATATAGCCCGTGACGTATTATAAATCACTTTACAGTCATCAATGATCATTAGGTCAGCTTGGATAACAAAACTTTATTGTTCATTTGTGCTGTGTGAATAAATTTTCTTACTCACATTTGTTATTGCTTTAAATTATTTCCAAACACAAACTCTAAAATTTTCATTTTGTCGAGATCTATTTGCCTTTATCTCTTTTTCGTCTACGAAATGAAGGGAATAGAGTGAAAATCCAAGTTTTGATTTAAGAAAAAAGTATACATCTGAAATGGAAATGCACAATGCACAAATTTAGATAGAGATATTTCCAAAAAGTGTCTGTAATTTTTAAGGATTGTAAACTCTTTTTAGTTTTTATATATCTGATTTTGCAATCGTCGGGAAAAGGGGGAGGTGGGGGAATTTTTACTGAGTGGTGAATCCCAACCCATAAGTAATTCCTTACAAAAATATAGCTCGTTAGGCATGATAAATCAATTCACAATCATCAATGATCGTTAGGTCATCTTTTTGTAAATGGGCAAAATAATGGCTTGTTTGACTCGGGTAAATATCCCTCTGCACGTTCACTTGAGAATTTAATGAGCGTTTGTCATTCACTTTAAGAGTTTTGGATCCATTGGCCATTTGCATATTTAACATGTTTCAAGCATGCATATCCATTTTTTAAAGCATGTGTAGAAAAATCTCTTTTGTATCAAATTCCAAGCTTTTGGGGTGGTTGAACTAGTCGAATTTCCCAAACTTGGATAACAAAACTTTTGTGTTCATTAGTGGTGTGTGAATATAATTTCTTTACTCACATTTGTTATTGCTTTTAATTTTTTCCATACACAAACTCTAAAATTTTCATTTCGTTGTGATCTATTTGCCGTTCATCTCTTTTCTGTCTACGAGATGAAGGGAAAAAAGTGAAAACTCAAGTTTTGATTTAAGAAAAAAGTATACATCTAAAATGGAAATGCGCTAGGTAAAAATTTAGAAAGAGATATTTCATAAAAGTGTCTGTAATTTTTAGGGATTGTAAACTCTTTTTAGTTTTTATATATCAGGTTTTGCAATCGTCGGGAAAAGGTAGAGGCGGGGGAATTTTAACTGAGTGTTGAATCCCAACCCATAAGTCATTCCTTACCAAAATATTGCCCGTTACGCATGATAAATCACTTTACAATCGTCAATGATCGTTAGGTCAACTATTTATAAATGGGAAAAATAATGGCTTGTTTGGATCCATAGGTCATTTGCTTCTTTAACATGTTTCAAGCATGCATATCCATTTTTTAAAGCATGTGTAGAAAAATCTCTTTCTTATCAAATTCCAAGCTATTGAGGTTGTTAAACTAGTGGAATTTCCAAAACATGGATAACAAAACTTTTATGTTCATTTGGGGTGTGTGAATAAATTTTCTTTATTTACTTTTGTTATTGCTTTAATTTTTTTCCCTACACAAACTCTAAAAATTTTATTTCGTGGTGATCTATTTGCCTATCACCCCTATTTTGTCTATGAGATTAAGGGAAAAAGGTGAAAACTGAAGTTTTGATTTAATAAAAAATATACATCTAAAACGCAAATGCACAATGCACAAATCTAGAACGAGATATTTCCAAAAATTGCCTTTAATTTTTTAGATTGTAAATTCTATTTAGTTTTTATTTATCTTGTTTTGTTATCATCAGGAAAAGGGGGAGGCGGGGGAATTTTAACTGAGTGTTGAATCCCATCCCATAAGTCATTCCTTAAAAAAATGTTAGCCGTTACACATGATAAATCACTTTACAATCATCAATGATCGATAGGTAAGCTTTTTGTAAATGGGCAAAATAATAGCTTATTTGACTCGGGTAAATATCCCACTGCACGTTCACTTGATAATTTAATGAGCGTTTGTTATTCTCTTTAAAATGTTTGGATCCATAGGTCATTTGCATTTTGAACATGTTTGAAGCATGCATATGCATATTTTAAAGCATGTGTAGAAAAATCTCTTTCTTATCAAATTCCAAGCTATTGGGGTTGTTGGACTAGTTGATAACAAAACTTTTGTGTTCATTTGTGGTGTGTTAATAAATTTTATTTACCTACATTTTTTATTGCTTAAAATATTTTCCATACACAACCTCTAAAATTTTCACTTCGTTGTGATCTGTTTGCGTTTGATCTTTTTTTTTGTCTACGAGATGAATGGAAAAAAGTGAAAACTCAAGTTTTGATTGAAAAAAAATATACATCTAAAAAGGAAATGCATAATGCACAAATTTAAAGAGATATATCTCCAAAAAGTGTCTGTAACTTTTAGGGATTGAAACTCTTTTTAGTTTTTAAATATCAGATTTCGCAATCGTCAGGAAAAGGGGGAGGCGGGGGAATTTAAAATGAGGGTGTAATCCCAACCCATCTGTCATTCCTTACAAAAATATACCCCGTTACGCATGATCAATCACTTTACAATCATCAATGATCATTAGGTCAGCTTTTTGTAAATGGGCAAAAAAATGGATTGTTTGACTCGAGTTAATATCCCATCGCACGTTCCTTTGAGAATTTAATGAGCATTTTTATTCTCTTTAAAAGGTTTGGATCCATATGACATTTGCATGTTTAACATGTTTCATGAATGCATATCCTTTTTTTAAAACATGTGTAGAAAAATCTCTTTTTTATCAAATTCCAAGCTATTGGGGTTGTTGAACTAGTGGAATTTCCCAAACTTGGATAACAAAACTTTTGTGTTCATTTGTGGTGTGTGAATAAATTTTCTTTACTTACATTTGTTATTGCTTTAATTTTTTTCCCTACACAAACTCTAAAATTTTTATTTCGTTGTGATCTATTTGCCTATCATCCCTATTTTGTCTACGAGATGAAGGGAAAAAGTGAAAACCCAAGTTTTGATTTAAGAAAAAAGTATACATCTAAAAGGGAAATGCACAATGCAAAAAATTGGAGCGAGATATTTCCAAAAAGTGTCTTTAAATATTTGGGATTGTAAACTCTTTTTAGTTTTTATATATCGTGTTTTGCAATCATTGGGAAAAGGGGGAGGCGAGGGAATTTTAATTGAGTGTAGAATCCCAACCCATAAGTCATTCCTTAAAAAAATATAGCCCATTACGCATGATAAATCACTTTACAATCATCAATGATCGTTAGGTCAACTTTTTGTAAATGGGCAAAATAATGGCTTCTTTGAGTCCGGTAAATATCCCACCACATGTTCACTTGAGAATTTAATGAACGTTGGTTATTCTCTTTAAAAGTTTTGGATCCATAGCTCATTTGCATCTTTAACATGTTTCAATAATGCATATCCATTTTTTAAAGCATGTGTAGAAAAATCTCTTTCATATCAAATTCCAAGCTACTATAGTTTTTGAACAAGTGGAATTTTCCAAACTTGGATAACAAAACTTTTGTGTTCATTTGTGGTGTGTGAATAAATTTTACTTACTTACGATTTATATTGATTTTTATTTTTTCTATACACAAACACTAAAATTTTCATTTCGTTGTGATCTATTTGCCTTTCATCCCATTTTAGTCTACGAGATGTAGGGAAAACAATGAAAAATCAATTTTTTATTTAAGAAAAAAGTATACATCTATAAAGAAATGCACAAATTAAAAATTTAAAAGAGATATTTCCTAAATGTGTCTGTAATTTTAAGGGCTTGTGAACTCTTTTTAGTTTGTATATATTAGGTTTTGCAATTGTCGGGAAAAGGGGGAGGCGGGAGAATTTTAACTGAGTGTTGAATCCCAACCCATAAGTCATTCCTTAAAAAAATATAGCCCGTTACGCATGATAAATCACTTTACAATCGTCAATGATCGTTAGGTCTGCTTTTTGGAAATGGTCAAAATAATGGCATGTTTGACTCAGGTAAATATCCCACCGCACATTCACTTGAAAATTTAATGAGCGTTTTTTGTTATCTTAAAAAGGTTTAGATCCATAGGTCATTTGACTCTTTAACATGTTTCAAGCATGCATATCCATTTTTTAAAGTATGTGTAGAAATTTTTTGTTTTTATCAAATTCCAAGCTATTGGGTTGTTGAAATAGTGGAATTTCCCAAACTTGCATAAAAAAACTTTTGTGTTCATTTGTGGGGTGTGAAAAAATTTTATTTACCTACATTTTTTATTTCTTTAAATTTTTTCCATACAAAAACACTAAAATTTTCATTTCGTTGTGATCTATTTGCCTTTCATCCCTTTTTTGTCTACGAGACGAAGGGAAAAAAGTGAAAACTCAAGTTTTGATTTAAAAAAAATGTATGCATCTAAAATGGAAAAGCACAATGCTAAAATTTTGAGAGAGATATTTCCAAAAAGTGTCTGTAATTTTTAGGGATTTTAAACTCTTTTTAGTTTTTATATATCAGTTTTTGCAATCATCGGGAAAAGGGGGAGGCGAAGGAATTTTAACTGAGTGTTGAATGCCAACCCATAAGTCATTCCTTACAAAAATATATCCCATTACGCATGATAAATCTCTTTACAATCATCAATGATCTTAGGTCGGCTTTTTGTAAATGGGCAAAATAATGAGTTGTTTGACTCGGGTAAATATCCCACCGCACGTTCACTTGAGAATTTAATGAGCGTTTGTGATTCTCTTTAAAAGGTTTGGATTCATAGGTCATTTGCATCTTTAACATATTTCAACCTTGCATATCAATTTTTTAAAGCATGTGTAGAAAATTCTCTTTCTTATCAAATTCCAAACTATTGGGGTTGTTCAACTAGTGGAATTTCCCAAACTTGGATAACACAACTATTGCGTTCATTTGTGGTGTGTGAATAAATTTTCTTTACTTAAATATTTTATTCATTTAAATTTTTTCCATACTTGAACTCTAAAATTTTCAATTTGTTGTAATCTATTTACCTTTCATCTTTTTTTTGTCTACGATATGAAGGGAAAAAGGGGGGAGGCTGGGGAATTTTAACTGAGTGTTGAATCCCAACCCATAAGTCATTCCTTACAAAAATATAGCCCGTTACACATGATAAATTACTTTAAAATAATCAAGTAATTTAGGTCAACTTTTTGTAAATGGGCAAAATAATTGGTTGTTTGACTCTGGTAAATATTCCACCGCACGTTCACTTGAGAATTCAATGAGCGTTTGTTATTATCTTTAAAAGTTTTGAATCCATAGGTCATTTTCATCTTTAACATGTTTCAAGCATGCATATCAATTTTTTAAAGCATGTGTAGGAAAATCTATTTCTTTTAAATGTCCAAGTTATTGGGGTTGTTGAACTAGTGGAATTTCCCAAACTTGGATAACCAAACTTTTGTGGTCATTTGTGGTGTGTGAATAAATTTTCTTTACTTACATTTTTTGTTGCTTTAAATTTTTTCCATATAACATTGTAAAATTTTTATTTTGTTGTGATCTATTTTCCTTTCATCTCTTTTTTGTCTACTCGATGAAATGAAAAAATTGAAAAGTCAAGTTTTGACTTAAGAAAAAATTATACATCTAAAATGGAAATGCACAATGCACAAATTTAGAGAGAAGTATTTCCAAAATGTGTGTGCAATTTTAAGGGATTGTACACATTTTTAGTTTTTATATATCAGGTTTTGTAATCGTCGGGAAAAGGTGGAGGCGGAGGAATTTTACCTGAGTGTTGAATCCCAACCACTATGTCATTCCTTAAAAAAATATAGTCCATTACGCATTATAGTCACTTTACAATCATCAATGATCGTTAGGTCAGCTTTTTGTAAATGAGCAAAATAATGGCTTGTTTGAGTCGGTTAAATATTCCACCGCTCGTTCATTTGAGAATTTAATGAACGTTTGTTATTCTCTTATAAAGTTTTGGATCCATAGATCATTTGAATCTTTAACATGTTTCAAGCATGCATATCCATTTTTTAAAGCATGTGTAGAAAAATGTCTTTCTTATCAAATTCCATGCTATTGGGGTTGTTGAACTAGTGGAATTTCCCAAACATGGATAACAAAACTTTTGAGTTCATTTGTGGTGAGTGAATAAATTTTCATTACTTACATTTGTTATTGCTTTAAATTTTTTCCATACCCAAACTCTAAAATTTAAATTTCGTTGTGAGCTATTTGCTTTTGATCTCTTTTTTTTCTACTAGATGAAGAGAAAAAAAGTTAAAACTCAAGTTTTGATTTAAGAAAAAAGTATACATCTAAAGTCAAAATGCACAATGCACAAATATAGAGAGAGTTATTTCAAAAAAGTTTCTATAAGTTTTTGGAATTGTAAACTCTTTTTAGTTTTTATATATCAGGGTTTGCAATCATCAGGAAAAGGGGGAGGCAGGGGAATTTTAACTGAGTGTTGAATCTCAACCCAAAAGTCATTCCTTAAAAAATTATAGCCCGTTACGCATGATAAATCACTTTACTATCATCAATGATCGTTAGGTAAGCTTTTTGTACATGACCAAAATAATGCCTTGTTTGACTCTGGTAAATATCTCATAGCACATTCACATGAGAATTTAATGAGTGTTTGTTATTCTCTTTAAAAATTTTGGATCCGTAGGTCATTTGCATCTTTAACATGTTTCAAGCTTGCATATCCATTTTTTAAAGCATGTGAAGAAAAATCTCTTTCTTATCAAATTCCAAGCTATTGGGGTTGTTGGACTAGTGGAATTTCTCAAATTTGGATAACAAAACTTTTGTGTTCATTTGTGGTCTGTGAATAAATTTTCTTTACTTACATTTTTTATTGCTTTAAATTTTTTCCATACACAAACTCTATAATTTTCATTTTGTTGTGATCTATTTGCCTTTCATCCCTTTTTTGCCAACGAGATGAAGTGAAAAAAGTGAAAACACAAGTTTTGATTAAAAAAAAGTACACATCTAAAATGGAAATGCACAATGCAAAAATTTTGAGAGAGATATTTCCAAAAAGTGTCTGTAATTTTTGGGAATTGTAAACTCTTTTTAGTTTTTATATATCAGGTTTTGCAATCGTCGGGAAAAGGAGGAGGGAGGGGAATTTTAACTGAGTGTTGAATCCCAACCCATAAGTCATTCCTTACAAAAATATAGCGCGTTACACATGATAAATTACTTTAAAATAATCAAAGTAATTTAGGTCAGCTTTTTGTAAATGGGCAAAATAATTGGTTGTTTGACTCTGGTAAATATTCCACCGCACGTTCACTTGAGAATTCAATGAGCATTTGTTATTCTCTTTAAAAGTTTTGAATCCATAGGTCATTTTCATCTTTAACATGTTTCAAACATGCATATCAATTTTTTAAAGCATGTGTAGGAAAATCTATTTCTTTTAAATGTCTAAGTTATTGGGGTTGTTGAACTAGTGGAATTTCCCAAACTTGGATAACCAAACTTTTGTGTTCATTTGTGGTGTGTGAATAAATTTTCTTTTCTTACATTTTTTGTTGCTTTAAATTTTTTCCATATAACACTGTAAAATTTTTATTTTGTTGTGATCTATTTTCCTTTCATCTCTTTTTTGTCTACTCGATGAAATGAAAAAATTGAAAAGTCAAGTTTTGATTTAAGAAAAAAGTATACATCTAAAATGGAAATTCACAATGCACAAATTTAGAGAGAAGTACTTCCAAAATGTGTGTATAATTTTAAGGGATTGTACACATTTTTAGTTTTTATATATCAGGTTTTGTAATCGTCGGGAAAAGGTGGAGGCGGAGGAATTTTAACTGAGTGTTGAATCCCAACCACTAAGTTATTCCTTAAAAAAATATAGCCCATTACGCATTATAGTCACTTTACAATCATCAATGATCGTTAGGTCAGCTTTTTGTAAATGAGCAAAATAATGGCTTGTTTGACTCGGTTAAATATTCCACCGCTCGTTCATTTGAGAATTTAATGAGCGTTTGTTATTCTCTTATAAAGGTTTGGATCCATAGATCATTTGAATATTTAACATGTTTCAAGCATGCATATCCATTTTTTAAAGCAAGTGTAGAAAAATGTCTTTCTTATCAAATTCCATGCTATTGGAGTTGTTGAACTAGTGGAATTTCCCAAACATGGATAACAAAACTTTTGAGTTCATTTGTGGTGAGTGAATAAATTTTCTTTTCTTACATTTTTTATTGATTTAATTTTTTTCCATACACAAACTCTATAATTTTCATTTTGTTGTGATCTATTAGCCTTTCATCCCTTTTTTGCCAACAAGATGAAGTGAAAAAAGTGAAAACACAAGTTTTGATTCAAAAAAAGTACACATCTAAAATGGAAATGCACAATGCAAAAATTTTGAGAGAGATATTTCCAAAAAGTGTCTGTAATTTTTGGGAATTGTAAACTCTTTTTAGTTTTTATATATCAGGTTTTGCAATCGTCGGGAAAAGGAGGAGGGAGGGGAATTTTAACCGAGTGTTGAATCCCAACCCATAAGTCATTCCTTAAAAAAATATAGCTCGTTATGCATGATAAGTCACTTTACAATCATCGATGATCATTAGGTTAGCTTTTTGTAAATGGGCAAAATAAAGGCTTGTTTGACTCGGGTAAATATCCCACCGCACGTTCACTTGAGAATTTAATGAGCGTTTGTTATTCTCTTTAAAAGGTTTGGATCCATCAGTCATTTGCATCTTTAACATGTTTCAAGCATGCATATCCATTTTTTAAAGCATGTGTAGAAAAATCTCAGTCTTATCAAATTCCAACCTATTGGGGTTGTTGAACTAGTGGAATTTCCAAAACTTCGATAGCTAAACTTTTGTGTTCATTTGTGGCGTGTGACTAAATTTTCTTTACTTACATATGTTATTGCTTTAAATTTTTTCCATATACAAACTCTAAAATTTTAATTTCGATGTGATCTACTTGCCTTTCATCTCCTTTTTGTCTTCGAGATGAAGGGAAAAGTGAAAATTGAAGTTTATATTTAAGAAAAAAGTATACTTCCTAAATGGAAATGCACAATGCAAAAATTTAGAGAGAAATATTTCCAAAAAAGGTCTATAATTTTTAGGGTTTGTGAGCACTTTTTTTTTATACATATCAAGTTTTGCAATCGTCGGGAAAAGATGAAGGCGGGGGAATTTTAACTGAGTGTTGAATCCCAACCCATAAGTCATTCCTTAAAAAAATATAGCCCGTTACGCTTGATAAATCACGTTACAATTATCAATGATCGTTAGGTCAACTATTTGTAAATGGGCAAAATTATGGCTTGTTTGACTCGGGTAAATATCCCACCGCACGTTCACTTGAGAATTTAATGAGAATTTGTTATTCTCTTTAAAAGGTTTGGATCTATGTGGCATTTGCATCTTTAACTTGTTTCAAGCATCCACATCCATTTTCTAAAGCAAGTGTAGAAAAATCTCTTTCTTATCAAATTCCAAGCTATTGGGGTAGTTGAACTAATGGAATTTCCCAAACTTTGTTAACAAAACTTTTGTGTTCATTTGTGGTGTGTGAATAAATTTTCTTTACATACATTTGTTATTTCTTTAAATTATTTCCATACACAAACACAAAAATGTTCATTTCGTTGTGATTTATTTGCCTTTCATCTCTTTTTTGTCTACGAGATTAAGGGAAAAGTGAAACTCAAATTTTGATTTAAGAAAAAATTATACAACTAAAATGGAAATGTACAATACACAAATTTGAAAAGAGATATTTCAAAAAAGTGTCTGTAATTTTTAGGGATTGTAAACTCTTTTTTGTTTTTATATATCAGGTTTTGCAATCATCGGGAAAATGCGGTGGCGGGGGAATTTTAACTGAGTGTTGAATCCCAACCCATAAGTCATTCCTTTCAAAAATATTGCCCATTACGCATGACAAATCTCTTTACAATCGTCAATGATCGTTAGGTCTGCTTTTTGGAAATGGTCAAAATAATGGCTTGTTTGACTCGTGTAAATATCCAACCGCACGTTCACTTGAGAATTTAATGAGCGTTTGTTATTCTCTGAAAAAGGTTTAGATCCATAGGTCATTTGAATCTTTAACATGTTTCAAGCATACATTTCCATTTTTTAAAGTATGTGTAGAAAAATCTTTTTTTATCAAATTCCAAGCTATTGGGGTTGTTGAAATAGTGGAACTTCCCAAACTTGCGTAAAAAGCTTTTGTGTTCATTTGTGGTGTGTGAAAAAAATTTCTTTACCTGCATTTTTTATTGCTTTAAATTTTTTCCATACAAAAACACTAAAATTTTCATTTCGTTGTGATCTATTTGCCTTTCATCCCTTTTTTGTTTACGAGATGAACGGAAAAAAGTGAAAACTCAAGTTTTGATTTAAAAAAAAAGTATGCATCTAGAATGGAAAAGCACAATGCTAAAATTTTCAGAGAGATATTTCAAAAAAGTGTCTATAATTTTTAGGGATTGTAAACTCTTTGTAGTTTTTATATATCAGTTTTTGCAATCATCGGGAAAAGGGGGAGGCGAAGAAATTTTAACTGAGTGTTGAATCCCAACCCATAAGTCATTCCTTACAAAAATATATCCCATTATGCATGATAAATCTCATTACAATCATCAATGATCTTTAGGTCAGCTTTTTGTAAATGGGCAAAATATTGGGTTGTTTGACTCCGGTAAATATCCCACCGCACGTTCACTTGAGAATTTAATGAGCGTTTGTTATTCTCTTTAAAAGGTTTGGATTCATAGGTCATTTGCAACTTTAACGTATTTTAACCTTGCATATCAATTTTTTAAAACATGTGTAGAAAATTCTCTTTCTTATCAAATTCCAAACTATTGGGGTTGTTCAACTAGTGGAATTTCCAAAACCTGGATAACACAACTTTTGTGTTCATTTGTGGTGTGTGAATAAATTTTCTTTACTTACATTTTTTATTGATTAAAAATTTTTCCATTCATGAACTCTAAAATTTTCAATTCGTTGTAATCTATTTACCTTTCATCTCTTTTTTGTCTACGATATGAAGGGAAAAAAGTGAAAACTCAAGTTTTGATTTAAGAAAAAATTATACATCTAAAATGGAAAAGTGTAATGCACAAATTTAGAGAGAGATATTTCCAAAAAGTGTCTGGAATTTTTAGGGATTGTATACACTTTTTAGTTTTATAAATTAGGTTTTGCAATCGTCGGGAAAAGGGGGGAGGTTGGGGAATTTTAACTATGTGTTGAATCCCAACCCATAAGTCATTCCTTACAAAAATATAGCCTGTTACACATGATAAATTACTTTAAAATAATCAAAGTAATTTAGGTCAGCTTTTTGTAAATGGGCAAAATAATCGGTTGTTTGGCTCTGGTAAATATTCCACCGCACGTTCACTAGAGAATTCAATGAGCGTTTGTTATTCTCTTTAAAAGTTTTGAATCCATAGGTCATTTTCATCTTTAACATGTTTCAAGCATGCCTATCTATTTTTTAAAGCATGTGTAGGAAAATCTATTTCTTTTAAATGTCAAAGTTATTGGGGTTGTTGAACTAGTGGAATTTCCCAAACTTGGATAACCAAACTTTTGTGTTCATTTGTGGTGTGTGAATAAATTTTATTTAATTATGATTTTTATTACTTTATATTTTTTCTATACAGAAACTCTAAAATTTTCATTTCGTTGTGATCTAGTTGCCTTTCAACCCATTTTAGTCTACGAGATGTAGGGAAAAAAGTGAAAAATAAAGTTTTGATTTAAGAAAAAAGTATACATCTATAAAGAAATGCACAAATCAAAAATTTTAAAAGAGATATTTCCTAAAAGTGTCTATAATTTTAAGGGATTGTGAACTCTTTTTAGTTTGTAAATATTAGGGTTTGCAATTGTCGGGAAAAGGGGTAGGCGGGGGAATTTTAACTGAGTGTTCAATCCCAACCCATACGTCATCCCTTAAAAAAATATAGCCCGTTACGCATGATAAATCACTTTACAATCGTCAATGATCATTAGGTCTGCTTTTTGGAAATTGTCAAAATAATTGCCTGTTTGACTCGGGTAAATAGCCCACCGCACGTTCACTTGAGAATTTAATGAGCGTTTGTTATTCTCTTAAAAAGGTTTAGATCCATAGGTCATTTGCATCTTTAACATGTTTCAAGCATGCATATCCATTTTTTAAAGCATGTGTCGAAAAATCACTTTTTTATCAAATTCCAAGCTAATGGGGTTGTTGAAATAGTGGAATTTCCCAAACTTGCGTAAAAAAACTTTTGTGTTCATTTGTGGTGTGTGAAAAAAATTTTTTTACTTAAATTTTTTATTGCTTTAAATTTTTTCCATACAGAAACTCTAAAATTTTCAGTTCGTTGTGATCTATTTGCCTTTCATCCCTTTTTTGTCTACAAGACGAAGGGAAAAAAGTGAAAACTCAAGTTTTGATGTAAGAAAAAAGTATGCATCTAAAATGAAAAAGCACAATGCTAAAATTTAGAGAGAGATATTTCCAAAAAGTGTCTGTAATTTTTAGGGATTGTAAACTCTTTTTAGTTTTTATATATCGGGATTTGGTCTCATCTGGAAAGGGGGAGGCGAAGGAATTTTAACTGAGTGTTGAATCCCAACCCATAAGTCATTCCTTACAAAAATATAGCCCGTTATGCATGATAATTTTCTTTACAATCATCAATGATCTTTAGGTCAGCTTTTTGTAAATGGGCAAAATAATAGGTTGTTTGACTCGGGTAAATTTCCCACCGCACGTTCACTTGAGAATTTAATGAGCGTTTGTTATTCTCTTTAAAATGTTTAGATTCATAGGTCATTTGCATCTTCAACATGTTTCAACCTTGCAAATCAATTTTTTAAAGCATGTGTAGAAAATTCTCTTTCTTATCAAATTCAAAACTATTGGGGTTGTTCAACTAGTGAAATTTCCCAAACTTGGATAACACTACTTTTGTGTTCATTTGTGGTGTGTGAATAAATTTTCTTTACTTACATTTTTTAATGATTTAAATTTTTTCCATACATGAACTCTAAAATTTTTAATTCGTTGTAATCTATTTACCTTTCATCTTTTTTTTGTCTACGATATGAAGGGAAAAGTGAAAACTCAGTTTTTTATTTAAGAAAAAAGTATACATCTAAAATGGGAAAGCACAATGCACAAATTTAGAGAGAGATATTTCAAAAAAGTGTCTGGAATTTTTAAGGATTGTATACACTTTTTATAAATCAGGTTTTGCAATCGTCGAGAAAGGGGGGGAGGCTGGGGAATTTTAACTGAGTGTTGAATCCCAACCCATAAGTCATTCCTTACAAAAATATAGCCCGTTACACATGATAAATTACTTTAAAATAATAAAAGTAATTGAGGTCAGCTTTTTGTAAATGGGCAAAATAATGGGTTGTTTGACTCTGGTAAATATTCCACCGCACGTTCATAGGAGAATTCAATGAGCGTTTTTTATTCTCTTTAAAAGTTTTGTCATTTTCATCTTTAACATGTTTCAAGCATGCTTATCTATTTTTTAAAGCATGTGTAGGAAAATCTATTTCTTATAAAATTCCAAGCTATTGGGGTTGTTGAACTAGCGGAATTTCCCAAACTTCGATAACCAAACTTTTGTGTTCATTTGTGGTGTGTCAAGAAATTTTCTTTAGTTACATTTTTTTTTGCTTTAAATTTTTTCCATATCAAACTCTAAAATTTTTATTTTGTTGTGATCTATGAGCCTTTCATCTCTTTTTTGTCTACCCGATGAAATGAATAAATTGAAAAGTCAAGTTTTGATTTAAGAAAAAAGTATACATCTAAAATTGAAATGCAAAATGCATAAATTTAGAGAGAAGTATTTCCAAAAAGTGTGTGCAATTTTAAGGGATTGTACACATTTTTAGTTTTTAAATATAAGGTTTTGTAATCGTCGGGAAAAGGGGGAGGCGGGGGAATTTTAACTGAGTGTTGAATCCCAACCAATAAGTCATTCCTTAAAAAAATATAACCCGTTACGAATGATAGTCACTATACAATCATCAATGATCGTTAGGTCAGCTTTTTGTAAATAAGTAAAATAATGGCTTGTTTGACTCGGGTAAATATTCCACCGCTCGTTCATTTGAGAATTTAAAGAGCGTTTGTTATTCGCTTATAAATGTTTGGATCCATAGATCATTTGAATCTTTAATATGTTTCAAGCATGCATATCCATTTTTTAAAGCATGTTTAGAAAAATGGCTTTCTTATCAAATTCCATGCTATTGGGGTTGTTGAACTAGTGGAATTTCCCAAACTTTGATAACAAAACTTTTGAGTTCATTTGTGGTGAGTGAATAAATTTTCATTACTTACATTTTTTATTGCTTTAAATTTTTTACATACCCAAACTCTAGAATTTTAATTTCGTTGTGAGCTATTCACTTTTCATCTCTTTTTTGTCTACGAGATGAACGGAAAAAAGTTAAAACTCAAGTTTTGATTTAAGAAAAAAATATACGTCTAAAATCGAAATGCACAATGGACAAATATAGAGAGATTTATTTCAAAAAAGTTTCTATAATTTTTTGGAATTGTAAACTCTTTTTAGTTTTTATTTATCAGGTTTTGTAATCATCGGGAAAAGGGGGAGGCAGGGGAATTTTAACTGAGTGTTAAATCCCATCCCAGAAGTCATTCCTTAAAAAAATATAGCCTGTTACGCATGATAAATCACTTTACAATCATCAATGATCGTTAGGTCAGCTTTTTGTACATGACCAAAATAATGCCTTGTTTGACTCTGGTAAATATATAATCACACATTCGCATGAGAATTTAATGAGTGTTTGTTATTCTCTTTAAAATTTTTTGATCCGTAGGTCATTTGAATCTTTAACATGTTTCAAGGTTGCATATCCATTTTTTAAAGCATGTGAAGAAAAATCTCTTTCTTATCAAATTCCAAGCTATTGGGGTTGTTGAACTAGGGGAATTTCCCAAATTTTGATTATAAAACTTTTGTGTTCATTTGTGGTGTGTGAATAAATTTTCTTTACTTACATTTGTTATTGCTTTAAATTTTTTCCATACACAAACTCTATAATTTTCATTTTTTTGTGATCTATTTGCCTTTCATCCCCTTTTTGCCAACGAGATGAAGTAAAAAAAGTGAAACACAAGTTTTGATTAAAAAAAAAAGTACACATCTAAAATGGAAATGAACAATGGAAAAATTTTGAGAGAGATATTTCCAAAAAGTGTCTGTAGTTTTTAGGGATTGTAAACTCTTTTTAGTTTTTATATATCAGGTTTTGCAATCGTCAGGAAAAGGAGGAGGCGGTGGAATTTTAACTGAGTGTTGAAACCCAACCCATAAGTCATTCCTTACAAAAATATAGCTCGTTATGCATGATAAGTCACTTTAAAATCATCGATGATCGTTAGGTTAGCTTTTTGTAAATGGGCAAAATAAAGGCTTGTTTGACTCGGGTAATTATCCAACCGCACGTTCACTTGAGAAGTTAATGAGCGTTTGTTATTCTTTTTAAAAGGTTTGGATCCATCGGTCATTTGCATCTTTAACATGTTTCAAGCATGCATATCTATTTTTTAAAGCATGTGTCGAAAAATCTTAGTCCTGCCAAATTCCAAGCTATTGGGGTTGTTGAACTAGTGGAATTTCCAAAACTTCGATAGCTAAAATTTTGTGTTCATTTGTGGTGTGTGACTAAATTTTATTTACTTACATTTGTTTTTTCTTTTAATTTTTTCCATCACAAACTCTAAATGGAAAAGTGAAAATTAATGTTTCGATTTGAGAAAAAAGTATACTTCCTAAATGGAAATGCCCAATGCACAAATTTAGAGAGAAATATTTCCAAAAAGTGTCTGTAATTTTTAGGCTTAGTAAACACTTTTTAGTTTTTATATATCAAGTTTTGCAATCGTCGGGAAAAGACGAAGGCGGGGGAATTTTAACTAAGTGTTGAATCCCAACCCATAAGTCATTCCTTACAAAAATATACCCGTTATGCATGATAATTCACGTTACAATCATCAATGATCGTTAGGTCAGCTTTTTGTAAATGGGCAAACCTAAGGCTTGTTTTACTCAGGTAAATATCCCACCGCACGTTCACTTGAGAATTTAAAGAGAATTTGTTATTTTCTTTAAAAAGGTTTGGATCTATGGGGCATTTACATCTTTAACTTGTTTCACGCATCCACATCCTTTTTTTAAAGCATGGGTAGAAAAATCTCTTTCTTATCAAATTCCAATCTTTTGGGGTTGTTGAACTAATGGAATTTCCCAAACTTTATTAACAAAACTTTTGTGTTCATTTGTGGTGTGTGAATAAATTTTCTTTACATACATTTGTTCTTGCTTTAAATTTTTTCCATACACAACCACAAAAATGTCCATTTCGTCGTAATCTATTTGCCTTTCTTCTCTTTTTTTTCTAGAGATTAAGAAAAAAGTGAAACTCAAAATTTTGATTTAGGAAAAAATTATACAACCAAAATGGAAATGCACAATACACAAATTTAGAGAGAGATATTTTTAAAAAGTGTATATAATTTTTAGGGATTGTAAACTCTTTTTTGTTTTTATATATCAGGTTTTGCAATCGTTGGAAAATATGGTGGCAGGGGAATTTTAATTGAGTGTTGAATCCCTACCCATAAGTCATTCCTTACAAAAATATAGCCCATTACGGATGATAAATCAATTTACAATCATCAATGATCGTTAGGTAAGCTTTTTGTAAATGGGCAAAATCATGGTTTGTTTGACTCGGGTAAATATTCCACCGCACGTTCACTTGAGAATTTAATGATCGTTTGTTATTTTTTTTTAAAAGGTTTGGATCCATAGGTCATTTGCATCTTTAACATGTTTCAAGCATGCTTATCCATTTTTAAAAGCATGTGTAGAAAAATCTCTATCTTATCAAATTCCAAGTTGTTGGGATTGTTGAACTAGTGGAATTTCCCAAACTTGGATAACAAAACTTTTGTGTTCATTTGTGGTGTGTGAATAAATTTTCTTTACTTACATTTGTTATTGCTTTAAATTTTTTCCATACACAAACTCTAAATTTTTTATTTCGTTGTGATCTATTTGCCATTCATCCCTTTTTGTACTACGAGATGAAGGGAAAGAAGTGAAACTCAAGTTTTGATTTAAGAAAAAGTATACGTCTCAATTGGAAATGCACAATGCACAAATTTAGAGAGAGATATTCCAACAAAGTGCCTATAATTTTAAGGGATTGTAAACTCTTTTAGTTTTTATATATCTGGTTTTGTAATCGTCGGGAAAAGGGAGAGGCGGGGGAATTTTAATTGAGTGTTGAATCCCAACCCATAAGTCATTCCTTACAAAAATATAGCCCGTTACGCATGATAAATCACTTTACAATCCTCAATGATTGTTAGGTCAGCATTTTGCAAATGGGCAAAACAATGGCTTGTTTGACTCAGGTAAATATCCCACCGCACGTTCACCTTAGAATTTATTGACCGTTTGTTATTCTCTTTTAATGGTTTGGATCCATTTGTCATTTGCATCTTTAACATGTTTCATGCATGCAGATCCATTTTTTCAAGCATGTGTAGAAAAATCTCTTGCTTATCAAATTCCAAGCTATTGGGGTTGTTGAACTAGTGGAATTTCCCAAACTTGAATAACAAAAATTTTGTGTTCATTTGTGGTGTGTGAATAAATTTTCTTTACTTACATTTGTGATTGCTTTAAATTTTTTCCATACACAAACTCTAAATTTTTTATTTCGTTGTGATCTATTGGCCTTTCATCTCTTTTTTGTCAACAAGATGAAGGGAAAAAAGTGAGAACTCAAGTTTTGAATTAAGAAAAAAGTATAGATCTAAAATGGAAATGCAGAATGATCAAATTTAGAGAGAGATATTTCTAAAAAGTGTCTGTAATTTTTAAGGATTGTAAACTCTTTTTAGTTTTTATAAATCAGGTTTTGCAATCGTCGGGAAAAGGGAGAGGCAGGGGAATTTTAACTGAGTGTATAATCCCAAACCATAACTCATTCCTTACAAAAATATAGCCCATTACGCATGATAAATCACTTTACAATCATCAATGATTGTTATGTCTGCTTTTTGTAAATGGGCAAAATAATGTCTTGTTTGACTAGAGTAAATATCCCACTGCACGTTTACTTGAGAATTTAATGACCGTATATTATTCTCTTTAAAAGGTTTTGAGCCATAGGTCATTTGAATCTTTAACATGTTTCAAGAATGCATATTCATTTTTTAAACCATGTGTAGAAAAATCTCTTCCATATCAAATTCCAAGCTATAGGGGTTGTTGAACTAGTGGAATTTCCCAAACTTGGATAACAGAACTGTTGTGTTCATTTTTGGTGTGTCAATAAATTTTCTTTACTTACATTTGCTATTGCTTTAAATTTTTTCCATACACAAACTCCAAAATTTTCATTTCGTTGTGATCTATTTGCCATTCATCCCTTTTTTGTCTACGAGATGTAGGGAAAAAAGTGAAAACTCAACTTTTCATTTAAGAAAAAAGTATACATCTATAATGGAAATGCACAATACAAAAATTTAGAGAGAGATATTTCCTAAAAGTGTTTATAATTCTTAGGGATTCTAACCTCTTTTTACTTTTTATATATCAGGTTTTGCAATCGTCAGGAAAAGGGGGAGGCTGGGGAATTCTAACTAAGTGTTGAATCCCAACCCATAGTCATTCCTTACATAAATATAGACCGTTACGCATGATAAATCACTTTACAATCATCAATGATTGTTAGGTCAGCTTTCTGTAAATGGGCAAAATAATGGTTTGTTTGACCCGAGTAAATATCCCACCGCACGTTCACTTGAGAATTTAATGACCGTTTATTATTCTCTTTAAAAGGTTTGGATCGATCGGTCATTTGCATCTTTAACATGTTTCAAGCATGCATGTCCATTTTTTAAAGCATGTGTAGAAAATTCTCTTTCTTATCAAATTCCAAACTATTGGGGTTGCTGCAGTAGTGGAATTTCCCAAACATGAATAACAAAACTTTTGTGTTCATTTGTGGTGTGTGAATAAATTTTCTTTACTTACATTTGTTATTACTTTTAATTTTTTCCATACACAAACTCTAAAACTTTCATTTCGTTGTGATCTACCTGCCTTTCATCCTTTTTTTGTCTTCGAGATCAAGGAAAAAGTGAAAACTTAAGTTTTGATTTAAGAAAAAAGTATACCTCTAAAATGAAAATGCAAAATGCACAAATTTAGAGAAATATTTCCAAAAAGTGTCTGTAATTTTAAGGGATTGTAAACTCTTTTTAGTTTTGTATATATGAAGTTTTGCAATCATCGGGAAAAGGGCGAGACGGGGGAATTTTAACTGAGTGTTGAATCCTAACCCATAAGTCATTCCTTACAATAATATAGCCTGTTACACATGATGAATCACTTTACAATCATCAATGATCGTTATGTCAGCTTTTTTTAAATAGGCAAAATAATGGCTTGTTTGACTCGGGTAAATATCCCACCGCACGTTCACTTGAGAATTTAATGAGCATTTTTTATTCTCTTTAAAAGATTTGGATCCATTGTTCATTTGTATCTTTAACATGTTTCAAGCATGCTTATCTATTTTTTTATGCATGTGTAGAAAAATCTCTTTCTTATCAAATTCCAAGCTATTGGGGTTCTTGAACTAGTGGAATTTTCCAAACATGCATAACAAAACTTTTGTGTTCATACACAAACTCTAAAATTTTAATTTCGTTGGGATCTATTTGTCTTTCATCCCTTGTTTTACTACGTGATGAAGGGAAACAAGTGAAAACTCAAGTTTTGATTTAAGAAAAAAGTATAGATATAAAATGGAAATGCCCAATGCACAAATTTATAGAGAGATATTTCCAAAAAGTGTCTATAATTTTTAGGGATTTTAAACTCTTTTTAGTTTTGATATATCAGGTTTTGCACTCGTCGGGAAAATGGGGAGGCGGGGAAATTTTAACTGAGTGTTGAATCCAAACCCATAAGTCATTTCTTACAAAAATATAGCCCGTTACACATGATAAATAACTTTACAATCATCAATGATCGTTAGGTCAGCTTTTTGTACATGGGCAAAATAATGGCTTGTTTGACTCGGGTAAATATCCTACCACACGTTCACTTGAGAATTTAATAACCATTTTTTATTCTTTTTTAAAGGTTTGGATCCATCAGTCATTTGCATCTTTAAAATGTTTCAAGCATGAAGATCCATTTTTTCAAGCATGTGTAGAAAAATCTCTGGCTTATCAAATTCCCAGCTATTGGGGTTGTTGAACTAGTGGAATTTCCCAAACATGAATAACAAAACTTTTGTGTTCATTTGTGGTGTTTGAATAAATTTTCTTTACTTACATTTGTTTTTGCTTTAAATTCTTTAAATACACAAACTCTAAAATTTTCATTTCTTTGTGATCTATTTCCCTTTCATCCCTTTTTTGTCTACGAGATAAAGCGAAAATAGTGAAAACTCAAGTTTTGATTAAAGAAAAAAGTATACATCTAAAATGGTAATGCACAATGTAAAAATTTAGAGAGAGATATTTCCAAAAAGTTTCTGTAATTTTTAGGGATTCTAAAGTCGTTTTAGTTTTTATATACAAGGTTTTGCGATCGTCTGGAAAATGGGGAGCAGGGGAATTTTAACTGATTGTTGAATCCCAACCCATAGTCATTCCTTAAAAAAATATAGCCCGTTACGTATCATATATCACTTTACAATCATCAATGATTGTTAGGTCAGCTTTTTGTAAATTGGCAAAATAATGGCTTGTTTGACTCGAGTAAATATCCTGCGGCACGTTCACTTGAGAATTTAATGAGTGTTTGTTATTTTATTTAAAAGGTTTGGATCAATTGGTCATTTGGATCTTTAACATGTTTCAAGCTTGTAGATCCATTTTTTAAAGCATGTGTAGAAAAATCTCTTTCTTATCAAATTCCAAGATATTGGGGTTGTTGAACTAGTGGAATTTCCCAAACTTCAATAACAAAACCTTTGTGTTCATTTATGGTGTGTGACTAAATTTTATTTACTTACTTTTATTATTGCTTTAAATTTTTTCCATACACAAACTCTAAAATTTTCAATTCATTGTGATGTACTTGCCTTTCATCTCTGTTTTGTCTTCGAGATGAAGGGAAAAATGAAATTCAAGTTTTGATTTAAGAAAAATATACATCTAAAATGGAAATGCACAATGCACAAATTTTGAGAGAGATTTTTCCAAAAAGTGTTTGTAATTTTAAGGGATTGTAAACTCATTTTAGTTTTTATATATCAGGTATTGCAATAGTCGGGAAAAGGGGGAGGCGGAGGAATTTTAACTGAGTGTTGAATCCCAACCCATTGCTTATTCCTTAGAAAATTATAGCCCATTAGCCATGATAAATAACTTTTCAATCATGAATGATCATTAGGTTTGCTTTTTGTAAATGGGCAAAATAATGGCTTGTTTGACTCAGGTAAATATCCAACAGCACGTTCACTTGTGAATTCAATGAGCGGCTTGTGAATTCAATGAGCGGTTTGTTATTACCTTTAAAAGGTTATGGATCCATAGGTCATTTGAATGTTTAACATGTTTCAAGCATGCATATCCTTTTTATAAAGCATGTGTAGAAAAATCTCTTTCTTATCAAATTCCAAGCTATTGGGGGGTTCTTAACTAGTGGAATTTTTGAAACTTGGTTAACAAAACTTTTGAGTTCATTTGTGGTGAGTAAATAAATTTTCTTTACTTATATTTGTTATTTCTTTAAATTTTTTCCATACCCAAACTCTAAAATTTTAATTTCGTTGTGATCTATTTGCCTTTCATCTCTTTTTTGTCTACGAGATCAAGGGAAAAAGTGAAAACTCAAGTTTTGATTTAAGAAAAAAGTATACATAAAAAATGGAATTGCACAATGCACAAATATAAAGAGATTTATTTCAAAAAAAGTTTCTGTAAGGTTTTAGGATAGTAAACTCTTTTTAGTTTTTATATATCAGGTTTTCCAATCATTGGTAAAAAGGGGATTCAACCCATAAGTCATAAGTCATTCCTTCCAAAAATATAGCCCGTTATGCAAGATAAATTACTTTACTATCATCAATGATCGTTAGGTCAGCTTTTTGTACATGGGCTAAATAATGGCTTGCTTAACTCTGGTAAATATTCAGCCGCACAGTCACACTAGAATTTAATGAGCATTTGTTATTCTATTTAAAACGTTTGGATCCATTGGTGATTTGTATCTTTAACGTGTTTCAAGCTTGCAGATCCTTTTTTTAAAGCAAGTGTAGAAAAATCTCTTTCTTATCAAATTCCAAGCTATTGGGGTTGTTGAACTAGTGGAATTTCCCAAACTTGGATAACAAAAATTTTGTGTTCATTTGTGGTGTGTGAATGAATTTTCTTTACTTACATTCGCTATTGCTTTAAATTTTTTCCATACATAAACTCTAAAAATTTTATTTCGTTGTGATCCATGTGCCTTTTATCTCATTTTTGTCTACGAGATAAAGGGAAAAGTAAAAACTCAAGTTTTGATTTAAGAAAAAAGTTTACATCTAAAATGGAAAAGCAGAAAGCACAAATGTTGAGAACGATAATTCTAAAAAGTGTCTTTAATTTTTAATGATAGTAAAAACTTTTTAGTTTTTATATATCAGGTATTGCAATCGTCGGGAAAAGCGGGAGGTGGGGGAATTTTAATTGAGTGTAGAATCCCAACCCATAAGTCATTCCTTAAAAAAATATAGCACGTTACGCATGATAAATTGCATTACAACCATCAATGATGGATAGGTCAGCTTTTTGTAAATGGGCAAAATAATGGGTTGTTTGGCTCCGGTAAATATCCCATAGCACGTTCACATGAGAATGTAATGAGCGTTTGTTATTCTCTTTAAAAGGTTTGGATCCAAAGGTCATTTGCATGTTTAACATGTTTCAAGCATGCATGTCCATTTTTTAAAGCATGTGTAGAATTTTAACTGAGTGTTGAATCCCACCCCATATGTCATTCCTTACAAAAATATAGCCCGTTACGCATGATAAATAACTTTACAATCATCAATGATCGTTAGGTCAGATTTTTTTAAATGTGCTAAATAATGGCTTGTTTGACTCAGGTAAATATCCCACCGCACGTTCACTTGAGATTTTAATGAGCATTTGTTATTCTCTTTAAAAGGTTTGTATGCATAGGTCATTTGAATCTTTAACATGTTTGAAACATGCATATCCATTTTTTCAAGCATAGGTACAATTTTAACTGAGTGTTGAATCCCAATCCATAAGTAATTCCTTTAAAAAATATAGCCCGTTACATATCATAAATCACTTTACAATCATCAATAATCGTTAGGTCAACTTTTTGAAAATGGGCAAAATAATAGCTTGTTTGACTCGGGTAAATATCCCACTGCACGTTCTCTTGAGAATTTATTGACCGTTTGTTATTCTCTTTAAAATTTTTGGATCCATAGGTCATTATCATCTTTATCATGTTTCATACATGCATATCCATTTTTTAAAGCATGTGTAGAAAAATCTCTTTCTTATCAAATTCCAAGCTATTGGGGTTGTTGAACTAGTGGAATTTCCCAAACATGGATAACCGAACTTTTTTGTTCATTTGTGGTGTGTGAATAAATTTTCTTTACTTACATTTGTTTTTGCTTTAAACTTTTTCAGTACACAAACTCTAAAATTTTCATTTTGTTGTGATCTACTTGCTTTTCATCTCTTTTTAGTCATCGAGGTGAAGGGAAAAGTGAAAACTCAAGTTTTGATTTAAGAAAAAACTATTCATCTAAAATGGAAATGCACAAAGCACCAATTTAGAGAGAGACATTTCCTAAAAGTGCCTGAAATTTTTAGGGATTGTAAACTCTTTTTAGTTTTTATATATCAGGTTTTGCAATCGTCGAGAAAAAGGGGAGGCGAGGGAATTTTAACTGAGTGTTAAATCCCGACCCATAAGTCATTCCTTACAAAAATATAGCCCGTTACGCATGATAAATCACTTTACAATCATCAATGATCGTTAGGTCAACTTTTTGTAAATGGGCAAAATAATGGCTTGTTTGACTCGGGTAAATAACCCACCGCACGTTCTCTTGAGAATTTATTGACCGTTTCTTATTCTCTTTAAAAGGTTTGGATCCTTAGGTCATTTGAATCTTTAACATGTTTCAAGCATGCATATCCATTTTTTTAAAGCATGCGTAGAAAAATCTCTTTCTTATCAAATTCCAAGCTATTGGGGTTGTTGAACTAGTGGAATTTCCCAAACTTGGATAACAAAACTTTTGTGTTCATTTTTGGTGTGTGAATAAATTTCCTTTACTTACATTTGTTATTGCTTCAATTTTCTCCATACACAGACTCCGAAATTTTCATTTCGTTTTGTTATTCTTGCCTTTCATCTATTTTTTGTCTACGAGATCAAGGGAAAAAAGTGAAAACTCAAGTTTTGATTTAATAAAAAAGTATACATCTAAAATAATAATGCACAATACACAAATTTAGAGAGAGTTATTTCAAAAAAGTGTCTGTAATTATTTGGGATTCTATACTCTTTTTTGTTTTTATATATTAGGTTTTGTAATAGGTGGAAAAGGGGGAGGTGGGGGAATTTTAACTGAGTGTTGAATCCCAACCTATAAGTTAACCTTTCAAAAATATAGCCCGTTATGCATGATAAATCACCTTACAATCACCAATGATCGTTAGGTCGGCTTTTTGTAAATGGGCAAAATAATGGCTTGTTCGACTTGGGTAAATATCCCAGCACACATTCACTTGAGTATTTAATGAGCGTTTGTTTTTCTCTTTCAAAGATTTGGATCCATCGGTCATTTGCATCTTTAACATGTTTCAAGCATGCATATCCATTTTTTCAAGCATGTGTAGAAAAATCTCTTTCTTATCAAATTCCAAGCTATTGGGGTTGTTGAACTAGAGGAATTTCCACAACTTGGATAACAAAACTTTTGTGTATAAATTCTATTTACTTACATTTTTTAATGTTTTATATTTTTTCTGTACACAAACTCTATAATTTTCATTTTGTTGTGATATATTTGCCTTTCATCCTTTTTTTGTGTATGAGATCAAGGGAAAAAAGTGAAAACTCAAGTTTTTATTAAAGAAAAAAGTATAGATCTAAAATGGAAATGCACAATGCACAAAGCTAGACAGAGATATTTCAAAAAAATATCTGTAATTTTTCGGGATTGTAAACTCTTTTTAGTTCTTATATACCAGGTTTTGCTATCGTTGGGAAAAGGGGGAGGCGGGGGAATTTTAACTGAGTGTTGAATCCCAACCCAAAGTCATTCCTTACAAAAATATAGCCAGTTACGCATGATAAATCACTTTACAATCATCAATGATTGTTAGGTTAGCTTTCTGTAAATGGGCAAAATAATGGCTTGTTTGACTCGAGTAAATATCCCAGTGCACGTTCACTTGAGAATTTAATGAGCGTTTTTTATTCTCTTTAAAAGGTTTTGGCTCCATCGGTCATTTGCATCTTTTACATGTTCCAAGCATGCATATCCATTTTTTAAAGCATGTGTAAAAAAATCTCATTCTTATCAAATTCCAAGCTATTGGGGTTGTTGAACTAGTGGAATTTCCCAAACATCGATAACAAAACTTTTGTGTTCATTTGTGATATGTCACTAATATTTCTTTACTTACGTTTTTTATTGCTTTAAAATTTTCTATACACAAACTCTAAAATTTTCATTTCTATGTGATCTACTTGCCTTTCAACTCTTTTTTGTCTTCGAGATGAGGGGAAAAGTGAAAACTGAAGTTTTGATTTAAGAAAAAAGTATAATTCTAAAATAGAAATGCACAATGCACAAATTTAGAGAGAGATATTTCCTAAAAGTGTCTGTAATTTTAGGGTTTGTACACTCTTTTTAGTTTTTATATATCAAGTTTTGCAAACATCGGGAAAAGGCGAAGGCGGGGGAATTTTAACTAAGTGGTTAATCCCAACCCATAAGTCATTCCTTACTAAAATATAGCCCGTTACGCATGATAAATCACTTTACATTCATCAATGATCGTTAGGTCAGCTGTTTGTAAATGGGTGAAATAATGGCTTGTTTGACTCGGGTAAATATTCCACTGCACGTTCACTTGAGAATTTAATGAGCGTTTGTTATTCTCTTTAAAAGGTTTGGATCCATAGGTCATTATCTTTAACATATTTCCAGCATGCTTATCTATTTTTTAAAGTATGTGTAAAAAAATGTCTTTCTTATCAAATTCCAAGCTATTGGGGTTGTTGAACTAGTGAAATTTCCAAAAATTGGATAACAAAACTTTTGTGTTCATTTGTGGTGAGTGAATAAATTTTATTTACTTACATTTGTTTTTGCTTTAAATTTTTTCCGTGCACAAACTCTAAAATTTTAATTTCGTTGTGATCTATTTGCCTTTCATCCCTTTTTTGTCTATGAGATGAATGGAAAAAAAGTAAAAACTCATGTTTTGATTTAAGAAAAAAATATATCTAGAATGGAAATGCACAATGCCCAAATATAGAGAGAGTTATTTCCAAAAATTTTCTATACCTTTTAGGGATTGTAAACTCTTTTTAGTATTTATATATCCGGTTTTGCAATCGTCTGGAAAAGGGGGAGTGGGGGAATTTTAACTGAGTATTGAATCCCAACACATATGTCATTCCTTACAAAAAGAATAGCCTTTTATGCATGACAAATCACTTTACTATCATCAATGATCGTGAGGTCAGCTTTTTGTACATAGGCAAAATAATGGCTAGTTTGACTCGGGTAAATATCCCAACGCACGTTCACTTGAGAATTGAATGACCATTTGTTATTCTCTTTTAAAGGTTTGGATCCATTGGTCATTTGCATTTTTAACATCTTTCAAGCATGCAAATCCATTTTTTAAAATATGTGTAGAAAAATCTCTTGCTTATCAAATTTCAAGCAATTGGGGTTGTTGAACTAGTGGAATTTCCCGAACTAGAATAACAAAACTTTTGTGTTCATTTGTGGTGTGCTAATAAATTTTCTTTACATACATTTGTTTTTGCTTCAAATTTTTTCCATACACAAACTCTAAAATTTTTATTTCGTTGTGATTTAACAACGAAATCACAACGAAATAAAAATTTCATTGTCTATGACATGAATGGAAAAAAGTAAAAACTCATGTTTTGATTTAAGAAAAAAATATATCTAAAATGGAAATTCACAATGCACATATATAGAGAGAGTTATTTCCAAAATGTGTCTATAATTTTTAGGGATTCTAAACTCTTTTTAGTCTTTATATATCAGGTTTTGCAATCGTCGAGAAAAGGAATAGCGGGGGAATTTTAACTGAGTGTTGAATCCAAACCCATAAGTCATTCCTTACAAAAATATAGCCCGTTACGCATGATATATCACTTTACAACCTTCAATGATCGTTAGGTCAGCTTTTTGTAAATGGATCCGGCTATTTGTAAATATCCCACTGCACATTCACTTGAGAATTTAATGATCGCTTGTTATTCTCTTTAAAAGGTTTGGATCCATAGGTCATTTGCATCTTTAACATGTTTCAAGCATGCATGCCCATGTTTTAAAGCAAGTGTAAAAAAATCTCTTACTTATCAAATTCCAAGCTATTGGGGTTGTTGAACTAGTGGAATTTCCCAAACTTGGATAACAAAACTTTTGTGTTCATTTGTGGTGTGTGAATAATTTTTTTTACTTACATTTGTTAATGCTTTAAATTGTTTCCATAGACAAACTCTAAAATTTTAATTTTGTTGTCATCTATTCTCTTTTTTGTCTACACGATGAAGGTAAAAAAGTGAAAACTCAAGTTTTAATTTAAGAAAAAAGTATACATCTAAAATAGAAATGCACAATGCTCAAATTTAGAGAGAGATATTTCAAAAAAGTGTCTGTAATTTTTAGGGATTGTAAACTCTTTTTAAATTTTATATATCCCATTTTGCAATCGTCGGGAAAAGGGGGAGGCAGGGGAATTTTAACTGTGCGTTGAATCCCAAGCAATAAGTCATTCCTTACAAAAAAATATCCCATTATGCATGATAAATCACTTTAAAATCATCAGTGGTCGTTAGGTCAGCTTTTTGTAAATGGGCAAAATAATGGCTTGTTTGACACGGCTAAATATCCCACCCCACGTTCACTTGAGAATTTAATGAGCGTTTGTTATTCTCTTTAAAAGGTTTGGATCCATTGGTCATTTGCATCTTTAACATGTTTCAAGCTTGCAGATCCATTTTTTAAAGCATGTGTAGAAAAATCTCTTTCTTATGAAATTCTAAGCTATTGGGGTTGTTGAACTAGTGGAATTTCGCAAACTTGGATAACAAAACTTTTGTCTTCATTTGTGGTGTGTGAAAATTTTTTCTTTACTTACATTTGTTATTGCTTTAAATTTTTTCCATACACAAACTCTAAAATTTTCAATTTGTTGTGATCGACTTGCCTTTCATTTCTATTTTGTCTACGAGATGAAGGGAAAAGTGAAAACTCAAGTTTTGATTTAAGAAAAAAGTATACATCTAAAATGGAAATGCACACAGCACAAATTTTGAGAGAGATATTTCCAAAAAGTTTCTGTAATTTTTAGGGATTCTAAACTCTTTTTAGTTTTTATATATCACGTTTTGCAATTGTCGGGAAAAGGGGGAGGCGAGGGAATTTTAACTGAGTGTTGAATCCCAACCCATAAGTCATTCCTTAAAAAAATATAGCCCGTTACACATGTTAAATCACTTTACAATCATTAATGATCGTTAGGTCTGCTTTTTGTAAACGGGGAAAACAATGGCTTGTATGACTCAGGTAAATATCCCACCACATGATCACTTGAGAAATTAATGAGCATTTTTTATTCTCTTTAAATGGTTTGGATCCATAAGTCATTTGCATCTTTAACATGTTTCAAGCATGAATATCCATTTTTTGAAGCATGTGTAGAAAAATCTCTCTCTTATTAAATTCAAAGCTATTGGGGTTGTTGAACTAGTCGAATTTCCAAAACCTGGATAACAACACTTTTGTGTTCATTTGTCGTGTGTGAATAAATTTTCTTTACTTACATTTGTTATTGCTTTAATTTTTTTTCCATACACAAACTCTAAAATTTTCATTTCGTTGTGATCTATTCGCCTTTCATCTGTTTTTTGTCTACAAGTTGAAGGGGAAAATGTGAAAACTCAAGTTTTGATTTCAAAAAAAAGTTTACATCTAAAATGGAAATGCAAAACGCATCAATTTAGAGAGAGATATTTCCAAAAAGTGCCTGTAATTTTTAGGGATTGTAAACTCTTTTTAGTTTTTATATATAAGTTTTTGCATTCGTCGAGAAAAGAGGGAGGCATGGGAATTTTAACTGAGTGTTGAATCACAACCCATAAGTCATTCATTACAAAAATATAGCCCGTTACACATGATAAATCACTTTACAATCATCAATGATCGTAAATTCGCAAAATAATGGCTTGTTTGACTCAGGTTAATATTCCTCCACATGTTCACTTGTGAATTTAATGAGCGTTTGTTATTCTCTTTAAAAGGTTTGGATCATTTGGTCATTTGCAACTTTAACATGTTTCAAGCATGCAGATCCATTTTTTAAAGCCTGTGTAGAAAAATCTCTTTCTTATCAAATTCTAAGCTATTGGGGTTGTTGAACTAGTGGAATTTCCCAAACTTGGATAACAAAACTCTTGTGTTCATTTGTGTTGAGTGAACAAATTTTCTTTACTTACATTTTTTATTGCGTTAAATTTTTTCCATACATAAACTCCAAAATTTTCATTTCGTTGTGATCTATTTGCCTTTTATCTCATTTTTGTCTACGAGATGATGGGAAAAGTGAAAACTCAAGTTTTGATTTAAGAAAAAAGTATACATTTAAAAAGGAAAAGTACAATGGACAAATGTAGAAAGAGAAAATTCCAAAAAGTGTCTATAATTTTTAGAGATTGTAAACTCTTTTTAGTTGTTATATATCAGGTTTTGCAATCAACGGGAAAAGGGAGAGGCGGGGGAATTTTAACTGAGTGTTGAATCCCAACCCATAAGTCATTCCTTACAAAAATATAGCCTGTTACACAAGTTAAACATCTTTATTATCATCAATGATCGTTAGGTCAGCTTTTTGTAAATGGGCAAAATAATTGCTTTTTTGACTCGGGTAAATATCCCACCGCACGTTCACTTAAGAATTTATTGAGCAGTTTCTTATTCTCTTAAAAAAGTTTGGATCCATACTTCATTTGCGTCTTTAACTTGTTTCAAACATGCATATCCATTTTTTAAAGCATGTGTAGAAAAATCTTTTTCTTATCATATTCCAAGCAATTGGGGTTTTTGAACTAGTGGAATTTCCCAAACATGGATAAAAAAACTTTTGTGTTCATTTGTGGTGTGTGAATAAGTTTTCTTTACTTATATTTATTATCGCTTTAAATTTTTTACATACACAAACTCTAAAATTTTTATTTCGTTGTCATCTATTTGCCTTTCATCACATTTTTTGTCTACGAGATGAAGGGAAAAGTGAAAACTCAAGTTTTGATTTAAAAAAAAAGTGTACATCTAAAATGGAAATGCACAATGCACAAATTTAGAGAGAGATATTTCCAAAAGGTGTCTGTAATTTTTAGAGATTGTAAACTCTTTTTAGATTTTATTTATCAGGTTTTGTAATCGTAGGGAAAAGGGGGAGGCGGGGCAATTTTAACTGAGTGTTGAATCCCAACCCATAAGTCATTCCATACAAAAATATAACCCATTATGCATGATAAATCACTTTATTATAATCAATGATCGTTAGGTGAGCTTTTTGTAAATGGGCAAAATAAAGGCTTGTTTGACTCGTGTAAATATCCCACTGTACGTTCACATGAGAATTTAATGAGCATTTGTTATTCTCTTTAAAAGGGTTGGATCCATAGGTCGTTTGCATCTTTAACATGTTTCAAGCATGCATATCCATTTTTTAACGCATGTGTAGAAAAATCTCTTTCAAGTCCAATTCCAAGCCGTTGGGGTTGTTGAACTAGTGGAATTTCCAAAATTTGGATAACAAAACTTTTGTGTACATTTTTGGTGTGTAAATAAATTTTCTTTACTTACATTTGTTATTGCTTTAAATTTTTTCCATACATAAACACTAAAATTTTCATTTCATTGTGATCTATTTACCTTTCATCTCTTTTTTGTCTACGAGATGAAGGGAAAAGAGAAAACTCAACTTTTGATTTAAGAAAAAAGTGTACATCTAAAATGGAAATGCACAATGCACAAATTTAGAGAGAGATATTTCCAAAAAGTGTCTTTAATTTTCAGGGATTGCAAACTCTTTTTAGTTTTTATATATCACATTTTTCAATCGTCGGGAAAAGGTGGAGGCTAGGGAATTTTAACTGAGTGTTGAATCCCAACCCTTATGTTATTCCTTACAAAAATATAGCCCGTTATGCATGATAAATCACCTTACAATCATCAATGATCGTTAGGCCAGCTTTTTGTAAATTGGCAAAATAATGGCTTGTTTGACTTGAGTAAATATCCCAACATACGTTCACTTGAGAATTTAATGAGTGTTTGTTATTCTCTTTAAAAGGTTTGGATCCATAGGTCATTTGAATCTTTAACATGTTTAGAGCATGCATATCCATTTTTTAAAGCATGTGTAGAAAAATCTTTTTCTTATCAAATTCCAAGCTATTGGGGCTGTTGAACTTGTGGAGTTTCCCAACCTTGGATAACAAAACTTTTGTGTTCATTTGTGGCATGTGAATAAATTTTCATTTCTTACATTTGTTATTGCTTTAAATTTTTTCCAAACACAAACTCTAAAATTTTCATTTCATTGTGAGCTATTTGCCTTTCATTTTTTTTTCTACGAGATGAAGGCAAAAGTGAAAACTCAACTTTTGATTTAAGAAAAAAGTATAAATCTAAAATTAAAATGTACATTGTAAAACTTTAGAGAGAGATATTTCCAAAAAGTGTCTATAATTTTTAGGGATTGTAAACTCTTTTTATTTTTATATATCAGGTCTTGCAATCATCTGGGAAAGGGGGACGCGGCGGAATTTTAACTGAGTGTTGAATCCCAACCCATAAGTCATTCCTTACAAAAATACAGCCTGTTGCACATGATAAATCACTTTGCAATCATCAATGATCATTCGGTCAGCTTTTTGTAACTGGGCAAAATAATCGCTTGTTTGACTCGGGTAAATATCCCACCGCACGTTCACTTGAAAATTTAATGAGCGTTTGTTATTCTCTTTAAGAGGTTTGGATCCATCAGTCATTTGCATCTCTAACATGTTTCAAGCACGCAGATCCATTTTTTAAAGCATGTGTACAAAAATCTCTTTCTTATAAAATTCCAAGTTATTGGGGTTGTTGAACTAGTGGAATTTCCAAAAAATGGATAACAAAACTTTTGTGTTCATTTGTTGTGTGTGAATAAATTTTCTTTACTTACATTTGTTATTGCTTTAAATTTTTTCCATACACAAACTCTAAAATTTTCATTTTCGTTCTGATCTACTTGCCTTTCAACTCTTTTTTGTCTTCGAGATGAAGGGAAAAGTGAAATCTCACGTTTCTATTTAAGAAAAAAGTATCCATCTAAAATGGAAAAGCATAAAGCACAAATTTAGAGAGAGAGATTTCTAAAATGTGTCTGTAATTTTTTGGGATTGTAAACTCTTTTTAGTTTTTGTATATAGTGTTTCGCAATCGTCAGGAAAAGGGGGAGGCGAGGGAATTTTAACTGTGTGTTGAATCCCAAGCCATAAGTCATTCCTTACAAAAATATAGCCCATTACGCATGATAAATCATCTTACAATCACCAATGATCATTAGGTCAGCTTTTTGTAAATGGGCTAAATAATGGCTTGTTTGAATCGGGTAAAAATCACATCGTACATTAACTTGAGAATTTAATGAGCGTTTGTTATTCTCTATGAAAGGTTTGGATCCATAGGTCATTTGCATCTTTAACATGTTTCAAGCATGCATATCCATTTTTTAAAGCATGTGTAGAAAAATCTCTTTCTTATCAAATTCCAAGCTATTGTGGTTGTTGACTTGGTAGAATTTCCCAAACTTGGATAACAAGACTTTTGTGTTCATTTGCGGTGTGTGAATAAATTTTCTTGACTTACATTTGTGATTGCTTTAAATTTTTTCCACACACAAACTCTAAAATTTTCATTTCGTTGGGATCTATTTGCCTTTCATCTATTTTTTGTCTACAAGATGAAGGGAAAAAAGTGAAAACTCAAGTTTTTATTCAAGAAAAAAGTATACATCTAAAATGGAAATGCAAAATGCACAAATTTAGAGAGAGATATTTCCAAAAAGTGTCTATAATTTTAAGTGATTGTAAACTATTTTTAGTTTTTATATACCAGGTTTTGCTATCGTCGGAAAAGGGGGAGGCAGGGGAATTTTAACTTAGTGTTGAATCCCAACCCATAAGTCATTCCTTACAAAAATATAGCTTGTTTCGTATGATAAATCACTTTACAATCATCAATGATCGTAAATTAGTAAAATAATGGCTTGTTTGAGTCGGGTAAATATCCCACCGCTCGTTCTCTTGAGAATTTAATGAGTGTTTTCTATTCTCTTAAAAAGGTTTGGATCCATTGGTCATTTGCATCTTTAACATGTTCCAAACATGCAGATCCATTTTTTAAAGCATGTGTAGAAAAATCTCTTTTTTATCAAATACCAAGCTATTGGGGTTGTTGAACTAGTAGAATTTTCCAAACTTGGGTAACAAAAATTTTGTGTTCTTTTGTGGTTCGTGAATAAATTTTCTTTACTTACATTTGTTATTGATTTCAATTTTTTCCATATACAAACTCTAAAATTTTCATTTCATTGTGATCTATTTGCCTTTCATCTCTTTTTTGTCTATGAGATGAATGGAAAAGTGAAAACTCAAGTTTTGATTTAAGAAAGTAGTTATACCTAAAAACGAAAAGAACAATGCACAAATGTGGAGAGAGATAATTTCAAAAAGTGTCTATAATTTTTAGAGATTGTAATCTCTTTTATTTTTTATATATCAGGTTTTGCAATCGTCGGGAAAAGGGGGAGGCGGGGGAATTTTAACTGAGTGTTGAATCTCAACCCATAAGTCATTCCTTATGGGTCGTTAGGTCAGCTCTTTTCTTTACTTACATTTTTTATTTCTTTAAATTTTTTCCGTACACAAACTCTAAAATTTTCATTTCATTTTGATCTATTTTCCTTTCATCTCTTTTATGTCTACGAGATGAAGGGAAAAGTGATAACTCAATTTTTGATTTAAGAAAAAAGTATGCATCTAAAAAGGAAATGCACAATCCAAAAATTTAGAGAAACATATTTCAAAAAAGTGTCTGTATTTTTTAGCGATTGTAAACTCTTTTTAGTTTTTATATATCTAGTTTTTGCAATCGTTGGGAAAAGGGGGAGGTGGGGGAATTTTAACTGAGTGTTGAATCCCAACCCATAATTTATTCCTTACAAAAATATAGCCTGTTACGCTTGATAAATCACTTTACAATCATCAATGATCGTTAGGTCAGCTTTTTGTACATGGGCGAAATAATGGCCTGTTTGACTCGGGTAAATATCCCACCGCACGTTCACTCGAGAATATATTGTGCGTTTGTTATTCTCTTTAAAAGGTTTTGATCCATAAGTCCTTTGAAAATTTTACATGTTTCAAGCATGCATATCCATTTTTTAACGCATGTGTAGAAAAATCTCTTTCTTGTCAAATTCCAAGCTATTACGGTTGTGAACTAGTGGAATTTCCAAAACTTTGATAACAAAACTTTTTTGTTCATTTTTGGTGTGTGAAGAAATTTTATTTACTTACATTTGTTATTTCTTTAAATTTTTTCCATACACAGACTCTAAAATTTTGATTTCGTTGTGATCTATTTGCCTTGCATCTCTTCTTTTGTCTACGAGATGAAGGGAAAAGTTAAAACTCGAGTTCTTATTTAAGAAAAAATTATACTCTAAAATGGAAATGCACAATGCACAATGCAAAAATTTAGAGAGAGATACTTCCAAAAAGTGTCTGTAATTTTTAGGGATTTTAAGCTCCATTTAGTTTTTATATATCAGGTTTTGCAATCGTCGGGAAAAGGGGGAGGCGGGAGAATTTTAACAGAGCGTTGAATCCCAACCCATAAGTCATTCCTTAAAAAAATATAGCCCGTTACACATGATAAATCACTTTACAATCATAAATGATCGTTAGGTCAGCTTTTTGTAAATGGGCACAATAATGGCTTATTTGACTCGGGTAAATCAGCACGTTCATTTGGGAATTTAATGAGCATTTGTTATTCTCTTTAAAAGGTTTGGATCCATGGGTTATTTGAATCTTTAACATGTTTCAAGCAAGCATTTCCATTTTTTAAAGCATCTGTCGAAAAATCTCTTTCTTATCAAATTCCAAGCTATTGGGGTTGTTGCACTAGTGAAATTTCCCAAATTTTGATACCAAAACTTTTGTGTTCATTTGTGGTGTCTAAATAAATTTTCTTTACTCACATTTGTTATTGCTTTAAATTTTTTCCAAACACAAACTCTAAAATTATCATTTCGTTGTGATCTCTTGGCCTTTCATCTCTTTTTTGTCTACGAGATGAAGGGAAATGTGAAAACTCAAGTTTTGATTTAAGAAAAATGTATACATCTAAAATGGAAATGCATAATGCACAAATTTAGAGAGAGATATTTCCAAAAAGAGTCGTTAATTTTTAGGGATTGTAAACTCTTTTTAGTTTTTATATATGAGGTTTTGCAATTGTCAGGAAAAGGGGAAGGCGAGGGAATTTTAACTGAGTGTTGAATCCCAACCCATATGTCATTGCTTACAAAAATATAGCCCGTTATGCATGATAAATCACTTTACTTTCATCAATGATCCTTAGGTCAGCTTTTTTTAAATGGGCAAAATAATGGCTTGTTTGACTCGGGTAAATATCCCACCGCACGTTCACTTGAGAATTTAATGTTCGTTTGTTTTTTTCTATAAAAGGTTTGGATCCATAGGTCATTTGCATCTTTAACATGTTTCAAGCATGCATATCCATTTTTTAAAAGCATGTGTAGAAAAATCTATTTCTAATCAAATTCCATGCTATTGGGGTTGTTGTACCAGTAGAATTTCCCAAACTTGGATAACAAGTCTTTTGTGTTCTTTTGTGGTTTGTGAATAAATTTTTTTTACTTACATTTGTTATTGCTTTAAATTTTTTCCATACAAAAACTCTAAAATTTCATTTCTTTTTTATCTATTTGCCATTCATCTCTTTTTTGTCTATGAGATAAAAGGAAAAGTGAAAACTCAAGTTTTGATTTAAGAAAAAAGTATACATCTAAAATCGAAATGCACAATGCACAAATTTAGAGAGAGATATTACCAAAAAGTGTCTATAATTTTTAGGCATTCTAAACACTTTTTAATTTTTATACATCAGGTTTTGCAATCGTCAGGAAAAAAAGGAGGCAGGGGAATTTTAAATGGGTGTTGAATCCCAAACCATAAGTCATTCATTACAAAAATATAGCCCATTACACGTGATAAATCACTTTACTATCAACAATGATTGTGAGGTCAGATTTTTGTAAATAGGCAAAATAAAGGCTTGTTTGACTCAGGTAAATATCCCACTGCACGTTCACTCGAGAATTTATTGAGCATTTGTTTTTCTCTTTAAAAGGTTTGGATCCATAGGTCATTTGCATCTTTAACTTTTTTCAAGCATGCATATCCATTTTTAATGCATGTGTAAAAAAATATCTTTCGTATAAAATTCCAAGCTATTGGGGTTGTTGAACTAGTGGAATTTCCAAAACTTGGATAACAAAATTTTGTGTTCATTTTTGGAGTGTGAATAAATTTTCTTTGCGTACATTTATTAGTGCTTTAATTTTTTCCATACACAAACTCTAAAATTTTCATTTTGAAGTGTCTATTTGCCTTTCATCTTTTTTTTTTTTGTCTACGAGATGAAGGGAAAAGTGAAAACTCAAGTTTTGATTTAAGACAAAAGTACACATCTAAAATGGAAATGCACAATGCACAAATTTAAAAAGAGATATTTCCAAAAAGTGTCTGTAATTTTTAGGGATTGTAAACTCTTTTTAGTTTTTATATATCAGGTTTTGCAATGGTCCAGAAAAGGGGGAGGCGGGGGAATTTTAACTGAGTGTTGAGTACCAACCCATAAGTCATTGGTTAAAAAAATTTAGCCTGTTTCGCAAGATAAATCACTTTGCAATCATCAATGATCGTTTGGTTAGCCTTTTTTAAATGGTCAAAATAATGGCTTGTTTGACTCGGGTAAATTATCCCATTGCACATTCACATGAGAATTTAATGAGCGGTTTGTTATTCTCTTTAAAAGGTTTGGTTCCATAGGTCATTTGCATCTTTAACATGTTTCACGCATGCATATCCATTTTTTAAGGCATGCGTTGAAAAATCTCTTTCTTTTCAAATTCCAAGCTATTAGGGTTGTTGAACTAGTGGAATTTCCCAAACTTGGATAACAAAACTTTTGTGTTCATTTGTTGTGTGTGAATAAATTTTCTTTACTTACATTTGTTATTGCTTAAAATTTTTTCCATACACAAACTCTAAAATTTTCATTTCATTGTCATCTATTTGCCTTTCATCTCTTTTTTTGTCTATGAGATGAAGGGAAAAGTGTAGACACAAGTTTTGATTTAAGAAAAAAGTATATATCTAAAATAGAAATGCACAATGCACAAATTTAGAGAGAGATGTTTGCAAAAAGTGTTTATAATTTTTAGGGAATTGTAAACTCTGTTTAGTTTTTATAAAGCAGGTTTTGCTATCGTCGAGAAAAAGGAGAGGCTGGGGAATTTTCATTGAGTGTTGAATCCCAACCCATAAGTCATTCCTTACAAAAATATAGCCCATTACACATGATACATCACTTTACTATCATCAATGATCGTTAGGTCAGCCTTTTTTAAATGGGCACAATAAAGGCTTGTTTGACTCGGGTAAATTATCCCACCGCACGTTCACTTGAAAATTTAATGAGCGGTTTGTTATTCTCCTAAAAAGGTTTGGATCCATAGATCATTTGCATCTTTAACATGTTTCAAGCATGCGTATCCTGTTTTTAAAGCATGCGTAGAAAAATCTTTTTCTTTTCAAATTCCGAGCTATTAGGGCTGTTGAACTAGTGGAATTTCCCAAACATGGATAACAAAACTTTTGAGTTCATTTGTGGTGTGTGAATAAATTTTCTTTACTTACATTTTTTATTGCTTTAAATTTTTTCCATACACAAACTCTAAAATTTTCATTTCATTTTCATCTATTTGCCTTTCATCACTTTTTTTGCCTACGAGATGAATGGAAAAGTGAAAACCCAAGTTTTGATTTAAGAAAAATGTATATATCTAAAATGGAAATGCACAATGCACAAATTTAGAGAGAGATCTTAAGTGTCTATAATTTTTACCGATTGTAAACTCTTTTTAGTTTTTATAAATTAGGTTTTGATATCATCCGAAAAAGGGGGAGGCTGGGGAATTTTAATTGAGTGTTCAATACCAACCAATAAGTCATTCCTTACAAAAATATATCCCGTTACACATGATAAATTAATTTACAATCATCAATGATCATTACGTTAGCTTTTTTTAAAAGGGCAAAATAATGGCTTGTTTGACTCGGGTAAATTATCCGATAGCACGTTCACTTGAGAATTTAAGGAGCGGTTTGTTATTCTGTTTAAAAGGTTTGGATCCTTAGGTCATTTGCATCTTTAACATGTTTCAAACATTCATATCCATTTTTTAAAGTATATGTAGAAAAATCACTTTCTTCTAAAATTCCAAGCTAATGGGGTTGTTGAACTAGTGGAATTTCCCAAACTTGCACAACAAACCTTTTGTGTTCATTTGTGGTGTGTGAATAAATTATCTTTACTTACATTTGTTATTACTTAAAATTTGTTCTATACACAAACTCTAAAATTTTCATTTCATTGTCCTCTATTTGCCTTTGATCTCTTTTATTGTCTACAAGATGAAGTCAAAAGTGAAAACTTAAGTTTCTATTTAATAAAAAAGTATAGAACTAAAATGGAAATGCACAATGCACAAATGTAGAAAGTGAAATTTCACAAAAGTGTCTGCAAGTTTAAGGGATTGTAAACTCTTTTTAGTTTTTATATATCTGGATTTGCAATCGTCGGGAAAAGGGAGGAGGCGGGTGAATTTTAACTGCGTGTTGAATCCCAACCCATAAATCATTCCTTACAAAAATATTACCCGTTATGCATGATAAATCACTTTACAATCATCAATGATCGTAAGGTCAGCTTTTTGTAAGTGGGCAAAATAATGGCTTCTTTGACCTAGGTAAATATCCCACTGCACGTTCACTTGAGAATTTAATGAACAGTTTGTTATTCTCTTTAAAAGGTTTGGAGTCATTGGTCATTTGCATCTTTAACATGTTTCAAGCATGCATATCCATTTTTTAAACCATGTGTAGAAAAATCACTTTCTTTTCAAATGACAAGCAATTGGGGTTGTTGAACTAGTGGAATTTTCCAAACTTGGATAACAAAACTTTTGTGTTCATTTGTGGTGTGTGAATAAATTTTCTTTACTTACATTTTTTATTGCTTTGAAATTTTTCCATACATAAACACTAAAATTTTTATTTCGTTGTCATCTATTTGCCCTTCATCTCTTGTTTTGTCAATGAGATGAAGGGAAAAGTGAAAACTCAAGTTTTTATTTTAGAAAAAAGTATACATCTAAAACGGAAATACGCAATTCACAAATTTAGAGAGAGATATTTGCAAAAAGTGTCTGTAATTTTTAGGGATTGTAAACCCTTTTTAGTTTGTATATATCAGGTTTTGCAATCGTCGGGAAAAGGAGGAGGCGGGGAATTTTAAATGAGTGTTGAATCCCAACCCATAAGTCATTCCTTACAAAAATATAGCCCGTTACACATGATAAATCACTTTACTATCAACAATGATTTTTAGGTCCGCTTTTTGTAAATGGGCAAAATAATGGCTTGTTTGACTCGGGTAAATATCCCACCGCACGTTCACTCGAGAATTTATTGAACATTTGTTTTTCTCATTAAAAGGTTTGGAGCCATAGGTCATTTGCATCTTTAACATGTTTCAAGCATGCATATCCATTTTTTAACGCATGTGTAAAAAAATCTTTTTCTTATCAAATTCCAAGCTATGGGGGTTGTTGAACTAGTGGAATTTCCAAAACTTGGATAACAAAACTTTTGTGTTCATTTTTGGTGTGTGAATAAATTTTCTTTGCTTACATTTATTATTACTTAAAATTTTTTCTATAAACAAGCTCTAAAATTTTCACTTCATTGTCCTCTATTTGCCTTTCATCTCTTTTATTGTCTACGAGATGAAGTCAAAAGTGAAAACTCAAGTTTCTATTTAATTAAAAAGTATAGATCTAAAATGGAAATGCACAATGCACAAATTTAGAGAGTGATATTTCACAAAAGTGTATGCAATTTTTAGGGATTGTAAACTCTTTTTAGTTTTTATATATCTGGTTTTGCAAACGTCGGGAAAAGGGGGGAGGCAGGGGAATTTTAATTGAGCGTTGAATCCCAACCCATAAGTCATTTCTTACAAAAATATTGCCTGTTACACATGATAAATCACTTTACAATCATCGTTGATCCTTAGGTCAGCTTTTTTTAAATGGGTAAAATAATGGCTTGTTTGATTCGGGTAAATTATCCCACCGCATGTTCACTTGAGAATTTAATGACCAGTTTGTTATTCTCTTTAAAAGGTTTGGATCCATAGGTCATTTCCATCTTTAACATGTTTCAAGCACGCATATCCATTTTTTAAAGCATGTGAAGAAAAATCTCTTTTTCTTCAAATTCCAAGATATTGGGGTTGTTGAACTAGTGGAATTTCCCAAACTTGGATAACAAAACTTTTGTGTTCATTTGTAGAGTGTGAATAAATTTTCTTTACTTACATTTGTTATTGCTTTAAATTTTTTCCATACACAACCTCTAAAATATTCATTTCGTTGTCATCTATTTGCCTCAAATCTCTTTTTTGGTCTACGAGATGAAGGGAAAAGTGAAAACTCAAGTTTTGATTTAAGAACAAAGTATACATCTAAAATAGAAAACCACAATGAAGAAATTTAGAGAGAGATATTTCTGAAAAGTGTTTGTTATTTTTATGGATTGTAAACTTTTTTTATTTTTTTATATATCAGGTTTGGCAATGGTAGGAAAAGGTGGAGGAGGGGGAATTTTATATGAGTGTTGAATCCCAACCCTTAAGTCATTCCTTAAAAAAATATAGCCCGTTATGCATGATAAATCACATTACAATCATCAATGATCGTTAGGTCAGCTTTTGGTAAATGGGCAAAATAATTGCTTGTTTGACTCGGGTAAATTATAGCACCGCACGTTCACTTGAGAATTTAATGAGCGGTTTGTTATTCTATTTAAAAGGTTTGGATCCATAGGTCATTAGCATCTTTAACATGTTTCAAGCATGCATATCCATTTTTTAAAGCATGTGTTGAAAAATCTCTTTTTTTTTTTCAAATTCCAAGCTATTGGGGTTGTTGAACTAGTGGAATTTCCCAAAGTTGGTTAACAAAACTTTTCTGTTCATTTGTGGTGTGTGAATAAATTTTCTTTACTTATATTTGTTATTGCTTTAAATTTTTTCCACACATAAACTCTAAAATTTTCATTTCGTAGTCATCTATTTGCCTTTCATCTCTTTTTTTGTCTACGAGATGAAGGGAAAAGTGGAAAATCAAGTTTTGATTTAAGAAAAAAGTATACATCTAAAATTGAAATGCACAATGCACAAATTTAGAGAGAGATATTTCCAAAAAGTGTCTGTAATTTTTAGGAATTATAACTCTTTTTAGTTTTTATATATCAGGTTTAGCAACCGTTGGCAAAAGGGGAGACGAGGAATTTTAACTGAGTGTTGAATGCCAACCCATAAGTCATTCATTACAAAAATATAGCCCGTTATGCATGATAAATCACTCTACAATCATCAATGATCCTTAGGTCAACTTTTTTTAAATGGGCAAAATAATGGCTTGTTTGACTCGGGTAAATTATCCCACCGCATGTTCACTTGAGAATTTAATGAGCGGTTTGTTATTCTCTTTAAACGGTTTGGATCCATAGGTCATTTGCATCTTTCACTTGTTTCAAGCTTGAATATCCATTTTTTAAAAGCATGTGTTGAAAAATCTCTTTCGTATAAAATTCTAAGCAATTGGGGTTATTGAACTAGTGGAATTTCCCAAACTTGGTTAACAAAACTTTTGTGTTCATTTGTGGTATGTGAATAAATTTTCTTTATTTACCTTTGTTATTTCTTTAAAATTTTTCCATACAGAAACTCTAAAATTTTCATTTCGTTGTCATCTGTTTGCATCTAATCTCTTTTTTTGTCTACGAGATGAAGGGAAAAGTGAAAACTCAAGTTTTGATTTAAGAAAAAAGTATACATCTAAAATGGAAAAGCACAATGCAAAAATTTAGAGAGAGATATTTTTGAAAAGTGTCTGTTATTTTTAGGGATTGTAAACTCTTTTTAGTTTTTATATATCAGGTTTGGCAATGGTAGGAAAAGGGGGAGGCGGGGGAATTTTAACTGAGTGTTGAATCCCAACCCTTAAGTCATTCCTTAAAAAAAATAGCCCGTTACGCATGATAAAATCACTTTACAATCAATAATGATCGTTAGGTCAGCTTTTGGTAAATGGGCAAAATAATTGCTTGTATGACTCGGGTAAATTATCCCACCACACGTTCACTTGAGAATTTAATGAGCAGTTTGTTATTCTCTTTAAAAGTTTTTGATCCATAGGTCATTTGCATCTTTAACATGTTTCAAGCATGCATATCCATTTTTTAAAGCATGTGTAGAAAAACCTCTTTTTTTTCAAATTCCAACCATTGGGGTTGTAAAACTAGTGGAATTTGCCAAACTTGGATAACAAAACTTTTGTGTTCATTTGTGCTGTGTGAATAAATTTTCTTTACTTACATTTGTTATTGCTTTAAAGTTTTTCCACACATAAACTCTAAAATTTTCATTTCGTTGTCATCTATTTGCCTTTCTTCTCTTTTTTCTTCTACGAGATGAAGGAAAAAGTGAAAACTCAAGTTTTGATTTAAGAAAAAAGTATATCACTAAAATGGAAATGCACAATGCACAAATATAGAGAGAGATATTTCCAAAAAGTGTCTGTAATTTTTAGGTATTATAACTCTTTTTAGTTTTTATAAATCATGTTTTGCAATGGTCGGGAAAAGGGGAGGCGGTGGAATTTTATCTGAGTGTTGAATCGTAACCCATAAGTCATTCCTTACAAAAATATAGCCCGTTACGCATGATAACTCACTTTACAATCATATTTGATCATTAGGTCAGCTTTTTGTAAATGGGCAAAATAATGGCTTGTTTGACTCGGGTAAAGTATCCCACCACAGGTTCACTTTAGAGTTTAATGAGTGGTTTGTTATTTTCTTCAAAAGTTTTGGATCCATAGGTCATTTGCATCTTTAACATGATTCATGCATGCAAATCCATTTTTGAAACCATGCGTAGAAAAATCACATTCTTTTCAAATTCCAAGCTATTGGGGTTGTTGAACTAGTGGAATTTCCCAAACTTGGACAACAAAACTTTTTTGTTCATTTGTGGTATGTGAATAAATTTTCTTTACTTACATTTGTTATTGCTTTAAATTTTTTCCACACATAAACTCTAAAATTTTCATTTCATTGTCATCTATTTGCCTTTCATCTCTCTTTTTGTCTACGAGATGAAGTGAAAAGTGAAAACTCATGTTTTGATTTAAGAAAAAAGTATACATCTAAAATGGAAACGCACAATGCACAAATTTAAGGAGAGATATTTCCAAAAAGTGTCTGTAATTTTTAGCTATTGTATACTCTTTTTAGTTTTTATACATCATGTTTTGCAATGGCCGGGAAAAGGGGGAGGCGATGGAATTTTATCTGAGTGTTGAATTGCAACCCATAAGTCATTCCTTAAAAAAATATAGCCCGTTACGCTTGATAACTCACTTTACAATCATATTTGATCGTTAGGTCAGCTTTTTGTAAATGGGCAAAATAATGGCTTGTTTGACTCGGGTAAATTATCCCACCACAGGTTCACTTGAGAATTTAATGAGTGGTTTGTTATTCTCTTTAAAAGGTTTGGATCCAGAGGTCGTTTGCCACTTTAACGTGTTTTAAGCATGCATATCCATTTTTAAAAGTATGCATCGAAAAATTTCATTCTTATCAAATTCCAAGCTATTAGGGTTGTTGAACTAGTGGAATTTCCCAAACTTGGATAAAAAAACTTTTTTGTTCATTTGTGTATGTGAATAATTTTTTTTACTTACATTTGTTATTGCTTTAAATTTTTTCCATACACAAAATCTAAAATTTTCATTTCGTTGCCATCTATTTGCTTTTCATGTCTTCTTTTGTCTACGAGATGTAGGGAAGAGTGAAAACTCAAGTTTTGATTTAGGAAAAAAATATACATCTAAAATAGAAATGCACAATGTTTGGAATCCCAACCCATTAGTCATTCCTTACAAAAATATATCCCGTTACACATGATAAATCAATTTACAATCATCAATGATCGTTGGGTCTGTTTTTTGTAAATTGGCAAAATAATGGCTTGTTTGACTCGTGTAAATTATCCGACAGCACGTTCACTTGAGAATTTAAAGAGCGGTTTGTTATTCTCTTTAAAAGGTTTGGACCCATAGGTCATTTGCATCTTTAACATGTTTCAAGCATTCATATCCATTTTTTAAAGCATGTGTAGAAAAATCACTTTCTCAAATTCCTACCTATTGGGGTTGTTGAACTATCGGAATTTCCCAAACTTGGATAATAAAACTTTTGTGTTCATTTGTGGTGTGTGAATAAATTTTCTTTACTTACATTTCTCTGTGCTTTAAATTTTTTCTATACACAAACTCTAAAATTTTCATTTCATTGTCCTCTCTTTTATTGTCCTATGAGATGAAGGGAAAAGTGAAAACTCAAGTTTCTGTTTAATAAAAAAGTATAGATCTAGAATGGTAATGCACAATGCTAAAATTTAGAGAGTGATACTTCACAAAAGTGTCTGCAATTTATAGGGATTGTAAACTCTTTTTAGTTTTTATATATCTGGTTTTGCAATAAGTCATTCCTTACGAAAATATTGCTCGTTACGCATGATAAATCACTTTACAATCATCGATGATCGTCAGGTCAGCTTGTTGTTAGTGGGCAAAATAATGGCTTCTTTGACTTGGCTAAATATCCCACCGCACGTTCACTTGAGAATTTAATGAACGGCTTGTTATTTTTTTTAAAAGGTTTGGAGTCATTGGTCATTTGCATCTTTAACATGTTTCAAGCATGCATATCCCTTTTTTAAACCATGTGTAGAAAAATCTCTTTCTTTTCAAATTCCAAGCTATTGGGGTTGTTGAACTAGTGGAATTTCCCAAACTTAATTTACAAAACTTTTGTGTTCATTTGTGCTGTGTAAATTAATTTTCTTTACTTACATTTTTTATTTCTTTAAATTTTTCCATACATAAACTCTAAAATTTTCATTTTGTTGTCATCTATTTGCTTTTCATCTCTTTTTTGTCTACGAGATGAAGGGAATAGTGAAAACTCAAGTTTTGATTTATGAAAAATGTATACATCTAAAATGAAAATGTACAATTCATAAATTTAGAGAGAGATATTTCCAAAATGTGTCTGTAATTTTTAGGGATTGTAAACTCTTTTAGTTTTTATATATCAGGTTTAACTGAGTGTCGAATCCCAACCCATAAGTTAGTCATTACAAAAATATAGCCCGTTACGCATGATAAATCACTTTACAATAATCAAAGATCCTTAGGTCAGCTTTTTGTAAATGGGCAAAATAATTGCTTGTTTGACAGGGGTAAATTATCCCACCGAACGTTCACTTGAGAATTTAATATGGGGTTTGTTATTATTTTTAAAAGGTTTGGATCCATATGTCATTTGCATCTTTAACTTGTTTCAAGCATGCATATCCATTTTTTACAGCATGTGAAGAAAAATCTCTTTTTTTTTTCAAATTCCAAGCTATTGGGGTTGTGGAACTAGTGGAATTTCCCAAACTTGGATAACAAAACTTTTGTGTTCATTTGTCGTGTGTGAATAAATTTTCTTTACTTACATTTGTTATTGCTTTAAATTTTTTCCATACACAAACTCTAAAATTTTTATTTCACTGTCATCTATTTGCGTTTCATCTCTTTTTTGTCTACGAGATGAAGGGAAAAGTGAAAACTCAAGATTTGATTTAAGAAAAAAGTATACAACTAAAATTCAAATGCACAATGCACAATTCACAATGCACAAATTTAGAGAGAGATATTTCACAAAAGTGTCTGTAATTTTTATGGATTGTAAACTCTTTTTAGTTTTTATATATCAGGTTTTGCAATAGTCGGGAAAAGAGGGGAGGCGGGGGAATTTTAACTGAGTGTTGAATCCCAACCCATGAGTCATTTCTTACAAAAATATAGCCCGTTACACATGATAAATCACTTTACAATCATCAATGATCGTTAGGTCAGCTTTTGGTAAGTGGTCAAAATAATAGCTTTTTTGACTCGGGTAAATATCCCACCCCATGTTCACGTGAGAATTTAATGAGCGGTTTGTTATTCTCTATAAAAAGGTTAGGTGTCATTGGTCATTTGAATTTTAAACATGTTTCAAGCATGCATATCCATTTTTTAAACCATGTGTAGACAAATCACTTTCTTTTCAAATTCCATGCTATTGGGGTTATTGAACTAGTGGAATTCTCCAAACTTGGATAACAATACTTTTTTGTTCATTTGTGGTATGTGATTAAATTTTCATTACTTACATTTTTTATTGCTTTAAATTTTTTCCACACATAAACTCTAAAATTTTCATTTCGTTGTCATCTATCTGCCTTTCATCTCTTTTTTTGTCTACGAGATGAAGGAAAAACTGAAAAACTCAAGTTTTGATTTAAGAAAAAAGTATATATCTAAAATGGAAATGCACAATGCAAAAATTTAGAGAGAGATATTTCCAAAAAATTTCTGTAATTTTTAGGTATTGTAAACTCTTTTTAGTTTTTATAAATCAGGTTTTGCAATCATCTGGAAAAGGGGGAGGCGGGGGACTTTTAACTGAGTGTTGAATCCCAACCCAAAAGTCATTCCTTAGAAAAATATAGCCCGTTACACATGATAAATCACTTTAAAATCATCAATGATCGTTAGGTCAACTTTTTGAAAATGGGAAAAATAATGGCTTGTTTGACTCGGGTAAATATCCCTTGCAAGTTCATTTGATAATTTAATGTGCGGTTTGTTATTATCTTTAAAAGGGTTGGATCCATAGATCATTTGCTTCTTTAACATGTTTCAAGCATGCATATCCATTTTTTAAAGCTTGTGTAGAAAAATATTTTTCCTATAAAATGTCAAGCTATTGGGGTTATTGAACCAATGGAATTTCCCAAACTTGGATAACAAAACTTTTGTGTTGATTTATGGTGTGTGAATAATTTTTTTTAGTTACATTTGTTATTTCTTAAAATTTTTTCCATACACAAACTTTAAAATTTTCATTTCGTTGTCATCTATTTGCCTTTCATCTCTTTTTTGGTCTATGAGAAGAAGGGAAAGTGAAAACTCAAGTTTTAATTTAAGGAAAAAGTTTACATCTAAAATAGAAATGCACAATGCACAAATTTAGATAGAGATATTTCAAAAAAGTGTTTGTAATTTTTTGGGATTTTAAACTCTTTTTAGTTTTTAAATATCAGGTTTTGCAATCGTCGGGAAAAGGGGCTGCCGGGGGAATTTTAACTGAGTGTTGAATCCCAACCCATAAGTCATTCCTCACAAAAATATTTCCCCTTACGCATGATAAATCACTTTACAATCATCAATGATCGTTAGGTCATCATTTTGTAAATGGGAAAAATAATGGCTTGTTTGACTCGGGTAAATATCCCATCGCACGTTCTCATGAGAATTTAATGAGCGGTGTGCTATTCTCTTTAAAAAGGTTTGGATCCATAGGACATTTGCATCTTGAACATGTTTGAAGCATGCATATGCATATTTTAAAGCATGTGTAGAAAAATCTCTTCTTATGAAATTCCAAGCTATTGGGGTTGTTGAACTAGTGGAATTTCCCAAACTTGGATAACAAAACATTTGTGTTCATTTGTGGCGTGTGAATAAATTTTCTTTACTTGCTTTTTTTATTGCTTTAAATTTTTTCCATAGATAAACTCTAAAATTTTCATTTCGTTGTCATCTATTTGCCTTTCATCTCTTTTTTTGTCTACGAGATGAAGGGAAAAGTGAAAACTCAAGTTTTGAATTAAGAAAAAGTTCTACATCTAAAATGGAAATGCACAATATACAAATATAGAGAGAGATATTTTCAAAAAGAGTTTGTAATTTTTAGGGATTGTAAACTCTTTTTAGTTTTTATATATTAGGTTTTCCGATCGTTGGGAAAAGGGGCAGGCGGGGCTTTTTTAACTGAGTGTTGAATCCCAACCCATAAGTCATTCCTTTCAAAAATATAGCCCCTTACGCATGATAAATCACTTTACAATCATCAAAGATCCTTAGGTCAGCTTTATGTAAATGGGCAAAATAATGGCTTGTTTGACTCGAGTAAATATCCCACCGCATGTTCACTTGTGAATTTAATGAGCGGTTGTTATTATTTTTAAAAGGTTTGGATCCATAGGTCATTTGCATCTTTAGCATTTTTCAAGCATGCATATCTATTTTTTAAAGCATGTGTAGAAAAATCTCTATCTTATCAAATTCCAAGCTATTGGGGTTGTTAAACTTGTGGAATGTCCCAAAGTTGGATAACAAAACTTTTGTGTTCATTTGTGGTGTGTGGATAAATTATCTTTAATTTCATTTTTTATTAATTTAAATTTTTTCCATACACAAACTCTAAAATTTTCATTTTGTTGCCATGTATTTGCCTTTCATCTCTTTTTTTGTCAACGAGATGAAGGGAAATGTGAAAACTCATGTTTTGATTTAAGAAAAAAGTATACAGCTAAAATGGAAATGCACAATGCAAAAATTAGAGAGAGATATTTCCAAAAAATGTCTATAATTTTTAGGGAATGTAAACTATTTTTAGTTTTTATATATCAGGCTTTCCAATTGTCGGGAAAAGCAGGAGGTGGGGGAATTTTAACTGAGTGTTGAATCCCAACCCATAAGTCATTCCTTACAAAAATATAGCCCGTTACACATGATAAATAAATTTACAATCATTAATAATCGTTAGGTAAGCTTTTTATAAATGGACAAAATAAAGGCTTGTTTGACTCGGGTAAATATCCCACCGCACGTTCACTTGCGAATTTAATGAGCGGTTTGTTATTATCTTTAAAAGGTTTGGATCCATAGGTCATTTTCATCTTTAACATGTTTCAAGCATGCATACCCATTTTTTAAAGCATGTGTAGAAAAATCTCTTTCTTATCAAATTCAAAGCTATTGGTATTGTTGAACTAGTGGAATTTCCAAAACTTGGATAACAAAACTTTTGTGTTGAGTTGTGGTGTGTGAATAAATTTTCTTTACTTTTGTTATTGCTTTAAATTTTTTCATACACAAACTCTAAAATTTTCAATTCGTTGTCATCAATTTGCCTTCCATCTCTTTGTTTGTCTACGTGATGAAGGGTAAAGTGAAAACTCAAGTTTTGATTTAAGAAAAAAGTAAACATCTAAAATTGAAATACACAATGCAAAAATTTAGAGAGATATATTTCAAAAAAGTGTTTGAAATTTTAGTGATTGTAAACTCTTTTTAGTTTTTAAATATCAGATTTCAGAATCGTTGAGAAATGGAGGAGACGGGGGAATTACAACTGAGTGTTGAATCGAGTGTGAATAAATTTTCTTTACATAAATTTGTTATTGCTTTAAATTTTTTCAGACAAAAACTCTAAAATTTTCATTTCGTTATCATCTATTTGCCTTTCATCTCTTTTTTTGTCTACGAGATGAAGGGAAAAGTGAGAACTCAAGTTTTGATTTAAGAAAAAGTATACATCTAAAATGGTAATGCACAATGCATAAATTTGGGGAGAGATATTTTCAAAAAGAGTCTGTAAATTTTAGGGATTGTAAAATCTGTTTAGTTTTTATATATCAGGTTTCCAATGGTTGGGAAAGGGGGCAGGCGGGGGAATTTTAACTGAGTGTTCAATCCCGCCCCATAAGTGATTCTTTAAAAAAATTTAGCCCCTTACACATGAAAAATCACTTTACAATCCTCAATGACTGTTAGGTCAGCTTTTTTTAAATGGGAAAAATAATGGCTTGTTTGACTCGGATAAATATCCCACCACACGTTCTCTTGAGAATTTAATGAGCAGTTTGTTATTCTCTTTAAAAGGTTTGGATCCATAGGTCATTTGCATCTTGAACGTGTTTCAAGTATGCATATCCATATTTTAAAGCATGTGTAGAAAAATCTCTTTCTTATCAAATTCCAAGATATTGGGGTTGTTGAACTAGTGGAATTTCCCAAACTTGGATAACAAAACATTTGTGTTCATTTGTGGTGTGTGAATAAATTTTCTTTACATACATTTTTTATTGCTTTAAATTTTTTCCATACACAAACTCTAAAATTTTCATTTCATTGTCATCTATTTGCCTTTCATCTCTTTTTTTTTGTCTACGAGATGAAGGGAAAAGTGAAAACTCAAGTTTTGAATTAAGAAAAAAGTATACATCTAAAATGGAAATGCACAATATACAAATTTAGAGAGAGATATTTTCAAAAAGAGTTTGTAATTTTTAGGGATTGTAAACTCTCTTTAGTTTTTATATATCAGGTTTTCCAATCATTGGGAAAAGGGGCAGGCGGGGGTATTTTAACTGAGTGTTGAATCCCAACCCATAAGTCATTCCTTACAAAAATATAGCCCCTTACGCATGATAAATCACTTTACAATCATCAAAGATCCTTAGGTCAACTTTTTGTAAATGGGCAAAATAATGGCTTGTTTGGCTCGAGTAAATATCCCACCGCATGTTCACTGGTGAATTTAATGAGTGGCTTGTTATTCTTTTTAAAAGGTTTGGATCCATAGGTCATTTGCATCTTTAGCATTTTTCAAGCATGCATATCTATTTTTTAAAGCATGTGTAGAAAAATCTCTATCTTATCAAATTCCAAGCTATTGGGGTTGTTAAACTCGTGGAATGTCCCAAAGTTGGATAACAAAACTTTTGTGTTCATTTGTGGTGTGTGAATAAATTATCTTTAATTTCATTTGTTATTGCTTTAAATTTTTTCCACACACAAACTCTAAAATTTTCATTTTGTTGTCATGTATTTGCCTTTCATCTCTTTTTTTGTCAACGAGATGAAGGGAAATGTGAAAAATCATGTTTTGATTTAAGAAAAAAGTATACAGCTAAAATGGAAATGCACAATGCACAAATTTAGAGAGAGATATTTCCAAAAAGTGTATATAATTTTTAGGGAATGTAAACTATTTTTAGTTTTTATATATCAGGCTTTCCAATCGTCAGGAAAAGCGGGAGGTGGGGGAATTTTAACTGAGTGTTGAATCCCAAACCGTAAGTCATTCCTTACAAAAATATAGCCCGTTACACATGATAAATAAATTTACAATCATTAATGATCGTTAGGTAAGCTTTTTATAAATGGACAAAATAAAGGCTTGTTTGACTCGGGTAAATATCCCACCGCACGTTCACTTGAGAATTTAATGAGCAGTTTGTTATTATCTTTAAAAGGTTTGGATCCATAGGTCATTTTCATCTTTAACATGTTTCAAGCATGCATACCCATTTTTTAAAGCACGTGTAGAAAAATCTCTTTCTTATCAAATTCCAAGCTATTGGTATTGTTGAACTAGTGGAATTTCCAAAACTTGGAACACAAAATTTTTGTGTTGAGTTGTGGTGTGTGAATAAATTTTCTTTACTTACATTTTTTATTGCTTTAAATTTTTTCCATACACAAACTCTAAAATTTTCAATTCGTTGTCATCAATTTGCCTTCCATCTCTTTGTTTGTCTACGTGATGAAGGGTAAAGTGAAAACTCAAGTTTTGATTTAAGAAAAAAGTAATCATCTAAAATTGAAATACACAATGCAAAAATTTAGAGAGATATATTTCAAAAAAGTGTCTGTAATTTTAGTGATTGTAAACTCTTTTTAATTTTTAAATATCAGATTTCAGAATCGTTGAGAAATGGAGGAGGCGGGGGAATTACAACTGAGTGTTGAATCCAGTGTGAATAAATTTTCTTAACATAAATTTGTTATTGCTTTAAATTTTTTCAGACAAAAACTCTAAAATTTTCATTTCGTTATCATCTATTTGCCTTTCATCTCTTTTTTTGTCTACGAGAAGAAGGGAAAAGTGAAAACTCAAGTTTTGATTTAAGAAAAAAGTATACATCTAAAATGGTAATGCACAATGCATAAATTTAGAGAGAGATATTTTCAAAAAGAGTCTGTAAATTTTAGGGATTGTAAACTCTGTTTAGTTTTTATATATCAGGTTTCCGTTGGTTGGGAAAGGGGGCAGGCGGGGGAATTTTAACTGAGTGTTCAATCCCACCCCATAAGTCATTCCTTAAAAAAATATAGCCCCTTACGCTTGAAAAATCACTTTACAATCCTCAATGATTGTTAGGTCAACTTTTTTTAAATGGGAAAAATAATGGCTTGTTTGACTCGGATAAATATCCCACCACACGTTCTCTTGAGAATTTAATGAGAAATTTGTTATTCTCTTTAAAAGGTTTGGATCCATAGGTCATTTACATCTTGTACGTGTTTCAAGTATGCATATCCATATTTTAAAGCATGTGTAAAAAAATCTCTTTCTTATCAAATTCCAAGATATTGGGGTTGTTGAACTAGTGGAATTTCCCAAACTTGGATAACAAAACTTTTGTGTTCATTTGTGGTGAGTGAATAAACTTTCTTTATTTACATTTGTTTTTGCTTTAAATTTTTTCCACACACAAACTCTAAAATTTTTATTTCGTTGTCATCTATTTGCCTTTCATCTCTTTTTTTGTGTACGAGATGAAGGGAAAAGTGAAAACTCAAGTTTTGATTTAAGAAAAAAGTATACATCTAAAAAGGAAATGCACAATGCACAAATTTAAAGAGAGATATTTCCAAAAAGTGTCTATAATTTTTAGTTATTGTAATTTTTTTTAGTTTTTTATATATCAGGTTTTGCAATCGTCAGGAAAAGGGGGAGGAGGGGGAATTTTAACTGAGTGTTGAATCCCAACCCATAAGTCATTCCTTACAAAAATATAGCCCATTACGCATGATAAATAATTTTACAATCATCAATCATCATTAGGTCAGCTTTTTGTAAAAGGGCAAAATAATGGCTTGTTTGACTCGGGTAAATATCCCGCCGCACGTTCACTTGAGAATTTAATGAGCGTTTTGTTATTCCCTTTAAAAGGTTTGGATCACAAGGTCATTTTCATCTTTAATATGTTTCAAGCATGCATATCCATTTTTTAAAGCATGTGTAGAACAATCTCTAACTTATCAGATTCCAAGCTATTGGTGTTGTTGAACTAGTGGAATTTCCCAAACTTGGATAACAAAATTTTTTTGGTCATTTGTCGTGTGTGAATAAATTTTCTTTACTTACATTTGTTATTGGTTTAAATTTTTTCCATACACAAACTCTAAAATTTTCATTTCGTTGTCATCTATTTGCCTTTTATCTCTTTTTTTTTCTACAAGATGAAGGGAAAAGTGAATTCTCAAGTTTTGATTTTAGAAAAAAGTTTACATCTTAAACGGAAATGCACAATGCACAAATTTAGCGAGAGATATTTCCAAAAAGTATCTATAATTTTTAGGGATTGTAAAATCTTTTTAGTTTTTAAATATCAGGTCTTCCAATCGTCGGGAAAAGGGGGAGGTGGGGGAGTTTTAACTGAATGTTGAATCCCAACCCATAAGTCATTCCTTACAAAAATTTTGCCCGTTATGCATGATGAATCACTTTACAATCAGCAATGATCGCTAGGTCAGCTTTTTGTAAATGGGCAAAATAATGGTTTGTTTCGCTCGTGTAAATTATCCCACCGCACGTTCACTTGAGAATTTAATGAGCGGTTTGTTATTCTCTATAAAAGGTTTGGATCCATAGGTCATTTGTATCTTTAACATGTTTCAAGCATCCATATCCATTTTTTAAAGCATGTGTAGTAAAATCTCTTTCTTATCAAATTCCAAGCTATTGGGGTTGTTGAACTAGTGGAATTATCCAAACTTGGATAACAAAACTTTTGTGTTCCTTTGTGGTTTGTGAATAAATTTTCTTTATTTGCATATGTTTTTGCTTTAAATTTTTTCCATACACAAACTGTAAAATTTTCATTTCGTTGTCATCTATTTGCTTTTCGTTTCTATTTTTTTTCTACGAGATGAAGGGAAAACTCAAAACTGAAGTTTTAATTTAAGAAATAAGTATACATGTAAAATGGAAATGCACAATGCACAAATTTGGAGAGAGAGACTTCCAAAAACTGTCCGTAATTATTACGGATTGTAAACTCTTTTTAGTTTTTATATATCAGGTTTTTCAATCATCAGGAAAAGAGGGAGGTGGGGGAATTTTAATTGAGTGTTGAATCCCAACCTATAAGTCATTCCTTAAAAAAATTTAGCTCATTATGCATGACGAATCACTTTACAATCATCAATGATCGTTAGGTCAGCTTTTTGTAAATGTGCAAAATAATGGTTTGTTTGACTCGGGTAAATTATCCCACAGCACATACACTTGAGAATTTAATGACCGGTTTTTTATTCTCTTTTAAAGGTTTGGATCCATAGGTCATTTGCATCTTTAACATGTTTCAAGCATGCATATCCATTTTTTAAATCATGTGTAGAAAAATCTCTTTCTTAACAAATTCCAAGCTATTAGGGTTGTTGAACTAGTGGAATTTCCCTAACTTTGATTACAAAACTTTTGTGTTCATTTGTGGTATGTGAATGAATTTTATTTACTTAAATTTGTTATTGCTATAAATTTTTCCATACACCAACTCTAAAATTTTCATTTCGTTGTCATCTATTTGCCTTTTCAACTATTTTTTTTGTCTTTGAGATAAAGGGAAAAGTGAAAACACAAGTTTTGATTTAAGAAAAAAGTATACATCTAAAAGGGAAATGCACAATGCAAAAATTTAGAGAGAGATATTTCCATGATGTGTCTGCCATTTTTAGGGATTGTAAACTGTTTTTAGTTTTTATATATCAGGTTTTGCAATCATCGGGAAAAGGGGGAGGCCGGGGAGTTTTAACTGAGTGTTGAATCCTAACCCATAAATCATTCCTTACAAAAATATATCTCATTATGCATGATAAATCACTTTACATTCATCAATGATCATTAGGTCAGCTTTTTGTAAATGGGCAAAATAATGGCTTGTTTGACTTGCGTAAATTTCCCACCGCACGTTCACTGGAGAATTTAATGAGCGGTTTGTTATTCTCTTTAAAAGGGTTGGATCCATAGGTCATTTGTATCATTAATATGTTTCAAGCATGCATATCCATTTTTAAAGTATGTGTAGAAAAATTTCTTTCCTATCAAATTCCATGCTTTTGGGGTTGTTGTACTAGTGGAATTTCCCAAACTTGGATAACAAAACTTTTGTGTTCATTTGTGGGGTGTGAATTAATTTTATTTACTTAGATTTGTTATTGCTTAAAATTTTTTCCATACACAAACTTTAAAATTTTCAATTCGTTGTCATCTATTTGCCTTCCATCTCTTTGTTTGTCTACGAGATGAAGGGAAAAGTGAAAACTCAAGTTTTGATTTAAGAAAAAAGTATACATCTAAAATTTAAATACACAAGGCACAAATTTATAGAGAGATATTGCCAAAAAAAATTCTATAATTTTTGGGATTGTAAACTCTTTTTAGTTTTTTTATATCAGGTTTTGCAAAGGAGGGGAAAAGGGGGATGCGGGGGAATTTTAACTGAGTATTGAATCCCAGCCCATAAGTCATTCCTTACAGAAATGTAGCCCGTTACGCATGATAAATCACTTTTCAATCATCAATGATCGTTAGGTCAGCTTTTTGTAAATGGGCAAAATAATGGCTTGTTTGACTCGGGTAAATATGCCACCGCACGTTCACTTGAGAATTTAATGAGCGTTTGTTATTCCATTTAAAAGGTTTGAATCCATTGGTCATTTGCATCTTTAACATGTTTCAAGCATGCATATCCATTTTTTAAAGCATCAGTAGAAAAATCTCTCTCTTATAATATTCCATGCAATTGGGGTTGTTGAACTAGTGAAATTTCCCAAACTTGGATAACAAAACTTATTTTTTCATTTGTGGTGCGTGAATAAATTTTCTTTACTTACATTTGTTATTGCTTCGTATTTTTTCTATACACAAACTCTAAATTTTTCATTTTGTTGTCATCTATTTGCCTTTCATCTCTTTTTTTGTCTAGGAGATGAAGTGAAAAGTGAATACTCAAGTTTTGATTTAAGAAAAAAGTATACATCTAAAATTTAAATGCACAATGCAAAAATTTTGGGAGAGATATTTCTCAAAAGTGTCAGTAATTTTTAGGGATTTTAAACACTTTTTAGTTTTTATATATTAGGTTTTGCAATCGTCGGGAAAAGGGGGAGGAGGCAGGGGAATTTTAACTAAATGTTGAATCCCAAGCCATAAGTCATTCCTTACAAAAATATAGCCCGTTACGCATGATAAATAACTTTACAATCATTACTGATCGTTAGGTAATCTTTTTGTAAATGGGAAAAATAATGGCTTGTTTGACTCGGGTAAATATCCCACCGCACGTTCACTTGAGAATTTAATGAGCGGTTTGTTATTCTCTTTAAAAGGTTTGGATCCATAGGTCATTTACATCTTTAACATGTTTCAAGCATGCATATCCATTTTTTTAAAGTTTGTGTAGAAAAATCTCTTTCTTATCAAATTCCAGGCAATTGCGGTAGTTGAGCTATTGGAATTTCTCAAACTTGGATAACAAAACTTTGTGTTCATTTGTGTGTGTGAATAAATTTTATTTACTTACATTTGTTATTGCTTTAAACTTTTTTCATACACAAACTCAAAAATTTTCATTTTGTTGTCATCAATTTGCCTTTCAACTCTTTTTTGTCTACAAGAAGAAGGAAAAAGTAAAAACTCAAGTTTTGATTGAAGAAAAAAGTAAACATCTAAATTGGAAATGCACAATGAATAAATTTAGAGAGTGTAATTTCCAAAATGTGTCTATAATTTTTAGGGATTGTAAACTCTTTTTAGTTTTTATATATAATGTTTTACAATCGTCGGGAAAAGGGGGAGGTGGGGGAATTTCAACTGAGTGTTGAATCCCAACCCATAAGGCATATCTTATAAAAATATATCCCATTTTGCATGTTAAATCACTTTACAATCATCAATGACTGTTAGGTCAGCTTTTTGTAACTTGGCAAAATAATGGCTTGTTTGACTCGGGTAAATATGCCACCACACATTCACTTGAGAATCTAATGAGCGGTTTGTTATTCTCTTTGAAAGGTTTGGATCCATAGTTCATTTTCATCTTTAACATGTTTCAAACACGCATATCCATTTTTTAAAGCATGTGTAGGAAAATCTCTTTCTTATCAAATTCCAACCTATTGGGGTTGTTGAACTAGTGGAATTTCCCAAACTTGGATAAAAAAAATTGAGTTCATTAGTGGTGTGCGAATAAATTTTCTTTACTTTCATTTTTTATTGCTTTAATTTTTTTCCAAACGCAAACTCTAAAATTTTCATTTCATTGTCATCTATTTGCCTTTCATCTATTTTTTTTTTCTACGAGATGAAGGGAAAAGTGAAAACTCAAGTTTTGTTTTAAGAAAAAAGTATATATCTAAAATGGAAATGCACAATGCACAAATTTAGAGAGAGATATTTCAGAAAAGTGTCTGTAATTTTTAGGGATTGTAAAATCTTTTTAGTTTTTATATATCAGGTTTTGTAATCGTTGGGAAAAGGGGGAGGCGGGGGAATTTTAACTGAGTGTTGAATCCCAGCCCATAAGTCATTCCTTTAAAAAATATAGGCGGTAACGTGTGATAAATCACTTTACCATCATCAATGATTGTTAGGTCGACTTTTCTTAAATGGGAAAAATAATGGCTTGTTTGACTCGGGTAACTATCCTACCGCACGTTCACTTGAGAATTTAATGAGTTTCTTGTCATTCTCTTTAAAAGGTTTGGATCCATAGGTCATTTGCATCTTTTACATGTTTTAACCATGCATATCCATTTTTTAAAGCAAGTGTAGGAAAATATCTTTCTTTTCAAATTCCAAGCTATTGGGGTTGTTGAACTATTGGAATTTCCAAAACTTGGATAACAAAACTTTTGTGTTCATTTTTGGTGTGTGAATAAATTTTCTTTATTTCCATTTGTTATTGCTTTAAATTTTTTCCATACACAAACTCTAAAATTTGCATTTATTTGTCATCAATTTGCCTTTCGTCTCTTTTCTGTCTACGAGAAGAAGGGAAAAGTGAAAACTCAAGTTTTGATTTAAGAAAAAAGTATATATCTAAAATGGAAATGCACACAATGCAGAAATTTAGAGAGAGATATTTCCAAAAAGTGTCTAAAATTTTTAGAGATTGTAAACTCTTTTTAGTTTTTATATATCAGGTTTTGCAATTGTCAGGAAAAGGAGGAGGCGGGGGAATTTTAACTGAGTGTTGAATCCCAACCCATAAGTCATTCCTTACAAAAATATAGCCCGTTACTCATGTTAAATCACTTGCCAATCATCAATGATCAGTAGGTTAGGTTTTTGTAAATGGGCAAAATAATGGCTTGTTTGACTCGGGTAAATATCCCACCACACGTTCACTTACGAATTTAATGAGCGGTCTGTTATTCTCTTTAAAAGGTTTGGATCCATAGTTCATTTGCATCTTTAACATGTTTCAAGCATGCATATCCATTTTTTAAGGCATGTGTAGAAAAATCTCTTTCTTATGAAATTCCAAGCTATTGGGGTTGTTGAACTAGTGGAATTTCCCAAACATGGATAACAAAACTTTTGTGTTCATTTGTGGTGTGTGAATTAATTTTCTTCACGTAATTTTTTCATTGCTTTAAATTTTTTCCGTACACAAAATCTAAAATTTTCATTTCGTTGTCATCTATTTCCCTTACTTCTCTTTTTTGTCTACGAGATGAAGGGAAAAGTGAAAACTCAAGTTTTGATTTAAGAAAAAAGTATACTTCTAAAATGGAAGTGTAAAATGCACAATTTAGAGAGAGATATTTCCAAAAAGTGTCTATAATTTATAGGGATTGTAAACTTTTTTTAGAATTCCAATATCTGGTTATGCAATCGATGGGAAAAGGGGGAGGCGGGGGAATTTTAACCGAGTGTTGAATCCCTTCCCATAATTCATTCCTTACAAAAATATAGCCCGTTACGCATAATAAATCACTTTAAAATCATCAAAAATCATTAGGTCAGCCTTTTGTGAATGGGCAAAATAATGGCTTGTTTGACTCGGGTAAATATACCACCCCACGTTCACTTGATAATTTAATGAGCGGTTTGTTCTTCCCTTTAAAAGTTTTGGATCCATAGTTCATTTGCATCTTTAACATGTTTCAAGCATGCATATCCATTTTTTAAAGTGTGTTGAAAAATCTCTTATCAAATTCCAAGCTATAGATGTTGTCGAACTAGTCGAATTTCCCAAACTTTGACAACAAAACTTTTGTGTTCGTTTATGCAGTGTGAATAAATTTTATTTACTTACATTTGTTATTGCTTTAATTTTTTCCATACACAAACTCTAAATTTTTTTTTCGTTGTCATCTATTTGCCTTTCTTCTCTTTTTTTTTTTCTACGAGATGAAGGGAAAAGTGAAAACTCAAGTTTTGAATTAAGAAAAAAGTATACATCTAAAATGGAAATGCACAATATACAAATTTAGAGAGAGATATTTTCAAAAAGAGTTTGTAATTTTTAGGGATTGTAAACTCTTTTTAGTTTTTATATATCAGGTTTTCCAATAGTTGGGAAAAGGGGCAGGCGGGGGTATTTTAACTTAGTGTTGAATCCCAACCCATAAGTCATTCCTTACAAAAATATAGCCTGTTACATATGATAAATCACTTTACAATCATCAATGATCGTTAGGTCAGCTTTTTATAAGTGGGCAAAATAATGGCTTGTTTGACTCGGGTAAATATCCCACCGCACGTTCACTTGAGAATTTAATGAGCGGTTTGTTATTTTCTTTAAAAATTTTGGATCCATCGGACATTTGCATCTTTAACATGTTTGAAGCATGGATATCCATATTTTAAAGCATGTGTAGAAAAATATCTTTCTTATCAAATTCAGAGCTATTGGGGTTGTTGAACTAGTGGAATTTCCCAAACTATGATAACAAAACTTTTGTGTTCATTTGTGGTGTCTGGATAAATTTTATTTACTTATATTTGTTATTGGTTAAAAAATTTTCCATACACAAAATTTAAAATTTTCATTTCGTTGTCATCTATTTGCCTTACATCTCGTTTTTGTCTACGAGATGAAGTGAAAAGTGAAAACTCAAAGTTTTGATTTAAGAAAAAAAAATACATCTAAAATGGAAATGCACAATGTACAAATTTAGAGAGAGATATTTCGAAAAAGTGTCTGTAATTTTATGGGATTGTAAACTCTTTTTAGTATTTATATATCAGGCTTTGCAATCGTCGGGAAATTGGGGAGGCGGGGGAATTTAAACTGAGTGTTGAATCCCAACCCATAAGTCATTCCTTACAAAAATAAAGCCCGTTACGCATGATAAATCACTTTACAATCATCAATGATCGTTAGGTCAGCTTTTTGTAAATGGGCAAAATAATGGCTTGTTTGACTAAAGTAAATTATCCCACCGCACGTTCACTTGAGAATTTCATGAGCGGTGTTTTATTCTCTTTAAAAGGTTTGGATCCATAGGTCATTTTGCATCTTTAACATCTTTCAAGCATGCATATCAGTTTTTTAAAGCAAGTGAAGAAGAATCTCTTTCTTATCAAAATCCAAGCTATTTGGGTTGTTGAACTAGCGGAATTTCCAAAACTTGGATAAGAAAACTTTTGTGTTCATTTGTGGTGTGTGAATAAATTTTCTTTACTTACATTTGTTACAGCTTTAAATTTTTTCTATACACAAACTCTAAAATTTTCATTTCATTGTCCTCTATTTGTCTTTCCTCTCTTTTATTGTCTACGAGATGAAGGGAAAAGTGAAAACTCAAGTTTCTATTTAATAAAAAAGTTTAGATCTAAAATGGAAATGCACAATGCAAAAATTTAGAGAGTGATATTTCACAAAAGTGTCTACAATTTTTATGGATTTTAAACTCTTTTTAGTTTTTATATATCTGGTTTTGCAATAGTCGGGAAAAGGGGGGAGGTAGGGGAATTTTAACTGAGTGTTGAATCCCAGCCCATAAGTCATTCCTTACAAAAATATTGCTCGTTACGCATGATAAATCACTTTACAATCATCGATGATCGTCAGGTCAGCTTTTTGTTAGTGGGCAAAATAATGGCTTCTTTAACTTGGGTAAATATCCCACTGCACGTTCACTTGAGAATTTAATGAATGGTTCGTTATTCTTTTTAAAAGGTTTGGAGTCATTGGTCATTTGCATCTTGAACATGTTTCAAGCATGCATATCCCTTTTTTAAACCATGTGTAGAAAAATTTCTTTCTTTTCAAATTGCAAGCTATTGGGGTTGTTGAACTAGTGGAATTTCCCAAACTTAATTTACAAAACTTTTGTGTTCATTTGTGGTGTGTAAATAAATTTTCTTTACTTACATTTTTTATTGCTTTAAATCTTTCCATACATAAAATCTAAAATTTCCATTTCGTTGTCATCTATTTGCTTTTCATCTCTTTTTTTGTCTACGAGATGAAGGGAATAATCAAAACTCAAGTTTTGATTTAAGAAAAATGTATACATCTAAAACGAAAATGCACAATTCACGAATTTAGAGAGATATTTCCAAAATGTGTCAGTAATTTTTAGGGATTGTAAACTCTTTTTAGTTTTTATATATCAGGTTTACCAATTGTCGGGAAAAGGGGGAGGCGGGGAATTTTAACTGAGTCTCGAATCCCAACCCACAAGTCATTCATTACAAAAATATAGCCCGTTACGCATGATAAATCACTTTACAATCATCAATGATCCTTAGGTCAGCTTTTTGTAAAGGGGCAAAATATTTGCTTGTTTGACTCTGGTAAATTATCCCACCGCACGTTCACTTGAAAATTTAATGTGAGGTTTGTTATTCTCTTTAAAGGTTTGAATCCATAGGTCATTTGCATCTTTAACTTGTTTCAAGAATGCATATCCATTTTTTAAAGCAAGTGTAAAAAAATCTCTTTCTTATAAAATTCCAAGCAATTGGTGTTATTCAACTAGTGGAATTTCCCAAACTTTGATAACAAAACTTTTGTGTTCATTTGTGGTGTGTGAATAAATTTTCTTTACTTACATTTGTTATTGCTTTAAATTTTTTCCATACACAAACTCTAAAATTTTCATTTCGTTGTCATCTATTTGCCTATCGTCTCTATTTTTTGTCCACGAGAAGAAGGGAAAAGTGAAAACTCAAGTTTTTATTTAAGAAAAAAGTATACATCTAAAATGGAAATGCACAATGCACAAATTTAGAGAGAGATATTTCTAAAAAGTGTCTGTAATTTTTAGGGATTGTAAACTCTTTTTAGTCTTTATATATCAGGTTTTGCAATCGTCTGGAAAAGGGGAAGGTTGGGGATTTTTAACTAGGTGTTGAATCCCAACCCATAAGTCATTCCTTTTAAATATTTAGCCCGTTATGCAAGATGAATCACTTTACAATCATCAATGATCGTTAGGTCAGCTTTTTGTGAAAGGGCAAAATAATGGTTTGTTTGACTCGGGTAAATTATCCCACAGCACGTTCACTTAGGAATTTAATGAGTTGTTTGTTATTCTCTTTTAAAGGTTTTGATCCATTGGTCATTTGCATATTTAACATGTTTCAAGCATGCATATCCATTTTTGAAAGTATGTGTAGAAAAATCTCTGTCTTGTCAAATTCCAAGCTATTGGGGTTGTTGAACTGGTGGAATTTCCCAAACTTGGATTACAAATTTTTTTTGTTCATTTGTGGTATGTGAATAAATATTATTTTCTTAAATTTGTTATTACTTTAAATTTTTCCATACACCAACTCTAAAATTTTTTCCATACACAAACTCTATAATTTTCATTTCGTTGTCATCTATTTGCCTTTCATCTATCTTTTTTGTCTTCGAGATGAAGGGAAAAGTGAAAACACAAGTTTTGATTTAAGAAAAAGTATACATCTAAAATGGAAATGGGGGTGGTGGGGGAGTTTTAACTGAGTGTTTTAAAATCTTTTTAGTTTTTATATATCAGGTTTTGCAATCGTCGGGGAAAGGGGGGAGGGGGGGGGGGGGGGGGGGGGGGGGAATTTTAACTGAGTGTTGAATCCAACCCTCTGAGTCATTCCTTACAAAAATATATCTCGTTACACATGATGAATCACTTTACAATCATCAATGATCGTTAGGTCAGCTTTGAGTAAATGGGCAAAATAATGGCTTGTTTGACTCGGGTAAATTATCCCACCGCACGTTCAAATTTAATATGAGGTTTGTTATTCTCTTTAAAAGGTTTGCATCCATAGGTCATTTGCATCTTTAACTTGTTTCAAGTATGCATATCCATTTTTTAAAGCATGTGTAAAAAATATCTCTTTCTTATAAAATTCCAAGCAATTGGTGTTATTCAACTAGTGGAATTTCCCAAACTTGGATAACAAAACATTTGTGTTCATTTGTGGTGTGTGAATAAATTTTCTTTACTTACATCTGTTATTGCTTTAAATTTTTTCCATACACAAACTCTAAAATTTTCATTTCGTTGTCATCTATTTGCCTTTCATCTCTTTTTTTGTCTACGAGATGAAAGGAAAAGTGAAAACTCAAGTTTTGAATTAAGAAAAAAATATACATCTAAAATGGAAATGCACAATTTACAAATTTAGAGAGAGATATTTTCAAAAAGAGTCTGTAATTTTTAGGGATTGTAAACTCTTTGTAGTTTTTATATATCAGGTTTTCCAATCATTGGGATAAGGGGCAGGCGGGGGAATTTTAACAGAGTGTTGAATCCCAACCGATAAATCATTTCTTAAAAAAATAAAGCTCCTTACGCATGATAAATCACTTTACAATCATCAATGATCCTTAGGTCAGCTTTTTGTAAATGGACAAAATAATGGCTAGTTTGACTCGGGTAAATATCCCACCGCACGTTCACTTGAGAATTTAATGAGCGGTTTGTTATTATCTTTAAATGGTTTGGATCCATAGGTCATTTTCATCTTTAACATGTTTCAAGCATGCATATCCATCTTTTAAAGAATGTGTAGAAAAATCTCTTTCTTATCAAATTCCAAGCAATTGGGGTTGTTGAAGTAGTGGAATTTCCCAAACTAGTATAACAAAACTTTTTTGTTCATTTGTGATGTGTGAATAAATTTTATTTACTTACATTTTTTTTGCTTTAAATTTTTCCATACACAAACTCTAAAATTTTCATTTCGTTGTCATCTATTTGGCTTTCATCTCTTTTTTAGTCTAAGAGATGAAGGGAAAAGTGAAAACTCAAGTATTGATTTAAGAAAAAACTATACATCTAAAATGGAAATGCACAATGCATAAATTTAGAGAGATATTTTCAAAATATGTCTGTCATTTTTAGGGATTGTAAACTCTTTTTAGTTTTTATATATCAGGTTTTGCAATCATCGGGAAAAGGGGGAGGCAGGGGAATTTTAACTAAGTGTTGAATCCCAACCCATAAGATATTGCTTACAAAGTATATCTCATTACGCATGGTAAATCACTTTACAATCATCAATGATGGTTAGGTCAGCATTTTGTAAAAGGGCAAAATAAAGGCTTGTTTGACTCACGTAAATATCCCACCGCACATTCACTTGAGAATTTATTGAGGGGTTTGTTATTCTCTTTAAAATGATTGGATCCACATTTCATTGACATCGTTAACATGTTTCAAGCATGTATATCCATTTTTTAGAGATGTGTAAAAAAATCTCTTTCTTATCAAATGTAAAGCTATTGGGGTTGTTAAACTAGTTGAATTTCCCAAAGTTGGATAACAAAACTTTTGTGTTCATATGTGGTGAGTGAATAAATTTTCTTTACTAAAATTTTTTATTGCTTTAAATATTTTCCATACTCAAACACAAAAATTTTAATTTCGTTGTCAACTATTTGCCTTTCATCTCTTGTTTTGTCTACGAGATGATGGGAAAAATGAAAACTCAAGTTTTGATTTAAGAAAAAAATATACATCTAATATGGAAATGCACAATGCACAAATTTAGATAGTGATATTTGAAAATTGTTTCAGTAATTTTTAGGGATTGTAAACTCTTTTTAGTTTTTATATATCAGATTTTGCAATTGTCGGGAAAAGGGGTAGCGGGAGAATTTTAACTGAGTGTAGAATCCAACCCATTAGTCATTCCTTACAAAAATATAGCCCGTTATGCATGATAAATCACATTACAATCATCAATGATAGTTAGGTCAGCTTTTTGTAAATGGGTAAAATAATGGCTTGTTTGACTTGAGTAAATATCCCGCCGCAAGTTCACTTGAGAATTTAATGAGCGTTTTGTTATTCCCTTTAAAAGGTTTGGATCCATAGGTCATTTTCATATTTAACATGTATCAAGCATGCATATCCATTTTTTAAAGCATGTGTAGAAAAATCTTTTTCTTATCAAATTCCAAGCTATTGGTGTTGTTGAACTAGTGGAATTTCCCAAACTTGGATAACAAATTTTTTTTCGTCATTTGTGGTGTGTGAATAAATTTTCTTTACCTACATTTTTTATTGCTTTAAATTTTTTCCATACACAAACTCTAAAATTTTCATTTCGTTGTCATCTATTTGCCTTTTATCTCTTTTTTTTTCTACGAGATGAAGGGAAAAGTGAAAACACAAGTTTTCATTTAAGAAAAAAGTACACATCTAAAATGGAAATGCATAATGCACATATTTAGAGAGAGATATTTCGAATAAGTGTCTTTAAATTTAAGGGATTGTAAACTCTTTTTAGTATTTATATATCAGGTTTTCCAATCATCGGGAAAATGGGACGCGGGGGAATTTTAACTGAGTGTTGAATCTCAACCTATAAGTCATTCATTACAAAAATATAGCCTGTTATGCATGATAAATCACTTTACAATCATCAATAATCGTTAGGTCGGCTTTTTGTAAATGGGCAAAATATTGGTTTGTTTCACTCGTGTAAATTATCCCACCGTACGTTTACGGGAGAATTTAATTAGCGGTTTGTTATTCTCTTTAAAAGGTTTGGATCCATTGGTCATTTGCATCTTTAACATGTTTCAAGCATGCATATCCTTTTTTTAAAGCATGTGTAGACAAATCTCTATCTTACCAAATTCCAAGCTATAGGGGTTGTCGAACTAGAGGAATTTCCCAAACCTGGATAACAAAACTTTAGTGTTCATTTGTGGTATGTGAAAAAAATTTCTATACATACATTTGTTATTGCTTTAAATTTTTCCATACACAAACTCTAAAATTTTTATTTCGTTGTCATCTATTTGTCTTTCATCTCTTTTTTTATCTACGAGATGAAGGGAAAAGTGAAAACTCAAGTTATGAATTTAGAAAAAAGTATACATCTAAAATGGAAATGCACAATGCACAAATTTAGAGAGATATTTCCAAAAAGTGTCCATAATTTTTAGGGATTGTAAACACTTTTAAGTTTTTACATATCAGGTTTTGCAATCGTCGGGAAAAGGGGGAGGCGGGGGAATTTTAACTGAGTGTTGAATCCAAACCCATAAGTCATTCCTTAAAAAAAATATAGCCTGTTATGCATGATAAGTCACTTTACAATGATCAATGATCGTTAGGTCAGCTTTTTGTAAATGGGCAAAATAATGGCTTGTTTGACTCGGGTAAATATCCCACCGCACGTTCACTTGAAAATTTAATGAGCGGTTTGTTATTCTCTTTTAAAGGTTTGGATCGATAGGTCATTTGCATCTTTAACATGTTTCAAGCATGCATATCCATTTTTTAAAGCATGTGTAGAAAAATCTCTTTCTTATCAAATACCAAGCTTTTGGGGTTGTTGAACTAGTGGATTTTCCCAAACATTGATAACAAAACTTTTGTGTTCATTTGCTGTGTGAATACATTTTCTTTAGTTACATTTGTTATTGCTTTAAATTTTTTCCATACACAAACTCTAAAATTTTTGTTTCGTTGTCATCTATTTGCCTTTCATCTCTTTTTTTATCTACGAGAAGAAGGGAAAAGTGAAAACTCAAGTTTTGATTTAAGAAAAAAGTATACATCTAAAACGGAAATGCAGAATGCATAAATTTAGCGAGAGATATTTCCAAAAAAAATTCTGTAATTTTTAGGGATTGTAAACTGTTTTTAGTTTTTAAATATCAGGTCTTGCAATCGTCGGGAAAAGGGGGAGGCGGGGGAATTTTAACTGAGTGTTGAATCCCAGCCCATAAGTCATTCCTTACAAAAATTTAGCCCGTTATGCAAGATGAATCACTTTACAATCATCAATGATCGTTAGGTCAGCGTTTTGTAAATGGGCAAAATAAAGGTTTGTTTGACTCGTGTAAATTATCCAACCACACATTCACTTGAGAATTTAATGAGCGGTTTGTTATTCTCTTTAAAAGGTTTGGATCCATAGGTCATTTGCATCTTTAACATGTTTCAAGCATGCATATCCATTTTTTAAAGCATGTGTAGTAAAATCTCTTTCCTATCAAATTCCAAGCTATTGGGGTTGTTGAACTAGTGTAATTTCCCAAACATGGATAACAAAACTTTTGTGTTCATTTGTGGTGTGTGAATAAATTTTCTTTACTTGCATATGTTATTGCTTTAAATTTTTTCCATACACAAACTCTAAAATTTTCATTTCGTTGTCATCTATTTGCCTATCGTCTCTATTTTTTTTCTACGAGATGAAGGGAAAAGTGAAAACTAAAGTTTTGATTTAAGAAATAAGTATACATGTAAAATGGAAATGGACAATGCACAAATTTAGAGAGACAAATTTCCAAAAACTGTCCGTAATTATTACGAATTGTAAACTCTTTTTAGTTTTTATATATCAGGTTTTACAATGGAAATGCACAATGCACAAATTATGACAGATATATTTCCAAAACGTTTCTCTAATTTTTAATTATTGTAAACTCTTTTTAGTTTTTATATCAAGTTTTACAATCGTCTGGAAAAGTGGGAGGCAGGGGAATTTTAACTGAGTGTTGAATCCCAACCCATAAGTCATTCCTTAGAAAAATATAGCCCGTTACGCATGATAAATTACTTTACAATCATCAATGATCGTTAGGTAAGCTTTTTGTAAATGGGAAAAATAATGACTTGTTTGACTCGGGTAAATATCTCGCTAACATTTACCTGAGAATTTAATGAGCGGTTTGTTATTCTCTTTAAAAGATTTGGATCCAAAGGTCATTTTCATCTTTACCATGTTTCAAGCATGCATATCCATTTTTTAAAGCATGTGTAGAAAAGTCTCTTTCTTATCAAATTCCAAGCTATTGGTTGTTGAACTAGTGGAATTTCCCAAACTTGATAACAAAAATTTTGTGTTCTTTTGTGGTGTGTGAAAAAAATTTCTTTACTTAAAATTTTTTATTTCTTTAAATTTTTTCAATACATAAAATCTAAAATTTTCATTTCGTTGACATCTCTTTGCCTTTCATCTCTTTTTTTGTCTACGAGATGAAGTGAAAAGGTGAAACTCAAGTTTTGATTTAAGAAAAAAGTATGGATCTAAAATGCAAATGCACAACACACAAATTTAGAGAGTGATATTTCAAAAAATTGTCTGTAATTTTTAGGAATTGTAAACACTTTTTAAGTTTTCATTAATCAGGTTTTGCAATCGTCGGGAAAAGGGGGAGGTAGGGGAATTTTAACTGAGTGTTGAATCCCAACTCATAAGTGATTCCTTCCAAAAATATAGCCCGTTACACATGATAAATCACTTTACAATCATCAATGATTGTTAGGTCACCTTTTTGTAAATGGGAAAAATAATGGCTTGTTTGACTCGGGTAAATATCCCATCGGACGTTCACTTGAGAATTTAATAAGCAGTTTGTTATTCTCTTTAAAAAGTTTGGATCCATAGGTCATTTGCATCTTTAACATGTTTCAAACATGCATATCCATTTTTTAAAGCATGTGTAGAAAAATCTCTTTCCTATCAAATGCCAAGCTATTGGGGTTGTTGAACAAGTGGAAATTCCCAAACTTGGATAACAAAACTTTTGTGTTCATTTGTAGTGTGTGAATAAATTTTATTTACTTACATTTTTTATTGCTTTAAATTTTTTTCATGCACAAACTCTAAAATTTTCATTTCGTTGTCATCAATTTGCCTTTCATCTCTTTTTGGTCTACGAGATGAAGGGAAAAGTGAAAAATCAAGTTTTGATTTAAGAAAAAAGTTTACATCTAAAATGGAAATGCACAATGCACAAATTTTGAGAGAGATATTTCCAAAATATGTCTATAATTTTGGTGATTGTAAACTCTTTTTGGTTTTTATATATCAGGTTTTGCAATCGTCAGAAAAGGGGGAGGCGGGGGAATTTTAACATAGTGTTAAATCCCAACCCATAAGTAATTCCTTACAAAAATATAGCCCGTTACGTATGATAAATCAGTTTACAATTATCAACGATCGTTAGGTCTGCTTTTTGTAAATTGGCAAAATAATGGCTTGTTTGACTCGGGTAAATATCCCGCCACACGTTCAATTGAGAATTTAATGAGCGGTTTGATATTATCATTAAAATATTTGGATCCCTAGGTCATTTTTATCTTGAACATGTTTCAAGCATGCATATCTATTTTTAAAAGCATGTGTAAAAAATCTCTTTCTTATCAAATTCCAAGCTATTGGGATTGTTGAACTAGTTGAATTTCCAAAACTTGGATAAAAAAACTTTTGTGTTCAATTGTGGTCTATGAATAAATTTTATTTACTCACATTTGTTATTGCTTTAAATTTTTTCCATACACAAACTCTACAATTTTCATTTCGTTGTCATCTATTTGCCTTTCATCTCTTTTTTGTCTACGAGAAGAAGGGAAAAGTGAAAACTCAAGTTTTGATTTAAGAAAAAAGAATACATCTAAAATGGAAATGCACAATGAAAAAATTTAGAGAGAGATATTTCCAAAAAGTGTTTGTAATTTTTAGGGATATTAAACTCCTTTTTTAGGGATATTTCCCAGCCAATAAGTCATTCCTTAAAAAAATATAGCTTATTAGGCTTGATAAATCACTTTACAATCATCAATGATCGTTAGGTCAGCTATTTGTAAAAGGGTAAAATAATGGCTTGTTTGACTCGGGTGAATATCCCACGGCACGTTCACTTGAGAATTTAATGAGCTGTTTATTATTCTCTATAAAAGGTTTGGATCCATATGTCATTTGCATCATTAACATGTTTTAAGTATGCATATCCATTTTTTGAAGCAAGTGTAGAAAAATCTCTTTCTTATCAAATTCCAAGCTATTGGGGTTGTTGAACTAGTGGAATTTCCCAAACTTGGATAACAAAACTTTTGTGTTCGTTTGTGGAGTGTGAATAAATTTTTTTTACTTACGTTTGTTAATTGTTTAAATTTTTTCCATGCACAAACTCTAAAATTTTCATTTCGTTGTCCTCTAGTTGCCTTCTATCTCTTTTTTGTCTACGAGATAAAGGGAAAATTGAAAACTCAAGTTTTGATTTGAGAAAAAAGTACACATCTAAAATGGAAATGCCAATGCTAAAATTTAGAGAGATATATTTCCAAAGAGTGTCTGTAATTTTTAGGGATAATAAACTGCTTTTAGTTTTTATGTATCAGGTTTTGCAATCGTAAAGTAAAGGGGGAGGTGGGGGAATTTTAACTGAGTGTTGAATCCCAACCCATGAGTCATTCTTTAAAAAAATATAGCCCGTTACGTATGATAAATCACTTTAAACTCATCAATGATCGTTAGGTCAGATTTTTGCAAATGGGCAAAATAATGGCTTGTTTGAGTTGGGTAATTATCCCACCGCCGTTCACTTGAGAATTTAATGAGCGGTTTGTTATTCTCTTTAAAAGGTTTGGATCGATAGGTCATTTGCATCTTTAACATGTTTCAAGTATGCACATCCATATTTTTAGAGCATGTGTAGAAAAATCTCTTTCTTATAATATTCCAAGCTATTGGGGTTGTTGAACTAGTGGCATTTCCCAAACTTGGATAACAAAACTTTTGTGTTTATTTGTGGTGTGTGAATAAATTTTCTTTACTTAAATTTGTTATTGCTTTAAATTTTTTCCATACATAAACTCTAAAATTTTCATTTTGTTGTCATCTCTTTGCCTTTCATCTCTTTTTTTGTCTACAAGATGAAGTGAAAAGGTGAAACTCAAGTTTTGATTTAAGAAAAAAGTATAGATCTAAAATGCAAATGCACAATGCACAAATTTAGAGAGTGATATTTCAAAAAATTGTCTATAATTTTTAGGGATTGTAAACACTTTTTTAGTTTTCATAAATCAAGTTTTGCAATCGTCCGGAAAAGGGGGAGGTAGGGGAATTTTAACTGAGTGTTGAATCCCAACTCATAAGTAATTCCTTCCAAAAATATAGCCCGTTACGCATGATAAATCACTTTACAATCATCAATGATCGTTAGGTCAGCTTTTTGTAAATGGGAAAAATAATGGCTTGTTTGACTCGGGTAAATATCCCACCGCACGTTCACTTGAGAATTTAATGAGAGTTTTTTTATTATCCTTAAAAAGTTTGGATCCATAGGTCATTTGCATCTTTAACATGTTTCAAGCATGCATATCAATTTTTTAAAGCATGTGTAGAAAAATCTCTTTCTTATCAAATTCCAAGCTATTGGGGTTGTTGAACTAGTGGAATTTCCCAAACTTGGTTAACAAAAATTTTGTGTTCATTTGTGGTGTGTGAAAAAAATTTAATTACTTAAATTTTTTATTGCTTTAAATTTTTTCCATGCACAAACTCTAAAATTTTCATTTTGTTGTCATCAATTTGCCTTTCATCACTTTTTGGTCTACGAGATGAAGGGAAAAGTGAAAACTCAAGTTTTGATTTCAGAAAAAAGTTTACATCTAAAATGGAAATGCACAATGCACAAATTTTGAGAGAGATATTTCCAAAATATGTCTATAATTTTTGGGGATTGAAAGTCTTTTTATTTTTTAAAAATCAGGTTTTGCAATGGAGAGGAAAAGGGCGAGGCGTGGGAATTTTAACTGAGTGTTGAATCCCAACCCATAAGTCATTCCTTAAAAAAATATAGCCCGTTACGCATGATAAATCCCTTTACAATCATCAATGATCGTTAGGTCAGCTTTTTGTAAATGTGCAAAATAATGGCTGGTTTGACTCGGATAAATATCCTGCCGCACGTTCACTTGAGAATTTATTGAGCGGTTTCTTATTCTCTTTAAAAGGTTTGGATCCATAGGTCATTTTCATCTTTAACATGTTTCAAGCATGCATATCCATTTTTTAAAGCATGTGTAGGAAAATCTTTCTTAACAAATTCCAAGCTATTGGGGTAGTTGAACTAGTGGATTTTCCCAAACTTGGATAACAAAACTTTTATGTTCATTTTTGGTGTGTGAATAAATTTATTTATTTACATTTGTTATTGCTTTAAATTTTTTCCATACACCAACTCTAAAATTTTCATTTCGTTGCCATCTATTTGCCTTTGATTTTTATTTTTTGTCTACGAGATGATGGGAAAAGTGAAAACTCAAGTTTTGATTTTAAGAAAAAATTATACATATAAAATGGAGATACACAATGCACAAATTTGGAGAGAGATATTTCCAAAAAGTGTTTGTATTTTTAGGGATTGTAAACTCTTTTTAGTTTTTATATAACAGGTTTCGCAATCGTCAGGAAAAGGGAGAGGTGGGGGAATTTTAACTGAGTGTTGAATGCCAACCCATCAGTCAATCCTTACAAAAATATAGCCCATTACGCATGATAAATCACTTTCCAATCATCAACGATCGTTAGGTTAGCTTTTTATAAACGGGCAAAATAATGGTTTATTTGACTCGGGTAAATATCCCGCTGCACGTTCACTTGAGAATTTACTGAGCGGTTTGTTATTCTCTTTAAAATTTCTGATCCATAGGTCATTTGCATCTTTAACATGTTTCAAGCATGATTATCCAATTTTCGAAGCTCTTGGGTTTGTTGAACTAGTGGAATTTCCCAAACTTGGATAACAAAACTTTTGTGTTCATTTGTGGTGTGTGAATAAATTTTCTTTACTTACATTTCTTATTGCATTAAATTTTTTCCATACACAAACTCTAAAATTTTCATTTTGTTGTCATCTATTTGCCTTCATCTCTTTTTTGTCTACAAGAAGAAGGGAAAAGTGAAAACTCAAGTTTTGATTTAAGAAAAAAGTATATATAAAAAATTGAAATGCACAATGCATAATTTTAGAGAGTGATATTTCCAAAAAGTGTCTATAATTTTTAGTGATTGTAAACTCATTTTAGTTTTTATATATCAGGTTTTGCAATCGTCGGAAAAGGGGGAGGCGGGGGACTTTTAACATAGTGTTAAATCCCAACCCATAAGTAATTCCTTACAAAAATATAGCCCGTTACGCATGATAAATTACTTTACAATTATCACCGATCGTTAGGTCTGCTTTTTGTAAATTGGCAAAATAATGACTTGTTTGACTCGGGTAAATATCCCGCCACACGTTCAATTGAGAATTTAATGAGCGGTTTGATATTATCTTTAAAAGGTTTGGATCCCTAGGTCATTTTTATCTTTAACATGTTTCAAGCATGCATATCCATTTTTAAAAGCATGTGTAAAAAATCTCTTTCTCATCAAATTCCAAGCTATTGGGATTGTTGAACTAGTTGAATTTCCCAAACTTGGATAACAAAACTTTTGTGTTCAACTGTGGTCTGTGAATAAATTTTATTTACTCACATTTGTTATTGCTTTAAATTTTTTCCATACACAAACTCTAAAATTTTCATTTCGTTGTCATCTATTTGCCTTTCATCTCTTTTTTGTCTATGAGAAGAAGGGAAAAGTGAAAACTCAAGTTTTGATTTAAGAAAAAACGAATACATCTAAAATGGAAATGCACAATGCACAAATTTAGAGAGAGATATTTCCAAAAAGTGTCTGTAATTTCTAGGGATATTAAACTCCTTTTTTAGGGATATTTCCCAACCAATAAGTCATTCCTTACAAAATTATAGCCTGTTATGCATGATAAATCAATTTATAATCATCAATGATCGTTAAGTCAGCTTTTTATAAATGGGCAAAATAATGGCTTGTTTGACTCACGTAAATATCCCATCGCACGTTCACTTGAGAATTTAATGAGCGGTTTCTTATTCTCGTTAAAAGGTTTGGATCCATAGGTCATTTGCATCTTTAACATGTTTCAAGCATGCATATCCTTTTTTAAAGCATGTGTAGAAAAATCTTCCTTATCAAATTCCAAGCTATTGGGGTTCTTGAAGTAGTGGAATTTCCTAAACTTGGATAACAAAACTTTTGTGTTCATTTGTGGTGTGTGAATAAATTTTCTTTACTTACATTTGTTATTGCTATAAATTTTTTGTATACACAAACTCTAAAATTTTCATTTCGTTGTCATCTATTTGCCTTTCATCTCCTTTTTGTCTACGAGATGAAGGGAAAAGTGAAAACTCAAGTTTTGATTTAAGAAAAAAGTATACTTCTAAAATGGAAATGCACAATGCTCAAATTTAAAGAGAGTTATTTCCAAAAAGTGTCTATAATTTTTAGGGATTGAAAACTCATTTTAGTTTTTTAATATCGGGTTTTGCTATCGTGGGGAAAAGGGGGAGGCGGGGGAATTTTAACTGAGTATTGAATCCCAACACATAAGTCATTCCTTACAAAAATATAGCCCGTTACGGATCATAAATCACTTTACAATCATCAATGATCGTTAGGTTTGCTTTTTGTAAATTGGCAAAATAATGGCTCCTTTGACTCGGGTAAATATCCCACCGCACGTTTACTTGAGAATTTAATGAGTGGGTTGTTATTCTCTTTAAAAGGTTTGGATTGATAGGTCATTTGCATCTTTAACATGTTTCAAGTATGCATATCCATTTTTTTAGGGCATGTATAGAAAAATCTCTTTCTTATAATATTCCAAGCTATTGGGATTGTTGAACTAGTGGCATTTCCCAAACTTGGATAACAAAACTTTTGTGTTTATTTGTGGTGTTTGAATAAATTTTCTTAACTTACATTTTTTATTGCTTTAAATTTTTTCCATGCACAAACTCTAAAATTTTCATTTCGTTGTCATCTATTTGCCTTTCATCTCTTTTTTGTCTACACGATGAAGGGAAAAGTGAAAACCCAAGTTTTTATTTAAGAAAAAAATATACATCTAAAATGGAAATGAACAATGCACAAATTTAGAGAGAGATATTTCCAAAAAGTGTCTATAATTTTTAGGGATTGTAAACTCTTTTTAATTTTTATATATCTGGTTTTGCGTTCGTTTGGAAAAGGGGGAGGCGGGGAAATTTTAACTGGATATTGAATCTCAACCCATGTCATTCCTTACAAAAATATAGCCTGTTACACATGATAAATCACTTTACAATCATCAATGACGGTTAGGTCATCATTTTATAATTGGACAAAATAACGGCTTGTTTGATTTGGGTAAATATCCCACTGCACGTTCAGTTGAGAATTTAATGAGCGGTTTGTTATTATCTTTAAAAGGTTTGGATCCATAGGTCATTTGCTTCTTTAACATGTTTCTAGCATGCATTTCCATTTTTTAAAGTTTCTGTAGAAAAATCTCTTTCTTATAATATTCCAAGCTATTGGGGTTGTTGAACTAGTTGAATTTCCCAAACTTGGACAACAAAACCTATGTGTTTATTTTTGGTGTGTGAATAAATTTTATTTACTTACATTTTTTATTGCTTTAAATATTTTCCATACACAAACTCTAAAATTTTCATTTCGTTGTCATCTATTTGCCTTTCATCTCTTTTTTGTTTACGAGATGAAGGGAAAAGTGAAAACTCAAGTTTTGATTTCAGAAAAAAGTATACATCTAAAACGGAAATGCACAATGCACAAATTTAGAGAGAGATATTTCCAAAAAATGTCAATAATTTTTAGAGATAGTAAACTCTTTTTAGTTTTATATATCAGTTTTTGCAGTCGTCGGGAAAAGGGGAAGGCGGAGGAATTTTAACTAGGTGTTGAACCCAGTCATTCCTTAAAAAAAATATAGCCCGTTACGCTTGGCCAATCACTTTACAATCATCAATGATCGTTAGGTGAGCTTTTTGTAAATGGGAAAAATAATGGCTAGTTTGACTTGTGTAAATATCCCACCACACGTTTACGGGAAAATTTAATGAGCGTTTGTTATTCTCTTTAAAAGGTTTGGAAGCATAGGTCTTTTGAATCTTTAACATTTTTCAAGCATGCATATCCATATTTTAAAACATGCGTAGAAAAATCTGTTTCTTATGAAATTTCAAGCTATTGGGGTTGTTGAACTAGTGGAATTTCTCATACTTGGATAACAAAACTTTTGTGCTCATTTGTGGTGTGTGAATAAATTTTCTTTACTTACATTTGTTATTGTTTTAAATTTTTTCCATACTCAAAATCTAAAATTTTCATTTCGTTGTCATCTATTTGCCTTTTGTTGGAAGATGGGCTCAAGCCCACGAGCTCAAGACAAGAAGCCCACACGTCAAAGGAGTGGCATATGTGTAAAATATAGTACTTTCCATAAAGATGGCATAGAAGTGTAAATATGTGTTCCTTTTATGTCTTTTGTTTTATCAAGTTGTAGCCCTAAGGGTATTGTAAAACTATAAATAAAGGCATTGGCTAAGAGGTAGGGCATTGAAGCACTCTCCTCTTTTTCCAAAAATTCGTCCAGCCCTCATTTTTCTTTTTGACGCAACCGTCTTCTCCCTTAATCCAAACTCTCTTCTTCCACGTTCTTCTTCTTTCTCTTCTCCTTCTCTCTTCTTCTTCTTCTTCTTCTTCTTTCTTGTTGATCTAAAGTTCCTTTCATGAGATCCTAAATTCTACATGGTATCAGAGCAAGGAGTTTAGGATCTCTTCATGGAGTTATTATGAAATCTATTCAAGAACTTGTAAAAGGAGTTCAGTCATAAAGAGATAAGTTCATCATCTTCTTATTTACGTTTTTTTTGTTTGCTTTTCTTATTTACATACTCTTTTTTACTGTTTTTCTTTACTTCTTGAATTTTGAGTCACATCAAATCAAGATAAATCTTTATATGTTGTAAATATTTATTTCTATGACTAAATTGATGTTATAATCTTGACTCCTTGTAAATCAATTACAAGAGTGATCAAGATCATTTTCTGTTTGCATCTTATTAAGATTGATGGGTGAAATTCAATTACCTTTATGTAATTTGGATCCATCTCATTTGAGGTAGAATTCCAGCACATGTTGCTGTTTCTTCTCCTACTTTAGGTTGCTCATGGATTTGTGTTATGTTGTTGGATGCCCATTATATGTTTGATGAAATGCCAACAGCCATTTACCCTTTATAGTTCCATTTTTTTAACTTCAAAAATTAAATTTTTGAATATGTTGAAGTCTCCCATGAGCTAAAGATAAATCTCTTCCAAGTGTCTTGGTTTGTCGTTAAATCTTCTCTAAATTTTTGTCTATTGCTCGTTTGTGTTGGAGTTTGGATTAAGGCCTAATCGGTTGCATCTACTTTCTTCTCTTTGTTCTCATGAATACAAGAGAAGTTGAGTGATGGCTGGATGTTATTATCACTTTCTAAAGGCACAAATTTGTTGATAATTTGGTGCTTGCCCTTGTGAAAAAATTTGGTTCTTGTTCTCTTTTGTTGGTGATTGATTTGGTCTACAGGTTCGTCAAATTACATAGAGTAATTTTTCTTTGAAGAAGGCCTTTTGCCTTGACCTCCATATTTTACTTGCCTCATCATGGAGATTGGATGCAATAGTAATAAGAGTGATATACTCCGTATTACTACAATTTCACTTAGAGGTCTCTCCAATTACATGAGTTGGTCTCAATCGGTTCGGAGGGTTCTTATTACTCATGACCTCTTGAGCCACGTTGTTAACTTTCCTCCTCCGATTGATGAAGAAGATGCGTGCTACCACAAGTGGGTTGAGGATGATAACATGGTGATAAGTTGGCTCATTAATAGCATGGAAGAGCAGGTGACCAACATTGTGGTCCACTTGGAAACCGCCAAGAACATATGGGACACTTGTGCCAAGCTTTACTCAAGCACAACTTCATTACAAAAAATATACGATGTCTTACAAAACATGCTGCATAAGAAACATGAATATAATATTCATGAATTTTTGGCACGATTTTGTGGTCTTCTTCAAGAATGGAAACTAGCTTAGCCATATTCCACTGATATTGCTGTTCAAGAATGACAAAGAGAAGCTTTGGCAGCAACCATGTGTTTATCGAATATTTAACCATACCTTGAGGTGGCCAAAACTTAACTTCTAAGTTCTTTTGCTCTTCCATCCTTCGATGATATTAGTGCTACATTACTTAGGATACCGGATCCATCCCCTCCTCCTATTGATGCTCCATCGACGATGTTCTCTGGCAATTGGGGAACATCTTCCTCATCCCGAGGACGGGGCAGAAATATGAGAGGGGTCGAACTATGAGAGGCGCTGAAAATAGAGGTTGTAGAACGGGTCAGAATTCTTTCGGTACTGAGCCTCAACTTTGTACTTATGTTGCCGTCAAAACCACCTTGTGGCATCATGTTGGAAACTTCATGGCAAGCCTGATTGGGCAACAGCTAACCCAGTCTCAGTTAACATTGAGAAAAATGAAGATAAGGCTGAATCATCATCCAAAAATGTGACTCTTACAGCTGAGGACTATGCTGCATTTTATAAAATGAAGTCCTTCATGGAATCATCTATTCCCTCATCATCATCTACTGCTGCCACTACTATTGCCTCAGGTATGCTTTCTTCCTCTTCTTCCTCTTCCTCTTGGATCATCGACTCCGGGGCCTCCGAACATCTATCAGGTAACAAACACTTGTTGCAGTTCTTATCTCCTTGTTATGCTCATAAATTCGTTACTATTGTTGATGGTACCCAAACCAAGGTCCTTGGCAAAGGTTCCTCCTATCTTACTTCATCTATTCCCCTTCAAGATGTTTTGTTTGTTCCTCAATTTCCTTTAAATTTTCTCTCGGTTAGCCAATTGACCAAACAATTAAATTGCTCTATCACCTTCTCACCGTCTTCTTGTGTCTTTCAGGATCTCACTACGAAGAGGGTGATTGGTGGAGGCCATGAAAAGGGGGGTTTGTACTACTTCACTCTTCCACCATTAGCTATATTATCGTCCACTACATCTAAGGCCCAACTTTGGCACAACCGACTTGGTCATCCATCTACCCCATCACTTCATTCTTTGGTTCCATCTTTAAAAGGACTTTCTAATATTAGTTGTGAGGTTTGTCTATTAACTAAACATGTCAGGAGTACATATTCTCCTCGTCTTACAACTACAAGTACTACTCCGTTTGAGCTAATACATTCTGATGTATGGGGCCCTTTATGTGTCTCAAATATTTCCCAAGTTAAATATTTTGTCATTTTTGTTGATGATTTTACTCGAGTGACTTGGTTATATCTATTTAAAGAGCATTCCAAAATTCTTCCTTTGTTTAAAAATTTCCATCCTATGGACTTGACACAATTTGGGAAGAAAATTCAAACCCTTAGATCTGATAATGCTAAGGAATACATGTCTCATGACTTCAAATTATTTTGTGAGAGTAATGGGCTTATTCATCAAACATCATGTGCCTATACTCCTCAAAAAAAAGGTGTTGCTGAAAGGAAGAATCGTCATCTTCTTGAAGTTGCTCGGGGCCTCTTCTACTCCATGAAGGTACCCTATTTCTATTGGCCTCATGCTATACTTACAACATGCTTTCTCATTAATAGGTTACCTTCATCGGTCCTTCATCATAAACCTCCTTACTCTATGTTATTTAGTGGTGAAGATCCTTTTTCTCTTCCTTTCAAATTGTTTGGATGTACGTGTTTTGTTCATGTTACATCTCCACATAATAATAAACTTGATCCTCGGTCTATGAAGTGCATTTTTTTTGGGATACTCTCCCACCCAAAACGGTTATGTCTGTTACAATCCTACCCTTCAGAGGATGTTTATCTCTAGGGATGTGACTTTCTTTGAGGAAACTCCCTTTTACTCCTCCCATGATGCTCCTCTAGGATGGACTTGTCCTTCTACTACTCCTTGTCCGCTTGTGCCGTTCAATCTTGAAGTGGATCCATCCCCTGATGCACCAGCCGTACCTTCACCTGTGGAGTTGTTGGATCCACCCGAGGTAAGTCCTTCTCCTCCTATGTATGGGCCTGAATTTGATACTCGGCCTATTTCTTTAAGAAAATAACTTCGCTCCTATACTACTTCGCATCCTATCTCAAATTTTATGTCTAAGCATCGCTTGTCTTCTGAGTGTTTTCAGTTTATTGTGTCCCTTTCTTCTACTTTTGTTCCCCAATCGTATCAAGAGGCCTTGAGACATCCAAGATGGAAGGCGGCTATGGATGAAGAAATGTACGCCTTATGCGAAAACCAAACCTAGTACTTAACATCACTCCTGAAAGGTAAAAGACCAGTTGGTTGTCGATGGGTTTTTTTGGTGAAAACATAATCCTGATGGATCGGTTGCTCATCTTAAAGCTCGACTGGTTGCTAAGGGCTATACGTAGTACTATGGGAAAGATTATAAGGAGACCTTCTCTCCTGTTGCAAAATTGAATTCAATACGCATCATCTTATCTATTGTTGCTAACTCCTCATGGCCTGTTTATCAGTTGGATGTTAAAAATATTTTTTTAATGGTGATATCAATGAGAAAATTTATATGGTTCAACCACCTAGTTATGTGGTTGTGGGGGAGTCAGTATGCCGGTTAAAAAAGTCTTTATATGGGCTTAAGCAGTCCCCTCGGGCTTGGTTTGATAAATTTAGTCAAACACTCCTACGATTTGGTTTTCATCGATGCTCAGTTGATCATTCTGTATATTATAAAGATACGATCAAAGGGAAAATATTATTGGCCGTATACGTGGATGATATTATCTTAACCGGTGATGATGCTTTGAGCATACAAGAGGTGAAACAGATGATAAGTCAGGAATTCAAGACTAAAGACCTTGGTTTGCTTAAATATTTTTTGGGTATAGAAGTTCTTCAATCCAAACATGGGATAATATTGTCTCAAAGGAAATATGTCTTGGATCTCCATTGAAGAAACAGGAATGAAGGGTTGTAGACCAGTTGACACACCTATGGATACAAATGTAAAATTATGTGCCACAAATAAAGACGATATTGATATTGGCAAATATCAAAAACTCGTGGGAAAATTGATTTATCTCACGGTAACTAGGCCAGACATATCATATGTTGTAAGTGTGGTGAGTCAATTCATGCACAAACCACAAATTACCCACTGGCAGGCTTTAGAGAGAATATTACGTTATCTAAAAGGAGCTCCAGGAAGAGGATTGCTATATAAAAAACATGGGCACTTCAACATAGAAAGCTTCTCAGATGCAAATTGTGTTGGATCTCCTGATGATAGAAAATCTACATCAGGATATTGTACTCTGGTTGGGGGAAACTTGGTTACATGGAAAAGTAAGAAGCAAAATGTGGTTGCAAGATCTAGCGCCAAAGCAGAATGCAGAGCTATGGCTCATACCGTTAGTGAACTTTTATGGATTAGGACCCTTCTTACCAAACTAGGTTTTTATAAAAAGGGGTCGATGAATCTGCATTGTGATAATCAAGCAGCGATTCATATCACTTCAAATCCAGTTTTTCAAGAAAGAACTAAACATATTGAGGTGGATTGTCATTTTATATGGGAGAAATTTCAAGCAGGAATAATCTCTCTCAAACATGTGTCATTTCAAGAGCAAGTAGTTGATATTCCCACTACACCCGTTACATCTAAAATCCTATAATTTATATGTGGAAAGCTGGGTATTTATGATGTCTTTTCTCCTCCAGCTTGAGGGGGATTGTTGGAAGATGGGCTCAAGCCCACAGGCTCAAGACAAGAAGCCCATACGTCAAAGGAGTGGCATATGTGTAAAATATGGTACTTTCCATAAAGATGGCATAGAAGTGTAATTATGTGTTCCTTTTATGTCTTTTGTTTTATCAAGTTGTAGCCATAAGGGTATTGTAAAACTATGAATAAAGGCATTGGCAAACAAGTAGGGCATTGAAGCACTCTCCTCTCTTTCCACAAATTCGACCAGCTCTCATTTTTCTTTTTTGACACAACCCTCTTCTCCCTTAATCCAAACTCTCTTCTTCCACGTTCTTCTTCTTCTCTTCTCCTTCTCTCTTCTTCTTCTTCTTCATCTTTCTTGTTCATCTAAAGTTCCTTTCATGAGATCCTAAATTCTACACCTTTCAATTTTTTTTAGTCTACGAGATGAAGGGAAAAGTGAAAACTCAAGTTTTGATTTAAGAAAAAAGTATACATCTAAAATGGATATGCACATTGCACAAATCATCACAAAGATATTTCCAAAAATTGTTTGTAATTTTTAGGAATTGTAAATTCTTTTTAGTTTTTATATATCAGGTTTTCCAATCGTCGGGAAAAGGGGGGGAGGCAGTGGAATTTTAACTGAGTGTTGAATCCCAACCCATAAGTCATTCTTTAGAAAAATATAGCCCGTTACACATGAAAAATATTTTTACAATCATCAATGATCGTTAGGTCACCTTTTCCTAAATGGGCAAAATAATGGCATGTTTGACTCGAATAAATATCTCGCCGCATGTTCACCTGAGAATTTAATGAGCGGTTTGTTATTTTCTATAAAAGGTTTGGATCCATAGGTCATTTTTCATTTCGTTGTCATCTATTTGCCTTTGATCTCTTTTTTGTCTACGAGATGAAGGGAAAAGTGAAAACTCAAGTTTTGATTTAAGAAAAAAGTATACATCTAAAATAGAAATGCACAAGCACAAATTTAGAGAGAGATATTTCAAAAAAGTGTCTGTAATTTTTTGGGATTATAAATTGTCTTTAGTTTTTATATATCCGGTTTTGCAATCATGGGGAAAAGGGGGAGGCGGAGGAATTTTAACTGAGTGTTGAATCCCAACCCATAACTCATTCCTTACAAAATATAGCCCGTTACGCATGATAAATCACTTTACAATCATCAACGATCGTTAGGTCAGCTTTTTGTAAATGGGCAAAATAATGGCTTGTTTGACTTGGGTAAATATCCCACCACATATTCACTTGAGAATTTAATGAGCGGTTTCTTATTCTCTTTAAAAGGCTTGGATCCATAGGTCATTTGCATCTTTAACATGTTTCAAGCATGCATATCCATTTTTTAAAGCATGTGTAGAAAAATCTTTCTTATCAAATTCCAAGCTATTGGGGTTGTTGAACTAGTGGAATTTTCAAAACTTGGATAACAAAACTTTTGTGTTTCTTTGTGGTGTGTGAATAAATTTTCTTTACTTACATTTGTTATTGCTTTAAATTTTTTCCATATACAAACTCTAAAATAGTCATTCTGTTCTCATCTATTTACCTTTGATCTCTTTTTTTGTCTACGAGATGAAAGGAAAAGTGTAAACTCAAGTTTAGATTTAAGAAAAAAGTATACATTTAACATGCAAATGCACAATGCACAAATTTAGAGAGAGATATTTCTCAAAAGTGTCCATAATTTTTAGGGATTGCAAACACTTTTTAGTTTTTATATATCAGGTTTTGCAATCGTCGGGAAAAGGGGGAGGCAAGGGAATTTTAATTGTGTTGAATCCCAACCCATAAGTCATTCCTTAAAAAAATATAGTCTGTTACGCATGATAAATCACTTTACAATCATCAATGATCATTAGGTCAGCTTTTTGTAAATGGGTAAAATAATGGCTTGTTTGACTCGGGTAAATATCCCACCGCACGTTCACTTGAGAATTTAATGAGAGATTTGTTTATCTCTTTAAAAGGTTTAGATCCATAGTTCATTTGCATCTTTAACATGTTTCAAACTTGCATATCCATATTTTAAAGCATGTGTAGAAAAATCTCTTTCTTATGAAATTTCCAGCTATTGGGGTTGTTGAACTAGTGGAATTTCCCATACTTGGATAACAAAACTTTTGTGTTCATTTGTGGTGTGGGAATAAATTTTTTTTACTTACATTTGTTATTGCTTTAAATTTTTTCCATACACAAACTCTAAAATATTCATTTCATTGTCATCTATTTGCGTTTCATTTTTTTTTTTTTGTCTACAATATGAAGGGAAACGTGAACACTCAAGTTTTAATTTAAGATAAAAGTATAGATCTAACATGGATATGCACAATGCACACATTATGACAGAGATATTTCCAAAAAGTGTCTCTAATTTTTAGGGATTGTAAACTCTTTTTAGCTTTTATATATCAGGTTTTGCAATCGTGGGGAAAAGGGGGAGGCGGTGGATTTTTAACTGAGTGTTGAATCCCAATCCATAAGTCATTCCTTTCAAAAATATAGCCCGTTACGCATGATAAATCACTTTACAATCATCAATGATCGTTAGGTCAGCTTTTTGTAAATGGGAAAAATAATGACATGTTTGACTCGGGTTACTATCTCGCCACATGTTTACCTGAGAATTTAATGAGCAGTTCGTTTTTCTCTTTATAAGTTTTGGATCCATAGGTCATTTTAATATTTCACATGTTTCAAGCATGCATATCCATTTTTTTAAGCATGTGTAGAAAAATCTATTTCTTATGAAATTCCTAGCTATTGGGGTTGTTGAACTAGTGGAATTTCCAAAACTTGGATAACAAAACTTTTGTGTTCATTCGTGGTCTATGAATAAATTTTCTTTACTTACATTTTTTATTGCTTTAAATTTTTTCCATACACAAACTCTAAAATATTCATTTTGTTGTCATCTATTTGCCTTTCATCTCATTTTTTGTCTACGAGATGAAAGGAAAAGTGTAAACTCAAGTTTAGATTTAAGAAAAAAGTATACATTGAAAATGAAAATGCACAATGCACAAATTTAGAGAGTGATATTTCTCAAAAGTGTTCATAATTTTTGGGGATTGCAAACACTTTTTATTTTTTATGTATCAGGTTTTGCAATCGTCAGGAGAAAGGGGAGGCAAAAGAATTTTAATTGAGTTTTGAATCCCAACCCATAAGTCATTCCTTACAAAATTATAGCCCGTTACGCATGATAAATCACTTTAGAATCATCAATGATCGTTAGGTCAACGTTTTGTAAATGGGCAAAATAATGGCTTGTTTGACTCGGATAAATATCCCACCGCATGTTCACTTAAGAATTTATTGAGCGTTTTGTTTATATCTTTAAAAGGTTTAGATCCATAGTTCATTTGCATATTTAACATGTTTCAAACATGCATATCCATATGTTAAAGCAAATGTAGAAAAATCTCTTTCTTATGAAATTTCAAACTATTGGGGTTGTTGAACTAGTGTAATTTCCCATACTTGGATAACAAAACTTTTGTGTTCATTTGTGGATTGTGAATAAATTTTATTTACTTACATTTGTTATTGCTTTAAATTTTTTCCATACACAAACTCTAAAATTTTCATTTCATTGTCATCTATTTGCCTTTCATTTTTTTTTTAATCTACAATATGAAGGGAAACGTGAACACTCAAGTTTTGATTTATGAAAAAAGTATACATCTAAAATGGATATGGACAATGCACAAATTATGACAAACATATTTCCAAAAAGTGTCTCTAATTTTTAGGGATTGTAAACTCTTTTTAGTTTTTATATATCAGGTTTTGCAATCGTGGGGAAAAGGGCCAGGCAGTGGAATTTTAACTAAGTGTTGAATCCCAACCCATAACTCATTCCTTACAAAAATATAGCCCGTTACGCATGATAAATCTCTTTACAATAATCAATGATCTTTTGGTCAGCTTTTTGTAAATGGGCAAAATAATTACATGTTTGACTCAGGTAAATATCTCGCCACTCGTTTACCTGAGAGTTTAATGAGCAGTTTGTTATTCTCTTTAAAAGGTTTGGATCTATAGGTCATTTTCAGCTTTCACATGTTTCATGCAAGTATATCCATTTTTTAAAGCATGCGTAGAAATATCTATTTCTTCTCAAATTTCTAGCAATTGGGGTTGTTGAACTAGTGGAATTTCCAAAACTTGGATAACAAAACTTTTGTGTTCATTTGTGGTGTGTGAATAAATTTTCTTTACTTGCATTTTTTATTGCTTTAAATTTCTTCCAAACTCTAAAATTTTCATTTTGTTGTCATCAATTTGCATTTCATCTCTTTTTTTGTCTACGAGATGAAGGGAAAAGTGAAAACTCAAGTTTTGATTTAAGAAAAAATTATACATCTAAAATACAAATGCACAATGGACAAATTTAGAGAGAGATATTTCTTAAATGGGTCTATAATTTTTAGGGATTGTAAACACTTTTTCGTTTTTATAAATCAGGATTTACATACGTCTGGAAAAGGCGGAGGCAGGGGAATTTTAATTGAGTGTTGAATCCCAACCCATAAGTTGTTCCATACAAAAATGTAGCCCGTTACGCATCATAAATCACTTTACAATCATCAATGATCGTTAGGTCAGCTTTTTGTAAATGGGAAAAATAATGGCTTTTTTGACTCAGGTAAATATCGCACCCCACGTTCATTTGAGAATCTAATGAGCGGTTCGGATCCCTAGGTCTTTTACATCTTAAACATGTTTCAAGCATGCATATCCATTTTTTAAAGCATGTGTAGAAAAATCTCTTTCATATCGAATTCCAACCTATTGGGGTTGTTGAACTATTGAAATTTCCAAAACTTGGATAAAAAAAATTTGTGTTCATTTGTCGTGTGTAAATAAATTTTATTTACTTACATTTGTTATTGCTTTAAATTTTTTCCATACACAAACTCTTAAATTTTCATTTTGTTGTCATCAATTTGCCTTTCATCTCTTTTTTGTCTACGAGATGAAGGGAAAAGTGAAAACTCAAGTTTTGATTTAACAAAAAAGTATACATCTAAAATGGAAATGCACAACGCACAAATTTAGAGAGAGATATTTCCAAAACGTGTCTATAAATTTTAGGGATTGTAATCTCTTTTTATTTTTTAAATATCAGGTTTTGCAGTCGTGGGGAAAAGGGGGAGGCGGGGGAATTATAACTGAGTGTTGAATCCCAACCCATAAGTAATTCCTTACAAAAATATAGTTCGGTACGCATGATAAATCACTTTACAATCATCAATGATCGTTAGGTCAGCTTTTTGTAAATGTCCAAAATAATGGCTTGTTTGACTCAAGTAAATATCCCACCGCACGTTCACTTGAGAATTTATTGAGCGGTTTCTTATTCTCTTTAAAAGGTTTGGATCCATAGGTCATTTGAATCTTTAACATGTTTCAAGCATGCATATCCATTTTTTAAAGCATGTGGAGAAAAATCTTTTTTATCAAATTCCAAGCTATTGAGGTAGTTGAACTAGTGGAATTTCCAAAAATTGGATAACAAAACTTTTGTGTTCATTTGTGGTGTGTGAATAAATTTTCTTTACTTATATTTTTTGTTGCTTTAAATTTTTTCCATACACAAACTCTAAAATTTTCATTTCTTGGTCATCTATTTGCCTTTGATCTCTTTTTTGTCTACGAGATGAAGTGAAAAGTGAAAACTCAAGTTTTGATTTAAGAAAAAAGTATAAATCTAAAATGGATATGCACAATGCAAAAATTTAGCGAGATATTTCCAAAAAGTGTCTATAATTTTTAGGGATTGTAAACTCTTTTTAGTTTTTATATATCAGGTTTTGCAATCGTGGGGAAAAGGGGAAGCGGGGGAATTTTAACTGAGTATTGAATCCCAACCCATAAGTTTTTCCTTAAAAAAATATAGCCCGTTATGCATTATAAATCACTTTACAATCATCAATGATCGTTAGGTCAGCTTTTTGTAAATGGGCAAAATAAATGGCTTGCTTGATTTGGGTAAATATCCCACTGCACGTTTAGTTGAGAATTTAATGAGCTGTTTCTTATTCTCTTTAAATGGTTTGGATCCATAGGTCATTTGCATGTTTAACATGTTTTAAGCATGCATATCCATTTTTTAAAGCATGTGTAGAAAAATCTTTTTATCAAATTCCAAGCTATTGGGGTTGTTGAACTAGTGGAATTTCCAAAACATGGATAACAAAACTTTTGTCTTCATTTGTGGTGTGTGAATAAATTTTCTTTACTTACATTTTTTATTGCTTTAAATTTTTTTCCATACACAAACTCTAAAATTTTCATTTCGTTGTCATCTATTTGCCAATAATTTTTTTTTTGTCAACGAGATGAAGGGAAAAGTGAAAGCTCATGTTTTGATTTAAGAAAAAATTATACATCTAAAATGGATATGCACAATGCACAAATTATGACCGAGATATTTCCAAAAAGTGTCTCTAATTTTTAGGGATTTTAAACTCTTTTTAGTTTTTATATATCAGGTTTTGCAATCGTTAGAACAAGGGGGAGGTGGGGGAATTTTAACTAAGTGTTGAATCCAAACCAATAAGTTATTCCTTAGAAAAATATAGCCCGTTACACATGATAAATCACTTTACAATCATCAATGATTGTTAGGTTAGCGTTTTGTAAATGGGCAAAATAATGGTTTGTTTGACTCGGATAAATATCCCGCTGCACGTTCACTTGAGAATTTAATGAGCGGTTTGTTATTCTCTTTAAAAGGTTTGGAACCATAGGTCATTTTCATCTTTAACATGTTTCATGCATGCATATCCATTTTTTAAAGCATGTGTAGAAAAATCTTTTTCTTATGAAATTTCAAGCTATTGGGGTTGTTGAACTAGTGGAATTTGCCAAACTAGGATAACAAAACTTTTTTGTTCATTTGTGGTGTGTGAATAAATTTTCTTTACTTACATTTGTTATTGCTTTAAAATTTTCCCATACACAAACTCTAAAATTTTCATTTCATTGTCATCGAATATCCTTTCATCTCTTTTTTGTCTATGAGATGAAGGGAAAAGTGAAAACTCAAGTTTAGAATTAAGAAAAAATGATACATCTAAAATGAAAATGCACAATGCACAATGCACAAATTTAGAGAGAGATGTTTCCAAAAAATGTCTATAATTTCTAGGGATTTTAAACTCTTTTTAGTTTTTATATATCAGGTTTTGCAATCTTGGCGTAAAGGGGGCGGTGGAGGAATTTTAACTGAGTGTTGAATCCCAACCCATAAGTCATTCCTTACAAAAATATAGCCTGTTACACATGATAAATCACTTTTCAATTAGCAGTGATCATTAGGTCAACTTTTTGTAAATGGGCAAAATAATGGCTTGTTTGACTCGGGTAAATATTCCACAACACGTTCACTTGAGAATTTAATGAGCGGTTTCTTATTCTCTTTAAAAGGTTTGGATCCATAGGTCATTTGCATATTTAACATGTTTTAAGTATGCATATCCATTTTTTAAAGCTTGTGTAGAAAAAAATTTCTTATCAAATTCCAAGCAATTCGGGTTGTTGAACTAGCGGAATTTCCCAAATTTGGATAACAAAACATTTGTGTTCATTTTTGGTGTGTGAATAAATTTTCTTTACTTACATTTGCTATTAATTAAAATTTTTTCATCCACAAATTCTAAAATTTTCATTTCTTTGTCATCTATTAGCCTTTCATCTCTTTTTTTCTCTAGGAGATGAAGGGAAAAGTGTAAACTAAGTTTTGATTTAAGAAAAAGTATATATCTAAAATGCAAATGCACAATGCACAAATTTAGAGAGAGATATTTCTAAAAGTGCCTGTAACTTTTAGGGATTGTAAACACTTTTTAGTTATCAAGTTTTGCAATCGTCGGGAAAAGGTGGAGGCAGGGGAATTTTAACTGAGTGTTGAATCCCAACCCATAAGTCATTCCTTACAAAAATATAGCCCATTACGCATGATAAATCACTTTACAATCATGTGTGATCATTAGGTCAGCTTTTTGTAAATCGGCAAAATAATGGCTTGTTTGACTCGGGTAAATATCCCACAGCACGTTCACTTGAGAAGTTAATGAGCGGTTTGTTTATCTCTTTAAAAGGTTTGTATACATAGGTCATTTGCATCTTTAACCAATTCAAGCATGCATATCCATATTTTAAAGCATTTGTTGAAAAATCTCTTTCTTATTAAATTTCAAGCTATTGGGGTTGTTGAACTAGTGGAATTTCCCATCCTTGGATAAAAAAACTTTTGTGTTCATTTGTGGTGTGTGAATAAATTTTCTTTACTTACATTTGTTATTGCTTTAATTTTTTTCCACACACAAACTCAAAAATTATCATTTTGTTGTCAACTATTTGCTTGTCATTTTTTTTTTGTCTACGAGATGAAGGGAAAAATGAAAGCTCAAGTTTTGATTTAAGAAAATTGTATACATCTAAAATGGATATGCACAATGTACAAATTACTACAGAGATATTTCCAAAAAGTGTCTCTAATTTTTAGGGATTGTAAACTCGTTTTAGTTTTTATATATTAGGTTTTCCAATCGTCGGTAAAAGAGGCAGGCGGGGGAATTTTAACAGAGTGTTAAATCCCAACTCATAAGTTGTTCCTTACAAAAATATAGCCGTTATGCTCGATAAATCACTTTACAATCATCAATGATCGTTAAGTTAGCTTTTTGTAAATGGGCAAAATAATGGCATGTCTTACTCGGGTAAATATCTCACCGCACGTTCACCTGAGAATTTAATGAGCGGTTTGTAACTCTTTTTAAAAGGTTTGGATCCATAGGTCATTTTCATCTTTAACATGTTTCAAGCAAGCATATCCATTTTTTAAAGCATGTGTAGAAAAATCTATTTCTAATCAAATTCCAAGCTATTGGGGTTACAGAACTAGTGGAATTTCCCAAACTTGGATAAAAAAACTTATGTGTTCATTTGTGGTGGGTGAATAAATTTTCATTACTTAATTTGTTATTGCTTTAAATTTTTTCCATACACAAACTCTAAAATTTTCATTTCGTTGTCATCTATTTGCCTTTCATCTCTTTTTTTTGTCAACGAGATGAAGCGAAAAGTGAAAACACAAATTTTGATTTAAGAAAAAAGTATACATCTAAAATGCAAATGCACAATGCACAAATTAGGAGAGAGATTTTTCTAAAAAGTTTCTGTACTTTTTAGGGATTCTAAACACTTTTTAGTTTTTATATATCAGGTTTTGCAATCGTCGGGAAAAGGGGGAGGCAGGGATATTTTAACCGAGGGTTGAATACCAACCCATAAGTAATTCCTTAAAAAAATATAGCTAGTTACTCATGATAAATCACTTTACAATCATCAATGATCGTTAGGTCAGCTTTTTGTAAATGGGAAAAATAATGGTTTGTTTGAGTCGAGTAAATATCCCACCGCACGTTCACTTGAAAATTTAATGAGCCATTTGCTTATCTCTTTAAAAGGTTTGGATCAATAGGTCAATTTCATATTTAACAAGTTTAAAGCATGCATATCCATTTTTTAAAGCATGTGTAGAAAAATCTCTTTCTTATCAAATTCCAAGCTATTGGGCTTGTTGAACTATTGAAATTTCCAAAACTTGGATACAAAACTTTTGTGTTCATTTGTGGTGTGTAAATAAATTTTCTTTAATTATATTTTTTATTGCTTTAAATTTTTCTATACACAAACTCTAAAATTTTCATTTCGTTGTCATCTATTTGCCTTTCATTTATTTTTTGTCTCCGAGATGAAGGGAAAAGTGAAAACTTAATTTTTGATTTAAGAAAAAAGTAAACATCTAAAATGGATATGCACAATGTACAAATTATGACAGAGATATTTCCAAAAAGTTTCAGTAATTTTAAGGAATTGTAAACTCTTTTTAATTTTAATATATCAGGTTTTGCAATAGTCAGGAAAAGGGGGAGGCGGGGGAATTTTAACTGAGTGTTGAATCCCAACGCATAAGTTATTCCTTACAAAAATATAGCCCGTTATGCATAATAAATCATTTTACAATCATCAATGATTGTTACGTCAGGTTTTTGTAAATGGGCAAAATAATGGCTTGTTTGACTCGTGTAAATATCCAGCCGCACGTTAACTTGAGAATTTAATGAGCGGTCTATTATTCTCTTTAAAAGGTTTGGATCCATAGGTCATTTGCATCTTTAACATCTTTCAAGTGTATAAAAATCTCTTTCATATAAAATTCCAAGCTATTGGGGTTGTTAAACTAGTAGAATTTCCCAAACTTGGAATGAAAAACTTATGTTTTTATTTGTGGTGGGTGAATAAATTTTATTTACTTACATTTTTTATTGCTTTCGTTGTCATCTATTTGCCTTTCATCTCTTTTTTTGTCTACGAGATGAAGGGAAAAGTGTAAACTCAAATTTTGATTTAAGAAAAAAATATACATATAAAATGCAAATGCACAATGCACAATTTGGAGAGAGATATTTCTCAAAACTGTCTATAATTTTTAGGGATTGTAAACACTTTTTAGTTTTTATATATCAGGTGTTGCAATCACCGGGAAAAGGTGGAGGAAGGGGAATTTTAACTGAGTGTTGAATACCAACCTATAAGTCATTCCTTAGAAAAATATAGCCCGTTACGCATGATAAATCACTTTACAATCATCAATGATCGTTAGTTCAGCTTTATGTAAATGGGCAAAATAATGACTTGTTTGACTCGGGTAAATATCCCACCGTACATTCACTTGAGAATTTATTGACCGGTTTGCTATTCTCTTTAAAATGTTTGGATCCATAGGTCATTTGAATATTTAACAAGTTTCAAGCATGCATATCCATTTTTTAAACCATGTGCAGAAAAATTTCTTTCTTATCAAATTCCCAACTATTGGGGTTGTTGAACTATTGGAATTTCCCAAACTTGGATAACAAAACTTTTGTGGTCATTTTTTGTGTGTGAAAAAATTTTATTTACTTACATTTGTTATTGCTTTAAATTTTTTCCATACACAAACTCTAAAATTTTCATTTCATTGTCATCAATTTGCCTTTCATCTCTTTTTTGTCTACGAGATGAAGGGAAAAGTTAAAACTCAAGTTTTGATTTAAGAAAAAGTATAAATCTAAAATGGAAATGCACAATACAGAAATTTAGAGAGAGATATTTCCAAAATGTGTCTATAATTGTTAGGGATTGTAAATTCTTTTTAGTTCATGTATCATGTTTTGAAATCATCGGGACAAGGGGGAGGAGGGGGAATTTTAACTGAGTGTTGAATCCCAACCCATTAGTTATTACTTACAAAAATATAGCCCGTTATGCATGATAAATCACTTTACAATCATCAATGATCGTTAGGTCGGCTTTTTGTAAATGGGCAAAAAAATGGCTTGTTTGACTCGGGTAAATATCCCACCCCACGTTCACTTGAGAATTTAATGATTGATTTTTTATTCTCATTAAAAGGTTTGGATCAATAGTTCATTTGAATCTTTAACTTGTTTCAAGGATGCATATCAATTTTTTAAAGCCTGTGTAGAAATACCTCTTTCTTATCAAATTGAAAGCTATTGGGGTTGTTGAACTAGTGCATTTTCGCAAACTTGGATAACAAAACTTTTGTGTGCATTTGTGGTGTGTGAATAAATTTTCTTTACTTATATTTTTTATTGCTTTAAATTTTTTCCATACACAAACTCTAAAATTTTTATTTCGCTTTCATCTATTTGCCTTTCATTTCTTTTTTGTCTACGAGATGAATGGAAAAGTGAAAACTCAAGTTTTGATTTAAGCAAAAAGTAAACATCTAAAATGGAAATGCACAATGCACAAATTTAGAGAGAGATATTTCCAAAAAGTATCTATAATTTTTAGGTATTGTAAACACTTTTTAGTTTTTATATAACAGGTTTTGCAATCGTCAGGAAAAGGTGGAGGCAGGGGAGTTTTAACTGAGTGTTTAATCCCAATCCATAAGTCATTCCTTAAAAAAATATAGCCCGTTACGCATGATAAATCACTTTACAATCATCAATGCTTGTTAGGTCAACTTTTTGTAAATGGGCAAAATAATCGCTTGTTTGACTCGGGTAAATATCCCACGACACGTTCACTTGAGAATTTAATGAGCTGTTTGTTTATCTCTTTAAAAGGTTTTGATCCATCGGTAATTTTCATCTTTAACATGTTTCAAGCATGCATATCCATATTTTAAAGCATATGTAGAAAAATCTCTTTGCTATGAAATTTCAAGCTATTGGGTTGTTGAACTAGTGGAATTTGCCAGACTTGGATAAAAAAACTTTGGTGTTCATTTGTGGTGTGTGAATAAATTTTATTTTCTTACATTTTTTATTTCTTTAAATTTTTTCCATACACAAAATCGAAAATTTTTATTTCGTTGTCATCTATTTGCCTTTCATTTTTTTTGGTCGACGTGATAAAGGGAAATGTGAAAACTCAAGTTTTGATTTAAGAAAAAAGTATACATCGAAAACGGGTTTGCACAATGCACAAATTATGATAGAGATATTTCAAAAAAGTGTCTGTAATTTTTAGGGATTGTAAACTCGTCGGGAAAGAGGGAGGCAAGGGAATTTTAAATGAGTGTTGAATCCCAACACATAAGTCATTCCTTACAAAAATATAGCCCATTACGCATGATAAATCACTTTACAATCACCAATGATCGTTAGGTCAACTTTTTGTAAATGGGCAAAATAATGGCATGTCTGACTCGGGTATATATCTCGCCGCACATTCACCAGAGAATTTAATGAATGGTTTGGATCCATAGGTCATTTGCATCTCTAACTAGTTTCAAGCATGCATATCCATTTTTTAAAGCATGTGTAGAAAAATCTCTTTCTTATCAAATTCCAAGCTATTGGGGTAGTTGAACTATAGGAATTTCCCAAACTTGGCTAACAAAACTTTTGTGTTCATTTGTGGTGTGTGAATACATTTTATTTACTTACATTTGTTATTGCTTTAAATTTTTTCCATACACAAACTCTAAAATTTTCATTTCGTTGTCATCAATTTGCCTTTCATCTCTTTTTTGTCAACGAGATGAAGGGAAAAGTAAAAAATCAAGTTTTGATTTAAGAAAAAAGCATACATCTAAAATGGAAATGCACATTGCAGAAATTTAGAGAGAGATATTTGCAAAATATGTCTAAAATTTTTAGGGATTGTAAACTTTTTTTAGTTTTTATATATCAGGTTTTGAAATCGTCGGGAAAAGGGGGAGGCAGGGGAATTTTAACTGTGTGTTGTATCCCGACCCATAAGTCATTGCTTACAAAAATATAGCCCGTTACGCATGATAAATCACTTTATAATCATCAATTATCGTTAGGTCAGCTTTTTGTAAATGAGAAAAATAATGGCTTGTTTGACTCAGGTAAATATCCAATCGCACGTTCACTTGAGAATTTAATTAGCGGTTTGTTATTCTCTTTAAAAGCTTTGGATCCATAGGTCATTTGCACCTTTAACATGTTTCAAGCATGCATATCTATTTTTTAAAGCATGTGTAGAAAAATCTCTTTCGTATCAAATTCCAAGCTATTGGGGTTGCAGAACTAGTGGAATTTCCCAAACTTGGATAAAAAAACTTGTGTGTTCATTTGAGGTGGGTGAATAAATATTCATTACTTAATTTGTTATTGCTTTAATTTTTTTCCATACACAAAATCTAAAATTTTCATTTCGTTGTCATCTATTTGCCTTTCATCTCTTTTTTTGTCAACGAGATGAAGTGAAAAGTGAAAACACAAATTTTGATTTAAGAAAAAAGTATACATCTAAAATGCAAATGCACAATGCACAAATTAGGAGAGAGATTTTTCTAAAAAGTTTCTGTACTTTTTAGGGAATGTAAACACTTTTTAGTTTTTATATATCAGGTTTTGCAATCGTCGGGAAAAGGGGGAGGCAGAGGAATTTTAACTGAGTGTTAAATCCCAACCCATAGGTCATTCCTTAAAAAAATATAGCCCGTTACGCATGATTAATCACTTTACAATCATCAATGATCGTTAGGTCAGCTTTGTGTAAAAGGGCAAAATAATGGCTTGTTTGACTCGGGTAAATATCCCACCGTACGTTCACTTGAGATTCTAATGAGCGGTTTGTTATTCTCTTTAAAAGTTTTGGATCCATAGGTCATTTGCATCTTTAACATGTTTCAAGCATGCATATCCATATTTGAAAGCATGTGTAGAAAAATCTTTTTTGTATAAAATTTCATGGTATTGGGGTTGTTGAACTAGTGGAATTTCCCATACTTGGATAACAAAAATTTTGTGTTCATTTGTGGCGTGTAAATATATTTTATTTACTTACATTTTTAATTTCTTTAAATTTTTTCCACACACAAACTCTAAAATCTTCATTTCATTGTCATCTATTTGCCTTTGATCTCTTTTTTGGTCTACGTGATGAAGGGAAAAGTGAAAACTCAAGTTTTGATTTAAGAAAAAAGTATACATCTAAAATGGAAATGCACAATGCACAAATTATGAGAGAGATATTTCCAAAAAGTGTCTATAATTTTTAAGGGATTGTGAACTCTTTTAAGTTTTTATATATCAGGTTTTGCAATCATCGGAAAATGGGGGAGGCAGGGGAATTTTAACTGATTGTTGAATCCCAACCCATAAGTAATACCATAAAAAAATATTGCCCGTTATGAATAATAAGTCACTTTACAATCATCAATTATTGTTAGGTCAGCTTTTTGTAAATGGGCAAAATAATAGCTTGTTTGACTCGGGTAAATATCCCGCCACACGTTTACTTGATAATTGAATGAGCAGTTTGTTCTTCTCTTTAAAAGGTTTGGATCTATAGGAAATTTGCATCGTTAACATGTATCAAGCATGCATATCAAGTTTTTAAAGCATGTGTAGAAAAATCTATTTCTTATCAAATTCCAAGCTATTGGGGTGTTTGAACTAGTGGAATTTCCCAAACTTGGATAACAAAACTTTTGTGTTCATTTGTAGTTTGTAAATAAATTTTCTTTACTTTAGTTTTTTATTGCTTTAAATTTTTTCCATACACAAATTCTAAAATTTTCTTTTCGTTGTCATCTATTTCCCTTTCATCGCTTTTTTTGTCTACGAGATGAAGGGAAAAGTGAAAACTCAAGTTTTGATTTAAGAAAAAAGTATACATCTAAATTGCAAATACAAAATGCACAAATTTAGAGAGAGATATTTCTAAAAATTGTCTGTAATTTTTGGGGATTGTAAACACTTTTTAGTTTTTATATTTCTGGTTTTGAAATCGTCTGTAAAAGGGGGAGGCAGGGGAATTTTAACTGAGTGTTGAATCCCAACCCATAAGTCATTCTTTACAAGAATATATCCCGCTACACATGATAAATCACTTTACAATCATCAATAATCATTAGGTCAGCTTTTTATAAATGGGCAAAATAATAGGTTGTTTGACTCGGGTAAATATCCCGCCGCACGTTCACTTGAGAATTTAGTGAGCGGTTTATTATTCTCTTTAAAAGGTTTGGATCCATTGGCCATTTCCATATTTATGTCTCAAGCATGCATATCCATTTTTTAAAGCATGTGTGGAAAAATCTCTTTCTTATCAAATACCAAGCTATTGGGGTTGTTAAACTAGTGGAATTTCCCCAACTTGGATAACAAAACTTTTGAGTTCATTTGTGGTGTGTGAATAAATTTTTTTTACTTAAATTTGTTATTGCTTTAAATTTTTTCCATATACAAACTCAAAATTCTCATTTCGTTGTCATCTATTTGCCTTTCATCCCATTTTTTGTCTACGAGATGAAGGGAAAAGTAAAAACTCAAGTTTTTATTTAAGAAAAAAATATACATCTAAAATGCAAATACACAATGCACAAATTTAGAGAGAGATATTTCTAAAAAGTGTCTGTAATTTTTATGGATTGTAAACAGTTTTTAGATTTTATGTATCAGGGTTTGCAATCTTCGGGGAAAGGGGGAGGCAGGGGAATTTTAACTGAGTGTTGAATCCCAGCACATAAGTCATTCCTTAAAAAAATATTGCCCATTACGTATGATAAATCACTTTACAATTGTCAATGATCGCTAGGTCAGCTTTTTGTAAAAGGGCAAAATAATGGCTTGTTTGACTCAGGTAAATATCCCACTGCACGTTCACTTGAGATTTTAATGAGCGGTTTTTTATTCTCTTTAAAAGGTTTGGATCCATAGGTCATTTCCATCTTTAACATGTTTCAAGTATGCATATCCATATTTTAAAGCATGTGTAGAAAAATTTCTTTCTTATTAAATTCCAAGCTATTGGGGTTGTTGAACTAGTTGAATTTCCCATACGTGGATGACAAAACTTTTGTGTTCATTTGTGGTGTGTGAATAAATTTTCTTTACTTACATTCGTTATTGCTTTAAATTTCTTCCATACACAAACTCTAAAATTTTCATTTCATTGTCATCTATTTGCTTTTCATCTCTTTTTTTTTTCTACGAGATGAAGGGAAAAGTGAAAACTCAAGTTTTGATTTAAGAAAAAAATTATCCATCTAAAATAGAAATGCACAATGCACAAATTATGAGCGAGATATTTCCAAAAAGTGTCTATAATTTTTAGGTATTGTAAACTCTTTTTAGTTTTTATATATCAGGTTTTGCAATCGTCGGAAAAAGGGGGAGGCAAAGAATTTTAATTGAGTCTTGAATCCCAACCCATAAGTCATTCCTTACAAAAATATAGCCCGTTATGCATGATAAATCACTTTACAAGTATCAATGATCGTTAGGTCAGCCTTTTGTAAATGGGCAAAATAATTGCTAGTTTGACTCGGGTAAATATCCCGCCACACGTTCACTATAGAATTTAAAGAGCGGTTTTTTATTTTCTGTAAAAGGTTGCGTTCCATAGGTCATTTGCATCTTTAACATGTTTCAAGCATGCATATCCATTTTTTAAGCATGTGTAGAAAAATCTCTTTCCTATCAAACTCCAAGCTCTTTGGTAGTTGAAGTAGTGGAATTTCCAAAACTTGGATAACAAAACTTTTATGTGAATTGGTGGTGTGTGAATAAATTTTATTTACTTACATTTCTTATTTCATTAAATTTCTTCCATTCACAAACTCTAAAATTTAATTTCATTGTCATCTATTTGCCTTTCATCTCTTTTTTTGTCAACAAGATAAAGGGAAACGTGAAAAGTCAAGTTTTTATTTAAGAAAAAAGTTTACATCTAAAATTTTAATGCACAATGCACAAATTTAGAGAGAGCTATTTCTAAAAAGTGTCTGTAATTTTTGGGGATTGTAAACACTTTTTAGTTTTTATATTGCAGGTGTTGCAATCGTCAGGAAAAGGGCAGGGGAATTTTAACTGAGTGTTGAATCCCAACCCACAAGTCATTCTTTACAAGAATATAGCCCGTTACGCATGATAAATCACTTTACAATCATAAATTATCGTTAGGTCAGCTTTTTATAAATGGGCAAAATAATAGGTTGTTTGACTCAGGTAAATATCCTGCCGCACGTTCACTTGAGAATTTAATGAGCAGTTTATTATTCTCTTTAAAAGGTTTGGATCCATATTCCATTTGCATCGTTATGTCTCAAGCATGCATTTCCATTTTTTATAGCATGTGTCGAAAAATCTCTTTCTTATCAAATTCCAAGTTATTGGAGTTGTTGAACTAGTGGAATTCCCCAAACTTGGATAACAAAACTTTTGTGTTAATTTGTGGTGTGTGAATAAATTTTCTTTACTTACATTTGTTATTGCTTTAAATTTTTTCCATATACAAACTCTAAAATTTTCATTTCGTTGTCATCTATTTGCCTTCCATCTCTTTTTTTGTGTACGAGATGAAGGGAAAAGTGAAAACTCAAGTTTTTATTTAAGAAAAAAGTATACATGTAAAATTAAAATGCACAATGCGGAAATTTAGAGAAAGATATTTCTAAAAAGTGTCTATAATTTTTATGGATTGTAAACACTTTTTAGTTTTTATATATCAGGGTTTGCAATCGTTGGGAAAAGGGGGAGGCAGGGGAATTTTAACTGAGTGTTGAATCCTAACCCATAAGTCATTCCTTAAAAATATATAGCCCGTCACTCATGATAAACCACTTTAAAATAGTCAATGATCGTTAGGACAACTTTTTGTGAAAGGGCAAAATAATGGTTTGTTTGACTTGGGTAAATATCCTACTACATGTTCACTTGAGATTTAAATGAGCGGTTTGTTATTCTCTTTAAAAGGTTTGGATCCATAGGTAGTTTCCATCTTTAACATGTTTCAAGCATGCATATCCATATTTTAATGCATGTCTAGAAAAATCTCTTTCATATCAAATTCCAAGCTATTGGGGTTGTTGAACTAGTGGAATTTCCCATACTTGGATAACAAAACTTATGTGTTCATTTGTGGTGTGTGAATAAATTTTCTTTACTTACATTTGTTATTGCTTTAATTTTATTCCATACACAAACTCTAAAGTTTTCATTTCATTGTCATCTATTGCCTTTCATCTCTTTTTTTTTTCTACGAGATGAAGGGAAAAGTGAAAACTCAAGTTTTGATTTAAGTAAAAAGTATCCATCTAAAAAGGAAATGTACAATGCAAAAATTATGAGCGAGATATTTCCAAAAAGTGTCTGTAATTTTTAGGGATTGTAAACTCTTTTTAGTTTTTATATATCAGGTTTTGCAATTGTTGGAAAAAGGGGGAGGCAAACAATTTTAACTGAGTGTTGAATCCCAACCCATAAGTCATTCCTTACAAAAATATAGCACGTTATGCATTATAAATCACTTTACAAGTATCAATGATCGTTAGGTCAGCCTTTTGTAAATGGGCAAAATAATGGCTAGTTTGACACGGGTGAATATCCTGCCGCACGTTCACTATAGAATTTAAAGAGCGGTTTTTTATTTTCTATAAAAGGTTGTGTTCCATAGGTCATTTGCATCTTTAACATGTTTCAAGCATGCATATCCATTTTTTTAAGCATGTGTAGAAAAATCTCTTTCTTATCAAATGCCAAGCTCTTTGGTAGTTGAAGTAGTGGAATTTCCAAAACTTGGATAACAAAACTTTTATGTGAATTGGTGGTGTGTGAATAAATTTTATTTACTTACATTTGTTATTTCTTTAAATTTCTTCCATTCACAAACTCTAAAATTTTCATTTCATTGTCATCTATTTGCCTTTCATCTCTTTTTTTGTCAACAAGATAAAGGGAAATGTGAAAAGTCAAGTTTTTATTTAAGAAAAAAGTTTACATCTAAAATCCAAATGCACAATGCACAAATTTAGAGAGAGATATGTCTAAAAAGTGTCTGTAATTTTTGGGGATTGTAAACACTTTTTAGTATTTATATTTCAGGTGTTGAATCCCTACCCAAAAGTCATTCTTTACAAGAATATAGCCCGTTACGTATGATAAATCACTTTACAATCATAAATTATCGTTAGGTCAGCTTTTTATAAATGGGCAAAATAATAGGTTGTTGGACTCGGGTAAATATCCTGCCGCACGTTCACTTGAGAATTTAATGAGCGGTTTATTATTCTCTTTAAAAGGTTTGGATCCTTAGGCCATTTGCATCATTATGTCTCAAGCATGCATATCCATTTTTTAAAGCATGTGTGGAAAAATCTCTTTCTTATCAAATTCCAAGTTATTCGGGTTGTTGAACTAGTGGAATTCCCCAAACTTTTATAACAAAACTTTTGTGTTAATTTGTGGTGTGTGAATAAATTTTCTTTACTTACATTTTTTATTGCTTTAAAGTTTTTCCATATACAAACTCTAAAATTTTCATTTCGTTGTCATCTATTTGCCTTCCATCTCTTTTTTTGTGTACGAGATGAAGGGAAATGTGAAAACTCAAGTTTTTATTTAAGAAAAAAGTATACATGTAAAATGAAAATGCACAATGCACAAATTTAGAGAAAGATATTTCTAAAAAGTGTCTATAATTTTTATGGATTGTAAACACTTTTTAGTTTTTATATATCAGGTTTTGCAATCGTCGGGAAAAGGGGGAGGCAGGGGAATTTTAATAGAGTGTTGAATCCCAACCCATAAGTCATTCCTTAAAAATATATAGCCCGTTACGGATGATAAACCACTTTACAATGGTCAATGATCGTTAGGACAACTTTTTGTAAAAGGTCAAAATAATGGCTTGTTTGACTCGGGTAAATATCCCACTCCACGTTCACTTGAGATTTTAATGAGCGGTTTGTTATTCTGTTTAAAAGGTTTGGATCCATAGGTCGTTTCCATCTTTCACATGTTTCAAGCATGCATATCCATATTTTAAAGCATGTCTAGAAAAATCTCTTTCATATCAAATTCCAAGCTATTAGGGTTATGGAACTAGTGGAATTTCCCATACTTGGATAACAAAACTTTTGTGTTCATTTGTGGTGTGTGAATAAATTTTCTTTACTTACATTTGTTATTGCTTTAAATTTTTTCCATACACAAACTCTAAAATTTTCATTTCATTGTTATCTATTGCCTTTCATCTTTTTTTTTTCTACGAGATGAAGGGAAAATTTTGATTTAAGTAAAAAGTATCCATCTAAAATGGAAATGCACAATGCACAAATTATGAGAGAGATATTTCCAAAAAGTGTCTGTAATTTTAAGGGATTGTAAACTCTTTTTAGTTTTTATATATCAGTTTTTGAAATCGTTGAAAAAAGGGGGAGGCAGAGAATTTTAACTAAGTGTTGAATCCCAACCCATAAGTCATTCCTTATAGAAATATAGCCCATTACGCATGATAAATCACTTTACAAGTATCAATGATCGTTAGGTCAGCTTTTTGTAAATGTGTAAAATAATGGCTTGTTTCACTCGGGTAAATATCCTGCCGCACGTTCACTCAAGAATTTAAAGAGCGGTTTGTTTTTTTCTACAAAAGGTTTGGATCCATAGGTCATTTGCATCTCTAACATGTTTCAAGCATGCATATCCATTTTTTTATGCATGTGTAGAAAAAACTATTTCTTATCAAATTCCTAGCTATTGGGGTAGTTGAAGTAGTGGAATTTCCCAAACTTGGATAACAAAACTTTTGTGTGAATTGGTGGTGTGTGAATAAATTTTGTTTACTTACATTTGTTATTTCTTTAAATTTCTTCCATTCACAAACTCTAAAATTTTCATTTCGGTGTCACCTATTAGCCTTTCGTCACTTTTTTTGTCAACGAGATAAAGGGAAAAGTGAAAACTCAAGTTTTTATTTAAGAAAAAAGTTTACATCTAAAATGCAAATGCACAATGCACAAACTTAGAGAGTGGTATTTCTGAAAAGTGTCTACAATTTTTAGGGATTGTCAACCGTTTTTTGTTTTTATAAATCAGGTTTTGCAATCGTCGAAAAAGGGGAAGGCAGAGGAATTTTAATTGAATGTTGAATCCCAACCCATAAGTCATTCCATACAAAAATATAGCCCATTACACATGATAAATCTCTTTACAATCATCAATGATCGTTAGGTCAGCTTTTCTTAAATGGGAAAAATAATGGCTTGTTTGACTCGGGTAAATTTCCCACCGCACGTTCACTTGAGAATTTAGTGAGCGGTTTGTTATTCTCTTTAAAAGGTTTGGATCCATAGTTCATTTGCATCTTTAACATGTTTCAAGCATGCATATCCATTTTTTAAAGCATGAGTAGAAAAATCTCTTTCTTATCAAACTCAAAGCTATTCGGGTTGTTGAACTAGTGGAATTTCCCAAACTTGGATAACAAAACCTTTGTGTTCATTTGTGGTGTGTGAATAAATTTTATTTACTTACATTTTTTATTGCTTTAAATTGTTTCCATACCCAAACTCTAAAATTTTCATTTTGTTGTCATCTATATCCCTTTCATCTCTTTTTTGTCTACGAGATGAAGGAGAAAGTCAAAACTCAAGTTTTTATTTATGAAAATAGTATACATCTAAAATGGAAATACACAATGCTCAAATTTAGAGAGAGATATTTCATAAAAGTATCTGTAATTTTTAGGGATTGTAAACTCTTTTTAGTTTTCACATATCAAGTTTTGGAATCGTCGGGAAAAGGGGGCGGCGGAGGAATTTTAACTGAGTGTTGAATCCCAACCCATAAGTCATTCCATACAAAAATATAGCCCCTTATGCATGATAAATCACTTTACAATCATCAATGATGGTTAGGTCAACTTTTCATAAATGGGAAAATAACGGCATGTTTTACTCGTGTAAATATCCGGCCTCACGTTCACTTGAGAATTTAATGAGCTGTTTGTTATTCTCGCTAAAAGGTTTTGATCCATAGGTCATTTACATATTTAACATGTTTCAAGCATCAATATCCATTTTTTAAAGCATGTGTAGAAAAATCTCTTTCTTATCAAATTCCAAGCTATTGGGGTTGTGGAACTATTGGAATTTCCCAAACTTGGATAACAAAACTTTTTTCTTCATTTGAGGTGCGTGAATAAATTTTATTTACTTACATTTGTTGTTGCTTTAAATTGTTTCCATACACAAACTCTAAAACTTTCATTTCGATGTCATCAATTTGTCTTTCATCTCTTTTTTATCTACGAGATGAAGGGAAACGTGAAAACTCAAGTTTTGATTTAAGAAAAAAGTATACATAAAAAATGGAAATGCGCAATGCACAAATTTAGAGAGAGATATTTCCAAAATGTGTCTATAATTTTTAGGGAGTGTAAACTTTTTTTAGTTTTTATATATCAGGTTTTGAAATCATTGGGAAAAAGGGGAGGCGGGGCAATTTTAACTGAGTGTTGAATCCCAACCCATAAGTCTTTCCTTACAAAAATATAGCCCATTTCACATGATAAATCACTTTACAATCATCAATGATCGTTGCAGCAGGTTTTTGTAAATGGGAAAAATAATGGCTTGTTTGACTCAGGTAAATTTCCCACCACACGTTCACTTGAGAATTTAATGAGCGGTTTGTTATTCTCTTTAAAAGGTTTGCATCCATAGGTCATTTGCATCTTTAACATGTTTCAAGAATGCATATCCATTTTTCAAAGTATGTGTAGAAAAACCTCTTTCTTATCAAATTCTAAGCAATTGGGGTTGTTGAACTAGTGGAATTTCCTAAACTTGGATTATAAAACTTTTGTGTTCATTTGTGATGTGTTCATAAAGTTTATTTACTTACATTTGTTATTGCTTTAAATTTTTTCCATACACAAACTCTAAAATTTTCATTTCATTGTCATCTATTTGCCTTTCATCTCTTTTTATGTCTACAAGATGAAGGGAAAATGGAAAACTCAAGTTTATTTTTAAGAAAATAGTGTACATGTAAACTGGAAATGCACAATGCAAAAATTTAGAGAGAGATATTTCATAAAAGTATCTGTAATTTTTAGGTATTACAAACTCTTTTTAGTTTTTATATATCAGGTTTTGAAATCGTTAGGAAAAGGGGGAAGGGGGGTGGGGGAAGGATTTTAACTGAGTGTTGAATCCCAACCCATAAGTCAATACTTACAAAAATATACTCCATTACGCAAGATAAATCACATTACAATCATGAATGATCGTTAGGTCAGCTTTTTTTAAATGGGCAAAATAATGGCTTGTTTCACTCCGGTAAATATCCCATCGCACGTTCACATGAGAATTTATTGAGCAGTTTGTCATTCTATTTAGAAGGTTTGGATCCATAGGTCATTTGCATATATAAAATGTTTCAAGGATGTGTAGAAAAATCTTATTCTTATCAAATTCCAAGCTATAGGGTTGTTGAACTAGTGGAATTTCCCGAACTTGGATAACAAAACTATTGTGTTCATTTGTGGTGTGTGAATAAATTTTCTTTACTTACATTTGTTATTGTTTTAAACTTTTTCCATACACAAACTCTAAAATTTTCATTTCGTTGTCATCTATTTTCCTTTCATCTCTTTTTTATCTATAAAATGAAGAGAAAAGTGAAAACTCAACTTTTTGATTTAAGAATAAATTATACATCTAAAATGTAAATGCACAATGCACAAATTTAGAGAGAGATATTTACAAAAATTGTCTGTATTATTTAGGGATTGTAAACACTTTGTAGTTTTTATATAGCAGGTTTAGCAGTTGTCGGGACAAGGGGGACACAGGACAATTTTAACTGTACATTGAATCCCAACCCTTAAGATATTCCTTACAAATATATAGCCTGTTACATATGATAAATCACTTTACAATGATCAAAGATCGTTAGGTCAGCTTTTTTTAAATGGGAAAAATAATGGTTTGTTTGACTCGGGTAAATATCCCACCACACATTCACTTGAGAATTTAATGCACGGTTTTTTATTCTCTTTAAAAGGTTTGGATCCATAGGTCATTTGCATCTTTAAAATGTTTGAATCAAGCATATCCATTTTTAAAGCATGTGTAGAAAAATCTCTTTCTTATCAAATTCCATGCTTTTGGGGTTGTTGGACTGGTGGAATTTCCCAAACTTGGATAACAAAACTTTTGTGTTCATTTGTGGTGTGTAAATAAATTTTATTTACTTACATTTTTTATTGCTTTAAATTTTTTCCATACACAAACTCTAAAATTTTCATTTCGTTGTCATCTATTTGCCATTCATCTCTTTTTTGTCTACTAAATGAAGGGAAAAGTGAAAACTCAAGTTTTGATTTAAGAAAAAAGTATACATCTAAAATGCAAATGCTCAATGCACAAATATAGGGAGAGATATTTCCAAAAAGTGTCTGTAATTTTTAGGGATTGTAAACACTTTTTAGTTTTTATATATCAGGTTTTGCAATCGTGGGCAAAAGGGGGAGACATAGGAATTTTAACGGAGTGTTGAATCCCAACCCATAAGTCATTCCTTACAAAAATATAGCCCGTTACGAATGATAAATCACTTTACAATCATCAATGGTCATTTGGTCAGCTTTTTGTAAATGGGAAAAATAATGGCTTGTTTGACTCGGGTAAATATCCCACCCCACGTTCACTTGAGAATTTAATGAGCAGTTTGTTATTCTTTTTAAAAGGTTTGGATCCATAGGACATTTTCATCTTGTACTTGTTTCAAGCATGCATATCCATATTTTAAAGCATGTGTAGAAATATCTCTTTCTTATCAAATTCCAAGCTATTGCGGTTGTTGAACTAGTGGAATTTCCCATACTTGGATAACAAAACTTTTGTGTTCATTTGTGGTGTGTGAATAAATTTTATTTACTTACATTTTTTATTTCTTTAAAGTTTTTCCATACACAAACTCTAAAATTTTCATTTCATTGTCATCTATTTGCTTTTCATCTCTTTTTTTCTACGAGATGAAGGGAAAAGTGAAAAATCAACTTTTTGATTTAAGAATAAAGTATACATCTAAAATGTAAATGCACAATGCACATATATAGAGAGAGATAATTCTAAAATGTGTCTATAATTTTTGGGGATTGTAAACACTTTTTAGTTTTTATATAACAGGTTTTGCTATTGAGGGGAAAAGAGGGAGACATGGGACTTTTAACTCAGTGTTGAATCCCAACCCATAAGTCATTCCTTACAAAAATGTAGCCCGTAACGCATGATAAATCAGTTTACAATAATCAATGATAGTTAGGTCAGCTTTTTGTAAATGGAAACAATAATGGCTTGTTTGACTCGGATAAATATCCCACCGCACATTCACTTGAGAATTTAATGAGCGGTTTGTTATTGTCTTTAAAAGGTTTGTATCCATAGGTCATTTGCATCTTTAACATGTTTCAAGCATGCATATCCATTTTTTTAAGCATCTGTCAAAAAATCTCTTTCTTATCAAATTCAAAGCTCCTGGGGTTGTTGAACTATTGGAATTTTGTAAACTTGGATAAAAAAACTTTTGTGTTCATTTGTGGTGTGTGAATAAATTTTATTAACATTTTTTATTGCTTTAAATTTTTTCCATACACAAACTTAACATTTTCGTTTCGCTATGATCAATTTGCCTTTCATCTCTTTTTTCTCTACGAGATGAAGGGAAAAGTGAAACTCAGGTTTTGTTTTAAGAAAAAAATATACATCTAAAATAGAAATGTACAATGCTTAAATTTAGAGAGAGATATTTCAAAAAATTGTCTATAATTTCTAGGAATTGTAAACTCTTTTTAGTTTTTAAATATCAGGTTTTGCTATAGTCAGGAAAAAGGAGGAGGCGGGAGAAATTTAACTGAATTTTGAATCCCAACCCATAAGTTATTCCTTAAAAAAATAGCCCCTTATGCATGATAAATCACTTTAAAATCATCAATGATCGTTAGGTCAGTTTTTTGTAATTGGGAAAAGTAATTGCTTGTTTGACTCGGGTAAATATCCCATAGCACATTCACTTGAGAATTTAATGAGCGGTTTGTTATTATCTTTAAAAGGTTTGGATCCATAGGTTCTTTGAATCTTTAAATTGTTTCCAATATGCATATCCATATTTTATAGCATGTGTAGAAAAATCTCTTTCTTATCAAATTCCAAGCAATTAGGGTTGTTGAACTAGTGGAATTTCTCATACTGGGATAACAAAACTTTTGTGTTCATTTGTGGTGTATGAATAAATTTTATTTACTTACATTTTTATTTATTTAAAGGTTTTCCATACTCAAACTCTAAATTTTTATTTTGTTGTCATCTATTTGCCTTCCATCTCTTTTTTTATCCACGAGATGAAGGGAAAAGTGAAAACTCAAGTTTTGATTTAAGAAAAAAGTATACATCTAAAATAGAAATGCACAATGCACAAATTATGAGAGAGATAATTTCAAAAAGTGTCTGTAATTTTTTGGATTTTAAACTATTTTTAGTTTTTAAATATCAGGTTTTGCAATCGTCGGTTAATGATGGAGGCAGGGGAATTTTAACTAAGTGTTGAATCCCTGCCGATAAGTCATTCCTAAAAAAAATATAGCCCATTACGCATGATAAATCACTTTACAATAATCAATTATCGTTAGGTCAGCTATTTGTAAATGAGCAAAACAATGGCTTGTTTGACTCAGGTAAATATCCCACCGCACGTTCACTTGAGAATTTAATGAGCGGTTTGTTATTCTCTTTAAAAAGTTTGGATCCATAGGTCCTCTGAATCTTTAACATGTTTAAAGCATGCATATCTATTTTTTAAAGCATGTGTAGAAAAATCAATTTCTTATCAAATTCCAAGCTCTTGAGGTTGTTGAAGTAGTGGAATTTCCCAAACTTGGATAAGAAAACTTATGTGTACATTTGTGGTGGGTGAATAAATTTTATTTACTTACATTTGTTATTGCTTTAAATTTTTTCCCTACACAAACTGTAAAATTCTCATTTCGTTGTCATCTATTTGCCATTAATCTCTTTTTTGTCTACGAAATGAAGGGAAAAGTGAAAACTCAAGTTTTGATTTAAGAAAAAAATATACATCTAAAATGAAAATGCACAATGCACAAATATAGAGGGAGATATTTCTAAAAGGTGTCTATAATTTTTAGGGATTGTAAACACTTTTTAGTTTTTATATATCTGGTTTTGAAATCGTGGGGAAAAAAGGGAGGCATGGAAATTTTAACTGAGTGTTGAATCCCAACCCATATGTCATTCCTCACAAAAATATAGCCCGTTACGCTTGATAAATCACTTTTCAATCATCAATGATCCTTAGGACAAATTTTGGTAAATGGGAAAAATAATGGCTTGTTTGACTCGGGTAAATATCCCACCGCACGTTCACTTGAGAATTTAATTAGCAGTTTTTAATTCTCTTTAAAAGGTTTGGATCCATAGGTCTTTTGCATCTTTAACATGTTTCAAGCATGCATATCAATTTTTTTAAGCATGTGTAGAAAAATCTCATTCTTACCAAATTCCAAGCTAAAGGGGTTGTTGAACTAGTGGAATTTCCCAAACTTGGATAACAAAACTTTTGTGTTCATTTGTGGTGTGTGAATAAATTTTCTTTACTTACTTTTGTTATTGTTTTAAACTTTTTCCATACAAAAACTCTAAAATTTTCATTTCGTTGTCATCTATTTGCCTTTCATCTCTTTTTTATCTACGAGATGAAGGGAAAAGTGAAAACTCAAATTTTGATTTAAGAAAAAAGTATACATCTAAAATGGAAATGCACAATGCAAAAATTTAGAGAGAGATATTTCTAAAAAGTGTCTGTAATTTTTAGGAATTGTAAACTCTTTTTAGTTTTTATATATCAGGTTTTGCAATCATCGGGAAAAAGGAGGAGGCGGGAGAAATTTAACTGAGTTTTGAATCCCAACCCATAAGTCATTCCTTAAAAAAATATATCCCGTTACGCATGATAAATCACTTTACAATTATCAATGATCGTTAGGTGAGCTTTTTTTAAATGGGCAAAATAATGGCTTGTTTGACTCGGGTAACTATCCCACTGCACATTCACTTGAGAATTTAATGAGCGGTTTGTAATTCTCTTTAAAAGGTTTGGATGCATAGGTCATTTGCCTCTTTAACTTGTATCAAGCATGCATATCCATATTTTAAAGCATGTGTAGAAAAATCTCTTTCTTATCAGATTCCAAGCTATTGGGGTTGATGAACTAGTGGAATTTCCCATACTAGGATAACAAAACTTTTGTGTTCATTTGTGGTGTGTGAATATATTTTGTTTACTTACATTTTTTATTTCTTTAAAGTTTTTCCATACACAAACTCTAAAATTTTCATTTCGTTGTCTTCTATTTGCCTTTCATCTCTTTTTTTATCTACAAGATGAAGGGAAAATGAAAACTCAAGTTTTGATTTAAGAAAAAGTATACATCTAAAATGTAAATACACAATGCAAAAATTTAGAGAGAGATATTTACAAAAAGTCTTTGTAATTTTTTAGGATTGTAAACTATTTTCAGTTTTTATATATCAGGTTTTCCAATTGTCGGTTAAAGGGGGAGGCAGGGTATTTTAACAAAGTGTTGAATCCCAACCCATAAGTCATTCCTAAAAAAAATATAGCCCATTACACGTGATAAATCACTTTACATTCATCAATTATGGTTAGGTCAACTATTTGTAAATGAGCAAAATAATGGCTTGTTGGACTCAGGTAAATATCCCACCGCACGTTTACTTGAGAATTTAATGAGCGGTTTGTTATTCTCTTTAAAAGGTTTGGATCCATAGGTCATTTGCATCTTTAACTTGTTTCAAGCATGCATATCTATTTTTTAAAGCATGTGTAGAAAAATATCTTTCTTATCAAATTCCAAACTCTTGGGATTGTTGAACTAGTGGAATTTCCCAAACATGGGTAAGAAAAGTTATGTGTACATTTGTGGTGGGGGAATAAATTTTCTTTACTTACTTTTGTTATTGCTTTAAATATTTTCCATACACAAACTCTAAAATTTTCATTTCGTTGTCATCTATTTGCCATTCATCTCTTTTTTGTCTACAAAATGAAGGGAAAAGTGAAAACTCAAGTTTTGATTTAAGAAAAAAGTATACATCTAAAATGAAAATGCACAATGCACAAATTTAGAGAGAGATATTTCTAAAAAGTGTCCATAATTTTTAGGGATTGTAAACACTTTTTAGATTTTATATATCAGGTTTTGCAATCATGGGGAAAAGGTGGAGACATGGAAATTTTAACTGAGTGTTGAATCCCAACCCATAAGTCATTCCTTACAAAAATATAGCCCGTTACGCTTGTAAATCACTTTACAATCATCAATGATCGTTTGGTCAGTTTTTGTGAATGGGAAAAATAATGGCTTGTTCGACTCGGGTAAATATCCCACCACACGTTCACTTGAGAATTTAATTAGCGGTTTGTTATTCTCTTTAAAAGGTTTCGATCCATAGCTCATTTGCATCTTTAACATGTTTCAAGCAAGCATATCCATTTTTTTAAGCATGTGTTGAAAAATCTCATTCTTATCAAATTCAAAGCTATAGGGGTTGTTGAACTAGTGGAATTTCCCAAATTTGGATAACAAAACTTTTGTGTTCATTTTTGGTGTGTGAAGAAATTTTCTTTACCTACTTTTTTTATTGTTTTAAACTTTTTCCATACACAAACTCTGAAATTTTCATTTCGTTGTCATCTATTTGCCTTTCATCTCTTTTTTATCTACAAAATGAAGAGAAAAGTGAAAACTCAACTTTTTGATTTAGGAATAAAGTATACATCTAAAATGTAAATGCACAATGCAAAAATTTAGAGAGAGATATTTACAAAAAGTGTTTGTAATATTTAGGGACTGTAAACACTTTATAGTTTTTATGTAGCAGGTTTAGCAGTCTTCCGGAAAAGGGGGAGGCAGGAGAATTTTTACTGTGTATTGAATCCCAACCAAAAAGTCATTCCATACAAATATATAGCCCGTTACGTATGATAAATCACTTTACAATCATCAAAGATCGTTAGGTCAGCTTTTTGTAAATGGGCAAAATAATGGTTTGTTTGCCTCAGGTCAATATCCCACCGCAAATTCACTTGAGAAATTAATGCACGATTTGTTATTAACTTTAAAAGGTTTGGATCCATAGGTCATTTTAATCTTTAACATGTTTCAATCAAGCATATCCAATTTTTAAAGCATGTGTAGAAAAATCTCTTTCTTATCAAATTCCAAGCTATTGGGGTTGTTGAACTAGTGGAATTTTCAAAACTTGGATAACAAAACTTTTTTGTTCATTTGTGGTGTGTGAATAAATTTTATTTCCTTACATTTATTATTTCTTTAAATTTTTCCATACACAAACTCTAAAATTTTCATTTTGTTGTCATCTATTTGCCTTTCATCTGTTTTTTTGTCTACGAGATGCAGGGAAAAGTGAAAACTCAAGTTTTGATTTAAGAAAATTATACATCTAAAATGGAAATGGACAATGCAAAAATTTAGAGAGAGGTATTTCTAAAAAGTGTCTGTAATTTTAAGGGATTATAAACTCTTTTTAGTTTTTATATATAGTGTTTTGCAATCATCGGGAGAAGGGGGAGGCAGGAGAAATTTAACTGAATGTAGAATCCCAACCCATTAGTCATTGCTTAAAAAAATATAGCCCATTACGTATGATAAATCTCTTTACAATCATCAATGATCGTTAGGTCAGCATTTTGTAAATGGGCAAAATAATGATTTGTTTGACTCGGGTAAATATCCCACTGCACATTCACTTGAGAATTTAATGCACTATTTGTTATTCTCTTTAAAAGGTTTGGATCCATAGGTCATTTTCATCTTTAACATGTTTCTAACACGCATATCCATTTTTTAAAGCATGTGTAGAAAAATCTCTTTCTTATCAAATTCCACGCTATTGGGGTTGTTGAACTAGTAGGATTTCCCAAACTTGGATAACAAAACTTTTATGTTCATTTGTCGTGTGTGAATAAATTTTCTTTACTTACATTTGTTATTGCTTTAAAGTTTTTCCATACACAAACTCTAAAATTTTTATTTCGTTGTCATCTATTTTCCTTTCATCTCTTTTTTGTCTACGAAATGAAGAGAAAAGTGAATAGTCAACTTTTTGATTTTAGAATAAAGTATACATCTAAAATGTAAATGCACAATGCACAAATTTAGAGAGAGATATTTACAAATAGTGTCTTTATTTTTTAGGGATTGTAAACACTTTGTAGTTTTTATATAGCAGGTTTAGTAGTCGTTGGGAATAGGGGGAGGCAGGGGAATTTTAATAGTGTATTGAATCCCAACCCATAAGTCATTCCTTACAAATATATAGCCCGTTACGTATGATAAATCTCTTTACAATCATCAATGAACGTTAGGTCAACTTTTTGTAAATGGGCAAAATAATTGTTTGTTTGACTCGGTAAATATCCCACCACACATTCACTTGAGAATTTAATGCACTGTTTTTTATTCTCTTTAAAAAGTTTGGATACATAGGTCATTTGCATCTTTAACATGTTTCAAGCACGCATATCAATTTTTTAAAGCATGTGTAGAAAAATCTCTTTCTTATCAAATTCCACGCTATTGGGTTGTTGAACTAGTGGAATTTCCCAAACTTGGATAACAAAACTTTAGTGTTCATTTGTGGTGTGTGAATAAATTTTCTTTACTTACATTTGTTATTGCTTAAAAAATTTTCCATACACAAACTCTAAAATTTTTATTTTGTTGTCATCTATTTGCCATTCATCTCTTTTTTGTCTACGAGATAAAGGGAAAAGTGAAAACTCAAGTTTTGATTTAAGAAAAAAGTATAATCCTAAAATGCAAATGCACAATGCACAAATATAGAGAGAGAGATTTCTAAAAAGTGTCTATAATTTTAAGGGATTGTAAACACTTTTTAATTTTTATATATCAAGTTTTGCAATTGTGTGGAAAAGGGGGAGACAGAGGAAATTTAACTGAGTGTTGAATTCCAACCCATAATTCATTCCTTACAAAAATATAGCTGTTACGCATGATAAATTACTTTACAATCATCAATGATCGTTAGGTAAGTTTTTTGTAAATGGGAAAAATAATAGATTGTTTGACTCGGCTAAATATCCCACCGTACGTTCACTTGTGAATTTAATGAGCGGTTTGTTATTCTTTTTAAAAGTTTTGGATCCATAGGTCATTTGTATCTTTAACATGTTTCAAACATGCATATCCATTTTTTTAAGCATGTGTAGAAAAATCTCTTTCTTATCAAATTCCTAGCTATTGGGGTTGTTGAACTATTGGAATTTCCGAAACTTGGATAAAAAAAATTTTGTGTTCATTTCTGGTGTGTGAATAAATTTTATTTACTTACATTTTTTATTGCTTCAAATTTTTTCCATACACAAACTCTAAAATTTTTATTTCACTGTGATCAATTTACCATTCATCTCTTTTTTGTCTACGAGATGAAGGGAAAAGTAAAAACTCAAGTTTTGTTTTAAGAAAAAAATATACATATAAAATGGAAATGAACAATGCTTAAATTTAGAAAGAGATATTTCCAAAAAGTGTCTATAATTTTTAGGGATTGTAAACTCTTTTTAGTTTTTTTATATCAGGTTTTGCAATCGTCGGGAAAAAGGAGGAGGCGGGGGAATTTTAACTGTGTCCCAACCAATAAGTCTTTCCTTACAATAATATAACCTGTTACATATGATAAATAACTTTACAATCAGCAATGATCGTCATGTCAGCTTTTTGTAAATGGGCAAAATAATTGCTTGCTTGACTCGGGTAAATATCCCACTGCACGTTCACTTGAGAATTTAATGAGCTGTTTGTTATTCTCTTTAAAAGGATTGGATCCATAGGTTATTTGCATCTTTAACATGTTTCAAGCATGCATATCCATATTTTAAAGCATGTGTAGAAAAATCTCTTTCTTATCAAATTCCAAGCTATTGGGGTTGTTGAACTAGTGGAAATTCTCATACTTGGATAACAAAAATTTTGTGTTCAATTATGGTGTGTGAATAATATTTTTTACTTACATTTGTTATTGCTTTAAATTTTTTCTATACACAAACTCTAAAATTTTCATTTCGTGGTCATCTATTTGCAATTCATATCTTTTTTGTCTACAAGATGAAGGGAAATGTGAAAACTCAAGTTTTGATTTATGAAAAAAGTATACATCTAAAATGGAAATGCCCAATGCACAAATTATGAGAGAGATATTTCCAAAAAAGTGTTTGTAAGTTTTTCGGATTGTAAATCATTTTTAGTTTTTATATATCAGGTTTTGCAATCGTTGGGAAAAGGGGGTGGCAGGGGAAATCCCAACCCATAAGTCATTCCTTAAAAAAATATAGCCCGTTATGCGTGATAAATCACTTTACAATCATCAATTATAGTTAGGTCAGCTATATGTTAATGAGCAAAATATGGCTTGTTTGACTCGGGTAAATATCTCACCGCATGTTCAATTGAGAATTTAATGAGCGGTTTGTTATTCTCTTTAAAAGGTTTGGATCCATAGGTCATTTGCATCTTGAACATGTTTTAAGCATGCATATCTATTTTTTAACGCATGTATAGAAAAATCTATTTGTTATCAAAGATCAAGCTATTGGGGTTGTTAAACTAGTGGAATTTCCCAAACTTGGATAACAAAACTTATGTGTACATTTTTGGTGGGTGAATAAAATTTCCTTACTTACATTTGTTATTGATTAAAATTTTTTTCATACACAAACTCAAAAATTTTATTTCGTTGCCATCTATTTGCATTTCATCTCTTTTTTTGTCTACGAGATGAAGGGAAAAGTGAAAACTCAAGTTTTGATTTAAGAAAAAAGTATACATCTAAAATGGAAATTCACAATGCACAAATTTTGAGAGAGATATTTCTAAAAAAAATTTGTAATATTTAGGGATTGTAAACACTTTTTAGTTTTTATATATCAGGTTTTGCAATCGTCGGGAAAAGGGAATGCAAGGGAATTTTAACTGAGTGTTGAATCCCAACCCATAAGTCATTCCTTACAAAAATATAGCCCGTTACGTATGATAAATCACTTTACAATCCTTAATGATCGTTAGGTTAGCTTTTTGTAAATGGGAAAAATAATGGCTTGTTTAACTCGGCTAAGTATCCCACAGCACGTTCTCTTGAAAATTTAATGAGCGATTTGTTATTCTCATTAAAATGTTTGGATGAATAGGTCATTTGCATCTTTAACATGTTTCAAGCCTGTGTAGAAAAATCTCTTTCTTATCAAATTCTAAGCTATTGGGGTTGTTGAACTAGTAGAATTTCCCATACTTGGATAACAAAACTTTTGTGTTCATTTGTGGTGTGGGAATAAATTTTCTTGACTTACATTTGTTATTGCTTTAAATTTTTTCTATACACAAACTCTAAAATTTTCATTTTGTTGTCATCTATTTGCCTTTCAGCTCTTTTTTGTCGATGAAATGAGGGGAAAAGTGAAAAATCAAGTTTTGATTTAAGAAAATAGTATACATCTAAAATGGAAATGCACAATTCACAAATTTTGGGAGAGATATTTTCAAAAAATGTCTGTAATTTTTAGGGATTGTAAACTCCTTTTTAGTTTTTATATATCAGGTTTTGCAATCGTCGGGAAAAGGGGGAGACGGGGGAATGTTAACTGAGTTTTGAATCCCAACCCATAAGTCAATCCTTACAAAAATATAGCCCGTTACGCATGATAAATCACTTTACAATCATCAATGATCGTTAGGTCAGCTTTTTGTAAATGGGCAAAATAATGGGTTGTTTGACTCGGGCAAATATCCCAATGCATGTTCACTTGAGAATTTAATGAGCGGTTTGCTATTCTCTTTAAAAGGATTGGATACATAGGTTATTTGCATCTTTAACATGTTTCAAGTACGCATATCCTTTTTTCAAAGCATGTGTAGAGAAATCTCTTTCTTATCAAATTCCAAGCTATTAGGGTTGTTGAACTAGTGGAATTTCCCAAACTTGGATAACAAAAATTTTCTGTTCATTTGTGGTGTGTGAATTAATTTTTTATACTTACATTTGTTATTGCTTTAATTGTTTTCCACACACGAACTCTAAAATTTTCATTTCGTTGTCATCTATTCGCCATTCATCTCTTTTTTGTCTACAAAATGGAGGGAAAAGTGAAAACTCAAGTTTTGATTTAAGAAAAAAGTATACATCTAAAATGCAAATGCACAATGCACTAATATAGAGAGAGATATTTCTAAAAAGTGCCTGTAATTTTTTGGGATTGTATACACTTTTTAGTTTTTTTATATCAGGTTTTGCAATCATGGGGAAAAGGGAGAGACATGGGAATTTTAACTGAGTGTTGAATCCCAACCCATAAGTCATTCCTTACAAAAATATAGCCAATTACGCATCATAAATCACTTTACAATCATCAATGATCGTTAGGTCAGCTTTTTGTAAATGGGAAAACTAATGGCTTGTTTGACTCGGGTAAATATCCTGTCGCACGTTCACTTGAGAATTGAATGAGTGGTTTGCTATTCTCTTTAAAAGGTTTGGATCCATAGGTAATTTGCATCGTTAACATGTTTCTAGAATGCATATCCATTTTTAAAGCATGTGTAGAAAAATCTATTTCTTATCAAATTCCAAGCAATTGGGGTTGTTGAACAAGTGGAATTTCCCAAACTTGGATAACAAAAGTTTTTTGTTCATTTGTGGTGTGTGAATCAATTTTCTTTACTTACATTTCTTATTGCTTTAATTTTTTTCCACACACAAACTCTAAAATTTTCTTTCCGTTGTCATCTATTTCCCTTTCATCTCTTTTTTTGTCTATGAGATGAAGGGAAAAGTGAAAACTCAAGTTTTGATTTATTAAAAAAATATACAACTAAAATGCAATTCCACGATGTACAAATTTAGAGAGAAATATTTCTAAAAAGTGTCTGTAATTTTTAGGGATTCTAAACACTTTTTAGTTTTTATATATCAGGTTTTGCAATCGTCGGGAAAAGAGGGAGGCAGGGGAATTTTAACTGAGTGCTAAATCCCAACCCATAAGTCATTCCTTACAAGAATATAGCCCGTTACACCTGATAAATCACTATACAATCATCAATTATCGTTAGGTGTGCTTTTTGTAAAAGGGCAAAATAATGGGTTGTTTGACTCGGGTAAATATCCCGCCGCACGATCACTTGAGAATTTAATGAGCAGTTTTTATTCTCTCTAAAAGGCTTAGATCCATAGGCCATTTGCATCTTTAACATGTTTACAAGTTTTCATTCCCATTTTTTAAAGCATGTGTAGAAAAAAATCTTTCTTGTCGAAGTCCAAGTTATTGGGGTTGTTGAACAAGTGGAATTTCCCAAACTTGGATAACAAAACTTTTCTATTCATTTGTGGTGTGTGAATAAATTTTCTTTACATACATTTGTTATTGATTTAAATTTTTTCTATACACAAACTCTAAAATTTTCATTTCGTTGTCATCTATTTGCCTTCCATCCCTTTTTTTTGTCTACGAGATGAAGGGAAAAGTAAAAACTCAGGTTTTTTTTAAGAAAAAAGTATACATCTAGAATACAAATTCACAATGCACAAACTTATAGAGAGATATTTTTAAAAAGTGTCTAAAATTATTAAGGATAGTAAACACATTTTGGTTTTTATAAATCTGGATTTGCAATCGTCGGAAAAAGGAGGAGGCAGGGAAATTTAACTGAGTGTTGAATCCCAACCCATAAGTCATTCCTTACAAAAATATAGCCCGTTACGCATGATAAATCACTTTACAATCATCAATGATCGTTAGGTCAGCTTTTCTTAAATGGGAAAAATAATGGCTTGTTTGACTCGGGTAAATATCCCATCGCATGTTCACTTGAGAATTTAATGAGCGGTTTGTTATTCTCTTAAAAATGTTTGGATCCATAGGTCATTTGCATCTTTAACATGTTTCAACCATGCCTATCTATTTTTTAAAGCATGAGTAGAAAAATCTCTTTCTTATCAAATTCAAAGCTATTAGGGTTTTTCAACTAGTGGAATTTCCAGAACTTGAATAACAAAACTTTTGTGTTCGTTTGTGGTGTGTGAATAAATTTTATTTACTAAAATTTGTTATTGCTTTAAATTTTTTCCATACACAAACTCTAAAATTTTTATTTTGTTGTCATCTATTTGGCTTTCATCTTTTTTTTAATCTACGAGATGTAGGGAAAAGTGAAAACTCAAGTTTTGATTTAAGAAAACAGTGTACTTCTAAAATGGAAATGCACAATGCACAAATTTAGAGAGAGATATTTCAAATAATTGTCTATAATTTTAATGGATTGTAAACTCTCTTTAGTTTTTATATATCAAGTCTTGGAATCGTTGGGAAAAGATGCAGGCAGGGGAATTTTAACCGAGTGTTGAATCCCAACCCATAAGTTATTCCTTAAAAAAATATAGCCCCTTATGCATGATAAATCACTTTACAATCTTCAATGATGGTTAGGTAAGCTTTTCATGAATGGGAAAATAAAGGCATGTTTGACTCAGGTAAATATCCTACCGTTCATTCACTTGAGAATTTAATGAGCGGTTTGTTATTCTCTTGAAAAGGTTTGGATCCATAGGTCATTTGAATCTTTAACATGTTTCAAGCATGCATATCCATTTTTTTAAGCATGTGTAGAAAAATCTCTTTCTTATCAAATTCCAAGCTAGTGGGGTTGTTGAACTATTGGAATTTCCCAAACTTGGATAACAAAAATTTTGTGTTCATTTATGGTGTGTGAATAAATTTTATTTACTTACATTTGTTATTGCTTTAAATTGTTTCGTTACACAAACTCTAAAATTTTCATTTCGTTGTCATCAATTTGTCTTTCATCTCTTTTTTTCTATGAGATGAAGGGAAAAGCAAAAATTCAAGTTTTGATTTAAAAAAAAAAAGTATACATCTAAAATGGAAATGGGCAATGCAAAAATTTAGAGAGAGATATTTAAAAAATGTGTCTATAATTTTTTGGGATTGTAAACTCTTTTTAGTTTTTATATATCAGGTTTTGAAATCGTCGGGAAAAGGGGGAGGGGGGGGGGGGGGGGGAATTTTAACTGAGTGTTGAATCCCAGCCATAAGTCATTTCTTACTAAAATATAGCCCGTTACGCATGATAAATCACTTTCCAATCATCATTGATCGTTAGGGCAGCTTTTTGTAAATGGGAATAATAATGGCTGGTTTGACTCGTGTAAATATTCCACCGCACATTCACTTGAGAATTTAATGAGTGGTTTGTTATCCTCTTTAAAAGGTTTGGATCCATAGGTCATTTGCATCTTTAACAAGTTGCAAGCATGCATATCCATTTTTCAAAGCATGTGTAGAAAAATCTCTTTCTTGTCAAAGTGCAAGCTATTGGGGTATTGTTGACCAAGTGGAATTTCCAAAATTTGGATAACAAAACTTTTGTGTTCCTTTGAGGTGTGTCAATAAATTTTATTTACTTACATTTGTTATTGCTTTAATCTTTTTCCATACACAAACTGTAAAATTTTCATTTTGTTGTCATCTATTTGCCTTTCATCTGTTTTTTTTTACGAGATGAAGGGACAAGTGAAAACTCAAGTTTTGATTTAAGAAAACAGTATACATGTCAATTGGAAATGCACAATGCAAAAATTTAGAGAGAGATATTTCCAAAAATTGTCTGTAATTTTTAGGGATTGAAAAGAATTTTTAGTTTTTATATTCAGGTTTTGCAATCTTGGGGAAAGGGAGAGGCGGGGGAATTTTACCTGATTGTTGAATCCGAACCCATAAGTCATTCCTTACAAAAAGATAGCCCGTTACGCATGATAAACCATTTTACAATCTTCAATGATCGTTAGGTCAGCTTTTTGTAAATGGGCAAAATAATGGCTTGTTGGACTCAGGTAAATATCCCGCCGCACGTTCACTTGAAAATTTAATGAGCGATTTGTTATTCTCTTTAAAAGGTTTGGATCCATAGGTCATTTGCATCTTTAACATGTTTCAAGCATGCATATCCATTTTTTAAAGTACGTGTTGAAAAATCTCTTTCTTATCAAATTCCAAGCTATTGGGGTTGTTGAACTAGTGGTTTATCCCAAACTTGGATAACAAAACTTTTTTGTTCATTTGGGGTGTCTGAATAATTATTCTTAACATACATTGGTTACTGCTTTAAATTTTTTCCACACACAAACTCTAAAATTTTCATTTCATAGTCATCTATTTGCCTTTCATCTCTTTTTTGTCTATGAGAAGAAGGGAAAAGTGAGAACTCAAGTTTTGATTTAAGAAAAAATTATACATCTAAAATGGAAATGTACATAGCACATATTTAGAGAGAGATATTTCTAAAAAGTGTTTGTAATTTTTAAGGATTGTAAACTCTTTTTAGTTTTTATATATCGGGTATTGCAATTATCGGGAAAATGGGGAGGCGGTGAATTTTAACTGAGTGTTGAATCCCAACCCATAAGTCATTCCTTAAAATAATATAGCCCGTTATGCATGATAAATCACTTTACAATCATCAATGATCGTTAGGTCAACTTTTTGTAAATGGGAAAAATAATGGCTTGTTTGACTCAGCTAAATATCCCACCGCACGTTAACCTGAGAATTTAATGAGTGGTTTGTTATTCTCTTTAAAAGGTTTGGATCCATAGGTCATTTGCATCTTTAACCAATTTCAAGCATGCGTATCTATTTTTTAAAGCATGTATAGAAAAATCTCTTTCTTATCAAATTCAAAGCTATAGGGGTTGTTGAACTAGTGGAATTTCCCAAACTTGGATAACAAAACTTTTGTGTTCATTTGTGGTGTGTGAATAAATTTTCTTAACTTACATTTGTTATTGCTTTAAAATTTTTCCATACACAAACTCCAAAATTTTCATTTCGTTGTAATCTATTTGCCTCTCATCTCTATTTTGTCTACGAGCTGAAGGGAAAAGAGAAAAATCATGTTTTGATTTAAGAAAAAAGTATACATAAAAAATTGAAATGCACAATGCACAAATTTAGAAAGAGATATTTGCAAAAGTTTTCTGTACTATTTAGGGATAGTAAACACTTTTTAGTTTTAATATATCAGGATTTGCAATCGTCGGGAAAAAGGGGAGGCGGAGGAATTTTAACTGAGTGCTGAATCCCAACCCATTAGTCATTCCTTAGAAAAATATAGCCCATTACGCCTGATAAATCATTTTGCAATCATCAATGATCGTTTGGTCAGCTTTTGGTAACTGGGCAAAATAATGGCTTGTTTGGCTCGGGTAAATAACCAACGCACGTTCATTTGAGAACTTAATGAGCAATTTATTATTCTCTTTAAAAGGTTTGGATCCATAGGTCATTTGCTTCTTTAACATGTTTCAAGCATGCATATCCATTTTTAAAACATGTGTAGAAAAATCTCTTTCTTATCAAATTCCAAGCTATTGGGGTTGTTGAACTAGTGGAGTTTCCCAAACTTGGATAACAAAACTTTTGTGTTCATTTGTGGTGTGCGAATAAATTTTCTTTACTTAAATTTGTTATTCCTTTAACTTTTTTCCATACACAAACTTTAAAATTTTCATTTCGTTGTCATCAGTTTTCCTTTCATCTCTTTTTTGTCTACGAGATGAAGGGAAAAGTGAACACTCAAGTTTTGATTTTAGAAAAAAAATATACATCTAAAATGGAAATGCACAAAGCAAAAATTTAGAGAGAGATTTTTCCAAAAAGTGTCTGTAATTTTTAGGGATTGTAAACTCTTTTTAGTTTTTATATATAAGGTTTTGCAATCGTGGGGAAAAGGGGGAAAGGGGGGAATTTTAACCGAGTGTTAAATCCCAACCCATAAGTCATTCGTTACAAAAGTATAGCCCGTTATGCATGATAAATCACTTCACAATCATCAATGATCGTTAGGTCAACATTTTGTAAATGGGCAAAATAATGGCTCGTTTGACTCGAGTAAATATCCCACCGCACGTTTACTTGAGAATTTAATGAGCAGTTTGTTATTCTCTTTAAAAGGTTTGGATCCATAGGTCATTTGCATCTTTAACATGTTTCAAGCATGCATATCCATTTTTTAAAGTATGTGTAGAAAAATCTCTTTCTTATCAAATTCCATGCTATTGGGGTTGTTGAACTAGTGGAATTTCCCAAACTTGGATAAAAAAACTTTTGTGTTCATTTGTGGTGCGTGAATAAATTTTCTTTACTTACATTTGTTATTGCATTAAATTTTTTCCATACACAACCTCTAAAATTTTTATTTTCTTGTCATCTATTTGCCTTTCATCTCTATTTTGTCTACGAGATGAAGGCAAAAGTGAAAACTCAAGTTTTGATTTATGAAAAAAAAACACATCTAAAAAGGAAATGCACAACGCACAAACTTAAAAAGAGATATTTCCAAAAACTGTCTGTAATTTTTAGGGATTATAAACTCTTTTTAGTTTTTATATATCAGGTTTTGCAATCGTGGGGAAAAGGGGGAGGCGGGGGAATATTAACTGAGTTTTGAATCCCTACCCATAATTCATTCCTTACAAAAATATAGCCCGTTACGTATGTTAGATCACTTTACAATAAGAAATGATCGTTAGGTTAGCTTTTTGTAAATGGGCAAAATAATATCTTGTTTGAGTCGTGTAAATATCACTACACGTTCACTTGAGAATTTAATGAGCAGTTCGTTATTCTCTTTAAAAGGTCTGGATCCATAGGACATTTGCATCTGTAACATGTCTCAAGCATGCATATCATTTTTTTAAAGCATGTGTAGAAAAATCTCTTTCTTATCAAGTTCCAAGCTATTGGGGTTGTTGAACAACTGGAATTTTCAAAACTTGGATAATAAAACTTTTGTGTTCATTTGTGGTGTGTGAATAAATTTTCTTTACCTACATTTGTTATTGCACTAAATTTTTTCCATACACAACCTCTAAAATTTTTATTTCGTTGTCATTTATTTGCCTTTCATCTCTTTTTTGTCTACGAGATGAAGGGAAAAGTGAAAACTCAAGTATTGATTTAAGAAAAAAAAACATCTAAAATGGAAATGCACAATGCACAAATTTAGAAAGAGATATTTCCAAAAACTGTTTGTAATTTTTTGGGATTGTAAAATCTTTTTAGTTTTTATATATCCGGTTTTGCAATCGTGGGGAAAAGGCGGAGGTGGGGGAATATTAACTGAGTTTTGAATCCCAACTCTTAATTCATTCCTTACAAAAATATAGCCCATTACGCATGATAAATCACTTTACAATCATCAATGATCGTTACTTCAACTTTTTGTAAATGGGAAAAATAATCGCTTGTTTGACTCGGATAAATATCTCATCGCACGTTCACTTGAGAATTTAATGAGCAGTTTCTTATTCTCTTTAAAAGGTTTGGATCCATAGGTCATTTGCATCTTTAACATGTTTCAAGCATGCATATAAATTTTTTAAAGCATGTGTAGAAAATTCTCTTTGTTATCAAATTTCAAGATGTTGGGGTTGTTGAACTATTGGAATTTCCCAAACTTGGATAAAAAAACATTTGTGTTCATTTGTGGTGTGTGAATAAATTTTCTTTACTTACAGTTTTTATTGCTTTAAATTTTTTCCATACACAAAATCTAAAATTTTCATTTCGTTATCATCTATTTGCCTTTCATCTCTTTTTTGTCTACGAGATGAAGGGAAAAGTGAAAACTTAAATTTTGATTTAAGAAAAAAGTATACATCTAAAATGGAAATGCACAATGCACAAAATTAGAGAGAGATATTTCCAAAAAGTGTTTGTAATATTTAGGGATTGCAAACTCTTTTAGTTTTTATATATCATGTTTTGCAATCATCAGGAAAAGGGGGAGGAGGGGAAATATTAACTGAGTATTGAATCCCAACCCATAAGTCATTCCTTACAAAAATATAGCCCGTTACGCATGATAAATCTCTTTACAATCATCAATGATCGCTAGGTTAGCTTTTTGTAAATGGGAAAAATAATGGCTTGTTTGACTCGGGTAAGTATCCCACCGCACATTCACTTGAGAATTTAATTAGCGGTTTGTTATTCTGTTTAAAAGATTTGGATCCATGGGTCATTTTCATGTTTAATATGTTTTAAGCATTCATATCCGTTTTTTAAACAATGTGTAGAAAAATCACTTTCTGATCAAATTCCAAGCTATTGGGGTTGTTGAATTAGTGGAATTTCCCAAACTTGGATAACAAAACTTTTGTGTTCATTTGTGGTGTGTGAATATTTTTTTTACTTACATTTATTATTGGTTTAAATTTTTTCCATACACAAACTCTAAAATTTTCATTTTGTTGTCATCTATTTTCCTTTCATCTCTTTTTTGTCTATGAGATGAAGGCAAAAGTGAAAACTTAACTTTTTATTTAAGAACAAATTGTACATCTAAAATGGAAATGCACAATGCAAAAATTTAGAGAGAGATGTTTCCAAAAAATGACTATAATTTTTAGGGATTGTAAACTCATTTAATTTTTATATATAAGGTTTTGCAATAGTCGGGAAAAGGGGGAGGCGGGGGAATGTTAACTGAGTGTTGAATCCCAACCCATAAGTCATTCCTTACAAAAATATAGCCCGTTACGCATGATAAATCACTTTACAATCATGAATTATCCTTAGGACAACTTTTTGTAAATGGGCAAATAATGGCTTGTGTTGACTCGTGTAAATATCCCATCACACGTTCACTTGAGAATTTAATGACCGGTTTGTTATTCTCTTTAAATGGTTTGGATCCACTGGTTATTTGCTTCTTTAACATGTTTCAAACATGCATATCCATTTTTTAAAGCATGTGTAGAAAAATCTCTTTTTTATCAAATTCAAAGCTATTGGGGATGTTGAACTAGTGGAATTTCCAAAACTTGGAAAACAAAACTTTTGTGTTCAATTGTGGTGTGTGAATTAATTTTCTTTACTTACAATTGTTATTGCTTTAAATTTTTTCCATACACAAACTCTAAAATTTTTATTTCGTTGTCATCTATTTGCCTTTCATCTCTTTTTTGTCTACAAGATGAAAGGAAAAGTGAAAACTCAAGTTTTGATTTAAGAAAATAGTATACATCTAAAATAGAAATGCACAAAGCACAAGTTTAGAGTGAGATATTTCCAAAAAGTGTCTGTAATTTTTAGGGTTTGTAAACTCCTTTTAGTTTTTCTATATTAGGTTTTGCAATTGTGGGGAAATGGGGGAGGCGGGGGAATTTTAATTGAGTGTTGAATCCCAACCCATAAGTCATTCCTTACAAAAATATAGCCAGTTACGCATGATAAATCACTTTACAATCATCAATGATCGTTAGGACAACTTTTTGTAAATGGGCAAATAATGGCTTGTTTGACTCGTGTAAATATCCCATCACACGTTCACTTGAGAATTTAATGAACGGTTTGTTATTCTCTTTAAATGGTTTGGATCCACTGGTCATTTGCTTCTTTAACATGTTTCAAACATGCATATCCATTTTTTAAAGCATGTGTATAAAAATCTCTTTCTTATCAAATTCAAAGCTATTGGGGATGTTGAACTAGTGGAATTTCCAAAACTTGGAAAACAAAACTTCTGTGTTCTTTTGTGGTGTGTGAATAAATTTTCTTTATTTACAATTGTTATTTCTTTAAATTTTTTCCATACACACACTCTAAAATTTTCATTTCGTTGTCATCTATTTGCCTTTCATCTCTTTTTTGTCTAAAAGATGAAAGGAAAAGTGAAAACTCAAGTTTTGATTTAAGAAAATAGTATACATCTAAAATAGAAATGCACAATGCACAAGTTTAAAGTGAGATATTTCCAAAAAGTGTCTGTAATTTTTACGGTTTGTAAACTCTTTTTAGTTTTTCTATATTAGGTTTTGCAATTGTGGGGAAATGGGGGAGGCGGGGGATTTTTAATTGAGTATTGAATCCCAACCCATAAGTCATTCCTTACAAAAATATAGCCTGTTACGCATGATAAATCAATTTACAATCATCAATGATCGTTAGGTCAGCTTTTTGTAAATAAGCAAAATAATCGCTTGTTTCACTCAGGTAAATATCCCATCGCCCGTTCACTTGAGAATTTAATGAACGGTTTGTTATTCTCTTAAAAGGTTTGGATCCATAGGTCATTTGCATCTTTAACATGTTTCAAGCACGCATATCCATTTTTTAAAGCATGTGTAGAAAAATCTCTTTCGTATCATATTCGAAGATATTGGCGTTGTTGAACTAGTGGAATTTCCCAAACTTGGATAACAAAATTTTTGTGTTCATTTTTGGTGTGTGAATAAATTTTTTTCACTTACATTTGTTATTCCTTCAATTTTTTTCCATAGACAAACTCTAAAATTTTCATTTCGTTGTCATCTCTTTTTTGTTTACGAGATGAAGAGAAAAGTGAAAGCTCAAGTTTTAATTGAAGAAAAAAGTCAACATCTAAAATGGAAATGCACAATGCACAAATTTTGACAGAGATATTTCCAAAAAGTGTTTAAATTTTTTGGGATTGTAAATTCCTTTTAGTTTTTATATATCATGCTTTGCAATTGTCGGGAAAAGGGGGAGGTGGGGGAATTTTCACTTAGTGTTCAATCCCAACCCATAAGTCATTCCTTACAAAAATATAGCCCGTTACGCATGATAAATCACTTTTCAATCATCAATGATCGTTAGGTCTGCTTTTTGTAATTGGGCAAAGTAATGGCTTGTTTGACTCAGGTAAATATCCCACCGCACGTTCTCTTGAGAATTTAATGAGCGGTTTGTTATTCTCTTTAAAAGGTTTGGATTCATAGGTCATTTGCATCTTTAACATGTTTCAAGCATGCATATCCATTTTTTAAAGCATGTGTAGAAAAATCTCTTTCTTATCAAATTCCAAGCTACATGGATTGTTGAACTAGTGGAATTTCCCAAACCTGGATAAAAAAACTTTTGAGTTCTTTTGTGGTGTGAGAATAAATTTTCTTAATTTTCATTCGTTATTGATTTAAATTTTTTCCATACACAAAACTCTAAAATTTTCATTTCGTTGGCATCTCTTTTTTGTCTATGAGATGTAGGTAAAAGTGAAAACTCAAGTTTTGATTTAAGAAAAAAGAATATATCTAAAATGGAAATGCACAATGCACAAATTTAGAGAGAGATATTTCCAACAAGTGTCTGTAATTTTTTGGGATTGAAAACTCTTTTTAGTTTTTATATATCAGGTTTTGCAATCGTGGGGAAAATGGGTATGCGGAGGAATTTTAACTGAGTGTTGAATCCCAACCCATATGTCATTCCTTACAAAAATATAGCCCGTTACACATGATAAATCACTTTACAATCATCAATGATCGTAAGGTCAGCTCTTTGTAAATGGGAAAAATAATGGCTTGTTTGAGTCGGGTAATTATCCCACCGCCGTTCACTTGAGAATTTAATGAGCGGTTTGTTATTCTCTTTAAAAGGTTTGGATCCATAGGTCATTTGCATCTTTAACATGTTTCAAGCATGCATACCATTTTTTAAAGCATGTGTAGAAAAATCTCTTTCTTATCAAATTCCAAGTTATTGGGGTTGTTGAACTAGTGGAATTTCCCAAACTTGGATAACAAAAGTTTTGTGTTCATTTGGGGTGTTTGAATAAATATTTTTAACTTACATTTGTTACTGCTTTAAATTTTTTCCATACACAAACTCTAAAATTATCTTTTCGTTGTCATCTATTTGTCTTTCATCTCTTTTTTGTCTACGGGATGAAGGGAAAGGTGAAAACTCAAGTTTTACATTAAGAAAAAAGTATACATTTAAAATGGAAATTCACAATGCACAAATTTAGAGTGAGATATTTCCAAAAAATGTCTGTAATTTTTAGGGATTGCAAACACTTTTTCGTTTTTATATATCAGGTTTTGCAATCGTCGGGAACAGGGGGAGGCGAGGAATTTTAACTGAGTATTGAATCCCAACCCATAAGTCATTCCATACAAATATATAGCCCATTACGCATGATTAATCACTTTGCAATCATCAATGATCGTTGGGTCAGCTTTTTGTAAATGGGCAAAATAATGGATTTTTTGATAGGGGTAAATATCCCACCGCACGTTCACTTGAGAATTTAATGAGCGGTATGTTATTCTCTATAAAAGGTTTGGATCCATAGGTCATTTGTATCTTTAAATTGTTTGAAGTATGCATATCCATTTTTTAACGCATGTGTAGAAAAATGTCTTTCTTATCAAATTCCAAGCTATTGGGGTTGTTCAACTTGTGCAATTTCCAAAACTTGGATAACAAAACTTTTGTGTTCATTTGTGATGTGTAAATAAATTTTCTTTACATACATTTGTAATTGCTTTAAATTTTTTCCACACACAAACACTAAAATTTTCATTTCGTTGTCATCTATTTGCCTTTCATCTATTTTTTGTCTACAAGATGAAGGAAAAAGTGAAAATTCAAGTTTTGATTTAAGAAAAAAGTTTACATATAAAATGGAAATGCACAATGCACAAATTTACAGAGTGATATTTCCAAAAAGTTTTTTTAATTTTTAGGGATTGTAAACTCTTTTTAGTGTTTATATATCAGGTTTTGCATTCGTTGGGAAAAGGGGGAGCAGGGGAATTTTAACTGAGTGTTGAATCCCAACCCATTAGTCATTCCTTACAAAAATATAGATCGTTATGCCTGATAAATCAGTTTACAATCATCAATGATCGTTAGGTCAACTTTTTGTAACTGGGCAAAATAATGTCTTGTTTGACTCGGGTAAATATCCGGCCACACAATCACTTGAGAATTGAATAAGCGGTTTGTTATTCTCTTTAAAAGGTTTGGATCCATAGGTCATTTGCATCTTTAGCATGTTTCAAGCAAGCATATCTATTTTTAAAGCAAGTGAAGAAAAATCTTTTTCTTTTCAAATTCCAAGCTATTGGGGTTGTTGAACTAGTGGAATTTCCCAAACCTAGATAACAGAACTTTTGTGTTCATTTGTGTTGTGTGAATAAATTTTATTTACCTATATTTATTATTGCTTTAATTTTTTTCCATACACAGACTCTAAAATTTTCATTTTGTTGTCCTCTATTTGCCTTTTATCTCTTTTTTGTCTACGAGAAGAAGGGAAAAGTGAAAAATCAAGTTTTGATTTATGAAAAAAGTATACATTTAAAAAGGAAATGCACAATGCAAAAATTTAGAGTGATCTAACAAAAAGTGTCTGTAATTTTTAGTGATTGTAAACTCTTTTTAGTTTTTATATATACGGTTTTGAAATCTTTTGAAAAGGGGGAGGCGGGGGAATTTTAAATGAGTGTTGAATCCCAACCCATAAGTCATTCCTTACAAAAATATAGCCCATTACGCAAGATAAATCACTTTGCAATCATCAATTATCGTTTTGTCAGCTTTTTTGTAAATGGGCAAAATAATGGCTGGTTTGACTCAGGTAAATATCCCACCGCACATTTACTTGAGAATTTAGTGAGAAGTTTGTTATTCTCTTTAAAAGGTTTTGATCCATAGCTCATTTGCATCTTTAAAATGTTTCAAGGATGCATATCGATTTTTAAAAGCATGTGAAAAAAAATCACTTTCTTATCATATTTCAAGCTATTGGGGTTGTTGAACTAGTGGAATTTCCAAAACTTGGATAACAAAAGTTTTGTGTTCATTTGGGTTGTCTGAATAAATATTTTTAACTTACATTTGTTATTGCTTTAAATTTTTTCCATACACAAAATCTAAAATTTTCATTTCGTTGTAATCCATTTGCCTTTCATCTCTTTTTTGTCTACGAGATGAAGGGAAAAGTGAAAACTCAAGTTTTGATTTAGGAAAAAAGTATACATCTAAAATGGAAATGCACAATGCAAAAATTTAGAGAGAGATATTTCCAAAAATTGTCTATAATTTTTAGGGATTGTAAACTCTTTTTAGTTTTTATATATCAGGTTTTGCAATCGTCGGGAAAAAGGGGGTGGCGAGGAATTATAATTGAGTGTTGAATCCCAACCCATAAGTCATTCCAAACAAATAAATAGCCCGTTACGCATGATAAATCACTTTACAATCATCAATGATCGTTAGGTCAGCTTATTGTAAATGGGCAAAATAATGGCTTCTTTGACTGGGGTGAATATCCCACCGCACGTTCACTTCAGAATTTAATGAGCGGTTTGTTATTCTCTATAAAAGGTTTTGATCCATAGGTCATTTGCATCTTTAACTTTTTTCAAGTATACATATCCATTTTTTAAAGCATGTGTAAAAAAATCTCTTTCTTATCAAATTCCTAGCTATTGGGGTTGTTGAACTAGTGGAATTTCCAAAACTTGGATAACAAAACTTTTGTGTTCATTTGTAATGTGTAAATAAATTTTCTTAACATACATTAGTTATTGCTTTAAATTTTCTCCATACACAAACTCTGAAATTTCCATTCCGTTGTGATCTATTTGCCTTTGATCTCTTTTTTGTCTACGAGATGAAGGGAAAAGTGAAAACTCAAGTTTTGATTTACGAAAAAGTATACATATAAAATGGAAATGCACAATGCACGAATTTAGAGAGAGAGATTTCCAAATAATTTCTGTACTTTTTAGGGATTGTAAACTCTTTTTAGTTTTTATATATCAGGTTTTGCAATCGTCTGAAAAAAGGGGGAGGCAGAGGAATTTTAACTGAGCGCTGAATCCCAACCCATTAGTAATTCCTTGAAAACATATAGCCCGTTACGCCTGACAATTCAGTTTACAATCATCAATGATCGTTAGGTCAGCTTTTTGTAACTGGGCAAAATAATGGCTTGTTTGACTCGGGTAAATATCCGACCACACGTTCACTTGAGAATTTAATGAACGGTTTGTTAATCTCTTAAAAAGGTTTGGATCCATAGGTCATTTGCATCTTTAACATGTTTCAAGCATGCATATCCATTTTTAAAGCACATGTAGAAAAATCTTTTTCTTATAAAATTCCAAGCTATTAGTGTTGTTGAACTAGAGGAATTTGCCAAACCCAGATAAAAAAACTTTTTTGTTCATTTGTGTTGTGTGAATAAATTTTATTTACATAAATTTGTTATTGCTTTAATTTTTTCCATACACAAACTCTAAAATTTTCATTTTGTTGTCATCTATCTGCCTTTCATCTCTTTTTTGTCTACAAGATGAAGGGGAAAGGTTAAAACTCAAGTTTTGATTTAAAAAAAATGTATACATCTAAAATAAAAATGCACAATGCAAAAATTTAGAGAGAGATATTTCCAAAAAGTGTATGTAATTTTAAGGGATTGTAAACTCTTTTCAGTTTTCATATATCAAGTTTGCAATCGTGGGAAAAAGGGGGAGGCAGGGGAATTTTAACTGAGTGTTGAATCCCAACCCATAAGTCATTCCCTACAAAAATATAGCCCGTTTTGTATGATAAATCACTTTACAATCATCAATGATCGTTTGGTCATCTTTTTGTAAAAGGGCAAAATAATGGCTTGTTTGACTCGAGTAAATATCCCACCGCACGTTCACTTGAGAATTTAATGAGCGGTTTGTTATTCTCTTTGATAGGTTTGGATCCATAGGTCATTTGCATCTTTAACTTGTTTCAAGCATTCATATCCCTTTTTTAAAGCATGTGTAGAAACATCTCTTTCTTATCAAATTTCAAGCTATTGGGGTTGTTGAACTAGTGGAATTTCCAACACTTGGATAACAAAACTTTTGTGTTCATTTGTGGTGTGTGAATAAAATTTCTTTACTCACATTTTTTATTGCTTTAAATTTTTTCCATGCACAAACTCTAAAATTTTCATTTCGTTGTCATCTATTTTCCTTTCATCTCTTTTTTCTCTACGAGGTGCAGGGAAAAGTGAAAACTCAAGTTTTGATTTCAGTAAAAAGTCTACATCAAAAATTGAAATGCACAAAGCAAAAATTTAGAGAGAGTTATTTCTAAAAAACTACTATAATTTTTAGGGATTGTAAACTCTTTTTAGTTTTTATATATACGGTTTTACAATCGTCGTAAAAGGGGGAGGTGGGGGAACTTTAACTGAGTGTTGAATCCCAACCCATAATTCATTCCTTTCAAAAATATAGCCCGTTACGCATGATAAATCACTTTACAATCATCAAAGATTGTTAGTTCAACTTTTTGTAAATGGGAAAAATAGTGGCTTGTTTGACTCGGGAAAATATCCCACCGCACGTTCACTTGACAATTGAACGAGCGGTTTGTTATTCTCTTTTAAAGGATTGGATCCATAAGTCATTTTCATCTTTAACATGTTTCAAGCGTGCATATCGATTTTTTAAAGCATGTGTAAAAAAATCTATTTCTTATCAATTCCAAACTATTGGGGTAGTTGATCATTGGAATTTCCCAAACTTGGATAAAAAAAAATTTGTGTTCATTTGTGGTCTGTGAATAAATTTTATTTACTTACATTTGTTATTGCTTTAAATTTTTCCATACACAAACTCTAAAATTTTCATTTCGTTGTCATCTATTTGCCTTACATCTCTTTTTTTGTCTACGAAATGAAGGAAAAAATGAAAACTCAAGTTTTGATTTAATAAAAAAGTATACATCTAAAATGGACATGCACAATGCAGAAATTTAGTGAGAGATATTTCAAAAAAGTGTCTATAATTTTTAGGGATTTTAAACTCTTTTTAGTTTTTATATATCAGGGTTTGCAATCGTGGGGAAAAGGGGGAGGCGGGGGAATTTTAACTAAGTGTTGAATCCCAACCCATAAGTCATTCCTTAAAAAAATATAGCCTATTACGCAAGATAAATCACTTTTCAATCATCAATGATCGTTAGGTTTGCTTTTTGTAAATGGCCAAAATAATGGCTTGTTTGACTCAAGTAAATACCCCACCGCAAGTTCTCTTGAGAATTTAATGAGCTGTTTGTTATTCTCTTAAAAAAATTTTGATCCATAGTTCATTTGCTTCTTTAACATGTTTCAAGCATGCATATCCATTTTTTAAAGCATGTGTCGAAAAATCTCTTTCTTACCGAATTCCAAGCTATTGGGTTGTTGAAGTGGTTGACTTTCCCCAACCGGCATAACAAAACTTTTGAGTTCATTTGTAGTGTGTGAATAAATTTTCTTTACTAACTTTTGTTATTGCTTTAATTTTTTTCCAAACACAAAATCTAAAATTTTCATTTTGTTATCATCAATTTTCCTTTAATCTCTTTTTTGCCTACGAGATGAAAGGAAAAGTGAAAACTCAAAATTTAATTTAAGAAAAAGTATAGATTTAAAATGTAAATGCACAATGCACAAATTTAGAGAGAGATATTTCCAAAAAGTGTTTGTAATTTTTAGGGATTGCAAACTCTTTAATTTTTATATATCAAATTTTCATTTCGTTGTGATCTATTTGCCTTCCACCTATTTTTTGTCTACGAGATGAAGGGAAACGGGAAAAATAAAGTTTTGATTTAAGAAAAAAGTATACATCTAAAATGGAAATGAACAATGCACAAATTTAGAGAGAGATTTCCAAAAAGTGTTTGTAAATTTTAGGGATTGTAAACTCTTTTTAGTTTTTATATATCAGGTTTTGCATTCGTGGGAACAAGGGGGTGGCGGGGGAATTTTAACTGAGTGTTGAATCCCAACCCACAAGTCATTCCTTAAAAAAATATAGCCTGTTATGCATGATAAATCACTTTACAATCATCAATGATCTTTAGGTCAGTTGTTTGTAAATGGGCAAAATAATGGCTTGTTTGATTCGGGTAAATATCCCACCACACGTTCACTTGAGAATTTAATGAGCGGTTTGTTATTCTCTTTAAAAGGTTTGGATCCATAGGTCATTTACATCTTTAACATGTTTCAAGCATGCATACCATTTTTTAAAGCATGTGTAGAAAAATCTCTTTCTTATCCTATTCCAAGCTATTGGGGTTGTTTAACTAGTGGAATTTCCCAAACTTGAATAACAAAACTTTTGTGTTCATTTGTGGTGTGTGAATAAATTTTTTTAACTTACATTTCTTATTGCTTTTAATTTTCTCCATACACAAAAACTAATTTTTTCATTTCGTTGTCTTCTATTTCCCTATCATCTCTTTTTTGTCTACGAGATGAAGGGAAAAGAGAAAACTCAAGTTTTGATTTAAGAAAAAGTATACCTCTAAAATTGACATGCACAGTGCAAAAATTTAGAGAGAGATATTTCCAAAAATTTGATGAACTTTATTAGGGATTTTAAACTCTTTTTAGTTTTTATATATCAGGTTTTGCAATCGTCGGGAAAAGGGGGAGGGAGGCGGAGGAATTTTAACTGAGTGTTGAATCCCAACCCATTAGACATTCCTTACAAAAATATAGCCCGTTACGCCAGATAAATCAGTTTACAATCATCAATGATTGTTAGGACAGCTTTTTGTAACTGGGCAAAATAATGGGTTGTTTAAGTCGGGTAAATTTCCCACCGCACGTTCACTTGACAATTTAGTGAGCAGTTTTTTATTCTGTTTAAAAGGTTTGGATCCATAGGTCATTTGCGTCTTTAACTTGTTTCAAGCATGCATATCCATTTTTAAAGGCATGCGTAGAAAAATTTCTTTCTTAGAAAATTCCAAGCTATTGGGGTTGTTGAACATGTGTAATTTCCCAAACTTGGATAACAAAACTTCTGTGTTCATTTGTGGTGTGTGAAGAAAATTTTTTTACTTAAATTTTTTATTCCTTTAAAATTTTTCCATACACAAACTCTAAAATTTTTATTTCGTTGTGATTTATTTGCCATTCATCTCTTTTTTGTCTACGAGATGAAGGGAAAAGAGAAAACTCAAGTTTATATTTAAGAAAAGTATACATATAACATGGAAATGCACAATGCACAAATTTAGAGAGAGATATTTCCAAAATATGTTTGTAATTTTTAGGGATTGTAAACTCTTTTTACTTTTTATATATCAGGTTTTGCAATCGTCGGGAAAAGGGGGAGGCGAGGGAATTTTAATTGAGTGATGAATCCCAACCCATAAGTCATTCCTTAAAAAAATATAGCCCGTTACACATGATACATCACTTTAGAATTATCAAGGATCGTTAGGTCAGCGTTTTGTAAATAGGCTAAATAATGGCTTGTTTGACTCTAGTAAATATCCCACCGCACGCTCACTTGAGAATTTAATGAGTGGTTTGTTATTCTCTTTAAAAGGTGTGGATCCATAGGTCATTTGAATCTTTAAGATGTTTCAAGCATGCATATCCATTTTTTAAAGCATGTGTAGAAAAAAAAATTTCTTATCAAATTCCAAGTTATTGGGGTTGTTGAACTAGTGGAATTTCCCAAACTTGGATAACAAGACTTTTTTGTTCATTTCTGGTGTGTGATTAAATTTTCTTTACCAACATTTGTTATTGCTTTAAATTTTTTCCATACACAAACTCTAAAATTTTCATTTTGTTGTCATCTATTTGCCATTTATCTCTATTTTGTCTACGAGCTTAAGGGAAAAGTGAAAACTCAAGTTTTGATTTAAGAAAAAAATATACATCTAAAATGTAAATGCGCAAAGCACAAATTTGGAGAGAGATATTTCAAAAAAGTGTCTGTAATTTTTAGGGATTGTAAACTCTTTTCAGCTTTTATATATCAGGTTTTGCAATCGTGGGGAAAAGGGGGAGGCGGGGGAATTTTAACTGATTGTTGAATCCCAACCTATAAGTCATTCCTTTCAAAAATATAGCATATTACGCAGGATAAATCACTTTACAATTATCAATGATCGTTAGGTCAACTTTTTGTAAATGGGAAAAATAATGGTTTGTTTGACTCGGGTAAATATCACACCGCACGTTCTCTTCAGCATTTAAGGAGCAGTTTGTTATTCTCTTTAAAAGGTTTGGATCCATTGGTCATTTGAATCTTAAACATGTTTCAAGCATGCATATCCATTTGTTAAAGCATGTGTAGAAAAATCTCTTTCTTATCAAATGCCATGCTATAGGGGTTGTTGAACTAGTGGAATTTCCCAAACCTGGATAACAAAAATTTTGAGTTCATTTGTAGTGTGTGAATAAATTTTCTTAACTAACATTTCTTATTGCTTTAAATTTTTTCAATACACAAACTCTAAAATTTTCATTTCGTTGTCATCTCTTTGCCTTCCATCTCTTTTTTGTCTATGAGATGAGGGGAAAAGTGAAAACTCAAGTTTTGATTAAAGAAAAAAGTATACATCTAAATTGGAAATGCACAAATACACAAAGTTAGAGATTGATATTTCCAAAAAGTGTCTATAATTTTTAGGGATTGTAAACTCTTTTTAGTTTTTATATATCAGGTTTTTCAATCGTGGGGAAAAGGGGGAGGCGGGGGAATTTTAACTGAGTGTTGAATCCCAACCCATAAGTCATTCATTACAAAAATATAGCCCGTTACGCATGATAAATCACTTTACAATCATCAATGATCGTTAGGTCAGCTTTTTGTAAATGGGCAAAATAATGGCTTGTTTAACTCGGGTAAATATTCTACCGCACGTTCACTTGAGAATTTAATGAACGGTTTGTTATTCTCTTTAAAAGGTTTGGATCCATAGGTCATTTACATCTTTAACATGTTTCAAACGTGCATATCCATTTTTTTATGCATGTGTAGAAAAATCTCTTTCTTATCTAATTCCATGCTATTGGTGTTGTTGAACTAGTGGAATTTCCCAAACTTGGATAACAAAGCATTTGTGTTCATTTTGGGTGTCTGAATAAATATTCTTAACTTACATTAGTTACTGTTTTAAATTTTTTCCATACATAAACTGAAAATTTTTCATTTCATTGTCATCTATTTGTCTTTCATCTCTTTTTTGTCTACGTGATGAAGGGAAAAGTGAAAACTCAAGTTTTGATTTAAGAAAAAAGTATACATCTAAAACTGAAATGCACAATGCAAAAATTTAGAGAGAGATATTTCGAAAAAATGACTGTAACATTTAGTGATAGTAAACTCTTTTTAGTTTTTATATATAGTGTTTTGCAATGGTCGGGAAGGGGGAGGCGGGGGAATTTTAACTGAGTGTTGAATCCAAACCAATAAGTCATTCATTACAAAACTATAGTCCGTTACACATGATAAATCACTTTAAAATTATCAATGATTGTTAGGTCAGCTTTTTGTAAATGGGCAAAAAAATGTCTTGTTTGACTCGGGTAAATATCCCATCGCATGTTCACTTCGTAATTTAATGAGCGGTTTGGTATTCTCTTTAAAAGATTTGGATCCGTAGGTGGTTTGTATTTTTAACATGTTTCAAGCATTCATATCCATTTTTTAAAACATGTGTAGAAAAATCTCTTTCTTATCAAATTCCAGGCTATTGGGTTGCTGAACTAGTGGAATTTCCCAAACTTGGATAACAAAAATTTTGTGTTCATTTGGGGTGACTAAATAAATTTTCTTAACTTACATTTGTCACTGCTTTAAATTTTTTCCATACACAAACTCTAAACTTTTCATTTCGTTGTCATCTATTCTCTTTATTGTCTACGAGATGAAGGGAAAAGTGAAAACTCAAGTTTTTTTTTAAGAAAAAAGTATACATCTAAAACGGTTGCACAATGCACAAATTTAGAGTGAGATATTTCCAAAAGTGCCTGTAAATTTTAGGGATTGTAAACTCTTGTTAGTTTTTATATAACAGGTTTTGCAATTGTCAGGACAAGGGGGACAAGGGGGGAATTTTAACTGAGAGTTGAATCCCAACCAATAACTCATTCCTTACAAAAATATAGCCCGTTATGCATTATAAATCACTTTACAATCATCAATCATCGTTAGGTTAGCTTTTTGTATCTATGCAAAATAATGGCTAGTTTGACTCAGGTAAATATCCCACCGCACGTTCACTATGAGAATTTAATGAGCGGTTTGTTATTCTCTTTAAAATGTTTGGATCCATTGGTTATTTGCATCTTTAACTTGTTTCAAGCATGCATATCCATTTTTTAATGCATGTGTAGAAAAATCTCTTCCTTATCAAATTCAAAGCTATAGGGGTTGTTGAACTAGTGGAATTTCCCAAACATGGTTAAAAAAACTCTTGTGTTCATTTATGGTGTGTGAATAAATTTTCTTAAATTACATTTGTTATTGCTTTAAATTTTTTCCATACACAAACTCTAAAATTTTCATTTCGTTGTCATCTATTTGTCATTCATCTCTTTTTTGTCTACGAGATGAAGGGAAAAGTGAAAACTCAAGTTTTCATTTAAGAAAAAAGTATACATCTAAAATGGAAATGCACATGGCACAAATTTAAAGAGATATTTCCAAAAAGTGTGTGTAATTTTTTGGGATTCTAAACTCTTTTTAGTTTTTATATATCAAAGTTTTGCAATCGTGGGGAAAAGGACGAGGCGGGGGAATTTTAACTGAGTGTTGAATCCCAACCCATAAGTCTTTCATTACAAAAATATAGCCCATGACGTATGATAAATCACTTCACAATCATCAATGATCGTTAGGTCAGCTTTTTGTAAATGGGGAAAATAATGGCATGTTTGACTCTGGTAAATATCCCACCCCACGTTCACTTGAGAATTTAATGAGCGATTTGTTATTCTCTTTAAAAGGTTTGGATCCAAAGGTCGTTTGCATCTTTAACTTGTTCCAAGCATGTATATCCATTTTTTAAAGCATGTGTTGAAAAATCTTTTTTTTTTTATCAAATTCCAAGCTATTGGGGTTGTTGAACTTGTGGTATTTCCCAAACTTCGATCACAAAACTTTTGTGTTCATTTGGGGTGTCTGAATAAATATTCTTAACTTACATTAGTTACTGCTTTAAATTTTTTTTGTACATAAACTCAAAAATTTTCATTTCGTTGTCATTTATTTGCCTTTCATCTCTTTTTTGTCTAAGAGATGAAGGGAAAAGTGAAAACTCAAGTTTTGATTTAAGAAAAAAGTATACATCTAAAATGGAAATGCACAATGCACAAATTTAGAGTGAGATAATTCAAAAATGTGTCTGTAATTTTTAGGATTGTAAACTCTTTTTTGTTTTTATATATCAGGTTTTGCAATCATCGGGAAATAGGGGAGGCGGGGAATTTTAACTGAGTGTTGAATCCCAACCCATAAGTCATTCCTTAAAAAAAATAAAGCCCGTTACGCATGATAATCCAGTTTACAATCATCAATGATCGTTTTGTCAGCTTTTTGTAAATAGGTAAAATAATGGCTTGTTTGACTCGGCTAAATATCCCACCACACATTCATTTGGGAATTTAATGAGCGGTTTTTTATTCTCTTTAAAAGGTTTAGATCAATAGGTTATTTGCATCTTTAACTTGTTTCAAGCACGAATATCCATTTTTTAAAGCATGTGTAGAAAAATTCCATTCTTATCAAATTCTAGGCTATGGATGTTGTTGAACTAGTGGAATTTCCCAAACTTGGATATCAAAACTTTTGTGTTCATTTGTGGTGTGCGAATAAATTTTCTTAACTTACATTTGTTATTGCTTTAAATTTTTCAATGCACAAACTCTAAAATTTTCATTTTGCTGTCTTTAATTTGCCTTTCATCTCTTTTTTGTCAACAAGATGAAGGGAAAAGTGAAAACTGAAGTTTTGATTTAAGAAAAAAGTATAGATCTAAAATGGAAATGCACAATGCACAAATTTAGAAAGAGACATTTCTAAAAAGTGTCTGTAACATTTAGGGATTGTAAACTCTTTTTAGTTTTTATATATAGTGTTTTGCAATGGTCGGGAAAAGGGGGAGGCGGGGGAATTTTAACTACGTGTTGAATCCCAACCCATAACTCATTCATTACAAAAATATAGCCCGTTACACATGATAAATCACTTTACAATTATCAATGATCGTTAGGTCAGCTTTTTGTAAATGGGCAAAAAAATAGCTTCTTTTACCTTCAGAATTTAATGAGTGGTTTGTTATTCTCTTTAAAATGTTTGGATCCATAGGTCATTTGTATCTTTAACATGTTTCAGGCATGCATATCCATTTTTTAAAGCATGTGTAGAAAAATCTCTTTCTTATCAAATTCCAAGTTATTGAGGTTGTTGAACTAGTGGAATTTCCCAAGCATGGATAAAAAAACTTTTGTGTTCATTTGGGGTGACTAAATAAATTTTCTTAACTTACATTTGTAACTGCTTTAAATTTTTTCCATACACAAACTCTAAACTTTTCATTTTGTTGTCATATATTCTCTTTTTTGTCTACGAGATGAAGGGAAAAGTGAAAACTCAAGTTTTTTTTAAGAAAAAAGTATATTTCTAAAATGGAAATGCACAGTGCACAAATTTAGAGTGAGATATTTCCAAAAAGTGTCTATAAATTTTAGGGATTGTAAACTCTTGTTAGTTTTTATATATGAGGTTTTGCAATCGTTAGGAAAAGGGGGACACAAGGGGAATTTTAAGTGAGCATTGAATCCCAACCCATAACTCATTCCTTAAAAAAATATAGCCCATTATGCATGATAAATCACTTTACAATCATCAATAATCGTTAGGTTAGCCTTTTGTAAATATGCAAAATAATGGCTTGTTTCACTCATGTAATTAACCCATCGCACGTTCACTTGAGAATTTAATGGGTGGTTTGTTGTTCTCTTTAAAATGTTTGGATCCATAGATCATTCGCATCTTTAACTTGTTTCAAGCATGCATATCCATTTTTTAAAGTATGTGTAGAAAAATCTCTTTCTTATCAAATTCAAAGCTATAGGGGTTGTTGACCTAGTGGAATTTCCAAAACTTGGTTAAAAAAACTTTTGTGTTCATTTGTGGTGTGTGAATAAATTTTCTTAACATATATTTATTATTGCTTTTAATTTTTTCCACGCACAAACTCTAAAATTTTCATTTCGTAGTCATCTATTTGCCTTTCATCACTTTTTTGTCTACAAGATGAAGGGAAAAGTGAAAACTCAAGTTTTCATTTAAAAAAAAAGTATACATCTAAAATGGAAATGCACAAGGCAAATATTTAGATAGGGATATTTCCAAAAAGTGTGTGCAATTTTTAGGAATTCTAAACTCTTTTTAGTTTTTATATATCAGGTTTTGCAATCATGGGGAAAAGGGGGAGGCGGGGAAATTTTGACTGAGTGTTGAATCCCAACCCATAAGTCATTCATTACAAAAATATAGCCCGTTACGCATAATAAATCACTTTACAATCATCAATGATCGTAAGGTCAGCTTTTTGTAAATGGGAAAAATAATGGCTTCTTTGAGTCGGGTATTTATCCCACCGCCGTTCACTTGAGAATTAATTGAGCGGTTTGTTATTCTCTTTAAAAGGTTTGGATCCATAGGTCATTTGCATCTTTAACATGTTTCAAGCATGCATATCTATTTTTTAAAGCATGTGTACAAAAATCTCTTTCTTATCAAATTCCAAGCTATTGGGGTTGTAGAACTAGTGGAATTTCCCAAACTTGGATAACAAAACTTTTGTGTTCATTTTGGGTGTCTAAATAAATATTCTTAACTTACATTAGTTACTGTTTTCAATTTTTTCCATACATTAACTCTAAAATTTTCATTTCGTTGTCATCTTTTTGCCTTTCATCTCTTTTTTGTCAACAAGATAAAGGGAAAACTGAAAACTCAAGTTTTGATTTAAGAAAAAAGTATATATCTAAAATGGAAATGCACAATGCAAAAATTTATAGTGAGATATTTCCAAAAAGTGTCTGTAATTTTTAGGGATTGTAAACTCATTTTCGTTTTTATATAACAGGTTTTGCAATCGTCTGGAAAAGGGGGAGGTGGGGGAATTTTAACTGAGTGTTGAATCCCAACCCATAATTCATTCCTTACAAAAATATAGCCCATTATGCATGATAAATTACTTTACAATCTTCAATGATCGTTAGGTCAGCTTTTTGTAAATGGGCAAAATAATTGCTTGTTTGACTCGGTTAAATATCCCACTGCACGTTCACTTGAGAATTTAATGATCGGTTTGTTATTCTCTTTAAAAGGTTTTGATTTAACATGTTTCAAGCTTGCATATCCATTTTTTAAAGCATGTCTTGAAAAATCTCTTTCTTATAAAATTCCAAGCTATTGGGGTTTTTGAACTAGTGGAATTTCCCAAACATGGATTACAAAACTTGTGTATTAATTTGGGGTGTCTGAATAAATTTTCTTAACTTACATTTGTTACTGCTTTATATTTCTTTGTCATCTATTCTCTTTTTTTTTACGAGATGAAGGGAAAACTGAAAACTCAAGTTTTAATTTAAGGAAAAAGTATACATCTAAAATGGAAATGCACAATGCACAAATTTAGATAGAGATATTTCCCAAAAGTGTCTGTAATTTTTAGGGATTGTAAACACTTTTTACTTTTTATATATCAGGTTTTGCAATAGTGGGGAAAAGGGGGAGGCGGGGGAATTTTAACTGAGTTTTGAATCCCAACCCATAAGTCATTCCTTACAAAAATATAGCCCGTTACGCATGATAAATCACTTTACAATCATCAATGATCATTAGGTCAGCTTTTTGTAAATGGGCAAAATAATGGCTTGTTTGACTCGGGTAAATATCTCACCGCACGTTCGCTTGAGAATTTAATGAGCGATTTTTATTCTCTTTAAAAGGTTTGGTAAATATCTCACCGCATGTTTCGAGCATGCATATCCATCATTTAAAGCATGTGTAGAAAAGTCTCTTTCTTATCAAATTCCAAGCTATAGGGGTTGTTGAACTAGCGGAATTTCCCAAACTTGGATAACAAAAATTTTGCATTCCTTTGTGGTGTGTGAATTAATTTTCTTTTCTCCCATTTGTTATTGCTTTAAATTTTCTCCATACACAAACTCTAAAATTTTCATTTCATTGTCATCTATTTGCCTTTCATTTCTTTTTGTCTACAAGATGAAGGGAAAAGTGAAAACTCAAGTTTTGATTTAAGAAAAAAATATACATCCAAAATGGAAATGCAAAATGAACAAATTTAGAGAGAGAGATTTCCAAAAAGTATCTATAATTTTTAGGGTTTGTAAACTCTTATTAGTTTTTGTATCTTAGTTTTTGCAATCGTGGGGAAAAGGAGGAGGCGAGGGAATTTTAACTTTGTGTTGAATCCCAACCCATAAGTCATTCCTTAAAAAAATATAGCCCAAAACGCATGATAAATCACTTTACAATCATCAATGATCGTTAGGTCAGCTTTTTGAAAATGGGAAAAATAATGGCTTGTTTGACACGGGTAAATGTCCCACCGCACGTTCACTTGAGACTTTTGAGGAGCGGTTCTTTATTCTCTTTAAAAGGTTTGGTTCCATAGGTCATTTGCATCTTTAACAGGTGTCAAGCATGCATATCCATTTTTTAAATCATGTTTAGAAAAATCTCTTTCTTATTAAATTCCATGCTTTTGGGGTTGCTGAACTAGTGGAATTTCCAAAACATGGATAACAAAACTTTTCTGTTCATTTGGGGTGTCTGAAAAATTTTTCTTAACTTACATTTACTACTGCTTTAATTTTTTTTATACACAAACTCTAAAATTTTCATCTCGTTGTCATTTGTTCTCTTTTTTGCCCACAAAATATAGGGAAAAGTTAAAACTCAAGTTTTAACTTAAGAAAAAAGTATACATCTAAAATGGAAATGATCAATCCAAAAATTTAGAGAGAAATATTTCAAAAAAGTGTCTGTAATTTTTAGGGATTGTAAAGTCTTTTTATTTTTTATATATCCGGTTTTTCAACATAAGTAATTCCTATAAAAAATATAGCCCGTTACGCATGATAAATCACTTTACAATCATCAATGATCGTTAGGTCAGCTTTTTGTAAATGGGAAAAATAATGGCTTGTTTGACTCGGGTAAACATCCCACTGCACATTCACTTGAGAATTTAATGAGCGGTTTGTTATTCTCTTTAAAAGGTTTGGATCCATAGGTCATTTGCATCTTTAACATGTTTCAAGCATGTATATCCATTTTTTAAAGCTTGTGTAGAAAAGTCTCTTTCTTATCAAATTCCAAGCTATAGGGGTTGTTGAACTAGTGGAATTTCCCAAACATGGATAAAAAAACTTTTGTGTTCATTTGTGGTGTGTAAATAAATTTTCTTAACTTAGCTTTGTTATTGCTTTAAATTTTTTCCATACACAAACTCTACAATTTTCATTTCGTATTCATCTATTTCCCTTTTATTTCTTTTTTGTCTACAAGATGAAGGGAAAAGTGAAAACTCAAGTTTTGATTTAAGAAAAAAGTACACCTCTAAAATGGAAATGCACAATGCAAAAATTTAGAGAGAGATATTTCAGAAAAGTATCTTTAATTTTTAGGGATTGTAAAGTCTTTTTATTTTTTATATATCAGGTTTTGCAATCGTTGGGGAAAGGGGCAGACGGGGGAAATTGAAGTGAGTATTGAATCCCAACCCATAAGTCATTCCTTACAAAAATATAGTCGGTTACTCAATAAATCACTTTACAATCATCAATGATCATTAGGTCAGCTTTTTGTAAATGGGCAATATAATGACTTGTTTGACTCAGGTAAATATCCCACTGCACGTTCACTTGAGAATTTAATGACCGGTTCTTTATTCTCTTTAAAAGGTTTGGTTCCATAAGTCATTTGCATCTTTAACATGTTTCAAGCATGTATATCCATTTTTTAAAGCATGTGTAGAAAAATCTCTTTCTTATCAAATTCCAAGCTATAGGGGTTGTTGAACTAGTGGAATTTCCCAAACATGGATAACAAAACTTTTGTGTTCATTTGTGGTGTGTGAATAAATTTTATTAACTTAGATTTTTAATTGCTTTAAATATTTTCCACACACAAAGTCTACAATTTTCATTTCGTTGTCATCTATTTGCCTTTCATTTCTTTTTTGTCTACAAGATGAAAGGAAAAGTGAAAACTCAAGTTTTGATTTAAGAAAAAAGTACACATCTAAAATGGAAATGCACAATGCACAAATTTAGACAGAGATATTTCCAAAAAGTGTCTTTAACTTTTAGGGATTGTAAAATCTTTTTAGTTTTTATATATCAGGTTTTGCAATCATCATGGAAAGGGGGAGATGGGGGAAATTGAAGTGAGTATTGAATCCCAACCCATAAGTCATTCCTTAAAAAAATATAGCCCATTACGCATGCTAAATCACTTTACAATCATCAATGATCGTTAGGTCAGCTTTTTGTAAATGGGAAAAATAATGGCTTGTTTGACTCGGGTAAACATCTCACTGCACGTTCACTTGAGAATTTAATGAGCAGTTTGTTATTCTCTTTAAAAGGTTTGGATCCATAGGTCATTTGCATCTTTAACATGTTTCAAGCATATATATCCATTTTTTAAAGCTTGTGTAGAAAAGTCACTTTCTTATCAAATTCCAAGCTATAGGGGTTGTTGAACTAGTGGAATTTCCCAAACATGGATAACAAAACTTTTGTGTTCATTTGTGGTGTGTGAATAAATTTTCTTAACTTAGATTTGTTATTGCTTTAAATTTTTTCCATACACAAACTCTACAATTTTCATTTCGTATTCATCTATTTCCCTTTTATTTCTTTTTTGTCTACAAGATGAAGGGAAAAGTGAAAACTCAAGTTTTGATTTAAGAAAATAGTACACCTCTAAAATGGAAATGCACAATGCAAAAATTTAGAAAGAGATATTTCAGAAAAGTATCTTTAATATTTAAGGATTGTAAAGTCTTTTTAGTTTTTATATATCAGGTTTTGCAATCGTTGGGGAAAGGGGGAGATGGGGGAAATTCAAGTGAGTATTGAATCCCAACCCATAAGTCATTCCTTACAAAAATATAGCCCGTTACTCAATAAATCACTTTACAATCATCAATGATCATTAGGTCAGCTTTTTGTAAATGGGCAATATAATGGCTTGTTTGACTCGGGTAAATATCCCACCGCACGTTCACTTGAGAATTTAATGACCGGTTCTTTATTCTCTTTAAAAGGTTTGGTTCCATAGGTCATTTGCATCTTTAACATGTTTCAAGCATGTATATCCAATTTTTAAAGCATGTGTTGAAAAATCTCTTTCTTATCAAATTCCAAGCTATAGGGGTTGTTGAACTAGTGGAATTTCCCAAACATGGATAACAAAACTTTTGTGTTCATTTGTGGTGTGTGAATAAATTTTCTTAACTTAGATTTGTAATTGCTTTAAATATTTTCCATACACAAACTCTACAATTTTCATTTCATTGTCATCTATTTGCCTTTCATTTCTTTTTTGTCGACAAGATGAAAGGAAAAGTGAAAACTCTAGTTTTGATTTAAGAAAAAAGTACACATCTAAAATGGAAATGCACAATGCACAGATTTAGACAGAGATATTTCCAAAAAGTGTCTTAAATTATTAGGGATTGTAAAGTCTTTTTAGTTTTTATATATCAGGTTTTGCAATCATCGTGGAAAGGGGGAGACGGGGGAAATTGAAGTGAGTATTGAATCCCAACCCATAAATCATTCCTTACAAAAATATAGCCCATTACGCATGATAAATCACTTTACAATCATCAATGATCGTTAGGTCAGCTTTTTGTAAATGGGCAAAATAATGGCTTGTTTGACTCAGGTAAATATCCCACCACATCTTCACTTGAGACCTTTGAGGAGCGGTTCTTTATTCTCTCTAAAAGGTTAGGTTCCATGGGTCATTTTCATCTTTAACATGTTTCAAGCATGCATATCCCTTTTTTAAAGCATGTTTAGATAAATCTCATTCTTATTAAATTCCAAGCTATTGGGGTTGTTGAACTAGTGGAATATCCCAAACATGGATAGCAAAACTTTTGTGTTCATTTGGGGTGTCTGAAAAAAAAATTTCTTAACTTACATTTACTACTGTTATAAATTTTTTTTATACACAAACTCTAAAATTTTCATCTCGCTGTCATCTATTCACTTTTTTGTCTACGAAACGAAAGGAAAAGTGAAAACTCAAATTTTTATTTAAGAAAAAAGTATACATCTAAAATGGAAATGATCATTGCATAAATTTAGAGAGACATATTTCCAAAAAATGTCAGTAATTTTTAGGGATTTTAAACTCTTTTTAGTTTTTATATATCGGGTTTTGCAATCTTGGGCAAAAGGGGGAGGCGGGGGAATTTTAACTGAGTTTAGAATCCCAACCCACAAGTCATTCCTTTGAAAAATATAGCCCGTTATGCATGATAAATCACTTTACAATCATCAATGATCGTGAGGTCAGCCTTTTGTAAAAGGGCAAAATAATGGCTTGTTTGACTCGGGTAAATATCCCACCACACGTTCACTTGAGAATTTAATGAGCACTTTGTTATTCTCTTTAAAAGGTTTGGATCCATAGGTCATTTGCATCTTTAACATGTTTCAAGCATGTATATCCATTTTTTAAAGCATGTGTAGAAAAGTCTCTTTCTTATCAAATTCCAAGCTATAGGGGTTGTTGAACTAGTGGAATTTCCCAAACTTTGATAACAAAACTTTTGTGTTCATTTGTGGTGTGTGAATAAATTTTAGTAACTTAGATTTGTTATTGCTTTAAATTTTTTCCATACACAAACTCTACAATTTTCATTTCGTTGTCATCTATTTGACTTTCATTTCATTTTTGTCAACAAGATGAAGGGAAAAGTGAAAACTGATGTTTTGATTGAAGAAAAAAGTATACAACTAAAATGGAAATGTACAATGCAAAAATTTAGAGAGTGATTTTTCCAAAAAGTGTCTGTTATTTTTAGGGATTGTAAAGTCCTTTTAGTTTTTATATATTAGGTTCTGCAATCGTGGGGAAAATGGGGAGGCGGGGGAATTTTAACTGAGTGTTGAATCCCAACCCATAAGTAATTCCTTTCAAAAATATAACCCGTTATGCATGATAAATCACTTTACAATCATCAATAATCGTTAGGTCAGCTTTTTGTTAATGGGCAAAATAATGGCTTTTTTGGCTCGGGTAAACATCCTACCGCACGTTCACTTGAGACTTTAAGGTGCGGTTATTAATTCTCTTTAAAAGGTTTGGTTCCATAGGTCATTTGCATCTTTAACATGTTTCAAGCAAGCATATCCATTTTTTAAAGCATGTGTAGAAAAATCTTTTTCTTCTCAAATTCAAAGCTACTGGGGTTGTTGAACTAATGGAATTTCCAGAACTTGGACAACAAAACTTTTGTATTCATTTGTGGTGTGTGAATAAATTTTCTTAACGTAGATTAGTTATTGCTTTAAATTTTTTCCATACACGAATTCTAAAATTTTCATTTTGTTGTCATCTATTTTCCTTTCATCTCTTTTTGTCTACGAGATGAAAGGACAAGTGAAAACTCAAGTTTCGATTTAAGAAAAAAGTATACATCTAAAATGGAAATGCACAATGCAAAAAGTTAGAGAGAGAGATTTGCAAAAAGTGTCTGTAATTTTTTTGGATTCTAAACTCTTTTTAGTTTTTATATATCCGATTTTGCAATCGTCAAGAAAAGGGGGAGGCATGGGAATTTTAACTGAGTGTTAAATCCCAACACATTTGTCATTCCTAAAAAAATATAGCCCATTACGCATGATAAATCACTTTACAATCATCAATGTTCATCAAGTCAGCTTTTTGTAAATGGGCAAAATAATAATGGCTTGTTTGACTCGGGTAAATATCCCAGCGCACGTTCACTTGAAAATTTAATGAGCGTTTTGTTATTCTTGTAATAAGGTTTGGATCCATAGTTCATTTGCATCTTTAACATGTTTAAAGCATGCATATCCATTTTTTAAAGAATGTGTAGAAAAATCTCTTTCTTATCAAATTCCAAGCTAATGGGGTTGTTGAACTAGTGGAATTTCGCAAACTTGGATAACAAAACTTTTGTGTTCATTTGTGGTGTGTGAATAAAATTTTTTTACAGACATTTGTTGTTGCTTTAAATATTTTCCATACACAAACACTAAAATTTTCATTTTCGTTGTCATCTATTGGCCTTTCATCTCTTTTTGGTCTACGAGATGAAGGGAAAAGTGAAAACTCAAGTTTTGATTTAAGAAAAATGTTTACATCTATAATGGAAATGGACAATGCACAAATTTAGAGAGAGATAATTCCAAAAAGTTTCTATAATTTTTTAAGGATTGTAAACTCTTTTTAGCTTTTATATATTAGGTTTTGCAATCACGGGGAAAAGGGGGAGGCAGGGGAATTTTAACTGAGTGCTGAATCCCAACCCATAAGAGATTCCTTACAAAAATATAGCCCGTTAAGCATGATAAATTACTTTACAATCTTCAATGATCGTTGGGTCAGCTCTTTGTAAATGGCAAAAATAATCGCTTGTTTGACTCGGTTAAATATGCCACTGCACGTTCACTTGAGAATTTAATGAGCGGTTTGTTATTCTCTTTAAAAGGTTTGGATTTAACATGTTTCAAGCTTGCAAATCCATATTTTAAAGCATGTGTAGAAAAATCTCTTTCTTATGAAATTTCAAGCTATTGGGGTTGTGGAACTAGTGGAATTTCCCAAACAAGGATTACAAAACTTGTGTATTAATTTAGGGTGTCTGAATAAATTTTCTTAACTTAAATTTTTTACTGCTTTAAATTTCGTTGTCATCTATTCTCTTTTTTGTTTACGAGATGAAGGGAAAACTCAAAACTTAAGTTTTCATTTAAGAAAAAAGTATACATCTAAAATGGAAATGCACAATGCACAAATTTAGAATGAGTTATTTCCAAAAAGTCTCTGTTAGTTTTAGGGATTGTAAACTCTTTTTAGTTTTAATATATAAGGTTTTGCAATCGTTAGGAAAAGGGGAGGCGGGGGAATTTTAACTGAGCGTTGGATCCCGACCCTTAAGTCATTCCTTACTAAAATAAAGGCCATTTCGCATGATAAATCACTTTAAAATCATCAATGATCGTTAGGTCAGCTTTTTGTAAATGGACAAAATAATGGCTTGCTTGAATCGGGTAAATATCCACCGCACATTTACTTGAGAATTTAATGAGCAGTGTGTTATTCTCTTTAAGAGGTTTGGATCCATAGGTCATTTGCATCTTTAACATGTTTCAAGCATGCTTATATATTTTTTAAAGCATGTGAAGAAAAATCTCTTTCTTATCAAATTTCAAGCTATTGGGGTTGTTGAACAAGTGGAATTTCCCAAACTTGGATAACAAAACTTTTGTGTTCATTTTTGGTGTGTAAATAAATTTTATTTACTTACATTTGTTATATGTTTAATTTTTTTCCATACACAAACTCTAAAATTTTCATTTCGTTGTCATCTATTTGCCTTTCATATCTTTTTTGTCTACGTGATGAAGGGAAAAGTGAAAACTCAAGTTTTAATTTAAGAAAAAAGTATACAACTAAAATGGAAATGCACAATGCAAAAATTTAGAGAGAGATATTTCAGAAAAGTGTCTATAATTTTTAGGGATTGTAAACACTTTTTAGTTTTTATATATCAGGTTTTGCAATCATAGGGAAAAGGGGGAGGCGAGGAATTTTAACTGAGTGTTGAATCCCAACCCATAAGTCATTCCATACAAATATATACCTCGGTACTCATGATAAATCACTTTACAATCATCAATGATCGTTAGGTCAGCTTTTTGTAAATGGGCCAAATAATGGCTTGTTTGACTGGGGTAAATATCCCATCGCACGTTCACTTCAATTTGTTATTGCTTTAAATTTTTTCCATACAAAAACTCTAAAATTTTCATTTCGTTATCATCTATTTGCCTTTCATCTCTTTTTCCTCTACGAGATGAAGGGCAAAGTGAAAAATCAAGTTTTTATTTAAGAAAGAAGTATACATCTAAAATGGAAAACCACAATGCACAAATTTATAGAGAGATATTTCCAAAAAGTGTCTGTAATGTTTAGGGATTGTAAACTCTTTTTACTTTTTATACATAGTGTTTTGCAATCGTAGGGTGAAGGGGGAGGCGGGGGAATTTTATCTGTGTGTTGAATCCCAACCCATAAGTCATTCCTTTCAAAAATATATCGCGTTACACATGGTAAATCACTTTACAATTATCAATAATCGTTAGGTCAGCTTTTTGTAAATAGGAAAAAAATGGCTTTTTTGACTCGGGTAAATATCCCATCGTACGTTCACTTGAGAATTTAATGAGCAATTTGTTATTCTCTTTAAACGGTTTTGATCCATAGGGCATTTGTATCTTTAACATGTTTCAAGCAAGCATATCCATTTTTTAAAGCATATGTAGACAAATCTCTTTCCTATCAAATTCCAAGCTATTGGTTGTTGAACTAGTGGAATTTTCCAAACTTGGGTAACAAAACTTTTGTGTTCATTTGGGGTGTCTAAATAAATTTTCTTAACTTACATTTGTTATTGCTTTAAATTTTTTCCATTCACAAACTCTAAAATTTTCATTTCGTTGTCATCTATTCTCTTTTTAGTCTACGAGATGAAGGAAAAAGTGAAAACTAAAGTTTTGATTTAAGAAAAAAGTGCACATCTAAAATGGAAATGCACAAATTTAGAGAGAGATATTTCCAAAAAGTGTCTGTAATTTTTAAGGATTGTAAACACTTTTTAGTTTTTATATATCAGGTTTTGCAATCGTCGGGAAAAGGGGGAGGTGGGGAAATTTTAACTGAGTGTTGTATCCGACCCATAAGTCATTCCTCACAAAAATATAGCCCATTACGCTTGATAAATGAATTTACAATTGTCAATGATCTTTAGGTTAGCTTTTTGTAAATGGGCAAAATAATGGCATGTTTTACTCGGGTAAATATCCCACCGCACCATTACTAGAGAATTTAATGAGCAGTTTGTTATTCTTTTTAAAATGTTTGGATCCATAGGTCATTTGCATCTTTAATATGTTTCAAGCATGCATATCCATTTTTTAAAGCATGTGTAGAAAACTCTCTTTCTTATCAAATTCCAAGCTATAGGGGTTTTTGAACTAGTGGAATTTCACAAAATTGGATAACATAACATTTGTGTTCATTTGTGGTGTGTGAATAAATTTTCTTAACTTACATTTTTTATTGCTATAAATTTTTTCCACACACAAACCCTAAAATTTTCATTTCGTTGTCATCTATTTGCCTTTCACCTCTTTTTTGTCTACAAGATGAAGGGAAAAGTGAAATCTAAAGTTTTGATTTAACGAAAAAGACACATCTAAAATGGAAATGCACAATGAAAAATGCACAAATTTAGAGAGAGAAATTTCCAAAAAGTTTCTGTAATTTTTAAGGATTGTAAACGCTTTTTTAGTTTTTATATATCAGGTTTTGCAATCGTCGGGAAAAGGGGGAGGAGGGGAAATTTGAACTGAGTGTTGAATCAAACCCTCAAGTCATTCCTTAGAAAAATATAGCCCGTTACACTTGATAAATCAATTTACAATCATCAACGATCGTTAGGTCAGCGTTTTGTAAGTGGGCAAAATAATGGCATGTTTGTCTCAGGTAAATATCCCACCGCACGTTCACTTGAGAATTTACTGAGCGGTTTTTTATTCTCTTTAAAAGGTTTAGATCCATATGTCATTTGCATATTTAACATGTTTCAAGCATGCATATCCATTTTTTAAGGCATGTGTAGAAAAATCTCTTTGTTAACAAATTCCAAGCTATTGGGGTTGTTGAACTAGTGGAATTTCCAAAACTTAGATAACAAAACTTTTGAGTTCATTTGTGGTGTGTGAATAAATTTTCTTTACTTAAATTTGCTATTGCTTTATATTTTTCCAATACACAAACTCTAAAATTTTCATTTCGTTGTCATCTATTTGCCTTTCATCTCTTTTTTGTCTAGGAGATGAAGGGAAATGTGAAAACTCAATTTTTGATTTAAGAAAAAAGTACACATCTAAAAAGGAAATGTACAATGCAAAAATTTAGAGGCAGATATTTCCAAAAAGTTTCTGTAATTTTTGTAGATTGTAAACTCTTTTTAGTTTATATATATCAGGCTTTACAATTGTCGGGAAAAGGGGGAGGTGGGGGAATTTTAACTGAGTGTTGAATCCCAACCCAAAGTCATTCCTTACAAAAATATAGCGGGCTACGCGTGATCAATCACTTTACGATCATCAATGATCGTCAGGTCAGCTTTTTGTAAATGGGCAAAATAATGGCTAAATATCCCACTGGATGTTCCCATCAGCAATGGGTAAATATCCCACTGCACGTTCACTTGAGAATTTAATGAGCGGTTTGTTATTCTCTTTAAATTTTTTGGACCCATAGGTCATTTGCATCTTTAACATGTTTCAAGCATGCATATCCATTTTTAAAACATGTGTACAAAAATCTCTTTCTTATCAATTGCCAAGCCATTGGGGTTGTTGGTCTAGTGGAATTTCCTAAACTTGGATAACAAAAATTTTGTGTTAATTTTTGGTGTGTGAAAAAATTTTCTTTACTTACATTTGTTATTGCTTTAAAGTTTTTCCAGACACAAACTCTAAACTTTTCATTTCGTTGTCATCTATTCACGTTTTATTCTACGGGATGAAGGGAAAAGTGAAAACTCAAGTTTTGATTTAAAAAAAAGTATACATCTAAAATGGAAATGCACAATGCACAAATTTAGAGAGAGATATTTCCAAAAAGTTTCATTAATTTTTAGGGATTGTAAACTCTTTTTAGTTTTTATGTATCAGGTTTTGCAATCATCGGGAAAAGGGGAAGACGGGGGAATTTTAACTGAGTGTTGAATCCCAATCATAAGTCATTCCTTACAAAAATATAGCCCGTTACAGATGGTAAATCACTTTACAATCATCAATGATCGTTAGGTCAGTTTTTTGTAAATGGGCAAAATAATGAATTGTTTGACTCGGGTAAATATCCCACTGTACGTTCACTTGAGAATTTAATCAGAGGTTTTTTATTCTCTTTAAAAGGATATGATCCATAGGTCATTTGCATCTTTAACATGTTTAAAGCATGCATATCCATTTTTTAAAGCATGTGTAGAAAATACTCTTTGTTATCAAATTCCAAGCTATTGGGGTTGTTGGACTAGTGGAATTTCCCAATCTTGGATAACAAAACTTTTATATTCTTTCGTGGTGTGTGAATAAATTTTCTTTACTTAGATTTTTTATTGCTTTAAATTTTTTCCATACACAAACTCTAAAATTTTCATTTCGTTGTCATCTATTTGCCTTTTATCTCTTTTTTGTCTACGAGATGAAGGGAAAAGTGAAAACTTAAGTTTTGATTAAAGAAAAAAGTACACATCTAAAATGGAAATGCACAATGCACAATGCACAAATTTAGAGAGAGATATTTCCAAAAAGTGTTTGCACATGCTTTAAAAAATGGATATGCATGCTTGAAACATGTTAAAGATGCAAATGACCTATGGATCCAAACTTTTTAAAGAGAATAACAAACCCCTCATTAAATTCTCAAGTGAACATGCGGTGAGATATTTACCCAAATCAAACAACCCATTATTTTTCCCATTTACAAAAAGTTGACCTAATGATCATTGATGATTGTAAAGTGATTTTAATGTGTAATGGGCTATATTTTTTTAATAAATGACTTATGGGTTGGGATTCAACACTTAGTTAAACCCCCCCCCCCCCCTCCCCCCCCCCCCTCTTTTCCCGACGATTGCTAAACCTGATGTATAAAAACTAAAAAGAGATTTCAATCCCTAAAAATTACAGAAACTTATTGGAAATATATTTCTCTAAATTTGTGCATTGTGCATTTCCATTTTAGAAGTATACTTTTTTCATAAATAAAATTTTGAGTTTTCACTTTTCCCTTTATCTCGTAGACCAAAATGTGATTAGATGAATACAAAATGAAAATTTTAGAGCCTGTGTATGGAAAAAATTTAAAGCAATAAAAAATTTATGTAAAGAAAATTTATTCACACAGCACAAATGAACACAAAAGTTTTGTTATCAAAGTTTGGGAAATTCCACTAGTTCAACAACCCCAATATCTTGGAATCTGATAAGAAAGTGAATTTTCTACACATGCTTTAAAAAATGAATATGCATGCTTGAAACATTTTAAAGATGCGAATGACCTTTTGATGCAAACCTTTTAAAGAGAATAACAAACCACTCATTAAATTCTCAAGTGAACGTGCGGTAGGATATTTACTCGAGTCAAACAAGCCATTATTTTGCCCATTTACAAAAAGCTGACCTAACGATCGTTGATGATTGTAAAGTGATTTATCATGCGTAATGGGCTATATTTTTTTAAGGAATGACTTATCGGTTGGGATTCAACATTCAGTTAAAATTCCCCCGCCTCCCCCTTTTCCCGTCGAATGTAAAACTTGATATATAAAAACTAAAATGAGTATACAAACCCTAAAAATTAAAGACACATTTTGCAAATATCTCTCACTCAACTTTTGCATTGTGCATTTCCATTTTAGATGTATGCTTTTTTCTTCAATCAAAACTTGAGTTTTAACTTTGCCCTTCATCTCGTAGACAAAAATGTGAACAAATGAATACGAAATAAAAAAATTAGAGTTTGTGTATAGAAAAAAAATAAAGCAATAAATAATTTAAGTAAATAAAATTTATTCACACACCACAAATGAACACAAAAGTTTTGTTATCCATGTTTGGGAAATTCCATTAGTTCAACAACCCCAATAGCTTGGAATTTGATAAGAAAGAGATTTTTCTACACATGCTTTAAAAAATGGATATGCATACTTGAAACATGTTAAAGATGCAAATGAGCTATGGATCCAAACCTTTTAAAGAGAATAACAAACCGGTCATTACATTCTCAAGTGAACGTGCAGTGGGTTCTTTACCCGAGTCAAACAAGCCATTATTTTGCCCATTTACAAAAAGCTGACCAAACAATCATTGATGATTGTAAAGTGATTTATCATGCGTAACGGGCTATAAGGAATGACTTATGGGTTGGGATTCAGCACTCATTTAAATTTCCCTCGCCTCCTCCTTTTCCCGACGATTGCGAAACCTTATATATAAAAACTAAAAATACTTTACAATCCCCAAAAATTACAGACACTCTTTGGAAATATCTCTCTATAAATTTGTTCATTGTGCATTTCCATTTTAGATGTGTACTTTTGTTTTAAATCAAAACATCAGTTTTCACTTTTCCCTTCATCTCGTAGACAAAAATGAGATGAAAGGAAAATAGATGACAACGAAAAGAAAATTTTAGTGTTTTTGTATGGAAAAAATTTAAAGCAATAAAAAATGTAAGTAAAGAAAATTTATTCACACACCACAAATGAACACAAAAGTTTTGTCATCCAAGTTTTGAAAATTCCACTACTTCAACAACCCCAATACCTTTGAATTTGATAAGAAAGAGATTTTTTTACACAAGCTTTAAAAAATGGATATGCATGCTTGAAACAAGTTAAAGATGGAAATGACATATGGATCCAAATATTTTAAAGAGAATAACAAACCGCTCATTAATTTCTCAAGTGAACGTGTGGTGGGATATTTACCCGAGTCAAACAAGCCATTATTTTGCCCATTTATAAAAAGCTGACCTAACGATCTTTGATGATTGTAGACTGATTTATCAAGTGTAAAGGGCTCTATTTTTGTATGGAATGACTTATGGGTTGGGATTCAACACTTAGTAAAAATTCCCCTGCCTCCCCCTTTTCCCGACGATTGAAAAACCTAATATATAAAAACTAGAAAGAGTTTAAAATCCCTAAAAATTACAGAAACTTTTTGGAAATATGTCTCTCAAAATTTGTGCATTTTGCTTTTCCATTTGTGATGTACACTTTTTTCTTAAGTCAAAACTTGAGTTTTCACTTTTTCCATCATCTTGTAGACAAAAAAGAGAATAACTGACAACGAAATGAAAATTTTAGATTTTGCGTATGGAAAAAATTTAAAGCAATAATAAATGTAAGTAAAGAAAATTTATTCACACACTACAAATGAACACAAAAGTTTTTTTATCCAAGTTTGGGAAATTTCGCTAGTTCAACAACCCCAAGAGCTTGGAATTTGAAAAGAAAGAGATTTTCTACACATGTTTTAAAAAATAGATATGCATGCTTGAAACATTTTAACGATGCAAATAATCTATGGATCCATACCTTTTAAAGAGAATAACAAACCGCTCATTAAATTCTCAAGTGAATGTGCGGTGGGATATTTACTCGAGTCAATCAAGCCATTATTTTTCCCATTTACAAAAACCTGACCTAACAATCATTGATGATTTTAAAGTGATTTATCATGCGTAACGGGCTATATTTTGGTAAGGAATGACATATGGGTGGGGATTCAATACTCACTTCAATTTCCCCCATCTCCCCCTTTCCCCGACGATTGCAAAACCTGATATATAAAAACTAAAAAGACTTTACAATCCCTAAAAATTAAAGACACTTTTTGGAAATATCTCTCCCTAAATTTTTGCATTATGCATTTCCATTTTATATGTGTACTTTTTTCTTAAATCAAAACTTGAGTATTCACTTTTCCCTTCATCTCGTAGACAAAAAAGTGATGAGAGGTAAATAGATGACAACGAAATGAAAATTTTAGAGTTTTTGTAAGGAAAAAATTTAAAGCAATAACAAATATAAGTAAATAAAATTTATTCACACACCGCAAATGAACATAAAATTTTTGTTATCCAAGCTTGAGAAATTACAATAGTTCAACAACCCCAATAGCTTGGAATTTGATAAGAAAGAGATGTTTCTACACATGCTTTAAAAAATGGATATGCATGCTTGAAACATATTAAAGATGCAAATGACCTATGGATCCAAACTTTTTAAAGATAATACCAAACCGCTCATTAAATTCTCAAGTGAATGTGTGGTGAGATATTTACCCGAGTCAAACAACCCACTATTTTGCCCATTTACAAAAAGCTGACCTAACGATCATTGATCATTGTAAAGTGATTTTAATGCTTAAGGGGCTATGTTTTTTGTAAGGAATGACTTATGGGTTGGGATTCAACACTCAGTTAAAATTCCCTCACCTTCCCCTTTTCCCGACTATTGCAAAACCTGTTATATAAAAATTAAAAAAATTTAAAATATCTCTCCCTAAATTTGTGCATTGTGCATTTCCATTTTAAATGTATACTTTTTTATTAAATCAAAACTTGAGTTTTCACTTTTCCCTTCAGCTCGTAGACAAAAATGTGAATAGATGAATACAAAATGATTTTAGAGTTTGTGTATGGCAAAAATTTAAAGCAATAACAAATGTAAGTAAAGAAAATTTATTCACACACCACAAATGAACACAAAAGTTTTGTTATCCCAGTTTGGGAAATTCCACTAGTTCAACAACCCCAGTATCTTGGAATTTGGTAAGAAATAGATTTTTCTACGCATGCTTTAAAAAATAGATATGCATGCTTGAAACATGTTAAAGAAGCAAATGACCTTTGGATCCAAACCTTTTAAAGAGAATAACAAGCCGATCATTAAATTCTCAAGTGAACGTGAGTTATATACTTACCCGAATCAAACTAGCCATTATTTTGCCCTTTTACAAAAATCTGACTTAACGATCATTGAAGATTGTAAAGTGATTTATCGAGCGTAACGGGCGATATTATTGTAAGGAATGACTTATGGGTTGGGATTCAACACTCCTCCCCCTTTTCCATATGATTGCAAAACCTGATATATTAAAACTAAAAAGAGTTTACAATCCCTAAAAATTACAGACATTTTTGGAAATATCTCTCTCTAAATTTTTGCATTGTGCATTTCCATTTTACATGTGTACTTTTTTCTTAAATCAAAACTTGAGTTTTCACTTTTCCCTTCATCTCGTAGACAAAAACGAGATGAAAGGCAAATAGATGACAATGAAATGAAAATTTTAGAGTTTGTGTTTGGAAAAAATTTAAAGCAATTACAAATGTAAGTAAAGAAAATTTATTCATACACCACAAAGGAAACCCAAAAATTTTGTTATCCAAGTTTGGTAAGTTCCACTAGTTCAACAACCCAATAGCTTGGAATTTGATAAGAAATGGATTTTTCAACACATGCTTTCAAAAATGGATATGCATGCTTGAAACATGTTGAAGACGCAAATGACCTATGGATCCAAAACTTTTAAAGAGAATAACAAACCGATCATTAAATTCTCTAGTGAACGTGCGGTGGGATATTTACTCGAGTCAAACAAGCCATTATTTTTCCCATTAACAAAAAGTTGACCTAATGATCATTGATGATTTTAAAGTGATTTATCAAGCGTAACGGGCTCTAATTTTTTAAGGAATGACTTATGTGTCGGATTCAACACTCAGTTAAAATTTCCCCTCCTCCCCCTTTTCCCGACGATTACAAAACCTGATAGATAGAAACTAAAAAGTGTTTAAAATTTTTTACATCTAAAATAAAAATGCACAATGCACAAATTTAGAGAGAGATATTTCCAAAAAAGTGTCTATAATTTTTGGGGATTGTTAACTCTTTTTAGTTTTTATATATCAGGTTTTGCAATTGTCGGGAAAAGGGGGAGGCGAGGGAATTTTAACTGAGTGTTGTACCCCAACTCATAAGTCATTCCTTACAAAAATATAGTCCATTACACATGATAAATCACTTTACAATCACCAATCATCATTTGACTCGGGTAAATATCCCACTGCATGTTCACTAAAGAATTTAATAAGCGGTTGTTAGTCTCTTTAAAAGGTTTGGATCCATAGGTCATTTGCATCTTTCACATGTTTCAAGCGTGCATATCCATTTTTTAAAGCATGTGTAGAAAAAACTCTTTCTTGTGAAATTCCAAGCTATTAGGGTTGTTGAACTAGTGGAAATTCCCAAACTTGAATAAAAAAAATTATATTTTCATTTGGGGTGTGTGAATAAATTTTCTTTACTTAAATTTGTTATTGCTTTAAATTTTTTGCATACACAAACTCTAAAATTTTCATTTCGTGTTCATCTATTCTCTTTTTTGTCTATGAGATGAAGAGAAAAGTGAAAACTAGAGTTTTTATTTAAGAAAAAAGTATACATCTAAAATGGAAAAAGACAATTCACAAATTTAGAGAGAGATTTTGAAAATGTGTCTATAATTTTTAGGGATTGTGAACTCTCTTTAGTTTTTATATATCAAGTTTTGCAATCGCCGGGAAAAGGGGGAGGCGGCTGAATTTGAACTGAATGTTGAATCCCAACCCATAAGTCAATCCTTAAAAAAATATAGCCCATTACGCATGATAATTGACCTTACAATCATCAATGATCGTTAAGTCAACTTTTTGTAAATGGGCAAAATAATGGCTTGTTTGACTCGGGTAAATATCCAACTGCACATTCACTCAAGAATTTAATGAGCGGTTTGTTATTCTCTTTAAAAGGTTTGGACCCATAGGTAATTTGCATCTTTAGCATGTTTCAAGCATGCATATGCATTTTTTAAAGCATGTGTAGAAAAATCTCTTTCTTATCAAATTCCAAGCTATTGGGGTGATTGAACTAGTGAAATTTTCCAAACTCTGATAACAAAACTTTTGTGTTCATTTGTGGTGTGTGACCAAATTTTCTTTACTTACATTTGTTATTTCTTTAAATTTTTTTCATACACAAACTCTAAAATTTTCATTTCGTTGTCATCTATTCTCTTTTTTGTCTACGAGAAGAAGGGAAAAGTGATAACTCAAGTTTTGATTTAAGAAAAAAGTATACATCTAAAATGGAAATGCACAGTGCATAAATTTTGAGAGAGATATTTCCAAAAAGTTTCAGTAATTTTTAGGGATTGTAAAGTATTTTTAGTTTTTATATATCAAGTTTTGCAATTGTCGGGAAATGGGGGAGGCTGGAGAATTTTAACCGAGTGTTGAATCCCTTCCCCTAAGTCATTCGTTACAAAAATATAGCCCGTTATGCATGATCAATCACTTTACAATCATCAATGATCGTTAGGTCAGCTTTTTGTTAATGGGAAAAATAATAGCTAATTTGACTCGGGCAAATATCCCACCGCACGTTCACTTGAGAATTTAATGAGCGCTTTGTTATTCTCTTTAAAAAGTTTAGATCCATAGGTCATTTGCATCTTTAACATGTTTCAAGCATGCATATCCATTTTTTAAAGCATGTGTAGAAAAATCTCTTTCTTATTAAATTCTAAACTATTGGGGTTGTTGAACTTGTGGACTTTCCCAAACTTGGATTAAAAAAACTTTTATGTTCATTTGTGGTGTGTGAATTAATTTTCTTTACTTACATTTGTTATTTCTTTAAATTTTTTCCATACACAAACTCTAAAATTTTCATTTCGTTGTCATCTATTCTTTTTTTTGTCACGAGATGAAGGGAAAAAGTGAAAACTCAAGTTTTGATTGAAGAAAAAAGTATACATCTAAAATGGAAATGCACAATGTACAAATTTAGAGAGATATATTTCCAAAAAGTGTCTGTAATTTTTAGGGATTATAAACTCTTTTTAATTTTTATGTATCAGGTTTTGCAATCATCGGGAAAAGGGCGAGGGGGGGAATTTTAACTGAGTGTTGAATCCCAACCCATAAGTCATTCCTTACAAAAATATAGCCCGTTATGCATGATAAATCACTTTACAATCATCAATGATCGTTAGGTCAGTTTTTTGTAAATGGGCAAAATAATGACTTGTTTGACTTGGGTAAATATCCCGCCGCACGTTCACTTGAAAATTTAATGAGCGGTTTTTTATTCTCTTTAAAAGGATTGGATCCATAGGTCATTTGCATCTTTAACATGATTCAAGCATGCATATCTATTTTTTGAAGCATGTGCAGAAAATTCTTATCAAATTCCAAGCTATTGGGGTCGTTGGACTAGTGGATTTTCCCAAACTTGGATAACAAAACTTTTGTATTCTTTTGTGGTGTGTGAAAAACTTTTCTTTAATTCGATTTGTTATTGATTTAAATTTTTTCCATACACAAACTCTAAAATTTTCATTTTGTTCTCATCTATTTGCCTTTCATTTTGTTTTTCAACGAGATGAAGGAAAAACTGAAAACTCAAGTTTTGATTCAATTAAAAAGTACACCTCTAAAATGGAATTGCACAATGCACAATGCACAAATTTAGAGAGAGATATTTCCAAAAAGTGTATTTAATTTTTAGGGATTGTAAACACTTTTTAGTTTCTATATATCAGGTTTTGCATTCGTCGGGAAAAGGGGAGGAGCGTAAATTTTAACTGAGTGTTTAATCCGACCCATAAGTCATTCCTTAAAAAATTATAGCCCATTACGCTTGAAAAGTCACTTTACAAACTTCAATGATCCTTAGGTCAAATTTTTGTAAATGGGAAAAATAATGGCTTGTTTGACTCAAGTAAATATCCCACCGCACGTGCATTTGAGAATTTAATGAGTGGGCTGTTATTCTCTTTAAAAGTTTTGGATCCAAAGGTCATTTGCATCTTTAACATGTTTTAAGCATGAATATCCAGTTTTTAAAGCATGTGTTGAAAAATCTATTTCTTATCAAATTATAAGCTATTGGGGTTGTTGAACTAGTGGAATTTACAAAACTTGGATAACAAAACTTTTGTATTCATTTGTGGTGTATGAATAAATTTTCTTTACCTACATTTGTAATTGCTTTAAATTTTTTCCATACACAAACTCTAAAATTTTCATTCCATTGTCATCTATTTGCCTTTCATCTCGTTTTTGTCTACGAGATGAAAGGAAAAGTGAAAACTCAAGTTTTGATTTAAGAAAAAAGTACACATCTAAAATGGAAATGCACAATGTCTGTAATTTTTAGGGATTGTAAACTCTTTTTAGTTTTTATATATCAGGTTTTGCAATCATAGGGAAAAGGGGGAGGAGAGTTGAATCCCAACCCATAAGTCATTCCTTACAATAATATCGCCCGTTACGCTCGATAAATAACTTTACAATCTTCAATGATTGTTAAGTCAGATTTTTGTAAATGGGCAAAATAATGGCTAGTTTGACTCGGGTAAATATACCACCGCACGTTCACTTGAGAATTTAATGATCGGTTTGTTATTCTCTTTAAAAGGTTTGGATCCAAAGGTCATTTGCTTCATTAACATGTTTCAAGCATGCATATCTATTTTTTAAAGCACGCGTAGAAAAATCTATTTCTTACCAAATTCCAAGATACTGGGGTTGTTGAACTAGTGGAATCTCCCAAACTTGGATATCAAAACTTTTGTGTTCATTTGTGGTGTGTGAATAAATTTTCTTTACTTACATTTGTTATTGCTTTAAATTTTTGCCATACACAAACTCTAAAATTTTCATTTTGTATTCATCTATTCACATTTTTGTCTACGAGATGAAAGGAAAAGTGATGATTTAATAAAAAAGTATACATTTAAAATGGAAATTCACAATGCACAAATTTCGGGAGAGATATTTTAAAAAAGTTTTTGTAATTTTTAGAGATTGTAATATCTTTTTAGTTTTTATATAATTGGTTTTGCAATAGTCGGGAAAAGAGGAAGGCGAGGGAATTTTAACTGAGTGTTGAATCCCAACCCATAAGTCATTCCTTAAAATAATATAGCCCCTTAAGCATTAGAATCACTTTACAATCATCAATGATCGTTAGGTCAGTTTTTTGTAAATGGGCAAAATAGTAGGTTGTTTAACTCAGGTAAATATCCCACCGCACGTTCAGTTGAGAATTTAATGAGCGGTTTGGTATTCTCTTTAAAATGTTTGGATCCAAAGGTCATTTGCATCTTTAACATGTTTCAAGCATGCATTTCCATTTTTAAAGCATGTGTAGAAACATCTCTTTCTTATCAAATTCCAAGTTGTTGGGGTTATTGAACTAGTGGAATTTCCCAAACTTGGATAACAAAACTTTTGTGTTCACTTGTGGAGTGTGAATAAATATTCTTTACTTACATTTGTTATTACTTTAAATATTTTCCATACAAAAACAATAAAATTTTCTTTTCGTTGTCTTCTATTTTCCTTTCGTCTCATTTTTGTCTACGAGATGAAGGGAAAAGTGAAAACTCAAGTTTTGATTTAAGACAAAAGTACACATCTAAAATTGAAATGCACAATGAACATCTTTATAGTGAGATATTTCCAAAAAGTGTCAGTAATTTTTAGGGATTTTAAACTATTTTAAGTGTTTATATAAAAGGTTTCGCAATCGACGGGAAAAGGGGGAGGCGGGGGAAATTTAAGTGAGTGCTGAATCCCAACCCATAAGTCATTCCTTACAGCCAATTATGCATGAAAAATCACTTTACAATCATCAGTGATTGTTAGGTCAGCTTCTTGTAAATGGGCAAAATAATGGTTTGTTTGACTTGGGTAAATAACCCACCTCACGTTCACTTGAGAATTTAATGAGCGGTTTGTTATTCTCTGTAAAAGGTTTGGATCCATAGGTTATTTGCATTTTTAACAAGTTTCAAGTATGCATATCCATTTTTTAAAGCATGTGTAGAAAAATCTCTTTCTTATCAAATTACAAGCTATTGGGGTTGTTGGACTAGTGGAATTTCCCAAACTTGGATAACAAAACTTTTGTGTTCATTTGTGGTGTGTGAATAAATTTTCTTTTCTTACATTAGTTAATGCTTTAAATTTTGTGCATACACAAACTCTAAAATTTTCATTTGGTTGTCATCTATTATCTTTTTTGTCTACGAGATGAAGGGAAAAGTGAAAACTCACGTTTTGATTGAAGAAAAAAGTATACATCTAAAATGGAAATGCACAATGCACAAATTTATAGAGAGATATTTCCAAAAATTGGTTGTATTTATTAGGGATTGTAAATTCTTTTTAGTTTTTATATATCAGGTTTCGCAATCATCGGGAAATGGGAGAGGTGGGGGAATTTTAACTGAGTGTTGAAACCCTTCAGCAAAATCATTCCATACAAAAATATAGCCCGTTATGCATGATAAATCACTTTACAATAATCAATGATCGTTAGGTCATATTTTTGTAAATGGGCAAAATAATAGCTTGTTCTACTCGGGTAAATATCCCACCCTATGTTCACTTGAGAATTTAAGGGGCAGTTTTTTATTCTCTTTAAAACGTTTGGATCCATATGTCATTTGCATCTTGAACATGTTTCAAGCATGCATATCCATTTTTTGAAGCATGTGTAGAAAAATCTCTTCCTTATCAAATTCCAAGCTATTGGGGTTGTTGAACTAGTGGAATTTACGAAACTTGGATAACAAAACTTTTGTGTTCCTTTGTGGTGTGTGAATAAATTTTATTTTCTTACATTTGTTAATGCTTTAAATTTTGTGCATACACAAACTCTAAATTTTTCATTCAATTGTCATCTATTCTCTTTTTTGTCTACGAGATGAAGGGAAAAGTGACAACTCAAGTTTTGCTTTAAGAAAAAAGTATACATCTAAAATGGAAGTGCACAATTCACAAATTTAGATAGAGATATTTCCAAAAAGTGTCTATAATTTTTAAGAATTTTAAAATCTTTTTAGTTTTTATATATCTGGTTTTACAATCGTCGAGAAAAGGGGGAGGCGGGGGAATTTTAACTGAGTGTTGAATCCCAACCCATAAGTAATTCCATACAAAAATATAGCCCGTTATGCATGTTAAATCACTTTACGATAATGAGTGATCGTTAGGTCAGCTTATTATAAATGGGCAAAACAGTGGCTTGTTTGACTTGGGTAAATATCCCTCCGGACGTTCACTTGAGAATTTAATGAGAGGTTTGCTATTCTCTTTAAAAGGTTTGGATCCATAGGTCATTTGCATCTTTAACATGTTTCAATTATGCATATCCATTTTTTAAAGCATGTGTAGAAAAATCTCTTTCTTATCAAATTCCATGCTATTGGGGGTTGTTGAACTAGTGAAATTTCCCAAACTTGGATAACAAATATTTTGTGTTCATTTGTGGTGTGTGAAAAAGTTTTCTATACCTAAATGTTTTATTGCAATAAATTTTTTCCATACATAAACTCTAAAATTTTCATTTCGTTGTCATCTATTCTCTTTTTTTTTCTACAAGATGAAGGGAAAAGTGAAAACTCAAGTTTTGATTTAAGTAAAAAGTATACATCTAAATTCTAAATGCACAATGCACAAATTTATAGAGAGATATTTCCAAAAAGTGTCTGTAATTTTTAGGGATTGTAAACTCTTTTTAGTTTTTATATATCAGGTTTTGCAATTATCGGGAAAATGGGGAGGCATGGGAATTTTAACTGAGTGTTGAATCCCAACCCATAATTCATTCCATACAAAAATATAGCCCGTTACACATGATAAATCACTTTAAAATCATCAATGATCGTTAGGTCAGCTTTTTGTAAATGGGCAAAATAATGGCTTGTATGACTCGTGTAAATATCCGACCGCACGTTCACTTTTGAATTTAATGAGCGGTTTGTTATTCTCTTTAAAAATTATGGATCCATAGGTCATTTGCATCTTTAACATGTTTCAAGCATGCATATCCATTTTTTAAAGCATGTGTAGAAAAATATCTTTCTTATCAAATTCCAAGCTATTGAAGTTGTAGAATTAGTGGAATTTCCCAAACTTGGATAACAAAAATTTTGTGTTCATTTGTGGTGTGTGAATAAATTTTATTTACTTACATTTGTTATTCCTTTAAATTTTTTCCATACAAAAACTCTAAAATTTTCATTTTGTTGTCAAGTATTCTCTTTTTTGTCTACGAGATTAAGGGAAATGTGAAAACTCATGTTTTGATTGAAGAAAAAAGTATACATCTAAAATGGAAATTCACAATGCACAAATTTAGAGAGAGATATTTCAAAAAACTATGTGCAATTTTTAGGGATTGTAAACTCTTTTTAGTTTTTATTTATCTGGTTTTGCAATCGTCGGGAAAAAGGGGGAGGTGGAAGAATTTCAACTGAGTGTTGAATCCCAACCCATAAGTCATTCCTTAAAAAAATATAGCCCGTTACGCATGATAAATCACTTTACAATTATCAATGATCGGTAGGTTAGCTTTTAGTAAATGGGCAAAATAATGGCGTGTTTGACTCGGGTAAATATCCCACCGCACGTTCATTTGAGAATTTAATGAGTGGTTTGTTATTCTCTTTAAAAGGTTTGGATCCATAGTCATTTGCATCTTTAACATGTTTCAAGCATGCATATTTATTTTTTAAAGCATGTGATAAAAAATCTCTTTATTATCAAATTCCAAGTTATTGGGGTTGTTGAACTTGTGGAAGTTCCCAAACTTGGATAACAAAACTTTTGTGTTCATTTGTGGTGTGTGAATAAATTTCTTTACTGACATTTTTTATTGCATAAATTTTTTTGCCTACACAAAGTCTAAATTTTTTATTTCATTGTCATCTATTCTCTTTTTTGTTTACAAGATGAAGGGAAAAGTGAAAACTCAAGTATTGATTTAAGAAAAAAGGATACATCTAAAATCAAAATACACAATGCAAAAAATTAGAGAGAGATATTTCCAAAAAGTCTCTGTAATTTTTAGGGATTGTAAGCTCTTTTTAGTTTTTATTTATCAGGTTTTGCAATTGTCGAAAAAACGGGGAGGCGCGGGAATTTTAACTGAGTGTTGAATCCCAACCCATAAGTCTTTCCTTACAAAAATCTAGCCCGTTACGCATGATAAATCACTTTACAATCATCAATGATCGTTAGGTGAGCTTTTTGTAAAAGGGCAAAATAATGGCTTGTTTGACTCGGGTAAATATATGACCGCACGTTCACTTGAGAATTTAATGAGAGGTTTGTTATTCTCTTTAAAAGGTATGAATCCATAGGTCATTTGCATCTTTAACATGTTTCATGCATGCATATCCATTTTTCAAAGCATGTGTAGGAAAATCTCTTTCTTATCAAATTGCAAGTTATTGAGGTTGTTGAACTAGTGGAATTTCCAAAACTTGGATAACAAAACTTTTGTGTTCTTTTTTGCTGTGTGAATAATTTTCTTCACTTATATTTGTTATATTCTTTAATTTTTTTCCATTCAAAAAATCTAAAATTTTCATTTCATTGTCACCTTATTTGCCTTCCATCTCTTTTTTGTCTACGAGATAAACGAAAAAGTTAAAACTCAAGTTTTGATTTTGGAAAAAAGTATATATCTAACATGGAATTGCACAATGCACAAATTTTGAGAGAGATATTTTAAAAAAGTGTCTGTAATTTTTAGGGATTGGAAACTCTTTTTAGTTTTTATATATCAGGTTTTGCAATCGTCAGCAAAAGGGGGAGGCGGAGGAATTTCAAATGAGTGTTGAATCCCAACCCATAAGTCATTCCTTAAAAAAGTATAGCCTGTTACGAATGATAAATCACTTCACAATTATCAATGATCGCTAGGTTAGCTCTTTGTAAATGGACAAAATAATGTCTTGTATGACTAGGGTAAATATCCCACCGCACGTTCACTTGAGAATTTAATGAGTGGTTTGTTATTCTCTTTAAAAGGTTTGGATCCATAGGTCATCTGCATCTTTAACATGTTTCAAGCATGCATATCCATTTTTTAAACCATGTGCAGAAAAATCTTTTTCTTATCAAATTCCAAACTATTGGGGTTGCTGAACTAGTGGAATTTCCCAAACTTGGATAACAAAACTTTTATGTTCATTTGTGGTGTGTGAATAAATTTTCTTTACTTACATTTGTTATTGCTTTAAATTTTTTCCATACCCAAACTCTAAAATTTTCATTTCATTGTCATCTATTCTCTTTTTTTTTTTCTACGAGATGAAGGGCAAAGTGAAAACTAGAGTTTTGATTGAAGAAAAAATTATATATCTAAAATGGAAATGCGCAATGTATAAATTTAGAGAGAGAGATTTCCAAAAAGTGTCTGTAATTTTTAGGTATTGTAAACTCTTTTTAGCTTTTATATATAAGGTTTTGCAATCATCGGGAAAAGAGGGAATGGGGGAATTTTAACTGAATGTTGAATCCCAACCCATAAACCATTCCTTACAAAAATATGATTGTTAGGTCAGCTTTTTGTAAATGGGCAAAATAATGGCTTGTTTGACTCGGGTAAATATCCCGCCGCACGTTCACTTGAGAATTTAATGAGCGGTTTGTTATTCCCTTGAAAAAGTTTGGATCCATAGGTCATTTGAATCTTTAACATGTTTCAAGCATGCATATCCATTTTTTAAAGCATGTGTACAAAAATCTTATTCTTATCAAATTCCAAGCTATTGGGGGTTGTTGAACTGGTGGATTCTCAAAACTTGGATAACGAAATTTTTGTGTTCATTTGTCGTGTGTGAATAAAGTTTCTTTATTTAAATTTCTTATTACATAAAATATTTTCCATACACAAAGTCTAAAATTTTCATTTCGTTGTCATCTATTCTCTTTTTTGTCTACAAGATGAAGGGAAAAGTGAAAACTCAAGTATTGATTTAATAAAAAAGTATACATCTAAAATCTAAATGCACAATGCACAAATTTAGAGAGAGATATTTCCAAAAAGTGTCTGTAATTTTTAAGGATTGTTAACTCTTCTTAGTTTTTATATATCAGGTTTTGCAATTGTCGGGAAAAGGGTGAGGCAGAGGAATTTCAACTGAGTGTTGAATCCCAACCCATAAGTCATTCCTTACAAAACTATAGCCCATTACGCATGATAAATCACTTTACAATCATCGATGATCGTTAGGTCAGCTTTTTGTAAAAGGGCAAAATAATGTCTAGTTTGACTCGGGTAAATATCCGACCGCACGTTCACTTTAGAATTTAATGAGCGGTTTTTTATTCTCTTTAAATGGTATGGATCCATAGGTCATTTGAATATTTTACATGTTTCAAACATGCATATCCATTTTTTAAAGCATGTGTAGAAAAATATCTTTCTTATCAAATTCCAAGCTATTGGGGTTGTTGAACTAGTGGATTTTCCCAAACTTGGATAACAAAACTTTGGTGTTCATTTGAGGTGTGTGAATAAAATTCTTTACTTACATTTGTTATTGCTTTAAATTTTTTCCATACACAAACTCTAAAATTTTCATTTCGTTGTCTTGTATTCTCTTTTTTGTCTACGAGATGAGGGGAAAAGTGAAAACTCATGTTTTGATTTAAGAAAATTATACATCTAAAATGGAAATGCAAAATCCACAAATATAGAGAGAGATATTTCCAAAAAGTGTGTGTAATTTTTATGAATTTTAAACTCTTTTTAGTTTTTATATATCAGGTTTTGCAATCGTCGTGAAAAAGGGGGAGGAGGAGGAATTTCAGGTGATTGTTGAATCGCAACGAATAAATCATTCCCTACAAAAATATAGCCCGTTACGCATGATAAATCATTTTACAATCATCAATGATCTTTAGGTCAGCTTTTTGTAAATGGGCAAAATAATGGCTTGTTTCACTCGGGTAAATATCCCACCGCACGTTCACTTGAGAATTTAATGAGCGGTTTGTTATTCTCTTCAAAAGGTTTGGATCCAGAGGTCATTTGCATCTTTAACATGTTTCAAGCATGCATATCCATTTTTTAAACCATGTGTAGAAAATTCTCTTTCTATCAAATTCCAAGCTATTGGGGTTGTTGAACTAGTGGAATTTCCCAAACTTGGATAACAAAACTTTTGTGTTCATTTGTGGTGTGTAAATAAATTTTCTTTACTTACATTGGTTATTCCTTTAAATTATTTCCATATGATGTAGAATTTTAGTTACATCGACTTTTATACCTCGCAAGCGTACGAATCGTTCATGTAATCTAGCAGTAAGCGAGGGTCATATCAACAGGGAGGATTGAATTTTGTGTATTCTTTAGTCAACTAGCCTAACCAAATATGATGAATTAATCTGAACTAAACACTAATTATATCCTAAATTATCAAGCAATAATTTAATAACTACTTGCACAACAGGAAACGTCAACTCTGGATTTTACCGTGATTCGTGCCTCTCTCGAGCGCCACGTAACCACGAATCCGGATTCTCAATCCTTGCGTCTAGCCCCTCTCGGGCGCTTAGAGTTAAAGACAGAAATCGGATTAAAATACCAAAATCCAAACTCAATTATAATCTTACCCTAATTAGCTAATTTAATCAAATATCAAGAAAACAAATCTTAAATAAACCTTAATTATCAAATCAGATTCAATTAACATTCAAAACCTAAGTTCAAACTATATGAAAAATTAAATTCAATAATGACGAATCACTCCCGCTCAGACACTACATGTCCTAAAACAATTCCTTCTTTCACCATGAAGTGGCATTTTTTCCCAATTCAAGACTAAATTGGACTTAATGCAACGGGACAATGCGAGTGAAAGATTGTGCAGACATGTATCAAAACTAGAGCCAAACACAGAAAAGTCATCCATAAAGACCTCTAAAAATTCACCAATCATGTCAGAAAAGATACTCATCATGCACCGTTGGAAAGTGGCTGGTGCATTGCATAAACCAAAAGGCATGCGTCTGTAAGTATAGGTGCCAAACGGACACGTGAATGTGGTCCTTTCCTGGTCTTCTGGAGCAATGGGAATTTGATTGTAGCCGGAGTATCCATCTAAGAAGCAATAATAATTGTGGCCGGCCAATCGCTCTAGTACCTGATCAATGAAAGGTAGTGGGAAGTGATCCTTCCTAGTGGCAGAATTAAGTTTTCTATAGTCAATGCAGACACGCCACTTGGTGGTAGTTCTTGTGGGAATCAATTCACCACTCTCATTTTTCATTATCGTTATCCCCCCTTTCTTAGGGACAACTTGAATTGGACTCACCCAGGTGCTATCGGAAATAGGGTAAATGATTCCTGTCACAAGCAACCTGATGACTTCTTCTCTCACAACCTCCAGCATATGGGGATTTAACTTACGTTGCATCTCACGTGAGGCTTTAGTCCCCTCCTCCAAATGAATACGATGCATGCATATGGAGGGGCTAATCCCTTTTAAGGCATCAAGAGTCCACCCCAATGCCTCTCTGTGTGCTTGTAAAACTTCAGTCAATTGTTCCTCCTACTCAGTACTCAAATAAGAGGAAATAATGACTGGTAATGAGTTCATGGGTCCCAAGAACGCATACTTCAATGTGGGAGGAAGTGGCTTAAGGTCTAGCTTGGAAGTTTCAAGAGGTTTGTCCAAGTCAAGAGGAAGATCTTGTGGATGTTCAGTTGTGATAACCTCATAAGCTTCCTCCAACAGAGGTACAGAATTGAGTAAAGAATTAACCTCTCGAAAATATGTTTCCTCGTCAAAATAGTCCATGTCTAAAGATGTTATGCAAGACTCAAAAGATTCAAGAGTGGATTCGTTATCATGCATAACAGTTTCTATATTAAATGCAAGACTCAGATCATCAGACTCAAGTGGGTGGTGCCCGGCATTAAATACATTCAATGAGACCTTAAAATTTCCAAAAGACAACTCCAACTCACCACTTTTACAATGAATGATAGCATTAGATTTGGCTAAGAAGGGACGTCCTAGGATGACAGGAATTTGGTTGGTTACATCGACTACTGGTTCTGTATCAAGAACAATGAAATCAACCAGGAACAGAAATTTGTCCACTTTTATCAAAACATCTTCAACTATTCCTCGTGGTATCTTGACAGAACGGTCAGCTAGTTGAAGTGTGATGGGAGTAGGCTTCAATTCCCCCAAACCTAATTGCTGGTACACAAAGAAAGGAAGCAAATTTACACTTGCCCCTAAGTCAAGAAGAGCTCTCTGGATAATATGTTCACCAATGACACATGAAATTGTGGGACATCCAGGATCTTTAACTTTAGGAGGAGTGTTATGCTTCAGAATTGAGCTTACATTCTCAGTAAGAAAGACCTTTTTGTTAACATGTTGTTTTCTCTTCTGTGTACAAAGGTCTTTCAAAAATCGTGCCTAGGCAGGCACTTGCCTAATAGCATCAAGAAGTGGAATGTTAATGTGAACCTTACTAGTTTCATGCATGCTATCACCGTTCCTAGGTGGGCCCGATAACCTCTGCGGATAAGGAGCTAATGGGACTTGGTTAGGGATCTGCTTGGCTGTTGGTGGAGAACTTGGAGGTTCTTCACTCAATGATGTGTCCCCATTGTCATCCTTTGACTCCTTAGACTTAGTGGTCCCTACCCCATTGTTCAACTCACGACCACTCCTAAGGGTGGTTATGGCTTTGGCTTGCTCATGGTGGGGTTTGGAACTCAACTCACTCTCATGTGTGCTTTTGGGGTTAGGAATGGTTTGACTCGGGAGTCTATTTTGTGCTTGTTCACTCATGTGGCTGGCCAACTGACTCACTTGCATTTCAAGTTTAGCAAAGGAGGACTGTGTATTCTGCATGAATAATTGAAGTGTATCCTCAAGTGAAGGTTTTTGTGGAATCAATGGTTGTTGAGTGAAGTGTGGGCGCGGAGCTTGGGGTTGAGTAAACCCTGGAGGACCCCCAACCTGTGGGCCCTTGGACCATGAGAAATTTGGGTGCCAAGCCCAACCCGGATTATATGTTTCTGAAAAAGGATCGTTCCGGTTCGGTCTATGAAAATTCTGGACTGCATTCAAGTCCTCAATGAGCTCTGGGTAGGATGAACTAGATGGACACATTTGTGTGGGATGAGATGAACCAGAGCATATGGCACAGACAGTAGATGGGTTAGGAGAAGGTGAACTCTTGGACACCATAAGGGCATCAATTTTTCTAGTCAACCCTTCAATCTTGGCCATGAGCATGGGTGTTTCACTAACCTCGTAAAGCCTCTTTTGGCCTCGTGGGATCTCCTATCAACATTAAATGATGAACCCCATTGCTGAGATTGATCACTCAACGTTTCAAAGAAGTCCCACGCCTCACTAGCACTCTTACCCATCAAACTCCCACCACTCGTTGCATCTACCATGGATCTAACCTGAGGTGTAAGACCTTGATAAAAGTATTGCACTAAATGCCATTTCTCAAACCCATGATGCGGACACCTACGGATCAAATCCTTCCATTTCTCCCAAGCCTCATAAAAGTGTTCACCCTCCTGCTACATAAAGTTGGAGATTTCTCTCTTGAGGGCTGTAGTTCTCTGAATGGGAAAGTACTTGGACAAAAATTTCGTGACTAAAGTGTCCCATGAAGTAATGCTGCCCACCTCTAAGGAATTAAGCCAAGACTTGGCCTTATCCTTAAGTGAAAATGGAAAAAGTCTTAACCGGATAGAGTCATCTGAGAAATTCTGGAATTTAAAAGTTGCACAAATATCTAAGAATTCCTTGATGTGGTAATATGGGTCCTCCTTCTCCAACCCATAGAATGTAGGGAGGAGTTGGATCACACCCGGTTTCAACTCATAATTGGCGGTAGTAGTGGGTGGCAATATAATGCAAGAAGGTGATGTGAAGTGGGATGGGATAGAATAATCCCTCAGGGCTCTACGGTCACCTGCCACAGGTAACTGTAATGGTTCGCCCTGATTGGCCATGGTAGCTCCTAACTTGACTTCGGGTGTTTTCCTACAAATATGTTCTACCTCTTCAACAAAGGGAGCTAATGGTCCACCTAGGGAGCGGCGCCCGTGCATAAAAACACAAAAATAAACAAAATGAACTATCAAATTAAGCTAACAAACTCGCTACTAAAAATATGAACTAACTAGAAGAAATAAAAATAATTCCAAAAAAATAAAAAATAAAAATAAAAAATAAAATAAAAATAAAATAAAAAAATCTAACCTAAGACTATGGAGAACAAAGAAATACGCCTAATACGTGCCTCCCCAGCAACGGCGCCAAAAACTTGATGTAGAATTTTAGTTACATCGACTTTTATACCTCGCAAGCGTACGAATCGTTCATGTAATGTAGCAGTAAGCGAGGGTCATATCCACAGGGAGGATTGAATTTTGTGTATTCTTCAGTCAACTAACCTAACCAAATATGATGAATTAATCTGAACTAAACACTAATTATATCCTAAATTATCAAGAAATAATTTAATTAACTACTTGCACAACAGGAAACGTCAACTCTGGATTTTATCGTGATTCGTGCCTCTCTCGAGCGCCACGTAACCACGAATCCGGATTCTCAATCCTTGCGTCTAGCCCCTCTCGGGCGCCTAGAGTTAAAGACAGAAATCGGATTAAAATACCAAAATCCAACCTCAATTATAATCTTACCCTAATTAGCTAATTTAATCGAATATCAAGAAAACAAATCTTAAATAAACCTTAATTATCAAATCAGATTCAATTAACATTCAAAACCTAAGTTCAAACTATATGAAAAATTAAATTCAATAATGACGTATTACTCCCCTTCTTCCTCCTCTTGCTCGGGCAGCAACTCGTTCTCACGGGTGCTGCAATTTCCAGAAATCAATGGCTTCAGGTTGGCAAGAGTGAGTGGCCGGAGGTAGAGATGACGCCAGCGACGAAGATTGGAAGCCGACGGATGGAGGGAACGTTCGGCGAAGAACGAAACAGAGCTGACGTTCTCTAACCGGCTCTCTCGAGTCTCGGTTGGAGTCGGAATAGCTCCGGGAATGGTCGGAAATACGTAACCAACGCCGGAGGATGGTCAGAAAGCGGAAGTTGCACCGGAGAAGCCCTCTCGGATCACTTCTCGGTCTGGCGAGCGACGAATGTCGAACTCACCTCAACGGAGACTCTCTCGAGCTCTCCTCGGGTTTGTTCTCGATTGCTGGACGGCAGTGGACGGCGGTGGACGACGGTGGCGCGGCGGAAGATATTGGCCAGGCGAACGACGGTGGGGAACTCCTCTCGGGTCCTCCCCTGTTTCCGGTCAAAAAAACTTTGTTTTGGTCTCCGTTTCTGTTTCTCTTCACGCTGCCTTCCCCCCTTTCGTTCGACGCTTCCCTTTCCTTTAAATATGATTTTTCTTATTTTAAAACGATTTGCCCTAGAAATTACCTCCATTTCACTAAGGGCATTTTGGTAAATATCTTCTTCTCCACCCAAATTCTCCTGAAATTCCATAATTGAATCTATAAAAAGCATTTCAGGAAGAAATAAGACTAAAAAATAATGAAATATAATTCAGGAGAGAGAAATATGCAATATCGACAGTGATTAATGCCAAATTCAATAAATGCTCATTTCATTTGAAAACCGATAAGTAGCCACCTATAACACAATTATAAAGGTTATTCTATTATAATTAACCTAGTTCTCATGTCAGAATATGGCATCTATCACCATAAATTTTATTTACTTACATTTTTTGTTGCATTAAATTTTTTGCACACACAAACTCTTAAATTTTCATTTCATTGTCATCTATTCACTTTTTTGTCTACAAGATGAAAGGAAAAGTGAAAACACAAGTTTTGATTTAAGAAAAAAGTATACATCTAAAATCTAAATGCACAATGCACAAATTTAGAGAGAGATATTTCCAAAAAGTCCATGTAATTTTTAGGGATTCTAAACTCTTTTAAATTTTTATATATCAGGTTATGCAATTGTCGGGAAAAAGGGGAGGCGCGGGAATTTTAACTGAGTGTTGAATCCCAACCCATAAGTCATTCCTTACAAAAATATAGCCCGTTACGAATAATAAATCACTTTACAATCATCAATGATCGTTAGATCAGCTTTTTGTAAATGTGCAAAATAATCGCTTGTTTGACTCGGGTAAATATCCGACCGCACGTTCACTTTAGAATTTAATGAGCGGTTTGTTATTCTCTTTAAAAGGTATGGAACCATAGGTCATTTTCATCTTTAACATGTTTCAAGCATGCATATCCATTTTTTAAAGTATGTGTAGAAAAATATCTTTCTTATCAAATTCCAAGCTATTGGGGTTGTTGAACTAGTCGAATTTCCCAAACTTGGATAAAAAAATTTTGTGTTTATTTGTGGTGTGTGAATAAATTTTATTTACTTACATTTTTTATTGGTTAAAATTTTTTCCATACACAAACTCTAAAATTGTCATTTCGTTGTCATCTATTCTCTTTTTTGTCTACGAGATGAAGGGAAAAGTGAAAACTCTTGTTTTGATTTAAGAAAAAAGTAAACATCTAAAACTGAGATGCACAATGCAAAAATTTAGAGAGAGATATTTCAAAAAAGTGTGTGTAATTTTTAGGGATTTTAAACTCTTTTTAGTTTTTATATATCAGGTTTTGCAATCGTCGGGAAAAAGGGGGAGGCGGAGGAATTTCAACTGAGTGTTAAATCCGACCCCATAAGTCATTCCTTACAAAACATATAGCCCGCTATGCATGATAAATCACTCTACAATTATCAATGATCGTTAGGTTAGCGTTTTGTAAATGGGCAAAATAATGACTTGTTTGACTCGGGTAAATATCCCACCGCACGTTCACTTGAGAATTTAATAAGCAGTTTGTTATTCTCTTTAAAAGGTTTGGATCCATGGGTCATTTGCATCTTTTACATGTTTAAAGCATGCATATCCAGTTTTTAAACCATGTGTAGAAAAATCTCTTTCTTATCAAATTCCAAGTTATTGGGGTTGTTGAACTAATGGAATTTCCCAAACATGGATAACAAAACTTTTGTGCTCATTTGTGGTGTGTGAATAAATTTTCTTTACTTACATTTGTTATTGCTTTAAATTTTTTCCATACACAAACTCTAAAGTTTTTATTTTGTTGTCATGTATTCTCTTTTTTGTCTACGAGATGAAGGGAAAAGTGAAACCACAAGTTTTTATTTAAGAAAAAAGTATACATCTAAAATGGAAATGCACAATGCATAAATTTAGGGAGAGATATTTCCAAAAACTGTCTGTAATTTTTAGGGATTGTGAACTCTTTTTAGATTTTATATATATGGTTTTGCAATCGTCGGGAAAAGCAGGAGGCGAGGGAATTTAAACTGATTGTTGAATCTCAACCCATAAGTCATTCCTTAAAAAAATATAGCCCAATACGCATCATAAATCACTTTACAATCATCAATGATCGTTTATTGGGGTTGTTGAACTAGTGGAATTTCCCAAACTTGGATAAAAAAAACTTTTGTGTTCATTTGTGGTGTGTGAATAAATTTTTTTTACTTAGATTTGTTATTGCTTTCAATTTTTTCCATACAAAAACTCTAAAATTTTCATTTCGCTGTCATCTATTCTCTTTTTTGTCTACGAGATGAAGGGAAAAGTGAAAACTCAAGTTTTGATTTAAGAAAAAAGTAAATATCTAAAATTGAAATGCACAATGCAAAAATTTAGAGAAAGATATTTCCAAAAAGTTTCAATAATTTTTAGGGATTGTAAACTCTTTTTAGTTTTTATATATCAGGTTTTGCAATCGTCGGGAAAAGGAGGCGGAGGAATTTTAACTGAGTGTTGAATCCCAACCCATAAGTCGTTCCTTACAAAAATATAGCCCGTTATGCATGATAAATTACTTTACAATCATCAATGATCGTTAGGTCAGCTTTTTTTAAATTGGGAAAATAATGGTTTGTTTGACTCGGGTAAATATCCCACTGCACGTTCACTTGAGAATTTAATGAGCGGTTTGTTATTCTCTTTAAAAGGTTTGGATCCATTGGTAATTTGCATCTTTAACATTTTTCAAGCATGCATATCAATTTTTAAAAACATTTCTAGAAAAATCTCTTTCTTATCAATTCCCAGCTATTGGGGTTGTTGAACTTGTGGAATTTCCCAAACATGGATAACAAAACTTTTGTGTTCATTTGTGGTGTGTGAATAAATTTTACTTTCTTACATTTGTTATTACTTTAAAATTTTCCCATACACAAACTCTTAAATTTTCATTTAGTTGTCATCTATTCTCTTTTTTGTCTACGAGAAGAAGGGAAAAGTGAAAACTCAAGTTTCTATTTAATAAAAAAGTATAGATCTAAAATTGAAATGCACATTATACAAATTTACAGAGAGATTTTTCCAAAAAGTGTCTGTAATTTTTAGGGATTGTGAACTCTTTTTAGTTTTTATATATCAGGTTTTGCAACCGTCGGGAAAAGGGGGAGGCGGGGGAATTTTAACTGAGTGTTGAATCCCAACCCATAAGTCGTTCCTTACAAAAATATAGCCCGTTACGCATGATAAATCACTTTACAATCATCAATGATCGTTTGGTCAGCTTTTTGTAAATAGGGGAATAATGGCTTGTTTGACTCGTGTAAATATCATAGTGCACGTTAACTTGAGAATTTTATGAGCGGTTTGTTATTCTCTTTAAAAGGTTTGGATCGATAGGTCATGTGCATCTTTAAGATGTTTCAAGCATGCATATCAATTTTTTAAACCATGTGTAGAAAAATCTCTTTCTTATCAAATTCCAAGCTATTGGGGTTGTTGAACTTGTGGAATTTCCCAAACTAGGATAACAAACCTTTTGTATTCATTTTTGGTGTGTGAATAAATTTTATCTTCTTACATTTGTTAATGCTTTAAATTTTTTGAGTACACGAACTCTGAAATTTTCATTTAGTTGTCATCTATTCTCTTTTTTGTCTTCGAGATGAAGGAAAAAGTGAAAATTCAATTTTTGATTTAAGAAAAAAGTATATAACTTATATGGAAATGCAAAATGGTCATATTTAGAGACAGATATTTCCAAAAAGTGATTGTAATTTTTAGGGATTGTAAACTCTCTTTAGTTTTTATATATCAGGTTTTGCAATCGTCGGGAAGAGGGGGAGGCGGGGGAATTTTAACTGAGTGTTGAATCCCAACCCATAAGTCCTTACAAAAATATAGGTCGTTATGCATGATAAATCACTTCACAATCATCAATCATCATTTTGTCAACTTTTTGTAAATGGGCAAAATAGTGGCATGTTTGACTCGGGTAAATATCTGACTACACGTTCACTTGGGAATTTAATGAGCGATTGATTATTCTCTTTAAAAGGTATGGATTCATAGGTCATTTGCATCTTTAACATGTTTCAAGCATGCTTATCCATTTTTTAAAGCGTGTAGAAAAATCTCTTTCCTATCAAATTTCAAGCTATGGGGTTGTTGAACTAGTGGAATTTTCCAAACTTGGACAACAAACCTTTTGTGTTCATTTGTGGTGTGTGAATAAATTTTATTTTCTTAAATTTGTAATTACTTTAAATTTTTTCCATACACAAACTCTAAAATTTTCATTTTGTTGTCATCTATTCTCCTTTTTGTGTACGAGATGAAGGGAAAAGTGAAAACTCTAGTTTAGATTTAAGAAAAAAGTTTACATCTAAAATTAAAATGCACAATGCAAAAATTTAGATAGACATATTTCCAAACAGTGTCTTCAATTTTTAGGGATTGTAAAATCTTTTTATTTTTTATATATCAGATTTTGCAATTGACGGTAAAAGGGGGGGGGGGGGGGGGTATTTTAACTGAGTGTTGAATCCCAACCCATAAGTCATTCCTTAAAAAAATTGGGTCCGTTACGCATGATAAATCACTTTACAATCATCAATCCTCATTAGGTTTGCTTTTTGTTAATGGGCAAAATAATGGCTTGTTTGACTCGGGTAAATATCCCACCGCACGTTCACTTGAGAATTTAAGGAGCGATTCATTATTCTCTTTAAATGGTTTGGTTCCATTGGTCTTTTGCATCTTTAACATGTTTCACGCATGCATATCCATTTTTTAAAGCATGTGTAGAAAAATCTTTTTCTTTTCAAATTATAAGCTATTGGGGTTGTTGAACTAGTGGAATTTCCCAAACTTGGATAAAAAAACTTTTGTGTTCATTTTTGGTGTGTGAATAAATTTTCTTTACTTACATTTGTTATTGCTTTAAATTTTTTCCATACACAAACTCTAAAATTTTCATTTCGTTGTCATCTATTCTCTTTTTTGTCTACGAGATGAAGGGAAAAGTGAAAACTCAAGTTTTGATTTAAGAAAAAAGTAAACATCTAAAATTGAAATGCACAATGCACAAATTTTGAGAAAGATATTTCCAAAAAGTTTTAGTAATTTTTTGGGATTTTAAACTCTTTTTAGTTTTTATATATCAGGTTTTGCAATCGTTGGGAAAAGGAGGAGGCGGAGGAGTGTTGAATTCCAACCCATAAGTTGTTCCTTACAAAAATATAGCCCGTTACGCATGATAAATTACTTTACAATCATCAATGATCGTTAAGTCAACTTTTTGTAAATGGGGGAAATAATGGCTTGTTTGACTCAGGTAAATATCAGACGGCACGTTCACTTGAGAATTTAATGAGCAGTTTGTTATTCTCTTTAAAAGGTTTGGATCCATTGGTCATTTGCATCTTTAACATTTTTCAAGCATTCATATCAATGTTTAAAAACATTTGTAGAAAAATCACTTTCTGATCAATTCCCAGCTATTGGGGTTGTTGAACTAATAGAATTTCCCAAACTTGGATAACAAACTTTTGTGTTCATTTGTGGTGTGTGAATAAATTTTATTTACTTACATTTGTTATTGCTTTAAATTTTTTCCATACACAAACTCTAAAATTTTTATTTCGTTGTCATCTATTCTCTTTTTTGTCTACGAGATGAAGGGAAAAGTTAAAACACAAGTTTTGATTTAAGAAAAAAGTATACATCTAAAATGGAAATGCACAATGAAAAAATTTAGAAAGTGATATTTCCAAAAAGTGTGTGTAATTTTTAGGAATTATAAACTCTTTTTAGATTTTATATATCAGGTTTTGGAATCGTCGGGAAAAGGGGGAAGCAAGGGAATTTCAATTGATTGTTGAATCCCAACCCATAAGTCATTCCTTACAAAAATATAGCCCGATAGGCATCATAAATCACTTTACAATCATCAATGATCATTTATTGGTTTGTTGAACTAGTGGAATTTCCCAAACTTGGATAAGAAAACTTTTGTGTTCATTTGTGGTGTGTGAATAAATTTTCTTTACTTACATTTGTTATTACTTTAAATTTTCTCCATACACAAACTCTAAAATTTTCATTTCATTGTCATCTATTCTCTTTTTTGTCTACGACATGAAAGGCAAAGTGAAAACTCAAGTTTTGATTTGAGAAAAAAGTAAACATCTAAAATTGAAATGCACAATGCACAAATTTAGAGAAAGATATTTCTGAAAAGTTTTAGTAATTATTAGGGATTGTAAACTCTTTTTAGTTTTTATATATAAGGTTTTGCAATCACCGGGAAAAGGAGGAGGCGGAGGAATTTGAAATGAGTGTTGAATCCCAACCCATATGTCTTTCCTTACAAAAATATAACCCGTTACGCATGATAAATTACTTTACAATCATCAATGATCGATAGGTCAGCTTTTTGTAAATGGGGAAAATAGTGGCTTGTTTGACTCGGGTAAATATCCCACCGCACGTTCACTTGAGAATTTAATGAGCGGTTTGTTATTCTCTTTAAAAGGTTTGGATCCATTGGTCATTTGCATCTTTAACATTTTTCAAGCATGCATATCAATTTTGAAAAACATTTGTAGAAAAATCTCTTTCTTATCAATTCCCAGCTATTGGGGTTGTTGAACTTGTGGAATTTCCCAAACATGGATAACAAAACTTTTGTGTTCATTTGTGGTGTGTGAATAAATTTTACTTTCATATATTTGTTATTGCTTTAAAATTTTTCCATACACAAACTCTAAAATTTTCATTTCATTCTCATCTATTCTCTTTTTTGTCTATGAGATGAAGGGAAAAGTGAAAACTCATGTTTTGATTTAAGAAAAAAGTATACATCTAAAATTGAAATGCACAATCCACAAATTTAAAGAGAGATATTTCCAAAAAGTCTCTGTAATTTTTAGGGATTGTAAACTCTTTTTAGTTTTTATATATCAGGTTTTGCAGCCGTCGAGAAAAGGGGGAGGCGGGGGAATTTAAATTGAGTGTTGCATCCCAACCCATAAGTCGTTCCTTACAATAATATAGCCTGTTACGCATAAAAAATCATTTTACAATCATCAATGATCGTTAGGTCAACTTTTTGTAAATTGGGGAATAATGTCTTGTTTGACTCGGGTAAATATCCCAGCGCATGTTAACTTGAGAATTTATTGAGCGATTTGTTATTATCTTTAAAAGGTTTGGATCGATAGGTCATCTGCATCTTTAATATGTTTCAAGCATGCATATCCATTTTTTAAAGCATGTGTAGAAAAATCTCTTTCTTATCAAATTCCAAGCTATTGGGTTGTTGAACTTGTGGAATTTCCCAAACTAGGATAAAAAACCTTTTGTATTCATTTTTGGTGTGTGAATAAATTTTATTTTCTTACATTTGTTAATGCTTTCAATTTTTTGCGTACACAAACTCTGAAATTTTCATTTAGTTGTCATATGTTCTCTTTTTTGTCTTCGAGATGAAGGAAAAAGTTAAAATTCATGTTTTGATTTAAGAAAAAAGTGTATATCTTATATGGAAATGCACAATGCTCAAATTTAGAGACAAATATTTCCAAAAAGTGTCTGTATATTTTAGGGATTGTAAACTCTTTTTAGTTTTTATATATCAGGTTTTGCAATCATCGGGAAGAGGGGGAGGCGGGGGAATTTTAACTGAGTGTTGAATCCCAACCCGTAAGTCATTCCTTACAAAAATATAGGTCGTTACACATGATAAATCACTTTACAATCATCAATGATCGTTATGTCAACTTTTTGTAAATGGGCAAAAAAGTGGAATGTTTGACTCGGGTAAATATCCGACTGCACGTTCACTTGAGAATTTAATGAGCGGTTTTTTATTCTCTTTAAAAGGTATGGATTCATAGGTCATTTGCATCTTTAACATGTTTCAAGCATGCATATCCATTTTTTAAAGCATGTGTAGAAAAATCTCTTTCCTAGCAAATTCCAAGCTATGGGGTTGTAGTGGAATTTTCCAAACTTGGACAACAAACCTTTTGTGATCATTTGTGGTGAGTGAATAAATTTTATTTTCTTACATTTTTTTCATACACAAACTCTAAAATTTTCATTTTGTTGTCATCTATTCTCCTTTTTGTCTACGAGATGACGGGAAAAGTGAAAACTCTAGTTTTGATTTAAGAAAAAAGTTTACATCTAAAATTGAAATGCACAATGCACAAATCTTTTTATTTTTCATATCTCAGGTTTTCCAATCAACGGGAAAAGGGGGAGGCAGGGGGGGGGGGGGGGGGGGGGGGGGGGATTTTAACTGAGTGTTGAATCCCAATCCAAAAGTAATTCCTTAAAATAATTTAGCTCGTTACGCATGATAAATCACTTTACAATCATCAATCATTGTTAGGTCTGCTTTTTGTAAATGGGCAAAATAATGGCTTGTTTGACTCGGGTAAATACCCCACCGCACGTTCACTTGAGAATTTAAGGAGCGATTCGTTATTCTCTTTAAAAGGTTTGGTTCCATAGGTCTTTTGCATCTTTAACATGTTTCACACATGCATATCCATTTTTTAAAGCATGTGTAGAAAAATCTTTTTCTTATCAAATTCAAAGCTATTGGGGTTGTTAAACTAGTGGAATTTCCCAAAGTTGGATAAAAAAACTTTCGTGTTCATTTGTGGTGTGTGAATAAATTTGATTTACTTACATTTTTTATTGCTTTAAATTTTTTCCATTCACAAACTCTAAAATTTTTATTTCGTTGTCATCTATTCTCTTTTTGCCTACGAGATGAAGGGAAAAGTGAAAACTCAAGTTTTGGTTTAAGAAAAAGTATACATCTAAAATCGAAATGCACAATGCACAAATTTAAAGAGAGATATTTCAAAAAAGTGTCTTTAATTTTTAGGGATTGTAAACTCTTTTTAGTTTTTATATATCAGGTTTTACAACCGTTGAGAAAAGGGGGAGGCAGGGGAATTTTAACTGAGTGTTGAATCCCAACCCATAAGTCGTTCCTTACAAAAATATAGCCCGTTACGCATGATAAATTACATTAAAATCATTAACGATCGTTAGGTCAACTTTTTGTAAATGGGGGAAATAATGGCTTGTTTTACTCGGGTAAATATCCCACCGCACGTTCACTTGAGATTTTAATGAGCGGTTTGTTATTCTATTTAAAAGGTTTGGATCCATTGGTCATTTCCATCTTTAAAATTTTTCAAGCATTCATATCAATTTTTAAAAACATTTATAGAAAAATCTCTTTCTTATCAATTCCCAGCTATTGGGGTTGTTGAACTTGTGGAATTTCCCAAACATGGATAACAAAACTTTTGTGTTCATTTGTGGTGTGTGAATAAATTTTATTTTATCACATTTGTTATTGCTTTAAAATTTTTCCATACACAAACTCACAAATTTTCAATTCATTGTCATCTATTCTCTTTTTTGTCTACGAGATTAAGGGAAAAGTGAAAACTCAAGTTTTGATTTAAGAAAAAAGTATACATCTAAAATTAAATGCACAATGCACAAATTTACAGAGAGATATTTCCAAAAAGTATCTGTAATTTTTAGGGATTGTGAACTCTTTTTAGTTTTTATATATCAGGTTTTGTAACCGTTGGGAAAAGAGGGAGGCGGGGGAATTTTAACTGAGTGTTGAATCCCAACCCATATGTTGTTCCTTACAAAAATATAGCCTGTTACGGATGATAAACCACTTTACAATCATCAATGATTGTTAGGTCAGCTTTCTGTAAATAGGGGAATAATGGCTTGTTTGACTCGGATAAATATCCCACCGCACGTTAACTTGAGAATTTAATGAGCAGTTTGTTATTCTCTTTAAAAGGATTGGATCGATAGGTCATCTGCATCTTTAAGATGTTTCAAGCATGCATATCCATTTTTTAAAGCATGTGTAGAAAAATCTCTTTCTTATCAAATTCCAAGCTATTGGGGTTGTTGAACTCTCTGAATTTTCCAAACTTGGATAACAAAAATTTTGTATTCATTTTTGGTGTGTGAATAAATTTTATTTTCTTACATTTTTTATTGCTTTAAATTTTTTGCGTACACAAACTTTGAAATTTTCATTTAGTTGTCATCTATTCTCTTTTTTGTCTTCGAGATGAAGGAAAAAGGGAAAATTCAAGTTTTGATTTAAGAAAAAAGTATATATCTTATATGGAAATGCACAATGCTCAAATTTAGAGACAGATATTTCCAAAAGTGTCTGTAATTTTTAGGGATTGTAAACTCTTTTTAGTTTATATATATATATCAAGTTTTGCAATCGTCGTGAAAAGGAGGCGGGGGAATTTTGACTGAAAGTTGAATCCCAACCCATAAGTCATTCCTTACAAAAATATAGCCCATTACGCATGATAAATCACTTTACTATCATCATTGATCATTAGGTCAACTTTTTATAAATGGGCAAAATAATGGCTTGTTTGACTCGGGTAAATATCCCACCGCACGTTCACTTGAGAATTCAATGACAGGTTTGTTATTCTCTTTAAAAGGTTTGGATCCATAGGTCATTTGCACCTTTAACATGTTTCAAGCCTGCATATTCATTTTTTAAAGCATGTGCGGAAAAATCTCTTTCTTATCAAATTCCAAGCTATTGGAGTTGTTGAACTACTGGAATTTCCCAAATTTGGATAACAAAACTTTTGTGTTCCTTGGTGGCATGTGCATAAATTTTCTTTACTTACATTTTTTGTTGCCTTAATTTTTTTCCATACACAAACTCTAAAATTTTCATTTCGTTGTCATCTGTTTGCCTTTTTCTCTGTTTTGTCTATGAGATTGAAGGGAAAAGTGAAAATTCAACTTTTGATTTAAGAAAAAAGAACATATCTAAAATTGAAATGCACAGTGCACAAATTTAGAGAGAGATATTTCCAAAAAATGTTTGTAATTTTAGGGATTGTAAACTCTTTTTAGTTTATATATATATTTTGCAATCATCAAGAAAAGGGGGAGGCGGGGGAATTTTTACTGAGTGTTGAATCCCAACCCATATGTCATTCCTTAAAAAAATATAGCCCGTTACGCATGATCAATCACTTTACAATCATTAATGATCATTCGGTCAGTTTTTTGTGAATGGGCAAAATAATGGCTTGTTTGACTCGGGTAAATATCCCACCGCACGTTCACTTGAGAATTTAATGAGTGCTTTGTTATTCTCTTTAAAAGATTCGGATCCATAGGTCATTTTCATCTTTAACATGTTTCAAGCATGCATATCCATTTTTTAAAGCATGTGTAGAAAAATCTCTTTCATATCAAATTCCAAGCTATTGGGGTTGTTGGACTAGTGGAATTTCCAAAACTTGGATAACAAAAGTTTTTGCTCTTTTGTGGTGTGTGAATAAATTTTCTTTACTTACATTTGTTATTGCTTTAAATTTTTTCTTTACACAAACTCTAAAATTTTCATTTCGTTGTCATCTATTTATCTTTCATCACTTTTTTGTCTACGAGATGAAAGGAAAAGTGAAAACTCAAGTTTTGATTTATGAAAAAAGTACACATCTAAAATGGAAATGCAGAATGCACAAATTTAGAGAGAGATATTTCCAAAAAGGGTCAATAATTTTTAGGGATTGTAAACACTTTTTGTTTTTATATATCTGGTTTTGCAATCGTCGGCAAAAGAAGGAGGAGGGGAAATTTTAGCTGAGTGTTGAATCCCAACCCATAAGTCATTCCTTACAAAAATATAGCCATTTACGCTTGATAAATTACTTTACAATCATCAATGATCGTTTGGTCAACTTTTTGTAAATGGGTAAAATAATGGCTTGTTTGACTCGGGTAAATATCTCACCGCACGTTCACTTGAGAATTTAATGAGCGGTTTGTTAGTCTCTTTAAAATATTTGGATCCATAGGTCATTTGCATCTTTAACATGTTTGAAGCATGCAAATCCATTTTTTAAAGCATGTGTAGAAAAATCTCTTTCTTATCAAATTCCAAAGCTATTGGGGTTGTTGAACTAGTGGAATTTCCAAAACTTGGATAACAAAACTTTTGTGTTCATTTGTGGTGTGTGAATAAATTTTCTTTACTTACATTTGTTATTGCTTTAAATATTTTCCATGCTCAAACTCTAAAATTTTCATTTCATTGTCATCTATTTTCCATTCATCTCTCTTTTGTCTACGAGATGAAGGGAAAAGTGAAAACTCAAGTTTTGATTTAAGAAAAAAGTACCCAACTAAAATGGAAATGCACAATGCAAAAATTTAGAGAGAGATATTTCCAAAAAGTGTCTGTAATTTTTTGGGATTGTAAACTCTTTTTAGTTTCTATACATCAGGTTTTGCAATCGTCGGGAAAAGGGGGAGGCGAGGGAATTTTAACTGAGTGTTGAATCCCAACCCATAAGTCATTCCTTATAAAACTATAGCCCATTACGCATGATAAATCACTTTACAATCAACAATGATTGTTAGATTAGCTTTTGGTAAATGGGCAAAATAATGGCTTGTTTGATTCGGGTAAATATCCCACCGCGCCTTCACATGAGAATTTAATGAGCGGTTTGTTATTCTCTTGAAAAGGTTTGGAACCATAGGTCATTTGCATCTTTAAAAAGTTTCAAGCATGCATATCCATTTTTTAAAGCATGTGTAGAAAAATCTCTTTCTTATCAAATTCCAAGCTATTGGGGTTGTTGAACTAGTGGAATTTCCCAAACCTGGATAACAAAACTTTATTGTTCATTTGTGGTGTGTGAATAAATTTTCTTTACTTACATTTGTTATTGTTTTAAATTTTTTCCATTCACAAACTCTGAAATTTTCATTTCGTTGTCATCTATTCATGTTTTTGTCTACGAGATGAAGGGAAAAAAGAAAACTCATGTTTTGATTTCACAAAAAAATTTACATCTAAAATGGACAAGCACAATGCACCTATTTAGAGAGAGATATTTCCAAAAAGTATCTGTAATTTTTAGGGATTGTAAACTCTTTTTACTTTTTATATATCAGGTTTTCCAATCGTCGGGAAAAAGGGGAGGTGGGTGAATTTTAATTGAGTATTGAATCCCAACCCATATGTCATTCCTTACAAAAATATAGCCCGTTACGCATGATAAATCACTTTACAATCACCAATGATCGTTAGGTCAGCTTTTTGTAAATGAGAAAAATAATGGCTTCCTTGACTCGGGTAAATATCCCACCGCACATTCACTTGAGAATTTAATGATCGGTTTGTTATTCTCTTTAAAAGGTTTGGATCCATAGGTCATTTTCATCTTTAACATGTTTCAAGCATGCATATCCATTTTTTAAAGCATGTGTAGAAAAATCTTTTTCTAATCAAATTCCATGCTATTGGGGTTGTTGAACTAGTGGAATTTCCCTAACTTGGATAACAAAAATTTTGTGTTCTTCCATGGCATGTGAATAAATTTTCTTTACTTACATTTGTTATTGCTTTATATTTTTTCCATACACAAAATCTAAAATTTTCATTTCATCGTCATCTATTTGCCTTTCATCTCTTTTTTGTCTAAGAGATGAAGGGAAAAGTGAAAACTCTAATTTTGATTTAGGAAAAAAGTACACATCCAAAATGGAAATGCCCAATGCCCAAATTTAGAAAGTGATATTTCCAAAAAGTGTCTGTAATTTTTAGGGATTGTAAACTCTTTTTAGTTTTTATATATCAGGTTTTGCAATCGTCGGGAAAAGGTGGAGGCGGGGGAATTTTAACCGAGTGTTGAATCCCAACCCATAAGTCATTCCTTACACAAATATAGCCCGTTATGCATGATAAATCACATTACAATCATCAATGATCGTTTGGTCAGCTTTTTGTAAATGGGCAAAATAATGGCTTGTTTAACACGGTAAATATCCCACCTCACGTTCACTTGAGAATTTAATCAGTGATTTGTTATTCTCTTTAAAAAGTTTGGATCCATAGGCTATTGGGGTTGTTGAACTAGTGGAATTTCCCAAACTTGGATAGCTTAACTTTTGTGTTCATTTGTGGTGTGTTAATAAATTTTCTTTACTTACATATGTTATTGTTTGAAATTTTTTCCATACACAAAGTCTAAAGTTTTCATTTAGTTGTCATCTATTTGCCTTTCATCTCTTTTTTGTCTACAAGATGAAGGGAAAAGTGAAAACTCAAGTTTTGATTTAAGAAAAAAGTACACATCTAAAATGGAAATGCACAATGCACAAATTTAGAGTGAGATATTTCCAAAAAGTGTCTGTAATTTTTAGGAATTGTAAACACTTTTTAGTTTTTATATATCAGGTTTTGCAATCATCGGGAAAGTGGGGTGGAGTGGAAATTTTAACTAAGTCTTAAATCCCAACCCATAAGTCATTCCTTAGCCCATTACGCTTGATAAATTACTTTACAATCTTCAATGATCGTTAGGCCAGCTTTTTGTAAATGGGCAAAATAATGGCATGTTTGCGTCGGGTAAATATCTCACCGCATGTTCACTTGAGAATTTAATGATCGGTTTGTTATTCTCTTTAAAAGGTTTGGATCCAAAGGTAATTTGCATCTTTAACTTGTTTCAAGCATGCATATCCATTTTTAAAAGCATGTGTAGAAAAGTCTCTTTCTTACCAAATTCCAAGATATTGAGGTTGTTGAACTAGTGGAATTTCCCAAACATGGAAAAGAAAACTTTTGTATTCTTTTGTGGTGTGTGAATAAATTTTCTTTACTTACAAATGTTATTGCTTTAAATTTTTTCTATGCACAAACTCTAAAATTTTCATTTTGTATTCATCTATTCACATTTTTATCTACAAGATGAAGGGAAAAGTTAAAACTCAAGTTTTGATTTAATAAAAAAGTACACATATAAAATGGAAATGCACAATGCACAATCTTAGGGAGAGATATTTTACAAAAAGTTTTGTAATTTTTAGGGATTGTACTCACTTTTTAGTTTTTATACAACAGGTTTTGCAATCATCGGGAAAAGGGGAAGGCGGGGGAATTTTAACTGAGTGTTGAATTCCAACCCATAAGTCAGTCCTTGAAAAAATATAGCCCCTTACGCATTAAAATCGCTTTACAATCATCAATGATCGTTAGGTCAGCTTTTTGTAAATGGGCAAATTAATGGGGTGTTTGACTCAGGTAAATATCCCACAGCACGTTCACTTGAGAATTTAATGAGCGGCTTGTTATTCTCTTTAAAATGTTTGGATCCATAGGTCATTCGCATCTTCAACATATTTCAAGCATGCATATCCATTTTTTAAAGCATGTGTATAAACATCTCTTTCTTATCAAATTCCAAGCTATTGGGGTTGTTGAACTAGTGGAATTTCCCAAACTTGGATGACAAAACTTTTGTGTTCATTTGTGGTGTGTGAATAACTTAGCTTTACTTACATTTGTTATTGCTTTAAATTTTTTGCTTACACAAACTCTAAAATTTTCATTTCGATGTCATTTATTGCCTTTCATCACTTTTTTGTCCACGAGATGATGGGAAAAGTGAATACTCATGTTTTGATTTAAGAAAAAAGTACACAACTAAAATGGCAATGCACAATGCAAAAATTTAGAGAGAGATATTTTCAAAAAGTGTTTGTAATATTTAGGGACAGTGAAGTCTTATTAGTTTTTATATATCAGGTTTTGAAATCGTCGGGAAAAGGGGGAGGTGGGTGAATTTTAATTGAAGTGAGTGTTGAATCTCAACCCTTAAGTCATTCCTTACAAAAATATAGCCCGTTACGCATGATAACTCACTTTACAATCATCAATGTTTGTAAGGTTAGCTTTTTGTAAATTGGGAAAATAATGGCTTGTTTGACTCGGGTAAATAACCCACCGCACGTTCACATGAGAATTTAATGAGCGGTTTGTTATTCTCTTTAAAAAGTTTGGATCCATAGGTCATTTGCATCTTTAAAATGTTTCAAGCATGCATATCCATTTTTTAAAGCATGTGTAGAAAACTCTCTTTCTTATGAAATTCCAAGCTATTGGGGTTGTTGAACTAGTGGAATTTCCCAAACTTGGTTAATAAAACTTTTGTGTTCATTTGTGAGGTGTGAATAAATTTTCTTTACTTACATTTGTTATTGCTTTAAATTTTCTCTATACACAAACTCTAAAATTTTCATTTCGTTGTGACCTATTCTCTTTTTTGTCTACGAGATGGTGGGAAAAGTGAAAACTCAAGTTTTGATTTAAGAAAAAAGTATACATTTAAAGTAAAAAAGGACAATGCACAAATTTAGAGACAGATATTTCCAAAACATTTCTGTAATTTTTAGAGATTTTAAACTCTTTTTAGTTTTTATTTGCAATCGTCGGGAAAAGGGGGAGGCGGGGGAATTTTAACTGAGTGTTGAATCCCAACCCATAAGTCATTCCTTACAAAAATATAGCCCTTTACGCATGATAAATCACTCTACAATCATCAAAGATCATTAGGTCAGTTTTTTTTAAATGGGCAAAATAATGGCTTGTTTGACTCGGGTAAATAACCCACCGCAAGTTCACTTGAGAATTTAATGAGCGGTTTTTTATTCTCTTTAAAAGATTTGGATCCATAGGTCAATTGCATCTTTAACATGTTTCAAGCATGCATATCCATTTTTTAAAGCATGTGTAGAAAAATCTCTTTCTTAACAAATTCAAAGCTATTGGGGTTGTTGAACTGGTGGAATTTTCCAAACTTGGATGACAAAACTTTTGTGTTCATTTCTGGCGTGTGAATAAATTTTCTTTACTTACATTTGTTATTGCTTTAAATTTTTTCCATACACAAACACTAAAATTTTCTTTTCGTTGCCGTCTATTTGCCTTTCATCTCTTTTTTGTCTAGGAGATGAAGGGAAAAGTGAAAACTCAAGTTTTAACTTAAGAAAAAAGTACACATCTAAAATGGAAATGCACAATGAAAAAATTTTGAGAGAGATATTTCCAAAAAGTGTCTGTAATTTTTAGGGATTGTAAACTCTTTTTTGTCTACGAGATGGTGGGAAAAGTGAAAACTCAAGTTTTGATTTAAGAAAAAAGTATACATTTAAAATAAAAAAGCACAATGCACAAATTTAGAGACAGATATTTCCAAAAAATTTCTGTAATTTTTAGGGATTTTAAACTCTTTTTAGTTTTTATTTGCAATCGTCGGGAAAAGGGGGAGGCGGGGGAAATTTAAGTGAATGCTGAATCCCAACCCATAAGTCATTCCTTAAAAAAATATAGCCTGTTACGCATGATAAATCACTTTACAATCATCAATGATTGTTACGTCAGCATTTTGTAAGTTGGCAAAATAATGGCTTGTTTGACTCGGGTAAATATCCCATCGCACGTTCACTTGAGAATTTAATGAGCGGTTTGTTATTCTCTTTAGAAGGTTTGGATCCATAGGTCATTTGCATCTTTAACAAGTTTCAAGCATGCATATCCATTTTTTAAAGCGAGTGTAGAAAAATCTCTTTCTTATCAAATTCCAAGCTATTGGGGTTGTTGAACTAGTGGAATTTCCCAAACTTGGATAATAAAACTTTTGTGTTCATTTGTGGTGAGTGAATAAATTTTCTTTACTTACATTTGTTATTGCTTTAAATTTTTTCCATACACAAACTCTAAAATTTTCATTTTATATTCATCTATTCACATTTTTGACTACGAGATGAAGGGAAAAGGATACACTCAAGTTTTGATTTAAAAAAAAAAAGTATACACCTAAAATGGAAATGCACAATGCACAAATTTAGAGAGAGATATTTCCAAAAAGTTTATGTAATTTTTAGGGATTGTAATCTCTTTTTAGTTTTTATATATCAGGTTTTGCAATCGTTGGGAAAAGGGGGAGGCGGGGGAATTTTAACTGAGTGTTGAATCCCAACCCATAAGTATTTCCTTACAAAAATATAACCCATTACGCATGATAAATCACTTTACAATCATCAATAATCATTAGGTCGGCTTTTTGTAAATAGGCAAAATAATGGCTTGTTAGACTCGGGTAAATATCCCACCGCATGTTTACTTGAGAATTTAATGAGCGGTTTGTTATTCTCTTTAAAAGGTTTGGATCCATAGGTCATTTGCATCTTTAACATGTTTCAAGTATGCATGTCCATTTTTTAAAACATGTGTAGAAATATCTCTTTCTTATCAAATTCCAAGCTATTGGGGTTGTTGAACTAATGGAATTTCCCAAACTTGGATAACAAAACGTGTTTTCATTTGTGGTGTATGAATAAATTTTTTTTACTTACATTTGTAATTACTTTAAATTTATTCAATGCACAAACTCTAAAATTTTCATTTCGTTGTCATCTATCCTCTTTTTTTTCAACGAGATGAAGAAAAAAGTGAAAACTCAAGTTTTGATTTAAGAAAAAAGCATACATCTAAAATGGAAATGCACAATGAACAAATTTAGAGAGAGATATTTCTAAAAAGTCTCTGTAATTTTTAGGGATTGTAAACTCTTTTTAGTTTTCATATATCAGGTTTTACAACCGTCGGGAAAAGGGGGAGGAGGCGGGGTAATTTTAACTGAATGTTGAATCCTAACCCATAAATCATTCCTTACAAAAATATAACCCTTGACGCATGATAAATCACTTTACAATCATCAACGATCGTTAGGTCAGCTTTTTGTAAATGGTCAAAATAATTACTTGTTTGACTAGGGTAAATATCCCACCGCACGTTCACTTGAGAATTTCATGAGTGGTTTGTTATTTTCTTTTAAAGGTTGTGATCCAAAAGTCATTTGAATCTTTAACATGTTTCAAGCATGCATATCCATTTTTTAAAGCATGTGTAGAAAAATCTCTTTCTTATCAAATTCCAAGATAGTGGGGTTGTTGAACTAGTGGAATTTCCCAAACTTGGTTAACAAAACTTTTGTGTTCATTTGTGATGTGTGAATAAATTTTCTTTACTTTCATTTGTTATTTATTTAAATTTTTTCCATACACAAACTCTAAAATTTTCTTTTTGTATTCATCTAATCACATTTTGATCTACAAGATCAAGGGAAAAGTGAAAACTCAAATTTTGATTTTCGAAAAAAGTATAAATCTAAAATGGAAATGCACAAAGCACAAATTTAGAGAGATGTATTTCCAAAAAGTTTCTATAATTTTTAGGGATTATAATCTCTTTTTAGTTTTTGTACATCACGTTGTGCAATCATAGGGAAAAGCGGGAGGCGGCGGAATTTTAACTGAGTGTTGAATCCATACGCATAAGTCACTCCTTCCAAAAATATAGCCCGTTAATCATGATACATCATTGTACAATCATCAATGATCGTTAGGTCAGCTTTTTGTAAATGGGCAAAATAATGGCTTTTTTGACACCGGTAAATATTTCACTGCACGTTCACTTGAGAATTTAATGAGCGGTTTATTATTCTCTTTAAAACCTTTGGATCCATAGGTCATTTGGATCTTTAACATGTTTCAAGCATGCATATCCATTTTTAAAGCATGTGTAGAAACATCTCTTTCTTATCAAATTCAAAGCTATTGGGGTTGTTGAACTAGTGGAATTGCCCAAACTTGGATAAAAAACTTTGTTGCTCATTTGTGGTGTGTGCATAAATTTTCCTTACTTACATTTATTATTGATTTAAATTTTTCCATACACAAACACTAAAATTTTCATTTGGTTGTCATCTATTCTATTTTTTTTCTACGAGATAAAGGGAAAAGTGAAAACTCAAGTTTGGATTTAAGAAAAAAGTAAACATCTAAAATTGAAATGCACAATGCACAAATTTAGAGTGAGATATTTCCAAAAAGTATCTGTAATTTTTAGGGATTGTAAAATCTTTTTAGTTTTTATATATCAGGTTTTGCAATCGTCAGCAAAAGGGGGAGGCAGGGGAGATTTTTAACTGATTTTTGAATCCCAACCCTTAAGTCATTTCATAAAAAAATATAGCTCGTTAAGAAAGATAAATCACTTTACAATCATCAATGATCGTTAGGTCAGTTTTTTGTAAATGCGCAAAATAATGGCGTATTTGACTCAGGTAAATATCCCACTGCACGTTCACTTGAGAATTTAATGAGCGGTTTGTTATTCTCTTTAAAAGGTTTGGATCCATAGGTCATTTGCATCTTTAACATGTTTCAAGCATGCAAATCCATTTTTTAAAGCAGGAGAAGAAAAATCTCTTTCTTGTAAAATTCAGAGCTATTGGGGTTGTTGAACTAGTGGAATTTCCAAAACTTGGATAACAAAACTATTGTGTTCATTTGAGGTGTGTGAATAAATTTTCTTTACTTACATTAGTTATTGCTTAAAATTTTTTCCATACACAAACTCTAAAATTTTCATTTCGTGTTCATGTATTCTCTTTTTTGTCTACGAGATGAAGGGAAAAGTGAAAACACAAGTTTTGATTTAAGAAAAAAGTATACATCTAAAATGGAAAAGCACAATGCACAAATTTAGCGAGAGATATTTTGAAAATGTGTCTGTAATTTTTATGGATTTTTTAGGTTTTGCAATCGTCGGGAAAAGGGGGAGGCGGAAGAATTTTAACTGAATGTTGAATCCCAACCCATAAGTCATTTCTTACCAAAATATAGCCTGTTATTCATGATAAATCACTTTACATTCATCAACGATCGTTAGGTCAGCTTTTTCTAAATGGGCAAAATAATGGCTTGTTTGACTCGGGTAAATATCCCACCGCACGTTCACTTGAGAATTTAATGAGTGGTTTGTTATTCTCTTTAAGAGGTTTGGATCCAAAGGTCATTTGCATCTTTAACATGTTTCAAGCATGCATACCCATTTTTTAAAGCATGTGTAGAAAACTCTTTCTTATCAAATTCCAAGATTTTGGGGTTGTTGAACTAGTGGAATTTTGCAAACTTGGATAACAAAACTTTTGTTTTCATTTGTGGTGTGTGAATAAATTTTCTTTACTTACATTTGTTATTGCTTTAAATACTTTCCATACACAAACTCTACAATTTACATTTTGTATTCACCTATTCACATTTTTTTCTACGAGAAGAAGGGAAAAGTTAAAACTCATGTATTGATTTAAGAAAAAAGTATACATCTAAAATTGAAATGCACAGTGCACAAATTTAGAGAGAGATATTTCAAAAAAGTGTGTGGAATTTTTAGGTATTGTAAACTCTTTTTAGTTTTTATATATCAGGTTTTACAATCGTCGGAAAAAGGGGAAGGTGGAGGAATTTCAACTGAGTGTTGAATCCCAACCCATAAGTCATTCCTTACAAAAATATAGCCCGTTATGTATGATAAATCACTTTACAATTATCAATGATCGTTAGGTTAGTTTTTTTTTAAATGGGCAAAATAATGGCTTGTTTGACTCGGGTAAATATCCCACCGCACGTTAACTTTAGAATATATTGGGCTGTTTGTTATTCTCTTTAAAAGGTATGGATCCTTAGGTCATTTGTATCTTTAACTTGTTTCAAGCATGCATATCCATTTTTTAAAGCATGTGTAGAAAAATCTCTTTCTGATCAAATTCCAAGCTATTGGGGTTGTTGAACTAGTGGAATTTCCCAAACATGGATAACAAAACTTTTGTGTTCATTTGTGGTGTGTGAATTAAGTTTTTTTCGTACATTTGTTATTGTTTTAAATTTTTTCCATACACAAACTCTAAAATTTTCATTTTGTTGCAATCAATTCTCTTTTTTGTCTACGAGATGAAGGTAAAAGTGAAAACTCATGTATTGATTTAAGAAAAAAATATACATCTAAAATTGAAATGCATAGTGCACAAATTTAGAGAGAGGTATTTCGAAAAAGTGTGTACAATTTTTAAGGATTGTAAACTCTTATTAGTTTTTATATATCAGGTTTTGCAATCGTCGGAAAAGGGGGGAGGCAGAGGAATTTCAACTGAGTGTTGAATCCCAACCCATAAGTCATTTCTTACAAAAATATAGCCCGTTACGCATGATAAATCACTTTACAATTATCAATGATCGTTAGGTTAGCTTTTTGTAAATGGGCAAAATGATGGCTTGTTTGACTCGGGTAAATATCTCACCGCATGTACACTTGAGAATTTAATGAGCGGTTTGTTATTCTCTTTAAAAGGTTTGGATCCATAGGTCATTTGCATCTTTAACATGTTTCAAGCATGTATATCAATTTTTTAAAGCATGGGTAGAAAAATCTCTTTCTTATCAAATTCCAAGTTAGTGGGGTTGTTGAACTTGTTGAAGTTCCCAAACTTGGATAACAAAAATTTTGTGTTCATTTGTGGTGTGTGAATAATTTTCTTTACTTACAATTGTTATTGCATTAAATTTTTGGCGTACACTAACTCTAAAAATTTTTATTTCGTTGTCATCTATTCTCTTTTTTGTCTACAAGATGAAGGGAAAAGTGAAAACTCGAGTTTTGATTTAAGAAAAAAGTATACATCTAAATTGGAAATGCTCAATGCACAAATTTAGAGAGAGATATTTAAAAAAAGTGTCTGTAATTTTAAGGTATTTTAAACTCTTTTTAGTTTTTAAATATCAGGTTTTGCAATCGTCGGGAAAAGGGGGAGGCGGGGGAAATTTAACTGAGTGTTGAATCCCAACCCTTAAGTAATTCCTTAAAAAAATAAAGCCCGTTACGCATGTTAAATCACTTTACAATCATCAATGATTGTTAGGTCAGTTTTTTGTAAATGCACAAAATAAAGGCTTGTTTGACTAGGGTAAATATCCCGCCGCACGTTCACTTGAGAATTTCATGAGCGGTTTGTAATTCTCTTGAAAAGGTTTGGATCCATACATCATTTGCATCTTTAACATGTTTCAAGCATGTATATCCATTTTTTAAAGCATGTGTAGAAAAATCTTTTTCTGATCAACTTCCAAGCTATTGGGGTTGTAGAACTAGTGGAATTTCCATAGCTTGGATATTTTTGGAGTGTGAATAAATTTTATTTTCTTACATTTATTATTGTTTTAAATTTTTTCCATTCAAAAAGTCTAAAATTTTCATTTAGTTGTCATCTATTCTCTTTTTTTGTCAACGAGATGAAGGGAAAAGTGAAAACTCATGTTTTGATTGATGAAAAAAGTATACATCTAAAATGGAAATGCACAATGCAAAAATTTAGAGAGAGATATTTCCAAAAAGTATCTGTAATTTTTAGGGATTGTAAACTCTTTTTAGTTTTTATATATCAAGTTTTGCAATCGTCGGGAAAGGGGTGGCAGGGGATTTTCCCTGAGTGTTGAATCCCAACCCATAAGTCATTCCTTAAAAAAATATAGCCCATTACGCATGATAAATTACTTTACAATCATCAATGAACGTTAGGTCAACTTTTTGTAAATGCGAAAAAATAATGGCTTGTTTCACTCTTGTAAATATCCCACCGCACATTCACTTGAGAATTTAATGAGCATTTGTTATTTTATTTAAAAGGTTTGGATCCATAGGTCATTTGTATCTTTAACAAGTTTCAAGCATGTATATCCATTTTTTAAAGCAAGTGTAGAAAAATCCCTTTCTTATCAAATTCCAAGCTATTAGGGTTGTTGAACTAGTGGAATTTCCAAACTTGGCTAACAAATATTTTGTGTTCATTTGTGGTGTGTGAATAAATTTTCTTTAGTTACAGTTGTTATTGCTTTAAATTTTCCATACACAAACTCAAAAAATTTCATTTCGTTGTCATCTATTCTCTTTTTTGTCTACTAGAAGAAGGGAAAAGTGAAAACTCAAGTTTTTATTTAAGAAAAAAGTATAAATCTAAAATCGAAATGCACAATGAAAAAATTTAGATAGAGATACTTCCAAGAAATATAAGGTTTTGCAATCGTCGGGAAAAGAGGGAGGCGGGGTAATTTTAACTGAATGTTGAATCCCAAGCCATAAGTCATTCCTAACAAAAATATAGCCCGTTACACATGATAAAACACTTTACAATCATCAATGATCGTTAGGTCAGCTTTCTGGAAATGGGAAAAATAATGGCTTGTTTGACTCGAGTTAATATCTCACTGCACGTTGACTTGAGAATTTAATGACGGTTTGGTATTCTCTCTAAAAGGATTAGATCCATAGGATATTTGCATCTTTAATATGTTTCAAGCATGCGTATCCATTTCTTAAAGCATGTGTAAAAAAAATCTCTTGCTAATTAAATTCCAAGCTATTGGGGTTGTTGAACTTGTGGAATCTCCCAAACTTGGATAACAAAAAATTTGTGTTCATTTGTGGTGTGCGAATAATTTTTCTTTACTTATATAAGTTATTGCTTTAAATTTTTTCATACACAAACTCTAAAATTTTCATTTCGTTGTCCTATATTCTCTTTTTTGTCTACAAGATGAAGGGAAAAGTGAAAGCTCAAGTTTTGATTTAAGAAAAAAGTATACATCTAAAATTGAAATGCACAATGCACAAATATAGAGAAAGATATAACCAAAAAGTGTCTATAATTTTTAGGGATTGTAAACTCTCTTTAGTTTTTATATATCAAGTTTTCCAATTGTCGGGAAAAGGGGGAGGGAGGGGAATTTTAACTGAGTGTTGAATCCCAACCCATAAGTCATTCCTTACAATAATTTAGCCAGTTACACATGATAAATCATTTTAAAATCATAAATGATCCTTATGTCAGCTTTTTTTAAATTGACACAATATTGGCTTGTTTGACTCGGGTAAATATCCCATCGCACGTTCACTTGAGAATTTAATGAGCGGTTCTTAGTCTCATTAAATGGTTTGGATCCATAGGTCATTTGCATCTTTAACATGTTTCAAGCATGCTTATCTATTTTTTAAAGCATGTGTAGAAAAATAACTTTCATATCAAATTCAAAGCTATTGGGGTTGTTGAACAAGTGGAATTTCCCAAAATTGGATAGAAAATTTTTGTGTTCATTTGTGGTGTGTGACTAAATTTTCTTTAATTACATTTGTTATTGCTTTAAATTTTTTCCATACACAAACTCTAAAACTTTCATTTCATTGTCATCTATTCTCTTTTTTTGTCTACGAAATGAAGGGAAAAGTGAAAACTCAAGTTTTGATTTAAGAAAATAGTATACATCTAAAATTGAAATGCATAATGCACAAATTAAGAGAGATATATTTCAAAAAAGTGTTTGTAATTTTTAGGGATTGTAAACTTTTTTTAGTTTTTATATATCAGGTTTTGTAATCGTCTGGAAAAGGGGGTGGCGGGGGAATTTTAACTGAGTGTTGAATCCAAACCCATAAGTCATTCCTTACAAAAATATAGCCCGTTACGCATGATAAATCACTTTAGAATCATGAATGATCGTTTGGTCAGCATTTTGTAAATAGGGGAAATAATGGCTTGTTAGACTCAAGTAAATATCTAACCGCACGTTCACTTGAGAATTTAATAAGCGGTTTGTTATTCTCTTTAAAAGGTTTGGATCCATAGGTCATTTGCATCTTTGACATGTTTCAAGCATGCACATCCGTTTTTGAAAGCATGGGTAGAATAATCTCTTTCTTATCAAATTCCAAGCTATTGGGGTTGTTGGACAAGTGGAATTTCCCAAACTTGGATAACAAAACTTTTGTGTTCATTTGTGGTGTGTGAATAAATTTTCTTTACTTAAATTTGTTATTGCTTTAAATGTTTTCCATACACAAACTCTAAAATTTTCATTTCGTGTTCATCTATTCTCTTTTTTATCTACAAGATGACGGGAAAAGTGAAAACTCAAGTTTTGATGTAAGAAAAAAGTATACATGCAAAATGGAAATGCACAATGCAAAAATTTCGAGAGAGATATTTCCAAAGAGTGTCTGTAATTTTTTGGGATTGTAAACTCTTTTTAGTTTTTATATATAAGGTTTTGCAATCGTCGGGAAAAGAGGGAGGTGGGGGAATTTTAACTGAATGTTGAATCCCAACCCATAAGTCATTCCTTACAAAAATATAGCCCGTTACGCATGATAAAAAACTTTACAATCATCAATGATCGTTAGGTCAGCAATCTGGAAATGGGAAAAATAATGGCTTGTTTGACTCGGGTTAATATCTCACCGCACGTTAACTTGAGAATTTAATGACGGTTTGGTATTCTCTTTTAAAGGTTTGGATCCATAGGTTATTCGCATATTTAATATGTTTCATTTTTAAAGCTTGTGTAGAAAAATCTCTTGTTAATTAAATTCCAAGCTATTGGGGTTGTCGAACTTGTGGAATTTCCCAAACTTGCATAACAAAAAATTTGTGTTCATTTGTGGTGTGCGAATAATTTTTGTTTACTTACATTTGTTATAGCTTCAAATTGTTCCATAGACAAACTCTAAATTTTCATTTCGTTGTCATCTATTCTCTTTTTTGTCTACAAGATGAAGGGAAAAGTGAAATCTCAAGTTTTGATTTAAGAAAAAAGTATACATCTAAAATGGAAATGCACAATGCACAAATTTAGAGCGAGATATAACCAAAAAGTGTCTGTAAATTTTAGGGATTGTTAACTCTCTTTAGTTTTAATGTATCAAGTTTTCCAATCGTCGGGAAAAGGGGGAGGTGGGGAAATTTTAACTAAGTGTTGAATCCCAACCCATAAGTCATTCCATACAAAAATATAGCCCGTTACGCATGATAATTCATTTTACAATCATAAAATATCGTTAGGTCAGCTTTTTGTAAATGGGCTGAATAATGGCTTGTTTGTCGCGGGTAAATATCCCATCACACGTTCAATTGAGAATTTAATGAGCGGTTGTTAGTCTCACTAAATGGTTTGGATCCATAGGTCATTTGCAGCCTTAACATGTTTCAAGCATGCTTATCCATTTTTTAAAGCATGTGTAGGAAAATCTCTTTCTTATCAAATTCAAAGCTATTGGGGTTGTTGAACAAGTGGAATTTCCCAAACTTTGGAAAGAAAACTTTTGTGTTCATTTGTGGTGTGTGACTAAATTTTCTTTACTTACATTTGTTATTCCTTTAAATTTTTTCCATACACTAACTCTAAAATTTTTTTTTAGTTCTCATCTATTCTCTTTTTTTGTCTACGAGATGAAGGGAAAAGTGAAAACTCTAGTTTTGATTTAAGAAAATAGTATACATCTAAAATTGAAATGCACAATGCACAAATTAAAAGAGATATACTTCCAAAAAGTGTTTGTAATTTTTAGGGAATGTAAACTCTTTTTAGTTTTTATATATCAGGTTTTGCAATCGTCAAGAAAAGAGGGAGGCGGGGGAATTTTAACTGAGTGTTGAATCCCAACCTATAAGGCATTCCTTACACAAATATAGCCTGTTACGTATGATAAATCACTTTAGAATCATGAATGATCGTTAGGTCAGCTTTTTGTAAATGGGGGAAATAATAGCTTGTTTGACTCGGGTAAATATCCGACCGCACGTTCACTTGAGAATTTAATGAGCGGTTTGTGATTCTCTTTAAAAAGTTTTGATCCAAAGGTCATTTGCATCTTTAACATGTTTCAAGCATGCACATCCATTTTTTGAAGCAAGTGTAGAAAAATCCCTTTGTTATCAAATTCCAAGCTATTAGGGTTGTTGAACTAGTGGAATTTCCAAACTTGGCTAACAAAAATTTTGTGTTCATTTGTGGTGTGTGAATAAATTTTCTTTACTTACATTTGTTATTGCTTTAAATTTTTCCATACACAAACTCTAAAATTTTCATTTCGTTGTCATCTATTCTCTTTTTTTTCTACGAGATAATGGGAAAAGTGAATACTCAAGTTTTGATTTAAGAAAAAAGTATACATCTAAAATTGAAATGCACAATGCACAAATTTAGAGTGAGATATTTCCAAAAAGTATTTGTAATTTTTAGGGATTGTAAAATCTTTTTAGTTTTTATATATCAGGTTTTGCAGTCGTCAGGAAAATGGGGAGGCGGGGGAAATTTTAACCGAGTGTTGAATCCCAACCCTTAAAGTCATTCGTTACAAAAATATAGCTCGTTACGTATGATAAATCACTTTAAAGTCATCAATGATCATTAGGTCAGCTGTTTGTAAATGGGCAAAATAATGGTTTGTTTGACTAGGGTAAATATTCCACCGCACGTTCACTTGAGAATTTAATGAGCGGTTTGTTATTCTCTTGAAATGGTTTGGATCCATAGGTCTTTTGCTTCTTTAACATGTTTCAAGCATGCATATCCATTTTTAAAGCATGTGTAGAAAAATCTCTTTCTTATCAAATTCCAAGCTATTGGGGTTGTTGAACTAGTGGAATTTCCCATACTTGGATAACAAAACTTTTGTGTTCATTGTGGTGTGTGAAAAATTTTTCTTTGCTTACATTTGTTATTGCTTTCAATTTTTTCCATACACAAACTCCAAAATTTTCATTTCAGTGTCATCTATTCTCTTTGTTGTCTACGAGATGAGGGGCAAAGTGAAAACTCAAGTTTTGATTTAATAAAAAATTATAAATCTAAAATGGAAATGTTCAATGACTCGGGTAAATATCCCACTGCACGTTCCCTGGAGAATTTAATGAGCGGTTTGTTATTCTGTTGAAATGGTTTGGATCCATAGGTCATTTGCATCTTTAACATGTTTCAAGCATGCATATCCATTCTTTAAAGCATGTGTAGAAAAATCTCTTTCTTATCAAATACCAAGCTATTGGGGGTTGTTGAAGTAGTGGAATTTCCCATACTTGGATAACAAAACTTTTGGGTTCATTTGTGGTGTGTCAATTAATTCTCTTTACTTACATTTGTTATTGCATAAAATTTTTTCATTACACAAACTCAAAAATTTTCATTTTGTTGTCATCTATTCTCTTTTTTGTCTACTAGAAGAAGGGAAAAGTGAAAACTCAAGTTTTTATTTAAGAAAAAAGTATAAATCTAAAATCGATATGCACAATAAAAAAATTTAGAGAGAGATATTTCCAAGAAATATAAGGTTTTGCAATCGTCGGGAAAAGAGGGAGGCGGGGGAATTTTAACTGAATGTTGAATCCCAAGCCATAAGTCATTCCTTACAAAAATATAGCCCGTTACACATGATAAAACACTTTACAATAATCAATGATCATTAGGTCAGCTTTCTGGAAATGGGAAAAATAATGGCTTGTTTGACTCGAGTTAATATCTCACCGCATGTTGACTTGAGAATTTAATGACGGTTTGGTATTCTCTTTAAAAGGTTTAGATCCATAGGACATTTGCATCTTTAAAATGTTTCAGGCATGCGTATCCATTTCCTAAAGCATGTGTAGAAAAATCTCTTGCTAATTAAATTCCAAGCTACAGGGTTGTTGAACTTGTGGAATTTCCCAAACTTGGATAACAAAAAATTTGTGTTCATTTGTGGAGTGCGAACAATTTTTCTTTACTTATATTTGTTATTGCTTTAAATTTTTTCATACACAAACAATAAAATTTTCATTTCGTTGTCCTATATTCTCTTTTTTGTCTACAAGATGAAGGGAAAAGTGAAAACTCAAGTTTTGATTTAAGAAAAAACTATACATCTAAAATGGAAATGCACAATGCACAAATTTAGAGAGAGATATAACCAAAAAGTGTCTGTAATTTTTAGGCATTGTAAACTCTCTTTAGTTTTTATATATCAAGTTTTCCAATCATCGGGAAAAGGGGGAGTTGGGGGAATTTTAACTGAGTGTTGAATCCCAACCCATAACTCATTCCTTACAAAAATATAGCCAGTTATGCATGATAAATCATTTTACAATCATAAATGATCGTTATGTCAGCTTTTTGTAAATGGGCACAATATTGGCTTGTTTGACTCGGGTAAATATCCCATCGCACGTTCACTTGAGAATTTAATGAGCAGATGTTAGTCTCATTAAATGATTTGGATCCATAGGTCATTTGCAACTTTAACATATTTCAAGCATGCTTATCTATGTTTTAAAGCATGTGTAGAAAAATCACTTTCATATCAAATTAAAAGCTATTGGGGTTGTTGAACAAGTGGAATTTCCCAAAATTGGATAGAAAACTTTTGTGTTCATTTGTGGTGTGTGATTAAATTTTCTTTAATTACATTTGTTATTACTTTAAATTTTTTCCATACACAAACTCTAAAACTTTCATTTCGTTGTCGTCTATTCTCTTTTTTTGTCTACGAAATGAAGGGAAAAGTGAAAACTCTAGTTTTGATTTAATAAAATAGTATACATCAAAAATTGAAATGCACAATGCACAAATTAAGAGAGATATATTTAAAAAAAGTGTTTGTAATTTTTAGGGATTGTAAACTCTTTTTAGTTTTTATATATCAGGTTTTGCAATCGTCTGGAAAAGGGGGAGGCGGAGGAATTTTAACTGAGTGTTGAATCCAAACCCATAAGTCATTCCTTACAAAAATATAGCCCGTTACACATGATAAATCACTTTAGAATCATGAATGATCGTTAGGTCAGCTTTTTGTAAATAGGGGAAATAATGGCTTGTTTGACTCAAATAAATATTCGACCGCACGTTCACTAGAGAATTTAATAAGCGGTTTGTTATTCTCTTTAAAATGTTTGAATCCATAGGTCATTTGAATCTTTAACATGTTTCAAGCATGCACATCCATTTTTTAAAGCATGGGTAGTAAAATCTCTTTCTTATCAAATTCCAAGCTATTGGGGTTGTTGGACAAGTGGAATTTCCCAAACTTGGTTAACAAAACTTTTGTGTTCATTTGTGGTGTGTGAATAAATTTTGTTTACTTAAATTTTTTATTGCTTTAAATGTTTTCCATACACAAACTCTAAAATTTTCATTTCGTGTTCATCTATTCTCTTTTTTGTCTACAAGATGAAGGGAAAAGTGAAAACTCAAGTTTTGATTTAAGAAAAAAGTATACATCTAAAATGGAAACGCACAATGCAAAAATTTAGAGTGAGATATTTCCAAAGAGTGTCTGTAATTTTTTGGGATTGTAAACTCTTTTTAGTTTTTATATATAAGGTTTTACAATCGTCGGGAAAAGAGGGAGGTGGGGGAATTTTAAATGAATGTTGAATCCCAACTCATAAGTCATTCGTTACAAAAATATAGCCCGTTACGCATGATAAAACACTATACAATCATCAATGATCGTTAGGTCAGCTTTCAGGAAATGGGAAAAATAATGGCTTGTTTGACTCGGGTTAATATCTCACCGCCCGTTAACTTGTGAATTTAATGATGGTTTGGTATTCTCTTTAAAAGGTTTGGATCCATAGGTTATTTGCATCTTTAATATGTTTCAAGCATGCGTATCCATTTTTTAAAGCATGTGTAGAAAAATCTCTTGCTAATTAAATTTCATGCTATTGGGGTTGTCGAACTTGTGGAATTTCCCAAACTTGGATAACAAAAAATTTGTGTTCATTTGTGGTGTGAGAATAATTTTTCTTTACTTATATTTGTTATTGCTTCAAATTTTTTCATAGACAAACTCTAAAATTTTCATTTCGTTGTCATCTATTCTCTTTTTTGTCTACAAGATGAAGGGAAAAGTGAAATCTCAAGTTTTGATTTAAGAAAAAAGTATACATCTAAAATGGAAATGCACAATGCACAAATTTAGAGCGAGATATAACCAAAAAGTGTCTGTAAATTTTAGGGATTGTAAAGTCTCTTTAGTTTTTATATATCAAGTTTTCCAATCGTCGGGAAAAGGGGGAGGTGGGGGAATTTTAACTGAGTGTTGAATCCCAACCCATAAGTCATTCCATACAAAAATATAGCCCGTTATGTATGATAATTCATTTTACAATCATAAAAGATCGTTAGGTCAGCTTTTTGTAAATGGGCACAATAATGGCTTATTTGTCGCGGGTAAATATCCCATCACACGTTCAATTGAGAATTTAATGTGCGGTTGTTAGTCTCACTACATGGTTTGGACCCATTGGTCATTTGCATCCTTAACATGTTTCAAGCATGCTTATCCATTTTTTAAAGCATGTGTAGGAAAATCTTTCTTATCAAATTCAAAGTTATTGGGGTTATTGAACAAGTGGAATTTCCCAAACCTTGGAAAGAAAACTTTTGTGTTCATTTGTGGTATGTGACTAAATTTTCTTTACTTAAATTTGTTATTGCTTTAAATTGTTTCCATACACAAACTCTAAAACTTTTTTTTCATTCTCATCTATTCTCTTTTTTTGTCTACGAGATGAAGGGAAAAGTGAAAACTCTAGTTTTGATTTAAAAAAATAGTATACATCTAAAATTGAAATGCACAATGCACAAATTAAGAGAGAGATATTTCCAAAAAGTGTCTGTAATTTTTAGGGAATGTAAACTCTTTTTAGTTTTTATATATCAGGTTTTGCAATCGTCAGGAAAAGAGGGAGGCGGGGGAATTTTAACTGAGTGTTGAATCCCAACCTATAAGTCATTCCTTACACAAATATAGCCCGTTACGCATGATAAATCACTTTAGAGTCATGAATGATCGTTAGGTAAGCTTTTTGTAAATGGGGGAAATAATAGCTTGTTTGACTCGGGTAAATATCCGACCGCACGTTCACTTGAGAATTTAATGAGAGGTTTGTTATTCTCTTTAAAAGGTTTTGATCCATAGGTCATTTGCATCTTTAACATGTTTCACGCATGCACATCCATTTTTTGAAGCTTGTCTAGAAAAATCGCTTTCTTCTCAAATTCCAAGCTATTGGGGTTGTTGAACTAGTGGAATTTCCCAAACTTGGATAAAAAACCTTTTGTGTTCATTTCTGGTGTGTGAATAAATTTTCTTTCCTTACATTTGTTATTGCTTTAAATTTTCTCCTTACACAAACTCTAAAATTTTCATTTCGTTGTCATCTATTCTCTTTTTTGTCTACGAGATGAAGGGAAAAGTGAAAACTCAAGTTTCTATTTAAGAAAAAAGTATACATCTAAAATGGAAATGCACAATGCACAAATTTTGAGGGAGATGTTTCCAAAAAAATTCTGTAATTTTTAGGGATTTTAAACTCTTTTAAATTTTTATATATCTTGTTTTGCAATCGTTAGGAAAAGGAGCAGGCGGGGGAATTTTAACTGAGTGTTGAATCCCAACCAATAAGTCATTCCATACAAAAATATAGCCCGTTACGCATGATAAATTGCTTTAGAATCATGAATGGTCGTTAGCTCAGCTTTTTGTAAATGGGGGAAATAATGGCTTGTTTGACTCGGGTAAATATCCGACCGCACGTTCACTTGAGAATTTAATAAGCGGTTTGTTATTCTCTTTAAAAGGTTTGGATCCATAGGTCATTTGAATCTTTAACATGTCTCAAGCATGCACATCCATTTTTTAAAGCATGGGTAGAAAAATCTCTTTCTTATCAAATTCCAAGCTATTGGGGTTGTTGGACAAGTGGAATTTCCCAAACTTGGTTAACAAAACTTTTGTGTTCATTTGTGGTGTGTGAATAAATTTTGTTTACTTAAATTTTTTATTGCTTTAAATGTTTTCCATACACAAACTCTAAAATTTTCATTTCATGTTCATCTATTCTCTTTTTTGTCTACGAGATGAAGGGAAAAGTGAAAACTCAAGTTTCTATTTAAGAAAAAAGTATACATCTAAAATGGAAATGCACAATGCACAAATTTTGAGGGAGATGTTTCCAAAAAAATTCTGTAATTTTTAGGGATTTTAAACTCTTTTAAATTTTTATATATCTTGTTTTGCAATCGTTAGGAAAAGGAGCAGGCAGGGGAATTTTAACTGAGTGTTGAATCCCATACAAAAATATAGCCCGTTACGCATGATAAATTGCTTTAGAATCATAAATGATCGTTAGGTCAGCTTTTTGTAAATGGGGGAAATAATGGCTTGTTCGACTCGGGTAAATATCCGACCGCATGTTCACTTGAGAATTTAACGAGCGGTTTGTTATTCTCTTTAAAAGGTTTGGATCCATAGGTCATTTGCAACTTTAACATGTTTCAAGCATGCATATCCATTTTTTAAACATGTGATAGAAAAATTTCTTTCTTATCAAATTCAGAGCTATTGGGGTTGTTGAACTTGTGGAATTTCCAAAACTTGCATAACAAAACTTTTGTGTTCATTTGTGGTGTGTGAATAAATTTTATTTTCTTACATTTGTTATTTCTTTAAATTTTCTCCATACAAAAAATTTAAAATTTTCATTTCGTGGTCATCTATTCTCTTTTTTGTCTACGAGATGAAGGGAAAAGTGAGAACTCAAGTTTTCATTTAAGAAGAAAGTAAGCATCTAAAATGGAAATGCACAATGCACAATTTTAGACAGATATATTTCCAAAATGTGTTTGTAATTTTTAGGGATTGTAAACTCTTTTTATTTTATATATATCAGGTTTTGCAATCGTCGGGAAAAGGGGGAGGTGGGGGAATTTCAACTGAGTGTTGAATCCCAACCCATAAGTCATTCCTTACAAAAATATAGCCCGGTATGCATGATAAAACACTTTAAAATTATCAATGATCGTTGGGTCAGCTTTTTGTATATGGGGGAAATTATGGCTTGCTTGACTCGGGAAAATATCTCACCGCACTGTCACTTGAGAATTTAATGAGCGGTTTGTTATTCTGTTTAAAAGGTTTGGATCCATAGGTGATTTGCATCTTTCACATGTTTCTAGCATGCTTATCCATTTTTTAAAGCATGTGTAGAAAAATCTCTTTCTTATCAAATTGCAAGCTATTGGGGTTGTTGAACTGGTGGAATTTCCCAAACTTACATAACAAAACTTTTGTTTTCATTTGTGGTGTGTGAATAAATTTTCTTTATTTACATTTGTTATAGCATTAAATTTTTTGCATACACAAACTATAAAATTTTGATTTCGTTGTCATCTATTCTCTTCTTTTGTCTACGAGATGAAGGGAAAAGTGAAAACTCAAGTTTTCATTTGAGAAAAAAGTATACATCTAAAATGGAAATGTACAATGCACAAATTTAGAGAGAGATATTTCCAAAAAGTGTCTAAAATGTTTAGGGATTTTAAACTCTTTTTAGACTATATGTATTTGGGTTTGCAATCGTCAGGAAAATGGGTAGGTGGGAGAATTTTAACCGAGTGTTGAATCCCAACCCATAAGTCATTCCTTACAAAAATATAGCCTGTTACACATGATAAATCAGTTTACAAGCATCAATGATTGTTAGGTCAACTTTTTGTAAATGGGCAAAATAATGGCTTGTTTGAGTCGGTTAAATATCCGTTCGTACGTTCACTAGAGAATTTAATGAGCGGTTTGTTATTCCCTTTAAAAGGTTTGGATCCATAGGTCATTTGCATCTTTAACATGTTTCTAGCATGCATATCCATTTTTTAAAGCATGTGTAGAAAAATCTCTTTCTTATCAAATTCCAAGCTATTGGGGTTGTTGATCTAGTGGAATTTCCCAAACATGGATAAAACAACTTTTGTGTTCATTTTGGTGTGTGAATATATTTTATTTACTTACATTTGTTATTGTTTTATTTTTTCCATACACAAACTCTAAAATTTTCATTTCGTTGTCATCTACTCTCTTTTTTGTCTACGAGATGAAGGGAAAAGTGAAAACTCAAGTTTTGATTTAACAAAAAAGTATACATCTAAAATGGAAATTCACAATGCGCAAATTTAGAGGGAGATCTTACAAATCTTGTTTTGCAATCGTCTGGAAAAGGGGAGGCGGGGGAATTTTAACTGAGTGTTGAATCCCAACCCATAAGTCATTCCTTACAAATATATAGCCCGTTACGCATGATAAATCACTTTAGAATCATGAATGGTCGTTAGCTCAGCTTTTTGTAAATGGGGGAAATAATGGCTTGTTTGACTCGGATAAATATCCGACCGCACGTTCACTTGAGAATTTAATGAGCGGTTTGGTATACTCTTTAAAATGTTTGGAGCCATAGGTCATTTGCATCTTTAACATGTTTCAAGCATGCATATCCATTTTTTAAAGCATGTGTAGAAAAATCTCTTTCCTATCAAATTCCAAGCTATTGGGGTTGTTGAACTAATGGAATTTCCCAAACTTGGGTAACAAAACTTTTGTGTTCACTTGTGGGGTGTGATGTGGTGTGTGAATAAATTTTCTTTTCTTACATTTGTTATTGCTTTAAATTTTCTCCACACACAAACTCTAAAATTTTCATTTCGCGGTCATCTATCCTCTTTTTTGTATACAAGATGAAGGGAAAAGGGAAAACTCAAGTTTTCATTTAAGAAAAAAGTAAACTTCTAAAATGGAAATGCACAACGCACAAAATTAGAGATATATATTTCACAAAAGTGTCTGTAATTTTTAAGGATTGTAAACTCCTTTTAGTTTATATATCAGGTTTTACAATCGTCGGGAAACGGAGGAGGTGGGGGAATTTTAACTGAGTGTTGAATCCCAACCCATAAGTCATTACTTACAAAAATATAGCCCGTTATGCTTGATAAAACACTTTAAAATTATCAATGATCGTTAGGTCAGCTTTTTGTATATGGGGGAAAAAATGGCTTGTTTGACTCGGGAAAATATCTCACCGCACAATCCCTTTATAATTTAATGAACGGTTTGTTATTCTCTTTAAAAGGTTTGGATCCATAGGTCATTTGCATCTTTCACATATTTCAAGCATGCTTATCCATTTTTTAAAGCATGTGTAGAAAAAACTCTTTCTTATCAAATTCCAAGCTATTCGGGTTGTTGAACTAGTAGAATTTCCCAAACTTGGATATCCAAACATTTGTGTTCATTTTTTGTGAGTGAATAAATTTTCTTTACTTACATTTGTTATTGTTTAAATTTTTTTCCATACACAAACTCTAAAATTTTCGTTTCGTTGTCATCTAATCTCTTTTTTTGTCTACGAGATGAACGGAAAAGTGAAAACTCAAGTTTTGGTTTAAGAAAAAAGTATACATCTGAAATGGAAATGCATAATGCACAAATTTAGAGAGCGATATTTCCAAAAAGTATCTATAGTTTTTAGGGATTGTAAACTCTTTTTAGTTATATATATCAGGTTTTGCAATCGTCGGGAAAAGGGGGAGGTAGGGGTATTTTAATTGAGTGTTGAATCCCAACCCATAAGTCATTCCTTACTAAATTATAGCCAGTTATGCATGATATATCACTTTACAATCATCAGTGATCGTTAGGTCAACTTTTTGTAAATAGGGAAAATAAAGAATTGTTTGACTCGGGTAAATATCCCACCGCACGTTCACTTGCGAATTTATTGAGCGGTTTGTTATTCTCTTTAAAAGGTTTGGCTCCATAGGTCATTTGCATCTTTAACATGTTTCTAGCATGCATATCCATTTTTTAAAGCATGTGTAGAAAAATCTTTTTCTTATCAAATTCAAAGCTATTGGGGTTGTTGATCTAGTGGAATTTCCCAAACTTGGATAACAAAAATTTTGTGTTCATTTGGGGTGTGTGAATATATTTTATTTACTTACATTTTTTATTGCTTTAAATTTTTTCCAAACACAAACTAAAAATTTTTTGTTTCGTTGTCATCTATTCTCATTTTTTTGTCTACGAGATGAAGGGAAAAGTGAAAACTCAAGTTTTGATTTAAGAAAAAAGTATACATCTTAAATTGAAATGCACAATGCACAAATTTAGAGAGAGATATTTCCAAAAAGTGCCTTGAATTTTTAGGGATTGTAAACTCTTTTTAGTTATATATATCAGGTTTTCCAATCGTCGGGAAAAGGGGGAGGCAGGGGGATTTTAACTGAGTGTTGAATTCCAACCCATATGTCATTCCTTACAAAATTATAGCCCGTTACTCATGGTAAATCGATTTAATTTCATCAATGATCGTTAGGTCAGCTTTTTGTAAATGAGGGAAATAATGGCTTGTTTGACTCGGGTAAATATCCCACCGCACGTTCACTTGAGAATTTAATGAGCGGTTTGTTATTCCCTTTAAAAGGTTTCAATCCTTAGGTCATTTGCATCTTTCACATGTATCAAGCATGCATATCCATTTTTTAAAGCAAATGTAGAAAAATCTCTTTCTTATGAAATTCATAGCTATTGGGGTTGTGTGACTAGTGGAATTTCCCAAACTTTGATAACAAAACTTTTGTGTTCATTTGGGGTGTGTAAATATATTTATTTACTTACATTTGTTATAGTTTTTTATATTTTCCTTACACAAACTCAATAATTTTCATTTCGTTGTCATCTATTCTTTTTTTTTTTGTCTACAAGATGAAGGGAAAGCTGAAAACTCAAGTTTTGATTTACGAAAAAAGTATGCATCTAAAATGGAAATGCACAATACACAAATTTACAGAGAGATATTTCCAAAAAGTGTCTATAATTTTTAGGGATTGTAAACTCTTTTTATTTATATATATCAGGTTTTTCAATCGTGGGGAAAAGGGGGAGGTAGGGAGATTTTAACTGAGTGTTGAATCCCAACCCATAAGTCATTGCTTACAAAATTATAGACCGTTACTCATGGTAAATCATTTTAATTTCATCAATGATCGTTTGGTCAGCTTTTTGTAAATGAGGGAAATAATGGCTTTTTTGAATCGGGTAAATATCCCATCGCACGTTCACTTGAGAATTTACGGAGCGGTTTGTTATTCTTTAAAAGGTTTCGATCCTTAGGTCATTTGCATCTTTCACATGTTTCAAGCATGCATATCCATTTTATAAAGCAAGTGTAGAAAAATCTCTTTCTTATCAAATTCCAAGCTATTGGGGTTCTTGGACTAGTGGAATTTCCCAAACATTGATAACAAAGCTTTTGTCTTCATTTGGTGTGTGTAAATATATTTTATTTACTTACATTTGTTATTGTTTTTTATTTTTTCCATACACAAACTCTAAAATATTCATTTTGTTGTCATCTATTCTTTTTTTTTTGTCTACAAGATGAAGGGAAAAGTGAAAACTCATGTTTTGATTTAAGAAAAAAGTATACATCTAAAATGCAAATGCACAATACACAAATTTAGAGAGAGATATTTCCAAAAAGTGTCTTTAATTTTTAGGGATTGTAAACTTTCTTTAGTTTTTATATATCAGGTTTGCAATCGTCAGGAAAAGGGGGAAGCGGGGGAATTTTAACTGAGTGTTGAATCCCAACCCATACGTCATTCCTCACAAAAATATAGCCCATTATGCATGATAAATCACTTTACAATCATCAATGATCGTTAGGTCAGCTTTTTGTAAGTGGGCAAAATAATGGCTTGTTTGACTTGGCTAAATATCCCATCGCACGTTCACTTGGGAATTTAATGAGCGGTTGTTAGTCTCCTTAAAAGGTTTGGATCCATAGGTCATTTGCATCTCTAACATGTTTTAGAAATTCATATCCATTTTTTAAATCCTGTGTAGAAAAATCTCTTTCTTATCAAATTCCAAGCTATCGGGGTTGTTGAACTAGTGGAATTTTCGAAACATGGATAATTAAACTTTTGTGTTCATTTGTGGTGTGTGAATAAATTTTCTAGTGTTTAATATATATCAGGTTTTGCAATCGTCGGGAAAAGGGGGAGGGGGAGAATTTTAATTGAGTGTTGAATCCCTACCCCTAAGTCATTCCTTACAAAAATATAGCTTGTGATGTATGATAAATCATTTTACAATCATCAATGATTGTTAGGTCAGCTTTTTGTAAATGGAGAAAATAATGGCTTGTTTGACTCGGGTAAAAATGCCACCCCACGTTCACTTGAGAATTTAATGAACGATTTGTTATTCTCTTTAAAAGATATGGAACCTTAGGTCATTTGCATCTTTAACATGTTTCAAGCATGCATATCCATTTTTTAAAGAATGGGTAGAAAAATCTCTTTCTTATCAAATTTCAAGCTATTGGGATTGTTGGACGAGCGGAATTTCCCAAACTTGGATAACAAAACTTTTGTGTTCATTTGTGGAGTGTGAATAAATTTTCTTTACTTAACTTTGGTATTGCTATAAATTTTTTCCATACACAAACTCTAAAATTTTCAATTCGTGTTCATCAAATCTCTTTTTTTCTACAAGATGAAGGGAAAAGTGAAAACTCAAGTTTTCATTTGAGAAAAAAGTATACATCTAAAATAGAAATCCACAATGCACAAATTTAGAGAGATATATTTCCAAAAAGTGACTCTAATTTTATGGGATTGTAAACTCTTTTTAGTTTTTATAAATCAAGTTTTGCAATCGTCGGGAAAAGGGGGAGGCGGGGGAAATTTAATTGAGTGTTGAATCCCTACCCATAAGTAATTCCTTACAAAAATATAGCCTATGATGCATGATAAATCACTTTACAATCATCAACGATTGATAGGTCAGCTTTTTGTAAATGAGGGAAATAATGGCTTGTTTGACTCAGGTAAAAATGCCACCCCACATTTACTTGTGAATTTAATAAGTGGTTTGTTATTCTCTTTAAAAGGTTTGGATCCTTAGGTCATTTGCGTCTTTAACATGTTTCAAGCATGCATATTCATTTTTTAAAGCATGGGTAGAAAAATCTCTTTCTTATCAAATTCCAAGCTATTGGGGTTGTTGAACTAGTTGAATTTCCAAAACTTGAATAACAAAACTTTTGTGTTCATTTGTGGTGTGTGAATAAATTTTCATTACTTACATTTGTTATTGCTTTAAATTTTTTCCATACACAAACTCTAAAATTTTCATTTCATTGTCATCTATTCTCTTTTTTGTCTACAAGATGAAGGGAAAAGTGACAACTCAAGTTTTGATTTAAGAAAAAAGTATACATCTAAAATGGAAATGCACAATGCAAAAAATTAGACAGAGATATTTCCAAAAAGTGTCTGTAATTTTTTTGGGATTGTAAACTCTTTTTAGTTTTTATATATAAGGTTTTGCAATTGTCGGGAAAAGAGGGACGCGGGGGAATTTTAACGGAATATTGAATCCCAACCCATACGTCATTCCTTACAAAAATATAGCCCGTTACGCATGATAAAATACTTTACAATCATCAATGATCGTTAGGTCAACTTTTTGTAAATGGGGGAAATAATGGCTTGTTTGACTCGGGTTAATATATCACGTCGACTTGAGAATTTAATGACGGTTTGTTATTCTCTTTAAAAGGTTCGGATCCATAGGTCATTTGCATCTTTAACATGTTTCAAGCATGCGTATCCATTTTTTAAGGCATGTGTAGAAAAAACTATTTCAAATCAAATTCCAAGCTATAGGGGTTGTTGAACTTGTGGAATTTCCCAAACTTGGATAACAAAAAATTTGTGTTCATTTGTGGCGTGAGAATAAATTTTATTTACTTATATTTGTTATTGCTTTAAATGGTTTCCATACACATACTCTAAAATTTTCATTTCGTTGTCATCTATTCACTTTTTTGTCTACGAGATGAAGAGAAAAGTGAAAACTCAAGTTTTGATTTAAGAAAAAAGTATACATCTAAAATGGAAATGCACAATGCACATATTTAAAGAGAGATATATCCAAAAAGTGTCTGTAATTTTTAGGGATTGTAAACTCTCTTTAGTTTTTATATAACAAGTTTTCCAATCGTTGGGAAAAGGGAGAGGTGGGGGAATTTTAACTGAGTGTTGAATCACAACCCATAAGTCATTCCTTACAAAAATATAGCCCATTACGCATGATAAATCATTTTACAATCATAACTGATCATTAGGTCAGCTTTTTGTTAATGGGCACAATAATGGCTTGTTTGACTCGGGCAAATATCCCATCGCACGTTCACTTGAGAATTTAATGAGCGGTTGTTAGTCTCATTAAATGGTTTGGATCCGTAGGTCATTTGCATATTTAACATGTTTCAAGCATGCTTATCCAATTTTTAAAGCAAGTGTAGAAAAATCTCTTACATATCAAATTCAAAGCTATTGGGATTGTTGAACAAGTGGAATTTCCCAAACTTGGATAGAAAACTTTTGTGTTCATTTTTGGTGTGTGACTAAATTTTCTTTACTTACATTTGTTATTGCTTTAAATTTTTTCCCTGAATAAACTCAAAAACTTTCATTTTGTTGTCATCTATTCTCTTTTTTTGTCTACGAGATGAAGGGAAAAGTGAAAACTCTACTTTTGATTTAAGAAAATAGTATACATCTAAAATTGAAATGCACAATGCACAAATTAAGAGAGATATAATTCAAAAAAGTTTTTGTAATTTTTAGGGATTGTAAACTCTTTTTAGTTTTTATATATCAGGTTTTGTAATCTTCTGGAAAAAGGGGAGGCGGGGGAATTTTAACTGAGTGTTGAATCCAAACCCTTAAGTCATTCCTTACAAAAATATAGCCCGTTACGCATGATAAATCACTTTACAATCATGAATGATCGTTAGGTCAGCTTTTTGTAAATGGGGGAAATAATGGCTTGTTTGACTCGGGTAAATATCCGATTGCACATTCTCTTGAGAATTTAATGAGCGGTTTCTTATTCTCTTTAAAAAGGCTTGGATCCATAGGTCATTTGCATCATTAACATGTTTCAAGCATGCATATCCATTTTTTAAAGCATGTCTAGAAAAATATCTTTCTTATCAAATTCAAAGCTATTGGGGTTGTTGAACTAGTGGAATTTCCCAAATTTGGATAACAAAACTTTTGTGTTCATTTGTGGTATGTGAATAAATTTTCTTTTCTTACATTTGTTATTACTTTAAATTTTCTCCATACACAAACTCTAAAATTTTCATTACGTTGTCATCTATTCTCTTTTTTGTCTACGAGATGAAGGGAAAAGTGAAAACTCAAGTTTTGATTTAAGAAAAAACTATACATCTAAAATGGAAATGCACAATGCACAAATTTAGAGAGAGCTATTTCCAAAAAATTTCTGTAATTTTTAGGGATTTTAAACTCTTTTAAGTTTTTGTATATCTTGTTTTGCAATGGTCAGGAAAAGGGGAGGCAAGGGAATTTTAACTGAGTGTTGAATCCCAACCCATAAGTCATTCCTTACAAAAATATATCCCGTTATGCATGATAAATCACTTTAGAATCATGAATTATCATTAGGTCAGCTTTTTGTAAATGGGGGAAATAATGGCTTGTTTGACTCGGGTAAATATCCGACCGCATGTTCACTTGAGAATTTAATGGGTGGTTTGTTATTCTCTTTAAAAGGTTTGGATCCATAGGTCATTTGTATCTGTAACATGTTTCAAGCATGCATATCCATTTTTTAAAGCATGAGTAGAAAAATCTCTTTCTTATCACATTCCAAGCTATTGGGTTTGTCGAACTAGTGGAATTTCCCAAACTTGGATAACAAAATTTTTGTGTGCATTTGTGGTGTGTGAATAAATTTTCTTTTCTAACATTTGTTATTGCTTTAAATTTTCTCCATACACAAACTTTAAAATTTTCATTTCCTAATCTACGAGATGAAGGGAAAAGTGAAAACTCAAGTTTTCATTTAAGAAAAAAGTAAACATCTAAAATGGAAATGCACAATGCACAAATTTAGAGAGATATATTTCCAAAAAGCGTCTGTAATTTTTAGGGATTGTAAACTCTTTTTATTTTATATATATCAGGTTTTGCAATCGTCGAGAAAAGGGGGAGGCGGGGGAATTTTAACTGAGTGTTGAATCCCAACCCATAAGTCATTCCTCACAAAAATATATCCTATTATGCATGACAAAACACTTTAAAATCATCAATGATCGTTAGTTCAGCTTTTTGTATAAGGGGAAATAATGGCTTGTTTGACTCGGGAAAATATCTCACCGAACAGTCACTTGAGAATTTAATGAGCGGTTTGTTATTCTCTTTAAAAGGTTTGGATCCATAGGTCATTTGCATCTTTCACATGTTTCAAGCATGCTTATCCATTTTTTAAAGCATGTGTAGAATAATCTCTTTCTTATCAAATTCCAAGCTATTCGGGTTGTTGAACTAGTAGAATTTCCCAAACTTGGATAACCAAATTTTTGTGTTCATTTGTGGTGAGTGAATAAATTTTCTTTACTTACATTTGTCATTGTTTAAATTTTTTTCCATACACAAACTCTAAAATTTTCATTTCGTTGTCATCTATTCTCTTTTTTGGTGTACGAGATGAAGGGAAAAGTGAAAACTCAAGTTTTGATTTAAGAAAAAAGTATACATCTAAAATGGAAATGCATAATGCACAAATTTAGAGAGAGATATTTCATAAAAGTGTCTGTAATTTTATGGGATTGTAAACTCTTTTTAGTTTTTATATATCAGGTTTTGCAATCGTCGGGAAAAGGGGGAGACGGGGGAAATTTAATTGAGTGTTGAATCCCTACCCCTAAGTAATTTCTTACAAAAATATAGCCTGCGATGCATGATGAATCACTTTACAATCATCAATGATTGTTAGGTCAGCTTTTTATAAACGGGGGAAATAATGGCTTGTTTGACTCGGGTAAAAATGCCACCCCACGTTTACTTGTGAATTTAATGAGCGGTTTGTTATTCTCTTTAAAAAGTTTTTATCCTTAGGTCATTTGCATCTTTAACATGTTTCAAGCAAGCATATCCATTTTTTAAACCATGGGTAGAAAAATCTCTTTATTATCAAATTCCAAGCTATTGGTGTTGTTGGACTAGCGGAATTTCCCAAACTTAGATAACAAAACTTTTGTGTTCATTTGTGGTGTGTGAATAAATTTTAATTACTTAAATTTTTTATTGCTTTAAATATTTTCCATGCACAAACTCTAAAATTTTCATTTCGTTGTCATCTATTCTCTTTTTTGGTCTACGAGATGAAGGAAAAAGTGAAAACTCAGGTTTTTATTTAAGAAAAAAGTATACATCTTAAATGGAATTGCATAATGCACAAATTTAGAGAGATATATTTCCAAAAAGTGTCTGTAATTTTTAGGGATTGTAAACTCTTTTTGGTTTTTATATATCAGGTTTTGCCATCATCGGGAAAAGGGGGAGGCGGGGGAGATTTTAACGGAGTGTTGAATCCCAAGCCATTAGTCATTCCTTACAAAATTATAACCCGTTACTCATGATAAATTGCTTTACAATCATCAATGATCATTAGGTCAGCTTTTTGTAAATGAGGGAAATAATGGCTTGTTTGACTCGAGTAAATATCCCACTGCACGTTCACTTGAGAATTTAATGAGCGGTTCGTTATTCTCTTTAAAAGGTTTTGATCCTCAGGTCATTTGCATCTTTAACATGTTTCAAGCATGCATATCCATTTTTTAAAGCATGTGTAGAAAAATCATTTTCTTATCAAATTCCAAGCTATTGGGGTTGTTGGACTAGTGGAATTTCCCAAAATTTGATAACAAAACTTTTGTGTTCATTTGTGGTGTGTGAATAAATTTTCTTTACTTACATTTGTTATTGCTTTAAATTTTTTCCATACACAAACTCTAAAATATTCATTTCGTTGTCATCTATTCTCTTTTTTTTCTACGCGATGAACGGAAAAGTGAAACTCAAGTTTTGATTTAAGAACAAAGTATACATCTAAAATAGAAATGCACAATACACAAATTTAGGGAGAGATATTTCAAAAAAGTGTCTTTAATGTTTAGGGAATGTAAACTTTCTTTAGTTTTTATATATCAGGTTTTGCAATCGTCAGGAAAAGGGGGTGGTAGGGGAATTTTAACTGAGTGTTGAATCCTAACCCATAAGTCATTCCTCACAAAAATATAGCCTGTTATGCATCATAAATCACTTTACAATCATCGATGATCGTTAGGTAAGCTTTTTGTAAATGCGCAAAATCATGGCTTGTTTGACTCGGCTAAATATCCCATCGCACGTTCACTTGAGAATTTAATGAGTGGTTGTTAGTCTCTTTAAAAGGTTTGGATCCATAGGTCATTTGCATCTTTAACATGTTTCAAGCATGCATATCCATTTTTTAAATCCCGTGTGGAAAAATCCTTTTCTTTCTAAATTCCATGCTATTGGGGTTTTTGAACTAGTGGAATTTCCCAAACTTGGATAACAAAACTTTTGCGTTCATTTTTGGAGTGTGAAAAAATTTTCTTTACTTAACTTTGGTATTGCTTTAAATTTTTTCCATACAGAAACTCTAAAATTTTCATTTCGTCTTCATCAAATCACTTTTTTTGCTACAAGATGAAGGGAAAAGTGAAAACTCAAGTTTCGATTTAAGAAAAAAGTATACATCTAATATGGAAATGCACAATGCACAAATTTAGAGAGAGGTATTTCCAAAAAGTGTCTGTAATTTTAAGGGATTGTAAACTCTTTTGATTTTTTATATATCAGGTTTTGCAATAGTCGGGAAAAGGGGGAGGCAGGGGAATTTTAATTGTGTGTTGAATTCCAACCCCTAAGTCATTCCTTAAAAAAATATAGCATGTGATGCATGATAAATCACTTTACAATCATCAATGATTGTTAGGTCAGCTTTTTGCAACTGGGGGAAATAAGGGTTTGTTTGACTCGGGTAAAAATGCCACCCCACGTTCACTTGTGAATTTAATGAGCAGTTTGTTATTCTCTTTTAAAGATTTCGATCCGCAGGTCATTTGCATCTTTAACATGTTTCAAGCATGCATATCCATTTTTTAAAGCATGGGTAGAAAAATCTCTTTCTTATCAAATTCCATGCTATTGGGGTGGTTGGACTAGTGGAATTTCCATAACTTGGAAACAAAACTTTTGTGTTCATTTGTGGTGTGTGAATAAATTTTCTTTACTTACATTTGTTAATGCTTTAAATTTTTTCCATACACAAAACTCTAAAATTTTCATTTCGTTGGCATCTATTGTCTTTTTTGTCTACAAGACGAAGGGAAAAGTGGAAACTCAAGTTTTGACTTAAGAAAAAAGTATACATCTAAAATGGAAATGCACGATGCAAAAATTTAGAGAGAGATATATCCAAAAAGTGACTGTTATTTTTAGGGATTGTAAACTTTCTTTAGTTTTTATATATCAAGTTTTCCAATCTTCTGGAAAAGGGGTAGGTGGGGAAATTTTAACTGAGTGTTGAATCTCTACCCATAAGTCATTCCTTACAAAAATATAGCCCATTATGCATGATAAATCATTTTACAAACATAAATGATCGTTAGGTCAGCTTTTTGTAAATGGGCGCAATATTGGCTTGTTTGACTTGGGTAAATATCCCATCGTACGTTCACATAAGAATTTAATGATCGGTTGTTAGTCTCATTAAATCGTTTGGATCTATAGGTCATTTGCATCTTTAACATGTTTCATGCATGCATATCCATTTTTTAAACCATGTGTATAAAAATATCTTTCTTATCAAATTCAAAGCTATTAGGGTTGTTGAACAAGTGGAATTTCCCAAACTTGGATAGAAAACTTTTGTGTTCATTTGTGGTGTGTGACTAAATTTTCTTTACTTACATTTGTTATTGCTTTAAATTTTTTTTCATACACAAACTCTAAAATTTTCATTTCGTTGTCATGTATTCTTTATTTTGTCTACGAGATGAAGGGCAAAGTGAAAACTCTAGTTTTGATTTAAGAAAAAATTAAACATCTAAAATGGTAATGCACAATGCACAAATTTAGAGAGAGATATTTCCAAAAAGTGTCTGTAATTTTATGGGATTGTAAACTCTTTTTAGTATTTATATATCAGGTTTTGCAATCGTCTGGAAAAGGGGGGCATTTTTCCATCACTTTAGAATCACGAATGATTGTTAGGTCAGCTTTTTGTAAATGGGGGAATTAATGACTTGTTTGACTCGTGCAAATATCCGATCGCACTTTCACTTGAGAATTAATGAACTATTTTTTATTCTCTTTAAAAGGTTTCGATCCTTAGGTCATTTGCATCTTTAACATGTTTCAAGCATCCATATCCATTTTTTAAAGCAAGTGTAAAAAAATCTCTTTCTTATATAATTCCAAGCTATTGGGGTTGTTGGACTAGTGGAATTTCCCTAACTTTGATAACAAAACTTTTGTGTTCATTTGTGGTGTGTGAATAAATTTTCTTTAGTTACATTTGTTATTGCTTTAAATTTTTTCCATACACAAACTCTAAAATTTTCATTTCGTTGTCATCTGTTCTCTTTTATGTCTACGAGGTGAAGGGAAAAGTGAAAACTCAAGTTTTGATTTAAGAAAAAAGTATACATCTAAAATGGAAATGCAAAACACACAAATTTAGAGAGAGAGATTTCCAAAAAGTGTCTTTAATTTATAGGGTTTGTAAACTTTCTTTAGTTTTTATATATCAGGTTTTGCAATCGTCAGGAAAAGGGGGAGGCGGGGGAATTTTAACCGAGTGTTGAATCGCAACCCATAAGTCATTCCTGATAAAAATATAGCCCGTTACGCATGATAAATCACTTTACAATCATCAATGATTGTTAGGTCAGCTTTTTGTAAATGGGCAAATTAATGGCTTGTTTGATTCGGCAAAATATCCCATCGCACGTTCACTTCAGAATTTAATGAGCGGTTGTTAGTCTCTTTAAAAGGTTTGGTTCTATAGGTCATTTGCATCTTTAACATGTTTCATGCATTCATATCCATTTTTTAAATCCTGTATGGAAAAATCTTTTTCTTATCAAATTCCAAGCTATTGGGGTTTTTGAACTAGTGGAATTTCCCACACTTGGATAACAAAACTTTTGTGTTCATTTGTGTAGTGTGAATAAATTTTCTTTACTTAACTTTGGTATTGCTTTAAATTTTTTCCACACACAAACTTTAAAATTTTAATTTCGTGTTCATCAAATCTCTTTTTTTTCTACGAGATGAAGCGAAAAGTGAAAACTCAAGTTTTGATTTAAGAAAAAAGTATACATCTAATATGGAAATGCACAATGCATTAATTTAGAGAGAGGTATTTCCAAAAAGTGTCTGTAATTTTTAGGGATTGTAAACTCTTTTTAGTTTTTATATATGAGGTTTTGCAATCGTCGGGAAAAAGGGGAGTCGGTGGAATTTTAATTGAGTGTCGAATCACTACCCCTAAGTCATTCCTTACAAAAATATAGCCTATGATGCATGATAAATCACTTTACAATCATCAATGATTGTTAGGTCTGCTTTTTGCAAATGGGGGAAATAATGGCTTGTTTGACTCAAGTAAAAATGCTACCCCACGTTCACTTGAGAATTTAATGAGCGGTTTTTTATTCTCTTTAAAAGGTATGGATCCTTAGGTCATTTGCATCTTTAACATGTTTCAGGCATGCATATCCATTTTTTAAAGAATGAGTAGAAAAATCTCTTTCTTATCAAATTCCAAGCTATTGGGGTTGTTGGACTAGTGGAATTTCCCAAACTTGGATAACAAAACTTTTGTGTTTATTTGTGGAGCGTGAATAAATTTTATTTACATAAATTTGGTATTGCTTTAAATTTTTTCCAAACACAACCTCTAAAATTTTCATTTCGTGTTCATCAAATCTCTTTTTTGTCTACGAGATGAAGGGAAAAGTGAAAACTCAAGTTTTGATTTAAGAAAAAATTATACATCTAAAATGGAAATGCACAATGCACAAATTTAGAGAGAGATATTTCCAAAAAGTGTTTGTTATTTTATGGGATAGTAAACTCTTTTTAGTTTTTAAATATCAGGTTTTGCAATTGTCGGGAAAAGGGGGAGGCGGGGGAAATTTAATTGAGTGTTGAATCCCTACCCCGAAGTAATTCCTTACAAAAATATAGCCTGTGACGCATGATCAATAACTTTACAATCATCAATGATTGTTAGGTAAACTTTTTGTAAATGGGGGAAATAATGGTTTGTTTGACTCGAGTAAAAATGCAACCTCACGTTCACTTGTGAATTTAATGAGCGGTTTGTTATTCTCTTTAAAAGGTTTGGATCCTTAGGTCATTTGCATCTTTAACATGTTTCAAGCATGAATATCCATTTTTTAAAGCGTGGGTAGAAAAATCTCTTTCTTATCAAATTCCAAGCTATTGGGGTTGTTAGACTAGTAGAATTTCCCAAACTTTGATAACAAAACTTTTGTGTTCATTTGTGGTGTGTGAATAAATTTTCTTTAATTACATTTGTTATTGCTTTAAATTTTTTCCATACACAAACTCTAAAATTTTCATTTTGTTGTCATCTATTCTCTTTTTTGTCTACGAGGTGAAGGGAAAAGTGAAAACTCAAGTTTTGATTTAAGAAAAAAGTATACGTCTAAAATTGAAATGCAAAACACACAAATTTAGAGAGAGATATTTCCAAAAAGTGTCTTTAATTTATAGGGATTGTAAACTTTCTTTAGTTTTTATATATCAGGTTTTGCAATCGTCAGGAAAAGGGGGAGGCGGGGGAATTTTAACTGAGTGTTGAATCGCAACCCATAAGTTATTCCTGATAAAAATATAGCCCGTTACGCATGATAAATCACTTTACAATCATCAATGATCGTTAGGTCAGCTTTTTGTAAATGGGCAAATTAATGGTTTGTTTGACTCGGGTTAATATCTCACCGCACGTTGACTTGAGAATTTAATGACGGTTTGTTATTCTCTTTAAAAGGATTGGATCCATAGGTCATTTGCATCTTTAACAAGTTTCAAGCATGTGTATCCACTTTTTAAAGCATGTGTAGAAAAATCTTTTTTTGATCAAATTCTGAGCTATTGCAGTTGTTGAACTTGTGGAATTTTCCAAACTGGGATAACAAAAAGTTTGTGTTCATTTGTGGTGTGCGAATAAATTTTCTTTACTTATATTTGTCATTACTTTAAATTTTTTCCATGCACAAACTCTAAAATTTTCATTTCGTTGTCATTTATTCTCTTTTTTGTCTACGAGATGAAGGGAAAAGTGAAAACTCAATTTTGATTTAAGAAAAAAGTATACATCTAAAATTGAAATGCACAATGCAAAAATTTCGAGAGAGATATATCCAAAAAGTGTCTGTAATTTGTAGGGATTGTAAACTCTCTTTAGTTTTTATATATCAAGTTTTCCAATCTTCAGGAAAAGGGGGAGGTGGGGGAATTTTAACGGAGTGTTGAATCCCAACCCATAAGTCGTTCTTTACTAAAATATAGCCCGTTACGCATGATAAAAAATTTTACAATCATAAATGATCATTAGGTAAGCTTTTTGTCAATGGGCACAATAATGGCTTGTTTGACTCGGGTAAATATCCCATCGGACGTTCACATGAGAATTTAATGAGCGGTTGTTAGTCTCATTAAATGGTTTGGATCCATAGGTCATTTGCATATTTAACATGTTTCAAGCATGCATATCCATTTTTTTAAGCATGTGTAAAAAAATCTCTTTCTTATCAAATTCAAACCTATTGGGGTTGTTGAACAAGTGGAATTTCCCAAACTTGGATAACAAAACTTTTGTGATCATTTGTGGGGTGTGAATAAATTTTCTTTACTTAACTTTGTTATTGGTTTAAATTTTTTCCATACACAAACTCTAAAATTTTCATTTCGTGTTTATCCAATCTCTTTTTTGTCTACGAGATGAAGGGAAAAGTGAAAACTCAAATTTTGATTTAAGAAAAAAGTATACATCTAAGATGGAAATGCACAATGCACAAATTTAGAGAGAGATGTTTCCAAAAAAAATTCTAATTTTTAGGGATTTTAAACTCTTTTAAGTTTTTATATATCTTGCTTTGCAATCGTCGGGAAAAGGTACAGGCGAGGGAATTTTAACTGAGTGTTGAATCCCAACTCATGCGTTATTCTTTACAAAAATATAGCATTTTACGCATGATAAAACTCTTTAGAATCATGAATGATCGTTAGGTCAGCTTTTTGTAAATGGGGGAAATAATGGCTTGTTTGACTCGCGTAAATATCTGACCGCACGCTCACTTGTGAATTTAATGAGCGGTTTAATATTCTCTTTAAAAGGTTTGGATCCATAGGTCATTTCCATCTTTAACATGTTTCAAGCGTGCATATCCACTTTTTAAGGCATGTGTAGAAAAATCTCTTTCTTACCAAATTCCAAGCTATTGGGTTTGTTGAACTAGTGGAATTTCCCAAACTTGGATAACAAAAATTTCGTGTTCATTTGTGGTGTGTGAATAAATTTTCTTTTCTTACATTTGTTATTGCTTTAAATTTTTTCCATACACAAACTCTAAAATTTTCATTTCGTTGTCATCTATTCTCTTTTTTGTCAGTGAGATGAAGGGAAAATTGAAAACTCATGTTTTGATATAAGAAAACAGTATACATCTAAAATGGAAATACACAATGAACAAATTTAGAGAGTGATATTTCCAAAAAGTGTCTGTAATTTTAAGGGATTTTAAACACCTTTTAGTTTTTACATATCAGGTTTAGCAATCGTCGGGAAAAGGGGGTGGCGAGGGAATTTTAACTGAGTGTTGAATCCCAATCTATAAGTCATTCCTTACAAAAATATAGCCCGTTACACTTGATCAATCACTTTACAATCATCAATGATCGTTAGGTTAGCTTTATGAAAATTGGCAAAATAAAGGCTTGTTTGACTCGGGTAAATATCCCACCGCACGTTCACTTGTGAATTTAATGAGTGGTTTGTTATTCTCTTTAAAAGGATTGGTCCTGAGGTCATTTGCTTCTTTAACATGTTTCAAGCATGCGTATCCATTTTTTAAAGCATGTGTAGAAAAATCTTTTTCTAATCAAATTCCAAGCTATTGGGGTTGTTGAACTTGTGGAATTTCCCAAACTGGGATAACAAAAAATTTGTGTTCATTTGTGGCGTGTGAATAAATTTTCTTTACTTATATTTTTTATTGCTTTAAATTTTTTCCATACACAAACTCTAAAATTTTCATTTCGTTGTCATGTCTTCTTGTTTTTGTCTACGAGATGAACGGAAAAGTGAAAACTCAAGTTTTGATTTAAGAAAAAAGTATACATCTAAAATTGAAATGCACAATGCACAAATTTAGAGAGAGATATATCCAAAAACTGTCTGTAATTTTTAGGGATTGTAAACTCTCTTTAGTTTTTATATATCAAGTTTTCCAATTTTCGGGAAAAGGGGGAGGTGGGGGAATTTGAACTGAGTGTTGAATACCAACCCACAAGTCATTCCTTACAAAAATATAGCCCATTACGCATGATAAATCACTTTACAATCATCGAAGATCATTACGTTAGCTTTTTTTAAATGGGCAAAATAATGGCTTGTTTGACTCGGGTAAATATCCCACCGCATGTTCACTTGAGAATTTAATGAACAATTTGTTATTCTCTTTAAAAGGTTTGGATCCATAGGTCATTTTGATCTTTAACAAGTTTCAAGCATGCATATCCATTTTTTAAAGCATGTGTAGAAAAATCTCTTTCTTATCAAATTCCAAGCTATTGGGGTTGTTGAACTAGTGGAATTTCCCAAACTTGGATAACAAAACTTTTGTGATCATTTGTGGGGTGTGAATAAATTTTCTTTACTTAATTTTGTTATTGGTTTAAATTTTTTCCATACAGAAACTCTAAAATTATCATTTCGTATTTATCTAATCTCTTTTTTCTCTATGAGATGAAGGGAAAAGTGAAAACTCAAGTTTTGATTTAAGAAAAAAGTATACATCTAAAATGGAAATGCACAATGCACAAATTTAGAGAGAGATATTTCCAAAGAGTGTCTTTAATTTTTAGGGATTGTAAACTCTTTTTAGTTTTTATATATTAGGTTTTGCAATTGACGGGAAAAGGGGGAGGCGGGGGAACTATAACTGAGTGTTGAATCCCTACCCCTAAGTCATTCCTTACAAAAATATAGCCCATGACGCATGATAAATCACATTACAATCATCAATGATCATTAGGTCAGCTTTTTTTAAATGGGGGAAATAATGGCTTCTTTGTCTCGGGTACAAATGCCACCCCACATTCACTTGAGAATTTAATGAGCAGTTAGTTATTCTCTTTAAAAGGTTTGGATCCTTTGGTCATTTGCATCTTTAACATATTTCAAGCATGCATATCCATTTTTTAAAAGCATGTGTAGAAAAATCTCTTTCTTATCAAATTCCAAGCTATTGGGGTTGTTGGACTAGTGGAATTTCCCAAACTTGGATAACAAAACTTTTGTGATCATTTGTGGTGTGTAAATAAATTTTCTTTACTTAACTTTGTTAATGCTTTAAATTTTTTCCATACAAAACTCTAAAATTTTCATTTCATTGCCATTCATTCTCTTTTTTGTCAACGAGATGAAGGGAAAAGTGAAAACTCAAGTTTTGACTCAAGAAAATAGTACACATCTAAAATAGAAATGCTCAAGGCACAAATTTAGAGAGAGATATTTCCAAAAACTGTCTAATTTTTAGGGATTGTAAACTCTTTTTAGTTTTTATAAATCAGGTTTTGCAATGGTCGGGAAAAAGGGGGAGGCGGGATAATTTGAACTGAGTGTTGAATCCCAACCCTTAAGTCATTCCTTAGAAAAATATAGCCCGTTACGCATGATAAATCACTTTACAATCATCAATGATCATTAGGTCAGCTTTTTGTACATGGGAAAATTATTGGCTTTTTGACTCGACTAAATATCCCACCGCACGTTCACTTGAGAATTTAATGAGCGGTTTTTTATTCTCTTTAAAAGGTTGGGATCCATAGGTCCTTCTCATCTTTAACATGTTTCAAGCATGCATATCCATTTTTTAAAGCATGTGTAGAAAAATTTCTTTCTTATCAAATTCAAAGCTATTGGGGTTGTTGAACTAGTGGAATTCCCCCTACATGGATAATAAAACTTTTGTGTTCATTTGTGGTGTGTGAATTAATTTTCTTTACTTACATTTTTTATTGCTTTAAATTTTTTCCATAAACAAAATATAAAATTTTCATTTTTTTGTCATCTATTCTCTTTTTTTTCTACGAGAAGAAGGGAAAAGTGAAAACTTAAGTTATGATTAAATAAAAAAGTAAACATCTAAAATGGAAATGGACAATGCAGAAATTTAGAAAAAAAATGTGTCTGTAATTTTAGGGATTGTAAACTCCTTTTAGTTTTTATATATCAGGTTTTGCAATCGTCAGGAAAAGGGGGAGGCGGGGGAATTTTAACTGAGTGTTGAATCCCAACTCATAATTTTTTTCTTAAAAAAATATAGCCCATTTCGCATGATAAATCACTTTACAATCATCAATGATCGTTAGGTCAGCATTTTGTAAATGGGGGAAATAATGGCTTGTTTGACTCGGGTAAATATCCGACTGTACGTTCACTTGAGAATTTAATGAGCGGTTTGTTATTCTCTTTAAAAAGTTTGGATCCATAGGTCATTTGCATCTTTAACATGTTTCAAGCATGCATATCCAATTTTTAAAGAATGGATAGAAAAATCTCTTTCTTATCAAATTCCAAGCTATTGGGGTTGTTGGACTAGTGGAATTTCCCAAACTTCGATCACAAAACTTTTGTATTCATTTTTGGAGTGTGAATAAATTTTCTTTACTTAACTTTGGTACTGTTTTAAATTTTTTCCATACACAAACTCTAAAATTTTCATTTCGTGTTCCTCAAATCTCTTTTTTGTCTACGAGATGAGGGGAAAAGTGAAAACTCAAGTTTTGATTTAAGAAAAAAGTATACATCTAAAATGGAAACGCACAATGCACAAACTTAGAGAGAGATATTTCCAAAAAGTGTCTATAATTTTATGGGATAGTAAACTCTTTTCACTTTTTAAATATCAGGTTTTGCAATCGTCGGGAAAAGGGGGAGGCGGAGGAAATTTAATTGAGTGTTGAATCCCTACCCCTAAGTAATTCCTTACAAAAATATAGCCTGTGATGCATGATAAATCACTTTACAATCATCAATGATTGTTAGGTCAGCCTTTTGTAAATGGAGGAAATAATGGCTTGTTTGACTCGGGTAAAAATGCCACCCCACGTTCACTTGTAAATTTAATGAGCGGTTTGTTATTCTCTTTAAAAGGTTTGGATCCTTAGGTCATTTTGCATCTTTAACATGTTTCAAGAATGCATATCCATTTTTTAAAGCGTGGGTAGAAAAATCTCTTTCTTATCAAATTCCCAAGCGTGTGTGAATAAATTTTCTTTACATACATTTGTTATTGCTTTAAATTTTTTCCCTACACAAACTCTAAAATTTTCATTTCGTTGTCATCTATTCTCTTTTTTGTCTACAAGATGAAGAGAAAAGTGAAAACTAAATTTTTGATTTAAGAACATAGTATACATCCAAAATGGAAATACACAATGCAAAAATTTAGAGAGAAATATTTCCAAAAAGTGTCTGTAATTTTTTGGGATTGTAAACTCTTTTTAGTTTTTATATATAAGGTTTTGCAATCGTCAGGAAAAGAGGGAGGCGGGGGAATTTTAATTGAATGTTGAATCCCAACCCATAAGTCATTCCTTACAAAAATATAGCCCGTTACGCAAGATAAAACATTTTACAATCATCAATTATCGTTAGGTCAGCTTTCTGGAAATGGGCAAAATAATCGTTTGTTGGACTCGGGTTAATATCTCACCGCACGTTGACTTGAGAATTTAATGACGGTTTGTTATTCTCTTTAAATGGATTGGATCCATAGGTCATTTGCATCTTTAACATGTTTCAAGCATGTGTATCCTTTTTTTAAAGCATGTGTAGAAAAATCTCTTTCTAATCAAATTGCAAGCTATTGGGGTTGTTGAACTTGTCGAATTTCCCAAAATGGGATAACAAAAAATTTGTGTTCATTTGTGGCGTGCGAATAAATTTTCTTTACTTATATTTTTTATTGCTTTAAATTTTTTCCGTACACAAACTCTAAAATTTTCATTTCGTTGTCATCTATTCTCTTTTTTGTGTACGAGATGAAGGGAAAAGTGAAAACTCAAGTTTTGATTTAAGAAAAAAGCATACATCTAAAATGGAAATGCACACTGCACAAATTTAGAGAGAGTTGTTTCCAAAAAAAAATTTTAATTTTTAGGGATTTTAAACTCTTTTAAGTTTTTATATATCTTGTTTTGCAATCGTCGGGAAAAGGGGCAGGCGGGGGAATTTTAACTGAGTATTGAATCCCAACCCTTAAGTCATTCCTTACAAAAATATAGCATGTTACGCATGATAAATCTCTTTAGAATCATGAATGATTGTTAGGTCAGCTTTTTGTAAATAGGGGAAATAATGGCTTGTTTGACTCGGGCAAATATCCGACCCCACGTTCACTTGAGAATTTAATGAGCGGTTTTATATTCTCTTTAAAAGGTTTGGATCCATAGGTCATTTCCATCTTTAACATGTTTCAATCATGCATATCCATTTTTTAAAGAATGTGTAGAAAAATCTCTTTCTTATCAAATTCCACGCTATTGGGGTTGTTGAACTAGTGGAATATCCCAAAATTGGATAACAAAACTTTCGTGTTCATTTGTGGTGTGTGAATAAATTTTCTTTACTTACATTTGTTATTGCTTTAAATTTTCTCCTTACACAAACTATAAAATTTTCATTTCGTTGTCATCTATTCTCTTTTTTGTCTACGAGATGAATGGAAAAGTGAACATCTAAAATGGCAATGCACAACACAAAAATTTAAAGAGATATATTTTCAAAAATATTCTGTTATTTTTAGGGATTGTGAACTCTTTTTAGTTTATATATATCAGGTTTTGCAATCGTCTGGAAAAGGGGGAGGCGGGGCAATTTTAACTGAGTGTTGAATCCAAACCCATAAGTCATTCCTTAGAAAAAGATAGCCTGTTATACATGATTAAACACTTTAAAATCATCAATGATCATGAGGTCGGCATTTTGAATATGGGGGAAATAATGGCTTGTTTGACTCAGAAAAAAAATCTCACCGCACGTTCACATGCGAATTTAATGAGTGGTTTGTTATTCTCTTTAAAAGGTTTGGATCCATAAGTCATTTGCATCTTTCACTTGTTTCAAGCATGCTTATCCATTTTTTAAAGCATGTGTAGAAAAATCTCTTTCTTATCAAATTCCAAGCTATTGGGGTTGTTGAAATAGTAGAATTTCCCAAAATTGGATAACAAAACTTTTGAGTTCATTTGTGGTGAGTGAATAAATTTTATTTACTTACATTTGTTATTTTTCTAATTTTTTTTCCATACACAAACTCTAAAATTTTCATTTCATTGTCATCTATTCTCTTTTTTTGTTTACGAGATGATGGGGAAAGTGAAAAATCAAGTTTTGATTTAAGAAAAAAGTAAACATCTAAAATGGAAATGCACAAGGAACAAATTTAGAGAGAGATATTTCATAAATGTGTCTATAATTTATAGGGAGTGTAAACTCTTTTTAGTTATATATATCAGGTTTTGCAATCGTCGGGAAAAGGGGGAGGCAGGGGGATTTCAACTGAGTGTCGAATTCCAACCCATAAGTCATTCCTTACAAAATTATAGCCCGTTATGCATGATAAATCACATTACAATCATCAGTGATCGTTTGGTCAGCTTTTTGTAAATGGGAAAAAAAGGCTTTTTGACTTGGGTAAATATTCCACCACAGGTTCACTTGAGAATTTAATGAGCGGTTTTTGATTCTCTTTAAAAGGTTTGGATCTTTAGATCATTTGCATCTTTAACATGTTTCAAACATGCATATCCATTTTTAAAGCATGTTTAGAAAAATCTCTTTCTTATCTAATTCCAAGCTATTGGGGTTGTTGCACTAGTGGAATTTCCCAAACTTGGATAACATAACTTTTGTGTTCATTTGTATTGCGTGAATAAATTTTATTTACTTATATTTTTTATTGTTTTAAATTTTTTCCATACACAAACTCTAAAATTTTCATTTCGTTGTCATCTATTCTCTTTTTTGTTAACGGGATGAATGGAAAAGTGAAAACTCAAGTTTTGATATAAGAAAAAAGTATACATCTAAAATGGAAATGCCCAATGCACAAATTTAGAGAGAGAGGTATTTCCAAAAAGTGTTTGTAATTTTTAGGAATTGTAAACTCTTTTTATTTTTTATATATGAGTTTTTGTAATCGTCTAGTAAAGGGGGAGGCGGGGGAATTTCAACTGAGTGTTGAATCCCAACCCATAAGTCATTTCTTACAAAAATATAGCCCGTTACGCAAGATAAATCACTTTAGAATCATGAATGATCGTTAGGTCAGCTTTTTGTAAATGGGGGAAATATTGGCTTGTTAGACTCGGGTAAATATCCAACCGCACGTTCACTTGAGAATTTAGTGAGCTGTTTGTTATTCTCTTTAAAAAGTTTGGATCCATAGGTCATTTGCATCTTTAACATGTTTCAAGCATGCATATCCTTTTTTTAAAGCATGTCTAGAAAAATATCTTTCTTATCAAATTCCAAGCTATTGGGGGTTGTTGAACTAATGGAATTTCCTAAACTTGGATAACAAAACTTTTGTGTTCATTTGTGGTGTGTGAATAAAATTTATTTTCTTACATTTGTTATTGCTTTAAATTTTCTCCATACACAAACTCTAATATTTTCATTTCATTGGCATCTATTCTCTTTTTTGTCTACGAGATGAAGGGAAAAGTGAAAACTCAATTTTGATTTAAGAAAAAGTATACATCTAAAATGGAAATGCACAACGCACAAATTTAGAGAGAGATATTTCCAAAAAAATTCTGTAATTTTTAGGGATTTTAAATTCTTTAAAGATTTTATATATCTTGTTTTGCAATCATAGGGAAAAGGGACAGGAGGGGGAATTTTAACTGAGTGTTGAATCCCAACCCATAAGTCATTCCTTACAAAAATATAGCCCGTTATGCATGATAAATCACTTTACAATCATCAGTGACCGTTAGGTCAGCTTTTTGTAAATGGGAAAATAAAGTCTTTTTTTGACTCGGGTAAATATCCCACTGCACGTTCACTTTAGAATTTAATGAGCGGTTTTTTATTCTCTTTAAAAGGTTTGGATCCTTAGATCATTTACATCTTTAACATGTTTCAAGCATGCATATCCATTTCTTAAAGCATGTGTAGAAAAATCTCTTTCTTATCAAATTCCAAGTTATTGGGGTTGTTGGACTAGTGGAATTTCCCAAACTTGGATAACAAAAATTTTGTGTTCATTTGTGTTGTGTGAATAAATTTTCTTTACTTACTTTTTTGACTGCTTTAAATTTTTTCCGTACACAAACTCTAAAATTTTCATTTCGTTGTCATCTATTCTCTTTTTTGTCAACGAGATGGAGGAAAAAGTGAAAACTCAAGTTTTTATATAAGAAAAAAGTATACATCTAAAATGAAAATGCACAATGCATAAATTTAGAGAGTGATATTTCCAAAAAGTGTCAATAATTTTAAGGGATTTTAAACTCTTTTTAGTTTTTTACATATCAGGTTTAGCAATTGTGGGGAAAAGGGGGTGGCGGGGGAATTTTAACTGAGTTATGAATCCCAACCCATAAGTCATTCCTTACAAAATTAAAGCCCGTTACACACGATCAATCATTTTACAATCATCAATGATCGTTAGGTCAGCTTTTTGAAAATGGGCAAAATAAAGGCTTGTTTGACTCGGGTAAATATCCCACCGCACGTTCACTTTTGAATTTAATGAGCGGTTTGTTATTCTTTATAAAAGGTTTGGATCCTGAGGTCATTTGCATCTTTAACATGTTTCAAGCATGCATCTCCCTTTTTTAAAGCATGTGTAAAAAAATCTCTTTCTTATCAAATTTCAAGCTATTGGGGTTATTGAACTAGTGGAATTTCCCAAACTTGGATAACAAAACTTTTGGGTTCATTTGTGGTGTGTGAATAAATTTTCTTTACTTAAATTTGTTATTGCTTGAAATTTTTTCCATAGACAAACTCTAAAATTTTCATTTCGTTGTCATCTATTCTATTTCTTGTCTACGAGATGAAGGGAAAAGTGAAAACTCAAGTTTTGATTTAAGAAAAAAGTATACATCTAAAATGGAAATGCACAATGCACATATTTAGAGAGAGATATTTCCAAAAAGTTTCTATAATTTTTAGGGATTGTAAACTCATTTCAGTTTTTATATATCAGGTTTTCCAATAGTCGGGAAAATGAGGAGGCGGGGGAATTTTAACTTAGTGTTGAATCCCAACCCATAAGTCATTCCTTACAAAAATATAGCTCGTTATGCTTGATAAATCACTTTACAATCATCAATGATCGTTTGGTCAGCTTTTGTAAATGGGCAAAATAATGGCTTGTTTCACTCGGGTATATATCCCACCACACGCTCACTTGAGAATTTAATGAGCGGTTTCTTATTCTCTTTAAAAGGTTTGGATCCATAGGTCATTCGCCTCTTTAACATGTTTCAAGCATGCGTATCCATTTTTTAAAGCATGTGTAGAAAAATCTGTTTCTTATCAAATTCCAAGCTATTGGGGTTGTTGAACTAGTGGAATTTCCACAACTTGGATAACAGTACTTTTGTGTTCATTTGTGGTGTGTGAATAAATTTTCTTTACTTACATTTGTTATTCCGTTAAACTTCTCCCATACATAAACTCTAAAATTTTAATTTCGCTTTCATCTTTTCTCTTATTTTTCTACGAGATGAAAGGAAAAGTGAAAACTCAAGTTTTGATTTAAGAAAAAAGTATACATCTAAAATAGAAAAGCACAATGCACAAATTTAGAGAGAGATATTTCCCAAAAGTGTCTGTAATTTTTATGGATTGTAAACTCTTTTTAGTTTTTATATATCAGGTTTTGCAATCGTCACGAAAAGGGGGTTGCAGGGGAATTTTAATTGAGTGTTGAATCCCTACCCCTAAGTCATTGCTTACAAAAATATAGCCCGTGACACATGATAAATCACTTTACAATCATCAATGATCGTTAGGTCAGCTTTTTGTATATGGGGGAAATAATGGCTTGTTTGACTCGGGTAAAAATGCCACCCCATGTTCACTTGAGAAATTAATGAGCAGTTTGTTATTCTCTTTAAAAGGTTTGGATCATTAGGTCATTTGCATCTTTAACATGTTTCAAGCATGCATATCCCATTTTTAAAGCATGTGTAGAAAAATCTCTTTCTTATCAAATTCCAAGCTATTGGGGTTGTTTGACTAGTCGAATTTCCCAAACTTGGATAACAAAACATTTGTGTTCATATGTGGTGTGTGAATAAAGTTTCTTCACTTACATCAGGTATTGCTTAATTTATCCATACACAAACTCTAAAATTTTCATTTTGTTGCCATCCTTTCTCTTTTTTGTCTACTAGATGAAGGGAAAAGCGAAAACTCATGTTTGGTTCAAGAAAATTGTATACATCTAAAATAGAAATGCTCAAAGCACAAATTTAGAAAGAGATATTTCCAAAAAGTGTCTATAATTTCTATGGATTGTGAACTCTTTTTAGTTTTTATATATCAGGTTTTGCAATCATCGGGAAAAGGGGGAGGCAGGGGAATTTGAACTGAGTGTTGAATCCCAACCCATAAGTCATTGCTTAAAAAAAATATACCCCGTTACGCATGATAAATCACTTTACAATCATCAATGATTGTTAGGTCAGCTTTTTGTAAATGGGCAAAATATTGGCTTGTTTGACTCGGGTAAATATCCCACCGCATGTTCACTTGAGAATTTAATGAGCGGTTTCTTATTTTCTTCAAAAAATTTGGATCCATAGTTCATTTGCTGCTTTAACATGTTTCAAACATGCATATCCATTTTTTATAGCATGTGTAGAAAAATCTCTTTCTTATCAAATTCCAAGCTATTGGGGTTGTTGAACTAGTAGAATTTCCCAAACTTGGATTAAAAAAAATTTTGTTCATTTCTGGTGTGTGAATTAATTTTCATTACTTACATTTGTTATTACTTTAAATTTTTTCCATACACAAACTCTAAAATTTTCATTTCATTGTCAACTATTCTCTTTTTTGTCTACGAGATGAAGGGAAAAGTGAAAACTCAAGTTTTGATTTATTCAAAAAGTATACATCTAAGATGGAAATGCACAATGCAAAAATTTAGAGAGAAATATTTCCAAAAAGTGTCTGAAATTTTTAGGGATTGTAAACTCTTTTCAGTTTTCATATATCAGGTTTTGCAATCGTCGGGAAAAGGGGGAGGCGGGGGAATTTTAACTGAGTGTTGAATCCCAACCCATAAGTCATTCCTTAGAAAAATATAGCCCGTTACGCATGATAAATCACTTTAAATACATCAATGATTGTTCGATCAGCTTTTTGTAAATGGGAAAAATATTGGCTTGTTTGACTCGGGTAAATATCCCACTGCACGTTCACTTGAGAATTTAATGAGTGATTTGTTAATCTCTTTAAAAAGTTTGGATCCATAGGTCAATTGTATCTTGAACATGTTTCAATCATGCATATCCATTTTTTAAAGCATGTGTAGAAAAATCTTTTTCTTATCAAATTCCAAGCTATTGGGGTTGCCGAACAAGTTGAATTTCCCAAACTAGGATAACAAAACATTTGTGGTCATTTGTGGTGTGTGAATAAAGTTTATTTGCTTACATTTGTTATTGCTTCAAATTTTTTCCATTCACAAACACTCTAATTTTCATTTAGTTGCATCTATTCAGTTTTTTGTCTACAAGATGAAGGGAAAAGTCAAAACTGAAGTTTTGATTCAAGAAACAAGTATTCGCAAAAAGTTTCTATAAATTTTAGAGATTGTAACATCTTTTTAGTTTATATATATCAGGTTTTGCAATCATCGGGAAAAGGGGGATGCGGGGAAATTTTAACTGAGTGTTGAATCCCAACCCATAAGTCATTCCTTACAAAAATATAGCCCGTTACGCATAATAAATCACTCTACAATGATGAATGATCATTAGGTCAGCTTTTTGTAACTGGGCAAAATAATGGCTTGTTTCACTCGGGTAAATTTCCTACCACACGTTGACTTGAAAATTTAATGAGCGGTTTGTTATTGTCTTGAAAATTTTTAGATCCATAGGTCATTTGCTTCTTTAACATGTTTCAAGCATGCATATCCATTTTTTAAAGCATGTGTAGAAAAGTTTCTTTCTTATCAAATTCCAAGTTACTGGGGTCATGGAACAAGTGGAATTTCCAAAACCTGGATAACAAAATATTTGTGTTCATTTGAGGTGTGTGAATAAGTTTTCTTTACTTACATTTGTTATTGCTTCAAATTTTTTCCATACACAAACTCTATAATTTTATTTTCGTTGTCATCCATTCACTTTTTTGTCTACGAGATGGAGGGAAAAGTCAAAACTCAAGTTTTTATTCAAGAAAAAAGTATACTTCTAAAATGGAAATGCACAATGCACAAATTTAAAGAGAGATATTTCAAAAAAGTTTCAGTAATTTTTAGGGATTGTAAACTCTTATTAGTTCTTATATATCAGGTTTTGCAATCGTCGGAAAAAGGGGGATGCTAGGAAATTTTAACTGAGTGTTAAATCCCAACCCATAAGTCATTCCTTAAAAAAATATATCCCGTTACGCATGATAAATCACTTTACAATCATCAATGATCATTAGATCAGCTTTTTGTAAATGGGCAAAATAATTGCTTGTTTGACTCGGGTAAATATCCTACTGCACGTTCACTTGGGAATTTAATGCACAATTTGTTACTCTCTTTAAAAGGTTTGGATCCATAGGTCATTTGAATCTTTAACATGTTTCAAGCAAGCACATTTATTTTTTAAACCATATGTAGAAAAATCTTTTTCTTATCAAATTCCAAGCTATTGGAGTTGTCGAACTAGTGGAATTTCCAAAAATTGGATAACAAAACTTTTGTGCTCATTTGTGGTGTGTGAATAAATTTTCTTTACTTACATTTTTTATTGCTAAAATTTTTTTCCATAAACAAACTCTAAAATTTTCATTTCGTTGTCATCTATTCTCTTTTTTGTCTACGGGATGAAGGGAAAAGTGAAAACTCAAGTTTTGATATAAAAAAAGTATAGATCTAAAATGGAAATGCACAATGAAAAAATTTAAAAAGAGATATTTCAAAAAAGTGTCTGTAATTTTTATGGATTGTAAACTCTTTTTAGTTTTTATATATCAGGTTTTGCAATAGTCGGGAAAAGGGGGAGGCGGGAGAATTATAACTAAGTGTTGAATCCCAACCCATAAGTTATTCCTTAAAAAGATATATCCCATTAGACATGATAAATCACTTTACAATCATCAATGATCGTTAGGTCAGGTTTTTGTAAATGGGCAAAACAAAGGCTTCTTTGACTCGGGTAAATATCCCACCACACGTTCACTTGAGAATTGAATGAGCGGTTTGTTATTGTCTTTAAAAGGTCGGATCCATAGGTCATTTGCATCTTTAACATGTTTCAAGCATGGATATCCTTTTTTTAAAACGTGTGTAAAAAAATCTTTCTTACCAAATTCAGAGCTATTGGGGTTGTTGAACTAGTGGAATTTCCCAAACTTGGATAACAAAACATTGGTGTTCATTTGTGGTGTTCGAATAAATTTTCTTTACTTACATTTTTAATTTCATTAAATATTTTCCATACACAAACTCTAAAATTTGCATTTCGTTGTCATCTATTCTCCTTTTTGTCTACGAGATGAAGGAAAAAGTGAAAACTCAAGTTTTGATTCAAGAAAAAAGTATGTATCTAAAATGGAAGTGCACAATGCACAAATTTACAGAGAGATACTTCCAAAAAGTGTGTATAATTTTTGTGGATGGTAAACTCTTTTAAGTTTTTGTATATCAGGTTTTGTAATCGTCGGGAAAAGGGGGAGGCAGGGGAATTTTAACTGAGTGTTGAATTCCAACCCATAAGTCATTCCTTAAAAAAATAAAGCCCGTTACACGTGTTAAATCACTTTAAAATCATCAATGATCATTAGGTAAGTTTTTTTGTAAATGGGCAAAATATGGGCTTCTTTGACTTGGGTAAATATCCCACCGCACGTTCACTTGAGAATTTAATGAGCGGGTTTTATTCTCTTTAAAAGATTATGATCCATAGTTCATTTGCATCTTTAACATGTTTCAAGCATGCATATCCATTTTTTAAAGCATGTGTAGAAAAATCTCTTTCTTATCAAATTCCAAGCTATTGGGGTTGTAGAACTAGTGAAATTTCCAAAACTTGGATAACAAAACTTTTGGGTTCATTTGTGGTGTGTGAATAAATTTTCTTTACTTACATTTGTTATTGCTTTAAATTTTTTCCGTACACAAACTCTTAAATTTTCAATTCGTTGTCATCTATTCTCTTTTTTGTCTACGAGATGAAGGGAAAAGTGAAATCTCAAGTTTTGATTTAACAAAAAAGTATACATCTAAGATGGAAATGTACAATGCACAAATTTAAAGAGAGATATTTCCAAAAAGTGTCTATAAATTTTTTGGATGGTAAACTCTTTTAAGTTTTTGTATATCAGGTTTTGTAATCGTCGGGAAAAGGGGGAGGCTGGGGAATTTTAACTGAGTGTTGAATCCCAACCCATAAGTCATTCCTTAAAAAAATAAAGCCCGTTACACATGTTAAATCACTTTAATGACCATTAGGTCAGTTTTTTGTAAATGGGCAAAATATTGGCTTCTTTGACTTGGGTAAATATCCCACCGCACGTTCACTTGAGAATTTAATGAGCGGGTTTTATTCTCTTTAAAATATTTGGATCCATAGTTCATTTGCATCTTTAACATGTTTCAAACATGCATATCCATTTTTTAAAGCATGTGTTGAAAAATCTCACTCTTATCAAATTTGAAGCTATTGGGGTTGTAGAACTAGTGGAATTTCCAAAACTTGGATAACAAAACTTTTGGGTTCATTTGTGGTGTGTGAATAAATTTTCTTTACTTACATTTGTTATTGCTTTAAATTTTTTCCATACACAAACTCTTAAATTTTCAATTCGTTTTCATCTATTCTCTTTTTTGTCTACGAGATGAAGGGAAAAGTGAAAACTCCAGTTTTGATTTAACAAAAAAGTATACATGTAAGATGGAAATGCACAATGCACAAATTTAGAGAGAGATATTTCCAGAAAGTGTCTGTAATTTTTACGGATTGTAAACTCTTTTTAGTTTTTATATATCTGGTTTTGCAATCATCGGGAAAAGGGGGAGGCGGGGGAATTTTAACTGAGTGTTGAATCTCAACCCATAAGTCATTCCTTAAAAAAATATAGCCCGTTAAGCATGATTAATCACTTTACTATCATCAATGATTGTTAGGTCAACTTTTTGTAAATAAGAAAAATATTGGCTTGTTTGACTCGGGTAAATATCCCTCCGCACGTTCAGTTGAGAATTTAATGAGCAATTTCATATTCTCTTTAAAAGGTTTGGATCCATAGTTCATTAGCATCTTTAACATGTATGGAGCATGCAAATCCATTTTTTTAAATCATGTGTCGAAAACACTCTTTTCTATCAAATTCCAAGCTATTGTGGTTTTGAACTAGTGGAATTTCCCAAACTTGGATAACAAAACTTTTGTGTCCATTTGTGGAGTGTGAATAAATTTTCTTTACTTACATTTTTTATTGCTTTAAATTGTTTCCATACACAAATTATAAAATTTTCAATTCGTTGTCATTTATTCTCTTTTTTCTCTCGGAGATGAAGGGAAAAGTGAAACCCCATGTTTTGATTTAAGAAAAAGGTGTACATCTAAAATGGAAATGCACAATGCACAAATTAAGAGAGTAATATTTCCAAAAAGTGTCTGTAATTTTTAGGGATTGTAAACACTTTTTAGTTTTTATATATCAGGTTTTGCAATCGTCGGGAAAAGGGGGAGGCGGGGGAATTTTAACTGAGTGTTGAATCCCAACCCATATTTCATTCCTTACAAAAATATAGCCCGTTACGCATGATAAATCACTTTACAATCATCAATGATCATTAGGTCAGCTTTTTGTGAATTGGCAAAATAATGGCATGTTTGACTCGGGTAAATATCGCACCGCACGTGCACTTAAGAATTTAATGAGCGGGTTTTTATTCTCTTTAAAAGGCTTGGATCCATAGGTCATTTGCATCTTTAACTTGTTTCAAACATGCATATTCATTTTTTCAAGAATGTGTAGAAATATCTCTTTCTTATCAAATTCCAAGCTATTGGGGTTGTTGAACTAGTGGAATTTCCCAAACTTGGATAACAAAACTTTGTTGTTCATTTGTGGTGTGTGAATTAATTTTCTTTACTTACATTTGTTTGTTGTTTTAATTTTTTTCCAAACTAAAACTCTAAAATTTTCATTTCGTTCTCATCTATTCTCTATTTTGTCTACGAGATGAAGGGAAAATGAAAACTCAAGTTTTGATTCAAGAAAAAAGTATACATCTAAAAAGGAAATGCACAATGCACAAATTTGGAGAGACATACTTCCAAAAAGTGTCTGTAATTTTTAGGGATTGATAACTCTTTTTAGTTTTTATATATCAGTTTTTGCAATCATCGGGAAAAGGGGAGGTGGGGGAATTTTAACTCAGAGTAGAATCCAAACCCTTAAGTCATTCCTTACATAAATATAGCCCGTTACGGATCATAAATCTCTTTACAATCATCAATGATCATTTGGTCAGCTTTTTGTAAATGTTCAAAATAATGCTTTGATTGACTAGGGTAAATATCCCACCGCACATTCACTTGAGAATTTAATGAGTGGTTTCTTATTTTCTTTTAAAGGTTTGGATCCATGTTTTAGGGATTGATAACTCTTTTAACATGTTTCATGCATACATATCCATTTTTTAAAGCATGTGTAGAAAAATATATTTCTGATCAAATTCCAAGCTATTGGGGTTGTTGAACTAGTGGAATTTCCCAAACTTGGAAAACAAAAGCTTTGTGTTCATTTGTAGTGTGCGAATAAATTTTCTTTACTAACATTTGTAATTGCTTTAAATTTTTTCCGTACTCAAACTCTAAAATTTTCATTTCATTCTCATATATTCTCTTTTTTGTCTACGAGATGAAGCGTAAAAAGTGAAAACTCAAGTTTTGATTCACGAAAAAAGTGTACATCTAAAATGGAAATGCACAGTGCACAAATTTAGAGAGAGATATTTCCAAAAAGTTTCTTTAATTTTTAGAGATTGTAAACTCTTTTTAGTTTTTATATATCAGGTATCACAATCGTCGGGAAAACGGGGAGGCGGGGGAAATTTAACTGAGTGTGTGTAGAAAAATCAGGTACCACCGCACGCTCACTTGAGAATTTAATGAGCGGTTTCTTCTTCTCTTCAAAAGGTTTGGATCCATTGGTCAGTTGAATCTTTAACATGTTTCATGCATGCATATCCATTTTTTAAAGCATGTGTAGAAAAACCTCTTTCTTATCAAATTGCTAGCTATTGCGGTTGTTGAACTAGAGGAATTTTCGAAACTTGGGAAACAAAACTTTTGTGTTCATTTGTGGTGTGTTAATTAATTTTCTTTACTTAAATTTGTTATTTCTTTAAATTTTTTCAATATACAAACTCTAAAATTTTAATTTCGTTGTCATTTATTCTCTTTTTTGTCTACGAGATGAAGGGAAAATTGGAAACTCATGTTTTGATTCAAGAAAAAAGTATACATCTAAAATGGAAATGCACAATGCACACATTTAGAGAGAGATTTTCAAAAAGTGTCTGTAATATATAGGGATTGTAAACTCTCTTTAGGTTTTATATTTCAAGTTTTGCAATCGTTGGGAAAAGGGGGAGGCGGGGGAATTTTAACTGAGTGTTGAATCCAAACCCATAAGTCATTCCTTATAAAAATATATCCCGTTACGCATGATAAATCACTTTACAATCCTCAATGATCATTAAGTCAGCTTTTTGTTAATGGGGGAAATAATGGCTTGTTTGACTCGGGTAAATATTCCACCACACGTTCACTTTAGAATTTAATGAGCGGTTTGTTATTCTCTTTAGAAGGTCTGGATCCATAGGTCATTTGCATCTTTAATATGTTTCTAGCGTGCATATTCATTTCTTAAAGCATGTGTAGAAAAGTCTCTTTCTTATCAAATTCCAAGCTATTGGGGTTGTTGAACTAGCGGAATTTCCCAAACTTGGATAAAAAAACTTTTGTGTTCATTTGTGGTGTGTGAATTAATTTTCTTTACTTACATTTGTTATTATTTTAAATTTTTTCCATACACAAACTCTAAAATTTTCATTTCGTTGTCATCTATTCTCTATTTTTTCTACGAGATGAAGGGAAAAGTGAAAACTCTAAGTTTTGATTCAAGAAAGAAGTATACATCTAAAATGGAAATGCACAATGTAAAAATTTCGAGAGAAATATTTCCAAAAAGTGTCTGTAATTTTTAGGGATTGTAAACTCTTTTTAGTTTTTATATATCTGGTTTTGCAATCGTTAGGAAAAGGGGGAGGTGGGGGAATTTTAACTGAGTGTTGAATCCCAACCCATAAGTCATTCCTTACAAAACTATAGCCCATTACGCATGATAAATTACTTTACAATAATCAATAATCGTTAGGTCAGCTTCAGGTCTATGGGCAAAATAATGGCTTGGTTGATAAGGGTAAATATCCTACTGCATGTTCACTTGAAAAATTAATGGGCAGTTTCTTATTCTCTTTAAAAAGTTTTGATCCATAGGTCATTTGCATCTTTCACCTGTTTCAAGCATGCATATCCATTTTTTAAAGCATATGTAGAAAAATCTCTTTCTTATCAAATTCCAAGCTATTAGGGTTGTTGAACTAGTGGAATTTCCCAAACATGGATAACAAAACTATTTTGTTCATTTTTGGTGTGTGAATTAATTTTCTTTACTTACAATTGTTATTGCTTTAAATTTTTTCCATACACAAACTCTAAAATTTTCATTTCGTTGTCATCTCTTCTCTTTTTTGTCTACTAGATGAAGGGAAAAGTGGAAACTCAAGTTTAGATTCAAGAAAAAAGTATACATCTAAAATAGAAATGCACAATGCCCAAATTTAGAGAGAGATATTTCCAAAATTATTTTGTAATTTTAAGGGATTGTAAACTCTTTTTTGTTTTTATATATCAAGTTTTTGCAATCGTCGGGAAATGGGAGAGGCGAGGGAATTTTAAATGAGTGTTGAATCACAGCCCGTAAGATATTCCTTAAAAAAATATATCCCGTTACACATGATAAATCGTTTAACAATTATCAATGATCGTTAGCTCAGCTTTTTTGTAAATGGGCAAAATAATGGTTTGTTTGACTCGGGTAAATATCCCACCGCACATTCACTTGAGAATTTAATGAGCGGTTTCTTATTCTCTTTAAAAGGTTTCGATCCATAGGTCATTTGCACCTTTAACATGTTTCAAGTATGCATATCCATTTTTTGAAGGATGTGTAGAAAAATTTCTTTCTTATAGAATTCACAGTTATTGGGGTTGTTGAACTAGTGGAATTTCCCAAACTTTGATAACAAAACTTTTGTGATCATTTGTGGTGTGTGAATTAATTTTCTTTACTTACATTTATTATTGCTTTAAAATTTTTCCATACACAAACTCTAAAATTTTCATTTCGTTGTCATCTATTCTCTTGTTTATCTACGAGGTGTAGGGAAAAGTGAAACTCAAGTTTTGATTTAAGAAAAAAGTATACATCTAAAATGGAAATGCACAGTGCACAAATTTTGAGAGAGATATTTCCAAAAAAAAATTGTAATTTTTAGGGATTTTGAACTCTTTTTAGTTTTCATATATCTGGTTTTTCAATCGTCGGGAAAAGGGGCACGCGGGAGAATTTTAATTGAGTGTTAAATCCCACCCCATAATTCATTCCTTACAAATATATAGGCCGTTACGCATGATAAATCACTTTACAATCATCAATGATTGTTAGGTCATCTTTTTGTAAATGGGGGAAATAATGACTTGTTTGACTCGGGTAAATATTCCACCGCACGTTCACTTGAGAATTTAATGAGATGTTTCTTATACTCTTTAAAAGGTTTGGATCCATGGGTAATTTGCATCTTTAACATGTTTCAAGCATGCATATCCATTTTTTAAAGCATTGTAGAAAAATCTCTTTCTTATCAAATTCCAAGCTATTGGGGTTGTTGAACTAGTGCAATTTCCCAAACTTGGATAACAAAACTTTTATGTTTATTTATGGTGCATGAATTAATTTTCTTTACTTAAATTTCTTATTATTTAAAATTTTTTCCATACACAAACTCTAAAATTTTTATTTCATTGTCATCTATTCTCTATTTTTTCTACGAGATGAAGGGAAAAGTGAAAACTCAGGTTTTGATTCAAGAAAAAAGTATACATCTAAAATAGAAATGAACAATTCACAAATTTAGAGAGAAGTATTTCCAAAAAGTGTTTGTAATTTTTAGGGATTGTAAACTTTTTTTAGTTTTTATATATCTGGTTTTTCAATCACCAAGAAAAAGGGGGGGGGGGGGGGGGGGGGGGGGGGGGGGGGGGGGGGGCGCATGGGAATTTTAACTGAGTGTTGAATCCCAACCCATAAGTCATTCCTTAAAAAAATATAGCCCGTTACGCATGATAAATAGCTTTACATTCATTAATGATCATTAGGTCAGCTTTTTGTAAATGGGCAAAATAATGGCTTGTTTGACTTGGGTAAATATCCCACCGCACGTTCGCTTGAGAATTTAATGAGCGATTTCTTATTCTCTTTAAATGGTTTGGATCCATAGGTCATTTGCATCTTTAACCTATTTCAAGCATGCATATCCATTTTTTGAAGCATGTGTAGAAAAATCTCTTTCCTATAGAGTTCACATCTATTGGGGTTGTTGAACTAGTGGAATTTCCCAAACTTTGATAGCAAAACTTTTGTGTTCATTTGTGGTGTGTGAATTAATTTTCTTTACTTACATTTGTTATTGCTTTAAAATTTTTCGAGACACAAACTCTAAAATTTTCATTTCATTGTCATCTATTCTCTTTTTTGTCTACGAGATGTAGGGAAAAGTTAAAACTCAAGTTTTGATTTAAGAAAAAAGTATACATCTAAAATGGAATTGGACAATGCACAAATTTAGAGAGAGATATTTCAAAAAAGTGTCATTAATTTTTAGGGATTGTAAACTCTTTTTATTGTTTATATATGACGTTTTGCAATCCTGGGGAAAAGGGGGAGGCGGGGGAATTTCAAATGAATGTTATATCCCTACCCATAAGTCATTCTTTACAAAAATATAGTCCGTTACGCATGACGAATCTCTTTACAATCATGAATGATCGTTAGGTCTGCTTTTTGTAAATGGGCAAAAAAATGGCTTGTTTGACTCGGGTAAATATCCACCGCATGTTCACTGGAGAATTTAATGAGCGGTTTCTTATTCTCTTCAAAAGGTTTGGATCCATTGGTCAATTCAATCTTTAACATGTTTCAAGCATGCATATCCTTTTTTCGAAGCATGTGTCGAAAAATCTTTTTCTTATCAAATTCCAAGCTATTGGGGTTGTTGAACTAGCGAAATTTTCCAAACTTGGATAACAAAACTTTTATGTTCATTTTTTATGTGTGAATTAATTTTTTTGACTTACATTTGTTGTTGCTTAAAATTTTTTCCATACAAAAACTCTAAAATTTTCATTTCTTTGTCGTCTATTCTCTTTTTTGTCTACGAGATGAAGGGAAAAGTTATAACTCAATGTTTTGATTTAAGAAAAAATTATACATCTAAAATAGAATTGCACAATACACAAATTTACAGAGAGAGATTTCCAAAAAAATTATGTAATTTTTAGGGATTTTAAACTCTTTTTAATTTTTATATATCAAGTTTTGCATCCAGGGAAAAAGGGGGAGGCGGGGGCATTTCAACTGAGTGTTGAATCCCAACCTATAAGTCATTCCTTACAAAAATATAGCCCATTACACATGATAAATCTCTTTACAATCATTAATGATCGTTAGGTCAACTTTTTGTAAAAGGGCAAAATAATGGCTTGTTTGACTCTGGTAAATATCCCACCGCACGTTCACTTGAGAATTTTATGAGCGGTTTCATATTCTCTTTAAAAGGTTTGGATCCATAGGTTATTTGTATCTTTAACATGTTTCAAGCATGCTTATCCATTTTTTAAAGCATGTGTACAAAAATCACTTTCTTATCAAATTCCAACCTATTGAGCTTGTTGAACTAGTGGAATTTCCCAAACTTGGATAACAAAACTTTTGTGCTCATTTGTGGTGTGTGAATTAATCTTCTTTACTTACATTTGTTATTATTTTAAATTTTTTCCCTACACAAACTCAAAAATTTTCTTTTTGTTGTCATCTATTCTCTTTTTTGTCTACGAGATTAGGGGAAAAGTGAAAACTCAAGTTTTGATTCAAGAAAAAAGTATACATCTAAAATAGAAATGCACAATGCACAAAATTAGAGAGAGATATTTCCAAAAAGTGTCTGTAATTTTTTGGGATTTTAAACTCTTTTTAGTTTTTATATATCAGGTTTTGCAATAGTCGGGAAAAGTGGGAGGTGGGGGGATTTTAACTGAGTGTTGAATCCCATCCCATAAGTCATTCTTTACAAAAATATAGCATGTTACGCATGATAAATTGCTTTATGATCATCAATGAACGTTAGGTCAACTTTTTTTAAATTGGCAAAATAATGGCTTGTTTGACTCGGGTAAATATCCCACCGTACGTTCACTTGATAATTTAATGATCGGTTTCTTATTCACTTTAAAAGGTTTGGATCCATTGGTCAGTTGAATCTTTAACATGTTTCAAGCATCAATATCCATTTTCTAAAGCATGTGTAGAAAAATTTCTTTCTTATCAAATTCCAAACTATTGGGGTTGTTGAACTAGTGGATTTTTCCAAACTTGGATAACAAAACTTTTGTGTTCATTGTGGTGTGTGAATTAATTTTCTTTACTTACATTTGTTATTTCTTTAAATTATTTCCATACACAAACTCTAAAATTTTAATTTCGTTGTCATCTATGCTCTTTTTTGTCTACGAGATGAAGGGAAAATTGATAACTCCAGTTTTGATTTAAGAAAAAAGTATACATCTAAAATAGAAATGCAAAATGCACCAATTTAGAGAGAGAGATTTCCAAAAAATTTCTGTAATTTTTAGGGATTTTAAACTCTTTTTAGTTTTAATATATCAGGTTTTGCAATCCTTGGGAAAAGGGGGAGGTGGGGGAATTTCATCTGAATTTTGAATCCCAACCCATAAGTCATTCGTTAAAAAAATATAGCCCGTTACGCATGATAAATCTCTTTACAATCATCAATGATTGTTAGGCCAACTTTTTCTATATGGGCAAAATAATGGTTTGTTGGACTCGGGTAAATATCCTACTACACGTTCACTTGAGAATTTAATGAGCGGTTTGTTATTCTCTGTTAAAGGTTTGGATCCATAGGTCATTTGCATCTATAACATGTTTGAAGCATGTAATTCCATTTTTTAAAGCATCTGTAGTAAAATCTCTTTCTTATCAAGTTCCAAGCTACTAGGGTTGTTGAACAAGTGAAATATCCAAAACTTGGAAAACCAAACTTTTGTGTGCATTTTTGGTGTGTGAATAAGTTTTCTTTACTTACATTAGTTATTGATTTAAATTTTTTCCAGACACAAGCTCTAAAATTTTCATTCCGTTGTCATCTATTCTCTTCTTTGCCTATGAGATGAAGGGAAAAGTGTAAACTCAAGTTTTTATTTAAGAAAAAAGTATACATCTAAAATAGAAATGCACAATGCACAAATTTAGAGAGAGAGATTGCTTAAAAGTGTCTGTAATTTTTAGGGATTGGAAACTCTTTTCAGTTTTTATATATCAAGTTTTGCAATCGTCGAGAAAAGGGGAAGGCGGGGGAATTTAAACTGATTGTTGAATCCCAACCCATAAGTCATTCCTTACAAAAATTTTGCCCGTTACACATGATAAATCAATTTACAATCATCAATGATCATTAGGTTAGCTTTTTGTAAATGGCTAAAATAATGGTTTGTTTGATCTTTAACATGTTTCTGGCATTTGGATCCCACCACACTTCACTTGAGCATTTGTAAATATCCCACCACACGTTCACTTGAGAATTTAATGAGCGGTTTCTTATTCTCTTTAAAAGGTTTGGATTCATAGGTCATTTGGATCTTTAACATGTTTCTGGCATGCATATCCATTTTTGAAAGCATGTGTAGAAAAATGACTTTCTTATTAAATTCCAAGCAATTTGAGTGGTTGAACTAGTGGAATTTCCTAAACTTGGATAACAAAACTTTTGTGTTCATTTGTGGTGTGTGAATTTATTTTCTTTACTTACATTTGTTACTGCTTTTAATTTTTTCCATACACTAACTCTAAAATTTTCATTTCGTTGTCATCTATTCTCTTTTTTTTCTACGAGATCAAGGGAAAAGTGAAAACTCATGTTTTGATTTAAGAAAAAATTATAAATCTAAAATGAAAATGCACAGAGGACAAATTTAGAGAGAGATATTTCCAAAAAGTTTCTGAAATTTTTAGAGATTGTAAACTCTTTTTAGTTTTTATCTATCAGGTTTCGCAATTGTCGGAAAAAGGGGGAGGCGGGAAATATTTTAACTGAGTGTTGAATCGCAACCCATAAGTCATTCCTTACAAAAATATAGGCTGTTACGCATGATAAATAACTTTATAATCATCAATGATTGTTAGGTCAGCTTTTTGTAAATGGGCAAAATAATGGCTTGTTTGACTCACGTAAATATCCCACTACACGTTCACTTGAGAATTTAATGAGCGGGTTCTTATTCTCTTTAAAAGGTTTGGATCCATAGGCCATTTGAATCTTTAACATGTTTCAAGCATGCATATCCATTTTTTAAAGCATGTGTAGAAAAATCTCTTTTTATCAAATTCCAAGCTATTGGGGTTGTTGAACTAGTGGAATTTCCCAAACTTGGATAACAAAACTTTTGTGTTCATTTGTGGTGTGTGAATTAATTTTCTTTACTTACATTTGTTATTGCTTTAAATTTTTTCCATACACAAAGTCTAAAATTTTCATTTCGTTCTCATCTATTCTCTTTTTGGTCTACGAGATGAAGGGAAAAGTGATAACTCAAGTTTTGATTTAAGAAAAAAGTATACATCTAGAATGGAAATGCACAATGCACAAATTTAGAGAGAGAGATTTCCAAAAAATTTCTGTAATTTTAAGGGATTTTAAACTCTTTTTAGTTTTTATATATCAGCTTTTGCTATCCTGGGGAAAAGGGGGAGGCGAGGGAATTTCAACTGAGTGTTGAATCCCAACGTATAAGTCATTCCTTACAAAAATATAGCCTGTTACGCATGATAAATCCCTTTACAATCATCAATGATCGTTAGGTCAGCTTTTTCTAAATGGGAAAAATAATGGCTTGTTTGACTCAGGTAAATATCCCACCGCACGTTCAGTCGAGAATTTTATGAGGGTTTTCTTATTCTCTTTATAAGGTTTGGAGCCATAGGTCATTTGCATCTTTAACATGTTTCAAGCATGCATACCCATTTTTTAAAGCATGTGCAGAAAAATCTCTTTCTTATCAAATTCCAAGCTATTGGGGTTGTTGAACGAGTAGAATTTCCAAAACATGGATAACAAAACTTTTGTGTTCACTAGTGGTGTGTGAATTAATTTTCTTTACGTACATTTGTGATTATTTTAAATTTATTCCCTACACAAACTCAAAAATTTTCTTTTCGTTGTCATCTATTCTCTTTTTTGTCTACGAGATGAAGGGAAAGGTGAAAACTCAAGTTTTGATTCAAGAAAAACGTATATATCTAAAATGGAAATCCACAGTGCACAAATTTAGAGAGAGATATTTCCAAAACGTGTCTATAATTTTTAGGGATTACAAACTCTTTTTAGTTTTTATGTATCAAGTTTTGCAATTGCCGGGAAAAGTGGGAGGCGGGGGAATTTTATCTGAGTGTTGAATCCCAACCCATAAGTCATTCCTTACAAAAATATAGCACATTACGCATGATAAATTACTTTACAATCATCAATGATCGTTAGGTCAGCTTTTTGTAAATGGGCAAAATAATGGCTTGTTTGACTCGGGTAAATATCACACCGCACGTCCACTTGATGAATTTAATGAGCGGTTTCTTATTCTCTTTAAAAGTTTTGGATCCATAGGTCATTTGCATCTTTAACATGTTGCAAACATGCATATCCATTTTTAAAGCATGTGTAGAAAAATCTTTTTCTTATCAAATTCCAAGCTATTGGGGTTATTGAACTACTGGAATCTCCCAAACTTGGATAACAAAACTTTTGTGTTCATTTGTGGTATGTGAGTTAATTTTCTTTACTTAAATTTATTATTGCTTTAAATTTTTTCCATATAGAAACTCCAAAAATTCATTTTGTTGTCATCTATTCTCTTTTTTGTCTACGAGATGAAGGGAAAAGTGAAAATTCATGTTTTTATTCAAGCAAAAAAGTATACATCTAAAATGGAAATGCACAAAGCACAAATTTTGAGACAGATATTTCCAAAAATATTCTATAATTTTTAGAGATTTTAAACTCTTTTTTGTTTTAAGATATCAGGTTTCGCAATCTTAGGGAATAGAGGGAGGCGGGGAAAATTTAACTGAGTGTTGAATCCCAACCCATAAGTCATTCCTTAAAAAAACATAGCCCGTTACGCATGAGAAATCACTTTAAAATCATCAATTATTATTAGGTCAACTTTTGTTAAATGCGCAAAATAATGGCATGTTTGACTCGAGTAAATATCCCACCGCACGGTCACTTGAGAATTTAATGAGCGGTTTGTTATTCTCTTTAAAATATTTGGATCCAAAGGTCATTTGAATCTTTAACATGTTTCAAGCATGCATATCCATTTTTTCAAGCATGTGTAGAAAAATCTCTTTCTTATCAAATTCCAAGCGATTGGGCTTCTTGAACAAGTGGAATTTCCTAAACTGGATAACAAAAATTTTGTGTTCATTTATGGTGTATGAATTAATTTTCTTTACTTACATTTGTTATTTCTTTAAATTTTATCCATACACAAACTCTAAAATTTTCATTTTGTAGTCATCTATTGTGTTTTTTGTCTACAAGATGAAGGGAAAACTGAAAACTCAAGTTTTGATTTACGAAAAAAGTATACATCTAAAATAGAAATGCACAATGCACAAATTTAGAGAGAGATATTTCCAAAAGTTTCTGTAATTTTTAGGGATTGTAAACTATTTTTAGTTTTTATATATCAGGTTTTGCAATCGTTGGGAAAAGGGGGAGGTGAGGGAATTTTAACTGAGTGTTGAGTCCCAACCCATAAGTCATTCCTTATTAAAATATAGCCCGTTACACATGAAAAATCACTTTAAAATCATCAATGATCATTAGGTCAGCTTTTTGTAAATGGGCAAAAAAATGGCTTGTTTGACTAGGGTAAATACCCCACCGCACGTTCACTTGAGAATTTAATGAACGGTTTCTTATTCTCTTTAAAATGTTTGGAGCCATAGGTCATTTGCATCTTTAACATGTTTCAAGCATGCATATCCATTTTTGAAAGCGTGTGTAGAAAAATATCTTTCTTATCAAATTCCAAGCTATTTTGGTTGTTGAACTAGTGGATTTTCCCAAACTTGGATAACAAAACTTTTGTGTTCATTTATGGTGTGTGAATTAATTTTCTTTAGTTACATTTTTCTTTAAATTTTTTCCATACACAAACTCTAAAATTTTTATTTCAGTATCATTTATTGTCTTTTTTGTTTACGATATGAAGGGAAAAGTGAAAACTCAAGTTTTTATTCAAGGAAAAAGTATACATCTAAAATGGAAAAGCACAATGCCCAAATTTAGAGAGAGATATTTCCAAAAAGTGTTTGTAATTTTTAGGGAATTCAAACTCTTTTTAGTTTTTATATATTAGGGTTTGCAACCGTCGGGAAAAGGGGGAGGCGGGGGAATTTGAACTGAGTGTTGAATCCCAACCCATAAGTCCTTCCTTAAAAAAATATAGCCCATTACGCATGATAAATCGCTTTACAATCATCAATGATCGTTAGGCCAACTTTTTGTAAATGGGAAAAAAATGGCTTGTTTGACTCGAGTAAATATCCCAACACACGTTCACTTGAGAATTTAATGAGCAGTTTGTTATTCCCTTTAAAAGGTTTGGATCCATGGGTCATTTGCGTCTTTAACATGTTTCAAACATGCATATCCATTTTTAAAGCATATATACAAAAATCTCTTTCTTATCAAATTCCAAGCTATTGGGGTTGTGCAACTAGTGGAATCTCCCAAATTTGGATAACAAAACTTTTCTGTTCATTTGTGGTGTGATTTAATTTTATTTACTTAAATTTTTTTTTTGCTTTAAATTTTTTCCATACACAAACTCTAAAATTTTCATTTCGTTGTCATCTATTCTCTTTTTTGTCTACGAGATGAAGGGAAAAGTGAGAACTCAAGTTTTGATTTAAGAAAAAAGTATACATCTAAAATGGAAATGCACAAAGCACAAATTTTGAGAGAGATATTTCAAAAAATATTCTGTAATTTTTAGAGATTTTAAACTCTTTTTAGTTTTTAGATATCAGGTTTCGCAATCTTAGGGAAAAGGGGAAGGCGGGCAAAATTTAACTGAGTGTTGAATCCCAACCCATAAGTCATTCCTTACAAAAACATAGCCCGTTACGCATGAGAAAACACTTTACAATCATCAATGATCATTAGGTCAACTTTTGTTAAATGCGCAAAATAATGGCATGTTTGACTCGGGTAATTATCCCACCGCACGTTCACTTGAGAATTTAATGAGCGGTTTGTTATTCTCTTTAAATTTTTTGGATCCAAAGGTCATTTGAATCTTTAACATGTTTCAAGCATGCATATCCATTTTTTCAAGCATGTGTAGAAAAATCTCTTTCTTATCAAATTCCAAGCTATTGGGCTTGTTGAACTAGTGGAATTTCCCAAACTGGATAACAAAAATTTTGTGTTCATTTATGGTGTGTGAATTAATTTTATTTACCTTCATTTGTTATTGCTTTAAATTTTATCCATACACAAACTCAAAAATTTTCATTTCGTTGTCATCTATTTTGTTTTTTGTCTACAAGAAGAAGGCAAAACTGAAAACTCAAGTTTTGATTTACGAAAAAGTATACATCTAAAATAGAAATGCACAATGCACAAATTTAGAGAGAGATATTTACAAAAGTTTCGGTAATTTTTAGGGATTGTAAACTATTTTTAGTTTTTATATATCAGGTTTTGCAATCGTTGGGAAAAGGGGGAGGCGAGGAAATTTTAACTGAGTGTTGAATCCCAACCCATAAGTCATTCCTTATTAAAATATAGCCCGTTACACATGAAAAATCACTTTAAAATCATCAATGATCGTTAGGTCAGCTTTTTGTAAATGGGCAAAAAATGGCTTATTTGACTCGGGTAAATAACCCCACCGCACGTTGACTTGTGAATTTAATGAGTGGTTTCTTGTTCTCTTTAAAATGTTTGGAGCCATAGGTCATTTGCGTCTTTAACATGTTTCAAGCATGCATATCCATTTTTGAAAGCGTGTGTAGAAAAATCTCTTTCTTATCAAATTCCAAGCTGTTTTGGTTGTTGAACTAGTGGATTTTCCCAAACTTGGGTAACAAAACTTTTGTGTTCATTTATGGTGTGTGAATTAATTTTCTTTAGTTACATTTTTCTTTAAATTTTTTTCATACACAAACTCTAAAATTTTTATTTCAGTATCATCTATTCTCCTTTTTGTTTACGAGATGAAGGGAAAAGTGAAAACTCAAGTTTTTATTCAATGAAAAAGTATACATCTAAAATGGAAATGCACAATGCACAAATTTAGAGAGAGATATTTCCAAAAAGTGTTTGTAATTTTTAGGGATTTCAAACTCTTTTTAGTTTTTATATATCAGGGTTTGCAACCGTCGGGAAAAGGGGGAGGCGGGGGAATTTGAACTGAGTGTTGAATCCCAACCCATAAGTCCTTCCTTACAAAAATATAGCCCGTTACGCATGATAAATCGCTTTAAAATCATCAATGATCGTTAGGTCAGCTTTTTTTAAATGGGAAAAATAATGGCTTGTTTGACTCGGGTAAATATCCCAACGCACGTTCACTTCAGAATTTAATGAGCGGTTTCTTATTCTCTTTAAAACGTTTGGATCCATGGGTCATTTGCGTCTTTAACATGTTTCAAGCATGCATATCAATTTTTAAAGCATATAAACAAAAATCTCTTTCTTATCAAATTCCAAGCTATTGGGGTTGTGGAACTAGTGGAATCTCCCAAACTTGGATAACAAAACTTTTCTGCTCATCGCAGTGTGTGAATTAATTTTATTTATTAAAATTTTTTTTTGCTTTAACTTTTTTCCATGCATAAACTCCAAAATTTTCATTTCGTTGTCATCTATTCTCTTTTTTTGTCTTCGAGATGAAGGGAAAAGTGAAAACTCAAGTTTTGATTTAAGAAAAAAGTATACATCTAAAATGGAAAAGCACAATGTACAAATTTAGAGAGAGATATTTAAAAAAAAATTCTGTAATTTTTTGGGATTTTAAACTCTTTTTAGTTTTTATATATCAGGTTTTTCAATCGTCGGGAAAAGGCGGAGGCGGGGGAAATTTTACTTAGTATTGAATCCAGACCCATAAGTCATTCCTTTCAAAAACATAGCCAGTTACACATGATAAATCACTTTACAATCGTGAAGGATCATTCGGTCAGCTTCTTTTAAATGGGCAAAATAATGGCTTGTGTGACTCAGGTAAATATCCCACAGCACGTTCACTTGAGAATTTAATGAGTGGTTTGTTATTCTCTTTAAAAGGTTTGGATCCATAGGTCATTTGAATCTTTAACTTGTTTCAAGCATGCATATCCATTTTTTAAAGTATGTGTAGAAAAATCTCTTTCTTATGAAATTCCAAGTTATTGGGCTTGTTGAACTAGTGGAATTTCCCAAACTGGATAACAAAAATTTTGTGTATATTTTTGGTGTGTGAATTAATTTTCTTTACTTAGATTTGTTATTGCTTTAAATTTTTCCCATGCACAAACTCTAAAATTTTCATTTCATTGTCAACTATTGTCTTTTTTGTCTACAAGACGAAGGGAAAACTGAAAACTCAACTTTTGAGATAAGAAAAAAGTATACGTCTAAAATAGAAATTCCCAATGCAAAAATATAGAGAGAGATATTTCCAAAAAGTTTCTAAAATTTTTAGGGATTGTAAACTATTTTTAGTTTTTATATATAAGATTTTGCAATCGTCGGGAAAAGGGGGATGGAGGGGAATTTCAACTGAGTGTTGAATCCCAACCCATAAGTCATTCCATACTAAAATATAGCCCGTTACGCATGATAAATCGCTTTACAATCATCAATGATATTTAGGTCAGCTTTTTGTAAATGGGCAAAATAATGGCTTGTTTGACTTGGGTAAATATCCCACCGCACGTTCACTTGAGAATTTAATCAGCGGTTTCTTATTCTCTTTAAAAGGTTTGGATCCATAGGTCATTTGCGTCTTTTACATGTTTCAAGATTGCATATCCATTTTTAAAGCATGTGTAGAAAAATCTCTTTCTTATCAAATTCCAGGCTATTGGCGTTGTGGAACTAGTGGAATCTCCCATACTTGGATAACTAAACTTTTGTGTTCATTTATGGTGTGTGAATTAATTTTCTTTACTTAAATTTGTTATTGCTTTAAATTTTTTCCATGCAGAAACTCTAAAATTTTCATTTCGTTGTCATCTATTCTCTTTTTTGTCTACGAGATGAAGGGAAAAGTGAAAACTCATGTTTTGATTCAAGAAAAAAGTATACATCTAAAATGGAAATGTACAACACACAAATTTAAAGAGAGATATTTCCAAAAAGTGTCTGTAATTTTTAGGGATTGTAAACTCTTTTTAATTTTTATATATCAGTTTTTGCAATCGTCGGGAAAAGGGGGAGGTGGGGGAATTTTAACTGAGTGTTGAATCCCAACCCATAAGTCATTCCTTAAAAAAATATATCCCGTTACACATGATAAATCACTTTACAATCATCAATGATCGTTAGCTCAACTTTTTGTAAATGAGCAAAATAATGGCTTGTTTGACTCGGGTAAATATCCCACCGCACGTTCACTTGAGAATTTAATGAACGGTTTTTATTCTCTTTAAAAGGTAGGGATCCATAGGTCATTTGCATCTTTAACATGTTTCATGCATGCATATCAATTTTTTGAAGCATGTGTAGAAGAATCTCTTTCATATCAAATTCCAAGCTATTGGGGGTTTGAACTAGTGGAATTTCCCAATCTTGGATAAGAAAACTTTTGTGTTCATTTGAGGTGTGTGAATTAATTTTATTTACTTACATGTGCTATTGCTTTAAATTTTTTCCATACACAAACTCTAAACTTTTCATTTCCTTGTCAACTATGCTCTTTTTTGTCTACGAGATGAAGGGAAAAGTGAAAACTCTAGTTTTGATTCAAGAAAAAAGTATACATCTGAAATGGAAATGCACAATGCACAACTTTAGAGTGAGATGTTTCCAAAAAGTGTCTGTAATTTTGAGGGATTGTAAACTCTTTTTAATTTTTATATATCATGTTTTGCAATCGTTAGGAAAAGGGGGAGGTGGGGGAATTTTAATTGAGTGTTGAATCCCAACCCATAAGTCATTCCTTAAAAAAATACAGCCCGTTATGCATGATAAATAACTTTACAATCATCAATGATCGTTAGGTCAGCTTTTTGTAAATGGGCAAAATAATTGCTTGTTTGACTCTTGTAAATATCCCACCGCACGTTCACTTGAGAATTTAAAGAGCGGTTTCTTATTCTCATTAAAAGGTTTGGATCCATAGGTCATTTGCATCTTTAACATGTTTCAAGCAGGCATATCCATTTTTTAAAACATGTGTAGAAAAATCTCTTTCTTATCAAATTCCAAGCTATTGGGGTTGTTGAACTAGTGGAATTTTGCAAACTTGGATAACTAAACTTTTGTGTTCATTTGTGGTGTGTGAATTAATTTTCTTTACTGACATTTGTTATTGCTTTAAATTTTTTCCATACACAAACTCTAAAATTTTCATTTTGTTGTCATCTATTCTCTTTTTTGTCTACGAGATGAAGGGAAAAGTGAAAATTCATGTTTTGATTCAAGAAAAAAGTATACATCTAAAATGAAAATCCACAATGCATAAATTAAGAGAGAGATATTTCCAAAAAAAATCTGTAATTTTTAGGGATTTAAAACTCTTTTTAGTTTTTATATATCAGGTTTTGCAATCGTCGGGAAAAGGGGGAAGCGAGGGAATTTTAACTGAGTGTTGAATCCCTACCCATAAGTCATTCATTACAAAAATATAGCCATTTACACATGATAAATCTCTTTACAATCATCAATGATCGTTAGGTCAGCTTTTTGTAATTGGGCAAAATAATGGCTTGTTTGACTCTGGTAAATATCCCACTGCATGTTCACTTGAGAATTTTATGAGCGGTTTCTTATTCTCTTTAAAATGTTTGGATCCATAGGTCATTTGCATATTTAACATGTTTCAAGCATGCATATCCATTTTTTAAAGCATGTGTAGAAAAATCTCTTTCTTATCAAATTCCAAGCTATTGGGCTTGTTGAACTAGTGGAATTTCCCAAACTTGGATAAAAAAACTTTTGTGTTCATTTGTGGTGTGTGAATTAATTTTATTTAATTACATTTGTTATTATTTAAATTTTTTTCCCGACATAAACTCTAAAATTTTCTTTTCGTTGTCATTTATTCTCTTTTTTGTCTATAAGATTATGGGAAAAGTGAAAACTCAAATTTTGATTCAAGAAAAAAGTATACATCTAAAATGGTAATGCACAATGCACAAATTTATAGAGAGATATTTCCGAAAAGTTTCTATAATTTTAAGGGATTGTAAACTCTTTTTAATTTTTATATATCCGGTTTTGCTATAGTCAGGAAAAGGCGGAGGTAGGGGAATTTTAATTAAGTGTTGAATCCCAACCCATAAGTCATTCCTTACAAAAATATAGTCCGTTACGTATGATAAATCACTTTACAATCATCAATGGTCGTTAGGTCAGCTTTATGTAAATGGACAAAATAATGGCTTGTTTGACTCTGGTAAATATCCCACCTCACGTTCACTTGAGAATTTAAAGAGCGGTTTCTTATTCTTTTTAAAAGGTTTGGATCCATAGGTCATTTGCATCTTTAACATGTTTCAAGCAGGCATATCCATTTTTTAAAACATGTGTAGAAAAATCTCTTTCTTATCAAATTCCAAGCTATTGGGGTTGTTGAACTAGTGGAATTTTGCAAACTTGGATAACTAAACTTTTGTGTTCATTTGTGGTGTGTGAATTAATTTTCTTTACCGACATTTGTTATTGCTTTAAATTTTTTCCATACACAAACTCTAAAATTTTCATTTCGTTGTCATCTATTCTCTTTTTTGTCTACGAGATGAAGGGAAAAGTGAAAATTCATGTTTTGATTCAAGAAAAAAGTATACAAAAGTATACATCTAAAATGAAAATCCACAATGCATAAATTAAGAGAGAGATATTTCCAAAAAAATCTGTAATTTTTAGGGATTTAAAACTCTTTTTAGTTTTTATATATCAGGTTTTGCAATCGTCGGGAAAAGGGGGAAGCGAGGGAATTTTAACTGAGTGTTGAATCCCTACCCATAAGTCATTCATTACAAAAATATAGCCATTTACACATGATAAATCTCTTTACAATCATCAATGATCGTTAGGTCAGCTTTTTGTATTTGGGCAAAATAATGGCTTGTTTGACTCTGGTAAATATCCCACTGCACGTTCACTTGAGAATTTTATGAGCGGTTTCTTATTCTCTTTAAAATGTTTGGATCCATAGGTCATTTGCATATTTAACATGTTTCAAGCATGCATATCCATTTTTTAAAGCATGTGTAGAAAAATCTCTTTCTTATCAAATTCCAAGCTATTGGGCTTGTTGAACTAGTGGAATTTCCCAAACTTGGATAAAAAAACTTTTGTGTTCATTTGTGGTGTGTGAATTAATTTTATTTAATTACATTTGTTATTATTTAAATTTTTTTCCCGACATAAACTCTAAAATTTTCTTTTCGTTGTCATTTATTCTCTTTTTTGTCTATAAGATTATGGGAAAAGTGAAAACTCAAGTTTTGATTCAAGAAAAAAGTATACATCTAAAATGGTAATGCACAATGCACAAATTTATAGAGAGATATTTCCGAAAAGTTTCTATAATTTTAAGGGATTGTAAACTCTTTTTAATTTTTATATATCAGGTTTTGCTATAGTCAGGAAAAGGCGGAGGTAGGGGAATTTTAATTAAGTGTTGAATCCCAACCCATAAGTCATTCCTTACAAAAATATAGTCCGTTACGTATGATAAATCACTTTACAATCATCAATGATCGTTAGGTCAGCTTTATGTAAATGGACAAAATAATGGCTTGTTTGACTCTGGTAAATATCCCACCGCACGTTCACTTGAGAATTTAAAGAGCGGTTTCTTATTCTTTTTAAAAGGTTTGGATCCAAAGGTCATTTGCATCTTTAACTTGTTTCAAGCATGCATATCCATTTTTTAAAGCATCTGTAGAAAAATCTCTTTCTTTGCAAATTCCAAGCTAATGGGGTTGTTAAACTTGTGGAATTTCCCAAACTTATACAACAAAACTTTTGTGTTCATTTGTGGTGTGTGAAAAAATTTTATTTTCTTACATTTTTTATTGCTTTAAATTTTTTCCATACTCAAACTCTAAAATTTTCATTTCGTTGTCATCTATTCTCTTTTTTGTCTACGAGATGAAGGGACAAGTGAAAATTCAAGTTTTTATTCAAGAAAAAAGTATACATCTAAAATGAAAATGCACAATGCACAAATTTAGACTGAGAAATATCTAAAAAAAAATTGTAATTTTTAGGGATTTTTAACTCTTTTTAGTTTTTATTTGTCAGGTTTTGCAATCGTCGGGAAAAGAGGAACGCATGGGAATTTTAACTGAGTGTTGAATCCCAATCCATAAGTCATTCCTTAAAAAAATATAGACCGTTATGCATGATAAATCACGTTGCAATCATCAATGATCGTTAGGTCAGCTTTTTGTAAATAGGCAAAATAATGGCTTGTTTGACTCGGGTAAATATCCCACAGCACGTTCACTTGAAAATTTAATAAATGGTTTCTTATTCTCTTTAAAAGGTTTGGATCCATAGGTAATTTGCATCTTCAACATGTTTCATACATGCGTATCCATTTTTTAAAGCATGTGTCAAAAAATCTCTGTCTTATCAAATTCCAAGCTACTGGGGTTATTGAACTAGGAGAATTTCCCAAACTTGGATAACAAAACTTTTGTGTTCATTTTTGGTGTGTGAATAAATTTTCTTTACTTACTTTTGATATTTCCAAATAGTGTCTGTAATTTTTAGGGATTGCAAACTCTTTTTAGTTTTTATATATCAGGTTTTGCAATCGTCGGGAAGAGGGGGAGGCGGGGGAATTTTAACTGAGTGTTGAATTCCAGGCCATCAGTCATTCCTTAAAAAAAATAGCCCGTTACGCATGATAAATCACTTTATAATCATCAATGATCGTTAGGTCAGCTTTTTGTAAATGGGCAAGATGATGGCTTGTTTGACTCGGGTAAATACCCATCACATGTTCACATGAGAATTTAATGAGCGGTTTATTATTCTCTTTAAAAGGTTTGGATCCGTGGGTCATTTGCATCTTTAATATGTTTCAAGGATGCATATCCATTTTTTGAAGCATGTGCAGAAAAATCTCTTTCTTATCAAATTTCAAGCTATTGGGGTTGTTGAACTAGTCGAATTTCCCAAACATGGATAACAAAACATTTGTGTTCATTTGTGGTGTGTGAATAAATTTTCTTTACTTACATTTGTTATTGCTTTAAATTTTTTCCATACACAAACTCTAAAATTTTCTCTTCATCGTCATCTATTCACTTTTTTGTTTACGAGATGAAGGGAAAAGTGAAAACTCAAGTTTTGATTTAAGAAAAAAGTATACATCTAAAATGGAAATGCACAATGCACAAATTTAGAGAAAGATATTTCCAAAAAATGTCGGTAATTTTTAGGGATTGTAAATTTTTTTTAGTTTTTATATATCAGCTTTTGCAATCGTCGGGTAAAGTGGGAGCCGGGGCGATTTTAACTTAGTGTAGAATCCCAACCCATAAGTCATTCCTTACAAAAATATAGCCCGTTATGTATGATAAATTACTTTACAATCATCAATGATCGTTAGGTCAGCTTTTTATAAATGGGCAAAATATTGGCTTGTTTGACTCGGGTAAATATCCCACCGCACGTTCACTTGAGAATTTAATGAGCGGTTGGTAATTCTCTTTAAAACGTTTGGATCCGTTGTCATTTGCATCTTTAACATGTTTCAAGCATGCATATCCATTTTTTAAACCATGTGTATAAAAATCTCTTTGTTATCAAATTCCAAACTATTGGGGTTGTTGAACTAGTGGTATTTCCCAAACTTGGATAACAAAAGTTTTGTGTTCATTTGTGGTGTGTCAATAAATTTTCTGTACTAATTTTTGCGATCGCTTTAAATTTTTTCGTTACACAAACTCTTAAATTTTCATTTCATTGTCACCTTTTGTCGTTTTTGTCAACGAGATGATGGGAAAACTGAAAACTCAAGTTTTGATTTAAGAAAAAAGTATACATCTAAAATAGAAATGCATAATGGAAAATTTTAGAGAGAGACATTTCCAAAATGTGTATGTAAATTTTAGGGAGTGTAAACGCTTTTTAGTTTTTATATATCAGGTTTTGCAATCGTCGGGAAAAGTGGGAGGCGGGGAAATTTTAACTGAGTGTTGAATCCCAACCCATAAGTTATTCCCTACAAAAATATAACCCGTTACGCATGATAAGTCACTTTCCAATCATCAATGATCGTTAGGTCAGCTTTTTCTAAATGGGCAAAATAATGGCTTGTATGACTCAGGTAAATATCCCACCACACGTTCACTTGAGAATTTAATGAGTGGTTTGTTATTATCTTTAAAAGGTTTGGATCCATAGGTCATTTGCATCTTTGACATGTTTCAAGCATGCATATGCATTTTTTAAACAATGTGTAGAAAAATCTCAAATTCCAAGCTATTGGGGTTGTTGAACGAGTGAAATTTCCCAAACTTGGATAAGAAAACTTTTGTGTTCATTTGTGGTGTGTGAATAAATTTTCTTTACTTACATTTTTATTGCTTTAAATTTTTTCCATACACAAACTCTAAAATTTTCATTTCGTTGTCATCTATTCACTTTTTTGTCTACGAGATGAAGGGAAAAGTGAAAACTCATGTGTTGATTTAAGAAAAAAGTATATTTCTAAAAAGGAAATGCACAATGCCCAAATTTATAGAAAGATATTTCCAAAAAGTTTCTATAATTTTTAGGGATTGTAAACTCTTTTTAGTTTTTATATATCAGGTTTTGCGATCGTCGGGAAAAGGGGGAGGCGTGGGAGTTTTAACTGAGTGTAGAATCCCAACCCATAAGTCATTCCTTATACAAATATAGCCCGTTACGCATGACAAATCAATTTACAATCATCAATGATCATTGGGTCAGCTTTTTCTAAATGGGCAAAATAATGGCTTGTTTGACTCGGGTAAATATCCCACCGCACGTTAATTTGAGAATTTAATGATTGTTTCTTATTTTCTTTAAAAGGTTTGGATAACAAAACTTTTATGTACATTTGTGGTGTGTGAATAAATTTTCTTTACTTACATTTGTTATTGCTTTAAATTTTTTCCATACACAAACTCTAAAATTTTCATTTCGTTGTCATCTATTCTCTTCTTGGTCTACGAGATGAAGGGAAAAGTGAAAACTCAAGTTTTTATTTAAGAAAAAAGTATACATCTAAAATGGAAATGCACAATGCTCAAATTTTAAGAGAGATATTTCCAAAAACTGTCTGTAATTTTTAGGGATTGTAAACTCTTTTTAGTTTTTATATATCAGGTTTTGCAATCATCACGAAAAGGGGGAGGCATGGGAATTTTAACTGAGTGTAGAATCCCCAACCATAAGTGATTCCTTAAAAAAATATAGCCGTTACACATGATAAATCTCTTTACAATCACCAATGATAGTTAGGTCAGCTTTTTTTTAAATGGGCAAAATAATGGTTTGTTTGACTCGGATAAATATCCCACCACACGTTCACTTGAGAATTTAATGAGCAGTTTTTAGTCTCTTTAAATGATTTGGATCCATAGGTCATTTGCATCTATAACATGTTTCAAGCATGCATATCTAGTTTTAAAAGCATGTGTAGAAAAATCTCTTTCTTATCAAATTCCAAGCTATTGGGGTTGTTGAACTAGTGGAATTTCCCAAACTTGGATAACAAAAATTTTCTGTTCATTTGTGGTGTGTGAATAAATTTTTTTTTACTTACATTAGTTTTTGCTTTAAATTTTTCCATACACAATCTCTAATATTTTCATTTCATTGTCATTTATTCTCTTTTTTGTCTACGAGATGAAGGGAAATGTGAAAACTCACGTTTTGATTTATGAAAAAAGTATACATCTATAATGGAAATGCACAATGCAAAAATTTGGAGAGATATTTCCAAACAGTTTCTATAATTTTTAGGAATTGCAAACTCTTTTTAGTTTTTATATATCAGGTTTTGCAATCTTCGGGAAAAAGGGGAGGCGGGGGAATTTTAACTGAGTGTTGTATCCCAGCCCATAAGTCATTCGTTAAAAAAACATAGCCCGTTACGCATGATAAATCACTTTAAAATCATCAATGATCGTTAGGTCAGCTTTTTGTAAATGGGCAAGATGATGGCTTGTTTGACTCGGGTAAATACCCATCACATGTTCACTTGAGAATTTAATGAGCGGTTTGTTATTCTCTTTAAAAGGTTTTGATCCATGGGTCATTTGCATCTTTAACATGTTTCAAGCATGCATATTCATTTTTTAAAGCATGTGTAAAAAAATCTCTTTCTTATCAACTTCCAAGCTATTGGGGTTGTTGAACTAGTGAAATTTCCCATACATGGATAACAAAACTTTTTTGTTCATTTGTGGTGTGTGAATAAATTTTCTTTACTTACATTTGTTATTGCTTTAAATTTTTTCCATACATAAACTCTAAAATTTTCTTTTCATCGTCATCTATTCACTTTTTTGTCTATGAGATGAAGGGAAAAGTGAAAATTCAAGTTTAGATTTAAGAAGAAAGTATACTTCTAAAATCGAAATGCAGAATGCACAAATTTAGAGAGTTATATTTCCAAAAAGTTTCAGTAATTTTTAGGGATTTTAAACTCTTTTTAGTTTTAATATATGAGCTTTTACAATTGTCGGGAAAAGGGGGAGGCGGGGGAATTTTAACTGAGTGTTATATCCCAACCCATAAGTCATTCCTTACAAAAATATAGCCCGTTACGCATGATAAATCACTTTAAAATCATCAATGATCGTTAGGTCAGCTTTTTGTAACTAGGCAAAATAATGGCTTGTGTGACTCGGGTAAATATCCCACCGCACGTTGACTTGAGAATTTAATGAGCGGTGTGTTATTCTCTTTAAAAGGTTCGAATGCATAGGTCATTTGCATCTTTAACATGTTTCAAGCATGGATACCCATTTTGTAAACCATGTGTAGAAAAATCTCTTTCTTTCAAATTCCAAGCTATTGCGGTAGTTAAACTAGTGGAATTTCCCAAACATGGATAACAAAACTTTTGTGTTCATTTGTGTTGTGTGAATAAATTTTCTTTACTTACATTTGTTATTGATTTAAATTTTTTCCAAACAGAAACTCTAAAATTTTCATTTCATTATCATCTATTCACTTTTTGGTCTACGAGATGAAGGGAAAAGTGAAAACTCTAGTTTTGATTTAAGAAAAAGTATACTTCTAAAATGGAAATGCACAGTGCACAAATTTAAAGAGAGATATTTCCAAAAAGTTTCTGTAATTTTTAGGGATTGTAAACTCATTTTAGTTTTTATATATCAAGTTTTGCAATCGTCGGGAATAGGGGGAGGTGGGAGAATTTTAACTGAGTGTTGAATCCCAACCCATAAGTTATTCCTTACAAAAATATATATGTCGTTACACATGATAAATCACTTTAAAATCACCAATGATCGTTAGGTCAACTTTTTGTAAATGGGCAAAATAATGGCTTATTTGACTTAGGTAAATATTCCACTGCACGTTTACTTGAGAATTTAATGAGCAGTTTGTTATTCTCTTTAGAAGGTTTGGATCCATAGGTCATTTGAATCTTTAACATGTTTCAAGCATGCATATCCAGTTTTTAAAGCATGTGTAGAAAAATCCCTTTCTTATCAAATCCCAAGCTATTAGGGTTGTTGAACAAGTGGAATTTCCCAAACTTGGATAACAAAACTTTTGTGTTCATTTGTGGTGTGTGAATAAATATTCTTTACTAACATTTGTTATTGCTTTAAATTTTTTCCATACACAAACGCTAATATTTTCATTTCGTTGTCATCTATTCTCTTTTTGTCTAAGAGAAGAAGGGAAAAGTGAAAACTCAAGTTTTGATTTTAGAAAAAAGTATACATCTAAATCTGAAATGGACAATGCACAAAATTTGAGAGTGATATTTCCAAAAAGTGTTTGTATTTTTTAGGGATGCTAAAGTCTTTTTAGTTTTTATATATCAAGTTATGCAATCGTCGAAAAAAGGGAAAGGCAGGAGAATTTTAGCTGAGTGTTGAATTTCGACCCATAAGACATTCCTTACAAAAATATTACCCGTTACACATGATAAATCACTTTACAATCATCAATGATCGTTAGGTCAGCTTTTTAAATGGGCAAAATAATGGCTCATTTGACTTGGGTAAATATCCCACCGCACGTTCACTTGAGAATTTAAAGTGGTTTGTTATTCTTTTTCAAAGGTTTGGATCCATAGGTCATTTGCATGTTTAATATGTTTCAATCATGCATATCCATTTTTTAAAGCATGTGTAGAAAAATGTCTTTCTTATCAAATTCCAAGCTATTGGGGTTGTTCAACTAGTGGAAGTTCCCAAACTTGGATAAAAAAATTTTTTTGGTTCTTTTGTGGTGTGTGAATTAATTTTCTTTACTTACATTGGTTATTACTTTAATTTTTTTCCATACACAAACACTAAAATTTTCATTTCATTGTCATCTATTCTATTTGTTACTACAAGATGAAGGAAAAAGTGAAAACTCAAGTTTTAATTGAAGAAAAAAATATACTTTTAAAAGGGAAATGCACAATGCATAAATTTAGAGAGAGATATTTCCAAAAAGTGTCTGTTATTTTTAGGGATTGTAAACTCTTTTTGTTTTTATATATCATGTTTTGCAATCGGCGGGAAAAGGGGAAGGCGGGAGAATTTTAAATGAGTGTAGAATCCCAACCCATAAGTAATTCCTTACAAAAATAAAGCCCGTTAATCATGATAAATCACATTACAATCATCAATGATCGTTAGGTCAGCTTTTTGTAAATGGGCAAAATAATGGCTTGTTTGACTCGGGTAAATATCCCACCGCACGTTCACTTGAGAATTTAATGAGCGGTTTGTTATTCTCTTTAAAAGGTTTTGATCCCTAGGTCATTTTCATCTTTAACATGTTTCAAACATGCATATCCATTTTTTAAACCATGTGTAGAAAAATCTCTTTATTATCGAATTCCAAGCTATTGGGGTTGTTGAACTAGTGGAATTTCCCAAACTTGGATCACAAAAATTTTGTGTTCATTTGTGTTGTGTGAATATATTTTCATTACTTACATTTGTTATTGCTTTAAATTTTTCAATACACAAACTCTAAAATTTTCTTTTCGTTGTCATTTGTTCTCTTTTTTGTCTACGAGATGAAGGGAAAAGTGAAAACTCAAGTTTTGATTTAAGAAAAAAAGTATACATGTAAAATGGAAATGCACAATGCATAAATTTAGGGAGAGATATTTCCAAAAAGTGTCTGTAATTTTTAGGGATTGTAAACTCTTTTTAGTTTTTATATATCAGGTTTTGCAATCGTCGAGAAAAGTGGGAGGCGGGAGAATTTTAACTGAGCGTAGAATCACAACCCATAAGTAATTCCTTACAAAAATATAGCCAGTTACGCATCATAAATAACTTTACAATCATCAATGTTCGTTAGGTCATTTTTTTTAAATGGGCAAAATCATGCCTTGTTTGACTCAGGTAAATATCCCACTGCACGTTCACTTGAGAATTTAATGAGTGGTTTGATATTCTTTTCAAAAGGTTTTGATCCCAAGGTCATTTGCATCTTTAAAATGTTCCAAGCATGCATATCCATTTTTTAGACCATGTGTAGAAAAATCTCTTTCTTATCAAAATCCAAGCTATTGGGGTTATTGAACTAGTGGAATTTCCCAAACTTGGATAACAAAACTTTTGAGTTCATTTGTGGAGTGTGAATAAATTTTCTTTACTTACATTTGTTATTGCTTTAAATTTTTTCAATACACAAACACTAAAATTTTCATTTCGTTGTCATTTGTTCTCTTTTTTATTTACGAGATGAAGGGAAAAGTGTAAACTCTAGTTTTGATTTCAGAAAAAAGTATACATCTAAAATGAAAATGCACAATGCACAAATTTAGAGAGAGATACTTCCAAAAACTATCTGTAATTTTTAGGGATTGTAAATTCTTTTTAGTTTTTATATATAAGGTTTTGCAATCGTCGGGAAAGGGGAGGCGGGGGATTTTAACTGAGGGTAGAATCCCAACCCAAAAGTCATTCCTTACAAAAATATAGCCCGTTACGTATGATAAAATACTTTACAATCATCAATGATCGTTAGGTCAGCTTTTTATAAATGGGCTAAATATTGGCTTGTTTGACTCGGGTAAATATCCCACCGCACGTTCACTTGAGAAATTAATGAGCGGTTTGTAATTCTCTTTAAAACATTTGCATCCATAGGTCATTTGCATCTTTAACGTGTTTCAAGCACGCATATCCATTTTTTAAACCATGTGTAGAAAAATCTCTTTCTTATCAAATTCCAAGCTATTGGGGTTGTTCAACTAGTGGAATTTCCCAAACTTGGATAACAAATCTTTTGTGTTCAATTGTGGTGTGTGAATAAATTTTTTCTACTAACATTTGTTATCACTTTAAATTTTTTCCATACACAAACTCTTAAATTTTCATTTCGTTGTCATGTATTGTCGTTTTTGTCTACGAGATGAAGGGAAAAGTGAAAACTCAAGTTTTGATTTAAGAAAAAAGTATACATCTAAAATAGAAATGCATAATGAAAAAATTAAGAGAGATATTTCCAAAAAGTGTATGTTAATTTTAGGGAGTGTAAACGCTTTTTAGTTTTTATATATCAGGTTTTACAATCGTCGGGAAAATGGGAGGCGGGGGAATTTTAACTGAGTGTTGAATCCCATCCCATAAGTTATTCACTACAAAAATATAGCCCGTTACGCATGATAAGTCACTTTACAATCATCAATGAACGTTAGGTCAGCTTTTTGTAAATGGGCAAAATAATGGCTTGTATGACTCGGGTAAATATCCCACTGCACGTTCACTTGAGAATTAAATGAGTGGTTGTTATTCTCTTTAAAAGGTTTGGATCCATATGTCATTTCCATATTTAACATGTTTCAAGCATGCATATCCATTTTTTAAGGCATGTGTAGAAAAATCTCTTTCTTATCAAATTCCAAGCTATTGGGGTTGTTGAACGAGTGGAATTTCCCAAACTTGCATAACAAAACTTTTCTGTTCATTTGTGGTGTGGTAATCAATTTTCTTTACTTACATTTGTTATTGCTTTAAATTTTTTCCATACACAAACTCTCCAATTTTCATTTCATTGTCATCTATTCACTTTTTTGTCTACGAGATGAAGGGAAAAGTGAAAACTCAAGTTTTTATTTAAGAAAAAAGTATACTTCTAAAATGGAAAATGGACAATGCACAAATTTAGAGTGAGATATTTCAAAAAAGTTTCTGTAATTTATAGGGATTGTAAACTCCCTTTAGTTTTTATATATCAGGTTTTGCAATCGTCAGAAAAGGGAGAGGCGGGGGAATTTTAACTGAGTGTTGAATCCCAACAAATAAGTTATTCCTTACAAAAATATAGCCTGTATGCATGATAAATCACTTAACAATCATCAATGATCGCTAGGTCGGCTTTTTGTAATTAGGCAAAAAAATGGCTTGTTTCACTCGGGTAAATTTCCAACAGCATGTTCACTTGAGAATTTAATGACGGTTTCTTATGGTCTATAAAAGGTTTTGATCCCAAGGTCATTTGCATCTTTAACATGTTTCAAGCATACATATCCATTTTTTAAACCATGTGTAGAAAAATCTCTTTCTTATCATATTCGAAGCTATTGGGGTTGTTGAACAAGTGGAATTTCCCGAACATGGATAAGAAAACTTTTGTGTTCCTTTGTGGTGTGTGAATAAATTATCTTTAATTACATTTATTATTTCTTTAAAAATTTTCCATCCACAAACTCTAAAATTTTCATTTCGTTGTCATCTATTCAATTTTTTGTCTACGAGATGAAGGGAAAAGTGAAAACTCAAATTTTTGATTTAAGAAAAAAGTATACTTCTAAAATGGTCAATGCTCAATCTCTTTTTAGTTTTTATATATTAGGTTTTGCAATCGTCGGGAAAAGGGGGAGGCGGGGGAATTTTAACTGAGTGTAGAATCCCAACCCATAAGTAATTCCTCACAAAAAGATAGCCCATTACGCATGACTTTACAATCATCAATGATTGTTAGGTCAGCTTTTTGTAAATGGGCAAAATAATGGCTTGCTTGACTCGGGTAAATATCCCACCGCACATTCACTTGAGAATTTAATGAACAGTTTGTTATTCTCTTTAAAATATTTGGATCCGTAGGTCATTTACATCTTTAACATGTTTCAAGCATGCATATCTATTTTTTGAACCATGTGTAGAAAAATCTGTTTCTTATCAAATTCCAAGCTATTGGGGTTCTTGAACTAGTGGAATTTCCCAAACAAGGATAACAAAACTTTGTGTTAATTTGTGGTGTGTGAATAAATTATCTTTACTTACAATTGTTATTGCTTTAAATTTTTTCTATCCACAAACTCTAAAATTTTCATTTCGTTGTCATTTGTTCACTTTTTTGTCCACAAGATGAATGGAAAAGTGAAAACACAAGTTTTGATTTAAGAAAAAAGTATACTTCTAAAATGGAAATGCACAATCACCAATAATCGTTATGTTTGCTTTTTGTAAATGGGCAAAATAATTGCTTGATTGACTCGGGTAAATATCCCACCGCACGTTCACTTGAGAATTTAAAGAGCTGTTTGTTATTCTCTATAAAACGTTTGGATCCGTAGGTCATTTGCATCTTTAACGTGTTTCAAGCATGCATATCCATTTTTTAAACCATGTGTAGAAATATCTCTTTCATATCAAATTCCAAGCTATTGGGGTTGTCGAACTTGTGGAATTTCCCAAACTTGGATAACAAAACTTTTGTGTCCATTTGTGGAGTGTGAATAAATTTTCATTAGTAACATTTGTTATCGCTTTAAATTTTTTCTTACACAAATTCTTAAATTTTCATTTCGTTGTCATCTATTGTCTTTTTTGTCTACGAGATGAAGGGAAAAGTAAAAACTGAAGTTTTTATTTAAGAAAAAGTATACATATAAAATAGAAATGCATAATGCAAAAATTTAGAGAGAGATATTTTCCAAATGTGTATCTAAATTTTAGGGATTTTAAAGTCTCTTTAGTTTTTATATATAAGGTTTTGCAATCGTCGGGAAAAGGGGGAGGTGGGGGAATTTTAACTGAGTGTTGAATCCCAACTCATAAGTTATTCCGTACAAAAAATATAGCCCATTACACATGATAAATTACTTTAAAATCATCAATGATCGTTAGGTCAGCTTTTTGTAATTGGGCAAAATAATGGTTTGGTTCACTCGGGTAAATATCCCACCGCACGTTCACTTGAGAATTTAATGAGTGGTTTGTTATTCTCTTTAAAAGGTTTGGATCCATAGGTCATTTGCATCTTTAACATGTCCCAAGCATGCATATCTTTTTTTTAAAGCATGTGTAGAAAAATATCTTTCTTATCAAATTTTAAGCTATTGGGTTTGTTGAACTAGTGGAATTTCCCAAACTTGTATAACAAAACTTTTGTGTTCATTTGTGGTGTGTGAATCAATTTTTTTTACTTACATTTGTTATTGCTTTAAATTTTTTCCATACAAAAACTCTCAAATTTTCATTTCGTTGTCCTCTATTCACTTTTTGGTCTTTGAGATGAAATGCAAAGTGAAAACTCAAGTTTTGATTTAAGAAAAAAGTATACTTCTAAAATGGAAATGCACAAGGCACAAATTTAGAGAGATATTTCGAAAACGTTTCTGTAATTTTTAGGGATTGTACTCTTTTTAGTTTTTATATATTAGGTTTTGCAATCGTCTGAAAAGGGGGAGGCGGGGGAATTTTAACTGAGTGTTGAATACCAATCCATAAGTCATTCGTTACAAAACTATAGCCCGTTATGCATGATAAAACACTTTACAATCATCAATGATCGTTAGGTTGGCTTTTTGAAAATAGGAAAAATAATGACTTGTTTGACTCGGGTAAATATCCCATAGCACGTTCACTTGAGAATTTAATGACGGTTTCTTATTCTCTTTAAAAGCTTTGGATCCCAAGGTGATTTGCATCTTTAACATGTTTCAAGCATGCATATCCATTTTTTAGACCATGTGTAGAAAAATCTCTTTCTTATCATATTCGAAGCTATTGGGGTTGTTGAACAAGTGGAATTTCCCAAACATGGAAAAGAAAACTTTTGTGTTCCTTCACTTGCATTTGTTATTGCTTTAAATTTTTTCCATCCACAAAATCTAAAATTTTCAATTCGTTGTCATCTATTCAGTTTTATGTCTACGTGATGAAGGGAAAAGTGAAAACTCAAGTTTTGATTTAAGAAAAAAGTATACTTCTAAAATGGAAATGCACAATGAAAAAATTTAGAGAGAGATATTTCCAAAAAGTTTCTGTAATTTTTAATGATTGTAAACTCTTTTAAGTTTTTATATATTCAGTTTTCCAATCGTCAGGAAAAGGGGAGGCGAGGGAATTTTAACTGAGTGTAGAATCCCAACCCATAAGTCATTACTCACAAAAATATAGCCCGTTAAACATGATAAATCACTTTACAATCATCAATAATCGCTAGGTCAACTTTTTGTAAATGGGCAAAAGAATGGTTAGTTTGACTCGGGTAAATATCCCACCGCACGTTCACTTGAGAATTTAATGAACGGTTTGTTATTCACTTGAAAACGTTTGGATCCGAAGGTCATTTGCATCTTTAACATGTTTCAAGCATGCATATCCATTTTTTAAACCATGTTTAGAAAAATCTCTTTCTTATCAAATTCCAAGCTATTGGGGTTGTTGAACTTGTGGAATTTCCATAACTTGGATAACAAAACTTTTGTGTTCATTTGTGGTGTGTGAATAAATTTTCTTTACTAACATTTCTTATTGCTTTAAATTTTTTCCTTACACAAACTTTTAAATTTTCATTTCGTTGACATCTAATCTCTTTTTTGTCTACGAGATGAAGGGAAAAGTGAAAACGCAAGTTTTGATTTAAAAAAAAAGTATACATCTAAAATAGAAATGCATAATCCATAAATTTAGTGAGAGATATTTCCAAAAAGTGTGCATTAAATTTTAGGCATTGTACAGTCTTTTTAGTTTTTATATAACAGGTTTTGTAATCGTATGGAAAAAGGGGAGTCGGGGGAATTTTAACTGAGTGTTGAATCCCAACCCATAAGTCATTGCTTACAAAAATATAGCCCATTACGCATGATAAATCACTTTACAATCATCAATGATCGTAAGGTCAACTTTTTGTAAATGGGCAAAATAATGGCTTGTTTGACTCAGGTAAATATTCCACCACACGTTCACTTGCGAACTTAATAAGCGGTTTGTTATTCTCTTTAAAAAGTTTAGATCCATAGGTCATTTGCATCTTTGACATGTTTCAAGCATGCATATCCATTTTTTAAAGCATGTGTAGAAAAATTTCTTTCTGATGAAATTCCAAGCTATTGGGGTTGTAGGACTAATGGAACTTCCCATACTTGGATAAAAAAACTTTTGTGTTCATTTGTGGTGTGTGAATAAATTTTCTTTACTTACATTTGTTATTTCTTTAAATTTTTTCCATATAAAAACCCTAAAATTTTCATTTCGTTGTCATCTATTCACTTTTTTCTCTACGAGATTAAGGGAAAAGTGAAAACTCATGTTTTGATTTAAGAAAAAGTATACATCTAAAATGGAATTGACAATGCACAAATTTAGTGAGAGATATTTCCAAAAAGTGTCTATAAATTTTAGGGGTTGTAAACTCTTTTTAATTTTTATATATCAGGTTTTGCAATCGTCGGGAAAAGGGGGCGGCGGGGGAATTTTAACTGAGTGTTGACCCCCAACCCATAAGTCATTCCTTACAAAAATATAGCCCGTTACGTATGATAAATCACTTTACAATTATCAAAGATCGTTAGGTTAGCTTTTTGTATATGGGAAAAATAATGGATTGTTTGACTCGGGTAAATATCCCACCACACATTCACTTGAGAATTTAAAGAGCGGTTTCTTATTCTTGGTAAAAGGTTTGGATCTATAGGTCATTTGCATCTTTAACTTGTTTCAAGCATGTATATCCATTTTTTAAAGAATGTGTAGAAAAATCTCTTTCTTATCAAATTCCATGCTATTGGGGTTGTGGAACTAGTGGAATTTCTCAAACTTGGATAACAAAACTTTTGTGTTCATTTGTGGTGTGTAAATAAATTTTCATTACTAACATTTGTTATCGCTTTAAATTTTTTTGATACACAAACTCTTAAATTTTCATTTCGTTGTCATCTATTGTCTTTTTTGTCTACGAAATGAAGGGGAAAGTAAAAACTCAAGTTTTGATTACAGCAAAAAATATACATCTAAAAAAGAAATGCATAATGCAAAAATTTATAGAGAGATATTTTCCAAAAGTGTATGTAAATTTTAGGGATTGTAAACTCTTTTTAGTTTTTATATATCCGGTTTTGCAATCGTCGGGAAAAGGGGGAGGCGGGGGAAGTTTAACTGAGTGTTGAATCCCAACCCATATGTTATTCTGTACAATAATCGAGCCCGTTACGCATGATAAATCACTTTACAATCATCAATGATCGTTAGGTCAGCTTTTTGAAAATGGGCAAAATAATGGTTTGTTTCACTCGGGTATATATCCCACCGCACGTTCACTTCAGAATTTAATGAGTGGTTTGTTATTCTCTTTAAGAGGTTTGGATCCAAAGGTCATTTGCATCTTTAACATGTTTCAAGCATGCATATCATATTTTTAAAGCACGTGTAGAAAAATCTCGTTCTTATCAAATTCCAAGTTATTGGGTTTGTCGAACTAGTGGAATTTCCCAAACTTGGATAAATAAATTTCTTGTTCATTTGTGGTGTGTGAATCAATTTTATTTACATACATTTGTTATTGCTTTATATTTTTTCCATACACAAACTCTCAAATTTTCATTTCGTTGTCATCTATTCACTTTTTGGTCTTCGAGATGAAGGGAAAAGTGAAAATTGAAGTTTTGATTTAAGAAAAAAGTATACTTCTAAAATTGAAATGCACAATGCACAAATTTAGAGAGAGATATTTCAAAAACGTTTCTGTAATTTATAGGGATTGTAAACTCTTTTTAGTTTTTATATATCAGGTTTTGCAATCGTCAGAAAAGGGGGAGGCGGAGGAATTTTAACTGAGTGTTGAATCCCAACCCATAAGTCATTCGTTACAAAAATATAGCCCTTTATGCATGATAAAACACTTTACAATCATCAATGATCGTTAGGTCAGGTTTTTGTAAATAGGAAAAATAATGGCTTGTTTGACTCAGGTAAATATCCCACATCACGTTCACTTGAGAATTTAATGACGGTTTCTTATTCTCTTTAAAAGGTTTGGATCCCTAGGTGATTTGCATCTTTAACATGTTTCAAGCATGCATATCCATTTTTTAGCCGTGTGTAGAAAAATCTCTTTCTTATCATATTCGAAGCTATTGGGGTTGTATAACAAGTGGAATTTCCCAAACAAGGATAAGAAAACTTTTGTGTTCCTTTGTGGTGTGTGAATAAACTATCTTTACTTACATTTGCTACTGCTTTAAATTTTTTCCATCCAAAAACTCTATAATTTTCAATTCGTTGTCATCTATTCAGTTTTTTGTCTACGTGATGAAGGGAAAAGTGAAAACTCAAGTATCGATTGAAGAAAAAAGTGTACTTCTAAAATGGAAATGCACAATGAAAAAATTTAGAGAGAGATATTTCCAAAAAGTTTCTGTAATTTTTAATGATTGTAAACTCTTTTTAGTTTTTATATATTAGGTTTTGCAATCGTCAGGAAAAGGGGGAGGCGAGGGAATTTTAACTGAGTGTAGAATCCCAACCCATGAATCATTCCTCACAAAAATTTAGCCCGTTACGCATGATAAATCACTTTACAATCATCAATGATTGCTAGGTCAGCTTATGTAAATGGGCAAAATAATGGCTTGTTTGACTCGGGTATATATCCCACCGCCAATTCACTTGAGAATTTAATGAACGGTTTGTTATTCTCTTTAAAAATTTTGGATCCATACGTCATTTACATCTTCAACATGTTTCAAGCGTGCATATCCATTTTTTAAACCATGTGTAAAAAAATCTCTTTCTTATCAAATTCCAAGCTATTGGGGTTGTTGAACTAGTGGAATTTCCAAAACTTGGATAACAAAACTTTTGTGTTCATTTGTGGTGTGTGAATAAATTTTCTTTACTAACATTTGTTATAGCTTTAAATTTTTTTCCATACACAAACTCTTAAAATTTTATTTCGTTGTCATCTATTCTCTTTTTTGTCTACGAGATAAAATAAAAAGTGAAAACTCATGTTTCGATTTAAAAAAAAAAATATACATCAAAAATGGAAATGCACAATGCACAAATTTAGAGAGAGATATTTCTAAAAAGTGTCTGTAAATTTTAGGGATTGTAAACTCTTTTTAGTTTTTAAATATCAGGTTTTGCAAGCGTTGAGAAAAGAGGGAGGCGGGACAATTTTTACTGAGTGTTGAATCCCAACCCATAAGTCATTCCTTACAAAATATAGCCCGTTACGCATGAAAAATCACTTTAAATCATCAAAGATCGTTAGGTCAGGTTTTTGTAAATGGGCAAAATAATGGCTTGTTTGACTCGGGTCAATATCTCATCGCACGTTCACTTGAGAATTTAATGAGCAGTTTGATATTCTCTTTAAAAGGTTTGGATCCATAGGTCATTTAGATCTTTAAAATGTTTCAAGTATGCATATTTGTTTTTTAAACCATGTGTAGAAAAATTTCTTTCTTATCAAATTCCAAGCTATTGGGGTTGTTGAACTTGTGGAATTTCCCAAACTTGGATAACAAAACTTTTGTGTTCATTTGTGGTGCGTCAATAAATTTTTTTTGTTTACATTTGTTATTGCTTTAAATTTTTTCCATACACAAAATCTAAAATTTTCATTTCGTTGACATCTATTCACTTTTTTCTCTACGAGATGATGGAAAAAGTGAAAACTGAAGTTATTAGGTAAGAAAAAAGTATACATCTAAAATGGAAATGCACAATGCACAAATTTAGATAGCGATATTTCCAAAAAGTTTCTATAATTTTTAGGGATTTTAAAATCTTTTTAGTTTTTATATATCAGGTTTTGCAATCGTCGAGAAAAGGGGGAGGTGGGGGAATTTTAATTGAGTGTTGAATCCCTACCAATAAGTTATTCCTTACAAAAATATAGCCCGTTACGCATGATAAATCACTTTACAATCTCCAATGATCGTTTGGTCAGCTTTTTGTAAATCGGCAAAATAAGGGCTTGTTTGACTCGAGTAAATATTCCACCGCACGTTCACTTGAGAATTTAATGAGCGGTTTGTTATTCTCTTTAAAAGGTTTGGATCCATAGGTCATTTGCATCTTTAACATGTTTCAAGCATGCATATCCATTTTTTAAAGCATGTGTAGAAAAATCTCTTTCTTATTAAATTCCAAGCTATTGGGGTTGTTGAACTAGTGGAATTTTCCAAACTTGGATAACAAAACTTTTGTGTTCATTTGAGGTGTGTGAATGAATTTTCTTTACTTACATTTGTTATTGCTTTAAATTTTTTCCATACACAAACTCTAAAATTTTCATTTCATTGCCATCTATTCATTTTTTTCTCTATGAGTTGGGAAAAGTGAAAACTTTAGTTTTGATTTAAGAAAAATGTATAGATCTAAAATTGAAATGCACAATGAACACATTTAGAGAGCAATATTTCCAAAAAGTTTCTGTAACTTTTAGCGTTTGTAAACTCTTTTTAGTTTTTATATATTGGGTTTTGAAATCATCGGGAAAAGGGGGAGGCAAAGAAATTTTAACTGAGTATTGAATTCCAACCCATAAGTTATTCCTTAAAAAAATATTGCCCGTTGCGCATGATAAATCACTTTAAAATCATCAATGATCGCAAGGTCAGCGTTTTGTAAATGGGCAAAATATTTGCATGTTTGACTCGAGTAAATATCCCACCGCGCGTTCACTTGAGAATTTAATGAGGGGTTGTTATTCACTTTAAAAGGTTTGGATCCATGGGTCATTTTCATCTTTAACATGTTTTACGCATGCATATCTATTTTTTAAAGTATGTGTAGAAAAATCTCTTTCTTATCAAATTCCAAACTATTGGGTTTGTTGAACAAGTGGAATTTCCCAAACATGGAAAACAAAACTTTTGTGTTCCTTTGGGGTGTGTTAATAAATTATCTTTACTTACATTTGTTATTGGTTTAAATTTTTTGCAGCATCAAACTCTAAAATTTTCATTTCGTTGTCATCTATTCACTTTTTTGACTACGAGATCAATGGAAAAGTAAAAACTCAAGTTTTGATTTAAGAAAAATGTATACTTCTAAAACGGAAATGCACAATACACAACTTTAGAAAGAAAAGGGGATTGTAATCGTCGGGAAAAGGGGGAAGCGGAGAATTTTAACTGAGTGTTGAATCCCATCCCATAAGTCATTCCTTAAAAAAATATAGCCCGTTACGCATGATAAATCACTTTACAATCATCAATGATTGTTAGGTCAGCTTTTTGTAAATAGGCATAATAATGGAGCATTGGACTCAGGTAAATATCCCACCGCATGGTCATTTGAGAATTTAATTAGTGTTTCTTATTCAATTTAAGAGGTTTTGATTTTTATGTCATTTGTATCTTTAACATGTTTCAAGCATGCACATCAATTTTTCAAACCATGTGTAGAAAAATCTCTTTCTTATCAAATTTGAAGCAATTGGGGTGTTTGAACTAGTGGAATTCCCCAAACTTGGATAACAAAACTTTTGTGTTCATTTCTGATGTGTGAATAAATTTTCTTACATTTGTTCTTGCTTTAAATTATTTCATAACACAAACTCTAAAATTTTCATTTCGTTATCAACTATTCTCTTTTTTATCTACGAGATGAAGGGAAAAGTGAAAACTCAAGTTTTGATTTAAGAAGAAAGTATAGATCTAAAATAGAAATGCTAAATTCACAAATTTTGAGGGAGATATTTCCAAACAGTGTCTTTAATTTTTAGGGATTGTAAACTCTTTTTAGTTTTAATATATCAGGTTTTGCAATTGTCGGGAAAAGGGGGAGGCGGGAAAATTTTAACTAAGTGTAGAATCCAAACCCTTAAGTCATTCCTTACAAAAATATACCCCGTTACGCATGATAAATCACTTTACAATCATCAATGATCATTAGGTCAGCTTTTTGTAAATGGGCAAAATAATGTCTTGTTTGACTCAGGTAAATATTCCACTGAACGTTCACTTGAAAATTTAATGAGCGGTTTGTTATTCTCTTTAAACGGTTGGGATCCATAGGTCATTTGCATCTTTAACATGTTTCAAGGATGCATATCTAGTTTTTAAAGCATGTGTAGAAAAATCCCTTTCTTATCAAATTCCAAGCTATTGGGGTTGTTGAACTAGTGGAATTTCCAAAAATTGGATAACAAAACTTTTGTGTTAAATTTTGGTGTGTAAATAATTTTTCTTTAGTTAAATTTTTTATTGCTTTAAATTTTTTCCATACACAAGCGCTAATATTTTCATTTCGTTGTCATTTATTCTCTTTTTTGTCTACGAGATAAGGGGAAAAGTGAAAACTCAAGTTTTGATTTAAAAAAAAGTATTCATCTCAAATAGAAATGCACAATGCACAAATTTAGAGATAGATATTTCCAAAAAGTTTATGTTATTTTGAGGGATTGTAAACTCTTTTTTGTTTTTATATATCAGGTTTTGCAATCGTCAGGAAAAGGGGGAGGCAGGGAAATTTTAACTGAGTGATGAACCCCAACCCATAAGTCATTCCATACAAAAATATTGCCCGTTATGCATGATAAATCACTTTACAATAATCAATGATTGTTAGGTCAGCTTTTTGTAAATATACAAAATAATGGCTTGTTTGACTCGGGTAAATATCCCACCGCACGTTCACTTGATAATTTAAAGTGGTTTGTTATTCTCTTTAAAATGTTTGGATCCATAGGTCATTTGCATCTTTAACATGTTTCAATCATGCATATCCATTTTTAAAAGCAGGTGTAAAAAAATCTCTTTCTTATCAAATTCCTAGCTATTGGGGTTGTTGTACTAGTAGAATTTCGCAAACTTGGATAACAAAACGTTTGTGTTCATTTGTGGTATGTGAATAAATTTTATTTACTTACATTTGTTAAAGCGTTAAATTTTTTCCATACACAAACTCTAAAATTTTCATTTCGTTGTCATCTATTCTCTTTTTTGTCTACGAGATGATGGGAAAAGTGAAAACTCATGTTTTGATTTAATAAAAAAGTATACATCTAAAAAGGAAATGCACAATGCACAAATTTAGAGAGAAATATTTCCAAAAAGTGTCTTTAATTTTTAGGGATTGTAAACTCTTTTTAGTTTTTATATATCTGGTTTTGCAATCATCAGGAAAAGGGGGTGGCGGGGGTATTTTAACTGAGTGTAGAATCCCAACCCATAAGTAATTTCTTACAAAAATATAGCCCGTTACGCATGTTAAATCACCTTACAATCATCAATGATCGTTAGGTCAGCTTTTTGTAAATGGGCAAAATAATGGCTTGTTTGATTCGAGTAAATATCCCATCGCACGTTCACTTGAGAATTTAATGAACAGTTGGTTATTCTCTTTAAAACATTTGGATCCATAGGTCATTTGCATCTTTAACATGTTTCAGGCATGCAATCCATTTTTTAAAGCATGTGTAGAAAAATCTCTTTCTTACCAAATTCCTAGCTATTGGGGTTGTTGAACAAGTGGAATTTCCCAAATATGAAAATCAAAACTTTTGTGTTCCTTTGTTGTGCGTGAATAAATTATCTTTACTTACATTTGTGATTGCTTTAAATTTTTTCAATACTCAAACTCTAAAATTTTCATTTCGTTGTCATCTATTCTCTTTTTTTTCTACGAGATGAAGGAAAAAGTGAAAATTAAAGTTTTGATTTAAGAAAAAAGTATTCATCTAAAACGGAAATGCACAATGCACAAATTTAGAGGGAGATATTTCTAAATAGTGTCTACAATTTTTAGGGATTGTAAACTCTTTTTAGTTTTTATATATCAGGTTTTGAAATCATCGAGAAAATAGGGAGGTAGGAGAATTTTAACTGAGTGTAGAATCCCAACCCATAAGTCGTACCTTACAAAGATATAGCCCGTTACGTAAATATCCTCGAGTGTCTGTAATTTTTAGGGATTGTAAACTCTTTTTACTTTTTATATTTCAGGTTTTGCAATCATCAAGAAAAGGGGGAGACAGGGGAATTTTAAATGAGTGTTGAATCCCAACCCTTAAGTCATTTCTTACAAAAATATAGCCCGTTATGCATGAGATATTACTTTACAATCATCAATGATCGTTAGGTCAGGTTTTTGTAAATGGGATAAATAATGGCTTGTTTGACCCGGATAAATATCCAACCTGCACGTTCACTTGAGAATTTAATGAGCGGTTTTTTATTCTCTTTAAAAGGTTTGGATCCATTGCTCATTTGCATATTTAGCATGTTTCAAGCATGCATATCCATTTTTTAAAGCATGTGTAGAAAAATCTCTTACTATTAAAATTCCAAGTTATTGGGGTTGTTGAACTAGTGGAATTTCCCAAACTTGGATAGCAAAAATTTTGTGTTCATTTGTTGTGTCTGAATAAATTTTCTTTACTTACATTTATTATTGCTTTAAATTATTTCCATACACAAACTCTAAAATTTTTATTTCGTTGTGATCTATTTGCCTTTCATCTATTTTTTGTCTACGAGATGAAGGGAAAAGTGAAAACTCATGTTTTGGTTTAAGAAAAAGGTATACATCTAAAATAGAAATGCACAATGCAAAAATTTTGAGAAAGATATTTCCAAAAAGTGTCTGTAATTTTTATGGATTGTAAACTCTTTTTAGTTTTTATATATTAGGTTTTGCAATCGCCAGGAAAAGGGGGCGGTGGGGGAATTTTAACTGAGTGTTGAATCCCAACCCATATGTTATTCCTTACAAAAATATAGCTCGTTACGCATGATAAATCACTTTGCAATCATCAATTATCATTAGGTCAGCTTTTTGTAAATGGGCAAAATATTGGCTTGTTTGACCCAGGTAAATATCCCACCACACGTTCACTTGAGAATTTAATTAGAAGTTTTTTATTCTCTCTCAATGGTTTGGATCCATAGGTCATTAGCATCTTTAACATGTTTCAAGCATGCATATCCATTTTTTAAAGCATTTGTAGAAAAATCTCTTTCTTATCAAATTCCAAGCGATTGGGGTTGTTGAATTGGTGGAATTTCCCAAACTTGGATAACAAAACTTTTGTGTTCATTTGTGGTGTGTGAATAAATTATCTTTACTTATATTTTTTATTTCTTTAAATATTTTTCATACACAAACTCTAAAATTTTCATTTCGTTGTCATCTATTCGCCTTTCATCTCTTTTTTGTCTACGTGATGAAGTGAAAAGTAAAAGCCCAAGTTTTTATTTAAGAAAAAAGTATACATCTAAAATGGAAATGCACAATGCACAAATTAAGAGAGAGATATTTCCAAAAAGGGTCTATACTTTTTAGGGATTGTAAACTCTTTTTAATTTTTAAATTAAGGTTTTTGGAATCGTCAAGAAAAGGGGGAGGCATGGGAATTTTAACTGAGTGTTCAATCCCAAGCCTTAATTCATTTCTTACTAAAATGTATCCCGTTAGCATGATAAATCACTTTACAATCATCAATGATCGTTAGGTTAGCTTTTTGTAAATGGGCAAAATAATGGCTTGTTTGACCTGGGTAAATATCCCACCGCACGTTCACTTGAGAATTTAATGAATGGTTTGTTATTCTCTTTAAAAGGTTTGGATCCATAGGTCATTTGCATCTTTAACATGTTTCAAACATGCATATCCTTTTTTTAAAGCATGTGTAGAAAAGTCTCTTTCTTATCAAATTCCAAGCTTTTGGGGTTGTTGAACTAGTGGAATTTCCAAAACTTGGATAACAAAACTTCTATGTTCATTTTTGGTGTGTGAATAAATTTTCTTTACTTACATTTTTTATTGCTTTAAATTTTTTCCATACACAAACTCTAAAATTTTCATTTCGTTGTAATCTATTTGCCATTCATCTCTTTTCTGTCTACGAGATGAAGGGAAAAGTGAAAACCCAAGTTTTGATTTAAGAAAAAGGTATACATCTAAAATACTTATACACAATGCACAAATTTAGAGAAAGATATTTCCAAAAAGTGTCTGTAATTTTTAGGGATTGTAAACTCTTTTTAAGTTTTATATATCACGTTTTGCAATCGTTGGGAAAAGGGGGAGGAGGGGGAATTTTAACTGAGTGTTAAATCCCAAGCCATACGTCATTCCTTACAAAAATATAGCCAGTTACACATGATAAATCAATTTACAATCATCAATGATCGTTATGTCAGCTTTTCTTAAATAGGCAAAACTATGGCTTTTTTTACTCTGGGTAAATATACCACCGCACATTCACTTGAGAATTTAATGAGCAATTTTTATTCTCTTTAAAAGGTTTGGATCCATAGGTCATTTGCATCTTTAACATCTTTCAAGCATGCATATTTATTTTATAAAGCATGTGTAGAAAAATCTCTTTCTTATCAAATACCAAGCTATTGGGGTTGTTGAACTAGTGGAATTTCCCAAACTTGGATAACAAAATTTTTGTGTTCATTTGTGGTGTGTGAATAAATTTTCTTTACTTACATTTGTTGTTTCTTTAAATTTTTTCCATACAAAAACTCTAAAATTTTCCTTTCGTTGTCATCTATTTACCTTTCATCTCTTTTTTGTCTACGAGATGAAGGGAAAAGTGAAAACTCAAGTTTTGTTTTAAGAAAAAATTATACATCTAAAATGGAAATACACAATTCACAAATTTAGAGAGAGATATTTAACACGTGTCTATAATTTTTAGGGATTGTAAACTCTTTTTAGTTTTTATATATCAGGTTTTGCAATCGTTGGGAAAAGGGGAAGGCGTTGGCATTTTAAGTGAGTGTTGAATCGCAATCCATAAGTCATTCCTTACAAAAATATAGCCCGTTATGCATGATAAATCACTTTACAATCATCAATGATCGATAGGTCAACTTTCTGTAAATGGGAAAAATAATGGCTTGTTTGACCCGGGAAAATATCCCACTGCACATTCACTTGAGAATTCAATGAACGGTTTATAATTCTCTTTAGAAGGTTTGGATTCATAGGTCATTTGCATCTTTAACATGTTTCAAGCATGCACCTCCATTTTTTAAAGCATGTGTAGAAAAATCTCTTTCATATCAAATTCCAAGCTATTGGGGTTGTTGAACTAGTGGAATTTCCCAAACTTAGATAACAAAACTTTTATTTTCATATGTGGTGTGTGAATAAATTTTCGTTACTTACATTTGTTATTTCTTAAAAAATTTTCCTTACACAAACTCTAAATTTTTCGTTTCGTTGTCATCTATTTGCCTTTCATCTCTTTTTTGTCTACGAGATGAAACCAAAAGTGAAAACTCAAGTTTTGAGTTAAGAAAAAAGTATACATCTAAAATGGAAATGCAAAATGCACAAATTTAGAGAGAGATAATTCCATAAAGTGTATGTAATTTTTTAGGATTGTAAATTCTTTTTAGTTTTTATATATCAAGTTTTGCAATCTTCAGGAAAAGGGGGAGACGGGGGAATTTTAACTGAGTGTTGAATCCAAACCCATAAGTCATTCCTTACAAAAATATTGCCCATTACGCATGATAAATCACTTTATAATCATCAATGATTGTTAGGTCAGCTTTTTGTAAATGGGATAAATAATTGCTTGTATGACCTAGGTAAATATCCAACCCGCACGTTCACTTAAGAATTTAATGAGCGGGTTGTTATTCTCTTTCAAAGGTTTGGATCTATAGGTCATTTGCATCTTTAGCATGTTTCAAGCATGCATATCCATTTTTTAAAGGATGTGTAGAAAAATCTCTTTCTTTTCAAATTCCAAGTTATTGGGGTTGTTGAACTAGTGGAATTTCCCAAACTTGGATAGCAAAACTTTTGTGTTCATTTGTGGTGTGTGAATAAATTTTCTTTATAAACATTTTTTATTGCTATAAATTTTTTCCATACACAAACTCTAAAATTTTCATTTCATTGTGATCTATTTGCCTTTGATCTCTTTTTGTCAACGAGATGAAGGGAAAAGTAAAAACTCAAGTTTTGATTTAAGAAGAAAGTATACATCTAAAATGGAAATGCACAATGCACAAATTTAGAGATAGATATTTCCAAAAAGTGTTTGTAATTTTTTGGGATTGTGAACTCTTTTTAGTTTTTATAAATAAGGTTTTGCAATCGTCAGGAAAAGGGGGAGGCAGGGGAATTTTAACTGAGTGTTAAATCCCAACCCATAAGTCATTCCTTACAAAAATATAGCCCGTTACGCATGATAAATCACTTTACAATCATCTATGATCGTTAGGTCAACTTTATGTAAATGGGCAAAATAATATCTTGTGTGACTCGAGTAAATATCCCACCGCACATTCACTTGAGAATTTAATAAATGGTTTTTTATTCTCTTTAAAAGTTCAGATCAATAGGTCATTTGCATCTTTAACATGTTTCAAGCATGCATATCCATTTTTTAGAGCATGTGTAGAAAAATCTCTTTCTTATCAAATTCCAAACTATTGGGGTGTTTGAACTTGTGGAATTTCCAAAACTTGGATAACAAAAATTTTGTGTTCATTTGTGGGGTGGGAATAAATTTTCTTTACTTACATTTGTTATTGCTTTAAATTTTTTCAAAACACAAACTCTAAAATTTTCATTTCGTTGTCATCTAGTTGCCTTTCATCTCTTTTTTGTCTACGTCAAAAGGGAAAAGTGAAAACTCAAGTTTTGATTTAAGAAAAAAATATACATTTAAAAAGGAAATGCACAATGCAAAAATTTAGAGAGAGATAATTCCAAAAACTGTCTGTAATTTGTAGGGATTGTAAACTCTTTTTAATTTTTCTATATCAGGTTTTGCAATCGTGGTTAAAAGGGCGAGGGGGGAATTTTAATTGAGTGTTGAATCCCAACCCATAAGTAATTCCTTACAAAAATATAGTCTTTTACGCATGATAAATAACTTTCCAATCATCAATGATCGTAAGGTCAGTTTTTTGTAAATTGGCTTGTTTGACCCGGGTAAATATCCTCCCGCACGTTCACTTGAGAATTTAATGAGTGGCTTGTTATTCTCTTTAAAAGGTTTGGATCCAGATGTCATTTGCATCTTTAAGATGTTTTAAGCATGCATATCCATTTTTTAAATCATGTGTAGAAAAATCTCTTTCTTATCCAATTCCATGCTATTGGGGTTGTTGAACTAGTGGAATTTCCTAAACTTGGATAACAAAACTGTTGTGTTCATTTGTGGTGTGTGAATAAATTTTTTTTACTTACATTTGTTATTGCTGTAAATTTTTTCCATTCACAAACTCTAAAATTTTCATTTCGTTGTCATCTATTTGCCTTTCATCTCTTTTTTGTCTACGAGATGAAGGGAAAAGTGAAAACTCAAGTTTTGATTTAAGAAAAAAGTATACATCTAAAATGGAAATGCACAATGCACAAATTTAGAGAGTGATATTTCCAAAAAGTGTCTGTAATTTTTAGGGATTGTAAACTCTTTTTAGTTTTTATATATCAGGTTTTCCAATCGTCGGGAAATGGGAGAGGTGGGGAAATTTTAACTGAGTGCTGAATCCCATGCCATAAGTCATTCCTTACAAAAATATAGCTTATTATGCATGATAAATCACTTTACAATCATCAATGATCGTTAGGTCAGCTTTTTGTAAATGGGTAAAATAATGGCTAGTTTGACCCGGTTAAATATCCCAACGCACGTTCACTTGAGAATTTAATGAGCGGTGAGTTATTCTCTTTAAAAGGTTTGGATCCAAAGGTGATTTTCATCTTTTACAAGTTTCAAGCATGCATATCCATTTTTTAAAGCATGTGTAGAAAAATCTGTTTCTTATCATATTCCATGCAATTGGGGTTGTTAAACTAGTGGAATTTCCCAAACTTGGATAATAAAAAATGAACCCAAAAGTTTTGTTATCCAAGTGTGGCAAATTCCACTAGTTCAACAACCCCAATAGCCTCGAATTTTATAAGAAAGAGATTTTTCTACACATGTTTTCAAAATTGGATATGCATGTTTCAAACTTGTTAAAGATGCAAATGACTTGTGGATCAAACCTTTTAAAGATAATAACAAACGCTCATTAAATTTTCAAATGAATGTGCTGTGGGATATTTATCCGAGTCAAACAAGCCATTATTTTGATAATTTACAAAAAGCTTACCTAATGATCGTAGCTGATTGTAAAGTGATTTATCATGCATAACGGGCTATATTTTTGCAAGGAATGACTTATGGATTGGGAGTCGGCTCTCAGTTAAAAATCCCCTGCCTCCCCCTTTTCTTGAAGATCGCAAAACCTGATATATAAAAACTAAAAAGAGTTTATAATCCCAAAAATTTACAGACACATTTTGGAACTATCACTCTCTACATTTGTGCATTGTGCATTTCCATTTTAGTTGTATACTTTTTTCTTAAATCAATACTTGAGTTTTCACTTTTTCCTTCATCTTGTAGACAAAAAAGAGATAAAAGGCAAATAGATCGCAATGAAATGAAAATTTTTGAGTTTATGTATGGAAAAAAATTAAAGCAATAACAAATGTAAGTAAATAAAATTTATTCACACACCACAAATGAACACTAAAGTTTTGTTATCCATGTTCGGGAAATTCCACTAGTTCAACAACCCCAATTGCTTGGAATTTTATACGAAAGAGATTTTTCTACACATGTATTAAAAAATGGATATGCATGCTTGAAACACGTTAAACATGCAAATGACCTAAGGAATATCAAACACTCATTAAATTCTTAAGTGAACGTACAGTGGGATATTTACCCGAGTCAAACAAGCCATTATTTTTCCCATTTACAAAAGGTTGACCTAACGATCATAGATGATTGTAAAGTTTATCATGCATAACATTGTATATTTTTGTAAGGAATGACTTATGGATAGGAAGTCAACACTCAGATAAAAATCCACCACCGCCACCTTTTCCCGATGATGGCAAAACCTGATATATAAAAACTAAAATGAGTTTACAATCCCTAAAAACTACAGACACTTTTTGGAATTATCTTTCTCAACATTTGTGCTATGTGAATTTCCCTTTTAGATGTATACTTTATTCTTAAATCAAAACTTGAGTTTTCACTTTTCCCTTCATCTCGTAGACAAAAAAGAGATAAACGGCAAATAGATCACAACGAAATGAAAATTTTAGAGTTTACGTATGGAAAAAATTTAATGGAATTACAAATGAAAGGAAAGAAAATTTATTCACACAGGACAAATGAACACAAATTGTTTTAATCCAAGTTTGGGAAATTCCACTAGTTCAACAAACCCAATAGCTTGGAATTTTATTAGAAAGAGATTTTTCAACACATGTTTTAAAAAATGGATATGCATGCTTGAAACATGTTAAAGATGCAAATGACCTATGAATCCAAACCTTTTAAAGAGAATGACAAACGCTTATTAAATTCTCAAGTGAACGTGTGGTGGGATATTTACCCGTGTCAAATAAGCCATTATTTTGCCCATTTACAAAAAGCTAACCTAACGATCATAGATGATTGTAAAGTGATTTACCATGCATAACGGGCTATATTTTTGTAAGGAATAACTTATGGATTGGGAGTCAATACTCAGTTAAAAATCCCCTGCCTCCCCCTTTTGTCGACGATGGAGAAACCAGATATTTAAAAACTAAAAAGAGTTTACAATCCTTAAGAATTACAAACACTTTTTGGAATTATCGCTTTCTAAATTTGTACATTGTGCCATTCCATTTTAGATGTATACTTTTTTCTTAAATATAACTTGAAATTTCACTTTTCCATTCATCTCGTAGACAAAAAGAGATAAAAGGTAAATAGATCACAACGAAATGAAAATTTTAGATTTGATGTACGGAATAAATTTAAAGCAATAACAAATGTAACTAAAAAAATTTATTCACACACCGCAAATGAACTCAAAAGTTTTGTTATCCAAGTTTTGGAAATTCCACTAGTTCAACAACACCAATAGCTTAGAATTTTCTAAGAAAGAGATTTTTCTACACATTTTAAAAAATGGATACGCATGCTTGAAACATGTTAAAGATACATATGACCTATGGATCCAAACCTTTTAAAGAGAATAATAAACGCTCATTAAACTATCAAGTGAACGTGCAGTGGGATATTTACCTGAATCAACAAGCCATTATTTTGCCCATTTACAAAAAGCTGACCTAACGATCATAGATGATTGTAAAATGATTTATCATGAATAACAGGATATATTTTTGTAAGTAATGAGTTATGGATATGGAGTCAACAATCAATTAAAAATCCCCCTCCTCCCCCGTTTCCTGACGTTGGCAAAACCTGATATATAAAAACTAAAAAGAGTTTACAATCCCTAAATATTATAGACACTTCTTGGAATTATCTCTCTCTAAATTTGGGCATTGAGCATTTCCCTTTTAGATATATACTTTTGTCTGAAATCAAAACTTGAGTTTTCACTTTTCCCTTCATCTCATAGAAAAAAATGAGATAAAAGGCAAGTAGATCACAACGAAATGAAAATCTTACAATTTATGTATAGAAAAAATTTTAAGCAATAAGAAATGTAAGTAAAGAAAATTTATTCACACACCTCAAATGAACACAAAAGTTTTGTAATCCATGTTTGGGAAACACCACTACTTCAGCATCCCCAATAGCTTGGAATTTAATAAGAATGAGATTTTTCTACACCTGTTTTAAAAAATGGAGATGCACGCTTGAAGCATGTTAAAGATGCAAATGACCTATGGATCCAAGTCTTTCAAAGATGATAACAAACGCTCATTAAATTCTCACGTGAACGTGAGATATTTACCCGAGTCAAACAAGCCATTATTTTGCCGATTTACAAAAAGTTGACCTTACAATCATAGATGATTGTAAAGTTATTTATCATGTGTAATGGGCAATATTTTTGTAAGGAATGACTTATGATTGGGAGCCAACACTCAGTTAAAAATCCCCCGCCTCCCCCTTTTCCCGACAATTGAAAAACCTGATATATAAAAAATAAAAAGAGTTTATAATCGCTAAAAATACAGACACCTTTTTGAATAATCTCTCTCTACATTTGTGCATTGTGCTTTTCCATTTTAGATGTATACTATTTTCTTAAATCAAAACTCGAGTTTTCACTTTTCCCTTCATCTCGTAGACAAAAAAGAGATAAAAGGCAAATAGTTCACAACGAAATGAAAATTTTATAGCTTATGTATGAAAAAAATTAAAAGCAATAAAAAATGTATGTAAATAAAATTTATTCACACACCACAAATGAACACCAAAGTTTTGTCATCCAATTTTTGGAAATTCCACTAGTTCAACAACCCCAATAGCTTGGAATTTTATATGAAAGAGATTTTTCTACACATGTTTTAAAAAATGGATATGCATGCTTGAAACATGTTCAAGATGAAAATGACCTATGGATCCAAACCTTTTAAAGAGAATAACAAACACTCATTAAATTCTCAAGTGAACGTGCGGTGGTATATTTACCTGAGTCAAACAAGCCATTATGCTGCCCATTTACAAAAAGCTGATCTAAGGATCATAGGTTATTGTAAAGTGATTTATCATGCGTAACGGGCTATATTTTTTTAAAGAAATGACTTATGGATTGGGAGTCAACACTCAATTAAAAATCCCCCGCCTCCCCCTTTTCTCGATGATGGCAAAACCTGATATATAGAAATTTAAAAGAGTTTACAATCCCTTAAAACTACATACACTTTTTGGAATTATCTCTCTGTACATTTGTGCATTGTGCATTTCCATTTTAGATGTATACTTTTTCGTTAAATCAAAACTTGGATTTTCACTTTTCCCTTCATCTCATAGACAAAAAAGAGATAAAAGGCAAATAGATCACAACAATATGAAAATTTTAGAGTTTACGTAAGAAAAAAATTGAAAGCAATAATAAATGTAGTTAAAGAAAAATTATTCCCACACCACTAATGAACACAAAATTTTTGTTATCCAAGTTTGGGAAATTCCACTAGTTCAACAACCGCAATAGCTTTAAATTTTATAAGAAAGAGATTTTTCTACACATGTTTTAAAAAATGGATATGGATGCTTGAAACATGTTAATGGTGGAAATGACCTATTGATCTAAACCTTTTAAATAGAATAACAAACTCTCTTTAAATTCTCAAGTGAACATGCGGTGGGATATTAACCCGAGTCAAACAAGCCATTATTTTGGCCATTTACAAATTGTTGACCTAACGATCATAGATGATTGCAAAGAGATTTATCATGCATAATGGGCTATATTTTTGTAATGAATGACTTATAGATTGGGAATCAACACTCAGTTAAAAATCCCCCACCTTCCCCTTTTCCTGACGATGGCAAAACTTGATATTTAAAAAATAAAAAGAGTTTACAATCCTTAAAAATTACAGGTACTTTTTGGAATTATCTCTCTCTAAATTTGTGCAATGTGGATTTCCATTTTAGATATATTATTTTTTCTTAAATCAAAACTTGAGTTTTCACTTTTTCCCTTCTTCTCGTAGATAAATAAGAGATAAAAGGCAAATAAATCACAACGAAATGAAAATTTTACAATCTATGTATGGAAAGAATATAAGGAAATAACAAATGTAAGTAAAGATATTTATTCACACACCACAAATGAACACAAAAGTTTTGTTATCCATGTTTGGGACATTCCGCTAGTTCAACAATCCCAATAGCTTGGAATTGAATACGAAAAAGATTTTTCTACACATGTTTTAAAAAATGGATATGCATGCTTAAAACATGTTAAATATGCAAATGACCTATGGATCCAAAGCTTTTAAAGAGAATAACAAACTCTCATCAAATTCTCAAGTGAACGTGGGTGGGATATTTACCCGAGTCAAACAAGCCATTACTTTGCCCATTTTCAAAAAGTTGACCGAACGAACATAGATGATTGTAAAGTAATTTATCATGCGTAATGGGCTATATTTTTGTAAGTAAAGAGTTATGAATTTGGAGTCAACAATCAATTAAAAATCCCCCGCCTCCCCCTTTTCCCGATGATGGCAAAACCTGATATATAAAAACTATAAAGAGTTTACAATCCCTAAAAATATCAGACACTTTTTGGAATTGTGTCTCTCTTCATTTGTGCATTATGCATTTCCATTTTAGATATATACTTTTTTCTTCAATCAAAACTTGAGTTTTTACCTTTCCTTTCATCTCATAGACAAAAAAGAGATAAAAGGCAAATAGATCACAAGAAAATAAAAATTTTAGAGTTTATGTAAGGAAACAATTTAAAGCAATGACAAATCTAAGTAAATAAAATTTATTAACACACCACAAATGAACACAAAAGTTTGTTATCCAAGTTTGGGAAATTCCACTAGTTCAACAACCCCAATAGTTTGGAATTTTATTAGAAAGAGATTTTTCTTCACACATTTTAAAAAATGGATACCCATGCTTGATACTTGTTAAAGATACAAATGACCCTATAGATCCAAACCTTTAAAAGCGAATAACAAACACTCATTAAATTCACAAGTGAACATGCGGTGGGATATTTATCCGAGTCAAAGAAGCCATTATTTTGCCCATTTACAAAAAACTGACCTAACAATCATAGACGATTGTAATGTGATTTATCATGCACAACGGGCTATATTTTTGTAAGGAATGACTCATGGATTGGGAGTCAACGCACAGTTCAAAATCCCCCGCCTCCCCCTTTTCCCGACAATGGCAAAACCTGATAAATAAAAACTAAAATGATTTTACTATCCCTAAAAATTAAATGCACTTTTTGGAATTAAATCAAAACTTGAGTTTTCACTTTTCCCTTAATCTCTTAGAAAAAAAAGAGATAAAAGGCAAATAGATCAAAACTTTTGTTATCCATGTTTTGGAAGTTCTATTGGATCAACAACCCCAATAGCTTGGAATTTTATAAGAAAGAGACTTTTCTACACATTTTTAAAAAAATGGATAAGCATGCTTGAAACATGTTAAAGATGCAAAACACCTATGGATCCAAACTTTTAAAGATAATAACAAATGCTCATTAAATTCTCAAGTGAACGCGCAGTGGGATATTTACCCTAGTCAAACAAGCCATTATTTTGCCCATTTTCAAAAACCTGACCTAATGATCATACATTATTTTCAAGTGAATGATCATGTGTAATGGGCTATATTTTTGTAAGGAATGACTTACAGATTGGGAGTCAATACTCAGTTCAAAATTCCCCGCCTCCCCCTTTTCTTGACGAAGGCAAAACCTTATATATAAAAGTTAAAAAGAGTTTACAATCCCTAAAAATTACATACATTTTTTGGAATTATCTCTCTCTACATTTTTGCATTGTGCATTTCCATTTTTTATGTATACTTTTTTCTTAAATCAACACTTGAGTTTAATTTTTTCCTTCATCTCGTAGACAAAAAAGAGATAAAAGCAAAAAGATCACAGTGAAATAAAAAATTTAGAGTTTATGTATCGAAGAACTTTAAAGAAATAAAAAATGTAACTAAAGAAAATTTATTCACAAACCACCAATGAACAGAAAAGTTTTGTTATCCAAGTTTTGGAAATTCCACTAGTTAACCCCAATAACTTGGAACTTTATAAGAAAGAGATTTTTCTACACATGCTTTAAAAAATGGATATGGATGCTTGAAACATGTTAAAGATGCAAACGACCTATGGATCCAAACCTTTTAAAGAGAATAACAAATGCTCATTAAATTCTCAAGTGAACTTGCGGGGGGATATTTAACTAAGTCAAACCAGCCATTATTTTGCCCACTTACATCAAGCTGACCTAACGATCATACATGATTGTAAAGTGATTTATCATGCATAACATGCTATATATTTGTATGGAATGACTTATGGATCAGGAGTCAACACTCAGGTAAAAATCCCCCGCCTTTCCCTTTTCCCGACGATGCCAAAACCTGATATATAAAAACTAAAAAGAGTTTACAATCCAAAAAAATTACAGACACTTTTTGGAATTATCTCTCTCTACATTTGTTCGTTTTGCATATCCATTTTTTATGTAAACTTTTTTGTTAAATCAAAACTTGAGTTTTCACTTTTCCCTTCATCTCATAGACAAAAAAGAGATAAAAGGTAAATAGATCACAACGAAATGAAAATTTTAGAGTTTATGCATGGAAAAAATTTAAAGCAATTACTAATTTAAGAAAAGAAAATTTAACTGTCAAAATTTTATTTATCCAAGTTTGGGAAATTTCACTAGATCGACAACCCCAAAAGCTTTGAATTTTATAAGAAAGAGACTTTTCTACACATGTTTTAAAAAATGGATATACATGCTTGTAACATGTTAAAGATGCAAATGACCTATGGATCCAAACGTTTTAAAGATAATAACAAACGCTCAATAAATTCTCAAGAGGACGTTCGGTGGGATATTTACCCGACTCAAACAAGCCATTATTTTGCTCATTTACAAATAGCTGACCTAACGATCATAGATGATTGTAAAGTGAATCATGCATAATGGGCTATATTTTTGTAAGGAATGACTTATAGATTGGGAGTCAACACTTAGTTAAAAATCCTCTGCATCGCCCATTTTTCGACGATGGCAAAACCTGATATATATAAAAATGAAAAAGAGTTTACAACCCCTAAAAATTACAGACACCTTTTTGAATTATCTCTCTCTGCATTTGTGCATTGTACATTTCCATTTTAGATGTATATTTTTTTCTTAAATCAAAACTTGAGTTTTCACTTTTCCCTTCATCTCATAGACAAAAAAGAGATAAAAGCCAAATAGATCACAACAAAATGAAAATTTTAGAGTTTATTCATTGAAAAATTTTATAGAAATAAAAAATGTAAGTAAAGAAAATTTATTCACATACCACAAATGAACCCAAATATTTTGTTATCCAAGTTTTGGAAATTCTACTAGATCAACAACTCCATTAGCTTGGAATTTTATAAGAAAAGGACTTTTCTACACATGTTTTAAAAAATGGATATGCATGCTTGAAACAAGTTAAAGATGCAAAAGACAATGGATCCAAAACTTTTAAAGATAATAAAAAACGCTAATAAATTCTCAAGTGAACGTGCGGTGGGATATTTACCCTAGTCAAACAAGCCATTATTTAGCCCATTTTCAAAAAGCTTACCTAACGATCGTAGATTATTCTCAAGTGATTTATCATGATTAATGGGCTATATTTTTGTAAGGAATGACTCATAGATTGGGAGTCAACACTCAGTTAAAAATCCCCCGCCTCCCCCTTTTCCTGACGATGTCGAAACCTGATATATAAAAATTAAAAAGATTTTACAATCCCTAAAAATTACAGACACTTTTTGGAATTATCTCTCTCTACATTTGTGCATTGTGCATTTCCATTTTTTATGTATAATTTTTTCTTAAATCAACACTTGAGTTTTAATTTTTTCCTTCATCTCATAGACAAAAATGAGAAAAAAGGCAAAAGGATCACAACAAAATGAAAATTTTAGAGTTTATGTATGGATGAACTTTAAATAAATAAAAAATGTAAGTAAAGAAAATTTATTCACAAACCACGAATGAACAGAAAAGTTTTATTATCCAAGTTTTAGAAATTCCACTAATTTAACCCCAATAGCTTGGAATTTTGTAAGAAAGAGATTTTTCGACACATGCTTTAAAAAATGGATATGCATGCTTGAAATATGTTAAAGATGCAAACGACCTATGGATCCAAACATTTTAAAGAGAATAACAAACGCTCATTAAATTCTCAAGTGAACTTGCGGTGGGATATTTACCCGAGTCAAACCAGCCTTTATTTTGCCCATTTACATCAAGCTGACCCAACGATCATACATGATCGTAAAGTATTTTATCATGCATAACAGGCTATATATTAGTATGGAATGACTTATGGATTGGAAGTCAACACTCAGTTAAAAATCCCCCGGCTCCCCCTTTTCCCGACAATGGCAAAACCTGATATATATAAATATTAAAAAGAGTTTACAACCCCTAAAAATTACAGACACTTTTTTGAATTATCTCTCTTTGCATTTGTGCATTGTACATTTCCTTTTTAGTTGTATACTTTTTTTCTTAAATTAAAAATTGAGTTTTCACTTTTCTCTTCATGTCGTAGAAAAAAAAGAGATAAAAGGCAAATAGATCACAACGAAAAGAAAATTTTAGAGTTTATGTATGGAAAAAATTTAAAACAATAACAAATGTAAGTAAAGAAAATTTATTCACACACCACAAATGAAGACAAAAGTTTGTTATCCAAGTTTGGGAAATTCCACTAGTTCAACCCCCCCAATAGCTTGGAATTTTAAAAGAAAGAGATTTTTCTACGCATGTTTTAAAAAATGGATATGCATACTTGAAACATGTTAAAGATGCAAATGACCTATGGATCCAAACCTTTTAAAGAGAATAACAAACGCTCATTAAATTCTCAAGTGAACGTGCGGTGGGATATTTACCCGAGTCAAACAAGCCATTATTTTGCCCATTTACAAAAGGCTTACCTAACAATCATAGATGATTGTAAAGTAATTTATCATGCATCATGGGCTATACTTTTTTAAGGAATGACTAATGGATTGGGGGAAAACACTCAGTTAAAAATCACCTGCCTTCCCCTTTTTTCGATGATTGAAAAACCGGATATATAAAAATTAAAAAGAGTTTACATCCCTAAAAATTACAGTCACTTTTTGGAATTATCTCTCTCTACATTTGAGCATTGTTCATTTCCATTTTAGATGTATATTTTTTTTCTTAAATCAAAACTTGAGTTTTCACTTTTCCCTTCATCTCGTAGACAAAAAAGAGATAAAAGGAAAATAGATCTCAACGAAATGAAAATTTTAGAGTTTAAGTATGGCAAAAATTTTAAGCAATAACAAATGTAAGTAAAAATAAATTATTCACACACCACAAATGAACCCAAAAGTTTTGTTATCCAAGTTTGGGAAATTCCACTAGTTCAACAACACCAATAGCTTGGAATTTTCTAAGAAAGAGATTTTTTCTACACATGTTTTAAAAAATCGATATGCATGCTTGAAACATGTTAAAGAAACAAATGACCTCCGGATCCAAACATTTTAAAGAGAATAAAAAATGCTCATTAAATTCTCAAATGAACGTGCGGTGGGATATTTTCCCAAGTCAAACAAGCCACTATTTTTCCCATCTACCAAAAGCTGACCTAAAAATCATAGGTGATTGTAAAGTGATTTATCATGTGTAACGGGCTTTAGTTTTTTGTAAGGAATAACTTTTGGATTGGGTGTCAATACTCAGTTAAAAATCCCCCGGCTCCCCTTTTTCCCGACGATGGCAAAACTTGATATATAAAAACTAAAAAGAGTTTACAATCCCAAAAAATTACAGACACTTATTGGAATTATCTCTCTCTAGATTTGTACATTGTGGATTTCCATTTTAGATGCATACTTTTTTCTTAAATCAAAACTTGAGTTTTCACTTTTCCCTTCATCTCGTACACAAATAAGAGATAAAAGGCAAATAGATCACAACGAAATGAAAATTTTAAAGTTTATGTATGGAAAAAATTAAAAGAATAACAAATGTAAGTAAAGAAAATTTATTCACACACCACAAATGAACTCAAAAGTTTTGCTATCCATGTTTGGGAAATTTCACTAGTTCAGCAACCTCAGTAGCTTTGAATTTTATAAGAAAGAGAATTTTCCACACATGTTTTAAAAGATGTATATGCATGCTTGAAACATGTTAAAGATGCAAATGACATATGTATCAAAACCTTTTAAAGAGAATAACAAGCACTCGTTAAATTCTACCTTTGAATTTTATAAGAAAGAGATTTTTCCACACATATTTTAAAAGATGGATGTGCATGCTTGAAACATGTTAAAGATGCAAATGACATATGTATCAAAACCTTTTAGAGAGAATAACAAACACTCGTTAAATTCACAAGTGAACGTGCAGTGGGATATTTACCCGAGTCAAACAAGCCATTATTTTACCCATTTAATAAAAGCTGACCTAACGATCATAGATAATTGTAAAGTGATTTATCATGCGTAATGGGCTATATTATTGTAAGGAATGACTTATGGATTAGAAGTCAACACTCAGTTAAAAATCCCCCGCCACCCCCTTTTCCCAACGATGGCAAAACCTGATATATAAAAACTAAAAAGAGTTTACATTCCTAACAATTACAAACACTTTTTGGAATTATATCTCTCTATATTTGCGCATTGGGCATTTCCATTTTAGATGTATACTTTTTCTTAAATCAAAAACATGAGTTTTCACCTTTCCCTTCATCTCGTAGACAAAAAAGAGATAAAAGGCAAATATATCACAACAAAATGAAAATTTTGGAGTTTATGTATGGAAAAAATTTTAAGCAATAACGAATTTAAGTAATGAAAATTTATTCACACACCACAAATGAATACAAAAGTTTTGTTATCCAAGTTTGGGAAATTCCACTAGTTCAACAACCCCAATAGCTTGGAATTTTATAAGAAAGGGATTTTTCTACACATGTATTAAAAAATAAATATATGCATGCTTGAAACTTGTTAAAGATGCAAATGACTTTTGGATCCAATTGTTTTAAAGAGAATAAGAAACACTCTTTATATTCTCAAGTTAACGTGCGGTGGGATATTTACCCGAGTCAAACAAGCCATTATTTTGCCCATTAAAAAAAAGTAAACCTAATGATTATAGATGATGGTTGAGTGATTATAATGCATAACGGGCTATATTTTGTAAGGAATGACTTATGGATCGGGAGTCAACACTCAGTTAAAAATCCCCCGGTTCCCCCTTTTCCCGACGATAGTAAAACCTGATATATAAAAACTAAAAAGAGTTTACAATCGCTAAAAATCATAGACACTTTTTGGAATTATCTCTCTCTACATTTGAGCATTTTGCATTTCCATTTTAGATGTATACTTTTTTCTTAAATCAAAACTTGAGTTTTCACCATTCCCTTCATCTCATAGACAAAAAAGAGATAAAAGGCAAATAGATCACAATGAAATGAAAATTTTAGAGTATATGTTTGGAAAAAAATTAAAGCAATAACAAATGTAAGAACAAAAAATTTATTCACACACTACAAATGAACACCAAACTAGTGGAATTTCCCAAACTTGGATAACAAAACTTTTGAGTTAATTTTTTCCATACATAAACTCTAAAATTTTCATTTTGCTGTGATCTATTTGCCTTTTATCTCTTTTTTGTCTACGAGAAGAAGGGAAGAGTGAAAACTCGAGTTTTGTTTTAAGAAAATAGTACATCTAAAATAGAAATACATAATGCACAAATGTAGAGAGAGATAATTCCAAAAAGTGTTCCTAATTTTAAGGGATTGAAAACTCTTTTTCATTTTTATATACCAGGTTTTGCAATCCTCAAGAAAAGGAGGAAACGGGGGATTGTTAACTGAGTGTTGACTCCTAATCCATAAGTCATTCCTGAGAAAAATGTAGCCCATTATGCATGATAAATCACTTTACAATCATCTATGATCGTTAGGTCAGCTTTTTGTAAATGGGCAAAATAATGGCTTGTTTGACTCGGGTAAATATCCCATCGCAGGCTCACTTGAGAATTTATAGAGCATTTGTCATTCTATTTAAATGGTTTGGATCCATAGGAAATTTTCATATTTAACTTGTTTCAAGCAAGCATATCCATTTTTTAAAACATGTGTAGAAAAATCTCTTTCTTATAAAATTCCAAGCAATTGGAGTTGAACTCGTGGAATTTCCTCAACTTGGATAACAAAACTTTTGTGTTCATTTTTGGTGTGTGGATAAACTTTATTTACTTACATTTGTTATTACTTTAAATTTTTTCCATACATAAACTCTAAAATTTTCATTTCGTTGTGATTTATTTTCCTTTTATCTCTTTTTAGTCTACGAGATGAAGAAAAAAATGAAAAGTCAAGTTTTGATTAAAGAAAAAAGTATACATCTAAAATGAAAATGCACAATGCACAAATGTAGAGGGAGATAATTCAAAAAAGTGTCTATAATTTTTAGGGATTAAAAACTCCTTATAGTCTTTATATATCAGGTTTTGAAATCATTGGGAAAAAGGGGAGGTGGGGATTTTTAACTGTTTTGACTCCCAATCCATAAGTCATTCCTTACAAAAAATTTAGCCTGTTATGCATAATAAATCACTTTCCAATCATCTAAGATTGTTAGGTCAACGTTTTGTAAATGGACAAAATAATGGCTTGTTTGACTCGGGTAAATATCCCACCGCATGCTCACTTGAGAATTTACAGAGCGTTTGCCATTCTCTTTAAATGGTTTTGATCCATAGGTCATTTTCATATTTAACATGTTTGAAGCATGCATATCCATTTTTTAAAACTTGTGTAGAAAAATCTCTTTCTTAAAAAATTCCAAGCTAATTGGGGTTGAACTAGAGGAATTTCCCAAACTTGGATGACAAAATTTTTGTGTTCGTTTGTGGTGTGTGAATAAATTTTCTTTACTTACATTTGTTATTGCTTTCTATTTTTTCTATACATAAACTCTAAAATTTTCATTTCGTTGTGATCTATTTTCACTTAATCTCTTTTTTGTAAACGAGATGAAGGGAAAAGTGAAAACTCATGTTTCCATTTAAGAAAAAATTATACATCTAAAAAGGAAATGCAAAATGCACAAATGTGGAGAGAGATAATTCCAAAAAGTGTCTGTAATTTTTAGTGACTGTAAACTCTTTTAGTTTTTATATATCAGGTTTTGCAATCGTCCAGATAAGGGGCAGGGATAATTAACTGAGTGTTGACTCCCAATCTATAAGTCATTACTTACAAAAATATAGCCCATTACGCATGATAAATCACTTTACAATCATCTATCATCGTTAGGTCAGGTTTTTGTAGATGGAGAAAATTGTGGCTTATTTCACTCGGGTAAATATCCCACCGCACGTTCACTTGAGAATTTAATGAGCGTTTGTTCTTCTCTTTAAAAGGTTTTGATCCATAGGTCATTTGAATCTTTAACATGTTTCAATCATGCATATCCATTTTTTCAAACATGTGTAGAAAAATCTCTTTGTTTTCAAATTCCAAGCTATTGGGGTTGAACTAGAGGAATTTCCCAAAATTTGATAACAAAACTTTTGTGTTCATTTGTGGTGCGTGAATAGATTTTCTTTTTTTACATTTTTTATTGCTTTAAATTTTTTCCTTACATAAACTCTAAAATTTTCATTTTGTTGTGATCTATTTGCCTTTTATATCTTTTTTTTCTACGAGTTGAAGGGAAAAGTGAAAATTCAAATTTTGATTTAAGAAAAAATTATATATCTAAAATGGAAATGCACAATGCACAAATGTAGAGAGAGATAATTCCAAAAATTATCTATAATTTTTAGGGATTGTAAACTCTTTTTAGTTTTTATATATCAGGTTTTCCAATCATCGGGAAATGGAGGAGGCAGGGGATTTTTAACTGAGTGATGACTCCCAATCCATAAGTCATTCCTTACAAAAATATAGCCCATTACGCAAGATAAATCACTTTACAATCATCTATGATCGTTAGGTCATATTTTTTTAAATGGGCAAAATAATGTCTTGTTTGACTCGGGTAAATATCCCACCGCACGTTCACTTGCGATTTTAATGAACAATTTTAATTATCTTTAAACTGTTCGGATCTATAGGTCATTTGCATATTTAACATGTTTCAAGCATGCATATCAATTTTTTGAAACATGTGTAGAAAAGTATCTTTATAATAAAATTCCAAGCTATCGGGGTTGAACTTGAGGAATTTCCCAAACAAGGATAACAAAAGTTTTCTATTCATTTTTGGTGTGTGAATAAATTTTATTTATTTGCATTTGTTATTGCTTTAAATTTTTTCCATACATAAACTCTAAAATTTTCATTTCGTTGTGATCTATTTGCCTTTTATCTCTTTTAACTCTACGAGATCAAGAGAAAAGTGAAAACTCATGTTTTAATTTAAGAAAATAGTATACCTCTAAAATTAAAAAGCAGAATGCAAAAATGTAGTGGGTGATAATTCCAAAAATACTCTACAATTTTAAGGGATTGTATACTCATTTTAGTTTTTATTTATCGAGTTTTGCAATCATCGGGAAAAGGGGGAGGCGGGGGATTTTTAACTGTGTAGACTCCTAATCCATAAGTCATTCCTTAAAAAAATATAGCCGGATACGCATGATAAATTGCTTGACAATCATCTATGATCGTTAGGTCATTTTTTTGTAAATGGGCAAAATAACGGCTTGTTTGACTCGAGTAAATATCCAACTGCACTTTCACTTGAGAATTTAATGAACGTTTGTAATTATTTTTATAAGGTTTGGATCTATAGGTCATTTGCTTCTTTAACATGTTTCAAGCATGCATATCCATTTTTTAAAACATGTGTAGAAAAATCTCTTTCTTATAAAAATCCAAGCTATTGGGGTTGAACAAGAGGAATTTCCCAAACTTGGATAACAAAAATTTTGTTTTCATTTTTGGTTTGTGAATAAAATTTCGTTACTTACATTTGTTATTGCTTTAAATTTTTTCCATACATAAACTCTAAAATTTTCATTTTGTTGTGATCTAGTGTCTTTTTATCTCATTTTTTTCTACAAGATGAAAGGAAAAGTGAAAACTCAAGTTTTGATTTAAGAAAAAAGTATAATTCTAAAATGGAAATGCACAATGCACAAATGTAGAGAGAGATAATTCCAAAAAGTGTCTTTAATTTTTAGGGATTGTAAACTCTTTTTAGTTTTTATATATAAGGTTTTGCAATCGTCGGGAAAAGGGGGAGGTGGGGGATTATTAACTGAGTGTTGTCTCCCAATCCATAAGTCATTCCATACAAAAATATAGCACGTTACCCATGGTAAATCACTTTACAATCATCTATGAGCATTAGGTCAACTTTTTGTAAATGGGCAAAATAATGGCTTGTTTGACTCGGGTAAATATCCCATGGCACGTTCACTAGAGAATTTAATGAGCTTTTGTTATTCTATTTAAAAGGTTTGGATCCATAGGTCATTTGCATCTTTAACATGTTTCAAGCATGCATATCCATTTTTTATACACATTTGTAGAAAAATATCTTTCTTATAAAATTCCATGCTATTGGGGTTGAGCTAGTGGAATTTCCCAAACTTGGACAACAAAACTTTTGAGTTCATTTGTTGATTGTGAATAAATTCTATTTATTTACATTTCTTATTGCTTTAATTTTTTTCCATGCATAAACTCTAAAATTTTCATTTCGTTGTGATCTATTTGCCTTTTATCTCTTTTTTGTCTACAAGATGAAGGAAAAAGTGAAAATTCAAGTTTTAATTTAAGAAAATAGTATACATATAAAATGGATATGTAGAATGCACAAATGTAGAGAGAAATAATTTAAAAAAAGTGTCTATAATTTTTAGGGATTGTAAACTCTTTTAAGTTATTATATATCAGGTTTTGCAATTGTCGGGGAAAAGGGGAGGCGGGGGATTTTTAACTGTGTTGACTACCACTTCATAAGTCATTCCTTACAAAACTTTAGCCCGTTACGCATGATAAATCTCTTTACAATCATCTATGATCGTTTTGTCGGCTTTTTGTAAGTGGGCAAAATAATGGCTTGTTTGACTCGAGTAAATATCCCACCACACGTTTACTTGAGAATTTATAGAGCATTTGTTATTCTCTTTAAATGGTTTGGATTCATAGGTCATTTTCATCTTGATCTTGTTTCAAGCAAGCATATCAATTTTTTAAAACATGTGTAGAAAAATCTATTTCTTATAAAATTCTAACCTATTGGGGTTGAACTAGAGGAATTTCAAAAACTTGGGTAACAAAACTTTTGTGTTCATTTGTGGTATGTGAATAAATTTTATTTACTTACATTTGTTATTGCTTTAAATTTTTTCCTTACATAAGCTCTTAAATTCTTATTTCGTTGTGATCTATTTGACTTTTATCTCTTTTTTTCTACGAGATGAAGGGAAAAGTGAAAACTCAAGTTTTGATTTAGGAAAAAAGTATACATTTAAAATGGAAATTCACAATGCACAATTGTAGAGAGAGATAACTCCAAAAATTATCTGTAATTTTTAGGGATTCTAAACTCTTTTTAGTTTTTATACATCAGGTTTTGCAATTGTCGGGAAAATATCCCACCGCACGTTCACTTGAGAATTTAATGACCATTTTTTATTCTCTTTAAAAGGTTTGGATCCATAAATCAGTTGATTCATTAACATATTTCAAGCTTGCATATCCAGTTTTTAAAACATGTGTAGAAATGAACTAGTCGAATTTCCCAGACTAGGATAACAAAACTTTTGTGTTCATTTGTGGTGTGTGAATAAATTTTCTTTACTTACATTTGTTATTGCTTTAAATTTTTTCTATACATAAACTCTAAAATTTTCAATTCGTTGTGATCTATTTGCCTTTTATCTCTTTTTAGTCTACGAGATGAAGGGAAAAGTGGAAACTCAAGTTTTGATTTAAGAAAAAAGTATATATCTAAAAAGGAAATGCACAATGCATAAATGTAGAGGGAGATAATTCCAAAAAGTGTCTGTAATTTTATGGGATTGTAAAATCTTTTTAGTTTTTAGATATCAAGTTTTTCAATCGCCGGGAAAAGGGGGAGGCGGGGGATTTTTACTATGTTGACTCCCAATCCATAAGTCATTCGATACAAAAATATAGCCTATTACGCATGATAAATCACTTCACAATCATCTATGATCGTTAGGTTAGCTTTTTGTAAATGGGAAAAATAAGGGCTTGTTTGACTCGGATAAATATTCCACCGCACAGTCACTTGGGAATTTAATGAACGTTTGTAATTATCTTTAAAATGTTTCAAACATGCATATCCACTTTTGAAAACATGTGTAGAAAAATATCTTTCTTATAAAATTCCAAGCTATTGGGTTTGAACTAGAGGAATTTCCAAAACATGGATAACAAAACTTTTGTGTTCATTTGTGGTGTGTGAATAAATTTTCTTTACTTACATTTTTTATTGTTTTAAATTTTTTCCATACATAAACTCTAAAATTTTCATTTCCTTGTGATCTATTTGCCTTTTATCTCTTTTTTGTCTACGAGATGAAGGGAAAAGTGAAAACTCAAGTTTTGATTTAAGAAACTTGTATACATCTAAAATTTAAATGACAATACACAAATGAAGAGAGATAATTCTAAAAAGTGTTCCTAATTTTAAGGGATTGCAAACTCTTTTTCGTTTTTATATATCAGGTTTTGCAATCGTCGAGAAAAAGAGGGGGCGGGGATTTGTTAACTGAGAGTTGTCTCCCAATCCATAAGTCATTCCTTACAAAAATATAGCCTGTTACGCATGGTAAATCACTTTAAAATCATCGATGATCATTAGGTCAGCTTTTTGGAAATGGGCAAAATAATTGGTAGTTTGACACGGGTAAATCTCCCACCGCACGTTCACTTGAGAATTTAATTACCTTTTCTTATTCTATTTATAAGGTTTGGATCCATAGGTCATTTGCATCTTTAACTTGTTTCAAGCATGCATATGCATTTTTTAAAACATGTGTAGAAAATTCTCTTTCTTATAGAATTCCAAGCTATTGGGGTTGAACTAGTGGAATTTCCCCAACTTGGATAACAAAACTTTTGTGTACATTTGTAGTGTCTAAATAAATTTTCTTTACTTACATTTGTTATTGCATTAAATTTTTTTCATACATAAACTCTAAAATTTTCATTTCGTTGTCATCTATATGCCTTTTATCTCTTTTTTGTCTACAAGATGATAAGAAAAATGAAAACTCAAGTTTTGATTTAAGAAAAAAGTATACATCTAAAATGAAAATGCACAATGCACAAATGTAGAAGGCGATAATTCAAAAAAGTGTCTATAATTTTTAGGGATTGTAAAATATTTATAGTTTTTAAATATCATGTTTTGCAACCAGTGGGAAAAAGGGGAGGTGGAGGATTTTTAACTGTGTTGACTCCCAGTCCATAAGTCATTCCTTACAAAAATTTAGCCTGTTACGCATGATAAATCCCTTTACAATCATCTATGATCGTTAGGTCAGCTTTTTGTAAATGGGCAAAATAATGGCTCGTTGGACTCGGGTAAATATCCCACTGCACGTTCACTTTAGAATTAATGGCTCTTTAAAAGGTTTGGATCCATAGGTCATTTGCGTCTTTAACATGTTTCAAGCATGCATATCCATTTTTTAAAACATGTGTAGAAAAATCTCTTTCTTATAAACTTCCAAGCTATTGGGGTAGAACTAGAGGAATTTCCCAAACTTGGATAACAAATTTTTGTGTTCATTTGTGGTGTGTGAATAAATTTTCTTTTCTTACATTTTTTAATGCTTTAAATTTTTTCCATACATAAACTCTAAAATTTTCATTTCGTTGTGATCTATTTGCATTTTATCTCTTTTTTGTAAACGAGATGAAGGGAAAAGTGAAAGCTCATGTTTTCATTTAAGAAAAAAGTATACATCTAAAATGGAAATGCAAAATGCACAAATGGGGAGAGAGATAATTCCAAAAAGTGTTTGTAATTTTTAGGGATTGTAAACTCTTTTTAGTTTTTATATATCAGGTTTTGCAATCGTTGGGAAAAGGGGGAGGCGGGGGATAATTAACTGTGTTTTGACTACCACTCCATAAGTCATTACGTACAAAAATATAGCCGGTTACACATGATAAATCACTTTACAATCATCTATGATCATTAAGTCAGCTTTTTGTACACGGGGAAAATTATGGCTTATTTGACTCGGGTGAATATCCAACCGCACGTTCACCTGAGAATTTAAAGAGCGTTTGTTATTCTCTTTAAAAACTTTGGATCCATAGGTCTTTTACATCTTTAACATGTTTCAAGCATGCATATCAATTTTTTAATACATGTGTAGAAAAATATCTTTCTTATAAAATTCCAAGCTATTGGGGTTGAACTAGAGGAATTTCCTAAACTTGGATAAAAAGTTTTTGTGTTCATTTGTGGTGTGTGAATAAATTTTCTTTACATACATTTGTTATTGCTTTAAATTTTTTCCACACATAAACTCTAAAATTTTCATTTCGTCTTGATCTATTTGCCTTTTATCTCTTTTTTGTCTTCGAGATGAAGGGAAAAGTGAAAACTCAAGTTTTGATTTAAGAAAAAAGTATACATCTAAAATGGTAATGCACAACGCAAAAATGTAGAGAGTGATAATTCCAAAAAGTATCTGTAATTTTTAGGGATTGCAAAATCCATAAGTCATTCCTTACAAAAATATAGCCCATTACGCAAGATAAATCATTTTACAATTATCTATGATCGTTAGGTCAGCTTTGTTTAAATGGGCAAAATGATGTCTTGTTTGACTTGGGTAAATATCCCACTGCTCGTTTACTTGAGAATTTAATGAGCGTTTGTTATTCTCTTTAAAAGGTTTGGATCCATAAGTCAGTTGATTCTCTAACTTCTTTCAAGCATGCATATCCATTCATGTGTCAAAAAATCTCTTTCTTATAAAATTCCATGCTATTGGGGTTGAACTAGTGGAATTTCCCAAATTTGAATAACAAAACTTTTGTGTTCATTTGTGGTGTGTGAATAAATTTTCTTTAAATAAATTTGTTATTATTTAAAATTTTTGCCATACATAAACTCTAAAATTTTCTTTCGTTGTGATCTATTTGCCTTTTATCCCCTTTTTGTCTACGAGATGAAGGGAAAAGTGAAAACTCAAGTTTTGATTTAAGAAAAAAGTATACATCTAAAAAGGAAATTAACAATGCACAAATGTAGAGGGAGATAATTCCAAAAAGTGTATATAATTTTAGGGATTTTAAACACTTTTAAGTTTTTATATATCAGGTTTTGCAATCTTCGAGACAAGGGGGAGGCGAGGTCTTGTGTAGAAAAATCTCTTTCCTATAAAATTCCAAACTATTTGGGTTGAACAAGAGGAATTTCCCAAACTTGGATAAAAAAGCTTTTGTATTCTTTTGTGGAGTGTGAATAAAGTTTATTTACTTACTTTTTTTATTGAATTAAACTTTTTCCATACATAAACTCTAAAATTTTCATTTCATTGTGATCTATTTGCATTTTATCTCTTTTTTGTAAACGAGATTAAGGGAAAAGTGAAAACTGAAGTTTTGATTTAAGAAAAAAAGTATACATCTAAAATGGAAATGAACAATGCTCAAATGTAGAGAGAGATAATTCCAAAAAGTTTCTGTAATTTTTAGGGATGTAAACTCTTTTAAGTTTTGCAATGGTCGAAAAAAGGGGGAGGCGAGGGATTTTTAACTGAGTGTTGTCTCCCAATCCATTAGTCATTCCTTAGTAAAATATATCCCATGACACATGATAAATTACTTTACAATCATCTATGATCGTTAGGTAAGCTTTTTGTAAAAGGGCAAAATAAGGGCTTGTTTGATTCGGTTAAATATCCCACCGCACGTTCACTTCAGAATTTAATGAAATTTTTTAATTATATTTAAAAGGTTTGGATCCATAGGTCATTTTCATCTTTAACATGTTTCAAGCATGCATATCCATTTTTTGAAATATGTGTAGAAAAATATCTTTCTTACAAAATTCCAAGCTATTGGGGTTGAACTATAGGAATTGCCCAAACATGGATAACAAAACTTTTGTGTTCATTTGTGATGTGTGAATAAATTTTCTTTACTTACATTTGTTATTGCTATAAATTTTTTCCATACATAAACTCTAAAATTTTCATTTCATTGTGATCTATTTGCCTTTTATCTCTTTTTTCACCACAAGATGAAGGGAAAAGTGAAAACTCAAGTTTTGATATATGAAAAAAAGTATACATCTAAAATTAAAATGCAGAATGCAAAAATGTAGAGGGCGATAATTCCAAAAATACTCTACAATTTTAAGGGATTGTAAACTCTTTACAATCATATATGATCGTTAGGTCAGATTTTTGTAAATGGGCAAAATAACGACTTGTTTGACTCGAGTAAATATCCCACCGCACTTGAGAATTTAATGAACGTTTGTAATTATTTTTATAAGGTTTGGATCCATAGGTCATTTGCATCTTTAACATGTTTCAAGCATACATATCCATTTTTTGAAATATGTGTAGAAAAATCTCTTTCTTATAAAATTCTAAGCTATCGGGTTTGAACGAGATTAATTTCCCAAACTTGGATAACAAAAATTTTGTGTTCATTAGTGGTGTGTGAATAAAATTTTGTTACATACATTTTTATTTCTAAATTTTTTCCATACATAAACACTAAAATTTTCATTTCGTTGTGATCTATTGTCCTTTTATCTCATTTTTTTCTACGAGATGAAAGGAAAAGTAAAAACTGAAGTTCTGATTTAAGAAAAAAGTATACATCTAAAATGGAAATGCACAATGCACAAATGTAGAGAGAGATAATTCCAAAAATTGTTTGTAATTATTAGGGATTGTAAAAATTTTTAGTTGTTATATATCAGGTTTTACAATAGTCGGGAAAAGGTTACGGCAAGGGATTTTTAACTGTGTGTTAACTCCCAATCCATAAGTCATTCCTTACAAAAATATAGCACGTTACACATGATAAATCACTTTACAATTATCTATGATCGTTAGGTCAGTTTTTTTGTAAATGGGCAAAATAATGGCTTGTTTGACTTGGGTAAATATCCCACTGTACGTTCACTAGTAATGAGCCTTATTTATTCCCTTTAAAAGGTTTGACTCCATAGGTCATTTGCATCTTTAACATATTTCAAGCATGCATATCCATTTTTTAAAACATGTGTAAAAAAATCACTTTCTTATAAAATTTCATGCTATTGGGGTAGAACTAGTGGAATTTCCAAAACTTGGATAACTAAACTTTTATGTTCATTTTTGATGCATGAATAAATTTTCTTTACTTACATTTGTTATTTTTTTAAATTTTTTCCATACATAAACATTAAAATTTTATTTCGTTGGGATCTGTTTGACTTTTATCTCTTTTTATCTACGAGATGAAGGGAAAATTGAAAACTCAAGTTTTTATTAAAGAAAAAAGTATACATCTCAAATGGAAATGCACAATGCACAAATTTAGAAAGAGATAATTCCAAAATATTTCTGTAATTTTTAGGGATTGTAAACTCTTTTTAGTTTTTATATATCAGGTTTTTCAATCATCGAGAAAAGGGGGTGGCGGGGGATTTTTAACTGGATGTTGTCTCCCAATCCATAAGTCATTCAATACAAAAATATTACCCGTTACGCATGGTAAATCACTTTACAATCATCTATGATCGTTAGGTCAGCTTTTCCTAAATGGGCAAAATAATGGCTAGTTTGACTCGGGTAAATATCCCACAACACGTTCTCTTGAGAATTTAATGAGCTTTTGTTATTCTATTTAAAAGGTTTGGATCCATAGGTTATTTCCATCTTTAACATGTTTCAAGCATGCATATCCTTTTTTTAAACACATGTGTAGAAAAATATCCTTCTTATAAAATTCCAAGCTATTGGGGTTGAACTAGTGGAATTTTCCAAACTTGGACAACAAAACTTTTGAGTTCATTTGTGGTGTGTGAATAAATTCTATTTACTTACATTTCTTATTGCTTTAAATTTTTTCCATATATAAACTCTAAAATTTTCATTTCGTTGTGATCTATTTGCCTTTTATCTCTTTTTTGTCAACAAGAAGAAGGGAAAAGGGAAAACTCAAGTTTTGATTTAAGAAAATTTTACACATCTAAAATGGATATGCACAATGCACAAATGTAGAGGGAGATAATTCAAAAAATTGGCTATAATTTTTAGGGATTGTAAACTCTTTTAAGTTATTACATATAAGGTGTTGTAATCGTTGAGAAAAAGGGGAGTCGGGGGATTTTTAACTGTGTTGACTCCCAATCCATAAGTCATTCCTTAAAAAAAATTTGCCCGTTACGCATGAAAAATCTCTTTACAATCATCTATCATCGGTATGTCATCTTTTTTTAAATGGGTAAAATAATGACTTGTTTGACTCGGGTAAATATCCCACCGCACGTTCACTTGAGAATTTATAGAGCGTTTGTTATTCTCTTTAAAAGTATTGGATCCATAGGTCATTTGCATCTTTAACATGTTTCAAGCATGCTTATCCATTGTTTAAAATATGTGTAGAAAAATCTCTCTCTTAAAAAATTCTGAGCTATTGGGGTAACCAAACTTGGGTAACAAAACGTTTTTGTTCATTTGTCATGTGGGAATAAATTTTCTTTACTTACATTTTTTATTGCTTTAAATGTTTTAAATACATCAACTCTAAAATTTTCAATTCGTTGTGATCTATTTGCCTTTCATCTCTTTTTAGTCTATGCCAACTCAAGTTTTGATTTAAGAAAAATGTATACCTCTAAAAAGGAAATGAAGAATGCACAAATGTAGAGGGAGATAATTCAAAAAGTGTCTGTAATTTTAAGGGATTATAAACTCTTTTTAGTTTTTAGATATAGGGTTTTTCAATCGTCGGGAAAAGGGGGAGGCGGGGGATTTTTTACTGTGTATACTCCCAATCCATAAGTCATTCGTTACAAAAATATAGCCTGTTATGCATGATAAATCACTTTACAATCATCTATGATCGTTAGGTTAGCTTTTTGTAAATGGGCAAAATAAGGGCTTGTTTGACTTGGGTAAATATCCCACTGCACGTTCACTTGAGAATTTAATGAACGTTTGTAATTATCTTTAGAAGGTTTGGATCCATAGGTTATTTGCCTCTTTAACATGTTTCAAGCATGCTTATCCATTATTTAAAATATGTGTAGAAAAATCACCCTCTTAAAAATTTCTGAGCTATTGGGGTTGAACTAGAGGAATTTAACCAAAATTGGGTAACAAAACTTTTGTGTTCATTTGTCATGTGGGAATAAATTTTTTTTGCTTACATTTGTTATTGCTTTAATTGTTTTAAATATCTAAACTCTAAAAATTTCAATTCGTTGTGATCTATTTGCCATTTTTAGTCTACGAGATGGAGGGAAAAGTGCAAACTCAAGTTTTGATTTAAGATTAAATTATACATCTAAAGAGGAAATGAAGAATGCACAAATGTAGAGGGAGATAATTCTCAAAAGTGTCTGTAATTTTAAGGGATTGTAAACTCTTTTTAGTTTTTAGATATAAGGTTTTTCAATCGTCGCGAAAAGGGGAAGGCGGGGGATTTTTTACTGTGTTAACTCCCAATCCATAAGTCATTCGTTACAAAAATATTTCCTGCTACGCATGATAATTCACTTTATAATCATCTATGATCGTTAGGTTAGTTTTTTGTAAATGGCCAAAATAAAGGCTTGTTTGACTCGGGTAAATATCCCACCGCACGTTCACTTGAGAATTTAATGAATGTTTGTAATTATCTTTAAAACGTTTGGATCCATAGGTCATTTGCATCTTTAAAATGTTTCAAGCATGCATATCCATTTTTAAAAAAATGTGTAGAAAAGTCTCTTTCATATCAAATTCAAAGCTATTGGGTTTGTCAAACTAGTGGAATTTCCCAAACTTGGATAACAAAAATTTTGTGTTCATTTGTGGTGTGTGAATAAATTTTCTTTTCTTAAATTTTTTATTTCTTTAAATTTTTTCCATACATAAACTCTAAAATTTTCATTTCGTAGTTATCTATTTGCCTTTTATCTCTTTTTTGTCTACGAGATGAAGGGAAAAGTGAAAACTCAAGTTTTGATTTAAGCTTAAATTATACATCTAAAATTAAAATGCACAATGTAAAAATGTAGAGGGAGATAATTCCAAAAATACTCTATAATTTTGAGGGATAATAAACTCTTTTTAGTTTTTATTTATCAGGTTTTGCAATCGTCGGGAAAAGGATGAGGCGGAGGATTTTTAACTATGTATACTCTCAATCCATAAGTCATTCCTAAGGAAAATATAGCTGGTTATGCATGATAAATCACTTTACAATCATCTATAATCGTTTTGTCAGGTTTTTTTAAATGGGCAAAATAACGGCTTGTTTGTTTCAGGTAAATATCCCACCGCATGTTCACTTGAGTATTTAATGAACGTTTGTAATTATCTTTAAAAGGTTTGGATCCATAGGTCATTTGCATCTTTTACATGTTTCCAGCATGCATATCCATTTTTTAAAACATGTGTCGAAAAATCTCTTTCTAATAAAATTCCAAGCTATTCAGGTTGAACTAGAGGAATTTCCCAAACTAGGATAACAAAACTTTTGTGTTGATTTGTGGTGTGTGAATAAATTTTCTTTACTTATATTTGTTATTGATTTAAATTTTTTCCATACATAAACTCTAAAATTTTCATTTCGTTGTGATCTATTTGCATTTTTTCTCTTTTTTGTCTATGAGATGAAGGGAAAAGTGAAAACTGAAGTTTTGATTTAAGAAAAAAGTATAGATATAAATTGGAAATGCACAATGCACAAATGTAGAGAGAGATAATTCCAAAAAGTGTCTATAATTTTTAGGGATTGTAAACTCTTTTTAGTTTTTTTATATCAGGTTTTGCTATCGTCGGGAAAAGGGGAGGAGGGGACTTTTTATTCAGCGTTGACTCCCAATCCATAAGTCATTCCTTAAAAAAATATAGCCCGTTACACATGATAAATCACTTTACAATGATCTATGATCGTAAGGTCAACTTTTTTAAAATGATTTGATGCGGGTAAATACACCACCGCATGTTCACTTGAGAATTTATAAAGCATTTGTTATTCTCTTTAAAAGGTTTGGATCCATAGGTCATTTGAATCTTTAACATATTTCAAGCATGCATATCCATTTTTTAAAACATGTGTAGAAAAATCTCTTTCTTAAAAAATTCCAAATATTTGTGGTTGAACTAGAGGAATTTCCCAAACTTGGATTCCAAAACTTTTGTGATCATTTGTGGTGTGTGAATAAATTTTCTTTACTTAAATTTATTATTGCATTAAATTTTTTCCATACATAAACTCTAAAATTTTCATTTCGTTGTGATCTATTTGGATTTTATCTCTTTATTGTAAACAAGATCAACGAAAAAGTGAAAACTCAAGTTTTGATTTAAGAAAAAAGTATATATCTAAAATGGAAATGAAAAATGCATAAATGTAAAGAGAGATAATTCCAAAAATTTTAAGTAATTTTTAGGGATTGTAAATTATTTTTAGTTTTACTATATCAGGTTTTGCACTCGTCGGGAAAATGGGGAAGCGGGGGACTTTTAACTGTGCATTGAGTTCCATTCCATAAGTCATTCCTTACAAAAAATATAGTCCATTATGCATGATAAATCACTTTACAATCATCTTTGATCGTTAGGTCAACTTTTTTTAAATGGGCAAAATAATTGCTTGTTTGACTTGTGTAATTATCCCACCACACGTTTACTTGAGAGTTTAATGAGTGTTTGTTATTCTGTTTAAAAGGTTTGGATCCATAGGTCATTTGGTTCTTTCACATTTTTCAACCGTGTACCATTTTTTAAAACATGTGTAGAAAAACCTCTTTCTTATAAAATTCCAAGCTATAGGGGTTGAACTAGTGGAATTTCGCAAACTTGGATTACAAAACTTTTGTGTTCATTTGTGGTGTGTGAATAAATTTTCCATACTTACATTCTTTATTGCTTTTAATTTTTTCTGTACATAAACTTTAAATTTTCATTTCGTTGTGATCTATTTGCCTTTTATCTCTTTTTTTGTCTACGAGATATAGGGAAAAGTGAAAACTCAATTTTTGATTTAAGAAAAAGTATACATCTAAAATGGAAATGCACTATGCACAAATGTAGAGAGAGATAATTCCAAAAGGTGTCTATAATTTTTAGGGATTGTAAACTCTTTTTAGTTTTTATTAATCAGGTTTTATAATCATCGGGAAAAGGGGGAGGCGGGGAATTTTTAACTGAGTGTTGACTCCCAATCCATAAGTCATTCCTTACAAAAATATAGCCCGTAAATCATGATAAATCATTTTACAATCATCTATGATCGTTAGATCAGTTTTTTGAATATGGGAAAAATAATGGCTTGTTTGACTCGGGTTAATATCCTACTGCACGTTCACTTGAGAATTTAATGAGCGTTTGTTATTCTCTTTAAATGTTTGGATCCATAGGTCATTTGCATCTTTAACATGTTTCACGCATGCATTTCCATTTTTTAAAACATATGTAGAAAAATCTCTTTCTGATAAAATTCCAAGCTATTGGTGTTGTTGAACTAGTGGAATTTCCCAAACTTGGATAAGAAAACTTTTGAGTTCATTTGTGATGTGTGAATAAATTTTCTTTACATACATTTGTTATTGCTTTAAATTTTTTCCATGCATAAACTTTAAAATTTTCATTTCGTTGTGATCTATTTGTCTTTAATCTTTTTTTTGTCTAAGAGATGAAGGGCAATGTGAAAACTCAAGTTTTGATTAAAGAAAACAGTATACATATAATATGGAAATGCATAATGCACAAATGTAGAGAGAGATAATTCCAAAAAGTGTCTGTAACTTATAGGGATTTTAAACTCTTTTTAGTTTTTATATATTAGGTTTGGCAATCATCAGGAAAAAGGGGAGGAGGGGGGATTTTTAACTGAGTGTTGAGTCCCAATCCATAAGTTATTCCTTACAAAAATATAGCCCATTACCCAAAATAAATTGCTTTACAATCATCAATGATCCTAAGGTCAGCTTTTTGTAAATGGGCATAATAATGACTTGTTTGACTCGAGTAAATATCCCACCGCACGTTCACTTGAGAATTTAATGAGCATTTGTTATTCTCTTTAAAAGGTTTGGATCCATAGGTCATTTGCATCTTTAACATGTTTCAAGCATGCATACCATTTTTTAAAACATGTGTAGAAAAATATCTTTCTTATAAAATTCCAAGCTATTGGGGTTGTTGAGTTAGTGGAATTTCCCAAACATTGATAACAAAACTTTTGGGTTCATTTGTGGTGTGTGAATAATTTTTCTTTACTTATATTTTCTATTTCTTTAAATTTTTTCCATGCATTAACTCAAAAATTTTAATTTCGTTGTGATCTATTTGCCTTTTATCTCTTTTTTTGTCTACGAGATTAAGGCAAAAGTGAAAACTCAAGATTTGATTTAACAAAAAAGTATACTTTTAAAATGGAAATGCACAATGCACAAATGGAGAGAGAGATAATTCCAAAAAGTATCTATAATTTATAGGGATTTTAAACTCTTTTTAGTTTTTACATATCAGGTTTTGCAATCAGCGGGAGAAGGAGGAGGCGGGGAATTTTTCTCCTAGTGTTGACTCCCAATCTATAAGTCATTCTTTACAAAAATATAGCCCGTTACGCATGATAAATCATTTTACAATCATCAGTGATCGTTAGATCAACTTTTTATATATGGTTGAAATAAAGGCTGGTTTGACGTGGGTAAATATCCCACCGGACCTTCACTTGAGAATTTAAAGAGCGTTTGTTATTCTCTTTAAAATGTTTGGATCCATTGGTCATTTGCATCTTTAACATTTTTCAAGCAAGCATATCCTTTTTTAAAACATGTGTAGAAAAATCACTTTCATATAAAATACAATGCTATTGGGGTTGTTGAACTAGAGGAATTTCTCAAACATGGATAAAAAAAATGGAAAAAAAATGGAAATGCACAATGCACAAATGTAGAGAGAGATAATTCAAAAAAAGTGTCTGTACATTTTAGGGATTTAAAACACTTTTTTTATATATATCATGTTTTGCAATCATCGGGAAAAGGGGGAGATAGGGAGGATTTTTAACTGAGTGTTGACTCCCAATCCATATGTCATTCCTTAAAAAAATATAGCCCATTACGGATGAAAATAACTTTACAATCATCTATGATTGTTAGGTCAGCTTTTTGTAAATGGGCAAAATAATGGCTTGTTTGACTCGGGTAAATTTCCCATCGCACGTTCACTTGAGAATTTAATGAGCGTTTGTTATTCTCTTTTAAAGGTTTGGATCCAATTGGTCATTTGCATCTTTGCAATGTTTCAAGCATGCATATCCATTTTTTAAAACTGGTGTAGAAAAAGCTCTTTCTTATAAAATTCCAAGCTATTGGGGTTGTTGAACTAGTGGAATTTCCCTAACTTGGATAACAATAATTTTGTGTTCATTTGTGGTGTGTGAATAAATTTTCTTTACTTACAATTGTTATTGCTTTAAATTTTTTCTAGACATAAACTCTAAAATTTTCAATTCGTTGTGATCTATTTGCCTTTTATCTCTTTTTTGTTTACGAGATGAAGGGAAAAGTGAAAACTCAAGTTTTGATTTAAGAAAAAAAGTATACATCTAAAATGGAAATGCACAAGGCACAAATGTAAAAATAGATAATTCAAAAAAGTGTCTATAATATTTAGGGATTGTAAACTCCTATTAGTTTTTATATATATGGTTTTGCAATCGTCGGGAAAAGGGGGATGCTAGGAATTTTTAACTTAGTGTTGACTCCAAATCCATATGTCATTCCTTAAAAAAATATAGCCCGTTACGCATGGTAAATAACTTTACAATCATCTATGATCGTTAGGTCAGCTTTTTGTAATGGGCAAAATAAAGGCTAGTTTGACTGGGGTAAATATCCCACCGCACGTTCACTTGAGAAATTAATGAGCGGTTGTTATTCTCTTTAAAAATTTTGGATCCATAGGTCATTTTTTTCTTTAATATGTTTCAACCATGCATTTCCATTTTTTAAAACATGTGTAGAAAAATCTATTTCTTATAAAATTCAAAGCTATTGGGGTTGTTGAACTAGTGGAATTTCTCACACTTGGATAAAAAACATTTCATGTTCATTTGTGGTGTGTGAATAAATTTTTTTTACTTACATTTGTTATTGCATTAAATTTTTTCTATGCATAAACTCTAAAATTTTCATTTCGTTGTGGCCTAATTGCCTTTTATCTCTTTTTGTCTACGAGATGAAGGGAAAAGTGAAAACTCAAGTTTTCATTTAAGAAAAAAGTATACATCTAAAATGGAAATGCACAATGCACAAATGTATTGAGAGATATTTCAAAATGTGTCAGTATTTTTTAGGGATTTTCTACTCTTTTTAGTTTTTATATATTAGGTTTTACAATCGTTGGGAAATGGGGGAGGCGGGGGTATTTTTAACTGAGTGTTGACTCCCAATCCATAAGTCATTCCTTACAAAAATATAGCCTATTACACATAATAAATTACTGTACAATCATCTATGATCGTTAGGTCTGCTTTTTGTAAATGGGCAAATTAATGGCTTGTTTGACTCGGGTAAATATCCCACCACACGTTCACTTGAGAATTTAATGATCGTTTTTTATTTTCTTTATAAGGTTTAGATCCATAGGTCATTTGCATCTTTAACATGTTTCAAGCATGCATATTCATTTTTTAAAACATATGTCGAAAAATCTCTTTCTTATAAAATTCGATGCTATTGAGATTGTGGAACTAGAAGAATTTTCCAAACTTGGATAACAAAACTTTTGTCTTCATTTGCGGTGTGTGAATAATTTTTCTTTACTTACAATTGTTATTGCTTAAAAATTTTTCCATGCATAAACTCTAAAATATTATTTCGTTGTGATCTATTTACGTTTTATCTCTTTTTTGTCTACGAGCTGAAGGGAAAAGTGAAAACTCAAGTTTTGATTTAAGAAAAACTATACTTCTAAAATGGAAATGCACAATGCACAAATTTAGAGAGAGATAATTCAGAAAAGTGTCTTAAATTTTAAGGGATTGTAAACTCGTTTTAGTTTTTATATATCAGGTTTTGCAATCTTCGGGAAAAGGGAGAGGCGGTGGATTTTTGACTAAGTGTTGACTCCCAATCCATAAGTCATTCCATACAAAAACATAGCCCCTTACTCAAGATAAATCAACTTACAATCAACTATGATCGTTAGGTTAGCTTTTAGTAATTGGGCAAAATATTAGCTTGTTTGACTGGGGTAAATATCCGACTGCACGTTCACTTGAAAATTTAATGAATGTTTGTTATTTTATTTTAATGGTTTGGATCCCTAGGTCATTTGCATCTTTAACATGTTTCAAGCTTGTATATCCAATTTTTAAAACATGTGTAGAAAAATCTCTTTCTTATAAATTTCCAAGCTATTGGGGTTGTTGAACTAGTGGAATTTCCCAAACTCGGATAACAAAACTTTTGTGTTAATTCGTGGTGTTTTAAAAAAATTTATTTACTTACATTTGTTATTGCTTTAAATTTTTTCCATGCAAAAAATCTAAAATTTTCATTTCGTTGCGATCTATTTGCCTTTTATCTCATTTTTGTCTACGAGATGTAGGGAAAAGTGAAAAACTCAAGTTTTGATTTAAGAAAAAAATATACAACTAAAATGGAAATGCACAATGCACAAATGTAGAGAGAGATAATTCAAAAAAGTGTCTGTAATTTTTAGAGATTTTAAGCTCTTTTTAGTTTTTAAAAATCAGATAATTCAATCTTCGGGAAAAGGAGGAGGCGGGGGTATTTTTAACTGAGTCTTGACACCCAATCCTTAGGTCATTCCTTAAAAAAATATTGCCTGTTACGCATGATAAGTCACTTTACATTCCTCAATGATCGTTAGATAAGCTTTTTGTAAATGGGCAATGGCTTGTTTCACTCGGGTAAATATCCCCCTGGGCGTTCACTAGAAAATTTAATGAGCATTTGTTATTCTTTTTAAAAGTTTTGGATCCATAGGTCATTTTCATATTTAACCTGTTTCAAACATGAATATCCATTTTTTAAAACATGCGTAGAAAAATCTCTTTCTTATAAAATTTCAAGCTATTGGAGTTGTTGAACTAGTGGAATTTCCCAAACTTGGATAACAAAAATTTTATGTTCATTTGTTGTGTGTGAAAATATTTTCATTTCATTGTACTCTATTTGCCTTTTATCTCTTTTTTGTTTACGAGATGAAGGGAAAAGTGAATACACAAGTTTTGACTTAAGAAAAAATTATATATAAAAAATTGAAATGCACAATGCACAAATATAGAGAGGGATAATTCCAAAAAGTGTCGGTAATTTTTAGGAATGTTAAACTCTTTCTAGTTTTTATATATTAGGTTTTGCAATCATCGGGAAAAGGGGGAGGCAGTGGGGATCTTTAACAGAGTGTTGACTCCCAATCCATAAGTCATTCCTTACAAAAATATAGCCCGTTACGCATGATAAATCACTTTAAAATCATCTATGAAAATTAGGTCAGCTTTTTGTAAATGGGCAAAATAATGGCTTTTTTTACTCAGGTAAATATCCCACCGGAAGTTCACTTGAGAATTTAATGAGCGTTTCTTATTCTCTTTAAAAGGTTTGAATCCATATGTCATTTTCTTCTTTAACATGTTTTAAGCATGCATATCCATTTTTTAAGACATGTCTAGAAATATATCTTTCTTATAAAATTCCAAGCTATTGGGGTTGTTGAACTGGTGGAATTTACCAAACTTGGATAAGAAAACTTTTGTGTTCATTTGTATTGTGTGAATTAATTTTCTTTATTTACATTTTTTAATGCTTTAAATTGTTTCCATGCATAAATTCTAAACTTTCATTTCGTTGTGATCTATTTGTGTTTTATCTCTTTTTTGTCAACGAGATGAAGGGAAAAGTGGAACTTAATTTTTTATTTAATAAAAAAGTATACAACTAAAATGGAAATGGACAATGCACAAAAGTAGAGAGAGATAATTTCAAAAAGTTTCAATAATTTTTTGAGATTGTAAACGCTTTTTAGTTTTTATATATCAGGTTTTGCAAGCTTTGGAAAAAGGGGGAGGCGGGGGATTTTTAACTGAGTATTAACTCCCAATCCATAAGTCATTCCTTAAAAAATTATAGTGTTACGCACAATAAATCACTTTACAATCATCTATGATCGTTAGGTCAGCTTTTTGCAAATGGGAAAAATACTGGTTTGTTTAACTTAGGTAAATATCCCACTGCACATTCACTTGAGAATTTAATGAGCATTTGTTATTCTCTTTAAAAGGTTTCGATCCATAGGTCATTTGCATCTTTTACATGTTTCCAGCATGCATATCAATTTCTAAAAACATGTGTAGAAAAATCTCTTTCTTATAAAATTCTAAGCTATTGGGGTTGTTGAACTAGTGGAATTTCTTAAATCCATTTTTTGCAGACATGTGTAGAACAATCTCTTTCTTATAACATTCCATGCTAATGGGGTTGTGGAACTAGTAGAATTTCCCAAACTTATTTAACAAAACTTCTGTGTTCATTTGCGGTGTGTGAATAATTTTTCATGACATTCATTTGTTATTGCATTAAATTTTTTCCTTGTAGAAACTCTAAAATTTTCATTTCATTATGATCTATTTGCCTTTTATCTCTTTTTTGTCTACGAGATGAAGGGAAAAGTGAAAACTCAAGTATTGATTTACGAAAAAAGTCTACATCTAAAATGGAAATGCACAATGCACAAATCTAGAGTGAGATAATTCCAAAAGGTGTCTGTAATTTTTAGGGATTGTAAACACTTATTAGTTTTTATATATATGGTTTTGTAATCGTCGGGAAAAGGGGGAAACGTGGAATTTTTAGCTGAGTGTTGACTCCCAATCCATAAGTCATTCCTTCATAAATATAGCCCATTTTGCATGATAAATTACTTTACAATCATCTATGAACGTTAGGTAAGCTTTTTGTAAATGGGCAAAATAATGGCTTGTTTGACTCGGGTAAATATCCCACCGCACGTTCACTTGAGAATTTAATGAGCGTTTGTTATTCTCTTTAAAAGGGTTGGATCCATAGGTCATTTGCCTCTTTAACGTGTTTCAAGCATGCATATCCATTTTGTAAAACATGTGTAGGAAAATCTCTTTCTTATAAAATTCCAAGCTATTGGGGTTGTTGAGCTAGTGGAATTTCCCAAACTTGGATAACAAAACTTTTGTGTTAATTTGTGGTGTGTGAATAAATTTTCTTTACTTTAATTAGTTATTTCTTTAAATTTTTTCCATGCATAAACACTTAAATTTTCATTTCGTTGTGATCTATTTAGCTTCTTTCTCTTTTTTGACTATGAGATGAAGGGAAAAGTGAAAACTCAAGTTTTAATTTCAGAAAAAAGTATACATCTAAAATGGAAATGCACAATGCACAAAAGAAGAGTGTGATAATACAAAAAAGTGTCTATAATTTTTAGGGATTGTGAACTCTTTTTAGTATTAATATCTCAGGTTTTGCAATCGTCGGGAAATGGGGGCGGCGGGGGATTTTTAACTGAGTGTTGACTCCCAATCCATGAGTCATTCCTTACAAAAATATAGCCCGTTATGCATGATAATACACTTTACATTCATCTATGATCGTTAGGTCAACTTTTTGTAAATAAGCAAAATTATGGTTTGTTTGACTCGAGTAAATATCCCACCGCACGTTCACTAGATAATTTAATGAGCGTTTGTTATTCTTTTTAAAAGGTTTGGATCCATAGGTCATTTGCATCTTTAACATGTTTCAAGCATGCATTTCCATTTTTTAAAACATGTGTAGAAAAATCTCTTTCTTATAAAATTCCAAGCTATTGCGGTTGTTCAACTAGTGGAATTTCCCAAACTTGGATAACAAAACTTTGTGTTCATTTGTGGTATGTGAATAAATTTTCTTTACTTACATTTTTTATTGCTTTAAATTTTTTCCATACATAAACTCTAAATTTTTCAATTTGCTGCGATCTATTTGCCTTTTATCTCTTTTTTGTCCAAGAGATGATGGGAAAAGTTAAAAACCAAGTTTTGATTTAAGAAAGAAGTATAGATCTAAAATGGAAATCCACAATGCACAAAATAAAGAGATAATTCCAAAATGTGCCTGTATTTTTTAGGGATTGTAAACTCTTTTTAGTTTTGATATATCCTGTTTTCACATCGTTGAGAAAAGGGGGAGGCGAGGGATTTTTAACTGAGGGTTGACTCTCAATCCATAAGTCATTCCTTACAAAAATATAGCCCATTATTCATGATAAATCACATTATAATCACTAATGATTGCAAAACCATAGGTCATTTGCATTTTTAACATGTTTCAAACATGAATATCCATTTTTTAAAACATGTGTAGAAAAATCTCTTTCTTATAAAATTCCAAGCTATTGGGGTTGTTGAACTAGTGGAATTTCCAAAACTTGAAAAACAAAACTTTTGTCTTCATTTGTGGTGTGTGAATAAATTTTCTTTACTTACATTTGTTATTGCTTTAAATTTTTTCCATGCGTAAACTCTAAAATTTTCATTTCGTTGTGATCTATTTGCCTTTTATCTCTTTTTTTGTCTACGAGATGAAGGGAAAAGTGAAAACTCAAGTTTTTATTTAAGAAAAAATTTTAGATCTAAAAAGGAAATATGAGTTTTTATTTAAGAAAAAATTTTAGATCTAAAAAGGAAATACACAAAGCACAAATTTGGAGAGAGATAATTCCAAAATGTGTGTGTATTTTTTAGGGATTGTAAACTCTTTTTAGTTTTTATATATCAGGTTATGCAACTGTCGTGAAAAGGGTGAGGCCGGGGATTTTTGTCTGAGTGTTGACTCCGAATCCATAAGTAATTCCATACAAAAATATAGCCCGTTACGCATGATAAATCAATATACAATCATCTATGATCGTTAGGTCAACTTTTTGTAAATGGGCAAAATAATGGCTTGTTTGACTCGGGTAAATATCCCACCACACGTTCACTTAAGAATTTAATGTGCGTTTGTTATTCTCTTTAAAAGGTTTGGATATATAGGTCATTTACATCTTTAACATGTTTCAAGCATGCATATCCATTTTTTAAAATATGTGTAGAAAAATCTCTTTCATATAAATTTCCAACCTATTGGGGTTGTTGAACTAGTGGAATTTCCCAAACTTGGATAACAAAACATTTGCGCTCATTTATGGTGTGCGAATAAATTTTCTTTACTTACATTTTTTTTTCTTTAAATTTTTTCCATGCATAAACTCGAAAATTTTCATTTCATTGAGATCTATTTGCCTTTTGTCTCTTTTTGTCGATGAGATGAAGGGAAAAGTGAAAAATCATGTTTTGATTTAAGAAAAAAGTATACTTCTAAAATGAAAATGCACAATGCACAAATGTAGAGAGAGATAGTTCCAAAAAGTGTCTATAATTTTTAGGGATTGTAAACTCTTTTGAGTTTTATATATCAGGTTTTGCAATCGTCGGGAAAAGGGGGAGGCGGGGGATTTTTAACTAAGTGTTGACTCCCAATCCATAAGTCATTCCTAAAAAAAATATAGCCCGTTATGCATGATAAATCACTTTATAATCACTGATGATCATTTGGTCAACTTTTTGTAAATGGGCAAAATAATGGCTTGTTTGACTCAGGTAAATATCCCACCGCACGTTCACTTGAAAATTTGATGAGCATTTTTTATTCTCTTTAAAGGTTTGGATCGATAGATCATTTGCATCTTTAACATTTTTCAAGCATGCATAACCATTTTTTAAAATATGTGTAGAAAAAAAAATCTTATAAATTCCTCGCTATTGGGATTGTTGATATAGTGGAATTTCCCAAACTTGAATAACAAAAATTTTGTGTTCATTTGTGGTGTGTGAATAAAGTTTCTTTACGTAGATTTGTTATTGCTTTAAATTTTTTCCTTGCATAAACTCTAAAATTTTCATTTCGTTGTGATCTATTTGCCTTTTATCTCTTTTTTGTCTAAGAGAAGAAGGTAAAAGTGCAAACTCAAGTTTTGATTTAAGAAAAAAGTATACATCTAAAACGAAAATCTACAATGCACAAATGTGGAGACAGATAATTCCAAAATGTGTCTATAATTTTTAGCGATTGTAAACTATTTTTAGTTTTTATATATCATGTTTTGCAATGGTCAGGAAAAGGGGGATGCAGAGGATTTGTAATTGAGTGTTGACTCCCAATCCATAAGTCAATCCCTAGAAAAATATAGCCCGTTACGCATGATAAATCACTTTTCAATCATCTATGATCGTTAGGTCAGCTTTTTGTAAATGGGCAAAATAATGGCTTGTTTGACTAGGTAAATATCCCACCACACGTTCACTTTAGAATTTAATGAGCGTTTGTTATTCTCTTTAAAAGTTTTGGATCCATAGGTCATTTGCATCTTTAACATTTTTCAAGAATGCATATCCATTTTTTAAAACATATGTAGAAAAATCTCTTTCTTATAAAATTCCTAGCTATTGGGGTTGTTGAACTAGTGCAATTTCCAAAACTTGGATAAATAAACTTTTGTGTTCATTTATGGTGTGTGAATAAATTTTCTTTACTTACATTTGTTATTTCTTTAAATTTTTTCTAAGCATAAACTTTAAAATTTTCATTTCGTTATGATCTATTTGCCTTTTATCTGTTTTTTTGTATACGAGATGAAGGCGAAAAGTGAAAACTCAAGTTTTGATTTAAGAAAAAAGTATACATCTAAAATTGAAATGCACAATGCACGAATGTAGAGAGAGATAATTCAAAAAAGTGTCTATAATTATTAGGGACTGTAAAGACTTTTTAGTTTTAATATATCAGGTTTTTCAATCAACGAAAAAAGGGGACGGCGGGGGATTTTTAACTGACTGTTGACTCCCAATCCATAAGTCATTCCTTACAAAAAAATTGCCCGTTATGCATGATAAATCACTTTACAATCATTTGTGATCGTTAGGTTAGCTTTTTTTAAATGGATAAAATTATGGCTTGTTTGACTCGGGTAAATATGCCACCACGGTTAACTTGAGAATTTATTGAGCGTTTGTTATTCTCTTTAAAAGGTTTGGATCCATAGGTCATTTGCGTCTTTAACATGTTTCAAGCATGCATATCCCTTTTTTAAAACATGTGTAGAAAAATTACTTTCTTATAAAATTCCAAGCTGTTGGGGTGGTTGAACTAGTTGAATTTCCCAAACTTAGTTACCAAAACTTTTGTGTTCATATGTGGTGTGTGGATAAATTTTATTTACTTACATTTATTATTGCTTTAAATTTTTTCCATGCATAAACTCTAAGAGTTTCATTTTGTTGTGATCTATTTGCCTTTTTATCTCTTTTTTGTCTACGAGATGATGGGAACAGTGAAAAAACTCAAGTTTTGATTTCAGAAAAATGTATACATCTAAAATGGAAATGCACAATGAACAAATGTAGAAAGAGATAATTCCAAAAAGTGTCAGTAATTTTTTGGGATTGTAAACTCTTTTTAGTTTTTATATATCAAGTTTTGTAATCTTTGGGAAAAGGGGGAGGTGGGGGATTTTTAACTGAGTGTTGACTCCATATCCAAAGGTCATTCATTACAAAAATATAGCCCGTTACCCATTATAAATCACTTTACAGTCATCTATGATCGTTAGGTCAACTTTTTTGTAAATGGGCAAAAAATGGCTTATATTTGACTCGAGTAAATATCCCACCGCACGTTCACTTGAGAATTTAATGAGCGTTTATTATTCTCTTTAAAAGGTTTGGATCCGAAGGTCATTTGCTTCTTTAACATGTTTCAAGCATGTATATCCATTTTTTAAAACATGTGTAGAAAAATCACTTTCTTATAAAATTCCAAGCTATTAGGGGATGTTGAATTAGTGGAATTTCCCAAACTTGGATAACAACACTTTAGTGTTCATTTGTGGTGTGTAAATAAATTTTCTTTACTTACATTTGTTTTTATTTAAATTTTTTCTATGCATAAACTTTAAAATTATCATTTCGTTGTGATCTATTTGCCTTTTATCTACTTTTTGTCTACGAGATGATGGGAAAACTGAAAACTCAAGTTTTGGTTTAGGAATAAAGTATACATCTAAAATGGAAATGCACAAAACAAAAATATAGAGAGATAATTCCAAAAAGTGTTTGTAATTTTTAGGGAAAAAGCGGAGGCGGGAGATTTTTAATATATCAGGTTTTGCAATCGTCAGGAAAAGGGAGAGGCGGGGGATTTTTAACCGAGTGTTGACTCCCAATCCATAAGTCATTCCTAACAAAAATATTGCCCATTACGCATGATAAATCACGATGCAAATGACATTTTGATCCAAACCTTTTAAAGAGAATAACAAACGCTCATTAATTGTGCGGTGGGATATTTACCCCTGTCCAACAAGCCATTATTTTGCCCATTTTAAAAAAGTGGACAAAACGATCATAAAAGATTGTAGAATGATTTATGATGCATAACGGGCTATGTTTTTGTAAGGAATGACTTCTGGATTGGGAGTCAACACCCATTTAAAAATCCCCCCCCCCCCCCTCCCCTTTTTCCCGACGATTGCCAAACCTAATATATAAAAACTAAAAAGAGTTTACAATGCCTAAAAATTACAGACACTTTTTAGAATTATCTCTCTCTACTTTTGTGCATTGTGCATTTCCATTTTAGATGTGTACTTGTTTCTTAAATCAAAACTTGACTTTTCATTTTCCCCTTCATCTCATAAACAAAACAGTGATAAAAGGCAAATAGATCACAACAAAATAAAATTTTTAGAGTTTATGTATGTAAAAAATTTAGAGCAATAACAAATGTAAGTAAAGAAAATTTATTCACACATGATAAATGAACACAAAAGTTTTGTTATCCAAGTATGGGAAATTCCACTAGTTCAACCCCAACAACTTGAAATTTTTTAAGAATGTGATTTCTCTACACATGTTTTAAAAAATGGATCTGCGTGCTTGAAACACGTTAAAGCTGTGAATAACTTATGGATCCAAACCTTTTAAAGGGAATAAAAAATACTCATTAAATTCTCAAGTGAACGTGCGGTAGGATATTTACCCAAGTCCAACGAGCCATTATTTTGCCCATTTTTAAAAAGAAGACTGAATGATCATAGATGATTGTAGAGTGATTTATGATGTGTAACGGGCTATGTTTTTGTAAGGAATGACTTCTAGTTTGGGAGTCAACAGTTATTTAAAAATTCCCCGCCACCCCTTTTTCCCGACGATTGCAAAACCTAATATATAAAAACTAAAAATATTTTATAATCCCTAAAAATTACAGACACTTTTTGGAATTATCTCTCTCCACATTTGTGCATTGTGCATTTCCATTTTAGATGTATATTTATTTCTTAAATCAAAACTTGAGTTTCTCTTTTCCCTTCTTCTCGTAAACAAAAAAGAGATAAAAGGCAGATAGATCACAACAAAATGAAATTTTAGAGTTTATGTATGGAAAAAGTTTAAAGAAATAACAAATGTAAGTAACGAAAATTTATTCACACACCACAAATGAACACAAATTTTTTTATCCAAGTTTTGGAAATTCCACTAGATCAACCCAAATAGCTTGGAATTTTACAAGAAAGAGATTTTTCTACACATGTTTTAAAAAATGGATATGCATGCTTGAAACATGTTAAAGAGGCAAATGACCTGTGGATCCAAATCTTTTAAAGAGAATAACAAATGTTCAATAAATTCACAAGTGAAGGTGCGGTGGGATATTTACCCGACTCAAACAAGCCATTATTTTGCCCATTTACAAAAAGCTTACCTAACGATCATAGATGATTGTAGAGTGAATTATAATGCGTAACGAGCTATAATTTTTTAAGGAATGACTTATGGAGTGGGTGTCAATGCTCTATTAAAAATCCCCCGTCTCCCCCTTTTCTCGAGGATGGCAAAACCTAATATATAAAAACTAAAAAGAGTTTAGAAACCCTAAAAATTACAGACACTTTTTGGAATTATCTCTCTCTATATTTGTGCATTCTACATTTCCATTTTAGATGTTTACTTTTTTCGTAAATAAAAACTTGAGTTTTCACATTGCCCTGAATCTCAAAATAGATAAGAGCAAAATAGATCACAACAAAATGAAAATTTTAGAGTTTTACATATGTAAAAAATTTAAAGCAATAACAAATGTAAGTGAAGAAAATTTATTCGTATACGATAAATGAACACAAAGGTTAAGTATCCAAGTTTGAGAAATTCCACTAGTTCAACCACAATAGCTTTGAATTTTATAAGAAAGAGATTTTTCTTCACATGTTTTAAAAAATGGATATTAATGGATATGCGTGCCTGAAACATGTTAAAAATACAAATGACCTATGGATCCAAACCTTTTAAAGAGAATATCAAACATTCATTAAAATCTCAAGTGAACGTGAGGTGGGTTATTTACCTGAGTCAAACAAGCCATTATTTTGCCCATTTACAAAAAACTGACCTAACGATCATAGTTGATTTTAGAGTGATTTATCATGCGTAAGGGGCAATATTTTTTTAAGGAATGATATATGGATTGTTTGTCAACACTCAGTTAAAAATCCCCTGCCTCCCCCTTTTCCCGAGGATGGCAAAACCTAATATATAAAAACTAAAAAGAGTTTAGAATCCCTAAAAATTACAGACAATTTTTGGAATTATCTCTCTTTACATTTGTGCATTGTGCATTTCCATTTTATAAGTATACTTTTTTGTCTAATCAAAACTTGAGTATTCAGTTTTCCCTTCATCTCGTAAACAAAAAAGAGATAAAAAGCAAATAGATCACAATAAAATGAAAATTTTGGAGTTTACGTATGGAAAAAATTTAGAGCAATTAAAAATGTAAGTAAAGAAATTTTTTTCACACACCACAAATGAACACAAAATTTTTCTTATTCAAGTTTAGGAAATTCCATTAGTTCATCCCCAAAAGCTTGAAATTTTAGAAGAAAGTGAGCTTTCTACACATGTTTTAAAAAATGGATATGCATGCTTGAAACATGAAAAAGATGAAAAGACCTATGGATCCAAACCTTTTAAAGAGAATAACAAGCGCACATTCAATTCTGAAGTGAACGTGCGGTGGGATATTTACCTGAGTCAAACAAGCCATCATTTTGCCCATTCACAAAAAGCTGACCTAACGACCATAGATGATAATAGAGTGATTTATCATGCGTAACAGGCTATATTTTTGTAAGGAATGACTCATGGATTTCGAGTCAATACTCAGTTAAAAATCCCACCCACCCACCACCCCCCCCCCCCCCCCCCCCCCCCCCCCCCCCCCCCCCCCCCTTCTCTCTCTATTCCCGACAATTCCAAAACCTAATATATATAAACTAAAAAGAGTTTAAAATCCCTAAAAATTACAAGCACTTTTTGGAATTATCTCTCTCTACATTTGTGCATTCTGCATTTCCATTTTACATGTATAATTTTTTCTTAAATAAAAAACTTGAGTTTTCAGTTTTCCCTTTATCTCCTAAACAAAAAAGAGATAAAATGCAAATTGATCGCAATAAAATGAAAATTTTAGAGTTTACTTATGGATAAAATTTAAAGCAATAACAAATGTAAGTAAATAAAATTTATTCACAAACCACAAATGAACACAACAGTTTTGTTGTCCAATTTTAGGAAATTCCAGAAGTTCAACCCCAGTAGCTTGAAATTTTATAAGAAAGAGATTTTTCTACACATGTTTTAAAAAATTGATATGCGTACTTGAAATATATTAAAGATGTGAATGACCTATGGATCGAAACCTTTTAAAGAGAATAACAAACGCTCATTAAATTCTCAAGTGAACATGCGGTGGGACATTTTCCCGTGTCCAACAAGCCATTATTTTGCCCATTTACAAAAAGCGAATCGAACGATCATAGATGATTGTAGAGTGATTCATGATGCGTAACGGGCTATGTTTTTGGAAGGAAATGACTCTGGATTGGGAGTCAACACTCATTTAAAAATCCCCTGCCACCCCTTTTTCCTGACAATTGCAAAACCTAATATATAAAAACTAAAAAGAGTTTACAATCCCTAAAAATTATAGACACTTTTTGGAATTATCTCTCTCAAAATTTGTGCATTGTGCATTTCCATTTTAGATGTATACTAGTTTCTTAAATCAAAACTTGAGTTTTCACTTTTCCCTTCATCTCGTAAGGAAAATTAGAGTTTATGTACGGAAAACATTTAAAGCAATAACAAATGTACGTAAAGAAAATTTATTCACAGATGATAAATGAACACAAAAGTTTTTTATCCAAGTTTAGGAAATTCCACTAGTTCAACCCCATTAGCTTGAAATTTTATAAGAAAGTGATTTTTCTACACATGTTTTAAAAATTAGATGTGCGTGCTTGAAACATGTTAAAAATGCGAATGACCTATGGATCCAAACCTCTTAAAGAGAATAACAAACGTTCATTCAATTCTCAAGTAAACGTGCGGTGGGATATTTACCAGTGTCCAACAAGCCATTATTTCGCCCATTTACAAAATGTGGATCGAACAATCATAGTTGATTGTAGAGTGATTTACGATGTGTAAAGGGGTATGTTTTTGTAAGGAATGACTTCTTGATTGGGAGTCAACACTCATTTAAAATCCCCTTGCCTCCCCTTTTCCTGACGAATACGAAACCTAACATATAAAAACTAAAAAGAGTTTACAATCCCAAAAAAATACAGACACTTTTTGGAATTATCTCTCTCTACATTTTTGCATTGTGAATTTCCATTTTAGATGTATACTTGTTTCTCAAATCAAAACTTGAGTTTTCACTTTTCCCTTCATCTCCTAAATATAAAAGAGATAAAAGGCAAATAGATCACAACAAAATGAAAATTTTAGAGTTTATGTATGGAAAAGGTTTTAAGCAATAACAAATGTAAGTAAAGAAAATTTATTCACACACGATAAATGAACACAAAAGTTTTGCTATCCAAGTATGGGAAATTCCACTAGTTCAACCCCAATGGCTTGGAATTTTATAAGAAAGAGATTTTTCTTCACATGTTTAAAAAATGGATATGCATGCTTGAAACATGTTAAAGATGCAAATGACCTATGGATCCAAACCTTTTAAAGAGAATAAAAAATTCTCATTAAATTCTCAAGTGAATGTGCGGTGGGATATTTACCTGAGTTAAACAAATCACTATTTTGCCCATTTACAAAAAGGTGACCTAACGATTATAGATGATTATAGAGTGATTTATAATGTGTAACGGGCTATATTTTTGTAAGGAATGACTTATGGATTGGGTGTCAACACTAAGTTAAAAATCCCTCGCCTTCCCCTTTTCCCGAGGATGTCAAAACCTTATATATAAAAACTAAAAAGAGTTTTGAATCCAAAAAAATTATAGAAACTTTTTGGAATTCTCTCTCTCTACATTTGTGAATTGTGCATTTCCATTTTAGATATATACTTTTTTCTTAAATCAAAACTTGAGTTTTCACTTTTGCCTTAATCTCGTAAACAAAAAAGAGATTAAAGGCAAATAGATCACAACAAAAGGAAAATTTTATAGTTTACGTATGGAAAAAAATTAAAGCAATAACTAATGTAAGTAAAGAAAATATTTTCACACACCACTAATGAACACAAAAGTTTTGCTATCCAAGTTTAGGAAATTCCACTAGTTCAACCCCAATTGCTCGGAATTTTATAAGAATGTGACTTTTCTACACATGTTTTAAAAAATGGATATGCATCCTTGAAACACGTTAAAGATGCAAATGGATCAAAAATTTTAAAGAGAATAACTAATGCTGATTAAATTCTCAAGTGAACGTGCGGTGGGATACTTACCCGAGTCAAACAAGCCACTAGTTCTCCCATTTAAAAGAAAGTGGGCCTAACGATCAAAGATGATTGTAGAGTGATTTATCATGCGTAAATGGCTATATTTTTGTAAGTAATGACTTATGGATTGGGAGTCAACACTCAGTTGAAAATCCCACGCCTCTCCCTTATCCCGACAATTGTAAAACCTAATATATAAAAACTAAAAATTGTTTAAAATCCCTAAAAAATACATGCACTTTTTGAAATTATCTTTCTCTACATTTGTGCATTGTGCATTTCCATTTTAGATGTATACATGTTTCTTAAAATACAAGTTTCTTAATAAAAACTTGAGTTCTTACGTTTCCCTTCATCTTGTATACAAAAAAGAGATAAAAGGCAAAATGATCACAACAAAATGAAAATTTTGGAGTTTATGTATGGAAAAAATTTAAAGAAACAACAAATGTAAATAAAGAAAATTTATTCACCCACCACAAATGAACACAAAAGTTTTGTTATCCAAGTTTGGGAAATTCCACTAGATCATCCCAAGTAGCTTGGAATTTTATAAGAAAGAGATTTTTCTACACATGTTTTAAAAAATGGATATGCATGCTTGAAGCATGTTAAAGATGCAAATGACATTTGGATCCAAACCTTTGAAAGAGAATAACAAACGCTCATTAAATTCTCAAGTGAACGTGCATTGGGATTTTTACCCGAGTCCAACAAGCCATTATTTTGCCCATTATCAAAAAGCGGACCGAACGATCATAGATGATTATAGAGTGATTTATGATGCGTAACGGGCTATGTTTTTGTAAGAAATGACTTCTGGATGGGGAGTCAACACCCATTTCAAAATCCCCGCCCCCTCCCCCTTTTCCCGACGATTGCAAAATCTAATATATAAAAACTAAAAAGATTTTACAATCCATAAAAATTATAGACACTTTTTGGAATTATCTCTCTCTACATTTGTGCATTGTGCATTTCCATTTTAGATGTATACTTGTTTCTTAAATAAAAACTTGAATTTTCACTTTTCCCTTCATCTAGTAAACAAAAAACGATATAAAAGGCAAATAGATCACAACAAAATGAAAATTTTAAAGTTTATGTATGGAAAAAATTTAAATAAATAACAAATTTAAGTAAAGAAAAGCTATTCCCACACCACAAATGAATAGAAAAGTTTTGTTATCCAAGTTTGGGAAATAGTTCAACCCCAATTGCTTGGAATTTTATGAGAAAGATATATTTGTACACATGTTTTAAAAAATGGATATGTGTGTTTGAAACATGTAAAAGATGCAAATGACCTATGGATCCAAACCATTTAAAGGGAATAATTAACGCTCATTAAATCTCAAGTGAACGTGCGGTGGGATATTTACCTGAGTCCAACAAGCCATTATTTTGCCCATTTTCAAAAAGTGGACCGAACGATCATAGATGATTGTAGAGGGATTTATGATTTGTAACGGGCTATGTTTTTGTAAGGAATGACTTCTGGATTGGGAGTCAACACTCATTTGAAAATCCCCCGCCTCCCCCTTTTCTCGACGGATGCAAAACCTAACATATAAAAACTAAAAAACGTTTATAGCCCCTAAAAATTATAGACACTTTTTGGAACTTTCTCTCTCTACATTTGTGCATTATCCAATTCCATTTTAGATGTATAATTTTTCTTAAATAAAAAACTTGATTTTTCAGTTTTCCCTTCATCTCGTAAAGAAAAAAGAGATAATAAGCAAATAGATCACAATAAAATGAAAATTTTAGAGTTTACTTCTGGAAAAAATTTAAAGCAGTAACAAATGTAAGTAAAGAAAATTTATTCACACACCACAAATGAACACAACAGTTTTGTTGTCAAAGTTTAGGAAATTCCACTATGTCAAACCCAATAGCTTGAAATTTTATAAGAAAGTGATTTTTCTACACATGTTTTGAAAAATTCATATGCGTGCTTGAAACATATTAAAGATGTGAATGACTTATGGATCGAAACCTTTTAAAAAGAATAACAAATGCTCATTAAATTCCCAAGTGAACGTGCGGTGGGATATTTACCCGTGTCCAACAACCCATTATTTTGCGCATTTACAAAAAGAGGATCGAACGATCATATAAGATTGTAGAGTGATTCATGATGCGTAATGGGCTATGTTTTTGGAAGGAATGACTTCTGGATTGGGAGACAACACTCATTTAAAAATCCCTCGCCTCTCTTTTTTCCTGACGATTGCAAAACCTAATGTATAAAAATTAAAAAGAGTTTACAACCCCTAAAAATTACAGATACTTTTTGGAATTATCTCTCTCTATATTTGTGCATTGTGCATTTCTATTTTAGATGTATACTTATTTCTTAAATCAAAACTTGAGTTTTCACTTTTCCCTTCATCTCGTAAACATAAAAGAGATAAAAATGAAAACTTTAGAGTTTATGTATGGAAAAAATTTAAAGCAATAACAAACGTAAGTAAAGAAAATTTAATCACACACGATAAATGAACACAAAAGTTTTGTTATCCAAGTTTGGGAAATTCCAATGGCTTGGAATTTTATAAAAAAGAGATTTTTCTTAACATGTTTAAAAACTGGATAGACATGCTTGAAACATGTTAAAGATGCAAATGACCTATGGATCTAAACCTCTTAAAGAGAATAACAAATGCTCATTAAATTCTCAGCTTTTCGTGTGGTGGGATATTTACCCGAGTTAAACAAATTACTATTTTGCCCATTTACAAAAAGGTGACCAAACGATCATAGATGATAGTAGAGTGATTTATCATGCGTAACGGGCTATATTTTTGTAAGGCATGACTTATCGATTGGGTGTCAACACTAAGTAAAAATCCCCCGCCTCCCCCTTGTCACGAGGATGGCAAAACCATATATATAAAAACTAAAAAGAGTTTAGAATCCCAAACAATTACAGAATCTTTTCGGAATTATCTCTCTCTACATTTGTGAATTGTGCATTTCCATTTTAGATATATACTTTTTTCTTAAATCAAAACTTGAGTTTTCACTTTTCCCATAATCTCATAAACAAAAAGAGATTAAAGGCAAATAGATCACAACAAAAGGAAAATTTTAGAGTTTTTATATGGAAAAAATTTATAGCAATAACAAATGTAAGTAAAGAAAATTTATTCACACACTACAAATGAACACAAAAGTTTTTTTATCCAAGTTTAGGAAATTCCACTAGTTCAACCCCAATAGCTTGGAATTTTATAAGAAAGTCATTTTTCTACACATGTTTTAAAAAATGGATATGCATGCTTGAAACACGTTAAAGATGCAAATGACCTATGGATCCAAAACTTTTAAAGAGAATAACAAATGCTAATTAAATTCTCAAGTGAAAGTGCGGTGAGATATTAATCCGAGTCAAACAAGCCACTATTTTGCCCAATTAAAAGAAGTTGAACTAACGATCAAAGATGACTGTCGACTGATTTATCATGCGTAAAGGGCTATTTTTTTGTAAGTAATGACTTATGGATTGGGAGTCAACACTCAGTTGAAAATCCCATGCCTCCCCCTTGTCCCGACAATTGCAAAACCAAATATATAAAAACTAAAAAGAGTTTACAATCCCTAAAATGTATAGGCACTTTTTGGAATTATCTATCTCTACATTTGTGCATTGTGCATTTCCATTTTAGATGTATACATTTTTCTTAAATAAAAACTTGAGTTCTCACTTTTCCCTTCATCTCGTAAACAAAGAAGAGATAAAAGGCAAATAGATCACAAAAAATTGAAAATTTTAGAGTTTATATATGGAAAAAATTTAAAGAAATAAAAAATATAAATAAAGAAAATTTATTCAACCACCACAAATGAACACAAAAGTTTTGTTATCCAAGTTTGGGAAATTCCACTATATCAACCCAAGTAGCTTGGAATTTATAAGAAAGAGATCTTTCTACACATGTTTTAAAAAATGGATATGCATGCTTGAAGCATGTTAAAGATGCGAATGACCTAAGCATCCAAACCTTTTAAAGAGAATAAAAAACTCTCATTAAATTCTCAAGTGAACGTGCAGTGGGATATTTACCCGAGTCCAACAAGCCATTTTTTTCCCATTTTCAAAAAGTGGACCGAACGATCATAGATGATTGTAGAGTGTTTTATGATGCGTAATAGCCTATGTTTTTTTAAGGAATGACTTCAGAATTGGGTGTCAATACCCATTTAAAAATCCCTCGCCTCCCCCTTTTCCCGACGATTGCAAAACCTAATGTATAAAAACTAAAAAGATTCTAAAATCAATAAAAATTATAGATACTTTTTGTAATTTTCTCTCTCTACATTTGTGCATTATGCATTTCCATTTTAGATGTATACTTGTTTCTTACATAAAAATTTGAATTTTCACTTTTCCCTTCATCTAGTAAATAAAAAAGAGACAAAAGGCAAATAGATCGCAACAAAATGAAAATTTTAGAGTTGATGTATGGAAAAAATTTTAAGAAATAACAAATGTCCATAAAGAAAATTTATTCACACACCACAAAAGAATACAAAAGCGTTGTTATCCAAGTTTGGAAATTCCACTTGATCAACCCCAATAGCTTGGAATTTTATAAGAAAAACATTTTTCTACACATGTTTTAAAAAATGGATATGCATGCTTCATGCATGTTAAAGCTGCAAATGACCTATGGATCCAAACCTTTTAAAGAGAATAACAAACGATCATTAAATTTTCAAGTGAACGTGCGGTGGGATATTTACCCGAGTCAAACAAGCCACTATTTTGCCCATTTACAAAAAGTTGACCTAACGATCATAGATGATTGTAGAGTGATTTATCAAGCGTAACGGGCTATATTTTTGTAAGGAATGCCTTACGGACTGGTTGTCAATGCTCCAATAAAAATCCCGCACCACCCCCTTTTCCCAAGGATTGCAAAACCTAATATATAAAAACTAAAAGAGTTTACAGTCCTTAAAAATTGTAGACACTTTATGGAGTTATCTCTCTCTACATTTGTGCATTGTGCATTTCCATTTTAGATCTATACTTTCTTCTTAAATCAAAACTTGAGTTTTCACTTTTCCCTTCATCTTGTAAACAAAAAGAGATAAAAGGCAAATACATCACAACAAAATGAAAATTTTAGAGTTTATATATGGAAAAAATTTAAAGCAATAACAAATGTAAGTAAAGAAAATTTATTCACACACCACAAATGAACACAAAAGTTTTGTTATCCAAGCTTGGGAAATTCCACTAGTTCAACACCAATTGCTTGGAATTTTATGAGAAAGAGATTTTTCTACACATGTTTTAAAAAATGGATATGTGTGCTTGAAACATGTTAAAGATGCAAATGACCTATGGATCCAAACCATTTAAAGGGAATAACAAACGCTCATTAAATTCTCAAGTAAACGTGCAGTGGGATATTTACCCGAGTCCAACAAGCCATTATTTTGCCCATTTTCAAAAAGCGGACCAAACAATCATAGATGATTGTAGAGAGATTTAGGACGCGTAACTGGCTATGTTTTTGTAAGGAATGACTTCTGGATTGGGAGTCAACACTCATTTAAAAATCCCCCGCCTCTCCCTTTTCCCGATGATTGAAAAACCTTATATATAAAAACTAAAAAGAGTTTACAGTCCCTAAAAATTACAAACACTTTATGGAGTTTTCTCTCTCTACTTTTGTGCATTGTGCATTTCCATTTTAGATGTATTCTTGTTTCTTAAATCAAAACTTGAGTTTTCACTTTTCCCTTCATCTCGTAAACAAAAAAGAGATAAAAGGTAAATAGATCACAACGAAATGAAAATTTTAGAGTTTTCGTATGGAAAAAATTTTAAGCAATAAAAAATGTAAGTAAAGAAAATTTATTAACAAACCACAAATGAACACAAAATTTTTGTTATCCAAGTTTTTGAAATTCCACTAGTTCATCCCCAATAGCTTGAAATTTTATAAAAAAGTTTTCTACACATGTTTTAAACAAATGGATATGCATGCTTGAAACATGAAAAAGATGCATTTGACCTATGGATCCAAACCTTTTAAAGAGAATAACAAACGCACATTCAATTTTGTGAACATACGAAGGGATATTTACCCGAGTCAAACATGCCATTATTTTGCCCATTCACAAAAAAGCTGACCTAATGATCATAGATGATAATAGAGTGATTTATCATGCGTATCAGGCTATAAATTTGTAAGGAATGACTTACGGATTGGGAGTCAACACTCCGTTAAAAATCCCCCGCCTCCCCCTTTTCCCAAGGATGGCAAAACCTAATATATAAAAACTAAAAAGAGTTTAGAAACCCTAAAAATTTCAGACACATTTTGGAATTATCTCTCTCTACATTTGTGCATTCTACATTTCCATTTTAGAAGTTTACTTTTTTCTTAAATCAAAACTTGAATTTTCACTTTTCCCTTAATCTCGTAAAGAAAAAAGAGATAAAAGGCAAATAGATCACAAAAAAAAGAAAATTTTAGAGTTTACGTATGTAAAATATTTAAAGAAATAATAAATGTAAGTAAAGAAAATTATTCATACACGATAAATGAACACAAAAGTTTTGTTATCCAATTTTGAGAAATTCCACTTGGTTAACCACAATAGCTTGGAATTTTATAAGAAAGAGATTTTTCTTCACATGTTTTAAAAAATGGATATGCGTGCTTGAAACATGTTACAAATGCAAATGACCTATGGATCCAAACCTTTTAAAGAGAATAACAAACTTTCATTAAATTCTCAAGTGAACGTGTTGCGGGATATTTACCTGAGTCAAACAAGCCATTATTTTGCCCATTTAAAAAAACTTGACCTAACGATCTTAGATGATTGTAGAGTGATTTATCATGCTTAAGGGGCCATATTTTTTTTAAGGAATGACTTATGGATTGGGTGTCAACGCTCAGTTAAAAATCCCCCACCTCCCCTGTTTCCCGAGGATGGCAAAACCTAATATATAAAACTAAAAAGATTTTAGAATCCCTAAAAATTACAGAGCACTTTTTGGAATTTTATTTCTTTACATTTGTGCATTGTGCATTTTTATTTTAGATGTATACTTTTTCTCAAATCAAAACTTGATTTTTCACTTTTCCCTTCATCTCGTAAACCAAAAAGAGATAAAAGGAAAAAATATCACAACAAAATGAAAATTTTAGAGTTTACGTTTCGAAAAAATTTAAGCAATAACAAATGTAAGTAAAGAAAATTTATTCACACACCACAAATGAACTCCAAATTTTTGTTATCCAAGTTTAGGAAATTCCACTAGTTCATCCCCAATAGCTTGAAATTTTATAAGAAAGTGAAGTTTTCTACACATGTTTTAAAAAATGGATACGCATGCTTGAAACATGAAAAAGATGCAAATGACCTATGGATCCAAACCTTTTAAAGAAAATAACATACGCAAATTCAATTCTCAAGTGAACGTGCGGTGGAATATTTACCCGAGTCAAAGAAGACCTTATTTTACCCATTCAAAAAAAGCAGACCTAACGATCATAGATGATAATAGAGTGATTTATCATGCGTAAAGCGCTATATTTTTGTAAGAAATGACTTATGGATTGGGAGTCAACAATAAGTTAAAAATCCCTGCACCCCCCCCCCCCCCCCCCCCCCCCCCCCCCCCCCTATTCCCAACAATTGCAAAACCTAATATATAAAAACTAAAAAGATTTTACAATCCCTAAAAATTACAACATTTTTGCATTCTGCATTTCAATTTTAGATATATACTTTTTTCTTAAATAAAAAACTTGAGTTTTCAGTTTTCCCTTCATCTTGTAAACAAAAACGAGATAAAAAGCAAATAGATCACAATAAAATGAAATTTTTATTGGTTACTTATGGAAAAAATTTAAAGCAATAACAAATGTAAGTAAAGAAAATTTATTCACACACCACAAATGAGCACAACAGTTTTGTTATCCAAGTTTAGGAAATTCCACTAGTTCAACCCGAATAGTTTAAAATTTAATAAGAAAGTGGTTTTCTACACATGTTTTAAAAAATGGATATGCATGCTTGAAACATATTAAAGATGCGAATGACCTATGGATCGAAACCTTTTAAAGAGAATAACAAACGCTCATTAAATTCTCAAGTGAATGTGCGGTGGGATATTTACCTGTGTCCAATAAGCCATTATTTTACCCATTCACAAAAAACTGACCTAATGATCATAGATGATAATAGAGTGATTTATCATGCATAACGCGCTATATTTTTGTAAGGAATGACTTATGGATATGGAGTCAACACTTAGTTAAAAATCCCCCCCCCCCCCCCCCCCCCCCCCCCCCCCCCCCGTATTCCGGACAATTGCAAAACCTAATATATAAAAACTAAAAAGAGTTTACAATCCCTAAAAATTATAAACACTATTTGGAATTATCTATCTCTACATTTGTGCATTGTGCATTTCCATTTTAGATATGTACTGTTTTCTTAAATCAAAACATCAGTTTTCACTTTTCCTTTAATCTCGTAAACAAAAAAGAGATAAAAGGCAAATAGATCATAACAAAATGAAAATTTTAGAGTTTATGTATGGAAAAAGTTTTAAGCAACAACAAATGTAAGTAAAGAAAATTTATTCACACACGATAAATGAACACAAAAGTTTTGTTAACCAAGTTTGAGAAATTCCATTAGTTCAACCCCAATGGCTTGGAATTTTATAAGAAAGAGATTTTTCTTCACATGTTTTAAAACATGGATATGCATGTTTGAAACATGTTAAAGATGCAAATGACCTATGGATCCAAACCTTTTAAAGAGAATAACAAACGCTCATTTAATTCTCAAGTGAACGTGTGGTGGGATATTTACTCGAGTCAAACAAATCATTATTTTGCCCATTTACAAAAAGGTGACCTAATGATCATAGATAAATGTAGAATGATTTATCATGCATAATGGGCTATATTTTTTTAAGGAATGATTTATGGATTGGGTGTCAACACTCCGTTAAAAATCTCCCGCCTCCCCCTTTTCCCGAGGATGGCAAAACCTTATATATAAAAACTAAAAGGAGTTTAAAATCCCCAAAAATTATAGACACTTTTTGGAATTATCTCTCTCAACATTTTTGCATTGTGCATTTCCATTTTAGATGTACATTTTTTTTATATCAAAACTTGAGTTTTCACTTTTGCCTTAATCTTGGAACCAAAAAAGAGATAAAAGGCAAATAGATCACAACAAAATCAAAATTTTAGAGTTTACGTATGGAAAAATTTTTAAAGAAATAACAAATGTAAGTAAAGAAAATTTATTCACACACCACAAATGAACACAAAAGTTTTTTTTACCCAAGTTTTGGAAATTCCACTAGTTCAACCCCAATAGCTTGAAATTTTATGAGAAAGAAATTTTTCTACACATGTTTTAAAAAATGGATATGCGTGTTTGAAACATGTTAAAGATGCAAATGACCTATGGATCCAAACCTTTTAAAGAGAATTACAAACGCTCATTAAATTATCAAGTGAACGTGCGAACGGATATTTACCCGATTCCAACAAGCCTTTATTTTGCGCATTTTCAAAAAGCGGACAGAATGATCCTTGATGATTGTAGAGTGATTTATCATGCATTACGGGCTATGTTTTTGTATGGAATGACTTCTGGATTGGGAGTCAACACTTATTTAAAAATCCTTCACCTCCCCCTTCTCCCGTTGATTGCAAAACCTAATATATAAAAACTAAAAAGAGTTTACAATCCCTAAAAATTTCAGACACTTTTCAGAATTATCTCGCTCAACATTTGTGCATTGTGCATTTCCATTTTAGATGTATACTTGTTTCTTTAATCAAAACATGAGTTTTCACTTTTCCTTTCATCTCGTAAACAAATAAGAGATCAAAAGCCAAATAGATCACAACAAAATGAACATTTTACAGTTGATGTATGGAAAAAATTTAAAGAAATAACAAATGTAAGTAAAGAAAAATTATTAACACACCACCACTAAACACAAAACTTTTGTTTTCCAAGTTTGGGAAATTGCACTAAATCAACCCAAATAGCTATGAATTTTACAAGAAAGAGAAATTTCTACACATGTTTTAAAAAATGTATATGCATGCGTGAAACATGTTAAAGATGCAAATGACCTATGGATCCAAACCTTTTAAAGAGAATAACAAACGTTCATTAAATTCTCAAGTGAATGTGCGGTCGGATATTTACCCGATTCAAACAAGTCATTCTTCTGCCCATTTACAAAAAGCAGACCTAACGATCATAGATGATTGTAGAGTGATTTATCATGCGTAACGAGCTATATTTTTGTAAGGAATAACTTATAAAATGGGTGTCAACGCTCCGTTAAAAATCCCCCGCCTCCCCCTTTTCCCGAGGATGGCCAAACCTAATATATAAAAACTAAAAAGAGTTTAGAAACCTTAAAAATTATCGACACTTTTTGGAATTATCTCTCTCTACATTTTTACATTCTGCATTTCCATTCTAGATGTATACTTTTTTCTTAAATCAAAACTTGAGTTTTCACTTTTCCCTTCATCTCGTAAACAAAAAAGAGATAACAGGAAAATAGATCTCAAATAAATGAAAATTTCAGAGTTTATGTATGGAAAAATTTAAAGCAATAACAAACATAAGTAAATAAAATTTATTCACACACCAGAAATGAACACAAAAGTTTTGTTATCCAAATTTAGGAAATTCGATTAGTTCAACCCCAATAGCTAGGAATTTTATAAGAAAGAGATTTTTCTATACATGTTTTAAAAAATGGATATGCGAGCTTGAAACATGTTAAAGAAGGAAATGACCTATGGATCCAAACCTTTTAAAGGGAATAACAAACGCTCATTAAATTCTCATGTGAACATGCGATGGGATATTTACCCGAGTCCAACAAGCCATCAATTTGCCCATTTTCAAAAAGCAGACCGAATGATCATAGATCATTGTAGAGTGATTTATGACGTAACGGGTTATGTTTTTGTTAGGAATGACTTCTGGATTGGGAGTCAACACTCATTTAAAAATCCCTCGCCTCCCCCTTTTCCCGACGATTGGAAAACCTAATATATAAAAACTAAAAAGAGTTTACAATCCCTAAAAATTATAGACACTTTTTGTAATTATCTCTCTTTACATTTGTGCATTGTGCATTTCCTTTTTAGATGTATACTTGTTTCTTAAATCAAAACTTGAGTTTTCACTTTTCCCTTCATCTCATAAACAAAAAAGAGATAAAAGGCAAATAGACCACAACAAAATGAAAATTTTAGAGTGTATGTATGGAAAAAATTTAAAGAAATAACAAATGTAAGTAAAGAAAGTATATTCACACACCACAAATGAACACAAAAGTTTTGTTATCCAAGTTTGGGAAATTCCACGAGATCTACCCAAATAGCTTGGAATTTTAAAAGAAAGAGATTTTTCAACAAATGTTTTACAAAATGGATATGCTTGTTTGAAACATGTTAAACATGCAAATGACCTATGGATCCAGACCTTTTATAGAGAATAACAAACATTCATTAAATTCTCAAGTGAACGTGCGGTGGGATATTTACCCGAGCCAAACAAACCATTATTTTGTCCATTTACAAAAAGCTGACCTAACAATCATAGATGATTGTAGAGTGATTTATCATGGGTAACAAGCTATATTTTTGTAAGGAATGACTTATGGATTGGGTGTCAACGCTCCGTTAAAAATCCCCCGCCTCCCCCTTTTCCCGAGGATGGCCAAACCTAATATATAAAAACTAAAAAGAGTTTAGAAGCCTTAAAAATTATCGACACTTTTTGGAATTATCTCTCTCTACATTTTTGCATTCTGCATTTCCATTCTAGATGTATACTTTTTTCTTAAATCAAAACTTGAGTTTTCACTTTTCCCTTCATCTCGTAAACAAAAAAGAGATAACAGGAAAATAGATCTCAAATAAATGAAAATTTCAGAGTTTATGTATGGAAAAATTTAAAGCAATAACAAACATAAGTAAATAAAATTTATTCACACACCAGAAATGAACACAAAAGTTTTGTTATCCAAATTTAGGAAATTCGATTAGTTCAACCCCAATAGCTTGGAATTTTATGAGAAAGAGATTTTTCTATACATGTTTTAAAAAATGGATATGCGAGCTTGAAACATGTTAAAGAAGGAAATGACCTATGGATCCAAACCTTTTAAAGGGAATAACAAACGCTCATTAAATTCTCATGTGAACATGCGATGGGATATTTACCCGAGTCCAACAAGCCATCAATTTGCCCATTTTCAAAAAGCAGACCGAATGATCATAGATCATTGTAGAGTGATTTATGACGTAACGGGTTATGTTTTTGTTAGGAATGACTTCTGGATTGGGAGTCAACACTCATTTAAAAATCCCCCTCCTCCCCCTTTTCCCGACGATTGGAAAACCTAATATATAAAAACTAAAAAGAGTTTACAATCCCTAAAAATTATAGACACTTTTTGTAATTATCTCTCTTTACATTTGTGCATTGTGCATTTCCTTTTTAGATGTATACTTGTTTCTTAAATCAAAACTTGAGTTTTCACTTTTCCCTTCATCTCATAAACAAAAAAGAGATAAAAGGCAAATAGACCACAACAAAATGAAAATTTTAGAGTGTATGTATGGAAAAAATTTAAAGAAATAACAAATGTAAGTAAAGAAAGTATATTCACACACCACAAATGAACACAAAAGTTTTGTTATCCAAGTTTGGGAAATTCCACGAGATCTACCCAAATAGCTTGGAATTTTAAAAGAAAGAGATTTTTCAACAAATGTTTTACAAAATGGATATGCTTGTTTGAAACATGTTAAACATGCAAATGACCTATGGATCCAGACCTTTTATAGAGAATAACAAACATTCATTAAATTCTCAAGTGAACGTGCGGTGGGATATTTACCCGAGCCAAACAAACCATTATTTTGTCCATTTACAAAAAGCTGACCTAACAATCATAGATGATTGTAGAGTGATTTATCATGGGTAACAAGCTATATTTTTGTAAGGAATGACTTATGGATTGGGTGTCAACGCTCCGTTAAAAATCCCGAGTCGAACACGCCATTATTTTGTCCATTTAAAAAAAGCTGACCAAACGATCATAGATGATTTTAGTGTCATTTATCAAGTGTAACGGGCCATATTTTTGTAAGGAATCACTTATCGATTGTGAGTCAACACTCATTTCAAAATCCCTCGCGTCCCCCTTTTCCTGACATTTGCAAAACGTAATATATAAAAACTAAAAAAGTTTACAATCCCCAAAAATTACAGATACTTTTTAGAATTATCTCTCTCTAAATTTCTGTATTGAGCATTTCCATTTTTAGATGTATACTTTTTTCTTAAATCAAAACTTGAGTTTTCACTTTTCCCTTCATCTCGTAAACAAAAAAGAGATAAAAGGCAAATAGACCCCAACAAAATGAAACTTTTAGAGTTTAAGTACGGAAAACATTTAAAGAAATAACAAATTTAAGTAAATAAAATTTTTTTACACACAACAAATGAACACAAAAGTTTTGTTATCCAAGTTTGGGAAATTCCACTACTTCAACCCCAATAGCTTGGAATTCTATAAGAAAGAAAATTTTCTACACATGATTTAAAAAATGGATATGCATGCTTGAAACATGTTAAACATGCAAATGACCTATGGATCCAAAACTTTTAAAGAGAATAACAAACACTTATTAAATTCTCAAGTGAACGTGCGGTGGGATATTTACCCGAGTCAAACAAGCCACTATTTTGCCTATTTAAAAAAAAGGTGACCTAACGATCATAGATGATTGTAGAGTGATTTATAATGATTAAGGGGCTATATTTTTGTAAGGAATGACTTATGGAATGGGAGTCAACACTCAATTAAAAATCCCCCGCCTCCCCCTTTTCCCAACAATTGCAAAACCAGATATATAAAAACTAAAAAGAGTTCATAATCCAAAAAAATTACATACACTTTTTGGAATTATCTCTCTCTACATTTGTGCATTGTGCATTTCCATCTTAGATGTGTACGATTTTCTTAAAACAAAACTTGAGTTTTCAATTTTCCTTTCATCTCGTAAACAAAAAAGAGATAAAAAGCAAATAGATCATAACAAAATGAAAATTTAAGAGTTTATGTATGAAAAAAAATAAAAGCAATAACAAACGTAAGTAAAGAAAAAATATCACACTTGATAAATGAACACAAAAGTTTTATTATCCAAGTTTGGGAAATTTCACTAATTCAACCCCTAAAACAAAGAATTTTATAAGAAAGAGATTTTTCTTCACATGTTTAAAAAAATGATATGCATGCTTGAAACATGTTAAAGATGCAAATGACCTATGGATCCAAATCTTTTAAAGAGAATAACAAACGCTCATTAAATTCTCAAATGAAAGTGTTGTGGGATATTTACCCGAGTCAAAAAAGTCATTATTTTGCCATTTACAAAAACCTGACCTAACGATCATAGATGATTGTAGTGTCATTTTAAAAATCCCCCGCGTCCCACATTTGCCGACGATTGCAAAACCTAATATATAAAAACTAAAAAGAGTTTACAATGCCTAAAAATTACATACACTTTTTGGAATTATTTCTCTCTAGATTTGTACATTGTGCATTTGTATTTTAGCTTTATACTTTTTTCTTATATCAAAACATGAGTTTTCACTTTTTTTCCCTTCATCTCGTGAACAAAAAAGAGATAAAAGGAAAATAGATCACAACAAAAAGGAAAATATAACGCGGTAACAAATGTAAGTAAAGAAAATTTATTGACACAACACAAATGAACACAAAAGTTTTGTCATCCAAGTTTAGGAAATTCCACTAGTTGAACCCCCTATAACTTGGAATTTTATCAAAAAGTGATTTTTCAACACATGTTTTAAAAAAATGGATATGCAAGCTTGAAACATGTTAAAGATGCAAATGACCTATGGATCCAAACCTTTTATAAAGAATAACAAACGCTCATTAAATTCTCAAGTGAACGTGCAGTGGGTTATTTACCCGAGTCAAACAAGCCATTATTTTTTCCATTACAAAAAGCTGACCTATCGATCATAGATGATTTTAGAGTGATTTATCATGCATAACAGGCTCTATTTTTGTATGAAACGACATAAGGATCGGGAGTCAACACTCATATAAAAATCCCCGCCTCCACCTTTTCCCGATGATTGCAAAACCTAATATATAAAAATTAAAAAAGGGTTTACAATCCCTAAAAAATACAGACACGTTTTGGAATTATCCCTCTCAATATTTGTGCATTATACATTTTCATTTTAGATGTATACTTTTTCTTAAATCAAAAACTTGAGTTTTCACTTTTTCCTTCATCTCGTAAACAAAAAAGATATAAAAGGCAAATAGATCACAACAAAATTAAAAATTTAGAGTTTATGTATAAAAAAAATTTAAAGCAATAACAAATGTAAATAAAAAAAATTTATTCATACACCATAAATGAACACAAAATTTTTGTTATCCAAGTTTGTAAATTCCAATAGTTCAACCCCAATAGCTTGGAATTTTATAATAACGAGATTTGTCTACAACATGTTCTAAAAAATGGATATGCAGTCTTGAAACATGTTAAAGATGCAAATGACCTATGGATCAAAACCTTTTAAAGATAATAACAAACACTCAATAAATTCTCAAGTGAATGTCACGGGTGGGATATTTACTTGAGTCAAACAAGCCATTATTTTTCCCATTTACATAAAACTGACCTAACGACCATAGATGATTGTAAAATGATTCATCATGCATAAAGGGTTTTATTTTTTGTAAGGAATGACTTATGGATTGGGAGTCAACACTCAGTTAAAAATCCCCTGCCTCCCCCTTTCTTGACGATTGCCAAAACCTATTATAAAAACATAAAAGAGTTTACAATCCGTAAAAATTACTGCAATTTTTGGAATTATCTCTCTCCTACATTTTTGCAATGTGCATTTCCATTTTTTATGTATACCTTTTTCTTAAATCAAAACTTAATTTTTCACTTTTCCCTTCATTTCGTAAGCAAAAAAGAGATAAAGGCAAATAGATCACAACAAATTGAATATTTTAGAGTTTAAGTATGAAAATCATTAAAGCAAAAAAAAATGTAAGTAAAGAAAATTTATTCACACACCACAAATGAATACAAAAGTTTTGTTATCCAAGTTTTTGAAATTTCCACTAGTTCAACCCCAGTAGCTTGGAATTTTATAGAAAGAGATTTTTTTAGACATATTTAAAAAAAATCGGATATTCATGCTTGTAAGATGTTAAAGATGCAAATGACCTATGAATCCAAACCTTTTAAAGAGAATTACAAATGCTCATTAAATTCTCAAGTGAATGTACGGTAGGATATTTACCCGAGTCGAACAAGCCATTATTTTGCGTATTTACAAAAAGCTGACCTAACGATTATGGATGAGTGTAAAGTGATTTATAATGCATAACGGCTTTATTTTTGTAAGGAATGACTTAAGAATTGGGAGACAACACTAAGTTAAAAAATCCCCCGCCTCCCCCTTTTCTTGATGATTGGCAAACTTAATATATGAAAACAAAAAAGAGTTTAAAATCCCTAAAAATTACAGACACTTTTTGGGATTATCACTCTTTACATTTCTGGATTGTGCATTTAAATTTTAGATGTATACTTTTTTCTTAAATCAAAACTTGAGTTTTCACTTTCCCTTCATCTCGTAAACAAAAAAGAGATAAAAGGCAAATAGATCACAACAAAATAAAAATTTTAGATTTTATGTAAGGAAAATTTTTAAAGCAATAAAAAATGTATGTAAAGAAAATTTATTCAACCACCACAAATGAACACAAAAGTTTTGTTATCCAAGTTCGGGAAATTCCACTAGTTGACCCTAATAGCTTGGAATTTTAGAAGAAAAGATTTTTCTACACATGTTTAAAAAAATGGATGTGCATGCTCGGAAAATGTTAAAGATGCAAATAACCTAAGCATACAAACCTTTTAAAGACAATAACAAATGCTCATTAAATCTCGCGTGAACGTGTGTTGGGATATTTATTTGAGTCAAACAAGCCATTATTTTGCCCATTAACAAAAATTTGCCCTAACGATCATAGATGATTGTAAAGTGATTAATCATACGTAACGGGCAATATTTTTGAATGGAATGACTTATGGATTGGGAGTCAACACTTAGTTAAAAATCCCCACTTCCCCCTTTTCCCGACGATTGCAAACATAATATATAAAAACTAAAAAGAGTTTACAGTCCCTAAAATTTTAGACACTTTTTGGAATTATCTCTCTCTATATTTGTACATTGTGCATTTCCATTTTTTTTGAATACTTTTTTTTAATCAAACATGAGTTTTAACTTTTCCCTTCATCTCGTAGACAAAAAAGTGATAAAAGCTAATAGATCACAAAAAAATGAAAATTTTAGAGTTTATGTATGGACAAAATTTAAAGTAATAACAAATGTAACTAAAAAAAATTTATTCACAAACCAGCAAATGAACACATTAGTTTTTTTATCCAAGTTTTTGAATTCTACTACTTCAACCCGTATAGCATGGAATTTTATAAGAAAGAGATTTTTCTACACATGTTTTAAAAAATGGATATGCATGCTTGAAACATGGTTAAGATGCAATAACCTATGGATCCAAACTGTTAAAGATAATAACAAACGCTCATTAAATTCGCAAGTGAACGTGCGGTGGGATATTTACCCGAGTCAAACAAGCCATTAGGTGACCTAACGATCATAGATGATTGTAAAGGGATTAATAATACGTAATGGCTATATTTTTGTAAGGAATGACTTATGGATTGGCAGTCAACCACTCAGTCAAAAACTCCCGCCTCCCCCTTTTCTCGACGATTGCAAAACCTAATATAAAAACTAAAAAGAGTTTACAATCCCTAAAAATTACAGACACTTTTTGGAATTATCTCTCTCTACATTTGTGTATTGCGCATTTCAATTTTAGACAAATACTTTTTTCTTAAATAGAAACTTGAGTTTCACTTTTCCCTTCATCTCTTAAACAAAAAAGCGATAAAAAGAAAATAGATCATAACAAAATTAAAATTTTAGAGTTTATGTACGGAAAAATTTTAAAGCAATAAAAAATGGTAGTAAAGAAAATTATTCACACACCACAAATGAACACAAAAGTTTTGTCATCCAAGTTTCTGAAATTTCACTAGTTCAACCCCAATGGCTTGGAATTTTATAAGAAAGAGATTTTTCTTCACATGTTTTCAAAAATGGATATGCATGCTTGAAACATCTTAAAGATGCAAATGACGTATGGATCAAAACCTTTTAAGAGATTAAAAAACACAAATTAAATTATCAAGTGAACGTGCGGTGGGATATTTACCCAAGTCAAACAAGCCATTATTTTTGCCCATTTACAAAAAGCTGACCTAACGATCATAGATGATTTTATAGTGATTTATCATGCATAACGGGCTATATATTGTTTGGAATGGCTTATGGATTGGGAGTGAACATGCGGTGGGGTATTTACCTTAGTCAAACAAGCCAGTATTTTTCCCATTTACTAAAAGCTGACCTAATGATCATGGGTGTTTGTAAAGTGATGTATCATACATAATGGGCTATATTTTTGTAAGGAATGACTTAAGGATTGGGAGTCAACACTCTAGTTAAATATCCCCCCCCCCCCCCCCCCCCCCCCCCCCCCCGTCAACCTATTCCCAATGATTGCAAAACATAATATATACAAACTAAAAAGAGTTTACAATCTCTAAAAATTTTAAACACTTTTTCAAATTACCTCTCTCTACAATTGTGCATTGTGCATTTCTATTTTTTATTTATACTTTTTTCTTAAATCAAAACTTGAGTTTTCGCTTTTCCCTTCTTCTCGCAAACAATAAAGAGAAAAAAGGCAAATAGGTCACAACAAAATGAAAATTTTAGAGTTGATGTATGGAAAAAATTTAAAGCAATAACAAATGTAAGTAAAGAAAATTTATTCACACACCACAAATGAACACAAACGTTTTGTTCTCCAAGTTTCAGAAATTCCACTTGTTCAACCCCAATAGCTTGGAATTTTAGAAGAAAGAGATTTTTTGACACATGTTTAAAAACATGGATATGCATGTTTGAAACATGTTAAAGATGGAAATGAACTATGGATCCAAACCTTTTAAAGAGAATAACAAACGCTCATTAAATTCTCATGTGAACGTGCAGTGGGATATTTACCCGAGTCAAACAAGCTAGTATTTGCCCATTTACAAAAAGTTGACCTAACGATCATGGATGATTGTAATGTTGTTTATCATGCATAACTCGCTATATTTTTGTAAGCAATGACTTAAGGATTGGGAGTCAACACTCAGTTAAAAATCCCCCCCACAACCTTTTCCCGATGATAGCAAAACCTAATATATAAAAACTAAAAAGAGTTTAAAATCCCTAAAAATTACATAAACTTGTTGGAATTATCTCTCTCTACATTTTTGGATTGTGCATTTAAATTTTAGATGTATACCATTTTCTTAAATCAAAACTTGAGTTTTCACTTTTCTCTTCATCTCGTAAACAAAAAATGTGATAAAAGGCAAATAGATCACTAAAAAATTAAAATTTTAGAGTTTAAGAATGGAAAAAATTTAAAGCAATAACAAATATAAGTAAAGAAAATTTATTCACACACCAAAAAATGAACACAAAAGTTTTCTGATCCAAGTTTGGAAAATTCCACTAGTTCAACCCCAATAGCTTGGAATTTATAAGAAAGAGATTTTTCTACACATGTTTCAAAAAATGGATATACATGCATGAAACATGTTAAAGATGCAAATGACCTATGAATCCAAACCTTTTATAGAGAATAACAAACACTAGTTAAATTTTCTAGTGAACATGCGGTTGGATATTTACCAGAGTCAAACAAGCCATTATATTTCCCATTTACAAAAAGTTGACCTAAAGATCATAGATGATTGTAAAGTAATCTATCATGCGTAAGAGGCTATATTTTTTTAAGGAATGACTTATGGATTGGGAGTCAACACTCAGTTAAAAATCCCCCGCTTCCCCCTTTTCTTGACGATTGAAACACCAAAATATAAAAAATAAAAAGAGTTTACAATCCCTAAAAATTACTGAAACTATTTAGAATTATCTCTCTCTATATTTGTGCATTGTGCATTTCCATTTTATATGGATACTTTTTTCTTAATTAAAAACTTGACTTTTCTCTTTTCCCTTCATCTCGTAAACAAAAAAGAGATAAAATGCAAAACACAACAAAATGAAAATTTTAGAGTTTATGTATGGAAAAAATTTAAAGCAAGAACAAATGTCAGTAAATAAAATTTATTCACCCACCAAAAATGAAAAAAAAAAGGTTTGTTATCCAAGTTTGGATAATTCCACTAGTTCAACCCCAATAGCTTGGAATTTTATAAGAAAGTGATTTTTCTACTCATGTTTTCAAAAATGGATATGCATGCTCGAAACATGTTAAAGATGCAAATAACCTATGGATCCAAACCTTTTAAAGAGAAAAACAAACGCACATTAAATTCTCAAGTGAACGTGCGGTGGGAAATTTACCACAGTCAACAGGCCATTATTTTGCCCATAAACAAGAAACTGACCTAACGATCATAGATAAATCTAAAGTGATTTATCATACGTAACGGGCTATATTTTTTTATGGAATGACTTACGCATTGGGAGTTAACACTCAGTTAAAATCCCCTGAATCCCCCTTTTCTCGACGATTGCAAAACCAAATATATAAAAACTAAAATGAGTTTGCAATCCCTAAAAAATTCAGACACTTTTTGGAATTATCTCTCTCTACATTTTTGCATTGTGCATTTCTATTTTATATGTATACATTTTTCTTAAATCAAAACTTGAGTTTCCACTTTTCCCTTCATCTCGTAAAATATTAAAGAGATAAAAGCCAAATAGATCATGACAAAATGAAAATTTTAGATTTTACGTATGGAAAATATTTAAAGCAATAACAAATGTAAGTAAAGAAAATTTATTTACACACCACAAATGAACACAAAAGTTTGGTTATCCAAGTTTGGGAAAATCCACTAGTTCAACCCCAATAGCTTGGAATTTTATAAGAAAAAGATTTTTCTACACATGTTTAAAAAAATGGATATGAACGCTCAAAACATGTTAATGATGCAAATAACCTATGGATCCAAATTTTTTAATGAGAATAACAAACGCTCATTAAATTCTCAAGTGAACGTGCTGTGGGAGATTTACCTGAGTCACACAAGCAATTATTTTGCCCATTAACAAAAAGCTGAGCTAACGATTATAGATTATTTTAATGTGATTTATCATACGTAACGCGCTATACTTTTGTAAGGAATGACTTGTGGATTTGGTGTCAACACTATGTTAAAAATCCTCTGCATCCTCCTTGTCCCGGCGATTGCAAATCCTAATATATAAAAACTAAAAAGAGTTTACAATCCCTAAAAATTTCATTCACTTTTTGGAATTATCTCTCTCTACATTTTTGCATTGTGCATTTCCATTTTAGATTTATATTTTTTTCTTAAATCAAAACTTGAGTTTTCACTTTTCCCTTCATCTCGAAAATAAAAAAGAGATAAAAGGCAAACAGATCACAACAAAATGAAAATTTTAGAGTTTACGTAAGGAAAAATTTTAAACAACGACAACTGAAAGTATAGAAAATTTATTCACACACCACAAATGAACACAAAAGTTATGTTATCCAAGTTTGGGAAATTCCACTAGTTTAACCCCATAAGGTTGAAATTTTATAAGATAGAGATTTTTATACACATGTTTTAAAAAATGGATATGCATGCTTGAAACATGTTAAAGATGAAAATGACCTATGGATCCAAAACTTTCATAGAGAATAACAAACACTCATTAAATTCCCAAGTGAATGTGTGGTGGGATATTTACCCTAGTCAAACAAGCCATTATTTTGCCCATTTACAAAAAGCTGCCCTAACGATCGTAGATGATTCTAAAGTGATTTATCATGCATAACGGTTATATTGTTTTAAGGAATGATTTATGAATTGGGAGTCAACACTCAGTTTAAAATCCCTCGCCTCCCCCTTTTCCTGACGATTGCAAAACCAAATATATAAAAAAAAAGAATTTATAACCCCTAAAAACTACAGACACTTTTTTGAATTACCTCTCTCTACATTTTTGCATTGGGAATTTCTATTTTTGATGTATACACTTTTCTTAAATCAAAACTTGAGTTTTAACTTTTCCCTTCATCTCGTAAAAAAAAAAAGAGATAAAATGTAAATAGCTCACAACAAAATGAAAATTTTAGAGTTTATGTAAGGAAAAAATTTAAAGCAATAACAAATGTATGTAAAGAAAAATAACTCACACACCACAAATAAACACAAAAGTGTTGTTATCCAAGTTTGGAAAATTCCACTAGTTCAACCTCAATAGCTTTGAATTTTATAAGAAAGGGATTTTTCTAAACATGTTCTCAAAAATGGATATGCATGCTTGAAACATGTTAAAGATGCAAATGACCTATGGATCCAAACCTTTTAAAGAGAATAAAAAAAACTCATTAAATTCTCAAGTGAACGTCAGCTGGGATATTTACCCGAGTCAAACAAACCATTATTTTGCCCATTTACAAAAAGTTGACATAATGATCATAGATGATTGTAATATGATTTACCATCCGTAATTATTTTTTTGCAAGGAATGAATAATGGATTGGGTGTCAACACTCAGTTAAAAATCCCCCGCCTCCCCCTTTTCCTGACTATTGTGAATCCGAATATATAAAAACTAAAAAGAGTTTACAATCCTTAAAAACTACAGACACTTTTTGAAATCATCCTTCTCCACTTTTGTGCATTGTGCATTTCCATTTTTTATGAATACTTTTTTCTTAAATCAAAACTTGAGTGTTCACTTTTCCCTTCATCTCGTAAACAAAAAGAGATAAAAGGCGAATAGATCACAACAAAATGAATGTAAAGATGCAAATGACCTATGGAAGTTAACAAATGTAAAACAAATGTAAAACAAATAGATTAAAGCAAAACAAATGTAAGTAAATAAAATTTATTCACACACCAGAAATTAACACAAAAGTTTGTTATCCAAGTTTGGGAAATTCCACTAGTTCAACCCCAATTGCTTCGAATTTTGTAAGAAAAGGATTTTTCTACACATGTTTTAAAAAATGGATATGCATGCTCGAAATATGTTAAAGATGCAAATGACCTATGGATCCAAAACTTTTAAAGAGAATAACAAAGGGTCATTAAATTCTCAAGTGAACGTGTGGTGGGATATTTTACCTGAGTCAAACAAGCCATTATTTTGCCCAATTTCAAAAAGCTGACCTAATAATCATAGATGTTTGAAAAGTATTTTATCATGCATAACGGGTTATATTTTTGGAATGACTTATAAATTGGGAGTCGACACTCGGCCAAAAATCCCCAGCCACCCCCCCCCCCCCCCCCCCCCTTTTCCCGAAGATTGCAAAATCTAATATATAAAAACTAAAAAGAATTTACAATCCCAAAAAATTTAAGATTGATTTTGGAATTATCTCTCTCTACATGTGTGCATTGTGCATTTCCATTTTTTATGTATACTTTTTTCTTCAATCAAAAATTGAGTTTTCACTTTTCCCTTCATCTCGTAAACAAAAAAGTGATAAAAGGCAAATAAATCATAACAAACTTAAAATTTTAGAATGGAAAATATTTAAAGATATAACAAATGTAAGTAAAGAAAATTTATTCACACACCAAAAAATGAACACAAAAGTTTTCTATCCAAGTTTGGGAAATTCCACTAGTTCAACCCCAATAGCTTGGAATTTATAAGAAAGAGATTTTTCTACACATGTTTGAAAAAAAGGAAATACATGCTTCAAACATGTTAAAAATGCAAACGACCTATGGATCCAAACCTTTTATAGAGAATAATAAACACTAGTTAAATTTTCTAGTGAACATGCGGTGGGATATTTACAAGAGTCAAACTAGCCATTATATTTCCCATTTACAAAAAGTTGACCTAACGATCATAGATGATTGTAAAGTAATCTATCATGCGTAACAGGCAATATTTTTGTAAGGAATGAATTATGGATTGGGAGACAACACTCAGTTAAAAATCCCCCGCTTCCCCCTTTTCCCCACGATTGAAAAACCTAAATATAAAAAATAAAAAGAGTTTACAATCCCCAAAAATTACTGAAACTCTTTAGAATTATCTCTCTCTACATTTGTGCATTGTGCATTTCCATTTTATATGGATACTTTTTTCTTAATTAAAAACTTGAGTTTTCACTTTTCCCTTGTAAACAAAAAAGAGATAAAATGCAAATCACAACAAAATGAAAATTTTAGAGTTTATGTATGGAAAAAATTTAAAGCAAGAACAAATGTAAGAAAAGAAAATTTATTCACCCACCAAAAATGAAAAAAAAATGTTTGTTATCCAAGTTTTGATAATTCCACTAGTTCAACCCCAATAGCTTGGAATTTTATAAGAAAGAGATTTTTCTACACATGTTTTAAAAAATGGATATGCATGCTCAAAACATGTTAAAGATGCAAATAACCTATGGATCCAAACCTTTTAAAGATAATAACAATCGCACATTAAATTCTCAAGTGAACGTGCGGTGGAATATTTACCCCAGTCAAACAAGCCATTATTTTGCTCATTAACAAATAGCTGACCCAACGATCATAGATGAATCTAAAGTGATTTATCATACGTAATGGGCAATATTTTTTTATAAGGAATGACTTATGGATTGGGAGTTAACACTCAGATAAAAATCCCCTGAATCCACCTTTTCCCGACGATTGCAAAACCTAATATATAAAAACTAAAATGAGTTTACAATCCTTAAAAAAATCATACACTTTTTGGAATTATCTCTCTCTACATTTGTGCATGGTGCATTTTAGATGTATACTTTTTTCTTAAATCAAAACTTGAGTTTTCACTTTTCCCTTTATCTCGTAAAAAAAAAAGAGATAAAAACCAAATTGATCATCACAAAATGAAAATTTTAGAGTTTACGTATGGAAAAAATTTAAAGAAATAAAAAATGTAAGTAAAGAAAATTTATTCACTCACCACAAATGAACACAAAAGTTATGTTATACAAGTTTGGGAAATTCTACTAGTTCAACCCAAATAGCTTGGAATTTTATAAGAAAGAGATTTTTCTACACATGTTTAAAAAAAATGGATATGCATGCTCAAAACATGTTAATGATGTAATTAACCTATGGATCCAAACCTTTTAATGAGAATAACAAACGCTCATTAAATTCTCAAGTGAACGTGCGGTGGGAGATTAACCGGAGTCACACAAGCCGTTATTTTGCCCAATAACAAAAAGCTGACCAAACGATCATAGATTATTATAAAGTTATTTATCATACGTAACGCAATATACATTTGTAAGGAATGACTAATGGATTCAGTGTCAACACTTAGTTAAAAATCCTCTGCATCCTCCTTGTCTTGACGATTGCAAATCCTAATATATAAAAACTAAAAGGAGTTTACAATCCCTAAAAATTTCATTCACTTTTCTGAATTATCTCTCTCTATATTTGTGCATTGTGCATTTCCATTTTAGATGTATATTTTTTTCTTACATCAAAACTTGAGTTTTCACTTTTCCCTTCATATCGAAAACAAAAAAGAAATAAAAGGCAAACAGATCATAACAAAATAAAAATTTTAGAGTTTACGTAAGGAAAAATTTTAAACAACGAAAAATGAAAGTATAGAAAATTTATTCACACACCACAAATGAAGACAAAAGTTATGTTATCGAAGTTTGGGAAATTCCATTAGTTTAACCCCAAAAGGTTGGAATTTTATAAGAAAGAGATTTTTCTACACATGTTTTAAAAAATGGATATGTATGCTTGAAACATGTTAAAGTTGAAAATGACCTATGGATCCAAACCTTTTATAGAGAATAACAAACGCTCATTAAATTCTCAAGTGAACATGCGGTGGGATATTTACCCGAGTCAAACAAGCCATTATTTTGCCCATATACAAAAGCTGACCTCACTAGCATAGATGATTGTAAAGTGATTTATCATGAGAAATAGGCTATATATTTGTAAGTAAATACTTATAGATTGGGAGTCAACACTCAGATAAAAATCCCCCGCATCCTCCTTTTCCCGACGATTGCAAAACCTAATATATAAAAACTGAAAAGAGTTTACAATCCATAAAAGTTACAGACACTTTTTGGAATTATCTCTCTCTATATTTGTGCATTGTGCATTTTCATTTTATATGTATACTTTTTTCTTAATTAAAAACTTGAGTTTTCACTTTTCCCTTCATCTCGTAAAAAGAAAGAGATAAAAAGCACATAACAATAAAATGAAAATTTTAGAGTTTATGTATGGAATAAATTTAAATCAATAACAAATGAAAGTAAAGAAAATTTATTCACACACCTCAAAATTACACAAAATTTTTGTTATCCAAGTTTGGGAAATTCCACTAGTTCAACTCCAATGGCTTGGAATTTTATAAGAAAGAGATTTTTTCTAACCATGTTTCAAAAAATTGATATGCATGCTTGAAACATGTTAAAGATGCAAATGACCTATGGATCCAAACCTTTTATAGAGAATAACAAACGCTCATTAAATTCCCAAGTGAACGTGTGGTGGGATATTTACCCTAGTCAAACATGCCATTATTTTGCCCATTTACAAAAAGCTGGCCTAACGATCATAGATGATTGTAAAGTGATTTATCATGCATAGCGGCTATATTTTTGTAAGGAATGACTTATGAATTGGGAGTCAACAATCAGTTTAAAATCCCTCGCCTCCTCCTTTTCCTGACGATTCCAAAACCAAATATATAAAAACAAAAAAGAATTTACAATCCCTAAAAACTACAGACACTTTTTGGAATTACCTCTCTACATTTTTGCATTGGGCATTTCTATTTTTGATGTATACACTTTTCTTATATCAAAACTTGAGTTTTGCACTTTTCCCTTCATCTCGTAAACAAAAAAGAGATAAAAGGTAAATAGTTCACAACAAAATGAAAATTTTAGAGTTTATGTATGGAAAAAATTTTAAGCAATAACAAACGTAAGTAAAGAAAATTAACTCACACATCAAAAATAAACACAAAAGTTTTGTTATCCAAGTTTGGAAAATTCGACTAGTTCAACCCCAATAGCTTGGAATTTTATAAGAAAGGGATATTTCTAAACATGTTTTCAAAAATGGATATGCATGCTTGAAACATGTTAAAGATACGAATGACCTATGGATCCAAACCTTTTGAAGAGAAGCACAAACACTCATTAAATTCTCAACTGAACGTCAGGTAGGATATTTACCCGAGTCAAACAAACCATTATTTTGCCCAATTACAAAAAGCTGACCTAACGATCATAGATGATTGTACTGTGATTTACCATGCGTAATGGGCTTTTTTTTTTCAAGGAATGACTAATGGCTTGGGAGTCAACACTCAGTTAAAAATCCCCCGCCTCCCCCTTTTCCTGATGATTACGAAGCCTAATATATAAAAACTAAAAAGTGTTTACAATCCTTAAAAATTACAGACACTTTTTGAAATTATCCCTCTCCACATTTGTGCATTGTGCATTTCAATTTTAGATGTATACTCTTTTCTTAAATCAAAACTTGAGTTTTCACTTTTTCCTTGATCTTGTAAACAAAAAAGAGATAAAAGGCAAATAGATCACAACAAAATGAAAATTTCAGATTTTATGTATGGAAAAAATTTAAAGCAATAAAAAAGGTAAGTAAAGAAAATTTGTTCACACACCACAAATGAACACAAAAGTTTTGTTATCTAAGTCTGGGAAATTCCACTTGTTCAACTCGAATAGCTTGGAATTTTATAAGAAAGAGATTTTTCTACACAAGTTTTAGAAAACGGATATGCATGCTTGAAACATGTTAAGGATGAAAATGACCCATGAATCCAAACCTGTTAAAGAGAATAACAAATACTCTTTAAAATCTCAAGTGAACGTGCGGAGGGATATTTACCCGAGTCAAACAAGCCATTATTTTGCCCATTAACAAAAAGTTGACATAACTATCATAGATTATTGTAAAGTGATTTATCATGGGTAACGAGCTATATTTTTGAACGAATCACTTATGGATGAGGAGTCAACACTCAATTAAAAATCCCCCACCTCCCCCTTTTCCCGTCGATTGAAAAACCTAATATATAAAAACTAAAAAGAGTTTACAAACCCTAAAAATTATAGACACAATTTTGAATTATCTCTCTCTACATTTGTGCCTTGTGCTTTTTAATTTTAGATGTACATTTTTTTCTTAAATCAAAACTTGAGTTTTCTCTTTTCCCATCATCTCGTAATAAAAAAAGAGACAAAAGGCTAATTGATCACAACAAAATGAAAACTTTAGAGTTTATGTATGGAAAAAATTTAAACAATTAACAAATGAAAGTAAAGAAAAATTATTCAAAGACCACAAATGAACACAAAAGTTTTGTTATCCATGTTTGGGAAATTCCACAAGTTCAACCCTAGTAGCTTGGAATTTTAGAAGAAAGAGATTTTTCTACACATGTTTTCAAAAATGGATATGTATGCTTGAAACATGTTAAAGATGCAAATGACCTATGGATCCAAACCTTTTAAAGAGAATAACAAACGCTCATTAAATTCTCAAATGAACGTGTGGTGGGATATTTACCCAAGTCAAACAAGCCATTATTTTGACCTTTTACAAAAAGATGACCTAACGATCATAGACGATTGGAAAGTGATTTATCATGCGTGGCGGGCTATATTTTTGTAAGGAATTACTGATGGATTGAGAGTCAACACTCAGTTAAAAATCACCCCTCCCCCTTTTTTCGACGATTACAAAACCTAATATATAAAAACTAAAAAGAGTTTACAATCCCTAAAAATTACAGACACTTTTTGGAATTAACTCTCTCTACATTTGTGTATTGTGCATTTCCATTTTAGACATCTATTTTTGTCTTAAATCAAAACTTGAGTTTTCACTTTTCCCTTCATCTCGTAAACAAAAAAGAGATCAAATAAAAATAGATAACAACAAAATTAAAATTTTGGAGTTGATGGATGGAAAATATTTAAAGTAATACCGAATGTAAGTAAAAAAAATTTATTCACTCACCGAAAATGAACACAAAAGTTTTGTTATTCAGGTTTGGTAAATTCCACTAGTTCAACCCCAATAGTTTGGAATTTTATAAGAATGAGATTTTTCTACCCACGTTTTCAAAAATGGATATGCATGCTCTAAACATGTTAAAGATGCAAATGACCTATGGATCCAAACCTTTTAAAGAGAATAACAAACGCTATTAAATTCTGAAGTGGACATGCGGTGGGATATTTACCCAAGTCAAACAAGCCATTATTTTTCCCATTTAAAAAAAGCTGACCTAACGATCATAGATGATTGTAAAGTGATTTATCATGAGTAACGGGCTATATTTTTGTAAGGATTGACATATGGACTGGGAGCCAACACTCAGTTAAAAATCGCCAGCCTCCCCCTTTTCTCGACGATTGCAAAACCTAATATATAAAATCTAAAAAGAGTTTACAATCCTTAAAAATTACAGACACTTTTAGGAATTATCTCTCTCTACATTTGTATAATGTGCATTTCCATTTTAGCCGTACACTTATTTCTTAAATCAAAAACTTGAGTTTTCACTTTTCCCTTCATCTCATCAATAAAAAAGAGATAAATGGCAAATATATCACAACAAAATCTAAATTTTAGAGTTTATGTATGGGAAAAATTTTAAGTAATAACAAATGTAAGTAAAAAAAATTTATTCGCACACCACAAATGAACACAAAAGTTTTGTTATCCAAGTTTTTGAAATTCCGCTAGTTCATCCCCAATAGCTTAGAATTTTTTAGGAAAGAGATTTTTCAACACCTGTGTCAAAATATTGATATGCTTGCTTGAAACATGTTAAAGAAGCAAATGACCTATGGATCCAAATCTTTTAAAGAGAATAACAAACGTTAATTAAATTCTCAAGTGAACGTGTGGTGGAATATTTACCCGAGTCAAACAAGCCATTATTTTTCCCATGTACAAAAAGGTTGCCTAACGATCTTAGATGATTGTAAAGTGATTTATCATGTGTCACAAGCTATATTTTTTTAAGAAATGACTTATCGATTGGGCGTCAACACTCAGTTAAAAATCCCCCGCTTCCCCCTTTTTCCTACGATTTCAAAACCTAATATATAAAAAGTAAAAAGATTTTTCAATCCCTAAAAATTTCAGACACTTTTTGGAATTATCTCTCTCTACATTTGTGCATTGTGCATTTTCAATTTAGATGTATACTTTTTTCCTAATTAAAAAGTTGAGTTTTCACTTTCCCTTGATCTCGTAAACAAAAAAGAGATAAAAGGTGAACAGATCACAACAAAATGAAAATTTTAGAGTTTATGTATGAAAAATATTAAAGCAATAACAAATGAAAGTAAAGAAAATTTATTCACACATTAAAAATGAATACAAAAGTTTTGTTATCCATGTTTGGGAAATTCCACAAGCTCAACCCCAATAGCATGGAATTTTATAAGAAAGACATTTTTCTACATATGTTTTAAAAAATGGATATGCATACTTGAAACATGTTATAGATGCAAATGACCTATGAATCCAAACCTTTGAAAGATAACAAACGCCACTTAAATTCTCAAGTGAACGTGTTGTGGGATATTTACTAGAGACAAACAAACCATAATTTTGCCCATTTACAAAAAGCTGACGATACAATCATAGATGATTGTAAAGTGATTTATCATGCGCAAAAGGATATATTTTTGTAAGGAATGACTTTTGCATTGGGAGTGAACAGTCAGTTAAAAATTTCCCGCCTCCCACATTTCCCGACGGTTGCAAAGCCTAATTTATAAAAACTAAAAAGAGTTTACAATCCCTACAAATAATAGATACTTTTTGGAATTATCTCTCTCTACATTTGTGCATTGTGCATTTTCATTTTAGATGTATACTTTTTTCCTAATTAAAAACTTGAGTTTTCACTTTTCCCTTGATCTCGTAAACAAAAAAGAGATAAAAGGTGAACAGATCACAACAAAATGAAAATTTTAGAGTTTATGTATGAAAAATATTAAAGCAATAACAAATGAAAGTAAAGAAAATTTATTCACACATTACAAATGAATACAAAAGTTTTGTTATCCAAGTTTGGGAAATTCCCCAAGCTCAACCCCAATAGCATGGAATTTTATAAGAAAGACATTTTTCTACACATGTTTTAAAAAATGGATACGCATGCTTGAAATATGTTATAGATGCAAATGACCTATGGATCCAAACCTTTGAAAGATAACAAACGCTCCTTAAATTCTCAAGTGAACGTGCGGTGGGATATTTACCAGAGACAAACAAACCATAATTTTGCCCATTTACAAAAAGCTGACCTAACGATCATAGATGATTGTAAAGTGATTTATCATGTGTAACAGGATATATTTTTGTAAGGCATGACTTTTTGATTGGGAGTGAACACTCAATTAAAAATCCCCCGCGTCCCACATTTCCCGACAATTGCAAAGCCTAATTTATAAAAACTAAAAAGAGTTTACAATCCCTAAAAATTACAGATACTTTTTGGTATTATCTCTCTCTACAATTGTGTATTGTGCATTTCCATTTTAAATGTATAATTTTTTCTTAAATCAATACTTGAGTTTTCACTTTTCCCTTCTTCTCAATTTTTTTAAGAAATGACTTATGGATTGGGATTCAACACTCAGCTAAAAGTCCCCCGCCTGCCCCTTTTCCCGACGATTATAAAACCTGATATATAAAAAATAAAGAGAGTTTTCCATCCCTAAAAATTACAAAGATTTTTATGAATTATATCTCTCTATATTTTTTCCATGTGCATTTCCATTTTAGATATTAACTTTTTTTCTTAAATTAAAACTTGAGTCACTTTTTCATTCATCTCGTAAACAAAAAAGAAGTAAAAGGCAAATAGAACACAACAAAATAAAAATTTTAGAGCTTGTGTATGGAAAACATTTAAGGCAATAACAAATGTAAGTAAAGAAAATTTATTCACACACCACAAATGAAAACAAAAGTTTTTTATCCAAGTTTGGGAAATTCCACTAGTTCAACACCAATAGCTTGGAATTTTATAAGAATAGATTTTTCTACACTTGTTTTGAAAAATGGATATGCATGCTTGAAACATGTTAAAGATGAAAATGACTATAGATCCAAACCTTTTAAAGAGAATAACAAATGCTCATTAAATTCTTAAGTGAACATGTGGTGGGATATTTACTTGAGTCAAACAAGCCATTACTTTGCCCATTTACAAAAAACTGACCTAACGATCATAGATGATTGTAAAGTGATTTATCATGCGTAATGGGCTATATTTTTGTAAAGAATGACTTAAGGATTGAGTGTCAACACTAAGTTAAAAATCCCCCACCTCCCCCTTTTTTCTTGACGATTGCGAAACCTAATATATAAAAACTAAAAATAGTTTACAATCCCTAAAAGTTATTGAAACTTTTTGGAATTATCACTCTCTACATTTGTGTATTGTGCATTTCCATTTTAGATGTATACTTTTTTCTTAAATCAAAACTTGAGTTTTCACTTTTCCCTTCATCTCGTAAACAAAAAAGTGATAAAAAGCAAATAGATTACAACCAAATGAAAATTTTAGATTTTATGTAAGGAAAAAATTTAAATCAATAACAAATGCAAGTAAATAAAATTTTTGCACACCACAAATTAACACAAAATATTTGTTATCCAAGTTTCTGAAATTCCACTTGTTCAACCCTAGTAGCTTGGAATTTTATAAGAAAGAAATTTTTCTACACACATTTCTAAAAATGGATATGCATGCTTGAAACATGTTAAAGATTCAAATGACCTATGAATCCAAACCATTTAAAGAGAATAACAAATGCTCATTAAATTCTCAAGTGAACGTGTGGAGGGATATTTACCCAAGTCAAACAAGACATTGTTTTGCCTATTTACTAGAAGCTGACGTAACGATCATAAATGATTATAAAGTGATTTTTCATGTGTAACGGGATATATTTTTGTAAGGAATGACTTATGGATTGGGAGTCAACACTCAGTTAAAAATCTCCCGCCTCCACCTTTTCCCGTCAATTTCAAAACCTAATATATAAAAACTAAAAAGAGTTTACAATCCCTAAAAATTACAGATACTTTTTGGAATTATCTCTCTCTACATTTGTGTATTGTGGATTTCCATTTTAAATGTATACCTTTTTCTTAAATCAAAACTTGAGTTTTCACTTTTCCCTTCATCTCGTAAACAAAATGGAGATAAAATGCAAATAGATCACAACTAAATGAAAATTTTCATGTTTATGTATGGAAAAAATTTAAAATAATAGCAAACGTAAGTAAATAAAATTTATTCACACACCACAAATGAACACAAAAGATTTGTTATCCAAGTTTTGGAAATTCCACTCTTTCAACCCCAATAGCTTAGAATTTTAGAAGAAAGAGAATTTTCTACACATGTTTTAAAAAATGGATTTGCATGCTTGAAACATGTTAAAGATGCAAATGACCTATGGAGCCAAACCTGTTCAAAAGAATAACAAACGCTCATTAAATTCTCAAGTGACCGGCAGTGGGATATTTACCCAAGTCAAACAAGCCATTATTTTGCCTGTTTATAAAAAGCTGACCTAACGATCATAGATGATTGTAAAGTGATTTATCACGTGTAACAGGTTATATTTTTGTAAAGAATGATTTATGGATTGGGAGTCAACACTCAGTTAAAAATCCCCCGCCTCCCTCTTTTCCCGACTATTCCAAAACCTAATATATAAAAACTAAAAATAGTTTACAATCCCTAAAAATTACGGTCACTTTTTGGAATTTTCTCTCTCTACATTTGTGTATTGTGCATTTCCAATTTAGATGTATACTTTTTTCTTAAATCAAAACTTGAGTTTTCACTTTTCCCTTCATCACGTAAACAAAAAAGAGATAAAAGGCAAAGAGATCACAACTAAATGCAAATTTTAGAGTTTATGTATAGAAAAAATTTTAAGCAAAAACAAATGTAAGTAAAAAAATCTATTCACACACCACAATGAACACAAATGTTTTGTTATCCAAGTTTGCGAAATTCCACAAGTTCAACCCCAATAGCTTAGAATTTTATAAGAGAGACATTTTTCAACACATTTTTCAAAAATTGAATATGCATGCTTGAAACATGTTAAAGATGCAAATGACCAATGGATCCAAACCTTTTGAAGAGAATAAAAAACGCTCATTAAATTCTCAAGTGAACGTGCGGTGGGATATTTAGCCGAGTCAAACAAGCCACTATTTTTGCTCTTAGATGACCTAATGATCATAGATGATTGTAAAGTGATTTGTTATGCGTAACAGGCTATATTTTTTAAAGGAATGACTTATGGATTGGGCATCAACACTAAGTTAAAAATGCCCTGCCTCCCCCTTTTCCCTACAATTACAAAACCTAATATATAAAAACTAAAAAGAGTTTACAATCCCTTAAAATTATAGACATTTTCTGGAAATATCTCTCTCTATATTTGTGCATTGTACATTTCTATTTTAGATGTATACTTTTTTCTTAATTAAAAACTTGAGTTTAAACTTTTCCCTTCATCTCGTAAACAAAAAAAATATAAAAGGCAAATAGATCACAACAAAATGAAAATTTTAGAGTTTATGTATGGAAAAAATTTAAAGCAATAACAAATGTAAGTAAAGAAATTGTTTTCACACAACACAAATGAACACAAAAGTTTTCTAATCCAAGTTTGGGAAATTCCACTAGCTCAACGCGTATAACTTGGAATTTTATAAGAAAGGAATTTTTCTGCACATACTTTAAAAAATGGATATGCATGCTTGAAACGTTTTATAGATGCAAGTGACCTATGGGTCCAAATCTTTTAAAGAGAATAACAAACGCTTATTAAATTCTCAAGTGAACGTGCAATGGGATATTTATCCAAGTCAAACAGGCCATTATTTTGCCTATTTACAAAAATCTAACCTAACGATCATAAATGATTGTAAAGTGAGTTATCATGCGTACGGGGCTCTATTTTTGTAAGGAATGACTTAAGGATATGGAGTCAACACTTAGTTAAAAATCCCCTCCTTCCCCTTTTCCTGACGATTGCAAAACCTGATATATAAAAACTAAAAAGAGTTTACAATCCCTAAAAATTATAGACACTTTTTGAAATTATATCTCTCTATATTTTTGCATTGTGCATTTTCATTTTAGCTATATACTTTTTTCTTAAATCAAAACTTAAGTTTTCACTTTGTCCTTCATCTTGTAAACAAAAAAGAGATAAAAGGCAAATACATCACAACAAAATTAAAATTATGGAGTTCATGTATGAAAAATACTTAAAGAAATAACAAATGTAAGTAAAGAAAATTTATTCACATACCACAAATGAACACAAAAGTTTTGTTATCCAAGTTTGGGAAATTCCACTTGTTCAACCCCAATAGCTTGGAATTTTATAAGAAAGACATTATTCTACACGTGTTTTAAAAAATGGATATTCATGCTTGAGACATGTTAAAGATGCAAATGACCTATGGATCCAAACCTTTTTAAAGAGAATAACAAACCCTAATTAAATTCTCAAGTGAACGTGCGGTGGGATATTTACCGGAGTCAAACTAGCCGTTATTTTGCCCATTTACAAAAAGCTGACCTAACGATCATAGATGATTGTAAAGAGATTTATCATGCGTAATGGGCTATACTTTTTTATAGAATGACTTATCGATTGGGTCTCATCACTCAGTTAAATTACCCCACCTGCCCCTTTTCCCAACTATTGCAAAACCTTATATATAAAAACTAAAAAGAGTTTACAATCCCGAAAAATTCCAGACTCTTTTTTGAATATCTCTCCCTATATTTGTTCATTTTCTATTTCCATTTTATATGTATACCTTTTTCTTAATTCAAAACTTGAGTTTTCACTTTTCCCTCATCTTGTAAACAAAAAAGAGATTAAAGGCAAATAGATCCCAACAAAATGAAAATTTTAGAGTTTATGTATGGAAAAAAATTAAGGCAATAAGAAATGTAAGTAAAGAAAATTTATTCACACACATCAAATGAACACAAAAGTTTTGTTATCCAAGTTTGGAAAATTCCACTTGTTCAACCTCGATAGCTTGGAATTTTATAAGAAAGAGATTTTTCTACACATGTTTTAAAAAATGAATATGCATGCTTGAAACATGTTAAAGATGCAAATGACCTATGGATCCAAACCTTTTAAATTGGATAACAAATGCTCATTAAATTCTCAAGTGAACGTGCGGTGGGATATTTACCCGACTCAAACAAGCCATTTTTTTGCCCATTTAAACAAAGTTGACCTAACGATCATAGACGATTGTTAAGTGATTTATCATATGTAACGGGATATATTTTTGTAAGGAATTACTTATGAATTGGGATTCAACACTCAGTTAAAAATCTCACGTCTCCCCCTTTTTTCGACAATTACAAAACTAATTCTATAAAAACTAAAAAGAGTTTACAATCCCTTAAAATTACAATCACTTTTTGGAATTATCTTTTTCTATATTTCTGCATCATGCATTTCTATTTTAGATGTATATTTTTTTCTCAAATCAAAACAAGAGTTTTCACTTTTCCCTCCATCCCGTAAACAAAAAAGAGATAAAAGGCAAATAGATTACAACAAAATGAAAATTTTAGAGTTTATGTATGGAAAAAACTTAAAGCAATAAAAAATGTAAGTAAATAAAATTTATTCACACACCACAAATGAACACAAAAGTTTTCTTATCCAAGTTTGGGAAATTCCACTTGTTCAACCCCCATTAGCTTGAAATTTTAGAAGAAAAAGAGTTTTCTACACATGTTTTGAAAAAAGGATATGCATGATTGAAACATGTCAAAGATGCAAATGACCTATGGATCCACACCTTTTAAAGAGAATAACAAGTACTCATTAAATTCTCAAGTGAACGTGTGGTAGGATATTTACCCAAGTCAAACAAGCCATTATTTTGCCCATTAACAAAAAGTTGAGCTTACGATCATAGATGATTGTAAAGTGATTTATGATGTGTAACGGGCTATATTTTTGTAGGGAATGACTAATGGATTGGGAGTCAACACTCAGTTAAAAATCCCCCGCCTCCCCCTTTTCCCGACGATAGAAAAACTAAAAAGAGTTTACAATCCCTAAAAATTATATACACTTTTTGGAATTATCACTCTCTACATTTGTGTATTGTGCATTTCCATTTTAGATGCATACTTTTTTTCTTAAATCAAAACTTGAGTTTTCAGTTTTCCCTTCATCTCCTAAACAAAAAAGTGATAAGAGGCAAATTGATCACAACTAAATGAAAATTTTAGATTTTATGTTTGGAAAAAATTTAAAGCAATAAAAAATTTTAAAAAAAAATTCTTCATACTCCACATATGAGCACAAAAGTTTTGTTAACCAAGTTTGGGAAATTTGACTGGGACAACTACAATAGCATATAATTTTATAAGAAACACATTTTTCTACCCATGTTTCAAAAAATGGATATGCATGCTTGAAACATGTTAAAGATGCAAATGACATATAGATCCAAACCTTTTAAACAGAATAGCAAACACTCATTAAATTCTCAAGTGAACGTGCGGTGGGATATTTACCCGAGTCAAACAAGCCATTATTTTTCCCATTTTCAAAAAGCTGACCAAATTATCATAGATGATTGAAAAGTGATTTGTCATGCGTAACAGGCTATATTTTTGTAAGGAATGACTTATGAATTGGGCATCAACACTAAGTTAAAAATCCCCCGCCTCCCCCTTTTCCTTACGATTGGAAAACCTAATATATAAAAACTAAAAAAGAGTTTAAAATCCCTAAAAATTACATACACTTTTTGGAATTATCTCTCTCTACATTTGTGCATTGTGCGTTTCCATTTTAGATGTATACTTTTTTCTTAATTAAACACTTGAGTTTTCACTTTTCCCTTCATCTCGTTAAAAAAATAGGAATAAAAGGCAAATAGAACGCAACTAAATTAAAATTTTTGAGTGTATGTATGGAAAAACTTTAAAGTAATAACAAATGTAAGTAAAAAAAATTTATTCACACAACACAAATGAACACAAAAGTTTTGTTACCTGTGTTGGTGAAATTCCACTAGCTCAACCCCAATAACTTGGAAATTTATAAGAAAGAGATTTTTCTACACATGCTTTAAAAAATGGATATGAATGCTTGAAACATGTTATAGATGCAAATGACCTATGGATCCAAACCTTTTAAAGAGAATAAAAAATGCTCATTAATTATATCTCTCTAAATTTTCTCTTTGTGCATTTCAATTTTAGGTATATTCTTTTTTCTTAAATCAAAACTTGAGTTTTCACTTTTCCCTTCATCTCGTAAACAAAAAAGAAGTAAAAGGCAAATAGATCACAAAAAAATGAAAATTTTAGTGTTTATGTATAGAAAAAATTTAAAGCAATAACAAATGTAAGTAAAGAAAATTTATTCACACACCACAAATGAACACAAAAGTTTTGTTATCCATGTTTGGAAATTCCTCTAGTTCAACCCCAATAACTTGGAATTTTATTAGAAAGAGAATTTTCTACACATGTTTAAACAAAAGAATATTCATGCTTGAAACATGTTAAATATGCAAAAGACCTATGGATCGAAACCTTTTAAAGAGAAAAACAAACGCTCATTAAATTCTCAAATGAACGTGCGGTGGGATATTACCTGAGTCAAACAAACCATTACTTTCCCACTTACAAAAAGCGGACCTAAAGATCATAGATCATTCTAAAGTTATTTCTCATGCGTAACAGACTATATTTTTGTAAGGAATGACTTATGGATTGGGAGTCAACACTCAATTAAAAATCCCCCGCCAACCCCTTTTCCGAACGATTGTGAAGCATAATATATAAAAACTAAAAAGAGTTTACTATCCCTAAAAATTGCAAGCACTTTTTGGAATTATCTCTTTCTACATTTGTGCATTGTGCATTTCCCTTTTAGATGTATACTTTTTTATTTAATCAAAACTTGAGTTTTCACTTTTCCCTTCATCTTGTAAAAAAAAAGATATAAAAGACAAATTGGTCACAAAAAAATGAAAATTTTTGAGTTTATGTATGGAAAAAATTTAAAGCAATAACAAATGTAAGTAAAGAAAATTTATTCACACACCAAAAATGAACACAAAAGTTTTGCTATCCCAGTTTTAAAAATTCCACTAGCTCAACCCCAATAGCTTGGAATTTGATAAAAATGATATTTTTCTACACATGTTTTAAAAAATGGATATGCATGCTAGAAACATGTTAAAGATGCAAATGACTTATGGATCCAAAACTTTTAAAGAGAATAAAAAATGCACATTAAATTCTCAAGTAAACGTGCAGTGGGATATTTACCCGAGTCAAACAAGCCTTTATTTTTCTCATTTACAAAAAGCTGACCCAACGATCATAGATGATTGTAAAGTGATTTATCATGCGTAACGGGCTATATTTTTTTAAGGAATGATTTATGGATTGGGAGTCAACCCTCAGTTAAAAATTCCCCGCCTCCCCCTTTTAACGACGATTGCAAAACCTAATTTATAAAAACTTAAAAGAGTTTAAAATCCCTAAAAATTACTGATATTTTCTGGAATTATCTCTCTCCACATTTGTGCATTGCACATTTCCATTTAAGATGTATAATTGTTTCTAAAATTAAAACTTGAATTTTCACTTTTCCCTTCATCTCGTAAATAAAAAGGAGATAAAAGTCAAATAGATCACTACAAAATGAAAATTTGAGAGTTTAGGTATAGAAAAAATTTAAAGCAATAACAAATTTAAGTAAAGAATATTTATTCACACACCACAAATGAACACAAAAGTTTTGTTATCCATGTTTGGAAATTCCTCTAGTTCAACCCTAATTACTTGGAATTTTATTAGAAAGAGATTTTTCTACACATGTTTTAAAAAATGGATATGCGTGCTTGAAACATGTTAAATATGCAAATGACATATGGATCCAAACCTTTTAATGAGAATTACAAACGCTCATTAAATTCTCAAGTGAACATGCGGTGGGATATTTACCCGAGTCAAACAAGCCATTATTTTGCCCATTTACAAAAAGCTGACCTAACGATCATAGATGATTGTAAAGTGATTTATCATGTGTAACTGGCTATATTTTTGTAATTAATGACTTTTGGATTGGGAATCAACACTCTGTTAAAAATCTCCTACATCCCCCTTTTCACGACGATTGCAAAACCTAATATATAAAAACTAAAAAGAGTTTACAATCCCTAAAAATTACTGACATTATCTGGAATTATCTCTCTCTACATTTGTGCAATATGCATTTCCATTTTAGATGTATAATTTTTTCTAAAATAAAAAGTTGAATTTTCTCTTTTCCCTTCATCTCGTAAATAAAAAAGAGATAAAGTCAAATAGATCACTACAAAATGAAAATTTGAGAGTTTATATATGGAAAATATTTTAAGCAATAAAAAATGTAAGTAAAGAAAATTTATTCACATACCACAACCGAATACAAAAGTTTTGTTATCCAAGTTTGGGAAATTCAGCTAGTTCAACCCCTATATCTTAGAATTTTATAAGAGAGATTTTTCTACACATGTTTTAAAAAATGGATATGCATGCTTGAAACAGGTTAACTATGCAAACAACCTATGGATCCAAACCTTTTTAAGAGAATTAAAACGCTCATTAAATTCTCAAGTGAATGTGCGGTGGGATATTTACCCGAATCAAACAAGCCATTTTTTTGCCCATTTACAAAAAGCTGACTTAACGATCATAGATGATTGTAAAGTGATTTATCATGCGTAACCGGAAATATTTTTGTATGGAATGACTTATGGATTGTTAGTCAATCCTCAGTTAAAAATCCCAGCCTACCCCTTTTCTCGACGATTGCAAAACCTAATATATAAAAACTTAAAAGTGTTTAGAATCCCTAAAATTTACAAACACTTTTTGGAATCATTTCTCTCTACATTTGTGCATTGTGCATTTCCATTTAGATATATAATTTTTTCTTAATTCAAAACTTGAGTTTTAACTTTGCCCTTCATCTCGTAAACAAAAAAGAGATAAAAGGCAAAGAGATCACAACAAAAATGACAATTTTAGCGTTTATGTGTGGAAATTTAAGTAAAAAAAATTTATTCACACACCACAAATAAACAGAAAAGTTTTGTTATCCAAGTCTGGGAAATTCCACAAGTTCAACCCAAATAGCTTGGAAATTTATAAGAAAGTGATTTTTCTACTCATGTTTTAAAAAATGGATATGCATGCTTGAAACATGTTAAAGATGCAAATGACCTCTAGATCCAAACCTTTTGAAGAGAATAAAAAACGCTCATTAAATTCTCAAGTGAACGTATGGTGGGATATTTACCCGAGTCAAACAAGCCATTATTTTACCCATTTACAAAAAACTGACCAAATTATCATAGATGATTGTGAAGTGATTTATCATGCGTAACGGGCTATATTTTTGTAAGGAATGACATATGGATTGGGAGTCAATACTCATTTAAAAATAGCCCACCTCCCCCCGTTTCACGACGATTGCAAAACCTAATATATAAAAGCTAAGAAGAGTTTACAATCCCTAAATATTACAGACACTTTTTGGAATTATCTCTCTCTACATTTGTGCATTGTGCATTTCCATGTTAGATGTATACTTTTTTCTTAACTCAAAACTTGAGTTTTCACTTTTCCTTTCATCTTGTAAACAAAAAAGAGATAAAAGGAAAATTGATCACAATAAAATGAAAATTTTAGAGTTTATGTATGCAAAAAAATTTAAAGCAATAAAAAATTTAAGTAAAGAAAATTTATTCACACACCACAAATAAACACAAAGGTTTTGTTATCCAAGTTTAGGAAATTCCACTAGTTCAACTACAATAACTTGGAATTTTATAAGAATGGGATTTTTCTACACATATTTTAAAAAATGGATATGCATGCTTAAAACATGTTAAAGATGCAAATGACCTATAGATCAAAACCTTTTAAAGAGAATAACAAATGCTTATTAAATTCTCAAGCTAACGTTCCATGGGATATTTACCCGAGTCAAACAAGACATTATTTTGCCCATTTAATAAATAATGACCTAACGATCATAGATGATAGTCAAGTGATTTATCTTGCATAACGGGCAATATTTTTTTGGTAAGGAATCACTTATGGATTGGGTGTCAACACTCAATTAAAAATCCCCCATCTCCCCCTTTTCACGATGTTCACAAAACCTAATATATAAAAATTAGAAAGAGTTTACAATCCCCAAAAATTATAGACACTTTTGGAATTATCTCTCTCTACATTTGTGCATTGTGCAGTTCCATTTTAGATGTATACTTTTTCTTAAATCAAAACATGATTTTTCACTTTTCCCTTCCTCTCGTTAAAAAAAAGAAATAAAAGGCAAATAGATCACAACAAAAAGAAAATATTTGAGTTTCTTTGTGGAAAAAATTTAAAGCAATAGAAAATGTAAGTAAAGTAAATTTATTCGCACACCACAAATGAACAAAAAAGTTTTGTTATCCAAGTTTGGGAAATTCCACTAGTTCAACCCCAATAGCTTGGAATTTTATAAGAAAGTGATTTTTCTACACATGTTTTAAAAAATGTATATGCATGCTTGAAACATGTTAAAGATGCAAATGGCATATTGATCCAAACCTTTTAAAGAGAATAACAAACGCTCATTAATGTCTCAAGTGAACGTAGATGATATTTACCCCAGTCAAACAAGCCATTATTTTGCCCATTTATAAAAAGCTGACCTAAAGATCATAGATGATTGTAAAGTGATTTATGATGTGTAACAGGCTATATTTTTTGTAAGAAATGACTTATAGATTGGGAGTCAACACTCAGTTAAAAATCTGTCGCCTCCCCTTTTCATGATGATTGCAAACCCTAATATATAAAAACTTAAAAGAGTTTACAATCTCTAAAAATTATAGACATTTTTTGGAATTATATCTCTCTACATTTGTGCATTTTGCATTTCCATTTTAGATGTATAATTTTTTCTAAAATCAAAACTTGAATTTTCACTTTTCCCTTCATCTCGTAAAAAAAACAGAGATAAAAGTCAAATAGATCACTACAAAATGAAAATTTGAGAGTTTATGTATGGAAAAAATTTAAAGCAATAACAAATGTAAGTAAGAAAATTTATTCACACACCACAAACGAACACAAAATTTTTGTTATCCAAGTTTGGAAAAGGTCCACTAGTTCAACCCCTATTGAATAGAATTATTTAAGAGAGATTTTTCTACACATGTTTTTAAAAATGGATATGCATGCTTGAAATATTTTAAATGTACAAATGATCTATGGACCCAAACCTTTTAAAGAGAATGACAAACGCTAATTAAATTCTCAAGTGAACATGCAGTGGGATATTGACCCGAGTCAAACAAACCATTATTTTGCCCATTTACAAAAAGTTGACCTAACAATCATAGATGATTGTAAAGTGATTTATCATGTGTAACGGGCTATATTTTTGTAACTAATGACTTATGGATTGGGAATCAACACTTTGTTAAAAATCCCCCACTTCCCCCCTTTTCACGACTATTGCAAAACCTAATATATAAAAATTAAAAGAGTTTACAATCCCTAAAAATTACAGACACTTTTTGGAATTATTTCTCTCTATATTTGTGCATTGTACATTTCCATGTTTGATGTATACTTTTTTCTTATATCAAAACTTGAGTTTTCACTTTTCCCTTCATCTCGTAAACAAAAAAGAGATTAAAGGCAAATAGATCACAAAAAAATGAAAACTTTATAGTTTATGTATGAAAAAAATTAAAGCAATAACAAATTAATGTAAGAAAATTTATTCACACAGCACAAAAGTTTTGTTATCTAAGTTTGGGAAATTCCAACAGTTCCACCTCAATAACTTGGAATTTTATAAGAAAGAGATTTTTTTATACATATTTTAAAAAATGGATATGCATGCTTGAAACATGTTCAAGATGCAAATGACCTATGGATCCAAAACTTTTAAAGAGAATAACAAACACTTATTAAATTCTCAAGTGAACGTTCTGTGGGACATTTACTTGAGTCAAACAAGACTCGATTTTGCCCATTTACAGAATGGTGACCCAACGATCGTAGATGGTTCTAATGTGATTTATCAAGAGTAATGGGCTATATTTTTGTAATGAATGACTTATGGATTGGGAGTCAACACTCAGTTAAAAATCCCCCACCTCCCTCTTTTCATGACGTTTGAAAACCTCATATATAAAAATTAAAATGAGTTTACAATCCCAAAAAATTACAGACGCTTTTGGAGTTATCTCTTTCTATATTTGTGAATTGTGCATTTCCATTTTAGATGTATACTTTTTTCTTAAATCAAAACTTGAGTTTTCACTTTTCCCTTCATCTCGTAAACAAAAAAGATATAAAAGGCAAATAGATCACAACAAAATGAAAATTTTAGAGTTTATGTATGGGAAAAATTAAAGCAATAACAAATGTAAGTAAAGAAATTTTATTCACACACCTCAAATTAACACAAAAGTTTTGTTATCCAAGTTTGGGAAATTGCACTAGTTCAACCCCTATAGCTTGGAATTTTATAAGAAATAGATTTTTCTACACATGTTTTAAAAAATGGAAATGCATGCTTGAAATAGGTTAAATATGCAAATGACCTATGGATCCAAACCTTTTTAAGAGAATAAAAAACTGTTCATAAAATTCTCAAGTGAAGGTGGGATATTTACACGAGTCAAACAAGCCATTTTTTTGCCTATTTACAAAAAGCTGACCTAACGATAATAGATGATTGTAAATTGATTTATCTTGCGTAACCGACTAAATTTTTGAAAGGAATGACTTATAGATTGGGAGTCAACACTCAGTTAAAAATCCCCCGGCAACCCCTTTTCACGACGATTGCAAAACCAAATATATAAAAACTAAAAAGAGTTTAGAATCCCTAAAAATTACAGAAATTTTTTGGAATTATCTCTTTCTACTTTTGTTCATTGTGCACTTCCATTTTAGAGGTATAATTTTTTGTTAAATCAAAACTTGAATTTTCACTTTTCCCTTCATCTCATAAATAAAAAGGGATAAAAGTCAAATATATCACTACAAAATGAAAATTTGAGAGTTTATGTATGGAAAAAATTTAAAGCAATAACAAATGTAAGTAAAGAAAATTTATTCAGACACCACAAACAAACACAAAAGTTTTCTTATCCTAGTTTAGGAAATCCCACTAGTTCAACCCCTATAGCTTAGAATTTTTTAAGAGAGATTTTTCTACACATGTTTTAAAAAATGGATAAGAATGCTTGAAATATGTTAAATGTGCACATGACCTATGGACCCAAACATTTTCAAGAGAATAAAAAATGCCTATTAAATTCTCAAGTGAACGTGCGCAAGGATATTTACCCGAGTCAAACAAGCCATTATTTTGCCCATTTACAAAAAGTTGACCTAACGATCATAGATGATTGTAAAGTGATTTATCATGCGTAACGGGCTATATTTTTGTAAGGAATGACTTATGGATTGGGAGTCAACACTTAGTTAAAAATCCCCAGGCTACCCCTTTTCCCAACGATTGCAAAACCTAATATATAAAAACTAAAAAGAGTTTAGAATCCCTAAAAATCACAAACACTTTTTGGAATTATCTCTCTCTCCATTTGTGCATTGTGCATTTCCATTTTAGATGTGCACTTTTTTCTAAAATCAAAACTTGAGTTCTCACTTTTCCCGTCATCTCATAAATAAAAAAGAGATAAAAGGCAAATTGATCACAACAAAATGAAAATTTTAGAGTTTATGGATGGAAAAAATTTTAAGAAATAACAAATATAAGTATAGAAAATTTATTCACACACCACAAATAAACACAAAATTTTTGTTATCCAAGTTTGGGAAATTCCTCAAGTTCAACCCCAATAGCCTTGATATTTATAAGAAAGAGATTTTTCTACTCATATTATAAAAAATGGATATGCATTCTTGAAACATCTTAAAGATGCAAATGACCTAAGGATCCATATCTTTTGAAGAGAATAAAAATCGCTCATTAAATTCTAAAGTGAACATGTGGTGGGATATTTACGCGAGTCAAACAAGCCATTATTTTTTACCATTTACAAAAAGTTGACCAAACAGTCATATATGATTGTAAAGTTATTTATCATGTGTAACGGGCTATATTTTTTTTAGGAATGACATATGGATTGGGAGTCAACACTCATTTAAAAATCCCCCACCTCTCCCCTTTTCACAATATTTTCAAAACCTAATATTTAAAAACTAAAAAGTGTTTACAATCCCTCAAAATTACAGACACTTTTAGGAATTATTTCTCTTTGCATTTGTGAATTGGGCATTTCCTAGTTTGATGTATACTTTTTTTCTTATAGAAAAACTCGAGTTTTCACTTTTCCCTTCATCTCGTAAACAAAAAAGAGATAAAAGGCAAATAGATCACAACAAAATGAAAATTTTAGAGTTTATGTATGAAAAAATTTAACGCAATAACAAATTTAAGTAAAGAAATTTTATTCACACAACACAAGAGTTTTTTTATCCAAGTTTGGGAAATTTTAATAGTCAAACCCCAATAACTTGGAATTTTATAAGAAAAAGATTTTTATACACATATTTTAAAAAATGGATATGCATGCTTCAAACATGTTATAGATGCAAATGACCTACGGATCCAAACCTTCTAAAGAGAATAACAAACGCTTATTAGATTCTCAAATGAACGTTTTGTGGGATATTTACCCAAGTCAAACAAGACACGATTTTGCCCATTTACAAAAAGCTGATCCAACGTTCGTAGATGATTGTAAAGTGATTTATCATCAGTAATGGGCTAAATTTTTTTAAGGAATGACTTATGGATTGGGATTCAACACTCAGTTAAAAATCCCCACCTCCCCCTTTTCACTACGTTTGCAAATCCTAATATATAAAAATTAAAAAGAGTTTACAATGCCTAAAAATTACAGACACTTTTTGAAATTATTTCTCACTACATTTGTGCATTGTGCATTTTCATTTTAGATGTATACTTTTTTCTTAAATCAAAACTTGAGTTTTCACATTTCCCTTCATCTCATAAAAAAAAAGATATAAAAGGCAAATAGATCACAACAAAATAAAAATTTTAGAGTTTATGTACGGAAAAAATTTAAAGCAATAACAAATGTAAGTAACGAAATTTATTCATACACCACAAATTAACCCAAAAGTTTTGTGATCCAAGTTTGGGAAATTCCACTAGTTGAACCCCAATAGCTTGGAATTTTATAAGAAAGAGATTTTTCTACACATGTTTTAAAAAATGGAAATGGATGCTTGAAAGAGGTTAAATATGAAAATGACCTATGGATCCAAACATTTTTAAGAGAATAAAAAATGCTCATAAAATTTTCAATTGAAGGTGGGATATTTACCCGAGTCAAAAAAGCCTTTTTTTTGCCAATTTACAAAAACCTAACCTAACGATCATAGACGATTGTAAAGTGATTTATCATGCGTAACCGACTATATTTTTTGAAGGAATGACTTATGGATTGGGAGTCAACACTCAGTTAAAAATCCCCAGCCTACCCCTTTTCCCGACGATTGCAAAACCTTATATATAAAAACTAAAAAGAGTTTAGAATCCCTAAAAATTACAAACACTTTTTTTATATCATCTCTCTCTACATTTGTGCATTGTGCATTTCCAATTTTAGATGTATACTTTTTTCTTAAATCAAAACTTGAGTTCTCACTTTTCCCTTCTTCTCGTAAACAAAAAACATATAAAAGGCAAATATATCACAACAAAATGAAAATTTTAGAGTATACGTATGGAAAAAATTTAAAGCAATAACAAATGTAAGTAAGGAAAATTTATTCACACACTACAAATGAACGTAAACGTTTTGTTATCCAAGTTTGAGAAATTCCACTAGTTCAACCCCAATAGCTTGGAATTTTATAAGAAATAGATTTTTCTACACATGTTTTAAAAAATGGATATGCATGCTTGAAACATGTTAAAGATGCACATGACTTATGGATCCAAACCTTTTGAAGAGAATAACAAACGCTCATTAAATTCTCAAGTGAATGTGCGGTGGGATATTTACCCGAATCAAACAAGCCATTATTTTTCCCATTTACCAAAAAGCTGACCTAACGATCATAGCTGATTGTAAAGTGATTTATCATGTGTAAGGGGCTATATTTTTGTAAGGAATTACTTATGGATTGGGACTCAACACTTAATTAAAAATCCCCCGCCTCCCCCTTTTCCTGATGATTGCAAAATCTAATATATAAAAACTAAAAAGAGTTTACAATCCCTAAAAATTATAGACACTTTTTGGAATTATCTCTCTCTACATTTGTGCATTGTGCATTTCCTTTTTAGATGTATACTTTTTTCTTAAATCAAACTTGTGTTTTCACTTTTCCCTTCATCTCGTAAACAAAAAAGTGATAGAAGGCTAACAGATCACAACAAAATGAAGATTTTAGAGTTTATGTATGGAAAAATTTTAAAAAAATAACAAATGAAAGTAAAGGACATTTATTCACACACCACAAATGAACACAAAAGTTTTGTTATCCAAGTTTGGGAGATTCCACTAGTTCAACCCCAATAGGTTTGAATTTTATAAGAAAGGGATTTTCCTACACATGTTTTAAAAAATGTATGTGCATGCTTGAAACATGTTAAAATGCAAATGATCTATGGAGCCAAACCTTTTAAAGGGAATAAAAAATGCTCATTAAATTCTTAAGAGAACGTGCGGTGGGATTTTTTCCCGAGTCAAACAAGCCATTATTTTTCTCATTTACAAAAACCTTACCTAACGATTATAGATGATTGTAAAATGATTTATCATGTGTAACTGGCTATATGTTTTTATGGAATGACTTATGGTTGGGAGTCAACACTCAGTCAAAAATCCCCCGCCTCCACCATTTCCCGACGATAGCAAAACCTAATAGATAAAAACTAAAAAGAGTTTAAAACCCCTAAAAATTACAGACACTTTTGGAAATTATCTCTCTCTACATTTGTGCATTGTGCATTTCACATTTAGATGTATACTATTTTCTTAAATCAAAACTTGAGATTTCACTTTTCCCTTAATCTAGTAAACGAAAAAGATAAAAAAAGGCAAATAGATCAGAACAAAATGAAAATTTTAGAGTTTATGTATGGAAAAAATTTAAAGCAATAACAAATGTAAATAAATAAAATTTACTCACACACCACAAATGAACACAAAAGTTTTGTTATCCAAGTTTGGAAAATTCCACTAGTTCAACCCCAATAGCTTGGAATTTTATAAGAAAGAGATTTTTCTACACATGTTTTAAAGAATAGATATGCTTGAAACATGTAACCGATCCAAATGACTTATGGATCCAAACCTTTTAAAGAGAATAACAAACGCTCATTAAATTTTCAAGTGAACATGCGGTGGGATTATTACCCAAGTCAAACAAGCCATAATTTTGCCCATTTACAAAAAAGTTGACTTAAGGATCATAGATGATTGTAGAGTGATTTATCATGCGTAACGGGTTATATTTTTGTAAGGATTAACTTATGGATTGGGTGTCAACACTCAGCTAAAAATGCCCTGCCTCCCCCTTTTCTTGAGGATTGAAAAACCTAATATATAAAAACTAAAAAGTATTTACAATCCCTAAAAATTATCTCTCTCTACATTTGTGCGTTGTGCATTTCCATTTTAGATGTATACTTTTTTATTAAATCAAAACTTGAGTTTTCACTTTTCCAATCATCTCGTCAACAAAAAAGAGATAAAAGGCAAATAGATCACTACAAAATGAAAATTTTACAGTTTATGTATGGGCAAAATTTAAAGCAATAAAAAATTTAAGTAAAGAAATTTTATTCACACACCACAAATGAACACATAAGTTTTGTTATCCAAGTTTGGGAAATTCCACTAGTTCAACACCAGTAACTTGGAACTTTATATGAAAAAGATTTTTTCAACACATGTTTTAAAAAAATGGATATGCATGCTTGAAACATGTTAAAGATTTAAATGAGCTATGGATCAAAACCTTTTATTGAGAATAACAAACGCTCATTAAATTCACAAGTGAAAGTGCGGTGGGATATTTACTTGCGTCAAACAAGCTATTATTTTGCCCATTTACAAAAAGCTGACCTGACGATCAAAGAAGATTGTAGAGTGATTAATCATGCATAACAGGCAATATTTTTGCAAGGAAAGACTTATGGATTGGGAGTCAACACTCCGTTTAAAATCCCCTGCGTCACCCTTTTCCTATCGATTGCAAAACCTAATATATGAAAAACTAAAAAGAGTTTACAATCCCTAAAAATTACAGACACTTTTTGCAATTATCTCTCTCAACATTTGTGCATTGTGCATTTCCATTTTAGATGAATACTTTTTTCATAAATAAAAACTTGAGTTTTCACTTTTCCCTTCCTCTCATAAACAAAAAAGAGAACAAACGCAAATAGATCACAACAAAATGAAAATTTTAGAGATTTTGTATGGAAAAAATTTAAGCAATAAAAAATATAAGTAAAGAAAATTTATTCACACACCACAAATGAACACAAAAGTTTTGTTATCCAAGTTTTGGAAATTCCACTATTTTAACCCCAATAGCTCTGAATTTTATAAGAAAGAGATTTTTCTACACATGTTTTAAAAATGGTTATGCATGCTTGAAACATGTTAAAGATGCAAATGACCTATGGATCCAAACCTTTTAAAGAGAATAAAAAATGCTCATTAAATTCTCAAGTGAACGTGCAGTAGGATATTTACCGGAGTCCAACAAGCCATTATTTTGGCCGTTTACAAAATGCTGGCCTAACAATCATAGATGATTGTAGAGTGATTTGTGATGCATATCGAGCTATATTTTTGTGAGGAATAACGTATGGATTGGGAGTCAACACTCAGTTAAAAATCCCCCGCCTCCCTCTTTTCTCGACGATTGCATAACCTAATATATAAAAACTAAAAAGAGTTTATAATCCCTAAAAATTATAGACACCTTTTGGAATTATCTCTCTCCACATTTGTGCATTGTGCATTTCCATTTTAGATGTATACTTTTTTCTGAAATCAAAACTTGATTTTTCACTTTTCCCTTCATCTCGTTAACAAAAAAGAGATAAAAGGGAAATAGATCACAACAAAATGAAAATTTTAGAGTTTATGTATGGAAAAAATTTAAAGCAATAAAAAATGTATGTGAAGAAAATTTATGCACATACGATAAATGAACACAAAAGTTTTGTTATCCAATTTTTGGAAATTCCACTAGTTCAACCCCAATAGCTTGGAATTTTAAAGGAAAAAGATTTTTCTTCACTTGTTTTAAAAAATGGAGATGCATGCTTGAAACATGTTAAAGATGCGAATGACCTATGGATCCAAACCTTTTAAAGAGAATAAGAAACACTCATTAAATTCTCAAGTGAACGTGCGGTGGGATATTTACCCGAGTCAAACAAGGTATTATTTTGCCTATTGACAAAAAGCTGACCTAACGATCATAGATGATTGTTGAGTGATTTATCATGTGTAACGGGTTATATTTTTTCAAGGAATGACTTATGGATTGGGTGTCAACACTCAGTTAAAAATGCATCGCCTCCCCCTTTTCCCGAGGATTGCGAAACCTAATATATTAAAACTAAAAAGAGTTTACAATCCTTAAAATCTACAAACACTTTTTGGAATTATCTCTCTCTACATTTGTGAATTGTGCATTTCCATTTTAGATAAATAATTTTTAATAAATAAAAAATTGAATTTTCAATTTTTTCCATCATGTCGTAAACAAAAAAGAGATAAAAGGCTAATAGATCACTACAAAATGAAAATATTAGAGTTTATGTAAGGAGAAAATTTAAAGCAATAACAAATATAAGTAAAGAAAATTTATTCACACACCACAAATGAACACAAAAGTTTTGTTATGCAAGTTTGGGAAATTCCACTAGTTCAACCCCGGTAACTCTGAATTTTATAAGAAAAAGATTTTGCAACAAATGTTTTATAAAATGGATATGCATGCTTGAAACATATTAAAGATGAAAATGACCTATGGATCCAAACCTTTTATAGAGAATAACAAACGCTTATTAAATTCTCAAGTGAACGTGCGGTGGGATATTTACAAGAGTCCAACAAGCCATTATTTCGCCTATTTAAAAAAAGTTGACCTAACAATCATAGATGATTTTAAAGTGATTTACGATGTGTAAGGGGCTATATTTTTTTTAGGAATGACTTACCGATTGGGAGTCAACACTCATTTAAAAATCTCCAGCCTCCCCCTTTTCCCAACGATAGAAAAGCCTTGCATATGAAAACTAAAAAAAATTAAAATTCTTTAAAAATTACAGACACTTTTTGGAATTATCTCTCTCTACATCTATGCATTGTACATTTGAATTTTAGATGTATACTTGTTTTTTAAATCAAAACTTGAGTTTTCACTTTTCCCTTCATCTTCAACAAAAAAGAGATAAAAGGCAAATAGATCACAACAAAATGAAAATTTTAGAGTTTATGTATGGAAAAAATTTAAAGCAAAAACAAATGTAAGAAAAGAAAATTTATTCACTCACCACAAATGAACACAAAAGTTTTGTTATCATAGTTTTGGAAATTCCACTAGTTCAACCACAATAGCTTGGAATTTTATAAGAAAGAGATTTTTCTACACATGGTTTAAAAAATGGATATGCATGCTTGAAACATGTTAAAGATGCAAATATCACATGGATCCAAACCTTTTAAAAAGAATAACAAACACTCATTAAATTCTCAAGTGAACGTGCGGTGGGATATTTACCCAAGTCAAACAAGCCACTATTTTGGCAATTTACAAAAAGCTGACCTAATGACCATGGATGATTGTAGAGCGATTTATCATACTTAACGAGCCCTATTTTGTAATTAATGACTTATGGATTGGGAGTCAAAACATAGTTAAAAATCCCCCGCCTCCCCCTTTTCAAGATGATTGCAAAACCTAATATATAAAAACTAGAAAAGTTTACAATTCTTAAAAATTAGAGACACTTTTGGAATTATCTCTCTCTACATTTGTACCTTGTGCATTTCAATTTTAGAAGTATACATTTTTCTTAAATCAAAATTTTAGTTTTCCTTTTTCCTTTATCTCGTAAATGAAAAAGAGATAAAAGGCAAATAGATCACAACAAAATGAAAAGTTTTAGAATTTTTGTATGGAAAAAATTTAAAGAAATAATAAATGTAAGTAAAGAAAATTTATTCACAGATCTCAAATGAACACAAAAGTTTTGTTATCGATGTTTGGGAAATTGAACCCCAATAGCTAGGAATTTTATAAGAAAGAGATTTTTCCACACATGTTTTAAAAAATGGATATGTACGCTTGAAACATGTTAAAGATGCAAATGACCTATGGATCCAAAACTTTTAAAGAGAATAACAAATGCTAATTAAATTCTCAAGCGAATATGCAGTGGGATATTTACCCGTGTCAAAAGAGCCACTCTTTTGCCCATTTACTAAAAAGCTGACCTAAATATCATAGATGATTGTAGAGTGATTTATCATGCATAAGGAGCTATATTTTTGTAAGGAATGACCTATGGATTGGGAGTCAACACTAAGTTAAAAATCCCTCACCACACCCTTTTCCCGACCATTGCAAAACCTAATATATAAAAACTAAAAAGAGTTTACAATCCCTAAAATTTACAGACACCTTTTGGAATTATCTCTCTCTACAATTGTGCATTGTGCATTTCCATTTTAGCTATATACTTTTTTTGTTATATCAAAACTTGAGTTTTCACTTTTCCCTTCTTCTCGTAAACAAAAAAGAGATCAAATGCAAATAGATCGCAACAAAATAAAAATTTTATAGTTTATGTATGGAAAAAATTTAAAGCAATAACAAATGCAAGTAAAGAAAATTTATTCACTCACGATTAATGAACACAAAAGTTTTATTTTCCAAGTTTGGGAAATTCCACTAGTTTAACCCCAATAGCTTGGAATTTTATAAGAAAGAGATTTTTCTTCACATGTTATAAAACATGGAGACGCATGCTTGAAACATGTTAAATATGCAAATGACCTATGGATCCATACTTTTTAAAGAGAATAAGAAACGCTCATTAAATTCTCAAGTGAACGTGCTGTGGGATATTGCCCATTGACAAAAAGATGACCTAACGATCATAGATGATTGCATAGTGATTTATCATGCGTAATGGGCTATATTTTTGTAAGGAATGACTTATGGATTGAGTGTCAACACTCAGTTAAAAATTGTCCCGCCTCTCCCTTTTCCCAAGGATTTCAAAACCGAATATGTAAAAACTAAAAAGAGTTTACAATCCCTTAAAATTACAGACACTTTTTGGAATTATCTCACTCTATATTTTTGCATTGTGCATTTCCATTTAAGATTTATAGTTTTTAATTAAATCAAAACTTGATTTTTCACTTTTCCCATCATCTCGTAAACAAAAAAGAGATAAAAGGCAAATAAATCACTACAAAATCAAAATTTTAGAGTTTAAGTATGGAAAAAATTTAAAGCAATAAAAAATGTAAGTAAAGAAAATTTATTCACATGCCACAAAAGAACACAAAACATTCGGTATCCAAGTTTGGGAAATTCCACTAGTTCAACCCCAGTAACTTGGAATTTTATAAGAAAAAGTTTTTTCAACAAATGTTTTAAAAAATGGATATGCATGCTCGAAACATGTTAAAGATGCAAATGGCCTATGGATAAATACATTTTAAAGAGAATAAAAAATACTAATTGAATTCTGAAGTGAAAGTGTGATGGGATATTTACCTGAGTCAAATAAAGTATTATTTTGCCCATTTACAAAAAACTGATCTAGCGATCAAAGATGAATGTAGAGTGATTTATTATGCGTAACGGGCTATATTTTTGTAAGGAAAGACTTATGGATTCGGAGTCAACACTCAGTTCAAAATTCCCCGCCTCACCCTTCTCCCGACGATTGCAAAACCTAATATATAAAAAATAAAAAGAGTTTACAATCCCTAAAAATTACAGACACTTTTTGGAATTATCTCTCTCTGCATTTGTGCATTGTGCATTTCCATTTTACATGTATACTTTTTTCTTAATTCAAAACTTGAGTTTTCACTTTTTCTTTCATCTCATAAACAAAAAAAAAGATAAAAGGCAAAAAGATCACAACAAAATGAAAATTATAGAGTTTAAGTATGGGAAAAATTTAAAACTTTAAAAAATGTAAGTAAATAAAGTTAATTGATACACCACAAATGAACACAAAAGTTTTGTTATCTAAGTTTAGGAAATTCAACCCCAATAGCATGAAATTTTATTAGAAAGTGATTTTTCTACACATTTTTTTAAAAATGGATATGCATGCTTGAAACATGTTAAAGATGCAAATGACCTATTGATCCAAACCTTATAAAGAGAATAAAAAATGCTCATTAGATTGTCAAGTGAACATGCGATGGGATATTTATCCGAGTCAAACAAGCCAATATTTTTCCCATTTACGAAAAGCTGACCTAACGATCATAGATGATTGTAGAGTGATAATGATGCGTAATTGGCTATATTTTTGGAAAGAATGACTTATGGATTGGGAGTCAACACACAGTTAAAAATGCCCCGACTCCCCCTTTTCCCAACAATTACAAAACCAAAAAAGTAAAAAATAAAAAGAGGTTAAAGTCCCTTTATCTCGTAATCAAAACTTGAGTTTTCACTTTTCCCTTTATCTTGTAAACAAAAAAGGAATAAATGTCAGATAGATCACGACAAAATGAAAATTTTAGAGTTTATGTATTGAAAAATTTTAAAGCAATAACTAATGTAAGTAAAGAAAATTTATTTACACACCACAAATGAACAAAAAATTTTTATTTTCCAAGTTTGGGAAATTCCACTAGTTCAACCCCAATAGCTTGGAATTTTATAAGAAAGTGATTTTTATACACATGTTTTAAAAAATGTATATGCATACTTGAAACATGTTAAAGATACAAATGACCAATGGATCCAAACCTTTCAAAGAGAATAACAAACGCTCATTTAATTCTCAAGTGAACGCACGAAGGGATATTTACCCCGAGTCCAACAAGCCATTATTTTGCCCTTTTCCTAACAATTGCAAAACCTAATGTATAAAAACTAAAAAGATTTTACAATCCCTTAAAATTACTGGCACTTTTTGGAATTATTTCTCTCTACATTTGTGCGTTGTGCATTTCAATTTTAGATGTACACTTTGTTCATAAATCAATACTTAAGTTTTCACTTTTCCCTTCATCTCGTAAACAAAAAAAGATATAAAAGGCAAATGCATCACAACAAAATGAAAATATTAGAGTTTATGTATGGAAAAATTTTTAAGCAATAAAAAATATAAGTAAAGTAAATTTATTCACACACCACAAATGAACACAAAAGTTTTGTTATCAGAGTTTGGGAAATTCCACTAGTTCAACCCCAATAGCTTGGAATTTTATGAGAAAGAGATTTTTAAACACATGTTTTAAAAAATGGATATGCGTGCTTGAAACATATTAACGATGCAAATGACCTGTGGATCCAAACATTTTAAAGAGACTAACTTACGCTCATTAGATTCCAAGTGAACGTGTGGTGGGATATTTACCCGAGTCAAACAAGCCATTATTTTGCCCATTCAGAAAAAGGTAACCTAACGATCATAGATGATTGTATACTGATTTATCATACGTTATGGGATTTATTTTTTTAAGGAAGAAGTTATGGATTTGGAGTCAACACTCAGCTAATAAATCCCTCGCCTCCCCCTATTCCCGACAATGGAAAAACCTAATATATAAAAACTAAAAAAAGTTAACAATCCCTAAAAATTACAGTCACTTTTTGGAATTGTCTCTCTCTACATTTGTACATTGTGCATTTCCTTTTAGATGTATACTTTGTTCTTAAATCAAAACTTGAGTTTTCACTTTTCCCTTCATCTCGTAAACAAAAAAGAGATAAAAGGCAAATAGATCACAACAAAATGAAAATTTTAGAGTTTAAGTATGGAAAAAATTTAAAGCAAAAAAAAATTTAAGAAAGAAAATTTATTTACACACCACAAATGAACACAAAAGTTTTCTTATCCATATTTTGGAAATTCCACTAGTTCAACCCACATGTGTTAAAAAATGGATATGCGTGCTTGAAACATGTTTAAGATGCAAATGACCAATGGATCCAAACCTTTTAAAGAGAATAACAAACGGTCATTAAATTCTCAATTGAACGTGTGGAGGGATATTTACCCGTGTCCAAGGAGCCATTATTTTTCCCATCTACAAAAAGCGGATTGAACGATCATAGATGATTGTAGAGTGATTTATGATGTGTAAAGGGCTATGCTTTTGTAAGGAATGACTTTTGGATTGGGAGTCAACACTCATTTAAAAATTCCCCGCCTCCCCCTTTTCCCGACGACTGCAAAACCTAATATATGAAAACAAAATAGAGTTTAGAATCCCTAAAAATTACAGACACTTTTTGGAATTATCTCTCTCTACATTTGTGCCTTGTGCTTTTCCATTTTAGATGTATACTTGTTTCTTAAATCAAAACTTGATTTTGCCCTTTTGCCTTCATCTCGTAGTAAAAAAAGAGATATAAGGCAAATAGATCACAACAAAATGAAAATTTTAGAGTTTAAGTATGGACAAACTTTAAGAAATATCAAATTTAAGTAAAGAAAATTTATTCACACACCACAAATGAACACAAAAGTTTTGTTATCCAAGTTTGGGAAATTCCACTAGCTCAACCCAAATAGTTTGGAATTTTATAAGAAAGATATTTTCTACACATGTTTTAAAAAATAATATGCATGCTTGAAACTTTTTAAAGATGCAAATGACCTATGGATCCAAAACTTTTCAAGAGAATAACAAACGCTAATTAAATTCACAAGTAAATGTGCGGTGGGATATTTACCCGAGTCAAACAAGCCACTATTTTGCCCATTTACAAAAAAGCTGACCTAATAATCAAAGATGAATGTAGAGTGATTTATCATGCATAAAGAGCTATATTTTTGTAACTAATGACTTATGGATTGGGAGTCAACACTATTAAGTATCCCCCGCCTCCCTCTTTTCTCGACGATTGCAAAACCTAATATATAAAAACTAAATAGAGTTTAGAATCCCTAAAAATTACAGACACTTTTTGGAATTATCTCTCTCTACATTTGTGCCTTGCGCATTTTCATTTTAGATGTAAACTTGTTTCTTAAATCAAAACTTGCGTTTTCACTTTTTCCTTCATCTCGTAAACAAAAAAGAGATAAAAGGCAAAGATCACAACAAAACGAAAATTTTAGAGTTTACATATGGAAAAAATTTAAAGCAATAACAAATGTAAGTAAGGAAAATTTATTCACACACCACAAATTAACACAAAAGTTTTGTTATCCAAGTTTAGGAAATTCCATTTCTTCAATCCCAATAGCTTGAAATTTTATAACAAAGTGATTTTTTGACACATGTTTTAAAAAATGGATATTCATGATTGAAACATGTGAAAGATGCAAATGACCAATGGATCCAAACCTTTTAAAGAGAATAACAAACGCTCATTCAATTCTCAAGTGAACGTGCGGTGGGATATTTACCCGAGTCAAACAAGCCATTATTTTGCCCATTCACAAAAAGCTAACCTATTGATCATAGATAATTTTAGAGTTATTTATCCTGGGTAACGGGCTATAATTTTGTAAGGAATGACATATGGTTTGGGAGTCAACACTCTTTTAAAAATCCCTCGCCTCCCCCATTTCCCGATAATTGCAAAACCTAATATATAAAAACTAAAAAGAGTTTACAATCCCTAAGAATTACATGCACTTTTTGGAATTCTCTTTCTACATTTGTGCATTGTGCATTTCCATTTTAGATGTAAACTTTTTTATTAAATCAAAACTTGAGTTTTCACTTTTCCCTCCATCTCGTAAACAAAAAAGAGATAAAAGGCAAATAGATCACAGCAAAATGAAAATTTTAGAGTTTATGTTTGGAAAAAATTTAAAGAATTAACAAATGTAAGTGAAGAAAATTTATTCACACACCATAGATGAAGACAAAAGTTTTGTTATCCAAGTTTGGGAAATTCCACTAGTTCAACCCCAATAGCTTGGAATTTTATGAGAAAGAGATTTTTCTACACACGTTTTAAAAAATGGATATGTGTGCTTCAAACATGTTAAAGATGCAATTGGCCTATTGATTCAAACCTTTTAAAGAGAATAACAAAGGCTCATTAAAGTCTCAAATGAATGTGCAACGGGATATTTACCTGTGTCCAATAAGACATTATTTTGCCCATTTTGAAAAAGCGGATTGAACGGTCATAGATGATTGTAGAGTGATTTATGAGGAGTAACGGGATGTGTTTTTTTAAGGAATGTCTTCTGGATTGGGCGTCAATACTCATTTAAAAAATCCCCCGCCTCCCACTTTTCCCAACGATTGCAAAACCTAATATATAAAAACTAAAAACAGTTTAAAATCCCTAAAAATTACAGACACTTTTTGGAATTATCTCTCTCTACATTTGTGCATTATGCATTTCCATTTTAGATGTATACTTTTTTCTTAAATCAAAACTTGAGTTCTCACTTTTCCCTTCATCTCGTAAACAAAAAAGAGATAAAAGGCAAATAGGTCACAACAAAATGAAAATCTCAGAGTTTATGTATGGAAAAAAAATTAAAGAAATAACAATGTAAGTAAAGAAAAGTTTTTCATACACCACAAATGAACACAAATTTTTTTTATCCAAGTTTTGGAAATTCCACTAGATCTACCCAATTAGCTTGGAATGTTAGAAAGAGATTTTTCTACACATGTTTTTAAAAAATGATATCAATGCTTGAAACAAGTTAAAGATGCAAATGACCTATGGATCCAAACCTTTTAAAGAGAATACCAAACGCTCATTAAATTCTCAAGTGAACGTGCGATGGGATTTTTACCCATGTCCAATAAGACTTTTTTATGCCCATTTTTAAAAAGCGGATCTAACGATCATAGATGATTGTAGAGTGATTTATGATGGGTAATGGGCTGTGTTTTTCTGAGGAATTTCTTCTGGATTGGGAGTCAACACACATTTAAAAATCCCCCACCTCCCCCTTTTCCCGACAATTGCAAAACCTAATATATAAAAACTAAAAAAAATTCACAATCCCTAAAAATTACAGACACTTTTTAGAATTATCTCTCTCTACATTTGTGCATTGTGCATTTCCATTTTAGATGTATACCTTTTTCTTAAATCAAAACTTTAGTTTTCACTTTTCCCTTCATCTCGTAAACAAAAAAGAGATAAAAGGCAAATAGATCACAACAAAATGAAAATTTTAAATTTTAAATATGGAAAAAATTTAAAGAAATAACAATGTAAGTAAAGAAAATTTATTCATATACCACAAATGAACGCAAAAATTTTTTTATCCAAGTTTTGGAAATTCCACTTGATCTACCCAAATAGCTTGGAATGTTATAAGAAAGAGATTTTTCTACACATATTTTTAAAAATGGATATCAATGCTTGAAACATCTTAAAGATGCAAATGACCTACGGATCCAAAACTCTTAAAGAGAATAACAAACGCTAATTAAATTCTCAAGTGAACGTGCGGTGGGATATTTACCCGAGTCAGACATGCCACATTTTTTACCCTTTTACAAAAAAGCTTACCTAACGATCAAAGATGATTGTAAAGTGATTTATCATGGGTAAAGGGCTATATTTTTGTAAGTAATGACTTATGAATTTCTTAGTTAAAAGTCCCTCGCCTTCCCCTTTTCCCTCGCCTTCCCCTTTTCCCGACAATTACAAAACCTCATATATAAAAACTAAAAAAAGTTTATAATCCCTAAAAATTATAGGCACTTTTTGGAATTATCTCTCTCTACATTTCAGCATTGTGCATTTCCATTTTAGATGTATACTTTTTTCTTAAATCAAAACTTGAGTTTTCACTTGTCCCTTCATCTCGTAAACAAAAAATTGAGAAAAACCAAATAGATCATAACAAAATGAAATTTTAGAGTTTAAGTGTGGAAAAAATTTAAAGCAATAACAAATGTAAGTAAATAAAATTTATTAACACAAAAAAATGAACACAAAAAGTTTTGTTATCCAACTTTGGGAAATTCCACTAGTTCAACCAAAATAGCTTGGAAATTTGTGAGACAGATATTTTTTACGCATGTTTTAAAAAATGGATATGTGTGCTTGAAACTTGTTAAAGATGCAAATGACCTATGGATCCAAACCTTTTAAAGAGAATTTACAAACGCACATTAAATTCTCAAGTGAACATACGGTGGGATATTTACCAGAGTCCAACAAGCCATTATTGTGTCCATTTTCAAAAAGTGAACCAAACGATCATATATGATTGTAGAGTGATTTATGATGTGTAACGGGCTATATTTTTGTAAGGAATGACTTCTAGATTTGGAAATCAACACTCATTTAAAAATCCCCCGCCTCCCCCTTTTTTTCGACGATTGCAAAACCTAATAGATAAAAACAAAAAAGAGTTTAAAATCCCCAAAAATTACAACAAAATTTTGGAATTATCTCTCTCTACATTTGTGCATTGTGCATTTCCATTTTAGATGTATAATTGTTTCTTAAATCAAAACTTGAGTTTTCACTTTTTCCTTCATCTCGTAAATAAAAAAGAGATAAAAGGCAAATAGATTTCAACAAAATCAAAATTTTAGAGTTTATGTATGGAAAAATTAATAGCAATAACAAATGTAAGTCAAGAAAATTTATTCAGACACCACAAATGAACACAAAAGTTTTGTTATCCAAGTTTGGGAAATTCATCTAATTCAACCCTAATAGCTTGAAATTTTATGAGAAAAAGTTTTTTCTACACATGTTTTAAAAAATGGATATGCGTGCTTGAAACATGTTAAAGATACAAATGACCTATGGATCCAAACCTTTTAAAGAGAATGACAAACACTCCTTAAATTCTCAAGTGAACGTGCGGTGGGATATTTACCCATGTCGAACAAGCCATTTTTTGCCCATTTTCAAAAATCGGATCGAACGATCATAGATGATTGTAAAGTGATTTATGATGTGTAACGTGCTATGTTTTTGTAAGGAATGACTTCTGGATTGGAGTAAACACTCATTTAAAAATCCCCCACCTCCCCTTTTTCCTGACGATTGCAAAACCTAATATAATAAAACTAAAAACAGTTTATAATCTCTAAAAATTACAGACACTTTTTGGAATGATCTCTCTCTACATTGTGCATTGTTCATTTCCATTTTAGATGTTTACTTGTTTCTTAAATTAAAACTTGAGTTTTCATTTTTCCCTTAATCTCGTAAACAAAAAAGAGATAAAAGGCAAATAGATCACAACAAAATGAAAATTTCAGAATTTATGTATGGAAAAAATTAAAGCAATAACAAATGTAAGTAAAAAAAATTTATTCACACACCACAAATGAACACAAAAGTTTTGTTATCCAATTTTGGGAAATTCCACTAGTTCTATCCCAATAGCTTGGAATTTTATGAGAAAGATATTTTTCTACTCATATTTTAAAAACTGGATATGCGTGCTTGAAACTTGTTAAATATGCAAATGACCTATGGATCCAAACCTTTTAAAGAAAATAAGAAACGCTCATTAAATTCCCAAGTGAATATGCGGTGGGATATTTACCCATGTCCAACAAGCCATTATTTTGCCCATTTACAAAAAGTGGACCGAACGACATAGATGATTGTAGAGTGATTTATGATGCGTAACAGGCTATGTTTTTGTAAGGAACAACTTCTGACTGGGAATCAACACTCATTTAAAAATCCCCCGCCTCCCCCTTTTCCCAACGATTGCAAAACCTAATATATAAAAACTAAAAAGAGTTTACAATCCCAAAAAATTACAAACACTTTTTGGTATTATCTCTCTCTAAATTTTTGCATTGTGCATTTCCATTTTAGATGTATTCTTGTTTCTTAAATCAAAACTTGAGTTGTCACTTTTCCCTTCATCTCGTAAACAAAAAAGAGATAAAAGGCAGATAGATCACAACAAAATGAAAATTTTAGAGTTTATGTATGGAAAAAATTTAAGAAATAACAAATGTAAGTAAAGAAAATTTATTCACACACCACAAATGAACACAAAAGTTTTGTTATCCAAGTTTGGGAAATTCCACTAGATCCACCCAAATAGCTTGTAATTTTATAAGAAAGAGATTTTTCTACACATGTTTTAAAAAAAGGATATGCATGCTTGAAACATGCTAAATTTTCAAATGACCTATGGATCCAAAACTTTTAAAGAGAATAACAAACGCTAATTAAATTCTCAAGTGAACGTGCAGTGGGATATTTACTCGAGTCAAACAACCCACTATTTTGCCCATTTACAAAAAAGTTGACCTAACGATCATAGATGATTGTAGTGTGATTTATCATACATTAAAGGGCTATATTTTTGTAAGTAATGACTTATGGATTGGGAGTCAACACTCAGTTAAATATCCCCCGCTTCCTTCTTTTCGCGACGATTGCAAAACCTAATATATAAAAACTAAATAGAGTTTAGAATCCCTAAAAATTACAGACACTTTCTCGAATTATCTCTCTCTACTTTTGTGCCTTGTGCATTTCCATTTTAGATGTATACATGTTTCTTAAATCAAAACTTGAGTTTTCACTTTTCCCTTCATCTCGTAAACCAAAAAGAAATAAAAGGCAAATAGATCACAACAAAATGATAATTTTAGAGTTTACGTATAGAAAAAATTATATTCAATAGCAAATGTAAGTAAAGAAAATTATTTCACACACCACAAATGAACACAAAAGTTTTGTTATCCAAGTTTAGGAAATTCCACTAGTTCAACCCCAATAGCTTGAAATTTTATAAGAAAGTGATTTTTCTACACATGTTTTAAAAAAGGGATATGCATGCTTGAAACATATAAAGGATGCAAATGACCTATGGATCCAATCCTTTTAAAGAGAGTAACAAACGCTCATTCAATTCTCGACTGAATGTGCGGTGGGATATTTTCCCGAGTCAAACAGGCCATTATTTTGCCCATTCATGAAAAGCTGACCTATTGATCATAGATTATTTTAGAGTGATTGATCATTCGTTATGGGCTATATTTTTTAAGGAATTACTTATGGATTGGGAGTCAACACTCAGTAAAAAATCCCTTGCCTCCCCCTTTTCCCGACATTTGCAAAAGCTAATATATAAAAACTAAAAAGAGTTTACTATCCCTAAAAGTTACAGGCACTTTTTGGAATTATCTCTAGCTAAATTTGTGAATTGTGCATTTCCATTTTAGATGTAAACTTTTTTCTTAAATCTACACTTAAGTTTTCATTTTTTTGTTCATCTCGTAAACTAAAAAGTGATAAAAGGCAAATAGATCACAAAAAAATGAAAATTTTAGAGTTTATGTATGGAAAGAATTTAAAGCAACACAAATCTAAGTAAAGAAATTTTTTCAAGTTTTGTTATCCAAGTTTGAGAAATTCCACTAGTTCAAACCCAACAACTTGGAGTTTTAAGAGAAAGAGATTTTTCTACACATGTTTTAAAAAATGGATATAAGTGCTTGAAACATGTTAAACATGCAAATGACCTATGGATCCAAAACTTTTAAAGAGAATAAAAAATGCTCATTAAATTATTAAGTGAATGTGCGGTCGGATATTTACCTGAGTCCAACAAGCCATTATTGTGCCCATTTACAAAAAGCGGACTGAACGGTCATAGATGATTGCAGAGTGATTTATGATGCGTAATGGCCTATGTTTTTGTAAGAAATGACTTCTGGATTCGGAGTCAATACTCATTTAAAAATCCTCCGCCTCCTCCTTTTCCCGACGAATGCAAAACCTTAAATATAAAAACTAAAAAGAGTTTACAATCCCTAAAAATTACAGACACTCTTTGGAATTACCTCTCTCTACATTTGTGCATCGTGCATTTCCATTTTAGATGTATACTTGTTTCTTAAATCCAAACTTGAGTTTTCACTTTTCCTTAATCTCATAAACAAAAATGAAATAAAAGGCAAATTGTTCACAACAAAATGAAAATTTTAAAGTTTATGTATGGAAAAAATTTAACGCAATAACAAATGTAAGTAAAGAAAATTTATCCACACATGATAAATGAACACAAAAGTTTTGTTATACATGTTTGGGAAATTCCACTAGTTCAACCCCAACAGCTTGGAATTTTATAAGAAAGAGATTTTTCTTCACATGTTTTAAAAAATGGCTATGCATGCTTGAAACATGTTAAAGATGCAAATGACCTATGGATCCAAACCTTTTAAAGAGAATAACAAACGTTCATTAAATTCTCAAGTGAATGTGTGGTGGGATATTTACTCGAGTCAACAAGCCATTATTTTTCCCATTTACAAAAAGTTGACCTAACGATCAGAGATGATTGTAGTGTGATTTATCATGCGTAATGGGCTATAATTTTATAAGGAATGACTTGTGGATTGGGTGTCAACGCTCAGTTAAAAATCCCCCGCCTCCTCCTTTACCCGAGGATGGAAAAACCTAATATATAAAAACTAAAATGAGTGTTGAAACCCTAAAAATTACAAACACTTTTTGGAATTATCTTTCTCAATGTTTGTGCATTATGCATTTCCAATTTAGAAGTATACTTTTTTCTTAAATCAAAACTTGAGTTTTCACTTTTCTCTTCATCTCGTAAACAAAAAAGAGATAAAACGCAAATAGAACACAACAAAATGAAAATTATAGAGTTTACGTATGGAAAAAATTTAAAGCAATAACTAATGTAATTAAAGAAAATTTATTCACCCACCAAAAATGAACACAAAATTTTTTTTATCCAAGTTTAGGAAATTCCACTAGTTCAACCCCAATAGTTTGAAATTCTATAAGAAAGTAATTTTTCTACACATGTTTTAAAAAATGGATATGCATGCTTGAAACATGTAAAAGATTCAAATTACCTATTTATCCAAACCTTTTAAAGAGAATAAAAAACGCTCATTCAATTCTAGAGTGAACGTGTGGGGGGATATTTACCTGAGTCAAACAAGCCATTATTTTGCCCATTCACAAAAAGCTGACCTAACGATCATAGATGATTGTAGAGTCATTTATCTTGCGTAACGGGCTACATTTTTGTATAGAATAACTTATGGATTGGGAGTCAACACTCAATTAAAAATCCCTCGCCTCCCCCTTTTCCCGACAATTGCAAAACCTAATATATAAAAACTAAAAAGAGTTTATATTCCCAAAAAATTACAGGCACTTTTTAGAATTATCTATTTCTACATTTGTGCATTATGCATTTCCATTTTAGATGTATACTTTTTAATTAAATCAAAACTCGAATTTTCACTTTTCCGTTCATTTCGTAAGCAAAAAAGAGATAAAGGCAAATAGATCACAACAAAATGAAAATTTTAGAGTTTATGTATGGAAAAAATTTAAAGCAATAACAAATTTAAGTAAAGAAAATGTATTCACATACCACAAATGCACACAAAAGTTTTGTTAACCAAGTTTGGGAAATTCCCCAACTTCAACCCCTATAGCTTGGAAATTTATGAGAAAGAGATTTTTCTACACATGTTTTAAAAAATGGATATGCGTGCTTGAAACATGTTAAAGATGCAAATGACATATGGATCCAAACCTTTTAAAGAGAATATCAAACGCTCATTAAATTCTCAAGTGAACGTGCAGTGGGATATTTACCCAAGTCCAACAAGCCATTATTTTGTTCATTTTCAAAAAGTGGACCGAACGATCATAGATGAATTTAGAGTGATTTATGATGCGTAACGGGCTATATTTTTGTAAGGAATGACTTCTGGATTCGGAGTCAACACTCAGTTAAAAATCCCCCGCCTCCCCCTTTTCCCGACGCTTGTAAAACCAAATATATAAAAACAAAAAAGAGTTTACAATCCCTAAAAATTACAGACACATTTTGGAATTATCTCGCTCTATATTTGTGCATTTCCCTTTTAGATGTATACTTGTTTCTTAAATCAAAACTTGAGTTTTTACTTTTCCCTTAATCTTGTCAACAAAAAAGAGATAAAAGACAAATAGATCACAACAAAATGAAAATTTTAGATTTTATTGAATGGAAAAATTTTAAAGCAATAACAAATGTAAGTAAAGAAAATTTATTCACACACGATAAATGAACACAAAATTTTTGTTATCCAAGTTTGGAAAATTCCACTCGTTCAACCCCAATTGCCAGGAATTTTATAAGAAAGAGATTTTTCTTCACATGTTTAAAAAAAATGGAAATGCATGCTCTAAACATGATAAAGATGCAAATGATCATTGGATCCAAACCTTTTAAAGAGAATAACAAACATTCATTAAATTCTCAAGTGAACCTGCGATGGGATATTTACCCGAGTCAAACAAGCCATTATTTTGCCTATTTACAAAAAGCTAACCTAACGATCATAGATGATTGTAGTGTGATTTATCATGCGTAACGGGCTATAGTTTTTTAAGGAATCACTTATGGATTGGGTGACAACGCTCATTTAAAAATCCCTCGCCTCCCCCTCTTCTCGAAGATGGCAAAACCTACTATATAAAAACTAAAAAGGGTATAGAAACCCTAAAAATTACAGGCACTTTTGGAATTATCTCTCTCTACATTTGTACATTCTGTATTTCCATTTTAGATGTATTCTTTTTTCTTAAATCAAAACTTGAGTTTTCACTTTTCCATCTTCTCGTGAACAAAAAAGAGATAAAACGCAAAAAGATCACAACAAAATGAAACTTTTAGTGTTACGTATGGAAAAAAATTAAAGCAATAACAAATGTAAGTAAATAAAATTTATTCACACACCACATATGAACACAACATTTTTGTTATCCAAGTTTAGGAAATTCCACTAGTTCAACCCCAATAGCTTGAAATTTTATAAGAAAGTGATTTTTCTACACATGTTTTAAAAAATGGATATGCATGCTTGAAACATGTAAAAGATGCAAATGACCTATGGATCTAACCTCTTGAAGAGAATAAAAAACGCTCATTCAATTCTCAAATGAACCTGCGGAGGGATATTTACCCGAGTCAAAGAAGCATATAGTTTACCCATTCACAAAAAGTTGACCTAACGACCATAGATGATTGTACTGTAATTTATCAAGCATAACGGGTTATATTTTTGTACGGAATGACTTATGGATTGAGAGTCAACTCTCAGTTAAAAAACCCTCGCCGCCCCCTTTTCCCGACAACTGCAAAGCCTAATATATAAAAACTAAAAAGAGTTTACTATCCCTAAAATTTACATGAACTTTTTGGAATTATCTCTCTCTGCATTTGTGCATTTTGCATTTCCATTTTAGATGTATACTTTTTTCTTCAATCAAATCTTGAGTTTTTACTTTTCCCTTCATCTCATAAACCAAAAAGAGATAAAAGGCAAATAGGTCACAACAAACTGAAAATTTTAGAGTATATGTATGCAAAAAATTTAAAGCAACAACAAATGTAAGTAAAGAAAATTTATTCAAAACACCACATATGAACACAAAAGTTTTGTTTTCCAAGTTTGGGAAATTCCACTAGTTCAACCCCAATAGCTTGGAATTTTATGAGAAAGAGATTTTTCTACACATGTTTTAAAAAATAGATATGCATGCTTGAAATATTTAAAACTAGTAAATTACCTATGGATCCAAACCTTTTAAAGAGAATAAAAAAAGCTCCTTCAATTCTCAAGTGAACGTGCGGTGGGATATTTACCCGAGTCAAACAAGCCATTATTTTGCCCATTCCCATAAAGCTGACCAATTGATCATAGATGATTTTAGAGTGAGTTAATCATGAGTAACGGTTTATATTTTTGTAAGGAATGACTTATTGAATGGGAGTCAACACTCAGTTAAAAATTCCTCGCCTCCCCCTTTTCCTGACATTTGCAAAACATAATATATAAAAACTAAAAGGAGTTTACAATCCCTAAAAATTGTAGACACTTTTTGGAATTATCTCTCTCTACATTTTTGCATTGTGAATTTCCATTTTAGATGTATACTTTTTTATTAAATCAAAACTTGAGTTTTCACTTTTCCCTTCATCTCGTAAACAAAAAAGAGATAAAAGGCAAATAGATCACAACAAAATGCAAAATTTTAGAGTTTATGTATGGAAAAAATTTAAAGCAATAACAAATATAAGTAAATAAAATATATTCACAACCCACAAATGAACACAAAAGTTTTGTTATCCAAGTTTGGGAAATTCCACTAGTTCAATCCCAATAGCTCGGAATTTTATCAGAAAGAGATTTTTCTTAACATGTTTTAAAAAAATGGATATGCGTGCTTGTAACATGTTAAAGAAGCAAATAACCTATTGATCCAATCCATTTAAAGAGAATAAAAAATGCACATTAAATTCTCAAGTGAATGTGCGGTGGGATATTTACCCGAGTCCAACAAACCATTAGTCTGCCCATTTACAAAAAGTGGACCGAACGAGCATAGATGATTGTAGAGTGATTTATGATGCATAATGGAACGAGTTCTGGCATGGGAGTCAACTCTCAATTAAAAATCCCCCGCCTCCCCCTTTTCCCGACGATTGCAAAACCTAATATATAAAAACTAAAAAGAGTTTACAATCCCTAAAAATTATAGACACTTATTGGAATTATCTCTCTATACATTTGTGCATTGTGCATTTCAATTTTAGATGTATACTTTTTTCTTAAATCAAAACTTGAGTTTTCACTATTCCCTTAATCTCGTAAACAAAAAAGAGATAAAAGGCAAATTGATCATAACAAAATGAAAATTTTAGATTTAATGTATTGGAAAAAATTTAAAGCAATAAAAAATATAAGTAAAGAAAATTTATTGCACAATGCATAAATGAGCACAAAAGTCTTGTTATCCAAGTTTGGGAAATTCCACTAGTTCAATCCCAATAGCTTGGAATTTTAATCGAAAGCAATTTTTCTTCACATGTTTTAAAAAATGGATATGCATGCTTGAAACATGTTAAAGATGTAAATGACCTATGAATCCAAACCTTTTAAAGTGAATAACAAATGTTCATTAAATTCTCAAGTGAACATCCGTTGGGATATTTACCCGAGTCAAACAAGCCATTATTTTGCCCATTTACAAAAAGCTGACCTAACGATCATAGATGATTGTAGAGTGATTTATCATGCCTAATGGGCTATATTTTTGTAAGGGATGACTTATGGATTGGGTGTCAACGTTCAGTTAAAAATCCCTCACCTCCCCTTTTCCCGAGGGTGGCAAAACATAATATATAAATACTAAAAAGAGTTTAGAAACCCATAAAATTACAGACACTTTTTGGCATTCTCTCTGTCTAGATTTGTGCATTATGCATTTTCATTTTAGATGTATACTTTTTTCTTAAATGAAAAGTTGAGTTTTCACTTTTCGTTCATCTCGTAAACAAAAAAGAGATATAACGAAAAAAGATCACAACAAAATGAAAGTTTTAGAGTTTACGTATGGTAAAAAGCAATAACTAATGGAAGTAATGAAAATTTGTTTACACACCACAAATGAACACAACAGTTTTGTTATCCAAGTTTAGGAAATTCCACTAGTTCAACCCCTATAGCTTGAAATTTTAAAAGAAAGTGATTTTTCTACACATGTTTTAAAAAATGGATATGCATGCTTAAAATATGTAATAGAAGCAAATGACCTATGGATCTAAACCTTTTAAAGAGAATAAAAAACACTCATTCAATTCTCAAGTGAACGTGCGGTGGGATATTTACCTGAGTCAAACAAGCGACTATTTTGCCCATTTAAAAAAATCTGACCTAACGATCATAGATGATTTATCCAGTGTAATGGGAAATACTTTTTTAAGGAATGACTTATGGATTGGGAGTCAACAATAACTTAAAAATCCCCTGCCTCCCCTTTTTCCTGACCATTACAAAACCTAATATACAAAAAACTAAAAAGAGTTTACAATCCCTAAAAATTAAAGGCACCTTTTGGAATTATCTCTCTCTACATTTGTGCATTGTGCATTTCCATTTTAGATGTAAACAATTTTCTGAAATCAAAACTTCAGTTTTCATTTTTCCCTTAATCTAGTAAATAAAAAAGAGATAAAAGCAAATAGATCACAACAAAATAAAAAATTTAGAGTTTATGTATGGAAAAAATTTAATGAATTAACAAATATAAGTAAAGAAAATTTATTCGCACACCACAAATGAACACAGAAGTTTTGTTATCCAAGTTTGGGAAATTCCACTAGATCAACCCAAATATCTTTGAATTTTATAAGAAAGAGATTTTTCTACACAAGTTTTAAAAAAAGGATATGCATGCTCAAAACATGTTAAAGATGCAAATGACCTATGGATCCAAAACTTTTAAAGAGAATAACAAACGCTAATTAAATTCTCAAGTGAACGTGCGGTGGGATTTAGCCAGTGTAACGGGAAATACTTTTGTAAGGAATGACTTATGGATTGGGAGTCAACAATGACTTAAAAATCCTCTGCCTCCCCTTTTTCCAGACCATTGTAAAACCTAATATATAAAAACTAAAAAGAGTTTACAATCCCTAAAAATTAAAGGCACCTTTTGGAATTATCTCTCTCTACATTTGTGCATTGTGCATTTCCATTTTAGATGTAAACAATTTTCTGAAATCAAAACTTTAGTTTTCACTTTTCCCTTAATCTAGTAAACAAAAAAGAGATAAAACGCAAAAAGATCACAACAAAATAAAAATTTTAGAGTTTATGTATGGAAAAAATTTAATGAATTAACAAATGTACGTAAAGAAAATTTATTCACACACCACAAATGAACACAAAAGGTTTGTTATCCAAGTTTGGGAAATTCCACTAGATCAACCCAAATATCTTTGAATTTTATAAGAAAGAGATTTTGCTACACAAGTTTTAAAAAAAGGATATGCATGCTTGAAACATGTTAAAGATGCAAATGACCTATGGATCCAAAACTTTTAAAGAGAATAACAAACACTAATTAAATTCTCAAGTGAACGTGCGGTGGGATATTTACCCGATTCAAACAAGCCACTATTTTGCCCATTTACAAAAAAACTGAATTAATGATCAATGATGATTGTAAAATGATTTATCATGCGTAAAGGGCTATATTTTTGTAAGTAATGACTTATAGATTGGAAGTCAACACTCAGGTAAAAATACCTCACCTCTCCTTTTCCCGACAATGGCAAAACCTAATATATAAAAACTAAAAAGAGTTTACAATCCCTAAAAATTACAAGCACTTTTTGGAATTAACTCCCTCTACATTTGTGCATTGTGCATTTCCATTTTAGATGTATACTTTTTTCTTCAATCAAAACTTGAGTTTTCTCTTTTCCCTACATCTCGTAAACAAAAAATTGAAAAGGGAATAAAATTTCAACAAAATGAAAATTTTAAAGTTTATGTATGGAAAAAATTTCAAGTCATAACAAATGTAAGTAAAGAAAATTTATTCAGACACCACAAATGAACACAAAAGTTTTGTTATCCAACTTTGTGAAATTCATCTAATTCAACCCCCAATAGCTTGGAATTTTATGGGAAAGAGTGTTTTCTACACATGTTTTCAAAAATGGATATGCGTGCTTGAAACATGTTAAAGATGCAAATGCCCTATGGATTCAAACCTTTTAAAGAGAATAAAAAATGCTCATTAAATTCCCAAGTGAACGTGAAATGGGATATTTACCCGAGTCTAACAAGCCATTATTTTGCCCATTTTCAAAAAGCGGTCCTAACAATCATAGAAGATTGTAGAGTGATTTATGATGCGTAACGTGCTATGTTTTTGTAAGGAATGACTTTTAGATTGGAGTCAACACTCATTTTAAAGTCCCCCGCCTCCCCCATTTCTCCACGATTGTAAAAACTAATATATAAAAACAAAAAAGAGTTTACAATCCCTAAAAATTACATACACTTTTTGGAACGATATCTCTCTACAGTGTGCATTGTGCATTTCCATTTTAGATGTTTACTTGTTTCTTAAATCAAAACTTGAGTTTTCACTTTTCCCATACTCTCGTAAACAAAAAAGAGACAAAAGGCAAATAGATCACAACGAAATGAAAATTTTAGAGTTTATGTATGAAATTTTTTTTTATCAATAACAAATGCAAGTAAACAAAATTTATTCATACACGATAAATAAAAACAAAAGTATTGTTATCCAAGCCATTATTTTGCTCATTTACAAAAATCTGACCTAACGATCATAGATGGTTGTAGAGTGATTTATCATGCGTAATGGGCTATATTTTTGTAAGGAATGACTTATGAATTAGGTGTCAACGCTGAATTAAAAATCCCTCACCTTCCCCTTTTCCTGAGGATGACAAAACCTAATATGTAAAAAATAAAAAGAGTTTAGAATTCCTAAAAATTATAGACCCTTTTTTGAATTATCTCTCTTTACATTTGTGCATTGTGCATTTCCATTTATATGTATACTTTTTTCTAAAATCAAAACATGAGTTTTCACTTTTCCCTTCATCTGGCAGACAAAAAAGAGATAAAAGACAAATAGATCACAACAAAATGAAAATTTTTGAGTTTACATATGGAAAAAATTTAACACAATAACAAATGTAAGTAAAGAAAATTTATTCACACACCACAAATGAACACAAAATTTTTGTTATCCATGTTTAGAAAATTCCACTAGCTCAACCCCAATAGCTTGAAATTTTATACGAAAGTGAGTTTTGATCACATGTTTTAAAAAATGGATATGCATGTTTGAAACATATGAAAGATACAAATGACCTATGGATCCAGACCTTTTAAAGAGAATTACAAACGCTCATTCAATTCTCAAGTGAACAAGTGGTGGGATATTTACACACGTCAAACAAGCCAATATTTTACCCATTCTCAAAAAGCTGACCTAACGATCATAGATGATTGTATAGTGATTTGTCATGCGTAATGGGCTATATTTTTTGTAAGGAATGACTTAAGGATAGGGATTCAACACTCAATTAAAAATCCCTCGCCTCCCCCTATTCCCGACAATTGCAAAACAAAAAATATAAAAACTAAAAAGAGTTTACAATCCCTAAAAATTGCAGGCACATTTTTGGATTACCTCTTTCTACATTTGTGCATTATGCATTTCCATTTTAAATGTATACTTTTTTCTTAAATCAAAACTTGAGTTTTTACTTTTCCCTTCATCTCGTAAACAAAAAAGAGAGAAGGGAGGTAGATTTCAACAAAATTAAAATTTTAGAGTTTATAGATGAAAAAAATCTAAAGCAATAACAAATGTAAGTAAAGAAAATTTATTTACACACCACAAATGAACCCAAAAGTTTTTGTTATCCAAGTTTGGGAAATTCCATTAGTTCAACCCCAATAGCTTGGAATTTCATGAGAAAGAGATTTTTCTACACATGTTTTAAAAAATGGATATGTGGCTTGAAACATGTTAAAGATGCAAATGAACTATGGATCCAAACCTTTTAAAGAGATAATAAACGCTCATTAAATTCTCAAGTGAACGTGCAATGGGATATCTACCCATGTCCAAGAAGCCATTATTTTGCCTATTTTCAAAAAGTGGATTGCACGATCATAGATTATTGTAGAGTGATTTATGATGCATAACGCGCTATGTTTTTGTAAGGAATGTCTTCTGGATTGGGAGTCAATACTCATATTAAAATCCCCCGCCTCCCAATTTTCCCGACGATTGTAAAACCTAATATATAAAAACTAAAAAGAGTTTACAATCCCCAAAAATAATAGACACTTTTTGGAATAATCTCTCTCTTCATTTGTGCATTGTGCATTTCTATTTAAGATGTATACTTTTTTTTTAAATCAAAACAAGAGTTTTCACTTTTCCCTTCATCTTGTAAACAAAAAAGAGATAAAGGGCAAATAGATCAAACCAAAATGAAAATTTTAGAGTTTATGTATGGAAAAAATTTAAATAATTATCAAATGTAAGTAAAGAAAATTTATTCACACACCACAAATGAACACAAAAGTTTTGTTATCTAAGTTTGGGAAATTCCACTAGATCAACCCAAATATCTTTGAATTTTATAAGAAAGAGATTTTTCTACACATGTTTTAAAAAAAGGATATGCATGCTTGAATCATGTTAAAGATGCAAATGACGTCAGGATCCAAAACTTTTAAAGAGAATAACAAACGCTAATTAAAGTTTCAAGTGAACGTGTGATGGGATATTTACCCGAGTCAAACAAGCCACTATTTTACCTATTTACAAAAAAACTGACCTAATGCTCAGTAATGATTGTAGAGTGATTTATCATGCGTAAAGGGCTATATTTTTGTAAGTAATGACTTATAGATTGGGAGTCAACACTCTGTCAAAAATACCTCACCTCCCCTTTTCCTGACAATTGCTAAACCTAATATATAAAAACTAAAAAGAGTTTACACTGCCTAAAAATTATGGGCACTTTTCGGAATTATCTCCCTCTACATTTGTGCATTGTGCATTTCCATTTTAGATGTATACTTTTTTCTTAAATCAAAACATGAGTTTTCACTTTTCCCTACATCTCGTAAACAAAAAACTGAAAAGGGAAAAAAATTTCAACAAAATGAAAATTTTAAAGTTTATGTATGAAAAAAATTTCAAGCAATAACAAATGTAACTAAAGAAAATTTATTCAGACACCACAAATGAACACAAAAGTTTTATTATCCAACTTTGTGAAATTCATCTAATTCAACCCCCAATAGCTTGGAATTTTGTGGGAAAGAGTTTTTTTCTACAGATGTTTTGAAAAATGGATATGCGTGCTCGAAACTTGTTAAAGATGCAAATGACCTATGGATCCAAACCTTTTAAAGAGAATAACAAACACTCATTAAATCCCAAGTCAACGTGCGGTGGGATGTTTACCCGAGTCCAACAAGCCATTATTTTGCCCATTTTCAAAAAGCGGTCCTAACAATCATAGAAGATTGTAGAGTGATTTATGATGCGTAACGTGCTATGTTTTTGTAAGGAATGACTTTTAGATTGGAGTCAAGACTCATTTAAAAGTCCCCCGCCTCCCCCATTTCCCCACGATTGTAAAAACTAATATATAAAAACAAAAAAGAGTTTACAATCCCAAAAAATTACAGACACTTTTTGGAATGATATCTCTGTACATTGTGCATTATGCATTTCCATTTTAGATGTTTACTTGTTTCTTAAATCAAAACTTGAGTTTTCACTTTTCCCATACTCTCGTAAACAAAAAAAGAGATAAAAGGCAAATAGATCACAACAAAATGAAAATTTTAGAGTTTATGTATGGAATTTTTTTTATTAATAACAATTGTAAGTAAAGAAAATTTATTCATACACGATAAATGAAAACAAAACTATTGTTATCCAAGCCATTACTTTGCTCATTTACAAAAATCTGAACTAACGATCATAGATAATTGTAGAGTGATTTATTATGCGTAATGGGCTATATTTTTGAAAGGAAGGACTTATGAATTGGGTGTCAACGCTCAATTAAAAATCCCCCACCTCCCCCTTTTCCTGAGGATGACAAAACCTAATATATAAAAAATAAAAAGAGTTTAGAATTCCTAAAAATTATAGACCCTTTTTTGAATTATCTCTCTTTACATTTGTGCACTGTGCATTTCCATTTTATATGTGTACTTTTTTCTAAAATCAAAAAATGAGTTTTCTCTTTTCCCTTCATCTGGCAGACAAAAAAGAGATAAAGAACATTAGATCACAACAAAATGAAATTTTTTGAGTTTACATATGGAAAAAATTTAATGCTATAACAAATGTAAGTAAAGAAAATTTATTCACACACCACAAATGAACACAAAATTTTTGTTATCCATGTTTAGAAAATTCCACTAGTTCAACCCCAATAGCTTGAAATTTTATAAGAAAGTGAGTGTTCATCACATGTTTTATAAAATGGATATGCATGTTTGAAACATGTGAAAGATGCAAATGACGTATGGATCCAAACCTTTTAAAGAGAATTACAAACGCTCATTCAATTCTCAAGTGAACGTACGGTGGGATATTTACACAAGTCAAACAAGCCAATATTTTGCCCATTCTCAAAAAGCTGACCTAACGATCATAGATGATTGTATAGTGATTTGTCATGCGTAATGGGCTATATTTTTTTTAAGGAATCACTTAAGAATTGGGATTCAATACTCAATTAAACATCCCTCGTCTCCCCCTATTCCCGACAATTGCAAAACAAAATATATAAAAACTAAAAAGAGTTTACAATCCCTAAAAGTTGCAGGCACATTTTTGAATTATCTCTTTCTACATTTGTGCATTGTTCATTTCCATTTTAAATGTATAATTTTTTTTAAATAAAAACTAGAGTTTTTACTTTCCCCTTCATCTCGTAAACAAAAAAGAGAAAAGGGAAGTAGATTTCAACAAAATTAAAATTTTAGAGTTTATAGATGAAAAAAATCTAAAGCAATAACAAACGTAAGTAAAGAAAATTTATTTACACACCACAAATGAACCCAAAAGTTTTCGTTATCCAAGTTTGGCAAATTCCACTAGTTCAACCTCAATAGCTTGGAATTTCATGATAAAGAGATTTTTCTACACATGTTTTAAAAAATGGATATGTGGCTTGAAACATGTTAAAGATGCAAATGAAATATGGATCCAAACCTTTTAAAGATATAATAAATGCTCATTAAATTCTCAAGTGAACGTGCAATGGGATATCTAACCATGTCCAAGAAGCTATTATTTTGCCTATTTTCAAAAAGAGGATTCCACGATCATAGATTATTGTAGAGTGATTTATGTTGCATAACGGGCTCTGTTTTTGTAAGGAATGTCTTCTGGATTGGGAGTTACTACTCATATTAAAATCCCCCGCCTCCCCCTTTTCCCGACAATTGTAAAACCTAATATATAAAAACTAAAAAGAGTTTACAATCCCCAAAAATTAAAGACACTTTTTGGAATTATCTCTCTTCATTTGTGCATTATGCATTTCTATTTTAGATGTATACTTTTTTTTAAAATCAAAACTAGAGTTTTCACTTTTCCCTTCATCTCGTAAACAAAAAAGAGATAAAAGGCAAATAGATCACAACAAAATGAAAATTTTAGAGTTTATGTATGGAAAAAATTTAAATAAATAAAAACTGTGAGTAAAGAAAATTTATTCACACACCACAAATGAACACAAAAGTTTTGTTATCCAAGTTTGGGAAATTCCACTAGATCAACCCAAATATCTTTGAATTTTATAAGAAAGAGATTTTTCTACACATGTTTTAAAAAAAGGATATGCATGCTTGAAACATGTTAAAGATGCAAATGACCTCAGGATCCAAAACTTTTAAAGAGAATAAAAAATGCTAATTGAAGTTTCAAGTGAACGTGCGATGAGATATTTACCCGAGTCAAATAAGCCACAATTTTACCCATTTAAAAAACAACTGACCTAATGCTCAATAATGATTGTAGAGTGATTTATCATGCGTAAAGGGATATATTTTTTTAAGTAATGACTTATAGATTGGGAGTCAACACCCTGTCAAACATACCTCACCTCCCTTTTTCCTGACAATTGCAAAACCTAATATATAAAAACTAAAAAGAGTTTACACTCCCTAATAATTATAGGCACTTTTTGGAATTATCTCCCTCTACATTTGTGGATTGTGCATTTCCATTTTAGATGTATACTTTTTTCTTAAATCAAAACATGAGTTTTCACTTTTCCCTACATCTCGTAAACAAAAAACTGAAAAGGGAAAAATATTTCAACAAAATGAAAATTTTAAATTTTATGTATGGAAAAAATTTCAAGCAATAACAAATGTAAGTAAAGAAAATTTATTCAGACACCACAAATGAACACAAAAGTTTTGTTGTCCAACTTTGTGAAATTCATCTAATTCAACCCCCAATAGCTTGGAATTTTATGGGAAAGAGTTTTTTCTACACATGCTTTAAAAAATGGATATGCGTGCTCGAAACATGTTAAAGATGCAAATGACCTATGGATCCAAACCTTTTAAAGAGAATAAAAAACTCTCATTAAATTCCCAACTGAACGTGCGGTGGGATGTTTACCTGAGTCCAACAAGCCATTATTTTGCCCATTTTCAAAAAGCGGTCCTAACAATCATAGAAGATTGTAGAGTGATTTATGATGCGTAACGTGCTATGTTTTTGTAAGGAATGACTTTTAGATTGGAGTCAACACTCATTTAAAACTCCCCCGCTTCCCCCATTTCCCCGCGATTTTAAAAACTAATATATAAAAACAAAAAAGAGTTTACAATCCCTAAAAATTACAGACACTTTTTGGAATGATATCTCTCTACATTGTGCATTGTGCATTTCCATTTTAGATGTTTACTTGTTTCCTATATCAAAATATGAGTTTTCACTTTTCCCATACTCTCGTAAAAAAAAAAAGAGATAAAAGGCAAATAGATCACAACAAAATGAAAATTTTAGAGTTTATGTATGGAAATTTTTTTTATCAATAAAAAATGTAAGTAAAGAAAATTTATTCATACACGATAAATGAAAACAAAAGTATTGTTATCCAAGCCATTATTTTGCTCATTTACAAAAATCTGACCTAACGATCATACATGATTGTAGAGTGATTTATCATGCGTAATGGGCTATATTTATGTAAGGAATGACTTATTAATTGGGTGTACATGCTCAATTAAAAATCCCCCACCTCCCCCTTTTCCTGAGGATAACAAAACCTAATATATAAAAAATAAAAAGAGTTCAGAATTCCTAAAAATTATAGACCCTTTTTTGAATTATCTCTCTTTACATTTGTGCATTGTGCATTTCCATTTTATATGTATACTTTTTTCTAAAATCAAAACATGAGTTTTCTCTTTTTCCTTCATCTGGCAGACAAAAAAGAGATAAAAGACAAATAGATCACAACAAAATGAAAATTTTTGAGTTTACATATGGAAAATATTTAACGTAATAACAAATTTAAGTAAAGAAAATTTATTCACCACCACAAATGAACACAAAAATTTTGTTATCCATGTTTAGAAAATTCCACTAGTTCAACCCCAATAGCTTGAAATTTTATACGAAAGTGAGTTTTCATCACATGTTTTAAAAAATGGATATGCATGTTTGAAACATGTGAAAGATGCAAATGACCTATGGATCCATACCTTTTAAAGAGAATTACAAACGCTCATTCAATTCTCAAGTGAACGTACGGTGGGATATTTACACAAGTCAAACAAGCCAATATTTTGCCCATTCTAAAAAAGCAGACCTAACGATCATAGATGATTGTAAAGTGATTTGTCATGCGTAATGGACTATATTTTTTGTAAGGAATGACTTAAGGATTGGGATTCAACACTCAATTAAAAATCCCTCGCCTCCCCCTATTCCCGACAATTGCAAAACAAAATATATAAAAACTAAAAAGAGTTTGCAATCCCTAAAAATTGCAGGAACATTTTTGAATTATCTCTTTCTACATTTGTGCATTGTGCATTTCCATTTTAAATGTATACTTTTTTCTTAAATCAAAACTTGAGTTTTTACTTTTCCCTTCATCTCGTAAACAAAAAAGAGAAAAGGGAAGTAGATTTCAACAAAATTAAAATTTTAGAGTTTATAGATGAAAAAAATCTAAAGCATTAAAGAAATGTAAGTAAAGAAAATTTATTTACACACCACAAATGAACCCAAAAGTTTTCGTTATCCAAGTTTGGGAAATTCCACTAGTTCAACCCCAATAGCTTGGAATTTCATGAGAATGAGATTTTTCTACACATGTTTTACAAAATGGATATGTGGCTTGAAACATGTTAAAGATGCAAATGAACTATGGATCCAAACCTTTTAAAGAGATAATAAACGCTCATTAAATTCTCAAGTGAACGTGCAATGGGATATCTAACCATGTCCAAGAAGCCATTATTTTGCCTATTTTCAAAAAGTGGAATGCACGATCATAGATTATTGTAGAGTGATTTATGATGCATAACGGGCTATGTTTTCGTAAGGAATGTCTTCTTGATTGGGAGTCAATACTCATATTAAAATCCCCCGCCTCCCCCTTTTCTCGACGATTGCAAAACCTAATATATAAAAACTAAAAAGAGTTTACAATCCCCAAAAATTATAGACACTTTTTGGAATTATCTCTCTCTTCATTTGTGCATTGTGCATTTCTATTTTAGATGTATACTTTTTTTTTAAATCAAAACTAGAGTTTTCACTTTTCCCTTCATCTCGTAAACAAAAAAGAGATAAAAGGCAAATAGATCACAACAAAATGATAATTTTAGAGTTTAGGTATGGAAAAAATTTAAATAAATAACAAATGTAAGTAAATAAAATTTATTCACACACCACAAATGAACACAAAAGTTTTGTTATCCAAATTTGGGAAATTCCACTAGATCAACCCAAATAACTTTGAAATTTATAAGAAAGAGATTTTTCTACACATGTTTTAAAAAAAGGATATGCAAGCTTGAAACATGTTAAAGATGCAAATGACCTCAGGATCCAAAACTTTTAAAGAGAATAACAAACTCTAATTAAAGTTTCAAGTGAACGTGCGATGGGATATTTAACCGAGTCAAACAAGCCACTATTTTACCCATTTACAAAAAAATTGACCTAATGCTCAATAATGATTGTAGAGTGATTTATCATGCGTAAAGGGCTATATTTTTGTAAGTAATGACTTATAGATTGGGAGTCAACACCCTGTCAAAAATACCTCACCTCCCCTTTTCTTCACAATTGCAAAACCTAATATATAAAAACTAAAAAGAGTTTACACTCCCTAAAAAATATAGGCACTTTTTGTAATTATCTCCCTCTACATTTGTGCATTGTCCATTTCTATTTTAGATGTATACTTTTTTCTTCAATCAAAACATGAGTTTTCACTTTTCCCTAAATCTCGTAAACAAAAAAGTGAAAAGGGAAAATTTTTTTAACAAAATGAAAATTTTAAAGTTTATGTATGGAAAAAATTTTAAGCAATAACAAATGTAAGTAAAGAAAATTTATTCAGACACCACAAATGAACACAAAAGTTTTTTTATCCAACTTTGTGAAATTCATCTAATTCAACCCCCAATAGCTTGGAATTTTATGGGAATGAGTTTTTTCTACACATGTTTTAAAAAATGGATATGCGTGCTTGAAACATGTTAAAGATGCAAATGACCTATGGATCCAAACCTTTTAAAGAGAATAACAAACGCTCATTAAATTCCCAAGTGAACGTGCGGCGGGATATTTACCCGAGTCCAACAAGCCATTATTTTGCCCATTTTCAAAAAGCGGTCCTAACAATCATAGATGATTGTAGAGTGATTTATGATGCGTAACATGCTATGTTTTTGTAAGGAATGACTTTTAGATTGGAGTCAACACTCATTTAAAAGTCCCCCGCCTCCCCCATTTCCCCACGATTGTATAAACTAATATACAAAAATAAAGAAAGTGTTTACAATCTCTAAAAATTACAGACACTTTTTGGAATGATATCTCTCTACATTATGCATTATGTATTTCCATTTTAGATGTTTACTTGTTTCTTAAATCCAAACTTGAGTTTTCACTTTTCTCATACTCTCGTAAACAAAAAAGAGATAAAAGGCAAATAGATCACAACAAAATGAAAATTTTGGAGTTTATGTATGGAAATTTTTTTATCAATAACAAATGTAAGTAAAGAAAATTTATTCATTCACGACAAATGAAAACAAAAGTATTGTTATCGAAGCCATTATTTTGCTCATTTACAAAAATCTGACCTAACGATCATTGATGATTGTAGAGTGATTTATCATGCGTAATGGGCTATATTTTTGAAAGGAATGACTTATGAATTGGGTGTCAACGCTCAATTAAAAATCCCCCACCTCCCTCTTTTCCTGAGGATGACAAAACCTAATATATAAAAAATAAAAAGAGTTTAGAAGTCCTAAAAATTATAGACCCATTTTTGAATTATCTCTCTTTACATTTGTGCATTGTGCATTTCCATTTTATATGTATATTTTTTTCGAAAATCAAAACATGAGTTTTCACTTTTCCCTTCATCTAGCAGACAAAAATGAGATAAAAGAACATTAGATCACAACAAAATGAAAATTTTTGAGTTTACATATGGAAAAAATTTAACGCAATAACAAATGTAAGTAAAGAAAATTTATTCACACACCAAAAATGAACACAAAATTTTTGTTATCCATGTTTAGAAAATTCCATTAGTTCAACCCCAATAGCTTGAAATTTTATACGAAAGTGAGTTTTCATCACATGTTTTAAAAAATGGATATGCATGTTTGAAATATGTGAAATATGCAAATGACCTATGGATCTAGACCTTTTAAAGAGAATTAAAAACGTTCATTCAATTCTCAAGTGAACGTACGGTGGGATATTTACACAAGTCAAACAAGCCAATATTTTGCCCATTCTCAAAAACCAGACCTAACGACCATAGATGATTGTATAGTGATTCGTCATGAGTAATGGGCTATATTTTTTGTAAGGAATCACCTAAGGATTGGGATTTAACACTCAATTAAAAATCTCTCGCCTCCCCCTATTCCCGACAATTGCAAAACAAAATATATAAAAACTAAAAAGAGTTTACAATCCCTAAAAATTGCAGGCACATTTTTGAATTATCTCTTTCTACATTTGTGCATTGTGCATTTCCATTTTAAATGTATACTATTGTTTTAAATCAAAACTTGAGTTTTTACTTTTCCCTTCATCTCGTAAACAAAAAAGAGAAAAGGGAAGTAGATTGCAACAAAATTAAAATTTTAGAGTTTATAGATGAAAAAAATCTAAAGCAATAACTAATGTAAGTAAAGAAAATTTATTTACACACCACAGATGAACCCAAAATTTTTCGTTATCCAAGTTTGGGAAATTCCACTAGTTCAACCCCAATAGCTTGGAATTTCATGAGAAAGAGATTTTTCTACACATGTTTTAAAAAATGGATATGTGGCTTGAAACATGTTAAAGATGCAAATGAACTATGGATCCAAACCTTTTAAAGAGATAATAAACGCTCATTAAATTCTCAAGTGAACGTGCAATGGGATATCTAACCATGTCCAAGAAGCCATTATTTTTCCTATTTTCAAAAAGTGGATTGCACGATCATAGATTATTGTAGAGTGATTTCTGATGCATAACAGGCTATGTTTTTGTAGGGAATGTATTCTTGATTGGGAGTCAATACTCATATGAAAATCCCCCGCCTCCCCCTTTTCCCGACGATTGCAAAACCTAATATAAAAAAACTAAAAAGAGTTTACAATCCCCAAAAATTATAGGCACTTTTTGGAATTATCTCTCTCTTCACTTGTGCATTGTGCATTTCTATTTTAGATGTATAATTTTTTTTTAAATCAAAACTAGAGTTTTCACATTTCCCTTCATCTCGTAAACAAAAAAGAGATAAAAGGCAAATAGATCACAACAAAATGAAAATTTTAGAGTTTATGTATGGAAAAAATTTAAAAAAATAACAAATGTAAGTAAAGAAAATTTATTCACACACCACAAATGAACACAAAAGTTTTGTTATCCAAGTTTGGGAAATTCCACTAGATCAACCCAAATATCTTTGAATTTTAGAAGAAAGAGATTTTTCTACACATGTTTTAAAAAAAGGATATGCATGCTTGAAACATGTTAAAGATGGAAATGACCTCAGGATCCAAAAATTTTAAAGAGAATAACAATCGCTAATTAAAGTTTCAAGTGAACGTGCGATGGGATATTTACCCGAGTCAAACAAGCCACTATTTTACCCACTTACAAAAAAACTGACCTAATGCTCAATAATGATTGTAGAGTGATTTATCATGCATAAAGGGCTATATTTTTGTAAGTAATGACTTATAGATTCGGAGTCAACACCCTGTCTAAAATACCTCACCTCCTCTTTTCATGACAATTGCCAAACCTAATATATAAAAACTAAAACGAGTTTACACTCCCTAAAAATTATAGGCACTTTTTGGAATTATCTCCCTCTACATTTGTGCAATGTGCATTTCCATTTTAGATGTATACTTTTTCTTCAATCAAAACTTGAGTTTTCACTTTTCCCTACATCTCGTAAACAAAAAAGTGAAAAGGGAAAAAAATTTCAACAAAATGAAAATTTTAAAGTTTATGTATGGAAAAAATTTCAAGCAATTACAAATGTAAGTAAAGAAAATTTATTCAGACACCACAAATGAACACAAAAGTTTTGTTATCCAACTTTGTGAAATTCATCTAATTCAACTCCCAATAGCTTGGAATTTTATGGGAAAAAGTTTTTTCTACACATGTTTTAAAAAATGGATATGCGTGCTTGAAACATGTTAAAGATGCAAATGACCTATGGATCCAAACCTTTTAAAGAGAATAACAAACGCTCATTAAATTCCCAAGTGAACGTGCGGCGGGATATTTTCCCGAGTCCAACAAGCCATTATTTTGCCCATTTTCAAAAAGCGGTCCTAACAATCATAGATGATTGTAGAGTGATTTATGATGCGTAACGTGCTATGTTTTTGTAAGGAATGACTTTTAGATTGGAGTCAACACTCATTTAAAAGGCCCCCGCCTCCCCCATTTCCCCACGATTGTATAAACTAATATATAAAAACAAAAAAGAGTTTACAATCCCTAAAATTTACAGACACTTTTTGGAATGATATCTCTCTACATTGTGCATTATGCATTTCCATTTTAGATGTTTACTTGTTTATTAAATCAAAACTTGAGTTTTCACTTTTCCCATACTCTCGTAAACAAAAAAGAGATAAAAGGCAAATAGATCTCAAGAAAATGAAAATTTTAGAGTTTATTGATGGAAATTTTTTTTATCAATAACAAATTTAAGTGAAGAAAATTTATTCATACACTATAAATGAAAACAAAAGTATTGTTATCCAAGTCATTATTTTGCTCATTTACAAAAATCTGACCTAAGGATCATAGATGATTGTAGAGTGATTTATCATGCGTAATGGGCTATATTTTTGAAAGGAATGACTTATGAATTGGGTGACAACGCTCAATTAAAAATCCCCCACCTCCCCCTTTTCTTGAGGATGACAAAACCTAATATATAAAAAATAAAAAGAGTTTAGAATTCCTAAAAATTATAGACCTTTTCTGAATTATCTCTCTTTACATTTGTGCATTGTACGTTTCCATTTTATATGTATATTTTTTTCGAAAATCAAAACATGAGTTTTCACTTTTCCCTTCATCTGGCAGACAAAAACAGATAAAAGACAAATAGATCACAACAAAATGAAAATTTTTGAGTTTACATATGGAAAAAATTTAACGCAATAACAAATGTAAGTAAAGAAAATTTATTCACACACCACAAATGAACACAAAATTTTTGTTATCCATGTTTAGAAAATTCCACTAGTTCAACCCCAATAGCTTGAAATTTTATACGAAAGTGAGTTTTCTTCACATGTTTTAAAAAATGGATATGCATGTTTGAAACATGTGAAAGATGCAAATGACCTATGGATCTAGACCTGTTAAAGAGAATTACAAACGCTCATTCAATTCTCAAGTGAACGTACGGTGGGATATTTACACAAGTCAAACAAGCCAATATTTTGCCCATTCTAAAAAAGCAGACCTAACGACCATAGATGATTGTAAAGTGATTTGTCAAGCGTAATGGGCTATATTTTTTGTAAGGAATGACTTAAGCATTGGGATTCAACACTCAATTAAAAATCCCTCGCCTCCCCCTATTCCCGACAATTGCAAAACAAAATATATAAAAACTAAAAAGAGTTTACAATCCCTAAAAATTGCAGGCACATTTTTGAATTTTCTCTTTCTACATTTGTGCATTGTGCATTTCCATTTGAAATGTATACTTTTTTCTTTAATCAAAACTTGAGTTTTTACTTTTCCCTTCATCTCGTAAACAAAAAAGAGAAATGGGAAGTAGATTTGAACAAAATTAAAATTTTAGAGTTTATAGATGAAAAAAATCTAAAGCAATAACAAATGTAAGTAAAGAAAATTTATTTACACACCAAAAATGAACCAAAAAGTTTTCGTTATCCAAGTTTGGGAAATTCCACTAGTTCAACCCCAATAGCTTTGAATTTCATGGGAAAGATATTTTTCTACACATGTTTTAAAAAATGGATATGTGGCTTGAAACATGTTAAAGATGCAAATGAACTATGGATCCAAACCTTTTAAAGAGATAATAAACGCTCATTAAATTCTCAAGTGAACGTGCAATGGGATATCTACCCATGTCCAAGAAGCCATTATTTTGCTTTTTTTCAAAAAGTGGATTGCACGATCATAGATTGTAGAGTGATTTGTGATGCATAACGGGTTATGTTTTTGTAAGGAATGTCTTCTGGATTGGGAGTCAATACTCATTTTAAAATCCCCCGCCTCCCCCTTTTCCCGACGATTGTAAAACCTAATATATAAAAACTAAAAAGAGTTTACAATCCCCAAAAATTATAGACACTTTTTGGAATTATCTCTCTCTTCATTTGTGCATTGTGCATTTCTATTTTAGATGTATAATTTTTTTTTAAATCAAAACTAGAGTTTTCACTTTTCCCTTCATCTCGTAAACAAAAAAGAGATAAAAGGCAAATAGATCACAACAAAATGAAAATTTTAGAGTTTATTTATGGAAAAAATTTAAATAAATAAAAAATGTAGGTAAAGAAAATTTATTCACACACCACAAATGAACACAAAAGTTTTGTTATCCAAGTTTGGGAAATTCCACTAGATCAACCCTAATATCTTTAAATTTTTTATGAAAGAGATTTTTCTACTCATGTTTTAAAAAAAGGATATGCATGCTTGAAACATGTTAAAGATGCAAATGACCTCAGGATCCAAAACTTTTAAAGAGAATAACAAACGCTAATTAAAGTTTCAAGTGAACGTGCGATGGTTATTTACTCGAGTCAAACAAGCCACTATTTTATCCATTTACAAAAAAACTGACCTAATGCTCAATAATGATTGTAGAGTGATTTATCATGCGTAAAGGGCTATATTTTTGAAAGTCATAACTTATAGATTGGGAGTCAACACCCTGTCAAAAAATACCTCACCTCCCCTTTTCCTGACTATTGAAAAACCTAATATATAAAAACTAAAAAGAGTTTACACTCCCTAAAAATTATAGGCACTTTTTGGAATTATCTCCCTCTACATTTGTACATTGCACATTTCCATTTTAGATGTATACTTTTTCTTAAATCAAGACGTGAGTTTTCACTTTTCCCTACATCTCGTAAACAAAAAACTGAAAAGGGAAAAATATTTCAACAAAATGAAAATTTTAAAGTTTATGTATGGAAAAAATTTCAAGCAATAACAAATGTAAGTAAAGAAAATTTATTCAGACACCACAAATGAACACAAAAGTTTTGTTATCCAACTTTGTGAAATTCATCTAATTCAACCCCCAATAGCTTGGAATTTTATGGGAAAGAGTTATTTTCTACACATGTTTTAAAAAATGGATATGTGTGCTCGAAACATGTTAAAGATGCAAATGACCTATGGATCCAAACCTTTTAAAGAGAATAACAAACGCTCAATAAATTCCCAAGTGAACGTTCGGCGGGATATTTACCGAGTCCAACAAGCCATTATTTTGCCCATTTTCAAAAAGCGGTCCTAACAATCATAGAAGATTGTAGAGTGATTTATGATGCGTAACGTGCTATGTTTTTGTAAGGAATGACTTTTAGATTGGAGTCAACACTCATTTAAAACTCCCCCGCTTCCCCCATTTCCCCACAATTGTAAAAACAAATATATAAAAAGAAAAAAAGAGTTTACAATCCCTAAAAATTACAGACACTTTTTGGAATGATATCTCTCTACATTGTGCATTGTGCATTTCCATTTTAGATGTTTACTTGTTTCTTAAATCAAAACATGAGTTTTCACTTTTCCCATACTCTCGTAAACAAAAAAGAGATAAAAGGCAAATAGATCACAACAAAATGAAAATTTTAGTGTTTATGTATGGAATTTTTTTTATCAATAACAAATGTAGGTAAAGAAAATTTATTCATACACGATAAATGAAAACAAAAGTATTGTTATCCAAGCCATTATTTTGCTCATTTACAAAAATCTGACCTAACGATCAAAGCTGATTGTAGAGTGATTTATCATGCGTAAAGGGCTATATTTTTGTAAGGAATGACTTATCAATTGGGTGTCGACCCACAATTAAAAATCCCCCACCTCCCCCTTTTCCTGAGGATGACAAAACCTAATATATAAAAAATAAAAAGAGTTTAGAATTCCTAAAAATTATAGACCCTTTTTTGAATTATCTCTCTTTACATTTGTGCATTGTGCATTTCCATTTTATATGTATACATTTTTTTAAAATGAAAACATGAGTTTTCACTTTTCCCTTCATCTGGCAGACAAAAAAGAGATAAAAGACAAATAGATCACAACAAAATGAAAATTTTTGAGTTTACATATGGAAAAAATTTAACGCAATAACAAATGTAAGTAAAGAAAATTTATTAACACACCACAAATGAACACAAAATTTTTTTTATCCATGTTTAGAAAATTCCACTAGTTCAACCCCAATAGCTTGAAATTTTATACGAAAGTGAGTTTTCATCACATGTTTTAAAAAATGGATATGCATGTTTGAAACATGTGAAAGATGCAAATGACCTATGGATCCAGACCTTTTAAAGAGAATTACAAACGCTCATTCAATCCTCAAGTGAACGTACAGTGGGATATTTACACAAGTCAAACAAGCCAATATTTTGCCCATTCTCAAAAAGCAGACCTAACGACCATTGATGATTGTAAAGTGATTTGTCATGCGTAATGGGCTATATTTTTTGTAAGGAATGACTTAAGGATTGGGATTCAACACTCAATTAAAAATCCCTCGCCTCCCCCTATTGCCGACAATTGCAAACTAAAATATATAAAAACTAAAAAGAGTTTACAATCCCTAAAACTTTCAGGCACATTTTTGAATTATCTCTTTTTACATTTGTGCATTGTGCATTTCGATTTTAAATGTATAACTTTTTCTTAAATCAAAACTTGAGTTTTTACTTTTCCCTTCATCTCGTAAACAAAAAAGAGAAAAGGGAAGTAGATTTCAACAAAATTAAAATTTTAGAGTTTATAGATGAAAAAAGTCTAAAGCAATAACAAATTTAAGTAAAGAAAATTTATTTACACACCACAAATGAACCCAAAAGTTTTCGTTATCCAAGTTGGGAAAATTCCACTAGTTCAACCCCAATAGCTTGTAATTTCATGAGAAAGGGATTTTTCTACACATGTTTTAAAAAATAGATATGTGGCCTGAAACATGTTAAAGATGCAAATGAACTATGGATCCAAACCTTTTAAAGAGATAATAAACGCTCATTAACTTCTCAAGTGAACGTGCAATGGTATATCTACCCATGTCCAAGAAGCCATTATTTTGCCTTTTTTTAAAAAGCGGATTGCACGATCATAGATTGTAGAGTGATTTGTGATGCATAACGGGCTATGTTTTTGTAAGGAATGTCTTCTGGATTGGGAGTCAATACTCATATTAAAATCCCCGGCCTCCCCCTTTTCCTGACGATTACAAAACCTAATATAAAAAAACTAAAAAGAGTTTACAATCCCCAAAAATTATAGACACTTTTTGGAATTATCTCTCTCTTCATTTGTGCATTGTGCATTTCTATTTGAGATGTATACTTTTTTTTTTTAAATCAAAACTAGAGTTTTCACTTTTCCCTTCATCTCGTAAACAAAAAAGAGATAAAAGGCAAATAGATCACAACAAAATGAAAATTTTAGAGTTTATGTATGGAAAAAATTTAAATAAATAAAAAATGTAAGTAAAGAAAATTTATTCACACACCACAAATGAACACAATTTTTTTTATCCAAGTTTGGGAAATTCCACTAGATCGACCCAAATATCTTTGAATTTTATAAGAAAGAGATTTTTCTACACAATTTTTTAAAAAAGTATATGCATGCTTGAAACATGTTAAAGATGCAAATGACCTATGGATCCAAAAATTTTAAAGAGAATAACAAACGCTAATTAAATTCTTAAGTGAACGTGTGGTGGGATATTTACCCGATTCAAATAAGCCACTAGTTTGCCCATTTTCAAAAAAATTGAATTAACGATCAATGATGATTGTACAGTGGATTATGATGCGTAAAGGGCTATATTTTTGTAAGTAATGACTTATAGACTAGGAGTCTACAGTCATGTAAAAATACCTCGCCTCCCCTTCTCCCGATATTGCAAAACCTAATATATAAAAACTAAAAAAAGTTTACAATCTCTAAAAATTACAGGCACTTTTTGGAGTTATCTCCCTCTACATTTGTGCATTGTGCATTTCTATTTTAGATGTCTACTTTTTTCTTAAATCAAAACTTGAGTTTTCACTTTTCCCTTCATCTCGTAAACAAAAAAGAGAAAAGGGAAAAAGATTTCAATGCAGTGAAAATTTTAAAGTTTATATATGGAAAAAATATAAAGCAATAACAAATGTAAGTAAATAAAATTTATTCAGAAACCACAAATGAACACAAAAGTTTTGTTATCCAAGTTTGGGAAATTCATCTACTTCAACCCCAATAGCTTGGAATTTTGTGCGAAAGAGATTTTTCTACACATGTTTTAAAAAATGGATATCCGTGCTTGAAACATGTTAAATATTCAAATGACTTATGGATCCTAACCTTTTAAAGAGATAACAAACGCCCATTAAATTCTCAAGTGAACGTGCAATGGGATATTTACCCGTGTCAGAGAAGCCTTTATTTTGCCTATTTTCAAAAAGCGGATCACACGATCATAGATGATTGTAGAGTGATTTATGATGCGTAACGGGCTATGTTTAAGTAAGGAATGTGTTCTGGATTGGGAGTCAACACTCATATTAAAATCCCCCGTCTCCCCCTTTTCCCGATGATTGCAAAACCTAATATATAAAAAGTAAATAGAGTTTACAATCCCCAAAAATTACAGACACTTTTTGGAATTATCTCTCTCTACATTTGTGCATTGCAAATTTCCATTTTAGATCTATACTTTTTTCTTAAATCCAAACTAGAGTTTTCACTTTTCCCTTCATCTCGTAAACAAAAAAGAAATAAAAGGCAAATAGATCACAACAAAATGAAAATTTTAGAGTTTATGCATGGAAAAAATTTAAAGAAATAACAAATGTAAGTAAAGAAAATTTATTCACACACCACAAATGAACACAAAATTTTGTTATCCAAGTTTGGGAAATTCCACTTGATCCACCCAAATATCTTTGAATTTTATAAGAAAGAGATTTTTCTACACTTGTTTTGAAAACAGGATATGCATGCTTGAAACATGTTAAAGATGCAAATGACCTATGGATTAAAAACTTTTAAAGAGAATAAAAGAAGCTAATTAAATTCTCAAGTGAACGTGCGATGGGATATTTACCCGAGTCAAACAAGCCACTATTTTGCCCATTGACAAAAAAACTGACCTAACGCTCAATGATGATTGTAGAGTGATTTACCATGCGTAATGGGCTATATTTTTGTTGGTACTTATAGATTGGGAGTCAACACTCTGTCAAAAATACCTCACCTCCCCTTTTCCAGACAATTGCAAAACCTAATATATAAAACTAAAAAGATTTTACACTCCCTAAAAATTATAGCAACTTTTTGGAGTTATCTCCTTCTACATTTGTGTATTGTGCATTTCCATTTAAGATGTATACTTTTTTCTCAAATCAAAACTTGAGTTTTCACTTTTCCCTACATCTTGTAAACAAAAAAGTGAAAAGGGAAAAAAATTTCAACAAAATGAAAATTTTAAAGTTTATGTATGGAAAAAATTTCACGCAATAAAAAATGTAAGTAAAGAAAATTTATTCAGACACCACAAATGAACACAAAAGTTTTGTTATCCAACTTTGTGAAATTCATCGAATTCAACCCCAATAGCTTCGAATTTTATGGGAAAGAGTTTTTTCTACACATGTTTTAAAAAATGGATATGCGTGCTTGAAACATGTTAAAGAAGCAAATGACCTAAGGATATAAACCTTTTAAAGAGAACAAACGCTCATTAAATTCCCAAGTGAATGTGTGGTGGGATATTTACCCGAGTCCAACAAGCCATTATTTTGCCCATTTTCAAAAAGCGGTCCTAACAATCATAGAAGATTGTAGAGTGATTTATGATGCGTAACGTGCTATGTTTTTGTAAGGAATGACTTTTAGATTGGATTCAACACTCATTTAAAAATCCCCGGCCTCCCCCATTTCCCGACGATTGTAAAAACTAATATATAAAAACAAAAAAGAGTTTACAATCCCTAAAAATTACAGACACTTTTTGGAATGATATCTCTCTATATTGTGCATTGTGCGTTTCCATTTTAAATGTTTACTTGTTTCTTAAATCAAAACTTGAGTTTTCACTTTTCCCATAATCTCGTAAACAAAAAAGAGATAAAAGGCAAATAGATCACAACAAAATGAAAATTATAGAGTTTATGTATGGAAAAAATTTATAGCAATAACAAATGTAAGTAATGAAAATTTATTCATACACGATAAATGAACACAAAAGTATTGTTATCCAAGTTCGGGGAATTCCCCTAGTTCAACCCCCTCTAGCTTGGAATTTTATAAGAAATAGATTATTCTTCACATGTTTTAAAATATGGATGTGCATGCTTGAAACATGTTAAAAATGTAAATGACCTATGGATCCAAATATTTTAAAGAGAATAACAAAATTCATTAAATTCTCAAGTGAACGAGCGGTGGGATATTTACACGAGTCAAACAAGCCATTATTTTTCTCATTTACAAAAATCTGACCAAACGATCATAGATAAATGTAGAGCAATTTATCATGCGTAATGGGCTATATTTTTGTAAGGAATGACTTATGAATTGGGTGTCAACGCTCAGTTAAAAATCCCCCACCTTCCCCTTTTTCTGAGGATGACAAAACCTAAAATATAAAAAATAAAAAGAGTTTAGAATTCCTAAAAATTATAGACCCTTTTTTGAATTATCTTTCTTTACATTTGTGCATTGTGCATTTCCATTTTAGATGTATACTTTTTTCTAAAATCAAAACTTGAGTTTTCACTTTTCCCTTCATCTCGCAGACAAAAAAGAGATAAAAGGCAAACAGATCACAACAAAATGAAAATTTTTGAGTTTATATATGGAAAAAATTTAAACCAATAACAAATGTAAGTAAAGAAAATTTATTCACACACCACAAATGAACACAAAATTTTTTTTATCAAAGTTTAGGGAATTCCACTAGTTCAACCCCAATAGCTTTAAATTTATACGAAAGTGAGTTTTCATCACATGTTTTAAAAAAATGGATATGCATGTTTGAAACATGTAAAAGATGCAAAATGACCTATGGATCCAAACCTTTTAAGGAGAATTACAAACGCTCATTCAATTCTCAAGTGAACGTGTAGTGGATATTTACCCAAGTCAAACAAGCCATTATTTTCCCATTCTCAAAAACTGACCTAACGATCATAGATAATTGTATAGTGATTTGTCATGCGTAACGGGCTATATTTTTGCAAGGAATGACTTATGGATTGGGAGTCTACACTCAGTTAAAAATCCCTCGCCACCCCCTATTCCCAAAAATTGCAAAACAAAATATATAAAAACTAAAAAGAGTTTACAATCCCTAAAAATTACAGGCTATTTTTGGAATTATCTCTCTCTACATTTGTGCATTGTGCTTTTCCATTTTAGATGTATACTTTTTTCTTAAATCAAAACTTGAGTTTTCACTTTTCCCTTCATCTCGTAAACAAAAAAGAGAAAAGGGAAGTAGATTTTAACAAAATGAAAATTTTAGAGTTTATGTACGGAAAAATTTAAAGCAATAAAAAATGTAAGAAAAGAAAATTTATTCACACACCACAAATGAACACAAAAGTTTTTGTTATCCAAGTTTGGGAAATTCAACTAGTTCAACCCGAATAGCTTGGAATTTTATGAGAAAGAGATTTTTCTACACATGTTTTAAAAAATGGATATACGTGCTTGAAACTTGTTAAAGATGCAAATGACCTTTGGATCCATAGCTTTTAAAGACAGTAACAAACGCTCATTAAATTCTCAAGTGAACGTGCTGTTGGATATTTACCCGTGTCCAACAAGCCATTATTTTTGCCATTTACAAAAAGCGGATCGAACGGTCATAAATGATTGTAGAGTGATTTATGATGCGTAATGGGCTATGTTTTTGTAATGAATGACTTTTGGATTGGGAGTCAACACTCATTTAAAAATCCTCTGCCTCCCCCTTTTCCCAAAAATTACAAAACCTAATAACTAGAAACTAATAGGAGTTTACAATCGCAAAAAATTATAGAAACTTTTTGGAATTATCTCTCTATACATTTGTGCATTGCGCATTTCCATTTTAAGATGTATACTTGTTTCTTAAATCAACACTCGAGTTTTCACTTTTCCCTTCATCTCGTAAACAAAAAAGAGATAAAAGGCAAATCGATCATAACAAAAAGAAAATTTTAGAGTTTATGTATGGAAAAAAATTAAGAAATAACAAATGTAAGTAAAGAAAATTTATTCACACACCACAAATGAACACAAAAGTTTTGTTATCCAAGTTTGGGAAATTCCACTAGATCAACCCAAATAGCTTGTAATTTTATAATAAAGTGATTTTTCTACACATGTTTTAAAAAAATGATAAGCATGCTTGAAACATGTTGAAGATGCAAATGACCTATGGATCCAAAAAATTTAAAGAGAATAAAAAAAGCTAATTAAATTCTCAAGTGAACGTGCGGTGGGATATTTACCCGAGTCAAACAACCCACTATTTTGCCCATTTACAAAAAAGCAGACCTAACGATCAAAGATGATTGTAGAGTGATTTATCATGCATAAAGGGTTATATTTTTGTAAGTAATGACTCAGTTAAATATACCCCGCCTCCCCCTTTTCCTGAGAACTGCAAAACCTAATATATGAAAAATAAGAAGAGTTTAGAATCCCTAAAAATTACAAACACTTTTTTGAATTATCTCTCTCTACATTTGTGCCTTGTGCATTTCCATTTTAGATGTATACTTGTTTCTTCAATAAAAACTTGAGTTTTCACTTTTCCCTTCATCTCGTAAACAAAAAAGAGATAAAAATCAAAAGGAACACAACAAAATAAAAAATTTAGAGTTTACGTATGGAAATTTTTTTACGAAATAACAAATGTAAGGAAATAAAATTTATTCACATACGACTAATGAACACAAAAGTGATTTTATAACAAAGTGATTTTTTTACATGTGTTTTAAAAATGGATATGCATGCATCAAACATGTAAAAGAAGCAAATGACCTATGGATCCAAACCTTTTAAAGAGAAAAAAAAACGCTCATTCAATTCTCAAGTGAACGTGCGGTGGGATATTTACTCGAGTCAAACAAGCCATTATTTTGACGTTTCTCAAAAAGCTGACCTAACGATCATAGATGATTGTAGAGTGATTTATCATGCGTAATGGGCTATGTTTTTGTAAGGAATGACTTATGGAATGGGAGTCAACCCTCAGTTAAAAATCCCTCGCCTCCCCCTTTTCCCCACAATTGCAAAACCTAATATGTAAAAACTAAAAAGGGTTTACTTTCCCAAAAAATTACTAGCACTTTTCGGAATTTTTTTTCACACCACAAATGAACACAAAATTTTTGTTATCCAAGTTTGGGAAATTCCACTTGTTCAACCCCAACAGCTTGAAGTTTTATGAGAAAGAGATTTTTCTACAGATGTTTTAAAAAATGGATATGCGTGCTCAAAACATGTTAAAGATGCAAATGACCTATGGTTCCAAAAGATTTAAAGAGAATAACAAACACCCATTAAATTCTCTAGTGAACGTGCAGGGGGATATTTACCTGAGTCCAACAAGCCATTATTGTGTCCATTTACAAAAAACGGACTGAATGGCCATAGATGATTGTAGAGAGATTGATGATGTGTAAGGGGCTATATTTTTGTAAGGAATGACTTCTGGATTGGGAATCAGCACTCATTTAAAAATCCCCTGTCTCTCCCTTTTCCTGACGAATGCAAAACCTAAAATATAAAGACTAAAAAGAGTTTAAAATCCCTAAAAATTCCAGACACTTTTCGGAATTATCTCTCTCCACATTTGTGCATCGTGCATTTCCATTTTAGATGTATACTTGTTTCTTTAATCCAAACTTGAGTTTTCACTTTTCCCTTAATCTCGTAAACAAAAAAGACATAAAAGGCAAATTGATCACAACAAAATGAAAATTTTAGAGTTTATGTATAGAAAAATTTTAATGCAATAGCAAATGTAATTAAAGAAAATTGATTCACACACGAAAAATGAACACAAAAGTTTTGTGATCCAAGTTTGGGAAATTCCACTAGTTCAACCCCAATAGCTTGGAATTTTATAAGAAAGAGATTTTTCTTCACATGTTTTAAAAAATGGATATGCATGCTTGAAACATGTTTAAGATGCAAATGACCTATGGATCCAAACCTTTTAAAAAGAATAATAACCATTCATTAAATTCCCAAGTGAACGTGCCGTGCGATATTTACCCGAGTCAAACAAGCCATTATTTTGCCCATTAACAAAAAATTGAACTAACGATCATAGATGATTGTAGAGTGATTTATCATGCATAACGGGCTACATTTTTGTAGGAATGACTTGTGGATTGGGTGTCAATGATTAGTTAAAAATCCCCTACCTCCCCCTTTTAGCAAGGATGGCAAAACCTAATATATAAAAACTAAAAAGAGTGTGAAAATCCTAAAAATTACAGACACTTTTTGGAATTATCTCTCTACATTTCTACATTCTGCATTTCCATTTTAGATGTATACTTTTTTCTTAAATCAAAACTTGCGTTTTCACTTTTCTCTTCATCTCGTAAACAAAAAAGAGTTAAAACTCAAATAGAACACAACAAAATGAAAATTTTAGAGTTTACGTATGGAAAAAATTTAAAGCAATAACTAATGTATGTAAAGAAAATTTATTCACACACCAAAAATGAACCCAAAATTTTTGTTATCCAAGTTTAGGAAATTCGACTAGTTCAACCCCAACAAATTGAAATTCTATAAGAAAGTAAGTTTTCTACACATGTTTTAAAAAATGGATATGCATGCTTGAAACATGCAAAAGATGCAAATGAGCTATTGATCCAAACCTTTTAAAGAGAATAAAACGCGTTCATTCAATTCTCAAGTGAACATGAGGGGGGATATTTACCCGGGTCAAACAAGCCATTATTTTGCCCATTTACAAAAACTGACCTAAAGATCATAGATGATTGTCGAGTGATTTATCATGCATAACGGGCTATATTTTTGTATGGAATGACTTGGATTGGGAGTCAACACTCAATTAAAAATCCCTCGCCTCCTCCTTTTTTCTGAAAATTTCAAAACCTAATATATAAAAACTAAAAAGAGTTTACAATCCCTAAAAAATACAGGCACTTTTTAGAATTATCTTTTTCTACATTTTTGCTTTCTGCATTCCCATTTTAGATGTATACTTTTTATTAAATCAAAACTTGAGTTTTCACTTTTCCCTTCATCTAGTAAACAAAAAAGAGATAAAAGGCAAATAGATCACAATAAAATGAAGACAACAGCTTTGTTATCCAAGTTTAGGAAATTCCACTAGTTCAACCACAATATCTTGAAATTTTATGAGAAAGATATTTTTCTACACAAGTTTTAAAAAATGGATATGCGTGCTTATAAAATGTTAAAGATGCAAATGACCGATGGATCAAACCTTTTAAAGAGAATAACAAACGCTCATTAAATTCTCTAGTGAACGTGTAGTGGGATATTTACCTGAGTCCAACAAGCCATTATTTTGCTCATTTACAAAGAGAGGACTGAACGATCATAGATGAATTTTGAGTGATTTATGATGCGTAATGGGTTATGTTTTTGTAGGGAATGACTTCTGGATTGGGCGTCAACACTCATATAAAAATCCCCCAGCTCCCCCTTTTCCCAACGATTGCAAAACCTAATATATAAAAACTAAAAAGAGTTTACAATCCCAAAAAATTACAAACACTTTATGGAATTATCTCTCTCTACATTTGTGCATTGTGCATTTCTATTTTAGATGTATACTTGTTTCTTAAATAAAAACTTGAGTTTTCACTTTTCCCTTAATCTCGCAAACAAAAAAGAGATAAAAAGCAAATGGCTCACAACAAAATGAAAATTTTACACTTTATGAATGGAAAAACATTAAAGCAATAACAAATGTAAGTAAAGAAAATTTATTCACACACGATAAATGAACACAAAAGTTTTGTTATCCAAGTTTGGGAAATTCCACTAATTCAACCCTAATTGCTTGGAATTTTACAAGAAAGAGATTTTTCTTCACATGTTTTAAAAAATGGATATGCACGCTTGAAACTTGTTAAAGATGCAAATGACCTATGGATCCAAACCTTTTAAAGAGAATAAAAAACGTTCATTAAATTCTCAAGTGAACGTGCGGTGGGATATTTACCCGAGTCAAACCAACCATTATTTTGCCCATTTACAAAAAGCTGACCTAACGATCATAGATGATTGTAGAGTGATTTATCATGCGTAACGGGCTATATTTTTGTAGAGAATGACTTATGGATTGGGTGTCAATGCTCAGCTAACAATCCCACTCCTCCCCCTTCTTCTGAGGATGACAAAATCTAATATATAAAAACTAAAATGAGTTTGGAAACCGTAAAAATTAAAGACACTTTTGGAATTATCTCTCTACATTTGTGGATTCTGCATTTCCATTTTAGATGTATTTTTTTCTTAAATAAAAACTTGAGTTTTCGCTTTTCCATCATCTCGTAAACAAAAAAGAGATTAAACGCAAAAAGATCTCAACAAAATGAAAATTTAAGAGTTTACGTATGGAAAAAATTTAAAGCAATAACTAATGTGAGTAAAGAAAATTTATTCACACACCACAAATGAACACTACAATTTTGTTATCCAAGTTTAGGAAATTCCACTAGTTCAACCCCAATAGCTTGAAATTTTATAAGAAAGTAATTTTTCTACACATGTTTTAAAAAATGGATATGCATGCTTGAAACATGTAAAAGATGCAAATTATCTATGGATCTAAACCTTTTAAATAAAACAAAAAATGCTCATTAAATTCTCAAGTGAACATGCGGTGGGATATTTATCCGAGTCAAATATGCCACTATTTTTCCCATTTACAAAAAAGCTGACCTAACGATCAAAGATGATTGTAGTGTGATTTATCATGAATAAAGGGCTATATTTTTGTAGGTAATGACTTATGGATTGGGAGTCAACACTCAGTTAAATATCCCTGCCTCCCCCTTTTCCCGACGATTGCAAAACCTAATATATAAAAACTAAAGAGAGTTTAGAATCCCTGAAAATTATAGACACTTTTTAAAATTATCTCTTTCTTCATTTGTGCCTTGTGCATTTCCATTTTAGATGTATACTTGTTTCTTAAATCAAAACTTGAGTTATCACTTTCCCTTCGTCTCGTAAACAAAAAAGAGATAAAAGGCAAATAGATCACAACAAAATGAAAATTTTGGAGTTTACGTATGGAAAAAATTTAAAGCAATAAAAATGTAAGTAAAAAAAATTTATTCTCACACCACAAATGAACACAAAATTTTTGTTATCCAAGTTTAGGAAATTCCACTAGTTCAACCCCAATAGCTTGAACTTTTATATGAAAGTGATTTTTCTACACACATTTTAAATAATGGTTATGCATGCTTGAAACATGTAAAAGATGCAAATGAGCTATGGATCCAAATCTTTTAAAGAGAATAACAAACACTCATTCAATTTTTAAGTGAACAAGTGGTCGGATATTTACCCGAGTCGAACAAGCCATTATTTTGCCCATTCACATAAATCTGACCTATTGATCATAGATGATTTTAAAGTGATTTATCATGCGTAATGGTTTATATTTTTGTAAGGAATGACTTATGGATTGGGTGTCAACACTCAAGTAAATATTCCTCGCCTCCCCCTTTTCCTGATGATTGTAAAACCTAATATATAAACACTAAAAAAGTTTACTATCCCTAAAAATTATAGAAACTTTTTGGAATTATCTCTCTCTACATTTGTGCAGTGTGCATTTCCATTTTAGATGTAAACTTTTTTCTTAAATCAAAACTTGAGTTTTCACTTTTCCCTTCATCTCGTAAACTAAAAAGTGATAAAAGGCAAATAGATCACAACAAAATGAAAATTTTAGAGTTTAAGTATGGAAAAAATTTAAAGCAATAATAAATGTAACTAAAGAAAATTTTTTCACACACCACAAATGAACACAAAAGTTTTGTTATCCAAGTTTGGGAAATTCCACTAGTTCAACCCTAATAGCTTGGAATTTTATGAGAAAGATATTTTTCTGCACATATTTTAAAAAATGGATATGCGTGCTTGAAAAATGTTAAAGATACAAATGCCCTTTGGATCCAAACCTCTTAAAGAGAATAACAAACGCCCATTAAATTCTCAAGTGAACGTGCGGTGGGATATTTACCCAAGTCCAACAAGCCATTATTTTGCCCATTTACAAAAACCGGACTGAACGATCATAAATGATTGTAGAGTGATTTATGATGCGTAACATACTATGTTTTTGTAAGGAATGACTTTTGGATTGGGATTCAACACTCATTTAAAAATCCTCCACCTCCCCCTTTTGTCGACGATCGCAAAACCTAATATACAAAAACTAAAAAGAGATTACAATCCCAAAAAATTACAGACACTTTTCGGAATTCTCTCTCTCTTCATTTATGCATTGTGCATTTCCATTTTAGATGTATACTTGTTTCTTAAATAAAAACTTGAGTTTTCACTTTTCCCTTAATCTCGTTAACAAAAAAGAGATAAAAGGCAAATTGATCACAACAAAATGAATTTTTAGAGTTGATGTTTCGAAAAATTTTAAAGTAACAAGAAATGAAAGTAAAGAAAATTTATTCACACACAATAAATGAACACAAAAGTTTTGTTATCCAAGTTTGGGAAATTCCACTAGTTCAACCCCATTTAGCTTGGAATTTTATAAGAAAGAAATTTTTCTTCACATGTTTTACAAAATAGATATGCATGGTTGAAACATGTTCAAGATGCAAATGACCTATGGATCCAAACCTTTTAAAAAGAATAACAAACGTTCATTAAATTCTCAAGTGAATGTGCGGTGGGATATTTACCCAAGTCAAACAAGCCATTATTTTGCCCATTTACGAAAAGCTCTCCTAACAATCATACATGATTCTTGAGTGATTTATCATCCATAATGGGCTATATTTTTGTAAGGAATGACTTATGAATTTGGTGTCAACACTCAGTTAAATATCCCCCGCCTCCCCCGTTTCCCGAGGATGGCAAAACCTAATATATAAAAATTAAAAAGAGTTTAGAAACCCTAAAAATTACCAACACTTTTTGGAATTATCTCTCTCTACCTTTGTGCATTCTGCATTTCCATTTTAGATATATACTTTTTTCTTATATCAATACTTGAGTTTTCGCTTTTTCACCATCTCGTAAACAAAAAAGAGATAAAACGCAAATAGATCACAGGAAAATGAAAATTTTAGAGTTTATGTATGCAAAAAAATTTAAAGAAATAACCAATGTAAGTAAAGAAAATTTATTCACACACCACAAATGAACTCAAAATTTTTGTTATCCAAGTTTAGGAAATTCCACTTGTTTAACCCCAACAGCATGAAATTGTATAAGAAAGTAATTTTTCTACACAAGTTTTAAAAAATTGGATATGCATGCTTGAAACATGTAAAAGAAGCAAATGACCTATGGATCCAAACCTTTTAAAGAGAATAAAAAATGCTCATTCAATTCTCAAGTGAACGTGTGGTGGGATATTTACCCAAGTAAAAAAAACCATTATTTTGCCTATTCACAAAAAGCTGACCTAACGATCATAGATGATTGTAGTGTGATTTATCATGCGTAACAGGCTATATTTTTTTATGGAACGACCTAAGGAATTGGAGTCAACACTCAGTTGAAAATCCCTCACCTCCTCCTTTTCCTGACAATTTCAAAACCTAATATATAAAAACTAAAAGGAGTTTACAAATCCCTGAAAATTACTGGTACTTTTAGAAATTATCTCTCTCAAAATTTGTGCATTGTGCATTTCCATTTTAGATGTATACTTTTTTATGAAGTTGAAACACGAGTTTTCACTTTTCCCTTCATCTCGTAAACAAAAAAAAAAGATAAAACGCAAATAGATCACAACAAAATGAAAATTATAGAGTTTATGGATGGAAAAAAATTACCTCAATAACAAATGTAAGTAAAGAAAATTTATTCACACAACACAATGAGCACAAAAGTTTTGTTATCCAAGTTTGGGAAATTCGACAGTTCAATCCCAATAGCTTGGAATTTTATGAGAAAGAGATTTTTCTACACACGTTTTAAAAAATGGATATGCATGCTTGAAACATGTTAAAGATGCAAATGACCTATGGATCCAAACCTTTTAACGTGAATAACAAACGCTCATTAAATTCTCAAGTGAACGTGTAGTGGGATATTTAGCCGATTCCAACAAGCCATTATTTTACCCATTTACAAAAAGCTGACCTAACAATCATAGATGATTGTAGAGTGATATATCGTGCGTAATAGGCTATATATTTTTAAGGAATGACTAATGGATTGGGTGTCAACGCTTAGTTAAAAATTCCTTGCCTCCCCCTTTTCCTGAGGATGGCAAAACCTAATATGTAAAAACAAAAAAATAGTTTAGAAACCCAAAAAATTATAGACTCTTTTTGGAATTATCTCTCTCTACATTTGTACAATGTGCATTTCTATTTTAGATGTATACTTTTTTCTTAAATCAAAACTAGATTTTTCACGTTTCCCTTCATCTCGTAAACAAAAAAGAGATAAAAGGCAAATAGATCACAACAAATTGAAAATTTTAGAGTTTATGTATGGAAAAAATTTAATTCAATAACAAATGTAAGTAAAGAAAATTTATTCACACACTAGAATGAACACAGAAGTTTTGTTATCCAAGTTTGGGAAATTTGACTGGTTCAACCCCAATTGCTTGGAATTTTATGAGAAAGAAATTTTTCTACACATGTTTTAAAAAATTGATATGCGTGTTTGAAACATGTTAAAGATGCAAATGACCTATGGATCCAAACCTTTTAACGTGAATAACACACGCTCATTAAATTCAAAAGTGAACGTGCGATGGGATATTTACCTGAGTTCAACAAGCCATTATTTTGCGCATTTACAAAAAGCGGACTGAACAATCATAGATGATTGTAGAATGCTTTATGATGTGCAACGGGCAAAGTTTTTGTAAGGAATGACTTCTGGATTGGGAGTCAACACTCATTAAAAAATACCCTGCCTCCCCCTTTTCCCGACGATTGCAAAACCTAATATATAAAAACTAAAAAGAGTTTACAATCCCTAAAAATTACAGACACTTTTTGGAATTATCTCTCTCTACATTTATGCAGTGTGCATTTCCATTTTAGATGTATACTTGTTTCTTAAAACAAAACTTGAGTTTTCACTTTTCCCTGCATCGCGTAAACAAAAAAGAGATAAAAGGCAAATAGATCACAACAAAATGAAAATTTTAGAGTTTATGTATGGAAAAAATTTAATTCAATAACAAATGTAAGTAAGGAAAATTTATTCACACACTAGAATGAACACAAAAGTTTTGTTATCCAAGTTTGGGAAATTTGACTAGTTCAACCCCAATAGCTTGGAATTTTATAAGAAAGAGATTTTTCAACACATGTTTTAAAAAACTGATATGAGTGCTTGAAACATGTTCAACACACAAATGACTTATGGTTCCTAACATTTTAACATGAATAACAAATGGTCATTAAATTCTCAAGTGAACGTGCGGTGGGATATTTACTCGAGTCCAACAAGCCATTATTTTGCACATTTACAAAAAGCGGACCGAACGATCATAGATGATTGTAGAATGCTTTATGATGTGTAACGGGCAAAGTTTTTGTAAGGAATGACTTCAGGATTGGGAGTCAACCCTCATTTAAAAATCCCCTGGCTCCCCCTTTTCTCGATGTTTGCAAGACCTAATATACAAAAACTAAAAACAATTTACAATCTTTAAAAATTACAGAAACTTTTTGGAATTATCTCTCTCTACATTTATGCACTGTGCATTTCCATTTGAGATGTAAACCTTTTTCTTAAAACAAAACTTGAGTTTTCACTTTTCCCTTAATCTTGTAAACAAAAAAGAGATAAAAGGCAAATAGATCACAACAAAATGAAAATTTTACAGTTTATGTATTCAAAAAATTAAAAGCAATAAAAAATGTAAGTAAAGAAAATTTATGCACACACGATAAATGAACACAAAAGTTTTGTTATCCAAGTTTAGGAAATTCCACTAGCTCAACCCAATTGGTTGGAATTTTATAAGAAAGATATTTTTCTTCACTTGTTTTAAAAAATGGATATGGATGCTTGAAACATGTTAAAGATGAAAATGACCTATGGATCCAAACCATTTCAAGAGAATAACAAACGTTCATTAAATTATAAAGTGAATGTGCAGTGGGATATTTACCCGAGTCAGAAAAGCCATTATTTTGCCCATTTACAAAAAGCTGACCTAACGATCATTGATGATTGTACGGTAATATATCATGCGTAATGGGCTATATTTTTGTTAGGAATACCTAATGGATTGTGTCAACACTTAGTTAAAAATTCCTCGCCTCCCCCTTTTTCCAAGGTATAAAAACTAAAAACAGTTTAGAAACCCTAAAAGTTACAAACACTTTTTGGAATTATCTCTCTCTACATTTGTGCATTCTGCATTTTCATTTTAGATGTTAACTTTTTTCTTAAATCAAAACTTGATTTTTCATTTTTCCTTTAATCTCGCAAACAAAAAAGAGATTAAACGCAAAGAGATCACAACAAAATGATAATTTTAGAGTTTATGTAAGGAAAAAATTGACAGGAATAACTAATGTAAGTAAAGAAAATTTATTCACTCACCACAAATGAACACAACAGTTTCGTTATCCAAGTTTAGGAAATTTCACTAGTTCCACCCTAATAGCTTGAAATTTTATAAGTGATTTTTCTACACATGTTTTAAAAAATGGATATGCATGCTTGAAACTTGTAAAACATGCAAATAACCTATGGATCAAAACCTTGTAAAAAAAATAACAAACGCACATTCAATTCTCAAGTGAACGTGCAGTGGGATATTTACCCGAGTCAAACACGCCATTATTTTGCCTATTCCCAAAAAGCTGACTTAACGATCATAGATGATTGTAGTGTGATTTATCATGCGTAATTCACTATATTTTTGTAAGGAATGACTTATGGATTCGGAGTCAACACACAGTTAAAAATCCCTCACCTCCTCCTTTTCCTGACAATTGCAAAACCTAATATATAAAAACTAAAAGAAGTTTAAAATCCCTAAAAATTACTGGTACTTTTTGGAATTATCTCTCTCAAAATTTGTGCATTGCGCATTTCAATTTTAGATGTATACTTTTTTATTAAATTGAAACTTGAGTTTTCACTTTTCCCATCATCTTGTAAACAAAAAAGAGATCAAAAGCAAATAGATCACAACAAAATGAAAATTTTAGAGTTTATGTATGGAAAAAATTTACCTGAATAACAAATGTAAGTAAAGAATATTTATTCACACACCACAATGAACACAAAAGTACGAAAAAAATTTAAAGCAATAACAAATGTAAGTAAAAAAATTTATTCACACACGATAAATGAACACAAGAGTTTTGTAATCCAAGTTTGGGAAATTCCACTAGCTCAACCCCAATTGCTTGGAATTTTATAAGAAAGAGATTTTTCTTCACATGTTTTAAAAAATGGATATGGATGCTTGAAACATGTTAAAGATGAAAATAACCTATGGATCCAAACCTTTTAAAGAGAATAAAAAACGTTCATTAAATTCTCAAGTGAATGTGCGGTGGGATATTTACCCGAGTCAAACAAGCCATTATTTTGCCCATTTACAAAAAGCAGACTTAACAATCATAGATTACTATAGAGTGATAAATCACGCGTAATGGCCTATATTTTTGTAAGGAATGACTAATGGATAGGGTGTCAATGCTTAGTTAAAAATTCCTCACCTCCCGCTTTTCCCGAGGATGGCAAAACCTAATATATAAAAACAAAAAACAGTTTGGAAACCCTAATAATTATAGACACTTTTTGGAATTATCTCTCTCTACATTTGTCCATTACGCATTTCTATTTTACATGTATACTTTTTTCTTAATTCAAGACTAGAGTTTTCACTTTTCCCTTCATCTTGTAAACAAAAAAGAGATAAAAGGAAAATAGATCACAAAAAAATGAAAATTTTAGAGTTTATGTATGGAAAAAATTTAATTCAATAACAGCTAGAAGTAAAGAAAATTTATTCAGACACCAGAATGAACACAAAAGTTTTGTTATCCAAGTTTTGGAAATTTGACTACTTCAACCCCAATAGCTTGGAATTTTATGAGATAGAGATTTTTCTACACATGTTTTAAAAAATGGATATGCGTGCTTGACACATGTTAAAGATGCAAATGACATGTGGATCCTAACCTTTTAACGTGAATAACAAACGCTCATGAAATTCTCAAGTGAACGTTTGTGGGATATTTACCCGAGTCCAACAAGCCATTATTTTGTAGATTGCTTTATGATGCATAACGGGCAAAGTTTTTGTAAGGAATGACTTCAGGATTGGGAATCAACACTCATTTTAAAATCCCCCGCCTCCCATTTTTCCCGACGATTGTAAAACATAATATATAAAAACTGAAAAGAGTTTACGATATCTAAAAATTACAGACACTTTTTGGAATTATCTCTCTCTACATTTATGCATTGTCCATTTCTATTTTAGATGTATACTTGTTTCTTAAAACAAAACTTGAGTTTTCACTTTTCCTTTAATCTCGTAAACAAAAAAGATATAAAAGACAAATAGATCACAAAAAAATGAAAATTTTAAAGTTTATGTATGAAAAAAATCTAATGCAATAACAAATGTAAGTAAAGAAAATTTATTCAGACACGATAAATGAACACAAAAGTTTTGTTATCCAAGTTTGGGAAATTCCACTAGCTCAACCACAACTGCTTGAAATTTTATAAGAAAGAGATTTTTCTTCACATGTTTTAAAAAATGGATATGGATGCTTGAAACATGTTAAAGATGAAAATGACCTATGGATCCAAACCATTTAAAGAGAATAACAAACGTTCATTAAATTCTCAAGTGAACGTGCAGTGGGATATTTACTCAAATCAAACAAACCATCATTTTTCCCATTTACAAAAAGCTCACCTAACGATCACAGATGATTGTAGAGTGATATATCATGTGTAATGGACTATATTTTTGTAAGGAATGACTAATGGATTGGGTGTCAACGCTTAGTCAAAAATTCCTCGCCTCCCCCTGTTCCTGAGGATGGCAAAACCTAATATATAAAAACAAAAAACAGTTTAGAAACCCTAGAAATTACAGACACTTTTTGGAATTATCTCTCTCTACATTTGTGCATTGTGCATTTCTATTTTAGATGTATACTTTTTTCTTAAATCAAAACTAGAAAATTTCCCTTCATCTCATAAACAAAAAAGAGATAAAAGGCAAATAGATCACAACAAAATGAAAATTTAAGAGTTTATGTATGGAAAAAATTTAAAGCAATAACAAATGTAAGTAAATAAAATTTATTCACACACAATAAATGAACACAAAAGTTTTGTTATGCAAGTTTGGGAAATTCCACTAGCTCAACCCCAATTGCTTTTAATTTTATAAGAAAGAGATTTTTCTTCACATGTTTTAAAAAATGGATATGGATGCTTGAAACATGTTAAAGATGAAAATGACCTATGGATCCAAAAATTTTAAAGACAATAACAAACGTTCATTAAATTCTCAAGTGAACATGCGGTGGGATATTTACCCGAGTCAAACAAGCCATTATTTTTCTCATTTACAAAAAGCTGACCTAACGATCATAGATGATTGTAGACTGATATATCATGCGTAATGGGCTATATTTTTGTAAGGAATTACTAATGGATAGGGTGTCAACACTTAGTTAAAAATTCATCGCCTCCCCCTTTTCCCGAGGAAGGTAAAACCTAATATATAAAAACTAAAAACGGTTTAGAAACCCTAAAAATTACACACACTTTTTGGAATTATCTCTCTCTATATTTGTGCATTCTGCATTTCCATTTTAGATCTTAACTTTTTTCTTAAATCAAAACTTGAGTTTTCACTTTTCCCTTCATCTCGCAAACAAAAAAGAAATTAAATGCAAATAGATCACAACAAAATGATAATTTTAGAGTTTACGTAAGGAAAAAATTTAAAGGAATAACAAATGTAAGTAAAGAAAATTTATTCACTCACCACAAATGAACACAACAGTTTCGTTATCCAAGTTTAGGAAATTCCACTAGTTCAACCCCAATAGCTTGAAATTTTATATGAAAGTGATTTTTCTACACATGTTTTAAAAAATAGATATGCATGCTTGAAACATGTAAAATAGACAAATAACCTATGGATCAAAACCTTTAAAAAAATAAAAAACGCACATTCAATTCTCGAGTGAAAGTGCGGTGGGGTATTTACCCGTGTCAAACAAGCCATTATTTTGCCCATTCCCAAGAAGCTGACTTATCGATCATAGAAGATTGTAGTCGAATTTATCATGCGTAATGGGCTATATTTTTGTAAGGAATGGCTTATGGATTGGGAGTCAACACTCAGTTAAAAATCCCTCGTCTCCTCCTTTCCCGACAATTGCAAAACCTAATATATAAAATCTAAAAATTGTTTACAATCCCTAAATATTACAAGAACTTTTGGGAATTATCTCTCTCTACATTTGTGCATTTTTTATTTCAGTTTTAAATGTATACTTTTTTCTTAAATCAAAATTTGAGTTTTCACTTTTTCGTTTATCTTGTAAACAAAAAAGAGATAAAAGGCAAATAGATCACAACGAAATGAAAATTTATAGTTTAGTTATGGAAATAATTATAAGCAATAAGAAATGTAAGTAAAGAAAATTTATTCACAATCTACAAATGAACACAAAAGTTTTGTTATCCAAGTTTGGGAAATTCTACTTGTTCAACCCCAATAGCTTGAAATTTGATAAGAAAGTGATTTTTCTGCACATGTTTTAAAAAATGGATATGCATGCTTGAAATATGTAAAAGATGCAAATGACCTATGGATCCAAAGCTTTGAAAGAGAATAAAAAATGCTCATTCAATTCTCAAGTGAACGTGCGGTGGGATATTTACCTAAGTCAAATAAGCCATTACTTTGCCCATTCACAAAAAGTTGACCTAACAATCATAGATGATTTTAGAGTGATTTATCATGCGTAACGGGCTATATTTATGTAAGGAATGATTTATGGATTGGGAGTCAACACTCAGTTAAAAATCCCTCGCTTCTTCCTTTTCCTAAATTTTGCAAAACCTAATATATAAAAACTAAAAGGAGTTTCCAATCCCTAAAAATTACGTGCACTTTTTGGAATTATTTCTCTCTACATTTGTACATTGTGCATTTCCATTTTAGTTGTATACTCTTTTCAAAATCAAAGCTTGAGTTTTCACTTTTCCCTTCATCTCGTAAACAAAAAAGAGATAAAAGGAAAATAGATCACAACGAAATGAAAATTTTAGAGTTTATCAATGGAAAAAATTTAAAGCAATAAAAAATGTAAGTAAAGAAAATTTATTCACGCACCACAAATGAACACAAAAGATTTGTTATCCAAGTTTGGGAAATTCCACTAGTTCAACCCCAATAGCTTGAAATTTGATAAGAAAGTGATTTTTCTGCACATGTTCTAAAAAATGGATATGCATGCTTGAAATATGTAAAAGATGCAAATGACCTATGGATCCAAAGGTTTTAAAGAGAATAAAAAATGCTCATTCAATTCTCAAGTGAACGTGAGGTGGGATATTTACCTGAGTCAAATAAGCCATTAATTTGCCCATTCACAAAAAGTTGACCTAACGATCATAGATGATTGTAGAGTGATTTATCATGCGTAACGGGCTATATTTATGTAAGGAATGACTTATGGATTGGGAGTGAACACTCAGTTAAAAATCCCTCGCTTCTTCCTTTTCATGACTTTTGCAAAACCTAATATATAAAAACTAAAAAGAGTTTACAATCCCTAAAAATTACATGCACTTTTTGGAATTATCTCTCTCTACATTTGTACATTGTGCATTTCCATTTTAGTTGTATACTTTTTTCAAAATCAAAGCTTGAGTTTTCACTTTTCCCTTCATCTCCTAAACAAAAAAGAGATAAAAGGAAAATAGGTCACAACGAAATGAAAATTTTAGAGCTTATCAATGGAAAAATTTAAAGCAATAAAAAATGTAAGTAAAGAAAATTTATTCACGCGCCACAAATGAACACAAAAGATTTGTTATCCAAGTTTGGGAAATTCCACTAGTTCAACCCCAATAGCTTGGAATTTTATGAGAAAGAGATTTTTCTACACATGTTTTAAGAAATGGATATGTGTGCTCGAAACATGTTAAATATGCAAATGACCTATGGATTCAAACCTTTTAAAGAGAATAACAAACTCTCATTAAACTCTCAAGTGAACGTGCAGTGGGATATTTACCGACGCCAACAAGCAATTATTTCTCCCATTGACAAAAAGCTGACTAAACGATCATAAATGATTGAAGAGTGATTTATGATGCGTAATGGGCAATGTTTTGTAAGGAATGACTTCTCGATTGGGAGTCAACACTCATTTAAAAATCCCCCGTCTCTCCCTTTTCCCGACGATTGCAAAACCTAATATATAAAAACTAAAAAGAGTTTACAATCCCTAAAAATTATAGAGACTTTTTGGAATTATCTCTCTCTACATTTTTGCATTTTTCATTTCCATTTTAGATTTATACTTGTATCTTAAATCAAAACTTGAGTTTTCACTTTTCCCTTAATCTCGTAAAAAAAAAGAGATAAAAGGCAAACAGATCACAACAAAATAAAAATGTTAGAGTTTATGTATGGAAAAAAATTTAAAGCAATAACAAATGTAAGTAAACAAAATTTATTCACACAGAATAAATGAACACAAAAGTTTTTTTATCCAAGTTTGGGAAATTCCACTAGATCAACCCTAATAGCTTGGAATTCTTTTTAAAAAATGGATATGCATGATTGAAACATGTTAAAGATCAAAATGACCTATGGATCCAAACCTTTTAAAGAGAATAAAAAACGTTCATTAAATTCTCAAGTGAATGTGCGGTGCAATATTTACCCGAGTCAAACAAACCATTATTCTGCCCATTCACAAAAAGATGACCCAGCGATCTGAGATGATTGTAGAGAGATTTATCATGCGTAATGGGCTATACTTTTGTATGGAATTACTTATGGATTGGGTGTCAATGCTCAGTTAATAATCCCCCGCCTCCCCCTTTTCCCGAGGATGGCAAAACCTAATACATAAAAACTAAAAATAGTTTAGAAACCCTAAAAATTACAGACAGTTTTTGGAATTATCTCTCTCTACATTTGTGCATTCTACATTTCCATTTTAGATGTTTACTTTTTTCTTAAATCAAAACTTGAGTTTTCACTTTTCCCTTCATCTCGTAAACAAAAAAGAGATAAAACGCAAATAGATCACAACAAAATGAAAATTTTAGAGTTTACGTATGGAAAATATTTAAAGCAATAATTAATGTAAGGAAAGAAAATTTATTCACACACCACAAATGACCACTACAGTTTTGTTATCCAAGTTTAGGAAATTCCAGTAGTTCAACCCCAATAGCTTGACATTTTATAAGAAAGTGATTTTTTTACACATGTTTTAAAAAATTGATATGCATGCTTGAAACATGTAAAAGATGCAAATGACCAATGGATATAAATCTTTTAAATAAAATAACAAACGCTCATTCAATTCACATGTGAACGTGCGGTGGGATATTTACCCGAGTCAAACAAGCCATTATTTTGCCCATTCACAAAAAGTTGACCTAACGATCATAGATGATTGTAGTGTGATTTATCGTGCGTAACGGGCTATATTTTTGTATGGAATGACTTCTGGATTGGGAGTCAACACTATTTAAAAATCCGTCGCCTCCCCCTTTTTTTCCCGACGATTGCAATACCTAATATATAAAAACTAAAAAGAGTTTACAATCCCTAAAAATTACAGACCCTTTTGGAATTATTTCTCTCTACATTTGTGCATTTCCATTTTAGATGTATACTTGTTTCTTAAATCAAAACTTAAGTTTTCACTTTTCCCTTCATCTCGTAAACAAAAAAGGGATAAAAGGCAAATAGATCACAACAAAATGAAAATTTTAGAGTTTATGTATGGAAAATATTTAAGAAATAAAAAATGTAAGTAAAGAAAATTTATTCACACACCAAAAATTAGCACAAAGTTTTGTTATCCAAGTTTGGGAAATTTCACTAGATCAACCCAAATAACTTCAAATTTAATAGGAAGGAGATTTTTCAACACATGTTTTAAAAAAAGGATATGCATGCTTGAAACATGTTAAAGATGCAAATGACCTATGTATCCATAACTTTTAAAGAGAATAAAAAACCTTAATTAAATTCTCAAGTGAACGTGTGGTGGGATATTTTCCCGAGTCAAAAAAGCTAACCTAACGATGAAAGATGATTGTAGAGTGATTTATCATGCATAAAGGGCTATATTTTTGTAAGTAATGACTTATGGATTGGGAGTCAACACTCAGTTAAATATCCACCGCCTCCCCCTTTTCTAGACGATTGCAAAACCTAATATATAAAAAGTAAATAGAGTTTAGAATCCCTAAAAATTACCAAAACTTTTTTGAATTATCTCTCTCTACATTTGTGCCTTGTGCATTTCCATTTTAGATGTACACTAGTTTCTTAAATCAAAACTTGATTTTTCACTATTCCCCTCTTTTCGTAAACAAAAAAGAGATAAAAGGGAAATAGATCACAACAAAATGAAAATTTTAGAGTTTATGTATGAAATTTTTTTTAAGAAATAACTAATGTAAGTAAAGAAAATTTATTCACACACCACAAATGGACACAAAATTTTTGTTATCCAAGTATAGGAAATTCCACTAGTTGAACCCCAATAGCTTGAAATTTTATTAGAAAGTGATTTTTCTACACATGTTTTAAAAAATAGATAAGCATGCTTGAAACATGTAAAAGAAGCATATGACCTATGGATCCAAACCTTTTAAAGAGAATAACAAACGCTCATTCAATTCTCAATTGAACGTGTGGATGGATATTTACCCGAGTCAAACAAGCCAATTTTTTGCCCATTCATAAAAAGTTGTCCTATTGATCATAGATGATTTTAGAGTGATTTATCATGCGTAACGAGCTATATTTTAGTAAGGAATGACTTATGGATTGGGAGTCAACACTTAGTTAAAAATTCATCGCCTCCCCCTTTCCTCGACAATTGCAAAACCTAATATATAAAAACTAAAAAGAGTTTACTATCCCTAAAAATTACAGGCACTTTTTGGAATTATCACTCTCTACATTTGTGCATTGTGCATTTCCATTCTAGATGTAAACTTTTTCCTTATATAAATACTTGAGTTTTCACTTTTCCCTTCATCTCCTAAACTAAAAAGTGATAAATGGCAAAGAAATCACTACAAAATGAAAATTTAAGAGCTTTTGTATGGAAACAATTTAAAGCAATAAGAAATATAAGTAAAGAAATTTTTTTCACACTCCACAAATGAACACAAAAGTTTTGTTATCCAAGTTTGGAAAATTCCACTAGTTCAACCCCAATAGCTTGGAATTTTATGAGAAAGAGATTTTTCTACACATGTTTTAAAAAATGGATATGCGTGCTTGAAACATGTTAAAGATGCAAATGACCTACGGATCCAAACCTTTTAAAGAGAATAACAAACGCTCATTAAATTCTGAAGTGAACGTGTGGTGGGATATTTCCTCGAGTCCAACAAGCCATTATTTTGCCCATTAACAAAAGGAGACTGAACTATCATAGATGATTGTAGAGTGATTTATGATGCGTAATAGGCTATGTTTTTATAAGGAATTACTTCTGGATTGGGAGTCAACTGTCATTTGAAAATCCCTTGCCTCCCTCTTTTCCCAACGATTGCAAAACCTAATATATAAAAAATAAAAAGAGTTTACAATCCCTAAAAATTACAGACACTTTTTGGAATTATCTCTCTCTACATTTGTGCATTGTGCATTTCCATTTTAGATGTATACTCATTTCTTAAATCAAAACTTGACTTTTCACTTTTCCCTTCATCTCGTAAACAAAAAAGAGATAAACAAACGCAAGTAGTTCACAACAAAATGAAAATTTTAGAGTTTACGTATGGAAAATATTCCAAGTTTGGGAAATTCCACTAGTTCAACCCCAATAGCTTGGAATTTATAAGAAAGAGATTTTTCTTCATATGTTTTAAAAAATGGATATGCATGCTTGAAACATGTTCTAGATCCAAATCACCTATGGATCCAAACCTTTTAAAGAGAATAACAAACGTTCAATAAATTCTCAAGTGAACGTGCGAGTGAACGTGCGGTGGGATATTTACCCGAGTCAAATAGCAATTATTTTGCCCATTTACAAAAAGCTGACCTAACGATCATAGATGATTGTAGAGTTATTTATCATGGGTAATGGGCTATATTTTTGTAAGGAATGACTTATGGATTGGGTATCAACGCTTAGTTAAAAATCCCCCGCCTCCCCCATTTCCCGAGGATGGTAAAACCTAATATATAAAAACAAGAAAGGGTTTAGAAACCCTAAAAATTTTCACTTTTCCCTTCATCTCGTAAACAAAAAAGAGATAAAACACAATTAGATCACAACAAAATGAAAATTTTAGAGTTTACGTATGGAAAAAATTTAAAGCAATCACTAATGTAAGTAAAGAAAATTTATTGACACTGACAAATGAACGCAAAATTTTTGTTATCCAAGTTTAATAAATTCCACTAGTTCAACCCCAATAGCTTGAAATTGTATAAGAAAGTAATTTTTCTACACCTGTTTTAAAAAATGGATATGCATGTTTGAAACAAGTAAAAGATGCAAATGACCTATGGATCCAAACCTTTTAAAGAGAATATAAAACACTCATTCAATTCTCAAGTGAATGTGCGGTGGGACATTTACCCGAGTCAAACAAGACATTATTTTGCCCATTCACAAAAATTGACCTAACGATCATAGATGATTGTAGAGTGATTTATCATGCGTAACGGGCTATATTTTTGTATGGAATGACTTATGGATGGGGAGTCAACACTCAGTTAAAAATCCCTCGACTCCCCCTTTTCCCGACAATTACAAAACCTAATATATAAAAACTAAAAAGAGTTTACAATCCCTAAAAATTGCATGCACTTTTTTTAATTACCTCTCTCAACATTTGTGCATTGTTCATTTCCATTTTAGATGTATGCTTTTTTATTCAATCTAAACTTGAGCTTTCGCTTTTCCCTTCCTCTTGTAAACAAAAAACAGAGAAAAGGGAAATAGTTCTCATCAAAATGAAAATTTTAGAATTTACGTATGGAAAAAATTTAAAGGAATAACAAATGTAAGTAAGGAAAACTTATTCACACACCACAAATGAGCACGAAAGTTTTGTTATCCAAGTTTGGGAAATTCCACTAGTTCAACCCAACCAGCATGGAATTTTATGAGAAAGATATTTTTCTTCACATGTTTTAAAAAATAGATATGCGTGCTTGAAACATGTTAAAGATGCAAATGACCTATGGATGCAAACCTTTTAAAGAGAATAACAAACGCTCATTAAATTCTCAAGTGAACGTGCGGTGGGATATTTACCCGAGTCCAACAAGCCATTATTTTCCCCATTTAAAAAAAGCAGACCGAACGATCATAGATGATTGTAGAGTGATTTATGATGCGTTACGAGCTATGTTTTTGTAATGAATGACTTCTGGATTTGGAGTCCATACTGATTTAAAAATCCCCCGCCTCCCCCTTTTCCTGACGATTGTAAAACCTAATATATAAAAACAAAAAAGAGTTTACAATCCCTAAAAATTAGAGACACTATTTGGAATTATCTCTCTCTACATTTGTGCATTGTGCATTTCCATTTTAGATGTATACTTAAATCAACACTTGAGTTTTAACTGTTCCCTTCATCTCCTAAACAAAAAGGAGATAAAAGGCAAATTGATCTCAACAAAATGAAAATTTTAGAGTTTATGTATGAAAAATTTAAAGCAATAAAAAATGTAAGTAAAGAAAATTTATTCACACACGATAAATGAAGACAAAAGTTTTGTTATCCAAGTTTGGGAAATTCCACGAATTCAACCCTTATAGCATGGAATTTTATAAGAAAGAAATTTTTCTTCACATGTTTTAAATATTGGATATGCATGCTTGAAACATGTTAAAGATGAAAATGATGTATGGATCCAAACCTTTTAAAGAGAATAACAAATGTTCATCAAATTCTCTAGTGAACGTGCAGTGGGATATTTACCCGAGTCAAACAAGCCATTATTTTGCCAATTTACAAAAAGCTGACCTAACGATCATAGATGATTGTAGAGTGATTTATCACGTAATGGGCAATAATTTTGTAAGGAATGACTTATGGATTGGGTGTCAACACTCAATTAGAAATCCCTCGCGTCCCCCTTTTCCCGAGGATGGCAAAACCTAATATATAAAAAATAAAAAGAGTTTAGAAACCCAAAAAATTACAGACACTTTTTGGAATTATCTCTTTTTACATTTGTCCATTATGTATTTTCATTTTAGATACCTTTTTCTTAAATGAAAACTTGAGTTTTCACTTTCCTTCATCTAGTAAACAAAAAAGAGATAAAACGCAAAAAATACAACAAAATAAAAATCTTAGAGTTTACGTATAAGATGGAAAAAAATGAAAGCAATAACTAATGTAAGTAAAGAAAATTTATTCACACACCACAAATGAACACAACACTTTTTTTATCCAAGTTTAGGAAATTCCACTAGTTAGACCCTAATAGCTTGAAATTTTATAAGAAAGTGATTTTTCAACAGATGTTTTAAAAAATGGATATGTATGCTTGAAACATGTAAAAGATCCAAATGACTTATGGATCTAAACCATTTAAAGAGAATAAAAAATGATCGTTCAATTCTCAAGTGAACGTGTACTGGGATATTTACTCGAGTCAAACAAGCCAATATTTTGCCAATTCACAAAAAGCTTACCTAACGATCATAGATGATTGTAGAGTTATTTATCATGAGTGATGGGCTATATTTTTGTAAGGAATGACTTATGGATTGGGTATCAACGCTCAGTTAAAAATCCCCCGCCTCCCCCATTTCCCGAGGATGGTAAAACCTAATATATAAAAACAAGAAAGGGTTTAGAAACCCTAAAAATTTTCACTTTTCCCTTCATCTCGTAAACAAAAAAGAGATAAAACACAAGTAGATCACAACAAAATGAAAATTTTAGAGATTATGTATGAAAAAAATTTAAAGCAATAACTTATGTAAGTAACGAAAATTTATTCACACACCACAAATGAACACAACAGCTTTGTTATCCAAGTTTAGGAAATTCCACTAGTTCAACCCCATTAGCTTGAAATTTTATAAGAAAGTGATTTTTCTACACATGTTTAAAAAAATGGATATGCATGCTTGAAACAAGTAAAATATGCAAATTACCTATTGATCTAAACCTTTTAAAGAGAATAAAAAACACTCATTTAATTCTCAAGTGAACATGCGGTGGGATATTTACCCGAGTCAAACAAGCCAATATTTTGCCCTTTCAGAAAAAGTTGATCTAACGATCATAGATGATTGCAAAGTGATTTATCATGCGTAACGGGCTATATTTTTTGTAAGGAATGACTTATGGATTGGGAGTCAACACTCAGTTAAAAATCCCTCGCCTCCTCCTTTTCCCGAGGATAGCAAAACATAATTTATAAATACTAAAAAGAGCTTACAATCCCTAAAAATTACAGGCACTTTTTGGAATTATATCTCTCTAAATTTGTGCATTGTGCATTTCCTTTTTAGATGTCTACATTTTTCCTAAATCAAAACTTGAGTTTTCACTTTTCCCTTCATCTCGTAAACAAAAAAGAGTTAAATGGAAAAAGAACACAACAAAACGAAAAATTTAAGAGTTTACACATGGAAAAAATTTTAAGCAATAACTAATGTAAGTAAAAAAAATTTATTCACACACCACAAATGAACACAAAAGTTTTGTTATCCAAGTTTGGGAAATTCCACTAGTTCAACCCCAATAGCTTGGAATTTTATGAGAAAGATATTTTTCTACACAAGTTTTAAAAAATGGATATGCGTGCTCGAAACATGTTAAAGATGCAAATGACCGATGGATCCAACCTTTTAAATAGAATAACAAACGCTCATTAAATTCTCAAGTGAACGTGCGGTGGGATATTTTCCCAAGTCCAATAAGCCAATATTTTGCCCTTTTATAAAAAGCGGACCGAATGATCATAGATGATTATAGAGTGATTTATGATGTGTAACGGGCTATGTTTTTGTAAGGAATGACTTCTGGATTGGCAGTCAACACTCATTTAAAAATCTCCCGCTTCCCCCTTTTGCAGACAATTCCAAAACCTAATATATAGAAACTAAAAAGAGTTTACAATCCTTAAAAATTACAGACACTTATTGGAATTATCTCTCTCTACATTTGTGCATTGTGCATTTCCATTTTAGATGTATACTTGTTTTTTAAATCAAAACTTGAGTTTTCACTTTCCCTTAATCTCGTAAACAAAAAAGTGATAAAAGGCAAAAATATTACTACAAAATGAAACTTTTAGATTTTATGTATGGAAAAAAATTTAAAGCAATAACCAAAGCAAGTAAATAAAATTTATTCACACACGACAAATGAACACAAAAGTTTTGTTATCCAAGTTTGGGAAATTCCACGAGTTCAACCCCTATAGCTTGGAATTTTATAAGAAAGTGATTTTTCTTCACATGTTTTAAATATTGGATATGCATGCTTGAAACATGTTAAAGATTAAAATGATGTAGGGATGCAAAGCCTTTAAAGAGAATAACAAATGCTCATTAAATTCTCTAGTGAACGTGCGGTGGGACATTTACCTGAGTCAAAAAAGCCATTATTTTGCCCATTTACAAAAAGCTGACCTAACGATCATAGTTGATTGTAGAGTGATTTATCATGCTTAATTGGATATATTTTTGTATGAAATGACTTTTGGATTGGGTGTCAACGCTCAGTTAAAAATCCACTGCCCCCTTTTCCCATGGATGGCAAAACCAAATATATAAAAACTAAAAAGAGTTTAGAAACCCTTAAAATTACAAACACTTTTTGGAATTATCTCTCTCTACATTTGTGCATTCTCCATTTCCATTTTAGATGTAAACTTTTTCTTAAATCAAAACTTGCGTTTTCACTTTTCCCTTCATCTCATAGACAAAAAAGAGATGAAAGGCAAATAGATCACAACGAAATGAAAATTTTAGAGTTTGTGTATGGAAAAAATTTAAAGTAATAACAAATGTAACTGAAGAAAATTTATTCACACACCACAAATGAACTCAAAAGTTTTGTTATCCAAGTTTGGGAAATTCCACTAGTTCAACAACCCCAATAGCTTGGAATTTGATAAGAAAGAGATTTTTCTACACATGCTTTAAAAAATGGATATACATGCTTGAAACATGTTAACGATCAAAATGACCTATGGATCCAAACCTTTAAAAGAGAATAACAAACGTTCATTAAATTCTCATGTGAACGTGCAGTGGGATATTTACCCGAGTCCAACAAGCCATTATTGTGCCCATTTATAAAAAGCAGACCGAATGATTGTAGATGATTGTAGAGTGATTTATGATACGTAACAAGCTATGTTTTCGTACGGAATGACTTGTGGATTGGGAGTCAACCCTCATTTAAAAATCCCCCGCCTCCCCCTTTTCCCGACGATTGCAAAACCTAATATATAAAAAATAAAAAGAGTTTACAATCTCTAAAAATTGCAAACATGTTTTGGAATTGTCTCTCTCTACTTTTTGTGCATTGTGCATTTCCATTTTAGATGTATACTTGTTTCTTAAATCAAAACTTTGAGTTTTCTCTCTCCCTTCATCCCTTAAACAAAAAAGAGATAAAAGACAAATAGATCACAACAAAATGAAAATTCTAGAGTTTATGTTTGGAAAAACTTTAAAGCAATAACTAATGTAAGTAAAGAAAATTTATTCACACACGATAAATGAACTCAAAAGTTTTGATCTCCAAGTTTAGGAAATTCCACTAGTTCAACCCCAATAACTTGGAATTTTATAAGAAAGAGATTTTTCTTCACACGTTTGAAAAAATGGATATGCCTACTTGAAACATGTTAAAGAGGTAAATGAGCTATGGATCCAAACCTTTTTAAGAGAATAACAAAAACTCATTAAATTTTCAAGGGAACGTGCGGTGGGATATTTACAAGAGTCCAGAAAACCATTATTTTGCCCATTTACAAAAGGCTAACCTAACGAAAATAGATAATCGTAGAGTCATTTATGATGCGTAAGAGGCTATATTTTTTTAAGGAATGACTTATGGATTGGGAGTCAACACTCAGTTAAAAATCTCACGCCTCCCCCTTTTCCTAATGATTGCAAAACCTAATATATAAAAACTAAAAAGAGTTTACAATCCCTAAAAATTACAGACACTTTTTGGAATTATCTCTCTCTACATTTGTGCATTATAAATTTCCATTTTAGATGTATGATTTTTTCTTAAATCAAAACTTGAGTTTTAACTTTTCCGTTCATCTTGTAAACAAAAAAGAGATAAAAGGCAAATAGATCACAAGAAAATGAAAATTTTAGAGTTTATGTATGGAAAGAATTTTAAGCAATAACAAATGTAAGTAAAGAAAATTTATTCACACACCACAAATGAACACAAAAGTTTTGTTATCCAAGTTTGGAAATTCCACTAGCTCAACCCCAACAGCTTGGAATATTATGAGAAAGAGATTTTTCTACACATGTTTTTAAAAATAGATATGCGTGCTTGAAACATGTTAAAGATGCAAATGACCTATGGATCCAAACCTTTTAAAGAGAATAACAAACGCTCATTAAATTCTGAAGTGAACGTGTGGTGGGATATTTCCTCGAGTCCAACAAGCCATTATTTTGCCCATTAACAAAAGGAGACTGAACTATCATACATGACTATAGAGTGATTTATTATGCGTAACGAGCTATGTTTTTGTAAGGAACGACTTCTGGATTGGGAGTCAACACTCATTTAAAAATCCTCCGCCTCCCCCTTTTCCCACGATTGCAAAACCTAATATATAAAAACTAAAAAGAGTTTACAATTCCTAAAAATTAAAGACACTTTTGGAATTATCTCTCTCTACATTTGTGCATTGTGCATTTCCATTTTAGATGTATACTTGTTTCTTAAATCAAAACTTGAGTTTTCACTTTTCCCTGAATCTTGTGAAGAAAAAAAAGATAAAAGGCAAATAGATTACAATAAAATGAAAATTTTAGAGTTTATGTATGGAAAATATTTAAAGCAATAACAAATGTAAGTATAGAAAATTTATTCACATCCCGATAAATGAACTCAAAAGTTTTGTTATCCAAGTTTGGGAAAATCCAATAGTTCAACCCCAATAGCTTGGAATTTTATAAGAAAGAGATTTTTCTTCACATGTTTTAAAAAATGGATATGCATGCTTGAAACATGTTAAAAATGCAAATTACTTGTGGATCCAAACCTATTAACCTGAGTCAAACAAGCCATTATTTTGCCCATTTACAAACAGCTGACCTAACGATCATAGAAGATTGTAGAGTGATTTATCATGCGTAACGGGATATATTTTTGTAAGAAATGACTTTTGGATTAGGTGTCAATGCTCAGTTAAATATCCCTCCCCTCCCCCTTTTCCCGAGGATAGCAAAACCTAATATATAAAAACTAAAATGAGTTTAGAAATCCTAAAAATTACAGACACTTTTTGGAATTATGTCTCTCTACATTTTTGCATTGTGCATTTCCATTTTAGATGTATACTTTTTTCTTAAATCAAAAATTATGTTTTCTTTTTTCCCTTAATCACGTAAACAAAAAAGAGATAAAAGGCAAATAGATTACAACAAAATGAAAATTTTAGAGTTTATGTATAGAAAAATTTTAAAGCAATAACAAATGTATGTAAAGAAAATTTATTCACACCCGATAAATGAACACAAAAGTATTGTTATCCAAGTTTGGGAAAATCCAATAATTCATCCCCAATAGCTTGGAATTTTATAAGAAAGAGATTTTTCTTCACATGTTTTAAAAAATGGATATGCTTGCTTGAAAAATGTTAAAGATGCAAATTACCTATGGATCCTAACCTATTAAAGAGAATAACAAACGTTCATTAAATTCACAAGTGAACGTGCGTTTGGATATTTACCTGAGTCAAACAAGCCATTATTTTGCCCATTTACAAAAAGTTGACCTAACGATCATGACAGATTGTAGAGTGATTTATCATGCATAGTGGGCTATATTTTTTTAAGGAATGACTTACGGATTAGGTGTCAATGCTCAGTTAAAAATCCCTCGCCTCCCGCTTTTCCCAACGATTGCAAAACCTAATATATAAAAACTAAAAAGAATTTAGAAATCCTAAAAATTACAGACACTTTTTGGAATTGTCTCTCTCTACATTTGTGCATTCTACATTTCAATTTTATATGTATACTTTTTTCTTTAATCAAAATTTGTGTTTTCACTTTTCCTTCATCTCGTAAACAAAAAAGAGATAAAACGCAAAAAGACCACAACAAAACAAAAATTTTAGAGTTTTCGTAGGGAATAAATTTAAAGCAATAACTAATGTAAGTAAAGAAAATTTATTCACACACCACAAATGAACAGACAGTTTTGTTATCCAAGTTTAGGAAATTCCAATAGTTCAACCCCTATAGCAAGAAATTTTATAAGAAAGAGATTTTTCTACACATGTTTTAAAAAATGGATGTGCATGCTTGAACATGTTAAAGATGAAAATGACCTATGGATCCCAACCTATTAAAGAGAATAACACATGCTCATTAAATTGTGAAGTGAACGTGCGGTGGGATATTTAACCGAGTCAAACAAACCGTTATTTTTCCCACTAACAAATAGCTGACCACGATCATAGATGATTTTAAAGTGATTTATGATGCATAACGGCCTATAATTTTGTAAGGAATGACTTATGGGTTGGGAGTCAACACTCTGTTAAAAATCCTCCGCCTCCCCCTTTTCTCGACGATTGCAAAACCTGATATATAAAAACTAAAAAGAGTTTACAATTTGTGCATTGTGCATTGTACATTTCTATTTTAGATGTATACTCCTTTCTTAAATCAAAACTTGAGTTTTCACTTTTCCCTTCATCTCGTAAACAAAAAAGATATAAAAGGCAAATAGATCACAACAAAATGAAAATTCAAGAGTTTATGTATGGAAAAAATTTAAAACAATGACAAATGTAAGTAAAGAAAATTTATTCACACAAGATAAATGAACACAAAAGTTTTTTTACCCAAGTTTGGGAAATTCCACTAGTTCAATCCCAATAGCTTGGAATTTTATAAGAAAGAGATTTCTCTTCACAGGTTTGAAAAAATGGATATGCATGCTTGAAACATGTTATAGAGGCAAGTGACCTATGGATCCAAACCTTTTAAAGAGAATAACAAACGCTCATTAAATTCTCAAGTGAACGTGCGGTGGGATATTAACAAGAGTCCGACAAACCATTATTTTTCCCATTTACAAAAAGCTGACCTAACGATCATAAATGATTGTAGAATGATTATGATGCCTATGGGCCTATATTTTTGTAAGGAATGACTTATGGATTAGGAGTCAACACTCAATTAAAAATCCCATGCCTCCCCCTTTTCCTGACGATAGCAAAAACTAATATATAAAAACTAAAAAGAGTTTACAATCCCTAAAGATTATAGACACCTTTTGGGATTATCTCTCTCTCTATTTGTGCATTGTGCATTTCCATTTTAGATGTATACTTTTTTCTTAAATCAAAACTTGAGTTTTCACTTTTCCCTTCATCTCGTAAACAAAAAAGAGATAAAAGGCAAATAGATCACAACAAAATGAAAATTTTAGATTTTAAGTATGGAAAAAATTTAAAGCGATAGCAAATGTAAATAAAGAAAATTTATTCGCACTCCACAAATGAACATAAAAGTTTTGTTAACCAAGTTTGGGAAATTCCACTTCTTCAACCCCAATAGCTTGGAATTTTATAAGAAAAAGATTTTTCTTCACTTGTTTTAAAAAAGGGATAAGCATGCTTGAAACATGTTAAATATGCAAATTACCTATGGATCCAAACCTTTTAAAGAGAACAACAAACGCTCATTAAATTCTCAAGTAAACGTGTTGTGTGATATTTACCCGAATCAAAAAGGCCATTATTTTGCCCATTTACAAAAAGCGGACCTAACGATCATAGATGATTGTAAAGTGATTTATCATGTGTAACGGGCTATATTTTTGTGAGGAATGACTTATGGAATGGGCGTCAACACTTAGTGAAAAATCCCCTGCCTCCCTCTTTTCCCTGCGATAGTAAAACCTCATATATAAAAACTAAAAAGAGTTTACAATCCCTAAACATTATAGACACTTTTTGGAATTATCTCTTTCTACATTTGTGCATTGTGCATTTCTAGTTTAGATGTATACTTTTTTGTTAAATTAGATCTTGAGTTTTCACTTTTGCCTTCATCTCGAAAAAAAAAAAAGATAAAAGGCAAATAGACCGCAAGAAAATGAGAAATTTAGAGTTTATGTATTGAAAAAATTTAAAGCAATAAAAATGTGACTAAATAATATTTATTCACACACCACAAATTAACCCAAAAGTTTTGTTATCCAAGTTTGGGAAATTCCACTAGTTCAACCCCAATAGCTTGGAATTTTACAATAAAGAGATTTTTCTACACATGTTTTAAAAAATGGATATGCATGCTTAAAACATGATAAAGATGCAAATGACCTATGGATCCAAACCTTTTAAAGAGAATAACAATCGCTCATTAAATTCTTATGCGAACATGCAGTGGGATATTTACCCGAGTTAAAGAAGCCATTATTTTGCACATTTACAAAAAGTTGACCTAACGATCACCTATGATTTTAATGTGATTTATCATGCATAACCGGCAATATTTTTTTAGTAATGACTTATGGATACAGAGTCAACACTCAGTTAAATATCCCCCACCTCCCCCTTTTCCCGATGATTGAAAAAACTAGTATATAAAAACTAAAAAGAATTTACAATTCCTAAAAGATACAAACACTTTTTTAAATTATCTCTCTCTACATTTGTGCGTTGTGCATTTCCATTTTAGATGTATACTTTTTTCTTAAATAAAAACTTGAGTTTAGAACTATCCCTTCATAACGTAAAAAAAAAAGTGATAAAAGGGAAATAGATCACAACAAAATGAAAATTTTAGCATTTATGTATGGAAAAAATATAAAGCAATAACAAATTTAAGTAAAGAAAACTTATCCACACCACAAACGACCACAAAAGTTTTGTTATCCTAGTTTAGGAAATTCCACTAATTCAACCTCAATAGCATGTAGTTTTATAAGAAAGAGAGTTTTCTACACATGATTTAAAAAATGGATATGCATGCTTGAAACATGTTAAAGATGCAAATGACCTATGGATCCAAACCTTTTAAAGAGAATAACAAATTCTCATTAAATTCTCAAGTGAACGTGCGGTGGGATACTTACCCGAGTTAAATAAGCCATTAGTTTGCCCATTTACAAAAGAAGGACCGAACGATCATACAAGATTGTAAAGTGATTCATCATGCATAACAGGCTATTTTTTTTTAAGGAATGACTTATGGAGTGGGCATCAACATTCAGTTAAAAATCTCCCACCTCCTCTTTTCCCGACGATTGCAAAACCTAATATATAAAAACTAAAAAGTGTTTACAATCGCTAAAAATTACAGACCCATTTTGGAATTATTTCTCTCTACATTTGTGCATTGTGCATTTCTATTTTTTATGTATACTTTTTTCTTAAATCAAAACTTGAGTTTTCACTTTTCCCTTCATCTCGTAAACATAAAAAAAATAAAAGGCAAATAGACCACAAGAAAATGAAACTTTTAGAGTTTATGTATGGAAAAAAATTAAAGAAATAACAAATGTCAGTAAATAAAATTTATTCACACACCACAAATTAACGCACAATTTTTGTTATCCAAGTTTAGGAAATTCCACTAGTTCAACCCCAATAGCCTGGAATTTTATAAAAAAGAGATTTTTCTACAAATATTTTAAAATTGGATATGTATGCTTGAAACATGTTAAAGATGCAAATGACCTATGGATCCAAACCTTTTAAAGAGAATAACAAACGCTCATTAAATTCTCAAGTGAACGTGCGGTGGGATATTTACCCGAGTCAATCAAGCTATTATTTTGCACAATTACAAAAGCCGGACCTAACTATCATATATGATTGTAAAGTGATTAATCATGCATAACGGGCTATTTTTTTGTAAGGAATAACTTATGGAATTGGCGTCAACACTCAGTTAAAAATCCCCCACCTCCCTCTTTTCCCTACGATTGCAAAACCTAATATATAAAAACTAAAAAGAGTTTACAATCCCTAAAAATTACAAATACTCTTTGGAATTACCTCTGTCTACATTTGTCCATTGTGCATTTCTATTTTAGATGTATACTTTTTCTTAAATCAAAACATGAGTTTTCACATTTCGTTTCATCTCATAAACAAAAAAGAGATAAAAGGCAAATAGACCACAAGAAAATGAAAATTTTAGAGTTTATGTATGGAAAAAATTAAAGCAATAAGAAATGTAAGTAAAGAAAATTTATTCACACACCACAAATGAACACACAAGTTTAGTTATCATAGTTTGGGAAATTCCACTAGTTCAACCCCAATAGCCTGGAATTTTATAAGAAAGAGATTTTTCTACACATGTTTTAAAAAATGGATACACATGCTTGAAACAAGTTAAAGATGAAAATGACCAATGGATCCAAACCTTTTAAAGAGAATAACAATCGCTCATTAATTTTTCATGTGAACATGTGGTGGGATATTTACCCGAGTTAAAGAAGCCATTATTTTGCACATTTACAAAAAGTTGACCTAACGATCACCTATGATTGTAATGTGATTTATCATGCATAACCGGCAATATTTTTTTAGTAATGACTTATGGATAGAGAGTCAACACTCAGTTAAATATCCCCCACCTCCCCCTTTTCCCGATGATTGAAAAAACTAATATATAAAAACTAAAAAGAATTTACAATTCCTAAAAGATACAAACACTTTTTTAAATTATCTCTCTCTACATTTGTGCGTTGTGCATTTCCATTTTAGATGTATACTTTTTTCTTAAATAAAAACTTGAGTTCAGAACTATCCCTTCATCACGTAAAAAAAAAGAGATAAAAGGGAAATAGATCACAACAAAATGAAAATTTTAGCATTTATGTATGGAAAAAATATAAAGCAATAACAAATTTAAGTAAAGAAAACTTATCCACACCACAAACGACCACAAAAGTTTTGTTATCCTAGTTTAGGAAATTCCACTAGTTCAACCCCAATAGCATGTAGTTTTATAAGAAAGAGAGTTTTCTACACATGATTTAAAAAATGGATATGCATGCTTGAAACATGTTAAAGATGCAAATGACCTATGGATCCAAACCTTTTAAAGAGAATAACAAATTCTCATTAAATTCTCAAGTGCACGTGCGGTGGGATACTTACCCGAGTTAAATAAGCCATTAGTTTGCCCATTTACAAAAGAAGGACCGAACGATCATACAAGATTGTAAAGTGATTCATCATGCATAACAGGCTATTTTTTTTTAAGGAATGACTTATGGAGTGGGCATCAACATTCAGTTAAAAATCTCCCACCTCCCTCTTTTCCCGACGATTGCAAAACCTAATGTATAAAAACTAAAAAGTGTTTACAATCGCTAAAAATTACAGACCCATTTTTGAATTATCTCTCTCTACATTTGTGCATTGTGCATTTCTATTTTTTATGTACACTTTTTTCTTAAATCAAAACTTGAGTTTTTACTTTTCCCTTCATCTCGTAAACATAAAAAAAATAAAAGGCAAATAGACCACAAGAAAATGAAACTTTTAGAGTTTATGTATGGAAAAAAATTAAAGCAATAACAAATGTCAGTAAATAAAATTTATTCACACACCACAAATTAACGCACAAGTTTTGTTATCCAAGTTTAGGAAATTCCACTAGTTCAACCCCAATAGCCTGGAATTTTATAAAAAAGAAATTTTTCTACAAATATTTTAAAATTGGATATGTATGCTTGAAACATGTTAAAGATGCAAATGACCTATGGATCCAAACCTTTTAAAGAGAATAACAAACGCTCATTAAATTCTCAAGTGAACATGCGGTGGGATATTTACCCGAGTCAATCAAGCTATTATTTTGCACAATTACAAAAGCCGGACCTAACTATCATATATGATTGTAAAGTGATTAATCATGCATAACGGGCTATTTTTTTGTAAGGAATAACTTATGGAATGGGCGTCAACACTCAGTTAAAAATCCCCCACCTCCCTCTTTTCCCTACGATTGCAAAACCTAATATATAAAAACTAAAAAGAGTTTACAATCCCTAAAAATTACAAATACTTTTTGGAATTACCTCTGTCTACATTTGTCCATTGTGCATTTCTATTTTAGATGTATACTTTTTCTTTAATCAAAACATGAGTTTTCACATTTCGTTTCATCTCGTAAACAAAAAAGAGATAAAAGGCAAATAGACCACAAGAAAATGAAAATTTTAGAGTTTATGTATGGAAAAAATTAAAGCAATAAGAAATGTAAGTAAAGAAAATTTATTCACACACCACAAATGAACACACAAGTTTAGTTATCATAGTTTGGGAAATTCCACTTGTTCAACCCCAATAGCCTGGAATTTTATAAGAAAGAGATTTTTCTACACATGTTTTAAAAAATGGATACACATGCTTGAAACAAGTTAAAGATGAAAATGACCAATGGATCCAAACCTTTTAAAGAGAATAAAAATCACTCATTAATTTGTCATGTGAACATGTGGTGGGATATTTACCTGAGTTAAACTAGCTATTATTTTGCCCATTTACATAAAGCGGACCTAACGATCATAGATGATTGTAAAGTGATTTATCATGCGTAACGGGCTATATGTTTGCAAGGAATGACTTATGGAGTGGGCGTCAACTCTCTGTTAAAAATCCACCCGCTCCCTCTTTTCCCTACTATTGCAAAAATTAAAATATAAAAAGTAAAAAGAGTTTAGAATCCCAAAAAATTACAGACACTTTTTGACATTATCTCTCTCTACATTTGTGCACTGTGCATTTCTATTTTAGATGTATACTTTTTTCTTAAATCAAAACTTGAGTTTTCACTTTTCCCTTCGTCTCATAAACAAAAAAGAGAGAAAACGCAAATAGATCACAAGAAAAATAAAATTTTAGAGTTTATGTATTTAAAAAGTTTTAAGAAATAACAAATTCAAGTATAGAAAATTTATTCACACACTACAAATGACCTCAAAAGTTTTGTTATCTAAGTTTGGGAAATTCCAAAAGTTCAACCCCAATTGCTTGGAATTTTATAAGAAAGAGACTTTTCTACAGATGTTTTAAAAAATGGATATTCATGCTTGAAACATGTTAAAGATGCAAATGACCTATGATTCCAAACCTTTTAAAAAGATTAATAATCGCTCATTAAATTGTCATGTGAACGTGCGGAGGGATATTTACACAAGTCAAACAAGCCATTATTTTGCCCATTTAAAAAAAGTGGACCTAATGATCATATATGATTGTAAAGTGATTTATCATGCATAACGGGCAATATTTTTGTAAGGAATGACTTATGGAGTGTCCGTCAACACTCAGTTAAAAATCCCCCGCCTCCCCCTTTTCTCGACGATTGCAAAACCTAATATATAAAAACTAAAAAGAGTTTACAATCCCTTAAAATTACAGACACTTTTTGGAATTATCTCTCTCCACATTTGTGCATTGTACATTTCTTTTTTAGATGTAAACTTTTTTCTTAAATTAAAACTTGAGTTTTCACTTTTCCCTTCTTAACGTAAACAAAAAAGAGATAAAAGGTAAATAGATCACAAGAAAATGAAAATTTTAGAGTATATGTATTGACAAAATTTAAAGCAATAAAAAATATGACTAAATAATATTTATTCACATAAAAGTTTTGTTATCCAAGTCTTGGAAATTCCACTAGTTCAACCCCAATAGCTTGGAATTTTATAAGAAAGAGATTTTTCTACACATGTTTTAAAAAGTGGATATGCATGCTTGAATCATGTTAAAGATGCAAATGACCTATGGATCAAAATATTTTACAAAGAATAACAATCGCTCATTAAATTCTCTTGTGAACTTGCGGTGGGATATTTACACTAGTCAAACAAGCCATTATTTTCCACATTTACAAAAAGGTGTCCTAACGATCACAGATGATTGTAATATGATTTGTCATGGTTAATGGGTGTCCACACTCAGCTAAATATCCCCCCGCCTCCCCCTTTTCCTGATGTTTGCAAAACCTAATATATAAAAACTAAAAAGAGTTTACAATCCCTAAAAATTATTGACACTTTTTGAAATTATCTCTCTCCACATGTGTACACTGTGTATTTCCATTTTAGATGAATACTTTTTTCTTGAATCAAAACATGAGTTTTCAATTATCCCTTCATCTCGTCAACAAAAAAGAGATAAAAGGCAAATAGAGGACAACAAAATGAAAATTTTAGAGTTCATGTATAGAAAAAGTTTAAAGCAATAAAAAATGTAAGTAAAGAAAATTTATCCACACACAACAAATGACTACAAAAGTTTTGTTATCCAAGTTTGGGAAATTCCACTAGTTCAATCCCAATAGCTCGGAGTTTTATAAGAAAGAGAGTTTTCTACACATGTTCTTAAAAATGGATATGCATGCTTGAAACATGTTAAAGATGCAAATGACCTGTGGATCCAAATATTTTAAAGAGAATAACAAACGCTCATTAAATTATCAAGTGAACGTGCGGTGAGATATTTACTCGAGTAAAAAATGTCAATATTTTGCCCATTTACAAAAAGCGGACCTAACGATCATAGATGATTGAAAAGTGATTTATCATGCATAACGGGCTATTTTTTTGTGAGGAATGACTTATTGAGTGAGCATCAACAACACTCAGTTAAAAATCCCCCTACTCCCTCTTTTCCCGCCGATTGCAAAACCTAATATATTAAAACTAAAAAGAGTTTACAATCCCTAAAAATTACACATGTTTTAAATAATTGATATGCATGCTTGAAACATGTTAAAGTTTCAAATGACCTATGGATCCAAACCTTTTAAAGAGAATAACAAATGCTCATTAAATTCTCAAGTGAACGCGCAGTGGGATATTTACCCGAGTCAAACAAGCCGTTATTTTGCCCATTTACAAATAGGTGACCAAACAATCATAGATGAATGCAAAGTGATTTATCATGTGTAATGGGCTACATTTTTTTAAGGAATGAATTATGTATTAGGAGTCAAAACTCAGTTAAAAACCCCTCGCCTTCCCCTTTTCCCTACGATTGCAAAACCTAATATATAAAAACTAAAAGAAATTTACATTCCCTAAAAATTGCAGACACTTTTTGGAATTATCTTTCTCTACATTTGTGCATTGTGCATTTCCATTTTAGATGTATACTTTTTTCTGAAATCAAAACTTGAGTTTTCACTTTTCTTTCATCTCGTAGACAAAAAAGAGAAAAAAGGCAAATAGATCATAACAAAATGAAAATTTTAGAGTTTATGTATGGAAAAAATTTAAAGAAATAACGAATGTAAGTAAAGAAAATTTATTCACACACCACAAATGAACACAAAAATTTTGCTATCTAAGTTTGGGAAATTTCACTAATTCAACCCCAATAGCTTGGAATTTTTTAAGAAAGAGATTTTTCTACACATGTTTTAAAAAATGGATATGCATGCTAGAAACATGTTAAAGATGCAAATAACCTATGGATCCAAACCTTTTAAATTGAATAACAATCGCTCATTAAATTCTCAAGTGAACGTGTGGTGGGATATTTACCCGAGTCAAAGAAGCCGTTATTTTGCCCATTTACAAAAGGATGACCTAACGATCACAAATGATTGTAATGTGATTTATCAAGCATAACGGGCAATCTTTTTGTAAGTAATGGATTATAGATTGGGAATCAACACTCAATTAAATATCCCCCGCCTCCCCCTTTTCCCAAAGATTGCAAAACCTTATATATAAAAGCAAAAAAGAGTTTACCATCCCGAAAAATTACAGACAATTTTTGGAATTATCTCTCTATAAATTTGTGCATTGTGCACTTCAATTTTAGATGTATAATTTTTTCTTAAATCAAAACTTGAGTTTTCAATTATCCCTTCATCTCATAAACAAAAAAGAGATAACAGGCAAATAGATCACAATAAAATGAAAAGTGTAGAGTTTAAGTATGGAAAACATTTAAAGCATTAACAAATCTATGTAAAGAAAATTTATTCACACACCACAAATGACCACAACAGTTTTGTTATCCAAGTTTGGGAAATTGTACTAGTTCAACCCCCATAGCTTGGAATTTTATAAGAAAGAGAGTTATCAAGACATGTTTGAATAAATGGATATGCATGCTTGAAAAATGTTAAAGATGCAAATGACGTATGGATCCAAACCTTTTAAAGAGAATAACAAATGCTCATTAAATTCTCAAGTGAACGTGCTGTGGGATATTTACCCGAGTCAAACAAGCCATTATTTTGCCCATTTACAAAAAGCGGACCTAACGATCATAGATGATTGGAAAGTGATTTATCATGTGTAACGGGCTATATTTTTTTAAGGAATGACATATGGAGTGGGCATCAACACTCATTTAAAAATCCCCCGCCTCCCCATTTTTCCGGCGATTGCAAAAGTTAATATATAAAAACTTAAAAGAGTTTACATTCCCTAAAAATTATAGACATTTTTAGGAATTATCTCTCTCTACATTTGAGCATTACGAATTTTAATTTTAGATATGTACTTTTTTCTTAAATCAAAACTTGAGTTTTCACTTTTCCCTTTATTTTGTAAACAAAAAAGAGATAAAAGGCAATTAGATTACAAAAAAATGAAAATTTTAGATTTTATGTATGGAAAAAATTTAAAACAATAACAAATGTAAGTAAAGAAAATTTATTCACACACCACAAATGAACACAAAAGTTATGTTATCCAAGTTTGGGAAATTCCACTAGTTCAACCCCAATAGCTTGGAATTTTATTAGAAAGAGATTTATCTAAAAATGTTATAAAAAATGGATATGAATGCTTGAAACATGTTAAAGATTCAAATGACCTATGGATCCAAATATTTTAAAGAGAATAACAATCGATCATTAAATTCTCATGTGAACATGCGATGGGATATTTACCTGAGTCAAACAAGCTATTAATTTGCCCATTTACAAAAAAGATGACCTAACGATCACAAATGTTTGTAATGTGATTTGTCATGCATAACAAGCAACATTTTTTTAAGTAATGACTTATGGATTGGGAGTCAACACTCAGTTAAATATCCCCTCGCCTACCCCTTTTCCCGACGATTGCAAAACCTAATTTATAAAAACTATAAAGAGTTTGCAATCCCTAAAAATTACAGACACTTTTCTGAATTAACTTTCTCTACCTTTGTGCATTGTGCACTTCCGTTTTAGATGTATATTTTTTTCCTAAATAAAATCTTGAGTTTTCACTTTTACCATCAACTCATCAACAAAAAAGAGATAAAAGGCAAATAGATCACACCAAAATGAAAATTTTAGAGTTTATGTTTGGTAAAAATTTTAACCAATAACAAATGTAAGTAAAGAAAATTTATTCACACACCACAAATGAACACAAAAGTTTTGTTATCCTAGTTTGGGAAATTCTTAAAGAAAGAGATTTTTCTACACAAGTTTTAAAAAATGGATATGTATGCTTGAAACATGTTAAAGATGCAAATGACCTCTGGATCCAAACATTTTAAAGAGAATAACAATCGCTCAATAAATTCTCAACTGAACGTGCGGTGGGATATTTACCCTAGTCAAACAACCCTTTATTTTGCCCATTTACAAAAAGATGACCTAACGATCACAGATGATTGTAATGTGATTTGTCATGCGTAATGGGCTATATTTTTGTAAGTAATGACTTATGGATTGGGAGTCTACACTCAGTTAAATATCCCCCGCCTCATGTTTTTCCCGAAAATTGAAAAACCTAATATATAAAAACTAAAAAGAGTTTAAAATCCATAAAAGTGGAAGTCACTTTTTGGAATTATCTTTCTCTACATTTCTACATTGTGCATTTCTATTTTAGATGTATTCTTTTTTAATAAATCAAAACTTGAGTTTTCAATTATCCCTTCATCTCGTAAACAAAAAAGAGGTAAAACGCAAATACATCACAACAAAATGAAAATTTTAAAGTTTGTGTATGGAAACAATTTAATACAACAACAAATGTAAGTAAAGAAAATTTATTCACCCACCACAAATGACCACAAAAGTTTTGTTATCCAAGTTTGGGAAATTCCACTAGTTAAACCCCAATAGCTTGAAATTTTATAAGAAAGAGAGTTTTCCACACATGTTTTCAAAAATGGCTATGCATGCTTGAAACAAGTTACAGATCCAAATGACCTATGGATCCAAACCATTTAAAGAGAATAACAAACGCTCAATAAATTCTCAAGTGAACGTGCGGTGGGATGTTTACCCGAGTCGAACTAGCCATTATTTTGCCCATTTACAAAAAGTAGACCTAACAATTATAGATGATTCTAAACTGATTTATCCAGGGTAACGGGCTATATTTTTTTAAGGAGTGACTTATAGAATGGGAGTCAACACTCAGTTAAAAATCTCCCGCCTCCCCCTTTTCCTGACTATTGCAAAACCTAATATATAAAACTAAAAAGAGTTTACAATCCTTAAAAATTACAGAACCTTTTTGGAATTATCTCTCTCTACATTTGTGCATTGTGCATTTCCCTTTTAGATGTATACTTTTTTCTTAAATTGAAACTTGAGCTTTCACTTTTCCCTTCATCTCGTAAACAAAAAACAGATAAAAGGCAAATTGATTACTACAAAATGAAAATTTTAGAGCTTATGTTTGGATAAAATTTAAAGCAATAATAAATGTAACAAAGAAAATTTATTCATACATCACAAATGAACACAAAAGTTTTGTTATCCTAGTTTGGGAAATTCCACTAGTTCAACCCCAATTGCTTGGAATTTTATAAGAAAGAGATTTTTCTAAAAATGTTTTAAAAAATGGATATGCATGCTTGAAACATGTTAAACATGTAAATGACCTATGGATCCAAACCTTTTAAAAAGATTAAAAAACACTCATTAAATTCTCTAGTGATCGTGCAGTGGGATATTTACTTTAGTCAAACAAGCCATTATTTCGCCCATTTACAAAAAGCTGACCTAATGATCATAGATGATTGTAAAGTAATTTATCCTGCATAACGGGCAATATTTTTGTAAGGATTACTTATGGATTGGGAGTCACCACTCAGTTAAAAATCCCACACTTCCCCCTTTTCCCGACGATTGCAAAACCTTATATAGAAAATCTTAAAAGAGTTTACAATCCCAAAAAAATACTGAAAATTTTTAGCATTATTTCTCTCTACATTTGTGCACTGTGAATTTCCATTTTTGATATAATCTTTTTTCTTACATCAAAACTTGAGTTTTCACTTTTCCCTTCATCTAGTAAACAAAAAAGAGACAAAAGGCAAATAGATCACACCAAAATGAAAATTTTAGATTTTATGTATGGAAAAAAATTAAAGCAATAACAAATTTAAGTAAAGAAAATTTATTCACACACCACAAATGAACACAAAATTTTTGTTATCTAAGTTCGGGAAATTCCACTAGTTTAACCCCAATAGCTTAGAATTTTATATGAAATAGATTTTTCTACACATGTTTTAGAAAAAGGACATATATGCTTGAAACATGTTAAAGATGAAAATGATCTATGGATCCAAACCTTTTAGAGAGAATAACAGACGCTCATTGAATTCTCAAGTGAACGTGCGGTGCGATTTTTACCCGAGTCAAACAAACCATTATTTTTCCCATTTACAAAAAGCTGACCTAATGATCATAGATGATTCTAAAGTGATTTATCCAGTGTAATGGGCTATATTTTTTTAAGGGATGACTTATGGATTTAGAGTCACCACTCAGTTAAAAATCCCACGCCTCCCCCTTTTCCCGACGATTGCAAAACCTTATATATAAAATCTAAAGAGAGTTTACAATCGCAAAAAATTACAGAAAATTTTTGGAATTATTTCTCTCTACATTTGTGTACTGTGCATTTCCATTTTAGATATAATATTTTTTCCTAAATCAAAACTTGAGTTTTCACTTTTCCCTTCAACTCATAAACAAAAAAGAGATAAAACGCAAATAGATCACAACAAAATGAAAATTTTAGATTTTATGTATGGAAAAAATTTTAAGCAATAAAAAATTTAAGTAAATAAATTATATTCTTATACCACAAATGAACACAAAATTTTTGTTATCTAAGTTTTGGAAATTCCACTAGTTTAACCCCGATAGCTTAGAATTTTATAAGAAATAGATTTTCTACACATGTTTTAAAAAATGGACATGCATACTTGGAACATGTTAAAGATACAAATGACCTATGGATCCAAATCTTTTAAAGAGAATAACAAATGCTCATTGAATTCTCATGTGAACATGCAGTGAGATATTTATCCGAGTCAAAAAAATCATTCTTTTTCCCATTTAAAAAAAGTTTACCTAACAATCATAGATGATTCTAAAGTGATTTATCCAGCGTAACGGGCTATATTCTTGTAAGGAATGACATATGGATTGGGAGTCAACACTCTGTTTAAAATCTCGCGCCTCCTTGCAAAACCCAATATATAAAAACTAAAAAGAGTTTACAATCCCTAAAAATTACAAAAAAATTTTGGAATTATCTCTCTCTACAATTGTGCAGTGTGCATTTCCCTTTTAGATGTATAATTTTTTCTAAAATTGAAGCTTGAGTTTTCACTTTTCACTTCATCTAGTAAACAAAAAAGAGATAAAAGGCAAATAGATCACAACAAAATGAAAATTTTAGATTTTATATATGGAAAAAATTTAAAGAAATAACAAATCTAAGTAAAGAAAATTTATTCACACACCACGAATGAACACAAAATTTTTGTTATCTAAGTTTGGGAAATTCCACTAGTTTAACCCCAATAGCTTAGAATTTTATATGAAAAAGATTTTTCTACACATGTTTTAGAAAAAGGACATGTATGCTTGAAACATGTTAAAGATGCAAATGATATATGGATCCAAACCTTTTAAAGAGAATAACAAACGCTCATTGAATTCTCAAGTGAACATGCGGTGGGATTTTTACCCGAGTCAAACAAACCATTATTTTGCCCATTTACAAAAAGCTGACCTAACGATCATAGATGATTCTAAAGTGATTTATCCAGCATAATGGGCTATATTTTTTTTAAAGGATGACTTATGGATTTAGAGTCACCACTCAGTAAAAAATCCCACGCCTCCCCCTTTTCCCGACGATTGCAAAACGTTATATATAAAATCTAAAGAGAGTTTACAATCGCAAAAAATTACAGATAATTTTTGGAATTATTTCTCTCTACATTTGTGTACTGTGCATTTCCATTTTAGATATGATCTTTTTTCCTAAATCAAAACTTGAGTTTTCACTTTTCGCTTCATCTCATAAACAAAAAAGAGATAAAAGTCAAATAGATCACAACAAAAAGAAAATTTTAGATTTTATGTATGGAAAAAATTTTAAGCAATAAAAAATTTAAGTAAATAAATTTTATTCTTATACCACAAATGAACACAAAATTTTTGTTATCTAAGTTTTGGAAATTCCACTAGTTTAACCCCAATAGCTTAGAATTTTATAAGAAATAGATTTTCTACACATGTTTTAAAAAATGGACATGCATGCTTGAAACATGTTAAAGATGCAAATGACCTATGGATCCAAACCTTTTAAAGAGAATAACAAATGCTCATTGAATTCTCATGTGAACGTGCAGTGGGATATTTACTCGAGTCAAACAAATCATTATTTTTCCCATTTAAAAAAAGTTTACCTAACAATCATAGATGATTCTAAAGTGATTTATCCAGCGTAACGGGCTATATTCTTGTAAGGAATGACATATGGATTGGGAGTAAACACTCTGTTAAAAATCTCGCGCCTCCTTGCAAAACCTAATATATAAAAACTAAAAAGAGTTTACAATCCCTAAAAATTACAGAAAATTTTTGGAATTATCTCTCTCTACATTTGTGCATTGTTCATTTCCCTTTTAGATGTATAGTTTTTTCTAAAATCGAAGCTTGAGTTTTCACTTTTCCCTTCATCTCGTAAACAAAAAAGAGATAAAAGGCAAATAGATCACAACAAAATGAAAATTTTAGATTTTATGTATGGAAAATTTTTAAAGAAATAACAAATTTAAGTAAAGAAAATTTATTCACACACCACAAATGAACACAAAATTTTTGTTATCTAAGTTTGGGAAATTCCACTAGTTTAACCCCAATTGCTCAGAATTTTATATGAAATAGATTTTTCTACACATGTTTTAGAAAAAGGACATGTATGCTTGAAACATGTTAAAGATGCAAATGATCTATGGATCCAAACCTTTTAAAGAGAATAAAAAATGCTCATTGAATTCTCAAGTGAACGTGCGGTGGGATTTTTACCCGAGTCAAACAAACCATTATTTTGCCCATTTACAAAAAGCTGACCTAACGATCATAGATGATTCTAAAGTGATTTATCCAGCGTAATGGGCTTTAATGTTTTAAGGGATGACTTAAGGATTTAGAGTCACCACTCAGTTAAAAATCCCACACCTCCCCCTTTTCCCGCAATTGCAAAACCTTATATATAAAATCTAAAGAGAGTTTAGAATCGCACAAAATTACAGACAATTTTTAGAATTATTTCTCTCTACATTTGTGTATTGTGCATTTCCATTTTAGATATAATCTTTTTTCCTAAATCAAAACTTGAGTTTTCACTTTTCCCTTCATCTCATAAACAAAAAAGAGATAAAAGGCAAATAGATCACAACAAAATGAAAATTTTAGATTTTATGTATGGAAAAAATTTTAAGCAATAAAAAATTTAAGTAAATAAATTTTATTTTTATACCACAAATGAACACAAAATTTTTGTTATCTAAGTTTTGGAAATTCCACTAGTTTAACCCCAATAGCTTAGAATTTTATAAGAAATAGATTTTCTACACATGTTTTAAAAAATAGACATACATGCTTGAAACATGTTAAAGATGCAAATGACCTATGGATCCAAACCTTTTAAAGAGAATAACAAATGCTCATTGAATTCTCATGTGAACTTGCAGAGGGATATTTACCCGAGTCAAACAAATCATTATTTTTCCCATTTAAAAAAAGTTTACCTAACAATCATAGATGATTCTAAAGTGATTTATCCAGCGTAACGGGCTATATTCTTGTAAGGAATGACATATGGATTGGGAGTAAACACTCTGTTAAAAATCTCGCGCCTCCTTGCAAAACCCAATATATAAAAACTAAAAAGAGTTTACAATCCCTAAAAATTAAAAAAAAAATTTGGAATTATCTCTCTCTACATTTGTGCATTGTGCATTTCCCTTTTAGATGTATAGTTTTTTCTAAAATTGAAGCTTGAGTTTTCACTTTTCTCTTCATCTCGTAAACAAAAAACCGATAAAAGGCAAATAGATTACAACCACATGAAAATTTTAGAGCTTATGTTTGGAAAAAATTTAAAGCAATAACAAATTTAAGTAAAGAAAATTTATTCACACACCACAAATGAACACAAAAGTTTCGTCATCCAATTTTGGGAAATTCCACAAGTTTCACCCTAATAGCTTGGAATTTTATAAGAAAGAGATTGTACTATAGATGTTTTGAAAAATGGATATGTATGCTTGAAACATGTTAAAGATGGAAATGACCTTTGGATCCAAACCTTTTAAAAAGAATAACAAACACTCATTAAATTCTCTAGTGAATGTGCAGTGGGATATTTACCCGAGTCAAACAAGCCATTATTTCGCCCATTTACAAAAAGCTCACCTAACGATCATAGATGATTGTAAAGGGATTTATCCTGTGTAATGGGCTAAATTTTTTTAAGAAATTACTTATGGATTGAGAGTCACCACTCAGTTAAAAATCCCACAACTCCCCCTTTCCCAACGATTGCAAAACCTTATATATAAAATCTAAAAAGAGTTTACAATCCCAAAAAATTATAGACAATTTTTGAAATTATTTCTCTCTACATTTGTACACTGTGCATTTCCATTTTAGATATGTACTTTTTTCTTAAATCGAAACTTGAGTTTTCACTTTTCCCTTTATTTTGTAAACAAAAAAGATATAAAAGGCAAATAGATCACAACAAAATGAAAATTTTAAAGCTTTTGTTTGGAAAAAATTTAAAGCAATAACAAATGTAAGTAAAGAAAATTTATTCACACACCACAAATGAACACAAAATTTTTGTTATCCTAGTTTGGAAAATTCCACTAGTTCAACCCCAATAGCTTGGAATTTTATAAGAAAGAGATTTCTCTATAGATGTTTTTAAAAAATATATATGCATGCTTGAAACATGTTTAAGATGGAAATGACCTATGGATCCAAACCTTTTAAAAACAATAACAAACACTCATTAAATTCTCTAGTGAATGTGCAGTGGGATATTTACCCGAGTCAAACAAGCCATTATTTTGCCCATTTACAAAAAGCTTATCTAACAATCAAAGATGATTGTAAAGTGATTTATCCTGCGTAACACGCTATATTATTGTAAGGAATTACTTATGGATTGGGAGTCACCACTCAGTTAAAAATCCCACTCTTCCCCCTTTTCCCGACGATTGCAAAACCTTATATATAAACTTTAAAAAGAGTTTACAATCCCAAAAAATTACAGATAATTTTTGGAATTATTTCTCTATACATTTGTGCACTGTGCATTTCCATTTTAGATATAAACTTTTTCTTAAATCAAAACTTGAGTTTTCACTTTTCCCTTCATCTCATAAACAAAAAAGATATAAAAGGCACATAGATCACAACAAAATGAAAATTTTAGAGTTTATGTATGGAAAAAATTTAAAGCAATAACAAATGTAAGTAAAGAAAATTTATTCACACACCACAAATGAACACAAAATTTTTGTTATCTAAGTTTGGGAAATTCCACTAGTTTCACCCCAATAGCTTTGAATTTTATAAGAAATAGATTTTTCTACACATCTTTTAAAAAATGGAAATGCAAGCTTGAAACATGTTAAAGATGCAAATGACCTATGGATCCAAACTTTTTATAGAGAATAATAAACGCTCATTAAATTCTCAAGTGAACGTGTTGTGGGATATTTCCATTTTAGATGTTTTAAAAAATGGATATGCATGTTTGAAACATATTAAATATGCAAATGACCTATGGATCCAAAACTTTTAAAGAGAATAACAATCGCTGATGAAATTCTCAGGTGAACGTGCGGTGGGATATTTTCATTTGAGCATTGTGCATTTCCTTTTTAGATGTATACTTTTTTCTTAAATCAAAACTTGAATTTTAATTTTTCCCTTCTACTAGTAAACAAAAAAGAGATAAAAGGCAAATAGATCACAACAAAATGAAAAGTTTAAATTTTTGTATGGAAAAATTTATAGCAATAACGAAAGTAAGTAAAAAAAATTTATTTACACACCACAAATGAACTCAAGAGTTTTGTTATCCAAGTTTTGGAAATTCCACTTGTTCAACCCCAATAGCTTGGAATTTTATAAGAAAGGGATTTTTGTACACATGTTTTAAAAAATGGATATGCTTGCTTGAAACATGTTAAAGATGCAAATGACCTATGGATCCAAACCTTTTAAAGAGAATAACAATCGCTCATTAAACTCTCAGGTGAACGTGCCGTGGGATATTTACCCGAATCAAACAAACCATTATTTTGCCGATTTGAAAAAAGAAGACCTAACGATCACGGATGATTGTAATGTGATTTATCATGCGTAACGGGAAATATTTTTGTAAGTAATGATTTATGGATTGGGAGTATACACTCAGTTCAATATCCCCCGCCTGCCCCTTTTCCCGACGATTGCAAAACCTAATATATAAAAACTAAAAAGAGTTTACAATCCCTAAAAATTACAGACACTTTTTGGAATTATCTATTTGTACATTTCTGCATAGTGCATTTCCATTTTAGATGTATACATTTTTCTTAAATCAAAACTTATGTATTCAATTATCCCTTCATCTCATAAACATAAAAGAGATAAAAGGCAAATAGATCACAACAAAAAGAAAATTTTAGAGTTTATGTATGGAAAAAAATTAAAGCAATAACAAATGTCAGTAAAAAAAATTATTCAGACATCACAAATGACCACAAAAGTTTTGTTATCCAAGTTTGGGAAATTCCACTAGTTCAACCCCAATAACTTAGAATTTTATAAGAAAGAGAGTTTTCTACACACGTTTTAAAAAATGGATTTGTATGCTTGAAACATGTTAAAGATGCAAATGACCTATGGATCCAAACCTTTTAAAGACAAGAACAATGCTCATTAAATTCTTAAGTGAACGTGCGATGGGATATTTACCCGAGTCAAACAAGCCATTATTTTGCCCATTTACAAAAAGCGGTCCTAACAATCATAGATGATTGTAAAGTGATTGCAAGGAATGACTTATGGAGTGGGTGTCAACACTCAGTTAAAAATCCCCCGCCTCTCCCTTTTCTCGACGATTACAAAACCTAATATATAAAAACTAAAAATAGTTTACAATCCCTAAAATTTACAGACACTTTGTGGAATTATTTCTCTCCACATTTGTGCATTGTGCATTTTCTTTTTAAATGTATACTTTTTTCTTGAATCAAAACATGAGTTTTCACTTATCCATTCTTCTAGAAAAAAAAAAGAGATAAAAGGCAATTAGATCACGACAAAATGAAAATTTTAGAGTTGATGTTTAGAAAAAATTTAAAGAAATAAAAAATGTTAATAAATAAGATTTATTCACACACCACAAATTAACAAAAAAGTTTGTTATCCAAGTTTGAGAAATTCCACTAGTTCAACCCCAATAGCTCTGATTTTTATAAGAAAGAAATTTTTCTACACATGTTTTTAGAAATGGATATGCATGCTTAAAACATGTTAAATATGCAAATGATCTATGGATCCAAATCTTTTAAAGTGAATACTAAACGCTCATTAAATTCCCAAGTGAACGTGCGGTGGGATATTTACCCGAGTCAAACAAGCCATTATTTTGCCCATTTATAAAAAGCTGACCTAACGATCATAGATGATTGTAAAGTGATTTATCATGTGTAACGGGCAATATTTTTGTAAGGAATGACTTATGGATTAGGAGTCAACACACAGTTAAAAATATCCCGCCTCCCCCTTTTCCCCACGATTACAAAACCTAATATATAAAAACTAAAAAGAGTTTACAATCCCTAAAAGTTATTGACACTTTTTGGAATTATCTCTCTCTACGTTTGTTCATTGTGCATTTTCATATAGGATGTATACTTTTTTCTTGAATCAAAACATGAGTTTTTACTTTTCCATTCTTCTCGTAAACAAAAAAGAGATAAAAGGCAATTAGATCACGACAAAATGAAAATTTAGGAGTTCATGTTCGGAAAAAATTTAAAACAATAAAAAATGTAAGTAAAGAAAATTTATTCACACACCACAAATGAACACAAATGTTTTGTTATCCAAGTTTGGTAAATTCCACTAGTTCAACCCCAATAGCTTGAAATTTTATAAGAAAGAGATTTTACTGCACATGTTTTAAAAAAATGGATATGCATGACTGAAACATGTTAGAGATTCAAATGACCTACGGATCCAAACCTTTTAAATAAAATAACAAACACTCATTAAAATCTCAAGTGAAAGTGCAGTGGGATATTTAGCCGAGTCAAACAAGCCATTATTTTCCCCATTTACAAAAAATTGACATAACGATAATAGATGATTGTAAAGTGATTTATCATGTGTAACGGGCTATATTTTTTTAACGAATGACTTATGGATTGGGAGTCAACACTCAGTTAAAAATGCCCCACCTCCCCCTTTTCCAGAAGATTGCAAAAACTAATATAAAAAAATAAAAACATTTTACAATCCGTAAAATTACAGACACTTTTTAGAATTATCTCTCTCTACAATTGTGCATTGTGCATTTCCGTTTTAGATTTATACTTTTTACTTAAATCAAAACTTGAGTTTTCAATTTTCCCTTCATCTTGAAAAAAAAAAGAGATAAAAGGTAAATGGTATACAACAAAATGAAAAGTTTAGATTTTATGTATGGAAAAAAATTTAAGCAATAACAAATGTAAGTAAATAAAATTTTTTAACACACTTCAAATGAACACAAAAGTTTTGTTATCCAAGTTTAGGAAATTCCACTAGTTTATCGCCAATAACTTGGAATTTTATAAGAAAGAGATTTTTTTGCACATGTTTTAAAAAATGGGTATGCATGCATGAAACATGTTAAAGATGGAAATGACCAATGGATCCAAACCCATTAAAGAGAATAAAAAACGCTCATTAAATTATCAAGTGAATGTGCAGTGGGATATTTACCTGATTCAAACAAGCCATTATTTTGACCAATTACAAAAGGCTGACGTAACGATCATAGATGATTCTAAAGTAATTTATCATACGTAACAGGCTATATTTGTGCAAGGAAAGACTTATCGATTGGGAATCAACACTCAGTTAAAAATCCCCCGCCTCCGCCTTTTCCCGACGATTGCAAAACCTAATATATAAAAACTAAAAAGAGTTTACAATCCCTAAAAATTATAGACAATTTTTGTAATTATCTCTCTCTACATTTGTGCATTGTGAATTTCCATTTTAGATGTATACTTTTTTCTTAAATCAAAACTCGAGTTTTCACTTTTTCCTTCATATCGTAAACAAAAATAGATAAAAGACAAATGGATCACAACAAAATAAAAATTTTAGAGTTTGAGTATGGAAAAAATTTAAAGCAATAACAAATGTAAGTAAAAAAAATTAATTCACACACCACAAATGAACACAAAAGTTTTGTTAATCATGTTTGGGAAATTCCACTAGTTCAACCCCATTAGCTTTGAAGTTGATAAGAAAGAGATTTTTCTACACATGTTTCAAAAAGTGGATATGCATGCTTGAAACATGTTAAAGATGCAAATGACCTATGGATCCAAACCTTTTAAAGAGAATAACAAACACTCATTAAATTCACAAGTGAATGTGCGGTGGGATATTTACCTGAGTCAAACAAGCCATTATTTTGCCCATTTACAAAAATCTGACCTAACGATCATTGATGGTTGTAAAGTGATTTATCATGTGTAACAACTTTTATTTCTTTAAGGAATGACTTATGGCTTTGGAGTCAACTCTCAGTTAAAAATCTCCTGCCTCCCCCTTTTCCCAACGATTGCAAAACCTTATATATAAAAACTAAAACGAGTTTACAATCCCTAAAAATTACAGATAGTTTTTGGATATATCTCTCTTTACATTTGTGCATTGTGCATTTCCATTTTAGATGTATACTTTTTCCTTAAATCAAAATTTGAGTTTTCACTTTTCCCTTCATCTCGTAAACAAAAAAGAGGTAAAAGGCAAATGGATCACAACAAAATGAAAATTTTAGAATTTATGTATGGAAAAAAGTTTAAGCAATAAAAAATGTAAGTAAAGAAAATTTATTCACACACTAAAAATGAACACAAAAGTTTTGTTATCCAATTTTGGGAAATTCCACTAGTTCGACCCCAATAGCTTGGAATTTTATAAGAAAGTGATTTTTCTACACATGTTTTAAAAAATGGATATGCACACTTCAAACATGTTAGAGATGCAAATGACCTATGGATCCAAACCTTTTAAAGAGAACAACAAACACTTATTAAATTCTCAAGTGAACGTGCGGTGGGAGATTTACCTGAGTCAAACATGCCATTATTTTGCCCATTTACCAAAAGTTGACCTAACGATCCTAGATGATTGTAAAGTGATTTATCATGCATAACGGGCTATATTTTTTAAGGAATGACTTATGGATATGGAGTCAACACTCAGTTATAAATCCGCCGCCTCCCCATTTTCCCAAAGATTGCAAAACCCAATATATAAAAACTAAAAAGAGTTTACAATCCCTAAAAATTACAGACACTTTTTGGAATTATCTCTCTCTACATTTGTGCATTGTGCATTGTGCATTTCCATTTTAGATGTATACTCTTTTCTTAAATCAAAATTTGAGTTTTCACTTTTCCCTTCGTCTCGTAATAAAAAAAGAGATAAAAGGCAAATAGATCACAACAAAATGAAAATTTTAGATTTTATGTATGGAAAAATTTTAGAGCAATAAAAAAATGTAAGTAAATAAAATTTATTCACACCCCACAAATGAATAGAAAAAGTTTTGTCATTCAAGTTTGGGAAATTCCACTTGTTCAACCCCAATAGCTTGGATTTTTATAAGAAAGAAATATTTCTTCACATGTTTTAAAAAATGCATATGCATGCTTGAAACATGTTAAAGATGCAAATGACCTATGGATCCTAACCTTTTAAAGAGAATCACAAACTGTCATTAAATTCTCAATTGAACGTGCGGTGGGATATTTACCCGAGTCAAACAAGCCATTATTTTACCCATTTATAAAAAGCTGACCTAACAATCATAGATGATTGTAAAATGATTTATCATGCATAACGGGCTATATTTTTTTAAGGAATGACTTATAGAATGGGGGTCAACACTCAATTAAAAATCCCCCACTTTCACCTTTTCTCGACGAATGGAAAACCTAATATATAAAAACTAAAAAGAGTTTACAATCCCTAAAAATTACAGACACTTTCTAGAATTATCTCTCTCGACATTTGTGGAATGTCAATTTCTATTTGAGATTTATACTTTTTTCTTAAATCAAAACTTGAGTTTTTACTATTTCCCTTCATCTCATAAACAAAAAAGAGATAAAAGGCAAATGGATCACACAAAAAAGAAAATTTTAGAGTTAAAGTATGGAAATTTTTTTAAGAAATAACATATGTAAGTAAACCTAATTAATTCACACAGCACAAATGAACACAAAAGTTTGGTTATCCATGTTTGGGAAATTCCACTAGTTCAACCCCTATAGCTTTGAATTTGATAAGAAAGAGATTTTTCTACACATGTTTTAAAAAGTGGATATGCATGCTTGAAACATGTTCAAGATGAAAATGACCTATGGATCCAAACCTTTTAAAGATAATAAAAAACGCTCATTAAATTCTCAAATGAAGGTACGGTGGGATATTTACTTGCATCAAACAAGCCATTATTTTGCCCATTTACAAAAAGCTGACCTAACGATCGTTGATGATTGTAAAGTGATTTATCATGTGTAACAACCTATATTTTTGTAAGGAATGACTTATGGATTGGGTGTCAACACTACGTTAAAATCCTCGACCTCCCCCTTTTCCTGATGATTCTAAAACCTAATATATAAAAACTATAAAGAGTTCTTAATCCCTAAAAATTACAAAAACTTTTTGGAATTATGTCTTCCTACATTTGTGCATTGTGCATTTCCATTTAAGATGAATATTTTTTTCAAAAATCAAAACTTCTGTTTTCACTTTTCCCTTCATCTTGTAAACAAAAAAGAGATAAAAGGCAAATGGATTACTACAAAATGAAAATTTTAGAGTTGATGTATAGAAAAAATTCAATGCAATAACAAATGTAAGTAAAAAAAAAATTATTCACACACCACAAATGAACACAAAATTTTTGTTACCCAAGTTTGGGAAATTCCACTTGTTCAACCCACATAGCTTGGAAAAGTGATTTGTCTATACATGATTTAAAAAATGGATATCCATGCTAGAAACATGTTAAAGATGCAAATGACATATGGATCCAAACCTTTTAAAGAGAATAAAAAACACTCATTGAATTCACAACTGAATGTGCAGTAGGATATTTCCCAAGTCAAACAAGCCATTATTTTGCCCATTAACAAAAAGCTAACCGAACGACCATAGGTTATTGTAAGGTGATTTATCATGCGTGGCGGGCTATATTTTTGTCAGGAACGACTTATGGATTGGGAGTCAACAGTCAGTTAAAAATCCTAATCTATAAAAATTGAAAAGAGTTTATGATTGCAAAACCTAATATATAAAAACTGAAAAGAGTTTACAATCCCTAAAAATTAAAGACACTTTTTGAAATTATCTCTCTCTACATTTGAGCATTGTGCATTTCCATTTTAGATGTATACTTTTTTCTTAAATCAAAACTTGCGTTTTCACTTTTTTCTTTTTTCTCGTAAACAAAAAAGAGATAAAAGGTAAATAGATCACAGCAAAATGAAAATTTTAGAGTTTATGTATGGAAAAAATTTAAAGCAATAAAAAATGTAAGTAAAGGAAATTTATTCACACACCACAAATGAACACAAAAGTTTTGTTATCCAAGTTTGGGAAATTCCACTAGTTCAACCCCAATAGCTTGGAATTTTATAGGAAAGAGATTTGTCCTGACAATTTTTAAAAAATGGATATGCATGTTGAAACATGTTAGAGATGGAAATGACCTATGAATCCAAAACTTTTAAAGACAATAACAAACGCTCTTTAAATTCTCAAGTGAACGTGCGGTGGGATATTATCCGAGTCAAACAAGCCATTATTTTGCCAATTTACAAAAAGCTTACCTAACGATCATAAATGATTGTGAAGTGATTTATCATGCGTAACGGGCTATATTTTCGTAAGGAATGACTTCTGGATTGGGAGTCAACACTCAGTTTAAAATCCCCTACCTCCCCTTTTCTTGACGATTGCAAAAGCCTAATATATAAAAGCTAAAAAGAGTTTACAACCCCTAAAAATTACAAACACTTTTTGGAATTATCTCTCTCTACATTTGTGCATTGTGCATTTCCATTTTAGAAGTATATTTTTTCTTATATATAAACTTGAATTTTCACTTTTCCCTTCATCTTGAAAACAAAAAACAGATAAAAGGTAAATTGATCACAACAAACTGAAAATTTTACAGTTTCTATACGGAAAAAATTTTAAGCAATAACAAATGTAAGTAAAGAAAATTTATTCACGCACCACAAATGAACACAAAAGTTTTGTTATCCAAGTTTTGGATATTCCACTAGTTCAACCCCAATAGCTTGGAATTTTATAAGAAAGAGATTTTTCTTCACATGTTTTAAAAATGGATATGCATGCTTAAAGATGCAAATGACCTATGGATCCAAAAATTTGAAAGAGAATAACAAAGGCTCATTATATTCTCAAGTGAACTTGTAGTGTAATATTTACCGGAGTCAAACAAGCCATTATTTTACCCATTTAGAAAAAGTTGACCTAACGATCATAGATGATTGTAAAGTGAGTTATCATGCGTAACAGGCCTTGGTTTTGTATGGAATGACTTATGGATTAGGAATCAACACTCAGATAAATATCCTCTGCCTCCCTCTTTTCTTGTCGATTTCAAAACCTAATATATAAAAACTATAAATAGTTTACAATCCATAAAAATTACAGACACTTTTTTGAATTATCTCTCTATACATTTGTGCATTGTGCATTTCAATATTAGATGTATACTTTTTTCTAAAGTCAAAACTTGAGTTTTCAGTTGGCCCTTCATCTTGTAACCAAAAAAGAGATAAAAGACAAATGGATCACAACAAAATGAAAATTTAAGAGTTTATGTATGGAAAAAATTTGAAGCAATAACAAATGTAAGTAAAGAAAATTTATTCGCACACCACCAATGAACACAAAATTTTAGTTATCTAAGTTTGGGAAATTCCAGTAGTTCAACCCCAATAGCTTGGAATTTTATAAGAAAGAGATTTTTCTACCCATGTTTAAAAAAAAAAAATATGCATGCTTGAAACATGGTAAAGATGCAAATGACCTATGGATCCAAACCTTTAAAGAGAATCACAAACACTCATCAAATTGTCAAGAGAACCTTTAAACGACCATAGATGATTGTAAAGTGATTATTATGCCCATTTACAAAAAGCTGACCTAACGACCATAGATGATTGTAAAGTGATTTATCATGCGTAGAGGGTAATATTTTTTTAAGGAATGACTTCAATATTAGGAGTCAACACTCAGTTAAAAATCCCATGCCTCTCCCTTTTCCGGACTATTGCAAAACTTAATATAAAAAAACTAAAAAAAGTTTACAATCCCTAAAAATTACAAACACTCTTTGAAATTATCTCTCTCTACATTTGTACATTTGCATTTCCATTTTAGATTTATACTTTTGTCTTAAATCAAAACTTGAGTTTTCACGTTTCCTTTCATCTTGTAAACAAAAAAGAGATAAAACGCAAATACATCACAACAAAATGAAAATTTTAGAGTTTATGTATGGAAAAATTTTAAAGCAATAACAAATGTAAGTAAAGAAAATTTATTTAAACACCACAAATGAATACAAAAGTTTTGTCATCCAAGTTTTGGAAATTCCACTAGTTCAACCCCCATAGCTTGAAATTTTAGAAAAAAGATATTTTTCTACCCATGTTTTAAAAAATGGATATGCATGCTTGAAACATGTTAAAAATGCAAATGGCGTATGGATCCAAACCTTTTAATGAGAATAACAAACGCTCGTTAAATTCTCAAGTGAACGTGCGTGGGGATATTTACCTGAGTCAAGCAAGGCATTATTTTACCCATTTAAAAAAGCTGACCTAATGATCATAGATGATTTTAAAGTGATTTAACATGTGTAACGGGATATATTTTTGTACGGAATGACTTATGGCTTGGGAGTCAACACATAGTTAAAAATCCACCGCCTCCCCTTTTCCTGACAATTGCTAAACCTAATATAAAAAAACTAAATAGAGTTTTCAATCCCTAAAAATTACATAAACTTTTTGGAATTATCTCTCTCTACATTTGTGCATTGTGCATTACCATTTTATATGTATACTTTTTTCTTAAATCAAAATTTGAGTTTTCACTTTACGCTTTATCTCGTAAACAAAAGAGAGATAATTTAAAAGTTTATGTATAGAAAAAATTTTAAGCAATAACAAATGTAAGTAAAGAAAATTTATTCACACACCACAAATGATTACAAAAGTTTTTTTATCCAAGTTTGGGAAATTCCACAAGTTCAACCTCAATAGCTTGGAATTTTTTAAGAAAGAGATTTTTCTACACATGTTTTAAAAAATGTATATGCATGCTTGAAACTTGTTAAAGATGCAAATAACCTATGGATCCAAACAACACTCATTAAATTTTTAAGTGAACGTGCGGTGGGATATTTACCCTAGTCAAACAACCCATTATATTTCCCATTAAGAAAAAGCTGACCTAATGATCATAGATGATTGTAAAGTGATTTATTATGCGTAACGGGCTATTAGTTTGTAAGGAATAACTTATGGATTGGGAGTAACCACTCAGTTAAAAATCCCCTGCCTCCCCCTTTTCCTTCGATTGCAAAACCTAATATATAAAAAATAAAAAGAGTTTACAGTTCATAAAAATTATAGACATTTTTCGGAATTATCTCCCTATACATTTGTGCACTGTGCATTTCAATTTTAGATGTATACTTTTTTATTAAATAAAAATGTGAGTTTTCACATTTCCCTTCATCTCGTAAAGAAAAAGAGATTAAAGTGAAATAGATCACAACAAAATGAAAATTTAAGAGTTTATGTATGGAAAAAATTTAAAGCAATAACAAATGTAAGTAAAGAAAATTTATTCACACACCAAAAATGAACACAAAAGTTTTGTTATCCAAGTTTGGTAAATTCCACTAGTTCAACCCCAATAGCTTGAAATTTTAAAAGGAAGAGATTTTTCTACGCATGTTTTAAAAAATGGATATGCATGCTTGAAACATGTTCAAGATGCAATTGACCTATGGATCCAAACCTTTTAAAGAGAATAACAAACGCTCATTAAATTCTCAAGTGAACGTGCGACTGGATATTTACCCGAGTCAAACAATCCATTGTTTTGCCCATTTACCAAAATCTGACCTAACGATCATAGATGGTTGTAAAGTAACGGGATATATTTTTGTAAGGAATGACTTATGGATTGGGAATCAACATTCAGTTAAAAATCCCCCACCTCCCCCTATTCCTGACTATTGCAAAAGCCTAATATATAAAAACTAATAAGAGTTTCCATTTCCTAAAAATTACAGACACTTTTAGGAATTATTTCGGACTACATTTTTGCCTTGTGCATTTCCATTTTAGATGTATAATTTTTTCTTAAATCAAAACTTGAGTTTTAACTTTTCCCTTCATTTCAAAAATAAAAATGAGATAAAAGGCAAATAGATCACAACAAAATGAAATTTTGGAGTTTATGTATGGAAATAATTTTAAGTAATAACAAATGTATGTAAAGAAATTTTTTTCACTCATCACAAATAAACACAAAAGTTTCGTTATCCAAGTTTGGGAAATTCCACTACTTCAACCCCAATAGCTTGGAATTTTATAAAAAAAGATATTTGTACACATGTTTTAAAAAATGGATATGCGTGCTTGAAACATGTAAAAGATTCAAATGACCTATGGATCCAAACCTTTTGAAGTGAATAACAAACACTCATTAAATTCTCAAGTGAACGTGCGGTGGGATAACCCGAGTCTAACAAGCCATTATTTTGCCCATTTACAAAATGTTGACCTAACGATCATAGATGATTGTAAAGTGATTTTTGTAAGGAATGACTAATTGATTGGGAGTCATCAATTAGTATAAAATTCCCCGCCACCTCCTTTTCCCGACGATTGCAAAACATTATATATAAAAACTAAGAAGAGTTTACAATCCCTAAAAATTAAAGACACTTTTTGAAATTATCTCTCTCTACATTTGAGCATTGTGCATTTCCATTTTAGATGTATACTTTTTTCTTAAATCAAAACTTGAGTTTTCACTTTTTTCCTTTTTCTCGTAAACAAAAAAGAGATAAAAGGTAAATAGATCACAGCAAAATAAAAATTTTAGAGTTTATGAAAAAATTTAAAGCAATAAAAAATGTAAGTAAAGGAAATTTATTCACACACCACAAATGAACACAAAATTTTTGTTATCCAAGTTTGGGAAATTCCACTAGTTTAACCCCAATAGCTTGGAATTTTATAGGAAAGAGATTTGTCATGCGTAACGGGCTATATTTTCGTAAGGAATGACTTCTGGATTGGGAGTCAACACTCAGTTTAAAATCCCCTACCTCCCCTTTTCTCGACGATTGCAAAAGCCTAATATATAAAAGCTAAAAAGAGTTTACAACCCCTAAAAATTACAGACACTTTTTGGAATTATCTCTCTCTACATTTGTGCATTGTGCATTTCCATTTTAGAAGTATATTTTTTCTTATATATAAACTTGAATTTTCACTTTTCCCTTCATCTTGAAAACAAAAAAGAGATAAAAGACAAATTGATCACAACAAAATGAAAATTTTACAGTTTCTATACGGAAAAAAATTTAAGCAATAACAAATGTAAGTAAAGAAAATTTATTCACGCACCACAAATGAACACAAAAGTTTTGTTATCCAAGTTTGGGAAATTCCACTAGTTCAACCCCAAAAGCTTGGAATTTTATAAGAAAGAGATTTTTGTACACATGTTTTAAAAAATTGATATGCATGCTTGAAACATTTTAAAGATGCAAATGACCTATGGATCCAAACCTTTTAAAGAGAATAAGAAACGCACATAAAATTCTCAAGTGAACGTGCGGTGGGATATTTACCCGAGTCAAACAAGCCATTATTTTTCCCATTTACAAAAAGGTGACCTAACGATCATAGATGATTGTAAATAGATTTATCATGTGTAACGGGCTATATTTTTGTAAAGGAGGACTTATAGATTGGGAGTCAACACTCAGTTAAAAATCCCCCGCCTCCCCCTTTTCAAGACGATTGCAAAACCTAATATATAAAAACTAAAAAGATTTTACAATCCCTAAAAATGACAGACACATTTTGGAATTATCTCTCTCTACATTTGTGATTGATCATTTCCATTTTAGATGTATACTTTTATCATAAATCAAAACATGAGTTTTCACTTGTCCGTTCATCTCGAAAACAAAAAAGAGATAAAAGGGAAAAAGATCAGAAGAAAATGAAAAATTTTAGAGTTTATGTATGGAACAAATTTAAAGCAATAACTAATGTAAGTAAAGAAAATTTATTCACACACCACAAATGAACACAAAATTATTTTTTATCCAAGTTTGGGAAATTTCACTAGTTCAACCCCAATAGCTAGGTATTTTATAAGAAAGAGATTTTTGTGCACATGTTTTAAAAAATTGATATCCATGTCTGAAACATGTTAAAGATGCAAATGACCTATGGATCCAAACCTTTTAAAGAGATTAACAAACTCTCAATAAATTATGGAGTTAATGTGCAATGGGATAATTACCCGAGTCAAACAAGCCATTATTTTGCCGAATTAGAAAAAGATGACCTGATGATCATAGATAATTGTAAAGTGTTTAACTTGCATAATTGGCTATATTTTTGTAAGGAATGACTTATAGATTGAGAGTCAACACTCAGTTAAAAATCCCCGCCCTCCCACTTTTCCCGATGATTGCAAACCTAATGTATAAAAACTAAAAAGAGTTTACAATCCCTTAAAATTAAAGACACATTTTGGATTTATCTCTCTACATTTGTGCATTGTGAATTTCCATTTTAAATGTATACTTTTTTCTTAAATCAAAACTTGAGTTTTCACTTTTCCCTTCCTCTCGTAAACAAAATAGAGATAAAAGGCAAAAGGAAATGTAAGTAAAAAAAATTTATTCACACACCATAAATGAACACAAGTTTTTTTATCCAAGTTTGGGAAATTCAACTAGTTCAACCCCAATAGCTTGGAATTTTATAAGAGATTTTTCTACACATGTTTTAAAAAATGGAAATGCATGTTTGAAACATGTTAAAGATGCAAAAGACCTATGAATCCAATCCTTTTAAAGAGAATAACAAACACACATTAAATTCGCAAGTGAACGTGGGGTGGGATATTTACTCGAATCAAACAAGCCATTATTTTGCCCATTAACAAAAAGCTGACCTAACGATAATAGATGAGTGTAAAGTGATTTATCAAGTGTACAAGACTATATTTTTGTTAGGAATGACTTATGGATTGGGAGTCAATACTTAGTTAAAAGCCCCCCGCCTCCCCCTTCTCCCGATGATTGCAAAACCTAATATATAAAAACAGAAAAGGGTTTACAATCGCTAAAAATTACAGACACTTTTTAGAATTATATCTCTCTGCATTTGTGCATTGTGCATTTTCATTTTAGATGTACACTTTTTTCTTAAATCAAAATTTGATTTTTCACTTTTCCCTTCATCTCGTAAACAAAAAAGAGATAAAAGGCAAGTAGATCGCAGCAAAATAAAATTTTAGAGTTTATGTTTGGAAAAATTTAAAACAATAACAAATGTAAGTAAAGAAAATTTATTCACACACCACAAATGAACACAAAAGTTTTGTTATTCAAGTTTGGGAAATTACACTAGTGCAACCCTAGTAGCTTGGAATTTTATAAGAAAGAGATTTTTCTACACATGTTTTAAAAAGCGGATATGCATGCCTGAAACATGTTAAAGAAGCAAATGACCTATGGATCCAAAATTTTTAAAGAGAATAACAAACGATCATTAAATTCTGAAGTGAACGTGTGGTGAGATATTTACCCGAGTCAAACAAACCATTAGTTTGCCCATTAACAAAAAAACTGACCTAACGATCATAGGTGATTGTAAAATGATTTATCAAGCGTAACTGACTATATTTTTTTAAGGAATGACTTATGGATTGGGAGTAACCACTCAGTTAAAAATCCCCCGCCTGCCCCTTTTCCTGACTACTGCAAAACCTAATATATAAAAACTAAAAAGAGTTTACAATTCCTAAAAATTATAGACACATTTAAGAATTATCTCTCTCTACATTTGTGCATTGTGCATTTCCATTTTAGATGTACACTTTTTTCTTAAATCAAAGCTTGAGTTTTCACTTTTGCCGTGTTCTCGTAAACAAAAAAGAGATAAAAGGTAAATGGATCACAACAAAATAAAAAATTCAGAGTTTATATATGGAAAAAATTTAAAGCAATAATAAATGTAAGTAAATAAAATTTAATCACACACGCAAATGAACACAAAAGTGTTGTTGTCCAAGTTGGGGAAATTCAAATAGTTCAACCCCAATAGCTACAAATTTTATAAGAAAGAGATTTTTTTACACTTGTTTTAAAAAATGGATATGCATGGTCGAAACATGTTAAAGATTGCAAGTAACCTATGGATCCTAACCCTTTCAAGAGAATAACAAACGCTCATTAAATTCTCAAGTGAACATGTGGTGGGATATTTACCCAAGTCAAACAACCCATTATTTTGCCCATTTACAAAAAACCTGACCTAACCAACATAGATGATTATAAAGTGATTTATCTTCCTTAATCGGCATTATTTTTGTAAGGAATAACTTATTGATTGGGAGTCAGCACACTTAAAAATCCCCCGCTTGTCCCTTTTCCCGACGATTGTAAAACCTAATATATAAAAACTAAAAAGTGTTTCCCATCCCCAAAAATTATAGACACTTTTTGGAATTATCTCTATCAATATTTGTGCATTGTGTATTTACATTTTAGATGTATTCTTTTTTCATAAATCAAAACTTGAGTTTTCACTTTTCCTTTAATCTCGTAAACAAAAAAAGAGATAAAAGACAAATAGATCACACCAAAATGAATTTTTTAGATTTTATATCTGGAAAAAATTTAAAGCAATAACCAATGTAAGTAAAAAAAATTGATTCACACACCACAAATGAACACAACAGTTTTGTTATCCAAGTTTGCGAAATACCACTTGTTCAACCCCAATAGCTTGGAATTTAATAAGAAAGAGATTTTTCTACACATGTTTTCAAAAATGGATATGCATGCTTGAAACATATTAGAGATGCAAATGACCTATGGATCCAAACCTTTTAAAAAGAATAACAAACGTTCATTAAATTCTCAGGTCAACGTGGTGGGATATTTACCCAAGTCAAACAAGCCATTATTTTTCCCATTTACAAAGAGCTGACCTAACGATCATAGATGTTTCTAAAGTTATTTGTCATGCGTAATGGGCTATATTTTTTTAAGGAATGACTTATGGATTGGGAGTCAACACTCAGTTAAAAATCCCCTGCGTCCCCCTTTTCCCGACAAATGCGAAAGCCTAATTTTCTCTCTCTACATTTGTGCATTGTGTATTGTGCATTTCCATTTTAGATGTATACTTTTTTCTTAAATCAAAACTTGAGTTTTAACTTTTCCCCTCATCTCGTAAACAAAAAAGAGATAAAAGGCAAGTACATCTCAACAAATTGAAAATTTTAGAGTTTCTGTATGGAAAAAATTTAAAGTAATAACAAATGTAAGTAAAAAAATTTATTCATACACCACAAATGAACACAAAAGTTTTGTTATCCAAGTTTGAGAAATTCCACTAGTTCAACCCCAATAGCTTGGAATTTTATAAGAAAGAGATTTTTCTACACATGTTTTAAAAAATGGATATGCATGCTTGAAACATGTTAAAGATGCAAATAACCTATGGATCCAAACCTTTTAAAGAGAATAACAAACGCTCATGAAATTCTCAAGTGAACGTTTGTTAAAGAGAATAATACATCTTTTCATAAAGTAGCTCTGATACCAATTTTAAACAACAAAGACTTAACAGCCTAATACAACAGAACACAGGTGAAAGGGTACCTAAGGCTCTAAAAGCTCTGATACCAATTTTAAACAACAAAGACTAAACAGCCTAATACAATGGAACACAGGGTGAAAAGGTACCTTATGCTCTAAAAGCTCTAATATCACCATAACTACACAGTGACTACGGGCAGCGGAAAACAAGATGCAGGCAGCAGAAAACACTAAGATGACTCACACAATACTTTTCCTTCAGTCCTATTCATACATCCTATAATTTTACCATCATATTACTCCTGCTTCCTACCACATGTTACTGTTATTTACTCGTTTGTGTCTATTTTTAATTGCTATTTAAAAAGCCCAACATGACTTCTGCTGCTATTCAGAACTTCTTCAGGGCTTGACCCTATTCCAGTTGGCTTCCCACCACGTGGGCAATCCGTTTATACGGTCCTCACGGTGTCCAAAGGGCCTCAACCCATGCATGTTAACCGTTGCGGCTCCTTGGCTGCTTCAGCAGGGTATAGCACAACTCTGTTTCATTTTCTACCTCGAAGCGTAGCCGAATAAATCCAAGTCTCTAGCTTCTGTCCTACTTGGTACTATTTTGATACTATTTCTTTTGACGATTGAACAGTAAACATGAATAGTAACCATGAATAGTAAAAACGAGCTTTTGAACATTAACTCTTGAATAGTAAAAACAAACACTCTGGAGATTTTTATATATATATATATATATGCGGAAGATGATCAGTATAAACAAACATTATACGAATCAAAATATTGCAAACATGCGGAAAATTATAACAACATTGTTTCAAACAAAATAAAAAATAAAAACAACTAAATACATCCTTAAAAAAGGAAAATAAAAACTACATATCTACATAACTCTGGAAGTTACCGACCATGCTACCGGTCGGTTCCTTCTTTACTACTTAGCCATTACAGTTGTTTTGCACATACCGTGCTTTAATGAACTTGTCGGAGGATACTCATCGGAAATCGCCTTCTTCTTCTTCTTCGAATGTATTTTGGTGTGAATTTTTTCAGTGACTTCAACCTCTGGAAGAGCCTCGAATTTATAGGTGAAGAATTTTATTTTCTTCCTTTTTTACCCTTAAATGAAGGGTGTGTGTTTAAAGACAAAGGGTAACTTTTGTCTTTTTGGCTTTTCATTTTTTCCCTTGCATTATTACCTTTCGGCACCATAAGCAGGGGTAGAAATGACTTTTCTTCTTGTGACGTCATTATGCTGATGTACAGGAATCTTTTGTAGCCACCATTGTTGACTTTGTGTAGCCGCCTTTGATGACTTTTATAGCCGTTTTTGTTGACTTTAATAGCTGCCTTTGTTGATTTTGATTTTGTCTTTGGCCTTAATGACTACTGACTTGTTTGCTGACCTGGCTGTTGATTGTTCATTCGGACATCTGCCTTTCTGTGCACAATCTATAGGTGTGCTCTTTTGGAAATGTCTTCTGGGCCATCTTGCAGAAGCTTTCCTTTGTTGCTTTGCTAAAGGGGATATTTCCTCTGAGGAGTTTCTTCAGCGTTACTTCGAGACTGGTCTGTACAGGTATTGTAGTCTCTTTATAGCTCTTCGAGATGATCGTCAGTGGGATGGAGGTCTTGTAGACAAAGCTTTTCTTTTTTTGACTTAGCTGTTGTATGAGCTGTATCAGGTTCTTGAGCCCTTGGATACATCTGGTTGGCCAGACTGCTTGTTGGCATGGCTTGGCTTTTGGAACATGTCTGGGATTATATTCCTTTGTAGCGTCACCTTCTTTGATGCCTTCATGTGTCACGATAGAAATGCTTGGAAACATCTTATTGTCAGTAACAATCTCAGCAATAGAGGAAACTAAATTAATTCGAATTCCTTTATTCTTTGTTATGGAGATAAAACTTTTGCAAGCCTCCATAATCTCTTTTGGCATCTTTTTCAAAAACGATAAATCGGTGGAGTGAAGTACCATCTGCTTTATGAATCCATATGAATAAAGTAAGGATGCATATTTCGAGTCTATTTCATGACTCAACTTCACTTGATTCCAACTATTGCTAGACTCAATCGTGAAAAAGGGAGTGTTCATCCCTTTTCCAATTTGCTCATTCCATCTCTAAAATTGAGCAGTATGATCGGATTTGATCTTTGAACGAATGATGTCCACCTTTTGAGGGCGTAGCAAGGGTTCCTCAGACATGATGTCCAAAAGTTTCAAAGGTTGAATTTTCTTCAAAAACTCAAACTCATTAAAACTTGTTTTATTTGGTTTATTTAGGCTTTGCAACCGTGTAAACTCAGACAGGGTAACCAATTTGTCTTGAATGATTTCTCATTGCTAGACAAGTCCATTTCCATCAAAGATGGATCCGTTAAGACTTTCTTTTCAGCTCAAAACTGACAGGTAGAAGTCCCTGATTCCGATTTTGACGAAATTGTTAAGGTTTCCTTTCCAGATCTAGACTGGCAGGTAGAAATCCTTGATTCCCCTATCTTCAAAGAAGACGGGGTTGTGATTTCCTTCTCATGCCTAGCATGACCGATAGAAATCCTGGGTCGTCCTGTGCTTATTAAAACACTAAAGTTATCTGTCTGTTGAGTAGCTAACGTTGTAACTTCCTTTTCTCACGATGGAGATCCGGTAGAAGTCCCGAAGGAGCTTGGCATTCATGCCATTTAGTGAGTTCTTTTAACTCTTCGGTTAATTCCTTAACCTTGAGTTGTAGGAGATCTCCACTTAACCTGTAATGGGCACAATTCTCAGATATGTCTCCTCGTTCAGAGAGAACTAAAAGACTATCGAAGAGTGACTATTGGGTTGGGAGCAATACCGTGAGAGTGGCAATTGCTACCGCTAGGTCCGTCAGTGTGCTGCTGAGGGGATCCATTTTACCTGTCTGTAATACAAGAAAAATCTTCGAGTAAGAGTATCAGGTTATAAATAAGTTCTCCATTAAATGCATGATACAGTAGCAGAGAATTTTACTACGATAATAGTGGAATAAATCACCACGCTTGCTGCAGTGTTATATATCAGGAAAGCTAAAGCATAACCAAATATAAGAAATCTATCAGGCAAAGCTGGTGTCTAAAGAGTCAGACATATTTTCTAGATGAACTTCATATACTTCATCTTCTGACTGGATGTCATCATAATGGATAATTTCCAATCCATTTTCTTCGGCAAGTAGCATGTAAGTGTTATACTGACGTTTTTTCTCATCATTTGGACAATATTTAGCAAAATGTCCTTCTTTCTGGCATATCCAGCATTTGTATTTGCTTGGGGGTTTTCCCTGTGGGCAATATGGATTTGACCCTTTACTGGATGTGGTAGGGCCAGAACTTGTTCTTTTTCTAAAGTATCTCTTTCTGGGAGTATACCTAGTTGTAGAACTTTTTTGTATCCTAAATTTTTTCTGTTCAAATTTCTTAGGATATTTTCTTTGATTATGGAAGGTGGTTTTACAACCATAAGCTCCTACACTTTTGTTCTGGTTTGAACAACATAATGCTTGTTTGTGTGCCTTACTACTTTTCTTTTGTAGTTTTTGGGCTTTCCAGAGGTTTGCCAACATGTTTTGTGCAAACCCGTGTCTTCTTCCTAAAGTATCAAAGTTTAGGAAATTATCCATGGTTAAAGTACCAAGTTCTAGATTATTTTGCCAATATTTCGTAATGTAGTCTTTTTCAGCTACATGTGCAAAAGGTTCCGGCAATTTTGAGAAAAAGAATGACAGATAGGGTTTCTGATCATCTTTTTGCAATTTGTAGAAGTAGCTTGCAAATTCGCAATAATACTTTTCATAAAAACAAATGTTACAAATTTGTAACTTTTTTAATTTTTGTAGAGTTTCTAAATGTTTTCTTTGTTTAGTACTCTCATTGTAAGCTTCTAGGGTCGGATGTATTCCTATAAATTCTTTTGATATCTTAGCCACCAATCCTTTCAAGATATTGGCTATAGATATAGAGGTATTAGCTCATTTTTGGTCTTCGGGAAGGTTGTCCCACCAATGAGCTACATTACCCTGTAAAGCATGGGTAAAGAAATTAAATGTTGAATCTTTGTCCCAAGATTCATGCATATCTGCAGCATTGCTCATGCTTCTTTCCCATTCTTTAAGGACTTTTTCTCCATCCTTGGGGCAATCCAAGTTGAGATAAAATCCAAAAGGGTTTATGCTATCTATGGATTGATGTCCCTTAGTAGCATGTGATGGATCGACATTTGTGTATTTTTTCAAATACCTTTGTCCTCCCAAAGATATTTTGGAGTGGGAGAAACTTTCTCGTTCTTACGGTTGAACCGCAGTTCGGTTTCGAAAGTTATCTTGAAAGCTATCATCCATGTGGGTATCTCGTACCCTTGATATTTTTGCTTCATGTTGGTTACTACCGCAAAGCATTCTGAATCTTTTACTAAGATCATCTGCCTTTTTATCTTTAGCAGAGTAGTCTATTTTCTCTGTATTTTCTTCTACTACTTTATCAGATTCCCATGCCTCTGGGTCACTGTCTTGTTGCTCTTTTTGTTAACTAGAGGAAGGTTTTCCTCTTGAACATAATAAACCTATTGGCGACCGAAAGTATTATATTCCACGTAAACTTCATTATCGATAGAGGATGATGCGATCCTAAAGTCTGAAGGTTTGGGAACTTTTTTCCTAGGTGCAATGCAAGGTGTTGCAATGTATACTAGGTTTTTAAGCCATCCGGTAATGTCAGGAAGGCCTAATGGTAATGGAGTTTCCATATCCATTAAATAGAAAAACTCTATCATAGAGCTATTTCTTGAAGCTTCCTTTGAAGTCTTTTTATCATATACCGTTGTAGAATTTCCACCATTCAACCAGATATGCTTGATAGGCTATATCGGATTCATTTATTGGTCTGAGATTTTCTCTAGCTTGCCTATTTCGGTCTTTCATTGAGCGTACTAGATGAATTTGATCTAATAGTGTTTCTTTATAGATCTTTTTCACAAAGCTAGAAGGTTTAGCTTTTGTTTGATTTTCTTGATCTTGCATCGTAGTTTGTAGATGTGATCAGTATATCTTTCCCAAAAATAGTAATACCATACCATTGCTGGGATTGTGTTATCTTTTGGTTGAAGAGTATTTCTTTGGAGTAAGGGGAAGTTAAGGCCTGATCTTTTTAATTTTAAACGATCTAAAAGTTTCTTCTTATAGATCATTCTGGAGTCCAAGGTGTAAAAGGTGTTTTATACCTTGATGGACCTGGAGAACCTAGATGTTCTTTTGAACCTAGGTGTTAGTTTAATGCTACGACTTCCATTAAAATTTTTTGGATTTTATCTTATTTTAGATTATCTAAACTTTGTTTTAGTTATGTTAATTCTTTGAAGAAAACATGACTATTTCCATGGTCAATCTTTTCTAGAATATTTTCTAGGATGTTTTGACACTTTATTATTTCTCTATGTTTATGTTCGTCATAGAGGAAATCAACTTTTTGCTATAGATTGTCGACAACACTTTCTAACCTTGTAAGGATCTTTTAGTAAGATTCTAAGGTTTGGTTGGGATGAACGTAAATGTCAGTGTTTCCTACTAGTGGTCCTAAGGCTTTGTACGGGCTATGTGCCATCATCGATGTGAAGTGGAACACAGGCATTGGGCCTTGGGTTGCCTATTCCGTCGAAATGAGAACTGGTTGAGGCTCTACTTGTTGAGGTAGAGAGCCTATCGTGTTCGATGGAAAAGCTAGGTCTAGTGTTTGTGATCACTAGTTTTCCTTCTATCTCCTTTATGGTTTTACAGGAGAGAGGAAGGTGTCTGGGTGCCAAAGGTTGGACTACCCATTCTGTTGGCCATGTTAACTCTCTGGGGTCGAGTTCTTCTATGGTCAAGTTTTCAAAATAACCAATATTTTTGGCTAATTCTGCGAGTTTCTTTGAATCTTTAACTATAATCTTTCCGGTGTTGATTCCTCTGGCTACTATGCATATGAGTATGCGCATAACTCTTCTTCCTGGTTGAATTCCATTTTTTGACCAGTTGTCTGTGTAGATTTTTAGGGACAAGGTATCTTGGATGTGCTTGTCTTCTAAATCTATTTGTAGATTGGGCCAGGTTGTGAAGGAAATTGGACCTAATCCTAAATTGGCTCTAACTCCTCCGAGTAGGGCTTTTTCAAAATTATTCCTCACTATGTTATCTAAAATAGCTGCTATGAAGGGTAAATTTTGGTTTATTCATATTAAGGGATCTAATCCTATATGAACTAGTCCATAATGGACATATTTGAATTGTTTTAGCTTGGCTAAGTCTGATTCACTTAATAATCTGTAGCAAAAAGTACCGAAATTGGTATCTTGTATCTCTTTAGATAGTTCCTTATGGAAGACGAAGGATTTCTTTTGGAACTCAATCAAATATTTATTGTAGACTTTAGTTATCCTGGGGATACTTATTGTCCACTTTGTCCATCCTGCATGAGATTAGGATGTTCATCATATTCTCCCTGTGTTTAATGATGTACATGAACAATGTTTTGAAGAGAAGTACATTCTATTCCTATTTGCTCAAACATTTAGGAATTTTAGATGAGTTGATGTCTCTTCTAATTTTTGGAACATAAATTCAATCAGTCGTTCCAATTGATGCAAAGTGATGAAAGGAGAGATATTTTTTATAACAAGTTCTCTCAATTCCTCACTTTGAGTTAAGGCACAACTGTCTCGTATAAGACGATCTCTATATGTCCCTTGGTGATTTTTTATAGAGGCTATTTTTCAAATAACTTCCTATAATTCTTTTCTACATGGTTTGTTGTTAACCATTTTAGTTTTCACTTCTCGGATAAGTTCTAAGATTCTAGAGTGGTTTATTTCTTGATCTACATAGCTTTGTAGATCTGTAAGGAATCGTATTGTTCTTCAGTATTTCTTGTTTTAAGTACTTCAAGATGGGAATTAATTCTTCTCTTGAGTTTCTGTACTTGTTCATTAACGCCACTTTCTCTTCCTACGCATAGGAAGGCAATGTTTTCTGTGGTGTATTTCACCCAACATCTTTTCATAAAGAAGATGTGATGCATATCACCAACTAAATCCATTTTTAATATTGGATTATTCTTATCATGCCATTCAAGTGGATAGCCTATTATTGGACAAACTTGTGTGTGTCCAATTTTTAACACGGTGTCATAAGAAGGACCGTTGAGTTCATTCTGACCTACCAATTGAGGTCTTTGGTACATTAGTACATTTAAAGTATACCAATGTTGCATGGGATGTGACTGGGTTGGGTCCTAACTGTTTGGGAATATATACAACTAAATAGAAAGAATCCAAAGTTAAGTTTTAGTTCTATCGACACATAAAGGACCAAGTCCATTTTAAACAAGCCATTAACATTGGAGTATAACAAGCCACTAATTTGCCCATTTACAAAAACCTGACCTAACAATCATAGATGATTGTACAATGATTTATCATGCGTAACGGGCTATATTTTAGTAAGGAATGACTTATGGATTGGGAGTAACAACTCAATTAAAAATCCACCGCCTCCCCCTTTTCTCGACCATTGCAAAATCTAATAAATAAAAACTAAAAAGAGTTTACAATCCGTAAAAATAGACACTTTTTGGAAATATCTCTCTCTACATTTGTGCATTGTGCATTTCCATTTTATATGTATATTTTTTTCTTAATCAAAACTTGACTTTTCACTTTTCCCTTCATCTCGTAAACAAAAAAGAGATAAAAGGCAAATATATCACAACAAAATGAAAATTTTAAAGTTTATGTATCAAAAAAATTTAAAGCAATACCAAATGAAAGTAAAGAAAACTTATCCACACACCACAAATGAACACAAAAGTTTTGTTTGTCCGAGTTTGGGAAATTTCACTAGTTCAACCCCAATAGGTTGGAATTTTATAAGAAAGAGATTTTTCAACACATGTATTAAAAAATGGATATGCATGCACGTAACAAGTTAACGATGCAAATGACCAATGGATCCAAACCTTTTAAAGAGAATAACAAACGCTCATTAAATTCTCAAGTGAACGTGTAGTGGGATATTTACCCGAGTCAAACAAGCCATTATTTTACCCATTTACAAAAAGCTGACCTAACGATCATAGATGATTGTCAAGTGATTTATCATGCGTAACAGGCTATATTTTTGTAAGGAATAACTTATGCATTGGGAGTCAACACTCAGTTAAAAATCCCCTACCTCCCCCTTTTTCCAGACGATTGCAAAACCTAATATATAAAGACCAAAAAGAGTTTACAATACCTAAAAATTACAAACACTTTTAGGAATTATCTCTCTCTACATTTGTGCATTGTGCATTTCCATTTTAGATATATACATTTTTCTTAAATCAAAACTTGAGTTTTTACTTTTCCCTTCATCTCGTAAACAAAAAAGAGATAAAAGGCAAGTAGATCTCAACAAAATGAAATTTTTAGAGTTTATGTATGGAAAAAATTTAAATCAAAAACAAATGTCAGTAAAAAAAATTTATTTACACACCACAAATGAACAAAACAGTTTTGTTATCCAAGTTTGGGAAATTCCACTAGTTCAACCCCAATAGCTTGGAATTTTATAAGAAAGAGATTTTTCTACACCTGTTTTAAAAAATGGATATACATGTTTGAAACATGTTAAAGATGCAAATGACCTATGGATCACAACCTTTTAAAGAGAATTACAAACGCTCATTAAATTCTCAATTGAACGTCCGGTGGGATATTTACCTGAGTCAAACAAGCTATTATTCGATTGCAAAGCCTAATATATAAAAACTAAAAAAAGTTTACAATCCCTAAAAATTACATAAACCTTTTTGAATTATCTCTCTCTACATTTGTGCATAGTGCATTTGCATTTAAGATGTATACTTTTTTCTTAAATCAAAAGTTGAGTATTCACTTTTCGCTTCATCTTGTTAACAAAAAAGAGATAAAAGGCAAGTAGATCACAACAAAATGAAAATTTTAGAGTTTATGTCTGGAAAAAATTTAAAGCAATAAAAAATGTAAGTAAAGAAAATTTATTCACACACCACAAATGAACACAAAAGTTTTGTTATCCAAGTTTTGGAAATTCCACTAGTTTAACCCCAATAGCTTGAAATTTTATAACAAAGAGATTTTTCTACACATGTTTTAAAAAATTGGATATGCCTGCTTGAAACATGTTAGAGATGCAAATGACCTATGGATCCAAATCTTTTAAAGAGAATAACTAACGCTCATTAAATTCTCAAGTGAACGTGCGTTGAGATATTTACCCAAGTCAAACAAGCCATTATTTTGCCAATTTAGAAAAAGTTGACCTAACGATTGAGCATAGATGATTGTAAAGTGATTTATCATACGTAACAGGCTATATTTTTGTAAGGAATGATATATGGATTGGAAGTCAACACTCAATTAAAAATCCCCCACACCCCCCTTTTCCCGATGATTGACAAACCTAATATATAAAAACTAAAAAAAGTTTACAATCCCTAAAAATTACAGACACTTTTTGGAATTATCTCTCTCTTCATTTGTGCATTGTGCATTTCCATTTTAGATGTATTCTTTCTTCTTAAATCAAAAATTGAGTTTTCAGTTTTCCCTTCATCTCGTAAACAAAAAAGAAATAAAAGGCAAGTAGATCACAATAAAATGAAAATCTTAGAGTTTATGTATGGAAAAAATTTAAAGCAATAACAAATGTAAGTTAACAAAATTTATTCACACACCACAAATGAACAAAGAAGTTTTGTTTTCCAAGTTTGGAAACTTCCACTAGTTCAACCCCTAGAGCTTGGAATTTTATAAAAAAGAGAATTTTCTACACATGTTTTAAAAAATGGATATGCATGCTTGAAGCATTTTAAAGAAGCAAATGACCTATGGATCCAAACCTTTTAAAGAGAATATCAAACGCTCATTAAATTCTCAAGTGAACGTGCGGGGGGGATATTTTCCCAAGTCGAAACTTCCATTATGCCCATTTGAAAAAAGCTGACCTAACGATCATAGATGGTTGTAAAGTGATTATCATGCGTAACGGACTATATTTTTGTAAGGAATGACTTATGGATTGGGAGTCAACACTCAGTTAAAAATCCCCTGCCTCCTCCTTTTCCCGACGATTTCAAAAGGCTAATATATAAAAACTAGAAAGAGTTTACAATCCGTAAAAATTATTGACACTTTTGGGAATGATCTCTCTCTACATTTGTCCATTGTGCATTTCGATTTTAGATGTATACTTTTTTCTTAATTCAAAACTTCATTTTTCTCTTTTCCCTTCATCTCGTAAACAAAAAAAAGATAAAACGCAAATAGATTACAACAAAAAGAAAATTTTGGTGTTCATGTAAGGAAAAAATTCAAAGAAATAAAAAAATGTCTGTAAAAAAAATTTTGTTCACACACCACAAATGAACACAAAAGTTTTGTTATCCAAGTTTGGGAAATTCCACTAGTTTAACCCCAACAACTTGAAATTTTATAAGAAAGAGATTTTTCTATACATGTTTTAACAAATTGCATATGCATGCTTGAAACATGTTGCAGATGCAAATGACCCATGGATCCAAACCATTTCAAGAGAATAACAAATGCTCATTAAATTCTCAAGTGAACTTACGGATGGATATTTACTAGAGTCAAACAAGCCATTATTTTGCCAATTTATAAAAGTTTACCTAACGATCATTGATGATTATAAATTAATTTATCATGCGTAACGGGCTATATTTTTGTACAGAAGGATCTATGGATTGGGAGTAAACACTCAGTTAAAAATCCCCCCCCCCCCCCCTCCCCCTTTTCCTGACGATTGTAAAACCTAAAATATAAAAACTAAAAAGAGTTTACAATCTCAATAAATTACAGACACTTTTTGGAATTATCTCTCTCTTCATTTGTGCATTGTGCATTTCCATTTTAGATGTATACTTTTTTCTTAAATCAAAACTTCAATATTCACTTTTCCCTTCATCTCGGAAACAAAAAAGAAATAAAAGGCAAGTAGATCACAACAAAATGAAAATTTTAGAGTTTATGTATGGAAAAAAATTAAAGCAATAACAAATGTAAGTAAAAAAAATTTATTCACACACCACAAATGAACACACAAGTTTTTTTATCCAAGTTTGGAAAATTCCACTTGTTTAACTCCAAGAGCTTGGAATTTTATAAGAAAGAGAATTTTCTACGCATGTTTTAAAAAATGGATATGCATGCTTGAAGCATTTTAAAGATGCAAATGACCTATGGATCCAAAACTTTTAAAGAGAATAACAAACGCTCATTAAATTCTCAAGTGAACGTGCAAGGGGATATTTGCATGAGTCAAAACTGCCATTATTTTGTCCATTTACATAAAGCTAACCTAATGATCATAGATGATTGTAAAGTGATTTATCATGTGTAACGGGCTATATTTTTGTAAGGAATGACTTATGGATTGGGAGTCAACACGCAGTTAAAAATCCCCCGACTCTCCCTTTTCCCAACGACTGCAAAACCTAATATATAAAAACTAAAAAGAGTTTACAATCCCTAAAAATTACAAATACTTTCTGGAATTATCTCTCCCTACATTTGTGCATTGTGCATTTCCATTTTAGATGTATACTTTTTTCTTAAATCAAAACTTGAGTTTTCACTTTTCCCTTCATCTCGTAGACAAAACAGAGAATAGATGACAACGAAATGAAAATTTTAGAGTTTGTGTATGGAAACAATTTAAAGCAATAAAAAACGTAAGTCAAGAAAATTTATTCACACACCACAAATGAACACAAAACATGTTTTAAAAAATGGATATGCATGCTTGAAACATGTTAAAGATGCAAATCACCTATTGATCAAAACCTTTTAAAGAGAATAACAAACGCTCTTCAAATTCTCAAGTGAACGTGCAGTGAGATATTTACACTAGTCAAACAAGCCATTACTTTGGCCATTTACCAAAACCTGACCTAACGATCATAGATGATTGTAAAGTGATTTATCACACGTAATGGGCTATATTTTTGTAAGGAATGACTTATGGGTTGGGAGTCAAGGCTCAGTTAAAAATCCCCTGCCTCCCCCTTTTCCTGACGATTAGAAAACCTTATATATAAAAACTAAAAAGAGTTTACAATCCCTAAAAATTACAGACACTTTTTGGAATTATCTCTCTCTACATTTGTGCTTTGTGCATTTCCATTTAAGATGTATACTTTTTTCTTAAATCAAAACTATACACTTTTCCCTTCATCTCATAGACAAAAAAGTGATCAAAGGCAAATAGATCACAACGATATGAAATTTTTAGAGTTTATATATGGAAAAAATTTTAAGCAATAAGAAATGTAAGTAAAGAAAATTTATTCACAAACTGCAAATGAACTCAAAAGTTTTGTTATCCAAGTTTGGGAAATTCTACTAATTCAAACCCCCAATATCTTGGAATTTTATAAGAAAGATATTTTTCTTGACATGCTTTAAAAAATGGATATGCACACTTGAAACATGTTAAAGATGCAAATGACCTATGGATTCAAACCTTTTAAAGAGAATAACAAATGCTCACTAAATTCTCAAGTGAACGTGCGGTGGGATATTTACCCGAGTCAAACAAGCCATTATTTTGCCCATTTACAAAAAGCTGATCTAACGATCATAGATGATTGTAAAGTGATTTATCATGCGTAACTGGCTATATTTTTTTAAGAAATGACTTATGGGTTGGGAGTCAACACTCAGTAAAAAATCCTTTGCCTCCCCCTTTTCCCGACGATTGCAAAACCTTATATATAAAAACAAAAAAGAGTTTACAATCCCTAAAAATTATAGAGACTTTTTGGAATTATCTCTCTCTACATTTGTGCATCGTGCATTTCCATTTTAGAAGTGTACTTTTTTTCTTAAATAAAAACTTGAGTTTTCACTTTTCCCTTCATCTCGTAGACAAAAAAGATATGAAAGGCAAATAGATCACAACGAAATGAAAATTTTAGAGTTTATGTAAGGAAAAATTTTTAAGTAATAACAAATGTAAGTAAAGAAAATTTATTCACACACCACAAATGAACACAAAAGTTTTGTTATGCAAGTTTGGGAAATTCAACTAGTTCAACAACCCCAATAGCTTGGAATTTTATTAGAAAGAGATTTTTCTACTAATGCCTTAAAAAATGGGTATGCTTGAAACATGTTAAAGATGCAAATGACCTAAGGATCAGAACCTTTTAAAGAGAATAACAAACGCTCATTAAATTCTCATGTGAATGTGCAGTGGGATATTTACCCGAATCAAACAACCATTATTTTGCCAATTTACTAAAAGCTGACCAAACGATCATAGATGATTGTAAAGTGATCTATCATGCGTAACGGGCTATATTTTTGTAAGGAATGACTTATGGGTTGGGAGTCAACACTCAGTTAAAAATCCCCCTCCTCCCCCTTTTCCCGACGATTGCAAAACCTGATATATAAATACTAAAAAGAGTTTACAATCCCAAAAAATTACAGACACTTTTTGGAATTATCTCTCTAGACATTTTTGCATTATGAATTTTCATTTTTCATATATACTCTTAAATCAAAACTTGAGTTTTCACTTTTCCCTTCATCTCGTAGACAAAAAAGAGATGAAAGGGAAATAGATCACAACGAAATGAAATGAAACTTTTAGAGTTCATGAATGGAAAAAATTCAAAGGAATAACAAATGTAAGTAAACAAAATCTATTCACACACCACAAATGAACACAAAAGTTTTGTTATCCAAGTTTGGAAAATTCTGCTAGTTCAACAACCCCAATAGCTTGGAATTTGATAAGAAAGATATTTTTCTACACATGCTTTTAAAAAATGGACATGAATGCTTGAAACATGTTAAGATGCAAATGACCGATGGATCCAAACATTTTAAAGAGAATAACAAACGATCATAAATTTCCCAAGTGAACGTGCGGTGGGATATTTACCCGAGTCAAACAAGCCAATATTTATGCCACTAACAAAAAGCTGACCTAACGATCATAGACGATTGTAAATTGATTTATCATGCATAACTGGCTATATTTTTGTAAGGAATGCCTTATGGGTTGGGAGTCAACACTCAGTTAAAAATCCCCTGCCTCCCCCTTTTGCCGAAGATTGCGAAACCTAATATATAAAAACAAGAAAGAGATTACAATCCTTAAAAATTATAGACACTTTTTGGAATTATCTCTCTCTACATTTTTGCATTGTGCATTTCCATTTTAGATGTATACTTTTTTCTTAAATCAAAACATGAGTTTTCACTTTTCCCTTCATATCGTAGACAAAAAAGATATGAAAGGCAAATAGATCAGAACGAAATGAAAATTTTAGAGTTAATGTATGGAAAATATTTAAACCAATAACAAATTAAGTAAAGAAAATTTATTCATAGACTACAAATGAACACAAAAGTTTTGTTATCCATGTTTGGGAACTTCCACAAGTTCAACAAACCCAATAGGTTAGAATTTTATAAGAAAGAGATTTTTCTACACATGCTTTAAAAAATGGACATGCATGCTTGAAACATGTTAAAGATGCAAATGACCTATGGATCAAAACCTTTTAAACAGAATAACAAACACTCATTAAATTCTCAAGTGAATGTGTAGTGGGATATTTACCCGAGTCAAACAAGCCATTATTTGGCCCATTTACAAAAAACTGACCTAACAATCATAGATGATTGTGAAGTTACTTATCATGCGTAACGGTCTATATTTTTGTAAGGAAAAACTTATGGATTGGGAGTCAACACTCAGGTAAACCCCCCCCCCCCCCCCCCCCCCTCCCTTTCCCGACGATTGCAAAACCTGATATATAAAAACTAAAAAGCGTTTATAATCCCTAAAAATTACATAAACTTTTTGGAATTATCTCTCTCTAGGTTTTTGCATTGTGCATTTCCATTTTAGATGTAGACTTTTTTCTAAAATCAAAACTTGAGTTTTCACTTTTCCCACTATCTCATAGACAAAAAAGAGATAAAATGTAAATAGTTCAATTTGAAATGAAAATTTAACAATTTTTGTAAGGAAAAAATTAAATCAAGAACAAATGTAAGTAAAGAAAATTTATTCACACACGACAAATGAACACAAAAGTTTTGTTATCCATATTTGGAAAATTCCACTAGTTCAACAAACCCAATAACTTGGAATTTTAATAGAAAGAGATTTCTCTTCACATGCTTTAAAAAATGGATATGCATGCTTGAAACATGTTAAAGATGCAAATGACCTATGGATCCAAAACTTTTAAAGAGAATAACAAAAACTGATCAAATTCTCAAGTGAATGTGCGGTGAGATATTTTCCCGAGTCAAACAAGCCATTATTTTTCCCATTTACAAAAAGTTGACCTAACTATCATAGATGATTGTAAAGTGATTTATCAAGCGTAACGGGCTATATTTTTGTACGGAATGACTTATCGGTTGGGAGTCAACTCTCAGTTAAAAATCCCCCACCTCCCCTTTTTCCTGACAATTGCAAAACCTGATATATAAAAACTAAAATGAGTTTACAATCCCTAAAAATTATAGACACATTTTGGAAATATCACTCTCTACATTAGTGCATTGTGCATTTTCATTTTAGATGTATACTTTTTTCTAAAAACAAAACATGAGTTTTCATTTTTCCCTTCTTCACGTAGACAAAAAAGAGATGAAAGGCAAATCGTTTACTAGGAAATGAAAATTTTAGAGTTTATCTACGGCAAAAATTTAAAACAATAACAAAATGTAAGTAAATAAAATTTATTCACACACCACAAATGAACACAAAAGTTTTGTTTACCAAGTTTGGGAAATTCCACTAGTTCAACTACCCCAATAGCTTGGAATTTGATAAGAAAGAGATTTTTCTACACATGCTTTTAAAAAATGAATATGCATGCATGAAACATGTTAAAGGTGCAAATGACATATGGATCCAAACCTTTTAAAGAGAATAAAAAACGCTCATTAAATTCTCAAGTGAACGTGCGGTGGGATATTTGCCAGAGTTAAACATGCCTTTATTTTCCCATTTAAAAAAAGCTTACCTAACGTTCATTGAAGATTGTGATGTGATTTATCATGCGTAACGGGCTATATTTTTTTAAGGAATGACTTAGGGGTTGGGAATCAACACGCAGTTAAAAATCCCCTGCCTCCCCCATTTTTCGGCTAATGCAAAACTTGATAAATAAAAAATAAAAAGAGTTTACAATCCCTAAAAATTACTGACACTTTTTGGAATTATCTCTCTCTACATTTATGCATTGTGCATTTCCATTTTAGATGTACACTTTTTTCTTAAATCAAAACTTGAGTTTTCACTTTTCCCTTCATCTCGTAGACAAAAAAGACATGAAAGACAAATAGATCACAACGAAATGAAAATTTTAGAGTTTATGAATGGAAAAAATTTAAAGCAATAAAAAATGTAAGTAAAGAAAATTGATTCACAGACAACAAATGAACACAAAAGTTTTGTTATCCATGTTTGGGAAATTCCACTAGTTCAACAAACCCAATAGCTTGGAATTTTATAAGAAAAAGATTTTTCTACATAGTCTTTAAAAAATTGATATGCATGCTTGAAAAATGTTAAAGATACAACTGACCTATGGATCCCAAACCTTTTAAAGAGAATAACAAACACTCATTAAATTCTCAAGTGAATGTGCGATGGGATATTTACCCAAGTCAAACAAGCCATTATTTTGCCCATTTACAAAAAGCTAACCTAACAATCATAGATGATTGTAAAGTGATTTTTCAAGTGTAAAAGGGCTATATTTTTGTAAGTAATGACTGATGGGTTTGGAGTCAACACTCAGTTAAAAATTCCCCGCCAACACTTTTTTCCGATGATTGCAAAACCTGATATATAAAAACTAAAAAGAGTTTACAGTCCCTAATAATTACAGACACATTTTGGAAATATATCTCTCTACATTAGTGCATTGTGCATTTCAATTTTAGATGTATAGTTTTTTCTAAAATCAAAATTTGAGTTTTCACTTTCCCCTTCTTCTTGTTGACAATAAAGAGATGAATGGCAAATAGATCACAACGAAAATTAAATATTAGTATTTATGTATGGAAAAATTTAAATAAATAACAAATGTAAGTAAAGAAAATTTATTCACACACCACAAACGAACACAAAAGTTCTTTTATCCAAGTTTGGGAAATTCTTTTAGTTCAACAACCTCGATAGCTTGGAATTTTATAAGAAAGAGATTGTTCTACACATGCTTTAAAAAATGGATATGCATGCTTGAAACATGTTAAAGATGCAAATGACCTATGGATCCAAACCTTTTAAAGAGAATAACAAACGCTCATTAAATTCTCAAGTGAATGTGCTATGGGATATTTACTCGAGTCAAACAGCTATTATTTTGCCAATTTTAAAAAAGCCGACCAAACAATCATAGATCATTGTAGAGTGATTTATCAAGCGTAACGGGCTCTATTTTTGTAAGCAATGACTTATGGGTTGGGAGACAAGACTCAGTGAAAAATCTATTGCCTCCCCCTTTCCCAACGATTGCAAAACCTGATATATAAAAACTAAAATGAGTTTACAATCCCTAAAAGTTACAGACACTTTTTGGAATTATCTTTCTCTACATTTGTGCATTGGCATTTCCTTTTTAGATGTATACTTTTTTCTTAAATCATAACTTGAGTTTTCACTTTTCCTTTCATCTCGTAGACAAAAAAGAGATGAAAGGCAAATAGATCACAACGAAATGAAAATTTTAGAGTTTATCTATGGAAAAAATTTAAACCAATAACAAATGTAAGTAAAGAAAATTTATTTACACACCACAAATGAACACAAAAGTTTTATTTACCAAGTTTGGGAAATTCCACTAGTTCAACAACCCCAATAGCTTGGAATTTGATAAGAAAGAGATTTTTCTACACATGCTTTTAAAAAATGGATATGCATGCTTGAAACATGCTAAAGGTGCATATGACATATGGATCCAAACCTTTTAAAGAGAATAACAAACGCTCATTAAATTCTCAAGTGAATGTGCGGTGGGATATTTGCCAGAGTCAAACATGCCTTCATTTTGCCCATTTAAAAAAAGCTAACCTAACGTTCATTGAAGATTTTAATGTGATTTATAATGCGTAACGGGCTATATTTTTGTAAGGAATGACTTTGTGGTTGGGAATCAACACGCAGTTAAAAATCCCCCGCCTCCGTCTTTTTTCGACCAATGCAAAACCTGATAAATAAAAACTAAAAAGAGTTTACAATCCCTAAAAATTACTGACACTATCTCTCTCTACATTTGTGCAATGTGCATTTCCATTTAAGATGTACACTTTTTTATTAAATCAAAACTTGAGTTTTCACTTTTCCCTTCATCTCGTAGACAAAAAAGATATGAAAGGCAAATAGATCAAAACGAAATGAAAATTTTAGAGTTTATGAATGGAAAAAATTTAAAGCAATCAAAAATGTAAATAAAGAAAATTGATTCACAGACCACAAATGATCACAAAAGTTTTGTTATCCATGTTTGGGAAATTCCACTAGTTCATCAAACCCAATAGCTTGGAATTTTATAAGAAAAAGATTTTTCTACACAGTCTTCAAAAAATGGATATGCATGCTTGAAAAATGTTAAAGATGCAAATGACCTATGGATCCCAAACCTTTTAAAGAGAATAACAAACGCTCATTAAATTCTCAAGTGAATGTGCGATGGGATATTTACCCAAGTCAAACAAGCCATTATTTTGCCCATTTACAAAAAGCTGACCTAACGATCATAGATGATTGTAAAGTGATTTATCAAGTTTAAAAGAGCTATATTTTTGTAAGTAATGACTTATGGGTTGGGAGTCAACACTCAGTTAAAAATTCCCCGCCTCCCCTTTTTTTCGATGATTGCAAAACCTGATATATAAAAACTAAAAAGAGTTTACAATCCCTAAAAATTACAGAAAATTTTTTTAACTATCTCTCTCTATATTTGTGCATTGTGTATTTCCATTTTAGATGTATACTTTTTTCTTAAATCAAAACTTGAGTTTGCACTTTTCCCTTCATCTCGTAGACCAAAAAGAGATAAAAGGCAAATAGATTACAATGAAATGAAAATTTTAGAGTTTATTTATGGAAAAAATTTAAACCAATAACAAATGTAAGTAAAAAAAAATTATTCACACACCACAAATGAACACAAAAGTTTTATTATCTGAGTTTGGAAAATTCCACTAGTTCAACAACCCAATAGCTAGGAATTTTATAAGAAAGGGATTTTTCTACATATGCTTTAAAAATGGATATGAATGCTCTAAACATGTTAAAGATGAAAATGACCTATGGATCCAAACCTTTTAAAGAGAATAAGAAACGCTCATTAAATTCACAAGTGAATGTGCGGTGAGATATTTACTCGAGTCAAACACACCATTATTTTGCCCATTTAAAAAAAGAGAACCTAACGATCATAGAGGATTCTAAAGTGATTTATAATGCGTAACGGGCTATATTTTTATAAGGAATGACTTACGGATTGGTAGTCAACACACATTTAAAAACCTCCGCCTCCCCCTTTTTCCCGATAATAGCAAAACCCGATATATAAAAACTAAAAAGAGTTGACAATCCCTTAAAATTATATATAGTTTTTGGAATAATATCTCTCTACGTTTTTGCATTGTGCATTTACACTTTAGATGTATACATTTTTCTTAAATCAAAACTTGAGTTTTCACTTTTCCCTTCATCCTATAGACAAAAAAGAGATGAAAGGCAAATAGATCACAACGAAATGAAAATTTTAGAGCTTATGTGTGGAAAAAATATTAAGCAATAACAAATGTAATTAAAGAAAAATTATTGACGCACCAAAAATGAACAAAAAAGTTTTGTTATCCAAGTTTGGGAAATTCCACTAGTTCAACAACCCCAATAGCTTGGAATTTAATAAGAAAAAGATTTTTCTACACATGCTTTAAAAAATGGCTATGCATGCTTGAAACATGTTAAAGATGTAAATGACCTATGGATCTAAACCTTTTAAAGAGTAAAACAAACGCTCATTAAATTCTCAAGTGAACATGCTGTGGGATATTTACCCTAGTCATTATAGCCATTATTTTGCCCATTTAAAAAAAGCTGACCTAAAGATCATAGAAGATTGTACATTGATTTTTCATGCATAACGGGAAATATTTTTGGAAGGAATAACTTATGGATTGGGAGTCAACACGCAGTTAAAAATCCCCCGCCTCCCCCTTTTCCCGACGATTGCAAACCTAGTATATAAAAACTAAAAAGAGTTTACAACCTTTAAAAATTACAGACACTTTTTGGAGTTATCTCTCTCTGCATTTGTGCGTTGTGCATTTCCATTTTAGATGTATACTTTTTTCTTAAATCAGAACTTGAGTTTTCACTTTTTCCCTATTCTCGTAGACAAAAAAGAGATGAAACGCAAATAGATCACAACGAAATGAATATTTTATAGTTTAAGTATGAAAAAAATTCAATGCAATAACAAATGTAATTAAAGAAAATTTGTTCACACACCACAATTGAACACAAAAGTTTTGCTATCCAAGTTTGGGAAATTCCACTAGTTCAACAACCCCATTTGTTTGCAATTTGATAAGAAAGAGATTTTTCTACACATGCTTCAAAAAATGGATATGCATGCATGAAACTTGATTAAAAAATGACCTATGGATCCAAACCTTGTAAAGAGAATAAAAAATGGTCATTAAATTCTGAAGTGAACGTGCGGTGGGATATTTACCCGAGTCAAACAAGCCATTATTTTGTCCATTTACAAAAAGCTGACCTAACGATCATAGATGATTGTAAAGTGATTTATCACGCGTAACGGGCTATATTTTTGTAAGGAATGACTTATGGGTTGGGAGTCAACACTTAGTTAAAATCCCCTTGCCTCCCCCTTTTCCCGACGATTGTAAAACCTGATATATAAAAAATAGAAAGAGTTTCCAATCCCTAAAAATTGCAGAGACTTTTTGGAATTATCCCTCTCTACATTTGTGCATTGGCATTTCCATTTTATATGTATTCTTTTTTATTAAATCAAAACTTGGGTTTCACTTTTCCCTCCATCTCGTAAAAAAAGAAGAGATGAAAAGCAAATAGATCACAACGAAATGAATATTTTAGAGTTTATGTATAGAAAAAATTCAAAGAAATAATGAATGTCAGTAAAGAAAATTTATTCACACACCACAAATGAACACAAAAGTTTTGTTCTCCAAGTTTGGGAAATTCCACTAGTTAACCAATCCCAATAGCTTGGAATTTTATATGAAAGAAATTTTTCTACATGTGCTTTAAAACATGGATATGCATGCTTAAAACATGTTAAAGATGCCAATGATCTTTGGATCCAAACATTTTAAAGAGGATAACAAACACTCATTAAATTCTCAAGTTAACGTGCGGTAGGATATTTACCCGTGTCAAACAAGCCATTATTTTGCCCATTTACATAAAGTTGACCTAACAATCATATTTGATTGTAAAGTGATTTATCAAGCATAACAGGCTATATTTTTGTATCGAATGACTGATGGGTTGGAAGTCAACACTCAGTTAAAAATCCCCTTCCTCCCCCTTTTCTCGACGATTACAAAACCTGATATATAAAAAGAAAAAAGAGTTTAAATTCCCTAAAAATTACAGACACTTTTTGGAATTATCTGTCTCTACATTTGTGCATTATGCATTTCCATTTTAGATGTATACTTTTTCTTAAATCAAAACTTGAGTTTTCACTTATCCCTTCATCTCGTAGACAAAAAAGAGATGAACGTCAAACAGATCACTACAAAATCAAAATTTTAGAGTATATGTATGGAAAAAATTCAAAGCAATAACAAATGTAAGTAAAGAAAATTTATTCACACACCACAAATGAACACAAAAGTTTTGTTATCCAATTTTGGGAAATTCCATTAGTTCAACAACCCTAATAGTTTGGAGTTTTATAAGAAAGAGATTTTTCTACACATTCTTTAAAAATTGGATATGCATGCTTGAAACATGTTAAAGCTGCAAATGACCTATGGACCCAAACCTTTTAAAGAGAATAACAAACGGTCATTAAATTCTAAAGTGAACGTGCGGTGGGATATTGACCCGAGTCAAACAAGCCATTATTTTGCCCATTTACAAAAAGTAAACCTAACGATCACTGATGATTGTAAAGTGATTTATGATGCGTAACGTGCTATATTTTTGTAAGGAATGACTTATGGGTTGGGCGTCAACATTCAGTAAAAAATCCCTCGCCTCCCCCTATTTTCGACGATTGCAAAACCTTATATGTAAAAACTAAAAAGAGTTTACAACCTCTAAAAATTATAGACACTTTTTTTAATTATCACTCTTTACATTTGTGCATTATGAATTTCAATTTTAGATGTATACTTTTTTATTCAATCAATACTTGAGTTTTCACTTTTCCCTTATTCTCATAGACAAAAAGGACATGAAAGGCAAATAGATCACAACGAAATGAACATTTAAGAGTTTAAGTATAGAAAAAATTTAAAGCAATAACAAATGTAAGTAAAGAAAATTTATTCACACACCACAAATGAAAAAAAAATTTGTTATCAAATTTTGGGAAATTCCACTAGTTCAACAACCCCATTAGCTCGGAATTTATTAACAATTTTTTTTCTACACATGCTTCAAAAAATGGATATGCATGCTTGAAACATGTGAAAGATGCAAATGACCAATGGAACCAAACCTTTTATAGAGAATAGAAAACGCTCATTAAATTCTCATGTCAACGTGCGGTGGGATATTTACCCGATTCAAAGAAGCCATTATTTTTCCCATTAACAAAAAGCTAACCTAACGATCATAGATGATCATAAAGATTTATAAGGAATGACTTATGGGTTAGGAGTCAGCACTCAGTTAAAACTCCCTTGCCTTCCCCTTTTCCCGACAATTGCAAAACCTGATGTATAAAAACTAAAAAGAGGTTAAAATCCCTAAAAATTACAAACACTTTTTGGAATTATCTCTCTCTACATTTTTGCATTGTGCATTTCCATTTTAGATGTATACTTTTTTCTTAAATCAAAACTTGAGTTTTCACTTTTCCCTTCATCTCATAGACAAAAAAGAGATGAAAGGCGAATAGATCACAACGAAATGAAAATTTTAGAGTTTATGTATAGAAAAAATTTTAAGCAATAAAAAATGTAAGTAAAGAAAATTTATTCACACACCACAAATGAACACAAAAGTTTTTTTATCCAAGTTAGGGAAATTCCTCTAGTTCAACAACCCTAATTGCTAAGAATTTTATAAGAAAAAGATTTTTCTACACATGCTCTAAAAAATTGATATGCATGCTTGAAACATCTTCAAGATGCAAATGACCTATTGATCCAAACCTTTTAAAGAGAATAACAAACGCTTATTAAATTCTCAAGTGAACGTGCGGTGGGAGATTAACCTGAGTCAAACAAGCCATTATTTTGCCCTTTTATAAAAAGCCAACCTAACGATCATTGATGATTGTAAAGTTATTTATCTTGCGTAACGGGCTATATTTTTGTAAGGAATGATTTATAGGTTTGGAGTCAACACTCAGTTAAAAATCCCCCGCCTCCCCCTTTTCCCGACAATTGCAAAACCTAATATATAAAAACTGAAAAGAGTTAACAATCCCTAAATATTCCAGACACTTTTTGGAATTATCTCTCTCTACATTTTTCCATTGTGCATTTCCATTTTAGATGTACACTTTTTTCTTAAATCAAAACTTGAGTTTTCACTTTTTCCTTCAGCTCGTACACAAAAAAGAGATAAAAGGCAAATAGATCACAACGAAATGAAAGTTTTAGAGTTTATGTATGGAAAAATTTAAAGTAATAACAAATGTAAGTAAAGAAAATTTATTCACACACCACAAATGAACACAAAAGTTTTATTATCCAAGTTTTGGAAATTCCAAACCTTTGAAGGAGTATAACAAACGCTGATAAAATTTTGAAGTGAACGTGCAATGGGATATTTACCCGAGTCAAACAAGCCATTATTTTGCCCATTTAAAAAATGTTGTCTGAACGATCATAGATGATTGTACAATGATTTATCATGCGTAACCGGATATATTTTTGTAAGAAATTACTTATGGGTATGGAGACAATACTCAGTTAAAAATCCCCACCTACCCTTTTCCTGACTATTGCTATACCTGATATTTAAAAACTAAAAAGAGTTTTCGATCCCAAAAAATTATAGACACTTTTAGTAATTATCTCTCTCTATATTTGTGCGTTGTGCATTTCGATTTTAGAAGTATACTTTTTTCTTAAACCAAAACTTGAGTTTTCACTTTTCCCTTCATCTCGTAGACAAAAAAGAGATAAAAGGCAAATAGATCACAAAAAAATGAAAATTTTGGACTTTATGTGTGGAAAAAATTTAAAGCAATACGAAATGTAAGTAAAGAAATTTTATTCACACACCATAAATGAACAAAAAAGTTTTGTTATCCAAGTTTGGGAAATTCCACTAGTTCAACAACCCCAATAGCTTTGAATTTGATAAGAAAGAGATTTTTCTACAGATGCTTTTGAAAAATGGATAAGAATGCTTGAAACATGTTAAAGATGCAAACGACCTATGGCTCGAAATATTTTAAAGAGATTAACAAATGCTCATTAAATTCTCAAGTGAACGTTCTGTCGGATATTTACCCGAGTCAAACAAGCCACTATTTTTCCCATTTACAAAAAGCTAACGTAATGATCATAGATGATTTTAAATTTATTTATCTTGCATAATGGGCTATATTTTTGTAAGGAACGACTTATGGGTTGGGAGCCAACACTCAGTTAAAAATCGCGTGCCTCCCCCTTTTCTCGACGATTGCAAAATCTGATATGCAAAAACTAAAAAGAGTTTACAATCTCTAAAAATTACAAATACTTTTTAGAATTATATTGCTCTATATTTGTGCATTGTGAATTTCCATTTTAGATGTATACTTTTTTCTTAAATCATAACTTGAATTTTAACTTTTCCCTTCTTCTCGTAGACAAAAATTAGATAAAAGGAAAATAGATCACAACGAAATGAAATTTTGAGAGTTTATGTATGGAAAAAATTTAAAACAATAACAAATGTAAGTAAAGAAAATGAAAACAAAAATTTTGTTATCCAAGTTTGGGAAATTCCACTAGTTCAACAACCCCAATAGCTTGGAATTTGATAAGAAAGAGATTTTTTTACACATGCATTCAAAAATGGATATGCATACTTGAAACATGTTAAAGATGCAAATGACCGATGGATCCAAACCTTTTAAAGAGAATAACGAACCGCTCATTAAATTCTCAAATGAATGTGCGGAGGGATATTTACCCGAGTCAAACAAGTCAATATTTTTCCCATTTACAAAAAGCTGAGCTAACGATCAAAGATGATTGTAAAGTGATTTATCATGCGTAGTAGGCTATATGTTTTTAAGGAATGACTTATGGGTTGGGAGTCAATACTTAGTTAAAAATCCCCTACCTCCCCCTTTTCCCGACGATTGCAAAACCTGATATATAAAAACTAAAGAGAGTTTATGATCCCAAAAAATTATAGACAATTTTTGGAATTGTTTTTCTCTACTTTCGTCAATTGTGAATTTCCATTTTAAATGTATACTTTTTTCTTAAGTCAAAACTTGAGTTTTCATTTTTCCCTTAATCTTGTAGAAAAAAAAGAGATGAAAGGCAAATAGATCAAACCCAAATGAAAATTTTAGAGTTTATGTATGGATAAAATTTAAAGCAATAACAAATGTAAGTAAAGAAAATTTATCTACACACCACAAGTGAACACAAAAGTTTTGTTACCCACGTTTGGGAAATTCCACTAGTTCAACAACCCCAATAGCTTGGAATCTTATAAGAAAGAGATTTTTCTACACATGCTTTATAAAATGGATATGCATGCTTGAAACATGTTAAAGAATAACAAACGCTCATAAAATTCTCAAGTGATCGTGCTGTGGAATATTTACCTGAGTCAAACAAGCCATTATTTTTCCCATTTACAAAACGCCGACATAATGATCATAGATGATTGTAAAGTGATTTATTTGGCGTAACAGGCTAAATTTTTGTAAGGAATGACTTATGGGTTGGGAGTCAATACTCAGTTAAAAATCCTCAACCTCCCCTTTACCCATCGATTGCAAAACCTAATTTTTAAAAATTTAAAAGAGTTTACGATCCCAAAAAATTATAGACAATTTTTGGAATTGTCTCACTCTACATTTGTGCGTTATGCATTCCATTTTAGATGTTTACTTTTTTCTGAAATCAAAACTTGAGTTTTCACTTTTTCCTTCATCTCGTAGACCAAAAAGAGATGAAAGGCAAATAAAATAGAACACAATGAAAGGAAAATTTTATAGTTTGTGTATGAAAATAAATTTAAGCAAGAAAAAATATTAGTAAATAAAATTTATTCACGAACCACATATGAACACAAAAGTTTTGTTATCCAAGTTTGGGAAATTCCACAAGTTCAACAACCCCAACAACTTGGAATTTTATTAGAAAGATATTTTTCTACACATGCTTTATCAAATGGATATGCATGCTTGAAACATGTTAAAGATTCAAATGACCTATGGATCCAAACCTTTTAAACAGAATAACAACACCCATAAAATTCTCAAGTGAACGTGCGGTGGGATATTTACCCGAGTCAAACAAGCCATTATTTTGCCCATATACAAAAAGCTGACCTAAAAATCATAGATGATTGTAAAGTGATTTATCATATGTAACGGGCTATATTTTTTTAAGGGAAGACTGAAGGGTTGGGAGTCAACACTCATTTAAATATCCTTCGCCTCCCCCTTTTCCCGACAATTGCAAAACCTGATATATAAAAACTAAAAAACGTTTACAATCTCTATAAATTACAGACACTTTTTGGAATTATCTCTCTCTACATTTGTGCATTGTGCATTTCTATTTTAGATGTATACTCTTTTCTTAAATAAAAACTTGAGTTTTCGCTTTTCCCTTCATCTCGTAGACATAAAAGAGATAAACGGCAAATAGATCACAGCGAAATAAAAATTTTAGATTTTATGTATGGAAAAAATTTAATGCAATAACCAATGTAAGTAAAAAATATTTATTCACACACGACAAATGAACACAAAAGGTTTGTTATCCAAGTTTTGGAAATTCCACTAGTTCAACAACCCCAATAGCTTGGAATTTTATTAGAAAGAGATTTTTCTACACATGCTTTTAAAAAATGGATATGCATGCTTGAAACTTGTTAAAGATGCAAATGACCTATGGATCCAAAACTTTTAAATAGAATAACAAATGCTCAGTAAGTTGTCAGATGAACGTGCGGTGGGATATTTACTCGAGTCAAACAAGCCATTATTTTGCCCATTTACGAAAAGCTGAACTAATGACCATAGATGATTGTAAAGTGATTTATCTTGCATAATGGGCTATATTTTTTGTAACGAATGACTTATGGGTTGGGAGTCAACACTCTGTTAAAAATCCACCGCCTCCCGCTTTTCCCGACGAATGAAAAACCTGATATATAAAAAATAAAAAGAGTTTACAGTCCTTAAAAATTATAGATACTCATTGGAATTATCTCTCTCTACATTTGTGCATACTGCATTTTCATTTTAGATGTATAATTTATTATTAAATCAAAACTTCAATTTTCACTTTTCCCTTATTCTCGTTGACAAAAAAGTGATAAAAGGCAAATAGATTTAAACGAAATGAAAATTTTAGAGTTTATGTATGGAAAAAATTTGAATCAATAACAAACGTAAGAAAAGACAATACACTCACACACCACAAATGAGCCCAAAAGTTTTGTTATCTTGGTTTGGGAAATTCTACCAGTTCAACAACCCCAATAGCTTGGAATTTTATAAAAAAGAGATTTTTCTACACCTACTTTATAAAATGGATATGCATGCTTGAAACATGTTAAAGATGTAAATGACCTATGGATTCAAACCATTTACAGAGAATAAAAAACGCTCATTAAATTCTCATGTGAACATGCGGTTGGATAATTTACCCGAGTCAAACAAACCATTATTTTGCCCATTTACAAAAAACTCACCTAACGATCATAGATGATTGTAAAGTGATTTATCAAGAGTAATGGTCTATATTTTTTTAAGGAATGAATTATGGGTTGGGTGTCAACACTCAGTTAAAAATCCCCCGCTTCCTTCGTTTCCCGACAATTGCAAACTAGATATATAAAAACTAAAAAGGGTTTACAATCCCTATAATATACAGACACTTTTTAGATTTATGTCTCTCTACCTTTGTGCGTTGTGCATTTCCATTTTAGATATATATTTTTTTCTTAAATCAAAACATGAGTTTTCACTTTTCTCTTCATCTCGTAGACAAAAAAGAGATGAAAGGCAAATAGATCACAATGAAAAGAAAATTTTAGAGTTTAAGTATAGAAAATTTTTTAAACAATAACAAATGTAAGTAAAGAATATTTATTCACACACAACAAATGAACACAAAAGTTTTGATATCCAATTTTGGGAAATTCCACTAGTTCAACAAACTCAAAAGCATGGAATTTTATAAGAAAGATATTTTTCTACACATACTTTAAAAAAAGAATATGCATGCTTGAAACATGCTAAAGATGCAAATGTCCTATGGATCCAAACCTTTTAAAGAAAATAACAAACATTCATTAAATTCTCATGTGATTGTAAAGTGATTTATCATGCGTAACGGGCTATATTTTCTTAAGGAATGACTTATGGGTTGGATGTAAACAATCAGTTAAAAATCCCCCGTCATCCCGTTTCCCAACAATTGCAAAACATGATATATAAAAACTAAAAAGAGTTTACAATCCCTAAAATATACAGACACTTTTTTTATTTATATGTCTCTAAATTTGTGTGTTGTGCATTTCCATTTTAGATGTATACTTTTTTCTTAAATCAAAACTTGAGTTTTCACTTTCCCCTACATCTCGTAGTAAAAAATGAGATCAAAGGCAAATAGATCACAAAGAAATGAAAATTTTAAAGTTCATGTATGGAAAAAATTTTAAGCAATAAAAAATTTAAATAAAGAAAATTTATTCACACACCACAAATGAACACAAAAGTTTTGTTATCCAAGTTTGGGAAATTCCACTAGTTCAACAACTCCAATAGCTGGAATTGTATTAGAAAGAGATTTTTCTACACATGCTTTTAAAAAATGGATATGCATGCTTGAAACAAGTTAAAGATGCAAATGACCTATGCATCCAAACATTTTAATGAGAATAACAAACGCTCAATAAATTGTCAAGTGAACGTGCGGTGGGATTTTACCCGAGTCAAACAAACCATTATTTTGCCTATTTACAAAAAGCTAACCTAACGATCATAGATGATAGTAAAGTGATTTATCATGCGTAACGGGCTGTATTTTTTTAAGGAATGACTTATAGGTTGGGAGTCAACACTCAGTTAAAAATCACCCGCCTCCCCCTTTTCCCGATAATTGCGAAACCTGAAATATAAAAAATAAAAAGAAATTACAATACCTAAAAATTACACAAACTTTTCAGAATTATCTCTCTTTACATTAGTGCATTGTGCATTTCCATTTTAGATGTATACTTTTTTCTTAAATCAAAACTTGAGTTTTCACATTTCCCTTCATTTCGTAGACAAAAAAGAGACAAAAGGCAAATAGATCACTACGAAATTAAAATTTTAGAGTTTATGTATGGAAAAACTTTAAAGCACTAACAAATGTAAGTAAAGAAAATTTATTTACACACCACAAATGAACACAAAATGTTTGAAATCCAAGTTTGGGAAATTCCACTAGTTCAACAACCCCAATAGCTTGAAATTTTATAAGAAATAGATTTTTCTACTCACGCTTTAAAAAATGGATATGCATGCTTGAAACATGTTAAACATGCAAATGAGCTATGGATCCAAACCTTTTAAAGAGAATAACAAACGCTCATTAATATCTCAAGTGAACGTACGGTGGGGTATTTAGCCGAGTCAAACAAGCCATTATTTTGCCTATTTACAAAATGTTGACCTAACGATCATAGATGATCGCAAAGTGATTTATCACGCGTAACGGGCTATATTTTTGTGAGGAATGACATATGGGTTAGGTGTCAACACTCGGTTAAAAATCCCCACCTCTCCCTTTTCCAGACGATTGCAAAATAAGATATATAAAACCTAAAAAGAGTTTACAAACCCTAAAAATTATAGACACTTTTTGGAATTATATCTCTCTACATTTGTGCATTGTGCATTTCTATTTTAGATGTATACTTTTTTCTTAAATCAAAACTTGAGTTTTCTCTTTTCCCTTCATCTCATAGACAAAAAAGAGATAAAAGGCAAATAGATCAAAACGATATTAAAATTTTCGAGTTTATGTATGGAGAAAATTTAAAGCAATAATAAATATAACTAAATAAAATTTATTCACACACCACAAACGAACACAAAAGTTTTGCAATCCAAGTTTGGGAAATTCCACTAGTTCAAGAACCCCTATCGCTTGGAATTTTATAAGAAAGAGATTTTTTTACACATGCTTTAAAAAATGGATATCCATGCTTGAAACATGTAAAAGAAGCAAATGACCTATGGATCTAAACCTTTTAAAGAGAATAACAAACACTCATTAAATTCTCAAGTGAACGTGCGGTGAGATATTTACATGAGACAAACAAGCCATTATTTTGCCTATTTACATATAGCTGACCTAACGATCATACATGATTGTAAAGTGATTTATCATGCATAACGAGCTATTTTTTTGTAAGGAATGACTTATGGGTTGGGTGTCAACACTCAGTTAGAAATCCCCAACCTCCCCCTTTTCCCGACGATTGGAAAACCTTATATATAAAAACTAAAAAGATTTTACAATCCCTAAAAATTATAGAAACTTTTTTTAACTATCTCTCTCTATATTTGTGCATTGTGCATTTCCATTTTAGATGTATACTTTTTTCTTAAATCAAAACTTGAGTTTGCACTTTTCCCTTCATCTCGTAGACCAAAAAGAGATAAAAGGCAAATAGATTACAATGAAATGAAAATTTTAGAGTTTATGTATGAAAAAATTTTAAAGCAATAACAAATGTAAGTAAAGAAAATTTATTCACATACCACAAATGAACACAAAAGTTTTGTTATCCAAGTTTGGAAAATTCCACTAGTTCAACAACCCCAATAGCTTGGAATTTTATAAGAAAGAGATTTTTCAACACATGCTTTTAAAAAATGGATATGCACTCTTGAAACATGTTAAAGATGCAAATGACCTATGGATTAAAACCTTTTACATAGAATCACAAACACTCATTAAATTCTCAAGTGAACATACGTTGGGATATTTATCGGAGTCAAACAAACCATTTTTTTTGCCCATTAACAAAAATTTGACCTAACGATCATAGATGATTGTAAAGTGATTTATCACATGTAATAGGCTATAATTTCGTAAAGAATGACTTATGGGTTAGGTGTCAACACTCAGTTGAAAATCCACCGCCTCCCCCTTTTTCGAACGATTGCAAAACCTGATATATAAAAACTAAAAAGAGTTTACAATCCCTAAAAATTACTTACACTTTTGGAATTAAATCTATCTACATTTGTGCATTGTGCATTCAACTTTAGAGGTATACTTTTTTCTTAAATAAAAACTTGAGTTTTCACATTTCCCTTCTTCTCATAGAAAAAAAAGAGATAAAAAGCAAATAGATCACAATGAAATGAAACTTTTAGAGTTTATGTATGGAGAAAATTTAAAGCAATAACAAATGTAACAAAAGAATGTTTATTCACACACCACAAACGAACACAAAAGTTTTGTTATCCAAGTTTTGGAAATTCCACTAGTTCAAGAACCCCAATAGCTTGGAATTTTATAAGAAAGTGATTTTTTTACACATGCTTTAAAAAATGGATATCCATGCTTGAAACATGTTAAAGATGCAAATGACATATGGATCCAAACCTTTTAAAGAAAATAACAAACGCTCATTAAATTCTCAAATGAACGTGTGGTGGGACATTAACCCGAGATAAACAAGCCATTAATTTGCCCATTTACAAAAAGCTGACTTAACGATCAAAGATGAATGTAAAGTGATTTATCATGCATAACGGGCTATATTTTTGTAAGGAATGACTTAGGGCTTGGGTGTCAAGACTTAGTTAAAAATCCCTTGCCTCCCCTTTTCCCGACGATTGCAAAACCTTATATAAAAAAACTAAAAAGAGTTTACAATCCTTAAATATTACAGACACTTTTTTGTATTATCTCTCTCTACATTTGTGCATTGTGCATTTCCATTTTAGATGTATACATTTTTCTTAAATCAAAACTTGAGTTTTCACTTTTCCATTCATCTTGTAGACAAAAAAGAGATAAATGGCAAATAGATTACAACAAAATGAAAATTTTAGAGTTTGTGTATTGAAATAATTTAGTGCAATAACAAATTTAAGTAAAAAAAATTAATTCACACACCACAAATGAACACAAAAGTTTTGTTATCCAAGTTTTGGAAATTCCACTAGTTCAACAACCCCAATAGCTTGGAATTTTATAAGAAAGATATTCGTCTACACATGCTTTTAAAAAATGGATATGCATGCTTTAAACTTGTTAAAGATGAAAATGACATATGGATCCAAACCTTTTAAACAGAATCACAAACGCTCATTAAATTCTCAAGTGAACGTACAGTGGGATATTTACCCGAGTCAAACAAGCCATTATTTTGCCCATTTACAAAACGTTGACCTAACGATCATAGATGATTGTAAAGTGATTGATCATGCGTAATGGGCTATAATTTTTTAAGGAATGACATATGGGTTAGGTGTCAACACTTAGTTAAAAATCCCCCACCTCCCCCTTTTCTCAACGATTAAAAGACCAGATATATAAAAACAAAAAAGAGTTTACAATCCCAAAAAAGTAGAGATACTTTGTATAATTATCTCTCTTTACATTTTTACATTGTGCATTTCCATTCTAGATATATACCTTTTTCTTAAATCAAAACTTGAATTTTCACTTTTCCCTTCATCTCGTAGACAAAAAAGACATAAAAGGCAAATAGATCACTGCGAAATGAAAATTTTAGAGTTTATGTATGGAAAAAATATTAAAAAATAACAAATGTAAGTAAAGAAAATTTATTCACAAACCACAAATGAACAAAAAAAAAAATTTTATCCAAATTTGGGAAATTCCACTAGTTCAACAACCCCAATAGTTTGGAATTTTAAAAGAATTTTTTTTTCTACACATGCTTTTGAAAACGGATATGGTTGCTTGAAACATGGTCAAGATGCAAATGACCTATGGATCCAAAACTTTTAAAGAGAATAAAAAACGCTCATTAAATTCTCAAACGAACATGCAGAGGGATATTTACCCGAGTCAAGCAAGTCATAATTTTGACCATTTACAAAAAGCTGACTTAACGATCATAGATGATTGTAAAATGAATTATCATGCGTAACCGGCTATATTTTTTTAAGGAATGACTTATGGGTTAGGAGTCAACACTCAGTTAAAAATCCATCGCCTCCCCCTTTTCTTGATGATTGCAAAACATACTATATATAAACAAAAAAGAGTTTACAATTCCTAAAAAGTACAGACACATTTGTGCATTGTGCAATTCCATTTTTTATGTATACTTTTTTGTTAAATTGAAACTTGAGTTTTCACTTTTCCCTTCATCTCGTAGACGAAAAAGATATAAAAGGCAAACAGATCACAACGAAATGAAAATTTTAGAGTTTATGTATGGAAAAAATTTTAAGCAATAACAAATGTAAGAAAAGAAAATAAATTCACACACCACAAATGAACACAAATTTTTTTTTATCCAAGTTTGGGAAATTCCACTAGTTCAACAACCCCAATAGTTTGGAATTTTAATAGAGAGAGATTTTTCTACACATGCGTTAAAAAATGGAAATGACTGCTTGAAACATGTTAAAGATGCAAATGACCTATGGATCCAAACCTTTTAAAGAGAATAAAAAATTCTCATTAAATTCTCAAGTGAACGTGCGGTGGGATATTTTGTCGAGTCAAACAAGCCATTATTTTGCCCATTTACAAAAAGCTGACTTAACGATCATAGATGATTGTAAAGTGATTTATCATGCATAACGGGCAATATTTTTTAAGGAATGACTTGTGGGTTGGGAATCAACACTCAATTAAAAATCCCCCACCTCCCCTTTAAAAAATTGCAAAACCTGATATATAAAAACTAAAAAAATTTTACAATCCCTAAAAATTACAAACATTTTTTTGAATTATCACTCTCTACATTTGTGCATTGCGCCTTTCTATTTTAGATGTATATTTTTTTGTTAAATCAAAACTTGAGTTTTCACTTTTCCCTTCATCTCGTAGACAAAAAAAAGATGGAAGGCAAATAGATGACAACGAAATAAAAATTTTAGAGTTTATGTATAGAAACAATTTATGTAATAACAAATGTAAGCAAAGAAAATTTATTTCCACACCACAAATGAACACAAAAATTTTATTATCCAAGTTTGGGGAATGCCACTAGTTCAACAACCCCAATAGCTAGGAATTTTATATGAAAGAGATTTTTCTACACATGCCATAAAAAATGGATATGCATGCTTGAAATATGTTAAAGATGCAAATGACCAATGGATCCAAACCTTTTAAAGAGAATAAGAAACACTTATTATATCCTCAATTGAACGTGCGGTGGGATATTTACCCGAGTCAAACAAACCATTATTTTACCCATTTACAAAAATCTGACCTAAGTATCATAGATGATTGTATATTGATTTATCATGCGTAATGGGCTATATTTTTTAAAGGAAAAACTTATGGGTTGGGAGCCAACACTCAGTTAAAAATCTCCTGCCTCCACCTTTTCCCTACGATTGAAAAACCTGGTATATAAAAAATAAAAAGAGTTTACAATCCCTAAAAATTACAGGCACTTTTTGGAATTATCTCTCTCTAAATTTGTGCAATGTGAATTTCCATTTTAGATGTATACTTTTTTCTTAAAAAAAAACACGAGTTTTCACTTTTCCCTTCATCTCGTAGACAAAAAAGAGATGAAAGGCGAATAGATCACAATGAAATGATAATTTTAGAGTTTATGTATGGAAAATATTTAAAGCTAAAAAAAATGTTAGCAAAGAAAATTTATCCACATACCACAAATGAACACAAAAATATTGTTATCCAAGTTTGGGAAATTCCACTTGTTCAACAACCCTAATAGCTATGAATTTTATAGGAAAGAGATTTTTCAACAGGTGCTTTAAAAAATTGATATGCATGCTTGAAACATATTAAAGATGCAAATGACGTTTGGATCCAAACCTTTTAAAGAGAATGACAAACGCTCATTAAATTCTCAAGTGAACGTGCGGTGCGATATTTTCCCGACTCCAAGAAGCCATTATTTTGCCCATTTACAAAACACAGACATACTGATCATAGATGATTGTAAAGTGATTTATCATGCGTAACGGGCTGTATTTTTTTAAGGAATGACTTATGGGTTGGGGGTCAACATTTAGTTAAAAATCCCCCACCTCCCTCTTTTCCTGATGATTGCAAAACCTGATAAATAAAACCTAAAAAGAGTTTAAAATCCCTAAAAATTACAAACACTTTTTGGAATTTTTCCTCTCTACATTTGTGCATTGTGCATTTCCATTTTAGATGTATACTTTTTTGTTAAATCAAAACTTGAGTTTTAACTTTTCCCTCCATCTCGTAGACAAAAAAGAGATATAAGCCAAATAGATGACAATGAAATAAAAATTTTAGAGTTTATGTATGGAAAAAATTTAAAGCAATAACAAATAAAAGTAAAGAAAATTTATTCACACACCATAAATGAACACAAAAGTTTTTTTATCCAAGTTTGGGAAATTCCCCTAGTTCAACAACCCCAATAGCTTTGAATTTTATAAGAAAGAGATTTTTATACACATGCTTTCTAAAAAATGGATATGCATGCTTGAAACATGTAAAAGATGCAAATGGCTTATGGATCCAAAACCTTTTAAAGAGAATAACAAACGCTCATTAAATTCTCAAGTGAATGTGTGGTGGGATATTTACTCGAGTTAAACAAGCCATTATATTGTCCATTTACAAAAAGCTGACCTAACGATCATAGATGATTGTAAAGTGATTTATCATGCATAACGGGCTATATTTTTTTAAAGAATGACTTATGGGTTGGGTGTCAACATTCAGTTAAAAATCCCCCACCTCCCCCTTTTCCCGACGACTGCAAAACCCCATATATAAAAACTATAAATAGTTTACAATCCCTAAAAATTACAGACATTTTTTTGGAATTATTTCTCTACATTTGTGCATTGTGCGTTTCCTTTTTAGATTTATACCTTTTTCGTAAATCAAAACTTGATTTTTCACTTTTCCCTTCTTCTCTTAGACAAAAAAGAGATAAAAGGCAAATAGATCACAACGAAATGAAGAAAATTTAAAGTAATAACAAATGTAAGTAAAGAAAATTATTCACACACGACAAATGAACACAAACATTTTGTTATCCATGTTTGGGAAATTCAATTAGTTCAACAACCCCAATAACTTGGAATTTTATTAGAAAGAGATTTTTCTACACATGCTTTTAAAAAATGGATATGCATGCTTGAAACATGATAAAGATTGAAATGACCTACGGATTCAAAGCTTTTAAACAAAATCACAAACGCTCATTAAATTCTCAAGTAAACGTGCAGTGGTATATTTACCCGAGTCAAACAAGCCATTATTTTGCCCATTTACAAAAAACTGACCTAACGATCATAGATGATTGTAAAGTGATTTATCATGCGAAACGGGCTATATTTTTTTAAGGAATGACGTATGGTTTAGGTATCAATACTCAGTTAAGAATCCCCCGCCTCCCCCTTTTCCCGACAATTGCAAAACCTGATATATAAAAACTAAAAAGAGTTTACAATCCCTAAAAATTATAGACACTTTTTGGAATTATCTCTCTCTACATTTGTGCATTGTGCATTTCCATTTTAGATGTATACTTTTTTGTTAAATCAAAACTTGAGTTTTCACTTTTCCCTTCTTCTTGTAGACAAAGAAGAGATAAAAGTCCAAAAGATTACAACGAAATGAAAATATTAGAGTTATGTATGGAAAAAATTTAAAACAATTATAAATGTAAGTAAAGAAAATCTATTCACATAACACAAATGACCACAAAAGTTTTGTTATCCAAGTTTTGGAAATTCCACTAGTTCAACAACCCCAATAGCTTGGAATTTTATAAGAAAGAGATTTTTCTATACAACTTTTAAAAAACGGAAATGAATGCTTGAAACTTGTTAAATATGCAAAAGACCTACGGATCCAAACCGTTTAAAGAGAATAAAAAATGCTCATTAAATTCTTAAGTGAACGTGCGGTGGGATATTTACCCAAGTCAAACAAGCCATTATTTTTTCCATTGACAAAAAGATGACCTAACGATCATAGATGATTTTAAAGTGATTTATCATGTGTAACAGGCTATATTTTTTAAGGAAAGACTGATTGGTTGGAGCCAACACTCAGTTAAAAATCCCCCACCTACCCCTTTTCCCAATGATTGCAAAACCTGATGTATAAAAACTAAAAAGAGTTTACAATCCCTAAACATTACAGACACTTTTCTGAATTATCTCTCTCTACATTTGTGCATTGAGCATTTCCTTTTTAGATGTATACTGTTTTCTTAATCAAAACTTGAGTTTTCACTTTTCCTTCATCTCGTAGAAAAGAAAGTGATAACAGGCTAATAGATAACAACGAAATGAAAGTTTTACAGTTTATGTATGGAAAAAATCTTAAGCAATAAAAAATGTAAGTAAATAAAATTTATTCACACATGACAAATGAACAAAAAAGTTTTGTTATCCAAGTTTGGGAAATTCCACTAGTTCAAAAACCCCAATAGCTTAGAATTTTATTAGAAATAGATTTTTCGAGACAAGCTTTTAAAAAGGGGACATTCATGCTTGGAAGATGTTAAAGATGCAAATGACCTTTGGATCCAAATCTTTTAAAAAGATTGACAAATATACATTAAATTCTCAAGTGAACGTGCGGTAGGATATTTACCCGAGTCAAACTAGCCATTCTTTTGCCCTTTTACAAAAAACTGACATAATGATCATAGATGATTGTAAAGTGATTGATCAAGCATAAAGGCTATATTTTTGTAAGGAATTACTTATGGGTTTGGTTTCAACACACAATTAAAAATCCCCTGCCTACCCCTTTTTCGATGATTGTAAAACCTGATAAATAAAAACAAAAAAGAGTTTACAATCCCAAAAAATTACCGAAACTTTTTGGAATTATCTCTCTCCACATTTGTGCATTGTGCATTTCCATTTTAGATTAATACTTTTTTCTTAAATCAAAACTTGAGTTTTCACTTTTCCCTTCATCTCATAGACTAAAAAGAGATAAAAGTTAAATAGATCACTACAAAATGAAAATTTTAGAGTTTATGTATGGAAAAAATTTAAAGCAATAAAAAATGTAAGTAAAGAAAATTTTTTCACACACCACAAATGAACACAAAAGTTTTGTTATCCATGTTTGCGAAATTCCACTAGTTCAACAACCCAATAGCTTGGAATTTTATTAGAAAGAGATTTTTCTACACATGCTTTAGAAAATGGATATGCATGCTTGAAACATGTTAATGATGCAAATGACCTATGGATCCAAACCTTTCAACGCGAATAACAAACTCTCATTAAATTCTTAAGAGAACGTGCTGTGGGATATTTTCTCGAGTCAAACAAGCCACTATTTTTCCATTTACAAAAAGTTGACTTAACGATCATAGATGATTGTAAAGTGATTTATCATGCGTAATAGGCTATATAATTTTAAGGAATGACTTATGGGTTGGGAGTCAACACTTAGTTAAAAATCCCCTGCCTCCCCATTTTCCAAACGATTGTAAAACCTAATATATAAAAACTTAAAAGATTTTACAATCCCTTAAAATTACAGACATTTTTTGGAATTATCTCTCTCTACATTTGTGCATTGTGCCTTTCCATTTTAGATGTATATTTTTTTCTTAAATCAAAACTAGATTTTTAAGTTTTCCCTACATCTTGTAAACAAAAAAGAGAGAAGGAAAATAGATCAGAACGAAATGAAAATTTATGTTTGGAAAAAATTTAAAGCAATAAGAAATGCAAGTAAGAAAATTTACTCACACACCGCAAATGAACACAAAATTTTTGTTATCCAAGTTTGGGAAATTCCAATAGTTCAACAACCCCTATAGCTTGGAATTTTATAAGAAATAGATTTTTCTACACATGCTTTAAAAAATGGATATGCATGATTGAAACATGTTAAAGATGCAAATGACCTATGGATCCAAACCTTTTAAAATGAATAACAAACACTCAATAAATTCTCAAGTGAACGTTCGGTGGTATATTTACTCGAGTCAAACAAGCCATTATTTTTTCCATTTACTAAAAATTGACCTAACAATCATAGATGATTTTAAAGTGATTTATCATGCGTAAATGGCTATATTTTAGTAAGGAACGACTTATGGGGTTGGAGCCAACACTCAGTTAAAAATCCCCCGTTTCCCGACGTTTGCAAAACCTGATATATAAAAACTAAAAAAAGTTTACAATCCCAAAATAATTATATAAACTTTTTGGAATTATCTCGCTGTACATTTGTGCATTGAGCATTTATATTTGAGATGTATACTTTTTTCTTAAATCAAAACTTGAGTTTTCACTTTTCCCTTCATCTCGTAGAAAACATAAGATATAAAAGGCTAATAGATCACAACGAAATCAAAATTTTAGAGTTTATGTATGGAAAAAATTTAAACCAATAACAAATGTAAGTAAAGAAAATTTATGCACACACCTCAAATGAACACAAAAGTTTTGTTAACCAAGTTTCGAAAATTCCACTAGTTCACAACCCCAATAGCTTGGAATTTTATAAGAAAAAGATTTTTCTATACAATCATTTAAAAAGAGGACATGCATGCTTGAAACATGTTAAAGATGCAAATGACCTTCGGATCCAAACCTTTTAAAGAGATTAACAAACGCTCATTAAATTCTCAAGTGAACGTGCGGCGGGATATTTACCCGAGTCAAACGAGCAATTATTTTGCCCATTTACAAAAAGCTGACCTAACGATCATAGATGATTGTAAAGTAATTTATCATGCATAATGGCCATATTTTTGTAAGGAATGACTTGTGGGATTGTTTTCAACGCTCAGTTAACAATCCCCCGCCTCCCCCTTTTCCTGACAATTGCAAAACCTGATATATAAAAACTAAAAAGAGTTTACAATCCCTAAAAATTACAGAAATTTTTTGGAATTATCTCTCTCTACATTTGTGCATTGTGCATTTCCATTTAAATTGATACTTTTTTCTTAAATCAAAACTTGAGCTTTCACTTTTCCCTTCATCTCGTAGAAAAAAAAGAGATAAAAGGCAAATAGATCACAACGAAATGAAAATTTTAGAGTTTAAGTATGGAAAAAATTTTAAGCAATAGCAAATGTAAGTACAGAAAATTTATTCACACACCACAAATGAAAACAAAAGTTTTGTTATCCAAGTTTGGGAAATTCCACTAGTTCATCAACATCAATAGCTTGGAATTTTATAAGAAAGATATTTTTCTACACATGCTTTTAAAAAAGATATGCATGCTTGAAACATGTTAAAGATGCAAATGACCTATGGATCCAAATATTTTAAAGAGAATAACAAACGCTCATTAAATTCTGAAGTGACGAGCGGTGGGATATTTACCCGAGTAAAATAAGCCATTATTTTCCCCATTTACAAAATGCTGACATAATGATCATCGATGATTGTAGAGTGATTTATCATGGGTAATGGGGCTATATTTTTTTAAGGAATGACTTATGGGTCGGGAGTCAACAATCAATTAAAAATCCCCCACCACCCTCTTTTCCCGACGATTGCAAAACCTGATATATAATAACTAAAAAGAGTTTACAATCCCCAAAAATTAAAGAAACTTTTTGGAATTATCTCTCTCTAAATTTGTGCATTGTGTATTTTCATTTTAGAAATATAATTTTTTCTTATATCAAAACTTGAGTTTTCACTTTTCCCTTCATCTCGTCGGCAAAAATAGAGATAAAAATTAAATAGATCACAACGAAATGAAAATTTTAGAGTTTATGTATGGAAAAAAATTAAACCAGTACAAATGTAAGTGAAGAGATTTTATAAGAAAGAGGTTTTTCTACACATGCTTTTAAAAAAATGGATATGCATGCTTGAAACATGTTAAAGATGCGAATGACCTACGGATCCAAACTTTTTAAACAGAATCACAAACGCTCATTAAATTCTCAAGTGAACGTACGGTGGGATATTTACACGAGTCAAACAAGCCATTATTTTGCCCATTAACAAAAAGCTGACTTAACGATCATAGATGATTGTAAAGTGATTTATCATGCGTAAAGGGCTATATTTTTGTAAGGAATGACTTATGGGTTGGGTGTCAAAACTCAGTTAAAAATCCCCCGCCTCCCCTTTTTCCCGACAATTGTATAACCTGATATATAAATACTAAAAAGAGTTTACAATCCCTAAAAATTACAGACACTTTTTGGAATTATTTCTCTCTACATTTGTGCAATGTGCATTTACATTTTAGATGTATACTTTTTTCTTAAATCAAAATTTGAGTTTTCACTTTTTCCTTCATCTCATAGACGAAAATGAGATAAAAGGCAAATAGATCACAACAAAATGAAAATTTTAGAGTTTATGTATGGAAAAAAGTTAAAGCAATAAATTTTTAAGTAAAGAAAATTTATTCACACACCACAAATGAAAAAAAAAGTTTTGTTATCCAAGTTTGGAAAATTCTACTCGTTCAACAACCCCAATAGCTAGGAATTTTATAAGAAAGAGATTTTTCAACACATGCTTCTAAAAAATGGATATGCATGCTTGAAATGTGTGAAAGATGCAAATGACCTATGGATCCAAACCTTTTAAAGAGAATAACAAACGCTCATTAAATTCTGAAGTGACGAGTGGTGGGATATTTACCCGAGTCAAACTAGCCATTATTTTGCCCATTTACAAAAAGCTTACCTAACGATCATTGATGATTGTAAAGTGATTTATCATGCGCAACGGGCTATATTTTTGTAAGGAATGACTTATGGGTTGAAACTCAACATTTATTTAAAAATCCCCAACCTCCCCCTTTTCCAAAGGATTGCAAAACCACATATATAATACTAGAAAGAGTCTACAATCCATAAAAATAACAGACAGTTTTTGGAATTATCTCCCTCTACATTTGTGCATTGTGCATTTCCATTTTAGATGAATACTTTTTTCTTAAAAAAAAATTTCAGTTTTCACTTTTCCCTTCATCTCGTAGACAAAAAATTGATAAAAGGCAAATATATTACAATGAAATGAAAATTTTAGAGTTTATGTATGGAAAAAAAGTAAAGCAATAACAAACGTAAGTAAACAAAATTTACTCACACACCACAAATCAACACAAAATTTTTATTAACCAAGTTTTGGAAATTCCACTAGCTCAACAACCCCAATAGCTTGGAATTTTATAAGAAAGAGATTTTTCTGCACATGCGTTAAAAAATGGATATGCATGCTTGAAACAAGTTAAAGATGCAAATCACCTATGGATCCAAACCTTTTAAAGAGAATAACAAACACTCATTAAATTCTTAATTGAACGTGCTATGGGATATTTACCTGAGTCAAACATACCATTATTTTGCCCATTTACAAAAAGCTGACCTACCGATCATAGATGATTGTAAAGTCATTTATCATGCGTTACAGGCTATATGTTTGTGAGGAATTACATATGGGTTGGGAGTCAACACTCAGTTAAAAATCCCCTGCCATCCCCTTTTCCCGATGATTGCAAAACTAGATATAAAAACTAAAAAGAGTTGACAATCCCTAAAAATAATAGACACTTTTTGGAATTATCTCCCTCTACATTTGTGCATTGTGCATTTCCATTTTAGATGTATACTTTTTTCTTAAATCAAAACTTTTGTTTTCACTTTCCCTACATGTCGTAGACAAAAAAGTGATAAAAGGCAAATAGATCACCACGAAATGATAATTTTTGAGTTTATGTACGGAAAAAATTTAAAGCAATTACAAACGTAAGTAAAGAAAATTTATTCACACACCACAACTGAACACAAAAGTTTTTTTATCCAAGTTTGGGAAATTCCATTAGTTCAACAACCCCAATAGCTTGGAATTTTATAAGAAAGAGATTTTTCTACACATGCTTTTAAAAAATGGATATGCATACTTGAAACATGTTAAAGAAACAAATGACCTATGGATCCAAACCTTTTAAAGAGAATAACAAACGCTCACTAAATTATCAAGTGAACATGCAGTGGGATATTTACCTTAGTCAAAAGTGCCATTATTTTGCCCATTTACAAAAAGCTGACCAAACGATCATAGATGATTGTAAAGTTATTTACCATGCGTAATGGGCTATATTTTTGTAAGGAATGACTTATGGGTTGGGAGTCAACACTCAGTTTAAAATCACCTGCCTACCCCTTTTCCTACCGATTGCAAAATCTGATATATAAAAACTAAAAAGAGTTTACAATCTCTCAAAATTACAGACACTTTTTGGAATTATCTCGCTCAACATTTAAGCATTGTGCTTTTCCATTTGAGATGTATACTTTTTTCTTAAATCAAAACATGAGTTTTCATTTTTCCCTTCATCTCATAGACAAAAAAGAGATAAAAGGCAAATAAATCATAACGAAATGAAAATTTTAGAGTTTGTGTATGGAAAAGATTTAAAGAAATAAAAAATTTACATAAAGAAAATTTATTCACACACCACAAATTTTTTTATCCAAGTTTGGGAAATTCCACTAATTCAACAACCCCAAAAGCTTGGAATTTTTAAAGTAAGAGATTTTTCTTCACATGCTTTAAAAAATGGATATGCATGCTTGAAACATGTTAAAGATGAATGACCTATGGATCCATACCTTCAAAAGAGAATAAAAAACTCTCACTAAATTTTCAAGTGAACGTGCGGTGGGATATTTGCCCGAGTCAAACAAGCCATTATTTTGCCCATTTACAAAAAGCTGACCTAACGATCTTGGATGATTGTAAAGTGATTTATCATGCGTAATGGGCAATATTGTTGTAAGGAATGACTTATGGTTTGGGCGTCAACACTCGGTTAAAAATCCCCCGCCTCCCCCTTTTCATGACAAGTGCAAAACCTGATATATAAAAACTAAAAAGAGTATGCAATCCCTAAAAATTACAGACACTTTTTTGAATTATCTCTCTCTACATTATTGCATTGTGAATTTCCATTTTAGATGTATACTTTTTTCCTAAATAGAAATTTGAGTTTTCACTTTTACCTTCATCTCGTAGACAAAAAAGAGATAAAAGGCAAATAGATCACAGCGGAATGAAAATTTTAGAGTTTATGTATGGAAAAATTTTTAAGCAATTACAAAAGTAAGTAAGTAAAATTTATTCACACACCACAAATGAACACAAAAGTTTTGTTATCCAAGTTTCAAAAATTCCACTAGTTCAACAACTCCAATAGCTAGGAATTTTATAAGAAAGAGATTTTTCTACACATGCATTTAAAAAAGGGATATGCATGCTTGAAACATGTTAAAGATGCAAATGACCTATGGCTCCAAACCTTTTAAAGAGAAAGACAAATGCTGATTAAATTCTCAAGTGAACGTGTGGTGGGATCTTAACCCGAGTCTAACAAGCCATTATTTTTCCCATTTACAAAAAGCTGACTTAACGATCATAGATGATTGTAAAGTGATTTATCTTGCGTAACGTGCTATTATTTTGTAAGGAATCACATATAGGTTGGGCGTCAACACTCAGTTAAAAATCCCCCGCCTCCACCTTTTCTCGACGATTGCAAAACCTAATATATAATAACTAAAAACAGTTTACAATCTCTAAAAACGAAAGACACTTTTCAGAATTTTCTCTCTCTACATTTGTGCATTTCTGTTTTAGATATATACTATTTTTCTTTAACAAAACATGAATTTTCAATTTTCCCTTCGTTTCGGAGACAAAATAAAGATAAAAGGCAAATATATCACAATGAAATGAAAATTTTAGAGTTTATGTATGGAAAAATTTAAAGCAATTACAAAAGTAAGTAAAGAAAATTTATTCACACACCACAAATGAACCCAAAAATTTTTTTATCCAAATTTGGGAAATTCCACTAGTTCAACAACCCCAATAGCTTGGAATTTTATTAGAAAGAGATTTTTCTACACATGCTTTTAAAAAATGGATATGCCTGCTTGAAACATGTCAAAAATACAAATGACCTATGGATCCAAACCTTTTAAAGATAATAACAAACGCTCATTAAATTCTCAACTGAACGTGCGGTGGGATATTTACCCGAGTCAAAAGTGCCATTATTTTGCCCATTTACAAAAAGCTGACGAAACGATCATAGATGATTGTAAATTTATTTACAACATTTAATGGGCAATAGTTTTGTAAGGAATGACTTATACGTTGGGTGTCAACACTCAGTTAGAAATCCCCCGCCTCCCCCTTTTCCCGACGATTGCAAAACCTGATATATAAAAACTAAAAAGAGTTTAGAATCCATAAAAATAATAGACATTTTTTGGAATTATCTCTCTCCACATTTGAGCATTGTGTATTTCCAATTTAGATGTATACTTTTTTTTTAAATCAAAACTTGAGTTTTCACTTTTCCCTTCATTTCGTAGACAAAAAAGAGATAAAAGGCAAATAAATCACAACGAAATGAAAATTTTAGAGTTTATGTATGGAAAAAGTTTAAAGAAATAACAAATGAAAGTAAATAAAATTTATTCACACACCTCAAAAGTTTTTTTATCCAGGTTTTGGAAATTCCACTAATTCAACAACCCCAAAAGCTTCAAATTTTTAAAGAAAGAGATTTTTGTACGTATGCTTTAAAAAATAGATATGCATGCTTGAAACATGTTAAAGATGCAATGACCTATGGATCCATACCTTTAAAAGAGAAAAAGAAACGCTCATTAAATTTTCAAGTGAACGTGCAGTGGGATATTTGCCCGAGTCAAACAAGCCATTATTTTACCCATTTACAAAAAGCTGACCTAACGATCTTAGATGATTGTAAAGTTATTTATCAAGCGTAACGGGCAATATTTTTGTAAGGAATGACTTATGGTTTTGGCATCAACACTCAGTTAAAAATCCCCCGCCTCCCCCTTTTCCTGATGATTGCAAAACCTGATATATAAAAAGTAAAAAGTGTTTACAATCCCTAAAAATTATAGACACTCTTTGGAATTATCTCTCACTACATTTGTGCATTGTGCATTTTAATTTTAAATGTATACTTTTTTCTTCAATCAAAACATGAGTTTTCATTTTTCCCTTTATCTCGTTGACAAAAAAAAGATAAAAGGCAAATAGATAAAAATGAAATAAAAATTTTAGAGTTTATGTATGGAAATTTAAAGCAATAAAAAATGTAAGTAAAGAAAATTTATTCACACAACACAAATGAACACAAAAGTTATGTTATCCAAGTTTGGGAAATTCCACTAGTACTACAACCCCAATAGCTTGGAATTTTATTGGAATTTTATAAGAAAGAGATTTTTCTACATATGCTTTTAAAAAATGGATATGCTGTTAAGCACCTAGCCAATACGACCCAAAATATCGGCCTGTTAGGAGCGGAAGACATATGTACTTAACCCGAGACCATAACATCACACCCCACCTTCGCGAGCCGACGACCACAGCGGCGTAACGACACTGGCCCAACCCGGTGGCCTACTCTAGCGGCGGCCTACTCCTAGTGCCCCTTCGCAGTTCTCCAGGTCGCCCCATCGGCTAGGTCGCCCCTTCCAAACCTACCAGTAATTTTAATCCAGCCTTTGCGTGCCCCGGGACTCGAACTCGCGACGTGGGAGCCCGCACTGATACCAAATGCTAAGCACCTAGCCAATACTACCCAAAAAATCGGCCTGTTAGGAGCGGAAGACATAGGTACTTAACCCAGGACCATAACATATGCATGTTTGAAACATGTTAAAGATGCAAATGACCAATGGATCCAAACCTTTTAAAGAGAATTACAAACGCTCATTAAATTCTCAAGTGAATGTACGAGGTGGGATATTTACCAGAGTCAAACAAGCTATTATCTTACCCATTTAAAAAAAGCTAACCTAACAATCATAGATGATTGTAAAGTGATTTATCATGCATATTGGCTATATTTTTGTAAGGAATGACTTATGGGTTGGGTGTCAACACTCAGTTAGAAATCCCCCGTCTCCACCTTTTCCCGACGATTGCAAAACCTGATATATATAATAACTAAAGAGAGTTTACAATCTCTAAAAATAACAGACACTTTTCAGAATTTTCTCTCTCTACATTTGTGCATTGTGCATTTCTGTTTTAGATGTATACTTTTTTCTTTAATCAAAACTTGAGTTTCACTTTTCCTTTCATCTCGTAGACAAAATAGAGATAAAAGGCAAATCGATCACAATGAAATGAAAATTTTAGAGTTTATGTATGGAAAAAATTTAAACCAATAACAAATGTAAGTAAAGAAAATTTATTCTCACACCACGAATGAACACAAAAGTTTTGTTATCGAAGTTTGGGAAATTCCAGTAGTTCATCAACCCAATAGCTTTGATTTTTATAAGAAAGAGATTTTTCTACACATGCTTTAAAAAATGGATATGCATGTTTGAAACATGTTAAAGAAAAAAATGACCTATGGATCCAAACCTTTTAAAGAGAATAAAAAACGTTCATTAAATTTTCAAGTGAACATGCAGGGTGGGATATTTACCCAAGTCAAACAAGCCATTATTTTGTTATTTTATAAAAAGTAGACCTAGCGATCAAAGATGATTTTAAAGTGATTTATCATGCGTAGCAGGTTATACTTTTTTAAGGAATGACTTATGGGTTGGGTGTCAACACTATGTTTAAAATCCCCCGCCTCCCCCTTTTCCCGACGATAGAAAAACTTGATATATAAAAACTGAAAAGAGTTTACAATCCCTAAAAATTATAGACACTGTTTGGAATTATGACTCTCTACAATTGTGCATTGAGCATTTCGATTTTAATTGTATAATTTTTTCTTAAATCAAAACTTGAGTTTTCACTTTTCCCTTCATCTCGTAGACAAAAAGAGATAAAAGGCAAATAGATAACAACAAAATGAAAATTTTAGAGTTTATGTATGGAAAAAATGTAAAGCAATACAAAATTTAAGTAAATAAAATTTGTTCACACACCACAAATGAACATAAAAGTTTTATTATCCTAGTTTGGGAAATTTCACTAGTTCTACAACCCCAATAGCTTGGAATTTTATAAGAAAGAGATTTTTCTACATATGCTTTTAAAAAATGGATATGCATGCTTGAATATTGTTAAAGATAAAAAAGACCTATGGATCCAAACCATTTAAAGAGAATTACAAACACTTATTAAATTCTCGAGTGAACGTGCAGGGTGGGATATTTACCCGAGTCAAACAAGCTATTTTTTGCCCAATTAAAAAAAGTTGACCTAACGATCATTTATCATGCGTAACGGGCTATATTTTTGTAAGGAATGACTTATAGGTTGGGAGTCAACACTCAGTTAAAAATCCCCCGCCTCCCCCTTTTCGTGACGATTGCAAAACCTTATATAGAAAAGCTAAAAAGAGTTTACAATCCCTAAAAATTACAGGAACTTTTTGGAATTATCTCTCTATATATCTGTGCATTGTGCATTTCCACTTTATATGTATATATTTTGCTTAAACCAAAACTTGAGTTCTCACTTTTCCCTTCATCTCGTAGACAAAAAAGAGATAAAAGGCAAATAGACCACAACAAAATCAAAATTTTAGAGTTTATGTATGGGAAAATTTTAAAGCAAAAACAAATGTTAGTAAAGAAAAATTATTCAGACACCACAAATGAACACAAAAGTTTTGTTATCCAAGTTTGGAAAATTTCACTAGTTCAATAACCCCAATAGCTTGGAATTTTATAAGAAATAGATTTTTCTACACATGCTTTTAAAAAATGGATATGCATGCTTGAAACATGTTCAAGATGCAAATGACCTATGGATCCAAACCTTTTAAAGAGAATAACAAACTGACATTAAATTCTCAAGTGAATGTGCGGCGTGGGATATTTACCTGAGTCAAACAAGCCATTATTTTCTCCATTTACAAAAAGCTTACTTAACGATCATAGATGATTGTAATGTGATTTATCATGCGTAACAGGCTTTATTTTTTTAAGGAATGACTTTTGGGTTGGGAGTCAACACGCAATTAAAAATCCACCGCCACCTCCTTTTCCCAATGATTGTAAACCTAATAAATAAAAACTTAAAATAGTTTAGTATCCCTAAATATTACAGAATATTTTTGGAATTACCTCTCTCTACATTTGTGCATTACGCATTTCCATTTGACATGTATAATTTTTTCTATAATCAAAACTTGAGTTTTCACTTTTCCCTTCATCTCGTAAACAAAAAAGATATAAAAGGCAAATAGATCACAACGAAACGAAAAATTTTAGAGTTTATCTATGGAAAAAATTTAATCCAATAACAAATGTAAGTAAAGAGAATTTATGCACACACCACAAATAAAAACACAAAAGTTTTGCTATCGAAGTTTGGGAAATTCCACTAGTTCAACATCCCCAATAGCTTGGAATTTTATAAGAAAGAGATTTTTCTACACATGCCTTTAAAAAATGGATATGCATGCTTGAAACAAGTTAAAGATGCAAATCACCTATAAATCCAAACCTTTTAAAGAGAATAACAAACTATCATTAAATTCTCAAGTGAACGTGCAGCGTGCGATATTTACCCGAGTCAAACAATCCATTATTTTGCCCATATACAAAGAGTTGACTTAACGATCATAGATGATTCTAAAGTTATTTATCATGCGTAATGGGCAATATTTTTGTAAGGAATAACTTATGCGTTGGGAGTCAACACTCAATTAAAAATCCACAGCCTCCCCCTTTTCCTGATGATTGCAAAACCTGATTTATAAAAACTTAAAAGAGTTTACTATCCCTAAAAATTACAGACACTTTTTGGAATTATCTCTCTCAACATTGGTGAATTGTGCATTTCCATTTTACATGTATAATTTTTTCTTTAATCAAAACTTGAGTTTTCACTTTTCCTTTCATCTCATAGACAAAAAAGATATAAAAGGCAAATAGATCACAATGAAATGAAAATTTTAGAGTTTATGTATGGAAAAAATTTTAAGCAATAACAAATGTAAGTAAATAAAATTTATTCACACACGACAAATAAACACAAAAGTTTTGTTTTCCAAGTTTTAGAAATTCCACTAGTTCAACAACCCCAGTAGCTTGGAAATTTATAAGAAAGAGAATTTTCTACACATGCATTTAAAAAATGGATATGGATTCTTGAAACAAGTTAAAGATGCAAATGACCTATAGATCCAAACCTTTTAATGAGAATAACAAACACTAATTAAATTCTCAAGTGAACGTGTGGTGGGATATTTACCCGAGTCAAACAAGCCATTATTCTACCAATTTACAAAAAGCTGACTTAACAATCATAGATGATTGTAAAGTGATTTATCATGCGTAACGGTCTATATTTTTGTAAGAAATATCTTATGGGTTGGGACTCAACACTTAATTAAAAATCCACAGCCTCTCCCATTTCTCGACAATTGCAAAACCTGATATATAAAAACTAAAAAGAGTTTACTATCCCTAAAAATTATAGACACTATTTGGACTTATCTCTCTCCACATTTGTGCATTGTGCATTTCCATTTTTCATGTATAATTTTTTCTTTAACAAAACTTGAGTTTTCACTTTTCCCTTCATCTCGAAGACAAAAAAGATATAAAAGGCAAATAGATCACAACGAAATGAAAATTTTAGAGTTTATGTATAGAAAAAATTTTAAGCAATAAAAAATATAACTATATAAAATTTATTCACACACGGCAAATAAACACAAAAGTTTTGTGATCCAACTTTCAAAAATTCCATTAGTTCAACAACCCCAATAGCTTGGAAATTTGTAAGCAAATGATTTTTCTACACTTGCTTTTAAAAAATGGATATGGATTCTTGAAACATGTTAAGAATGAAAATGACCTGTGGATCCAAACCTTTTAAAGAGAATAAAAAATGCTCATTATATTCTCAAGTGAACGTGCGGTGGGATATTTACCCGAGTCAAACAAGCCATTATTTTTCCCTTTTACAAAAAGCTGAACAAACAATCATAGATGATTGTAAAGTGATTTATCTTGCGTACCGGGCTATTTTTTTTTTTGTAAGGAATGACTTATGGGTTGGGTGTCAACACTCAGTTAAAAATCGACCTCCTCTACCTTTTCTTGACGATTGCAAAACCTGATATATAATAACTAAAAAGAGTTTACAATCCCTAAAAATAACAAACACTTTTCAGAATATGCTGTCTCTACATTTGTGCATTGTGCATTTCTATTTTAGATGTATACTTTTTTCTTTAATCAAAACATGAGATTTCACTTTTCCCTTTATCTCGTAGACAAAAAAGATATAAAAGCCAAATAGATCACAATGAAATGAAAATTTTAGAGTTTATGTATGGAAAAAATTTAAAGCAATAACAAAAGTAAGTAAAGAAAATTTATTCACACTTCAAAAATGAACACAAAAGTTTTTTTATCCAAATTTGGAAAATTCCACTAGTTCAAAACTTCAATAGCTTGGAATTTTATAAGAAAGAGATTTTCTACACATGCTTTTAAAAAATGAATATGCATGCTTGAAACATGTTCAAGATGCAAACCACCTATGGATCCAAACCTTTTAAAGAGAATAACAAACACTCATTAAAATCTCAAGTGAACGTGGGGTGTGGGATGTTTACCCGAGTAAAACAATCCATTATTTTGCCCATTTACAAAAAGCTGACTTAACGATCACAGATGATTGTAAAGTTATTTATCAAGCGTAACGGGCCATATTTTTGTAAGGAATAACTTATGGGTTGGGAGTCAACACTCAATTAAAAATCCATAGCCTCCCCCTTTTCCCGAAGATTTCAAAACCTGATATATAAAAACTGAAAAGAGTTTACTTTCCCTAAAAATTTCAGACACTTTTTGGAATTATCTCTCCATACATTTGTGCATTGTACATTTCCATTTTACATGTATAATTTTTTCTTTAATCAAAACTTGAGTTTTCACCTTTCCCTTCATCTCGTAGACAAAAAAGATATAAAAGGCAAATAGATCACAATGAAATGAAAATTTTAGAGTTTATGTATGGAAAAAATTTTAAGCAATAACAAATGTAAGTAAATAAAATTTATTCACACACGACAAATAAACACAAATGTTTTGTTATCCAAGTTTTAGAAATTCCACTAGTTCAACAACCCAAATAGCTTGGAAATTTATAAGAAAGAGATTTTTTTACACATGCTTTTAAAAAATAAATATGGATTCTTGAAACATGTTAAAGATGCAAATGACCTATGGATCGAAACCATTTAAAGAGAATAACAAACACTCATTAAATTCTCAAGTGAACGTGCGGTGGGATATTTACCCGAGTCAAACAAGCCATTATTTTTCTCATTTACAAAAAGATGAATAAACAATCATAGATGATTGTAAAGTGATTTATCTTGCGTAACGGGCTATTTTTTAGCAAGGAATGACTTATGGGTTGGGTGTCAATACTTAGTTACAAATCCCCAGCCTCCACCTTTTCCCGATGATTGCAAAACCTGATATATAATAACTAAAAAGAGTTTACAATACCTAAAAATAACAAACACTTTTCAGAATTTGCAGTCTCCACATTTGTGCATTGTGCATTTCTATTTTATATGTAAACTTTTTTCTCTAATCAAAACTTGAGTTTTCACTTTTCCCTTCATCTTGTAGACAAAAAAGAGTTAAAAGGTAAATAGATCACAATGAAATGAAAATTTTAGAGTTTATGTATGGAAAAAATTTAAAGCAATAACAAAAGTAAGTAAAGAAAATTTATTCACACTCCACAAATGAACACAAAAGTTTTGTTATCCAAGTTTGGGAAATTCCACTAGATTAACAACCCCAATAGCTTGGAATTTTATAAGAAAGAGATTTTTCTACACATGCTTTTAAAAAATGGATATGGAATCTTGAAACAAGTTAAAGATGCAAATGATCTATGGATCCAAACCTTTTAAAGAGAATAACAAATGGTCATTAAATTCTCAAGTGAACGTGCGGTGGGATTTTACCCGAGTCAAAGAAGCCATTATTTTTTCCATTTACAAAAAGCTGACCTAACGATCATATATGATTGTAAAGTGATTTATCTTGCATAACGGGCTATTTTTTTTGTAAGGATTTACTTATGGGTTGGGTGTTAACACTCAGTTAAAAATACCCCGGTTCCACCTTTTCCTGACGATTGCAAAACCTGATATATAATAAATAAAAAAGTTTACAATCCCTAAAAATAACAAACAGTTTTAAAATTTGTTGTCTCTGCACTTGTGCATTGTGCATTTCTATCTTAGATGTATACTTTTTTCTTTAATAAAAACAATAGATTTCACTTTTCCCTTCATCTCGTAGACAAAAAAGAGATAAAAGGCAAATAGATCACAACGAAATGAAAAGTTTAGAGTTTATGTGTGGAAAAAATTTTAAGCAATAACAAAAGTAACTAAAAAACTTTATTCCACACCACAAATGAACACAAAAGTTTTGTTATCCAAGTTTGGGAAATTCCTCTAGTTCAACAACCCCAATAGCTTGGAATTTTATAAGAAAGAGATTTTTCTACACATGCTGTAAAAAATGGAAATGCATGCTTGAAACATGCTAAAGAAGCAAATGGCCAATGGATCAAAACCTTTTAAAGAGAATAACAAACGCTGATTAAATTCTCAAGTGAACACGCGGGGTGGGATATTTACCCGAGTCAAACAAGCCATTATTTTTCTAATTTAAAAAAAGCAGACTTAACGATCATAGATGATGTTAAAGTTATTTATCATGCGTAACAGGCTATACGTTTTTGAGGAATGACTTATGGGTTGGGTGTACACACTTAGTTAAAAATTCCCTGCCTCCCCCATTTCCCGATGATTACAAAACCTGATATATAAAAACTAAAAAGAGTATACTTACCCTAAAAATTATAGACACTTTTTGGAATTATCTCTCTATACATTTTTGCATTGCGCATTTCCATTTTAGATGTATACTTTTTTCTTAAATCAAAACATGAGTTTTCACATTTCCCTTAATCTCATAGACAAAATAGAGATAAAAGGCAAATAGATAACAATGAAACAAAAATTTTAGAGTTTATGTATTGAAAAAAATTAATGCAATAACAAATGTAAGTGAATAAAATTTATTCACACACCACAAATGAACACAAAAGTTTGGGCAATTCCACTAGTTCTACAACCCCAATAGCTTACAATTTTATAAGGAAGAGATTTTTCCACATATTCTTTTAAAAAAAGGATATGCATGCTTGAAACATGTTAAAGATTCAAATGACCTATGGATCCAAACCTTTTAAAGAGAATAGCAAACGATCATTAAATTCTCAAGTGAACGTGCGGCGTGGTTATTTACCCGAGTCAAACAAGCTATTATTTTGCCCATTTACAAAAAGTTGACCTAACGATCAAATATGATTGTAAAGTGATTTATCATGCGTAACGGGCTATATTTTTTTAAGGAATGACTTATGGTTTGGGTGTCAACACTCAGTTAAAAATTCCCCGCCACCCCCTTTTCGCGACGATTGCAAAACCAAATATAGAAAAACTAAAAAGAGTTTCCAATCCCTAAAAATTACAAAAACTTTTTGGAATTATCTCTCTCTATGTATGTGCATTTTGCATTTCCAATTTAGATGAATAATTTTTGCTTAAATCAAAACTTGAGTTTTCACTTTTCCCTTCTTCTCGTAGACCAAAAAGTGACAAAGGCAAATAGAGCACGACGAAATGAAAATTTTAGAGTTAATGTATGGTAAAAATTTAAAGCAATAACAAATGTTTGTAATGAAAATTTATTTACACACCAAAAATGAACACAAAAGTTTTGTTATCCAAGTTTGGAAAATTCAACAAGTTCAAAAACCCCAATATCTGGAAATTTTATAAGAAAGAGATTTTTCTACACATGCTTTTAAAAAATGGATATGCATGCTTGAAACATGTTAAAGATGCAAATGACTTATGGATCCAAACCTTTTAAAGAGAATAACAAACGCTCATTAAATTCTCAAGTGAACGTGCGGCGTGGGATATTTACCCTAGTCAAACAATCCATTATTTTGCCTATTAACAAAAAGCTGACTTAACGATCATAGATGATTGTAAAGTGATTTATCATGCATAACGGGCTATATTTTTGTAAGGAATGACTTATGGGTTGGGAGTCAAAACTCAATTAAAAATCCAAATTAAAAATCCATTGCTTCCCCCTTTTCCCGACGATTGCAAAACCTGATATATAAAAACTTAAAAGTGTTTACTATCCCTAAAAATTATAGACACTTTTTGGGATTATCTCTCTCTACCTTTGTGCATTGCGCATTTCCATTTGACATGTATAATTTTTTCTTTAATCAAAACCTGAGTTTTTACTTTTTCTTTCATCTCGTAGACAAAAAAGATCTAAAAGGCAAATAGATCACAATGAAATGAAAATTTTAGAGTTTCTGTATGGATAAAATTGTAACCAATAAAAAATGTAAGTAAATAAAATTTAATCACACACCACAAATGAACACAAAAGTTTTGTTATCCAAGTTTGGGAAATTCCACTAGTTCAACTACCCCAATAGCTTGGAATTTTATATGAAAGAGATTTTTCTACACATGCTTTTAAAAAATGGATATACATGCTTGAAACATGTTAAAGATTCAAAAGACCCTTGGATCCAAACCATTTAAAGAGAATAACAAATGCTCATTAAATTCTCAAGTGAACATGCGGTGGGATATTTACCTGAGTCAAACAAGCCATTATTTTTCCCATTTACAAAAAGCTGACCTAACGATCATAGATTATTGTAAAGTGATTTATCTTGCGTTACAGGCTAATTTTTTGTTAGGAATGACTTATGGGTAGGGTGTCAACACTCAGTTAAAAATCCCCCGCCTCCACCTTTTCCCGACAATTGCAAAACCTGATATATAAGAACTAAAAAGAGTTTACAATCCCTAAAAATAACAAAAACTTTTCAGAATTTGCTGTCTCTACATTTTTTAATTGTGAATTTCTATTTTAGATATATACTTTTTTCTTTAATCAAAACTTGAGTTTTCACTTTTCCCTTCATCTCGTAGACAAAAAAGAGATAAAAGGAAAATAGATCAGAACGAAATAAAATTTTGAGAGTTTATGTATGATAAAAGTTTAAAGAAATAAAAAAAGTAAGTTAAGAAAATTTATTCACACACCACAAATGAAAACAAAAGTTTTGTTATCCAAGTTTGGGAAATTCCACTAGTTCAACAACCCCAATAGCTTTGAATTTTTTAAGAAAGAGAGTTTTCTACACATGCTTTAAAAAATTGATATGCATGTTTGAAACATGTTAAAGAAGCAAATGAGCTATGGATCCAAACCTTTTAAAGAGAATAACAAATGCTCATTAAATTCTCAAGTGAACGTGCGGGGTGGGATATTTACCGGAGTCAAACAAGCCATTATTTTGCCAATTTACAAAAAGCAGACCTAACGATCATAGATGATTTTAATGTGAATTATCATGCGTAACGGGCTATAATTTTTTGAGGAATGACTTATGGGTTGGGATACAACACTCATTTAAAAATCCACCGCCGCCCCTTTTTCCCGACAATTGCAAAACCTGATATATAAAAACTTAAAAGAGTTTACTATCCCTAAAAATTACAGACACTTTTTGGAATTATTTCTTTCTACAATTGTGCATTGGGCATTTCCATTTTACATGTATAATTTTTTCTTTAATCAAAACTTGAGTTTTCACTTTTCCCTTCATGTCGTAGACAAAAAAGATATAAAAGGCAAATAGGTCACAATGAAATGAAATTTTAGAGTTGATGTACGGAAAATATTTAAAGCAATAACAAATGTAAGTAAAGAAAATTTATTCACACACCACAAATAGATCAAGTGAATGTACGGTGGGATATTTGCCCGAGTCAAACTAGCCTTTATTTTGCCCATTTACAAAAAGTTGACCTAATCATCATAGATGATTGTAAAGTGATTTATCATACGTAATGGGCAATATTTTTTTAAGGAATGACTTATGGGTTGGGAGTCAACACTCAGTTAAAAATTCCCCGCCTCCCCCTTTTCCCGACGTTTGTAAAACATGATATATAAAAACTAAAATGAGTTTACAATCCATAAAAATTACAGACTCTTTTGTGAATTATCTCACTCTACATTGTTGCATTGTGCAGTTCCATTTTAGATATATACTTTTTTCTTAAATCAAAACTTGAGTGTTCACTTTTCTCTTCATCTTGCAGACAAAAAAGTGATAAAAGGCAAATAGATCACATGGAAATGAAAATTTTAGAGTTTATGTATGGAAAAAAATTAAATAAAAAATAAATGTAAATAAGAAAAAAAAATTCACGCACCAAAAATGAACACAAAAGTTTTTTTATCGAAGTTTGGGAAATTCCACTAGTTCCACAACCACAATAGCTTGGAATTTTATAAAATAAGAGATTTTTCTACACATGCTTTTAAAAAATGGATATGCATGCTTGAAACATGTTAAAGATGCAAATGACCTATGGATCCAAATGTTTTATAGAGAATAAAAAACGCTTATTAAATTCTAAAGTGAACATGAGGGGTGGGATATTTACCCGAGTCAAACAATCCATTATTTTGCCCATTTAAAGAAAGCTGACTAAACGGTCATAGATGATTGTAAAGTGATTTATCATGCATAACGAGTTATATTTTTCAAAGGAATAACTTATGGGTTGGGAGATAACACTCAAGTAAAAATTCCCCACCTCCCCCTTTTCCTAACGATTGCAAAACTAGATATATAAAAACTAAAAAGAGTTTACAATCCCTTATAATTACAGACACTTTTTGGAATTATCCCTCTCTACATTTGTGCAATGTGCATTTCCATTTTAGATGTATAATTTTTTCCTAAATCAAAACTTGATTTTTCACTTGTCCCTTCATCTCGTAGACAAATAAGAGAAAAAAGACAAATAGATCACAACGAAATGAAAATTTTAGAGTTTATGTATGGAAAAAAATTTAAGCAATAAAAATTTCTAGTAAAGAAAATTTACTCACACACCACAAATGAACACAAAAGTTTTGTTATCCAAGTTTGGGAAATTGCACTAGTTCAACAACCCCAATAGCTTGGAATTTTATAAGAAAAAGATTTTTCTTCTCATGCTTTAAAAAATGGATATGCATACTTGAAACATGTTAAAGTTGCAAATGACATATGGACCCAAACCTTTTAAAGAGTATAAAAAACGCACATTAAATTCTCAAGTAAACATACGGTGGGATGTTAACCTGACTCAAACAAGCCATTATTTTGCCCATTTACAAAAAGCTGACCTAACGATCATAGCTGATTGTAAAGTGATATATCATACGTGACGGGCCACATTTTTGTAAGGAATGACTTTTGGGTTGGGTGTCAACACTCACCTAAAAATCCCCCGCCTACCCCTTTTCCTAACGATAGCAAAACCTGATATATAAAAACTAAAAAGAGTTTAAAATCCCTAAAAATTATCGACAATTTTTTGAATTATCTCTATCTAAATTTTTGCATTGTGCATTTCCATTTTAGATGTATACATTTTTCTCAAATCAAAACTTGAGTTTTCACTTTTCCCTTCATCTCGTAGACAAAAAAGAGATAAAAGGCAAATAGATCACTACGAAATGAAAATTTTAGAGTTTATGTATGGAAAAATTTTTAATCAATAACAAATGTAAGTAAAGAAAACTTATTCACACACTACAAATGAAGACAAAAAAATTTTTGTCCATGTTTAGGAAATTCCACTAGTTCAACAACCCCAATAGCTTGGAATTTTATAAGAAAGAGATTTTTCTACACGTGCTTTAAAAATTGGATATGCATGCTTGAAACTTGTTCAAGATGCAAACGACCTATGGATCCAAACATTTTAAAGAGAATAATAAACGCTCATTAAACTCTCATGTGCCCGTGCGGTGGGATATTTACCCGAGTACAACAAGCCATTATTTTGCCTATTTTCAAAAAGCTGACCTAACGATGATAGATGATTGCAAAGTGATTTATCATGTGTAACGGGATATATTTTTGTAAGGAATGACTTATGGGTTGGGAGTCAACACTCAGTTAAAAATCCCCCCCCCCCCCCTCCCCTTTTCCCGACGATTGCAAAACTTGATGTATAAAAACTAGAAAGAGTTTACATTCCCTAAAAATTATAGACACTTTTTGGAATTATCTCTCTCTACATTTGTGCATTGTGCATTTCTATTTTAGATGTATTCTTTTTTCTTAAATCAAAACTTGAGTTTTCAATTTTCCCTCAATCTCGTAGACAAAAAAGAGATGAAACACAAAAGGTCACAATGAAATGAAAATTTTAGAGTTTATGTATCAAAAAATTTAAATCAATAACAAATGTAACTAAAGAAAACTTATTCACACACTACAAATGAAGACAAAATTTTTGTTATCCAAGTTTTGGAAATTCCACTAGTTCCACAACCCCAATAGCTTGGAATTTTATAAGAAAGAGATTTTTCTACACATGCTTTAAAAAATGGATGTGCATGCTAGAAACATGTTAAAGATGCAAATGACCTGTGGATCCAAGCCTTTTAAAGAGAATAATAAATGCTCATTAAAATCTCAAGTGAACGTGCGGTGAGATTTACCCAAGTCAAACAAGCCATTATTTTGCCCATTTACAAAAAGCTGACCTAACGATCCTTGATGATTGTAAAGTGATTTACCATGAGTAACGGTTATATTTTTGTAAGGAACGACTTATGGGTTGGGAGTCAACACTCAGTTAAAAATCCCCCACCTCCCCCTTTTCCCGAGGATTGCAAGACCTAATATATAAAAAATAAAAAAAGTTTAAAATCCCTAAAAATTATAGACACTTTTATGAATTATCTCCCTCTATATTTTTGCATTGTGCATTTCCATTTTATATGTATACTCTTTTCTTAAATAAAAACTTGAGTTTTTACTTTTCCCTTCATCTCTTAGAAAAAAAAGAGATAAAAGGCAAATAGATCACAACGAAATGAAAATTATAGAATTTTTGTATGGAAGAAATTTAAAGCAATAACGAATGTAAGTAAAGGAAATTTATTCACACACAAAAAATGAACAAAAAAGTTTTGTTATCCAAGTTTGGGAAATTCCACTAGTTCAACAACCCCAATAGCTTGGAATTTTATAAGACAAAGATTTTTCTACACAAGCTTTTAAAAAGTGGACATGTATGTTTGAAACATGTTAAAGATACAAAAGACCTTTTGATCCAAACCTTTTAAAGAGAATAACAAACGCTCATTAAATTCTCACATGAACGTACGGTGTGATATTTACTCGAGTCAAACAATTCATTATTTTGCCCATTTAGAAAAAGCTGACCTAACGATCATAGATGATTGTAAAGTGATTTATCATACGTAAAGGGCAATATTTCTGTAAGGAATGAGATTTTTCCACACATATTTTAAAAAATGTATATGCATGCTTGAAACATGTTAAAGATTCAAATGACCTATGGATCCAAACCTTGTAAAGAGAATAAAAAATGTTCATTAAATTCTCAAGTGAACGTGCGGTGGGTTATTTACCCGTGTCAAACAAACCATTATTTTGCCAATTTACAAAAAGCTGATTTAACGATCATAGATGATTGTAAAGTGATTTAACATGTGTAACGGGCTATATTTTTGTATGGAATTACTTATGGGTTGGGAGTCAACACTCAGTTAAAAATCCCTCGCCTACCCCTTTTCCTGATGATTGGAAAACCTGATATATAAAAACTAAAAAGAGCTTACAATCCCTAAAAATTGCTGACTCTTTATGGAATTATCTTTCTCAACATTTGGGCATTGTGCATTTCCATTTTAGATGCATACTTTTTTCTTAAATCAAAACTTGAGCTTTCACTTTTCCCTTCATCTCGTAGACAAAAAATAGATGAAACGCAAATAGATCACAACGAAATGAAAAACTTAGGGTTTTTGCATGGAAAAATTTAAAGAATTAATAAATTTAAGCAAAGAAAATTTATTCACACTACACAAATGAACACAAAATTTATGTTATCCAAGTTTGGGAAATTCCACTAGTTCAACAACCCCTAGAGCTTGGAATTTTATAAGAAAGTGATTATTATACACATGCTTTAAAAAATGGATATGCATGCTTGAAACATGTTAAAGATGCAAATGACCTATGGATCCAAATCTTTTAAAGAGAATAACAAACGCTCATTAAATTCTCAAGTAAACGTGCGCTGGGATATTTACCCGACTTAAACAAGCCATTATTTTGCCCATTTACAAAAAGCTGACCTAACGATCATAGATGATAGTAAAGTGATTTATCATGCTTAACAGGCTATATTTTTGTAAGGAATAACTATTGGGTTGGGAGTCAACACTTAGTTAAAAATCCCTCATCTCCCCCTTTCCTGATGTTTTAAAAACTTGATATATAAAAACTAAAAAGAGTTTACAATCCTTAAAAATTATAGACGCTTTTTGGAATTATCTCTCTCTACATTTTGGCAATGTGCATTTCCATTTTAGATGTATACTTTTTTCTTAAATCAAAACTTGAGTTTTCACTTTTCCCTTCATCTCTTAGGCAAAAAATATAAAAAAGGCAAATAGATCACAACGAAATGAAAATTTTTGAGTTGATGTAGGGAAAAAATATATAGAAATAACAAATGTAAGTACAAAAAAATTTCTTCACACACCATAAATGAACACCAAAGTTTTGTTATCCAAGTTTAGTTTAACAACCCCAATAGCTTGGAATTTTATAAGAAAGAGTTTTTTCTACTAATGCTTTATAAAATGGATATGCATGCTTGAAACATGTTAAAGATGCAACTGACCTCTGGATCCAATCCTTTTAAAGATAATAATAAACGCTCATTAAATTCTCAAGAGAACGTGCGGTGGGATATTTACACGAGTCAAATAAGCCATTATTTTCCCATTTACGAAAAGCTGACCTAACGATCATAGATGATTTAAAATGATTTATCATGCATAACGGGCTATATTTTTGTAAGGAATGACTTATGGGTTGGGAGTCAACACTCAGTCAAAAATCCCCCGCCTCCCCCTTTTCCCGACGATTGCGAAACCTTATATATAAAAACTAAAAAGAATTTACAATCTGTAAAAATTACTGACACTTTTTGGAATTTCACTTTGTATATATTTGCGCATTGTGCATTTCCATTTTAGATGTATATGTTTTCTTAAATCAAAACTTGAGTTTTCACTTCTCCCTTCATCTCTTAGACAAAAATGATATAAATAGCTCACAACGAAATGAAAATTTTGGAGTTTATGGTTGGAAAAAATTTAAAGCAATAAATAATGTAAGTAAAGTAAATTTATTCACACACCACAAATGAAAAAAAAAGTTTTGTTTTCCAAGTTTGGGAAATTCAACTAGTTCAACAACCCCAAAAGCTTGGAATTTTATAAAAAATAGATTTTTCTACACATGCTCTAAAAAATGGATATGCATGCTTGAAACATGTTAAAGAGGAAAATGACCTATGGAACCAAACCTTTTAAAGAGAATAACAAACGCTCATTCAATTCTCAAGTGAACGTGTGGTGGGATATTTACCTGAGTCAACCAAGCCAATATTTTGCCCATTTACAAAAAGATGAGCAAACAATCATAGATGATTGTAAAGTGATTTATCATGCGTAACGGGCTATATTTTTGTAAGGAATGACTTATGGGGTTGGAGTCAACACTCAGATAAAAATCCATTGCCTCCTCCTTTTCCCGACGATTACAAAACCTTATATATAAAAACTAAAAAGAGTTTACAATCCCTAAAAATTACAGACACTTTTTGGAATTATCTCTCTCTGCATTTGTGCATTATGCATTTCCATTTTAGAAGTATACTTTTTTTCTTAAATCAAAACTTGAGTTTTCACTTTTCCCTTCCTCTCGTAGAGAAAAAAGAGATAAATCGATCACAACGAAATGAAAATTTTAAAGTTTATGTAACGAAAAAATTTAAAGCAATAAAAAATGTAAGTACAAAAAATTTATTCACACACCACAAATGAACACAAAAGTTTTGTTATCCAAGTTTGGGAAATTCCACTAGTTCAACAACCCCTATAGCTTGGAATTTTATAAGAAAAAGATTTTTCTACACATGCTTTAAAAAATGGATATGCAAGTTTGAAACATGTTAAAGATGCAAATGACTTATGGATCGAAAACTTTTAAAGAGAATAACAAGTGCTTATTAAATTCTAAAGTGAATGTGCGGTGGGATATTTACCCGAGTCGAACAAGCCATTATTTTGCCCTTATACAAAAAGCTGACATAGCGATCATAGATGATTGTAAAGTGATTTATTATGCATAACGGGCTATATTTTTGTATGGAATGACTTATAAGTTCAAAGTCAACACTCAGTTAAAAATCCCCCGCCTCCCCATTTTCCAGACAATTGCAAAACCTGACAGATAAAAACTCAAAAGAGTTTAACAACCCTTAAAATTACAGATACTTTTTGGAATTATCTCTCTCAACATTTGTGCACTGTGCATTTCATTTTTTGTTTGTATATTTTTCTTAAATCAAAACTTGAATTTTCACTTTTCCCTTAATCTCTTATACAAAAAAGAGATAAATAGATCACAACGAAATGAAAATTTTTGAGTTGATGTATGGAAAAAATTTAAAGCAATAACAAATGTAAGTAAAAAAAATTTATTCACACACCACAAATGAACAAAAAAGTTTTGTTATCCAAGTTTGGGAAATTTCACTAGTTCAACAACCCCAATAGTTTGGAATTTTTTAAGAAAGAAATTTTTCTACACATGCCTTAAAAAATGGATATGTGTGCTTGAAACATGTTAAAGATGTGAATGACCTATGGATCCAGTCCTTTTGAAGAGGATAACAAATGCTCATTAAATTCTAATGTGAACGTGCGATTAGATATTTACCCTAGTCAAACAAGCCATTATCTTGCCCTATTAGAAAAAGCTGACTTAAAGATAATTGATAATTGTAAAGTGATTTATCATGCGTAACGGGCGATATTTTTGTAAGGAATGATTTATGGGTTAGGAGTCCACACTTAGTTAAAAATCCCCCGTCTCCCCCTTTTCCTAACGATTACAAAAGCATATATATAAAAACTAAAAAGAGTTTACAATCCCTGAAACTTACAGACACTTTTTTGAATCATCTCTCTGTACATTTATCCCTTGTGCACTTCCATTTTTGGTGTATACTTTTTTCTTGAATCAAAACTTGAGTTTTCACTTTTCCCTTTATCTCGTAGACAAAAAAGAGAAAAAAGGCAAATAGATCACAACGAAATGAAAATTTTAAAGTTTATGTAAGGAAAAAATATAAAGCAATAACAAATGTAAGTACAGAAAATTTATTCACACACCATAAATGAGCACAAAAGTTTTGTTATCCAAGTTTGAGAAAATCCACTAGTTCAACAACCCCAATAGCTTGGAATTTCGTAGGAAAGAGATTTTTCTTCACATGCTTTAAATAATGGATATGTATGCTTGAAACATGTTAAAGATGCAAATGACCTATGGTTCCAAACCTTTTAAAGAGAATAACAAATGCTCATCAAATTCTCAATTGAACGTGCGGTGGTATATTTACCCGAGTCAAACAAGCCATTATTTATCCCAATTGCAAAAAGTTGACCAAACGATCATAGATGATTGTAAAGTGATTTATCATGAGGTACGGGCTATATTTTTGTAAGGAATGACTTATGGGTTCGGTGTCAACACACAATTAAAAATCACCCGCCTCCCCCTTTTCCCGACGATTGGAAAAAATGACAAATAAAAACTAAAAAGAGTTTACAATCCCTAAAAATTACAGTCATGTGCATTGTGCATTTCCATTTTAGATGTATACTTTTTTCTTAAACAGAAACTTGTGTTTTTACTTTTCCCTTCATCTCGTAGATAAAAAGGAGATAAAAGTCAAATAGATCACAATGAAATGAAAATTTTAGAGTTTATGTATGGAAAAAGTTTAAAGCAATAACAAATTCAAGTAATGAAAATTATTCACACACCACAAATGAACAAAAAAGTTTTGTTATCAAAGTTTGGAAAATTTCACTAGTTCAACAACCCCAATAGCTTGGAATTTTATAAGAAAGAGATTTTTCTAAACATGCCTTAAAATATGGATATGCATGCTTGAAACATGTTAAAGATGGAAATGACCTATGGATCCAAACTTTTTAAAGAGGATAACAAAGGCTCATTAAATTCTCATGTGGTAGGATAGTTACCCAAGTCAAACAAGCCATTACTTTGCCCAATTAGAAAAAGCTGACCTAATGATCATAGAAGATTTTAAAGTGATTTATCATGTGTAATGGGCTATATTTTTGTACGGAATGACTTTTGGGTTGGGAGTCAACACTCAGTTAAAAATCCCCCGCCTCCCCCTTTTCCCGACGATTGTAAAACCTGATATATAAAAACTAAAAAGAGTTTACAATCCCTAAAAATTACTGACATTTTTTGGAATTATCTCTCTCTAAATTTGCTCATTGTGTATTTCCATTTTAGATGTATACTTTTTTCTTAAATGAAAACTTGGGTTTTCACTTTTCCCTTTATCTCGTGGACAAAAGAGAGATAAAAGGCAAATAGATCACAATGAAATGAAAATTTTAAAGTTTATGTATGGAAAAAATTTTAAGGAATAAAAAATGTAAGTACATAAAATTTATTCACACACCACAAATGAACTCAAAAGATTTGTTATCCACATTTGGGAAATTCCACTAGTTCAACAACCCCTATAGCTTGGAATTTTGTAGGAAACAATTTTTTCAGCACATGCTTTAAAAAATGGATATGTAAGCTTGAAACATGTTAAAGAGGGAAATGACCTATGGATCCAAACCTTTTATAGAGCACAAGAAATGCGCATTAAATTCTCAAGTGAACGTGTGGTGGGATATTTACCCGAGTCTAACAAGCCATTATTTATCCCAATTGCAAAAAGTTGACCAAAAGATCATAGATGATTGTAAAGTGACTTATCATGTGTAACGGGCTATATTTTTGTAAGGAATGACTTATGGATTCAGTGTCAACACTCAGTTAAAAATCCACAGCCTCCCCCTTTTCCCGACGATTGCAAAACCTGATATATAAAAACTAAAAAGAGTTTACAATCCTTAAAAATTACCGACACTTTTTGGAATTATTTCTCTATACATTTGTGAATTTTCTTTCCATTTTAGATGTGTAGTTTTTTATTAAATAGAAATTTGTGTTTTTACTTTTCCCTTCATCTCGTTGACAAAAAAGAGATAAATAGATCACAATGAAATGAAAATTTTAGAGTTTATGTATGGAAAAAATTTTAAACAATAAAAAATGTAAGTAAAGAAAATTTATTCACACACCACAAACGAACACAAAAGTTTTATTATCCAAGTTTGGAAATTCCACTAGTTCAACAACCCAATAGCTTGGAATTTTATAATAAAGTGATTTTCCTACACATGATTTAAAAAATGGATATGCATGCTCTAAACATGTTAAAGATGCAAATGAACTATGGATCCAAACCTTTTAAAAAGAATAACAAACTCTCATTAAATTCTCAAGTGAAAGTGCGTTGCGATACTTACCCGAGTCAAACAAGCCTTTATTTTGCCCATTTAAAAAAATCTCACCTAACGATCATAGATAATTGTAAAGTGATTTACCATGCGTAACGGGCTATATTTTTGTGAGGAATTACTTAAGGGTTGGGAGTCAACACTCAGTTAAAAACCCCCCGCATTCCCCTTTTTCACGATGATTGCGAAACCCGATATCTAAAAACTAAAAAGAGTTTACAATCCCTAAAAAATACAGACATTTTTTGGAATTATCTCTCTCTAAATTTTATCATTGTGCATCGCCATTTTAGATGTATACTTTTTTCTTTAATCAAAACTTGAGTTTTCACTTTGCCCTTCATCTCGTAGACAAAAAAGACAAAAAAAGGCAAATAGATCACAACGAAATGAAAATTTTAAAGTTGATGTCAAAAACTTCAAAGAAATAAAAAATTTAAGTAAATAAAATTTATTCACACACCATAAATGAACACAAAAGTTTTGTTATCCAATTTTTGGAAATTCAACTAGTTCAACAACCCCAATTGCTTTGGAATTTAATAAGAAAGAGTTGTTTCTACACATTCTTTAAAAAATGGAAAATCATGCTTGAAACATGTTAAAGATGCAACTGACCTATGGATCTAAACCTCTTAAAGAGAATAACAAATGCTCATTAAATTCTCAAGTGAACGTGCGGTGGGATATTTACCCGACTCAAACAAGCCCAAAATTTTACCATTGACAAAAAGCTGACCTAATGATCATAGTTGATTGTAAAATGATTTCTCATGTGTAACGGGCTATATTTTTCTAAGGAATGACTTATGGGTTGGGAGTCAACACTTAGTTAAAAATCCAACGCCACCCCCTTTTCCCGACTATTGCAAAACCTGATATATGAAAACTAAAAAGAGTTTTCAATCCCTAAAAATTACAGACACTTTTTGGAATTAACTCTCTACAAATTTGTGCATTGGGCATTTCTATTTTAGATGTAATCTTTTTTCTTTAATCAAAACTTGAGTTTTCACTTTTCCCTACATCTCGTAGACAAAAAACAGATAAAAGGCAAATAGATCACATTGAAAAGAAAATTTTAGCGTTTATGTATGCAAAAAATTTAAAGCAATAACAAATGTAAGTAAATAAAATTCATTCACACACCGCAAATTATTGCAAATGTTTTTTTATCCAAGTACGGGAAATTCCACTAGTTCAACAACCCCTATAGCTTGGAATTTTATAAGAAATAGATTTTTCTACACATGCTTTAAAAAATGGATATGCATGCTTGAAATATGTTAAAGATGCAAATGACCTATGGATCCAAACCTTTTAAAGAGAATAACAAACGCTCATTAAATTATCAAGTGAACGTGCGGTGGGTTATTTACCTGAGTCAAACAAGCCATTATTTTTCCCTTTTACAAAAACCTGACCTAACAATCATAGAGTATTGTAAAGCGATTTATCATGCGTGACAGGCTATATTTTTGTAAGGAATGACTTACGGGTTGGATGTCAACACTCAGTTAAAAATCCCCCGACTCCCCCTTTCCCCGACTATTGCAAAACCTGATCTATAAACAAAAAAGGGTTTACAATCTCTAAAAATTACTGAATAATTTTTGGAATTATCTCTCTCCACATGTGTGCATTGTGCATTTCCATTTTAGATGTATACTATTTTCTTAAACTAAAACATGAGTTTTCACTTTTCCCTTCATCTTGTAGAAAAAAAAAAGAGAAATAGATTACAATAAAATGAAAATTTTAGAGTTGATGCATGGAAAAAATTTAAAGCAATAACAAATGTAAGTAAAAAAAAATTTTCACACACCACAAATAAACACAAAAGCTTTGTTATCCAAGTTTGGGAAATTCCACTCGTTCAACAACCCCAATAGCTTGGAATTTTATAAGAAAGAGATTTTTAAACAGATGCTCTAAAAAATGAATATACATGCTTGAAACATGTTAACGATGCAAATGACCTATGGATCCAAACCTTTTAAAGAGAATAACAAACGCGCATTCAATTCTCAAGTGAACATGCAGTGGGATATTTAGCCGAGTCAAACAAGCCATTATTTTGCCTATTTACAAAAAGCTGACTAACGATCATAGATGATTGTAAAGTGATTTATCATGCGTAACGGGCTATATTTTTGTGAGGAACGACTTACGGGTTGGGAGTCAACACTTAGTTGAAAATCCCCTGCCTCCCACTTTTCCCGACGATTGCAAAACCTGATATATAAAAAGTAAAAAGAGTTTACCATCCCTAATAATTACTAACACATTTTGGATTTTTTTCTCTCTACATGTGTGCATTGTGCATTTTTTTAGATGTATACTTTTGTCTTAAATCAAAACTTGAGTTTTCGCTTTTCCCTTCATCTCGTCAAAAAAAAAGAAATAGAAGGCAAATAGATCACAACGAAATGAAAATTTAAGAGTTTATGTATGGAAAAAATTTAAAGCAATAACAAATGTGAGTAAAGAAATTTTATTCACACACCACAAGACACAAAATTATCCAAGTTTGGGAAATTCCACTAGTTCAACAATTTCTACATATGCTTTAAAAAAAGGATATGTATGCTTGAAACATGTAAAAGATGCAAATGACCTATGGATCCAAACCTTTTAAAGAGAATTACAAACGCTCATTAAAATCTCAAGTGAATGTGTGGTGGGATATTTTCCCGAGTCAAACAAGCCAATATTTTTCCCATTCACAAAAAGTTGACCAAACAATCATTGATGATTGTAAAATGATTTATCATGAGTAATGGGCTATATTTTTCTAAGGAACGACTTAAGGGTTGGGAGTCAACACTCAGTTAAAAATTCCCTGCCTCCCCCTTTTTCCAAAGACTTAAAAACCTGATATATAAAAACTAAAAAGAGTTTACAATCCCTAAAAATTACAGAAACTTTTTTGAATTATCTCTCCCTACATTTGTGCATTATGCATTTCCATTTTAGATGTGTACTTTTTTTTTAAATCAAAACTTGAGTTTTCACTTTTCCCTTCATGTTGTAAACAAAAAAGAGATAAATCAATCACAACGAAATGAAAATTTTAAATTTTATGATGGAAAAAATTTAAAGAAATAAAAAATGTAAGTATAGAAAATTTATTCACACACCACTAATGAACACAAAAGTTTTGTTATCCAAGTTTGGGAAATTCCACTAGTTCAACAACCCCAATAGCTTGGAATTTTATAAGAAAGAGGTTTTTCTGCACAGGCTTTAAAAAATGGATATGCATGCTTGAAACATGTTAAAGATGCAAATGACTTATGGATCCAAACTTTTTAAAGAGACTAACAAACGCTCATTAAATTCTGAAGTGAACGTTCGGTGGGATATTTACCTGAGTTGAACAAGCCATTATTTTGCCATTTTACAAAAAGGTGACATAACGATCATAGATGATTGTAAAGTGATTTATTATGCATAACAAGCTATATTTTTGTATGGAATGACTAATAAGTTGAGAGTCAACACTCAGTTAAAAATCCCCCGCCTCCCCCTTTTCCAGACGATTGATAAACCTGATATATAAAAACTAAAAAGTGTTTACAATCCCAAAAAATTACAGAGACTTTTTGGAATTATCTCTCTGTACATTTTTTCATTGTCCTTTTCCATTTTAGATTCATACTTTTTTTGTTGAATCAAAACTTGAGTTTTCACTTTTCCTTTTATCTCATAAACAAAAAAGAAACAAATGGCAAATACATCATAACGAAATGAAAATTTTAAAGTTTACGTATGGAAAAAATTTAAAGCAATAACAAACGTAAGTACAGAAAATTTATTGACACATCACAAATAAACACAAAAGTTTTGTTATCCAAGTTTGGGAAATTCCACTAGTTCAACAACCCCAATAGCTTGGAATTTCGTAGGAAAGAGATTTTTCTGCAGATGTTTTAAGAAATGGATATGCATACTTGAAACATGTTAAAGATGCAAATGACCCATGGATCCAAACCTTTTAAAGAGAATAACAAACGCTGATTAAATTCTCAATTGAACGTGCGGTGGGATATTTACCCGAGTCAAACAAACCATTATTTATCCCAATGGCAAAAAGTTGACCAAACGATCATAGATGAATGTAAAGTGATTTATCATGTGTAAGGGGCTATATTTTTGTTAGGAATGACTTATGGGTTCCTTGTCAACATTCAGTTCAAAATCCCCCATTTTCTCGACGTTTGCAAAACTTGATATATAAAAACTAAAAAGAGTTTAAAATCCCTAAAAATTACAGACACTTTTTAGAATTATCTCTCTCTACATTTGTGCATTGTGCATTTCCATTTTAGATGTATACTTTTTTTCTTAAATAGAAACTTGTGTTTTTACTTTTCTCTTCAACTCGTAGACAAAAAGGAGATAAAAGTCAAAAGGATCACAACGAAATGAAAATTTTAGAGTTTATGTATGGAAAAATTTTAAAGCAATAACTAATGTAAGTAAAGAAAATTTATTCACACACAACAAATGAACAAAAAAAATTTGTTATCCAAGTTTGGGAAATTCCATTAGTTCAACAACCCCAATATCTTGGAATTTTATAAGAAAGATTTTTCTACACATGTCTTAAAAAATGGATATGCACGGTTGAAACATGTTAAAGATGCAAATGACCTATGGATCCAAACCTTTTAAAGAGGATAACAAACGCACTTAAAATTATCACGTGAACGTGCGGTCAGATAGTTACCCGAGTCAAACAAGCCATTATTTTGCCCATTTAGAAAAAGTTGACCTAACGATCCTAGTTGATTGTAAAGTGATTTATCATGCATAATGGGCTATATTTTTGTAAGGAATGACTTATGGGTTGGGAGTCAACACTTAGTTAAAAATCCTCCACCTCCCTGTTTTCCCGACGAATGCAAAACCTGATATATAAAAACTAAATAGAGTTTACAATCCCTAAAAAATTCAATCACTTTTTGGAATTATCTCTCTCTACATTTTTTCATTGTGCATTTCCATTTTTTATTTGTACTTTTCTTTGACTGAAAAGTTGAGTTTTCACTTTTCCCTTTACCTCGTAGACAAAAAAGAGATAAAAGGCAAATAGATCACAATGAAAGGAAAATTTTAAAGTTTACGTATGGAAAAAATTTAAAGGAATAACAAATGTAAGTACAGAAAATTTATTCACACACAATAATGAACACAAAAGTTTTGTTATCCAAGTTTGGGAAACTAGTTCAACAACCCCAATAGCTTGGACTTTCGTAGGAAAAAGATTTTTCTGCACATGCTTGAAAAAATAGATATGCATGCTTGAAACATGTTAAAGATGCAAATGACCTATGGATCCAAACCTTTTAATGAGAATAACAAATGCTCATTAAATTCTCAAGCGAACGTGCGGTGAGATCATTACCCGAGTCAAACAAGCCATTATTTATCCCAATTGCAAAAAGTTGACCAAACGAACATAGATGTTTGTAAAGTGATTTATCTTGTGTAATGGGCTATATTTTTGTAAGGAATGACTTATGGTTTCGGTGTCAACACTCAGTCAAAAATCCCCAGCCTCCCCCTTTTCCAGACAATTTCAAAACCTGATATATAAAAACTAAAAAGAGTTTCCAAAAAATTACAGACCCTTTTTGGAATTATCTCTCTCTACATTTGTACGTTGTGCATTTCCATTTTAGATGTATAGTTTTTTCTAAAATAGAAACTTGTGTTTTTACTTTTCCCTTCATCTCGTAGACAAAAAAGAGATAAATAGATCAAAACGAAATCAAAATTTTGGAGTTTATGTATGGAAAAAATTTAAAGCAATAACAAATGTAAGTAAAGTAAATTTATTCACACACCACTAATGAACACAAAAGTTTTGTTATCCAAGTGTGGGAAATTCCACTAGTTCAACAACCCCAATGGCTTAGAATTTGATAAAAAAGAGATTTTTCTACACATGCTTTAAAAAATGGATATTCATGCTTGAAACATGTTAAAGATGCAATTGATGAATGGATCCAAACCTTTTAAATAGAATAATAAATGCTCATTAAATTCTCAAGTGAACGTGCGGTGGGATATTTACGTGAGTCAAACAAGTCATTATTTTGCTCATTTACGAAAAGCTAACTTAACTATCATAAATGATTGTAAAGTGATTTAACTGGCATAACGGGCTATATTTTTGTAAGGAATGACTTATGGGTTGGGAGTCAACACTCAGTTAGAAATCCCCCGCCTCCCCCTTTTCCCGACGATTACAAAACCTGATATATAAAAACTAAAAAGAGTTTACAATCCCTAAAAATTACAGACACTTTTCGGAATTAACTATCTTTACAATTGTGCATTGTGCATTTACATTTTAGATGTATACGTTTTTCTTAAATCAAAACTTGAGTTTTAACTTTTTCCTTCATCTCGTAGACAAAAAAGATATAAAAGGAAAATAGATCACAATGAAATGAAAATTTTAGAGTTTATGTATGGAAAAAATTTAAAGCAATAAAAAATGTAAGTAAATAAAATTTATTCACACACCACAAACGAACACAAAATTTTTATTATCCAAGTTTGGGAAATTCCACTAGTTCAACAACCTAATAGATTGGAATTTTATAATAAAGTGATGTTTCTACACATGCTTTAAAAAATGGATATGCATGCTTGAAACATGTTAAAGATTCAAATGAACTATGGATCCATACCTTTTAAAGAGAATAAAAAACGCTCATTAAATTCTCATGTGAAAGTGTGGTGCGATATTTACCCGAGTCAAACAAGCCTTTATTTTGCCCATTTACAAAAAGCTGACCTAACGGTCATAGATGATGGTAAAGTGATTTATCATGCGTAACAAACTATATTTTTGTAAGGAATGACTTATGGGTTGGGAGTCAACACTAAGGTAAAAAAATCCCGCATCCCCCTTTTCCTGACGATTGCGAAACTTGATATATAAAAAGTAAAAAGAGTTTAGAATTCCTAAAAATTATAGACACTTTTTGGAGTTATCTCTCTCTACAGTTGTGCATTATGCATTTCCTTTTTAGATGTATACTTCTTTCTTAGATCAAAACTTGAGTTTTCACTTTTCCCTTCATCTCGTGGACAAAAAAAGGAAAAAAGGCAAATAGATCACAACAAAATGAAATTTTAGAGTTTATGTTAGCAAAAAATTCAAAGCAATAAAAAATGTAAGTAAAGAAAATTTATTCACACACCACGAATGAACACAAAAGTTTTGTTATCCAAGTTTGGGAAATTCAACTAGTTCAACAACCCCAATAACTTTGGAATTTTATAAGAAAGAGTTTTTTCTACACATTCTTTAAAAAATGGATATGTATGCTTGAAACATGTTAAAGATGCAACTGACCTATGGATCCAAACCTTTTAAAGAGAATAAAAAACGCTCATTAAATTCTCAAGTGAACGTGCGGTGGGATATTTACCCGAGTATAACAAGCCATTAATTTGACCATTGACAAAAAGCTGACCTAATAATCATAGATGATTGTAAAGTGATTTATCATGTGTAACGGGCTATATTTTTCTAAGCAATGACTTATGGGTTGGGAGTCAACACTCAATTAAATATCCACCGCCACCCCCTTTTCCCAACGATTGCAATACCTGATATATAAAAACTAAAAAGAGTTTACAATCCCTAAAAATTACAGACACTTTTTGATATTATCTCTCTCCAAATTTTTGCATTGTGCATTTCCTTTTTAGATGTAATCTTCTTTCTTTAATCAAAACTTGATTTTTCACTTTTCCTTTCACTCCTATAGAAATAAGAGATAGAAGGCTAACAGACCACAATGAAAAAATGGTTTTAGAGTTTATTTATGGAAAAAGTTTAAAGCAATAACAAATGTAAGTGAAGAAAATGTGTTCACACGCCGCAAATGATTACAAAAGTTTTGTTATCCAAGTTTGGGAAATTCCACTAGTTCAACAACCCCTATAGCTTGGAATTTTACAAGAAATAGATTTTTCTACAAATACTTTAAAAAATGGATATGCATGCTTGAAACATGTTAAAGATGCAAATGACCAATGGATCCAAACATTTTAAAGAGAAAAATAAACGCTCATTAAATTCTCAAGTGAACGTGCGATGGGATATTTACTCGAGTCAAACAAGCCATTATTTTGCCCGTTTACAAAAAAGTTGACCTAATGATCATAGATGATTGTAAAGTGATTTATCATGCGTAACGGGCTATATTTTGGTAAGGATTGGCTTATGGTTTGGATGTCAACACTCAGTTAAAAATCCCCCGCTTCCCCCTTTTCCCGACGATTGTAAAACCTGACATATAAAAACTATAAAGAGTTTTCAATCCCTAAAACTTATAGACACTTTATGAAATTATCTGTCTCTACATTTGTGTGTTGTGAATTTCCATTGTAGATGTATACTATTTGCTTAAATCAAAACTAGAGTTTTCACTTTTCCCTTCATGTCATAGAAAAAAAAGAGAAACATAGATCACGACGAAATAAAAATTTTAGAGTTTATGTATGGAAAACATTTACAGCAATAACAAATTTAAGTAAAGAAAATTTATTCACACACCAAAAATGAAAACAAAAGTTTTGTTATCCATGTTTGGGAAATTCCACTAGTTCAACAACCCCAATTGCTTGGAATTTTATAAGAAATAGATCTTTCTACACATGCTTTAAAAAATGGATATGCATGCTTGAAACATGTTAAAGATGCAAATGACCAATGGACCCAAAACTTTTAAAGAGAATAACAAACGCTCATTAAATTCTCAAGTGAACGTGCAGTGGGATATTTTCCCGAGACAAACAAGCCATTATTTTGCCCATTTAAAAAAATCTGACCTTACGATCATAGATGATTGTAAAGTGATTTGTCATGCGTAACAGGTTATAGTTTTGGAAGGAATGACTTATGAGTTGGGAGTCAACACTCAGTTAAAAATCCCCCGCGTCCCCCTTTTTCTGACAATTGAAAAACCTGATATATGAAAACTAAAAAGAGTTTAAAATACCTAAAAATTACAGACACTTTTTGGAATTATCTCTCTCTACATTTGTGCATTGTGCATTTCCATTTTTGATGTATACTATTTTCTTATATAGAAACTTGAATTTTTACTTTTCCCTTCATCTCGTAGACAAAAAAGAGATAAATACATTACAACGAAATGAAAATTTTAGAGTTTATGTATGGAAAAAAATTAAAGCAATAACAAATGTAAGTAAAGAAAATTTATTCACACACCACAAATGAACACAAAAGTTTTGTTATCAAAGTGTGGGAAATTCCACTAGTTCAACAACCCCAACAGCTTGGAATTTTATAAAAAAGAGATTTTTCTACACATGCTTTAAAAAATGGATATGCATGCTTGAAACATGTTAAAGATGCAAATGACCAATGGACCGAAACCTTTTAAAGAGAATAACAAACGCTCATTAAATTCTCAAGTTAACATGCAGTAGGATATTTTCCCGAGACAAGCAAGCTATTATTTTGCCCTTTTTCAAAAACCTGACCTAACGATCATCGATGATTGTAAAGTGATTTGTCATGCGTAATGGGTTATATTTTTGTAAGGAATGACTTACGAGTTGGGAGTCAACACTCAGTTAAAAATCCCCCGCCTCCCCCTTTTTTCTAACAATTAAAAAATCTGAGATATAAAAACTAAAAAGAGTTTAAAATCCCTAAAAATTACAGACACTTTTTGGAATTATCTCTTTTTACATTTGTGCATTGTGCATTTCCATTTTAGATGTATAATTTTTTTTTAAATAGAAACTTGAGTTTTTACTTTTCCCTTCATCTCGTAGACAAAAAAGAGATAAATAGATTACAACGAAATGAAAATTTTAGAGTTTACGTACAGAAAAAATTTAAAGCAATAACAAATGTAAGTAAAGAAAATTTATTCACACACCACAAATGAACACAAATGTTTTGTTATCCAACTGTGGGAAATTCCACTAGTTCAACAACCCCAATAGCTTGGAATTTTATAAAAAAAGAGATTTTTCTACACATGCTTTAAAAAGTGGAAATGCATGCTTGAAACATGTTAAAGATGCAATTGACCAATGGATCCAAACCTTTTTAAGAGAATAATAAACGCTCATTAAATTCTCAAGTGAACGTGCGGTGGGATATTTACCCGAGTCAAACAAGTCGTTATTTTACCCATTTACAAAAAGCTGACCTAACGATAATAGATGATTGTAAATTGATTTATAATTCGTAACGGGCTATATTTTTGTAAGGAATGCCTTATGGGTGGGGAGTCAACACTTAGTTAAAAATCCCCCGCCTCCCACTTTTCCTGACGATTAAAAAACCTGATATATAAAAACAAAAAAGAGGTTACAATTCAAAATAATTGCAGACACTTTTTGGAATTATCTCTCTCTACATTTGTGCATCCAGCATTTCCATTTTTTATGTATATTTTTTTATTCAATCAAAACTTGAGTTTTCACTTTTCCCTTCATCTCGTTGACAAAAAAGATATAAAAGGCAAATTGATCACAACGCAATGAAAAGTTTAGAGTTTATGTATGGATAAAATTTAAAGCAATAACAAATGTAAGTAAAGAAAATTTATTCACACACTACAAACGAACACAAAAGTTTTAGTATCCAAGTTTGGGAAATTCCAGTAGTTCAACAACCCCAATAGCTTGGAATTTTATAAGGAAGAGATTTTTCTACACATGCATTAAAAAATGGATATGAATGCTTGAAACATGTTAAAGATGCAAATGAACTATGGATCCAAACCTTTTAAAGAGAATAAAAAACGCTCATTAAATTCTCAAGTGAAAGTGTGGTGCGATATTTACACGAGTCAAACAAGCCTTTGTTTTGCCTATTTACAAATAGCTGACCTAACGATCATAGATGATTGTAAAGTGATTTATTATGCATAACGGGCTATGTTTTTGTAAGGAATGACTAATGGGTTGGGAGTCAACACTCAGTTAAAAATCCCCCGCGTCCCCCTTTTTCACGACGATTGCGAAACCGGATATATAAAAAATAAAAAGAGTTTACAATCCCTAAAAATTACAGACACTTTTTGGAATTATCTCTCTCTACATTTGTGCATTGTGCATTTCTATTTTAGATGTATACTTTTTTCTTAAATGAAAACTTGAGTTTTCACTTTTCCCATCATCTCGTAGACAAAGAAGAGAAAAAAGGCAAATAGATCACAACGAAATGAAAATTTAAGAATTTATGTATGGAAAAAATTTATAGCAATAACAAATGTATGTAAAGAAAATTTATTGACACACCCCAAATGAACACCAAAGTTTTGTTATCCTAGTTTGGGAAATTCGACTAGTTCATCAACCCCAATGTCTAGGAATTTTATCAGAAAGAGATTTTTTTACACATGCTTTTAAAAAATGGATATGCATACTTGAAACATATTAAAGATGCAAATGACCAATGGATCCAAACATTTTAAAGATAATAACAAACGCTCATTAAATTCTCATGTGAACTTGTGTTGGGATATTTACCCGAGAAACACAAACCTTTATTTTGCCCTTTTACAAAAATCTGACCTAACGATCATAGATGATTGTAAAGTGATTTATCATGCGTAGCGGGCTATATTTTTTTAAAGAATGATTTATGGGTTGGATGTCAACAGTCAGTTTCCCTACGATTGCAAAACCTGATATATAAAAACTAAAAAGAGTTTACAAAAAAATTACAGACACTTTTTGGAATTATCTCTCTCTACATTTGTGCATTGTACATTTCCATTTTAGATATAATCTTTTTAATTAAATCAAAACTTGAGTTTTCACTTTTCCCTTCATCTAAAAGACCAAAAAATGATAAAAAGTAAAAAGATCCCCAATGAAAAGAAAATTTATTACACACCACAAATGAAAAAAAAAAATTTGTTACCCAAGTTTGGGATATTCCACTAGAGTTCAACAACACCAATATCTTGGAATTTATAAGAAAGAGACTTTTCTACACATGCTTTAAAAAATGGATATGCATGCTAGAAACATATTAAAGATGCAAATGACCTATGGATCCAAACTTTTTAAAGAGAGTAACAAAAGTTCATTAAATTCTGAAGTGAACGTGTTGTGGGATATTTACCCGAGTCAAACAAGCCATTATTTTGCCCATTTACAAAAAGCTGACCTAACGATCATAGATGATTGTAAAGTGATTTGTCATACTTAACGGGCTATATTTTTCTTAGGAATGACTTATGGTTTGGCAGTCAATGCTCAGTTAAAAATCCCCCGCCTCCCCCTTTTCCCGACAATTGCAAAACCTGATATATAGAAACTAAAAAGAGTTTAAAATCCCTAAAAACTACAGTCACTTTTTGGAATTATCACTCTCTGCATTTGTGCATTGTGCGTTTCCATTTTAGATGTACACTTTTTTCTTAAATCAAAACTTAAGTTTTCACTTTTACCTTCATCTCGTAGACCAAAAAAGAGATAAAAGGCACATAGATCACAACGAAATGAAAATTTTAGAGTTTATGTATGGAAAAAAATTAAAGAAATAACAAATGTAAGTAAAGAAAATTTATTCACACATCGCAAATGAACACAATGGTTTCGTTATCCAAGTTTTGGAAATTCCACGAGTTCAACAACCCCAATAGCTTGGAATTTTATAAGAAATAGATTTTTCTACAAATGCTTTAAAAAATGGATATGCGTGCTTGAAACAAGCTAAAGATGCAAATGACCTATGGATCCAAACCTTTTTAAGAAAATAACAAACGCTCATTAAATTCTCAAGTGAATGTGCAATGGGATATTTACCCGAGTCAAACAAGCCATTATTTTGCCCATTTACCAAAAGCTGACCAAACAATCATAGATGATTGTAAAGTGATTTATCATGCGTAACGGGCTATATTTTTGTAAGGAATGACTTTTGGGTTGGATGTCAACACGCAATTAAAAATCCCCCGCCTCCCCCTTTTCTTGACTATTATAAAACCTGAAATATAAAAAAAAAGGGTTTACAATCCCTAAAAGTTACAGACACTTTTTGGAATTATATCTCTCTACATGTGTGCATTGTGCATTTCCATTTTATATGTATACTATTTTCTTAAATCAAAACTTGATTTTTCACTTTTCCCTTTATCTCGAAGAAAAAAAAGAGATAAATAGATCACAACAAAATGAAAATATTTGAGTTTATGTATAGAAAAAAAAATAAAGCAATAAAAAATGTAAGTAAAGAAAATTTATTCACACACCACAAATGAACACAAAAGTTTTGTTATCCATGTTTAGGAAATTCCACTAGTTCAACAACCCCAATAGCAAGGAATTTTATAAGAAAGAGATTTTTCTATACATGCTGTAAAAAATGGATATGCATGCTTGAAACATGTTAAAGATGCAAATGACCTATGTATACAAACCTTTTAAAGAGAATAACAAATGCTCATTAAATTCTCAAGTGAATGTGCGGTAGGAGATTTACCCTTGTTAAACAAGCCATTATTTTGCCCATTTACAAAAAGCTTACTCAACGATCATAGAAGATTGTAAAGTGATTTGTCATGCGTAACTTGCTATATTTTTGAAAGGAATGACTTAAGGGTTGGGAGTCAACACTCAGTTAAAAATCCCCCGCCTCCCCCTTTTCCCAACGATTGCAGAACCTGATATATAAAAACTAAAAAGAGTTTACAATCCCTGAAAATTACAGATATTTTTTGGTATTTTCTCTCTCTAAATTTGTGCATTGTGTTTTTCGATTTTAGATATATACTTTTTTCTTAAATCAAAACTTGAGTTTTCACTTTTCCCTTCTTCTCATAGATAAAAAAAAAGATAAAAGGCAAATAGATCACAACGAAATGAAAATTTTAGAGTTTATGTATGGAAAACATTTAAAGCAATAACAAATGTATGTAAAGAAAATTTATTCACACACCACAAATGAACACTAAAGTTTTGTTCTCCAAGTTTGCAAAATTCCACTAGTTCAACATCCCCAATAGCTTGAAATTTTAAAAGGATGAGATTTTTCTACACATGCTTTTAAAAAATGGATATGCATGCTTGAAAAGTGTTAAAGATGCAAATGACCTATGGATCCAAACCTTTTAAAGAGAATAACAAACACTCATTAAATTCTCAAGTGAATGTGTGGAGGGATATTTACCCGAGTCAAACAAGCCATTATTTTGCCCATTTACAAAAAGTTGACCTAACGATCATAGATGATTGTAAAGTTATTTGTCATGCGTAACAGGCTATAATTTTTTAAGGAATGACTTATGGGTTGGGGGTGTTAATTAAAAATCCCCCGCCTCTCCCATTTCCCGAGAATTACAAAACCTGATATATAAAAACTAAAAAGAGTTTACAATCCCTAAAAATTACATATACTTTTTGGAATTATCTCTCTCTACATATGTGCATTTTGCATTTCCATTTTATATATATACCTTTTGCTTAAATCAATACATTTGTTTTCACTTTTCCCTTCATCACGTATACAAAAAAGAGATAAAAGGCAAAATAGATCACAACAAAAAGAAAAATTTTGAGTATGTGTTTGGAAAAAATTTAAAGCAGTAACAAATGTAAGTAGAGAAAATTTATTCACACTCCACAAATGAACACAAAAGTTTTTTTTTTATCAAAGTTTGGGAAATTCCACTAGTTCAACCACCCCAATAATTTGGAATTTTATAAGAAACAAATTTTTCTACACATGCTTTTAAAAAATGGATATGGATGCCTCAAACATATTAAAGATGCAAACGACCTACGGATCCAAACCCTTTAAAGAGAATAACAAACGCTCTTTAAATTCTCAAGTGAATGTGCGGTGGGATATTTACCTGAGTCAAACAAGCCATTATTTTGCCCATTTACAAAAACTGACCTAATGGTCATAGATGATTGTAAAGTGATTTAACATTTGTAACGGGCTATGCTTTTGTAAGGAATGAGTTATGGGCTTAATGTCAACACTCAGTTAAAAATCCCACGCCTCCCCCTTTTCTCGATGATTGCAAAACCTGATATATAAAAACTAAAAAGAGTTTACAATCCCTAAAAATTGCAGACACTTTTTGGAATTATCTCTCTCTATATTTGTGCATTGTGCATATTTATATTAGATGTAATCATTTTTCTTAAATCAAAACTAGAGTTTTCACTTTTCCCTGCATGTCATAGACAAAAAAGAGATAAAAGGCAAATAGATCACAAAAAAATAAAAATTTTAGAGTTTACGTATAGAAAAAATTTAAAGCAATAACAAATGTAGGTAAAAAAAATTTATTCAGACACCACTAATGAACAGTAAAGTTTGGTTATCCAAGTTTGGGAAATTCCACTAGTTCAACAACCCCAATAGCTTGGAATTTTATAAGAAAAAGATTTTTCTACACATGCTTTAAAAAATGGATATGCATGCTTGATACATTTTAAACATGCAAATGACCTGTGGATCCAAACCTTGTAAAAAATGATAACAACCACTCATTAAATTCTCAAGTGAACATGTGGTGGGATATTTACCCGAGTCAAACATGCCATTATTTTTCCTATTTACAAAAAGCTGACCTAACGATCATAGATGATTGTAAAGTGATTTATCATGTGTAACGGGCTATATTTTTGTATGGAATAACTTATGGGTTGGATGTCAACACTCAGTTAAAAATACCCCGCCTCCTGCTTTTCCCGACAATTGCGAAACCTGATATATAAAAACAAAAAAGAGTTTACAATTCCTAAAAATTTCAAACACTTTTTGGAATTATCTTTCTCTACATTTGTGCAATGTCCATTTTCATTTTAGATGTATACTATTTTCTGTAATAAAAACTTGAGTTTTCACTTTTCCCATCATCTTGTAAAAAAAAAAAAGATAAATAGATCACTTTGAAATGAAAATTTTAGAGTTTATGTACGGAAAAAATTTAAAACAATAACAAATGTAAGTAAAGAAAATTTATTCACACCCACAAATGAACACAAAAATTTTGTTATCCAAGCTTGGGAAATTCCACTAGTTCAACAACCCCAATAGTTTCAAATTTTATAAGAAAGAGAAGTTTTTACACATGCTATAAAAAATGGATATGCATGCTTGAAACATGTTAAAGATGAAAATGACCTATGGATCCAAACCTTTTAAAGAGAATAACAAACGCTCATTAAATTCTCAAGTGAACGTGCTGTGGGATATTTACCCGAGTAAAACAAACCATTATTTTGCCCTTTTACAAAAAGCTGACCGAACGATCATAGATGATTGTAAAGTGATTAGTCATGCGTAACAGGCTATATTTTTGTAAGGAATGACATATGGGTTGGGGGTCAACACTCAATTAAAAATCCCCCGCCTCTCCCATTTCCCGAGAATTGAAAATCTGATATATAAAAACTAAAAAGAGTTTACAATCCCTAAAAATTATAGATACTTTTTGGAATTATCTCTCTCTACATTTGTGCATTGTGCATTTCCATTTTAGTTGTATACTTTTTTCTTAAATCAAAACTTGAGTTTTCACTTTTCCCTTCATCTCATAGATAAAAAAAGATAAAAGACAAATAGATCACAACAAAATGAAAATTTTAGAGTTTATTTATGGAAAAAATTTAAATCAATAACAAATTTAAGTAAAGAAAATTTATTCACACACCACAAATGAACTCAAAAGTTTTATTATCCAAGTTTGGGAAATTCCACTAGTCCAACAACCCCAATAGCTTGGAATTTTAAAAGAAAGAGATTTTTCTACACATGCTTGTAAAAAATGGCTATGCATTCTTGAAACATGTTAAAGATGCAAATGACCTATGGATCCAAACCTTTTAAAGAGAATAAAAAATGCTCATTAAATTCTCCAGTGAACGTGCAGTGGGATATTTACCCGAGTCAAATAACCATTATTTTGCCTATTTACAAAAAGCTTACCTAACGATCATACACGATTGTAAAATGATTTATCATGTGTAACATTCTATATGTTTTTAAGGAATGACTTATGGGATAGGAGTCAACACTCTGTTAAAAATCCCCGTCCTTCCCCTTTTCCCAACGATTGCAAAACCTTATATATAAAAATTTAAAAGAGTTTACAATCCTTAAAAATTACAAATACATTTTCGAATTATCTCTCTCTACGTATTTGCATTGTGCATTTCCATTTTAGATTTACACTTTTTGCTTAAATCAATACTTGAGTTTTCACTTTTCCCTTCATATTGTAGACAAAAAAGAGATAAAAGGCAAAAAAGATCACAACAAAATGAAAATTTAAGAGTTTATGTATGGAAAAAATTTAAAGAAATAACAAATGTAAGTAAAGAAAATTTATTCACAATCCACAAAGTGGGGGTTAGTCCACAATGAAATGGAATGAATTCCCCCCGCATTACCTAGGTAATCACAAATAAGGCGTTAGTGTAAAAAGACTTGAATTGAAGTGAGATTACACCATTTCATCTGCCCAGGGAAAAACGGAGGAAGGTTGTTTCCTACCTTTTTTACGAATCATCCACTTTCCTCACGCAACGCGCGTTGCTTCTTCCCCCCACCTGAAAGGAAAAAATTATCCTCATTACCTATTCTCCTCTCCCTCTCCCTCGGCCTTCGTCTCTCGACGATTTTTTTTGCCCCATTTCTTCTCCTCATCTTCGCTCTCTTTGCTTTCTCTCGTTTTCGCTCTCTGCCCGTTCGCCCCAACATCATTCATCCCGTCTCTCTCACTGTGCAATACCTAGGGTTTTTGCCATTGGGATCAGCGATTCGTGGGATTTTAGGGTTCTTATCGTGTCTATGATGCTTCGGAGAACAGATTGGGACAGGAACCTCATTGGCACAGAGCAAAGAAGGGACATTTGTTGCCGTGAGGTTGATCTTCACGCCATAACAGAATTTCGGGGCGATTTGGAAGGTCTCACAGCCGCCTGGAAAATCCAAAATCGAAGGTCTCAGAGCCGCAGGGCTCTTCGATGACGACAATGATGACGATGACGACGACGACGACTTATTATTTTTTATTTTTTTACTTTTTAAAATTTTATTCTAATAACACTTAATTAGTATATTAATATATAATAAACTTTAATCATGAATTATTTTAATTATAATAAACTTTAAACCACTGGATTTACATTTTGTGTTAATATATTATTAATTAATAATATGTAAATAAATATATTATGTTATTGATAAATTAATATATTTATTTATTTATTATGTATTTTTTGTATTAAAATAGTAATTTTTAATGTTAAAAACTATCTTAAGTCATTAAAAAATAATTTATTTATTTATTATATTCGTTTATGTTATTTTTAAAATTTTATTTATTTTAAATAATTTATTCTAGTCACACGTAATTAGTATATTAATTAAACCATTAGGTTTATTTATTATATTCTCTTATGTTATTTTTTAATCTTTTTATTAATTTTATATAATTTATTCTAGTCACACGTAATTATTGTTGTAATTTATAATAAATTATAATCATTAAGTAATATAATATAATTTTTCATTAATTAAGATATTAATATATTGTGGACTACACGTTAAATCACTTATAAGTGTAGTAATCACATTTATTTTGATTAATTATATGTTTTGGTATATGTTCTATTTAGTATATTATAAAAGGTTACTAATTCTCTTCTTTATATCATACTTTTCATTTGGGGGCACTAACACTGGAATTTTTTTTCCAGCCACTTGAACTCGTCTATACTAACACCGAAACATGAGTTGAAGTGAAAGCAATTCATCTCACTTCAATTCAATTTTCCACTTCATTTCCACTTCATTGTCGACTGACCCCCCCAAATGAACACAAAAATTTTTTATCCAAGTTTGGGAAATTCCACTAGTTCAACAACCCCAATAGATTGGAATTTTATAAAAAACAGATTTTTCTACACATGCTTTTAAAAAATGGATATGCAAGCTTGAAACATGTTAAAGATGCAAATGGCCTATGGATCCAAACCTTTTAATGAGAATAACAAACGCTCATTAAATTCTCAAGTGAACGTGCGGTGGGATATTTACCCGAGACAAACAAGCCATTATTTTTCCCATTTACAAAAAGCTGACCTAACGATCATAGATGATTGTAAAGTGATTTATCATGCGTAATAGGCTATATTTTTTTGTAAGGAATGACTTATGGGCTTGATGTCAACACTCAGTTAAAAATCTCCCACCTCCCCCTTTTCCCAATGATTGCAAAACCTAATATATAAAAATTAAAAAGAGTTTACAATCCCAAAAAATTACAGACACTTTTTGGAATTATCTCTCTCTACATTTGTGCATTGTGCATTTCCATTTTAGATGTAATCTATTTTCTTAAATCAAAACTAGAGTTATCACTTTTCCATGCATCTCGTAGACAAAAAACAGATAAAAGGAAAATAGACCACAACCAAATGAAAATTTTAGAGTTTATGTATTGAAAAAATTTAAAACAATAACAAATGCAAGGAAAGAAAATTTATTCAGACACCAGAAATGAACTCAACAGTTTTGTTATCCAAGTTTGGGAAATTCCAATAGTTCAACTACCCCAATTGCTTGGAATTATATAAGAAAGAGATTTTTCTACACATGTTTTAAAAAGTGGATATGCATGCTTGAATCATGTTAAAGATGAAATGACCTATGGATCCAAACTTTTTAAAGAGAATAACAAACGCTCATTAAATTCACAGGTGCACATGCGGTGGGATATTTACCAGAGTAAAACAAGCCATTATTTTGCCCATTTACAAAAAGCTGACCTAATTATCATAGATGATTGTAAAGTGATTTATCATGTGTAACGGGCTATATTTTTTTAAGGAATGACTTATAGGTTGAGAGTCAACCCTCAGTTAAAAATCCCTGCCTCCCCCTTTTCCCAACGATTGCAAAACTTGATATATAATAACAAAAAAGAGTTTAGAATCCCTAAAAATTACAGACACTTTTTGGAAATATCTCTCTCTACATTTGTGCAATGTGCATTTCCATTTTAGATGTATACTATTTTCTTAAATAAAAACTTGAGTTTTCACTTTTCCCTTCATCTCGTAAAAAAAAAAAAGATAAATAGATCACTTCGAAATGAAAATTTTAGAGTTTATGTACGAAAAAATTTAAAGCAATAACAAATGTAAGTAAAGAAAATTTATTCACACACCGCAAATGAACACAAAAGTTTTGTCATCTAAGTTTGGGAAATTCCTCTAGTTCAAAAACCCCAATAGTTTCGAATTTTATAAGAAAGAGATTTTTTTACACATGCTTTAAAAAATGGATATGCATGCTTGAAACATTTTAAAGATGCAAATGACCTATGGATCCAAACCTTTTAAAGAGAATAACAAATGCTCATTAAATTCTCAAGTGAACGTGTCGTGAGATATTTACCCGAATGAAACAAACCATTATTTTGCCCTTTTAAAAAAAGCTGACCAAACGATCATAGATGATCGTAAAGTGATTTGTCATGCGTAACGGGCTATATTTTTGTAAGGAATGACTTATGGGTTGGGAGTCAATACTCAGTCAAAAATCCCTCGCCTCCCCCATTTCCCGACGATTACAAAACCTGACATACAAAAACTACAAAGAGTTTACAATCCCAAAAAATTACAGATACTTTATGGAATTATCTCTCTCTACATTTGTGCATTGTGCATTTCCATTTTTGATGTATTCTTTTTTCTTAAATCAAAACTTGAGTTTTCACTTTTCCCTTCATCTCGTCAACAAAAAAGAGATAAAAGATAAATAGCTCAATATGAAATGAAAATTTTAGAGTTTATTATCGAAAAAATTTAAAGCGATAACAAATGTAAGTAAAGAAAATTTATTCACTCACCAAAAATGAACTCAGAGGTTTTGTTATCCAAGTTTGGGAAATTCCAATAGTTCAACAACCCCAATAGCTTGGAATTTTATAAGAAAGAGATTTTTCTACACATGCTTTAATAAATGGATATGCATACTTGAAACATGTTAAAGATGCTAATGACCAGATGCTAATGACCTATGGATCTAAACTTTTTAAAGAGAATAGCAAACGCTCATTAAATTCTCAAGCGAACGTGTGGTGGGATATTTACCCTAGTAAAACAAGCCATTATTTTGCCTATTAACAAAAAGCTGACCTAACGATCATAGATGATTGTAAAGTGATTTATTATTTGTAACGGGCTATATTTTTGTAAGGAATGACTTATGGGTTGGATGTCAACACTCAGTTAAAAATCCTTCGCCTCCCCCTTTTCCCGATGTATGCAAAACCTGATATATAAAAACAAAAAAGAGTTTACAAATCCCTAAAAATTCCATAAACTTTTTGGAATTATCTCTCTCTACATTTGTGCAATGTGCATTTCCATTTTAGAGATTTTGTCTGGAAAATATTTAAAGCAATAACAAATGTAAGTAAAGAAAATTTATTCACACACCACAAATGAACACAAAAGTTTTGTTATCCAAGTTATGGAAATTCCTCTAGTTCAACAACCCAAATAGCTTCGAATTTTATAAGAAAAAGATATTTTTACACATGCTTTAAAATATGGATGTGCATGCTTGAAACTTGTTAAAGATGCAAATGACCTATGGATCTAAACCTTTTAAAGACAATAACAAACGCTCATTAAATTCTCAAGTGTACATGACGTGGGATATTTACCCGAGTCAAACAAGCCATTATTTTGCCCTTTTACAAAAACCTAACCTAATGATCATTGATAATTGTAAAGTGATTTGTCAGGTGTAACGGGCTATATTTTTGTAAGGAATGACTTATGGGTTGGGAGTCAACACTTAGTTAAAAATTCCCCGCCTCCCCCATTTCTCGACGATTGCAAAACCTGATCTAAAAAAACTAAAAAGAGTTTAAAATTCCCAATAATTACTGATACTTTTTGGAATTATGTCTCTCTACTTTTGCGCATTGTGAATTTCCATTTTAGATGTATTTTTTTTTAAATCAAAACATGAGTTTTCACTTTTCCCTTAAACTCGTCGACAAAAAAGAGATTAAAGGCAAATAGATTACAAGGAAATAAAAATTTTAGAGGTTAAGTATTGAAAAATTTAAAGCAATAAAAAACATAATGAAAGAAAATTTATTCTCCGACAACAAATCATCTCAAAAGTTTTGTTATCCAAGTTAGGCAAATTCCAATAGTTCAACAACCCCAATTACTTGGAATTTTATAAGAAAGAGATTTTTCTACACATGCTTTAAAAAATGGATATGCATGCTTGAATCATGTTAAAGATGAAATGACCTATGGATCAAAACCTTTTAAAGAGAATAAAAAACGCACATTAAATTCTCAGGTGAAAGTGTAGTGGGATATTTACCTGAGTCAAACAAGATATTACTTTGCCCATTTACAAAAAGTTGAACTATCGATCATAGATGATTGTAAAGTGATTTATCATGCGTAACGGGCTATATTTTTGTAAGGAATAACATTATGGGTTGGGAGTCAACACTCAGTTAAAAATCCCCTGCCTCCCCCATTTCTAGATGATTGAAAAACCTGATCTACAAAAAAAAAAAAGAGTTTACACTACCTAAAAATTACAGACACTTTTGGGAATTATCTCTCTCTACATTTATGCAATGTGCATTTCCATTTTAGATGTATACTATTTTCTTAAATAAAAACTCGAGTTTTCACTTTTCCCTTCTTCTCGTAGAAAAAAAAAGAGATAAATAGATCACTTCGAAATGAAAATTTTAGAGTTTCTATACAAAAAATTTTAAAGTAATAAAAAATGTAAGTAAAGAAAATTTATTCACACACCACAAATGAACACAAAAGTTTTGTTATCTAAGTTTGAGAAATTCCACTAGTTCAACAACCCCAATAGCTTCTAATTTTATAAGAAAGAGATTTTTCTACACATGCTTTAAAAAATGGATATGCATGCTTCAAACATGTTAAAGATGCAAATGACCTATGGATCCAAACTTTTTAAATAGAATAACAAACGCTCATTAAATTCTCAAGTGAACGTGCCGTGGGATTTTTACCCGAGTCAAACAAGCCATTATTTTACCTTTTTTCAAAAATCTGACCAAACGATAATAGATGATTGTAAAGTGATTTGTCATGCGTAATGGGCTATATTTTTTTGAGGAATGACTTATGGGTTGGAAGTGAACACTCAGTTAAAAATCCCCTGCCTCCCCCTTTTCCCGACAATTGCGAAACCTGATATATAAAAACTAAAAAGAGTTTACAATCCCTAAAAATTACAGATACTTTTTGGAATTATCTATCTCTTCATTTGTGCATTGTGCATTTCCATTTTAGATGTATTCTTTTTTATTAAATTAAAACTTGAGTTTTCACTTTTCCCTTCATCTTGTCGACAAAAAAGATATAAAAGGCAAATAGATCACAACGAAATGAAAATTTTAGAGTTTATGTATTGAAAAAAAATTCAAGCAATAACAAATGTAAGGAAATAAAATTATTCACACACCACAAATGAACTTTAAAGTTTTGTTATCCAAGTTTGGGAAATTCCAACAGTTCAACAACCCCAATAGCTTTGAATTTTATAAGAAAGAGTTTTTTCTTCACATGCTTTAAAAAAAGGATATACATGCTTGAAAAGATGCAAATGACCTATGTATCCAAACCTTTTAAAGAGAATAACAAACGCTCACTAAATTTTCAAGTGAACATGCGGTGGGATATTTACCCGAGTCAAACAAACCATTATTTTGCCCATTTACAAAAAACTGACCTAACGATCATAGGTTATTGTAAAGTGATTTATCATGTGTAGCGGGCTATATCTTTATAAGGAATGACTTATGGGCTTGATGTCAACACTCAATTAAAATCCCCCGCCTCCCCCTTTTCCCGACAATTGCAAAAACTGATATATAAAAACAAAAAATAGTTTACAATCCCTAAAAATTATAGACAATTTTTGGGATTATCTCTTTCTACATTTGTGCATTGTGCATTTCCATTTTAGATCACAACGAAATGAAAGCTTTAGAGTTTTAGTATAGAAAAAATTTAAAGCAATAACAAATGTAAGTAAAGAAAATTTATTCACATGCCACAAATGAACACTAAAGTTTGGTTTTCCAAGTTTGGGAAATTCCACTAGTTCAACAACCCCAATAGCTTGGAATTTTATAAGAAAGATATTTTTCTACACATGCTTTAAAAATTGGATACGCATGCTTGAAACATGTTAAAGATGCAAATGACCTATGGTTCCAAACCTTTTAAAGAGAATAACAAACACTCATTAAATTCTCAAGTGAACATGTGGTGGGATATTTACCCGAGTCAAACAAGCCATTATATTAACCATTTACAATAAGCTGACCCAACGATCATAGATGATTGTAAAGTGATTTCTCAGGCGTAACAGGATATATTTTTTTATGGAATGACTTATAAGTTGGATGTTAACAGTCAGTCTAAAATCCGTTGCCTCCCTCTTTTCCCTTCGATTGCAAAACCTGATATATAAAAACTATAAAGAGTGTACATTCCCTAAAAATTACACACACTTTTGGAATTATACCTCTCTACATTTTTGCATTGTGCATTTTCATTATAGATATAATCTTTTTTGTTAAATCAAAACTTGAGTTTTCAATTTTCCCTTCATCTTGAACACAAAAAAGAGACAAAAGGCAAATAGATCACAACGAAAAGAAAATTTTAGAGTTTCATGTATGGAAAAATTTTAATGCAATAACAAACGTAAATAAAGAAAATTTATTCACACACCGCAAATGAACACAAAAGTTTTGTTAGCCAAGTTTAGGAAATTCCACTAGTTCAACAACCCCCATAGCTTGGAATTTTATAAGAAAGAGATTTTTCTACACATGCTTTAAAAAATGGATATGCATGCTTGAAACATGGTAAAGATGCAAATGACCTATGGATCCAAACCTTTTTAAGAGAATAACAAACACTCATTAAATTCTCAGTGAACGTGCGGTGGGATATTTACCTGAGTCAAACAAGCCATTATTTTGCCCATTAACAAAAAGCTGACCTAATGATCTTAGACGATTGTAAAGTGATTTATCATGCGTAACGAGCTATATTTTTGTGAAGAATGACTTATGGGTTGGGAGTCAACCCTTAGTTAAAAATCCCCCGCCTCCCCTTTTCCCGACAATTGCAAAACCTGATATATAAAAACAAAAAAGAGTTTACAATCCCAAAAAATTACAGACACATTTTGGAATTATCTCTCTCTAAATTTGTGCATTGTGAATTTCCATTTTAGATGTAATCTTTTTTCTTAAATCAAAACTTGAGTTTTCACTTTTCCCTTCATCTCGTAGACTAAAAAGAGATAAAAAGAAAATAGATCACAACAAAATGAAAATTTTAGAGTTAATGTATGGAAATAATTTATAGCAATAACAAATGTAAATAAAGAAAATTTATTCACACTCCACAAATGAACACAAAAGTTTTTACATCCAAGTTTGGGAAATTCCACTAGTTCAACAACCCCAATAGCTTGGAATTTTATAAGAAATAGATTTTTTTACACATGCTTTACAAAATGGATATGCATGCTTGATACCTGTTAAATATGCAAACGACCTATGGATCCAAACCTTTTAAAGAGAATAACAAATAGTCATTAAATTCTCAAGTGAACGTGCAGTGGGATATTCTCTCGAGTCAAACAAGCCATTATTTTGCCCATTAAAAAAAAGCTTACCTAACGATCATAAACAATTTTAAAGTGATTTATCATGCATAACGGGTTATATTATTGTAAGGAATGACATATGGATGGGAGTCAACACTCAGTTAAAAATCCCCCGCATCCACCTTTTCTCAACGATAGTGAAACCTAATATATAAAAACAAAAAAGAGTTTACAATCCCTAAAAATTACAGACTATTTTTTGAATTATCTCTCACTAGATTTGTGCTTTGTGCATTTCCATTTTAGATGTATACTTCTTTCTTAAATAAAAACTTGAGTTTTCACTTTTTCCTTCATCTCATAGACAAAAAAAAAGATAAAAGGCAACGGGCTATATATTCGTAAGGAATGACTTATGGGTTGGGAGTCAACACTCAGTTAAAAATCCCCCGAATCACCCTTTTCCCGACGATTGCAAAACCTGACATATAAAAAATAAAAAGAGTTTACAATCCCTAAAATTACAGATACTTTTTAGAATTATCTCTCTCTACATTTTTGCATTGTGCATTTCCATTTTAGATCAATACTTTTTTCTAAAATCAAAACTTGAGTTTTCACTGTTCTCTTCATCTCATTGACAAAAAAGAGAAAAAAGACAAATATATCAGAAGGAAATAAAAATTTTATAGCATATGTAATAACAAATAAAAAAAAGAAAATTTATTCACACACCACAAACGAACACAAAAGTTTTGTTATCCAGGTTTTGGAAATTCCACTAGTTCAACAACCCCACTAGCTTGGAAAAAATGAAATTTTTAGAGTTTATGTATGGAAAAAATTTAAGCAATAACAAATGTATGTAAATAAAATTTATTCACACACCACAAATGAACTCAAAATTGTGGGAATTTCCACTAATTCAATAACCCCAATAGCTTGGAATTTTATAAGAAAGATATTTTTCTACACATGCTTTAAAAAATGGATATGCATGCTTGAAACATGTTAAAGATGCAAATGACCTATGGATCCAAACCTTTTAAAGAGAATAAAAAATGCTCATTAAATTCTCAAGTGAACATGCGGCAGGATATTTACAAGAGTCAAACAAGCCATTATTTTGCCTATTTACAAAAAGTTGACCAAACGATCATAGATGATTGTAAAGTGATTTATCATGCGTAACGGACTATATTTTTGTAATGAATGACTTATGGGAAGGGAGTCAATACTTAGTTAAAAATCCCATGCCTCCCCCTTTTCCCGACTATTGCAAAACCAGATATATAAAAAATAAAAAGAGTTTAAAATCCCTAAAAATTATAGACAGATTTTTGAATTATCTCTATCTACATTTGTTCATTGTGCATTTCCATTTTAGATGTACACTGTTTTCTTAAATCAAAACTATAGTTTTCACTTTTCCCTTAATCTCCCAGACAAAAAAGAGATAAAAGGCAATTATATCACAAAAGAAATGAAAATTTTAGAGTTTGTGTATGGAAAAAATTTAAAGCAATAACAAATCTAAGTAAAGAAAATTTATTCACACACCACAAACGACCACAAAAGTTTTGTTATCAAAGTTTTAGAAATTCCAGTTGTTAAACAACCCAATAGCTTGGAGTTTTATAAGAAAAATATTTTTCTACACATGCTTTAAATAATGGATATGCATGCTTGAAACATGTTAATGATGCAAATGACCTATGGATCCAAATCTTTTAAAGATATGTTGAAAGATAAGCTCAAGCCCACATGGCCAATGAAGGCCTACATATCTAAGATTATTATAAGATGGGCCACACGACCAAGGAAGGCCCAAAAGATGGGCCCAAGCCCATAAGAATTAGGACCCACAATGATTACCATGAGCTGGCATCCTTATCACATCAGGATGGAGATCAAGAAGGACTCACAAAATGATCTTTATCTTAGGGTCACGACCAAGAAGAGTTTTAGTTTGAGTTATTTTTGTCTTTTATCAATATTGGGTTATTTAATTATGTTAGGACTTATCTTTAAGGGTTAGAGTTTTGGTGTAATTGGGACAAGGGTAGTTTTATTGTAATTGGACTCAACTACCTTCCTCTATTATAAGTAGAGGTTCATATACTCTGATTACAACAAGTTATTAAGGTCAATGAAGTATTTTACTTTTCCATAAATTCAACATGGTATCAGAACAGGTTCTGTGAGTTGACTTGGTCAACTCACGGAGGTAATGTGATCCTTTTCTCTAAACCCTAAACCCTAGGTCTAGGTTCGTAGTTATTTTATTTTTTCAATCCCTACACCTATAGTTTTCTTTGTGATTTTTACCTCTATACGTAGTTTTTCATATTGTAAGTTATATATTGATAGAATTTTATTTGAGTCTAATTTAAAAAGAAGAATGATTTGTTCCAAATGGAGTTATCGACAGAGAGATATCGATATTTCCATGAGCAAAGTTTAGTTTGCAAAAACGTTCGAACAGCAGCAGCAATCTTCAGATTCCGAGGTATTTTTTGCTATCAAGAGATAGACTTTATATGAAGAAATATATATCAAAATAAATATCTTTAATTCTATTATTTTACCTATTCAACCAATTTTTTATCTGAGATATCTACAAAGAGAAATCGATATTTGAAGCAAGAAAGGTCAGATTGAAAAAAAGGTCTGAATGGCAGCAGAAAGCCTCAACTTCCAAGGTATTTTAAGCTATCAAGAAAGAAACTTTATATGGATAATTATATATCAAGAGAAAGATATGTAAGTATATTTTCTTAAATATTCAACCAATGCTCGGTATGAATGTTTTATAATGAGATATTGATCTTGGAAGAGTCAATGGTCATTCTGACAAAACAGGAGAAACAGAACTTAGTTCGGCCAAATGACAGAGACAGAAAACTATCAGATTATTTATCTTCTTATAATTATATTTATAAAGAGAAGTTATACTTAGACTAAATTTATTTAATTCTACTTCCGAAAGGAAAAAATTTCATGTCAATCTGATCTATATTGAAAGATATATTCAAATTAGAAGAATCAAAGGTCATGTTGGTATTCTGTTGTATTGAAAAATCCGAATTTATGCCAATTGTTTTGCATCACTTTTTGAGTTGATCAGGAAAATATGTTGCTTCTCCCTGGTTTGAGGGCTTATTTATAAATCTCTCTTATTTGGGTTTATTGCTACATCTATGATATTTGGTTCAAGCTGGGATCATTGCCATTACCTCCCAGCTTGAGGGGGAGAAGTAGAACAAAAGCAAGAAAGAGGTATTTTATTCCTTATATTGTGGATAAGTTTATGTGACCAAAATATTCAATAAAGGGGGAGCATAAAAGATGAAGCTTGTGCATCAAAGAATAAATTTTTAGATCGGATTATTTCATGGGTTCTTTGACAAAGTTTACTATTTGGTTCGTGTTATATGTGTTGGAAGATGGTCATGTTATATTCTGATGCAGCTATTATGTATCTTTAGGGACATTATTATTGAATAAGAGGTGGCCTCATCTCATCATTTATTTTACCCCATAAAAAAGATCAAATTTTTTTTGTATTGGGAGTCCACGACGGAGGAACTTCATCCCCGTCAAAAAGATGAAAATTATTTGTGGTTGGAAGTCCATGATGGAGGAACTTCATCCCCCATCAAAAAGATGAAAATTATTTGTGGTTGGAAGTCCATGACGGTGGAACTTATGATTACATTTATGTTATCCCCCCCCCCCCCCCTGTAATGGCTTTTATGTCTCCTACCACTTGAGAGTTGTTGTCCTGTGGAGGGACACAGTGGTGGACACTTCAGAGCAATGCCGATAGACACACTACCGATAGCAGAGGAGTGTGCACTACATCAAGCATTAAGAGTGGAGTATGAAGCAATGGCTTACCGGCTAGGAGTGATTTTTACTCTCACTTATAATGCCGCAGGGCCTCATGGAAGGACGCAATAGCTTGAGGGGGAATGTTGGAAGATGAAGACATATTGGAAGATGTGCCATTTTATTAAAAAATATTTTATACATCAAGTTACAGCAAGTTGGGAGTTCATGTTGTTCTCTCACCCCCAGCTTGAGGGGGAATCTTTAAAGATAACTCAAGCCCACATGACCAAGGAAGGCCCACAAGATGGGCCCAAACCCGTAAGAATTAGGACCCACAAGATTACCATGAGCTGTCATCCTTATCACATCAGTTGGAAGATCAAGAAGGACTCACAAAAGTATCTTTATCTTAGGGTCATGACCAAGAAGAGTTTTAGTTTGAGTTATTTTTGTCATTTATCAATATTGAGTTATTTAATTATGTTAGGACTTATCTATAAGAGTTAGAGTTTGGGTGTAATTGGGACAAGGGTAGTTTTATTGTAATTGGACTCTACTACCATCCACTACTATAAATAGAGGTTCATGTACTCTAATTATACCAAATTATTGATGTCAAATAAGTATTTCACTTTTCCATAAATTCAACATGAGAATAACAAACGCTCATTAAATTCTATAGTGAACGTGCGATGGGATATTTACCCGAGTCAAACAAGCCATTGTTTTGCCCATTTACAAAAAGCTGACCTTACGATCATAGATGATTGTAAAGTGATTTATCATGCATAACGGGCTTTTTTGTAAGGAATGACTTATGGGTTGGGAGTCAACACTCAGTTAAAAATCCCCCGCCACCCCCTTTTCCCGACTATTGCAAAACCTGATATATAAAAACTAAGAAGAGTTTACAATCCCAAAAAGTTACATAAATTTTTTGGAATTATCTCTCTCTACATTTTTACATTGTGCATTTTCATTTTATATGTATACTTCTATCTTAAATCAAAACTTGAGTTTTCACTTTTCCCTTCATCTCGTAGACAAAAAAGAGATAAAACGAAAATAGATTACAACGAAATGAAAATTTTAGATTTTAAGTATGGAAAAATTTTTAAGCAATAACAAATGTAAGTAAAGAAAATTTATTCATACACCACAAACGAACACAAAAGTTTTGTTATCCAAGTTTGGGAAATTCCACTTGTTCAATAACCCCAATAGCATGGAATTTTATAAGAAAGAGATTTTTCAACGCATCCTTTAAAAAATGGATATGCATACTTGAAACATGTTAAAGATGCAAATGACCTATGGATCCAAACCATTTAAAGAGAATAACAAATGCTCATTCAATTCTAAAGTGAAAGTGTGGTGGGATATTTACCCGAGTCAAACACGCCATTACTTTGCCAATTTGCAAAAAGCTGACCTAACGATCATAGATGATTGTAAAGTGATTTATCATGTGTAACGGACTATATTTTTGTAAGGAATGACTTATGGGTTGGGAGTCAACACTGTGTTAAAAATCCCCCACCTCCTCCTTTTCCCGATGACAGCGAAACCTGATATATAAAAACTAAAAAAAGTTTAAAATCCCTTAAAATTATAGACACTTTTTGGAATTATATCTCTCTACATTTGTGCATTGTGCATTTCCATTTTGGATGTATACTTTTTTCTTAAATCAAAACTTGATTTTTCATTTTTCCCTTCATCTCGTAGACAAAAAAGAGATAAAAGGCAAATAGATCACAACGAAATAAAAATTTTAGAGTTTATGGAAAAAATTTAAAGCAATAACAAATGTAAGTAAAGAAAATTTATTCACACACCACAAATGAGCACAAAGGTTTTGTTATCCAAGTTTGGGAAATTCCACTAGTTCTGAAGAGATTTCACATGCTTTAAAAATTAGATATGCATGCTTGAAACATGTTAAAGATGCAAATGACCTATGGATCCAAAGGTTTTAAAGAGAAGAGAAAATGCTCATTAAATTCTCAAGTGAACGTGTGGTGAGATATTTACCCGAGTCAAACAAGCTGTTATTTTGCCCATTTACAAAAAAAGCTTACCGAACGATCATAGATGATTGTAAAGTGATTTATAATGCGTAATGGGCTATATTTTTGTTAGGAATGACCTATAGGTAAGGAGTCAACACTCAGTTAAAAATCCCCCGCCACCCCCTTTCCCAACGATTGCAAAACCTGACATATAAAAACTATTAGAAATTTTTCAATCCCTAAAAATTACAGACACTTTTTGGAATTATCTCTCTCTACATTTGTGCATTGTACATTTTCATTTTAGATGTATACTATTTTCTTAAATCAAAACTTGAGTTTTCACTTTTCCCTTCATTTTGTAGACAAAAAAGAGATTGAAGGCAAATAGATCACAACGAAATCAAATTTTTAGAGTTTATGTATTGAAAAAATTTAAAGCAATAATGAATGTAAGTAAAGAAAAAGTATTCACACACCACAAAGGAACACAAAAGTTTTTTTATCCAAGTTTCAAAAATTCCACGAGTTCAACAACCACAATAGCTTGGAATTTTATAAGAAAGAGATTTTTCTACACATGCTTTAAAAAATGGATAGGCATGCTTGAAACATGTTAAATGACCAATGGATCCAAACCATTTAATGTGAATAACGAACGCTCATTAAATTCTCAAGTGAACGTGCGGTGGGATATTTACCCGAGTCAAATAACCCATTATTTTGCCCATTTACAAAAAGCTGACCTAACGATCACTGTAAAGTGATTTATCATGTGTAACGGGCTATATTTTTTTAAGGAATGACTTATGGGTTGGGAGTCAATACTCAGTTAAAAATCCCCAGCCTCCCCCATTTCCCGACGATTGCAAAACCCGATATATAAAAATAAAAAAGATTTTACAATCGCTAAAAATTACAGACACTTTTCGGAATTATCTCTCTCTACATTTGTGCATTGTGCAATTCCATTTTAGATGTATACTTTTTCTTAAATCAAAACTTGAGTTTTCACTTGTCCCTTTATCTCGTAGACAAAAAAGAGATAAAAGGCAAATTGATCACAACGAAAAGAAAATTTTTGTGTTTATGTATGGAAAAAATTTAAAGAAAAAACAAATTTAAGTAAATAAAATTTACTCACACCACAAACGAACAAAAAAGTTTTGTTATCCATGTTTGGGAAATTCCACTAGTTCAACAACCCCAATAGCTTGGAATTTTATTAGAAAGAGATTTTTCTACACAAGTTTTAAAAAATGGATATGCATGCTTGAAACATGCTAAAGATGAAAATGACCTATCGATCCAAATATTTTCAAGAGAATAACAAACGCTCATTAAATTCCCAAGTGAACGTGTGGTGGGATATTTACCCGAGTCAAAAAAGACAGTATCTTGCCCATTTACAAAAAGCTGACCAAACGATCATTGATGATTGTAAAGTGATTTATGAAGCGAACGGGGTTTATTTTTGTAAGGAATGACTTATGCGTTGGAAGTCAACACTTAGTTTAAAATCCCCCGCCTTCCCCTTTTCCCGACAATTACAAACCTGATATTTAAAAACTAAAAAAAGATTACAATTCCTAAAAATTACGACACTTTTTGGAATTATCTCTCTACATTTGTGCAATGTGCATTTCCATTTTAGATGTATACCTTTTTCTCTAATCAAAACTTGAGTTTTCATTTTTCCTCTCATCTCATAGACAAAAAAGTGATAAAAGGCAAATAGATCACAACAAAATGAAATTTTTAGAGTTTATGTATGGAAAAAATTTAAAGCAATAAAAAATGTAAGTAAAGAAAATTTATTCACACAGCACAAGCAAACACAAAAGTTTTGTTATCCAAGTTTGGGAAATTCCACTAGTTCATCAACTCCAATAGCATTGAATTTTATAAGAAAGAAAATTTTCTACACATGTTTTAAAAAATGGATATGCATGCTTGAAACATGTTAATGATGCAAATGACCTATGGATCCGAAAATTTTAAAGAGAATAACAAACGCTCAATAAATTGTCAAGTGAACGTGCGGTGGGATATTTACCTGAGTCAAGCAAGCCATTATTTTGCCCATTTACAAAAACCTGACCTAACGATCATTGTAAAGTGATTTATCATGCGTAATGGGATATATTTTTGTAAGGAATGATTTATGGGTTAGGAGTCAACACTCAGTTAAAAATCCCCCACCTCCCCCTTTTCCCGACGATTTCAAAACCTGATATATAAAAACTAAAAAGAGTTTAAAATCCCTAGAAATTATAGACACTTTGTGGAATTATCGCTCTCTACATTTGTGCATTGTGTATTTCCATTTTAGATGTATCCTTTTTTCTTAAAACAAAACTTGATTTTTCACTTTTCCCCTCATCTCGTAGACAAAAAAGATATAAAGGCAAATAAATAACAACGAAATGAAAATTTTAGAGTTTATGTATAGAAAAAATTTAAAGCAATAAAGAATGTAAGTAAATATAATTTATTCACACACCACAAATGATCACAAAAGTTTAGTTTTCAGAGTTTGGGAAATTCCACTAGTTCAACAACCCCAATAGCTTGGAATTTTAAAAGAAAGAGATTTTTGTACACATGCTTTTAAAAAATGGATATGTATGCTTGAAACATGTTAATGATGCAAGTGAGTTATGGTTCCAAAACATTTAAAGAGAATAATCACCGCTCAATAAATTCTCAAGTGAATGTGCAGTGGGATATTTACCAGAGTAAAACCTGCAATTATTTTTCCCATTTACAAAAAGTTGACCTAACGATCATTGTAAAGTGATTTATCAAGCATAATGGACAATGTTGTTAAGGAATGACTTATGGGTTGGCAGTCAACACTCAGATAAAAATTGCCTGCCTCCCCTTTTCCCGATGATTGCAAAACCTAATATATAAAAACTAAAAAGAGTTTACAATCCTTAAAAATTAGAAACACTTTGTGGAATTATCTCTCTCTACCTTTGTGCATTGTGCACTTCCATTTTAGATGTATACTTTTTTCTTAAAAAAAAAATTGAGTTTTCACTTTGCCCCTCGTCTTATAGACAAATAAATATAAAAGGCAAATTGATCACAACGAAATGAAAATTTTAGAGTTTATGTATGAAAAAAATTTAAAGCAATAACAAATTCAACAACCCCAATAGCTTGGAATTTTAAAAGAAAGAAATTTTTCTACACATGCTTTAAAAAAATGGAAATGCATACTTGAAACATGTTAATGAAGCAAATGACCTATAGATCCAAAACTTTTAAAGAGAATAACAAACACTCAATAAATTCTCAAGTGAATGTGATGTGGGATATTTACCAGAGTAAAACCAACCATTATTTTGCCCATTTACAAAAATATGACCTAATGATCATTGTAAAATGATTTATCATGCGTAATGGGCTATATTTTTTTAAGGAATGACTTATGGTTGGGAGTCAACACTCAGTTAAAAATCCCCCGCCTCACCCTTTTCCCGACGATTGCAAAACTTGATATATAAAATCTAAAAAGAGTTTACAATCCCTAAAAATTACATACACTTTGTCTAATTATCGCGCTCTACATTTGTGCATTGCGCATTTCAATTTTAGATGTATATTTTTTCTTAAAAAAAAACCTGAGTTTTCATTTTTCCCTTCATCTCGTAGATAAAAAAGATATAAAAGGAAAATAGATCACAACGAAATGAAAATTTTAGAGTTTATGTATGGAAAAATTTTAAGCAATAATAAATGTAAATAAAGAAAATTTATTCACACACCACAAATGAACACAAAGTTTTGTTATCGAGTTTCGGAAATTCCACTTGTTCAAAACTCCAATAGCATGGAATTTTATAAGAAAGAGATTTTTCTACACATGGTTTAAAAAATGGATATGCATGCTTGAAACATGTTAATGATGCAAATGACGTCGGGATCCAAAACTTTTAAAGAGAATAACAAACGCTCAATATATTCTCAAGTGAATGTGCAGTGGGATATTTACCCGAGCCAAACAAGCCATTATTTTGCGCATTTATAAAAAGCTGACCAAACGATCATTGTAAAGTGATTTATCATGTGTAACAGGCTATATTTTTGTAAGGAATGACTTATGGGTTGGGAATCAACACTCAGTTAAAAATCCCCTGCCTCCCCCTTTTCAAGACGATTGCAAAACCTTTTATATAAAAACTAAAAAGAGTTTACAATCCCTAAAAATTACAGACACTTTGTGGAATTATCACTCTCTACATTTGTGCATTGTGCATTTCCATTTTAGATGTATACTTTTTTCTTAAAACAAAATTGGAGTTTTCACTTTTCCCTTCATCTCGTAGACAAAAAAGATATAAAAGGCAAATAGATCACAACGAAACGAAAATTTTAGAGTTTATGTAGGGAAAAAATTTAAAGCAACAAAAAATGTAAGTAATGATAATTTATTTACACCCACAAATGAACACAAAAGTTTTGTTATCCAAGTTTGGGAAATTCCGCTAGGTGAACAACCCCAATAGCTTGGAAATTTAAAAGAAAGATATTTTTCTACACATGCTTTAAGAAATAGATACATATGCTTGAAACATGTTAATGATGCAAATGACCTATGAATCCAAAACATTTAAAGAGAATAGCAAATGCTCAATAAATTCTCAAGTGAACGTGCGGTGGGATATTTACTAGAGTCAAACAATCCATTATTTTGCCCTTTTACAAAAAGTTGACCTAACGATCATTGTAAAGTGATTTATCATGCATAACGGGCTATATTTTTGTAAGGAATGACTTACGGGTTGGGAGTCAACACTCAGTTAAAAATCCCCTACCTCCCCCTTTTCCCAACAATTGCAAAACCTGATATATAAAAACTAAAAAGAGTTTACGATCCCTAAAAAGTATAGAAACTTTGTGAAATTATCGCTCTCTACATTTGTGCATTGCGCATTTCCATTTTAGATGTATATTTTTTTCTTAAAACAAAACTTCATTTTTCACTTTTCCCTTCTTCTCGTAGACAAAAAAAATATAAAAGGCAAATAGATCACAACGAAATGTAAATTTTAGAGTTTATGTATGGAAAAAATTTAAAGTAATAACAAATGAAAGTAAAGAAAATTTATTCACACACCACAAACGAACACAAAATTTTTGTGATCAAGTTTGGGAAATTCCACTAGTTCAACAACTCCAATAGCATCGAATTTTAAAAGAAAGAGATTTTTCTACACATGGTTTAAAAAAATGGATATGCAAGCTTGAAACATGTCAATGATGCAAATGACCAAACGTTCAATAAATTCTCAAGTGAACGTGCGGTGGGATATTTACCCGAGTCAAATAAGCCATTATTTTGCCCATTTACAAAAAGGTGACCTAACGATCATTGTAAATTGATATATCATGCGTAACGGGCTATATTTTTGTCTGAAATGACTTATGGGTTGGGAGTCAACACTCAATTAAAAATCCCCCGCCTCCCCCTTTTCCGAACGATTGCAAAACCTGATGTATAAAATCTAAAACGAGTTTACAATCCCTAAAAATTACGGACACTTTGGGGAATTTTATAAAAAAGATATTCGATTTTAGATGTATACTTTTTTCATAAAACAAAACTTGATTTTTCACTTCTCCCTTCATCTCATAGACAAAAAAGATATTAAAGGCAAATAGATCACAATGAAATAAAAAATTTAGAGTTTATGTATGGAAAAAATTTAAAACAAATACAAATGTAAGTAATGAAAATTTATTCACACACCAGAAACGAACACAAAAGTTTTATTATCCTAGTTTGGAAAATTCCACTAGTTCAACAACCCTAATTGCTTGGAATTTTATAAGAAATAGATTTCTCTACACATGCTTTAAAAAATGGTTACGCATGCTTGAAATATGTTGAAGATGCAAATGAACTATGGTTCCAAACCTTTTAAAGAGAGTAACAAACGCTAATTAAATTCTCAAAAGAACGTGCGGTGGGATATTTACCCTAATCAAACAAGCCATTATTTTGCCCATTTACAAAAAGCTGACCTAACGAACATAAATGATTATAAAGTGATTTATCATGCATAACGGGCTATATTTTTGTACGTAATGACTTATGGGTTGGAAGTCAACACTCAGTTAAAAATCCGCCCCCTCCCCCTTTTCTCGACGATTGCGAAACCCGATGTATAAAAACTAAAAAGATTTTACAATCCCTAAAAATTACAGTCACTTTTTGGAATTATCTCTCTCTACATTTGTGCATTGTGCTTTCCATTTTATATGTATACTTTTTTCTTAAATAAAAACTTGACTTTTCACTTTTTCCTTCATCTCATGGACAAAAAAGAGATAAAAGCCATATAGATCACAACGAAATGAAAATTTTAGATTTTATGGATGGAAAAAATTTAAAGCAATAACAAATTTAAGTAAACAAAATTTATTCACACACCACAAACGAACACAAAAGTTTTGATATCCAAGTTTGGGAAATTCCACTTCTTCAACAACCCCAATAGCTTGGAATTTTATAAGAAAGAGATTTCAAATGCTTTAAAAATTAGATATGCATTCTTGAAACTTGTTAAAGTTTCAAATGACCTACGGATACAAACCTTTTAAAGAGAATAACAAACGCTCATTAAATTCTCAAGTGAATGTGCGGTGGGATATTTACCCGAGTCAAACAAGCCATTTTTTTGCCCATTTACAAAAAGCTAACATAATGATCATAGATGATTGTAAAGTAATTGATCATGCGTAATGGGCTATATTTTTTAAGGATTGACCTATGGGTGTGGAGTCAACACTCAGTTAAAAATCCCCCTCCTCCCCATTTTACCGACGATTGAAAAATCTAATATATAAAAACTAAAAAGATTTTTCAATCCCTAAAAATTACAGAAACTTTTTGGAATTATCTCTCTCCACATTTGTGCATTGTGAATTTCTATTTTAGATGTATACTTTTTTCTTAAATCAAAACTTGAGTTTTCAATTTTCTATTCATCTTGTACACAAAAAAGAGATAGAAGGAAAATAGATCACAACGAAATTAAAATTTTAGATTTTATGTATGGAAAAGATTTAAAACAATAACAACTGTAAGTAAAGAAATTTTTTTCTCACACCACAAAGGAACACAAAAGTTTTGTTATCCAAGTTTGGGAACTTCCACGTGTTCAACAACCCCAATAGTTTGGAATTTTATAAGAAAGAGATTTTTCGACACATGCTTTAAAAAATGGATATGCATGCTTGAAACATGTTCAAGATGCAAATGACTTATGGATCCAAACCTTTTAAAGTGAATAACAAACGCTCATTAAATTCTCAAGTGTACGTGTGGTTGGATATTTACCCGAGTCAAACAAGCCATTATTTCTCCCATTTACAATAAGTTGACCTAACAATCATAGATGATTGTAAAGTGATTTATCATGCGTAACGGGCTATATGTTTTTAAGGAATGACTTATGGATTGGGAGTCACCTCTCAGTTAAAAATCCCTTGCCTCCCCCTTTCCCTGATGAGTGCAAGACCTGATATATAAATACTAAAGAGAGGTTACAATCCCTGAAAAGTATAGAGAATTTTTGGAATTATCTCTCTCTACATTTTTTCATTCTGCTTTTCCATTTTAGATGTATACTTTTTTCTTAAATCAAAACTTGAGTTTTCACTTTTCCCTTCTTCTCGTGGACAAAATAGAGATGAAAGGCAAATAGAACACAACGAAATGAAATTATTAGAGTTTGTGTAAGGAAAAAATTTTAAGCCATAAAAAATGTAATTAAAGAAAATTTATTCACACACCACAAACGAACACAAAAGTTTAGTTATCCAAGTTTGGGATATTCCACTGGTTCAACAGGCCCAAATAGCTTGGAATTTTATAAGAAAGAGATTTTTCTACACATGCATTAAAAATTGGATATGCATGCTTGAAATATGTTAAAGATGCAAAGGATCTATGGATCCAAAACTTTTAAGGAGAATAAAAAATACTTACTAAATTCGCAAGTGAAAGTGCGGCAGGATATTTACCCGAGTCAAACTAGCCATTATTTTTTCCATTTACAAAATGCTGACCTAACGATCATTGTAAAGTGAGTTATTATGCGTAATGGGCTATATTTTGGTAAGGAATGACTTATGGGTTCGGAGTCAACCCTCAGATAAAAATCCACCGCCTCCCCCTTTTCTCGACGATTGCAAAATCTGATATATAAAAACTAAAAAGATTTTTCAATCCCTAAAAATTACATAAACTTTTTGGAATTATCTCTCTCCACATTTGTGCATTGTGCATTTCCCTTTTAGATTTATACTTTTTTCTTAAATGAAAACTTGAGTTTTCAATTTTCCCTTCATCTCATCGACAGAAAAGAGATAGAAGGCAAATAGATCACAACGAAATAAAAATTTTAGAGTTTATGTATAGAAAAGATTTAAAGAAATAACAACTGTAAGTAAAGAAAAAATTTTCACACACCCCAAAGGAACACAAAAGTTTTGTTAGCCAAGTTTGGGAAATTCCACTAGTTCAACAACCCCAATAGCTTGGAATTTTATAAGAAAGAGAATTTTCTACACATGCTTTAAAAAATGGATATGCATGCTTAAAACATGTTAATGATTCAAATGACCTATGGATATAAACCTTTTAAAGATAATAACAAACGCTCATTAAATTCTCAAGTGAACATGTGGTGGGATATTTACCCGAGTAAAAGAAGCCATTATTTTGCCCATTTACAAAAATCTGACCTAAATATCATAGATGATTTTAAAGTGATTTATCATGAATAACAGGCTATTTTTTTTGTTAAGGAATGACTTATGGATTGGGAATCAACACTCAGTTAAAAATCCACCGCCTCCCCCTTTTCTCGACGATTGCAAAACCTAATATATAAGAACTAAAAATATTTTACAATCCCTAAAATTTATAGACACTTTTTGGAATTATCTTTCTCTACATTAGTGCATTGTGCATTTCCATTTTAGATGTACACTTTTTTCTTAAATCAAAACATGACTTTTCACTTTTTTCCTTGATCTCGTTGACAAAAAAGAGATAAAAGGCCAATAGATCACAACAAAATAAAAATTTGAGAGTTTATGTATCGAAAAAATTTAAAGGAATAACAAAATTAAGTAAAGTAAATTTATTCACCCACCACAAACAAACACAAAAATTTTTTTATCCAAGTTTTTGAAATTCTACTAGTTCAAGCACCCCAATAGCTTGGAATTTAATAAGAAAGAGATTTTTCAACACTTGCTTTAAAAAAATGATATGCATGCTAGAAACATGTTAAAGATGCAAATGACCTATGAATCTAAACCTTTTAAAGAGAATAACAAGCGCTTATTAAATTCTCAAGTGAACGTGCGGTGGGATATTTACCCGAGTCAAACAAACATTATTTTGCCCATTTACTAAAAGCTGACCTAATGATCATAGATAATTGTAAAATGATTTATCCTATGTAACAGGCTATATTTTTTTTAAGGAATGACTTACGGGTATGGAGTCAACACTCAGTTAAAAATCCCCCATCTTCCCCTTTTGGTGACGTTTACAAAACTTGATATATAAAAACTAAAAAGAGTTTACTATCCCTAAAAATTACTGACAGTTTTTGAAATTATCTCTCTCAACATTTGTGCATTGTGCATTTCCATTTTAGATGTTTACTTTTTTCTTAAAAGAAAACTTGAGTTTTCACTTTTCCCATCAACTTGTAGACCTATGGATCCATTCCTTTTAAAGAGAATAACAAATGCTCATTAAATTCTCAAGTGAACGTGCGGTGGGATATGTATCTGAGTCAAACAAGCCATTATTTTTCTCATTTTTAAAAGCTGACCTAACGGTCATAGATGATTGAAAAATGATTTATCATGCGTAACGGGCTATATTTTTGTAAGGAATGACTTATGGGTTGGGAATCAACACTCAGTTAAAAATCCCCTGTCTCCCCCTTTTCCAGACGATTAATAAACCTGAAAATAAAAACAAAAAAGAGTTTACGATCCTTGAAAATTACTGACACTTTTTGTAATTATCTCTCTCAACATTTTTTCATTGCACAATTCCATTTTAGATGTATACTTTTTTCTTAAATCAAAACTTGAGTTTTCACTTTTCCCTTCATCTCGTAGACAAAAAAGAGATAAAAGGCAAAGAGATCACAATGAAATGAAAATTTTAGATTTTATGTATGGAAAAAATTTAAAGAAATAACAAATGTAAGTAAAGAAAATTTATTCACACACCACAAACAAACACAAAAGTTTTGTTATCTAAGTTTGGGAAATTCCACTAGCTCAACAACCCCAATAACTTGGAATTTTATAAGAAAGAGATTTTTCTACACATGCTTTAAAAATGGATATGCATGCTTGAAAAATTTTAAAGATGAAAATGACCTATGGATCCAAAAAATTTCAAGAGAAAAAATAACGCTCAATAAATTGTCAAGTGAACGTGCGATGGAATATCTACCCGAGTTGAACAAACATTGATTTTGCCCATTTACAAAAAGCTGACCTAACGATCATAGATGATTCTAAAGTGATTAATCATGCGTAACGGGCTATATTTTTGTAAGGAATGACTTATGGATTGGGAGTCAACACTCGGTTAAAACTCCCCCGCCTCCCCCTTTTCCCAACGATTGCAAAACATGTTATATAGAAACTAAAAAGAGTTTACAATCCCTAATAATTACAGAAACTTTTTGGAATTATCTCTCTCTACATTTTTACATTGTGCATTTCTATTTTAGATGTATACTTTTTTCTTAAGTCAAAACTTGAGTTTTCACTTTTCCCTTCATCACGCAAACAAAAAAGAGATAAAAGGTAAATAGATCACAACGAAATGAAAATTTTAGAGTTTATGGGTGGACAAAATTTAAAGCAATATCAAATATAAGTAAAGAAAATTTATTCACACTCCACAAATGAACACAAAAATTTTGTTATCCAAGTTTGGGAAATTCCACTAGTTCAACAACCTGAAGAGCTTGGAATTTTATAAGAAATACATTTTACTACACATGCTTTAAAAAATGGATATGCATGCTAGAAACTTATTAAAGATGCAAACGACTTATGGATCCAAACCTTTTAAAGAGAATAACAAACGCTCATTAATTTCTCAAGTTAACGTGCGGTGGGATATTTACTCGAGTCAAACAAGCCATTATTTTGCCCATTTACGAAAAGCAGACCTAACTATCATAGATGATTGTAATGTGATTTATCTCGTTAAATGGTCTATATTTTTGCAAGGAATGACTTATGGATTGGGAGTCAACACTCAATTAAAAATCCCCCACCTCCCCCATTTCCCGACGGTTGTAAAACTTGATATATAAAAACTAAAGAGAGTTTACAATCCCTAAAAATTATAGACACTTTTTGGAATTATCTCTCTCTACATTTGTGCATTGTGCATTTCCATTTTAGATGTATACTTTTTTCTTAAATAAAAATATGAGTTATCACTTTTCCCTTCATCTCGTAGACAAAAAAAAGATAAAAGGCAAATAGATCACAATGAAATGAAAATTTTAGAGGTTATGTATGGACAAAATTTAAAGCAATAACAAATTTAAATAAAAAAAATTTATGTACACACCACAAACGAACACAAAAGTTTTGTTATCCAAGTTTGGGAAATTCCACTAGTTCAACAACCCCTATAGCTTGGAATTTTATAAGATAGTGATTTTTCTACACATACTTTAAAAAATGGATATGCATGCTTGAAACATGTTAAAGATGCAAACGACCTATGGATCCAAACCTTTTAAATAGAATGACAAACGCTCATTAATTTCTCAAGTGAACGTGCGGTGGGATATTTACTCGAGTCAAACAAGCCATTATCTTGCCCATTTACGAAAAGAAGACCTAACTTTCATAGATGATTGTAATGTGATTTATCTCGTTAAATGGTCTATATGTTTACAAGGAATGACTTATGGATTGGGAGTCAACACTCAGTTAAAAATCCCCCACCTCCCCCATTTCCCGACGGTTGCAAAACCTGATATATAAAAACTAAAGAGAGTTTACAATCCCTAAAAATTATAGACACTTTTTGGAATTATCTCTCTCTATATTTGTGCATTGTGCATTTCCATTATAGATGTATACTTTTTTATTAAATAAAAATATGAGTTTTCACTTCTTTCTTTATCTCGTCGACAAAAAAAAAGATAAAAGGCAAATAGATCTCAACAAAATAAATATTTTAGAGTTTATGTATGGAAAAAATCTAAAGCAGTAACAAATGTATGTAAAGAAAATTTATTTACACATCACAAACGAACACAAAAGTTTTGTTATCCAAGTTTGGAAAATTCCACTAGTTCAACAACCCTAATTGCTTGGAATTTTATAAGAAAGGGATTTTTCTACACATGCTTTAAAAAATGGATATTCATGCTTGAAACATGTTAAAGATGCAAATGACCTATGGATCCATTCATTTTAAAGAGAATAACAAACGCTCATTAATTTCTCAAGTGAACATGCGGTGGGATTTTTACCCGTGTTAAACAAGCCATTATTTTTTTCTTTTACAAAAAGTTGACCTAACGATCATAGATGATTGTAAAGTGATTTATCATTAGTAACGGGCAATATTTTTGTAAGGAATGATTTATGGGTTGGGGGTCAACACTCAGTTAAAAATCCCACTTCTCCCCCTTTTCCCGATGATTGCCAAACCTGATATATAAAAACTAAAAAGAGTTTAGAATCCCTAAAAATTATAGAAACTTTTTTGAATTATCCCTCTTTTCAATTGTTCATTGTGCATTTCCATTTTAGATGTATACTTTTTTCTTCAATCAAAACTTGAGATTTCACTTTTCCCTTCATCTCATAGACAAAAAAGTGATAAAAGGCAAATAGATCACAATGAAATGAAAATTTTAGAGGTTATGTATGGACAAAATTTAAAGCAATAACAAATTTAAATAAAAAAAATTTATGCACACACCACAAACGAACACAAAAGTTTTGTTAGCCAAGTTTGGGAAATTCCACTAGTTCAACAACCCCTATAGCTTGGAATTTTATAAGATAATGATTTTTCTACACATGCTTTAAAAAATGGATATGCAAGCTTGCAACATGTTAAAGATGCAAACGACCTATGGATCCAATCCTTTTAAAGAGAATAAAAAACGCTCATTAATTTCTCAAGTGAACGTGCAATGTGATATTTACCCGTGTCAAACAAGCCATTATTTTTTCCATTGACAAAAAGCTGACCTAACTATCATAGATGATTGTAAAGTGATTTATCATGCGTAACAGGCTATATTTTTGTAAGGAATGACTTATGGGTTGGGATTCAACACTTAGTTATAAATCCCCCGTCTCCTCCATTTCCTAACGATTGCAAAACCCTGTATATAAAAACAAATCCCTAAAAATTATAGACAAATTTTTTGGATTATCTCTTACTACATTTGTGCACTGTGCAAATACATTTTAGATGTATACATTTTTTTTAAATCAAAACTTGAGCTTTCACTTTCCCTTCATCTCATAAACAAAAAAGAGATAAAAGGCAAATAGATCACAACAAAATGAAAATTTTAGAGTTTACGTATAGAAAAAATTTTAAGCAACACCAAATGTAAGTAAAGAAAATTTATTCACAAACCACAAACGAACACAAAAGTTTTGTTATCCAAGTTTGGGAAATTCCACTAGTTCAACAACCCCATTAGCTTGGAATTTTATAAGAAAGAGATGTTTCTACACATGCTTTAAAAAATGGATATGCATGCTTGAAACATGTTAAAGATGAAAATGAACTATGGATCCAAACCTTTTAAAGAGAATAACAAACGCTCATTAAATTCTCAAGTGAACATGCAGAGATATTTACCCGAGTCAAACATGCCATTATTTTGCCCATTTACAAAAAGCTGACGTAAGGATCATAGATGATTGTAAAGTGATCTATCATGTGTAACGGGCTATATTTTTTTATGGAAAGACTTATGGGTTGGGAGTCTTCACTCAGTTAAAAATCCCCCACCTCCCCCTTTTCCCGATGATTGCAAAACCTGATATATAAAAACTAAAAAGAGTTTACAATCCCTAAAATTACAGACACTTGTTTGAACTATCTCTCTCTATATTTGTGCAATGTGCATTATGCATTTCCAGTTTAGATGTATACTTTTTTCTTAAATGAAAACTTGAGTTTTCACTTTTCCCTTCATCTTGTAGACAAAAAAGTGATAAAAGGCAAATAGATCACAACGAAATGAAAATTTTAGAGTTTATGAATGGAAAATATTTAAAGCAATAACAAATGTAAGTATAGAAAAAATTTTCAGACACCACAAACAAACTCAAAAGTTTTGTTATCCAAGTTTGGAAAATTCCACTAGTTCAACAACCCCAATAGCTTGGAATTTTATAAGAAAGTGATTTTTCTACACACGCTTTAAAATATGGATATGCATGCTTGAAACATGTTAAAGATGCAAGTGTCCTATGGATCCAAACCTTTTAAAGCGAATAGCAAATGCTCAATAATTTTTCAAGTGAACGTGCAGTGGGATATTTCCCCGAGTCAAACAAGCCAATATTTTGCCCATTTACAAAAAGCTGACCTGACTATCATAGATGATTGTAAAGTGATTTATCAAGCGTAACGGGCTATATTTTTTTAAGGAATGACTTATGGGTTGGGAGTCAACACTAAGTTAAAAATCCCCAGCGTCCCCCTCTTCCCGACGATTGCAAAACTTGATATATAAAAATTAAAAAGAGTTTACAATCCCTTAAAATTACAGACACTTTTTAGAATTATCTGTCTCTACATTTGTGCATTGTGCATTTCCATTTTAGACGTAAACATTTTTCTTAAATCAAAACATAAGTTTTCACTTTTTCCTTCATCTCGTAGACAAAAAAGAGATAAAAGGCAAATAGATCACAATGAAATGAAAATTTTAATGTTTATGTATGGAAAAATTTAAAACAATAACAAATGTAAGTAAAGAAATATTATTCACACACCACAAACGAATAAAAAAGTTTGTTTATCCAAGTTTGGGAAATTCCACTAGTTCAACAAGCCAATTAGGTTGGAATTTTTTAAGAAAGCGATATTTGTACACATGCTTTAAAAAATGGATATGCATGTTTGAAACTTTTTAAAGATGCAAATGAACTATGGATCGAAATGTTTTAAAGAGAATAAAAAATGCTCATTAAATTCTCAAGTGAACGTGCGGTGGGATATTTACCCGAGTCAAACAAGCCATTATTTTTACCATTTACAAAAAGCTGAACAAACAAGCATAGATGATTGTAAAGGAATAACGGGCTATATTTTTGTAAGGAATGACTTATGGGTTGGGAGTCAACACTCAGTTAAAAATCCTCCGCCTCCCCCTTTTCCCGACAATTGCAAAACCTGATATATAAAAATTAAAAAGAGTTTAGAATCCCAAAAAATTACAGACACTTTTTTGAATTATCTATCTCTACAATTTTTCAATGTGCATTTCCATTTTAAATGTATACTTTTTTCTTAAATCAAAACTTGATATTTAACTTTTCCCTTCACCTCGTAGACAAAAAAGAGATGAAAGGCAAATAGATCACAACGAAATGAAAATTTTAGAGTTTAAGTATGCAAAAAATTTGGAACAATAACAAATGTAAGTAAAGAAAATTTATTCCACAACACAAATGAACACAAATGTTTTATTATCCAGGTTTTGGAAATTCCACTAGTTCAACAGTCCCAATCGCTTGGAATTTCATAAGAAAGAGATTTTTCTACACCTGCTTTAAAAAATTGATATGCTTGCTTGAAACATGTTAAAGTTGTTAATGACCTATAGATCCAAAGCTTTTAAAGAGAATAACAAACGCTCATTAAATTCTCAAGTGAACGTGCAGTGGGATATTTACCCGAGTCAAACAAGCCATTATTTTGCCCGTTTACAAAAAGCTGACCTAACAATCATAGATGATTGTAAAGTGATTTATCATGCGTAACGGGCTATATTTTTGTAAGGAATGACTTCTGGATTGAGAGTCAACACTCAGTTAAAAACCCACCGCCTTCCCCTTTTCCCGATGATTGAAAAACTTGATATATAAAAACTAAAAAGAGTTTACAATCCCTAAAGATTACAGAAACTTTTTGGAATTATCTATCTCTACATTTGTACAATGTGCATTGTGCCTTGTGCTTTTCCAGTTTAGATGTATACTTTTTTCTTAAATGAAAACTTGAGTTTTCACTTTTCTCTTCATCTTGTAGACAAAAAAGAGATAACAGGCAAATAGATCACAAATAAATGAAAATTTTAGAGTTTATGTGTTATGGACTCTATAGCATCACGAGTTACCAACAGGCGTAGGAATTAATTAATGTGTTTTTCAATTCCCTTGTAATTGTCTTTGGTTTGGGTTGGTTTAGCATTTATTGGTTTGAACCATTGACCCAAGTGGTCTTTAGGGTTTTGGACGTCCTCCACCCTATTTAAGGGGACGGCTAGGGTAATGAAGATTATGAATTGAGTTCACTCTAGTTAACGTAATTTAGATAAACAGGTCAAGAGCTCCTTCAAGCTCTCTTCCGAATTTCCCCAATTCTCCTTTCCGAAATTCAATCCCCTTCAACCCCTCATTCCATCTCAACGTCAAGCAAGATAATGGAAGGAAGAGAAGAGAGGAGGGTGACAAGATCCATGGCTCGTGAGGATCCTAACAACGTGGTATCAGACAGTTCCACCCTCGGTGATTCCTCTTCTCCAGAGGACATACGTCAAGTCCTTTCAGACCTTCAACAACGATCCACTCTTCAAGGTACTGAAATTTCTCACATCAATACTACCTTACAAACTCTGGAATCATCTCTACAATCCATCCTACGACAACTTGCTGCACTTCAAGCACCAACGCCACCACCAGCAACCAATTTTTAACAACAACCAGTTCCCCACCACCAATTCATGCCACCACCAAATCCACCCTTGCGCCAACCAATGGGTTCAATGACCACTCACGCACAAGCACCATCAACGGTTCCCAGGTACTTTAAACTTAACTTTCCTACATATGATGGCTCTAAAGATCCTTTATAGTGGTTCACGAAATGTGAACAATTCTTTTATCATCAACAAACGGTGGAAATGGACAAGGTTACTTTGGCCGCCTACCACATGCTCGATGAAGCGCTCATGTGGTTCCATCACTACCGAAATGTCCATTCCATTCAGGATTGGCTGCACTTTAAACATGCTTGCCAGTTAAGGTTCAGACCTCCAGCTAGCAGCAACCCAGTGGGGGAATTGATCAACTACAAATAGACCAGCACGAGGTTTACCAAAAAACGTTCCAAGAAAGGTTGGCCAGAGCTAGTGAATTTGTTCCTCCTCACCTACATGTTCAGATTTTTAATGCTAGATTGACAGAGGCAGTCAGATTGGAAGTGGAATTACTGGGTCCAACAAATTTGGACTCTGCAATGAATTATGCCAGGGCTGTGGAGCACAAACAGAGAGTTCTAAAAGAGTCTTTACAAAGAAAACCATTTTGGCAAAACAGAACACAGGGTACTGCATTTGGTCCACGTTTTGGGTCCTCTGCCCCTAACCGAGCAGATCAGGCTACTCATGTTCCTCCACACTCTATGCCACGTAAATTTTTGACTAAACAGGAAATGGATGCTCGAAAGGCAAAGGGCCTATGTTTTAATTGTGACGAACAATTCCTGCCCGGACATACCTGTAAACGTTTATTCAGTATTGAATTATTGGAAGCAGATTCAGAAGAGCTTCTTGAAAATGAAATTGTTGAAGAGGTACAATAGGAAGCAGAGCTCTCCCTCCATGCCATGCATGGCCTGCGTAGTTCTAATACCATGCAGGTAAAGGCCAGGTTACATCATCTCATGCTACTTGCTTTAGTTGATTCGGGCAGCACACATAATTTTATCAGTGAACCAGCCGCGCAACAATTGGGCTTGGAAATTCAACAACAAAGGGGTCTCTCAGTTTCAGTGGCCAATGGGGCCAAAATTGCTAGCGTGGGGTTATGTGCTAACACCCCTTTCACCATTGAGGGGCATTCCTTTCAGGCAGATTTACTAGTCATTCCATTGGCTGGATTTGATTTGGTGCTCGGGGTCAAATGGCTCCAGTTATTAGGACCGATATTATTGGACTTTCAGGCTCGGACTATGACATTTTCAGCACCACAGGGCCAGATTACATTACAAGGCATTGTGGCACAGGTCCCTTACGCACTTCACACTTTGCACATTCAACACACGGGTGATGATCAGTTAGCTTCTTTACTTACAGCATTTGCGGATTTATTTAATGACCCTACAGGTCTACCACCAGTGCGTCATTGCGATCACCGCATTCGTTTAAAGTTGGGAACTGATCCAGTAGTGGTGCGGCCTTATCGTTACCCACATATCCAGAAAGATGAAATAGAACGACAGTGCATGCATATGCTCGCTCAGGGTGTGATCCAGCCCAGTCGATCTCCTTTCTCCTCACCAGTGTTACTTGTACGTAAAAAAGATAAATCTTTGAGATTTTGTGTCGACTATAGGCAACTAAACTTGCACACAGTTAAGGACAAGTTCCCCATTCCAGTTGTGGACGAGTTGCTGGATGAGTTACATGGTGCTACAATTTTTACCAAATTAGATTTGAAATCGGGCTATCATCAAATACGAGTTCACCAGGCAGATGTGGAGAAGACTGCCTTCCGCACACATCACGGTCATTTCGAGTTCCTCGTCATGCCCTTCGGTCTCTCCAATGCACCATCCACCTTTCAGGCCCTCATGAATGAGGTCTTTTCATCACTTCTGCGCCACTATGTGTTAGTCTTTTTTTATGACATTCTAGTCTACAGCAAAAATTGGGAAGAACATCTCCACCACCTCCACCAGGTATTTACCATTCTACGCTCTCATCATTTGGTTTTGAATCAATCAAAATGTGCTATGGGCACATCTGAGGTGGCATATTTGGGCCACGTCATATCAGCTGGGGGCGTGAAAGTTGACCAGAGTAAGATTCAGGCAGTTACAGATTGGCCGGTTCCCACCTCCACTACAGCATTAAAGGGCTTTTTGGGCTTAGCGGGATATTATAGAAAATTTATCCAATCTTATGGACAGATAGCCGCACCACTCAACAACCTGCTCAAAAAAAATGCCTTCCACTGGTCTTCTTCAGCAGAACAGGCATTTAACCTGTTAAAGGAGGCCTTAGCCTCAGCGCCAGTCCTACAATTACCAGATTTTGAGGCAGAATTTGTGGTGGAATGTGATGCCTCCGGGGGAGGTATAGGGGCAGTGTTACAACAATTGGGGCACCCCATTGCTTATTTCAGTCGTCAGTTGGGACAACACCACCATGAGTTAGCTGCATATGAGAGGGAATTGATTGGGTTAGCCAAGGCTGTCCAACATTGGCGACCGTATCTTTGGGGAAGACCGTTTCTCATTCGTACAGATCATTGCAGCCTCAAGTATCTTCTGGAACAGCGCCTCACCACATCCCCACAGCAGCATTGGTTAACTAAACTCATGGGCTTTGATTTTACGGTTCATTATAAGCCAGGTAGTTCGAATTTGGGGGCTGATGCCTTATCACGTCGGGATATTTCCACCACTCAAATTTATGCTATCAGTCACCCACGTGCACTGCTATTAGATTCTATTCGTGAGGAAGTAAATCAATATCCGGATCTTATGTCTTTATATCAGGATATTCAACAGGGAACACCTGCTCCTCATTGGACGATTCAGGATCGTCTCATTCTCTACAAAAATAGGATATTTTTACATAATACATCACCACTTCTTCACACCATCCTGTCCTCTATCCATGATAGCACACATGAGGGTCGACAGAAAAATTATTTCCGAATCAGTCGGGACTTTTACTGGAAGGGCATGAAGACCACAATTGCTGATTATGTCGCTGCTTGTCAGATTTGTCAAAGAAACAAGGCCGAATCCTTAAGTCCAGCTGGCCTACTGCAACCTCTGCAACTACCATCTCAAATCTGGTCTGATATTTCCATGGACTTCATTGTTGGAATTCCCATTTCATCAGGTAAATCGGTGATATTTGTCGTCGTTGATCGGTTTTCAAAATATGGGCACTTCCTTGCTTTGGCGCATCCATATACTACTGCTCAGGTCGCTCAATTATTTATGGACAACATTGTCAGATTACATGGAATTCCCTCATCCATTATCAGATACAGGGATGCAATTTTTACCAGTCTCTTTTGGAAGGAATTATTCAAATTACAGGGCACCCAATTGGCATTTTCGTCAGCCTATCACCCACAAACGGATGGACAAACAGAGGTTGTCAATCGCACTATTGAAATGTATCTTCGTTGTTTTGTGGGGGACGCACCTAGAAGATAGGTGAAATGGCTTTCATGGGCAGAATTTTGCTATAACACATCTTACCACACAGCACTGGGTACTACTCCCTTCAGGGTAGTTTATGGCAGAGATCCACCTCGTTTGTTACCATATGAACCGGGGGCATCCAAAGTCGTCACTTTGGACCAAGCATTAGCTGAACGAGATGCTATGCTCACTGAGGTACGTACACATCTGCAAGCGGCCCAACACTCTATGAAACACTTTTATGATAAGAAGCACCGGGAGGCATCTTATTGCCCTGGAGACTATGTGTGGTTAAAGCTTCAACACTACCGCCAGCTGTCCATGACTGCAGCCAAGCGCCATAAGCTGTCTCCAAAATATTATGGTCCATTTCCGATATTGGACCAAATTGGGCCCGTGGCATACCGTTTGCAGCTCCCACCGGAAGCAAAGATCCACAATGTATTTCACGTCTCCCAATTGAAGCCCTTCCAGGGTGACTCACCCCTACTACACACTCCACTGCCGCCACTACATGAGGGCAGAGTCCTTTCTATTCCAGCTCAGGTAATACAAGCACGCCACATTCAAGGGGATTGGGAAATTCTAGTCCAGTGGGCCGATGCCGATCCCAGTGACACCACATGGGAGCAGTTATCAACATTTCGACTTTTATATCCTTCCTTCGAGCTTGAGGACAAGCTCTTTCTCCAGGAGGGGGGTGATGTTATGGACTCTATAGCATCACGAGTTACCAACAGGCGTAGGAATTAATTAATGTGTTTTTCAATTCCCATGTAATTGTCTTTGGTTTGGGTTGGTTTAGCATTTATTGGTTTGAACCATTGACCCAAGTGGTCTTTAGGGTTTTGGACGTCCTCCACCCTATTTAAGGGGACGGCTAGGGTAATGAAGATTATGAATTGAGTTCACTCTAGTTAACGTAATTTAGATAAACAGGTCAAGAGCTCCTTCAAGCTCTCTTCCGAATTTCCCCAGTTCTCCTTTCCGAAATTCAATCCCCTTCAACCCCTCATTCCATCTCAACGTCAAGCAAGATAATGGAAGGAAGAGAAGAGAGGAGGGTGACAAGATCCATGGCTCGTGAGGATCCTAACATTATGTAAGGAAAAAATTTAAAGCAATAACAAATGTAAGTATAGAAAATTTATTCACACACCACAAACGAACACAAAAGTTTTGTTATCCAAGTTTGGGACATTCCACTAGTTCAACAACCCCATTAGCTTGGAATTTTATGAGAATGAGATTTTTCTACACATGCTTTAAATATTGGACAAACATGCTTGAAACATATTAAAGATTTAAATGTCCTATGGATCCAAACCTTTTAAAGAGAATAATAAACGCTCATCAATTCTCAAGTGAACATGCGGTGGGATATTTACCCGAGTCTAACAAGCCATTAATTTGCCCATTTATAAAAAGCTGACCTAACGATCATAGAAGATTGTTAGGTGATTTATCATGCGTAACGGGCAATATTTTTGTATGGAATTACTTATGGGTTGGGAGTCAACACTCAGTTAAAAATCCCCCGCCACCCCTTTTCCCCGTCGATTGCATAACCTGATATATAAAAACTAAAAAGAGTTTACAATCCCTAAAATTTACAGACCCTTTTTTCAATTACCTCTCTACATTTTTGCATTGTGCATTTCAATTTTATATGTATACTTTTTTCTTAAATCAAAACTTGAGTTTTCCCTTTTCCCTTCATCTCGAATACAAAAAAGAGATAAAAGACAAATAGATCACAACGAAATGAAAATTTATGAGTTTACCTTTGGAAAAAATTTAAAGCAATAACAAATATAAGTAAAGAAAATTTATTCGCACACCACAAATGAACACAAAAGTTTTGTTATCCAAGTTTTGGAAATTCCACTAGTTCAACAACCCCAATTGCTTGGAATTTTATAAGGAAGTGGTTTTTCTACACATGCTTTAAAAAATGAATATGCATGCTTGAAACATGTTAAAGATGCAAATGACCTATGGATCCAACCTTTTAAAGAGAAATAACAAATGCTCAATTAAGTCTCAAGTGAACGTGCAGTGGGATATTTACCCGAATCAAACAAGCCATTATTTTTCCCATTTACAAAAAGCAGACCTACCGATCATAGATGATTATAAAGTGATTTAGCTTGCGTAACGGGCTATATTTTTTTAAGGAATGATTTATGGATTGAGAGTCAAAACTCAGTTAAAAATCCACCGCGTCCCCCTTTTCTATTCGATTGCAAAATCTGATATATAAAAACTAAAAAGAGTTTACAATCCCTAAAAATTTCAAACAGTTTTTGGAATTATCTCTCTCTCCATTTTTGCATTGTGCATTTCCATTTCAGATGAATACTTTTTTCTTAAATCAAAACTTGGGGTTTTACTTTTCCCTTCATCTCTTAGAAAAAAAAGAGATAAAAGGAAGAAAATAGATCACAACGAAATGAAAATTTTAGAGTTTATGTATGGAAAAAGTTTAAAGTTACAAATGTAAGGAAAGAAAATTTTTTCACTCACCACAAATGAGCACAAAAGTTTTTTTATCCAAGTTTGGCAAATTCCACTAGTTCAGCAACCCCAATAGCTTGGATTTTTATAAGAAAGAGATTTTTCTACACATGCCGAAAAAAATGGATATGCATGCATGAAACATGTTAAAGATGAAAATAACCTATAGATCCAAACCTTTTAAAGAGAATAACAAATGCTCATTAAATTCTCAAGTGAACGAGCAGTGAGATATTTACCCAAGTCAAACAAGCCATTATTTTGCCCATTTTCAAAAGGCTCACGTAACGATCATAGATGATTGTAAAGTGATTTATCATGCGAAACGGGCTTTTTTTTAAAGGAATGACTTAGGGATTGGGAGTCAACACTCAGTTTTAAAATCCCCAGCCTCCCCTTTTCCCGATGATTGCAAAACCTGATATAAAAAAACTAAAAAGAGTTTACAATCCCTAAAAATTATAGAAACTTTTTAGAATTATCTCTCTCTACATTTGTGCATTGTGTATTTCCATTTTAGATGTTTAATTTTTTCTTAAATCAAAACTTGATTTTTCACTTTTCCCTTCATTTGGTAGAAAAAAAAGAGATAAAATGCAAGTAGATCACAAAGAAATGAAAATTTTAGAGTTTATGTATGGAGAAAATATAAAGCAATAACAAATGTAAGTAAAGAAAATTCATACGAACACAACAAATGAACACAAAAGTTTTGTTTTCCTAGTTTGGGAAATTCCACTAGTTCAACAACCCTAATAGCTTGGAATATTATAAGAAAAAAGATTTTTCTACACATGCTTTAAAAAATGTATAGGCATGCTTGAAACATGTTAAAGATGCAAATGACCAATGGATCTAAACCTTTTAAAGAGAATAACAAATGCTCATTAAATTCTGAAGTGAACGTGTATTGGGATATTTACCCGCGTCAAACAAACCATTATTTTTCCCATTAACAAAAAGCTGACTTAACGATCATAGATGAATGTAAAGTGATTTGCCATGCGGAATGGGCTATATTTCTTTAAGGAATGACTTATGGATAGGGAGTCAACACTCAGTTAAAAATCCCCCGCCTCCCCCTTTTCCCTATGATTGCAAATCCCGATATATAAAAACTGAAAAGAGTTTACAATCCCTAAAAATTATAGACACTTTTTGGAATTATCTCTCTCTACATTTGTGCATTGTGCATTTCCATTTTAGATGTATATTTTTTTCTTAAATCAAAACTTGAGTATTCACTTTTCCCTTCATCTCGTAGACAAAAAAGAGATAAAAGGCAAAAAGATCACAATGAAATGAAAATTTTAGAGTTTATGTATGGAAAAAATTTAAAGCAATAACAAATGTAAGTAAAGAAAATTTTTTACACACCACAAATGAACACAAAAGTTTTGTTATCCAAGTTTGGCAAATTCCACTAGTTCAACAACCCCAATATCTTGGAATTTTATAAGAGAGAGATTTTTCTACACATGCTATAAAAAACCGATGTGCATGTTTGAAACATGTTAAAGATGGAAATGACCTATGGAGCCAAAGATTTTAATGAGAATAACAAACACTCATTAAATTCTCAAGTGAACGTGCGGTCGGATATTTACCCGAGTCAAACAAGCCATTATTTTGTCCATTTATAAAAAGCTGACCTAACGATCATAGATCATGATAAAAGTGATTGATCAAGCGTAACGGGCTATATTTTTTTAAGGAATGACTTATGGATTGGGAGTCAACACTCAGTTAAAAATCCCCCGCCTCCCCCTTTTCCCCACAATTGCAAAACCTGATATATAAAATCTAAAACGAGTTTACAATCCCTAAAAATTATAGACACTTTTTGGAATGATCTCTCTATACATTTGAGCATTGTGCTTTTCCATTGTAGATGTATACTTTTTTCTTAATTCAAAACATAAGTTTTCACTTTTCCCGTCATCTTGTAGAATAAAAAGAGATAAAAGGCAAATAGTTCACAATGAAATTAAAATTTTAGAGTAGAAGTAAGGAACAAATTTAATGCAATAACAAATGTAATAAAATAAAATTTATTCACACACCACAAATGAACACAAAAGTTTTGTCATCCAAGTTTGAGAAATTCCACTAGTTCAACAACCCTAATAGATTGGAATATTATAAGAAAGAGATTTTTCTACACATGCTTTAAAAAATGACCTATGGATCCAAACCTTTTAAAGAGAATAACAAACGCTCATTAAATTCTCAAGTGAACGTGCGGTGGGATATTTACCCGAGTCAAACAAGCCATTATTTTGCCCATTTACAAAAAGCTGACCTAACGGTCATATATGATTGTAAAGCGATTTATCATGCGTTACTAGCTATATTTTTATGAGGAATGACTAATTTATTTGGAGTCAACTCTCAGTTAAAAATCCCTGCCTGACCCTTTTCCCAACGATTGCAAAACCTAATATATAAAAAAAAAGAGTTTACAATCCCTCAAAATTACTGACACTTTTTGGAAATATCTCTTCCTACATTTGTGCATTGTGCATTTCCATTTTAGATGTATACTTTTTTCCTAAATCAAAACTTGAGCTTTCACTTTATGTATGGAAAAAATTTAAAGCAATAACAAATGTATGTAAAGAAAATTTATTCGCACACCACAAATGAACACAAAAGTTTTGTTATCCAAGTTTAGGAAATTCTACTAGTTCAACAACCCCAATAGCTTGGAATTTTATAACGATGTGATTTTTGTACACATGCTTTAAAAAATAAATATGCATGCTTGAAACATGTTAAAGATGCAAATGACCTATGGATCTAAACCTTGTAAAGAGAATAACAAACGCTCATTATATTCTCAAGTGAACATGCAGTGGGATATTTACCCAAATCAAACAAGCCATTATTTTGCCCATTTACAAAAAGCAGACCTAACGATCATAGATGATTGTAAAGTGATTTCTCATCTGTAATGGGCTATATTTTCGTAAGGAATGATTTATGGATTGGGAGTCAACACTCAATTAAAAATCCACCGCGTCCCCCTTTTCTCAGCGATACCAAAATCTGATATATAAAAACTACATTTTTGCATTGTGCATTTCCATTTTAGATGTATACTTTTTTCTTAAATCAAAACTTGAGATTTCACTTTTCCCTTCATCTCGTAGACAAAAAAGAGGTAAAGGCAAATACATCACAATGAAATGAAAATTTCAGAGTTTAGGTATGGAAAAAATTTAAAGCAATTACAAATATAAGTAAAGAACTTTTTTTCACACACCACAAATGAACAAAAGTTTTTTATCCAAGTTTGGCAAATTCAACTTGATCAACAACCCCAATAGCTTGTAATTTTATAAGAGAGAGATATTTTTACAGAGGCTTTAAAAAATGGATATGCATGCTTGAAACATGTTAAAGATGAAAATAACCTATGGATCGAAACCTTTTCAAGATAATTACAAACGCTCATTAAATTCTCAAGTGAACGTGCGGCGGGATATTTACCCGAGTCAAACAAGCCATTATTTTGCCCATTTACAAAAAGCTGACCTAACGATCCTAGATGATGGTAAAGTGATTTACAATGTGTAACGGGCTATATTTTTATAAAGAATGACATATGGATTGGGAGTCAACACATAGTTAAAAATCCCTGCCTCCCACTTTTCTCGACGATAGAAAAACCTGATATATAAAAACTAAAAAGAGTTTCCAATCCCTAAAAATTACAAACACTTTTTGGTATTATCTCTCTCTACATTTGTGCATTGTGTATTTCCATTTTAGATGTATACTTTTTTTCTTAAATAAAAACTTGAGTTTTCACTTTTCCCTTCATCTAGTAGACAAAAAAGAGATAAAGGCAAATAGATCACAATGCATTGAAAATTTTATAGTTTATGTATGGAAAAAATCTAAAGCATTAAAAAATGTAAGTGAAGAAAATTTATTCACTCATCACAAATGAACACCAAAATTTTGTTATCCAAGTTTGGGAAATTTTACTAGTTCAACAACTCCAATAGCTTGGAATTTTATAAGAAAGCGATTTTTCCAGACATGCATTAAAAAAAGTGATAAGCATGCTTGAAACATGTTAAAGATGCAAATGACCTATGGATCCAAACCTTTTAAAGAGAATCCCAAACGCACATTAAATTCTCAAGTGAACGTGCGGTGGGATATTTACTCGAGTCCAACGATCCATTATTTTGCCCATTTACAAAAAGCTGACCTTATGATCATAGATGATTGTAAAGTAATTTATCATCCATAACGGGCTATATTTTTTTAAGGAATGACTTATGGATTGAGAGTCAACACTCAGTTAAAAATCCACCGCCTACCCCTTTTCCCGATGATTGGAAAACCAGATATATAAAAACTAAAAAGAGTTTACTATCCCTAAAAATTACAGACATTTTTTGGAATTATGTCTCTCTACATTTGTACATTGAAAATTTCCACTTTAGATGTATACTTTTTTTGTTAAATCAAAACTTGAGTTTTCACTTTTCCTTTCATCTTGTAGACAAAAAAGAGATAAAGGGCAAAAAAATCATAACTCAATGAAAATTTTAAAGTTTATGTATGGAAAAAATTTCAAGCAATAACAAATGTAAGTAAAGAAAAATTATTCACACACCACAAATGAACACAAAAGTTTTGTTATCCAAGTTTGGGAAATTCCACTAGTTCATCAACTCCATATAGCTTGGAATTTTATATGAAATAGATTTATCAACACATGCTTTAAAAAATGGATGTGCATGCTTGAAACATGTTCAACATGTAAATGACCTATGAATCCAAACCTTTTAAAGAGAATAACAAACGCTCATTAAATTCTCAAGTGAACGTGCGGTGGTATATTTACCCGAGTCAAGCATGGCATTATTTTGCCCATTTACAAAAAGCTGACATAACGATCATGGATGATTGTAAAGTGATTTATCATGCGTAATGGGCTATATTTTTTTAAGGCAGAATTATGGATTTGGAGTCAACACTCGGTGAAAAATTCCCCTCCTCCCCTTTTACCGACGACCACAAAACCTGATATATAAAAACTAAAAAGATTTTACAATCCCTAAAAATTGTAGACAATTTTTGGAATTACCTCTCTCTATATTTGTGCATTGTGCATTTCCATTTTAGATGTATACTTTTTTCTTAAATCAAAACTTGAGTTTTCACTTTTCCCTTCATCTAGTAGACAAAAAAGAGATAAAAGGCAAATAGATCACAACGCAATGAAAATTTTATAGTTTATGTATGGCAAAAATTTAAAGCATTAAAAATTTTAAGTGAAGAAAATTCATTCACGCACCACAAATGAACACAAAAATTTTGTTATCGAAATTTGGGAAATTCCACAAGTTCAACAACTCCAATAGCTGGGAATTTTATAAGAAAGTGATTTTTCTAGACATGCTTTAAAAAATGGATAAGCATGCTTGAAACATGTTAAAGATGCAAATGACCTATGGATCCAAACCTTTCAAATGGAATTCCAAACGCACATTAAATTCTCAAGAGAACGCGCGGTGGGATATTTGCCCGAGCCAAACGAGCCATTATTTTGCCCATTTACAAAAAGTTGACCTTACGATCATAGATGATTGTAAAGTGATTTATCATCCATAACGGGCTATATTTTTATAAGGAATGACTTATGGATTGAGAGTCAACACTCAGTTAAAAATCCGCCGCCTCCCCCTTTTCCCGACGATTGCAAAACCAGATATATAAATACTAAGAAGAGTTTACTTTGCCTAAAAATTACAGATATTTTTTTGAAATATCTCTCTCTACATTTGTGCATTGTAAATTTCCACTTTAGATGTATACTTTTTTTTTTAAATCAAAACTTGAGTTTTCACTTTTCCTTTCATCTTGTAGACAAAAAAGGAGATAAAGGGCAAATAGATCACAACTCAAAGAAAATTTTAGAATTTATGTATGGAAAAAAATTTAAAGCAACAACAAATGTAAGTAAATAAAATGTATTCACACACAACAAATGAACACAAAATTTTTGTTATCCAAAGTTTGGGAAATTCCACTAGTTCATCAACTCCATATAGATTGGAATTTTTTCAGAAATAGATTTTTCAACACATACTTTAAGAAATGATGTGCATGCTTGAAACATGTTAAAGATGTAAATGACCTATGAATCCAAACCTTTTAAAGAGAATAACAAACGTTCATTAAATTCTCAAGTGAACGTGCGGTGGGATATTTACTCGAGTCAAACAAGGCATTATTTTGCCCATTTACAAAAAGCTGACCTAACGATCATAGATGATTGTAAAGTGATTTATCATGCATAATGGGCTATATTTTTCTAAGGAATGAATTATGGATTGGGAGTCAGCACTCAGTTAAAAATCCCCCTCCTCCCCCTTTTCCCTACGGTTGCAAAACCTGATGTATGAAAACTAAAAAGATTTTACAATCCCTAAAAATTACAGACACATTTTGGAATTATCTCTCTCTACATTTGTGCATTGTGAATTTCAATTTTAGATGTAGACTTTTTTACTAAATAAAAACATGAGTTTTCACTTTTCCCTTCTTTTGGTAGACAAAAAAGAGAAAAAAGGCAAAAAGATCACAATGAAATGAAAATTTTAGAGTTTATGTACGGAAAAAATTAAAAACAATAACTACTGTAAGTAAATAAAATTTATTCCCACACCACAAATGAACACAAAAGTATTGTTATCCATGATCGGGTAATTCCACTAATTCAACAACCCCAATAGCTTGGAAATTTATAAGAAAGAGATTTTTCAACACATGCTATAAAAAATGGATATGCATACTTGAAACATCTTAAAGATGCAAATGACCTATGGATCCAAACCTTTTAAAGAGCATAAAAAACGCTCATTAAATTCTTAAGTGAAGGTTAGTGGGATATTTACTCATGTCAAACAAGCCATTATTTTGCCCATTTACAAAAAGCTGACCCAAACGATCATAGGTGATTGTAAAGTGATTTATGAAGCGTAACGGGCTATATTTTTGTAAGGAATGACTTATGGATGGGGAGTCAACACTCGGTTAAAAATCCCCCGCCTGACCCTTTTTCCCGATGAATGCAAAACCTGATGTATAAAAACTAAAAAGAGTTTAAAATCCCTAAAAATTGCAGACACTTTTTGAATTATCTCTCTCTACATTTGTGCAGTGTGCATTTCCATTTTAGAAGTTTACTTTTTACTTAAATATAAACTAGATTTTTCACTTTTTCCTTCATCTCGTAGTCAAAAAAGAGATAAAAGGCAAATAGATCGCAGCGAAATAAAATTTTTAGATTTTATTGAAGGAAAAAATTTAAAGCAATAAAATTGTAATTAATGAAAATTTATTCACACACCACAATTGCACACAAAATTTTTGTTAACCAAGTTTACGAAATTCCACTAGTTCAACAACCCCAATAGCTTGGAATTTTATAAGAAAGAGATTTTTCTACACATGCTTTAAAAAATGGATATGCATGCTTGAAACATGTTAAGGATGCAAATGACTTATGGATCCAAACCTTTTAAAGAGAATAAAAAACACTCATTAAATTCTTAAGTGAATGTGTGGTGGGATATTTACTCGAGTCAAACATGCCATAATTTTGCCCATTTACCAAAAGCTAACCTAACGATCAGAGATGATTCTAAAGTGATTTATCATGTGTAACGGGCTAAATTTTTGTAAGGAATGACTTATGGATTCAAACTTTTTAAAGAGAATAATAACAAACACTCATTAAATTCTTAAGTGAATGTGTGGTGGGATATTTACTCGAGTCAAACATGCCATAATTTTGCCCATTTACCAAAAGCTGACCTAAGGATCATAGATGATTCTAAAGTGATTTATCATGTGTAATGGGCTAAAGTTTTGTAAGGAATGACTTATGGATTCGAAGTCAACACTCAGTTAAAAATCCCCCGCCTCCCCCTTTTCCCAACAAATGCAAAACCTGATATTTTAAAACTAAAAAGAGTTTACAATCCCTAAAAATTACAGACACTTTTTGAATTATCTCTCTCCACATTTGTGCATTGTGCATTTCCATTTTAGATCTATACTTTTTTCTTAAATTAAAACTTGAGTTTTCACTTTTCCCTTCATCTTGTAGAAAAAACATAGATAAAAGGCAAAAAGATCACAACGATATAAAAATCTTAGAGTTTTTGAATGGAAAAAATTTAAAGAAATAAAAAATGTATGTAATGAAAATTTATTCACACACCACAAATGAACAAAAAAATTTTGTTATACAAGTTGGGGAAATTTCACTAGTTCAATAACCCCAATAGCTTGGAATTTTACAAGAAAGAAATTTTTATATACTTGGTTTAAAAAATAGATACGCATGCCTGAAACATGTTAAAGATGCAAATGACCTATGGATCCAAATCTTTTAAAGAGAATAATAAACGCTCATTAAATTCTCAAGTGAACGTGCGGTCGGATATTTTCCCGAGTCAAACAAACCTTTATTTTGCCCATTTACAAAAAGCTGACCTAATGATCATAGATGTTTGTAAAGTGATTGATCATGCGTTACGGGCTATATTTTTGTAAGGAATGACTTATGGATTGGGAATCAACACTCCGTTAAAAATCCCCCGCCTCCCCCTTTTCCTAATGATTGTAAAACCTAATATATAAAAACAGAAAAGAGTTTACTATCACTAAAAATTACAGACACTTTTTGAAATTATCTCTGTCTAAATTTGTTCATTGTGCATTTCCATTTTCGATGTATACTTTTTTCTTAAATCAAAACTTGAGTTTTAACTTTTCCCTTCATATCGTAGACAAAAAAGAGATAAAAGGCAAATAGATCACAACGACACGAAAATTTTAGAGTTTATGTATGGAAAAAATTTAAAGCAATAACAAATGTATATAAATAAAATTTATTCCCATACCACAAATGAACACAAAAGTATTGTTATCCATGTTCGGGAAATTCCACTAGTTCAACAACCCCAATAGCTTGGAATTTTATAAGAAAGATTTTTCAACACATGCTTTAAAAAATGGATATGCATGCTTCAAACATCTTAAAGATGCAAATGACCTATGGATCCAAACCTTATGAAGAGCATAACAAACGCTCATTAAATTATCAAGTGAAGGTGCAGTGGGATATTTACTCGAGTCAAACAAGCCATTATTTTTTACCCATTTACAAAAGCTGACCCTAATGATCATAGATGATTGTAAAGTGATTTATGATGCGTAACAGGCTATATTTTTGTAAGGATTGACTTATGGATTGGGATTCAACACTCGGTTAAAAATCCCCTGCCTCCCCCTTTTCCAGGCGATTGCAAAACCTGATATATAATAACTAAAAAGAGTTTAAAATTCCTAAAAATTGTAGACACTTTTTGGAATTATCTCTCTCTACATTTATGCATTGTGCATTTCCCTTTTACAACTATACTTTTTACTTAGATATACATTTTACTTAAACCAAAACTTGAGTTTTCACTTTTTCCTTCATCTCATAGGCAAAAAAGAGGTAAAAGGCAAATAGATAACAACGAAATAAAATTTTAGATTTTATGTATGGAAAAAATTTAAAACAATAAGAATGGTAAGTAAGGAAAATTTATTCATGCACCACAAATGCAGACAAAAGTTTTGTTAACCTTGTTTACGAAATTTCACTAGTTCAATGACCCCAATAGCTTGGAATTTTATAAGAAAGAGATTTTTCTACACATGCTTTAAAAAATGGATATGCATGCTTGAAACATGTTAAAGATGCAAATGACCTTTGGATCCAAACCTTTTAAAGAGAGTAAAAAATGCTCATTAAATTCTTAAGTGAATGTGCGGTGGGATATTTACCCGAGTCAAATATGCCATTATTTTCCCATTTACAAAAAGCTGACCTAACAATCATAGATGAATGTAAAGTGATTTATGATGCATAACGGGCTAATTTTTTGTAAGCAATAACTTATGGATTTGGAGTCAACACTCAATTAAAAATCCCCCGCCTCCCCCTTTTCCAACCGATTACAAAACCTAATATTTTAAAACTAAAAAGAGTTTACAATCTCTAAAAATTATAGACACTTTTTTGAATTATCTCTCTCTACATTTGTGCATTGTGCATTTCCTTTTTAGATCTATACTTTTTTATTAAATTAAAACTTGAGTTTTCACTTTTCCCTTCATCTTGTAGAAAAAAAAGAGATAAAAGGCAAAAAAATCACAATGAAATAAAAATTTTAGAGTTTATGTATGGAAGTTTTTTTAAGAAATAACAAATGTAAGTAAAGAAAATTTATTCACACACCACAAATGAACACAAAAGTTTTTTTATCCAAGTTCGGGATATTCCACTTGTTCAACAATCCCAATATCTTCGAATTTTATAAGAAATAGATTTTTCTATACTTGGTATAAAAAATCGATATGCATGCCTGAAACATGTTAAAGATGCAAATGACCTATATCCAAACCTTTTAAAGAGAATAATAAATGCTCATTAAATTCTCAAGTGAACGTGCGGTGGGATATTTACCAGAGTCAAATAAACCTTTATTTTGCCCATTTACAAAAAGCTGACATAACGTTCATAGAAGTTTGTAAAGTGATTGATTGTGCGTAATGGGCTATATTTTTGTAAGAAATGACTTATGGATTGGGAATCAACACTCAGTTAAAAATCCCCTGTCTCCCCCTTTTCCCGACGATTGCAAAACATGATATATAAAAACTTAAAAGAGTTTACAATCCCTAAAAATTACAGACACTTTTGCATTTATCTCTCTCTACATTTGTGCATTGTGCATTTCCATTTAGATGTATATTTTTTTCTAAAATCAAAACTTGAGTTTTCAATTTTCCCTTCATCTCGTAGACAAAAAAGGGATAAAAGGCAAATAGAACACAACGAAATAAAAATTTTACAGTTTAAGTATGGAAAAAATTTAAAGAAAAAACAAATGTAAGTGAAGAAAATTTATTACCACGCCACAAATGAACACAAAAGTTTTTTTATGGAAGTTTGGGAAATTCCACTAGTACAACAACCCTAATAGTTTGGAATTTTATTAGAAAAAGATTTTTCTACACATGCTTTAAAAGATGGGTGTGCATGCTTGAAACATGTTAAAAATGCAAATGACCTATGAATCCAAACCTTTTGAAGAGAATAACCAACGTTCATTAAATTAACAAGTGAACGTCCGGTGGGATATTTACCCGAATCAAACAAGGCATTATTTTGCCCATTTACCAAAAGCTGACCTAACGATCATATATGATTGTAAAGTGATTTATCAGGCGTATCGGGCTACATTTTTGTAAGGAATGACTTATGGATTGAGAGTCAACACTCAGCTAAAAATCCACCATCTCCCCCTTTTCCCGACGATTGCAAAACCAGATACCTAAAATTTAAAAAGAGTTTACAATCCCTAAAAATTACAGTCATTTTTTTGAAATTATCTCTCTCTACATTTCTGCATTGTACATTTCCACTCTAGATTTATGTTTTTTTTTTAAATCAAAGCTTGAGTTTCACTTTTCCTTTCCTCTTGTAGACAAAAAAGATAAAAGGCAAATAGATCACAACGCAACGAAAATTTTAGAGTTTATGTATGGCCAAAATTTAAAGCAATAACAACTGTAAGTAAAGAAAATTTATTCACACACCACAAACGAACATAAAATTTTGTTATCCAAGTTTGGGAAATTCCACTAGTTCAACAACCCCAATAGCTTTGAATTTTATAAGAAATAGATTTTTCTACACATGCTTTAAAAAATAGATATGCATGCTTGAAACATGTTAAAGATGCAAATGACCTATGGATCCAAACCTTTTAAAGAGAATAACAAACGCTCGTTAATTTCTCAAGTGAATCTGCGGGGGGATATTTACCCGAGTCAAACAAGCCATTATTTTGCGCATTCACAAAATTATGACCCTAACGATCATAGTTGATTGTAAAGTGATTTATGATGCATAACGGGCTATATTTTTGTAAGTAATAACTTATGGATTGGGAGTCAACACTCGGTTAAAAATTCCATCGCTCCACCTTTTCCCAACGATTGCAAAACCTGATATATAAAAACTAAAAAGATTTTACAATCCCTAAAAATTTTAGACACTTTTTATAATTATCTCTCTCTACATTTGTGCATTGTGGATTTCCATTTTAGATGTATACTTTTTTCTTAAATCAAAACTTGAGTTTTCACTTTTCCATTCATCTCATAGGCAAAAAAAGAGATAAAAGGCAAATAGATAACAACGAAACGAGAATTTTAGAGTTTATTTATGGAAAAAATTTAAAGCAAGAAATTTGTAAATAAAGAAAAATTATTCATTCACCACAAATGAACACAAAAGTTTTTTTATCCAAGTTTATGAAATTCCAGTAGTTCAACAACCCCAATAGCTTTGAATTTTATAAGAAAGAGATTGACCTACACATGCTTTAAAAAGTGGATATGCATGATTGAAACATGTTAAAGATGCAACTGACCTATGGATCCGAACCTTATAAAAAGAATAACAAAGGCTCATTAAATTCTCAAGTGAACGTGCAGTGGGATATTTACCTGAGTCAAACAAGGCAATATTTCACACGTTTACAAAAAGCTCACCTAACGATCATAGATGATTTTAAAGTGATTTATCATGCGTAACTGACAATATTTATTTAAGGAATGTCTTATGGATTGGGTGTCAAGACTCAGTTAAAAATCCACCACCTCCCCCTTTTCCCGACGATTGCAAAACAAGATATATAAAAACTAAAAAGACTTAACAATCCCTAAACATTACAGACACTTTTTGGAATTATCTCTCTCTTAATTTGTGCATTGTACATTGTGCATTTCCATTTATGATGTATACTTTTTTCTTAAAGCAAAACTTGAGTTTTAACTTTTCTCTTCATCTCATGTAAAAAAAAGACATAAAAGGAAAATATATCACAACGAAATAAAAATTTTAGAGTTTATGTATGGAAAACATTTAATGCAATAACAATTGTAAGTCAAGAAAATTTATTCACACACCACAAATGAACACGAAAGTTTTGTTATCCAAGTTTGGGAAATTCCACTAGTACAACAGCCCCAATAGCTTGGAATTTTATAAGAAAGAGATTTTTCTACACATGCTTTAAAAAATGGATATGCATGCATGAAACTTGTTCAAGATGCAAATGACCTATGGATCCAAACCTTTTAAAGAGAATAACAAAGGCTCATTAAATTCTCAAGTGAACGTGCGGTGGGATATTTAGCCGTGTCAAACAAGCCATTATTTTTCCCTTTTACAAAAAGCTAACTTAACGATCACAAATGATTGTAAAGTGATTTATCAAGTGTAACGGGCAATATTTTTGTAAGGAGTAACTTATGGATTGGGGAGTCAACACTCAGTTAAAAATCCCCCGCCTCCCCCTTTTCTAGACGATTGCAAAACCTGTTATATAAAAACTAAAAAGAGTTTACAATCCCTAAAAATTAAAGACACTTTTTGGAATTATCACACTCTACACTTGTGCATTATGCATTTAAATTTTAGAAGTATACTTTTTTCTTAAATTAAAACTTGAGTTTTCACTTTTCCCTTGATCTCGTTGACAAAAAAGCGATAGTAGGCAAATAGATCACAACAAAATGAAAATTTTAGAGTTTATGGATGGAAAGAATTTAAAGCAATAACAATTGTAAGTAGAGAAAATTTATTCACACAACAAATAAACACAAAATTTTTGTTATCCAAGTTTTGGAAATTCCACTAGTTCAACAACCCAAATGCTTGGAATTTTATAAGAAAGAGATTTTTCTAAAGATGGTTTAAAAAATAGATATGCATGCTTGAAACATGTTAAAGATGCAAATGACCTATGGATCCAAACATTTTAAAGGGAATAACAATCGCTCATTAAATTCTCAAGTAAATGTGTGGAGGGATATTTACTAGAGTCAAACAAGCCATTATTTTGCCCATTGACAAAAAGCTGACCTAACGACCATAGATGATAGTAAAGTGATTTATCATGCATAATCGGTTATGTATTTTTTAGGAATAACTTATTGATTGGGTGTTAACACTCAGTTAAAAATCCCCAGCCTCCCCCTTTTCCCGATGATTGCAAAACCTGATATATAAAAACTAAAAGGAGTTTTCAATTCCTAAATATTAGAGAAAATTTTTGGAATTATCTCTCTCTACATTTGTGCATTGTGCATTTACATTTTAGATGTATAATTTTTGCCTAAATTAAAACTTGAGTTTTGACTTTTCCCTTTTCTCGTAGATAAAAAAGAGATAAAAGGCCAATAGATCACGACGAAATGAAAATTTTAGCGTTTATGTATTGAAAAAATTTAAAGCAATAAAAAATGTAAGTAAAGAAATTTTTTTCACACACCATAAATGAACACAAAAGTTTTGTTATCCAAGTTTGGGAATTTTGACTCGTTCAACAACCCTAATAGCTTTGAATTTTATTAGAAAGAGATTTTTCTACACATGTTTTAAAAAATGGATAGGCATGCTTGAAACATGTTAAAGATGTAAATGACCTATGGATCCAAACCTTTTAAAGAAAATAAAAAAGGCTAATTAAATTCTCAAGTGAACGTGCGGTGGGATATTTACTTGAGTCAAACTAGCCATTATTTTGCCCATTTACAAAAAGCTGACCTAACGATCATAGATGCTTGTAAAGTGATTTATCATGCGTCTTGGGCTATATTTTTTTAAGGAATGACTTATGGATCGGTAGTCAACACTCAGTTTAAAATCCCCCGCCTCGCCCTTTTCCCAACGATTGCAAAACCTATTATATAAAAACTAAAAAGAGTTTACAATCCCTAAAAATTATAGACACTTTTTGGAATTATCTCTCTCTACATTTGTGCATTGTGAATTTTCATTTTAGATGTCTACTTTTTTCTTAAATTAAAACTTGAGTTTTCACTATTCCCATCATCTGGAAGACAAAAAAGATATAAATGGCAAATCGATAACAACGAAATGAAAATTTTAGAGTTTATGTATGGAAAAAATTTTAAGCAATAAAAAATGTAAGTAAATAAAATTTATTCACACACTACAAATGAACACAAAGTTTTCTTATCCAAGTTTGGGTAATTCCACTATTTCATCAACCTCAATAGCTTGGAATTTTGTAAGAAAGAGATTTTTCTACTCATGCTTTAAAAAATGGGTATGCATGTTTGAAACATATTAAAGATGCAAATGACCTTTGGATCCAAACCTTTTAAAGAGAATAACAAAAGCTCATTAAATTCTCAAGTGAACGTGCGGTGGGATATTTACCTGAGTCAAACAAGCCATTATTTTGCCCATTTACAAAAAGCTTACCTAACGACCATAGATGATTGTTAAGTGATTTATGATGCATAACGGGCTATATTTTTGTAAGGAATTAGTTATGGATTTGGAGTCAACACTCGGTAAAAAATCCTCCGCCTCCCCCTTCTCCCTATGATTGCAAAACCTGTTATATTAAAACTAAAAAGAGTTTACAATCCCTAAAAATTACCGACAATTTTTGGAATTATCTCCCTCTACATTTGTGCATTGTGCATTTCCATTTTAAAAGTATTCTTTTTTCTTAAATTTAAACTTGAGTTTTCACTTGTTCCTTCATCTTGTAGACAAAAAAGAGATAATACGCAAATAGATTACAACGAAATGAAAGTTTTAGAGTTTATGTATGGAAATAATTTAAAGCAATAACAATTTTAAGTAAAGAAAATTTATTCATACACCACAAATAAACACAAAAGTTTTGTTTTCCAAGTTTGGGAAATTCCACTAGTTCAACAACCTCAATTGCTTGGAATTTTATAAGAAAGAAATTTTTCTACTGATGCTTTAAAAAATGGATATGCATGTTTGAAACATGTTAAAGTTTCAAATGACCTATGGATCCAAATGTTCTAAAGAGAACAAAAAATGCTCATTAAATTCCCAAGTAAATGTTCGATGGGATATTTACCAGAGTCAAACAAGCCATTATTTTGTCCATTTACAAAAAATTGACCTAACGATCATAGATGATTGTAAAGTGATTCAGCATGTGTAACAAGCTATTTTTTTTAAGGAATGACTTATGGATTGGAAGTCAAAACTCAATTAAAAATCCCCCGCCACCCACTTTTCTGGACAAATGCAAAACCTGATATATAAAAATGATAAAGAGTTTACAATCCCTTAAAATTATAGATACTTTTATGAATAATCTCTCTCTACATTTGTGCATTGTGCATTTCCCTTTTAGATGTATACTTTTTTCTTAAATTAAAACTTGAGTTTTCACTTTTCCCATCATGTAGTACACAAAAAAGATATAAAAGGCAAATAGATCTCAACGAAATGAAAATTTTAGAGTTTATGTATGGAAAAAATTTAAAGCAATAACAAATGTTAGTAAAAAAAATTTATTCACACACCATAAATGAACACAAAAGTTTCATTATCCAAGTTTGGGAAATTCCACTAGTTCAACAACCCCAATAGCTTGAAATTTTTAAAGAAAGAGATTTTTCGACACATGCTTTTAAAAAATGGATATGCATGCTTGAAACATGTTAAAGATGCAAATGACCTATGGATCCAAACCTTTTAATGAGAATAACAAATGCTCATTAAATTCTCAAGTGAACGTGCGGTGGGACATTTACCTGAGTCAAACAAGCCATTATTTGGCCCATTTACAAAAGCTGACCTAACGATCATAGATGATTGTAAAGTGATTTATCATGCAAAATGGGCAAAATGTTTTTTAGGAATGAGTTATATATTGGGAGTCAATACTTAGGTAAAAATCCCCCGCCTCCCCCTTTTCCTGACGATTGCAAAACCTGATATATAAAAACTAAACAAGAGTTTACAATCCCTAAAAATTACAGACACTTTTTGGAATTATCTCTCTCTTCATTTGTGCATTGTGCATTTCCATTTTAGATGTATGCTTTTTTCTTAAATCAAAACTTGAGTTTTCACTTTTCCCTTCACCTCGTACGCAAAAAAGAGATAAAAGACAAATAGATCACAACAAAATGAAAATTTTAGAGTATATGAATGGAAAAAATTTAAATCAATAACAAATGTTAGAAAAAAATTTAATCACACACCACAAATGAACAAAAAAGTTTTGTTCTCCAAGTTTGGGAAATTTCACAAACTCAACAACCCCAATCGCATGGAATTTTATAAGAAAGAGATTTTTCTACACATGATTTGAAAATTGGATATGCATGCTTGAAACATGTTGAAGATGCAAATGACCTATGGATCCAAATCTTTTAAAGAGAATAACTAACGCTCATTAAATTCTCAAGTGAACGTGCGGTGGGATATTCACCCGAGTTAAACAAGCCATTATTATGCCCATTTACAAAAAGATGACCTAACGATCATAGATGATTGTAAAGTGATTTACCATGCGTAATGGGCTATATTTTTGTAGGGAATGACTTAAGGATTGAGAGTCAACACTCAGTTAAAAATCCCCTGCCTCCCTCTTTTCTAGACGATTACAAAACCTGATATATAAAAACAAAAAAGAGTTTACAATCCCTAAAAATTATTGAAACTTTTTGGAATTATCTCTCTCTAAATTTGTGCATTGTGCATTTCCATTTTAGATCTATACTTTTTTCTTAAATTAAAACTTGAGTTTTCACTATTCCCTTCATCACGTAGACAAAAAAGAGATAAAAGGTAAATAGATCACAACGAAATGAAAATTTTAGAGTTTAAGTATGGAAAAAAATTTAAAGCAATAACAAATGTAAGTAAAGAAAATTTATTCACAGACCAAGAAATAACACAAAAGTTTTGTTATCCAAGTTTGGGAAATTCCTCTAGTTCAACAACCCCAATAGCTTGGAATTTTATAAGAAAGAGAATTTTCTACACATGCTTTAAAAAATGGATATGCATGCTTGAAACATGTTAAAGATACAAATGACCTATGTATCCAAAACTTTTAAAGAGAATAATAAACGCTCATTAAATTATCATGTGAACGTGTGGTGGGATATTTACCCGAGTCAAACAAGCCATTATTTTGCCCATTTACAAAAACCTGACCTAACGATAATAGATAATGGTTAAGTCATTTATCATGCGTAACGGGCTATATTTTTTTAAGGAATGACTTATGGATTGGGTGTCAACACTCAGGTAAAACCCCCCGCCACACCCTTTTCCTGATGATTACAAAACCTGATATTTAAAAACTAAAAAGAGTTTACAATCCTTAAAAATTACTGACACTTTTTAGAATTATCTCTCTGTACATTTTTGCATTGTGCTTTTCCATTTTAGATGTATACTTTTTTCTTAAATCAAAACTTGAGTTTTCACTTTTCCCTTCATCTTGTACACAAAAAAGAGATAAAAGGCAAATAGATCACAACGAAATGAACATTTTAGAGTTTATGTATGGAAAATTTTTAAAGCAATAATAAAGGTAAGTAAAGAAATTTTTTTCACACACCACAAATGAACACAAAAAGTTTTGTTATCCAAGTTTGGGAAATTCCACTAGTTCAACAACCCCAATAACTAGGAATTTTACCTATGGATCCAAACCTTTGAAAGAGGATAACAAACGCTTATTAAATGCTCAAGTGAACGTGCGGTGGGATATTTACCTAAGTCAAACAAGCCATTATTTTTCCCATTTACAAAAAGCTGACCTAATGATCGTAGAGGATTGCAAAGGCATTTATCATGTGTAATGGGCTATATTTTTTTAAGGAATGACTTATGGATTGGGAGTCAACACTCAGGTAAAAATCCCCCGCGTCCCCCTTTTCTAAATGATGGCAAAACATGATATATAAAAACTAAAAAGAGTTTACAATCCCTAAAAATTGCAGCCACTTTTTTTATTATATCTCTCTACATTTGTACATAGTGCATTTCCATTTAGATGTACAACTTTTTCTTAAATCTAAACTTGAGTTTTCATTTTTCCCTTCATTTTTGACAAAAAAGAGATAAAAGGCAAATAGATCACAGCGAAATGAAAATTTTAGTGTTTATGTATGGAAAAATTTAAACCAATAACAAATGTAAGTAAAGGAAATTTATTCACACACCATAAATGAAACCAAAAGTTTTGTTATCCAAGTTTGGGAAATTCCACTAGTTCAACAACCCCAATAGCATGGAATTTTAGAAGAAATAGATTTTTCTACACATGCTTTAAAAAATAGATTTGCAAGCTTGAAACATGTTAAAGATGCAAATGACCTATGGATCCAAACCTTTTAAAGAGAATAACAAAAGCTCATTAAATTCTCAAGTGAACGTGTGGTGGGATATTTACCTGAGCAAACAAGCTATTATTTTGCCTAGACCTAACCATCATAGAGGATTGTAAAGTGATTTATCATCCGTAACATACAATAATTTTTTAGGGAATGACTTATGGATTGGGAGTCAATACTCAGTTAAAAATCCCCCGCCTCCCCCTATTCCGGACGATTGCAAAACCTCATACGTAAAAAATAAAAAGAGTTTACAATCCCTAAAAATTACAAACACTTTTTGGAATTATCTCTCTACATTTGTGCATTGTGCATTTCCATTTTAGAGATATTCTTTTTTCTTAAATTAAAACTTTAGTTTTCACTTTTTCCTTTATCTCGTAGACAAAAAAGTGATAAAAGGCAAAGAGATCACAACGAAATGAAAATTTTAGAGTTTATGTATGGAAAAAATTGAAAGCAATAACAAATGTATGTAAATAAAATTTATTCATAGACCACAAATGAACACAACATTTTTGTTATCCAAGTTTGGGAAATTCCACTAGTTTAAAAACCCCAATAGCTTGGAGTTTTATCAAAAAGAGATTTTTCTACACATGCTTTAAAAAAAGGATATGCATGCTTGAAACATGTTAATGATGCAAATGACCTATGGATCCAAACCTTTTAAAGAGAATAACAAACGCTCATTAAATTCTCAAGTGAACGTGCGGTGGGATATTTACCCGAGTCACACATGCCTTTATGTTGCCCATTTACTAAAAGTTGATTTAACGATCATAGAGGATTGTAAAGTGATTTATCATGCATAATAGGCTATATTATTTTAGGGAATGACTTATGGAATGGGAGTCAACACTCAGTTAAAAATGTCCCTCCTCCCCCTTTTCCTGACGAATGCAAAACCTGATATATAGAAATTAAAAAGAGTTTACAATCCCTAAAACTTACAAACATTTTTTCGAATTATCTCTATCAACATTTGTGCATTGTGCATTTCCAATTTAGATGTATACTTTTTTCTTAAATAAAAACGTGAGTTTTCACTTTTCCCTTGATCTCTTAGACAAGAAAGAGATAAAAGCCAAATGGATCACAACGAAATGAAAATTTTAGAGATTATGTATGGAAAAAAATTAAAGTAATAACAAATGGAAGTAATGAAAATTTATTCACACACGACAAATGAACACAACTTTTGTTATCCAAGTTTGGGAAATTCCACTAGTTCAACAACCCCAATAGCTTGGAATTCTATAAGAAAGAGATTTTTCTACACATGCTTTAAAAAATGAATATGTATGCTTGAAACATGTTAAATATGCAAATGACCTATGGATCCAAACCTTTTAAAGAGAATTACAAAGGCTCATTAAATTCTCAAGTGACTTTGCGGTGGGATATTTACCCGAGTCAAACAATCCATTATTTTGCCCATCTACAAAAGCTGCCCTAACGATCATAGACAATCGTAATGTGATTTATCATGTGTAACGGGCTTTATTTTTTTAATGAATGACTTATGGATTGGAAGTCAACACTCAGTTAAAAATCCCCCGCCTCCCCCTTTTCCCCTCAATTGCAAAACCTGATATATAAAAACATAAAAGAGTTTACAATCCCTAAAAATTATAGACACTTTTTGGAATTATATCTCTCTACATTTGTGCGTTGTGAATTTCCATTTTAGAAGTATAATTTTTTCTTAAATCAAACACTAGTTTTCCCTTCATCTCGTAGACAAAAAAGAGATAAAAGGCAGATAGATCACAACGAAAAGAAAATTTTAGAGTTTATGTATGGAAAAAATTTTAACCAATAACAAATGTAAGTAAAGAAAATTTATTCACATACCACAAATGAAACCAAAAGTTTTGTTATCCAAGTTTTGGAAATTCCACTAGTTCAACAACCCCAGTAGCATTGAATTTTATAAGGGAGAGATTTTTCTACACATGTTTTAAATAATGGATATGCATGCTTGAAACATGTTAAAGATTCAAATGACCTATGGATCCAAACCTTTTAAAGAGAATAAAAAACGCTCATAAAATTGTCAAGTGAACGTTCGGTGGGATATTTACTCGAGTCAAACAAGCCATTATTTTGCCCATTTACAAAAAGCTGACTTAACGATCATAGGGGATTTTAAAGTGATTTATCATGCTTAACGGGCTATATTTTTGTAGGGAATGACTTATGGTTTGGGAGTCAACACTCAGTTAAAAATCCCCCGCCTCCCCCTTTTTCGGACGATTGCAAAAGCTGATATATAAAAACTAAAAAGAGTTTACTTTCCCTAAAAATTACAGACACTTTTGGAATTATCTCTCTACATTTGTGCATTGTACATTTCCATTTCAGATGTATAATTTTTTCTTAAATTTAAACTTGAGTTTTCACTTTTCCCTTCATCTCGTAGAAAAAAAAGTGATAAAAGGCAAATAGATCACAATGAAATGAAAATTTTAGAGATTATGAATGGAAAAAATTTACAGCAATAACAAATGTAATAACAAATGTAATAACAAATGTAATTAAAGAATTTTTTTTCACACACCACAAATGAACACAAACTTTTTGTTATCCAAGTTTTGGAAATTCCACTAGTTCAACAACCCCAATAGCTTGGAATTTTATAAGAAAGATGTTTTTCTACACATGCTTTAAAAAAAGGATATGCATGCTTGAAACATGTTAATGATGCAAATGACCTATGGATCCAAACCTCTTAAAGAGAATAACAAACGCTCATTAAATTCTCAAGTGAATGTGCGGAGGGATATTTACCTGAGTCTAATAAGCCATTGCCCATTTACAAAAAGCTGACCTAACGATCATAGAGGATTGTAAAGTGATTTATGATGCGTAACGGGCTATATTTTTTTAGGGAATGACTTATGGAATGGGAGTCATTACTCAAGTAAAAATCCCCGCCTCCCCCTTTTCCCGATGATTGAAAAACTTGATATATAAAAACTAAAAAGAGTTTACAATTCCTAAAAAAATCATACACTTTTTTGAATTATCTCTCTCTACATTTCGGCATTGTACATTTCCATTTTATATGTATACTTTTCTCTTAAATTAAAACATGATTTTTCACGTTTGCCTTCATCTCTTCGACAAAAGAGAGATAAAAGGCAAATGGATCACAACAAAATGAAAATTTTAGAGATTATGTAAGGAAAAAATTTAAAGCAATAACAAAGGTAATTATTGAAAATTTATTCACCCACCACTAATGAACATAAAACTTTTGTTATCCAAGTTTGGGAAATTCCACTAGTTCAACAACCACAATAGCTTGGAATTCTATAAGAAAGTGATTTTTCTACACATGATTTAAAAATTGGATATGCATGCTTGAAACATTTTAAAGCTGCAAATGACCTATGGTTCCAAACCTTTTAAAGAGAATAATGAACGCTCATTAAATTGTCAAGTGAACTTGAGGTGGAATATATACCCAAGTCAAACAAGCCATTATTTTGCCCATTTACAAAAAGCTGACCTAACAATCATAGACGATGGTAAAGTGATTTATCAAGTGTAATGGGCTATATTTTTTTAATGAATGACTTATGGATTGGAAGTCAACACTCAGTTAAAAATCCCCAACCTCCTCCTTTTCCTGATGATTGCAATACCTGATATATAAAAACCAAAAAGAGTTTAAAATCCCTAAAAATTATTGACACTTTTTGGAATTATATCTCTCTACATTTGTGCATTGTGCATTTAAATTTTAGATGGATACATTTTTCTCAAATAAAAACTTGTGTTTTCACTTTTCCCTTCATTGCATAGACAAAAAAGAGATAAACGGCAAATAGATTACTATCAAATGAAAATTTTAGAGTTTATGTATGGAAAAAATTTAAAACAATAACAAATTTAAGAAAATAAAATTTATTCACTGACCACAAATGAACACAAATGTTTTGTTATCCAAGCTTGGGAAATTCCACTAGTTCATCAACCCCAATAGCTTGGAATTTTATAACAAAGAGATTTTTCTACACATGCTTTAAAAAATGGATATGCATGCTTGAAACATGTTAAAGATGCAAATGAACTATGGATCCAAACCTTTTAATGAGAATAACAAACGCTCATTAAATTCTCAAGTGAACGTGCGATGGGATATTTACCCAAGTCCAACAAGCCATTATTTTGCCCATTTACAAAAGGCTGACCTAATGATCAAAGATGATTGTAAAGGGATTTATCATCCGTAACAAGCTTTATTTTTGTAAGGACTGACTTATGTATTGGGAGTCAATTCTCAGCTAAAAATCCCCCGCCTCCCCCTTTTCCCGACTATTGCAAAACCTTGTATATAAAAACTAAAAAGAGTTTACAATCCCTAAAAATTATAGACATTTTTTTGAATTATCTCTCTCTATATTTGTGAACTGTAGATCTCCATTTTAGATGTATACTTTTTTCTTAAATCAGAACTTGAGTTTTCACTTTTCCATTCATCTCGTAGACAAAAAAGAGATGAAAGGAAAATAGATCACAACGAAATGAAAATTTTAGAGTTTATGTATGGAAAAAGTTATAAGCAATAACAAATGTAAGTAAAGGAAATTTATTCACTCACCACAAATGAACACAAAATTTTTGTTATCAAAGGTTGGGAAATTCCACTAGTTCACCAACCCTAATAGCTTGGAATTTTATAAGAAAGTGATTTTTCTACATGCTTTACAAAATGGATATGCATGTTTGAAACATGTTAAAGATGAAAATAACCTATGGATCCATACCTTTTAAAGAGAATAACAAACGCTCATTAAATTCTTAAGTGAACGTGTGGAGGGATATTTACCCGAGTCAAACAGCCATTATTTTGCTCATTTACAAAAAGCTGAAGTAATGATCATAGACGATTGTAAAGTGATTTATCATGCGTAACGGGATATATTTTTGTTAGGAATGACTTATGGATTGAGAGTCAAAACTCCGTTAAAAATCCCCAGCCTCCCCCATTTCCCGATGATTGCAAAACCAGATATATAAAAAATAAAAAGAGTTTACAATCCCAAAAAATTACAGACACTTTTTGGAATTATCTCTCTCTACATTTGTGTATTGTGCATTTCCATTTTAGATGTATACTTTTTTCTTAAATCTAAACTTGACTTTTCACTTTTCCCTTCATCTCGTAGACAAAAAAGAGATAAAAGGCAAATAGATCAGTATGAAATGAAAAATTTAGATTTTTTGTATGGAAAAAATTTAAAGCAATAACAAATATAAGTAAAGAATATTAATTCACACACCACAAGTGAACACAAAAGTTTTGTTCTCCAAGTTTGGGAAAGTCCACAAGTTCAACAGCCCCAATAGCTTGGAATTTTTAAAGAAAGAGATTTTTCTACACGTGCTTCAAATAATGGATATGCATGCTTGAAACATGTTTAAGATGCAAATTACCTAAGGATCCAAACCTTGTAATGAGAATAACAAACACTCATTAAATTCTCAAGAGAACATGCGGTGAGACATTTAACCGACTCAAACAAGCCATTATTTTGCCCATTAACAAAACGCTAACCTAATGATCATAAAGGATTGTAAAGTGATTTATCATGCATTACGGGCTATTATTTTTTAGGGAATGATTTATGGATTAGGAGTAAACACTCAGTTAAAATTCACCCGCCTCCTCCTTTTCCCGACGATCGCAAAACCTGATATATAAAAACTAAAAAGTGTTTACAATCCCTTAAAATTACTGACACTCTTTTGAATTATCTCTCTCTACATTTGTGCATTGTGTATTTCCTTTTTAGTTGAATACTTTTTTCTTAAATCAAAACTTAAGTTTTCACTTTTCCCTTTATCTCCTAGACAAAAAAGAGATAAAGGCTAAATGGATCGCAAAGAAATGAAAATTTTAGACAATGTGTATGGAAAAAATTTTAAGCAATAACGAATGTATGTAAAGAAGATTTTTTCACACACCACAAATGAACACAAAATTTTTGTTATCCAAGTTTGGGAACTTCTACTAGTTCAACAACCCAAATAGCTTAGAATTCAATAAGAAAGTGATTTTTCTACACATGCTTTAAAAAATTGATGTGCATGCTTGAAACATGTTAAAGATACAAATGACCTACGGATCCAAACCTTTTAAATAAAATAACAAACGGTCATTAAATTCCCAAGTGAACGTGTAGTGGGATATTTACCCGTGTCAAACAAGCCATTATTTTGCCCATTAACAAAAACTTCACCTAACGATCATAGATGATTGTAAAAAGTTTTATCATGTGTAACGGGCTATATTTGTTTCATGAATGACTTATGGATTGAGAGTCAACACTCAGTTAAAAATCCCATGCCACCCCATTTTCCCGACGTTTGCAAAATTTGAAATATAAAAAATAAAAAGAGTTCACAATCCTAAAAAAATTACAGACACTTTTTGGAATTATCTCTCTCTACATTTGTGCATTGAACATTTACATTTTAGAAGTATACTTTTTTCTAAAATCAAAACTTGAGTTTTCACTTTTCCCATCATCTCGTAGACAAAAAAGAGATAAAAGGCAAATAGATCACAACAAAATGAAAATTTTAGAGTTTATGTATGGAAAAAATTTGAAGCAATAACAAATTTAAGAAAATAAAATTTATTCACACACCACAAATGAACACAAAAGTTTTGTTATCCAAGTTTGGGAAATTCCACCAATTCAACAACCCATTGAGCTTGGAATTTTATAAGAAAGAGATTTTTCTACACATGCTTTAAAAAATAGATGTGCATGCTTGAAACTGGTTAAAGATGCAAATGACCTATGGATCCAAACCTTTTAAAGAGAATAACAAACGCTCATTAAATTCTCAAGTGAATGTGCAGCGGGATATTTGCCCGAGTCAAACAAGCCATTATTTTGCCCATTTACAAAAAGCTGACCTAACAATCATAGATGATTGTAAAGTGATTTATCATGCGTAACGAGCTATATTTTTTTAAGGAATGACTTATGGATTGCGAGTCAACACTCAGTTAAAAATCCCCCGCCTCCCCCTTTTTTCGACGATTGGAAAACCTGATATATAAATTGTAAAAAGCATTTACAATCCCTAAAATTTATAGACACTTTTAGGAATTATCTCTCTCTACATTTGTGCACTGTGCATTTCCATTTTAGATGTATACTTTTTTCTTAAATCAAAAATTGAGTTTTCACTTTTCCCTTCATGTCATAGACACAAAAAAAAAGATAAAAGGAAAATGGATCAAAACGAAATGAAAATTTTTGAGTTTATGAATTCGAAAAATTATAACCAATAACAAATGTAAGTACAGGAAATTTATTCACACACCACAAATGATCACAAAAGTTTTGTTATCCAAGTTTGAGAAAATCCACTGGTTCACCAACCCCAATAGCTTGGAATTTTATAAAATAGAGATTTTTCTACACGCTTGAAAGCATGGATATGCATGCTGGAAACATGTTAAAGATGCAAATAACCTATGGATCCAAACCTTTTAAAGAAAATAACAAACACTCATTAAATTCTTAAGTGAACGATTGGAGGGATATTTACCCGAGTCAAGCAGCTATTATTTTGCCCATTTGCAAAAAGCTGACCTAACGATCATAGACGATTGTTAAGAGATTTATCATGCGTAACGAGCTATATTTTTTTAAGGAATGACTTATGGATTGAGAGTCAACACTCCATTAAAAATCTCCAGCCTCCCCCTTTTTCTTATGATTGCAAAACCTGATGTACAAAAAATAAAAAGAGTTTACAATCCCTAAAAATTACAAACTCTTTTTGGAATTATCTCTCTCTACATTTGTGGATTGTGCATTTCTATTTTAGATGAATACTTTTTTCTTAAATCAAAACTTGACTATTCAATTTTCCCCTCATCTCATAGACAAAAAAGAGATAAAAGGTAAATAGATAACAATGAATTGAAAATTTTAGTTTTTTTGAGTGGAAAAATTTAAACAAATAACAAATGTAAGTAAAGAAAATTTATTCACACACCACAAGTGAACACAAAAATTTTGCTATGCAAGTTTGGGAAACTCCACAAGTTCAACAACCCAATAGCTTGGAATTTTAAAGAAAGAGATTTTTCTACACATGCTTTAAATAATGGATATGCATGCTTGTAACATGTTTAAGATGCAACTTACCTATGGTTCTAAACCTTTTAAAGAGAATAAAAAATGCTCATTAAATTCTCAAGTGATCGTGTGGTGGGATATTTACCCGAGTCATACAAGCCATTATTTTGCCCATTAACAAAAAGCTGACCTAACGATCATAGACGATTGTAAAGTGATTTATCTTGTGTAATAGGCTATATTTTTTTAAAGAATGACTTATGGATAGGGATTCAACACTCAGTTAAAAATCCCCCGCTTCCCCCTTTTCCCGACGATTGCAAAACCAGATAAATAAAAACTAAAAATAGTTTACAATCCCTTAATATTACAAACACTTTTTGGAACTACATCTCTCTATATTTTTGCATTGTGCATTTCCATTTTGGATGCATACATTTTCGTTAAAAAAAAACTTGAGTTTTCACTTTTCCCTTCATCTCGTAGACAAAAAAGAGATAAAAGGCAAATATATCACAATGAAATGAAAATTTTTGAGTTTATGTATGGAAAAAATTTAAAGCAATAATAAATTTAAGTAGAGAAAACTTATTCACACACCACAAATGAAAAAAAAAAATTTGTTATCCAAGTTTTAGAAATTCCACTAGTTCAACAACTCCAAGAGCTTGGACTTTCATAAGAAACAAATTTTTCTACACATGTTTTAAAAAATGGATATGCATGCTTGAACATGTTAAAGATGCAAATGACCTATGGATCCAAACCTTTTCAAGAGAATAACAAATGCTCATTAAATTTTCAAGTGAAGGTGCGGTGGGATATTTACCCGAGTCAAACATGCCATTATTTTTTCCTTTTACAAAAAGTTGACCTAACGATCATTGATCATTGGAATGTGATTTAGCATGTGTAACGCGCTATATTTTTGTAAGGAATGACTTATGGATTGGGAGTCAACACTTAGTTAAAAATCCCCCACCTCCCCCTTTTCCCGACGATTGCAAAACCTGATATATAAAAACTAAAATCAGTTTACAATCCCTAAAAATTACAGACACTTTTTGGAATTATTTCTCTCTACATTTTTGCAATGTCCATTTCCTTTTTAGATGTATACTTTTTTCTTAAATCGATACTTGAGTTTTTACTTTTCCCTTAATCTCGTAGACCAAAGAGAGATCAATGGCAAATAGATCACAACAAAATGAAAAATTTAGAGTTTATGTAAGAAAAATATTTAAAGAAATAACAAATTTAAGTAAAGAAAATTTATTCACACACCACAAATGAACACAAAAGTTTTGTTATCCTAGTTTGGGAAATTCCACTAGTTCAACAACCCCAATAGCTTGGAAGTTTATAAGAAAGAGATATTTCTACAGATGTTTTAAAAAATAGATATGCATGCTTGAAACATGTTAAAGATGCAAATGACCTATGGATCCAAACATTTGAAAGAGAATAACAAACGCTCATTAAATTATCAAGTGAACGTGTGGTGGGATATTTACCCGAGTCAAACAAGGTATTTGCCCATTTACAAAAAGGTGACCTAATGATCATAGATAATTGTAAAGTGATTTATTATGTGTAACGGGCTATATTTTTGTATGGAATGACTTATGGATTGAGAGTCAACACTCAGTTAGAAATCCCCTGCCTCCCCCTTTTTCCGACGATTGCAAAATCTGATATATGAAAACTAAAAAAAATTTACAATCCAAAAAAATTACAGAAATTTTTTGGAATTATCTTTCTCTACATTTGTGCGTTGTGCATTTCCATTTTAACGTATACTTTATTCTTAAATCATAACTTGAGTTTTCACTTTTCCCTTCAACTCGTAGACAAAAAAGAGATCAAAGGCAAGTAGTTCACAACGAAATGAAAATTTTAGAGTTTACGTATGGAAAATATTTCAAACAATAACAAATGAAAGTAAAAAAAATTTATTCACACACCACAAATGAACACAAATTTTTTGTATCCAAGTTTTGGAAATTCCACTAGTTCAACAACCCCAATAGCTTGGAATTTTATAAGAAATAGATTTTTCTACGTATGTTTTAAAAAATGGATATGCATGCTTGAAACACATTAAAGATGAAAATGACCTATGGATCTAAACCTTTTAAAGAGAATAACAAATGCTAATTCAATTCTCAAGTGAACGTACAGTTGGATATTTACCCAAGTCAAACAAGCCATTATTTTGCCCATTTACAAAAAGCTGACTGACCTAACGATCATAGACGATTGTAAAGTGATTTATCTTGTGTAATGGGCTATATTTTTTTAATGAATGGCTTATGGATTGGGAGTCAACACTCAGTTAAAAATCCCCCGCCTCCCCCTTTTCCCGACGATTGCAAAACCTGATATATAAAAACTAAAAAAAGTTTGCAATCCCTTAAAATTACAAACATGTTTTGGAATTATATCTCTCTTCATTTTTGCATTGTGCATTAAATTTTTAGATGCATTCTTTTTTGTTAAATCAAAACTTGAGTTTTCACTTTTCCCTTCATCTCGTAGACAAAAAAAAGATAAAAGGCAAATATATCACAATGAAATAAAAATTTTGGAGTTTATGTATGTAAAAAATTTAAAGTAATAATAAATTTAAGCTAAGAAAACTTATTCACACACCACAAATGAACACAAAAGTGTGGTTATCCAAGTTTTGGAAATTCCACCAGTTCAACGACTCAATAGCTTGAAATTTTTCAAGAAAGAGATTTTTGTACACATGTTTTAAAAAATGGATATGCATGCTTGAAACATGTGAAAGATGCAAATGACCTATGGATCCAAACCTTTTAAAGAGAATAACAAACGCTCATTAAATTCTCAAGTGAAGGTGCGGTGGGATATTTACCCGAGTCAAACAAGCCGTTATTTTTTCCTTTTACAAAAAGCTAACCTAACGATCATAGATCACTGGAATGTGATGTATCATGGGTAAAAGGCTATATTTTTTTAAGGAATGACTTATGAATTGGGAGTCAATACTTAGTTAAAAATCCCCTGCCTTCCCCTTTTCCCTACGATTGGTAAACCTGATATATGAAAACTAAAATCAGTTTACAATCCCTAAAAATTATAGACCCTTTTTGGAATTATCTCTCTCTACATTTGTGCATTGTGCATTTCCATTTTAGATGTATACTTTTTTCTTAAATCAAAACTTGAGTTTTCACTTTTCCTTTCATCTCGTAGACCAAAAAGAGATAAAAGGCAAATAGAACACGACAAAATGAAAATTTTAGAGTTTATGTATGGAAAAAAATTAAAGAAATAACAAATTTAAGTAAAGAAAATTTATTCACCGGGCACAAATAAACACAAAATTTTTGTTATCCTAGTTTCAGAAATTCCACTAGTCCAACAACCCCAATAGCTTGAAATTTTATAAGAAAGAGATTTTTCTACAATTGTTTTAAAAAATTGTTATGCATGCTTGAAACATGTTAAAAATGCAAATGACCTATGGATCCAAACCTTTGAAAGAGAATAACAAACTGTCATTAAATTATCAAGTGAACGTGTGGTGGGATATTTACCCGAGTCAAACAAGCTATTATTTTGGCCATTTACAAAAAGTTGACCTAACGATCATTAATGATTGTAAAGTGATTTATTATGTGTAATGGGCTATATTTTTCTAAGGAATGACTTATAGAATGTAAGCCAACACTCAATTAAAAATCCCCCGCCTCCCCCTTTTCCCAACGATTGCTATTGAATTTATTGAAATGTGAAATATTTCATTGACATCAATAACTTGTTGTAATTAGAGTACATGAACCTCTATTTATAATTGAGGAAGGATGTAGAGTCCTTATACAACTTATCATTAAATTCTAATTACATTACAACTCTAACTCTTCAATTTAAGTAAGTCTAATTTACGTAAGTCGTTCTAAACAACTAGAAGACTAACTTGAGTAGAACTAGGAGTCTTTCTTGATTTTCCAACTGATGTGATAAGGATGCCAGCTCATGGTAATGATTGTGGGTCCTACTTCTTATGGGCTTTGGCCCATCTTGTGGGCCTTCCTTGGTCATGTGGTCCATCTTATAATACTCTTCCTTGGTCTTATGGGCTTAGGCCCATCTTCTAATACACTTCAATATGTGAGTCTTCCTTGGTCATGTGGGCTTGGGCCCTGTCTTCCATCACACCCCCTCAAGCTAGGGGTGAGAGAACAACATGAACTCCCAGCTTGCTACAAATGATGTATAGAATAATTTTATTTTATTTTTATAAAATGGCACATCTTCGTATATGCCTTCATTTTTCAACATTCCCCTCTCGCTGTTGCGTCCTTCATTGAGGTCCTGCGGTATTATATAAGTGAGAGTAAAAATCACTCCTAGCCGGTAAGCCATTGCTTCATAATCCAGTCCTAATGCTGGATGTAGGCCACACTCCACTGCTATCGGTAGTGTGTCTATCGGCATTGCTCTAAAGTGTCCACCACCGTGTCCTTTCACAGGACAATGACTCTCAAGTTGTAGGAGTCATAAAAGCCATTACATTGGGGGGGGGGGGGGGGGGGGGGGGGGGGGGGGGGGGGGGGGGGAAGGGATAACATAGATGTAATAATAAGTTTCTCCATCATGGTTTCCTAACCGAGATATTTTTTGACAGGGTATCTTCTGTCATGGATTCCCAACCGTGATATTATTTTTTTTGACAGGGCCCATCATGGTTTCCAACCTTGATATTTTTTTATAGGGTATCCTCTATCATGGTTTCCTTACAGGTAAAATAAATGATGATATGAGGCCACCTCTTCTTCAATAATAATGTCCCCAAAGAGACATAATAGCAGCAACTGTATATAACACAACCATCTTCCAACACATATAACACAAACCAAATAATAAACTTTGTGCTCCCCTTTTCTTGAATATTTTGGTCACATAAACTTATTCACAACATATGAAATAAAATACCTCTTTCTTGTACTTCTTCTACTTCTCCCCCTCAAGTTGGGATGTAATGGCAGTGATCCCACCTTGAACCAAATATCATAGATGTATCAATAAGCCCAAATAAAAGAGATGTATAAATAAACATTCAAACCATGGATAAGTGAGTTTTCCTAATATATCAACTCAAAAAGTGACACAAAATAATTGGCATAAATTCGAATTTTTCAATATATAAGAATACCAGCATGACCTTTGATTCTTCCATTGCGAATATATCTTTAAATATAGATCAGATTGATATGAAATTTTCATCGTCTGAAACTAGACTTAAATATATTTCATCCATGTATAACTTCTCTTCATAAAATATAAATATCATAAGATAAATAATCTGATAGATTTCGGTCTCTGTCATCTGGCCGAACTAAGTACTGTTTGCAATCTGACCTACGCTCATTCAAATATCGATATCTCTCTGTCGATAACTCTAATTGGAACAAATCTTTATTCTTTGGAAATTAGACTCAAATATATTTCGTTAAATATGTATCTTGTAATATTAAAAAGCACATATAGAGTTAAAACTCTAAAATCAAACTATGGGTGTAGGGTCTGAAAAAAAATAACTACGAACCTAGACTTCGGGTTTAGGGTTTAGAGAAAGGATCACATTACCTCCGTGAGTGGACCAAGTCAACTCACAGAACCTGCTCTGATACCATGTTAAATTTATGGAAAAGTGAAATATTTCATTGACATCAATAACTTGTTGTAATCAAAGTACATGAATCTCTATTTATAATAGATGTTGAATTTATGGAAAAGTGAAATACTTCATTGACATCAATATCTTGTTGTAATTAGAGTACATGAACCTCTATTTATAGTAGAGGAGGATGTAGAGTGCTTATACAACTTATCTTTCAATCCTAATTACATTAAAACTCTAACTCTTCAATTTAAGTAAGTCTAATTTAAGTAAGTCTATCTAAACAACTAACTTGAGTTTCTTGATCTTCCAGCTGATGTGATAAGGATGCCAGCTCTTGGTAATCATTGTGGGTCCTACTTTTTATGGGCTTGGGCCCACCTTGTGGGCCTTCCTTGGTCACGTGGCCCATCTTATAATACTTATATATGTGGGCCTTCCTTGGTCTTATGGGCTTGGGCCCATCTTCTAACACACTTCAATATATGAGTCTTCCTTGGTCGTTTGCTCTTGGGCCCTGTCTTCCAACATTTCCTCTCAACCTGGGGGTGAGAGAACAACATGAACTTCCAGCTTGCTGCAAATGATGCATAGAATTTTTTTTTTTTTTTTTATAAAATGGCACATCTTCGAATATGCCTTCATCTTTCAACATTCCCCCTCATGATGTTGAGTCCTTCATTGAGGCCCTGCAGCATTACATAAGTGAGAGTAAAAATCACTCCTAGCCGGTAAGCCATTTCTTCATAATCCAGTCCTAATGCTGGATGTAGGGCACACTCCACTGCTATCGGTAGTGTGTCTATCGGCATTGCTCTGAAGTGTCCACCACCATGTTCCTCCACAGGACAATGATTCTCAAGTGGTAGGCATCATAAAAGCCATTACACGGGGGGGGATGGGGATAACATAGATGTAATAATAAGTTCCTCTGTCATGGTTTCCCAATCGTGATATTTTTTTACAGGGTCTATCATGGTCTCTCAACCGTGATATTTTTTGACAGGGTATTGTCATGTTTTCCCAACCATGATATTTGTTTTTTGATAGGGCCCATCATGGTTTCCCAACCGTGATATTTTTTGATGAGGTAAAATAAATGATGATATGAGGCCACCTCTTCTTCAATAATAATGTCCCCAAAGAGACATGATAGCAGCAATTGTATATAACACGACCATCTTCCAACACATATAAAACAAACCAAATAATAAACTTTGTAGAAGGACCCATGAAATAATCATAATCCGATATAAATATTTTTTCTTAGATGCACAAACTTCATCTTTTGTGCTCCCCTTTTCTTGAATATTTTGGTCACATAAACTTATTCACAACATATGAAATAAAATACCTCTTTCTTGTACTTCTTCTACTTCTCCCCCTCATGTTGGGAGGTAATGGCAGTGATCCCAGTTTGAACCAAATATCATAGATATAGAAATAAGCCCAAATAATAGAGATGTATAAATAAGCCATATAACCAGCGAGAAGTGACATATTTTTCTGATATATCAACTCAAACAGTGACGCAAAACAATTGGCTTAAATTCGGATTTTCAATGTAACAGAATACCAGCATGACCTTTGATTCTTCCAATGCGAATATATCTTTAAATATAGATCATATTGACATAAAATTTTCTTCTTCCTAAACTAGAATTAAATACCTTTCATCCAAGTATCATAAAATATAATTATCAGAAGATAAATAATTTGATAGGTTTCAGTCTTTGTCATCTGGCCAAACTAAACACTGTTTCTCCTGTTTTTCTAGAATGACCATTGACTCTTCAAAGATCAATATCTCCTTATAATAAAATCTTAACGAGAATTGGTTGAATAGGTAAGAAACTAGACTTATGTATATTTCTTTTCATATATATTTATCCATATAAAATCTCTTTCTTGATATCATAAAATACCTCAGAATTTGAAGATTTCTCCTGTAGCTCGAACCTCTATTCCATTCTAACCATTGCTGCTTCAAACATCGATTTATCTTTGTAGCTAACTCAGATAAAAAATTAGTTGAATAGGTAAAAGAATAGACTTACAGATATTTCTTTTAATATATATTTCTCCATATAAAGTCTAGTTCTTTATATCAAAAAAATAACTCAGAATCGAAAGATTGCTGCTGCTGCTCAAGCCTTTTTGCAATCTGACCTACGCTCATTCAAATATCGATATCTCTCTATAGATAACACTGATTGGAACAAATAGGCTTTCTTTGGAAATTATACTCAAATATCTTTCCATAAATATACAATTTGAAATATAAAAAACTATTTATAGAGGTAAAAAACACGAATCAAACTATCGGTGAAGACACAAAAAAAAAAAACTACAAACCTAGACTTAGGGTTTAGGGTTTAGAGAAAAGAATCACATTACCTCCGTGAGTTGACCAAATCAACTCACATAACCTGCTCTGATACCATGTTGAATTTATGGAGAAGTGAAATACTTCATTGACATCAATAACTTATTGTAATCAGAGTACATGAACCTCTATTTATAGTAGAGGAGGATGTAGAGTCCTTATACAACTTATCATTCAATCCTAATTACATTACAACTCTAAGTCTTCAATTTAAGTAAGTCGAATTTAAGTAAGTCTTTCTATACAACTAGAAGACAAACTTGAGTAGAGCTAGGTGTCCTTCTTTATCTTCCAACTGATGTGATAAGGATGCCAGCTCATGGTAATCATTGTGGGTCCTACTTCCTATGAGCTTGGGCTCATCTTGTGGGCCTTCCTTGGTCATGTGGCCCATCTTATAATACTCTTTTATATGTGGGCCTTCCTTGGTCTTATGGGCTTGGGCCCATCTTCTAATACACTTCAATATGTGAGTCTTCCTTGGTCATGTGGGCTTGGGCCCTGTCTCTTTCTTGATAACAAAAAATACCTCGGAATCTGAAGATTGCAGCTACTGCTCAATCCTTTTTTCCATCTGAACTATGCTCATTCAAATATTGATATCTCTCTTTAGAAAACTCCGATTGGAAAAAAATCATTCTTCTTTGGAAAGTAGACTAAAATATATTTTCGGCAGTATATATGTTGCAATATTAAAAACTATGTATAGAGGTAAAAATCTAAAATCAAACTATGGGTGTAAGGTCTAAAAAAAATAACTACGAACCTAGACTTGGGGTTTAGGGTTTAGAGAAAAGGATCACATTACCTCCATGAGTTGACCAAGTGAACTCACAGAACCTGCTCTAATACCATGTTGAATTTATGGAAAAGTGAAATACTTCATTGACATCAATAACTTGTTGTAATCAGAGAACATGAACCTCTATTTATTATAAAGGATGTAGAGTCCTTATACAAATTTTCATTCAATCCTAATTACATTACAACTCCAACTCTTCAATTTAAGTAAATCTATCTAAACAACTAGAAGACTAACTTGAATAGAACTAGGAGTCTTTTTGATCTTCCAACTGATGTGATAAGGATGCCAGCTCAAGGTAATCATTGTGGGTCCTACTTCTTATGGGCTTGGGACCATCTTGTGGGCCTTCCTTGGTCATGTGCCCATCTTATAATACTCTTATATATTTCGGCCTTCCTTGGTCGTATAAGCTTGGGCCCATCTTCTAATACACTTCAATATGTGAGTATTCCTTGGTCGTGTGGGTTTGGGCCCTATCTTCCAAGAATTGCAAAACCTGATATATAAAAACTAAAAAGAGTTTACAATCCCTAAATATTATAGATACTTTTTGGAATTATCTCTCTCTACATTTGTGCATTGTGCATTTCCATTTTGGATGTATATTTTTTTCTTAAATCAAAAGTTGAGTCTTCACTTTTCCCTTCATCTCGTAGACAAAAAAGAGATAAAAGGCAAAAGAGAACACAACAAAATGAAAATTGTAGAGTTTATGCATGGAAAAAATTTAAAGCAATAACAAATGTAAGTAAAGAATATTTATTCACACACTTCAAATGAACTCAAAATTTTGTTATCCAAGTTTTGGAAATTCCGCTTGTTCAACAATCCCAAAAGCATGGAATTATATAAGAAAGAGATTTTTTTACACACATTTTAAAAAATGGATATGCATATTTTAAACATGTTACATATGCAAATGACATATAGATCCAAGCCTTTTAAAGAGAATAACAAACGCTCATTAAATTTTGAAGTGACGTACATCGGGATATTTTACCGAGTCAAACAAACCATTATTTTGCCCATTTACAAAACGTTGACCTAACGATCATATATGATTGTAAAGTGATTTACAATGTATAACTGTCTATATTTTTGTAAGGAATGAGTTATGGATTCGGAGTCAACACTCAGTAAAAAATCCCATGCCTCCCTCTTTTCCCGACGATTGCAAAACCTGAAATATAAAAACTAAAAGGAGTTCACAATCCCTAAAAATTACAGACACTTTTTGGAATTATCTCTCTCTACATTAGTGCATTGTGCATTTAGATTTTAGATATATAATTTTTTCGTAAATAAAGACTTGAGATTTCAGTTTTCCCGTCATCTCGTAGACAAAAAAGAGATAAAAGGTAAATAGATCATAACGAAATGAAATTTTTTGAGTTTATGTATGGAAAAAATTTAAATCAATAACAAATGTAAGTAAATAAAATTTATTCACACACCACAAATGAACACAAAAGTTTTGTTATCCAAGTTTGGGAAATACCACTAGTTCAACAACCCCAATAGCTTGGAATTTTATAAGAAAGAAATTTTTCTACACATGTTTCAAGAAATGGATATGCATGCTTGAAACATTTTAAAGATGCAAATGACCTATGGATCCAAACCTTTTATAGAGAATAACAAACGCTCTATAAATTCTGAAGTGAATGTGCGGTGGGATATTTACCCGAGTCAAACAAGCCATTATTTTACCTATTTACAAAAGGTTGACCTAACGATCATAGACGATTGTAAAGTGATTTAACATGCGTAACAGGCTATATTTTTTGAGGAATAACTTATGGATTGGAAGCCAACATTCAATTAAAAATCCCCCGCCTCCCCCTTTTCCTGACGATTGTAAAACCAGATATATAAAAACTAAAAAAAGTGCACAATCCCTTACATGTACAGAAACTTTCAGAATTATCTCTCTCTACATTTGTGCATTATGCATTTCTATTTTAGATATATACTTTTTTTCTTAAATCAAAACTTGAGTTTTCACTTTTTCCTTCATTTTGTAGACAAAAAAAGAGATAAAAGGCAAATAGATCAAAATGAATGAAAATTTTAGAGTTTATGTATGGAAAAAATTTAAAGAAATAAAAAATGTAAATAAAGAAAATTTATTCACACACCACAAATGATCACAAAAGTTTTGTGATCCAAGTTTGGGAAATTCTTCTAGTTCAACAACCCCAATGACTTGGAATTTTATAAGAAATAGATTTTTCTACACATGTTTTAAAAATGTATTTGCATGCTTGAAACACGTTAAATATACAAATGACCTATGGATCCAAACCTTTTAAAGAGAAAAAAACACTCATTAAAATCTCAAGTGAACGTGCGGTGGGATATTTACTTGAGCCAAACAAGCCATTATTTTGCTCATTTACAAAGAGCAGACCGACCAATGATAGATTATTGTAAATTGATTTATCATGAGTAATGGGCTATATTTTTGTATGGAATGACTTATGGATTGGGAGTCAACACTCAGTTAAAAAACCTCCGCCTCCCCCTTTCCCCGACGATTGCAAAACCTGATATATAAAAACGAAAAACGGTTTACATTCCCTAAAAATTACAGACCCTTTTTGGAATAATCTCTCTCTACAATTGTGCATTGTGCATTTTCATTTCAGAAGTATATTTTTATCTTCAATTAAAACTTGAGTTTTCACTTTTTCCTTCATTTGTTAGACAAAAAAGAGATAACAGGCAAATAGATCACAACGAATTGAAAATTTTAGAGTTTATGTATGGAAAAAATAGAAAGCAATTACAAATGTAAGTAAAGAAATTTATTCACACACCAAAAATGAACACAAATGTTTTTTTATCCAGGTTTGGGAAATTCCACTTTTTCAGCAACCCCATTTGCATGGATTATTTTACACATGTTTTAAAAAAAGGATATGCAAGCTTGAAACATGTTAAAGATTCAATTGATCTATGGATCCAAACCTTTTAAACAAAATAACAAACGCTAAATAAATTCTCAAGTGAACTGTGGTGGGATATTTAACCGAGTCAAATAAGCCATTATTTTGCCCATTCAGAAAAAGCTGACCTAACGATCATATATGATTGTAAAGTGATTTATCTTACGTAACGGCCTATATTTTTCTAAGGAAGGACTTATGGATTGGGAGTCACCTTTCAGTTAAAAATTCCTCGCCTCCCCCTTTTCCCGACGATTGGAAAACCTGATATAAAAAAAAAGTTTACAATTCCTAAAAATTACAGACGCTTTTTGGAATTATCTGTCTCTAAATTTTTGCATTGTGCTTTTCCATTTTTTATGTATACTTTTTTCTTAAATCAAAATTGATTTTTCACTTTTCCCTTCTTCTCGTAGATAAAAAAGAGATAAAAGGCAAATAGATCAGAACGAAATGAAAATTTTAGAATTTATGTATGGAAAAAATTTAAAGAAATAACAAATGTAAGTAAATAAAATTTATTCACACACTAAAAATGAACACAAAAGTTTTTTTATCCATGTTTTTAAAATTCCACTAGTTCAACAACCCAAATGGTTTGGAATTTTAAAAGAAAGAGATTTTTCTACACATATTTAAAAAAATGGATATTCATGCTTGAAACGTGTTAAAGATGCAAATGACCTATGGATCCAAACCTTTTAAACAGAATAACAAACGCTCATTAATTTCTCAAGTGAATGTGCGGTTGGATTATTTCCCGAGTCAAACAAGCCAATATTTTGACTATTTAAAAAAGCTTACCTAACGATCGTAGACGATTGTAAAGTGATTTATCATGTGTAACGGGTTATATTTTTGTAAGGAATAACTTATGGATTGGGAGTCAAGACTCAGTTAAAAATCCCATGCCTCCCCTTTTTCCAAACGATTACAAAACCTGATATATAAAAACTAAAAAGTTAACAATCCCTAAAAATTACAGACACTTTTTGGAATTAACTCTCTCTACATTGGTGCATTGTGCATTTCTAGTTTTGATGTTTACGTTTTTCTTAAATCAAAACTTGAGTTTTCACTTTTCCCTTCATCTCATAGACAAAAAAGAGATAAAAGGCAAATAGATCACAATGACATGAAAATTTTAGAGTTTATGGAAAATATTTAAAAAAAAAACAAATGTAAGTAAAGAAAATTTATTCACACACCACAAATCAACACAAAGTTTTGTTGTCCAAGTTTTGCAAATTGAACTAGTTCAACAACCCCAACAGCTTGGAATTTTATGAGAAAGAGATTTATCTACACATGTTTTAAAAAATGGATATGCGTGCTTGCAACATGTTAAAGATGCAAATGACCTATGGATGAAAACCTTTTAAAGAGAATAACCAACGCTCATTAAATTCTCAAGTGAAAGTGCGGTGGGATATTTACCTGAGTCAAACAAGCCATTATTTTGCCCATTTACAAAAAACTGACGTAACGATCATGTATGATTGTAAATTGATTTATCATGCGTAACGGGCTATACTTTTCTAAGGAATGACATATGGATTGGGAGTCAACTCTCAGTTAAAAATCCCTCGCATCCCCCTTTTCCCGATGATTGCAAAACCTGATACATAAAAACTAAAAAGAGTTTAAAATCCCTAAGAATTACAAACACTTTTTGAAATTATCTCTCTACATTGGTGCATTGTGGATTTCTAGTTTAGATGTACAATATTTTCTTAAATCAAAAATTGAGTTTTCACTTTCCCTTCATCTCGTTGACAAAAAAGAGATAAAAGGCTAATAGATCACAACGAAATGAAAATTTTAGAGTTCATGTATGGAAAAAATTTAAAATAATAACAAATGTAACTAAAGAAAATTTATTCACATACCACAAAGGAACACAAATGTTTTGTTATCCAAGTTTTGGAAATTCCACTAGTCAAACAACCCCATTAGCTTGGAATTTTATAAGAAGGAGATTTTTCTTCACATGATTTAAAAAATGTATATGCATGCTTGAAACATGTTAAAGATGCAAATGACCTTTGGATTCAAACCTTTTAAAGAGAATAACAACCGCTCATTAAATTCTTAAGTGAAAGTGCGGTGGGATATTTACCCGAGTCAAACTAGCCATTATTTTGCTCATTCACAAAAAGCTAACCTGATAAATCATATTTGATTGTAAAGTGATTTATCATGCGTAACGGGCTATATTTTTATAAGGAATTACTTATGGATTGGGAGTCAACACTCTATTAAAAATCCCCCGTATCCCCCTTTTCCCGACGATTGCAAAACCTCTAATATAAAAATTAAAAAGAGTTTACAATTTTAGATGTATACTTTTTTCTTTAATCAAAACTCGAGTTTTTACTTTTCCCTTCATCTTGTAGACAAAAAAGAGAAAAAAGGCAAATAGATCCCAACAAAATGAAAATTTTAGAGTTTATGTACGGAAAAAATTTAAAGCAATATAAAATGTAAGTAAAGAAAATTTATTCACACACCACAAATGAACACAAAATTTTTTTTATCCAAGTTATGAAATTCCACTAGTTCAGCAACCTCAATAGCAAGGAATTTAATAAGAAAAATATTTTCCTACACATGTTTTAAAAAATGGATATGCAAGCTGGAAACATGTTAAAGATGCAAATGACCTATGGATCCAAACCGTTTAAAGAGAATAAAAAACGCTGATTAAATTCTCAAGTGAACGTGCGGTGGGATACTTACCCGAGTCGAACAAGCCATTATTTTACCCATTTACAAAATGCTAACCTAACAATCGTAGATGATTGTAAAGTAATTTATCATGTGTAATGGGCTATATTTTTGTAAGCAATGACTTATGGATTGGGAGTCAATACTTAGTTAAAAATCTCTCACCTCCCCCTTTTCCGAACGATTGCAAAACCTGAGATATAAAAACTAAAAAGACTTTACAATCCCTAAAAATTTCAGACAGTTTTTGAAATTATCTCTCTCTAATTTTGTGAATTGTGCATTTTCATTTTACATGTATACTTTTTTCTTAAAACAAAACTTGAGTTTTCACTTTTCCCTTCATCTCATAGACAAAAAAGAGATAAAACGCAAATAGATCATAACGAAATGAAAATTTTAGAGTTTATGTATGGAAAAAATTTAAAAAAATCAAATATTTAAGTAAAGAAAATTTATTCACACACTATAAATAAACACAAAAGTTTTGTAATCTAAGTTTGGGAAATTCTACTAGTACAACAACACCCCAATAGCTTGGAATTTTGTAAGAAAGAGATTTTTCTACACATGTTTTAAAAAATGGATATGCATGCTTGAAACATGTTAACAATGCAAATGACCTATGGATCCAAACCTTATAAAGAGAATAACAAATGCTCATAAAATTCTCTAGTGAACGTGTGGTGGGATATTTACCCGAGTCAAACAACCAATTATTTTGCCCATTTACGAAATACTGACCTAACAATCAGAGATGATTGTAAAGTGATTTATCATGTGTAACGGGCTATATTTTTGTAAGGAATGACTTATAGATTGGGAATAACCACTCAGTTAAAAATTCCTCCGCTTCCCACTTTTCCCGACGTTTGCAAAACCTGATATATAAAAACTAAAAGGAGTTTACAATCCCTAAACATTACTGAAAGTTTTTGGAATTATTTCTCTCTACATTTTTGCATTGTAAATTTCTATTTTAGATGTATACTTTTTTCTTAAATCAAAACTCGAGTTTTCACTTTTCCCTTCATCTTGTAGAATAAAAAGAGATGAAAGGCAAATAGATCACAACAAAATGATAATTTAAGAGTATATGTATGGAAAAAAATTTTAAAAAATAAAATTGCAAGTAAATAAAATTTATTCACACACCACAAATGAACACAAAAGTTTTGTTATCCAAGTTTGGGAAATTCCACTAGTTCAGCTACCCCTATTGCTTGGAATTTTATAAGAAAGAGATTTTTGAGCACATGTTTTAAAAAATGGATATGCATGATTGAAACATGTTAAAGGTGCAAATGACCTATGGATCCAAGCCTTTTAAAGAGAATAACAAACGCTCATTAAATTCTCAATTGAAAGTGTCGTGTTATATTTACCTGAGTCAAAGAAGCCATTATTTTGCCCATGTACAAAAAGCTGACCTAATGATCATAGACGATTGTAAAGTGATTTATCATGTGTAATGGACTATATTTTTTTAGGAAAGACTTTGGGATTGGTAGTCAACACTCAGTTAAAAATCCCCCGCCTTCCCTTTTCCCAACGATTGTTAAACCTGATATATAAAAACTAAAAAGAGTTTACAATCCCTAAAAATTACAAACACTATTTGGAAATATCTCTCTCTACATTTGTGCATTGTGCATTTCCATTTTAGATGTATACTTTTTTCTTAAATAAAAACTTGAGTTTTCTTTTCCCTTCATCTCGTAGACAAAAAACAGATAAAAGGCAAATAGATCACAACGAAATGAAATTTTTATAGTTTATGCTTGGAAAAAATTAAAAGCAATAACAAATGTAAGTAACGAAAATTTATTCACACTCCACAAGTGACACAAAATTTTTGTTATCCAAGTTTGGGAAATTCCACTAGTTCAACAACCCCAATAGCATGGAATTTTATAAGAAAGAGATTTTTCTACACAAGTTTTAAAAAATGGATATGCATGCTTGAAAAATGTTGAAGAAGCAAATGACCTTTGGATCCAAACCATTTATAGAGACTAAAAAACACTCATTAAATTCTCAAGTGCACATGCGGTGTGATATTTACCTGAGTTAAACAAGCCATTATTTTCCCCATTTACAAAAAGTTGACCTAACGATCATAGATGATTTTAAAGTGATGCGTAATGGACTTTATTTAAGTAAGGAATGACTTATGGATTGGGAGTCAACACTCAGTTAAAAATTCCCCGCCTCCCCTTTTTCCCGATGATTGCAAAACCGGATATATAAAAATAAAAAGAGTTTATAATCCCTAAAAACTACAACACTTTTTGGAATTATCTCTCTCTACAATTGTGCATTGTGCAATTCCATTTTAGATGTATACTTTTTTCTTAAATCAAAACTTGAGTTTTCACTTTTCCCTTCATCTCGTAGAAAAAAAAGATATAAAAGGTAAATAGATCACAACGAAATGAAAATTTTAGAGTTTATATATGGAAAAAATTTAAAGCAATATCAAATGTAAGTGAATAAAATTTATTCACACACTACAAATGAGCACAAAAGTTTTGTTATCCACGTTTGGGAAATTGCACTAGTTCAGAAACCCCAATAGCTTGGAATTTTATAAGAAAGAGATTTTTGTACACATGTTTTAAAAAATGGATATGCATGCTTGAAACATGTTAAAGCTGCAAATGTCCTATTGATCCAAACCTTTTAAAGAGAATAATAAATGCTCATTAAATTCTCAAGTGAACCTGTGGTGGGATATTTACCCAAGTCAAAAAAGCATTATTTTGCCCATTTACAAAAAGTTGACCTAATGATCAAAGATGATTTTAAAGTGATTTATCATGCGTAATGGTCTATATTCTTGTGCATTTCCATTTTAGATGTATACATTTTTCTTAAATATAAACTTGTATTTTCTTTTGCCTTCATCACATTGACAAAAAAGAGATAAAGTCAAATAGATCACAACAACGTGAAAATTTTAGAGTTTATTCATAGAAAAAATTAAAGCAATAAGAAATGTAAGTAAAGTAAATTTATTCACACACCACAAATGAACACTAAATTTTTGTTATCCAAGTTTGGGAAATTCCACTAGTTCAACAACGCCAATAGCGTCAAATTTTAAAAGAAAGTTATATTTCTACAAATGTTTTAAAAAATGGATATGCATGCTTGAAACAAGTTAAAGATGCAAATGACATATGGATCCAAACCTTTTAAAGAGAATAACAAACACTGATTAAATTCTCAAGTGAACATGTGGTGTGATATTTACCCGAGTCAAACAAGCCATTATTTTGCCCTATTTACAAAAATATGACCTAACAATCATAGATGATTGTAAAGTGATTTATCATGCGTAACGGACTATATTTTAGTAAGGAATGAATTATGGATTGGGAGTCAACACTCAGTTAAAAATCCCCTACCTCCCCCTTTTCCTGACGATTGCTAAACATAATATATAAAAACTAAAAAGAGTTTACAATCCCTAAAAAGTACAGACACTTTTTGGAATTATCTCTCTCTACATTTGTGAATTGTGCATTTCCATTTTAGATGTATACTTTTTTCTTGAATCAAAACTTGAGTTTTCACTTTTCCCTTCCTCTCGTAGACAAAAAAGAGATAAAAGGCAAAATAGATCACAACGAAAAGAAAATTTGAAAGTTTAAGTATGGAAAAAATTTAATGCATTAACAAATGTAAGTAAAGAAACTTTATTCACACAACATAAATGAACACAAAAGTTTTGTTATCCAAGTTTGGGAAATTCCACTTGTTCAACAACCCCAATAGCTTGGAATTTTATAAGAAAGAGATTTTTCTGCACATGTTTTAAAAAATGGATATGCATGTTTGAAACATGTAAAAGAAGCAAAAGACATAAGCATCCAAACCTTTTAAAGAGAATAAAAAACTCTCATTAAATTCTAAACTGAACATTTGGTTGGACATTTACCTTAGTCGAACAAGCCATTATTTTTCCCATTTAAAAAAAGTTGACTTAACAATCATAGATAATTGTAAAGTGATTTATCATGCATAACGGGCTATATTTATGTAAGGAATGACTTATTGATTGGGAGTCAACATTGAGTTAAAAATCCTCCGCCTCCGCCTTTTCCCAACGATTGCAAAACCTGATATATATAAAAACTAAAAAGAGTTTACAATCCCTATAAATTACAGACACTTTTTGGAATTATCTTACTCTAATTTTTTGCATTGTGCATTTCCATTTTAGATGTATACTTTTTTCTTAAATCAAAACTCGAGTTTTCACTTTTCCCTTCATCTTGTTGACAAAAATGAGATAAAAGGCAAATAGATCAAAATGAAATTAAAATTTAAGAATTTAGGTAAGGAAAAAATTTTAAGCAATATAAAATGTAAATAAAGAAAATTTATTCATACACCACAAATAAACACAAAAGTTTTGTTATCCATGTTTGGGAAATTCCACTAGTTCAACAACCCAAATAGTTTGGAATTTTAAACGAAAGAGATTTTTCTACACATGTTTTAAAAAATGGATATGCATGCTCGAAAAATGTTAAAGATGCAAATGACCTATGGATCCAAACCTTTTAAAGAGAATAACAAACGCTCATTAAATTCTCAAGTGAACGGGCGGTGGGATATTTACCCAAGTCAAACAAGCCATTATTTTGCCCATTTACAAAAAGTTGACCAAACGATCATAGATGATTGTAAAGTGATTTATCATGCGTAACGGGCTATATTTTTTTTATGACTGACATATGTATTGCGAGTCAACACTCAGTTAAAAAACCCCCACCTCCGCCTTATCCCAACGATTGCAAAACCATATATATAAAAACAAAAAAGAGTTTAGAATCCCTAAAAATTACAGACACATTTAGGAATTATCTCTCTCTACATTTTTGCATTGTGCATTTCCATTTTAGATGTCTACTTTTTTCTTAAATCAAAACTTGAGTTTTCACTTTTCCCTTCATCTTGTCGACAAAAAAGAGATAAAAGGAAAATAGATCACAATGAAATGAAAATTTTAGAGTTTCTGCATGGAAAAAATTTAAACCACTAACAAATTTAAGTAAAGAAAATTTATTCACACTCCACAAATGAACACAAAAATTTTGTTATCCAAGTTTGGGAAATTCCCCTAGTTCAACAACCCCAATAGTTTCGAATTTTATAAGAATGAGATTTCTGTACACTTGTTTTAAAAAATGGATATGCATGCTTGAAAAATGTTAAAGATGCAAATGACCTATGGATCGAAACCTTTTAAAGAGAATAAAAAATGCTCATTAAATTCTCAAGTGAATGTGCGGTGGGATATTTACCCACGTCAAACAATCCATTATTTTGCCCATTTACAAAAGGCTGACCTAATGATCATAGATGATTGTAAAGTGATTTATCATGGGTAACGGGCTATAGTTTTGTAAGGAATGACTTATGGATTGGGAGTCAACACTCAGTTAAAAATCCCCCGCCTCCCGCTTTCCCGACGATTGCAAAACCTGATATATAAAAACAAAAAAGTGTTTACAATCCCTAAAAATTACAGACACTTTTTGGAATTATCTCTCTCTACATTTGTCCATTGTGCATTTCCATTTTAGATGTATACTTTTTTCTTAAATCAAAACTTGAGTTTTCACTTTTCCCTTCATCACGTAGAAAAAAAAGAGATAAATGGCAAATAGATCACAACGAAATGAAAATTTTAGAGTTTAAGCATGGAAAAAATTTAAAGGAAAAATAAATGTAAGTAAAGAAAATTTATTCACACACGACAAACGAACACAAAAGTTTTGTTATCCAAGTTTGGGAAATTCCACTAGTTCAACAACCCCAACAGCTTAGAATTTTATAAGAATGAGATCTTTCAACAAATATTTTAAAAAATGGATATACTTGCTTCAAATGTGTTGAAGATGCAAATGACCTATGGATCCAAACTTTTTAAAGAGAGTAACAAACACTCATTAAATTCTCAATTGAATGTGCGCTGTCATACATACCCGAGTCAAACATGCCATTATTTTGCCCATTTAAAAAAAGCTGACCTAACGATCATGGATGATTTTAAAGTGATTTGTCATGCGTAACAGACTTTATTTTTGTAAGGAATGACTTATGGGTTGGTATTCAACACTCAATTAAAAATCCCCACATCCCCCTTTTCCCGACGATTGCAAAACTTGATATATAAAAACTAAAAAAAGTTTACAATCCCTATAAATTATAGACACTTTTTGGAATTATCTCTCTCTACATTTGTGCATTGTGCATCTCCATTTTAGAAGTATACTTTTTTCTTAAATCAATACTTGAGTTTTCACTTTTCCCTTCATCTTTTTGAGCAATAATGAGATAAAAGGCAAATAAATCACAACGAAATGAAAATTTAAGAATTTATGTATGGAAAAAATTTAAAGCAATATAAAATGTAATTAAATAAAATTTATTCACACACCACAAATGAACACAAAATTTTTGTTATCCATGCTTGGGAAATTCCACTAGTTCAACAACCCAAATCGTTTTGAATTTTAAAAGAAAGAGATTTTCCTACAAATATTTTAAAAAATGGATATGCATGCTTGAAACATATTAAAGAAGCAAATGACCTATGGATTCAAACCTTTTAAAGAGAATAACAAATGCTCATTAAATTCTCAAGTGAACGGGTGGTGGGATATTTACCCGAGTCAATCAAGCCATTAATTTGCCCATTTACAAAAACCTGGCCTAACGATCATAGATGATTGCGAAGTGATTTATCAAGCGTAATGGGCTATATTTTTGTAAGGACTTACTTATGGATTGAGAGTCAACACTCAATTAAAATAGCCCCGCCTCCGCCTTTTCTTGACGATTGCAAAACCTGATATATAAAAACTTAAAAGAGTTTACAATCCCTAAAAATTACATACACTTTTAGGAATTATCTCTCTCTACATTTGTTCATTATACATTTCCATTTTAGATGTATCCTTTTTTCTTAAATAAAAACTTGAGTTTTCTTTTCCCTTCATCTCATCGAAAAAAAAGAGATCAAAGGCAAATAGATCACAACGAAATGAAAATTTTAGAGTTTATGCATGGAAAAAATTTAAAGCAATAACAAATGTAAGTAAAGAAAAATTATCCACACTTCATAAATGAACACAAAAATTTTGTTATCCAAGTTTGGGAAATTCCACTAGTTCAACAACCCCAATTACTTGGAATTTTACAAGAAAGAGATTTTTCTACACATGTTTAAAAAAATGGAAATGCATGCTTGAAACATATTAAAGATCCAAATGACCTATGGATCCAAACCTTTTAAAAAGAATAACAAACGCTCATTAAATTCTCAAGTGAACGTGCGGTGTGATATTTACTTGAGTCAAACAAGCCATTATTTTGCCCATTTAAAAAAAGTTGAGCTAACGATCATAGATGATTGTAAAGTGATCTATCATGCGTAACGGACTATATTTTAGTAAGGAATGAATTATGGATTGGGAGTCAACACTCAGTTAAAAATTCCCTGCCTCCCCCTTTTCCCAACGATCAGAAAACTTGATATATAAAAACTTAAAAGAGTTTACAATCCCTAAAAATTACAGACATGGTTTTTGAATTATCTCTCCCTAAATTTGTGCATTGTGCATTTCCATTTTACATTTATACTTTTTTCTTAAATCAAAACTTGATTTTTCACTTTTCCCTTAATCTCGTAGAAAAAAAAGAGATAACAGACAAATAGATCATAACGAAATGAAAATTTTAGAGTTTATGTATGTAAAAAAAATTTATCCACTCACCACAAATGAACACAAAAGTTCAGTTATCCAAGTTTTGGAAATTCCACTAGTTCAGCAACCCCAATAGTTTGGAATTTGATAAGAAAGAGATTTTTCTACACATGTTTTAAAAAATGGATATGCTTGCTTGAAACATGTTAAAGATGCAAATGACCTATGGATCCAAACGCTTTAAAGAGAACGTGCGGTGGAATATTTACCTGAGTCAAACAAACCATTTTTTTGCCAATTTACAAAAAGCTGACCTAACAATCTTAGATGTTTGTAAAGTGATTTATCATGCGTAATAGGCTATTTTTGTAAGGAATGACTTATTGATAGGGAGTCAACACTCAGTTAAAAATCCCCCGGTAGCCCCTTTTCCCGATGAATGTAAAACCATATAAATAAAAACTAAAAAGAGTTTACAATCCCTAAAAATTACAGCCACATTTTAGAATTATCTCTCTCTACATTTTGCATTGTCCATTTCAATTTTAGATGTATACTTTTTTCTTAAATCAAAACTTGAGTTTTCACTTTTCTCTTCATATCGTAGACAAAAAAGAGATAAAAGGCAATTAGATCACAACGAAATGAAAATTTTAAAGTTTATGTATGGAAAAAATTTAAAGCAATAACAAATGTAGAAAAGAAAATTTATTCACATACCATAAATGAACACAAAATTTTTGTTATCCAAGTTCGGGAAATTCCACTAGTTCAGCAACCCCAATTGCTTGGAATTTTATAAGAAAATGATTTTTCTAAAAATGTTTTAAAAAATGGATATGCATGCGCCATACATGTTAAAGATGCAAATGACCTATAGATCCAAACCTTTTAAAGAGAATAACAAACACTCATTAAATTATCAAGTGATCCTGCGGTGGGATATTTACCCGAGTCAACAAGCCATTATTTTGCCATTTACAAAAAGCTGACCTAACGATCATAGATGATTTTAAAGTGATTTATCGTGCGTAACGGGCCATATTTTTGTAAGGAATGACTAATGGAGTGGGAGTCAACACTCTGTTAAAAATCCCCCACCTCCCCTTTTTCCCGACGATAGAAAAATCTGATATATAAAAACTAAAAAGAGTTTAGAATCCCTAAAAATTACATACACTTTTTGGAATTATCTCTCTCTACATTTTTGTAATGTGAATTTCCATTTTAGATGTATACTTTTTTCTTAAATCAAAACTCGAGTTTTCACTTTTCCCTTCATCTCGTAGACAAAATAGAGATAAAAGGCCAACAGATCACAACGATATGAAAATTTTAGAGTTTATGTATGGAAAAAATTTTAAGCATTAAAAAATTTAAGTAAAGAAAATCTATTCACACACCACAAATGAACACAAAAATTTTGTTATCCAAGTTTGGGAAATTCCACTACATCAACACCAATAGCTTGGAATTTTATAAGAAAGACATTTTTCTACACATATTTTAAAAATGGATATGCATGCATGAAACACGTTAAAGATGCAAATTACCTATTTATCCAAACCTTTTAAAGAGATTAACAAACGCTCATTAAATTCTCAAGTGAACTTGCGGTGGGTTATTTACCGAATTCAACAAGCCATTATTTTGCCCATTTATAAAAAGCTGACCAAACAATCGTAGATGATTGTAAAGTGATTTATCGTGCGTGTTGGGCTATATTTTTGTATGGTATTACTTATGGATTGGGAGTCAAGATTCAGTTAAAAATCCCCCGCTTCTCCCTTTTCGCGACGATTGCAAAACCTGATAAATAAAAACTAAAAAGAGTTTACAATCCCTAAAAATTACAGACAATTTTTGGAATTATCTCTCTCTAAATTTGTGCATTGTGTATTTCCATTTTAAAAGAATACTTTTTTCTTAAATCAAAACTTGAGCTTTCACTTTTCCCTTTATCTCGTAGACAAAAAAGAGATAAAAGGCAAATAGATTACAACAAAATGAAAATTTTAGAGTTTTTGTATGGAAAAAAATTAAAGCAATAACAAATGTAAGAAAAGAAACTTTATTCACACACCACAAATGAACACAAAAATTTTTTTATCCAAGTTTTGGAAATTCCACTGGTTCAACAACCCCAATAGCTTGGAATTTTATGAGGAAGTGATTTTTCTACACATAATTTAAAAAATGAATATGCATGCTCCAAACATGTTAAATATGCAAATGACCTACGGATCCAAACCTTTGAAAGAGAATAAAAAATGCTCATTAAATTCTCAAGTGAACGTGTAGTTGGATATTTTATCTGAGTCAAACAAGCCATTATTTTGCCCATTTACAAAAAGCTGACCTAACGATCATAGATGATTGTAAAGTGATTTATCAAGCGTAATGGGCTATATTTTTGTTAGGAATGACATTTGCATTGGGAGTCAACACTCAAGTAAAAATCCCCTGCCACGCGCTATTCACGACAATTGATAAAACTGATATATAAAAACTAAAAAGAGTTTACAATCCCCAAAAACTACTGACACTTTTCTAAAATTTCTCTCTCTACATTTTGCATTCTGCATTTCAATTGTAGATGTATAATTTTTTCTTAAATCAAAACTCGAGTTTTCACTTTTCCCTTCATCTTGTAGACAAAAAAGAGATAAAAGGCAATTAGATCACAACAAAATGAAAATTTTAGAGTTTATGTATGGAAAAAACTTAAAGAAATATAAAATGTAAGTAAATAAAATTTATTCACGCTCCACAAATGAACACAAAAGTTTTGTTATCCAAGTTTGGGAAATACCACTAATTCAGCAGCCCCAATAGCTTGGAATTTTATAAGAAAGTGAATTTTCTACACAAGTTTTAAAAAATGGATATGCATGCTTGAAACATGTTAAAGATAAAAATGACCTATAGATCCAAACCCCTTAAAGAGCATAACAAACGCTCATTAAATTCTCAAGTGAACGTGTGGTGGGATATTTATCCGAGTCAAACAAGCCATTATTTTGCCCCTTCACCAAAAGCTAACCTAACGATCATAGATGATTGTAAAGTGATATATCATGCGTAACGGCTTATATTTTTGTAAGGAATGACTTATGGATTGGGAGTCAACACTCAGTGAAAAATCCCATGCCTCCCTCTTTTCCCGACAACTACAAAACCAGATATATAAAAACTAAAAAAAGTTTACAGTACCTAAAAATTACAGACACATTTTCATATTATCTCTCACTTAATTTTTGCATTGTGCATTTCCATTTTAGATGTATACTTTTTTCTTAAATCAAAACTCGAGTTTTCACTTTTCCCTTTATCTCGTAGGCAATATAGAGATAAAAGGCAAATAGATCACAACGAAATGAAAATTTTAGAGTTTATGTATGGAAAAAATTTAAAGCAATAACAAATGTAAGTAAAGAAACTTTATTCACACACCACAAATGAACACAAAAGTTTTATTATCCAAGTTTGTAAAATTCCACTAGTTCAACAACCTCAATAGCTTGAAATTTTAAAAGGAAGAGATTTTTCAACACTTGTTTTAAAAAATGGAAATGCATGCTTGATACATTTTCAAGATGCAAATGACCTAAGGATCCAAACCTTTTAAAGAGAATAACAAAGGCATATTAAATTCTCAAGTGAACGTGTGGTAGGATATTTACCCGAGTCAAACAAGCCATTATTTTGCCCATTTACTAAAAGCTGACCTAACGATCTTAAATGATTGTAAAGTGATTTATAATGCGTAATGGGCTATTTTTGTAAGGAATGACTTATGGAGTGGGAGTCAACACTCTGTTAAAAATCCCCCACCTCCCCCTTTTCCCGATGATAGCAAAACCTGATATATAAAAACTAAAAAGAGTTTAGAATCCCTAAAAATTACAGACACTTTTTGGAATTATCTCTCTCTACATTTTTGCATTGTGCATTGCCATTTTAGATGTTTACTTTTTTCTAAATCAAAACTCGAGTTTTCGCTTTTCCCTTCATTTCGTAGACAAAAAAGAGATAAAAGGCAATTAGATCACAACAAAATGAAAATTTTAAAGTTTATGTAAGGAAAACATTTTAACCAATAACAAATGTAAGAAAAGAAAATTTATTCACACACCACAAATGAACACAAAAGTTTTGTTATCCAAGTTCGGGAAATTTCACTAGTTCAGCAACCCCAATAGCTTGGAAATTTATAAGAAAGAGATTTTTCTACACATGTTTTAAAAAATGGATATGCATCCTTGATACATGTTAAAGATGCAAATCACCTATAGATCCAAACCTTTTAAAGCGAATAATAAACGCTCATTAAATTCTCAAGTGATCTTGCGGTGGGATATTTACCCGAGTCAACAAGCCATTCTTTTGCCATTTACAAAAAGCTGACCTAATGATCATAGATAATTTTATAGTGATTTCTCTTGCATAACGGGCCATATTTTTGTAAGGAATGACTTATGGAGTGGGAGTCAACACTCTGTTAAAATCCCCCACCTCCCCTTTTTCCTGATGATAGCAAAACTTGATATATAAAAACTAAAGAGAGTTAACAATCCCCAAAACTTACAGACACGTTTTGGATTATATCTTTGTACATTTTTGCATTGTCCATTTCCATTTTAGATGTATACTTTTTTCTAAATCAAAACTCAAGTTTTCACTTTTTCCTTCATCTCGTAAACAAAAAAAAAAAAAAGATAAAAGGCAAATAGGTCACAACGAAATGAAAATTTTAGAGTTTATGTATGGAAAAGATTCAAAGCAATAACAAATGGAAGTAAAGAAATTTTATTCACACACCACAAATGAACACAAAAGTATTGTTATCCAAGTTTGGGAAATTCCACTAGTTCAGCAATCTCAATAGCATTGGATTTTATAAGAAAGTGATTTTTCCACACATCTTTTAAAAAATGGATATGCATGCTTGAAACATGTTAAAGATGCAAATGACCTACGGATCCAGATCTTTTAAAGAGAATAAAAAACGCTCATTAAATTCTCCAGTGAACGTGAGGTTGGATATTTACCCGATCTAAACAAGCCATTATTTTGCCCATTTACGAAAAGTTGACCTAACGATGATAGATGATTATAAATTGATTTATCATGCATAACAGGCTATATTTTTGTAAGGAATGACTTATGGGTATGGTGTCAACACTCAGTTAAAAATCCCCTGCCTCCCTCTTTTCCCGATGATTGCAAAACCTGAAATATAAAAACTAAAAAGAGTTTTAATCCCTAAAAATTATAGACCCTTTTTGGAAGTAACTCTCTCTACATTTGTGCATTGTCCAATCCCATTTTAGATGTATACTTTTTTTTAAATCAAAACTTGAGTTTTCACTTTTCCCACCATCTCGTTGAAAAAAAAGAGATAAATAGATCACAACGAAATGAATATTATAGAGTTTATGTATGGAGAAAATTTTAAGCAATAACAAATGTAAGTAAAGAAAATTTATTCACACAAAAAAATGAACACAAAAGTTTTGTTATTCAACAACCCCAATAGCTTGGAATTTTATTAGAAAGAGATTTTTCTACACATGCTTTTAAAAAATGGATATGCATGCTTGAAACATGTTAAAGATGCAAATGGCCTATGGATCCAAACCTTTTAAAGAGAATAACCAATGCTCATTAAATTCTCAAGTGAACGTGCGGTGGGATATTTAACCGTGTCAAACAAGCCATTATTTTTCCCATTTACAAAAAGTTGACCTAACGATCATAGATGATTGTAAAGTGATTTGTCATGTGTAACGGGCTATATTTTTGTAAGGAATGACTTATGGGTTGGGAGTCAACATCAGTTAAAAAACCTCTGCCTCCCTCTTTTCCCAACAAATGCAAAACCTGCTATATAAAAACTAAAAAGAATTTACAATCACTAAAAATTACTAAAACTTTTTGGAATTATCTCCCTCTACATTTGTGCATTGTGCATTTCCATTTTAAAGGTATAATTTTTTCTTAAATCAAAAGTTGAGTTTTCTCTTTTCCCTTCATATCGTAGACAAAAAAGAGAAAAAAGGCAAATAGATCACAACGAAATGAAAATTTTAGAGTTTATGTATGGAAAAAATTTAAAGCATTAACAAGTGTAAGTAAAGAAAATTTATTCACACACCACAAATGGACATAAAAGCTTTTTTATGCAAAGTTGTGGAAATTCCAATGGTTCGGCAACCCCAATAGCTTGGAGTTAAAGAGATTTTTCTATACATGTTTTAAACAATGGATATGCATGCTTGAAACATGTTAAAGATGCAAATGACCTACTGATCCAAACTTTTAAAGAGAATAATAAACGCTCATTAAATTCTCAAGTAAACTTGAGGTTAGATATTTACCTGAGTCAAACAAGCCTTTATTTTTCTCATTTAAAAAAAGCTGACCTAACGATGTTAGATGATCGTAAAGTGATTTATCTAGCGTAATAGGCTAATTTTTTTTAAGGAATGACTTCTGTGTCAACACTCAGTTAAAAATCCCCCGCCTCCCCCTTTTCCTGCCGATTGCAAAACTTGAAATATAAAAACTAAATAAGAGTTTACAATCCCTAAAAATTACATACCCTTTTTGGAATTAAGTCTCGCTACATTTTTTAACTGTGCAATTTCATTTTAGATGTATACTTTTTTTTTAAATCTAAACTTGAGTTTTCACTTTTCCCTTCATCTCGTAGAAAAAAAAAAGATAAATAGATGACAAAGATATGAAAATTTTAGAGTTTATGTATGGAAAAAATTTAAAGCAATAACACAATGTAAGTAAAGAAAATTTATTCACACACCACAGATGAATACAAAAGTTTTATTATCATAGTTTTGGAAATTCCACTTGTTCAGCAACCCTAAAAGCTTGGAATTTTATAAGAAAGTGATTTTTGTACACATGTTTTAAAAAATGGATATGCATGCTTGAAACATGTTAAAGATACAAATGACTTATGGATCCAAAGCTTTTAAAGAGAATAACAAATGCTCATTAAATTCCCAAGTGAACGTGTGGTGGGATATTTACCCGAGTCAAATAAGCCGTTATTTTTCCCATTTACAAAAAGATTTCCTAACGATCATAGATAATTTTAAAGTGATTTATCAAGAGAAATGGGCTATATTTTTGTAAGGAATGACATATGGATTGGGAGTCAACACTCAGTTAAAAATCCCCCGCCTCCCGCTTTTCCCGACGATTGCAAAACATCATATATAAAAACTAAAAAGAGTTTACAATCCCTAAAAATTACAGAGAAATTTTGGTATTATCTCTCTCTACATTTGTGCATTTTATATTACCATTTTATATGTATACTTTTCTCTTAAATCAAAACTTGATTTTTAACTTTTTCTTTCATCTCGTAGACAAAAAATAGAGAAAAGACAAAAAGATCACAACGAAATCAAAATTTTAGAGTTTATGCATGGAAAAACTTTAAAGCAATAACAAATGTAAGTAAAGAAAATTTCTTCACTCACTACAAATGAACACAGAGTTTTGTTATCCAAGTTTGGGAAATTCCACTAGTTCAACAACCCCAATAGCTTTGAATTTTATTAGAAAGAGATTTTTCTACACAAGTTTTAAAACATGGATATGCACGCTTGCAACATGTTAAAGATGCAAATGACCTATGGATTCACACCTTTCAAAGTGAATAAAAAACGCTCATTAAATTCTCAAGTGAATGTGTGGTGGGATTTTTACACGAGTCAAACAAACCATTATTTTGCCCATTTAGAGAATGCTGACCTAACGATCATAGATGATTGCAAAGAGATTTATCATGCATAACGGGCTATATTTTTGTAAGGAATGACTTATGGATTGGGAAACAACACTCAGTTAAAAATCCCCTCCCTCCCCCTTTTCCTGACAATTGCAAAACCTATTATATAAAAATTAAAATGAGTTGACAATCCCTAAAAATTACAAACACTTTTTGGAATTATCTCTTTCTACATTTATGGTTTGTGCTTTTCCATTTTAAAAGTATACTTTTTTCTTAAATCGAAACTTGAGTTTTCACTTTTCCCTTCATATCGTAGACAAAAAAAAAGTGATAAAAGGTAAATTGATCACAACGAAATGACAATTTAAGAGTTTATGTATGGAAAAAATTAAAAGCAATAAAAAATGTAAGTAAAGAAAATTTATTCACGCACCAAAAAAGAACACAAAAGTTTTGTTATGCCAAGTTTGGGAAATTCCCCTGGTTCAGCAATCCCAATAGCTTGGAATTTTATAAGAAAGAGATTTTTCTACACTTGTTTTAAAAAATGGATATGTATGCCTGAAACATGTTAATGTTGAAAATGACCTACGGATCCAAACCTTTTAAAGAGAATAACAAATGCTCATTAAATTCTCAAGTGAACGTTAGGTTGGATATTTACCCAAGTCAAACAAGCCATTATTTTGCCCATTTACAAAAAGCTGACCTAACGATCTTAGAATATTTTAAAGTGATTTATCATACGTAACGGGCTATATTTTTGTAAGGAATGACTTATGGATTGGGAGTCAACAGTCAGTTAAAAATCCCCCGCCTTGCCCTTTTGACAACGATTGCAAAACCAGATATATAAAAACTAAAAAGAGTTTACAATCCCTAAAAATTACAGACATTTTTGCTTTTTGCATTTCCATTTTTGTATATTTTTTTCTTAAATCAGAACTCAAGTTTTCACTTTCCCTTCTTCTTCAAGTCAAAAAAGACATAAAAGGCAAATAGACCACAATGAAATTAAAATTTTAGAGTTCATGTATGGAAAAAATTTAAAGAAATATAAAATTTAAGTTAAGAAAATTTATTCACACACCACAAATGAACACAAAAGCTTTTTTAACCAAGTTTGGGAAATTCCACTATTTCAGCAACTCCAATAGCTTGGAATTTTATAAGAAAGAGATTTTTCTATACATGTTTTTAAAAATGGATATGCATGGTTGATACATGTTAAAGATGCAAATGACCTATGGATACAAACCTTTTAAAGAGAATAACAAACGCTCATTAAATTTTCAAGCGAACGTGCGGTGGGATATTTACCTTAGTCAAACAAGCCATTATTTTGCCCATTTACAAAAAGCCGACCTAACGATCATAGATGATTGTAAAGTGATTTATCATGCGTAACAGGCTATATTTTTGTAAGAAATGACTTGTGGATTGTAAGTCAACACTCAGTTAGAAATCTTCCGCCTCCTCCATTTCCCAACGATTGAAAAACATGATTTATAGAAACTAAAAATAGTTTATAATCCCTAAACATTACAGACACTTTTTGGAATTATCTCTCTCTACATTCGTGCATTGTGCACTTCCATTTAAGATGTATTCTTTTCTCTTAAATCTAAAATTGAGTTTTCTCTTTTCCATTCATCTCGTAGACAAAAAAGAAATAAAAGGTAAATATATCACAACTAAATGAAAATTTTAGAGTTTATGTGTGGTAAAAATATAAAAGCAATAACAAATTTAAGTAAAGAAAATATATTCACCCAATATTCTACTAGTTCGGCAACCCCAATAGCTTGGAATTTTATAAGAAAGACATTTTTCTATACATGTTTTAAAAAATGGATATGCATGCTTGAAACATGTTAAAGATGCAAATGACCAATGGATCGAAACCTTTTAAAGAGAATAAAAAACGCTCATTAAATTCTCAAGTGAACGTGCGGTTGGATATTTACCAAAGTCAAACAAGTCATTATTTTGCCCATTTTTACAAAAAGATAACCTAACGATCATAGTTGATTGTAAAGTTATTTATCATGCGTAACAAACTATTTTTGTAAAGAATGACTTTTGGACTGGGAGACAACACTCAGTTAAAATCCCACCTCTCCCTTTTCCCTACGAATGTAAAACCTGATATAGAAAAAATAAAAAGAGTTTACAATCCCTACAAATTATAGACACTTTTTTGAATTATCTCTCTCTTTATTTTTGCAATGTGCATTTCCATTTTAAATGTATACTTTTTTCTTATATCAAAACTCGAGATTTCACTTTTCCCTTCATCTCGTAGACAAAATAGAGATAAAAGGCAAATAGATCACAACGATATGAAAATTTAAGAGTTTATGTATGGAAAAAATTTAAAGCAATAACAAATGTATGTAAAGAAAATGGATTCACACACCAAAAATGAACACAAAAGTTTTGTTATCCAAGTTTGGGAAATTCCTCTAGTTCATCAACCCCAATAGCTTCGAATTTTATAAAAAAGAGATTTTTCTACACATATTTTAAAAAATGGATATGAATGTTTGAAACATGTTAAAGATGCAAATGACCTATGGATCCAAATCTTTTAAAGAGATTAAAAAATGCTCATTAAATTCTCAAGTGAACTTGCGGTGGGATATTTACCCGAGTCAACAAGCTATTATTTTCCTATTTAAAAAAAGCTGACCTAACAATCATAGATGATTGTAAGGTGATTTATCGTGCGTGCTAGGCTATATTTTTGTATGGAATCACTTATGGATTGGGAGCCAACACTCAGGTAAAAATCCTCCACCTCCCCTTTTTCCCTACGATTGCAAACCTGATAAATACAAACTAAAAAGAGTTTACAATCCCAAAAAATTACAGACAATTTTTGGAATTATCTTTCTCTACATTTGTGCATTGTGCATTTCCATTTTAAAAATATACTTTTCTCTTAAATCAAAACATGAGTTTTCACTTTTCCCTTCCTCTTGTAGACAAAAAAAGAGATAAAAGGCAAATAGATCACAACGAAATGAAACTTTTAGAGTTTATGTATGGAAAAAATTTAAAGCATTAACAAATGTAAGTAAAGAAAATTTATTCACACACCACAAATGAACACAAAAGTTTTTTTATCCAAGTTTGGGAAATTCCACTAGTTCAGCAACCCCAATAGCTTGGAATTTTATAAGAAAGAGATTTTTCTGCACATGTTTTAAAAAATTGATATGCATGCTTGATACATGTTGAAGATGCAAATGACCAATGGATCCAAACCTCTTGAAGTGAATAAAAAACTCTCATTAAATTCTCAAGTGAACTTGTGGTGGGATATTTACCCGACTCAACAAGCCTTTATTTTGCCCATTTACAAAAAGCTGACCTAACGATCATAGATAATTGTAAAGTGATTTATCATGCGTAACGTGCAATATTTTTGTAAGGAATGACTTATGGATTGGGAGTCAACACTCTGTTAAAAATTCCCCACCTCCCCCTTTTCCCAACGATTGCTAAACGTGATATAAAAAAACTAAAAAGAGTTTACAATGCCTAGAAATTACAGACACTTTTTGGAATTATCTCTCTCTACTTTTTTGCATTGTGCATTTCGATTTTAGATGTGTACTTTTTTCTTAAATCAAAACTCGAGTTTTCACTTTTTCCTTCATCTCGTAGACAAAAAAGGGATAGAAAGCAAAAAGATCACAACGAAATGAAAATTTTAGATTTTATGTATGAAAAAATTTAAAGCAATAAAAAATGTAAGTAAATAAATTTTATTGGCACACCACAAATGAACACAAGTTTTTTTATCCAAGTTTGGGAAATTCCACTAGTTCAGCAACCTCAATAGCTTGTAATTTTATAAGAAAGAGATTTTTCTACACATGTTTTAAAAAATAGAAATGCATGCTTAAAACATGTTCAAGATGCAAAAGGCCTATGGATCCAAATGTTTGAAAGAGAATAACAAATGCTCATTAAATTCTCAAGTGAACGTACAGTTGGATATTTACCCATGTCAAACAAGCCATTATTTTGCCCATTTACAAAACATTGAACTAACGACCATTGACTATTGTAAAATTATTTATCACTCGTAATGGGCTGTATTTTTGTAAGGAATGACTTATGGATTGGGAGTCAACACTCAGGTAAAAATCCCCCGCCTTGCCCCTTTCCCGACGATTGCAAAACCTGATACATAAAAACTAAAAGGAGTTTACAACCCAAAAATTACATATAGTTGTTGGAATTATCTCTCTCTACATTTTTGCATTGTCCATTTCTATTTTAGATGTATACTTTTTTCTTAAATCAAAACTCGAGTTTTCACTTTTCCCTTCATCTTGTAGACAAAAAAGAGATAAAAGGCAATTAGATCACAACAAAAGGAAAATTTTAGAGTTTTTGTATGGAAAAATTTTAAAGAAATATAAAATGTATGTAAATAAAATTTATTCACCCACCACAAATGAACACAAATGTTTTGTCGTCAAAGTTTGGGAAATTCCACTAATTCAGTGGCACCAATAGCTTGGAATTTTATAAGAAAGAGATTTTTTTTATACATGTTTTAAAAAATGGATATGCATGCTTGAAACATATAAAGCTGCAAATGACCTATGGATCCAAACCCTTTATAGAGAATAACAAACGCTCATTAAATTCGCAAGTGAATGTGCGGTGCAATATTTACCCGAGTCAAACAAATCATTATTTTGCCCATTTACAAAAAGCTAACCTAACGATCAAAGATGATTGTAAAGTGATTTATCATGCATGATGGCTCATATTTTTTTAAGGAATGACTTATGGAATGGGAGTCAACACTCAGTTAAAAATCCCCCACCTCCCTCTTTTCCCAACGATTGCAAAACCTGATATATAAAAACTAAAACGAGTTTACAGTCCCTAAAAATTACAGACACTTTTTTGAATTATCTCTCTCTACATTTGTGCATTGTGTATTTCTGTTTTACATTTATAGATTTTTCTTTAATCAAAACATGAGTTTTCAGTTTTCCCTTCATCTCGTTGACAAAAAAGAGATAAAAGGCAAATAGATCACAACGAAATGAAAATTTTAGAGTTTATGTATGTAAAAAATTTAAAACAATTACATATGTATGTAAAGAAAATTTATCCACACACCACAAATGAACACAAAAGTTTGTTATCCAAGTTCTGGAAATTCCACTAGTTCAGCAACCCCAATAGCTCGGAATTTTATAAGAAAGAGATTTTTCTACACATGTTTTAAAAAATGGATATGCATGCTTGAAACTTGTTAAAGATTCAAATGGCCTATGGATCCAAACCTTTTAAAGAGAATAAAAAACTCTCATTAAATTCTCAAATGAAGGTGCGGTGGGATTTTTACCTGAGTCAAACAAGCATTTATTTTGCCCAATTAGAAAAAGCTGACCTAACGATCTTAAATGATTGTAAACTGATTTATCATGCACAACAGGCTATTGTTGTTAGGAATGACTTATGGATTGGGAGTCAACACTCAATTAGAATTCCTACACCTCCCGCTTTTCCCGACGATTGTTAAACCATATAAATAAAATGTAAAAAGAGTTTACAACCCCTAAAAATTACAGACACATTTTGGAATTATTTCTCTCTACATTTTGCATTGTGCATTTCCATTTTAGATGTATACTTTTTTCTTAAATCAAAACTCGAGTATTCACTTTTTCGTTCATTTCGTAGACAAAAAAGAGATAAAAAAAGGCAAATAGATCACAACGAAATGAAAATTTTAGACTTTATGTATGTAAAATAATTAAAGCAATAACAAATGTAAGTAAAGAAAATTTATTCACACACCACACATGAACACAAAAGTTTTGTTACCCATGTTTGGGAAATTCCACTAGTTCAGCAACCCCAATAACTTGGAATTTTATAAGAAAGTGATTTTTCTACACATGTTTTAAAAAAAAGAATATGCATGCTTGAAACATGTTAAAGATGCAAATGACCATTTGAACAAAACCTTTTAAAGAGAATAAAAAACACTCATTAAATTCTCAAGTGAACTTGCGGTGGGATATTTACCCGAGTCAAACAACCCATTATTTTTCCCATTTACAAAAAGCTGACGTAACGATCATAGATGATTGTAAAGTGATTTATCATGGGTAACGGGCTATTTTTGTAAGGAATGACTTATGGATTAGGAGTCAACACTCAGTTAAAATCCCCCCCCTCCTCCGCATTTTTCCGATGATTGTAAAACCTGATACATAAAAACTAAAAAGAGTTTACAATCTTAAAAATTATAGAAACTTTTTGGAATTATCTCTCTCTATATTTTTCATTGTGCATTTACATATTATATGTATACTTTTTTCTTAAATCAAAACTCGAGTTTTCACTTTTCCCTTCTTCTCGTATACAAAAAAGAGACAAAAAGCAAATAGATCACAACGAAATGAAAATTTTGTAGTTAATGTATGAAAAATTTTAAAGCAATAAAAAATGTAAATACAAAACTTTTTTATTCACGCACCACAAATGAACACAAAAATTTTGTTATCCAAGTTTGGGAAATTCTACTAGTTCAGCTACCCCAATAGCTTGGAATTTTAAAAGAAAGAGATTTTTCTACACATGTTTTTAAAAATGGATATGCATGTTTGAAACATGTTAAAAATGCAAATGACCTATGGATCCAAACCTTTTAAAAAGAATAACAAACACATTAAATTCTCAAGTGAACTTGTTGTGGGATATTTACCCAAGTCAACAAGCCATTATTTTGCCTATTTACAAAAAGTTGACCTAACGATCATAGATGATTGTAGAGTGATTTATCATGCGTAACGGGCCATATGTTTGTAAGGAATGACTTATGGATTGGGAGTCAACACTGAGTTAAAATTCCCCCACCTCCCCCTTTTCCTGCAGTTGCAAAACATTATATTTTAAAACTAAAAAGAGTTTACAAACCCTAAAAATGACAGACACTTTTTGTAGTTATCTCTTTCTACATTTTTGCATTGTGCATTTCCATTTTAGATGTATACTTTTTTCTTAAATCAAAACACGAGTTTTCACTTTTCCCTTCATCTCGTAGACAAAAAAGAGATAAAAGGCAAATAGATCACAACTAAATGAAAATTTTTGAGTTTAAATATGGAAAAAATTAAAAGCAATAACAAATGTAAGTATAGAAAATTTATTCACTCACCACAAATAAACACAAAAGTTATGTTATCCAAGTTTGAGAAATTCCACTAGTTGAGCAACCCCAATAGATTGGAATTTTATAAGAAAGTGATTTTTCTACACATGTTTAAAAACAAGGAAATAAATGCAAGAAACATGTTAAAGATTCAAATGACCTATGGATCCAAACCTTTTAAGGATAATAACAAACTCTCATTAAATTCTCAAGTGAACGTGTAGTGGGATATTTACCCGAGTCAAACAAGCCATTATTTTGCCCATGTAATAAAAGCTTACCTAACGATCATATATGATTGTAAAGTGATTTATCATGCATAATTGCCTATATTTTTGAAAGGAATGACTTATGGATTGGGAGTCAACACTCAGTTGAAAATCCCCTGCCTCCCCCTTTTCTCGGCGATTGCAAAACCTAATATATAAAAACTAAAAAGAGTTTACAATCCCTAAAAATGACAGACACATTTTGGAATTTTCTTCCTCTTCATTTGTGCATTGTGCATTTCCTTTTTCAATGTATACTTTTTCGTAAATCAAAACTTGAGTTTTCACTTTTCCCTTCATCTCGTAGACAAAAAAGAGATAAAAGGCAAATAGATCACAATGAAATGAAAGTTTTAGAGTTTATGTATGGAAAAAATTTAAAGCAATAAAAAATGTAATTAAATAAAATTTATCCAAGTTTGGGAAATTCTACTAGTTCTTCAACCCCAACAGCTTAGAATTTTAAAAGAATGAGATTTTTCTACACTTGTTTTAAAAAAAGGATATGCAAGCTTGAAACATGTTAAAAATGCAAATCAAATATGGATCCAAACATTTTAAAGAGAATAACAAACGTTCATTAAATTCTCATGTCAACGTGTGATGGGATATTTACCCGAGTCTAACTAGCCCTTATTTTGCCCATATACAAAAGCTGATCTCGATCATAGATGATTGTAAAGTGATTTATGATGATGAACGGGCAATATTTTTGTAAGGAATGACTTATGGATTGGGAGTCAACACTCAGTTAAAAATCCCCTACCTCCCCCTTTTCTAAACGAATGCAAAACGTGCTATATAAAAACTAAAAAGAGTTTACAATCCCTAAAAATAATAGACACTTTTAGGAATTATCTCTCTTCACATTTGTGCATTGTGCGTTTCAATTTTAGATGTATACTTTTTTCTTAAATCAAAACTTGACTTTTCACTTTTCCCTTCATCTCGTAGACAAAAAAAGAGATAAAAGGCAAATAGATCACAATGAAATGAAAATTTTAGAATTTAGGCATGAAAAAATTAAAAGCAATAACAAATGTAAGTAAAGGAAACTTTTTCGCACACGACAAATGAACACAAAAGTTTTGTTATCCAAGTTTGGGAAATTCCACTAGTTCAGCAACCCCCACAGCTTTGAATTTTATAAGAAAGAGATTTTTCTACACAAATTTTAAAAAATTGATATGGATGCTTGAAACATGTTAAAGATGCAAATGACCTATGGATCCAAACCTTGTTAAGAGAATAAAAAACGCTCATTAAATTCTCAACTAAACGTGCAGTCGGATATTTGCCCGAGTCAAACAAGCCATTATTTTGCCCATTTATAAAAAGCTGACCTAACGATCGTAGATGATAGTAACGTGATTTATCATGCGTAACGGGAAATATTTTTGTAAGGTTTGACGTTTGGATTGGGAGTCAACACTCAGTTAAAAATCCCCCACCTCCCCCTTTTCCCGACGATTGCAAAACCCGATATATAAAAACTAAAAGAGTTTAAAATCCCTAAAAGTTACAGACACTTTTTTGAATTATCTCTCTCAACGTTTTTGCATTGTGCATTTCAATTTTAGATGTATACTATTTCCTCAAATCAAAACTTGAGTTTTCACTTTTCCCTTCATCTCGTAGACAAAAAATAGATAAAAGGCAAATAGATCACAACGAAATGAAAATTTTAAAATTTATGCTTGGAAAAAATTAAAAGAAATAAAAAATTTAAGTAAAGAAATTTATTCACACACCACGAATGAACACAAAAGTTTTGTCATCCAAGTTACTAAAATTCCACTAGTTCTGCAACCCCAATAGCTTGGAATTTTATATGAAAGAGATTTTTCTACACATGTTTTAAAAAATGGATATGCATGCTTGAAACATGTTAAAGATGCAAATGACCTATGGATCCAAACCTTTTAAAGAGAATAACAAACGCTCATTAAATTCTCAAGTGAACGTGCGGTGGCATATTTACCCGAGTGAAACATGCCATTATTTTGCCTATTTTCATAAAGGTGACCTAACAATCATAGATGATTGTAAAGTGATTTATCATGAGTAACAAACAATATTTTTGTAAAGAATGACTTATGGAATGGGAGTCAACACTCAGTTAAAAATCCCCTGCCTCCCCCTTTTTCCCGGCGACTGCATAACCTGATATATAAAAACTAAAAAGAGTTTACAATCCCTAAAAATGAGGTTTTGCAATCGTCGGGAAAAGGGGGAGGGGGGATTTTTCACTGAGTGTTGACTCCAAATCCTTAAGCATTCCAACTAAAAATATAGTCCGTTATGCATGATAAATCACTTTACAATCATCTATAATCGTTAGGTCAATTTTTGGTAAATGGGCAAAATAATGGGTTCTTTGACTCAGGTAATTATCACACCGCACGTTGACAAAAGAATTTAATGAGGGTTTTTTATTCTCTTCAAAAGGTTTGGATCCATAGGTCATTTCCATCATTAACATATTTTAAGCATGCATATCCATTTTTTAAAACATGTGTAGAAAAATCTCTTTCTTATAAAATTCCTAGCTATAGGGTTTGCTGAACTAGTGGAATTTCCCAAACTTGGATAACAAAACTTTTGTGTTCATTTCTGGTGTGTGAAAAATTTTTATTTTTTTACATTTTTTATTGCTTTCAATTTTTTCCATACATAAACTCTAAAATTTACATTTCGTTGTGATCTATTTGCCTCTAATCACCTTTTATTTTAAAAGATGAAAGGAAAAGTGAAAACTCGAGTTTTGATTTAACAAAAAAGTATAGATCTAAAATGGAAATGTACAATGTAAAAATGTGGAGAGTGATGATTCCTAAAAGTGTTTGTAATTTTTAGGGATTGGAAAATCTTTTTAGGGATTGGAAAATCTTTTTAGTTTTTATATATTAGGTTTTGCAATCATCGGGAAAAGGAGGAGGCAGGGGATTTTTAACTAAGTGTTGAGTCCCAATCCCTATATCATTCCTTACAAGAATATAGCAAGTTATGCATGATAAATCACTTTACAATCAACTATGATCGTTAGGTCAGCTTTTTGTAAATGGGCAAAATAATGGCTCGTTTGACTCGGGTAAATATCCCACCACACATTCACTTGAGAATTTAATGAGCGTTTGTTATTCTCTTTAAATGGTTTGGATCCATAGGTCATTTGCATCTTTAACATGTTCAAGCATGCATATCCATTTTTTAAAACATGTGTAGAAAAATCACTTTCTTATAAAATTCCAAGCAATTGGGTTGTTGAACTAGTGGAATTTCACAAACTTGGATAACAAAACTTTTGTGTTCATTTGTGGTGTGTGAATAAATTTTCTTTACGTACATTTTTTATTGCTTTAATTTTTTTCCAAGCATAAACTCTAAAATTTTGATTTCGTTGTGATCTATTTGCCTTTTATCTCTTTTTTTTTTCTACGAGATGAAAGGAAAAGTGCAAACTCGAGTTTTGATTTAAGAAAAAAGTATACATCTTAATTGGAAATGCACAATGCAAAAATGTAAAGTGACAACTCCAAAAGTGTCTGTAATTTTTAGCGATTGTAGACTCTTTTTAGTTTTTGTGTATCAGGTTTCCAAGTCGTCGGGAAAACAGGGAAGCGGGGGATTTTTAACTGAGTGTTGACTCCCATTCCATAAGTCATTCTTTAAAAAAATATAGCCCGTTACGCATGATAAATCACTTTAAAATAATCTATGATCGTTAGGTATGCATTATGTAAATGGGCAAAATAACGGCTTGTTTCACTTGGGTAAACATCCCACTGCACGTTCACTTGAGAATTTAATGAGCGTTTGTTATTCTCTTTAAAAGGTTTGGATCCATAGGTCATTTACATCTTTAACATGTTTCGATCTTCCATATCCATTTTTTAAAACATGTGTAGAAAAATCTCTTTCTAATAAAATTCCAAGCTATTGGGGTTGCTGAACTAGTGGACTTTCCCAAACTTGGATAACAAAACTTTTGTATTAATTTGTGGTGTGTGAATAAATTTTCTTTACAGACATTTTTGATTGCTTTTAATTTTTTCCATGCATAAACTCTAAAAGTTTCATTTCGTTGTGATCTATTTGCCTTTTATCTCTTTTTTGTCTACTAGATGAAGGGAAAAGTGAAAACTCAAGTTTTATTTAAGAAAAAAATATACATCTAAAATTGAAATGCACAATGCACAAATATAGAGAGAGATAATTCCCAAAAGTGTCTGTAATTTTTTGGGATTGTAAACTCTTTTTAGGTTTTACATATCAGGTTTCACAATCGTCGGGAAAAGGGGGTGGTGGGGGATTTTTAATTGAGTGTTGACTCCCAATCCATATGTCAAACCTTAGAAAAATATTGCCCGTTACGTATGATAATTGACTTTTCTATCATCTAAGATCTTTAGATCAGCTTTTTGAAAATGGGAAAAATAATGGCATGTTTGACTCGGGTAAATATCCCATCGCATGTTCACTTGCGAATTTATTAAGCATTTGTTATTCTCTTTAAAAGGTTTGGATCCATAGGTCAATTGCATCTTTAACATGTTTCAAGCAAGCATAGCCATTTTTTAAAACATGTGAAGAAAAATCTTTTTCTTCTAAAATTCCAAGCTATTGGGTTGTTGAACTAGTGGAATTTCCCAAACTTGGATAACAAAACTTTCGTGTTTATTTGTGGTGTGTGAAAAAATTTTCTTTACTTACATTTGTTATTGCTTATGATTTTTTCCATGCATAAACTCTAAAATTTTCATTTCGTTGTGATCTATTTGCCTTTTATCTCTTTTTTGTCTACGAGATGAAGGGAAAAGTGAAAAGTCAAGTTTTGATTTAAGAAAAAAGTATACATCTAAAATTGAAACGCACAATGCTCAAATGTAGAGAGAGAGAATTCCAAAAAGTGTGTGTTTTTTTTAGGGATTATAAACTCTTCTTAGTTTTTATATAGCAGGTTTTGCGATCTTCGAGAAAAGGGGGAGGCAAGGGATTTTTAACTTAGTGTTGACTCCCAATCCATAAGTCATTCCTGACAAAAATATGGCCCGTTCCGCATGATAAATCACTTAACAATCATGTATGATCGTTAGGTAAGCTTTTTGTATATGGGCAAAATAAGGGCTTCTTATATTCGAGTAAATATCCCACCACACGTTGACATGATAATTTAAATTGTGTTTGTTACTCTCTTTAAAAGGTTTTGATCCATATGTCATTTACATATTTAACATGTTTCAAGCATGTATATCCATTTTTTAAAACATGTGTAGAAAAATATTTCTTATAAAATTCCAAGTTGTTGGGATGCTGAACTAGTGGAATTTCCCAAACTTGGATAACAAAACTTTTGTGTTCATTTTTAGTGTGTGAATAAATTTTATTGACTTAAATTTTTTATTGTTTTAAATTTTTTCCTAACATAAACGGAAAAATTTTCATTTCGTTGTGATCTATTTGCCTTTTATCTCTTTTTTGTCTACGAGATGAAGGGAAAAGTGAAAACTCGAGTTTTGATTTAAGAAAAAAGTATACATCTAAAATGGAAATGCACCATGCAAAAATGTACAGAGTGATAATTCCAAAAAGTGTCCGTGATTTTTAGGGATTGTAAACTCTTTTTAGTTTTTATATATCAGGTTTTGCAATCGTCGAGAAAAGGGGGCGACGGGGGATATTTAACTAAGTGTTGACTCCCATTCCATAAATCTTTCCTTACAAAAATAAAGCTTGTTACGCATGATAAATTATTTTACTATCATCTATGATCGTTAGGTCAGCTTTTTGTAAATGGGCAAAATAATCTCTTATTAGACTCGGGTAAATATCCCACCGCACGTTCACTTGACAATTTAATGAGTGTTTGTTATTCTCTTTAAAAGGTTTGGATCCATATGTCATTTGAATCTTTAACATGTTTCAAGCATGCATATCTATTTTTTTATAACATGTGTAGAAAAATTTATTTCTTATAAAATTCCAAGCAATTGGAGTTGCTGAACTAGTGGAATTTCCAAAACATGGATAACAAAACTTTTGTGTTCATTTGTGGTGTGTGAAAAATTTTTCTTTACTTACATTTGTTATTGCTTTTAATTTTTTTCCATGCATAAACTCTAAAATTTTCATTTCATTGTGATCTATTTACCTTTTATCTATTTTTTTGTCTACGAGATGAAGGGAAAAGTCAAAACTCAAGTTTTGATTTAAGAAAAAAGTTTACATCTAAAATTGAAATGCACAGTGCAAAAATGTAGAGAGAGATAATTCCAAAAAGTGTCTATTATTTTTAGCGATTGTAAACTCTTTTTAGTTTTGATATAGCTGATTTTGCAATCGTTGAGAAAAGGGGAAGGCAGGGGATTTTTAAATGAGTGTTGACTCCCAATCCATAAGTCATTCCTAACAAAAATATTGCTCATTCTGCATGATAAGTCACTTTACAATCATCTATGATCGTTAGGTCTTCTTTTTGTACATGGGCCAAATAAGGGTTTTTAGACTCGGGTAAATATCCCACCGCACGTTGACCTGAGAATTTAATGAGCATTTGTTATGCTATTTAAAAGGTTTGGATCCATATGTCATTTGCATATTTAACATGTTTCAAGCATGCATATCCATTTTTTAAAACATGTGTAGGAAAATCTCTTTCTTATAAAATTCCAAGCTGTTGGGGTTTCTGAACTAGTGGAATTTACCAAACTTGGATAACAAAACTTTTGTCTTCATTTGTGGTGTGCAAATAAATTTTCTTTACTAACATTTGTTATTGCTTTCAATATTTTCCATACATAAACTCTAAAATTTTCATTTTGTTGTGATCTATTTGCCTTTTATCTCTTTTTTGTCTACGAGTTGAAGGGAAAAGTGAAAACTCAAGTTTTTCTCTACACATTTTTAAAAAATAGATATGCATGCTTGGAACATGTTAAAGATGCAAATGACCTATGGATCCAAACCTTTTAAAGAGAATATCAAACGCTCAGTAAATTCTCAAGTGAACGTGCAGTGGGATATTTACCCGAGTCCAACAAGCCATTATTTTGTCCATTTACAAAAAGCTTACCTAACGATCATAGATGATTGTAAAGTGATTTATCATGTGTAACGGGCTATATTTTTTTTAGGAACGACTTTTGGATTGGGAATTAACACTCAGTTAAAAATTCCCTCACCGCTTCCTCTTCCCAACGATTGCAAAACAGGATATTTAAAAACTACAAAGAGTTTAAAATCACGGACAATTAGAGTCACATTTTGGAATTATCTCTCTCTACATTTGTGCATTGTGCATTACCATTTTAGTTTTAGATTTTTTTCTTAAATCAAAATTAGAGCTTTCACTTTTCCCTTCATCTCCTAGAAAAAACAGATAAAAGGCAAATAGATCACAACAAAATGAAAATTTCAGAGTTTATGCATGGAAAAAATTTAAAGCAATAACAAATGTAAGTAAAGAAAATTTATTCACACACCGCAAATGAAGACAAAAGTTTTTTTTATTCAAGTTCGGGAAATTCCACTAGTTCAACAACCCTAATAGCTTTGAATTTTATAAGAAAGAGATTTTTCTACACATGTTTTAAAAAATGCATATGCATGCTTGAAACATGTTAAAGATGCAAATGACCTATGGATCCAAACCTTTTAAAGAGAATAACTAACGCTCATTAAATTCTCAACTGAACGTGCGGTGGGTTTTTTACCCAAGTCAAACAAGGCATTATTTTGCCCATTGACAAAAAGCTGACCTAACGATCATAGATGTTTGTAAAGTGATTTATCATACGTAACGGGAGACATGTTTTTAAGAAATGACTTATGGATTGGGAATCAACATTCAGTTAAAAATCCCCCTGCCTTCCCCATTTCTCGATGATTGAAAAACTTGATATATAAAAACTTAAAAGAGTTTAAAATCCCTAAAAATTATAGTCACTTTTGAAATTATCACTCTCTAAATTTGTACATTGTGCATTTCCATTTTAGATTTTTACTTCTTTCTTAAATAAAAATTGAGTTTTCACTTTTCCCTTCATCTCGTTGACAAAAAAGAGATAAAAGACAAATAGATCACAACGAAATCAAAATTTTAGATTTTATGATTGGAAATTTTTTTAGCAATAAAAAATGTAAGTAAAGAAAAATTATTCACACAGCACAAATGAACACAAAAGTTTTGTTATCCATGTTTGGAAAATTCCACTAGTTCAACAACCCCAATAGCTTGGAATTTTATAAGAAAGAGATTTTTCTTCACATCTTTTAAAAAATGGATATGCATGTTTGAAACATGTTAAATATGCAAATGACCTAAGGATCCAAACCTTTTCAAGAGAATAACAAACCCTCATTAAATTCTCTAGTGAACATACGATGGGATATTTACATGAGTCAAATAAGTCATTATTTTGCCCATTTACAAAAAGCTGACCTAACGATCATAGATGATTGTTAAGTGATTTATCATGTGTAAAGGGCTATACTTTTTTTAGGAATGACTTATGGATTGGGAGTGAACACTCAGTTAAAAATCCCCCACCTCCCCCCTTTTCCCGACGATTGTAAAACCTAATATATTAAAACTAAAAAGAGTTTCCAATCGCTAAAAAGTGCAAACACTTTTTTGAATCATCTCTCTCTATGTTTGTGTTTTTGTGAATTTCCATTTTTGATGTATACATTTTTCTAAAATAAAAACTTGAGTTTTCACTTTTGCCTTCTTCTCGTAAAAATAAAAAGAGATAAAAGGCAAATAGATCACAACGAAATTAAAATTTTAGACTTTTTGAATGGAAAAAATTTAAAGCGATAACAAATGTAAGTAAAGAAAAACTATTCACACATCACAGATGAACACAAAAGTTTTGTTATCCTTTTTTGGGAAATTCCATTAGTTCAACAACCCCAAAAGCTTGGAATTTTATAAGAAAGAGATTTTTCTACACACGTTTTAAAAAATGGATATGCATGCTTGGAACATGTTAAAGAGGCAAATGACATATGGATCCAAACCTTTTATAGAGAATAACAAACGCTCATTAAATTCTCAAGTGAACGTGCAGTGGGATATTTACCCGAGTCAAACAACCTATTATTTTGCCAATTTACAAAAAGCAGACCTAAGGATTATAGATGTTTGTAAAGTGATTTATCATGCGTAATGGGCTATATTTTTTTAAGGAATGACTTATGGATTGGCAGTTAACACTCAGTTAAAAATCCCCCTGCCTCCCCCTTTTCTCGACGATTACAAAACCTGATATATAAAAACTAAAACGAATTTAAAATCCCTTCAAATCACAGAAAATTTTTGGAATTATCTCTCTCTACATTTGTGCATTGTGCATTTCCATTTTAGATATATACTTTTTTCTTAATTAAAAACTTGAGTTTTCACTTTTCCCATCTTCTCGTAGACAAAAAAGAGATAAAAGGCAAATAGATCACAACGAAATGAAAATTTTAGAGTTTATACATGAAAAAATTGAAAGCAATAACAAATGTAAGTAAAAAAAAATTATTCGCACACCGCAAATGAACACAAAAGTTTTGTTATCCAAGTTTGGTAAATTCCACTAGTTCAACAACCCCAATAGCATGGAATTTTATCAGAAAGAGATTTTTCTACACATGTTTTAAAAAATGAATATGCATGCTTGAAACATGTTAAAGATGCAAATGACCTATCGATCCAATCCTTTTACAAAGCATAACAAACGCTCATTAAATTCTCTAGTGAACGTGCGGTAGGATATTTACATGATCAAACAAACCATTATTTTGCTCATTTACAAAAGTTGACCTAACGATCATAGATGATTGTAAAGTGATTTATCATGTGTAATAGGCTATATGTTTTTAAGGAATGACTTATGGATTGGGAGTCAACACTTAGTTAAAAATCCTCCCGCCTTCCCCATTTTCCGACGATTGCAAAACATGATATATAAAAACTTAAAAGAGTTTAATATCCCTAAAAATTACAGTCACTTTTTGGAATTATCTCTCTCTACATTTGTGAATTTTGCATTTCCATTTTAGATGTTTACTTTTTCCTTCAATAAAAACATGTGTTTCACTTTTCCCTTCATCTCGTAGACAAAAAAGAGATAAAAGGCAAATATATCACAACGAAATGAAAATTTTAGTGTTTATGCAAGGAAAAAATTTGAAGCAATAACAAAAGTAAGGAAAGAAAAATTATTCACACACCACAAATGAACACAAAAGTTTTGTTATCCATGTTTTGGAAATTTCACTAGTTCAACAACGGCAATAGCTTGGAATTTTATAAGAAAGTCATTTTTCAACACATGTTTTAAAAAAAGGATATGCATGCTTGAAACATGTTAAAGATGCAAATGACCTATGGATCGAAACCTTTAAAGAAAATTACAAATGCTCATTAAATTCTCAAGTGAACGTGCGGTGGGATATTTAACCGAGCCAATATTTTGCCCATTTACAAAAAGCTTACCTAACAATCATAGATGATTGTAAAGTAATTTATCATGAATATGGGTTATATTTTTTTAAGGAATGACTTATGGATTGGGAGTCAACACTCAGTTAAAAATCCCCCCACTGCCTCCTTTTCCCGACGATTGCAAAATAGGATATATAAAAACTAAAAAGAGTTTAAAATCACTAAAAATTATAGTCACTTTTTGGAATTATCTCTCTCTAAATTTGTGCATTGTGCATCACCATTTTAGTGGTATACTTTTTTATTAAATCAAAACTTGAGTTTTCACTTTTCCCTTCATTTCGTAGACAAAAAAGTGATAAAAGGCAAATAGATCACAACGAAATGAAAATTTTAGAGTTTATGCATTGAAAAAATTTAAAACAATAACAAATGTATGTAAAAAAAATTTATTCACACACCACAAATGAACACAAAATTTTTTTTCTCAAAGTTCGGGAAATTCCAATAGTTCAACTTATTAGAAAGAAATTTTTCTACACATGTTTTAAAAAATAGATATGCATGACCTAAACTTGTTAAAGATGCAAATGAATTATGGATCCAAACCATTTAAGGAGAATAACAAACGCTCATTAAATTCTCAAGTGAAAGTGTGGTGGGATGAAATACCCTAGTCAAATTAGCCATTATTTTGCCCATTCACAAAAAAGCAGATCTTACAATCATAGATGATTGTAAAGTGATTAATCATGCGTAACGGGCTATAATTTTTTAAGGAATGACTTATGAATTGGGAGTAATCACTTAGTAAAAAATCGCCCCACCTCCTCCTTTTCCCGAAGATTCCAAAACCAGATATGTAAAAACTAAAAAGAGTTTAAAATCCCTAAAAATTACAGACACTTTTTGGAATTGTCTCTCTCTACATTTGTGTATTGTGCATTTCCATTTTAGATGTATACATTTTTATTATATCAAAACTTAAGTTTTCACTTTTCCATTCATCTAGTTGACAAAAAAGTGATTAAAGGAAAATAGATCACAACGAAATGAAAATTTTAGAGTTTATGAATGGAAAAAATTTAAAGCAATAAAAAATATAAGTAAAGAAAATTTATTCACACACCACAAATGAACACAAATATTTTGTTATCCAAGTTTCAAAAATTCCACTAGTTCAACAACCCCAATTGTTTGGAATTTTATAGTAAAGAGATTTTTCTACACATGTTTTAAAAAATGGATGTGCATGCTTGAAACATGTTAAAGATGCAAATGACCGATGGATCCAATCCTTTTAATGAGAATAAAAAACTCTCATTAAATTGTCAAGTGAACGTGCGGTGGTATTTTTACCTGAGTCAAGCAAGCCATTATTTTGCCCATTTACAAAAAGCTGACCTATCAATCATAGATGATTTTAAAGTGATTTACCATATGTAAAGGGCTATATATTTTTAAGGAATGACTTATGTATTGGGAGTCAACACTCAGTTAAAAATCACCCCACCTTCCTTTTTCCCCAAAGATTCCAAAACCAGACATGCAAAACTAAAAAGAGTTTAAAATCCCAAAAAATTACAGACCTTTTTGGAATTGTCTCTCTCTACATTTGTGCATTGTGCATTTCCATTTTAGATGTATACTTTTTTCTAATATCAAAAATTAAGTTTTCACTTTTCTCTTCATCTCGTTGACAAAAAAGAGATAAAAGGCAAATAGATCACAACGAAATGAAAATTTTAGAGTTTATGCATGGAAAAAATATAAAGCAATAACAAATGTAAGTAAAGAAAAATTATCCACACAACACAAATGAACACAAAAGTTTTGTTATCCATGTTTGGGAAATTCCACTAGTTCAAAAACCCCAATAGTTTGGAATTTTATATAAAATAGATTTTTCTACACGTATTAAAAAATTGATTTGCATACTTGAAATATGTTAAAGATGCAAATGACCTTTGGATCCAAACCTTTTAAGGAGAATAACAAACATTGATTAAATTCTTAAGTGAACAAGCTCTGGGATATTTATCTGAGTCAAACAAGCCATTGCCTTGCCCATTTACAAAAAGTTGACCTAACGATCATAGATGATTGTGAAGTGATTTATCACGGGCTATATTTTTGTAAGGAATGACTTATGGATTGAGAGTCAACACTCAATTAAAAACCCCCCAGCCTGCCCTTTTTCTCGAGATTCCAAAACCTGATATATGAAAACTAAAAAGAGCGTAAAAACCCTAAGCATTACAGACACTTTTTGGAATCATCTCTCTCTACCTTTGTGCATTGTGAATTTCCATTTTAGATGTATACTTTTTTCTTAAATCAAGACTTTAGTTTTATCTTTCCCTCTTAGACAAAAAAGAGATAAAAGACAAAAAGACCACAACGAAATGAAAATTTTAGAGTTTATGCATGAAAAAAATTTAAAGCAATAACAAATGTAAGTAAAGAAAATTTATTCACACACCACAAATGAACACAAAAGTTTTGTTATGCAAGGTTGGAAAATTCCACTAGTTCAACAACCCCAATATCTTGGAATTTAATAAGAAAATGATTTTTCTACACATGTTTTAAAAAATGGATATGCATGCTTGAAACATGTTAAAATGCAAATAACCTATGGATCCAAACCTTTTCAAGTGAATAACAAACGCCCATTAAATTCTCAAGTGAACGTGCTGTGGGATATTTAGTTGAGTCAAACAAGTCATTATTTTCCCATTTAAAAAGAGCTGACCTCACGATCATAGATACTTATAAAGTGATTTATCATGCGTAACGGGCTATATTTTGACTTATGGATTGGGAGTCAACACTCAGTTAAAAATCCCCCACCTCCCCCATTTTTCGACGATTGAAAAACCTTATATATAAAACTAAAAAGAGTTTAAAATCCCTAAAAATTACAAACACTTTTTTGGAATTATCTCTCTCTACATTTGTGCATTGTGCATTTAGATTTTAGATGTATTCTTTTTTCTTAAATCAAAACTTCAGTTTTCACTTTTCCCTTCATCTCGTAGACAAAAAAGAGATAAAAGGCAAATAGATCACCACGAAATGATAATTTTAGAGTTTATGCATGGAAAAAATTTAAATCAATAACAAATGTAAGTAATGAAAATTCATTCACACACCACAAATGAACACAAAAATTTTGTTATCCAAGTTTGGGAAATTCCACTAGTTCAACATCCCCAATAGCATAGAATTTTATAAGATAGTGATTTTCTACACGTGTTAAAAAATTGATATGCATGCTTGAATTATGTTCAAATGCAAAAGACCTATGGTTCCAAAACTTTAAAAGTGAATAACAAACCCTCATTAAATTCTCAAGTGAACGTACGGTGGGATATTTACCCGAGTTAAACAAGCCATTATTTTGCCTATTTACAAAAAGTTGACCTAAAGATTATAGATGATTGTAAAGTGATTTGTCATGCGAAACGGGCTACATTTTAGTAAGGAATGACTTATGGAATGGGAGTCAACACTCAATTAAAAATCCCCCTGCCTCCCCCTTTTCTCGACGATTGCAAAACCTGATATAAAAAAAAAAAGGGTTTCAAATCCCTAAAAATTACAATAACTTTTTGGAATTATCTCTCTCTATGCTAGTGCATTGTGCATTTCCATTTTAATGTATACTTTTTTCTTAATTCAAAACCTGAATTTTTACTTTTCCCTTCATCTCGTAGACAAAAAAGAGAAAAAAGGCTAATAGATCACAACGAAATGAAAATTTTAGAGTTTATGCATGGAAAAAATTTAAAGCCATAAAAAATTTATGTAAAGAAAAATTATTCACACAACAAAAATGAAAACAAAAGTTTTGTTATCCAAGTTTGGCAAATTCCACTAGTTCAACAGCCCCAATAGCGAGGAATTTTAAATGAAAGAGATTTTTCTACACATGTTTTAAAAAATGGATATGCATGCTTAAAACATGTTAGAGATGCAAATGACCTATGGATCCAAACTTTTAAAGAGAATAACAAACACTCATTAAATTCTCAAGTGAACGTGCGGTGGGATTACCCGAGTCAAACAAGCCATTATGTTGCCCATTAACAAAAAGCTGACCTAACGATCATAGATGATTGTAAAGTGATTTATCATGCATAACGGCTATATTTTTATAACGAATGACTTATGGGTTGGGCGTCAACACTCAGTTAAAAATACCCCGCCTCCCCCTTTTCCCGATGATTGCAAAACCTGTTATATAAAAACTAAAAAGAGTTTACAATCCCTAAAAATTATAGAAACTTTATGGAATTATCTCTCTCTACATTTTTGCATTGTGCATTTCCATTTTAGATGTATACTTTTTTCTTAAATCAAAACTTGATTTTTCACTTTTCCCTTCATCTCGTAGACAAAAAAGAGATAAAAGGCAAATAGATCACAATGAAATGAAAATTTTAGAGTTTATGCATAGAAAAAATTAAAAGCTATAAAAAATTTATGTAAAGAAAATTTATTCACACACCACAAATGAACTCAAAAGTTTTGTTATCCAAGTTTGGGAAATTCCACTAGTTCAACAACCACAATGGCTTGAAATTTTATAAGAAAGAGATTTTTCTACACAGGTTTTCAAAAATAGAAATGCATGCTTGAAACATGTAAAATATGCAAATGACCTATGGATCCAAAGCTTCTAAATAGAATAACAAACGCTCATTAAATTCTCAAGTGAACATGCGGTGGGTAATTTCCCGAGTCAAACAAGCAATTATTTTGCCCATACACAAAAAGCTGACCTACCGATCATAGATGATTATAAAGTGATTTATCATACGTAACGGGCTATATTTTTGTAAGGAATGACTTATGGATTGGGAGTCAACACTCAGTTGAAAATTCCCCGCCTCCCCCTTTTCCCGACAATTGCAAAACCATATATATAAAAACTAAAATGAGTTTTAAATTCCTAAAAATTACAGACACTTTTTGAAATAATCTCTCTCTACATTTGAGCGTTGTGCATTTCCATTTTTGAAGAATACTTTTTTCTTAAATAAAAACTTGAGTTATTACTTTTCCCTTCATCTAGTAGTCAAAAAAGAGATAAAAGGCGAATAGATCACAGTGAAATGAAAATTTTAGAGCTTATCCATGGAAAAAATTTAAAGCAAGAAAAAATGTAAGTAAAGAAAAATTATTAACACACCACGAATAAACACAAAAGTTTTTTTATCCAAGTTTGGAAAATTCCACTAGTTCATCAACCCTAATAGCTCGGAATTTTATAAGAAAGAGATTTCTCTACACTTGTTTTAAAAAATGGTATGCATGCTTGACACATGTTAAAGATGTAAATTACCTATGGATCCAAACCTTTTAAAGAGAATAACAAACGTTCATTAAATTCTCAAGTGAACGTGCGGTGGGATATTTACCCAAGTCAAACAAGCCCTTATTTTGCCAATTTAAAAAAAGCTGACCTAAGGATCATAGATGACTGTAAAGTGATTTATTATGTGTAATGGGCTATATATTTATAAGGAATGACTTATGGATTGAGAGTCTACACTCGGTTAAAAATCCCCCCACTTCCCCCTTTTCCCGACGATTGCAAAACCTGATATATAAAAACTAAAAAGAGTTTAAAATCCCTAAAATATACAGAAACTTTTTGGAATTCTCTCTGTATACATTTGTGCAATGTGCATTTCCATTTTTTATGTATACTTTTTTATTAAATCAATACTTGAGTTTTCCATTTTCCCTTCATCTCGTAGTAAAAAAGGAGATAAAAGGCAAATAGATCACAACGAAACGAAATTTCAGAGTTTATGCATGGAAAAAATTTAAAGCAATAAAAAATGTAAGTAAAGAAAATTTATTCACACACGAAAAATGAACTCAAAAGTTTTGTTATCAAAGTTTTGGAAATTCCACTAGTTCAACAACCCCAATAGCTTGGAATTTTATAAGAAAGAGATTTTTCTACACATGTTTTAAAAAATAAAAATGCATGCTTGAAACATGTTAAAGATGCAAATGACCTACGGATCCAAACCTTTTAAAGAGAATAACAAACACTCATTAAATTCTCAAGTGAATGTGCAGTGGGATATTAACCAGAGTCAAACAAGCCATTATTTTGACCATTTACAAAAAGCTGACCTACCGATCATAGATGATTGTAAAGTGATTTATCAAGCATACCTGGCTATATTTTTCTAAGGAATGGCTTATGGACAGGGAGTCAATACTCAGATAAAAATTCACCACCTCCCCCTTTTCCTGACGATTGCAAATCCTGATATACAAAAACTAAAAAGAGTTTACAATCCGTAAAAATTGCAGACACTTTTTGGAATTATCTCTCTCTCCATTTGTGCATTGTGCATTTCCATTTTATATTTATACTTTTTTCTTAAATCAAAACTTGATTTTTCACTTTTCCCTTAATCTCGTAGACAAAAAAGAGATCAAAGGTAAATAGATTACAAGGAAATGAAAATTTTATAGTTAATGCATGGAAAATTTTAAATCAATAACAAATGTAAGTAAATAAAATTTATTCACACAACCCAAATAAACGCAAAATTTTTTAATCCAAGTTTGCGAAATTCCACTAGTTCAACAGCCCCAATTGCTTGGTATTTTATAAGAAAGATATTTTTCTACACATGTTTTAAAAAATGGATACGCATGTTTGAAACATGTTAAAGATGCAATTGACCTATGGATCCAAACTTTTTAAAGACAATAACAAACACTCATTAAATTCTCAAGTGAACGTGCGGTGGGATATTTACGCGAGTCAAACAAGCCATTATTTTGCCCATTTAATAAAAGCTGACCTAATGATCATATATGATTGTAAAGTGATTTATCATACATAACGGGCTATATTTTTTTTGTAAGAAATGACTTATGGATTGGGAGGCAACACTCAATTAAAAATCCCCCCGCCTCCCCCTTTTCCCGCCTATTGCAAAACCTGATATATAAAAACTGAAAAGAGTTTAGAATCCTTAAAAATTATAGACACTTTTTGGAATAATCTCTCTCTATATTTATGCATTGTTTATTTCCATTTTAGAAGTATACTGATTTCTTAAATCAAAACGTGAGTTTTCACTTTTCCCTTCATCTGGTAGACAAAAAAGAGATAAAAGGCAAAAAGATCACAACGAAATGAAAATTTTAGAGTTTACCCATGGAAAAAATTTAAATAAATAAAAAATTTAAGTAAAGAAAAATTATTCACACAATGGAAATTAACACAAAAGTTTGGTTAACCAAGTTTGGGAAATTCCACTAGTTCAACAACCCCAATAGCTTGGAATTTTATAAGAAAGAAAGTTTTCTAGACTTGTTTTAAAAAATGGTATGCATGCTTGAAACATGTTAAAGATGCAAATGACCTATGGATCCAAACTTTTTAAATAGAATAACAAACGCTCATTAGATTCTCAAGTGAACGTACGGTAGGATATTTACCCGAGTCAAACAGGCCATTATTTTGCCCATTTACAAAAAGCTGACCTAATGATCATAGATGATTGTAAAGTGTTTTATTTTGTGTAACGGGGCTATATTTTTGTAAGGAATGACATATGGATAGGGAGTCAACACTCAGTTAAAAATCCCCCAGCCTCCCCTTTTCATGACGAATACAAAACCTGATATATAAAAACTAAAAAGAGTTTAAAATCCCAAAAATTACAGACGCTTTTTGGAATTATCTCTCTGTACATTTGTGCATTGTGAATTTCCATTTTAGATGCATACTTTTTTCTCATATCAAAACTTGAGTTTTCACTTTTCCCTACGTCTCGTAGACAAAAAAGAGATAAAAGGCATATAGATCACAAATAAAGGAAAATTTTAGAGTTTATTCATGGAAAAAATTTAAAGCAATTACAAATGTAAGTAATGAAAATTTATTCACACAACACAAATGAACACAAAATTTTTGTTATCCAAGTTTTGGAAATTCCACTTGTTGAACGATCCCAATTGCTTGGAATTTTATAAAAAAAGTGATTTTTCTACAAATGGTTTAAAAAATGAAAATGTATGCTTGAAAAATGTTAAAGATGCAAATAACCTTTGGATCCAAACCTTTTAAAAACAATTACAAATGCTCATTAAATTCTCAAGTAAACGTTCGGTGGGATATTTACCCGAATCAAACAACCCATTCTTTTGACCATTTACAAAATGTTTTCCTAACGATCATAGATGATTGTAAAGTGATTTATCATGCGTAATTGGATATATTTTTTTAAGGCATGATTTATGGATTGGCAGTCAACACTCAGTTAAAAATTCCCTGCCTCACCCTTTTCCCGACGATTGTAAAAGCTGATAAATACAAACTAAAAAGAGTTTACAATCCCTAAAAATTAAAAACACTTTTAGAAATTATCTCTCTCTAAATTTGTGCATTGTGCATTTGTATTTTTGATGTATACTTTTTCTTAAATCAAAACTTGAGTTTTCACTTTTTCATTCATCTCATAGACAAAAAAAAAGAGATAAAAGGCAAATAGATCTCAACGAAATGAAATTTTTAGAGTTTTTGCATTGAAAAAGTTTAAAGCAATAAAAAATTCAAGTAAATAAAATTTATTCTCTCACCACAAATGAACACAAAAATTTTGTTATCCAAGTTTAGGAAATTCCACTAGTTCAGCAACCCCTATAGCATGGAATTTTATTAGAAACGGATTTTTTTACACTTGATTTAAAAATGGATATGCATTCTTGAAACATGTTAAAGATGCAAATGACCTATGGATCCAAACCTTTTAAAGAGAATAAAAAATGCTCAATAAATGCTCAAGTGCACGTGCGGTGGGATATTTACCCGAGTCAAAAGAGCCATTATTTTTCCCTTTTACAAAAAGCTGACCTAACGATCATAGATGATTGTAAACTGATTTATCATGAGTTACGGGCTCTATTTATTTAAGGAATGACTTATGGATTGGGAGTCTACACTCAGTTAAAAATCCCCCGCCTCCCCCTTTTCCAGACGAATGGAAAACCAGATATATAAAAACTAAAATGAGTTTACATCCCTTAAAATTATAGACACTTTTTGGCATTATCTTTCTCTACATTTTTGAATTGTGCATTTCAATTTTTGAAGTATAATTTTTTATTAAATCAAAACTTGAGTTTTCACTGTTCCCTTCATCTCGTAGACAAAAAAGAGATAAAAGGTAATTAGATCACAACGCAATGAAACTTTTAGAGTTTATGCATGGTAAAAATTTAATGCAATAAAAAATGCATAATGCAAAAATGTAGAGAAAGATAATTCCAAAATGTTTCTATAATTTTTAGGGATTGTAAATTCTTTTTAGTTTTTTTATATCTGATTTTCCAATCGTTGGAAAAAGAGGGAGGCGGGGGATTTTAAACTGAGTGTAGACACCCAATCCATAAGTCATTCCTTACAAAAATAGAGCCCGTTACGCATGATAAATCACTTTACAATCATCTATGATCGTTAGGTCAGCTTTTTTTAAATGGGAAAAAAATGGCTCTTTTGACTCGGGTAAATATCCCACCGCATGTTCACTTGACCATTTAATGAGCATTTGTTGTTCTCTTTAAAAGGATTGGATCCATGGGTCATTTTCATCTTTAACATGTTTCAAGCATGCATACCCATTTTTTAAAACATGTGTAGAAAAATCTCTTTCTAATAAAATTCCAAGCTATTGGGGTTGTTGAACTAGTGGAATTTCCCAAACTTGGATAACAAAACTTTTATGTTCAGTTGCTGTGTGTGAATAATTTTTCTTTACTCACCTTTGTTATTGTATTAAATTTTTTTGATGCATAAACTTTAAAAGTTTCATTTCCTTGTGATCTATTTGCCTTTTATATCTTTTTTGTCGACAAGATGAAGGGAACAGTGAAAGCTCAAGTTTTGATTTAAGAAAAGATTATACCCCAAAAATTGAAATGCACAATTCAAAAATCTAGAGAAAGACAGTTCCAAAAAATTTCTGTAATTTTTAGGGATTTTAAACTCTTTTTAGTTTTTATATTTCTGATTTTCCAATCGTCGAGAAAATGGGAGGCGGGGAATTTTTAACTAAGTGTAGACTCCCAATCCATAAGTCATTCCTTACAAAAAATAGAGCCCGTTACGCACGATAAATCATTTTACAATCTTCTATGATCGTTAGGTCAGCTTTTTGTAAATGGAAAAAATAATGGCTCTTTTGACTCGGGTAAATACTCCACCGCACGTTCACTTGATCATTTAATGAGCATTTGCTATTATCTTTAAAAGGATTGGATCCGTAGGTCATTTTCATCTTTAACATGTTTCAAGCATGCATATCCAATTTTTCGAACATGTGTAGATATATCTCTTTCTAATGAAATTCCATGCTATTAGGGTTGTTGAACTAGTGGAATTTCCAAAATTTGTACAACAAAACTTTTGTGTTCATTTGCAGTGTGTGAGTAATTTTTCTTTACTTACATTTCTTATTGCTTTAAATTTTTTCCATGCATAAACTCTAAAATTTTCATTACGTTGTGATCTATTTGCCCTTTATCTTTTTTTTGTCTACGAGATGAAGGATAAAAGTGAAAACTCATGTTTTGATTTAAGAAAAAAGTATACATCTAAAATGGAAATGAACAATGCAAAAATGTAGAGAAAGATAATTCCAAAAAGTTTCTGTAATTTTTAGGGATTGTGAACTCTTTTTAGTTTTTATATATCTGGTTTTCCAATCGTTGGGAAAATGGGGAGGCGGGGGATTTTTAACTGAGTGTAGACTCCCAATCCATAAGTCATTCCTTACAAAAATAGAGCCCGTTACGCATGATAAATCACTTTACAATCATCTAGGATCGTTAGGTCAGATTTTTGTAAATGGGAAAAATAATGGCACTTTTGACTAGGGTCAATATCCCACCGCATGTTCACTTGATCATTTAATGAGCATTTTCTATTCTCTTTATAAGGGTTGGATCCATAGGTCATTTGCCTCTTTAACATGTTTGAAGCATGCATATCAATTTTTTCAAACATGTGTAGAAAAATCTCTTTCTAATAAAATTCCATGCTACTGGGGTTGTTGAACTAGTGGAATTTCCAAAACTTGGATAACAAAACTTTTGTGTACATTTGCGGTGTGTGAATACTTTTTCTTTAATAACATTTGTTATTGCATTAAATTTTTACCATGCATAAACTCTAAAAGTTTCATTGCGTTGTAATCTAATTACCTTTTATCTCTTTTTTGTCTACGAGATGAAGGGAACAGTGAAAACTCAAGTTTTGATTTAATAAAAAATTATACTTCAAAAATTGAAATGCACAATTCAAAAATGTAGAGAAAGATAATGCCAAAAAGTGTCTATAATTTTAAGGGATGTAAACTCATTTTAGTTTTTATATATCTGGTTTTCCATTCGTCGGGAAAAGGGGGAGGCAGGGGATTTTTAACTGAGTGTAGACTCCCAATCCATAAGTCATTCCTTAAATAAATAGAGCCCGTAACTCATGATAAATCAGTTTACAATCATCTATGATCGTTAGGTCAGCTTTTTGTAAAAGGGAAAAATAATGGCTCTTTTGACTCGGGTAAATATCCCACCGCACGTGCACTTGAGCATTTATTGAGCATTTTTTATTCTCTTTAAAAGGTTTGGATCCATAGGTCATTTGCATCTTTAACATGTTTCAAGAATGCATATCCATTTTTAAATCAAGTGTAAAAAAATCCGTTTCTAATAAAATTCCATGCTATAGGGGTTGCTGAACTAGTGGAATTTCCTAAACTTGGATAACAAAATTTTTGTGTTCATTTGTGGTGAGAGAATAAATTTTATTTACTTGAATTTGTTATTGCTTTAAACTTTTTCAATGCAAAAACTCTAAAAATTTCATTTCGTTGAGATCTATTTGCCTTTTATCTCTTTTTTTTTGTCTATGAGATGAATGAAAAAGTGAAAACTCAAGTTTTGATTTAAGAAAAAGTATACATCAAAAATACAAATGCACAATGAACAAATTTAGAGAGAGATAATTTCTAAAAGTGTTTTTAATTTTTAGGGATTGTAAACTCTTTTTAGTTTGTATTTATCAGCTTTTACAATCGTCGGGAAAAGGGTGAGGCAGGGAATTTTTAACTGAGTGTTGACTGCCAATCCATAAATCATGCCTTAAAAAAATATATCCAATTACGCATGATAAATCACTTTACAATCATCTATGATCGTTAGGAAAACATTTTGTAAATGGTCAAAAGAATGGGTTGTTTGATTCGGGTAAATATCCCACCGAACGTTTACTTGAGAATTTAATGAGCATTTGTAATTGTTTTTAAAAGGTTTGGATCCAAAGGTTATTTGCATCTTTAACATTTTTCAAGCATACATTTTCATTTTTTAAACCATTTGTAGAAAAATCACTTTTTTTATAAAATTCCAAGCAATTGGGATCGTTCAACAAGTGGAATTTCCAAAACTTGGATAACAAAAATTTTGTGTTCATTTGTGTTGTGTGAATAAATTTTCATTACTTACATTTGTAATTGCTTTAAATTTTTTCCATGAATAAACTCTAAAATTTTCCTTTATTTGTGATCTATATGCCTTTTATCTCTTTTTTGTCTACGAGACGTAGGGAAAAGTGAAAACTCAAGTTTTGATATGAGAAAAAAGTATGCATCTAAAATGGAAATTCACAATGCACAAATGTACAGAGAGATAATTCCAAAAGGCGTCTGTAATTTTTGGGAAAATTCCACTAGTTCAACAACCCCAGTAGCATGGAATTTTATTAGAAAGAGATTTTTCTGCACATGTTTGAAAAAATTGATATGCATGCTTCAAACATGTTAAAGAGGCAAATGACCTATGGATCCAACCCTTATAAAGAGAATAGAAAATGCTCATTAAATGATCAAGTGAACATGCGGTGGGATATTGACCCTAGTCAAAAGTGCCATTATTTTTGCCATTTACAAAAATCTGACCTAACGATCCTAGATGATTGTAAAGTGATTTATCATGCGTAACGGGCTCTATTTTTGTAAGGAATGACTTATGGATTGGGAGTCTACACTCAGTTAAAAATCCCCCGCCTCCCCATTTTCCCAACGATTGGAAAACCAGATATATAAAAACTAAAAAGAGTTCACAATCCCTAAAAATTACAGAAACTTTTTGGAATTATCTTTCTCTACATTTTTGCATTGTTCATTTCCATTTTAGATGTATACTTTTTTCTTAAATCAAAACATGAGTTTTCACTTTTATCCTTCATCTCGTAGACAAAAAAAAGATAAAGGGCAAATAGATCACAACGTAATGAAAATTTTAGAGTTTATGCATGGAAAAAATTTAAAGCAATAAGAAATGTAAGTAAAGAAAAATTACTCACACACTGCAAATGAACACAAAAGTTTTGTTGTACAAATTTTGGAAATTCCACTAGTTCAACAACCCTAATAGCATGGAATTTCATTAGAAAGAGATATATCTACACATGTTCGAAAAATTGGATATGCATGCTTGAAACATGTTAAAGATGAAAATGACCTACGGATCCAATCCTTTTAAAGATAATAGCAAATGCTCATTAAATGATCAAGTGAACGTGCGGTGGAGTATTTACCCGAGTCAAAAGAGCCATTATTTTTTCCATTTACAAAAAGCTGACCTAACGATCATAGAAGATTGTAAAATGATTTATCGTGCGTAATGGGCTCTATTTTTTGTAAGGAATGACTTATGGATTGGGAGTCTACACTTAGTTAAAAATTCCCCGCCTCCCATTTTCTCGACGATTGGAAAATCAGAAATATAAAAACTAAAAAGAGTTTAAAATCCCTAAAAATTACAGAAATTTTTTGGAACTGTCTTTCTCTTGATTTTTGAATTGTGCATTTCAATTTTTGGGGTATAATCTTTTCTTAAATCAAAACTTGAGCTTTCACTGTTCCCTTCATCTTGTCGACAAAAAAGATATAAAAGGCAAATAGATCACAAGGAAATGAAACTTTTAAAGTTTATGCATCAAAAAAATTTAATACAATAACAAAGGTGAGTAAAGAAAAATTATTCACACACAGCAACTGAACATAAAAGTTTTGTTATCCAAGTTTGGGAAATTCCACTAGTTCAACAACCCCAATAGCTTGGAATTTTATTAGAAAGAGATTTTTCTACACATGTTTTAAAAAATGGGTATGCATGCTTGAAACATGTTAAAGATGAAAATGACCCATGGATCCAATCCTTTTAAAGAGAACAACAAATGCTCATTAAATGGTCAAGTGAACATGCGGTGGGATATTTACCCGAGTCAAAAGAGCCATTTTTTTCCCATTTAAAAAAAGCTGACCTAACGATCATAGATGATTGTAAAGTGATTTATCATGCGTAACGGGCTCTATTTTTGTAAGGAATGACTTATGGATTGGGTGTCTACACTCAGTTTAAAATCCCCCGCCTCCCTCTTTTTCCAACGATTGGAAAATCAGATATAAAAAAACTAAAAAGAATTTACAATCCCTAAAAATTATAGAAACATTTTGGAATTATCTTTCTCTACATTTTTGCATTATGCATTTAAATTTTCTATGTATAATTTTTTATTAAATCAAAACTTGAATTTTCACTGTTCGACAAAAAAGAGATAAAAGGAAAGTAGATCACAATGAAATGAAAATTTTAGAGTTTATGAATGGAAAACATTTAAAGCAATAACAAATGTTAGAAAAGAAAAATTATTCACACACCACAAATGAACACAAAAATTTTGTTATCCAAGTTTGGGAAATTCCACCAGTTCAACTACCCAATTTAGCTAGGAATTTTATACGAAAGAGATTTTTCTACACATGTTTTAAAAAATGGATATACTTGTTTGAAACATGTTAAAGATGCAAATGAATCATGGATCCAAACCTTTTAAAGAGAATATCAAATGCTCATTAAATTTTCAAGTCAACGTGAGGTGGGATATTTACTCGAGTTAAACAAGCCATTATTTTGCTCATTTACAAAAAGCTGACCTAACAATCATAGAAGATTGTAAAGTGATTTATCAGGTGTAACGGGCTATATTTTTGTAAGGAATGACTTATGGATTGGGAGTCAACACTCTGTTATAGATCCCCCTGGGTCCCCCTTTTCCCGACGATTGCAAAACCTAATATACAAAAACTAAAAAAGAGTTTAAAATCCCTAAAAATTATGGACAATTTTTGGAATTATCTTTATCTACATTTGTGTATTGTGCATTTCAATTTTCTATGTATAATTTTTTCTTAAATCAAAACTTGATTTTTCACTTTTCCCTTCATCACGTAGACAAAAAAAAAGATAAAAAGCGAAGACATCACAATGAAATGAAAATCTAAGATTTTATGCATGGAAAAAATTTAATGTAATAACAAATTTAAGTAAAGAAAAATTATTCACACACCGCAAATAAACAAAAAATTTTTGTTATCCAAGTTGGAAAATTCCACTAGTTCAACAATCCCAATAGCTTGGAATTTTATAAGTGATTTTTCTTCACATGTTTTTAAAAATGGATATGCATGTTTGAAACATGTTAAAGATTCAAATGACCTATGGATCCAAACCTTTTAAAGAGAATAAAAAATGCTCATTAAATTTTCAAGTGAACGTGTTGTGGGATATTTTTTTAAGGAATGACATGTGGGTTGAGAGTCAACACTCAGTTAAAAATCCCCCCGCCTACCCTTTTTCGCGACGATTGCAAAACCTGATATATAAAAACTAAAAAGAGTTTAAAATCCCTAAACATACACTTTTTTGAATTATCTCTCTCAACTTTTGTGCATTGTGCATTTCCATTTTAGAAGTATACTTTTTTGTTGAATCAAAACTTGAGTTTTCACTTTTCCCATCATTTTATGGACAAAAAAGAGATAAAAGGCAAATAGATCACAACCAAATCAAAATTTAAGATTTTATATATGGAAAAAATTTTAAGCAATAACAAATGTAACTAAAGAAAATTTATTCATACACCACAAATGAACTCAAAATTATTGTTATCCAAGTTTGGGAAATTCCACTAGTTTAACAACCCTAACAGCTTGTAATTTTATAAGAAAGAGATTTTTCTACACACATTTTAGAAAATATAAATGCATGCTTGAAACATGTTGAAGATGCAAATGACCTATGGATCCAAAACAAATGCTCATTAAATTCTCAAGTGAGCACTCGGTGGGATATTTACCCGAGTAAAAAAAGCCATTATTTTGCCCATTTACAAAAAGCTGACCTAACGATCATAGATGATTGTAAAGTGATTTATCATGCGTAATGGGCTAAATTTTTGTAAGGAATGACTTATGGATTGGGAGTCAACACTAAGTTAAAAATCCCCCTCCTCCCCCTTTTCCCGACGATTGCAAAACCTGATATATAAAAGCTAAAAAGAATTTACAATCCCTAAAAATTATAGACACTTTTTGGAATTATCTCTCTCTACATTTGTGCATTGTGCATCTCCATTTTAGATGTATAATTTTTTCTTAAATCAAAACTAAAAGTTTTAACTTTTCCCATCATCTCGTAGACAAAAAAGAAATAAAAGGCAAATAGATCACAACAAAATGAAAGTTTCAGAGTTGATGCTTGGAAAACATTTAAAGCAATAACAAATGTAAGTAAATAAAAAAATTTCACACACCACAAATGAACTCAAAAGTTTTGTTATCCAAGTTTGGGAAATTCCACTAGTTCAACAACCCCAATAGCTTGGAATTTTAAAAGAAAAGGATTTTTCTACAGATGTTTTAAAAAATGGATCAGCATGCTTGAAACATGTGAAAGATGCAAATGACCTAAGGATCCAAACCTTTTAAAGATAATAAGAAACATTCATTAAATTCTCAAGTGAACGTGCGGTGGGATATTTACCTGAGTCAAACAAGCCATTATTTTGCTCATTTACAAAAAGCTGACCTAACAATCATAGATGATTGTAAAGTGATTTATCATGCATAATGGGTTATATTTTTGTAAGGAATGACTTATGAATTGGGAGTCAACACTCAATTAAAAATCCCCTGCCTTCCCCTTTATGTGACTATTGCAAGACCTGATATATAAAAACTTAAAAGAGTTTACTATCCCTAAAAATTACAGACACTTTTTGGAATTATCTCTCTCTACATTTGTGCATTGTGCATTTCCATTTTAGATGTATACTTTTTCTTAAATCTAAACTTTAGTTTTTACTTTTTCCTTCATCTCGTAGAAAAAAAGAGATAAAAGGCAAATAGATCTCAACGAAATGAAAGTTTTAGAGTTTATGCTTGGAAAAAATTTATTCACACCCCACAATTGAACTCACAAGTTTTGTTATCCAAGTATGGGAAACTTCACTAGTTCAACAACCCCAATAGCTTGGAATTTAATAAGAAAGAGATTTTTCAACACATGTTTTAAAAAATGGAAATGCATGCTTGAAACATGTTGAAGATGCAAATGACCTGTGGATCCAAACCTTTTATAGAGAATAACAAACGCTCATTAAATTCTCAAGTGAACGTGCGGTGGGATATTTAATTTACCAAAGTCAAACAAGCCATTATTTTGCCCATTTACAAAAAGCTGACCAAAGGATCATAGATGATTATAAAGTGATTTATTATGTGTAACGGGCTACATTCTTGTAATGAATGACTTATGGATTAGGAGTCAACTCTGAGTTAAAAATTGCCCCGCCTCCTCCTTTTCCAAACGATTGCAAAACCTGACATATAAAAACTAAAAAGAGTTTAAAATCATTAAAAATTACAGACACTTGTTTGAATTATATCTCTCTACATTTGTGCATTGTGCATTTCCATTTTAGATGTATACTTTTTTCTTAAATCAAAATTTGAGTTTTCACTTTTCCCTTCTTCTCGTAGACAAGAAAGAGATAAAAGGCAAATAGATCACAATGAAATGAAAATTTTAGAGTTTATGCATGGAAAAAATTTAATGCAATAACAAATATAAGTAAAGAAAAATTATTCACACACCGCAAATGAACACAAAAGTTTTGTTATCCAAGTTTGGGAAATTCCACTAGGTCAACAACCCCAATAGCTTGGAATTTTCTAAGAAAGAGATTTTTCTACATATGTTTTAAAAAATGGATATGGATGTTTGAAACAAGTTAAAGGCGAAAATGACCTATGGATCGAATCCTTTTAAAGCGAATAACAAACGCTCATTAAATTCTCAAGTGAACGTGCGGTAGGATATTTACTTGAGTCAAACAAGCCAATATTTTGCCTATTTACAAAAAGCTGACCTAACGAACAAAGATGATTGTAAAGTGATTAATTATGCGTAACATGCTATATTTTTGTAAGGAATGACATATGGGTTGCCCTTTTCACGACGATTGCAAAATCTGATATATAAAAACTAAAAAGAGTTTAAAACCCCTAACAATTACAGTGACATTTTGGAATTATCTCTCTCTACATTTGTGCATTTTGCATTTCCATTTTAGATGTAAACTTTTTTCTTAAATCAAAACTTGAGTTTTCACTTTTCCCTTCATCTTGTAGACAAAAAAGAGATAAAAGGCAAATAGATCATAATGAAATGAAATTTTTAGAGTTTATGCATGGAAAAAATTCAAAGGAACAACAAATGTAAGTAAAGAAAATTTATTCGTACACTACAAATGAACACAAAAGTTTTGTTATCCAAGTTTGGGAAATTCTACTAGTTCAACATCCCCAATAGCTTGGAATTTTATAAGAAAAAGATTTTTCTATACATGTTTTAAAAAATGGATATGCATGTTTGAAACATGTTAAAGATGCAAATGACCTATGATCCAAACCTTTTAAAGAGAATAATCTCTTGCTCATTAAATTGTCAAGTGAACGTGCGGTGGGATATTTACCCGAGTCAAATATGCCATTATTTTGCCCATTTACATAAGCTGACCTAAGGATTATAGATGATTGTAAAGTGATTTATCATACGTAACAGGATATATTTTTGTTAGGAATGACTTATGGATTGGGAGTCAACACTCAGTTAAAAATCTCCCGCCTCCCCCTATTCCCGACGATTGCAAAACAAGATATATAAAAAGTAAAAAGAGTTTACAATCCCTAAAAACTACAGTCACTTTTTCGAATTATCTCTCTCTATATTTATGAATTGTGCATTTCCATTATAAATGTATACTTTTTTTCTCAAATAAAAACTTGAGTTTTCACTTTTCCCTTCATCTTGAAGTGAAAAAAGAGATAAAAGGCAAATAGATCACAATGAAATGAAAGTTTTAGAGTTTATGCATGGAAAAAATTCAAATCAATAACAAATGTAAGTAAAGAAAATTTATTCACACACCACAAATGAACACAAAAGTTTTGTTATCCAAGTTTGGGAAATTCCACTAGTTCAACAACCCCAATAGCTTGGAATTTTAAAAGAAAAAGATTTTTCTGCAAATGTTTTTAAAAATGGATCAGCATGCTTGAAACATGTTAAAGATGCAAATGACCTAAGGATCCAAACCTTTTAAAGAGAATAACAAACATTTATTAAATTCTCAAGTGAACGTGCGGTGGGATATTTACCCGAGTCAAACAAGCCATTATTTTGCCCATTTACAAAAAGCTAACCTAACGATCATAGATGATTGTAAAGTGATTTATTATGCATAACGGGCTATATTTTTGTAAGGAATTACTTATGAATTGGGAGTCAATACTCAATTAAAAATCCCCTACCTTTCCCTTTACGTGACTATTGCAAGACCTGATATATAAAAACTTAAAAGAGTTTACTATCCCTAAAAATTACAGAAACTTATTGGAATTATCTCTCTCTACATTTGTGCATTGTGCATTTCCATTTTAGTTGTATACTTTTTTTCTTAAATCAAAACTTTAGTTTTATCTTTCCCTTCACCTCGTAGACAAAAAAGAGATAAAAGGTAAGTAGATCACAATGAAATGAAAATTTTAGAGTTTATGCATTGAAAAAATTTAAAGCAATAACAAATTAAAGTAAAGAAAATTTATGCACACACCACAAATGAACACAAAAGTTTTGTTATCCAAGTTTGGGAAATTCCACCAGTTCAAGAATCCCATTTGCTTGGAATTATATAAGAAAGTGATTTTTCTACGCATGTTTTAAAAAATGGATATGCATGCTTGAAACATGTTAAAATGCAAATTACCTATTGATCCAAACATTTTAAAGTGAATAAAAAACTCTCATTAAATTCTCAAGTGAACGTGCAGTGGGATATTTATCCGAGTCAAACATGCTAGTATTTTGCCCATTTACAAAAATCTGACCTAGTGATAATGGATGATTGTAATGTGATTTATCATGTGTAACGGGCTATATTTTTTTAAGGAATGACTTATGGATTGGGAGTCAACACTCAGGTAAAAATCCCCTCGCCACCCCCTTTTCCCAACGATTGCAAATCCTTATATCTAAAAACTAAAAAGAGTTTGAAATCCCTAAAAATTACAGACACTTTTTGGAATTATGTCTCTCTACATTTGTGCATTGTGCATTTCCATTTTAGATGTATATTTTTTTATTAAATCAAAACTTGAGTTTTAACTTTTCCCTTCATCGCGTAGACAAAAAAGAGATAAAAAGCAAATAGATCTCAACGAAATGAAAATTTTAGACTTTATGCAAGGAAAAAAAATTTAGAAATAACATATGTAAGTAAAGAAAATTTATTCACCCAACACAAATGAACACAAAAGTTTAGTTATCCAAGTTTGGGAAATTCCGCTAGTTCAACATCCCCAATAGCTTGGATTTTTTTGACAAAGAGATTTTTCTATAAATGTTTTACAAAATGGATATGGATGCTTGAAACATGTTAAATATGCAAATGACCTAAGGATCCAAACCCTTTAAACAGAATAATCTCTCGCTCATTAAATTGTCAAGTGAACGTGCGGTGGTATATTTACTCGTGTCAAACAAACATTATTTTGTGCATTTACAAAAAGCTGACCTAACAATCATAGATGATTGTAAAGTGATTTATCTTGCGCAACGAGATATATTTTTGTAAGGAATGACTTATGGATTGGGAGTTCACAATTCCTAAAAATTAAAAACTAAAAAGAGTTCACAATTCCTAAAAATTACAGACACCTTTTGGAATTAACTCATCGTACATTTGTGCGTTGTGCATTTCCATTTAAGAGGTATACTTTTTTTTAATCTAAACTTGAGTTTTCACTTTTCCCTTCATCTCGTCGAAAAAAAAGAGATAAAAGGCAAATAGATCACAACGAAATGAAATTTTAGTGTTTATGCATAGAAAATATTTAAAGGAATAACAAATTTAAGTAAAGAAAATTTATTCATACACCACAAATGAACATAAAAGTTTTGTTATCTAAGTTTGGGAAATTCCACTAGTTCAACAACCCCAATTGCTGGGAGTTTTTTAAGAAAGAGATTTTTCTACACATTTTAAAAAAAAATGATATGCATGCTTGGAACTTGTTAAAGATGTAAATGACCTTTGGATCCAATCCTTTTATGGAGAATAACAAACGCTCATTAAATTCTCAAGTGAACGTGCAGTGGGATATTTATCTGAGTCAAACAAGCCATTATTTTGCCTATTTACAAAAAGTTGACCTCACGATCATAGATGATTGTAAAGTGATTTATCATACGTAATGGGCTATATTTTTCTAATGAATGACTTATGGATTGGGAGTCAACAGTCAGTTCAAAATCCCCCGCCTCCCCCTTTTCTAGTCGATTGCAAAACTTGATATATAAAAACTAAAAAGAGTTTAAAATCCCTAAAAATTACAGACACGTTTTGGAATTTTCTCTCACTACATTTGAGCATTGTGCATTTCCATTGTAGATGTATAAATTTTTCAAAAATCAAAACAAGAGTTTTCACTTTTCCCTTCATCTCGTTGACAAAAAAGAGATAAATGGCAAATAGAACACAATGAAATGAAAATTTCAGAGTTTATGCATGGAAAAAATTTAAAGCAAAAAAAATGTAAGTAAAGAAAAATTATTCGCACACCACAGATGAACACAAAAGTTTTGTAATCCAAGTTCGGGAAATTCCACTAGTGCAACAACCCCAATAGCTTGGAATTTTATAAGAAAGAGATTTTCTACTTATGTTTTAAAAAATAGATATGCATGCTTGAAACATGTTAAAGAGGCAAATGACCTATGGATCCAAGCCTTTTAAAGAGAATAACAAACGCTCATTAAATTCTCAAGTTAACGGGCGGTGGGATATTTACCCAAGTCAAACAAGCCATTATTTTACCCATTTACAAAAAGCTGACCTAAGGATCATAGATGATTTTAAAGTGATTTATTATGTGTAACGGGCTATATTTTTGTAAGGAATGACATATGATTTCGGAGTCAACACTCAGTTTAAAATGCCCCCACCGCCCCCCATTTCTTCACGATTGTAAAACCTAATATATAAAAACTAAAAATAGTTTACATTCCCAAAAAAATACAGTCACTTTTTGGAATTATCTCTGTCTACATTTGTGCATTGTGTATTGTGCATTTCCTTTTTATATGTATACTTTTTTCTTAAATCAAAACTTTAACATTTGTGCATTGTGCATTTCAATTTTAGATGTATACTTTTTTCTTAAATCAAAACTTGAGTTTTCACTTGTCCCTTCATCTCATAGACAAAAAAGAGATAAAAAGAAAATAGATCAAAACGAATGAAAATTTTAGAGTTTATACATGGATAAAATTTAATGCAATAACAAATACAAGTAAATAAAAAATATTCACACACCGAAAATGAACACAAAAATTTTGTTATCCAAGTTTTTGAAATTCCACTAGTTGAACAACTCCAATAGCTTTGAATTTTATAAGAAAGAGATTTTTCTACACATGTTTTAAAAAAAAGATATGCATGTTTGAAACATTTTAAAGACGAATGTGACTTATGGATCCAAACCTTTTAAAGAGAATAACAAACTCTCCTTAAATTCTCATGTGAACGTGAGGTGGGATATTTACCCGAGTCAAACAAGCCATTATTTTGCCCATTTACAAAAAGCTAACCTAACGATCATAAATGATTGTAAAGTGATTTATCATTCATAACGGGCTATATTTTTGTAAGGAAGGACTTATGGATTGGGAGTCAAATCTCAGTTAAAAATACCCCCACCTCCCCATTTTCCCGACGATTACAAAACCTGATATATAAAAACTAAAAAGAGTTTAAAATCCCTAAAAATTACAGACAGTTTTTGGAAATATCTCTCTATACATTTGTGCATTGTGCATTTCCATTTTAGATGTTTACTTTTTTTTTTAAATAAAAACTTGAGTTTTCACTTTTCCCTTCATCTTGTAGACAAAAAAGAGATAAAAGGTAAATAGATCACAATGAAATGAAGTTTTAGAGTTTATGCATGGAAAAAATTCAAAACAATAACAAATGTAACTAAAGAAAATTTATTCACACACCACAAATGAACACAAAAGTTTGGTTATCCAAGTTTGGGAAATTCCACTAGTTCAACAACCCCAATAGCTTGGAATTTAATAAGATATAGATTTTTCTACTCACATTTTAAAAAAGGGATATGCATGCTTGAAACATGTTAAAGTTTCAAATGACCTATGGATCCAAACCTTTTAAAGAAAATAACAAATGCTCATTAAATTCTAAAGTGAACGTGCGTGGGATATTTACTCGAGTCAAACAAGCCTTTATTTTGCCCATTTACAAAAAGCTGACCTAACGATCAGAGATGATTGTAAAGTGATTTATCATGCGTAATGGAGCTATATTTTTGTAAGGAATGATTTATGGATTGAGAGTTTACAGTCAGTTAAAATTCCCTCCGCCTCTCCCTTTTCCCAACGATTGCAAGACCTGATATATAAAAACTATAAAGAGTTTAAAATCCCTAAAAATTATAGAAAATTTTTGGAATTATCTCTCTCTATATTTGTACATTTTACATTTAATTTTAGATGTATACTTTTTTCTTAAATAAAAACTTTAGTTTTATCTTTCCCTTCATCTCGTATACAAAAAAGAGATCAAAGGCAAATAGATCACAACGTAATGAAAAAAATTTAAAGCAATAACAAATTTAAGTAAAGAAAATTTATTCACACACCGCAAATGAACATAAAAGTTTATTATCCAAGTTTGGAAAATTCCACTAGTTCAACAACCCCAATTGCTTGGAATTTTATCAAAAAGCTATTTTTCTACACATGTTTTAAAAAATGGATATGCATGCTTGAAACATGTTAAAATGCAAATGACCTATGGATCCAAACCTTTTAAAGTGAATAACAAACGCTAATTAAATTCTCAAGTGAACGTGCGATGGGATATTTACCCGACTCAAATAAGCCATTATTTTGCCTCTTTAACAAAAATATGAACTAACGATAATGGATGATTGTAAAGTGATTTATCATACGTACAGGCTATATTTTTCTAAGGAATGACCGATGGATTGGGAGTCAACACTCAGTTAAAAATCCCCCCGCCACCCCCATTTCCCAACGTTTGCAAAAAGTGATATATAAAAACTAAAAGGATTTTAAAATCCCTAAAAATTACAGACCCTTTTTGGAATTATGTCCCTTTATATTTGCGCATTGTGCATTTCCATTTTAGATGTATATTTTTTTATTAAATCAAAACTTGAGTTTTAACTTTTCCCTTCATCATATAGACAAAAAAGAGATAAAAGGCAAATAGATCACAACAGAATGAAAATTTTAGAGTTTATGCATGGAAAAAAATTATAGCAATAACAAATGTAAGTAAAGAAAATTTATTTACACACCACAAATGAACACAAAAGTTTAGTTATCCAAGTTTGGGAAATTCTACTAGTTCAACATCCCCAAATGCTTGGAATTTTATAAGATTTTCTATACATATTTTGAAAAATGGATATGCATGCTTGAAACATGTTAAAGATGCAAATGACCTATGGATCCAAACCTTTTGAAGAGAATAATCTCTCGCTCATTAAATTGTCAAGTGAACGTGCGGTGGGATATTTACCCGAGTCAAACCAGCTATTATTTTGCCCATTTACAAAAAGCTGACCTAAGGATCATAGATGATTGTAAAGTGATTTATCGTGCGTAACGGGCCATATTTTTGTAAGGAATGACTTTTGGGTTGGGATTCAACACTCAGTTAAAATTCCCTCGCCTCCCCTTTGCCTACAATTGCAAAACCTGATATATAAAAACTAAAAAGAGGTTTAAATCCTTAAAAAATATAGAAACTTTTTGGAAATATCTCTCTCTATAATTTTGCATTGTGCATTTCCATTTTAGAAGTATACTTTTTCTTAAATCAAAACTTGAGTTTTAACTTTTGCCATCATCTCGTAGAAAAAAATGAGATAAAAGGCAAATAGATCGCAACGAAATGAAAATTTTAGAGTTAATGCATGGAAAAAATTTAAAGCAATTACAAATGTAAGTAAATAAAATTTATACACACCCCACAAATGAACACAAAAGTTTTGTCATCCAAGTTTGAGAAATTCCACTAGTTCAACAACCGCAAGAGCTTGGAATTTTATAAGAGAGTGATTTTTCTACACATGTTTTAAAAAATGGATATGCATGCTTGAAACATGTTAAAGATGCAAATGACCTATGGATCATAACCTTTTAAAGAGAATAACAATCGGTCATTAAATTCTCAAGTGAACGTGCGGTGAGATATTTACCCGAGTCAAACAAGCCATTATTTTGCCCATTTATGAAAAGCTGACCTAAGGAACATAGATGATTGTAAAGTGATTTATTATGTGTAATGGGTTATATTTTCTAAGGATTGACTTATGGATTGGGAGTCAACACTCAGTTAAAAATCCCTCGCCTCCCCCTTTTCGCGACGATTGCCAAACCTGATATATAAAAGCTGAAAAGAGTTTACCCTTCCTAAAAAATACAGACACGTTTTCTAATTATCTCTCTCTACATTTGAGCATTGTGTATTTCCATTTTAGATGTATACTTTTTTCTTAACTCCAAACTTGAGTTTTCTCTTTTCCCTTCATCTCGTAGACAAAAAAGAGATAAAAGGCAAATAGATCACAATGAACTGAAAATTTTAGAGTTTATGCATTGAAAAAATTGAAAGAAATAACAAATGTAAGTAAATAAAATTTATGCACACACCACAAATGAACACCAAAGTTCTGTTATCCAAGTTTTGGAAATTCCACTAGTTCGACAACACCAATTGCTAGGAATTTTATAAGAAAGATAATTTTCTACACATTTTTTAAAAAATGGATATGCATGCTTGAAACATGATAAAGATGCCAATGACCTTTGGATCCAATCCTTTTATTGAGAATAACAAACGCTTATTAAATTCGCAAGTGAACATGCGGTGGGATATTTACCTGAGTCAAACAAACCATTATTTTGGCCATTTAAAAAAAGCTGACCTAACTATCATAGATGATTGTAAAGTGATTTATCATGCATCACGGGCTATATTTTTGTAATGAATGATTTATGGATTGGGAGTCAACACTCAGTTAAAAATCCCCCGCCTCCACCTTTTCGCTTTGATTGCAAAACCTGATATATAAAAACTAAAAAGAGTTTACAATCCCTAAAAATTATAGACACTTTTTGGAATTATCTCTCTCTAAATTTATGCATCGTGAATTTCCATTGTAGATGTATACTTTTATCTTAAATCAAAACTTGAGTTTTCACTTTTCCCTTCATCTCATAGACAATAAAAGACAAATAGATCACAACGAAATAAAAATTTAAGACTTTATGCATGGAAAAAATTTAAAGCAATAACAAATGTAAGTAAAGAAAAATTATTCAAACACCTCAAATGAACACAAAAGTTTTGTTATCCAAGTTTGGGAAATTCCAGTAATTCAACAACCTCGATAGCTTGGAATTTTATAAGAAAGGGATTCTTCTGCACGTTTTTAAAAAAATGGATATGCATGCTCGAAACATGTGAAAGATGAAAATGACCTATGGATCCAAACCTTTTAAAGAGATTAACAAACGGTCATTAAATTCTCAAGTGAACGTGCGGTGGGATATTTACCGGAATCAAACTACCCATTATTTTGCCAATTTACTAAAAGCTTACCTAAGGCACATAGATGATTGTAAAGTGATTTATTATGTGTAACGGGCTATATTTTTCTAAGGAATGACTTATGGATTGGGAGTCAACACTCAGTTAAAAATCCCCCCGCCTCCCCCTTTTCTTGACGATTACAAAACCTAATATATAAAAACTAAAAAAAATTAACAATCCCTAAAACATACAATCACCTTTTGGAATTATATCTCTCTACATTTGTGCATTGTGCATCCATTTGATATGTATACTTTTTTTTTAAATGAAAACATGAGTTTTAACTTTTCCCATCATCTCGTAGAAAAAAAAGAGATAAAAGGCAAATAGATCATAACGGAATGAGAATTTTAGAGTTAATACATGGAAAAAATATAATGCAATAACAAATGTAAGTAAATAAAATTTATTCACACCCCTCAAATGAACACAAAGGTTTTTTATCCATGTTTGGCAAATTCCTCTAATTCAACAACCGCAACAGCTTGGAATTTTATAAGAAAGATTTTCCTACACATGTTTTAAAAAATGGATATGCATGCTTGAAACATGTTAAAGATGCAAATGACCTATGTAATCAAACATTTTAAAGAGAATAACAAACGCTCATTAAATTCTCAAGTGAATGTGCTATGGGATATTTACCCGAGTCAAACAAACCATTATTTTGCCCATTTACAAAAAGCTGACCTAACGATGATAGATGAATGTAAAGTGATTTGTCACGGACTATATTTTTGTAAGGAATGACATATGGATTGGGTGTCAACACTCAGTTAAAAATCCCTCGCCTCCCTCTTTTCCCGACGGTTGCAAAACCAGATATGTAAAAATTAAAAAGAGTTTACAATCCCTAAAAATTACAGACACTTTTTCTAATTATCTCTCTCTACAATTAAGCATTGTGCATTTCCATTTTAGATGTATACTTTTTTCTTAAATTAAAACTTGAGTTTTCTCTTTTCCCTTCATCTCGTAGACAAAAAAGAGATAAAAGGCAAATAGATCTCAATGAAATGAAAATTTTAGAGTTTATGCATGGAAAAAATTTAAAGCAATAACAAATGTAAGTAAAGAAAATTTATTCACACACCACAACTGAACACCAAAGTTTTGTTGTCCAAGTTTGGGAAATTCCACTAGTTGAACAACCCCCATAGCTTGGAATTTTACAAGAAAGAGATTTTTCTACACATGTTTTAAAAAATGGACATGCATGCTTGAAACATGTTAAAGATCCAAATGACCAATGGATCCAAACCTTTCAAAGAGAATAACAAACACATTAAATTCTCAAGTGAACTACGGTGGCCTATTTACCCGAGTCGAACAAGCAATAATTTGTCCATCTAAAAAAATCTAACCTAACGATCATAGATGATTGTAAAGTGATTCATCATGAGTAACGGGCTATAATTTTGTAAGGAATGATTTATGGATTGGGAGTCAACACTCAGTTAAAAATCCCACGCCTCCCCTTTTTTCCCAATGAATGCAAAACATGTTATTTAAAAACTAAAAGAGTTTAAAATCCCTAAAAACTATAGAAACTTTTTGAAATTATCTCTCTATACATTTGTGCATTGTGCATTTCCATTTTAGATGTATACTTTTTTCTTAAATCAAAACTTGCGTTTTCACTTTTCCCTTCGTCTCATAGAAAGAAAAGAGATCAAAGGCAAATAGTTCACAAAGAAAAGAAAATTTTAGAGTTTATGCATAGAAAAACTTTATAGCAATAAAAAATTTAAGTAAAGCACAAATAAACACAAAATTTTGGGAAATTCCACAAGTTCAACAACCCCAATTGCTAGGAATTTCATATGAAAGAGATTTTTCTACACAGTTTTTAAAAAATGGATATGCATGTTTGAAACATATAAAGATGCAAATAAGCTTTGGATCCAATCCTTTTATGTAGAATAACAAACGCTCATTAAATTCTCATGTGAACGTGCGGTGGGATATTTACCCGAGTCAAACAAGCCATTATTTTGCCCATTTAAAAAAAGCTAACCTAAAGGTTATAGATGATTGTAAAGTGATTTATCTTGAGTAACGGGCTATATTTTTCTAAGGAAAGACTTATGGATTGGGAGTCAACACTTAGTTAAAAATCCCCCGCCTCCCCCTTTTCCCGTCTATTGCAAAACATGATATATAAAAACTAAAAAGAGTTTACAATCCCTAAAAATTATAGACACTTTTTGGATTTATCTCTCTCTACATTTGTGCATTGTGTATTACCATTATAGATGTATACTTTTTTCTTAAATCAATACTAGAGTTTTCACTTTTCCTTTCATCTCGTAGACAAAAAAGAGATAAAAGGCAAATAGTTCACAACGAAATGAAAATTTTAGAGTTTATGCATGGAAAAAATTTAAAGCAATAACAAATGGAACACCAAAGTTTTGTTATCCAAGTTTTGGAAATTCCACTAGTTCAACAACCCCAATAGCTTGGAATTTTATACGAAAGAGATTTTTTTACACATGTTTTAAAAAATGGATATGCATGATTGAAACATAGTAAAGATGTAAAGGACCTATGGATCCAAACCTTTTAAAGAGAATAACAAACACTCATTAAATTCTAAAGTGAACATGCGGTGGGATATTTACTTGAGTCAAACAAGCCATTATTTTGCCCATTTACAAAAAGCTGACCTATGGATCATAGATGATTGTCAAGTGATTTATTATGTGTAACAGAATATATTTTTTTAAGGAATGACTTATGGATTTGGAGTCAACACTCAGTTAAAAATCCCCCCGTCGACCCCTTTTCCCGATGATTGCAAAACATGATATATAAAAACTAAAAAGAGTTTACAATCCCTAAAAAATATAGTCACTTTTTGGAAATATCTCTCTCTACATTTGTGCAATTTGCATTTCCATTTTATATGTATATTTTTTTCTTAAATCAAAACTTGAGCATTAACTTTTCCCATTATCTCGTAGAAAAAAAGAGATAAAAGGCAAATAGATCGCAACGAAATGAAAATTTTAGAGTTAATGCATGGAAAAATTTGAAAGCAATAACAAATTTAAGTAAATAAATTTATTCACACCCACAAATGAACACAAAAGTTTTGTTAGCCAAGTTTTGGATATTCCACTAGTTCAACAACAGAAATAGCTTGGAATTTTATAAGAAAGAGATTTTTCTACACATGTTTTAAAAAATGGATATGCATGCTTGAAATATGTTAAAGATGCAAATGACCTATGGATCCAAACCTTTCAAAGAGAATAACAAACGCTTGGGATATTTACTCGAGTCAAACAACCCATTATTTTGCCCATTTACAAAAAGCTGACCTAACGATCATAGATGATTGTAAAGTGATTTGTCATACGTAACGGGCTATATTGTTTTAAGGAATGAATTACGGATTGGGAATCAACACTCACTTAAAAATCCCCCGTCTCCCCCTTTTCTCGACAATTGCAAAACCTAATATATAAAAACTAAAAAAGTTTACAATCCCTAAAAGTTACAGACGCTTTTTCTAATTATCTCTCTCTACATTTGAGCATTTTACATTTCCATTTTTTATGTATATTTTTTTCTTAAATCAAAATTTGAGTTTTCACTTTTCCCTTCATCTCATAGACGAAAAAGAGATAGAAGGCAAATAGATCACAACCAAATGAAAATTTTAGAGTTTATGCATGGAAATAACAAATGTAAGTAAAGAAAATTTATTCACACACCACAAATGAACACCAAAGTTTTGTTATCCAAGTTTTGGATATTCCGCTAGTTCAACAACCCCAATAGCTTGGAATTTTAAAAGAAAGAGATTTTTCTACACATGTTTTAAAAAATACATATGCATGCTTGAAACATGTTAAAGATGCAAATGACCTAAGGATCCAAACCTTTCAAAGAGAATAACAAACATTCTTTAAATTCTCAAGTGAACGTGTGTTGGCATATTTACTCGAGTCAAAGAAGCCTTTATTTAGCCCATGTACAGAAAACTGACCTAACTATCATAGAAGATTGTAAAGTGTGATTTATCATGCATAACGGGCTATATTTTTTTAAAGAATTACTTATGGATTGGGAGTCAACACTCAATCAAAAATCCCCTGCCATCCCCTTTTCATGACGATTGCAAAACCTGATATATAAAAACTAAAAATAGTTTAAAATCCCTAAAAATTACAAACACTTTTTGGAATTATCTCTCTCTACATTTGTGCATTTTGCATTTCCATTTTATATGTATATTTTTTTCTTAAATAAAAACTTGAGGTTTTATGTTTCCCTTCATCTCGTAGACAAGAAAGAGATAAAACGCAAATAGATCACAACGAAATAAATTTTTTTTATTTTATGCATGGAATTTTTTTTAAAAATAACACATGTAAGTAAAGAAAATTTATTCATACACCACAAATGAACTCAAAAGTTTTGTTATCCAAGTTTGGGATATTCTACTAGTTCAATAATCCCAATAGATTCAAATTTAATAAGAAAGAGATTTTTCTACACATGTTTTAAGAAATATAAATGCATGTTTGAAACATGTTAAAGATGCAAATGACCTATGGATCCAAACCTTCTAAAGAGAATGACAAACGCTCATTTAATTCTCAAGTGACCATGCAGTGGGATATTTACCCGAGTCAAACAGTCCATTATTTTGCCTATATACAAAAAGTTGACCTATCGATCATAAATGATTGCAAAGTGATTTATCATGCATAAAGGGCTATATTTTTGTAAGGAATGACTTATGGATTGGGAGTCAACACAATTAAAAATCCCATGCCTCCCCCTTTTCCCGACATTAGCAAAACTTGATATATAAAAACAAAAAAGATTTTAGAATCCCAAAAATTATAGATATTTTTTGGAATTATCTCTCTCTACATTTGTGCATTGTGCATTTCCATTTTAGTCGTACACTATTTTCTTAAATCAAAACTTGTGTTTTTACTTTTCCCTTCATCTCGTAGACAAAAAAGGGAAAGAAGGCAAATAGATTACAACGAAATGAAAGTTTTAGAGTTTATACTTGGAAAAATTTTAACGCAATAACAAATGTAAGTAAAGAAAATTTATTCACACACCACAAATGAACACAAAAGTTTTGTTATCCATGTTTTGGAAATTCCACTAGTTCAACAACCCCAATAGCTTGGAATTTTAAAAGAAAGAGATTTTCTACTCATGTTTAAAAAAATGGATATGCATGCTTGAAACATGTTAAAGAGGCAAATGACCTATGGCTCCAAAATTTTAAAGAGAATAATAAACGTTCAATAAATTCTCAAGTGAATGTACGGTGGGATATTTACCCGAGTCAAACAAGCCATTATTTTGCCCATTTACAAAAAGCTGACCTAACAATCATAGAAGATTGTAAAGTGATTTATCATGCATAATGGGTTATATTTTTTTAAGGAATGACTTATGGATTTGGTGTCAACACTCAATTAAAAATCCCTCGTCATCCCCTTTTCATGGCAATTGCAAAACCTAATATATAAAAACTAAAATGTGTTTACAATCCCTAAAAATTACAGACACTTTTGGAATTATCTCTCTCTACATTTGTGCATTGTGCATTTCCATTTTAGATGTATACTTTTTTCTTAAATCAAAACTTTAGCTTTTACTTTTTCCTTCATCTCGAAGGCAAATAGATCACAACGAAATGAAAGTTTAAGAGTTGATACTTGGAAAAAATTTAAAGCAATAACAAATGTAAGTAGAAAAAATTTATTCACACACCACAAATGTACTCAAAGCTTTTTTTATCCAAGTTTTGGAAATTCCGCTAGTTCAAAAAACCCAATAGCTTGGAATTTAATAAGATATAGATTTTTTAAGACATGTTTTAAAAAATGGAAATGCATGCTTGAAACATGTTAAAGATGCAAATGACCTATGGATCCAAACCTTTTAAAGAGAATAAAAAACTCTCATTAAATTCTCAAGTGAACGTGCGGCGGGATATTTTATTTACCCGAGTCAAACAAGCCATTATTTTGCCCATTTAAAAAAAGCTGACCTAAGGATCATTGATGATTGTAAAGTGATTTATTATGTGTAACGGGCTACATTTTTGTAAGGAATGACTTATGGATTGGGAGTCAACACTCATTTAAAAATCCACCCGCCTCCCCCTTTTCCCGAGGATTGCAAAACCAGATATATAAAATCTAAAAAGAGTTTAAAATCATTAAAAATTATAGACACTTTTTGGAATTATTTCTCTCTACATTTGTGCATTGTGCATTTTCATTTTAGATGTAAATTTTTTGCTTAAATCAAGACTTGAGTTTTCACTTTTCCCTTCAACTCGTAGACAAAAAAGAGATAAAAGGCAAATAGATCACTTCGAAATAAAAAATTTACAATTTAACCATGGAAAAAATTTAAAGCAATAACCAATGTAATTAAAGAAAAATTATTCACACACCGCAAATGAACACATAAGTTTTGTTATCCAAGTTTGGGTAATTCCACTAGTTCAACAACCCCAATAGCTTGGAATTTTAAGAAAGAGATTTTTCTACACAAGTTTTAAAAAATGGATATGCATGCTAGAAACGAGTTAAAGAAGCAAATGATATATGGATCCAAACCTTTTAAAGAGAATATCAAACGCTCATTAAATTCTCAAGTGAACGTGCGGTGGGATATTTACCCGAGTCAAACAAGCCATTATTGTGCCCATTTACAAAAGGCAGACCTAACGATCAAAGATGTTTGTAAAGTGATTAATTATTTTTCAAGGGTGATATATTTGTAAGGAATGACAAATGGGTTGGAAGTCAACACTCAGTTGAAAATCCCCCCGCCTCCCCCGTTTCACGACGATTGCAAAACCTGATATATAAAAACTAAAAAGAGTTTAAAATCAATAAAAATTACATTGACTTTTCAGAATTCTCTCTTTCTACATTTTTTCATTGTGCATTTCCATTTTTGATGTATACTTTCTTCATAAATCAAAACTTAAATTTTCACTTTTCCCTTCATCTCGTAGACAAAAAATAGATAAAAAGAAAATAGATCACAATTAAATGAAAGTTTTAGATTTTATGCATGGAAAAAATTGAAAGCAATAACAAATGTAAGTAAAGATAATTTATTCACACATAACAAAAGAACACTAAAGTTTTGCTATCCAAGTTTGGGAAGTTCCACTAATTCAACAACCCCAATAGCTTGGAATTTTATAAGAAATAGATTTTTCTACACATGTTTTAAAAAATGGATATGCATGCTTGAAACATGTTAAAGATGCAAATGACCTATGGATCCAAACCTTTTAAAGAGAATAAAAAATGCTCATTAAATTCTCAAGTGAACATATGGTGAGATATTTACCCGAGTCAAACAAGCCATTATTTTGCCCATTTACAAAAAGCTGACCTAACGATCATAGATGATTGTAAAATAATTTATCATCTGTAACAGGCTATATTTTTGTACAGAATTACTTATGGATTCGGAGTCAACACTCACTTAAAATTCCCTCCGGCTCCCACTTTTCCCGACGATTGTAAAACCAGATATGTAAAAACTAAAAAGAGTTTAAAATCCCTTAAAATTACAGACACTTTCTGGAATTATCTCTTTCAACATTTTTACATTGTGCATTTCCTTTTTAGATTTATACTTTTTTCTTAAATCAAAACTTGAGTTTTAACTTTTCCCTTCATCTTGTAGACAAAAAAGAGATAAAAGGCAAATAGATCACAATGAAATGAAAGATTTAGAGTTTATGCATGGAAAAAATTCAAAGCAATAACCAATGTAAGTAAAGAAAATTTATTCACATACCAAAAATGAACACAATATTTTTGTTATCCAAGTTTGGGAAATTCCACTAGTTCAACAACCCCAATAGCTTGGAATTTTATAGGAAATAGATTTTTCTACACATGTTTTAAAAAATGGATATGCATGCTTGAAACATATTAAAGATGAAAATGAACTATGCATCCAAACCTTTTAAAGAGAATAAAAAACGCTCATTAAATTCTCAAGTGAACGTGCGGTGGGATATTTACCCGAGTCAAACAAGCCATTATTTTGCCCATTTACAAAAAGCTGACCTAACGATCATAGATGATTGTAAAATTATTTATCATGTGTAACAGGCTTTATTTTTTGTAAGAAATGACATATGGATTGGGAGTCAACACACAGTTAAAATTCCCTCCGCCTCCCCCTTTTCCCGGCTATTGCAAAACCAGATATGTAAAAACTAAAAAGAGTTTAAAATCCCTAAAAATTACAGAGACCTTTTGGAATTGTCTCTCTCAACATTTGTGCATTGTACATTCCCATTTTAGATGTATACTTTTTTCTTAAATAAAAACTTGAGTTTTCACTTTTCCCTTCATCTTGTAGACAAAAAAGGGATAAAAGGCAAATAGACCACAATGAAATGAAAGTTTTAGAGTTTATGCATGGAAAAAATTCAAAGCAATAACAAATGTAAGAAAAGAAAATTTATTCACACACCACAAATGAACACAAAATTTTTGTTATCCAAGTTTGGGAAATTCCACTAGTTCAACAACCCCAATAACTTGGAATTTTACAAGAAATAGATTTTTCTACACATGTTTTAAAAAATGGATATGCATGCCTGAAACATGTTAAAGATGCAAATGACCTATGGATCTCTTTAAATGACCTACGCAAATGACCACCCCCTTTAAATATTTTCCATGCATAAACTCTAAAATTTTCATTTCATTATGATCTATTTACCTTTTATCTCTTTTTTGTCTACGAGAAGAAGGGAAAGATAAAACTAAAGTTTTTATTTAAGCATAAAGTATACATCTAAAATGGAATTGTAAAAATAATAACAAATGCTCAATATATTCTAAAGTGAACGTGCGGTGGGCTATTTACCCGAGTCAAACAAGCTATTATTTTGCCCATTTACAAAAAGCTAACCTAACGATCATAGATGATTGTAAAGTGATTTATCATGCGTAACAGCCTATACTTTTGTTATGAATGACTTATGGATTGGGAGTTAACACTCAGTTAAAATTCCCTCCACCTCCCCCTTTTCCCGACGATTTCAAAACCTTATATATAAAAACTAAAAAGAGTTTAAAATCCCTAAAAATTATTGACACTTTTAGGAATTATCTCTCTCTACATTTGTGCATTGTACATTTCCATTTTAGATGTATACTTTATGCTTAAATAAAAACTTTAGTTTTATCTTTCCCTTCTTCTCGTAGACAAAAAAGAGATAAAAGGTAAATAGATCATAATGAAATGAAAATTTAGAGTTTATGCATGCAAAATATTTATTCACACACCACAAATGAACACAAAAGTTTTGTGACCCAAGTTTGGGAAATTCCACTAGTTCAACAACCTCAACAGCATGGATATGCATGTTTTAAGAAAGTGATTTTTTTACACATGTTTTAAAAAATGGATATGCATGCTTGAAACATGTTAAAATGCAAATGACCTATGGATCCAAAATTTTTAAAGTGAATAACAAACGCTCAATAAATTTTCAAGTGAACGTGCGGTTGGATATTTATATGAGTCAAACAAGCCATTATTTTGCCCATTTACAAAAATCTGACCTAACGATAATAGATGGTTGTAATGTGATTTATCATGCGTAACGGGCTATATTTTTGTAAGGAATGACTTATGGATTGGGAGTCAACACTCAGTTAAAATTCCCTATGCCTCCCTCTTTTCCTGATGATTGCAAAACCAGATATGTAAAAAATAAAAAGAGTTCAAAATCCCTAAAAATTACATACACTTTTTTGAATTATGTCTCTCTACATTTGTGCATTGTGCATTTCCATTTTAGATGTATATTTTTTTCTTAAATCAAAACTTGTGTTTTCTCTTTTCCCTTCATCTTGTAGACAAAAAAGATATAAAAGGAAAATAGATCACAACGAAATGAAACTTTTAGAGTTTACGCATGGAAAAAATTTAAAGCAATAAAGAAAAATTATTCACACACCACAAATGAACACAAAAGTTTTGTTATTCAAGTTTGGGAAATTCTACTAGTTCAACAACCCCAATTGCATGGAATTCTATGAGAAGTGATTTTTCTATACATGTTTTAAAAAATGGATATGCATGCTTGAAACATGTTAAAATTCAAATGACCTATGGATCCAAACTTTTAATAGTGAATAACAAACGCTCATTAAATTCTCAAGTGAACGTGCGGTGGGATATTTACCCGAGTCAAACAAGTCATTATTTTGCCCATTTACAACAATCTGACCTAATGATAATAGATGATTGTAATGTGATTTATCATGCGTAACGGACTATTCTCTTTCTTATAAAATTCAAAGCTATTGGGGTTGTCGAACTAGTGAAATTTCCCAAACTTGGATAACAAAACTTTTGACAGTTAAATTTTCCTTTCTTAAATTTGTTATTGCTTTAAATTTTTTCCATACATAAGCTCTAAAATTTTCAGTTCGTTGTGATCTTTTTTCCTTTTATCTCTTTTTCGTCTACGAGATGAAGGGAAAAGTGAAAACTCAAGTTTTGATTTAACAAAAAAGTTTACAAAAAAATAAAATTGCAAAATGCAAAAATGTAGAGAGAGATAATTCCAAAAAGTTTCTGTAATTTTTTGGGATTTTAAACTATTTTTAGTTTTTATATATCAGGTTTTGGCATCGTCAGGAAAAAGGGAAGATGTGGGATTTTTAACTGAGTGTTGACTCCCAATCCGTAAGTCATTCCATACAAATATATGGCATGTTATACATGATAAATCACATTACAATCATGTATGATCGTTAGGTCAGCTTGATGTAAATGGGCAAAATAATGGCTGGTTTGACTCGGCTAAATATACTAGCGCCAGTTCACTTGAGAATTTATTGAGCGTTTGTTATTCTCTTTAAAAGGTTTGGATCCATAGGTCGTTTGCATTTGTAACATGTTTCGAGCATGCATATCTATTTTTTAAAGCATGTGTAGAAAAATCTCTTTCTTATAAAATTCCAAGCTATTGGGGTTGAACTAGTGGAATTTCCAAAACTTGGATTACAAAACTTTTCTGTTCATTGGTGGTTTGTAAATAAATTTTCTTTACTTAAATTTTTTATTTCTTTAAAGTTCTTCCATACGTAAACTCTAAAATTTTTATTTCACCGTGATCTTTTTGCCTTTTATCTTTTTTTATCTACGAGATGAAGGAAGAAAATTAAAACTCAAGTGTTGATTTAAGAAAAAAGTATACATAAAAAATGGAAATGCACAATGCAAAAATGTAGAGAGAAATAATTCCAAAAAGTGTCTTTATTTTTTAGGGATTGTAAACTCTTTTTAATTTTTATATATCAGGTTTCGCCATCGTCGGGAAAAGGGGGTGGCGGTGGATTTTTAAATGTGTATTGACTCTCAATCTATAAGTCATTCCTTACAAAAATATACCCCGTTACACATGATAAATCACTTGAGAATAATCTATGATCGTTAGGTCAGCTTTTTGAAAATGGGAAAAACAATGGCTTGTTTGAGTAGGGTAAATATCCCATCGCGCGTTCACTTGAGAATTTAATGAGTGTTTGTTATTATCTTTAAAATTTTTTTATCCATAGGTGTTTTACATCTTTAACATGTTTCAAGCATGCATATCCATTTTTTTAAAATGTGTAGAAAAGTCTCTTTCTTATAAAATTGCAAGTTGTTGATCTAGTAGAATTTCCAAAACTTGGATAACAAAACTTTTGTGTTCATTTGTGGTGTGTGAATAAATTTTCTTTTCTTAAATTTGTTATTTCTTTAAATTTTTTCCATACATAAACTCTAAAATTTTCATTTCGTTGTGATCTATTTGCCTTTTATCTCTTTTTTGTCTACGAGATGAAGGGAAAAGTGAAAATTGAAGTTTTGATTTAAAAAAAAAGTTTACATCTAAAATGGAAATGAATAATGCAAAAATTTATAGAGAGATAATTCCAAAAAGTGTCTATAATTGTTTTGGATTGTAAACTCATTTTAGTTTTTATATATCAGGTTTGGCATCATCGGGAAAAGGGGAAAGCGGGGCATTTTTAACTGTGTGTTAACTCCCAATCCATAAGTTATTTCATACAAATATATAGCATGTTATGCATGATAAATAAGTTTACAATCATGTATGATCGTTAGGTCAGCTTGATTTAAATGGGCAAAATAATGGCTGGTTTGACTCGTCTAAATATCCCATCGCAAGTTCACTTGAGAATTTAATGAGAGTTTGTTATTCTTTTCAAAAGGTTTGGATCCATAGGTTGTTTGCATCTTTAACATGTTTCAAGCATGCATATTCATTTTTTAAAGCATGTGTAGAAAAATCTCTAACTTATAAAAATTCCAAGCTATTGGGGTTGAACTAGTGGAATTTCCAAAACTTGGATAATAAAACTTTTCTGTTCATTGGTGGTTTGTGAATAAATTTTCTTTACTTACATTTGTTATTTCTTTAAAGTTCTTCCATACATAAACTCTACAATTTTCATTTCATTGTGATCTTTTTGCCTTTTATCTCTTTTTTGTCTACGAGATGAAGGAAAAAATTAAAACTCAAGTGTTGATTTAAGAAAAAAGTATACATCAAAAATGGAAATTCACAATGCACAAATGTAGAGAGAGATAATTCCGAAAAGTGTCTATAATTTTTAGGGATTGTAAACTCTTTTAAATTTTTATATATCAGGTTTCGACATCATCGGCAAAAGGGGGAGGCGGGGGATTTTTAACTGAGTGTTGACTCCCAATCTATAAGTCATTCCTTCCAAAAATATAGCCCAATACTCATGATAAATCACTTGAGGATAATCTATGATCGTTAGGTCAGCTTTTTGAAATTGGTCTAAATAATGGCTTGTTTGACTTGGGTAAATATCCCACCGCACGTTCACTTGAGAATTTAATGACCGTTTGATATTATTTTTAAAAAGTTTGGATCCATAGGTCTTTTGCATCTTTAACATGTTTCAAGCATGCATATCCATTTTTTAAAACATGTGTAGAAAAGTCTATTTCTTATAAAATTCCAACTTATTGGAGTTGTTGATCTAGTAGAATTTCCAAAACTTGGATAACAAAACTTTTGTGTTCATTTGTGGTGTGTGATTAAATTTTCTTTACATACATCTTTTATTGCTTTAATTTTTTTCCATGCACAAACTCTAAAATTTTCATTTCGTTGTGATCTATTTACCTTTTATCTCTTTTTTGTCTACGAGATGAAGGGAAAAGTGAAAACTCAAGTTTTGATTTAAGAAAAAAATATACATCTAAAATGGAAATGTACAATGCACAAACGCAGAGAGAGATAATTCAAAAAAGTGTCTGTAATTTTTAGGGGTTGTAAACTCTTTTTAATTTTTATATATATCATGTTTAGCCAAAGTCAGGAAAAGGGGGAGGCAGAGGATTTTTAGCTGAGTGTTGACTCCCAATCTATAAGTCATTCCTTACAAAAATATAGCCCGTTATGCATGATAAATCGCTTGAAAATAATGTATGATCATTAGGTCAGCTTTTTGAAAATGGGCAAAATAATGGCTTGTTTGACTAGGGTAAATATCCCACCGCGCATTCACTTGAGAATTTAATGAGATTTTTGTATTATCTTTAAAAGTTTTGGATCCATAGGTCTTTTGCATCTTTAACATGTTTCAAGAAAATAAATCCATTTTTTAAAAAATTGTGTAGAAAAGTCTCTTTCTTATAAAATTCCAAGCTATTGGGGTTGTTGATCTAGTAGAATTTCCAAAACTTGGATAACAAAACTTTTGTGTTCATTTGTGTTGTGTGAATAGATTTTATTTACTAACATTTGTTAATGCTTAAAATTTTTTCCATATATAAACTCTAAAATTTTCATTTCGTTGTGATCTTTTTGCCTTTTATCTCTTTTTTGTCTACGAGATTAAGGAAAAAGTGAAAACTCAAGTTTTGATTTAATTCCAAAAAGTGTCTTTAATTTTTATGGATAGTAAAATCATTTTAGTTTTTATTTATTAGATTTTGCCATCGTCAGGTAAAGGGGGAGGCGAGGGATTTTAAACTGAGTGTTGACTCTCAATCCATAAGTCATTCCTTACAAAAATATAGCCCATTACACATGATAAATCACCTTACAATCATCTATGATCGTTAGGTCAGGTTTTTGTAAATGGACAAAATAATGGCTTCTTTGACTCGGATAAATATCCCATCGCATGTTCACTTGTGAATTTAATGAGCTTTTGGATCCATAGGTCATTTGTATCTTTAACATGTATCAAGCATGCATATCCATTTTTTAAAACGTGTGAAGAAAAATCTCTTTCATATAAAATTCCAAGCTATGGGGTTGTTGAACTAGTGGAATTTCCCAAACTCTAATAATAAAACTTTTGTGTTCATTTGTGGTGGGTGAATAAATTTTCTTTACTTAATTTTTTTTTTTTGCTTTAAATATTTTTAATAATTAAACTCCAAAATTTTAATTTCGTTGTGATCAATTTGCCTTTTATCTCTTTTTTGTCTACGAGATGAAGGGAAAAGTGAAAACTCAAGTTTTAATTTAAGAAAAATGTATAGATCTAAAATGTAATGCACAATGCACAAAAGTAGAGAAACATAATTCCAAAAAGTGTCTATAAATTTAAGTAATTGTAAACTCTTTTTAGTTTTTATATATTAGGCTTTGTAATCGACGGGAAAAAGGGGAGGCGAGGGATTTTTAACTAAGTGTTGACTCCCAATCCACAAGTCATTCCATACAAAAATATAGCCCATTACGAATGATAAATTACTTTACAATCAAATATGATCTTTAGGTTAGCTTTTTGTAAATGGAACAAATAATGGCTAGTTTGACTCGGGTAAATATCCCACCGCACGTTATCTTTAAAAGGTTTGGATCCATAGGTCATTTGCATCTTTAACATGTTTCAAGCATGCATATCCATTTTTTAAAACAAGTGTAGAAAAATCTCTTTTTTATAAAATTCCAAGCAATTGGGGTTGTTGATCCAGTGGAATTTCCCAAAGTTGGATAACAAAAATTTTGTCTTCATTTGTGGTGTGTGAATAAATTTTATTTACCTACATTTGTAATTGCTTTAAATGTTTCCATACATAAAATCTAAAATTTTCATTTCGTTGTGATCAATTTACCGTTATTGTCTACGAGATGATGGGAAAAGTGAAAACTCAAGTTTTGATTTAAGAAAAAAGTATAAATATAAAAAGGAAATGCACAATACACAAATGTAGAGAGAGATAATTTCAAAAATTTTCTGTAATTTTTAGGGATTGTAAACTCTTTTTAGTTTTTATATATCAGGTTTTGCTATCGTTGGGAAAAGGGGGGAGGTGGGGGATTTTCAACTAAGTGTTGAATCCCTATGCATAAGTCATTCCTTACAAAAATATAGCCCGTTATGGAAAATAAATCATTTTAAAATCATCTATGGTTGTGAGGTCAGCTTTTTGTAAATGGGCAAAATAATGGCTTTTTTGGGTCAGGTAAATATCACACTGCACGTTCACTTTAGAATTTAATGAGCATTTTTTATTCTCTTTAAAAGGTTTGGATCCATAGGTCATTTGAATCTATAACATGTTTCAAGCATGCACATCCATATTTTAAAACATGTGTAGAAAAATCCCTTTCTTATAAAGTTCAAAGCTACTGGGGTTGTTGAACTAGTGGAATTTCCCAAACTTGGATAAAAAAAATTTTGAGTTCATTTGTGGTCTGTGAATAAATTTTCTTTACTTATATTTTTTTTCTTTAAATATTTTCCATACATCAACTCTAAATTTTTGGTTTCGTTGTGAGCTATTTGCCTTTTATCTCTTTTTTTTCTACGATATGAAGGGAAAGGTGAAAACTCTAGTTTTGATTTAAGAAAAAAGTATACATCTAAACAGGAAATGCACAATGCACAAATGTAGAGAGAGATAATTCCAAAAAGTGTCTGTAATTTTTAGGGATTGAAACATTTTTTAGTTTTTATAAATCAGGTTTTGCAATCATTGGGAAAAGGGGGAGGCGGGGGATTTTTAACTGACTGTTGACTCCCAATCCATAAGTTACAAAAATATGCCCCAAAAGCACAATAATTCATTTTAAAATCATCTATGATTGTGAGGTCAGCTTTTTGTAAATGTGCAAAATAACGGCCTGTTTGAGTCAGGTCAATAACCCACCGCACGTTCACATGAGAATTTAATGAGCGTCTATTATTCTCTTTGAAAAGTTTGAATCCATAGGTCTTTTGCATCTTTAACATGTTTCAAGCATGCATATCCATTTTTTAAAACATGGGTAGAAAAATCTCTTTCAAATAAAATTCTAAGCTATTGGTGTAGTTGAATTAGTGGAATTTCTCAAACTTGGATAAAAAACTTTTGGGTTCATTTGTTGTGTGTTAATAAATTTTCTTTACTTATATTTTTAATTGCTTTAAATTATTTCCATACATAAACTCTAAAATTTTCATTTCGTTGTGATCTATTTGCCTTTTATCTCTTTTTTGTCTACGAGATGAAGAGAAAAGTGAAAACTCAAGTTTTGATTTAAGAAAAAAGAATACATCTAAAAGGGAAATGCACAATGCAAAAATGTAGAGAGAGATAATTCCAAAAAGTGTATGTAATTTTTAGAGATTGTAAACTCTTTTTAGTTTTTATATATCAGGTTTAGCAATCGTTGGGAAAAGCATGAGGCGAGGAATTTTTAACTGAGTGTTGACTCCCAATCCATAAGTCATTCCGTACAAATATATAGCCCGTTACACATGATAAATAACTTTACATTCCTCTATGATCGTTAGGTCAGCTTTTTGTAAATGGGCGTTTGACTTGGGTAAATATCCCACTGCACGTTCAATAGAGAATTTAATGAGCGTTTGTTATTCCTTAGGTCATTTGCATCTTTAACATGTTTCAAGTATGCATATCCATTTTTTAAAACATGTTTAGAAAAATCTCTTTCATATAAAATTTCAAGCTATTGGGGTTGTTGAACTAGTGGAATTTCCCAAACTTGGATAACAAAACTTTTGTGTTCATTTGTGGTGAGTGAATAAATTTTCTTTTCTTACATTTGTTATTGCATTAAATTTTTTTCGTACATCAACTCTAAAATTTTCATTTTGTTGTGATCTATTTGCCTTTTATCTTTTTTTTTGTCTATGAGATGAAGGAAAAAGTGAAAGCTCAAGTTATATTTAAGAAAAAAGTATACATCTAAAATGGAAACGCACAATGTACAAAAGTAGAGAGCGATAATTCCAAAAAGTGTCTGTAATTCTTCGGGATTGTAAACTCTTTTTAGTTTTTAATATCTTTTTTCTCTATCCTCGAGAAAAGGGGGAGGCGGGGGATTTTTAACTGTGTGTGGACACCCAATCCATAATTCATTCCTTACAAAAATTTAGCCCCTTACGCATCATAAATCACTTTACAATCATCTATGATCGTTAGGTTAGCTTTTTTTTAAAAGGGCAAAATAATGGCTTGTTTGACTCGGGCAAATATCCCACGGCACGTTCATTTGAGAATTTAATAAGCGTTTGTTATTCTCTTTAAAAGTTTTGGATCCATAAGTCATTTGCATCTTTAACATGTTTCATGCATGCATATCCATTTTTTAAAACATGTGTTGCAAAATCTCTTTCTTTAAAAATTCCAAGCTATTGGGGTTGTTGAACTAGTAGAATTTCCAAAACTTGGATAAAAAAAATTTTGTTTTCATTTGTCATGTGTGAATAAATTTTCTTTCCTTTCATTTGTAATTCCATTAAATTTTTTCCATACATAAACTCTAAAATTTTCATTTCGTTGTGATCTATTTGCCATTTACCTCTTTTTTGTCTACGAGATGAAGGAAAAAATGAAAACTCAAGTTTTGATTTAAGAATAAAGTATACATCTAAAAGGGAAATCCACATAGCACAAATGTAGAGAAAGATTATTCCTAAAAGTGTCTGTAATTTTTAGGGATTGTAAACTCTTTCTAGTTTTTATATATCAGGTTTTGCTATCATCGGAAAAAGGGGGAGGCGGGGGATTTTTATCTGAGTGTTGACTTCTTATCCATAAGTCATTTGTTACAAAAATATACCCGTTACACATGGTAAATCACTTTACAATCATCTATGATAGTTAGGTCAGCCTTTTGTAAATGGGAAAAATAATGGCTTGTTTGACTCGGGAAAATATCCCACCGCACGTTCACTTGAGAATTTAATGAGTGTTTGCTATTCCTAAGGTCATTTTCATGTTTAACATGTTTCAAGCATGCATATCCATTTTTTAATACATGTGTAGAAAAATCTCTTTCTTATAAAATTCCAAGCAATTGGGGTTTTTGAATTAGTGGAATTTCCCTAACATGGATAACAAAACTTTAGCGTTCATTTGTGGTGTGTGAATAACTTTTCTTTACTTATATATTTTTTTGCTTTAAATTTTTTCCATACATAAACTCTAAAATTTTCATTTCGTTGTGAGTTATTTGCCTTTTATCTCTTTTTTTTCTACGATATGAAGGGAAAAGTAAAAAAATCTAGTATTGATTTAAGAAAAAATTATACATGTAAAATGGAAATGCACAATGCACAAATGTAGAGAGATAATTTCAAAAATTGTTTGTAATTTTTAGGGATTGAAACTATTTTTAGTTTTTATATATCAGGTTTTGCTACATGGGGAAAAGGGGGAGGCGAGGGATTTTTAATTGAGTGTTGACTCCGAATCCATAAGTCATTCCTTAAAAAAATATAGCCCGTTACACATGATAAATCACTTTACAATCATCTATGACATTTAGGTCAGGTTTTTGTTAATGGGTAAAATAATGGCTTGTTTGACTTGGGTAAATATCCCACTACATATTCACTTAAGAATTTAATGAGCATTTGTTCTTTTCTTTAAAATGTTTGTATCCATAGGTCATTTGCATTTTTAACATGTTTCAAGCATGCATCTCTATCTTTAAAAACATGTGTAGAAAAATATTTTTCTTATAAAATTCCAAGCTATTGGGGTTGTTGAACTAGTGGAATTTCCCATACTTGGAAAACAAAACTTTTGTGTTCATTTGTGGTGCGTGAATAAATTTTCTTTACATACATTTGTTATTGCTTTAAATTTTTTCCAAAAATAAACTCTAAAATTTTCATTTCGTTGTGATCTATCTGCCTTTTATCTCTTTTTTGTCTTCGAGATGAACGGAAAAGTGAAAACTCAAGTTTTGATTTAAAAAAAAAGTATACATCTAAAATGGAAACGCAAAATGCATAAATGTAGAGGGTGATAATTCCAAAAAGTGTCTGTAACTTTTAGGGATTGTAAACTCTTTTTAGTTTCTATATATCTTGTTTTCCAATCGCCAGGAAAAGGGGGAGACACGGGATTCTTAACTTTGTTGACACCCAATCCATATGTCATTCCTTACAAAAATATAGCCCATTACGCATGATAAATGACTTCACAATCATCTATGATGGTAAAGTCAGCTTTTTGTAAATGGGCAAAATAATAGCTTGTTTGACTCGGGTAAATATCCCACCGCACTTTCACTTGAGAATTTAATAAGCGTTTGTTATTCTCTTTAAAAGGTTTGGATGCATAGGTCATTTGCATCTTTAACCTGTTCCAAGCATGCATATCCATTTTATAAAATATGTGTAGAAAAAGCTCTTTGTTATAAAATTCCAAGCTATTGGGGTTGTTGAACTAGTGGAATTTCCCAAAGTTGGATAACAAAACTTTTGTATTCATTTGTGGTGTGTGAATAAATTTTCTTTACTTACATTTGTTATTGCTTTAAATTTTTTCCATACTTAAACTCTAAAATTTTTATTTCATTGTGATCTATTTGCCTTTTATCTCTTTTTTGTCTACGAGATGAAGGGAAAAGTGAAAACTCAAGTTTTGATTTATGAAAAAAGTATAGATCTAAAATGGAAATGCACAATGCATTAATGTAGAAAGAGATAATTGAAAAAAGTGTCTGTACTTTTTAGGGATAGTAAACTCTTTTTAGTTTTTATATATCAGGTTTTGCAATCGTCGGGAAAAGGGGAGGCAAGGGATTTTTAACTGAGTGTCGACCCCCAATCCATAAGTCATGCCTTACAAAAATATAGCCCGTTATGTAAGATAAATTACTTTACAATCTTCTATGATCGTTAGGTCAGGGTTTTGTTAATGGGCAAAGTATTGACTTGTTGGAATCGGGTAAATATCCCACCGCACGTTCACTTGAGAATTTAATGAGCGTTTGTTATTCTCTTTACAAGGTTTGGATCCATAGGTCATTTGCATCTTTAACATGTTTCAAGCATGCATATCCATATTTGAAAACATGTGTAGAAAAATCTCTTTCTTATAAAATTCCAAACTATAGGGGTTGAACAAGTGGAATTTCCCAAACTTGGATAACAAAACTTTTGTGTTCATTTGTGGTTTGTGAATAAATTTTCTTTACTTACATTTGTTATTGGTTTAAATTTTTTCCATACGTAAACTCTAAAATTTTCATTTCGTTGTGATCTATTTGCCTTTTATCTCTTTTTTATCTACTAGATGAAGGGAAAAGTGAAAACTAAAGTTTTGATTTAAAAAAATTATACATCTAAAATGGAAATGCACAATGCACAAATGTAGAGAGAGTTATTTTAAAAAAGTTTCTGTAATTTTGAGGTATGGAAAAATCGTTTTAGTTTTAAAATATGAGGTTTTGCAATAGTCCAAAAAAGGGGGAGACGGGGGATTTTTAACTGAGTGTAGGCTCCTAACCCATAACTCATTCCTTGAAAAAATATAGCCCGTTACATATGATAAATCACTTTACAATATTCAATGATCAATAGGTCAGGTTTTATTTAATGGGCAAAATAATGGCTTGTTTGACTCATGTAAATATCCCACCGCACATTCACTTGAGAATTTAATAAGCGTTTGTTATTCTCTTCAAAAGGTTTGGATCCATAGGTCATTTGTATCTTTAACATGTTTCAAGCATGCATATCCATTTTTTAAAACATGTGTAGAAAAATCTCTTTCTCTTAAAATTCCAAGCTGTAGGGGTTGAACAAGTGGAATTTCCAAAACTTGGATAACAAAACTTTTGTGTTCATTTCTGGTATGTGAATAAATTTTCTTCACCTACATTTGTTATTGCTTTAAATTTTTTCCATACATAAACGCTAAAATTTTCATTTCGTTGTGATATCCTTTTTGTCTACGAGTTGAAGGGAAAAGTGAAAACTCATGTTTTGAATTAAGAAAGGAGTATCCATCTAAAATGGAAATGCACAATGCACAAATGTAGAGTGAGATAATTCCAAAAAGTTTCCCTAATTTTTAGGTATTGTAAACTCCTTTTAATTTTTATATATCAGGTTTTGCAATCATCGGGAAAAGGGGGAGGTGGGGGATTTTAATTAAGTGTTGACTCCCAATCCATAAGTCATTTCGTACAAAAATATAGCCCGTTACACATGGTAAATAAATTTTCAATCGTCTATGATCGTTAGGTCAGCTTTTTGTAAATGAGCAAAATAATGGCTTGTTAGACTCGGGTAAATATCCCACCTCACATTCACTTGAGAATTTAATGAGTGTTTGTTATTCTCTTTAAAAGGTTTGGATCCATAGGTCATTTGAATCTTTAACATGTTTCAAACATGCATATACATTTTTTAAAACATGTGTGGAAAAATCTCTTTCTTATAAAATTCCAAGTTAATAGGGTTGTTGAACTAGTGGAATTTCCCAAACATGGATAACAAAACTTTTGTGTTCATTTGTGGTGTGTCAATAAATTTTCTTTTCTTACATACGGTTTTGCTTTAAATTTTTTCCATAAATAAACTCTAAAATTTTCATTTTGTTGTGATCTATTTGCCTTTTATCTCTTTTTCGTCTACGAGATGAACGGAAAAGTCTAAACTCAAATTTTGATTAAGAAAAAAGTATACATCTAAAATAGAAATGCACAATGCACAAATGTAGAGAGAGATAATTCCAAAAAGTGTTTTTAATTTTTAAGGATTGTAAACTCTATTTAATTTTTATATATTAGGTTATACAATCGTCGGGAAAAAAGGGGAGTTAGGGGATTTTTAACTGAGTGTTGACTCCCAATCCAAAAGTAATTTCGTAAAAAATTATAGCCCGTTATGCATGATAAATCTCTTTACAATCATCTATGATCGTTAGGTGAGCTTTTTGAAAAGGGCAAAATAATGGCTTGTTGTACACTGGTAAATATCCCACCGCACGTTCACTTGAGAATTTAATGAGCGTTTAAAGTTATTCTATTTGAAAGGTTTAGATCAATAGGTCATTTGCATCTTTAACATGTTTCAACCATGCATATCAATTTTTTAAAACACGTGTACAAAAATCTATTTCTTATAAAATTCCAAGCTATTGGGGTTGTTGAACCAGTGGAAATTCTTCAACTTGGATAACAAAAATTTTATGTTCATTTGTGGTGTGTTAATAAATTTTCTTTACTAAAATATGTTATTGCTTTAAATTTTTTCCATACATAAACTCTAAATTTTCATTTCGTTGTGATCTATTTGCCTTTTATCTCTTTTTTGTCTACGAGATTAAGGGAAAAGTGAAAATAGAAGTTTTGATTTAAGAAAAAATTTTACATTTAAATTTGAAATGCACATTGCACAAATGTAGAGAGAGATAATTCCAAAAAGTGTCAGTAATTTTTAGGGATTGTAAACTCTTTTTAGTTTTTATATATCAGGTTTTGCCTCCGACGGGAAAAGGGGGAGGCAGGGGATTTTTAACTGAGAGTTGATTCCCAATCAATAAGTCATCCCATAAAGAATTATAGCCCATTAAGCATGATAAATCTCTTCACAATCATCTATGATCGTTAGGTCAGCTTTTTGAAAATGGGAAAAATAATGGCTTGTTCGACTCGGGTAAATATCCCACCGCACGTTCACTTGAGAATTTAATGAGCGAATGTTATTCTCTTTAAAAAGCTTGGATCAATAGGTCATTTGCATCTTTAACATGTTTCAAGCATTCATCTCTTTCGTTTAAAATTCCAAGCTATTGGGGTTGTTGAACTAGTGGTAAATTCCTAAACTTTTGTGTTTATTTGTGGTGTGTTAATAAATTTTCTTTCCTTACATTTGTTATTGCTTTAAATTTTTTCCATACATAAACGCTAAAATTTTCATTTCGTTGTGATCTTTTTGCTTTTTGTCTCTTTTTTGTCTACGAGATGAAGGGAAAAGTGAAAACTCAAGTTTTTATTTAAGAAAAAAGTATACATCTAAAATGGAAATGCTCAATGCAAAAATTTAGAGAGAGATAATTCCAAAGAGATTCAGTAATTTTTAGGGATTGTAAACTCTTTTTAGTTTTTATATATCAGGTTTTGCCATCATCGGGAAAAGGGGGAGACGAGGGATTTTTAACTAAGTGTAGACTCCCAATCCATAAGTCATTCCTTACAAAAAATTACCATGTTACGCATGATAAATCACTTTACAATCATCTCTGATCGTTAGGTCAGTTTTTTGTAAATGGGCAAACTTATGGCTTGTTTGACTCGGGTAAATATCCCACCGCATGTTCACTTGAAAATTTAACGAGCGTTAATTATTCTCTTTAAAAGAATTGGATCCATAGGTCATTTTAATCTTTAACATGTTTCAAGCATGCATATCCATTTTTTAAAACATGTGTAGAAAAATCTCTTTCTTTTAAAATTCCAACCTATTGGGGTTGTTGAACTAGTCGAATTTCCCAAACTTAATAACAAAACTTTATTGTTCATTTGTGGTGTGTGAATAAATTTTATTTACTTACATTTGTTATTGCTTTAAATTATTTCCAGAAATAAACTCTAAAATTTTCATTTCATTGTGATCTATTTGCCTTTAATCTCTTTTTTGTCTACGAGATGAAGGGAAAAGTGAAAACTCAAGTTTTGTTATAAGAAAAGAGTATACTTCTAAAATGGAAATGCAAAATGTCCAAATGTAGAGGAAGATAATTCCAAAAAGTGACAGTAAATTTTAGGGATTGTAAACTCTTTTTAAATTTTATATATCAGGGTTTGCAATCTTCGGGAAAAGGGGGAGATGGGGGATTTTTAACTTCATTGACTCCCAATCCATAAATCATTCCTTACAAAAATATAGCCCGTTACGCATGATAAATCCCTTTAAAATCATCTATGATGTTTAGGTCAGTTTTTTGTAACTGGGCAAAATAATAGATTGTTTGACTCGGGTAAATATCCCACCACTCTTTCACTTGAGAATTTAATGAGTATTTGTTATTCTTTTTAAAAGGTTTGGATCCATAGGTGATTTGCATCTTTAACATGTTTCAAGCATGCATATCCATTTTATAAAACATGTGTAGAAAAATCTCTTTCTTATAAAATTCCAAGCTATGGGGTTGAACTACTGGAATTTCCATACTTGGATAACAAAATTTTGCCTTCATTTGTGGTGTATGAACAAATTTTATTTACTTACATTTGTTATTGCTTTAAATTCTTTCCATACATAAACTTTGAATTTTTTTTTTTACGTTGCGAACTATTTGCCTTTTATCTCTTTTTTGTCTACGAGATGAAGGGAAAAGTGAAAACTCAAGTTTTGATTTATGAAAAAAGTATATAAAAGGTAAATTCACAAAGCACAAATGTAAAGAGAGATAATTCCAAAAAGAGTCTATAATTTTTAGGGATTGTAAACACTATTTAGTTTTTATATATTAGGTTTTGCAATCGTCGGGAAAAGGGGGTGGCGGGGGATTTTTAACTGAGTGTTGACTCCCAATCCGTAAATCATCTATGATCATCAGGTCAGGTTTTTGTTAATGGGCAAAATAATGGCTGGTTTGACTCGGATAAATATCCAACAACACATTCACTTAAGAATTTAATGAGCGTTTGATATTCTCTTTAAAAGGTTTGAATCCGTAGGTCCTTTGTATCTTTAACATGATTCAAACATGCATATCCATTTTTTAAAACTTGTGTAGAAAAATCTCTTTCTTATAAAATTCTAAGGTATTGGGGTTGAACTAGAGGAATTTCCCAAACTTGGATAACAAAAATTTTGTGTTCATATGTGGTATGTGAATAAATTTTTTTTACTTACATTTGTTATTGGTTTAAATTTTTCCATACATAAACTCTAAAATTTTCATTTTGTTGTGATCTATTTGCCTTTTATCTCTTTTTGGTCTACGAGATGAAGGGAAAAGTGAAAACTGAAGTTTAAATTTAAGAAACTAGTATGCAATAGAAATACACAATTCATGTAGAGAGAGATAATTCCAAAAAGTGTCCCTAATTTTTAGGTATTGTAAACACTTTTTCCTTTTTATATTTCAGGTTTTGCAATCATCGAGAAATGGGGGAGGCGCGGGGATTGAGTGTTGAATCCCAATCCATAAGTCATTTCATACAAAAATATAGCCCATTACACTTGACAAATCATTTTACAATCAACTATGATCGTTACGTCAGCTTTTTGTAAATGGTCGAAATAATGGCTTGTTTGACTCGGGTAAATATCCCATAGCACGTTCACTTGAGAATTTAATCAGCGTTTATTATTCTCTTTAAAAGCTTTAGATCCATAGGTCATTTGCATCTTTAACATGTTTCAAGCATGCATATCCATTTTTTTTAAAACAAGTGTACAAAAATCTCTTTCTTATAAAATTCCAAGGTTGAACTAATGGAATTTCACAAACTTGGATAACAAAATTTTTTTGTTCATTTGTGGTGTAAGAATAAATTTTATTTACGTCCATTTGTTGTAGCTTAAAATTTTTTCCATACATAACCAGTAAAAATTTCATTTCGTTGTGATCTATTTACCTTTTATCTCTTTTTTGTCGACGAGATGAAGGGAAAAGTTAAAACTCAAGTTTTGATTTAAGAAAGAAGTATACATCTAAAATGGAAATGCACAATGTAAAAATGTAGAGAGAGATAATTCCACAAATTGTCTATAATTTTTAGGGATTTTAAACTCTTTTTAGTTTTTATATGTCAAGTTTTGCAATAGTTGGGAAAAGGGGGAGATGGGGGATTTTTAACTGAGTGTGACTCCCAATCCAAAAATCATTCCTTAGAAAAATGTAGCCCGTTACGCATGATAAATCACTTTACAATCATCTATGATCGTTAGGTCAACTTTTTGTAAATGGGAAAAATAATGGCTTGTTTGACTCGGGTAAATATCCCACCGCACGTTCACTTGAGAATTTAATGAGCGTTTGTTATTCTCTTTTAAAGGTTTGGATCCATAGTTCATTTGCAACTTTAACATGTTTCAAGCATGCAAATCCATTTTTTAAAACATGTGTAGAAAAATATCTTTCTTATAAAATTCCAAGCAATAGGGTTGAACTACTGGAATTTCCCAAACATGGATAACAAACTTTTGTGTTCATTTGTGGTGTGTGAATAAATTTTCTTTACTTACATTTGTTATTCCTTTAAATTTTTTTCATACGTAAAGTCTAAAATTTTCATTTCGTTGTGATCTATTTCGCTTTTATCTCTTTTTTGTCTACGAGATGAAGCGAAAAGTGAAAACTCATGTTTAGATTTAAGAAAAAAGTATATATCTAAAACAGAAATGCACAATGCACAAATGTAAAGAGTGATAATTCCAAAAAGTGTCTTTGATTTTTAGGGATTGTAAACTCTTTTTAGTTTTTATATATTAGGTTTTGCAATCGTTCGGAAAAGGTGTAGTCGAGGGATTTTTGAGAGAGTGTTGACTCTCAATCCATAAATCATTCCTTACAAAAATATAGCCAGTTATGCATGATAAATCACTTTACAATCATCTATGATGGTTAAGTAAGCTTTTTGTGAATAGACAAAATAATGGCTTGTTTGACTCGGGCAAATATCCCATTGCACGTTGACTAGAGAATTTAATGAGCGTTTTTTATTCTCTTTAAAAGGTTTGGATTCATTGGTCATTTGCATCTTTAACATGTTTCAGGCATGCATATCCATTTTTTAAAACATGTGTTGAAAAATCTATTTCTTAAAAAATTTCAACCTATTGGGGTTGAATAGGTGCAATTCCCCAAACTTGGATAGAAAAACTTTTGTGTTCATTTATGGTATGTGAATAAATTTTTTCCATACATAAAATCTAAAATTTTAATTTCTCTATGATCTATTTGCCTTTTTTCTCTTTTTTGTCTACGAGTGGAAGGGAAAAGTGAAAACTCAAGTTTTTTTTTAAGAAAATAGTATCCATCAAAAATGGAAATGCAAAATGCACAAATGAAGAGAGAGATAATTCCAAATAGTGTCCCTAATTTTTAGGTATTGTAAACTCTTTTTAGTTTTTATATATCAGGTTTTGCAATCATCGAGAAAAGTGGGAGGCGCCGGGATTTTTACTTGAGTGTTGACTCTCAATCCATGAGATATTCCTAAAAAAAATATAGCCCATTACACATGATAAATCGCTTTACAATCATCTATGATCGTTAGGTCAGCTTTTTGTGAAAGGGAAAAATAATGGCTTGTTTGACTTGGGTAAATATCCCACAGCACGTTCACTTGAGAATTAAATGAGCATTTGTTATTCTGTTTAAAAGGTTTGGATCCATAGGTCATTTGCATCTTTAACATGTTCCGAGCATGCATATCCATTTTTTAAAACATGTGCAGAAAAAACACTTTCTTATAAAATTCCTAGGTATTGAGGTTGAACTAGAGGAATTTCGCAAACTTGGATAACAAAACTTTTGTGTGCATTTGTGGTTTGTGAATAAATTTTCTTTACTTACATTTGTTATTGCTAAATTTTTTTTCGATATATAAACTCTAAAATTTTCATTTTGTTGAGATCTATTTGCCTTTTATCTCTTTTTTGTCTACGAGATGAAAGGAAAAGTGAAAACTCCAGTTTTGATTTAAGAGAAAAGTTTACATCTAAAATGGAAATGCACAATGCACAAATGTAGAGAGAGATATTTCCAAAAATTGTCTGTAATTTTTAGGGATTGTAAACTCTTTTTAGTTTTTATGTATAAGGTTTTGCAATCGTCAGGAAAAGGGGGAGGCGGGGGATTCTAAATTGAATGTTGACTACGAATCCTTAAGTCTTTCCTTACAAAAATATAGCCCGTTAAGCATGATAAATTACATTACAATCTTCTATGATCATTAGGTCAGATTTTTGTAAATGGGCAAAATAATGGGTTGTTTTACTCGGGTAAATATTCCACCGCACGTTCACTTGAGAATTTAATGAGCGTTTGTTATTCTCTTTAAAAAGGTTAGGATCCATAGGTTATTTACATATTTAACATGTTTCAAGCATGCATATCCATTGTTTAAAACATGTGTAGAAAAATCTCTTTCTTGTCAAGTTCCAAGCTATTGGGGTTGTTGAACTAGCGGAATTTCTCGAACACGGGTAACAAAACTTTTTGTTCATTTTTGGTGTGTTAATAAATTTTATACTTAAATTTGTTATTGGTTTAATTTTTTTCCATACACAAACTCTAAAATTTTCATTTCGTTGTGATCTATTTGCCTTTTATCTCTTTTTTGTCAACGAGAAGAAGGGAAAAGTGAAAACTCAAGTTTTGATTTAAGAAAAAAGTATACATCGACAACGGAAATGTAAAATGCACAAATGTAGGGAGAGATAATTCAAAAAAGTATCAGTAATTTTTTGGGATTCTAAGCTCTTCTTAGTTTTTATATATTTGGTTTTGCATCGTCGAGAAAAGGGGGAGGCGGTGGATTTTTAACTGAGTGTTGACTCCCAATCCATAAGTCATTCCTTACAAAAATGCAGTCCCATTATGCATGAGAAATCACTTTACAATCATCTACGATATTTAGGTCAGCTTTTTTTAAATGGGTAAAATAATGGCTTGTTTGACTTAGGTAAATATCCCACCGCACGTTCGCGTGAGAATTTAATGAGTGTTTGTTATTCTCTTTAAAATTTTTGGATCCATAGGTCATTTGCATCGTTAACATGTTTCAAACATGCATCTCCATCTTTTAAAGCATGTGTAGAAAAATTTGTTTCTAATAAAATTCCATGCTATTGGGATTGTTGAACTAGTGGAATTTCCCAAACTTGGACAACAAAAATTTTGTGTTCATTTGTGATGTGTGAATAAATTTTTTATACTTACATTTTTTTTTGCTTTAAAATTTTTCCATACATAAACTCTAAAATATTAATTTCGTTGTCATCTATTTGCCTTTTATCTCTTTTTTTTCTACGAGATGAAGGGAAAGGTGAAAACTCAAGTTTTGATTTAAGAAAAAAGTATACATCTAAAATGGAAATGCACAATTCAAAAATGTAGAAAGATATAATCCCAAAAAGTGTCTGTAATTTTTAAGGATTGTAAACTCTTTTTAGTTTTTATATATCAGGTTTTGCCATCATCGGGAAAAGGGGTAGGCGGGGCATTTTTAACTGAGTGTTAACTCCTAATCCATAAGTCAATACTTACAAAAATATAGCCCGTTATGCAAGATAAATAATTTTAAAGTCCATATCTGATCGTCAGATCAGCTTTTTGTAAAAGTACAAAATAATGACTTCTTTGACTCGGGTAAATATCCCACCGCACGTTCACTTGAGAATTTAATGAGCATTTGTTTTTCTCTTTAAAAGGTTTGGATCCATAGGTCATTTTCATCGTTAACATGATTCATGCATTCATATCCATTTGTTACAACATGTGTAGAAAAATCTCTTTCTCATAAAATTCCAAGCTGGTTGTTGAACTAGTGGAATTTCCCAAACTTGCATAACAAAACTTTTGTGTTGATTTATGGTGTGTGAATAAATTTTCTTTACTTAAATTTTTATTGCTTTAAATTTTCCAAAACATTATACATCTAAAATGGAAATACACAATGCACAAATGTAGAAAGAAATAATTTCAAAAAGTGTTTGTAATTTTTAAGGATTCTAAAATATTTTTAGTTTTTATATATAACAGGTTTTGCTACCGTCAGGAAAAGGGGGAGGCGGGTGATTTTTATCTAAGTGTTGACTCCCAATCCATATGTCATCATTCCTTACCAAAATATAGCCCGTTACGCATGATAAATTACTTTACAATCATCTACAATCGTTAGATTAGCTTATTGTAAATGGGCAAAATAATGTCTTGTTTGACTCAAGTAAATATCCCACTGCACATTCACATGAGAATTTAATGAGCAATTGTTATTCTCTTTAAAAGGTTTGGATCCATAGGTTATTTGTATCTTTAACATGTTTCAAGCATAAATATCCATTTTTTAAAGCATGTGTAGAAAAATATCTTTCTTATAAAATTCCAAGCTATTGGGGTTGTTGAACTAGTGGAATTTCCCAAACTTGGATAACAAAACTTTTGTGTTCATTTGTGGTGTGTGAATAAATTTTCTAAACTTATATTTTTTATTGCTTTACAATTTTTCCATCCATCAACTCCAAAGTTTTCATTTCGTTGTGATCTATTTGCCTTTTATCTCTTTTTTATCTACGAGATGAAGGGAAAGGTAAAAACTCAAGTTTTTATTTAATAAAAAAATATACATCTTAAATGGAAATGCAACATGCAAAAATGTAGAGAGAGATAATTCCAAAAAGTGTCTGTAGTTTTTAGGGATTGTAAACTCTTTTTTGTTTTTATATATCTGGTTTTGCCATCGTTGGGAAAAGGAGGAAGCGAGGGATTTTTAACTGAGTGTAGACACCCAATCCATAAGTTATTCTTTACAAAAATATATCCCGTTACGCATGATATATCACTTTACAATCATATATGATCGTTATGTCAGATTTTTGTAAATGGGTAAAATAATAACTTGTTTGACTCGGGTAAATATCCCACCGCATGTTCACTATAATGAACGTTTGTAATTCTATTTAAAAGGTTTGGATCCACAGGTCATGTGCATCTTTAATATGTTTCAAGCATGCATATCCATTTTTTAAAACATGTGTAGAAAAATCTCATTCTTATAAATTCCAACCTATTGGGGTTGTTGAACTAGTGGAATTTCCCAAACTTGATAACAAAACTTTTGTATTAATTTGTGGTGTGTGAATAAATTTGATTTACTTACACTTTTTATTGCTTTAAATTTTTTCCAAAAATAAACTCTAAAATTTTTATTTTGTTGTGATCTATTTGCCTTTTATCTCTTTTTTGTCTACAAGATGAATGGAAAAGTGAAAACTCAAGTTTTGATTTAAAAAAAAACTATGCATCTAAAATGGAAACACAAAATGCATAAATGTAGAGGGAGATAATTCCAAAAAGTGTCTGTAACTTTTAGGGATTTTAAACTCTTTTTAGTTTTTATATATCAGGTGTTGCCATCATCGGGAAAAGGGGGAGGCAGAGGATTTTTAACTAAGTGTAGACTCCCTATCCATAAGTCATTCTTTACAAAAATATATCCCATTACGTATGATAAATCACTTTACAATCATATATGATCATTAGGTCAGATTTTTATAAATGGGTAAAATAATGGCTTGTTTGACTCAGGTAAATATCCCACCGCATGTTCACTAGAAAATTTAATGAGTGTTTGTTATTCTATTTAAAATGTTTGGATCCATAGGTAATTTGCACCTTTAGCATGTTTCAAGCATGCATATCCATTTTTTAAAACATGTGTAGAAAAATCTCATTCTTATAAAATTCCAACCTATTGGAGTTGTTGAACTAGTGGAATTTCCCAAACTTGATAACATAAATTTTGTGTTCATTTTTGGTGTGTGAATAAATTTGATTTACTTACACTTTTTATAGCTTTAAATTTTTTATAAAAATAAACTCTAAAATTTTTATTTTGTTGTGATCTATTTGCCTTTTATCTCTTTTTTGTCTACGAGATGAAGGGAAAGTGAAAACTCAAGTTTTGATTTAAAAAAAAAGTATACATCTACAATGGAAACACAAAATGCACAAATGTAGAGAGTGATAATTCCAAAAACTGTCTATAATTTTCGGGATTATAAACTCTTTTTAGTTTTTATATATTAGGTTTTGCAATCGTTTGGAAAAGGGGTAGTCGAGGGATTTTTGACTGCGTGTTGACACCCATTCCATGAGTCATTCCTTACGAAAATATATCCCATTACGCATGATAAATTACTTTACAATCATCTATGATCGTTAGGTCAACTTTTTGTAAATGGGCAAAATAATGGCTTGTTTGACTCGGGTAAATATCCCACCACATGTTGACTAGAGAATTTAATGAGTGTTTTTTATGCTCTTTAAAAGGTTTGGATCCATAGGTCATTTGCATCTTTAACATGTTTCAAGCATGCATATCCATTTTTTAAAACATGTGTAGAAAAATCTCTTTCTTCAAAAATTCCAAGCAATTGGGGTTGAACTTGTGGAATTTACCAAACATGGATAACAAAACTTTTGTGTTCATTTGCGATCTGTGAATAAATTTTCTTTACTTACTTTTGTTATTGCTTTAAATTTTTTCCATACATAAATTCTAAAATTATTATTTCGTTGTGATCTATTTGCCTTTTATATCTTTTTTTGTCTACGAGTTGAAGGGAAAAGTGAAAAGTCAAGTTTTTATTTAAGAAAATAGTATCCATCTAAAATGGAAATGCACAATGCACAAATGAAGAGAGAAAATTCCAAAAAGTGTCCCTAATTTTTAGGTATTGCAAACTCTTTTTAGTTTATATATATCAGGTTTTGCAATCATTGGGAAAAGGGGGAGGCGCTGGGATTTTTACTTGAGTGTTGACTCCCAATCCATGAGACATTCCTTACAAAAATATAGCCCATTACGCATGATAAATCACTTTACAATCATCTATGATAGTTAGGTCAGCTTTTTGTAAATGGGCAAAATAATGGCCTGTTTTACTCGGGTAAATATCCCACTGCACGTTCACTTGAGAATTTAATGAGCGTTTGTTATTCTCTTTAAAAGGTTTGGATGCATAGGTCATTTTAATCTTTAACAAGTTCCAAGAATTCATATCTATTTTTTAAAACATGTGTAGAAAAATTTCTTTCTTATCAAATTCCAAGCTATTGGGGTTGTTGAACTAGTGCAATTTCCCGAACTTGGATAACAAAACTTTTTGTTCATTTGTGGTGTGTAAATAATTTTTTTTACTTATATTTGTTATTTTTTTAAATTTTTTCCATACATAAACTCTAAAATTTTCATTTTGTTGTGATCTATTTGCCTTTTATCACTTTTTTGTCAACAAGATGAAAGGAAAAGTGAAAACTCGAGTTTTTATTTAAGAAAAATGTATACTTCTAACATTAAAATGCACAATGTACAAATGTGGAGAGATAATTCCAAAAAGTGTCCCTAATTTTAAGGTATTGTAAACTCTTTTTAGTTTTTATATATAAGGTTTTGTAATCCTCAGGAAAAGGGGGAGGCGAGGGATTTTTAACTGAGTGTTGACTCCCAATCTATAAGTCATTCCGTACAAAAATATTGCCCGTGACACATGATAAATCACTTTACAGTCATGTATGATTGTTAGGTCAACTTTTTATAAATGGGCAAAATAATGGCTTGTTTGACTCGGGTAAATATTCCACCGCACTTTCACTTGAGAATTTAATGAGAGTTTTTTATTCTCGTTAAAAGGTTTGGATCCATAGGTCATTTGCATGTTTAACATTTTCAAGCATGCATATCATTTTTTAAAACATGTGTAGAAAAATCTCTTTCTGATAAAATTCCAAGTTATTGGGGTTGTTGAATTAGTGGAATTTCCCAAACTTGGATAACAAAAATTTTGTATTCATTTGTTGTGTGTTAATATATTTTCTTTACTTACATACATTTTTGCTTTAAATTTTTTCCATAAATAAATTCTAAAATTTTCATTTCGTTGTGATCTATATGCCTTTTATCTCTTTTTTGTCTAAGAGATGAATGGAAAATATATCAGGTTTTGCAATTGTCATGAAAAGGGGGAGGCGGGGGATTTTTAACTGAGTGCTAACTCCCAATCCATAAGTCATTCCTTAAAAAAATATAGCCTGTTATGCATGATAAATCACTTTACATTCATTAATGATCGTTAGGTCAGCTTTTTGTAAAAGGGCAAAATAATGACTTCATTGACTTGGGTATAAGCCCACCGCACGTTCACACTAGAATTTAATGAGCGTTTGTAATTCTCTTTAAAAGGTTTGGAAGCATAGGTCATATGCATGTTTAACATGTTTCAAGCATGCATATCCATTTTTTAAAACATGTGTGGAAAAATATCTTTCTTATAAAATTCCAAGCTATTGGGTTATTGAACTAGTGGAGTTTTCAAAACTTGGATAACAAAACTTTTGTGTTCATTTGTGGTGTCTGAATAAATTTTCTTTACTTACATTTGTTATTGCTTAAAATTTTTTCCATCTTAAACACTTAAAATTTCATTTTGTTGTGATCTATTCGGCTTTTATCTCTTTTTTGTCTACGAAATGAAGGGAAAAGTGAAAACTCAAGTTTTGATTTAAGAAAAAGTATACATTTAAAATGGAAATGCACAATGCGCAAATGTAGAGAGAGATAATTCCAAAAAGTGTCTGTAATTTTTGCAGATTATAAACTCTTGTCAGTATTTATATATCAGGTTTTACAATAGTCGAGAAAAGGGGGAGGCAGGGGATTTTTAACTGAGTGTTGACTCCCAATCCAAAAGACATTTCATACAAAAATATAATCCGTTACACAAGATAAATCACTTTACAATCACCTATGATTGTTAGGTCAGGTTTTTGTAAATGGGCAAAATAATGGCTTGTTTGACTTGGGTAAATATCCCACTGGACGTTCACTTGAGAATTTAAAGTGAGTTTGTTATTCTCTTTAAAATGTTTGGATGCATTGGTCATTTGCATCTTTAACATTTTTGAAGCATGTATATCCATTTTTTAAAACAGGTTTTGAAAAATCTCTTTCTTACAAATTTCCAAGCTATAAGGGTTGTTGAACTAGTGGAATTTGCCAAACTTGGATAACAAAATTTTTTTGTTCATTTGTGGTGTGTTAAAAAATTTTCTTTACTTACATACGTTTTTGCTTTAATTTTTTCCATAAATAAACTCTAAAAGTTTCATTTCATTGTGATCTATTTGCCTTTTATCTCTTTTTTGTCTACGAGATGAGGGGAAAAGTGAAAACTCAAGTTTTGATTTAAGAAAAAAATTTATACATCTAATATGGACATGCACAATGCACAAATGTAGAGAGAGATAATTCCAAAAAGTGTTTGTTATTTTTAGGGATTGTAAACTATTTTTAGTTTTTAAATATCACGTTTTGCAATCGTCGGGAAAAGGGGGAGGCATCGGATTTTTCACTGAGTGTTGACTCCCAAACCATAAGTCATTATGTAATAAAATATTGCCTGTTATGCATAATAAATCTCTTTACAATCATCTATGATCGTTAGGTAAGTTTTTTGAAAATGGGCAAAATAATGGCTTGTTTGACTCGGATAAATATTCCACCGCACATTCACTTGAGAATTTAATGAGTGTTTGTTATTCTCTTTAAAATGTTTGGATCAATAGGTCATTTTGCATCTTTAACAAGTTTCAAGCATGCATATCCATTTTTTAAAACATATGTAGAAAAATCTCTTTCAGCTAAAATTCCAAGCTATTGGGGTTGTTGAACTAGTGGAAATTCCTAAACTTGGATAACAAAACTTTTGTGTTCATTTGTTGTGTTTATAAATTTTCTTTACTTACATTTGTTATTGTTTTAAATTTTTTCCATACACAAACTGTAAAATTTGTTTTTCGTTGTGATCTATTTGCCTTTTATCTCTTTTTTGTCTACGAGATGAAGGGAAAAGTGAAAACAAAAGTTTTGATTTAAGAAAAAAGTATCCATCTAAAATGGAAATGCACAATGCACAAATGTAGAGAGAGATAATTCAAAAAAGTGTCTGTAATGTTTAGGGATTGTGAAATCTTTTCAGTTTTTGTATATTAGGTTTTGCAATCGTCAAGAAAAGGGGGAGGCGGGGGACTTTTACTTGAGTGTTCACTCCCAATCCATGAGACATTCCTTAAAAAAATATAGCCGTTACGCGTGATAAATCACTTTAAAATCATCTATGATCATTAGGTCAGCTTTTTGTGAATGCGCAAAACAATGGCTTGTTTGACTCGGGTAAATATCCTACCACACGTTCACTGGAAAATTTATGAGCGTTTGTTATTCTCTTTAAAAGGTTTTGATCCATAGGTCATTTGCATCTTTAACATGTTTCAAGAATGCATATCCATTTTTTCAAACAACTGTAGAAAAATAGCTTTCTTATAAAATTCCTAGTTATTGGGTTTGTTGAGCTAGTGGAATTTCCCAAACTTGCATAACAAAACTTTTTTATTCATTTGTAGTGTGTTAATAAATTTCATTTAGTTACATTTTTTATTGCTTTAAATTTTTTCCATACATAAACTCTAAAATTTTCATTTCGTTGTGATCTATTTACCTTTTATCTTTTTTTTTTGTCTACGGGATGAAGGGAAAAGTGAAAACTCAAGTTTTTATTTAAGAAAAATGTATACATCTAAAATGGAAATGCACAATGAACAAATGTAGAGAGAGATAATTCATAAATTTTTTCGTAATTTTTAGGGATTGTAAACCCTTTTAATTTTTTATATATCAGGTTTTGCAATCTTCGAGAAAAGGAGGAGGCAGGGGATTTTTAACTGAATGTTAACTCCCAATCCATAAGTCATTCCTTACAAAAATATAGACCGTTATGCATGATAAATCACTTCACAATCATCTATGATCATTAGGTCATCTTTTTGTAAATGGGCAAAATAATGGCTTGTTTGACTCGGGTAAATATCCCACCTCAAGTTCACTTGACAATTTAATGAGCGTTTGTTATTCTCTTTAAATGGTTTGGATCCATAGGTCTTTTGCATCTTTAACATGTTTCAAGCATGCAGATCAATTTTTTAAAGCATGTGTAGAAAAATCTATTTCTTATAAAATTCCATGCTATTAGGGTTTTTGAAATAGTGGAATTTCCCAAACTTGGATAAGAAAAATTTTGTGTTCATTTGTGGCGTGTGAATAAATTTTATTTACTTAAATTTTCTATTGCATTAAATTTTTTCCATACATAAACTCTAAAATTTTCATTTCGTTGTGATCTATTTGCCTTTTATCTCTTTTTTGTCTACAAAATGATGAGAAAAGTGCAAACTCAAGTTTTGATTTAAGAAAAAAGTATACTGCTAAAATGGAAATCCACAATGTACAAATTTAGAGAGAGATAATTCCTAAAAGTTCCTATAATTTTTAGGGATAGAAAAACCCTTTTTACTTTTTATATATCAGGTTTTGCAATCGTCGAGAAAAGGGGGAGGCGGGGGATTTTCAATTGAGTCTTGATACCCAATCCATAAGTCATTCCTTAAAAAATTATTGCCTATTATGCTTGATAAATGACTTTACAATAAACCATGGTCGTTAGGTCAGCTTTTTGTAAATGGGCAAAATAATGGCTTTCTTGACTCTGGAAAATAACCCACCACACGTTCACTTAAAAATTTAATGAGCGTTTGTTATTTTCTTTACAAGGTTTGGATCCATAGGTCATTTGCATCTTTAACATGTTTCAAGCATGCATATCCATTTTTTGAAACATGAGTAGACAAATCTCTTTCTTATAAAAATCCAAGCAATTGGGGTTGTTGAACTAGTGAAATTTCCAAAACATGGATAACAAAACTTTTGTGTTTATTTGTGGAGTGTGAATAAATTTTCTTTACTTACATTTGTTATTTCTTTAAATTTCTTCCATACATAAACTCTAAAATTTCCATTTCGTTGTGATGTACTTGCCTTTCATCTTTTTTTGATCTACGAGATGAAGGGAAAAGTCAAAACTCAAGTTTTTATTTAAGCAAAAAGTATACATCTAAAATGGAAATGCACAATGCACAAATTTAGAGAGAGATAATTCCAAAAAGAGTTTGTAAATTTTAAGGATTTTAAACTCTTTTTAGTTTTTATATATAAGGTTTTGCAATCATCGAGAAAAGGGGGAGGCAGGGAATTTTTAACTAAGTGTTGACTCCAAATCCTTAAGTCTTTCCTTACAAAAATATAGCCTGTACGCATGATAAATCATTCTACAATCATACATGATCGTTAGGTCAGATTTTTTTAAATGGGCAAAATAATGGCTAGTTTTACTCGGTTTAATATCCCACCGCACGTTCACTTGAGTTTAATGAGCGTTTGTTATTCTTTTTAAAAGGTTTGGATCCATAGGTCATTTGTATCTTTAACAAGTTTCAAGCATGCATAACCATTTTCTAAAACACGGGTAGAAAAATCTCTTTCTTATAAAATTCCAAGCTATTGGTGTTGTTGAAATAGTGGAATTTCCCAAACTTGGATAAAAGAACTTATGAGTTCATTTGTCGTGTGTTAATAAATTTTCTTTACTTACATTTACTATTGCTTTAATTTTTTTCCTTACTTAAACTCTAAAATTTTCATTTCATTGTGATCTATTTGCTTTTTATCTCTTTTTTGTCTACGAGATGAAGGGAAATGTGAAAACTCAATTTTTGATTTAAGAAAAAAGTATACATCTAAAAATGAAATGCACAATGCATAAATGTAGAGAGATATAATTCCTAAAAGTGTCGGTAATTTTTAGGGATTGTAAAATCTTTTTAGTTTTTATATATCAAGTTTTGCAATCGTTGGGAAAAGGGGGAGGCAGGGGATTTTTAATTGAGTGTTGACTCCCAATCCTTAAGTCATTCCTTTAAAAAATATAGACCATTACGCATGGTAAATAACTTTACACTCATCTATGATCGTTAAGTCAGCTTTTTGTAAATGGGCAAAATAATGGCTTGTTTGACTTGGGTAAATATCCCACTGTACGTTCACTTGATAGTTTAATGAGCGTTTATTATTCTCTTTAAAAGGTTTGGATCCATAGGTCATATGAATCTTTAACATGTTTCAAGCATGAATATCCATTTTTTAAAACATGTGTAGAAAAATCTCATTCTTATAAAATTCCAAGCAATTTGGGTTGAACTAGTGGAATTTCCCATACTTGGATAATTATACTTTTGTGTTCATTTGTGGTGTGTAATAAAATTTTGTTTACTTACATTTGTTATTGTTTTAAATTTTTTCCATACATAAACTATAAAATTTTCATTTTGTTGTTATCTATTTGCCTTTTATCGTTTTTTATCTACGAGATGAAGGGAAAAGTGAAAACTCAAGTTTTGATTTAAAAAAAAAGTATACATCTAAAACGGAAATGCACAATGAACAAATGTACAGAGAGATAATTCTAAAAGGTGTCTGTAATTTTTATGGATTTTAACTCTTTTTAGGTTTTATTTATCAGGTTTTGCAATCGTCGAGAAAAGGGGTAGGCAGGGGAATTTCAACTGAGTGTTGACTCCAAATCCATAAGTCATTCCTGAAAAAAATATAGCCCATTACGCATGATAAATCACTTTACAATCATCTATTGTCGTTAAGGTGAACTTTTTTTAAATGGGCAAAATAATGGTTTGATTGACTCGGGTAAACATCCCACCGCACGTTCACTTGAGAATTTAATGAGTGTTTTTTATTCTATTTAAATGGTTTGGATCCATAGATCATTTGCATCTTTATCATGTTTCAAGAATGCATATCCATTTTTTAAAACATGTGTAGAAATATCTATTTCTTATAAAATTCCAAGCTATTGTGGTTGTTGAACTAGTGAAATTTCAAAAACTTGGATAACTAAACTTTTGAGTTCATTTGTGGTGTGCGAATAAATTTTCTTTGCTTACATATGTTATTGTTTTAAAGTTTTCCATAAATAAAATATTCATTTCATTGTGATCTATTTGCCATTCATCTTTTTTTTTTCTACGATATGAAGGGAAAAGTGAAAACTCAAGTTTTGATTTCAGAAAAAAGTATACATCTAAAATGGAAATACACCATGCACAAATGTAGAGAGAGATAACTCCAAAAAGTGTCTCAAATTTTTAGGCATTGTAAACTTTTTTTATTTTTTATATATCAGGTTCTGCTATTTTTTGTATATCAGGTTCTGCAATCATCGGGAAAAGGGGGAGGCGGGGATTTTTAACTCAGTGTTGACTCTGAATCCACAAATAATTCCTTACAAAAATATAGACCGTTACGCAAAATAAATCATTGTACAATCATTTATGATCGTTAGGTCAGCTTTTTGTAGATGGGCAAAATAATGGTTGTTTGACTTGGGTAAAATATCCCACCGCACGTTCATTTGAGAATTTAATGAGCATTTTTTATTCTCTTTAAAAGGTTTGGATCCATAGGTCATTTGTATCTTTAACAAGTTTCAAGCATGCATATCCATTTTTTAAAACATGTGTAGAAAAATCTTTCTTATAAAATTTCAAGCTATTGGTGTTGTTGAACTAGTGGAATTTCCCAAACATGGATAACAAAACTTTTGTGTTCATTTGTGGTGTCTTAATAAATTTTCTTTACTTACATTTATTATTGCTTTAAATTCTCCATACATAAACTCTAACATTTTCATTTCGTTGTGATCTATTCGCGTTTTATCTCTTTTTTGTCTACGAGATAAAGAGAAAAGTGAAAACTCAAGTTTTGAATGAAGAAAGAAGTATACATCTAAAAAGGAAAGGCACAATGCACAAATGTAGAGAGATAATTCCAAAAAGTGTCTGTAATTTTTAGGGATTGTAAACTTTTTTTAGTTTTTATAAATCAGGATTTTCAATCGTCGGGAGAAGGGGGAGGCGGGGGATTTTTAATTGAGTGTTGACTCCTTATCCATAAGTCATTCCTTAAAACAATATAGACCGTTACGCATGATAAATCACTTTCACATCATTAATGATCTTTAGGTCAGTTTTTTGTAAATGGGCAAAATAATGGCTTGTTTGACTGGGGTAAAAATCCCACTGCACGTTTACTTGAGAACTTAATGAGCGTTTGTTATTCTCTTTAAAAGGTTTGGATCCATAGGTCATTTGCATCTTCAACAAGTTTCAAGCATGCATATCCATTTTTTAAAACATGTGTAGAAAAATCTCTTTCTTATAAAATTACAAGCAATTGGGGTTGAACTAGTGGAATTTCCAAAACTTGGATAACAAAACTTTTGTGTTCATTTGTGGTGTGTAGATAAATTTTATTTACTTACATTTGTTATTTTTTTAAAAAATTTCATTTTTTTTGTTAGCTTCTTGCCTTTGATCTCTATTTTGTCTACGAGATGAAGGGAAAAGTGAAAACTCATGTTTTGATTTTAGAAAAAAGTATACATCTAAAATGGAAATGCACTATGCAAAAATGTAGAGAGAGATAATTCCAAAAAGTGCATGTAATTTTTAAGGATTATAAACTCTTTTTAGTTTTTATATATAAGGTTTTGCAATCATCGAGAAAAGGGGTAGGCGGGGGATTTTCAACTGAGTGTTGACTCCCAATCCATAAGTCATTCCTTACAAAAATATAGCCCATTACACATTTTAAATCAATTTATAATCATCTATGGTCGTTAGGTCAGCTTTTTGTAAATGGGCAAAATAAAGGCTTGTTTTACTCGGGTAAACATACCACCGCACGTTCACTTGAGAATTTAATGAGGATTTGTTATTTTATTTAAAAGTTTTGGATCCAAAGGTCCTATTGCATCTTTAACATGTTTCAATCATGTGTATCCATTTTTTAAAACATGTGTAGAAAAATCTATTTCTTATAAAATTCCTTGTTGTAGGGTGTTTTAACTAGTGGAATTTCCCATACTTGGATAACAAAAATTTAGTGTTCATTTGTGGTGTTTTAATAAATTTTTTTTACTTACATTTTTTATTTCACTAAATTTTTTCCATAGAAAAACTTTAAAATTTTTATTTCGTTGTGATCTATTTGCCTTTGATGTCTTTTTTGTCGACTAGATGAAGGGAAAAGTGAAAACTCAAGTTTTGATATAAGAAAAAAGGGATAATTCCAAAAAAAATCTGTATTTTTTAGGGATTGTAAACTCTTTTTAGCTTTTATATATCGGGTTTTGCAATCGTCGGGAAAAGGAGGAGGGGGGATTTTCAACTGAGTGTTGACTCCCAATCCAAAAGTCATTCTTTTCAAAAATATAGCCGGGGGGGGGGGGGGGGGGGGGGGGATTTTCAACTGAGTGTTGACTCCCAATCCAAAAGTCATTCTTTTCAAAAATATAGCCCGTTATGCATGATAAATCACTTTACAATCACCCATGGTCGTAAGGTCAGCTTTTTGTCAATGGGCAAAATAATGGCTTGTTTGACTCGGGTAAATATACCACCTCACGTTCACTTGAGAATTTAATGAGTGTTTGTTATTCTCTTTAAAAGGTTTGGATCCATAGGTCATTTTCATATTTAACCTGTTTCAAGAATGCATATGCATTTTTTAAAACATGTGTTGAAAAATCTATTTCTTAGAAAATTCCATGCTATTGGGGTGTTTGAACTAGTGGAATTTCCCAAACTTGGATAACAAAACTTTTGTGTTCATTTGTGATGTGTGAATAAGTTTTCTTTACTTACATTTGTTATTGCTTTAAATTTTTTCCATACATAAACTTTAAAATTTTCATTTCGTTGTGATCTATTTGCCTTTTATCTCTTTTTTGTCGATGAAATGAAGGGAAAAGTGAAAACTCAAGTTTTGATTTAAGAAAAAAGTATACATCTAAGACGGATATTCACAATGCACAAATGTAGAGAGAGATAATTCCAAAAAGTGTTTGTAGTTTTTAGGGATTGTAAACTCTTTTTAGTTTTTATATATCAGGTTTTGCAATCATCGGCAAAAAGGGGGAGGCGGGGGCTTTTAACATGAATGTTGTCTCCCAATTCATAAGTCATTCTGAACAAAAATATAGCCTTTTATGCATGATAAATCACTTTACAATCACCTATGATCGTTAGGTCAACTTTTTGTAACTGGGCAAAATAACGGCTCTTTTGACATGGATAAATATCCCACCACACGTTCACATGAAAATTTAATGAGCGTTTGTTATTCTCTTTAAAAGTTTTGGATCCATAAATCATTTTCATCTTTAACATGTTTCAATCATGCATATCCATTTTTTAAAACATGTGTAGAAAAATCTTTCTTATAAAATCCGTAGCTATTGGGGTTGAATTAGTCAAATTTCCTAAACTTGGATAACAAAACTATTGTATTCATTTGTGGTGTCTTAATAAAATTTATTTTATTACATTTGTTATTTTTTTAATTGTTTTTCATACATGAACTCTAAATTTTTTTTTTCGTTGTGATCTATTTGCGTTGTATCTGTTTTTTGCCTACGAGATGAAGGGAAAAGTACTCATGTTTTGATTAAAGAAGAGAGTATACATCTAAAACGGAAATGCACAATGCACAAATGTAGATAGAGATAATTCCAAAAAGTGTCGTTATTTTTTTGGGATTGTAAACTCTTTTAATTTTTTATAGATCAGGTTTTGCAATCGTTGGGAAAAGGGGGAGGTGGGGGATTTTTAACTGAATGTTGACTCCCAATCCATAAGCCATTCCTTAAAAAAATACAGGCCGTTACTCATGATAAATCACTTTACAATCATCTATGATCGTTCGGTCAGCTTTTTGTAAGTGGGCAAAATAATGGCTTGTATGACTCGGCCAAATATCCCACCGCATGTTCTCTTGAGAAATTAATGATCATTTGTTATTCTCTTTAAAAAGTTTGGTTCCATAGGTCATTTGCATCTTTAACATGTTTCAAGCAGGCGTATCCATTTTTTAAAACATGTGTAGAAAAATCTCTTTCTTATAAAATTCCTAGCTAGTGAGGTTGAACAAGTTGCATTTCCTAAACTTGGATAACAAAACTTTTGTGTTCATTTGTGGTCTGTGAATAAATTTTTTTACTTACATTTGTTATTGTTTTAAGTTTTTCCAATACGTAAACTCTAAACTTTCATTTTGTTGTGATCTATGTGCCTTTTATCTCTTTTTTGTCTATGAGATGACGGGAAAAGTGAAAACTCAAATTTTGATTTAATAAAAAAGTAAAGATCTAAAAAGGAAATGCACAATGCACAAATATAGAGAGAGATAATTCCAAAAAGTGTCTGTAATTTTCAGGGATTGTAAACACTTATTAGTTTTTATATATCAGGTTTTGCAATCGTCGGAAAAAGGGGGAGGCGGGGGATTTTCAATATAGTGGTGACTCCCAATCCATATTTCATTCCTTACAAAAATATAGCCCATTACACATGATAAATCACTTTACAATCATATATGATCGTTAGGTCAACATTTTGTAAATGGGCAAAATAATGGCTTGTTTGTCTCAGGTAAAAATCCCACCACATGTTCACTTGAAAATTTAATGAGCGTTTGTTATTCTCTTTAAAAGGTTTGGATCCATAGGCCGTTTGAATGTTTAACATGTTTCAAGAATACATATCCAATTTTTCAAACATGTGTGGAAAAATCTCTTTCTTATAAAATTCCAAGCTATTGGGGTTGTTGAACTAGTGGAATTTCCCAAACTTGGATAACAAAACTTTTGTGTTCATTTTTAGTGTGTGAATAAATTTTCTTTAGTTACATTTGCTATTGCTTTAAATATTTTCCATACATAAACTCTAAAATTTTCATTTCGTTGTGGTCTATTTGTCTTTTATCTATTTTTTTACTATGAGATGAAGGGAAAAGTGAAAACTCCTGTTTTTATTTAAGAAAAAAGTAAGCATCAAAAATTGAAATGCACACAAATGTAGAGAGAGATAATTCCTAAAAGTGTCTATAACTTTTAGGGATTGTAAACTCTTTTAATTTTTTATATATCAGGTTTTGCATTCATCGGAAAAAGGGCGAGGCAGGGGATTTTTAATTGAATGTTGACTCCTAATCCATAAGTCATTGTTTGAAAAAATATAGGTCATTGCGCATGATAAATCACTTTACAATCCTCAATGATCGTTCAGTCAGCTTTTTGTAAATCGTGAAAATAATGGCTTGTTTGACTAGGGTAAATATCCCACCGCACTTTCACTTGAGAATATAATGAGCATTTGTTATTCTCTTTAAAAGGTTTGCAGCCATAGGTCATTTGCATCTTTAACATGTTTCAAGCATACATATCCATTTTTTAAAACATGTGTAGAAAATTCTCTTTCTTATAAAATTCCTAGCTATTGTGGTTGAACTAGTGGAATTTCTTAAACTTGGATAAAAAAACTTTTATGTTCATTTGTGGTGTGTGAATAAATTTTATCATGTTTCATTTGTTATTGTTTTAAATTTTTTCCATACATAAACTTTAAAATTTTCAATTTGTCGTGATCTATTTGCCTTTTATTTCTTTTTTGTCTACGAGATGAAGGGAAAAATGAAAACTCAAGTTTAGATTTAAGATAAAAGTATACATCAAAAACGAAATTGCACAATGCACAAATATAGAGAGAGATAATTCCAAAAAATGTTTGTAATTCTAAGGCATTGTAATTTCTTTTTAGTTTTTATATATCAGGTTTTGCAATCGTCGTGAAAAGGGGGAGGCGGTGGATTTTCAACTGATTGTTGACTCCCAAACCATAATTCATTCCTTAAAAAAATATAGGCCGTTACGCATTATAAATCACTTTACAATCATCTATGGTCCTTAGGTCAGATTTTTTGTAAAAAGGTAAAATAATGGCTTGTTTGACTCGGGTAAATATCCCACCGCACGTTCACTTGAGAATTTAATGAGCGTTTGTTATTCTCCTTAAAAGGTTTGGATCTAGAGGTCTTTTGCATCTTTAAAATCTTTCAAGTATGCATATCCATTTTTTAAAACATGAGTAGAAAAATCTATTTCTTGTAAAATTCCATGCAATTGGGGTGTTTGAACTAGTGGAATTTCCCAAACTTGGATAACAAAAATTTTGTGTTCATCTGTGGTGTGTGAATAAATTTTCTTTACTTACATTTTTTATTTCTTTTAATTTTTTCCATACATAAATTCTAAAATTTTCATTTCGTTATGATATATTTGCCTTTTATCTTTTTTATGTCGACAAGATGAAGGGAAAAGTGAAAACTCATGTTTTTATTTAAGAAAAAAGTATAGATCGAAAATTGAAATGCACAAAGCACAAATGTAGAGAGAGATAATCCCAAAAAGTATCTGTAATTTTTAGGGATTGTAAACTCTTTTAGCTTTTATATATCAAGTTTTGCAATTGGGGGAAAAAGGGGAAGCGGGGGATTTTTAACTGAGTGTTGACTCCCAATCCATAAGTCATTCGTTACGAAAATATAGCCCGTTACACACGATAAATCAATTTACAATCATCTATGATCGTTAGGTCTGCTTTTTGTAAATGGGAAAAATAATGGCTTGTTTGAATCAGGTAAATATCCCACCGCACGTTTACTTGAGAATTTAATGAGCGTTTGTTATTCCCTTTAAAATGTTTGGATCCATAGGTCATTTGTATCTTTAACATGTTTCAAGTATGGTTATCCATTTTTTAAAAACTGTGTAGAGAAATCTTTTTCTTAAAAAATTCCAAGCAATTGGGGTGTTTGAACTAGTGGAATTTCCAAAAGTTGGATAACAAAACTTTTATGTTCATTTGTGGTGTGTGAATAAATTTTCTTTACATACATTTGTTATTGCTTTAAATTTTTTCCATACATAAAATCTAAAATTTTCATTTCGTTGTGACCTTTTTGCCTTTTATCTCTTTTATGTCGACGAGATGAAGGGAAAAGTTAAAACTCAAGTTTTGATTTAAGAAAAAAGTGTACATCTAAAATGGAAATGCACAATGTAAAAAGCTAGATAGAGATAATTCCAAAAAGTTTCTGTAATTTTTAGGGATTGTAAACTCTTTTTAGTTTTTATTTATCAGGTTTTGTAATCATCGGGAAAAGGGGGAGGCAGGGGATTTTCAGCTGAGTGTTGACTCCCAATCCATTTGTCTTTAAAAATATAGCTCATTACGCATGATAAATCACTTTTCAATCAACCATGGTTGTTAGGTTAGGTTTTTTTTAAATGGGCAAAATAATGGTGTGTTTGACTCGAGTAAATACAAGTTCCCTTGAAAATTTAATTAGCATTTGTTATTCTCTTTAAAAGGTTTGGATCCATAGGTGATTTCCATCTTTAACATGTTTCAAACATGCATATCCATTTTTTAAGCATGAGTAGAAAAATCTCTTTCTTATAAAATTCCAAGCTATTAGGGTTGTTGAACTAGTAAAATATCCCAAACTTGGATAACAAAACTTTTGTGTTCATTCTTAGTGGGTTAATAAATTTTATTTACTTACATTTGTTATTGCTTTAAATTTTTTCCTAACATAAACTATAAAATTTTCATTTCGTTGTGATCTACTTGCCTTTTATCTTTTTTTTGTCTACGAGATGAAGGGAAAAGTGAAAACTCAAATTTTTATTGAAGAAAAAAGTAAACATCTAAAATGGAAATTCACAAAGCACAAATGTATAGAGAGATAATTCCAAAAAGTGTCGGTAATTTTTTGGGACTGTAAACTCTTTTAATTTTTCATATATCAGGTTTTGCAATCATTGGGAAAAGGGGGAGGCGGGGGATTTTTAACTGAATGTTGACTCCCAATCCATAAGTCATCCCTTAAAAAAATACAGGCCGTTATGCATGATAAATCACTTTACAATCATCTATGATCGTTCGGTCAACTTTTTGTAAATGGGTAAAATAATGGCATTTTTTACTCGGGTAAATATCCCATCGGAAGTTCACTTGAGAATTTAATGAGCGTTTGTTATTCTCTTTAAAAGTTTTGCATCCATATCTCATTTGCATCTTTAACATGTTTTAAGCATGCATATCCATTTTTTCAAGACATTTGTAGAAAAATCACTTTCTTATAAAATTCCAAGCTATTGGGTTGTTGAACTGGTGGAATTTACCAAACTTGGATAAGAAAACTTTTGTGTTTATTTTTTGTGTGTGAGTAAATTTTCTTGACTTTCATTTGTTATTGCTTTGAAATTTTTCCAAACATAAACTCAAAAAATTTTCATTTCGTTGTGATCTATTTACCTTTTATCTCTTCTTTGTCGACGAGAAGAAGGGAAAAATGAAAAATCAAGTTTTTATTTAAGAAAAAAGTATACATATAAAATGGATATGCACAATGTAAAAATATAAAGACCGATAATTCCAAAAAGTGTTTGAAATTTTTAGGGATTGTAAACTCTTTTTAGCATTTATATATCAGGTTTTGCAATCGTCGGGAAAAGGGGGAGGTGGGGGATATTAACTGAGTATTGACTCCGAATCTATAAGTCATTCCTAAAAAAAATATAGCCCGTTATGCATGATAAATCACTTTACAATCATCTATGATAGTTAGGTCAGCTTTTTGTGTATGGGCAAAATGATGGCTTGTTTGACTCGGGTAAATATCCCACCGTACGTTCACTTGAGAATTTAATGAGCGTTTGTTATTCTCTTTAAAAGGTTTGGATCCATAGATCATTTGCTTCTTCAACATGTTTCAAGCATGCATATCCATATTTTAAAACATGTGTAGAAAAATCTCTTTCTTATAAAATTCGTGGTGTGTGAATAAATTTTCTTTACTTACATTTGTGATTGCTTTAAATTTTTTCCATACATAAACTTTAAAATTTTCATTTCCTTGTGATCTATTTGCCTTTTATCTCTTTTTTGTCTGCGAGATGAAGGGAAAAGTGAAAAATCAAGTTTTGAATTAAGAAAAAATTTTACATCTAAAATGGAAATGAACAATGCACAAATTTAGAGAGAGATAACTCCAAAAAGTGTCTGTAATTTTTAGGTATAGTAAACTACTTTTAGTTTTTATATATCAGGTTTAGCAATCGTCGAGAAAAGGGGGAGGTGGGGGATTTTTAACTGAGTGTTGACTCCCAATCCTTAAGTCCTTCCTTGCAAATATATAGCCCGTTATGCATGATAAATCACTTTACAATCACCAATGACCGTTAGGTCAGCTTTTTGTAAATGGGCAAAATAATGGATTGTTTGACTCGGGTAAATATCCCACCGCACGTGCACTTGAGAATTTAATGAGCGTTTGTTATTCTCTTTAAAAGGTTTGGATCCATTGGTCATTTACATCTTTAACATGTTTCAAGCATGCATATCCATTTTTTAAAACATGTGTAGAAAAATCTCTTTCTTATAAAATTCAAGGCTATTGGGGTTGTTGAACTCTTTTTAGTTTGGGAAATTCCACAAGTTAAACCCCAATAGCTTGGAATTTTATAAGAAACAAATTTTTCTACACATGTTTTCAAAAATGGATATGCATGCTAGAAACATGTTAGAGATGCAAATGACTTATAAATCCAAACCTTTTAAAAAGAATAACAAACGCTCAATAAATTCTCAAGTGAACGTGTGGTGGGATATTTACCCGAGTCAAACATGCCATTATTTTCTCCATTTAGAAAAAGATGACCTGACGATCATAGATGACTGTAAAGTGATTTATCATGCCTATCGGGCTTTATTTTTTTAAGGAATGACTTATCGATTGGGAGTCAACACTCAGTTAAAAATCCCTCCCCTCCCCCTTTTCCTGATGATTGCAAAACCTAATATATAAAAACTAAAAAGAGTTTACAATCCCTAAAATTACAAACACTTTTATGAATTATCTTGCTCTACACTTGTTCATTCTGCATTTCAATTTTAGATGTATACATTTTTTCTTAAATCAAAACTAGAGTATTCACTTTTCCCTTCATCTCGTAGACAAAAAAGAGATAAAAGACAAATAGATCACAACGAAATGAAAATTTAAAAGTGTATGGAAAAAATTTTAAGCAATAAAAAATGTAAGTAAATAAAATTTATTCACACACCACAAATGAATACAAAAGTTTTGTTATCCAAGTTTGGGAAATTCCTCTAGTTCAACCCCAATAGATTGGATGTTTATAAGAAAGAAAATTTTTCTACACATGTTTTTAAAAATGGATACGCATGCTTGAAACATGTTAAAGATGCAAATGACCTATGGATCCAAACCTTTTAAAGAGAATAACAAATGCTCATTACATTGTCACGTGAACGTGTGGTGGGATATTTACCCGAGTCAAACAAGTCAATATTTGCCCACTTACAAAAAGCTGACCTAACGATCGTAGAGGAGAGTAAAGTGATTTCTCATGCATAACAGGCTATATTTTTATAAGGAATGACTTATGGATTGGGAGTCAACACTTAGTTAAAAATCCCCCTCCTCTCCCTTTTCCCAACGATTGCAAAACCCAATATATAAAAACTAAAAAGAGTTTACAATCCCTAAAAATTACAGACACTTTTTGGAATTATCTCACTCTGCATTTGTGCATTGTGCATTTCCATTTTAAATGTGTACTTTTTTCTTATATCAAAACTTGAGTTTTCACTTTTCCCTTAATCTCGTAGACAAAAAAGAGATAAAAGGAAAATTGATCACAACTAAATGAAAATTTAAGATTTTATGAATGGGAAAAATTTACAGAAATAACAAATGTAAGTAAAGAAAATTTATTCACACACCACAAATGAACACAAAAGTTTTGTTATCCAAGTTTGGGAAATTCCACTAGTTCAAACCCTATAGCGTGGAATTTTAAAAGAAATATTTTTCTACACATGTTTTAAAAAATGGATATGCATGCTTGAAACATGTTAAAGATGCAAATGACCCATGGATCCAAACTTTTCAAACAAAATAACAAATGCTCATTAAATTCTCAAGTGAACGTGCGGTGGGATATTCACCCAAGTCAAACCATCCATTAATTTGCCCATTTATAAAGATCTGACTTAAAGATCGTAGATGATTGTAAAGTGATTTATCATGCGTAACGGGCTATATTTTTGTAACGAATAATTTATGGATTCGGAGTCAACAATCAATTAAAAATCCCCCGCCTCCCCTTTTCCCGACAATTGCAAAACCTTATATAAAAACTAAAAAGAGTTTACAATCCAGAAAAATTAAAGACACTTTCTTTAATTATCTCTCTCTACATTTGTGCATTGTGCATTTCCATTTTAGATGTATACTTTTTTCTTAAATCAAAACTTGAGTTTTCACTTTTCCCTTCAACTCGTAGACAAAAAAGAGTTAAAGGCAAATATATCACAACGAAATAAAAAATTTAGAGTTTATGTATGGAAAAAATTTTAAGCAATAACAAATATAAGTAAAGAAAATTTATTCACACACCACAAATGATCACAAAATTTTTGTTATCCAAGTTTGGTAAATTCCACAAGTTCGACCCCAATAGCTTGGAATTTCATAAGAAAGAGATTTTTCTATACATTTATTAAAAAATGGATATGCATGCTTGAAACATGTTAAAGATTTAAATGACTTATGGATCCAAACATTTTAAAGAGAAAAACAAACGGTCATTAAATTCTCAAGTGAACGTGCAGTAGGATATTTACCTGAGTCAAACAAGCCATTATTTTGCTTTTAACAAAAATTTGTCCTAATTATCATAGATGATTGTATAGTGATTTATCATCCGTAATGGGCTATATCTTTGTAAGGAATGACTTATGGATTGGGAGTCAACACTCAGATAAAAATCCCCCGCCTCCCCCTTTTACCTACGATTGGAAAACCTAATATATGAAAACAAAAAAGAGTTTACAATCTCTAAAAATTACCAACACTTTTTGGAATTATCTCTCTCTACACTTGAGTTTTCACTTTTCCCTTCATCTCGTAGACACAAAAAGAGATATAAGGCAAATAATCACAACGAAATGAAAATTTTAGAGTTTATGTATGGAAAAAATATAAAGCACTAACAATTGTAAGGAAAGAAAAATTTTCACACACCACAAATGAACACAAAAGTTTTGTTATCCAAGTTTGGGAAATTCCACAAGTTCAAACCCAATATCTTGGAATTTTATAAGAAAGATATTTTTCTACCCATGTTTTAAAAAATGGATATGAATGCTTGAAACATGTTAAAGATGAAAATGACATCTGGATCCAAACCTTTTAAAGAGAATAACAAACGCCCATTAAATTCTAAGGCGAACGTGCGGTGGGATATTTACCCTAGTCAAACAAGCCATTATTTTGCCCATTTGCAAAAACATGACCTAACGATCGTAGATGATTGTAAAGTGATTTATCATGCGTAATGGGCTATATTTTTGTAAGGAATGATTTATGGATTGGGAGTCAACACCCAGTTAAAAATCCCCTGCTTGCCCCTTTTCCCGACGATTGCAAAACCTTCTGTATAAAAACTAAAAAGAGTTTAAAATCCCAAAAAATAATATAAAATTTTTGGAATTATCTTGCTCTACACTTGTGCATTGTGCATTTCCAATTTAGATGCATACTTTTTTTCTTAAATCAAAACATGAGTTTTCAATTTTCCCTTCATCCGGTGGACAAAATAGAGATAAAAGGCAAATAGATCACATTGAAATGAAAATTTTAGAGTTTATGTGTGGAAAAAATTTAAAGCAATCACAAATGTATGTAAAGAAAATTTATTCACACACCAAAAATGAACACAAAAGTTTTGTTATCCAAGTTTGGGAAATTCCATTAGTTCAACCCCAATAGCTTAGAATTTTATAAGAAAGAGATTTTTCTACAAATATTTTAAAAAATGGATATGTATGCTTGAAACATGTTAAAGATGCAAATGACCTATGGCTCCAAACCTTGTAAAGAGAAAAACTACTGCTCATTAAATTCTCAATTGAATGTGCGGTGGGATATTTACCCGAGTCAAACAAGCCATTATGCTACCCATTTACAAAAAGCAGACCTAACAATCATAGATCATTGCAAAGTGATTTATCTTGTATAACGAGCTATATTTTTGTATGGAATGACTTATGGATTGGGAGTCAACACTTAGTTAAAAATCCCCCGCCTCCCCCTTTTCCCGATGTTTGCAAAACCTAATATATAATAACTAAACAGAGTTTAAAATCCCTAAAAATTACTGACACTTTTAGGAATTTTCTCGCTCTACTTTTTGCATTGTGCATTTCCATTTTAGATGAATACTTTTTTCTTAAATCAAAACTTGAGTTTTCACTTTTCCCTTCATCTCGTAGACAAAAAAGAGATAAAAGGCAAATAGATCACAACGAAATGAAAATTTTAGAGTTTATGTATGGAAAAAATTTAAAGCAATCACAAATGTATGTAAAGAAAATTTATTCACACACCAAAAATGAACACAAAAGTTTTGTTATCCATGTTTGGGAAATTCCATTAGTTCAACCCCAATAACATAGAATTTTATAAGAAAGAGATTTTTCTACACATGTTTTAAAAAATGGATATGCATGCTTGAAACATGTTAAATATGCAAATGACCTATGGATCCAAACCTTTTAAAGAGAATAAAAACCGCTTGTTAAATTCTCAAGTGAACGTGCAGTGGGATATTTACCCGAGTCAAACAAGCCAATATTTTGCCCATTTAAAAAAACCTGACCTAACGATCATAAATGATTGTAAAGTGATTTATCATGCGTAACGGGCTATATTTTTGTAAGGAATGACTTATAGATATGGAGTCAACACTCTGGTAAAAATCTCCCTCCTCCCCCTTTTCCAAACGATTGCAAACCTTATGTATAAAAACTAAAAAAAGTTTACAATCCCTAAAATTTAAATACACTTTTTGGAATTATCTCGCTATACACTTGTGCATTGTAAATTTCCAATTTAGATGTATACTTTTTTTCTTAAATCAAAACTTGAATTTTCACTTTTCCCTTCATCTCGTAGACAAAAAAGAGATAATAGGCAAATAGATCAAAACGAAATGAAAATTTTAGAGTTTATGTCTGAAAAAATTTTAAAGCAACAACAAATGTAAGTAAAGAAATTTGTTCACACATCAAAATCAAGGTAAATCAAGAGTTTTATCCAAGAGTGGGAAATTCCACTAGTTTAACCCCAATAGCTTGGAATTTTATAAGAAAGAGATTTTTCTACACATGTTTTAAAAAATGCATAAGGATGCTTGAAAAATGTTAGAGATGCAAATGACCTATGGATCCTAACCTTTTAAAGAGAATAACAAACGCTCATTAAATACTCAAGTGAACGTGCAGTGGGATATTTACCCGAGTCAAACAAGTCATTATTTTGCCTATTCACAAAAAGCTGACCTAACGATCATAGATGATTGTAAAGTGATTTATCATACGTAACGGGCTATATTTTTTTAAGGAATGACTTATGGATTGGGAGTCAACACTCAGATAAAAATCCCCTACCTCCCCCTTTTCTCAACGATTGCAAAAACTAATATATAAAAACTAAAAAGTGGTTACAATCCCAAAAAAATACATACACTTTTTGGAATTATCTCGCTCTACATTTCTGCATTGTGTATTTCCATTTTAGATGTATACTTTTTCTTAAATCAAAACTTGAGTTTTCACTTTTTCCATCATCTTGTAGACAAACAAGAGATAAAGGCAAATAGATCATAACGAAAAGAAAATTTTATGGAAAAATTTTAAAGCAATAAAAAATGTAAGTAGAGAAAATTTATTTTCACACCACTAATCAACACAAAAGTTTTCTTATCCAAGAGTGGGAAATTCCACTAGTTTAACCCCAATAGCTTTGAATTTTATAAGAAAGAAAGTTTTCTACACATGTTTTAAAAATGGCTATGCATGCTTGAAACATGTTAAACATGCAAATGACCAATGGATCCAAACCTTTTAAAGAGAATAACAACTGCTCGTTAATTTCTCAAGTGAACGTGCAGTGGGATATTTACTCGAGTCAAACAAGCTAATATTTTACCCATTTAAAAAAAGCTGACATAACGATCATAGATGATTGTAAAGTGATTTATCATGTGTGACGGGCTATATTTTTGTAAGGAATGACTTTTTTTTCATACATAAACTCTAAAATTTTCATTTCGTTGTGATCTATTTGCCTTTTATCTCTTTTCCGTCAACAAGATGAAGGGAAAAGTGAAAAGTCAAGTTTTGATTTAAGAAAAAAGTTTACATCTAAAATGGAAGTGTAGAAAGCACAAATTTAGAACGAGTTAATTCCAAAAAGTGACTGTTATTTTTAGGGATTGTAATCTCTTTTTAGTTTTGATATTTTAGGTTTTGTAATCGTCGGGAAAAGGGGGAGGCGGGGGATTTTTAACTGAGTGTTGACACCCAATCCATAAGTCATCCCTTAAAAAAATATAGCCCGTTACGTATGATAAATCACTTTACAATCATATATGATCATTAGGTCAGCTTTTTGTAAATGGGCAAAATAATGGCTTGTTTGACTAGGGTAAATATCCCACCGCACGTTCGCTTGAGAATTTAATGGGCGTTTGTTATTCTCTTTAAAAGTTTGGATCCACATGTCATTTGCATCTTTAACATATTTTAAGTATTCATATCCATTTTTTAAAACATGTGTAGAAAATTCTCTTTCTTATAAAATTACAAGCTATTGGGGTTGTTGGACTAGTGGAATTTCCAAAACTTGGCTAACAAAACTTTTGTGTTCATTTGTGGTGCGTGAATAAATTTTTTTTTTTTACATTTTTTATTGCTTTAAATTTTTTCCGTACATAAACTGTAAAAGTTTCATTTCGTTGTGATCTATTTGCCTTTAATCTCTTTTTTGTCTACGAGATGAAGCGAAAAGTGAAAACTCAAGTTTTGATTGAAGCAATAAAAAATGTAAGTAGAGAAAATTTATTCACACACCATAAATGAACAAAAAAGTTTTGTTATCTAAGTTTGGGAAATTCCACTAGTTCAACCCCAATAGCTCGGAATTTTATAAAATAGAAACTTTTCTACACATGAAATAGATTTTTCTACACATGTTTTAAAAAATGGATATGCATGCTTTAAACATGTTAAATATGCAACTAACATATGGTTCCAAACCTTTTAAAGAGAATAACAAACGCTCATTAAATTCTCAAGTGCATGTGTGGTGGGATATTTACCCGAGTCAAACAAACCATTATTTTTCCGATTTAAAACAAGCTGACATAACGTTCATATATAAATTGTAAATTGATTTATCATACGTAACGGACAATATTTTTTTAAAGAATGACTTTTGGATTGGGAGTCAATACTCAGTTAAAAATCCCCCCTACCCTTTTCCTGATGTTTGGAAAACCAAATATATAAAAACTAAAAAATGTTTAATATCCCTAAAATTTGCAAACAATTTGTTAAATTATCTCACTCTACATTTTTCATTTTTGCATTGTGCATTTCCATTTTAGATGTATAGTTTTTTCTTAAATCAAAACTTGAGTTTTAACTTTTCCCTTCATCTCGTACAGAAAAAAGAGATAGAAGGCAAATAGATCACAACGGAATGAAAATTTTAGAGTTTATGTATAGAAAACATTTAAAGCAATAACAAATGTAAGAAATAAAAATTTTTCGCACATCAGAAATGAACACAAAAGTTTAGTTATCCGAGTTTTGGAAATTCCACTAGTTCAACCCCAATAGCTTAGAATTTTATAAGAAAGAGATTTTTCTACACATGTTTTAAAAATTAGATATGAATGGTTAAACATGTTAAAGATGCAAAAGTCCCATGGATCCAAACCTTGCAAAGAGAATAACAAACATTCATTAAATTCTCAAGTGAACGTGTGGTTGGATATTTACCCGAGTCAAACATGCCATTATGTTGCCCTATTACAAAAAGCTAACCTAACAATCAAAGATGATTGTAAAGAGATTTATCAAGTGTAACGGGCTATATTTTTTTATGGAATGACTTATGGATTGGGTGTCAATACTCAGTTAAAAATCCCCTGCTTCCCTCTTTTCTGGACTTTTGAAAAACCTAATATATAATAACTAAAAAGAGTTTACAATAAATTACTGACACTTTTAGGAATTATCTCTCTCTATATTTGAGCGTTGTGCATTTCCATTTTAGATGTATACTTTTTTCTTAAATCAAAACTTGAGTTTTCACTTTTCCCTTCATCTCGTAGACAAAAAAGAGATAAATGGCAAATAGATCACAACAAAATGAAAATTTTAGAGTTTATGTATGGAAAAATTTTAAAGCAATAACAAATGTAATTAAAGAAAATTTATTCACACACCACAAATGAGCACAAAAGTTTTGTTATTCAAGTTTGGGAAATTCCACTAGTTCAACTCTAATAGCTTTGAATTTTATAAGAAAGAGATTTTTCTACACATGAAATAGATTTTTATAGACATGTTTTAAAAAATGGATATGCATGCTTTAAAAATGTTAAAGATGCAACTGACCTATGGTTCCAAACCTTTTAAAGAGAATAACAAATGCTCATTAAATTCTCAAGTGAATGTGCGGTGGGATATTTACCCGAGTCAAAGAAACCAATATTTTACCCTTTTAAAAAAAGCTACCATAACGATCATAGATAATTGTAAATTGATTTATCATATGTAATGGACTATATTTATGTAAGGAATGACTTTTGGATTGGGAGTCAATACTCAGTTAAAAATCCACCCCTCCCGCTTTTCCCGACGTTTGGAAAACCTTATATATAAAAACTAAAAAAAATTTAACATCCCTAAAATTTAAAGACAATTTTTTGAATTATCTCGCTCAAAATTTTTGCATTGTGCATTTCCATTTTAGATGTATACTTTGTTTTTAAATCAAAACTAGAGTTTCCAATTTTCCCTTCATCTCGTACAAAAAAAAGAGATAGAAGGCAAATAGATCACAATGAAATCAAAATTTTAGAGTTTATGTAGGGAAAACATTTAAAGCAATAACAAATGTAAGAAAATAAAATTTATTTGCACACCACAAATGAACACAAAAGTTTTGTTATCCAAGTTTGAGAATTTCCACTAGTTCAACCCCAATTGTTTAGAATTTTATAAGAAAGAGATTTTTCTACACATGTTTTAAAAAATGGATATGCATGCTTGAAACATGTAAAATATGCAAATGACTTATGGATCCTAACCTTTTCAGGAGAATAACAAATGCTCAATAAATTCTCATGTGATCGTGCGGTGGGATATTTACCCGAGTCAAACAAGCCATTATTTTGCCCATTTATAAAAAGCTGACATAAAGATCATAGATGTTTATAAAGTGATTTAGCATGCATAGCTGGCTATATTTTTGTAAGGAATGACTTATGGATTTGGAGTCAACACTCAGTTATAATTCCCCTGCCTCCCCCATTTCCCGACGATTGCAAAACCTAATATATAAAAACTACAAAGAGTTTACAATCCCTAAAAATTACAGACACTTTTTGGAATTAACTCCATCTACATTTGTGCACTGTGCATTTCCATTTTAGATGTATACTTTTTTCTTAAATCAAAACTTAAGTTTTCACTTTTCCCTTCATCTCGTAGAAAAAAAAAGAGATAGGAGGCAAATAGATCACAACGTAATGGAAATTTTAGAGTTTAAGTATGCAAAAAATTTAAAGCAATAACGAATGTAAGTAAAGAAAATTTATTCACACACCACAAATGAACACAAAATTTTTTAAAAAGTTTGGGAAATTCTACTAGTTCAACCCCAATAGTTGGAAATTTTATAAGAAAGAGACTTTTCTTCTGATGTTTTAAAAAATGGATATGCATGCTTGAAACATTTTAAAGAAGCAAATGACCTATGGATCCAAACCTTGTAAAGACAATAACAAACGCTCATTAAGTTCTCATGTGAACGTGCAGTGAGATATTACCCAAGTCAAACAAGCCATTATTTTGCCCATTTACAAAAAGATAACCTAACAATCATAGATGAATGTAAAATGATTTATCATGCATAACAGGCTATATTTTTGTATGGAATGACTTAGGGATTGGCAGTCAACACTCAGTTGAAAATCCCCCCCCTCCCCCTTTTCCCAATGATTGCAAAACCTAATATATAAAAACTAAAAAAGAGTTTACAATCCCAAAAAATTACAGACACTTTTTGAAATTATCTCGCTATACAATTTTGCATTGTGCATTTCAATTTTAGATGTATACTTTTTTCTTAAATCAAAACTTGAGTTTTCACTTTTCCCTTCATCTGGTAGACCAAAAAGAGATAATAGACAAATAGATCACAACGAAAAGTAAATTTTAGAGTTTATGTATCAAAATTTTTTTAAGAAATAACAAATGTAAGTATAGAAAATTTATTCACCCACTACAAATGAACACAAAAGTTTTGTTATCCAAGTTTGGGAAATACCACTAGTTCAACCCCAATAATTTGGAATTTTATCAAAAAGAGATTTGTCTACACATGTTTTAAAAAATGGATATGCATGCTTGAAACTAGTTAAGGATGAAAATGACCTATGGATCCAAACCTTTTAAAGAGAATAACAAACGCTCATTAAATTCTAAAGTTAACGTGTAGTGGGATAATTACATGAGTCAATCAAGCCATTATTTCGTCTATTTACAAAAAGCTGACCTAATGATCATAGTTGATTGTAAAGTGATTTATCATGTGTAACGAGCTTTATTTTTGTAAGGAATGACTTATGGATTGGGAGTCAACACTCAGATAAAAATCCACCGCCTCCCAGTTTTCCCAACGATTGCAAAACCTAATATATAAAAACTCAAAAGAGTTTACAATCCCTAAAAATTATAGACACTTTTTGGAATTATCTAGCTCTACAATTGTGCATTGTGCATTTCAATTTTAGATGTATAATTTTTTTCTTAAATCAAAACCTGAGTTTTCACTTTTCCCTTCATCTCGTTGACAAAAAAGAGATAAAAGACAAATAGATCACAACGAAGTGAAAATTTAAGAGTTTAAGTATGGAAAAAATTTAAACCAATAACAAATGTAAGTAACTAAAATTTATTCACACACCACAAATGAATCCAAAAGTTTTGTTATCCAAGTTTGGGAAATTCCACTAGTTCATCCCCAATAGCTTGGAATTTGATAAGAAAGAAATTTTTTTTACGCATTTTTAAAAAAATGGATATGCATGTTTGAAACATGTGAAAGATGCAAATGACCTATGGATCCAAACATTTTAAAGAGAATAACTAACTCATTAAATTCTCAACCGAACGTATTGTGAGAAATTTACCCGAGTCAAACTAGCCATTATTTTGCCCATTTGCAAAAAGCTGACCTAACAATCATAGATGATTGTAAAGTGATTTATCATGCTTAACGGGCTATATTTTTGTAACGAATGACATATGGATTGGGAGACAACACTCAGTTAAAAATCCCCCGCCTCCCACTTTTATGATGATTGTAAAACCTGAAATATAAAAACAAAAAAGAGTTTAAAGTCCCTAAAAATTATAGACACTTTTTGGAATTATCTCTCTCTACATTTGTGCATTGTCCATTTCCATTTTAGATGTATACTTTTTTCTTAAATCAAAACTTGAGTTTTCACTTTTCCCTTCATCTCGTAAACAAAAAAGAGATAAAAGGCAAATAGGTCACAACGAAATGAAAATTTTAGAGTTTATGTATGGAAAAAATATAAAGCAATAACAAATGTAAGTAAAGAAAATTTAATCACACACCACAAATGAACACAAAATTTTGTTATCCAAGTTTGGAAAATTCAACTAATTCATCCCAAATAGCTTGGAATTTTATAAGAAAGAGATTTTTCTACACATGTTTTAAAAAATGGATATGCATGCTTGAAACATGTTAAAAATGCAAATGTCCTATGGATCCTAACCTTTTAATGAGAATAACAAACACTCATTAAATTCTCAAGTGAACGTGCACTGGGATATTTACCCGAGTCAAACAAGCCATTATTTTGCCCATTTACAAAATGTTGACCTAACGATTATAGATGATTGTAAAGTGACTTATCATGTGTATATATGGTTGTATTTTTTAAAGAATGCATAGGGATTAGGAGTCAACACTCACTTAAAAATCCCCTGCCTCACCCTTTTCCCGACGATTGCAAAACCTAATATGTAAAAACTAAAATGTGTTGACAATCGCTCAAAATTAAAGGCACTTTTGTGAATTATCTCTCTCAACATTTGTGCATTGTGCATTGTGCATTTCCATTTTCGATGTGAACTTTTTTCTTCATTCAAAACATTTTTTTCACTTTTCCCTTCATCTCATAAACAAAAAGGAGATAGAAGGCAAATAGGTCACAACAAAATGAAAATTTTAGAGTTTATGTATGGAAAAAAATTAAAGCAATAACAAATTTAAGTAAAGAAAATTTATTCACACACCAAAAATGAACACAAAACTTTTGTGATCCAAATTTGGGAAATTCCACTAGTTCAACCCTAATAGCTTGGAATTTTAAAAGAATGAGATTTTTCTACACATGTTTTAAAAAATGGATATGCATGCTGAAACATATTAAGGATGCAAATGACCTATGGATCCAAACCTTTTAAAGAGAATAACAAACACTCATTAAATTCTCACGTCAACGTGCGGTGGGAGATTTACCTGAGTTAAACAAGCCATTATTTTGCCAATTTGCAAAAAGCTTAACTAACGATCATAGACTATTTTAAAGTGATTTATCATGTGTAACAGACTACTTTTTTTTAGGAATGACTTATGGATTGGGAGTCAACACTCAATTAAAAATCCCCTGCCTCCCCCTTTTCCCTACCATTGCAAAACCTAATATATAAAAACTAGAAAGATTTTACAATCCTTAAAAATTACAGACACTTTTTTTAATTATCTCTCTCTACATTTGTGCATTGTGCATACCGATATTAGATGTATACATTTTTCTTAAATTAAAACTTGAGTTCTCACTTTTCCCATCATTTCGTAGACAAAAAAGAGATAAAAGGCAAATAGATCACAACGAAATGAAAATTTTAGAGTTTATGTATGGAAAAAATTTAATTCAATAACAAATGTAAGTAAATAAAATTTATTCACACACCACAAATGAACACAAAATTTTTGTTATCCAAGTTTGGGAAATTCCACTAGTTCAACCCCAATAGCTTGGAATTTTGAAAGAAAGAGATTTTTCTACACATGTTTTAAAAAATGGATATGCATGCTTGAAACATGTGAAAGATGCAAATGACCTATGGACCCAAACCTTTTGAAGAGAATAAAAAACGCTCACTAAATTCTCAAGTGAACGTGTAGTGCGAAATTTACCCGAGTCAAACAAGCCATTATTTTTCCCATTTAAAAAAAGCTGACATTACGATCATAGATGATTGTAAAGTGATTTATCATCCATAATGGGATATATTTTTGTAAGGAATGACTTATGGATTGGGAGTCAACACACAGTTAAAAATCCCCCGTCTCCCCCTTTTCCTGATGATGGCTATATCAATATATAAAAACTGAAAAGAGTTTACAATCCCTTAAAATTATAGACACTTTTTTGAATTATCTCGCTCTACATTTTTGCATTGTGCATTTCCATTTTAGATGTATACTTTTTTTTTTAAAACAAAACTTGAGTTTTCACTTTTCCCTTCATCTCGTACACAAAAAAGACATAAAAGGCAAATAGATCACAACGAAATGAAAATTTTAGAGTTTATGTATGGAAAAAAATTAAAGCAATAAAAAATGTAAGTAAAGAAAATTTATTCACACACCACAAATGAACACAAAAGTTTTGTTATCCAAGTTTGGGAAATTCCCCTAGTTCAACCCCAATAGTTGGGAATTTTGTAAGAAAGAGATTTTTCTACACATGTTTTAAAAAATGGATATGCATGCTAGAAACATGTTAAAGATGCAAAGGACCTGTGGATCCAAACTTTTTAAAGAGAATAACAAACGCTCATTAAATTCTCAAGTGAACGTGTGGTGGGATATTTACCCGAGTCAAACAAGCCGTTATTTTGCCCATTTTAAAAAAGCTTACGTAACTGTCATAGATGATTGTAAAGTGATTTATCATGTGTAACGGGCTATATTTTTGTAATGAATGACTTATGGATTTGGAGTCAACACTCAGTTAAAAATCCCCCGCCTCTCCCTTTTTCCAACGATTGTAAAACCTAATATATAAAAACTAAAAAGAATTTACAAACCCTAAAAATTTAAGACAATTTTTGGAATAATGTCGCTCTATATTTGTGCATTGTGCATTTCCATTTTAGATGTATACTTTTTTATTAAATCAAAAAGGAGTTTTCACTTTTCCCTTCATATCAAAGAAAAAAAAGAGATAAGAGGCAAATAGATCACAACGTAATTAAAATTCTAGTGTTTATGTATGGAAAAAATTGAAAGCGATAACAAATGTAAGTAAAGACAATTTATTCACACACCACAAATGTACACAAAAGTTTTTTAATCCAAGTTTGGGAAATTTTACAAGAAATAGGTTTTTCTTCACATGTTTTACAAAATGGATATGCATGCTCAAAACATTTTAAAGATGCAAATGACCTATGAATCCAAATCTTTTAGAGAGAATTACAAACGCTCATTAAATTCTCAATTGAACATGCAATTGGATAGTTACCCGACTCAAACAAGCCATTAATTTGCCCATTTACAAAAAGTTGACCTAACGATCATAGATGATTGTAAAGTGATTTATCATGCGCAACGGGCTATATTTTTGTGAGGAATGACTTATGGATTGGGAGTCAACACTCAGTTAAAAATCCCCCACCTCCCCCTTTTTCCGATGATTGCAAAACCTAATATATAAAAACTAAAAATATTTTACAATCTCTAAAAATTATAGACACATTTTTGAATTATCTCGCTCTACATTTGTGCATTGTGCATTTCAATTTTAGATGTATACTTTTTTCTTCAATCAAAACATGAGTTTTCACTTTTCCATTCATCTCGTAGACAAAAAAGAGATAAATGGCAAATAGATCACAACGAAATGAAAATTTTAGAGTTTATGTATTGAAAAAATTTAAAGCAATAACAAATGTAAGTAAATAAAATTTATTCACACACCACAAATGAACACAAAAGTTTTGTTATCCAAGTTTGGTAAATTCCATTAGTTCAAACCCAATAGCTATGAATGTTAATAAGAAAGAGATTTTTCTACATATCTCTTAAAAAGTGGATATGTATGCTTGAAACATGTTAAAGATGCAAATGACCTGTGGATCTAAACCTTTTAAAGAGAATAACAAATGCTCATTAAATTCTCAAGTGAACGTGCGGTGGGATATTTACCCGAGTCAAACAAGCCATTATTTTGCCCATTTACAAATAGCTGACCTAACGATCATAGATGATTGTAAAGTAATTTATCATGTGTAATGGGCTACATTTTTGTAAGGAATGACTTATGAATTGAGAGTCAACACTCAGTTAAGAATCCCACGGCTCCCCTTTTTCCCGACAATGGCTATATCAATATATAAAAATTAAAAAAAGTTTACAATCCTTTAAAATTATAGACACATTTTTGAATTTTCTCGCTCTAAATTTTTGCATTGTGGATTTCAATTTTAGATGTATACTTTTTTTAAAAAACAAAACTTGAGTTTTCACTTTTCCCTTCATCTTGTAGACAAAAAAGACATAAAAGGCAAATAGATCACAACGAAATGAAAATTTTAGAGTTTATGTAAGGAAACAATTTAAAGCAATAAAAAATGCAAGTAAAGAAAATTAATTCACACACCACAAATGAACACAAAAGTTTTGTTATCCAAGTTTTGGAAATTCCCCTAGTTCAACCCCAATAGTTGGGAATTTTGTAAGAAAGAGATTTTTCTACACATGTTTTAAAAAATGGATATGCATGCTTAAAAAAAGTTAAAGATGCAAAGGACCTGTGGATCCAAACTTTTTAAAGAGAATAACAAACGCTCATTAAATTCTCAAGTGAACGTGTGGTGGGATATTTACTGGAGTCAAACAAGCCGTTATTCTGCCCATTTAAAAAAAGTTGATGTAACTGTCATACAGGATTGTAAAGTGATTTATTATGTCTAACGGGCTATATTTCATATGGAATGACTTCTGGATTCGGAGTCAACACTCAGTCAAAAATCCCCCTACCTCTCTCTTTTTCTAACGATTGCAAAACCTAATATATTTAAACAAAAAAGAATTTACAAACCCTAAAAATTTAAGACAGTTTTTGGAATAATCTCGCACTACATTTGTGCATTGTTCATTTCCATTTTAGATGTATAATTTTTCTTAAATCAAAACATGAGTTTTCACTTTTCCCTTCATCTCATAGACAAATAGGAGATAAGAGGCAAATAGATCCCAATGTAATGAAAATTCTAGAGTTTATGTATGGAAAAATTTGAAAGTGATAACAAATGTAAGTAAAGAAAATTTATTCAAATACCACAAATGAACACAAAAGTTTTGTTATCCAAGTTTGGGAAATTCTACAAGTTCAAACACCCAAAAAGCATGGAATTTTATAAGATAGAGATATTTTTACACACGTTTTAAACAATGGATATACATGCTTGAAACATTTTAAAGATGCAAATGACCGATGGATCCAAACCTTTTAAAGAGAATTACAAACGCTCATTAAATTCTCAAGTGAACGTGCAGTTGGATATTTACCCGAGTCAAACAAGCCAGTATTTTGCCCATTTACAAAAACCTGACCTAACGATCACAGATGATTGCAAAGTGATTTATCATGCATAATGGGCTATGTTTTTTTAAACAATGACTTATAGATTGGGAGTCAACACTCAGTTAAAAATCCCCCACCTCCCCCTTTTCCCGACTATTACAAAACCTAATATATAAAAACTAAAAAGATTTTACAATCTCTAAAAATTACAGACACTTTTTTGAATTATCTCGCTCTACATTTTTGCATTGTGCAGTTCAATTTTAGATGTATACTTTTTTCTTAAATCAAAACTTGAGTTTTCCCTTTTCCCTTCACTCGTAGACAAAAAAGAGATAAATGGCAAATAGATCACAACGAAACTAAAATTTTAGAGTTTATGTATGGAAAATATTTTAGGAAATAAAAAATTTAAGAAAAAAATATTTATTCACACACCACAAATGAACACAAAAGTTTTGTCATCCAAGTTTGGGAAATTCCACTAGTTCAACCCCAATAACTGGGAGAATATAAGATAGAGATTTTTCTGCACATGTTTTAAAAAATGAACATGCATGTTTGAAACATGTTAAAGATTCAAATGACCTATGAATATAAAAATTTTAAAGAGAATAACAAACGCTCATTAAATTCTCAAGTGAACGTGCGGTGGGATATTTACCCGAGTCAAACAAGCCATTATTTTGCCCATTTAAAAAAAGGTAACCTAAATATCATAGATGATTGTAAAGTGATTTATCATACGTAATGGGCTATACTTTTGTGAGGAAGTACTTATGGATTGGGAGTCAACACTCAGTTAAAAATCCCCCACCTCCCCTTATTTCGACGATTGAAAAACCTAATATATAAAAACTAAAAAGAGTTTACAATCTATAATAATTACAGACACTTTTTGGAATTATCTCGCTCTACATTTGTGCATTGTGCATTTCCATGTTAGATATATACTTTTTTCTTAAATCAAAACTTGAGTTTTCACTTTTCCCTTTATCTTGTAGACAAAAAAGAGATAAAAGGCAAAGAGATTACAACGAAATGAAAATTTTAGAGTTTATGTATGGAGAAAATTTAAAGCAATAAAAATGTAAGCAATGAAAATTTATTCACACACCACAAATGAACTCAAAAGTTTTGTTATCCAAGTTTGAGAAATTCCACTAGTTCAACCTCAATTGCTTGAAATTTTATAAGAATGATTTTTCTACAGATGTTTTAGAAAATGGATATGCGTGCTCTAAACATGATGAAGATGAAAATGACCTACGGATCGAAACCTTTTAAAGAGAAAAACAAACGCTCATTAAATTCTCAAGTGAGTGTGCGGTGGGATATTTACCCGAGTCAAACAAGCCATTTTTTTGCCCATTTACAAAAAGTTGACCTAACGATCATAGATAATTGTAAACTGACTTATCATGTGTAATGGGCTATATTTTTTTAAGGAATGATTTATGGATTGGAAGTCAACACTAGGTTAAAAATCCCCTGCCTCCCCCATTTCCTGATGATTGCAAAACCTAATATCTGAAAATTTAAAATAGTTTAAAATTCCTAAAAATTACAGTTTCTTATTGGAATCATCTCGTTCTACATTTGTGCATTGTGCATTTCCTTTTTAGATGTAAACTTTTTTTCTTAAATAAAAACATAGTGTTTTCACTTTTCCCTTCATCTCGTAAACAAACAAGAGATAAATGGCAAACAGATCACAAAAAAATCAAAATTTTAGAGTTTACGTATGGAAAAAATTTAAAGCAATAAGAAATTTAAGTAAAGAAAATTTATTCACGCACCACAAATGAACACAAAAGTTTTGTTATCCATGATTGGGAAATTCCACTAGTTCAACCCCAGTAGCTTGTAATTTTATAAGAAATAGATTTTTCTGTACATGTTTTAAAAAATGGATATGCATGCATGAAACATGGTAAAGATACGAATGACCTCAGGATCCTCACATTTTAAAAAGAATAACAAATGCTCATTAAATTCTCAAGTGAACGTGCGGTGGGATATTTACCTGAGTCAAACAAGACATTATTTATCCCATTTAAAAAAAACTAACATAACGATCATAGATGATGGTAAAGTGATTTATCATGCGTAACGGGATATATTTATGTAAGGAATGACATATGGATTGGGAGTCAACACTTAATTAAAAATCCCCGCCTTCCCCTTTTCGCGACGATTGCGAAACCAAATATATCAAAACTAAAATGAGTTTACATTCCCTAAAAATTACTGTCACTTTTTGGAATTATCTCCTTCTACAATTGTGCAATGTGCATTTCCATTTTAGATGTATACTTTTTTCTTCATTCAAAACTTGAGTTTTCAGTTTTTCCTTCATCTCGTAAACAAAAAAGAGATAAAAGGCAAATAGGTCACAATGAAATGAAAAATTTAAGAGTATATGTATCGAAAAAATTTAAAGCAATAACAAATGTAAGTAAAGAAAATTTATTCACACACAAAAAATGAACACAAAAGTTTTGAGATCCAAGTTTTGGAAATTCCACTAGTTCAACCCCAATAGCTTGGAATTTTATAAGAATGAGATTTTTCTACATATGTTTTAAAAAATTGATATGCATGCTTGAAACATGTTGAAGATGCAAACTACCTATGGATCCAAACCTTTAAAAGAGAATAACAAACGCTCATTAAATTCTTATGCGAACATGCGGTCAGAGATTTACCAGTCAAACGAGCCATTATTTTGCCAATTTGCAAAAAGCTGACATAAAGATCATAGATTATTTTGAAGTAATTAATCATGCGTAAGGGGCTATTTTTTTTAAGGAATGACTTATGGATTGGGAGTCAATACACAATTAAAAATCCCTCTCCTCCCCCTTTTCCCGATGTTTGCAAAACCTAATATATAAAAATCCTTTGCCTCCCCCTTTTCCCGACGTTTGCAAACCCTAATATATAAAAACTAAAAAGATTTTACAATCCCTAAAAATTACAGACACTTTTTGGAATTATCTTGCTCTACATTTTTAAATTATACATTTTCATTTTAGTTGTATACTTTTTTCTTAAATCAAAACTTGAGTTTTCACTTTTCCCTTCATCTCGTAGACAAAAAAGAGATAAAAGGAAAATGGATCACAACGAAATGAAAATTTTAGAGTTTATGTATGGAAAAAATTTAAAGCAATAACAAATGTAAGTAAAGAAAATTTATTCACACACCATAAATGAACACATTTATTTCACTTTACTTTATTTAGTAATAATCAATTAAACCTCCTTAACCCTAGAATATTATATAGAATAGGACCATTAAACTTTAATACTGGATTATTCAGACATTATAGAGAAATCCAAATCAACTGTGTAGGACAAGATTCTATTAATATTAACTTAATAGAAAAATAGGCTTTTAGAGAAATTAAGAAATTATATACTTTAATTCATTTAGGATTAATTGCAATAGGAGTTAAAGGATTAGGACGAAAACATCTAGGAACCAGGACTTTAGTTAGCATCTATGATGATATATGGGCAGATCCTAAAAAGGCAATGTTAGGAATCACCGAAGTAGATATGAATCAGAATGGAGGAATATTTTATTGCTCCCCAGATTTCGTTATTGGGTTACAAGATTTTAGAAAATATATTAAAATAGGTATTCGAACAAAAGGATATGAATCCTTTTTAGGAAACAATCTTTTGTTATGTATAGGATTTTTAAGAAGATGTACTTGTTCCAGTACTACTAGGTTCAAGGTTAAAATAGATGATGTAGTTAATTTAATAGGAAATAAAGGAATAAATTTAATTAAACCTATTAAATATTTCCAAAATATTTTTGCAGGATTAGAATGGAATCTTAAATTTTGAGAACAAAAAGTAATCAGTCCTGAAGAAAGTCATGTATACAGATACAAAAGGTAATATAAACGTTAGATTTAATAGCTATGAACAAAAGAATACAGAAGACACAGAATCAATTTCTAGTGAAAATTATGACTTAGTCAATATAGAATTAGAAACATATGAGATAATATATCCTAAAGAACTAGAATTAAAATTATCAGAAAGGGAACTTCTTCATCTTGAAGAAGATCGGATAAAAAAATAGAAAAATAAAAGAAGAAGAGTACCTATACTATGATAATGAAGCTAATATTAGAATAGAAAAAATGTCCTTAGAACCAAAAGAAGATGAAAAAATAGAAAGAGAAGAAACCTTAACTATTAAAGAATATATGGATGAAGAAAGTTCTAACACTATTCCCAGAAATAGATATACTACTTACCCAAGAACTCCTCCTAGGGAAGTATATTACTCAGGTAATATGCCAAGGATTCCTTAGAGTGACCCAGTGACTTTTGATCGTAAGATACATCCTAAAGGAAAAAGAAAAGAAATAGAAAGACCTATAAAATTCCAAGAAATGGGCGAAGGAAAAATTCTTAATCTTTCAGCCCATGATCCTCAAGAATGGACGACTGTATTAGATCTCTAGAAAAACCAAGTTGTCTCAGACTATATCCAGAACTTTCAATCCCAAGATGTAGAAGAAATGTATAGATATTTAGAAACATTTTTAGGCGAAAGCATAAAAGCTTTATGGGAAAGTTATAAAAGAGGTAATCCAGAAGAATTTGGTCATTTAATGAGTCTACGATCTAACCCATATAATTTTGTTAATAAAGTTTACCAATTAGTAACAGGAGATGATCCTAATCTAGGATTTGTTACATTAAAAAAAGATGCAGTAGTTTATTTAGAACAACTTAGTTTACATAACTACAAATATGTGAAGAAATTTCTTCAAGATTACTTCTATTATACCTGTATTTCAGGAAATGCCTTCAACAAAGATTTAGGTACAAAATTGTTTAGAAAATTACCAGGAGTTTTCGAGAAAGAAATTTATGATAAATGGAAAAACTTAGAAATAGCAAATCCTACAACAGTTTATTCAATAGGACAAAGAAAAAAAATTATTATGACTATCCTCCAAGAAAAATGTACAAACATCCAAATACAAAGACAACTTAAAGGAGATGACTTTGGGTTCTGTAAACAGCTATACACCACCCAAGCTTATGGTTTAAAAGACTCAGGACAAAAAACCAAGAAAACATAAGAGATATTTCAAAAAAGGATATTTTATCCAAAGAGGAAAAAGTAGAAACCTTATTTAAACAAAGATAGACATGTTAGAAGGTTTAATCCAAAAAGACCCTAAAAGAATAAACTGTCTTGCTATATTTGTGGTCAAACCGAACATTTTGCTAATACTTGTCCCAAAAGACAAAATATTAACTCTAGAAGATCTACCCTTGTAGAGAATGTACAACACGACCTTATAGAACTCGACGAATATATGTCAGATACAAAATCCATTTATAGCATTGTAAGTATACAAAATGCTCCTCCAAACTCTTCAGATTCAGATGAAGACTTAGTCCTAGACATAGAAGAAAATCTTGACCTTATGGATACAACTTCAGAATGTACACAAACATGATCTTGAAATACTGGGTTAGACAGAAACCCTTATTTTAAGTGTGCCTAGTATCCCAGTAAGAAATAGAGAGCCAAGTGCAATCAGTGTTTCTTAGAACTTGTAGACCAGACTATCCATAATAGGATACATAACACATAGCTAGATAACATGGCCAGAAAAATAGAAAACTGCGAAGCAGATTACTCTCCTAAAACATAGATTAGATACAATAGAAAAAGATTCCTAGATGGTACTTGTAACCCATATACCACCGATTTTGATGAAGGTAAGATCCAATTTTTTACAAATTACTCCACCTTTTCTGGATCTTATTCTTTACCATTGACATGGGTTAGAGACCTCAAACTAAAAGTAGACTTTATTTTAGGCCTTAATTCCATCTTACATAATAATGGTTCCCATACTATTTACTGAGACTATTTACAATTCCACAAGAACTCTAGTACTATTCCAGTCCAAACCACTTATTCTCCTACTCTCACCTCTTCAGTAGAGCGTGGTGGTCCCCTAGTAGCCAAAGAAAAAGAAGAAAAATAAACCACTAGTTGTCAATGCCCAATTACAGGAAGTTGCTAGCAAACTAACAATCCTACTAATTTAGCATTAGAACAACAATTAGATAATAATATTGTTAAACTAGATAATAAATTATAATACTACTCATAAATAGATGAAGCCTTCACAGAAGTCCCTATCCAACAATCTCAGACTTTTCCTGAAGCAATAGTACATACAAACCTATTCCAAGTTTCAGTCCAACCTGAGCCATACATACAACCACTACCAAGTCCTCAGGATTACCCAAAAGAGATAATAGGAGAAGATGAAGATATGGATGATTGGATAAAATGAATGATAGACTTAGATTACACATTCCTAGATACAGAGAAACTTTATTTAGAAATAATTAATGTTCACCACAAAGATAAACATCACTTACAGCATATTATAGACAAATTAGACCAATTAGAATATTTTGGAGAAAATTCCTTGAAGCATTGGGAAAATAATCATATACAGTGTAGATTAGAATTATTAAAACCTAACTATATTGTCAAAACAGCCAATATAGAAGCTACTAATCTAGACAAGGAAGATTTTAAGCTTCATATCAATGAATTGTTAAATCTAGGAATTATTAGAAAATCTATAAGTCCTCATAGATCAGCAGCTTTTATAGTCAGAAAACATAGTGAACAAAAAAAAGGAAAATCTAGAATGGTTATTAATTATAAAAGGTTAAATGATAATACTGTCACATATAGTTATAATATACACGATAAGTCTCAATTAATTAATAGGATTCAAGATAAAAGAATATTTAGCAAGTTTGATTGTAAAATAGGATTTTGGCAGGTCAAAATGCACCTTGATAGTATAGAATGGACAACATTCACATGTCCATAAGGACATTTTGAATGGCTAGTCATGCCCTTTGGTTTAAAAAATGCTCTTGTTATTTTCCAAAGGAAAATTGATAATATATTTAAGAAATATGACACATTTGTCCTAGTCTACATATATGACATCTTAGTGTTTAGTAAAAATATTGAAGAACATATAGGTCATTTACAATTAGTATTAGCTACCTTTATGCAAGAAGGAATTATTATTAGTAAAACAAATATTGAATTATTCAAAGAATATATAAAATTCTTAGGAGTAAATATAGGACAAGGACAAATAGAATTACAAGAACATATTTCTAAGAAGATATTAGAAATGCCAGACTATTTATCCGATACAAAACAGCTTCAAAGATTTTTAGGATTAGTTAATTATACCAGACCTTTTATAAAAGATATAGGAAAAATCATTGGCCCATTATATGGAAAAACCTCTCCTACTGGCCAAAAGTTTTTTAACCAAGAAGATAAGAATTTGGTCAAAAAAGTTAAAGAGAAAATCTAAACCTTGCCAAAATTACAAATGCCTTTAGATTCTGCTTATCTCATAATAGAAACCAACAACAGTAACTTAGGATGGGAAGGTGTTCTTATTGCCAAACCTCACAAGTATAGTGAAAAAGAACAAGAAAAAATTTGTAGTTATGCTAGTGGAAAATTTTAGGAAAAAGGAAATATGAGTAGCATAGATTCTGAGATACTAGCTGTAATCTATTCTTTAGAATCATTTAGATTATTTATCATTAACATATTTATCATTAACAAACAAGAATTTACACTAAGAACAGACTGCGAAGCAATTGTAAAATACTTTCAAAGAAGCAAAGAAAAAAAAATAAGCAGAAGAAGGTGGTTAAATCTTGTAGATATTATTACTGGAAATGGATATAAAATTGAATTTGAACATATTAAAGGTAAAAACAATAGTCTTGCAGATACTCTTAGTAGAAGGTTTTTAAACTCAAAACTTATGGTTAATTGAAGAGATGGATTTTCAAGACCAAGGCTCTTCCAGACCTTCTTCTTCCAAATTTAATAATTATGGACAAGAATTTATTAGTTTTGGTAATCAGAAATTAGTAGTTTTCCCTAAATTTAATATTACATTTAAGACTTTACCAAATATTTCTGTTACAAAAGAAGAACAATGTTTGTTAGACAATTTATGGCTTTCGTATCAGAGAATTCCAAAAGACCAGAAATAGTTTTTAGCTAGTATTAATAGGCTTTCAAAATATTTTTCTCAGAAAAAGAAAAGTTTTAATTTCTATGTAGTCTTCCAAGGTCACACTCTAGGTGTCTTTCATTCCTGGACAGAAGTCGTAGAAAGTATCCTAAACTTCAAAATACCTATTTACAAAGGCTTTAATAATTTACAAGAAGCATTGGAAGCAGCCAAGTTAACTATTGGCACCAATTACTACATAGCCCCTAACTTGAGACATGTGAGAGAAGACCAAGTGTCCTATGGCGTGGCTAAGGACAATAAAAGAATTATTTTTTGTGATCATTGTGATACTTTAGCATGAAATTTTCAATGGCTGAATGAAAAAAGAAGACTCCTAGAAGAGAAAAATGATTTCCAAAAAGAATATATCAAGACAATGGAAGAAGAAAATAGAAGACTCAAGGCCAAGGTAACATGTACTATTTGTACCTAGATCCATACGAGTGAAGGGTTTTCACTAGCTAGTCCGGCTCAAATGGCAGCTGGTAAAGACAAATCAAGTCCATTGATGGTAGGACATTTTGCCAAAAATGTCAGAAAAAAAGAAGAAAGACAAACAACAGACTGACTCTAAACAATACACAGATCCAGAAGAAATCAAGAAGATGATGAAAGACTATTTTCAAGAATATCGAAAAGAACAAGGTCATGAGAAGAACAATTCAGAAAGTTCCAGTAAGACTGGATCCACAGGAACTGGTACCAAGACTCTTCAATGTTACTCCTAAGAAGAAGACGAAGACTTTGATTACGACTCAGAAGCCATCCATAATTTGACGACACTTGATGGCAAATATAGAGTATTAATTAGAAAAGACATAAGAGACAGGATAGAAAAGAGACTGGATAGAAAAGACTTGATGGCAAATAAAGACCAATAATAATAGAGACCACAAAGAAAAGAGCAAAAAAAAAAAAAAAAAAAAATCCTCAGCATCCCCATTTTTTTAATGATGGCAAAACCTGATATATAAAAACTAAAAAGAGTTTAAAATCCCTAAAAATTACAGATACTTTCTGGAATTATCTCTCCCAACATTTGTACATTGTGCATTTCCATTTTAGAAGTACACTTTTTTGTTAAATCAAAACTTGTGTTTTCACTTTTTCCTTCTTCTCATAGACAAAAAAGAGATAAAAGGCAAATAGATCACAACGAAATGAAAATTTTAATTTTGATGTATAGAAAAAATTTAACGCAAATAACAGATGTAAGTAAATAAAATTTATTCATAGAAGACAAATAAACACAAAAGTTTTGTTATCCAAGTTAGGGAAATTCCACTAGTTTAACCCAATAGCTTGGAATTTTATAAGAAAGAGATTTTTGTACACATGTTTTAAAAAATGGATATGCATGCTTGAAACATGTTAAAGACGCAAATGACCTATAGATCCAAACCTTTTAAAGAGAATAACAAACACTCATTAATTTTTCAAGTGAACGTGAGGTGGGATATTTACATCAGTCAAACTAGCCATTATTTTGCCCATTTACAAAACGTTGACCTAATGATCATTGATGACTATAAAGTGATTTATCATGAGTAACAGGCTGTATTTTTGTATGGAATGACTTATGGATAGGGAGTCAACACTCTTTTAAAAATCCCTCGCCTCCCCCTTTTCCCGACGATTAAAAAACCTGATACATAAAAACTAAAAAGAGTTTACAATCCCTTAAAACTGCAGTCACTTTTTGGAATTATCTTTCTCTAAATTTGCGCATTGCGCATTTCCATTTTAGATGTATTCTTTTTTCTTAAATCAAAAATTGAGTTTTCACTTTTCCCTTAATCTTTTAGAAAAAAAGAGATAAAAGGCAAATAGATCACAACGAAATGAAAATTTTAGAGTTTATGTATGGAAAAACTTTAAAACATTAACAAATGTAAGTAAAGAAAATTTATTTACACACCACAAATGAACACAAAAGATTTGTTATCCAAGTTTGGGAAATTCCACTAGTTCAACCCCAATAGCTTGGAATTTTATATGAAAGAGATTTTTCTACACTTATTTTAAAAAATAGATATGCATGCTTGAAACATGCGAAAGATGAAAATGAACTATGGATCCAAACCTTTTCAAGACAATAACAAACGCTCATTAAACTCTCAAGAGAACCTGCGGTGGGATATTTACCCGAGACAAACAAGCCATTATTTTGCCCTTTCACTAAAATCTGACCTATAGACCATATATGATTGTAAAGTGATTTATCATGCATAATGGGCTATATTTTTTTAAGGAATGACTTATGGATTGGGAGTCAAAACTCAATTGAAAATCCCCCGCCTTCCCCTTTTCTCGACGATTGCAAAACCTGATATATAAAAACTAAAAAGAGTTTACAATCCATAAAAATTACTGAAACTTTTTGGAATTATCTCTCTCTACATTTTTGCATTGTGTATTTTCATTTTAGAAGTATACTTTTTTCTTAAATCAAAACTTGAGTTGTCACTTTCCCCTTCGTTTCATAGACAAAAAAGAGATAAAAGGAAAATATATCACAACAAAATGAAAATTTTATAGTTTATGTGTGGAAAAAAATTAAAGCAATAACAAATGTAAGTAAAGAAAATTTATTCACATACCACAAATGAACACAAAAGTTTAGTTATCGAATTTTGGGAAATTCCACTAGTTCAACCCCAATTGCTTGGAATTTTATATGAAAGAGAATTTTCCACTCTTGTTTTAAAAAATGGATATGCATGCTTGAAACATGTTAAAAATGCAAATGACCTATGGATCCAAACCTTTTTAAAGAGAGTAACAAACGCTCGTTAAATTATCAAGGGAACGTGTGGTGGGATATTTACCTAAGTCAAACAAGCCATTATTTTGCCCATTTACAAAACGTTGATCTAACGATCATTGATGATTGTAAAGTGATTTATCGTGCGTAACAGGCTGTATATTTGTATGGAATGACTTATGGATTCGGAGTCAACACTCTGTTAAAAATCTTTCGCCTCCCCCTTTTCCTCACGATTAAAAAACCTGATATATAAAAACTATACAGACACTTTTTGGAATTATGTCTCTCTACATTTGTGCATTGTGCATTTCCTTTTTAGATGTATACTGTTTTCTTAAATCAAAACTTGAGTTTTCAATTTTCCCTTCATCTCGTAGCCAAAAAAGAGATAAATGGCAAATAGATCAGAATGAAATGAAAATTTTAGAGTTTATGTATGGAAAAAATTTTAAAAATAACAAATGTAATTAAAGAAAATTTATTCACACACCACAAATGAACACAAAAGATTTGTTATCCAAGTTCAGGAAATTCCTCTAGTTCAACCCCAATAGCTTGGAATTTTAGATTAAAGAGATTTTTCTACACTTGTTTTAAAAAATGGATATGCATGCTTGAAACATGTAAAAGATGTAAATGGCCTATGGATCCAAACCTTTTAAAGTGAATAACAAACGCTCATTAAACTCTCATGTGAACCTTCGGTGGGATATTTACTCGAGACAGATAAGCCATTATTTTGCCCTTTTACAAAAAGCTGACCTAACGACCATAGATGATTGTAAAGTGATTTACCATGCGTATTGGGCTCTATTTTTTTTAAGGAATGACTTATGGATTGGGAGTCAAAACTCAATTGAAAATCCCCCGCCTTCCCCTTTTCCAGACGATTGCAAAACCTGATGTATAAAAACTAAAAAGAGTTTACAATCCCAAAAAATTATAGACACTTTTTGGAATTATCTCTCTCTACATTTGTGCATTGTGTACTTTCATTTTAAAAGTATAATTTTTTCTTAATCAAAACTTGAGTTTTCACTTTTCCCTTCATCTCGTAGACAAAAAAGAGATAAAAAGAAAATAGATCACAACAAAACGAAAATTTTATAGTTTATGTGTGGAAAAAAATAAAGCAATAAAAAATGTAAGTAAAGAAAATTTATTGACACACCACAAATGAACACAAAAGTTTAGTTATCGAAGTTTGGGAAATTACACTAGATCAACCCAAATAGCTTGGAATTTTATATAAAAGAGGATTTTCTACTCTTGTTTTAAAAAATGGATATGCATCCTTAAAATATGTTAAAGATGCAAATGACCTATGCATCCAAACCTTTCAAAGAGAATAACAAACGCTCATTAAATTCTGAAGTGAACGTGTGTAGGGATATTTAGCCGAGTCAAACATGCCATTATTTGTCCCATTTACAAAAAGCTTACCTAACGATCATAGATGATTGTAAAGTGATTTATCATGTGTAAAGGGCTATATTTTTGAAAGTAATGACTTATGGATTGGGAGTCAACACTCAGGTAAAAATCCCTCGCCTCCCCCTTTTCCCGACGATTGCAAAACCTGATATATAAAAAGTAAAAAGAGTTTACAATCCCTAAAAATTACTCACACATTTTGGAATTATCTTTCTCTACATTTGAGCATTGTTCATTTCTATTTTAGATCTATACTTTTTTCTTAAATCAAAACTTTAGTTGTCAGTATTCCCTTCATCTTATAGAGAAAAAAGAGTGAAAAGACAAATAGAACACAACGAAATTAAAATTTTAGAGTTTATGAATGGAAAAAATTTAAAGCAATAACAAATGTAAGTAAATAATATTTATTCACACACCACAAATGAACACAAAAGTTTTTTTATCTAAGTTTGGGAAATTCCACTAGTTCAACAACCCCAATAGCTTGGAATTTTATAAGAAAGAGATTTTTCTACTCATGTTTAAAAAAATGGACATCCATGCTTGAAACATGTTAAAGATGCAAATGACCCATGGATCCAAAGCTTTTAAAAAGAATAACAAACGCTCATTAAATTATGTAGTGAACGTACGTTGGGATATTCACCTGAGTCAAACCAGCCATTATTTTGCCCATTTACACAAAGTTGACCTAACGATCATTGATGATTGTAAAGTGATTTATCATGTGTAACAGGCTTTACTTTTGTAAGGAATAACTTATTGATTGGGCGTCAACACTCAGTTAAAAATCCCCCGCCTCACCCTTTTCCCGACGATTGCAAAACTTGATATATAAAAACTAAAAGAGTTTACAATCCCTTAAAATTATAGACACTTTTAGGAATTATCTCTCTCTACATTAGTATATTGTGCATTTCCATTTTAGATGTATACTTTTTTCTTAAATCAAAGCTTGAGTTTTCACTTTTCACTTCATCTCGTAGACAAAAAAGAGATAAACAACAAATAGATCACAACGAAATGAAAATTTTAGAGTTTATGTATGGAAAAATTTAAACCAATAACAAATTTAAGTAAAAAAAATTTATCCGCACACCACAAATGAACACAAAAATTTTTTTATACAAGTTTTGAAAATTCCACTACTTTAACAACCCCAATAGCTTGGAATTTTATAAGAAAGAGTTTTTTCATCACATTTTTTAAAAAATGGATATGCATGCTTGAAACAAGTTAAACATGCAAATGCCATTGGATCTAAACCTTTTAAAGAGAATAACAAACACTCATTAAATTCTCATGTGAACGTGTGGTGGGACTTTTACCCAAGTCAAACAAACCAATATTTTGCCCATTTACAAAAAGCTGACCTAACGATCATAGATTATTGTAAAATGATTTATCTTGCATAACGGGCAATAACTTATGGATTGGGAGTCAACACTAAGTTAAAAATTCCCCGCCTCCCCCTTTCCCTGATGATTTCAAAACCTGATATATAAAAACTAAAAAGAGTTTACAATCCCTAATAATTATAGACACTTTTTCGAACTATCTCTCTCTACATTTGTGCATTGTGCATTTCCGTTTTATATGTATACTTTTTTCTTAAATAAAAACTTCAGTTTTCACTTTTCCCTTCATCTTATAGACAAAAAAGAGATAAAATGCAAATAGGTCACAACGAAATGAAAATTTTAGAGTTTATGTATGGAAAAAATTTAAAGCAATAACAAATTTAAGTAAGAAAAATTTATTAACACACAACAAATAAACAAAAAAGTTTTGTTATCCAAGTTTGAGAAATTCTACTAGTTCAACAACCCCAATAGCTTGGAATTTTATAAGAAAAAGATTTTTCTACACAGGTTTTAAAAATTGGATATGCATGCTTGAAACATGTTAAAGATGCAAATGACCTATGGATCCAAACCTTTTATAGAGATTAACAAACGCTCATTAAACTCTCAAGTGAACTTGAGGTGGGATATTTACCCGAGCCAAACAAGCCATTATTTTGCCCATTTACAAAAAGTTGACCTAACGATCATAGATGATTGTAAACGATTTATCTTGCGTAACGGGTTATATTTTTTTAGGGAGTGACTAATGGATTGGGAGTCAACACTAAGTTAAAAATCCCCCGCCTCCCGCTTTTCCCGATGAATTCAAAACCTGATATATAAAAACTAAAAAGAGTTTACAATTCCTACCAATTATAGACACTTTTTGGAACTATATCTCTCTACGTTTGTGCATTGTGCATTTCCATTATAGATGTATTCTTTTTTCTTAAATCCAAACTTGAAGATTCACTTTTCCTTTCATCTTGTAGACAAAAAAGAGATAAAAAGGCAAATAGATCACAACGAAATTAAAATTTTGGAGTTTATGTATGGAAATAATTTTAAACAATAAAAAATGTAAGTAAAGAAAATTTATTCACTCACTACAAATGAACACAAAAGTTTTGTTATCCAAGTTTGGGAAATTCCACTAGTTGAACAACCCCAATAGCTTGGAATTTTATGAGAAAGAAATTTTTCTACACATTTTTTAAAAAAATTGATGTGCATGTTGGAAACAAATTAAAGTTGCAAATGACCTATGGATCCAAATCTTTTAAAGATAATAATAAACTCTCATTAAATTCTCAAGTAAACATGTGGTGGGATGTTTACCCGAGTCAAACAAGCCATTATTTTGCCCTTTTACAAAAAACTGACGTAACCACCATAGATGATTGTAAAGTGATTTATCATGCATAAAAGGCTATATTTTTGTAAGGAATAACTTATGGATTGGGAGCCAACACTCAGTTAAAAATCCCTCACCACCCCTTTTCTCAACGATTGCAAAACCTGATGTATAAAAAGTAAAAAGAGTTTACTTTCCCTAAAAATTATTGACACTTTTTGAAATTATCATTCTCAACATTTGTGCATTGTGCATTTCCATTTCCATTTTAAATGCATATTTTTTTCTAAAATCACAACTCGAGTTTTCACTTTTCACTTCATCTTGTAGACAAAAAAGAGATAAAAGGCAAATAGATCACAACGAAATGAAAATTTTAGAGTTGATGTATGGAAAAAAAATTAAAGAAATAAATAATTTAAGTAAAGAAAATTTATTAACACACCTCAAATGAACACAAATGTTTTGTTATCCAAGTTTGGGAAATTCGACAAGTTCAACAACCCCAATAGCTTGGAATTTTATGAGAAAGAGATTTATCTACACAATTTTGAAAAAATGGATATGCATGCTTGAAACATATTAAAGATGGAAATGACCTATGGATCCAAACCTTTTAAAGGAAATAACAAACATTCATTAAGTTCTCAAGTGAACGTGTGGGGGGATATTTACCCGAGTCAAACAAGCCATTATTTTGCCCATTTACAAAAAGCTGACCTAATGACCATAGATGATTGTAAAGTGATTTATCTTCCGTAACGGGCTATATTTTTGTAAGGAATGACTTAGTGATTAGGAGTCAACCCTCAGGTTAAAATCCCCTGCCTCCCCCTTTTCTCGACGATTGGAAAACCTGATATATAAAAACTGAAAAGATTTTATAATCCCTAAAAATTACAGACACTTTTGGAATTATCTCTCTCAAAATTTTTGCATTTTAGATTTATTTTTTAGATGTATACTTTTTTCTTAAATCAAAACTTGAGTTTTCACTTTTCCCTTCATCTCGTACAAAAAAAGAGATAAAGGCAAATAGATCACAACAAAATGAAAATTTTAAAGTTTACGTAAGGAAAAAATTTAAAGCATTAAAAAATTTAAGTAAATAAAATTTATTAACTCACCACAAATGAACACAAAAATTTTGTTATCCATGTTTGGAAAATTCCACTAGTTCAACAACCACAATAGGTTGGAATTTTATAAGAAAAATATTTTTCTACACATGTTTTAAAAAATGGGTATGAATGTTAGAAACATGTTAAAGAAGAACATGACCTTTTGATCCAAACCTTTTAAAGAGAATAACAAACGCTCAATAAATTTTCAAGTGAACGTATGGTGGGATATTTACCCGAGTCAAATAAGCCATTATTTTGCCCATTTACAAAAAGCTGACCTAACGATCACAGATGATTATAACGTGATTTATCATGTTTAATAGCCTATATTTTTGGAAGGAATCACTGATGGATTGGGAGTCAACACTAAGTTAAAAATCCCCCACCTCCCTCTTTTCCCGACGATTGCAAAATCCGAAATATAAAATCTAAAAAGAGTTTACAATCCCTAAAAATTACAGACACTTTTAGGATTATCTCTCTCTAAATGAGTGCATTGTGCATTTCCATTTTAAATGTAAACTTTTTTCTTAAATCAAAACTGGCGTTTTCACTTTTCCCTTCATCTTGTAGACAAAAAACTGGTAAAAGACAAATAGAATACAATGAAATGAAATTTTTTGAGTTTATGTATGGAAAAAATTTTAAGCATTAACAAATGTATCTAAACAAAATTTATTAACACACCACAAATGAACACAAAATTTTTCTTATCCAACTTTGGGAAATTCCACTAGTTCAACAACCCCAATTGCTTGGTATTTTATAAGAAAGAGATTTTTCTACACATGTTTTAAAAAATGGATATGCATGCCTGAAACATGTTAAAGATGCAAATGATCCATGGATCCAAACCTTTTATAGAGAATAACAAACGCTCATTAAACTCTTAAGTGAATGTGCGGTAGGATATTTACCTGAGTCAAACACGCCATTACTTTGCCCATTTACAAAAAGTTGACCTAACGATCATAGATGATTGTAAAGTGATTTAGCATGCGTAACGGACTATATTTTTGTAAGGAAAGACTTATGGATTGGAAGTCAACACTCTATTAAAAATCCCCCGCCTCCCTCTTTTCCCATCGATTAAAAAAACTTATGTATAAAAACTATAAAGAGTTTACAATCCCTTAAAATTACTCACACTTTTTGGAATTATCTCTCTCTACATTTGTGCACTGTGCATTTCTATTTTAGATGTATACTTTTTACTTAAATCAAAACTTGAGTTTTCTCTTTTCCCTTCATCTCATAGACAAAAAAGAGATAAAAAGCAAATAGATCACAACGAAATGAAAATTATAGAGTTTATGTATTGAAAAAATTTAAAGAAATAACAAATATAATTAAAAGAAATTATTCACACACTACAAAAGAACACAAAAGTATTGTTATCCAAGTTTCGAAAATTCCTCTAGTTCAACTCCCATAGCTTGGAATTTTATAAGAAAGAGATTTTTATGCACATGTTTTAAAAAATGGTTATGCATGCTTGAAACATGTTAAAGATGCAAATGACCCATGGATCCAAACCTTTTAAAGAGAATAACTAATACTCACTAAATTTTCAAGTGAACGTGCGGTGGAATATTTACCCGAGTCGAACAAACCTTTATTTTGCCCAATTACAAATAGTTGACCTAACGATCATAGATGATTGTAAAGTAATTTATCATGCATAACAGCTATATTTTTCTAAGGAATGACTTAAGGATTGGAAGTCAACACTCAGTTAAATATCCCTCGCCTCTCCCTTTTCCTAACAATTGCAAAACCTGATATATAAAAATTAAAAAGAGTTTACAATCCCAAACAATTATAGACACTTTTTTGAATTATCTCTTTCTAAATTTGTACATTGTGCATTTCCAATTTAGATGTATACTTTTTTCTTAAATAAAAACTTGAGTTTTCACTTTTCCCTTCATCTCGTATACAAAAAAGAGATAAAAGGCAAATAGATCACAACGAAATGAAACTTTTAGAGTTTATGTATGGAATTTTTTTTCAAAAATAACAAATTTAATTAAATAAAATTTAATTACACACCACAAATGAACACAAAAGATTTGTTATCAATGTTTGGGAAATTCCACTAGTTCAACCCCAATAGCTTGGAATTTTATATGAAAGAGATTTTTCTACTCTTGTTTTAAAAAATGGATATGCATGCTTGAAACATGTGAAAGGTTCAAATGACCTATAGATCCAAAACTTTTAAAGAGAATAACAAACACTCATTAAACTCTGAAGTGAACCTGCGGTGGGATATTTACCCGAGACAAACAAGCCATTATTTTACCCTTTTAGAAAAAGTAGACCTAACGACCATAGATGATTGTAAAGTGATTGATCATGTGTAACGGGTTATATTTTTTTAAAGAATGACTTAAGGATTGGGAGTCCACACTCAGTTGAAAATCCCCCGCCTCCCCTATTCCCGACGATTGCAAAACTGATATATAAAAACAAAAAAGAGGTTACAATACCTAAAAATTACAGACATTTTTCTGAATTATCTCTCTCTACATTTGTGCATTGTGCATTTCCATTTTAGAAGTATACTTTTTTCTTAAATCAAAACTTGAGTTTTCACTTTTCCCTTTATCTCGTAGACAAAAAAGAGACAAAAGGAAAATAGATAACAACAAAATGAAAATTTTATAGTTGATGTATGGAAAAAATTTTAAGAAATAACAAATGAAAGTAAAGAAAATTTATTCACCACAAATGAACGCAAAAGTTTAGTTATCGAAGTTTGGGAAATTCCACTAATTCAACCCCAATAGCTTGGAATTTTATATGAAAGAGATTTTTATACTCTTGTTTTAAAAAATGGATATGCATGCTTCAAACATGTTAAAGATGCAAATTACCAATGCATGCAAACCTTTTAAAGAGAATAACAAATGCTCATTAAATTCTCATGTGAACGTGTGGAGTGATATTTACCCGAGTCAAACATGCCTTTATCTCGCCCATTTACAAAAAGTTTACCTAACGATCATAGATGATTGTAAAGTGATTTGTCATGATTAACGGGCTATATTTTTTTAGGGAATGACTAAGGTAAAAAATCCCCCGCCTCCCCCTTTTCCCAACGATTGCAAAATCTGATATATAAAAACTAAAAAGAGTTTACAATCCCTAAAAATTACAGACACTTTTTGGATATATCTCTCTCTATATTTGTGCATTGTGCATTTCTATTTTAGATGTATACTTTTTTCTGAAATCAAAACTTAAGTTTCAACTTTTCCCTTCATCTTGTAGAGAAAAAAGAGATAAAAGGCAAATAGATCATAACAAAATTAAAATTTTAGAGTTTATGAATGAAAAATATTTAAAGCAATAACAAATGTAAGTATAGAAAATTTATTCACACACCACAAATAAACACAAAAGTTTTGTTATCCAAGTTTGGGAAATTCCACAAGTTCAACAACCCAATAGCTTGGAATTTTATAAGAAAGAGATTTTTCTACACATGTTTAAAAAAATGGATATGCATGCTTGAAAGATGTTAAAGATGCAAATGACCTATGGATCCAAACCTTTTAAAGAGAATAACAATTGCTCAATAAATTCTCAAGTGAACGTGTGTTGTGATATTTGCCTGAGTCAAACAAGCCATTATTTTGCCCATTTACAAAAAGTTGACCTAACGATCACAGATGATTGTAAAGTGGTTTATCATGCCTAATGGCCTATATTTCTGTAAGGAAAGACGTATGGATTGGGAGTCAACACTCATTTAAATATCCCCTGTCTGCCCCTATTCCCGACGATTGCAAAACCTGATATATAAAAACTAAAAAGATTTTACAATCCCTAAAAATTACAGACACTTTTTGGATTTATGTCGCTCTACATTCATACATTGTGAATTTTCATTTTAGATGTATACCTTTTTCTTAAATAAAAACTTGTGTTTTCCCTTTTCCCTTCATCTTGTAGACAAAAAAGAGATAAAAGGTAAATAGATAACAACGAAATGTAAATTTTAGAGTTGAAGTATAGAAAAAATTTAAAACAATAACAAATTTAAGTAAAGAAAATTTATTCACACACATTAAATGAACACAAAATTTTTTTTATCCAAGTTTGGGAAATTCCACTAGTTCAAACCCAATAGCTTTGAATTTTATATGAAAGAGATTTTTCTACACAGGTTTTAAAAAATGGATATGCATGCATGAAACATTTTAAAGATGTAAATGATCTATGGAACAAAACCTTTTAAAGAGAATAACAAACACTCATTAAATTCTCAAGTAAACATGCGGTGGGATATTTTACCGTGTCAAACAATCGGTTATTTTGCCCATTTATAAAAAACTGACTTAACGATCATAGATGATTGTAAAGTGATTTATCACACATAACGGGTTATATTTTTTTGTAAGGAATGACTTATGGAGACGGAGTCAACACTCAGCTACAAATCCCCCACATCCCCCTTTCCCTGTTGAATGCAAAACCTAATATTTAAAACTAAAAAGATTTTACAATCCCTAAAAATTAGAGAAACTTTTGGAATTATCTCTCTACATTTTTGCATTGTGCATTTCCATTTTAGATTTATACTTTTTTCTTAAATCAAAACTTGAGTTTTCACTTTTCCCTTCATCTCGTAGAGAAAAAAAAGTTAAAAGGCAAATAGATCACAACAAAATGAAAATTTTAGAGTTTATGTATGGAAAAAATTTAAAGCAACAACAAATGTAAGTAAATAAAATTTATTAACACACCAAAAATGAACACAAAAAATTTGTTATCTAAGTTAGGGAAATTCCACTAGTTCAACAACCCCAATTGCATGGAATTTTATAAGAAAGAGATTTTTCTACACATGTTTTAAGTAATAGATATATATGCTAGAATCATGTAAAAGATGAAAATGACCTATTGATGCAAAACTTTTAAAGAGAATAACTAACGCTCATTAAACTCTCAAGTGAACATGCGGTGGGATATTTACCCGAGTCAAAGAAGCCATTATTTTGCCCATTGACAAAAAACTAACCTAACGATCATATATGATTGTAAAGTGATTTATCATGCAAAATGGACAATATATTTTTAAGGAATGACTTATGGATTGGGAGTCAACACTCAACTAAAAATCCCCCGCCTCTCCCTTTTCCCAATGATTGCAAAACCTGATATATAAAAACTAAAAAGAGTTTACAATCCCTAAAAATTACAGACACTTTTTGGAATTATCACTCTCTACATTTATGCATTGTACATTTCCATTTTAGATATATACTTTTTTCTTAAATCAAACTTGAATTTTCAATTTTACCTTCTTCTCGTAGAAAAAAATGAGATAAAAAGCAAATCGATCACAACGAAATGAAACTTTTAGTGTTTATATATGGAAAAAATTTAATGCAATAAAAAATTTATTAACACACCACAAATGAACACAAAGGTTTTGTTATCCAAGTTTAGGAAATTCCACTAGATCAACAACACCAATAGCTTGGAAATTTATAGGAAGGAGATTTTTCTACACATGTTTTCAAAAAAGGAAATGCATGCTTGTAACATGTTAAATATGAAAATGACCTATGGATCAAAACAATTTAAACAAAATAACAAATACTCATTAAATTATCTTGTGAACGTGTGGAGGGATATTTACCCGAGTCAAACAAGCAATTATTTTGCCAATTTATAAAAAGTTGACCTAACGATCACATATGATTGTAAAGTGATTTATCATGCATAATGGGCAATGTTTTTTTAAACAATGACTTATGGATTGGGTGTCAACACTCAGTTAAATATCCCCCACCTCCCCCTTTTCCTGACGATCGCAAAACCTAATATATAAAAACTAAAAAGAGTTTACAATCCCTAAAAATTATAGACACTTTTGGAGTTATCTTTCTCTACATTTGTGCATTGTGCATTTCCATTTGAGATGTATAATTTTTTCTTAAATAGAAACTTGAGTTTTCACTTTTCTCTACATCTCGTAGACAAAAAAGATATAAAAGGCAAAAAGATCACAACGAAATCAAAATTTTAGAGTTTATGGATGGAAAAAATTTAAAGCAATAAAAAATTTAATAAAATAAAATTTATTAACACACCACAAATGAACACGAATGTTTTGTTATCCAATTTTGGGAAATTCCACTAGTTCAACAACCCCAATAGCTTGGAATTTTGTAAGAAAGAGATTTTTCTACACATGTTTTAAAAAATGGATGTGAATACTTGAAACATGTTAAAGAAGCATATGACCAATGGATCCAAACCTTTTAAAGAGAATAATAAACGCTCATTAAATTCTCAAGTGAACATGCAGTGTGATATTTACCCAAGTCAAACAAGCCATTATTTTGATCATTTACAAAAAATTGACCTAACGATCAGAGATGATTGTAAAGTGATTTATCATGTGTAATGGGCTATATTTTTGTAAGGAATGACTTATGGATTGGGAGTCAACACTAAGTTCAATATCCCCCACCCGCCCTTTTCCCGATGATTGCAAAACCTAATATATAACAACTAAAAGAGTTTATAATCCCTAAAAATCACATACACTTTTTGGAATTATATCTCTGTACATTTGTGCATTGTGCATTTCCATTTTAGATGTATACTTTTTTCTTAAATAAAAACTAGAGTTTTCACTTTTCCCATCATCTCGTAGACAAAAAAGAGATAAAAGGCAAATAATTCACAACGAAATGAAAATTTTAGAGTTTATGTATGGAAAAAATTTAAAACAATAACAAAAGTAAGTAAAGAAAATTTATTTACACACCTCAATAGAACACAAAAGTTTTGTTATCCAAGTTTGGGAAATTCCACTAGTTCAACCCCAATAGCTTGAAATGTTATAAGAAAGAGATTTTTTTACACACGTTTTAAAACATCAATGTGCATGCCTGAAACATGTTAAAGATGCAAATGACCTATGGATCCAAATATTTTAAAGAGAATAACAAATGCTCATTAAATTCTCAAGTGAACGTAGGTTGGGATATTTACCCGAGTCAAATAAGCCATTATTTTGCCCATTTACAAAAAGCTGACCCATCGATCATAAATATTGTTAAAGTGATTTATCATGCGTAACGGGCTATATTTTTTTAAGGAATAACTTATGGATTGGGAGCCAACACTCAGTTAAAAATTCCCCACTTCCCCTCTTTCCCTACTATTGCAAAACTTGAGATATAAAAAATAAAATGATTTTACAATACTTAAAAATTACAGACACTATTTGGAATTATCACTCTCTATATTTTTGCATTGTGCATTTCCATTTTAGATGTATACTTTTTTCTTAAATAAAAAATTGAGTTTTCACTTTACTTTCATCTCATTGACAAAAAAAACATAATAGGCAAATAGATCACAACAAAATGAAAATTAAAGAGGTTATGTATGGAAAAAATTTAAAGCAATAACAAATGTAACTAAAGAAAATTTATTCACACATGAACACAAAAGTTTTGTTATCCAAGTTTGGGAAATTCCACTAGTTCAACAACCTCAATAGCTTGGAATTTTATAAGAAAGAGATTTTTCTACACATGCCTTAAAAAATTGATATGCATGCTTGAAACATGTTAAAGATGCAAATGTCCTATGGATATAAACCTTTTAAAGAGAATAACAAACAGACATTAAATTCTCAACTGAACGTGCAGTGGGATATTTACCCGAGTCAAACAAGCCATTATATTGCCCATTTACGAAAAGTTGACCTAACGATTATATATGATTGTAAAGTGATTTATCATGCGTAACAGGCTATATATTTGTAAGGAAAGACTTAAGGATTGGGAGTCAACACTCAGTTAAAAATCCCCCGCCTCCCCCTTTTCTCCACGATTGCAAAACCTTATATATAAAAACTAAAAAGAGTTTACAATACCTAAAAATTACAGGCACTTTTAGGAATTATCTCTCTCTATATTTGTGCATTGTGCATTTCCATTTTAGATGTTTTCTTTTTGCTTAAATCAAAACTTGAGTTTTCACTTTTCCCTTCATCTCGTAGACAAAAAAAGAGATAAAAGGCAAATAGATCACAAGGAAATGAAAATTTTAAAGTTTATGTATGGAAAATATTTAAAGCAATCACAAATGTAAGAAAAAAAAATTTATTCACACACGATAAATGAACACAAAAGTTTGTTATCCAAGTTTGGGAAATCCACTAGTTCAACCCCAATCGCTTGGAATTTTATAAGAAAGAGATTTTTCTACACATATTTTAAAATATTGATATGCATGCTTGAAACATGTTAAATATGCAAATGATCTATGGATCCACACATTTTAAGGAGAATAACAAACGCTCATTAAATTCTCAAGTGAACGTGCGGTGGGATATTTACCTGAGTCAAATAAGCCATTGCTTTGTCCATTTACAATCTCTAAAAAATACAGCACTTTTGGAATTATCTCTCTCTACATTTGTGCATTGTGCATTTCTTTTTTAGATATATACTTTTTTCTTCAATCAAAACTAGAGTCTTCACTTTTCCCTTCATCTAGCAGACAAAAAAGAGATAAAAGGCAAATAGATCACAACGAACTAAAAATTTTAGAGTTTATGTATGGAAAAAATTTAAAGCAATAAAAAATTTAAGTGAAGAAAATTTATTCACACACCACAAAATGAACACAAAATTTTTGTTATCCAAGATTGAAAAATTCCTCTAGTTCAACCCCAATAGCTTGGAATTTTATAAGAAAGAGATTTTTCTACACATGTTTTAAAAAATGGATATGCATGCTTGAAACATGTTAAAGATGCAAATGACCTATGGATCCACACATTTTATAGAGAATAACAAACGCTCATTAAATTTTCAAGTGAACGTGCGGTGGGATATTTCCCCGAGTCAAGCAAGCTATTATTTTGCCCTTTTACCAAAAGCTGACCTAACAATCATAGATGATCATAAAGTGATTGATTATGCGTAAGGGGCTATATTTTTGTAAGGAATGAGTTATGGATTGGAGTCGACACTTAGTTAAAAATCCCCCGCCTCCCTTTTTCCCAACGATTGCAAAACCTGAAATATAAAAACTAAATAGAGTTTACAATCCCTAAAAATTATAGAATCTTTTGGGAATTATATTCTCCACATTTTTGCATTGTGCATTTCAATTTTAGATGTATACTTCTTTCTTAAATAAAAACTTGAGTTTACATTTTTCCCTTCATCTCGTAGACAAAAAAGAGATAAATGGCAAATAGATAACAACGAAATGAAAACTTTAGAGTTTATGTATGGAAAAAATTTAAAGCAATAACATATGTAAGTAAAGAAAAATTATTAACACACCACAAATGAACACAAACTATTATTATCTAACTTCGGGAAACTCCACTTGTTCGACAACACCAATAGAGTGGAATTTAATAAGAAAGAGATTTTTCTACACATGTATTTAAAAATGGATATGCATGCTTGAAACATGTTAAAGATTCAAATGACCTAATGGATCCAAACCTTTTAAAGAGAATAACAAACGCTCATTAAGTTCTCAAGTGAACGTGCTGTGGGATATTTACTCGAGTTTAACAAGCCATAATTTTTTCAATTTACAAAAAGCTGACCTAATGATCATAGATGATTGGAAAGTGATTTATCATGCGTAACGGGCTATATTTTTGTAAGGAATGACTGATGGATTGGGTGTCAACACTTAGTTAAAAATCCCCCGCCTCCACATTTTCCCGACGATTGGAAAACCCGATATATAAAAACTAAAAAATGTTTACAATCCCTAAAAATTACAGACACTTTATGGAATTATCTCTCTCTACATTGGAGCATTGTGCATTTCCATTTTAGATGTATATTTTTTTCTTAAATCAACACATGAGTTTTCACTTTCCCTTCATCTCATAGACAAAAAATAGATAAAAGGCAAACAGATCACAACGAAATGAAAATTTTAGATTATGTATGGAAAATATTTAAAGCAATAACAAATGTAAGTAAAGAAAATTTATTCACACGCATCAAATGAACACAGAAGTTTTGTAATCCATGTTTGCGAAATTCCTCTAGTACCACCCCAATAGTTGGAATTTAATAAAAAAGTGATTTTTCTACACATCTTTTAAAAAATGGATATCCATGCTTGAAACATGTTAAAAATGCAAGTGACCTATGGATGCAAACCTTTTAAATATAATAACAAACGCTCATTAAATTCTCAAGTACACGTGTAGTGGGATATTTACTCGAGTCAAACAAGCCATTATTTTGCCCATTTACAAAAAGCTGACCTAACGATCATAGGTGATTGTAAAGTGATTTATCATGCGTAACGGGCTATATATTTTCAAGGAAGGACATAAGGATTGGGAGTCAAAACTCAGTTAAAAATCCTCCACCTCCCCCTTTTCTCGACGATATATAAAAACCTGATATATAAAAACTAAAAAGAGTTTATAATCCCTAAAAATTACAGACTCTTTTAGGAATTATCTTTCTCTAAATTTTTGAATTGTGTATTTCCATTTTAGATGTATTATTTTTTCTTAAATAAAAACTTGAGATTTCACTTTTTCCTTCATCTCGTAGACAAAAAAGGGATAAAAGGCAAAAAAAATCATAACAAAATGAAAATTTTAGAGTTTATGTATGGAAAAAATTTAAAGCAATAACAAATGTAATTAATGAAAATTTATTAACACACCACAAATGAACACAAAATTTTTGTTATCCAACTTCGGGAAATTATACTTGTTCAACAACTCCAATAGCTTGGAAATTTATAAGAAAGAGATTTTTCTACACATGTTTTAAAAAAAAGAATATGCATGCTTGAAACATGTTAAAGATGCAAATAACCTTTGGATCCAAACCTTTTAAAGAGAATAACAAGCGCTCATTAAATTCTCAAGTGCACATGCGGTGGGATATTTACCTGAGTCAAACAATCCATTATTTTGCCCATTTACAAAAAGCTGACCTAACGATCATAGGTGATTGTAAAGTGATTTATCATGCATAACAGGCTATATATTTGCAAGGAAGGACTTAAGGATTGGGAGTCAACACTCAGTTAAAAATCCCCCACCTCCCCCTTTTCTCGATGATTGCTAAACTTGATATATAAAAACTAAAAGGAGTTTACAATACCTAAAAATTATAGACACTTTTTTAGAGTTATCTCTCTCTATATTTGTGCATTGTGCTTTTCTATTTTAGATGTATACTTTTTTCTTAATTCAAAACTTGAGTTTTCACTTTTCCCTTCATCTCGTAGACAAAAAAGAGAGAAAAGGCAAATAGATCACAAGGAAATGAAAATTTTAAAGTTTATGTATGGAAAAAATTTAAAGCAATCACAAATGAAAGTAAAGAAAATTTATTCACACACCACAAATGAACACAAAAGTTTGTTATCCAAGTTTGGGAAATTCCACTTGTATAACCCCAATCACTTGGAATTTTATAAGAAAGAGATTTTTATACACATGTTTTAAAATATGGATATGCATGCTTGAAACATGTTGAAGATGCAAATGATCTATGGATCCAAAACTTTTAAAGAGAATAACAAACGCTCATTAAATTCTCAAGTGAACGTGCGGTGGGATATTTACCCGAGTCAAACAAGCCATTATTTTGCCCATACACAAAAAGCTGACCTAACTATCATAGATGATTGTAAAGTGATTTATCATGCATAACGGGCTATATTTTTTTTAGGAATGACTTATAGATTCGGAGTCAACACTCAGTTAATATCCCCCGCCTTCCCCTTTTCCTGACGATTGTAAAACCTAATATCTAAATGTTAAAAGGAGTTTACAATCTCTAAAAATTTCGGACACTTTTTGGAATTATCTATCTTTATATTTTTACATTGTGCATTTCCATTTTATATGTATACTTTTTTCTTAAATCAAAACTTGATTTTTCATTTTCCCCTCTTCTCATCGACAAAAAAGAGATAAAAGGTAAATAGATCACAACGAAATGAAAATTTTTGAGTTTATGTTTGGAAAAATTTTAAAGCAATAACAAATATAAGTAAAGAAAATTTACTCACACACAAAAAATAAACACAAAAGTTTTCTTATCCATGTTTGGTAAATTCCACCAGTTCAACAACCCCAATAGCTTGGAATTTTATAAGAAAGTGATTTTTCTACACATGGCTTAAAAAATGGATATGCATGCTTAAAACATGTTAAAGATGCAAATGACATATGGATGCAAAACGTTTAAAGAGAATAAAGAACGCTCATTAAATTCTCAAGTGAACTTCTAGTGGGATATTTACCCGAGTAAAAAAGTCATTATTTTGCCCATTTACAAAAAGCTGACCGAACGATCATAGATGATTGTAAAGTGATTTATCATGTGTAACGGCCTGTATTTTTTTAAGGAATGACTTATGGATTGTAACTCAACATTCAGTTCAAAATCCCCCGCCTCCCCCTTTTCCCAACGATTGCAAAACCTGATATATAAAAAATTAAAAAAGTTTACAGTCCCAAAAAATTACTAACACTTTTTGGAATTATCTCTCTATACATTTGTGCTTTGTGCATTTCCATTTTAGATGTTTACTTTTTTCTTAAATAAAAATTTGAGTTTTCACTTTTCCCTTCATCTCATAGACAAAAAAAAAAAAGATAGAAGGCAAATAGATCACAACGAAATGAAAATTTTAGAGTTTATGTTAGGAAAAAAATTTAAAGCAATAACAAATCTAAGTAAAGAAAATTTATTAACCCACTACAAATGAACACAAAAGTTTTGTTATCCAATTTTGGGAAATTTCACTAGTTCAACAACCCCAATAGCTTTGAATTTTATAAGAAAGAGATTTTTCTACACATGTTTGAAAAAATGGATATGCATGTTTGAAACAGGTTAAAGATGGAAATCACCTATGGATCCAAACCTTTTAAAGAGAATAACAAATGCTAATTAAATTTTCAAGTGAACTTGTGGTGGGATATTTACTCGAGTCAAACACGCCATTATTTTGCCATTTAGAAAAACCTGACCTAACGACCATGGTTGATTGCAAAGTGATTTATCATGCGTAATGAGCTATATTTTTTAAGGAAAGACATATGGATTGGGAGTCAACACTCAGTTGAAAATCCCCCGCCTCCCCCTTTTCCCGATGATTACAAAACCTGATATATAAAATCTAAAAAGAGTTTACAATCCCTAAAAATTACAGAAACTTTTTGGAATTATCTCTCTCTACCTTTGTACATTGTGAATTTCCATTACAAATGTAAGTAAAGAAAATTTATTCACACACCACAAATGAACATAAAAGTTTTGTTATCCAACTTTTGGAAATTCCACTAGTTCAAACACCCCAATTGCTTGGAATTTTTTAAGAAATATATTTCTCTACACAGTTTTTAAAAAATGGATAACCATACTTGAAACATGTTAAAGATACAATTGACCTATGGATCCAAATTTTTTAAAGAGAATAACAAACGCTCATTAAATTCTCAAGTAAACGTGCGGTGGGATATTTACCCGAGTTAAACAAGCCATTATTTTTCCCATCTACAAAAAGCAGACCTAATGATCATAGATGATTGTAAATTGATTTATCATGCGTAACGGGCTATATTTTCGTAATGAATGACTTATGGATTGGGAGTCAACACTCAGTTAAAAATCCCTCGCCTCCCTCTTTTCCCACAATTGCGAAACCTGACATATAAAAGCTAAAAGAGTTTACATTCTCTAAAAATTATAGATACTTTTTGTAATTATCTCTCTCTACATTTGTGCTTTGTGCATTTCAATTTTTGATGTATACTTTTTTCTTAAATAAAAACATGAGTTTTCACTTTTCCCTTCATCATGTCGACAAAAAAGAGATAAAAGGCAAATATATCATAACGAAATGAAAATTTTAGAATTTATGTATGGAAAAAATTAAAAGAAATAAAAAATGTATGTAAAGAAAATTTATTCACACACCACAAATGAACACAAAATTTTTTTTATCCAAGTTTGGGAAATTGCACTAGTTCAAACACCCCAATTGCAAGGAATTTTACAAGAAATAGATTTTTCTACACATGTTTTAAAAAATAGATATGCATACTTGAAAGATGTTAAAGATGTAAAAGACCTATAGATCCAAACCTTTTAAGGATAATAACAAACGCCGATTAAATTCTCAAGTGAACGTGCTGTGGGACATTTACCTGAGTCAAACAAGCCATTATTTTGTCTTTTTATGAAAATCTGACTAAGGACCATAGATGATTGTAAAGTGATTTATAATGCGTAACGACCTATATTTTTATAAGGAATGAGTTATGGTTTGGGAGTCAACACTCAGTTAAAAATCCACCGCCTCCCCCTTTCCATGACGATTGCAAAACCTGATATATAAAAACTAAAAAGAGTTTACAATGCCTTAGAATTATAGACACTTTTTGGAATTATCTCTCTCTATATTTGTGCATTGTGCAATTCCGTTTTATATGTATACTTTTTTCTTAAATCTAAACTTGAGTTTTCATTTTTCCCTTCATCTCGTAGACAAAAAAGAAATAAAAGGCAAATAGGTCACGAAAAATTGAAAAATTTAAAGTTTATGTATGGAAAAAATTTAAAACAAATGAAAGATGATAAAATTTATTCACACACCACAAATGAACAAAAAAGTTTTTTTATCCAAGTTTAATAAATTCCACTAGTTCAACCCCAATAGCTAGGAATTTTATAAGAACGATAATTTTCTACACATGTTTTAAAAAATGGATATGTATGCTTGAAACATCTTAAAGATGCAAATGACCTATGGCTGCAAACCTTTTAAAGAGAATAACAAATGCTCCTTATATTCTCAAGTGAAAGTGCGGTGGGATATTTACCCTAGTCAAACAAGCCATTATTTTTACAATTTACAAAAAGCTAACTGAACGATCATTGAGGATTGAAAGTGTTTGGGAGTCAACATTCAATTAAAAATCCCTCGCCTCCCCCTTTTCCCGACGAATGCAAAACCTGATATATAAAAAATTAAAAGACTTTACAATCCCTCAAAGTTACAGTCACTTTTTGGAATTATCTCTCTCTACATTTGTGCTTTGTGCATTTCAATTTTTTATGCTTACTTTTTTCTTAAATAAAAATAGGAGTTTTCACTTTTCCCTTCATCTCGTAGTCAAAAAAGAGATAAAAGGCAAATAGATCACAACGAAATGAAAATTTTAGAGTTTATGTATGGAAAACATTTAAAGCAATAAAAAATGTAACTAAAGAAAATTTATTCACACACTAAAAATGAACACAAAAGTTTTGTTATCCAAGTTTGGGAAATTCCACTAGTTCAACAACCCCAATAGCTTGGAATTTTATAAGAAAGAGATTTTTCCACACATGTTTGAAAAATTGGATATACATGCTTGAAACATGTTAAACATTCAAACGGCCTATGGATCCAAACCTTTTAAAGAGAATAACAAACGCTCATTAAATTTTCAAGTGAACGTGTGGTGGGATTTTTACCTGAGACAAACAAGCCATTATTTTGCCCATTTACAAAAAGCTGACCTAACGATCATAGATGATTGTAAAGTAATTTATCATGTGTAATGGGCTATATTTTTTTAAGGAATGACATTTGGATTGGGAGTCACCACTCAGTTGAAAATCCCCCGCCTCCCCCTTTTCTCGACGATTGCAAAACCTGATATATAAAAACTAAAAAGTGTTTACAATCCCTAAAAATTACAAATACTTTTTGGAATTATCTCTCACTACATTTTTGCATTGTGCATTTCCTTTTTAGATCTTTACTTTTTTCTTAAATCAAAACTTGTGTTTTCATTTTTCCCATCATCTCATAGACAAAAAAGAGATAAAAGGCACATAGATCACAATGAAATGAAAATTTTAGAGTTTACGTATTTGAAAAACTTAAAACAATAACAAATGTAAGAAAAAAAATTTATTCATAGACCACAAATGAACACAAAAGTTTTGATATCCATGTTTAAGAAATTCAACTTGCTCAACCCCACTATCAAAGAATTTTATAAGAAAGAGATTTTTCTACACATGTTTTAAAAAATGGATATGCCTGCTTGAAACATGTTAAAGATACAAATGACCTATGGATCCAAACTTTTTAAAGAGAATAACAAACGATCATTAAATTCTCAAGAGAAAGTGCGGTGGGATATTTTCCCGAGTCAAACAAGCTATTATTTTGCCCACTTACAAAAAGCTAATCGAACAATCATAGATGATTCTAAAGTGATTTATCATGTGTAACGACCTGTATTTTTTTAAGGAATGGCTTATGGATTGGGAGTCAACATTCAGTTAAAAATCCCCCGCCTCCCCCTTTTCCCGACGATTGCAAAACCAGATATATAAAAAATTAAAAGAGTTTACAATCCCAAAAAAATATCGACACTTTTTGGAATTATCTCTCTCTACATTTGTGCATTGTGCATTTCCATTTTAGATGTATACTCTCTTCTTTAATCAAAACATGAGTTTTCACTTTTCCCTTCATCTCGTAGACAAAAAAGAGATAGAACACAAATAGATCACAACGAAAAATGAAATTTAGAGTTCATTATGAAAAAAATTTTAAAAAATAAAAAATGTAATAAAATAAATTTTATTAAGACACCAAAAATGAATACAGTAGTTTTGTTATCCAAGTTTAGGAAATTCAACGAGTTCAACCCCAATAGCTACGAATTTTATAAGAAAGAGATTTTTCTACACATGTTTTAAAAAATGGATATGCATGATTGAAACATGTTAAAGATGCAAATGATTTATGGATCCAAAATTTTTAAAGAGAATAACAAACGCTCATTAAATTTTTATGTGAATGTGTGGTGGGATATTTATCCATGCCAAAAGAGCCATTATTTTGCCCAGTTACAAAAAGCTGACCTAACGATCATAGGTGATTGTAAAGTGATTTATCATGCGTAAAATACTATATTTTTGTTCAGAATGACTTATGAATTGGGAGACAACACTCAGGTTAAAAGCTCCCGCCTCCCCCTTTTTGCCGACGATTGCAAAACCTGATATATAAAAACTAAAAAGAGTTTACAATCCCTAAAAATTACAGAAATTTTTTGGAATTATCTCTCTCTACATTTTTGCATTGTGAATATCCGTCTTAGATGTATACTTTTTTCATAAATCAAAACTTGAGTTTTCACTTTTCCCTTCATTTCATCGACAAAAAAGTGATAAAAGGCAAATAGATCACAATGAAATGAAAATTTTAGAGTTTATGTATGGAAAAAATTTAAAGCAATAACAAATGTAAGTAAATAAAACTTATTCACACATAAAAAATTAACACAAAAGTTTTGTTATCCAAGTTTGGGAAATTCCACTAGTTCAAACACCCCAATAGCATGGAATTTTCAAAGAAATAGATTTTTCAACACATGTTTTAAAAAATGCATATGCATGCTTGAAACAAGTTAAATATGCAAATGACCTATGGATCCAAACCTTTTAAAGAGAATAAAAAACACTCATTAAATTCTCAAGTGAACGTGCGGTGGTATATTTACCCGAGTAACACAAGCCATTATTTTGCCCATTGACAAAAAGCTGACCTTACGACCATGGGTGATTGTAAAGTGATTTATCATGTATAACGGGCTATATTTTTGAAAAGAATGACTTATGGATTGGGAGTCAACACTCAGTTGAAAATCCCCCACCTCCTCCTTTTCCCGACGATTGCAAAACCTGATATATAAAAGCTAAAAAGAGTTTACAATCCCTAAAAATTACAGATTTTTTTTGGAATTATCTCTTTCTACATTTGTACATTGTGCATTTCACTTTTATATGGATACTTTTTTCTTATATAAAAACTTGAGTTTTCACTTTTCCCTTCATCTAGTCAACAAAAAAGAGATAAAAGGCAAATAGATCACAACGAAATAAAAATTTTAGAGTTTTTGTATGGAAAAAAATTTAATGAAATAAAAAATGTAAGTAAAAAATATTTATTCACACACCACAAATGAACCCTAAATTTTTGTTATCCAAGTTTGAGAAATTCCACTAGTTAAAACACTCCTAAAACATGGAATTTTATAAGAAATAGATTTTCTACACATGTTTTAAAAAATGGATACACATGCTTGAAACATGTTAAAGATGAAATAGACCTTTGGATCCAAACCTTTTAAATAAAATAACAAACCCTCATTAAATTCTCAAGTGAACGTGCGGTGGTATGTTTACCCGAGTAAAACAAGCCATTATTTTGCCCATTTACAAAAAGCTAACCTAACGACCATAGATGATTGTAAATTGATTTAACATGTGTAACGGGCTATATTTTTGTAAGGAATGACTTATGGATTGGGAGTCAACACTCAGTTGAAAATCCCCCGCCTACCCCTTTTCCTGATGATTGCAAAACCTGATATACAAAAACTAAAAAGAGTTTACAATCCCTAAAAATTACATGAACTTTTTGGAATTATCTCTCTTTACATTTTTGCATTGTGCATATCCATTTTGGATGTATACTTTTTTCTAAAATCAAAACATGAGTTTTCACTTTTCCCTTCATCTCGTAGACAAAATAGAGATCAAAGGCAAGTAGAAAACAAAAAAATGAAAATTTTTGAGTTTATGTATGGAAATTTTTTTAAAAATAACAAATGTAAGTAAATAAAATTTATTTACACACCACAAATGAACACAAAAGTTTTGTTATCCAAGTTTTGGAAATTCCACTAGTTCAACCCCAATTGCTTGTAATTTTATAAGAAAGAGATTTTTCTACACATGTTTTAAAAAATGGATATGCATGTTTGAAACTTGTTGAAGATGCAAATAACGTATGGATCCAAACCTTTTAAAGAGAATAACAAACGCTCATTAAATTTTCAAGTAAACGTGTGGTGGGATTTTTACCCAAGTCAAACAAGCCATTATTTTGCCCATTTACAAAAATCTGACCTAAAGATCATTAATGATGTTAAAGTGATGTATCATGCGTAATGGTCTATATTTTTTTAAGGAATGACTTATGGATAAGGAGTCAACACTCAATTAAAAATTCCCCACCTCCCCCTTCTCCCGATGATTGAAAATCCTAATTTATAAAAACTAAAAAAAGTTTACAATCCCTAAAAATTACAGACACTTTTTGGAATTATCTCTCTCTACATTTGTGCATTGTGCCTTTCCTTTTTAGATGTATACTTCTTTCTTCAATCAAAACTTGAGTTTTCACTTTTCCCTTTATCTCGTAGACAAAAAAGAGATAAAAAGCAAATAGATCACAACGAAATGAAAATGTTAGAGTTTATGTATGGAAAATTTAAAGCAATAACAAATTTAAGTAAAGAAAATTTATTAACACACCACAAATGAACACAAAAGTTTTGTTATCCATGTTTAGGAAATTCCACTAGTTCAACAACACCAATAGCTTGGAATTTTATAAGAAAAAGATTTTTCTACACATGTTTTAAAAAATGGATATGCATGCTTGAAACTTGTTAAAGATACAAATGACCTATGGATCCAAACCTTTTAAAGAGAATAACAAACGCTCATTAAATTCTCAAGTGAACGTGCGGTGGGATATTTTACCATTATTCTGCCCATTTACAAAAAGCTGACCTAACGATCATAGATGATTGTACAATGATTTATCTTGCATAACGGTCTATATTTTTGTAAGGAATTATTTGTGGATTGGGAGTCAACACTCAGTTAAAAATCCCTGCCTCCCCCTTTTCCCGACGATTGCAGAAACTGATATACAAAAAATAAAAAGAGTTTACAGTGCCTAAAAATTTGAGACACTTTTTGGAGTTATCTCTCTGTACATTTGTGCATGGTGTATTTTCATTTTAGATGTATACTTTTTTCTGAAATCAAAACTTGAGTTTTCAATGTTCCCTTCGTCTCGCAGAAAAAAAAGAGATGAATGGCAAATAGATCACAATGAAATGAATAGTTTATTTATGGAAAAACATTAAAACAATAACATATGTAAGTAAAGAAAATTTATTCACACACCACAAATGAACACAAAAGTTTAGTTATCCAAATTTTTGAAATTTCACTAGTTCAACAACCACAATAGCTTGGAATTTTATAAGAAATAGATTTTGCTACACATGTTGTAAAAATGGATATGCATGCTTGAAACATGATAAATATGCAAATGATCTATGGATCCAAACCATTTAAATAGAATGACCAACACTCATTAAATTCTCAAGTGAACATGCAGTGGGATGTTTACCCGAGTCAAACAAACCATTATTTTGCCCATTTAAAAAAGTTCACCTAATGACAATAGATGATTGTAAAGTGATTTATCATGCGTAACGACCTATATTTTTTTCAGGAATGACTTATGGATTGGGAGTCCATACTCAGTTGAAAATCCCATGCCTACCCCTTTTCTCGACGATTGCAAAACCTGATAAATAAAAACTAAAAAGAGTTAAAATCTTTAAAAATTACAAAAAAAATTTGGAATTATCTCTCTCTACATTTTTTCATTGTGCATTTTCGTTTTAGATGTATACATTTTTTTTAAATCAAAACGTGAGTTTTCACTTTTCCCTTCATCTCGTAGATAAAAAAGCGATAAAAGGCAAATACATAACAAGAAAAAGAAAATTTTATAGTTTATGTATGGAAAAAATTTTAAACAATAACAAATGTAAGTAAACAAAATTTGTTTACACACCACAAATGAACACAAAAGTGTGGTTATCCAAGTATGGGAAATTGCACTAGTTCAACCCCAATTGCATGGAATTTTATAAGAATGAGATTTTTCTACACATGTTTTAAAAAATGGATATTCATGCTTGAAACATGTTAAAGATGCATATGACCTATGGATCCAAACCTTTTAAAGAGAATAATAAACGCCTCATTAAACTATCAAGTGAACGTACAGTGGGATATTTACCCAAGTCAAACAAGCCATTATTTTGCCCATTTACAAAAAGCTAACTTAAGGATCATAGATGATTGTAAAGTTATTTATCATGCATAACGGTCTATATTTTTGTAAGGAATGACTTATGGATTGGGAGTCAACACTCAACTAAAAATGAGCACAAAAGTTTTGTTATCCAAGTTTAGGAATTTCCACTAGTTCAACAACCCCAATAGCTTGGAATTTTAGTAGAAAGAGATTTTTCTACACATGTTTTAAAAAATTGATATGCATGCTTGAAACTTGTTAAAGATGCAAAATGACCTATTGATCCAAACATTTTAAAGAGAATAACAAAAACTCATTAAATTCTCAAGTAATTGTGCGGTGGGATATTTATTCGAGCCAAAAAACTTACTTAACGATCATAGATGATTGTAAAGAGATTTATTATGCATAACGGGCAATATTATATTACGGAATGACTTATGGTTTGGGAGTCAACACTCAGTTAAAAATCCCCTGTCTCCCCCTTTTCCCGACGATTGCAAAACGTGATATTTAAAAACTAAAAATAGTTTACAATCTCTAAAAATTACAAACACTTTTTGGAATTATCTCTCTCTACATTTGTGCATTGTACATGTCCATATTAGATGTATAAATTTTTTTCTTAAATCAAAACATGAGTTTTCACTTTTCTCTTCATCTCGTAGACAAAAAAGAGATAAAAGGCAAATAGATCACAATGAAATGAAACTTTTAGAGTTTATTTATGGAAAAAATTTAAAGCAAAAACGTATGTAAGAAAAGAAAATTTATTAACACACCACAAATGAACACAAAAGTTTTGTTATCCAAGTTTGGCAAATTCCACTAGTTCAACAACCCTTATAGCTTGAAATTTTGTAAGAAAGAGATTTTTCAAAACATGTTTTAAAAAAATAGATATGTAGGCTTCAAAAATGTTAAAGATGCAAATGAACTATGGATCCAAACATTTTAAAGAGAATAACAAACTCACTTTAAATTCTCAAGTGAACGTGCAGTGGGATATTTACCCGAGTCAAACAAGCCATTATTTTGCCCATTTACAAAAAGCTGACCTAACGATCATAGATGATTGTAATGTGATTTATCTTGTGTAACGGATTTTATTTTTGTATGAAATGTCTTTTGGATTGGGAGTCAACACTCAGTTAAAAATCCCCTGCCTCCCCCTTTTCCTGACGATTGTAAAACCTGATATATAAAAACTAAAAAGAGTTTATAATCTGTAAAAATTACAGACACTTTTTGGAATTATCTCTCTCAACATTTGCGCATTGTGCATTTCCATTTTAGATGTATACTTTTTTCTTAAATCAAAACTTGAGTTTTCACTTTTCCCGTCATCTCGTAGACAAAAAAGAGATAAAAGGCAAATAGATCACAACAAAATGAAATTTTTAGTGTTTATGTAAGGAAAAAATTTAAAGAAATAACAAATGTAAGTAAAGAAAATTTCTTCAGACACCACAAATGAACACAAAAGTTTTTTTATCCAAGTTTGGAAAACTCCACTAGTTCAATAACCCAATAGCTTGGAATTTTATAAGAAAGATATTTTTCCACACATGTTTTAAAAAATGGATATGCATGCATGAAACATGTTAAACATGCAAATGACCTATGCTTCCAAACCTTTTAAAGAGGAATTACAAACACTCATTAAATTCTAATGTGAACATGCGGTGGGATTATACCCAAGTCAATGAAGCCATTATTTTGCCCTTTTACAAAAAGTTGACCTAACGATCATTAATGAATGTAAAGTGATTTATCATGCATAAAAGGCTATATTATTTTAAAGAATGACTTATGGATTGGGAGTCAACACTCAGTTAAAAATCCCCTGCCTCCCCCTTTTCACGACGATTGCAAAACCTGATATATTTTCCCTTCATGTCGTAGACAAGAAAGAGATAAAAGGCAAATAGATCACAACGAAATGAAAATTTTAGAGTTTATTTATGGAAAAATTTAAAGCAAAAATGTATGTAAGTAAAGAAAATTTATAAACACACAACAAATGAATACAAAATTTTTGTTATCCAAGTTTGGGAAATTCCACTAATTCAACAATACCAATAGCTTGGAATTTTATAAGAAAGAGATTTTTCTACACATGTTTTAAAAAATGATATGCATGCTTGAAAATGTTAAACATGCAAACGACCTATGGATCCAAAACTTTTAACGAGAATAAAAAACTCTCATTAAATTCTCAATTGAACGTGCGGTGGGATATTTACCCGAGTCAGACAAGCCATTATTTTGCCCATTTATAAAAAGTTGACCTAACGATCATACATGACAGTAAAGTGATTTATCATGTGTCACGGGCAATATTTTTGTGCGGAATGACTTATGGATTGGGAGTCAACACTCAGTTAAAAATCCCCAGCCTCCCCCTTTTCCAGAGGATTGCAAAACCTTATATATAAAACTAAAAAGAGTTTACAATACTTTAAAATTTGGGACACTTTTAGGAATTATCTTTCTCCACATTTTTACATTGTGCATTTTAATTTTATAAGTATACAATTTTCTTAAATAAAAACTTGAGTTTTCACTTTTCCTTTCATATCGTAGACAAAAAAGTGAAAAAAGGCAAATAGATCACAAAAAAAATGTAAATTTTAGAGTTTATGTATGGAAAAAATTTAAAACAATAACAAAAGTAAAGAAAATTTATTAACACACCACAAATGGACAAAAAATTTTGTTATCCAAGTTCGGGAAATTCCACAAGTTCAACCCCAATAGCTTGGAATTTTAGAAGAAAGAGATTTTTCTACACATGTTTTAAAAAATGGATATGCATGCTTGAAACATGTTAAAGATGCAAATGACCTATGGATCCAAACCTTTTAAAGAGCATAAAAAACACTCATTAAATTCTCTAGTCAACATGTGGTGGGATATTTACCCGAGTCAAACAAGCCATTATTTTGCCCATTTACAAAAAGCTGACCAAACGATCATAGATGAGTAAAGTAATTTATCATGCGTAACGGGCTATATTTTTGTAAGGAATGACTTATGGAATGGGAGTCAACACGCAGTCGAAAATCCCTCGACTACCCTTTTTCCAAACAATTGCAAAACCTACTATATAAAAACTAAAAAGAGTTTACAATCCCTAAAAATTACAGATACTTTTTTGAATTATCACTCTCTACAATTGTGCATTTTGTGTTTCCATTGTAGATGTATACTTTTTTTTTTAAATCAAAACTTGAGTTTACACTTTTCCCTTCATCTTGTAGACAAAAAAGAGATAAAAGGCAAATAGATCACAACGAAATAAAAATTTTAGAGTTTATTTTTGGAAAAAAATTAAAGCTATAAAAAGTGTAAGTAAATCAAATTTATTCACACACCAAAAATGAACACAAAACTTTTGTTATCAAGTTTGGGAAATTCCACAAGTTCATCAACTCCAATAGGTTGGAATTTTATAAGAATGAGATTTTTCTACACATGTTTTAAAAAATGGATATGCATGCTTGAAACATGCTAAAGATGCATATGACCTATGGATCCAAAACTTTTAAATAGAATAACAAACGCTCATTAAATTTTCTAGTGAACATGTGGTGGGATATTTACCCGAGTCAAACAAGCCATTATTTTACCCATTTACAAAAATCTGACCTAACGATCATATATGATTGTAAAGTGATTTATCATACGTAATGGGATATATTTTTGTAATGAATGACTTATGGATAGGGAGTCTACACTTAGTTAAAAATCCTCTGCCTCCCCCTTTTCCCGATGGTGGCAAAACCTAATATATAAAAAATAAAAAGTGTTTAAAATCCCTAAAAGTTGCAGACACTTTTTGGAATTATCTCCCTCTACATTTATGCATTTTTCATTTCCATTTTAGATGTATAGCTTTTTTTTAAATCAAAACTTGAGTTTTCACTTTTCCATTCATCTAGTAGACAAAAAATAGAAAAGGCAAATAGATCACAACGAAATAAAACTTTTAGAGTTTATTTTTGGAAAAAATTTAAAGCAATAAAAAGTGTAAGTAAATCAAATTTTTTCACACACCAAAAATGAACACAAAAGTTTTGTTATCAAGTTTGGGAAATTCCACTAGTTCAACAACCCCAATAGGTTGGAATTTTATAAGAATGAGATTTTTCTACACATGTTTTAAAAAATGGATATGCATGCTTGAAATATGTTAAAGATGCAAATGACCTATGGATCCAAACCTTTTAAATAGAATAACAAACGTTCATTAAATTTTCTAGTGAACATGTGGTGGGATATTTACCCGAGTCAAACAAGTCATTATTTTACCCATTTACAAAAATTTGACCAAACGATCATATATGATTGGAAAGTGATATATCATGCGTAATGGGATATATTTTTGTAAAGAATGACTAATGGGTTGGGTGTCTACACTCATTTAAAAATCCCCCGCTTCCTCCTTTTCCCAACGATGGCAAAGCCAGATATATAAAAACAAAAAAGAGTTTACAATCCCTAAAAATGACAGACACTTTTTGGAATTATCTCTCTCTACATTTGTGCATGTTCAATTTCCATTTTAGATGCATATTTTTTTCTTAAATCAAAACTTCAGTTTTCACCTTTCCCTTCATCTCGGAGATAAAAAAGAGATAAAAGGCAAATAGATCACAACGAAATGAAAACTTTGGAGTTGATGGATGGAAAAATTTTAAAGCAATAAAAAATATAATATAGCAAATTTATTCACACACCACAAATGAACACAAAAGTTTTGTTATCCAAGTTTGGGAATTCCACTAGTTCAACAACCCCAATAGCTTGGAATTTTATAAGAAAGAGATTTTTCTACACATGCTTTTAAAAATGGATATTTATGCTTGAAACATGTTAAAGATACAAATAACCTATGGATCCAAACCTTTTAAAGAGAATAAAAAATGCTCATTAAATTCTCAAGTGAATGTGCGGTGGGATATTTACTTGAGTCAAACAAGCCATTATTTTGCCCTTTTACAAAAAGCTGATCTAACGATCGTAGATGATTGTAAAGTAATTTATCATGCGTAACGGGCTATATTTTGGTAAGGAATGATGACATATGGATTGGGAGTTAACACTCAATTAAAAATGCCCCCGCCTCCCCCTTTTTCCGACGATGGCAAAACCAGATATATAAAAACTAAAAAGAGTTTACAATCCTTAAAAATTACATAAACTTTTTGGAATTATATCTTTCTACATTTGTGAATTGCACTTTTCCATTTTAGATGTATACTTTTTTCTTAAATCAAAACTTGAGTTTTCACCTTTCCCTTCATCTTGTAGAAAAAAAAAAGAGAAAAAAGGCTAATAGATGACAACGAAATGAAAATTTTAGAGTTTATGTATGGAAAATTTTTAAAGCAAAAAAAAAAATGTACGTATAGAAAATTTATTCACACATCACAAATGAACACAAAAGTTTTGTTGTCCAAGTTTGGGAAATTCCACTAGTTCAACAACCCCAATAGCATGGAATTTTATTAGAAACAAATTTTTTTACACATGTTTTAAAAAATGGATATGCATGTTTGAAACATGTTAATGATGCAAATGACCTATGGATCCAAACATTTTAAAGAGAATAAAAAAAACTCATTAAATTCTCACGTGAACGTGCGGTGGGATATTTACCAGAGTCAAACAAGCCATTATTTTACCCATTTACAAAAAGCTGATCTAAATATCGTAGATGATTGTAAAGTGATTTCTCATGCATAATGGGACTGTATTTTTGTAAGGAATGACTTATGGATTGGGAGTCAACACTCAGTTAAAAATCCACCGCTTGCCCCTTTTCTCGACGATGGCAAAACCAGATATATAAAAACTAAGAAAAGTTTAGAATCCCTAAAAATTACTGACACTTTTTTGAATTACCTCTCTCTACATTTTTGCACTGTACATTTCCATTGTAGATGTATACTTTTTTCTTAAATCAAAACTTGATTTTTCATTTTTCCCTTCATCTCGTTGACAAAAAAAAGATAAAAGGCAAATAGATCACAACGAAATGAAAATTTTTGAGTTTGTGTATGGAAAAAAATTAAACCAATAATAAATGTAAGTAAAGAAAATTTATTAATACACCAAAAATGAAAAAAAAGTTTTGTTCGGGAAATTCCACTAGTTCAACAACCCCAATAGCTTGGAATTTGACAAGAAAGAGATTTTTTTACACATGTTTTAAAAAATGGATATGCATGCTTTAAATATGTTAAAGATGCAAATAACCTATGGATCCAAACATTTTAAAGAGAATAAAAAACGCTCATTAAATTCTCAAGTGAATGTGCGGTGGGATATTTACCCGAGTAAAAAAGCCATTATTTTGCCCATTTACAAAAAGCTGACCTAACGATCATAGAAGATTGTAAAGTAATTTATCATGCATAACGGGCTATATTATTGTAAGGAATGACTTAAGGATTCGTAGTCAACATTCAATTAAAAATCCCCCGCCTCCCCCTTTTCCCGACGATTGCAAAACCTTATACATAAAAACTAAAAAGAGTTTACAATCCCTAAAAATTACAGACAGTTTTTGGAAATATCTCTCTCTACATTTGTGCATTGTGCATTTCCATTTTAGATGTATACTTTTCTCTTCAATCAAAACTTGAGTTTTCAACTTTCCCTTCATCTCGTAGACAAAAAAGAGATAAAAGGCAAATAGATCTCAGCGAAATGAAAATTTTAGAGTTTATGTATCGAAAAAATTTAAAGCAAGAACAAATGTGAGTAAAGAAAATTTATTCACACACCACAAATGAACACAAAAGTTTTGTAATCCAAGTTTGCGAAATTCCTCGAGTTCAACCTCAATACCTTGGAATTTTATAAGAAAGAGTTTTTTCTACACATGTTTTAAAAAATGGATATGCATGCTTGGAACATGTTAAAGATGCAAATGACCTATGGATCCAAACCCTTTAAAGAGAATGACAAATGCTCATTTAATTCTCAAGTGAACGTGCTATGGGATATTTACCAGAGTCAAACAAGCCATTATTTTTCCCTTTTACAAAAAGCTGACCTAACAATCATATATGATTGTAAAGTGATTTATCATACGTAATGGGCTATATTTTTTTAGGAATGTCTCATGGATTGAGAGTCAACACTCAAGTAAAAATCCCAGTGCCTCCCACTTTTCCCGTTGATTGCAAAACCTGATATATAAAAACTAAAAAGAGTTTACAATACCTAAAAATTAGGGACACAATTAGGAATTTTCTCTCTCTTCATTTGTGCATTTTGCTTTTCCATTTTAGATGGATACTATTTTCTTAAATAAAAGCTTGAGTTTTCACTTTTCCCTTCAACTCGTAGACGAAAAAGAGAAAAAAGGCAAATAGATCACAGCAAAATTAAAATTTTAGAGTTTATGTACGGAAAAAATTTATTCACATACCACAAATGAACACAAAAGTTTTTCTATCTAAGTTTGGGCAAATGCACCTGTTCAACCCCAATAGGTTGAAATTTTTTAAGAAATAGATTTTTCAACACATGTTTTAAAAAGTGGATATGCATGCTTGAAACATGTTAAAGATGCAAATGACCTATGAATCCAAACCTTTTAAAGAGAATAAAAAACGCTCATTAAATTCTCTAGTCAACGTGCGGTGGGATATTTTCCCGAGTCAAAGAAGCCATTATTTTGTCCATTTACAAAAAGCTGACTTAACTATCATAGATGATTGTAAAGTGATTTATCATGCATAACTGGTTATATTTTTGTAAGGAATGATTTATGGATTGGGAATCAACACTCACTCAAAAATCCCTCGACTACCTCTTTTCCGAACGATTGCAAAACTAATATATAAAAACTCAAAAGGGTTTACAATCCCTAAAAATTACAGACACTTTTTGGAATTATCACTCTCTACATTTGTACATTGTGCATTTCCATTTTAGATGTATACTTTTTTCTTAAATCAAAACTTGAGTTTTCACTTTTCGCTTCATCTCGTAGACAAAAAAGAAATAAAAGCGAAATAGATCACAATGAAATGAAAATTTTAGATTTTATGTATGAAAAAAAATTAAAGCAATAACAAATGTAAGTAAAGAAAATTTATTCACAGACCACAAATGAACACAAAAGTTTGTTATCCAAGTTTGGGAAATTCCAGTACTTCAACCCTATCGCTTGGAATTTTATAAGAAAGATATTTTTCTACACATGTTTTAAAAAAATGGATTTGCATGCTTGAAACATGTTAAAGTTGCAAATGATCTATGGATCCAAACCTTTAAAAGAGAATAACAAATGCTCATTAAATTCTCAAGTGAACGTGCGGTGGGATATTTACCCAAGTCAAACAAGCCATTATTTTGCCCATTTAAAAAAAGTTGACCTAACAATCATAGATGATTGTAAAGTGATTTATCATGCATAACGGGCTACATTTTTCTAAGGAATGACTTTTGGGTTGGAAGTCAACACTCAGTTAAAAATCCCCTGTCTCCCCCTTTTCCCAACGATTGCAAAACTTGATATGTAAAAACTAAAAAGAGTTTAAAATCCCTAAAAATTATAGACACTTTGTGGAATTATCGCTCTCTACATTTTTACATTGTGCATTTCCATTTTAGATGTATACTTTTTTCTTAAATCAAAACTTGAGTTTTCACTTTTCCCTTCATCTCGTCGACAAAAAAGAGATAAAAGGCAAATAGATCACAACGAAGTGAAATTTTTAGTGTTTATGTATGGAAAATTTTAAGCAACAAAAAATGGACGTAAATAAAATTTATTCTCACACCACAAATGAACAAAAAAATGTTGTTATCCAAGTTTGTGAAATTCCACTAGTTCAACCTTGGAATTTTATAAGAAAGAGATTTTTGTACACTTGTTTTAAAAAAATGGATATGCATGCTTGAAACATGTTAAAGATGCAAATGACCTATGGATCTAAAGATTTTAAAGAGAATAACAAACGCTCATTAAATTCTCAAGTGAATGTACTATGGGATATTTACCCGAGTCAAACAAGCCATTATTTCGCCCATTTACAAAAAGCTGACCTAACGATCATAGTTGATTGTAAAATGATTTGTCAAGTGTAACGGGCTATATTTTTGTATGAAATGACTTATGGATTGGGATTCAACACTCAAATAAAAATCCCCGCGCCTCCCTTATTTCCCGATGATTGCAAAACCTGATATATAAAAAGGAAAAATAGTTTACAATACCTAAAAATTAGGGACACTTTTTGGAATTATCTCTCTCAACATGAATAGTGTATTTCTATTGCATACTAGTTTCTTAAATGTAAACTTCAATTTTCACTTTTCCCTTCATCTCGTAGACCAAAAAGAGATAAAAGGCAAATAGATCACAACGAAATAAAAATTTTAGAGTTTATGTATGGAAAAAATTTAAAGCAATAAAAAATGTAAGTAAAGAAAATGTATTCACATACCACATATGAACACAAAAGTTTTGTTATCCAAGTTTGGGAAATTCCTCTTGTTCAACCCCAATACCTTAGAATTTTATAAGAAAGAGATTTTTCTACACATGTTTTAAAAAATGGATATGCATGTTTGAAACATGTTAAAGATGCAAAGGACCTATGGATCCAAACCTTTTAAAGAGAATAACAAACGCACATTAAATTCTCAAGTGAACGTGCGATTGGATATTTATCCGAGTCAAACAAGCCATTATTTTGCCCATTAACAAAAACCTGATCTGACGATCATAGATGATTTTAAAGTTAATTATCATAGGTAAGGAATGACTTACGGATTGAGAGTCAACACCTATTGATCCAAGCTTTTTAAAGAGAATAACAATCGCTCATTAAATTCTCAAGTGAACGTGCGGTGAGATATTTACCAGAGTCAAACAAGCCATTATTTTTCCCATTTTCAAAAAGCAGACCTAACGATCATCTATGATTGTGAAGAGATTTATCATGCATAATGGGCTATAATTCTTTATGGGATGACTTATTGATTGGTCGTCAACACGCAGTTAAAAATCCCCTACCTCCCCCTTTTCCCGTCAGGGGCAAAAGGTGATATATAAAAACTAAAAAGAGTTTACAATCCCTACAAATTACTGACACTTTTTGGAATTATCTCTCTCTACATTTGTGCAATGTGCATTTCAATTTTAAATGTAAATTTTTTTCTTAAATCAAAACTTCTAATTTCACTTTTCCCTTAATCTCGTAGACAAAAAAGAGATAAAAGTCAAATAGATCACAATGAAATGAAAATTTAGATGTATGGAAAAAATTTAAGGCAATAACATATTTTAGTAAAGAAAATTTCTTAACAGACCACAAATGAACACAAAAGTTTTGTTATCCAAGTTGAAGAATTTCCACTAGTTCAACAACCCCAATAGCTTGGAATTTTATAAGAAATAGATTTTTCTACACATGTTTTAAAAACTGGATATGCATGGTTGAAACATGTTAAAGATGCAAATCACCTATTGATCTAAACCTTTTAAATAACAAACGCTCATTAAATTCTCAAGTGAACGCACGGTGGGATATTTACCCGAGTACAACAAGCCATTATTTTGCCCTTTACAAAAAGCTCACCTAACGATCATAGATGATTGTAAAGTAATTTATCATGCATAACAGGCTATAATTTTTTACGAAATGACTTTTGGAATGTGAGTCAACACTAAGTTAAAATTCCCCTACCTCCCCCTTTTTCCTTACAATTGTATAACCTAATATATAAAAATTAAATAGAGTTTACAATCCCTAAAAATTAAAAACACTTTTTGGAATTATCTCTCTCTAAATTTGTGCATTGGGCATTTCTATTTTAGATGTATACTTTTTTCTTAATCAAAACTTGAGTTTAGACTTTTCCCTTCATCTCGTAGACAAACAAGTGATAAAATGCAAATAGATCACAACGAAATGAAAATTTTAGAGTTTATTTATGGAAAAAATTTAAAGCAAAACCGTATGTAAGTAAAGAAAATTTATTGACACACCACAAATGAACACAAAAGTTTTGTTATCCATGTTTGGGAAATTCCACTAGTTCAACAACCCCATTAGCTTGGAATTTTTTAAGAAAGAGATTTTTCCACACATGTTTTAAAAAATGTATATGCATGCTTGAAACATGTTAAAGATTCAAATGACCTATGGATCCAAACCTTTTAAAGATAATAACAAACACTCATTAAATTCTCAAGTGAATGTGCGGCGGGATATTTACCTGAGTCTAACAAGCCATTATTTTGCTCATTTACAAAAAGTTGACCTAACGATCATAGATGATTGAAAAGTGATTTACCATGTGTAACGGGCTATATTTTTGTACGAAATGACTTGTGGATTGGGAGTCAACACTCAATTAAAATCCCCGCACCTCCCCTTTTTCCCGATGATTGCAAAACCTGATATATAAAAATTAAAAGAAGTTTACAATACCTAAAAATTAGGGACACTTTTTGGAATTATCTCTCTCAACATTTGTGCATTGTGCATTTCCATTTTAGATGGATACTCCTTTCTTAAATCAAAACATGAGTTTTCACTTATCCCTTCAACTCGTAGACAAAAAAGATATCACAACGAAATGAAAATTTTAGCGTTTATGTATGGAAAAAATTTAAAGCAATAACAAATGTAGGTAAAGAAAATTTATTCACATACCAGAAATGAACACAAAAGTTTTGTTATCCAAGTTTGGGAAATTGCACTTGTTCAACCCCTATAGCTTGGAATTTTATGAGAAAGAGATTTTTCTACAAATGTTTTAAAAAATGGATATGCATGTTTGAAACATGTTAAAGATGCAAATGACCTATGGATCCAAACCTTTTAAAGAGAATAACAAACGCTCATCAAATTCTCAAGTGAATGTGCGGTGGGATATTTACATGAGTCAAACAAGCCATTATTTTGCCCATTAAATAAAACCTGACCTAATGATCATTGAAGATTGTAAAGTGATTTATCATATGTAATGGGCTATATTTTTTCAAGGAATGAGTTATGGGTTAGGAGTCGACACTCAGTTAAAAATCCCCCGTCTCCCCCTTTTTCGGACGATTGCAAAACCTCATATTTTAAAACTAAAACGATTTTACTATCCCTAAAAATTACAGACACTTTTTTCAAATATCTCTCTCTACATTTTTGCATTGTGCATTTCCATTTTAGATGTATACTTTTTTTTTAAATCAAAACTTGAGTTTTCACTTTTCCCTTTATCTAGTAGATAAAAAAGAGATAAAAGGCAAATAGATCACAACAAAATGAAAATTTTAGAGTTTATGTATAGAAAAAATTTAAACCAATAAAAAATGTAAGTAAAGAAAATTTATTCACAAACCACAAATGAACACAAAAATTTAGTTATCCAAGTTTGGGAAATTCCACTTGTTCAACCCCTATAGTTTGGAATTTTATAAGAAAGAGATTTTTCTACACATGTTTTCAAATATGGATATGCATGCTTGAAACATGTTAAAGATGCAAATGACCTATGGATCCAAACCTTTTAAAGAGAATAATAAACGCTCATTAAATTCTCAAGTGAACATGCGGTGGGATATTTACCCGAGTCCAACAAGTCATTACTATGCCCATTAACAAAATCCTGACCTAACGATCATAGAAGATTGTAAAGTAATTTATCTTACGTAACAGGCTATATTTTTGTAAGACATGACTTATGGATTGGGAGTCGACACTCAATTAAAAATCCCCCGCCTCCCCCTTTTCCCAACGATTGCAAAATCTGATATATAAAAACTGAAAAGAGTTTACTATCCCTAAAAAGTACAGACACTTTTTTCAATTATCTCTCTCTACATTTATGCATTGTGAATTTCCATTTTAGTTTTATATTTTTTTCATAAATCAAAAGTTGAGTTTTCACTTTTCCCTTCATCTCGTAGACAAAAAAGAGATAAAAGGCAAATAGATCACAACGAAATAAAAATTTTAGAGTTTATGTATGGAAAAAATTTAAAGCAATAACAAATGTAAGTAAAGAAAATTTATTCACACACCACAAATGAACACAAAAGTTTTGTTATCCAACTTTGGGAAATTCCACTAGTTCAACAACCCCAATAGCTTCATATTTTTTAACAATGAGATTTTTCTACTCATGTTTTATAAAATGGATATGCATGCTTGAAACATGTTAAAGATGCAAATGACCTATGGATCCAAACCTTTTAAAGAAAATAACAAATGCTCATTAAATTCTCAAGTGAAAGTGCGGTGGGATATTTACCCGAGTCAAACAAGCTATTATTTTGCCCATTTACTAAAAGCTGACTTTACCATCATAGATGATTGTGAAGTTATTTATCATGCGTAATGGGCTATATTTTTGTAAGGAATGACTTATGGATTGGGTGTCAACAAAGTTAAAAATCCCGTGTCTCCCCCTTTTCCCGACGATTGCAAAACAAGATATATAAAAACTAAAAAGAGTTTACAATACCTAAAAGTTACAGACACTTTTTGGAATTATCTCCCTCTATATTTATGCATTTTGCGTTTCCATTTTAGATGTATACTTTTTTTTTAAATCAAAACTTGAGTTTTCACTTTTCCGTTCATCTCGAAGACAAAAAAGAGATAAAAGGCAAATAGATCACAACGAAATGAAAATTTTAGAGTTTATTTTTGGAAAAAAAATTTAAAACAATAACAAATTTAAGTAAAGAAAATTTATTCACACACCGCAAATGAACAGAAAAGTTTTGTTATTCAAGTATGGGAAATTCCACTAGTTCAACAACCCCAATAGCTTCGAAATTTATATGAAAGATATTTTTCTACACATGTTTTTAAAGATGGAGATGCATGCTTGAAACATGTTAAAAATGCAAATGACCTATGGATACAAACATTTTAAATAAAAGAACAAATGCTCATTAAATTCTTAAGTGAATATGCAGTGGGATATTTACCCAAGTCAAACAAGTCATTATTTTACCCGTTTATTTTACCTATTTACAAAAAGCTGACCAAAATGTCATAGATGATTGTAAAGTGATTTATCATGTGTAATAGGCTATATTTTTGTAAGGAATGACTTATGGATTCGGAGTCAACACTCAGTTAAAATTCCCCCGCCTCTCCCTTTTCCCCATGTAGCAAAACCTGATATATAAAAACTAAAAATAGTTTCAATCCCTAAAAATTACAGACACTTTTTGGTATTATCTCTCTCTACATTTGTGTATTGTGCATTTCCATTTTACATGTATATTTTTTCTTAAATCAATACTAGAGTTTTCACTTTTCCCTTCATATCGTAGAAAAAAAAGAGATAAAAGGCAAATAGCTCACAACGAAATGAAAATTTTAGAGTTTATTTAAGGAAAAAATTTAAAGCAAAAACAAATGTATTGAAAGAAAATTTATGCACACACCACAAATGAACACAAAAGTTTTGTTATCAAAGTTTGGGAAATTCCACTAGTTCAACAACCCCAATAGCTTTGAACTTTATAAGAAAGAGATTTTTCTACACATGTTTTAAAAGATGGATGTACATGCTTGAAACATGTTAAAGTTGCAAATGACATATGGATCCAAACCTTTTAATGAGAATAACAAACGCTCGTTGAATGCACAGGCGAAGGTGCGGTGGGGTATTTACCCGAGTCAAACAAGCCATTATTTTTCTCATTTACAAAAAGTGGACCTAATGATCATAGATGTTTGTAAAGTGATTTATCATGCGTAACGGGCTATATTTTTGTAAGGAATGACTTATGGATTGTGAGGTTACACTCAATTAAAAATCCCCTGCCTCTCCCTTTTCCTGATGATGCAAAAACCAGATGTATAAAAACTAAAAAGAGTTTACAATCCCCAAAAATTTTAGACACGTTTTGGAATTAACTCTCTCAACATTTGTGCATTTTGCATTTCCATTTTAGATGTATACATTTTTCTTAAATCAAAAGTTGAGTTTTCACCTTTCCCATCTTTTCGTAGACAAAAAAGTGAAAAAAGCCAAATAGATCACAACGAAATGAAAATTTTAGAGCTTATGTATGGAAAAAATTTAAAGAAATAACAAATGTAAGTAAAGCAAATTTATTCACACATCACAAATAAACCCAAAAGTTTTGTTATCCAAGTTTGGCAAATTCCACTAGTTCAACAACCCCAATAGCCTGGAAGTTTATAAGAAAGAGATTTTTCTACACATGTTTAAAAAATGGATATGCATGCTTGAAACTTGTTAAAGATGCAAATAACCTGTGGATCAAACCTTTTAAAGAGAATAACAAACGCCCATTAAATTTTCAAGTGAACGTGCGGTGGGATATTTATCTGAGTCAAACAAGCCATTCTTTTGATAATTTACAAAAAGCTGACCTAAAGATCATAGCTGATTGTAAAGTGATTTATCATGCGTAACGGGCTAAAATTTTGTAAGGAAAGACTTATGGATTGGGAGTCGACACTCAGTTAAAAATCCATCCCCCCCTCCCCCATTTCTCGACGATGGCAAAACCAGATATTTAAAAACTAAAAAGAGTTTACAATGCCTAAAAATTACAAACACTTTTTGGAACTATCGCTCTCTACATTTGTGCATTGTGCATTTCCATTTTAGTTGTATACTTTTTTCTTATATCAAAACTTGAGTTTTCACTTTTCCCTTCATCTCGTAGACAAAAAAGAGATAAAAGGCAAATAGATCACAACAAAATGAAAATTTGAGAGTTTATGTATGGAAAAAATTTAAGGAAATAACAAATGTAAGTAAAGAAAATTTATTCACACACCACAAATGAACGCTAAAGTTTTGTTATCCATGTACGGGAAATTCCACTAGTTCAACAACCCCAATTGCTTGGAATTTTATAAGAAAGAGATTTTTCTGCACAGGTATTAAAAAATGGATATGCATGCTTGAAACATGTTTAACATGAAAAAGACCTAAGGAATAGCAAACACTCATTAAATTCTCAAGTGAACGTGCGGTGGGATATTTACCCGAGTCAAACAAGCCATTTTTTTCCCATTTACAAAAGGCTGACCTAACGATCATAGATGATTGTAAAGTGATTTACCATGTGTAATGGGTATATTTTTGTAATGAATTACTTATGGTTAAGAAGTCAACACTCAGATAAAAATCCCCCGCCTCCCCCTTTTCCGACGAAGGCAAAACCTGATATATAAAAACTAAAAAGAATTTACAATCCCTAAAAATTACAAACACTTTTTGGAATTATCTTTCTCTACATTTGTGCTATGTGGATTTCCCTTTTAGATGTATACTTTATTCTTAAATCAAAACTTGAGTTTTCACTTGTCCCTTCATCTCGTAGACAAAAAAGAGGTAAATGGCAAATAGATCACAACGAAATGAAAATTTTAGAGTTTGTGTATGGAAAAAATTTAATGGAATTACAAATGAAAGGAAAGAAAATTTATTCACACACGACAAATAAACACAAAATTTTTTTTATCCAAGTTTGGGAAATTCCACTAGTTCAACAACCCCAATAGCTTGGAATTTTTAAAGAAAGAGATTTTTCAACACATGTTTTAAAAAATGGATATGCATGCTTGAAACATGTTAAAGATGCAAATGACTTATGGATCCAAACCTCTTAAAGAGAATAGCAAACGCTTATTAAATTCTCAAGTAAACTGCGGTGGGATATTTGCCCGAGTCAAACAAGCCATTATTTTTCCCATTTAAAAAAAGCTAACCTAACGATCATAGATGATTGGAAAATGATTTATCATGCGTAAGGGGCTAAATTTTTGTAAGGAATGAATTATGGATTGGGAGTCCACACTCAGTTAAAAATCCCCCGCCTCCCCTTTCCTCGATGATAGAGAAACCAGATATTAAAAACTAAAAAGAGTTTACAATCCCTAAGAATTACAGACACTTTTTGGAATTATCGCTCTCTATATTTTTACATTGTGCATTTCCATTTTAGATGTATACTTTTTTCTTAAATATAACTTGAGCTTTCATTTTTCCTTCAGCTCGTAGAAAAAAAAGAGATAAAAGGCAAATAGATCACAAAAAAATAAAAATTTTAGAGTTGATGTACGAAAAAAATTTAATTCAACAACAAATGTAAATAAATAAAATTTATTCACACACCACAAATGAACACAAAAGTTTTGTTATCCAAGTTTGGGAAATTCGACTAGTTCAACAACCCCAATAGCTTGGAATTTTATATGAAAGAGATTTTTCTATACATGTTTTAAAAAATGGATATGCATACTTGAAACATGTTAAAGATGCAAATGACCTAAGGAATAACAAACGCTCATTAAATTCTCAAGTGAACGTGCGGTGGGATATTTACCTGAGTCAAACAACCCATTATTTTGCCCATTTAGAAAAAGCTGACCTAACGATCATAGATGAATGTAAAGTTATTTATCATGCGTAACGTGCTATATATTTGTACGGAATGACTTATGGATTGGGAGTCAACACTCAGTTAAAATTCTTTGCCTCATTCTTTTCCCGACGATTGCTAAACCTGATATATAAAAACTAAAAAGAGTTTACAATCTCTAAAAATTACAGACACTTTTTGGAATTATCTCTCTCTTAATTTTTGCATTGTGCATTTCCCTTTTAGATGTATACTTTTTCCTTAAATCAAAACTTGAGTTTCACTTTTCTCTTCATCTCGTAGACAAAAAAGAGATAAAAACCAAATAGATCACAACGAAATGAAAATTTTAGAGTTTATGTATGGAAAAAATTTAAAGCAATTAAAATGTAAGTAAAGAAAATTTATTCACACACAACAAATGAACCCAAAAGTTTTGTTATCCAAGTTTGAGAAATTCCACTAATTCAACTACACCAATAGCTTAGCATTTTATTTGAAAGAGATTTTTCTACCCATGTTTTAAAAAATGGATATGGATGCTTGAAACATGTTAAAGATGCAAAAGACCTATGGATTCAAACCTTTTAAAGAGAATAATAGATGCTCATTAAATTCTCAAGTGAATGTGCGGTAAGTTATTTACCCGACTAAACAAGCCGTTATTTTGCCAATTTACAAAAAGCTGACCTCACAATCATAGATGATTTTAAAATAAATTATTTTGTATATCGGGCTATATTTTTGTAAGGAATGAATTATGGATTGGGAGTCAACACTCAGTTAAAAATCCCCCACCTCCCCCTTTTCCCAACGATAGCAAAACCTGATATATAAAAACTAAAAGAGTTTACAACCCCTAAAAATTATAGAAACTTTTTGGAATTATTTCTCTCTACATTTGTTTATTGTGCATTTCCATTTTAGATTTATACTTTTTTCTTAAATCAAAACTTGAGTTTTCACTTTTCCCATCATCTCGTAGACAAAAAAGAGAATAACGGTAAATAGATCACAACGAAATGAAAATTTTAGATTTTATGTATGGAAAACATTTAAAGCAATTACAAATGTAGGTAAATAAAATTTATTCAAACACAACAAATGAAGACAAAAAAATTTTTATCCAACTTTGGGAAATTCCACTAGATCATCAACCCCAATTGCTTTTGAATTTTATAAGAAAAGAGATTTTTCTACACATGTTTTAAAAAAGGATATGCTTGCTTGAAACATGTTAAAGATGCAAATAACCTATGGATCCAAACCTTTTAAAGAGAATAACAAACGCTCATTAAATTCTCTAAGTGAACGTGCGATGGGATATTTACCCAAGTCAAACAAGCCATTATTTGTCCCATTGAGAAAAAGCTGACCTAGAGATCATATTTGATTGTAAAGTAATTTATCATGCATAACGGGCTATATTTTTGTATGGAATGATTTGTGGATTGGGAGTCAACACTTATTTAAAAATCCCCCGCCTCCCTTTTTTCCCTTCGATTACAAAGCCTAATATATAAAAGCTAAAAAGAGTTTACAATCCCTAAAATTTACAGACACTTCTTGGAATTATGTTTCTCTACTTTTGTGCATTGTGCATTCCATTTTAGATCTATACATTTTTCTTAAATCAAAACTTGAGTTTTCACTTTTCCCTTCACTTTTCCCACTGCACTTTTCCCTTCAACGAAATTAAAATTTTGGAGTTTAGTTATGGAAAATATTTAAAGAAAAAAAAATTAAGTAAAGAAAATTTATTCACCCACCACAAATGAACACAAAAGTTTTGTTATTAGAGTTTCGGAAATTCCACTAGTTTAACAACCCCAATAGCTTGGAATTTTATATGAAAGAGATTTTTCTACACATGTTTTAAAAAATGGATTTGCATGCTTGAAACATGTTAAAGATACAAGTGACCTAAGGAATAACAAACACTCATTAAATTCTCAAGTGAACGTGCGGTGGGATATTTATCCGAGTCAAACATGCTATTATTTTGCCCATTTACAAAAAAACTTACGTAACGAGCATAGATGATTGTAAAGTGATTTATCATGCGTAACGGGCAATATTTTTGCAAGGAATGACTTATGGATTGGGAGTCAACATTCGGTTAAAAACTCACCGCCTCCTTCATTTCCAGAAGATTGCAAAACCTGATATATAAAAACTAAAAAGAGTTTACAATCCTTAAAAATTACAGACACAAGAAAATTTATTCACACACAAAAAATGAACACAAAAGTTTTGTTATCCAAGTTAAGGAAATTCCACTAGTTCAACAACCCCAATAGCTTGGAATTTTATAAGAAAGAGATTTTTCTCCACATGTTTTAAAAAATGGATATGCATGCTTGAAAGATGTTAAAGATGCAAATGACCTTTGGATCCAAACCTTTTAAAAAGAATAAAAAACGCTCATTAAATTGTCAAGTGAACATGCGGTGGGATATTTACCCGAGTCAAACAAGCCAATATTTTGCCCATTTACAAAAATCTTACCTAACGATCATAGATGATTGTAAAGTTATTTATCATGCATAACAGGATATATTTTTTGTAAGGAATGACTTATGGATTGGGAGTCAACACTCAGTTAAACATCCCCCGCCTCCCCCTTTTCTTGACGTTGGCAAAACCTGATATATATAAACTAAAAAGAGTTTACAATCTCTAAAAATTATAGACACTCTTTGGAATTATCGCTCTCTAAATTTGTGCATTGTGCATTTCCATTTATAATGTATACTTTTTTCTTAAATCAAAACTTGAGTTTTCACTTTTCCCTTCATCTCGTAGACAAAAAAGAGATAAAAGGCAAATAGATCACAACGAAATAAAAATTTCAGAGTTTATGTATGGAAAAAATTTTAAGCAATAAAAAATGTAAGTAAAGAAAAATTATTCAGACACAACAAATGAACACAAAAGTTTTGTTATCCAAGTTTGGGAATTTCAAGTAGTTCGACAACCTCAATAGCTTGGAATATTATAAGAAAGATATTTTTCTACACATGTTGTAAAAAATGGGTATGCATGCTTGACCATTTTAAAGATGCAAATGACCTATGGATCCAAACCTTTAAAGAGAATAACAAGCACTCATTAAATTCTCAACTGATCGTGCGGTGGGATATTTACCCGAGTCAAACAAGCCAATATTTTGCCCATTTACACGAAGCTGACCTAACGATCATAGATGATTTTAAAATAATTTATTATGCATAACTGGCTAAATTTTTATAAGGAATGACTTATACATTGGGATTCAACACTCAGTTAAAAATCTCCCACCTCCCCCTTTTCCCAACGATGGCAAAACCTGATATATAAAAACTAAAAAGAGTTTACAACCCCTAAAAATTACTGAAAATTTTTGGAATTATCTCTCTCTACATTTGTGTATTATGCATTTCCATTTTAGATGTATACTTTTTTCTTAGATCAAAACTTGAGTTTTCACTTTTCCCTTCGTCTCGTAGACAAAAAAGAGATAAAAGACAAATAGATCACAACGAAATGAAAATTTTAGAGTTTGTTTATGGAAAAAATTTAAAGATATAACAAATGTAAGTAAATAAAATTTATTCACACACCACAAAATGAACACAAAATTTTTGTTATCCATGTTTAGAAAATTCTACTAGTTCAACAACCCCAATTGCTTTGGATTTTATAAGAAATAGATTTTTCTACACTTGTTTTAAAGAATGGATATGCATGCTTGAAAAAATTTAAAGATGCAAATGGCCAGTGGTTCCAAACCTATTCAAGAGAATAAAAACGCTCATTAAATTCTCAAGTGAACGTGCGGTGGGATATTTACCTGAGTCAAACAAGCCATTATTTTGCCCATTTACAGAAAGCTGACTTTACGATCATAGATGATTGTAAAGTGATTTATCATGCGTAACGGGCTATATTTTTGTAAGGAATGACTTATAGATTGGGAGTGAACACTCAATTAAAAATCCCCCTTTTCCCTTTTCCTGATGATGGCAAAACCTAATATATAAAAACTAAAAAGAGTTTACAATCCCTAAAAATTATAGAAACTTTTTGGAATTACCTCTCTCTACATTTGTGCTTTGTGCATTTTCATTTTAGATGTATACTTTTTTTTCAAATCAAAACTTGAGTTTTCACTATTCCCTTCATCTCGTAGACAAAAAAGAGATAAAAGGCAAATAGATCACAACGAAATGAAAATTTTAGAGTTTATGTAAGGAAATAATTTAAAGCAATAACAAATGTAAGTAAAGAAAATTTATTCACACACCACAAATAAACACAAAATTTTTGTTATCCAAGTTTAGGAAAATCCACAAGTTCAATACCCCAGTAGCTTGGAATTTTATAAGAAAGAGATTTTTCTACACATGTTTTAAAAAATGGATATGCATGCTTGAACCATGTTAAAGATGCAAATGACCTATGGATCCAAACCTTTTAAAGAGAATAATAAACGCTCATTAAATTCTCAAGTGAACGTGTTGTGGGATATTTACTTGAGTCAAACAAGCCATTATTTTGCCCATTTACAAAAAGCTGACCTAACGATCATAGATGATTGTAAAGTGATTTATCATATGTAACAAGCTTTATTTTTTTAAAGGAATGACTTATGGATTGTGAGTCAACACTCAGTTAAAAATCCCCCGCCTCCCCCTTTCCTCGACGATGGGAAAACCTGATATATAAAAACAAAAAAAAATTTTCAATCCTTAAAAGTTATAGAAATTTTTTGGAATTATCTCTCTCTACATTTGTGCATTGTGCATTTCAATTTTATATGTATAATTTTTTCTTAAATCAAAACTTGAGTTTTCACTTTTCCTTTCATATCGCAGACGAAAAAGAGATTACAGGCAAATAGATCTCAACTAAATGAAAATTTTAGAGTTGATGTACGGAAAACATTTAAAGCCATAACAAAGGTAAGTAAAGAAAATTTATTCACACTCCACAAATGAACACAAAAGTTTTGTTATCCATGTTTGGGAAATTCCACTAGCTCTACAACCCATCTAGGTTGGAATTTTATTAGAAAGAGATTTTTCTCCACACGTTTTAAAAATGGATATGCATGCTTGAAACATGTTAAAGATGAAAAAGACGTATGGATCGAAATCTTTTGAAGAGAATAACAAACGCTCATTAAATTCTCAAGGGAACGTGCGATGAGATATTTTCCCGAGTCAAACAAGCCATTATTTTGCCCATTTATAAAAAGCAAACCTAACGATCATAGATGATTGTAAAGTGATTTATCATGCGTAACAGGCTATATTTTTGCAAGGAATGACTTATGGGTTGGGGTTCAACACTCCGTTAAAAATCCCCTGCCTCCTCCTTTTCCCGACGATGGCAAAACCAGATATATAAAAATAAAAGAGTTTACAATCTCTAAAAATTGCAAACACTTTTTTGAATTATCTCTCTCTACATTTGTGAATTGTGCATTTCCACTTAGATGTTTACTTTTTTCTTATATCAAAGCTTGATTTTTCTCTTTTTCCTTCATCTCATAGACAAAAAAGAGATAAAAGGCAAATAGATGACAACGAAATGAAAATTTCAGAGTTTATGAATGGAAAAAATTAAAAGCAAAAACAAATGTAAGTAAAAAAAATTTATTCACTCACTACAAATGAACACAAAATTTTTGTTATCCAAGTTTGGGAAATTCCACTAGTTCAACAACACCAATAGCTTAGAATTTTATAAGAAAGAGATTTTTCTACATCGGTTTTAAAAAATGGAAATGTATGCTTGAAACATGTAAAATATGCAAATGACCTATGGATCCAAACCTTTTAAAGAGAATAACAAACCGATCATTAAATTCTCAAGTGAACGTGCGGTGGGATATTTAACCGAGTCAAACAAGCCATTATTTTGCCCATTTACAAAAAGCTGACCTAAAGATCATCGATGATTGTAAAGTGATTTATCATGTGTAACAGGCCATATTTTTGTAAGTAATGACTTATGGGTTGGGATTCAACACTCAGTTAAAATTTCCCCGCCTCCCCCTTTTTTCGACGATTGCAAAACCTGATATATAAAAACTAAAAAGAGTTTACAATCCCTAAAGTTTACAGAAACTTTTTTGAAATATCTCTCTCTATATTTTTGCATTGTACATTTCCATTTTAGATGTATACTTTTTTCTTAAATCAAAACTTGAGTTTTCACTTTTCCCTTCATCTCGTATACAAAAAAGAGAATAAATGACAAAAAAATGAAAATTTTAGAGTTTTTGTATGAAAACAATTTAAATCAATAACAAATGTAAGTAAATAAAATTTATTCACAAACCAAAAATGCACACAAAACTTTTGTTATCCAAGTTTGGGAAATTCCACTAGTTCAACAACACCAATAGCTTAGAATTTTATAAGAAAGATATTTTTCTGCACATGTTTTAAAAAATGGATATGCATGCTTGAAACATGTTAAATATGCATATGACCTATAGATCCAAACCTTTTAAAGAGAATAATAAACTCTTATTAAATTCTCAAGTGAACATGCAGTGGGATATTTACCCGAGTCAAACAAGTCATTATTTTGCCCATTTACAAAATGTTGACCTAACGATCGTAGATGATTGTAAAATGATTTATCATGAGTAACGGGCTATAGTTTTTCTAAGCCATGACTTATGGATTGTGAGTCAACACAGTAAACAAGCCCCAACCTCCCCTTTTTCCCGAAGAAGGAAAACCTGATGTATAAAAACTAAAAAGAGTTTCCAATCCCTAAAAATTACATACACTTTTTGGAATTATCTCTCTCTACTTTTGTGCATTGTGCATTTCCATTTTAGACGTATACTTTTTTCTTAAATCAAAATTTGAGTTTTCACTTTTCCCTTCATCTCGTAGAAAAAAATGAGATGAAAGGCAAATAGATCACAACGAAATGAAAATCTTACAGTTTATGTAAAGAAAAAATTTAAAGGAATAACAAATGTAAGTAAAGAAAATTTATTCACACACCGCAAATGAACACAAAAGTTTTTTTTTCCAAGTTTTGGAAATTCCACTAGTTCAACAACACCAATAGGTTGGAATTTTATAAGGAAGAGATTTTTCTACACGTTTTAAAAAATGGATACGCACGCTTGAAACATGTTAAAGATGCATATGACCTATGGATCCAAACCTTTTAAAGAGAACAATAAACGCTCATTAAACTCTCAAGTGAACGTGCAATGGGATATTTACCTAAGTCAAACAAGCCATTATTTTGCCCATTTACAAAAAGCTGACCTAACGATCATAGATGATTGTAAACTGATTTATCATGCGTAACAGGCTATAATTTTTGTAATTAATGAGTTATGGATTGGGAGTCAACAATCAATTAAAAATCCCCCTCCTCCCCCTTTTCCCGACGATGGAAAAACTTGATATATAAAAACTAAAAATAGTTTACAATCCCAAAAAATTATAGACACTTTTTGGAATTATCTCTCTCTACAGTTGTGCATTGAGCATTTCCATTTTAGATATATACTTTTTTTTCTGAAATCAAAACTTGAGTTTTTACCTTTCCCTTCATCTCGTAGAAAAAAAATGAGATAAAAGGCAAATAGATCACAACGAAATTAAAATCTTACAGTTTATGTATAGAAAAAACTTAAAGAAATAACAAATGTAAGTAAAGAAATTTTTTTCACACACCTCAAATGAACACAACAGTTTTGTAATCCATGTTTGGGTAACTCCACTACTTCAGCAAGCCCAATAGCTTGGAATTTAATAAGAAAGAGGTTTTTCTAAACCTGATTTAAAAATTGATATGCATGCTTGAACCATGTTACAGATTCAAATGACCTATGGATCCAAGCCTTTTAAAGATAATAGAAAAATTCTCATTAAATTCTCACGTGAACATGAGGTGGGATATTTACCTGAGTCAAACAAGCTATTATTTTGCCCATTTACAAAAAGTTGACCTAACGATCATAGATGATTGTAAATTTATTAATCATCTGTAACTGGCTATATTTTTTTTAAGGAATGACTTATGATTGGGAGTCAACACTCAATTAAAAATCCCTCGCCTCCCCCTTTTCCCGACGATTGCAAAACCTGATATATAAAAACTAAAAAGAGTTTACTATCCCTAAAAATTACAGACACTTTTTGAAATTATCTCTCTCTACATTTGTGCATTGTGCTTTTCCATTTTAGTTGTATATTTTTTCTGAAATCAAAACTTGAGTTTTCATTTTTCCCTTCATCTCGTAGACAAAAAAAAAGATAAAAAGCAAATAGTTCACAACGAAATGAAAATTTTACTGTTTATGTAAGGAAAAAATTAAAACCCAAAAAAAATGTAAGTAAAGAAAATTGATTCACACACCACAAATGAACACCAAAGTTTTGTTATCCAAGTTTTGGAAATTCCACTAGTTCAACAACCCCAATAGCTTGGAATTTTATAAGAAAGAGATTTTTGTACACATGTTTCAAAAAATGAATATGCATGCTTGAAACATGTTAAAGATGCAAATGACATATGGATCCAAACTTTTTAAAGAGAATAAAAAATACTCATTAAATTCTAAAGTGAACGTGCGGTGGTATATTTACCCGAGTCAAACAAGCCATTATTTTGCCCATTTACAAAAAGCTGATCGAAGGATCATAGGTGATTGTAAAGTGATTTATCATGCTTAACGGGCTATATTTTTTTAAGGAATGACTTATGAATTGGGAGTCAACACTCATTAAAAATCCCCCGCCTCCCCTTTTTCTCGACAATGGCAGAACCTGATATATACAAATTAAAAAGAGTTTACAATCCCTTAAAATTACAAACACTTTTTGGAATTATCTCTCTGTACATTTGTGCATTGTGCATTTCCATTGTAGATGTATACTTTTTTCTTAAATCAAAACTTGAGTTTTCTCTTTCACCTTCATCTTGTAGACAAAAAAGAGATAAAAGGCATATAGATCACAACGAAATGAAAATTTTAGATTTTACGTATGGAAAAAATTTAAAGCAATAATAAATGTAAGTAAAGAAATTTTTCACACACCACTAATGAAAGCAAAAGTTTTGTTATCCAAGTTTGGGAAATTCCACTAGTTCAACAACCCCAATAGCTTGAAATTTTATAAGAAAGAGACTTTTATACACATGTTTTAAAAAATGGATATGGATGCTTGAACATGTTAATGGTGCAAATGACCTATTGATCCAAACCCTTTAAAGAGAATAACAAACGCTCTTTAAATTCTCATGTGAACGTGCGGTGGAATATTTACCCGAGTCAAACAAGCCATTATTTGCCCATTTACAAAAACCTGACCTAACGATCATAGATGATTGCAAAGAGATTTATCATGTTTAATGGGCTATATTTTTGTAAGGAATGACTTATGGATTGGGAGTCAACACTCAGTTACAAATCCCCCACCTTCCCCTTTTCCCGATGATGGCAAAACTTGATATTTAAAAAATAAACAGAGTTTACAATCCTTTAAAATTATAGACACTTTTTGTAATTATCTCTCTACATTTGTGCATTGTGGATTTCCATTTTAGATGTATTCTTTTTTCTTAAATCAAAACTTGAGTTTTCACTTTTTCCCTTCTTCTCGTAGATAAAAAAGAGATAAAAGGCAAATAAATCACAACGAAATGAAAATTTTACAGTCTATGTATGGATAGCATATAAAGCAATAAAAAATGTAAGTAAAGAAAATTTATTTACACACCACAAATGAACACAAAACTTTTGTTATCCATGTTTGGGACATTCCACTAGTTCAACAATCCCAATAGCTTGGAATTGAATAAGAAAGAGATTTTTCTACACATGTTTTAAAAAATGGATATGCATGCTTGAAACATGTTAAGGATGCAAATGACCTATGGATCCAAACCTTTTAAAGACAATAACAAACGCTCATTAAATTCTCAAGTGAACATGCGGTGGGATATTAACCCAAGTCAAGCAACCCATTATTTTGCCATTTAAAAAAAGCTAACTTAACTATCATAGTTAATTGTAAAGCAATTTATCATGCGTAACGGGCTTTATTTTTGTAAGGAATCACATATGGATAGGGAGTCCGCACGCAGTTAAAAATCCCTCGCATACCCCTATTCCCGACAATGGAAAAACCTGATATTTAAAAACTAAAAAGAGTTTACAATCCCTAAAAATTACAGACACTTTTTGGAATTATCTCTTTCTACATTTGTGCATTGTGCATTTCCATTTTAGATGTATACTTGTTTCTTAAATCAAAACTTGATTTTTCACTTTTTCCTTCATCTCGTAGACAAAAAAGAGATAAAAGGCAAATAGATCACAACGAAATAAAAATTTTAAAGTTTATGTATGAAAAAAATTTAAAGCAATAACAAATGTAAGTAAATAAAATTTATTCACACACCACAAATGAACACAAAAGTTTTGTTATCCATGTAAGGGAAATTCCTCTACTTCAACCCCCATAGCTTGGAATTTTATAAGAAAGATATTTTTCTACACATGTTTCAAAAAATGGATATGCATGCTTGAAACATGTTAAAGATTCAAATGAACTATGGATCCAAACCTTTTAAAGATAATAAAAAACGTTCATTAAATTCTGAAGTGAACGTGCGGTGGGATACTTACCCGAGTCAAACAAGCCATTATTTTGCCCATTTACAAAAAGTTGACCTAACGGTCATAGATAAATATATAGTTATTTATCATGCGTATCGGGCTATATTTTTGTAAGTAATGAGTTATGGATTGGGAGACAACAATCAATTAAAAATCCCCCGCCTCCCCCTTTTCCCAATGATAGCAAAACCGCATACATAAAAACTAAAAAGAGTTTACAATCCCTAAAAATTACAGACACTTTTTTGAATTATCTCTTTGTATATTTGTGCATTGTGCATTTCCATTTTAGACATATACTATTTTCATAAACCAAAATTTGAGTTTTCACTTTTCCCTTCATCTCGTAGACAAAAAAGACATAAAAGGCAAATAGTTCACCACAAAATGAAAATTTTAAAGTTTATGTATGGAAAAAATTTAAAGCAATAAAAAATGTAAGAAAATAAAATTTATTCACAAGCTACAAATGAACACAAAAGTTTTAGTATCCATGTCTGGGAAATTCAACTAGTTCAACAACCCCAATATCTTCGAATTTAATTAGAAAGAGATTTTTCTACACATGCTTTAAAAAATGGATATGCATGCTTGAAACATGTTAAAGATGCAAATGACTATGGATCCAAACCTTTTAAGGAGAATAAAAAACTCTCATCAAATTCTCAAGTGAACGTTCGGTGGGATATTTACACGAGTCAAACAAGCCATTACTTTGCCCATTTACAAAAAGCTGACCAAACGAACATAGATGATTGTAAAGTAATTTTTCATGCGTAACGGGCTATATGTTTGTAAGTAATGAGTTATGAATTGGGAGTCAACAATATATTAAAAATCCCCCGCCTCCCCCTTTTCCTGACAATGGCAAAACCTGATATATAAAAACTATAAAGAGTTTACAATCCCAAAAAATTACGGACACTTTTTGGAATTATCTCTCTCTACATTTGTGCATTGTGCATTTCCATTTTAGATATATACTTTTTTCTTAAATCAAAACTTGAGTTTTCACCTTTCCCTTCATCTTGTAGACAAAAAAGAGATAAAAGGCAAATAGATCACAATGAAATGAAAATTTTAGTGTTTATGTATGGAAACAATTTAAAGCAATAACAAATGTAAGTAAAGAAAATTTATTAACACACCACAATTGAACACAAAAGTTTTGTTATCTAAGTTTTGGAAATTCCACTAGTTCAAGAACCCCAATAACTTGGAATTTTATAAGAAAGAGGTTTTTCTTCACACGTTTTAAAAAATGGATATGCATGCTTGATACATGTTAAAGATATAAATGACCTATGGATCCAAACGCTCATTAAATTCACAAGTGAACATGCGGTGGGATATTTTGTCCATTGACAAAAACCTGACCTAACGATCACAGATGATTGTAAAGTGATTTATCATGTGTAACAGGCTATATTTTTTTAAGGAATGACTTATGGATTGGGAGTCAACACTCAGTTTAAAATCCCTCGCCTCCCCCTTTTCCCGACGATGCCAAAATCTGATAAAAAAAACTAAAAATATTTTACTATCCATAAAAATTAAAGACACTTTTTGGAATTAAATCAAAACTTGAGTTTTCACTTTTCCCTTAATCTCGTAGACAAAAAAGAGATTAAAGGCAAAAAGATCTCAACGAAATGAAAATTTTAGAGTTTACATATGGAAAATATTTTAAGCATTAACAAATGTAAGTAAATAAAATTTATGCACACACCACAAATGAACACAAAAGTTTTGTTATCCAAGTTTTGGAAATTCTACTAGATCAACAACCTCAATAGCTTGGAATTTTATAAGAAAGAGACTTTTCTACACATATTTTAAAAAAATGGATTTCGTTTCTTGAAACATGTTAAAGATGGAAAAGACCTATGGATTCAAAAATTTTAAAGATAATAACAAACGCTTATTAAATTCTCAAGTGAACGCGCGGTGGGATATTTACCCTAGTCAAACAAGCCATTATTTTACCCATATTGAAAAAGCTGTCCTAATGATCATACATTAATTTCAAGTGATTTATCATGCGTAACGGGCTATATTTTTGTAAGGAATAACTTATAGATTGGGAGTCAACACTCAGTTAAAAATCCTCTGCCTCCCCCTTTTCCTAACGTTGGCTAAACCTGATATATATAAAAATTAAAAAGAGTTTACAACCCCTAAAAATTACAGACACTTTTTTGAATTATCTCTCTCTGTGTTTGTGCATTGTACATTTCCATTTTAGATGTATACTTTTTTCTTAAATCAAAACTTGAGTTTTCATTTTTCCCTTCATCTCGTAGACAAAAAAGAGAAAAAAGGCAAATTGATCACAACGAAATGAAAATTTTAGGGTTTATGCATAGAAAAAATTTAAAGCAATAAAAATTGTATGTAAAGAAAATTTATTCCCACACCACAAATGAACACAAAAGTTTTGTTATCCAAGTTTTGGAAATTCTACTAGATCAACAACTCTAATAGCTTGGAATTTTATAAGAAAGAGACTTTTCTACACATGTTTTAAAAAATGGAAATGCATGCTTGAAACATGTTAAAGATGCAAAAGACCTATGGATCCAAACCTTTTAAAAATAATAACAAACGCTCATTAAATTCTCAAGTGAACGTGCGGTGGGATATTTACCCTAGTCAAACAGGCCATTATTTAGGCCAATTTCAAAAAGTTGAGGTAATGATCATAGATTATTCTCAAGTAATTTATCATGATTATTGGGCTATATTTTTGGAAGGAATGACTTATAAATTGGGAGTCAACACTCAGTTAAAAATCCCCCGCCTCCCCCTTTTCCCGATGATGTCGAAACCTGATATATAAAAATTAAAAAGAGTTTACAATCCCTAAAAATTACAGACACTTTTCGGAATTATCTCTCTCTACATTTGTGCATTGTGCATTTCCATTTTTGATGTATACTTTTTTCTTAATCGACACTTGAGTTTTAATTTTTTCCTTCATCTCGTAGACAAAAAAAAGATAAAAGGCAAAAAGATCACAATGAAATGAAAATTGTAGAGTTTATGTATGGAAGAACTTTAAAGAAATAACAAATGTAAGTAAATAAAATTTATTCACAAACCACCAATGAATAGAAAAGTTTTACTATCCAAGTTTTGGAAATTCCACTAGTTCAACCCTCATAGTTTGGAATTTTATAAGAAATTTTTTTTTCTACACATGCTTTAAAAAATGAATATGCATGCTTGAAACATGTTAAAGATGCAAACGACCTATGGATCCAAACCTTTTGAAGAGAATAACAAACTCTCATTAACTTCTCAAGTGAACTTGAGGTGGGATATTTAGAGGAGTCAAACCAGCCATTATTTTGCCCATTTAAATCAAGCTGACCTAACGATCATACATGATTGTAAACTGATTTATCATGCATAACATGCTATATATTTTTATGGAATAACTTATGGATTGGGAGTCAACACACAGTTAAAAATCCCCTGCTTTCCCCTTTTCCCGATGACGCCAAAACTTGATATATAAAAACTAAAATGAGTTTACAATCCAAAAAAATTACAGACAATTTTTGGAATTATCTCTCTCTACATTTGTGCATTCTGCATTTCCATTTTAGATGTAAACTTTGTTGTTAAATCAAAACCTCAGTTTTCACTTTTCCCTTCATCTCGTAGACAAAAAAGAGATAAATAGCAAATAGATCACAACGAAATGAAAATTTTAAAGTTTATGTATGGAAAAAATTTAAAGAAATAAAAAATTTAAGAAAATAAAATTTATTCACACACCACAAATGAACACAAAAGTTTTGTTATCCAAGTTTTGGAAATTCTACTAGATCAACAACCCCAACAACTTGGAATTTTATAAGAAAGAGACTTTTCAAGACATTTTTAAAAAATGGATATGCATGCTTGAAACATGTTAAAGATGTAAAAGACCTATGGATAAAAAACTTTTAAAGATAATAACAAACACTCATTAAATTCTTAAGTGAACCCGTGATGGGATATTTACCCTACTTAAACAAGGCATTATTTTTCCCATTTTCAAAAAGCTGACCTAAAGATCATAGATTATTGTCAACTGATTTATCATGCATAACGGGGTATTTTTTGTAAGGAATGACTTATAGATTGGGAGTCAATACACAGTTAAAAATCCACCGCCACCCCCTTTTCCCGACGATGGCGAAACCTGATATATAAAAATTAAAAAGATTTTACAATACCTAAAAACTAAAGACACTTTTTGGAATTATTTCTCTCTACATTTTTTCATTGTGCATTTCCATTTTTTATGTATATTTTTTTTCTTAAATCAACACTTGGGTTTTAATCTTTTCCTTCATCTCATAGATAAAAAAGAGATAAAAGGCAAAAAGATCACGGTGAAATAAAAATTTTAGAGTTTATGTATGCAAGAAATTTAAAGAAATAACAAATGTATGTAAAGAAAATTTATTTAAAAACCACCAATGAACAGAAAAGTTTTGTAATCCAAGTTTTCGAAATTCCACTATTTCAACCCCAATAGCTTGGAATTTTATAAGAAAAAGATTTTTCTACACATGCTTTAAAAACTAGATATGCATGCTCAAAACATGTTAAAGATGCAAACGACCTATGGATCCAAACCTTTTAAAGAAAATAACAAACGCTCATTAAATTCTCAAGTGAACTGGCGTTGGGATATTTAGCCGAGTCAACCAGCCATTATTTTGCCCATTTACATCAAGCTGACCTAACGATCATACATGATTGTAATGTGATTTATCATGTATAACATGCCATATATTTGTATGGAATGACTTATGGATTGGGAGTCAACACTCAGTTAAAAATCCCTCATCTTCCCCTTTTCCTGACGATGCCAAAACATGATATATAAAAACTAAAAAGAGTTTAAAATCCCAAAACATTATAGACACATTTTGGAATTATCTCTCTCTACATTTGTGCAATTTGCATTTTCATTTTTGATGTAAACTTTTTTGTTAAATAAAAACTTGAGTTTTCACTTTTTCCTTCATCTCGTAGACAAAAAAGAGATAAAAGGCAAATAGATCACAAAGAACTGAAAATTTTAGAGCTTATGTATGGAAAAAAAATTAAAGCAATAACAAATTTATGAAAAGAAAATTTAACTGTCAAAAGTTTTGTTATCCAAGTTTGGAAAATTTCACTAGTTCGACAACCCCAATAGCTTTGAATTTTATAAGAAAGAGACTTTTGTACACATGTTTAAAAAAATAGATATGCATGCTTGTAACATGTTAAAGAAGCAAATGACCTATGGATCCAAATGTTTTAAAGATAATAACAAACTCTCATTAAATTCTCAAGAGGACATTCGGTGGGATATTTACCCGAGTCAAACAAGCCATTATTTTGCTCATTTACAAATAGCTAACCTAACGATCATAAATGATTTTAAAGTGATTTATCATGCATAACGGGCTATATTTTTGTAAAGAATGACTTATAGATTGGGAGTCAACACTCAACTAAAAATCCTCCGCCTCCCCCTTTTCCCAATGTTGGCAAAACCTGATATATATAAAAATTAAAAAGAGTTTACAACCCCTAAAAATTATAGACAATTTTTTGAATTATCTCTCTCTGCATTTGTGCATTGTACATTTTCATTTTAGATGTATACTTTTTTCTTAAATCAAAACTTGTGTTTTCACTTTACCCTTCATCGCGTAGACAAAAAAGAGATACAAGGCAAATAGATCACAACGAAATGAAAATTTTAGAGTTTATGCATGGGAAAAATTTTAAGAAATTAAAAATCTAAGTAAAGAAAATTTATTCACACACCACAAATGAAAAAAAAAAGTTTTGTTATCCAAGTTTTGGAAATTCTACTAGATCAACAACTCCAATAGCTTGGAATTTTATAAGAAAGAGACTTTTCCACACATGTTTTAAAAAATGGATATGCATGCTTGAAACATGTTAAAGATGCAAAATACCTATGGATCCAAAACTTTTAAAGATAATAACAAACGCTCATTAAATTCTCAAGTAAACGTGAGGTGGGATATTTACCCTAGTGAAACAAGCCATTATTTAGCCCAATTTCAAAAAGCTGACCTAACGATCATAGATTATTCTCAAGTGATTTATCATGAGTAATGGGCTATATTTTTGTAAGGAATGACTTACAGATTGGGAGTCAACACTCAGTTAAAAATCCCCCGCCTCCCCCTTTTCCCGGTGATGTCGAAACCTGATATATAAAAATTAAAAAGAGTTTACAATCCCTAAAAATTATAGACACATTTCAGAATTATCTCTCTCTAAATTTTTGCATTGTGCATTTCCATTTTTTATGTATACTTTTTTCTTAAATCAACACTTGAGTTTTAATTTTTTCCTTCATTTCGTAGACAAAAAAGAGATAAAAGGCAAAAAGATCACAATGAAATAAAAATTTTAGAGTTTATGTATGGAAGAACTTTAAAGAAATAACAAATGTAAGTAAAGAAAATTTATTCACAAACCACCAATGAACAAAAATGTTTTGTTATCCAAGTTTTGAAAATTCCACTAGTTCATCCCAATAGCTTGGAATTTTATAAGAAATAAATTTTTGTACACATGCTTTAAAAAATGTATAGGCATGCTTGTAACATGTTAAAAATTCAAACGGCCTATGGATCCAAACCTTTTAAAGAGAATAACAAACGCTCATTAAATTCTCAAGTGAACTTGTGGTGGGATATTTACCCGAGTCAAACCAGCCTTTATTTTGCCCATTTACATCAAGTTGACCCAACAATCATACATGATTGTAAAGTTATTTATCATGCATAAGAGTATGGAATGACTTATGGATTGGGAGTTAACACTCAGTTAAAAATCCAAAACTTGGATAACAAAATTTTTGTGTTCATTTGTGGTGTGTGAATAAATGTTCTTTACTTACATTTGTTATTGCTTTAAATTTTTTGCATACATAAACTCTAAAATTTTCATTTCATTGTGATCTATTTGCATTTTATCTTTTTTTTATAAACGATGAAGGGAAAAGTGAAAATTCATGTTTTCAATTAAGAAAAAAGTATACATCTAAAAAGGAAATGCAAAATGAACAAATGTGTAGGGAGATAATTCCAAAAAGTGTCTGTAATTTTTAAGGATTTAAACTCTTTATAGTTTTTATATATCAGGTTTTGCAATCGTCTGGATAAGGGGCAGGGGATAATTAACTGAGTGTTGACTCCCAATTCATAAGTCATTACTTACAAAAAAATAGCCCGTTACACATGATATATCACTTTACAATCATCTATGATCGTTAGGTCAGCTTTTTGTAAATGGGGAAAATTGTCGCTTATTTGACTCGGGTAAATATCCCACCGCACGTTCACTTGAGAATTTAATGAGCATTTGTTATTCTCTTTAAAAGGTTTGGATCCATAGGTCTTTTGCATCTTTAACATGTTTCAGGAATGCATATCCATTTTTTAAAACATGTGTAGAAAAATCTCTTTCTTTTCAAATACCAAGCTATTGGGGTTGAATTAGAGAAATTTTCCAAACTTGGATAACAAAACTTTTGGGTTCATTTGTGGTGTGTGAATAAATTTTCTTTACTTACATTTTTTATTGCTTTAAATTTTTTCCTTACATAAACTCTAAAATTTTCATTTCGTTGTGATCTATTTGCCTTTTATCTCTTTTTTTCTACGAGATGAAGGGAAAAGTGAAAACTCATGTTTTGATTTAAGGAAAAAGTATATAGCTAAAATGGACATGCAAAATGCACAAATGTAGAGAGTGATAATTCCAAAAAGTATCTGTAATTTTTAGGGATTGTAAGCTCTTTTTAGTTTTTATATATCAGGTTTTCCAATCATCAGGAAATGGGGGAGGTGAGGGATTTTCAACTGAGTGTTGACTCCCAATCCATAAGTCATTCCTTACAAAAATATAGCTCATTACGCAAGATAAATCACTTTACAATCATCTATGATCGTTAGGTCAGATTTTTTTTAAATGGGCAAAATAATGTCTTGTTTGACTCGGGTAAATATCCTACCACACGTTCACTTGAGAATTTAATGAGCGTTTGTTATTCTCTTTAAAAGGCTTGGATCCATAAGTCAGTTTATTCTTTAACTTGTTTCAAGCATTCATATCCATTTTTTAAAACATGTGTAGAAAAATCTCTTTCCTATAAAATTCCATGCTATTGGGGTTGAACTAGTGGAATTTCCCAAATTTGGATAACAAAACTATTGTGCTCATTTGTGGTGTGTGAATAAATTTTATTTACTTACATTTTGTATTGTTTTAAATTTTTTATAAACATAAACTCTAAAATTTTCATTTCGTTGTGATCTATTTGCCTTTTATCTCTTTTATGTCTACGAGATGAAGGGAAAAGTGAAAACTCAAGTTTTGATTTAAGAAAAAGGTATAGATCTAAAAAGGAAATTAACAATGCACAAATATAGACGGAGATAATTCCAAAATGTTTCTATAATTTTAAAGGATTTGTAAACACTTTAAAGTTTTTATATATAAGGTTTTGCAATCGTTTAAAAAAAGGGGAGGCTGGGGCTTTTACTGTGTTGACTCCCAATCCATAAGTCATTCCTTAAAAAAATATAGCCTATTAAACATGATACATCACTTTATAATCATCTATGATCGTTAGGTCAGCATTTTGAAATGGGCAAAATAATGGCTTGTTTGACTCGGGTAAATATCCCATGGCACGTCACTTGAGAATTTATGGAGTTTTAGTTGTTCTCTTTAAAAGGTTTTGATCCATAGGTCATTTGCATTTTTAACATGTTTCAAGCATGGATATCGTTTTTTTAAAACATGTGTAGAAAAATCTCTTTCTTATAAAATTCAAAACTGTTGGGGTTGAAAAAGAGGAATTTCCCAAACTTTGATAAGAAAACTTTTGTGTTCATTTGTGGAGTGTGAATAAATTTTATTTACTTACATTTGTTATTGAATTAAACTTTTTCCATACATAAACTCTAAAATTTTCATTTCGTTGTGTTCTATTTGCATTTTATCTCTTTTTTTGTAACGAGATGAAGGGAAAAGAGAAAACTCAAGTTGTAATTTAAGAAAAAGTATACATCTAAAATAGAAATGCACAATGCACAAATTTAGAGAGACATAATTTCTAAGAGTGTCTGTAATTTTTAGGGATATTGTTTTTATATGTCTGGTTTTGCAATCGTCGAGAAAAGAGGGAGGCAGGGGATATGTAACTGAGTGTTGACACCCAATCCATAAGTCATTTGTTACAAAAATATAACTAGTTACGCATGATAAATCACTTTACAATCATCTATGATTGTTAGGTTAGGTTTTTGTAAATGGGCAAAATAAGGGCTTGTTTGACTCGGGTAAATATCCCACCGCACTTTCACTTGAGATTTTAATGAATATTTTTAATTATCTTTAAAAGGTTTGGATCCATAAGTCATTCCTTACAAAAATATAACCCGTTACGTATGATAAATCACTTTACAATCATCCATGATCTTTAGGTCAGTTTTTTCTAAATGGGCAAAATAATGGCTTGTTTGACTCGGGTAAATATCCCACAACACGTTCACTTGAGAATTTAATGAGCTTTTGTTATTTTATTTAAAAGGTTTGGATCCATTGGTCATTTGCATCTTTAACATGTTTCAAGCATGCATATCAAATTTTTGAAACATGTGTAGAAAAATATCTTTCTTATAAAATTCCAAGCTATTGGGGTTGAACTAGACGAATTTCCGAAACTTGGACAACAAAACTTTTGTGTTCATTTGTGGTGTGTGAATAAATTTTTTTTCCTTACATTTGTTATTTCTTTAATTTTTTTCCATACATAAACTCTAAAATTTTCATTTCGTTGTGTTCTATTTGCCTTTTATCTCTTTTTTCTCTACAAGATGAAGACAAAAGTGAAAACTCAAGTTTTGACTTAAGAAAAAAGTATACATCTAAAATTAAAATGCAGAATGCAAAAATGTAGTGGGTGATAATTCCAAAAATATTCTAAAATTTTTAGGGATAGTAAACTCTTTTTAGTTTTTATTTATCAGGTTTTGCAATCGTCAGGAAAAGGGGGAGGCGGGGGATTTTCAACTGTGTAGACTCCCAATCTATAAGTCATTCCTTAAAAAAATATAGCCGGTTATGCATGATAAATCACTTGCCAATCATATATGATCCTTAGGTCAGCTTCTTTAAATGGGAAAAATAACAGCATGTTTGACTCGAGTAAATATCCAACTGCACGTTCACTTGAGAATTTAATCAACCTTTGTAATTATTTTTAAAAGGTTTGGATCAATAGGTCATTTGCATCTTTAACATGTTTCAAGCATGCATATCCTTTTTTTAAAACATGTGTAGAAAAATCTCTTTCCTTTAAAAATCCAAGCTATTGGGGTTGAACGAGAGGAATTTCCCAAACTTGGATAACAAAAATTTTGTGTTCATTTGTGGTGTGTGAATAAAATTTCGTTACTGACATTGGTTATTTCTTTAAATTTTTTCCATACATAAACTCTAAAATTTTCATTTTGTTGTCATCTATTGTCCTTTTATCTCATTTTTTTCTACGAGATGAAAGGAAAAGTAAAAACTCAAGTTTTGATTTAAGAAAAAAGTATACATCTAAAATGGAAATGCACAATGCACAAATGTAGAGAGAGATAATTCCAAAAAGTGTCTTTAATTTTTAGGGATTGTAAACTCTTTTTAGGTTTTATATATCAGGTTTTGCAATCGTGGGGAAAAGAGGGAGGTGGGGAATTTTTAACTGAGTGTTATCTCCCAATCCATAAGTCATTCCTTACAAAAAAATTTCCCGTTATACATGATAAATCACTTTACAATCATCTATGATTGTTATGTCAATTGTTTGTAAATGGGAAAAATAATGGCTTGTTTGACTCGGGTAAATATCCCACCACATGTTCACTTGAGAATTTATAGAGCATTTGTTATTCTCTTTAAAAGGGTTGGATCCATAGGTCATTTGCATCTTGAACATGTTTTAAGCATGCAAATCCATTTTTTAAAACATGTGTAGAAAAATCTCTTTCATTTAAAATTCTAAGCTATTGGGGTTGAACTAGAGGAATTTCCAAAACTTGGGTAACAAAACTTTTGTGTTCATTTGTGGTGTGTGAATAAATTTTCTTTACATACATTTGTTATTGATTTAAATTTTTCAATTCATAAACTCTAAAATTTTCAATTCGTTGTGATCTATTTGCCTTTTATCTCTTTTTAGTCTACGTGATGAAGGGAAAAATGCTAATTCAAGTTTTGTTTTAAGAAAAAAGTATATATCTAAAAAGGAAATACACGATGCACAAATGTAGAGGGAGATAATTCCAAAAAGTGCCTATAATTTTAAGGGATTTTAAACTCATTTTAGTTTCTAGATATCAGGTTTTTCAATCGTTGGGAAAAGGGGGAGGCGGGGGATTTTTTAATGTGTTGACTCCCAATCCATAAGTCATTCGTTAAAAAAATATAGCCTGTTACGCATGATAAATCACTTTACAATCATCTATGATCATTAGGTTAGCTTTTTGTAAATGGCAAAAATAAAGGCTTGTTTGACTCGGGTAAATATCCCACCGCATGATCACTTGGGAATTTAATGAACGTTTATAAATATCTTTAAAAGGTTTTGATTCATAGGTTATTTGCATCTTTAAAATGTTTCAAGCATGCATATCCATTTTTTAAAACATGTGTAGAAAAATATCTTGTTATAAAATTCCAAGCAATTGGGGTTGAACTAGAGGAATTTTCCAAACATCGATAACAAAACTTTTGTGTTCATTTGTGGTGTGTGAATAAATTTTTTTTACTTACTTTTGTGATTGCTTTAAATTTTTTCCATGCATAAACTCCAAAATTTTCATTATGTTGTGTTCTATTTGTCTATGAGATGAATGGAAAAGTGAAAACTCAAGTTTTGATTTAAGAAAATAGTATACATCTAAAATTGAAATGCACAATGCAAAAATGAAGAACGAGATATTTCCAAAAAAATTTCCTAATTATAAGGGATTCTAAATTCTTTTTTTGGTTTTTATACATCGGGTTATGCAATCGTCGCGAAAAGGAGGAAGCGGGGGATTGAGTATTGACTCCCAATCCATAAGTCATTCCTTACAAACATATAGCCCGTTACGCATGATAAATCACTTTACATTCATCGATGATCGTAAGGTCAGCTTTTTGTAAATAGGAAAAATAATGGCGTGTTTGACTCGGGTAAATATCCCACTGCACGTTCACTTGAGAATTTAATGACCGTTTGTTATTCTATTTATAAGGTTTGGATAAATAGGTCATTTGCATCTTTAACATGTTTCAAGCATGCATATCCATTTTTTAAAACATGTGTAGAAAAATCTCTTTCTTATAAAATTCCAAGCTATTGGGGTTGAACTAGTGGAATTTCCCCAACTTTGATAACAAAACTTTTGTGTTCATTTGTAGTGTGTGAATAAATTTTATTTACTTACATTTTTTATTGCATTAAATTTTTTCCATACATAAACTCTAAAATTTTCATTTCGTTGTGATCTATTTGCCTTTTATCTCTTTTTTGTCTACGAGATGAAAAGAAAAATGAAAACTCAAGTTTTGATTTAAGAAAAAAGTATACATCTAAAATGAAAATGCACAATGCACAGATGTGGAGGGAGATAATTCAAAAAAGTGTCTATAATTTTTAGGGGTTGTAAACTCTTTATAATTTTTATATAATAGGTTTTGCAACTGTTGGGAAAAAGGGGAGGAGGAGGATTTTTAACTGTGTTGACTCCCAATCAATAAGTCATTCCTTACAAATATTTAGCTTGTTACGCATGATAAATCACTTTACAATCATCTATGATCGTTAGGTTAGCTTTTTGTAAATGGGCAAAATTATGGCTTGTTTGACTCGGCTAAATAGCCCACCGCACGTTCACTTGAGAATTTATAGAGTGTTTGTCATTCTCTTTAAAAGGTTTGGATCCATAGGTCATTTGCATCTTTAACATGTTTCAAGTCTGCATATCCATTTTTTAAAACATGTGTAGAAAAATCTCTTTCTTATAAAATTCCAAGCTATTAGGGTAGAACTAGAGGAATTTCCCAAATTTGGATAACAAAATTTTTGTGTTCGTTTGTGCTGTGTGGATAAATTTTCTTTTCTTACATTTGTTATTGCTATAAATTTTTTCCATACAAAAACTATAAAATTTTCATTTCGTTGTGATCTATTTGAATTTTATCTCTTTTTTGTAAACGTGATGAAGGGAAAAGTGAAAAATCATGTTTTCATTTAATAAAAAAGAAAACATCTAAAATGGAAATGCTAAATGCACAAATGTGGAGAGAGATAATTCCAAAAAGTGTCTATAATTTTTAGGGATTGTAAACTCTTTTTAGTTTTTATACATCAGGTTTTGCAATCGTTGGGAAAAGGGGGAGGCGGGGGATAATTAATTGAGGGTTGACTCCCACTCAATAAGTCCTTACTTACAAAAATATAGCCCGTTACGCAAGATAAATCACTTTACAATCATCAATGATCATTAGATCTGCTTTTTGTAAATGGGGAAAATTATGGCTTATTTGACTCAGGTGAATATCCAACCGCAAATTCACTTGAGAATTTAATGTGCGTTTGTTATTCTCTTTAAAGGTTTGGATCCATAGGTCTTTTGCATCTTTAACATGTTTCAAGCATGCATACCCATTTTTTAAAACATGTGCAGAAAAATCTCTGTCTTATAAAATTCCAAGCTATTGGGGTTGAACTAGAGGAATTTCCCAAACTTGGATAACAAAAATTTTGTGTTCATTTGTGGTGTGTGAATAAATTTTATTTACTTACATTTTTTATTGCTTTAAATTTTTTCCATACATAAACTCTAAAATTTTTATTTCGTAGTGATCTATTTGCTTTTTATCTCTTTTTTGTCTATGAGATGAAGGGAAAAGTTAAAAATCAAGTTTTGATTTAAGAAAAAAGTATACATCTAAAATGGAAATGCACCATGCACAAATGTAGAGAGTGATAATTCCAAAAAGTATCTATAATTTTTGGGGATTGTAAACTCTTTTTAGTTTTTATATATCAGGTTTTCCAATTGTCGGGAAATGATGGAGGCGGGGGATTTTTAACTGAGTGTTGACTCCCTATTCATAAGTCATTCCTTAAAAAAATATAGCCCATTACACAAGATAAATCACTTTACAATCATTTATGATTGATAGGTCAGCTTTTGTAAATGGGAAAAATAACAGCTTGTTTGGCTCGAGTAAATATCCAACTGCACATTCACCTGAGAATTTAATCAACCTTTGTAATTATTTTTAAAAGGTTTGGATCTATAGGTCTTTTGCATCTTTAACATGTTTCAAGCATGCATATCCATTTTTTAAAACATATGTAGAAAAATTTCTTTCCTTTAAAAATCCAAGCTATTGGGGTTGAACGAGAGGAATTTCCCAAACTTGGATAACAAAAATTTAGTGTTCATTTGTGGTGTGTGAATAAAATTTCGTTACTGAAATTTGTTATTGCTTTAAATTTTTTCCATACATAAACTCTAAAATTTTCATTTCATTGTCATCTATTGTCCTTTTATCTCATTTTTTTTCTACGAGATGAAAGGAAAAGTGAAAACTCAAGTTTTGATTTAAGAAAAAAGTATACATCTAAAATGGAAATGCACAATGCACAAATGTAGAGAGAGATAATTCCAAAAAGTGTCTTTAATTTTTAGGGATTGTAATCTCTTTTTTGGTTTTATATATCAGGTTTTGCAATCGTGGGGAAAAGAGGGAGGTGGGGGATTTTTAACTAAGTGTTATCTCCCAATCCATAAGCCCTTCCATCCAATAATATTTCCCGTTACCCTTGATAAATAACTTTACAATCATCTATGATCGTTGGGTTAGCTTTTGTAAATGGGCAAAATAAGGGCTTGTTTGACTCGGGTAAATATCCCACCGCACGTTCACTTGAGAATTTAATGAGCTTCTGCTATTCTATTTAAAAGGTTTGGATCCATAGGTCATTTGCATCTTTAACATGTTTCAAGCATGCATATCAATTTTTTAAACACATGTGTAGAAAAATATCTTTCTTATAAAATTCCATGCTATTGGGGTTGAACTAGTGGAATTTCCCAAACTTGGACAACAAAACTTTTGAGTTCATTTGTGGTGTGTGAATAAATTCTATTTACTTACATTTCAAATAACTTTAAATTTTTTCCATACATAAACTCTAAAATTTTCATTTCGTTGTGATCTATTTGCCTTTTATCTCTTTTTTGTCTACAAGAAGAAGGAAAAAGTGAGAAGTCAAGTTTTGATTTAAGAAAATAGTATACATCTAAAATGGATATGCACAAAGCAAAAATGTAGAGGGAGATAAATAAAAAAAGTGTCTATAATTTTTAGGAATTTTAAACTCTTTTAAGTTATTATATATTAGGTTTTTGCAATCATTGGGGAAAAGGGGAGGCGGGGGATTTTTAACTGTGTTGACTCCCAATCCATAAGTCATTCCTTACAAAAACATTTCCCGTTATGCATGATAATCACTTTACAATCATCTATGATCATTATTTCAGCTTTTTGTAAATGGGAAAAATAATGGCTTGTTTGGCTGGGGTAAATATCCCACCGCACGTTCACTTGAGAATTTATAGAGCATTTGTTATTCTCTTTAAAAGGGTTGGATCCATAGGTCATTTGCATCTTGAACATGTTTCAAGCATGCAAATCCATTTTTTAAAAAATGTGTAGAAAAATCTCTTTCATATAAAATTCTAAGCTATTGGGGTTGAACTAGAGGAATTTCCAAAACTTGGGTAAAAAAAGTTTTGTGTTCATTTGTGGTGTGTGAATAAATTTTCTTTACATACATTTGTTATTACTTTAATTTTTTTACTAACATAAACTCTAAAACTTTCATTTCGTTGTGATCTATTTGCCTTTTATCTCTTTTCTTTTTACGAGATGATGGGAAAAGTGAAACCTCAAGTTTTGATTTAGGAAAAAAGTATACATTTAAAATGGAAATTCACAATGCACAATTGTAGAGAGAGATAATTCCAAAAAGTATCTGTAATTTTTTTGGATTCTAAACTCTTTTTAGTTTTTATATATCAAGTTTTGCAATCGTCGGGAAAAGGGGGAGGCGGGGGATTTTTAACTGAGTATTAAATCCCAATCCATAAGTCCTTCGTTACAAAAATATAACCCATTATGCAAGATAAATCACTTTAAAATCATCTATGATCGTTAGGTCAGCTTTTCTTAAATGGGCAAAATAATGTCTTGTTCGACTCGTGTAAATATCCCACCGCACGTTCACTTGAGAATTTAATGACCATTTTTTATTCTCTTTAAAAGGTTTGGATCTATAAATCAGTTGATTCTTTAACATCTTTCAAGCATGCATATCCATTTTTTCAAACATGTGTAGAAAAATCTTTTTCTTATAAAATTCCAAGCAATTGGGGTTGAACTAGTCGAATTTCCCAAACTAGGATAACAAAACTTTTGTGTTCATTTGTGGTGTGTGAATAAATTTTCTTTACTTAAATTTGTTATTGATTTAAATTTTTTCCACTCATAAACTCTAAAATTTTCAATTGGTTGTGATCTATTTGCCTTTTACCTCTTTTTAGTCTACGTGATGAAGGGAAAATTGCTAATTCAAGTTTTTTTTAAGAAAAAAGTATACATCTAAAAAGGAAATGCACAATGCAAAAATTTAGAGGGAGATAATTCCAAAAAGTGTCTATAATTTTAAGGGATTTTAAACTCATTTAAGTTTCTAGATATCAGGTTTTTCATTCGTCAGGAAAAGGGGGAGGCGGGGAATTTTTTACTGTGTTGACTCCCAATCCATAAGTCATTCGTTACAAAAACATAGCCTGTTACGCATGATAAATCACTTTACAATCATCTATGATCATTAGGTTAGCTTTTTATAGATGGCAAAAATAAAGGTTTGTTTGACTCGGGTAAATATCCCACCGCACGATCACTTGGGAATTTAATGAACGTTTGTGAATATATTTAAAAGGTTTGGATCCATAGGTTATTTTCATCTTTAAAATGTTTTAAGCATGCATATCCATTTTTTAAAACATGTCTAGAAAAATATCTTCTTATAAAATTCCAAGCTATTGGGGTTGAACTAGAGGAATTTTCCAAAAATCGATAACAAAACTTTTGTGTTCATTTGTGGTGTGTGAATAAATTTTCTTTAGTTACTTTTGTGATTGCTTTAAATTTTTTCCATACATAAACTCCAAAATTTTCATTTTGTTGTGATCTATTTGCCCTTTATCTCTTTTTTGTCTATGAGATGAAGGGAAAAGTGAAAACTCAAGTTTTGATTTAAGAAAATAGTATACATCTCAAATTGAAATACACAATGCACAAATGTAGAGCGAGATAATTCCAAAAAGCTTTCCTAATTTTGAGGGATTGTAAATTCTTTTTTGTTTTTATATATCAGGTTTTGCAATCGTCGCGAAAAGGAGGAAGCGGGGGATTGAGTATTGACTCCCAATCCATAAGTCATTCCTTACAAACATATAGCCCGTTACGCATGATAAATCACTTTACATTCATCTATGATCGTTAGGTCAGATTTTTGTAAATGGGCAAAATAATGGCTTGTTTGACTCGGGTAAATATCCCTCTGCACTTTCACTTGAGAATTTAATGACCTTTTCTTATTGTATTTATAAGGTTTGGATCCATAGGTCATTTGCATCTTTAACATGTTTCAAGCATGCATATCCATTTTTTAAAACATGTGTAGAAAAATCTCTTTCTTGTAAAATTCCAAGCTATTGGGGTTGAACTAGTGGAATTTCCCCAACTTTGATAACAAAAATTTTGTGTTCATTTGTAGTGTGTGAATAAATTTTATTTATTTACATTTTTTATTGCATTAAATTTTTTCCATACATAAACTCTAAAATTTTCATTTCGTTGTGATCTATTTGCCTTTTATCTCTTTTTTGTCTACGAGATGAAAAGAAAAATGAAAACTCAAGTTTTGATTTAAGAAAAAAGTATACATCTAAAATGAAAATGCACAATGCACAGATGAAGAGGGAGATAATTCAAAAAAGTGTCTATAATTTTAAGGGGTTGTAAACTCTTTATAATTTTTATATATCAGGTTTTGCAACTATTGGGAAAAAGGGGAGGTGGAGGATTTTTAACTGTGTTGACTCCCAATCAATAAGTCATTCCTTACAAATATTTAGCCCGTTACGCATGATAAATCACTTTACAATCATCTATGATCATTAGGTTAGCTTTTTGTAAATGGGCAAAATAATGGCTTGTTTGACTCGGGTAAATAGCCCACTGCACGTTCACTTGAGAATTTATAGAGTGTTTGTCATTCTCTTTAAAAGGTTTGGATCCATAGGTCATTTGCATCTTTAACATGTTTCAAGCATGCATATCCATTTTTTAAAACATGTGTAGAAAAATCTCTTTCTTATAAATTTCCAAGCTATTGGGGTAGAACTAGAGGAATTTCCCAAATTTGGATAACAAAATTTTTGTGTTCATTTGAGCTGTGTGAATAAATTTTATTTTCTTACATTCGTTATTGCTATAAATTTTTTCCATACAAAAACTATAAAATTTTCATTTCGTTGTGATCTATTTGAATTTTATCTCTTTTTTGTAAACGTGATGAAGGGAAAAGTGAAAAATCATGTTTTCATTTAATAAAAAAGAATAATTCTAAAATGGAAATACTAAATGCACAAATGTGGAGAGAGATAATTGCAAAACGTGTCTATAATTTATAGGGATTGTAAACTCTTTTTTGTTTTTATACATCATGTTTTGCAATCGTTGGGAAAAGGGGAGGCGGGGGATAATTAATTGAGGGTTGACTCCCACTCAATAAGTCCTTACTTACAAAAATATTGCCCGTTACGGAAGATAAATCACTTTAAAATCATCTATGATCGTTAGATCAGCTTTTTGTAAATGGGGAAAATTATGGCTTATTTGACATGGGTGAATATCCAACCGCACATTCACTTGAGAATTTAATGTGCGTCTGTTATTCTCTTTAAAATGTTTGGATCCATAGGTCTTTTGCATCTTTAACATGTTTCAAGTATGCATATCCATTTTTTAAAATTATGTGCAGAAAAATCTCTTTCTTATAAAATTCCAAGCTTTTGGGGTTGAACTAGAGGAATTTCCCAAACTTCGATAACAAAACTTTTGTGTTCATTTGTGGTGTGTGAATAAATATTCTTTACTTACATTTTTTATTGCTTTCAATTTTTTCCATACATAAACTCTAAAATTTTCATTTCGTAGTGATCTATTTGCTTTTTATATCTTTTTTGTCTATGAGATGAAGGGAAAAGTAAAAACTCAAGTTTTGATTTAAGAAAAAAGTATACATCTAAAATGGAAATGCACCATGCACAAATGTAGAGAGTGATAATTCCAAAAAGTATCTATAATTTTTGGGGATTGTAAACTCTTTTTAGTTTTTATATATCACGTTTTCCAATTGTCAGGAAATGAGGGAGGCGGGGGATTTTTAACTGAGTGTTGACTCCCTATTCATAAGTCATTCCTTACAAAAATATAGCCCATTACGTAAGATAAATCACTTTACAATCATCTATGATCGTTTGGTCGGCTTTTTTTAAATGGGCAAAATAATGTCTTGTTTGACTCGGGTAAATATCCCACTGCACGTTCATTTGCAAATTTAATGAGCATTTTTTATTCTCTTTAAAATGTTTGGATCCATAATTCAGTTGATTCTTTAACTTGTTTCAAGCATGCATATCCATTTATGTGTCAAAAAATGTCTTTCTTATAAAATTCCATGCTATTGGGGTTGAACTAGTTGAATTTCCCAAATTTGGATAACAAAACTTTTGTGTTCATTTATGGTGTGTGAATAAATTTTCTTTACTTACATTTGTTATTGCTTTAAATTTTTTTCCATACATAAAATCTAAAAATTTTATTTCGTTGTGATCTATTTGCCTTTTATCTCTTTTTTGTCTATGAGATGAAGGGAAAAGTGAAAACTCAAGTTTTGATTAAAGAAAAAAGTATATGTCTAAAAAGGAATTTAACAATGCACAAATGTAGAAGGAGATAATCCCAAAAAGTGTCTATAATTTTAAGGGATTGTAAAGACTTTTAAGTTTTTTTATATTAGGTTTTGCAATAGTTGGGAAAAGGGGGAGGCGGGGTCTTTTTTACTGTTGACTCCCAATCCATAAGTGATTCCTTACAAAAATATAGTCTATTAAACATGATAAATCACATTACAATCATCTCTGATCGTTAGGTCAGCTTTTTGTAAATGGGCAAAATAATGGCTTGTTTGACTCGGGTAAATATCCCACAGCACGTTCACTTGAGAATTTATAGAGTGTTTGTTATTCTCTTTAAAAGGTTTGGATCCATAGGTCATTTGCATCTTTAACATGTTTCAAGCATGGATATCCATTTTTTTAAACATGTGTAGAAAAATCTCTTTCTTATAAAATTCCAAACTATATGGGTTGAACAAGAGGAATTTCCCAAACTTGGATAAGAAAACTTTTGTGTTCAGTTGTGGAGTGTGAATAAATTTTATTTACTTACATTTGTTATTGAATTAAACTTTTTCTGTACATAAACTCTAAAAATTTCATATCATTGTGATTTATTTTCATTTTATCTCTTTTTTTTTAAACAAGATTAAGGGAAAAGTGAAAACTCAAGCTGTGATTTAAGAAAAAAGTATACATCTAAAATGGAAATGCACAATGCACAAATGTAGAGAGAGATAATTCCAAAACGTGTCTGTAATTTTTAGAGTTTGTAAACTCTTTTTAGTTTTTATATATCAGGTTTTGCAATCGTCAGGAAAAGAGGGAGGCGAGGGATACTTAACTAAGTGTTGACACCCAATCCATAAGTCATTCATTACAAAAATATAGCACGTTACACATGATAAATCACTTTACAATCATCTATGATCGTTAGGTTAGGTTTTTTTAAATGGAAAAAATAAGGGCTTGTTTGACTCGGGTAAATATCCCACCGCACGTTCACTTGAGAATTAAATGAACATTTTTAATTATCTTTAAAAATTTTGGATCCATAGGTCATTTGCATCTTTAACATGTTTCAAGCATGCATATCCATTTTTTGAAACATGTGTAGAAAAATATCTTTCTTATAAAATTCCAAGCTATTGGGGTTGAACTATAGGAATTTCCCTAACATGGATAAGAAAACTTTTTTGTTCATTTGTGGTGGGTGAATAAATTTTCTTTACTTAGATTTGTTATTGCTTCAAATTTTTTCCTTACATAAACTCTAAAATTTTCATTTCAATGTATTCTATTTGCCTTTTATCTCTTTTTTCTCTTCGAGATGAAGGGAAAAGTGAAAACTCAAGTTTTGATATATGAAAAAAAGTATAAATCTAAAATAAAAATGTAGAATGGAAAAATGCAGAGGGTGATAATTCCAAAAATACTCTACAGTTTTTAGGGATTGTAAACTCTTTTTAGTTTTTATTTATCAGGTTTTGCAATCGTCGGGAAAAGGGGGAGGCGAGGGATTTTTTACTGTGTAGACTCCCAATTCATAGATCATTCCTTAAAAAAATATAGCCGGTTATGCATGATAAATCACTTTAGAATCATCTGTGATCGTTAGGTCAGATTTTTGTAAATGGGCAAAATAACAACTTGTTTGACTCGAGTAAATATCCCACCACACATTATCTTCTGAATTTAATGAACGTTTGTAACTATTTTTATAAGGTTTGGATCCAAAGGTCATTTGCATCTTTAACAGTTTTCAAGCATGCATATCCATTTTTTAAAACATGTGTAGAAAAATCTCTTTCTAATAATATTTCAAGCTATTAGGGTTGAATGAGAGGAATCTCCCATACTTGGATAACCAAAATTTTATGTTCATTTGAGGTGTGTGAATAAAATTTTGTTACTTACATTTGTTATTGTTTTAAATTTTTTCCATACATAAACAATAAAAATTTCGTTTTGTTGGGATCTATTTGACTTTTATCTCTTTTTTATCTACGTGATGAAGGGAAAAGTGAAAACTCAAGTTTTTATTTAAGAAAAAAGTATATATCTAAAATGGAAATGCACAATGCACAAATGTAGAGAGAGATAATTCCAAAATGTTTCTGTAATTTTTAGGGATTGTAAACTATTTTTTGTTTTTATATATCTGGTTTTGCAATCGTCTAGAAAAGGGGGAAGTGGGGGGATTTTTAGCCGAATGTTGACTTCCAATCCATAAGTCATTCCTTACAAAAATATAGCCCGTTAAACAAGATAAATCACTTTACAATCATCTATGATCATTAGGTCAGCTTTTTGTAAATGGGAAAAATAATTGCTTGTTTCATTCGGGTAAATATCCAGCCGCACGTTGACTTGAGAATTTAATGAGAATTTGTTATTATCTTTAAATGGTTTGGATCCATAGGTCATTTTTTTTAACATGTTTCAAACTTGCATATCCATTTTTAAAACATGTGTTGAAAAATCACTTTCTTAAAAAATTCGAAGCTATTGGGGTTGTTGAACAAGTGGAATTTCCCAAACTTGCAAAACAAAACTTTTGTGTGCATTTGTGGCGTGTGAATCAATTTTTTTTACTTACATTTCTTATTGATTTAAATTTTTTCCATGCATAAACTCTAAAATTTTCATTTGGTTGTGATCTATTTGCCTTTTATCTCATTTTTGTCTACGAGATGAAGGGAAAAGTGAAAATTCAAGTTTTGATTTAATAAAAAAGTATACATCTAAAATGGAAATGCACAATGCACAAATGTAGAGAGAGATAAGTCACAAAAGTGTCTGTAATTTTTTGGGATTTTAAACTATTTTTAGTTTTTATATATCTGGTTTTGCAATCGTTTGGAAAGGGGGAGGTGGGGGGATTTAGGGTTTGATCCATAGTTCATTTGGATTTTTAACATGTTTCAAGCATGCATATCCATTTTTTAAAACATGTGTTGAAAAATCTCTTTCTTATAAAATTCGAAGCTATTGGGGTTGTTGAACAAGTGGAATTTCCAGAACTTGGATAACAAAATTTTTGTGTTTATTTGTGATGTGTGAATAAATTTTCTTTACTTACATTTCTTACTGTTTAAAATTTTTTCCATGTATTAACTCTAAAATTTTTTTTTGTTGTGATCTATTTGCCTTTTATCTCTTTTTTGTCTACGAGATGAAGGCAAATGTGAAAAATCAAGTTTTGATTTAAGAAGAAAGTATACAACTAAATTGGAAATGTACAATGCACAAATGCAGAGAGAAATAATTCCAAAAAGTGTCTGTATTTTTTAGGGATTGTAAAATATTTTCAGTTTTTATATATCAGATTTTGCAATCATTGAGAAAAGGGGGAGAATTGACTCCCAATCCATAAGACATTTCTTACAAAAAAAGCCTGTTATGCATGATAAACCACTTTACAATCATCTATGATCGTTAGGTTAGCTTTTCGTATGTGGGCAAAATAATGGCTTATTAGACTCGTGTAAATATCCCATCGCACGTTCACTTGAGAATTTAATGAGCGTTTGTTATTCTTTTTATAAGGTTGGATCCATGGGTCATTTGCATCTTTAACATGTTTCAAGCATGTATATCCATTTTTTAAAACATGTGTAGAAAAATCTCTTTCTTATAAAATTCCTAGCTATTGGGGTTGTTGAACTACTAAAATTTCCCAAACTTTGATAACAAAAATTTTGTGTTCATTTGTGGTGTGCGAGTAAATTTTCTTTACTTACATTTGTTATTTCTTTAAATTTTTTCCATGCATAAACTCTAAAATTTTCATTTTGTTGTGATCTATTTGCCTTTTATCTATTTTTTGTCTACCAGATGAAGGAAAAAGCGAAAACTCAAATTTTGTTTCAAGAGAAAAAAATACAACTAAAATGGAATTGCAAAATGCACAAATTTAGAGAGAGAAATTCCAAGAAGTCTCTATAATTTTCAGGGATTTTAAACACTTTTTAGTTTTTATATATCAGGTTTTGCAATCGTTTTGAAAAGGGGGAGGCGGGGGGATGTTTAACTAAGTGTTGACTCCCAACCCATAAGTCATTCCGTACAAAAAATATAGCCTGTTACGCATATTAAATCACTTTACAATCATCTATGATCGTTAGGTCAGCTTTTTTTAAATGGCCAAAATAATGGCTTGTTTGACTCGGGTAAATATCCCATCGCACGCTCACTGGGGAATTTAATGAGCGTTTGTTATTCTCATTATAAGGTTTGGATCCATAGGTCATTTGCATCTTTAACGTGTCTCAAGCATGCATATCCTTTTTTTAAAACATGTGTAGAAAAATCTCTTTATTATAAAATTCCAAGCAATTGGGGTTGTTGAACTATTGGAATTTCCCAAACTTGGATAAGAAAACTTTTGTGTTCATTTGTCCTGTGTGAATAAATTTTCTTTACTTACATTTGTTATTGCTTTGAATTTTTTCCATGTATAAACTCTCAAAATTTCATTTCGTTGTGATCTATTTGCCTTTTATCTCTTTTTTGTCTATGAGATGATGAAAAAAGTGAAAACTCAAGTTTTGATTTAAGAAAAAACTATCGATATAAAATGGGAATGCACAATGCACAAATGTAGAGAGACATAATTCCAAAAAGTGTCAGTAATTTTTAAGTGTTGTAAACTCTTTTTAGTTTTTATATATCAAGTTTTGCAATCGTCGGGAAAAGGGGGAGTTGGGGGATTTTTAATTGAGTGTTGACTCCCAATCCATAAGACAATCCTTACAAAAATATAGCCTGCTACGCATGATAAATCACTTTACAATCATCTATGATTGTTAGGTCAGCTTTTCGTAAATGGGAAAAATAATTGCTTGTTTGACTCGGGTAAATATCTCATCGCACGTTGACTTGAGAATTTAATGAGTATTTTTTATTCTCTTTAAAAGGTTTTGATCCATAGTTCATTTGAATTTTTAACATGTTTCAAGCATGCATATCCATTTTTTAAAACATGTGTTGAAAAATCTCTTTCTTATAAAATTCGAAGCTATTGGGGTTGTTGAACAAGTGGAATTTCCAGAACTTGGATAACAAAATTTTTGTGTTCATTTGTGATGTGTGAATAAATTTTCTTTACTTACATTTCTTATTGTTTAAAATTTTTTCCATGCATTAACTCTAAAATTTTTATTTTGTTCTGATCTATTTGCCTTTAATCTCTTTTTTGTCTACGAGATGAAGGCAAATGTGAAAAATCAAGTTTTGATATAAGAAGAAAGTATACAACTAAATTGGAAATGTAAATTGCACAAATGTAGAGAGAAATAATTCCCAAAAGTGTCTGTATTTTTTAGGGATTGTAAAATCTTTTCAGTTTTTATCTATCAGATTTTGCAATCGTCGAGAAAAGGGGGAGAATTGACTCCCAATCCATAAGTCATTCCTTACAAAAAAAAAGCCCCTTACACATGATAAACCACTTTACAATCATCTATGATCGTTAGGTTAGCTTTTCGTAAGTGGGCAAAATAATGGCTTATTAGACTCGTGTAAATATCCCACCGCATGTTCACTTGAGAATTTAATTCTCGTTTCTTATTCTCTTTATAAGGTTTGGATCCATAGGTCATTTGCATCTTTAACATGTTTCAAGCATGCATATCCATTTTTTAAAACATGAGTAGAAAAATCTCTTTCTTATAAAATTCCAAGCTATTGGGGTTGTTGAACTACTGAAATTTCCCAAACTTCGATGACAAAAATTTTGTGTTCATTTGTGGTGTGTGAGTAAATTTTCTTTACTTACATTTGTTATTTCTTTAATTTTTTTCCATGCATAAACTCTAAAATTTTCATTTCGTTGTGATCTATTTGCCTTTTATCTATTTTTTGTCTACCAGATGAAGGGAAAAGCGAAAATTCTTTTTAGCTTTTATATATCAGGTTTTGCAATCGTTTTGAAAAGGGAGAGGCGGGGGGATTTTTAACTGAGTGATGACTCCCAATCCATAAGTCATTTCGTACAAAAATATAGCCTATTACGCATATTAAATCACTTTACAATCATCTATGATCGTTAGGTCAGCTTTTTGTAAATGGGCAAAATAATGGCTTGTTTGACTCGGGTAAATATCCCACCGCATGCTCACTTGAGAATATAATGAGTGTTTGTTATTCTCTTTATAAGGTTTGGATCCATAGGTCATTTGCATCTTTAACATGTCTCAAGCATGCATATCCATTTTTTAAAACATCTGTAGAAAAATCTCTTTCTTATAAAATTCCAAGCAATTGGGGTTGTTGAACTAGTGGAATTTCCCAAGCTTGGATAAGAAAACTTTTGTCTTCATTTGTCCTGTGTGAATAAATTTTCTTTACTTACATTTGTTATTGATTTGAATTTTTTCCATGTATAAACTCTTAAAATTTCATTTCGTTGTGATCTATTTGCCTTTTATCTCTTTTTTGTCTATGAGATGATGGGAAAAGTGAAAACTCAAGTTTTGATTTAAGAAAAAAGTATCGATATAAAATGGGAATGCACAATGCACACATGTAGAGAGACATAATTCCAAAAAGTGTTAGTAATTTTTAAGTATTGTAAACTCTTTTTAGTTTTATATATCAACTTTTGCAATCGTCGAGAAAAGGGGGAGGCGGGGGATTTTTAATTGAGTGTTGACTACCAATCCATAAGTCATTCCTTCAAAAAATATAGCCCGTTACGCATGATAAATCTCTTTACAATCATCTATGATCTTTAGGTCATCTTTTTGTAAATGAGCAACATGATGGCTTGTTTGTCTTGGGTAAATATCCCACCGCACGTTCACTTGAAAATTTAATGAGCGTTTATTATTCTCTTTAAAAGGTTTGAATCCATAGGTCATTTGCATCTTTAACATGTTTCAAGCATGCATATCCATTTTTTAAAACATGTGTAGAAAAATCTCTATCTTATAAAATTCCAAGTTATTGGGGTTGTTGAACTTGTGGAATATCCCAAACTTGGATAACAAAAATTTTGTGTTCATTTGTGGTGTGTGAATAAATTTTCTTTATTTAGATTTGTTGTTGCTTTAAATTTTTTCCTATCATAAAATCTAAAATTTTCATTTCAATTTAATCTATTTGCCTTTTATCTTTTTTTTTTATTACGAGATGAAGGGAAAAGTGAACTCAAGTTTTTATTTAAGAAAAAAGTATTCATATAAAATGGATATGCACAATGAACAAATGTAGAGAAAGATAATTCAAAAAAGTGTCTGTAATTTTTAGGGATTTTAAACTCGTTTTTGTTTTTATGTATCAGGTTTTGCAATCATCGTGAAAAGGGGCAAGCGGTGGGATTTTTAACTACCTGTTGACTCCCAACCCGTAAGTCATTCCTTACAAACATATAGCCCGTTACGCATAATAATTCACTTTGCAATCATCTATGATCGTTAGGTCAACTTTTTGTAAATGGGCAAAATAATGACTTGTTTGACTCAGGTAAATATCCCACTGGACGTTCAGTTGAGAATTTAATGAGCGTTTGTTATTCTCATTAAATGGTATGGATCCATAGGTCATTTGCATCTTTAATATGTTTTATGTATAGTATCCATTTTTTAAAACATGTGTAGAAAAATCTCTTTCTTATAAAATTCCAAGCTTTTGGGGTTATTGAACTAGTAGAATTTCCCAAACTTGGATAATAAAACTTTTGTGTTCGTTTGTGGTGAGTGAATAATTTTAATTTACTTACATTTTTTATTTCTTTAAAGTTTTTCCATGCATAAACTCTAAAATTTTTATTTTGTTGTGATTTATTTGCCTTTTTTCTCTTTTTTGTCTACGAGATGAAGCGAAAAGTGAAAACACAAGTTTTGATTTAAGAAAAATGTATACTTCTATAATAGAAATGCACAATGCACAAATGTAGAGAGAGATAATTCCAAAAGGTGTCTGTAATTTTTAGGGATTTAAACTCTTTTTAGTTTTTATATATTAGGTTTTACAATCGTCGGGAAAAGAGGGAGACAAGGGGGATTTTTAACAGAGTGTTGACTCCCAATCCATAAGTAATTCCTTAAAAAAATATAGCCCATTACGCATGATAAATCACTTTACAATCATCTATGATCGTTAGGTCAGCTTTTTGTAAAAGGCTAAAATAATGGCTTGTTTGACTCGGGTAAATATCCCACCGCATGTTCACTTCAGAACTTAATGAGCTTTTGTTATTCTCTTTGAAAGGTTTGGATCCATAGGTCATTTGCATCTTTAACATGTTTCAAGCATGCATATCCATTTTTTAAAACATGTGTAAAAAAATATCTTTCTTATAAAAGTCAAAGCTATTGGGTTGGTTGAACTAGTGGAATTTCCCAAACTTGCATAACAAAACTTTTGTGTTCACTTGTGGTGTGTGAATAAGTTTTCTATACTTACATTTGTTGTTGCTTTAATTTTTTCCAAGCTTAAACTCTAAATCTTTCATTTCGTTGTTATTTATTTGCTATTTATCTCTATTTTTTTCAACGAGATGAAGGGAAAAGTGCAATCTCAAGTTTTGATTTAAGAAAAAAGTATACATCTTAAATGGAAATGCACAATCCACAAATGTAGAGAGAGATAATTCCAAAAAGTGTCTATAATTTTTAGGGATTGTAAACTCTTTTTAGTTTTTATATATTTGGTTTTGCATTTGTCGGGAAAAGGGGGAGGCGGGAGAATTTTAACTGAGTCTTGACTCCCAATCCATAAGTCATTCCTTAAAAAAATATAGCCCGTTATGCATGATAAATCACTTTATAATCACTGATGATCGTTAGGTCAACTTTTTGTAAATGGGCAAAATAATGATTTTTTTGACTCGGGTAAATATCCCACCGCATGCTCACTTGAGAATGTAATGAGTGTTTGTTATTCTCTTTAAAAGGTTTGGATCCATTGGTTATTTTCCACTTTAACATGTTTTAAGCATGCATATCCATTTTTTAAAACATGTGTAGAAAAATCCCTATCTTATAAAATTCCAAGCAATTGGAGTTGTTGAACTAGTGGAATTTCCAAAACTTTGATAACATAATTTTTGTGTTCATTTGTGGTGTGTGAATAAATTATGTTTAATTACATTTGATATTGCTTTAAATTTTTTCAATGCATAAACTATAAAAAATTTATTTCGTTGTGATATATTTGCCTATTATCTCTTTTTTGTCTACGAGATGAAGGGAGGCGAGGAATTTTTAACTGAGTGTTGACTCCCAATCCATAAGTCTTTCCTTAAGAAAATATAGCTCGTTACGCATGATAAATCACTTTACAATCATCTATGATAGTTAGGTCAGGTTTTTGTAAATGGGCAAAGTAATGGCTTGTTTGACTCGAGTAAATATCCCACTGCACGTTCACTAGAGAATTTAATGAGCGTTTGTTATTCTATTTAAAAGGTTTGGATCCATAGGTCATTTGCATCTTTAACATGTTTCAATCATGCATATCCATTTTTTAAAACATGTGAAGAAAAATCTCTTTCTTTTAAAATTCCAAGCTATTGGGGTTGTTGAACAAGTGGAATTTGCCAAACTTGGCTAAAAAAATTTTTTTGTTCATTTGCGGTGTGTGAATTAATTTTCTTTACTTACATTTTTTATTCTTTTAAATTTTTTCCCTGCATAAACTCTAAAATTTTCATTTCGTTGTGATCTATTTGCCTTTAATCTTTTTTTTTATTACGAGATGAAGGGAAAAGTGAACTCAAGTTTTGATTTAAGAAAAAAGTATACTTCTAAAATAGAAATGCACAATGCACTAATGAAGAGAGAGATAATTCCAAAAAGTGTCTATAATTTTTGGGGATTTTAACTGAGTGTTGACTCCCAATACAAAAACATTTCTTAAAAAAATATAGCTCATTACGCATGATAAATCACTTTACAATCATCTACGATCGTTAGGTCAGCTTTTAGTAAATGGGTAAAATAATGGCTTGTTGGACTCCATTTTTTTAAACATGTGTAGAAAAATCTCTTTCGTTTAAAATTCCAAGCTATTAGGGTTGTTGAACAAGTGGAATTTTCCAAACTTGGATAACAAAACTTTTGTGTTCATTTGCTGTGTGTGAATAATTTTTCTTTACTTACATTTTTTATCGCATTAAATTTTTTCCAAGCATAAACTCTAAAATTTTCATTTCGTTGTGATCCATTTGCCTTTTATCTCTTTTGTTTCTATGAGATGAAGGGAAAAGTGAAAATTCAAGTTTTTATTTAAGAAAAAATAATACATCAAAAATAGAAATGCATAATGCACAAATGTAGAGAGAGATAACTCCAACAAGTGTCTATAGTTTTTAGGGATTGAATACTATTTTTAGTTTTTTTATATAAGGCTTTGCAATCGTCAGGAAAAGGGGGCGGCATGGGATTTTTAACTGAGTGTAGACTCCCAAAACATAAGTAACCATAAAAAAATATAGCCCGTTACCAATGATAAATCACTTTACAATCTTCTATAATCGTTAGGTCAGCTTTTTGTATATGGGAAAAATAATGGCTTGTTTGACTCGGGTAAATATCCCACCGCACGTTCACTTGAGAATTTAATGAGCATTTTTTTTTCTTTAAAAGGTTTGGATCGATAGGTCATTTGCATCTTTAACATGTTTCAAGCATGCATATCCATTTTTTAAAACATGTGTAGAAAAATCTCTTTCTTATTTGAACTGGTGGAATTTCCCAAACCTGGATAACAAAACTTTTGTGTTCATTTGTGGTGTGTGAATCAATTTTCTTTACTAACATTTGGTATTGCTTTAAATTTTTTCCAAGCATAAACTCTAAAACATTCATTTCTTTGTGATCTTTTTTGCCTTTTATCACTTTTTTGTCAACGAAATGAAGGGAAAAGTGAAAACTCAAGTTTTGATTTAAGAAAAAATTATACATCTAAAATTAAAATGCAAAATGCACAAATGTAGAGAGTGATAATTCCAAAAAGTGTCTGTAATTTTTAGGGATTGAATTTATATATAAGGTTTTCCAATCGTCAGGAAAAGGAAGAGGCAGGGGTTTTTTAATTGAGTGTAGACTCCCAAAACGTAAGTAACCATACAAAATATAGCCCTTTACGTATGATAAATCACTTTACAATCACCTATAATCGTTAGGTCAGCTTTTTGTATATGGGAAAAATAATAGCTTGTTTGACTCGAGTAAATATTCCACCACACGTTCACTAGAGAATTTAATGAGCATTTGGTATTCTCTTTAAAAGGTTTGGATCCATAGGTCATTTGCATCTTTAACATGTTTCAAGCATGCATATCCATGTTTTAAAACATGTGAAGAAAAATCTCTTTCTTATAAATCTCCAAGCTATTGGAGTTGTTGAACAAGTGGAATTTCCCAAACTTGGATAACAAAATTTTTTTGTTCATTTGTCATTTGAGAATAAATTTTCTTTTCTTACATTTGTTATTACTTTAAATTTTTTCGATCCATAAACTCTAAAATTTTCATTTCGTTGTGATCTATTTGCCTTTTATCTCTTTTTTTTCTACGAGATGATGAGAAAAGTGAAAAGTCAAGCTTTGATTTAAGAAAAAAGTATACATCTAAAATGGAAATGCACAAAGCACAAATGTAGAGAGAAATAATTTCAAAAAGAGTCTATAATTTTTAGGGGTTGTAAACTCTTTTTAGTTTTTATATATCAGGTTTTGCAACCATTGCAAAAAGGGGGAGGCGGGGAATTTTTTAACTTAGTGTTGCCTCCCTATCCATAAGTTATTCCTTACAAAAATATAGCCCATTACGCATGATAAATCACTTTACAATCATCAATGATCGTTAGGTCAGTTTTTTTTAAATGGGCAAAATAATGGCTTGTTTGACTCGAGTAAATATCCGACCGCACGTTCACTTGAGAGTTTAACAAACATTTGTAATTCTTTTTAAAAGATTTGGATCCATAGGTCATTTGCATCTTTAACATGTTTCAAACAATCGTAACCATTTTTTAAAACTTGTGTAGAAAAATCTTTTTCTTATAAAATTCCAAGCAATTCGAGTTGGTTAATTAGTGGCATTTCCTAAATATGGATAACAAAAATTTTGTGTTCATTTGCGGTGTGTGAATAATTTTTCTTTACTTTCATTTTTAATTGCATTAAATATTTTCCATGCATAAACTCTAAAATTTTCATTTCGTTATGATCTATTTGCCTTTTATCTCATTTTTGTCTACGAGATGAAGGGAAAAGTGAATTCTCAAGTTTTGATTTAAGAAAAAATTATACATCAAAAATTGAAATGCACAATGCCCAAATGTAGAGAGAGATAATTCCAAAAAATTTCTGTAATTTTTAGGGATTTTAAACTCTTTTTAGTTTTTATATATCAGGTTTTGCAATCGTCAGGAAAAGGGGGAGACGGGGGGATTTTTAACTGAGTGTTGACTCCCAATCCATAAGTCATTCCTTACAAAAATATAGCCCGTTACGCTTGATAAATCACTTTACAATCATCTACGATTGTTAGGTCAGGTTTTTGTAAATGGGCAAAATAATGGCTTGGTTGACTTGAGTAAATATCCCACCGCACGTTCCCTTGAGAATTTAATGAGCGTTTGTTATTCTCTTAAAAAGGTTTGGATCCATAGGTCATTTGCATCTTTAAATGTTTCAAACATGCATATCCATTTTTAAAAACTTGTGAAGAAAAATCTCTTTCTTATTAAATTCCAAGCTATTGGGGTTGTTGAACTGGTGGAATTTACCCAACTTGGATAACAAAACTTTTATGTTCATTTTTGGTGTGTGAATAATTTTTCTTTACTTAAATTTGTTATTGCATTAAATTTTTTCCAAGCATAAATTTTAAAATTTTCATTTCGTTGTGCTCTATTTGCCTTTTATCTCCTTTTTGTTTATGAGATGAAGGGAAAAGTGAATACTCAAGTTTTGACTTAAGAAAAAATTATACATCAAAAATTGAAATGCACAATGCACAAATGTAGAGAGAGATAATTCCAAAAAGTGTCTATAATTTTTAGGGATTTTAAACTCTTTTTAGTTTTTATATGTCAGGTTTTGGAATCGTCGAGAAAAGGGGGGGCAGGGGGATTTTTAACTAAGTGTTGACTCCCAATCCATAAGTCATTCCTTACAAAAATATAGCCCGTTATGCATGATAAATCACTTTACAATCATCTGTGATAGTTAGGTCAGCTTTTTGTAAATGGGCAAAATAATGGCTTTTTTTACTCGGGTAAATATCCACCGGAAGTTCACTTGAGAATTTAGTGAGCGTTTGTTATTCTCTTTAAAAATTTTGCATTCATATGTCATTTGCATCTTTAACATGTTTTAAGCATGCATATCCATTTTTTAAGACATGTGTAGAAAAATCACTTTCTTATAAAATTCCAAGCTATTGGGGTTCTTGAACTGGTGGAATTTACCAAACTTGGATAAGAAAACTTTTATGTTTATTTTTGGTGTGTGAATCAATTTTCTTTACTTACATTTGTTAATGCTTTAAATTTTTTTCATGCATAAACTCTAAAACTTTCATTTCGTTGTGATCTATTTGCCCTTTATCTCTTTTTTGTCAACGAGATGAAGGGAAAAGTGAAAACTTAAGTTTTTATTTATTAAAACAGTATACAACTAAAATGAAAATGGACAATGCAAAAATGTAGAGAGAGATAATTCCAAAAAATATCGGTAATTTTTAGAGATTGTAAACTCATTTTAGTTTATTTATATCAAGTTCTGCAATCGTCGGGAAAAGGGGGAGGCGGGGGATTTTTCACTGAGTGTTAACTTCCAATCCATAAGCCATTCTTTACAAAAATATAGCCCGTTACGCTTGATAAACCACTTTACAATCATCTATGATCGTTAGGTCAGATTTTTGTAAATGGGAAAAATAATGGTTTGTTTAACTCAGGTAAATATCCCACCGCACATTCATTTGAGAATTTAATGAGCATTTGTTATTCTCTTTAAAAGGTTCCGATCCATAGGTTATTTACATCTTTTACTTGTTTCCAACATGCATATCCATTTTTGAAAACATGTGTAGAAAAATCTCTTTCTTATAAAATTCCAAGCTATTGGGGTTGTTGAACTAGTGGAATTTCTTATATCCATTTTTTGCAAACATGTGTAGAACAATCTCTTTCTTGTAACATTCAAAGCTATTGGGGTTGTTGAACTAGTAGAATTACCTAAACTTGGATAAAAAACCTTTTGTGTTCATTTGCGGTGTGTGAATAATTTTTCTTTACTTTCATTTGTTATTGCATTAAATTTTTTCCTTGTATAAACTCTAAAATTTTCATTTCATTGTGATTTATTTGCCTTTTATCTTTTTTTTTTCTACGAGATGAAGGGAAAAGTGAAAAGTCAAGTATTGATTTAAGAAAAAAGTCTACATCTAAAATGGAAATGCACAATGCAAAAATCTAGAGTGAGATAATTCCAATAAAGTGTTTGTAATTTTTTGGGATTATAAACTCTTTTTAGTTTTTATATATCAGGTTTTGCAATCGTCGGGAACTGGGGAGGCGGGGGATTTTTAATTGAATTTTGACTCCCAATCCATAAGTCAATCCTGACATCAAGATAGCCCATTTTGCATGATAAATTACTTTACAATCATCTATGATCGTTAGGTCAGCTTTTTGTAAATGGGCAAAATAATGGCTTGTTTGACGCGGGTAAATATCCCACCGCACGTTCACTTGAGAATTTAATGAGCGTTTGTAATTCTCTTTAAAACATGTGGATCCATAGGTCATTTGCATCTTTAACATGTTTCAAGCATGCATACCAATTTTTTAAAACATGTGTAGAAAAATCTCTTTCTTATAAAATTCCAAGCTAATGGGGTTGTTGAACTATTGGAATTTCCAAAACTTGGATAACAAAACTTTTGTGTTAATTTGTGGTGTGTGAATAAATTTTTTTTACTTACCTTAGTTATTACTTAAAATTTTTTCCATGTATAAACTCTTAAATTTTCATTTCGTTGTGATCTATTTGGCTTTTATCTCTTTCTTTACTACGAGATGAAGGGAAAAGTGAAAACTCAAGTTTTAATTTCAGAAAAAAGTATACATCTAGAATGGAAATGCACAATTCACAAATGAAGAGAGAGATAATACCAAAAAGTGTCTATAATTTTTAGGGATTGTGAACACTTTTTAGTTTTAATATCTTAGGTTTTGCAATCGTCAGGAAAAGGGGGAGGCGGGTGATTTTTAACAAAGTGCTGACTCCCAATCCATAAGTCATTACTTAAAAAAATAAAGTTCATTATGCATAATAAATCACTTTATAATCATCGATGACCGTTAGGTCAGCTTTTTGTAAATGGGCAAAATAACGGCTTGGTTGACTCGGGTAAATATCCCACCGCATGTTCACTTGAGAATTTAATGAGCGTTTGTTATTCTCTTTAAAAGGTTTGGATCCATAGGTCATTTGCATCTTTAACATGTTTCAAGCATGCATATCCATTTTTTAAAACATGTGTAGAAAAATCTCTTTCTTATAAAATTCTAAGCTATTGGGGTTGTTGAACTAGTGGAATTTCCAAAACTTGAATAACAAAACTTTTGTCTTCATTTGTGGTGTGTGAATAAATTTTCTTTACCAACATTTGTTATTGCTTTAAATTTTTTCCACGCACAAACTCTGAAATTTTCATTTCGTTGTGATCTATTTGTCTTTTATCTCTTTTTATGTCTGCGAGATGAAGGGAAAAGTGATAACTCAAGTTTTTATTTAAGAAAAAAGTACAGATCTAAAATGGAAATGCACAAAGCACAAATTTGGAGAGAGATAATTCCAAAATGTGTGTGTAATTTTTAAGGATTGTAAACTTTTTTTAGTTTTTATATATCAGGTTATGCAACTGTCTTGAAAAGGAGGGATACGGGGGATTTTTGACTGAGAGTTGACTCCCAATCCATAAGTAATTCCTTACAAAAGTATAGCCCGTTACGCATGATAAATCAATTAACAATCATCTATGATCGTTAGGTCAACTTTTTGCAAATGAACAAAATAATGGCTTGTTTGACTTGGGTAAATATCCAACCGCACATTCACTTGAGAATTTAATGAGCGTTTGTTATTCTCTTTAAATAGTATGGATATATAGGTCATTTGACACATTAACATGTTTCAAGCATGCATATCCATTTTTTAAAACATGCGTAGAAAAATATCTTTCATATAAATTTTCAAGCTGTTGGGGTTGTTGAACTAGTGGAATTTTCCAAACTTGGATAACAAAAAATTTGTGTTAATTTATGGTGTGTAATAAATTTTCTTTACTTACATTTAATTTTTCTTTAAATTTTTTCCATACATTAACTCAAAAATTTCACTTCGTTGCGATCTATTTGCCTTTTGCCTCTTTTTTGTCTACGAGATGAAGGGAAAACTGAAAAATCAAGTTTTGATTTAAGAAAAAAGTATACATCTAAAATGGAAATGCACAATGCACAAATTTAGAGAGAGATAATTCCAAAAAGTGTCTATAATTATTAGGGATTGTAAACTCTTTTTAGTTTTATATATCAAGTTTTGCAATCGTCGGGAAAAAGGGGAGGCAGGGGATTTTTAACTGAGTGTTGACTCCCAATCCATAAGTCATTCCTTACAAAAATATAGCCCGTTATGTAAGATAAATCACTTTATAATCATTGATGATCGTTAGGTCAGCTTTTTTTAAATGGGCAAAATAATGGCTTGTTTGACTCGGGTAAATATCCCACCGTGCGTTCACATGAGAATTTAATGAGCGTTTGTTATTCTCTTTAAAAGGTTTGGATCGATAGGTCATTTGCATCTTTAACATTTTTCAAGCATGCATATCCATATTTTCAAACCTGTGTATAGTATTCTCTTTCTTATAAAATTCCAAGCTATTGGGGTTGTTGATATAGTGGAATTTCCCTAACTTGAATAACAAAACTTTTGTGTTCATTTTTGGTGTGTGAATAAAGTTTCTTTACTTCGATTTGTTATTGCTTTAAATTTTTTCCTTGCATAAACTCTAAAATTTTCATTTTGTTGAAATCGACTTGCCTTTTTCCTCTTTTTTGTCGACGAGATGAAGGGAAAAGTGCAAACTCAAGTTTTGATTTAAGAAAAAAGTATACATCTAAAACGGAAATGCACAATGCACAAATGGAGAGAGAGATAATTCTAAAATATGGCTGTAATTTTTAGCGATTGTATACTCTTTTTAGTTTTTATATATCACGTTTTTCAATCGTCGGGAAATGGGGGATGCGGGGGATTTTTAATTGAGTGTTGACTCCCACTCCATAAGTCATTCTTGAGAAAAATATAGCCCGTTATGCATGATATATCACTTTACAATCATCTATGATCGTTTGGTCAGCTTTTTTTAAATGGGAAAAATAATGGTTTGTTTGACACAGGTAAATATCCCACCACACGTTCACTTGAGAATTTAATGAGCATTTGCTATTCTCTTTAAAAGGTTTGATCCATAGGTCATTTGCATCTTTAACATGTTTCAAGCATGCATATCCATTTTTTAAAACATATGTAGAAAAATATCTTTCTTATAAAATTCCTAGCTATTGGGGTTGTTGAACTAGTGGAATTTCCTAAACTTGGATAACAAAACTTCTTTGTTAATTTATGTTGTGTGAATAAATTTTCTTTACTTACATTCGTTATTTCTATAAATTTTTTCTATGCATAAAATTAAAAATATTCATTTCGTTGTGATCTATTTGCCTTTTATCTCTTTTTTGTATATGAGATGAAGGGAAAAGTGAAAAATCAAGTTTTGATTTAAGAAAAAATTATACATCAAAAATGGAAATGCACAATGCACAAATGTAGAGAGAGATAATTCCAAAAAGTATCTATAATTTTTAGGGATTGTAAAAACTTTTAAGTTTTAAATATCAGGTTTTGCTATCGTCGAAAAAAGGGAGAAGTGGGGGATTTTTAACTGACTATTGACTCCCAATCCATAAGTCATTCCTTACAAAAATATAGCCCGTTACGCATGATAAATCTCTTTACAATCATCTATGATCGTTAGGTTAGATTTTTGTCAATGGACAAAATTATGGCTTGTTTGACTCGGGTAAATATGCCACTGCAGTTAACTTGAGAATTTAATGAGCGTTTGTTATTCTCTTTAAAAGGTTTGGATCCATAGGCCATTTGCATCTTTAACATGTTTCAAGCATGCATATGCATTTTTTAAAACATGTGTAGAAATATCTCTTTCTTATAAAATTCCAAGTTGTTGGGGTGGTTGAACTAGTGGAATTTGCCAAACTTGGTTAACAAAACTTTTGTGTTCATATGTGGTGTTTGAATAAATTATCTTTCCTTACAATTATTATTGCTTAAAATATTTTCCATGCATAAACTCTATAAGTTTCATTTTGTTGCGATCTATTTGCCTTTTATCTCTTTTTTGTTTACGAGATGATGGGAAAAGTGAAAACTCAAGTTTTGAAACCAGAAAAATGTATACATCTAAAATGGAAATGCACAATGAAAAAATGTAGAGAGAGATAATTCCAAAAAGTGTCCATAATTTTTATTTATTGTAAACTCTTTTTTGTTTTTAAGTATCAGGTTCTGCAATCGTTGGGAAAAGGGTGAGGTGGGGGATTTTTAACTGAGTGTTGACACCCAATCCAAAGGTCATTCGTTACAAAAATATAGCATGTTACCCATTATAAATTACTTTACAATCATCTATAATCGTTAGGTCAAATTTTGTCTAAATGGGAAAAATAATGGCTTGTTCGACTCGAGTAAATATCCCACCGCATGTTTACTTCAGAATTTAATGAGCGTTTGTTATTCTCTTTAAAAGGTTTGGATCCAAAGGTCATTTGCATCTTTAACCTGTTTCAAACATGCATATCCATTTCTAAAACATATGTAGAAAAATCTCTTTTTTATTAAATTCCAAGCTATTGGGGTTGTTGAATTAGTGGAATTTTCCAAACTTGGATAACAACACTTTAGTGTTCATTTGTGGTGTGTGAATAAATTTTCTTTACTTACATTTGTAATTTATTAAAAATTTTTCTATGCATAAACTTTAAAATTATAATTTCGTTGTGATCTATTTGCCTTTTATCTCCTTTTTGTATACGAGATGGAGGGAAAAGTGAAAACTCAAGTTTTGGTTAAGGAAAAAAGTATACATCTAAAATGGAAATGCATAATACACAAATGTAGAGAGATAATTCAAAAAAGTGTCTTAAATTTTTAGGGAAAAGGGGGAAGCAGGGGATTTTTAATATATCAGGTTTTGCAATCATCGGGAAAAGGGAGAGGTGGGGGATTTTTAACTGAGTGTTGACTCCCAATCCATAAGTCATTCCTTACAAAAATATTGCCCTATACGCATGATAAATCACTTTACAATCATCTACGATCGCTAGGTCTGCTTTTTGTAAATGGGAAAAATAATGGCTTGTTTGACTCGAGTAAATATACCACCGCACATTCACTTGAAAATTTAATGAGCGTTTGTTATTCTCTTTAAATGGTTTGGATCCATAGGTCACTTGCATCTTTAACATATTTCAAGCATGCATAGCCATTTTTTATAGCATGAGTAGAAAAATCTCTTTCTTATAAAATTCCAAGCTGTTGGGGTAGTTGAACTGGTGGAATTTCCAAAACTTGGGTAACAAAAATTTTGTGTTCAATTGTGGTGTGTGAATCAATTTTCTTCACTTACATTTTTTATAGCTATAATTTTTTTTTCATGCATGAACTTTAAAAATTCATTTCGTAATGATCTATTTGCCTTTATCTCTTTTTTGTCTACGAGATTAAGGGAAAAGTGAAAACTCAAGTTTTAATTTAAAAAAAAGTATACATCTAAAACAGAAATGCACAATGCAATAATGTAGAGAGAGATAATCCCAAAAAGTGTCTGTAATTTTTAGGGAATGTAAACTCTTTTTAGTTTTTATATATCAGGTTTTGCAATCGTCTGGAAAAAGGGGAGGCGGGGGATTTTTAACTGAGTGTTGACTCCCAATCCATAACTCATTCCTAACAAAAATATAGCCCATTACGCATGATAAATCACTTTACAATCTATGATCGTTAGGTCAGCTTTTTGTAAATGGGCAAAATTGTGGCTTGTTTTACTTGGGTAAATATCCCACCGCACGTTCACTTGAAAATTTAAAGAATGTTTGTTATTATTTTTAAAAGGTTTGGATCCATAGGTGATTTGCATCTTTAACACTTTTCAAGCATGCATATCCATTTTTTAAAACATGTGTAGAAATATCTCTTTCTTATAAAATTCCAAGCTATTGGAGTTGTTGAACTAGTGGAATTTCCCAAACTTGGTTAACAAAACTTTTGTGTTCATATGTGGTGTGTTAATAAATTTTCTTTACTAACATTTATTATTGCTTTAAATATTTTCCATGCATAAACTCTAAGAGTTTCATTTTGTTGTGATCTACTTGCCTTTTATCTCTTTTTTGTCTACGACTTAAAGGGAAAAGTGAAAACTCAAGTTTTTATTTCAGGAAAATGTATACATCTAAAATGGAAATGCACAATGAAAAAATGTAGAGTGAGATAATTCAGAAAAGTGTCGGTAATTTTTAGGAATTGTAAACTCTTTTTAGATTTTATATATCAAGGTTTGCAATCGTCGGGAAAAGGGGGAGGTGGGGGATTTTTAATTGAGTGTTAATTCCCAATACATAGGTCATTCCTTAAAAAAATATAGTCTGTTACCCATTATAAATCACTTTACAATGATCTATGATCGTGAGGTCAGCTTTTTTGTAAATGGGCAAAATCATGGCTTGTTTGACTCGAGTAAATATCCCACCGCACGTTCACTTGAGAATTTAATGAGCGTTTTTTATCCACTTTAAAAAGTTTGGATCCATAGGTCATTTGAAAATTAACATGTTTCAAGCATGCTTATCCTTTTTTTAAAACATGTCTAGAAAAATCACTTTTTTATAAAATTCCAAGCTGTTGGGTTTTTTTAAATATACCACCGCACATTCACTTGAAAATTTAATGAGCGTTTGTTATTCTCTTTAAATGGTTTGGATCCATAGGTCTTTTGAATCTTTAACATGTTTCAAGCATGCATATTCAATTTTTAAAACTTGCGTAGAAAAATCTCTTTCTTAAAAAATTCCAAGCTATTGGGGTAGTTGAACTAGTGGAATTTTGAAAACTAGGATAAGAAAAATTTTGTGTTCCTTTGTGGTGTGTGAATACTTACATTTTTTATTGTTTTAAATTTTTTTCATGCATAAACTTTAAAAATTCATTTTGTAGTGATCTATTTGCCTTTTATATCTTTTTTCTCTACGAGATGAAGGGAAAAGTGAAAACTCAATTTTTCATTTAAAAAAAAAAAGTATTCATCTAAAACGGAAATGCACAATGCACAAATATAGAGAGAGATAATCCCAAAAAGTGTTTATAATTTTTAGGGAATGTCAACTCTTTTTAGTTTTGATATATCTGGTTTTGCAAACGTTGGGAAAAGGGGGAGGCGGGGGATTTTTAACTGAGTGTTGACTCCCAATCCTTAAGTCATTCCAAAAAAAAATATAGCCTGTTACGCATGATAAATCACTTTACAATCATATATGATCGTTAGATCAGCTTTTTGTAAATGGCCAAAATTATGGCTTGTTTGACTCGGGTAAATATCCCACCACAAGTTCACTTGAAAATTTAATGAACGTTTGTTACTCTTTTTAAAAGGTTTGGATCCATAGGTCATTTTCATCTTTATCATGTTTCAAGCATGCATATCCATTTTTGAAAACATGTGTAGAAAAATCTCTTTCTTATAAAATTCCAAGCTATTGGGGTTGTTGAACTAGTGGAATTTCCCAAATATGGATAACAACACTTTTTTTTTCATTTGTGGTGTTTAAATAAATTTTCTTTACATACATTTGTTATTTCTTTAAATTTTTTGTATGCATCAACTCTAAATATTTCATTTCGTGGTTATCTATTTGCCTTTTATATCTTTTTTGTCTACGAGATGAAGGGAAAAGCAAAAACTCAAGTTTTCATTTAAAAAAAAAGTATACATCTAAAATGGAAATTCACAATGCACAAATGTAGAGAGAGATAATCCCAAAAAGTGTCTGTAATTTTTAGAGAATGTAAACTCTTTTTAGTTTTTATATATCAGGTGTTGCAATCGTCTGGAAAAAAGGGAGGCGGGGGATTTTTAACTGAGTGTTGACTCAAACTCAATAAGTCATTCTTTACAAAAATATAGCCCATTAGGCATGATAAATCAAATTACAATCATCTATGATCGTTAGGTCAGCTTTATGTAAATGGGAAAAATAATGGCTTGTTTGACTCTGGTAAATATCACATCGCACGTCACTTGAGAATTTAATGAGCGTTTGTTATTCTCTTTAAAAGGTTTGGATCCAAAGGCCATTTGCATCTTTAACATTTTTCAAGCATGCATATCCATTTTTGAAAACATGTTTAGAAAAATCTCTTTCCAATAAAATTGCAAGCTGTTGGGGTTGTTGAACTAGTGGAATTTCCCAAACTTGGATAAAATTTTTTTTTTTTTCATTTGTGGTGTGTGAATATTTTTTATTTACTTACATTCATTATTTATTTAAATTTTTTCTATGCAGAAACTTTAAAATTTTCATTTCGTTGTGATCTATTTGCCTTTTATCTCTTTTTTGTCTACGAGATGAAGGAAAAAGTGAAAGCTCAAGTTTTGATTTAAAATAAAAGTATACATCTAAAATGGAAATGCACAATGCACAAATGTAGAGAGAGATAATTCCAAAAATTGTCTATAATTTTTAGGGATCGTAAACACTTTTGAGTTTTACTATATCAGTTTGTGCAATCGTCGGAAAAAAGAGGGAGGCGGGGGATTTTTAACAAACTGTTGACTCCCAATCCATAAGTCATTCCTTACAAAAATATAGCCCGTTACGCATGATAAATCACTTTACAATCATCTATGATCGTTAGTTTACTTTTTGTAAATGGACAAAAATTACGGCTTTTTTGACTCTGTTAAATATGGCACCGCAATTAACTTGAGAATTTAATGAGCGTTTGTTATTCCACTAGTCCATAGGTCATTTGCATCTTTAACATGTTTCAAGCATGCATATCCACTTTTTAAAACATGTGTAGAAAATTCTCTTTCTTATAAAATTCCAAGCTACTAGGGTTGTTGAACTAGTGGAATTTCTCAATGTTGGTTAACAAAACTTTTGTGTTCATATGTCGTATGTGAATAAATTTTCTTTACTTAAATTTATTATTGCTTTAAATTTTTTCCATGCATAAACTCTAAGAGTTTCTTTGTTTTTTTTTATCTATTTGCCTTTCATGTCTTTTTTGTCTACGAGATGATGGGAAAAGTGAAAAATCAAGTTTTAATTTCAGAAAAATGTATACGTCTAAAATGTAAATGAATAATGAACAATTCTAGTGAGAGATAATTCCAAAAAGTGTCAGTAATTTTTAGGGATTGTAAACTCATTTTAGTTTTTTAAATACCTGGTTTTGCAATAGTCGGGAAAAGGGGGAGGTGGGGGATTTTAATCTGAGTGTTGACTCCCAATCCATAGGTCATTACAAAAATATAGCCTGTTACCCATTATAAATCACTTTACAATCATCTATGATAGTTTGGTCAGCTTTTTTTAAAATGGGCAAAATAATGGCTTGTTTGACTCGAGTAAATATCCCACCGCATGTTAACTTGAGAATTTAATGAGCGCTTGTTATTCTCTTTTAAAGGTTTGGATCCACAGATCATTTGCATCTTTATCATGTTTCAAGCTTGCATATCCATTTTTTAAAACATGTGTAGAAAAATCTCTTTCCTATAAAATTCAAAGCTATTGGGGTAGTTTTACTAGTGGAATTTCCCAAACTTGGATAACAAATTATTTTTTTTTCATTTGTGGTGTGTGAATCAATTTTCTTTACGTACATTTTTTATTGATTTAAATTTTTTTCATGCATAAGCTCTAAAAATTCATTTTGTTGTGGTCTATTTGTCTTCTATCTCTTTTTTGTCTATGAGATGAAGGGAAAAGTGAAAACTCAAGTTTTTATTTAAAAAGAAAGTATACATCAAAAAAAGAAATGCACAATGCACAAATGTAGAGAGAGATAATCCCAAAAAGTGTCTGTAATTTTTAGGGAATATAAACTCTTTTTAGTTTTTATATATCAGGTTTTGCAATCGTCGGGAAAGGGGGGAGGCGAAGCATTTTTAACTGAGTGTTGACTCCCAAACCTTAAGTCATTCTTAAAACAATATAGCCCATTACACATGATAAATCTCTTTACAATCATCTATGATCGTTAGGTCAGCTTTTTGTAAATGGCCAAAATTATGGCATGTTTAACTTGGGTAAATATCCCACAACACGTTCACTTGAAAATTTAATGAACGTTTGTTATTCTTGTTAAAAGGTTTGGATCCATCGGTCATTTGCATTTTTAACATGTTTCAAGCATGCATATCATTTTTTGAAAACATGTGTAGAAAAATCTTTTTCTAATAAAATTCGAAGCTATTGGGGTTGTTGAACTAGTGGAATTTCCCAAACTTGGATAACAAAATTTTTGTTTTCATTTGTGGTGTGTGAATAAAGTTTTGTTACTTACAGTCGTTATTTCTTTAGATTTTTTGTATGCATAAATTTTAAAATTTTCATTTCATTGTTATCTATTTGCCCTTTATCTCTTTTTTGTCTACGGGATAAAGGGAAAAGTGAAAACTCAAGTTTTGATTTCAGAAAAATGTATACTTCTAAAATGGAAATGCACAATGAACAAATGTAGAGAGAGATAATACCAAAAAGTGTCGGTAATTTTTAGGGATTGTAAACTCTTTTTAGTTTTTATATATCAGCTTTTGCAATCGTCGGGAAAAGGGGGAGGTGGGGGATTTTTAACTGAGTGTTGACACCCGATCCATATGTCATTCATTACAAAAATATTGCTCGTGACCCATTATAAATCACTTTACAATCATCTATGATCGTCAGGTTAGCTTTTTTGTAAATGGGCAAAATAATGGCTTGTTTGACTCGAGTAAATATCCCACCACACATTCACTTGAGAATTTAATGAGGGTTTGTTATTCTCTTTAAAAGGTTTGGATCCAAAGGTCATTTGCATCTTTATAATGTTTCAAGCATGCATATCCATTTTTTAAAACATGGGTAGAAAAATCTCTTTGTTATAAAATTCCAAGCTATTGGGATTATAGAACTAGTGGAATTTCCCAAACTTGGATAACAAAAGTTTTGTGTTCATTTGTGGTGTGTGAATAAATTTTCATTACTTACATTTGTTATTGCTTTAAATTTTTTCCCTGCATAAACTCTAAATTGTTCATTTCTTTGTGATCTATTTGCCTTTTATTTATTTTGTATACGAGATGAAGGGAAAACTGAAAACTAGTGTTTTGATTTAAGAAAAAAGTATACATCTAAAATGGAAATGCACAATGCAGAAAAGTAGAGAGAGATAATTCCAAAAAGTGCCTGTAATTTTTAGGGATTGTAAACTCTTTTTAGTTTTAATATATCAGGTTTTGCAATCGTCGGGAAAAGGGGGAGGCGGGGGATTTTTAACTGAGTGTTGACTCGCAATCCATAAGTCATTCCTTAAAAAAATATAGCCTGTTATGCTTGATAAATCACTTTACAATCATCAATGATCGTTAGGTCAACTTTTTTTAAATGGGCAAAATTATGGCATGTTTGACTCAGGTAAGTATCCGCACGTTCACTCGAGAATTTAATGAGCGTTTGTTATTTTCTTTAAAAAAAATTGGATCTGTAGGTCATTTTCATCTTTAACATGTTCCAAGCAGGCATATACATTTTTTAAAGCTTGTGTAGAAAAATCTCTTTCTTATAAAATTCCAAGCTATTCGAGTTGCTCAACTAGTGGAATTTCCAAAACTTGGATAACAAAACTTTTGTGTTTATTTGTGGTGTGCGAAAAAAATTTCTTTACTTACAATTGTTATTTCTTTAAATTTTTTCATGCATAAACTCTAAAATTTTTATTTCGTTGTGATTTATTTGCCTTTTTATCTCTTTTTTGTCTACGAGATGAAGGGAAAAGTGAAAAATAAAATTTTGATTTAAGGAAAAAGTATACATCTAAAATGGAAATGCACATTGCACAAATGTAGATAGAGTTACTTCCAAAAAGTGTCAGTAATTTTTAGGGATTGTAAACTCTTTTTAGTTATAATATATCAAGTTTTGCTCTCATCGAGAAAAAAGAGGGGGGGGGGGGGGATTGTTTACTGAGTGTGGACTCCTAGTCCATAAGTCATTCCTTACAAAAATATAGCCCATTATGCATGATTACTCACTTTACAATCGTCTATGATCATTATGTCAGCTTTTTGTAAATGGGCAAAATAATGGCTTGTTTGACTCGGGTAAATATCCCACTGCACATTCACTTGAGAATTTACTAAACATTTGTTATTCACTTTAAAAAGTTTGGATCCATGGGTCATTTGCATTCTAACAAGTTTCAAGCATGCATATCCATTTTTTAAAAGATGCGTAGAAAAATCACTTTCTTATAAAATTCCAGGCTATTGGGGTTGTTGAACTAATGGAATTTCCCAAACTTGGATAACAAAACTTTTGTGTTCATTTGTGGTGTGTGTATAATTTTTCTTTACTTACATTTGTTATTGCTTTAAATTTTTTCCATGCATAAACTCTGAAAGTTTCATTTCGTTGTGATCTATTTGCCTTTTATCTCTTTTTTGTCTACGAGATGAAGCGAAAAGAGAAAACTCAAGTTTTGGTTTAAGAAAAAAGTATACATCTAAAATGGAAATGCACAATGTACAAATGTAGAGTGACATAATTGAAAAGAATGTCATTAATTTTTTGAGACTTCGAACTCTTTTTAATTTTTACATATTTGGTTTTGCAATCGTCAGGAAAAGGGGGAGGCGGAGGGAATTTTAATTGAGTGTTGACTCCCAATCCTTAAGTCACTCCATACAAAAATATAGCCCGTTGCGCATGATAAATCACTTTACAATCATCTATGATCGTTAGGTTAGCTTTTTGTAAATGGGCAAAATAATGGCTTGTTTGATTCGGGTAAATATCCCACCGTACGTTCAATTGAGAATTTAATGTGCATTTGTTATTCTCTTTAAAAGGATTGGATCCATCGGTCATTTGCATCTTTAACATGTTTCAAGTATGCATATTCATTTTTTAAAAGAGGTGTAGAAAAATCTATTTCTGATAAAATTCCAGGCTAGGTTGTTGAACTAGTGGAATTTCCCAAACATGGATAACAAAAGTTTGTGTTCATTTGTGGTGAATAAATTTTCTTTACTTACATTTGTTATTGCTTTAAATTTTTCCATACAAAACTCTAAAATTTTCATTTCATCGCGATCTATTTCCCTTTTATCTCTTTTTTGTCTACGAGATGAAGGGAAAAGTGAAAACTCTAGTTTTTATTTAAGAAAAAAGTTAACATCTAAAATGGAAATGCACAATGCACAAATGTATAGAGAGATAATTCCAAAAGGTGTCTATAATTTTTAGGCATTGTAAACACTTTTTAGTTTTAATATATCAGGTTTTGCAATCGTCGAAAAAAAGGGGAGGCGGGGGATTTTTAACTGACTATTGACTCCTTACAAAAATATAGCCCTTTACATGGGATAAATCACTTTACAGTCATCTATGATTGTTAGGTTAGCTTTTTTTAAATGGACAAAATTATGACTTGTTTGACTCGGGTAAATATGCCACCGCAGTTAACTTGAGAATTTAATAAGCGTTTGTTATTCTCTTTAAATGGTTTGGATCCATAGGTCATTTGCATCTTTAACATGTTTCAAGCATGCATATCCATTTTTTAAAACATGTGTAGAAAAATCTGTTTCTTATAAATATCCAAACACTTGGGGTTGTTGAACTAGTGGAATTTCCAGAACTTGGTTAACAAAAGTTTTGTGTTCATATGTGGTGTGTGAATAAATTTTCTTTACTTACATTTATTATTGCTTTAAATTTTTTCCATGCATAAACTCTAAGAGTTTAATTTTGTTGTGATCTACTTGCCTTTTATCTCTTTCTTGTCTAAGAGATGTGGGGAAAAGTGAAAACTCAAGTGTTGATTTCAGAAAAATATATACATCTAAAATGGAAATGCACAATGAACAAATGTAGAGAGAGATAATTAAAAAAAGTGTTGGTAATTTTTAGGGATTTGTAAACTCTTTTTAGTTTTTATATATAAGGTTTTGCAATCGTCGGGAAGAGGTGGAGGTGGGGGATTTTTAACTGAGTGTTGACTCCCAATCCATAGGTCATTCGTTACAAAAATATAGCCCGTTACCCATTATAAATTACTTTACAATCATCTATGATCGTTAGGTTAGCCTTTTTGTAAATGGGCAAAATAATGGCTTGTCTGACTCGAATAAATATCCTACCGCACGTTCACTTGAGAATTTGATGAGCGTTTGTTATTCTCTTTAAAAGTTTTGGATCCAAAGGTCATTTGCATCTTTCACATGTTTCAAGCATGCATATCCATTTTTTAAAACATGGGTAGAAAAATCTCTTTGTTACAAATTTCCAAGCTACTGGTATTATAGAACTTGTGAAATTTTCCAAACTTGGATAACAAAACTTTTTTGTTCATTTGTGGCATATGAATAAATTTCCTTTACTTACATTTGTTCTTGCTTTAAAATTTTTCCATGCATAAACTCTAAATTTTTCATTTTGATGTGATCTATTTTCCTTTTATCTCTTTTGTATACGAGATGAAGGGAAAACTGAAAACTCAAGTTTTCATTTAAGAAAAAATTATACATCTAAAATGGAAATGCACAATGCAGAAAAGTAGAGAGAGATAATTCCAAAAAATTCCTGTAATTTTTAGGGATTGTAAACTCTTTTTAGTTTTAATATATCAGGTTTTGCAATCGTCGAGAAAAGGGGGAGGCGGGGGATTTTTAACTGAGTGTTGACTCCCAATCCATAAGTCATTCCTTAAAAAATATACCCTGTTACGCATGATATATCACTTTACAATCATCTATGATCGTTAGGTCAGCTTTTTGTAAATGGGCAAAATTATGGCATATTTGTCTCGGGTAAGTATCCCACTGCATGTTCACTTGAGAATTTAATGAGCATTTGTTATTTTCTTTAAAAAAATTGGATCTATAGCTCATTTTCATCTTTTAACATGTTCCAAGCATGCATATACATTTTTAAAACATGTGTAGAAAAATATCTTTCTTATAAAATTCCATGTTATTCGGGTTGTTCCACAAGTGGAATTTCCCAAACTAGGATAACAAAACTTTTGTGTTCATTTGTGGTGTGAGAATAAATTTTCTTTACTTACAATCGTTATTTCTTAAAAATTTTCCATGCATAAACTCTAAAATTTTTATTTCGTTGTGATTTATTTGCCTTTTATCTCTTTTTTGTCTACGAGATGAAGGGAAAAGTCAAAAATAAAGTTTTCATTTAAGAAAAAGTATACATCTAAAATGGAAATGCACATTGCATTAATGTAGAGAGAGATACTTCCAAAAAGTGTCTGTAATTTTTATTGATTGTAAACTCTTTTTAGTTATAATATATCAAGTTTTCTAGTGGCCGAGAAAAAGGGGGGGGGGGGGGGGGGGTGTTGATTTTTAACTGAGTGTTGATTCCGAGTCCATCAGTCATTCCTTACAAAAACATAGCCCGTTATCCATGATAACTCACTTTACAATCATCTATGATCATTATGTCAGCTTTTTGGAAATGGGCAAAATAATGGCTTGTTTGACTTGGGTAAATATCCAACCGCATGGTCACTTGAGAATTTGATGAGTGTAGAAAAATCTTCTTTCTTATAAAATTCCAAGCTATTGGGGTTGTTGAACTAGTGGAATTTCCCAAACTTGGATAACAAAACTTTTGTGTTCAGTTGTGGTGTGTGAATAAATTTTCTTTACTTACATTTGTTATTGCTGTAAATTTTTTTCGTACATAAACTCTAAAATTTTCATTTCGTTGTGATCTATTTGCCTTTTATCTCTTTTTTGTCTCCACGATGAAGGGAAAAGTTAAAACTCAAGTTTTGATTTAAGAAAAAAGTATACATCTAAAATGGAAATGCATCATGCACAAATGTAGAGAGTAATAATTCCAAAAAGTACCTGTAATTTTTAGGGACTTTAAACTCTTTTTAGTTTTTATATATCTTGCAATCGTTCGGGAAAAGGGGGTGGTGCTGGGATTTTTAACAGAGTGTTGAGACCCATTCCATAAGTCATTCCTTACAAAAATATCGTTCGTTACGCATGATAAATCACATTACAATCATCTATTATCGTTACGTCAAATTTTTGTAAATGGGCAAAATAATGACTTGTTTGACTTGGGTAAATATCCCACCGCACGTTCACTTGAGAAATTTAATGAGCGTTTGTTATTCACTTTAAAATTTTTTGATCCATAGGTCATTTGCATTTTAACATGTTTCAAGCATGCATATCCATTTTTTAAAACATGTATAGAAAAATCACTTTGTTATAAAATTCCATGCTATTGGGGTTGTTGAACTAGTAGAATTTCCCAAACTTGGATAACAAAACTTTTGTGTTCATTTGTGGTGTGTGAATAATTTTTCTTTACTTACATTTGTTATTGCTTTAAACTTTTTCCATGTGTAAACTCTAAAAGTTTCATTTCGTTGTGATCTATTTGCCTTTTATCTCTTTTTTGTCTACGAGATGAAGGGAAAAGAGAAAACACAAGTTTTGATTTAAGAAAAAAGTGTACATTTAAAATGGAAATGCACAATGAACAAATGTAGAGAGACATAATTCAAAAAAGTGTGTGTAATTTTTATGGATTTTGAACTCTTTTTATTTTTTACATATCTGGTTTTGCAATCATCAGGAAAAGGCGGAGACAGAGGGAATTTTAACTGAATGTTGACTCCCAATCCATAAGTCACACCTTACAAAAATAGAGACCGTTATGCATGATAAATCACTTTACAATCATCTATGATCGTTAGGTTAGCTTTTTGTAAATGGACAAAATAATGTCTTGTTTGATTTGGGTAAATATCCTACCGTACGTTCAATTGAGAATTTAATGTGAATTTGTTATTCTCTTTAAAAGGTTTGGATCCATAGGTCATTTGCATCTTTAACATTTTTCAAGCATGCATATCCATTTTTTAAAACATGTGAAGAAAAATCTATTTCTTGTAAAATTTCAAGCTATTGGGGTTGTTGAACTAGTAGAATTTTGCAAACTTGGATACCAAAACTTTGTGTTCATTTGTGGTATGTGAATAAATTTTCTTTACTTACATTTGTTCTTGCTTTAAATTTTTCCATAAAAAATTCTAAAATTTTCATTTCATCGCGATCTTTTTGCCTTTTATCTCTTTTTTGTTTACAAGATGAAGGGAAAAGTGAAAAGTCAAGTTTTGAATAAAGAAAAAAGTATACATCTAAAATGGAAGTGACCATCTCAATCGTCGGGAAATGGGGGAGGCAGGGGATTTTTTACTGAGTGTTGACTCCCAATCCACAAGTTATTATTTACCAAAATATTGCCCGTTACAGATAATAAATCACATTACAATCATCTACGATCGTTAGGTCAGCCTTTTGAAAATGGGCAAGATAATGGCTTGTTTGACTCGGATAAATATCCCACCGCACGTTCACTTGAGAATTTAATGAGCGTTTTCTATTCTCTGTAAAATGTTTGGATCCATAGGTCATTTACATCTTTAACATGTTTCAAGCATGCATATCCATTTTTTAAAACATGTGTAGAAAAATCTCTTTCTTATAAAATTCAGAGCTATTGGGGTTGTTGAACTAGTGGAATTTCCTAAACTTGGATTACAAAACTTTTGTGTTCATTTGTGGTGTTTGAATAAATTTTCTTTATTTACATTTGTTATTGCTTTAAATTTTTTTCATGCATAAACTCAAAAGTTTTCATTTCGTTGTGAGCTATTTGCCCTTTATCTCTTTTTTGTCTACAAGATGAAGGAAAAAGTGAAAACTCAAGTTTTGATTTAAAAAAAAAAGTATACTTCTAAAATGGGAATGCACAATGCACAAATGTAGAGATAGATAATTCCAAAAAGTGACTGTAATTTTTAGGGATTTTAAACTCTTTTTTGTTTTTATATATCATCTTTTGCAATCGTCAGGAAAAGGGGAAGGCGGGGTAATTTTTAACTGAGTCTTGACTCCCAATCAATAAGTCATTCCCTACAAAAATGTAGCCCGTTACGCATGATAAATAACTTCACAATCATCTATGGTAGTTAGGTCAGCTTTTTGTAAATAGCCAAAATAATGGCTTGTTTGACTCGGGTAAATATACCACCGCAAGTTCACTTGAGAATTTAATGAGTGTTGTTATTCTCTTTAAAACGTTTGGATCCATAGGTCATTTGCATCTATAACATGTTTTAAGCATGCATATCCTTTTTTTAAAACATGTGTAGAAAAATCACTTTCTTATTAAATTCCAAGCTATTGGGATTGTTGAACTAGTGGAATTTCCCAAACTTGGATAACAAAACTTTTGTGTTCATTTGTGGGGTGCGAATAAATTTTCTTTACTTACATTTGTTATTGCATTAAATTTATTGCTTTAAATTTTTTCCATGCATAAACTCTTAAATTTTCATTTCCTATTGATCTATTTACCTTTTATCTCTTTGATGTCTACGAGATGAAGGGAAATGTGAAAACTCAAGTTTTGATTTAAGAAAAAAGTATACATCTAAAATGGAAATGTACAATGCACAAATGTAGAGAGACATAATTCCAAAAACTGTCTATAATTTTTAGGGATTTTGAACTCTTTTTAGTTTTATATCATGTTTTGCAATCGTCGGGAAAAGGGGGAGTCGGGGGGGTTTTTAACTTAGTGTTGACTCCCAATCCATAAGTCATTTTGTAAAAAAATATATCCCATTATGCATGATGAATCACTTTACAATCATCTGTGACCGTTAGGTCAGGTTTTTTTAAATGGGTAAAATAATGGCTTACTTGACTCGGGTAAGTATCCCACAGCACGTTCACTTGACAATTTAATGAGCGAGAAATTATTCTCTTTTAAATAATTGGATCCAAAGGTGATTTGCATCTTTAACATGTTCCAAACATGCATATCCATTTTTTAAAACATGTGTAGAAAAATCTCTTTCTTATAAAATTCCAAGCTATTGGGGTTGTTGAACTAGTGGAATTTCCCAAACTTGGATAACAAAACTTTTGTGTTCATTTTTGGCATGTGAATAAATTTTCTTTACTTATATTTGTTAGTGTTGTAAATTTTTTCCATGCATAAATTCTAAAATTTTCATTTCGTTGTGATCTATTTGCCTTTTATCTCTTTTTTCACGATGAAGGGAAAAGTTAAAACTCAAGTTTTGATTTAATAAAAAATTATACATCTAAAATGGAAATTCACAATGCACAAATGTAGAGAGACATAATTTAAAAAAGTGTCTGTAATTTTAGAGATTTTAAACCCTTTTTAGTTTTTATATCATGTTTTACAATTGTCCGAAAAAGGGGGAGTCGGGGAGATTTTGAATTTAGTGTTAACTCCCAATCCATAGGTCATTCCTTACAAAAAATTATCCCGTTACACATGATAAATCACTTTACAATCATCTATGATCGTTAGGTCAGCTTTTTTTAAATGGGCAAAATAATGGCTTGTTTGACTCGAGTAAATATCCCATAGCACGTTCACTTGACAATTTAATGAGCGAGAGATTATTCTCATTAAAAGGTTTGGATCCATTGGTCATTTGCATCTATAACATGTTTCAAGCATGCATATCGTTTTTTTTTAAACATGTGTAGAAAAATCTCTTTCTTATAAAATTCCATGATATTGGGGTTGTTGAACTAGTGGAATTTCCCAATCTTGGATAACAAAACTTTTGTGTTCATTAGTCGTGTGTGAATAATTTTTTTTTACTGACATTCATTATTGTTGTAAATTTTTTCCATGCATAAACTATAAAATTTTCATTTCGTTGTGATCTATTTGCCTTTAATCTCTTTTTTGTCTACGCGATGTAGGGAAAAGTTAAAACTGAAGTTTTGATTTAGGAAAAAAGTATACATCTAAAATGGAAATGCACAATGCACAAATGTAGAGAGAGATAATTCCAAAAAGTGTCTGTAATTTTTAGAGATTTTAAACTCTTTTTATTATTTATATATCAGGTTTTGCAATCGTTGGGAAAAGGGGGTGGCAGGGGCATTATTAACTGAGTGTTGTCTCCCAATCCATAAGTCATTCCTTACAAAAATATAGCCCGTTACGCATGATAAATCACATTACAAGCATCTATTATCATTAGGTCAGATTTTTGTAAATGGGCACAATAATGGCTTGTTTGACTCAGATAAATATCCAACCGCACGTTCACTTGAGAATTTATTGAGCGTTTGTTATTCACTTTAAAAAGTTTGGATCCATAGGTCATTTGTATTTTAACATGTTTCAAGCATGCATATCCATTTTTTAAAACATGTGTAAAAAAATCACTTTTTTATAAAATTCCATGCTATTGGGGTTGTTGAACTAGTGGAATTTCCCAAACTTGGGTCACAAAACTTTTGTGTTCATTTCTGGTGTGTGAATAAATTTTCTAGACTTACATTTGTTATTTCTTTAAATATTTTCCATGCATAAACTCTTAAATTTTCATTTCATTGTGATCTATTTACCTTTTATCTCTTTTTTCTCTACGAGATGAGGGGAAAGATAAAACTAATGTTTTTATTTAAGCATAAAGTATACATCTAAAATGAAAATGTAGAATGCACAAATGTAGAGAGAGATAATTCCAAAAAGTGTCAATAATTTTGGGGGATTTTAAACTCTTGTTAGTTTTTATATATAAGGTTTTGCAATCGTCGGGAAAAGGGGGAGGCGGAGGGAATTTTAACTAAGTATTGACTCCCAATCCATAAGTCAATCCTAACAAAAGTATAGGCCGTTACGTATGATAAATCACTTTACAATCATCTATGATCGTTAGGTTAGCTTTTTGTAAATGGGCAAAATAATGGCTTGTTTGACTCGGGTAAATATCCCACCGCACGTTCACTTTAGAATTTAATGAGCGTTTGTTATTATCTTTAAATGGCTTGGATCCATAGGTCATTTGCATCTTTAACATGTTTCAGGCATGCATATCCATTTTTTAAAACGTGTGTAGAAAAATCTATTTCTTGTAAAATTCCAAGTTATTGGGGTTGTTGAACTAGTGGAATTTCCCAAACTTGGATAACAAAAATTTTGTGTTCATTTGTGGTGTGTGAATAAATTTTCTTTTCTTACATTGGTTATTGGTTTGAATTTTTTCCATGCATAAACTCTAAAACATTCATTTCATTGTGGTCTATTTGCCTTTTATCCCTTTTTTGTCTACAAGATGAAGGGAAAAGTGAAAACTCAAGTTTTGATTTAAGAAAAAAGTAAACATCTAAAATGGGAATGCACAATGCACAAATGTTGAGAGAGACAATTCCAAAAAGTCTCTATAATTTTTAGGGATTTTAAACTCTTTTTAGTTTTTACATATCTGGTTTTGCAATCGCCGGGAAAAGGGGGAGGTGGAGGGAATTTTAACTGTGTGTTGACTCCCAATCCACATGTCATTTCTTACAAAAAAATAAAGCCTATTACTCATGATAAATTATTTTACAATCATCTTTGATCGTTAGGTCAGCTTTTTGTAAATGGGCAAAATAATGGCTTGTTTGACTAGGGTAAATATCCCACCGCACGTTCACTTGAGAATTTAATGAGCGTTTGTTATTCTCTTTAAAAGGTTTGGATGCATAGGTCATTTTCATCTTTAATATGTTTCAAGCATGCATATCCATTTTTTAAAACATGTGCAGAAAAATCTATTTCCTATAAAATTCCAAGCTATTGGGGTTGTTGAACTAGTGGAATTTCCCAAACTTGGATAACAAAAATTTTGTGTTCGTTTTTGGTGTGTGAATAAATTTTCTTTACTTACATTTATTATTGTTTTGAATTTTTTGTATGCATAAACTCTAAATCTTTCATTCCATTGTGATCTATTTGCCTTTTATCTCTTTTTTGTCTACAAGATGAAGGGAACAGTTAAAACTCATGTTTTGATTTAAGAAAAAAGTATAAATATAAAATGGAAATGCACAAAGTACAAATGTTGAGAGAGATAATTCCATAAAGTGTCTGTAATTTTAAGGGATTTTAAACTCTTTTTAGCTTTTACATATCTGGTTTTGCAATCGTTGGGGAAAGTGGGAGGCAGAGGGAATTTTAAGTGCGTGCTGACTCCGAATCCATAAGTAATTCCGTACAAAAATATAGCCTGTTACGGATGATAAAATATTTTAAAATCATCTATGATCGTTAGGTCAGCTTTTTGCAAATGGGCAAAATAATGGCTTGTTTGACTCGGGTAAATATCCCACTATATGTTCACTTGAGAATTTAATGAGCATTTGTTATTCTCTTTAAAAGGTTTGGATCCATAGGTCATTTGCATCTTTAACATGTTTCCAGCATGCATATCCATTTTTTAAAACATGTGTAGAAAAATCTATTTCTTATAAAATTCCAAGCTATTGGGGTTGTTGAACAAGTGGAACTTCCCAAACTTGGATAGCAAAACTTTAGTGTTCTTTTTTTATGTGTGAATAAATTTTCTTTACTTACATTTGTTATTTCTTTCAATTTTTTCCATGCATAAAATCGAAAACTTTCATTTCATTGTGATCTATTTGCCTTTTATCTATTTTTTGTCTACGAGATGAAGGGAAAAGTGAAAAGTTAAGTTTTGATTTATGAAAAAAGTATACATCAAAAATGAAAATGCACAAAGCAAAAATGTAGAAAGAGAGAATTCAGAAAAGTCAATGTAATTTTTATTGATTTTAAACTCTTTTTAGTTTTTATATATCAAGTTTTGCAATCGTCGTGAAAAGGAGGAGGCGGGGGGATTTTTAACTAAGTGTTGAATCCCAACCCATATGTCATTCCTTACAAAAATATCGCCCTTGAAAAATAATTAATCACTTTACAATCATCTTTGACCGTTAGGTCTGCTTTTTGTAAATGGGCATAATAATGGCTTGTTTGACTCGAGTAAATATCCCACCGCACGTTCACTTGAGAATTTAATGAGCGTTTGATATTCTCTTTAAAAGGTTTGGATCCATAAATCATTTGCTTCTTTAACTCATTTCAAGCATCCATATCCATTTTTTAAAACTTGTGTAGAAAAATCTCTTTCTTAAAATTCCAAGCTATTGGGGTTGTTGAACTAGTAAAATTACCCAAACTTTGATAACAAAAATTTTGTGTTCATTTGCGGTGTGTGAATAATTTTTCTTTACTTACATTTGTTATTGCTTTAAATTTTTTCCATGGTTAAACTCTAAAATTTTTATTTCGATGTGATCTATTTGCCTTTTATCTCTTTTTGGTCTACGAGTTGAAGGGAAAAGTGAAAACTCAAGTCTTGATTTAAGAAAAAAGTATACATCTAAAATGGAAATACACAATGCACAAATGTAGAGAGAAATAATTCCAAAAAGTGTCTATAATTTTTAATGATTTTAAACTCTGTTTAGATTTTATATATATCTGGTTTTTCAATCGTCAGGAAAAGGGGGAGGTGGGCGGATTATTAAATGAGTGTTGACTCCAAATCCATAAGTCATTCCTTACAAAAATGTAGCCCGTTACACATAATAAATCACTTTACAATCATCTATGATCCTTAGGTCAGCTTTTTGTAAATGGCCAAAATAATGGCTTGTTTGACTCGGGTAAATTAAATATCCCGTCGCACCTTCACTTGAGAATTTAATGAGCTTTTGTTATTCTCTTTAAAAGGTTTGGATCCATAGGTCATTTCATCTTTAACATGTTTCAAGCATGCATTTCCATTTTTTAAAACATGTCTTGAAAAATCTCTTTCTTATAAAATTCCAAGCTATTGGGGTTTTTGAACTAGTGGAATTTCCAAAACTTGGATAAAAAAAGTTTTGAGTACATTTGTGGTGTGTGAATAAATTTTTTTTACTTACATTTGTTATTGCTTTAAATTTTTTCCAAGTATCAACTCTGAAACTTTCATTTCGTTGTGATCTATTTGCCTTTTATCTCTTATTTGTCTACGAGATGAAGTGAAAAGTAAAAACTAAAGTTTTGATTTAAGAAAAAAGTATACATCTAAAATGGAAATGCACAATGCACAAATGTAGAGAGAGATAATTCCAAAGATGTTTGTAATTTTTAGGGATTGTAAACACATTTTAGTTTTTATATATTAGGTTTTACAATCGTCATGAAAAGGGGAAGACGGGGGATTTTTAATTGAGTGTTGACACCAAATCCATAAGTCATTCCTTAAAAAAATATAGCCCGTTATGCATGACAAATCACTTTACAATCTTCTATGATTGTTAGGTCAGCTTTTTGTACATGGGCAAAATAATGGCTTGCTTGACTCGAGTAAATATCCCACCGTATGTTCACTTGAGAATTTAATGAAGGTTTATTATTCTCTTTAAAATTTTGGATCCATAGGTCATTTGCATCTTTAACATGTTTCAAGCATGCATATCCATTTTTTAAAACCTGAGTTGAAAATCTCCTTCTTTTAAAATTCCAAGCTACTGAGGTTGTTGAACTAGTTGAATTTCCAAAACATGGATAACAAAACTTTTATGTTCATTTGTGGTGTGTTAATAAATTTTCTTTACTTACATTTTTTATTTCTTTAAATTTTTTCCAAGTATAAACTCTAAAACTTTCATTTCGTTGTGATTTATTTGCCTTTTATCCCTTTTTTGTGTACGAGATGAAGGGAAAAGTAAAAACACAAGTTTTGATTTAAGAAAATAGTATACGTCTAAAATGGAAATGCACAATGCACATATGTTGAGAGAGATAAATCCAAAAAATATCTATAATTTTTGGGATTCTAAACTCTTTTTAGTTTTTATATATCAAGTTTTGCTAGTGTCGGGAAAAGGGGGAGGCATGAGATTTTTAACTTTGCTGACTCCCAATCCATAAGTCATTCCTTACAAAAATATAGCCCGTTACGCGTGATAAATCACTTTGCAATCATTTATGATCGATAGGTCACCTTTTTGTATATGGGAAAAATAATGGATTGTTTGACTCGGGTAAATATCCCACTGCATGGTCACTTGAGAATTTAATGAGCATTTGTCATTCTCTTTAAAAGGTTTGGATCCATAGGTCATTTGCATCTTTAACATGTTTCAAGCATGCATTTATATTTCTTAAAACATGTGTAGAAAAATCTCTTTCTTATAAAATTTGAACCTATTAGGATTGTTGAACTAGTAGAATTTCCAAAACTTGGATAACAAAACTTTTGAGTTCATTTGTGGTGTGTGAATAAATTTTCTTTACTCACATGTATTATTTTTTAAAAAAATTTCCATGCATAAAATAAAAAAATTTCTTTTCGTTGTGATCTATTTGCATTTTATCACTTTTTTTGTCTACAAGATGAAGGGAAAAGTAAAAAACACAAGTTTTTATTTAAGAAAAAAATATACATCTTAAATGGAAATGCAAAATGCACAAATGTAGAGAGAGATAATTCCAAAAAGTGTTTGTAATTTTTAGGGATTTTAAACTGTTTTTAGTTTTTATATATCAGGTTTTGCAATTACCACGAAAAGGGGAAGTCGAGGGATTTTTAATTGAGTGATGACTCCCAATCCGTAAGTAATTCATTAAAAAAATATAACCCGTTTTGAATGATAAATCACACTTTACAATCTTCTATGATAGTTAGGTCAGCTTTCTTCTGTACATGGGCTAAATAAAGGCTTCTTTGACTCGGGTAAATATGCCAACACACGTTCACTTGAGAATTTAATGAATGTTTGTTATTCTCTTTGAAAGGTTTGGATCCATAGGTCATTTGCATATTTAATATGTTTCAAGCATGCATATGCATTTTTTAAAACATGTTTAGAAAAATCTCTTTCTTTTAAAATTCCAAGCTATTGGGGTTGTTCAACTAGTGGAATTTCCCAAACTTGGATAACAAAACTTTGGTGTTCGTTTGTGGTGTGTGAATAAATTTTCTTTACTTAAATTTGTTATTGATTAAAATTTTTTCCATGCATAAACTCTAAAATTTTCATTTGGTTGTGATCTATTTGCCTTTTATCTCTTTTTCGTCTATGAGATGAAGGGAAAAGTGAAAACTCAAGTTTTGATTTAAAAAAAAGTATACATAAAAAATGGAAATGCAAAATGCTCAAATGTTGAGAGAGATAATTAGAAAAAGTGTCTGTAATTTTTAGGGATTGTAAACTTTTTTAGTTTTTATATATTAGGTTTTACAATCGTCTGGAAAAGGGGGAGACGGGGGATTTTTAAGTGTGTGTTGATTCCCAATCCGTAAGTCATTCCTTAAAAAAATATAGCCCCTTACGTATGACAAATCACTTTACAATCATCTATGATCGTTAGGCCAGTTTTTTGTAAATGGGCAAAATAATGGCTTGTTTGCCTCGGGTAAATATCCCACCGCACGTTCACTTGAGAATTTAATGAGCGTTTGTTATTCTCTTTGAAAGGTTTGGATCCATAGGTCATTTGCATCTTTAACATATTTCAAGCATGCATATCCATTTTTTAAAACATGTGTAGAAAAATCTCTTTCTTATAAAATTCCAAGCTATTTCGGTTGTTGAACTAGTGGAATATCCAAAACTTGGCTGACAAAACTTTTGTGTTCATTTGTGGGGAATGAATAAATTTATTTACTTAAATTTGTTATTGCTTAAAAATTTTTCCATGCATTAACTCTAAAATTTTCATTTCATTGCGATCTATTTGCCTTTTATCACTTTTTTTTCTACGAGATGATGGGAAAAATTAATACTCAAGTTTTGATTTAAGAAAAAAGTATACATATAAAATGGAAATGCACATTGCACAAATGTAGAGAGATATATTTCCAAAAAGTGACTGTATTTTTTAGGGATTGTAAACTCCTTTTAGTTTTTATATATCAGGTTTTGCAATCATCGGGAAAAGGGGGCGGACGGGGGGGATTTTTAACTGAGTGTTGACTCCAAATCTATAAGTCATTCCTTACAAAAATATATTCTGTTACACATAATAAATCACTTGACAATCATCTATGATCCTTAGGTCAGCTTTTTGTAAATGGGCAAAATAATGGCTTGTTTGACTCAGGTAAATATCCCACCGCATGTTCACTTGAGAATTTAATGAGTGTTTGTTATTCTCTTTAAAAGGTTTGGATCCATAGGTCATTTGCATCTTTACTATGTTTCAATCATGCATATCCATTTTTTAAAACATGTGTAAAAAAATCTCTTTCGTATAAAATTCCAAGCTATTGGGGTTGTTGAACTAGTGGAATTTCCCAAACTTGGAAAACAAAACTTTGGTGTTCCATTTGTTATTGCTTAAAATTTTTTCCATGCACAAACTCTAAAATTTTCATTTCATTGTGAACTATTTGTTTTTTATCTCTTTTTTGTCTACGAGATGAAGGGAAAAGTGAAAACTCAAGTATTGATTAAAGAAAAAAGTATATATCTATTAGAGAGAGATAATTCCAAAAAGTGTCTGTAATTTTTAGGGATTGTAAACTCTTTTTACTTTTTATATATCATGTTTTGCAATTGACGGGAAAAGGGGGACGCTGGGGATTTTTAACTGAGTGTTGACTCCCAATCCATAAGTCTTTCCTTAGAAAAATATAGCCCGTTACTCAAGATAAATCACTTTACAATCATTTATAATCGTTAGGTTAGCTTTTTTTAAATGGGAAAATAATGGCTTGTTTGACTCAGGTAAATATCCCCCCGCACGTTCACATGAAAATTTAATGAGCGTTTTTTATTCTCTATAAAAGGATTGGATCCAAAGCTCATTTGCATCTTTAAAATGTTTCAAGCATGCATATCCATTTTTTAAAAACTATGTAGAAAAATCTCTTTCATATGAAATTCCTAGCAATTGGGGTTGGTGAACTAGTGGAATTTCCCAAACTTGGATAATAAAACTTGTGTTCATTTGAGCTTTACTTGAATTTGTTATTGCTATAAATTTTTTCTATGCATAAACTCTAAAATTTTGTTTTCGTTGTGATCTATTTGCCTTTGATCTCTTTTAATTTTACGAGACGAAGGGAAAAGTGAAAACGCAAGTTTTGATTTAAGAAAAAAGTATACATCTAAAATAGAAATGCACAATGCACAAATGTAGAGAGAGATAATTCCAAAAAGTGTCTGTAGTTTTTAGGAATTTTAAACTCTTTTTAGCTTTTAAATAACATGTCTCACAATCGTTGGGAAAAAGGGGAGGCATGGGATTTTTAACTGAGTGTTGACTCCCAATCCATAAATCATTCCATACAAAATTATAGCCTGTTACTCATGATAAATCACTTTACAATCATCTATGATCGTTAGGTTAGATTTTTGTAGATGGACAAAATTATTGCTTGTTCGATTCGGGTAAATAGGCCACCGTAGTTCACTTGAGAATATAATGAGTGTTTGTTATTCCCTTTAAAGGGTTTGGATCCATTGGTCATTTGCATCTTTAACATGTTTTAAGCATGCATGTCCATTTTTTAAAACATGTGTAGAAAAATCTCTTTCTTGTAAAATTCCAAGCTATGGAGGTTGTTCAACTAGTTGAATTTCCCAAACTTGGATAACAAAACTTTGATGTTCAGTTGTGGTGTGTGAATAAATTTTCTTTTCTTACATTTGTTATTGCTTTAAATTTTTTCCATGCATAAACTCTAAAATTTTCATTTCGTTGAGATCTATTTGCCTTTTATCTCTTTTTTGTCTACGAGATGAAGGGAAAAGAGAAACCTCAAGTTTTGATTCAGAAAAAAGTATACATCTAAAATGGAAATGCACAATGCTTAAATGTAAAGAGAGATAATTAGAAAAAGTGTCTGTAATTTTTAGGGATTGTAAACTCTTTTTAATTTTTATATATCTGGTTTTACAACCGTCGGGAAAAGAGGGAGGCGAGGGATTTTTAACTAAGTGTTGACACCCAATCCATAAGTCATTCCTTACAAAAATATAGCCCGTCATGCATGACAAATCACTTTACATTCATCTATCATCGTTAGGTCAGCTTTTTGTAAATGGGCAAAATAATGGCTTGTTTGACTCGGGTAAATATCCCACCGCACATTCACTTGAGAATTTAATAAGCGTTTGTTATTCTCTTTAAAAGGTTTGGATACATAGGTCATTTGCATCTTTAACATGTTTCAAGCATGCATATCCATTTTTTAAAACATGTGTAGGAAAATCTCTTTCTTATAAAATTCCAAGCTATTGCGGTTGTTGAACTAGAGGAATTTGCCAAACTTGGATAACAAAACTTTGTGTTCATTTGAGAGGTGTCAATAAATTTTATTTACTTACATTTTTTATTGCATTATATTTTTTCCATGTGTTAACTCTAAAATTTTCATTTCGTTGCGATCTATTTGCCTTTTATCTCATTTTTTTCTACGAGATGATGGGAAAAGTTAAAACTCATGTTTTGATTTAAGAAAAAAGTATACATATAAAATGGAAATGCAGAATGCACAAGTGTAGAGAGATATAATTTCGAAAGGTGACTGTATGTTTTAGGGATTTTTAATTTTTTTTAGTTTTTATATATTAGGTTTTGTAATCGTCGGGAAAAGGGGGAGGTGGGGGGATTTTTAACTGAGTGTTGACTCCCAATCCATAAGTCATTCCTTAGAAAAATATAGCCCGTTACACATAAGAAATCACTTTACAATCATCTATGTGCCTTAGGTCAGCTTTTTGTAAATAGGCAAAATAATGGGTAGTTTGACTCCGGTAAATATCCCACCGCACGTTCACTTGAGAATTGAATGACCGTTTTATATTCTCTTTAAAAGGTTTGGATCCATAGGTCATTTGCATCTTTCACATGTTTCGAGCATGCATATCCATTTTTTAAAAAATGTGTAGAAAAATCTCTTTCTTATAAAATTCCAAGCTATCGAGGTTGTTGAATTACTGGAATTTCCCAAACTTGGATAACAAAACTTTTGTGTTCATTTGAGGTGTTTGAATAATTTTTATTTACTTACATTTGTTATTGTTTTAAATTTTTTCCACGCATAAAGTCTTAAATTTTCATTTCGTTGTGATCTATTTGTCTTTTATCTCTTTTTTGTCTATGAGATGAAGGGAAAAGTGAAAACTCAAATTTTGATTTAAGATAAAAGTATACATCGACAATGGAAATTCACAATGCACAAACGTAGAGAGAGATAATTCCAAAATGTGTCTGTAATTTTTAGGGATTGTAAACTCTTTTTAGTTTTTATATATCAGGTTTTGCAATCGAAGCAAAAAGGGGGAGGCGAGGAATTTTTAACTGAGTGTTGACTCCCAATCCATAAGTCATTCATTACAAAAATATAGCCCATGATGCATGATAAATCACTTTACAATCATCTATGATAGTTAGGTCAACTTTTTTTAAATGGCCAAGATAATGGCTTGTTTGACTTGAGTAAATATCCCACTACACGTTCACTTGCGAATTTAATGAGTGTTTGTTATTCTAAATAAAAGGATTGGATCCAAAGGTCATTTGCATCTTTAACATGTTTCAAGAATGCATATCCATTTTTAAAAAATGAGTAGAAAAATATCTTTCTTATAAAATTCCTAGCAATTGGGGTTATCGAACTAGTGGAAGTTCCCAAACTTTGATAATAAAACTTTGGTGTTCATTTGTGGTGTGTGGATAAATTTATTTACTTACATTTTTTTTCTTTCAATTTTTTCCATGCATAAACTCTAAAATTTTCATTTCATTGTGATCTATTTGCATTTTATCTCTTTTTTGTCTACGAGATGAAGGGAAAAGTGAAAACTCAAGTTTTGATTTAAGAAAAAAGTATACCTCTAAAATGGAAATGCACAGTGCTCAAATGTAGAGAGAGATAATTAGAAAACGTGTCTGTATTTTTTAGGAATTGTAAACTCTTTTCAGATTTTATATATCAGGTTTGGCAATCGTCGCGAAAAGGGGGAGGCGAGGGATTTTTAATTGAGTGTTGACTCCCAATCCATAAGTCAATCCTTAGAAAATATAGCCCATTGCACATAATAAATCACTTTAAAATCATCTATGTTCCTTAGGTCAGCTTTTCATCAATGAGCAAAATAATGGCTTGTTTGACTCGGGTAAATATCCCACCGCACGTTCACTTGAGAATTTGATGACCGATTGTTATTCTCTTTAAAAGGTTTGGATCCATAGGTCATTTGCATCTTTAACATGTTTCAAGCATGCATATCCATTTTTTAAAACATGTGTAGAAAAATCTTTTTCTTATAAAATTCCAAGCTATTGCGGTTGTTGAACTAGTGAATTTCTCAAATTTGGACAACAAAACTTTTGTGTTCATTTGTGGGGTGTGTATAAATTTTATTTACACAAATTTGTAATTGCTTTAAATTTTTTCCATGCATTAACTCTAAAATTTTCATTTCATTGCGATCTATTTGCCTTTTATCTCTTTTTTTTCTACGAGATGATGGGAAAAGTTAAAACTCAAGTTTTGATTTAAGAAAAAAGTATATTTATAAAATGGAAATGCACAATGCACAAATGTAGAGAGACATAATTCCAAAACGTGACTTTATATTTTAGGGTTTGTAAACTATTTTTAGGTTTTACATATCATGTTTTGTAATCGTCGGGGGATTTTTAACTGAGTGTTGACTCCCAAATCATAAGTCATTCCTTACAAAAATATAGCCCGTTACACATGATAAATCACTTTACAATCATCTATGATAGTTAGGTCAGCTTTTTGTAAATGGGCAAAATAATGGCTTATTTGACTCGGGCAAATATCCCACCGCACGTTGACTTGAGAATTTAATAAGTGTTTGTTATTCTATTTAAAAGGTTTGGATCCATAGGTCATTTGCATCTTTAACATGTTTCAAACATGCTTATCCATTTTTTAAAACATGTGTAGAAAAATCTCTTTCTTATAAAATTCCAAGCTATTGGGTTTGTTGAACTAGTGGAATTTCCCAATCTTGGATAACAATACTTTTGTGTTCTTTAGTGGTGTATGAATAAATTTTCTTTACTTACATTTATTTTTACTTTAAATTTTTTCCATGCATACATTCTCAAATCTTCATTTCGTTGTGATCTATTTGCCTTTTATCTCTTTTTTGTCTACGAGATGAAGGAAAAAGTGAAAACTCAAGTTGTGATTTAAAAAAAAAGTATACATCTAAAATAGAAATGGACAATGCACAAATGTAGAGAGACATAATTCCAAAAAGTATCTGTAATTTTTAGGGATTTTAAACTCTTTTTGTTTTTATATATCATGTTTTGCAATCATCGGGAAAACGGAGAGTCGAAGGGATTTTGAACTTAGTGTTGACTCCCAATCCATAAGTCATTCCTTACATAAATATATCCCGTTATGCATGATAAATAACTTTACAATAATCTATGATCCTTAGGTCAGCTTTTTGTAAATGGGCAAAATAATAGCTGGTTTGACTCGGGTAAATATCCCACCGCATGTTCACTTGACAATTTAATGAGCGAGAGATTATTCTCTTCAAAAGGTTTGGATCCATAGGTCATTTGCATCTTTAACATGTTTCAAGCATGCATATCCATTTTTCAAAACATGTATAGAAAAATCTCTTTCTTATAAAATTCCAAGCAATTGGGGATGTTGAACTAGTAGAATTTCCCAAACTTGGATAACTAAACTTTTGTGTTCATTTGTGGTGTGTGAATAAATTTTATTTACTTACATTTGTTATTGCTATAATTTTTTTCCATGCATAAACTCTAAAATTTTCATTTCTTTGTGATCTATTTGCCTTTTATTTCTTTTTTGCCTATGCGATGAAAGGAAAAGTGAATTCTCAAGTTTTGATTTAAGAAAAAATTATACATCGAAAATTGACATGCACGATGCCCAAATGTAGAAAGAGATAATTCCAAAAATTGTCTATAATTTTTAGGGATTTTAAACTCTTTTTAGTTTTTATATATCAGGTTTTGCAATCGTCAGGAAAAGGGGAGGTGGGGGGATTTTTAACTGAGTGTTGACTCCCAATCCATAAGTCATTCCTTACAAAAATATAGCCCGTTACACATGATAAATCACTTTAAAATCATCTACGATTGTTTTTGTAAATGGGCAAATTAATGACTTGTTTTACTTGAGTAAATATCCCACCGCACGTTCACTTGAGAATTTAATTAACGTTTGTTATTCACTTTAAAAGGTTTGGATCCATAGGTCATTTGCATTTTAACATGTTTCAAGCATGCATATCCATTTTTTAAAACATGTGTAGAAAAATCACTTTTTGATAAAATTCAAAGGAATTGGGGTTGTTGAACTAGTGGAATTTCCCAAACTTGGATAACAAACTTTTGTGTTCATTTGCGGTGTGTGAATAAATTTTATTTACTTAAATTTGTTATTTCTTTAATTTTGTTTCATTTCATTATGATCTATTTGCCTTTTATCTCTTTTTTGTATACGAGATGAAGGGAAAGATAAAACTAAAGTTTTTATTTAAGAAAAAACTATACATCTAAAATGAAATGAAAAATGCACAAATATAGAGAGAGATAATTCCAAAAAGTGTCTATAATTTTTAGGGATTTTAAACTCTTTTTAGTTTTTATATATCAGGTTTTGCAATTGTCAGGAAAAGGGGGAGGCAGAGGGAATTTTAACTGAGTGTTAACTCCCAATCCGTAAGTCATTCCTTACAAAAATATAGCCCATTACGCATGATAAATCACTTTACAATCATCTCTGGTCGTTAGGTCAGATTTTTGCAAATGGCAAAATAATGGCTTCTTTGACTCGGGTAAATATCCCACGCACGCTCACTTGAGAATTTAATGAGCGTTTGTTATTCTCTTTAAAAGGTTTGGATCCATAGGTCATTTGCAACTTTAACATTTTTTAGAATGTGTGTAGAAAAATCTATATCGTATAAAATTCCAAGCTATTGGGGTTGTTGAAGTAGTGGAATTTCCCAAACTTGGATAACCAAACTTTTTTGTTCATATGTGGTGTGTGAATAAATTTTCTTTAGTTACATTTGTTATTGTTTTGAATTTTTTCCATGCATAAACTCTAAAACTTTCATTTCATTGTGATCTATTTGCCTTTTATCTCTTTTTTGTCTACAAGATGATGGGAAAAGTGAAAACTCAAGTTTTTATTTGAGAAAAAAGTAAACATCTAAAATGGAAATGCACAATGCACAAATGTATAGAGAGATATTTCCAAAAAATTTCTGTAATTTTTAGTTATTTTAAACTCTTTTTAGTTTTTATATATCAGGTTTTGTAATCATTAGGAAAAGGGGGAGGTGGGGGTATTTTTAACTGAGTGTTGATTCCCAATCCATAAGTCCTTCCTTACAAAAATATAACCCGTTACACATGATAAATCACTTTACAATCATCTATGATCGTTAGGTCAGCTTTTTGTAAATGGGCAAAATAATGGCTTGTTTGACTCGGGTAAATATCCCACCGCATGTTCACATGAGAATTTAAGGAGAGTTTGTTATTCTCTTTAAAAGGTTTGGATCCATAGGTCACTTTCGTCTTTAAAATATTTCAAACATGCATATCTATTTTTTAAAACATGTGTAGAAAAATCTCTTTCTTATAAAATTCCAAGCAATTAGGGTTGTTAAACTAGTGGAATTTCAAAAACTTGGATAACAAAACTTTTGTGTTCATTTTCAGTGTGTGTTTTTCTTTACTTATATTTTTTATTGCATTAAATTTTTTCCATGCATAAACTCAACAATTTTCATTCGTTGTGATCTATTTGCTTTTTATCTCTTTTTTGTCTACGAGATGAAGGGAAAAGTGAAAACTCAAGTTTTGATTTAAGAAAAATGTATACAACTAAAATTGAAATGCACAATGCACAAATGTTGAGAGAGATAATTTCAAAAAGTGTCTGTAATTTTTAATGATTTTAAACTCTTTTTAGTTTTTATATATCAGGTTTTACAATCGTCGGGAAAAGAGGGAGGCGGGGGGATTTTTAACTGAGGGTTGACTCCCAATCCATAAGTCATTCCTTACAGAAATGTAGCCCATTACACATAATAAATCACTTTAGAATCTTGTATGATTGTTAGGTCAGCTTTTTGTAAATGGGCAAAATAATGGCTTGTTTGACTCGGGTAAATTAAATATCCCACCGCACGTTCACTTGAGAATTTAATATGTGTTGGTTATTCTCTTTATAAGGTTTGGATCGATAGGTCATTTTAATCTTTAACATGTTTCAAGCATGCTTTTCCATTTTTTAAAACATGTGTTGAAAAATCTCTTTCTTACAAAATTCCAAGCTATTGGGGTTGTTGAACTTGTGGAATTTCAAAAATGTGGATAACAAAACTTTTGAGGTCATTTATGTTGTGTGAATAAACTTTCTTTACTTACATTTGTTATTGGTTTAAATTTTTTTCCAAGCATAAACTTTAAAACTTTTATTTCGCAGTGATCTATTTGCCTTTTATCCATTTTTTTCTACGAGATGAAGGGAAAGGTAAAAACTAAAGTTTTGATTTAAGAAAAAAGTATACATCTAAAATGGAAATGCACAATGCACAAATGTAGAAAGAGATAATTACAAAAAGTGACTGTATTTTTTTGGGAATGTAAACTCTTTTTAGTTTTTATATATTAGGTTTTACAATCGTGAGGAAAAGGGGGAGGCGGGGACATTTTAAACTGAGTGTTGACTCCCAATCCATAAGTCATTCCTTACAAAAATATAGCCCGTTACACATAATAAATCACTTTAAAATCATCTATGATCCTTTGGTCAGCTTTTTGTAAATGGGCAAAATAATGACTTGTTTGACTCGGGGTAAATATCCCAGTGGCCGTTAACTTGAGAATTTAATGAGCGTTTGTTATTCTCTTTAAAAGGTTTGGATCCATGGGTCATTTGCCTCTTTAACATGTTTCAAGCATGCATATTTATTTTTTAAAACATAAGTAGATAAATTTCTATCTTATAAAATTCCAAGCTATTGGGGTTGTTGCACTAGTGGAATTTCCCGAACTGGGATTACAAAACTTTTGTGTTCAATTGTGGTGTGTGAGTAATTTTTCTTTACTTACATTTTTTTTGCTTTAAATTTTTTCCATGCATAAACTCTGAAATTTTCATTTCATTGTGTTCTATTTGCCATTTATCTCTTTTTTGTCTACGAGATGAAGGGAAAAGTGGAAACTCTTGTTTTGATTTCTGAAAAATGTATACATCTATAATGGAAATGCACAATGCTCAAATGTAATGAGTGATAATTCCAAAAAGTGTCCGTAGTTTTTAGGGATTTTCAACTCTTTTTAGTTTTTATATATCAAGTTTTGCAATCGACGAGAAAAGGGGGAGGCAGGGGATTTTGAACTGAATGTCAACTCCCAATCCATAAGTCATTCATTAGAAAAATATAGCCCATTACGTATGATAAATCACTTTACAATCATCTATGATCATGAGGTCAACTTTTTGTAAATAGGCAAAATAATACCTTGTATGACTCGGATAAATATCCCACTGCACGTTCACTTGAGAATTTAATGAGCGTTTGTTATTCACTATAAAATGATTGGATCCAAAGGTCATTTGTATCTTTAACATGTTCCAAGCATGCATATCCATTTATTAAAAAATGTGTAGAGAAATCTCTTTCTTAAAAAACTCCTAGCAATTGGGGTTGTTGAACTAGTGGAATTTCCCAAACTTGGATAACAAAACTTTTGAGTTCATTTGTGGTGTATGAATAAATTTTCTTTACTTAAATTTGTTATTGCTTTAAATATTTTCTACGCATAAACACTAAAATTTTCATTTCGCTGTGATCTATTTGCCTTTTATCTCTTTTTTTTCGACGAGATGAAGGGAAAAGTGAAAACTCAAGTTTAGATTAAAAAAACGTATACATCTTAAATGGAAATGCACAATGCACAAATGTACGGTGAGTTAATTCCAAAAGGTGTTTGTAATTTTTAGGGATTGTGAACTCTTTTTAGTTTTTATATATCATGTTTTGCAATCGTTGGGAAAAGGGGGAGGCACGAGATTTTTAACTGAGTGTTGACTCCCATCCCATAAGTCATTCCTTACAAAAATATAGCCCGTTACTCATGATAAATCACTTTACAATTATCTACGATCGTTAGGTCAACTTTTTGTAAATGGGCAAAATAATGGCTTGTTTGACTCGGGTAAATATGCCAATACACGTTCACTTGAGAATTTAATGAGCGTTTGTTATTCTCTTTAGATCCATACGTCATTTGCATCTTTAACATGTTTCAAGCATGCTTATTTAGGGATTTTTTAAAACATGTGTAGAAAAATCTTTCTAGTAAAATTCCAAACTATTAGGGTTGTACAACTAGTGGAATTTCCCAAACTTGGATAACAAAACTTTGGTGTTCATTTGTGGTGTGTGAATAAATTTTCTTTACATACATTTGTTAATGCTTTAAATTTTTTCCCTGCATAAACTCTAAAATTTTCGTTTCGTTGTGACCTATTTGCCTTTTATCTCTTTTTTGTTTACGAGATGAAGGGAAAAGTGAAAACTCAAGTTTTGATTTAAAAAAAAAAGTATATATCTAAAATAGAAATTCACAATTCTCAAATGTAGAGAGATATAATTAGAAAAATTGTCTATAATTTTTAGGGATTGTAAACTCTTTTTAGTTTTTATATATCAGGTTTTGCAATCGCTGGGAAAAGGGGGAGGCGGGGGATTTTTAACTGAGTGTTGACTCCCAATCCAGAAGTCATTCCTTAAAAAAAATATAGCCCGTTACGCATGACAAATCACTTTACAATCAACTATGATCGTTACGTTAGCATTTTGTAAATGGGCAAAATAATTGTTTGTTTGACTCGGGTAAATATCCCACCGCACGTTCACGTGAGAATTTAATACAAATTTGTTATTCTCTTTAAAAGGTTTTGATCCATAGGTCATTTGTATCTTTAACATGTTTCAATCATGCATATCCATTTTTTAAAACACGTGTAGACAAATCTCATTCTTAAAAAATTCCAAGCTACTGAGGTTGTTGAACTAGTGGAATTTCCCAATCTTGGATAACAATACTTTTGTGATCTTTTGTGGTGTTTGAATAAATTTTCTTTACTTACATTTATTTTTTATTTAATTTTTTTCAGGCATTAACTCTGAAATTTTCATTTAGTTGTGATCTATTTGCCTTTTATCTCTTTTTTGTCTACGAGATGAAGGGACAAGTGAAAACTCAAGTTTTTATTTAAGAAAAAAGTATACATCTAAATTGGAAATGCACATTGCACAAATGTAGAGAGACATAATTCCAAAAAGTTTCTGTAATATTTAGGGATTTTAAACTCTTTTTCATTTTTATATATCATGTTTTGCAATCGTCGGGAAAAGGGGGAGTCAGGGGGATTTTGAACTTAGTGTTGACTCCCAATCCATAAGTCATTCCATACAAAAATATATCTTGTTACGCATAATAAATCACTTTACAATCATCTATGATCGTTAGGTTAGCTTTTTGTAAGTGGGCAAAATAATGCTTATTTGACACTGGTAAATATACCACCGCACGTTCACTTGACAATTTAATGAGCGAGAGATTATTCTGTTTAAAGGGTTTGGATCCTTAGGTCATTTGCATATTTAACATGTTTCTAGCATGCATATCTATTTTGAAAAACATTTATAGAAAAATCTCTTTCTCAAAAAAATCCAAGCTATTGGGGATGTTGAACTAGTGGAATTTCCCAAACTTGGATAACTAAACTTTTGTGTTCATTTGTGGTGGGTGAATAAATTTTCTTTACTTATGTTTTTTATTTCTTAAAATTTTTTCCTTTCTTAAAGTCTAAAATTTTCATTTCGTTGAGATATATTTGCTTTTTATCTCTTTTTTTGTCTACGCGATGAAGGGAAAAGTTAAAACTCAAGTTTTGATTTAATCAAAAAGTATACATCTAAATAGGAAATACACAATGCACAAATGTTGAGAGACATAATTCCAAAAAGTGTCTATAATTTTTAGGGATTTCAAACTCTTTTTAGTTTTTATATATAAGGATTTGCAATCTTTGGGAAAAGGGGGTGGCGTGGGGATTTTTAACTGAGTGTTGACTCCCAATCCATAAGTCATTCCTTAAAAAAATATAGCCCGTTACACATGATAAATCACATTACAATCATCCATTATCATTAGGTCATATTTTTGTAAATGGGCAAAATACTGGCTTGTTTGACTCAAATAAATATCCCACTGCACGTTCACTTGAGAATTTAATGAGAGTTTTGTATTCACTTTAAAATGTTTGGATCAATAGGTAATTTGCATTTTAACATGTTTCAAGCATGCATGTCCATTTTTTAAAACATGCGTAGAAAAATCACTTTCTTATGTAATTCCAACCTAATGGGGTTGTTGAACTAGTGGAATTTTCCAAACTTGGATAACAAAACTTTTGTGTTCATTTGTGGTGTGTGAATAAATTTTCTTTACTTTCATTTGTTACTTCTTTAAAAATTTTCAATGCATAAACTCTAAAATTTTCATTTCGTTGTGATCTATCTGCCTTTTATCTCTTTTTTGTCTACGAGGTGAAGGGAAAAGATAAAATTAAAGTTTTGATTGAAGAAAAAAGTATACATCTAAAATGGAAATGCACAATGCACAAATGTAGAGAGAGATAATTCCAAAAAGTGTCTGTAATTTTAAGGGATAGTAAACTCTTTTAAGTTTTTATATATCAGGTCTTGCAATAGTCACGTAAAGGGGAAGGCAAGGGGATTTTTAATTGAGTGTTGACTCCCAATTCATAAGTCATTCCTTACAAAAATATAGCCCATTATGCATGATAAATCACTTTACAATCATCTATGATCGTTAGGTCAGCTTTTTGTAAATGGACAAAATAATGGCTTTTTTGACTCGGGTAAATATCCCACCGCACATTCACTTGAGAATTTAATGAATGTTTTTTATTCTCTTTAAAAGGTTTGGATCCTTAGGTCATTTGCATCTTTAACATGTTTCAAGCATGCTGATCCATTTTTTAAAACATCTGCAGAAAAAAAATTTTCTTTTAAAATTCCAAGCTATTGGGGTTGTTGAACTAGTGGAATTTCCCAAACTTGGATAAAAAAACATTTGTGTTCATTTGTGGTGTGTTAATAAATTTTCTTTACTTACATTTGTTATTGATTTGAATTTTTTCCATGCATAAACTCTAAAACTTTCATTTCATTGTGATCTATTTGCCTTTTATCTCTTTTTTCTCTACAAGATGAAGGGAAAAGTGAAAACTCAAGTTTTGATTTAAGAAAAAAGTTTACATCTAAAATGGAAAAGCAAAATGCACAAATGTAGAGAGAGATAATTCCAAAATGTCACTGTAATTTTTAGGGGTTTTAAACTCTTTTTAGTTTTTATATATCTTGTTTTGCAATCGTCGTGAAAAGGGCAACCCATATACCATTCCTTACAAAAATATAGCCGGTTATGCATAACTAATCACTTTACAATCATCTTTGTTTGTTAGGTCAGCTCTTTGTAAATAGGCAAAATATTGGCTTGTTTGACTCGGGTAAATATCCTACCACACTTTCACTTGAGAGTTTAATGAGCGTTTGTCATTCTCTTTAAAAGGATTGGATCCATAGGTCGTTTTCGTCTTTAGCTTGTTTCAAACATGCATATCCATTTTTTAAAACAAATGTAGAAAAATCTTTTTCTTATAAAATTCCGAGCTATTGGGGTTGTTGAACTAGTGGAATTTCCCAAACTTGGATAACAAAACTTTTGTGTTCATTTGCGGTGTGTGAATAATTTTTATTTACTTATATTTTTATTGCATTAAATTTTTTCCATGCATAAACTCTAAAATTTTCATTTCGTTGTGATCTATTTGCCTTTTATCTCTTTTTTGTCTACGAGAAGAAGGGAAAAGTGAAAACTCAAGTTTTGATTTAAGAAAAAAGTTTACATCTAAAATTGAAATGCACAATGCACAAATGTAGAGAGATATAATTCAAATAAGTGTCAATAATTTTTAATGATTTTAAACTCTTTTTAGTTTTTATAAGTCAGGTTTTGCAATTGTCGGGAAAAGGGGGAGGCGGCGCAATTTTTAACTGAGAGTTGACTCCTAATCCATAAGTCATTCATTACAAAAATGTAGCCCGTTACACATAATAAATCACTTTATAATCAACTATGATCCTTAGGTCAGTTTTTTGTTAATGGGCAAAATAATGGCTTGTTTGACTCGGGTAAATTAAATATCCCACTGCACGTTCAGTTGAGAATTTAATGAGCGTTTGTTATTGTCTTTAAAAGGTTTGGATCCACAGGTCATTTGCATCTTTAACATGTTTCAAGCATGCATTTCCATTTTTTAAAACATGTGTTGAAAAATTTCTTTCTTATTAAATTCCAAGCTATTGGGGTTGTTGAACTAGTGAAGTTTCCCATACTTGGATAAAAAAACTTGTGAGTTCATTTGTGGTGTGTGAATAAATTTTTTCAAAGCATAAAATCTAAAACTTTCATTTTGTTGAGATCTATTTGCCTTTTATCTTTTTTTTTTTTCTATGAGATGAAGGGAAAAGTAAAAACTAAAGTTTTGATTTAAGAAAAAAGTATAAATCTAAAATGGAATTGCACAATGCACAAATATAGAGAGAGATAATTCCAAAAAATGTCTATAATTTTTAGGGATAGTAATCTCTTTTAAGTTTTTATATATCAAGTCCTGCAATCGTCACGTAAAGGGGAAGGCAGGGGATTTTTAATTGAGTATTGACTCCCAATTCATAAGTCATTCCTTACAAAAATATAGCATGTTATGCATAATAAATCACTTTACAATCATCTATGATCGTTAGGTCAGCTTTTTGTAAATGGGCAAAATAATGGCTTGTTTAACTCGGGTAAATATCCTACCGCACGTTCACTTGAGAATTTAATGAATGTTTGTTATTCTCTTTAAAATGTTTGGATCGTTAGGTCACTTGCATCTTTAACATGTTTCAAGCATGCTGATCCATTTTTTAAAACATCTGCAGAAAAATCTTTTTCTTTTAAAATTCCAAGCTATTGGGGTTGCTGAACTAGTGGAATTTCCCAAACTTGGATAACCAAACTTTTGAGTTCATTTGTGGTGTGTGAAAATTTTTTATTTACATACATTTGTTATTGCTTTAAATGTTTTCCAAGCATCAACTCTAAAACTTTCATTTTGTTGTGATCTATTTTTCTTTTATTTCTTTTTTGTCTACGAGATGATGGAAAAGTTAAAACTCAAGTTTTGATTTAAGAAAAAAATTTACGTCTAAAATGGAGATGCACAATGCACAAATGTAGAGAGAGATAATTCCAAAATGTGTTTGTAATTTTTAGGGATTCTAAATTATTTTTAGCTTTTATATATCAGGTTTTGCAATCGTCGAGAAATGGGGGAGGAGGGGGATTTTTAACTTAGTGTTGACTCCCAATCCATAAGTCATTCCTTACAAAAATATAGCCCGTTACGCATGATAAATCACTTTACAATCATCTATGATCGTTAGGTCAGCTTTTTGTAAATGGGCAAAATAATGGCTTTTTTGACTCGGGTAAATATCCCACCGCATGTTCACTTGAGAATTTAATGAGCGTTTGTTTTGGATCCATAGGTCATTTGCATGTTCAACATGTTTCAAGCATGCATTTATATTTTTTAAAACGTGTTTAGAAAAATCTCTTTCTTATAAAATTACAAGCTATTAGGGTTGTTAAACTACTGGAATTTCCCAAACTTGGATAACAATGCTTTTGTTTTTATTTGCGTTGTGTGAATAATTTTTCTTTACTTAAATTTGTTATTACATTAAATTTTTTCCATGTTTAAAATCTTAGATTTTCATTTCATTGTGATCTCTTTGCTTTTTATCTCTTTTTTGTCTACGTGATGAAGGGAAAAGTGAAAACTCAAGTTTTGATTTAAGAAAAAAATATACATAAAAAATTGAAATGCACAGTACACAAATGTAGAGAGATAATTCCAAAAACTGTCTATAATTTTTAGGGATTTTAAAATCTTTTTTAGTTTTTGTATATAAGGTTTTGCAATCGTCGGGAAAAGGGGGACCCAGGGGGATTTTTAATAGAGTGTTGACTCCCAATCCATAAGTCATTCCTTACAAAAATATAGCCCATTACACTTGATAAATCACTTTACAATCATCTATGATCGTTAGGTCAGCTTTTTTTAAATGAGCAAAATAATGCCTTGTTTGACTCGAGTAAATATCCCATCGCACATTGACTTGAGAATTTAATGAGCGTTTGTTATTCTCTTTAAAAGGTTTGGATCCATGAGTCGTTTCCATCTTTAACATGTTTCAAACAAGTATATCCATTTTTTAAAACAAGTGTAGAAAAATCTCTTTCATATAAAATTCCTAGCTAATTGGGTAGTTGAACTGGTGGAATTTCCCAAACTTGGATAACAAATTTTTGTGTTCATTTGTGGTGTGTGAATAATTTTCTTTTCAAACATTTATTATTGGTTTAAATGTTTTCCATGCATAAACTCTAAAAGTTTCATTTCGTTGTGATCTACTTTCCTTTTATCTCTTTTTTGTCTATGAGATGAAGGGAACAGTGAAAACTCAAATTTTAATTTAGTAAAAAGTTATATATAGAAAATTGAAATGCACAATGAAAAAATGTAGAGAATGATAATTCCAAAAAGTTTCTGTAATTTTTAGGGATGGTAAATTCTTTTTAGTTTTTTTATATCTAATTTTCCAATCGTTGGAAAATGAGGGAGGCGGGGGGTTTTAAACTGAATGTAGACACCCAATCCATAAGTCATTCCTTACAAAAATAGAGCCCGTTACGCATGATAAATCACTTTACAATCAAATATGATCGTTAGGTCAGTTTTTTTTAAATGGGAAAAATAATGGCTTTTCTGACTCGGGTAAATATCCCACTGCATGTTCAGTTGACCATTTAATGAGCATTTGTTGTTCTCTTTAAAAGGATTGGATCCATAGGTCATTTTCAACTTTAACATGTTTCAAGCATGCATATCCATTTTTTAAAACATGTGTAGAAAATCTCTTTCTAATAAAACTCCAAGCTATTGGGGTTGTTGAACTAGTGGAATTTCCCAAACTTGGATAACAAAACTTTTGTGTTCATTTGCGGTGTGTGAATAATTTTTCTTTACTCACCTTTGTTATTGTATTAAATTTTTTCGATGCATAAACTCTAAAAGTTTCATTTCCTTGTGATCTATTTCCCTTTTATATCTTTTTTGTCGACAAGATGAAGGGAACAGTGAAAACTCAAGTTTTGATTTAAGAAAAAATTATACCCCAAAAATTAAACTAAGTGTAGACTCCCAATCCATAAGTCATTCATTACAAAAAATAGAACCCGTTACGCATGATAAATCACTTTACAATCTTCTATGATCGTTAGGTCAGCTTTTTGTAAATGGGAAAAACAATAGCTCTTTTGACTCGGGTAAATATTCCACCGCACGTTCACTTGATCATTTAATGAGCATTTTCTATTATCTTTAAAAGGATTGGATCCGTAGGTCATTTTCATCTTTACCATGTTTTAAGCATGCATATCCAATTTTTCAAACATGTGTAGATATATCTCTTTCTAATCAAATTCCATGCTATTAGGGTTGTTGAACTAGTGGAATTTCCAAAATTTGGACAACAAAACTTTTGTGTTCATTTGCAGTGTGTGAGTAATTTTTCTTTACTTAAATTTCTTATTGCTTTAAATTTTTTCCATGCATAAACTCTAAAATTTTCATTACGTTGTGATCTATTTGCCTTTTATCTCTTTTTTGTCTACGAGATGAAGGGAAAAGTGAAAACTCAAGTTTTGATTTAAGAAAAAAGTAAACATCTAAAATGGAAATGAACAATGCAAAAATGTAGAGAAAGATAATTCCAAAAAGTTTTCGTAATTTTTAGGGATTGTAAACACTTTTTAGTTTTTATATATCTGGTTTTCCAATCGTCGGGAAAATGCTGAGTGTAGATTGCCAATCCATAAGTCATTCCTTACAAAAATAGAGCCCGTTATGCATGATAAATCACTTTACAATCATCTATGATCTTTAGGTCAGCTTTTTGTAAATGGGAAAAATAATGGCTCTTTTGATTAGGGTAAATATCCCACTACACGTTCACTTGATCATTTAATGAGCATTTTCTATTCTCTTTAAAAGGATTGGATCCATAGGTCATTTGCATCTTTAACATGTTTCAAGCATGCATATCCATTTTTTCAAACATGTGTAGAAAAATCACTTTCTAATAAAATTCCATGCTACTGGGGTTGTTGAACTAGTGGAATTTCCAAAACTTGGATAACAAAACTTTTGTGTACATTTGCGGTGTGTGAATACTTTTTCTTTAATAACATTTTTTATTGCATTAAATTTTTACCATGCATAAACTCTAAAAGTTTCATTTCGTTGTGATCCATTTACCTTTTATCTCTTTTTTGTCTACGAGATGGAGGGAACAGTGAAAACTCCAAGTTTTCATTTAAGAAAAAATTATACTTCAAGCATTGAAATGCACAATGCAAAAATGTAGAAAAAGATAATGCCAAAAAGTGTATGTAATTTTTAGGGAATGTAAACTCTTTTTAGTTTTTATATATTTGGTTTTCCATTCGTCCGGAAAAGGGGGAGGTGGGGGATTTTTAACTGAGTGTAGACTCCCAATCCATAAGTCATTCCTTAAATAAATAGAGCCCATAATGCATGATAAATCATTTTACAATCATCTATGATCGTTAGGTCAACTTTTTGTAAATGGGAAAAATAATGGCTCTTTTGACTCAGATAAATATCCCACCGCACGTTCACTTGATCATTTAATGAGCATTTGTTATTCTCTTTAAAAGGTTTGGATCCATAGGTCATTTGCATCTTTAACATGTTTCAAGAATGCATATCCATTTTTTAAAACAAGTGTAAAAAAATCTGTTCCTAATAAAATTCCATGCTATAGGGGTTGTTGAACTAGTGGAATTTCCCAAACTTGGATAACAAAAATTTTGTGTTCATTTGTGGTGAGAGAATAAATTTTATTTACTTTCATTTGTTATTGCTTTAAATTTTTTCAATGTAAAAACTCTAAAATTTTCATTTCGTTGTGATCTATTTGCCTTTTATCTCTTTTTTGTCTATGAGATGAACGGAAAAGTGAAAACTCAAGTTTTGATTTAAGAAAAAAGTATACATCTAAAATGGAAATGCACAATGCACAAATGCAGAGAGAGATAATTTCAAAAAGTGTTTGTAATTTTTAGGAATTGTGAACTCTTTTTAGTTTTTATTTATCAGGTTTTGCAATCGTCGGGAAAAGGGGGAGCAGGGAATTTTTAACTGAGTGATGACTGCCAATCCATAAGTCAAGCTTACAAAAATATATCCAGTTACACATGATAAATCACTTTACAATCATCTATGATCGTTAGGTTAACTTTTTGTAAATGGGCAAAAGAATGGGTTGTTTGACTCGGGTAAATATCCCACCGCACGTTTACTTGAGAATTTAATGAGTATTTGTAATTGTTTTTAAAAGGTTTGGATCCTAAGGTTATTTGCAACTTTAACATTTTTCAAGCATACATTTTCATTTTTTAAACCATTTGTAGAAAAATCACTTTTTTATAAAATTCCAAGCAATTGGGGTCATTCAACAAGTGGAATTTCCAAAACTTGGATAACAAAAATTTTGTGTTCATTTGTGTTGTATGAATAAATTTTCATTACTTACATTTGCAATTACTTAAAATTTTTTCCATGCATAAACTCTAAAATTTTCATTAATTTTGATCTATATGCCTTTTATTTCTTTTTTGTCTACGAGACGTAGGGAAAAGTGAAAACTCATGTTTTGATATGAGAAAAAAGTATACATCTAAAATGAAAATGCACAATGCACAAATGTACAGAGAGATAATTCCAAAAAGCGTATGTAATTTTTTGGAATTTTAAACTCTTTTTAGTTTTTATATATCAGGTTTTGTGATCGTCATGAAATGGGGAGGCGGGGGGATTTTTAACTAAGTGTTGACTCCCTATCCATATGTCATTCCTTACAAAAATATAGCCCCATTGCGCATAATAAATCACTTTACAATCATCTATGATCGTTAGCGTAGCCTTTTGTAAAAGGGAAAAATAATGGCTTGTTTGACTCGGGTAAATATCCTACCGCACGTTCACTTGAGAATTTAATGAGTGTTTGTTATGGTTTTTAAAAATTTTGGATCCAAAGGTCATTTGCATCTTTAACATGTTTCAAACATGTACACCATTTTTTAAAACAAGTGTAGAAAACTCTCTTTCTTATAAAATTCCAAGCTATTGGGGTTGTTGAACTAGTGGAATTTCCCAAACTTGGTTAACAAAACTTTTGTATTCGTTTCCAATGTGTGAATAAATTTTCTTTACTTACATTTGTTATTGCTTTAAATTTTTTCCATGGATAAACTCTAAAATTTTTATTTCGTTGTGATCTTTTTGCCCTTTATCACTTTTTTGTCTACGAGATGAAGGGAAAAGTGAAATCTCAAGTTTTTATTTAAGAAAAAAGTATAATTCTAAAATGGAAATAAACAATGCTCAAATGTAGAGAGATATTATTCCAAAAAGTGTCTGTAATTTTTAGGGATTCTAAACTCTTTTTAGTTTTTATATATCAGGTTTTACAATCGGCGGGAAAAGGGGGAGGCGGGGGGATTTTTAATTGAGTGTTGCCTCCCAATCCATAAGTCATTTCTTACATAAAAATATAGTCCGTTACCTATGATAAATAACTTTACAATCATATATGATCATTAGGTCAGCTTTTATTAAATGGGCAAAATAATGGCTTGTTTGTCTCGCGTAAATATCCCACCGAACGTTCACTTGAGAATTTAATGAGCGTTTGTTATTGTCTTTAAAAGGTTTGGATCCATAGTTCAATTGCATCTTTAACATGTTTCAAAGATGCATATCCATTTTTTAAAACATGTGTAGAAAAATCTCTTTCTTATAAAATACAAAGCAATTGGGGCTGTTGAACTAGTGGAATTTCACAAACTTGGATAAAAAATTTTTGTGTTTATTTGTGGTGTGTGAATAAATTTTATTTACTTACATTTTTTATTGATTTAAATTTTTCCATGTATTAACTATAAAATTTTCATTTCGTTGTGATCTATTTACCTTTGATCTCTTTTTTGTCTACGAGATCAAGGGAAAAGTGAAAACTCAAGTTTTGATTTAAGAAAAAAGTATACATATAAAATGGAAATGCACAATGCACAAATGGAGAGAGAGATAATTCCAAAAAGTGTCTATAATTTTTAGAGATTGTAAACTCTTTTTAGTTTTTATATATCAGGATTTGCAATCTTCGGGAAAAAGGGGAGGCGGTGAATTTTTATCTCAGTATTGACTCCCAGTCCATAAGTCATTCCTTAGAAAAATATAGCCAGGTACGCTTGATAAATCACTTTACAATCATCTATGATCGTTAGGTCAGCTTTTTGTAAATGGTCAAAATAATGGCTTGTTTGACTCTGGTTAATATCCCACCACACGTTCACTAGAGAATTTAATGAGTGTTTGTTATTCTCTTTAAAAGGTTTGGATCCGTAGGTCATTTGCATCTTTAACATTTTTTAAAACATGTGTAGAAAAATCTCTTTCTTATAAAATTCCAAGCTATTTGGGTTGTTGAACTAGTGGAATTTCCCAAACTTTGATAACAAAACTTTTGAGTTCATTTGTCATGTGTGAATAAATTTTCTTTACTTACATTTTTTGTTGCTTTAAATTTTTTCCATGCATAAACTCTGAAATTTCGTTTCGTTGTGATCTATTTGCCTTTTATCTCCTTTTTTACTACGAGATGAAGGAAAAATGGAAAAATCAAGTATTGATTTAATAAAAAAAGTATACATCTAAATTGGAAATGCACATTGCACAAATGTATAGAGAGAGAATTCCAAAATGTGTCCATAATTTTTCAGAATTTTAAACTCTTTTTAATTTTTATACATCAGGTTTTGTAATCGTAGGGAAATGGAGGAGGCGGGGGGATTTTTAACTGAGTGTTGACTCCCAATCCATAAGTCATTCTTTACAAATATATAGCCCATTACACATAATACATCACTTTACACTCATCTATGATCCTTAGGTCAGCTTTTTGTAAATTGGCAAAATAAGGGCTTGTTTGACTTGGGTAAATATCCCACCGCACCTTCACTTGAGAATTTAATGAAAGTTTGTTATTCTCTTAAAAAGGTTTGGATCCATAGGTAATTTACATCTTTAACATGTTTCAAGCATGCATACCATTTTTTAAAACAAGTGTAGAGAAATCTCTTTCTTATAAAATTCCAAGCTATTGGGGTTGATGAACTAGTGGAATTTCCCAAACTTGGATAGCAAAACTTTTGTGTTTATTCGTGGTGTGTTAATAATTTTTCTTTACTTACATTTTTTCTTGTTTTAAATTTTTTCCATGGATAAACTCTAAAATTTTCATTTCGCTGTGATCTATTTGCCATTTATCTCTTTTTTGACTACGAGATGAAGGGAAAAGTGATAACTCAAGTTTTTATTTAAGAAAAGAGTATTCTTCAAAAATGGAAATGCACAACGCACAAATGTAGAGAGAGATTGTTCCAAAAAGTGTATGTAATTTTTAGGCATTTAAAACTCATTTTAGTTTATATATATATGGTTTTGCTATTGTCGGGAAAAGGGGGAGGCGGGGAATTTTTAACTGAGTGTTGACTCCCAATCCACAAGTCATTCGTTACAAAAATATAGCCCGTTACGTATGATAAATCACTTTACAATCATCTATGATCGGTAGGTCAGCTTTTTGTGTATGGGCAAAATAATTGCTTGCTGACTCGGGAAATTACCCACCGCACATTCACTTGAGAATTTAATGAGCATTTGTTATTCTATTTAAAATTTTTGGATCCATAGGTCATTTGCATCTTTAACATGTTTCAAGCATGCATACCATTTTTTAAAACAAGTGTAGAAAACTCTCATTCTTATAAAATTCCAAGCTATTGGGGTTGTTGAACTAGTGGAATTCCCAAACTTGGTTAACAAAACTTTTGTGTTCATTTCCAGTGTGTGAATAATTTTTCTTTACTTAAAATTGTTATTGCTTTTAACTTGGTTAACTCTAAAATTTTCATTTCGTTGTGATCTTTTTGCCTTTTATTTCTTTTTTGTCTACGAGATGAAGGGAAAAGTGAAAACTCAAGTTTTGATTTAAGAAAAAAGTTTAATTCTAAAATGGAAATACACAATGCAAAAATATAGAGATATATATTATTCCAAAAAGTGTCTATAATTTTTAGGGATTTTAAACTCTTTTTAGTTTTTATATATCTGGTTTTGCAATCGGCGGGAAAAGGGGGAGGCGGGGGGATTTTTAACTGAGTGTTGCCTTCCAATCCATAAGTCATTTCTTACAAAAAATAAAACCCGTTACGCATGATAAATCACATTACAATGATCTATGATAGTGAGGTCAGCTTTTATTAAATGGGCAAAATAATGGCTTGTTTGACTCGGGTAAATATCCCACCGTACGTTCAGTTCAGAATTTAATGAGCGTTTTTTATTGTCTTTAAAAGGTTTGGATCCATAGGTCATTTGCATCTTTAAAATGTTTCAAAGATGCATAACCATTTTTTAAAACATGTGTAGAAAAATCTCTTTTTTTATAAAATACCAAGCAATTGGAGCTGTTGAACTAGTGGAATTTCACAAACTTGGATAAAAAAATTGTGAGTTTATTTGTGGTGTGTGAATAAATTTTCTTTACTTACATTTGTTATTGATTTAAATTTTTCCATGCATTAACTATAAAATTTTCATTTCGTGGTGATCTATTTACCTTTTATCTCTTTTTTGTCTGTGAGATCAAGGTAAAAGTGAAAACTCAAGTTTTGATTTAAGAAAAAAGTATACAAATAAAATGGAAATGCACAATGCACAAATGGAGAGAGAGATAATTCCAAAAAGTGTCTGTAATTTTTAGGGATTGTAAACTCTTTTTAGTTTTTATATATCAGGATTTACAATCGTCGGGAAAAGGGGGAGGCGGTGAATTTTTATTTGAGTATTGACTCCCAATCCATAAGTCATTCCTCAGAAAAATATAGCCAGGTACGCATGATAAATCACGTTACAATCATCTATGATCGTTAGGTAAGATTTTTGTAAATTGTCAAAATAATGGCTTTTTTGACTCTGGTTAATATCCCACCGCACGTTCACTTGAGAATTTAGTGAGCGTTTTCTATTCTCTTTAAAAGTTTTGGATCCGTAGGTCATTTGCATCTTTAACATGTTTCAAGCATGCATTCTCATTTTTTAAAACATGTGTAGAAAAATCTCTTTCTTATAAAATTCCAAGCTATTGGGTTTGTTGAACTAGTGGAATTTCCAAAACTTTGATAACAAAACTTTTGATTTCATTTGCTGTGTGTGAATAAATATTTTATTGCTTTAATTTTTTTCCATGCATAAACTCTAAAATTTCGTTTCGTTCTGATATATTTGGCTTTTATCTCCTTTTTGACTATGAGAAGAAGGGAAAATGGAAAACTCAAGTTTTGATTTAAGAAAAAAGTATACATCTAAAATGGAAATGCACATTGCAAAAATGTATAGAGAGAGAATTCCAAAATGTGTCCATAATTTTTAGGGATTTTAAACTCCTTTTAATTTTTATATATCAGGTTTTGCAATCGTCGGGAAATGGAGGAGGCGGGGGGAATTTTAACTGTTGAACTAGTGGAATTTCCCAAACTTGGATAACAAAACTTTTGTGTTCATTTGTGGTGTGCGAATAATTTTTTTACTTACATTTGTTATTACTTTCAATTTTTTCATGTATAAACTCTAAAATTTTTATTTCGTTGTGATCTATTTGCCTTTTATCTCTTTTTTGTCTACGAGATGATGGGAAAAGTGAAAACTCAAGTTTTTAATTAAGAAAAAAGTATATATCTAAAATTGAAATGCACAATGCACAAATGAAGAGAGAGATAATTCCAAAAATTTTCTGTAATTTGAAGGGATTTTAAATTCGTTTTAGTTTTTATATATCAGGATTTGTAATCGTCGAGAAAAGGGAGAGGCGGGGGGATTTTTAACTGAGTGTTGACTCCCAATCCATAAGTCATTTCTTAAAAAAATATAGCCCAATACGCATGATAAATCACTTTACAATCATATATTATCCTTAGGTAAGCTTTTATAAATGGGCAAAATAATAGCTTGTTTGACTCAAGTAAATATCCCACCGCACGTTCACTTGAGAATTTAATGAGTGTTTGTTATTCTCTATAAAAGGTTTGGATCCATATGTAATTTGCATCTTTAACATGTTCCAAACATGCATATCCATTTTTTAAAATGTGTGTAGAAAAATCTCTTTCTTATAAAATTCCAAGTTTTTGGGGTTGTTGAACTAGTGGAATTTTCCAAACAAGGATAACAAAACTTTTTTATTCATCTGTGATGTGTGAATAAATTTTCTTTACTTACATTTGTTATTGGTTAAAATTTTTTCCATTCAAAAACACTAAAATTTTAATTTCGTTGTGATCTATTTGCCTTTTATCTCTTTTTATTTTTACGAGAAGAAGGGAAAAGTGAAAATTCAAGTTTTTATTTTAGAAAAAAAGTATACATCTAAAATGGAAATGCACAAAGCACAAACGTAGAGAGAGATAATTCCAAAAAGTGTCTATACTTTTTAGCGATTGGAAACTCTTTTTAGTTTTAATATATCAGGTTTTACAATCGTCGAAAAAAAGGGGGAAGTGGGGGATTTTTAACTGAGTGTTGACTCCCATTCCATAAGTCATTCCTAAAAAAAATATAGCCCTTTACACATGATAAATAACTTAACAATCATCTATGATCGTTAGGTCAGCTTTTTGCAAATGGGCAATATAATGACTTGTTTGACTCATGTAAATATCCCACCGCATGTTCATCTGAGAATTTAATGAGCGTTTGTTATTCCCTTTAAAAGGTTTGGATCCGTAGGTTTTTTGCATATTTAACATGTTTCAAACATGCATATCCATTTTTTAAGATGTGCAGAAAAATCTTTTTCTTATAAAATTCCAAGCTATTGGGGTTGTTGAACTAGTGGAATTTTCCTAACTTGGATAACAAAACTTTTGTGTTCATTTGTGCTGTGTGAATAATTTTTATTTACTTACATTTTTTATTGCAAAAATATTTTCTAATCATAAACTCTAAAATTTTGATTTCGTTGTGATCTATTTGCCTTTTATCTCTTTCTTGTCAACGAGGTGAAGGGAAAAGTGAAAACTCAAGTTTTATCTAAGAAAGAATTAAAAATCTAAAATGGAAATGCACAATGCACAAATGTAGAGAGTGATCATTTCAAAAAGTGACTATAATTTTTAGGGATTTTAAACTCTTTTAAGTTTTTATATATCAAGTTTTGCAATTGTCAAGAAATGGGCAAGGCGGGAGGATTTTTAACTGAGTGTTGACTCCCAATCCATAAGTCATTTCTTAAAAACATGTATCCCATTATGTATGATAAATCACTTAACAAACATCTATGATCATTTGGTCAGCTTCTTGTCAATGGGCAAAATAATGCCTTGTTTGACATGGGTAAAAATCCCACCGCACGTTCACTTGAGAATTTAATGAGCGTTTGTTATTCTCTTTAAAAGGTTTGGCTCCATAGGTCATTTACATCATTAACATGTTTCAAGCATGCATATCCATTTTTTAAAACATGTGTAGAAAAATCTCTTTCTTATAAAATTCCAAGCTATTAGGGTTGTTGAACTAGTGGAATTTCCCGAATTTGAATAACAAAACATTTTTCTTCATTTGCGGTGTGTGAATAAATTTTCTTTACTTACATTTGTTATTACTTTAAATTTTTTCCATGCATAAACTCTGAAATTTTCATTTTGTTGTGATCTATTTGCCTTTTATCTGTTTTTGTCAAGGAAATGAAGGAAAAAATGAAAGCTCAAGTTTTGATTAAATAAAAAAGTGTAAAACTAAAATGGTAATTCACAATGCACAAATATAGAGAGAGATAATTCCAAAAAGTGACTGTAATTGATTGTGATTTTAAACTCTTTGTAGTTTTTGAATATCCTGTTTAATAATCGTCGGGAAAGGAGGCGGTGAGGGAATTTTTAACTGAGTGTTAACTCCCAATCCATAAGTCATTCCTAAATAAAATATAGCCCGTTATGCATGATAAATCACTTTACAATCATCAATGATCGTTAGGTAAGCTTTTTGTAAATGGGCAAAATAATGGCTTGTTTGACTCGGGTAAATAACCCACTACACATTCACTTGAGAATTTACTTAGTATTTGTTATTCTCTTTAAAAGGTTTGGATCCATAGGTCATTTGCATCTTTAACATGTTCCAAGCATGCATATCCATTTTTTAAAAATGTGTAGAGAAATCACTTCCTTATAAAATTCCAAGCTATTGGGATTGTTGAACTAGTGGAATTTCCCAAACTTGAAAACAAAACTTTTGTGTTCATTTGTGGTTTGTAAATAGTTTTTCTTTACTTACATTTGTTATTGCTTTAAATATTTTCCATGCATAAACTTTAAAATTTTAATTTCGTTGTGATCTAATTGCCTTTTATCTCTTTTTTGTCTACGAGATGAAGGGAAAAGTGCAAACTCAAGTTTTGATTTAAGAAAAAATTATACATTTAAAATGGAAATCCACAATGCACAAATGCAGAGAGAAATAATTCAAAAAAGTGTCTGCAGTTTTTAGGGACTGTAAACTCTTTTTAGTTTTCATATATCAGGTTTTGCAATCGTCGGGAAAAGGGGGAGGTGGGGGATTTTAAACTGAGTGTTGACTCCCAATCCATAAGTCATTCCATACAAAAATATAGCCCGTTATGGATGATAAATCAACTTACAATCATCTATGATCGGTAGGTCAACTTTTTGTAAATGGGCAAGATAATGGCTTGTTTGACTCGGGTAAATATCCAACCACATGTTCACTTGAGAATTTAATGAGCGTTTGTTATACACTTTAAAAGGTTTGGATCCCTAGGTCATTTTCATCTTTAACATGTTTCAAGCATGCTTATCCATCTTTTAAAACACGTGTAGAAATATCTCTTTCTTATAAAATTCCCAGCTATTGGGGTTGTTGAACAAGTGGAATTTCCAAAACTTGGATAGCGAAACTTTTGTGTTCATTTGTGGTGTGTGAATAATTTTTCTTTCCTTACATTTGTTATTGATTTAAATTTTTTCCATGCATAAACTCTAAACTTTTCATTTGTTGAGATCTATTTGCCTTTTATGTATTTTTTGTCTACGAGATGAAGGGAAAAGTGCAAACTCAAGTTTTGATTTAAGAAAAAATTATACATTTAAAATGGAAATGCACAATGCACAAATGTGGAGAGAGATAATTCCAAAAAGTGTCTGTAGCTTTTAGGGACTGTAAACTCTTTTTGGTTTTCATATATCATGTTTTACAATCGTCGGGAAATGGGGAGGCGGGGGATTTTTAACTGAGTGTTGACTCCCAATTCATAAGTCATTCCATACAAAAATATAGCCCATTATGGATGATAAATCAATTTACAATAATCTATGACTGTTAGGTCAACGTTTTGTAAAGGGCAAGATAATGGCTTGTTTGACTCGAGTAAATATCCCACCACACGTTCACTTGATAATTTAATGAGCATTTGTTATACTCTTTAAAAGGTTTGGATCCCTAGGTCATTTGCATCTTTAACATGTTTCAAGCATGCATATCCATTTTTTAAAACATGTGTACAAAAATCTCTTTCTTATAAAATTCCCAGCTATTAGGGATGTTGAACTAGTGGAATTTCCAAAACTTGGATAACAAAACTTTTGTGTTCTTTTGTGCTGTGTGAATAATTTTTCTTTCCTTACATTTTTTATTGCTTTAAATTTTTTCCATGCATAAATTCCAAACTTTTCATTTCCTTGTGATCTATTTGCCTTTTATCTATTTTTTGTCGGAAATGAAGAGAAAAGTGCAAACTCAAATTTTGATTTAAGAAAAAAGTATACATCTAAAATGGAAATGCACAATGCACAAATGTAGAGAGAGATAATTCCAAAAAGTGGCTGTAATTTTTAGGGATTTTAAACTCTTTTTAGTTTTTATATATCATGTTTTGCAATCATCGGGAAAAGGGGGAGGCGGGGGGATTTTTAACTGATTGTTGACTCCCAATGCATAAGTCATTCCCTACAAAATATAGCCCGTTACGCATGATAAATCACGTTACAATCATCTTTGATTGTTAGATCAGCTTTTTGTAAATGGGCAAAATAATGGCTTGTTTGACTCGGGTAAATATTCCTCCGCACGTTCACATGAGAATTTAATGAGCGTTTGTTATTCTCTATAAATGGTTTGGATCCATATGTCATTTGCATCTTTAACATGTTCCAAGGATGCATATCCATTTTTTAAAACGTGTGTAGAAAAATCTCTTTCTTATAAAATTCCAAGCTTTTGGGGTTGTTGAAAATAGTGGAATTTCCCAAACTAGGATAACAAAACTTTTGTGTTCATCTGTGATGTGTGAATAAATTTTAGTTACTTACATTTGTTATTGCTTTAAATTTTTTCCATTCTTAAAATCTTAAATTTTAATTTCGTTGTAATCTATTTGCCTTTTATGTCGTTTTTGTTTACGAGATGAAGGGAAAAGTGAAAACTCAAGTTTTGATTTAAGAAAAAATATACATCTAAAATGGAAATGGACAAAGAACAAACGTAGAGAGAGATAATTCCCAAAAGTGTCAGTAATTTTTAGCGATTGGAAACTCTTTTTGGTTTTAATATATCAGGTTTTACAATCGTCGGGAAAAGGGGGGAAGCGGGGGATTTTTAACTGAGTGTTGACTCCCAATCCATAAGTCATTCCTAACAAAAATATAGCCCGTTACGCATGATAAATCACTTTACAATCATCTATGATTTTTAGGTCAGCTTTTTGTAAATGAGAAAAATAATGACTTGTTTGACTCATGTAAATATCCCACCACACGTTCACTTAAAAATTTAATGAGCTTTTGTTATGCTCTTTAAAAGGTTTGGATCCATAGGTCATTTGCATCTTTAACATGTTTCAAAAATGCATATCCATTTTTTAAAAGATGTGTAGAAAAATCTCTTTCTTATAAAATTCCAAGCTATTGGGGTTGTTGAACGAGTGGAATTTTCCAAACTCGGATAACAAAACTTTTGTGCTCATTTGTGGTGTGTGAATAATTTTTCTTTACTTACATTTGTTATTGCTTTAAATTTTTTCCAATCATAAACTCTAAAATTTTCATTTCATTGTGATCTATTTGCCTTTTATCTCTTTTTTGTCAACAAGATGAAGGAAAAGTGAAAACTCAAGTTTTTATTTAAGAAAAAAGTAAACTTCTAAAATGGAAATGCACAATGCACACATATAGAGAGAGATAATGCCAAAAGGTGACTGTAATTTTTAGGGATTTTAAACTCTTTTAAGTTTTTATATATCATGTTTTGCAATCGTAGGGAAAAGGGAAGGCGGAGGGATTTTTAACTGAGTGTTGACCCCCAATCCATAAGTCATTCCTTAAAATCATATAGCCCATTACACATGATAAATCACTTTACAATCATCTATGATCATTGGGTCAGCTTTTTGTAAATGGGCAAAATAATGCCTTGTTTGACTCCGGTAAAAATCCCACCGCATGTTCACTTGAGAATTTAATGGGCATTTGTTATGCTCTTTAAAAGGTTTGTATCCATAGGTCAATTGCATCTTTAACATGTTTCAAGCATGCATATTCATTTTTTAAAACATGTGTAGAAAAATCTCATTCTTTTAAAATTCATAGCTATAGGGGTTGTTGAACTAGTGGAATTTGCCAAACTTGGATAACAAAACTTTTGTTTTCATTTTTGTTGTGTGAATATTTTTTCTTTACATACATTTGTTTAGGCCATAAATTTTTTCCATGCATAAACTTTAAAATTTTCATTTCGTTGTGATCACCTTTTATCTCATTTTTGTCTACGAGATGAAGGGAAAAGTAAAAACCCTGGTTTTGAATTAAGAAAAAGTATACATCTAAAATTGAAATGTACAATGCACAAATGTAGAGAGAGATAATTCCGAAAAGTGAGTGTAATTTTTAGGGATTTGAAACTCTTTTTTTTAAATATCTGGTTTTTCAATCGTCGGGAAAAGGGGGAGGCGGGGGGATTTTTAATTGAGTGTTAACTCCCAATCCATAAGTCATTCCTTACTAAAATGTAGCCCGTTTCGCATGATAAATCACTTTACGATTATCTATAATCTTTAGGTCAGCTTTTTGTAAATGGGCAAAATAATGGCTTGTTTGACTCGTGTAAATATCCCACTGCACGTTCACTTGAGAATTTGATGAGCGTTTGTTATTCTCTTTAAAAGGTTTGGATCCATAACTCATTTTCATTTTAACGTAATTCAAGCATGCATAACCATTTTTTAAAACATGTGTAGAAAAAATACTTTCTGATAAAATTCTATGCTTTTGTGGATGTTGAACTAGTGGAATTTCCCAAACTTGGAACACAAAATTTTTGTGTTCATTTGTGGTCATTTGTGGTGTGTGAATAAATTTTCATTACTTACATTTGTTATAGCTTTAAATTTTTTCCATGCATAAACTCTAAAATGATCATTTCGTTGTGATCTATTTGCCTTTTATCTCTTTTTTGTCTACGAGATGAAGGGACAAGTGAAAACTAAAGTTATGATTTAAGAAAAAAGAATACATCTAATATTGAAATGCACAATGCACAAATGTAGAGGGAGATAATTCCAAAAAGTGTCTTTAATTTTTAAGGATTTTAAACTCTTTTTAGTTTTTATATATAAGGTATTGCAATCGTCGGGAAATGGGGGAGGCCAGGGAATTTTTAACTGAGTGTTGACTACCAATCTATAAGTCAAAATATAGCACGTTATGCATGATAAATCACTTTATAATCATCTATGATCGTCAGGTCAGCTCTTTGTAAATGGGCAAAATAATGGCTTGTCTGAATCAGATAAATATCCTCGCGCTTATTCACTTAAGAATTTAATGAGCGTTTTTTATTCTCCTTAAAAGGTTTGGATCCATAGGTCATTTGCATCTTTAACATATTTCAAGCATGCAAATCCATTTTTAGAAACATGTGTAGAAAAATCTCTTTCTTATAAAATTCCAAACTATTGGGGTTTTTGAACTAGTGGAATTTCCCAAACATGGATAACAAAACTTTTATGTTCATTTGTGTTGTGTGAATATTTTTTCTTTACTTACAGTTGTTATTGCTTTAAATTTTTTCCATGCATAAACACTAAAGTTTTCATTTCGTTGTGATCTATTTGCCTTTTATCTCTTTTTTGTCAACGAGACCAAGGGAAAAGTCAAAACTTAATTTTTGATATAAGAAAAAAGTATACATCTAAAATTGTAATGCATAATGCACAAATGTAGAGAGAGACAATTCCAAAAAGTGTCTGTAATTTTTGGGGATTTTAAACTCTTTTTAGTTTTTACATATATGATTTTGGAATCTTCGGGAGAAGGGGGAGGTGGGGGGATTTTTAACTGAGTGTTGACTCCCAATCCATAAGCCCTTCCTTAAAAAAATATAGCCCGTTATGCATGATAAATCACTTTACAATCATCTATGATCAATAGGTCAGCTTTTTGTAAATGGGCAAAATAATGGCTTGTTTGACTCGGGTAAATATCCCACTGCCGTTTACTTAAAAATTTAATGAGCATTTTTTATTCGCTTTAAAAGGTTTGGATCCATAGGTTATTTGCATCTTTAACATGTTTCAAGCATGCATATCCATTTTTTAAAACATGTGTAGAAAAATCTTTTTCCTATAAAATTCCAAGCTATTGGGGTTGTTGAAGTAGCGGAATTTCCAAAAGTTGGATCACAAAACTTTTGGGTTCATTTGTGATGTGTGAATAAATTTTATTTACTAACATTTGTTATTGCCTTAAATTTTTTCCATGCATAAACTCTAAAATTTTCATTTCGTTGTGATCTATTTGCCTTTTATCTCTTTTTTGTCAACAAGATGAAGGGAAAAGTGAAAATTTAAGTTTTGATATAAGAAAAAAGTATACATCTATAATGGAAATGCACAATGAAAAAATGTAGAGAGAGACAATTCCAAAAAGAGTCTGTAATTTTTAGGGATTTTAAACTCTTTTTAGTTTTTACATATCTGGTTTTGGAATCTTCGTGAAAAGGAGTCGGTGGGGGGATTTTTTACTGAGTGTTGACTCCCAATCCTTAAGTCATTCCTTAAAATAGTATAGACCGTTACGCATGATAAATCACTTTACAAATATGAATGTAAGATTTTCTTTTTTGTGAATTGGAAAAATAATGGCTAATTTGACTAGGGTATTTCATCCCACCACACTTTCACTTGAGAATTTAACTAGCGTTTGTTATTCTCTTTAAAAGGTTTGGATCCATAGGTCATTTTCATCATTAACTAGTTTCAAGCATGCATATCCATTTTTTAAAACATGTGTAGAAAAATCTCTTTTTTATAAAATTCCAAGCTATTAGGGTTGTTGAACTAGTGGAATTTCCCGAACTTGAATAACAAAACTTTTGTGTTTATTTGCGGTGTGTGAATAAATTTTATTTACTTACATTTGTTATTGCTTTAAATTTTTTCCATGCATAAACTCTGAAATTTTCATTTTGTTGTGATCTATTTGCCTTTTATCTGTTTTTGTCAAGGAGATGAAGGAAAAAGTGAAAGCTCAAATTTTCATTTAAGAAAAAAGTATAAAACTAAAATGGTAATGCACAATGTACAAACGAAGAGAGAGATAATTCCAAAAAGTGACTGTAATTGTTTGTGATTTTAAACTCTTTGTAGTTTTTAAATATCCTATTTTGCAATCGTCGGGAAAAGGAGGCGGTGAGGGAATTTTTAACTGAGTGTTAACTCCCAATCCATAAGTCATTCCTAAAAAAAATATAGCCCGTTACGCTTGATAAATCACTTTACAATGATCTATGATCGTTAGGTAAGCTTTTTGTAAATGGGCAAAATAATGGTTTGTTTGACTCGGGTAAATATCCCACTGCACGTTCACTTGAGAATTTACTGAGCGTTTTTTATTCTCTTTAAAAGGTATGGATCCATAGGTCATTTGAATCTTTAACATGTTCCAAGCATGCATTTCCTTTTTTTTAAAATGTGTAGAGAAATCACTTTCTTATAAAATTCCAAGCTATTGGGGTTGTTGAACTAGTGGAATTTCCCAAACTTGAAAACAAAACTTTTGTGTTCATTTGTGGTGTGTGAATAGTTTTTATTTACTTACATTTGTTATTTCTTTAAATTTTTTCCATGCGTAAGCTTTAAAATTTTAATTTCGTTGTGATCTATTTGCCTTTTATCTCTTTTTTGTCTACGAGGTGAAGGGAAAAGTGCAAACTCAAGTTTTGATTTAAGAAAAAATTATACATTTAAAATGGAAATCCACAATGCACAAATGTAGAGAGAGATATTTCAAAAAAGTGTCTGTAGTTTTTAGGGACTGTAAACTCTTTTTAGTTTTCATATATCAGGTTTTGAGATCGTCGGGAAATGGGGGAGGCGGGGGATTTTAAACTGAGTGTTGACTCCCAATCCATAAGTCATTCCATACAAAAATATAGCCCGTTATGGATGATAAATCAATTTACATTCATCTATGATCGTTAGGTCAACTTTTTGTAAATGGGCAAGATAATGGCTTGTTTGACTCTGGTAAATATCCCACTGCACGTTCACTTGAGAATTTAATGAGCGTTTGTTATACTCTTTAAAAGGTTTGGATCCCTAGGTCATTTGCATCTTTAACATGTTTCAAGCATGCATATCGTTTTTTTAAAACATGTTTACAAAAATCTCTTTCTTATAAAATTCCTAGCTATTGGGGTTGTTGAACAATTGGAATTTCCAAAACTTGGATAACAAAACTTTTGTGTTCTTTTGTGGTGTGTAAATAATTTTTCTTTCCTTACATTTGTTATTGATTTAAATGTTTTCCATGCATAAACTCTAAACTTTTCATTTCGTTGTGATCTATTTGCCATTTATCTCTTTTTTGTCTACGAGATGAAGGGAAAAGTGCAAATCCAAGTTTTGATTTAAGAAAAAATTATACATTTAAAATGGAAATGCAAAATGCACAAATGTAGAGAGAGATAATTCCAAAAAGTGTCTGTAGCTTTTAGGGACTGGAAACTCTTTTTAGTTTTCATATATCACGTTTTGCAATCGTCGGGAAATAGGGGAGGCGGGGGATTTTTAACTGCGTGTTGACTCCCAATCCATAAGTCATTCCATACAAAAATATAGCCCGTTATGGATGATAAATAAATTTACATATATGATCGTTAGGCCAACTTTTTGTAAATGGGCAAGATAATGGCTTGTTTGACTCAGGTAAATATCACACCGCACGTTCACTTGAGAATTTAATGAGCATTTGTTATACTCTTTAAAAGGTTTAGATCCCTAGGTCATTTGCATCTTTAACATGTTTCAAGCATGCATATCCATTTTTTAAAACATGTGTAGAAAAATCTATTTCTTATAAAATTCCCAGCTATTAGGGTTGTTGAACTAGTGGAATTTCCAGAACATGGATAACAAAAATTTTGTGTTCATTTGTGGTGTGTGAATAATTTTTCTTTCCTTACATTTGTTATTGCTTTAAATTTTTTCCATGCATAAATTCTAAACTTTTCATTTCGTTGTGATCTCTTTGCCTTTTATCTTTTTTTTTGTCAGAATTGAACAGAAAAGTGCAAACTCAAGTTTTGATTTTAGAAAAAAAGTATACACCTAAAATGGAAATGCACAATGCACATATGTAGAGAGACATAATTCCAAAAAGTGACTGTAATTTTTTGTGATTTTAAACTCTTTTTAGTTTTAATATATCAAGTTTCACAATCATCGGAAAAAGGGGGAGGTGGGGGGATTTTTAACTGAATGTTGACTCCCAATGCATAAGTCATTTTTTTAAAAATATAGCCCGTTACGCATAATAAATCACTTTACAATCATCTTTGATTGTTGAGTCAGTTTTTTGTAAATGGGCAAAATAATTGGTTGTTTGACTCGGGCAAATATCCCACCGCATGTTCACTTGAGAATTTAATGAGCATTTGTTATTCTCTATAAATGGTTTGGATCCATATGTCATTTGCATCTTTAACATGTTCCAAGGATGCATATCCATTTTTTAAAACGTGTGTAGAAAAATCTCTTTCTTATAAAATTCCAAGCTTTTGGGGTTGTTGAAACTTGTGGAATTTCCCAAACTAGGATAACAAGACTTTTGTGTTCATCTGTGATGTATGAATAAATTTTATTTACTTACATTTTTTATTGCTTTAATTTTTTTCCATACATAAACTCCAAAATTTTAATTTCATTGTGATCTATTTGCCTTTTATCTCTTTTTTGTTTACGAGATGAAGGAAAAAGTGGGAACTCAAGTTTTGATTTAAGAAAAAAGTATACAACTAAAATGGAAATACACAAAGCACAAACGTAGAGAGAGAAAATTCCAAAAAGCGTCTGTAATTTATAGCGATTGGAAACTCTTTTTAGTTTTAATATATCAGGTTTTACAATCGTCGGGAAAAGGGGGAGGCGGGGGATTTTTAACTGACTGTTGACTCCCAATCTATAAGTCATTCCTAACAAAAATATAGCCCGTTACGCATGATAAATCACTTTACAATCATCTATGATCGTTAGGTCAGCTTATTGTAAATGGGCAAAATAATGGTTTGTTTGACTCATGTAAATATCCCACCACATGTTCACTTGAGAATTTAATGAGCGTTTGTTATTCTCTTTAAAAGGTTTGGATTCATAGGTCATTTGCATCTTTAACAAGTTTCAAACATGCACATCCATTTTTTAAAAGATGTGTAGAAAAATCTCTTTCTTATAAAATTTCAAGCTATTGTGGTTGTTGAACTAGTGGAAATTTCCAAACCTGGATAACAAAATTTTTGTGTTCATTTGTGGTGAGTGAATAGTTTTTCTTTACATACATTTGTTATTGCTTTAAATTTTTTCCATGCATATACTATAAAATTTTCATTTCGTTGTGATCTATTTGCCTTTTGTCTCCTTTTTGTCTGCGAGATGAAGGGAAAAGTGAAAACTCAAGTTTTTATTTAAGAAAAAAGTATACATCTAAAATTGAAATGCACAACGTACAAATTTAGAGATAGATAATTCCAAAAAGTGACTGTAATTTTTAGGGATTTTAAACTCTTTTAAGTTTTTATATATCACGTTTTGCAATCGTCGGGAAATGGGGAAAGCAGGGGGATTTTTAACTAAGTGTTGACTCCCAATCAATAAGTTATTCCTTACAAAAATATAGCCTGTTACACATGATAAATCACTTTACAATCATCTATGATCGTTAGATCAGCATTTTGTAATTGGGCAAAATAATGGCTTGTTTGACTCGGGTAAATATCCCACCACACGTTCACTTGGGAATGTAATGAGCGTTTTTTATTCTCTTTAGAAGGTTTGGATCCATAGGTCATTTGAATCTTTAACATGTTTCAAGCATGCATATCCATTTTTTAAAGCATGTCTAGAAAAATCTCTTTCTTATAAAATTCCAAGTATTTGGGGATGTTGAACTAGTGGAATTTCCCAAACTTGGAAAACAAACCTTTTGTGTTCATTTGTGGTGTGTGTATAAATTTTATTTACTTAAATTTTTTATTGTTTTAAATTTTTTCCAAACATAAACTCAAAAATTTTCATTTCGTTGTGATCTATTTGCCTTTTATCTCTTTTTTGTCTACAAGATGAAGGTAAAAGTGAAAACTCGAGTTTTGATTTATGAAAAAAGTATACATATAAAATGGAAATGCACAATGCAAAAATGTAGAGAGTGATAAGTATGAAAAGTATCTGTAATTTTTAGGGATTGTAAACTCTTTTTAGTTTTTATATATCAGGTTTTGCAGTCGTTGAAAAAAGGGGGAGGCGAGGGATTTTTAACTGAGTGTTGACTCCGATTCCATAAGTCATTCCTTACAAAAATATAGCCCGTTACGCATGATAAATCACTTTATAATCATCTATGATCGTTACATCAGCTTTTTGTAAATGGGTAAAATAATATCTTGTTTGACTCGGGTAAATATCCCACCGCTCGTTCACTTGAGAATTTAATAAGTGTTTGTTGTTCTCTTTAAAAGGTTTGGATCCATAGGTCATTCGCAACTTTAACATGTTTCAAAGCATGCATATGTGTAGAAAAATCTCTTTCTTATTGAATTCCAAGCTTTTGGGGTGGTTCAACTAGTGGAATTTCCCAAACTTGGATAACTAAACTTTTGTAAATTGGTAAAATAATATCTTGTTTGACTCGGGTAAATATCCCACCGCTCGTTCACTTGAGAATTTAATGAGCGTTTGTTATTCTCTTTAAAAGGTTTGGATCCATAGTTCATTCGCAACTTTAACATGTTTCAAAGCATGCATATGTGTAGAAAAATCTCTTTCTCATTAAATTCCAAGCTTTTGGGGTGGTTCAACTAGTGGAATTTCCCAAACTTGGATAACTAAACTTTTGTGTGCATTTGTGGTGTGTGAAAAAAATTTCTTTACTAACATTTATTATTGCTTTAAGTTTTTTTGGGTACATAAACTCTAAAATTTTCATTTCTTTGTGATCTATTTGCCATTTATCTCTTTTTTGTCTATGAGATGAAGGGAAAAGTGAAAACTCAAGTTTTGATTTAAGAAAAAAGTATACATTTAAAATTAATATGCACAATGCACAAATGTAGAGAGAGATAATTCCTAAAAGTGTCAGTTATATTTAGGAATTGTAAACTCTTTTTAGTTTTTATATAGCACGTTTGCATTTGTTTAGAAAATGGGGAGGCAGGGGATTTTTAACTGAGTGTTGACTCCCAATCTATAAGTCATTCCTTACTAAAATATTGTTCGTTACGCATGATAAATCACTTTACAATCATCAATGATCGTTAGGTCAGCTTTTTGTAAATGGGCAAAATAATGGCATATTTGACAAGAGGGAAAAAGTGAAAACTCAAGTTTTGATTTAATAAAAAAGTATACATTTTAAATGGAAATGCACAATGCACAAATGTGGAGAGAGATAATTCCAAAAAGTGTCTGTAATTTTTAAAGATTGTAAACTCTTTTTAATTTTTATATCTCAGGTTTTACAATCGTCGGGAAAAGGGGGAGGCTGGGGATTTTTAAATGAGTGTTGACTCCCAATCCATAAGTCATTCCTTACTAAAATATAGCTCGTTACGCATGATAAATCACTTTACAATCATCTATGATCGTTTGGTCAGCTTTTTGTAAATGGGCAAAATAATGTCTTATTTGACTCAGGTATTTCATCCGATCGCACTTTCACTTGAGAATTTAATGAACGTTCTTTATTCTATTTAAAAGGTTTGGATCCATAGGTCATTTGCATCTTTAACACGTTTCAAGCATGCATATCCATTTTTTAAAACATGTGTAGAAAAATTTCTTTCTTATAAAACTCCAAGCTATTGGGGTTGTTGAACTAGTGGAATTTCCCAAACTTGGATAACAATACTTTTGTGTTCATTTGTGGTGTGTGAATAAATTTTCTTTACTTGCATTTGTTATTGCTTTAAATTTTTCCATGCATAAACTCTAAAATTTTCATCTCGTTGTGATCTATTTGCCTTTTATCTTTTTTTTTTTGTCTACGACAAGGGAAAAGTGAAAACTCAAGTTTTGATTTACGAAAAAATTATACATCTTAAAAGAAATGCTCAATGCACAAATGTAGAGAGAGATAATTCCAAAAAGTGTCTGTAATTTTTAGGGATTATAAACTATTTTTAGTTTTTATATATCATGTTTTACAATCGTCAGGAAAAGGTGGAGGCGGGGGACTTTTAACTGAGTGTTGACTCCCAATCCACAAGTCATTCCTTACAAAAATAATGCCGGTTACGCATGATAAATCACTTTACAATCATCTATCATTGTTAGGTCAGCTTTTTGTAAATGGGCAAAATAATGGCTTGTAATCTCTTTCATATAAACTTCCAAGCTATTGGGGTTGTTGAACTAGTGGAATTTCCAAACTTGGAGAACAAAAATATTATGTTTATTTGTGGTGTGTGAATAAATTTTCTTTACTAACATTTTTTATTGCTTGAAATTTTTTTTGATACATAAACTCTAAAATTTTCATTTCGTTGTGCTCTATTTGCCTCTTATCTCTTTCTTGTTTACGAGATGAAGGGAAAAGTGAAAACTCAAGTTTTGATTTACGTAAAAAGTATACATCTAAAATGGAAATGCACAATGCAAAAATGTAGAGAGAGATAATTCCAAAAAGTGTTTGAAATTTTTAGGTATTGTAAACTCTTTTTAATTTTTATATATCAGGTTTTACAATCGTCAGGAAAAAGTGGAGGTGGGGGATTTTTAACTGAGTGTTGACGCCCAATCCATAAGTCATTCCTCACAAAAATATAGCTCGTTACGCATGATAAATCACTTTACAATCATCTATGATCGTTAGGTCATCTTTTTGTGAATGGGCAAAATAATGGTTTGTTTGACTCATGTAAATATCCCACCGCATGTTCACTAGAGAATTTAAAGAGCGTTTGTTATTCTCTTTTAAAGTTTTGGATCCATAGTTCATTTGCTTCTTTAACACATTTCATGCATGCATATCCATTTTTTAAAACATGTCTAGAAAAATCCCTTTCTTATAAAATTCAAAGCTATTAGGGTTGTTGAACTAATAGAATTTCCTAAACTTGGATAACAAAATTTTTGGTGTTCATTTCTGGTGTGTGAATAAATTTCGTTACTTACATTTGTTATTGTTTTAAATTTTTTCAATGCATAAACTCTAAAGCTTTCATTTCATTGTGATCTATTTGCCTTTTATCTCTTTTTTGTCTACGAGATGAAGGAAAAAGTGAAAAATCAAGTTTTGATTTTTAAAAAACAGGATACATCTAAAATGGAAATACACAATGCACAAATGTAGAGAGCGGCAATTTCAAAATGTATCTGTAATTTTAAGGGATTGTAAACTCTTTTTAGTTTTTATTTATCAGGTTTTGCAATCATCGGGAAAAGGGGGAGGCAGAGGATTTTTAACTGAGTGTTGACTCCCAATCCATATGTCGTTCCTTACAAAAATATAGCTAGTTACGGATGATAAATCACTATACAATCATCTATGATCGTTAGGTCAGCTCTTTGCAAAGGGGCAAAATAATTGCTTATTTGACTCGGGTATTTCATTCCACCGCACTTTCACTTGAGAATTAAATGAGCGTTTGTTATTCTCTTGAAAATGTTTGGATTGGTAGGCCATTGCATCTTTAACATGTTTCAAGCATGCATATCCATTTTTTAAAACATGTGTAGAAAAATCTCTTTCTTATAAAATTCCAAGCTATTGGGGTTGTTGAACTAGTGGAATTTCCCAATCTTGCGTAACTAAATTTTTGTGTTCATTTGTGGTGTGTGAATAAATTTTCTTTACTAACATTTGTTATTGCTTTAAATTTTTTCCATGCATAAACTTTAAAATTTTCATTTCATTGTGATCTATTTGTCTTTTATCTCTTTTTTGCCTACAAGATCAAGGGAAAAGTGAGAACTCAAGTTTTGATTTAAGAAAAAGTATACTTCCAAAATGGAAATGCACAATGTACAAATGTAGAGAGACATAATTCCAAAAAGTTTCAGTAATTTTAATGGATTTTAAACTCTTTTTAGTTTTTATATATCAGGTTTTGTAATTGTCGGGAAAAGGGGGAGGCGGAGGATTTTTAACTTAGTTTTGACTCCCAATCCATCAGTCATTCCTTACAAAAATATAGCATATTACACTTGATAAATCACTTTACAATCATCTATGATCGTTAGGTCAGCTTTTTGTAAATGGGCAAAATAATGGCTTGTTTGACAAGGGATTTCATCCCACCGCGCTTTCACTTCAGAATTTAATGAGCGTTTCTTATTCTCTTTAAAAGGTTTGGATCCATAGGTCATTTGCATCTTTAACATGTTTCAAGCATGCATATCCATTTTTTTAAAACAAGTGAAGAAAAATCTCTTTCTTAAAAAATTGCAAGCTATAGAGGTTGTTGACCTAGTGAAATTTCCCAAACTTGGATAACAAAACTTTTGTGCTTTTGTGTACATTCGTGGTCTATGAATAAATTTTCTTTGCTTACATTTGTTATTGATCTAAATTATTTCCATGCATAAAATCTAAATTTTCATTTCGTTGTGATCTATTTGCCATTTATCTCTTTTTTGTCTTCGAGATGAATGGAAAAGTGAAAACTCAAGTTTATATTTAAGAAAAAAGGACACATCTAAAATGGAAATGCACAATGTACAAATGTAGAGAGAGATAATTCCAAAAAGCCTCTGTAGTTTTTAGGGATTATAAACTCTTTTTAGTTTTTATATATCAGGTTTTGCAATCGTCGAGAAAAGGGGAGGCGGGGGATTTTTAACTCAGTGTTGACTCCCAATCCATAAGTCATTCCTTACAAAAATATACCCATTACACATGATAAATCAGTTTACAATCATCTATGATCGTTAGGTCCGCTTTTTGTAAATGGGCAAAATAATGGCTTTTGAGACTCGGGTAAATATCCCACCGCACGTTCACTTGAGAATATAATGAGCGTTAGTTATTCTAATTAAAAGGTTTGGATCCATTAGTTATTTCATCTTTAATATGTTTGAAGCATGAATATCCATTTTTTAAAACATGTGTAGAAAAATCACTTTCTTGTAAAATTCCAAGCAATTGGAGTTGTTGAATTAGTGGAATTTCCCTAACTAGGATAAAAAAAAACTTTTGTGTTCAATTTGTGGTGTGTGAATAAATTTTCATTACTTACATTTGTTATTGCTTTAAATTTTTTCCATGCATAAACTCTAAAATTTTCATTTCGTTGTGATCTATTTGCCTTTTATCTCTTTTTTGTCTACGAGATGAAGGGAATAGTGAAAACTCAAGTTTTGATTTAATAAAAAAGTATACATCTAAAATAGAAATGCACAATGCACAAACGAAGAGAGAGATAATTCAAAAAAGTTTCTGTAATTTTTAGCGATTATAAAATCTTTGAAGTTTTTATATATCAGTTTTTGTAATCGTCGGGAAACGGGGGAAGCGGGGGATTTTTAATTGAGTGTTGAATCTCAATCCATAAGTCATTCCTTACAATAATACAGCCTATTAAAAATGATAAATTAGTTTACAATCATCTATGATAGCTAGGTCAACTTTTTGTAAATGGGCAAAATAATGGCTTCTTTGACACGGGTAAATATCTCACCGCACGTTTACTTGAGAATTTAATGAGTGTTTGTGGGATCCTTAGGTTATTTGAATCTTTAACATGTTTCAAGCATGAAAATCGTTTTTTTAAAACATTTGTAAAAAAATCACTTTCTTATAAAATTCCAAGCTAATGGAGTTGTTGAATTAGTGGAATTTCCCTAACTTGGGTAACAAAACTTTTGTGTTCATTTGTGGTGTATGAATAAATTTTCTTAACTTACATTTGTTATTGCTTTAATTTTTTTCCATGTATAACCTCTAAAATATTCATTTCGTTGTGATCTATTTGCCTTTTATCTCTTTTTTGTCTACGAGATGAAGAGCAAATTGAAAACTCAAGTTTTGATTTATGAAAAAATTTTACATCTAAAAATGAAATGAACAATGCACAAATGTAGAGAGATATAATTCAAAAAAGTGTTTGTAATTTTTTTGGATTGTAAACTCTTTTTAGTTTTTATATATCAGGTTTTGCAATAGTCGGGAAAAGGGGGAGGCGGGAGATTGTTAACTAAGTGTTGACTCACAATCCATAAGTCATTCCTTACAAAAATATAGCCCATTACGCATGATAAATCACTTTCAATCATCTATGACTGTTAGGTCAGCTTTTTGTAAATGGGCAAAATTATGGCTTGTTTGACTCGGGTTTCACTTTCACTTGAAAATTTAATGAGCGTTTGTTATTCACTTTAAAAGGTTAGGATCCATAGGTCATTTGAAACTTTAACATGTTTCAAGCATACATATCCATTTTTTAAAACATGTCTAGAAAAATCTCTTTCTTATAAAATTCCAAACAATTGGGATCGCTGAACCAGGGGAATTTCCCGAACTTGGCATAACAAAACTTTTGTGTTCTTTTTTGGTGTGTGAATAAATTTTATTTAGTTAAATTTTTATTATTTTAAATTTTTTCCAAACATAAACTCAAAAATTTTCATTTCGTTGTGATTTATTTGCCTTTTATCTCTTTTTTTTCTACGAGATGAAGGGAAAAGTGAAAACTCGATTTTTTATTTAAGAAAAAAGTATACATCTAAAATGGAAAAGCACAATGCAAAAATCTAGAGAGTGATAATTCCAAAAAGTGTCGGTAATTTTTAGAGATTGTAAACTCTTTTTAGTTTTTATATATCAGGTTTTGCAATCGTCGAGAAAAGGGGGTGGCGGGGGATATTTAACTGAGTGTTGACTCCCTTTCCATTAGTCATTCCTTACAAAAATATAACCCGTTACGCATGATAAATCACTTTACTATCATCTACGATTGTTACATTAGCTTTTTGTAAATGGGAAAAATAATGGCTTGTTGGACTGGAGTAAATATCCCGCCGCATGTTCACTGGACAATCTAATGAGAGTTTGTTACTATCTTTAAAAGGTTTGGATCCATAGGTCATTTTCTTATTTAAATTGTTTCAAGCATGCATATCTGTTTTTTATAACATGTGTAGAAAAATTTCTATCTTATAAAATTCCAAGCTATTGGAGTTGCTGAACTAGTGGAATTTCCCAAACTTGGATAACAAAACTTTTGTGTTCATTTGTGGTGTGTGAAAAATTTTTATTTACTTAAATTTGTTATTGTTTTTTATTTTTCCTTGCATAAACTCTAAAATTTTCATTTTGTAGTGATCTATTTGCCTTTTATCTCTTTTTTGTCTACGAGATGAAGGAAAAAGTCAAAATTCAAGTTTTGATTTAAGAAAAAAGTATCCATCTAAAATTAAAAAGCAAAGTGCACAAATGTAGAGAGAGATAATTCCAAAAAATTTCTATTATTTTTAGGGATTGTAAACTCTTTTTAGTTTTGATATAGCTGGTTTTGCAATTGTCGAGAAAAGGGGAAGGCAGGGGATTTTTAAATGAGTGTTGACTCCCAATCCATAAGTCATTCCTTACAAAAATATTGCCAGTTACGCATGATAAATCACTTTACAATCATATAAGATCCTTAGGTAAGCTTTTATTAAATGGGCAAAATAATGGCGTGTTTGACTCGGGTAAATATCCCACCGCACGTTCACATGAGAGTTTAATGAGCGTTTGTTATTCTCTTTAAATGGTTTGGATCCATAGGTCATTTGAATCTTTAACTTGTTTCAAGCATTTATTTCCTTTTTTTTAAACATGTGTAGAAAAATCACTTTCTTATAAAATTCCAAGCTATTGGGGTTGCTGAACTAGTGGAATTTCCCAAACTTGGATAACATACCATTTGTGTTCATTTGTGGTGTGTGAATAAATATTCTTTACTTACATTTGTTATTGCTTTTAATTTTTTCCATTTTTAAACTCTAAAATTTTCGTTTCGTTGTGATCTATTTGCCTTTTATCTCTTTTTTGTCTACGAGATGAAGGGAAAAGTGAAAACTCGTGTTTTGATTTAAGAAGAAAGTATACATCTAAAATGGAAATGCACAATGCAAAAATGTAAAAAGAGATAATTCCAAAAGGTGTTTGTAATTTTTAGGGATTGCAAACTCTTTTTAGTTTTTATTTAAAGTTTTGCGATCGTCAGGACAAGGGGGAGGTGGGGGATTTTTAACTCTGTATTGACTCCCAATCCATAAGTCATTCCATACAAAAATATGGCCCATTACGCATGATAATTCACTTTACAATCATCTATGATCGTTAGGTCAACTTTTTGTAAATGGACAAAATAATGGCTTGTTGACTCGAGTAAATATCCCACTGCAAGTTTACTTGAGAATTTAATGAGTGTTTTTTATTCTCTTTAAAAGGTTTGGATCCATAAGTCATTTGCATCTTTAACATGTTTCAAGCATGCATACCCATTTTTAAAAACATGTGTAGAAAAATATCTTTCTTATAAAATTCCAAGCTATTGGGGTTGCTGAACTAGTAGAATTTTCCAAACTTGGATAACAAAAATTTTGTGTTCATTTGTGGTGTGTGAATAAATTTTATTTACTTATATTTTTATTGGTTTAAATTTTTTGCATACATAAACTACAAAATTTTCATTTCGCTGTGATCTATTTGCTTTTTATCTCTTTTTTGTCAACGAGAAGAAGGGAAAAATGAAAACCCGAGTTTTGATTTAAGAAAAAAGTTCACATATAATATGGAAATGTTCAATGAAAAATTTAGAGAGAGATAATTCCAAAAGGTGTCTATAATTTTTAGGAATGTAAACTCCTTTTAGTTTTTATGTATCAGGTTTTACAATAGTTGGGAAAATGGGGAGGGGGGTGGATTTTAACTGAGTGTTGACTTCTAATCCAAAAGTCATTCCATAAAAAAATAGCCCGTTACCCATGATAAATTACTTTACAATCATCTATGATCGTTACATCAGTTTTTTGTAAATGGGCAAAATAATGGGTTTTTTTACTCGGGTAAATATCCCACCGCAAGGTCACTTGAGAATTTAATGAGTGTTTGTTATTCTCTTTAAAAGGTTTTTTTCAATTGGTCATTTGCATCTTTAACATGTTTCAAGCATGCATATCTATTTTTTTAAAACAAGTGTAGAAAAATCACTTTCTTATAAAATTCCAAGTTATTGGGGTTGCAGAACTAGTAGAATTTCCCAAACTTGGGTAACAAAAATTTTGTGTTCATGTGTGGTGTGTGAATAAATTTTCTTTACTTACATTTGTTATTGCTTTAAATTTTTTCTATACATAAACTCTAAAATTTTCATTTCGTTGTGATCTATTTGCCTTTTTTTTCTACGAGATGAAGGGAAAAGAGAAAACTAGAGGTTTGATTTAAGAAAAAAGAATGCATCTAAAATGGAAATGAACAATGCACAAATATAGAGAGAAATAATTCTAAAAAGTGCCTGTAATTTTTAGCGATTGTAAATTCTTTTTACTTTTATATATTAGGTTTCGTAATCGTCAGGAAATGGGGGAGGCGGGGGATTTTTAAATGAGTGTTGACTCCCAATCCACAAATCTTTCCTTAAAAAAATATAGCCCGTTACGCATGATAAATCACTTTACAATCATCTATGATCGTTAGGTCAGCTTTTTGTAAATGGGCAAAATAAAGGCTTGTTTGACTCAGCTAAAAATCCCACTGCACATTTACTTTAGAATTTAATGGCCATTTGTTATTCTCTTTAAAAGGTGTGGATCCATAGGTTATTTGCATCTTTTACATATTTCAAGCATGCATATCCATTGTTTAAAACATATGTAGAAAAATCACTTTCTTATAAAATTCCAAGCTATTGGGGTTGCGGAACTAGTGGAATTTCCCAAACTTGGATAACAAAACTTTTGTGTTCATTTGTGGAGTGTGGATAAATTTTCTTTACTTACATTTGTTAATGCTTTAAATTTTTTCCATACTAAAACTCTACAATTTTCATTTCATTGTGATCTATTTGCCTTTGATCTCTTTTTTGTCTACGAGATGAAGGGAAAAGTGAAAATTCAAGTTTTGATTTAAGAAAAAAGTTTAAAACTTAAATGGAAATGCACAATGCCCAAATGTAGAGAGAGATAATTCCAAAAAGTGACTGTAATTTTTAGGGATTGCAAATTCTTTTTAGTTTTTATATATCAAGTTTCGCAATCGACGTGAAAAGGGGGAGGCGGGGGATTTTTAAATGAGTGTTGACTCCCAATCCACAAGTCATTCCTCAAAAAAATATAGCCAGTTATGCATGATAAATCACTATACAACCATCTATGATCATTAGGTCAGCTTTTTGTGAATGGGCAAAATAATGGCTTGTTTGACACGGGTAAAAATCCCACCGCATGTTTACTTGAGAATTTAGTGACCGTTTGTTATTCTCTTTAAAAGGTGTGGATCCAGAGGTTATTTTCATCTTTACCATATTTCAAGCATGCATATCCATTTTTTAAAACATGTGTAGAAAAATCTCATTCTTATAAAATTCCATGCAATCGGTTTGCTGAACTAGTGGAATTTCCCAAACTTAGATAACAAAACTTTTGTGTTCATTTGTGGTGTGTGAATAAATTTTCTTTACTTACATTTGTTATTGCTTTAAATTTTTTCCATACATATACTCTTAAATGGAAATTCACAATGCACAAATGTAGAGAAAGAAAATTCCATAAAGTGTCAATAATTTTTAGGCTTGTAAACTCTTTTTTGTTTTTATGTATCAGGTTTTACAATCGTTGGGAAAAGGGGGGAGGGGGGGGGGGGGGGGGGGGGGGGGGGGGGGGGAGGAGGATTTTTAACTGAGTGTTAACTCCTAATCAATAAGTCATTCATTAAAAAAATAGAGTCCGTTACGCTAGGTAAAATATTTTACAATCATCTATGATCGGTAGGTCAGATTTTAGAAAATCCGCAAAATAATGGCTTGTTTGACTCAGGTGAATATCCCACCGCACGTTCACTTGAGAATTTATTGACCATTTATTATTCTCTTTAAAAGGTTTTGATCCATAAATCATATGCATCTTTAACTTGTTTCAAACATGCATATCTATTTTTTAAAACATGTGCAGAGAAATCTCTTTCTTATAAAATTCCAAGCTATTGGGGTTGTTGAACTAGTGGAGTTTGCCCAACTTGGCTAACAAAACTTTTGTGTCATTTGTGATGTGTGAATAAATATTCTTTACTTATAGTTTTTATTGCTTTAATTTTTTTCCATGCATAAACTCCAAAATTTTCATTTTGTTGTGAACTATTTGCCTTTTATATCTTTTTTGTCTACGAGATGAAAAGAAAAATGAAAACTCAAGTTTTGATTTAAGAAAAAAGTATACATCTAAAATGGAAATGCACAATGCACAAATGTAGAGAGAGATAATTCCAAAAAGTGTCTATAATTTTTAGGGATTGTAAACTCTTTTTTGTTTTTCTATATCAGGTTTGGCCATCGTCGGGAAAAGGGGGAGGCGGGGGATTTTTAACTGAGTGTTGACTCCCAATCCATAAGTCATTCCTTACTAAAATATAGCCCGTTATGTATGATAAATCACTTTACAATCATCAATGATCTTTAGGTCAGTTTTTTGTAATTGGGCAAAATAATCGCTCGTTTGACTCGAGTAAATTTCCCACCGGATGTTGACATGAGAATTTAATGAGCGTTGTTTATTCTCTTTAAAAGGTTTGGATCCATAGTTCATTTGCATCTTTAACAAATTTCAAGCATGCATATCCATTTTTTAAAACTTGTATAGAAAAATCTATTTCTTATAAAATTCCAAGCTATTGTGTTTGCTGAACTTGTGGAATTTACCAAACTTGGATAACAATACTTCTGTGTTCATTTGTGGTGTGTGAATAAATTTTCTTTACTTACATTTGTTATTGTTTTAAATTTTTTCCATACTTAAACTCTAAAATTTTCATTTCGTTGTCGTCTTTTTGCCATCTATCACTTTTTTGTCTATGAGATGTAGGAAAAAGTGAAAACTTTAGTTTTGATTTAAGGAAAAAGTATACATCTAAAATGGAAATGCACAATGCAAAAATGTAGAGAGTGATAATTTTTATGGTTTGTTAACTTTTTTTAGTTTTTATATATCAGATTTTGCAATCGTGGGGAAAAGAGGGAGGTGGGGGATTTTTAACTGAGTGTTGACTCCCAATCCATAAGTCATTCTTAAAAAAAATAAAGCCCGTTACGCATGATAAATCTCTTTACAATCATCTATGATCGTTAGGTCAGCTTTTGGTAAATGGGCAAAATATTGGCTTGTTTGACTCGAGTAAGTATCCCACCGCACGTTCACTTGAGAATTGAATGAGCGATTGTTATTCTCTTTAAAAAGTTTGGATCCATAGGTCATTTGCATCTTTAACATGTTTCAAGCATGCATATCCATTTTTTAAAACAAGTGTAGAAATCTCTTTCTTATAAAATTCCAAGCTTTTGGGGTTGCTGAACTAGTGGAATTTTCCACACTTGGATAGCAAAACTTTTGTATTCATTTGTTGTGTCCGAATAAATTTTCTTTACTTACATTTGTTATTGCTTTAAATTTTTTCCATACATAAACTCTAAAATTTTCATTTCATTGCGATATGTTTGCCTTTTATCTCTTTTTTGTCTATGAGATGAAGGGAAAAGTGAAAACTCAAGTTTTGATTTAAGAAAAAAGTATACATCTAAAATGGAAATGCACAATTGACAAATGAAGAGAGAGATAATTCCAAAAAGTGTCTATAAATTTTTGGGATTGTAAACTCTTTTTAGTTTTTATGTATCTGGTTTTGTAATCGTCGGGAAAAGGGGGAGGCAAGGGATTTTTAACTGAGTGTTGACTCCCAATTGAAAAGTCATTTCTTACAAAAATATAGCCCCTTACGCATGATAAATCACTTTGCAATCATATATGATCGTTAGGTAAGATTTTATTAAATTGGAAAAATAATGGATTGTTTGACTCAGGTAAATATCCCACCGCACATTCACTTGAGAATTTAATGAGCGATTGTTATTATCTTTAAAAGGTTTGGATCCTTAGGTCATTTGCATCTTGAACATGTTTCAAGAATGCATTTGCATTTTTTAAAACCTGTGTAGAAAAATCTCTTTCTTATAAAATCCAAGCTATTGGGGTTGAACTAGTGGAATTTCCTAAACTTGGATAACAAAACTTTTGTGTTCATTTGTGGTGTGTGAATAAATTTTCTTTACTTACATTTGTGATTGCTTTAAATTTTTTCCATACACAAACTCTAAAATTTTTATTTCATTGTGATCTATTTGCCTTTTATCTCTCTTTTGTTTATGAGATGAAGGGAAAAGTGAAAACTCAAGTTTTAATTTAAGAAAAAAGTATACATCTAAAATGGAAATTCACAATGCACAAATGAAGAGAGCGATAATTCCAAAAAAATTAAGTGAATTTTTGGGATTTTAAACAATTTTCAGTTTTTATATATTAGGTTTTGCAATCGTCGGTAAAAGGGGGAGGCGGGGGATTTTTAACTGAGTGTTGACTCCCAATCCATAATTCGTTCCATACAAAAATATAGCCCATTATGCATGATAAATAACTTTACAATCATCTATGATCATTAGGTTTGCTTTTTGTAAATGGGCAAAATAATGTCTTATTCGACTCAGGTAAATATCCCACCTCACGTTCACTTGAGAATTTAATGAGCGTTTTTTATTCGCTTTAAAAGGTTTGGATCCATTGGTCATTTGCATCTTTAACATGTTTCAAGAGGCATATCCATTTTTTAAAACATGTGTAGAAAAATCTCTTTCATATAAAATTCCAAGCAATTGGGGTTAAATAGTGAAATTTCCCAAACTCGGATAACAAAACTTTTGTGTTCATTTGTGGTGTGTGAATAAATTTTCTTTACTTACATTTGTTACAACTTTAAATTTTTTCCATACATCAACTCTAAAATTTTCATTTCATTGTTATCTATTTGGCTTTTACCTTTTTAAGTGTCTGTAATTTTTTTAATTGTAAACTCTCTTTAGTTTTTATATATTAGATTTTGCAATCGCCAAGAAAAGGGGGAGGTGGAGGAATTTTAACTGAGTGTTGAATCCCAATCCATAAGTCATTCATTACAAAAATATAGCCCGTTACGTATGATAAATCACTTTACAATCATATATGATCGTTAGGTCAACTATTTGTAAATGGAAAAAAAAATGGTTGGTTGGACTCAGGTAAATATCCCACCGCACGTTTACTTGAGTATTGAATGAGCATTTTTATTCTCTTTAAAAGGTTTAAATCTATAGGTCATTTGCATCTTGAACATGTTTCAAGCCTGAATATCCATTTTTTTAAAACAAGTGTAGAAAAATCTCTTTCTTATAAAATTCCACAATAATGGGGATGAAATATTGGAATTTCAAAAACTAGGGTACCAAATCTTTTGTGTTAATTTGTGGTGTGTGAATAATTTTTCTTCACTTACATTTATTTTTGTTTTAAATTTTTTCCATACATAAACTCTAAAATTTTCATTTCGTTGTGATCTATTTGCCTTTTATCTCTTTTTTGTTTACGAGATGAAGGGAAAAGTGAAAACTCAAGTTTTGATTTAAGAAAAAAGTATACATCTAAAATGGAGAGAGAGATAATTCCAAAAAGTGTCTGTACTTTTTAGGTATTGTAAACTCTTTTTAGTTTTTATATATTAGGTTTTGCAATCGTCAGGAAAAGGGGGAAGCGGGGGACTTTTAAGTGAGTGTTGGCTCCCAATCCATAAATCATTCCTTAAAAAAATTTAGCCAATTACACAACATAAATAATTTTACAATCATCTATGTTCGTTAGGTCAGCTTTTTGTAAATGGGCAATATAATCGTTGTTTTCCTCGGGAAAGTACCCCACCGCCCCTTCAATTGAGAATTTAATTATCATTTGTTATTCACTTTAAAAGGTTTGGATCCATAGGTCATTTGGATCTATAAAATGTTTCAAGAATGCATATCCATTTTTGAAAACATTTGTAGAAAAATCTCTTTCTTATAAAATTTCAAGCAATTGGGGTTGAACTAGTGAATTTCCCAAACTTGGATAACCAAACTTTTGTGTTCATTTGTGGTGTGTGAAAAATTTTTTTTACTTATATTTGTTATTGCTTAAAATTTTTTCCATACATAAACTCTAAAATTTTCATTTCGTTGTGATCTATTTGCCTTTTCTCTCTTTTTTGTTTACGAGATGAAGGGACCAGTGAAAACTCAACTTTTGATTTAAGAAAAAAGTATACATCTAAAATGGAAACGCACAATACACAAATGTAGAGCGATAATTCAAAAAAGTGTCTGTAATTTTTATGGATTGTAAACTCTTTTTAATTTTTATATATTAAGTTTTTTAATCGTCGAAATAAGGAGGAGTCATGGGATTTCTAATTGATTGTTGACTCCCAATACATAAGTCATTCCTTACCAAAATATAGCCCGTTACGCATGATAAATCACTTTACAATCAAATATGATCGTTAGGTCAGTTTTTTGTAAATGGGCAAAATAATGGCTTGTTTGACTCAAGTAAATATCCTAAAGCTCATTCACTTGAGAATTTAATGAGCGTTCATTATTCTCTTTTGGATCCATTGGTCATTTGAATTTTTAACATGTTTCAAGCATGCATGTCCTTTTTTTAACATGTGTAGAAAAATATTTTCCTTTTAAAATTCCAAGCTATTGGGGTTGAACTAGTGGAATTTCCCAAACTTGGATAACAAAACTTTTGTGTTCATTTGTGGTGTGTGAATAAATTTTCTTTACTAACATTTGTTATTGCTTTAAATTTTTTCCATACTTAAAATTTAAAATTTTCATTTCGTTGTAATCTATTCTCCTTTTATCTTTTTAAGTGTCTGTAATTTTTTGGGATTGTAAAATCTTTTTAATTTTTATATATTAAATTTTTCAATCGTCGGGAAAAAGGGGAGACGGAGGATTTTTAACTGAGTGTTGACTCCCAATACATAAGTCATTCCTTAAAAAAGTATAGCCCGTTACGCATGGTAAATCATTTTACAATCATCTATGATTGTTAGGTCAGCTATTTGTAAATGGACAAAGTAATGGCTGGTTTGGCTCGGGTAAATATCCCACCGCACGTTAACTTGAGAATTGAATGAGCGTTTGTTATTCTCTTTAAAAGGTTTGCATCTATAGGTCATTTGCATCTTTAACATGTTTCAAACATGAATATCCATTTTTTAAAACATGTGTAGAAAAATTTCTTTCATATAAAATTCCAAGATATTGGGGTTGAAATACTGGAATTTCACAAACTTGGGTAGCAAAACTTTTGTGTTAATTTGTGGTGTGTGAATAAATTTTCTTCTCTTACATTTGTTTTTACTTTAAACTTTTTTCATCCATAAAATCTAAAATTTTCATTTTCTAATGATCTTTTTGCCTTTTATCTCTTTTTTGGTTACGAGATGAAGGGAAAAGTGAAAACTCAAGTTTTGATTTAAGAAAATAGTATACATCTAAAATGCAGAGAGAGATAATTCCAAAAATAGTCTGTAATTTTTAGGTATTGTAAAATCTTTTTAGGTTTTATATATTTGGTTTTGCGATCATTGGGAAATGGAGGAGGCGGGGCATTTTTAACTGAGTGTTGACTCCCAATCCATAAATCACTCTGGAAAAAAATATAGCCAATTACGCATGATAAATAATTTCACAATCATCTATGATCGTTAGGTCAGCTTTTTGTAAATGGGCAATATAATGGCTTATTTGTCTCGGGAAAGTATCCCGCCACACGTTCAATTGAGAATTTAATTAGCGTTTTTTATTCACTTTTAAAGGTTTGGATCCATAGCTCAATTGCATCTTTAACATGTTTCAAGAATGCATATCCATTTTTTAAAACATGTGTAGAAAATTCGCTTTCTTATAAAATTTCGAGTTATTGGGGTTGAACTAGTGGAATTTCCCAAACTTGGATAATAAAACTTTTGTGTTCATTTGTGGTGTGTGAATAAATTTTCTTTACTTACATTTGTTATTGATTTAAATTTTTTTCATTAATAAACTCTAAAATTTTCATTTTGTTTAGATCTATTTGCCATTTATCTCTTTTTTGTTTATGAGACGAAGGGAAAAGTGAAAAATCAAATTTTGATTTAAGGAAAAAGTATACATCTAAAATTGAAATGCGAAATGCATAAATGCAGAGAGAGATAATTACAAAAAGTGTCTGTAATTTTTAGGGATTGTAAACTCTTGTTAGTTTTTATATATTAGGTTTGCAAATCGTCAGGAAAAGGGGGAGGCAGGGAATTTTTAACTAAGTCTTGACTCACAATCAGTAATTCATTCCTTACCAAAATATAGCCCGTTACGCATGATAAATCACTCTACAATCATTTATGATCGTTAGGTCAGATTTTTGTAAATGGGCATAATAATGGCTTGTTTGACTCGGGTAAATATCCCATTGCAGGTTCACTTGAGAATTTAATGAACTCTTTTTATTCTCTTTAAAAGGTTTGGATCCATAGGTGATTTGCATCGTTAACATGTTTCAAGCATGTATATTCATTTTTTAAAACATGTGTAGAAAAATCTCTATCTTATAAAACTACAAGCAATTGGGGTTGAACTAGTGGAATTTCCCAAACTTGGGTAACAAAACTTTTGTGTTGATTTGTGGTGTGTTAACAAATTTTCTTACTTACATTTGGTACTGCTTTGAATTTTTTCCATACATAAACTTTAAAAGTTTCATTTCGTTCTGATCTATTTACCCATTATCTCTTTTTTGTTTACGACATGGAGGGAAAAGTGAAAACTCAAGTCATGATTTAAGAAAAAATTATATCTATAAAATGGAAACACATAATGCACAAATGTAGAGAGAGATAATCCAGAAAAGTGTCTCTAATGTTTAGGGTTGTAAACTCTTTTTAGTTTTTATATATTTGGTTTTGAAATCATCTAGAAAATGGGGAGGCAGGGATTTTTAATTGAGTGTTGACTCCCAATCCATAAGTCATTCCTTTAAAAAATATAGCCCGTAACGCATGATAAATGTCTTTACAATCATCTATGATTGTTAGGTTAGCTTTTTCTAAGTAGGCAAAACAATGGCTTGTTTGAATCAGGTAAATATCCCACCGCACGTGCACTTGAGAATTTAATGAGCATTTCTTATTCTTTTTAAAAGGTTTGGATCCATAGGTAATTTGCATCTTGAACATGTTTCAAGCAAACCTATCCATTTTTTCAAACATGTGTTGAAAAATCTCTTTCTTATAAAATTCCAAGCTATTGGGGTTGAACTAATGGAATTTCCCAAACTTGGATAACAAAACTTTTGTGTTCATTTGTGGTGTGTGAAGAAATTTTTTTATTTACTTTTGTTATTGCTTTAAATTGTTTCCAAACATAAACCCTAAAATTTGTATTTCGTTGTGATCAATTTGCCTATTATCCCTTTTTTGTTTACGAGATGAAGGGAAAAGTGAAAACTCAAGTTTTTATTTAAGAAGAAAGTATATATCTAAAATGGAAACATACAATGCAAAAATGTAGAGAGATAATTCCAAAAAGTTACTGTAATTTTTAGGGATTGTAAACTTTTTTTAGTTTTTATATATTAGGTTTTGTAATCATCGAAAAAAGGGGGAGGCATGGGATTTATAACTCATTTTTGACTCCCAATACATAAGTCATTCCTTACAAAAATATAGCCCGTTACGCATGATTAATCCCTTTACAATCATCTATGATCGTTAGGTCAGATTTTTGTAAATGGGCAAAATAATGGCTTGTTTGACTCGGGTAAATATCCCACCGTTTGAGAATTTAATGAGAGTTTGTTATTCTCATTAAAAGGTTTGGATGCATAGGTCATTTTCATGTTTAACATGTTTCAAGCATGCATATCCATTTTTTAAAACATGTGTAAAAAAATGTCTTTCTTACAAAATTCCAAGCTATTGTGGTTGAACTAGTGGAATTTTACAAACTTGGATAACAAAACTTTGGTGTTCATTTGTGGTGTGTGAACAAATTTTCTTTACTTATATTTTCTATTGCTTTCAATTTTTTCCATGCATAAACTCTAAAATTTTCATTTCATTGTGATCTATTTTCCTTTTATCTCTTATTTGTTTACAAGATGAAGGGAAAAGTGAAAACTCAAGTTATGATTTCAGAAAAAAAATATATATCTAAAATGGAAACGTACCATGCACAAAGGTCGAGAGAGATAATTTCAAAAAGTGTCTATAATTTTTAGGGATTGTAAACTCTTTTTAGTCATTAATTATTAGGCTTTTCAAACGTCGGGAAAAAGGGGAGGCGGTGGATTTTTAACTGAGTGTTTACTCCCAATCCATAAATCATTTGCTTACAAAAATATAGCCAGTCACACATGATAAATAATTTTACAATCATCTATGAACGTTAGGTCTGCTTTTTGTAAATGGGCAACATAATGGCTTGTTTGTCTCGGGAAAGTATTCCACCTCACATTCAATTGAGAATTTAATGAGCATTTGTTATTCAATTTAAAAGGTTTGGATCCATTGGTCATTTGCATCTATAACATGTTTCAAGAATGCATATCCATTGTTTAAAACATGCATAGAAAAATCTCTTTCTTATAAAATTAAAACTTATTGGGTTTGAAGTAGTGGTATTTCCCAAACTTGGACAACAAAACTTTTGTGTTCATTTGTGGTGTGTGAATAAATTTTATTTACTTACATTTGTTATTTCTTTAAATTTTTTCCATTAATAAACTCTAAAATTTTCATTTTTTAGAGATCTATTTGCCTTTTATTTCTTTTTTGTTTGTGAGATGAAGGGAAAAGTGAAAACTCAGGTTTTGAATTAAAAAAAAGTATACATTTAAAATAGAAACGCACACTGCACAAATGTAGAGAGAGATAAATCCAAAAACTGTCTATAATTTTTAGGGATTGTAAACTCTTTTTAGTATTTATATATTAGGTTTGGCAATAGTCGTAAAAAGGGGGAGGCGGGGAATTTTTAACTTAGTGTTGACTCACAATCCATAATTCATTCCTTACCAAAATAAAGCCTGTTACACATAATAAATCATTCTACAATCATCTATGATCATTAGGTCAGCTTTTTGTAAATGGGCAAAATAATGGCTTGTTTGACTCTGGTAAATATTTCACCACAGGTTCACTTGAGAATTTAATGAACATTTTTTCATTCTCTTTAAAAGGTTTGGATCCATAGGTCATTTGCATCTTTAACATGTTTCCAGCATGCATATTCATTTTTTAAAACATGTGTAGAAAAAGCTATTTCTTAAAAAACTCCAAGACATTGGGGTTGAATTAGTGGAATTTCCCAAACTTGGATAACAAAACTTTTGTGTTCATTTGTGGTGTGTGAATAAATTTTCTTAGTTACATTTGTTATTGCTTAAAAGTTTTTCCATACATAAACTCTAAAATTTTTATTTCGTTGTGATCTATTTGCCTTTAACTCTTTTTTGTCTACGAGATGAAGGGAAAAGTGAAAACTCAAGTTTTAATTGAATAAAAAAGTATACATCTAAAATGGAAATGCACAATGCACAAATGTAGAGGGAGATAATTACAAAAAATATCTTTAATTTTTCGGGATTGTAAACTCTTTTTAGTTTTTATATATTCAGTTTTGCAATCGTCGGAAAAAGGGGGAGGCGAAGGATTTTCAACAGAGTGTTGAATCCCAATGCATAAGTCATTCCTTACAAAAAAAATAGCCTGTTACGCATGATAAATCACTTTACAATTATCTATGATCGTTAGGTCAGCTTTTTCTAAATGGCAAAATAATGGTTTTTTTGACTCGGGTAAATATCCCACCGCATGTTCACTTGAGAATTTAATGAGCCTTTGTTATTCTCTTTAAAAGGTTTGGATCCATAGGTCATTTTCATCTTTAACATGTGTCAAGCATGCATATCTATTTTTAAAAACATGTGTAGAAAAATCTCTTACTCAAAAAATTCGAAGCTCTTGGGGTTGAACTAGTAGAATTTTCCAAACTTGGAAAACAAAAATTTTGTGATCATTTGTGGTGTGGAGATAAATTTTTTTGCTTACATTTTTTTTTCTTTAAAGTTTTTCCCTTCATAAACTCTAAAATTTTCATTTCGTTGTGATCTTTTTCCCTTTCATATCTTTTTTGTTTACAAGATGAAGGGAAAAGTGAAAACTCAAGTTTTGATTTAAATAAAAACTACAAATTTTAACTGGAAATGCACAATTCACAAATTTAGAGTGATATAATTCCAAAAAGTGTTTGAAATTTTTAGGGATTGTAAACTCTTTTTAATTTTTATATATTAGGTTTTGCAATCGTCTCCAAAAGGGGGAGGTGGGAGATTTTTAACTGAGTGTTGACACCCAATCAATAAGTAATCCCTTAAAAAATATAGCCCATTACGCATGATAAATCACTTTTCAATCACCTATGATTGTTAGGTTAGCTTTCTATAAATGGGCAAAATAATTGCATGCTTGACGCGGGTAAATATCCCACCGCACGTTCACTTCGTAATTTAATGTGTGTTTATTATTCTCTTTAAAAGGTTTGCATGCATATGTCTTTTGCATCTTTAAAACATTTCAAGCATGCATATCCAGTTTTTAAAACATGTGTAGTAAAATCTCTTTCTTATAAATTCCAAGCTATTGGGGTTGAACTCATGGAATTTCACAAACTTGGATAACAAAACTTTTTTGTTCGTTTGTTGTGTGTGAATAAATTTTTTTTATTCACATTAGTTATTAATTTAAATTTTTTCCATACATAAACTGTAAAATTTTGATTTCATTAAGATCTATTTGCCTTTTATATCTTTTTTTTTTAGGAGATGAAGGGAAAAGTGAAAACTCAAATTTTGATTTAAAAAAAAAAGTATACATCTAAAATGGAAAGGCACAATGCACAAAAGTAGAGAGAGATATTACCAAAAAATGTCTGTAATTTTTAGGGATTGTAAACTCTTTTTACTTTTTATTTATTAGGTTATTCAAACGACGGGAAAAGGGGGAGGCGGGGGATTTTTAACTAAGTGTTTACTCCCAATCTATAAGTCATTCCTTAAATAAATATACCCGTTACGTATGATAAATCACTTTACAATCATCTACGATCATTAGGTCAACTTTTTATAAATGGGCAAAATAATGGCGTGTTTGACTCGGGTAAATATCCCACTGAACGTTCACTTGACAATTTAATAAGTGTTTGTTATTCACTTTGAAAGGTTTGGATTCATAGGTCATTTGCATCTTGAACATGTTGCAAACATGCATATCCATTTTTGAAAACATGTGTAGAAAAATCTCTTTCTTATAAAATTCAAAACTATTGGGGTTGAACTAATGGAATTTCCCAAACTTCGATAACAAAACTTTTGTGTTCATTTTTGGTGTGTGAATAAATTTTTTTACTTACATTTTTTATTTCTTTAAAATGTTTCCATACATAAACTCTAAAATTTTCATTGTTGTGTTCAATTTGCCTTTTATCTCTTTTTTGTTTACGAGATGAAAGGAAAAGTGAAAACTCAAGTTTTGATTTAACAAAAAAGTATATATCTAAAATGGAAACGCACAATGCACCAATGTAGAGAGATAATTCCAAAAAGTGACTGTAATTTTTAGGGATTGTCAACTCTTTTTAGTTTTTATATATTAGGTTTTGTAATCATCGAAAAAAGGAGGTCGCAAGGGATTTTTAACTGAGTGTTGACTCCCAATAAATAAGTCATTCCTTACAAAAATATAACCCATTATGCATGATAAATTAATTTACAATCATGTATGATCGTTAGGTCAGTTTTTTTTAAATGGGTAAAATAATGGCTTGTTTGACTCGGGTAGATATCCCACCGCACGTTAACTTGAGAATTTAATGAGCATTCATTATTCTCTTTAAAAGGTTTGGATCCATAGGTCATTTTCATGTTTAACATGTTTCGAGCATGCATATCCATTTTTTAAAGCATGTGTAGAAAAATCTCTTGCTTATGAAATTCCAAGCTATCGGGGTTGAACTAGTGGAATTTCCCAAACTTTGATAACAAAACTTTTGTGTTCATTTGTGGTGTGTGAATAAATTTTCTTTCCTTGCATTTGTTATTGCTTTAAATGTTTTCGATACATAAACTCTAAAATTTTCATTTCGTTGTGATCTATTTGCCTTTTATCACTTTTTTGTTTACGAGATGAAGGAAAAAGTGAAAACTCAAGTTTTGATTTAAGAAAAAAGTATACATCTAAAATGGAATTGCACAATGTAGAAAAGAAGAGAGAGATAATTCCAAAAACTGTTTGTAAATTTAAGAGATTGTAAACTATTTTTAGTTTTTATGTATTAGGTTTTGCAATCGTTAGGAAAAGGGGGACGCGGAGGATTTTTAACTGAGTCTTGACTCCCAATCCATAAGTCATTCCTTAAAAAAATATAGCCTGTTACGCATGATAAATCCCTTTACAATCATCTCTGATCGTTACATCATGTTTTTGTAAATTGGCAAAATAATGGCTTGTTTGACTTGGGTAAATATCCCACCGCACGTTCAATTGAGAATTTAATGAGCGTTTTTTATTCTCTTTAAAAGTTTTGGATCCATTGGTCATTTGCATGTTTAACATGTTTCAAGCATGCATATCCATTTTTTAATACATGTGTAGAAAAATCTATTTCTTAAAAAACTCCAAGCTATTGATGTTGAACTAGTGGAATTTCCCAAACTTGGATAACAAAACTTGTATTCATTTCTGATGTGTGAATAAATTTTCTTTACTTATATTTGTTAATGCTTAAAATTTTTTCCATACATAAACTCTAAAATTTTCATTTTGTTGTGATCTATTTGGCTTTTATCTCTTTTTTGTTTACGAGATGAAGGTAAAAGTGAAAACTCAAATTCTGATTTAAGAAAAATGTATACATCTAAAATGGAAACGCACAATGCACAAATGTAGAGAGAGATAATTCTTAAAAGTGTCTATAATTTTTATGGATTGTGAACTCTTTTTAGTTTTTAAATATTAGGTTTTGCAATAGTTGAGAAAAGGCGGAGGCGGGCGATTTTTAATTGATTGTTGACTACCAATCTATAAGTCATATCTTACAAAAATATAGCCCATTACGCTTGATAAATCACTTTACAATCATCTATGATCGTTAGGTCAGCTTTTTATAAATGTGCAAAATAATGACTTGTTGGAATCGGAAAAATATCCCAGCGCACGTTCACTTGAGAATTTAATGAGTGTTCGTTATTCTCTTTAAAAGTTTGGATCCATAGGTTATTTGCATCTTTAACATTTTTCAAGCATGCATAGCCATTTTTTAAAATAAGTGTAGAAAACTCTCTTTCTTAGAAAATTCCAAGCAATTGGGGTTGAACACATGGAATTTCCTAAACTAGGATAACAAAACTTTTGTGTTCATTTTTGGTGTGTGAATAAAATTTTTTTACTTGCATTTGTTATTTCATTAATTTTTTTCATACATAAACCCTTAAATTTTAATTTCGTTGTGATCTATTTACCTTTTGTTTCTTTTTTGTTTACGAGATGAAGGGGAAAGTGAAAACTCATGTTTTGATTTAAGGAAAAAGTAAACATCTAAAATGGAAACACACAATGCACAAATGTAGAGAGAGATAATTCCAAAAAGGGTCTGTAATTTTTAGGGATTGTAAACTCTTTTTAGTTTTTATTTATTAGGTTTTTCAAATGTCCAGAAAAGAGGGAGGCGGGGGATTTTTAACTGAGTCTTTACTCCCAATCCATAAGTCATTCCTTAAAAAATATAGCCCATTACGCATGATAAATCACTTTACAGTCATCAACGATCGTTAGGTCAGCTTTTTATAAATGGGCAAAATAAAGGCTTGTTTGACTCGGGTAAATATCCCATCGAACGTTCACTTGAGAATTTAATGAGCGTCTGTTATTCTCTATAAAAGGTTTGGATCCATAGGTCATTTGCATCTTGAACATGTTTATAGCATGCATATCCCTTTTTTAAAATATGTGTAGAAAAATATCTTGCTTATAAAATTAAAAGCTATTGGGGTTGAACTAGTGGAATTTCCCAAACTTTGATAACAAAACTTTTGTGTTCATTTGTCGTGTGTGAATAAATGTTTTAACATACATTTTGTATTTCTTTAAATATTTTCCATACATAAATTCTAAAATTTTCATTTCATTGTGATCAATTTGCCTTTCATCTCTTTTTTGTTTACGAGATAATGGGAACAGTTAAAACTCAGGTTTTGATTTAAAAAAAAAGTATACATCTAAAATGGAAACGCACAATGCACAAATGTAGAGAGATAATTCCAAAAAGTGACTGTAATTTTTAGGGATTGTAAACTCTTTTTACTTTTTATGGATTAGGTTTTGTAATCGTCAGAAAAAATGGTTGCAGGGGATTTTTAACTGAGTGTTGACTCCCAATACATAAGTTATTCCTTAAAAAAATATAGCCCTTTATGCATGATAAAACACTTTACCATCATATATGCTCGTTAGGTAAGTTTTTTGTAAAAGGGCAAAATAATCGCTTGTTTGACTCGGGTAAATATCCTACCGCACGTTCACTTGAGAATTTGTTGAGCGTTCAATATTCTCTTTAAAAGGTTTGGATCCATAGGTCATTTGCATCTTTAACTTGTTTCAAGCATGCATATCCTTTTTTTAAAACATGTGTAAAAGAATCTCTTGCTTATAAAATTCCAAGCAATTGGGGTTGAACTAGTGGAATTTCCCAAACTTGGATAACAAAACTTTTGTGTTTATTTATGGTGTGTCAATAAATTTTCTTTCCTTACATTTTTTTTTGCTTTAAATTTTTTCCATACATAAACTCTTAAGTTTTCATTTCGTGTTGATCTATTAGCTTTTGATCACTTTTTTGTTTATGAGTTGAAGGAAAAAGTGAAAACTCAAGTTTTGATTTAAGAAAAAAGTATACATCTAAAACGGAAAGACACAATGCAGAAATGTAGGGAGAGATAATTCCAAAAAGTTTCTATAAATTTTAGGGATTGTGAACTCTTTTTAGTTTTTATATATTAGGTTTTGCAATCATCGGGAAAAAGGGGAGGCGGAGGATTTTTAACTGAGTCTTGCTCCCTATCCATAAGTCATTCCTTAAAAAAATATAGCCCATTATGCATGATAAATCCCTTTACAATCATCTATGATCGTTAAGTCAGCTTTTTGTAAGTGGGAAAAATAATGGCTTGTTTGACTCGGGTAAATATCCCACAACACATTCACTAGAGAATTAATGAGAGTTTGTTATTCTCTTTAATAGGTTTGGATCCATAGGTCATTTGCATGTTTAACATGTTTCAAGCACACATATCCATTTTTTTAAAAATGTGTAGAAAAATCTCTTTCTTATAAAACTCCATGCTATTGGGGTTGAACTAGAGGAATTTTCCAAACTTGGATAACAAAACTTGTTTTCATTTGTGGTGTGTGAATAAATTTTCTTTACTTACATTTGTTTTTCTTTAAATTTTTTCCACACATCAACTCTACAATTTTCATTTAGTTGTGATCTATTTGCCTTTTATCTCTTTTTTGTTTACGAGATGAAGGGAAAAGTGAAAACTCAAATTTTGATTAAAGAAAAATGTATACATCTAAAATGGAAACACACAATGCACAGATGTAGAGAGAGATAATTCCAAAAGTGCTTGTAAATTATAGGGATTGTGAACTCTTTTTAGTTTTTATATATTAGGTTTTGCAATCGTCGGGAAAAGGGGGAGGCGGGGGCATGATAAATAATTTTACAATCATCTATGATCGTTAGGTTAGCTTTTTGTAAATGGGAAAAATAATGGCTTGTTTGTCTCGGGAAACTATCCCACCGCACGTTCAATTGAGAATTTAATGAGCATTTGTTATTCACTTTAAAAGGTTTGGATCCATAGGTCATTTGCATCTTTAACATGTTTCAAGAATGCATATCCATTTTTTAAAACATGTGTAGAAAAATCTCTTTCTTATAAAATTCCAAGTTATTGGGGTTGAACTAGTGGAATTTCCCAAACTCGGATAAAAAAACTTTTGGGTTCATTTGTGGTGTGTGAATAAATTTTCTTTACATACATTTGTTATTGCTTTAAAATTTTTTCCATCAATAAACTGTAAAAATTTCATTTTGTTGAGCTCAATTTGCCTTTTATCTCTTTTTTTTTACAAGATAAAGAAAAAAGTGAAATTTCAAGTTTTGATTTAAGAAAAAAGTATACATCTAAAATAGAAATGCACAATGCAAAAATGTAGAGAGAGATAATTCCAAAAATTGTCTATAATTTTTAGGGATTGTAAACTCTTTTTAGTTTTTATCTATTAGGTTTGGCAATCGTCAGACATTAGGGAAGGCGGAGAATTTTTAACTGAGTGTTGATTCCCAATCCATAATTCATTCCTTACCAAAATATAGCCCGTTACGCATGATAAATCATTCTACAATCATCTATGATCATTAGGTCAGCTTTTTCTAAATGGGCAAAATAATCGCTTGTTTCACTTGGGTAAATATCCCACCGCAAGCTCACTTGAGAATTTAATGAAAGTTTTTTATCTCTTTAAAAGGTTTGGATCCATAAATCATTTGAATCTTTAACATGTTCAACCATACGTATCCATTTTTAAAACATGTGTAGAAAAATCTCTTTCTTAGAAAACTCTGTGCAATTGGGGTTGAACTAGTGGAATTTCCCAAACTTGGACAACAAAACTTTTGTGTTCATTTGTGGAGTGTGAGCAAATTTTCCTTACTTAAATTTTTTATTGCTTTAAATTATTTTCATGCATAAAGTCTAAAATTTTTATTTTGTTGTGATCTTTTTTCCGTTTATCTCTTTTTTGTTAACGAGATGAAGGGAAAAGTGAAAACTCAAGTTATGATTTAAGAAAAAAGTACACATCTAAAAAGGAAACACACAACGCAAAAATATAGAGAGAGATAATTCCAAAAAGTGTTTGTAATTTTTAGGCATTGTAAACTCTTTTTAGTTTTTATGTATTAGGTTTTGCAATCGTTAGGAAAAGGGGGAGGCATGGGACTTTTAACTGAGTGTTGACACCCAATCCATGAATGATTCCTTACAAAAATATAGCCAGTTATGCATGATAAATAATTTTACAATCATCTATGATCGTTAGGTCAGCTTTTTGTAAATGGGCAAAATAATGGCTTGTTTGTCTTGGGAAAGTATCCCACCGCAAGTTCAATTGAGAATTTAATGAGCGTTTGTCACTTTATAAGGTTTGGATCCATAGGTCATTTGCATCGTTAACATGTTTCAAGAATGCATATCCTTTTTTTAAAAAAATTGTAGAAAAATCTCTTTCTTAAAAAATTCCATGTTATTGGGGTTGAACTAGTGGAATTTTCCTAACTTGGATAACAAAAGTTTTGTGTTCATTTGTGGTGTGTGAATAAATTTTCTTTACTTACATTTGTTATTGATTTAAAATTTTTCCATCCATAAACTCTAAAATTTTCATTTCGTTGTGATCTATTTGCCTTTTTTTATCTCTTTTTTATCTACGAAATGAAGGGAAAAGTGAAAACTCGAGTTTTGATTTAAGAAAACAGTATACATCTAAAATGGAAATGGACAATGCAATATGTAGAGAGAGATAATTCCAAAATGTGTCTGTAATTTTTAGGGATTGTAAACTCTTTTTAGATTTTATTTATATGGTTTTACAATCGTCGGGAAATGGGGGAGGCATAGGATTTCTAACTGAGTGTTGACTCCCAATCCATACGTCATTCGTTGCAAAAATAGCCCGTTACGTATGATAAATCAGTTTACAATCATTTATGATCGTTAGGTCAGCTTTTTCTAAATGGGCAAAATAAATGCTTGTTTGACTCGAGTAAAAATCCCACCGTACGTTCATTTGAGAATTTAATGAGATTTTGTTATTCTCTTTAGAAGGTTTGGATCCATAGCTCATTTGCATCTTTGACATGTTTCAAGCATGCATATCCATTTTTTAAAACATGTGTAGAAAAATCTCTTTCTTATCAAATTCCAAGCTATTGGGGTTGTTGAACTAGTGGAATTTCTAGAACTTGGATAACAAAACTTTTGTGTTCCTTTGTGGTGTGTGGATAGATTTTAATTTCATACATATGTTATTGCTTTAAATTTTTTCGATACATAAACTCTAAAATGTTCATTTCGTTGTGATCTATTTGCCTTTTATCTCTTTTTTGTCAACGAGATGAAGGGAAAAGTGAAAACTCAAGTTTTGATTAAAAAAAAAATTACAAATGTAAAATGGAAATGCACAATGCACAAATGGAGAGAGAGATAATTCAAAAAAGTGTTTGTAATTTTTAGGGACTGTAAAATTTTTTATTTTTCATTTATCAGATTTTGCAATCGTCGGGAAAAGGAGGGGATTTTTAACTGGGTGTTGACTCCCAATCCATAAGTCATTCCTTACAAAAATATAAGTCATTACGCATGATAAATCACTTTACAATCATTTATTATCGTTAGGTTAGCTTTTTGTAAATGGGCAAAATAATGATTTGTTTGACTCGGGTAAATATCCCACCGCACGTTCACTTGCGAATTTAATGAGCGTTTGTTATTCTCTTCAAAGGGTTTGGATCCATAGGTCATTTGCAGCTTTAACATGTTTCAAGCATCCATATCCTTTTTTTAAAACATGTGTAAAAAAATCTCTTTCTTATAAAATTCCAAGCTATTGGTGCTGTTGAATTAGTGGAATTTCCCAAACTTGGATGACAAAACATTTTTGTTCATTTGTGGTGTGTGAATAAATTTTATATTTCTTTAAATTTTTTCCATACATAAACTCGAAAATTTTCATTTTCTGGTGATCTAATTGCGTTTTATCTCTTTTTTGTCCACAAGATGATGGGAAAACTGAAAACTTGAGTTTTTATTTAAGAAAAAAGTATACATCTAAAATGGAACTGGACAAAGCAAAAATGTAGAGACAGATAATTCCAACAAGTGTATGTAATTTTTAGGGATTGTAAACTCTTTTTAGTTTTTATGTATCAGGTTTTGCAATCATTTGCATCTTTAACATGTATCAAGCATGCATATCCATTTTTTAAAACATGTGTAGAAAAATCTCTTTCTTATAAAATTCCAAGCTATTGGGGTTGCTTAACTAGTCGAATTTCCAAAACTTGGATAATAAAAATTTTGTGTTCATTTGTGGTGTGTGAATAAATTTTCTTTACTTACATTTGTTGTTGCTTTAAAGTTTTTTCATACATAAACTCTAAAATTTTCATTTTGTTATGATCTATTTGCCTTATATCTCTTTTTTTTTACAAGATGAAGGGATAAGTGAAAAATCCCATTTTGATTTAAGAAAAAAGTATACAACTAAAATGGAAATGCAAAATGCAAAAATGTAGGGCGAGATAATTCCAAAAAGTGTCAATAATGTTTAGGGAATGTAAAAATTTTTTCATTTTTATATATTAGGTTTTACAATCGTCGAGAAAAGAGGGAGGTGGGGGATTTTTACCTGAGTGTTGACTCCCAATTCATTAGTCATTCCTTAAAAAATACAGCTGGTAACGCATGATAAATCACTTTACAACCACCAATGATCCTTAGGTCAGCTTTTTGTATATGGGTAAAATAATGGCTTGTTTGACTCGGGTAAATATCCCACAGCACGTTCACTTGAGAATTTAATAAGCATTTGTTAATCTCTTTAAAAGGTTTTGATCCATAGGTCATTTGCATCTTTAACATGTTTCAAGCATGCATATGTTTTTTTATAATATGGGTAGAAAAATCTCTTTCTTATAAAATTCCAAGCGATTGGAATTGAACTAGTGGAATTTCTCAAACTTGGATAACAAAACTTTTGTGTTCATTTGTGGTGTGTGAATAAATTTTATTTACTTATACTTGTTATTGCTTTAAATTTTTTCCGTACATAAACTCTAAATTTTTTATTTCGTTAGGATGTATTTCCTTTTATCTCTTTTGTGTTAACGAGATGAAAGGAAAAGTTAAAACTGAAGTTTTGATTTAAGAAAAAAGTATACATCTAAAATGGAAATGCACAATGCACAAATGTAGAGAGAGATAATTCAGAAAAGCGTCTGTAATTTTTAGGCATTGTAAACTCTTTCTAGTTTTTATATATTAAGTTTTGCAATCATCCAGAAAAGGGGGAGGCCGGGGATTTTTAACTGAGCGTTGACTCCATTCCATAATTCATTCCTTACAAAAATATGGCTTGTTATGCATGATAAATCACTTTACAATCATCTATGATTGCTAGGTCAACTTTTTTTAAATGGGCAAAATAATGGCTAGTTTTACTCGAGGTAAATATCCCACCACACGTTCACTTGAGAATTTAATGAGCATTTGTTATTCTCTTTAAAAGGTTTGGATCCATAGGTCATTTGCATCTTTAACATGTTTCAAGCATGCATATCTATTTTTTAAAAGATGTGTAGAAAAATCTCTTTCTTATAAAATTCCAAGCTATTGGGGTTGAACTAGTGCAATTTCCCAAACTTGGACAACAAAACTTCTGTACACTTTTGTGGTGTGTGAATAAATTTTCTTTAATTATATTTCTTATTGATTAAAATTTTTTCCATACATAAACTCTAAAATTTTCATTTCGTTGTCATCTATTTGCCTTTTATCTCTTTCTTATTTACGAGATGAAGGGCAAGGTGAAAACTCAAGTTTTGATTTAGGAAAAAATTATACATCTGAAATGGAAATACACAATGCTCAAATTTAGAGAGAGATAATTCCAAAAAGTGTCTGTAATTTTTAGTGGTAGTATACTATTTTTAGTTTTTATATATTAGGTATTGCAATCGTCGGGAAAAGGGGAAGGCGTGGGAATTTTAACTGACTGTTCACTACCATTCCATAAGTCATTCTTCAAACTAATATAGCCTATTACAGATGATAAATCCCTTTACAATCATCTATGATCGTTTGGTCAGCTTTTTGTAAATGGGCAAAATAATGGCTTGTTTGACTCGGGTAAATATCCCTTCGCTTGTTCAATTGAGAATTTAACGAGCGTTTTTTATTCTCTTTAAAAGGCTTGGATCCATAGGTCATTTGCATCTCTAACATGTTTGAAGCAAGTATATCCACTTTTTAAAACATGTGGAGAAAAATTCTTTCGTATAAAATTCTAGGGGGTTGAACTAGTGGAATTTCCCAAACTTGGACAACAAAACTTTTGTGTTCATTTGTGGTGTGTGAATAAATTTTCTTTACTTACATTTGTTATTGCTTTAAATATTTTTCATACATAAACTCTAAAACTTTCATTTCGTCGTGATCTATTTGCCTTTTATCTCTTTTTTGTTTACGAGATGAAGGGAACTATGAAAACTCCCATTTTGATTTAAGAAAAAAGTATACATCTAAAATGGAAATGTACAATGCACAAATGTAGAGAGACATAATTCCAAAAAGTGTTTATAATGTTTAGGTATTGTGAACTTTTTTTAATTTTTATATATTAGGTTTTGCAATAGTCGGGAAAAGAGGGAGGTGGGGGGTTTTTACCTGAGTGTTGACTCCCAATCGACAAGTCATTCCTTTAAAAATACAACCGGTTACACATGCTAAATCACTTTACAATCATCTATGATCGTTAGGTCAGCTTTTTGTATATGGGCAAAATAATGGTTGTTTGACTCGGCTAAATATCCCATCGCACATTCACTTTAGAATTTAATAGGCGTTCGTTATTCTCTTTAAAAGGTTTTGATCCATATGTCATTTGCGTCTTTAACATGTTTCAAGCATGCATATATTTTTTTAAAATATGTGTAAAAAAATCTCTTTCATATAAAATTCCCAGCTATTGGGATTGAACTAGTGGAATTTCCCAAACTTGGATAACAAAACTTTTGTGTTCATTTGTAGTGTGTGAGTATATTTTCTTTACCTATATTTGTTATTGCTTTAAATTTTTTCCATACATAAACTCTTAAATTTTTATTTCGTTGTGATCTATTTGCCTTTTATCTCTTTTGTGTTAACGAAATGAAGGGAAAAGTGAAAACTGAAGTTTTGATTTAATAAAAAAGTATATATCTAAAATGGAAATGCACAATGCACAAATGTAGAGAGAGATAATTCAGAAAATTTTCAATAATTTTTAAGGATAGTAGACTCTTTTTAATTTTTATATATTGGGTTTTGCAATCATTGAGAAAAGGGGGAAGCCGGGGATTTTTAACTGAGTGTTGACACCCAATCCATAATTCATTCCTTTCAAAAATATAGTCCGTTACGCATGAAAAATCACATTACAATCATCTACGATCCTTATGGCAACTTTTTTTAAATGGGCAAAATAATGGCTTGTTTTTCTCGAGGTAAATATCCCACCGCAGGTTAACTAGAGAATTTAATGAGCGTTTGTTATTCTCTTTAAAAGGTTTGGATCCATAGGTCATTTCCATCTTTAACATGTTTCAAGCATGCATTTCCATTTTTTAAAACATGTGTAGAAAAATCTCTTTCTTTTAAAATTCAAAGCTATTGGGGTTTAACTAGTGCAATTTCCCAAACTTAGATAACAAAACTTTTGTGTTGATTTATGGAGTGTGAATAAATTTTCTTGACTTACATTAGTTATTGCTGTCAATTTTTTTCATACATAAACTCTAAAATTTTCATTTCGTTGTGATCTATTTGTCTTTTATCTCTTTCTTCTTTACGAGATGAAGGGCAAGGTGAAAACTCAAGTTTTGATTTAAGAAAAAAGTATACATCTAAAATGGAAATGCACAATGCTCAAATTTAGAGAGAGATAATTCCAAAAAGTGTCTGTAATTCTTAGGGCTTGTATACTATTTTTAGTTTTTATATATTAGGTTTTGCAATTGTCGGGAAAAGGGGGAGGCTGGGGATTTTTAAATGAGTGTTGACTCCCAATCCATAAGTCATCCTTTAAAATAATATAGCCTGTTACGCATCATAAATCACTTTACAATCATCTATGATCGTTAGGTCAGCTTTTTGTAAATGTGCAAAATAATGACTTGTTTGACTCGGGTAAATATACCACCACACGTTCACTTGAGAATTTAATGAGCGTTTCTTATTCTCTTTAAAAGGTTTGGATCCATAGGTAATTTGTATCTTTAACGTGTTTTAGGCATGCATATCCTTTTTTTAAAACATGTGTAGAAAACTCTCTTTCTTATAAATTCCAATCTGTTGGGGTTGACGTAGTGGAATTTCCCAAACTTGGATAACAAAAATATTTTCTTCATTTGTGGTGTGTGAATGAATTTTCTTTAAATACATTTTTTTTTGCTTTAATTTTTTTCCATACATAAACTCTAAAATTTTCATTTCATTGTGATCTATTTGCCTTTTATCTCTTATTTATTTACAAGATGAAGGGAAAAGTGAAAACTCAAGTTTTGATTTAAGAAAAAAGTACACATCTAAAATGGAAATGTACTATGAACAAATGTAGAGAGAGATAATTTTAGAACGTGTTTGTAACGTTTAGGGATTGTTAACTCATTTTAGTTTTTAAATATTAGGTTTTGTAGTTATGGGGAAAAGGGGGAGGCGGGGGATTTTTAACTGAGTGTTGACTCCGAATCCATAAGTCATTCCTTACAAAAAAATAGCCGGTTACGCATGATAAATCACTTTACAATCATCTATAATCGTTAGATCAACTTTTTGTAAATGGGCAAAATAGTGGCTTGTTTGACTCGGGTAAATATCCCACCACACGTTCACTTGAGAGTTTAATGAGCGTTTGTTATTCTCTTTAAAAGGATTGGATCCATAGGTCATTTGCATCTTTAACATGTTTCCAACATGGATATCCATTTTTTAAAACATGTGTAGAAAAATCATTTTTTTACAAAATTCCAAGCTGTTGGGGTTGAACTAGTGAAATTTTCCAAATTTGGATATCAAAACTTTTGGGTTCATTTTTGGTGTGTGAATAAATTTTCTTGACTTACATTTTTAATTGATTTAAATTTTTTCCATACATAAACTCTAAAATTTTCATTTCGTTGTGATCTATTTTCCTTTTATCTCTTTTTTTTTTCAAAATGAAGGGAAAATTGAAAACTTCCATTTTGATTTAAGAAAAAACTATACAGGTAAAATGGAAATGTACTATGCACAAATATAGAGAGAGATAATTCCAAAACGTGTCTATAATGTTTAGGGATTGTAAGATTGTTTTAATTTTTATATATTAGGTTTTGCAATCGTCAGGAAAAGGGGGAGGTGGGGAATTTTTAACTAAGTGTTGACTCCCAATCATTGAGTCATTCCTTAAAAAAATACAGTCATTTACGCATTATAATTCACTTTACAATCATCTATGATTGTTAGGTCAACTTTTTTTATATGGGCAAAATAATGGTTTGTTTGACTCGGGTAAATATCCCTTCACACGTTCACTTGAGAATTTAAAGAGTGCTTGTTATTCTCATTAAAAGGTTTGGATCCATAGGTCATTTGCATCTTTAACATGTTTCAAGCATGCATAACTTTTTTTTAAAATATGTGTAGAAAAATCTCTTTCTTATAAAATTCCAAGCAATTGAGGTTGAACTAGTGGAATTTCCCAAACTTGGATAACAAAACTTTTGTGTTTATTTGTGGTGTGTGAATAAATTTTCTTTACTTATATTTTTTATTGCTTGAAATTTTTGCCATTATATACTCTAAAATCTTTATTTCGTTGTGATCAATTTGCCTTTTTTCTCTTTTGTGTTAACAAAAAGAAGGGAAAAGTGAAAACTGAAGTTTTTATTTAACAAAAAAGTATACATCTAAAATGGAAATACACAATGTACAAATGTAGAGAGAGATAATTCAGAAAAGTCCCTGTAATTTTTAGAGATTGTAAACTCTTTTTAGTTTTTATATATTAGGGTTTGCAATCATCGAGAAAAGGAGGAGGCCGGGGATTTTTAACTGAGTGTTGACTCCCAATCCATAATTCATTCCTTACAAAAATATAGATCGTTACTCTAAATAAATCACTTTACAATCATCTATGATCGTTATGGCAGATTTTTTTAAATGGGTGAAATAATGGCTTTTTTTAGTCGGGTAAATATCCCACTGCACGTTCACTTGAGAATTTAATGAGTGTTTGTTATTCTCTTTAAAAGGTTTGGATCCATAGGTTATTTGCATCTTTTACATGTTTCAAGCATGCATATCCATTTTTTAAAACATGTGTAGAAAAATCTCTTTCTTATAAAATTCCAAGCAATTGGGGTTGAACTAGTGCAATTTCCCAAACTTGGATAAAAAAATATTTTTGTTCATTTGTGGTGTGTGAATAAATTTTCTTTACTTACATTTGTTATTGCTTTAAATTTTTTTCATACATAAACTCAAAAATTTTCATTTCGTTGTGATCTTTTTGCCTTTTATCTCTTTCATGTTTACGAGATGAAGGGAAATGTGAAAACTCAAGATTTGATTTAAGAAAAAAGTTTTCATCTAAAATGGAAATGTACAATGCACAAATGTAGAGATAGATAATTCCAAAAAGTGTCTCTAATTTTTAGGGATAGTAAACTCTTTTTAGTTTTTATATAATAGGTTTTGCAATCGTCGAGAAAAGGGGGAGGCGGGGGATTTTTAACTGAATGTTGACTCCAATCCATATGTCATTCCTTACAAAAATAAAGTCTGTTATGCATGGTAAATCACTTTAAAATCATCTATGATCGTTAGGTGAGCTTTTGTAAATGGGTGAAATAATGGATTGTTTGACTCGGGTAAATATCCCACCGCAAGTTCACTTGAGAATTTAGTGGGCATATGTTATTCTCTTTAAAAGGTTTGGATTCATAGGTCATTTGCCACTTTAACATGTTTCAAGCATGCATATCCATTTTTTAAAACATGTGTAGAAAACTCTCTTTCTAATAAATTTCCAAGCTATTAGGGTTGAACAAGTGGAATTTCCCAAACTTGGATAATTAAAATTTTGTGTTCATTTTTGGTGTGTGAATAAATTTTCTTTACTTGCCTTTGTTATTGCTTAAAATTTTTTCCATAGATAAACTCTAAAATTTTCATTTCGCTGTTTTCTATTTTCCATTTATCTCTTTTTTGTTTACGAGATGAAGGCAAAAGTGAAAACTCAAGTTTTTATCTAAGAAAAAAGTATACATCTAAAATGGAAACACACAATGCACAAATGTAGAGAGAGAAAATTCCAAAAAGTTTCTGTAATTTTTAGGGATTTTAAAATATTTTTTATTTTTATTTATTGGGCTTTTCAATCGTCGGGAAAAAGGGGAGGTGGTAGATTTTTAACTGAGTGTTGACTCTCAATCCATAATTCATTCCTGAAAAAAATATAGCATGTTAGGCATGATAAATCACTTTAAAATAATCTATGATCATTAGGGCAGCTTTTTTTAAATAGGGAAATAATGACTTGTTTTACTCGGGTAAATATCCCACCGCACGTTCACTTGAGAATTTAATGAGTGTTTGTTATTCTCTTTAAATGGTTTGGATCCATAGGTCATTTGCATCTTTAACATGTTTCAAACTTGCATTTCCATTTTTTAAAGCATGTGTAGAAAAATCTCATTCTTATAAAATTCCAAGCTATTGTGGTTGAACTAGTGGAATTTCCAAAACATGGATATCAAAACTTTTGTATTCATTTGTGGTGTGTGAATAAATTTTCTTTACTTACATTTGTTATTTCTTTAAATTTTTTCCATACATAAAACTTATAAATTTTCATTTCGTTATGATCTATTTGCCTTTTATCTCTTTTTTGTTTATGAGATAAAGGGAAAAGTGAAAACTCAAGTTTTGGTTTAAGAAAAAAGTATACATCTAAAATGGAAATTAACAATGCCCAAATGTAGAGAGAGATAATTCAGAGAAGTGTCTATAATTTTTAGGGATTTTAAAATCTTTTTAGTTTTTATATATTAGGTTTTGCAATAATCGGGAAAATGGGGAGGCGGGGGATTTTTAACTGAGTGTTGACCCCCAATCCATAAGCCATTTCTTAAAAAAATATTGCCCATTACGCATGATAAATCACTTTACAATCATCTATGATCGTTAGGTCGGCTTTTTGTAAATGGGAAAAATAATAGCTTTTTTGACTCAGCCAAATGTCCAACCGCACATTCACTTGAGAATTTAATGAGCGTTTGTTATTCTCTTTAAAAGGTTTGGATCCAGAGGTCATTTGCGTCTTTAACATGTTTCAAGCATGCATATCCATTTTTTAAAACATGTGTACAAAAATCTCTTTCTTATAAAATTCCAAGATGTTGGGGTAGAACAAGTGGAATTTCCCAAACTTGGGTAACAAAAATTTTGTGTTCATTTGTGGTGTGTGAATAAATTTTCATTACTTACATTTTTTATTGCTTTAAAGGTTTTCCCTACATAAACACTAAAATTTTCATTTCGTTATGATCTATTTGCCTTTTATCTCTTTTTTGTTTACGAGATAAAGGGAAAAAGTGAAAACTCAAGTTTTGATTTAATAAAAAAGTATACATCTTAAATGGAAATGCACAATGCACAAATTTAGAGAGATATAATTCGTAAAAGTGTTTGTAATTTTTAGGGATTGTAAACTCGGTTTAGTTTTTATATCTTAGGTTTCTCAATTGTCTGCAAAAGTGGGAGGCGGGGGATTTTTAACTGAGTGTTGACTCCCAATCCATAAGTCATTCCTATAAAAAATGTAGCCCGTTAAGCAAGATAAATCACTTTACATTCATCTATGATAATTTGGTCACCTTTTTTTAAATGGGCAAAATAATGGGTTGTTTGACAGGGTAAATATCCCACCATACGTTCACTTGAAATTTTAATCAGCGTTTGTTTATTCTCTTTAAAGGGTTTGGATGTATAGGTCTTTTGCATCTTTGACATGTTTCAACCATGCATATCCTTTTTTTAAAACTTGTGGAGAAAAATCTATTTCGTATAAAATTCCAAGCTATTGGGGTTGAACTAGTGGAATTTCCCAAACTTGAATAACAAAACTTTTGTGTTTGCTTGTGGTGCATGAATAAATTTTTTTTATTTACATTAGTTATTAATTTAAATTTTTTCCATACATAAACTCTAAAATTTTCATTTCGTTGTGATCTATTTGCCTTTTATCACTTTTTTGTTTAGGAGATGAAGGGAAAAGTGAAAACTCATGTTTTGATTTAAGAAAAAAGTATACATCTAAAATGGAAATACACAATGCACAAATGAAGCGAGAGATAATTCCAAAAAGTTTTGGTAAATTTTTTGGATAGTAAACACTTTTTAGTTTTTATATATTAGGTTTTGCATTCGTCAGGAAAAGGGGGAGGTAGGGGATTTTTAACTGAGTGTTAACTCCCATTCCATAATTCATTCCGTACAAAAATATAGCCCGTTACGCATGATAAATAACTTTACAATCATCTATGATTGTCAGGTTTGGTTTTATTAAATGGGCAAATAATGGCTAGTTTTACTCGGGTAAATATCCCACTGCACGTTCACTTGAGAATTTAATAAGCATTTGTTATTCTCTTTAAAAGGTTTGGATCCATAGGTCATTTGCATCATTAACATGATTCAAGCTTGCATATCCATTTTTTAAAACATGTGTAGAAAAATCTCTTTCTTATAAAATTCCAAGCAATTGGGGTTTAACTAGTGGAATTTCCCAAACTTGGATAACAAAACTTTTGTGTTCATTTGTGGAGTGTGAATAAATTTTCTTAACATACATTTGTTATTGCTTTAAATTTTCTCCATACATGAACACTAAAATTTTCATTTCGTTGTTATCTATTTGCCTTTTATCTTTTTAAGTGTCTGTAATTTTTTGTGATTGTAAACTCTCTTTATTTTTTATATATTAGATTTTGCAATCGTCAGTAAAAGGGGAGGTGGAGGATTTGTAACTGAGTGTTGACTCCCAATCTATAAGTCATTCATTACAAAAATATAACCCGTTACGCATGATAAATCACTTTACAATCATATATGATCGTTAGGTCAACTATTTGTAAATGGACAAAATAATGGCTGGTTTGACTCGGGTAAATATCCCACCGCACGTTTACTTGATAATTGAATGAGCGTTTGTTATTCTCTTTAAATGGTTTAGATCTATGGGTCATTTGCATCTTGAACATGTTTCAAGCATGAATATCCATTTTTTAAAACATGTGTAGAAAAATCTCTTTCATATGACATTCCAAGATAATGGGGTTGAAATACTAGAATTTCACAAACTTGAGTAAATAAACTTTTGTGTTAATTTGTGGTGTGTGAATAAATTTTCTTCACTTACATTTGTTTTTGCTTTAAATTTTTTCCATACATAAACTCTAAAATTTTCATTTCGTAGTGATCTATTTGCGATTTATCTCTTTTTGGTTTACGAGATGAAGGGAAAAGTGAAAACTCAAGTTTTGATTTAATAAAAAAGAATACATCTAAAATGGAGAGAGAGATAACTCCAAAAAGTGTTTGTAATTTTCAGGTATTGTAAACTTTTTTTAGTTTTTATGTATTAGGTTTTGCAATTGTCAGGAAAAGGGGGAGGTGGGGGATTTTTAACTGAGTGTTAACTCCCAATCCATAAATCATTCCTTACAAAATATATAGCCAGTTACGCATGATAAATAATTTTACAATCATCTATGTTCGATACGTTAGCTTTTTGTAAATGGGCAAAATAATGTCTTGTTTGTCACAGGAAAGTATCCCACCGTACGTTCAATTGAGAATTTAATGAGCGTTTGTTATTCACTTTAAAAGGTTTGGAACCATAGGTCATTTACATCTTTAACATGTTTCAAGCCTGCATATCCATTTTTTTAAACATGTGTAGAAAAATCTCTTTCTGATAAAAATCCTATCGATTGGGGTTGTTGAACTAGTGGATTTTTCCAAACTTGGATAACAAAACTTTTTTGTTCATTTATGGTGTGTGAATAAATTTTATTTACTTACATTTGTTATTATTTTAAATGTTTTCCATACATAAACTCTAAAATTTTCATTTCGTTGTGATATATTTTCCTTTTAACTCTTTTTTGTTTTGCGAGATGAAGGCAAAACTGAAAACTCAAGTTTTGGTTTTAGAAAAAAGTATACATCTAAAATGGAAACGCACAATGCACAAAGGTAAAGAGATAATTCCAAAAAATGTCTGTAATTTTTAGGGATTGTAAACTCTTTTTAGTTTTTATATATTAGGTTTTCTAATCGTCGGAAAAAGGGGGAGGTAGGGATTTCTAACTGAGTATTGACTCCCAATACATAAGTCATTCCTTACCAAAATATAGCCCATTACGCATGATAAATCACTTTACAATCATATATGATCGTTAGGTCTGCTTTTTGTAAATGGGCAAAATAATGGCTTGTTTGACTCAAGTAAATATCCTACAACACATTCAATTGAGAATTTAATGAGCGTTCATTATTCGCTTTAGAAGGTTTGGAGCCATAGGTCATTTGAAACTTTAACATGTTTCAAGCATGCATATCCTTTTTTAAAACATATGCAGAAAAATCTCTTCCATATAAAATTCGAAACTATTGGGATTGAACTTGTGGAATATCGCAAATTTGGATAACAAAACTTTTGTGTTCATTTGTGGTGTGTGAATAAATTTTCTTTCCTTACATTTGTTATTGCTTTAAATTTTTTCCAACCATAAACTCTAAAATTTTAATTTCATTGTGATCTATTTGCCTTTTATCACTTTTTTGTTTAGGAGATGAAGGGAAAATTGAAAACTCAAGTTTTTATTTAAGAAAAAATTATACATCTATAATGGAAATGCACAATGCACAAATGAAAAGAGAGATAATTCCAAAAGATGTTAGTAAATTTTTGGAATTTTAAACAATTTAAAGTTTTTATATATTAGGTTTTGCAATCGTTGGGAAAAGGGGGAGGCGGGTGTTTTTCACTGAGTGGTTACTCCCAATCCATAATTCATTTCGTAAAAAAATATAGCCCGTTATGCATGATAAATAACTTTAAAATCATCTATGATCGCTAGGTCTGTTTTTTGTAAATGGGCAAAATAATGGCTTGTTTGACTCAAGTAACTATCCCACCACACGTTCACTTGAGAATTTAATGAGTTTTTGTTATTCTCTTTAAAAGGTTTCGATACATAGGTCATTTGCATCTTTAACATGTTTCAAGCATACATGTCCATTTTTTAAAACATGTGTAGAAAAATCTCTTTCTTATAAAATTCCAAGAAATTGGGGTTTAACTAGTGGAATTTCCCAAACTTAGATAACAAAACTTTTGTATTCATTTGTGGTGTGTGAATAAATTTTTTACTTACATTTCTTATTGCTTTAAATTTTTTCCATAATAAACTCTAAAATTTTCATTTCGTTGTTATCTATTAGCCTTTTATCTTTTTAATTGTCTGTAATTTTTTGTGATTGTAAACTCTTTTTAGTTTTTATATATTAGATTTTTCAATCGTCGGGAAAGGGGGAGGCGGAGGATTTTTAACTGAGTGTTGTCTCCCAATCCATAATTCATTCCTTACAAAAATATAGCCGGTTACGCATGATAAATCACTTTACAATTATCTATGATTGTTAGGTAAGCTATTTGTAAATGGATAAAATAATGGCTGGTTTGGCTCGAGTAAATATCCCACCGCAAGTTAACTTTAAAATTGAATGAGCGTTTGTTATTCTCTTTAAAAGGTTTGGATCTATAGGTCATTTGCATCTTGAACATGTTTCAAGCATGAATATCCATTTTTTAAAACATGTGTAGAAAAATCTTTTTCTTATAAAATTCCAAGATATTAGGGTTCAAATACAGGAATTTCACAAACTTGGGTAACAAAACTTTTGTGTTAATTTTTTGGGTGTGAATAAATTTTCTTCTCTTACATTTTTTTTTGCTTTAAATTTTTTCCATACATAAACTCTAAAATTTTCATTTTGTAGTAATCTATTTGCCTTTTATCTCTTTTTTGTTGACGAGATGAAGGGAAAAGTGAAAACTCAAGTTTTTATTTAAGACCAAAGTATACCTCTAAAATGGACACAAAGATAATTCAAAAAAGTGTCTGTAATTTTTAGGTATTGTAAACTCTTTTAAGGTTTTATATATTAGGTTTTGCAATTGTTGGGAAAAGGGGGAGGCGGGGCATTTTTAACTGAGTGTTGACTCCCAATCCATAAATCTTTCCTTACAAAATATAGCCAGTTAAGCATGATAAATAATTTTACAATCATCTATGATCATTAGGTCAGCTTTCTGTAATAGGACAAAATAATGGCTTGTTTTTCTCGGGAAAGTACCCCATCGCACGTTCAATTTCAATTGAGAATTTAATGAGCGTTTGTTATTCACTTTAAAAGGTTTCGATCCATAGGTTGATTGCATCTTTAACATGTTTCAAGAATGCGTATCCATTTTTAAAACAAGTGTAGAAAAATCTCTATCTTATAAAATTCCAAGTTAGTGGGTTTGAACGAGTGGAATTTCCCAAAAATGGATAACAAAACTTTTGTGTTCATTTGTGGTGTGTGAATAAATTTTATTTACTTACATTTGTTATTGCTTTAAATTTTTTCCATTAATAAACTCTAAAATTTTCTTTTCGTTTAGATCTATTTGCCTTTTATCTCTTTTTTGTTTATGAGATGAAGAGAAAAGTGAACATTCAAATTTTGATATAAGAAAAAAGTATACATCTAAAGTAGAAATGCACAATGCACAAATGTAGAGAGAGATAATTCCAAAAAGTGTCTGTAATTTTTAGGGATTGTAAACTCTTTTTAGTTTTTATATATTAGGTTTCGCAATAGTCGGGAAAAGGGGGAGGGGGGGAATTTTTAACTGGGTGTTGACTGACAATGCATAATTCATTCCTTACCAAAATATAGCCCGTTACGCATGATTAATCACTCTACAATCATCTATGATCGTTAGGTCTGTTTTTTGAAAATAGGCATAATAATGGCTTGTTTGACTCGGGAAAATATCCCACTACAGGTTAACTTGAGAATTTAATGAACTCTTTTTATTCGTTTTAAAAGGTTTGGATCCATAGGTCATTTGGATCTTTAAGATGTTTCAAGCTTGCATATCTATTTTTTAAAACATGTGTGGAAAAATCTCTTTCTTATAAAACTCCAAGCAATTGGGGTTGAACTAGTGGAATTTCCCAACCTTGGATAACAAAACCTTTGTGTTGATTTGTGGTGTTTGAATAAATTTTCTTTACTTAAATTTATTATTTCTTTAAATTTTTTTCATACATAAACTCTAAAATTTTCATTTTGTTGTGATCTATTTGCTTTTTATCTCATTTTTGTTTACGAGATGAAGGGAAAAGTGAAAACTCCCATTTTGATTTAAGAAAAAAGTATATATCTAAAATTGAAATTTACAATGCACAAATGTAGAGAGTGATAAATCCATAAAGTGTCTTTAATGTTTAGGGATTGTAAAATTTTTTCAATTTTTAAATATTAGGTTTTGCAATCATCGGGAAAAGGGGAGGAGGGGATTTTTAACTAAGTGTTGACACCCTATCGACAAGTCATTCCTTCAAAAATACAGCTGGTTATGTATGATAATTCACTTTACAATCATCTATGATCGTTAGGTCAACTTTTTGTAAATGAGCAAAATAATGGCTTGTTTGACTCAGGTATATATCCCACCGCATGTTCACTTGAGAATTTAATGGGCGTTTGTTATTCTCTTTAAAAGGTTTGGATCCGTTGGTCTTTTGCATCTTTAACATGTTTCAAGCATGCATATCCATTTTTTAAAACATGTGCACAAAAATATCTTTTTAATAAAATTCCGAGCTATTGGGGTTGATCTAGTGGAATTTCCAAAACTTGGATAATAAAACTTTTGTGTTCATTTTTGGTGTGTGAATAAATTTTCTTTACTTGCCTTTGTTACTTCTTTGAACTTTTTCTATACATAAACTCTAAAATTTTTATTTCGTTGTGATCTATTTGCCTTTTATCTCTTTTATGTTTACGAGAAGAAGGGAAAAGGGAAAACTCAAGTTTTGATCTAAGAAAAAAGTATACATAAAAAATGGAAACGCACAATGCACTAATATTGAGAGAGATAATTCCAAAAAGTGTCGGTAATTTTTAGGGATTGTAAACACTTTTTAGTTTTTACTATTAGTTTTTTCAATCATCTGGAAATGGGGGAGGTGGTCGATTCTTAACTGAGAGTTCACACCCAATCCATAATTCATTCCATAAAAAAATTTAGCCTGTTACGCATGATAAATCACTTTACAATCATCTATGATCGTTAGGGCAACTTTTTTTAACTGGTTAAATAATGGCTTGTTATACTCGGGTAAATATCCAATTGCACGTTCTCTTGAGAATTTAATGAGCGGTTTTTATTCTCTTTCAAAGGTTTGGATCCATAGGTCATTTGCATCTTTAACATGTTTCAAGCATGCATATCCATTTTTTAAAACATGTGTAGAAAAATCTCTTTCATATAAAATTCCAAGTTATTGGGGTTGAACTAGTAGAATTTCCAAAACCTGGATGTCAAAACTTTTTGGTTCATTTGTGGTGTGTGAATACATTTTCTTTAAATACAATTCTTATTGCATTAATTTTTTTCCATACATAAACTCTAAAATTTTCATTTTGTTGTGATCTATTTGCTTTTTATATCTTTTTTGTTTACGAGATAAAGGGAAAAGTAAAATCTCTAGTTTTGATTTAAGAAAAAAGTATACATATAAAATGGAAATGCGTAGTGCACAAATATAGAGAGAGATAATTTCAAAAAGTGTCTGTAATTTTTAGGGATTGTAAACTCATTTTTAGGGATTTTTAATTGAGTGTTGACTCTGAATCCATAAGTCATTTCTTACAAAAATATAGCCCATAACGCATGATAAATCACTTTAAAACCATCTATAAACGTTAGGTCAGCTTTTTGTAAATGGGCAAAATAATGGCTCTTTTTACTCGGGTAAATATCCCACCGCACGTTCACTTGAGAATTTAAAGAGCTTTTTTTATTCTCTTTAAAAGGTTTCGATCCATAGGTCATTTGCATTTTTAACATGTTTCAAGCATGCATATCCATTTTTTTAAAACATGTGTAGAAAAATATGTTTCTTACAAAATTCCAGGCTATTGGGGTTGAAGTAGTGGAATTTCCCAAACTTGGATAACAAAACTTTTTTTTTCATTTGTGGTGTGTGAATAAATTTTCTTTACTTACATTTGTTATTGCTTTAATTTTTTTCCATACAGAAACTCTAAAATTTTCTTTTCGTTGTGATCTATTTGCCTTTTATCTCTTTTTTGTTTATGAGATGAAGGAAAAAGTGAAAACTCAAGTTTTGATTTAAGAAAAAAGTATACATCTAAAAACAAAATGCACAATGCAAAAATGTAGAGAGTGAATTCCAAAAAGTGTCTGTAATTTATAGGGATTATATACTATTTTAAGTGTTTATATATTAGGTTTTGCAATCGTCTGGAAAAGGAGGAGGCGGGGGATTTTTAACTGACTCTTGACTACCAATCCTTAAGTCATTCCTTAAAAAAATATAGCCCGTTATGCATGTTAAATCGATTTACAATCATCTATGATTGTTAGGTCAGCTTTTTGTAAATGGACATAATAACGGCTTGTTTGACTCGGGCAAATATCCGACCGCACGTTCACTTGAAAATTTATTGGGCCTTTGTTATTCTCTTTAAAAAGTTTGGATCCATACGTCATTTGAATCTTTAACATGTTTTATGCATGCATATCCATTTTTTAAATCATGTGTAGAAAATTCTCTTTCTTATAAAATTCCAAGCTATTGGGATTGAACTAGTGGAATTTCCCAAACATGGATTACAAAAATCTTTTGCATTCATATGTGGTGTGTGAATAAATTTTCTTTACAAACATTTGTTATTGCTTTAAATTTTTTTCATACATAAACTCTAAAATTTTCATTTCGTTGTGATCTATTTGCCTTTTATCTCTTTTTTGTGTATGTGATGAAGGATAAAGTGAAACCTCAAGTTTATATTTAAGAAAAAAGTATACATTTAAAATGGAAACGCACAACGCACAAATGTAAAGAGAGATAATTTATAAAAGTGTCTTTTATTTTTAGGGATTGTAAAATCTTTTTAGTTTTTATATATTTGGTTTTGCAATCATCTGGAAAAGGAGGAGGCGGGGAATTTTTAACTGAGTTTTGACTCCCAATCCATAATTCATTCCTTACTAAAATATAGCCCATTACACATGATAAATCACTTTACAATCATCTATGATTTTTATGTTAGCTTTTCATAAATAGGCAAAATAATGGCTTGTTTGACTCGGGTAAATATCTTACCGCACGTTCACTTCAAAATTTAATGAGCATTTGTTATTCTCTTTAATAGGTTTGGATCCATAGGAAATTTTCATCTTTAACATGTTTCAAGCTTGCATATCCATTTTTAAAACATGTGTAGAAAAATCTCTATCTTATAAAATTCCAAGCAATTGGGGTTGAACTTGTGGAATTTCCCAAACTTAGAGAACAAAACTTTTGTGTTCATTTGTGGTGTGTGAATAAATTTTATTTACTTACATTTGAAATTGCTTTAAATTTTTTCCATTCATAAACTCTAAAAATTTTAATACGTTGAGATCTATTTGCCATTTATTTCTTTTTTGATTACGAGATGAAGGGAAACGTGAAAACTCAAGTTTTGATTTAAGAAAAAAGTACACATCTAAAATGGAATCGATCCATGCACAAATGTAGAGTGAGATAATTTCAAAAAGTGTCTGTAATTTTTAACGATTGTAAACTCTTTTTTGTTTTTATATATTAGGTTTAGCAATTGTCGGAAAAAGGGGGAGATGGGAGATTTTTAACTGAGTGTTGACTCCCAATCCATAAGTCATTCCATACAAAAATATAGCCGTTAAACATGATAAATCACTTTACAATCATTTACGATCGTTAGGTCAGCTTTTTGTAAATGGGTGAAATAATGGCATGTTTGACTTGGGTAAATATTCACCGCATGTTCACTTGAGTATTTAATGGGCGTTTGTTATTCTCTTTAAAAGGTTTGGATCCATAGGACTTTTGCATCTTTAAAATGTTTCAAGCATGCATATCCATTTTTTAAAACATGTGTAGAAAAATCTCTTTCTTATAAAATTCCAAGCTATTGGGGTTAAACTAGTGGAATTTCCAAAACTTGGATAACAAAACTTTTGTGTTCATTTATGGTGTGTGAATAAATTTTCTTTATGTACATTTGTTATTGCTTTAAATTTTTTCCATACATAAACTCTAAAATTTTCATTTCGTTGTGATCTAATTGCCTTTTATCTCTTTTTTGTTTATGAGTTGAAGGGAAAAGTGAAAACTCCATTTTAGATTTAAGAAAAAAGTATACATCTAAAATGGAAATGCGCAATGCTGAAATGTAGAGAGAGATAATTCCAAAGTGTTTGTAATTTTTAGGGTTTGTAAACTTTTTTTAGTTTTTATATATTAGGTTTCGTAGTCGTCGGGAAAAAGGGGGGGCGGGAGATTTTTAACTGAGTGTAGACTCCCAATCCATAAGTCATTCCTTAAAAACAATATTGCTGGTTACGCATGATAAATCACTTTACAATCATCTATGATTGTTAGGTTAGCTTTTTGTAAATGGGAAAAATAATGGCTTTTTTAACTCAAGTAAATGTCCCATCGCGTTCACTTGAGAATTTAATGAGCGTTTGTTATTCTCTTAAAAGTTTGGATCCAGTGGCCATTTGGGTCTTTAACATGCTTCAAGCATGCATATCAATTTTTTAAAATATGTGTAAAAAAATCTCTTTCTTACAAAATTCCAAGCTATTGGAGTTGAACTAGAGGAATTTCTCAAACTTGGATAACAAAACTTTTGTGTTCATTTGTGGTGTGTGAATAAATTTTATTTACTTATATTTTTATTGCATTAAATTTTTTCCACACATCAACTTTAAATTTATTATTTCGTTGTGATCTATTCGCCTTTAATCTTTTTTTTGTTTTCGAGATGAAGGGAAAGGTGAAAACTGAAGTTTTGATTTGAGAAAAAAGTATACATCTAAAACGGAAATGTGCAATGCACGAATGTAGAGAAAGATAATTCCAAAAAGTGTCTGTAATTTTTAGGGATTGTAAACTCTTTTTATTTTTATATATTTTGTTTTCCAATCGTCGAGAAAAAGGGGAGGTGGGGGATTTTTAACTGAGTGTTGACTCCAAATCCATTAGTCATTCCTTAAAAAACATAGCCCGTTAAGCATTATAAATAACTTTACAATCATCTACGATCTTTAGGTCAGCTTTTTGTAAATGGGCAAAATAATGACTTGTTTGACTTGGGTAAATATTCCACCGCAAGTTCACTTGAGAATTTAATGAGTGTTTGTTATTCTCTTTAAAAGGTTTGGATCCATAAGTCATTAGTATCTTTAACATGTTTCAAGCATGCATATCCATTTTTTGAAACATGTGTAGAAAAATGAATTTCTTATAAAATTCCAAGCTATTGGGGTTGAACAAATGGAATTTCCCAAACTTGGATAACAAAACTTTTGTGTTCATTTGTGGTGTGTGAATAAATTTTCATTACTTACATTTGTTATTGCTTTAAAGTTTATCCCTACATAAACTCTAAAATTTTCATTTTGTGGTGATCTATTTGCCTTTTATCTCTTTTTTCTTTACGAGATGAAGGGAAAAGTGAAAACTCAAGTTTTTATTTAAGGAAAATGCATACATCTTAAATAAAAAGTCACAATGCACAAATGTAGAGAGATAAAACTCTTTTTAGTTTTTATATATTAGGTTTTGCGATCATCTGCAATAGGGGGAGGGGGGGATTTTTAACTGAGTGTTGACTCCCAATCCATAAGTCATTCCTTACAAAAATATATCCCGTTACACAAGATAAATCACTTTACATTCATCTATTATCAATAGGTCAACTTTTTTTTAAATGGGCAAAATTATGGCTCTTTTGACACGGGTAAATATTCCACCGTACGTTCACTTTAAATTTTAATCAGCGTTTTTTATTCTCTTTAAAAGGTTTGGATGTATAGGTCTTTTGCACATTTAAAATGTTTCAAGCATGCATATCCATTTTTTAAAACTTGTGACAGAAAAATCTATTTCGTATAAAATTCCAAGCTATTGGGGTTAAACTAGTGGAATTTCCCAAACTTGGATAAAAAAACCTTTTTGTTCGTTTGTGGTGTGCGAATAAAATTTTTTTATTCACATTAGTTATTAATTTAAATTTTTTCCTTACATAAACTTTAAAAATTTGATTTCGTTATGATCTATTTGCCTTTTATATCTTTTTTGTTTACGAGATGAAGTAAAAAGTGAAAACTCAAGTTTTAATTTAAGAAAAAAGTATACATCTAAAATGAAAATGCACAATACACAAATATAGTGAGAGATAATTCCAAAAGTGTCTGTAATTTTTAGGGATTGTAAATTCTTTTACATTTGTATACATTAGGTTTTGCAATTGTCGGGAAAAGGGGAAGGTCGGGGATTTTTAACTGAGTGTAGACTCCCAATCCAAAAGTCATTCCTTAAAAAATATAGCCCATTACGCATGACTAATCACTTTACAATCATCTATGATCGTTAGGTCAGCTTTTGGTAAATGGGCAAAATAATGGCTTGTTTGACTCGGGAAAATATCCCACTGCACGTTCACTCTAAAATTTAATGAGCGTTTGTTATTATCTTTATAAGTTTTGGATCCATAGGTCATTTCCATCTTTCACATAATTCAAGCATGCATATCCATTTTAAAAAACATGTGTTGAAAAATCTCTTTCTTATAAAATTCCAAGCTATTGGGGTTGAACTAGTGGAATTTCCAAAACTTGGATAACAAAACTTTTGTGTTCATTTGTGGTGTGTGAATAAATTTTCTTTACTTACATTTGTGATTGATTTGAATTTTTTCCATACACAAACTCTAAAATTTTCATTTCGTTGTGATCTATTTGCCTTTTATCTCTCTTTTGTTTACGAGATGAAGGGAAAAGTGAAAACTCAAGTTTTAATTTAAGAAAAAAAGTATACATCTAAAATAGAAATGCACAATGCACAAATGAAGAGAGAGATAATTCCAAAAATTGTTAGTAAATTTTAGGGATTTTAAACACTTTTTCATTTTTTATAAATTAGGTTTTGCAATTGTCGGTAAAAGGGGGAGGCGGGGGATTTTTAACTGAGTGTTGACTCCCAATCCATAATTCATTCCATACAAAAATATAGCTCGTTATGCATGATAAATAACTTTACAATCATCTATGATCGTTAGGTCTGCTTTTTGTAAATGGGCAAAATAATGCCTTGTTCGACTCGGGTAAATATCCCACCGCACATTCACTTGAGAATTTAATGAGCATTTTTATTCTCTTTAAAAGGTTTGGATCCATTGGTCATCTGCATCTTTAACATGTTTCAAGCATGCATATGCATTTTTTAAAACATGTGTAGAAAAATCTCTTTCTTATAAAATTCCAAGCAATTGGGGTTTAACTAGTGGAATTTCCCAAACTCAGATAACAAAACTTTTGTGTTCATTTGTGGTATGTGAATAAATTTTCTTTACTTACATTTGTTTCTGATTTAAATTTTTTCCATACATAAATTCTAAAATTTTCATTTCATTCTAATCTATTTGGCTTTTATGTTTTTAAGTGTCTGTAATTTTTTTAATTGTAAACTGAGTGTTGAATCCCAATCCATAAGTCATTCATTACAAAAATATAGCCCGTTACACATGATAAATCACTTTACAATCATATATGATCGTTAGGTCAACTATTTGTAAATGGAAAAAAAAATGGTTGGTTGGACTCGGGTAAATATCCCACCGCACGTTTACTTGAAAATTGAATGACCGTTGTTATTCTCTTTAAAAGGTTTGGATTTATAGGTCATTTGCAACTTGAACAAGTTTCAAGCCTGAATATCCATTTTTTTTAAAACATGTGTAGAAAAATCTTTTTCTTATAAAATTCCAAGATTATGGGGTTGAAATATTGGAATTTCACAAACTAGGGTAACAAAACTTTTGTGTTAATTTGTGGTGTGTGAATTAATTTTCTTCACTTACATTTGTTTTTGTTTTAAATTTTTTCCACACATAAACTCTAAAATTTTCATTTCGTTATGATCTATTTGTCTTTTATCTCTCTTTTGTTTACGAGATGAAGGGAAAAGTGAAAACTCAAGTTTTGATTTAAGAAAAAAATATACATCTAAAATGGACAGAGAGATAATTCCAAAAAGTGTCTGTAATTTTTAGGTATTGTAAACTCTTTTTAGTTTTTATATATTAGGTTTTGCAATCGTCGGGAAAAAGGGGAAGCAGGGGATTTTTAAGTGAGTGTTGGCTCTCAATCCATAAATCATTCCTGACAAAAATTTAACCAATTACGCAAGATAAATTATTTTACAATCATCTATGTTCGTTAGGTCAGCTTTTTGTAAATGGGAAAAATAATTGCTTATTTTCCTCGGGAATGTACCCCACTACACGTTCAATTGAGAATTTAATTAGCGTTTGTTATTCACTTTAAAAGGTTTGGATCCATAGGTCATTTGGATCTTTAAAATGTTTCAAGAATGCAAATCCATTTTTTAAAACATGTGTAGAAAAATCTCTTTCTTATAAAATTCCAAGCTATTGGGGTTGAACTAGTTAATTTCCCAAACTTGGATAACAAAACTTTTGTGTTCATTTGTGGTGTGTGAATTTTTTTTTTTACTTACATTTGTTATTGCTTAAATTTTTTCCATACATAAACTCTAAAATTTTCATTTTGTTGTGATCTATTTGCCTTTTATCTCTTTTTTGTTAACGAGATGAAGGGACCAGTGAAAACTCAAGTTTTGATTTAAGAAAAAAGTATACATCTAAAATGGAAACGCAAAACGCAAAGTGTCTGTAATTTTTATGGATTGTCAACTCTTTTTAGTTTTTATATATTAGGTTTTCTAAGAGTCGAAATAAGGGGGAGGCAGGGGATTTCTAATTGACTGTTGACTCCCAAATCATAAGTCATTCCTTACCAAAATATAGCCCGTTACGCATGATAAATCACTTTACAATCATATATGTTCGTTAGGTCAGCTTTTTGTAAATGGGCAAAATAATAGCTTGTTTGACTTAAGTAAATATCCTATAGCACATTCACTTGAGAATTTAATGAGCGTTCATTATTCTCTTTAAAAGGTTTGGATCCATAAGTCGTTTGAATTTTTAACATGTTTCAAGCATGCATATCATTTTTTTAACACATGTGTAGAAAAATCTCTTCCTTTTAAAATTCCAAGCTAGTGGGGTTGAACTAGTGGAATTTCCCAAACTTGGATAACAAAACTTTTGTGTTCATTTGTGGTGTGTGAATAAATTTTCTTTACTAACATTTGTTATTGCTTAAAATTTTTTCCATACATAAACTCTAAAATTTTCATTTCGTTGTAATCTATTCTCCTTTTATCTTTTTAAGTGTTTGTAATTTTTTGTGATTGTAAAATCTTTTTAATTTTTATATATTAGATTTTTCAATCGTCGGGAAAAAGGGGAGGCGGAGGATTTTTAACTGAGTGTTGCCTTCCAATATATAAGTCATTCCTTACAAAAATATAGCCCGTTACGCATGATAAATCATTTTACAATCATCTATGATCGTTCGGTCAACTATTTGTAAATGGACAAAGTAATGGCTGGTTTGAGTTGGGTTAATATCCCACCGCACGTTAACTTGAGAATTGAATGAGCTTTTGTTATTCTCTTTAAAAGGTTTGCATCTATAGGTCATTTGCATATTTAACATGTTTCAAGCATGAATATCCATTTTTTAAAACATGTGTAGAAAAATCTCTTTCTTATAAAATTCCAAGATATTGGGGTTGAAATAATGGAATTTCACAATCTTGGGTAACTAAAATTTTGTGTTAATTTGTGGTGTGTGAATAAATTTTCTTCTCTTACATTTGTTTTTACTTTAAATTTTTTCCATCCATAAACTCTAAAATTTTCATTTTCTAATGTTCTTTTTGCCTTTTATCTCTTTTTTGGTTACGAGATGAAGGGAAAAGTGAAAACTCAAGTTTTGATTTAAGAAAATAGTATACATCTAAAATGGAGAGAGAGATAATTCCAAAACTTTTCTGTAATTTTTAGGTATTGTAAACTCTTTATAGTTTTTATATATTTGGTTTTGCTATCGTCGGGAAATGGGGGAGGCAGGGCAATTTTAACTGAGTGTTGACTCCCAATCCATAAATCACTCCGTACAAAAATATAGCCAATTACACATGATAAAAAATTTTACAATCATCTATGATCGTTAGGTCAGCTTTTTGTAAATGGGCAATATAATGGCTTATTTGTCTCGGGAAAGTATCCTGCCACACGTTCAATTGAGAATTTAATGAGCATTTTTTATTCACTTTTAAAGGTTTGGATCCATAGGTCAATTGCATCTTTAACATGTTTCAAGAATGCATATCCATTTTTTAAAAACATGTGTAGAAAAATCTCTTTCTTATAAAATTCCAAGTTATTGGAGTTGAACTAGTGGAATTACCCAAACTTGGATAATAAAACTTTTGTGTTAATTTGTGGTGTGTGAATAAATTTTCTTTACTTAGATTTGTCATTGCTTTAAATTTTTTTCAATAATAAACTCTAAAATTTTCATTTCGTTTAGATCTATTTGCCTTTTATCTCTTTTTTGATTATGAGATGAAGGGAAAAGTGAAAACTCAAATTTTGATTTAAGAAAAAAGTATATATCTAAAATAGCAACACACAATGCACAAATGTGGAGAGAGATAATTCCAAAAAGTCTCTGTAATTTTTAAGGATTGTAAACTCTTTTTAGTTCATATATATTAGGTTTGGCAATCGTCGGGAAAAGGGGGAGGCGGGGAATTTTTAACTGAGTGTTGACTCACAATCAGTAATTTATTCCTTACCAAAATATAGCCCGTTACGCATGATAAATCACTCTACAATCATCTATGATCGTTAGGTCAGATTTTTGTAAATGGGCATAATAATAGCTTTTTTGACTCGGGTAAATAACCCATTGCAGGTTCACTTGAGAATTTAATGAACTCTTTTTATTCTCTTTAAAAGGTTTGGATCCATAGGTCATTTGCATCGTTAACATGTTTCAAGCATGTATATGCATTTTTAAAAAATGTGTAGAAAAATCTCTTTCTTATAAAACTCCAAGCAATTGGGGTTGAACTAGTGGAATTTCCCAAACTTGGATAACAAAACTTTTGTGTTGATTTGTGGTGTGTTAAAAAATTTTCTTACTTACATTTGGTACTGCTTTAAATTTTTTCCATACATAAACTCTAAAAGTTTCATTTCGTTGTGATCTATTTACCCATTATCTCTTTTTTGTTTACGACATTGAGGAAAAAGTGAAAAATCAAGTCATGATTTAAGAAAAAATTATATATATAAAATGGAAGCACATAATGCACAAATGTAGAGAGAGATAATCCAAAAAAGTGTATGAAATTTTTAGGGTTGTAAACTCTTTTTAGTTTTTATATATTAGGTTTTGAAATCATCTAGAAAAGGGGGAGGCAGGGATTTTTAACTGAGTGTTGACTCCCAATCCATAAGTCATTCCTTTAAAAAATATAGCCCGTAATGCATGATAAATCCCTTTACAATCATCTATGATCGTTAGGTTTGGTTTTTCTAAGTAGGCAAAATAATGGCTTGTTTGAATCAGGTAAATATCCACTGCACGTTTACTTGAGAATTTAATGAGCATTTCTTATTATTTTTAAAAGGTTTGGATCCATAGGTCATTTGCATCTTGAACATGTTTCAAGCAAACCTATCCATTTTTTGAAACATGTGTTGAAAAATCTCTTTCTTATAAAATTCCAAGCTATTGGGGTTGAACTAATGGAATTTCCCAAACTTGGATAACAAAACTTTTGTGTTCATTTGTGGTGTGTGAAGAAATTTTTTTTATTTACATTTGTTATTGCTTTAAATTGTTTCCAAACATAAAACCTAAAATTTGTATTTCGTTGTGATCAATTTGCCTACTATCCCTTTTTTTTTTACGAGATGAAGGAAAAAGTGAAAACTCAAGTTTTGATTTAAGAAGAAAGTATACATATAAAATGGAAACATACAATGCAAAATTGTAGAGAGATAATTCCAAAAAGTTACTGTAATTTTTAGGGATTGTAAACTTTTTTTAGTTTTTATATATTAGGTTTTGTAATCATCGGAAAAAGGGGGAGGCAGGGGATTTATAACTTAGTTTTGACTACCAATACATAAGTCATTCCTTACAAAAATATAGCCCGTTACGCATGATTAATCCCTTTACAATCATCTATGATCGTTAGGTCAGATTTTTTTAAATGGGCAAAATAATGACTTGTTTGACTCGGGTAAGTATCCCACCGCTTGAGAATTTAATGAGAGTTTGTTATTCTCATTAAAAGGTTTGGATGCATAGGTCATTTTCATGTTTAACATGTTTCAAGTATGCATATCCATTTTTTAAAACATGTGTAAAGAAATATCTTTCTTATAAAATTCCAAGCTATTGGGTTGAACTAGTGGAATTTTACAAACTTGGATTACAAAACTTTGGTGTTCATTTGTGGTGTGTGAACAAATTTTTTTTACTTACATTTTCTATTGCTTTAAATTTTTTCCATGCATAAACTCTAAAATTTTCATTTCATTGTGAACTATTTTCCTTTTATCTTTTATTTTTTTTACGAGATGAAGGGAAAAGTGAAAACTCAAGTTTTGATTTCAAAAAAACAAGTATATATCTAAAATGGAAACGCACCAAGCACAAAGGTCGAGAGAGATAATTTCAAAAAGTGACTATAATTTTTAGGGATTGTAAACTCTTTTTAGTAATTATTTATTAGGTTTTTCAAACGTCGGGAAAAAGGGGAGGCGGTGGATTTTTAACTCAATGTTTACTCCCAATCCATAAATCATTCCTTACAAAAATATAGCCAGTCACACATGATAAATAATTTTACAATCATCTATGATCGTTAGGTCTGCTTTTTGTAAATGGGCAACATAATGGCTTGTTTGTCTCGAGAAAGTATCCCACCGCACGTTCAATTGAGAATTTAATGAGCATTTGTTATTCACTTTAAAAGGTTTGGATCCATTGGTCATTTGCATCTATAACATGTTTCAAGAATGCATATCCATTGTTTAAAACATGCATAGAAAAATTTCTTTCTTATAAAATTAAAATTTATTGGGTTTGAACTAGTGGTATTTCCCAAACTTGGACAACAAAACATTTGTGTTCATTTGTGGTCTGTGAATAAAGTTTATTTACTTACATTTGTTATTTTTTTAAATTGTTTCCATTAAAAACTCTAAAATTTTCTTTTTGTTGAGATCTATTTGCCTTTTATTTCTTTTTTGTTTGCGAGATGAAGGGAAAAGTGAAAACTCAAGTTTTGAATTAAAAAAAAAGTATACATTTAAAAAAGAAACGCACACTGCACAAATGTAGAGAGAGATAATTCCAAAAATGGTCTATAATTTTTAGGGATTGTAAACTCTTTTTAGTTTTTATATATTAGGTTTGGCAATCGTCGAGAAAAGGGGGAGGCGGGGAATTTTTAACTTAGTGTTGACTCACAATCCATAATTCATTCCTTACCAAAATAAAGTCTGATACACATAATAAATCATTCTACAATCATCTATGATCGTTAGGTCAGCTTTTTGTAAATGGGCAAAATAATGGCTTGTTTGACTCTGGTAAATATCTCACCACAGGTTCACTTGAGAATTTAATGAATGTTTTTTCATTCTCTTTAAAATGTTTGAATCCATAGTTTGTTTGCATCTTTAACTTGTTTCAAGCATGCATATTCATTTTTTAAAACATGTGTAGAAAAAGCTCTTTCTTATAAAACTCCATGCAATTGGGGTTGAATTAGTGGAATTTCCCAAACTTGGATTACAAAACTTTTGTGTTCATTTGTGGTGTGTGAATAAATTTTCTTAGTTACATTTGTTATTGCTTAAAATTTTTTCCATACATAAACTCTAAAATTGTTATTTCGTTGTGATCTATTTGCCTTTAACTCTTTTTTGTCTACGAGATGAAGGGAAAAGTGAAAACTCAAGTTTTGATTTAATAAAAAAGTATACATCCAAAATGGAAAATGCACAATGAACAAATATAGAGGGAGATAATTACAAAAATTTTCTTTAATTTTTTGGGATTGTAAACTCTTTTTAGTTTTTATATATTCGGTTTTGCAATCGTCGGAAAAAGAGGGAGGCAGAGGATTTTCAATAGAGTGTTGAATCCCAATGCATAAGTCATTCCTTACAAAAAAATTAGCCCGTTACGCATGATAAATCACTTTACAATCATCTATGATCGTTAGGTCAGCTTTTTCTAAATGGGCAAAATAATCGCTTTTTTTACTCGGGTAAATATGCCACCACACGTTCACTTGAGAATTTAATGAGCCTTTGTTATTCTCTTTAAAAGGTTTGGATCCATAGGTCATTTGCATCTTTAACATGTTTCAAGCATGCATATCCATTTTTAAAAACATTTGTATAAAAATCTCTTACTCAAAAAATACGAAGCTCTTGGGGTTGAACTAGTGGAATTTCCCAAACTTGGAAAACAAAACTTTTGTGATCATTTGTGGTGTGTAAATAAATATTTTTGCTAAATTTTTTTTTCTTTAAAGTTTTTCCCTACATAAACTCAAAAATTTTCATTTCGTTGTGATCTTTTTCCCTTTTATCTCTTTTTTGTTTACGAGATGAAGGGAAAGGTGAAAACTCAAGTTTTTATTTAAATAAAAATTATAAATTTTAACTGGAAATGCATAATTCAAAAATGTAGAGAGATATAATTCCAAAAAGTGTTTGTAATTTTTAGGGATTGTAAACTCTTTTTAGTTTTTATATATTAGGTTTTGCAATCGTCTCCTAAAGGGGGAGGTGGGGGATTTTTAACTGAGTGTTGACACCCAATCAATAATTAATCCCTTAAAAAAATATAGCCCATTACGCATGATAAATCACTTTTCAATCACCTATGATCGTTAGGTCAGCTTTCTGTAAATGGGCAAAATAATTGCATGCTTGATGCGGGTAAATATCCCACTGCACGTTCACTTCTGAATTTAATATGCGTTTATTATTCTCTTTAAAATGTTTGCATGCATAGGTCTTTTGCATCTTTAACATGTTTCAAGCATGCATATCCATTTTTTAAAACATGTGTAGTAAAATCTCTTTCTTATAAATTCCAAGCTATTGGGGTTGAACTCGTGGAATTTAACAAACTTGGATAACAAAAGTTTTATGTTCGTTTGTGGTGTGTGAATGAATTTTTTTTATTCACATTAGTTATTAATTTATTTTTTTCCAAGCATATACTCTAAAATTTTAATGTCATTATGATCTATTTGCCTTTTATATATTTTTTGTTTAGGAGATGGAGGGAAAAGTGAAAACTCAAGTTTTGATTTAAGAAAAAAGTATACATCTAAAATAGAAAGGCACAATGCACAAATGTAGAGAGAGATAATACCAAAAAATGTCTATAATTTTTAGGGATTGTAAACTCTTTTTATTTTTTATTTATTCAGTTTTTCAGACGACGGGAAAAGGGGGAGGCGGGGGATTTTTAACTAAGTGTTTACTCCCAATCTATAAGTCATTCCTTAAATAAATATAGCCCGTTACGTATGATAAATCACTTTATAATCATCTATGATTATTAGGTCAACTTTTTATAAATGGGCAAAATAATGGCGTATTTGACTCGGGTAAATATCCCACTGAACGTTCGCTTAACAAGATGAAGGGCTTGTTTGACTCGAGTAAATATCCCACTGCACGTTCAGTTGAGAATTTAATGAGCGTTTTTTATTCTCTTTAAAAGGTTTGGATCCATAGGTCATTTGCATGTTTAACATGTTTCAAGCATGCATATCCATTTTTTAAAACATGTGTAGAAAAATCTATTTCTTAAAAAACTCCAAGCTATTGATGTTGAACTAGTGGAATTTCCCAAACTTGGATAACAAAACTTGTGTTCATTTCTGGTGTGTGAATAAATTTTCTTTATTACATTTGTTAATGCTTTAAATTTTTTCCATACATAAACTCTAAAATTTTCATTTCGTTGTGATCTATTTGGCTTTTATCTCTTTTTTGTTTACGAGATGAAGGTAAAAGTGAAAACTCAAATTCTGATTTAAGAAAAATGTATACATCTAAAATGGAAACGCACAATGCACAAATGTAGAGAGAGATAAATCTAAAAAGTGTCTGTAATTTTTATGGATTGTAAACTCTTTTTAGTTTTTAAATATTAGGTTTTGCAATCGTCGGGAAAAGGCGGAGGTGGGCGATTTTTAACAGATTGTTGACTCCCAATCCATAAATCATTCCTTGTAAAAATAGATTAAGTTACATATGATAAATAATTTTACAATCATCTACGATCGTTAGGTCAGTTTTTTGTAAATGGGCAAAATAATGGCTTGTTTGTCTCGGGAAAGTATCCCACCGCACGTTTAATTGAGAATTTAATGAGCTTTTGTTATTAACTTTATAAGGTTTGGATCCATAGGTCATTTGCATCTTTAACATGTTTCAAGAATGCATATCCATTTTTTAAAACATGTGAGGAAAAATCTCTTTCTTATAAAATTCCAAGTTATTGGGGTTAAACAAGTGTAATTTCCCTAACTTGGATAACAAAACTTTTGTGTTCATTTGTGGTGTGTGAATAAATTTTCTTTACTTATATTTGTTACTGCTTTAAATTTTTTATTTTAATAAACTATAAAATTATCATTTTTTTTAGATCTATTTGCCTTTTAGCTCTTTTTTGTTTATGAGATGAAGGGAAAAGTGAAAACTCAAGTTTTGATTTAAGAAAAAAGTATACATCTAAAATAGAAACGCACATTGCAGAAATGTAGTGAGAGATAATTCCAATAAGTGTCAGTAATTTTTAGGGATTGTAAACTCTTTTTAGATTTTATATATTAGGTTTGGCTATCGTAGGGAAAAGGAGGCGGGAAATTTTTAATTGAGTATTGACTCACAATCCATAATTCATTCCTTACCAAACTAGAGCCCGTTACACATGATACAATACTCTACAATCATCTATTACCGTTAGATCAACTTTTTGTAAATTGGCAAAATAATGGCATGTTTGACAACGTAAATATCCCACCGCAGGGTCACTTAAGAATTTAATGAACGTTTTTTATTCTCTTTAAAAGGTTTGGATCCATAGGTCATTTGAATCTTTAACATTTTTCAAGCACGTATATCCTTTTTAAAACATGTGTAGAAAAATCTCTATCTTATAAAACTCCAAGCAATTGGGGTTGAACTTGTGGAATTTCCTAAACTTGGATAACAAAACTTTTGTGTTCATTTGTTGTGTGTGCACAAATTTTCTTTACTTACATTTGTTAATGCTTTAAATTTTTTCCATACATCATCTCTAAAATTTGCATTTTGTTTTGATCTATTTGCCTTTTATCTCTTTTGTGTTTACGAGATGAAGGGAAAAGTAAAAACTCAAGTTTTGATTTAAGAAAAAGGTATACATTAAAATGGAAATCCACAATGCAGAAATGAAGAGAGAGATAATTCCAAAACTTGTCTGTAAATGTCAGAGATTGTAAACTCTTTTTAGTTTTTAAATATTAGGTTTTGCAATTCTCAAGAAAAGGGGGAGGCGGAGAATTTTTAACTGAATGTTAACTCCCAATACATAAGTCATTCCTTACAAAATATAGCCCGTTAGGCATGATAAATCACTTCACAATCATCTATGATCGTTAGATCAACTTTTTGTAAATGGGCAAAATAATGGCTTGTTTGACTCTGGTAAATATCCCACCGCACGTTCACTTGAGAATTTAATAAGCATTTTTTATTCTCTTTAAAAGGTTTGGATCCATAGGTCATTTGCATATTTAACATGTTTCGAGCATGCATATCCATTTTTTAAAACATCTGTAGAAAAATCTCTTTCTTTTAAAATTCCACGCTATTGGGGTTTAACTAGTGGAATTTTCCAAACTTGGATAAAAAAACTTTTGTGTTCATTTGTGGTGTGTGAATAAATTTTCTTCAATTACATTTGTTATTGCTTTAAATATTTTCCATAAATAAACTCTAAAATTTTTATTTCGTTGTGATCTATTTGCCTTTTATCTCTTTAATTTTCTGTAATTTTAAGGGATTTAAAACTCTTTTAAGTTTTTATATATTAGGTTTTGCAATCATCGTGAAAATGGGGAGGCGAAGGATTTTTAACTGAATGTTGAGTCCAAATCCATAAGTCATTCTTTTAAAAAATATAGCCCATTATGCAAGATAAATCACATTACAATCACCTATGCTCGTTAGGTCAGCTGTTTGTAAATTGGCAAAATAATGGCTTGTTTTACTCAGGTAAATATCCCACCACAAGTTCACTTCAGAATTTAATGAGCGTTTGTTATTCTCTTTAAAAGTTTTGGATCCATAGGTCATTTGCATGTTTAACATGTTTCAAGCATGCATATCAATTTTTTAAAACATGTGTAGAAAAATCTCTTTCTTATAAAACTCCAAGCTATTGGGGTTGAACTAGTGGAATTTCCCAAACTAGGATAACAAAACTCTTAAGAAAAAAGCATACATCTAAAATAGAAATGCACAATGGACAAATGCAGAGAGAGATAATTCTAAAAAGTGTCTGTAATTTTTAGGGTTTGTAAACTCATTTTAGTTTTTATTTATTAGGTTTTTAAAACGTCGGAAAAAGGGGGAGGTGAGGGATTTTTAACTGAGTGTTTACACCCAATCCTTATGTCATTCCATAAAAAAATATTGCCTGTTACATTACAATCACCTACGATTGTTTGGTCAGCTTTTTATAAATGGGCAAAATAATGACTTGTTTGACTCGGGTAAATATCCCATCGAACGTTCACTTGAGAATTTAATTAGCGTTTGTTATTCCCTTTAAAAGGTTAGGATTCATGGGTCATTTGGATCTTCAAAATGTTTCAAGCATGCATATCCATTTTTTAAAACATGTGTAGAAAAATCTCTTTCTTATAAAATTCCATGCTATTGGAATTGAACTAGTGGCATTTCCAAAACTGGGATAACAAAATTTTTGTGTTCATTTGTGGTGTGTGAATAAATGTTTTTACTTGCATTTGTCATTGCTTTAAATTGTTTCCAAAATAAACTCTAAAATTTTCATTTCGTTGTGATCAATTTGCCTTTTATCTCTGTTTTGTTTACGAGATGATGGGAAAAGTGAAAACTCAAATTTTTATTTAAGAAAAAAGTATACCTCTAAAATGGAAACGCACAATGCACAAATGTAGAGAGATAATTCCAAAAAGTGACTGCAATTTTTAGGGATTGTAAACTCTTTTCAGTTTTTATATATAAAGTTTTGTAATCGTTGGAAAGAGGGGGAGGCAGGGGATTTTTAACTGAGTGTTGACTGCCAATACATAAGTCATTCCATAAAATAATATAGCCCGTTATGCATGATAAATCACTTTACAATCATAAATGATCGTTAGGTCAGCTTTTGGTAAATAGGCAAAATAATGGCTTGTTTGACTTGGGTAAATATCCCACCGCACGTTCACTTGAGAATTTAATGAGCGTTCATTATTCTCTTTAAAAGATTTGGATCCAGAGGTCATTTGCATCTTTAACTTGATTCAAGCATGCATATCCATTTTTTAAAACATGTGTAGAAAAATCTCTTTCTTATAAAATTCCAAACTATTGAGGTTTAACTAGTGGAATTTTCCTAACTCTAATAACAAAACTTTTGTGTTCACTTGTGGTGTGTGAATAAATTTTCTCTACTAATATTTGTTATTGCTTAAAATTTTTTTCATTCATAAACTCTAAAATTTTCATTTTGTTGAGACCTATTTGTCTTTAATCTCTTTTTCATTTACGAGATGATGGGAAAAGTGAAAACTCAAGTTTTTATTTAAGAAAAAAGTATCCATCTAAAATGGAAATTCACAATGCACAAATGTAGTGAGAGATAATTCCAAAAAGAGTCTGTAATTTTTAGGTATTGTAAACTCTTTTTAGTTTTTACATATTTGGTTTTGCAGTCATCGGGAAAAGGGGGAGGCTGGGGATTTTTAACTAAGTGTTGACTTCCAATCAATATGTCATTCCTGACAAAATTATAGCCCGTAACACATAATAAATCACTTTAAAATCGTTTTTGATAGTTAGGTCAAATTTTTGTAAATGGGCAAAATAATGGCTTGTTTGACTCCCGTAAATAACCCACCCCACGTTCACTTGAGAATTTAATGAGCGTTTGTTATTCTCTTTAAAAGGTTTGGATCCAAAAGTCATTTGCATCTTTAACATGTTTCAAGCATGCGTATTCCTTTTTTAAAACATGTATAGAAAAATCACTTTCTTATAAAACTTCCAAGCTATAGGGGTTAAACAAGTGGAATTTCCAAAACTTGGATAACAAAACTTCTGTGTTCATTTGTGGTGTGTGAATAAATTTTCTTTACTTACATTTGTTATTTCTTTAAATTTTTTCCACACATAAACTTTAAAATTTTCATTTTGTTGTGACCTATATGCCTTTTATCTTTTTTTTTATGAGATGATGGGAAAAGTGAAAATTCAAGTTTTTATTTAAGAAAAAAGTATACATCTAAGATGGAAATGAACAATGCACAAATGTAGAGAGAGATAATTCATAAAAGTGTCTACAATTTTTAGGTATTGTAAACTCTTTTTAATTTTTTTTATTAGGTTTTGCAATCGTGGCGAAATGGGGGAAGTAGGGGATTTTTAACTGAGTGTTGACTCCCAATATATAAGTTATTCCTTACAAAAATAAAGCCAGTTACGCATTATAAATCACTTTATAATCATCTATGATCGTTAGGTCAGCTTTTTGTAAATGGGCAAAATAATGTCTTGCTTGACTCGGGTAAATATCCCACCGCACATTCACTTGAGAATTTAATGAGCATTTGTTGTTCTCTTTAAATGGTTTGGATCCATCGGTCATTTGAATTTTTAACATGTTTCAAGCATGCATATCCATTTTCTAAAACATGTGTAGAAAAATCTCTTTCTAATAAAATTTCAAGCAATTGGGGTTGAACTAGTGGAATTTCACAAACATGCATAACCAAACTTTTTTGTTCATTTGTGGTGTGTGAATAATTAATCATTACTTATATTTGTTATTGCTTTAAATTTTTTCCATACATAAACTCTCAAATTTTCATTTTGTTGTGACTTATTTGCCGTTTATCTCTTTTTTGTTTACGACATGAAGGGAAAAGTGGAATCTCAAGTTTTGATTTAAGAAAAAAGTATACATCTAAAATGAAAATGCACAATGCACAAATGTAGAGAGAGATAATTCCAAAAAGTGGCTTTTTAGGGATTGTAAACTCTTTTTAGATTTTATATATTAGGTTTTGTAATCGTTGGGAAAAGGGGGGGGGGGATTGGGTGGATTTTTACTAAGTGTTTACTCCCAATCCATAAGTCATATCTTAAAAAAATATAGCCTGTTACACATGACAAATCACTTTACAATCATCTATGATCGTTAGGTCAGCTTTCTATAAATGGGCAAAATAATGGCTTGTTTGACTAGGGTAAATATCCCTCCACACATTCACTTGAGAATTTAATGAACGTTTGTTATTCTCTTTAAAAGGTTTGGATCCATAGATACTTTGCATCTTGAACATGTTTCAAGGATGCATATCTATTTTTTAAAACATGTGTAGAAAATTCTCTTTCTTATAAAATTCCAAGCTATTGAACTAGAGGAATTTCCCAAACTTGGTTAACAAAATTTTTGTGTTCATTTGTGGTGTGTGAATAAATTATCTTTACTAATATTTTTTATTTCTTTAAATTGTTTCAATACATAAACTCTAAAATTTTAATTTTGGTTTGATCAATTTGCCTTTTATCTCTTTTTTCTTTACGAGATGAAGGGAAAAGTGAAAACTCAAGTTTTGATATAAGAAAAAAATATACATCTAAAATGGAAACGCACAATGCACAAATGTAGAGAGATAATTCCAAAAAGTGACTATAATTTTTAGGGATTGTAAACTCTTTTTTTTTTTATATATAAGGTTTTGTAATTGACGGAAAAAGGGGGAGGCAGGGGATTTTGAACTGAGTGTTGACTCCGAATACATAAGTCATTCCTTACAAAAATATAGCCCATTACGAATTATAAATCACTTTACAATTATATATGATCGTTAGGTCAGCTTTTTTTAAATGGGCAAAATAAAGGTTTGTTTGACTCAGGAAAATATCCCACTGCACATTCACTTGAGAATTTAATGTGTTCATTATTCTCTTTAAAATTTTTGGATCCATAGGTCATTTGAATCTTTAACATGTTTCAAGCATGCATATCTATTTTTTAAAACATGTGTAGAACAATCTCTTTCTTATAAAATTCCAAGCTATTGGTGTTGAACTAGTAGAATTTCCCAAATTTGGATAACAAAACTTTGGTGTTCATTTGTGTGTGTGAATAAATTTTATTTACATACATTTGTTATTGCTTTAAATTTTTTGCATACATAAACTGTAAAATTTTTCATTTCGTTGTGAGCAATTGTCATTTTATCTCTTTTCTGTTTACAAGTTGAAGGGAAAAGTAAAATATCAAGTTTTGATTGAAGAAAAAAGTATACAACTAAAACTGAAATGCACAATGCACAAATGAAGAGAGAGATAATTCCAAAAAATTTCTGTACTTTTTAGGGAATGTAAACTCTTTTTAGTTTTTATATATTAGGTTTTGCTATCGTCGGGAAAAGGGGGAGGTGGAGGATTTTTAACTAAGTGTTGACTCCTAATCCATAATTCATTCCTTACAAAAATATTGCCCGTTATTCATGATAAATCACTTTACACTCATCAATGATCAGTAGATCTGCTTTTTGTAAATGGGCAAAATAATGGCTTGTTTGATTTGGGTAAATATCCCTCCTCATAGTCACTTGAGAATTTAATGAGCGTTTTTTATTCTCTTTAAAAAGTTTGGATCCATTGGTCCTTTGCATCTTTAACATGTTTCAAGCATGCAAATCCATTTTTTAAAACATGTGTAGAAAAATCTCTTTCTTATAAAATTTCAAGCTAATGGTATTGAACTAGTGGAATTTCGCAAACTTGGATAACAAAACTTTTGTGTTCATTTGTGGTGTGTGAATAAATTTTCTTTACTTACATTTGTTATTGCTTTAAAATTTTTGTATACAAAAACTCCGAAATTTTCATTTTGTTGTGACCTATTGTGCTTTAATCTCTTTTTTGCTTACGAGTTGAAGGGAAATGTAAAAACTCAAGTTTTAATTGAACAAAAATGTGTACATCTAAAATGGATATGAACAATGCACAAATGTAGAGAGAGATAATTCCAAAAAGTGTCAGTAATTTTTTGGGATTATAAACTCTCTTTAGTTTTTATATATTAGGTTTTGCTATCGTCGGGAAAAAGGGGAAGTTGAGGATTTTTAACTGAGTGTTGACTCCCAATCCACAAGTCATTCCATAAAAAAATATAGCCCGATATGCATGATAAATCAATTTACAATCATCAATGATCGGTAGATCAACTTTTTTTATATGGATAAAATAATGGCTTCTTTGACTAGGATAAATATCCCACCACTCGTTCACTTGAGAATTTAATGAGTGTTTGTTATTCTCTTTAAAAGGTTTGGATCCATAGGTCATTTGAATCTTTAATATGGTTCTTGCATGCATATCCATTTTTTAAAACATGTGTAGAAAAATCTCTTTCTGATAAAATTCCTAGCTATTAGAGTTGAACTAGTTGAATTTCCAAAACTTGGATAACAAAATTTTTGTGTTCATTTGTGGTGTGTAAATAAATTTTATCTACTTACATTTGTTATTGCTTTAAATTTTTTTCCGTACATAAATTCTAAAATTTTCTTTACGTTGTGACCTATTTGCCTTTTACATCTTTCTTGTTTACGAGATAAAGGGAAAAGTGAAAACTCAAGTTTTTATTGAAGAAAAAAGTATACATCTAAAATGAAAAAGCACAATGCACTAATATAGAGAGTTAGAGTTCCTAAAAGTTTTTGTAATTTTTAGGGATTGTAGACTAGGGTAAATATCCCACCGCACGTTCACTTGAGAATTTAATGAGCGATTGTTATTCTCTTTAAAAGGTTTGGATCCATAGGTCAGTTGCATCTTCAACATGTTTCAAGCATACATATCCATTTTTTAAAACCTATGTATAAAAATCTCTTTCTTATAAATTTCCACGCTATTGGGGTTGAACTAGAGGAATTTCCCAAACTTGGATAGCAAAAATTTTGTGTTCATTTGTGATGCGTGAATAAATTTTCTTTACTTACATTTATTATTGCTTTAAATTTTTTCCATACATCAACTCTAAAATTATAATTTTGATGTGATCTATTTGACTTTTATCTCTTTTTTTGCCTACGAGATGAAGGGAAAAGTGAAAACTCAAGTTATGATTTAAGAAAAAAGTATACATCTAAAATGGAAATGCACAATGCACAAATGTAGAGAGAGATAATTCCAAAAAGTGTCTGTAATTCTTAGGATTTGTAAACTCTTTTTAGTTTTTATATATCATGTTTTGCAATCGTCGGGAAAAGGGGGAGGCGGGGGATTTTTAAATGAGTGTTGACACCCAATCCATAAGTCATTCCTTAAAAAAATATATCCCATTACGGAAGATAAATCACTTTACAATCATATATGATCGTTAAGTCAGCTTTTTGTAAATGGGAAAATTAATGGCTTGTTTGATTCTGGTAAATATCCCACCGCACGTTCACTTGAGAATTTAATGAGCATTTGTTATTCTCTTTAAAAGGTTTGTATCCTTAGGTCATTTGCATCTTTAACATGTTTCAAGCATGCATATCCAATATTGAAAACATGTGTAGAAAAATCTCTTGCTTATAAAATTCCAAGCTATTCGGGTTGAACTAGTGGAATTTCCCAAACTTGGATAACAAAACTTTTGTGTTCATTTGTAGTGTGTGAATAAATTTCCTTTCCTTACATTTGTTAATTTTTTAAATTTTTTTCATACATAAACTCTAAAATTTTCATTTCTATTTGATGTGTTTGCCTTTTATGACTTTTTTGTTTACAAGATGAAGGGAAAAGTGAAAAGTCAAGTTTTTATTTAAGAAAAAAGTACGCATGTAAAATGGAAATGCACAATGCAGAAATGAAGAGAGAGATAATTCCAAAAAGTTCTTGTAAATTTAAGATATTGTAAACTATTTTTAGTTTTTATATTTTAGGTTTTGGAATCGTCAGGAAAAGGGGGAGGCGGGAGATTTTTAACTGAGTATTGACTCGCAATCCATAAGTCATTCCAAACTAAAATATAGCCCATTACGCATGATAAATCACTTTACAATCATCTATGATCGTTAATTTAGTTTTTTGTAAATGGGCAAAATAATAGCATGTTTGACTTGAGTAAATATCCCACCGCACGTTCACTTGAGAATTTAATGAGCGTTTGTTATTCTCTTTAAAAGGTTTGGATCCATAGGTCATTTGAATCTTTAACATGTTTTGAGCATGCATATCCATTTTTTAAAACATGTGTAGAAAAATCACTTTTTTATAAAATTCCAAGCTATTGGGGTTTAACTAGTGGAATTTCTCAAACTTGGTTAACAAAATTTTTTTTTTCATTTTTGGTGTGTGAATAAATTTTCTTTACTTACATTTGTTATTGCTTTAAATTTTTTCCAAACATAAACTCTAAATTTTTTATTTCGTTGTGATATATTTTCCTTTTATCTCTTTAAGTATCTGTAATTTTTAGGTATTGTAAAAATTTTTTGGCTTTTATATATTAGGTTTTGCAATCATCGGGAAAAAAGGGGAGGCGGAGGATTTTTAACTGAGTCTTCACTCCCAATCGATAAATCATTTCTTAAAATAATATAGCCCGTTAAGCATGATAAATCCCTTTACAATTATCTATGATCGTTAGATCAACTTTTTGTAAATAGGTAAAATAATGCCTTGTTTGACTTAGGTAAATATCCCACCGCACGTTCACTTGAGAATTTAATGAGCGTTTGTTATTCTCTTTAAAAGGTTTGGATCCATAGGTCATTTGCATGTTTAAAATGTTTCAAACATGCATATCCATTTTTTAAAACATGTGTAGAAAAATCTCTTTCTTAAAAAACTCCAAGCTATTGGGGTTGAATTAGTGGAATTTCCCAAACTTGGACAACAAAACTTGTGTTCATTTCTGGTGTGTGAATAAATTTTCTTTATTTACATTTGTTATTTCTTTAATTTTTTTCCATATATAAACTCTAAAATTTTCATTTCGTTGTGATATATTTGCCTTTTATCTCTTTTTTGTTTATGAGATGAAGGTAAACGTGAAAACTCAAATTCTGATTTAAGAAAAATGTATACATCTAAAATGGAAAAGCACAATGCACAAGTATAGAGAGAGATAATTCCAAAAAGTGTCTGTAAATTTTCTGGATTGTAAACTCTTTTTTGTTTTTAAATATTAGGTTTTGAACATCGGGAAATGGCGGAGGCCGGCGATTTTTAACTGAGTGTTGACTCCCAGTCCGTAAATCATTCCTTGCAAAAATATAGCCAATTACACATGATAAATAATTTTACAATCATCTATTATCGTTAGGTCAACTTTTTGTAAATGGGCAAAATAATGGCTTGTTTGTCTCGGGAAAGTATCCCACCGCACGTTCAATTGAGAATTTAATGAGCTTTTGTTATTCACTTTGTAAGGTTTGGATCCATAGGTCTTTTGCATCTTTAACATGTTTCAAGAATGCATGTCCATTTTTTAAAACATGTGAAGAAAAATCTCTTACTTATAAAATTCCAAGTTATTGGGGTCAAACAAGTGTAATTTCTCTAACTTGGATAACAAAACTTTTGTGTTCATTTGTGGTGTGTGAATAAATTTTCTTTACTTACATTTGCTATTGCTTAAAATTTTTTCTATTAATAAACTGAAAAATTTTCATCTAGTTCATATGTATTTGCCTTTTATCGTTTTTTTGTTTACGAGATGAAGGGAAAAGTGCAAACTCAAGTTTTGATTTAAGAAAAAAGTTTACAACTAAAATAGAAATGCACATTTCACAAATTTAGTGAGAGATAGTTCCAAAAAGTGTCTGTAATGTTTAGGGATTGTCAAGTCTTTTTAGTTTTTATATATTAGGTTTGGCCATTGTCGGGAAAAGGGGGAGGCAGGGAATTTATAATTGAGTGTTGACTCACAATCCATAATTCATTCCTTACCAAACTAGATTCTGTTACGCATGATAAAATACTCTACAATCATCTATGATCGTTAGGTCAGCTTTTTGTAAATGGGCAAAATAATGACTTGTTTGACTTGGGTAAATATCCCACTGCAGGTTCACTTAAGAATTTAATGAACGTTTTTTATTCTCTTTAAAAGGTTTTGATCCTTAGGTCCTTTAAATCTTTCACATGTTTTGAGCATGCATATCCATTTTTTAAAACATGTGTGGAAAAATCTCTTTCTTAAAAAACTCCAAGCAATTGGGGTTGAACAAGTGGAATTTCCTAAACTTGGAAAGCAAAACTTTTGTGCTCATTTGTTGTGTGTGAACAAATTTTTTTTACTTAAATTTGTTATTGCTTTAAATTTTTTCCATATATAATCTCTAAAATGTTCATATCATTGTGAGCTATTTGCCTTTTATCTCTTTTTTGTTTACTAGATGAAGGGAAAAGTGAAAACTGAAGTTTTGATTTAAGAAAAAAGTATACATCTAAAATGGAAATGCACAATGCAGAAATAAAGAGAGTGATAATTCCAAAAAGTGTCTGTAAATTTTAGAGATTGTAAACTAGTTTTAGTTTTTAAATATTAGGTGTTGCAATTGTCTGGAAAGGTGGAGGCGGGGGATTTTTAACTGAGTGTTGACTCCCAATCCCTAAGTCATTCCTTAAAAAATATAGCCCATTATGCAAGATAAATCACTTTACAATCATCTATGATCGTTAGATCAACTTTTTTTAAATGGGAAAAATAATGGCTTGTTTGACTCTGGTAAATATCCCAATGCACGTTCACTTGAGAATTTAATGAGCGTTTTCTATTCTCTTTAAAAGGTTTGGATCCATAGGTCATTTGCATATTTAACATGTTTTGAGCATGCATATCTATTTTTAAAACATGTGTAGAAAAATCTCTTTCTTTTAAAATTCCATGCTATTGGGGATTAACTAGTGGAATTTCCCAAACTTAGATAAGAAAACTTTTGTGTTCATTTGTGGTGTGCGAATAAATTTTCTCTACTTACATTTGTTATTGCTTTAAATTTTTTCCATAAATAAACTCTAAAAATTTTATTTCTTTGTGATCTATTTGCCTTTTATCACTTTAAGTTTCTGTAATTTTTAGGGATTGTAAACTCTTTTAAGTTTTTATATATTTGGTTTTGCAATCATCACGAAAATGGGGAGGCGGGGGATTTTTAACTGAGTGTTGACTCCCAATCCATAAGTCATTCTTTAAAAAATATAGCCCGTTACACATGATAAATCACATTATATTCATCTATGTTCCTTAGGCCAGCTGTTTGTAAATTGGCAAAATAATGGCTTGTTTGACTCGGGTAAATATCCCACCACACATTCACTTCAGAATTTAAGGAGCGTTTGTTATTCTCTTTAAATTTTTTGGATCCATAGTTCATTAGCATGTTTAACTTGTTTCAATCATGCATATCAATTTTTTAAAACATGTGTAGAAAAATTTCTTTCTTATAAAACTCCAAGTTATTGGGGTTGAATTAGTGGAATTTCCCAAACTTGGATAACAAATTTTTGTGTTCTTTTGTGGTGTGTGAATAAATTTTCCTTACTTACATTAGTTATTAATTTGAATTTTTTCCATACATTAACTCTAAAATTTTCATTTCGTTGTGATCTATTTGCCTTTTATATTTTTTTTGTTTACGAGATGAAGGGAAAAGTGAAAACTCCAATTTTGATTTAAGAAAAAAGTATACATCTAAAATGGAAATGCACATTGCACAAATATAGAGAGTGATAATTCCAAAAAGTGTCTGTAATTTTTAGGGATTGTAAATTCTTTTTAGTTTTTATATATTAGGTTTTGCAATAGTCGGGAAAAGGGGGAGGCGGGAGATTTTTAACTGAGTGTTGACTACCAATCCATAAGTCATTCCTTACAAAAGTGTAGCCCATTACGCTTGATAAATCACTTTACAATCATCTATGATCGTTAGGTCAGCTTTTGTAATTGGGCAAAATAATGGCTTGTTTGACTCAGGAAAATATCCCACCAAACGTTCACTTGAGAATTTAATAAGCGTTTGTTATTCTCTTTAAAAGGTTTGGATCCATAGGTTTTTTGCATCTTTAACATTTTGCAAGCATGCATAGCCATTTTTTAAAATATGTGTAGAAAACTCTCTTTCTTAGAAAATTCCAAGCAATTGGGGTTGAACAAGTGGAATTTCCCAAACTAGAATAACTAAACTTTTGTGTTCCTTTTTGGTGTGTGAATAAATTTTCTTTACTTACATTTGTTATTGCATTAAATGTTTTTCATACATAAACACTAAAATTTTAATTTCGTTGTGATCTATTTGCCTTTTGTTTCTTTTTTGTTTTCGAAATGAAGGGAAAGGTGAAAACTCAAGTTTTAATTTAAGAAAAAAGTATACGTCTAAAATGGAAATTCACAATGCAAAAATGTAGAGAGAGATAATTCCAAAAAGTTTCTGTAATTTTTAGGGATTGTAAAATCTTTTTAGATTTTATTTATTGGGATTTTCAAACGTCGGGAAAAGGGAGAGGCGAGGGATTTTTAACTGAGTGTTTACTCCCAATCGATAAGTCATTCCTCAAAAACTTATAGCCAGTTTGTTATTCTCTTTAAAAGGTTTGGATCCATAGGTAAATTGCATCTTGAACATGTTTCAAGCTTGCATATCAATTTTTTAAAATATGAGTAGAAAAATCTCTTGCATATAAAATTCAAAGCTAATGGGGTTGAACTAGTGGAATTTCCCAAACTTGGTTAACAAAATTTTTGTGTTCATTTGTCGTGTGTGAATAAATTGTTTTACTTAAATTTTTTATTTCTTTAAATTTTTTCCATACATAAACACTAAAATTTTAATTTCGTTGTGATGTATTTGCCTTTTGTTTCTTTTTTGTTTACAAGATGAAAGGAGAAGTGAAAAATCAAGTTTTGATTTATGAAAAAAGTATACTTCTAAAATGGAAACGCACAACGCACAAATGTAGAGAGATAATTCCAAAAAGTGACTGTACTTTTTAAGGATTGTAAACTCTTTTTAGTTTTTATATATTAGGTTTTGTAATCATCGGAAAAAGGTGTGGCATGGGATTTTAAACTGAGTGTTGACTCCCAATACATAAGTCATTTCTTTAAAAACTATAGCACATTACGCGTCATAAAATACTTTACAATCATATATGATCTTTAGATCAATTATTTTCAAATGGGCAAAATATGCGCTTGTTTGACTCGGGTAAATATCCCACCGCTTGTTCACTTGAGAATGTGATGAGAATTTATTATTCTTTTTAAAAGGTTTGGATCCATAGGTCATTTGCATCTTTAACTTGTTTCAAGCATGCATATCCATGTTTTAAAACATGTGTAAAAAAATATCTTTCTTATAAAATTCCAAGCTATTGGGGTTGAACTAGTGGAATTTCCCAAACTTGGATAACAAAACTTTGTGTTCATTTGTGGTGTGTCAATAAATTTTATTTCCTTACATTTGTTATTGCTTTAAATTTTTTCCATACATAGACTCTTAAATTTTCATTTCGTTGTGATCTATTTCCTTTGATCACTTTTTTGTTTATAAGATGAAGGGAAAAGTGAAAACTCAAGTTTTGATTTAAGAAAAAAGTATACATCTAAAATGGAAATGCACAATGCAGAAATGTAGAGAGGGATAATTCCAAAAAGTGTCTGTAAATTTTTGGGATTGTGAACTCTTTTTAGTTTTTATATATTAGGTTTTTCAATCATCGGGAAAAGGGGGAGGCGAAGGATTTTTAACTGAGTCTTGACTCCCAATCCATAAGTCATTCCTTAAAAAATATTGCCCGCTACGCATGATAAATCCCTTTACAATCATCTATGATCGTTAAGTGAGCTTTTTGTAAACTGGCAAAATAATGGCTTGTTTGACTCGGGTAAATATCCCACCGCATGTTCACTTGAAAATTTAATGAGTGTTTGTTATTCTCTTTAATAGGTTTGGATCTATAGGTCATTTGCATGTATAAAATGTTTCAAGCATGCATATCCATTTTTTAAAACATGGGTAGAAAAATCTCTTTCGTATAAAAATCCAAGATATTGGGGTTGAACTAGTGGAATTTCCCAAACTTGGATAACAAAAATTGTGTTCATTTGTGGTGTGTGAATAAATTTTCTTTACGTACATTTGTTTTGCTTTTAAGTTTTTTCCATACATCAACTCTAAAATTTTCATTTAGTTGTGATCTATTTGCCTTTTATCTCTTTTTTGTTTACGAGATGAAGGGAAAAGTAAAAACTCAAATTTTGATTTAAGAAAAATGTATACATCTAAAATGGAAACGCACAATGCACAAATGTAGAGAGAGATAATTCAGAAAAGTATTAATAAATTTTAGGGATTGTGAAGTCTTTTATTTTTTATATATTAGGTTTTTCAATTGTCGGGAAAAGGGGGAGGCGGGGGATTTTTAACTGAGTGTTGACTCCAAATCCATAAATCATTCCTTAAAAAAATATAACTAGTTACACATGATAAATAATTTTACTATCATCTATGAACGTTAGCTCAGCTTTTTGTTAATGGGAAAAATAATGGCTTGTTTGTCTCGGGAAAGTACCCCACCGCACATTCAATTGAGAATATAATTAGCGTTTTTTGTTCACTTTAAAAGGTTTGGATCCATAGGTCATTTTCATCTTTAACATGTTTCAAGAATGCATATCCATTTTTTTAAACATGTGTAGAAAAATCTCTTTCTTATAAAATTTCAAATTATTGGGGTTGAACTAGTGGAATTTCCCAAACTCGGATAACAAAAGTTTTGTGTTCATTTGTGGTGTGTAAATAAATTTTCTTTACTTACATTTGTTATTGCTTTAAATTTTTTTCAATCAATAAACTGTAAAATTTTCATGTTGTTGAGATCAATTTGCCTTTTATCTCTTTTTTTTTATACGAGATGAAGCAAAAAGTGAAAACTCAAGTTTATATTTAAGAAAAAAGTAGACATCTAAAATAGACACGCACAATTCAAAAATGTTGAGAGAGATAATTCCAAAAATTGTCTGTAATTTTTAGGGATTGTAAACTTGTTTTAATTTTTATATATTAGGTTTGGCAATCGTCGGGCAAAGGGGGAGGCGGAGAATTTTTAACTGAGTGTTGATTCCCAATCCATAATTCATTCCTTACCAAAATATAGCCCGTTACACATGATAAATCACTCTACAATCATCTATGATCGTTAGGTCAGCTTTTTCTAAATGGGCAAAATAATGGCCTGTTTGACTTGGGTAAATATCCCACCGCAAGTTCACTTGAGAATTTAATGAACGTTTTTTATTCTATTTAAAAGGTTTGGATCCATAAGTGATTTCAATCTTCAACATATTTCAACCATGCATATCCATTTTATAAAACATGTGTAGAAAAATCTCTTTCTTATAAAACTCCAAGAAATTGCAATTAAACTGGTGGAATTTCCCAAACTTGGATAACAAAACATTTGTGTTCATTTGTGGAGTGTGAACAAGTTTTCTTTACTTACATTTTTTATTGCTTTAAATTTTTTCCATGTATAAACTCTAAAATTTTCATTTCGTTGTGATATTTTTTCCTTTTATCTCTTTTCTTTTAACGAGATTAAGGGAAAAGTGAAAAGTCATGTTTTGATTTAAGAAAAAAGTATACATCTAAAATGGAAATGCACAATGCACAAATGTATAGAGAGATAATTCCAAAAACTGCCTATAATTTCTTGGGATTGTAAACTCTTTTTTGTTTTTAGTTTTTATATATTAGGTTTTGCAATCGTTGGGAAAAGGGGGAGGCAGGGAATTTTTAACTGACTATTGACTCCCAATCCATAAATCATTCCTTACAAAAATATTGCCAGTTATGCATGATAAATAATTTTGTAATCATCTATGATCGTTAGGTCAGCTTTTTGTAAATGGGCAAAATAATGGCTTGTTTGTCTTGGGAAAGTATCCTACAACAAGTTCAATTCAGAATGTAATGAGCGTTTGTTATTCACTTTACAAGGTTTGGATCCATAGGTCATTTGCATCATTAACATGTTTCAAGAATGCATATCCATTTTTTAAAACATGTGTAGAAAAATCACTTTCTTAAAAAATTTCATGTTATTGGGGTTGAACTAGTGGAATTTCCAAAATTTGGATAACAAAAGTTTTGTGTTCATTTGTGGTGTGTGAATAAATTTTCTTTAATTACATTTGTTACTGATTTAAATTTTTTCCATTAATAAACTTCAAAATTTTCATTTCATTGAGATCTATTTGCCTTTTATCTCTTTTTTGTTTACAAGATGCAGGGAAAACTTAAAACTCAAGTTTTGATTTAGGAAAAAAATTTACATCTAAAATAGAAACGTACAATGAACAAATGTAGAGAGAGATAATTCCAAAAAGTGTCTGTAATTTTTAGGGATTATAAACTCTTTTTAGTTTTTATATATTAGGTTTGGCAATGGTTGGGAAAAGTCGGAGTCAAGAAATTTTTAACTAAGTGTTGACTCACTATCCATAATTCATTCCTTACCAAAATATAGCCTATTACGCATGATAAATCACTCTACAATCATCTATGATCGTTACGCCAGCTTTTTGTAAATGGGAAAAATAATGGCTTGTTTGACTCGGGTACATATCCCATAGTAGGTTCACATGAGAATTTAATGAACGTTTTTTTATTTTCTTTAAAGATTTTGGATCGATAGGTCATTTGCATCTTTAACATGTTTCAAGCATGCATATCCATTTTTTAAAACATGTGTAGAAAAATCTCTTTCTTATAAAATTCCAAGCTATTGGGGTTAAACTAGTGGAATTTCCCAAGCTTGGCTAACAAAACTTTTGTGTTCATTTGTGGTGTGTGAACAAAATTTCTTTACTGACATTTTTTATTGCTTAAAATTTTTTCCCTACATAAACTCTAAAATTTTCATTTCTTTGTGATCTATTTGCCTTTTATCTCTTTTTTGTTTACCACATGAAGGGAAAAGTGAAACTCAAGTTTTGATTTTAGAAAAAAAGTATACATCTAAAATGGAAACGAACAATGCATAAATGTCGAGAGAGATAATTCCAAAAATTGTTTGTAATTTTAAGTGATTGTAAACTCTTTTTATTTTTTATTTAGAAGATTTTTCAAACGTCGAGAAAAGGGGGAGGCGGGGAATTTTTAACTAAGTGTTTAACCCCAATCAATAAGTCATTCCTTAAAAAAATATAGCCCGTTACAAATGATAAATCACTTTACAATCATCTAATATCGTTAGGTCAAGTTTTTATAAATGGGCAAAATAATGGCTTGTTTGACTCGGGTAAATATCCCACCGAACGTTCACTTGAGAATTTAATGAGCATTTGTTATTCTCTTTAAAAGGTATGGATCCATAAGTCATTTGCATCTTGATCATGTTTCAAGCATACATATCCATTTTTTAGAACATGTGTAGAAAAATCTCTTTCTTAAAATTCAGAGCTAATGAGGTTTAACTAGACGAATTTCCCAAACTTGGATAACAAAACTTTTGTGTCCATTTGTGATGTGTGATCAATTTTCCTTTTTTCTCTTTTTTGTTTACGAGATAAAGGGAAAAGTGAAAACTCAAGTTTTGATTTAAGAAAAAAATATACATCTAAAATGGAAACGGACAATGCACAAATGTACAGAGATAATTCCAAAAAGTGATAGTAATTTTTAGGGATTAGAAACTCTTTTTACTTTTTATATATTAGGTTTTGTAATAGTCAGAAAAAGGGGGAGGCAGTGGATTTTTAACTGAGTGTTGACTCCCAATACATAAGTCATTCCTTGCAAAAATATAACCCGTTACGCATGATAAATCACTTTACAATTATATAAGATCGTTAGGTCAGCTTTTTTAAATGGGCAAAATAATTGCTTGTTTGACTCGGGTAAATATCCCACCGCACGTTCATTTGAGAATTTAATGAGCATTCATTATTCTCTATAAAAGGTTTGGATCCATAGGTCATATGCATCTTTCACATGTTTCAAGCATGCATATCCATTTTTTAAAACATATGTAGAAAAATCTCTTTATTATAAAATTCCAAGCTACTAGAGTTGAACTAGTGGCATTTCCCAAACTTGGAGAACAAAACTTTTGTGTTCATTTGTGGTGTGTGAATAAATGTTTTTACTTAAATTTGTTATTGCTTTAAATTGTTTCCATGCATAAACTCTAAAATTTTCATTTCAATGTGATCAATTTGCCTTTTATGTCTTTTTTGTTTACGAGATGACAGGAAAAGTGAAAACTCAAATTTTGATTTAAGAAAAAATTATACAACTAAAATGGAAACACACAATGCACAAATGGAGAGAGAGAATTCCAGAAAGTGACTGTAATTTTTTGGGATTGTAAACTCTTTTCAGTTTTGATGTATAAAGTTTTGTAATCGTTGGAAAAAAGGGGAGTCATGCGATTTTTAACTGAGTGTTGACTGCCAATACATAAGTCATTCCTTAAAAAGGTATATCCCGTTATGCATGATAAATCACTTTACATATATGATCATTAGGGCAGCTTTTTGTAAATGGGCAAAATAAAGGCTTGTTTGACTCGGGTAAATATCCCACCGCACGTTCACTTGAGAATTTAATGAGCGTTCATTATTCTCTTTAAAAGTTTTGAATCCATAGGTCATTTGCATTTTTAACTTGTTTCAAGCATGCATATCCATTTTTTAAAACATGTGTAGAAAAATCTCTTTCTTATAAAATTCCAAGCTATTGAGGTTTAACGAGTGGAATTTCCCTAACTCTGATAACAAAACTTTTGTGTTCATTTGTGGTGTGTGAATAAATTCTCTACTAACATTTTTTATTGTGTAAAATTTTTTGTATTCATAAACTCTAAAATTTTCATTTCGTTGTGACCTATTTGCCTTTTATCTCTTTTTCGTCTACGAGATGAGGGGAAAAGTAAAAACACAAGCTTAGATTTAAGAAAAAAGTACACACCTAAAATGGAAATGCAAAATGCACAAATTTAGAGATAAATAATTCAAAAAAGTGTCTATAATTTTTAGGGATTGTAAACTCTTTTTAGTTTTTATATATCAGGTTTTGCAATCCTCGAGAAAAGGGAGAGGCGGGTGATTTTTAACTGACTGTTGACTCCCAACCCATAAGTCATTCCTTAAAAAAATATTGCCCATTACGCATGATAAATCACTTTACAATTATCTAGTATTGTTAGGTCAGTTTTTTTTAAATGGGCAAAATAATGGCTTTTTTGACTCGGGTAAATATCCCACCACATGTTCACTTGAGAATTTAATGAGCGTTTGTTATTCTCTTTAAAAGGTTTGGATACATAGGTCATTTGCATCTTTAACATGTTTCAAGGATGCTTATTCCTTTTTTAAAACATGTGTAGAAAAATCACTTTCTAATAAAATTCCAAGCTATTGGGATTAAACAAGTGGAAGTTCCTAAACTTGGATAACAAAACTTTTGTGTTCATTTTTGGTGTGTGAATAAATTATCTTTACCTACATTTGTTATTTCTTTAAATTTTTTCCACACATAAACTCTAAAATTTTAATTTCGGTTTGATCAATTTGCCTTTTATCTCTCTTTTCTTTATGAGATGAAGGGAAAAGTGAAAACTCAAGTTTTGATATAAGAAAAAAATATACATCTAAAATGGAAACTCACAATTCACAAATGTAGAGAGATAATTCCAAAAAGTGACTGTAATTTTTAGGATTTGTAAATTCTTTTTAGTTTTAATATATTAGGTTTTGTAATCGATGGATAAAGGGGGAGGCAGGGGATTTTGAATTGAGTGTTGACTCCTAGTACCTAAGTCATTCCTTAAAAAAATATAGCCCGTTACGAATTATAAATCACTTTACAATTATATATAATCGTTAGGTCAGCTTTTTTTAAATGGGCAAAATAAAGGTTTGTTTGACTTGGGTAAATATCCCACCGCACGTTCACTTGAGAATTTAATGAGTGTTCATTATTCTCTATAAAGGTTTGGATCCATAAGTCATTTGCATCTTTAACATGTTTCAAGCATGCATATCCATTTTTTAAAACTTGTGTAGAATAATCTCTTTCTTATAAAATTCTAAGCTATTGGTGTTGAACTAGTGGAATTTCCCAAATTTGGATAACAAAACTTTTGTGTTCATTTGTGTGTGTGAATAAATTTTATTTACTTACATTTTTTATTTCTTTAAATTTTTTGCATACATAAACTCCAAAATTTTCATTTCATTGTGACCTATTGTCCTTTTATCTCTTTTTTGTTTACGAGTTGAAGGGAAAAGTAAAAACTCAAGTTTTGTTTGAAGAAAAAAGTCTACATCTAAAACTGAAATGTACAATGTACAAATATAGAGAGAGATAATTCCAAAAAGTGTTTGAAATTTTTAGGGATTGTAAACTCTTTTTAGTTTTTATATATTAGGTTTTGCTATCATCGGGAAAAGGGGGAGGTGGAGGATTTTTAACTTAGTGTTGACTCCCAATCCATAAGTCATTCCTTTCAAAAATATAGCCATTTATTCATGATAAATCACTTTATAATCATCAATGATCAGTAGAACAACTTTTTGTAAAAGGGCAAAATAATTACTTGTTTCATTCGGGTAAATATCCCTCCTCACAGTCACTTGAGAATTTAATGAGATTTTGTTATTCTCCTTAAAAGGTTTTGATCCATAGGTAATTTGCATCTTCGACATGTTTCATGCATGCATATCCATTTTTTAAAACATTTGTACAAAAATCTCTTTCTTATTAAATTCCAAGCTAATGGTGTTGAACTAGTGGAATTTCCCAAACTTGGATAACAAAACTTTTGTGTTCATTTGTGGTATGTGAATACATTTTCTTTACTTACATTTGTTATTGCTTTAAATTTTTTGTATACAAAAACTCTAAAATTTTCATTTCGTTGTGACCTATTGTCCTTTAATCTCTTTTTTGTTTACGAGTTGAAGGGAAAAGTACTCAAGTTTTGATTGAAGAAAAATGAGTACATCTAAAATGGAAATGCACAATGCACAAATGTGTAGAGAGATAATTCCAAAAAAATTTAGTAATTTTTAGTGATTGTAAAATCTTTTTAGTTTTTATTTATTATTTTTTGCTATCGTCGGCAAAAGGGGGAGGTGGAGGATTTTTAACTTAGTGTCGACTCCCAATCCATAAGTCATTACTTAAAAAAAATATAGCCCGTTCTGCATGATAAATCACTTTACAATCATCAATGATGAGTAGCTCAGCTTTTTTTAAATGGGTAAAATAATAGCTTCTTTGACTCGGATAAATATCCCATGACTCGTGCACTTGAAAATTTAATGAGCGTTTGTTATTCTCTTCAAAAATTTTGGATCCATAGGTCATTTGAATCTTTAACATGTTTCAAGCATGCTTATCCATTTTTTAAAACATTTGTACAAAAATCTCTTTCTTATAAAATTCCAAGCTATTGGGGTTGAACTAGTGGAATTTCCAAAACTTGGATAACAAAACTTTTGTGTTCATTTGTAGTGTGTGAATAAATTTTCTCTACTTACATTTGTTATTGGTTTAAAATTTTTTCATACATAAACTCTAAAATTTTTATTTCGTTGTCACCTATTTCCATTTTATCTCTTTTTTGTTTACGAGATGATGGGAAAAGTGAAAACTCAAGTTTTGATTTAAGAAAAAAGTATACTTCTAAAATGGCAATGCACAATGCAAAAATGTTGAGAGAGATAATTCCAAAAAGAGTCTGTAATTTTTAGGGATTGTAAACTCTTTTTATTTCTTATATTAGGTTTTGCAGTCTTCGGGAAAAGGAAGAGGCGGGGAATTTTTAATTGAGTGTTGACTCCCAATCCATAAGTCATTCCTTACAAAAAATATAGACCGTTACATATGATAAATCACTTTACAATCATCTATGATCGTTAGGTCAGCTTTTTGTAAATGGGCAAAATAATGGCTTGTTTGACTCGGGTAAATATCCCACCACACGTTCACTGTAGAATTTAATGGGTGTCTGTTATTCCCATTAAAAGGTTTGGGTCCATAAGTCATTTTCATCTTTAACATGTTTCATGCATGCATATCCATTTTTTAAAACATGTGTAGAAAAATATCTTTCTTATAAAATTCCAAGCTATTAGGGTTGAACCAGTGGAATTTCCCAAACTTGGATAACAAAACTTTTGTGTTCATTTGTGGTGTGTGAATAAATTTTCTTTACTTACATTTTTTGTTGCTTCAAATTTTTTCCGTACATAAACTTTCAAATTTTCATTTCGTTGTGACCTATTTACCTTTAATCTCTTTGTTGTTTACGAGATGAAGGGAAAAGTGAAATCTCAAGTTTTGATTTAAGAAAAAAGTATACATCTAAAATGAAAAAGCACAATGCACAAATCTGGTGAGAGATAATTCCAAAAAGTGTCTGTAATTTTTAGGGATTATGAACTCTTGTTAGTTTCTATATATTGGTTTTGCAATCGTCGGGAAATGGGGGAGGCGAGGGATTTTTAACGGAGTGTTGGCTCCCAATCCATAAGTCATTCCTTACAAAAATATAGCCTGTTACGCTTGATAAATCACTTTACAATCATCTATGATCGTTAGGTCAGCTTTTTATAAATGGGCAAAATAATGACTTATTTGACTCGGGTAAATATCCTACCACAGGTTCATTTGAGAATTTGATAAGTGTTTGTTATTTTCTTTAAAGGGTTTTCATACATAGGTCATTTTCATCTTTAACATGTTTAAAGTTTGCATATCCATTTTTTAAAACATGTGTAGAAAATATCTTTCTTATAAAATTCCAAGATATTGGGGCTGAAAAAGTAGAATTTCCCGAACTTGGATAACAAAACTTTTGTGTTCATTTGTGGTGTGTGAATAAATTTTTTTTTACTTACATTTGTTATTGCTTTAAATTTTTTCCACACATAAACTCTAAAATTCACATTTCGTTCTGACTTATTTGCCACCTATGTCATTTTTGTTTACGAGATGAAGGGAAAAGTTAAAACTCAAGTTTTGATTTAAGAAAAAGTTTACATCTGAAATGGAAATGCACAATGCACAAATATAGAATGAGTTAATTCCAACAATTGTCTATAATTTTTTGGTATTGTAAACTCTTTGTAGTTTTTATATATTAGGTTTTGTAATCGTCCGGAAAAGGGGTAGGCAGGGGATTTTTAACTGAGTGTTGACTCTCAATTGAGAACTCTTTCCTTACAAAAATATAGCCCGTTACGCATGTTAAATCACTTTACAATCACATATGATCGTTAGGTCAGTTTTTTTTAAATGGGCAAAATAATGGCTTATTTGACTCAGGTAAATATCCCACCGCACGTTCACTTGAGAGTTTAATGAGCGTTTGTTATTCTCTTTAAATGGTTTGGATTCATAGGCTATTTACATCTTTTACATGTTTGAAGCATGCATATCCATTTTTTAAAACATGTGTAAAAAAATCTCGTTCTTTTAAAATTCCAAGTTATTGGGGTTGTAATAGTGGAATTTCCCAAACTTGGATAACAAAACTTTAGTGTTCATTTGTGGTGTATGAATAAATTTCTTTTCTTACATTTGTTATTGCTTTAAATTTTTTCCATACATAAACTCTAAAATTTTCATTTTGTGGCCATCTTTTTGCCTTTTATCTCATTTTTGTTTACAAGATGAAGGGAAAAGCTAAAACTCAAGTTTTGATTTAAGAAAAAAGTATGCATCTAACATGGAAATGCACAATGCACAAATTTAAAGAGAGATAATTCCAAAAAGTTTCTGTAATGTTAAAGGATTGTAAACTCTTTTCAGTTTTTATATATTAGGTTTTGCAATCGACGGGAAAAGGGGGAGGTGGGGATTTTTAACTGAGAGTTGGCTTCCAATCCATAAGTCATTCCCTACAAAAATATAGACTGTTACGCATGATAAATCATTTTACTATCATCTATGATGGTTAGGTCAACTTTTTGTAAATGGGCAACATGATAGCTTGTTTGACTCGGGTAAATATCCCACTGCACGTTCACATGAGAATTTAATGATAAATTTAGAGAGAGATAATTCCAAAAAGTGTCTGTAATTTTTTGGGATTATAAACTTTTTTTAGTTTTTATATATTAGGTTTTTCAATCGTCGGGAAATGTGGGAGGCTAGAGATTTTTATCTGAGTGTTGACTCCCAATCCGTATGTCATTCCTTGCAAAAATATAGCCCGTAATGTATGATTGTTAGGTCATCTTTTACTAAATGGGTAAAATAATGGCTTATTTGACTTGGGTAAATATCCCACCGCACATTCACTTGAGAATTTAATGAGCGTTTGTTACTCTCTTTAAAAGGTTTGGATCCAGAGGTCATTTGAATCTTTAACATGTTTCAAGCATGCATATCCATTTTTTAAAACAAGTGTAGAAAAATCTCTTTCTTATAAAATTCCAAGCTATTGGGGTTGAACTAGTGGAATTTCCCAAACTTGGATAACAAAATTTTGTGTTCATTTGTGGTGTGTGAATACATTTTCTTTACTTACATTTGTTATTTCTTTAAATATTTTTCATACATAAACTCTAAAATTTTCATTTCGTTGTGTGCTATTTTCTTTTTATCTCTTTTTTGTTTACGAGAAGAAGGAAAAAGTGAAAACTCAAGTTATGGTATAAGAAAAAAGTGTACATCTAAAATGGAAACGCACAATGCTCAAATGTAGAGAGAGATAATTCCAAAAATTGTCTGTAATAGTAATCCTAGTTTTAAATGCAATTTGTACCCCAACAATAAAAATTGGGTAAAAAGTAATTTATTTTTGTAGAAGCTTGTATACCTAGCCTAAAGATTTTAGGTATAACATCTGGCTTGTTTGACTCGGGTAAATATCCCATCGCATGTTCACTCTAGAATTTAATCAGCGTTTGTTATTCTCTTTAAATAATTTGGAACCATAGGTCATTTCCATCTTTAACATGTTTCGAGCATGCATATCCATTTTTTAAAACATCCTATAAAATTCCAAGCTATTGGGGTTGAACTTGTGGAATTTCACAAACTTGAATAACAATACTTTTGTGTTCATTTGTGGTGTGTGAATAAATTTTCTTTACTGCCATTTGTTATTGCTTTAAATTTCTTCCATACATAAACTCTAAAATTTTCATTTCGTTGTGACCTATTTGCCATTTCTCTTTTTTGTTTACGAGATGAAGGGAAAAGTGAAAACTCAAGTTTTGATTTAAGAAAAAAGTATGCATCTAAAATAGAAATGCACAATGCACAAATGTAGAGATAGATAATTCGACAAAGTGTCAATAATTTTAGGGATTGTAAACTCTTTTTAGTTTTTATATATTAGGTTTTGCAATCATCGGAAAAAGGGGGAGGCGGGGGATTTTTAACTGAGTGTTGACTCCCAATCCATAAGTCATTCCGTACAAAAATATTGACCGTTACGCATGATTAATCACTTTACAATCATCTATGATCGTTAGGTCAACTATTTGTAAATGGGCAAAATCATGGTTTTTTTTACTCGGGTAAATATCCCACTGCACGTTTACTTGAGAATTTAATGAGCATTTGTTATTATCTTTAAAAGGTTTGGATCCTTAGTCATTTGCATCTTTAACTTGTTTCAAGCATGCATATCCATTTTTTAAAACATGTGTAGAAAAATCACTTTCCTATAAAATTCCAAGCTATTGGGGAGTAACAAGTGGAATTTCCCAAACTTGGAGAACAAAACTTTTGTGTTCATTTGTGGTGTGTGAATAAATTTTCTTTACTTACACTTGTTATTGCTTAAAAAATTTTCCACACATAAACTCTAAAATTTTCATTTCATTGTGACCTCTATGCCTTTTATCTCTTTTTTGTTTACTAGATGAAGGGAAAAGTGAAATCTCAAGTTTTGATTTAAGAAAAAAGTAAACATCTAAAATTGAGATAAAAAATGCACAAATGTAGCGACAGAATTTTGCAAAAAGTGTCTATAATTTTTAGGGATTGTAAACTGTTTTTTGTTTTTATATATTAGGTTGTTCAATTGTCGGGAACTGGTGAAGGCGGGGGATTCTTAACTGAGTGTTGACTGCCTATCCATAAGTCATTCCTTACAAAAATATAGCCCGTTACGCATGATAAATAAGTTTACAATCATCTATGATCGTTAGGTCAGCTTTTTCTAAATGGGTAAAATAATAGCTTGTTTGACTCAGGTAAATATCCCACTGCACGTTCACTTGAGAATTTAACAAACGTTTGTTATTCTCTTTAAAAGGTTTGGATACATAGGTCATTCGCATCTTTAACATGTTTCAAGCATGCATATCCATTTTTTAAAACATCTGTAGAATAATTTCTTTCTTATAAAATTCCAAGCTATTGGGGTTGAACTGGTGGAATTTTCCAAACTTGAATAACAATACTTTTGTGCTCATTTGTGGTGTGTGAATAAAGTTTTTCTACTTACATTTGTTATCGCTGAAATTTTTTCCATATGTAAACTCTAAAATTTTCATTTCGTTGTGATCTATTTGCCTTTTATTACTTTTTTGTTTACGAGATGGAGGGAAAAGTGAAAACTCAAGTTTTTATTTAAGAAAAAAATTATACATCTAAAATTGAAATGCACAATGTACAAATGTAAAGAGAGATAATTCCTAAAAGTGTTTGAAATTTTTAGGGATTGTAAACTCTATTTAGTTTTTATATATTAGGTTTTGCAATTTTCGGGAAAAGGGGGGGGGGGGGGGGGGGGGGATTTTTAACTGAGTGTTGACTCCATATCCAGAAGTCATTCCTTACAAAAATATAGCCCGTTACGCATGATAAATCACTTTACAATCATTTATGATCGTTAGGTTAGCTTTTTATAAATGGGGAAAATAATGGCTTTTTTTACTCGGGTAAATATCTCACCGCATGTTCACTTGAGAATTTATTGAGCGCCTGTTATTCACTTTAAAAGGTTTGGATCCATAGGTAATTTGCATCATTAACATGTTTCAAGCATGCATATCCATTTTTTAAAACATTTGTAGAAAATTCTCTTTCTTATAAAATTCCAAGCTATTGGGGTTGAAATAGTGCAATTTCCCAAACTTGGATAACAAAACTTTTGTGTTCATTTGTGGTGTTTGAATAAATTTTCTTTACTTACATTTGTTATTGCTTTAAATTTTTCCATACATAAACTCTAAAATTTTCATTTCATTGTGACCTATTTGCCTTTAATCTCCTTTTTGTTTACGAGATGAAGGAAAAAGTGAAAGCTCAACTTTTTATATAAGAAAAACGTATACATCTAAAATGGAAATGCACAATTCACAAATTTAGAGAGAGATAATTCCAAATAGTGTCAGTAATTTTTAGGGATTGTAAACTCTTTCTAGTTTTATATCTTAGGTTTGCAATCATAGGGAAAAGGGGGAGGAGGGGGATTTTTAATTGAGTTTTGACTCCAAATCCATAAGTCAATTCTTACAAAAATATAGCCCATTACGCATGATAAATCACTTTACAATCATCTATGATCGTCAGGTCAGCTTTTTGTAAATGGGCAAAATAAGGGCTTACTTGGGTAAATATCCCATCGCACGTTCACTTGAGAATTTAGTGAGCGTTTGTTTGTCTCTTTAAAACGTTTAGATTCATAGGTCATTTACATATTTGACATGGTTCAAGCATGCTTATCAATATTTCAAAACATGTGTAGAAAAATCTCTTTCTTATAAAATCCCAAGCTATTGGGGTTGAACTAGTGGAATTTCCCAAACTTGGATAACAAAACTTTTGTGTTCATTTGTGGTGAGTGAATAAAATTCTCTTTACTTATATTTGTTATTGTTTAAATTATTTCCATTCATAAACTCTAAAATTTTCATTTCGTTGCGATCTATTTGTCTTTTATCTTTTTTTAGTTTACAAGATGAAGGGAAAAGTGAAAATTCAAGTTTTGATTTAAGAAAAAAGTATGCATCTAAAATGGAAATGCAGAATGCACAAATATAGAGAGAGATAATTCCAAAAGTGTCTGTAATTTTTAGGGACTATAATCTCTTTTTAGTTTTTATATATTAGGTTTTGCTTACGTTAGGAAAAGACGGGGGCGGGGGATTTTTAACTGAGGGTTGACTCCCAATCCATAAGTTATTCCATATAAAAATATAGCCCGTTACGCATGATTAGTTACTTTACAATCATCTATGATCGTTAGGACAACTTTTTGTAAATGAGTAAAATAATGGCTTGTTTGACTCGGGTAAATATCCCACTGCACGTTCACTTGAGAATTTAGTGAGTGTTTGTTTGTCTCTATAAAAGGTTTGAATCCATAGGTCATTTGCATCTTTAACATGGTTCAAGCATGCATATCCATTTTTTAAAAATGTGTAGAAATATCTCTTTCTTATAAAATTCCAAGCTATTGGGGTTGAACTAGTGGAATTTCCAAATATTGGATAACAAAACTTTTGTGTTCTTCTTGTGGTGTATGAATAAATTTTATTTACTTATATTTTTTATTTTAAAATTTTTTTCCATTCATAAACTCTAAAATTTTCATTTCGTTGCGATCTATATGCCTTTTATCTCTTTTTTGTTTTCGAGATGAAGGGACAAGTGAAAACTCAAGTTTTGATTTAAGAATAAAGTATGCATCTAAAATAGAAATGCACAATGCACAAATGTACAGAGAGATAACTCCAAAAAGTGTCTGTAATTTTTAGGGATTGAAAACTCTTTTTAGTCTTTATATATTTGTTTTTGCAATCATCGAGTAAAGGGGGAGGCGGGGGATTTTTGACCGAGTGTTGACTCCCAATCCATAAGTCATTCATTACAAAAATATAGCCCGTTATGCATGATAAATCAATTTAAAATCATCTATAATCTTTCGGTTAGCTTTTTCTAAATGGGAAAAATAATGGCTTGTTTGACTCGGGGAAATATCCCACCGCATGTTCACTTGAGAATTTAAAGCATTTGTTATTCTTTTTAAAGGGTTTGGATCCATAGGTCATTTGCATCTTTAACATGTTTCCAGCATGCATATTCCTTTTTTAAAACATGTGTAGAAAAATCTCTTTCTAATAAAATTCTAAGCAATTGGGGTTGAACTAGTGGAATTTCCCAAACTTGGATAACAAAACTTTTGTGTTCATTTGTGGTGTGTGAATAAATCTTCTTAACTTACATTTGTTATTGCTTTAAATTTTTTCCATACATAAACTCTAAAATTTTCATTTCATTGTGACCTATTTGCCTTTTATCTCTTTTTTGTTACCGAGATGAAGGGAAAATTGAAAACTCAAGTTTTGATTTAAGAAAAAATTATCTATCTAAAATGGAAATGCACAGTGCAAAAATGTAGAGAGAGATATTTGCAAAAAGTGTCTGTAATTTTTAGGGATTCTAAACTCTTTTTAGTTTTTGTATATTAGGTTTTACAATCGTTGGGAAAAGGGGGTTGCAGGGGATTTTTACCTGTGTGTTGACTCCCATTCCATAAGTCATTTCTGAAAAAAAAATATAGCCTGTTATGCATGATAAATCGCTTTACAAGCATCTATGATCGTTAGGTCAACTTTTTGTAAATGGCCAAAATAATGGCTTATTTGACTCGGGTAAATATCCGACAAAATGCTCACTTGAGAATTTAATGAGCGTTTGTTATTCTCTTGAAAAGGTTTGGATCCTTAGGTCATTTGCATCTTTAACATGTTTCAAGCATGCATATCCATTTTTTAAAACATGTGTAGAAAAATCTCTTTCTTATAAAATTCCATGCTATAGGGGTTGAACTAAAGGAATTTCTCAAACTTGGATAACAAAACTTTTGTGTTCATTTGTGGTGTATGAATAAATTTTCTTTACTTACATTTGTTATTGCTTTAAATTTTGTCCATTCATAAACTCTAAAATTTTCATTTCATTGTGATCTATTTTGCCTTTTATCACTTTTTTGTTTGCCAGATAAAGGGAAAAGTGAAAACTCAAGTTTTGATTTAAGAAAAAAGTATGCATCTAAAATGGAAATGCACAATGCACAAATGTAGTGAGAGATAATTCTGAAAGGTGTCTATAATTTTTAGGGATTGTAAAATCTTTTTAGTTTTTATTTATTAGGTTATACAATCGTCGAGAAAATGGGAGGCAGGGGATTTTTAACTGAGCGTTGAGTGTCAATCCATAAGTCATTCCTTACCAAAATATAGCCCGTTATGCATGATTAATCACTTTACAATCATGTATGATCGTTAGGTCAACTTTTTGTAAAAGGGTAAAATAATGGCTTGTTTGAGTCGGGTAAATATCCCACCGCACGTTCACTAGAGAATTTCATGAGCATTTTCTATTCTCTTTAAAAGGTTTGGATCCATAGGTCATTTGCATATTTAACATGTTTCAAGCATGCATATCCTTTTTTTAAAACATGTGTAGAAAAATATCTTTCTTATAAAATTATAAGCTATTGGGGTTGTTGAACTAGTGGAGTCTCCAAAACTTGGATAACAAAACTTTTGTGTTCATTTGTGTTGTGTGAATAAATTTTATTTTCTTACATGCGTTATTGTTTTAAACTTTTTCAATACATAAACTCTAAAATCTTCATTTCGTTGTGACCTATTTGCCTTTTATCTCTTTTTTGTTTATGAGCTGAATGGAAAAGTAAAAACTCAAGTTTTGATATAAGAAAAAAGTATATATCTAAAATGGAAATGCACAATGCAAAAATGTAGAGAGGGATAATTCCAAAAAGTGTCTGTAATTTTTAGGGATTTTAAACACTTTTTACTTTTTATATATTAGATTTTGCAATCATCGGGAAAAGGGGGAGGCGGGGGATTTTTAACTGAGTGTTGACTCCCAATCCATAAGTCATTCCTTAAAAAAATATAGCTCGTTACGCTTGATTAATAACTTTACAATCATCTATGATTGTTAGGTCAGCTTTTTGTAAATGGGCAAAATCATGGTTTGTTTGAGTCGGGTAAATATCCCACCGCATGTTCGTTTGAGAATTAAATGAGCATTTGTCATTCGCTTTTAAAGGTTTGGATCCATAGGTCATTTGCATCTTTAAAATGTTTCAAGCATGCATATCCATTTTTTAAAACATGTGTAAAAAATCTCTATCCTATAAAATTCCCAGCTATTGGGATTGAACGAGTGGAATTTCCCAAACTTGAAAAACAATACTTTTGTGTTAATTTGTGGTGTGTGAATAAATTTTTTTACTTACATTTGTTATCGCTAAATTTTTTTCCTTACATAAACTCTAAAATTTTCATTTCGGTGTGATCTATTTGCCTTTTATCTCTTTTTTGTTTATGAGAAGAAGGGAAAAGTTAAAACTCAAGTTTTTATTTAAGAAAAAAGTATACATCTAAAATGGAAATGCACATTGTACAAATGTAGACAGAGATAATTCCTAAAAGTCTCTGTAATTTTTAGGGATTGTAAACTCTTTTTAGTTTTTATATATTAGGTTTTGCAATCGTCGAAAAAAGGGGAAGGCAGGGGATTTTTAACAGAGTGTTGACTCCCAATCCATAAGCATTCTTTAAAAAAATATAGCCAATTATGCATGATTAATTACTTTACAATCATCTATGATCGTTAGGTAAATTTTTTGTAAATGGGCAAAATAATGGCTTGTATGATATAGGTAAATTACCCACCGAACGTTCACTTGAGAATTTAATGAGCGTTTTTTATTCTATTTAAAATGTTTGGATCCATAGGTCATTTGCATCTTGAACATGTTTGAAGCATGCGTATCCATTTTTTAAAACATGTGTAGAAAAATCTCTTTCTTATAAAATTCCAAGCTATTGGGGTTGAACTAGTGGAATTTCTCAAACTTGGATAACAAAACTTTTGTGGTTATTTCTGGTGTGAATAAATTTTATTTACTTAAATTTTTTATTGCTTTAAATTTTTTCCACACATAAACTCTGAAATTTTCATTTCGTTGTGACGTATTTTCTTTTTTTCTCTTTTTTTTTTACGAGATGATGGGAAAAGTGAAAACTCATGTTTTGATAAAAGAAAAAAGTATACTGCTAAAATGGAAATGATCAATTCACAAATGTAGAGAGAGATAATTCCAAAAAGTGTCTATAATTTTTAGGGATTGTAAACTGTTTTTAGTTTTTATATATTAGGTTTTGCAATCGTCGGGAAAAGGGGGAGGCTAGGATTTTTACATCAGTGTTGACTCTCAATTCATAAGTCATTCCTTACAAAAATGTAGCCCGTTACGCCTGATAAATCACATTAAAATCATCTATGATCGTTAGGTCAGCTTTTTATAAATGGGCAAAATAATGGCTTGTTTGACTCATATCCCACCGCACGTTCACTTGACAACTTATTGAGCGTTTTTGATTCTCTTTAAAAGGTTTAGATCCATAGGTCATTTGCATCTTTAACATGTTTCAAGCATGCATATTCATTTTTTTAAACGTGTGTAGAAAAATCTATTTCTAATAAAATTCCAAGCAAATGCGGTTGAACTAGCGGAATTACCCAAACTTTGATAACGTAACTCTTGTCGTCCTTTGTGGTGTGTGAATAAATTTTCTTTACTTAAATTTGTCATTGTTTTAAATTTTTTCCATACATAAACTCCAAAATTTTCATTTCGTTGTGACCTATTTGCCTTTTTCTCTTTTTTGTTTTCGAGATGAAGGGAAAAGTGAAAACTCAAGTTTTGATAAAAGAAAAAAGTGAACTGCAAAAATGGAAATGATCAATTCACAAATGTAGAGAGAGATAATTCCAAAAAGTGTCTATAATTTTTAGGGATTGTAAACTCTTTTCAGTTTTTATATATTAGGTTTTGCTATCGTCAGGACAAGGGGGAGGCAGGGGATTTCTATCTGAGTGTTGACTCCCAATCCACAACTCATTCCTAACAAAAATATAGCCCGTTACGCTTGATAAATCACTTTACAATCATCTATGATCGTTATGTCAGCTTTTTGTAAATGGGCAAAATAATGGCTTGTTGGACTCAGGTAAATATCGCACTGCACGTTGACTTGAGAATTTAATGAGCATTTGTTAGTCGCTTTAAAAGGTTTCGGATCCAAAGGTCATTTGCATCTTTAACATGTTCCAAGCATGCATATCCATTTTTTCAAACATGTGTAACAAAATCTCTTTCTTATTAAACTCCTTGCTATTGGGGATGATCTAGTGGAATTTCCCAAACTTGGATAGCAAAACTTTTGTGTTCATTTGTAGTGTGTGAATAAGTTTTCTTTACTTACATTTGTTATTGCTTTAAATTTTTTCCATTCATAAACTCTATAATTTTTGTTTCGTTGTCATCTATTTGCCTTTTATCTCTTTTTTGTTTACGAGATGAAGGGAAAAGTGAAAACTCAAGTTTTGATTTAAGAAAAAAGTAACCATCTAAAATGGAAATGCACAATGCACAAATGTAGAGAGAGATAATTCCAAAAAGTGTGTGTAATTTTTAGGAATTGTAAACTCTTTTTAGTTTTTATATATTAGGTTTTGCAATCGTCAGGAAAAGGGGGAGGCGGGTGATTTTTATCTAAGTGTTGACTCCCACTCTATATGTAATTCCTTACATTTATATAGCCCGTTTAGCATGACTAATCACTTTACAAACTTCTATGATCGTTAGGTCTGCTTTTTGTAAATGGGTAAAATAATGGCTTGTTTGACTTGGGAAAATATCCCACCGCACGTCACTTGAGAATTTAATGAGCGTTTGTTATTCTCTGAAAAAGGTTTGGATCCATATGTCATTTTCATCTTTAACATGTTTCAAGCATCCATATCAATTTTTAAAATTATATGTACGAAAATATGTTTCTTATAAAATTCTATGCTATTGGGGTTGAACTAGTGGAATTTCTCAAACTTGGATAACAAAAATTTTGTATTCATTTGTGGTGTGTGAATAAATTTTCTTTACTTACATTTGTTATTTCTTTAAATTTTTTCCACATATAAAATCTAAAATTTTCATTTCGTTGTGACCTATTTGTTTTTTTTTCTCTTTTTTGTATACGAGATGAAGGGAAAAGTGAAAACTCAAGTTTTGATTCAATAAAAAAGTATACATCTAAAATGGAAATGCACAATGCACAAATGTAGAGAGAGATAATAACAAAAAATGTCTGTAATTTTAAGGGATTGTACACTCTTTTTATTTTTTATATATTAGATTTTGCAATCGTCGGGAAAAGGGAGAGGTGGGGGATTTTTACATGAGTGTTGACTCTCAATCTTCTATGATCGTTAGGTCAGATTTTTATAAATGGGAAAAATAATGGCTTGTTTGACTCAGGTAAATATCCCACCGCACGTTCAATTTAGAACTTATTGAGCGTTTATTATTCTCTTCAAAATGTTTGGATCCGTAGGTCATTTGCAACTTTAACATGTTTCAAGCATGCATATCCATTTTTTTAACGTGTGTAGAAAAATCTCTTTCTAATAGAATCCCAAGAAATTGCAGTTGAACTAATGGAATTTCCCAAACTTGGATAATAAAACTATTTTGGTCCTTTGTGGTGTGTGAATAAATTTTCTTTACTTACATTTATCATTGTTTTAAAATTTTTCCATACATAAACTCTAAAATTTTCATTTCGTTGTGACCTATTTGCCTTTTTTATCTTTTTTGTTTATGAGATGAAGGGAAAAGTGAAAACTCAAGTTTGGATAAAAGAAAAAAGTATACTGCTAAAATGGAAAAGATCAATTCACAAATGTAGAGAGAGATAATTCCAAAAAGTGTTTGTAATTTTTAGGGATTGTAAACTCTTTTTAGTTTTTCTATAAGAGGTTTTGCAATCGTCAGGACAAGAGGGAGGCGGGGGATTTCTAACTTAGTGTTGACTCCAAATCCACAACTCATTCCTAACAAAAATATAGCCCGTTACGCAGGATAAATCACTTTACAATCATCTATGATCGTTATGTCAGCTTTTTGTAATGGGTAAAATAATGGCTTGTTCGACTTGGGTACATATCCCACCACACGTTCACTTGAGAATTTAATGACCATTTCTTAGTCTCTTTAAAAAGTTTCGGATCCAAAGGTCATTTGCATCTTTAACATGTTTCAAGCATGCATATCCATTTTTTTAAACATGTGTAGAAAAATCTCTTTCTTATTAAACTCCTTGCTATTGGGGATGATCTAGTGGAATTTCCCAAACTTGGATAACAAAACTTTTGTGTTCATTTGTATTGTTTGAATAATTTTTCTTTACTTACATTTGTTATTGCTTTAAATTTTTTCCATTCATAAACTCTATAATTTTTGTTTCGTTGTCATCTATTTGCCTTTTATCTCTTTTTTGTTTACGAGATGAAGGGAAAAGTGAAAACTCAAGTTTTGATTTAAGAAAAAAGTAAACATCTAAAATGGAAATGCACAATGCATAAATGTAGAGAAAGATAATTCCAAAAAGTGTGTGTAATTTTTAGGAATTGTAAACTCTTTTTAGTTTTTATATATTTGGTTTTGCAATCATCGGGAAAAGGAGGAGGCGGATGATTTTTAACTAAGTGTTGACTCCCAATCTATATGTAATTCCTTACATTTATATAGCCCGTTTAGCATGACTAATCACTTTACAAACTTCTATGATCGTTATGTCTGCTTTTTGTAAATGGGTAAAATAATGGCTTGTTTGACTTGGGAAAATATCCCACCGCACGTTCACTTGAGAATTTAATGAGCGTTTGTTATTCTCTGTAAAAGGTTTGGATCCATATGTCATTTGCATCTTTAACCTTTTTCAAGCATGCATTTTTTGAAACATGTGTAGAAAAATCACTTTCCTATAAAATTCCAAGCAATTGGGGTTGAAGTAATGGAATTTCCCAAACTTGAATAACAAAACGTTTGTGTTCATTTATGGTGAGTGAATAAATTTTCTTTACTTACATTTGTTATTGCTTTAAATTCTTTCCACACATAAACTCTAAAATTTTCATTTCGTTGTGACCTATTTACCTTTTATCTCTATTTTTTTTTACGAGATGAAGGGAAAAGTGAAAACTCAAGTTTTGATTTAAAAAAAATTATACATCTAAAATGGAAATACACATTGCACAAATGTAGAGAGAGATAATTCCAAAACGTATCTGTAATTTTTTGGGATTTTAAGCTCTTTTTAATTTTTGTATATTTGGTTTTGCATTCGTCAAGTAAAGGAGTAGGCGGGGGATTTTTGACAGAGTGTTGACTCCCAATCCATAAGTCCATAAGTAATTTCTTACAAAAATATAGCTTGTTACGCCTGATATATCACTTTAAAATCATCTATGATAATTAAGTCAACTTTTTCTAAATGGGCAAAATAAAGGCTTGTTTGACTCCGGTAAAGATCCCACCGCACGTTCACTTGAGAATTTAATGAGCGTTTGTTATTCTCTTCAAAAGGTTTGGATCCATAGGTCATATGCATCTTTAACATGTTTCAAGCATGCATATCCCTTTTTTAAAACATGAGTAGAAAATTTTTTTTCTAATAAATATCCAAGCAATTGGGGTTGTACTAGTGGAATTTCCAAAACTTGGATAACAAAAATTTTGTGTTCATTTGTGGTGTGTGAATAAATTTTCTTTACTTACATTTGTTATTGCTTTAACTTTTTTCCATACATAAACTCAAAAATTTTCATTTCTCTGTAACCTATTTGTGTTTTATCTATTTTTTGTTTACGAGATGAAGGGAAAAGTGAAAGCTCAAGTTTTTATTTAAGAAAAAAGTAAACATCTAAAATGGAAATGCACAATTCACAAATTTAGAGAGATAATTCCAAAAAAGTGTCTGTAATTTTTAGGGATTGTAAAGTCTTTTTAGTTTTATATATTAGGTTTTGCAATCGTTTGGAAAAGGGGGATGAGAGGGATTTTTAACTGAGTTTTGACTTCCAATCCATAAGTCATTTCTTACAAAAATATAGCCCGTGACGCATGATAAATAACTTTACAATCATCTATGATCATTAGGTTAGCTTTTTGTAAATGGGCAAAATAATGGTTTGTTAGACTCGGGTAAATATCCCACCGCACGTTCACTTTAGAATTTAATGAGAGTTTGTTATTCTCTTTCAAAGGTTTGGATCCATAGGTCATTTGCATCTGTAACATGCTTCAAGCATTCATATCCATTTTTTAAAACATGTGTAGAAAAATCTCTTTCTTATAAAATTCCAAACTAATGGGGTTGAACTAGTGGAATTTCCCAAAGTTGGATAACAAAACTTTTGTGTTCATTTGTGGTGTGTGAATAAATTTTTTTTACTTACATTTTTTGTTGTTTTAAATTTTTTCCATTCATAAACTCTAAAATTTTCATTTCTTTGTCATCTATTTGCCTTTTACCTTTTTTTGTTTACGAGATGAAGGAAAAAGTGGAAACTAAAGTTTTGATTTAAGAAAAAAGTATACATCTAAAATTGAAATGCACAATGCACAAATGTAGAGAGAGATAATTCCAAAAAGTGGCTGTAATTTTTAGGGATTGTAAACTCTTTTTAGTTTTTATATATTAGGTTTTGCAATCGTCGGGAAAAGGTGGAGGCGGGATATTTTTAACTGAATGTTGACTCCCAATCCATGAGTCAATCCTTACAAAAATATAACCTGTTATGCATGATTTATCACTTTACAATCATCTATGATCGTTTGGTCAGCTTTTTGTTAATGGCCAAAATAATGGCATGTTTGACTTGGGTAAATATCCCACCACACGTTCTCTTAAGAATTTAATTAGCGTTTTTTATTCTCTTTAAAAGGTTTGGATCCGTAGGTCATTTGCATCTTTAACATGTTTCAAACATGCATATCCATTTTTTAAAACATGTGTAGAAAAATCTCTTTCCTATAAAATTCAAAGCTATTGGGGTTGAAGTACTGGAATTTCCAAAACTTTGGGTAAAGAAACTTTCGTGTTCATTTGTTGCTTGTGAATACATTTTCTTTCCTTACATTCATTATTGCTTTAAATTTTTTCCCCACATCAACTCTAAATTTTCATTTTGTTGTGAGCTATTTGCCATTTATCTCTTTTTTGTTAACGAGATGAATGGAAAAGTGAAATCTCAAGTTTTGATTTCAGAAAAAAGTATACATCTAAAATGGAAATGCACAATGCACAAATGTAGAGAGAGGTAATTCCAAAAGTATTTGTAATTTTTTTGGATTGTAAACTCTTTTTAGTTTTTATATATTAAGTTTTGCAATCGTTGGGTAAAGGGGAAGGCGGGGCACTTAAACATAGTGTTGACTCCCAATCCATAAGTCCATAAGTGATTCCTTACATAAATATAGCCCATTACGCATAATAAATCTCTTTACAATCATCTATGATCTTTAGGTCAGCTTTTTCAAAATGGGAAAAATAATGGCTTGTTTGGTCAGGTAAATATCCACCGCACATTCACATGAGAATTTAATGAGCGTTTGTTATTCTCTTTAAAAGGTTTGGATCCATAGCTCATTTGCATCTTTAACATGTTTCAAGCATGTATATCCATTTTTTAAAACATGTGTAGAAAAATCTCTTTCGAATAAAATTCCAAGCAATTGGGGTTGAACTAGTGGAAATTCCAAAACTTGGATAACATTACTTTTTGTGTTCATTCTTTACTTACATTTATTATTGATTAAAAATTTTCCCATACATAAACTCTAAAATTTTAATTTCGTATTGACCTTTTTGCCTTTTATCTCTTTTTTGTTTACAAGATGAAGGGAAAAGTGAAAACTTAAGTTTTCATTTAAGAAAAAAGTATATATCTAAAATGGAAATGCAAAATTCACAATTGAAAAGTTTGATAATTCCAATTAGTGTCTTTAGTTTTTAGGGATATTAAAATCTTTTTAGTTTTTATATATAAGGTTTTGCAATTGTCGGGAAAAGAGGGAGGCAGAGGATTTTTAACTGAGTGTTGACTCCCAATCCATAAGTCATTCCTTACAAAAATATAGCATGTTACGTATGATAAATCACTTTACAATAATCTATTATCGTTAGGTTATCTTTTGGTAAATGGACAAAATAATGGCTTGTTTGACTCAAGTAAATATCTCACCGCATGTTCACTTGAGAATTTAATGAGCATTTGTTATTCTCTTTAAAAGGTTTGGATCCATAGGTCATTTGCATCTTTAATATTTTTCAAGCATGGATATCAATTTTTTAAAACATGTGTACAAAAATCTCTTTCTTATAAAATTCCAAGCTATTGGGGTTGAACTAGTGGAATTTCCCAAACTTGAATAACAAAACTTTTGTGTTCATGTGTGGTGTTTGCATAAATTTTGTTTACTTGCATTTGTTATTTCTTTAAATTTTTTCCATTCATAAACTCTAAAAGTTCATTTCGTTGCGATCTATTTGCCTATTACCTCTTTTTTGTTTACAAGATGAAGGAAAAAGTGAAAACTAAAGTTTTGATTTAAGAAAAAAGTATACATCTAAAATGGAAATGCACATTGCCCAAATGTAGAGAGAGATAATTCCAAACAGTGTCTATAATTTCTAGGGATTGTAAACTCTTTTTAGTTTTTATATATTAGGTTTGGCAATCATTGGGAAAAGGGGGAGGCGGGGCATTTCTATCTGAGTGTTGAATCCCAATGCATAAGTAATTCCTTACAAAAAATATAGTCCGTTACGCATGATAAAGCACATTACATCATATATGATCGTTTGGTCAGCTTCTTGTAAATGGGCAAAATAATGGCTTATTTGACTCGGGTAAATATCCCGCCGCACGTTCAATTGAGAATTTAATGAGCGTTTGTTATTCTCCTTAAAAGGTTTGGATCCATAGGTCATTTTCATCTTTAACATATTTGAAGCATGCAAATTCATTTTCTAAAACATGTGTAGAAATATCTCTTTCTTACAAAATTCGAAGCTATTGGTGCTGAACTAGTGGAATTTTCCAAACTTGGATAACAAAACTTTTGTGTTCATTTGTGGAGTGTGATTAAATTTTCTTTACTTACATTTGTTATTGTTTTAAATTTTTTCTACGCATAAACTCTAAATTTTTTATTTCGTAGTGACCTTTTTTCCTGTTGTCTCTTTTTAGTTGACGAGATGAATGGAAAAGTGAAAACTCAAGTTTGATTTAAGAGAAAAGTATTGATCTAAAAAGTAAATGCACAAAGCATTATAAAGAGTGATAATTCCAAAAAGTGTCTGTAATTTTTAAGGATTGTAAACTCTTTTTTTTTTATATATTAGGTTTTGTAATCATCGGGAAAAGGGGGAGGCGGAGATTTTTATCTGAGTGTTGACTCCCAATCCATAAGTTATTCCTAACAAAAATTTAGCCCTTTACTCATGATAAATCAGTTTACAATGGGCAAAATAATGGCTTGTTTGACATGGGTAAATATCCCATCGGACATTCACTTCAATATTTAATGAGCGTTTGTTATTCTCTTTAAAAGGTTTGGATCCATAGGTCATTTGCATCTTTAATATGTTTCAAACATGCATAGCCATTTTTTAAAACATGGGTAGAAAAATCTCTTGTAATAAAATTCCAAGCTATTGGGGTAGAAGTAGTGCAATTTCCCAAACTTGGATAACAATACTTATAAATTTTCTTTACGTACATTTTTTATTGCTTTAAATTTTTCCTTACATAAAATCTAAAATTTCTATTTCGTTGTGATCTATTTGCCTTTTGTCTCTTTTTTGTTTACGAGATGAAGGCAAAAGCGAAAACTCAAGTTTTGGTTTAAGAAAAAAGTATACATCTAAAATGGAAATGCACAATGCACAAATGTAGAGAGAGACAATTCCCAAAAGTGTCTGTAATTTTTTGGGATTGTAAACTCTTTTTAGTTTTTATATATTAGACTTTGCATTTATCGGGAAAAGGGGGAGGGGGATTTTAATTTGAGTGTTGACACCCAATCCATAAGTCATTCCTTACAAAAATATAACCCATTACACATGATAAATAACTTTACAATCATCTATGATCATTAGGTCAGGTTTTTGTAAATGGGTAAAATAATGGCTTGTTTGACTCGGCTAAATATCCCACCGCACATTCACGTGAGAATTTAAAGAGCATTTTTTATTCTTTTTAAAAGGTTTGGATCCATAGGTCATTTGCATCATTAACATCTTTCAAGCATGCATATCCATTTTTTAAAACATATGTAGAAAAATCGTTTTCTTATAAAATTCCAAGCTATTGGGGTTGAACTAGTGGAATTTTCCAAACTTAGATAACAAAAATTTTGTTCATTTGTGGCGTGTGAATAATTTTTATTTACTTATATTTTGTTTTAGCATTTAATTTTTTCCATACATAAACTCTTAAATTGTCATTTCGTTGTGATCTATTTTACTTTTATCTCTTTTTTTGGCTACAAGATGAAGGGCAAAGTGAAAACTCAATTTTTTATTTAAGAAAAAAATATACATCTAAAATGAAAATGCAGAAGTCACAAATGTATAAAGAGATTATTCCAAAAAGTGTCTGTAATTTTTAACGATTATAAACTCTTTTTAGTTTTTATATATTTGGTTTTGCAATTGTCAGGAAAAGGAAAAGGAGGGGGATTTTTAACAGAGTGTTGACTCCCAATCCACAAGTCATTCCTTACAAAAATATAGCCCGTTAAGCATGATAAATCACTTTAATTTCATCTATGATCGTTAGGTCATCTTTTTGTAAATGGGCAAAATAATGGCTTGTTTGACTCGGTTAAATAACCCTCCGCATGTTCACTTGAGAATTTAATGAGCGTTTGTTATTCTCTTTAAGAGGTTCTGATCCATAGGACATTTGAATCTTTAACATGTTTCAAGCATGCATATCCATTTTTTAAAACATGTGTAGAAAAATATCATTCTTATAAAATTCCAAGCTATTGGGGCTGAACTAGTGGAATTTCCCAAACTTGGATAACAAAACTTTTATGTTCATTGTGGTGTGTGAATAAATTTTCATTAATTATAATTGTTATTTCTTTAAACTTTTTCCCTTCGTAAACTCTAAAATTTTCATTTCGTTGCGATCTATTTGCCTTTTATCTCTTTTTTGTTTTCGAAATGAAGGTAAAAGTGAAAACTCAAGTTTTGATTTAAGAAAAAAGTATGCATCTAAAATGGAAATGCAAAATGAAAAAATGTAGAGATAGATAATTCCAAAATGTGTCTGAAATTTTTAAGGATTGTAAACTGTTTTTAGTTTTTATATATCAGGTTTTGTAATTGTCAGGAAAAGGGAGAGGGGGGGATTTTTAACAGAGTGTTGACTCCCAATCCATAAGACATTCATTAAAAAAATATAGCCCTTTATGCATGATAAATCACTTTAAAATCCTCTATGATCGTTAGGTCAACTTTTTTTAAATGGGCAAAATAATGGCTTGTTTGACTCAGGTAAATATCCTAATGAACGTGCACTTGAGAATTTAATGAGCGTTTGTTATTCTTTTTAAAAGGTTTGGATCCAAAGGTCATTTTCATCTTTAACATGTTTCAAGCATGCATATTCCTTTTTTAAAACATGTGTAGAAAAATCTCTTTCTAATAAAATTCCAAGCAATTGCTGTTGAACTAGTGGAATTTTCCACACTTGGATAACAAAACTTGTGTTCATTTGTGGTGTATGAATAAATCTTCTTAACTTACATTTGTTATTGCTTTAAATTTTTTCCATACATAAACTTTACAATTTTCATTTCGTTGTGACCTATTTGCCTTTTATCTCTTTTTTGTTTATGAGATGAAGGGAAAAGTGAAAACTCATGTTTGGATTTAAGAAAAAAGTATAGATTTAAAATTAAAACGTACAATGCAAAAATGTAGGGAGAGAAAATTCCAAAAAGTGTCAGTAATTTTTTGGGATTGTAAACTCTTTTTATTTTTTATATATTAGGTTTTACAATCATCGTGAAAAGAGGAATGCGGGGGATTTTTACCAGAGTGTTGAGACCCAATCCATAAGTCATTCCTTAGAAAAATATAGCCCGCTACGCAAGATAAATCTCTTTACAATCATCTATGATCGTTAGGTCAGCTTTTCATAAATGGCCAAAATAATGGTTTGTTTGACTCGGGTAAATATCCTACCGAACGTTCACTTGAAAATTTAATGAGCGTTTGTTATTCTCTTTAAAATGTTTGGATCCATAGGTCATTTGCATCTTTAACAAGTTTAAAGCATGCATATCCATTTTTAAAAAAATGTGTAGAAAAATCTCTTTCTTATAAAATTCCATGCTATTGGGGTTGAACTAGTGGAATTTCTCAAACTTGGATAACAAAACTTTTGTGTTCATTTGTGTTGTGTGAATAAATTTTCTTTACTTACATTTGTTATTGCTTTAAATTTTTCCATACATAAAATCTAAAATTTCCATTTCGTTGTGACCTATTTGCCTTTTATCTCTTTTTGGTTTATGAGATGAAGGGAAAAGTGCAAACTCAAGTTTTGATTTAAGAAAAAAGTATATATCTATAATGGAAATGTACAATGCACAAATATAGAGAGAGATAATTCCAAAAAGTGACTGTAAAGTGTTGACTTCCAATCTACAAGTCATTGCTTACAAAAATATAGCCCATTACGCATGATAAATCACTTGACACTCAACTATGATCATTAGGTCAGCTTTTTGTAAATGGGCAAAATAATGGCTTGGTTGACTCGGGTAAATATCCCACTGCACATTCACTTGAACATTTAACCAGCTTTTGTTATTCACTTTAAAAGGTTAGGATCCATAGGTCATTTGCATCATTAACATGCTTCAAACATGCATATCCATTTTTCAAAACATATGTAGACAAATCTCTTTCTTATAAAATTCCAAGCTGTTGGAGTTGATCTAGTGGAATTTCCCAAACTTGGATAACAAAACTTTTGTGTTCATTTGTGGTGTGTGAATAAATTTTCTTTACTTACATTTGTTTTAGCATTAAATTTTTTCCATATATAAACTCTTAAATTTTCTTTTTGTTGTGATCTATTTTCCTTTTCTCTTTTTTTGTCTACGAGATGAAGGAAAAAGTGAAAACTCAAGTTTTGATTTATGAAAAAAATATACACCTAAAATGAAAAGGCACAATGCACAAATGTATAGGGAGATAATTCCAAAAAGTGTCTGTAATTTTAAAGGATTGTAAAATCTTTTTAATTTTTATATAGTAGGTTTTGCAATCGTCGGGAAAAGGGGGAGGCGGGGGATTTTTAATTGAGGGTTGACTCCCAATCCATAAGTCATTCCTTACAAAAATATAGACCGTTACACATGACAAATCATTTTACAATAAACTATGATCCTTAGGTCAGCTTTTTGTAAATAGGCAAAATAATGGCTTGTTGGACTCGGGTAAATAGCCCACCACACGTTCACTTGAGAATTTAATGAGCATTTGCTATTCTCTTTAAGCGGTTCTGATCCATAGGTCATATGCATCTTTAACATGTTTCAAGCATGTATATCCATTTTTTAAAATATGTGTAGAAAAATCTCTTTCTTATAAAATTCCAAGCTATTGGCTTTGAACTAGTGAAATTTCCCAAACTTGGATAACAAAACGTTTGTGTTTATTTGTGGTGTGAAAATAAATTTTCTTTGCTTACATTTTTTATTGCTTTAAATTTTTTCCATACATAAACTTTTAAATTTTCATTTCGTTGTAATCTGTTTGCCTTTTATCTCTTTTTTGCTTTCGAGATGAAGGGAAAAGTGAAAACTCAAGTTTTGATTTAAGAAAAAATTATAGATCTAAGATGGAAAGGCACCATGCACATATGTAGAGAGAGAAAATTCCAAAAAGTGTGTGTAATTTTTAGGGATGGTAAACTCTTTTTAGTTTATATATATTAGGTTTTGCAATCATCGGCAAAAGGGGGAGGCAACGAATTTTTAACTGAGTGTTGACTCCCAATCCATAAGTCATTCCTTACAAAAATATAGCCCATTACGTGTGACAAATCACTTTACAGTCATCTATGATCATTAGGTCAACTTTTTGTAAATGTGCAAAATAATGGTTTGTTTGACTCGGGTAAATATCCACCCGCACACTCAGTTAAGAATTTAAAGAGCGTTTGTTAGTCTCTTTAAAAGTTTTGGATCCATAGGGCATTTGTATCTTTAACATCTTTCAAGCATGCATATCCATTTTTTAAAACATGTGTGGAAAAATGTCTTTCTTATAAAATTCCAAGCTATTGGGTTTGAACTAGTGGAATTTCCCAAATTTGGATAACAAAACTTTTGTGTTCATTTGTGGTGTGTGAATAAATTTTCTTTACTTACATTTGTTATTGCATTAAATTTTTTCCATACATAAACTCTAAAATTTTTATTTCGTTGTGATCTATTTGTCTTTTATCTCTTTTTTGTCTATGAGATAAAGGGAAAAGTGAAAACTCAAGTTTTGATTTTAAAAAAAAAAGTATCCATCTAGGATTGAATGCACAATGAGCAAATGTAGAGAGAAATAATTCCAAAAAGTGTCTGTAATTTCTAGCGATTGTCAATTCTTTTTTGTTTTTATATATTAGGTTTTGCAATCATAGAGAAAAGGGGGAGGTAGGGGATTTTTAACTGAGTGTTGACTCCCAAACCATAAGTCATTGCTTATAAAAATATAGCCCATTACGCAGGGTAAATCACTTTACAATCAGCTATGATCATTAAGTCAGCTTTTTTTAAATGGGCAAAATAATGGCTTGTTTGACTCGGGTAAATATCCCACTGAACCTTCACTTGAGAATTTAACGAGCGTTTGTTATTCTCTTTAAAAGTTTTGGATCCATATGTCATTTGCATCGTTAACAAGTTTCAAGTATGCATATCCATTTTTAAAACATATGTAGAAAAATCTCTTTCTTATAAAATTCCAAGCTATTGGAGTTGAACTAGTGGAATTTCTCAAACTTGGATAACAAAACTTTTGTGTTCATTTGTGGTGTGTGAACAAATTTTCTTTACTTACATTTGTTTTAGCATTAATTTTTTTCCATACCTATTTTCCTTTTCTCTTTTTTTGTCTACGAGATGAAGGGAAAAATGAAAATTAAAGTTTTGATTTAAGAAAAAATATACTCCTAAAATGAAAATGTACAATGCAAAAATGTATAGAGAGATAATTCCAAAAAGTTTTTTTAATTTTAAAGGATTGTAAACTCTTTTTAGTTTTTATATAGTAGGTTTTGCAATCGTTGTGAAAAAGGGGAGGCGGGGGATTTTTAACTGAGGGTTGACTCCCAATCCATAAGTCCTTCCTTAAAAAAATATAGCCCGTTACACATGACAAATCACTTTACAATCATCTATGATCCTTATATCAGCTTTTTTGTAAATGGGCAAAATAATGGCTTGTTTGACTCGGGTAAATAGCCCACCACACGTTCACTTGAGAATTAAATGAGCGTTTTTTATTCTCTGTAAGAGGTTCTGATCCATAGGTCATATGCATCTTTAACATGTTTCAAGAATTTATATCCATTTTTTTTAAAATATGTGTAGAAAATTCTCTTTCTTATAAAATTCCAAGCTAGTGGTGTTGAACTAGTGGAGTTTCCCAAACTTGGATAACAAAACTTCTTTGTTCATTTGTGGTGTGTGAATAAATTTTCTTTATTTGAATTTGTTATTGTATTAAAGTTTTTCCATACATAAACGTTTAAATTTTCATTTCGTTGTAATCTGTTTGCCTTTTATCTCTTTTTTGCTTTCGAGATGAAGGGAAAAGTGAAAACTCAAGTTTTGATTTAAGGAAAGAGTATACATCTAAAATAGAAATTCACCATGCACATATGTTGAAAAAGATAATTCCAAAAAGTGTGTCTAAATTTTAGGGATGGTAAACTCGTTTTGGTTTTTATATATTAGGTTTTGCAATCGTCGGCAAAAGGGGGAGGCAGTGGATTTGTAACTGATTGTTGACTCCCAATCCATAAGTCATTCCTTACAAAAATATAGCCCATTACGTATGACAAATCACTTGACAATCATCTATGATCGTTAGGTCAACTTTTTGTAAATGGGCAAAATAATGGTTTCTTTGACTCGGGTAAATATCCACCTGCATGTTCGCTTGAGAATTTAAAGAGCGTTTGTTAGTCTCTTTAAAAGGTTTGGATCCATAGGTCATTTGCATCTCTAACATGTTTCAAGCAAGCATATCCTTTTTTTAAAACATGTGTAGAAAAATGTCTTTCTTATAAAATTCCAAGCTATTGGGTTTGAACTAGTGGAATTCCCAAACTTGGATAATAAAACTTTTGTGTTCATTTGTGGTGTGTGAATAAATTTTCTTTACTTACATTTGTTATTGCATTAAATTTTTTCCATACATAAACTGTAAAATTTTTATTTCGTTGTGTCTATTTGCCTTTTATCTCTTTTTTGTCTACAAGATGATGGGAAAAGTGAAAACTCAAGTTTTGATTTAAAAAAAAAGTATACATCAAAGGTTGAAATGCACAACGCGCAAATGTAGAGAGAAATAATTCCAAAAAGTGTCTGTAATTTCTAGGGATTATCAACTCTTTTTTGTTTTTATATATTTGGTTTTGCAATCGTTGGGAAAAGGGGGAGGTAGGGGATTTTTAACTAAGTGTTGACTTTCCATCCATAACTCATTGCTTACAAAAATATAGCCCATAACACATGAAAAATCAGTTTACAAACAGCTATGATCATTAGGTCAGGTTTTTGTAAATTGGCAAAATAATGGCTTGTTTGACTGGGGAAATATCCCACCGCACATTCGCTTGAGAATTTAACGAGCGTTTGTTATTCACTTTAAAAGGTTTGGATCCTTAGTTCATTTGAATCATTAACAAGTTTCAAGCATGCTTATCCATTTTTTAAAACATATGTAGAAAAATCTCTTTCTTATAAAATTTCAAGCTATTGGAGTTGAACTAGTAGAATTTCCAAAATTTGGATAACAAAACTTTTGTGTTCATTTGTGGTGTGTGAATAAATTTTCTTTACTTACATTTGTTTTAGCATTAAATTTTTTTCGTATATAAACTCTTAAATTTTCATTTTGTTGTGATCTATTTTCCTTTTCTTTCTTTTTTCTACGAGATGAAGGGAAAAGTGAAAACTCAAGTTTTGATTTAAGAAAAAAATATACACCTACAATGAAAATGCACAATGCAAAAATGTATAAAGAAATAATTCCAAAAAGTTTTTGTAATTTTAAAGGATTGTAAACTCTTTTTAGTTTTTATATTGTAGGTTTTGCAATCGTTGGGAAAAGGGGGGGGGGGGGGGGGGATTTTTAACTGAGGGTTGACTACCAATCCATAAGTCCTTCCTTAAAAAAATATAGCCCGTTACACATGACAACTCACTTTACAATCATCTTTGATCTTTAGGTCAGCTTTTTGTAAATGGGCAAAAAAATCTCTTATTTGACTAGGGTAAATAGCCCACCGCACGTTCACTTGAGAATTTAATCAGCGTTTGTTATTCTCTTTAAGAGGTTTTCATCCATAGGTCATATGCATCTTTAAGATGTTTCAAGAATTTATATACATTTTTTTCAAATCTGTGTAGAAAAATCTCTTTCTTATAAAATTCCAAGCTAGTGGTGTTGAACTAGTGGAATTTCCAAAACTTGGCTAACAAAACTTTTGTGTTCATTTGTGGTGTCTGAATAAATTTTCTTTACTTACTTTTTTTATTTATTTAAATTTTTTCCGTACATAAACTTTTAAATTTTCATTTTTTTGTAATCTGTTTGCCTTTTATCTCTTTTTTGCTTTTGAGATGAAGGAAAAAGTGAAAACTCAAGTTTTGATTTAAGAAAAATGTATAGATCTAAAATGGAAATGCACCATGCAGATATGTAGAGAGAGATAACTCCAAAAAGTGTGTTTAATTTTTAGGAATGGTAAACTCTTTTTAGTTTTTATATATTAGGTTTTGTAATCGTTGGGAAAAGGGGGAGGCAGCGGATATTTTACTGAGTGTTGACTCCCAATCTATAAGTCATTCCTAATAAAAATATAGCCCATTACATATGACAAATCACTTTACAATCATCTATGATCGTTAGATCAACTTTTTGTAAATGGGAAAAATAATGGTTTGTTTGACTCGGGTAAATATCCACCCGCACGTTCACTTGAGAATTTAAAGAGCGTTTGTTAGTCTCTTTAAAAGGTTTGGATCCATAGGTCATTTGCATCTTTAACATGTTTCAAGCATGCATATCCATTTTTTAAAGCATGTGTAGAAAAATGCCTTTCTTATAAAATTCCAAGCTATTGGGCCTGAACTAGTGGAATTTCCCAAACTTGGATAACAAAACTTTTGTGTTCATTTGTGGTGTGTGAATAAAATTTCTTTATTTACATTTGTTATTGCATTAAATTTTTTCCATACATAAACTCTAAAATTTTTATTACGTTGTAATCTAATTGCCTTTTATCTCTTTTTGGTCTACGAGATGAAGGGAAAAGTTTAAATTTTTCCATATATAAACTCTAAAATTTTTATTTTGTTGCGATCTATTTGCCTTTTATCTCTTTTTTGTCTACGAGATGAAGGGAAAAGTGAAAACTCAAGTTTTTATTTAGAAAAAAAGTATACATCAAAGATTGAAATGCACAATGCGCAAATGTAGAGAGAAATAATTCCAAAAAGTGTCTGTAATTTCTAGGGATTGTCAACTCTTTTTTGTTTTTATATATTAGGTTTTGCAATCGTCGAGAAAAGGGGGAGGTAGGGGATTTTTAACTGAGTGTTGACTCCCAATCCATAAGTTATTGCTTACAAAAATATAGCCCATTACGCATGATAAATCACTTTACAATCAGCTATGATTATTAGGTCCGCTTTTTCCAATTGGGCAAAATAATGATTTGTTTGACTCGGGTAAATATCCCATCGCACATTCACTTGAGAATTTAACGAGCGTTTGTTATTCACTTTAAAAGGTTTGGATCCATAGGTCATTTGCATCATGCACATGTTTCAAGCATGCATATCCATTTTTTAAAACATATGTAGAAAAATCTCTTTCTTATAAAATTCCAAGCTATTGGACTTGAAATAGTGGAATTTTCGAAACTTGGATAAGAAAAATTTTGTGTTCATTTTTGGTGTGTGAATAAATTTTCTTTACTTACATTTATTTTAGCATTAAATTTTTCCATACATAAACTCTTAAATTTTCATTTTGTTGTGATCTATTTTCTCTTTCTCTTTTTTTGTCTACGAGATGAAGGGAAAAGTGAAAACTCAAGTTTTGATTTAAGAAAAAAATATACACCTAAAATGAAAATGCAAAATGCACAAATGTATAGAGAGATAATTCCAAATTGTTTTTGTAATTTTAAAGGATTGTAAACTCTTTTTAGTTTTTATATAGTAGGTTTTACAATCGTCGGGAAAAGGGGGAGGCGGGGGATTTTTAACTGAGGGTTGACTCCCTATCCATAAGTCATTCCTTAAAAAAATATAGCCAATTACACATGACAAATCACTTTACAATCATCTATGATCCTTAGGTCAGCATTTTGTAAATGGGCAAAATAATGGCTTGTTTGACTCGGGTAAATAGCCCACCGCAAGTTCACTTGAGAATTTAATCAGCATTTGTTATTCTCTTTAAGAGGTTCTGATCCATAGGTCATATGCATCTTTAACATGTTTCAAGCATTTATATCCATTTTTTTAAAATATGTGTAGACAAATCTCTTTCTTATAAAATTCCAAGCTAGTGGTGTTGAACTTGTGGAATTTCCCAAACTTGGATAACAAAACTTTTGTGTTCATTTGTGGTGTGAATAAATTTTCATTACTTATATTTTTTATTTCTTTAAAATATTTTCATACTTAAACTTTTAAATTTTCATTTCATTGTAATCTGTTTGCATTTTATCTCTTTTTTGCTTTCGAGATGAAGGGAAAAGTGAAAACTCAAGTTCTTATTTAAGAAAAATGTATAGATGTAAAATGGAAATGCACCATGCACATATATAGAGAGAGATAATTCCAAAAAGTGTGTGTAATTTTTAGGCATGGTAAGCTCTTTTTAGTTTTATATATTCGGTTTTGTAAATGTCGGGAAAAGGGGGAGGCATGGGATTTTTAACTGAGTGTTGACTCCCAATCCATAAGTTATTCTTTACAAAAATATAGCCCGTTACATATGACAAATCACTTTACAATCATCTACGATCGTTAGATCAACTTTTTGTAAATGGGCAAAATAATGGCTTATTTGACACGGGTAAATATCCACCCGCACGTTCACTTGAGAATTTAAACAATATTTGTTATTCTCTTTAAAAGGTTTCGTTGCATAGGTCATTTGCATCTTTAACTTTTTTCAAGCATGCATATCCATTTTTTAAAACAAGTGTAGAAAAATCTCTTTCTTATAAAATTCCAAGCTATTGAGGTTGAACTAGTGGAATTCCCCAGACTTGGATAACAAAACTTGTGCTCATTTGTGGTGTGTGAATAAATTTTCTTTACTTACATTTGTTTTTGTTTTAAATTTTTTCCATACATAAACACTATAATTTTCATTTCGTTGTGACCTATTTGCCTATTATCTCTTTTTTCTTGTTCGAGATGCAGGGAAAAGTGAAATCTCAAATTTTTATAAAAAAAAAAGTGTACATCTAAAATGGAAATGCACAATGCACAAATGTAGAGAGAGATCATTCCAAAAACTATCTTTAATTTTTAGGGATTGTAAAATCTTTTTAGTTTTTTGATATTAGGTTTTGCAATCATCAGGAAAAGGGGGAGGCGAGGGATTTTTAACTGAGTGTTGGCTCCCAATCCATAAGTCAGTCTTTACAAAAATATAGTCTGTTACGTATGATAAATCACTCTACAATCATCTATAATTTTTAGGTCAGCTTTTTGTCTATGGGAAAAATAATGGCTTATTTGACTCAGGTAAATTTCCCAGCGCACGTTCACTTGAGAATTTAATGAGCGTTTGTTATTCTCTTTAAAAGGTTTGGATCCATAGGTCATTTGCATCTTTAACATGTTTCAAGAATGCATATCCATTTTTTAAAACATGTGTAGAAAATCTCTTTCTTATAAAATTCCATGCTATTGGGGTTGAACTAGTGGCATTTCCCAAACTTGGATCACAAAACTTTTGTGTTCATTTTTCGTGTGTTAATAAATTTTCTTTACTTACATTTGTTATTTCTTTAAATTTTTTCCATCCATAAATTCTAAAATTTTCATTTCGTTGTAATTAATTTGCCTTTTATCACTTTTTTGTCTCCGATATGAAGGGAAAAGTTAAAACTCAAGTTTTAATTTAAGAAAAAAGTATACATCTAAAATAGGAATGCACAATGCACAAATGTAGAGCAAAATAATTCCAAAAATTGTCTGTAATTTTTAGGGATTGTAAAATTTTTTTAGTTTTTATATATTAGGTTTTGCAATATTCGGGAAATGGGGGATGCGGGCGATTTTAACTGAGTGTTGACTCCCAATCATTAAGTCATTCCTTAGAATAATATAGCCTGTTACGGATGATAAATTACTTTACAATCATCTATGATCGTTAGATAAGCTTTTTGTAAACGGGCAAAATAATGGCTTGTTAAACTCAGGTTAATATCCCACCGCACGTTCACTTGACAAGTTAATGAGCGTTTGTTATTCTCTTTAAAATATTTGGATCCATAGGTCAGTTGCATCTTTAACATGTTTCAAGCATGCGTATCAATCTTTTAAAACATGTGTAGAAAAATCTCTTTCTTATAAAATTCCAAGCTATTGGGGTTGATGAACTACTGGAATTTCCCAAACTTAGATAACAAAACTTTTGTGTTCATTTGTGGTGCGTGAATAAATTTTCTTTACTTAAATTTTTTATTGCTTTAAATTTTTTTCCAAACCTAAACTCTAAAATTTTCATTTCATTCTGATGTATTTGCCTTTTATCTCTTTTTGCCTAAGAGATGAAGGGAAAAGTGAAAACTCATGTTTTGATTTACCAATAAATGTATACATCTAAAATGGAAAAGCACAATGCACTAATATAGAGAGAGATAATTCTAAAAAGTATCTGTATTTTTTAGGGAATGTAAACTCTTTTTAGTTTTTATATATTAGCTTTTGCAATTGTTGGGAAAAGGGTGAGGCGAAGGATTTTTAACTTAGTATTGACTCCCAATCCATAAGTCATTCCTTACAAAAATACAGTCCGTTATACCTAATAACTCACTTTACAATCATCTATGATCGTTAGGTCAATTTTTTGTAAATGGGCAAAATACTGACTTTTTTTACTCGGGTACATATCCAACTGCATGTTCACTTGAGAATTTAATGAGCGTTTGTTATTTTCTTTACAATATTTGGATCCATAGGTCATTTGAATCTTTAACATGTTTCAAGCATGCATATCCATATTTTAAAACATGTGTAGAAAAATCTCTTTCTTATAAAATTCCAAGCTATGGGGGCTAACTAGTGGAATTTCCCAAATTTGGATAAGAAAAATTTTGTGTTGATTTGTGGTGTGTGAATAAATTTTCTTTACTTACACTTGATATTGCTTTAAATTTTTGCTATACATAAACTCAAAAAGTTTCATTTCGTTGAGATCAATTTGCCTTTTATCTCTTTTTTGTCTCCGATATGAAGGGAAAAGTGAACACTCAAGTTTTGATTTAACAAAAAAGTATACATCTAAAATAGAAATGCACAATGCACAAATGTTGAGAGAGATAATACAAAAAAGTGTCTATAATTGTTAGGGATTGTAAACTCTTTTTAGTTTTTATTTATTAGGATTTGTAAACGTCGAGACAAGGGGGATGCGGGGGATTTTTAACTGAGTGTTGACTCCCAATCCTTAAGTTATTCCATACAAAAATATAGCCCGTTGCGCATGATAAATCACTTTACAATAATTAATTATCATTAGGTCTGCGTTTTTGTAAATAGGAAAAATAATTGCTTGTTTGACTCGGGTAAATATCCCACCGCACATTCACTTAAGAATTTAATGAGTGTTTGTTATTCTCTTTAAAAGGTTTGGATCCATTGGTCATTTGCATCTTTAACATGTTTCAAGCATGCATATCCATTTTTTAAAACATGTGTAGAAAAACCTCATTCTTATAAAATTCCAAGTGATTGGGATTGAACTAGTGGAATTTCCCAAATTTGGATAACAAAACTTTTGTGTTCATTTGTGGTGTTTGAATAATTTTTCTTTTCTTACATTTGTTATTTCTTTAAATTTTTTCTATACATAAACTTTAAAATTTTCATTTCGTTGTGATCTATTTGGCTTTTATCTCTTTTTTGTCTCCGATATGAAGGGAAAAGTGAAAACTCAAGTTTTGATTTAAGAGAAAAGTATACTTCTAAAATAGAAAAGCACAATACACAAATGTACAGTGAGATAATTCCAAAAAGTGTCTGTAATTTTTAGGGATTGTAAACTCTTTTAGTTTTTATATGTTTGGTTTTGCAATCGTGTGGAAAAGGGGGATACAGGGGATTTTTAACTGAGTGTTGACTCCCAATCCAGAATCATTCCTTACAGAAATATTGCCCGTTACACTTGATAAATCACTTTACAATCATCTATAATTGTTAGGTCAGTTTTTTTGTAAATGGGCAAAATAATGGCTTGTTTGACTCGGGTACATATCCCACCGCACGTTCACTTCAGAATTTAATGAGCGTTTGTTATTCTCTTTAAAAGCTTTTGATCCATAGGTCATTTGCATCTTGAACATGTTTCAAGCTTGCATATCCATTTTTTAAAACATGTGTAGAAAATTATCTTTCATATAAAATTCCAAGCTATTGGGGTTGATGAACTAATGGAATTTCCCAAACTTGGATAACAAAACTTTTTTATTCATTTGTCGTGTGTGAATAAATTTTCTTTACAAACATTTGTTATTGCTTTAAATATTTTCCATACCTAAACTCTAAAATTTTGATTTCGTTGTGATGTGTTTGCCTCTTATTTCTTTTTTGTCTATGAGAAGAAGGGAAAAGTGAAAACTCAAGTTTTGATTTAAGAAAAAGTATACATCTAAACTGGAAATGCAGAATGCAAAAATGTAGAGATAGATAATTCTAAAATGTGTCTGTAATTTTTTGGGATTGTAAACACTTTTTATTTTTTATATATTAGGTGTTGCAATTGTCAAGAAAAGGGGGAGGCGGGATTTTTAACTAAGTGTTGACTCCCAATCCTTAAGTTATTACTAACAAAAATATTTCCCTTTACGCATGATAAATCACTTTACAATCATCTATGATCGTTAGGTTATCTTTTTATCAATGGGAAAAGTAATTGCTTGTTTGACTCGGGTAAATATCCCACCGTACGTTACTTGAGAATTTAATGAGCGTTTGTTATGCTCTTTAAAAGGTTTGGATCCATTTGCATCTTTAACATGTTTCAAGCATGCATATCCATTTTTCTAAACATTTGTAAAAAAAAAAAATCTTTCTTATAAGATTCCAAGCTATTGGGGTTGAACTTGTGGAATTTCGCAAACTTGGATAAAAAAACTTTTGTGTTCATTTGTGGCATGTGAATAAATTTTCTTTACTTAAATTTGTTATTTCTTAAAATTTTTTCCATACATAGACTCTAAAACTTTCATTTCGTTGTGATCTATTCGCCTTTTATCTCTTTTTTGTCTCCGATATAAAGGGAAAGGTGAAAATTCAATTTTTTATTTAAGAAAAAAGTATACATCTAAAATAGAAATGCACAATGCACAAATTTAGAGCGAGATAATTCTAAAAAGTGTCAGTAATTTTTAGGGATTGTAAACTATTTTAGTTTTTATATATTAGGTTTTGAAATCGTTAGGAAAAGGAGGAAGCGGGGGATTTTAAACTGAGTGTTGACTCCTAATCCATAAGCAATTCCTTACTAAAATATAGCCCGTTATGCATGATAAATCACTTTACCATCATCTATGATCATTAGGTTTGCTTTTTGTAAAAGGGAAAAATAATGGCTTGTTTGACTCGGGTAAATATCCACCGCACGCTCACTTGAGAATTTAATGAGCGTTTTTTATTCTCTTTAAAAGGTTTGGATCCAAAGGTCATTTGCATCTTTAACATGTTTCACTTTTCCCTTCATCTCGTTAAAAAAAAAAAGATAAAAGGAAAAAATATCACAACAAAATGAAACTTTTAGAGTTTATACATGGAAAAAATTTAAAGCAATAAAAATGTAAGTAAAGAAAATTTTTTCACACTCCACAAATGAACACAAATACTTTGTTATCCAAGTTTGGGAAATTCCACCAATTCAATTGCAATTTCTTGGAGTTTTATAAGAAAGAGATTTTTCTAGACATGTTTTAAAAAATGGATATGCATGGTTGAAACATGTTAAAGATTGAAATCACTTATGGATCCAAACCTTTTAAATAGAATAAAAAACGTTCCTTAAATTCTCAAGTGAACTTGCGGTGGGATATTTACCCGAGTCAATCAGGCCATTATTTTGCCCATTTAGAAAAAGCTGACCTAACGATCATAGATGATTGTAGAGTGATTTATCATATGTAACGGGCTATATTTTGGTAAGGAATGAATTATGGATTGCGAATCAACACTCAGTTAAAAATTCTCCGCCTCCCCCTTTGCCCGACGATTGCCAAACCTAATATATAAAAACTAAAAAGAGTTTACAATCCCTAAAAATTACAGATAATTTTTGGAATTATCTCTCTCAACATTTTTAAATTGTGTGTTTCTATTTTAGATGTATACTTTTTTCTTAAATCAAAACTTGAGTTTTCACTTTTCGCTTCATCTCGTATAAAAAAAAGAGATAAAAGGCAAATTGATCTCATCAAAATGAAAATTTTACAGTTTATTGATTGAAAAAAATTTAAAGCAATAACAAATGTAAGTAAAGAAAATTTATTTACACACCACAAATGAAGACAACTTTTGTTTTCTGAGTTTGGGAAATTCCACTAGTTCAACCCCAATAACTTGGAATTTTATAAGAAAGATATTTTTCTACACATGTTTAAAAAAATGGATATGCATTCTTGAAACATGTTAAAGATGAAAATGACCTATGGATCCAAACCTTTTAAAGTGAACAACAAACGCTAATTAAATTCTCAATTGAATGTACAGTGGGGTACTTTCCCGAGACAAACAAGCCATTGTTTATGGAAAAAGTTGATCTAACGTTCACAGATGATAGTAAAATTATTTATCATGAGTAACTGGCTATATTTTTGTAAGGAATGATTTATGGATTTGGAGTCAACACTCAGTTAAAAATCCCCTGCCTCCCCCTTTTCCCGACAATTGCAAAACCTAATATATAAAAAATAAAAAGACTTCACAATATCTAAAATGTACTGACTCTTTTCTGAATTATCTCTCTCTACATTTGTGCATTGTGAGTTTCTATTTTAGATGTATACATTTTTCTGAAATAAAAATTTGAGTTTTCACTTTTCCCTTCATCTCATAAACAAAAAAGAGATAAAAGGCAAATAGATCACAACTAAATGAAAATTTTAGAGTTCATGTATGGAAAAAATTTTAAAGCAAAACAAATGTAAGTAAAGAAAATTTATTCACACACCACAAATGAACAAAATTTTTGTTATCCAAGTTTGGGAAATTCCACTAGTTCAACCCCAATATCTTAGAGTTTTATACGAAAGAGATTTTTCTACCCATGTTTTAAAAAATGGATATGCATGCTTGAAATATTTTATACATGCAAATGACCTATGGATCCAAACCTATTAAAGAGAATAACAAACGCTCATTAAATTCTCAAGTGAACGTGCGGTGGGATATTTACCCGAGTCAAACATGCCATTATTTTGCCAGTTTACAAAAAGCTCACTTAACGATCATAGATGATTGTAAAGGGATTTATCATGCGTAACGGGCAATATTTTTTAAGGAATGACTTATGGATTGGGAGTCAAGACTCAGTTAAAAATCCTCGGCCTCCCCCTTTTCCCAATGATTGAAAAAACTAATATATAAAAACTAAAAAGAGTTCACAATCCCAAAAATTTACAGACACTTTTTGGAATTATCTCTCTCTACATTTTTGCATTGTGCATTTCCATTTTAGATGTATACTTTTTTCTTAAATTAAAACTTGAGTTTTCACTTTTCCCTTCATCTCATAAACAAAAAAAGTGATCGAAGGCAAATAGATCACAACGAAATCAAAATTCAAGAGTCTATGTATGGAAAAAATTTAAAGCAATAACAAATGTATGGAAAGAAAATTTATTGACACACCAAAAATGAACACAAAAGTTTTGTTATCCAAGTTTGGGAAATTCCACTAGTTCAACCCCAAAAGCTTGGAATTTTATAAGAAAGATATTTTTTTACACATGTTTTAAAACATGGATATGCATGCTTGAAACAAGTTAAAGATGCAAATGGCCTATGGATCCAAACCTTTTAAAAAGAATAATAAATTCTCATCACATTCTCAAGTGAACGTGCGGTGGTTATTTACCCGAGTCAAACATGCGAATATTTGGCCCATTTGAAAAAAACATACCTAAAGATCATATATGATTGTAAAGTGTTTTATGATGCGTAATGTGCTATATTCTTTAAAGGAATGACTTATTTATTGGGAGTCAACACTTAGTTAAAAATCCCATGCCACACCTTTTTCCGATGATTACAAAACCTAATATATAAAAACTAAAAAGAGTTTACAATCCCTAAAAAGTACAATCACTTTTAGGAATTATCTCTCTAAATTTGTGCATTGTGCGTTTCCACTTTAGAAGTATACTTTTTTCATAAATAAAAACTTGAGTTTTCACTTTTCCCTTCATCTTGTAAACAAAAAAGAAACAAAAGGCAAATACATCACAACGAAATTAAAATTTTAGTGTTTATGTATGGAAAAAATTTAAAGAAATAACAAATGTAAGTAAAAAAATTTATTCACACACCACAAATGAACACAAAAATTTTGTTATCCAAGTTTGGGAAATTCCACTAGTTCAACCCCATTAGCTTTGAATTTTATATGCAAGATATTTTTCTACAAATATTTTAAAAAATGGATATGCAAGCTTTAAACATGTTCAAGATGCAAAAGACCTATGGACCCAAACCTTTTAAAGAAAATAACAAATGGACAATAGGTCACAACGAAATGAAAATTTTACAGTTTATGTATGCAAAAAATTTAAAGCAATAACAAATGTAAGTAAATATAATTTATTCACACACACAAATGAACACAAAAGTTTTGTTTTCCAAATTTGGAAAATTCCACTAGTTCAACACCTATAGCTTGGAATTTTATAAGAAAGAGATTATTCTACACATGTTTTAAAAAATGGATATGCATGCTTGAAACATGTTAAAGATTCAAATTACCTATGGATCCAAAACTATTAAAGAGAATAATGAACTCTCATTAAATTCTCAAGTGAACATGCGGTGGGATATTTACCCAAGTCAAACAAACCTTTATTTTGCCCATTTAAAAAAAGCTGACCTAACGATCATATCTAATTGTAAAGTGATTTATAATTCGTAATGAGCTATATTTTTGTAAGGAATGACTTATGTATTGGGAGTCAACACTCAGTTCAAAAGCCCCTACCTCCCCCTTTTTCCGTCAATTACAAAACCTAATATATAAAAACAAAAAGAGTTTACAATCCCTAAAAATTACAGTCACTTTTGGAATTATCTCTCTACATTTGTGCATTGTGCGTTTCCATTTTAGATGTATATTTTTTTCTTATATCAAAACTTGAGTTTACACTTTTCCTTTCATCTCGTAAAGAAAAAAGAGATAAGAGGCAAATTGATCAAACCAAAATTAAAATTTTAGAGTTTATGTATTGAAACAATTTAAAGAAATAAAAAAGTCAGTAAAGATAATTTATTCACACACCACAAATGAACATAAAACTTGTGTTAACCAAGTTTGGGAAATTCCTCTAGTTAAACCCCAATAGCTTGGAATTTTATAAGAAAGAGAATTTTCTACACATGTTTTAAAAAATAGATATGCATTCTTGAAACATGTTCCAGATGCAAAGGATCTATGGATCCAAACCTTTTAAAGAGAATAACAAACGCTCATTAAATTCTCAAGTGAACGTATGGAGGGATATTTACCCTAGTCAAACAAGCCATTATTTTGCCTATTTATAAAAAGCTGACCTAACGATAATAGATGATTGTAAAGTGATTTGTCATGCTTAACGTGCAATATTTTTTTAAGAAATGACTTATCAATTGGGAGTGAAGACTCAGTTAAAAATCTTCAGCCTCCCCTTTTTCCCGATGATGCAAAACCTAATATATAAAAGCTAAAAAAATTTTACAATACCTAAAAATTATAGACACTTAAAGAGATAAAAGGTAAATAGATCACTGCGAAATAAAATTTTTAGAGTTTATGTATGGAAAAAATTTAAAGCAATAACAAATGTAAGTAAAGAAAATTTATTCACACACCAAAAATGAACACAAAAATTTTGTTAACCGAGTTTGGGAAATTCTACTAGTTAAACCCCAATAGCTTGGAATTTTATAAGAAAGTGATTTTTCTACACATGTTTTAAAAAATGGATATGCATGCTCGAAACATGTTAAAGATGCAAATGACCTATGGATCCAAACCTTTTAAAGAGAATAACAAACGCTCATTAAATTCTCAAGTGAACGTGCGGTGGGATATTTACTCAAGTCAAACATGCTATTATTTTGCCCATTTACAAAAAGCTAACCTAACGATCATAGATGATTTTAAAGTGATTTATCATGCGTAATGAGCTATATTTTTTTAAGGAATGACTTATGGATTGGGAGTCAATACTCAGTTAAAAATCTCCCGCCTCCCCCTTTTCCTGATGATTCCAAAACCTAATATATAAAAACTAAAAATAGTTTACAATCTCTTAAATTTACAAACACTTTTTGGAATTATCTCTCTCTTCATTTCTGCATTGTGCATTTCAATTTTAGATGCGTACTTTTTTCTTAAATAAAAACTTGAGTTTTCACTTTTCCCTTCATCTCGTAAACAAAAAAGTGATAAAAGGCAAATAGATCAAACCGAAATGAAAATTTTAGAGTTTATGTATGAAAAAAAACAATAAAAAATGTAAGGAAAGAAAATTTATTCACACACCACAAAAGAACACAAAAGTTTTGTTATCCAAGTTTGGGAAATTCCACCAGTTCAACCCGAATAGCTTGGAATTTTGGAAGCAAGAGATTTTTCTTCACATGTTTTCAATATTGGATATGCATGCTTGAAACATGTTAAAGATGCAAATGACCTATGGATACAAACCTTTTAAAGAGAATAACAAATGCTCATTAAATTCTTAAGTGGACGTGCTGTGAGATATTTACCAGAATCAAACAAGCCATTATTTTTCCCATTTACAAAAAGCTAACCTAACGATCATATATGATTGTAAAGTGATTTATCTTCCGTAATGGGCTAGTTTTTTTAAGGAATGACTTATGGATTGGGTATCAACACTCATTTAAAAATCCCCCGCCTCCCCCTTTTCTTGACGATTGCAAAACATGATATATAAAAACTAAAAAGAGTTTACAAATCCTAAGAATTACAGACACTTTTTGGAATTATCTCTCTCTACATCTGTGCATTGTGCATTTCCATTTTAGATGTATACTTTTTTCTTAAATTAAAACTTGAGTTTTCACTTTTCCCTTCATCTCATAGGCAAAATAGAGATTAAAGTCAATTAGATTACATCAAAATTATAATTTTAGAATTGATGTATGAAAAAAATTTAAAGCAATAATAAATGTAAGTAAAGAAAATTTATTCACACATCACAAATGAACACAAAAGTTTTGGTATCCAAGTTTTTGAAATTCCTCTAGTTGAACCCCAATAGCGTGGAAATTTATAAGAAAGAGATTTTTATACACAGGTTTTAAAAAATGGATATGCATGCTTGAAACAAGTTGAAGATGCAACTGACCTATGGATCCAAACCTTTTAAAGAGAATAACAAACGCTCATTAAATTCTCAAGTGAACGTACGGTGGGATATTTACCCGAGTCGAACAAGCCATTATTTTTCCCATTTACAAAAAGCTGACCTAACGATCATTGGTGATTGTAAAGAAATTTATCAAGCATAACGGGTTATAATTTTGTTAGGAATGACTAATGGAATGGGAGTCAACACTCAGTTAAATATCCTCCGCCTCCCACTTTTCCCCACTATTGCAAAACCTGATATATAAAAACTAAATAAAGTTTACAATCCCTAAAAATTACAGACACTTTTTGGAATTATCTGTCTCTATATTTGTGCATTTTTCATTTCTATTTCAGTTGTATACTTTTTTCTTAAATCAAAACTTGAGTTTTCACTTTTACCATCATCTTGTATACAAAAAAGAGATAAAAGGCAAAAGGTCACAACGAAATGAAAATTTTAGAGTTTATGTATAGAAAAAAAATTTAAGCATTAACAAATGTAAGTAGAGAAAATTTAGTCACACACCACAAAAGAACACAAAATTTTTGTTATCCAAGTTTGGAAAATTCCACTTGTTCAACCCCAATAGCTTGGAATTTTATAAGAATGAGATTTTTCTACATATGTTTTTAAAAATAGATTTGCTTACTTGAAACATGTTAAAGATGCAAATGACCTATGGATCCAAAACTTTTAAAGAGAATAATAATCGCTCATTAAATTCTCAAGTGAACGTGCGGTGGGTTATTTACCCTAGTCTAAAATCCCTAAAAATTACAGAAGCTTTTAGGAACTCTAACTCTCTACATTAGTGCATTGTGCTTTTCCATTTTAGATGGATACTTTTTTCTTCAATGAAAACTTGAGTTTTCACTTTTCCCTTTATCTCGTAAACAAGAAAGATGTAAAAGGCAAATAGGTCACAATGAAAAGAAAATTTTAGAGTTTATGTACGGAAAAAATTTAAAGCAATAACAAATGTAAGTAGAGAAAATTTATTTTCACACCACAAATGAACACAAAAGTTTTGTTATCCAAGTTTTTGAAAATCCACTAGTTCAACTCTAATAGCTTGGAATTTTATCAGCAAGAGATTTTTCTACACATGTTTTAAAAAATGGATATGCATGCATGAAACATATTAAAGATTCAAATGACCTATGGATCCAAACCTTTTAAAGAGAATAACAAACGCTCATTAAATTCTCAAGTGAACGAGTGGTGGGATATTTATCCTAGTCAAAGAAGCCATTATTTTACCCATTTAAAAAAAGTTGATCTACCGATCATTGATGATTGTAAAGTGATTTAGCATGCATATCGGGTTATATTTTTTTATGGAATTACTTGTGGATTGGGAGTCAACACTCAGTTAAAAATCCTCAACTTCCCCCTTTTCCCGACGATAGTAAAACCTAATATATAAAAACTAAAAAGAGTTTACAATCCCAAAAAATTACTGCCAATTTTTGGAATTATCTCTCTCTACATTTGTGCATTGTTCATTTCCAGTTTAGATGTACACATTTTTCTACAATTAAAACTTGAGTTTTTACATTTCCCTTCAACTTGTAAACAAAAAAGAGATTAAAGCACAATAGGTCACAACGAAATGAAAATTTTAGAGTTTTTGTATACAAAAATTTTAAAGCAATAACAAATGTAAGTAAAGAAAATTTATTCACACACCACAAATTAACACAAAAGTTTTGTGATCCAAGTTTGGGAAATTCCACTAGTCCAACACCATTAGCTTGGAATTTTATAAGAAAGAGATTTTTCTACACATGTTTTAAAAAATGGATATGCATGCTTGAAACATGTTAAAGATACAAAGGACCTATGGATCCAAACCTTTTAAAGAGAATAAAAAACGCTCATTAAATTCTCAAGTAATTGTGAGGAGGGATATTTACCCGAATCAAACAACCCATTATTTTGCCCATTTACAAAAAGCTGATGTACTGATCATTGATGAGTGTAAAGTGATTTATCATGAATAACCGGCTATATTTTTTTAAGGAATGACTTAAGGATTGGGAGTCAACACTTACTTAAAAATCCTCCACCTCCCCCTTTTCCCGACGATAGCAAAACCTAATATATAAAAACTAAAAAGAGTTTACAATCCATAAAAATTACATAAACTTTTTGGAATTATCTCTCTCTTCATTTGTGCATTGTGCATTTCAGTTTTAGATGTACACTTTTTTCTTCAATCAAAACTTGAGTTTTTACTTTTCCCTTCAACTTGTAAACAGAAAAGAGATAAAAGGACAATAGGTCACAACGAAATAAAAATTTTACAGTTTATGTATGCAAAAAATTTAAAGTAATAACAAATATAAGTAAATAAAATTTATTCACACACACAAATGAACACAAAAGTTTTGTTATCCAAATTTGGGAAATTCCACTAGTTCAACACCAATAGCTTGGAATTTTATAAGAAAAAGATAATTGTACACATGTTTTAAAAAATGGATATGCATGCTTGAAACATGTTAAAGATTCAAATGATCTATGGATCCAAAACTTTTAAAGAGAATAATGAACTCTCATTAAATTCTCAAGTGAACATGCGGTGGGATATTTACCCGAGTCAAACAAACCTTTATTTTGCCCATTTAAAAAAAGTTGACCTAACGATCATATATAATTGTAAAGTGATTTATAATTCGTAATGGCATATATTTTTGTAAGGAATGACTTATGTATTGGGAGTCAACACTCAGTTCAAAAGCCCCTGCCTCCCCCTTTTTCCGTCAATTACAAAACCTAATATATAAAAACAAAAAGAGTTTACAATCCCTAAAAATTACAGTCACTTTTTGGAATTATTTCTCTACATTTGTGCATTTTGCGTTTCCATTTTAGATGTATATTTTTTTCTTATATCAAAACTTGAGTTTACACTTTTCCTTTCATCTCGTAAAGAAAAAAGAGATAAGAGGCAAATTGAGCAAACAAAAATTAAAATTTTAGAGTTTATGTATTGAAACAATTTAAAGAAGTAAAAAAGTCAGTAAAGACAATTTATTCACACAACACAAATGAACACAAAAGTTTTGTTAACCAAGTTTGTGAAATTCCTCTAGTTAAACCCCAATAGCTTGGAATTTTATAAGAAAGAGAATTTTCTACACATGTTTTAAAAAATTGATATGCATCCTTGAAACATGTTCCAGATGCAAAGGATCTATGGATCCAAACCTTTTAAAGAGAATAACAAACTCTCATTAAATTCACAAGTGAACGTGTGGAGGGATATGTATCCTAGTCAAACAAGCCATTATTTTGCCCATTTATAAAAAGCTGACCTAACGATCATAGATGATTGCAAAGTGATTTGTCATGTGTAACGGGCTAAATTAGTCAATACTCAGTTAAAAATCCCCCCCACCTCCCCCTTTTCCCGTCGATTGCAAAACCTAATATAAAAAATCTAAAAAGTGTTTACAATCCCTAAACAGCCACTTTTTGGAATTATCTCTCTCTACATTTGTGCATTGTGCATTTTCATTTTAGATGTATACTTTTTTCTTAAATCAAAACCTGAGATTCCACTTTTCCCTTCATGTCGTAAATAAAAAAGAGATAAAAGGTAAATAGGACACAACAAAATGAAAATTTGAGAGTTTATGTATGGAAAAAATTTAAAGCAATAACAAATGTAAGTAAAGATTATTATTCACACCCTACAAATGAACAAAAAATTTTGGTTATGCATGCTTGGGAAATTCCACTAGTTCAACCCCAATAGCTTGAAATTTTATTGGAAAGAGATTTTTCTACCCATGTTTTAGAAAATGGATATGCATGCTTGACACATGTTAAAGATTCAAATTACCGATGGATCCAAATCATTTAAAGAGAACAACAAACGCTCATTAAATTCTCAAGTGAATGTGCGGTGGGATATTTACCCGAGTCAAGCAAGACATTATTTTGCCCATTTACAAAAAGCTGACCTAACGATCAGAGATGATTGTAAAGTGATTTATAATGCGTAACTAGCTTTATTTTTGCAAGGAATGACTTATATATTGGGAGTCAACACTCAGTTAAAAATCCCCTACTTCCCCCATTTCCCCACGATTGCAAAACCTAATAAAAAAAATTAAAAAGAGTTTACAATACCTAAAAATTGAAGACACTTTTATGAATTATCTCTCGCTACATTTGTGCATTGTTCATTTCCATTTTAGATGTATACTTTTTTCTTAAATAAAAACTTGAGTTTTCACTTTTCCCATCATCTCGTAAACAAAAAAGAGATAAAAGGCATATAGGTCACAACAAAATGAAAATTTTAAAGTTTATGTGTGGAAAAAATTTAAAACAATAACAAATGTAGGTAAAGAAAATTTATTCACACACCACAAATGAACACAAAAGTTTTGTTATCCAAGTTTGGGAAATTCCACTTGTTTAACCCCAATAGCTTGGAATTTTATAAGAAAGTGATTTTTCTATACATGTTTTAAAAAAGGAATACGCATGCTTGAAACATATTAAAGATGCAAATGAATTTTGGATCCAAACCTTTTAAAGAGAATAACAAATGCTCATTAAATTCTCAAGTGAACGTGCGGTGGGTTATTTACGGGAGTCAAACAAGCCATTATTTTGCCCATTTACAAAAAGTTGACCTAACTATTAAAAACGATTTTAAAGTGATTTATCATGTGTAACGGGCTATAATTTTGTCAGGAATGACATATGGATTGGGAGTCAACACTCAGTTAAAAATCGCCAGCCTCCCCTTTTTCTGGATGACTGCAAAACCTAACATATAAAAACTAAAAAGAGTTTACAATACCTAAAAATTACAGACACTTTTTGGAATTATCTCTCACTACATTTGTGCATTGTGAATTTCCATTTTAGATGGATACATTTTTCTTAAATCAAAACTTGAGTTTTCACTTTTCCCATCATCTCGTAAATGAAAAAGAGATTAATGACAAATAGGTTTCAACAAAATGAAAATTTTAGAGTTTATGAATGGAAAATATTTTAAGCAATAACAAATATTAGTAGAGAAAATTTATTCACACACCACAAATGAACACAAAATTTTTGTCATGAGAGTTAGGGAAATTCCACTAGTTAAACCTCAATAGTTTGGAATTTTATAAGAAAGAGATTTTTCTACACATGTTTTAAAAAATGGATAGGCATGCTTGAATCAAGTTAAAGATGCAAATGACTTATGGATCCAAACCTTTTAAAGAGAATAATGAACGCTCATTAAATTCTCAAGTGAACGTGCAGTGGGATACTTACCCAAGTCAAACAAGCCATTATTTTGCCTATTTACAAAAAGCTGACCTAACAATCATTTATGATTGTAAAGTGATTTATCATGCATAACGGGCTATATATTTTTACGGAATGATTTATGTATTGGCAGTTAACACTCAGTTAAAAATCCCCTGCCTCCTCCTCTTTCCAATGATTACAAAACTTTATATATAAAAACTAAAAAGAGTTTACAATCCCTAAAAATTGCAGTCACTTTTTGGAATTATCAATCTACATTTGTGCATTGTGCGTTTCCATTTTAGAGGTATAATTTTTTCTTAAATAAAAATTTGATTTTTCACTTTTTCCACCATCTCGTAAACAAAACAGAGATAAAAGGAAAATTGATCACAACGAAATGAAAATTTTAGAGTTTATGTTTGGAAAAAATTTAAAACAATAAAAAATGCAAGTAAAACCATTTATTCACACACCACAAATGAACACAAAAGTTTTGTTATCCCAGTTTGGGAAATGCCACTAGTTCAATTCCAATAGCCTGGAATTTTATAAGAAAGAGATTTTTCTACACATGTTTTAAAAAATGGATATGCATGCTTGAAACATGTTGAAGATGCAAATGACCTATGGATCCAAACCATTTAAAGAGAATAACAAACGCTAATTAAATTCTCAAGTGAACGTTCGGTGGGATATTTACCCGAGTCAAACAAGCCATTATTTTGCCTATTTATAAAAAGCTGACCAAACGATCGTAGATGATTGTAATGTAACGGGCAATATTTTTTTATGGAATGACATAAGGATTGGGTGTAAACACTCAGTTAAAAATCCCCCGCCTCCCCCTTTTCCCGATGTTTTAAAAACCTAATAAATAAAAACTAAAATGAGTTTACAAACCCTAAAAATTACATACACTTTTTAGAAATGTCTCTCTCTAAATTTGTCCATTGTGCATTTCTATTTTAGATGTATACTTTTTTCTTCAATCAAAATTTGAGTTTTCACTTTTCCCTTCATCTCGTAAACAAAAAAGTGATAAAAGGCAAACTGATCACAACGTAATGAAAATTTTAGAGTTTATGTATGAAAAAAATTAAAGCAATAACAAATGTAAGAAAAGAAAATTTATTCACACACCACAAATGAACACAAAAGTTTTGTTATCCAAGTTTGAGAAATTCCACTAGTTCAACTCCAATTGCTTGAAGTTTTATGAACAAGAGATTTCTCTACACGTGTTTTAAAAAATGGATATGCGTGCTTGAAACATGTTAAAGATGCAAATGACCTATGGATCCAAACCTTTTAAAGAGAATAATGAATGCTCATAAAATTCTCAAATTAACGTGCGCTAGGAGATTTACCCGAGTCAAACAAGCCATTATTTTCCCCTTTTAAAAAAAGCTTACCTAACGATCATATATAATTGTAAAGTGATTTATCATGCGTAATGGGTAATATTTCTGTAAGGATGGACTTATGTATTGGGAGTCAACAATCAGTTAAAAATCCCCTGCTTCCCCCTTTTTCCGACGATTACAAAACCTAATATATAAAAACTAAAAAGAGTTTACAATCCCTAAAAGTATAGTCACTTTTTGGAATTATCTCTCTACATTTGTGCATTGTGCGTTTCCATTTTAGATGAATATTTTTTTCTTAAATCAAAACTTGAGTTTTCACTTTTTCTTTTATCTCGTCAACAAAAAAGAGATAAAAGGCAAATTGATCACAACGAAATAAAATTTTTAGAGTTTATGTATGGAAACATTTTAAACCAATAATAAATTTAAGTAAAAAAATTTATTCACACACCACAAATGAACACAAAAGTTTTGTTATCCAAGTTTGGGAAATTCCTCTAGTTAACCCCCATTAGCTTGGAATTTTAAGAAAGAGATTTTTCTACACATGTTTTAAAAAATGGATATGTATGCTTGAAACATGATCAAGATGCAAATGACCTGTGGATCCATACCTTTTAAAGAGAATAAATAACGCTCATTAAATTCTCAAGTGAACGTTCGGTGGGATATTTACCCGAGTCAAACAAGCCATTATTTTGCCCATTTATAAAAAGCTGACCTTACGATCGTAGATGATTGTAAAGTGATTTATCATTCGTAACGGGCTATATTTGTTTTAGGAATGACTTATTGATTGGGATTAAACACTCAGTTAAAAATCCCCCGCCTCCCCTTTTCCCGACTTTTGAAAAACCTTATAAATGAAAACTAAATAGAGTTTACAATCCCTTAAAATTACAAAAAAAATTTGAATTTATCTCTCTCAGCATTTGCGCATTGCGCGTTTCCATTTTAGATGCATACTTTTTTCTGAAATAAAAACTTGAGTTTCACTTTTCCCTTCATGTCATAAACAAAAAAGAGATAAAAGGCAAATAGATCACAACAAAATGAAAATTTTAGAGTTTATGTATGGAAAAAATTTAAAGCAATAAAAAATGTTGGTAAAGAAAAATTGTTCACACACCACAAATGAACACAAAAGTTTTGTTATCCAAGTTTAGGAAATTCGACTAGTTCAACCCCAATAGCTAGAAATTTTATAAGAAAGAGATTTTTCTACACATGTTTTAAAAAATGGATATGCATGCTTGAAACATGTTAAAGATGTAAATGACCTATGGGTCCAAACTTTTAAAAGAGAATAAAAAACGTTCATTAAATTCTCAAGTGAACCTACTGTGGGATATTTACCCGAGTCAAAGAAGCCATTATTTTGTCCATTTACAAAAAGCTAACCAAACGATCATAGATGATTGTAGAGTGATTTATCATGCGTAACGGGCTATATTTTGGTAAGGCATGAATTATGGATAGTGAGTCAACACTTAGGTAAAAATTCCTTGCCTCCGCCTTTTCTTGACAATTGCAAAACCTAATATATAAAAACTAAAAAGAGTTCACATTACCTAAAACTTACAGACACTTTTTGGAATTATCTCTCGTTGCATTTGTTCATTGTGCATTTCTATTTTAGATGTATACTTTTTTCTTAAATCAAAACTTGAGTTTTCAGTTTTCCCTTCATCTCGTAAACGAAAAAGAGATAAAAGGAAAATAGATCTCAGCGAAATGAAAATTTTGGAGTTTATTAATGGACAAAATTTAAATCAATAACAAATGTAACTAAAGAAAATTTATTCACACACCACAAATGAACACAAAACTTTTGTTATCCAAGTTTGGGAAATTCCACTAGTTCAACCCCAATAACATGGAATTTTTTAAGAAAGAGATTTTTCTACAAATGTTTTAAAAATGGATATGCACTCTTGAAACATGTTAACGATGGAAATGACCTATGGATCCAAACCTTATAAAGTGACAAATGCTCATTAAATTCTCAATTAAACTTGCGGTGGGATACGTTCCCAAGACAAACAAGCCATTATTTTGCCCATTTACAAAAATTTGACCTAATGATCATAGATGATTGTAAAATTATTTATCTTGCGTAACTGGCTATATTTTTGCAAGGAATGATTCATGGATTGGGTGTCAACACATAGTTAAAAATCCCATGCCTCCCCCTTTTCCCAACGATTGCAAAACCTAATACATAAAAACTAAAAAGAGTTTACAATTCCTAAAAATTACAGACACTTTTTGGAATTATCACTCTCTATATTTTTACATTGTGTGTTTCCTTTTTAGATGTGTACTTTTTTCTTAAATCATAACTTGAGTTTTCACTATTCCCTTCATCTCGTTAACAAAAAAGAGATAAAAGGAAAAAAGATCACATTAAAATGAAAATTTTAGAGTTTATGGATGAAAATAATTTAAAAGCAATAAAAAATGTCAGTAAAGAAAATTTGCTCACACTCCACAAATGAACACAAAAGTTTTGTTGTCCAAGTTTGGGAAATTCCACCAGTTCAACCCCAATTGTTCAGGGTTTTCTAAGAAAGAGATTTTTCTACACATGTTTTAAAAATGGTTATGCATGGTTGAACATGTTAAAGATTCAAATGACTTATGGATCCAAACCTTTTAAAGAGATAAAACACTTTCATTAAATTCTCAAGTGAACTTGCGGTGGGATATTTACCCGGTGGGATATTTACCCAAGTCAAACAAGCCATTATTTTGCCCATTTAGAAAAAGCTGACCTAACGATCATAGATGATTGTAGAGTGATTTATCATGTGTAACGGGCTATATTTTGGTAAGGAATGAATTATGGATTGGGAATCAACACTCAATTAAAAATTCTCCGCCTCCCCCATTGCCTGACGATTGCCAAACCTAATATATACAAACTAAAAAGAGTTTACAATCCCTAAAAATTATAGACAATTTTTGGAATTATCTCTCTCTACATTTTTGCATTGTGCGTTTCTATTTTAGATGTATACTTTTTTCTTAAATCAAAACTTGAATTTTCACTTTTCCCTTTATCTCGTATAAAAAAAAGAGATAAATGGCAAATTGAGCTCAACAAAATGAAATTTTTACAGTTTATTGATGGAAAATATTTTAAAGCAATAACAAATATATGTAAAGAAAATTTATTCACACACCACAAATGAACCCAAAAGTTTTGTTATCTGAGTTTGGGAAATTCCACTAGTTCAACCCCAATAACTTGAAATTTTATAAGAAAGAGATTTTTCTACACATGTTTTAAAAAATGGATATGCATTCTTGAAACATGTTAAAGATGCAAATGACCTATGGATCCAAACCTTTTAAAGTGAATAACAAATGCGCATTAAATTCTCTATTGAACGTGCGGTGGGATACTTTCCCGAGACAAACAAGCCATTATTTTTCCCATTTACAAAAAGCTGACCTAATGATCATAGATGATTGTAAAATTAATTATCATGTGTAAGTGCTATATTTTTGTAAGGAATGATTTATGGATTGGGAGTCAACACCCAGTTAAAAATCCCCCGCTTCCCCCTTTTCCCAACGATTGCCAAACCTAATATATAAAAACTAAAAAGAGTTCACAATCCCTAAAATTTATAGACACTTTTTGGAATTATCTCTCTCTACATTTGTGCATTGTGTGTTTCCATTTTAGATGTATACATTTTTCTTTAATCAAAATTTGAGTTTTCACTTTTCCCTTCATCTCGTAAACAAAAAAGAGATAAAAGGCAAATAGATCACAACTAAATGAAAATGTTAGAGTTGATGTACGGAAAAAATTTAAAGCAAAAAAAATGTAAGTAAAGAAAATTTATTCACACACCACAAATGAAAACAAGTTTTGTTATCCAAGTTTTGGGAAATTCCTTTAGTTCAACCCCAATAGCATGGAGTTTTATAAGAAAGAGATTTTTCTACACATTTTTTAAAAATGGATATGCGTGCTTGAAACATGTTAAACATGCAAATGACCTATGGATCCAAACCTATTAAAGAGAATAACATACGCTCATTAGTTCTCAAGTGAACGTGCTGTGGGATATTTACCCGAGTCAAACAAGCCATTATTTTGCCCACTTATAAAAAGCTGACTTAACGATCATAGATGATTGTAAAGGGATTTATCATGTGTAACGGGCTACATTTTTTTAAGCAATGACTTATGTATTGGGAGTCATGACTTAGTTAAAAATCCTCCGCCTCCCCCTTTTCCCGATGATTGCAAAACCTAATATATAAAAACTAAAAAGAGTTCACAATCCATAAAATTTATAGAAACTTTTTGGAATTATCTCTCCCTACATTTCTGCATTTTGCCTTTCTATTTTAGATGTATACTTTTTTCTTAAATCAAAACTTGAGTTTTCACTTTTTCCTTCATCTCATCAACAAAAAAGTGATCAAAAGCAAATAGATCACAATGAAATAAAAATTTAAGAGTTTATGTATGGAAAAAATTTAAAGCAATAACAAATGTAAGGAAAGAAAATTTATTGACACCCACAAATGAACACAAAAGTTTTGTTATCCAAGTTTGGGAAATTCCACAAGTTCAACCCCAATTGCTTGGAATTTTATAAGCAAGAGATTTTTTACACATGTTTTAAAAAATGGATATGCATGCTTGAAACAAGTTAAAGATGCAAATGACCTATGGATCCAAACCTTTTAAAGAGAATATTGAACGCTCATCAAATTCTCAAGTGAATGTGCGGTGGGATATTTATTCGAGTCAAACAAGCGATTATTTTGCCCTTTTACAAAAAACTTACTTAACGATCATATATGATGGTAAAGTGTTTTATCATGCATAACGGGCTATATTTTTGTAAGGAATAACTTATGTATTGGGAGTCAACACTCAGTTAAAAATCCCCTGCAACCCCCTTTTTTCTGACGATTACAAAACCTAATCCATAAAAACTAAAAAGAGTTTACAATCCCTAAAAATTACAGTAACTTTTTGGAATTATCTATCTACATTTGTGCATTGTGCGTTTCCATTTTAGATGTATGCTTTTTTAAAAAAAATCAAAACTTCAGTGTTAACTGTTCCCATTATCTCGTAAACAAAAAAGAGATGAAAGGCAAATTGATCACAACAAAATGAAAATTTTTGAGTTTATGTATGGAAAATATTGAAAGAAATAACAAATGTATGTAAAAACATTTATTCACACACAACAAATGAACACAAAAGTTTTGTTATCAAAGTTTGGGAAATTCCACTAGTTCAACCCCAATAGCTTTTAATTTTATAAGCAAGATACTTTTCTACACGTATTTTAAAAAAGGGATATGCATGCTAGAAACGTGTTTAAGATGCAAATGACCTATGGATCCAAACCTTTTATAGAGAATAACAGACGCTCATTAAATTCTCAAGTTAACGTTCGATGGGATATTTACCCGAGTCAAACAAGCCTTTATTTTGCCCATTTATAAAAAGTTGACCTAACGATCGTTGATGATTGTAAAGTGATTTATCATGCATAACGGGCTATATGTTTTTCAGGAATGACTTATGGATTGGGAGTAAACACTCAGTTAAAAATTCCTCGCCTCCCCCTTTTCCGGACTTTTGAAAAACCTAATAAATAAAAACTAAAAAGAGTTTACTATCCCTAAAAATTATAGACACTTTTTGGAATTATCTCTCTCTACATTTGTGCATTGTGTGTTTCCATTTTAGATGTATACTTTTTTCTTAAATCAAAACATGAGTTTTCACTTTTCCCTTCATCTCGTAAACAAAAAAGAAACAAAAGGCAAATAGATCACAACAAAATTAAAATTTAAGGGTTTATGTATGAAAAAAATTAATGCAATAACAAATGCAAGCAAAAAATATTTATTAACACACCAAAAATGAACACAAAAGTTTTGTTATCCTAGTTTGGGAAATTCCATTTATTCAACCCCAATTGCTTGGAATTTTCTAAGAAAGTGAGTTTTCTACACTTATTTTAAAAAATGGCTATGCATGCTTGAAAAATGTTAAAGATGCAAATAACCTATGGATCCAAACCATTTAAAGGGAATAAAAAACGCTCATTAAATTCTCAAGTGAACGTGCGGTGGGATATTTTTTCGATTCAAACAAGTCATTATTTTGCACATTTATAAAAAGCTGACCTAACGATCATAGATGATTGTAAAGTGATTTATCAAGTGTAATGGGCTATATTTTTGTTAGGAATGACTTATGGATTGGTAGTCAACACTCAGTTAAAAATCCCCAGCCTCCTGCTTTTCCCGATGATTGCAAAACCTAATATATAAAAACTAAAAAGAATTTAAAATCCCTAAAAATTACAAACACTTTTTGGAATTATCACTCTCTATATTTGTGCATTGTGCATTTCCATTTTAGATGTATGGATCCAAAATTTTTAAAGAGAATAAAAAACGCTCATTAAATTCTGAAGTGAACTTGTGTTGGGCTATTTACGAGTCAAACAAGCCATTATTTTGCCAATTTACAAACAGCTGACCTAACAAACATAGGTGATTGTAATGTGATTTATCTTGCGTAATGGGCTATATTTTTTTAAAGAATGACTTATGGATAGGGAGTCAACATTTAGTTAAAAATCCTTCGCCTCCCCAATTTCACGATGTTTGCAAAACCTAATATATAAAAACTTAAAAGAGTTAAATCCCTTAAAATTACATAAACTTAAAGAGATAAAAGGCAAATAGATCATAAAAAAATAAAAATTGTAGAGTTTATTTATGGAAAATATTTAAAGCAATAAAAAATGTAAGTCAAGAAAATTTATTAGCACACCACAAATGAACACAAAAGTTTTCTTATCCAAGTTTGGAAAATTCCACTAGTTAAACGCCAATAGCATGGAATTTCAAAAGAAAGAGATTTTTCTACACATGTTTTAAAAAATGAATATGCATGCTCGAAACATGTTAAATATGCAATGACCTATGGATCCAAACCTTTTAAAGAGAATAACAAATGCTTATTAAATTCTCAAGTGAACGTGCGGTGAGATATTTACCAAAGTCAAACAAGCCATTATTTTGCCCATTTACAAAAAATTGATCTAACGATCATAGATGATTGTAAAGTGATTTATCATGCCTAACTGGCTATATTTTTGTAAGGAATGACTTATGTATTGGGTGTCAAGACTCAGTTAAAAATCCCATGCGACCTCCTTTTTTCGATGATTACAAAACCTAATATATAAAAACTAAAAAGAGTTTACAATCCCTAAAAATTACAGTCACTTTTTGGAATTATCTCTCTACATTTGTGCATTGTGTGTTTCCATTTTAGATGTATACTTTTTTGTTAAATCAAAACATGAGTTTTAACTTTTCCCTTCATCTCGTACACAAAAAAAAGATAAAAGGCAAATTGAACACAACGAAATGAAAATTTTAGAGTTATGTATGGAAACATTTTAAAGCAATAAAAAATTTAAGTAAAAAAATTTATTAACACACCACAAATGAACACAAAAGTTTTGTTATCGAAGTTTGGGAAATTCCATTAGTTCAACCTTTATAGCTTGGAATTTTATAAGAAAGAGATTTTTCTTCACATGTTTTAAAAAATGGAAATGCATTCTTGAAAAATGTTAAAGATGCAAATGACCTATGGATCCAAACCTTATAAAGTGAATAACAAACACTCATTAAATTCTCAATTAAATGTGCGGTGGGATACTTACCCGAGACAAACAAACCATTATTTTGCCCATTTATAAAAAGCTGACCTAACGACCGTAGATGATTGTAAAATTGTTTATCATCTATAACTTGCTATATTTTTGCAAGGAATGATTTATGGATTGGGAGTCAACAATCAGTTAAAAATCGCCCGCCTCCGCCTTTTCCTGACAATTGCAAAACCTAATATTTAAAAACTAAAAAGAGTTTACAATCCATAAAAATTACAGACACTTTTTTGAATTATTTCTCTCTACATTTGTGCATTGTACGTTTCCATTTTAGATGTATACATTTTTCTTAAATCAGAATTTGAGTTTTCACTTTTACCTTCATCTCGTAAACAAAAAAGAGATAAAAGCCAAATAGATCACAACGAAATGAAAATTTTAGAGTTTATGTATGGAAAAAATTTAAAGCATTAACAAATGTAAGTAAAGAAAATTTATTCACACACCAGAAATGAACACAAGTTTTGTTATCCAAGTTTGGGAAATTCCACTAGTTCAACATCAATAGCTTGGAGTTTTTTAAGAAATAGATTTTTCTACACATGTTTTAAAAAATGGATATGCATGCTTGAAACATATTAAACATGCAAATGACCTATGGATCCAAACCTTTTAAAGAGAATAAAAAACGTTCATTAAATTCTCAAGTGAACGTGTGGTAGGATATTTACCCGAGTCAAACAAGCCATTATTTTGCCAATTTACAAAAAATTGATGTAATGATCATAGATGATTGTAAAGGGATTTATCATGCGTAACGAGCTATATTTTTTTAAGGAATGACTTATGGATTGGGAGTCAAGACTCAGTTAAAAATCCCATGCGACCTCCTTTTTCCGACGATTACAAAACCTAATATATAAAAACTAAAAAGAGTTTACAATCCCTAAAAATTATAGTCACTTTTTGGAATTATCTCTTTACATTTGTGCATTGTGCGTTTCCCTTTTAGATGTATAATTTTTTGTTAAATCAAAACTTGAGTTTTCACTTTTCCCTTCATCTCGTAAACAAAAAAGAGATAAAAGGCAAATTGAACACAACGAAATGAAAATTTTAGAGTTTATGTATGGAAACATTTTAAAGTAATAAAAAATGTAAGTAAAAAAATTTATTCACACACCACAAAAGAACACAAAAGTTTTGTTATCGAAGTTTGGGAAATTCCATTAGTTCAATCTCTATAGCTTTGAATTTTATAAGAAAGAGATTTTTCTACACATGTTTTCAAAAATGGATATGCATGCTTGAAACATGTTCAAGATGCAAATGACCTATGAATCCAAACCTTTTAAAGTGAATAAAAAACACTTATTAAATTGTCAAGTGAATGTTCAGTTGGATATTTACCCAAGTCAAACAAGACATTATTTTGCCCATTTATAAAAAGCTGACCTAATGATCGTAGATGATTGTAAAGTGATTTATCATACGTAACAGGCTATATTTATTTAAGGAATGACTTATAGATTGGGAGTAAACACTTAGTTAAAAATCCCCCGCCTCCCCCTTTTCCCGTCGTTTGAAAAACCTAATAAATAAAAACTAAAAAGAGTTTACAATCCCTAAAAATTCCAGACATTTTTTGGTATTATCTCTCTCTACATTTGTTCATTGTGCTTTTCTATTTTAGATGTATGCTTTTTTCTTAAATCAAAACTTGAGTTTTCACTTTCCCCTTCATCTCCTAAACAAAAAATATATAAAAGGCAAATAGATCATAATGTAATCAAAATTTTAGAGTTTATGTATGGAAAAAATTTAAATTAATAACTAATGTGAATAAAAAAAATTTATTCACACACCCCAAACGAACAAAAAAGTTTTGTTATCCAAGTTTGTGAAATTCCACGAGTTCAACCCCAATAGCTTGGAATTTATAAGAAAGAGATTTTACTACACATGTTTTAAAAAATGGATATGCATGCTTGAAACATGTTAAAGATGCAAAAGACCTATGCATGCAAACCTTTTAAAGAGAATAATAAACACACATTAAATTCAGAAGTGAACGTGCGGTGGGATATTTAACCGCATCAAGCATGCAATTACTTTGCCCATTTATAGCAAGTTGACCTAACGATCATAGGTGATTGAAAAGTGATTTATCATGCGTAATGGGCTATATTTTTTAAGGGATTACTTATTGATTGGGTGTCAACACTCAGTTAAAAATCCCCCACCTCCCCCTTTTGGAGACGATTGCAAAACCTAATATATAAAAACTAAAAAGAGTTTACAATCCCTAAAAATTAAAAACACTTTTTGGAATTATATCTCTCTACATTTGTGGATTGTGCATTTCCAGTTAAAATTTATAGTTTTTATTTAAATCAAAACATGAGTTTTCACTTTTCCTTTCATCTCGTAAACAAAAAAGAGCTAAAAGGGAAAATGATCACAACGAAATGAAAATTTTAGAGTTTATGTAGGGAAAAAATTTAAAGAAAAAAATGTAAGGAAAAAAATTTATTTACACACCACAAATGATCACAAAAGTTTTATTTTTCAAGTTTGGGAAATTCCACTAGTTCAACCCCAAGAGCTTCGAATTTTTTGAGTAAGAGATTTTTCTACACATGTTTTTAAAAATGGATATGCATGCTTTAAACATGTTAAAGATGCAAATGACCTATGGATCCAAACCTTTTAAAGAGAATAACAAAGACTCATTAAATTCTCAAGTGAACGTGCGATGGGATATTTACCCGAGTAAAAAAAACCATTATTTTGCCCATTTAGAGAAAGCTGACCTAACGATCATAGATGGTAAAGTGATTTATCATGCGTAAGGGGCTATTTTTTTGTAAGGAATGACTTATGCATTGGGATTCAACACTCTGTTGAAAATCCTCCGCCTCCCCCTTTTTTCGACAATTGCAAAACCGAATATATAAAAACTAAAAAGAGTTTACAATCCCGAAAAATTAAAGACACTTTTTGTAATTATGACCCTCTACATTTGTGCATTGTGCATTTCCATTTTAGATGTATACTTTTTTATTAAATCAAAACTTGAGTTTTCAGTTTTCCCTTTATCTCGTAGACAAAAAAGAGTTAAAGCCAAATAGATCACAACGAAATAAAAAATTTAGAGTTTATGTATGGAAAAAATTTTAAGCAATAACAAATGTAACTAAGAAAATTTATTCACACACCACAAATGAACACAAAATTTTTGTTATCCAAGTTTGGGAAATTCCACTAATTCAAGCCCAATTGCTTAGAGTTTTATAAGAAAGAGCTTTTTCTACACATGTTTTAAAAAATGAATATGCATGCTTGAAACATGTTAAAGATGCAAATAACCTATGGATCCAAACCTTTTAAAGAGAATGAAAAAACGTTCATTAAATTCTCAAGTGAACCTGCAGTGAGATATTTACCAGAGTCAAACAAGCCATTATTTTGCCCATTTACAAAAAGTTGACATAACGATCATAGATGATTGTAGAATGATTTATTATGTGTAACAGGCTTTATTTTCGTAAGGAAAGAATTATGGATTGTGAGTCAAAACTAAGTTAAAAATTCCCCGCCTCCCCCTTTTTTCGACGATTGCCAAACCTAATATATAAAAACTAAAAAGAGTTTACAATCCCTAAAAATTATAGACAGTTTTTGGAATTATTTCTCTCTACATTTGTGCAGTGTGTGTTTTTATTTTAAATGTATACTTTTTTTTTAATTCAAAAATTGAGTTCTCACTTTTCCCTTCATCTCGCAAACAAAAAAGAAATAAAAGGCAAATAGATCTCAACAAAATGAAAATTTTAGAGTTTATTAATGGAAAATTTTTAAAGAAATAAAAAATGTAAGTAAATAAAATTTATTCACACACCACAACAAAGGAACACAAAAGTTTTGTTGTCCAAGTTTGGGAAATACCACTAGTTCAAACCCAATAACTTTTAATTTTATAAGAAAGAGATTTTTCTACGCATGTTTTAAACAATGGATATGCACTCTTGAAACATGTTATAGATGCAAATGACCAATGGATCCAAACCTTTTAAAGTGAATAACAAATGCTCATTAAATTCTCAATTGAACGTGCGGTGGGATATTTACCCGAGTCAAACAAGCCATTATTTTGCCCATTTACAAAAATCTGACCTAACGATCATAGATGATTGTAAAGGGATTAATCATGCATAACGGGCTATATTTTTGTAAGGAACGACTTATGTATTGGGAGTCAAAACTGAGTTATAAATCCCCTGCCTCCCTCTTTTTCCGATGATTACAAAACCTAATATATAAAAATTAAAAAAAGTTTACAATCCCTAAAAATTACAGTAACTTTTTGGAATTATCTCTCTACATTTTTGCATTGTATGTTTCCATTTTAGATGTATACTTTTTTCTTAAATCAAAACTTGAGTTTTCACATTTCCCTTCATCTCGTAAACAAAAAAGGGATAACAGGCAAATTGATCACAACAAAATACAAATTTTAGGGTTTATGTTTGGAAACAATTTAAAGCAATAAAAAATGTAAATAAAAAAATATCTTCACACACCACAAATGAACACAAAAGTTTTGTTATCCAAGTTTGGGAAATTTCATTAGTTCAACCCCAATAGCATGAAATTTTATAAGAAAGAGATTTTCAACACATGTTTCAAAAAATGGATAGGTTTGCTTGAAACATGTTCAAGATGCAAATGACCTATGGATCCAAACCTTTTAAAAAGAATAAGAAATGGTCATTAAATTCTCAAGTGAACGTTCGGTGGGATATTTACCTGATTCAAACAAGCCATTGTTTTGCCTACTTAGAAAAAGCAAACCTAAAGATCATAGATGATTGTAAAGGGATTTATCATGCGTTACAGGGTATATTTTTTAAAGGAATGACTTATGGATTGGGAGTCAACAGTCAGTTAAAAATCCCTGCCTCCCCCTTTTCTAGATGATTTCAAAACCTAATATATAAAAACTAAAAAGAGTTTACAACCCTAAAACTTACAGACACTTTTCTGGATTATCTCTTTCTACATTCGTGTATTATGTGTTTCCATTTTATATATATAATTTTTTATTAAATCATGACTTGAGTTTTCACTTTTCCCTCCATGTCGTAAACAAAAAAGAGATAATGGGTAAATAGATCAGAACGAAATGAAACTTTTAGAGTTTATGTATGGAAAAAATTTAAAGCAGTACCAAATGTAAGTAAGAAAATTTGTTAACACACCACAAATCAACACATAAGTTTTGTTATCCGAGTTTGGGAAATTCCATTAGTTCAACCCCAATTGCTTGGAGTTTTATAAGAAAGAGATTTTTCTACACATGTTTTAAAAAATGAATATACATGCTTGAAACATGTTAACGATGCAAATGACCTTTGGATCCAAACCTTTTAAAGAGAATAAAAAGAGTTCATTAAATTTTCAAGTGAACCTGCAATGGGATATTTACCCGAGTCAAACAAGCCATTATTATGCCCATTTAAAAAAATCTGACCTAACGATCATAGATGATTGTAGAGTGATTTATCATGCGTAACGGGCTATATTTTGGTAAGGAATGAATTACTGATTGTCAGTCAATACTCAGTTAAAAATTCCCCGCCTCCCCCTTTTCCCGATGATTGCCAAACCTAATATATAAAAACTAAAAAGAGTTTACAATCCATAAAAATTACAGAAACTTTTTGGAATTATCTCTCTCTACATTTGTGCATTGTGCGTTTCTATTTTAGATGTATACTTTTTTCTTAAATCAAAATTTGAGTTTTCCCTTTTCCCTTCATCTCATAAACAAAAAAGAGATAAAAGGCAAATAGATCTAAACGAAATGAAAATTTTAGAGTTTATTAATGAAAAAAATTTAAAGCAATAACAAATGTAAGTAAATAAAATTTATTCACACACCACAAATGAACACAAAAGTTTTATTATCCAAGTTTGGAAAATTCCACTAGTTCAACCCCAATAACTCAGAATTTTATAAGAAGGAGATTTTTCTACACATGTTTTAAAAAATGGATATGCATTCTTGAAACATGTTAAAGATGCAATTGACCTATCGATCGAAACCTTTTAAAGTGAATAAAAAACACTCATTAAATTCTCAATTGAACGCGTGGCGGGACACTTTCCCGAGACAAATAAGCCATTATATTGCCCATTTACAAAAAGCTGACCTAACGATCATAAATGATTGTAAAATTATTTAGCATGCGTAATTGGCTATATTTTTGTCCGGAGTGATATATGGATTTGGAGTCACCACTAAGTTAAAAATGCCCCACCTCCCCCATTTCCCGACGATAGCAAAACCAAATATATAAAAACTAAAAAGAGTTTACAATACCTAAAAATTACAGACAATTTTTGGAATTATCTCTCTCTCCATTTTAGATGTATACTAGTTTCTTAAATCAAAACTTGAACTTTCACTTTTCCCTTCATCTCGTAATCAAAAAAGAGATCAAAGGCAAAAAGATCATTAGAAAATGAAAATTTTAGAGTTTATGGATGGAAAAAATTTAAAGCAAAAACAAATGTAAGAGAAGAAAATTTATTCACACACCACAAATTGACACAAAAGTTTTGTTACCCAAGTTTGTGAAATTCCAGTATTTCAACCCCAATATCTTGGAATTTTATAAGAAAGAGATTTTTCTACACATGTTTTAAAAAATGGATATTCATGCTTGAAACATGTTAAAGATGTAAATGACCTATAGATGCAAACCTTTTAAAGAGAATAACAAACGCTCATTCAATTCTCAAGTTAACGTGGGTGGGATATTTACCCGAGTCAAACCAGCCATTACTTTGTCCATTTACAAATAGCTGACCTAATGATCATGGATGATTATAAAGTGATTTATCATGCGTAACGGGCTATATTTTTGTAAGGAATGGCTTATGTATTGGGAGTCAACACTCAGTCAAAAATCCTCCGCCTCCCCTTTTTCCCGATGATTGAAAAATCTAATATATAAAAATTAAAAAGATTTTACAATCACAAAAAAAATTACAGACACTTAAAAAGATAAAAGGAGAATAGATTACAACGAAATGAAAATTTTAGAGTTTATGTAAGGAAAAAATTTAAAGCAATAACAAATGTTAGTAAAGAAAATTTATTCACACACCACAAATGAACACAAAAGTTTTGTTATCCAAGTTTGGGAAATTCCACTAGTTCAACCCCAATAGCTTGGAATTTTAAAAGGAAGAGATTTTTCTACACATGTGTTAAAAAAAGGATATGCATGCTTGAAACATGTTAAAAATTCAAATGACCTATGGATCCAAGCCTTTTAAAGAGAATAATGAACGCTCATTAAATTCCCAAGTGAATGTGTTGTAGGATATTTACTTGAGTCAAACGAGCCATTATTGTTCCCATTTACAAAAAACTTCCCTAGCGATCATATATGATTGTAAAGTGATTTATCATGTGTAACGGGCTACATTTTGGTAAGGAATGACTTATGTATTGGGAATCAATAGTCAATTAGAAATCCCCTGCCTCCCCCTTATTTCGACGATTAGAAAACCTAATATATAAAAACTAAAAAGAGTTTACAATCCATAAAAATTACAGACACTTTTTTGAATTATCGCTCTACATTTGTGCATTGTGCATTTCCATTTTAGATGTATACTTTTTTCTTAAATCAAAACTTGAGTTTTCCCTTTTCCCTTCATCTCATAAACAAAAAAGAGATAAAAGGCAAATAGATCTAAACGAAATAAAAATTTTAGAGTTTATTAATGAAAAATATTTAAAGCAATAACAAATGTAAGTAAAGAAAATTTATTCACACACCACAAATGAACACAAAAGTTTTATTATCCAAGTTTAGAAAATTCCACTAGTTCAACCCCAATAACTCGGAATTTTATAAGAAAGAGACTTTTCTACACATATTTTAAAAAATGGATATGCATTCTTGAAACATGTTAGAGATGCAATTGACCTATGGATCAAAACCTTTTAAAGTGAATAACAAACGCGAATTAAATTCTCAATTGAATGTGCGGTGGGGTACTTTCCCGAGGAAAACAAGCGATTATTTTGCTCATTTACAAAAAGCTGACCTAACGAACATAGATGATTGTGAAATTATTTATCTTGAGTAACTGGCTAAATTTTTGTAAGGAATGATTTATGGATTGGGAGCCAACACTCAGTTAAAAATCTCCCGCCTCCCCCTTTTCTTGACGATTGCAAAACCTAATATATAAAAACTAAAAAGAGTTTACAATACCTAAAAATTACAGACACTTTTTGGAATTATCACTCTCTCCATTTTAGATGTATACTTTTTTCTTAAATCAAAAATTGAGTTTTCACTTTTCCCTTCATCTCGTAAACAAAAAAGAGATAAAAGGCAAATAAATCACAACGAAATGAAAATTTTAGATTTTATGTATGGAAAAGATTTAAAGCAAAAACAAATGTAAGTGAAGAAAATTTATTCACACACCACAAATTAACACAAAAGTTTTGTTACACTAGTTTGTGAAATTCCAATATTTCAACCCCATTATTGTGGAATTTTATAAGAAGAGATTTTTCTACCCATGTTTTAAAAAAATGGATATTCAGGCTTGAAACATGTTCAAGATGCAAATGACCTATAGATCCAAACCTTTTAAAGAGAATAACAACGCTCATTCGATTCTCATGTAACCGTGCGGTGGGATATTTACCCGAGTCCAACCAGCCATTTTTTTCCATTTACAAATAGTTGACCTAACGATCATATATGATTGTAAAGTGATTTATCATGCGTAACGAGCTATATTTTTGTAATGAATGACTTATGGATTGGGAGTCAACACTCAGTTAAAATTCCTTCGCTCCCCCTTTTCCCGACAATTACAAAATCTAATATATAAAAAATAAAAAGATTTTACAATTAAAAAACTTACAGACACTTAAAAAGATAAATGCCAAATAGATAACAATGAAATGAAAATTTTAGAGTTTGTGTATGGAAAAAATTTAAAGCAGTAACAAATGTAAGTAAAGAAAATTTATTCACACACTACAAACGAACACAAAAGTTTTGTTATCCGAGTTTGGGAAATTCCACTAATTAAACCCCAATTGCTTGGAATTATATAAGAAAGAGATTTTTCTACACATGTTTTAAAATATGGATATGCATGCTTAAAACATGTTAAAAATAAAAATGACCAATGGATCCAAACCTTTTAAAGAGAATAAAAAACGCTTATTAAATTCTCATGTGAACGTGAGGTGGGATATTTACCCGATACGAACAAGACATTATTTTGCCCATTTACAAAAAGCACACCTAACGATCATAGATGATTTTAAAGTTATTTATCATGCATAACGGGCTATATTTTTGTACGGAATGAATTATGGATTGGGAGTCAACACTCAGATAAAAATCCCCCGCCTCCCCCTTTTACCGACGATTGCAAAACCTAATATATAAAAACTGAAAAGTGTTTAAAATCCCTAAAATTTTTTTTTTTTTTTTGGAATGATCTCTCTCTTCATTTGTGCATTGTGCATTTCCATTTTAGATGTATACTTTTTTCTTAAATTAAAACTTGAGTTTTCACTTTTCCCTTCATCTCGTAAACAAAAGAGAGATAAGAGGCAAATAGATCACAACGAAATGAAAATTTTAGAGTTTGTGTATGGAAAAAATTTAAAGCAATCACAAATGTAAGTAAAGAAAATTTATTCACACACCACAAATGAACACAAAATTTTTTTTATCCATGTTTGGGAAATTCCACTAGTTCAACCCCAATAGCTTGGAATTTTATAAGAAAGAGATTTTTCAACACATGTTTTAAAAATGGATATGCATGCTTGAATTATGTGAAAGACGGAAATGACCTATGGATCCAAACCTTTTAAAGATAATAACAAACACTCATTAAATTTTAGAGTGAACGTGTGGTGGGATATTTTTCCGAGTCAAACAAGCCATTATTTTGCCCATTTAAAAAAAAGTTGACCTATCGATAATAGATGAATGTAAAGTATATCTTGCGTAACGGGCTATATTTTTGTAAGGAATGACTTATGGATTGGGAGTCAACACTCAGTTAAAATTCCCCCCCTCGCCCTATTGCAGATGATCGCGAAACCTAATATATAAAAACTAAAAAGAGTTATGTCTCTCTACATTTATGCATTGTGACTTTTTATTTAAGATGTATGCTTTTTCCATAAATCAAAACTTGATTTTTCACTTTTCCCTTCATCTCATAAAGAAAAAAGAGATAAAAGGCAAATAGATCACCACGAAATGAAAATTTTAGAGTTTATGTAGGGATAAACTTTAAACCAATAACAAATGTAAGTAATGAAAATTTATTCACACACCACAAATGAACACAAAAGTTTTGTTATCCAAGTTTGGGAAATTCCATTTGTTCAACCCCAATAGCTTGAAATTTTATAAGAAAGAGATTTTTCAACACATGTTTTAAAAAATGGATATACATGCTTGAAACATGTTAAAGATACTAATGACCTATAGATCCAAACCTTTTAAAGAGAATAACAAACGCTCATTAAATTTTCAAGTGAACGTGCGGTGGATTATTTACCCAAGTCAAACAAGCCATTATTTTGCCCATTTAGAAAAAGCTAGCCTAACCATCATAGATGATTGTAAAGTGATTTATTAGGCGTAACGGGCTATATTTTTGTAAGGAATGACTTATGAATTGGGAGTCAACACTCAGTTAAATATCCTCAACCTCCCCCTTTTCCCGACAATTGCCAAACCAAATATGTAAAAACAAAAAAGATTTTACAATCCCTAAAAATTACAGACACTTTTTGGAATTATCTCTCTCTACATTTGTGCATTGTGCAATTCCATTTTAGATATATACTTTTTTCTTAAATCAAAACTTGAGTTTTCACTTTTCCCTTCATCTCGTAAACAAAAAAAGAGATAAAAGGCAAATAGATCACAAAGAATGAAAATTTTAGAGTTTATGTATGGAAAACATTTAAAGCAATAAAAATTGTAAGTAAAGAAAATTTATTCACACGCCACAAATGAACATAAAAGTTTTGTTTTCCAAATTTGGGAAATTCTACTAGTTCAACCCCAATAGCTTGGAATTTTATTTGAAAGAGATTTTTCTACAAATGTTTTGAAAAATGGATAAGCATGCGTGAAACATGTTCAAGATGCAAAAGTCCTATGGATCATAACCTGTTAAAGAGAATAAAAAATGGTCAAACAAGCCATTATTTTGCCCATTTACCTGAGTCAAACTAGCCATTATTTTGCCCATTTACAAAAAGCTGACCTAACGATTGTAGATGATTGTAAAGTTATTTATAATGCTTAACGGGCAATATTTTTTAAGGAATAACTATGGATTTGGAGTCAACACTCAATTAAAAATCCCCCACCTCCCATTTTTCTCGACGATTGGAAAACAAAATATAGAAAAATAAAATGAGTTTACGATCCCTAAAAATTACAGACACGTTTTGGAATTATCTTTCTCTACATTTGTGCATTGTGCATTTCCATTTTAGATGTATACTTTTTTCTCAAATCAAAACTTTAGTTTTCACCTTTCCCTTCATCTCGAATACAAAAAGCAGATTAAAGGCAAATACATCACAACGAAATGATAAATTTAGAGTTGATGTATAGAAAAATTTTAAAGCAATAAAAAATATAAGTAAATAAAATTTATTCACACACCACAAATAAACACAAAAGTTTTGTTATCCATGTTTAAGAAATTCCACTAGTTCAACTCCAATAGCTTGGAATTTTGTAAGAAAGAGATTTTTCTACACATATTTTAAAAAATCGATATGCATGCTTGAAGCAAGTTAAAGACGCAAATGACCTCTAGATCCAAACTTTTAAGAGAATAACAAACGCTCATTAATTCTCAAGTGAACGTGCGATGGGACATTTACTTGAGTAAAAAAAACCATTATTTTTCCCATTTACAAAAAGCTGACCTAACGATCATTGATGATTGTAAAGTGATTTATCATGCGTAACCAGCAATATTGTTTTTTAAGGAATGACTTATGGATTAGGAGTCAACACTCAGTTAAAAATCCCCCGCCTCCCACTTTTCCCGACGATTGTAAAACCTAATATATAAAAACTAAAAAAAGTTTACAAACCCTGAAAATTACAAACACTTTTTGGAATTATCTCTCTCTACATTTCTGCATTGCGCATTTCTATTTTAGATGTATACTTTTTTCTTAAATGGAGTTTTCACTTTTCCCTTCAACTCATAAACAAAAAAGAGATAAAAGGCAATTAGATCACAATGAAATGAAAATTTTAGAGTTTATGTATGGAAAAAATTTAAAGAAATAACAAATGTACATAAAGAAAATTTATTCACACGCCACAAATGAACACAAAAGTTTTGTTATCCAAAGTTTGGGAAATTCCACTAGTTCAACCCCAATAGCTTGGAATTTTATAAGAAAGAGATTTTTCTACACATGTTTTAAAAAATGGATATGCATGCTAGAAACATTTTAAAGATGCAAAAGGCCTATGGATCCAAACCTTTTAAAGAGAATAACAAACACCCATTAAATACTCAAGTGAACATGCAGTGAATATTTACCCAAGTCAAACATGCCATTATTTCGCCCATTTACAAAAAGTTGACCTAACGATCGTAAATGATTGTAAAGTGATTTATCATGTTTAACGGGCTATATTTTTGTATGGAATGACTTATGGATTGGGAGTCAACACGCAGTTAAAAATCCCCCATCTCCCCCTTTTCCCGATGATTGCTAAACCTAATATATTAAAAAACAAAGTTTATAATCGTTAAACATTACAGACACTTTTTGAAATTATCTCACTCTACATTTGTCATGGAGCGATTCCATTTTAGATGTGTACTTTTTTCTTAAATCAAAACTTGAGTTTTCACGTTTTCCTTCATCTCATAATAAAAACATAAATAAAGGGCAAATAGATCTCAACGAATTAAAAAAATTCGAGTTTATGAATGGAAAAAATTTAAAGCAATTACAAATGTAAGTAAAGAAAATTTATTCACACACCACAAATGAACACAAAAGTTTTGTTATGTAAGTTTGGGAAATTCCACAAGTTCAACCCCAATTGCTTGGAATTTTATAAGATAGAGATTTTTCTACATATGTTTTAAAAAATGGATATGCAAGCTCGAAACATGTTAAAGATAAAAATTACCTATGGATCCAAACCTATTAAAGAGAATAACAAATGCTCATTAAATTTTGAAGTGAATGTGTGGAAAGCTAACCTAACAATCATAGATGATTGTAAAGTGATTTATCATGTGTAATGGGCTATATTTTTGTAAGAAATGAATTATGGATTGGGAGTCAACACTCAGTTAAAAATCCCCCACCTCCTCCTTTTCTAGATGATTGCAAAACCAAATATATAAAAACCAAAAAGATTTTACAATCCCTAAAAATAAAAGACACTTTTCTGAATTATCTCTCTCTACTTTTGTGCGTTGTGCATTTCCATTTTAGATGTATACTTTTTTCTTAAATATAAACTTGATTTTTCACTTTATCCTTCATCACATAAACAAAAAAAGAGATAAAAGGCAAATAGATCACTACGAAATGAAAATTTTAGATTTTATGTATGAAAAAAATTTAAAGCAATAACAAATGGATGTAAAGAAAATTTATTCACACACCACATATGTACACAAAAGTTTTTTAATCCATGTTTGGGAAATTCCACTAGTTCAATCGCAATAGCTTGGAATTTTATAAGAAAGAGAATTTTCTACACAGGATTTAAAAAATGGATATGCATGCATGAAACATATTAAAGATTCAAATGACGTATGGATCCAAACTTTTTAAAGAGAATAACAAACGCCAATTAAATTTTCAAGTGAACGTGTGGTGGGATATTTACCCGAATCAAACAAGCCGTTATTATGTCCATTTACAAAAAGCTGACCTAACAATCAAAGATGATTGTAAATCGATTTAACATGCGTAACGGGCTATATTTTTGTAAGGAATGACTTATAGATTGGTAGTCAAGACTCAGTTAAAAATCCCCCACCTCCCCCTTTTCCTGATGATTGCAAAACCTAATATATAAAAATTTAAAATAGTATATAATCCCTAAAAATTACAGACACTTTTTGGAATTCACTCTCTAAATTTTTGCATTGTGCATTTCGTTTTTATATGTATACTTTTTTCTTAAATCAAAACTTGAGTTTTCACTTTTCCCTTCATCTCGTAAACAAAAAAGAGATAAAAGGCAAATAGATCACAACGAAAAGAAAATTTTAGAGTTTATGTATGGAAAAAATTTAAAGCAATAACAAATGTAATTAAAGAAAATTTATTCACACCCCACAAATTAAAACAAAAGTTTTGTTATGCAAGTTTTAAAAAATGGATATGCATGCTTGAAGAATGTTAAAGATTTAAATGACCTATGGAGTAAACCTTTTAAAGAGAATAACAAACGCTCATTCAATTCTGAAGTGAATGTGCAAAGGGATATTTACCCAAGTAAAACAAGCCATTATTTTTCCCATTTACTAAAAGCTGACATAACGATCATAGATGATTGTAAAGTGATTTATCATGCATAACGAGCTATATGTTTTTAAGCAATGACTTATGGATTGGGAGTCAACACTCAGTTAAAAATTCCCCGCCACCCCTTTTTTCCTGATTATTGCAAAACCAAATATATATAAACAAAAAAGATTTTAAAATCCATTAAAATTATATACACTTTTCTTAATTATCTCTCTCTACATTTGTGCATTGTGCGTTTCTAATTTAGAAGTATACTTTTTTCTAAAATTAAAATTTGAGTTTTCTCTTTTCCCTTCTTCTCCTAAACAAAAAAGAGATAAAAGGGAAATAGATCACAACGAAATGAAAATTTTAGAGTTTATGTATGGAAAATATTTAAAGCAATATCAAATGTAAGTAAAAAAAATTTAGTCGCACACCATAAATGAACATAAAAGTTTTGTTTTCCAAGTTTGGGAAATTCCACTAGTTCAACTGCAATAGCCTGGAATTTTGTAAGAAACATATTTTTCTACACAATGTTTAAAAAAATGGATATGCATGCTTGAAACATGTTAAAAATGCAAATGACCTATGGATCGAAACCTTTTAAAGAGAATAAAAAACGCTCTTTAAATTCTCAAGTGAACGTGCAGTGGGATATTTACCTGAGTCAAACAAGCCATTATTTTGCCCATTTACAAAAAACTGACCTAACGTTTATAGATGATTTTAAAGTGATTTATCATGCGTTATGGTCTATATTTTTGTAAGAAATGACTTATGGATTCAGAGTCAACACTCAATTAAAAATCCCCCACCTCCCCCTTTTCTCGATGATTCCAAAACCTAAATATATAATAAATAAAATGAGTTTACAATCCCTAAAAATTACAGACACTTTTCGAAATTATCTGTCTCTATATTTTTGGAATACGCATTTCCATTTTAGATGTATACTTTTTTCTTAAATCAAAACTTGAGTTTTTACTTTTCCCTTTATATCGTAAACAAAAAAGATATAAAACGCAAACAGATCACAACAAAATGAAAATTTTAGAGTTTATCTATAGAAAAAATTAAAGCAATAAGAAATGTATTTAAAGAAAATGTATTCACACACCACAAATGAACACAAAAGTTTTGTTATCCAACTTTGGGAAATTCTACTAGTTCAACCCCAATAGCTTGGAATTTTATATGAAAGAGATTTTTCTACACATGTTTTAAAAAATGGATATGCATGCTTGAAACATGTTAAAGATGCAAATAACCTATGGATCTGAACCTTTGAAAGAGAATAAAAACCGCTCATTAAATTCTCAAGAGAACGTGCAGTTGGATATTTACCTGAGTATAACAAGCCATTATTTAACCCATTTAAAAAAAGCTGCCTAACGATCATAGATGATTGTAAAGTGATTTATCATGCGTAACAAGCTAAATTTTTTTATGGAATGAATTATGATTGGGTGTGAACACTCAGTTAAGAATCCACCGCCTCCCCCATTTCCAGACGATTGAAAAACTAATATGTAAAAACTAAAAAGATTTTACAATCCCTAAAAATTACCGACACTTTTTGGAATTATCTCTCTCAACATTAGTGCATTGTGCGTTTCCATTTTTTAAGTATACTTTTTTCTTAGATAAAAACTTGAGTTTTCCTTTTTCCCTTCTTCTTGTAAACATAAAAGTGATAAAAGGCAAACAGATCACAACGAAATGAAAATTTTAGAGTTTATGTAGGGAAAACATTTAAAGAAATAACAAAGGCAAGTAAAGAAAATTTATTCACACACCAAAAATGAACACAAAAGTTTTATTATCCAAGTTTTGGAAATTCCACTAGATCAACCCCAATAGCTTGGAATTTTATTAAAAAGATATTTTTCTACACATGTTTTAAAAAATGGATATGCATGCTTGAAACATGTTAAAGATGAAAATGACCTATGGATCCAAACCTTTTATAGAGAATAACAAATGCCCATTAAATTCTCAAGTGAGCATACGGTGGGATATATACCTGAGTCAAACAAGCCATTATTTTGCTCATTTAAAAAAAGCTGACCTAACAATCATAGATGATTGTAAAGTGAATTATCATACGTAACCGGCTGTATTTTTGAAGGAATGACTTGTCGATAGGGTGTCAACACTTAGTTAAAAATCCCCACCTCCCCTTTTCCTGACAATTGCAAAACCTAATATTTAAAATTTGAAAAACTTTTACAATCCCTACACATTATAGAGACTTTATTGATTTATCTCTCTCTACATTTGTGCATTGCAAATTTCCATTTTAGATGCATACTTTTTTCTTAAATCAAAATGGGAGTTTTCACTTTTCCCTTCATCTCGTAAACAAAAATGAGATAAAAGGCAAATAGATCACAACAAAATGAAAATTTTAGAGTTTATGTAAGAAAAATAAATTAAGAAATAATAAATGTAAGTAAAGAAAATTTATTCAAGCACCACAAATCAACACAAAAGTTTTGTCATCCAAGTTTGGGAAATTCCACTAGTTCAACCCCAATTGCTTCGAGTTTTATAAGAAAGAGATTTTTCTACACATGTTTTAAAAAATAGATATGCATGCTTGAAACATATTAAAGATCCAAATGACCTATGGATCCAAACCTTTTAAAGCGAATAAAAAGAGTTCATTAAATTCTCAAGTTAACCTGCAGTGGGATATTTTCTCGAGTCAAACAAGCCATTATTATGCCTATTTACAAAAAATTGACCTTACTTTCATAGATGATTGTAGAGTGATTAATCATGTGTAACGGGCTATATTTTGGTAAGGAATGAATTATGCATTGTGAGTCAACACTCAGTTAAAATTTCCCGCCTCCCCTTTTCCCGACTATTGCGAAACCTAATATATAAAAACTAAAAAGAGTTTACAATCCCTAAAAATTACAGACACTTTTTGGAATTATCTCTCTCTACATTTGTGCATTCTGCATTTGTACTTTAAATGTATACTTTTTTCTTAAATCAAAATTTGAATGTTCACTTTTCCCTTCATATCATAAACAAAAAAGAGATAAAAGGCAAATAGATCTAAACGAAAAGAAAATTTTAGAGTTTTTTAATGGAAAAAATTTAAAGCAATAACAAATGTAAGTAAAGAAAATTTATTCACACACCACAAATGAACACAAAAGTTTTGTTATCCAAGTTTGGGAAATTCCACTCGTTCAACCCCAATAACTTGGAATTTTATAAGATAGAGATTTTTCTACACTTGTTTTAAAAAATGGATATGCATTCTTGAAACATGTTAAGAATGCAATCGACCTATGCATCGAAACCTTTTAAGGTGAATAACAAACGCTCATTAAATTCTCAATTGAACGTGCGGTGGGATACTTTCCCAAGACAAACAAGCCTTTATTTTGCCCATTTATAGAAAGCTGACCTAATGATCATAGATGATTGTAAGGAAATATTTTTATGGATTGGGTGTCAACACTCAGTTAAAAATGCCCCGCCTCCTTCTTTTCCCAACAATTGCAAAACCTAATATATAAAAACTTAAAAGAGTTTACAATACCTAAAAATTACAAACACTTTTTTGAATTATCTCTCTGTCCATTTTAGATGTATACTTTGGTCTTAAATAAAAACTTGAGTTTTCACTTTTCCCTTCATCTCGTCAACAAAAAAAAGATAAAAGGCAAATAGATTACTACGAAATGAAAATTTCAGAGTTTATGTATGGAAAAACTTTAAAGCAAAAACAAATGTAAGAGAAGAAAATTTATTCACTCCCAAAAAATTAACACAAAAGTTTTGTTACACAAGTTTGTGAAATTCTAGTATTTCAACCCCAATATCTTTGAATTTAATGAGAAAGAGATTTTTCTACACATGTTTTAAAAAATGGATATTCATGCTTGAAACATGTTCAAGATGCAAATGACCTATAGATCCAAACCTTTTAAAGAGAATAACAAACGCTCATTCAATTTTAAAGTTAACGTGCGGTGGGATATCTGCCCGAGTCAAACCAGCCATTATTTTGTCCATTTACAAATAGCTGACCTAACAATCATAGATGATTGTAAAGTGATTTATCATACGTAACGGGCTATATTTTTGTTAGGAATGAATTATGGATTGGGAGACAACACTCAGTTAAAAATCCTCCGCCTCCCCCTTTTCCCGACGATTAAAAAATCTATTATATTAAAACTAAAAAGAGTTTACAATCACAAAAAATTACAGACAATTAAAAAGATAAAAGGCAAAGATAACAACGAAATGAAAATTTTAGAGTTTATGTATGGAACAAATTTAAAACAATAAGAAATGTAAGTAAAAAAAATTTATTTACACACCACAAATGAACACAAAAGTTTTGTTATCTAAGTTTGGGAAATTCCACTAGTTAAACCCCAATTTCATGGAATTTTATAAGAAAGATATTTTTCTACACAAGTTTTAAAAAATGGATATGCATGCTTGAAACATGTTAAAGATGCAAATGACCAATGGATCGAAACCTTTTAAAGAGAATAACAAACGCTCATTAAATTCTCAAGTGAACATGTGATGGGATAGTTACCGAGTCAAACAAGCCATTATTTTTCCCATTTACAAAAAACAGGCCTAGCGATCATAGATGATTTTAAAGTTATTTATCATGCATAACGGGCTATATTTTTTTACGGAATGAATTATGGATTGGGAGTCAACACTCAGAGAAAAATCACCCGCCTCCCCCTTTTCCCAACGATTGCAAAACCTAATATATAAAAACTTAAAAGTGTTCACAATCCCTAAAATTTACTAACATCTTTTGGAATTATCTCGCTTTTCATTTGTGCATTGTGCATTTCCATTTTAGATGTATAATTTTTTCTTAAATCAAAACTTGAGTTTCAAATTTTCCCTTCATCTCCTAAAAAAAAAGTGATAAAAGAAAAATAGATCACAATGAAATTAAAATTTAGAGTTTATGTGTGGAAAAAATTTAAAGCAATAAAAAATGTAAGGAACGAAAATTTATTCACACACCACAAATGAACACAAAAGTTTTGTTTTCCAAATTTGCGAAATTCCACAAGTTCAAACCCAATAGTTTGGAATTTTATATGGAAGAAATTTTTCTACACATGTTTTAAAAAAGGATATGCATGCTTGAAACATGTTAAAGTTTCAAATGACCTATGGATCCAAACCATCTAAAGCGAATAATGAACGCTCATTAAATTCTCAATTGAATGTGCTATCGGATATTTACTTGAGTCAAACAAGCCATTATTTTGCCCATTTACAAAAAGCAGACCTAATGATCATATATGATTGAAAAGTGATTTATCATGTGTAACGGGCTATATTTTGGTAAGGAATGACTTATGTATTGGGAGTCAATACTCAGTTAGAAATCCCTGCCTCCCCCTTTTTTTGGCGATTAGAAAACCTAATATATAAAAACTAAAAAGAGTTTACAATCCCTAAAAATTATAGACACTTTTTGGAATTATCTCTTTACATTTGTGCATTGTGCGTTTCCATTTTAGATATACTTTTTTTCTTAAACCAAAACTTGAGTTTTCAGTTTTGCCTTCATCTCGCAAAACAAAAAAGAGTTAAAAGGCAAATAGATCACAACGAAATGAAAATTTTAGAGTTTATGAATGGAAAATATTTAAAGCAATAAAAAATGTAAGTAAATAAATTTTATTCACACACCATAAATGAACAAAAAAGTTTTGTTAGCCAAGTTTGGAAAAATTCACTAGTTCAACAACCCCAATCGATAGGATTTTTATCAGAAAGAAATTTTTCTACACATGTTTAAAAAAATGGATATGCATGCTGGAAACATGTTAAAGATGCAAATGACCTATGGTTCCAAACCTTTTAAAGTGAATAACAAACGCTCATTAAATTCTCAATTGAACATACGGTGGGATACTTTCCTGTGACAAACAAGCCATTATTTTGCCCATTTACAAAAAGCTAACGTATCGAACATAGATGTTTGTAAAATTATTTATCATGCGTAACTGGCTATAATTTTGTAAGGAATGATTTGTGGATTGGGAGTTAACACTCAGTTAAAAATCCCCCGCCTCCCCCTTTTCATGACGATTACAAAACCTAATAAATAAAAACTAAAAAGATTTTACAATACCTAAAAATTACAAACACTTTTTGGAGTTATCTCTCCCTCCATTTTAGATGTATTCTTTTTTATTAAATCAAAACTTGACTTTTAACTTTTCCCTTCATCTCGTAAACAAAAAAAGATAAATCGCAAATAGATCACTACAAAATGAAAATTTTAGAGTTTATGTATGGAAAAAATTTAAAGTAAAAAAAAAATGTAAGTGAAGAAAATTTATTCACACACCACAAATTAACACAAAAGTTTTGTTACTCAAGTTTGTCAAATTCTAGTATTTCAACCCCATTATCTTGGAATGTTATACGAAAGAGATTTTTCTACACATGTTTTAAAAAATGGATATTCATGCTTGAAACATGTTCAAGATGCAAATGACCTATAGATCCGAACCTTTTAAAGAGAATAACAAACGCTCATTCAATTATCAAGTAAACGTGCGGTGGCATATTTACCCGAGTCAAACCAGCCATTATTTTGTCCATTTACTAATAGCTAACCTAACGATCATATATGATTGTAAAGTAATTTATCATGCATAACGGGTTATATTTTTGTAATGAATGACTTATAGATTGGGAGTCAACACTCTGTTAAAAATCCTCCGCCTCCCCTTTTTCCCGATGATTGCAAAATCTAATATATAAAAAATAAAGAGAGTTTACAATCACAAAAAATTACAGACACTTAAAAAGATAAAAGGCAAATAGATAACAACGAAATGAAAATTTTAGAGTTTATGTATGGAAAAATTTTAAAACAATAACAAATGTATGTTAAGAAAATTTATTCACACACCACAAATGAACACAAAAGTTTTGTTATCCAAGTTTGGGAAATTCCACTAGTAAAACCCCAATTGCTTGGAATTTTATAAGAAAGAGATTTTTCTACACATGTTTTAAAAAATGGATATGCAAGCTTGAATCATGTTAATGATGCAAATGACCTATGGATCCAAACCTTTTAAAGAGAATAACAAACTCTCATTAAATTCTCGAGTCAACGTGCGGTGGGATATTTACCCGAATCAAACAAGCCATTATTTTGCCCATTTACAAAAAGCAAACCGACGATCATAGATGATTGTAAAGTTATTTATCATGCATAATGGGCTATATTTTTTTACGGAATGAATTATGGAATGGGAGTCAACTCTTAGTTAAAAATCCCCCGCCTCCCCCTTTTCCTAACGAATGCAAATCCTAATATATAAAAACTAAAAAATATTTACTATCCCTAAAATTTACTAACACTTTTTGGAATTATCTCTCACTTCATTTGTGCATTGTGTATTTCCATTTTAGATGTATACTTTTTTCTTAAATCAAAACTTGAGTTTTCACTTTTCCCTTCATCTCCTAAACAAAAAAGTGATAAAAGGCAAATAGATCACAACGAAATGAAAATTTTAGAGTTTATGTATGGAAAAAATTTAAATTAATAACTAATGTAAATAAAGAAAATTTATTCACGCACCACAAGCAAACACAAAAGATTTGTTATTCAAGTTTGGGAAATTTCACTAGTTCAACCCCAATAGCTTGGAATTTTATACGAAATAGATTTTTCTCCACAAGTTTTAAAAAATGGATATGCATGGTTGAAACATGTCAAAGATGCAAAAGACCTATACATCCAAACCTTTTAAAGAGAATAACAAACGCTGATTAAAATTTCAAGAGAACGTACGGTGGGATATTTACCCCTGTCAAACAACCCATTATTTTGCCATTTAAAAAAAGGTGACCAAACTATCATAGATGATTGTAAAGTGATTTATCTTGCATAACGGGCTATATTTTTATAGGAATGACTTATGGATTGCGAGTCAACACTCAATTAAAAATCCCCTGCCTCCCACATTTGCATACGATTGAGAAACCTAAGATATAAAAACTAAAGCGAGTTTACAATCCCTAAAAATTACAAACACTTTTATGAATTATATTTCTCTAAATTTATGCATTGTGCATTTCCATTTAAGATGCATAATTTTTTCTTAAATCAAAACTTGAGTTTTAACTTTTCCCTTCATCTCATAAACAAAAAGAGATAAAAGGCAAATAGATCACAATGAAATGAAAATTTTAGAGTTTATGTAGGGAAAACTTTAAAGCAATAAAAAATGTAAGTAATGAAAATTTATTCACACACCACAGATGAACACAAAAGTTTTGTTACCTAAGTTTGGGAAATTCCACTTGTTCTACCCCAACAACTTGGAATTTTATAAGAAAGAGATTTTTGTACACATGTTTTAAAAAATAGATATGCATGCTTGAAACATGTTAAAGACACAAATGATCTCTGGATCCAAACCTTTTAAAGAGAATAACAAACGCTCATTAAATTCTCAAGTGAACGTGCGGTGGGACATTTGACTGAGTCAAAAAAGCTATTGTTTTTTTCATTTACAAAAAGCCGACCTAACGATCATAGATGATTCTAAAGTGATTTATCATGCGTAACGGGCAATATTTTTTTAAGGAATGGCTTATGGATTGGGGGTCAACACTCAGTTAAATATCCCCTACCTCCCCCTTTTCCCGATTATTCAAAACCTAATATATAAAAATTAAAAAGATTTTAAAATCCCTAAAAATTACAGACACTTCTCTGAATTATCTCTCTCTACATTTGGGCATTGTTAATTTCCATTTTAGATGTATACTTTTTTCCTAAAGCAAAACTTGAGTTTTCACTTTTCCCTTTATCTCATAAACAAAAAAAAGATAAAAGGCAAATAGAACACAACGAAATGAAAATTTATAAGTTTATGTATGGAAAAAATTTAAAGCAATAACAAATGTAAGTAGAGAAAATTTATTCACACACCACAAATGAATACAAAAGTTTTGATATCCAAGTTTTGGAAATTCCACTAGTTTAACCCCAATAGCTTGGAAATTTATAAGAAAGAGATTTTTCTACACATACTTTAAAAAATGGAAATGCAAGTTTGAAACATGTTAAAGATGCAAATGACCTATGGATCCAAACCTTTTAAAGAGAATAACAAGCACTCATTAAATTCTCAAGTGAACGTGCGGTGGGATATTTACCCGAGTAAAACAAGACATTATTTTGCCCATTTAAAAAAAGCTGCCATAATGATCATAGATTATTTTAAAATGATTTATCATGCCTAACATGCTATATTTTTTTCAGGAATGAATTATGGATTGGGAGTCAACACTTAGTTTAAAATCTACCACCTCCCCCTTTTCTTGACGATTGAAAAACCTAATAAATAAAAATAAAAAAGATTTTAAAATCCCTAAAAATTACAGACACTTTTTGGAATTATCTCTCTCTATATTTGTGCATTGTGCATTTCCATTTTAGATGTATACTTTTTTCTTAGATAAAAACTTGAGTTTTCACTTTTGCCTTCATCTCGTAAACAAAAAAGAGATAAATGGCAAATAGAAACCAACAAAATGAAAATTTTAGAGTTTATCTATGGAAAAAATTTTAAGCAATAACAAAGGCAAGTAAAGAAAATTTATTCACACACCAAAAATGAACACAAAATTTTTATTATCCAAGTTTGGGAAATTCCACTTGTTCAACTCCAATAGCTTGGAAATTTAGTAGAAAGAGAGTTTTCTACACATGTTTTAAAAAATGGATATGCATGCTTGAAACAGGTTAAAGAGGCAAATGACCTATGGATCCAAACCTTTTAAAGAGAATAACAAACTCCCACTAAATTCTCAAGTGAACTTGCGGTGGGATATTTACCTGAGTCAAACAATCCATTATTTCGCCCATTTACAAAAAGCTCACCTAACGATCATAGATGATTGTAAAGTGATTTACCATGCATAACGGACTTTATCTCTACATTTGTGCATTGTACATTTCCATTTTAGATGAAATTTTTTTTCTTAAATCAAATCTTGAGTTTTCACATATCCCTTCATCTCGTAAACATGAAAGAGATAAAAGGCAAAAAGTTCACAATGAAATGAAAATTTTTGAGTTTATGTATGAAAAAAATTTAAAGCAATAAAAAATGGAAGTAAAAAAAATTTATTCACACACCACAAATGAACAAAACTATTTTTTTATCCAAGTTTGGGAAATGGCACTAGTTCAACCCCAATTGCTTGGAATTTTATAAAATAGATATTTTTCTACACATGTTTTAAAAAATGGATATGCATGCTTGAAACATGTAAACGATGCAAATAACCTATGGATCCAAACCTTTTAAAGAGAATAAAAAACACTCATTAAATTCTCAAGTGAACGTGCAGTGGGATATTTACCCAAGTAAAAAAAGCCATTATTTCACCCATTTAAAAAAACCTGCCCTAACAATCATAGATTAATGTAAAGTGATTTATCATGAGTAACGATCTATATTTTTGTAAGGAATGAATTATGGATTGGGAGTCAACACTTAGTTAAAAATCCTCGGCCTCCTCCTGTTCTCGATGATTGCAAACCTTAATATATAAAAACTAAAAGAGTTTACAATTCCTAAAAATTACAGACACTTTTTTGAATTATCTCTCTCTACATTTGTGCATTGTGCATTTCCATTTTAGATGTATACTTTTTTCTTAAATCAAAATTTCAGTTTTCACTTTTCCCTTCTTCTCGTTAACACAAAAGAGATAAAAGGCAAATAGATCACAATGAAATAAAGATTTTAGAGTATATAATGGAAAAAATTTAAAGCAATAAAAAATATAAGTAAAGAAAATTTATTCACACACCACAAATGAACACAAAAGTTTTGTTATCCAAGTTTGGGAAATTCCACTAGTTCAACCTCAATTGCTTGGAATTTTATAAGAAAGAGATTTTTCTACACATATTTTTAAAAAAAGATATGCATGCTTGAAACATGTTAAAGATGCAAATGACCTATGGATCCAAACCTTTTTAATGAGAATAACAAACACTCTTTAAATTCTCAAGTGAACGTGTGAAGGGATATTTTCCCGAGTCAAGCAAACCATTATTTTTCCCATATAAAAAAAGTTGACCTAACAATCATAGATGATTGTAAAGTGAATTATCATGCGTAAATGACTGTATTTTTTTAAGGAATGACTTAACGATTGTGAGTCAACACTTAGCTAAAAATTCCCCACCTCCCCCTTTTCCCGACGATTGCAAAACCTAATATATAAAAATTAAAACAATTTTACAATCCCTAAACATTATAGACACTTTTTGGAATTTTCTCTGTACATTTGTGCATAGTACATTTCCATTTTACCTGTATAGTTTTTTCTTAAATCAAAATAGGAGTTTTCACTTTTCCCTTCATCTCGAAAAAAAAAAGAGATAAAAGGAAAATAGATCACAACGAAATGAAAATTTTAGAGTTTATGTATGAAAAAAATTTAAATCAATAAAAAATGTAAGTAAATAAATTTTATTCACACACCACAAATTAACACAAAATGTTTTATATCCAAATTTGGAAAATTCAGCTAGTTCAACCCCAATAGCTTGGAATTTTGTAAAAAAATGATTTTTTTACACATGTTTTAAAAAATTGATATCCATGCTGGAAACATGTTAAAGATGCAAATGACCTATGGATCCAATCCTTTTATAGAGAATAACAAACGCTCATTAAATTCTCAAGTGAACGTGAGGTGGGATATTTACCCGAGTCAAACAAGCCATTCTTTTGCCCATTTACAAAAAGCTGATCTAACGATTATAGATGATTGTAAAGTGATGTATCATGCATAACTGGCTATATTTTTGTAAGGAATGACTTATAGATTCGGAGTCAACACTTAGTTAAAAATCCCCCGCCTGCCCCTTTTCCCTACGATTGCAAAACCTAATATTTAAAAACTAAAATGAATTAACAATCCCTAAACATTACAAACACGTTTTGGAATTATCTCTCTCTACATTTGTGCATTGTGCATTTCCATTTTAGATGTGTACTTTTTTCTTAAATCAAAACTAGAGTTTTCACTTTTCCCCTCATCTTGTAAATAAATAAGAGATAAAAGGCAAATAGATCACAACGAAATCAAAATTTTAGAGTTCATGTATGGGAAAAAATTAAAGCAATAACAAATGTATTTAAAGAAAATATTTTTCACACACCACAAATGAAGAAAATATTTTTGTTATCCAAGTTTGGGAAATTCCACTACTTCAACTCCAATAGATTGGAATTTTATAAGAAAGAAATTTTTCTACACAAGTTTTAAAAAATGGATATGCATGTTTGAAACATGTTAAAGATGAAAATGACCTAGGGATGAAAACCTTTTAAAGAGAATAACAAACGCTCATTAAATTCTCAAGTGAACTTGCGGTGGGATATTTACCCGAGTAAAACAAGCCATTATTTTACCCATTAAAAAAAAGTTGCCCTGATGATCATAGATTATTGTAAAGTGATTTATCATGCATAACAAACGATATTTTTTTGAGGAATGAATTATGGATTGGGAGTCAACACTCAGTTAAAAATTCACCGCCTCCCCCTTTTCCCGACGATTGAAAAATCTAATATATAAAAACTAAAAGAGTTTACAATCCTTAAAAATTAATGACATTCTTTGGAATTATCTCTCTCTACATTTCTACATTGTTCGTTTCCATTTTAGATGTATACTTTTTTCTTAGATCAAAACTTGAGTTTTCACTTTTCCCTTCATCTCGTAAACAAAAAAGAGATAAAAGGTAAAAAGATGACAACAAAATGAAAATTTTAGAGTTTATGTATGGAAAAAATTTAAAGTAATAACAAAGGCAAGGAAAGAAAATTTATTCACACATCAAAAATGACCACAAAAGTTTTATTATCCAAGTTTTGGAAATTCCACTTGTTCAATACCAATAGCTTGGAATTTATTAGAAAGAGATTTTTCTAGTCATGTTTTAAAAATGGATATGCATGCTTGAAAAAATTAAAGATGCAAAAGACCTATATATCCAAACTTTTTAAAGATAATAACGAACGCCCATTAAATTCTCAAGTGAACGTGTGGTCAAATATTTACCCGAGTCAAACATGCCATTATTTCCCCCATTTACAAAAAGCTGACCTAACGATCATAGATGAATGTAAAGTGATTTATCATGCGTAACGGGCTATATTTTTTTATGGAATGACTTATGGATTTGGGGTCAACACTCAGTTAAAAATCCCACGCCTCCCCTTTTTCCTGATGGTTGCAAAACCTAATATATAAAAACTAAAAAGATTTTACATTCTCTAAAAATTACAGACACTTTTCTGAATTGTCTCTCTCTACATTTGGCCATTGTTCTTCTTAAATCAAAACTTGAGTGTTCAGTTTTCCCTTCATCTCATAAACAAAAAAGAGAAAAAAGGCAAAAAGATCACAACGAAATGAAAATTTAAGAGATTATGTATTGAAAAAGTTTAAAGTAATAAAATATGTAATTAAATAAAATTTATTCACACACCACAAATGAACACAAAATTTTTGATATCCAAGTTTGGGAAATTCCACTAGTTCAACCCCTATAGCTTTGAATTTTGTAAGAAACATATTTTTCTACACATGTTTTAAAAAATGGATATGCATGCATGAAACATGTTAAAGAAGCAAATGACCTATCGATCCAAATATTTGAAAGAGAATAACAAACGCTCATTAAATTCTCAAGTGAACGTGCGGTGGGATATTTACCCGAGTAAAAAAACCATTATTTTGCCATTGACAAAAAGCTGACCTAACGATTATAGTTGATTGTAATGTGATTTAGCATGCATAACAGGCTATATTTTTGTAAGGGATGACTTATGGATTCGGAGTCAACACTCAGTTAAAAATACCCCGCCTCCCCCTTTTTCCATCGATTGCAAAACCTAATATATAAAAAAAAAATTAACAATCCCTAAAAATTATAGACACTTTTTGGAATTATCTCTCTGTACATTTGTGCATTGTGCATTTCCATTTTAGATATATATTTTTTTCTTAAATCAAAAATTGAGTTTTCACTTTTCCCTTCATCTCGTAAATAAAAAAGAGATAAAAGGTAAATAGATCACAACGAAATGAAAATTTTAGAGTTTATGTAAGGAAAAAACTTAAGCAATAACAAATGTATTTAAAGAAAATTTATTCACACACCACAAATGAACACAAAAGTTTTTTTATCCATGTTTAGGAAATTTCACTAGTTCAACCCCAATAGCTTCGAATTTTATTAAAAAGAGATTTTTCTACACATGTTTCAAAAAATAGATATGCATGTTTGAAACATGTTAAAGATGCAAATGACCTATGGATCCAAACCTTTTAAAGAGAATAAAAAATGCTCATTAAATTCTCAAGTCAACATGCGGTGGGATATTTATCCGAGTAAAACAAGCCATTATTTTGCCCATTTAAAAAATTCTGCCCTAACGATTAGAGATGATTGTAAAGTGATTTATCATGCGTAACAGGCTATATTTTTTTAAGGAATGAATTGTGGATTGGGAGTCAACACTCAATTAAAAATCCACCCCCTCCCACTTTTCCCAACGATTGAAAAATTGAATATATAAAAACTAAAAAAAGTTTACAATCCCTAAAAATTAAAGACACTTTTTGGAATTATCTCTTTCTACATTTGTGCATTGTGCATTTTCATTTTAGATGTATACTTTTTTCTTAGATAAAAACTTGAGTTTTCACTTTTCCCTTCATCTCGTAAACAAAAAAGAGATAAAATGCAAATAGATCACAACGAAATGAAAATTTTAGAGTTTATGTATGGAAAAAATTTAAAGCAATAACAAAGGCAAGTAAAGAAAATTTATTCACACACCAAATATGAACACAAAAGTTTTATTATTCAAGTTTGGGAAATTCCACTTGTTCAACCCCAATAGCTTGGAACTTTATTAGAAAGAGATTTTTCTACACATGTTTTAAAAAATGGATATCCATGCTTGAAACATGTTAAATATGAAAAATACCAATGGATCCAAAATTTTTAAAGAGAATAACAAACACCCATTAAATTCTATTAACGTGCGGTGGGATATTTAACCTAGTCAAACAAGCCATTATTTCGCCCATTTACAAAAATCTGACCTAACAATCATAGATGATTGTAAAGTGATTTATCTTGCATAACGGGCCATATTTTTTTAAGGAATGACTTATGGATTGGAGTCAAGACTCAGTTCAAAATCCCCCCCCCCCCCCCCCCCCCCCTTTTCCCGACGATTGCAAAACCTAATATATAAAAACTAAAAAGAGATTACTACCCCTAAAAATTAGAGACACTTTTTGAAATTATCCGTCTCTTCATTTGTGAATTGTGCGTTTCCATTTTACATGTATACTATTTTCTTAAATCAAAACTTGAGTTTTCACTTTACCCTTCATATCGTAAACCAAAACGAGATAAAAAGCAAATAGATAGTAACGAAATGAAAATTTTAAAGTTTATGTATAGAAAAAATTTAAAGCAAACAAATGTAAGTGAAGAAAATTTATTCACACACCAGAAATGAACACAAAAGTTTTGTTATCCAAGTTTGGGAAAATCCACTACTTCAACCCCAATAGCTTAGAATTTTATAACAAAGAGAGTTTTCTACACATGTTTTAAAAAAAGGATATGCATGCCTGAAACCTGTTAAAGATGCAAATTACCTATGGATCCAAACCTTTTAAAGAGAATAAGAAACGCTCATTAAATTCTCTAGTGAACATGCGGTGGTATATTTACCCGAGTCAAACAAGCCATTATTTTTCACATTTACAAAAAGCTGACCTAACGATCATAGATGATTGTAAAGTGATTTATCATGCGTAACAGGCTATATTATTTTAAAGAATGACTTATGGATTGGGAGTCAACACTCATTTAAAAATCCCCCGCCTCCCCCTTTTCCCGACAATTGCAAAACCTAATATATAAAAACTAAAAATAGTATACAACCCCTAAGAATTACAGACACTTTTTGGAATTATCTCTCTTTAAATTTGAGCATTGTGAATTTCCATTTTAGATGTATATTTTTTTCTTAAATCAAAACTTGAGTTTTCACCTTGCCCTTCATCTCGTAAAGAAGAAAGAGATAAAAGACAAATAGATCACAATGAAATGAAAATTTTAGAGTTTACGTATGAAAAAAATTTACACCAATAACTAATGTAAGTAAAGAAAGTTTATTCACACACCACAAATCAACACAAAAGTTTTGTTATCTAAGTTTGGGAAATTGCACTAGTTAAATCCCAATAGCTTTGAATTTTAAAATAAAGAGATTTTTCTACACATGTTTTAAAAAATGGAAATGCATGCTTGAAACATGTTAAAGATGCAAATGACATATGGATCCAAACCTTTTAAAGAGAATAATAAACGCTCATTAAATTCTCTAGTGAACCTGTGGTGGGATATTAACCTCTAGAAAAACAAGCCATTATTTTGCACATTTAAAAAAAGTTGCCATAAGGATCGTAGATGATTTTAATGTGATTTTTCATGCGTAACGGACTATATTTTTGTAAGGAATGAATTATGGATTGGGTGTCAACACTCAGCTAAAAATCCCCGGCTGCCCCCTTTTCTCAATGATTGCAAAACCCAATATATAAAAATTAAAAAGAGTCTACAATCCTTAAAAATTATAGAAACTTTTTTGAATTATCTCTCTCTACATTTGTGCATTGTGCATTTCCATTTTAGATGTATACTTTTTTATTAAATCAAAACTTCAGTTTTCACTTTTCCCTTCATCTCGTTAACACAAAAGAGATAAAAAGGCAAATAGATCACAACGAAATAAAAATTTAAGAGTTTATGTATGGAAAAAATATATAGCAATAACAAATATAGGTAAAGAAAATTTATTCACACACCACAAATGATCACAAAAGTTTTGTTATCCAAGTTTGGGCAATTCCACTAGTTCAATCCCAATAGCTTGGAATTTTATATGAAAGAGAATTTTTCTACACATATTTTTAAAAAAGGATATGCATGCTTGAAACATGTTAAAGACACAAATGACCTATGGATCAAAACCTTTTAAAGGGAATAACGAATGCATATTAAATTCTAAAGTGAACGTGCGGTGGCATATTTACCCGAGTCAAACAACCATTATTTTGCCCATATACAAAAAGCTGACCTAACAATCATAGATGATTGTAAAGTGATTTATCATGTGTAACCGGTTGTATTTTTAAAGGAATGACTTGTCGATTGGGAGTCAACACTCAGGTAAAAATCCCCCACCTCCCTCTTTTCCCGACGATTGCAAAACCTAATATATAAAAATTAAAAAAAATTCACATTCCCTAAACATTATAAACACTTTTTGGAATTATCCCTCTCTACATTTGTGCATTGTATATTTCCATTTTAGATGTATACTTTTTTCTTAAATCAAAATGGGAGTTTTCACAGTTCCCTTCATCTCGTAAACAAAAAAGAGATAAAAGGCAAACAAATCACGACGAAATGAAAATTTTAGAGTTTATGTATGAAAAATATTTAAAGCAATAACAAATGTAAGTAAAGATAATTTATTCACACACCACAAATGAACACCAAAGTTTTGTTGTCCAAGTTTGGGAAATTCCACTAGTTCAACCCCAATATCCTGGAATTTTATAAGAAAGAGATTTTTCTCCACATGTTTTAAAAAGTGGATATGCTTGCTTCAAACAAGTTAGAGATGCAAATGACCTATGGATCCAAGCCTTTTAAAGTGAATAACAAACGCTCATTAAATTCTCAAGTGAACGAGTGAAGAGATATTTACCCGAGTCAAACTAGCCATTATTTTGCCCATTTACAAAAAGTTGACCAAACGATCATAGATGATTGTAAAGGGATTTATCATATGTAGCAAGCTATATTATTTTAAAGAATGACTTATGGATTGGTAGTCAAACACTCAGTTAAAAATCCCCCGACTTCCCCTAATATATAAAACAAATAACAGTATACAACCACTAAAAATTATAGACACTTTTTGGAATTATCTCTCTCTAAATTTGAGCATTGTGCATTTCCATTTCAGATGTATAATTTTTTCTAAATCAAAACTTCAGTTTGCACCTTCCCTTCATCTCGTAAATAAGAAAGAGATAAAAGGCAAATAGATGACAACGAAATGAAAATTTTAGAGTTTATGGAAAAAATTTTAAGCAATAAGAAATATAAGTAAAAAAAATTTATTCACACACCACAAATGAGTACAGAAGTTTTGTTGTACAAGTTTGGGAAATTGCACTAGTTCAACCCCAATAGCTTGGAATTTTATAAGAAAGAGATTTTTCTACACATCTTTTAAAAAATAGATATGCTTGCTTGAAACACATTAACGATGCAAATGACCAATGAATCCAAACCTTTTAAAGAAATAAAAAATGCTCATTAAATTCTCAAGTGAACGTGCGGTGGGATATTTACCTCGAGTAAAACTAGCCATTATTTTGCCCATTTAAAAAAAGCTGACTTAACAATTGTAGATGATTGTAAAGTGATTTATCATGCATAGCGGGCTATATTTTTTTAAGGAATGAATTATGGAATGGAGTCAACGCTCAGTTAAAAATCCCAGGCCTCCCCCTTTTCTCGATGATTGCAAAACTTAATATATAAAAACTAGAAAGAGTTTACAATGCCTAAAACTTATAGACGCTTTTCTGAATTATCTCTCTCTACATTTGTGCATACTTTTTTCTTAAATCAAAACTTCAGTTTTAAATTTTCCTTTCATCTCGTTAACACAAAAGAGATAAAAGGAAATACATCACAACGAAATAAAAATTTTAGAGTTTATATACGGAAAAAATTTAAAGCAATAACAAGTATAAGTAAAAAAAATTTATTCGCACACCACAAATGAACACAAAAGTTTTGTTATCCAAGTTTGGAAAATTCCACTAGTTCAATCCCAATCGCTTCTAATTTTATAAGAAAGAAATTTTTCTACCCATATTATGAAACAAATATGCATGCTTGAAACATGTTAAAGATGCAAATGACCTATGGATCAAAACCTTTTAAAGAGATTAACAAATGCTTATTAAATTCTCAAGTGAACGTGTTCTGGTATATTTACCCGAGTCAAACAAGCCATTAATTTACCCATATACAAAAAGTTGACCTAAGGATCATAGGTGGTTGTAAAGTGATTTATCATGCGTTATCAGCAGTATTTCTTAAGGAATGACTTATCGATTGGGAGTCAACACTCTGGTAAAAATCCCCCACCTCCCTCTTTTCCCGACGATTGCAAAACCTAATATATAAAAATGAAAATGTTTACATTCCCTAAAAATTATTGACACTTTTTGGAGTTATCTCTCCCTATATTTGTGCATTTTACATTTCCATTTTAGATGTATACTTTTTTCTTAAATCAAAATGGGAGTTTTCACTTATCCCTTCATCTCGTAAAAAAAAAAGAGATATAAGGCAAATATATCATAACGAAATCAAAATTTTAGAGTTTATGTATGAAAAAACTTTAAAGCAACAACAAATGTAAGTAAATAAAATTTATTCACACACCGCAAATGAACACAAAATTTTTGTTATCCAAGTTTGGAAATTCCACAAGTTCTACCCCAATAGCTTGGAATTTTACAAGAAAGAGATTTTTCTACACATGTTTTAAAAAATGGATATGCATGCTTCAAACATGTTAAAGATGCGAAAGACCTATGGATCCAAACCTTTTAAAGAGAATAACAAACGCTCGTTAAATTCTCTAGTGAACGTGCGGTTGGATATTTAACGAGTCAAACAAGCTATTATTTTGGTCATTTACAAAAAGCTGACCTAATGATCATATACGATTGTAATGTGATTTATCATGCGTAATGGGCTATATTTTTGTAAGGAATGACTAATGGATTGGGGATCAACACTTAGTTAAAAATCCCCCACCTCCCCCTTTTCCTGATGATTGCAAAACCTAATATATAAAAACTAGAAAGATTTTACAATCCCTAAAACTTACAGACCCTTTTCTAACTTATCTCTTTCTACATTTGTGCAATGTTCATTTCCATTTTAGATGTATACGTTTTTCTTAAATCAAAACTTGAGTTTTCACTTTTCCCTTCATCTCATAAACAAAAAAGAGATAAAAGGCAAATAGATCACAAAGAAATGAAAATTTTAGAGTTTATGTATGGAAAAAATTTAAAGCTATATCAAATGTAAGTAAAGACAATTTATTCACACACCACAAATGAACACAAAAGTTTTGTTATCCAAGTTTGGGAAATTCCTCTAGTTCAACCCCAATAGCTTGGAATTTTGTACGAAACAGATTTTTCTACACATGTTTTAAAAAATTGATATACATGCTTGTAACATGTTAAAGATGCAAATGACCTATGGATCCAAACCTTTTAAAGAGAATAACAAACGCTCATTAAATTCACAAGTGAACAGCAGTGGGATATTTACCTCAGTGAAATAAGCTATTATTTTGCCCATTTACAAAAAGTTGACCAAATGATTATAGATGATTGTAAAGTTATTTATCATGCGTAACGGGCTATATTTTTGTAAGGAATGACTTATGGATTCGGAGTCAACACCCAGTTAAAAATCCCACTTCTCCCATTCTCCCGACGATTGTAAAACCTAATATATAAAAACTAAAATGAGTTTGCAGTCCCTAAAAATTGCATACACTTTTTGAAATTATCTCTCTCTACATTTTTGCTTAATGCATTACCATTTTAGATGTATAATTTTTTCTTAAATCAAAACTTGAGTTTTCAGTATTCCCTTCATCTCCTAAGAGAAAAAGATATAAAAGGCAAATAGATCACAATGAAATGAAAATTTTGGAGTTTATGCATGGAAAAAAATTAAAGCTATAACAAATGTATTTAAAGAAAAAAATTTCACACACCACAAATGAACACTAAAGTTTTCTTATCCAAGTTTTGGAAATTCCACTAGTTTAACCCCAATAGCTTGGAATTTTATAAGAAAGAGATTTTTCTACACGTGTTTTAAAAAATGGATATGCCTGTTTGAAACATGTTAAAGATGCAAATGACCTATGGATCCAAACCTTTTAAAGAGAATAACATACGCTCATTAAATTCTCAAGTGAACGTGTGGTAGGATATTTACCCGAGTAAAACTAGCTATTATTTTGCCCATTTAAAAAAAGCTGCCCTAATGATCATAGATGATTGTAAAGTGATTTATCATGCGTAACTGGCCATATTTTTTTAAGGAATGAATTATGGATTGGGAGTCAACACTCATTAAAAATCCACCACCTCCCCCTTTTCCCGATGATTGAAAAACCTAATATATAAAAAAAAACGATTTTACAATCCCTAAAAAATACAAATACTTTTTGGAATTATCCCTCTCTATATTTGTGCATTGTGCGTTTCTATTTTAGATGTATACTTTTTTCTTAAATCAAAACTTGAGTTTTCACTTTTCCCTTCACCTCGTAAAAAAAAAAAAGAGATAAAAGGCAAATAGAACACAACGAAATGAAAATTTTAGAGTTTATGTATGGAAAATATTTAAAGCAATAATAAAGGCAAGTAAATAAAATTTATTCACACACCAAAAATGAACACAAGTTTTATTATCCAAGTTTTCGAAATTCCACTTGTTCAACCCTAATAGCTTGGAAATTGTTATGCATGCTTGTACCATGTTAAAGATGCAAAAGCCCGATGGATCCAAACCTTTAAAAAGAATAATTAACGCCCATTAAATTCTCTGAACGTGCGGTGGGATATTTACCCAAGTCAAACATGTCATTATTTCGCCCATTTACCAAAAGCTGACCTAACGATCATAGATGATTGTAAAGTGATTTATCATGCAAAACGGGCTATATTTTTGTAAGGAATGACTTATGGATTGGGAGTCAACACTCAATTAAAAATCCCCCTCCTCCCCCTTTTCCCGACGATTGGAAAACCTAATATATAAAAAGTAAAACCAGTATACAACCCCTAATAATTACTTACAAATTTTTGAATTATCTCTCTCTAAATTAGAGCATTGTGCATTTCCATTTTAGATGTATACTTTTTTCTTAAATCAAAACTTGAGTTTTCACCTTGCCCTTCATCTCGTAAACAAGAAAGAGATAAAAGGCAAATAGATCAATACCAAATAAAAAATTTAGAGTTTATGTATGGAAAAAATTTAAAGCAATAACAAATATAAGTATAGAAAATTTATTCACACACCACAAATGAAGACAAAAGTTTTGTTATCCAAGTTTTGGAAATTGCACTAGTTCAACCCCAATAGCTTGGAATTTTATAAGAAAGAGATTTTTCTACACATGTTTTAAAAAATTGATATGCATGCTTGAAATATGTTAAAGATGCAAAGGACTTATGGATCCAAACCTTTTAAAAAGAATAACAAACGCTCATTAAATTCTCAAGTGATCGTGCGGTGGGATATTTACCTCGAGTAAAATAACCCATTATTTTGCCCATTTTGAAAAAGCTACCCTAACGATCGTAGATGATTGTAAAGTGATTTATCATGCGTAACGGGCTACATTTTTGTTAGAAATGAATTTTGGATTGGGAGTCAAAACTCAGTTAAAAATTCCCGGCCTCCCCCTTTTCTCGATGATTGCAAAACCTAATATATAAAAACTAAAAAGAGTTTTCAATCCCTAAAAATTACAAAGACTTTTTCTGAATTATCTCTCTCTACATATGTGCATTGTGCATTTCCATTTTAGATCTATAGTTTTTTCTTAAATCAAAACTTCAATTTTCACTTTTCCGTTCATCTTCTTAACACGAAAGAGATAAAAGGCAAATAGATCACAAAGAAATAAAAATTGTAGAGTTTGTGTTTGGAAAAAATTTAAATCAATAACTAATATAAGTAAAGTAAAATTTAATCACACACCACAAATGAACAGAAAAGTTTTGTTATCCAAGTTCGGGAAATTCCTCTAGTTCAATCCCAATAGCATGGAATTTTATAAGAAAGAGATTTTTCCACTCATATTTAAAAAAAAAAAGATATGCATGCTTGAAACATGTTAAAGACGGAAATGACCAATGGATCAAAGCCTTATAAAAAGAATAGCAAACGCTTATTAAATTCTAAAGTAAACGTGCGGTGGGATATTTACCCGAGTCAAACAAGCCATTATTTTGCCCATATAAAAAAAGCATACATAACGATCATAGATGTTTGTAAAGTGATTTATCATGTGTAACGGGCTATATATTTGTAAGGAATGACTTATAGATTGGGGGTAAACACAATTAAAAATCCCCTGCCTCCCCCTTTTCCCAACGACTGTAAAACCTAATATATAAAAACTAAAAAGATTTTACAATCCTTAAAAAATAAAGACACTTTTCTGCATTATCTCTCTCTACATTTGTGCGTTGTTCATTTCCATTTTAGATGTATACTTTTTTCTTAAATCAAAACTTGAGTTTTCACTTTTCCCTTCTTCTTGTAAACAAAAAAGGGATAAAAGGCAAATAGATCACAAAAAAATGAAAATTTTAGAGTTTATGTATGTAAAAATTTTAAAGAAATAACAAATGTAATTAAAGAAAAAGTTTTGTTATCCAAATTTTCGGAAATTCCACTTGTTCAACCCCAATAGGTTGGAATTTTATAAGAAAGAGATTTTTCTTCACATGTTTTTGAAAATAGATATGCCTGCCTGAAACATGTAAAAGATGCAAATTACCTAAGGATCCAAACCTTTTAAAGAGAATAACAAAGGCTCATTAAATTCTCAAGTGAATGTGCAGTGGTATATTTACCCGAGTCAAACAAGCCATTATTTTGCCCATTAACAAAAAGTTGACCTAGCGATTATAGATGATTGTCAAGTGATTTATCATGCTTAACGGGCTATATTTTTGTTTGGAATGACATATGGATTCAGAGTCAACACTCGGTTAAAAATCCCCCGCCTCCCCCTTTTCCGGACGATTGCAAAACCTAATATATAAAAAATAAAAAGAGTTTACAATCCCTAAAAGTTACAAACACTTTGTGGAATTATCTCTCTCTACATTTGCGCATTGTGCGTTTCCATTTTAGATGTATACATTTTTTCTTTGATCAAAACTTGAGTTTTCACTTTTCCCTTCATCTCGTAAACAAAAAAGAGATAAAAGGCAAATAGATGAAACCAAAATGAAAATTTTAGAGTTTATGTATGGAAAAAATTTAAAGCAATAACAAAGAAAAGTAAAGAAAATTTATTCACACACTAAAAATGAACACAAAAGTTTTATTATCCAAGTTTGGGAAATTCCACTTGTTAAACCCCAATAGCTTGGAATTTTATTAGAAAGAGATTTTTCTACACATGTTTTAAAAAATAGATATGCATGCTTGAAACATGTTAAAGATGAAAATGACCTATGGATCCAAACCTTTTATAGAGAATAACAAATGCCCATTAAATTCTCAAGTGAACGTGCAGTCGGATATTTACCCGAGTCAAACAAGCCATTATTTTTCCCTTTTACAAAAAACTGACCTAACGATAATAGATGATTGTAAAGTGATTTATCATGCGTTACGGGCTATATTTTTGTAAGGAATGACTTATGGATTGGGAGTCAACACTCAGTTAAAAATCTCCCACCTCCCCCTTTTCCGGATGATTGCAAAACCTAATATATAAAAAACTAAACAGATTTTACAATCCCTAAAAATTACAGACACTTTTCTGAATTATCTCTCACTACATTTGTGCATTGTTCATTTCCATTTTAGATGTATACTTTCTTCTTAAATCAAAACTTCAGTTTTCACTTTTCCCTTATTCTCATATAGAAAAAAAAAAAGATAAAAGGCAAATAGATCACAACGAAATGAAAATTTTAGAGTTTATGTACGGAAAAAGTTTAAAGCAATAAAATATGTAAGTAAATAAAATTTATTCACACACCACAAATGAACACAAAAGTATTGAGATCCAAGTTTTTGAAATTCCACTAGTTCAACCCCAATAGCTTTGAATTTTGTAAGAAACAAATTTTTCTACACATGTTTAAAAAAATGGATATGCATGCTTGAAACATGTTAAAGATGCAAATGACCTATGGATCCAAACCTTTTAAAGAGAATCACAAACGCTCATTAAATTCTCAAGTGAACGTGCGGTGGGATATTTACCCGAGTCAAACAAGCCATTATTTTGGCCTTTACAAAAAGCTGACCTAACAATTGTAGATAATTGTAATGTGATTTATCATGCGTAACGGGCTATATTTTTTTAAGGAATGACTTATGGATACGGAGTCAACACTCAGTTAAAAATCACCTGCCTCCCCCTTTTCCCGACGATTGCAAAACCAATATATAAAAACTAAAATGAGTTAACAATCCCTAAAAATTACAGATACTTTTTGGAATTATCTCTCTCTACATTTGTGCATTGTGCATTTCCACTTTAGATGTATACTTTTTTCTAAAATCAAAACTTGACTTTTCACTTTTCCCTCCATCTTATAAATAAAAAAGAGATAAAAGGCAAATATATCTCAACAAAATGAAAATTTTAGAGTTTATGTAAGAAAAAAACATTAAAGAAATAAAAAATGTATTTAAAGAAAATTTATTCACACACCACAAAAGAACACAAAAGTTTTGTTATCGAAGTTTGGGAAATTCCACTAGTTCAACCCAAATAGCTTCGAATTTTATAAGAAAGAGAATTTTTTACACATGTTTTAAAAAATGGATATGCATGTTTGAAACATGTTAAAGATGCAAATGACCTATGGATCCAAACCTTTTAAAGAGAATAAAAAGCGTTCATTAAATTCTCTAGTCAACGTGCGGTGGTATATTTACCCAAGTCAAACAAGCCAATATTTTACACATTTACAAAAAGTTGACCTAACGATCATAAATGATTGTAAAGTGATTTCTCATGCGTAACATGCTATATTATTTTAAATAATGACTTATGGATTGGGAGTCAACACTCAGTTAAAAATCCCCCACCTCCCCCTTTTCTCGACGATTATAAAATGTAATATATAAAAAGTAAAAATAGTATACAACCCCTAAAAATTACATAAACATTTTTCAATTATCTCTCTCTAAATTAGAGCATTGCGCATTTTCATTTTAGATGTATACTTTTTTATTAAATCAAAACTTGAGTTTTCACCTTGCCCTTCATTGCGTAAACAAGAAAGAGATAAAAGGCAAAAAGATACAACAAAATAAAAATTTTATAGTTTATGTATGAAAAAAATTTAAAGAAATAACAAATATAAGTATAGAAAATTTATTCACACACCACAAATGAACACGAAAGTTTTGTTATCCAAGTTTGGGAAATTGCACTAGTTCTACCCCAATAGCTTGGAATTTTATAAGAAACAGATTTTTCTACACATGTTTTAAAAAATGAATATGCATGCTTAAAACATGTTAAAGAGGCAAAGGACCTATGGATCCAAACCTTTTAAAGAGAATAACAAACGCTCATTAAATTCTCAAGTGAACATGCGGTGGGATATTTACCTCGAGTAAAATAGGCCATTATTTTGCCCATTTTAAAAAAGTTGCCCTAACGATCTTAGATGATTGTAAAGTGATTTATCATGCGTAATGAGCTACAGTTTTTTAAGGAATGAATTTGGATTCGGAGTCAACACTCAGTTAAAACCCCCCGACCTCCCCCTTTTCTCGATGATTGCAAAACCTAATATATAAAAACTAAAAAGAGTTTACAATCCCTAAAAATTGCAAAGACTTTTTCTGAATTATCTCTCTCTACATTTGTGCATTGTGCATTTCCATTTTAGATGTATATTTTTTTCTTACATCAAAACTTCTGTTTTCACTTTTCCTTTCATCTCGTTAACACGAAAGAGATAAAAGGCAAATAGATCACAATGAAATAAAAAATTTAGAGTCTATGTATGGAAAAAATTTAAGTCAATAACAAATATAAGTGAAGTAAAATTTAATCACACACCAAAAATGAACACAAAAGTTTTGTTATCCAAGTTTGGGAAATTCCACTAGTTCAATCCCAATAGCTTGGAATTTTATAAGAAAGAGATTTTTCTACACATATTTTAAAAAAAACAATATGCATGCTTGAAACATGTTAAAGACGCAAATGACCTATGGATCAAAACCTTATAAAGAGAATAACAAACGCTTATTAAATTCTCAAGTGAACTTGCGGTAGGATATTTACCCTAGTCAAACAAGCCATTATTTTGCCCATATTCAAAAAGCTAACCTAACGATCATAGATGATTGTAAAGTGATTTATCATGCATAACCGGCTGTACATTTTAAGGAATGACTTATCGATTGGGAGTCAACAATCAAGTAGAAATCCCCCACTTCCCTCTTTTCCCGATGATTGCAAAACCAAATATATAAAAATTAAAAAACGTTTACAATCCTTAAACATTATAGGCACTTTTTAGAATTTCCCTCTCTGCAATTGTGCATTGTACATTTCCATTTTAGATGTATACTTTTTTCTTAAATCAAAATGGGAGTTTTCACTTTTCCCTTCATCTCGCAAACAAAAAGGAGATCGAAGGCAAATAGATCACAACGAAAAGAAAATCTCAGAGTTTATGTATGAAAAAACTTTAAAGCAATAAAAAATGTAACTAAAGAAAATTTATTCACACACCACAAATGAACACAAAAGTTTTGTTGTCCAAGTTTGGGAAATTCCATTACTTCAACCCCAATAGCTTGGAATTTTATAAGAAAGAGATTATTCTACACATGTTTTAAAAAATGGATATGCCTGCTTCAAACATGTTAAAGATGCAAATGACCTATAAATCCAAACCTTTTAACGAGAATAACTAACACTCGTTAAATTCTCAAGTAACTTGCTGTGGGATATTGACCCGAGTCAAACAAGCCATTATTTTGCCCATATAAAAAAAGCTGACCTGACGATCGTGGATGATGGTAAAGTGATTTATCAAGTGTAACGGGCTATACATTTGTAACGAATGACTTATCGATTGGGGGTCAACACTCAGTTAAAAATCCCCCGCCTCCCCTTTTTCCCAACAATTGCAAAACCTAATATATAAAAACTAAAAAGATTTTACAATCCCTAAAAAATACAGACACTTTTCTGAATTATCTCTCTCTACATTTGTGCATCGTTCATTTTCATTTTAGATATACACTTTTTTCTTAAATCAAAACTTAAGTTTTCACTTTTCCCTTCATCTCGTAAACAAAAAAGAGATAAAAGGCAAATAGATCACATAGAAATGAAAAAAATTTAAAGAAATAAAAAATGTAAGTAAAGAAAATTTATTCACACACCCCAAATGAACAAAAAAGTTTTTTATCCATGTTCAAATTCCACTAGTTCCATCCCAATAGCTTGGAATTTTATAAGAAAGAGATTTTTCTTTTCATGTTTTAAAAAATAGATATGCATGCCTGAAACATGTTAAAGATGCAAATTACCTAAGGATCGAAACCTTTTAGAGAGAATAACAAATGCCAATTAAATTCTCAAGTGAACGTGCGGTGGTATATTTACCCGAGTCAAACAAGCCATTATTTTGCCCATTTACAAAAAGCTGACCTAACGATTATAGATGATTATAAAGTGATTTATCATGCGTAACGGGCTATATTTTTTCGTGGAATGACTTATGGATTCGGAGTCAACACTCAGTTAAAAATCCCCCGCCTCCCTCTTTTCCCGATGATTGCAAAACCTAATATATAAAAACTAAAAAGAGTTTACAATCCCTAAAAATTACAGACACTTTTCTAAATTACCTCTCTCTACAATTGTGCATTGTGCATTTCCATTTTAGATGTATACTTTTTCCTTAAATCAAAACTTGAATTTTCACTTTTCCCTTCATCTCGTAAACAAAAAAATTGATAAAAGGGAAATAGATCACAACGAAATGAAAATTTTAGAGTTTCTGTATGGAAAAAATTTAAAGCAATAACAAATGCAAGTAGAGAAAATTTATTCACACACCACAAATTAACACAAAAGTTTTGTTATCCAAGTTTTGGAAATTCCACTAGTTCAACCCCAATAGCTTGGAATTTTATAAGAAAGAACTTATCTACACATGTTTTAAAAAATGGATATGCATGTTTGAAATTTGTTAAAGATGCAAATGACTTATGGATCCAAATCTTTTAAAGAGAATAAAAAACGCTTATTAAATTCTAAAGTGAACGTGCAGTCAGATATTTACCCGAGTCAAATAAGCCATTATTTTCCCATTTAAAAAAAGCTGCCCTAAGGATCATAGATGGTTGTCAAGTAATTTATCAAGTGTAATGGGCTATATTTTTGTAAAGAATGAATTATGGATTGGGGGTCAACACTCAGTTAAAAATCCGTCACCTCCCCCACTTTCCCGATGATTGCCAAACCTAATATATAAAAACTAAAAAGATTTTACAATCCCTAAAAATTACTAACACTTTTCTGAATTATCACTCTCTACATTTGTGCATTGTTCATTTCCATTTTAGATGTATACTTTTTTCTTAAATCAAAACTTGAGTTTTCACTTTTACCTTCATCTCATAAACAATAAAGAGATAAAAGGCAAATAGATCACAAAGAAATGAAAATTTTAGAGTTTATGTATGTAAAAAATTTAAAGCAAAAACAAATGTAAGTAAAGAAAATTTATTCACACCCACAAATGAACACAAAAGTTTTGTTATCCAAGTTTGGGAAATTCCACTAGTTCAACCCCATTAAGTTGAAATTTTATAAGAAAGAAATTTTTCTAGACATCTATTAAAAAATGTATATGCATGCTTGGAACATGTTAAAGATTCAAATGACCTATGGATCCAAACTTTTTAAAGAGATTAACAAACACTCATTAAATTCTCAAGTAAATGTGCAGTGGGATATTTACCCGAGTCATACAAACCATTATTTTGCCTATTTACAAAAAGCTGACCTAACGATCATAGATGATTCTAATGTGATTTATCATGCGTAATAGACTATATTTTTGTATGGAATGACTTATGGATTGGGATTCAACACTCAGTTCAAAATCCCCAGCCTCCCCCTTTTCCCGATGATTGGAAAACCTAATATATAAAAACTAAAAAGAGTTTACCATCCCCAAAAATTGCAAAGACTTTTCTGAATTATCTCTATCTACAAATGTTCATTGTGCGTTTCCCTTTTAGATGTATACTTTTTTCTTATATCAAAACTTCTGGTTACACTTTTCCCTTCATCTCGTAAACAAAAAAGAGATAAAAGGCAAATAGATCACAACGAAATGATAATTTTAGACTTAATGTATGGAAAAACTTTAAAGCAATAACAAATGTAAGTAAAGAAAATTTATTCACACACCACAAATGAACACAAAAGTTTTGTTATCCAAGTTTGGGAAATTCCACTAGTTCAACCCCAATAGCTTGGAAATTTATAAGAAAGAGATTTTTCTACACATGTTTTAAAAAATGGATATGCATGCTTGAAACATGCTAAAGATGCAAAAGACCGATGGATCCAAACCTTTTAAAGAGAATAACAAATGCTCATTAAATTCTAAAGAGAACGTGCGTTGGGATATATACCCGAGTCATGCAAGCAATTATTTTGCCCATTTACAAAAAGTTGACCTACCTATCATAATGATTGTAAAGTGATTTATCATGCATAACGGGAAATATTTTTGTAAAGAATGAATTTTGGATTGGGACTTAAAACTCAGTTAAAAATCCCCCTCCTCCCCTTTTTCCCGTCGAAGAATTTACAATCCAAAAAAATTACAGACACCTTTTAGAATTATCTCTCATTACATTTGTGCATTGTACACTTCCATTTTAGATGTATACTTTTATCCTAATTCAAAACATGAGTTTTCACTATACCCTTCAACTCGTTAACAAAAAAGAGATAAAATGCAAATTGATCACAGCGAAATGACAAACACTCATTAAATTCTCATTTGAACGTGCAGTGGGACTTAACGATCATAAATGATTCTAAAGTGATTTATCATGCATAAAGGAATTCAACACTCAGTTAAAAATCCCCCGCCTCTCCCTTTTCCTAACGATTGCTAAACCTAGAATATAAAAACTAAAAAGAGTTTACAATCCCTAAAAATTACAGACACTTTTTGGAATTATCTCTCTTTACATTTGTGCATTGTACATTTCCATTTTAGATGTATACTTTTTTCTTAAATCAAAACTTGAGTTTTCACTTTTCTCTTCATCTCGTAAAGAAAAAAGAGACAAAAGGCAAATTGATCAGAGTGAAATGAAAATTTTAGAGTTTATGTATGGAAAAAATTTAAGGCAATAACAAATGTAAGTAAAGAAAATTTATTCACACTCCACAAATGAACACAAAAGTTTTGTTATCCTAGTTTGGGAAATTCCACTAGTTCAACCCCAATAGCATGGAATTTTATAAGAAAGAGATTTTTCTACACATGTTTAAAAAATTGGATATGCATGCTTGAAACATGTTAAAGATGCAAATGACCTATGGATCCAAACCTTTTAAAGAGAATAACAAATTCTCATTAAATTCTCAAGTGAACGTACGGTGGGATTTTTACCCGAGTCAAACAAGCCATTATTTTGCCCATTTCAAAAAAGCTGACCTAACGATCTGTTATGCACGGAATAACTTTATTATTTTAGTTGTTTTATTTAATTTACTTTATTTTATTATCAGTTTGAGGTCATTGGGGTATTTTTGGAATTATTTATTCAAAGGGATATTTGGAAAAAAATTTCTTAGGGATATTTTTGTAATATTTTATTAAACCCTAAAAGGGTGAACCTTATTTATGGGGTAAGACTAATGCGAAGGACAAGCATTGAAAATTAGGTTAAGTCTAGTCTAAACAGGCTTAGAGTTCTCCTCAACGAGCTCTAGGGTTTTCAAGTTTTCTTTTGGCTTGATCTTCATCTTTTTCTACGATTCCTTGTGTTAGATTTGGGACCGTAACAACTGGTATCTGAGCAGGAACACAATGGGTTATTCATTTTCCCCAAAAGGATGGATTATTCTAGACGAGGTATACGATTTAATGGAAAAAGTATGCAAAGATATGGGAGAAATACGCGCATCGTATGAATCTTCCATTGAAATTGCTGCAATTGAAGTTTCTACAATTAAGAGGGATCTCGCTGCCACAGTCGCTCGAGACGCTGGCTCAGACAGGCAGGAGAAGCAAACAATCAGGGACCTCTCTGTATCTCCGGCGGTGGCAAACTCCGAATTTTGGGATTCAGAAATTCTGAAAACGGAAGGGTATACAGCACACCCTTCGTCGGAAAATCCAAGATGGAGTTTGGCATCAAATCCTTTGCCAATGGATGCCATACGTCTTTCCGAAATGCAAATGCAGGGAAATCCAAAGCCGAACAGTGGGAAGGTAATACAAATCCGAACAGGGGAAATTCTGAAATCGTCGGCACTGGACGGATTTGGGGGCGACCTCAATTCCGAAATTGGGGACAAGGGAAATCTCCGAGCAAGAATGTCATGCGCAAAATCCCGAGTAGGGCAATGGGACCCAGAAATTCCAAACTCAAATCACTTTGGCTCACGGCAAGCAAATCTTTCGACGACTGTTCTGACTAGGAAACAAGCAGCAAAGCCCCAAAGGACTGCCCTTCACCACCGGACACTGAGGAGGTTCCGTCGGCGCCGTCGAAAACATGTCCGGTGGGATGTGACTTCCGGCCACAACCTCCCACTCGCAATCCACTTCTCGTCAGACCAGAGCATAGCCAAGTTCCAAATTGAGGGGGTAAGTGTCTCAGAAATTTCTTTTTTGAGGGGCTTTGTTTTTCTGTGGATGAGCATAGTACCTATGCGGCTGTGAATCTTCAAATTGCAGATGTGGCATTTAATTTTCTGGATCCCCTGTATGTTGTTCGGCCACGAACTTCACTTTCAAAATTTTGGCCTGGTGAGTTTCTGTTTCAGGAAGCAGCGAAACACATCCAGCATCGTTTTGGCTACCTTACGGCTGGTGTGTATGACTTTCAAGCAGGATTTTTTTGGGGATGTTGGGAAGGATAGATGTGCTGTAAGGAGCTAAAGGGCTGGCAATTTTAATAGTTGCAGCAGCAGGAGTGGTTCCTACCTACAAAATGGGTACCAGTTTGGTGGTTGGTCGAAGGTCGGATGGGTCTTTGTCTGCACCATCTGCCATTCTGTCACTTGCCTTAGGGTCTATATCGGTACAATCTAATTCTAGTGATGACATGGATCTGCCATTCTGTCACTTGCCTTAGGGTCTATATCGGTACAATCTAATTCTAGTGATGAGATGGATAATCCAGCAAATTGTAATTTCTCTGTAGAGTATCCTTTTTGTCCACATGATGATATTTCCCCTGTGAAAGGTTCAAGTCAATTTGCTAATCAAGAGAATCATCAGGACAAAATTGATTTGGATTCAGAACCACAATTTGCATCCAAAGCTCAAGCAGGTTATGAAACAGATTTTGGTCATGAGAACAGTAGTTCTACTCACAGAGAAAAATCTGGCCTAGAAGAACAGTTCACTGTCCAGGATGAAGGACCCTCTCATCTTGGACGAAAAAAGGTTGTCACTGAAGACCGTTGCTCTGAGGAGGGTCTTGTTTCTGGAACGAAAGTGGATAAAAAAAGAGTAGTTTTTTACAAGAAAGAGGATTACAGAGAAGACCATTTTGTGCAGACTGAGAGAGATGAAGTGAGTTGCAATCACAAGGAATTGGTGACAAGATACTTTGAAATCAACTTCCCCATCATCTCGGGGCAAGCAGAGAGGTTGAGTCAGCAGTTCCAGTAGATGATGATGAATCAAATGAAGATGAAGCACGTGCATATTAATCAGAGGAGGAAGAAGTAAAAGAGGACGATGGTGAGAAAAAGCCAACGAAAAAAAAGGGCAGGGAACAACTTATGACTGGGACGTCATGAATGATGTGAAGGCCATATGGCTGCGCAATTCCAAAGAGGTTACTGCTGCAGCGTACTACAAATTTTACCATTCTTCTGCAAAGGACTTTGGTGATGAAATGCCAATGGCTTGGAGTCACTGCACTGCTGAAGCTGTCCTGTTTGTTCCTCCTCAGGCTTCACCTGATTTGTATGAGAGTTACTACAATACCAACAAAGCCAATTTGAAGTTGTATGTGCGAGTCTGCCTCTCAGATGAATTTGATGAGCTTCTTCCAAAATATTTAAGCTTTTTGAAAGGGTTGGAATCAATTATTGGGCATGACATAATAGTCAGATTCTGCCATGCCAGGAACGCTGGGGAAGTACTGCGTGTCTTTAAGGAGATGGCCAAACAGCAGGGGATGAAACAGGAGGCAGCTGCTGGTTTTGCAGCCCTTAAGTTCTTCCACAACTTGTGGTATGCTGCTGCTTTGACAGTGCAGAAATGGACTCAACCAACCATAATAGAACCCAGAAAACTTAGTGATCCTTCGCTAGGCCAGTAACATAACCATGTGTATTGGAAGTATGGTAGTTTTCACTATTGTTCCAGTGCAATCCACTGCATTCCTGGATTGTACAACACTGTTTTGACACTGCAGAAAACAGTCCTACCACTTGCAGGAACTCTTATATGGGCAGGTGCTGAAGTTGGTCACTTTGGGATTGGCATGATGTAACATGACATAGTCAAGCTTTTTGACAGTTTGGACCATTATGAGGATGACCATGAAGAACTGAATGTGACTGCCTTACAAATTGGGTGCCCTATGAAGGACACAAAGTACCCAAAGGAATGTGCTGATACAGTTATCACTGCTCTTGGAATTGATAATCAGAACATGGAAAAATGGATGGGCGACGCAGATGCTGCTGCTCCTGATGGACATTCCGTCTCAGCTTGTCAGGAGGCTGAGGGCAGTAATGGCCGATGTCTAGCTGGATTCAGGATGTGTGGGGGTGTGCACATGTTCTTGATAGGGACGAAAGGTTTCACAAAGGTACAACCGGGAATTGGTGGATCTTGACATAGCAGGCGACCTCACTGTTGTTGACATCATGCTTAGTGTTACAGCCATGATACTTTCATGGAGTATCCGGGGCAATTGGCTGAACATGGACTGGGTCCAAAGCATGAGGTTATCAGGGATACGCAGTTTTTTTTTTTTTTTTTTGCCACTGCAGCATATTCTGTGGCAGGTCCCCCAAAGGCTGTTAATGTTGAATCAGTAGTTACCAGTTTGGCGCAAGTAACCATGCTACTTGTTTTTTTTCTTCCATATTGAGGTATGCAAAAACAAGGGCTATTGCAAAACCTAATATATAAAAACTAAAATGAGTTCACAATCCCTAAAAATTACAGACACCTTTTGGAATTATTTCTCTATACATTTGTGCATTGTGCCTTTCCATTTTAGATGTATACTTTTTTCTTAAATCAAAACTTGAGTTTTCACATTTCCCTTCAACTCGTAACCAAAAAAGAGATAAAAGGCAAATAGATCACAATGAAATGAAAATTTTAGACTTTATGTATGGAAAAAATTTAAAGGAATAACAAAAGTTAGTTAAGAAAATTTTTTTCACACGCCACAAATGAACACAAAAGTTTTGTTATCCAAGTTTAGGAAATTCCACTAGTTCAACCCCAATAGCTTGGAATTTTATAAGAAAGAGATTTTTCTATACATGTTTTAAAAAATGGATATGCATGCTTGAAACATGTTAATGATGCAAATGACCTATGGATCCAAACTTTTTAAAGAGAATAACAAACACTAATTAAATTCTCAAGTGAACCTGCGGTGGGATATTTACCCGAGTCAAACAAGCCATTATTTTTCCCATTTACAAAAAGCTGACCTAACGATCATAGATAATTAATTTTAAAGTGATTTATCATGCGTAACGGGCTATATTTTTGTAAAGAATGACTTATGGATTGGGATTCAACACTCAGTTAAAAAACCCTCGCATCCCCCTTTTCCCGATGATTGTAAAACCTAATATATAAAAACTAAAACCAGTTTAAAATCCCTAAAAATTACCGAAACTTTTTGGAGTTATCTCTATCCACATTTGTGCATTGTGCATTTTCATTTTAGATATATACTTTATTCTTAAATCAAAACCTGAGTTTTCACATTTCCCTTCATCGTGTAAACTAAAAAGTGATAAAAGGCAAATAGAACACAACGAAATGAAAATTTTAGAATTTATGTATGGAAAAAATTTAAAGCAATAACAAATGTAAGTAAAGAAAATTTATTCACACACCAAAAATGAACACAAAATTTTTGTTATCCAAGTTTGGGAAATTCCACTAATTCAACCCCAATTACTTGAAATTTTATAAGAAAGAGATATTTCAACACATGTTTTAAAAAATGTATATGCATGCTTGAAATATGTTAAAGATGAAAATAACCTATGGATACAAACCTTTTAAAGAGAATAATAAACACATTAAATTCTCAGGTGAACATGTGGTGGGATATTTAACCGCGTCAAACAAGCCATTATTTTGCCCATTTACAAAAAGATAACCTAACGATCTTAGATGATTCTAAAGTGATTTATCATGCATACGGGCTATATTTTTGTAAAGAATGAATTATGGATTGGGATTTAACACTCAGTTGAAAATCCCCCGTCTCCCCCTTTTCCCAATGATTGAAAAACCGAATATATAAAAACTAAAAAGACTTTACAATCCCTAAAAATTACAAACACTTTTCTAAATTATCTCTCTCCACAAATGTGCATTATGCATTTCCATTTTAATTGTATACTTTTTTATTAAATCGAAACTTGAGTTTTCACTTTTCCTTTATCTCGTAAACAAAAAAGAGATAAAAGGCGAATAGATCACAACGAAATGAAAATTTTAGAGTTTATGTATGGAAAAAATTTTAAGCAATAAAAAATGTAAGTAAAGAAAATTTATTCACACACCACAAATGATCACAAAAGTTTTGTAATCCAAGTTTGGGAAATTCCACTAGTTCAACCCCAATAGTTCAGAATTTTATATACAAGAGATTTTTCTGCACATGTTTTAAAAAATGGATATGCATGCTTCAAACATGTTAAAGATTCAAATGACCTATGGATCCAAACCTTTTAAAGAGAATAACAAACGCTCATTAAAATCTCAAGTGAACGAGCTGTGGGATATTTACCCGAGTCAAGCAAGCCATTCTTTTGCCCATTTACCAAAAGCTAACCTAACGATCATAGATGATTGTAAAGTGATTTACCATGCGAAATGGTCTATATTTTTTTAAGGAATGACTTATGGATTTGGAGTCAGCCCACAGTTAAAAATCCCCCGCCTCCGCCTTTTCCTGACGATTGCAAAACCTAATATATATAAACTAAAAATAGTTTACAATCCCTAAAAATTACTGACACTTTTTGAATTATCTCTCTCTAAAATTGTTAATTGTGCATTTCATTTTTAGATGTATACTTTTTTCTTAAATCAAAACTTGATTTTTTACTTTTGCTTTCATCTCGTAAACAAAAAAGAGATACAAGGCAAGTAGATCACAACGAAATGAAAAATTTAGAGTTTATGAATGGAAAAAATTTAAATTTATATCAAATGTAAGTAAAGAAAATTTATTCACACACCACAAATGAACACAAAATTTATATTATCCAAGTTTGGGAAATTTTATAAGAAAGAGATTTTTCTACACATGTTTTAAAAAATAGATATGCATGCCTAAAACATGTTAAAGATGCAAATGACCTATTGATCCAAACCTTTTAAAGATAATAACAAACGCTCATTAAATTCTCAAGTGAACGTGCGGTGGGATATTTACACGAGTCAAACAAGCCATTATTTTCCACATTTACAAAAAGCTGACCTAACGATCATAGATGATTGTAAAGTGATATATCAAGCGTAACAGGCTACATTTTTTTAAGGAATTACTTATGGATTGGGAGTCAACACTCAATTAAAAATCCCCCATCCCACCCTTTTCCAGACGATTTTAAAATCTAATATATAAAAAATAAAAACAGTTTACAATCCCTAAAAATTACAGACACTTTTTGGAATTATCTCTCTCTAAATTTGTGCATTGTGGATTTCATTTTTAGATGTATAATTTTTTCTTAAATCAAAACTTGATTTTTCACTTTTCCATTAATCGCGTAAACAAAAAAGAGATAAAAGGCAAATAGATCACAACAAAATAAAATTTTTAGCTTTTAAGTATGGAAAAAATTTAAAGCAATAACAAATGTAAGTAAAGAAATTTATTCACACACCACAAATGAACACAAAAGTTTTGTTATCCGAGTTTAGGAAATTCCACTAGGTCAACCCTAATAGCTTGGAATTTTATAAGAAAGAGATTTTCTACACTTGTATCAAAAAATGGATTTGCATGCTTCAAACATGTTAAAGATGCGAACGACCTATGGATCCAAACATTTTAAAGAGAATAAAAACGCTCATTAAATTCTTAAGTGAACGTGAGGTGGGATAATTACTTGAGTCAAACAAGCCATTATTTTGCCCATTTACAAAAAGCTGACCTAACGATCGTAAAAGATTGTAAAGTGATTGATCATGCGTAACGGGCTATATTTTTGTAAGAAATGACTTATGGATTGGGGGTCAACACTCAGTTAAAAATCCCCTGCCTCCCCCTATTCCCGATGATCGCAAAACATAATATATAAAAACTAAAAAAAGTGCGTTCATAATTATCTCTCTCTACATTTGTGCTTTTTACGTTTCCATTTTAGATGTATAGTTTTTTCTTAAATCAAACTTGACTTTTCACTTTTCCTTTCATCTTGTAAACAAAAAAGAGATAAAAGGGAAATAGATCACAATGAAATGAAAATTTTAGAGTTTATATATGGAAAAAATTTAAAACAATAACAAATGCAAGTAAATTTTTTTTTCACACACCACAAATGAACGCAAAAGTTTTATTATCCAAGTTTGGGAAATTCCACATGTTCAACCGCAATAGGAACGAATTTTATGAGAAAGAGATTTTCTACACTTGTTTTAAAAAATGGATATGCATGCTTGAAAAGTGTTAAAGATGCAAAGACCTACGGATCCAAACCTTTTACATAGAATAACAAATGCTCATTAAATTCTCATGTGCACGTGCGATGGGATATATACCCGAGTCAAACAAGCCATTATTTTACCCATTTACAAAAAGTTGACCTAACGATCATAGATGATTGTAAACTGATTTATCATGCGTAATGGGCTATATTTTTTTTGTAAGGAATGACTTATGGATTAGGAGTCAACACTCAGTTAAAAATCACCTGCCTCCACCTTTTGCCGACGATTGCAAAACCTAATATAAAAAAGCAAATAAGACTTTACAATCCCTAAAAATTACAGACACTTTTTGGAATTATCTCTCTCTACAATTGTGCATTGTGCGTTGCCATTTTAGATGTATATTTTTTTCTTAAATCAAAACTAGAGTTTTCACTTTTCCCTTCATCTCATTAACAAAAAAAAGATTAAAAGCAAATAGATCAAAACGAAATGAAATTTTTAGAGATTATGTTTGGAAAAAATTTAAAGCAATAACAAATTTAATTAAATAAAATTTATTCACACACCACGACGACCAAAAAAGTTTTTTTATACAAGTTTGGGAAATTCCACTAGTTCAACCCCAATTGTTTGGAATTTTATAAGAAAAACATTTTTCTACACATGTTTTAAAAAATGGATGTGCATGCTCGAAACATGATAAAGATGCAAATGACCTATGGATCCGAACCTTTTAAAGAGAATAACAAACGCACATTAAATTCTTAAGTGAACTTGTGGTAGCATATTTACCCGAGTGAAACAAACCATTATTTTGCCCATTTACAAAAAATTGACATAACGATCAAAGGTGATTGTAAAGTGGTTTATCAGGCGTAACGGGTTATTTTTTGGTATGGGATGACTTATGGATTCAGAGTCAACACCCAGTTAAAAATCCCCCGCCTCCCCCTTTTCCCAACGATTTCTAAACCTATTAAATAAAAATTAAAAAGAGTTTACAACCACTAAAAATTTCAGGCACTTTTTGGAATTATCTCTCTCTACATTTGTGCATTGTGATTTTCCATTTTAGAAGTAAACTTTTTTCTTAAATCAAAACTGGAGTTTTCACGTTTCCCTTCATCTCATAAACAAAAAAGAGATAAAAGACAAATAGATCACAACAAAAGGAAAATTTTAGATTTTATGTATGGAAAAAATTTAAAGCAATAACAAATGTAAGTAAAGAAAATTTATTCACACACCACAAATGAACACAAAAGTTTTGTTATCCAAGTTTGGGAAATTCCACTAAATCAACCCCAATAGTTCTGAATTTTATAAGAAAGAGATTTTTCTACACATGTTTTAAAAAATGGATATGCATGCTTGAAACATGTTAAAGATTCAAATGACCTATGGATCCAAACCTTTTAAAGAGAATAAAAAAATTCTCAATAAATTCTCAGGTGAACGTGCGGTGGGATATTTGCCCGAGTCAAACCAGCCATTATTTTGCCCATTTACAAAAAACTGACCTAACGATCATAAATGATTGTAAAATGATTTATCATACGTAACGGGCTATATTTTTTTAAGGATTGACATATGCATTGGGATTCAACACTCAGTTAAAAATCCCACGCCTCCCCCTTTACCCGATTATTGCAAAACCTAATATATAAAACCTAAAACGATTTTACAATCCCTAAAAATAACTGACACTTTTCTGAATTTTCTCCCTCTACATTTGTGCATTGTGCGTTTCCATTTTAGATATATACTTTTTTCTTAAGTCAAAACTTGAGTTTTCACTTTTACCTTCATCTCGTAAACAAAAAAGAGATAAAAGGAAAATAGATCACAACGAAATGAAAAAATTAGAGTTTATGTATGGAAAAAATTTCAAGAAATAACAAATGTAAATAAAGAAAATTTATTCACACACCACAAATGAACTCAAAAGTTTTGTTATCTAAGTTTGGGAAATTTCACTACTTCAACCCCAATAGCTTGGAATTTTATAAGAAAGAGATTTTTGTACACATGTTTTAAAAAATGGATATGCATGCTTCAAATTTGTTAAAGATGCAAATGACCTATGGATCCAGACCTCTTAAAGAGAATAAAAAAACACTCAATAAATTCTCATGTGAACGTGGGGTGGGATATTTACTCGAGTCAAACATGCCATTATTTTGCCCATTTACAAAAAAGATGACCTAATGATCATAGATGATTGTAAAACGATTTATCATGCATAGCGGGTTATATTTTTGTAACGAATGACTTATGGCTTCGGAGTCAACACTCAGTAAAAAATCCACCCCTCCTCTTTTCCCAACGATTGCAAAACCTAATTTATAATAACTAAATAGAGTTTACAATCCCTTAAAATTACAGATACAGTTTGGAATTATCTCTCTCTATATTTGTGCATTGTACGTTTCCATTTTAGGTGTATACTTTTTTCTTAAATCAAAACATTAGTTTTCACTTCTCCCTTCATCTCGAACCAAAAAAGAGATAAATGGCAAAGAGATCACAATGAAATGAAAATTTTAGAGTTTATGTATGAAAAAAATTTCAAGCAATAACAAATGTAAGTAAAGAAAATTTATTCACACACCACAAATGAACACAAAATTTTTGTTATCCAAGTTTGGGAAATTCCACTTGTTCAACCCCAATAGCTTTGAATTTTATAACAAAGAGATTTTTCTACATGTTTTAAAAAATGGATATGCATGCTTCAAACTTGTTTAATATGCAAATGACCTATGGATCCAAACCTTTTAAAGAGAATTCCAAACTCTAATTAAATTCTCAAGCGAACGTGTGGTGGGATATTTACACGAGTCAAAAAGGGCATTCTTTTCCCCATTTACAAAAAGCTAACCTAACGATCATAGATGATTATAAAGTGATTTATCATGCGTAGTCGGCTATATTTTTTTAAGAAATGACTTATGGATTGGGGGTCAATACTCAGTTAAAAATCCCCCGCCTCCCCCTTTTCTTGATGATTGCGAAACCTAATATATAAAAACTAAAACGAGTTTACAATCCCGAAAAATAATTGACACTTTTTGGAATTATCTCTCTCGAAATTTTGTTCATTATACACTTCCATTTTAGTTGTATACTTTTTTCATAAATCAAAACTTGAGTTTTCACTTTTCCGTTCATCTCATAAACAAAAAAGAGATAAAAGGCAAATAGACTGCAACGAAATAAAAAATTTAGAGTTTATGAATGGAAAAAATTTAAAGCAATAAAAAATGTAACTAAAGAAAATTTATTCACACACCACAAATGAACACAAAAGTTTTGTTATCAGAGTTTGGGAATTCCACTAGTTCCAATAGCTTAGAATTTTATAAGAAAAAAATTTATCTACACATATTTTAAAAAATGGTTATACATGCTTCAAACATGTTAAATATGCAAATGACCTATGGATCCAAACCTTTTAAAGAGAATTATGAAGTCTCATTAAATTCTCAAGTGAACGTACAGTGGGATATTTACCCGAGTCAAAAAGGGCATTCTTTTCCCCATTTACAAAAAGCTAACCTATCGATCATAGAAGATTGTAAAGTGGTTTATCATGCGTAGTCGGCTGTATTTTTGTAAGGAATGACTTATGGATTGGGAGTTAACATTCAGTTAAAAATCGCCCCCCCCCCCCCCCTTTTCCCGATGATTGCAAAACCTAATATATAAAAACTAAAACGTGATTACAATCCGTAAAAATAATAGACATTTTTTTGGAATTATCTCTCTGTACATTTGTGCATTGTGCATTTTCATTTTAGATGTATACTTTTTTTATAAATCAAAACTTGAGTTTTCACTTTTCCCTTTATCTCGTAAGCAAAAAAGAGATAAAAGGCAAATAGATCACAATGAAATAAAATTTTTAGAGTTTATGTATGGAAAAAATTTAAAGCAAAAACAAATATCACTAAAGAAAATTTATTCACACACCACAAATGAACACAAAATTTTGTTATCAAAAAGATATTTTTCTACACATGTTTTAAAAAATGGATAAGCATGATTCAAACACGTTAATGATGCAAATGACCTTTGGATCCAAACCTTTTTAAAAGAATAACAACGCTCATTAAATTCTCAAGTGGAAGTGCGGTGGGATATTTACTAGAGTCAAACAATCCATTATTTTGCCCATTTATAAAAAAGCTGACCTCACGATCATAGATGATTGTAAAGTGATTTACCAAACGTAACAGGCTATATTTTCGAAAGGAATGACTTATGGATTCGGAGTCAACACTTAGTTAAAAACCCCCCGCTTCCCCCTTTTCCTGACTATTGTAAAACATTATATATAAAAACTAAAAAGAGTTTACAATCCCCAAAAATAACAGACACTTTTTGGAGTTATCTCTCTCTACATTTGTGCATTGTGCCTTTTCATTTCAGATGTAAACTTTTTTCTTAAATAAAAACTTGAGTTTTCACGTTTCCCTTCATCTCTTAACTAAAAAAGAGATAAAATGACAAATAGATCACAACGAAATGAAAATTTTAGAGTTTATGCATGGAAAAAAATTACGAGTAACAAATGTAAGTAAAGAAAATTTTTTCACACACCGGAGATGAACTCAAAAGTATTGTTATTCAAGTTTGGTAAATTCCACTAGTTCAACCCCAATAGCTTGGAATTTTATGAGAAAGAGATTTTTCTACACATGTTTTAAAAAATAGATATGCATGCTTGAAACATGTTAAAGATGTAAATGACCTATGGATCCAAACCTTTTAAAGAGAATAAAAAACACTCATTAAATTCTCAGGTGAACGTGCTATGGGATATTTACCCGAGTCAAACAAGCCATTATTTTGCCCATTTACAAAAGATGAACTAACGATCATAGATAATTCTTAAGTGATTTATCATGCGTAACGGGCTATATTTTTGTAAGGAAGGATGTATGGATTCAGATTCAACATTAAGTTAAAAATTCCCCGCCTTCCCCTTTTCTCGATGATTGCAAAACCTAATATATAAAAACTAATAGGAGTTTACAAACCCTAAAAATTACCGACACTTTTTGGAACTATCTCTCTCTACATTTGTGCATTGTGCCTTTCCATTTTAGATGTATACTTTTTTCTTAAATCATAACTTGAGTTCAAACTTTTCCCTTCATCTCGTAAACAAAAAAGAGATAAAAGGCAAATAGAACACAATGAAATGAAAATTTTAGAGTTTATGTATGGAAAACATTTAGAGCAATAAAAAATGTAAGTAAAGAAAATTTATTCACACACCACAAATGAACACAAAAGTTTTGTTATGCATGTTTTGGAAATTCCACTAGTTCAACCCAAATAACTTGAAATTTTATAAGAAAGAGATTTTTCTACACATGTTTTAAAAAATGTATCTGCATGCTTGAAACATGTTAAAGATGCAAATGACCTATGGATCGAAACCTTTTAAAGAGAATAACAAACTCTCTTTAAATTCTCAGGTGAATGTTCAATGGGCTATTTGCCCGTGTCAAACAAGCCATTATTTTGCCAATTTACAAACAGTTGACCTAACGAGCGTAGATGATTCTAAAGTGATTTTTCATGCGTAACAAGCAATATTTTTTTAAGGAATGACTTATGGATTGGAATTCAACACTCAGTTCCAAATCCCCCGCCTCCCCCTTTTCCCGATGATTGCAAAACCTAACATATAAAAACTAAAACGAGTTTACAATCCCTAAAAATTACAGACACTTTTCCAAAATATATATTTTTTCATTTGTGCATTGTGAGTTTCTATTTTAGATGTATTCTATTTTCTCAAATCAAAACTTGAGTTTTCGCTTTCCCCTTCATCTCATAAACAAAAAAGAGATAAAAGTCAAATAGATCACAACGAAATGATAATTTTAGAATTTATGTATAGAAAAAGTAAAAGGCAATAAAAGATGTAAGTAAAGAAAATTTATTCACACACCAGAAATGAACACAAAAGTTTCGTTATCCAAGTTTGGGAAAATCCACTACTTCACCCAATAGCTCAGAATTTTATAAGAAAGCGAGTTTTCTACACCTGTTTTAAAAAATGGGTATGCATGCTTGAAACATGTTAAAGATGCAAATTGCCTATGGATCCAAACCATTTAAAGAGAATAACAGACGCTCATTAAATGCTCAAGTGAACGTGTGGTGGGATATTTACCTGAGTCAAAGAAGCCATTATTTTGTCCATTTAAAAAAAGTTGACCTAACGATCATAGATGATTGTAAAGTGATTTATCATGCGTAACGGGCTATATTTTTTAAATGAATGACTTATGGATTGGGAGTCAACACTCAGTTCCAAATCCCCCGCCTCCCCCTTTTCCCGATGATTGCAAAACCTAACATATAAAAACTAAAACGAGTTTAGAATCCCTAAAAATTACAGACACTTTTCCAAAATATATATTTCTTCATTTGTGCATTGTGAGTTTCTATTTTAGATGTATTCTATTTTCTCAAATCAAAACTTGAGTTTTCGCTTTCCCCTTCATCTCATAAACAAAAAAGAGATAAAAGTCAAATAGATCACAACGAAATGATAATTTTAGAATTTATGTATAGAAAAAGTAAAAGGCAATAAAAGATGTAAGTAACGAAAATTTATTCACACACCAGAAATGAACACAAAAGTTTCGTTATCCAAGTTTGGGAAAATCCACTACTTCACCCAATAGCTCAGAATTTTATAAGAAAGCGAGTTTTCTACACCTGTTTTAAAAAATGGGTATGCATGCTTGAAACATGTTAAAGGTGCAAATTGCCTATGGATCCAAACCATTTAAAGAGAATAACAGACGCTCATTAAATGCTCAAGTGAACGTGTGGTGGGATATTTACCTGAGTCAAAGAAGCCATTATTTTGTCCATTTAAAAAAAGTTGACCTAACGATCATAGATGATTGTAAAGTGATTTATCATGCGTAACGGGCTATATTTTTTAAATGAATGACTTATGGATTGGGAGTCAACACTCAGTTAAAAATCCCCCGCCTCCCCCTTTTCCGGACGATTGTAAAACCTAATAGATAAGAACTAAAAAGAATTTACAATCTCTAAAAATTATAAACACTTTTTGGATTTATCTCTCTCTATATTTTTGCACTATGCATTTTCATTTTAGATGTATACTTTTTTTTTAAATCCAAACTTGAGTTTTCACATTTCCCTTCATCTCGTAAATAAAAAATAGATAAAAGGTAAATATCTCACAACGAAATGAAAATTTTAGAGTTTATGTATGGAAAAAATTAAAAGTAATAACAAATATAAGTAAAGAAATTTATTCACACACCACAAATGAACCCAAAAGTTTTGTTATCCAAGTTTGGCAAATTCCACTAGTTCAACCCCATTAGCTTGTAATTTTATAAGAAAGAGATTTTTCAATAGATGTTTTAAAAAATGGATATGCATGCTTGAAACATGTTAAAGTTACAAATGACCTATGTATCCAAACCTTTTAAAGAGAATAACAAACGCTCATTAAATTCTCAATTGAATGTGCGGTGGGATATTTACCCGAGTCAAACAAGCCATTATTTTGCCCATTTAAAAAAAGCTGACCTAACGATCATAGATGATTGTAAAGTGAATTATCATGTGTAACAGCCTACATTTTTGGAACGAAAGTCTTATGGATTGGGAGTCAACACCAATTTAAAAATCCCCCGCCCCCCCCCCCCCCCCCCCCCCCCCTCCCCTTTTCCCGATGATTGCAAAACCTAATATATAAAAACTAAAAAGAGTTTAGAATCCCTAAATATTACAGACACTTTTTGGAATTATCACTCCCGATATTTGTGCACTGTGCGTTTCCATTTTAGATGTATAATTTTTTCTTAAATCAAAACTTGAGTTTTAACTTTTCTCTTCATCTTGTAAACAAAAAAAAGATAAAAGGCTAATAGATCACAACAAAATGAAAATTTTAGAGTTTGTGTATAGAAAAAATTTAAAGCAATAAAAAATATCAGTAAAGGAAATTTATTCACTCACCACAAATGAACACAAAAGTTTCGTTATCCAAGTTTGGAAAATTCCACTACTTCAACCCCAATAGCATGGAATTTTATAAGAAAGAGATTTTTCTACACATATTTTAAAAAATGGATATGCAAGCGTCAAATTTTTTAAAGATGCAAATGACCTATGGATCCAAACATTTTAAAGAGAATAAGAAACGCTGATTAAATTCTCTAGCGAACGTGCGGTGGGATATTTACTCGAGTCAAACAAGCCATTATTTTTCCCATTTACAAAAAGCTGACCTAACGGTCATAGATGATTGTAAAGTGATTTATCATGCATAACGGGCTATATTTTTGTAACGAATGACTTATGGATTCGGAGTCAACATTCAGTAAAAAATCTCCCGCCTCCCTCTTTTCCCAACGATTTGAAAACCTAATATATAATAACTAAAAAGAGTTTACAATCCCTAAAAATTACAGACACTTTTTGGAATTATCTCTCTCTATATTTGTGCATTGTACGTTTCCATTTTAGATGTATACTTTTTTCTTAAATAGAAACCTTAGTTTTCACTTTTTCCTTCATCTCGTAATCAGAAAAGAGATCAAAGGCAAATAGATCACAACGAAATGAAAATTTTAAAGTTTATATATGGAAAAAATTTCAAACAATAACAAATGTAAGTAAAGAAAATTTATTCACGCACCACAAATGAACAAAAAAGTTTTGTTATCCAAGTTTGAAAAATTCCACTTGTTCAACCCCAATTGCTTCAAATTTTATTAGAAAGAGATTTTTCTACACATGTTTTAAAAAACGGATATGCACGCTTGAAACATGATAAAGATGCAAATGACCTATGGATCCAAACCTTTTAAAGAGAATAACAAACGCACATTAAATTCTCAAGTGAACATGCAGTGGGATATTTACCCGAGTCAAACAAACCATTATTTTGCCCATTTACAAAAAGTTGACGTAACGATCATATATGATTGTAACGTGATTTATCATGCATAACGGGCTATTTTTTTGTATGGAATGACTTATGGATTCGGAGTCAACACCCAATTAAAATTCCCCCACCTCCTCCTTTTCCCAACAATTTCTAAACCTAATAAATAAAAATTAAAAAGAGTTTACAACCACTAAAAATTTCAAACACTTTTTGGAATTATCTCTCTCTACATTTATGCATTGTGATTTTCCATTTTAGAAGTAAACTTTTTTCTTAAATAAAAACTTGAGTTTTCACGTTTCCCTTCTTCTCATAAACAAAAATGAGATAAAAGGCAAATGGCTCACAATGAAATGAAAATTTTAGATATTATGTATAGAAAAAAATTATAGCAATAACAAATGTAAGTAAAGAAAATTTATTCACACACCACAAATGAAGACAAAAGTTTTGTTATCCAAGTTTGGAAAATTCCACTAGATCAACCCCAATAGCTCTGAATTTTATAAGAAAGAGATTTTTCTACACACATTTAAAAAAATGGATATGCATGTTTGATACATGTTAAAGATTCAAATGACCTATGGATCCAAACCTTTTAAAGAGAATAAAAAACGCTCAATAAATTCTCAGGTGAACGTGCGGTGGGATATTTACCCGAGACAAACAAGCCATTATTTTGCCCATTTACAAAAACCTGACCTAACGATCATAGATGATCGTAAAATGATTTATCATGCGTAATGGGCTATATTTTTGTAAGGAATGACTTATGGATTGGGATTCAACACTCAGTTAAAAATCCCCCGCCTCCCCCTTTACCTGATGATTTCAAAACCTAATATATAAAACCTAAAAAGAGTTTAAAATCCCTAAAAATCACTGACACTTTTCTGAATTTTATCTCTCTACATTTGTGCATTGAGAGTTTCCATTTTAGATGTATAATTTTTTCTCAAGTCAAAATTTGAGTTTTAACTTTTACCTTCATCTGGAAAACAAAAAAGCGATAAAAGGCATATAGATCACAACGAAATGAAAATTTTAGAGTTTATGTATGGAAAAAATTTTAAGCAATAACAAATGTAAGTAAAGAAAATTTATTTACACACCACAAATGAACACAAAAGTTTTGTTATCCAAGTTTTGGAAATTCCACTAGTTCAACCCCAATAGCTTGGAATTTTATAAGAAAAATATTTTTCTACAGATGTTATAAAAAATGGATATGCATGCTTCAAACATGTTAAATATGCAAATGACCAATGAATCCAAACCTTTTAAAGATAATTATAAACTCTCATTAAGTTCTCAAGTGAACGTGCGGTGGGATATTTACTCGAGTCAAAAAGGGCATTATTTTCCCATTTAAAAAAAGCTAACTTAATGATCATATATGATTTTAAATTGATTTATCATGCGTAGCCTGCTATATTTTTTTAAGGAATTACTTAGGGATTGGTAGTCAACACTCAGTTAAAAATCCCCCGCCTCCCCCTTTGCCCGATGATTGCAAAATCTAATATATAAAAACAAAAACGAGTTTACAATCCCTAAAAATAATAGACACTTTTTGGAATTATCTCTGTACATTTTGTGCATTGTGCATTTCATTTTTAGATTTAAACTTTTTCATCAATAAAAACTTGAGTTTTCATGTTTCCCTTCATCTCGTAAACAAAAAAGAGATAAAAGGCAAATAGAACACGACGAAATAAAAAATTTAGAATTTATGTATGGAAAATATTTAAAGCAATAAAAAATGTAACTAATGAAAATTTATTCACACACCACAAATGAACACAAAAGTTTTGTTATCTAAGTTTGGGAAATTCCACTAATTCAACCCCAAAAGCTCTGAATTTTATTAGAAAGATATTTTTTTGCACATGTTTTAAAAAATGGATATGCATGTCTCAATCATGTTAAATATGAAAATGACCTATGGATTCAAACCCAAACTCTCATTAAATTCTCAAGTGAACGTGTTGTGGGATATTTATCCGAGTCAAAAAGGGCATTCTTTTCCCCATTTACAAAAAGCTAACCTAATGATCATAGATGATTGTAAAGTGATTTATCATGCATAGCCGGCTATATTTTTTTAAAGAATGACTTATGGATTGGGAGTCAATACTTAGTTAAAAATCCCCGCCACCCCCTTTTCCCGATGATTGCAAAACCTTATATTTTAAGACTAAAACGAGTTTACAATCCCTAAAAATAATAGACACTTTTAGAAATTATTTCTATCTACATTTGTGCATTGTGCATTTCCATTTTAGATGTATACTTGTTTCATAAGTCAAAACTTGATTTTTTACTTTTCCCTTCATCTCGTAAACAAAAAAGAGATAAAAGGCAATCAAATCTCAACGAAATAAAAATTATAGAGTTTATGTATGGAAAAAATTTAAAGCAATAATAAATGTAACTAAAGAAAATTTATTCACATACCACAAATGAACACAAAAGTTTTGTCATCCATATTTTGGAAATTCCACTAGTTCAACCCCAATAGCTTGGATTTTTATAAGAAAGAGATTTTTCTACACATGTTTTAAAAAATGGATATGCATGCTTCAATCATGTTAAAGATGCAAATGACCTTTGGATCCAAACCTTTTTAAGAGAATAATAAACGCACATTAAATTCTCAAGTGAACGCGCGGTGGGATATTTACCCGAGTCAAACTAGCCTTTATTTTGCCCATTTATGAAAAAGCTGACCTAACGATCATAGATGATTATAAAGTGATTTATCATGCGTAACGGGCTATATTTTTGAAAGGAATGCCTTGTGGATTCGTAGTCAACACTCAGTTAAAAATCCCCCGCCTCCCTCTTTTCAGACTATTGCAAAACCTTATATATACAAATTAAAAAGAGTTTACAATCCCTAAAAATTATAGACACTTTTTAGAATTATCTCTCTCTACATTTGTGCATTGCGCCTTTCCATTGCAGATGTATACTTTTTTCTTAAATCAAAACTTGATTTTTCACATTTCCCTTCATCTTGTAACTAAAAAAGAGATAAATGGCAAATAGATCACAACGAAATGAAAATTTTAGTGTTTATGTATGGAAAAAATTTAAATCAATAACAAATGGAAGTAAGGAAAATTATTTCACACACCGCAAGTGAACAAGAAAGTTTTGTAATCCAAGTTTGGTAAATTCCACTAGTTCAACCCCAATAGCTAGAAATTTTATGAGAAAGAGATTTTTCTTCAGATTTTAAAAAAAATAGATATGCATGCTTCAAACATGTTAAAGATGCAAATGACCTATGGATCCAAACCTTTTAAAGAGAATAAAAAAAAACTCATTAAATTCTCAGTTGAACGTGCGGTGGGATATTTACCCGAGTCAAACAAGCCATTATTTTGCTCATTTACAAAAAGATGACCTAACGTTCATAGATAATTTGTAAGTGATTTATCATGCGTAATGGGCTATATTTTTTCAAGGAATGACGTATGGATTGGTATTCAACACTCAGTTAAAAATCCCCTGCCTCCCCCTTTTCCCGATGATTGAAAAACCTAATATATAAAAACTAATAGGAGTTCACAATCCCTAAAAATTACGGATACTTTTTGGAATTATCTCTCTCTACATTTGTGCATTGTGCCTTTCCATTTTAGATGTTTACTTTTTCTTAAATCAAAATTTGAGTTCAAACGTTTCCCTTCATCTCGTAAACAAAAAAGAGAGAAAAAGCAAATAGAACATAACAAAATGAAAATTTTAGAGAAATAACAAATGTAAGTAAAGAAAATTTATTCACACACCAGAAATGAGCACAAAAGTTTTGTTATGCATGTTTAGGAAATTCCACTAGCTCAACCCCAATAACTTGAAATTTTATAAGAAAGAGATTTTTCTACACATGTTTTAAAAAATGTATCTACATGCTTGAAACATGTTAATGATGCAAATGACCTACGGATCCAAACATTTTAAAGAGAATAACAAATGCTCATTAAATTCTCAGGTGAACATGTAGTGGGATATTTGCACGAGTCAAACAAGCCATTATTTTGCCTATTTACAAAAAGCTGACCTAACGATCCTAGATGTCATGCGTAACGAGCTATATTTTTGTAAGGAATGTCTTATGGATTGGGAGTCAACACTCATTTAAAAATATTCCCCGAATCCCCCTTTTTCTGACTATTGCAAAACCTTATATATAAAAATTAAAAAGAGTTTACAATCCCTAAGAATTATAGACAATTTTTGAAATTATCTCTTTCTACATTTGTGCATTGTGCCTTTCCATTTCAGATGTATACTTTTTTCTTAAATCAAAACTTGATTTTTCACTTTTCCCTTCATCTTGTAACTAAAAAAGAGATAAATTGACAAATAGATCACAACGAAATGAAAATTTTAGTGTTTTTGTATGGAAAAAATTTAAGGCAATAACAAATGTAAGTAAAGAAAAAATTTTCACACACCGCAAATGAACACAAAATTTTTGTTGTCCAAGTTTGGTTAATTCCACTATTTCAACCCCAATAGCTAGGAATTTTATGAGAAAGAGATTTTTCTACACAGTTTTTAAAAAATGGATGTGCATGCTTCAAACATGTTAAAGATGCAAATGACCTATGGATCCAAACCTTTTAAAGAGAATAAAAAACACTCAATAAATTCTCAGGTGAACTGCAGTGGGATATTTACCCGAGTCAAACAAGCCATTATTTTTCCCATTTACAAAAAGATGACCTTACGATCATAGATAATTCTTAAGAGATTTATCATGCGTAACGGGCCACAATTTTTTAAGGAAGGACGTACGGATTGGGATTCAACACTAAGTTAAAAATCCCCCGCCTCCCCCTTGTCCCGGTCATTGCAAAACCTAATGTATTATAACTAGTAGGAGTTTACAATCCCTAAAAATTATCCACACTTTTTGGAATTTTCTCTCTCTACATTTCTGCATTGTGCCTTTCCATTTTAGATGTATACTTTTTTATTAAATCGAAACTTGAGTTCAAATGTTTCCCTTCATCTCGTAAACAAAAAAGAGATAAAAGGCAAATAGAACACAACGAAAAGAAAATTTTAATGTTTATCTATGGAAAATATTTAGAGAAATAACAAATGTAAGTAAAGAAAATTTATTCACACACCACAAATGAACACAAAAGTTTTGTTATGCATGTTTGGGAAATTCCACTAGTTCAACCCCAATCACCTGAAATTTTCTAAGAAAGAGATTTTTCTAGACATGTTTTAAAAAATGTATATGCATTCGTGAAACATGTTAAAGATGCAAATGACCTATGAATCCAAACTTTTTAAAGAGAATAATGAACAGTCATTAAATTCTCAGGTGAACGTGTAGTGGGATATTTGCCCGAGTCAAACAAGCCATTATTTTGCCTATTTACAAAAAGATGACCTAATGATCGTAGATGATTCTAAAGTGATTTTTCATGCATAACAGACAATATTTTTGTACGGAATGACTTATGGATTGGGATTCAACACTCAACTCCAAATCCCCTGCCTCCTCCTTTCTCGTCGATTGCAAAACCTAACATATAAAAACTTAAACGAGTTTACAATCCCTAAAAATTAATGACACTTTTCCGAATTATATCTTTCTTCATTAGTGCATAGTGCGTTTCCATTTTAGATGTATACTATTTTCTCAAATCAAAACTTGAGCTTTCCCTTTTTCCTTCATCTTGTAAACAAAAAAGAGATAAAAGGCAAATACATCACAACAAAATGAAAATTTTAGAGTTTATGTGTAAAAAAATAAAAAGCAATAAAAAATGTAAGTAAAGAAAATTTATTCACACACCAGAAATGAACTCAAAACTTTTGTCATCCAAGTTTGGGAAAATCCACTACTTCAACCCCAATAGCTTAGAATTTTATAAGAAAGAGAGTTTTCTACACATGTTTTAAAAATTGGATATGCAGGCTTGAAACATGTTAAAAATGCAAATTACCTATGGATCCAAACTATTTAGAGAGAATAACAAACGCTCATTAAATGCTCAAGTGAACGTGCGGTGGGATATTCACCCGAGTCAAACAAGCCATTATTTTACCCATTTACAAAAAGTTGACCTAACGATCATAGATGATTGTAAAATGATTTATCATGCGTAACGGGCTATATTTTTGTAATGAATGACTTATGGATTGAGAGTCAACACTCTGTTAAAAATCCCCCGCCTCCCCCTTTCCAGAGGATTGCAAAACCTAGATAAAAACTAGAAAGAATTTACAATCCCTAAAAATTACAGACACTTTTTGGAGTTATTTCTCTCTACATTTCTGCATTGTGCATTTCCATTTTAGATGTATACTTTTTTCTTAAATCAAAACTTGAGTTTTCACCTTTCCCTTCATCTCGTAAACAAAAAATAGATAAAATGCAAATAGCTCATAACGTAATGAAACATTTAGAGTTTATGTATGGAAAAAATTTAAAGTAATAACAAATATAAGTAAAGAAAATTTATTCACACACCACAAATGACCCCAATAGTTTGTAATTTTTTAAGAAAGAGATTTTTCTATAGATGTTTCAAAAAATGGATATGCATGCTTGAAACATGTTAAAGTTCCAAATGACCTATGGATCCAAAACTTTTAAAGAGAATAACAAACGCTCATTAAATTCTCAATTGAACGTGAGGTGGGATATTTACCCGAGTCAAACAAGCCATTATTTTGCCCATTTACAAAAAGCTGACCTAACGATCATAGATGATTGAAAAGTGATTTATCATGTGTAACGGGCTACATTTTTCGATGGAAAGTCTTATGGATTGGGGGTCAACACTTAGATAAAAATCCCCGCCTCCCCCTTCACCCGATGATTGCAAAACCTTATATATAAAAACTAAAATGAGTTTATAAACCCTAAAAATTACATAAACTTTTCTGAATTGTCTCTCTGTTAATTTGTGCATTGCACGTTTCCATTTTAGATGTATACTTTTTTCTTAAATCAAAACTTGAGTTTTCACTTTTCCCTTCATCTCGTAAACAAAAAAGAGATAAAAGGCAAATAGAGCACAACGGAATGAAATTTTAGAGTTTATGTATAGAAAATATTTAAAGAAATAAAAAATGTAAGAAAAGAAAATTTATTCACACTCAACAAAGGATCACAAAAGTTTTGTTATCCAAGTATGGGAAATTCCACTAGTTCAACCCGAATAGCTTGTAATTTTATGAGAAAGAGATTTTGCTACAGATGTTTTAAAAAATGGATATGCATGCTAGAAACATGTTAAAGATGCAAATGACCTATGGATCCAAACCATTTAAAGAGAATAACAAACACTCATTAATTTCTCAAGTGAACGTGCTGTGAGATTTTTACCTGAGTCCAACAAGCCATTATTTTGCCCATTTACAAAAAGCTGACATAACGATCATAGATGGTTGTAAAGTGATTTATTTTGCGTAACGAGCTATATTTTTGTAAGGAATGTCTTATGGATTGGAAGTCAACACTCATTTAAAAATCCCCTGCCTCCCCCTTTTCTCGATGATTGCAAAACCTAATACATAAAAACTATAAAGAGTTTACAATCCCTAAAATTTACAGACACTTTTTGGAATTATCTCTCCTGATATTTGTCCATTGTGCGTTTCCATTTTAGATGTATACTTTTTTCTTAAATAAAAACTTGGGTTTTCACTTTTCCCTTCATCTCGTAAACAAAAAAGACATAAAATGCAAATAGATCACAACAAAATGAAATTTTAAGAGTTTATATTTGGAAAAAATCTAAAGCAAAAACAAATGTAAGTAAAGAAAATTTATTCACTCACCACAAATGTTATCCAAGTTTTGGAAATTCCACTACTTCAACCCCAATAGCATGGAATTTTATAAGAAAGAGATTTTTCTACACATGTTTTAAAAAATGGATATGCATGCTTCAAATTTTTTAAAGATGCAAATGATCTATGGATCCAAACCTTTTAAAGAGAATAAGAAACGCCGATTAAATTCTATAGCGAACGTGCGGTGGGATATTTACTCGGGTCAAACAAGTCATTATTTTGCCCATTTACAAAAGGCTGACCTAATGATCATAGATGACTGTATAGTGATTTATCATGCGTAACAAGCTATATTTTTGTAACAAATGACTTGTGGTTACGGAGTCAACACTCAGTAAAAAATCCCTCGTCTCCCTCTTTTCCCAACGATTGCAAAACCTAATATATAATAACTAAAAAGAGTTTACAATCCCTAAAAATTATAGACACTTTTTGGAGTTATCTCTCTCTATATTTGTGCATTGTGCGTTTCCATTTTAGATGTATACTTTTTTCTTAAATCAAAACCTGAATTTTCACTATTCCATTCATCTCGTAAACAAACAAGATATCAAAGGCAATTAGATCACAATGAAATGAAAATTTTAAAGTTTATGTATGGAAAAAATTTTGAACAATAACAAATGTAAGTAAAGAAAATTTATTCACGCACCACAAATAAACACAAAAGTTTTGTTATCCAAGTTTGGGAAATTCCACTTGTTCAACCCCAATAGTTTGGAATTTTATAAGAAAGAGATTTTTCTAAACATACTTTCAAAAATGGATATGCACGCTTGAAACATGATAAAGACACAAATGACCTATGGATCCAAACCTTTTAAAGAGAATAACAAATGCACATTAAATTCTCCAGTGAACGTGCGGCGGGATATTTACCCGAGTCAAACAAATCATTATTTTTCCCATTTACAAAAAGCGTAATGATCATAGATGATTGTAAAGTGATTTATCATGCGTAACGGGCTATTTTTTTCTATGGAATGACTTATGGATTCGGAGTCAACTCCCAGTTAAAAATCCCGCTCTTCCCCCTTTTCCCGAGGATTGCAAAACCTAATAAATAAACTTAAAAAGTGTTTACAACCACTAAATATTTCAGACACTTTTTGGAATTATCCCTCTCTACATTTGTGCATTGTGATTTTCCATTTTAGAAGTAAACTTTTTTCATAAATCAAAACTTGAGTTTTCACGTTTGCCTTCATCTCATAAACAAAAATGAGAGAAAAGGCAAATAGATCACAACGAAATGAAAATTTTAGATTTTATGTATGGAAAAAATTTACAGCAATAAAAAATGTAAGTAAAGAAAATTTTTTGACACACCACAAATGAACACAAAAGTTTTGTTATTCAAGTTTGGGAAATTCCACTAGATCAACCCAAATAGCTCTGAATTTTATAAGAAAGAGATTTTTCTACACTTATTTTTAAAAATGATATGTATGCTTCAAACATGTTAAATATGCAAATGACCTATGGATCCAAACCTTTTAAAGAGAATTACAAGCTCTCATTAAATTCTCAAGTGACGTGCAGTGGGATATCTTCACCAGTGAAAAAGGGCATTCTTTTCCCCATTTACAAAAAGCTAACCTAACCATAGATGATTGTAAAGTGATTTATCATGCGTAGCCGGCTATAATTTTTTAAGGAATGACTTATGGATTGGGAGTCAACACTCAGTTAAAATTTCCCCGCCTCCCCCTTTTGCCGATGATTGCAAAACCTAATATATAAAAAACTAAAACGAGTTTACAATCCCTAAAAATAATAGATACTTTTTGGAATTATCTCTCTATACATTTGTGCATTATGCATTTCCATTTTAGATTTATACTTTTTTCATAAATAAAAACTTGAATTTTCACTTTTCCTTTCATCTCGTAAACAAAAAAGAGATAAAAGGCAAATAGAACACAACAAAATTAAAATTTTATAGTTTATGTATGGAAAATTTTTAAAACAATAACAAATGTAACTAATGAAAATTTATTCACAAACCACAAATGAACACAAAATTTTTGTTATCCATGTTTGGGAAATTCCACTATTTCAACCCCAATAGCTTGGAATTTTATAAGAAAAATATTTTTCTACACATGTTTTAAAAAATGGATATGCATGCTTCAAACATGTTAAAGATGCAAATGACCTTTGGATCCAAACCTTTTTAAGAGAATAACAAACACACATTAAATTCTCAAGTGAACGAGTAGTGGGATATTTACCCGAGTCAAACAAACAATTATCTTGCCCATTTACAAAAAAGTTGACCTAACGATCATAGATGATTGTAAAGTGATCTATCATGTGTAACGGGCTATATTTTTGAAAGGAATGACTTATGGGTTCGGAGTCAACACTCAGTTAAAAATCCCCTGCCTCCCCCTTTTTCAGACAATTGCAAAACTATATATATAAAAATTAAAAAGAGTTTACAATCCCTAAAAATAATAGTCACTTTTATAAATTATCTCTTTCTACATTTATGCATTTGTACATTTCCATTTTAGATGTATACTTTTTTCATAAATCAAAACTTGAGTTTTCACTTTTCCCTTCATCTCATAAACAAAAAAGAGGTAAAAGGCAAATAGATGACAACGAAATAAAAATTGTATAGTTTATGTATGGAAAAAATTTAAAGCAATAACAAATGTAACTAAGGAAAATTTATTCACACACCACAAATGAACACAAAACTTTTGTTATCCAAGTTTGGGAAATTCCACTAGTTCAACCCCAATAGCTTGGATTTTTATAAGAAAAAGATTTTTCTACACATGTTTTAAAAAATGGATATGCATGCTTCAAACATGTTAAAGAAGCAAATGACCTTTGGATCCAAACCTTTTTAAGAGAATAACAAATGCACATTAAATTTCTCAAGTGAACGTGCGGTGGGATATTTACCCGAGTCAAACAAGCAATTATTTTGCCCATTTATAAAAAAGCTGACCTAACGATCATAGATGATTGTAAAGTGATTTATCATGTGTAACGGGCTATATTTTTGAAAGGAAGGACTTATGGATTCACAGTCAACACTCAGTTAAAAATCCCCTGCCTCCCCCTTTTCCCGACTATTGCAAAACCATATATATAAAAATTAAAAAGACTTTAAAATTCCTAAAAATTACAAACACTTTTTGGAATTATCTCTCTCTACATTTTTGCATTGTGCCTTTCCATTTCAGATGTATACTTTTTTCTTAAATCAAAACTTGAGTTTTCACGTTTCCCTTCATCTCATAACTAAAAAAGAAATAAAATGGCAAATAGATCACAACGAAATAAAATTTTAGTGTTTCTGTATGGAAAAATGTAAACCAATAAAAAATGTAAGTAAAGAAAATTTATTCACACACCGCAAATGAACCTAAAAGTTTTGTTATCTAAGTTTGGTAAATTCCACTAGTTTAACCCCAATAGCTAGGAATTTTATGAGAAAGAGATATTTCTACACATGTTTTAAAAAATGGATATGCAAGCTTGAAACATGTTAAAGATGCAAATGACCTATGGATCCAAACATTTTAAAGAGGATAAAAAACACTCATTAAATTCTCAGGTGAATGTGCGGTGGGATATTTACTCGAGTCAAACAAGCCATTATTTTGCCCATTTAAAAAAAGATGACCTAACGATCATAAATAATTTGTAAGTGATTTATCATGCATAATGGGCTATATTTTTGCAAGGAATGACGTATGGATTGGGATTCAAAACTCAGTTAAAAATCCCCCGCCTCCCCCTTTTCCCGATGATTGCAAAACCAAAAATATAAAAACTAAAAGGAGTTCACAATCCCTAAAATTTACCATCACTTTTTGGAATTATCTCTCTCTACATTCGTGCATTGTGCCTTTCCATTTCAGATGTATAATTTTTTCTTAAATCAAAACTTGAGTTTTCACTTTTCCCTTTATCTCGTAACTAAAAAAGAGTAAAAAGGCAAATAGATCACAACGAAATGAAAATTTTTGTTTTTATGTATGGAAAAAATTTAAAGCAATAAAAAATTTAAGTAAAGAAATTTTTTTTCACACACTGCAAATGAACACAAAAGTTTTGTTATCCAAGTTTGGTAAATTCCACTAGTTCAACCCCAATAGCTAAGAATTTTATGAGAAAGAGATTTTTCTACACATGTTTTAAAAAATGAATATGCATGCTTGAAACATGTTAAAGATGCAAATGACCTATGGATCCAAACCTTTTAAAGAGGATAAAAAACACTCATTAAATTCTCAGGTGAACGTGCAGTGGGATATTTGCCCCGGTCAAACAAGCCATTATTTTGCCCATTTACAGAAAGTTTACCTAACGATCATAGATGATTCTAAAGTGATTTATCATGTGTAACGGGCAATATTTTGTTAGGAATGACTTATGGAAACGTTTTAACACACAATATATAAACACAAAAGTTTTGTTATCCAAGTTTGGGAAATTCCACTAGTTCAACCCCAATAGCTTGGAATTTTTACGAAAGTGATTTGTCCTCACATGTTTTAAAAAATGGATATGCATGCTTGAAACATGTTAAAGATGCAAATGACCTATGGATCCAAACCTTTTATAGAGAATAATAATGCTCATTAAATTATCAAGTGAATGTGCGGTGGGATATTTACCGGAGTCAAACAAGCCATTCTTTTGCCCATTTACAAAAAGCAGACCTAACGATCTTGGATCATTGTAAAGTGATTTACCATACGAAACGGGCTATATTTTTTTAAGGAATGACTGATGGATTGGGAGTCAACACTCAGTTAAAAATCCCCTGCCTCCCCCTTACCCCGACGATTGCAAAACCTTATATATAAAAACTAACAAAACGTTTACAAGCCCTAAAAATTACAGACACTTTTTGGAATTATCTCTCTCTACATTTGTGCATCATGCATTTCCATTTTAGATGTATACTTTTTTCCTAAATGAAAATTTGAGTTAGATCACAACGAAGTGAAAATTTTAGAGTTTCTGTATGGAAAAAAATTAAAGCTATATCAAATGTAAGAAAACAAAATTTATTCTCACACCACAAATGCACACAAAATTTTTGTTATCCATGTTTTGGAAATTCCACTAGTTCAACCCCAATAGTTTGGAATACTATAAGAAAGAGATTTTTCTACAGATGTTTTAAAAAATAGATATGCATACCTGAAACTTGTTAAAGATGCAAATGACCTACGGATCCAAACCTTTTAAAGAGAATCAAAAACGTTCATTAAATTCTCAAGTGAACGTTCAGTGGGATATTTACCCGAGCCAAATAAGCCATTATTTTGCACATTTACAAAAAGTTGACCTAGCAATCATAGATGATTGTAAAGTGATTTATCATGCAACAAACTATATTTTTTTAAGAAATGACTTATAGATTGGAAGTCAACACTCAGTCAAAAAGCCCACTCCTCCCCCTTTTTCCGACGTTTTAAAAACCTAATATATAAAAACTAAAAAAAGTTTACAATCCCTAAAAATTATAGGCACTTTTTGGAATTATCTCTCTCTAAATTTGTGCATTGTGCATTTCATTTTTAGATGTATATTTTTTTCTTAAATCAAAACACTATTTTTCAGTTTTCCCTTCATCTTGTAAACAAAAAAGATATAAAAAGCAAATAGATTACAACGAAATAAAAATTTTAGATTTTACATATGGAAAAAATATAAAGACATAACAAATGTAAGTTAAGAAAATTTATTCACACACCACAAATGAACACAAAAGTTTTTTTATCCAAATTTGGGAAATTCCACTAGTTATACCCCAATAGCTTGTAATTTTATAAGAAAGATAATTTTCTACACATGTTTCAAAAAATGGATATGCATGCTTCAAGCATGTTAAAGATGTTAATGACCTATAGATCCAAAAATTTTTAAGAGAATAACAAACGTTCACTAAATTCTCAAGTGAACGTGTGGTGGGATATTTACCCGAGTCAATTAAGCCATTATTTTTGCCCTTTACAAAAAGCTGACCTAACGATCAAAGATGATTGTAAAGTGATTTATCATGCGTAACGGGCTATATTTTTGTAAGGAATGACTTATGAATTGATAGTCAACACTCAGTTAAAAATTCCTTGCCTCCCCCTTTTCTTGATGATTGCAAAACATAATATATAAAAATAATAAAGAGTTCACAATCCCTAAAAATTACAGACACTTTTCTGAATTATCTCTCTCTACGTTAGTGCATTGTGCGTTTCTATTTTAGATGTATACTTTTTTCTTAAATCAAAACTTGAGTTTTCACTTTTCCCTTCATTTCGAAAAAGAAAAAGAGATAAAAGGGAAATAGGTCACAATGAAATGAAAATTTTAGAGTTTATGTATGGAAAAATTTTAAAGCAATAACAAATGCAAGTAAAGAAAATTTAATCACACACCACAAATGAACACAAAATTTTTGTTATCCAAGTTTGGGAAATTCCACTAGTTCAACCTCCACAACTTGTAATTTATAAGAAAGAGATTTTTCTATAGATATTTTAAAAAATGGATATGCATGCTTGAAACATGTTAAAGTTGCAAATGACCTATGGATACCAACCTTTTAAAGAGAATAACAAACGCTCATTAAATTCTGAATTCAACGTGCGATGGGATATTTACCCGAGTGAAACAAGCCATTATTTTGCCCATTTTCAAAAAGTTGACCTAAAGATCATAGATGATTGTAAAGTGATTTATCATGTATAATGGGCTAAATTTTTTGAAGGAAAGTCTTAAGGATTGGGAGTCAACACTTAGATAAAAATCCCTCGCCTCCCCTTTTTCCCGATGATTGCATAACCTAATATATAAAAACTAATAAGAATTTATAATCCCTTAAAATTATCGATAATTTTTGGAATTCTCTCTCTACATTTGTGCAATGTGCATTTCCATTTTAGATTCATACTTTTTTCTGAAATCAGAACTTGGGTTCAAACGTTTCCCTTCATCTAGTAAACAAAAAAGAGATAAATGAAAAATAGAACACAACGAAATGAAAATTTTAGAGTTTATGTATGGAAAAAATTTAGAGCAATAACAAATGTAAGTAAAGAAAATTTATTCACACACCACAAATGAACACAAAATTTTTGTTATGCATATTTGGGAAATTCCACTAGTTCAACCCCAATAACTTGAAATTTTATAAGAAAGAGATTTTTCTAAACATGTTTTAAAAAATGTATCTGCATGTTTGAAACATGTTAAAGATGCAAATGAACTATGGATCCAAACCTTTTACAGAGAATAACAAACACTCATTAAATTCTCAGATGAACGTGCGGTGGGATTTTTGCCAGAGTCAAACAAGCCATTATTTTGCCCATTTACAAAAAGTTGACCTAACGATCCTAGATGATTCTAAAGTGATTTACCATGTGTAATGGGTAATATTTTTGTAAGGAATGACTTATGGATTGGGATTCAACACTCAGTTCCAAATCCCCCACCTCCCCCTTTTCCTGATGATTGCAAAAAAAAATATATAAAATCTTAAAAGAGTTTACAATCCCTAAAAATTACAGACACTTTTCTTAATTATCTATCTCTACAAATGTGCATTGTGCGTTTCCATTTTAGATGTATATTTTTTTCTTAAATCAAAACTTGAGTTTTCACTTTTCCATTCATCTCGTAAACAAAAAAGAGATAAAAGGCAAATAGATCACAACAAAATGAAAATTTTAAAGTTTATGTATGGAAAAATTTTTAAGGAATAACAAATGTAAGTAAAGAAAATTTTTCACACACCAAATATAAACACAAAAGTTTTTTTATCCAAGTTTGAGAAATTCCACTAGTTCAACCCCAATAGCTCGGAATTTTATACGAAAGTGATTTTTCTACATGTTTCAAAAAATGGATATTCATGCTTCAAACATGTTAAAGATGCAAATGACCTATGGATCCAAACCTTTTAAAGAGAATAACAAATGCTCATTAAATTTTCAAGTGAACGTACGGTGGGATTTTTACCCGAGTCAAACAAGCCATTCTTTTGCCCATTTACAAAAAGCAGACCTAATATTTAAGATCATAGATGATTGTAAAGTGATTTACCATGCGAAACGGGCTATATTTTTTTAAGGAATGACTGATGGATTGGAAGTCAATACTCAGTTAGAAATCCCTCGTCTCCCCCTTTTCCCGACGATTGCAAAACCTAATATAAAAAAACTAACAAAACGTTTACAAGACCAAAAAATTACGGACACTTTTTTGAATTATCTCCTTCTCTACATTTGTGCATCGTGCATTTCCATTTTAGATGTATACTTTTTTCTTAAATCAAAATTTGAGTTAGATCAAAACGAAATGAAAATTTTAGAGTTAATGTAAGGAAAATATTTAAAGCTATATCAAATGTAAGAAAACAAAATTTATTCTCACACCACAAATGCACACAAAATTTTTGTTATCCAAGTTTGGGAAATTCAACTAGTTCAACACCAATAGCTTGGAATTTTATAAGAAAGAAATTTTTCTATTCATGTCTTAAAAAATGGATATGCATGCCTGAAACACGTTAAAGAGGCACATATCATATGGTGCCAAACGTTTTAAAACGTTCATTAAATTCTCAAGTGAACATGCCCTGGGATATTTACCCGAGTCAAACAAGCCATTATTTTGCACATTTACAAAAAGTTGTCCTAACGATCATAGGTGATTGTAAAGTGTTTTATCATATGCAACAGACTATATTTTTTAAGGAATGACTTATGGATTGGGATTCAACACTCAATGAAAAAGCCCCCTCCTCCCCTTTTTTTCGACGATTGAAAAACCTAATATATAAAAACTAAAAACAGTTGACAATCCCTAAAAACTACAGGCACTTTTTGGAATTATCTTTCTCTAAATTTGTGCATTGTGTATTTCATTTTTAGATGTATACCTTTTTCTTAAATCAAAACACTATTTTTCACTTTTCCCTTCATCTCGTAAACAAAAAGGATATAAAAGGCAAATAGATCACAATGAAATAAAAATTTTAGATTTTACGTATGGAAAAAAATATAAAGAAATAACAAATGTAAGTAAATAAAATTTATTCACACACCACAAATGAACACAAAAGTTTTTTTACCCAAGTTTGGGAAATTCCACTAGTTCAACCCCAATAGCTTGGAAATTTAAAAGAAAAAGAATTTTCTACACATGTTTCAAAAAATGGATATGCATGCTTCAAACATGTTAAAGATGTGAATGACCTATAGATCCAAAATTTTTATAGAGAATAATTAACGCTCATTATATTTTCAAGTGAACGTACGGTGGGATATTTACACGAGTCAAACAAGCCATTATTTTGCTATTTACAAAAAGCTGACCTAACGATCATAGATGATTGTACAGTGATTTATCATGCATAAGGGCTATATTTTTGTGAGGAATGACTTATGGATTGGGAGTCAACTCTCAAATAAAAATCCCCTGCCTCCCCCTTTTCCCGATGATTGCGAAACATAATATGTAAAAACTAAAAAGAGTTTACAATCCCTAAAAATTAAAGACACTTTTCTGAATTATCTCTCTACATTTATGCATTGTGCATTTTTATTTTAGATGTATACTTTTTTCTCAAATAGAAACTTGAGTTTTCACATTTCCCTTCATCTCGTAAACAAAAAAGAGATAAAAAGGAAATAGGTCAGGATGAAATGAAAATTTTAGAGTTTATGTATGGAAAAAATTTAAAGCAATAACAAATGCAAGTAAATAAAATTTATTCACACACCACAAATGAACACAAAAGTTTTGTTATCGAAGTTTGGGAAATTCCACTTGTTCAACCCCAATAGCTTCGAACTTTATAAGAAAGAGATTTTTCTACACTTGTTTTAAAAAATGGATATGCATGCTTGAAATAGATTATAGATGCAAAAGACCTATGGATCCAAACCTTTTATAGAAAATTACAAAAGCTCATTAAATTCTAGTGTGCACGTGTAGTGGGATATATTCCCGAGTCAAACAGGCCAATATTTTGCCCATTTACAAAAAACTGACCTAAAAATAATAGATGATTATAAAGTGATTTATCATGCGTAACGGACTATATTTTTGTAAGGAATGACTTATATATTGGGAGTCAACACTCAGTTAAAAATCACCCGCCTCCCCTTTTCATTGACGATTGCAAAACCTAATATATAAAAACTAAAAAGAGTTTACCATCCCTAAAAATAACAAACACTTTTCTGAATTATCTCTCTCTATATTTGTGCATTGTACGTTTCCATTTTAGATGTATATTTTTTTCCTAAATCAAAACTTGATTTATCACTTTTCTCTTCATCTCGTAAACAAAAAAGAGATAAAAGGCAAATAGATCAAAACGAAATCAAAATTTTAGAGTTTATGTATGGAAAAAAATTAAAGCACTAAAAAATGTAAATAAGTAAAATTAATTCACACACCACAAATGAACACAAAAGTTATGTTATCCAAGTTTGGTAAATTCCACTAGTTCAACCCCAACAACTTTGAATTTTAAAAGAAAGAGATTTTTTTACACATGTTTTAAAAAATGGGTATGCATGCTTGAAACATGTTAAAGACGCAAATTCCTATGGATCCAAACCATTTAAAGAGAATAACAAACGCTCATTAAATGCTCAAGAGAACGTGCGGTGGGATATTGACGAGACATTTACCCGTGTCAAACAAGCTATTTTTTTCCCATTTAAAAAAAGTTGACCTAACGATCATAGATGGTTGTAAGGTGATTTCTCATGTGTAACAGGTAATATTTTTGTCAGGAATGACTTATGGATTGGGAGTCAACACTCAGTTAAAATTCCCCCGCCTCCCCCTTTTCCTGACGATTGCAAAACCTAATATATAAAAACTAAAAAGAGTTTACAATCTCAAAAAATTACTGACACTTTTTGGAGTTATCTCTCTCTACATTTCTTCGCTATGCATTTCCATTTTAGATGCATACTTTTTTCTTAAATAAAAGCTTGAGTTTTCACATTTCCCTTCATCTCGTAGTCAAAAAAGAGATGAAAGGCAAATAGATAAAATGAAATGAAAATTTTAGAGTTTGTGTATGCAAAAAATTTAAAGCAAAAACAAATGTAAGTAAAGAAAATTTATTTAGACACCACAAATCAACCCCAAAGTTTTGTTATCCATGTTTGGGAAATTCCACTAGTTCAACCCCAAAAGCTTGTAATTTTATAAGAAAGAGATTTTTCTATAGATGTTTTAATAAATGGATATGCATGCTTGAAACATGTTAAAGTTTCAAATGTCCTATGGATCCAAACCTTATAAAGAGAATAACAAACGCTCATTAAATTCTCAATTGAACGTGCGGTGGGATATTTACCCGAGTCAAACAAGCCAATAATTTGCCCATTTACAAAAAGCTGACCTAACGATCATAGATGATTGTAAAGTGATTTATCATGTGTAACGGGCTACATTTTTGGAAGGGAAGTCTTATGGATTGGGAGTCAATACTCAGATAAAAATCCCTCGCCTCCCCCTTTTCCCAATGATTGCAAAACCTTATATATAAAAACTAAAAAGAGTTTACAATCCCTAAAAATTACTTACACTTTTCTGAATTATCTCTCTTCCTTTGTGCATTGTGCGTTTCCATTTTAGATGTATACTTTTTTCTTAAATCAAAACTTGAGTTTTCACTTTTCCCTTCATCTCGTAAACAAAAAAGAGATAAAAGGCAAATAGATCACAACGAAATGAAGATTTTAGAGTTTATGTACAAAAAAAATTTAAAGCAATAACAAATGTAAGTAAAGAAAATTTATTCACCCACCACAAATGAACACAAAAGTTTTTGTATCCAAGTTTTGGAAATTCCACTTGTTCAACAACAATAGCTTGGAATTTTATAAGAAAGAGATTTCTCTACACATATTTTAAAAAATGAATATGCATGCTTCAAATTTGTTAACGATGCAAATGACGTATGGATCCAAACATTTTAAAGAGAATAAGAAACACTCATTAAATTCTCTAGTGAAAGTGCAGAGGGATATTTACCTGAGTCAAACAAGCCATTATTTTGCCCATTTTCAAAAAGCAGACCTAACGATCATAGATGAATGTAAAGTGGTATCTCATGCGTAACGAGCTATATTTTTGTAATGAATGACTTATGGATTGGGAGTCAACACTTAGTTAAAAATTCCCTGCCTCCCCCTTTTCCCAATGATTGCAAAACCAAATATATAAAAATTAAAAAGAGTTTACTAACCCTAAAAATTACAAACACTTTTCTGAATTATCTCTCTCTACATTTGTGCATTGTGCATTTCCATTTTAGATGTATATTTTTTTCCTAAATCAAAACTTCAGTTTTCACATTTACCTTCATCTCATAAAAAAAAAGAGAAAATAGGCAAATAGATCACAACGAAATAAAAATTTTATAGTTTTTTTATGGAAAAAATTTAAAGCAATAAAAAATGTAAGTAAAGAAAATTTATTCACACACCACGAACGAACACAAAATTTTTGTTATCCATGTTTGGGAAATTCCACAAATTCAACCCTAATAATAGCTTGGAATTTTTTAAGGAAAAGATTTTTCTACACTTCTTTTAAAAAAAAGACTATGCAAGCTTCAAACGTGTTAAATATGCAAATTACCTATGGATCCAAACCTATTAAAGAGAATTACAAACTCTCATTAAATTCTTAAGTGAACGTGCGGTGGGATATTTACCCAGTGAAACAAGCCATTATTTTCCACATTTACAAAACGCTGACCTAACGATCATAGATTATTGTAAAGTGATTTATCATGCATAACGGGCTATATTTTTTTTAAGGAATGACTTATGAATTGGGAGTCCAAACTCGATTAAATATCCCTCTCGTCCCCCTTTTCCCGACGATTGGAAAACTTAATATATAAAAACTAAAAAAATTTTACAATCCCTAAAAATTACAGACACTTTTTGAAAATATCTCTATCAAAATTTTTACATTGTGCATTTCCATTTTAGATTTTATACTTTTTTATTAAATCAAAACTTGAATTTTCACTTTTCCCTTCATCTCGTAAACAAAAAATGATAAAAGGAAAATAGATCACAATGAAATGAAAATTTTAGAGTTTATGTATGGAAAAAATTTATTCAGACACCACAAATGAACACAAAAGTTTTGTTATCCAAGTTTTGGAAATTCCACTTGTTCAACCCCAACAGCTTGGAAATTTATTAGAAAGAGATTTTTCTACACATGTTTTAAAAAATGGATATGCATGGTTGAAACATGTTAAAGAGGCAAAAGACCTATGGATCCAATCCTTTTAAAGAGAATAACAAATGCTTATTAAATTCTCAAGTGAACGTGCGGTGGGACATATAGCCGAGGTAAAAAAGGCAAAAGCCCATTTAAAAAAAGCTGACCTAACGACCATAGAAGATTGTAAAGTGATTTATTATGCGTAAAGGGCTATTTTTTTTGTAAGGAATGACTTATGGTTTTGAAGTCAACACTTAGTTTAAAATCCCCCGCCTCCCCCTTTTCCCGACGATTGTAAAACCTAATATATAAAAACTGAAAAGAGTTTACAATCCCTAAAAATTACATACACTTTTTGGAATTATCTCTCCCTAAATTTGTGCATTTTGCTTTTATATTTTAGATGTATAGTTTTTTATTAAATCAAAATTTGACTTTTCCCTTAATCTCGTAAACAAAAAACAGATAAAAGGCAATTAGATCACAACGAAATGAAAATTTTATAGTTTATGTATGGAAAAAGTTTAAAACAATAACAAATGTTAGTAAAGAAAATTTATTCACACACCACAAATGAACACAAAAGTTTTGTTATGCAAGTGTGCAAAATTCTACTTCTTCAACACCAATAGCTTGGAATTTTATAAGAAAGAGATTTTTTTACACATGTTTTAAAAAATGGATACGCATGCTTTGAACATGTTAAAGATGCAAATGACCTATGGATCCAAACCTTTTAAAGAGAACAAGAAACTTTCATTAAATTCTCTAGTGAACGTGCTGTGGGATATTTACCCGAGTCAAACAAGCCATTATTTTACGCATTTACAAAAAGTTGACCGAATGATCATAGATGATTGTAAAGTGATTTATTATGCGTAACGGGCCATATTTTGTAAGGAATGACTTATGGATTCAGAGTCATCACTTAGTTAAATATCCGCCACCTCCCCCTTTTCCCGATGATTGCAAAACCAAATATATAATAACTAAAAAGAGTTTACAATCCCAAAAATTATAGACACTTTTTGGAATTATCTCGCACTACATTTGTGCAATGTGCGATTCCATTTTAGATGTATACTTTTTTCATCAATCAAAACTTGAGTTTTCACTTTTTCATTCATCTTGTAAACAAAAAAGAGATAAAAGGCAAATAGATCACAACGAAATTAAAATTTTAGAGTTTATGTATGGAAAACATTTAAAGCAATAACAAATGTAAGTAAATCCCCCGCCTCCCCCTTTTCCCGATGATTGCAAAACCTAATGTATAAAAACCAAAACGAGTTTACAAACCCTAAAAATTACAAACACTTTTTCGAATTATCTCTTTCTTCATTTGTCCATTGTGCGTTTCCATTTTAGATGTATACTATTTTCTTAAATCAAAACTTGAGTTTTCACTTTTCCCTTCATCTCGTAAACAAAAAAGAGATAAAAGGCAAATAGATCACAACGAAATGAAAATTTTAGAGTTTATGTATAAAAAAAATTTAAAGCAATAAAAATGTAAGTAAAGAAAATTTATTCACACACAAGAATGAACACACAAGTTTCGTTATCCAAGTTTGGGAAAATCCACTACTTCAACCCCAATATCTTAGAGTTTTATAAGAAAGAGATTTTTCTACACATGTTTTAAAAAATGGATAAGCATGCTTCAATTTTCGTAAAGATGCAAATGACTAATGGATCTAAACCTTTTAATGAGAATAAGAAACGCTCATTAAATTCTCTAGTGAACATGCGGTGGGATATTTGCCTGAGTCAAACATGCCATTATTTTGCCCTTTTAGAAAAGGCTGACCTAACGATCATAGATGATTCTAAAGTGATTTATCATGCGTAATGGGCAATAATTTTGTAAGGAATGACTTATGGATTTAGAGTCATCACTCAGTTAAAAATCCCCCGCCTCCCCCTTTTACCTACGATTGCAAAACCAAATATATAATAAATAAAAATAGTTTACAATCCCAAAAAAGTAAAGACACTTTTTGGAATTATGTCTCACTACATTTGTGCAATGTGCGATTCCATTTTAGATGTATACTTTTTTCATAAATTAAAACTTGAGTTTTTAGTTTTCCCTTCATCTCGTAAACAAAAAAGAGATAAAAAGCAAATAGATCACAACGAAATGAAAATTTTAGAGTTTATGTATGGAAACAATTTAAAGCAATAACAAATGTAAGTAAAGAAAATTTATTCATGCACCACAAATGAACACAAAAGTTTTGTTATCTAAGTTTTGGAAATTCCACTTGTTCAACCCCAATAGCTTGGAATTTTATAAGAATGAGATTTTTCTACATATGTTTTAAAAAATGGATATGCATTCTTGAAACATGATAAAGATGCAAATGACCTATGGATCCAAACCTTTTAAAGAGAATAACAAACGCTCATTAAATTCTCAAGTGAACGTGTGGTGGGATATTTACCCGAGTCAAACAAGCAATTATTTTGCCCATTTACAAAAAGCTGACCTAACGATCATAGATGATTGTAAAATGATTTATCATACGTAATGGGCTATTTTTTTTGTAAGGAATGACTTATGGATTCGGAGTCAACACTCAGTTAAAAATCCCTGCCTTCCCTTTATCCCGACGATTGCAAAAGCTTTTATATAAAAAGTAAAAGGAATTTACAATCCCTAAAAATTATAGGCACTTTTTGGAATTATCTCTCTCTACATTTGTGCATTGTGCGTTTCCATTTTAGATGTATACTTTTTTTTTAAATAAAAACTTGATATTTCACTTTTCCCTTCATCTCATATACATAAAAGAGATAAATGGCAAATAGATCACAACAAAATGAAAATTTTAGAGTTTATTTATGGAAAAAATTTAAAGCAATTACAAATTTAAGTAAAGAAAATTTATTCACATACCACAAATGAACACAAAAGTTTTGTTATCCAAGTTTGGGAAATTCTACTAGTTCAACTCCAAAAGCTTGGAATTTCATAAAAAAAGATATGCATTCTTGAAACATGTTAAAGATGCCAGTGACCTATGGATCCAAACCTTTTAAAGAGAATAACAAATGCACATTGAATTCTCAAGTGAACGTGCGGTGGCATATTTACCAGAGTCAAATAAGCCATTATTTTGCCCATTTACAAAAAGCTGACCTAATGGTCATAGACGATTGTAAAGTGATTCATCATGCGTAACGGGCTATATTTTTTTAAGGAATGACTTATGGGTTGGGAGTCAACACTCAGTTAAAAATCCCCCACCTCCCCATTTTTCCCGACTATTAAAAAAATTAATATAAAAAATAAAAGAGTTTACAATCCCTAAAAATTATAGACACTTTTGTGAATTATCTCTCTCGATATTTGTGCATTGTGCATTTCCTTTTTAGATGTATACTTTTTTCTGAAACCAAAACTTGAGTTTTCACTTTTTCCTTCATCTCGTAAACAAAAACTAAATAAAAGGCAAATAGATCACAATGAAATGAACATTTTAGATTTTATGTATGGAAAAAAATTTAAACAATAACAAAAGTAAAGAAAATTTATTCACACAACACAAATGAACACAAAATTTTTGTTATCCAGGTTTGGGAAATTCAACTAGTTCAACCTCTATAGCATGGAATTTTATAAGAAAGAGATTTTTCTACACATGTTTTAAAAAATGGATATGCATGCTTGAAACATATTAAATCTGCAAATGACCTATGGATCCAAAGCCTTTAAAGAGAATAAAAAAACTCATTAAATTCTCTAGTGAACGTGCTATGGGATATTTACTCGAGTCAAACAAGCTATTATTTTGCCCAATTACAAAAAGTTGACCTAACGATCACATATGATTGTAAAGTGATTTATCATACGTAACAGGCCATATTTTTGTCAGGAATAATTGATGGATTGGGAGTGAACACTCAGTTAAAAATACCACACCTCCCCTTTTCCTGATGATGGAAAAATCTGATATATAAAAACTAAAAAGAGTTTACAATCCCTAAAAATTACAGACACCTTTTGGAATTATCTCTCTCTACATTTGTGCATTATGCATTTCCATTTTAGATGCATACTTTTTCTCAAATCTAAACTTGAGTTTTCACTTTTCCCTTCATCTCGTAAACAAAAAAGAGATAAAAGGCAAATAGATCACAACGAAATGAAAATTTTAGAGTTTATGTATGTAAAAAATTTAAAGCAATAACATATGTAAGTAAAGAAAATTTATTCACACACCACAAATGAAAAAAAAAGTTTTTTTATCCAAGTTTGGGAAATTCCACTAATTCACCTCCAATAGCTTGGAATTTCATAAGAAAGAGATTTTTCTACACATGTTTTTAAAAATGGATATGCATGCTTCAAAAATGTTCAAGATGCAAATGACCTATGGATCCAAACCTTTCAAAGAGAATAACAAACGCTCATTAAATTCTCATGTGAACGTGCGGTGGGATATTTACCTAAGTCAAACAACCCATTATTTTGCCCATTTACAAAAAGCTAACCTAACGATCATAGATTATTATAACATGATTTATCATGCGTAACGGGCTATATTTTTGTAAGGAATTACTTATGGATTCGGAGTCAACACTCAGTTAAAAATCCCACGCCTCCCCCTTTTCCCGATGATTACAAAACCTAATATATAAAAACTAAAAAGACTTTATAATCCTTAAAAATTATAGAATTTTTTTGGAATTATCTCTCACTACGTTTGTGCAATGTGTGATTCCATTTTAGATGTAAACTTTTTTCTTAAATCAAAACTTGTGTTTTCACTTTTCTGTTCATCTTGTAAACAAAAAAGAAATAAAAGGAAAATAGATGACAACGAAATGAAAATTTTAGAGTTTATGTATGGAAAACATTTAAAGCAATAACAAATGTAAGTAAATAAAATTTATTCACACACAAAAAATCAACTCAAAAGTTTTGTTATCCAAGTTCGGTAAATTCCACTACTTCAAGCCTAATAGCTTGGAATTTGATAAGAAAGAGATTTTTCTACACATGTTTTAAAAAATGGATATGTATTCTTGAAACTTGTTAAAGATTCAAATGACCTATGGATCCAAACCTTTTAAAGAGAATAAAAAACACTCTTTAAATTCTTAAGTGAACGTGCGGTGGGATATTTACCCGTGTCAAACAAGCCATTATTTTGCCCATTTACAAAAAGCTGACCTAACGATCAAAGATGATTGTAAAGTGATTGATCATGCGTAACGGGCTATTTTTATAAGGAATGTCTTATGGATTGGGATTCAACACTCAGTTAAAAATTCCCCGCCTCCCCCTTTTCCCGATGATTGCAATACCTAATATATAAAACCTAAATAGACTTTTCAAACCTTAAAAATTACAGATACATTTTGGAATTATCTCTCTCTTCATTTGTGCATTGTGCGTTTCCATTTTAGATGTATAATTTTTTCTTCAATCAAAACTTGTGTTTTCACTTTTCCCTTCATCTCGTAAACAAAAAAGAGATAAAAGGCAAATAGATCTCAACAAAATAACAATTTTAGAGTTGTTGTATAGAAAACATTTAAAGCAATAACGAATGTAAGTAAAGAAAATTTATTCACGCACCACAAATGAACACTAAAGTTTTGTTATCCAAGTTTGGGAAATTCCACTACTTTAACCCCAATAGCTTAGAATTTTATAAGAAAGAGATTTTTCTACACATGTTTTAAAGAATGGATATGCACACTTGAAACATGATAAAGATGCAAATGACCTATGGATCCAAACCTATTAAAGAGAATAACAAATGCTCATTAAATTCTCAAGTGAACGTGCGGTGGGATATTTACTTGAGTAAAACAAGCAATTATTTTGCCCACTTACAAAAAGGTGACCTAACGATCATATATGATTGTAAAGTGATTTATCATGTGTAACGGGCTATATTTTTTTAAGGAAGGACTTATGGATTGGGAGTCAACACTTTAGTTAAAATCCCCCACCTTCCCCTTTTCCCCACGATTGCAAAAACTAATATATAAAAACTAAAAAGAGTTTACAATCACTAAAAATTATAGACACTTTTTGGAATTATCTCAATCTACATTTGTGCATTGTGCATTTCCATTTTAGATGTATAATTTTTTCTTAAATCTAGACTTTGAGTTTTCAGTTTTCCCTTCATCTCGTACAAAAAAAAGATATAAAAGGAAAATAGATCACAACGAAAGGAAACTTTTAGAGTTTATGTGTGGAAAAAATTTAAAACAATAACAAATGTAAGTAAAAAAAATTTATTAACACACCACAAATGAACAGAAAAGCGTTGTTATCCAAGTTTGAGAAATTCCACTAGTTCAACCCCTATATCTTGAAATTTTGTAAGAAAGAGATTTTTTTACACTTGTTTTAAAAGATGGATATGCTTGCTTGAAACATGATAAAGAGGCAAATGACCTATGATTCCAAACCTTTTAAAGAGAATAACAAAAGCTCATTAAATTCTCAAGTGAACTTGCGGTGGGATGTTTACCCTAGACAAACAAGCCATTATTTTACCCATTTCCAAAAAGATGACCTAACGATCATAGATGATTGTAAAGTGATTTATCATGCATAACGGGCTATATTTTTGTAAGGAATGACTTATCGATTGGGAGTCAACACTCAGTTAAAAATCCCTCACCCCCCCGTTTCTCGATGATTGAAAAACCTAATATGTAAAAACTAAAAAGTTTTTATAATCTCTAACAATTACAGACATTTTTTGTTATTATCTCTATCTACATTTGTATATTCTACATTTCCATTTAAGATGTATACTTTTATCTTAAATCTAAACTTGAGTTTTCACTTTTCCCTTCAACTCGTAAACAAAAAAGAGATAAAAGGAAAAAAAAAACAACAAAATGAAAATTTTAGAGTTTATGTATGGAAAAAATTTGAGGAAATAACAAATGTAAGTAAAGAAAATTTATTCACACACCACAAATGAACACAAAATTTTTGTTATTCAAGTTTGGGAAATTCCACTAGTTCAACCCCAATAGCTTGGAATTTTATAAGAAAGGGATTTTTCTACACATGTTTTAAAAAATGGATATGCATGCCTCAAACATGTTCACGATGCAAATGACTTATGGATCCAAACCTTTTAAAGAGGATAACAATGGCTCATGAAATTCTCAAGTGAACATGTTGTGGGAAATTTACCCGAGTCAAACAAGCTATTATTTTGCCCATTTACAAAAAAGTTGACCTAACGATTATAGATGATTTTAAAGTGATTTATCATGTGTAAAGGGCTGTATTTTTGTAGGGAATGAATTATGGATTGGGACTCAAGACTCAGTTTAAAATCCCCTACCTCTTCATTTTCCCGACCATTGGAAAACCTTATATATAAAAACTAAAAAGAGTTTACAATCCCTAAAAATTACAGGAACTTTTGCAAATTATCTCTCTCTACTTTTGTGCATTGTGCGTTTTCATTTTAGATCTATACTTTTTTCTTAAATCAAAACTTGAGTTTTCACTTTTCCCTTTTTCTCGGAAACAAAAAAGAGATAAAAGCAAATAGATCACAACGAAATGAAAATTTTAGAGTTTAAGTATGGAAAAAATTTAAAGCAATAACAAGTGTAAGTAAAGAAAATTTATTCACACACCACAAATAAACACAAAAGTTTTTCCATCTAAGTTTTGGAAATTCCACTAGTTCAACACCAATTTTTTGGAATTTTATATGAAAGAGATTTTTCTACACATGTTTTAAAAAATGGATATACGTTCTTCAAACATGTTAAAGATGCAAGTGACCTATTTATCTAAACCTTTTAAAGAGAATAACAAATGCTCATTAAATTGTCAAGTGAACGTACGGTGGCATATTTACCTGAGTCAAGCAACCAATTATTTTGCCCATTTACAAAAAACTGACCTAACAATCATAGATGATTATAAAGTGATTTATCATGTGTAACTGGCTATATTTTTTACAGGAATGATATATGGATTGGGAGTCAACACTCAGTTAAAAATCCTCTCCTCCCCCTTTAACTGCGATTGCAAAACCTAATAAATAAAAACTAAAAAGCGTTTACAATCCCTAAAAATGACAGACACTTTTTGAGATTACCTATCTCTACATTTGTGCATTTTGAATTTCCATTTTAGTTGTATACTTTTTTTCTTAAATCAAAACTTGAGTTTTCACTTTTTCCATCATCGTAAACAAAAAAGAGATAAAAGGCAAATAGAACATTACGAAATGAAAATTTTAAAGTTTATGTATGGAAAAAATTTAAATCAATAACAAATGTAAGGAATGACTTATGGATTGGGAGTCAACACTCAATTAAAAATCCCCCGCCTCCCCCTTTTTCCAACGATTGAAAAATAAAATATATAAAAACTAAAAATAGTTTACAATCCCTAGGAATCATCTCTCTCTGCATTTGTGCATTGTGTGATTTCATTTTAGATGTAAACCTTTTTCTTAAGGCAAACTTGAGTTTTCACTTTTCCCTTCATCTCCTAAACCAAAAAGAGATAAATGGCAAATAGATCACAACGAAATGAAAATTTTAGAGTTTATGTATGGAAAAAATTTAAAGCAATAACAAATGCTAGTAAAGAAAATTTATTCACATACCACAAATGAACACAAAAGTTTTGTTATCGAAGTTTAGGAAATTCTACTTGTTCAACTCCAATACTTTGGAATTTTATAATAATGGATATGCATTCTTGAAACATGTGAAAGATGCAATAGACCTATGGATCAAAACCTTTTAAAGATAATAACAAACACTCATTAAATTCTCAAAGGAACATGTAGTGGATACTTCCCGAGTCAAACAAGCCATTATTTTTCCATTTACAAAAAGCTGACCTAATGATCGTAGATGATTGTAAAGTGATTTATAATACGCAACAGGCTATATTTTTTTAGGGAATGACTTATGGATTAGGAGTCAACACTCAGTTAAAAATCCCCCGCCCCACCCTTTTCCCGACGATTGGAAACCCTAATATATAAAAACTAAAAATCTTTTACAATCCCTAAAAATTACAGACACTTTTTGAAATTACCTATCTCTATATTTGTGCATTTTGCATTTCTGTTTTAGATGTATACTTTTTTTCTTAAATCAAAATTTGAGTTTTCACTTTTTTCTTCATCGTAAATAAAAAAGAGATAAAAGGCAAATAGAACATTACGAAATGAAAGTTTTAGAGTTTATGCATGGAAAAAATTTAAATCAATAACAAATGTAAGGAATGACTTATGGATTGGGAGTCAACACTCAGTTAAAAATCCCCCGCCTCCCTCTTTTTCCGACGATTGCAAAACCAAACATATAAAAACTAAAAAGAGTTTACAATCCCTATAAATTACAAACACTTTTTGGAATTATCACTCTATGCATTTGTGCATTGGATGATTCCATTTTAGATGTAAACCTTTTTCTTAAAGCAAACCTTGAGTTTTCACTTTTCCCTTCATCTCGTAAACCAAAAAGAGATAAATGGCAAATAGATCACAATGAAATGAAAATTTTAGAGTTTATGTATGGAAAAAATTTAAAGAAATAACAAGTGCAAGTAAGGAAAATTTATTCACATACCACAAATGAACACAAAAGTTTTGTTATCGAAGTTTGGGAAATTCTACTTGTTCAACTCCAATACTTTGGAATTTTATAAAAATGGATATGCATTCTTGAAACATGTGAAAGATGCAAAAGACCTATGGATCAAAACCTTTTAAAGATAATAACAAACGCTCATTAAATTCTCAAAGAACGTGCGGTGGGATACTTACCCGAGTCAAACAAGCCATTATTTTGGCCATTTTAAAAATGTTGACCTAATGATCATAGATGATAGAAAAGTAATTTATCATGCATAACGGGCTATATTTTTGTGAGGAATGATTTATTGATTGGTAGTCAACACTTAGTTAAAAATCCGCCGCCTCCCCCTTTTCCCTACGATTGAAAATCCTAATATATAAAAACTAAAAAGAGTTTACAATCCCTAAAAATTATTGACACTTTTTGGAATTATCTATGTCGACATTTGTGCCTTGTATGTTTCCTTTTTAGATGTATACTTTTTTCTTAAATCAAAACTTCAATTTTCACTTTTCCCTTCATCTCGTAAACAAAAAAGAGATAAAAGGAAAATAGATCACAATGAATTGAAAATTTTATAGTTTATGTATGGAAAAAATTTAAAGCAATCACAAATGTATGCAAAGAAAATTTATTCACATACTACAAATGAACACAAAAGTATTGCCATCCAAGTTTGGGAAATTCCACTAGCTCAACCCCAATCGCTAGGAAGTTTATAAGAAAGAGATTTTTCTACACATGTTTTAAAAAATGGATTTGAGTGCTTCAAACATGTTAAGGATGCAAATGACCTATGGCTCCAAACCTTTTAAAGAGAATAAAAAAAGATCATTTAATTCTCAAATGAACGTGCGGTGGGATATTTACTTGAGTAAAACAACCCATTATTTTGCCCATTTAAAAAATGTAGACCTAACGATCATAGATGATTGTAAAGTGATTTATCAAGTGTAAAGGGCTATATTTTTTTAAGGAATGACTTATTGATTGGGAGTCAACACTCAGTTAAAAATCTCCTAAACAAAAAACATATAAAAGGCAAATAGATCACAACGAAATGAAAATTTTAGAGTCTATGTATGGAAAACATTTAAAGCAATAACAAACGTAAGTAAAGAAAATTTATTCACACGCTACAAATGATCACAAAAGTTTTGTTATCCAAGTTCGAGAAATATCACTAGTGCAGCTCCTATAGCTTGGAATTTTTTAAGAAAGAGATTTTTCTACCCATGTTTTAAAAAATCGATATGCATGCTTGAAACATGTTAAATATGCAAATGACCAATGGATCCAAACCTTTTAAATAGAATAAAAAATGCTTATTTCATTCTCAAGTGAACGTGTGGTGGGATATTTACCCTAGTCAAACATGCCATTATTTTGCCCATTTACAAAATGCTGATCTAACGATCATAGATGATTGTAAATTGATTTATCATGAATAACGGGCTATATTTTTGTAAGAAATGACTCTTGGATTGGGAGTCATCACTCAGTTAAAAATCCCCCCTCTCCCCCTTTTCCAACAAATTGCAAAACGTAATATATAAAAACTAACATAAGAAAGAATGTAGACACTTTTTGGAATTATCTCTCTCTACATTTGTGAGTTGTGCATTTTCAATTTAGATGTATACTTTTTTCTTAAATCAAAACTTGAGTTTTCATTTTTCCCTTCATCTCGCAAACAAAAAACAGATAAATGGCATATTGATCACAACGAAATGAAATTTTAAAGTTTATGTAAGGAAAAAATTTTAATTAATAACAAATGTAAGTAAAAAAAATTTATTCACACACGAAAAACGAACACAAAAGTTTTGTTATCCAAAATTGGGAAATTCGACTAGTTCAGCCCCATTAGTTTGGAATTTTATAAGAAAGCGATATTTTTACACATATTATAAAAAATGGATATTAATGCTAGAAACATGTTAAAGATGCAAATGACCTATGGATCCAAACCTTTTAAAGAGAATAACAAACGATCATTAAATTCTCAAGTGAACGTGCGGTGGGATGTTTACCCGACTCAAACAAGCCATTATTTTGCCCATTTACAAAAAGCTGACCAAATGATCATAGGTGATTGTAAAGTGATTTATCATGCGTAACGGGATATATTTTTGACAGGAATGACTTATGGATTGGGAGTTAACACTTCGTTAAAAATCCCCCACCTCCCCCTTTTCCCGACGATTGCAAAACCTAATATATAAAAACTAAAAAGTGTTTACAGTACCTAAAAATTATTGACACTTTTGGAATTATCTCTCTCTAAATTTGTGCATTGTGCGATTCCATTTTAGATAAATACATTTTTCTTAAATCAAAACTTGAGTTTTCACTTTTCCCTTCATCTTGTAAACAAAAAAGAGATTAAAGGCAAATAGATCACAACGAAATGCAAATTTTAGAGTTTATGTATGGAAAAAATTTAAAGAAATAACAAATTTTAATAAAGAAAATTTATTCACACACCACAAATGAACACAAAAGTTTTGTTATCCAAGTTTGGTAAATGGCACTAGCTCAACCACAATTGCTTGAAATTTTATAAGAAAGAGATTTCTCTAAACATGTTTTAAAAAATGGATATACGTGCTTGAAACATGCTAAATATGCAAATTCCACTAGTTCAACCCCTATAGCTAAGAATTTTATAAGAAAGAGATTTTTCTACACATGTTTTAAAAATTGATTCATGCTTGAAAACTCCTAAAGATGCAAATGACCTATGGATCCAAATCTTTTAAAGAGAATAACAAGCGCTCATAAAATTCTCAAGTGAACGTGCAATAGGATATTTACTCGAGATAAACCAGCCATTATTTTGCCCTTTAACAAAAAGCTGACCTAACAATCATGGATGATTGTAAAGTGATTTATCATGCGTAACAGGCTATATTTTTGTAAGGAATGACTTATGGATTGGGAGTCAACACTCAGTTAAAAATCCCCCGCCTCCCCCTTTTCCCGACGATTGCAAAACCTAATATATAAAAACTAAAAAGAGTTTACAATCCCTAAAAACTACAAACGCTTTTTGGAATTATCTCTCTCTACATTTGTGCATTGTGCATTTCAATTTTAGATGTATACTTTTTTCTTAAATCTAAACTTGAGTTTTCACTTTTCCTTTCATCTCGTAAACAAAAAAGAGATAAAATGCAAATAGATAACAACGAAATATAAATTTTAGAGTTTATGTATGGAAAAAATTTTAATCAATAACAAATGTGGGTAAAGAAAATTTATTCACACACCACAAATAAATACAAAAGTTTTGTTATCCAAGTTTGGGAAATTCCACTAGTTCAACCCCAATAGGTGGGAATTTTATAAGAAAGAGATTTTTCTACAAATGTTTTAAAAAATGGATATCCGTGCTTCAAACATGTTCAAGATGCAAATGACCTATGGATCGAAACCTTTTAAAGAGAATAACAAATGCTCATTAAATTTTCAAGTGAATGTGCGGTGGGATATTTAATCGAGTCAAACAAGCCATTATTTTGCCCATTTAAAAAAAGTTGACCTAACTATAATAGATGATAGTAAAGTGATTTATTAGGTGTAATGGGCTATATTTTTGTAGAATAAATTATGGATTGGGAGTCGACACTCAGTTAAAAATCCTCTGCCTTCCCCTTTTCCCAACGATTGCAAAACCTTATATATAAAAACTAAAAAGAGTTTACAATCCCTAAAAATTATAAGAACTTTTTGGTATTATCTCTCTCTCCATTTGTCCATTGTGCGTCTCCTTTTTAGATGTATACATTTTTATTAAATCAAAATTTGAGTTTTTACTTTTCCCTTCATCTTGTAAGCAAAAAAGAGATAAAAGGCAAATAGATCACAACGAAATCAAAATTTTAGAGTTTATGTATGGAAAAAATTTAAAGCAATAAAAAATTTAAGAAAAAAAATTTATTCACATACCATAAATGAACACAAAAGTTTTATTGTCGAATTTGGGAAATTCTACTTGTTCAACTCCAATAATTTGGAATTTTGTTAAAATGGATATGCATTCTTGAAACATGTTAAAGATGCAAAACACCTATGGATTTAAACCTTTTAAAGATAATAACAAACACTCATTAAATTCTCAAGGGAACGTGCGGTGGTATACTTACCCGAGTCAAACAAGCCATTATTTTGCCCATTTACAAAAAACAGACTTGACAATCATAGATGATAGAAAAGTGATTTATCATGCGCAATAGGCTATATTTTTGTAAGGAATGATTTATTGATTGGGAGTCAACACTAAGTTAAAAATCCCCTGCCTCCCCCTTTTTTCAACGATTGAATAACCTAATATATAAAAACTAAAAAGAGTTTAAAATCCCTAAAAATTACAGACACTTTTTGGTATTATCTCTCTCAACATTTCTGCATTGTGCATTTCCTTTTTTGATGTATACTTTTTCCTTAAATCAAAACTTGAGTTTTCATTTTTCCCTTCATCTCGTATAAATAAAGAGATAAAACGCAAATAGATCACAACGAATTGAAAATTTTAGAGTTTATGTATGGAAAAAATTTAAAGCAACAACAAATGTATGTAAAGAAATTTTTTTCACACACCACAAATGAACACAAAAGTTTTGCCATCCAGTTTGGGAAATTCCACTAGTTCAACCCTAATCGCCAGGAATTTTATAAGAAAGAGAATTTTTTACACATGTTTTAAAAAATGGATTTGCGTGCTTCAAACATGTTAAAGATGCAAATGACCTATGGATCCAAATCTTTTAAAGAGAAAAAAAATGCTCATTAAATTTTCAAGTGAACGTGCAGTGCGATATTTACATGAGTAAAACAACCCATTATTTTGCCCATTTATAAAATACAGACCTAATGATCATCGATGATTCTAAAGTGATTTATCATGCATAACGAGCTATATTTTTGTAAGGAATGACTTATGGATTAGGAGTCAACACTCAGTTAAAAATCCCCTGCCTCCCCCATTTCCTGACGATCGCAAAACCTAATATATAAAAACTAAAAAGAATTTACAATCCCTAAAAATTACAAAAATTTTTTGGAATTATCTCTACATTTGTGCAATGTGCGATTCCATTTTAGATGTTGACTTTTTTCTTAAATCAAAACTTGAGTTTTCACTTTTCCCTGCATCTCGTAAACAAAAAAGAGATAAGAGGTAAATAGATCACAACAAAATGAAAATTTTAGAGTTTATGTATAGAAAATATTTAAAGCTATAATAAATGTAAGAAATAAAATTTATTCAAACGCCACAAATGCACACAAAATTTTTGTTATCTAAGTTTGGGAAATTCCACAAGTTCAACCCAATTGCTTGGAATTTTATTAGAAAGAGATTTTTCTACACTTGTTCTAAAAAATGGATATGCATGCTTGAAATATGTTAAAGATGCAAATCACCTATGGATCCAAACCTTTTAAAGAGAATAACAAAGGCTCATTAAATTCTCAAGTGAACGTGCGGTGGGATATTTACCTGAGTCAAAAAAGCCATTATTTTGCCCATTTACAAAAAGTTGACCTAACGATCATAGATGATTGTAAAGTGATTTATCATGCATAACGGGCAATATTTTTTTAAGGAATGACTTAAGGATTGGGAGTCAATATTCAGTTAAAAATCCCCCCCCCCCCCCCCTTTTCCTGACGATTGCAAAACCTAATATATAAAAACTAAAAAGTGTTTACAATCCCTAAAAATTCCAAGCACTTTATGGAATTATCTCTCTACATTTGTGCATTATGCATTTTCATTTTAGCTGTATACTTTTTTTTTAAATTAAAACTTGCGTTTTCAGTTTATCCTTCATCTCGTAAACAAAAAACAGATAAAACACAAATAGATCACAACAAAATAAAACTTTTAGAATTAATGTATAGAAAAAAATTAAAGAAATTACAAATGTAAGTAAATAAAACTTATTCACACACCACAAATGAACACAAAAAATTTTTTATCCAAGTTTGGGAAATTCCACTAGTTCAACCCCAATAGCTTGGAATTTTATAAGAAAGAGATTTTTCTACGCATGTTTTAAAAAATGGATATACATGTTTGAAACATGTTAAAGATTCAAATGACCTATGGATCCAAACTTTTTAAAGAGAATAACAAACGCGCATTAAATTCTCAAGTGAACGTGCGGTCGGATATTTAATCGAGTCATACAAACCATTATCTTTCCCATTTACAAAAAGTTGTCCTAAGGATTGTAGATGATTGTAAATTGATTAATCATGCATAACCGACTATATTTTTTTATGGAATGACTTATGGATTGGGAGTCAACACTCAGTTAAAAATCCCCAACCTCCCCCTTTTCCCGACGATTACAAAACCTAATATATAAAAACTAAAAAGAGTTTATAATCCAAAAAAATTACAGACACTTTTTGGAATTATCTCTCTCTACATTTTTGCATTGTGCATTTCCCTTTTATATGTATACTTTTTTATTATATCTAAACCTTGAGTTTTCTCTTTTCCCTTCATCTCGTAAATAAAAAAGAGATAAAAGGCAAATAGATCACAACAAAATGAAAATTTTAGAGTTTATGTATGGAAAAATTTAAATTAATAAGAAATGTAAGTAAAGGAAATTTATTCACACACCACAAATGAACACAAAATTTTTGGTATCCAAGTTTAGAAAATTTCACTAGTTCAACCCCAATAGCTTGGAATTTTATAAGTAGGAGATTTTTCTATGCATGTTTTAAAAAATGGATATACATGCTTGAAACATGTTAAAGATTCAAATGACCTATGCATTCAAACTTTTTAAAGAGAATAACAAACGCTCATTAAATTCTCAAGTGAACGTGCGGTGGGATATTTACCCAAGTCGAACAAGCCATTATTTTGCCCATTTAAAAAAAGCTGACCTAACGATCATAGATGATTGTAAAGTGATTTATCATGCATAACAGGCTATATTTTTGTAACGAATGACTTCTGGATTGCGAGTTAAAAATCCCCCACCTCCCCCTTTTCGTGACGATTGCAAAACGTAATATATAAAAACTAAAAAGAGTTTACAATTCCTTAAAACTGCAGACACATTTTGGAATTATCTCTCTCTACATTTGTGCATCGTGCATTTCCATTTGAGATGTATAATTTTTTTTTAAATTAAAACTTGAGTTTTCACTTTTCCCTTCATCTCGTAAACAAAAAAGAGATAAAAGGCAAATAGATCAGAAAAAAATGAAAATTTTAGAGTTTATGTTTGGAAAAAATTTAAATTAATAAAAATTGTAAGTAAAGAAAATTTGTTAACACACCACAAACAAACGAAAAATTTTTGTTATCCAAGTTTGAGAAATTCCACTAGTTCAATCCCAATAGTTTGGAATTTTATAAGAAAGAGATGTTTCTACACATGTTTTAAAAAATGGATATGCATGCTTGAAAAATGTTAGAGATACAAATTACCTATGGATCGAAACCTTACAAAGAGAATAACAAACACTCATTAAATTGTGATGTGAACGTGCGGTGGGATATTTACCCTAGTCAAACGAGCCATTATTTCTCCCCTTCACAAATAGCTGACCTAACGATCATAGGTGATTGTAAAGTGATTTATCATGCGTCACAAGATATATATTTGACGGGAATGACTTATGGATTGGGAGTCAACACTCAGTTAAAAATCCCCCGCCTCCCCCTTTTCCCTATGATTGCAAAACCTAATAAATAAAAACTAAAAAGAGTTTACAATAACAAAAATTTACAGACACTTTTTGGAATTATCTCTCTCTGCATTTGTACATTGTGCGATTCCATTTTAGATGTATACTTTTTTCTTAAATCAAAACTTGAGTTTTCACTTTTCCCTTCATCTCGTAAACAAAAAAGAGATAAAAGGCAAATAGATCACATCGAAATCAAAATATTAGAGTTTATGTCTGGAAAAAATTTAAAGCAATAACAAATTTTAGTAAGGAAATTTATTCACACCCCACAAATGAACACAAAAGTTTTGTTATCCAAGTTTGGGAAATTCTATTAGTTCAATCCGAATAGCTTGGAATTTTATAAGAAAGAGAATTTTCTAAACATGTTTTAAAAAATAGATATGCTTGCTTGAAACATGTTAAATATGCAAATGACCTATGGATCAAAACCTTTTAAAGAGAATAACAAGTGCTCGGTCAATTCTCAAGCTAACGTGCGATGGGATATTTACCCGAGACAAACCAGCCATTATTTTGCCCATTTACCAAAAGCTGACCTAACGATGGTTGATGATTGTAAAGTGATTTATCATGCATAAAGGGCAATATTTTTTTAGGAAATGACTTATGGATTGGTAGTCTACACTCAGTTAAAATTCCCCCGCCTCCCCCTTTTCTCGACGATTGCAAAACCTAATATATAAAAAATAGAAAAAGTTTACAATCCCTAAAAATTACAGACACTTTTTGGAATTATCTCTCTCTACATTTGTGCATTGTTCATTTCCATTTAAGATGTATACTTTTTTCTTAAATCTAAACTTGAGTTTTCACTTTTCCCTTCATCTCGTAAACAAAAAAGAGATAAAAGGCAAATAGATCACAATGAAATGAAAATTTTGGAGTTTATGTATGGAAAAATTTTAAGCCATAATAAATGTAAGTAATGAAAATTTATTCACACAACACAAATGAAGACAATAGTTTTGTTATCCTAGTTTGGAAAATTCCACTAGTTCAACCCCAATAGGTTGGAATTTTATAAGAAAGATATTTTTCTACAATTGTTTTAAAAAATGGATATGCATGCTTGAAACATGTTAAAGATGCAAAAGACCTATGGTTCCAAACCTTTTAAAGAGAATAAAAAATGCTCATTCAATTCTCAGATGAACTGCGGTGGGATATTTTCCAGAATAAAAAAAGACATTATTTTTCCCATTTACAAAAAGCTGACCAAACGATCAGATGATTTTGAAGTGTTTTATCATGCGTAACGGGCTATATTTTTGTAAGGAATGACTTATGGATTGGGCTTCAACATTCAGTTAAAAATCCCCCACGTCGCCCTTTTCCTGATGTTTGCAAAACCTAATATATAACAACTAAAAAGTGTTTACAATCCCTAAAAATTACAATCACTTTATGGAATTATATCTCTACATTTGTGCATTGTGCATTTCCATTTTAGATGTATAGTTTTTTCTTAAATTAAAACTTGAGTTTTCACTTTTCCCTTCATGTTGTAAACAAAAAAGAGATAAAAAGCAAATTGATCAAAATGAAATAAAAATTTTAGAGTTTATGTATGGAAAAAAATTAAAGCAATAAAAAATGTAAGTAAAGAAACTTTATTCACACACCAAAAATGAACATAAAAGTTTTGTTATCCAAATTTGGCAAATTCCACTAGATCGACTCCAATTCCTTGGAATTTGATAAGAAAGAGATTTTTCTGCACATGTTTTAAAAAATGGATATGCATGCTTGAAACATGTTAAAGATGCAAATGACCTTTGGATCCTAACCTTTTAAAGAGAATAACAAGCGCTCATTAAATTCTCAAGTGAACGTGCGGTGGGATATTTACTCGAGTCAAACAAGCCATTATTTTGCCCATTTACAAAAAGTTGTCAAAACGATCATAGTTGATTGTAAAGTGATTTATCATGCTTAACCGGCTAAAGTTTTTTTAAAGAATGACTTATGGATTGGGAGTCAACACTCAGTTAAAATCCCCTGCCTCCTCTTTTCCCGACGATTGCAAAACGTAATATATAAAAACTAAAAAGAGTTTACAATCAATAAAAATTCATACACTTTTTGGAATGATCTCTCTCTACATTTGTGCATTGTGCATTTCAATTTTAGATGTATACTTTTTTCTTAAATCAAAACTTGAGTTTTCCCTTTTCCCTTCATCTCGTAAACAAAAAATAGATAAAAGGGAAATAGATCACAACAAAATTAAAAATTTAGAGTTTATGTATAGAAAAAATTTAAATTAATAACAAATGTAAGTAAGGAAAATTTATTCACACACCACAAACAAACACAACAGTTTTGTTATGCAAGTTCTGGAAATTCCACTAGTTAACCCCAATAGCTTGGAATTTTATCAGATGTTTTTTTGACATGTTTTAAAAAATGGATATGCATGCTTGAAACATGTTAAAAATGCAAATGACCTATGGATCAAAACATTTTAAAGAGAATAATAAACGCTCATTTAATTCACAATTGAACGTGCGGTGGGATATTTACCCAAGTCTAACAGGCCATTATTTTGCCCATTTACAAAAAACTAACGTAACAATCATACATGATTGTAAAGTGATTTACATGCGTAACTGGCAATATTTTGTTAAGGAAATTCTTATGGATTGGGAGTCAATATTCAGTTAAAAATCCCCCACCTCCCGCTATTCCCAACAATTGGAAATCCTAATATATAAAAACTAAAAAGAGTTTAAAATCCCTTAAAATTACAGACATTTTTTGGAATTACCTCTCCCTACATTTGTGCATTTTGCATTTCCATTTTAGCAGTATACTTTTTTCTTAAATCAAAACTTGATTTTTCACTTTTCCTTTCATAGTAAACAAAAAAGAGATAAATGGCAAATAAATCATTACGAAATGAAAATTTTAGAGTTTATGTATGGAAAAAATTTAAAGCAATAACAAATGTAAGTAAAGAAAATTTATTCACACACCAAAAATGAACACAAAATTTTCTTATCCAAGTTTGGGAAATTCCACTAGTTCAACCCCTATAGCTTGAAATTTTTTTAGAAAGAAATTTTTCTTCACATGTTTTAAAAAATGGATATGCATGCTTGAAACATGTTAAAGATGCAAATGACCTATGGATCCAAACTTTTTAAAGAGAATATCAAACGCTCATTAAATTTTGAAGTGAACGTACTGTGGGATATTTACCCAAGTCAAATAAGCCATTATTTTGCTCATTTACAAAAAGCTGACCTAACGATTATAGATGATTGTAAAGTGATTTATCATGCATAACGGCCTATATTTTTGTAAGGAATGCCATTTGGATTGGGAGTCAACATTCAGTTAACAATCCCCCGCCTCCCCCTTTTCCCGATGTTTACAAAACCATATATACAAAGACTAAAAAGAGTTTAGAATCCCCAAAAATTACTAATAATTTTTGTTATTATCTCACTTCATTTGTGCATTGTGCATTTCCATTTTAGATGTATACTTTTTTCTTAAATCAAAACTTCAGTTTCCACTTTTCCCTTCATCTCGTAAACAAAAAAGAGATAAAAGGCAAATAGATTACAATGAAATAAAAAATTTAGAGTTTATGTATGGAAAAAAATTAAAACAATCACAAATGTAAGTAAAGAAAATTTATTCACACACCACAAATAAACGCAAAAGTTTTGTTCTCCAAGTTTGGGAAATTCCACAAGTTTAACCCCTATAGCTTAGAATTTTACATGAAAGAGATTTTTCTACACATGTTTTAAAAAATGGATATGCATACTTGGAACATGTTAAAGATGCAAATGACTTATGGATCCAAACCTTTTAAAGAGAGTAACAAGTACTTAATAAATTCTCAAGTGAATGTGCGGTGGGATATTTACTCGAGACAAACCTGCCATTATTTTGCCCGTTGACAACAGGCTGACCTAATAATATAGATGATTGTAAAGTGATTTATCTTGCGTAACGGGCTATATTTTTGTAAGGAATGACTTATGGATTGGGAAAAGAAAATTTTAGAGTTTGTGTTTGGAAAAAAATTAAAGCAATAACAATAAGTAAAGAAAATTTATTCACACACCACAAATGAACACAAAATTTTTGTTATCCAAGTTATGGAAATTCCACTAGTTCAACCCCTATAGCATTCAATTTTATAAGAAAGATATTTTTCTACACATGTTTTAAAAAATGGATATGCGTGTTTGAAACATGTTAAAGATGCAAATGACCTATGGATCCAAACATTTTAAAGATAATAACAAACGCTCATTAAATTCTCATGTGAACTTGTGGTAGGATATTTATCGGAGATAAACCTGCCATTATTTTGCCTGTTGACAACAAACTGACCTAATGATCATAGATGATTGTAAAGGGAATTATCATGCGTAACGGGCTATATTTTTGTAAGGAATGACTTATGGATTGTGAGTCAACACTCAGTTAAAAATCCCCTGCCTCGCTCTTTTCCCGACGATTATAAAACCTAATATATAAAAACTAAAAAGAGTTTACAATCCCTACAAATTACAGAAACTTTTTGGAATTATCTCTCTCTACATTTGTGCATTGTGCATTTCCACTTCAGATGTATAATTTTTTCTTAAAGCTAAACTTGAGTTTTCACTTTTCTCTTCATCTCGTAAACAAAAAAGAGATAAAAGGTAAATAGATCACAACAAAATGAAAATTTTACAGTTTTTTATGGAAAAAATTAAATTAATAACAAATTTAAGTAAAGAAAATTTATTCACACACCACAAACGAACACAAAAGTTTTGTTATCCAAGTTTGGGAAATTCCACTAGTTCAACCCCAATAACATGGAATTTTATAAGAAAGAAATGTTTCTTCACATGTTTTAAAAAGTGGATATGCATGCTTGAAACATGTTAAAGATGGAAATGACCTATGGATCCAAACCTTTTAAAGAGAATAACAAATGCTTATTAAATTCTCAAGTGAACGTGCCGTGGGATATTTAATCGAGTCAAACAAGCCATTATTTTGCCCATTTACAAAAAGCTGACCTAATGAACGTACATGATTGTAATGTGATTTATCATGCGTAATGGGCTATACTTTTTTTAGGAATTACTTATGAATTGGGAATCAACACTCAGTTAAAAATCCCTCGCCTCCAACTTTTCCTTACGATTGGAAACCCTAATATATAAAAACTAAAAAGAATTTACAATCCTTAAAAATTACAAACGGTTTTTGGAATTACCTCTCTAAACATTTGTGCTTTTTGGATTTCGATTGTAGCTGTATACTTTTTTCTTAAATCAAAACTTGATTTTTCACTTTACCCTTCGTCGTAAACAAAAAAGAGATAAAAGCCACATAGATGATTACGAAATGAAAATTTTAGAGTTTATGAATGGAAAAATTTAAAGAAATAACAAATGTAGTAATTAAAATTTATTCACACACAAAAAATGAACACAAAAGTTTTGTTATCCAAGTTTGGGAAATTCTACTAGTTCAACCCCTTTAACTTAGAATTTTATTAGAAAGAGATTTCTCTACACATGTTTTAAAAAATGGATATGCATGCTTTAAACATGATAAAGATGCAAATGACCTATGGATCCAAACTTTTTCAAGAGAATAACAAACGCTAATTAAATTCTGAAGTGACGTGCGGTGGGATATTTACCCGAGTCAAACGAGCCATTATTTTGCCCATTTACAAAAAGCTGACCTAGCGATCATAGATGATTGTAAAGTAATTTATCATGCGTAACATGTTATATTTTTGTAAGGCATACTTATGGATTGGGAGTCGAAATTCAGTTAAAAATCCCTCGCTTCCCCCTTTTCCCGACGATTGCAAAACCTAATATATAAAAACAAAAAAGAGTTTACAATCCCTAAAAATTTCAAAAAAAATTCGGTAATATCTCTCTACATTTTGCATTGTGCATTTCCATTTTAGATGTACACTTTTTTCTTAAATCAAAACTTGAGTTTTCACTTTTCCCTTCTTCTCATAAACAAAAAAGAGATAAAAGGCAAATAGATCACAACAAAATGAAAATTTTAGAGTTTATGTATGGAGAAAAATTGAAGAAAATGTACAAAAAAATTTTGTTATCCAAAATTGGGAGTCAAATGTAAGTAAATAAAATTTATTCACACACCACAAATGAACACAAAATTTTTTTTATCCAAGTTTGGGAAATTCCACTAGCTCAATCCCTATAGCTTAGAATTTTATAAGAAAGAGATTTTTCTACACATGTTTTAAAAAAAGGATATGCATGCTTGAAACATATTAAAGATGCAAATGACCTATGGATCCAAATATTTTAAGGAGAATAACAAATGCTCATTAAATTCTCATGTGAAGTGGGGTGGGATATTTACACGAGACAAACCTGCCATTATTTTGCCCATTTACAAAAAGTTGACCTAATGATCTTAGATGATTGCAAAGTGATTTATCATGCGTAATGAGCTATATTTTGTAAGGAATGACTTTTGGATTGGGAGTCAACACTCAGTTAAAAATCCCCTGCCTACCCCTTTTCCCGACGATTGCAAAACCTATTATATAAAAACTAAAGAGAGTTCACAATCCCTAAAAATTACAGACACTTTTGGAATTACCTCCCTCCGCATTTGTGGATTTTGCATTTCCATTTTAGTAGTATACTTTTTTCTCAAATCAAAACTTGATTTTTCACTTTACCTTTCATTGTAAGCAAAAAAGAGATAAAAGGCAAATAGATCGTTACGAAATGAAAATTTTAGTGTTTATGTATGGAAAAAATTTAAAGCAATAACAAATGTACGTAAAGAAAATATATTCACACACCAAAAATGAGCAGAAAAGTTTTGTTATCCAAGTTTGGGAAATTCCACTAGTTCAACCCCAATAGATTGGAATTTTTAGAAAGAAAATTTTCTACATGTGTTTTACAAAATGGATATACATGCTTGAAACATGTTAAAGATGCAAATGACCTATGGATCCAAACTTTTTAAAGAGAATAACAAACGCTCATTAAATTCTGAAGTGAATGTGTGGTAGGATATTTACCCGAGTCATACAAGCCATTATTTTGCCCATTTAGAAAAAGTTGACCTAGCGATAAGAGATGATTGTAAAGTGATTTAACATGCGTAATATGCTATATTTTTGAAAGGAATGACCTATGGATTGGGAGTCAACATTCAGTTTAAAATCCCTTGCGTCCCACTTTTCCTGAAGATTGCAAAACCTAAGATATAAAAACTAAAAAGAGTTTACAATCCCTAAAAATTACTAACAATTTTTGGTATTATCTCTCTGCATTTGTGCATTGTTCATTTCCATTTTAGATAAATACTTTTTTCTGAAAGCAAAACTTGAGTTTTCTCTTTTCCCTTCTTGTCGTAAACAAAAAAGAGATAAAAGGCAAATAGATCACAACGAAATGAAAATTTTAGAGTTTATGTATGGAAAAAAATTAAAGCAATAACAATAAGTAAAGAAAATTTATTCATACACCACAAATGAACACAAAATTCTTGTTATCCAAGTTTGGGAAATTCCACTAGTTCAACCCCTATAGCTTGGAATTTTATAAGAAAGAGATTTTTCTACACATGTTTTAAAAAATGGATATGCATGCTTGAAACATGTTAAAGATGGAAATGACCTATGGATCTAAACCTTTTAACGAGAATAAAAACGCTCATTAAATTCTCATGTGAACGTGCGGTGGGATATTTACCCGAGACAAACCTGCCATTATTTTGCCCATTGACAACAAGCTGGCCTAATGAGCAAATATGATTGTAAAGTGATTTATCATGCCTAACGGGCAATATTTTTGTAAGGAATGACTTATGGATTGGGAGTCAACACTCAGTTAAAAATCCCCTGCTTCACCTACTTCCCGATGATTGCAAAAACTAATATATAAAAACTAAAAAGAGTTTAAAATCCTTAAAAATTTTAGACACTTTTTGGAATTATTTATCTCTACATTTTTGCATTGTACATTTCCTTTTTAGATGTATAATTTTTTCTTCAATCTAAACTTGAGTTTTCACTTTTCCTTTCATCCCGTAAACAAAAAAGAGATAAAAGGCAAATACATCACAACGAAATGAAAAATTTACGGTTTGTGTATAGAAAATTTTTTATTAATAACAAATGTAAGTAAAGAAAATTTATTCACACACCACAAACGAACACAAAAGTTTTGTTATCCACGTTTTGGAAATTCCACTAGTTCAACCCCAATAGCTTGGAATTTTATAAAAAAGAGATGTTTCTTCACATGTTTTAAAAAATGAATATGCATGCTTGAAACATGTTAAAGATGTAAATGACCTATGGATCCAAACCTTTTAAAGAGAATAAAAAACGCTCATTAAATTCTCAAGTGAACATGCCGTGGGATATTTACCCGAGTCAAACAAGCCATTATTTTGCCCGTTTAAAAAAAGCTGACCTAACGAACGTACATGATTGTTAAGTGATTTATCATGCGTGACAGGCTGTATTTTTTTTATGAAATGACTAAGGGATTGTAGTCAACACTCAGTTAAAAATCCCCTGCCTCCTACTTTTCTCCACGATTGGAAACCCTAATATATAAAAAATAAATAGAGTTTACAATCCTTAAAAATTACAGACACTTTTTTGAATTACCTCTCTCAACATTTTTGCTTTTTGCATTTCCATTTTAACTTTATACTTTTTTCTTAAATCAAAACTTGATTTTTCACTTTACGCTTCATTGTAAACAAAAAAGAGATAAAAGGAAAATAAATGATTACGAAATGAAAATTTTAGAGTTTATGTATGGAAAAATTTAAAGCAATAACAAATGTAGTAAAGAAAATTTATTCACACACAAAAAATGAACACAAAAGTTTTGTTATCAGAGTTTGGGAAATTCCACTAGTTCAGCCCCTATAGCTTGGAATTTTATTAGAAAGAGATTTTTCTACACTTGTTTTACAAAATGGATATGCATGCTTGAAACATGTTAAAGATGCAAATGACCTATGGATCCAAACGTTTTCAAGAGAATAACAAACGCTAATTAAATTCTGAAGTGATGTGAGGTGGGATATTTACCCGAGTCAAACTAGCCATTATTTTGCCCATTTACGAAAAGCTGTCCTAACGAACATAGATAATTGTAAAGTGATTTATCATGCATAACGTGCTATATTTTCGGAAGGAATGACTTAAGGATTGGGAATCAAAATTCAGTTAAAAATTCCCCACCTCCCCTTTTTCCCGACGAATGCAAAACCTAATATAAAAAAACGAAAAAGAGTTTACAATGCCTAAAAATTACTAAACATTTTTGGTATTATCTCTCTACATTTTTGCATTGTGCATTTCCATTTTAGATGTACACTTTTTTCTTAAATCAAAACTTTAGTTTTTACTTTTCCCTTCATCTCGTAAACAAAAAAGAGACAAAAGACAAATAGATCACAACGAAATGAAAAATTTAGAGTTTATTTATAGAAAAAAAAATTAAAGCAATAACAAATATAAGTAAAGAAAATTCATTCACACACCACAAATGAACACAAAATTTTTGTTATCCAAGTTTGGGAAATTCCACTAGGTCAATGCCTATAGCTTGGAATTTTATAAGAAAGAGATTTTTCTACACATGTTTTAAAAAATGGATATGCATGCTTGAAACATGTTAAAGATGCAAATGACCTGTGGATCCAAATCTTTTAGAGAGAGTAACAAACGCTCATTAAATTGTCATATGAACTGGGGTGGGATGTTTACACGAGACAAACCTGCCATTATTTAGCCTATTTAAAAAAAGCTAAGCCTAATGATCATAGATAATTGTAAAGTGATTTATTATGTGTAATGGGCTATATTTTGTAAGGAATGACTTATGGATTGGGAGTCAACATTCTGTTAAAAATCCCCCGCCTCCCCCTTTTCCCGACGATTGCAAAACCTAATATATAAAAACTAAAAAGAGTTTAAAATTCCTAAAAATTACAGACACTTCTTGGAATTATCTCTCTCTAAATTTGTGGATTGTGCATTTCCATTTTTTATGTATACTTTTTTCTTAAATCAAAACTTGAGTTTTCACTTTTCCCTTCATCTCATAAAGAAAAAAGAGATAAAAGGCAAATAGATCACAACAAAATAAAAATTTTAGAGTTTATGTATGGAAAAAATTAAAGCAATAACAATAAGTAAAGAAAATTTATTCACACACCACAAATGAACAAAAAATTTTTGTTATCCAAGTTTGAGAAATTCCACTAGTTCAACCCCTATAGCTTGGAATTTTATAAGAAAGAGATTTTTCTACACACGTTAAGGACGCAAATGACCTATGGATCCAAACCTTTTAAAGAGATTAACAAACGCTCATTAAATTCTCATGTGAACGTGTGGTCGAATATTTAATTGAGACAAACCTGCCATTATTTTGCCCGATGACAACAAGCTGACTAAGTGATCATAGATGATTGTAAAGTGATTTATCATGCGTAACGGGCTATATTTTTGTAAGGAATGACTTAAGGATTGGGAGTCAACACTTTGTTAAAAATCCCCCGCCTGCCCCTTTTCACGACGATTGTAAAACCTAATATATAAAAACAAAAATAGTTTTCAATCCCTAAAAATTACAGGCACTTTTTCGGAATTATCTCTCTAAACATTGTGCATTGTACATTTTCATTTAAGATGTATAATTTTTTCTTAAATCTAAACAGGAGTTTTCACTTTTCCCTACATCTCATAAAGAAAAAAGAGATAAAAGTCAAATAGATCACAACGAAATGAAAATTTTATAGTTTGTGTATGGAAAAAATTTTAATTAATCACAAATGTAAGTATAGAAAATTTATTCACACACCACAAACGAACACAAAAATTTTGTTCTCCAAGTTTGGCAAATTCCACTAGTTCAACCCCAATAGCATGGAATTTTATAAGAAAGAGATGTTTCTGCATAAGTTTTAAAAAATGGATATGTAGGCTTAAAATATGTTAAAGATGCAAATGACCTATGGATCCAAACCTTTTCAAGAAAATAACAAACGCTCATTTAATTCTCAAGTGAACGTGCGGTGGGATATTTACCCGAGTCAAACAATCCATTATTTTGCCTATTTACAAAAAGTTGACCTAACGAACGTACATGATTGTAAAATGATTTATCATGCGTAATGGGCTATATTTTTTTAAGGAATGACTTATGGATTGGGAGTCAACACTCAGTTAAAACCCCCGCCTCCTACTTTTCCCGACGATTGGAAACCCTAATATAAAAAAACTAAAAAAGTGTTTACAATCCTCAAAAATTACATACACTTTTTGGAATTACCTCTCTAAAAATTTGTTCATTTTGCATTTCCGTTTTAGCTGTATACTTTTTTCTTAAATCAAAACTTGATTTTTCACTTTACCCTTCATCGTAAACAAAAACGAGATAAATGGCAAATAGATGATTATAAAATGAACATTTTAGAGTTTATGTATGGAAAAATTTAAAGCAATAAAAAATGTAGTAAATAAAATTTATTCACACACAAAAAATGAACACAAAAGTTTTGTTATCCATGTTTGGGAAATTCTACTAGTTCAACCCCTATAGCTTGGAATTTTATTAGAGAAAGATTTTTCTACACATGTTTTACAAAATGGGTGTGCATGCTTGAAACATGTTAAATATGCAAATGACCTATGGATCCAAAAAATTTCAAGAGAATAACAAATGCTAATTAAATTCTGAAGTGACATGCGATGGGATATTTACCCGAGTAAAACGAGCCATTATTTTGCCCATTTACAAAAAGTTGCCTAACGATCGTAGATGATTGTAAAATTATTTATCATGCATAACGGGCTATATGTTTTAAAGGAATGACTTATGGATTGGGTGTTCACACTTAGTTAAAAATCCCCCGCCTACCCCTTTTCTTGACGACTGCAAAACCAAATATATAAAAACTAAAACGAGTTTACAATCTGTAAAAATTATAGACACTTTTTGGAATTTCCTCTCTCTACATTTGTGCATTTTGCATTTACGTTTTAGCTCTATACTTTTTTCTTAAATCAAAACTTGAGTTTTCACTTTTCCCTTCATCTTGTAAAGAAAAGAGAGATAAAGGGCAAATAGATCACAATGAAATGAAAATTTTTGAGTTTATGTATGGAAAAAATTTAAAGCAATAAAAAATGTAAGTTAAGAAAATTTATTCACACACCACTGATGAACACAAAAGTTTTATTATCCAAGTTTCGAAAATTCCACTAGTTCAACCCCAATAGCTTGGAATTTTATAAGAAAGAGATTTTTCTACACATGTTTTAAAAAATGGATATGCATGCTTGAAACATGTTAAAGATGCAAATGACCTATCGATCCAAACCTTTTAAAGAGAATAAAAAACGCTCATTAAATTCTCAAGTGAATGTGCGGTGGGTTATTTACCCGAGTTAAATAGCCATTATTTTTCCCATTTACAAAAATCAGACCTAACGATGATAGATGATTGTAAAGTGATTTATCATGTGTAACGGGCTATATTTTTGTAAGGAATGATTTATGGATTGGGAGTCAACACTCAGTTAAAAATCCCCCGCCTCCCCCTTTTCCAGACGAATGCAAAACCTAATATTTGAAAACTAAAAAGAGTTTCCAATCCCTAAAAATTACAGGCTCTTTTTGGAATTCTCTCTCTACATTTGTGCATTGTGCATTTCTATTTTAGATGTATACTTTTTTCCTAAATCTAAACTTGAGTTTTCACATTTCTCTTCATTTCGTAAACAAAAAAGAGATAAAAGGGAAATAGATCACAACGAAATGAAAATTTTAGAGTTTATGTATGGAAAAAATTTTAAGCAATAGAAAATGTTAGTAAAGAAAATTATTCACACACACCAAATGAACACAAAAGTTTTGTTATCCAAGTTGTGGAATTTCCATTAGTTCAACCCCAATAGCATGGAATTTTAAAAGATAGAGATTTTTCTAAACTTTTTTTAAAAAAATAGATTTGCATGCTTGAAAGATGTTAAATATGCAAATGACTTGTGGATCCAAACCTTTCAAAGAGAATAACAAGCGCTCATTAAATTCTCATGATAACGTGCAGTGGGATATTTACCCGACTCAAACAAGCCATTATTTTGCCCATTTACAAAAAGCAGACCTAACGATCGTAGATGATTGTAAAGTGATTTATCATATGTAATGGGCTATATTTTTTTAAGGAATGATTTATGGATTGGGAGTCGACACTCAGTTAAAAATCCCCCGCCTCCCCCTTTTCCCGATGATTGGAAACATGTGATATATAAAAACTAAAAAGAGTTTACAATCCCTAAAATTACAGACACTTTTTGGAATTTTCTCTCTACAATTGTGCATTGTGCATTTCCATTTTAGATGTATACTTTTTTCTTAAATCAAAACTTGAGCTTTCACCTTTCCCTTCATCTCGTAAACAAAAAAGAGATAAAAGGAAAATAGATCAAAATGAAATGAAAATTTTATATTTTATGTATGGAAAAAATTTTAAATTAATAACAAATGTAAGTAAAGAAAATTTATTCACACACCACAAACTAACACAGAAGTTTTGTTATCCAAGTTTTGGAAATTTCACTAGTTCTACCCCAAAAGCTTGGAATTTTATAGGAAATATATTTTTCTACACATGTTTTAAAAAATGGATATGCATGCTTGAAACATGTTAACGATGCAAATGACCTATGAATCCAAACCTTATAAAGAGAATAACAAACGCTCATTAAATTCTCAAGGGAACGTGCGGTGGGATATTTACCTAAGTCAAACAAGACATTATTTTGCCCATTTACAAAAAGCTTACCTAACAATCAGAGGTGATTGTAAAGTGATTTATCACGTGTAACGGGATTTTTTTTTTCAAGAATGACTTATGGATTGGGAGTCAACACACAGTTAAAATTCCCCCGCCTCCCCCTTTTCCCGATGATTCCAAAACTTAATATATAAAAACTCAAAAGAGTTTAAAATGCCCAAAAATTACAGACACTTTTTGGAATTATTTCTCTCTACATTTGTGCATTGTGTAATTCCATTTTAGATGTATATTTTTTCCTGAAATCAAAACTTGAATTTTCACTTTTCCCTTCATCTCGTAAATAAAAAATAGATAAAAGGCAAAAAGATCACAATGAAATGAAAATTTTTGAGTTTATGTATGGAAAAAATTTAAAGCAATAAGAAATGAAAGTGAAGAAAATTTATTCACACACCACAAATGAACATAAAAGTTATGTGATCCAAGTTTGGGTAATTCCACTAGTTCAACCCCAATAGCTAGGAATTTTATAAGAAAGAGATTTTTCTAAACATGTTTTAAAAAATGGATATGCACGCTTGAAATATGTTAAAGATACAAATGACCTATGGATCCAAACCTTTTAAAGAGAATAACAAACGCTCATTAAACTCTGAAGTGAACGTGCGGTGGGATATTTACCCGATTCAAACAAGCCATTATTTTGCCCATTTACAAAAAGCTGACCTAACGACTGTAGATGATTGTAAAGTGATTTATCATGTGTAATGGGCTATATTTTTTTAAGTAATGACTTATGGATTGGGAGTCAACACTCAGTTAAAAATCCCCCGCAATTGGAAACATGTGATATATAAAAACTAAAAAGAGTTTACAATCCCTAAAAATTACAGACACTTTTTGGAATTATATCTCTACAATTTTGCATTGTGCATTTCCATTGTAGATGTATACTTTTTTCTTAAATCAAAACTTGAGCTTTCACCTTTCCATTCATCTCGTAAACAAAAAAGAGATAAAAGGAAAATAGATCAAAATGAAATGAAAATTTTAGATTTTATGTATGGAAAAAAGTTTAAATTAATAACAAATGTAAGTAAAGAAAATTTATTCACACACCACAAACTAACACAGAAGTTTTGTTATCCAAGTTTTGGAAATTTCACTAGTTCTACCCCAAAAGCTTGGAATTTTATAGGAAATATATTTTTCTACACATGTTTTAAAAAATGGATATGCATGCTTGAAACATGTTAACGATGCAAATGACCTATGGATCCAAACCTTATAAAGAGAATAACAAACGCTCATTAAATTCTCAAGGGAACGTGCGGTGGGATATTTACCTAAGTCAAACAAAACATTATTTTGCCCATTTACAAAAAGCTTACCTAACAATCAGAGGTGATTGTAAAGTGATTTATCATGTGTAACGGGATATTTTTTTTTCAAGAATGACTTATGGATTGGGAGTCAACACACAGTTAAAATTCCCCCGCCTCCCCCTTTTCCCGACGATTCCAAAACTTAATATATAAAAACTCAAAAGAGTTTAAAATGCCTAAAAATTACAGACACTTTTTGGAATTATTTCTCTCTACATTTGTGCATTGTGTAATTCCATTTTAGATGTATACTTTTTCCTGAAATCAAAACTTGAATTTTCACTTTTCCCTTAATCTCGTAAATAAAAAATAGATAAAAGGCAAAAAGATCACAATGAAATGAAAATTTTTGAGTTTATGTATGGAAAAAATTTAAAGCAATATGAAATGAAAGTGAAGAAAATTTATTCACACCCCACAAATGAACATAAAAGTTACGTGATCCAAGTTTCTGTAATTCCACTAGTTCAACCCCAATAGCTAGGAATTTTATAAGAAAGAGATTTTTCTAAACATGCTTTAAAAAATGGATATGCACGCTTGAAATATGTTAAAGATACAAAGGACCTATGGATCCAAACCTTTTAAAGAGAATAACAAACACTCATTAAACTCTCAAGTGAACGTGCGGTGGGATATTTACCCGACTCAAACAAGCCATTATTTTGCCCATTTACAAAAAGCTGACCTAACGATCGTAGATGATTGTAAATTGATTTATCATGCGTAACGGGCTATATTTTTTTAAGGAATGACTTATGGATTGGGTGTTAACACTTAGTTAGAAATCCCCCGCCTCTCCCTTTTCTCGATGACTGCAAAACCTAATATATAAAAACTAAAACGAGTTTACAATCTTTAAAAATTATTGACACTTTTTGGACTTACCTCTCTCTACATTCGTGCATTTTGCATTTTACGTTTTAGCTGTATACTTTTTACTTAAATCAAAACGTGAGTTTTCCCTTTTCTCTTCATCGTTAACAAAAAACAGATAAAAGGTAAATAGATCATTACAAAATCAAAATTTCAGGGTTTATGTATGGAAACAATTTAAAGCAATAACAAATTTAAGTAAAGAAAATTTATTCACACACCACTAATGAACACAAAATTTTTGTTATGCAAGTTTGGGAAATTTCACTAGTACAACCCAATAGCTTGGAATTTTTTAAGAAAGAGATTTTTCAACTCAAGTTTTTAAATAAGGATATGCATGTGTGAAACATGTTAAAGTTGCAAATGCCTATGGATCCAAACCTTTTAGAGAGAATAACAAACACTCATTAAATTCTCAAGTGAACGTGCAATGGGATATTTACCCGAGTCAAACAAGCCATTATTTTGCCTAATTACAAAAAGCTGACCTAACGATCATAGATGATTTTAAAGTGATTTATCATGTGTAACGGGCTACATTTTTGTAAGAAATGACTTATGGATTGGGTGTCAACATTCAGTTAAAAAACCTTGCCTCCCCCTTTTCCCGAAGATTCCAAAACCAAATATATAAAAACTAAAAAGATTTTATAATCCCCAAAAATTACAAACACTTTTTTGAATTATCTCTCTACAGTTGTGCATTGTGTTTCCATTTTAGATGTATACTTTTTTCTTAAATCAAAACTTGACTTTTCACTTTTCCCTTCATCTCGTAAACAAAAAAGAGATAAAAGGCAAATAGATCACAACGAAATAAAATTTTTAGAGTTGATGAATGGAAAAAAATTAAAGCAATAACAAATGTTAGTAAAGAAAATTTATTCACACACCACTAATGAACACAAGAGTTTGGTTATCCAAGTTCAATGCCTTGAGCTTGGAATTTTAGAAGAAAGAGATTTTTGTACACATGTTTTAAAAAATGGATATGCATGCTTAAAACATGTTAAAGTTGCAAATGACCGAAGGATCCAAACCTTTTAAAGAGAATAACAAATGCTCATTAAATTCTCAAGTGAACGTGCGGTGGGATATTTACCCGAGTCAAACAAGCCATTATTTTTCCCATTTACAAAAAGCTGACCTAACGATCATAGATGATTGTAAAGTGATTTATCATGGGTAAATGGCTATTTTTTTTAAGGAATAACTTATGGATTGACAGTCAACACTCAGTTAAAAATCCAACGCCTCCCCCTTTTCCCGACGATTGGAAACACGTAATATATATAAACTAAAAAGAATTTACAATCCCTAAAAATTATAGACACTTTTTGGAATTATCTCTCACTACATTTGTGCTTTGTGTATTTCCATTTTAGATATATACTTTTTTCTTAAATCTAAACTTGAGTTTTCACTTTTCTCTTCATCTTGTAAACAAAGCAAGATAAAAGGCAAATAGATCACAATGAAATGAAAATTTTTGAGTTTATGTATGGAAAAAATTTAAAGCAATAACAAATGTAAGTAAATAAAATTTAATGCACACACCACAAATGAACACAAAATTTTTGTTATCCATGTTTCGGAAATTCCACTAGTTCGACCCCAATAGCTTGGAATTTTATAAGAAAGAGATTTTTCTACACATGTTTTAAAAAATGGATATGCATGCTTGAAAAATTTTAAAGATGCAAATGACCTATCAATCCAAACCTTTTAAAGAGAATAAAAAACGCTCATTAAATTCTCAAGTGAACATGCGGTGGGTTATTTACCCGAGTCAAACAACTAAAAAAAGTACACCAAACTATCATAGATGATTGTAATTTATCATGCGTAATGGGCTATATTTTTGTAAGGAATGACTTATGGATTGGGAGTCAACTTTCAGTTAAATACCCCCGCCACCCCTTTTTCCTGACGATTGCAAAACCTAATATAAAAACTAAAAATAGTTGAAAACCCCTAAAATTTTCAAACACTTGATGGAATAATCTCTCTCTACATTTGGGCATAGTGTAATTCCATTTTAGATGTATACTTTTTTCTGAAATCAAAATTTGAGTTTTCACTTTTCCCTTCATCTCGTAAAAACAAAATGATAAAAGGAAAATAGATCACAATGAAATGAAAATTTTAGAGTTTATGTATGAAATAAATTTAAAGAAATAACAAATTTAAGTAAATAAAATATATTCACATACCAAAAATGTAAGTAAAGAAAATTTATTCACACACCACAAATGAACACAAAAGTTTTGTTATCCAAGTTTGGGAAATTCCACTAGTTAATCCCAATAGCTTGGAATTTTATAAGAAAGAGATTTTTCTACACATATTTTTAAAAAGTGATATGCATGCTTCACACAGGTTAATGATCCAAACGACCAATGGATCCAAACGTTTTAAAGAGACTAACAAACTCTCAATAAATTCTCAAGTGAACATGCGGTAGGATATTTACTCAAGTCAAACAAGCCATTATTTTGATCATTTACAAAAAGCGGACATAACGATCGTAGATGATTTTAAAGTGATTTATCATGCGTAACGGGCTATATTTGTGTAAGGAATGACCTATGGAATGGGAGTCAACACTCGGTTAAAAATCCCCCGCCACCCCCTTTTCCCGTCCATTACAAAACCTAAAATATAAAAACTAAAAATAGTTTACAATCCCTAAAACTTACAGACACTTTTTGGAATTATCTCACTCTACATTTCTGCATTGTGCATTTCCATTTTAGATGTATACTTTTTTCTTAAATCAAAACATGAGTTTCCACTTTTTCCTTCATCTCGTGAACAAAAAAGTGATAAAAGGCAAATAGATCACATCAAAATGAAAAGTTTAGAGTGTATGTATGGAAACAATTTTAAGCAAAAAAAAAGTGTAAGTCAAGATAATTTATTCACACACCACAAATGAACACAAAAGTTTTGTTATCCAAGTTTGGGATATTCCACTAGTTCTACCACCATAGCTTGGAATTTTATTAGAAAAAGAATTTTATACACATGATTTAAAAAATGGATATGCATTCTTGAAACATGATAAAGATGCAAATGACCTATGGATCCAAACCTTTTAAAGAGAAAAACAAACACTCATTAATTCTCAAGTGAACGTGCGGTGGGATCTTTACCCGAGTCAAACAAGCCATTATTTTGCCCATTTGCAAAAAGCTGACCTAGCGATCATTAATGAATGTAAAGTGATTTATCAAGCATAAAGGGCTCTATATTTTTTAAGGAATGACTTATGGATTGGGAGTCAACACTCAGTTAAAAATCCCTCACCTCCCTCTTTTCCTACCGATTGCAAAACCTAATATATAAAAACTAAAAAGAGTTTACACTCCCTAAAAATTACAGAAATTTTTTGGAATTATCTCTCTCTAAAATTGTGCATTTTGCATTTCCATTTGAGGTATACTTTTTTCTTAAATCCAAACTTGATTTTTAACTTTTCCCTTCATCTCAGAAACAAAAAAGAGATAAAAGACAAATAGATAACAACGAAATAAAAATTTTAGAGTTTATGTATCGAAAAAATTTAAAGAATTAACAAATGTAAGTAAAGAAAATTTATTCACACACCACAAATGAACACAAAAGTTAAGTTATCCAAGTTACGGAAATTCCACAAGTTCAACCTCAATATCTTGGAATTTTATAAGAAAGAGACTTTTCTACACATATTTTAAAACATTGATCTGCATTCTTGAAACATGTTAAAGATGCACATGACCTATCGATCCAAACCTTTTAAAGAGAATAACAAACGCTCATCAAATTCTCAAGTGAACATGCGGTGGGATATTTACTCGAGTCAACAAGCCATTATTTTGACCATTTACAAATAGCTGACCTAACAATCATGATGGTTGTAAAGTGATTTATCATGCATAACGGGTTATATTTTTGTAAGGATTGAGTTATGGATTGGTAGTCAACACTCGATTAAAAATCCCCCGCCTTCCCCTTTTCCCAACGATTGCAAAACCTATTGTACAAAAACTAAAAAGAGTTTACATTCCCTAATAATTATAGACACTTTTTGGAATTATCTCTCTCTACATTTGTGCATTGTGTATTTCCATTTTAGATGTGAACTTTTTTCTTAAATCAAAACTTGACTTTTCACTTTTCCCTTCATCTTGTAAACAAAAAAGAGATAAAAGGCAAATGATCATAACGAAATAAAAATTTTAGAGTTTATCTATGGAAAATTTTTAAAGCAATAAGAAATGTAAGTAAAGAAAATTTATTCACACACCACAAATGAACACAAAAGTTTAGTTATCCAAGTTACATAAATTCCACTAGTTCAACACCAATAGCTTGGAATTTTATAAGAAAGAGAATTTTCTACACATCTTTTAAAAATTTGATATGCGTTCTTGAAACATGTTAAAGATGCACTGACCTATCGATCCAAACCTTTTAAAGAGAATAACAAACGCTCATCAAAGATTCAAGTGAACGTGCGGTGGGATACTTTCCCGAGTCAAACAAGCCATTAATTTGCACATTTAAAAAAAGTTGACCTAACGATCATATATGAATGTAAATTGATTTACCATGCTTATCGGGCTAAATTTTTTTTAACCAATGACTTATGGATTGGGAGTCAACACTCAGTTAAAAATACCCCCGCCCCCTTTTTCCGACGATTGCAAAACCTATTATACAAAAACTAAAAAGAGTTTACATTCCCTAATAATTACAGACACTTTTTGGAATTATCTCTCTCTACATGTTTGCATGTGTATTTCCATTTTAGATGTGTACTTTTTTTTAAAATCAAAACTTGACATTTCACTTTTCCCTTCATCTTGTAAACAAAAAAGAGATAAAAAGGCAAATAGATCATAACGAAATAAAAATTCTAGAGTTTATGTGTGGAAAAAATTTAAAGCAATAACAAATGTAGGTAAAGAAAATTTATTCACACACCACAAATGAACACAAAAGTTTAGTTATCCATGTTAAGGAAATTCCACTATTTCAACCCAATTAGGTTGGAATTTTATAAGAAAGAGACTTTTCTACACATCTTTTAAAAATTTGATATTCATTCTTGGAACATTTTAAAGATGCACATGACCTATTGATCCAAACCTTTTAAAGAGAATAACAAACGCTCATCAAAGATTAAAGTGAACGTGCGGTGGGATATTTACCTGAGTCAAACAAGCCATTATTTTTCACATTTACAAAAAGCTGACCTAACGATCATATATGATTGTAAAGTGATTTACCATGCTTAACGGGCTAAATTTTTTTAAGCAATGACTTATGGATTTGGAGTCAACGCTCGGATAAAAATACCACCCCCTCCCCCTTTTCCTGACGATTGCAAAACCTAATATATAAAAAATAAAAAAATTTTACAATCCCTAAAAATTACATAAATTTTTTGGAATTATCTCTCTCTACATTTGTGCATTGTGTATTTCCATTTTAGATGTGTACTTTTGTCTTAAATCAAAACTTGACTTTTCACATTTCCCTTCATCTTGTAAACAAAAAAGAGATAAAAAGCAAATAGATGAAAATGAAATGAAAATTTGAGTAAAGAAAATTTGTTCACAGACCACAAATGAACACAAAAGTTTGGTTAACCAAGTTTGGGAAATTCCACGAGTTCAACCCCAATTGCTTGGAATTTTATAAGAAGGAGATTTTTCTACATATCTTTTAAAAAATGGATATGTATGCTTCAAACATGTTAAATATGCAAATGACCGATGGATCCAAACCTTTTAAAGAGAATAAAAAACGCTCATTAAATTCTTAAGTGAACGTGTAGTGATATTTACCCAAGTCAAACAAGCCATTATTTTGCCCATTTACAAAAAGTTGACCTAACGATCACAGATGATTGTAAAATGATTTAACATGTGTAATGGGTTACATTTTTTTGTAAATAATGACTTATGGATTGAGAGTCAACACTTAGGTAAAAATACCCCGCCTTCCCCTTTTCCTGACGTTTGCAAAATCTAATATATAAAAACTAAAATTTTTTACAATCCCTAATAATTACAAACACTTTTTGGAATTATCTCTCACTAAATTTGTGCATTCTACATTTTCATTTTAGTTGTATACTTTTTTCTTAAATCAAAACTTGAGTTTTCACTTTTCCCTTCATCTCGTAAACAAAAAAAAAAAAAGGCAAATAGATCACATCAAAATGAAAATTTTAGAGTTTATGTGTGGAAAAAATTTTAAGCAATAACAAATGTATGTAAATAAAATTGATTCACACACCACAAATGAACACATAAGTTTTGTTATCCAAGTTTGGGAAATTCCACTAGTTCAACCCCAATAGCTTGGAATTTTATAAGAAAGAGATTTTTTTATACATGTTTTAAAAAATGGATATGCATGCTTGAAAGATGTTAAAGATGCAAATGACCTATGGATCCAAACCATTTAAAGAGAATAACAAACACTCATTAAATTCTTAACTGAACGTGCGGTGGGAAATTTACCTGAGTCAAACAAACCATTATTTTGCCCATTTACAAATACCTCACCTAATGATCGTAAATGATTGTAAAGTGATTAATCATATGTAACCGGCTATATTTTTTAAGGAATAACTTATGGATTTGGAGTCAACACTTAGTTAAAAATCCCCCACGTTCTCCTTTTCCCGACGATAACAAAACCTAATATATAAAAATTAAAAAGAGTTTACAATCCCTAAAACTTATAGACACTTTTTGGAATTATCTCTCTAGATTTGTGCATTGTGCATTTTCCATTTTATATGTATATGTTTTTCTTAAATCAAAACTTGAGTTTTCACTTTCCCCTTCATCTCGTAATCAAAAAACAGATAAAAGGCAAATAGATCACAACAAAATGAAAATTTTAGAGTTTATATATGGAAAAATTTTTAAGCAATAACAAATGTAAGTAAAGAAAATTTATTCACACACTACAAATGAACAGAAATATTTTGTTATCCAAGTTTGCGAAATTCCACTAGTCCATTGACTAGTTTGCTCTGATTCCGTCACATAGTTATGTTATACATATTCTAACCAGGGTTTTCTGATTCGGTCTCAACTCGGATACATGAAAATCCAAGTTAAATCAGGACTCGCCAGTTAAATGACGGAACTTTGGGCAAGTTGGAAAGGATTCAGTCAGAACAAAGCTGTGTTCGTCCCTTCAACCCGATTTGCCCAGTAGGGAAGAATCCAATCAACTCGCCGACTCCCAAATCCATGATTCCAACGTTACTAGGAATAAATTATAGTTAAATCGGACCGGTTCGTTTTTTCCCTCGACTGTCAATAGCGGGTGGTGACCTTCACTCCCCAATAGCTTGGAATTTTATAATAAAGAGATTTTTCTACACATGTTTTAAAAAATGGATATGCATGCTTCAAACATGTTAAAGATGCAAACGACCTATGGATTCAAACATTTTAAAAAGAATAACAAACTCTCATTAAATTCTCAAGTGAACGTGCGGTGGGATATTGACCCAAGTCAAACAAGCCATTATTTTTCCCACTTACAAAAAGCTGACCTAACGATCGTAGATGATTTTAAAGTGATTTATCATGCGTAACAGGCTTTATTTTTTTAGGAACTGCTTATGGATTGGGAGTGAACACTCAGTTAAAAATCCCATGGCTCCCCCTTTTCCCGACGATTGCAAAACCTTATATATAAAAACTAAAATGAGTTAACAATCCCTAAAAATTACAGAGATTTTTTGGAATCATCTCTCTCTACATTTGTGCATTGTGCATTTCCATTTTAGATGTATACCTTTTTCTTAAATCTAAACTTAATTTTTCACTTTTCCCTTCATTTCCTAAACAAAAAAGAGAAAAAAGGCAAATAGATCACAACGAAATGAAAATTTTAGAGTTGATGTATGAAAATAATATAAAGCTGTAAAAAAATGTATGTAAAGAAAATTCATTAACACACCACAAATGAACACAAAAGTTTTGTTATCCAAGTTTGGGAAATTCCATTTCAACCCCAATAGCTTGGAATTTTATAAGAAAGAGATTTTTCTATACAAGTTTTAAAAAATGGATATGCATGCTTGAAACATGTTAAAGATGCAAATGACCTACGATTCCAAACCTTTTAAAGAGAATAACAAACACTCATTAAATTCTCAAGTGAATGTGCAATAGGATGTTTACCCGAGACAAACAAGCTATTATTTTGCCCATTAAGAAAAAGCTGATCTAACGATCATAAGTGATTGTAAAGTGATTTATCTTGCGTAAAGGGCTATATTTTTTTATGGAATGACTTATGGATTGGGAGTCAACACTCAGTTAAAAATTCCCCGCCTCCCCCTTTTCCCGACAATTGCAAAACCTACTATATAAAAACTAAAAAGAGTTTATAATCCCTCAAAAATACAGACAATTTTTGGAATTATCTCTCTCTACAATTGTATATTGTGCATTTCCATTTTAGATGTATATTTTTTTCTTAAATCTAAAGAAATGAAAATTTAAAGCATTAACAATTGTAAGTAAAGAAAATTTATTCACACCCCACAAATGAACACAAAAGTTTAGTTATCGAAGTTTCGGAAATTCCACTAGTTCAACCCCAATAGCTTGGAATTTTATTAGAAAGAGATTTTTCTACACATCTTTTAAAAAATAGATATGCATGCTTCAAACATGTTAAAGATGTTGTTGAATTTGTTTGTATCGACTAGGCCAATCCTTGTTTAAGATCCATGTGGATGCTTTACTAATAGGTTCGAGCCTTTTAGCTCACTGGTTTCAATAGATGCAAATGACCTATCGAATCAAACCTTTTAAAGAGAATAACAAACGCTCATTAAATTCTCAAGTCAACGTGCGGTGGGATATTTACTCGAGTCAAACAAGCGATTATTTTGAGCATTTACATAAAGCTGACCTAACGATCACAGATGATTGTAAAGTTATTTATCATGCGTAACGGGCTATATTTTTGTAAGGAATGACTTATGGATTGGGAGCCAACACTCAATTAAAAATTCCCTGTCTCCCCCTTTTCCCGACTATTGAAAAACTTTTTATACAAAAACTAAAAAGAGTTTACAATCCCTAATAACTATAGACACTTTTTGGAATTACCTCTCTCTACATTTGTTATTGTATATTTCCATTTTATATGTATACTTTTTTCTTAAATCTAAATTTGAGTTTCACTTTTCTCTTCATTTCGTAAACAAAAAAAGGGATAAACGGCAAATAGATCACAACGAAATGAAAATTTTAGAGTTGATGTATGGAAAAAATTTAAAGCAGTAACAAATGTTAAGTAAAGAAAATTTATTGATACACCACAAATGAAAACAAAAGTTTTGTAATCCAAGTTTGGGAAATTCCACTAGTTCAACCCCAATAGCTTGGAATTTTATAAGAAAGAGATTTTTCTAGACATGTTTTAAAAAATGGATATGCTTGTTTGAAACATTTTAAAGATGCAAATGACCAATGATTCTAAACCTTTTAAAGAGAATAACAAACACTCATTAAATTCTCAAGTGAACGTGTAGTGGGATGTTTACCAGAGACAATTAAGCCATTATTTTGCCCATTTACAAAAAGCTGACCTAATGATCATAAATGATTGTAAAAGGATTTATCATGCGTAACGGGCTATACTTTTGTAAGGAATGACTTATGGATTGGGAGTCAACACTCAGTTAAAAATCCCCCACCTCCCCCTTTTCCCGACGATTGCAAAACCTAATATATAAAAATTAAAAAGAGTTTACAATCCCTAAAAATTACAGATACTTTTTGGAATTATTTCTCTCTACAATTGTGTATTGTGCATTTCCTTTTTAGATGTATAGTTTTTTATTAAATATAAACTTGAGTTTTAACTTTTACCTTCATCTTGTAAACAAAAAAGAGATAAAAGGCAAATAGATCACAACGAAATAAAAATTTTAGATTTTATGTATGGAAAAAATTTAAAGCAATAAAAAATGTAAGTAAATAAATTTTATTAACACACCATAAATGAACACAAAAGTTTAGTTATCCATGTTTCAGAAATTCCACTAGTTCAACCCAATAGCTTGGAATTTTATGTGAAAGAGATTTTTCTACACCTTTTAAAAAATAGATATCCATGCTTGAAACATGTTAAATATGCAAATGACCTATGGACCCAATCGTTTTAAAGAGAATAACAAACGTTCATTAAATTCTCAAGTGAATGTGCAGTGGGATATTTACTCGAGTGAAATAAGCCATTAATTTGCCCACTTAAAAAAAACTGACCTAATGATCATAGATAATTGTAAAGTGATTTATCATGCATAACCGACTATATTTTTTTAAAGAATGACTTTTGGCTTGGTTGTCAACATTCAGTTAAAAGTACGCTGCCTCGCCCTTTTCCCGATGATTGCAAAACCTAATATATAAAAACCAGAAAGAGTTTACAGTCCAAAAAAATTACTGACACTTTTTGGAAGTATCTCTCTCTACATTTGTGCATTATGCATTTCCATTTTAGATGTATACTTTTTTCTTAAATCAAAACTTGAGTTTTCACTTTTCCCTTCATCTCGTAAACAAAAAAGAGATAAAAGTCAAATAGTCCACAAAGAAATGAAAATTTTAGAGTTTATGTATGGAAAAAATTTAAAGAAATAAAAAATGTAAGTAAATAAAATTTATTCACACACAACAAATGAACACAAAAGTTTATTTATCAAAATTTGGGAAATTCCACTAGTTCAACCTAAATAGCTTGGAATTTTATATGAAAGAGATTTTTCTACACATGTTTTAAAAAGTGGATATGCGTGCTTGAAACATGTTAAAGTTGCAAATGACTAATGGATCCAAACCTTTTAAAGAGTACAACCAACGCTCATTAAATTCTCAAGTGGACGTGCGGTCGGATATTTGCCTGAGTCAAACATGCCATGATTTTGGCACATTTACAAAAAGCTGACCCAAAGATCATATATGATTGTAAAGTGATTTACCATGCTTAACGGGCTATATTTTTTCAAGGAATGACTTAGGGATTGGGAGTCAACACTCAGTTAAAAATACCCCTCCCCCTCCCCCTTTTCCTGACGATTGCAAAACCTAATATATAAAAACTAAAAAATAGTTCACAATCCCTAAAAATAACAGACTCTTTTTGGAATTATTTCTCTCTACATTTGTGCTTTGTGAATTTCCATTTTAGATGTATACTTTTTTCTTAAATAAAAACTTGAGTTTTCACTCTTCCCTTCATCTCGTAAACCAAAATGAGATAGAAGGCAAATAGATCACAACGAAATGAAAATTTAATAGTTTATGTATGGAAAAAATTTAAAGCAATAACAAATTTATGTAAAGAAAATTTGTTCACACACCACAAATGAACACAAAATTTTTGTTACCCAAGTTTGGGAAATTCCAATAGTTGAACCCCAATTACTTGGAATTTTATAAGAAGGAAATTTTTCTACACATATTTTAAAAAAATGGATATGCATGCTTGAAACATGTTAAAGATTCAAATGACCTATGGATCTAAACCTTTTAAAGAGAATATAAAATGTTCATGAAATTCTCAAGTGAACTTGCGGTGATATTTACCCGAGTCAAACAAGCCATTATTTTGCCCATTTACAAAAAAGTTAACCTAATGATCATAGATGATTGTAAAGTGATTCATCATGCGAAACAAGCTATATTTTTTTAAGGAATGACTTGTGGATTGGGAGTCAACACTCAGTTAAAAATCCCTGCCTCACCCTTATCCCGACTATTGCAAAACCTAATATATAAAAACTAAAAAAGTTTACAATACCTAAAAATTACAAACACTTTCAGGAATTATCTCTCTCAACATTAGTGCATTGTGCATTTCTATTTTAGATGTATACTTTTTTCTTAAATCAAAACTTCAGTTTTCACTTTTCCCTTCATCTCTTAAACAAAAAAGAGATAAAAGGCAAATAGATCACAACAAAATGAAAATTTTGGAGTTTATGTCTGAAAAAAATTTAAGAAAATTTATCCACACACCACAAATGAACACAAAAGTTTTGTTATCCAAGTTCGGGAAATTCCTCTTTTTCAACCCCAATAGATTGGAATTTTATAAGATAGAGATTTTTCTACACATGTTTTAAAAAATGGATATGCATACTTGAAACATGGTTAAGACGCAAATGACCTATGGATCCTTACCTTTTAAGGAGAATAAAAAATGCTCATGAAATTCTCAAGTGAACGTGCAGTGGAATATTTACCTGAGATAAACTAGCCATTATTTTGCCCATTCACAAAAACCTGGCCTAACGATCATAGATGATTGTAAAGTGATTTATCAGGCGTAACCGCTATATTTTTTTAGGAATGACATATGGATTGGGAGTCAACACTCTGTTAAAAATCCCCCGCCTCCCCCGGTTCCTGACGATTGCAAAACCTAATATATATAAACTAAAAAATTTTAAAATCCCTAAAAATTACAGAAACTTTTTGGAATTATCTCTCTCTACATTTTGCATTGTTCATTTCCATTTTAGATGTATACTTTTTTCTTAAATCAAAACTTGAGTTTTCACTTTTCCCTTCGTCTTGTTAAAAAAAAAGAGATAAATGGCAAATAGATCACAACGTAATGAAAACATTAGAGTTTATGTACACAAAAAATTTTAAGCAATAACAAATGTTAGTCAGGAAAATTTATTCACACACCACAAATGAACACGAAAGTTTTGTTATCCAAGTATGGGAAATTCCACTAGTTCAACCCCAATAATTTGGAATTTTGAAAGAAATAGATTTTTCTACACATGTTTTAAAAAACGGATATGCATGCTTGAAACATATTAAAGATGCAAATGACCCATGGATCCAAACCTTTTAAAGAGAATAACAAACACACATTAAATTCTCAAATGAACGAGCGGTGGGATATTTACCCGAGCAAAACAAGTCATTATTTTTCCCTTTTCTAACGATAATAGATGATTGTAAAGTGATGTATCATGCGTAACGGGCTATAATTTTGTAAGGTATGACTAATGGATTGGGGGTCATCACTCAGTGAAAAATCCCTGCCTCCCCCTTTTTCGGACGATTGCAAAACCTAATATATAAAAACTAAAAAGAGCTTAATTTTCGTAAAAATTATAGACAATTTTTGAAATTATCTCTCTCTACATTTTTTCATTGTGGATTGCCATTTTAGATGTATACTTTTTTCTTAAATAAAAACTTGAGTTTTCACTTTTCTCTTCATCTTGTAAAAAAAAACGAGATAAAGGCAAATAGCTCACAAAGAAATGAAAATTTTGGATTTTATGTCTGAAAAAAATTTAAAGCAATAACTAATGTAAGTAAACAAAATTTACTCACACACCACAAATGAACACAAAAGTTTTATTATCCAAGTTTGGGAAATTCCATTTGTTCAAACCCAATAGCTTGGAATTTTATAAGAAAGAGATTTTTACACATGTTTTCAAAAATGGATATGCATGCCTGAAACATGTTAAAGATGCAAATGACCTATGGATCCAAACCTTTTAAAGAGAATAACAAAAACTCATTAAATTCTCAACTGAATGTGCGGTGGGATATTTACCCGAGTCAAACAAACCATTATTTTGCCCATTTACAAAAAGTTGGCCTAACGATCATAGATGATTGTAAGGTTTTTTATCATGTGTAACGGGGTACATTTTAGTAAGGAATGGCTTATGGATTGGGAATCAACACTCAGTTAAAAATCCCCTGCCTCTCCCTTTTCCCGATGATTGCAGAACCTAAAATATAAAAACTAAAAAAAGTTTACAATCCCTAAAAATTACAGACATTAAATTCTCAAGTGAACGTGCGGTGGGAAATTTACCCAAGTCAAACAAGCCATTATTTTGGCTATTTACAAAAAGCTGACCTAATGATCATAGATGATTGTAAAGTGATTTACCATGCGTAACGGTCTATATTTTTGTATGGAATGACTTATGGATTGGGAGTCAACACTCAATTAAAAAGCCCTTGCCTCGCCCTTTTCCCGACCATTGCAAAATCGATTATATAGAAACTAAAAAGAGTTTATAATCCCTAATAACTACAGATACTTTTTGGAATTAACTCTCTCTACATTTTCTCATCATATATTTCCATTTTAGATGTATACTTTTTTTCTTAAATCAAAACTTGAGTTTTCACTTTTCCCTTCATTGTAAACAAAAAACAGATAAAAGACAAATAGATCATTCGAAATAAAAATATTAGAGTTTATGTATGGAAAAATTTTAAGGAAATATCAAATGTAAGTAAAGAAAATTTATTCACACACGACAAATGAACACCAAAATTTTGTTATCCAAGTTTGGGAAATTCCACTAGTTCAACCCCATTATCTTGGAATTTATAAGAAAGATTTTCCTACACATATTTTAAAAAAAGGATATGCATGCTTGAAACATGTTAAAGATGCAAATGACCTATGGATCCAAACCTTTTAAACATAATAACAAACGTTCATTAAATTTTCAAGTGAACGTGCGGTGGGATATTTACTCGAGTGAAACAAGCCATTATTTTGCCCATTTAGAAAAAGCTGACCTAACGATCATAGATGATTCTAAACTGATTTATCATGCGTAACCGGCTATTTTTTTTAAAGAATGACTTTTGGATGGGGAGTCAATACTCAGTTAAAAATACCTTGCCTCCCCCTTTTCCCGATGATTGCAAAACCTAATATATAAAAACTAAAAAGAGTTTACAATCCCAAAAAATTACTGACACTTTTTGGAAGTATCTCTCTCTACATTTGTGCATTGTGCATTTCCATTTTAGATGTATACTTTTTCTTAAATCAAAACTTGAGTTTTCACTTTTCCCTTCATCTCGTAAACAAAAAAGAGATAAAAGGCAAATAGATCACAAAGAAATGAAAATTTTAGAGTTTATGTACGGAAAAAATTTAAAGCAATAAAAACTGTAAGTAAAGAAAATTTATTCACACACCACAAATGAACTCTAAGGTTTATTTATCCAAATTTTGGAAATTCCAGAAGTTCAATCTTAATAGCTTGGAATTTTATATGAAAGATATTTTTCTACACATGTTTTAAAAAATGGATATGCATGCTTGAAACATGTTAAAGATACAAATGACCTATGGATCCAAACCTTTTAAAGAGCGTGCAATGGGATATTTACCCGAGTCAAACAAGCCATTATTTTTCACATTTACAAAAAGTTGACCTAACGATCATATATGATTGTAAAGTGAATTTACATGCTTAACGGGCTATATTTTTTTAAGGAATGACTAATGGATTGGGAGTCAACACAGATAAAAATACCCCCCCCCCCCCCCCCCCCCCCCCCCCCCCCCCCCTTTTCCTGACGATTGCAAAACAAAATATAAAAAAAATAAAAATAGTTTACAATCCCTAAATATAACATACTCTTTTTGGAATTATCTCTCTCTACATTTGTGCATTGTGGATTTCCATTTTAGAAGTATACTTTTTTCTTAAATCAAAACTTGAGTTTTCACTTTCCCCTTCATCTCGTAATCAAAAAAGAGATAAAAGGCAAATAGATCACAATGAAATGAAAATTTAATAGTTTAATAATGGAAAAAAATTAAAGCAATAACAAATTTATTTAAAGAAAATTTATTCACACACCACAAATGAACACAAAAGTTTTATATCCAAGTTTGGAAAATTCCAATAGTTCAACCCCAATTGCATGCAATTTTATCAGAAGGAGATTTTTCTACACATCTTTTAAACAATGGATATGCATGCTTGAAACAAGTTAAAGATGCAAATGACCTATGGATCCAAACCTTTTAAAGAGAACAAAAAACGCTCATTAAATTCTCAAGTGAACGTGCGATGATATTTACCCCAATCAAACAAGCCATTATTTTGCCCATTTAAAAAAAGTTGACCTAACGATCATAGATGATTGTAAAGTGATATATCATGCGAAACCGGCTATTTTGTTTTAAGGAATGACTGATGGATTGGGAGTCAACACTAAGTTAAAAATCCCCCGCTTCACCCTTTTCCCGATGATTGAAAAACCTAATATATAAAAACTAAATAAGTTTACAATCCCTAAAAATTACAAACACTTTCTGGAATTATCTCTCTCTACATTTGTGCATTGTGCATTTCCTTTTTAGATGTATACTTTTTTCTTAAATCAAAACTTCAGTTTTCACTTTTCCCTTCATCTCTTAAACAAAATAGAGATAAAAGGCAAATAGATCACAACGAAATGAAAATTTTAGAGTTTATGTGAGGAAAAAATTTAAAGAAATAACAAGTGTAAGTAAATAAAATTTATCCACACACCACAAATGAACACAAAAATTTTGTTATCGAAGTTTGGGAAATTCCTTTTGTTCAACCCCAAAAGATTGGAATTTTAGAAGAAAGAGATTTTTCTACACATGTTTTAAAAAATGGATATGCATGCCTGAAACATGTGAAAGACGCAAATGACCTATGGATCCATACCTTTTCAAGAGAATAACAAACGCTCATTAAATTTTCAAGTGAACGTGCAATGAGAAAAAACCATTATTTTGCCCATTTACAAAAAGCTGACCAAACAATCATAGATGATTGTAAAGTGATTTATCATACGTATCCGCTATATTTTTTTAAGGAATGACTTATGGATAGGGAGTCAACACACGGTTAAAAATCCTTCGCCTCCCCTTTTTTTCGATGACTGCAAAACCTACCCTATAAAAACTAAAAAATTTTACAATCCCTAAAAATTATAGAAATTTTTTGGAATTATCTCTCTCTACATTTGTTCATTGTGTATTTCCATTTTAGATATATACTTTTTTCTTAAATCAAAAGTTGAGTTTTCACTTTTCCCTTCATCTCGTAAACAACAAGGAGATAAATGGCAAATAGATCACAATGAAATGAAAACTTTAGAGGTTATGGACGGAAAATAATTTGACAAATAACAAAAGTAACTAAAGAAAATTTATTCAACACCACAAATGAACACGAAAGTTTGTTATCCAAGTTTGGGAAAACCACTAGTTCAACCCAAATAACTTGGAATTATATAAGAAAGAGATTTTTCTACACATGTTTTAAAAAATGGATATGCATGCTTGAAACAAATTAAAATCGGAAGTGACCTATGGATCAAAACCTTTTAAAGAGAACAACAAATGCTCATTAAATTCTCAAGTGAATGTGTAGAGGGATATTTACCTGAGTCAAACAAGCCAATATTTTGCCCATTTATAGAAAGCTGACCTAACGATTATTGATGATTGTAAAGTGATTTATCATGCGTAACCAGCTTTATTTTTTTAAGGAATGACTTATGGATTGGGAGTCAACACTCAGTTAAAAATCCCCCGCCTCCCCCAGTTCCCGACGATTGCAAAACCTAATATATAAAAACTAAAAATAGTTTACAATCCCTAAAAATTACATACACATTTGGAATTATCTCTCCCTACATTTGTGCATTGAGCTTTTATATTTTAGATGTATAGTTTTTTATTAAATCAAAACTTGAGTTTTCACTTTTCCCTTCATCTCGTAAACAAAAAAGAGATAAAAGGCTAATAGATCACAACGAAATAAAAATTTTAGAGTTTATGTATGGAAAAAGTTTAAAGCAATAACAAATGTTAGTAAGGAAAATTTATTCACACACCACAAATGAACACAAAAGTTTTGTTATCTAAGTTTTGGAAATTGCACAAGTTCAACCCCAATAGCTTGAAATTTTGAAAGAAAGAGATTTTTCTACACATGTTTTAAAAAACGGATATGCATGCTTGAAACATGTTCAAGATGAAAATGACCTATGGATCCAAACCTTTTAAAGAGAATAAAAACGCTCATTAAATTCTCAAATGAACAAGCGGTGGGATATTTACCCGAGTCAAACAAGTCATTATTTTTCCCTTTTACAAAAAGTTGACCTAACGATAATAGATGATTGTAAAGTGATGTATCATGCGTAACGGGCTATATTTTTGTAAGGAATGACTTATGGATGGGGGTCAACACTCAGTGAAAAATCCCCTACCTCCCCCTTTTCTGGACGATTGCAAAACCTAATACATAAAAACTAAAAAGAGCTTAATTTCCCTAAAACTTACAGATAATTTTGGAATTATCTCTCTCCACGTTTTTGCATTGTGGATTTCCATTTTAGATGTATACTTTTTTTTTAAATAAAAAATTGAGTTTTCACTTTTCCCTTCATCTCGTAAAAAAAAAGAGATAAAGGCAAATAGATCACAACGAAATAAAAATTTTAGAGTTTATGAATGGAAAAAATTTAAAGCAATGACCAATGTAAGTAAAAAAAATTTACTCATACACCACAAATAAACTCAAAAGTTTTGTCATCCAAGTTTGGGAAATTATTGCTTCGAATTTTATAAGAAAGAGATTTTTTACACATGTTTTCAAAAATGGATATGCATGTTTGAAACTTGTTAAAGATGCAAATGACCTATAGATCCAAATGTTTTAAAGAGAATAAAAAATTTTCATTGAATTCTCAACTGAACGTGCGGTGGGATATTTACACGAGTCAAACAAGCCATTATTTTTCCCATTTACATAAAACTGACGTAACGATCATAGATGATTGTAAAGTGATTTGTCATGCATAACGGGCTATATTTTTGTAAGGAATGACTTATGGATTGGGAGTCCACACTCAGTTAAAAATCCCCCGCCTCTCCCTTTTTGGCGAAGATTGCAAAACCTAAAATATAAAAACTAAAAAAAGTTTAAAATCCCTAAAAATTATAGACCCTTTTTGGAATTATCTCTCTCTACATTTGTGCATTGTGCATTTCCATTTTAGATGTATACTTTTTTCTTAAATCAAAACTTGAGTTTTTACTTTTCCCTTCATCTCGAAAAAAAAAAAAGAGATAAAATGCAAATAGACCACAACGAAATGAAAACTTTACAGTTTATCTATGGAAAAAAAAATTTCACACACCACAAATGAACACAAAATTTTTGTTATCCAAGTTTTGGAAACTCTACTAGTTCAACCCCAATAGATTGGTATTTTATAAGAAAAAAAAATTTTACACATGTTTTGAAAAATGGATATGCATACCTGAAACATGTTAAACACGCAAATGACCTATGGATCCATACCTATTAAAGAGAATAACAAACGCTCATTAAATTCTCAAGTGAACGTGCGGTGGGATATTTACCCGAGTCAAATAAGACATTATTTTGCCCATTTACAAAAAGTTGGCCTAACGATCAGTGATGATTGTAAAGTGATTTATCACGCATCACCGGCTTTATTTTTTTGTAACGAATGACTTATGGATTGGGAGTCAACACTCAGTTAAAAATCCCCTGCCTCCCCCTTTTCCCAACGATTGCAAAACCTAATATATAAAAACTAAAAAAAGTTTACAATCCCAAAAAATTACAGATACTTTTTGGGATTATCTCTCTCTACATTTGTGCATTGTGCATTTCCATTTTAGATGAATACTTTTTTCTTAAATCAAAACTTGAATTAGCACTTTTTCCTTCATCTCATAAACAAAAAAGAGATAAATGGCAAATAGATCACAACGAAATGAAAAATTTTAGAGTTTATGTAAGGAAAAGATTTTAAGCATTAACAAATGTAACTAAAGAAAATTTATTAACACACCACAAATGAACACAAAAGTTTTTTTATCCAAGTTTGGGAAATTCCACTACTTCAACCCAAATAGCTTAGAATTTTATAAGAAAGAGATTTTTTTACACATGTTTTAAAAAATGGATATGCATGCTTGAAACATGCTAAAGACGCAAATGACCTTTGGATCCAAACCTTTTAAAGAGTATAACAAACGCTCATTAAATTCTCAAGTGAATGTGCGGTGAGATATTTACCCGAGTCAAACAAACCATTATTTTGCCCATTTACAGAAAGCTGAACTCGATGATTGTGAAGATATTTATCATGCGTAACCGTCTATATTTTTTTGAGGAATGACTTATGGGTTGGGAATCAACACTTAGTTAAAAATCCACAACCTCCTCCTTTTCCCAACGATTGCAAAACCTAATATATTAAAACTAAAAACAGTTTACAATCCCTAAAAATTACAGACACTTTTTGGAATTATCTCTCTCTACATTTGTGCTTAGTGCATTTCCATTTTAGATATATAGTTTTTTCTAAAATCAAAACTAGAGTTTTCTCCTTTCCCTTCATCTCGTAAACAAAAAAGAGATAAAAGGCAAATAGATCACAACGAAATGAAAATTTTAGAGTTTATCTATGGAAAAAAATTAAATCAATAACAAATGTAAGTACAGAAAATTTATCCACACACGCCAAATGAACACAAAAGATTTGTTATCCAAGTTTTGGAAATTCCACTTGTTCGACCCTATAGATTGGAATTTTAAAAGAAAGATATTTTTCTACACATTTTTAAAAAAATGGATATGCATGCCTGAAACATGTTAAAGATGCAAATGACCTATGGATCTATACCTTTTATAAAGAATAACAAACGCTCATTAAATTCTCAAGTGAACATGCGGTGGGAAATTTGCATGAGTCAAACAAGTCATTATTTTGCCCATTTACAAAAATCTGACCTAACTTTCGTAAACGATTGTAAAATGATTTATCATGCGTAACGGGCTATATTCTTTTAAGGAATGAATTTTGGATTGGGAGTAACCACCCAAATAAAAATCCCCCGCCTCCCCCTTTTCCTGTAGATCACAAAACCTAATATATAAAAACTAAAAATGTTTACAATCCTTAAAAATTACAGACACTTTTATGAATTATCTCTCTCTACATTTGTGCATTGTGCATTTCCATTTTAGATGTATACTTTTTTCTTAAATCAAAACTTGAGTTTTCACTTTTCTCTTCATCTCGTAAACAAAAAAAAAGATAAATGGCAAAAAAGATCACAACGAAATGAAAATTTTAGAGTTGATGTACGAAAAAAGTTTTAAGCAATAACACAAGTAACTATAGAAAATTTATTCACACACCGCAAATGAACACAAAAGTTTTGTTATCCAAGTTTGGGAAATTCCACTAGTTCAACCATTTAGCTTGGAATTTTAAAAGAAAAAGATTTTTCTACACATGTTTTAAAAAATGGATATGCATGCTTGAAACATGTTAAAGAAGCAAATGACCTATGGATCCAAACCGTTTAAAGATAATATCAAATGCTCATTATATTCTCAAGTGAACGTGCGGTGGGATATTTACCTGAGTCAAACTAGCCATTATTTTGCCCATTTACAGAAAGTTGATTTAACGATTATAGATGATTGTAAAGTGATTTATCATACGAAACTGGCTATATTTTTTTTAAGGAGTGACTTATGGATTGGGAGTCAACACTCAGTCAAAAATCCTCCGCCTCCCCCTTTTCCCTACGATTGCAAAACCTAATATATAAAAACTAAAAACAGTTTACAATCCATAAAAATTACTGACACTTTTTGGAATTATCTCTCTGTACATTTGTGCATTGAGCTTTTATATTTTAGATGCATAGTTTTTTGTTAAATCAAAACTTGAGTTTTCACTTTTTTCTTCATCTTGTAAACAAAAAAGGGATAAAAGGCAAACAGATCACAACGAAATGAAAATTTTAGAGTTTGTGTATGGAAAAAATTTAGAGCAGTAACAAATGTAAGTAAAGAAAATTTATTAAACTACCACAAATGAACACCAAAGTTTTGTTATCCAAGTTTGGGAAATTCCACTAGTTCAACCCAAATAGCTTGGAAAGTTATAGGAAAGAGATTTTTCTACACATGTTTTAAAATATGGATATGCATGCTTGAAACATTTGGAAGATGCAAATGACCAATGATTCCAAGTCTTTTAAAGAGAATAACAAACGCTCATTAAATTCTCAAGAGAACGTGCATTGGGATATTTACCCGAGTCAAACAAGCCATTATTTTGGCCATTAAATGATTGTAAGGAGATTTATCATGTGTAACGGGCTATATTTTTTTAAGCAACGTGTTATGGATTGGGAGTCAACACTCAATTAAAAATCCCCTGCCTCCCCCTTTTCCCGACGATTGCAAAACCTATTATATAAAAAATAATAAGAGTTTCCTATCCCTAATAACTACAGTCACTTTTTGGAATTACCTCTCTCTACATTTTTTAATTGTATATTTCCATTTTAGATGTATACTTTTTTCTTAAATCGAGACTTGAGCTTTCACTTTTCCCTTCATCGTAAACAAAAAAGAGCTAAAAGGAAAATAGATCATTTTGAAATAAAAATATTAGAGTTTATGTATGGTAAAAATTTAAAGAAATAACAAATGTAAATAAAGAGAATTTATTCACACACCACAAAAGAGCAATAAGGTTTTGTAATCCAAGTTTGGGAAATATCACTAGTTCAAACTCTATAGCTTTGAATTTTTTAAGAAAGAGATTTTTCTACACATGTTTTAAAAAATGGATATGCATGCTTGAAACTTGTTAAAGATGCAAATGACCTGTGGATCCAAACCAATTAAAGAGAATAACAAACGCCCAATAAATTCTCAAGTGAACGTGCGGTGGTATATTTACCCGAGACAAATCAACCATTATTTTGCCCATTTACAAATGGCTGACCTAACGATCATAGATGATTGTAAAGTGATTTATCATGCGTCACGAGCTATATTTTTTATAGGAATGACTTATGGATTGGGAGTCAATCCTTAAAAATTACTGACACTTTTTGAAATTATGTCTCTCAATATTTGTGCATTGTGGATTTCCATTTAAGATGTATTCTTTTTTCTGAAATCTAAACTTGAGTTTTCACATTTCCCTCTATCTTGTTAACGAAAAACAGATAAAAGGCAAATAGATCACAACGAAATGAAAATTTTACTGTTTATGTATGGAAAAAATTTCAAGCAAATATAAATGTAAGTAAAGAAATTTTTTTAACACACCACAAATGAACACAAAAGTTTTGTTATCCATGTTTGGGAAATTCCACAAATTCAACCCCAATAGCTTGGAATTTTATAATAAAAGTGATTTTTCTAAACATGTTTTAGAAAATAAATTTGCATGTTTGAAACATGTTAAAGCTGCAGATGACCTATGATTCCAAATCTTTTAAAGAGATTACAAACGCTCATTAAATTCTCAAATGAACGTGCAGCGGGATGTTTACCCGAGACAAACAAGCCATTATTTTATCCATTTTCAAAATGCTAACAAAACTATCATAGATGATTGTAAAGTAATTTATCATGCGTAACAGGCTATATTTTTTTAAGGAATGACTTATGGATTGGGAGTCAACACTCATTTAAAAATCCCCTGCCTCCGCCTTTTCCCGAAAATTGCAAAATCTAATATATAAAAACTAAAAAGAGTTTACAATCCCTAAAAATTACAGACACTTTTCGGAAATATGTCTCTCTACATTTGTGCATTGTGCATTTCCATTTTAGATATATTCTTTTTTCCTAAATCTAAACTTGAATTTTCACATTTCCCTTCATCTCGTAAACAAAAATGAGATAAAAGGCAAATAGATCACTACGAAATGAAAATTTTACAGTTTATGTATGGAAAAAATTTAAAGCAATAACAAATGTAAGTAAAGAAAAATGTATATGTATGCTTGAAACAAGTTAAAGATTCAAATGACTAGTGAATCCAAACCTTTTAAAGAGAATAACAAACGCTCATTAACTTCTGAAGTGAACGTACTGTGTGATATTTACCCGAGTCAAACAATCCATTATTTTGCTCATTTACAAAAAGCTGACCCAACCACCATAGATAATTGTAAAGTGATTTATCATGCGTAACGGGCTATATTTTTGTAAGGAATAACTTATGGAGTGGGAGTCAACATTCAATTAAAAATCCCCCGCCTACCCCTTTTCCCAACGATTTCAAATCCTTATAAATAAAAACTAAAAAGAGTTTGCAATCCCTAAAAATCACTGACACTTTTTAGAATTATCTCTCTCTACATTTGAGCAGTGTGCATTTCCATTTTAGATGTATACTTTTTTCTTAAATCAAAACTTGAGTTTTCACTTTTCCCTTCATCTCGTAAACAAAAAAAAGATAAAAGGCAAATAGATCACCACGAAAAAAATATTGCAGAGTTTATGTATGGAAAAAATTTTAAGCATAAAAAAATGTAAGTAATGAAAATTTATTCACACTCCACAAATGAACACAAAAGTTTTGTTATCCAAGTTTGGGAAATTCCCTTAGTTCAACCCCAATTGCTTGGAATTTTAAAGATAGAGATTTTTTTGCACATGCTTTAAACAATGGAAATGCTTGCTTGAAATATGTAAAAGACGCAAATGACCTATGGATCCATACCTATTAAAGACAATAAAAAACGCTCAATAAATTCTCTAGTGAATGTGCGGTGGGATATTTACCCGAGCCAAACAAGCCATTATTTTGCCCATATACAAAAAGCTGACCTAAGGATCAGAGATGATTGTACAGTGATTTATCATGCGTAACCGACTATATTTTTTAAGGAATAACTTATGGATTGGGAGTCAACACTCAGGTAAAAATCCCCCGCCACCCCCTTTTCCCGACGATTGAAAAACCTAATATTTAAATACTAAAAAAATTTTACAATCCCTAAAAATTACAGACACATTTTGGAATTATCTCTCTCTACATTTATGCAATGTTCATTTCCATTTTACATGTATACCTTTTTCTTAAATCAAAACATGAGTTTGCACTTTTTCCTTCTTCTCGTAAACAAAAAAAGATAAGTGGCAAATATATCACAATGAAATGAAAATTTTAGAGTTTATGTACTAAAAAGATTTTAAGCAATAAAAAATGTAACTAAAGAAAATTTATTCACACACCACAAATTAACACAAAAGTTTTGTTATCCAAGTTTGGGAAATTCCACTAGTTCAACCCCAATAGCTTGGAATTTTATAAGAAAGAGATTTTTCTACACATGTTTGAAAAAATGGATTTGCATGCTTGAAACACGTTAAAGATGCAAATGACCTATGGATCCAAACCTTTTAAAAATAATAACAAATGCTCCTTAAATTCTGAAGTGAACATGCGGTGGGATATTTACCTGAATCAAACAAGCCATTATTTTGCCCATTTACCAAAAGCTGACCTAACGATCAAAGATGATTGTAAAGTGATTTATCATGTGTAACTGGCTATATTTTTGTAAAGAATGACTTATGTATTGGGAGTCAACACTCAGTTAAAAATCTCCCGCCACCCCCGTTTCCCGACGAAAGCAAAAGCTAATATGTAAAAACTAAAAAGTGTTTAAAATCCCTAAAAATTATAGACACTTTTTGGAATTACCTCTCTCTACATTTGTGCATTTTGCATTTCTGATTTAGATGTATACTTTTTTCTTAAATCAAAACTTGAGTTTTCACTTTTTCCTTCATCTCGTAAACAAAAAAGACATAAAAGGCAAATAGAAAACAATGAAATGAAAATTTTAGCATTTATGTATGGAATACATTTTAACCAATAAAAAATCTAAGTAAAGAAAATCTATTAACACACCACAAATGAAGAAAAAACTTTTTTTATCCAAGTTTGGGAAATTCCTCTAGTTCAACCCCAATAGCTTGGAATTTTATCAGAAAGAGATTTTTCTACACATATTTTAAAAAATGGATATGCATGCTTGAAACAAGTTAAAGATGCAAATGACCTATGGATTCAAACCTTTTTAAAAGAATAACAAACGCTCAATAAATTCTCAAGTTAACATGCGGGGGGGATATTTACCTGATTCAAACAAGCCATTATTTTGCCAATTTACAAAAAGGAATGCTAACGATCAAAGATGATTGTAAAGTGATTTATCATGTGTCACAGGCTATATTTTTTTAAGGAATGACTTATGGATATGGAGTGAACACTCAGTTAAAAATCCCCCGCCTCCCCCTTTTCTTGACGGTTGTCAAACCTAATATATAAAACTTTAAAAGAGTTTACAATCCCTAAAAATTACAGACACTTTTTGGAATTATCTCTCTCTACATTTGTGCATTGAGCATTTCCAATTTAGAAGAATAGTTTTTTCTTAAATCAAAACTTGAATTTCACTTTTCCCTTCATATCGTAAAAAAAAAAGTGATAAAAGGCAAATAGATCACAACGAAATGAAAATTTTAGAGTTTATGTATGGAAAAAATTTAAAGCAATAACAAATGTAAGTAAAGAAAATTTATTCACATACCACAAATGAACACAAAAGTTTTGTTATCCAAGTTTGGGAAATTCCGCTAGTTCAACCCCAATAGCTTGGTATTTTATAAGAAAGAGATTTTTATACACATGTTTTAAAAAATGGATATGCATGCTTGAAACATGTTAAAGATGAAAATGACCTATAATTCCAAACCTTTTAAAGAGAATAACAAACGCTCATTAAATTCTAAAGAGAACATGCTTTGGGATATTTACCCGAGTCAAACAAGCCATTAATTTGCCCATTTACAAAAAACTGACCTAACAATCATAGATGATTTTAAAGTGATTTATCACGTGTAACAGGCTATATATTTAAAGGAATAACTTATGGATTGGGAGTCAACACTAAGTTAAAAATCCCCCGACCCCCATTTCCTGATGATTGAAAAACCTAATATATAAAAACTAAAAAGATTTTACAATCCCTAAAAATTACAGACACCTTTTAGAATTATCTCTCTCTAAATTTTTGTATTTTGCATTTCCATTTTAGATGTATACATTTTTCTTAAATCAAAACTTGAGTTTTCACTTTTCCCTTCATCTCGTACAAAAAACAAAAAAGAGATAAAAGGCAAATAGATCACAACGAAATGAAAATTTTAGAGTTTATGTATGGAAAAAATTTAAAGCTATAATAAATGAAAGTAAATAAAATTTATTCACGCACCGAAAATGTACACAAATATCTTTTTATCCAAGTTTGAGAAATTCTACTAGTTCAACCCCAATAGCTTGGAATTTTATAAGAAAGGGATTTTTCTACACATCTTTTAAAAAATGGATATGCATGCTTGAAACATGTTATAGATGCAAATGACCTATGAAACCAAACCTTTTAAAGAGAATAACAAATGGTCATTAAATTCTCAAGTGAACGTGCGGTGGGATATTTACCCGAGTGAAACAAGCCATTATTTTGCCCATTTACCAAAAGCTGACCTAACAATCATAAATGATTGTAAAGTGATTTATCATGTGTAACAGACTATATTTTAGTAAGGAACGATTGATGGAGTGGGAGTCAACACTTTGTTCAAAATTCCCTGCCTCCCCATTTTTTGGTCGTTCGCAAAAAAAAAATATATAAAAATTAAATAGAGTTTACAATCCATAAAAATTACAGACACTTTTTTGAATTATCCCTCTCTGCATTTGTGCATTGTACATTTCCATTTTATATGTATACTTTTTTCTTCAATCAAATCTTGAGTTTTCACTTTTCCCTTCATCTCGTAATAAAAAAAGAGATAAAAGGCAAATAGATCACAACGAAATGAAAATTTTAGAGTTTATGTATAGAAAAAATTTTAGGCAATAAAAAATGAATTTAAAGAAAATTTATTCAAACACCACAAATGAACACAAATATTTTGTTATCCAAGTTTGGGAAATTCCACAAGTTAAACCCCAATAGCTTGGAATTTTATACGAAAGAGATTTTTCTACACATGTTTTAAAAAATGGATATACATTCTTGAAACATGTTAAAGATGCAAATGACCTATGCACCCAAAGCTTTTAAAGAGAATAGCAAATGCTCATTAAATTCTCAAGTGAACGTGCGGTGGGATATTTACCCGAGTACAACAAACCATTATTTTGCCCATTTACAAAAAGTTGACCTAACGATCATAGATGATTGTAAAGTGATTTATCATGCGTAACGGGCTATATTTTTGTTAGGAATAACTTATGTATTGGGAGTCAACACTCAGTTAAAAATCCCCAGCCTCCCCCTTTTCCCGACGATTACAAAACCTAATTTATAAAAACTAAAAAGAGTTTACAATCCCTAAAAATTATAGATACATTTAGGTGTTATCACTCTCCACATTTGTGCATTGTGCATTGTGCATTTCCATTTTAGACGTATACTTTTTTCTTAAATCAAAACTTAAATTTTCACTTTTCCCTTCACCTCGTAAACAAAAAAGAGATAAAAGGCAAATAGATGACACTGAAATCAGAATTTCAGAATTTATGTATGGAAAAAATTTAAAGCAATAACAAATGTAAGTAAATAAAAATTATTCACACACCAAAAATGAACACAAAAGTTTTGCTATCCAAGTTTCGAAAATACCACTAGTTCAACCCGAATAGGTTGGAATTTTATAAGAAAGAATTTTTTTTACACATGTTTTAAAAAATAGATTTGCATGCTTGAAACATGTTAAAAATGCAAATGACCTATGGATCCAAACCTTTTAAAGAGAATAACAAACGCTCATTAAATTCTAAAGTGAACGTATGGTGCGATATTTACCCGAGTCAAACAAGCTATTATTTTGCCCATTTACAAAAAGCTGACCCAACGATCATAGATGATTGTAAAGTGATTTATCATGCGCATCGGGCTATATTTTTTTATGGAATGTCTGAAGGAATGGGAGTCAACACTCAGTTAATAATCCCATGCCTCCCCCATTTCCCGACGATTGCAAAACTAATATATAAAAACTAAAAAAAGTTTACAATCCCTAAAAATTACAGATACTTTTTGGAGTTATATCTCTCTAAATTTTCGCATTGTGAATTTCCATTTTAGACGAATACATTTTTCTTAAATCAAAACTTGAGTTTTTACTTTTCCCTTCATCTCGTAGACAAAAAAAGAATAAAAGGCAAATAGATCACAACAAAACGTAAATTTTAGATTTTATGTATGGATAAAATTCAAAGCAATAACAAATGTAAGTAAATATAATTTATTCAAGTACCACAAATGAACACAAAAGTTTTGTTATCCAAGTTTGGGAAATTCCACTAGTTCAACCCCAATAGCTTGGAATTTTATAAGAAAGAGATTTTTCTACACATGTTTTAAAAAATTGATATGCATGCTTGAAACTTGTTAAAGATGCAAATGACCTATGGATTAATACCTTTTAAAGGGAATAACTAACGCTCATTAAATTCTCAAGTGAACTTGCGGTGGGATATTTACCCGAGTCAAACAAACCAAAATTTTGCCCATTTACAAAAAGCTGACCTAATGATCATAGATGATTGTAAAGTGATTTGTTATGTGTAACGGGCTATATTTTTGTAAGGAATGACTGATGGATTAGAAGTCAACACTCAGTAAAAAATCCCCTGCCTCCCCCATTTCCCAACGATTGCAAAACCTAATATATAAAAACTAAAAAGAGTTTATAATCACTAAAAACTTACGGTCACTTTTTGGAATTATCTCTCTCTACATTTGTGCATTTTGCATTTCCATTTTTGATTTATAATTTTTTCTTAAATCAAAACTTGAGTTTTCACTATTCCTTTCATCTCGTAAATAAAAAAGAGATAAAATGAATGTAGATCACAAAGAAATGAAAATTTTAGAGTTTATCTATGGAAAAAATTTCAGGCAATAAGAAATATAAGTAAAGTAAACTTATTCACACTCCACAAATGAACCCAAAAGTTTTGTTATCCAAGTATGGGAAATTCCACTAGTTATACCCCAATAGCTTGTAATTTTATAAGAAAGAGATTTTTCCACACCTGTTTTAAAAAATGGATTTGTAAGCTTGAAACATGTTAAAGATGCAAATGACCTATGGATCCAAACCTTTTAAAGAGAATAACAATTGCTCATTAAATTCTCACGTGAACATGTGGTGGGATCACGCCATTATTTTGCCCATTTACAAAAAAGGTGACCTAACGATCATAGATGATTGTAAAGTGATTTATCTTGCATAACAGGCTATATTTTTGTAAGGAATGACTTATGGATTGGTAGTCAACACTCAGTTAAAAATCCACCACCTTCCCCTTATCCCGACGATTGCCAAACAAAATATATACAAACTAAAAAGAGTTTACAATCCTTAAAATTTACAGACAGTTTTTGGAATTATATCTCTCTATATTTGTGCATTGTGCATTTCCATTTTAGATGTATAATTTTTTTTAAAGCAAAACTTGAGTTTTCACTTTTCCCTTCATCTCGTAAACAAAAAAGAGATAAAAGGCAAATAGATCACAAAAAAATGAAAGTTTGAGAGTTTATGTATGGAAAAAATTTAAAGCAATAACAAATGAAAGTAAAGAAAATGTATTCACACACCACAAATTAACACAAAAGTTTTGTTATCCTAGTTTGGGAAATTCCACATGTTCAACCCCAATAGCTTGGAATTTTATAAGAAAGATATTTTTCTACACATGTTTTAAAAAATGGATTTGCATGCTTGAAACATGTTAAAGATGCAAATGACCTATGGATCCAAACCTTTTAAAGAGAATAACAAACGCTCATTAAATTCTCAAGTGAACGTGTGGTGGGATATTTACCCGAGTCAAACAAGCAATTATTTTGCCCCTTTACAAAAAGGTGACCTAACGATCATAGATGATTGTAAAGTGATATTTTCATGCATGACGGCTACATTTTTTTCAGGAATGACTTATGGATTAGGAGTCAACACACAGTTAAAAATCCCTCGCTTCCCCCTTTTCCCGACGATTTGAAAACCTAATAAATAAAAACTTAAACGAGCTTACTATCCCTAAAAATTACATATACTTTTTGGAGTTATCCATCTCTACATTTGTGCGTTGAGCATTTCCATTTTACACGTATACTTTTTTCTTAATTCAAAGCTTGTGTTTTCACTTTTCCCTCCATCACGTAGACAACCAAGAGATAAAAGGCAAACAGATCACAACGAAATAAAAATTTTAGAGTTTATGTATGGAAAAAAATTCAAACCAATAAAAAAGGTAAGTAAATAAAATTTATTCACACACCACAAATGAATGTGCGAGTCAAACAAGCCACTATTTTGTCCATTTACAAAAAATCTGACCTAACGATCAAAGCTGATTGTAGAGTGATTTATCATGCATAAAGGGTTATATTTTTGTAAGTAATGACTTATGGATTGGGAGTCAACTCTCAGTTAAAAATCCTCCGCCTGCCCCTTTTCCCGACTATTGAAAAACCTAATATATAAAAACTAAAAAGATTTTACAATCCCTAAAAATTACAGACACCTTTTGGAATTATCTCTCTCTAAATTTTTGCATGGTGCATTTCCTTTTTAGATGTATACATTCTTCTTAAATCAAAACTTGAGTTTTCACTTTTCCCTTCATCTCGTACAAAAAAAAAAGAGAAGAAAGGCAAATAGTTCACAACGAAATAAAAATTTTAAAGTATATGTGTGAAAAAAATTTAAATCAATAACAAATGCAAGTAAAGAAAATTTATTCACACACAAAAAATGTACACAAAAGTTTTGTTATCCAAGTTTGAGAAATTCCACTAGTTCAACCCAATAGCTTGGAATTTTAGAAGAAAGATATTTTTCTACACATGTTTTAAAAAATTGATATGCATGCTTGAAACATGTTAAAGATGCAAACGGCCTATAGACCCATTATTTTTCCCATTTATCAAAAGCTGACCTAACGATCATAGATGAATGTAAAGTGATTTTTCATGCATAACGGACAACATTTTTGTAAGGAAGGATTGATGGATTGGGAGTCAACACTCAGTTAAAAATTCCCCGCCTCCCATTTTTCCTGACGTTTGCAAAACCAAATATATAAAAACTAAAACAAGTTTACAATCCATAAAAATTACAGACACTTTTTTGAATTATCTCTCTCTACATTTTTGCATTGTGCATTTCCATTTTAAATGTATACTTTTTTCTTCAATCAAAACTTGAGTTTTCCCTTTTCCCTTCAGCTCATAATAAAAAAAGAGGTAAAAGGCAAATAGATCACAACGAAATGAAAATTTTAGAGTTTATGTATGGAAACAATTTTAGGCAATAACAAATGAATGTAAAGAAAATTTATTCACACACCACAAATGAACACAAAAATTTTGTTATCCAAGTTTGGGAAATTCCACAAGTTCAACCCCAATAGCTAGGAATTTTATAAGAAAGAGATTTTTCTACAAATATTTTTAAAAAAAGATATGCATGTTGACACATGTTAAAGATGCAAATGACCTATGGATCCAAACCTTTTAAAGAGAATAACAAACGCTCATTAAATTCTCAAGTGAAAGTGCGGTGGGATATTTACCCGAGTCAAACACGCCATTATTTTGCCCATTTACAAAAAGCAGACCTAACGATCATAGATGATTGTAAAGTGATTAATCATTTGTATCGGGCTATAGTTTTGTAAGGACTGACTTATGGATTGGGAGTTGACACTCTGTTAAAAATCCCCCGCATCCCCCTTTTCCCAAAGATTGCAAAACCTATTATATGAAAACTAAAAAGAGTTTACAATCCCTAAAAATTACAGACACTTTTTGGAATTATCTCTCACTACATTTGTGCATTGTGCATTTCCATTTTAGATGTAAACTTTTTTCTTAAATCAAAACTTGAGTTTCCACTTTTCCCTTCATCTCGTAAACAAAAAAGATCACATCGAAATGAAAATTTTAGAGTTTATGTTTGGAAAAAATTTAAAGCAATAACCTATCTAAGTAAAGAAAATTTACTCACACACTACAAATGAACACAAAGGTTTTTTTTCCAAGTTTTGGAAATTGCACTAGTTCAAACCCAATAGCTTGGAATTTTACAAGAAAGCGATTTTTCTACACATGCTTTAAAAAATGTTTATGCATGTTTGAAACATGTTAAAGATGCCCCCTTTTCCCGACGATTGCAAAACCTAATCTATGAAATATTAAAATAATTTACAATCCCTAAAAATTACAGACACTTTTTGGATTTATCTCTCACTTCATTTGTGCATTGTGCATTTCCATTTTAGATGTATACTTTTTTCTTAAATCAAAACTTGAATTTTCACTTTTCCTTCATCTCATAAACAAAAAAGAGATAAAAGGCAAATAGATCACAACGAAATGAAAATTTTATTGTTTATGTAAGGAAAAAATTTAAAGCAATAACAATTGTAAGTAAAAAAATTTATTCACACACCACAAATGAACACAAAATTTTAGTTATCCAAGTTTGGGAAATTCCACTAGTTCAACCCCTATAGCTTGGAATTTAACAAGAAAGAGATTTTCTTACACATGTTTTAAAATATGTTTATGCATGCTTGAAACATGTTAAAGATGAAAATGACCTATGGATCCAAACCTTTTAAGGAGAATAACAAACGGTCATTAAATTCTCAAGTGAACGTGCGGTGGGATATTTACTCGAGTCAAACAAGCCATTCTTTTGCCCATTTACAAAAAAATTACCTAATGATAAAAAATGATTATAAAGTGATTTATCATGCGTAACGGGCTATATTTTTGTAAGGAATGACTTATGGATTGGGAGTCAACACTTAGTTAAAAATTTCAGGCCTCCCCCTTTTCCCGATGATTTCAAAAACAAATATATAACAAGTAAAAAAGACTTTACACTCCATAAAAATTACTGACATTTTTTGGAATTATCGCTGTATACATTTGTGCATTGTGTATTTCCATTTTAGATGCATACTTTTTTCTTAAATCAAATTTTGAGTTTTCTCTTTTCCCTTCATCTCGTATACAAAAAGAGATCAATGGCAAATAGGTAACAACGAAATGAAAATTTTAGAGTTTATGTATGGAAAAAAAATTTTAAAAATAACAAATGTAAGTAAAAAAAATTTATTTCCACACCACAAATGAAAACAAAAGTTTTGATATCCAAGTTTGGGAAAGTCCACTTGTTCAACTCCAATAGCTTGGATTTTTATAAATAAGAGATTTTTCTACACATGTTTTAAAAAATGGATATGCATGCTTGAAACATGTTAAATATTCAAATGACCTATGGATCCAAACCTTTTAAAGAGAATAACAAACGCTCGTTAAATTCTCCAGTGAACGTGCGGTGGGATATTTACCCAAGCAAACAAGACATTATTTTGCCCATTTACAAAAAGATGACCTAACGATCATAGATGATTGTAAAGTGATTTCTCATGCATAACGTGCTATATTTTTTTAAGGAATGACATATAGATTGGGAGTTAACACTCAGTTAAAAATCCCCCACCTCCCCCTTTTCCCGACGATTGCAAAACCATATATATAGAAACTAAAAAAACTTTATAATCGTTTAATATTACTGAAACTTATTGGAATTATCTCTCTCTAAATTTGTGCATTGTGCTTTTCCATTTTAGATGTATACTTTTTTCTGAAATGGCAAATAGATCACAAGGAATTGAAAATTATAGAGTTTATGTGAGAAATTTTTTTTAAGCAATAACAAATGTAAGTAAAGAAAAGTTATGCACACACCACAAATGAAAACAAAAGTTTTTTTGTCCAAATTTGGGAAATCCACAAGTTCAACAAAAATAGCTTCGAATTTGATAAGAAAGAGATTTTTCTACACATGTTTTAAAAAATTGATATGCATGCTTGAAACATGTTAAAGACGCAAATTACATATGGATCCAAACCATTTAAAGTGAATAACAAACGCTCACTAAATTCTCAAGAGAACGTGCGGTAGGATATTTACCCGAGTCAAACAAGCCATTATTTTGCCCATTTATAGAAAGCTGACCTAACGATCATAGATGACTGTAAAGATATTTATCATGTGTAACCGACTATATTTTTTTTAAGGAATGACTTATGGATTGGGAGTCAACACTCAGTTTACAATCCCTAAACATTACAGACACTTTTTAGAATTATTTATCATTGTGCATTTCCATTTTAGATCTTTAGTTTTTTCTTAAATCAAAACTTGAGTTTTCACTTTTCCCTTCATCTCGTAAACAAAAAAGAGATAAACGGTAAATAGATCACAATGAAATGAAAATTTTAGAGTTTATGTATGGAAAAAATTTAATGCAATAAAAAATCTAAGTAAAGAAAATTTATTCACACACCACAAATAAACACAAAAGTTTTATTATCCATGTTTTGGAAATTCCACTAGTTCTACCCCAACAGCTTCGAATTTTATAAGGAAATTTTTTTTCTACACATGTTTCAAAAATTGGATATGTATGCTTGAAACTTGTTAAAGATGCAAATGATCTATGGATCCAAACCTTTTAAAGAGAATAACAAACGCTCATTAAATTCTCAAGTGAACGTTCGGTGGGATATTTACCCGAATCAAACAAGCCATTATTTTTCCCATTTACCAAAAGCTGACCTAACGATCAAAGATGATGGTAAAGTGATTTATCATGCATAACGAGCTATATGTTTGTAAGGAATGACTTATGGGTTGGGCATCAACACTCAATTAAAAATCCCCCCCCCCCCCCCCCCCTTTTCCCAACAATTGCCAAACCTGTTATTTTAAAACTAAAAAGAGTTTACAATCCCTGAAAATAACAGACACTTTTTGTAATTATCTCTCTCTACATTTTTGCATTGTGCATTTCCATTTTAGATCTTTACTTTTTTTTTTAAATCAAAACTTGAGTTTCACTTTTCCCTTCATCTCGTACAAAAAAAAAGAGATAAAAGGAAAATAGATCACAACGAAATGAAAATTTTAGAGTTAATGCATAGAAAAAATTTTAAGCAATGACAAATGTGAGTAAAGAAAATTTATTCAGCCACCACAAATGAACACAAATTGTTTTTTATCCAAGTTTGGGAAATTCCACAAGTTCAACAACCCCAATTGCTTAGAATTTTATAAGAAATAGATTTTTCTACACATGTTTTGAAAAATGGATATGCATGTTTGAAACATGTTAAAAATGGATCCAAACCTTTTAAAGAGAATAACGAACGCTCATTAAATTCTCAAGTGAACGTGCGGTGGGATATTTACCCGAGTCAAACCGGCCATTATTTTGCCCATTTAATAAAAGCTGACCTAACGATCATAGATGATCGTAAAGTGATTTATTATGCGTAACGGGCCATATTTTTAAAGGAATGACTTATGGATTGGGAGTTAAGACTCAGTTAAAAATCCCCCTGCCTCCCCCTTTTCCCGACGATTGCAAAACCTGGTATATAAAAACTAAAAAGAGTTTAAAATCCCTAAAATATACAAACAGTTTTTGGAATTCTCTCTCTATACATTTGTGCAATGTGCATTTCCATTTTAGTTGTATACTTTTTTCTTAAATGGAAACTTGAGTTTTCACTTTTCCCTTCATCTCGTAGACAAAAAGAGATAAAAGGCAAATAGATCACAACGAAATTAAAATTTTAGAGTTTATGCATGGAAAAAATTTAAACCTATACCAAATGTAAGTAAAGAAAATTTATTAACACACCACAAATGAACTCAAAAGTTCGAAGTTTGGGAAATTCCACTAGTTCAACAACCCCAATAGCTTGGAATTTTATAAGAAAGAGATTTTCTACACAGGTTTTAAAAAAAGGAAATGTATGCTTGAAACATGTTAAAGATGCAAATGACCTATGGATCCAAACCTTTTAAAGAGAATAACAAACGCTCATAAAATTCTCAAGTGAACGTGCGGTGAGATATTTACCCAAGTCGAACGAGCCATTATTTGCCCATTTACAAAAAGCTGACCTAACGATCAAAGATGATTGTAAAGTGATTTATCATGCGTAACGGGCTATATTTTTTTAAGGAATGACTATGGATTGGGAGTGAACACTAGGTTAAAAATTCCCCGTTTTCCCCTTTTCCCGATGATTGCAAAACCATATATATAAAAACTAAAATGAGTTTTAAAACCCTAAAAATTACAGAGATTTTTTGGAATAATCTCTCTATACATTTGTGCATTGAGCATTTCCTTTTTTGAAAAAAACTTTTTTCTTAAATAAAAACTTGAGTTATCACTTTTCCCTTAATCTCGTAGACAAAAAAGAGATAAAAGGCAAATAGATCACAACGAAATGAAAATTTAAGAGTTTATCCATGGAAAAAATTAATGCAATAACAAATGTAAGTAAACAAAAATTATTAACACACCACAAATGAACCCAAAAGTTTTGTTATCCAAGTTTGGGAAATTCCACTAGTTCAACAACCCCAATAGCTAAGAATTTTATAAAAAAGAGATTTATGTACACATGTTTTAAAAAATGGTATGCATGCTTGAAACATTTTAAAGATGTAAATTACCTATGGATCCAAACCTTTTATAGAGAATAACAAATGTTCATTAAATTCTCAAGTGAACATGCGGTGGGATATTTACCTGAGTCAAACAAGCTATTATTTTGCCCATTTACAAAATGTTGACCTAACGATCACAGATGATTGTAAGTGATTTATTATGTGCAACGGGCTATATATTTGTAAGGAATGACTTATGGATTGGGTGTCAACACTCTGTTAAAAATTGCCCCGCCTCCTCCATCTCCCGACGATTGCAAAACCTGATATATAAAAATTAAAAAGAGTTTAAAATCCCTAAAATTTACGAACACATTTTGGAATTATCTCTCTCTACATTTTTGCAATGTGCATTTCCATTTTAGATGTATAATTTTTTCTTAAATCAAAACTTGAGTTTTCCATTCTCCCTTCTTCTCGTAGTAAAAAAGGAGATAAAAGGCAAATAGATCACAACGGAATGAAATTTTAGAATTTATGCATGGAAAAAATTTAAAGCAATAACAAATGTAAGTAAAAATTTATTCACACACCACAAATGAACTCAAAAGTTTTGTTATCAAAGTTTGGGAAATTCCACTAGTTCAACAACCCCAATAGATTAGAATTTTATAAGAAAGAGATTTTTTTGCACATGTTTTAAAAAATGAAAATGCATGCTTGAAACATGTTAAAGATGAAAATGACCTACGGATCCAAACCTTTTAAAGAAAATAACAAACGCTCATTAAATTCTCAAGTGAACGTGCGGTGGGATATTTACCAGAGTCAAACAAGCCATTTTTTTGACCATTTACAAAAAGTTGACGTAACGATCATAGATGATTGTAAAGTAATTTATCATGCGTACCTGGATATATTTTCTTAAGGAATGACTTATGGATTGGGAGTCAATACTCAGATAAAAATTCCCCACCTCCCCCTTTTCCCGACGGTTGCAAATCCTGATATATAAAACCTAAAAAGAGTTTACAATCCCTAAAAAATACAAACACTTTTTGGAATTATCTCTCTCTCCATTTGTGCATTGTGCATTTCCATTTTATATGTATACTTGTTTCTTAAATAAAAACTTGGGTTTTCCCTTTTCCTTTGATCTCGTAAACAAAAAAGAGATAAAAGGTAAATAGATCACAACGAAATGAAAATTTTATAGTTAATGCATGGAAAAAATTTATATCAATGACAAATGTAAGTAAAGAAAATTTATTCACACACCACAAATAAACACAAAACTTTTTTATCCAAGTTTGCGAAATTCCACTAGTTCAACAGCCCCAATTGCTTGGTATTTTATAAGAAAGAGATTTTTCTACACATACTTTAAAAAAAGGATATGCATGTTTGAAACATGTTCAAGATGCAAATGACCTATGGATCCAAACCTTTTATAGAGAATAACTAAAGCTCATTAAATTCTCAAGTGAACATGCGGTGGGATATTTACCCGAGTCAAACAAGCCATTATTTTGCCCATTTAATAAAGGCAGACCTAACGATCATAGATGAATGTTAAGTGATTTATCATTCGTAACGGGCCATATTTTTTGTAAGGAATAACTTATGGATTGGGAGTGAACACTCAGTTGAAAATCCCCCTGCCTCCCCCTTTTCCCGCCGATTGCAAAACCTGATATATAGAAACTAAAAAGAGTTTAAAATCCCTAAAAATTACAGACACTTTTTGGAGTAATCTCTCTCGACAGTTGTGCACTCTGTATTTCCATTTGAGAAATATACTTTTTTCTTGAATCAAAACATCAGTTTTCACTTTGCCCTTCATCTCGTAGACAAAGAAGAGATGAAAGGCAAAAAGATCACAACGAAATAAAAATTTTAGTGTTTATGCATGGAAAAAATTTAAAGCAATAACAAATGTAAGTAAAGAAAAATTATTCACACACTGGAAATCAACACAAAAGTTTTTTTAACCATGTTTGGGAAATTCCACTAGCTCAACAACCCGAATTGCTTGGAATTTTATAAGAAAGAGATTTTTCTACACTTATTTTAAAAAATGGTATGCATGCTTGAAACATGTTAAAGATGCAAATGACTTATGGATCCAAAACTTTTAAATTGAATAAAAAATGCTCATTAAATTCTCAAGTGAACGTGCGGTGGGATATTTACCCGAGTCAAACAAGCCATTATTTTGCCCATTTAATAAAAGCTGACCTAACAATCATAGATGATTGTAAAGTGATTTATCATGCATAACGGGCTATATTTTTTGTAAGAAATGATTTATGGATTGGGAGGCAACACTCAGTTAAAAATCCCTTGCCTCCCACTTTTCCCAATGATTGCAAAACCTGATATATAAAAACTAAGAAGGGTTTAAAATCCCTAAAAATTATAGACACTTTTTGGAATAATGTCTCTCTACATTTGTGCATTGTGTATTTCCATTTTAGAAGTATACTTTTTTCTTAAATCAAAACTTGAGTTTTCACTTTTCCCTTCATCTCGTAGACAAAAAAGAGATAAAAGGCAAAAAGATCACAACGAAATGAAAATTTTACAGTTTATCCATGGAAAAAATTTAAAGCAATAACAAATGTAAGTAAAGAAAAATTATTCAGACACTGCAAATGAACACAAAAGTTTTGATAACCAAGTTTGGGAAATTCCACTAGTTCAACAACCCATATAACATGGAATTTTATAAGAAAGATTTTTCTACACAACTTTTGAAAAATGGATATGCATGTTAAAGATGCAAACAACCTATGGATCCAATCTTTTTAAAGAGAATAACACTCATTAAATTCTCAAGTGAACGTGCGGTGGGATATTTACCCAAGTCAAACAAGCTATTATTTTGCCCATTTACAAAAAGCTGACCTAAGGATCATAGATGATTGTAAAGTGATTTATTATGCATAACGGAGCTATATTTTTGTAAGGAATGACATATGGAAAGGGAATCAACACTCAGTTAAAAATCCCCCCGCCTCCCCTTTTTCATGACGATCACATAACCCGATATATAAAAACTATAAAAAGTTTAAAATCCCAAAAAATTACAGACACTTTTTGGAATTATCTCTCTCTACATTTGTGCATTGTGCATTTCCATTTTAGATGTATACTTTTTTCTTATATAAAAACATGAGTTTTCACTTTTCCCTACATCTCGTAGACAAAAAAGAGATAAAAGGCATACAGATCACAAATAAATGAAAATTTTAGAATTTATGCATGGAAAAATTTAAAGCAATAACAAATGTAAGTAATGAAAATTTATTCACACAACACAAATGAACACAAATTTTTCTTATCCAAGTTTTGGAATTTCCACTTGTTGAACGACCCCAATTGATTGGAATTTTATAAAAAACAGATTTTTCTACACATGTTTTAAAAAATGAAAATGTATGCTTGAAACATGTTAAAGATGCAAATAACCTTTGGATCCAAACCTTTTAAAAAGAATTTCAAATTCTCATTAAATTCTCAAGTAAACGTGCTGCCGGATATTTACCCGAGTCAAAGAAGCCATTATTTTGCCCATTTACAAAAAGCTGATCTAACGATCATAGATCATTGTAAAGTGATTTATCATGCGTAACGGGATATATTTTTGTAAGGAATGACTTATGGATTGGCAGTCAACAATCAGTTAAAAATTCCCTGCCTCCCCATTTTCCAGACGATTGCAAAACCTGATATATAAACACTAAAAAGAGTTTACAAGCCCTAAAAATTATAGACACTTTTTGAAATTATCTCTCTCTACATTTGTGCATTGTGCATTTCCATTTTAGATGTATACTTTTCTCTTAAATCAAAACTTGAGTTTTCACTTTTTCGTTCATCTCGTAGACAAAAAAGAGATAAAAGGCAAATAGATCACAACGAAATGAAAATTTTAGAGTTTTTGTATGGAAAAAATTTAAAGCAATAACAAATGTAAGTAAAGAAAATTTATTCACACACCAAAAATGAACAAAAAAATTTCGTTATCCAAGTTTTGGAAATTTCACTAGTTCAACATTCCCAATTGCTTGGAATTATAGAAGAAAGTGATTTTTCTACTCATATTTTAAAAAATGGATCTGCATGTTTGAAACATGTTAAAATGCAAATTACCTATTGATCCAATCATTTTAAAGAAAATAAAAAACTCTCATTAAATTCTCAAGTGAACGTGCGGTGGGATATTTACCCGAGTCAAACAAGCCAGTATTTTGCCCATTAACAAAAATCTGACCTAATGATAATAGATGAATGTAATGTGATTTATCATGCGTAACAGGCTACATTTTTTTAAAGAATGACTTATGGATTGGGTGACAACACTCCCTTTTCCCAACAATTCCAAATCTTTATATATAAAAACTAAAAAGAGTTTAAAATACCTAAAAATTACAGACACTTTTTGGAATTATGTCTCTCTACATTTGTGCATTGTGCATTTCCATTTTAGATGTATAATTTTTTATTAAATCAAAACTTGAGTTTTAACTTTTCCCTTCATCGCATAAACAAAAAAAAGATAAAAGGCAAATACATCACAACGAAATGAAAATTTTAGAACTTAAGCAAGGAAAAAATTTAAAGAAATAACAAATGTAAGTAAAGAAAATTTATTCACACACCACAAATAAACAAAAAAGTTTAGTTATCCAAGTTTGGGAAATTCCACTAGTTCAACATCCCCAATAGCTTGGAATTTTATGAGAAAGAGATTTTTATATACATGTTTTACAAAATGGATATGCATGCTTGAAACATGTTAAAGATGCAAATGACCTAAGGATCCGAACACTTTAAAGAGAATAATCTCTCACTCATAAAATTGTCAAGTGAACGTGTGGTGGGATATTTACCCGTATTAAACAAGCCATTATTTTGCCCATTTACAAAAAGCTGACCTAACGATCATAGATGATTGTAAAGTAATTTATCATGCGTAACGAGATATATCTTTTTAAGGAATGACTTTTGGATTGGGAGTCAACACTAAGTTCAAAATCCCCCACGACTCCCCCTTTTCCCCACGTTTGCAAAACAAGATTTATAAAAACTAAAAATAGTTTAAAATCCCTAAATATTATAGGCACTTTTTGGAATTATGTCTCTCTACATTTGAGCATTTTGCATTTCCATTTTAGATCAAAACTTATGTTTTCACTTTTCCCTTCATCTCGTAGACAAAAAAGAGATAAAAGGCAAATAGATCACAACGAAATGAACATTTTAGAGTTAATGCATGGAAAAAATTTAAAGCAAAAATAAATGTAAGAAAAAAAAATTTATTCACACACCACAAAAGAACACAAAAGTATTGTTATCCAAGGTTGGGAAATTCCACTAGTTCAACAACCCCAATAGCTTGGAATTTTTTAAGAAAGAGATTTGTCTACACGTGTTTTAAAAAATGGATATGCATGCTTGAAACATGTTAAAGATGCAAATGACCTATGGATCCAAACCTTTTAAAGAGAATAACAAACGCCCATTAAATTCTCAAGTGAAAGTGCGGTAGGATATTTACACGAGTCAAACAAGCCATTATTTTGCCCATTTACAAAAAGCTGACCTAACGATAATAGATGATTGTAAAGTGATTTATCATGCGTAGAGGGCTCTATTTGTGTAAGGAATGACTTATGGATTGGGAGTCAACACTCAGTTAAAAATCTCTCGCCTCCACCTTTTCCCGACGATTGCAAAAAAAGATATTTAAAAACTAAAAAAGAGTTTACAATCCCTAAAAAATGCAGTCACTTTTTATAATTATCTCTCTCTACATTAGTGCATTGTACATTTCCATTATAAACGTATACTTTTTTGTTAAATAAAAAACTTGAGTTTTAACTTTTCCCATCATCTTGTAGAAAAAAATGAGATAAAAAGTAAAAAGATCGCAACGAAATGAAAACTTTAGAGTTAATGCATGGAAAAAATTTAAAGCAAAAACAAATGTAAGTAAATAAAATTTACTCACACCCCACAAATGAACACAAAAGTTTTTTTATCCAAGTTTGGAAAATTCCACTAGTTCAACAACCACAATAGCTTGGAATTTTATAAGAAAGAGATTTTTCTACACAAGTTTTAAAAAATGGATATGCATGCTTGAAACATGTTAAAGATGCAAATGACCTAAGGATCCAAACCTTTTAAAGAGAATAACAAACGCTCATTAAATTCTCAAGTGAACGTGTGGTGGGATATTTACCCAAGTCAAACAAGCCATTATTTTGCCCATTTACAAAAAGCTGACCTAACGATAATAGATGATTGTATAGTGATTTATCATGCGGAACGGGCTATATTTTTTTAAGGAATGACTTATGGATTGGGAGTCAACACTCAATTAAAAATCGCTCGCCTCAACCTTTTCCCGACGATTGCAAAACAAGATATATAAAAACTAAAAAGAGTTTACAATCCCAAAAAAATAGAGTCACTTTTTTGAATTATCTCGCTCCACATTTATGCATTGTGCATTTCCATTATAGATGTATACTTTTTTCTTTTATCAAAACTTGAGTTTTAACTTTTCCAATCATCTCGTAGAAAAAAATGAGATAAAAAGCAAAAAGATCGCAACAAAATGAAAATTTTAAAGTTAATGCATGGAAAAAATTTCAAGCAATAACAAATGTAAGTAAATAAAATTTATTCACAGCCCACTAATGAACACAAAAGTTTTGTTATCCAAGTTTGGAAAATTCCAATAGTTCAACAACCGCAATAGCTTGGAATTTTTAAAGAAAGATATTTCTGTACACATGTTTTAAAAAATGGATATTCTTGATTGAAACTTTTTAAGGATGCAAATGACCTATGGATCAAAATCTTTTAAAGAGAATAACAAACACTCATTTAATTCTCATGTGAACGTGCGGTGCGATATTTACCCGAGTCAAACAAGTCATTATTTTGCCCATTTACAAAAAAGCTGACGTAACGATCATCGATGATTGTTAAGTGATTTGTCAAGCGTAACGGGCTATATTTTTATAAGGAATAGCTTATGCATTGGGAGTCAACACGTTAAAAATCCCTCGCCTCCCCCTTTTCTCTGCGATTGCAAAACCTAATATATAAAAACAAAAAAGAGTTTACAATCCCTAAAAATTATAGACACATTTTCTAATTATCTCTCTCTACATTTGAGCATTGTGCATTTCCTTTTTAGATGTATACATTTTTATTAAATCAAAACTTGAGTGTTCACTTTTCCCTTCATCTCGTAGACAAAAAAGAGATAAACGGCAAATAGATCACAACGAAATCAAAATTTTAGAGTTTATGCATGGAAAAAATTTAAAGCAATAACAAATGTAAGTAAAGAAAATTTATTCACACACCACAAATGAACACCAAAGTTTTGTTATCCAAGTTTGGGAAATTCCACTAGTTGAACAACCCCAATAGCTTGGAATTTTACTAGAAAGAGATTTTTCTACACATGTTTTAAAAAATCCCTAAATAAGCATGCTTGAAACATGTTAAAGATGCAAATGACGTATGGATCCAAGTCTTTTAAAGAGAATAACAAACGCTCATTAAATTCTCAAGTGAACGTGTATTGGCATATTTACCCGAGTCAAACAAGCCATTATTTTGCCCATTTACAAAAAGCTGACCTAACGATCGTAGATGATTGTAAAGTGATTTATCATGAGTAACGGGCTACATTTTTATAAGGAATGACTTATGGGTTGGGAATCAACACTCAGTTAAAAATCCCCCGCCTCCCCCTTTTCCCGATGATTGCAAAACATGATATATAAAAATTAAAAGAGTTTACAATCCCCAAAAATTATAGACACCTTTTGGAATTATCTCAACCTACATTTGTGCATTGCGCATTTCCATTTAAGATGTATACATTTTTCTGAAATCAAACAAGAGTTTTCACTTTTTCCTTCATCTCTTCGACAAAAAAGAGATAAATGGGAAATAGAACACAACGAAATGAAAATTTTAGAGTTTATGCACGGAAAAAATTTAAAGCAAAACAAATGTAAGTAAATAAAAATTATTCACACACCAAAAATGAACACAAACGTCTTGTAATCCAAGTTCGGGAAATTCCACTAGTGCAATAACCCCAATCGCTTGGAATTTTATAAGAAAGAGATTTTTCTTCTCATGTTTTAAAAAATAGGTATGCATGCTTCAAACATGTTGAGATCAAAATGACCTATGGATCCAAACCTATTAAAGAGAATAACAAACGCTCATTAAATTCTCAAGTAAACTGGCGGTGGGATATTTACCAGAGTCAAACAAGCCATTACTTTGCCCATTTACAAAAAAGCTGACCTAAGGATCATAGATGATTTTAAAGTGATTTATTATGTGTAACGGGCTTTATTTTTGTAAGGAATGACATATGGATTGGGAGTCAACACTCAGTTTAAAAGCCCCCCCCCCCCCCCCCCCCCCTCCCTCTTTTCCCGACGATTGCAAAACTAGCTATATAAAAACTAAAACGAGTTTACAATCCCAAAAAAATACAGTCATTTTTTGGAATTATCTCTCTCTAAATTTGTGCATTGTGCATTTCCATTTTAGATGTATACTTCTTTCTTAAATCAAAACTTTAGTTTTTACTTTTCCCTTCATCTCGTAGTCAAAATAGAGATAAAAGGCAAATAGATCACAATGAAATGAAAGTTTTAGAGTTTATGCTTGGAAAAAATTTAAACCAATAACAAATGTAAGTAAAGAAAATTTATTCACTCACCACAAATGAACTCAAAAGTTTTGTTATCCAAGTTTGGGAAATTCCACTATTTCAACAACCTCAGCTTGGAATTTTATATGAAAGAGATTTTTCAAAACATGTTTTAAAAAATGGAAATGCGTGCTTGAAACATGTTAAAGATTCAAATGACCTATGGATCCAAACCTTTTAAAAATAATAACAAACGCCCATTAATTCTCAAGTGAACGTGAGGTGGGATATTTAATTTACCCGAGTCCAACAAGCCATTATTTTGCCCATTTACAAAAAGCTGACCTAAGGATTATACATGATTGTAAAGTGATTTATTATGTGTAACGGGCTACATTTTTGTAAGGAATGACTTATGGATTGGGAATCGACACTCAGTAAAAAATCACCCTGTCTCCCCCTTTTCCTGACGATTGTAAAACCTGATATATAATACAAAAAAGAGTTTAAAATCATTAAAAATTAAAGACACTTTTTGAAATTATCTCTCTCTACATTTGTGCATTGTGCATTTCAATTTTAGATGTATAGTTTTTTCTTCAATCAAAACTTGATTTTTCACTTTTCCCTTCATCTCGTAGACAAAAAAGAGATAAAAGGCAAATAGTTCACAAGGAAATGAAAATTTTAGAGTTTATGAATGGAAAAAATTTAATGCAATAACAAATATAAGTAGAGAAAAATTATTCACAAACCGGAAATGAACACAAAAGTTTTGTTATCCAAGTTTTGGAATTTCCACTAGTTCAACAACCCCAATAGATTGGAATTTTATAAGAAAGAGATTTTTCTACACATTTTTAAAAAATGGATATGCATGTTTGAAACATGTTAAAGACGAAAATGACCTATGGATCCAAATATTTTAAAGAGAATAACAAACGCTCATTAAATTCTCAAGTGAACGTGCGGTGGGATTTTTACCTGAGTCAAACAAGGCATTATTTTGCCCATTTACAAAAAGCTGACCTAAGGATCATAGATGATTGTAAAGTGATTTATCATCCATAATGGGATATATTTTTGTAAGGAATGACTTATGGATTAGAGGTCAACACTAAGTTCAAAATCACTCCGGCTCTCCCTTTTCCCGATGATTGCAAAACATGATATATAAAAACTAAAAAGAGTTTAAAATCCCTAAAAATTACAGACACTTTGGAATTATGTCTCTCTACATTTGTGCATTGTCCATTTCCATTTTAGATGTATACTTTTTTATTAAATCAAAACTTGAGTTTTGACTTTTTCCTTCATCTCGTAGACAAAAAAGAGATTAAAGGCAAATAGATCACAACGAAATGAAAATTTTAGAGTGTATGCATGGAAAAAATTGAAAGTAAAAATAAATGTAAGTAAAGAAAATTTATACATACACCACTAAAGAATACAAAAGTATTGTTATCCAAGATTGGGAAATTCCACTAGTTCAACAACCCCAATTGCTTCGAATTTTATAAGAAAGAGATTTTTCTACACATGTTTTAAAAAAATGGATATGCATGGTTGAAACATGTTAAAGATGCAAATGAGCTATAGAACCCAACCTTTTAAAGACAATAACAATTGCTCATTAAATTCTCAAGTGAACGTGCGGTAGGATATTTACCCGAGTCAAACAAGCCATTATTTTGCCCATTTACAAAAAGCTGACCTAACGATTATAGATGATTGTAAAGTGATTGATCATGCGTAACGGGCTATATTTTTGTAAGGAATGACTTATGAATTGGGAGTCAACACTCAGTTAAAAATCCCCCACCTTCCCCTTTTCCCGACAATTGCAAAACATGATATGTAAAAACTAAAAAAAGTTTACAATCCCTAAAATATATAGTCAGTTTTTGGAATTATGTCTCTCAACATTTGTGCATTGTGCATTTCCATTTTAGATGTATACTTTTTTCTTAAAACAAAACTTGAGTTTTAACTTTTCCCATCATCTCATAGAAAAAAAAGAGATAAAAGGTAAATAGATCGCAACGAAATGAAAATTTTAGAGTTATTGCATGGAAAAAATTTAAAGTAATTACAAAATTAAGTAAATAAAATTTATACACACCCCAAAAATGAACACAAAAGTTTTGTTATCCAAGTTTGAGAAATTCCACTAGTTCAACAACCGCAATAGCTTGGAATTTTATAAGAAAGAGATTTTTCTACACATGTTAAAGATGCAAATGACCTATGGATTCAAACCTTTTAAAGAGAATAACAAACGGACATTAAATTCTCAAGTGAACGTGCGGTGGGATATTTACCCAAGTCAAACAAGCCATTATTTTGCCCATTTACAAAAAGCTGACCTAAGGAATATAGATGATTGTAAAGAGATTTATTATGTGTTACGGGCTATATTTTTCTAAGGATTGACTAATGGATTGGGAGTCAACACTTAGTTAAAAATCCCTCACCTCCCCCTTTTCCCGACGATTGTAAAACCTGATATATAAAATCTAAAAACAGTTTACAATCCCTAAAAAATACAGACACATTTTCTAATTATCTCTCTCTACATTTGAGCATTGTGCATTTCCATTTTAGATGTATACTTTTTTCTTAAATTGAAACTTGAGTTTTCACTTTTCCCTTCATCTCGTAGACGAAAAAGAGATAAAAGGCAAATAGATCACAATGAAATGAAAATTTTAGAGTTTAAGCATGGAAAAAATTGAAAGAAATAAAAAATGTAAGTAAAGAAAATTTATTCACACACCACAAATGAACACCAAAGTTTTGTTATCCAAGTTTGGGAAATTCCACTAGTTCGACAACCCCAATTGCTAGGAATTTCATAAAAAAGATATTTTTCTACACATTTTTTTAAAAAATGGAAATGCATGCTTGAAACATGTTAAAGATGTTAATGACCTTTGGATCCAATCCTTTTATGTAGAATAACAAATGCTCATTAAATTCTCAAGTGAACGTGCGGTGGGATTTTTACCTGAGTCAAACAAGCTACTATTTTGCCCATTAACAAAAGGCTGACGTAGCGATCATAGATGATTGTAAAGTGATTTATCATGCGTAATGGCCTATATTTTTGTAAGGAATGACTTATGCATTGGGAGTCAACACTTAGTTAAAAATCCCCCGCCTCCCCCTTTTCTCGTTGATTGTAAAACCTGATATATAAAAATAAAAAGAGTTTCGGAATTATAGACATTTTTTGGAATTATTTCTCTCTACATTTGTGCATTGTGCATTTCCATTGTTTATGTATAATTTTTTTTTAAATCTGAACTTGATTTTTCACTTTTCCCTTCATCTCGTAGACAAAAAAGAGATAAAAGGAAAATAGATCACAATGAAATGAAATTTTTTGAGTTTATGCATGGAAAAAATTTAAGGCAATAACAAATGTAAGTAAAGAAAATTTATTCAAACACCACAAATGAACACAAAAGTTTTTTTATCCAAGTTTGGGAAATTCCACTAGTTCAACAACCCAAATAGCTTGGAATTTTATAAGAAAAATATTTTTCTACACTTGTTTTAAAAAAAGGATATGCATACTTGAAACATTTTAAAGCCGTAAATGACCTATGGATCCAAACATTTTAAAGAGAATAACAAACGCTCATTAAATTCTCAAGTTAACGTATGGTGGGATATTTACCCGTGTCAAACAAGCCATTATCTTGTCCATTAACAAAAGGCTGACCTAACGGTCGTTGATGATTGTAAAGTGATTTATCATCTATAACGGGCAATATTTTTGTAAGTCGACTTATGGATTGGGAGTCAACACTCAGTTAAAAATCCCCAGCCTCCCCCATTTCCCGACGATTGAAAAACCTGATATATAAAATCTAAAAAGAGTTTACAATCCCTAAAAATTACAGACACTTTCTGGAATTATCTCTCTCTTCATTTGTGCAGTGTGCATTTGCATTTTAGATGTATACTTTTTTCTTAAATCAAAACTTGATTGTTAACTTTTCCCATCATCTCGTAGAAAAAAAGGAGATAAAAGGAAAATAGATTGCAATGAAATGAAAATTTTAGAGTTTTGTATAGAAAAATTTAAAGTAATAACAAATGTAAGTAAAAAACATTTATTCACATACCAACAATGAACATAAAGTTTTTTTATCCAAGTTTGGGAAATTCCACTTGTCCAACAACCCCAATAGCTTGGAATTTTAAAAGAAATAGATTTTCTACACATGTTTTAAAAAATGGATATACATGCTTGAAACATGTTAAAGATGCAAATGAGCTATGGATCCAAATATTTTAAAGAGAATAACAAATACACATTAAATTCTCAAGTGAACATACGGTGGGATATTTACCCGAATCAAACAAACCATTATTTTGCTCATTTACAAAAAGCTGACCTAACGATCATAGGTGATTGTAAAGTGATTTCTCATGCGTAACGGGCTATATTTTTGTAAGGAGTGACTGATGGATTTGGAGTCCACACTCAGTTAAAATGCCCTTCGCCTCCCCCTTTTCTCGAAGATTGGAAAACCAGATATGTAAAAACAAAAAAGAGTTCAAAATCCCTAAAAATTACAGACACTTTTTTGAATTATATTTCTCTACATTTGTGCATTGTGCATTTCCATTTTAGATGTATACTTTTTTCTTAAATCAAAACTTGTGTTTTGTCCTTTCCCTTTATCTCGTAGACAAAAAAGCGATAAAAGGAAAATAGATCACAACGAAATGAAACTTTCAAAGTTTACGCACGGAAAAAATTTAATGCAATAACAAATTTAAGTAAAGAAAAATTATTCACACACAACAGATGAACACAAAAGTTTTGTTATCCAAGTTTGGGAAATTCCACTAGTTCAACAACCCTAATAGCATGGAATTTCATAAGAAAGTGATTTTTATACACATGTTTTAAAAAATGGATATGCATGCTTGAAACATGTTAAAGATGCAAATGACCTATGAATCCAAACCTTTTAAAGAGAATAACAAACGCTCATTAAATTCTCAAGTGAACGAGTGGTGGGATATTTACCTGAGTCAAACAAACCATTATTTTGCCCATTTACAAAAAGTTGACCTAACGATCATAGATGATTGTAAAGTGATTTATCATGCGTATAGGGCTACATTTTTTTAAGGAATGACTTATGGATTGGGAGTCCACACTTAGTTAAAAATTACCTTGCCTCCCCCTTTTCCCCGAACGATTGTAAAACCTGATATATAAAAACTCAAAAGAGTTTAAAGTCCCCAAAAGTTACAGACACTTTTTGGAATTATTACTCTCTACATTTGTGCATTATGCATTTCTATTTTAGATGTATACTTTTTTTTTAAATCAAAACTTGATTTTTAACGTTTCCCTTCATCGCGGAGACAAAAAAGAGATAAAAGGCTAATAGATCACCACGAAATGAAAATTTTAGAGTTTATGCATGGAAAAAATTTACAGCAACAACAAATGTAAGGAAATAAAATTTATTCACACACCACAAATGAACACAAAAGTTTTGTTATCCAAGTTTGGGAAATTCCACTAGTTCAACAACTCCAATAGCTTGGAATTTTATAAGGAAGAGATATTTCCACACATGTTTTAAAAAATGGATATGCATGCTCGAAACAAGTTAGAGATGCAAATGACCTATGGATCCAAACCTTTTAAAGAGAATAATCTCTAGCTTATTAAATTGTCAAGTGAACATGTTGTGGGATATTTACCCGAGTCAAATAAGCCATTATTTTGCCCATTTAAAAAAAGATAACCTAACAATAGCAGATGATTGTAAAGTGATTTATCATGCTTAATGGGATATATTTTTTTAAGGAATGACTTATGGATTTGGAGTCAACACCAAGTTCAAAATCTCTTGGACTCCCCATTTTCCCGACGATTGCAAAACAAGATATATTAAAACTAAAAAGAGTTTAAAATCCCTGAAAATTACAGACACTTTTTGGAATTATGTGTCTTTACATTTGTGCATTGTGCATTTCCATTTTAGATGTATACTTTTTCTTAAATCAAAACTTGAGTTTTCACTTTTCCCTTCATCTCGTAGACATAAAAGAGATAAAAGACAAATAGATCAATATGAAATGAAAATTTTAGAGTTTTGTATGGAGAAATTTAAAGCAATAACAAATGTAAGTAAAGAAAATTTATTCACATACCACAAATGAACATAAAGTTTTGTTATCCAAGTTTGGCAAATTCCACTTGTTCAACAACCCCAATAGCTTGGAATTCAATAAGAAAGAGATTTTTCTACACATGTTTTAAAAAATGGATATGTATGCTTTAAACATGTTAAAGATGCAAATGACCTATGGATACAAACCTTTTAAAAAGAATAACAAACGCTCATTAAATTCTCAAGTGAACGTGCGGTGGGATATTTACCCGAGCCAAACAAGCCATTATCTTGCCCATTTTAAAAAAGCTAAGCTAACGATCATAGATGATTGTCAAGTGATTTATCATCCGTAACGGGCTATATTTTTTTAAGGAATGACTTATGGATTGGGAGTCAACACTCAGTTAAAAATCCCCCGCCTCCCCTTTTCCCGACGATTGTAAAACATGATATATAAAAAACTAAAAAGAGTTTAAAATCCCAAAAAATTACGGTCACTTTTCAGAATTTTCTCTCTCTACATTTGTGCATTGTGCATTACAATTTTAGTAATATACTTTTTTCTTAAATCAAAACTTGAGTTTTCACTCCCTTCATCTCGTAGGCAAAAAAGAGATAAAAGGCAAATAGATCACAACGAAATGAAAATTTAAGAGTTTATGCATGGAAAAAATTTTAAGCAATAAAAAATGTAAGTAAAGAAAATTTATGCACACACCACAAATAAACACAAAAGTTTTGTTATCCAAGTATGGGAAATTCCACTAGTTCAACAACCCCAATAGCTTGGAATTTAATAAGAAAGTGATTTTTCTACACATGTTTTAAAAAATGGATATGCATGCTTGAAACATGTTAAAGATGCAAATGACCTATGAATCCAAACCTTTTAAAGAGAATAACAAACGCTCATTAAATTCTCAAGTGAACGAGTGGTGGGATATTTACCCGAGTCAAACAAGCCATTATTTTGCCTATTTACAAAAAGTTGACCCAACGATCATAGATGATTGTAAAGTGATTTATCATGCGTATAGGGCTACATTTTTGTAAGGAATGACTTATGGATTGGGAGTCCACACTTAGTTAAAAATTACCTTGCCTCCCCCTTATCTCTCTCTTCATTTGTGCAATATGCATTTCTATTTTAGATATAAACTTTTTTCTTAAATCAAAACGTGATTTTTCACTTTTCCCTTCATCTCGTAGACAAAAAAGAGATAACAGGCAAATTTAAAGCAATAACAAATGTCAGTAAAAAAAATTTATTCACATACCACAAATGAACACAAAATTTTGTTATCCAAGTTTGGGAAATTCCACTTGTTAAAAAACCCCAATCACTTGGAATTTTATAAGAAATAGATTTTTCTACACATGTTTTAAAAAATGGATATGCATGCTGGAAACATGTTAAAGATGGAAATGACCTATGGATCCAAACCTTTTAAAGAGAATAAAAAGTGCACATAAAATTCTCAAGTAAACGTATGGTGGGATATTTACCCGAATCAAACAAGCCATTATTTTGCCCATTTACAAAAAGCTGACCTAATGATCATAGATGATTGTAAAGTGATTTATCATCCATAACGGGCAATATTTTGGTAAGAAATGACTTATGGATTGGGAGCCAACACTCGGTTAAAAATCCCCCACCTCCCCCTTTTCCCCATGATTGCAAAACCAGATATGTAAAAACTAAAAAGAGTTCAAAATCCCTAAAAATTACAGACACTTTTTTGAATTATGTCTCTCTGCATTTGTGCGTTGTGCATTTTCATTTTAGATGTATACTTTTTGCTTAAATCAAAACTTGAGTTTTCTCTTTTCCCTTCATCTTGTAGACAAAAAAGAGATGAAGGGCAAATAGATCACAATGAAATGAAACTTTCAAAGTTTATGCATGGAAAAAATTTAAAGCAATAACAAATGTAAATAAAGAAAAATTATTCACACACCACAAATGAACACAAAAGTTTTGTTATCCAAGTTTGGGAAATTCCACTAGTTCAACAACCCCAATAGCTTGGAATTTTTTAAGAAAGTGATTTTTCTACACATGTTTTAAAAAATGGATATGCATGTTTAATACATGTTAAAATGCAAATGACCTATGGATCAAAACTTTTTAAAGTGAATATCAAACGCTCATTAAATTCTCAAGTGAATGTGCGGCTGGATCCGAGTCAAACAAGCCATTATTTTTCCCATTTACAAAAATCTGACCTAACGATAATAGCAGATTGTAATGTGATTTATTATACGTAATGGAGTATATTTTTGTAAGGAATGACTTATGGATTGGGTGTCAACACTTAGTTTAAAATCCCCCCGCCACCCCCTTTTCTCGTACGATTGCAAAACCTGATATATAAAAACTAAAAAGAGTTTAAAATCCCTAAAAATTACAGACAATTTTTGAAATTATTATTCTCTACATTTTTGCATTGGGCATTTCCATTTTATATGTATACTTTTTTCTTAAATCAAAACTTGAGTTTTAACTTTTCCCTTCATCGCATAGACAAAAAAGAGATAAAAGGCAAATAGATCACAACGAAATGAAAATTTTAGAGTTTATGCACGGAAAAAATTTACAGCAATAACAAATGTAAGTAAATAAAATTTATTCACTCACCACAAATGAACACAAAAGTTTTGTTGTCCAAGTTTGGGAAATTCCATTAGTTCAACAACCACAATAGCTTGGAATTTTATAAGAAAGAAATTTTTCTACACATGTTTTAAAAAATGGATATGCATGCTTGAAACATTTTAAAGATGCAAAAGACCTATGTATCCAAACTTTTTAAAGATAATAATCTCTCACTTATTAAATTTTCAAGTGAACGTGCGGTGGGATATTACCCGATTCAAACAAGCCATTATTTACCCCTTATACAAAAAGCTGACCTAATGATCATAGATGATTGTAAAGTGATTTTTCATACGTAATGGGATATATTTTTGTGAGGAATGACTTATGGATGGGGAGTCAACACTAAGTTAAAAATCCCCCTTAACTCCACCTTTTCCCGAGGATTGCAAAACATGATATATAAAAACTAAAAAGAGTTTAAAATCTCTAAAAATTATAGACACTTTTTGGAATTATGTGTCTCTACATTTGTGCATTGTGCATTTCCATTTTAAATGTATACTCTTTTCTTAAATCAAAACATGAGTTTTCACTTTTCCCCTTATCTCGTAGACCAAAAAGAGGTAAAAGGCAAATTGATCACAACGAAATGAAAATTTTAGAGATTAAGGAGGGAAAAAATTTAAAGCAATAACAAATGTAAATAAAGAAAATTTATTCACACACCACAAAAGAACACAAAAGCATTGTTATCCAAGATGGGGAAATTCCACTAGTTCAACAACCCCAATAGCTTGGAATTTTATAAGAAAAAGATTTTTCTACACATGCTTTAAAAAATGGATATGCATGTTTGAAACATTATAAAGATGGAAATGACCTATGGATCCAAACCTTTTAAAGAGAATAATCTCTCGGTCATTAAATTCTCAAGTGAACATGCTATGGGATATTTACTTGAGTCAAACAAGCCATTATTTTGCCCATTTACAAAAAGCTGACATAACGATCACAGATGATTGTAAAGTGATTTATCATGCGTAACGGGCTATATTTTTGTAATGAATGACTTATGGATTGGGAGTCAACTCTCAGTTAAAAATACCCCGCCTCTCCCTTTTCTCGGCGACTGCAAAACCTGATATATTAAAACTTAAAACAGTTTACAATCCCTAAAAATTATAGACACTTTTTGGAAGTATCTCTCTCAACATTTGTGCATTGTGCATTTCCATTTTAGATGTATACTTTTTTCTTAAATCAAAATATTAGTTTTCACTTTTGCCTTCATCTTGTAGACAAAAAAGAGATAAAAGGCAAATAAATCACAATGTAATAAAATTTTTGAGTTTATGCAAGGAAAAAATTTAAAGAAATAACAAATGTAAGTAAATAAAATTTATTCAAACACCACAAATGAATACAAAAGTTTGGTTATCCAAGTTTGGAAAATTCCACTAGTTCAACAACCCAAATAGCTTGGAATTTTATAAGAAAGAGATTTTTCTACACATGTTTTAAAAAATGTAAATGCATGCTTGGAACATGTTAAAGATGCAAATGACCAATGTATCCAAATTTTTTAAAGAGAATAACAAACGCTCATTAAATTCTCAAGTCAACGTGTGGAGGAAAACTTACCCGAGCCAAAAAAGCTAAAATTTTGCCATTTACAAAAAGCTGACCTAACGATCGTAGATCATTGTAAAGTGATCGATCATGCATAATAGGCTATATTTTTTTAAGGAATGGCATATGGATTGGGATTCAACACTCAGTTAAAAATCTCTCGTCTCCCCATTTTCCCGACGATTGCAAAACCGGATATATTAAAACTAAAAAAAGTTTACAATTTCTAAAAATTACTAACACATTTTGGAATTATCTCTCTCTACTTTTGTGCATTGTGCATTTCCATTTTAGATGTATACTTTTTTCTTAAATCAAAACTTTAGTTTTCACTTTTCCCTTCTTCTTGTAGACAAAAAAGAGATAAAAAGCAAATAAATCACAATGAAATGAATATTTCAGAGTTTATGCATGGAAAAAATTTAAACAAATAAAAAATGTAAGTAAAGAAAATTTATTCACACACCAAAAATAAACACAAAAGTTTTGTTATCCAAGTTTTGGAAATTCCACTAGTTCAACAACCTCAATAGCTTAGAATTTTATAAGAAAGAGATTTTTCAACACATCTTTTAAAAAATGGATATGCATGCTTGAAACATGTTAAAGATGCAAATGACCTTTGGATCCAAACTTTTAAAGAGAATAATCTCTCGCACATTAAATTCTCATGTGAACTTGCAGTGGGATACTTACCCGAGTCAAACATGCCATAATTTTGCCCATTTACAAAAAGCTGACCTAACGATCATAGATGCTTGTCAAGTGATTTATCATATGTAACAGGCTATATTTGTTTAAGGAATGACTTATGGATTGGGAGTCAACACTCAGTTAAAAATTCCCGCCTCCCCCTTTTCCAACGTTGTAAAACCTGATATATTAAAACTAAAAAGAGTTTACAATCCCTAAAATTACAGACACTTTTTGGAATTATCTCTCTCTCTACTTTTGTGCATTAAGCATTTCCAATTTAGATGTATAATTTTTCTTAAATCAAAACTCTCTTATACAAAAAAGAGATAAAAGGCAAATAGATCAATACGAAATGAAAAATTTAGTGTTTATGCATGGAAAAAATTTAAAGCAATAAAAAATGTAAGTAAAGAAAATTTATTCGCTCACCACAAATGAACACAAAAGTTTGGGAAATTCCACTAGTTCTATATTCCCAATAGCTTGGAATTTTATAACAAAGAGATTTTTCTACCCATGTTTTAAAAAATGGAAATGCATGCTTGAAATATTTTAAAGATGCAAATGACCTTTGGATCAAAACCTTTTAAAGAGAATAATAAACACTCATTAAATTCTCAAGTGAACGTGCGGTAGGATATTTACTCGAGTCAAACAAGCAATTATTTTGCCCATTTACAAAAAAGCTGACCTAACAATCATAGATGATTGTAAAGTGATTTATAGTGGGTAATGGGCTATATTTTTGTAACGAATGACCTCTGGATTGGGAGTCAACAGTCAATTAAAAATCCCCCGCCTCCCCCTTTTTTCTACGATTGCAAAACCTGATATATAAAAACTAAAAGAGTTTACAATCCCTAAAAATTACTAACACCTTTTTGAATTATCTCTCTATACATTTTTGCATTGTACATTTCCATTTTAGATGTATACTTTTTTCTTAAATCAAAACTTGAGTTTTCACTTTTCCCTTCATCTCGTATACAAAAATGAGATAAAAGGCAAATAAATCACAACGAAATGAAAATTTTAAAGTTTATGCATAGAAAAATTTAAAGAAATAACGAATGTAAGTAAAGAAAATTAATTCACACACCAAAAATGAAAACAAAAGTTTTGTTATTCAAGTTTGGGAAATTCCACTAGTTCATCAACCCCAATAGCTTGGAATTTTATAAGAAAGAGATTTTTCTAAACAAGTTTTCCAAAATGGATATGCATGCTTGAAACAAGTTAAAGATGCAAATGACCTTTGGATCCAAACCTTTTCAAAAGAATAACAAATGCTCATTAAATTTTCAAGTGAACGTGCGGTGGGATAATTACCCGAGTCAAACAAGCCATAATTTTGCCCATTTACAAAAAGCTAACCTAACGATCATAGATGATTGTAAAGTGATTTATCATGCATAATGGTCTTAATTTTTGGAAGGAATGACTTATGGTTTGGGAGTCAACAGTCACTTAAAAATGCCCCACCTCCCCCTTTTTCCGACGATTGCAAAACCTGATATATTAAAACGAAAAACAGTTTCCAATTCCTAAAAAATAAAGAAAGTTTTTGGAATTATCTCTCTCTACATTTGTGCATTGTGCATTTCCATTTTATCTGTATACTTTTTTCTAAAATAAAAACTTGAGTTTTCACTTTTCCCTTTATCTCGTAGACAAAAAAGAGATTAAAGGCAAATAGATAACAACGAAATGAAAATTTTAAAGTTTATGCATAGAAAAAATTTAAAGAAATAACGAATGTAAGTAAAGAAAATTTATTCACACACAACAAATGAAAAAAAAAGTTTTGTTATCCAAGTTTGGGAAATTCCACTATTTTAACAACACCAATAGCTTGGAATTTTATAAGAAAGAGATTTTTCTACACATGTTTTAAAAAATGGATATGCATGCTTAAAACATGTTAAAGATGCAAATGACCTATGGATCTAAACCTATTAAAAAGAATAATAAATGTTCATTAGATTTTCAAGTGAACGTGCGGTGGGATATTTACACGAGTCAAACAAGCCATAATTTTGGCCATTTACAAAAAGCTGACCTAACGATCATAGATGATTGTAAAGAGATTTATCATATGTAACGAGCTATATTTTTGTATGGAATGACTTATGGATTGGGAGTCAACACTCAGTTAAAATTCACCTACCTCCCCCCTTTCCCGACGATTGCAAAACCTGATATATAAAACTAAAAAGAGTTTACATTCCTTAAAAGTTACAGACACTTTTTTGGATTATCTCTCTCTACATTTGTACATTGTGCATTTTCGTTTTCTATGTCTACTTTTTTTTAAAATGAAAACTTGAGTTTTCACTTTTGCTTTCATCTGGTAAACAAAAAAGAGATAAAAGGCAAATAGATCACTACGAAATGAATTTTTAGAGTTTATGCATGAAAAAAATTTAAAGCAATAAAAAATATAAGTAAAGAAAATTGATTTACACACCACAAATGAACACAAAATTTTTGTTATCCAAGTTTGGGAAATTCCACTAGTTCAAATACCCCAATAGCTTGGAATTTTATAAGAAATAGATTTTTCTACACGTGTTTTAAAAAGTGGATATGCAACCTTCAAACATGTTAAAGATGCAAATGACCTATGAATCCAAACATTTTAAAGAGAATAACAAACACTCATTAAATTCTCATGTGAACATGTGGTGAGATATTTACTTCAGTCAAACAAGCCATTATTTTGCCCATTTACAAAAAAGCTGACCTAACGATCATAGATGATTGTAAAGTAATTTATAATGGGTAACGGGCTATGACCTATGGATTGGGAGTCAACACTAAGTTAAAAATCCTCCACTTCCCCCTTTTCCCGACGATTTCAAAACCAGATATTTAAAAACTAAAAAGAGTTTACAATCCCTTAAAATTACCGACACTTTTGGAATTATCTCTCTCTACATTTGTTCATTGTTCATTTACATTTTAGATGTATACATTTTTCTGAAATCAAAACTTGAGTTTTCACTTTTTCCATCATCTCGTAGACAAAAAAGAGATAAAAGGCAAATAGATCACAACAACATGAAACTCTTAGAGTTTATGCATGGAAAAAATTTGAAGCAATAATAAATGTAAGTAAAGAAAATTTATTCACACACCACTTATGAACACAAAAATTTTGTTAACCAAGTTTGGGAAATTGCACTAGTTCAACAACCCCAGTAGCTTGAAGTTTTATAAGAAAGAGATTTTTCTACACATGTTTTAAAAAATGGATATGCATGCTGGAAACATATTAAAGATGCAAATGACTGATGGATCCAAACCTTTTAAAGAGAATAAAAAACGCTCATTAAATTCTCAAGTTAACTGCGGCGACATTTTTACCTGAGTCAAACAAACCATAATTTTGTCCATTTACATAAAGCTAACCTAATGATCATAGATGATTGTAAAGTGATTTATCAATGCATAACAGGCTACATTTTTTGTTAGGAATGACTTATGGATTGGGAGTCAACAGTCAGTTAAAATTCCCCCGCCTCCCCCTTTTTTCATACGATTGCAAAACCTTCTATATTAAAACTAAAAAGTGTTTACAATCCCTAAAAATTATAGACACTTTTTGGAATTATCTCTCTCTACATTTGTGCATTGTGCATTTCCATTTTAGATGTATACTTTTATCTTAAATCAAAACTTGAGTTTTCACTTTTCCTTTCTTCTCGTAGATAGAAAAGAGATAAAAGGCAAATAGATCACAACGAAATGAAAATTTTAAAGTTTATGAATAGAAAAAATTTAAAGAAATAACGAATGTAAGTAAAGAAAATTTATTCCCACACCACAAATGAAAACAAAAGTTTTGTTATCCAAATTTGGGAAATTCCACTTGTTCAACAACCCCAATAGATTGGAATTTTATAAGAAAGAGATTTTTCTAAACATGTTTAAAAAAATGGATATCCATGCTTGAAACATGTTAAAGATGCAAATGCCCTTTGGATCCAAACCATTGAAAGAGAATAACTAACGCTCATTAAATTCTCAAGTGAACGTGCGGTGGGATATTACCCGAGTCAAACAAGCCATTATTTTGCCCATTTCCAAAACACTGACCTAACGATCATAGATGATTGAAAAGTGATTTATCATGCGTAACAGGCTATATTTTTGTTAGGAATGACTTATGGATTGGGAGTCAATACTCAGTTAAAACTCCCCCACCTCCCCCTTTTCCAGACGTTTGCGAAACCTGATATATAAAAACTAAAAAGAGTTTACATTCCCTAAAAATTATAGACTCTTTTTGGGACTATCTCTCTCTGCATTTGTGCATAGTGCATTTCCGTTAGAGAGGTATACTTTTTTTTTAAATGAAAATTTGAGTTTTCACTTTTTCCTTCATCTCGTAGACAAAAAAGATATAAGAGGCAAATAGATCATTACGAAATTAATTTTTAGAGTATATGCATGAAAAAAATTTTAAAAAAAATGTAAGGAAAGAAAATTGATTCACCCACGAGAAATGTACACAAAATTTTTTTTATCCAAGTTTCGGAAATTCCACTAGTTCAACTACCCCAATATCTTGGAATTTTATATGAAAGAGATTTTTCTACACATGTTTTAAAAAATGGATATGCATGCTTGAAACATGTTATAGATGAAAATGACCTATGGATCCAAACCATTTATAGAGAATAACAAATGCTCATTAAATTTTCAAGGGAATGTGCGGTGGTATATTTAATAGAGTCAAACAATCCATTATTTTTCCCATTTACAAAAAGCTGACCTAACGATCATATATGATTGTAAAGTATTTTGTCAATTGTAACGGGCAATATTTTTGTAAGGAATGACTCTTGGATTGGGAGTCAACACTCAGTTAAAAATCCACGCCTCCCCCTTTTCCCTTAAAAATACAGATACTTTTTGGAATTATCTCTCTCTACATTTGTGCATTGTGCATTTCCATTTTAGATGTATACTTTTTTCCTAAACCAAAACATGAGTTTTTACTTTTCCCTTCATCTCGTCGACAAAAAAGAGATAAAAGGAAAATAGATCACAACGAAATGAAAATTTTATAGTTTATGTATGTAAAAGATTTAAATAAATAACAAAAGTAAAGAAAATTTATTGACACACCACAAATGAACACTAAAGTGTTGTTATCCAAGTTTGGGAAATTTCACTAGTTCAACAACCTCAACCGCTTGGAATTTTATAAGAAACTGATTTTTCTACACATGTTTTAAAAAATGGATATGCATGCTCGAAACATGTTAAAATGCAAATGACCTATGGATCCAAACTTTTTAGAGTGAATAACAAACGCTCATTAAATTCTCAAGTGAACGTGCGGTGGGATATTTACTCGAGTCAAACAAGCCATGATTTTGCCCGTTTACAAAACAGCTGACCTAATGATGATAGATGATTGTAAAGTGATTTATAATGGGTAACGGGCTATATTTTTGTAAGGAATGACCTATGGATTAGGAGTCAACACTCAGTTAAAAATTCCCCACCTCCCCCTTTTCCCGACGATTGCAAAACCTGATATATAAAAACTAAAAAGAGTTTACAATCCCTAAAAATTACCGACACTTTTTGGAATTATCTCATTGTACATTTGTTCATTGTGCATTTCCGTTTTAGGTGTAAAATTTTTTTTTAAATGAAAACTTGACTTTTCACTTTTCCCTTCATCTCATAGACAAAAAAGAGATAAAAGGCAAATAAATAGATCACTGTGAAATGAATTTTTAGAGTTTATGTGTGAAAAAAATTTATAGCAATAAAAAATGTAAGAAAAGAAAATTGATTCACACACCGCAAATGAACACAAAAGTTTTGTTATTCAAGTTTGGGAAATTCTACTAGTTCAACAACCCAAATAGCTTGGAATGATATAAGAAAGAGATTTTTCTACACATGTTTGCAAAAAATGGATATAAGAAATTCCACTAGTTCAACAACCCCAATAGCTTGGAATTTTATACGAAAGAGATTTTTCTATACATGTTTTCAAAAATGGATATGCATGCTGGAAACATGTAAAAGATGTAAATGACCTATGGATCGAAACCTTTTAAAGAGAATAACAAATGCTCATTCAATTCCCAAGTGAACGTGCGGTGGGATATTTACCTGAGTTAAACAAACCATTATTTTTCCCATTTACAAAAAGCTGACCTAATGATCATAGATGATTTTAAAGTGATTTATCATGCGTAACGGGCTATATTTTTGTAAAGAATGACTTATGGATTGGGAGCAACCACTCAGTTAAAAATCTCTCGCCTCCCCCTTTTCCCGACGATTGCAAAACCTAATATACAAAAACTAAAAAGAGTTTACAATCTCAAAAAATTACCAACACTTTTTGGAATTATATCTCTCTACATTTGTGCATTGTCCATTTCCATTTTAGTTGTATAATTTTTTATTAAATAAAAACTTAAGTTTTCACTTTTCTCCTCATCTCGTTGACAAAAAAGAGATAAAAGACGAATAGATCACAACGAAATGAAAGTTTTAGAGTTGATGCATGGAAAAAATTTAAAGCATTAAAAAATGTAAGTAAAGAAAATTGATTCACACACCGCCAATGAACACAAAAGTTTTCTTCTACAAGTTTGGTAAATTCCACCAGTTCAACAACCCCAATAGCTTGGAATTTTATAAGAAAGAGATTTTTCTACACATGTCTTAAAAAAAGGATATGCATGCTTAAAACATGTTAAAGATGCAAATGACATATGGATCCAAACCTTTTAAAGAGAATAACAAACGCTCATAAATTCTCAAGTGAACTTCCGGTGGGATATTTGCTCGAGTAAAAAAAGCCATTATTTTGCCCATTTACAAAAAGCTGACCTAATGATCATAGATGATTGTAAAGTGATTTATCATGCGTAACGGGCTATATTTTTGTAAGGAATGACTTATGGATTGGGAGTCAACACTCAGTTAAAAATCTCCCCGCCTCCCCCTTTTCACGACGATTGCAAAACCTAATACATAAAAACTAAAAAGAGTTTAAAATCCCTAAAAATTACAAACACTTTTTGGAATTATCTCTCTCTACATTTGTGCATTGTGCATTTCAATTTTTGATGTATAATATTTTCTTAAGTCAAAACTTGAGTATTCACTTTTCCCTTCATCTAGTAAACAAAAAAAGATAAAAGGCAAATAGAGCACAACGAAATGAAAAATTTAGAGTTTATACATGGAAAAAAATTAATGCAATAAAAAATATAAGTAAAGAAAAATTATTCACACACCACAAATGAACATATAAGTTTTGTTATCCAAGTTTGGGAAATTCCACTAGTTCAACTACTCCAACAACTTGAAATTTTATAAGAAAGAGATTTTTCTACACATGTTTTAAAAAATTGATATTCATGTTTGAAACATGTTAAAGATGAAAATGACCTATGGATCCAAACCTTTTAAAAAGAATAAAAAATGCTCATTAAATTTTCAAATGAACGTCCGGTGGGATATTTACCCGAGTGAAACAAGCCATTATTTTGCCCATTTTCAAAAAGCTGATCTAACCATCATGGAGGAATGTAAAGTGATTTATCATGCGTAACGGGCTATATTTTTTTATGGAATGGCATATGGATTGGGTTTCAAGATTCAGTTAAAAATACCCCATCCTCTCCCTTTTCCCGACGATTGCATTATCTGATATTTAAAAACTAAAAAGAGCTTAAATCTCTATCATTTTAGTTCTATGCTTTTTTCTTAAATCAAAACTTGATTTTTCAGTTTTCCCTTCATCTTGTAGACAAAAAAGAGTTAAAAGCCAAATAAATCACAACGAAATGAAACTTTTAGAGTTTAGGCATGGAAAAAATTTAAAGAAATAACAAATGTAAGTAAAGAAAATTGATTCAAACACCACAAATGAACACAAAATTTTTGTTATCCAAGTTTGGTAAATTCCACCAGTTCAACAACCCCAATAGCTTGGAATTTAATAAGAAAGAGATTTTTCTACACATGTTTTAAAAAATGGATATGCATATTTGAAACATGTTAAAGATGCAAATGACCTAAGGATCCAAGCTTTTTAAAGAGAATAACAAACGGTTATTAAATGCTCAAGTGAACATGTGCTGGGATATTTACTCGAATCAAACAAGCCATTATTTTGCCCGTTTACAAAAACCTAACCTAATGATCATAGATGATTGTAAAGTGATTTACCATGCATAACGGGTTATATTTTTGTAAGGAATGACTTATGGATTGGGAGTCAACACTCAGGGAAAAATCCCCCCGCCTCCCCCTTTTCCCGACTATTGCAAAACCTGATATATAAAAACTTGACTATTTCAAGTCTCCCATGTCTCCCCCTTTTCCCGACGATTGCAAACCCTGATATATAAAAACTAAAAAGAGTTTAAAATCCCTAAAAATTATAGACACTTTTTGGAATTATCTCTCTACATTTGTGCATTGTGCATTTCAATTTTAGAAGTATACATTTTTCATAAATCAAAACTTGAGTTTTCACTTTTCCCTTCATCTCATCGGCAAAAAAGAGATAAAAGGCAAGTAGATCGTAATGAAATTAAAATTTTATAGTTTATGCATAGAAAAAATTTAAAGCAATAAAAAATGTAAGTAAATAAAAATTATTCACACATCAAATGAACACAAAAGTTTTGTTATCCAAGTTTGGCAAATTCCACTAGTTCAACAACCCCAGTAGCTTGGAATTTTATAATAAAGTGATTTTTCTACACATGTTTTAAAAAATGGATATGCATGCTTGAAACATGTTAAAAATGCAAATGACCTATGGATCCAAACATTTTAAAGATAATAACATATGCTCATTAAATTCTCAAGTGAACCTACGGTGGGATATTTACCCGAGTCAAATAAGCCATTATTTTTCCCATTTACATAAAACCTTACCTAATGATCATAGATGATTGTATAGTGATTTTCATGCATAATGGGTTATATATTTGTAAGGAATGACTTATTTATTAGGAGTCAACAATCAGTTAAAAATCCCTCGCCTCCCCTTTTCCCGACGAACGCAAAACCTGATATATAAAAACTAAAAAGAGTTTACAATCTCTAACAATTAGAGACACTTTTTGGAATTATCTCTCTCTATATTTGTGCATTGTGCATTTCCATTATAGTTTTATACTTTTTTCTTAAATCAAAACATGAGTTTTCACTTTTCCCTTCATCTCGTAGACAAAAAAGAGATAAAAGGCAAATAGATAAAAAAGAAATGAAAGTTTTCGAGTTTATGCATAGAAAAAATTTAATTCAATAACAAATGTAACTAAAGAAAAATTATTCGCACACTGAAAAATGAACACAAAAGTATTGTTATCCTAGTTTGGGAAATTCCACTAGTTCAACAACCCCAATAGCTTGGAATTTTATCAGAAAGAGAAATTTTTATACATGTTTTAAAAAATGGATATGCATGCTTGACACATGTTAAAGATGAAAATGACCTATGGATCCAAACCTTTTAAAGAGAATAAGAAACACTCATTAAGTTCTCAAGTGAACGTGCAGTGGGATATTTACCCGAGTCAAACAAGCCATTATTTTGGCTTTTTACAAAAAGCTGACCTAACGATCATAGATGAATGTAAAGTGATTTATCAAGAGTAACGGGCTAAATTTTTTTAATGAATTACTTATGGATTGGGAGTCAACACTCAGTTAAAAACCCCCCATGTCTCCCCCTTTTCCCGACGATTGCAACCCTGATATATAAAAACTAAAAAGAGTTTAAAATTCCTAAAAATTGTAGAAACTTTTTGGAATTATCTCTCTACATTTGTGCATTGTGCATTTCAATTTTAGAAGTATACATTTTTCTTAAATCAAAACATGAGTTTTCACTTTTCCCTTCATCTCGTCGACAAAAAAGAGATAAAAGACAAGTAGATCGCAACGAAATTAAAATTTTATAGTTTATACATAGAAAAAATTTAAAGCAATAACAAATGTAAGTAAATAAAAATTATTCACACATCAAATGAACACAAAAGTTTTGTTATCCAAGTTTGGAAAATTCCACTAGTTCAACAACCCCAGTAGCTTGGAATTTTATAAGAAAGTGATTTTTCTACACATGTTTTAAAAAATGGATATGCATGCTTGAAACATGTTAAAGATGCAAATGACCTCTGGATCCAAACATTTTAAAGATAATAACATATGCTCATTAAATTCTCAAGTGAACCTGCGGTGGGATATTTACCCGAGTCAAATAAGCCATTATTTTTCCCATTTACATAAAAGCTTACCTAATGATCATAGATGGTTGTATAGTGATTTTCATGCATAACGGGTTATATATTTTTAAGGAATGACTTATGGATTGGGAGTCAACAATCAGTTAAAAATCCCTCGCCACCCCTTTTCCCGACGAACGCAAAACCTGATATATAAAAACTAAAAAGTGTTTACAATCTCTAACAATTAGAGACACTTTTTGGAATTATCTCTCTCTATATTTGTGCATTGTGCATTTCCATAATAGTTGTATACTTTTTTCTTAAATCAAAACTTGAGTTTTCACTTTTCCCTTCATCTCGTAGACCAAAAAGAGATAAAAGGCAAATAGATAAAAAAGAAATGAAAATTTTCGAGTTTATGCATAGAAAAAATTTAATTCAATAACAATTGTAACTAAAGAAAAATTATTCGCACACTGAAAATAAACACAAAAGTTTTGTTATCCAAGTTTGGGAAATTCCACTAGTTCAACAACCCCAATAGCTTGGAATTTTATAAGAAAGAGAATTTTCTCCATATGTTTTAAAAAATGGATATGCATGCTTGACACATGTTAAAGATGAAAATAACCCATGGATCCAAACCTTTTAAAGAGAATAAGAAACGCTCATTAAGTTCTCAAGTGAACGTGCGGTGGGATATTTACTCGAGTCAAACAAGCCATTATTTTGGCCTTTTACAAAAAGTTGACCTAACGATCATAGATGATTGTAAAGTGATTTATCATGAGTAACGGGCTAAATTTTTTTAATGAATTACGTATGGATTGGGAGTCAACACTCAGTTAAAAATCCCCCATGTCTCCCCCTTTTCCCGACGATTGCAAACTCTGATATATAAAAACTAAAAATAGTTTAAAATCCCTAAAAATTTTAGACACTTTTTGGAATTATCTCTCTACATTTGTTCATTGTGCATTTCAATTTTAGAAGTATACATTTTTCTTAAATCAAAACTTGAGTTTTCACTTTTCCCTTCATCTCGTCAACAAAAAAGAGATAAAAGGCAAGTAGATCGCAACGAAATTAAAATTTTATAGTTTATGCATAGAAAAAATTTAAACCAATAACAAATGTAAGTAAATAAAAATTATTCACACATTAAATGAACACAAAAGTTTTGTTATCCAAGTTTGGCAAATTCCACTAGTTCAACAACCTTAGTGGCTTGGAATTTTATAAGAAAGTGATTTTTCTACACATGTTTTAAAAAATGGATATGCATGCTTGAAACATGTTAAAGATGAAAATGACCTATGGATCCAAACATTTTAAAGATACTGACATATGCTCATTAAATTCTCAAATGAACGTGCGGTGGGATATTTAACCCAGTCAAATAAGTCATTATTTTGCCCATTTACAAAATGCTGACCTAATGATCATAGATGATTGTAAAGTGATTTATTATGCATAATGGGCTATATTTTTTTAAGGAATGAATTATGGATTGGCAGTCAACACTTAGTTAAAAATCCCCCCGCCTCCCCCTTTTCTCGACGACTACAAAATCTGATATATAAAAACTAAAAAGATTTTAAAATCCCTTAAAATTATAGACACTCTTTGGAATTATCTCTCTATAGATTTGTGCATTGTGCATTTCAATTTTAGGTGTATACTTTTTTATTAAATCAAAAATTTCAGTTTTCACTTTTCCCTACTTCTCGTAAACAAAAAAGAGATAAAAGGCAAATAGATCACAAAGAAATGAAAATTTTGGAGTTTATGCATGGAAAAAATTTAAAACAATAACTAATTTAAGTAAAGAAATTTTATTCACACACCACAAATGAACACAAAATTTTTGTTATACATGTTTGGTTAATTCCACTAGTTCAATAACCCCAATAGCTTGGAATTCTTAAAGAAAGTGTTTTTTCTACACATGTTTTAAATAAGGGATAGGCATGCACTAAACATGTTAAAGATGCAAATGACCTACGGATCCCAACCTTTTAAAAAGAATAACAAACGCTCATTAAATTCTCAGGTGAACGTGCTGTGGGATATTTACCCGAGTCAAACAAGCCATTATTTTGCCCATTGACAAAAAGCTGACCTAACGATCATAGATGAATGTAAAGTGATTTATCATGCGTAATGAGTTTTATTTCTGTAAGGAATTACTTTTGGATAGGGAGTCAACACTCAGTTAAAAATTCCCCGCCTCCCCCTTTTCCCAACGATTGCAAAACCCGATATATAAAAACTTAAAAGAGTTTACAATCCCTAAAAATTATAGCAACTTTTAGGAATTATCTCTCTCTACATTTGTGCATTGTGCATTCCATTTTAGATGTTTACTTTTTTCTTAAATCAAAACTTGAGTTTTCACTTTTCCCTTCATCTCGTAGACCAAAGAGAGATAAAAGGTGAATAGATCACAACGAAATGAAAATTTTATAGTTTATGCATGAAAAAAATTTGAAGCAATAACAAATATAAGTAAAGAAAATTTATTCTCCCACCACAAATGAACAAAAAAATTTTGTTATCAAAGTTTGTGAAATTCCACTAGCTCAACAACACCAATAGCTTGGAATTTTATAAGAAAAAGATTTTTCTACACATGTTTTAAAAAATGTATGTTCATGTTTGAAACATGTTAAAGATGAAAATGACCTATGGATCCAAACCTTTTAAATAGAATAACAAATGCTCATTAAATTATCAAGTGAACATGCGATGGGATAATTACTCGAGTCACACAAGCCAATATTTTGCCTATTTACAAAAATTTGATCTCACGATCGTAGATATTTGTAAAGTGATTTATCATGCATAATGGGCTATATTTTTTTAAGGAATGACTTATGGATTGGGAGTCAACACTCAGTTAAAAATACCTCTACCTCCCCTTTTCCAGATGATTGCAAAACGTGATATATAAAAACTAAAAAGAGTTTAAAATCCCTAAAAATTACAGACACTTTTTGGAATTATCTCTCTCTACATTTTTATATTGTGAATTTCTATTTTAGAAGTACACTTTTTTCTTAAATCAAAACTTGAGTTTTCACTTTTCTCTTCATCTCGTTGACAAAAAAGATATACAAGGCAAATAGATCATAATAAAATGAAAATTTTAGAGTTTATGCATGGGAAAAATTTAAAGCAATAACAAATGTAACTAAATAAAAATTATTAACACAGCAAATGAAAACAAAATTTTTTTTATCAAAGTTTGGGAAATTCCACTAGTTCAACAACCCCAATAGCTAGGAATTTAAAGAGATTTTTCTACTCATGTTTTAAAAAATGGATATGCATGCTTGAAAGATGTTAAAGATGGAAATGACCTATGGATCCAAACCATTTAAAGAGAATAACAAACGGTCATTAAATTCTCAAATGAACGTCTGGTGGCATATTTACCAGAGTCAAACAAGCCATTATTTTGCCCATTTACAAAAAGCTGACATAACGATCATAGATGATTGTAAAGTGATTTATTATGCTTAACGGGCTATATTTTTGTAATTAATGACTTATGGATTGAGAGACAACAGTCAGTTAAAAATCCCCCCGCGACCCCTTTTTCACGACGATTGCAAAACCTGATATATAAAAACTAAAAAGAGTTTAAAATCCCTAAAAATTACAGACACCTTTTTGAATTATCTCTCTCTAAATTTGGGCATTGTGCATTTCCATTTTAGAAGTATACTTTTTTCTAAAATAAAAACCGGACTTCACTTTTCCCTTCATCTCGTATTAAAAAAAAAAAGATAGAATGCAAACAGATCACAAAAAAATGAAAATTTTAGAGTTTATGCATGGAAAAATTTTAAAGCAATAACAAATGTAAGTAAATAAAATTTATTCACCCACCACAAATGAAGACAAATTTTTTTTTATCCAAGTTTTGGAAATTCAACTAGTTCAACAATCCCAATAGCTTGGAATTTTATTAGAAAGAGATTTTTCTACACATGTTTTAAAAAATGGATATGCATGCTTGAAACATGTTAATGATGCAAATGACCTATGGATCCAAATCTTTTAAAGAGAGTAAGAAACGCTCATTAAATTCTCAAGTGAACGTGCGGTGGGATATTTACCCGAGTCAAACAAGCCATTATCTTGCCCATTTACAAAAAGCTGACCTAACAATCATAGATGATTGTAAAGTGATTTATCATGAGTAACAAGCCTTATTTTTGTAAGGAAGGACTTATGGATTGGGAATCAACATTCAATTAAATATCCCCAACCTCTCCCTTTTACCAACGATTGGAAAACCTGATATATAAAAACTAAAAATAGTTTACAAAATTATAGACACTTTTTAGAATTATCTCTCTTTACATTTGAGCATTTTGCATTTCCATTCAAGATGTATAGTTTTTTCTTAAATTAAAACTTGAGTTTTCACTTTCCCCTTCATCTCGCAGACAAAAACAAGATAAAAGGCAAATAGATCACAACGAAATGAAATTTTTAGAGTTTATGCTTGGAAAAAATTTAAAGCAATAACAAATGTAAGTAAAGAAAATTTATTCACACACCACATATGAACACAATTTTTTTTATCCAATTTTTGGAAATTCCACTTATTCAACAACCCCAATAGCTTGGAATTTTAAAAGAAAGAGATTTTTCTACACATGTTTTAAAAAATGGTTATGCATGCTTGAAACTTGTTAAAGATTCAAACGACCAATGGATCCAAACCTTTTAAAGAGAATAACAAATGCTCATTAAATTCCCAAGTGAACATGTGGTGGGATATTTACCCGAGTCAAACAACCCATTAATTTTCCCATTTACAAATAACTGACCTAACGATCATAGATGATTGTAACGTGATTTATCATGTGTAATGGGCTATATTTTTGTAAGGAATGACTAATGAATTGGGAGTCAATAATCAGTTAAAAATACCCCAGCCTCCTCCTTTTCCCGACGATTGTAAAACCTGATACATAAAAAATAAAAAGAGTTTAAAATCCTTAAAAATTACAGACACTTTTTGAAATTATCTCTCTCTATGTTTATGCATTGTGCATTTCCATTTTAGATGTATAATTTTTTCTTAAATCATAATTTGAGTTTTCACTTTTCCCATCATCTTGAAGCAAAAAAGAGATAAAAGGAAAATAAATCACAACGAAATGAAAATTTTAGAGTTTATGCAAGGAAAAAATTTAAAGCAGTAATGAATGTAAGTAAAGAATAATTATTCACAGACCGCAAATGAACACAAAAGTTTTGGAAATTCCACTAGTTCAACAACCCCAATAGCTTGGAATTTTATAAGAACGAAATTTTTCTACACATGTTTTAAAAAATGGATATGCATGCTTGAAACATGTTAAAGATGCAAATGACCTATGGATTCATACCATTTAAAGAGAAAAACAAACGCTCTTTAAATTCTCAAGTGAACATGCGGTGGGATATTTACCAGAGTCAAACAAGCCATTATTGTGCCCAATTACAAAAAGCTAACCTAACGATCATAGATGGTTGCAAAGTGATTTATTATGTTTAATGGGCTATATTTTTACAAGGAATTACTTATGGATTGGGAGTCAACACTCAGTTAAAAATCCTTCTGTGTCCCCCTTTTCACGACGATTGCAAAACCTGATATATTAAAACTAAAAAAGAGTTTAAAATCCCCAAAAATAACAGACATTTTTTGAATTATCTCTATCTACATTTTAGATGTATACTTTTTTCTTAAATCAAAACTTGAGTTCACTTTTCCCTTCATCTTGTTATAAAAAAACGATAAAAGGCAAATAGATCACAACGAAATGAAAATTTTAGAGTTTGTCCATGGAAAAAATTTAAAGCAATAAAAAATGTATATAAAGAAAATTTATTCACATACCACAAATGAACGCAAAATTTTTGTTATCCAAGTTTGGGAAATTCCACTAGTTCAACAACCCTAATAGCATGGAATTTTATAAGAAAGAGATTTTTCTTCACATGTTCTAAAAAATGGATATGCATGCTTGAAACATGTTAAAGATGCAAATGACTTATCGATCCAAACCTTTTAAAGAGAATAACAATCGCTCATTTACCCGAGTCAAACAAGCCATTATTTTGCCCATTTACAAAAAGCTGACCTAACGATCATAAATGATTGTAAAGTGATTTATTATGCGTAATGGGCTATATTTTTTTAAGGAATGACTTATGGATTGGGAGTCAACACTCAGTTAAAATTTCCTCGCCTCCCCCTTTTCCCGACGATTGCAAAACCTGATATATAAAAATTAAAAAGAGTTTACAATCAGTAAAAAATATAGACACTTGCTGGAATTATCTATCTTTACATTTGTCCATTGTGCATTTCCATTTGAGATGAATACTTTTTTCTTAACTCAAAACTTGAGTTTTTACTTTTCCCTTCATCTCGTAGACAAAAAAGAGACAAAAGGCAAAAAGATCACAACGAAATGAAAATTTTAGAGTTTATGCATGGAAAAAATTTAAAGCAATAACAAATGTAAGTAAAGAAAATTTATTCAAACACCACAAATGAACACAAAATTTCGTTATCAAAGTTTGGGAAATTCCACTAGTTCAACAACCCCAATTGCTTGGAATTTTATAAGAAAGGGATTTTTCTACACAAGTTCTAAAAAATTGATATGCATGCTTAAAACATGTTAAAGAGGCAAATGAACTATGGATCCAAACCTTTTAAAGAGAATAAAAAACGCTTATTAAATTCTCAAGTGAACGATATTTACCCGAGTAGAAGAAGCAATTATTTTGACCATTTTCAAAAAGCTGACCTAACGGTCATAGATGATTGTAAATTTTTTTTTCATGCGTAATGGGAAATATTTTTGTAAGGAATGACTTATGGATTGGGAGTCAACACTTAGTTAAAAATCCACTGCCTCCCCCTCTTCCCGACGATTGCAAAACCAAATATATAAAAACTAAAAAGAGTTTACAATGCCTAAAAAATTACAAACACTTTTTGGAATTAAATCTCTCTACATTTGTGGATTGTGCATATCCATTTAAGATATATACTTTTTTCTTAAATCAAAACTTGAGATTTCACTTTTCCCTTCATCTCATTGAAAAAAATAGAGTTAAAAAGCAAATAAATCACAACGAAATGAAAGTTTAAGAGTTTATGCATGGAAAAAAATCAAAGCAACAACAAATGTAAGTAAAGAAAATTTATTTACACACCACAAATGAACACAAAAGTTTTGTCATCCAAGTTTGGGAAATTCCACTTATTCAACGACCCCAATAACTTGAAATTTTATAAGAAAGAGATTTTTCTACACATGTTTTAAAAAATGGATATGCATTCTTCAAACATGTTAAGGATGCAAATTCCCTATGGATCCAAACCTTTTAAAGAGAATAACAAACGCTCATTAAGTTCTAAAGTGAACGTGCGGTGGGATATTTACCTGAGTCAAACAAGCCATTATTTTGGCCCTTTACAAAAAGCTGACCTAACGATCAGGGATGATTGTAAATTGATTTATCATGTGTAACAAGTTATATTTTTGCAAGGAATGAATTGGGAGTCAACACTCAGTTAAAAATCCACCTGTCTCCCCCTTTTCCCGACAATTCTCAAACCTGATATATAAAAAATAAAAAGAGTTTAGAATCCCTAAAATTACAGACACTTTTTGAAATTCTTTCTCTCTACATTTTTTGCATTATACATTTCCATTTTAGAAGTATACATTTTTCTTAAATCAAAACTTGACTTTTCACTTTTCCCTTCATCTCGTAGACAAAAAAAAGATAAACGACAAGTAGATCACAACGAAATGAAATATTTAGAGTTAATGCATGGAAAAAATTTAAAACAATAACATATGTACGTAAAGAAAAATTATTCACAGATCGACAATGAACACAAAAGTTTTGCTATCCAAGTTTGGCAAATTCCACTAGTTCAACAACCCCTTTAGCTTGGAATTTTATAAGAAAGAAATTTTTCTACACATGTTTTAAAAAATGGATATGCATGGTTGAAACATATTAAAGATGAAAATGACCTATGGATCCAAACCTTTTAAAGTGAATAACAAACGCTCATTAAATTCTCAAGTGCACGTGCGGTGGGATATTTACTCGAGTCAAACATGCCATTATTTTACCTATTTACAAATAGCTTACCTAATAATCATAGATGATTGTAAAGTGATTTATTATACATAGTAGGCTATATTTTTTTAAGGAATGACTAACGAATTGGGAGTCAACACTCAGTTAAAAATCTCCTCCTCTCCCTTTCTACGACTATTGCAAAACCTGATATATAAAAACTAAAAAGAGTTTAAAATCCCTAAAAACTATAGACACTTTTTGGAATTATGTCTCTGTACATTTGTGCATAGAGCACTTCCATTTTACTTGTAAACTTTTTTCTTACATCAAAAGTTGAGTTTTCACTTTTCCCTACATCTCGTAGACAAAAAAGAGAAAAAAGGCAAATAGATCACAAAGAAATGAAATTTTTTGAGTTTATGCATGGAAAAAACCAATAACAAAGGTAAGTAAAGAAAATTTATTCACATACCAGTAATGAATACAAAAATTTTGTTATCCAAGTTTTGGAAATTCCACAAGTTCAACAACCCCAATAGCTTGGAATTTTATATGAAAGAGATTTTTCTACACATGTTTTAAAAAATGGATATGCATGATTGAAACATGTTAAAGATTCAAATGACCTATGGATCCAAATTTTTTAAAGATAATAACAAATGCACATTAAATTCTCAAGTGAACGTGCGGTGGGATATTTACCCGAGTCAAACAAGCCATTATTTTTCCCATTTACAAAAAGCAGGCCTAACAATCATAGATGATTGTAAAGTGATTTATCATGCGTAACGGGCTATATACCTGTAAGGAATGACTTATGGATTGGGAGTATACACACAGTTAAAAATCTCCTGCCTCCCCCTCTTCCCGACTATTGCAAAACCTGATATATAAAAACAAAAAAGAGTTTACAATCTCTAAAAATTATAGACACTTTTTGGAATTATCTCTATCTAAATTTGTGCATTGTGCATTTCCATTTTAGTTGTATACTTTTTTCTTAAATCAAAACTTGAATTTTCACTTTTCCCTTAATCTCGTAGACCAAAAAGAGATAAAAGGCAAATAGATCACAACGAAATTAAAATTTTAGAGTTTATCCTTAGAAAAAATTTAAAGAAATAACAAATGTAAGTAAAGAAAAATTATTCACACACCGCAAATGAACTCAAAAGTTTTGTTATCCAAGTTTGGGAAATTCCACTAGTTCAACAACCCAAATAGCTTTGAATTTTATAAGAAAGCGATTTTCTACACATGTTTTAAAAAATGGTTGTTGCATGCTTGAAACATATTGAAGATACAAATGACCTATGGATCCAAAACTTTTAAGAGAATAACAAACGCTCATTAATTTCTCAAGTGAACGTGCAGTGGGATATTTACCCGAGTCAAACAATCCTTTATTTTGCCCATTACAAAAAGCCGACCTAACGATCATAGATGTTTGTAAAGTTATTTATCATGCATAATGGGCTATATTTTTTATAAGGAATGACCTATGGATTGGGAGTCAACACTCAGTTAAAATATCCCGACAATTGCAAAACCATATATATAAAAATGAATAAGAGTTTACAATCCCTAAAAATTATAAACACTTTTTGGAATTATCTATTTTTACATTTGTGCATTGTGCATTTCAATTTTAGATGTATACTTTTTTCTTAAATCAAAACTTGAGTTTTCACTTTTCCGTTCATCTCGTAAACAAAAAAGAGATAAAAGAAAATTAGATCACAACGAACTGAAAATTTTAAAGTTTATGCCTGGAAAAAATTTAAAGAAATAACAAATTTGAGTAAATAAAATTTATTCACACACCACAAATGAACACACAATTATTGTTATCGAAGTTTGGAAAATTCCACTAGTTCAACAACCCCAATAGCTTGGAATATTATAAGAAAGAGATTTTTCTACACCAGTTTTAAAAAATGGATATGCATGCTTGAAACATGTTAAAGATGCAAATGACCAATGGATCCAAACCTTTTAAAGATAATAACAAACGCTCATCAAATTCCCAAGTGAACGTGCATAGGAAAATTTACCCAAGTCAAAAGAGCCATTATTTTGCCCATTTACAAAAAGCTAAGCTAACCATCATAGATGATTGTAACGTTTTCTATCATGCGCAATGGGCTATATTTTTTTTAAGAAATGACTAATGGATGGGGAGTCAACACTCAGTTAAATATTCCCCCTGTCTCACCCTTTTCCCGACGATAGCAAAACCTGATATATAAAACAAAAAGGTGTTTAAAATCCCTAAAAATTACAGACACTTTTTAGAATTATCTCTGTCTACATTTGTGCATTATGCATTGCCATTTTAGATGTATAGTTTTTTCTTAAATCAAAACTTGAGTTTTCTCTTTTCCCTTCATCTCGTAGACAAAAAAGAGATAAAAGGCAAATAGATCACATTGAAATGAAAATTTTAGAGTTTATGCATGGAAAAAATTTAAAGAAATAACAAATGTAAGTAAAGAAAAATTATTCACACACAACAAATGAACGCAAAAGTTTTGTTATCCAAGTTTGGGAAATTCCACAAGTTCAACAACCCCAATAGCTTAGAATTTTATAAGGAAGAGATTTTTCTACCCATGTTTTAAAAAAGGGATATGCATGCTTGAAACATGTTAAAGATGCAAATGACCTATGGATCCAAACCTTTTAAAGAGAGTAATCTCTATCTCATTAAATTGTCAAGTCAACGTGCAGTGGGATATTTACCCGAGTCAAACAAGCCATTATTTCGACCATTTAGAAAAAGTTGATCTAACAATCATAGATTATTGTAAAGTTATTTATCATACGTAACGAGCTATATTTTTTTAAGGAATGACTTATAGATTGGGAGTCAACACTCAGTGAAAAATTCCCCACCTCCCCCTTTTCCCGATGATTGCAAAACCTGATATGTAAAAACTAAAAAGAGTTTACAATCCCTAAAAATATACAGACACTTTTTGGAATTATCTCTCTCTAAATTTGTGCATTGTGCATTTCCATTTTAGAAGTATACCTTTTTCTTAAATCAAAACTTGAGTTTTCACTTTTCCCTTGATCTCGTAGACAAAAAAGAGATAAAAGGCAAATAGATCATAGCGAAATGAAAATTTTAGTGTTAATGCATGGAAAAAATTTAAAACAATAACAAATGTAAGTAAAGAAGATTGATTCGCACATGAACACAAAACATTTTTTATTCATTTTTTGGAAATTCCACTAGTTCAACAACCCCAATTGCTTGGAATTTTATAAGAAAGAGATTTTTCTACACATGTTTTAAAAAGTGGATATGCATGTTTGAAACACATTAAAGATGCAAATAACCTATGGATCCAAACCTTTTAAAGGTAATAACAAATGCTCAATAAATTCTCAAGTGAACGTGAGGTGGGCTATTTTCCCGAGTCAAACAAGCCATTATTTTGCCCATTTAATAAAAGTTGTCCTAACGATCACAACTGATTGAAAAGTGATTTATCATGCATAACAGGCTATATTTTTTGTAAGGAATGACTTATGGATTGGTAGTCAACACTCAGTTAAAAATCCCCCCGCCTCCCCCAATTCCTGACGATTGCAAAACCTGATATATAAAAACTAAAGAGAGTTTAAATTCCCTAAAAATTATAGACACTTATTGGATTTATCTCTCTCTACATTTGTGCATTGTGCATTTCCATTTTAGAAGTACAATTTTTTCTTAAATCAAATCTTGAGTTTTCACTTTTCCCTTAATCTCGTAGACCAAAAAGAGATAAAAGGCAAATAGATCACAACGAAATTAAAATTTTAGAGTTTGTCCATGGAAAAAATTTAAATAAATAACAAATGTAAGTAAAGAAAAATTATTCACACAACGCAAATGAACACAAAAGTTTTGTTATCAATGTTTGGGAAATTCCACTAATTCAACAACCCCAATAACTTGAAATTTTATAGGAAAGAGATTTTTCGACACTTGTTTTAAAAAATGGTATGCATGCTTGAAAAATGTTAAAGATGCAAATGACCTATGGATCCAAACCTTTTAAAGAGAATAACAACACTCATTGAATTCTCAAGTGAAAGTGCGGTGGGATATTTACTCGAGTCAAACAAACCATTATTTTGCCAATTTACAAAAAGCTGACCTCAAGATCATTGCTGATTGTAAAGCGATTTATTTTGGGTAATGGACTATATTTTTGTAAGGAATGACTTATGGATTGGGAGTCAACACTCAGTTAAAAATCCCTCCTCCTCCCCCTTTTCCCGACGATTGCAAAACCAGATATATAAAAACTAAAAAGATTTTGAAATCTCTAGAAATTACAGACACTTTTGGGAATTATCTCTCTCTACATTTGTGCATTATGCATTTCCATATTATATGTATCCTTTTTTCTTAAATCAAAACTTGAGTTTTCACTTTGCCCTTCATCTCATAGACAAAAAAAGAGATTAAAGGCAAATTGATCACAACGAAATGAAAATTTTAAAGTTTATGCTTTGGAAAAAGAAAAGAAAATTTATTCACACACCACAAATGAACTCAAAATTTTTCTTATCCTAGTTTGGGAAATTCCACTAGTTCAACAACCCTAATAGCTTGGAATTTTATAAGAAAGAGATTTTTATACACATGTTTTAAAAAATGGAAATGCATGCGTGAAACATGTTAAAGATACAAATGACCTATGGATCCAAACCTTATAAAGAGAATAACAAACGCTCATTAAATTCTCAAGTGAATGTGAGGTAGGATCTTTACCCGAGTCAAACAAGCCATTAGTTTGCCCATTTACAAAACTCTGACCTAACTATCACAGATGATTGTAAAATGATTTATCATGCGTACCAAACTATATTTTTGTAAGGAATGACTTATGGATTGGGAGTCAACACTCAGTTAAAAATCCTCCGCCACCCCCTTTTCCAGATGATTGCAAAATCTGATATATAAAAACTAAAAAGAGTTTACAATCCCTAAAAATTACTGATACTTTTTTGAATTATCACTCTCTACATTTGTGCATTTTGAATTTCTATTTTAGATGTATACTTTTTTCTTAATCAAAACTTGAGTGTTTACTTTTCCCTTCATCTCGTCGAAAAAAATGTGATAAAAGGCAAATAGATCAAAACGAAATGAAACTTTTAGAGTTTATGCTTTGAAAAATTTAAAGCAATAAAAAATATAAGTAAAGAAAATTTATTCACACACCACAAATGAACACAAAAGTTTTCGTATCCAAGTTTGGTAAATTCCACAAGTTAAACAACCCCAATTGCTTGAAATTTTATAAGAAAGAGATTTTTCTACACATGTTTTAAAAAATGCATATGCAAACTTGAAACATGTTAAAGAAGCAAATGACCTATGGATCCAAACATTTTAAAGAGAATAACAAAAGTTCATTAAATTCTAGGGTGAATGTGCGGTGGGATATTTACCCGAGTCAAACAAGCCATTATTTTGCCCATTTAAAAAAAGCTAACCTAACGATCATAGATGATTGTAAAGTTATTTATCATGCGTAACAAACTATATTTTTGGAAGGAATGACTGATGGATTGGGAGTCAATAGTCAATTCAAAATCCCCCGCCTCCCCCTTTTCCCGATGATTACAAAACTTTATATATAAAAACTAAAAAGAGTTTACAATCCTTAAAAATTACTGAAGCTTTTTGGAATTATCTCTCTCTACATTTGTGCATTTTCCATTCCCATTTTATATGGATACTTTTTTCTTAAATCAAAACTTGAGTTTTCCCTTTTCCCTTCATCTCGCAGATAAAAATGAGATAAAAGGCAAATAGATCACAACAAAATGAAATTTTAAGAGTTTATGCATGGAAAAAATTTAAATCAATAACAAATGTAAGTAAAGAAAATTTATTCACACACCACAAATGAACACAAAAGTTTTCTTATCCAAGTTTTGGAAATTCCACTATTTCAACAACCCCAATTGCTTGGAATTTTATAAGAAAGAGATTTTTCTACACATGTTTTAAAAAATGGATATGCATGCTTAAAACATGTTAAAGATGCAAATGACCAATGGATCCAAACCTTTTATAGAGAGTAACAAACGCTCATTAAATTCTCAAGTGAACGTGCGGTGGGATATTTACCTGAGTCAAACTAGCCATTATTTTTCCCATTGAGAAAAAGTTGATGTAACGATCATTGATGAATGTAAAGTAATTTATCATGTGTAAGGGGCTATATTTTTGTAAAGAATGACTTATGGAATGGGAGTCAACACTCAGTTAAAAATTCCCCACCTCCCCCTTTTCCCGACAATTGCAAAACCTGATATATAAAAACTAAAAATAGTTTACAATCCCTAAAAATTACAGACACTTTTTGTAATTATCTTTCTCTACATTTGTGCATTGTGCATTTCCATTTTGGATGTATACTTTTTTCTTAAATCAAAACTTGAGTGTTTACTTTTCCCTTCATCTCGTAGGCAAAAATGAGATAAAAGGCAAATAGGTCACAATGAAATGAAAGTTTTAGAGTTTATGCTTGGAAAAATTTAAAGCAATAACAAATGTAAGTAAAGAAAATTTATTCACACACCACAAATGAACACAAAATTTTTGTTACCCAAGTTTTGGGAATTCCTCTAGTTCAACCCTAATAGCTTAGAATTTTATACGAAAGATTTTTTCTACACATGTTTTAAAAAATGGATATACCTGCTCTAAACATGTTAAAGATGCAAATGATACGTGGTTCAAAGCCTTTTAAAGAGAATAAACGTTCATTAAATTCTCAAGTGACCGTCTCGTGGGATATTTACCCAAGTCAAACAAGTCATTATTTTGCCCATTTACAAAAAGCTGACCTAGTGATCATAAATGATTGTATAGTGATTTACCATGCCTAACGGGCTATATTTGTGTAAGGAATGACTTATGGATTGGGAGTCAACACAGTTAAAAATACCCCCACCTGCCCCTTTTCCCGACGATTGCAAAACCTGATACATAAAAACTAAAAACAGTTTACAATCCCTAAAAATTAAAGACACTTTTTGTAATTATCTCTCTCTACATTTGTGCCTTGTACATTTCCATTTTGGATGTATACTTATTTCTTAAATCAAAACTTGAGTGTTTACTTTTCCCTTCATCTCGTAGGCAAAAATGAGATAATAGGCAAATAGATCACAATGAAATGAAAGTTTTAGAGTTTATGCTTGGAAAAATTTAAATCAAAAACAAATGTAAGTAAAGAAAAATTATTCACACGCCACAAATGAATACAAAAGTTTTGTTACCCAAGTTTTGGAAATTCCTCTAGTTCAACCCTAATTGATTCGAATTTTATAAGAAAGATATTTTTCTACACATGTTTTGAAAAATGGATATGCATGCTCTAAACATGTTAAAGATGCAAATGACCTATGGTTCCAAACCTTTTAAAGAGAATAACAAACGCTCATTAAATTCTCAAGTGAATGTCATGTGGGATATTTACCCAAGTCAAACAAGCAATTATTTTGCCCATTTTCAAAAAGTTGACCTAGCGATCATAGATGATTGTAAAGTGATTTACCATGCCTAACAGGCTATATTTTTGTAAGGAATGACTTATGGATTGGGAGTCAATACTCAGTTAAAAATACCCCCACCTGCCCCTTTTCCTGACGATTGCAAAACATGATATATAAAAACTAAAAACAGTTTACAATTCCTAAAAATTACTGTCACTTTTTGTAATTATCTCTCTCTAAATTTGTGCATTGTGCATTTCTATTTTAGAAGTTTACTTTTTTCTTAAATCAAAAAATGATTTTTCACTTTTCCCTTCATCTCGCAGACAAAATAGAGATAAAAGGTAATTAGATCCCAACGAAATGAAAATTTTACAGTTGATGCATGGAAAGAATTGAAAGCAATAAAAAGTGTAAGTAAAGAAAAATTATTCACACACCATTAATTAACACAAAATTTTTGTTATCCAAGTTTGGGAAATTCGACTATTGGCTTGAAATTTTAAGAAACAGATTTTTCTACACATGTTTTAAAAAATTAATATGCATGCTTGAAACATATTAAAGATGCAAATGACCTATGGATCTAAACCTTATAAAGAGAATAATAAAATCTCATTAAATTCTCAAGTGAACGTGCGATGGGATATTTACCTGAGTCAAACAAGCCATTATTTTGCCCATTTACAAAAAGCTGACCTAACGATCATAGATGATTGTAAAGTGATTTAATATGCGTAAAGGGCTATATTTTTGTAAGGAATGACTTATGGGTTGGTAGTCAACACTCAGTTACAAATCCCCCCGCCTCCCCCTTTTCACAATGATTTCAAAACCTCATATAAAAATTTCTCGCTCTAAATTTGTGCATTGTGCATTTCCATTTTAGTTGTATTTTTTTCTCTTAAATCAAAACTTGAGTTTTCGCTATTCCCTTCATCTGGTAGACAAAAAAGTGATAAAAGGCAAATAGATCACAACGAAATGAAAATTTTAGAGTTTATGTATGGAAAATGTTTTAAGAAATAGCAAATGCAAGAAAAGAAAATTTATTCACACACCACAAATGAACACAAAAACTTTGTTATCGAAGTTTGGGAGATTCCAGTAGTTCAACAACCCCAATAGCTTGGAATTTTATAAGAAAGAGATTTTTCTACACATGTTATAAAAAATGGATATGCATGCTTGAAACATGTTAAATATGCAAATGACCTACGGATCCAAACCTTTTAAAGAGAATAACAAACGTTCATTAAATTCTGAAGTGAACGTGCGGTGGGACATTTACACGTGTCAAACAAGCCATTATTTTGCCCACTTACGAAAAGCTGACCTAACGATCATAGATGATTGTAAAGTGATTTATCATGCGTAATGGGCTTCTTTTTGTAAGGAATGACTTATGGATTGGGAGTCAACACTCAATTAAAAATTCCCTGTCTCCTCCTTATCTCGACGATTGTAAAATCTGATATATAAAAACTAAAAAATATTTTACAATCGCTAAAAAATACAGACACTTTTTGGAATTATCTTTCTCTACATTTGTGCATTGTACATTTCCATTTTAGATGTATACTTTTTTCTTAAATCAAAACTTGATTTTTCACATTTCCCTTCATCTCGTAGACAAAAAAGAGATAAAAGGCAAATAGATCACAAAAAATTGAAAATTTTAGAGTTAATGCATGGAAAAAATTTTAAACAATAACAAATGTAAGTAAAGAAAATTTATTCACACATCACAAATGAACACAAAAATTTTGTTACCCAAGTTTGGGAAATTCCACTTGTTCAAGTTAATGCATGCTTGAAACAAGTTAAAGAATCAACTAACTTATGGATCCAAACCTTTTAAAGAGAATAACAAACGGTCATTAAATTCTCAAGTGAACGTGCAGTGGGATAGTTTTCCGAGTCAAAACAACATTATTTTGCCCATTTAAAAAGAGCTGACCTAATAATCATAGATGATTGTAAAGTGATTTATCTTGGGTAATGGGCTATACTTTTGTAAGGAATGACTTATGGATTTGGAGTCGACACTCAGTTAAAATTCCTCCGCCACCATCATTTCCCGACGATTGGAAAACCTGATATATAAAAACTAAAAAGAGTTTAAAATCCCTAAAAATTAAAGATACTTTTTGGAATTATAACACTCTACATTTGTGCATTGTGCATTTTCATTTTAGATGTATACTTTTTTCTTAAATCAAAACTTGAGTTTTCACTTTTCCCTTCATCTCGTAAACAAAAAAGAGATAAAAGGCAAATAGATCACAATGAAATGAAAATTTTAAAGTTTATGTACGAAAAAAATTTAAAGCAATAACAAATGTATGTAAAGAAAATTTATTCACACACCACAAATGAACACAAAATTTTTGTTATCCAAGTTTGGGAAATTCCCAAGTTCAACAACTCCAAGTTTGGGAAATTCCAAACCATTTAAAGAAAATAACAAATGCTCATTAAATTCTCAAGTGAATGTGCGGTTGGATATTCACCCGAGTCAAATAAGGCATAATTTTCCCCATTTACTAAAAGCTGACCTAACGATCATAGATGATTGTAAAGTGATTTATCATGCGTAACGGGCTATATTTTTGTAAGTAATGACTTATGGAGTGGGAGTTAACACTCAATCAATTATCCCCCGCCTCCCCCTTTTCCCAACGATTACAAAACTTGATATATAAAACCTAAAAAGAGTTTAAAATCCCTAAAAATTACAGAAACTTTTTGGAATTATCTCTCTCCACATTTGTGCATTTCCATTTTAGATATATACTTTTTTCTTAAATGAAAACATGAGTTTTCACTTTTCCCTTCATCTCGTTTACAAAAAAGAGATAAAATGCAAATAGATCACAACGAAATGAAAATTTTAGAGTTTATGTATGGAAAAAATTTTAAGCAATAATAAATGTAAGAAAAGAAAATTTATTCACACACCACAAATGACAACAAAATTTTTGTTATCCAAGTTTGGGAAATTCCTCTAGTTCTACCCCAATAGCTTGGAATTTTATAAGAAAGAGATTTTTCTACACATGTTTTAAAAAATGGATATACATGCCTGAAACACGTTAAAGATGCAAATGACCTATGGATCCAAACCTTTTAAAGAGAATGACAAACGCTCTATAAATTCTCAAGTGAACGTGTGGTGGGATATTTACCCGAGTCAAACAAGCCATTATTTTTCCCATTTACAAAAAGTTGACCCAACGATCATAGATGATTGTAAAGTAATTTATCATTAGTAATGGGCTAAAATTTTGTAAGGAATGACTTTTGGATTGGGAGTCAACACAGTTAAAAATCCCCCACCTCCCCTTTTCCCCAATGCTTGCAAAACCTGATATATAAAAACTATAAAGAGTTTACAATCCCTAAAAATTATAGACACTTTTTTGAATTATCTCCCTCTACATTTGTGCATTGTGCATTTTCATTTTAGATGTATACTTTTTTCTTATATCATAACTTGAGTTTTCATTTTTCTCTTCATCTCGTAGACAAAAAAGAGATAAAAGGCATATAGATCACAACGAAATGAAAATTTAGAGTTTATGTATGGAAAAAATTAAATGCAATAAAAAATGTAAGTAAAAAAATTTATTCACACACTACAAATGAACACAAAAGTTTTGTTATCCAAGTTGGGAAAATTCCACTAGTTCAACCCCAATAGCATGGAATTTTATAAGAAAGAGATTTTTCTATTCATGTTTTAAAAAATGGATATGCATGCTTGAAACATGTTAAAGATGCAAATGACCTTTGGATCCAAACCTTATAAATAGAATAACAAAAGGTCATTAAATTCTCCAGTGAACGTGTGGTGGGATATTTACCCGAGTCAAACAAGCCATTATTTTGCCCATTTACAAAAAGCTGACCTAACAATCATAGAAGATTGTAAAGTGATTTATCATGCGTAACGGGCTATATTTTTGTAAGGAATGACTTATGGATTGGGAGTCAACACTCAGTTAACAATCCCCCGCCTCCTCCTTTTCTCTACGATTACAAAACCTGATATATAAAAACGAAAAATAGTTTACAATCCCTTAAAATTATTAACACTTTTTGGAATTATCTCTCTCTACATTTATTCATTGTGAATTTAAATTTTAGATCTATACTATTTTCTTAAATCAAAACTTCAGTTTTCACTTTTCCCTTCACCTCGTAGAAAAAAAAGAGATAAAAGGCAAATAGATCACAGCAAAATGAAAATTTTAGAGTTTATGTATGGAAAAAATTTAAAGCAATAAAAAAAAATGTAAGTAAATAAAATTTATTCACACACCACAAATGAACACAAAAGTTTTGTTACCCAAGTTTTCGAAATTCCTCTAGTTCAACAACCCCAATAGCTTTGAATTTTTTAAGAAAGAGATTTTTCTACACATGTTTTAAAAAATGGATATGCATGCTTGAAACATGTTAAAGATGCAAATGAACTATGGATCCAAACCTTTTAAAGAGAATAAAAAATGCTCTATAAATTCTCAAGTGAACGTGTGGTGGGATATTTCCTCGAGTCAAACAAGCCATTATTTTGCCCATTTACAAAAAGCTAGCGTAACGATCACAGTTGATTGTAAAGTTATTTTTCATGCGTAATGGGCTAAATTTTTTTAAGGAATGACTTATGGATTTGGAGTCAACACAATTAAAAATTCATCACCCCCCTTTTCCTCGACGATTGCAAAACCTGATATATAATAACTTAAAAGTGTTTACAATCCCTAAAAAGTATAGACACTTTTTTGAATTATCTCCCTCTAAATTTGAGCATTGTGCATATCCATTTTAGATGTATAATATTTTCTTAAATCAAAACTTGAGTTTTCACTTTTTCCTTCATCTTGTAGACAAAAAAGAGATAAAAGGAAAAATAGATCACAACGTAATGAAAATTTTAGAGTTTACGTGTGGAAAAAATTTAAAGAAATAAAATTATAAGTAAATAGAATGTATTCACACACCACAAATGAACTGAAAAGTTTTGTTGTCCAAGTTTGGGAAATTCCACTAGTTCAACCCCAATAGCTTAGAATTTTATAAGAAAGATATTTTTCTACACGTGTTTAAAAAATGGATATGCATGCTTGAAACATGTTAAAGATGCAAATGACCTATGGATCCAAACCTTTTAAATAGAATAACAAAAGCTCATTAAATTCTTAAATGAACGTGCGGTGCGATATTTACTCGAGTCAAAAAAGCCATTATTTTGCCCATTTACAAAAAGCAGACCTAACGATCATAGTTGATTGTAAAGTGATTTATCATGGGTAACGGGTTATATTTTTGTACGGAATGAGTTATGGATTGCGAGACAACGCTCAGTTAAAAATCCTCCACCTCCCCCTTTTCCCGATGATTGCAAAACCTGATATATAAAAACTAAAAAGAGTTTACAATCCCTAAAAATTAAAGACACTTTTTGGAATTATCTCTCTCTACATTTGTGCATTGTGCATTGTGCATTTCCATTTTAGACGTATACTTTTTTCTTAAATCAAAACTTGAGTTTTCACTTTTCCTTTCATCTCGTAGAAAAAAATGAGATAAAAGGACAATAGATCAGAACGAAATGAAAATTTTAGAGTTTATGTATGGAAAAAATTTAAAGCAATAAAAAATGTAAGCGAAAATTTTTTATTCACACACCACAAATGAACACAAAATTTTTGTTATCCAAGTTTGGGAAATTCCTCTCGTTCAACCCCAATAGCTTGGATTTTTATAAGAAAGAATTTTTTCTACACATGTTTTAAAAAATGGATATGCATGCTTGAAACATTTTAAAGATGCAAATGACCTATGGATCCAAACATTTTAAAAATAATTACAAACGTTCATTAAATTCTCAAGTGAACGTGCAGTTGGATATTTACTCGAGTCAAACAAGTCGTTATTTTGACCATTTACAAAAAGCTGACCTAATGATCATAGATGATTGTCAAGTGATTTATCATGCGTAACCAGCTATATTTTGTTAAGAAATGACTTATGGATTGGGAGTCTACACAGTTAAAAAACCCCCACCTCCCCCTTTTCCCGATGATTGGAAAACCTGATAAATAAAAACTAAAAAGAGTTTACAATCCCTAAAAATTGTAGAGTATTTTTGGAATTATCACCCACTACATTTTTGCATTCTGAATTTTAATTTTAGATGTATACCTTTTTCTTAAATCAAAACCTATGGATCCACACCTTTTAAAGAAAACAACAAACACTCTATAAATTCTCAAGTGACGTGTCGTGGGATATTTACCCGAGTCAAACAAGACATTATTTTGCCCATTGCAAAATGCTGACCTAATGATCATAGATGATTGTAAAGTGATTTATCATGTTTATCAGGCTATATTTTAGTAAGGAATGACATATGGGTTGGGAGTCAACACAGTAAAATAGCCTCTGCCTCTCCTTTTTTACGACAATTGCAAAACCTGATATATAAAAACTTTTAAGTGTTTACTATCCTTTAAAATTATAGAAACTTTTTGGAATTATCTCCGTCTATATTTGTGCATTGTTAATTTCCTTTTTAGATCTATACTTTTTTCTTAAATCAAAACTTAATTGTTCACTCGTGGACAAAAAAGAAATAAAAGGCAAATAGATCACAATGAAATGAAAATTTTAGAGTTTATGTATGGAAAAATTTTAATGCAATAAAAAATGTAAGTAAAGTAAATTTATGGACACACCACAAATGAACACAATAGTTTTGTTTTCCAAATTTGGGAAGTTCCACTAGTTCAACCCCAATAGCATGGAATTTTATAAGAAAGAGATTTTTCTACACATATTTTAAAAAATGGATATGAATGCTTGAAACAAGTTAAAGAATCAACTGACTTATGGATCCAAACCTTTTAAAGAGAATAACAAATGCTCATTAAATTCTCAAGTGAACGTGCGGTAGGATATTTACCTGAGTCAAACAAGACATTATTTTGCCCATTTAAAAAAATCTGACCAAACGATCATAGATGATTGTAAAGTGATTTATCTTGCGTTATGGGCTATATTTTTGTAAGGAATGACTTATGGATTGGGAGTCAACACTCAGTTAAAAATCCCCTGCCTCCCCCATTTCCCGATGATTGGAAAACCTGATATATAAAAACTAAACAGAGTTTATAATCCCTAAAAATTACAGATACTTTTTGGAATTATCTCTCTCTAAATTTTTCATTGTTCATTTCCATTTTAGATATATACTTTTTTCTTAAATCAAAACTTGAGTTTTAACTTTTTCCTTCATCTCGTAGAAAACAAGAGATAAAAGGCAAATAGATCACAACGAAATGAAAATTTAAGAGTTTATGTAAGGAAAAAATATAAAGAAATTACATATGTAAGTAAAGAAAATTTATTCACACACAACAAATGAACACAAAAGTTTTTTTATCCAAGTTTGGGAAATTCCTCTAGTTCAACCCCAATAGCTTGGAATTTGAAAAGAAAGAGATTTTTCTACACATGTTTTAAAAAATGGATATGCATGCTTGAAACATGTTAAAGATTCAAAAGACCTATGGATCCGAACCTTTTAAAGAGAATAACAAACGCTCATTAAATTCTCAAGTGAACGTGTGTTGGGATATTTACCCGAGTCAAATAAGCCACAATTTTCCCCATTTACAAAATGCTGACCTAACGATCATAGATGATTGTAAAGTGATTTATCATGCATAACGAGCTATATTTTTGCAAGTAATGACTTATGGATTGGGAGTCTACACTCAGTTAATTATCCCCAGCCCCTTTTCCCGACAATTGCAAAACCTGATATATAAAAACTAAAAAGAGTTTACAATCCCTAAAATTTACAGACACTTTTTGGAATTATCTCTCTCCACATTTTTGTATTTTTCATTTCCTTTTTAGATGTATACTTTTTTCTTAAATGAAAACATGAGTTTTCACTTTTCCCTTCATTTCGTTTACAAAAAAGAGATAAAATGCAAATAGATCACAACGAAATGAAAATTTTAGAGTTTATGTATGGAAAAATTTAAAGCATTAACAACTGTAAGTAAAAAAAAATTTATTCACACACCACAAATGAACATAAAAATTTTGTTATCCAAGTTTGGGAAATTCCTCTAATTCAACCCCAATAGCTTGGAATTTTATAAGAAAGAGATTTTTTTACACATGTTTTGAAAAAGGGATATGCATGCTTGAAACATGTTAAATATGAAAATGACCTATAGATCCAAACCATTTAAAGAGAATGGCGATTGCCCTATAAATTTTCAAGTGAGCGTGCGGTGGGATATTTACCCGAGTCAAACAAGCCATTATTTTGCCAATTTACAAAAAGCCGACCTAACAATTATAGATGATGGTGGAGTGATTTATTATGCATAACGGGCTAAATTTTTTTAAGGAATGACTGATGGATTGGGAGTCAACACAGTTAAAAATCCCCCACCTCCCCTTTTTCCCAACGATTGCAAAACCTGATATATAGAGATTATAAGGAGTTTACAATCCCTAAAAATTATAGACACTTTTTTGAATTATCTCCCTCTACATTTGTGCATTGTGCATTTTAATTTTAGATGTATACTTTTTTCTTAAATCAAAACTTTACTTTTAATTTCTGTCTTCATCTCGTAGACAAAAAAGAGATAAAAGGCAAATAGATCACAACGAAATGAAAATTTTAAAGTTTATGTATGGAAAAATTTTTAAACAATAACAAATATAAGTAAATGAAATTTATCCACACACCACAAATGAACACAAAAGTTTTGTTATCCAAGTTGGGGAAATTCCACTAGTTCAACCAATAGCTTGGAATTTTATAAGAAAGAGATTTTTCTACACATGTTTTAAAAAATGGATATGCATGCTTGAAACATGTTCAAGTTGCAAATGACCTATGGATCCAAACCATATAAATAGAATAACAAAAGGTTATTAAATTCTCAAGTGAACGTGCGGTGGGATATTTGCCCGAGTCAAACAAGCCATTATTTTTCACATTTACAAAAAGCTGACCTAACGATCATAGATGATTATAAAGTGATTTATCATGCGTAACGGGCTATATTTTTCTAAGGAATGACTTATGGATTGGGAGTCAACACTCAGTTAACACTCCCCTGCCTCCTCCTTTTCTCGACGATTGCAAAACCTGATATAAAACAACGTCAAAGTGTTTACAATTCCTTAAAATTAGGAACACTTTTTGGAATTATCTCTCTATACATTTGTGCATTGTGTATTTCAATTTTAGATGTATACTATTTTCATAAATCAAAACTTGAGTTTTCACTTTTCCCTTCTTCTCGTAGACAAAAAAGAGATAAAAGGCAAGTAGATCAAAATGAAATGAAAATTTTAGAGTTTATGTATGGAAATAATTTAAAGCAATAATAAATGTAAGGAAATAAAATTTATTCACACACCAAAAATTAACTCAAAAGTTTTGTTATCAAAGTTTGGAAAATTCCACTAGTTTGGTGTTCATTTGTAGTGTGTGAATAAATTTTCTTTTCTTACATTTGTATTGCTTTAATTTTTTTTCCAAACATAAACTCTAAAATTTTCATTTCGTTGTGATCTATTTACCTTTTATCTCTTTTTTGTCTATGAGATGAAGGGAATGGTGAAAACTCATGTTTTGATTTAAGAAAAAAGTATATATCTAAAATGGAAATGCAGAATTTTCAAATGTAGAGAGAGATAATTCTAAAAAGTGTCTATGATTTTTATGGATTTTAAACTCTTTTTAGTTTTTATATATTAGGTTTGCCATCGTCGAAAAAAGGGGGAGCCGGAGGATTTTTAACTGAGTGTTGACTCCCAATCCATAAGTCATTCCTTACAAAAATATAGCCCGTTACGTATTATGAATTACTCTACCATCATCTATGATCATTAGGTCTAATTTTTTTAAATGGAAAAAATAATGGCTTGTTTGACTTGGGTAAATATCCCACCACACGTTAACTTGAGTATTTAATGAGTGTTTGTTATTCTCTTTAAAAAGTTTGGATCCAAAGGTCATTTGCATCTTTAACAAGTTTGAAGCATGCATATCCATTTTTTAATACATGTGTAGAAAAATCTCTTTCTTATAAAATTTCAAGCTATTGGGGTTGTTGAACTAGTGGAATTTCCAAAACTTGGATAAGAAAACTTTTGTGTTAATTTGTGGTGTGTGAATAAGTTTTCATTAATTAAATTTGTTATTCCTTTAAATTTTTTCCGTACATGAGCTCCAAAATTTTCATTTCATTGTGATATATTTTCCTTTTATCTCTTTTTTGTCTACGAGATGAAGGGAAAGGTGAAAACTCAAGTTTTGATTTCAGAAAAAGTATACATCTAAAATGGAAATGCCCAATGCATAGATGTAGAGAGATATAATTCCAAAAAGTGTCTGTAATTTTTAGGAATGAAAACTCTTTTTAGTTTTCATATATCAGGTTTTGCCATTGTTGGGAAAAAGGGGTGGCGGGGGATTTTTAGGTGAGTGTTAACTTCCAATCCATAAATCATTCCTTAAAAAAAATTTAGCCTGTTAAGCATGATAAATCACTTTACAATTATCTATGATTGTTAGGTCAGGTTTTTGTAAATGGGTAAAATAATGGCTTGTTTGACTCGGGTAAATATCCCATCGCATGTTCACTTGTGAATTTAATTTGTATTTTTTATTCTCTTTAAAAGGTTTTTATACGTATGTCATTTCCATCTTTAACATGTTTCAAGCATACACATCAATCTTTTAAAAAAAGTGTGGAAAAATCTCTTTCTTATAAAATTCAAAGCTATTGAGGTTGTTAAACTAGTGGAATTTCCCAAACATGGATAGCAAAACTTTTGAGTTCATTTGTGGTGTGTGAATAAATTTTCTTTACTTACATTTGTTATTACTTAAAATTTTTTCCCTACAAAACTTTAAAATTTTCATTTTGTTGTGATCTATTTGCCTTTTATCTCTTATTTGTCTACAAGATGAAGGAAAAAGTGAAAACTAAAGTTTTGATTTAAGAAAAAAGTATGCATCTAAAATGGAAATGCACAATGCACCAATGTAGAGAGAGATAATTCCAATAAGTATCTATAATTTTTTGGGATTATAAACTCTTTTTAGTTTTTATATATCAAGTTTTGCCATATCGTGAAAAAGGGGAGTCGGGGGATTTTTAACTGAGTATTGACTCCCAATCCAAAAGTCATTCCGTACAAAAATAAAGCCCATTATGCATGATAAATCACTTTAAAATGACCTATGATCGTTAGGTCAGCTTTTTGTAGATGGGCAAAATAATGGCTTGTTTGACTTGGTTAAATATCCCACCGCACGTTCACTTGAGAATTTAATGAGCATTTGTTATTATCTTTAAAAGGTTTAGATCTATAGGTCATTTTTTTCTTTAACATGTTTCAAGCATGCATATCCATTTTTTAAAACATGTGTAGAAAAATCTCTTTCTTATAAAATTCCAAGCTATTGAAGTTGTTGAATTAGTGGAATTTCCCAAACTTGGATAACAAAAATTTTGGGTTCATTTGTGGTGTGTGAATAATTTTTTTTTTACTTACATTTTTTATTGTTTAAAATTTTTACCAAACATAAGCTCTAAAATTTTCATTTCGTTGTGATATATTTGCCTTTTATCCATTTTTTGTCTACGAGATAAAGGGAAAAGTGAAAACTCATGTTTTGATTTAAGAAAAAAGTCTACATCTAAAATGGAAATGAACAATGCTCAAATTTAGAGAGAGATAATTCCAAAAAATGTCTGTAAATTTTAGGGATGTAAACACTTTTTAGTTTTTATTTATCCAGTTTTGCAATCGTCGGTAAAAGGGGGATGTGGGGGATTTTTAACTGAGTGTTGTCTCCCAATCCATTAGTCATTCCTTACAAAAATATAGCCCATGATGTATCATAAATTACTTTACAATCATCTATGATCGTTAGGTAAGCTTTTTGTAAATGGGCAAAATAATGGCTTGTTTGTCTCTAGTAAATATCCCACCGCACATTCACTTGAGAATTTAATGAGCGTTTGTTATTCTCTTTAAAAGGTTTGGATCCATAGGTCATTTGAATCTTTAACATATTTCATGCATGCATATCATTTTTTAAAACATGTGTAGAAATATCTCTTTCTTATAAAATTGCAAGCTATGGGGGGTGGGGGGTTGAACTACTGGAATTTCCCAAACATGGATACCAAAACTTTTCGGTTCATTTGTGGTGTGTGAATAATTGTTTTTACTTACATTTTTTATTGCTTAAAATTTTTACCATATATAAACCTTAAAATTTTCATTTCGTTGTGATCTATTTGCCTTTTATCTCTTTTTTGTCTATGAGATGAAGGGAAAAGTGAAAACTCAAGTTTTGATTTAAGAAAAAAGTATACATCTAAAAAGGAAATGTACAATACACAAATGTAGAAGGGGGGGGGGGGGGTGTGGGTTGAACTACTGGAATTTCCCAAACTTGGATAACAAAAATTTTTGATTCATTTGTGGTGTGTGAATAATTGTTTTTACTTACATTTTTTATTGCTTAAAATTTTTACCATATATAAACTTTAAAATTTTCATTTCATTGTGATCTATTTGCCTTTTATCTCTTTTTTGTCTACGAGATGAAGGGAAAAGTGAAAACTCAAGTTTCGATTTAAGAAAAAAGTATACATCTAAAAAGGAAATGTACAATACACAAATGTAGAGAGAGATAATTCAAAAAAGTGTCTGTAATTTTTAGGGGTTGTAACTCTTTTTAATTTTTAAATATATCAGGTTTTGCCATCGTCGGGAAAAGGGGGAGGCGATGATTTTTAACTGAGTGTTGACTTCCAATCTATAAATCATTCCTTACAAAAATATTGCCCATTACGCATGATAAATCACTTTACAATCATCTATGATCCTTAGGTCAGCTATTTGTAAATGGGAAAAATAATGGCTTGTTCGACTAGGGTAAATTTCCCACCGAACGTCCTCTTGAGAGTTTAATGAGCGTTTGTTATTATCTTTAAAATGTTTGGATCCATACATAATTTTCATCTTTAACATGTTACAAGCATGCATATCCATTTTTTAAAACATGTGTAGAGAAGTCTATTTCTTATAAAATTTAAAGCTATTGGGGTTGTCGAACTAGTGGAATTTCCCAAACATGGATAACAAAACTTTTGTGTTCATTTGTGGTGTGTGAATAAATTTTCTTTTCTTAAATTTGTTATTGCTTTAAAAATTTTCCATACATAAACTCTAAAATTTTCATTTCGTTGTGATCTATTTGCCTTTTATCTCTTTTATGTCTACGAGATGAAGGGAAAAGTGAAAACTCAAGTTTTGATTTAACAAAAAACTTTACACCTGAAATGGAAATGCTAAATGCACAAATGTAGATATAGATAATTCCAAAAAGTGTCTGTAATTTTTTGGGATTGTAAACTCTTTTTAGTTTTTATATATCAGGTTTTGGCATCATCGGGAAAAGGGGAAGGCGGGGGATTTTTAACTGAGTGTTGATTCCCAATCCATAAGTCTTTCCATACTAATATATAGCCTGTTATGCATGATAAATCACTTTACAAGCATGTATGATCATTGGGTGAACTTGATGTAAATGGGCAAAATAAAGACTGGTTTGACTCGGGTAAATATCCCACCGCAAGTTCACTTGAGAATTTAATGAGCATTTTTTATTCTCTTTAAAAGGTTTGGATCCATAGGTCGTTTGAATCTTTAAGATGTTTCAAGCATGCATATCCATTTTTTAAAGCATGTGTAGAAAAATCTTTTTCTTATAAAATTCCTAGCTATTGGGGTTGAACTAGTGGAATTTCCAAAACTTGGATAACAAAACTTTTCTGTTCATTGGTGGTTAGTGAATTAATTTTCTTTACTTAAATTTGTTATTACTTTAAAGTTCTTCCATACATAAACTCTAAAATTTTCATTTCGTTGTGATCCTTTTGCCTTTTATCACTATTTTGTCTACGAGATGAAGGAAAAAATTAAAACTCGAGTGTTGATTGAAGAAAAAAGTATACATCAAAAATGGAAATGCAAAATGCACAAATGTAGAGAGAGATAATTCCAAAAAGAGTGTGTACTTTTTAGGGATTTTAAACTCTTTTTAATTTTTATATATCAGGTTTCGACATTGTCGGGAAAAGGGGGAGGTGGGGGATTTTTAACTGGGTGTTGACTTCCAATCTATAAGTCATTCCTTACAAAAATATAGCCCATTAATCATGTAAATCACTTGAGAATAATCAATGATCGATAGGTCAGCTTTTTGAAAATGGGCTAAATAATGGCTTGTTTGACTAGGGTAAATATCCCACCGCACGTTCACTTGAGAATTTAATTAGCGTTTGTTATTATCTTTAAAAGTTTTGCATCCATAGGTCCTTTGCATCTTTAACATGTTTCAAGCATGCATATCCATTTTTTAAAACATGTGTAGAAAAGTCTTTCTTATAAAATTCCAAGCTATTGGAGTTGGTGATCTAGCAGAATTTCCAAAACTTGGATAACAAAACTTTTGTGTTCATTTGTGGTGTGTGAATAAATTTTCTTTACTTACATTTTTTATTGCTTTAAATTTTTTCCATGCATAAACTCTAGAATTTTCATTTCATTTTGATCCTTTTGCCTTTTATCTGTTTTTTGTCTACGAGATGAAGGGAAAAGTGAAAACTCAAGTTTTGATTTAAGAAAAAAGTATACATCTAAAATGGAAATATACAATGCACAAATACAGAGAGAGATAATTCAAAAAATTTTCTGTAATTTGTAGGGGTTGGAAACTCTTTTTAATTTTTATATATATCAGGTTTTGCCATCGTCGGGAAAAGGGGGAGGCGGAGGATTTTTAACTGAGTGTTGACTCCCAATCTATAAGTCATTGCTTACAAAAATATAGCCCGTTATGCATGTTAAATCACTTTACAATCATCTATGATCGTTAGGTCAGCTATTTGTAAATGAGCAAAATAATGGCTTGTTTGACTCGGGTAAATATCCCGCCAAATGTCCTCTTGAGAATTTAATGAGCATTTGCTATTATCTTTAAAACGTTTGGATCCATAGGTCATTGCCAACTTTAACATGTTACAAGCATGCATATCCATTTTTTAAAACTTGTGTAAAAAAGTCTATTTCTTATAAAAATCAAAGCTATTGGGGTTGTCGAACTAGTGAAATTTCCCAAACTTGGATAACCAAACTTTTGAAAGTTAAATTTTTTTTTCTTAAATTTGCTATTGCTGTAAATTTTTTGCATACATAAGCTCTAAAATTTTCATTTCGTTGTGATCTATTTGCCTTTTATCTCTATTTACTCAAGTATTGATTTAACAAAAAAGTTTACATCAAAAATGGAAATGCAAATTGCACAAATGTAGAGGGAGATAATTCCAAAAAGTGTCTGTAGTTTTTTGGGATTTAAACTCTTTTTAGTTTTTATATATCAGGTTTTGGCATCATCGGGAAAAGGGGAAGGCGGGGGATTTTTAACTGAGTGTTGACTCCCAATCAATAAGTCGTTCCATAAAAATGTATAGAATGTTATGCATGATAAATCACTTTACAATCATGTATGATCGTTAGGTATGCATAGGTCATTTGCAGCTTTAACATGTTTCAAGCACGCATATCCATTTTTTAAAGCATGTGCAGAAAAATCTTTCTTATAAAATTCCAAGCTATTGGGGTTGAACTAGTGGAATTTCCAAAACTTGGATAACAAAAATTTTCTGTTCATTGGTGGTTTGTGAATAAATATTCTTTACTTAAATTTGTTATTTTTTTAATGTTCTTCCATACATAAACTCTAAAATTGTCATTTCATTGTGATCTTTTTGCTTTTTATCTCTTTTTTGTCTACGAGATGAAGGAAAAAATTAAAACTCAAGTGTTGATTTAAGAAAAAAGTATACATAAATAATGGAAATGCACAATGCACAAATGTAGAGAGAGATAATTCCAAAAAGTGTCTGTAATTTTTAGGGATTGTAAACTTTTTTTAATTTTTATATATCAGGTTTCGACATCGTCGGGAAATGGGGGAAGCGGGGGATTTTTAACTGAGTGTTGACTCCCAATCTATAAGTCCTTCCTTACAAAAATATAGCCCATTACTCTTGATAAATCACTTGAAAATAATCTATGATCGTTTGGTCAGCTTTTTGAAAATGGGCTAAATAATGACTTGTTTAACTAGGGTAAATATCCCACCGCACGTTCACTTGAGAATTTAATGAGCGTTTGTTATTATCTTTAAAACTTTTGGATCCATAGGTCTTTTGCATCTTTAACATGTTTCAAGCATGCATATCCATTTTTTAAAAATGTGTAGAAAAGTCCCTTTCGTATAAAATTCCAAGCTATTGGAGTTGGTGATCTAGTAGAATTTCCAAAACTTGGATAACAAAACTTTTGTGTTCATTTGTGGTGTGTGAATAAATTTTCTGTACTTACATTTTTTAGTGCTTTAAATTTTTTCCATGCATAAACTCTAAAATTTTTATTTTGTTGTGATATATTTGCCTTTTATCTCTTTTTTGTCTACGAGATGAAGGGAAAAGTGAAAACTCAAGTTTTGATTTAAGAAAAAAGTATACATCTAAAATGGAAATGTACAATGCACAAATGCAGAGAGAGATAATTAGAAAAAGTGTCTGTAATTTTTAGGGGTTGTAAACTCTTTTTAATTTTTATATATATCAGGTTTTGCCATCGTCGGGTAAAGGGGGAGGCGGAGGATTTTTAACTGAGTATTGATTCCCAATCTATAAGTCATTCCTTACAAAAATATAGCCCGTTACATATGATAAATCACTCTACAACCATCTATAAATGTTAGGTTAGCTATTTGTAAATGACCAAAATAATGGCTTGTTTGACTCAGGTAAATATCCCACTGAACGTCCTCTTGAGAATTTAATGAGCATTTGTTATTATCTTTAAAATGTTTGGATCCATAGGTCACTTGCATCTTTAACACGTTACAAGCATGCATATCCACTTTTTAAAACATGGGTAGAAAAGTCTCTTTCTTATCAAATTCAAAGCTATTGGGGTTGTCAAACTAGTGAAATTTCCAAAACTTGGATAACAAAACTTTTCACAGTTAAATTTTCTTTTCTTAAATTTGTTATTGCTTTAAATTTTTTCAATACATAAGCTCTAAAATTTTCATTTCGTTGTGATCTTTTTGCCATTTATCTCTTTTTTGTCTACGAGATGAAGGGAAAAATGAAAACTCAAGTTTTGATTTAACAAAAAAGTTTACATAAAAATTGGAAATTCAAAATGCACAAATGTAGAGAGAGATAATTCGAAAAAGTTTCTGTAATTTTTTAAGATTTTAAACTCTTTTTAGTTTTTATATATCAGGTTTTGGCATTGTTGGAAAAAGGGGAAGGCGGGGAATTTTTAACTGAGTGTTGACTGCCAATCCATAAGTCATTCCATATAAATATATAGCATGTTATGCATGATAAATCACTTTACAATCATGTATGATCGTTTGGTCAACTTGGTGTAAATGGGTAAAATAATAGCTGGTTTGACTCGGCTAAATATCCCACCGCAAGTTCACTTGAGAATTTAATGAGCGCTAATTATTCTCTTTAAAAGGTTTGGATCCATAGGTCGTTTGCATCTTTAAAATGTTTCAAGCATGCATATCCATTTTTTAAAGCATGTATAGAAAAATCTCTTTCTTATAAAATTCCTAGCTATTGGGGTTGAACTAGTGAAATTTCCAAAACTTGGATAACAAAACTTTTTTGTTCACTGGTGGTTTGTGAACAAATTTTCTTTACTTACATTTGTTATTTCCTTAAATTTCTTCCATACATTAACTCTAAAATTCTCGTTTCATTGTGGTCTTTTTGCTTTTTATCTCTTTTCTGCCAACGAGATGAAGGAAAGACATTAAAACTCAAGTGTTGATTTAAGAAAAGAGTATACATAAAAAATGGAAATGCAGAATGCAAAAAGGTAGAGAGAGATAATTCCAAAAAGTGTTTGTAATTTTTAGGGATTGTAAACTCTTTTTAATTTTTATATATCAGGTTTCGCCATCGTCGGGAAAAGGGGGAGGCGGGGGATTTTTAACTGAGTATTGACTTTGAAACTATTAGTCATTTCTTAAAAAAATATAGCCCGTTACGCATGATAAATCACTTGAGAATAATCTATGATCGTAAGGTCAGCTTTTTGAAAATGGGCAAAATAATGGCTTGTTTGACTAGGGTAAATATCCCACCACGCGTTCACTTGAAAATTTAATGAGTGTTTGTTATTATCTTTAAAAGTTTTGGATCCATAGGTCTTTTGCAGCTTTAACATGTTTCAAGCATACATATCCATTTTTTTTAAAAATGTATACAAAAGTCTCTTTCTTATAAAATTCCAAGTATTAGAGCTGTTGATCTAGTCGAATTTCCAAAACTTGGATAACAAAACTTTTGTGTTCATTTGTGGTGTGTGAATAAATTTTATTTTCTTAAATTTGTTATTGCTTTCAATTTTTTCCTTACATAAAATCTAAAATTTTCATTTCGTTGTGATCTATTTGCCTTTTATCTCTTTTTTGTCTACGAGATGAAGGGAAAAGTGAAAACTCAAGTTTTGTTTTAACAAAAAAGTTTACATCTAAAATGGAAATGCAAAATGCACAAATGTAGAGAGAGATAATTCCAATAAGTGTCTCTAATTCTTTGGGATGGTAAACTCTTTTTAGTTTTTATATATCGGGTTTTGGCATCATCGGGAAATGGGGAAAGCCAGGGATTTTTAACTGAGTGTTGACTCCCAATCAATAAGTTATTCCATATAAATATATAGCATGATATGCATGATAAATCAGTTTACAATCATGTATGATCGTTAGTTCAGCTTGATGTAAATGGGCAAAATAATTGCTGGTTTGACTCGGTTACATATCCCACCACAAGTTCACTTGAGAATTTAATGAGCATTTTTTATTCTCTTTAAAAAGTTTGGATCCATAGGTCATTTGCTTCTTTAACATGTTTCAAGCATACATATCCATTTTTTAAAGGATGTGTAGAAAAATCTCTTTTTTATAACATTCCAAGCTATTGGAGTTGAACTAGTGGAATTTCTAAAACTTGGATAACAAAACTTTTCTCTTCATTGGTGGTTTGTGAATAAATTTTCTTTACTTAAATTTGTTATTTCTTTAAACTTCTTCCATACATAAAATCTAAAATTTTCATTTCATTGTGATCTTTTTGCATTTTATCTCTTTTTTGCTTACGAGATGAAGGAAAAAAAATTAAAACTCAATTGTTGATTTAAGAAAAGAGTATACATAAAAAATGGAAATGCACAATGTAAAAAAGTAGAGAGAGATAATTTCAAAAATTTTATGTAATTTTTAGGGATTGTAAACTCTTTTTAATTTTTATATATCAGGTTTCGCCATCATCGGGAAAAGGGGGAGGCGGGCGATTTTTAACTGAGTATTGACTTTGAAACTATAAGTCATTCCTTACAAAAATATAGCCCGTTACACAAGATAAATAACTTGAGAATAATCTATGATCGTAAGGTCAGCTTTTTGAAAATGGGCAAAATAATGGCTTGTTTGACTAGGGTAAATATCCCACTACGCGTTCACTTGAGAATTTAATGAGTGTTTTCTATTATCTTTAAAAGTTTTGGATCCATAGGTCTTTTGCATCTTTAACATGTTTCAAGCATACATATCCGTTTTTTAAAAAATGTGTAAAAAAGTCGCTTTCTTATAAATTCCAAGCAATTGGAGTTGTTGATCTAGTCGAATTTCCAAAACTTGGATAACAGAACTTTTGTTTTCATTTGTGGTGTGTGAATAAATTTTCTTTTCTTAAATTTGTTATTGCTTTCAATTTTTTCGATACATAAACTCCAAAATTTTCATTTCGTTGTAATCTATTTGCCTTTTATCTCTTTTTTGTCTACGAGATGAAAAGAAAAGTGAAACTCAAGTTTTGTTTTAACAAAAAACTTTACATCTAAAATGGAAATACAAAATGCACAAATGTAGAGAGAGATAATTCCAATAAGTGTCTCTAATTCTTTGGGATGGTAAACTCTTTTTAGTTTTTATATATTGGGTTTTGGCATCGTTGGGAAAAGGGGAGAGCCGGGGATTTTAAACTGAGTGTTGACCCCCATTCAATAAGTTATTCCATACAAATATTTAGCATGTTATGCATGATAAATCAGTTTACAATCATGTATGATCGTTAGTTCAGCTTGATGTAAATGGGCAAAATAATGGCTGGTTTGACTTGGCTAAATATCCCACCGCAAGTTCACTTGAGAATTTAATGAGCGTTTATTATTCTCTTTACAAGGTTTGGATCCATAGGTCATTTGTATCTTTAACATGTTTCAAGCAAGCATATCCATTTTTTAAAGGATGTGTTGAAAAATCTCTTTCTTATAACATTCCAAACTATTGGGGTTGAACTAGTGGAATTTCTAAAACTTGGATAACAAAACTTTTCTTTTCATTGGTGGTTAGTGAATAAATTTGCTTTACTTAAATTTGTTATTTCTTTAAAGTTCTTCCATACATAAACTCTAAAATTTTCATTACACTGTGATCTTTTTGCCTTTTATCTCTTTTTTGTCTACGAGATGAAGCAAAAAATTAAAACTCAAATGTTGATTTAAGAAAAAACGTAGACATAAAAAATGGAAATGCACAATGCACAAATGTAGAGAGAGATAATTCAAAAAAGTTTCTGTAATTTTTTGGGATTGTAAACTCTTTTTAACTTTTATATATCAGGTTTCGCCATCGTCGGAAAAAGGGGGAGGACGGGGATTTTTAACTGAGTATTGACTCTCAATCTATAAGTCATTCCTTAAAAAAATATAGCCCGTTACACATGATAAATCACTTGAAAATAATGTATGATCATTAGGTCAGCTTTTTGAAAATGGGCAAAATAATGGCTTGTTTGACTAGGGTAAATATCCCACTGCGCGTTCACTTGAGAATTTAATGAGCGTTAGTTATTATCTTTAAAAGTTTTGGATCCATAGGTCTTTTGCATCTTTAACATGTTTCAAGCATGCATATCCATTTTTTTAAAAATGTGTAGAAAAGTCTCTTTCTTATAAAATTCCAAGCTATTGGGGTTGTTGATCTAGTTGAATTTCCAAAACTTGGACAAGAAAATTTTTGTGTTCATTTGTTGTGGGTGAATAAATATTAGTTACATACATTTGTTATTGCTTTTAATTTTTTCCACATATAAACTCTAAAATTTTCATTTCGTTGTGATCTATTTGCCTTTTATCTCTTTTTTGTCTACGAGATTAAGGGAAAAGTGAAAACTCAAATTTTGATTTAATTCCAAAAAGTGTCTTTAATTTTTAGGGATAGTAAATTCATTTTAGTTTTTATTTATCAGGTTTTGCCATCGTTGGGAAAAGGGGGAGGCAGGGGATTTTTAACTGAGAGTTGACTCCCAATCCATAAGTCATTCCTTACAAAAATATAGCCCGTTACGCATTATAAATCACTTTACAATCATTCATGATTGTTAGGTCAGCTTTTTGTAAATGGGCAAAATAATGGCTTCTTTGACTCGGGTAAATATCCCACTGCATGTTCACTTGTGAATTTAATGAGTGTTTGTTATTCTCTTTTAAAGGTTTGGATCCATAGGTCATTTGTATCTTTAAGATGTATCAAGCATGCATATCTATTTTTTAAAAAGTGTGAAGAAAAATCTCTTTCTTATAAAATTCCAAGCTATTGGGGTTGTTGAACTAGTGAAATTTCCCAAACTTGGATAACAAAACTTTTGTGTTCATTTGTGGTGTGTTAATAAAATTTCTTTACATACATTTGTTATTGCTTTAAATTTTTTCCATACATAAACTCTAAAATTTTCATTTCGTTGTGATCTATTCGCCTTTTTTCTCGTTTTTTGTCTACGAGATGAAGGGAAAGATGAAAACTCAAGTTTTTATTTGAGAAAAAAGTATATATCTAAAATTGAAATGCACAATGCACAAATGTAGAGAGAGATAATTCCAAAAATTGTTTGTAAATTTTAGGAATTGTAAACTCTTTGTAGTTTTTATATATCAGGTTTTGCCATCATCGGGAAAAGGGGGAGGCGGAGTATTTTTAATTGATTGTTGACTCCCAATTCATAACTCATTACTTAGGAAAATATAGCCCGTTACACATGACAAATTATTTTACAATCATCTATGTTCTTTCGGTCAGCTTTTGTAATTGGGCAAACTAATGGCTTGTTTGACTCGGGTAAATATCCCACCGCACGTTCACTTGAGAATTTGATGAGAGTGTGTTATTCTCTTTAAAAGGTATGGATCCATAGGTCATTTCCATCTTTAACATGTTTCAAGCATGCATATCCATTTTTTAAAGCATGTGTAGAAAAATCTCGTTCTAATTAAATTCCAAGATATTGGGGTTGTTGAACTAGTGGAATTTCCCAGACTTGGATAACAAAACTTTTGTGTTCATTTGTGGCTTGTGAATAAATTTTATTTTCTTACATTTTTTATTGCTTTAAATTTTTTCCATACGTAAACTCTAAAATTTTCATTTCGTTGTGAACTATTTGCCTTTTATGTCTTTTTTGTCTACGAGATGAAGGGAAAAGTGAAAACTAAAGTTTTGATTAATGAAAAAAGTGCAAATCTAAAATGGAAATTCACAATGCAAAAATATATAGAGAGATAATTAAAAAAAGGGTCTGTAATTTTTAGGGATTGTAAACACTTTTTAGTTTTTATATATTAGGTTTTGCCATTGTCGAGAAAAGGGGGAGGCGGAGAATTTTTTAATGAATGTTGATTCCCAATCCATAACTCATTACTTACAAAAATATAGCCTGTTACGCATGATAAATCACTATACATTCATCTATGATCGTTAGGTCAGATTTTTGTAAATGGGCAAAATAATGGCTTGTTTGACTCGGGTAAATATCCCACCGCATGTTCACTTGAGAATTTAATGAGCGTTTGTTATTCTCTTTAAAAGGTTTGGATCCATACCTCATTTGCCTCTTTACAATGTTTCAAGCATGCATATCCATCTTTTAAAACATGTGTACAAAAATCTCTTTCTGATAAAATTCCAAGCTATTGGGGTTGTTGAACTAGTGGAATTTCCCAAACTTGGATAAGAAAAATTTTGTGTTCATTTGTAGTTTGTGAATAAATTTTATTTACTTACATTTTTTAGTGCTTAAAATTTTTTCTATACATAAACTCTAAAAATTTCATTGCGTGGTGAACTATTTGCCTTTTATGTCTTTTTTGTCTATGAGATGAAGGGAAAAGTGAAAACTCGTGTTTTGATTTATGAAAAAAGTATACATCTAAAATGGAAATGCACAATGCACAAATATACAGAGAGATAATTCAAAAAAAGTTCTATAATTTTTAGGGATTGTAAACTCTTTTTAGTTTTTATATATCAGGTTTTGCCATCGTCGGGAAAAGGGGGAGGCGGGGGATTTTTAATTGATTGTTGACTCCCAATCCATAACTCATTGCTTAAAAAAATATAGCCCGTTATGCATGATAAATCACTCTATATTCATCTATGACTGTTAGGTCAGCTTTTTGTAAATGGGCAAAAATAATGGCTTGTTTGACTCGGGTAAATATCCCATCGCACGTTCACTTCAGAATTTAATGAACGTTTTTAATTATCTTGAAAAGGTTATGGTCCATAGGTCATTTGAATCTTTTAAATGTTTCAAGCATGCATATCCATTTTTTGAAACATGTGTAGAAAAATATCTTTCTTATAAAATTCCAAGCTATTGGGGTTGAACTAGAGGAATTTCCTTAACATGGATAACAAAAATTTTGTCTTCATTTGTCGTGTGTGAATAAATTTTCTTCACTTTCATTTGTTATTGCATTAAATTTTTTCCATACATAAACTCTAAAATTTTCATTTTGTTGTGATCTATTTGCCTTTCATTTCTTTTTGGTCTACGAGATGAAGGGAAAAGTGAAAACTCAAGTTTTGATTTAAGAAAAAAGTATACATCTAAAATGGAAATGCACAATGCACAAATTTAGAGAGAGAAAATTCCAAAAAGTGTCTGTAATTTTTAGGGATTGTAAACTCTTTTTAGTTTTTAAATATCAGGTTTTTCCATTGTCGGGAAAAGGGGTAAGTAATGGCTTGTTTGACTCGGGTAAATATACCACCGCACGTTCACTTCAGAATTTAATGAGTTTTTGTTATTCTCTTTAAAAGGTTTGGATCCATAGGTCATTTGTATCTATAACATGTTTCAAGCATGCATATCCATTTTTTAAAACATGTGTAGAAAAATCTCTTTCTTATAAAATTCCAAGCTATTGGGGTTGCTGAACTAGTGAAATTTCCAAAACTTGGATAACTAAACTTTGATGTTCATTTTTTGTGTGTGAATAAATTTTCTTTACTTACATTTTTTATTGCTTTTAATTTTTTCCATACATAAACTGTAAAATTTTCATTTCGTTGTGAACTATTTGCCTTTTTTTTTTTTTTTTGTCTACGAGATGAAGGGAAAAGTGAAAACTCAAGTTTTGATTTAAGATAAAAGTATACATCTAAAATGGAAAAGCACAATGCACAGATGTTGAGAGAGATGATTCCAAAAAGTATCTATAATTTTTAGGGATTGTAAACTCTTTTTAGTTTTTATATATCAGGTTTTCCCATTGTCGGGAAAAGGGGTAGGCGGGGGATTTCTAACTGAGTGTTGACTCCCAATCCATAAGTCATTCCCTAGAAAAATATAGCCTGTACTCCTGATAAATCATTTTACAATCATCTATGATCGTTAGGTCAGCTTTTTGTAAATGGCTAAAATAATGGCTTGTTTGACGCGGGTAAATATCCCACAGCATGTTCACTTGAGAATTTAATGAGTGCTTATTATTCTCTTTAAAGGGTTTGGATCTGTAGGTCATATGCATATTTAACATGTTTCAAGCATGCATATCCATTTTTTAAAACATGTGCAGAAAAATCTCTTTCTTATAAAATTCTAACTTATTGGTGTTGTTGAACTAGTGGAATTTCCCAAACTTGGATAACAAAACTTTTGTGTTCATTTGTAGTGTGTGAATAAATTTTTTCCATTCATGAACTCTGAAATTTTCATTTCGTCGTGATCTATTTGCCTTTTATCTCTTTTTTGTCTATGAGAGGAAGGGAAAAGAGAAAACTCAAGTTTTGATTTAAGAAAAAAGTAAACATCTAAGAAGAAATGCACAATGCACAAATGTAGAGAGAGATAATTCCAAAAGGTGTATTTTTAGAGATTGTAAACTCTTTTTAGTTTTTATATATATGGTTTTTCCATCATTGGGAAATGGGGGAGGTGGGGGATTTTTAACTCAGTGTTGAATCCCAACCCATAAGTCACTTTACAATCATCTATGATCGTTAGGTCTGCTTTTTGTAAATGGTAAAAATAATGGCGTGTTTGACTCAGGTAAATATCCCACCGCACGTTCCCTTGAGAATTTAATGAGCGTTTGTTATTCTCTTTAAAATATTTGAATGCATAGGTCATTTGCAACTTTAACATGTTTCAAGCATGCATATCAATTTTTAAAATGTGTGTAGAAAAATGTCTTTCTTATAAAATTCCAACCTATATGGGTTTTAGAACTAGTGGAATTTCCCAAAGATGGATAACAAAACTTTTGTGTTCATTTATGGAGTGTGAATAAATTTTCTTTACTTACATTTGTTATTGCTTTAAATTTTTTCCATACATCAACTCTAAAATTTTCATTTAGTTGTGATCTATTTGCCTGTTATCTCTTTTTTGTCTGCGAGATGAAAGGAAATGTGAAAACTCAAGTTTTGATTTAAGAAAAAAGTATACATCTAAAATGGAAATGCACAATGCACAAATGTAGAGAGAGATAATTCCAAAAAGTATCTATAATTTTTAAGGATTGTAAACTCTTTTTAGTTTTTAAAATTTCAGGTTTTGCCATTGTCGAGGAAAGGGGGAAGCGGGGGATTTTTAACTGAGTGTTGACTCACAATCCATAAGTCATTCCTTTAAAAAATATAGCCTGGTACGCATGATAAATCACTTTACAATCATCTATGATCGTTAGGTCAGCTTTTTGAAAATGGGCAAAATAATGGCTTGTTTGACTCAAGTAAATATCCCACCGCAGGTTCACTAGAGATTTGAATGAGCGTTTATTATTCTCTTTAAAAGGTTTGGATCCATTGGTCATTTGTATCTTTAACATTGTTCAAGCATGCATATCCATGTTTTAAAACATGTGCAGAAAAATCTTTTTCTTATAAAATTCCAATCTACTGGGTTGTTGAACTAGTAGATTTTCCTAAACTTGGATAACAAAACTTTTGTGTTCATTTGAGGTGTGTCAATAAATTTTCTTTACTTACTTTTTTTATTGCTTAAAATTTTTTCCATACATAAACTCTAATATATTTCATTTCATTGTGATCTATTTGCCTTTTATCTCTTTTTTGTCTACGAGATGAAGGGAATAGTGAAAACTCAAGTTTTGATTTAAAATAAAAGTGTACATCTAAAAAGGAAATCCACAATGCACAAATGTTGAGAGAGGTAATTCCAAAAAGTGTCTTCAATTTTTAGGTATATTAAACTCTTTTTAGTTTTTATATGTTAAGTTTTGCCATCATCGGGAAACGGGAAAAGGGGGATTTTTAACTGAGTGTTCACTCCCAATCTATAAGTCATTCCTTAAACAAATATAGCCCGTTACGCATGATAAATCACTTTACAATCATCTATGATCGTTAGGTCAGCTTTTTGTATGGGCAAAATAATGGCTTGTTTCACTCGAGTAAATATCCCACTGCACGTTCACTTATGAGCATTTTTTATTCTCTTTAATAGGTTTGGATCCATGGGCCATTTGTATCTTTAACATTTTTCAAGCATGCATATCCATTTTTTAAAACAAGTGTAGAAAAATCTATTTCTTATAAAATTCCAAGCTATTGGGGTTGTTGAACTAGTGGAATTTTATAAACATGGATAATAAAACTTTTGTGTTCATTTCAGATGTGTGAATAAATTTTATTTACTTACATTTGTTATTGCTTTAAAATTTTTCCATCCATAAACTCCAAAAATTTTATTTCGTTGTGATCTATTTGCCTTTTATCTCTTTTTTATCTACGAGATGAAGGGAAAGGTGAAAACTCAAATTTTGGTTGAAGAAAAAAATATATATCTAAAATGGAAATGCAACATGCAAAAATGAAGAGAGAGATAATTTCAAAAAGTGTCTGTAATTTTTAGGGATCGTAAACTCTTTTTTGTTTTTATATATCAAGTTTTCCCATCGTTGGGAAAAGGAGGAAGCGGGATACTTTTAACTGAGTGTAGACTCCCAATCCATAAGTCATTCTTTACAAAAATATATCCTGTTACGCATGATAAATCACTTTACAATCATATATGATCGTTAGGTCAGATTTTTGTAAATGGGTAAAATAATGGCTTGTTTGACTCGGGTAAATATCCCACCGCATGTTCACTAGAAAATTTAATGAGCGTTTGTTATTCTATTTAAAACGTTTGGATCCATATGTCATTTGAATCTTTAACATGTTTCAAGCATGCGTATCCATTTTTTAAAACATGTGTAGAAAAATCTCGTTCTTATAAAATTTCAACCTATTGGGGTTGTTGAACTAGTGGATTTCCCTAACTTGATAACAAAATTTTTGTGTTCATTTTTGGTGTGTGAAAAAATTTGATTTACTTACACTTGTTATTGCTATAAATTTTTTCCAAAAATTAACTAAAATTTTTTTATTTTGTTGTGATCGATTTGCCTTTTATTTTTATTTTTGTCTACGAGATGAAGGGAAAAGTGAAAAGTCAAGTTTTGATTTTAAAAAAAAAGTATACATCTAAAATGGAAACGCAAAATGGATAAATGTTGTGGGAGATAATTCCCAAAAGTGTCTGTAACTTTTAGGGATTGTAAACTCTTTTTAGTTTTTATATATCTTGTTTTGCAATCGTCAGGAAAAGGGGGAGACAGGGGATTTTTAACTTTGTTGACTCCCAATCCATAAGTCAGTCCTTACAAAAATATAGCCCATTATGCACGATAAATCTCTTTACAATCTTCTATGATCATTCGGTTAGGTTTTTGTTAATGTGCACAATAATGACTTGTTAACTCGGGTAAATATCCCACCGCACGTTCACTTGAGAATTTAATGAATGTTTGTTATTCTCTTTAAAAGGTTTGGATCCATAAGTCATTTGCATCTTTAACATGTTTCAAGCATGCATATTCATATTTGAAAACGTGTGTAGAAAAATCTCTTTCTTATAAAATTCCAAGCTATAGGGGTTGAACAAGTGGAATTTGCCAAACTTGGATAACAAAAATTTTGTGTTCATTTGTGGTATGTGAATAAATTTTCTTTACTTACATTTGTTATTGGTTTAAATTTTTTCCATACATAAACTCTAAAATTTTCATTTCGTTGTGATCAATTTGCCTTTTATCTATTTTTTGTCTACGAGATGAAGCGAAAAGTGAAAACTCAAGTTTTGATTTAAGAAAAAAGTATACATCTAAAATGGAAATGCACAATAAACAAATGTAGAGAGTGTTAATTCCAAAAAGTGTCTGTAATTTTTAGGGATTGTAAACTCTTTTTAGCTTTTATATATTAGGTTTTGCAATCGTTCGAAAAAGGGGTAATCAAGGGATTTTCGACTGAATGTTGACTCCCAACAATAAATCATTCCTTAAAAAAATATAGTCCGTTATGTATGATAAATCACTTTACAATCATCTATGATCGTCAGGTCAGCTTTTTGTAAATGGGAAAAATAATGGCTTGTTTGACTCGGGCAAATATCCCATCGCACATTGACTAGAGAATTTAATGAACATTTTTTATTCTCTTTAAAAGGTTTGGATCCATAGGTCATTTGCATCTTTAACATGTTTCAAGCATGCATACCCATTTTTTAAAACATCTGTTGAAAAATCCTTTTCTTATAAAATTCCAAGCTATTGGGGTTGAACAGGTGCAATTTCCCGAACTTGGATAACAAAACTTTTGTGTACATTTGTGGTATGTGAATAAATTTTCTTTACTTACTTTTGTTATTGCTTTAAATTTTTTCCACACATAAACTCTAAAATTTTAATTTCGTTGTGATCTATTTGCCTTTTTTCTCTTTTTTGTCTACGAGCTGAAGGGAAAAGTGAAAACTCAAGTTTTTATTTAAGAAAATAGTATCCATCTAAAGTGGAAATGCACAATGCACAAATGATGAGAGAGATAATTCCAAAATGTGTCCCTAATTATTAGGTATTGAAATCTCTTTTTAGGTTTTATATATGTGGTTTTGCAATCATCGGGAAAAGGGGGAGGCGCTGGGATTTTTACTTGAGTGTTGACTCCCAATCCATGAGACATTCCTTACAAAAATATAGCCCATTACGCATGATAAATTACTTTACAATCGTTAGGTTAGCTTTTAGTGAAAGGGAAAAATAATGGCATGTTTGACTCGGGTAAATATTCCACAACATGTTCACTTGAGAATTTAATGAGTGTTTATTATTCTCTTTAAAAGGTTTGGATCCATAGGTCATTTGCCTCTTTAACATGTTTCAATCATGCATATCCGTTTTTTAAAACATGTGTAAAAAAATCTCTTTCTTATATAATTCGAAGCTATAGGGGTTGAACAAGTGGAATTTCCAAAACTTGGATAACTAAACTTTTGTGTTCATTTGTGGTATGTGAATAAATTTTCTTTACCAACATTTGTTTTTGATTTAAATTTTTTCCATACATAAACTCTAAAATTTTCATTTCGTTGTGATCTCTTTGCCTTTTATCTCTTTTTTGTCTACGAGTTGAAGGGAAAAGTGAAAACTCATGTTTTGATTTAAGAAAGGAGTATCCTTTTAAAATGGAAATGCATAATGCACAACTATAAAGAGAGATAATTCCAAAAAGTGTCCCTAATTTTTAGGTATTGTAAACTCTTTTTAATTTTTATAAATCAGGTTTTGCAATCATCGGGAAAAGGGGGAGGTGCGGGGATTTTTACTTGAGTGTTGACTCCCAATCCATGAGACATTCCTTAAAAAAATATAGCTTGTTATGCCTGATAAATCACTTTAAAATCATCTATGATCCTTAGGTCAGCTTTTTGTAAAATGGCAAAATAATGGCTTGTTTGACTCGGGTAAATATCCCACAGCATGTTCACTTGAGAATTTAATGAGCGTTTGTTATTCTCTTTAAAATGTTTAGCTCCATGGGTCATTTGCATCTTTAACAAGATCCAAGCATGCATATCCACTTTTTAAAACATGTGTAGAAAAATCTCTTCCTTATAAAATTCTGAAGTATTGGGGTTGAACTAGTGGAATTTCCCAAACTTGAATAAAAATACTTTTGTGTTCATTTGTGGTGTGTGAATAAATTTTCTTTACTAACATTTGTTATAGCTTTAAATTTTTTCCATACATAAACATTAAAAATTCCATTTCGTTGTGATCTATTTGCCTTTTATCTCTTTTTTGTCTACGAGATGAAGGGAAAAGTGAAAACTCAATTTTTGTTTGAATAAAAAAGTATACCTCTAAAATGGAAATGCACAATGCACCAATTTAGAGAGAGATAATTCCCAAAAGTGTCTGTAATTTTTAGGGATTGCAAACACTTTTTAGTTTTCATATATCAGGTTTTTGTAATCATAAGGAAAAGGGGGAGGCGGGGGTTTTTTATTTGAGTGTTGACTCCCAATCAATAAGTCATTGCGTACAAAAATATAGCCCATTACACATGATAAATCACTTTATAATCATCAATGATCGTTAGGTCAACTTTTTGTAAATGAGCAAAATAATGGCTTGTTAGACTTGAGAAAATATCCCACCGCACATTCACCTGAGAATTTAATGAGTGTTAGTTATTATCTTTGAAAGGTTTGGATCCATAGGTCATTTGAATCTTGAACATGTTTCAAGGATGCATATACAATTTTGAAAACATATGTAGAAAAATCTCTTTCTTATAAAATTCCAAGCTATTGGTGTTGTTGAACGAGTGGAATTTCCTAAACTTGGAGAACAAAACTTTTGTGTTCAATTGTGGTGTGTCAATAAATTTTCTTTACTTATATACGTTTTTTTTTAAAAAAAATTTCCATAAATAAACTCTAAAATTTACTTTTCGTTGTGATCTATTTTCCTTTATCTCTTTTTTGTCTACGAGATGAAGGGAAAACTGAAAACTCAATTTTTGATTAAGAAAAAAGTATACATCTAAAATGGAAATGCACAATGCACAAATGTAGAGAGAGATAATTTCAAAAGTGTTTTTAATTTTTAGGAATTGTAAACTCTTTTTAGTTTTTATATATCAGGTTATGCAATCGTCGGGAAAAAGGGGGACGCAGAGGATTTTTAACTGAGTGTTGACTCCTAATCCAAAAGTCATTTCCTAAAAAATTATAGCCCGTTATGCATGATAAATCTCTTTACAATCATTTATGATCGTTACAGGAGCTTTTTGTAAACGGGAAAAATAATGGCTTGTTGTACTCGGGTAAATATCCCACCGCACGTTCACTTGAGAATTTAATGAGCGTTTGTTATTCCCTGTAAAAGGTTTGGATCAATAGGTCACTTGCCTCTTTAACCTGTTTCAAGCATGCATATCCATTTTTTAAAACATGTGTAGAAAAATCTCTTTCTTATAATATTCCAAGCTATTGGGGTTGTTGAACTAGTGGATATTCCTAAACTTGGATAACAAAACTTTTGTGTTCATTTGTGGTGTGTTAATAAATTTTCATTACTAAAATATGTTATTGCTTTAAATATTTTTCCATCCATAAACTCTAAAATTTTCATTTCATTGTGATCTATTTGCCTTTTATCTCTTTTTTGTCTACGAGATGAAGGGAAAAGTGAAAATAGAAGTTTTGATCTAAGAAAAAAAGTATACATTAAAATGGAAATGCACAATGCACAAATTTAGAGAGAGATAATTACAAAAACTATCAGTAGTTTTTAGAGATTTTAAACTCTTTTTATTTTTTATATATCAGTTTTTGCCACCGTCGGGAAAAAGAGGAGGCAGGGGATTTGTAACTGAGTGTTGACTCCCAATCAATAAGTCATCCCATAAAGAATTATTGCCCGTTATGCGTAATAAATCTCTTTAAAATCATTTATGATAGTTAGGTCAGCTTTTTGAAAATGGGCAAAATAATAGCTTGTTTGATTTACGTAAATATCCCACCGCACGTTCACTTGAGAATTTAATGAGCGTTTATTATTCTCTTTAAAAGGCTTGGATCAATAGGTCATTTTCATCTTTAATATGTTTCAGGCATTCATATCCATTTTTAAAACATATGTAGAAAAATATCTTTCTTTTAAAATTCCAAGCTATTGGGGTTGTTGAACTAGTGGTAAATTCCTAATCTTGGATAACAAAACTTTTGTGTTCATTTGTCGTGTGTTAATAAATTTTCTTTCCTTACATTTGTTATTGCTTTAAATTTTTTCCATACATAAACACTAAAATTTTCATTTCGTTGTGATCTATTTGCCTTTTATCTCTTTTTTGTCTATGAGATAAAGGGAAAAGTGAAATCTCAAGTTTTGATTTAAGAAAAAAGTGTACATCTAAAATGGAAATGCTCAATGCACAATTGTAGAGAGAGATAATTCCAAAAATAGTCAATAATTTTTAGGGATTGTAAACTCTTTTTAGTTTTTATATATCAGGTTTTGCCATCATCAGGAAAAGGGGGAGGCGGGGGATTTTTAACTGAGTGTAGACTCCCAATCCATAAGTCATTCCTTACAAAAATGTATCCTGTTACGCATGATCAATCAATTTACAACCATATCAGATTGTTAGATCAGCTTTTTGTAAATGGGTAAAATAATGGTTTGTTTGACTCGGGTAAATATCTCACCGCATGTTCACTTGAAAATTTAACGAAATTTTGTTATTCACTTTAAAAGGTTTGGATCCGTAGGTCATTTTCATCTTTAACATGTTTCATGCATGCATATCCATTTTTTAAAACATGTGTAGAAAAATCTCTTTCTTATAAAATTCAGACCTATTGGGGTTGTTGAACTAGTGGAATTTCCCAAAATTAATAACAAAACTTTATTGTTCATTTTTGGTGTGTGAATAAATTTGATTTACTTACATTTGTTATTTCTTTAAATTTTTTCCATAAATAAACTTTAAAATTTTCATTTCATTGTGATCTATTTGCCTTTAATCTCTTTTTTGTTTATGAGATGAAGGGAAAAGTAAAAACTCAAGTTTTGTTATAAGAAAAATGTTTACATCTAAAATGGAAATGCAAAATGCACAAATGTAGAGGGAGATAATTCCAAAGAGTGTCTGTAAATTTGGGGATTGTAAACTCTTTTTAGTTTTTATATATCAGGGTTTGCAATCTTCGGGAAAAGGGGGAGACGGGGGATTTTTAACTTCGTTGACTCCCAATCCGTAAGTCATTCCTTACAAAAATATAACCCGTTACGCATGATAAATCACTTAGTTGGATAACAAAACTTTTGTCTTCATTTTTGGCGTATGAATAAATTTTCTTTTCTTACATTTGTTATTGCTTTAAATTCTTTCCATACATAAACTCTGAAAATTTCATTTCGTTGTGATCTATTTGCCTTTTATCTCTTTTTTGTCTACGAGATGAAGGGAAAAGTGAAAACTCAAGTTTTGATTTATGAAAAAAGTATATAAAAGGGAAATTCACAATGCACAAATTTAAAGAGAGATAATTCCAAAAAGAGTCTATAATTTAGGGATTGTAAACACTTTTTAGTTTTTATATATCAGTTTTTCAATCGTCGGGAAAAGGGGGAGGGCGGGGGATTTTTGACTGAGTGTTGACTCCCAATCCGTAACTCATTCCTTAAAAAAATATAGTCCATTACGTATGATCAATCACTTTACAATCATCAATAATCGTTAGGTCAGGTTTTTGTTAATGGGCAAAATAATGGCTTGTTTGACTTGGGTAAATATCTAACCACACTGTCACTTGATATTTTAACGAGCGTTTATTATTCTCTTTAAAAGTATACATCTAAATTGGAAATGCACAATGCACAAATTCAGAGAGAGATAATTCCAAAAAGTGTCAGTAATTTTTAGTGATTGTAAACTCTTTTTAGTTTTTATATATTAGGTTTTGCCACCGTCGGGAAAAGGGGGAGGCAGGGGATTTTTAACTGAGTGTTGACTCCAAATCCATAACTCATCCCGTAAAGAATTATAGCTCATTACACATGATAAATCTCTTTAGAATCATCTATGATCGTTAGGTCACCTTTTTTTAAATGGGAGAAATAATGGCTTGTTTGACTCGGGTAAATATCCCACCGCACGTTCACTTGAGAATTTAATGAGCATTTTTTATACTCTTTTAAAGGTTTTGATCCATAGGTCATTCGCATCTTTAACATGTTTCAAGCATGCATATCCATTTTTTAAAACATGTGTAGAAAAATCTCTTTCTTATAAAATTCCAAGCTAAAGGGGTTGAACAAGTGGAATTTCCCAAACTTGTATAACAAAACTTTTGTGTTCAATTGTGGTATGTGAATAAATTTTCTTTACTTACATTTTTTATTGCTTTAAATTTCTTTCATACATAAACTCTAAAATTTTCATTTTGTTGTGGTCTATTTGCCTTTTATCTCTTTTTTGACTACAAGTTGAAGGGAAAATTGAAAACTCAAGTTTTATTTTAAGAAAAAAGTATACATCTAAAATAGAAATGGACAAGGCACATATGTAGAGAGATAGTTCCAAAAAGTGTCCATAAATTTTAGGTATTGTAAACTCTTTTTCATTTTTATATATCAGATTTTACAATCATTGGGAAAAGGGGGAGGCGCGGGGATTTTTATTTGAATGTTGATTCTCAATCCATAAGTCATTTTGTACAAAAATATAGCCCATTACACATGACAAATCACTTTACAATCAACTATGATCGTTAGGTCAGCTTTTTGTAAATGGGCAAAATAATGGCTTGTTTGACTCGAGTAAATATCCCATAGCACATTCACTTGAGAATTTAATAAGCGTTTGTTATTCTCTTTAAAATCTTTGGATCCATAGGTCATTTGCATCTTTAACATGTTTCAAGCATGCATATCCATTTTTTTAAAACAAGTGTTCAAAAATCTCTTTCTTACAAAATTCCAAAGTATTGGGGTTGAACTAGTGGAGTTTCACGAACTTGGATAACAAAACTTTTGTGTTCATTTGTAGTGTGTGAATAAATTTTCTTTACGACCATTTGTTATTGCTTAAAATATTTTCCATACATAAACACTAAAAATTTCATTTCTTTGTGATCTATTTGCCTTTTATCTCTTTTTTTGTCGACGAGATGAAGGGAAAGTGAAAACTCAAGTTTTGATTTAAGAAAAAAGTATACATCTAAAATGGAAATTCTCAATGTACAAATGTAGAGAGTTATAATTCCAAAAAGTGTCTTTAATTTGTAGGGATTTTAAACTCTTTTTATTTCTTATATATCATGCTTTGCAATCATTGGGAAAAGGAGGAGGCGGGGGCTTTTTAACTAAGTGTTGACTCCCAATCCATAACTCATTTCTTTCAAAAATATAGCCTGTTACGCATGATAAATCACTTTACAACCATCTATGATCATTAGGTTAGTTTTTTGTCAATTGGCAAAATAATGGCTTGTTTGACTCGGGTAAACCCCCCTCCACACATTCACTTGAGAATTTAATGAGCGTTTGTTATTCTCTTTAAAAGGTTTGGATCCATAGATCATTTGCATCTTTAACATGTTTCAAGCATGCATATCCATTTTTTAAAACATGTGTAGAAAAATCTCTTTCTTATAAAATTCCAAGTGATAGGGGTTGAACTAGTGGAATTTCCCAAACTTGGAAAACAAACTTTTGTGTTCATTTGTGGTGTGTGAATAAATTTTCTTTACTTACATTTGTTAATACTTTAAATTTTTTTCATACATAAAACATACATTTATGTATGAGATGAAGTGAAAAGTTTTGATTTAAGAAAAAAGTATACATTTAAAATGGAAATGCATAATGCACAAATGTAGAGAGTGATAATTCCAAAAAGTGTCTATAATTTTTAGGGATTGTAAACTCTTTTTAGTTTTTATATATTAGGTTTTGCAATCGTTTGGAAAAGGTGTAGTTGAGGGATTTTCGACTGAGTGTTGACTCCCAATCCATAAGTCATTCTGTACGAAAATATAACCCGTTACACATGATAGATCACTTTACAATCATCAATGATCGTTAGGTTAGCTTTTTGTAAATGGGCAAAATAATGGCTTGTTTGACTCGGGTAAATATCCCACCGCACGTTGACTAGAGAATTTAATGAGCATTTTTTATTCTTTTTTAATGGTTTGGATCCATAGGTCATTTGCATCTTTAACATGTTTCAAGCATGCATATCCATTTTTTAAAACATGTGTTGAAAAATCTATTTCTTAAAAAATTCCAGGCTATTGGGGTTGAATAGGTGGAATTTCCCAAACTTGGATAACAAAACTTTTGTGTTCATTTCTGGTATGTGAATAAATTTTATTTACTTTATTTTGTTATTGCTTTAAATTTTTTCCATACATAAACTCTAAAATTTTAATTTCATTGTGATCTATTTGCCTTTTATTTCTATTTTGTCTACGAGTTGAAGGGAAAAGTGAAAACTCAAGTTTTTTTTAAGAAAATAGTATCCATCTAAAATAGAAATGCACAATGCAAAAATGAAGAGAGAGATAATTCCAAAAAGTGTCGCTAATTTTTAGGTATTGTAAACTCTTTGTAGTTTTTATATGTCAAGTTTTGCAAACATTGGGAAAAGTGGGAGGCGTTGGGATTTTCACTTGAGTGTTAACTCCCAATCCATGAGACATTCCTTACAAAAATATAGCCCGTTACGCATGATAATTCGCTTTACAATCATCTATGATCGTTAGGTCAGCATTTTGTAAATGGGCAAAATAATGGCTTGTTTTACTCGGGTAAATATCCCACTGCACGTTCACTTGAGAATTTAATGAGCGTTTGTTATTCTCTTTAAAAGGTTTGGAACCAAAGATCATTTGAATATTTAACAAGTTTCAAACATGCATATCCATTTTTTAAAACATGTGTAGAAAAATCTCTTTCTTATCGAATTCTAATCTATTGGGGTAGTTGAACTAGTGGAATTTCCCGAACTTGGATAACAAAACTTTTTGTTCTTTTGTGGTGTGTTAATAAAATTTTTTTACTTACAGTTGTTATTGTTTTAAATTTTTTCCATACATAAACTCTAATATTTTTATTTTTTTGTGATCTATTTGCCTTTTATCTCTTTTTTGTCAACGAGATGAAAGGAAAAGTGAAAACTCAAGTTTTGATTTAAGAAAAATGTATACATCTAAAATTAAAATGCACAATGTACAAAAGTAAAGAGAGATAATTCCAAAAATTGTCCCTAATTTTTAGGTTTTGTAAACTCTTTTTAATTTTTATATATAAGGTTTTGCAATCCTCTGGAAAAGGGGGAGGTGGGGGATTTTAAACTGAGTGTTGACTCCCAATCCATAAGTCATTCCGTAAAAAAAAATAGCCTGTGACATATGATAAATCATTTTACAATCATCTATGATCGTTTGGTCAACTTTTTATAAATGGGCAAAATAATGGCTTGTTTGACTCGGGTAAATATCCCACCGCACGTTCACTTGAGAATTTAATGAGAGTTTTTTATTCTCTTTAAAAGGTTTGGATCCATAGGTTATTTGCATGTTTAACATTTTCAAGCATGCATATCCTTTTTTAAAACATGTGTAGAAAAATCTCTTTCTTATAAAATTCCAAGCTATTGGGGTTGTTGAACTAGTGGAATTTCCCAAACTTGGATAACAAAACTTTTGTATTCATTTGTGGTATGTTAATAAATTTTTTTTACTTACATACGTTTTAGCTTTAAATTTTTTCCATAAATAAACTCTAAAAATTTCATTTCGTTGTGTTCTATTTGCCTTTTAACTCTTTTTCGTCTACGAGATAAAGGAAAAATATATCAGGTTTTCCAATCGTCATGAAAAGGGGGTGGCGGGAGATTTTTAACTAAGTGTTGACTCCCATTCCATAAGTCATTCCTTACAAAAATATAGCCTGTTACGCATGATAAATCACTTTATATTCATCAATGATGGTTAGGTCAGCTTTTTGTAAAAGGGCAAAATAATGGCTTGTTTGACTTGGGTGTAATCCCACCACACGTTCACACTAGAATTTATTGAGTGTTTGTTATTATCTTTTAAAAGGTTTGGAAGCATAGGTCATTTGCATGTTTAACATGTTTCAAGCATGCATATCCATTTTTTAAAACATGTTTAGAAAAATATCTTTCTTATAAAATTCCAAGTTATTGGGGTTGAACTAGTGGAATTTCCCAAACTTGGATAACAAAACTTTTGTGTTCATTTGTGGTGTGTGGATAAATTTTCTTTACTTACATTTGTTATTGCTTTAAATTTTTTCCTTACATAAACACTAAAAATTTCATTTCGTTGTGATCTATTTGCCTTTTATCTCTTTTTTGTCTATGAGATGAAGGGAAAAGTGAAAACTCAAGTTTTGATTTAAGAAAAAAGTATTCATCTAAAATGGAAATGCACAATGCACAAATGTAGAGAGAGATAATTCCAAAAATTGACTATAATTTTTACGGATTGTAAACTCTTTTTAGTTTTTATATATAAGGTTTTGCAATCGTCAGGAAAAGGAGGTGGCGGGGGATTTTTAAGTGAGTGTTGACTCCCAATCCATAAGTCATTCCATACAAAAATATAGCCTATTACCCATGATAAATCACTTTGCAGTCATCTATGATCGTTAGGTCAGCTTTTTGTAAATAGGCAAAATAATGGCTTGTTTGACTCGAATAAATATCCCACCACATGTTCACTTGAGAATTTAATGACCGTTTGTTGTTATCTTTAAAAGGTTTGGATCCATAGGTCATTTGCATCTTTAACATGTTTCAAGCATGCATTTCCATTTTTTAAAACATGTGGAGAAAAATCTATTTCTTATAAAATTCCAAGCTAATGAAGTTGTTGAAGTTGTGGAAATTCCTAAACATGGATAACAAAACTTTTGTGTTCATTTTTTGTGTGTTAATAAATTTTCTTTACTAACATTTTTTATTGCATTACATTTTTTCCATACATAAACTCTAAAATTTTCATTTCGTTGTGATCAATTTGTCTTTTATATCTTTTTTGTCAACGAGAAGAAGGGAAAAGTGAAAACTCAAGTTTTGATTTAAGAGAAAAGTATACATCTAAAATTAAAATGCACAATGTACAAATGTAGAGAAAGACAATTCCAAAAAGTGTCTGTAATTTTTAGGGACTATATACTCTTTTAAGCTTTTATATATCAGGTTTTGCAATCGTCAGGAAAAGAGGGAGGCGGGGGATTTTTAACTGAGTTTTGACACCCAATCCATAAGTCATTCCCTAAAAAAAATAGCCCGTTATGGATGATAAATTACTTTTCAATCAACAATGATCGTTAGGTATGCTTTTGGTAAATGGGCAAAATAATGCCTTGTTTGACTCGGGTGAATATCCCACCGCACGTTCACTTGAGAATTTATTGAGTGTTTGTTATTCTCTTTAAAAGGTTTGGATCCATAGGTCATTTGCATCTTTAACATGTTTCAAGCATGCATATCCATTTTTTAAAACATGTGTTGAAAAATCTATTTCTTATAAAATTCCATGCTATTGGGGTGTTTGAACTAGTGGAATTTCCAAAACTTTGATGTTCATTTGTGGCGTTGGATAAATTTTTTTTATTTACATTTGTTATTGATTTCAATTTTTTCCATACATAAACACTAAAAAGTTCCTTTCGTTGTGATCTATTTGCATTTGATCTCTTTTTTGTCATCGAGATGAAGGGAAAAGTGAAAACTCAAGTGTTGATTTAATAAAAAAGTATACATCTAAAATGGAAATGCAAAATGTACAAATTTAGAGAGAGATAATTCCAAAAAGTGTCTGTAATTTTAAGGGATTGTAAACTCTTTTGAGTTTTTATATATCATGTTTTGCAATGGTGGGGAAAAGGGGGACGCGGGGGATTTTTACTTGAGTGTTGACTCCCAATTCATATGTCATTCCTTACAAAAATATAGTCCGTTACGCATGATAAATCACTTTAAAATTATCTATGATCGTTAGGTCAGCTTTTCGTAAATGGGCAAAATAATGGCTTGTTTGACTCGGGTAAATATCCTACCACCTGTTCACTCTAGAATTTAATGCGCATTTGTTATTCTCTTGAAAAGGTTTGAATCCATAGATAATTTGCATCTTTAACATGTTTCAAGCATGCATATCCATTTTTTAAAACATGTGTAGAAAAATCTCTTTCTAATAAAATTTCAAGCGATTATGGTTGAGCTAGTGGAATTTTCCAAACTTGGATAACAAACTTTTGTGTTCATTTGTGATGTGTGAATAAATTTTCTTAACTTACATTTGTTATTCCTTAAAAATTTTTCCATATGTAAACTCTAAAATTTTCATTTCATTGTGATCTATTTGCCATTTATCTCTTATTTGTCTACGAGATGAAGGGAAAAGTGAAAACTCAAGTTTTGATTTAAGAAAAAAGTATACATCTCAAATGGAAATGCACAATGCACAAATGTAAAGCGAGATAATTCCAAGAAGTGTGTAATTTTTAGGGATTGTAAAATCTTTTTTGTTTTTATATATAAGGTTTTGAATTCGTCGAGGAAAGGGGGAGGCAGGGGATTTTTAACTGAGAGTTGACTCCGAATCCATAAGTCATTTCTTAAAAAAATATAGCCCGTTACTAATGATAAATCACTTTCCAATCTTATATGATCGTTTGGTTAGCTTTTTGTAAATGGGCAAAATAATGGCTTGTTTTACTCAGGTAAATATCCCACCGCATGTTCACTTGAAATATTAATGAGAATTTTTTATTCTCTTTAACAGGTTTGGATCCAAAGGTCATTTGAATCTTTAACATGTGTAGAAAAATCTCTTTCTATTAAAATTCCATGCTATTGGTTTTGTTGAACTAGTGGAATTTACCGAACTTGGATAACAAAACTTTTGTGTTCATTTGTGGTGTGTTAATAGATTTTCTTTACTTACATTTGTTTTTGCTTTAAAATTTTTCCATAAATAAACTCTAAAATTTTCATTTCGTTGTTATCTATTTGCCAGTTATCTCATTTTTGTCTACAAGATGAAGGGAAAAGTCAAAACCCAAGTTTTTATTTAAGAAAAAGTATACATCTAAAATGGAAATTCACAATGCACAAATATAGAGAAAGGTAATTCCGAAAAGTGTCATTAATTTTTAGGGATTGTAAACTTTTTAGTGTTTATATATCAGGTTTTGCCATCATCAGGAAAGGGGGGGGGCGGGGGGGGGGGGGGGGGGGGGGGGGGGGGGGGGGGGAGGATTTTAAATTGATTGTTGACTCCCAATACAAGAGACATTCATGACAAAAATATAGCTCGTTACGCATGATAAATCAATTTACAATCATCTATGATCGTTAGGTCAGCTTTTTGTAAAAGGGCAAAATAATGGCTTGTCTGACTCGAGTAAATATCCCACAGCACGTTTACTTGAGAATTTAATGAGTGTTTGTTATTCTCTTTAAAAGGTTTGGGTCCATAGGTCATTTGCATCTTTAACATGTTCCAAGAATGCTTATCCATTTTTTAAAACATGAGTAGAAAAATCTCTTTCTTATAAAATTCCAAGGTATTGGGGTTGAACTAGTGGAATTTCCCAAACTTGGATAACAAAACTTTGGTGTACATTTGTGGTGTGTGAATAAATTTTATTTACTTACATTTGTTATTGCATTAAATATTTTCCATTCATAAACACTAAAAATTTCATTTTGTTGTGATCTAATTGCCTTTTATCTCTTTTTTGTCTACGAGATGAAGGGAAAAGTGAAAACTCAAGTTTTGATTGAAGAAAAAATTATACATCTAAAATGGAAATGCACAATGCAAAAATTTAGAGAGAGATAATTCCAAAAAGTGTATGTAATTTTTCGGGATTGTAAACTCTTTTTAGTTTTTATATATCAGGTTTCGCAATTGTCGAGAAAAGGGTTAGGCGGGTGATTTTTAATTGAGTGTTGACTCCAAATCCATAAGTCATTCTTTAAAAAAATATAGCCCATTACGCATGATAAATCACTTTATAATTATCTATGATCGTTAGGTCAACTTTTTGTAAATGGGCGAAATAATGGCTTGTTTGACTCGAGTAAATATCCCACCGCACTTTTACTTGAGAATTTAATGAGCGTCTGTTATTCTCTTTAAAAGGGTTGGATCCATTGGTCATTTGCATCTTAAACATGTTTGAAGCATGCATATCCATTTTTTAAAATATGTGTAGAAAAATCTCTTTCTTATAAAATTCAAAGCTATTGGGATTGTTGAACTTGTGGAAATTCCTAAACTTGGATAACAAAACTTTTCTGTTCATTTGTGGTGTGTTAATAAATTTTATTTACTTACATTTTTTATTGCATTAAATTTTTTCCATTCATAAACTCTAAAATTTTCATTTCGTTGTGATATATTTGCCTTTTATCTCTTTTTTGTCGATGAGATGAAGGGAAAAGTGAAATCTCAAATTTTGATTTAAGGAAAAAGTATACATCTAAAATTAAAATGCACAATGTACAAATGTAGAGAGAGATAATTCCAAAAAGTGTTTGTAATTTTTAGGGATTTTACACTCTTTTTAGCTTTTATTTATCAGGTTTCACAATCGTCGGGAAAAGGGGGAGGCGAGGGATTTTTAACTAAGTGTTGACTCCCAATCCATTAGTCATTCCTTACAAAAATGTAGCCAGTTACGCTTGATAAATCACTTTACAATCATCTATGATCATTAGGTCAGGTTTTTGTAAATGGGCAAAATAATGGCTGGTTTGACACGGGTAAATATCCCACCGCACATTCACTTGAGAATTTATTGAGCGTTTGTTATTCTCTTTAAAAAGTTTGGATCCATAGGTCATTTGCATCTTTAACATGTTTCAAGCATTCTTCCCATTTTTTTAAACATGTGTTGAAAATTTTATTTCTTATAAAATTCCATGCTATTGGGGTGTTTGAACTAGTGGAATTTCCCAAGCTTGGATAACAAAACTTTTGTGTTCATTTGTGGTATGGAATAAATTTTCTTTACTTACATTTGTTATTGCTTTAAATTTTCATTTCTTTGTGATCTATTTGCCTTTTATCTCTCTTTTGTCTTCGAGTTGAAGGGAACAATGAAAACTCAAGTTTTGATTTTAAAAAATTGTATTTATCTAAAATGAAAATGCACAATGCACAAATGCAGAGAGAGATAATTCCAAAAAGTGTCCCAAATTTTTAGTTATTGTAAACTCTTTTTAGTTTTTTATATATCAGGTTTTGTAATCATCAGGAAAAGGGCAAGGTGTGGGGATTTTTACATGATTGTTGACTCCCAATCCAGGAGACATTCGTTACAAAAAAATAGCCTGTTATGCATGATAAATCATTTTACAATCATCTATGATTGTTCGGCCAGCTTTTGGTCAAAGGGCAAAATAATGGCTTGTTTGACTAGGGTAAATATCCCACAACACGTTTACTTGAGAATTTAATGAGAGTTTGTTATTCTCTTTAAAATGTTTGGATCCTAAGGTCATTTGCATCTTTAACATGTTCCATGCACGCATATCCATTTTTTAAAACATGTGTACAAAAATCTCTTTCTTATAAAATTCAAAGGTATTGGGGTTGAACTAGTGGAATTTCCCAAACTTGGATAACAAAACTTTTGTGTTCATTTGTGGTGTGTGAATAAATTTTCTTTACTAACATTTTTTATTGCTTTAAATTTTTTCAATACATAAACACTAAAAATTTCATTTCAATGTGATCTATTTGCTTTATATCTCTTTTTTGTCTATGAGATGAAGGGAAAATTATTTTGATTTAATAAAAATGTATACATCTAAAATGCAAATGCAAAATACACAAATGTAGAGAGAGATAATTAAAAAATGTGTCTGTAATTTTAAGGGATTGTAAAATCTTTTTAGTTTTTATATATCATATTTTGCAATGGTCAGGAAAAGGGGGAGGTGAGGGATTTTTAACTGAGTGTTGACTCCCAATTCATAAGTCATTCCTTACAAAAAAAAATAGCCCGTTACGCAAGATAAATCACTTTACAATCATCTATGATCGTTAGGTGAGCTTTTTGTAAATGGGCAAAATAATGGCTTGTTTGACTCAGGTAAATATCCCACCGCACGTTCACTTCAGAATTTAATGAGCGTTTGTTATTCTCTTCAAAAGGTTTGGATCCGTAGATCATTTGCATCTTTAACTTTTTTCAAGCATGCATATCCATTTTTTTAAACCATGTGTAGAGAAATCTCTTTCTAATAAAATTCCAAGTGATTGGGGTTGAACTAGTGGATTTTCCCAAACTAGGATATCAAAATTTTGTGTTTGTTTGGGATGTGTGAATAAATTTTCTTTACTTACATGTGTTATTGCTTTAAATTTTCTCCATACATAAACTCTAAAAGTTTCATTTCTTTGTGATCTATTTGCCTTTTATCTCTTTTTTGTCTACGAGATGAACGGAAAAGTGAAAATTCAAGTTTTGATTTAATAAAAAAGTATACATCTAAAATGGAAATGCACAATGCACAAATTTAGAGATAGATAATTCCTAAAAGTGTTTGTAACTGTTAGTATTGAAAACTCTTTTTAGTTTTATATATAAGGTTTTGCAATCGTCGGGAATAGGGGGAGGAAGGGGATTTGCAACTGAGTGTTGACTCCCAATCCATATGTCATTCCTTACAAAAATATAACCCGTTACGCATGATGAATCACTTTACAATCAACCATGGTCGTTAGGTTAGTTTTTTGTAATCGGGTAAAGTAAAGGTTTGTTTGACTCATGTAAATATCCCACCACACGTTGACTTTAAAATTTAATGAGCGTTTCTTATTCTCTTTAAAAGGTTTGGATCCATAGGTCATTTGCATTTTTAACATGTTTCAAGCATGTATTTCCATTTTTTAAAACATGAGTAGAAAAATCTCTTCCTATAAAATTCCAAGCAATTGGGGTTGAACTAGTGGAATTTCCATAACTTGGATAACAAAACTTTTGTGTTCATTTGTGGAGTGTAAATTAATTTTCTTCACTTACTTTTGTTATTGTTTTAAATTTTTTCCATACATAAGCTCTAACATTTTCATTTTGTTGTTATCTATTTTCCTTTTATCTCTATTTTGTCAACAAGATGAAGGGAAAACTGAAAACTGAAATTTTGATTTAAGAAAAAAAGTATACATCTAAAATGGAAATGCACAATACAAAAATGTAGAGAGAGATAATTCCAAAAAGTGTATGTAATTTTTAGGTATTGTAAACTCTTTTTAGTTTTTATAAATCAGGTTTTTGAAACGTCATGAAAAGGGGGAGGCAGGGGATTTTTAACTCAGTGTTGACTCCCAATCCATAAGTCTTTCCTTAAGAAAATATAGCCCATTACGCATGATAAATCACTTTTAACATCATCAATGATCGTTAGGTCAACTTTTTGTAAATGTACAAAATAATGGCTTATTTGACTCGAATAAATATCCCACTGCACGTTTACTTGAGAATTTAATGAGCATTTTCTATTCTCTTTAAAAGGTTTGGATCCATAGGTCATTTGCAAATTTAACATGTTTCAAGCATGCATATCCAGTTTTTAAAACATGTGTAGAAAAATCTCTTTCTTATAAAATACCAAGCAATTGGGGTTGAACAAGTGGAATTTCCCATACTTGGATAACAAAACATTTTTGTTCATTTGTGGTGTGTGAATAAATTTTCTTTATTATATTTGTTATTGCTTTAAATTTTTTCCATACATAAACTCTAAAATTTTCATTTCGTTGTGATCTATTTGCCTTTTATCTCTTTTTTGTCTACGAGAAGAAGGGAAAAGTGAAAACTAAAGTTTTGATTGAAGAAAAAATTATACATCTAAATGCACAATGCAAAAATTTAGAGAGAGATAATTCCAAAAAGTGTATGTAATTTTTCAGGATTGTAAACTCTTTTTAGTTTTTATATATCAGGTTTCACAATTGTCGAGAAAAGGGTTAGGCGGGTGATTTTTAATTGAGTGTTGACTCCAAATCCATAAGTCATTCTTTACAAAAATATAGCCCATTACGCATGATAAATCACTTTATCTATGATCGTTAGGTCAACTTTTTGTAAATGGGCGAAATAATGGCTTGTTTGACTCGAGTAAATATCCCACCGCACTTTTACTTGAGAATTTAATGAGCATCTGTTATTCTCCTTAAAATTTTTGGATCCGTAGGTCATTTGCATCTTTAACAAGTTTCAAGCATTTCATATCCATTTTTTGAAAAATGTGTAGAAAAATCTCTTTCTTATAAAATTCAGAGCTATTGGGGTTGTTGAACTAGTGGAATTTGCCAAACTTGGACAACAAAACTTTTGTACTCATTTGTGATGTTATAATTAATTTTGTTTACTTACATTTTTTTTTGCTTTAAATTTTTTCCATACATAAACTCTAAAATTTTCATTTCGATGTTATCTATTTGCTTTTATCTCTTTTTTGTCTATGAGATGAAGGGAAAAGTGAAAACTCAAGTTTTGATGTAAGAAAAAAGTATACATCTAAAATGGAACTGCAAAATGCACAAATTTTGAGAGAAATAATTCCAAAAAGTGTCTGTAATTTTTAGGGATTGTAAACTCTTTTTGGTTTTTATATATCAGGTTTTGCAATCATCGGGAAAAGGGGTAGGCGGGGGATTTTCAACTAAATGTAGACTCCCAATCCATAAGTCATTCCTTACAAAAATATAGCTCGTTACACAAGATAATTCACTTTACAATCATCCATGGTCGTTAGGTCAGCTATTTTGTAAATAGGCAAAATAATGGTTTGTTTGATTCGAGTAAATATCCTACCACACGTTGACTTGAAAATTTAATGAGCGTTTGTTATTCTCTTTAAAAGGTTTTGATCCATAGGTCATTTGCATCTTTAACATGTTTCAAGAATGCATATCCATTTTTTCAAACAACTGTAGAAAAATATGTATCTTATAAAATTCCAAGCTGTTGGGGTTGTTGAAATAGTGGAATTTCCCAAACTTGCATAACAAAATTTTGTTTTCATTTGTAGTGTGTTAATAAATTTTATTTACTTACATTTGTTATTGCTTTAAATTTTTTCCATACATAAACTCTAAAATTTTCATTTCGTTGTGATTTATTTGCCTTTTATCTTTTTTTTTGTCTACAGGATGAAGGGAAATGTAAAAACTCAAGTGTTTATTTAAGAAATATGTATACATCTAAAGTGAAAATGCACAATGAAGAAATGTAGAGAGAGATAATTCATAAATTTGTTTGTAATTTTTAGGGATTGTAAACTCTTTTAATTATTTATATATCAGGTTTTGCAATCTTCGGGAAAAGGAGGAGGCAGGGGAATTTTAACTGAATGTTGACTCCCAATCCATAAGTCATTCCTTACAAAAATATAGACCGTTATGAATGATAAATCACTTTACAATCATCTATGATCGTTCGGTCAGCTTTTTGTAAATGGGCAAAATATTGGCTTGTTAGACTCGGGTAAATATCCCACCTCAAGTTCAATGAGCGTTTGTTATTCTCTTTAAATGGTTTGGATGCATAGGTCTTTTGCATCTTTAACATGTTTCAAGCATGCATATCCATTTTTTAAAACGTGAAGAAAATCTATTTCTTATAAAATTCCATGCTATTAGCGTGTTTGAAATAGTGGAATTTCCCAAACTTGGATAAGAAAATTTTTTTGTTCATTTGTGGTGTGTGAATAAATTTTATTTACTTAAATTTTCTATTGCATTAAATTTTTTCCATACATAAACTCTAAAATTTTCATTTCGTTGTGATCTATTTGCCTTTTATCTCTTTTTGTCGACTAATGAAAGGAAAAAAGAAAACTCAAGTTTTGATCTAAGAAAAAGGTATCCATCTAAAATGGAAATGCACAATGTAAAAATGTAGAGAGAAATAATTCCAAAAAAATTCTGTAATTTTTTGGGATTGTAAACTCTTTTTAGCTTTTATATATCAGGTTTTGCAATCGTCGGGAAAAGGAGGAGGTGGGGGATTTTTAACTGAGTGTGACTCCCAATCCATAAGTCATTCCTTTAAAAAATATAGCCTGTTACACATGATAAATCACTTTTCAATCACCCATGGTCGCATGGTCAGCTTTTTGTAAATGGGCAAAATAAAGGCTTGTTTGACTCAGGTAAATATCCCACCACACGATCACTTGAAAATTTAATGAGCGTTTGTTATTCTCTTTAAAAGGTTTGGATCCATAGGTCATATGCATATTTAACCAGTTTCAAGAATGCATATCCATTTTTTAAAACATGTGTTGAAAAATCTATTTCTTAGAAAATTTCATGCTATTGGGGTCTTTGAACTAGTGGAATTTCCCGAACTTGGATAACAAAACTTTTGTGTTCATTTGTGGTGTGTGAATAAGTTTTATTTACTTACATTTATTATTTCTTTAAATTTTTTCCATACATAAACTCTAAAATTTTCATTTCGTTGTGATCTATTTGCCTTTTATCTCTTTTTTGTCGATGAAATGAAGGGAAAAGTGAAAACTCAAGTTTTGATTTAAGAAAAAAGTATACATCTAAGATGGATATGCACAATGCACAAATGTAGAGAGAGAAAATTTCAAAAAGTGTCTGTAATTTTTAGGGATTGTAAACTCTTTTTAGTTTTTATATATCAGGTTTTGCAATCATCGGCAAAAAGGGAGAGGCGGGGGCTTTTAACCTGAGTGTTGTCTCCCAATTCATAACTCATTCCTTACAAAAAATATAGCCTGTTACACATGATAAATTACTTTGCAATCATCTATGATCGTTAGGTCAATTTTTTGTAACTAGGCAAAATAATGGCTCTTTTGACACAGATAAATATCCCACCACAAGTTCACAAGAAAATTTAATGAGTGTTTGTTATTCTCTTTAAAAGGTTTGCATCCATAGGTCATTTGCATCATTAGCATGTTTCAATCATGCATATCCATTTTTTAACATGAGTAGAAAAATCTCTTTCTTATAAAATTCGTAGCTATTGGGGTTGAACTAGTGGAATTTCCTAAACTTTGACAACAAAACTATTGTATTCATTTTTGGTGTGTGAATAAAATTTAATTTCTTACATTTGTTATTGTTTTAAATTTTTTCCATACATGAACTCTAAAATTTTCATTTCGTTCTGATCTAGTTGCGTTTTATCTCTTTCTTGTCTACGAGATGAAGGGAAAAGTGAAAACTCAAGTTTTGATTTAAGAAGAGAGTATACATCTAAAACAGAAATGCACAATGCACAAATGTAGAGAGAGATAGTTCCAAAAAGTGTCGTTAATTTTTTGGGATTGTAAACTCTTTTAATTTTTTATATATCAGGTTTTTCTATCGTCGGGAAAAGGGGGAGGCGGGGGATTTTTAACTGAATGTTGACTCCCAATCCATAAGTCATTCCTTAAAAAAATACAGGCCGTTACGCATGATAAATCACTTTACAATTATCTATGTTCGTTCGGTCAACTTTTTGTAAGTGGGCAAATTAATGGCTTGTTTGACTCGGGCAAATATCCCACCGCACGTTCACTTGAGAATTTAATGATCGTTTGTTATTCTCTTTAAAATTTTTGGATGCATAGGTCATTTGCATCTTTAACATGTTTCAAGCATGCATATCCATTTTTTAAATCATGTGTAGAAAAATCTCTTTCTTATAAAATTCCTAGCTATTGGGGTAGAACAAGTTGAATTTCCGAAACTATGATAACAAAACTTTTGTGTTCATTTGTGGTCTATGAATAAATTTTATTTTCTTACATTTGTTATTTTTTAAGTTTTTCCCATACGTAAACTCTAAAATTTTTATTTCGTTGAGATCTATTTGCCTTTTATCTCTTTTTTGTCTACAAGATGAAGGGAAAAGTGAAAATTCAAGTTTTGATTTAAGAAAAAAAGTATACATCTAAAATAGAAATGCACAATGCACAAATGTAGAGAGAGATAATTCCAAAAAGTGTCAGTAATTTTAAGGGATTGTAAACTCTTTATAGTTTATATATATAAGGTTTTTTAATCGTGGGAAAAGGGGGAGGTGGGGGATTTTTAATAGAGTGTTGACTTCCAATCCATAAGTCTTTCCTTACTAAAATATAGTCCGTTACGTATGATAAATCACTTTACAATCATCTATGATCGTTAGGTCAGCTTTTTGTAAATTGGCAAATGAACAATCATCTATGATCGTTAGGTCAGCTCTTTATAGTTCACACACCACAAATGAACACAAAAGTTTTTTTATCCATGTTTTGGAAATTCCACTAGTTCAACCCCTATCGCTTGGAATTTTTACACATGTTTTAAAAAATGGATATGCATGCATGAAACTTGTTAAAGATACAAATGACCTATGGAACCAAACCTTTTAAAGATAATAACAAACGCTCATTAAATTCTCAAGTGAACATACAGTGTGATATTTACCCGAGTCAAACAAGCCATTATTTTGCCCATTTAAAAAAAGCTGACCTAATGATCATAGATGATTGTAAAGTGATTTATCATGCGTAAAGGGCTATATTTTTGTAAGGAATTACTTATGGATTGGGAGTCAACACTCAGTTAAAAATCCCCCGCCTCCCCCATTTCCCGACGATTGCAAAACCTAATATATAAAAACTAAAAAGAGTTTACAATCCCTAAAAATTAAAGACACTTTTTGGAATTATCTCTCTCTACTTTTGTTCATTGTGCATTTACATTTTAGATGTATACGTTTTTATTAAATCAAAACTTGAGTTTTCACTTTTCCCTTCTTGTCTTAGACATAAAAGAGATAAAAGGCAAATACATCACAACAAAATGAAAATTTTAGAGATTAGGTATGGTAAAAATTTAAAGCTATAACAAAAGTAAGTAAAGAAAATTTATTCACACACCACAAATAAAGACAAAAGTTTAATTATCCAAGTTTGGGAAATTCCACTAGTTCATCAACCCCAATAGCTTGGAATTTTATAAGAAAGAGATTTTCTACACATGTTTTAAAACATGGATATGCATGCTTGAAAAATGTTAGAGATGCAAATGACCTGTGGATCCAAACCTTTTAAAGAGAATAACAAACGCTCATTAAATTATGAAGTAACGTGCGGTGGGATATTTACCCAAGTCAAACAAGCAGTTATTTTTCCCATTTACAAAAAGTTGACCTAACGATCATTCATGATAGTAAAGTGATTTATCATGCACAACAGGCTATATTTTTCTAAGGATTGAATTATGGATTGGGAGTCAACACTCAGTTGAAAATCCCTCGCCTCCCCCATTTCCCAATGATTAAAAAACCTAATATATAAAAACTATAAAGAGTTTACAATCCCTAAAAATTACAAACACTTTTTGGAATTATCTCTCTCTACATTTGTGCATTGTCCATTTCAATTTTAACAGTATACTTTTTTCTTAAATCAAAACTTGAGTTTTCTCTTTTCCCTTCATCTCGTAAACAAAATAGAGATAAAAGGCAAATAGGTATCAACAAAATGAAAATTTTAGAGTTTGGGTATGGAAAAAAATTTAAAGCAATAGCAAATGTAAGTAAAGAAAATTTATTCACACACCACAAATGAACACAAATGTTTTGTTATCCATGTTTGGGAAACTCAACTAGTTCATCAACCCCAATAGCTTGGAATTTTATAAGAAAGCGATTTTTCTACCCATGTTTTAATAAATGAATATACATGTTTGAAACATGTTAAAGATGCAAATGACCTATGGATGCAAACCTTTTAAAGAGAATAACAAACGCTTATTAAATTCTCAAGTGAATGTGTCGTGGGATATTTACCCGAGTCAAACAAGCCATTATTTTGCCCATTTATAAAAAGTTGACCTGACAATCATAGATGATTGTAAAGTGATTTGTTATGTGTAAATGGCTATATTTTTGTTAGGAATAACTTATGGATTGGGAGTCAACACTCAGAAAAAAATCCATGCCTCCCCCTTTTGCCGACGATTGCAAAACCTAATATATAAAAACTAAAAAGAGTTTACAATCCCTAAAAATTTCTGCAAATTCTAGAATTATCTCTCTCTACATTTGTGCATTAAGCATTTCCATTTTAGATGTATACTTTTTTCTTAAATGAAAACTTGACTTTTCACTTTTCCCTTCATCTCGTAGAAGAAAAAGAGATAAAAGGCAAATACATCACAACGAATTAAAAATTTTAGAATTTTGGTATGAAAAAAGTTTAAAGCAATAAAAAATGTAAGTAAATAAAATTTATTCACACACCACAAATGAACGCCAAAGTTTTGTTTTCCTAGTTTGGGGAATTCCACTAGTTCTTCAATCCCAATAGCTTGGAATTTTATAAGAAAGAGATTTTTCTACACATGCTTAAAAAACTGGATATGCCTGCTTGAAACATGTTAAATATGCAAATGACCTATGGATCCAAACCTTTTAAAGAGAATAAAAACGCTCATTAAATTCTCAAGTGAACGAGCGGTGAGATATTTACCAGTGTCGAAAAAGCCATTATTTTGCACTTTTACAAAAAGCTGACCTAACGATCATAGATGATTGTAAAGTGATTTATCATGCGTAACGGCTATATTTTTGTAAGGAATGACTTATGGATTAGGAGTCAACACTCAGTTAAAAATCCCCCGCTTCCCCATTTTTCCAACGATTGCAAAACCTAATATATAAAAACTAAAATATTTTACAATCCCTAAAATTACTGACCCTTTTTGGAATTATCTCGCTCTACATTTGTGCATTGTGCATTTTTATTTTAGATGTATTCATTTTTCTTAAATCAAAACTTGAGTTTCACTTTTCCCTTCATATCGGAGACAAAAAAAGAGATAAAAGGCAAATAGATCACAACGCAATGAAAATTTTAAAGTTTATGTATGGAAAAAATTTAAAGAAATAACAAATGTAAGTAAATAAAATTTATTCACACACCACAAATGAACACAAAAGTTTTTTTATCCAAGTTTGGGAAATTCCACTAGTTCAACCCCAATCGCTTGGAATTTTTTAAGAAAGAGATTTTTCTACACATGTTTTAAAAACTGGATATGCATGCTTGAAACTTGTTAAAGATACAAATGACCTATGGAACCAAACATTTTAAAGATAATAACAAACGCTCATTAAATTCTCAAGTGAATGTATAGTGTGATATTTACCCGAGTCAAACAAGCCATTATTTTGCCCATTTAAAAAAAGCTGACCTAATGATCATAGATGATTGTAAAGTGATTTATCATGCGTAACGGGCTATACTTTTGTAAGGAATTACATATGGATTGGGAGTCAACACTCGGTTAAAATTCCCCTGCCTCCCCCGTTTCCCGACGATTGCAAAACCTAATATATAAAAACTAAAAAGAGTTTACAATCCCAAAAAATTAAAGACACTTTTTGGAATTATCTCTCTCTACTTTTGTGTATTGTGGAGTTCCATTTTAGATGTATACTTTTTTATTAAATCAAAACTTGAGTTTTCACTTTTCCCTTCTTCTCTTAGACATAAAAGAGATAAAAGGCAAATACATCACAATGAAATGAAAATTTTAGAGTTTAGGTATGTTAAAAATTTAAAGCTATAACAAAAGTAAGTAAAGAAAATTCATTCACACGCCACAAATAGAGACAAAAGTTTAGTTATCCAAGTTTGGGAAATTCCACTAGTTCATCAACCCCAATAGCTTGGAATTTTATAAGAAAGAGATTTTCTACACATGTTTTAAAACATGGATATGCATACTTGAAAAATGTTAGAGATGCAAATGACCTGTGGACCTAACGATCATTCATGATAGTAAAGTGATTTATCATGCACAACAGGCTATATTTTTCTAAGGAATGACTTATGGATTGGGAGTCAACACTCAGTTGAAAATCCCTCGCCTCCCCCATTTCCCAACGATTACAAAACCTAATATATAAAGACTAAAAAGAGTTTACAATCCCTAAAAATTACAGACACTTTTTGGAATTATCTCTCTCTACATTTGTGCATTGTCCATTTCAATTTTAACAGTATACTTTTTTCTTAAATCAAAACTTGAGTTTTCTCTTTTCCCTTCATCTCGTAAACAAAAAAGAGATAAAAGGCAAATAGGTCACAACAAAATGGAAATTTTAGAGTTTATGTATTAAAAAAATTTAAAGCAATAACAAATATAAGTAAAGAAAATTTATACACACACCACAAATGAACACAAAAGTTTTGTAATCCATGTTTAGGAAATTGCACTTGTTCAACCCCAATAACTTGGAATTTTATAAGAAAGAAATTTTTCTACCCATGTTTTAAAAAATGGATATGCATGTTTGAAACATGTTAAAGATGCAATTGACCTATGGATCCAAACCTTTTAAAGAGAATAACAAACATTCATTAAATTCTCAAGTGAATGTGCAGTGGGATATTTTCCTGAGTCAAACAAACCATTATTTACCCATTTACAAAAAGCTGACCTAATGATCATATATGATTGTAATGTAATTTATCCTGAGTAAAGGGCTATATTTTTGTTAGGAATAATTTATGGATTGGGAGTCAATACTCAGATAAAAATCCCCGCCTCCCCCTTTTCCTGACGATTGCAAAACCTAATATATAAAAACTTAAAAGAATTTACAATCCCTAAAAATTACAGACACTTTTTGGAATTATCTCTCTCTACATTTGTGCATTGTGCATTTCCATTTTAGATGTATACGTTTTTCTTAAATCAAAACTTGAGTTTTCACTTTTCCCTTAATCTCGTAAACAAAAAAGAGATCAAAGGCAAATATTGGTCACAACGAAATGAAAATTTTAGTGTTTAGTTATGGAAAAAATTTAAAGCAATAAAAAATGTAAGTAAATAAAATTTATTCGCACACCACAAATAAACACTAAAGTTTTGTCATCCAAGTTTGGAAAATTCCACTAGTTCTTCAACCCCAATAGCTTGGAATTTTATAAGAAAGAGATTTTTCTACACGTGTTTTAAAAAATGGATATGCACGCTTGAAACATGTTAAAGAAGTAAATGATCTCTGGATCCAAACCTTTTAAAGAGAATAACAAACGCTAATTAAATCTAAAGTAACGTGCCATGGTATATTTACCCAAATCAAAAAATAAATTATTTTTCCCATTTAAAAAAAGCTGACCTAACGATCATTGATGATTGTAAAGTTATTTATCATGCGCAACGGGCTATATTTTTTTAAGGAATGACTTATGGATTGGGAGTTAACACTCAGTTAAAAATCCCCCTCTTCCCCCTTTTCCCGATGATTGCAAAACCTAATATATTAAAACTAAAAAGAGTTTCCAATCCCTAAAAATTACAGAAAATTTTGTGAATTATCTGTCTCTACATTTGTGCATTGTGTATTTTAATTTTAGATGTATACTTTTTTCTCAAATAAAAACTTTAGTTTTATCTTTCCCTTCATCTAGTAGACAAAAAAGAGATAAGAGGAAAATACATCACAATGAAATGAAAATTTTAGAGTTTAGGTATGGAAAATATTTAAAGCAATAACAAATGTAAATAAAGAAAATTTATTCACACACAACAAATGAATACAAAAGTTTTGTTATCGAAGTTGGGAAATTGCACTAGTTCAACCCCAATAGCTTTGAATTTTATTAGGAAGAGATTTTTCTAACCATGTTTTAAAAAATGGATATGCATGTTTGAAACATGTTAAAGATGCAATTGACCTATGGATCCAAACCTTTTAAAGAGAATAAAAAACACTCATTAAATCTCAAGTGAATGTGCAGTGGAATATTTACCAGAGTCAAACGAGCCATTATTTTGCCCATTTACAAAAAGCTAACATAACGATCATAGATGATTGTAAAGTGATTTATCATGTGTAAAGGGCTAAATTTTTGTTAGTAATAACTTATGGATAGGGAGTCAACACTCAGATAAAAATCCCCGCCTCCCCCTTTTCCCGAAGGTTCCACAACATAATATATAAAAAATAAAGAGAGTTTACAATCCCTAAAAATTACCAACACTTTTTGGAATTATCTCTCTCTACATTTGTGCATTATGCATTTACATTTTAGTTGTATACTTTTTTCTTAAATATAAACTTGAGTTTTCACTTTTCCTTTCATAAAAGGCAAATACATCACAACGAAATGAAAATTTTAGAGTTCAGGTATAGAAAAAATTGAAAGCAATAAAATATGTTAGTAAAGAAAATTTATTCACATGCTACAAATGAACACAAATTTTTGTTTCCAAGTTTTAGAAATTCCACTAGTTCATCAACCCCAATAGCTTGGAATTTTATAAGAAAAAGATTTTTCTACACATGTTTTAAAAAATGGATATGCATGTTTGAAACATGTTAAAGATGCAAATGACCTATGGTTCCAAACCTTTTAAAGAGAATAAAAAATGCACATTAAATTCTCAAGTGAATGTACGGTGGGATATTTACCAGAGTCAAACAAGCCATTATTTTACCCATTTACAAAAAGGTGACCTAATGATCATAGATGATTGTAAAGTCATTTATCATGTGTAATGGGCTATATTTTTATAAGGAATGACTAATGGATTGGGAGTCAACACTCAGTTAAAAATCCCCCGCTTCCCCCTTTTCCCGACGATTGCAAAACCTAATATTTAAAAACAAAAATAGTTTACAATCCATAAAAATTACAGACACTTTTTGGAATTATCTCGCTCTACATTTGTGCATTGTACATTTCTATTTTAGATGAATACTTGTTTCTTAAATCTAAACTTGAGTTTTCACTTTTCCCTTCATATCGAAGACAAAAAAGAGATAAAAGGCAAATAGATCTCAACAAAATGAAAATTTTAGAGTTCATGTATGGAAAAAATTTAAAGAAATAAAAATATAAGTAAAGAAAATTTATTCACACACCACAAATGAACACAAAATTTTTTTTACCCAAGTTTGGGAAATTCCACTAGCTCAACCCCAAATACTAGGAATTTTATAAGAAAGAAATTTTTCTACACATGTATTAAAAAATGGATATACATGCTTAAAACATGTTAAAGATGCAAATGACCTATGAACCCAAGCCTTTTAAAGAGAATAACAAACGCTCATTAAATTCTCAAGTAACTTGTGGTGGGATATTTAACCAAGTCAAACAAGCAATTATTTTTCCCATTTACAAAAAGCTGACCTAATGATCATAGATTATTGTAAAGTGATTTATCATGCGTAAATGGCTATATTTTTTTTAGGAATAACTTATGGATTGGAAGTCAACACTCAGTTAAAAATCTCCCACCTCCCCTTTTCTCGACAATTGCAAAACCTTATATGTAAAAACTAAAATGAGCTTACAATCCCTAAAAATTAAGAAAACTTTTTGGAATTATCTCTCTCTACATTTGTGAATTTTTCATTTCAATTTTAGATGTATACTTTTTTCATAAATGAAAACTTGAGTTTTCACTTTTCCCTTCATCACGTAAACAAAAAAGAGACAAAAGGCAAATAGGTCACAACGAAATGAAAATTTTAGAGTTTATGTAAGGAAAAAATTTGAAGCAAAAAAAAAATATTAGAAAAGAAATTTTATTCACTCACCACAAATGAACACAAAAGTTTTGTAATCCAAGTTTGGTAAATTCCACTAGTTCAACCCCAATAGCGTGGAATTTTAAAAGAAAGAGATTTTTCTACACATATTTTAAAAAATGGATATGCATGCTTGAAACAAGTTAAAGATGCAAATGATCTATGGATCTAAACCTTTTAAAGAGAATAGCAAACGCTCATTAAATTCTCAAGTGAATGTGCGGTGGGATATTTACCCGAGTGAAACAAGCCATTATTTTGCCCATTTACAAAAAGCTGACCTAATGATCATAGATGATTGTAAAGTGATTTATCATGCATAATGGGCTATATTTTTGTAAGGAATGACTTATGGATTGGGAGTCAACACTCAGTTAAAAATCCCCCGCCTCCCCCTTTTTTCGACGATAGTAAAAGCTAATATATAAAAACTAAAAAGAGTTTACAATCCCTTACAGAAAATTTTTGGAATTATCTCGCTCAACATTTATGCATTGTGCATTTCAATTTTAGAAGAATACTTTTTTCTTAAATCAAAACTTGAGTTGTCACTTTTCCCTTCATCTCGTAGACAAAAAAGAGATAAAAGGCAAATAGATCACAACAAAATGAAAATTTTAGAGTTTAGGTATGGAAAAAATTTAAAGAAATAACAAATTTAAGTAAATAAAATTTATTCACACACCACAGATGAACACAAAAGTTTTGTTATCCAAGTTTGGGAAATTCCACTAGTTCAACAATCCCAATTGCTAGGAATTTTACAAGAAAGAGATTTTTCTACACATGTTTTAAAAAAGGGATATGCATGCTTGATACAATTTAAAGATGCAAATGACCAATAGATCCAAAGCTTTTATAGAGAAAAAGTAAACGCTCATTAAATTTTCAACTGACTGTGCGGTGGGATATTTACCAGAGAAAAAATATCCAGGTGTTTTACCTAAAATCTTTAGGCAAGGTATACACTGGGGAACCAATTGCTTTTAAAAACAGGGATTACTCTCAAGGGTTGTTTTCCATGACCAAGTATGTTGGCATTCTAAATAGACATCCATATGTTCACCAGATGGTTCAGTTGTAGGGTCAATAATTAGTTCGTCATCAGAATCTGATTGTTCTTGTAAAAGATTTTCCATATTTTGTCCATTTACAAAAAGTTGACCTAAAGATCATAGATGATTGTAAAGTGATTTATCATGCATAACAGAGGATATTTTTGAAAGGAATGACATATGGATTGGGAGTCAACACACAGTCAAAAATCCCATGTCTCCCCCTTTTCCCGACGATTGCAAAACCTAATATATAAAAACTAAAAAGAGTTTACAATCCCTAAAAATTACAGACACTTTTTGGAAGTATTTCTCTCTACATTTGTGCATTGTGCATTTCCATTTTAGATGTATTCTTTTTTCTTAAATCAAAACTTGAGTTTTCATTTTTCCCTTCATCTCGTAAACAAAAAAGAGATAAAAGGCAAATAGGTCACAACGAACTGAAAATTTAAGAATTTATGTATGGATTAAATTTAAAGCAATAACAAATGTAAGTAAAGAAAATTTATTCACACACCACAAATAAGCACAAGTTTTGTTATCCAAGTGTGGGAAATTCCACCTGTTCATCCCTAATAGCTTGAAATTTAATCAGAAAGAGATTTTTCTACACATGATTTAAAAAATGGATATGCATGCTTGAAACATGTTAAAGATGCAAATGACCTAAGGATCCAAAACTTTTAAAAATAATAACAAACGCATATTACATTCTCAAATGAACGTGTGGTGGGAAATTTACCCGAGTCAAACAAGCCATTATTTTACCAACTTAGAAAAAGTTGACCTAACGATCATAGATAATTGTAAAGTGATTTATCATTTGCAACGGGCTATAGTTTTGTAAGGAATGACTTATTGATTGGAGTCAACACTTAGTTAAAAATCCCCCGCCTCCCCCTTTTCAAGACAATAGCAAAACCTAATATATACAAACACTTTTTGGAATTATCTCTTTTTTACATTTGTGCATTGTGCATTCCCATTTTAGATGTATACTTTTTTCTTAAATCAAAACTTGAGTTTTCACTTTTCCCTTCATTTAGTAGACAAAAAAGAGATCAAAGGCAAATACATCACAACGAAATGAAAATTTTGAGTTTAGGTATGGCTAAAATTTAAAGAAATAAAAAATTTTAGTAAAGAAAATTTATTCACACACCACAAAAGAACACAAAATTTATTTTTTATCCAAGTTTGGGAAATTAAACTAGTTTATCAACCCTAATAGCTTGAAATTTTATAAGAAAGAGATTTTTCTACACATGTTTTAAAAAATGGATATGCACGGTTAAAACATGTTAAAGATGCAAATGACCTATGGATCCAAACCTTTTAAAGAGATTAACAAACACGTATTAAATTCTCAAGTGAATGTGCGGTGGGATATTTACCCGAGTCAAACAAGCCATTATTTTGCCAACTTACAAAAAGCAGACAAAACGATCATAGATGATTGTAAAGTGATTTATCATATGATATGGCCTATATTTTTTTAAGGAATAACATATTGATTGGGAGTCAACACTCAGTTAAAAATCCTCTGCCTCCTCCTTTTCAAGACAATTGCAAAACCTAATATATAAAAACTAAAATGAGTTTACCATCCCTAAAAATTACAGACACTTTTTGGAATTATCTCTCTCTACAATTGTGCATTGTGCATTTCCATTTTAGATGAATAATTTTTTCTTAAATCAAAACTTGAGTTTTCACTTTTCCCTTCATCTCTTAGACAAAAAAGAGATAAAAGGCAAATACATCACAACGAAATGAAAATTTTAGAGTTTAGTATGGAAAACATTTAAAGCCATAACAAATGTAAGTAAAGAAAATTTATACACACATAAAAAATGAACACAAAACTTTTGTTATCCAAGTTTGGGAAATTTCTCTAGTTCATCAACCCCAATAGCTTGAAATTTTATAAGAAAGAGATTTTTCTACACTTGTTTTAAAAAATGGATATGCATGCTTTAAACATGTTAAAGATACAAATGACCTATGGATCCCAAACTTTTAAACAGAATAACAAACGCTCATTAAATTCTTAAGTGAATGTGAGGTGGGATATTTACCCGAGTCAAATAAGCCATTATTTTGCCCATTTACAAAAATTGGACCTAATGATAATAGAAGATTGTAAAGTGATTTATCATGCACAACATGCTATATTTTAGTAAGGAATGACTTATGGATTGGGAGTCAACACTCCTTCCCCTTTTCCCGATAGTTGCAAAACCTAATATATAAAACTAAAAAGAGTTTACAATCCCTAAAAACTATAGACACTTTTTGGACATATGTCGCTTAAATTTTGTGAATTGTGCATTTCTATTTCAGATGTATACTTTTATCTTAAATCAAAACTTGAGTTTTCACTTTTCCCTTCATATCGGAGTCAAAAAAGAGATAAAAGGCACATATATCACAACGAAATGAAAATTTTAGAGTTTATGTATGGAAAAAGTTTAAAGAAATAACAAATGTAAGTAAAGACAATTTATTCACACACCACAAATGAACACAAAAGTTTTGTTATCCAAGTTTGGGAAATTCCACTAGTTCTTAGAATTTTATATGAAAGAGATTTTTCTACACATGTTATAAAAAATGGATATGCATTCTTGAAACATGTTAAAGAGGCAAATGACCTACGGATCCCAAACTTTTAAACAGAATAACAAACGCTCATTAAATTCTTAAGTGAATGTGAAGTGGGATATTTACCCGAGTCAAACAAGCCATTATTTTGCCCATTTACAAAAATTGGACCTAATGATCATAGATGATTGTAAAGTGATCTATCATGCACAACATGCTATATTTTGGTAAGGAATGACTTATGGATTGGGAGTCAACACTCCTTCCCCTTTTCCCGATAGTTGCAAAACCTAATATATAAAACTAAAAAGAGTTTACAATCCCTAAAAACTACAGACACTTTTTGGACATATGTCGCTTAAATTTTGTGCATTATGCATTTCTATTTCAGATGTATACTTTTATCTTAAATCAAAACTTGAGTTTTCACTTTTCCCTTCATATCGGAGTCAAAAAAGAGATAAAACGCACATATATCACAACGAAATGAAAATTTTAGAGTTTATGTATGGAAAAAGTATAAAGAAATAACAAATGTAAGTAAAGACAATTTATTCACACACCACAAATGAACACAAAAGTTTTGTTATCCAATTTTTGGAAATTCCACTAGTTCTTAGAATTTTATATGAAAGAGATTTTTCTACACATGTTATAAAAAATGGATATGCATTCTTGAAACATGTTAAAGAGGCAAATGACCTATGGATCCCAAACTTTTAAACAGAATAACAAACGCTCATTAAATTCTTAAGTGAATGTGAGGTGGGATATTTACCCGAGTCAAACAAGCCATTATTTTGCCCATTTACAAAAATTGGACCTAATGATCATAGAAGATTGTAAAGTGATTTATCATGCACAACATGCTATATTTTAGTAAGGAATGACTTATGGATTGGGAGTCAACACTCCTTCCCCTTTTCCCGATAGTTGCAAAACCTAATATATAAAACTAAAAAGAGTTTACAATCCCTAAAAACTACAGACACTTTTTGGACATATGTCGCTTAAATTTTGTGCGTTGTGAATTTCTATTTCAGATGTATACTTTTATCTTAAATCAAAACTTGAGTTTTCACTTTTCCCTTCATATCGGAGTCAAAAAAGAGATAAAAGGCACATATATCACAACGAAATGAAAATTTTAGAGTTTATGTATGGAAAAAGTTTAAAGAAATAACAAATGTAAGTAAAGACAATTTATTCACACACCACAAATGAACACAAAAGTTTTGTTATCCAAGTTTGGGAAATTCCACTAGTTCTTAGAATTTTATATGAAAGAGATTTTTCTACACATGTTATAAAAAATGAATATGCATTCTTGAAACATGTTAAAGAGGCAAATGACCTACGGATCCCAAACTTTTAAACAGAATAACAAACGCTCATTAAATTCTTAAGTGAATGTGAGGTGGGATATTTACCCGAGTCAAACAAGCCATTATTTTGCCCATTTACAAAAATTGGACCTAATGATCATAGAAGATTGTAATGTGATTTATCATGCACAACATGCTATATTTTAGTAAGGAATGACTTATGGATTGGGAGTCAACACTCCTTCCCCTTTTCCCGATAGTTGCAAAACCTAATATATAAAACTAAAAAGAGTTTACAATCCCTAAAAACTATAGACACTTTTTGGACATATGTCGCTTAAATTTTGTGCATTGTGCATTTTTATTTCAGATGTATACTTTTATCTTAAATCAAAACTTGAGTTTTCACTTTTCCCTTCATATCGGAGTCAAAAAAGAGATAAAAGGCACATATATCACAACGAAATGAAAATTTTAGAGTTTATGTATGGAAAAAGTTTAAAGAAATAACAAATGTAAGTAAAGACAATTTATTCACACACCACAAATGAACACAAAATTTTTTTTATCCAAGTTTGGGAAATTCCACTAGTTCTTAGAATTTTATATGAAAGAGATTTTTCTACACATGTTATAAAAAATGGATATGCATTCTTGAAACATGTTAAAGAGGCAAATGACCTACGGATCCCAAACTTTTAAACAGAATAACAAACGCTCATTAAATTCTTAAGTGAATGTGAGGTGGGATATTTACCCTAGTCAAACAAGCCATTATTTTGCCCATTTACAAAAATTGGACCTAATGATCATAGAAGATTGTAAAGTGATTTATCATGCACAACATGCTATATTTTAGTAAGGAATGACTTATGGATTGGGAGTCAACACTCCTTCCCCTTTTCCCGATAGTTGCAAAACCTAATATATAAAACTAAAAAGAGTTTACAATCCCTAAAAACTACAGACACTTTTTGGACATATGTCGCTTAAATTTTGTGCATTGTGCATTTCTATTTCAAATGTATACTTTTATCTTAAATCAAAACTTGAGTTTTCACTTTTCCCTTCATATCGGAGTCAAAAAAGAGATAAAAGGCACATATATCACAACGAAATGAAAATTTTAGAGTTTATGTATGGAAAAAAGTTTAAAGAAATAACAAATGTAAGTAAAGACAATTTATTCACACACCACAAATGAACACAAAAGTTTTGTTATCCAAGTTTGGGAAATTCCACTAGTTCTTAGAATTTTATATGAAAGAGATTTTTCTACACATGTTATAAAAAATGGATATGCATGCTTGAAACATGTTAAAGGGGCAAATGACCTACAGAATTATTTTTCCCATAGACAAAAAGCTGACCTAAAGATCATTGATGATTGTAAAGTGATTTATTATGAGCAACGGGCTATATTTTGTAAGGAATCACTTATGGATTGAGATTCAACACTCAGTTAAAAATCCCCTCCTCCCCCTTTTCCCGAAGATTGCAAAACCTAATATATAAACACAAAAAGGAGTTTACAATCCCTAAAAAATATAGACACTTTTTGGAATTCTCCCTTTACATTTGTGCATTGTACATTTGCATTTTAGATGTATACTTTTTCTTAAATCAAAACTTGAGTTTTCACTTTTCTCTTCATCTCGTAAACAAAAAAGCGATAAAAGGCAAATAGGTCACAACGAAATGGAAATTTTAGAATTTATGTATGGAAAATTTTTAAATCAATAAAAAATGTAAGTAAAGAAAATTTATAGACACATAAAAAATGAACCCAAAAGTTTTGTTATCCAAGTTTGTAAAATTGCATTAGTTCAACCCCAATAGCTTGGAATTTTATTAGAAAGTGATTTTTCTACCCATGTTTGAATAAATGTATATGCATGTTTGAAACATGTTAAAGATGCAAATGACCTATGGATCCAAACCTTTTAATGAGAATAACAAACGCTCATTAAATTCTCAAGTGAATGTGCGGTGGGATATTTACCTGAGTCAAACAAGCCATTATTTTTCCCATTTACAAAAAGCGGACCTGAGAATCATAGATGATTGTAAAGTGATTTTTCATGTGTAAAGGGCTATATTTTTTTTTGGAAGAACTTATGGATTGGGAGTCAACACTCAGATAAAAATTCCCGCCTCCCCCATTTGCTGACAATTGCGAAACCTATTATATAAAAACAAAAAAGAGTTTACAATCCCTAAAAATTACTGCCACTTTTTGGAATTATCTCCCTCTACATTTGTGCATTGTGCATTTCCATTTTAGATGTATACTTTTTTCTTAAATGAAAACTTGAGCTTTCACTTTTCCCTTCATCTCATAGACCAAAAAGAGATAAAAGGCAACTACATCACAACGAATGGAAAATTTTAGAGTTTTGGCATGACAAAAATTTAAAGAAATAAAAAATGTAACAAACGAAAATTTATTCACACTCCAGAAATAAGTGCCAAAATTTTGTTATCCAAGTTAGGGAAATTCCACTAGTTCATTAACCCCAATAGTTTGGAAATTTATAAGAAAAAGATTTTTCTAAACATGTTTTAAAAAATGGATATGCATGTTTGAAATATGTTAAAGATGCAAATGACCTATGGATCCAAACCTTTTAAAGAGACTAAAAAACTCTCATTAAATTCTCTAGAGAACATGCGATGGGATATTTACCTGAGTCAAACAAGATATTATTTTGCCCATTTACAAACAGTTGACCTAACGATCATAGATGATTGTAAAGTGATTTATCATGTGTAACTGGCTATATTTTTGTGTGGAATGACTTATGGATTAGGAGTCAACACTCAGTTAAAAATCCCCTGCTTCCCCCTTTTCCTGACGTTTTCAAAACCTAATATATAAAAACTAAAAGAGTTTACAATCCCTAAAAATTACTGACACTTTTTAGAATTATCTCGCTCTACATTTGTGCATTGTGCATTTCTATTTTAGATGTATACTTTTTTCTTAAATAAAAACTTGAGTTTCCACTTTTCCCTTCATATCGAAGACAAAAAAGAGGTAAAAGGCGAATAGATCACAAAGAAATGAAAATTTTAGAGTTTATGTATGGAAAAAATTTAAAGAAATAACAAATGTAAGTAAAAAAAACTTATTCACACACCACAAATGAACACACAAGGTTTTTTATCCAAGTTTGGGAAATTCCACTAGTTCAACCCCAATAGCTTGGAATTTTATAAGAAAGAGATTTTTCTACAAATGTTCAAAAAAGGGATATGCATGCTTAAAACATGTTAAAGATGCAAATGACGTATGTATCCAAACTTTTTAAAGAGAATAACAAAAGCTCATTAAATTCTCAAGTAACGTACGGTGGATATTTACCCGAGTCAAATAAGCAATTACTTTTTCCATTTACAAAAAGCTGACCTAACGATCATAGATGATTGTAAAGTGTTTTATCATGCGTAAAGGGCAATATTTTTGTTAGGAATAACTTAAGGATTGGGAGTCAACACTCAGTTAAAAATCCCCGCCTCCCCCTTTTCCTAACGATTGCAACACCTAATATATAAAAAATAAAAAAAGTTTACAATCCCAAAAAATTACAGACACGTTTTAGAATTATCTCTCTCTACATTTGTGCATTGTGCATTTCCATTTTAGATGTATACTTTTTTCTTAAATCAAAACTTGAGTTTTACTTTTCCCTTCTTCTCCTAGACAAAAAAGAAATAAAAGGCAAACACATCATAATGAAAAAAAAAATTTAGAACTTAGGCATGGAAAAAATTTAAAGCAATAACAAATGTTTGTAAAGAAAATTTATTCACACACGACAAATGAACAAAAAAGTTTTGTTATCCATGTTTGGGAAATTCCACTAGTTCATCAACCCCAATAGCTTGGAATTTTATAAGAAAGATAATTTTCTACACATGTTTTAAAAAATGGATATGCAAGCTTGAAACATGTTCAAGATGCAAATGACCTATGGATCCAAAGCTTTTAAAGAGAATAACAAATGTTCATTAAATTCTCAAGTGAACGTGTGGTGGGATATTTACCCGAGTCAAACAAGCCATTATTTTGCCCATTTACAAAAAGTTGACCTAACAATTATAGATGATTGTAAAGTGATTTATCAAGAGTAACAGGCAATATTTTTGTAAGGAATGACTTCTGGATTGGGAGTCAACACTCAGTTAAAAATCCCCCGCATCCCCCTTTTTCTAGACGATTGCAAAACCAAATATATAAAAACTAAAAGAGTTTACAATCCCTAAAAATTACATACACTTTTTGGAATTATCTCCCTATACAATTGTGCATTGTGCATTTCTATTTTAATTGTATACTTTTCTCTTAAATCAAAACTTTAGTTTTCACTTTTCCCATCAAATCGGAGACAAAAAAGAAGTAAAAGGCAAATAGATCACAATGAAATGAAAATTTTAGAGTTTATGTATAGAAAAAATTTAAAGAAATAACAAATGTAAGAAAAGAAAAATTATACACACACCACAAATGAACACAAAAGTTTTGTTATCCAAGTTTGGAAAATTTCACTAGTTCAACCCCAATCACTTGGAATTTTATAAGAAAGAGGTTTTTCTACACATGTTTTAAAAAATGGATATACATGCTTGAAACATGTTAAAGATGCAAATGACCAATGGATCCAAACCTTTTAAATAGAATAACGAACACTCATTAAATTCTTAAGTGAATGTGTGGTGGGATATTTACCCGTGTCTAACAAGCAATTATTTTTCCCATATACAAAAAGCAGACCTAACGATCATTGATGATTTTAAAGTGATTTATCAAGCAAGCTATATTTTTGTATGGAATAACTAAAGGATTGGGAGTGAACACTCAGTTAAAAATCCCTCGCATCCCCTTTTCCCATCGTTTTCAAAATCTAATATATAAAACTAAAAAAAGTTTACAATCCCTTACAATTATAGACATTTATTTGAATTATCTCCCTCTACATTTGTTCATTGTGCATTTTTATTTTAGATGTATACTTTTTTTCTTAAATCTAAACTTGAGTTTTCACTTTTCCCTTCATATCGGAGACAAAAAAGAGATAAAAGGCAAATTGATCTCAACGAAATGAAACTTTTTGAGTTTACGTATAGAAAAAATTTAAAGCAATATCAAATGTAAGTGGAGAAAATTTATTCACACACTACAAATGAACACAAAAATTTTGTTATCGGAGTTTGGGAAATTCCACTAGTTAGCCCCCTAAGCTAGGAATTTTATAAGAAAGAGATTTTTCTACACATGTTTTAAAAAATGGATATGCAGGCTTGGAACATGTTAAATATTCAAATGACCTATGGATCCAAACCTTTTAAAAAGAATAAAAAACGCTCATTAAATTCTCAAGAGAACGTCCAGTTGGATATTTACCCAAATCAAACAAGTCATTATTTTGCCCATTTACAAAAAGTTGACCTAACGATCATAGATGATTGTAATGTGATTTATCAGGTGTAACGGGCTGTATTTTTGTAAGGAATGATTTATGGATTGGAAGTCAATACTCAGTTAAAAATCCCCCGCCTCCCCCTTTTCCCAACGATTGCAAAACCTAATATATAAAAACTTAGAAAAGTTTACAATCCCTAAAAATAACAGATACATTTTGGAATTATCTCTCTCTACATTTGTGCATTGTGCTTTTCCATTTTAGATGTATACATTTATTGGTAAATCAAAACTTGAGTTTTGACTTTTCCCTTCATCTCTTAGGCAAAAAGAGATAAAACGCAAATACATCACAAAGAAACGAAAATTTTAGAGTTTAGGTATGGAAAAAATTTTAAGCAATAAAAAATGTAAGTAAATAAAATTTATTCACACACCACAAATGAACACAAAAGTTTTGTTATCGAAGTTTGGGAAATTCCACTACTTAGCCCCCTTAGCTGGGAATTTTATAGGAAAGAGATTTTTCTACACATGTTTTAAAAAATGGATTTGCATGCTTGAAACATGTTAATGATGCAAATGACCTATGGATCCAAACCTTTCAAAGAGAATAACAAACGCTCGTTAGGTTCTCAAGTGAATGTGTGGTGGGATATTTACCCAAGTCAAACAAGCCATTATTTTACCCACTTACAAAAACCTGACCTAATGATCATAGATGACTGTAAAGTGATTTATCATGCGTAACGGGCTATATTTTTGTAAGGAATGACTTATGGATTGGGAGTCAACGCTCAAATAAAAATCCCCGCCTCCCCCTTTTCCCGATGAATACAAAGCCTAATATATAAAAACTAAAAAGAGTTTACAATCCCTAAAAATTACAGACACTTTTTGGAATTATCTCTCTCTACATTTTTACATTGTACATTTCCATTTTAGATGTATAATTTTTTCTTAAACCAAAACTTGAGTTTTCACTTTTCCCTTCAGCTCGTGAACAAAAAAGAGATAAAAGGCAAATAGGTCACAATGAAATGGAATTTTTAGATTTTATGTAAGGAAAAATTTAAAGCAATAACAAATGTAAGTAAAGAAAATTTATACACACACCAATAATGAACACAAAAGTTTTGTTATCCATGTTTGGGAAATTGCACTACCTCAACCCCAATAGCTTGGAATTTTATTAGAAAGATATTTTTCTACCCATGTTTTAAAAAATGGATATGCATGTTTGAAACATGTTAAAGATGCAAATGACCTATGGATCCAAACCTTTTAAAGAGAATAACAAACGCTCATTAAATTCTGAAGTGAACGCGCGATGGAATATTTGCCCGAGTCAAACAAGCCATTATTTTGCCCATTTACAAAAACTTACCTAATGATCATAGATGATTGTAAAGTGATTTATCATGCGTAAAGGGCTAAATTTTTGTTAGGAATAATTTATGGATTTGGAATCAACACTCAGATAAAAATCCTTGCCTCTCCCTTTTCCCGATGATTACAAATCCTAATATATAAAAACAAAAAAGAGTTTATAATCCCTAAAAATTACAGACACTTTTTGGAATTATCTCTCTCTTTATAATGAATTGTGCATTTACTTTTTAGATCTATAATTTTTTCTTAAATCAAACATGAGTTTTCACTTTTCCATTCTTCTCGTCAACAAAAAAGAGACAACAAGAAAAAAGGTCACTGCGAAATGAAAAATTTAGAGTTTATGCAAAGAAAAAATTTAAAGCAATAACAAATGTAAGTAAATAAAATTTAATATCACACCACAAATGAACACAAAATTTTTGTTATCCAAGTTTGGGAAATTCCACTAGTACAACACCAATAGCTTCAAATTTTGTAAGAAAGCGATTTTTCTACACATGTTTTAGAAAATGGATTTGCATGTTTGAAACATGTTAAAGATGCAAATGACCTATTGATCCAAACCTTTTTAAGGAGAATAAAAAACGCTCATTAAATTCTCAATTGAACATGCAGCGGGATATTTACCTGAGTCAAACAAGCCATTATTTTGTCCATTTACAAAAAGCTGACCTAACGATCATAGATGATTGTAAAGTTCTTTATCATGCATACCGAACTATATTTTTTTGTAAGGAATGACTTATGGATTGGGATTCAACACTCAGATAAAAATCCCCCACCTCCCCCTTTTCCCAACGATTGCAAAACCTAATATATAAAAACTAAAAAGAGTTTACAATCCCTAAAAATTACAGACACTTTTTGGAATTATCTCTCTCTACATTGGTGCATTGTGCATTTCCTTTTTAGATGTATACTTTTTTGTTAAATCAAAACTTTAGTTTTCACTTTTTCCATCATCTTGTAAACAAAAAAGAGGTAAAAGGCAAATAGATCACAATGAAATGAAACTTTTAGAGTTTATCAATGGAAAAAATTTAAAGCAATAACAAATGTAAGTAAAGAAAATTTATGCACACACCACAAATTAACACAAAGGTTTTATTATCCAAGTTTGGGAAATTCCACTAGTTAAACCTAAATAGCTTGGAATTTTATAAGAAAGAGATTTTTGTACATATGTTTTAAAAAATGGATATCCATGTTTGAAACATGTTAAAGATGCAAATGATCTGTGGATCCAAACCTTTTAAAGAGAGTAACAAACGCTCATTAAATTCTCAAGTGCGGTGGGATATTTGCCCAAGTCAAACAAGCCATTATTTTCCCCATTTACAAAAAGCTAACCTAACGATAATAGATGATTGTAAAGTGATTTATCATACGTAACATTCTATATTTTTGTAAGGAATGACTTATGGATTGGTAGTCAACACTCAGTTAAAAATCCCATGCCTCCCCCTTTTCCCGACGATTGCAAAACCTAATATATAAAAACTAAAAAGAGTTTAATATCCCTAAAAACTAAAGACACTAATTGGAGTTATCACACTCTAAAATTGTGAATTTTGCATTACCATTTTAGATACATACTTTTTTCTTATATAAAAACTTAAGTTTTCTCTTTTCCCTTCATCTTGTAAACAAAAAAGAGATAAAAGGCAAATAGGTCTATACGAAATGAAAATTTTAGAGTTTATGTGAGGGAAAAGTTTAAATCAATAACAAATGTAAGTAAAGAAAATATATTCACACTCCACAAATGAACACAAAAGTTTTGTTATCCAAGTTTTGGAATTGCCACTAGTTCAACCCCAATAATTTGGAATTTTATCAGAAAGAGAATTTTCTACACATATTTTAAAAAATGGATATGCATGCTTGAAACATGTTAAAGATGCAAATGACCTATGGATCCAAACCTTTCAAAGAGAATAACAAACGCTCTTTAAATTCTCAAGTGAACGTGCAGTGGGATAGTTACCCGAGTCAAACAAACCATTATTTTGCCCATTTACAAAAAGTAGACCTAATGATCATAGATGATTGAAAAATGATTTATCATGCATAACGGGCTATATTTTTGTAATAAATGACTTATGGATTGGAATTCAAAACTCAGTTAAAAATCCCCCTCATCCCCCTTTTCCCGACCATTGCAAAACCTAATATATAAAACTAAAAAGAGTTTACAATCGCTAAAAATTACAGACACTTTTTGGAACTATCTCTCTCTAAATTTGTGAATTGTGCATTTCCATTTTAGATGTATACTTTTTTCTTAAATCAAAACTTGAGCTTTCACTTTTCCCTTCATCTCGTAAACAAAAAAAAAAAAAGATAAAAGGCAAATAGGTCACAGCGAAATAAAAATTTTTAAGTTTATGTATAGAAAAAATTTAAAGCAATAACAAATTTAAGTAACAAAAATTTATTGACACACCACAAATGAACACAAATTTTTTGTTATCCAAGTTTGGGAAATTCCACTAGTACCACCACAATTGCTTGGAATTTTATTAGAAAAAGATTTTTCTACACATGTTTTAAAAAATGGATATGCATGTTTGAAACATGTTAAACATGCAATTGACCTATGGATCCAAACCTTTTGAAGAGAATAACAAATGCGCATTAAATTCTCTAGTGAGCGTGCGTTGGGATCTTTACGCGAGTCAAACAAGCCATTATTTTGCCCATTTGGAAAAAGTTAACCTAATGATCATAAATGATTTTAAAGTGATTTATCATGCGTAATGAGCTATATTTTTGCAATGAATGACTTATGGACTTATGGATTGGGAGTCAACACTCTATTAAAAATCCCCCGCCTCCCCCTTTATCAGATGATTGCAAAACCTAATTTACAAAAATTAAAAAGAGCTTACAATCCCTAAAAAATACTGATACATTTTGGAATTGTCTCTCTCTACATTTGTGCAATGTGCATTTCCATTTTAGATATATACAATTTCTTTTAAATCAAAACTTGAGTTTTCACTTTTCCCTTCATCTCGTAAAAAAAAAAAAAGAGATAAAAGGCAAATAGGTCACAACGAAATGAAAATTTTAGAGTTTACGTGTGGAAAAATTTTAAAGCAATAACAAAAGTAAGTAAAGATAATTTATTCACTCACCACAAATGAACACAAACGTTTTGTTATTCAAGTTTGGAAAATTCCACTAGTTCAATCCCAATAGCTTGGAATTTTATAGGAAAGTGATTTTTCTTCACATATTATAAAAAATGGATATGCATGCTTGAAACAGGTTAAAGATGCAAATGACAAATGGATCCAAACCTTTTACAGAGAATAAAAAACGCTCATTAAATTCTCAAGTGAATGTGCGGTGGGATATTTTCCCGAGTCAAGCAAGCCATTATTTTACCCATTTAAAAAAAGCAGACCTAACGATCATAGAAGTTTTTAAAGTGATTAGTCATGATAAATGGGCTATATAAATGTATTGAATGACATATAGATTTGGAGTCAACACTTAGTTAAAAATCACCCGCCTCCCCCATTTCCCGACGATTGCAAAACCTAATATATAAAGACTAAAAAGAGTTTACAATCCCTAAAAATTAAAGACACTTTTAGGAATTATCTCTCTCTACATTTTTGCATTTGCATTTCTATTTTAGATGTTTACTTTTTTCTTAAATAAAAAACTTGAGTTTTCACTTTTCCCTTCATCTTGTAAACAAAAAAGAGATAAAAGGCAAATAGATCACAACGAAAGGAAAATTATAGAGTTTATGAATGGAAAAATTTTAAAGCAATAACAAATGTAAGTAAAGAAAACTTATTCGCACACAAATGAATACAAAAGTTTTGTTATCCAAGTTTTGGAAATTCCACTCGATCATTCCCAATAGCAAGGAGTTTTATATGAAAGAGATTTTTCTACACATGTTTGAAAAAATGGATATGCATGCTTGAAACATGTTAAAGATGCAAATGACCTTTGGATCCGAAACCTTTTAAAGAGACTAACAAATGCTCATTAAATTCTCAAGTGAACGTGCGGTGGGATATTTACCTGAGTCAAACAAGCCATTATTTTGCCCATTTATAAAAAGCTGACGTAACGATCATAGAAGATTTTAATGTGTTAATCATGCATAACGGGCTATATTTTTGTAAGGAATGACTTATGGATTGAAAGACAACACTTATGTAAAAATCCTTCGCCTCCCCCTTTTCTCGACGATTGCAAAACCTAATATATAAAAAAAAGAGTTTACAATCCCTTAAAATTACAGACACTTTTTGTTTATATCTCTCTCTACATTTGTGCATTTCCATCTTAAATGTATACTTTTTTATTAAATCAAAACTTGAGTTTTCACTTTTCCCATCATCTAGTAAATAAAAAAGAGAAAAAAAGAAAATAGGTCACAACGAAATGAAAATTTTAGAATTTATGTGTGGAAAAAATTTAACGCAATAAAAAATGTAAGTAAAGAAAATTTATTCACACACCACAAATGAACACAAAAGTTTTGTTATCCAAGTTTGAGAAATTCCACTAGTTCAACCCCAATAGCATGGAATTTTATAAGAAAGAGATTTTGTACATATGTTTTAAAAAATGGATATGGATGCTTGAAACATGTTAAAGATGCAAATGCATTTGGATACAAACCTTTTACAGAGAATAACAAATGCTCATTAAATTCTCAAGTGAACGTGCAGTGGGATATTTTCCCTAGTCAAACAAGCCATGATTTTACCCATTTACAAAAACAGACCTAACGATCATAGAAGTTTGTAAAGTGATTAGTCATGCTAAACGTTCTATATAAATGTAAGGAATGACATATGGATTGGGAGTCAACACTTAGTTAAACTAATATATAAAAACTAAAAAGAGTTTACAATCCCTAAAAATTACAGACACTTTTTAGAATTATCTCTCACTACATTTGTGCATAGTGCATTTCCATTTTAGATTTTCACTTTTTTCTTAAATCAAAACTTGATTTTTCAGTTTTCCCTTCATCTCGTAAACAAAAAAGAGATAAAAGACAAATAGATGAGAACGAAATGAAAATTATAGAGTTTATTAAGGGAAAAAATTTAAACCAATTAAAAATGTGAGTTAGGAAAACTTATTCACACACCACAAATGAACACAAAAGTTTTGTTATCCAAATTACGGAAATTCCACTAGATCAACCCCAATAGCTTGGAATTTTATAAGAAAGAGAATTTTCTACACATGTTTGGAAAAATGGATATGCATGCTTGAAACATGTTAAAGATGCAAATGACCTATGGATCCATTGAAGAGACTATCAATTGCTCATTAAATTCTCAAATGAACGTGCGGTGGGATATTTACCCGAGTCAAACAAGCCATTATTTTGCCCATTTACAAAAAGCTGACCTAACGATCATAGATGATAGTAAAGTAATTTATCATGCATAACGGGCTATATTTTTGTAAGGAATGACTTATGTATTGGGAGACAACACTCAGTTAAAAATCCCCTTCATCCCTCTTTTCCTCACGATTGCAAAACTTAATATATAAAACTAAAAAAAGTTTACAATCCCTAAAAATTACATACTCTTTTTGGAAATTGTACATTTCCATTTTAAGTGTATACTTTTTTCTTAAATCAAAAGTTGATTTTTCACTTTTACCTTCATCTCATAAAAGAAAAAGAGATAAAAGGCAAATAGACGACAACGAAATGAAAATTATAGAGTTTATGAGTGGAAAAAATTTAAAGCAATAACAAATGTAAGTAAAGAAAACTTATTCACACACCACAAATGAACACAAAAGTTTTGTTATCCAAGTTTTGGAAATTCCACTAGTTCAACAAACCCAATAGCTTGGAATTTGATAAGAAAGAGATTTTTCTACACATGTTTAAAAAAATGGATATGCATGCTTGAAACAAGTTAAAGATGCAAATGATCTATGGATCCAAACCTTTTAAACAGAATAACAAACACTCATTAAATTCTCAAGTGAATGTGCGGTGGGATATTTAACCGAGTAAAACAAACCATTATTTTGCCCATTTACAAAAAGCTAACCTAATGATCATAGATGATTGTAAAGTTATTTATCATGCGTAACGGGTTATAATTTTCTAAGGAATGACTTATGGATTGGGAGTCAACACTCAGTTAAAAATCCTCTACCTCCCCCTTTTCAAGATGATTGCAAGACCTAATATATAAAAACTAAAATGAGTTTAACATCCCTAAAAATTACAGACACTTTTTGGAATTATCTTTCTCTACATTTGTGCATTGTGCATTTCCATTTTAGATGAATACTTTTTTCTTAAATCAAAACTTAAGTTTTCACTTTTCCCTTCATCTCTTAGACAAAAAAGAGATAAAAGGCAAATACATCACAACGAAATGAAAATTTTAGAGTTTAGTATGGAAAAAATTTAAAGCAAAAACAAATGTAAGTAAAGAAAATTTATGCACACACCACAAATGAACACAAAACTTTTGTTATCCAAGTTTGGGAAATACCTCTAGTTCATCAACCCCAATAGCTTGGAATTTTATAAGAAAGAGATTTTTCTACACATGTTTTAAAAAATGGATATGCGTGCTTGAAAAGCGTTAAAGATACAAATGACCAATGGATCCCAAACTTTTAAAAAGAATAACAAACGCTCATTAAATTCTTAAGTGAATGTGAGGTGGGATATTCACCCAAGTCAAACAAGCCATTATTTTGCCCATTTACAATAATTTGACCGAATGATCATAGATGATTGTAAGGTGATTTATCATGCCCAATAGGCTATATTTTAGTAAGGAATGACTTATAGATTGGGAGTCAACACTCAGTTAAAAATCCCCCGCCTCCCCCTTTTCCCGAAGATTGCAAAACCTAATATATAAAACTAAAAAGAGTTTACAATCCCTAAAAACTACAAACACTTTTTGGACATATGTCGCTCAAAATTTGTGCATTGTGCATTTCTATTTCAGATGTATACTTTTATCTTAAATCAAAACATGAGTTTTCACTTTTCCCTTCATATCGGAGTCAAAAAAGAGATAAAAGACAAATATATCACAACGAAATGAAAATTTTAGAGTTTATATATGGAAAAAGTTTAAAGAAATAACAAATGTAAGAAAAGACAATTTATTCACACACCAAAAATGAACACAAAAGTTTTGTTATCCAAGTTTGGGAAATTCCACTAGTTCTTAAAAATTTATATGAAAGAGATTTTTCTACACATGTTATAAAAAATGGATATGCATGCTTGAAACATGTTAAAGAGGCAAATTACCTATGGATCCAAACCTTTTAAAGTGAACAAGAAACGCTCATTAAATTCTCAAAAAACGTGCGGTAGGATATTTACCTGAGTCAAACAAGCAATTATTTTTCCCATAGACAAAAAGCTGACCTAAAGATCAGTGATGATTTTAAAGTGATTTATTATGAGCAACGGGTTAGGAATCACTTCTGGATTGGGATTCAACACTTAGTTAAAAATCCCTCCTCCCCCTTTTCCCGACAATTGCAAAACCTAATATATAAAAACAAAAAGGAATTTACAATCCCTAAAAATTATAGACACTTTTTGGAATTATCTCCCTTTATATTTGTGCATTGTACATTTTCATTTTAGATGTATACTTTTTCTTAAATCAAAACTTGAGTTTTCACTTTTCCCTTCATCTCGTAAACAAAAAAGAGATAAAAGGCAAATAGCTCACAACAGAATGGAAATTTTAGAATTTATGTAAGGAAAAATTTTAAAGCAATAAAAAATGTAAGTAAATTTGCATTAGTTCAACCCCAATAGCTTGGAATTTTATTAGAAAGAGATTTTTCTACCCATGTTTGCATAAATGTATATGCATGTTTGAAACATGTTAAAGATGCAAAGGACCTATGGATCCAAACCTTTTAAAGAGAATAACAAACGTTCATTAAATTCTCAAGTGAATATGCGGTGGGATATTTACCCGAGTCAAACAAGCCATTATTTTTTCCATTTACAAAAAGCAGACCTGACAATCATAGATGATTGTAAAGTGATTTTTCATGTGTAAAGGGCTATATTTTTGTTTGGAATAACTTATGGATTGGGAGTCAACACTCAGATAAAAATTCCCGCCTCCCCCATTTGCCGACAATTGTAAAACCTATTATATAAAAACTAAAAAGAGTTTACAATCCCTTAAAATTACTGCCACTTTTTGGAATTATCTCTCTCTACATTTGTGCATTGTGCCTTTCCATTTTAGATGTATATTTTTTTCTTAATTGAAAACTTGAGTTTTCACTTTTCCCTTCATCTCATAGACCAAAAAGAGATAAAAGGCAATTACATCTCAACGAATGGAAAATTATAGAGTTTTGGCATGAAAAAAATTTAAAGAAATAAAAAATGTAAGAAAACAAAATTTATTCACACTCTATAAATAAAGGCCAAAATTTTGTTATCCAAGTTAGGGAAATTCAACTAGTTGATTAACCCCAATAGTTTGGAATTTTATAAGAAAGAGATTTTTCTACACATGTTTTAAAAAATTGATATGCATGCTTGAAACATGGTAAAGATGCAAATGACCTATGGATCCAAACCTTTTAAAGAGACTAAAAAACTCTCATTTAATTCTCTAGTGAATGTGCAATGGGATATTTTCCCGAGTCAAACAAACCATGATTTTACCCATTTACAAAAAGCAGACCTAATGATCATAGAAGTTTGTAAAGCGATTAGTCACGCTAAACGGGCTATATAAATGTAAGGAATGACATATAGATTGGGAGGCAACACTTAGTTAAAAATCACCTGCATCCCCCTTTTCCCAACAATTGCAAAACCTAATAAATAAAAAATAAAAAGAGTTTACAATCCCTAAAAATTACATACACTGTTTGGAATTATCTCTCACTACATTTTTGCATAGTGCCTTTCCATTTTAGATTTTCACTTTTTTCTTAAATCAAAACTTGATTTTTCACTTTTCCCTTCATCTCGTAAACAAAAAAGAGATAAAAGACAAATAGATGAGAACGAAATGAAAATTATAGAGTTTATGAAGGGAAAAAATTTAAACCAATAAAAAATATAAGTTAAGAAAACTTATTCACACACCACAAATGAACACAAAAGTTTTGTTAGCCAAGTTATGGAAATTCTACTAGATCAACCCCAATAGCTTGGAATTTTATGAGAAAGAGAATTTTCTACACATGTTTGAAACATGTTAAAGATCCAAATGACCTATGGATCCATTCCTTTTGAAGAGACTATTGTTCATTAAATTCTCAAGTGAACATGCGGTGGGATATTTACCCGAGTCAAACAAGCCATTGTTTTGCCCATTTACAAAAAGCTGACCTAACGATCATAGATGATTGTAAAGTGATTTATCATGCGTAATGGGCTATAGTTTTGTAAGGAATGACTTATGTATTGGGAGTCAACACTCAGTTAAAAATCCCCTTCATCCCTCTTGTCCCCATGATTGCAAAACTTAATATATAAAACTAGAAAGAGTTTACAATCCCTAAAAATTACATACTCTTTTTGGAAATTGTACATTTCCATTTTAGATGTATACTTTTTTCTTAAATCAAAATTTGAGTTTTCACTTTTCCCTTCATCTCGTAAATAAAAATAGATAAAAGACAAATAGATGACAACGAAATGAAAATTATGGAGTTTATGAGTGGAAAAATTTTTAAGTAATAACAAATGTAAGTAAAGAAAACTTATTCACACACCACAAATGAACACAAAAGTTTTGTTATCCAAGTTTGGGAAATTCCACTAGATCATCCCAAATAGCAAGGAGTTTTATAAGAAAGAGATTTTTCTACACATGCTTGAAAAAATGGATATGCATGCTTGAAACATGTTAAAGATGCAAATGACATTTGGATCCGAAACCTTTTAAAGAGACTAACAAATGCTCATTAAATTCTCAAGTGAACGTGTGGTGGGATATTTACCTGAGTCAAACAAGCCATTATTTTGCCCATTTACAAAAAGTTGACATAACGATCATAGATGATCGTAAGTGATTTATCATGCGTAACGGGCTATATTTTTCTTAGGAATGAGTTGTGGATTGGGAGTCAACACTCAGTTAGAAATCCCCCGTCTCCCCCTTGACCTGACGATTGCAAAACCTAATATATAAAAACTAAAACGATTTTACAATCCCTAAAAATTATAGAAACTTTTTGGAATTATCTCTCTCTACATTTGTGAGTTGATCATTTCCATTTTAGCAGTATACTTTTTTCTTTTATCAAAACTTGAGTTTTCACTTTTCCCTTCATCTCGTAAACAAAAAAGAGATAAAAGGCAAATAGGTCACTACGAAATGAAAATATTAGAGTTTATGAACGAAAAAAATTTAAAACAATGACAAATGTAAGTAAAGAAAATTTTTTCACACACCACAAAGGACCACAATAGTTATGTTATCCAAATTTTGGAAATTCCACTAGTTCAACCGCAATTGCTCGAAATTTTATTAGAATGAGATTTTTCTACACACATTTAAAAAAATGGATATGCATGCTTGAAACATGTTAAAGATGCAAATGACCTATGGATCCAAACCTTTTAAAGAGAAAAACAAACGCTCAATAAGGTCTCAGGTGAACGTGTGGAGGGATATTTACCAGAGTCAAACAAGCCATTATTTTTGCCCATTTATAAAAAGCTGACCTAGCCATCACAGATGATTTTAATGTGATTTATCCAACATAACGGGCTATATTTTTGTAAGGAATGACTTATGGATTGAGAGTCAACACTCATGTAAAAATCCCCCGCCTCCCCCTTTTCCCGACGATTGGAAAACCTAATATATAAAAAATAAAAAGAGTTTACAATCCCTTTAAATTACAGACACTTTTTGTTATTATCTCTATCTACATTTGTGCATTGTGCATTTCCAACTTAGATGTATACTTTTTTATTAAATCAAAACTTGAGTTTTCACTTTTCCCTTCATCTCGTAAAAAAAAAAAGAGAAAAAAAGCAAATAGGTCACAATGAAATGAAAATTTTAGAGTTTATGTGAGGAAAAAATTTAAAGCAATAACAAATGTAAGTAAAGAAAATTTATTCACACACCACAAATGAACACAAAAGTTTTTTTATCCAAGTTTTAGAAATTGCACTAGTTCAACCCCAATAGCAAGGAATTTTATAAGAAACAGATATTTCTACACATGTTTTAAAAAATGGATATGCATTCTTGAAACATGTTAAAGATGCTAATAACATATGGATCCAAACCTTTTAAAGAGAACAACAAACGCTCCTTAAATTCTCAAGTGAACATGCGGTGGGATATTTACCCGAGTCAAACAAGCCATTATTTTACCCATTTAGAAAAAGCGGACCTAACGATCATAGATGATTGTAAAGTGATTTATCAAGCGTAACAGGCTATATTTTTTAAGGAATGACTTATGGATTAGGAGTCAACACTGAGTTTAAAATCCCTCGCCTCCTCGCTTTCGGTCGATTGCAAAATCTAATATATAAAAACTAAAAACAGCTTACAATCCCTAAAAATTACTGACACTTTTTGAAAAAATCTCTCACAATATTTGTGCATTGTGCTTCTCCATTTTTGTTGTATACTTTTTTCTTAAATCAAAACTTGTGTTTTCACTTTTCCCTTCATCTCGTACACAAAAAAGAGATAAAAGGCAAATAGGTCAAAATGAAATGAACTTTTTAGAGTTTATGTGTGGAAAAAATTTAAGGCAATAAAAAATGTAAGTAAAGAAAATTTATTCACACACCACAAATGAACACAAAAGTTTTCTTATCCAAGTTTGGGAAATTCCACTGGATACCCCCCAATAGCTTGGAATTTTATTGGAAAGAGATTTTTTGCACATGTTTTAAAAAATTGATATGCATGCTTGAAACATGTTAAAGATGCAAATGACCTATGGATCCAAACTATTTAAAGAGAATAACAAAAGCTTATTAAATTCTAGAGTGAACGTGCGATAGGATATTTTCCCGAGTCAATCAAGCCAGATGTTATACCTAAAATCACCTAAAATCTTTAGGTTGGGTATACATGTTTCTACAAAAATAAATTACTTTTTACTCTATTTTTCTTGTTGGGGTACAAATTTCATTTAAAACAGGGATTACTATTATAGACAATTTTTGGAATTATCTCTCTACATTTGAGCGTTGTGCGTTTCCATTTTAGATGTATACTTTTTTCTTACATTAAAACTTGAGTTTTCACTTTTCCCTTCTTCTCGTAAACAAAAAAGAGATAAAAAAGCAAATAGCACACAACGAAATGAAAATTTTAGAGTTTATGTATGAAAAAAATTTAAAGCAATAACAAATGTTAGTAAAGAAGATTTATTCACACACCACAAATGAACACAAAAGTTTTCTTATCCAAGTTTAGGAAATTTCACTAGTTGAACCCTAATTGCTTGGAATTTTATTAGAATGAGATTTTTCTACACATTTTTTAAAAAAGGAATATGCATGCTTGAAACATGTTAAAGATGCAAATGACCTATGGATCCAAACTTTTTAAAAAGAATAATAAACACTCATTAAATTCTCACGTGAACGTGCGGTGGGATCTTTACCCGAGTCATACAAGCCATTATTTTAACCTTTTACAAATAGTTGACCTAACGATCATACATGATTGTAAAGTGATTAATCATGCGTAACGGGCTATATTTTTGTAAGGAATGATTTAAGGATTGAGAGTGAACACTGTTAAAAATCCCCCACCACCCCCTTTACCGGACGGTTGCTAAACATAATATATAAAAGCTAAAAAGAGTTTACAATCTCTAAAAATTGCAGATACTTTTTGGAATTATCTATCTCTACATTTGTGCATTGTGCATTTCCATTTTAGATGTATACTTTTTTCTTAAATAAAAACTTGAGTTTTCACTTTTCCCTTCATCTCATAAACAAAAAAAAGATAAAAGGCAAATAGGTCACAATGAAATGAAAATTTTAGAGTTTATGTGTGGAAGAAATTTAAAGAAATAACAAATGTAAGTAAAGAAAATTTATTCACACACCACAAATGAACACAAAAGTTTTGTTATTCAAGTTTGTGAAATTCCAATTGTTCAACCCCAATAGCTTGGAATTTTATACGATGTTTTAAAAAATCAATATGCATGCTCAAAACATGTTAAAGATGGAAATGACCTATGGATCCAAACTATTTAAAGAGAACAACAAAAGCTCATTAAATTCTAGAGTGAACGTGCGGTAGGATATTTACCCGAGTCAAACAAGCCAGATGTTATACCTAAAATCTTTAGGCTGGGTATACAAGTTTCTACAAAAATAAATTACTTTTTACTCTATTTTTCTTGCTGGGGTACAAATTGCATTTAAAACAGGGATTACTATTATAGACAATTTTTGGAATTATCTCTCTCTACATTTGAGTGTTGTGCGTTTCCATTTTAGATGTATACTTTTTTCTTACATTAAAACTTGAGTTTTCACTTTTCCCTTCTTCTCGTAAACAAAAAAGAGATAAAAAGCAAATAGCTCACAACAAAATGAAAATTTTAAAGTTTATGTATGAACAAAATTTAAAGCAATAACAAATGTAAGTAAAAAAAATTTATTCACACACCACAAATGAACACAAAATTTTGTTATCCAAGTTTGGAAAATTCCACTAGTTCAACCCCTATAGCATGGAATTTTATAAGAAAGAGATTTTTCTACACTTTTTTTTAAAAAATGGATATGCATGCTTGAAACATGTTAAAGATGCAAATGACCTATGGATCTAAACCTTTTAAAGAGAATAACAAACACTCATTAAATTCTTAAGCGAATGTGCGGTGGGATATTTACCCGAGTAAAAAAAGCCATTATTTTACCCATTTAGTAAAATCTGACCTAACAATCATAGATGATTGTAAAGTGATTTATCATACGTTACGTGCTATATTTTTTTAAGGAATGACTTACGGATTGGGAGTCAACACTCAAATAAAAATCCCCAACCTCCCTCATTTCCCGACGATTGAAAAACCTAATATATAAAAAAAGGTTTTACAATCCCTAAAAATTACAGACACTTTTTGGAATTATATCTCTCTAAATTTGTGCATTGTACGTTTCCTTTTGAGATGTATTTTTTTTCTTATAGAAAAACTTGAGTTTTCACTTTTGCCTTCATCTGGTAAACAAAAAAGAGATAAAAGGCAAATAGGACACAACAAAATGAAAATTTTATGGTTTACGTATGGAAAAAATTTGAAGAAATAACAAATGTAAGTTAAGAAAATTTATTCGCACACCACAAATGAACACAAAAGTTTTGTTATCCATGTTTGGGAAATTCCACTAGTTCAACCCCAATAGATTAGAATTTTAAAAGATAGAGATTTTTCTACCCATGTATTAAAAAATGGATATGCATGCTTGAAACATATTAAAGATTCAAATGACCTATGAATCCAAACCTTTTAAAGAGAATAACAAACGCTCATTAAATTCTCAAGTGAACATGCGGTGGGATATTTACCCGAGTCAAACAAGCTATCATTTTGCCCATTTAGAAAAAGCTCACCTAACTATCATAGATGATAGAAAGTGACTTATCATGCGTAACAGTCTATATTTTGTAAGGAAAAAATTCCCCCGCCTACCCCTTTTCCGGACGATTGCAAAACCTAATATATAAAAACTAAAAAGAGTTTACAATCCCAAAAAATTAGAGACAATTGTTGGAATTATCTCTCTCTACATATGTGCATTGTGCATTACCATTTGAGATGTAAACTATTTTCTTAAATCAAAACTTGAGTTTTCACTTTTCCCTTCATCTCGTAAACAAAAAAGAGATAAAAGGCAAATAGATCGCAACGAAATGAATTTTTGGAGTTTATGAATGGAAAAAATTTAAAGCAATAACAAATATAAGTAAAGAAAATTTATTCTCACAACGCAAATGAACACAAAAGTTTGGTTATCCAAGTATTGGAAATTCCACTAGTTCAACAACCCCAATAGCTTGGAATTTGATAAGAAAGAGATTTTTCTACACACGCTTTAAAAAATGGATATGCATGCTTGAAACATGTTCAAGATGCAAATGACCTATGGATCCAAACCTTTTAAAGGGAATAAAAAACGCTCATTAAATTCTCAGGTGAATATGCGGTGGGATATTTAGCCGATTCAAATAAGGCATTATTTTGCCCACTTACAAAAAGTTGTCCTAACGATCATAGATGATAGTAAAGTGATTTATCATGCATAATTGGCTTTATTTTTTTAATGAATGACTTATAGATTGGGAGTCAACACTTAGTTAAAAATCCCTTGCCTGCCCCTTTTCCCGATGATTGCAAAACCAATTATATAAAAACTGAAAAGAGTTTACAATCCCTAAAAATTATAGACATTTTTTGAAATTATCTCTCTAAATTTGTGCATTGTGCATTTCCATTTTAGATGTATACTTTTTTCTTAAATCAAATCTTCAGTTATCACTTTTCCCATCATCTTGTAAACAAACAAGAGGTAAAGGCAAATAGGTCACAAAGAAATGAAAATTTTAGAGTTTATGTGTGGAAAAAATTTAAAGTAATAAAAAATGTAATTAAAGAAAATTTATTCACACACCACAAATGAACACAAAAGTTTTGTTATCAAAGTTTGGGAAATTCCACTAGTTCAACCCCAATAGCTTGGAATTTTTTAAGAAAGAGATTTTTCTACACATTTTTCAAAAAATGGATATGCATGCTTAAAACATTTTAAAGATGCAAATGACCTATGGATCCAAACATTTTATAGAGAATAACAAACGCTCCTAAATTCACAAGTGAACGTGCGTGGGATATTTACCCGAGTGAAACAAGCCATTATTTTGCCCATTTACAAAAAACTGACCTAACGATCATAGATGTTTGTAAAGTGATTTATCATGCGTAACGGGCTATACTTTTATATGGAATGACTTATGGATTGGGAGTCAACACTCTGTTAAAAATCCACTGCCTCCCCCTTTTCCCGAAGATTTCCAAACCTAATATATAAAAACTAAAAAGAGTTTACAACCCCAAAAAATTATAGACACTTTTTCGAATTATCTCTCTCTACATTTGTGCATTGTGCATTTCCATTTTAGATGTATACTTTTTTTGTAAATAAAAACTTGAGTTTTCACTTTTCCCTTCATCTAAGAGACTAAAAAGTGATAAAAGGCAAATTGATCACAACAAAATGAAAATTTTAGAGTTTATGTTTGGAAAACATTTATAACAACTTATAAAGAAAATTTATTCACACACCACAAATGAACACAAAAGTGTTGTTATCCATGTTTGAGAAATTCCACTAGCACAACCCCAATAGCTTGAAATTTTATAAGAAAGAGATTTGTCTACACATGTTTAAAAAAATGGATATGCATGATTCAAACATGTTAAATATGCAAATGAGCTATGAATCCAAACCTTTTAAAGAGAATAACAAACACTTATTAAATTCTCAAGTGAATGTGCGGTGTGATATTTACCCAAGTCAAGTAAGACATTATTTTGCCCACTTATAAAAAGTTGCCCTAACGATCATAGATGATTGTGAAGTGATTTATCATGTGTAATGGGCTATATTTTTTTAAGCAATGACATAAGGATTGGGAGTCAACACTCATTTAAAAATCCCCCGCCTTCCCCTTTTCCCGATGATTGCAAAAACTGATATATAAAAACTAAAAAGAGTTTACAATCCCTAAGAATTAGAGACACTTTTTGAAATTATCTCTCTCTACATTTGTGCATTGTGCATTTCTATTTTAGATGTATACTTTTTTCTTAAATCAAAACTTGAGTTTTTACTTTTCCCTTCATCTCGTAGACAAATAAGAGATAAAAGTCAAATAGAGCACAACGAAATTATAATTTTAGAGTTTATGTATGGAAAAAATTTAAAGCAATAACAAATATAAGTAAAGAAAATTTATTCACACATCACAAATGAACACAAAATTTTTGCTATCCAAGTTTGGGAAATTCCTCAAGTTCAACCCACCCCAATAGCGTGGAAATTTATAAGAAAGAGATTTTTATACACATGTTTTAAAAAATGCATATGCATGCTTGAAACATGTTAAAGATGCAACTGACCTATGGATCTAATCCTTTTAAAGAGAATAACAAACACTCAATAAATTCTCAAGTGAACGTACGGTGGGATATTTACCCGAGTCGAACAAGCCATTATTTTGCCCATTTACAAGGAGTTGACCTAACAATCATTGATGATTGTAAAGAAATTTATCATACGTAACGGGTTATATTTTTGTAAGGAATGACTAATGGAATGGGTGTCGACACTCAGTTAAATATCCCCCGCCTCCTACTTTTCCCCATGATTGCAAAACCTGATATATAAAAACTAAAATGAGTTTACAATACCTAAAAGTTACAGACACTTTTTGGAATTATCTGTCTCTATATTTGTGCATTTTAAATTTCCATTTTAGATGTATACTTTTTTCTTAAATCAAAACTTGAGTTTTCACTTTTACCATCATCTCGTAAAAAAAAAAAGAGATAAAAGGCAAAAGGTCACAACAAAATGAAAATTTTAGAGTTTATGTATGGAAAAAAATTTAAGAATTAACAAATGTAAGTAGAGAAAGTTTACTCACACACCACCAAAGAACACAAAAGTTTTGTTATCCAAGTTTGGGAAATTCCACTAGTTCAACCCCAATAGCTTGAAATTTTATAAGAATGAGATTTTTCTACATATGTTCTAAAAAATAGATATGCTTACTTAAAACATATTAAAGATGCAAATGACCTATGGATCCAAACCATTTAAAGAGAATAACAATCTCTCATTAAATTTTCAAGTGAACCTGCGGTGGGATATTTACCCTAGTCTACAATCCCTAAAAATTACAGAAACTTGTAGGAACTATATCTCTCTACATTAAAGCATTGTGCATTTCCATTTTAGATGTATACTTTTTTCATCAATCAAAACTTGAGTTTTCACTTTTCCCTTTATCTCGTAAACAAGAAAGATATAAAAGGCAAATAGGTCACAACGAAAAGAAAATTTTAGACTTTATATAAGGAAAATATTTTAAGCAATAACAAATGCAAGTAGAGAAAATTTATTTACACACCACAAATGAACACAAAAGTTTTGTTATCCAAGTTTGGGAAATTCCACTAGTTCAACCATAATAGCTTGGAATTTTATAAGAAAGAGATCTTTCAACACATGTTTTAAAAAATGGATATGCATGCATGAAACATGTTAAAGATGCAAAGGACCTAAGGACCCAAACCTTTTAATGGGCATACCAAACACACATTAAATTCTACAGTGAAAGTGTGGTGGGATATTTACCCGAGTCAAACAAGCCATTATTTTGCCCATTTACCAAAGCTGACCTAATGATCATAGATGATTGTAAAGTGATATGTCATGTGTAACGGGCTATATTTTTTTAAGGAATGACTTATGGATTGGGAGTCAACACTCAGTTAAAAATCCCCCGCCTCTCCCTTTTCCCGACGATTTCAAAACCTAATATATAAAAATTAAAAAGAGTTTACAATCCCTAAAAATTACAGACACTTTTTGGAATTATCTCCCTCTACATTTGCGCATTGTGCATTGCCATTTTAGATGTATACTTTTTTCTTAAATCAAAACTTGAGTTTTCACTTTTCCAATCATCTCGTAAACAAAAAAGAGATAAAACGCAAATAGGTCACAATGAAATGAAAATTTTAGAGTTTATGTATGAAAAAATGTTAAACCAATAACAAAAGTAAGTAGAGAAAATTTATTCACACACTACAAATGAACACAAAAGTTTTGTTATCCAAGTTTGGGAAATTCCACTAGTTCAACCCCAATAGCTTGGAATTTTATAAGGAAGAGATTTTTCTACACATGTTTTAAAAAATGGATATGCATGCTGGAAACATGTTAAAGATTCAAATGACCTATGGATCCAAATTTTTCAAAGAGAATAACAAACGTTCATTAAATTCTCAAGTGAATGAGTGGTGGGATATTTATCCGAGTCAAAGAAGCCATTATTTTACCCATTTAAAAAAAGTTGATCTACCGATCATTGATGATTGTAAAGTGATTTATCATGCATAACAGGCTATATTTTTGTAAGGAATGACTTATGGATTGGGAGTTAACACTAAGTTAAAATTCCTCCACCTCCCCCTTTTCCCGACGATAGCAAAACCTAATACATAAAAACTAAAAAGAGTTTACAATCCCTAAAAATTACAGACACTTTTTGGAATTATCTCTCTCTGCATTTGTGCATTGTGCATTTCAGTTTTAGATGTACATTTTTTTCTTCAATCAAAACTTGAGTTTTTACTTTTCCCTTCATCTCGTAAATAAAAAAGAGATAAAAGGACAATAGGTCACAACGAAATGAAAAGTTTAGAGTTTATGTATGCAAAATATTTAAAGCAATAACAAGTGTAGGTAAATAAAATTTATTCATACACACAAATGAACACAAAAGTTTTGTTATCCAAATTTGGGAAATTCCACTAGTACAACACCAATTGCTTGGAATTTTATAAGAAAGAGATTATTCTACACATGTTTTAAAAAATGGATATGCATGCTTGAAACATGTTAAAGATGCAAATGACCTATGGATCCAAACCTTTTAAAGAGAATAATGAACGCTAATTAAATTCTCAAGTGAACGTGCGGTGGGATATTTACCCGAATCAAACAAACCTTTATTTTGCCTATTTAGAAAAAGCTGACCTAACTTTCATATATAATTGTAAAGTGATATATAATTCATAACGGGCTATATTTTGGTAACGAATGACTTATGCACTAGGAGTCAACACTCAGTTCAAAATCCCCTGCCTCCCCCTTTTTTCGTTGATTACAAAACCTAATATAGAAAAACTAAAAAGAGTTTACAATCCCTAAAAATTACAGTCACTTATTGGAATTATCACTCTACATTTGTGTATTGTGCGTTTCCATTTTAGATGTATATTTTTTTCTTATATCAAAACTTGAGTTTTAACTTTTCCCTTCATCTCGTAAACAAAAAAGAGAGAAAAGGCAAATTGATCAAACCGAAATTAACATTTTAGAGTTTATGTGTGAACAAAATTTAAAGCAATAAAAAGTTTAAGTAAAGATAATTTATTCACACACGACAAATGAACACAAAAGATTTGTTATCCAAGTTTGAAAAATTCCACTTGTTTAACCCCAATAGCTTGGAATTTATAAGAAAGAGATTTTTCTACACATGTTCTAAAAAAGGAATATGCATGCTTGAAACATGTTAAAGATGCAAATGACCTATGGATCAAAACTTTTTAAAGAGAATGACAAACGCTTATTAAATTCTCAAGTTAACGTGCGGTGGGATATTTACCCGAGTAAAAAAAGGCATTATTTTGCCCATTTACAAAAAGCTGACCTAACGATACTAGATGATTGTAAAGGCTATATTTTTGTAAGGAATGATTTATGGATTGGGAGTCAACACTCAGTTAAAAATCCCCTACCTCTGCCTTTTCCCGACGATTGCTAAACATAATATATATAAAGAAAAAGTTCGTAATCCCTAAAATTCACTGTCACTTTTTGGAATTATCTCTCTCTACATTTGTGCATTGTGCGTTTCCATTTTAGATGTATACATTTTTATTAAATCAAAATTTGAGTTTTCCCTTTTCCCTTCATCTTGTAAACAAAAAAGAGATAAAAGGCAAATAGATCACAACTAAATGAAAATTTTAGAGTTGATATATGGAAAAAATTTAAAGCAAAACAAATGTAAGAAATGAAAATTTATTCACACACCACAAATGAACACAAGTTTTGTTATCCAAGTTTGGGAAATTCCACTAGTTCAACCCCAATAGCTTCGAGTTTTATACGAAAGAGATTTTTGTACACATGTTTTAAAAAATGGATATGCATGCTTGAAACATTTTATATATGCAAATGACCTATGGATCCAAACCTATTAAAAAGATTAACAAACGCTCATTAAATTCTCAAGTGAACGTGCGGTGGGATATTTACCCGAGTCAAACAAGCCATTATTTTTCCAATTTACAAAAAGCTGACTTAACGATCATAGATGATTTTAAAGGGATTTATCATGCGTAACGGGCAATATTTTTTTAAGGAATGACTTATGGATTGGGAGTCAAGACTCAGTTAAAAATCCTCTGCCTCCCCCTTTTCCCGGTGATTGCAAAACCTAATATATAAAAACTAAAAAGAGTTCACAATCCCTAAAATTTATAGACACTTTTTGGAATTTTCTCTCTCTACATTTCTACATTGTGCATTTCCATTTTAGATGTATACTTTTTTCTTAAATCAAAACTTGAGTTTTCACTTTTCCCTTCTTCTCATAAACAAAAAAAGTGATCAAAGGCAAATAGATCACAACGAAATGAAAATTTAAGAGTTTATGCATGGAAAAAATTTAAAGCAGTAACAAATGTAAGGAAAGAAAATTTATTGACACACCACAAATGAACACAAAAGTTTTGTTATCCAAATTTGGGAAATTCCACTAGTTCAACCCCAATAGCTTGGAATTTTATAAGAAAGAGATTTTTTTACACATGTTTTAAAACATGGATATGCATGCTTTAAAGAAGTTAAAGATGCAAATGACCTATGGATCCAAACCTTTAAAAGAGAATAATAAATTCTCACGACATTCTCAAGTGAACGTGCGGTGGGATATTTACCTGAGTCAAACAACGATTATTTTGCCCATTTGAAAAAAATGACCTAACGATCATTTATGATTGTAAAGTGTTTTATGTTGCATAACAGGCTATATTTTTGAAAGGAATGACTTATGTATTGCGAGTCAACACTCAGTTAAAAATCCCATGCACGCCCTTTTTTCGACGATTACAAAACCTAATGTATAAAAACTAAAAAGAGTTCACAATCCTTAAAAATTACAATCACTTTTTGGAATTATTTCTATACATTTGTGCAGTGTGCGTTTCCATTTTAGATGTTTACTTTTTTCATAAATCAAAACTTGAGTTTTCACTTTTTCCATCATCTCATAAACAAAAAGGAAACAAAAGGTAAATACATCACAACGAAATTAAAATTTTAGTGTTTATGTACGGAAATAATTTAAAGAAATAACAAATGTAAGTAAGAAAAATTATTTACACACACAAATGAACACAAAAGTTTTGTTATCCAAGTTTGGGAAATTCCACTAGTTCAACCCCATTAGCTTTGAATTTTATACGCAAGAGATTTTTGTACACATATTTTAAAAAATGGATATGCAAGCTTGAAACATGTTCAAGATGCAAATCACATATGGATCCAAACCTTTTAAAGAGAATAACAACTGTTCATTAAATTCTCAAGTGAACGTTCGGTGGGATATTTACCCGAGTCAAACAAGCCTTTATTTTGCCCATTTATAAAAATCTGACCTAACGATCGTAGATGAATGTAAAGTGATTTATCATACGTAATGGGCTATATGTTTTTAAGGAATGACTTATCGATTGGGAATAAACACTCAATTAAAAATCCCCCGCCTCTCCCTTTTCCCGACGTTTGAAAATCATAAAAAATAAAAACTAAAAAGAGTTTACAATCCCTAAAAATTACAGACACTTTTTGGAATTATCTCTCTCTACATTTGTGCATTGTGCGTTTCGATTTTAGATGTATACTTTTTTCTTAAATCAAAACTTGAGTTTTCACTTTTCCCTTCATCTCGTAAACAAAAAAGAAACAAAAGGCAAATAGATCACAACGAAATTAAAATTTTAGTGTTTGTGTATGAAAAACATTTAATGCAATAAAAAATGCAAGTAAAGAAAATTTATTCACACACCAAAAATGAACACAAAAGTTTTGTTATCATAGTTTGGGAAATTCCACTTGTCCAACCCCAATTGCTTGGAATTTTCTAAGAAAAAGAGTTTTCTATACATATTTTAAAAAATGGTTATGCATGCTTGAAAAATGTTAAAGATGCAAAAAACCTATGGATCCAGACCTTTTAAAGAGAATAACAAACGCTCAATAAATTCTCAAGTGAACATTCGGTAGGGTATTTTCCTGAGTTAAACAAGCCATTATTTTGCCCATTTACAAAAAGCTGACCAAACGATCATAGATGATTGTAAAGAGATTTATCAAGCATAATGGGCTATATTTTTTGTAAGTAATGACTTATGGGTTGGTAGTCAACACAGTTAAAAATCCCCCACCTCCCCCTTTTCTCGACGATTGCAAAACCTAATATATAAAAACTAAAAGGAATTTACAATCCCTAAAAATTACAGATACTTTTTGGAATTATCTCTCTATATTTGTGCATTGTGCATTTCCATTTTAGATGTACTCATTTTTCTTCAATTAAAACTTGAGTTTTTACATTTTCCTTCAACTCGTAAATAAAAAAGAGATTAAAGGACAATAGGTCACAACGAAATGAAAATTTTAGAGTTTTTTATACAAAAAATTTAAAGCAATAAAAAATGTAAGTAAAGACAACATTTATTCACACACCACAAATGAACACAAAATTTTTGTTATCCAAGTTTGGGAAATTCCACTAGTTCAACACCATTAGCTTGGAATTTTATAAGAAAGAGATTTTTCTACACATGTTTTAAAAAATGGATATGCATGAATGAAACATGTTAAATATTCAAAGGACCTATGGACCCAAACCTTTTAATGGGAATAATAATCGCTCATTAAATTCTACTGTGAACGTATGGTGGGATATTTACCCGAGTCAAACAAGCCATTATTTTGCCCATTTACAAAAAGTTGATCTAACAATCATAGATGATTGTAATGTGATTTATCATGTGTAATGGGCTATATTTTTTTAAGGTGGGAGTCAACACTCAGTAAAAAATCCCTCGCCTCTCCCTTTTCCCGATGATTGTAAAACCTAATATATAAAAATTAAAAAGAGTTTACAATCCCTAAAAATTGCAGACACTTTTTGGAATTATCTCTCTCTACATTTGTGAATTGTGCATTGCCATTTTAGATGTATACTTTGTTCTTAAATTAAAACTTGAGTTTTCACTTTTCCCATCATCTCGTAAACAAAAAAGAGATAAAACGCAAATAGGTCACAACGAAATGAAAATTTTAGAGTTTATGAATGAAAAAATTTTAAAGCAATAACAAATGTGAGTAGAGAAAATTTATTCACACACTACAAATGAACACAAAAGTTTTGTTATCCAAGTTTGGGAAATACCACAATAGCTTGGAATTTTATAACAAAGAGATTTTTGTACACATGTTTTAAAAAATGGATATGCATGTTTGAAACATGTTAAAGATTCAAATGACCTATGGATTCAAACTTTTTAAAGAGAATAACAAACGCTCATTAAATTCTAAAGTGAACGAGTGGGAGGATATTTATCCGAGTCAAACAAGCCATTATTTTTCCTATTTAAAAAAAGTTGATCTACTGATCATTGATGATTGTAAAGTGATTTATCATGCATAACGGGCTATATTTTCGTATGGAATGACTTATGGATATGGAGTCAACACTCAGTTAAAAATCCTCCACTTCCCCCTTTTCCCGACGATAGCAAAACCTAATATATAAAAACTAAAAAGAGTTTACAATCCCTAAAAATTATTGACACTTTTTAGAATTATCTCTCTCTATATTTGTGCATTGTGCATTTCCATTTTAGATGTACTCATTTTTCTTCAATTAAAACTTGAGTTTTTACATTTTCCTTCAACTCGTAAATAAAAAAGAGATTAAAGGACAATAGGTCACAACGAAATGAAAATTTTAGAGTTTTTTATACAAAATATTTAAAGCAATAAAAAATGTAAGTAAAGACAACATTTATTCACACACCACAAATGAACACAAAATTTTTGTTATCCAAGTTTGGGAAATTCCACTAGTTCAACACCATTAGCTTGGAATTTTATAAGAAAGAGATTTTTCTACACATGTTTTAAAAAATGGATATGCATGCTTGAAACATGTTAAAGATGCAAAGGACCTATGGATCCAATCCTTTTAAAGAGGATAACAAATGCTCATTAAATTCTCAAGTGACTATGAGGAAGGAGATTTACCCGAATCAAATGAGCCATTATTTTGCCCATTTACAAAAAGCTAATCTACTGATCATTGATGATTGTAAAGTGATTTATCATGAATAAGGGGCTATATTTTTGTAAGGAATTACTTATGGATTGGGAGTCAACACTTAGTTAAAAATCCTCCACCTCCCCCTTTTCCCGAAGATAGAAAAACTAAATATATAAAAAATAAAAAGATTTTACAATCCCTAAAAATTACAGACACTTTTTGGAATTATCTCCCTCTACATTTGTGCATTGTGCATTTCAGTTTTAGATGTACACTTTTTTCTTCAACCAAAACTTGAGTTTTTACTTTTCCCTTCAACTCGTAAACAGAAAAGAGATAAAAGGACTATAGGTCACAACGAAATGAAAATTTTAGAGTTTATGTATGTAAAAACTTTAAAGCAATAATAAATGTAAGTAAATAAAATTTATTCACACACACAAATGAACACAAAAGTTTTGTTATCCAAATTTGGGAAATTCCACTAGTTCAACACCAATAGCTTGGAATTTTATAAGAAAGAGATTATTCTACACATGTTTTTAAAAATGGATATGCATGCTTGAAACATGTTAAAGATGCAAATGACCTATGGATCCAAACCTTTTTAAGAGAATAATGAACGCACATTAAATTCTCATGTGAACGTGCGGTGGGAAATTTACCCGAGTCAAACAAACCTTTATTTTGCCCATTTAAAAAAAGCTTACCTAACGATCATATATAATTGTAAAGTGATTTATAATTCGTAACGGACTATATTTTTTCAAGGAATGACTTATGTATTGGGAGTCAACACACAGTTCAAAATCCCCTACCTCCCCTTTTTCCGTCGATTACGAAACCTAATATATAAAAATTATAAAGATTTTACAATCCCTAAAAATTACAGTCGCTTTATGGAATTGTCTCTCTAAATTTGTGCATTGTGCGTTTCCATTTTAGATGTATATTTTTTTCTTATATCAAAACTTGAGTTTTCACTTTTCCCTTCATCTCGTAAACAAAAAAGAGATAAAAGGCAAATTGATCAAACCGAAATTAAAATTTTAGAGTTTATATATAGAAACAATGTAAAGAAATAAAGAATGTAAGTAAAGATAATTTATTCACACACCACAAAATAACACAAAAGTTTTGTTTACCAACTTTTGGAAATTCCTCTAGTTAAACCCCAATAGGTTGGAATTTTATAAGAAAGAAAATTTTCTACAGATGTTTTAAAAACTGGATGTGCATATTTGAAACATTTTCAAGATGCAAAGGATCTATGGATCCAAACCTTTTAAAGAGAATAACAAACGCTCATTAAATTCTCAAGTGAATGTGTGGAGGGATATTTACCCGAGTCAAACAAACCATTATTTTGCCCATTTATAAAAAGCTGACCTAACGATCATAGATGATTTTAAAGTGATTTGTCATGTGTAACGGGCGATATTTTGGTAAGGAATGACTTATGGATCGGGAGTCAACACTCAGTTAAAAATCCCCCCGCCTCCCCCTTTTCCCGATGATTGCAAAACCTAATATATAAAATCTAAAAAGAGTTTACAATCCATAAAAAGAAACTTTTTGGAATTACCTCTCTCTACATTTGTCCATTGTGCATTTTCATTTTAGATGTATACTTCTTTCTTAAATCAAAACTTGAGATTCCACTTTTCCCTTCATGTCGTAAACAAAAAAGAGATAAAAGGTAAATAGGTCACAACAAAATGAAAATTTGAGAGTTTATGTATGGAATAAATTTAAAGCAATAAAAAAAGTTAGTAAAGATTAATTATTCACACACCACAAATGAACAAAAAAGTTTGGTTATGCATGTTTGGGAAATTCCAGTAGTTCAACATAGCTTGAAATTTTATTAGAAAGAGATTTTTCTACACATGTTTTAGAAAATGGATATGCATGCTTGAAACATGATAAAGATTCAAATGACCTATGGATCCAAAACATTTAAAGAGAACAACAAATGCTCATTAAATTCTCAAGTGAATGTGCGGTGCGAAATTTACCCGAGTCAAGAAGACATTATTTTGCACATTTACAAAAAGCTGACCTAACGATCAGAGATGACTGTAAGTGATTTATAATGCGTAATGGGCTTTATTTTTGTAAGGAATGAGTTATATATTGGGAGTCAACACTCAGTTAAAAAACCCCTACCTCCCCCATTTCCCCACGATTGCAAAACCTAATATATAAAAATTAAAAAGAGTTTACAATACCTAAAAATTACAAACACTTTTATGAATTATCTCTCTCTACATTTGTGCATTGTTCAATTCCATTTAAGATGTATACTTTTTTCTTAAATAAAAACTTGAGTTTTCACTTTTCCCATCATCTCGTAAAAAAAAAGATATAAAAGGCAAATAGGTCACGACAAAATGAAAATTTTAGAGTTTATGTGTGGAAAAAATTTAAAGCAATAACAAATGTAAGTAAAGAAAATTTATTCACTCACCACAAATGAACACAAAAGTTTTGTTATCCAAGTTTGGGAAATTCCACTTGTTTAACCCCAATAGCTTGAAATTTTATAAGAAAGTGATTTTTCTACACTTGTTTTAAAAAAGGAATATGCATGCTTGAAACATGTTAAAGATGCAAATGACTTATGGATCCAAACCTTTTAAAGAGAATAACAAACGCTCATTAAATTCTCAAGTGAACGTGCGGTGGGTTATTTACAGAAATCAAACAAGCCATTATTATGCCCATTTTCAAAAAGCTGACCTAACTATCATAGATGATTGTAAAGTGTTTTATCATGTGTAACGGGCTATAATTTTGTCAGGAATGACATATGGATTGTGAGTCAACACTCAATTAAAAATCCCCAGCCTCCCCCTTTTCCCGACAATTGCAAAACCTAATATATAAAAACTAAAAAGAGTTTACAATCCCTAAAAATTACAGACACTTTTTGGAATTATCTCTCACTATATTTGTGCATTTTGAATTTCCATTTTAGATGGATACTTTTTTCTTAAATCAAAACTTCAGTTTTCACTTTTCCCATCATCTTGTAAATGAAAAAAAGATTAAAGGCAAATAGATCATAACGAAATGAAAATTTTAGAGTTTATGAATGGAAAATTTTTTTAGCAATAACAAATATTAGTAGAGAAAATTTATTCACACACAACAAATGAACACAAAAGTTTTGTTCTCAGAGTTAGGGAAAGTCCACTAGTTAAACCTCAATAGTTTGGAATTTTATAAGAAAGAGATTTTCTACCCATGTTTTAAAAAATGGATATGCATGCTTAAATCAAGTTAAAGATGCAAATGACCTATGGATCCAAACTTTTTAAAGAGAATAATGAACGCTCATTAAATTCTCAAGTGAACGTGCGGTGGGATATTTACCCGAGTCAAACAAGCCAATATTTTGCCCATTTACAAAAAGTTGACCTAATGATCATATATGATTGTAAAGTGATTTATCAGGCATAACGGGCTTTATTTTTTTAAGGAATGACTTATGTATTGGCATTCAACACTCAATTAAAAATCCTCTACCTCCCCCTCTTTCCAACAATTACAAAACTTTATATATAAAAATTGAAAATAGTTTACAATTCCTAAAAATTAAAGTCAGTTTTTGGAATTATCTCTCTACATTTGTGCATTGTGCATTTCCATTTTAGAGGCATACTTTTTCTTAAATCAAAATTTGAGTTTTCACTTTTCCCATCATCTCGTAAACAAAAAAGATATAAAAGGTTAAAAATTGATCACAACAAAATGAAAATTTTAAAGTTTATGAATGGAAACAATTTAAATCAATAACAAATGTAAGTAAAAATATTTATTCACACACCACAAATGAACACAAAAGTTTTGTTATCCATGTTTTGGAAAAGCCACTAGTTCAATTCCAATAGCATGGAATTTTATAAGAAAGAGATTTTTCTACACGTGTTAGAAAATGGATATGCATGCTTGAAACATATTGAAGAGGCAAATGACCTATGGATCCAAACCTTTTAAAGAGAATAACAAACGCTCATTAAATTCTCAAGTGAATGTTCTGTGGGATATTTACCAGAGTCAAACAAGCCATTATTTTGCCCATTTATAAAAAGCTGACCAAATGGTCATAGATGATTGCAAAGTGATTTATCTTGCTTAATGGGCAATATTTTTTTATGGAATGACTTATGGATTGGGTGTAAAGACTCAGTACAAAATCCCCCGCCTCCCCCTTTTCCCGACGTTTTAAAAACCTAATAAATAAAAACTAAAATAAGTTTACAATCCCTAAAAATTACAGACACTTTTTAGAATAATCTCTCTCTACATTTTTCCATTGTGCATTTCCATTTTAGATGTATACTTTTCTCTTAAATCAAAATTCGAGTTTACATTTTTCCCTTCATCTCGTAAACAAAAAAGTAATAAAAGGCAAATAGATCACAATGTATTGAAAATTTTAGAGTTAATGTATGGAAAAAATTTAAAGCAATAACAAATGTAAGAAAAGAAAATTTATTCACACTCCACAAATGAACACAAAAGTTTTGTTATCCAAGTTTGGGAAATTCCACTAGTTCAACCCCAATTGCTTGGAGTTTTATAAGTGAGAGATTTCTCTACACATTTTTGAAAAATGGATACGCATGTTTGAAACATGTTAAAGATGCAAATGACCTATGGATCCAAACCTTTTAAAGAGAATAAAGAATTATCATTAAATTCTCAAATGAACGTGCGGTGGGATATTTACCCGAGTCAAACAAGCCATTATTTTGCCCATTTAAAAAAAGCTGACCTAACGATCATATATAATTGTAAAGTGATTTATCATGAGTAACGGGCTATATTTTTGTAAGGAATGACTTAGGTATTGGGAGTCAACACTCAGTTAAAAATCCCCTGCTTCCCCCTTTTTCTGTCGATGACAAAACCTAATATATAAAAACTAAACCGAGTTTACAATCCCTAAAAATTGTAGTCACTTTTTGGAATTATCTCTCTACATTTGTGCATTGTGCGTTTCCATTTTAGATGTGTATTTTTTTCTTAAATCAAAACTTATGTTTTGACTTTTCCCTTTATCTCATCAACAAAAAAGAGATAAAAGGCAAATTGATCACAACGAAATGAAAATTTTAGAGTTTATGTATGGAAATATTTTAAACCAATAATAAATTTAAGTAAAAAAAATTTATTCACACACCACAAATGAACACAAAAGTTTTGTTATCCAAGTTTGGGAAATTCCTCTAGTTAAACCCCATTAGCTCTGAATTTTAAGAAAGAGATTTTTCTACACATGTTTTAAAAAATGGATATGTATGCTTGAAACACGTTCAAGATGCAAATCACATATGGATCCATACCTTTTAAAGAGAATAACAAACGCTCATTAAATTCTCAAGTGAACGTTCGGTGGGATATTTATCCGAGTCAAACAAGCGATTATTTTGCCCTTTTATAAATAGCTGACCTAACAATCGTAGATGATTGTAAAGTGATTTATCATTTGTAACGGCCTATATTTTTTTAAGGAATGACTTGTTGATTGGCATTAAACACTCAGTTAAAAATCCCTCGCCTCCTCCTTTTCCCGACGTTTGAAAAACCTTATAAATAAAAACTAAAAATATTTTACAATCCCTTAAAATTACAGAAAATCTTTGAAATTATCTCTCTCGACATTTTTGCATTATGCGTTTCCATTTTAGATGTGTACTTTTTTTTGAAATCAAAACTTGAGTTTCACTTTGCCCTTCATGTCGAAAACAAAAAAGAGATAAAAGCCAAATAGATCACAACGAAATGAAAATTCAAGAGTTTATGTATGGAAAAAAATTTCAGCATTAAAAAATGTCGGTAAAGAAAATTTGTTCACACACCACAAATGAACACAAAAGTTTTATTATCCAAGTTTGGGAAATTCCACTAGTTCAACCCCAATAGCTTGGAATTTTATCAGAAAGAGATTTTTTTACACGTTTTAAAAAATGGATATGCATGCTTGAAACATGTTAAAGACGCAAATGCCCTATGGATCCAAACTTTTTAAAGAGAATAAAATTTTTTTATTAAATTCTCAAGTGAACCTACTGTGGGATATTTACCCGAGTCAAACAAGCCATTATTTTGCCCATTTACAAAAAGTTGACCTAACGATCATAGATGATTATCCAGTGATTTATCATGTGTAACGGGCTATATTTTGGTAAGGAATGCATTATGGATAGTGAGTCAACACTTAGTTAAAAATTTCATGCCTCCGCCTTTTCCCGACGATTGCCAAACCTAATATATATAAACTAAAAAGAGTTTACAATCCCTAAAACCTACAAACACTTTTTGGAATTATCTCTCTCTACATTTGTTCATTGTGTGTTTCTATTTTAGATGTATACTTTTTTCTTAAATCAAAACTTGAGTTTTTAGTTTTCCCTTCATCTCGTAAACGAAAAAGAGATAAAAGGCAAATAGATCTCAATGAAATGAAAATTTTGGAGTTTCTTAATGGAAAAAATTTAAATAAATAATGAATGTAACTAAAGAAAATTTATTCACACACCACAAATGAACACAAAACTTTTGTTATCGAAGTTTGGAAAATTCCACTAGTTCAACTCCAATAACATGGAATGTTTTTAATAAAGAGATTTTTCTACACATGTTTTAAAAAATGGATATGCATTCTTGAAACATGTTAAAGATGCAAATGACCTATGGATCCAAACCTTATAAAGTGAATAAAAAATTCTCATTAAATTCTCAATTGAACTTGCGATGGGATCCTTTTCCTAGACAAACAAGTCATTATTTTGCCCATTTACAAAAAGTTGACCTAACGATCATAGATGATTGTAAAATTATTTATCATGCATAATTGGCTATATTTTTGTAAGGAATGATTTATGGATTGGGAGTCAACACTCAGTTAAAAATCTCTTGCCTCCTCCTTTTCCCGATCAATGCAAAACCTAATACATAAAAACTAAAAAGAGTTTACAATGCCCAAAAATTACAGACACTTTTTGGAATTATCTCTCTCTACATTTTTGCATTGTGCGTTTCCATTTTAGATGTGTACTTTTTTCTTAAATCAAAACTTGAGTTTTCACTTTTTCCTTCATCACGTTAACAAAAAAGAGATAAAAGGAAAAAAGATCGCAACGAAATGAAAATTTTAGATTTTAAGCATGAAAAAATTTAAAGCAATGAAAAATTTAAGTAAAGAAAATTTGTTCACACTCCACAAATGAATACAAAACTTTTTTTATCCAAATTTGGGAAATTCCACCAGTTCAACCCCAATTGCTTGGAGTTTTATAAGAAAGAGATTTTTCTACACATGTTTTAAAAAATGGATATGCATGGTTGAACATGTTAAAGATTCAAATGGCATATGGATCCAAACCTTTTAAAGAGATAAAAAATATTCATTAAATTTTCAAGTGAACTTGCGGTGTGATATTTACCCGAGTCAAACAAACTATTATTTTGCCCATTTAGAAAAAACTGACCTAACGATCATCGATGATTGTAGAGTGATTTATGATGCGTAACAGGCTATATTTTGGTAAGGAATGAATTATGGGTTGGGAATCAACACTCAGTTAAAAATTCTCTGCCTCCCCCTTTGCCCAATGATTGCCAAACTTAATATATAAAAACTAAAAAAAGCTTACAATCCCTAAAAATTTCAGAATTTTTTTGGAATTATCACTCTCTACATTTTTACATTGTGCATTTCTATTTTAGATGTATACTTTTTTCTTAAATCAAAACTTGAATTTTCACTTTTCCCTTTATCTAGTATAAAAAAAAAGATAAAAGGCAAATTGATGTCAACAAAACTAAAATTTTACAGTTTATTGATGGAAAAAAATTTAAAGAAATAACAAATGTAAGTAAAGAAAATTTATTCACACACCACAAATGAACACAAAAGTTTTGTTATCCGAGTTTGGGAAATTCCACTAGTTCAACAACCCCAATAGCTTGGAGTTTTTTAAGAAAGAGATTTTTCTACACATGTTTAAAAAAATGGATATACATGCTTGAAAAATGTTAAACATGCAAATGACCAATGGATCCAAACCTCTTAAAGAGAATAACAAACACTCATTAAATTATGAAGTGAACTTGCGGTGGGATATTTACCCGAGTCAAACAAGCCCTTATTTTGCCAATTTACAAAAAGTTGACGTAACGATCATGATGATTGTAAAGGGATTTATCATGCATAACGGGCTATATTTTTTTAAGGAATGACTTATGGATTGGGAGTTAAGACTCTGTTAAAAATCCTCCGCCTCCCCTTTTTCCCGGTGATTGTAAAACCAAATATATAAAAGCTAAAAAGAGTTTACAATACCTAAAAATTATCGACAATTAAAAAGATAAAAGGCAAATAGATCACAACGAAATAAAAATTTTAGAATTTATGTATGGAAAATTTTTTAAGTAATAACAAATGTAAGTAAATAAAATTTATTCACACACCACAAATGAACTCAAAAGTTTTGTTAACCGAGTTGGGGAAATTACACTAGTTAAACCCAATAGTTTGGAATTTTATAAGAAAGAGATTTTTCTACATGCTAAAGATGCAAATGACCTATGGATCCAAACCTTTTAAATAGAATAACAAACGCTCATTAAATTCTCAAGTGAACATGCGGTGGGATATTTACCCGAGTCAAACATGTCATTAATTTGCCCATTTACAAAAAGCAAACCTAACGATCATAGATGATCGTAAACTGATTTATCATGTGTAATGAGCTATATTTTTTTAAGGAATGGCTTATAGATTGGGAGTCAATACTCAGTTAAAAATCCCCCGCCTCCCTCTTTTCCTGACGATTGCAAAACCTAATATATAAAAACTAAAAATAGTTTACAATCTCATAAATTTACAAACACTTTTTGGAATTATCTCTCTTCTTTTTTGCATTGTGCATTTCCATTTTAGATGTATACTTTTTTCTTAAATCAAAACTTGAGTTTTCACTTTTCCCTTCATCTCGTAAACAAAAAAGTGATAAAAGGCAAATAGATCACAACAAAATGAAAATTTTAGAGTTTAAGTATGGAAAAAATTTAAAGCAATAACAAATGTAAGGGAAAAAATTTATTCACACACCACAAATGAACACAAAAGTTTTATTATCCAAATTTGGGAAATTCCACTAGTTCAACCCCAATAGCTTCGAATTTTATAAGCAAGAGATTTTTCTACACATGTTTTAAAAAATGGATATGCATGCTTGAAACATGTTAAAGATGCAAATGACCTATGGATCCAAACCTTTTAAACAGAATAATGAACGCTCATTAAATTGTCAAGTGAACGTGCGGTGGGATATTTACCCGAGTCAAACAAGCCATTATTTTGCCCATTTACAAAAAGCTGACCTAACTATCATACATGATTCTAAAGTAATTTATCATGTATAACGGGCTATATTTTTGTAAGGAATGACTTATTTATAGGGAGTCAACACTCAGTTCAAAATCCCCTACGACCTCCTTTTTTCGACGACTACAAAACCTAATATATAAAAACTAAAAAGAGCTTACAATCCGTAAAAATTATAGTCACTTTTTGGAAATATCTCTCTTCATTTATGCATTGTGCGTTTCCATTTTAGATGTATACTTTTTTTCTTAAATCAAAACTTGAGTTTTCACTTTTCCCTTCATCTCGTAAACAAAAAAGTGATAAAAGGCAAATTGATCACAACAAAATGAAAATTTTAGAGTTTATATATGGGAAAATTTTAAAGCAATAAAAAATATAAGTAAAAAAATTTATTCACACCCCACAAATGAACACAAAAATTTTGTTATCCTAGTTTGGGAAATTCCATTAGTTCAACCCCAATAGCTTTGAATTTTATAAGAAAGAGACTTTTCTACACATGTTTTCAAAAATGGATATGCATGCTTGAAACATGTTCAAGATGCAAATGACCTATGGATCCAAACCTTTTAAACAGAATAATGAACGCTCATTAAATTGTCAAGTGAACGTGCGGTGGGATATTTACCCGAGTCAAACAAGCCATTATTTTGCCCATTTACAAAAAGCTGACCTAACTATCATACATGATTCTAAAGTAATTTATCATGCATAACGAGCTATATTTTTGTAAGGAATGACTTATTTATAGGGAGTCAACACTCAGTTAAAAATCCCCTACGACCTCCTTTTTTCGACGACTACAAAACCTAATATATAAAAACTAAAAAGAGCTTACAATCCGTAAAAATTATAGTCACTTTTTGGAAATATCTCTCTTCATTTATGCATTGTGCGTTTCCATTTTAGATGTATACTTTTTTTCTTAAATCAAAACTTGAGTTTTCACTTTTCCCTTCATCTCGTAAACAAAAAAGTGATAAAAGGCAAATTGATCACAACAAAATGAAAATTTTAGAGTTTATATATGGGAAAATTTTAAAGCAATAAAAAATATAAGTAAAAAAATTTATTCACACCCCACAAATGAACACAAAAATTTTGTTATCCTAGTTTGGGAAATTTCATTAGTTCAACCCCAATAGCTTTGAATTTTATAAGAAAGAGACTTTTCTACACATGTTTTCAAAAATGGATATGCATGCTTGAAACATGTTCAAGATGCAAATGACCTATGGATCCAAACCTTTTAAAGAGAATAACAAACACTTATTAAATTGTCAAGTGAACGTTCTGTTAAGAACCTAGCCAATACTACCCAAAAGACTGACCTGTTATGAACGGAAGGCATAGGTACTTAACCGAGGACCGTAACAGTACGCCGCCCTTCCCCGAGCCGACGACCGCGGAGGCTACCACAACAGAGCAACCGGAGCCGGGTCGAACCCGGGTCAGTCCAGGCGTGTGACCACCCGCATCCACCTTGGGGGCGCCGGGATTCGAAGTCGGGACGCAGCGCTAGCTCTGATACCAAATGTTAAGCACCTAGCCAATACTACCCAAAAGACCGGCCTGTTAGGAGCGGAAGGCATAGGTACTTAACCCAGGACCCTAACAGTACCCCACCCTTCCCCTAGCAGACGACCGTGGAGGCTACCACAACAGAGCAACCAATTGGAGGGTTCAGGACCGTGCATTATCTCCTTATGCCAGGACATCCAGCAGGGGACAGCGACAAACAATTGGAGGGTTCAGGACAATCTCGTCCTCTACAAAAACAGAATTTTTCTACACTACACACCCCCTCTGATTAACAGCATTTTAGCCTCCTTCCATGACAGTACACATGAGGGTCGACAAAAAACATATTTCCGGATTAGTAGGGAATTTTATTGGAGGGGCATGAAGAGCTGTATAGCTGATATGTGGCGGCTTGTTAGACTTGTTAACTGAATAAAGCTGAAACATTAAGTCCAGCTGGGTTGCTCCAACCACTTCAGCTTCCATCACAGGTCTGGTCTGATATTTCTATGGACTTCATAGATGGACTTCCCTCTTCGTCGGGTAAATCTGTTATCCTTGTAGTGGTGGATCATTTCTCTAAGTATGGGCATTTCATTCCTCTGGCGTATCCTTACACTGCAACTCAGGTCGTTCAACTTTTTATGTATAACATTGTCCGCTTACATGGGATGCCTAATTCAATTACCAGTGATAGGGATGCAATCTTTACAAGTACCTTCTGGAAAGAACTCCTCAAGTTACAGGGCACAACGTTAGCCTTTTCTTCAGCCTACCATCCGCAGACTGATGGTCAGACAGAGGTCGTCAATAGAACCATTGAAATGTATCTCCGCTGTTTTGTGGGGGACTCACCTAAGAGGTGGGTTAAGTGGCTCGCCTGGGCTGAGTTCTATTACAACACCTCCTACCACAGCGCACTCGGCACAACCCCATTCAAGATGGTATATGGTAGAGAACCTCCCCGTCTTTTAGCCTATGAACCAGGGGCCTCTAAAGTCGCCACTTTGGACCAAGCCTTAGCTAAAAGAGACACATTCATCACTAAGGTGCGTACTCATCTATAGGAGGTACAACATTCTATGAAAAAATATTATGACAAGAAGCACCGGGAAGTCTTCTTTTCTCCTGGAGATTATGTTTGATTGCGTCTCCAACACTACAGGCAGCTATCGTTGACAGCGTCCAAACGTCACAAGCTCTCTCCTAAATATTATGGTCCCTTTCAGGTGATGGACCGCATTGGGACAGTGGCCTACAGATTGCAGCGTTCGCCAGAGGCCATAATTCACAACGTCATTCATGTCTCACAATTAAAGTCCTTCCAAGGTGATTCACCTTTACTGCACACCCCGCTACCCCCACTTCATGAGGGACGTGTACTTTCTACCCCAGCACAGGTATTACAAACTCGCCGTATTTAGGGTGATTGGGAGATCTTAGTGCAATGGGTAGATGCTGACCCCAGTGACACGACATGGGAGCCGTTAAAGTGTTTCGCACCCTCTACCCATACTTTGACCTTGAGGACAAGCTCTTTCTCCACCGGGGGAGGGGGGGGGGGGGGTGATGTTATGGACTCCATAGCATCATGAGTTATCCATAGGCATAGGAATTAAATTATGTCAATTTACTTTTCATGTAATTTCAATTCGGTTTGGTTTACTTTATTTGGTTTGGTTTACTTTGGGTTGGTTTAGTGTAATGTGGCGTGAACCACTTGACCTATGGGTCATCTTTGTATTTTCGTCCTCAACCCTATTTAGGGGGATGTGAAGGAGAAGAGAGGCAAGTATTGAGAAAATTATATTTTACAGGTCAGATTCTCCCTCAGAGGTCTAGGTCGGATTCTTCCTTTGAGGTCCAAGGTTGAGCTTCCTCCAAAGCTCCTTCGTTCTAATTGAGTTCCACCATTACTCGTTCAAGAAACAAGCATTCTCTTCCAACATCAAGATCATCCATGGAGGGCAGAGAGGAAAGAAGGGTGACTCGATCCATGGCAAGGGAAGAACCTAACATAAAGATGCAAATGGCCTATGGATCCAAACCTTTTAAAGAGAATAAAAAAATTCATTAAATTCGAAAGTGAACCTATGGTGGGATATTTACCAGAGTCAAACAAGCCATTATTTTGCTCATTTACAAAAATTTGACCTAATGATCATAGATGATTGTAGAGTGATTTATTATGTGTAACAGGCTTTATTTTGGTAAGGAATGAATTATGGATTGTGATTCAACACTCAGTTAAAAATTCCCCGCCTTCCCCTTTTTTCGACGATTGCCAAACGTAATATATAAAAACTAAAAAGAGTTTAAAATCCCTAAAAATTATAGACATTTTTTGGAATTATCTCTCTCTGCATTTGTGCATTGTGCGTTTCTATTTTAGATGTGTACTTTTTTCTTAAATCAAAACTAGGGTTTTCACTTTTCCCTTCATCTCGCAAACAAAAAAGAAATAAAAGGTAAATAGATCTCAACAAAATGAAAATTTTAGATTTTATTAATGGAAAAAATTTAAAGCAATAACAAATGTAAGTAAATAAAATTTATTCACACGCCACAAATGAACACAAAAGTTTTGTTGACCAAGTTTGGGAAATTCCACTAGTTCAACCCCAATAACTTGGAATTTTAAAAGAAAGAGATTTTTCTACACATGTTTTAAACAATGGATATGCATTCTTGAAACATGTTATAGATGCAAATGACCAATGGATCCAAACTTTTTAAAGTGAATAACAAATGCTCATTAAATTCTCAATTGAACGTACGGTGGGATACTTTCCCGAGACAAACAAGTCATTCTTTTGCCCATTTACAAAAAGCAGACCTAAAGATCATAGATGATTGTAAAATTATTTATCATATGTGACTAGCTATATTTTTGTAAGGAATGATTTATGGATTGGGAGTAAACACTCAGTTAAAAATCCACCGCCTCCCCCTTTTTCCAACGTTTGAAAAACCTAATAAATAAAAACTAAAAAGAGTTTACAATCCCTAAAAATTATAGACACTTTTTGGAATTATCTCTCTCAACATTTGTGCATGGTGCATTTCCATTTTAGATATATATTTTTTTTCTGAAATGAAAACTTGAGTTTTCACTTTTTCCTCCATCTCATAAAAAAATAAGAGATAAAAGGCAAATAGATCACAATGATATGAAAATTTTAGAGTTTATGCATGGAAAAAATTTAAAGCAATAAAAAATGTAAGTAAAGAAAATTTGTTCACACACCACAAATGAACACCAAAGTTTTGTTATCCAAGTTTGTAAAATTCCACTAGTTCAACCCCAATAGCTTGGAATTTTATAAGAATAGAGATTTTCTTACACATGTTTTAAAAAATGGATATGCATGCTTGAAACATGTTAAACATGCAAATGACCTATGCATCCAAACCTTTTAATGAGAATAACAAACTCTCATTAAATTCTCATGTGGTGGGATATTTACCCGAGTCAAACAAGCCATTATTATGCCCATTTACGAAAAGCAGACCTAGCGATCATAGATGATTGTAAAGTGATTTATCATGCATAACGGGCTATATTTTGGTAAGGAATGACTTATGGATTGGGAGTGAACACTCAATGAAAAATCCCCCGCCCCCTTTTCCCGACCATTGCAAAACCTAATATATAAAAACTAAAAAGAGTTTACAATCTCTAAAATTTACAAACACTTTATGGAATTATCTCTCTCTTCATTTCTGCATTGTGCATTTCCATTTTAGATGTACACCTTTTTCTTAAATCAAAACTTGAGTGTTCACAACGAAAAAGTGATAAAAGTTTTCATTTTTCCCTTCATCTCGTAAACAAAAAAGTGATAAACGGCAAATAGATCACAACGAAATAAAAATTTCAGAGTTTATGTATGCAAAAAATTTACAACAATAACAAATGTAATGAGAGAAAATTTATTCACACACCACAAATGAATACCAAAGTTTTGTTATCCCAGTTTTGGAAATTCCACTAGTTCAACCCCAATAGCTTGGAATTTTATAAGCAAGAGATTTTTGTAGACATGTTTTAAAAAAATGGATATGTATGCTTGAAAAATGTTAAAGATACAAATGACCTATGGATCCAAATCTTTTAAAGAGAGTAATGAACACTCATTAAATTCTCAAGTGAAAGTGCAGTGGGATATTTACCTGAGTCAAACAAGCCATTATTTTGCCCATTTACAAAAAGCAGACCTAACGATCATATATGATTGTAAAGGGATTAATCATGCGTAACCGGATATATTTTTGTTAGAAATGACATATGTATTGGGAGTCAACACTCAATTAAAAATCCCCTGCCTCCCCCTATTTCTGATGATTACAAAACCTAATATATAAAAACTAAAAAAAGTTTACAATCCCTAAAAATTACAGTCACTTTTTGGAATTATCTCTCTACATTTGTGCCTTGTACGTTTCCATTATAGATGTATCCTTTCTTCTTAAATCAAAACTTGAGTTTTCACTTTTCCCTTCATCTTTTAAAAAAAAAAGAGATAAAAGGCAAATTGATCACAAAGAAATACAAATTTTAGATTTTATGTATGGAAACAATTTAAAGCAATAACAAATGAAAATAAAAAAATTTATTCACACACCACAAATGAACACAAAAGTTTTGTTATCCAAGTTTGGGAAATTCCACTAGTTCAACCCCAATAGCTAGGAATTTTATAAGAAAGAGATTTTTCTACGCATGTTTTAAAAAATGGATAGGCTTGCTTGAAACATGTTCAAGATGCAAATGACCTTTGGATCCAAACCTTTTAAAGAGAATAACAAATGCTCATTAAATTCTCAAGTGAACGTGCAGTGGGATATTTACCCGAGTCAAACAAGCCATTGTTTTGCCTATTTAGAAAAAGCTAACCTAACAATCATAGATGATTGTAAAGGGATTCATCATGGGTTACGGGCTATATTTTTTTAAGGAATGACTTATGGATTGGGAGTCAACACTCAGTAAAAACTCCACCACCTCCCCCTTTTCTAGATGATTTCAAAACCTTTAATATAAAAACTAAAAAGAGTTTACAATCCCTAAAAATTACAATCACATCTCTGGATTATCTCTCTCTACATTTGTGCATTATGGGTTTCCATTTTAGATATATAATTTTTTCTTAAATTAAGACTTGAATTTTCACTTTTTCGTCCATGTCGTAAACAAAAATGAGATAATAGGTAAATGGATAAAAAAAATGAAACTTTTAGAGTTTATGTATGGAAAAAATTTAGAGCAGTAGCAAATGTAAGTAAAGAAAATTTGTTCACACACCACAAATGAACACAAAAGTTATGTTATCCAAGTTTGGGAAATTCCACTAGTTCAATCCCAATTGCTTGGAGTTTTATAAGAAAGAGATTTTTCTACACATGTTTTAAAAAATGAATATGCATGCTTGAAACATGTTAAAGATGCAAATGACCTATGGATCCAAACCTTTTAAAGAGAATAAAATGAGTTCATTAAATTCTCAAGTGAACCTGCAGTGGGATATTTACCCGAGTCAAAAAAGCCATTATTATGCCCATTTACAAAAAGCTGACCTAACGAACATAGATGATTGTAGAGTGATTTATCATGCGTAACGGGCTATATTTTGGTAACGATGAATTATGATTGTGAGTCAACACTCAGTTAAAAATTCCCCGCCTCTCCCTTTTCTCGACGATTGACAAACCTAATATATAAAAACTAAAAAAAGTTTACAATCCCTAAAAGTTACAGACACTTTTTGGAATTATCTCTCTCTACATTTGTGCATTGTGCGTTTCTATTTTAAATGTATACTTTTTTCTTAAATCAAAATTTGAGTTTTCACTTTTCCCTTCATCTCATAGACAAACAAGAGATAAAAGGCAAATAGATCTAAACGAAATGAAAATTTTAGCATTTATTAATGAAAAAAATTTAAAGCAATAAAAAATGTAAGTAAAGAAAATTTATTCACACACCACAAATGAACTCAAAAGTTTTATTATCCAAGTTTGGGAAATTCACTAGTTCAACCCCAATAACTTAGAATTTTATAAGAAAGAGATTTTTTTACACATGTTTTAAAAATTGGATATGCATTCTTGAAACATGTTAAAGATGCTATTGACCTATGGATCCAAACCTTTAAAAGTAAATAACAAACGCTCATTAAATTCGCAATTGAACGTGTGGCAGGATACTTTCCTGAGACAAATAAGCCATTATTTTTCCCATTTACAAAAAGCTGACCTAACGATCATAGATGATTGTAAAATTATTTATCATGCGTAACTGGCTATATTATTGTAAGGAGTGATTTATGGATTGGGGGTCAACACTCAGTTAAAAATGCCCCACCTCCCCCTTTTCCCGATGATAGCAAAACCAAATATATAAAAACTAAAAATTTTGGAATTATCTCTCTCTCCATTTTAGATGTATACTATTTTCTTAAATCAAAACTTGAGTTTTCACTTTTCTCTTCATCTCGTAAACAAAAAAGAGATAAAAGGCAAAAAGATCACTAAGAAATGAAAATTTTAGAGTTTATGTATGGAAAAAATTTAAAGTAAAAAAAAATGTAAGAGAAGCAAATTTATTCACACACCACAAATTAACACAAAAGTTTTGTTACCCAATTTTGTGAAATTCCAGTATTTCAACCCCAATATCTTGGAAATTTATAAGAAAGAGATTTTTCTACACATGTTTTAAAAAAAGGATATTCATGCTTGAAGCATGTTAAATATGCAAATGACCTATAGATCCAAACCTTTTAAAGAGAATAACAAATGCTCATTCAATTCTCAAGTTAACGTGCGGTGGGATATTTACCCGAGTCAAACCACCCATTATTTTGTCCATTTACAAATAGCTGACCTAATGATCATAGATGATTGTAAAGTGATTTATCATGCGTAACAGGCTATATTTTTTCAAGGAATGACTTATGGATTGGGAGTCAACACTCAGTTAAAAATCCCCCGCCTCCCCCTTTTCCCGACGATTGAAAAATCTAATATATAAAAATTAAAAAGAGTTTACAATCACAAAAAATTACAGATACTTAAACGAAATAAAAATTCTAGAGTTTATGTAGAGAAAAAATTTAAAGCAATAACAAATTTTAGTAAAGAAAATTTATTCACACACCACAAATGAACACAAAAGTTTTGTTATCCCAGTTTGGGAAATTCCACTAGTTCAACCCCAATAGCTTGGAATTTTAAAGGGAAGAGATTTTTCTACACATGTTTAAAAAAAGGATATGCATGTTTGAAACATGTTAAAGATTCAAATGACCTATGGATCCAAACCTCTTAAAGAGAATTATGAACGCTCATTAAATTCTCAAGTGAATGGGCTGTAGGATATTTACTTGAGCCAAACAAGCCATTATTTTGCCCATTTACAAAAAGCTAACCTCATATGTGATTATAAAGTGATTTGTCATGCGTAACAGGCTATATTTTGGTAAGGAATGACTTATGTATTGGGAGTCAACACTCAGTTAGAAATCCCCTGCCTCCCCCTTTTTTTGACGATTTAAAAACCAAATATATTAAAACTAAAAATATTTTACAATCCAAAACAATTACAGACACTTTTTGGAATTATCTCTCTACATTTGTGCATTGTATGTTTCCATTTTAGATGTATACTTTTTTCTTAAATCAAAACTTGAGTTTTCACTTTTCCCTTCATCTCGTAAACAAAAAAGAGATAAAAGGCAAATAGATCACAACGAAATGAAAATTATAGAGTTTATGTATGGAAAAAATTTTAAGCAATAACAAATGTAAGTAAAGAAATTTTTTTCACACACCACAAATGAACACAAAAGTTTTGTTATCCAAGTTTGGGAAATTCCACTAGTTCAACCCAATAACTTGGAATTTTATAAGAAAGAGATTTTTCTACACATGTTTAAAAAATGGATATGCATTCTTAAAACATGTTAAAGATGCAAATGACCTATGGATCCAAACCTTTTAAAGTGAATAACAAACACTCATTAAATTTTCAATTGAACGTGCGGTGAGGTACTTTCTCGAGGAAAACAAGCGATTATTTTTTTCATTTACAAAAAGCTAACCTAACGAACATAGATGATTGTAAAATTATTTATCTTGTGTAACTGGCTAAATGTTTGTAAGGAATAATTTATGGATTAGGAGTCAACACTCAGTTAAAAAATCCCCCGCCTCCCCCTTTTCCCAAAGATTGCAAAACTTAATATATAAAAACCAAAAAGAGTTTATAATATCTAAAAATTACAGAAACTTTTTTGAATTATCTCTCTCTCCATTTTAGATGTATACTTTTTTCTTAAATCAAAACTTGAGTTTTCACTTTTCACTTCATTTCGTGAACAAAAAAGAGATACAAGTCAAATAGATCACAACAAAATCAAAATTTTAGAGTCTATGTATGGAAAAATTTTAAAGCAAAAACAAACGTAAGTGAAGAAAATTTATTCACACACCACAAATTAACACAAAAGTTTTGTTACCCTAGTTTGTGAAATTCCAGTATTTCAACCCCATTATCGTGAAATTTTATTAGAAAGAGATTTTTCTACACATGTTTTAAAAAATAGATATTCATGCTTGAAACATGTTGTAGATTCAAATGACCTATAGATCCAAACCTTTTAAAGAGAATAACAACGCTCATTCAATTCTCAAGTAAACGAGCGGTGGGATATTTACCCAAGTCAAACCAGCCATTATTTTATCCATTTAAAATACCTGACCTAACGATCATATATGATTGTAAAGTGATTTATCATGCGTAACGGGTTATAGTTTTGTAATGAATGACTTATGGATTGGGAGTTAACACTCAGTTAAAAATCCTCCGCCTCCCCCTTTTCCTGACGATTGCAAAATCTAATATATAAAAACTAAAGAGTGTTTACAATTACAAAAAATTATAGACACTTAAAAAGATAAAAGGCAAATAGATAACAACGAAATGAAAATTTTAGAGTTTATGTATGGAAAAAATTTAAAGAAGTAACAAATGTAAGTAAAGAAAATTTATTCACACACCACAAATGAACACAAAAATTTTGTTATCCAAGTTTGAGAAATTCCACTAGTTAAACCCCATTATCGTGGAATTTTATAAGAAAGAGATTTTTCTACACATATTTTAGAAAATGGATATACATGCTTGAAACATGTTAAAAATGCAAATGACCAATCGATCCAAACCATTTAAAGAAAATAAAAAACGCTCATTAAATTCTCAAGTGAACGTGCGGTGGAATATTTAACCGAGTCAAACAAGACATTATTTTCCTATTTACAAAAAGCAGACCTAACAAACATAGATGATTGCAAAGTTATTTATCATGCGTAACGGGCTATATTTTTGTACGGAATGAATTATGGATTGGGAGTCAACACTCAGTTAAAAATCCCCTACCTCCCCCTTTTACTGATGATTGCAAACCCACTATATAAAAACTAAAAAGTATTTAAAATCCCTAAAATTTACTAACATTTTTTGGAATTATCTCTCTCTTCATTTGTGCATTCTGCATTTCCATTTTAGATGTATATTTTTTTCTCAAATCAAAACTTGAGTTTTCACTTTTCCCTACATCTCGTAAACAAAAGAGAGATAAAAGGCAAATAGATCACGACGAAATGAAAAATTTAGAGTTTGTGTATGAAAAAAATTTAAAGCAATCACAATTTTAAGTAAAGAAAATTTATTCACACACCACAAATGAACACAAAAGTTTTGTTATCCAAGTTTGGGAAATTCCACTAGTTAAACCCCGACTGCTTGGAATTTTATAAGAAAGAGATTTTTCTACGCATGTTTTAAAAAATTGATATGCATGCTTGAAAAATGTTAAAGATGAAAATGACCAATGGATCCAAACCTTTTAAAGAGAATAAAAAACACTCATTAAATTCTAAAGTGAACATGCGGTGGGATATTTACCCGAGTCAAACAAGACATTATTTTGCCCATTTACAAAAACCAGACCTAACGATCATAGATGATTGTAAAGTTATTTATCATGCATAATGGGCTATATTTTTGTACGGAATGAATTATGGATTGGGAGTCAACACAATTAAAAATCCCCCGCCTCCCTCTTTTACCGACAATTGAAAAACCTAATATAAAGAAACTAAAAAGTGTTTAAAATCCCTAAAATTTACTAAAATGTTTTGGAATTATCTCTTTCTTCATTTATGCATTCTGTATTTCCATTTTAGATGTATACACTTTTTTTAAATCAAAACTTGAGTTTTCACTTTTCTCTTCATCTCGTAAACAAAAGAGAGATAAAAGACAAATAGATCACAACGAAATGAAAATTTTAGAGTTTGTGAATGGAAAAAATTTAAAGCAATCACAAATGTAAGTAAAGAAAATTTATTCACACACCACAAATGAACACAAAAGTTTTGTTATCCAAGTTTGGGAAATTCCACTAGTTCAACCCCAATAGCTTGGAATTTTATAAGAAAGAGATTTTTCAACACATGTTTCAAAAAATGGATATGCATGCTTGAATTATGTGAAAGATGAAATGACCTATGGATACAAACTTTTTAAAGAGAAAAACAAACGCTCATTAAATTCTCAAGTAAACGTGCGGTGGGATATTTTCCCAAGTCAAACAAGCCATTATTTTGCCCATTTACAAAAAGTTGACCTAACGATCATAGATGGTTGTAAAGTGATTAATCATGCGTAATGGGTAATATTTTTGTAAGGAATGACTTATGGATTGGGAGTCTACACTCAGTTAAAAATCCTCGGCCTCCCCCTTTTCCCGACGATCTCAAAACCTAATATATACAAACTAAAAAGAATTTACACTCCCTAAAAATTACAGACACTTTTGGAATTATCTCTCGCTATATTTGTGCATTGTGCATTTCCATTTTAGATGTATACTTTTTTCTTAAATCAAAACTTGAGTTTTCACTTTTCCCTTCATCTCGTAAACAAAAAAGATATAAAAGGCAAATAGATCATAACAAAATCAAAATTTTAGAGTTTATGTATGGAAAAAATTTAAATTAATAACTGATGTGAATAAAAAAATTTATTCACACACCACAAACGAACAAAAAAAAATTTTTTATCCAAGTTTGGGAAATTCCACTAGTTCAACCCCAATAGCTTGGAATTTTATACGAAATAGATTTGTCTACACAAGTTTTAAAAAATGGATATGCATGCTTGAAACATGTTAAATATGAAAAAGACCTATACATCCAAACTTTTTAAAGAGAATAACAAACGCTGGTTAAATTTTAAAGTGAACGTACGGTGGGATATTTACCCGTGTCGAACAAGCCATAATTTTTCCCATTTAAAAAAAGCTAACTTAACGATAATAGATGAATGTAAAGTGAGTTATCTTGCGTTATTTTTGTAGGGAATGACTTATGGATTGGGAGTCAACACTCAGTTAAAAATCCCCCGCCTCCCCCTTTTGCAGACGATTGCAAAACCTAATATATAAAAACTAAAAAGAGTTTACAATCCCTAAAACTTACAAACACTTTTATGAATTATATCTCTCTACATTTGTGCATTGTGAATTTTTATTTAAGATGCATACTTTTTTCTTAAATCAAAACTTGAGTTTTCACTTTTCCCTTCATCTTGTAAAGAAAAAAGAGATAAAAGGCAAATAGATCACAACGAAATAAAAATTTTAGAGTTTATGTAGGGATAAACTTTAAAGCAATAACAAATGTAAGTAATGAAAATTTATTCACACACCACAAATGAACACAAAAGTTTTGTAATCGAAGTTTGGGAAATTCCATTTGTTCAACCCCAATAGCTTGAAATTTTATAAGAAAGAGATTTTTCTACACATGTTTTAAAAAATGGATATGCATGCTCGAAACATGTTAAAGATGCAAATGACCTATGGATCCAAACATTTTAAAGAGAATAACAAACGCTCATTAAATTCTCAAGTGAATGTGCGATGGAATATTTACCCGAGTCAAACAAGCCTTTATTTTGCCCATTTACAAAAAACTGACCTAACCATCATAGATGATTGTAAAGTGATTTATTAGGCGTAACATGCTATATTTTTGTAAGAAATTACTTATGGATTAGGAGTCAACACTCAGTTAAAAAACCTCAGCCTCCCCCTTTTCCCGACGATTGCAAAACCAAATATATAAAAACAAAAAAAAGTTTACAATCCCTAAAAATTACAGACACTTTTATGAATTATCTCTCTCTACATTTGCGCATTGTGCAATTCCATTTTAGATATATACTTTTTTCTTAAATCAAAACTTGAGTTTTCACTTTTCCCTTCATCTCGTAAACAAAAAAGAGATAAAAGGCAAATAGATCATAACGAAATGAAAATTTTAGAGTTTATATATGGAAAACATTTAAAGCAATAACAATTGTAATTTAAGAAAATTTATTCACGCACCACAAATGAACACAAAAGTTTTGTTTTCCAAGTTTGGGACATTCTACTAGTTCAACCCCAATAGCTTGAAATTTTATTAGAAAGAGATTTTTCTACAAATATTTTAAAAAATGGATATGCATGCGTAAAACATGTTCAAGATGCAAAAGACCTATGGATCATAACCTTTTAAAGAGAATAAAAAACGCTCATTAAATTCTCAAGTGAATGTGCAGTGGGATATTTACCTGATTCAAACAAGCCATTATTTTGCCAATTTACAAAAAGTTGACCTAACGATCGTAGATGACTGTAAAGTGATTTATAATGCGTAATGGGCTATATTTTTTATGGAATGACTTATGGATTGGGAGTCAACACTCAGTTAAAAATCCCCCACCTCCTCTTTTTCCCGACATTTGCAAAACCAAATATATAAAAATAAAAAGAGTTTACAATCCCTAAAAATTACTGACACTTTTTGGAATTATCTCTCTCTACATTTGTGCATTGTACATTTCTGTTTTAGATGTATACTATTTTCTAAAATCAAAACTTTAGTTTTCACTTTTCCCTTCATCTCGAAAACAAAAAACAGATTAATGGCAAATAGATCACAACAAAATAATAAATTTAGAGTTGATGTATGGAAAAAATTTAAAGCAATAACAAATATAACGAAAGAAAATTTATTCACACACCACAAATGAACACAAAAGTTTTGTTATCCAAGTTTGGGAAATTCCACTAGTCCAATAGCTTGGAATTTTGTAAGAAAGAGATTTTTCTACACATATTTTAAAAAATGGATATGCATACTTGAAGCATGTTAAAAATGCAAATGACCTCTGGATCCAAACCTTTTAAAGAAAATAACAAACGCTCATTAAATTCTCAAGTGAACGTGCGGTGGGACATTTACCTGAGTCAAAAAAGCCATTATTTTTCCCATTTACAAAAAGCAGAGCTAACGATCATGGATGATTGTAAAGTGATTTATCTTGAGTAACCAGCAATATTATTTTTAAGGAATGACTTATGGATTGGGAGTCAACACTCAGTTAAAAATTCCCCGCCTCCCCCTTTTCCCGGCTATTGCGAAACATAATATATAAAAACTAAAAAAAGTTTACAAACCCTAAAATAACAAACACTTTTTGGAATTATCTCTCTCTACATCTCTACATTGTGCATTTCCATTTTAGATGTATACTTTTTGCTTAAATCTAAAATTGAGTTTTCATTTTTTTTTCAACTCAGAAACATAAAAGAGATAAAAGGCAAATAGATCACAACGAAATTAAAATTTTAGAGTTTATGTATGGAAAAAATTTAAAGAAATAAAAAATGTACATAAATAAAATTTATTCACACACCACAAATGAACACAAAAGTTTTGTTAGCCATGTTTGGGAAATTCCACTAGTTCAACCCCAATAGCTTGGAATTTTATAAGAAAGAGATTTTTCTACACATGTTTTAAAAAATGGATATGCATGTTTGAAACATTTTAAAGATGCAAAAGACCTATGGATCCAAAACTTTTGAAGAGAATAACAAACGCCCATTAAATACTCAAGTGAACATGCGGTGAATATTTACCCAAGTCAAACATGCCATTATTCGCCCATTTACAAAAAGCTGACCTAACGATCATAGATGATTGTAAAGTGATTTATCATATTTAATGGGCTATATTTTTGTAAGGAATGACTTATGGATTAGGAGTCAACACTCAGTTATAAATTTTACTTTCTATATTTGATTTTTCTTTATATATTTCATTTTACTCTCTAATTTTCATCTTTCTTTCTATATTTCATATTTGTTTTCTATATTTCTTCTTTTCTTATATATTTCATTTTAAATTCTATGTTACATCTTACTTTCTATATTTCATTTTTCTTTCTATATTTTATTTTACTTTCTTTATTTCGTCTTTCTTTATATATTTCGACTTTCTATCTATTTTTCATCTTTTTTTCTAAATTTCAACTTTCCTTCTATTTTTCATTTTACTCTCAATATTTCATCTTTCTTTATATTTTTAATTTTCCTTTAAGTATTTCATCTTTCTTTCTATATTTCATTTTACTTTCTATTGTTCATCTTTCTTTCTATATTTCTTTTTACTTTCTTTATTTCATTTTGCTTTCTATATATAGTCTTTCTTTCTATATTTTATTTATTTTTTATAGTTCACCTTTCTTTCTATTTTTAATTTTACTTTCTATATTTCATCTTTCTTTCTATATTTCATTTTACTTTCTATATTTCTTCTTTCTTTCTATATTTCATTTAATTTTCTATATTTCATCTTTCTTTCTATATTTCATTTTTCTTTCAATATTTCATCTTTCTTTCTATATTTCATTTTTCTTTCAATATTTCATCTTTCTTTCTATATTTCATTTTTCTTTCTATATTTCATCATTCGTTCCATATTTCATTTTTCTTTCTACATTTCATTTTACTTTCTATATTTCATCTCTCTTTCTTTATTTCATTTTACTTTCTATATTTTAATTTTCTTTCAATATTTCATTTTACTTTCTACATTTCACCTTTCTTTCTATATTTCATTTTACTTTCTATATTTCATATTTCTTTACTCATTTTATTTTACTTTCTATATTTCATCTTTGTTTCTATATTTAATTTTACTTTCTATATTTCTTTTTTTATCTATATTTCATTTTACTTTCTATATTCCATCTTTGTTTATATATTTCATTTTTCTTAATAGAAAGAAAGACGAAATATAGAAATAAAGGTAAAATATAGAAAAACATCGAGATATAGAAAGAAAGACGAAATATTCAAAGAAAGACAAAATATACAACAAAAGGAAAATATAGAAAGAAAGACAAAATACAGAAAGTAAGATGAAATATAGAAAGAAAAGGAGAAATACAGAAAGGAAAGCTGAATTATAGAAAGAAAGACGATCTATAGAAAGAAAGTAAATATAGAAATAAAGGCAAAAAACATAATGAAAAGGCAAAATATAGAACGAAAGATGAAATATGGAAATCTTTCCTTCTTCTTCTATTTTTTTCTCCTTTCTTTATATATTTTGTCTTTCTTTCTTTCTTCTTTCTTTATTTTTTTCTATGTTTCTTTGTCTTATCTTCTATCTTTTTTTCTTTTTTTCTGTCTTTCTTTCTTTGTTTCTTCTTTATTTCTTTCTTCTTTCTTTCATAATTCTTCCTTCATGTTTCTTACTTTATATCTTTCTTAATTTTTCGTTCTTTCTTCATCTTTCTTTATATTTCTTTCTTTCTTTCTTGTTTCTTTCTCTCTTGATTCTTTCTTTATATTGTGAAGAAGGAAGATTGACAGAAGGCAAGTAAAAGGTGAAACAGGCAGAGAATAACTTTAAATTTATTCACAATATTATTCACAATATCATAAAAGTACTTACAATAAACGCCAAATAAGAAAAGCACACGAGTAGGCAACCTTGAAGACAAAGGGGAAGGTTTTTTCCAGTGATGCCTTGTCTAAAGAAACTAACTCCTTATATAGACGGAGTGAATTAATGTGGATTTGAACATATTTGAAATCCACCACTAAAACAAAAAGTAACCTCTATGATTGAGGTGGTGAGTCAATATCTCTATAATTGAGATGCTTGGATGAGTCATCATCTTTATCTTTATCATTCTTTTGATCTCCCTGATTGAGATTGGAAAGAGACATTTGATGGGCTTGGTCCCAAAGCATCTTTTGCTGACGAAGAGCCTTTACTCTTATCCGATGCAGGCGGCTACTGGCGGCATCCCATGAGTGAGACTTTATGGAAAATGGCCAACCAAATATACTATAGGAGCCTTGATTGATGTGACAAATAGGCCAGTTGTGGGCCGGAGGATAAGATTTCCTCTATAGCTTTTGGACGGACTTGGCCGACGAATCTGGAACAGATTTATCTGTCATAGTCATATCCTGCAAAATTATTTCTTTTTAGATGTTGCCTTGAATGCTTGCAACATAAGATTAATATATTCTTCCGGATCCTCATCAGGTGGCTGACTATCCGGTAAAGAGTCTTGAGCATTATCATCTTGCTCAGTGCTATTGTAATCAATATCTTCATCATCTTCAGCAATAGAAGGTTCAGATACGGACATGTTGTCGTCTGCTGGATGGTGAGAAGAAGTGCCTTCATTGCACTGAGTGACCATAGAATCCTTCATTGATTCTAATAATTTTTGCATAATATCCTTTTCCGAGATATTCGGAATCAAACTCTTCAATTGAGTTTTAAAACTTGCAAATAAATTTTCAGAGTCATAATGGACTTCTGGGATGCGATGCAATCCAAGATTGTTTTAATTCTGTATGATAGCAGACTTAATTTCTGCAACTTTGGTATCAATATTGGGAAAATTTTTCCACCATCGAACATGAAAAGTTCGTAATAATACTGGTAGGCTTTTATCATTAAAGCCTGTAGTACAATCCCATCTCCAAATCCATGGTAAAGAAAATACCATAAAGAAGATAAGACTGTCCCAATTCTTTCGTGGTTTTTCATAACCCAGAGCTTTAAGCTCAGGACTGGATTGAGTCCATTTACTAAAACAAGCCTTAATGGGCTCAGGTAATATTGAAATGGGTGGCCCAAATTTGATCCACCATGCAAATACCCAACTAGGTAGAGGTAATGACCTCTGAAAAACATTCTTTTCCCATTGGAAAAACCATGAATGCCTATGGGAAGGATTTTGGTAATAAAAGGTATTATACCAAGAATCCATATAATCCCAATAATTAAATTCCTTATCATTAGGAAGATTAGCTGCTTTAGCCAAATCAAATTTTCCCCAAGTTGAGGGATGCATGAATCTTTGTATTGTACATTTACTGTACGCTCTTGGGCTATCCCATTTAGCCACATTTGTCAGTGTATGATGCACTGATATAGAATTTAGATGAACCAAAATAGATTCAAAGGAATACCATCGTTTTCCTGCACGGATGGGACAGTAGGCTTCTCCAAGCCATTTCTGTAACATCTCCCAGGAATCCAATGTACCCTCAAGATCCTCTTTATTGAGGAGTAGAATGATCTCCGTATCCGGAAGAGTAATATACTCTGGTTCTACTTCAAGTGTCTCTATATATGACACTGGGGCTTTGCCCTTCTTGTCTGAGGAATTTCCTCTTTCTGGATTCTTTCAGCCTCGGCCTCTTGATTGTTGATTTCCAAGTCCTCTCATTGGGAGTGGATTTCCCCTTGTGGGGTTATACATGATTTTGACCCTGGAGAAATTCACGGGTTAGAAAATCAGGTAAGGAGTTCAATTCTCCTTTGATATGTTCTATATCAAAATCAAAGGCGCTTAATTCCGCCTGCCATCTGGCAAAGATTTGTTTGGAAGTAAGATTCTTCACATCCTTCTTAAGAATCGATTTGGCTGTTGAACAATCAACTCTTAAAAGGAATTTTTGATTTAATAAATCATCCTGAAATTTATGAATGTACTTAATTATTGCCAATAGTTTTTGTTTAACAGTGGAATAATTAAGCTGTGCATCATGCCAATTTCCAGAGGTAAATCGAACAAGTTCTTCTTTACCAGAGGGATTTCTTTGTTTTAAGATACCACCATAGCCTATATGGGAAGCATCAGTCTCTACTACCTTCGGATAAGAAGGATTAGTGAGGTTAAGACAAGGAAGTTGTTTAACCTTACTCTTGATTAGTTGGACTGCCTGGGTATGGTTGGTAGTCCAAGGCTCAGGATTCTTTCTGAGTCTTTTGTGCAATATTGCAGAATCTTGTGCAAGATGAGGATAATAATCTGCAATATAATTGAGACTTCCTAGAAATCTCTGAAGTTGAGTTTTCTCCAGTAATTCATCCGGGAACTTAGAGGCAAACTCAATGCTTCTATCAATGGGAACTATTTTTCCCTTGTGAATATTGTGACCTAAAAATCTAACAGAGGTCTGAAACAATTTCATTTTCGGTGCCGATATCACCAACCCATGTTTTCTAATAACTGATGTGAAAACATGTAAATGCTTAAAATGAGCATCAATAGATTCTGAATAGACAATTATATCATCAATATAAACAATGGTAAATTCAGAATAAGGAGCAAATATATCATTCATGATATTTTGAAATTCAGATGGAGCATTTTTCAAACCGAAAGGCATAACATTCCATTCAAAGTGACCAAACGGGACAGTGAATGCAGTTTTATATTTATCCTTTTCATTAATTTGAATTTGCCAATATCCAGATTTCAAATCAAATTTGGAAAAAATTTTAGCAGAAAACAATCTGTCTAATAAATCTTTCTTTCTTCCTCTCTTCTTCTTTCTAACTTGTTTATTTTCATTTTTCTTCCTAATATGTTTTTCTTTTTCTTTTTTTATTTCTTTCTTATTCTTTCTATCTGTCTTTTTCTCTTTCTATATTTTGTCTTTCTTTTGTTTTTTTCTCACTTTCTTATTTTTCTTTCTTTCTTTCTTTCTTTCTTTTTGTTTCTTTCTTCTTTATTTCTTAGTTTCTTTCATGTTTATATCTTTCCTTCTTTTTTCTTTCTTTGTTGTTTTTTCTTTCTAGTCTCTTTCTATCTTTCCTTCTTGTTTCTTTCTTTCTAGTTTCTTTCTATCTTGTTTCTTTTTTTGTTTCTTTCTTATTCTTTCTATCTATCTTTCTTTCTTCTTTCAATCCTTCTACTCTCTTTTTATCTTTCATTCTTGTTTCTATCTTTCTTTCTTGATTCTGTCTTTTTCCATCTTTCATTTTTTCTTTTTTCTTTTTTTCATTCTTTTTTTCTTTCGTTTTGTCTTCTTTCTTTATTTCTTCCTCTCTTCTTCTCTTTCTTGTTTATTTTCATCTTTCTTTCTATCTTGTTTCTTGCTTTTTTGTTTTTTTGTTTTTTTCCCATTCTTTTTTTCTATCTTTCTTTATTTCTCTCTATTTTTTCTCTTTCTTTTTTTTTCTTATTTTTCTTTTTTCTTTAATCCTTATTTCTTTCTTTAATTCTTTAACCTTTGTTATTTCCTTCTTCTTCTTCTTCTTCTTCTTCTTCTTCTTTCTTTCTTTCTTTCTTTCTTTCTCTCTTCTTCTTTCTTACTTGTTTATTTTCATTTTTCTTCCTAATATGTTTTTCTTTTTCTTTTTTTTATTTCTTTCTTATTCTTTCTATCTGTCTTTCTCTCTTTCTATATTTTATCTTTCTTTTGTTTTTTTCTCAGTTTCTTATTTTTCTTTCTTTCTTTCTTTCTTTTTGTTTCTTTCTTCTTTCTTTCTTAGTTTCTTTCATGTTTATATCTTTCCTTCTTTTTTCTTTCTTTGTTGTTTTTTCTTTCTAGTCTCTTTCTATCTTTCCTTCTTGTTTCTTTCTTTCTAGTTTCTTTCTGTCTTGTTTCTTTTTTTGTTTCTTTCTTAGTCTTTCTATCTATCTTTCTTTGTTCTTTCAATCCTTCTACTCTCTTTTTTCTTTCATTCTTGTTTCTATCTTTCTTTCTTGATTTTGTCTTTTTCCATCTTTCTTTTTTTTCTTTTTTCTTTCTTTCATTCTTTTTTTCTTTCGTTTTGTCTTCTTTCTTTCTTTCTTCCTCTCTTCTTCTCTTTCTTGTTTATTTTCATCTTTCTTTCTATCTTGTTTCTTGCTTTTTTTTCTTTTTTTTCTCATTCTTTTTTTCTATCTTTCTTTATTTCTCTCTATCTTTTATCTTTCTTTTTTTATTTCTTATTTTTCTTTTTTCTTTAATCCTTATTTCTTTCTTTAATTTTTTAACCTTTGTTATTTCCTTCTTCTTCCTCTTCTTCTTCTACTACTACTACAGCAACTACTAGAACTACTACTACAACTACTACTACTACTACTACTACTACTACTACTACTACTACTACTACTACTACTACTACTACTACTACTACTACTACTACTTTCTTGATTCTTTCTTTATTTCAAATAGGTTTTTTATTAACTTCTCCTAGGATTCCTTGATTATCAATGGCTTTGATTGGCATAATTTTCTCCAAAAATGGAGTGCCTAATGTGAATTGTTGAGTCATATCCTTAACCACCAGAAAATCTGTAGTTATGCAATGATCATTAGTGCAGATAGAGGCATTGTTTAATTTATATTTTATTTTCATTTTCTTGCCATTTGCAATGGCCAAAGATTGGGTGGTTTTTTCAAAATATTGGGTTGGAATTAACCCTTCTTGGATGCAGTTTAGATCTACTCTACTATAGATCAGAGCTATCAAACGGGTATGGCAAAGTTTTGGTCGATTACCAAATTAATTTTGGTAAGCCACTTTTGATGAGTGATTTTTGTAATTTGATTGAGAAAACTATCATCTATCTTTTCTCTGTTTTTTCAATTTGTTTTTCAAGATTTTTATATAAAGATTTTAATTCTTTTAATTGAAGCTTGATATCTTTAATTTCTCCATGTAAAACATTTAGAGAGATGGGTTGTTTTGAAGAAGTAGATTCTTCATAACGATTCACACCTTGAATATTCATTGAATTTTTTTCAAGATATTATTTTATTAAATATCTTTTCTTCGAAGGATCTTCCTCTTGATCAATGTTCTCTAGCAATATGTGCAGATTAGATATTAGAACATTAATGTGATGCATTTTTGCCACAGATTGGAGGTGAGAACAACTACAACTGTGGTATTTTTCTGATTGACTAGAGGAATCATTAGAAAAATCATCCCATGAATTAGAATTTAAAAGAATTTTAGCTAACTGAAGTCTTAGTCCTTCATCAATTTCAAGTTGGTTATTTTTCTACTTCGTTTTGCATCTATTGGAATAGTGGCCTAATTTACCACATTTATAACGGACAATTTTCTTTTTGTCTGGAAAATTCCTTCTAGGAGGTGGATTCATTTTAATGAGGAATCATCCTTACAAGATACTTTTTCTTCCACCTCTGGTAGGCATGACGTTTGGCCTACATCAGAGTATTTGGATAACGATGGTAAAGTGACTCGGTATGGAGCCTTTTCCTTGAAATTGATTACCACGTCACCATCTGTGGATTGAATAACTTGATCAATATCCAAATTTATCAGGAGTCTTGGAGGAACAACCTGAGGAATTGTCCAATTAGCTGGGAAATGAATTTCCTCCCAATTGATCATGCGAGGACTGGCAACATTTGCACTCATTAGATCGATTTCGATCAATATTGTCTTACCTTGATTTGGTAAGTGAAGTACCTTAGGGGCTAAGGTATTCATTATTTTGAAATGAATCCTAGCAATTACTGCTATGGTTTCAGTTCCTGGAATAAAATTGTATCCCTGTGTTAGAATCCTCAATTAGAGGGCTTCTAATAGATTCCTATCTATTAAAGATAGGGTGAGGTTTGGATGGACATTAAAATAAATTGGTCCCCTGCTGAGACTAGTTTCCACAATACCCATCAAATAGGGTTTCCAATTCAAACAACTTCTATCATGGAGGATGGCTTGCAAGCAGGTATTCGTCCCTAATAATGTTAGGGTTTTAAATGCAATTTGTATGCATCCAATATGCATATATTTCTTTTCGGTAGCTGCAAGATACTTATTTAAATCTGTTAACTATATTAATTTAAGAGTTGAATCTTGGTTTTCAAGATTAATTGTTTGTTCCATGGTTTTAATTCCATGGTACAAGAAAAGGGTGAAAGTCTCTTTTTTGTAGATTGAAGTGGGTTTGATGGACGGGATTGTCCAATCTTTCAATTGTTGTTGAACTTTATATTCAAGCAAAGATGCAATTTTAATTGATCCAGTATGCCTGCTACGGGATGCCATTTTTAACAATTTAATAATTAAAACAAAATTAAACTAAAACTAAACTAAAAGTAAGAGTTGTAAAAGAACAACAGAAAGGGGAATATCCTAGTATGAAGTAAAAATATTATAAACTTATTATATGGTAATCATGAACAAAGTAAACTATTTTCATAATATCATAATCAATTTACTGTTCATCATCTTCTTGTGCAGATACACGTCTGTCAACTATTTAAGAGTATAACGGCCCTTCACGCCTTCTCCTACAACATGGCCTGACTCAATACAACTTGGGTGACGTCCCATATCTTATACAAGAACGAAGATGAATAATAAAATTCATATAAAATTAAGAAGTAAGTATTACTCTCCCGATAATTAAAATATAAGAAATTTATAATATTGTACTTCACACCCGGATATTCACTATTTAGCCTTCCATGGCTCTGAAACAAAATACAGCGGGAGAAGGAGAAGGAGATTAATAGAAGGCAATAATAAAAAAGAAAGGGAAGAAAATAATTTCAAACTATATTCACAATATCATAAAAGTACTTACAATAAACTGCAAACAAGCTAAGCAAACAACAAGGCAACCTTGAGTACAATTGAGAACTCTGATGTTCAAGTGAAGTGTTAAAAAAATAAGCTAACTCCTTATATAGAAGGAGAGCAATATAGTGGATTCTATTCAATTTTGAAATCCACCACTGAGAAAGAGATAAACCTCAATGATTGAGGTGGTTGAGACAAGACACCTCCATTATTGAGGTTAGGCTGAGAGTTGCCTCTATTATTGAGGTTTGAAAGAGACCTTTGATGTGCTTGGGCCCAGAGAATCTTTCTTTTCTTCAATGCATTAATCCGAATACAAGTAAGGCGACTACTTTCTCCGGTCCAATGATGTGACTTGATGGAAAATGGCTGACCAAAGACACTATAGGTGCCTGGATTGATGTGACAAATAGGCCAACTGTGGGTCGGAGGATAAGATATCCACTGTTGATTTTGGATGGACTCTACCGACGAATCTTGATGTGGTTCTGACATATCTTCAGTTATCCTATAAAGAAAAAAGTTTATTTCTTTTCTGACTTTGATTCAAGGAGATGAATCATAGTCTCCATATAATTCACCATCGTGGGTTCGTCATGAATAGGCTGGCTATCCGGTAGTGAACCAATATGATCTTCATCATCATCTTCAATACTGTCATCAGTAGTAGATGGTTCTGATACTAACATATTGTCTTCTGCAGGTCGGGAGGAAGACGGTGTGCTCTCATTGCACAAATCAAGAATAGAACCCTTTATTGATTCTAAGAGTTTCTTCATTAACTCTACTTCCAAAATATTTGGGTATTTAACTCTTTATTGAGTCTTAAAAGTATTGAATAAATTCTTGGGGGTCATAATGGACCTCCTACACTTTTTGTAATCCAAGGGCGTTCTCATTTGTGAGAATAGCAGACTTAATTTCTGCAATTTTGTGATCAATATTGGGGAAATTCTTCCACCATCGAACATGGAAAGTTTGAAGTAAAATTGGGAGGCCTTCTTCATTAAAGCCTGATGTGCAGTCCCATATCCATATCCATGGTATAGAAAATAACATGAAGAAGATAAATAGTTCTACATCATTGGGTATTCTACCCAGAGCTTTTAGCCCAAGACTAGTTTTAGTCCATAAATTAAATTGAACCTTCATCAGCTCAGGTAAGATAGCCATGGGCGGCCAAACTTTGATCCACCAGTTGAACACCCAATTAGGTAAAGGTAATGACCTTTTGTAGACATCCTTACTCCACTGAAAGAACCAGGAATGTCGATGTGAGCGATTCAGGTAATAAAAAGTATTAGACCATGCATCAATATAATCCCAATAATTGAATTCCTTATCATTAGGAAGGGCTATGGATTTAGTCAGATCAAATTTTCCCCATATCGAAGGATGCATAAAATTTTGAATCGTACATTTACTGTACACTCGTGAGCTATCCCATTTAGCCACAATGGACAGTGTATGATGCATTGCTATGGAATTCAGATGAACCAATATGGATTCAAATGAATACCACTATTTTCTGACACAGATGGAACAATAGGCTTCTCCAAGCCATTTCTGTAACATCTCCCAAGAATCCAGGGTACCATCCAACTCCTCTTTATTGAGGATCAAAATTATTTCCTGATCAGGAAGAGTAATATACTCTGGTTCAGATTCGAGTGTCTCTTTATAAGATACAGGGGCTTTGCCCTTATTGTTGGAGGAATTTCCTCTTCCTTGATTCTTTCGGCCTTGGCCTCAGGATGTAGAACCACTTCCTCTTATTGAGAGTGGGTTACCCCTACCGGAGTTAACCATGATTTGAACCCTAAAGAAATTCATGGGTTAGAAAATCACGTAAGGAGTTTAATTCTCCTTTGATATGTTCAATATCAAAATCAAATGCGCTTAATTCCGCCTACCATCTGGCAAAGATTTGTTTGGAAATAAGATTCTTTACATCCTTTTTAAGAATTGATTTAGCAGTAGAGCAATCAACTCTTAAAAGAAATTTCTGATTTAATAAATCATCTTAAACTTATGAATGCACTTAATTATTGCAAGAATTTCTTGTTTCACAGTTGAATAATTAATCTGTGCATCATGCCAATTACCAGAGGTAAATCTAAAAAGTTCTTCTTAACCAGTTGGATTAACTTGTTTTAATATGCCACCATAACCGATATGGGAGGCATTAGTCTCTACAACCTTCTGATACGAAGGATTAGTCAGGTTTAAACAGGGAAGTTGTCAAACCTTCCTTTTAATGACTTGGACTGCTTGAGTATGTTTAGGAGTCCATGGCTCAGGATGTTTTCTCAGTCTTTTGTGGAATATTGCTGAGTCTTGAGCAAGATTTAGATAGTAATCAGCAATATAATTGAGACTTCATAGAAATCTCTGAAGTTGAGTTTTTTCCAATAATTCATCTGGAAATTTGGAAGCAAACTCAATACTTTGATCAATGGGAACTATTTTTCCCTTGTAAATATTATGACCTAATAATTTAACAGTGGTCTGAAACAATTTCATTTTAGGTGCAGATAGAATCTTTGCCAGATGGCAGGCGGAATTAAGCGCCTTTGATTTTGATATTGAATATATTAAAGGAGAATTAAACTCCTTACCTGATTTTCTAACCCATGAATTTCTTTAGGGTTCAAATCATGGTTAACCCCAGTAGGGGTAACCAACTCCCAATAAGAGGAAGTCGTTCTACATCCAGAGGTCGAGGCTGAATGAATCAAGGAAAAGGAAATTCCTCCAACAATAAGGGCAAAACCCTTGTGTTTTATAAAGAGACACTTGAATTTGAACCAGAGTATTAATTTCCAGATTAGGAAATAATTTTGATCCTCAATAAAGAGGAGTTGGATGGTACCCTGGATTCTTGGGAGATGTTACAGAAATGGCTTGGAGAAGCCTACTGTCCCATCCGTGAAGGAAAACAGTGGTATTTGTAGAATTTAGGATCTCATGAAAAGAACTTTAGATCAACAAGAAAGAAGAAGAAGAAGAAGAGAGAAGGAGAAGAAAAGAAGAAGAACGTGGAAGGAGAGAGTTTGGATTAAGGAAGAAGAGGGTTGCGTCAAAAATAAAAATGTGGGCTGAACGAATTTGTGGAAAGAGAGAAGAGTGATTCAATGCCCTACCTCTTAGACAATGCCTTTATTTATAGTTTTAAAATGCCCTTAGGGCTACAACTTGATAAAACAAAAGACATAAAAGGAACACATATTTACACTTCTATGCCATCTTTATGAAAAGTACCATATTTTACACATATGCCACTCCTTTGACATGTGGGCTTCTTGTCTTGAGCTCGTGGGCTTGAGACCATCTTCCAACACTCCCCCTCAAGCTGGAGGAGAAAAGAAATCATAAATACCCAGCTTGCCACATATAAACGATAGGATTTTAGATGTAACGAGTTTAGTGAGAATATTAGCTACTTGCTCTTGAGATGACACATGTTTGAGAGAGATTATCCCTGCTTGAAACTTCTCCTGTATAAAATGACAATCCAGCTCAATATGTTTAGTTCTTTCATGAAAAATTGGATTTGAAGTGATATGAATGGCTGTTTGATTATCACAATGTAGATTCATGGACCCCTTTTTATAAAAACCTAGTTCGGTAAGAAGGGTCCTGATCCATAAAAGTTCACTAACGGTATAGGCCATAGCTCTGTATTCTACTTCGGCGCTAGATCTTGCAACCACATTTTGCTTCTTACTTTTCCATGTAACCAAGTTTCCCCCAACCAGAGTACAATATCCTGATGTAGATTTTCTATCATCAGGAGATCCAGCCCAATCTGCATCTGAGAAGCCTTCTATGTTGAAGTGCCCATGTTTTTTATACAACATTCCTCTTCCTGAAGCTCCTTTTAGATAATGTAATATTCTCTCTAAAGCCTTCCAGTGGGTAATTTGTGGTTTGTCCATGAATTGACTCACCACACTTACAACATATGATATGTCTGGCCTAGTTACCGTGAGATAAATCAGTTTCCCACGAGTCTTTGATATTTGCCAATATCAATATCTTCTTCATTTGTGGCACATAATTTTACATTCGTATCCATAGGTGTGTCAACTGGTCTACAACCCTTCATTCTTGTTTCTTCAAGGAGATCCAAGACATATTTCCTTTGAGACAATATTATCCAATGTTTGGATTGAAGAACTTCTATACCCAAAAAATATTTAAGCATACAAAGGTCTTTAGTCTTGAATTCCTGAGATATCATCTGCTTCACCTCTTGTATGCTCAAAGCATCATCACCGGTTAAAATAATATCATCCACGTATACGGCCAATAATATTTTCCCTTTGACCGTATCTTTATAATATACGGAATGATCAACTGAGCACCGATGAAAACCAAACCGTCGGAGTGTTTGACTAAATTTATCAAACCAATCCCGAGGGGACTGGTTAAGCCCATATAAAGACTTTTTTAACCGGCATACTGACTCCCCCTCAACCACATAACCAGGTGGTTGAACCATATAAATTTCCTCACTGATATCACCATTTAAAAAAGCATGTTTAACATCCAACTGATAGACGGGCCATGAGGAGTTAGCAGCAATAAATAGATGATGCGTACCGAATTCAATTTTGCAACAGGAGAGAAGGTCTCCTCATAATCTATCCCATAGCACTGCGTATAGCCCTTAGCAACCAGTCGAGCTTTAAGATGAGCAACTGATCCATCCGGATTATGTTTCATCGAAAAAACCCATCGACAACCAACCGGTCTTTTACCTTCGGGAGTGATGTTAAGTACCAAGTTTGGTTTTTGTATAAGGCATGCATTTCTTCATCCATAGCCGCCTTCCATCCTGGATGTCTCAGAGCCTTCTGATATGATTGCTGAATGGAAGTAGAAGAAAGGGACGCAAGAAACTGAAAACACTCGGAAAACAAGCGATGGTGAGACATAAAATTTGAGATAGGATGCGAAGTAGTACAGGAGCGATGTTCTTTTCTTAAAGCAATAGGTCGAGTATCAAATTCAGGCCCATACATAGGAGGAGAAGGACTTACCTCGGGTGGATCCGACAACTCCACAGGTGAAGGTACGACCGGTGCATCAGGGGATGGATCCACTTCAAGATTGAACGGCACAAGCGGACAAGGAGTAGTAGAAGGACAAGTCCATCCTAGAGGAGCATCATGGGAGGAGTAGAAGGGAGTGTCCTCAAAGAAAGTCACATCCCAATAGATAAACATCCTCCAAAGGGTAGGATTGTAACAGACATAACCTTTATGGGTGCGAGAGTATCCCAAAAAATGCACTTCATAGACCGAGGATCAAGTTTATTTTTATGTGGAGATATAACATGAACAAAACACGTACATCCAAACACTTTCAAAGGAAGAGAAAAATGATCTTCACCATTAAATAACACAGAGTAAGGAGTTTTATGATGAAGGACTGATGAAGGTAACCTATTAATGAGAAAACATGTTGTAAGTATAGCATGAGGCCAATAGAGAAAGGGTACCTTCATGGAGTAGAGGAGGCCCCAAGCAACTTCAAGAAGATGACGATTATTCCTTTCAGCAACACCATTTTGTTGAGGAGTATAGGCACATGATGTTTGATGAATAAGCCCATTACTCTCACAAAATGATTTGAAGTCATGAGACATGTATTCCTTAGCATTATCAGATCTAAGGGTTTGAATTTTCTTCCCAAATTGTGTCAAGACCATTGCATGAAAATTTTTAAACAAAAGAAGAATTTCGGAACTCTCTTTAAATAGATATAACCAAGTCACTCGAGTAAAATCATCAACAAAAATGAAGAAATATTTAACTTGGGAAATATTTGAGACACATAAAGGGCCCCATACATCAGAATGTATTAGCTCAAATGGAGCAGTACTTGTAGTTGTAAGACGAGGAGAATATGTACTCCTGACATGTTTACTTAATTGACAAACCTCACAACTGAAATTAGAAAGTCCCTTTAAAGATGGAACCAAAGAATGAAGAGAAGGTGTATACGGATGACCAAGTCGGTTGTGCCAAAGTTGGGCTTCAGATGTAGTGGACGATAATGCAGCTAATGGTGGAAGAGTGAAGTAGTACAAACCCCCCTTTTCATGGCCGCCACCAATCACCCACTTCGTAGTGAGATCCTAAAAGACACAAGAAGATGGTGAGAAGGTGATAGAGCAATTTAATTATTTGGTCAATTGGCTAACCGAGAGCAAATTTAAAGGAAATTGAGGAACAAACAAAACATCTAGAAGGGGAATAGATGAAGTAAGAGAGGAGGAACCTTTGCCAAGGACCTTGGTTTTGGTACCATCAGCAATAGTAACGAATTTATGAGGATAATAAGGAGAAAAGGACTACAACAAGTGTTTGTTACCTGATAGATGTTCGGAGGCCACAGAGTCGATGATCCAAGAAGAAGAGGAAGAAGAGGAAGAAAGCATACCAGAGGCAATAGTAGTGACAGTAGTAGATGATGAGGGAATAGAGGATTCCATGAAGGACTTCATTTTCTGAAATGCAGCATAGTCCTCAACCGTAAGAGTCACATTTTCGGATGATAATTCAGCCTTATCTTCATTTTTCTCAACGTTAACCGAGACTGGGTTAGCTGTGGCCCAATCAGGCTTGCCATGAAGTTTCCAGCATGATGCCACAAGGTGGTTCTGACGGCCACAATAAGTGCAAAGTTGAGGCTCAGTACGGAAAGAATTCTGACCCGTTCTACCACCTCTATTTTCAGCCCCTCTCATAGTTCAACCCCTTCTCATATTTCTGCCCCGTCTTTGGGATGAGAAAGATGTTCCCCGATTGCCAGAGAACATCGCTGATGGAGCATCAATAGGAGAAGGAGGAGATGGATCCGGTATCCGAAGTAATGTAGCACTAATATCATCGAATGATGGAAGAGCAGAAGAACTTAGAAGCTGAGTTTTGGCCACCTCAAGGTATGGTTTAATATTCGATAAGCAAATGGCTACTGCCAAAGCTTCTCTTTGTCATTCTTGAAAGACAATATCAGTGGAATACGACTGAGCTAGTTTCCATTCTTGAAGAAGACCTCGAAACCGTGCTAAAAAATCATGTATATTATCTCCATGTTTCGTATGCAGCATGTTTTGTAATGCATCATATATTTTTTGTAATGAAGCAGTGCTTGAGTAAAGCTTGGCACAAGTGTCCCATATGTTCTTGGCGGTTTCCAAGTTGACCACATTGTTGGCCACCTGCTCTTCCATGCTATTAATGAGCCAACTTATCACCATGTTATCATCCTTAACCCACTAATGGTAGGACGCATCTTCTTCATCAATCGGAGGAGGAAAGTTAACAACGTGGCTCAAGAGGACACAAGTAATAAGAACCCTCCGAACCGATTGTGACCAGCTCATGTAATTGGAGAGACCTCTAAGTGGAATTGTTGTAATACGGAGTATATCACTCTTATTACTATTGTATCCAATCTCCATGATGAGGCAAGTAAAATATGGAGGTCAAGGGAAAAGGTCTTCTTCAAAGAACAATTACTCAATGTAATTTGAAGAACACGTAGACCAAATCAATCACCAACAAAAGAGAACAAGAGCCAATTTCTTTCACAAGGGCAAGCACAAAATTATCAAAAAATTTGCGCCTTTAGAAAGTGATAATAACATCCAGCCATCACTAAACTTCTCTTGTATTCATAAGAACAAAGAGAAGAAAGTAGATGCAACTGATTAGGCCTTAATCCAAACTCCAACACAAACGAGCAATAGACAAAAATTTAGAGAAGATTTAACGACAAACCAAAACACTTGGAAGAGATTTATCTTCAACTCATGGGAGACTTCAACGTAAAAAAAAATTCAATTGTTGAAGTTAAAAAAACGGAACTACAAAGGGTAAATGACTGCTAGAATTTCATCAAACATATAATGGGCACCCAACAACATAACACAAACCCATGAGCAACCTTAAGTAGGAGAAGATACAACAACATGTGTTGGAATTCTACCTCAAATGAGATGGATCCAAATTAAAAAAAGGTAAATGAATTTCACCCATCAATCTTAATAAGATGCAAACAGCAAATGATCTTGAACACTCTTGTAATTGATTTACAAGGAGTCAAGATTATAACATCAATTTAGTCACAAAAATAAATCTTTACAACATGTAAAGATTTATCTTGACTTGATGTGACTCAAAATTCAAGAAGTAAAGACAAACAGTAAAAAAGAGTATGTAAATAAGAAAAGGAAACAAAAAAAACGTAAATAAGAAGAGTATGAACTTATCTCTTCATGGCTGAACTCTTTTTACAACTTCTTGAACAGATTTCATAATAACTTCATGAAGAGATCCTAAACTCCTTGCTTTGATACCATGTAGAATTTAGGATCTCATGAAAAGAACTTTAGGTCAACAAGAAAGAAGAAGAAGAAGAAGAGAGAAGGAGAAGAAAAGAAGAAGAACGTGGAAGGAGAGAGTTTGGATTAAGGAAGAAGAGGGTTGCGTCAAAAAGAAAAATGCGGGCTGGACGAATTTGTGGAAAGTAGGAGAGTGCTTCAATGCCCTACCTCTTAGCCAATGCCTTTATTTATAGTTTTACAAAGCCCTTAGGGCTACAACTTGATAAAACAAAAGACATAAAAGGAACACATATTTACACTTCTATGCCATCTTTATGAAAAGTACCATATTTTACACATATGCCACTCTTTTGACGTGTGGGCTTCTAGTCTTGAGCTCATGGGCTTGAGCCCATCTTCCAATAGTATTCATTTGAATCCATATTGCTTCATCCACGACCAACTCAGTGTAGGGCATTAATTAGACTCCACAACTTAACATTTCTTTCTTTTTTTTTGTCTTTCTTTCTTATTTTTCTTTCTTTCTTATTTGTGTCTTTCTTTCTTATTTTTCTTTATTTCTTTCTTTTGTCTTTATTTCTTCCATAATTTTTCCTTTCTCGTTTCTTGCTTTATATCTTTTTTTTTCTTTCTTTCTTCATCTTTCTTTCTTTCTTGTTTCTTTTTTTTTCTTTCTTTCATTTTTCTATCTTTATTTCCCTCTTACTTGTTTCTTCCTTAATTCTTTGTTTCTTCTTTCTTTCTTTTTGCCTTCTTTCTTTCTTCCTTTCTTGTTTTATTTTTTTCTTTCATTCTTACTTTTTCTTTCTGACTTGTTTTATTTCTTTCTTTTATTCTTTCTTTCTAAATTATTTATTTATTTATTTCTTCTTTCTATGTTTCTCTTTTTTATCTTCTATCTTTCTTTCTCGTTTGTGTCTTTCTTTCTTTCATAATTCTTCCTTATTTGTTTCTTTCTTTATATGTTTCTTATTTTTTTCTTTCTTTCTTTTTTTGTTTCTTTATTGCTTTTTTCTTTCTTGATTCTTTTTTTCTTCTTTCATTTTTTTTATTTCTTTCTTTCTGACACATTAATTATTTATCGAGTAAATTTTAGATTTCCTTTTTACAAAGTTCTAATTTTTTTTTTTATTTTGACTATGTCGTGCCTAAGTCAAAAAATTTCTTTCTTCAAATGCTTCAATGTAGGGTAAAGTAACAATATGTTTTTTTCATTCTTTCTTCTTCTTTCTTTTTTTCTCAATTTTATCAAAGACACTGTATTTGGTATCAGAGCCATGGAAGGAGAAGGAAGATTAACAAAAGGCAATAATAAACAAGAAAGGGAAGAGAATAATTTCAAACTATATTCACATTATCATCAAAGGACTTACAATAAACTGCAAACAAACTAAGCAAACAATAAGGCAACCTTGAGTACAATTGAGAACTCAGATGTTTCAAGTGATGCCTTAACAAAATAAGCTAACTCCTTACATAGAAGGAAAGCAATATATTGGATTCTATACAATTTTGAAATCCACCACTAAGAAATAGATAAACCTCTATGATTGAGGCGGCTGAGACGACACACCTCCATTATTGAGGTTAGGCTGAGAGTTGCCTCCATTATTTAAGTTTGAAAGAGACCTCTGATGGGCTTGGGCCCAGAGAATCATTCTTTTCTTCAATGCATTAATCTGGACACAAGTAAGGCAGGTACTTTCTACAGTCCATTGATGTGACTTAATGAAAAATGGCTGACCAAAGACATAGTATTTGGTATCAAAGCCATGGAAGGAGAAATTAAAATAGGGTGAGGTTTCTTTAAAGATAGGGTGAGGTTTGGATGGACATTAAAATAAATTGGTCCCCTACTGAGACTAGTTTCCACAATACCCATCAAAGACGGTTTCCAATCCAAACATCTTCCATCACGGAGGATGGTCTGCAAGCAGGTATTCATCCCTAATAATGTTAGGGGTTTAAATGAAATTTGTATGCATCCAATATGTATATATTTCTTTTCGGTATCTACAAGATACTTATTTAAATATGTTAACTCTAATAATTTAAGAGTTGAATCTTGGTTTTCAAGATTAATTGTTTGTTCCATAGTTTTAATTCTCATGGTACTAGAAAGGGTGAAAGTCCCTTTTTTTGTAGATTGAAGTGGGTTTGATGGACGGGATTGTCCAATCATTCAATTGTTGTTGAACTTTATATTCAACCAAAGATGCATTTTTAATTGATCCAGTATGCCTGCTTCAGGATGCCATTTTTAACAAATTAAAAATTAAAACAAAATTAGACTAAAACTAAACTAAAACTAAGAGTTGTAAAAGAACAATAGAAAGGGGAATGTCCTAGTATGAACAAAAAATATTATAAACTTATTATATGGTAATCATGAAAAAAGTAAACTATTTTCATAATATATCATAATCAGTTTACTGTTCATCATCTTCTTTTGCAGATACACGTCTATGAACGATTTCAGAGTATAGCGGCCTTTCACACCTTCTTCGGCAACACGACCTAACTCAATGTGACTTTGGTGATGTTTCATATCATAAACAAGAACGAAGATGAATAATAAAATTCTTTTAACATTAAGAAGTAAGTTTTACTTTCCTGATGATTAAAATATAAAAAATTTATAATATCCTACTTCACACCCGGATATTCACTATTTAGCCTTCCATTGCTCTGATACCAAATAGTATGAAGTAAAAATATTATAAATTTTTTATATTTTAATCATCAGGAGAGTAAAACTTGCTTCTTAATGTTATAAGAATTTTATTTTTCTTATGATTCCTCTAGTTCCATTGTTGTTTAGTTCGACTTTGTGAAATGACTTGAGAGGTGTTGGGTGATTTTTTTAAAATACTGGGTTGGAATTAACCCTTCTTGGATGCAATTTAGGTCTGCTCCACTATCAATCAGAGCTATCAAATGGGGTATGACAAAGTTCTAGTCGATTACCAAATTAATTTTGGAATGCCAATTTTGATGAGTGACTTTGGTAATTTGATTGAGAAAGCTATCATCATATCTTTTCTCTAGTTTTTCAAAAATTTTCATGCTTTTTATATAAATATTTTAATTCTTTTAATTCAAGCTTGATATCTTTAATTTCTCTATGTAACACATTTAGAGAGATGGGTTGTTTTGAAGAAGTAGATTCTTCATAAAGATTCACAATTTCTTTCAAAGAATATGGTTTTACACCTTGACTATTCGTTGAAGTTTTTTCAAGATATTCTTTTATTAAATATCTTTCTTTAGAGGATCTTCCTCTTGGTCAATGTTCTCTAGCAATATGTGCTGATCAGATGTTAAAAAATTAATCTGATGCATTTTTGCATTATAAACCACTCAATGATTGTTTGAAATGGATTAGGTATCCAATTCCAAACAAAAAAGATTTATTAGACAGATTGTTTTTTGCTACAATATTTTCTAAATTTGATTTGAAATCTGGATATTGGCAAATTCAAATAAATGAAAAGGATAAATATAGAACTGCATTCACTGTCCCTTTTGGTCATTTTGAATGGAATGTTATGCCTTTTGGTTTGAAGAATTTTCCATCTAAATATCAGAATATCTTGAATGATATTTTTTCTCCTTATTCTGAATTTACTATTGTTTATATTGATGATATCTTAGTTTATTTAGACTCTATTGATGCTCATTTTAAGAATTTTAAATGTGTTCAAAACAGTCATTCGAAAACATGGGTTGGTGATATCTACACCTAAAATGAAGTTGTTTCATACCTCTAATAGATTTTTAGGTCATAATATTCATAAGGGAAAAATAGCTCCCATAGATCGAAGTATTGAGATTCTTTCTTTCTTTTAATGTCCATCCAAACCTCACCCCATAGTTCCCATAGCCTCTAGTTCCATTTTAGTTTCTTTCTTTATTTCTAGTTTCTTTCTTTATTTCTTCCTTTCTTTCTATTTTTCTTTTTTTATCTTTTGTCTTTGTTTCTTATTTTTGTTAACAAGAAAAAAAGACACAAGAAAGATCAAATAAAAAGACGAACATAGAAAGAAATAAGAAATAAGAAAAGAAGAAGAAAAAAAGAATCACGATAGAAACAAACAAATAAACAAATCATAAAGAAAGAGTAAGAAAAAAAGAAAAAACGAAATAGAAAGGAAGACAAAAATAAAAAGGACAAATATAAAGAAAGAAGAATGAAAGAAAGAAAGAAAAAAGAAAAAGAAATGAAAGAAGAAAAAAAATTATCAAGAAAGAAAAAAAAAGAATCAAGAAATAAAGAAAAAGAAAGATTAAAGAAAAAGAAAGAAAAATAAGAAAGAAAGAAATAAATGAAAGACAAAAGATAGAAAGAAAGAAAGATAGGAAGGCCCACAAGATGAGCCCAAGCCCATAAGAAGTCACGTCAAAGAAGAGTTTTAGTTTGATTTATGTTTGTCTTTTATCTATATTGAGCTATTTAATTATATTAGGACTTATCTTTAAGTGTTAGAGTTTGGGTGTAATTGGGACAAGGGTAGTTTTATTGTAATTGGACTCTATTACCTTCCTCTATTATAAATAGAGGTTCGTGTACTCTGATCACAATAAGTTATTGATGTAAATGAAGTATTTCACTTTTTCATAAATTCAACATGGTATTAGAGCAGGTTTTGTGAGTTGACTTGAGGTAATGTGATCCTTTTCTCTAAACCCTAAACCCTAAGTCTAGGTTCGTAGTTATTATTTTTGTCTCAGTGCCCATAGTTTTATTTGCATTTTTTTACCTCTATACGGAGTTTTTCATATTTCAAATTATATATTGACGAAAATATATTTGAGTCTACTTTCGAACGAAAAATGATATGTTCTAATCGGAGTTATATATAGAGAGATGTCGATATTTGAATGAGCAAATGTCAGATTGTAAAAATGTTCGAACAACAGCAACAATTTTTAGGTATTTCGAGGTATCGGTAAGTCTATTCTTTTACCTATTCAACCAATTTTTTTATCTGAGTTATCTACAAAGAGAAATCAATATTTGAAGTAGCAAAGGTCAAATTGAAAAAGAAGTTACTTCCAAGGTATTTTATGCTATCAAGAAAGAGACCTTATATGGAGGATTATATATCAAAAGAAAGATATGTAAGTATAGTTTCTTACCTATTCAACCAATTCTAGGTATGACTTTTTTAATTGTTCTTGGAAGAGTTGATGGTCATTCTGGAAAAAAAGGAGAAACAATACTTAGTTCGGCCAGATGGCAGAGACCGAAATCTATCAGATTATTTATCTTCTAATAATTATATTTTAAGAAGAGAAGTTATACTTGGATGAAAGGTATTTAAGTCTACTTTCATAATGATGAAATTTCATGTTAATATGATCTATATTTAAATAAATATTCGCATTGGAAGAATCAAGGTCATGTTGGTATTCTATTACATTGAAAATCTGTATTTAAGCTAATTGTTTTGTGTCACTTTTTGAGTTGATATATCAGGAAAATATCTCACTTCTCCCTGGTTTGAGGGCTTATTTATACATCTCTGTTATTTGGGCCTATTGCTACATCTATGATATTTGGTTCAAGCTGAGATCACTGCCATTAACTCCTAGCTTGAGGGGGAGAAGTACAAGAAGTACAAGAAAGAGGTATTTTATTTCATATGTTGTGAATAAGTTTATGTGACCAAAATATTCAAGAAAGGGGGAACACAAAAGATGAAGCTTGGGCATCTTAGAAGAAAATTTTATATCGGATTATTTAATGGGTTCTTTTACAAAGTTTATTATTTGGTTCATGTTATATGTGTTGGAAGATGGTCGTGTTATATACAACTGCTACTATTATGTCTCTTTGGGGACATTATTATTGAAGAAGAGGTGGCCTCATATCATCATTTATTTTACCCCATAAAAAATATCACGGTTGGGAAACCATGATGGAGGATAACCTATAAAAAAATATCACGGTTGGGAAACCATAATGGGCCCTATCATAAAAAAAAAATCACGGTTGGGAAACTTTGACGAAGGATACCTTGTAAAAAAATATCATGGTTGGGAAACCATGATAGGCCTTGTCCAAAAAAAATATCACAGTTGGGAAATCATGACGGAGGAAGTTATTATTACATCTATGTTATCCCCCCCCCCCCCCCCCCCCCCTTTGTAATAGCTTTTATGATTCCTACCACTTGAGAGTCATTGTCCTGTGGAGGGAGACAATGGTGGACACTACAAAGCAATGCCGATAGAAGATGGAGTGTGCCCTACATCCAACATTTGGATTGGAGTATGGTGCAATGGTTTACCGAATAGGAATAATTTTTACTCTCACTTATATTATGCCAGCAGGGCCTAATGGAAGGACGCAACAGCGTGAGGGGGAGTATTGGAAGATGAAGGCATATTGGAAGATATGACATTTTATACAAAAATATTTTATACATCATTTACAGCAAACTGGGAGTACATGTTGTTCTCTGACCCCCAGCTTGAGGGGGAGTGTTGGAAGATAAGCTCAAGCCCACACGACCAAGGAAGACCCACATATCTAAGATTATTATAAGATGGGTCACACGACCAAGGAAGACCCACAAGATGGGCTCAAGCCCATAAAAAGTAGGACAAGGTCCACTGGGACCGGCACACAGACTCTGCAATGCTACTCACAAGAAGAAGACGAAGATTATGATTATGACTCAGAAGCCATCCACAACTTGACCACCTTGGATGTCAAATAAGATTCTCCACTAGAAAAGAGACTGGATAGAAAAGACTAAAAGGTAGATAAGATTCTCCACTAGAAAAGAGACTGGATAGAAAAGACTAAAAAAAAAAAAAAGTTGGTCTAATTGGTCTAATTTTTCAATGATTTGTTGTAAATGATGTTTATCTTTACGGTTAATGTTGATTATTTCTAAATAAATTTTTTCTGTGTCTAAAAAGGAATAGTCTAAGTCAATCATTCTTTCAATCCATTCATCAAAATCTTCATTTTATTCCATAATTTCTTCCGGATATTCCTGGGGACTAAGGATGGGCTATATATAGGGTTCAGGTTGGATTGATACTTGAACTAGTTCTATGTGTTGTACAGCTTCTGGGAAAGTCTGTGTTTGTTGTATAGGGAGTTCTGTTAGATTGTCATCTATTTCTTCATAGCATAATAATATATTGTCTAATTTTACAATGGTATTGTCTATTTGGTTTTCTAAAGCTAAAATGGTGGAATTATTATTTTTACAGCTTCCTGGAATCTTACATGGGCAACTACTTTCTGTTGATTCTAATTCTATGGGGCCACCACGCTCCATTGAAAAAGGAACAGTGGGTGAATAGGTGGTCTGGACAGGAATTGTGCTTGAATTTTTGTGAAAGTGTAAATAGTCTCGGGATATGGTAAGAGAACCATAGTTATGAAGGATAAAATTAAGTCCTAGAATAAAGTCTACTTTAAGTTTGAGATCTCTAACCCAAGTCAAAGGTAAAGGATAAGAGCCAGAAAAGGTGGAACAATTGGTAAAAAACTGGATCTTGCCTTCATCGAAATATGTAGTATATGGGTTATAAGAACCATCTACCTGTTGGCTAAACACCTGTTTGGTGGTTTTCTTAAGGAACTGAGGAGGAACGAGGTGTCTATGGATAATACATTTGTTACAACCAGAATCTACTAGAGCATATAAAACTAAGGATTGTTTGTTGGGGAAAATAATCTTAGCTCGAACAAGAATACTAGAAAAAAATTTATCTTGGTTACATACGTAGGAGGTTTCTGGTTCATCTAATCCTACGATGATACCATCATAAGAGTCTTTTTATATTGTGTCTAGTCTATGTTTGAGTAAGGTTATTTCTGCTTCACAATTTTCTATTTTTCTAGCCATAATTTCTAATTTAGTATTATAGAACTTATTATGATGAGGAGATTCTACAGGTTCAATGCCTAAAAGTTTTAAGCATGGACTACAAGCTTCAAGGAAACATTGAGTACATTTGGCCCTTTGTTTCTTACTAGGATACCAAGCACATTTAAAGCAAGGATTGCTATCTAAGCCAGTATTCCAGGACCACGTATGGGTACACTCAGTCACTGTATCCATAAGGTCAAGATTTTCTTCCATATCTAAATCTAAGATGAGATCTTCATCAGAATCTGAAGTTTCTAGAGAAGCATTTGGGATGCTTACAATACTATATATAGATTCTGTATCTGACATATATTCAACTACTTCTATAAGGTCTTGTTGGACATTTTCTACAAGGGTAGACCGTCTAGAATTACTATTCTGCCTTTTGGGACAAGTATTGGCTAAGTGTTCAGTCTGACCGCATATATAACAAGAAAGTTTATTCTTATAGGTTCTCTTGGGGTTAAATCTTCTAACATGTCTATCTTTATTGAGGTAAGGTCTTCTACTTTTAGATCTTCGTATAAAATATCCTTTCTTAAAATATCTTTTATTCCTTCTAGGCATTCGTCTTGAATATTTTAAGCCGTAAGCTTGAGTAGTATATATCTGTTTGCAGAATCCAAAATCATCTCCCTTAAGTTGCCTCTGGATTTGGATGTCTGTACATTTTTCTTGAAGTATTGTCATAATGAATTTGGTTCTTTGTCCTATGGAATATACTGAAGTAGGATTAGATGTTTCTATATTTTGCCATTTATCATATATTTCTTTTCCTAAGGCTCCAGGTAATTTTCTTAATAGTTTCATTCCTAAATCTTTGTTAAAGGCATTTCCTAAGATACAGGTGTAATAAAAGTAGTCTTGTAGGAATTTTTTAACATATTTATAATTATGTAAACTAAGTTGTTCTAGGTAAACTATAGCATCTTTCTGTAGAGTTATAAAACCTAAATTAGGGTGTCATCGCCTGTTACTAACTGATAAACTTTGTTAACAAAATTATAAGGGTTGGATCCTAAGCCCATTAGATGAAGCCCATTAGATGAAGCCCATTAGATGGCCAAATTCTTCTGGATTACTTCTTTTATAGCTTTCCCATAAGGCTTTTACGCTTTCTCCTAGAAATGTTTCTAAATACCTATACATTTCTTCTACATCTTGGGATGAAAAGTTTTGTATCTGATACTACCTGGTTTTTCCAAAGGTCTAGCATAGTTGTCCATTCTTGAGGGTCGTGTGTTGAGAGGTTAAGAGTTTTTCCTTTACCCTTTTCTTGGAAAGTTATTGGTCTTTCTATTTATTTTCTTTTGCCCTTTGGATGTATTTTCCTATCAAAAGTTATATGTTCACTGTAAGGAACTCTAGGCATATTACCTGAGTAGTATACTTCTCTGGGTGGAGCTCTTGGATAAGTAGAATAACTACGTCCAGGAATATTAGTGGAACTTTCTTCATCCATATATTCTTTGATGCTTAATGTTTCTTCTTCTTTAGGTTCTAGAGGCATTTTTCCTATTCTAATGTTCATTTCTCTATCATAGTATAAGTATTCTTCTTCCTTTATCCTCTTATTTTTTATCAGATTTTCTTCCAAGTGAAGAAGTTCTCTTTCTACTAGTTTTAATTCCAATTCTTTAGGATATATTATTTCATCTACGTCTGATTCAATATTAATTAAATCATAGTTCTCACTAGATATGGATTCAGTGTCTTCTGTATTTTTCTGTTCATAACTATTAAATCTAATGTTTATGTTACCTTTTGTATCTGTGTACATAATACTTTCTTCAGGGTAGATTATTTTTTCTTCACAAAATTTAAGATTCCATTCTAGTCCTGCTAGGATGTCTGGTGAATATTTAATAGGCTTAAGTAATTTAATTCCTTTGTTTGCTATCAGATTTATTACATCATCTATTTTAACTTTGAACTTGGTTGTACTGGAACAAGTACATCTTCCTAGGAAACCAATACATAATAAAAGATTATTTCCTACAAAGGATTCATATCCTTTTGTCTGAATACCTATTTTAATGTATTTTTAAAAATCTTGTAACCCAATAAGGAAGTCTGGGGAGCAATAAAATATTCCTCCATTCTGGTTCATGTCTACTTCTGTAATTCCTAACATAGCCTTCATAGGATCGGCCCATCTATCATCATAGATGCTTAGTAAAGTCTTAGTTCCTAGATGTTTTCGTCCTAATCCTTTTACTCCTATTACTATTAATCCTAAATGAATTAAAGTATATAATTTCCTAATTAAGCTTGTTCTGCTATTAGGTTAATATTGACCGAGTCTTGTCCTACACAACTAACCTGGATTTCTCTATAGTGTCTGAATAATCCTGTATTAAAGGTTAAAGGCCCTGTTCTATATAATTTCTATGGATTAAGAAGATTTAATTGGTTATTGTTGAATAGGGTAATATCTTGGTGTATATCTATTATTTCGTCTAATTGTATATCTCTATGGTCTACACTTCTTCTACTAGTGATTATGTCTATTATATTTAGGTTTCTAGAGGAACTTCCTATTTCGGAGGTGTATCCTTCACCTCGCTGTGAAATAGCCATGGTTTTTTTAGTTTGGACTACCTTGGGTTGGTCTATTTTAACAGCTTTCAATTTTTGGGTTATTAAGTCTATTTCTTTATCAATATTATGTTGAGTGCCTTTACTAGTTTTTAGATAATCTAATTTTCAGAGAGTCTGTCTGTTTTTCCTTTTAAAGTTCTTAATTCTTCTTGTAATTTATTTAATATAATTTCTATATCTACTATTTTATTTTGGAGATTATTTCCCAAGCTTATTATACGATCTGTTATACTATTCAGTTGAGAGTTACTTCCGTGTAAACTATGTTCTTCACTATTGAAATGGCACTTAAGAGAACTAGGTCCTATGAGCTTAAGGTCAAATCTTGATGGAATTCTTAAATCTAAATATTCTATTTTCTTAAAAGGTTCCAGGTCTTATGGCTCTGATACTAATTTGGAGGGGGTACTACTTTAATCTAGAGTATTTAAAGGTGAATTATTTGGGGTTCTTCTAGTTATCTATCTTCTAGGTATAAATATTTGCCTAGGAGTCTCTACAAATCTTTTGTATGAATATAAAGATAAGGTAAAGCAAATAAAGCTAAAAATTACTAGATTACAGAAGACTATTGTTAAAGCAATAAAGATAAAAATCATATATCAAAGGTTCTTTCTATAATTCTGACTATAATGTTAAGGAGTAAGAATATATCAGAGGCTAAAAGATTATCTATCTGTTCTGGAAGATATATAAAATATCCAAATAATTCTAATGCTAGTATTGCTAAAAACAATATGTAGCTAAAAGTCCCTATGATAATTCAAAGTTTTTTCTTAGAGCTTTATATAATAATACTAGGTATAAGTAATATATAGGTAATATTTGCAACACAAATCTTAAAATTTTTTTTATTATCTTATTGACTAGCCAATATACATAAAAAGGTACAACGGAGTTGTGACAACCGGGAGCAACACTTGGCTCAACTGAGGCAAAGGCGTTTGTCAGGGCGTAGCCCTTACCCAATAGTTCTAGCCTAATATACCTTTCTGTACTAATAAACTCTTATATCAAACACACTCTTAACACACAATAAAAGCTGTAAGGACTAAACCAACAAGTACAATTCCTAGAGTTACAAACAGCACAAGCACAAAAACTAGTAAAGAAAAATTAACAAGAGAAAACCAAAAACCAGCATGAGAAAACATGTAAGAGATGTAATTCCCAAGGGGTTTTACTTTAGATCAAAGCTTTTTAAATCCTTATGCTTCCCCCTTCAAGTATAGGGAACCCAAGACACAGTGAGGTGTGAAGTGTCCTAGCCTTAACCTTCTGCCACGGGCTCCCACTTGAAGTCCCAAGAAAAAGAAGCCCTGAAACCGCCTTGGGTATAAACTGGCATGACAAGGGACGCATGGACCATGAAGCATCAAAGGACTACCACAATGCTTTTACTCTGTGCTTGGGATTAACCCCTGGTTAGAGGAGGACGGTACGGATTTAAACAAGCAAAGATCTAAAGTTTCCCCTTAGGGAAGGTCCGAAAACTAAAAGAAAATAACGAAAGTGGTGGTATTTGGGTTTGATCAGAGAAAGAAGGAGCGGAGAGAACTCATTGTTGAAGCACAAGGGATACTCTGGAATTCACTCTTTCATTCATCAAAATCTTCATTTTCTTCCATAATTTCTTCCGGATATTCCTGGGGACTAAGGATGGGCTGTATATAGGGTTTAGGTTGGATTGATACTTGAACTAGTCCTGTGTGTTGTACAGCTTCTGGGAAAGTATGTGTTTGTTGTATAGGGAGTTCTGTTAGATTGTCATCTATTACTTCATAGCATAATAATTTATTGACTAATTTTACAATGGTATTGTCTATTTGGTTTTCTAAAGCTAAAATGGTGGGATTATTATTTTTACAGCTTCCTGGAATCTTACATGGGCAACTACTTTCTGTTGATTCTAATTCTATGGGGCCACCACGCTCCGCTGAAAAAGGAACAGTGGGTGAATAGGTGGTCTGGACAGGAATTGTGCTTGAATTTTTGTGAAAGTGTAAATAGTCTCGGGATATGTAAGAGAACCATTGTTATGAAGGATAAAATTAAGTCCTAGAATAATGTCTACTTTAAGTTTGAGATCTCTAACCCAAGTCAAAAGTAAAGGATAAAAGCCAGAAAAGGTGGAACAGTTGGTAAAAAACTGGATCTTGCCTTCATCGAAATATGTAGTATATGGGTTATAAGAACCATCTACCTGTTGGCTAAACACCTGTTTGGTAGTTTTCTTAAGGAACTGAGGAGGAACGAGGCATCTATGGATAATACATTTGGTACAACCAGAATCTACTAGAGCATCTAAAACTAAGGATTGTTTGTTGGGGAAAATAATCTTAGCTCGAACAAGAATACTAGAAAAAAATTTATCTTGGTTACATACGTAGGAGGTTTCTGGTTCTTCTAATCCAACGGTGATACCATCATAAGAGTCTTTTTCTATTGTGTCTAGTCTATGTTTGAGTAAGGTTATTTCTACTTCACAATTTTCTATTTTTCTAGCCATAATTTCTAATTTAGTATTATAGACCTTATAATGATTAGGAGATTCTACAGGTTCAATGCCTAAAAGTTTTAAGCGTGGACTACAAGCTTCAAGGAAACATTGAGTACATTTGGCCCTTTGTTTCTTACTAGGGTACCAAGCACATTTAAAGCAAGGATTGCTATCTAAGCCAGTATTCCAGGACCATGTATGGGTACACTCAGTCACTGTATCCATAAGGTCAAGATTTTCTTCTATATCTAAATCTAAGATGAGATCTTCATCAAAATCTGAAGTTTCTAGAGAAGCATTTGGGATGCTTACAATACTATATATAGATTCTGTATCTGACATATATTCATCTACTTCTATAAGGTCTTGTTGGACATTTTCTACAAGGGTAGACAGTCTAGAATTAATATTCTGCCTTTTGAAAGAAGTAAAGAAAGTAGAAAGAAAATGAAGTAATGAAAGAAAGAAACAAGAAGAAATAAATAAAGAAACAAGGCACATTAAAAGAAATAAGAAAAAAAAAAGAAGAAGAAAGAAAGAAAGAATCAAGATAGAAACAAACAAACAAGAAATGAAGAAAGAAAGAATCAGGATTAAAGAAGAAACAAACAAACAAACAAACAAGAAAGAAAGAAGGAAAGAAGAAAAAAGAAAGAAGGAAGAAGGAATTAAGAAGTAAGAGAGAAAGAAGGAAGGAAGAAGTAAATAAAGTAGAAAGAAAATGAAGTAATGAGAGAAAGAAATAAGAAGAAATAAATAAAGAAACAAGGCACATTAAAAGAAATAAGAAAGAAAAAAAGAAGAAGAAAGAAAGAAAGAATCAAGATAGAAGCAAACAAACAAGAAATGAAGAAAGAAAGAATCAGAATTAAAGAAGAAACAAACAAACAAACAAACAAGAAAGAAAGAAGGAAAGAAGAAAAAAGAAAGAAGGAAGAAGGAAGTAAGACATAAGAGAGAAAGAAGGAAGGAAGGAAGAAAGAAAGAAACTAGAAAGAAAGAAACAAGTAATAAAGATAGAAGGAGAAAGAAAGAACGAAACAAGAAAGAAAGAAAGAAAGACAAAATATAGAAAGAAAGAAGAAAAAAGAATGGATGAAGAAGGAAAAAACAGGAAGCAAGAAGAAAGATAGATAAAAAGAATAAAGAAAAAAATAATATTAGAAAGGAAGAAAGAAAGAATGAAACAAAGAAACAAGAAAGAATGAATGAATGAATGAGGAAAGACAAAAACAAGAAAAAAATATAAAAAGGTACATGGAAAGAAATAAGAAATAAGAAAAGACGAAGAAAGAAAGAATCATGATAGAAACAAACTAACAAACAAGTCAAAAAGAAAGAGTACGAAAGATAGAAGAAAGAAAGAAAGAAGACAAAAAGGAAGAAAAAAGAATGAAAGAAAGAAAAAAAGAAAAGAAGAAAAAAGAAAGAATCAAGAAAGGAAAAGGAAGAAAGAAACAAGAAAGAAATATAAAGAAATAAATAAAAAAGTAAGAAAGATATGGAGCAAGAAACAAGAAAGGAAGAATAATGAAAGAAAGAAAGAAAGAAAAATGAGAAAGTGAGAGGAAAAAGAGAATTAGGGTAGAAAGAAACAAGCAACTCAGAAAGAAAGAGTTAGAAAGAAAGAAGAAAGAAATAAAGAAAGAACAAATGAAACAAGAAAGGAAGATAGAAAGAGAAAAAAAAAAGAAAGAAACAAGAAACAAAGTGTCAAGGAAGAATAAATAAATAAATAAATAAAGATATAAGAATGAAAGAAAGAAAAAAAGAAAGAATCAAAAGAGAAAAAACCAAGAAAGAAATAAGAAAGAGAAGAAAGAAAGAAGAAAGAAAGAAAGAATTCTTAAAGAAAGAAAGAAATAAAGAAAAATAAGAAAGAAAGAAAAAAAGAAAAGAAAGACAAAAGATAGAAAGAAAGATAGATAGGAAGAAGAAAGAAAGAAGAAAGATAGATAGATAGAAGGAATAAGAAACAAAGAAAAAGGGAAACAAAAAAAGCAAGAAACTAGTTAGAATGAAAGAAAAGAGAGGAAGAAAGAACAAAACAAGAAGAAAGGAATAAACAAAGAAAAAAGAAAAATGAAAGAAGAAAAAAAGAAAGAAATTAGAAAGAATGGAAAATTTGGAAGAATAAAAAAAGAAACAGGGAAAAACAAAAGAAACAAAAACAAAGACAGAAATAAACAAAAAGAACAAAAGAAGAAGGAAGAAATAAAGAAAGAAGAAATAAAATTAAGGAAAGAAAGAAAGAAAGAAAGAAAGAAAGAAAGTAACAATAAATAAAAAAGAAAGAAAGAAACAAGAAGGAATAAATAAAGAAATAAGGCACATTGAAAGAAATAAGAAAGAAGAAAAGAAGAAGAAAGAAAGAATCAAGATAGAAACAAACAAAAAAGAAAGAATCAGAATGAAAGAAGACAGAAAGAAGGATAGAAGAAAAAAGAAAGAAGGAAGAAGGAAGTAAGAAGTAAGAGAGAAAGAAGGAAAGAAGAAATAAATAAAGAAAGAAACAAGAAAGAAAGAAAGTACAAAAAAATAAAGAAAGAAAGAAAGAAAGAGAAGATAGAAAGAAAGAAGACATAAAGAAAGAAAGAAACGGAATAGGAAAGAAGAACAAAATACAAAGAATAAGAAAGTAAGAAAGTAAGAAAGAAAGAAAGAAGAAAAGAAGAAAAAAGAAAGAAGGAAGAAGGAAGTAAGAAGTAAGAGAGAAAGAAGGAAGGAAGAAGTAAATAAAGTAGAAAGAAAATGAAGTAATGAAAGAAAGAAACAAGAAGAAATAAATAAAGAAACAAGGCACATTAAAAGAAATAAGAAAGAAAAAAAGAAGAAGAAAGAAAGAAAGAATCAGAATTAAAGAAGAAACAAGCAAACAAACAAACAAGAAAGAAAGAAGGAAAGAAGAAAAAAGAAAGAAGGAAGAAGGAAGTAAGACATAAGAGAGAAAGAAGGAAGGAAGGAAGAAAGAAAGAAACTAGAAAGAAAGAAACAAGTAATAAAGATAGAAGGAGAAAGAAAGAACGAAACAAGAAAGAAAGAAAGAAAGACAAAATATAGAAAGAAAGACAAAATATAGAAAGAAAGAAAGAAAGAAACTAGAAAGAAAGAAACAAGTAATAAAGATAGAAGGAGAAAGAAAGAATGAAACAAGAAAGAAAGAAAGAAAGACAAAATATAGAAAGAAAGAAGAAAAAAGAATGGATGAAGAAGGAAAAAAGAGGAAGCCAGAAGAAAGATAGATAAAAAGAATAAAGAAAAAAATAATATTAGAAAGGAAGAAAGAAAGAATGAAACAAAGAAACAAGAAAGAATGAATGAATGAATGAGGAAAGACAAAAACAAGAAAAAAAAAATATAAAAAGGTACATGGAAAGAAATAAGAAATAAGAAAAGAAGAAGAAAGAAAGAATCATGATAGAAACAAACTAACAAACAAGTCAAAAAGAAAGAGTACAAAAGATAGAAGAAAGAAAGAAAGAAAGAAAGAAAGAAAGAAGACAAAAAGAAAGAAAAAAGAATGAAAGAAAGAAAAAAAGAAAAGAAGAAAAAAGAAAGAATCAAGAAAGGAAAAGGAAAAAAGAAACAAGAAATAAAGATAAAGAAATAAATAAATAAATAAAAAAGATATGGAGCAAGAAACAAGAAAGGAAGAATAATGAAAGAAGAAAGAAAGAAAAATGAGAAAGTGAGAGGAAAAAGAGAATTAGGGTAGAAAGAAACAAGCAACTCAGAAAGAAAGAGTTAGAAAGAAAGAAGAAAGAAATAAAGAAAGAACAAATGAAACAAGAAAGGAAGATAGAAAGAGAAAAAAAAAAAAAAAGAAACAAGAAACAAAGTGTCAAGGAAGAATAAATAAATAAATAAATAAAGAGATAAGAATGAAAGAAAGAAAAAAAAAAGAATCAAAAGAGAAAAAACCAAGAAAGAAATAAGAAAGAGAAGAAAGAAAGAAAGAAAGAAAAATAAGAAAGAAAGAAAAAAAGAAAAGAAAGACAAAAGATAGAAAGAAAGATAGATAGAAAGAAGAAAGATAGATAGAGAGAAGGAATAAGAAACAAAGAAAAAGGGAAACAAAAAAAGCAAGAAACTAGTTACAATGAAAGAAAAAGAGAGGAAGAAAGAACAAAACAAGAAGAAAGGAATAAACAAAGAAAAAAGAAAAATGAAAGAAGAAAAAAAGAAAGAAATTAGAAAGAATGGAAATTTTGGAAGAATAAAAAAAGAAACAGGGAAAAACAAAAGAAACAAAAACAAAGACAGAAATAAACAAAAAGAACAAAAGAAGAAGGAAGAAATAAAGAAAGAAGAAATAAAATTAAGGAAAGAAAGAAAGAAAGTAACAATAAATAAAAAAAGAAAGAAAGAAACAAGAAGGAATAAATAAAGAAATAAGGCACTTTGAAAGAAATAAGAAAGAAGAAAAGAAGAAGAAAGAAAGAATCAAGATAGAAACAAACAAAAAAGAAAGAATCAGAATGAAAGAAGACAGAAAGAAGGATAGAAGAAAAAAGAAAGAAGGAAGAAGGAAGTAAGAAGTAAGAGAGAAAGAAGGAAAGAAGAAATAAAGAAAGAAAGAAACAAGAAAGAAAGAAAGTACAAAAAAATAAAGAAAGAAAGAAAGAAAGAGAAGATAGAAAGAAAGAAGACATAAAGAAAGAAATAAACGGAATAGGAAAGAAGAACAAAATACAAAGAATAAGAAAGAAAGAAAGAAAGAAAGAAAGAAAGAAAAGAGGAAATATAGAAAGAAAAGGGGAAAATATAGAAAGAACAGGTAAAATATGGAAATGAATACGAAAAATAGAAAGAAAGTGGAAATATAGAAAGAAAGGCGAAATACATAAAGAAAGAGGAAATATAGAAAGAAAGGAAAAATATAGAAAGAAAAGGAAACATATAAAAAGAAAGGCGAAATATAGAAAGAATGACGAAATAGAGTAAGAAAGACGAAATAGAGAAAAATGAAATATAGAAAGAAAATGTGAAAAATTTAAAGAAAAATGAACTTTAGAAATAATGACGAAATAGATAAGGAAAGCTCAAATATAGTAAGAAAGACAAAAAATAGAAAGAAAAAATAAATATAGAAAGAAAAGTGAAATATAGAAAGAAAATGTGAAGTATAAAATGAAAGACAAAATATAAAAAGAAAGATAGAAATATAAAAAGAATGAAGAAATATAGAAAGAAAGACAAACTACAAAAAGAAAGGCGAAATATAAAAAAAGAAAAATATCGAAAGAAAAGGCAAAATATAGAAAGAAAAGGCGAAATACAAAAAAATGACGAAACATAGAAAAAAAAAGTAAAATATAGAAAGACAAGGAAAAATATAGAAATAAAATGTGAAATATAGAAACAAAAGGCAAAATATAGAAAAAAGGTGAAATATCGAAAGCATGTGAAATATAGAAATAAATACGAAATATAGAAAGAAATGGTGAAATATATGAAGAAAAGGTAAAATATAGAAGAGAAGGTGAAATATAGAAAGAAGAGATGAAATATAGAAAGAAAAAATAAAATATAGAAAAAAAGGCAAAATATAGAAAGAAAGACGAAATATACAAAGAAAGACGAAATATACAAAGAAAGACAAAAATAGAAAAAAGAAAAAAAATAAAAATAAATGCGAACTATAGAAAGAAATGTGAAATATAGAAAGAAATGGCGAAACATAGACAGAAAGAAGAAACAAAGAAAGAAAAAGCAAAATTTAGAAAGAAAAGCTGAAATAAAAATAAAAAAGGTGAAATATAGAAATAAAAGTGGAAATATAGAAATAAAGGGTGAAATATAGAAAGAAAAGGTGTAATATAAAAGGATAAGGGGAAATATAGAAAGAAAGATGAAACATAAAAAGAAAAAGCAAAATATAGAAAGAAAAGGTGAAATATTGAAAGAAAATGAGAAATAAAGAAGAAAAGGCAAAAGACTGAAAGAAAAGGCGAAATATAGAAAGTAAAGGTGAAATATCGAAAGACAAGTGAAATATTGAAAGAAAGACAAAATATAGAAAGAAATGGTAAAATATATCAAGAAAAGGCGAAATATTGAAATAGAATGTGAAATATAGAAAGAAAAGGTGAAATATTGAAATAAAAGGTTAAATATGGAAAGAAAAGCTTAATATAGAAAAGGCAAAAAATAGAAAGTAAGATGAATTTTTGAATGAAAGACGAAATATAGAAAAAAAACATGAAATATAGAAAGAAAGGTGAAATACAGAAAAAAAAAAAGGTGAAATGTTGAAAAAAAAAGGTGAAACATAGAAAGAAAAATGAAATATAGAAAAAAAGGCAATATATAGAAAGAAAGGTGAAATACAAAAAAAAAGGTGAAATGTAGATTCTATATTTCGTCTTTTCTTTCTATATTGCCACTTTTCTTTCTATATTTCGCCTTTCCTTTCTTTATTTCACCTTTTCTTTCTAAATTTCGTTCTTTCTTTCTTTGTTTTGTCTTTATTTCTATGTTTCACCTTTTTTTTTTCAACATTTCACCTTTTCTTTTCTATATTTCACCTTTCATTCTTTATATTGTTTTTCTTTTTATATTTCATCTTTCTTTCTATATTTCGAGTTTTTTCTATATTTTGTCATTCATTCAATAATTCGTCTTACTTTCTATTTTTTGCCTTTTCTTTCTATATTCCACCTTTCTTTCCATATTTAACCTTTTATTTCAATATTTCACCTTTTCTTTCTATATTCCACCTTTCTTTCCATATTTAACCTTTTATTTCAATATTTCACCTTTTCTTTCTATATTCCACCTTTCTTTCCATATTTAACCTTTTATTTCAATATTTCACCTTTTCTTTCTATATTTTTTGCCTTTTCTTTCTATTTTTCGCCTTTTCTTTCTATATTCCACCTTTCTTTCCATATTTAACCTTTTAATTCAATATTTTACCTTTTCTTTCTATATTTTACCTTTTATTTCAATATTTTGCCTTTTCTTGATATATTTCACTATTTCTTTCTATATTTCATCTTTTTTTCTATATTTCGCTTGTCTTTCAATCTTTTGCCTTTACTTTCTATATTTCGCCTTTTCTTTCAGTTTTTTGCCTTTTCTTTCTTTATTTCTCATGTTCTTTCAATATTTCACCTTTTATTTTTATATTTTGCTTTTTCTTTCTATGTTTCGTCTTTCTTTCTATATTTCGCCTTATCCTTTTATATTACACCTTTTTTTCTATATTTCACCCTTTATTTCTATATTTCCACTTTTATTTCTATATTTCCCTAGATTCATGACTAGTCTTTTTATGAGATTATCGTTTAGGATATCTCCTACTCTGGTGAGAATAGGGATCCTATCTCCTGGAAGTGGAGACTTTGTTTTTACCTTTCCATTGATTGGAAAGTGGTTGTTCTGTGTTACAGGCAAACTGTTCACAAAATTCTCCAAGCTCTCTTTTCCTAGTAAGATTTTGTTTCTTGGGCTGCGTTTGGAGTTTCAAATCATTACATAAGGCCAATCCTTCTTGAATAATAGCACTGGTGAGAAGGCCATATGTATACTGATGGTAGTTGATAATTCCTACCTCATTACTTAATCTATTTCTTACTTTGGTTGCAAAAAGAGTAGGTAATCCATCAATGAATTTTGATTCCCAATATTCATTATTGGCATCTGGACTTTGCATAACCTTAGCAATGAAGACATCTTTATACCATCTAAATTGGCTAAGAGTTCGACCTCTAAGATTCTACAATATCTCTCTTACCGTATCTGTTTGGGATGTCAAATTACCTACAAAATGATGTAGGATATAGGAAATCAAGGTATAAACTGCATCATAGTTGCCTTGGAAGGCTTGACCAGATTCAATTTTGATAAGCTTTTTAGAATTATAAATTTCCTGTTGTTGTTCGTGGGTGAGAAAATATAAGTTAAATAATTCCTTTATCTGCACTAATGATCAGTGCATAACTACAGATTTTCTGTTAGTTAAAGATATGACTCAACATGTCATATCAGGCACTCCAATTTTGGAAAAAATTATGCCAATCAAAGGCATTGATAAACAAGGAATCCTTGGAGAGATTAATAATAAACCTATTTATTTCTCTTTCATATCTCAACCTCAAGTTAGTTTTATCAATGAGATTTCTGAACTGAGACATGTTAAAGAACATCAAATTAGTTTCCTACATAAAGAAATTCAATTCTTAACTTTGGAACAACAACTAGAAACTACAAGCATTGAAGATAAAATTAAAAATCTTCATAAATTATTTTCTCAAGAAATTTGTGGTGATATATACCTACAACATTTTGGGATCGACGTAAATATATTGTGTCTCTACCTGATATTGATGGGTTCAATGAAAGGACCATTCCCACCAAAGCTAGGCCTAGCCAAATGAAACATACTTTTCTAGACCTATGCAAGAAAGAAATCCAAAATCTATTAGATAAGAAATTAATTAGAAAATTTTACTCCCTATGGAGTTGTACTGCTTTTTATGTCAATAAAAATACAGAGAAGGAACGAGGTGTTCCTCGATTAGTGGTTAATTATAAATCACTTAATGATTGTTTGAAATGGATCAAGTATCCAATTCCAAACAAAAAAGATTATTAGATAGATTGTTTTCTGCAAAAATCTTTTCTAAATTCGATTTAAAATCTGGATATTGGCAAATTCAAATCCATGAAAAGGATAAATATAAAACTGCATTCACTGCCCCTTTTGGTCATTTTGAATGGAATGTTATGCCTTTTGGTTTGAAAAATGCTCCATCTGAATATCAAAATATCATGAATGATATTTTTGCTCTTTATTTTGAATTTACCATTGTTTATATTGATGATATGTTAGTGTATTCAAAATCTATTGATGCTCATTTTAAGCATTTCTTTCTTATTTTTTTTCTTTCTTTCTTATTTTGCTTTTTTGTATTTCTTACATCATTCTTCCTTTCTAGTTTCTTGCTTTATATCTTTCTTATTTTTTTCTTTGTTTCTTCATCATTCTTTCTTTCTTTCTTTGTTACTTTCTTGATTCTTTCCTTTTTCTTCTTTCGTTTTTTTTATTTTTTATTTCTTTCTTTCATTCCTCTTTCTTTGTTTTGGTCTTCTTTGTTTTTGTTTTCTTTCCTTCCTTCTTCCTTTCTTTCTTCTTTCTTTCTTTCTCTTTCTTTCAGACTTGTTTATTTATTTGTTTCTAGCGTGATTCTTTCTTTCTTCTCATTTTCATATTTCTTATTTCTTTCTATGTTCCTTTTTTCATTTGTTTATTCTTGTTTCTTTCGTTCTTTATTAAATTTTTTTCTTTCTTTCTAGGTTATTTCTTTCATTCCTTCTAGTTTTTTTATTTCTTGATTATTTCTTTATCTGTCTTTCATTTTTTCTTTCTTTCTTCTTTATATCTTTATTTTTTCTTTCTTTCTTTCTTTCTTTCTTCTTTCTATCATTATTTCTTTTTTATTTCTTTTTTATTCTTTCTTTCTTTATTTCTTCTTTCTTTCTTTCTCTCTTATTTCTTACTTCCATCTTCCTTCTTTCATTTTTCATCTTTCCTTCTTTCTTTCTTGTTTGTTTGTTTGTTTGTTTCATTTTTCGTCCTCATTCATTCTTTCTTTCTTTCTTTTTTGTATAACTTGATTCTTTCTTTCTTCTTGTTTTCTTCTTTCACAATTCTTTCATAGTTCCCTATTTCTTTATTTATTTCTTCTTTTTTATTTTTTCTTTCTTTCATTCTTCTTTCATTGCTTCTTCGTTCTATCTTTCATTCTTTTTTGTTTTTTCTTTCATTATTTATATTTCTTTTGTTCTTTTTCCCTATTTGTTTATTCATTTCTTCAACTTTCTTTCATTGTTTCTAATTTCTTTCTTTCTTCTTTTTTCTTTCTTCCTTTCTTTCTTCTTTCTTTCTTTCTTTCCTTATTTCTTCCTTCCTTTCTTTCTTCTTTCTTTCTTCTTTCTTTCTTTCTTTCTTTCTTTCCTTATTTCTTCCTTCCCTTCTTCTTTATTTCTTTATTTCTTTCTTTCTTTCTTTCTTTCTTTCTTTCTTCTTTCTCTTTGTCTTCTTTCTTGCTTTCTTCTTTCTATCTTTATTTCTTGTTTCTTTCTTTATTTATTTCCTTTGCCTTTCTTTCTCTCTTATTTCGTAATTCCTTCTTCCATCTTTCTTTTTTCTTTTTTCCTTCTTTCTTTCTTGATTTTTTCTGTATTTCTTTCTTCTTTTGTTTTGATTCTTTCTTTCTTTATTTCTTCTTTCTTATTTCTTTCAATGTGCCTTATTTCTTTATTTATTCCTTCTTCTTACTTTCTTTCTTTCTTTCTGTCTCTTTCTTCTTTCTTTATTTATTTCTTCTTGTTTACTTTCTTACTTCTTATTTTTTTTCGTTTCCTTCTTAGTTTCTTTATGTATTTCTTTCATTTATTCTTTTTTTTTCTTTCTATGTTTCTTTGTGTTATCTTTTGTCTTTCTTTCTTGTTTCTATCTTTCTTTCTTTCATAATTCTTCCTTTTTTGCTTCTTACTTTATATCTTTCATATTTTCTTCTTCCTTTCTTCATATTTCTTTATTTCTTACTCTTTCGTTCTAAATTTTTTGTTTGTTTGTTTCTATCATGATTATTTCGTTCTTCATCTTTTCTTATTTCTTGTTTCTTTCTATGTGCTTTTTTTTATTTTTTTTTATTTTTTTATTTCTTTCTTTATTTCTTTCTTTCTTATTTTTTTTCTTTCCTCATTCATTCTTTCTTTTTTTCTTGTTTCTTTCTTACATTCTTTTTGTTTCTTTCCTTTATGTTTCTTTCTTTATCTTTGTTTTTCTTTCTTTCCTTCTTCTCTCTTAATTCATACTTCCTTCTTACTTCTTTTTGCTTCCTTTCTTTCCTTCTTCTTCTTCCATTCTTCTTTCTTTCTATATTTCGTCTTTCTTTCTTTCTTTCTTTCTTTCTTATTCTTTTTATTTCACTTTTTTTTTGTCTTCTTTCTTTCTTTATTACATTCTTATTTTATATATTTATTTATGGTTTCTTTATTTCTTGTTTCTTTCTTTTCTTTATTCTTCTTTCCTTCTTTCCTTTTTCTGATTTCCTTCTTTCTTTCTAGTTTATTTGTTTGTTGCTTTCTTTATTTCTTGTTTGTTTATTTCTATCTAGATTATTTGTTTGTTGCTTTCTTTATTTCTTGTTTGTTTATTTCTATCTAGATTATTCTTTCTTATTCTTTTCTTCTTTCAGATTTCTTTGGATGTTCCTTATTTCTTTATTCATTCCTTTTTCTTTCTTTCTTTCTTCTTTCTTCTTTCTTTCAATTTCTTTCTTCATTCTTTCTTTATTTCTTCTTTATCTCTTTCGTTCTTTTTTTCTTTCATTGTTTATGTTTCTTTCTTTCTTCGTTTCTTCAACTTTCTTTAATTCTTTCTAATTTATTTCTTTTTTATTCTTATTTCATTCTTTTTTATTTTCTTCTTTCTTTCTTTCTTTCTTTCTTGCTTCTTTCTTTTTGTCTTATTTCTTTCTTTATTTATTTTTTCTTTCTTTCTTTCTTTCTTGTTTCTATCTTTTTTTCTTGTTTCTTTCTTTCATGTTTCTTTCTTTCTTTATTTCTTCTTCCTTATTATAACATTACGAACTAAGTTAACTCTCCTGATGATTAAGATATAAAAAATTTATAAATAGTTCACTTCATACCTGGATATTCAAGAATTAGCCTTCCATGGCTCTGATACCAATTACAGCGGGAAGAAGGAAGATTGATAGAAGGCAAGTAAAAGCAGAAACAGGCAGAGAATAACTTTAACTTCTACTAATTATTCACAATATCATAAAAGTACTTACAATAAACTCCAAGCACTAAAAACACAAGAGTAGGCAACCTTGAAGACAAAGGGGAAGGTTTTTCAAGTGATGCCTTCTAAAGAAACTAACTCCTTATATAGAAGGAGTGAACTAATGTGGATTTGAATCATATTTGAAATCCACCACTAATACAAAAAGTAACCTCTATGATTGAGGTGATGAGTCATGATCTCTATAATTGAGATTCTTGGATGATTCAGCATCTTGATTATCTTCATCTTTATCATCCACTTTATCTCCATGATGGGGATTGGAAAGAGACATTTGATGGGCTTTGTCCCAAAGCATCTTTTGTTGACGAAGAGCCTTAACTCTTATCCGATGCATGCGGCTACTGGCGGCATCCCATGAGTGAGACTTTATGGAAAATGGCCGACCAAATATACTGTAGGAGCCTTGATTGATGTGACAAATAGGCCAGCTGTGGGCCGGAGGATAAGATTTCCTCTGAAGCTTTTGGACGGACTTGGCCGACGAATCTGGAACAGATTGATCTGTCATAGTCATATCCTGCAAAATTATTTCTTTTTAGATGTTGCCTTGAATGCTTGCAACATAAGATTAATATATTCTTCCGGATCCTCATCAGGTGGCTGACTATCCGGTAAAAAGTCTTGAGCATTATCATCCTGCTCTGTGCTATTATAATCAATATCTTCATCATCTTCAGCAGCAGAGGGTTCTGAGACAGACATGTTGTTGTCTGCTGGGTGGTGAGAAGAAGTGCCTTCATTGCACTGAGTAACCATAGAATCTTTCATTGATTCTAATAATTTGTGCATAATATCTTTTTCCGAGATATTCGGAATTAAACTCTTTAATTGAGTTTTAAAACTGGCAAATAAATTGGCGGAGTCATAATGGACTTCCGGGATGCGATGCAATCCAAGATTGTTTTCATTTTGTATGATAGCAGACTTAATTTCTGCAACTTTGGTATCAATATGGGGGAAATTTTTCCACCATCGAACATGAAATGTTCGTAATAATACTGGTAGGCTTTTATCATTAAAGCCCGTAGTACAATCCCATCTCCAAATCCATGGTAGAGAAAATACCATAAAGAAGATAAGACTGTCCCAATGCTTTGGGGGTTTTTCATAACCCAGAGCTTTAAGCTCAGGACTGGATTGAGTCCATTTACTAAAACAAGCCTTAATGGGCTCAGGTAATATTGAAATGGGTGGCCCAAATTTGATCCACCATGCAAATACCCAACTGGGTAGAGGTAATGACCTCTGAAAGACATTCTTTTCCCATTGGAAAAACCAGGAATGCCTATGGGAAGGATTTTGGTAATAAAAGGTATTATACCATGAATCCATATAGTCCCAATAATTAAATTCCTTATCATTAGGAAGATTAGCTGCTTTAGCCAAATCAAATTTTCCCCATGTTGAGGGATGCATAAATCTTTGTATTGTACATTTACTGTACGCTCTTGGGCTATCCCATTTAGCCACATTTGTCAGTGTATGATGCACTGATATAGAATTCAGATGAACCAAAATAGATTCAAAGGAATACCATCGTTTTCCTGCACGGATGGGACAGTAGGCTTCTCCAAGCCATTTCTGTAACATCTCCCAGGAATCCAATGTACCCTCAAGATCCTCTTTATTGAGGAGTAGAATTGTTTCCGTCTCCGGAAGAGTAATATACTCTGGTTCTACTTCAAGTGTCTCTTTATATGACACTGGGGCTTTGCCCTTCTTGTCTGAGGAATTTCCTCTTTCTGGATTCTTTCGGCCTCGGCCTCTTGATTGTTGGTTCCCACGTCCTCTCATTGGGAGTGGATTGCCCCTTGCGGGGTTATACATGATTTTGACCCTGGAGAAATTCACGGGTTAGAAAATCAGGTAAGGAGTTCAATTCTCCTTTGATATGTTCTATATCAAAATCAAAGGCGCTTAATTCCGCCTGCCATCTGGCAAAGATTTGTTTGGAAGTAAGATTCTTCACGTCCTTCTTAAGAATCGATTTGGCGGCTGAACAATCAACTCTTAAAAGGAATTTTTGATTTAATAAATCATCCTGGAATTTATGTATGCACTTAATTATTGCCAATATTTCTTATTTTACAGTGGAATAATTAAGTTGTGCATCATGCCAATTTCCAGAGGTAAATCGAACAAGTTCTTCTTTACCTGATGGATTTCTTTGTTTCAAAATGCCACCATAGCCTATATGGGAGGCATCTGTCTCTACAACCTTCGGATAAGAAGGATTAGTGAGGTTAAGACAAGGGAGTTGTTTAACCTTACTCTTAATTAGTTGGACTGCCTGGGTATGATTGGGAGTCCAGGGCTCAGGATTCTTTCTGAGTCTTTTATGTAATATTGCAGAATCTTGTGCAAGATGAGGATAATAATCTGCAATATAATTGAGACTTCCTAGAAATCTCTGCAGTTGAGTTTTCTCCAATAGTTCATCTGGAAACTTAGAGGCAAACTCAATGCTTCGATCAATGGGAATTATTTTTCCCTTGTGAATATTGTGACCTAAAAATCTAACAGAGGTCTGGAACAATTTCATTTTCAGTGCCGATATCACCAACCCATGTTTTCGAATAACTGATTTGAAAACATGTAAATGCTTAAAATGAGCATCAATAGATTCTGAATAAACAAGTATATCATCAATATAAACAATGGTAAATTCAGAATAAGGAGCAAATATATCATTCATAATATTTTGAAATTCAGATGGAGCATTTTTCAAAACAAAAGGCATAACATTCCATTCAAAGTGACCAAAAGGGACAGTGAATGCAGTTTTATATTTATCCTTTTCATTAATTTGAATTTGCCAGTAACCTGATTTCAAATCAAATTTGGAAAAGATTTTAGCAGAAAATAATCTGTCTAATAAATCTTTTTTATTTGGGATGGGGTATCTAATCCATCGCAAACAATCATTAAGTGGTTTATAATTCACCACTAATCTTGGAACACCTCGTTCCTTTTCTGCATTTTTATTGACATAAAAAGCAGTACAACTCCATGGGGAGTAAGATTTTTTATTAAATTTTTATCCAACAAATTTTGGATTTCCTTTTTGCAGAGGTCTAGTAAAGCATGTTTCATTTGACTAGGCCTAGCTTTGGTGGGAATGGTTCTTTCATTGAACCCATCAATATATGGTAAAGACACAATATATTTATGTCGATCCCAAAAAGCTGTAGGAATTTCACTACAAATTTCTTGGGTTAATAGTTTCTGAAGAGAACTAATTTTCTCTTTGATAGCTAGAGTTTCCAATTGTTGTTCAAGGGTTAACAACTGTAATTCTTTGTGCAGGAAACTCAGATGATGTTCTTTAACATTTCTCAATTCAGAGATCTCATTGATGAAACTAATTTGTGGAGGAGATTTGAATGAGAAATAAATAGGTTTATTATTAACCTGTCCATGTATGCCATGGTTGTCTATGCCTTTAATGGGCATAATTTTCTCTAAAAATGGAGTTCCTAATATGACCTGTTGCGTCATATTTTTTACTAATAAAAAGTCAGTAATAATGCACTGATTATTAGTGCAAATGGAGGCATTGTTTAATTTATAGTTAATCTTCATTTTGTCTCCATTGGCATTGGCCAAAGTTTGAGTTGTTTTCTCAAAATATTGGGTTGGAATCAACCCTTCCTGGATGCAGTTTAAGTCTGCTCCACTATCAATCAGAGCTGTTAGTTTAGGAATAACAAAGTTCTGATCAATAACTAAATTAATTATAGTATGCCATCTTTGATGGATGACTTTGGTAATTTGATTCAGAAAAGAAGCATCTGATGTCTTTTCTGGAGGCAAATTGTTTTGTTCATATTTTTGTTCAAGCTTTTTATACAAAGATTTTAATTCTTTTAATTCATGCTTGATTTCTTTAATTTCTCCTTGTAATGAGGAGATGGATATTGGTTGTTTTGAAGCGGTGTTTGCTTCATAACGACCAATAATTTCTTTCAAAGAATAGGGTTTTACTCCTGGGATAGGAGGATTACTCTTTGAAGTACTTTGAATTTGATCGAGATATTCTTTAATTAAATATCTCTTGGTTTGAGGATCTTCCTCTTGATCAATGTTCTCTATCATGCTGCGTTGCAGGGATGTCAGAACATTAATTTGATGCATTTGAGCTACAGATTGGAGATGAGAACAACTACAATCTGGATCTTCTGATTGACTGGATGAGGCATAATCAATATCATCTCCAGAATCAGAATTTAAGAGAATTTTTGCTAACTGGATTCTTAATCCTTCATCAATTTGGAGTTGGTTTAATTTCTCTTTGGTTTTGCATCTATTGGAATAGTGGCCTAATTTACCACATTTATAACAGACAATTTTCTTTTTGTCTGGAGGAGTCCTTCGAGGAGGAGGTCTCCGAGGGGGAGGTCGCCTAGGTTCGGGACGAGTCTTGTGATGAGACTGTCTTTTGGGATATCTCCTACTCTGATGAGAGTAGGGTTCTCTCTTCGGATGAGAGACTTTCCCTTTACCCTTCCTTTGATGAGAAGGTTGGGGTCCTGTGTCACAAGCAAATTGTTCACAGAATTCCCCAAGCTCACGCTTACCAAAAATATTCTGTTGTTTAAGCTGAGCTTGAAGCTTTAAATCATTACATAGGGCCATTCCTTCTTGAATAATAGCACTGGTAAGGAGGCCATATGTATATTGGTGGTAGTTGATTGCACCACCTTCATTTCCTATTCGCTTTCTGACCTTGTTTGCAAAAAGCGGAGGTAAGCCATCAATATATTTGGCTTTCCAATATTCATTATTGGCATCATTTCTTTGCATCACTCTAGAGAGGAAAACATCTTTATACCATCTAAAATGGCTAAGTGTTTTACACCGTAAGTTTTGCAATGTCTCTCTTCCCTTATCTGTTTGGGAAGTTAGTCTGCCAATAAAATGATGAACAATACAGGAGATTAAGGTATAAACTGCATCGTCCTCGCCAAGGTATGCGGGACCAGATTCAGTTTTAATGACCTTTTTGGAATTATAAATTTCCTGGTGTTGTTCATGGGTGAGGAGATTATCCCACCAACCTTTGAGGATTCCTGAGAACCCAGCAGTTATCATTTCTGCTATTCCTTGATCGGAATTTTTATGTTGTCTACAGATGGTTGCATACATTAACATCCGTTGACAATGTTCCATTATCTGATATTCAGATAAGCCATCTATACTCCATTCATAGATGGTTCTTCCATCATAGGATTTTTGATCTAGATACAAATTTTCTTCATACAATAGGTCCTGAGGGGTAGGCCTATGGTAGTATCTTTTGAGTTCTAGATCCCATTTCCGAGTAGATGATTTTTGATAATCCAATTTTTGGATACTCGGTTGATCTTGAATCATTTCCTGAAGAATTTCTTCAGTCTGAGTGATATTGGTTAAACCCAATTCATGTAGATCTGGAGTTTGACCTATATCAGAATCAGAGTATGCTGAAGGAGTTAAATCTTCAGAATTATTTTGTGATAAAGAACCTTCTTGCGATTCTTCATCCTGTGAATGGTCAACTTCCAAAACATGTAGAATTGGTAAATGTTTTTGGATATGTTGACTTACCACATTAGCCGATGTTTCGGGCTTCTTCTGGGCTTGTTTAATCTGCTCTTCCGAGAGATTTAATTTGCCAAGCCGTAATAACAATTCTTCTACCACCTCAGAATTGTTATCTAATTTAAAGTTCCTAATTGGAACCAGGGGTTTGATGAGTGGTTTATCATTCATCAACAATGGTAATTTGCGAGAAGATAAGTCATAAGGATTTTGACATACCTTTTCGGTGACATCTTTCTCCAATAAATCTTCCATACGTGTCAGCTGTTGGCCGATCGTTTGAAGATTTAAATTGGTGAAGTTGTTTTGTCTTCTGATTTGACCCATTGGGTTTAGGGTCACTTCAGGGTTGACAAAAGCAACTGCTTCAACAAATTCAGGAGATTTTCCTGAGGGACTTGCAAATTCAAGTTTAATGGGATCAGTAGGAGGATGTATTGATCTGATATTGATGCCAGACATAAGATGCCATTCTTTCGTTAGGGTAGAAAGAGATGGAGCATGGGAAGAAGAAACTAAGGGTCGTTTCCCTGCCTTCTTGAGTCTGGTTTGCATGAACCAATCTACAAAGGACATAATAACCTTATTTGTTTCCAAATAAAGATAAAAGTCATTTGAAAATTCCATGCGTTCTGCGGCCCCATAGGTGTCAAAAAACCAATTTTTGAAACCTAGATTATTGGGGTGAAAGAATTCAGCTTTAATAGCTGCTCTATCCACCACAAATGGTGGTGGGTCGGGGTTACTCTGGTAAGGTGTAAAAATCATAATTACAGAGTAAAACCAGTCATTTCACTGGGAGTGGGAGAAGTGCGATCATGCTCCCTTTCTCGGTAGACCCCATGAGGTACCTGGGTGTCTGATAGTTGGATTCCTTTTAATGAGGAATCATCCTTTATAGATTGTTTTTCATCCAATTCCTGTAGGCGTGAAGATGGACCTACATCTGAATATCTGGATGACGTGGGTGGTAAAGAGACTCGGTAGGGAGTCTTATCTTTGAAATTGATTACCACATCGCCATCAGTTGATTGGATGACATGATCAATATCCTGATTAATCAGGAGCCGTGGAGGAACAGCCTGAGGAATAGTCCAGTTGGCTGGGAAATGAATTTCCTCCCAATTGATCATTCTTGGAGTGGCAATATTAGCACTCATGAGATCGGTCTCGATCAAAACAGTCTTACCTTGATCTGGTAAGTGTAATACCTTAGGGACTAAGGTATTCATAATTTTGAAATGAATCCTTGCTATAACAGCAATGGTTTCAGTTCCAGGAATAAAATTGTATCCCTGTGTTAGAATCCTTAATTGTACAGATTCTAACAAATTCCTATCTGTTAATGATAGGGTAAGGTTTGGATGGACATTAAAGTAAACAGGTCCCCGACTGAGACTTGTTTCCACAATACCCATTAATGAGGGTTTCCAGTCCAAACAACGACCAGTGCTATTATTCAAGAAGGAATGGCCCTATGTACAATGGCCTCCTTACCAGTGCTATTATTCATTTACTGTTCATCATCTTCTTGATCAGATACACGTCTGTCAACGATTTAAGAGTATAGCGGCCCTTTCACGCCTACGCCTATCCACGGCAACGGCAACACGGGCATACCTCAACGCGACTTGGGTGACGTCCCATATCATAACAAGAATGACGATGAATAGTAAACTATTATAACATTACGAACTAAGTTAACTCTCCTGATTATTAAGATATAAAAAATTTATAAATAGTTCACTTCATACTTGGATATTCAAGAATTAGCCTTCCATGGCTCTGATACCAATTATGATATTAGGAATCAAAGTTTGCTTTGTTCATGATTCTCATATAATAAGTTTATAATATGTTTACTTCATACTCGGATATTCCCCCTTCTGGTTCTCTTTTACCACTCTTAGTTGTAGTGTAATTTAGTTTGCTTTTTATTTTCTGTCATTGTTTTTACAATTTGTTTTAAATATGGCATCCAGTAGTAGGAGTACTGGATCAGTTAAGAATGCATCTCTGGTTGAATATAAAGTTCAACAACAATTGAATGATTGGACAATTTCGTCCATAAAACCCACATCAATATACAAGAAAGGAACTTCCACCCTTTCTAGTACCATGGGAATTAAAACCATGGAGCAAACAATCAATCTTGAAAATCAAGATTCAACTCTAAAATTATTAGAGTTAACAGATCTCAATAAGTATCTCGCCGATACTGAGAAGAAGTATATGCATATTGGATGCATACAGATTGCGTTCAAACCCTTGACCTTTCTAGGGATGAACACATGTCTGCAGGCCATACTTAGAGATGGTCGATGTTTGGATTGGAAACCCTCATTAATGGGTATAGTGGAAACAAGTCTCAGTAGGGGACCTGTTTACTTTAATGTCCATCCAAATCTTACCCTATCATTAACATATAGGAATTTGTTAGAATCTGTACAATTAAGGATTCTAACACAGGGATACAATTTTATTCCTGGAACTGAAACCATTGCTGTTATAGCAAGGATTCATTTCAAAATTATGAATACCTTAGTCCCTAAGGTATTACACTTACCAGATCAAGGTAAGACTATTTTGATCGAGACCGATCTCATGAGTGCTAATATTGCCACTCCAAGAATGATCAAATGGGAGGAAATTCATTTCCCAGCCAACTGGACTATTCCTCAGGTTGTTCCTCCACGGCTCCTGATTAATCAGGATATTGATCATGTCATCCAATCAACTGATGGCGATGTGGTAATCAATTTCAAAGATAAGACTCCCTACCGAGTCTCTTTACCACCCACGTCATCCAGATATTCAGATGTAGGTCCATCTTCACGCCTACAGGAATTGGATGAAAAACAATCTATAAAGGATGATTCCTCATTAAAAGGAATCCAACTATCAGACACCCAGGTACCTCATGGGGTCTACCGAGAAAGGGAGCATGATCGCACTTCTCCCACTCCCAGTGAAATGACTGGTTTTACTCTGTAATTATGATTTTTACACCTTACCAGAGTAACCCCGACCCACCACCATTTGTGGTGGATAGAGCAGCTATTAAAGCTGAATTCTTTCACCCCAATAATCTAGGTTTCAAAAATTGGTTTTTTGACACCTATGGGGCCGCAGAACGCATGGAATTTTCAAATGACTTTTATCTTTATTTGGAAACAAATAAGGTTATTATGTCCTTTGTAGATTGGTTCATGCAAACCAGACTCAAGAAGGCAGGGAAACGACCCTTAGTTTCTTCTTCCCATGCTCCATCTCTTTCTACCCTAACGAAAGAATGGCATCTTATGTCTGGCATCAATATCAGATCAATACATCCTCCTACTGATCCCATTAAACTTGAATTTGCAAGTCCCTCAGGAAAATCTCCTGAATTTGTTGAAGCAGTTGCTTTTGTCAACCCTGAAGTGACCCTAAACCCAATGGGTCAAATCAGAAGACAAAACAACTTCACCAATTTAAATCTTCAAACGATCGGCCAACAGCTGACACGTATGGAAGATTTATTGGAGAAAGATGTCACCCAAGTCGCGTTGAGGTATGCCCGTGTTGCCGTTGCCGTGGATAGGCGTAGGCGTGAAAGGGCCGCTATACTCTTAAATCGTTGACAGACGTGTATCTGATCAAGAAGATGATGAACAGTAAATGAATTATGATATTAGGAATCAAAGTTGATCAGAAGAAGAAAGAAAGAATCATGATAGAAATTGACAAATAAACAAGACAGGAAGAAACAATAAGAAATAAAGAAGACAAAAAGAAAAAAATAAAGAAAGAAACATGAAAGAAAGAAAAAGAAAGAATGAAAGAAACAAACAAGAAAGAAAGAATGAATGAATGAAGAGGGAAAAAAAACAAGGAAGAAAATATAAAAAGGGCAAATAGAAAAAAAAGAGAAAAAAGAAAAAAAGAAAAAAGAATCAAGATAGAAACAAACAAACAAATAAGTCAGAAAGAAAGAGTAAGAAAGAAAGAAGAAAGAAAGAAGAAAGAAAGAAGAAAGAAATAAGAAATGAAACAAAAAGGAAGAAAAAAAGAAATAAGACAAAGAGAAAGAAAGAATAAAAAAATAAAGCAGCAATAAAAGACTAAAGAAAGATATTAATTAGAGAGAAAGATATATAGAAAGATAATGAAAGGAACTTAAAAATAATAAAAAAATCAAGAAACAAGATACATAGAAAGATGAAAATAAACAAGAAAGAAAAAAGAAAAGAGGAAGAAAGAAAGAAATAAGACAAAGAAAGAAAAGCAGAAGAAGAAAATGAAAGAAGAAGAAGGAAAGAATCAAGAAAGAAAGAAGAAAGAAAGAAACAAGATAGATTAAAGAAAGAAAGATAGAAATGAGGATTAAACAAAGAAGAAAGAAAAAAAATAAGAAAAAAACAAAAAAACCAAACAAAGACAAAAGATTAAGAAAGCAATAAAAAAGATTAAAAAAAGGAAGAAACATGATAGAAAGAAAGAAGAAGAGAGGAAGAAAGAAAGAAAGAAAGAAGAAGAAAGGAAGAAAGAAACAAAAAATAAGAAAAAGAGAAGAAAAAGAAAGAAATTAGAAACATTGAAAGAAAGTTGAAGAAATGAAGAAAGAAACAGGAAAAAAGTACGAAAGCAACAGGGAAAAAAGTACGAGTGAAACTTAAAAAATGAAAGGAAGAAACAAAAAAGAGAGAAAGAGAGAAAGAAGAAATAAAGAAAGAATAAAGAAAAATAAAAAAATAAATCAAGAAATTAGAAAGAAAGAAACATGAAGGAATAAATAAATAAATAAGGCACATTGAAAGAAATAAAAAAGAGGAAAAGAAGAAGAAAGAAAAGAATCAAGATAGAAATAAACAAACAAGAAATAAAGAAAGAAATAATTAAAATCTAAGAAGAGAAAAACATACAAACAAACAAGAAAGAAAGAAGGAATGAACAAAAAAGAAAGAATGAAGAAGGAAGTAAGAAATAAGAGAGAAATAAGGAAAAAAAAGAAAAAATAAAGAAACACGAAATATTCTTTGTTTCTCTTTTTCTTAATTCATTTATTATTTATTTATTCTTTCTTTTTCTTACTTTTTTATTTGGTTCTTGTTCTTTCTTGCTCTTAATTCCTTCTTTCTACTTTCTTTCCTTTCCTTCTTTTTTGATTTCTTTTTTCCTTTATTTCTTCTTTTTCATTCTTGTTTCTTTATTTCTATCTTTCTTTTTGTTTTTCTTTCTTTCTTTCTTCTTTGTTTGTTTCTTTTTTTTCTTTCTTTTTCTTTTTATTCACCATTCTTTCCTTCTTTGACTTCCTTGTTTTTCCTTTCTTTTTTCTTCCATCCTTTATTTCTCTTCATCTTTCTTACCCTCTCCTTCTTTTTCTTTTTTATTTATTTTTTATTTTCTTCTTTTTTCGTTCTTTCTGAAGAACTAATTTTCTCTTTGATAGCCATAGTTTCCAACTGCTGTTCAAGAGTTAAAAATTGCATTTCTTTATGCAGGAAACTAAGGTGATGTTCCTTGACATTTCTCAATTCTGAAATCTCATTTATAAAACTAATTTGAGGTGGAGATTTGAAAGAGAAATATATAGGTTTATTATTAACCTCACCAATTATTCCATGGTTGTCAATGCCTTTAATTGGCATAATTTTTTTCCAAAAAGGGAGTGCCTAAAATGACCTGTTGAGTCATATTTTTGACTAACAAAAAGTAAGTAAGAATGCACTGATCATTAGTGCATATGGAGGCATTATTTAATTTATACTTAGTTTTCATTTTTTCTCCATTGGCATTGGCCAATGTTTGAGTGGTTTTCTCAAAGTATTGGGTTGGAATTAACCCTTCCTGGATGCAGTTCAAATTTGCTCCACTATCAATCAAAGCTGTCAATTTGGGAATGATAAAGTTCTGATCAATAACCAAATTAATGACAGTATGCCATCTTTGATGGATGACTTTGGTGATTTATTTAAGAAAAGGATCCTCAGATTTTTTTCTTTTAGGCAAACCAGTTTGTTCACATTTTTTTTTCAAGCTTTTTATAATGGGATTTTAATTCTTTTAATTCAAGCTTGATTTCATTAATTTCTCCTTGTAATGAGGAGATGGATATGGGTTGTTTTGAAGAATTAGATTCTTCATAACGCCCAATAAATTCCTTCAAAGAATAAGGTTTGACTCCTTGAATGGGAGGTATCTTTGAAGTGCTTTGAATTTGTTCAAGATATTATTTAATTAAATATCTTTTAGTAAGAGGATCTTCCTCTTGATCAATATTCTTAAGCATAATTTGTTCTTCAAAAGTAAGAACATTAATCTGATGCATTGGTGCCACAGAATGTAAGTGTGACCAACTACAATCTTGGACTGCTTCGGATTGACTAGATGATGATGAGTCATATTGAATATCATCCCTTGAATCAGAATTTAAGAGATTTTTTGCCAATTGAAGTCTTAATCCTTCTTCAATATTCAATTGGTTAAGTTTCTCTTTTGTTTTGCATCTGTTGGAATAGTGGCCTAATTTACCACATTTATAACAGACAATTTTCTTTTTGTCTGGAGGATTCCTTCTAGGAGGTGGTCATTGACGAGGAGGAGGTCTCCTAGGTTCCTAATGAGTCTTATGATGACACTATCGTTTTGGATATCTCCAACTCTGGTGTGAATAGGGTTCCTGTCTCTTAGAATGAGAGACTTTACCTTTTCCCTTCCTTTGAGTGGAAGGTGGTGGTCCTGTGTCACAAGTAAATTGTTCACAGAATTCACCAAGCTCACGCTTACCAATAAGATTTTGTTTTTTAAGCTGAGCTTGAAGCTTTAAGTCATTACATAGGGTCAATCCTTCTTGGATGATAGCACTGGTAAGGAGACCATATGTATATTGATGGTAGTTTATAATTCCCACCTCATTACCTAACCTTTTTATTACCTTGATGGCAAAAAGAGTTGGTAATCCAACAATGAATTTAGCTTTCCAATATTCATTATTGGCATCTGGTCTTTGCATCACCTTAGTGAGGAAAACATCTTTATACCAGCGAAACTGGCAAGGTGTTCTACATCTAAGATTTTCCAAAACCTCTCTTTCCTTATCTAATTGGGAAGTCAAATTTCCAATGAAATGATGAACAATACAAGAAATCAAGGTATAAACTGGATCATCTTCACCTAGATAGGTTGGCCAGATTTAGTTTTGATAACATTCTTTGAATTATAAATTTCTTGATGTTGTTCAGGGGTTAGGATATTATCCCACCAACCTTTGAGGGTTCCTGAACACCCTGCAGTAAGCATTTCTACAATTCCTTGATCGGAATTTTTATGCTGCCGACAGATTGTACAATACATAAGCATGCGGCGACAATGTTTCAATATCTGATATTCAGATAATCCATCTATATTCCATTCTTAAATGGATTTGCCATCATAAGCTTTTTGATCTAAATACACATTCTCTTCATACATTAGGTCCTGAGGTGTAGGCCTATGGTAATAGAGTTTGTCAGGTAGATCCCATTTCCGAGTAGACTTTTTCTCAAAATCCAATTTTTGTATACTCGGGTCTTGAAGCATTTCTTGAAGAATTGCTTCAGCTTGATTGACATTGGTTAAACCTAAATCCTGGAGATTAGAGTGTTGACCAATATAAGAATCAGAATATGCTGAAGGTTAAATCTTCAACATTTGTGGATGAATAATCCTCTTCATCCGGATGAGATTCTAACATTTGAATACTTTTTAGAATCTCCTCAGCTTTTGCTTCTTTGGTTTATTTTAGTTTATCTTCAGAAAGATTCAATTTTCCTTGCCTAAATAATAATTCATCAACAACTTCAGAATTATTATCCAATTTAAAGTTCCTAATAGGAACGGGTGGTTTGATGAGCGGTTTATTGTTCATCAATAAAGGTAATCTGTGAGAAGATAAGTCATAAGGATTTTGACAATATTTTTCTGGATTACCTTTCTCCAATAAATCTTCAATACGAATTAGTTGTTGGCCAATTGTTGTGAGATTTAAATTGGTAAAAAATTTTTGTCTCTTGATTTGACCCATAGGATTTAGATTGGCTTCAGGATTGACAAAAGCAACTGTTTCAACATAATCAGGTGATTTCCCTGAGGAGCTTGGAAATTCAAGCTTTATCGGATCAGTGGGAGGATGTACTGATATGATTGTTGAGCCAGATTGAAGCTGCCATACTTTCGTTATGGTAGAAAAAGTGGAATCTGTGGAAGAAACTAATGGTCATTTCTGTGCGTGCTTCAATCAAAATCGCATGAACCAATCAACAAAAGACATAATAACCTAATTTGTTTCCAAATAAAGATAAAAGTCCATTGAGAATTCCATGCATTCGGCTTCCCCATAGGTTTCATAAAACCATCTTTTGAAACCTAAATTATTGGGGTGAAAGAACTCAGCTTTAATGGCTGCTCTATCCACCACAAATGGTGGTGGATCGTGGTCAATCTGTGTGGGTGTAAAAATCATAATCACATATTGAAACCAGTCGTTTCACTGGGAGTGGGAGAAGTTCGCTCATGCTCCCTTACGGTATAGACACCATGAGGAATTTGGGTGTCTGATAGGTGGATTACTTTTAATGAGGAATCATCCTTAAAGGATTGTTTTTCATCCACCTCTTGTAGGCGTGAGGTTTGGCCTACATCAGAGAACCTGGATGATGGTGGTAAAGAGACTCGGTAGGGAGTCTTAGGTTTAAAATTAATAACCAAGTCTCCATCTGTGGATTGAAGAACTTGATCAATATCCTGATTAATCAGGAGTCTGGGGGGAACAACCTGGGGAATGGTCCAGTTAGTTTGGAAATGAATTTCCTCTCAATTGATCATTCTTGGAGTGGAAACATTTGCACTCATGAGATCTGTCTTGATTAAGACTATCTTACCCTGATCTGGTAAGTGTAATACCTTAGGGACTAAGGTATTCATAATTTTGAAATGAATCCTTGCAATAACTGCAATAGTTTCAATTCCAGGAATGAAATTTTATCTTTGTGTTAGAATCCTCAACTGAAGTGATTCTAACAAATTCCTATCTGTTAAAGATAGGGTGAGGTTTGTATGGACATTAAAATAAATGGGTCCCCTACTGAGACACGTTTCCACTATACCCATTAATGTGGGTTTCCAATCCAAACAACGACTATCTCAATGAATGGCCTGTAAACAAGTGTTCATCCCTAATAAGGTCAAGGGTTTGAACGCAATCTGTATGCATCCAATATGCATGTATTTTTTCTCAATATCGGCCAAATTCTTTTTGAGATCTGTTAACTCTAATAATTTTAGAGTGGAATCTTGATTTTCAAGATTAATGGTTTGTTCCATGGTTTTAATTCCCATAGTATTAGAAAGGGTGAAAGTTCCTTTCTTGTAAATTGAAGTTGGTTTAATGGACGTAATTGTCCAATCATATAATTGTTTTTGAACTTTATATTCAACCAAAGAAGCATTTTTAACTGATTCAGTAATCCTACTACTGGATGCCATGTTTTTAACAAATTAAAAATTAAAAAGACAATTGAAAACACAATTAAGTAAACTAAAACTAAACTAAATTACACTTCAACTAAGAGTGGTAAAAGAGAACCAGAAGGAGGAATATCCTAGTATGAAGTAAACATATTATAAACTGATTATATGGTAATCATGAACGAAGTAAAATGTTATTCATAATATCATAATTAATTTACTGTTCATCATCTTCTTGATCCGATACCCGTCTGTCAATGACTTATGAGTATAGAGGCCTTCAATGCCTATCCTCGGCAACACGGCCTTGACTCAACGCAACTTGGGTGACGTCCTATATCATAAGAAGAACGAAGATCAATAGTAAAATCATTATAACATTGCGAAGTAAGTTAACTCCCCTGATGATTAAGATATAAAAAATTTATAATATTTTACTACATACCTGGATATTCAAGGTTTAGCCTTCCATGGCTTAAACAGAAGGAAAATAAACCTAAAAAGGGCCGAATAACTTTAAACTCTTACTATCTTATTCACAATATCATAAATACTTACAATAAAACTTCAGGTAATGTAAACACACAAGCAAGCAACCTTGAAGACAAAGGAGAAAGCTCCAGATAACAAGTGATGCCTTTACAAACTAAAACAAATCCTTATATAGAAGGAGGAAACCAAAGTGGATTATAAAAATTTTGAAATCCACCATTAAGAAAGAGATAAACCTCTATGATTGAGGCGGCTGAGCTGAGTCATCTCTATTATTGAGATTGCTTTAAATGTTGTCTCCATAATTGAGATGATCCTGACTTTGTTGTCCATTATCTCCATGATTGAAATGTGAAAGAGACCTTTGATGGGCTTGATCCCAAAGAATCTTTCTTTTTCGGAGAGCTTTAACTCTTATCCGATGAAGGCGGCTACATTCGGCATCCCATGGTTGTGACTTTCTAAAGAGAACTAATTTTCTCTTTGATAGCCATAGTTTTCGGCTGCTGTTCAAGAGTTAAAAATTGCATTTATTTATGCAGGAAACTAAGGTGATGTTCCTTGACATTTCTCAATTCTAAAATATCATTTATAAAACTAATTTGAGGTGGAGATTTGAAAGAAAAATATATAGGTTTATTATTAACTTCACCAAGTATTCCATGGTTGTCAATGCCTTTAATTGGCATAATTTTTTCCAAAAAGGGAGTGCCTAATTTGACCTGTTGAGTCATATTTTTTACTAACAAAAAGTCAGAAAGAATGCACTGATCATTAGTGCATATGAAGGCTTTATTTAATTTATACTTAATTTTCATTATTTCTCCATTGGCATTGGCCAATGTTTGAGTGGTTTTCTCAAAGTATTGAGTTAGAATTAACCCTTCCTGGATGCAGTTTAAATATGCTCCACTATCAATCAGAGCTATCAATTTGGGAATGACAAAGTTCTGATCAATAACCAAATTAATGACAGTATGCCATCTTTGATGGATGACTTTGGTGATTTGTTTAAGAAAAGGATCCTGAGATTTCTTTTCTTTAGGCAAACCAATTTGTTCACATTTTTGTTCAAGCTTTTTATAAAGGGATTTTAATTCTTTTAATTCAAGCTTGATTTCATTAATTTCTCCTTGTAATGAGGAGATGGATACAGGTTTTTTTGAAGAATAAGATTCTTCATAACGCCCAATAATTTCCTTCAAAGAATAAGGTTTGTCTCCTTGAATGGGAGGTATCTTTGAAGTACTTTGAATTTGTTCAAGATATTATTTACTTAAATATCTTTTGGTAAGAGGATCTTCCTCTTGATCAATGTTCTTAAGCATAATTTGTTGTTCAGAAGTAAGAACATTAATCTAATGCATTTGTGCCACAGATTGTAAGTGTGAACAACTACAATCTTGGACTGCTTCTGATTGACTAGATGATGATGAGTCATATTGAATATCATCCCCTGAATCAGAATTTAAGGGAATTTTTGCCAATTGAAGTCTTAATCCTTCATCAATATTCAATTGGTTAAGTTTCTCTTTTGTTTTGCATCTGTTGGAATAGTGGCCTATTTTACGACATTTATAACAGACAATTTTCTTTTTGTCTAGAGAATTCCTTCTAGGAGGTGGTCTCTGACGAGGAGGTCTCCTAGGTTCCTGACGAGTCTTATGATGAGACTGTCATTTTGGATATCTCCAACTCTGGTGTGAATAGGGTTACTGTCTCTTAGAATGAAAGACTTTACCTTTTCCCTTCCATTCAGTGGAAAGTGGTGGTCCTGTGTCACATGAAAATTGTTCACAGAATTCACCAATCTCACACTTACCAGTAAGATTTTATTTTTTAAGCTGAGATTGAAGGTTTAAATCATTACATAGGGTCAGTCCTTCTTGGATGATAGCACTGGTAAGGAGACCATATGTATATTGATGGTAGTTTATAATTCCTACCTCATTACCTAACCTTTTTCCTTCCTTGTTGGCGAAAAGAGTTGCTAATCCATCAATGAATTTAGCTTTCCAATATTCATTATTGGCATCTGGTCTTTGCATCACCTTAGTGAGGAAAACATCTTTATACCAGCGAAAGTAGCTAAGTGTTCTACATCTAAGATTTTGCAAAAGCTCTCTTCCCTTATTGGATTGGGAAGTCAAATTTCCAATGAAATGATGAACAATACATGAAATCAAGGCATAAACTGCATCATCCTCACCAAGATAGGCTTGGCCAGATTCAGTTTTGATAACCTTGTTTGAATTATAAATTTCATGATGTTGTTCAGTGGTTAGGATATTATCCCACCAACCTATGAGGGTTCCTGAACACCCAGCAGTAAGCATTTCTGCAATTCCTTGATCGGAATTTTTATGATGTCGATAGATTGTACAATACATAAGCATCTGGCGACAATGTTCCAATATCTGATATTCAGATAATCCATCTATATTCCATTCATAAATGGATTTGCCATATTAAGCTTTTTTAATTTAAATACACATTCTCTTCATACAATAGGTCCTAAGGTGTAGGCCTATGGTAATAGAGTTTGTTAGGTAGATCCCATTTTCGAGTAGACTTTTTCTCATAATCCAATTTTTGTATACTTGGGTGTTGAATCATTTCCTGAAGAAGTGCTTCAGTCTGATTGACATTGGGTAGACCTAAATCCTGGAGATTAGAGTGTTGACCAATATCAGAATCAGAGTATGCTGAAGGAGTTAAATCTTCAACATTTGTGGATGAATGATCCTCTTCATCCGGATAAGATTCTAACATTTTAATACTTTTCAGAATCTCCTCAGCTTTTGCTTCTTTGGCTTGTTTTAGTTGATCTTCAGAAAGATTCAATTTTCCAAGCCTAAATAATAATTCATCAACAACTTCAGAATTATTATCCAATTTAAAGTTCCTAATAGGAATGGGTGGTTTGATGAGCGATTTATTGTTCATCAATAAAGGTAATTTGCGAGAAGATAAGTCATAAAGATTTTGACAATATTTCTCTGGATTACCTTTCTCCAATAAATCTTCAATACGAATTAGATTTTGGCCAATTGTTTTGAGATTTAAATTGGTAAAAAAAATTTGTCTCTTGATTTGACCCATAGGATTTAGATTGGCTTTAGGATTGCCAAAAGAAATTGCTTCAACATAATCAGGTGATTTTCCTGAGGAGCAGGGAAATTCAAGCTTCATCGGATCAGTGGGCGGATGTACTGATCTGATTGTTGTGCCAGATTGAAGCTGCCACACTTTTGTTAGCGTAGAAAGAGTGGAATCTGTGGAAGAAACTAATGGTGGTGTCTCTGCATGCTTCAATCTAAATCGCATGAACCAATCACAAAAGACATAATAACCTTATTTTTTTCCAAATAAAGAAAAAAGTCTGTTGAGAATTCCATGTGTTTGGCTTCCCCATAGGTTTCACAAAACTATCTTTTGAAACCTAAATTATTGGGGTGAAAAATTCAGCTTTAATGGCTGCTCTATCCACCACAAATGGTGGTGGATGGTGGTCAATCTATGTGGGTGTAAAAATCGTAATCACATATTGAAACCAGTCATTTCACTGGGAGTGGGAGAATTTCGTTCATGCTCCCTTTCGGTATAGACACCACGACGAATTTGGGTGTCTGATAGGTGGATTCCTTTTAATGAGGAATCATCCTTAAAGGATTGTTTTTCATCCACCTCTTGTAGGCGTGAGGTTTGGCTTACATCAGAGAACTTGGATGACGATAGTAAAGAGACTCGGTAGGGAGTCTTAGGTTTAAAATGAATAACCACGTCTCCATCTTTCGATTGAAGAACTTGATCAATATCCTAATTAATCAGGAGTCTGGGGGGAACATCCTGGGGAATGGTCCAGTTAGCTGGGAAATGAATTTCCTCCCAATTGATCATTCTCGGAGAGGCAACATTTGCACTCATGAGATCTGTCTCGATTAAGACTATCTTACCCTGATCTGGTAAGTGTAATACCTTAGGGACTAAGGTATTCATAATTTTGAAATGAATCCTTGCAATAACTGCAATAGTTTCAATTCCAAGAATGAAATTATATCCCTGTGTTAGAATCCTCAACAAGAGTGAGTTTAAAAAATTCTTATCTGTTAAAGATAGGGTGAGGTTTGGATGGACATTAAAATAAACGAGTCTCCTAGTGAGACTTGTTTCCACTATACCCATTAAGGAGGGTTTCCAATCCAAACAGTGACCATCTCGAAGAATGGCCTGTAAACATGTGTTATCCCCTATAAGGTCAAGGGTTTGAACACAATTTGTATGCATCCAATATGCATGTAATTTTTCTCAGTATTGGCCAGATACTTATTGAGATCTATTAACTCTAATAATTTTAGAGTGGAATCTTGATTTTCAAGATTAATGGTTTGTTCCATGGTTTTAATTCCCATGGTACTAGAAAGGGTGAAAGTTCATTTCTTGTAAATTGAAGTTGGTTTAATGGACGAAATTGTCCAATCATTTAATTATTGTTTAACTTTATATTCAACCAGAGAAGCATTTTTAACTGATCCAGTAATCCTACTACTGGATGCCATGTTTTTAACGAATTAAAAATTAAAAAACAAAATTTAAAACACAATTAAGTAAACTAAATTACACTTCAACTAAGAGTGGTAAAAGAGAACCAGAAGGAGGACTATCATAGTATGAAGAAAACATATTATAAATTGATTATATGGTAATCATGAATGAAGTAAACTGTTATTCATAATATCATAATTAATTTACTATTCAACATCTTCTTGATCTGATACACGTCTGTCAACGACTTATGAGTATAGCGACCTTCAACGCCTATCCCCGACAACACGGCCTTGACTCAATGCGACTTGGGTGACATCCCATATCATAACAAGAACGAAGATGAATAATAAAATCATTATAGTATTGCGATGTAAGTTAACTCCCCTGATGATTAAGATATAAAAAATTTATAATATTTTACTCCGTACCTGGATATTCAAGGTTTAGCGTTTCATGGCACTGATACCAAATACAACGGAAAAATAAACAGAAGGTAAATAAACCTAAAAAGGGCCAAATAACTTTATTATAAACACTTACAATAAAACTTCAGGTAATGTAAACACGCAAGCAGGCAACCTTGAAGACAAAGGAGAAAGCTCCGGATAACAAGATATGCCTTAACAAACTAAAATAAATCCTTATATAGGAGGAAACTAATGTGGATTTTAAAAATTTTGAAATCCACCACTAAGAAAGAGATTAAACTCTATGATTGAGGTGGCTGAGCTGAGTCATCTCTATTATTGAGATTGCTTTGAATGTTGTCTCCATAATTGAGATGATCTTGACTTTGTAATCCATTATCTCCATGATTGAGATGTGAAAGAGACCTTGATGGGCTTGATCCCAAAAAATATTTCTTTGTCGGAGAGCTTTAACTCTTATCAAATGAAGGTGGCTACATTCGGCATCTCATGGTTGTGAATTTATGGAAAATGGCTTACCAAAGATATTGCAGGTGCCTTGATTGATGTGACAAATAGGCCAGCTGTGGGCCGGAGGATAAGATTTCCTCTGTTGCTTTTGGATGAACTTGGCCAACGAATCTTCAATTGATGTGTCTGTCATAGTCATATCCTAAAACATATTATTTGCATTTAGATTTTGCTTCAAAGATACGAAACATGACAACAATATATTTATCATCTTCCAGAGGTTGATTATCTGGTAATGACTCATTAGCATTATGATCATGCTCTTTTGTATTTTCATCTTCTTCGGCAGCAGATGGTTCGGAGATAGACATATTGTCTTCTGCTGGGTGAGAGGAAGTGCCTTCATTGCATTGAGTAACCAGAGAATCCTTCATTGATTCCAGTAATTTTTTCATTATATCTTTTTCAAAAAATTTTGGATAAATACTCCTTAATTGAGTTTTGAATGTGCCAAATAAATTGGTGGTGTCATAATGGACTTCCAGTATTTTATGTAACCCAAGATTATTCTCATTCTAGATAATAATAGACGTAATTTCTGGAACTTTAGTATCAATAATGGGGAAATTTTTCCACCAACTAACATAAAAAGTTCGTAATAATATTGGAAGGCCTTTATCATTAAAGCCTGTAGTGTAATCCCATCTCCATATCCATGGTATCGAAAAAACCATAAAGAAGATGAAGACATCATTATGATGAGGGAGTTTTTGATACCCCAGACCTTTCAGCTCAGGACTGGTTTTAGTCCATTTTGTAAAATGAACCTTAATGGGTTCTGGTAAGATATCAAGGGGTGGCCCAAATTTGTTCCACTATGCATATACCCAACTGGGTAGAGGTAATGACCTCTTGTAGACATTCTTTTCCCACTGGAAAAACCAGAAATGTCGATGGGAGGGATTTTGGTAATAAAAGGTATTACACCAAGAATCCATATAATCCCAATAATTAAAATCCATATCATTAGGAAGATTGGCCGCTTTAGCCAAATCAAACTTTCCCCATGTGGAGGGAGGCATGAATCTTTGAATACATTTACTATACGATCTTGGGCTATACCATTTAGCCACATTTGCTAGCTGCAATTGAATTGAGATGAACTAAAATAGATTCAAATGAATACCATCATTTTCCTACACAAATGGGACAGTAGGCTTCTCCAAGACATTTATGTAACATCTCCCACGAAACCAAGGTACCATCTAAGTCCTTTTTATTGAGGATCAAAATTGTGTCCTTTTGAGGAGGAGTAATATACTCTGGTTTTGCTTCAAGTGTCTCTTTATACGACACTGGGGCCTTACCCTTCTTGTTTGAGGAATATCCTCTATCTTGATTTTTGCGGCCTTGGCCTCTGGATTGATTTCCACGTCCTCTGATTGGGAGTGGGTTGCCCCTTCCGGGGTTATACATGATTTTGACCCTAGAGAAATTCACGGGTTAGAAAATCAGGTAGGAAGTTTAATTCTCCTTTGATATGTTCAATATCAAAATCAAAGGCGCTTAATTCCACCTGCCATCTGGCAAAGATTTGTTTGGAAGTAAGATTCTTCACATCGTTCTTAAGAATTGATTTGGCAGCAGAACAATCAACTCTTAAAAGAAATTTTTGATTTAATAAATCATCTTGAAATTTATGAATGCACTTAATTATTGCCAAAATTTCTTGTTTCACAGTGGAATAATTATTCTGTGTATCATGCCAGTTACCAGAGGTAAATCTTAAAAATTCTTCTTTACCTGTTGCGTTAACTTGTTTTAATATGCCACCATAGCCTATATGGGGGGCATCTGTCTATACAACCTTTAGATAAGAAGGATTAGTCAGGTTAAGATTTACTTTTGATTAATTGGATTGCCTGAGTATGTTTAGGAGTCCAAGGCTAAGGATTCTTTCTGAGTCTTTTTATGCAATATTGCTGAATCTTGTGCAAGATGAGGATAATAATCAACAATATAATTGAGACTTCCTAGAAATCTCTAAAGTTGAGTTTTCTCCAATAAATCATTAGGAAATTTGAAAGCAAACTCAATACTTCGTGCAATGGGAACTATTTTTCCCTTGTGAATATTGTGACCTAAGAATCTAACAGAGGTCTAAAACAATTTCATTTTCGGTGCCGATATCACCAACCCATGTTTTCTAATAACTGTTTTGAAAATATTTAAATGCTTAAAACAAGCATCAATAGATTCTGACTAAACAAGGATATCATCAATATAAACAATGGTAAATTCAGAATAAGAAGCAATGATATCATTCATGATATTCTGAAATTTAGATGGAGCATTTTTCAAACCAAAAGGCATAACATTCCATTCAAAGTGACCAAAAGGGACAGTGAAAGCAGTCATATATTTATCCTTTTCATTGATTTGAATTTGCCAATATCCAGTTTTCAAAACAAATTTGGAAAATATTTTATCAAAAAACAATATGTCAAATAAATCTTTTTTGTATGGGATAGGATAGTGAATCTTTCTTAAACAATCATTGAGTGGTTTATAATTAACCACTAATCTGGGAACATGTGGTTCCTTCTCTGCATTTTTATAGACATAAAAAGCAGTACAACTCCATGGGGAGTAAGATTTTCTAATTAATTTCTTTTCCAAAAGAGTTTGGATTTCCTTTTTGCATAGGTCCAGTAAAGCATGTTTCATTTGACTAGGCCTTGATTTTTTAGGAATGGTTCTTTCATTGAACCCATCAATATATGGTAAAGACAAAATATATTTATGCCTTTAATCTCTTTACCACCGTCATCTAGGTTCTTTGATGTAGGCCAAACTTCACGCCTACAAGAGGTGGATGAAAAAATCCTTTAAGGATGATTCCTCATTAAAAGGAATCCACCTATCAGACACCCAAATTCCTCATGGTGTCTATACCAAAAGGGAGCATGAGCGAACTTCTCCCACTCCCAGTGAAATGACTGGTTTCAATCTGTGATTATGATTTTTACACCCACAAAGAGACCACGATCCACCACCATTTGTTGTGGATAGAGCAGCCATTAAAGCTGAATTCTTTCAGCCCAATAATTTAGGTTTCAAAAGATAGTTTTATGAAACCTATGGGGAAGCAAATAAGGTTATTATGTCTTTTGTTGATTGGTTCATGCGATTTAGATTGAAGCACGCGGAGAAACGACCATTAGTTTCGTCCACTGATTCCACTCTTTCTACCCTAACGAAAGAATGGTTGCTTCAATCTGGCACAACAATTAGATCAGTACATCCTCCCACTAATCCGATAAAGCTTGAGTTTCCAAGCTCCTCAGGAAAATCACCTGATTATGTTGAAGCAGTTGCTTTTGTCAATCTTGAAGCCAATCTAAATCCTACGGGTCAAATTAGGAGACAAAACAATTTTACCAATTTAAATCTCAAAACAATTGGCCAACAACTAATTCGTATTGAAGATTTATGGGAGAAAGGTAATCCAGAGAAATATTGTCAAAATCCTTATGACTTATCTTCTCAAAAATTACCTTTATTGATTAACAATAAACCGCTCATCAAACCACCCGTTCCTTTTAGGAACTTTAAATTGGATAATAATTCTGAAGTTGTTGATGAATTATTATTTAGGCTTGGAAAATTGAATCTTTCTGAAGATCAATTAAAACAACCCAAAGAAGCAAAAGCTGCGGAGATTCTGAAAAGTATTAAAATGTTAGAATCTCATCTGGATGAAGAGGATTATTCATTAACAAATGTTGAAGATTTAACTCCTTTAGCATATTCTGATTCTGATATTGGTCAACACTCTAATCTCCAGGATTTAGGTTTAACCAATGTCAATCAGACTGAAGCAATTCTTCAGGAAATGATTCAAGACCCGAGTATAGAAAAATTGGATTATGAGAAAAATTCTACTCGGAAATGGGATCTACCTTACAAACTCTATTACCATAGGCGTACACCTCAGGCCCTATTGTTTGAAGAGAATGAGTATTTAGATCAAAAAGCTTATGATGGAAAATTCATTTATGAATAGAATATAGATGGATTAATTGATTATCAAATATTGGAACATTGTCGCTGCATGCTTATGTATTGTACAATCTATCGGCAACATAAAAATTCCAATAAAAGAATTATAGAAATGCTTACTATAGGGTTTTCTAGAACCCTCAAAGGTTGGTGGGATAATATCCTAACCTTGAACAACATCACGAAATTTATAATTCAAAGAAGGTAATCAAAATTGTGTCCTTTTCAGGAAGGGTAATATACTCTGGTTCTGCTTCAAGTGTCTCTTTATACGACACTAGGGCCAGCCCTTCTTCTCTGAGGAATTTCTTCTATCTTGATTTTTGCGGCCTCGGCCTCTGGATTGATTTCCACGTCCTCTGATTGGGAGTGGGTTGCCCCTTCTGGGGTTATACATGATTTTGACCCTGAAGAAATTCACGGGTTAGAAAATCAGGAAAGGAGTTTAATTCTCCTTTGATATGTTCAACTTCAAAATCAAAGGCGCTTAATTCCGCTTGCCATCTGGCAAAAAATTGTTTGGAAGTAAGATTCTTCACATCCTTCTTAAGAAATGATTTGGCAGCAGAACAATCAACTCTTAAAAAAAATTTCTGATTTAATAAATCATCTTGAAATTTATGAATGCACTTAATTATTGCCTTACAGTGGAATAATTAATCTGTACATCATGCCAGTTACCAGAGGTAAATCTTACAAGTTCTTCTTTACCTACTGGGTTAACTTGTTTTAATATGCCACCATAGCCTATATGAGTGTTATGGTCCCTAGCCATGGATCTAGTAACTCGTCGAGTTGAATATGAATCCAGCACTATTTGAAGGTTTCTTATCATGTTTTTGTGAAAAGAACTCTCTTATATTTCTTCTTTCACATTAGGATTGAAAAGGATTTTGCTTTTCTCAATTATAGATGCAACCAACAAGTTAAAGGATTGTTTAAGCACTCAGATATGAATCCCCTCTTTTATGATTCAAGACAAGAGGGTTTTACTTGCTGTAACGACTCAAGACAACCCCTTTCCCTTTACTGAATTCATTCCGCTTGAAAAGGAGTTTCCTTTTCTTAATTATGAACAAACCCAGCTAGTCAAGGAAGCTCCTTGAGGCCCCAATGTGGGATCCCCATTCTTATGGCTCACGTCAAGGTAGGCTTTTTCAATTTCATGCAGCACTGGTTCCTTACGTAAAAGAGAAACATAAATCTAATCTCAATGCTTGGAATTCCTTACATAAAAGAGAAACATAAATCTAATCTCAATGCTTGGAATAAGATTAGCAAATACCTCTGGACGTAAACACCCAACCAGCAACAAGAACTCGTCCTCCTTCCTGGGTAGACTCACATCAAGACCTCTCCTTTTTTGGAATTTTTGTGAAAGAGATGATCTTCTCTTGCAGCTCAGAAGAGAAAGGTAATTCGTCTTCCTTTTCCTTCCAAGATCTCCCCAAAGACTCCCCAATGGATGCAGCAAACCCCCAAGAGAGTTCAAGCCCAGAACCCTAGAATAGAGAGCCTAGAATGAACCTAAATTACCGTAGTTTATGCTAATTCCGAACTTGCTTTATTTCTCCATCCTTACCCCTTAAATAGGGTAATTAACATCAACATAGGTTAGGGTTATAAAACCCAATTCTACCCTACCTTTAAGTCTTATTACAAATCAATAAAATTCGAAATTAAAAGCAACATAAATAATAAAAGTAAAGTAGATGACTTATTGTTATTGAGTCCATAACATCTGCCCCCCCTTGGAGATCGAGCTGGTCCTCAAGCTCGGAAGCTGGGTAGACCTAGTGGAAGTTTTCGAGCTGCTCCCGTTCTACGTAGTTATGGCCGATTGCTGCCCAGTAATGGCATGCAGGGAGATGTTCGGTGGTTCTTCCTCTATCATATCCTTTGTCACCTCAATATCCTGATCTTCAACCTTATCGATAAAAAATAATCTTTTGCACTGATGCCCAACCCGATATGGTTCATCACAGTTGTAACACAGATTCTTAGCCCGCCGTTCAGCCATCTCAGCACTTGTCAATTTTTTTATATAAGAAGGTGTAGGATGACTAGATCTCGGATCCCCAGTTAAAGAATACCCGGGTTTTTTCTCAGAGGAATGCGCTCCCCCGACCATGGAGGTTGTCTGTGTTGTGCTTGCTGTCACAGTTCTAAAGCACGAGCTATATTCATAGCGTTGGATAAGTCAACAGATGCATAGAGCTCCACCTCAAGCTTTAAGGCCTCAGTCAGTCCTACTGTAAACAACGCAACTTGCTGATCCACTTGTACCATACTACTAGCTTGTGCTAATTTTTCTTGGAACAATTTTTGATATTGCTCCACGGCCCTAGTTTGGCGTAGTAAAACCAAATCTCCCAAAGGGTTATTGTAAGCCGGAGGACTAAAACGGAGAGAACAGAGTCGCTTAAATTCATCCCAATCTACCACATCGCTATCAACCTCAACTAGCTGGTACCAAAGTTGTGCTTCCCCTAGTAAGTGGAAAACAGCTACGTTGACTCGGTCATAGGTTGGGACTCGTTGATGGCTAAAATTCTTTTTGCATCGATACAACCATATCAAAGGGTCTTCTGACCCATTATAAGTAGGGAATTCAATTTTAGTATACCTCGAAACAGTGTCTCCCCCCTGGTAGAAGTGTCCCCCTGGAATGAGGGGTCCTTTTTGTCCCGAGAAACTCGTGTGTCTAGTAAACTCATCTCCCCCTCTGATCTGCGAATGGTCTCCCGGAATTGGGTTCTTGCCAGTGCTCAGACCAGTCTCCATGCTATCCATCCTTCCTTTCAAGGTTTCCAAACTGAGAGTGAACTTCTCCTCCAATGCAGAAAATTTCTTGGCAGTAGTTAGACCACTCTCCATGCTATCCATCCTTCCCTTCAAGGTCTCCATATCGATATCAATTTTTGAGAACCTCTCTAGGACAGTATCAAATTTTCTTTCAAGCAATTCAAAGTATTCATTGGTGCTTCTCTCTGCCGAGTTACCCTACTCTAATACCAAGTTGTTATGGTCCCTAGCCATGGATCTAGTAACTCAGCAAGTTGAATATGAATCCAACACTATTTGAGGGTTTCTTATCACGTTTTTGTGAAAAGAACTCTCTCATACTTCTCCTTTCACGTTAGGATTGAAAAGGATTTTGCTTTTCTCAATTATAGATGCAACCAGCAAGTTAAAGAACTGTTTAGGCACTCAGATATGAAACCCCTCTTTTATGATTCAAGACAAGAGGGTTTTACTTGCTGTAATGACTCAAGACAACCCCTTTCCCTTTACTGAATTCATTCCCCTTGAAAAGGAGTTTCCCTTTCTTAATTATGAACGAACCCAACTAGTCAAGGAAGCTCCTTGAGGCCCCAATGTGGGATCCCCTTTCGTATGGCTCACGTCAAGGTAGGGTTTCCAATTTCATGCAGCACTGGTTCCTTACCTAAAAGAGAAACATAAATCTAATCTCAATGCTTAGAATAAGATTAGCAAATACCTCTGGACGTCAACACCCAACCAGCAACAAGAACTCGTCCTCCTTCCTAGGTAGACTCACGTCAAGACCTCTCCTTTTTTGAAATTTTCATGAAAGAGATGATCTTCTCTTGCAGCTCGGAAGAGAAAGGTAATTCGTCTTCCTTTTTCTTCCAAGATCTCCTCAAAGACTCCCCAATGGATGCAACAAACCCCTAAGAGAGTTTAAGCCAAGAACTCTAGAATAGAGAGCCTAGAAAGAACCTAAATTACCCTAGTTTATGCTAATTCGGAACTTGCTTTATTTCTCCATCCTTACCCCTTAAATAGGGTAATTAACATCAACATATGTTAGGGTTATAAAACCCAATTCTACCCCTACCTTTAAGTCTTATTACAAATCAATAAAATTCGAAATTAAAAGCAACATAAATAATAAAAGTAAAGTAGATGACTCAGTGTTATTCAGTCCATAGCAATGGGAGGCATCTGTCTCTACAACCTTCGGATAAGAAGGATTATTCAGGTTAAGACAAGGGAGTTGTTTAACCTTACTTTTGATTAATTGGATTGCCTGAGTATGTTTAGGAGTCCAAGGCTCAAGATTCTTTCTGAGTCTTTTATACAATATTGCTGAATCTTGTGTAAGATGAGGATAATAATCAGCAATATAATTGAGACTTCCTAAAAATCTCTGAAGTTGAGTTTTCTCCAATAATTCATTAGGAAATTTGGAAGCAAACTCAATACTTCGTGCAATGGGAACTATTTTTCCCTTGTGAATATTGTGACCTAAGAATCTAACAAAGGTCTGAAACAATTTCATTTTCGGTGCTGATATCACCAACCCATGTTTTCTAATAACTGTTTTGAAAACATTTAAATGCTTAAAATGAGCATCAATAGATTCTGAATAAACAAGGATATCATTAATATAAACAATGGTAAATTCAGAATAAGAAGCAAAGATATCATTCATGATATTCTGAAATTCAGATGGAGCATTTTTCAAACCATAAGGCATAACATTCCATTCAAAGTGACCAAAAGGGACAGTGAATGCAGTCTTATATTTATCCTTTTCATTGATTTGAATTTGCCAATATCCAGATTTCAAATCAAATTTGGAAAAGATTTTAGCAGAAAACAATCTACCTAATAAATCTTTTTTGTTTGGGATAGGATAGCGAATCCATCTCAGACAATCATTGAGTGGTTCATAATTAACCACTAATCTGGGAACACCTCGTTCCTTCTCTGTATTTTTATTGACATAAAAAGTAGTACAACTCCATGGGGAGTAAGATTTTCTAATTAATATCTTTTCCAAAAGAGTTTGGATTTCCTTTTTGCATAAGTCCAGTAAAGCATGTTTCATTTGACTAAGCTTTGCTTTTGTAGGAATGGTTCTTTCATTGAACCCATCAATATATGCTAAAGACACAATATATTTATGTCGATCCCAAAAAGTTGTAGGAATGTCACTACAAATTCTTGGGTAAATACTTTCTGAAGAGAACTAATTTTCTCTTTAATAACCATAGTTTCCAGCTGCTGTTTAAGAGTTAAAATTTTTTTTTCTTTTTGCAGGAAACTAAGGTGATGTTCCTTGACATTTCTCAATTCTGAAATCTCAGTTATAAAAAAAATTTGAGGTAGAGATTTGAAAGAGAAATATATAGGTTTATTGTTAACCTCACGAAGTATTCCATGGTTGTCAATGCCTTTAATTGGCATAATTTTTTCAAAAAAGGGAGTGCCTAAGATGACCTGTTGAGTCATATTCTTGACTAACAAAAAGTTAGTAAGAATGCATTGATCATTAGTGCATATGGAGGCATTATTTAATTTATACTTAATTTTCATTTTTTCTCCATTGGCATTGGCCAATGTTTGAGTGGTTTTCTCAAAGTATTGGCTTGGAATTGACCGTTCTATGATGCAGTTTAAATCTGCTCCAGTATCAATCAGAGCTATCAATTTGGGAATGACAAAATTCTAATCAATAACCAAATTAATGACAGTATGCCATCTTTGATGGATGACTTTGGTGATTTTATTAAGAAAAGGATCCTCAGATTTCTTTTCTTTAGGCAAACCAGTTTGTTCACATTTTTTATCAAGATTTTTATAAAGGGATTTAATTCTTTTAATTCAAGCTTGATTTCATTAATTTCTCCTTGTAATGAGGAGATGGATATGGGTTTTTTGAAGAATTAGATTATTCATAACGCCCAATAATTTCCATCAAAGAATAAGGTTTGACTCCTTGAATGGGAGGTATCTTTGAAGTACTTTGAATTTTTTCAAGATATTCTTTAATTAAATATCTTTTGGTAAGAGGATCTTCCTCTTGATCAATGTTCTTAAACATAATTTTTTTATCAGAAGTAAGGACATTAATCTGATGCATTTGTGCCACAGATTGTAAGTGTGAACAGGTACCATCTTGGACTGCCTCTAATTGACTATATGATGATGAGTCATATTTAATATCATCCCCTGTATCAGAATTTAAGAGAATTTTGGCCAATTGAAGTCTTAATCCTTCATCAATATTCAATTGGTTAAGTTTCTCTTTTGTTTTTCATCTGTTAGAATAGTGGCCTAATTTACCACACTTATAACAGACATTTTTCTTTTTGTCTAGAGGATTCCTTCTAGGAGTTGGTCTCTGACGAGGAGGTCTCCTAGGTTCCAGACGAGTCTTATGATGAGACTGTCGTTTTGGATATCTCCTACTTTGGTGTGAATAATGTTCCTGTTTCTTAGAATGAGAGACTTTACCTTTTCCCTTCCTTTGAGTGGAAGGTGATGGTCCTATGTCACAAGCAAATTGTTCACAGAATTCACCAAGCTCACGCTTACTAGTAAGATTTTGTTTTTTAAGCTAAGCTTGAAGCTTTAAATCATTACATAGGGTCAATCCTTCATGGATGATAGCACTGGTAAGGAGACATAATGTATATTGATGGTAGTTTATAATTCCTACCTCATTACCTAACGTTTTTCTTACCTTGTTGGCAAATAGAGTCAGTAATCCATCAATGAATTTAGCTTTCCAATAATCATTATTGGCATCTGGTCTTTGCATCACCTTAGTGAAGAAAACATCTTTATACCAGCGAAACTGGCTAAGTGTTCTACATCTAAGATTTTTCAAAACCTCTGTTCCCATATCTGATTGAGAAGTCAAATTTCCAATGAAATGATGAACAATACAGGAAATCAAAGTATAAACTACATCGTCCTCACCTAGATAGGCTTGGCTAGATTAAGTTTTGATAACCTTCTTTGAATTATAAATTTCCTGATGTTGTTCAGGGGTTAGGATATTATCCCACCAACCTTTGAGGGTTCCAAAAAACCCTGCAGTAAGCATTTCTACAATTCCTTGATCTAAATTTTTATGCTACCGACAGATTGTACAATACATAAGCATGCGGTGACAATGTTCCAATATCTGATATTTAGATAATCCATCTATATTCTATTCATAAATGGATTTGCCATCATAAGCTTTTTGATCTAAATACACATTTTCTTCATACTATTGGTCCTGAGGTGTAGGCCTATGGTAATAGAGTTTGTTAGGTAGATCCCGTTTCCGAGTAGACTTTTTCTCATAATCCAATTTTTGTGTACTCGGGTCTTGAATCATTTCCTGAAGAATTGCTTCGCTCTGATTGACATTCGTTAAACCTAAATCCAAGAGATTAGAGTATTGACCAATATCAGAATCAGAATATGCTGAAGGAGTTAAAGCTTCAACATTTGTGGATGAATAATCCTCATCATCCGGATGAGATTCTAACATTTGACTACATTTCAGAATCTCAACAGCTTTTGCTTCTTTGGCTTATTTTAGTTGATCATCAGAAAGATTCAATTTTCCAAGCCTAAATAAAAATTCATCAACAACTTCAGAATTATTATCCAATTTAAAGTTCCAAATAGGAACGGGTGGTTTGATGAGTGATTTATTGTTCATCAATAAAGGTAATTTGCAAGAAGATAAGTCATAAGAATTTTGACAATATTTCTCTGGATTACCTTTCTCCAATAAATCTTCAATACGAATTAGCTGTTGCAATTGTTTTGAGATTTAAATTGGTAAAAAAAATTTGTCTCCTTATTTGACCCATAGGTTTTAGATTGGCTTCAGGATTGACAAAAGCAACTGCATCAACATAATCAGGTGATTTTTCTGAGGAGCTTGGAAATTCAAGCTTTATCGGATCAGTGGGAGGATGTACTGATATGATTGTTGTGCCAGATTGAAGCTGCCATTCTTTTGTTAGGGTAGAAAGAGTGGAATCTATGGAAGAAACAAATGGTCGTTTCTCCGCGTGCTTCAATCTAAATCGCTTGAACCAATCAACAAAAGACATAATAACCTTATTTCTTTCCAAATAAAGATAAAAGTGCGTTGAGAATTCCATGCGTTCGGCTTCCCCATAGGTTTCATAAAACCATCTTTTGAAACCTAAATTATTGGGGTGAAAGAATTCAGCTTTAATGGCTGCTCTGTCCACCACAAATGGTTGTGGATCGTGGTCAATTTGTGTGGGTGTAAAAATCATAATCACATATTGAAACCAGTCATTTCACTGGGAGTGGGAGAAGTTCACTCATGCTCCCTTTTGGTATAGACACCATGAGCAATTTGGGTGTCTGATAGATGGATTCCTTTTAATGAGGAATCATCCTTAAAGGATTGTTTTTCATCCACCTCTGGTAGGCGTGAGGTTTGGCCTACATCAGAGAACCTGGATGACGGTGGTAAAGAGACTCGGTAGGGAGTCTTCGGTTTAAAATTAATAACCATGTCTCCATCTATGGATTGAAGAACTTGATCAATATCTTGATTAATCAGGAGTCTGGGGGGAACAGCCTATGGAATGGTCCAGTTAGCTGGGAAATGAATTTCCTCCCAATCGATCATTCTTGGAGTGGCAACATTTGCACTCATGAGATCTGTCTCGATTAAGACTGTCTTACCCTTATCTGGTAAGTGTAATACCTTAGGGACTAAGGTATTCATAATTTTGAAATGAATCCTTGCAATAACTGTAATAGTTTCAGTTCCAAGAATGAAATTATATCCCTGTGTTAGAATCCTCAACTGGAGTGATTTTAACAAACTCCTATATGTTAAAGATAGGGTGAGGTTTGGATGGACATTAAAATAAATGGGTCCCCTATTGAGACTCGTTTCCACTATACCCATTAATGAGGGTTTCTAATCCAAACAACGACAATCTCGAAGAATGGCCTGTAAACATGTGTTCATCCCTAATAAGGTCAAGGGTTTGAACGCAATCTGTATCCATCCAATATGCATATATTTTTTCTCAGTATCGGCCAGATACTTATTGAGATCTGTTAACTCTAATAATTTAAGAGTGGAATCTTGATTTTCAAGATTAATGGTTTGTTCCATGGTTTTTATTCCCATGGTACTTGAAAGGGTGAAAGTTCCTTTCTTGTAAATTAAAGTTGGTTTAATGGACGGAATTGTCTAATCATTTAATTGTTGTTGAACTTTATATTCAGCCAAAGAAGCATTTTTAACTGATCCAGTAATCCTACTACTGTATGCCATGTTTTTAACAAATTAAAAATTAAAATTCAAAATTTAAAACACAATTAAGTAAACTTTTGTTAAAAATTAAAATTCAAAATTTAAAACACAATTAAGTAAACTAAAAGTAAACTAAATTACACTTCAACTAAGAGTGGTAAAAGAGAACCAAAAGGTGGAATATCCTAGTATGAAGTAAACATATTATAAACTGATTATATGGTAATCATGAACGAAATAAACTGTTATTCATAATATCATAATTAATTTACCATTCATCATCTTCTTGATCCGATACACGTCTGTCAACGAATTATGAGTATAGCGGTTCAACGCCTATCCCCGGCAACACGACCTTGAATCAACGTGACTTGGGTGACGTTGAAATGATTTGAAATGATTTGTTTCTTCTTTCCTTCTTTCTCTCTTAATTTTAACTTCCTACTTCATCTTTCTTTTTTTTCTATCTTCTTTCGTTACTATTTTTTTGTTTCTATCTTTCTTCTTTCATTCTAATTCTTTCTTTCTTTATTTCTTGCTTACTTATTTCTCTCTTAATTTATTTTTTCTTCTGATTTTCTTCTTTATTATTTCTTTCTATGTACATGATTTCCTCATTCATTCCTTCTAGTTTCTTTCTTTCTTTCTTTCATTCTCTTTCTTCTTTCTTTATTTCTTCATTTTCTCTTTCGTTCTATATTGTTTGTTTCTTTCATTGTTTATGTTTCTTTCATTCTTTCTTCATTTCTTTAACATTCTTTCATTCTTTCTTTATTTATTTAACATTCTTTCATTCTTTCTAATTTCTTTATGTGTTTCTTCTTTTTTCTTTCTTTCATTCTTCCTTTCTTCTTTCTTTCTTTCTTTCATTTTTATTTCTTTTTTCTTTGTTTTTTTCTTTCATTTTTCTATATTTATTTCTTGTTTCTTTCTTCTTATTTCTATGTTGTTCCTCTTTCTTCTTCTTTCCTTTTCTTATTTATTTCAATATGCTTAGTTTCTTTATGTATTCCTTCTTGTTACTTTCTTTCATGTTTCTTTCTTTCTTTCTTGTTTCTTTTTTTCTTTGTTCTCTCTTTCGTTCTTTTTTCCTTGTTTCTTTCTTCATTTATTCAACTTTCTTTCATTATTTCGATTTTTTTCTTTCTTTCTCATTTTTTCCATGTTCCTTGCTTTCTTCTTCTTTCTTTCATTCTTTCTGTCTTCTTTCTTTCTTTATTTCTTTTTGTTTCTTTCTTCTTTCTATCTTTATTTCTTGTTTCTTTCTTTATTCTTTCTTTCTTCTTCTTTTTGTCTTTCTTATTTCTTTCATTGTGGCTGATTTCTTTATTAATTCTTTCTTGTTTCTTTCTTTCTTATTTCTTTCTTTTTTTCTTTTTATTTCTTCTTTCTTTCTTTGTTTGTTCTCTCTTTTGTTCTTATTTCTTTCTTTCTTTCATCGTATATGTTTCTTTCATTTTTTTTCCCTGTTTTTTTCTTCATTTCTTCAACTTTCTTTCATTCTTTCTTTTTTCTTATTTCTTTTTTTCTTTCTTCCTTTCTTCTTCTTCCTTTCTTTTTTCCTCTCTTCTTATTTATTTCTTGTTTATTTTCATCTTTCTTTCTTTTTTTTGTTGTTTTTTCTTTTATTTTTATTTCTTTTCTTAATCTTTCTAGAAAGAATCAAGAAAGAAAAAAAGCAAGAAAGAAACAAGAAAGAAAGAAAAAATAGGAAAGATATAAAGCAAGAAAAAAAAGAATAATTATGGAAGAAATAAAGAAAGAAAGAAAGAAAGAGGGAAGAAAGAAGAAACAAAATAAGAAAGAAAGATAGAATCAAGAAAGAAGATAAACCAGAGAAACAGAGAAAGAAGAAATAACGAAAGAAAGAAACAACTAAGAAATAAAGAGAAAAACAAGAAACAAAAAAAAAAAAAAGCAAGAAAGAAGATAGAAATAAAGTTGAAAATAAACAAGAAATGAGAGAAAGAAAGAAAGAAAAAAGAAAGAATGAAAGAAAGTTGAAGAAATGAAGAAAGAAGAAAGAAAAAGAAGGAAAGAACGGAACCCACAAAAAAGAAACAAGAAAGAATAAATAAAGAAATATGGCACATTGAAAGAAACAAGAAACAAACAAAAAACAAGAAGGAATAAGTAAAGAATGGAAAATTAGAGGGGGTACTACTTAATCTGGAGTATTCAAAGATCTGTAGCCTTTGTCTTTTGGGTATTAAAATTTGTCTTGGGGTTTCTACAAATCTTCTATAGGAATATAATGATAAAGTAAAACAGACAAAACTAAATATGCAGAGATTAGAGATAACTATTACTAAAGCTATAAAAAAAATATCATGCGTCTAAGATTCTAACTATAATATAGGCAGTTAAAAATATATAAGAGTCTAAAATGTATACTAATTGTTCTAGAAGGAAGACAAAGTACCCAAATAACTTTAAGACTACTATTCCTAAGAAAATGATGCTAAAATAAGTTCCTATAGTTTAAATCTTCTTCCCTAATACAAGGCGTTATAAAACAGGGCAAAGTAGAAATAGAAAATAAGTAAGAAAAGTAGGACTATTCTAGAAAATTGTTTAATTAAGTTATATACAAGCCAAATAAACATAAAAGTAAGGTACATTGGCGTTGTGGCTTCCGGGAGTGACGCTTGGCTCAGCAGAGGCGCCTATCAGGTCTTAGCCCTCACCCATAAGTTTCCAGCCTGATATATCTTTTTTTTTTTTTAACAAACTATAAAAGTTGTAAGGGTAAGGCTAGCAAAAAGCACACCTACTATAATTAGAAGTATAAGCATAGCAGGATTCAAAACAGTAAATGGAAAGGGCAGAAAACACTTTGTAAAACTTCTAGAAGGAATCTCCAAAAATAGTTATTGTTTAGATCTTTATCTGGTTTCCCACAGGTATTAGACACTCAAGACACACAGAGGTGTGTGGTTCCCTAGCATATAGCTTCAGCCACGGGCTCTGTCTATGTTACGAAATAAAAAAGAAGCCCTAACATCTCTGTGGACAACAACAAGCATAACTTTTGAACTCTGGACCGTGCAATTTCAGAGGGTTACACAATATTTTTTCTAAGTGCTTGAGATAGATCCGATGTAAGGGAAAACCATTACAGATTTCAACAGTAAGTTTAAGGAGTTTCCTTTGGGAAGACCCCTAAACTGTAGAAATTAAAGGAAAAGAAAAGACTTACTTTGAAATAGAGTTGTTCGTAATTATGATCAGGTTTGGAAAGAGGAAGAGGGAGTCATGGGTGTGAAGAACAAGGAGGAGCTAAAATTATCTTTTCTAATAAGCAATCTCTTACCTTAGATGCTTTAGTAGACTCTGGTTGTACTAAGTGTATTATCCATAGGCGATTAGTCTATATATAGCATAGTTAGTATACCCAATGCTTCTTTAGACTCTTCAGAATCAGATGAAGACCTAATCCTACTTGCAGAAGAAAACCATGACCTAATGGCTACTTCTGAATGTACACATACATGGTTTTGGTATACAGGATTAGACAGTAACCCTTGTTTTATATGTGCCTGGTATCCTAGTAAGAAAAATAGAGCCAAATGTAATCTATGTTTTTTAGAAGCTTGCATACCTTGTCTTAAGCTCTTAGGAATAGAACCAGTAGATAACACTATCCACAAAAGATTACATAATACTAAACTAGAAATCATGGCCAAAAAAATTACCTTTCCTAATAAGCATTCTCTTACCTTAGATGCTTTAGTAGACTCTGGTTGTACTAAGTGTATTATCCATAGGCGATTAGTCTATATGTAGCATAGTTAGTATACCCAATGCTTCTTTAGACTCTTTAGAATCAGATGAAGACCTAATCCTAGATGCAGAAGAAAACCATGACCTAATGGATACCACTTCTGAATGTACACATACATGGTCTTGGTATACATGATTAGACAGTAACCCTTGTTTTAAATGTGCTTGGTATCCTAGTAAGAAAAATAGAGCCAAATGTAATCTATGTTTTTTAGAAGCTTGCATACCTTGTCTTAAGCTCTTAGGAATAGAACCAGTAGACAACACTATCCACAACAGATTACATAATACTAAAGTAGAAATCATGGCCAAAAAATCTTAATATTTTAGCCTTAATGGATCTCTTACAATTTTCTGAAATTATCTCCAATTCCACAAGAACTCTAGTACTATTCCAGTCCACACCCTTTATTCTCCTACTCTAATCACTTCAGCAGAGTGTGGTGGTCCCCTAGAAAACACAGAATAAAAAACCAACACTACTTTTCAATGTAAAATTCCAGGTAGTTGTAAAAAATTAAGCAAAATCAATAATCCTACTATCCTGGCTCTAGAACAACAAATAGACAAAAATATAGTAAAACTAGATAGTAAAATGTTATGTTACTTTCTTTCTTTCTAGCTTCTTTCTATCTTCGATTTCTTGTTTCTTTCTTTCTTTACTTCTTCTTTCCTTCTTTCTCCCTTAATTCTAACTTCCTTCTTCCATCTTTCTTTTTTTCTTTCTTCTTTCGTTACTGTTTGTTTGCTTCTGTCTTTCTTCTTCTTTCATTCTAATTCTTTCTTTCTTTATTTCTTGCTTTCTTATTTTTGTCTTAATTTTTTATTTCTTCTTATTTTCTTCTTTATTATTTCTTTCTATGTGCATGATTTCCTTATTCATTCCTTCTAGTTTCTTTCCTTCTTCTTTCTTTCTTACTTTCTTTCTTCTTTCTTTCTTCTTTCTTTATTTCTTTGTTTTCTCTTCCATTCTATTTTGTTTGTTTGTTTCATTGTTTATGTTTCTTTCATTCTTTCTTCCCTATTTCTTTCTTCTTTTCTTTAACTTTCTTTCATTCTTTCTAATTTCTTTAGAATCAATGAAGGGTTCTATTCTTGATTTGTGTGATGAGAGCACGCCGTCTTCCTCCCGACCTGTAGAAGACAATATGTCAGTATCAAAACCATTTGCTGGTGAAGACATTATTGAAGATGAGGATGAAGATCATGATGGTTCACTACCGGAAAGCCAGCCAATTGATGACGAACCCACGATGGTGGATTATATGGAGACTATGATTCATCTCCTTGAATCAAAGTCTAAAAAGAAATAAATTTTATTCTTTGTACGATTTCTGAGCATATGTCAGAATCACAACAGCAAGATTTGTCAGCAAAGTCAGTCCAAAATCAATAGAGGAAATCTTATCCTCCGGCCCACAGCTGGCCTATTTGTCACATCAATCCAGGCACCTACAGTATCTTTGGTCGGCCATTGTCCATCAAGTCACATCAATGGCTCCAGCAAGTAGCGGCATTAGTTGTGTCAGGATCAATTCATTAAAAAAAAGAAAGATTCTCTAGGACCAAGCCCATCAAAGGTCTCTTTCAAACGTCGATAATGGAGAAAATTCTCAGCCGAACCTCAATAATGGAGGTGTCTCATCTTAGCCACCTCAATCATAGAGGCTTATCTTTTCCTTAGTGGTGTATTTCAAATTGTATAAAATCCCCCTTAGTTTTCTCCTTCTATATAAGGAGTTAACTTAGTTTGTTAAGGCATCACTTGAACATCAGAGTTCACAATTGTACTCAAGGTTGCCTTGTTGCTTGCTTAGCATGTTTGCAGTTTATTATAAGTACATTTATGATATTGTGAATATAGTTTGAAATTAGTCTCTGCCCTTTCTTTTTTATTATTGCCTTCTGTCTCTTCCTTCTGCCACTTGCTATCAGATCCATGGAAGGCTAAATAGTGAATATCCGGGGTATGAAGTAGGATATTATAAATTTTTTATATTTTAATCATCGGGGGGAGTAACCTTATGTCTTAATGTTCTAATAATTTTATAATTCATCTTCTTTCCTGTATAAGATATAGGACGTCACCCAAGTCATGTTGAGTAAGGCCGTGTTGCCGAGGATGGCGTGAAAGGTCATTTTACTTCTAAATCATTGATAGACTTGTATCTGCACAAGAACATGATGAACAGTAAACTGATTATGATATATGACAAATAGTTTACATCATTCATAATTACCATATAAACAATGAAAGAAAAAAAAGGACGAAAGAGAGAATGAAGAAATAAAGAAATAAACGGGGAAAAAAAGGAAGAAATAAAAAAAGAACAAAAAAGAGAACGAAGAAATAAAGAAAGAAAAAAGAAAAAAACTAGAAGAAATAAATAAAGAAATAAGGCACATTCAAAGAAATAAGAAAGAAGAAAAGAAGAAGGAAGGAAAGAACAAATTAGAATGAAAGAAGAGAAAAGAGAGAAGGAAAAAGGAAGTAAGAAATAAGAGAGAAAGAAAAAAAAAGAGAAATAAAGAAAGAAAGACACAAGAAATAAAGATATAAAGAGGAAAAGAAAGAAAGAAAGAAAACAAAAAGAAATAATACAAACAGAATGAAAGAAAGAAACAAGAAAGAAAAAAATAAAGATGACATATAGAAAGAAAGAAGAAAATAATAGAAGAAAATGAAAGTAAGGAAGCAAAAAGAAAGACAGATAGAAACAAGAAAGAAAAAATAATGAAATTAGAAAGGAAGAAAGAAAGACAAAGATAAAGAAAGAAACATGAATGAAAGAAACAAAAAAGAATGAAAGAAAGAAACAAGAAAGAAATAATAAAGAAAGAAAAAAACAAAAATGAAAAAGAGAAAGAGGAAAGAACAAATAAAAAGGTACATATAAAGAAAAAAGAAATAATAAAAAAAGAAGAAAGAAAGAATCATGATAGAAATTGACAAATAAACAAGACAAAAAGAAACAATAAGAATGAAAGAAGACAAAAAGAAAAAAATGATAGAAGAAATATGAAAGAAAGAAAAAGAAAGAATGAAAGAAACAAACAAGAAAGAAAGAATGAATGAATGAAGAGGGAAAAAAACAAGGAAGAAAAAATAAAATGGGCAGATAGAAAAAAAAGAGAAAAAAGAAAAAAGAATCAAGATAGAAACAAAAAAACAAATAAGTCAGAAAGAAAGAGTAAGAAAGAAATAAGAAATGAAACAAAAAGGAAGAAACAAAGAAAGAAGACTAAGTGAAAGAAAGAATAAAATAATAAAGCAGCAATAAAAGACTAAAGAAAGAAAGAAATAAAAAAAGATAGAGAGAAGAGAGAAAGATATATAGAGAGAATATGAAAGAAACTTAAAAATAAAAAAAATCAAGAAACAAGATGCATAGAAAGATGAAAATAAACAAGAAAGAAAAAAGAAGAGGAAGAAAGAAAGAAATAAGACAGAAAGAAAAGCAGAAGAAGAAAACGATAGAAGAAAAAGGAAAGAATCAAGAAAGAAACAAGAAAGATTAAAGAAAGAAAGATAGAAATAAGGATTAAACAAAGAAGAAAGAAATAAAAAACCAAATAAAGACAAAAGATTAAGAAAGCAATAAAAAAAGATTAAAAAAAGGAAGAAACATGATAGAAAGAAAGATGAAAATAAACAAGAAAGAAAGAAGAAGAGAGGAAGAAAGAAAGAAAGAAAGAAGAAGAAAGGAAGAAAGTAAAATAAGAAAGAAATAAAAAACCAAACAAAGACAAAATATTAAGAAAACAATAAAAAAAAGATTAAAAAAAGGAAGAAACATGATAGAAAGAAAGATGAAAATAAACAAGAAAGAAAGAAGAAGAGAGAAAGAAAGAAAGAAAGAAAGAAGAAGAAAGGAAGAAAGAAAAAAAATAAGAAAGAGAGAAGAAAAATAAAGAAATTAGAAACAATGAAAGAAAGTTGAAGAAATGAAGAAAGAAACAAGGAAAAAAGTATGAAAGCAATAAGGGAAAAAGTATGAGTGAAACATAAAAAATGAAAGGAAGAAACAAAAAAGAGAGTAAGAGAGAAGAAGAAATAAAGAAAGAGTAAAGAAAAAAAATAAAGCAAGAAACTAGAAAGAAAGAAACATGAAGGAATAAATAAATAAGGCACATTGAAAGAAATAAAAAAGAGGAAAAGAAGAAGAAAGAAAAGAATCAAGATAGAAATAAACAAACAAGAAATAAAGAAAGAAATAATTAAAATGAAAGATGAGTGAAACATACAAACAAACAAGAAAGAAAGAACGAACGAACAAAAAAGAAAGAATGAAGAAGGAAGTAAGAAATAAGAGAGAAAGAAGGAAAAAAAGAAAGAAATAAAGAAAGAAGAAATATTCTTTGTTTCTTTGTTTCTCTTTTTTTTTTCATTCATTTATTAGTTATTTATTCTTTCTTTATCTTACTTTTTTATTTGGTTCTTGTTCTTTCTTGCACTTTATTCCTTCTTTCTACTTTCGTTCCTTTCCTTCTTAATAAATGGGTATTGTGGAAACGAGTCTTAGTAGGGGACTCATTTAATGGGTATTGTAGAAATGAGTATTAGTAGGAGACCTATTTATTTTAATGTCCATCCAAACCTCACCCTATCTTTAACAGATAGGAATCTGTTGGAATCTCTCCAGTTGAGGATTCTAACATAGGGATATAATTTCATTCCTGGAACTAAAACCATTGCAGTTATTGCAAGGATTCATTTCAAAATTATGAATACCTTAGTCCCTAAGGTCTTACACTTACCATATAAGGGTAAGATAGTATTTATCGAGATTAATCTCTTGAGTGCAAATGTTGCCACTCCACGCATGATCAATTGGGAGGAAATTCATTTCCTTGCCAACTGGACCACTCCCCAGGTTGTTCCTCCAAGACTCCTGATTAATCAGGATATTGATCAAGTTTTTCAATCCACCAATGGAGACGTGGTTATTAATTTTAAACCTAAGCCTCCCTACCGAGTCTCTTTACCACCATCATCCAGATTCTCGGATGTAGGCCAGACCTCTTGCCTACAAGAAGTAGATGATCAACAATCCTGTAAGGAATCCACATATCAGAAACCCAAATCCCTCATGGTATCTATACCGAAAGGGAGCATGAGCGAACTTCTTCCACTCCCAGTGAAATGACTGGTTTCAATCTGTGATTATGATTTTTACACCTCAATAGATTGACCAAGATCCACCCCCTTTTGTGGTGGATAGAGCAGCCATTAAAGCTGAATTCTTTCACCCCAACAATCTTGGTTTCAAAAGATGGTTTTATGAAACCTATGGGAAAGCACAATGCATGGAATTTTCAAAATATTTTTATCTATATTTGGAAACAGATAAGGTAATTATGTCTTTTGTTGATTGGTTTATGCATTTTAGATTGAAGCAATCGGAGAAACGGCCATTAGTTTCTTCAACAGATTCCACTCTTTCTACCTTAACGAAAGAATGGCAGCTTCAATCGGGCATCACCATCCGATCAATTCATCCTCCAACTGATCCGTTCAAGCTTGAATTTCCAAGCCCCTCAGGTAAATCACCTGATTATGTTGAGGTAATTGCTTTTGTCAATCCTGAAGCCACCTCAAATCCCATGGCGCAAATCAGGAGACAAAACAATTTTACCAATTTAAATCTCAAAACAATTGGTCAACAATTAATTCATATTGAAAATTTATTGGATAAAGGTAATCCTGAGAAATATTGTCAGAATCCTTATGACTTATCTTCTCGAAAATTGCCTTTACTTAGGGACAATAAACCCCTTATCAAACCACCCGTTCCCATTAGGAACTTTAAATTGGATAATAGTTCCAAAGTTATTGATGAATTCTTATCTAGGCTTGGTAGACTGAATCTTTCTGATGATTAGTTGAAAAAAGCCAAAGAAGCAAAAGTTGTTGAGATTCTTCAAAGTATTCAGATCCTTGAATCTCAGGATATTGAAGAGGATTCTTCATCTCAAAATACTGAGGATTTAACTCCTTCAGCATATTCTGATTTTGATATTGGTCAAAACTCTAATATCAAAGATTTATGTTTAACCAATGTCACTCAGACTGAAGAAATTCTTTAGGAAATGATACAAGACCCGAGTATTTAAAAATTAGATTATGCTAAACAATCTACTAAGCATTGGGATCTAAGTCACAAACTCTATTATCATAGGCCTACACCTCAGGACCTATTGTATGAAGAGAATGTTTATTTAGATCAAAAAGCTTATGACGGCAAATCCATTTATGAATGGAATATAGATGGATTATCTGAATATTAGACATTAGAACATTGTCGCCGCATGCTTATGTATTGTACAATATGTCGGCAATATAAGAATTTCGATCAAGGAATTGTAGAAATACTTATTGCAGGGTTTTCTGGAGCCCTCAAAGGCTGGTGGGATAATATCCTAACCCTGAACAAAATCAGGAAATTTATAATTCCAAAAAGGTAATTAAAACCGAATCTGGCCAAGCCTATTTAGGTGAGGACGATGTAATTTATACCTTAATTTCCTGTATTGTTCATCATTTTATTGGCAATTTGACTTCCCAATCTGATAAGGGAAGAGAGGTTTTGCAAAATCTTAGATGTAGAACACTTCGCCAGTTTCGCTGGTATAAAGATGTTTTCCTCACTAAGGTTATGCAACGACCAGATGCTAATAATGAATATTGGAAAGCTAAATTCATTGATTGATTACCAACTCTTTTTGCCAACAAGGTACGAAAAAGGTTAGGTAATGAGGTAGGAATTATAAACTATCATCAATATACATATGGTCTCCTTACCAGTGATATCCTCCTAGAAGGACTGACCTTATGTAATGATTTAAAACTTCAACCTCAGCTAAAGAAACAAAATCTTACTAGAAAGCGTGAGCTTGGTGAATTCTGTGAACAATTTGCTTGTGACACATAACCACCACCTTCCAAATAAAGGAAGGGCAAAGGTAAAGTCTCTCATTCACAGAGACAAGAACCCTATTCACACCAGAGTAGGAGTTCGAAGAGACAGGAACCCTATTCACACCTGAGTAGGAAATATCCAAAACGACCGTCTCATCATAAGACTCATCGTGAACCTAGGAGACCTCCTCATCCAAGACCACCTCCTAGAAGGACTCCTCCAGACAAAAAGAAAATTGTCTGTTATAAATGTGGTAAATTAGGCCAATATTCGAATAGATGCAAAACAAAAGAGAAACTTAACCAATTGAATATAGATAAAGGATTGAGACTTCAATTGGCCAAAATTCTCTTAAATTCTGATTCAGGGGATGATATAAATTACGACTCATCATTCAGTCAATCAGAAGATCAAGATTGTAGTTGTTCACACCTGCAATCTATGGCACAAATGCATCAGATTAATGTTCTTACTAATGAACAACTTGTTATGCTTAAGAACATTGATCAAGAGGAAGATCCTCTTACCAAAAGATATTTAATTAAAGAATATCTTGAAAAAATTCAAAGTAATTCAAAGACACCTTCAATTCAAGGGGTTAACCTTTATTCTTTGAAGGAAATTATTGGTAGTTATGAAGAATCCAACTCTTCAAAACAACCAGTATCCATCTCCTGATTACAAGGAGAAATTAAAAAAATCAAGATTGAATTAAAAGAATTAAAATCGTTGTATAAAAAGCTTGAACAAAAATGTGAAAAAAAAGGTTTGTATCAAGAAAATAAATTTGAGGATCCTTTTCTTAATCAAATCACCAAAGTCATCCCTCAAGGATGCCATACTGTTATTAATTTGGTTATTGATCAGACTTTTGTCATCCCTAAACTGACAACTCTGATTGATAGTGGAGCAGATTTAAACTGCATCCAGGAAGGGTTAATTCCAACCTAGTACTTTGAGAAAACTACTCGAAGGCTAGCCAATGCTAATGGAGAAAAAATGAAAATTAAATATAAATTAAACAATGCCTCCATATGCACTAATGATTAGTGCATCATTACAGATTTTTTGTTAGTAAAAAATATGACTCAACAGGTTATATTAGGCACTCCTTTTCCTGAGAAAATTATGCCAATTAAAGGCATTGACAATCATGGAATCCTTGGAGAGGTTAATAACAAACCTATATATTTCTCTTTCAAATCTGCACCTCAAATTAGTTTTATCAATGAGATTTCAGAATTGAGAAATGTCAAGGAACATCACCTTAGTTTCCTATATAAAGAAATTCATTTTTAACTATGTAGCAGCAGCTGGAAACTACGGCTATGAAAGAGAAAATTATTTCTCTTCAGAAAGTATTTTCCCAAGAAATTTGTAGTGACATTCCTACAGTTTTTTGGGATAGACATAAATATATTGTGTCTTTACCATATTTTGATGGGTTCAATGAAAGAACCATTTCGACAAAAGTAAGGCCTAGTCAAATGAAACATGACTTACTAGACCTTCGCAAAAAGGAAATCCAAAATCTATTGGATAAGAAATTAATTAGAAAATCTTACTCCCCATGGATTTGTACTGCTTTTTACTAGGAACGAGGTGTTCCTAGATTAGTGGTTAATTATAAAACACTCAATGATTGTTTAAGATGGATTCGATATCCAATTCCCAACAAAAAAGATTTATTAGACAGATTATTTTCTACCAAAATCTTTTCCAAATTTGATTTGAAATCTGGATATTGGCAAATTCAAATCAACGAAAAGGATAAATAAAGATTGCATTCACAGTTCCTTTTGGTCATTTTGAATGGAATGTTATGCCTTTTGGTTTGAAAAATGCACCATCTGAATTTCAGAATATCATGAATGATATATTTGCTCCTTATTCTGAATTTACAATTGTTTATATTGATGATATCCTTGTGTATTCAGACTCCATTGATGCTCATTTTAAGCATTTAAATGTTTTCAAAACAGTTATTAGAAAACATGGGCTAGTCATATCGGCACCAAAAATGAAATTCTTTAAGACCTCTGTTAAATTCTTAGGTCACAATATTCACAAGGGAAAAATAGTTCCCATTGCAAGAAGTATTGAGTTTGCTTCCAAATTTCCTGATGAATTATTGGAGAAAATTCAACTTCAGAGATTTTTAGGAAGTCTCAATTATATTGCTGAATATTATCCTAACCATGCTCAAGACTCAGCAATATTGCACAAAAGACTCAGAAGGAATCCTGAGCCATGGACTCCTAAACATACTCAAGCAGTCTAACTCATAAAGAGTAAGGTATGACAACTCCCTTGTCTTAACCTAACCAATCCTTCTTATCCGAAGGTGGTAGAGACAGATGCCTCCCATATAGGTTATGGTGGCATATTAAAACAAATTATTCCAGCTGATAAAGAAGAACTTGTTAGATTTACTTCTGGTAGCTCGCATGATGCACAAATTAATTATTCCACTGTTAAACAAGAAATTTTGGTAATAATTAAGTGCATTCATAAATTTCAAGATGATCTCTTAAATCAGAAATTTCTTTTAAGAGTTGATTGTTCTGTTGCGAAATCAATTCTGAAGAAAGATGTGAAGAATCTTACTTCCAAACAAATCTTTGCCAGATGGCAGGCGGAATTAAGCGCCTTTGATTTTGATATTGAACATATCAAAGGAGAATTAAACTCCTTACCTGATTTTCTAACCCCGGGAATTTTTTCAGGGTACAAATCATGTATAACCTCGAAAGGGGCAACCCACTCCCAATCAGAGGAAGTGGAAGTAAATCAAGAGGCCGAGGCCGCAAAAATCAAGAACGAGGAAATTCCTCCGAGAAGAAGGGCAAAGCCCCAGTGTCATATAAAGAGACAAATAAACAAGATAATAACTTTAAACTCTTACTTATCTTATTCACAACATCATAAAATACTTACAATAAACTCAAAGTACTGCAAACACACAAGCATGCAACCTTGAATACAAAGGAGAAAGCTCCAAAAACAAGTGATGCCTAAACAAAATAAAACAACTCCTTATATAGAAGGAGGAAACTAAAGTGGATTCTAAAAAATTTGAAATCCACCACAAATAATGAGATAAACCTCTATAATTGAGGCAACTAAGCTGAGTCATCTCTATTATTTAGATTGCTTTGAATGTTATCTTCATAATTGAGTTGATCTTGACTTTGTTGTCCGCTATCTCCATGATTGAGATTTGAAAGAGACTTTTGATGGGCTTGATCCCAAAGAATCTTTCTTTGTCTGAAAGCTTTAACTCTAATCCGATGAAGGCGGATACATTCGGCATCCCATGATTGTGATTTTATGGAAAATGGCCGACCAAAGATACTGTAGGTACCTTGATTGATATGACAAATAGGCCAGTTATGGGCCGGAGGATAAGATTTCCTCTGTTGCTTTTGGACGGACTTGGCCGATGAATCTTGAATAGATGTGTCTATCATAGTCATATCCATAAACAAATTATTTGCATTTAGATTTTGCTTCAAAGATACAAAACATAGCAATAATGTATTCGTCATCTTCCAGAGTTGATTGTCTGGTAATGATGCATGATCATTATGATCATACTCTTCTGTATTTGCTTCTTCTTCTTCTTCTTCTTCTTCTTCTTCTTCTTCTTCTTTGGCAGCAGATGATTCTAAGATAGAGATGTTGTCTTCTGTTGGTTGAGAGGATGTGCCTTCATTGCACTGAGTAATCATAGAATCCTTCAGTGATTCAAGTAATTTTTTCATGATATCTTTCTCTGACATATTCAGATAAATACTCCTTAATTGAGTTTTAAAAGTGCCAAATAAATTGGTGGAGTCATAATGGACTTCCAGGATTTTATGCAATCCAATAGCATTCTCATTTTGGAGAATAGCAGACTTAATTTCTGCAACTTTGTTATCAATATTGGGAAAATTTTTCCACCAACGAATATGAAAAGTCCGTAATAATATTGGAAGGACTTTATCTATAAAGCCTATAGTGAAATCCCATCTCCAAATCCTTGGTATAAAAAAAACATAAAGAAGATGAAGACATCACCATGATCAGGGAGTTGTTTAAACCCCAGAGCTTTAAGCTCAGGATTGAATTTAGTCCATTTTGTAAAAAGAACTTTAATGGGTTCTGGTAATATATCAAGAAGTGGCCCAAATTTGATCCACCATGCATATACCCAACTGGGTAGAGGTAATGACCTCTTGTAGACATCCTTTTCCCACTGGAAAAACTAGGAATGTCTATGGGAGGGATTTTGGTAATAAAAAGTATTATACCAAGAATCCATATAGTCCCAGTAATTGAATTCCTTATCATTAGGAAGATTAGCTACTTTAGCCAAATCAAAATTTTCCCATGTTGAGGGATGCATGAATTTTGAATCGTACATTTACTGTACGCTCTTGGGCTATCCCATTTAGCCACATTTGCAAGTGTATGATGCACTGCAAGTGAATTTAGATGAACCAAAATAGATTCAAATGAATACCATCGTTTTAATGCACGGATGGGACAGTAGGCTTCTCCAAGCCATTTCTGTAACATATCCCAGGAATCCAAGGTACCATCTAAGTCCTCTTTATTGAGGATCAAAATTGTATCCGTTGTAGGAAGAGTAATATACTCTGGTTCTGCTTCTAGTGTCTCTTTATACGACACTGGGGCTTCGCCCTTCTTGCCTGAGGAATTTCTTCGATCTTGATTTTTGCTGCCTCGGCCTCGGGATTGATTTCCACGTCCTCTGATTGGGAGTGGGTTGCCCTTGCAGGGGTTATACATGATTTTTACCTTGAAGAAATTCACAGGTTAGAAAATCAGGTAAGGAGTTTACTTATCCTTTAATATGTTCAATATCAAAATCAAAGACGCTTAATTCCGCCTGTCATCTCTCAAAGATTTGTCTGGAAGTAAGATTCTTCACATCCTTCTTAAGAATTGATTTGCAGCAGAACAATCAACTCTTAAAATAAATTTCTGATTTAATAAATCATCTTGAAATTTATGAATGCACTTAATTATTGCAAAAAATTCATGTTTCACAGTGGAATAATTAATCTGTGCAGCATGCCAATTACCAGAGGTAAATCTCATAAGTTCTTCTTGACCTGATGGGTTAACTTGTTTCAAAATGCCACCATAACCTAGATGAGAGGCATTAGTTTCTACAACCTTCGGATAAGAAGGGGTCAGGTTAAGACTAGGGAGTTGTCTAACCTTACTCTCTATGAGTTGGACTGCCTGAGTGTGTTTAGGAGTCCACGACTCAGGATTCTTTCTGAGTCTTTTGTGCAATATTGATGAGTCTTGTGCAAGATGGGGATAATAATCAGCAATATAATTGAGACTTCCTAGAAATCTCTGAAGTTGAGTTTTTTCCAATAATTCATCTGGAAATTTGGAAGCAAACTCAAAACTTCTAGCAATGAGAACTATTTGTCCCTTGTGAATATTGTGACCTAAAAATCTAACAGAGGTCTGAAACAATTTCTTTTTTGGTGCTGATATCACCAACCTATGTTTTCGAATAACTATTTTGAAAACATTTAATTGCTTAAAATGAGCATCTATAGATTATGAATAAACAAGGATATCATCAATATAAACAATTGTAAATTAAGAATAAGGAGCAAATATATCATTCATGATATTCTGAAATTCAGATGGTGCATTTTTCAAACCAAAAGGCATAACATTCCATTCAAAGTGACCAAAAGGGATAGTTGATGCAGTCTTATATTTATCCTTTTCATTGATTTAAATTTGCCAATATCCAGATTTCAAATCAAAATTTGAAAAGATTTTAGCAGAAAACAATCTGTCTAATAAATTATTTTCTTTGGGGGATAGGATATCGAATCCATCTCAAACAATCATTGAGTGGTTTATAATTAACCACGAATCTAGGAACAACTCGTTCCTTTTCTGCATTTTTATTGACATAAAAAGCAATACAACTCCATGGGGAGTAAGATTTTCTAATTAATTTTTTATCCAATATATTTTAGATTTCCTTTTTGCATAGGTCTAGTAAAGCAAGTTTCATTTGACTAGGCCTTGCTTTTGTTGGAATGGTTCTTTCATTGAACCCATCAATATATGGTAAAGACACAATATATTTATGTCGATCCCAAAAAGTTGTAGGTATGTCAAGACAATTTTTTTGGGAAAATATTTTTTGAAGAGAACTGATTTTCTCTTTAATCTCTGTGGTTTCCAGCTATTGTTCAAGAGTTAAAAATTGAATTTTTTTGTGCAGGAAACTCAGATGATGTTCTTTAACAATTCTCAATTCCGAAATCTCATTGATAAAACTGATTTGAGGTGGAGATTTGAAAGAGAAATATATAGGTTTTTTATTAACCTCTCCAAGAATTCCATGGTTGTCAATGCCTTTAATTGGCATAATTTTCTCTAGAAAAGGAGTGCCTAAGATAACATGTTGAGTCATATTTTTGACTAACAGAAAATCTGTAATGATGCACTGATCATTAGTGCAGATGGAGGCATTGTTTAATTTATACTTAATTTTCATTTTCTCTCCATTGGCATTGGCCAATGTTTGAGTGGTTTTCTCAAAGTATTGGGTTGGAATTAACCCTTCCTGGATGCAGTTTAAATCTGCTCCACTATCAATCAGAGCTGTCAATTTTGGTATGACAAGGTTCTGATCAATAACCAAATTAATAACAGTATGCCATATTTGATGGATGACTTTGGTGATTTGATTAAGAAAAGGATCCTCAGATTTCTTTTCTTGATACAAATCTTTTTGTTCACATTTTTGTTCAAGATTTTTATACAAGAATTTTAATTCTTTTAATTCAAGCTTGATTTCTTTAATCTCTCCTTGTAATGAGGAGATGGATATTGGTTGTTTTGAAGAATTAGATTTTTCACAACGACCAATAATTTCCTTCAAAGAATAAGGTTTGACTCCCTGAATGAGAGGTATCTTTGAAGAGGTTTGAAGTTGTTCAAGATATTCTTTAATTATATATCTTTTGGTCAGAGGATCTTCCTCATGATCAATGTTCTTAAGCATAAGTTGTTGTTCATTGATCAGAACATTAATCCGATGCATTTGTGCCACATATTGTAAATGTGAACAACTACAATCATGGTCTTCTTTTGATTGACTGGATGATACATAATCAATATCATCCTCTGAATCAGAATTTAAGAGAATTTTTGCCTATTCAAGTCTTAATCCTTCGTCAATTTGTAATTGATTTAATTTCTCTTTTGTTTTGCATCTATTTGAATAGTGGCCTAATTTACCACATTTATAACAGACAATTTCTTTTTGTCTAGAGGATTCCTTCTAGGAGGTGGTCTCAAATGAGGAGGTCTCCTAGGTTCATGATGAGTCTTATGATGAGATTGTTGTTTTGGATATTTCCTACTCTGGTGTGAATAGAGTTCCGGTCTGTTCGAGTTCCTACTCTTGTGTGAATAGGGTTCCTGTCTCTACAAATGAGAGACTTTACCTTTGCCCTTCCTTTAATTGGAAGGTGGTGGTCCTGTATCACAAGAAAATTGTTCACAGAATTCACCAAGCTCACGCTTTCTAGTAAGATTTTGTTTCTTCAGTTGAGCTTGAAGTTTTAAATCATTACATAAGGTTAGTCCTTCTTGTATGATAGAACTGGTAAGGAGACCATATGTATATTGATGGTAGTTTATAATTCCTACCTCATTACCTAACCTTTTTCGTACCTTTGTGGGAAAAAGAGTTGGTAATCCATCAATGAATTTAGCTTTCCAATATTCATTATTGGCATCTGGTCGTTGCATAACCTTAGTAAGGAAAACATCTTTATACCAACGAAACTAGCTAAGTGTTCTACATCTAAGATTTTGCAAAACCTCTCTTCCCTTATCAGATTGGGAAGTCAAATTGCCAATAAAATGATGAACAATACAGGAAATTAAGGTATAAATTGCATCGTCCTCACCTAAATAGGCTTGGTCAGATTCAGTTTTAACTACCTTTTTGGAATTATAAATTTTCTGTTGTTGTTCAGAAGGGGTTAGGATATTATTCCACCAGCCTTTGAGGGCTCTAGAAAACCCTGCAGTAAGTATTTCTGCAATTCCTTGATCGGAATTCTTATGTTGTCGATATATTGTACAATACATAAGCATGCGGCGATAATGTTCTAATATCTGATATCCAGATAATCCATCTATATTCCATTCATAAATGGATTTTCCGTCATAAGCTTTTTTATCTAAATACACATTCTCTTCATACAATAGGTCCCGAGGTGTAGGCCTATGATAATAGAGTTTGTGACTTAGATCCCAACGTTGAGTAGATTGTTTTGCATAATCTAATTTCTGCATACTTAGGTCTTGTATCATTTCTTGAAGAATTTCTTCAATCTGAGTGACATTGGTTAAACCTAAATCTTTGAGATTAGAGTTTTGACCAATATCAGAATCAGAATATGCTGAAGGAGTTAAATCCTCAGTATTTTGAGATGAAAAATCCTCTTCAATATCCTGATATTCAAGGATCTGAATACTTTGAAGAATCTCAACAGCTTTTGCTTCTTTGCTTTTTTCAACCGAACTTCAGAAAGATTCAGTCTACCAAGCCTAGATAATAATTCATCAATAACTTCGAAATTATTATCCAATTTAAAGTTCCTAATGGCAACAGGTGGTTTGATAAGGGATAAGGGTTTTATTGTCCCTAGGTAGAGGTAATTTTCGAGAAGATAACTAATAAGGATTCTGACAATATTTCTCAGAATTACCTTTATCCAATAAATCTTCAATACGAATTAGTTGTTGACCAATTGTTTTGAGATTTAAATTGGTAAAATTGTTTTGTCTCCTGATTTGCGCCATGGGATTTGAGGTAGCTTCAGGATTGAAAAAATCAACTGCCTCAACATAATCAGGTGATTTACCTGAGGGGCTTGGAAATTCAAGCTTTAACGGATCAGTTGGAGGATGAACTGATCGGATGGTGATGCCCGATTGAAGCTGCCATTCTTTCGTTAAGGTAGAAAGAGTGGAATCTGTTCAAGAAACTAATGGTCGTTTCTCCATTTGTTTCAATCTAAAATGCATCAACCAATCAACAAAAGACATAATTACCTTATTTGTTTCCAAATATAGATAAAAATCGTTTGAAAATTCCATGCGTTGTGCTTCCCCATAGGTTTCATAAACCCATCTTTGAAACCAAGATTGTTGGGGTGAAAGAATTCAGCTTTAATGGCTGCTCTATCCACCACAAAAGGGGGTGGATCCTGGTCAATCTATTGAGGTGTAAAAATCATAATCACATATTGAAACCAATCATTTCACTGGGAGTGGGAGAAGTTCGCTCATGCTCCCTTTCAGTATAGACACCATGAGGGATTTGGGTGTCTGATATGTGGATTCCTTACAGGATTGTTGATCATCTACTTCTTGTAGGTGGGAGGTCTGGCCTACATCCGAGAATCTGGATGACGGTGGTAAAGAGACTCGGTAGGGAGTCTTAGGTTTAAATTAATTACCACATCTCCATCGATGGATTGAAGAACTTGATCAATATCCTGATTAATCAGGAGTCTTGGAGGAACAGCCTGGGGAATGGTCCAGTTGGCAGGGAAATGAATTTCCTCCCAATTGATCATGCGTGGAGTGGCAACATTTGCACTCATGAGATCAGTCTTGATTAATACTATCTTACCCTGATCTGGTAAGTGTAATACCTTAAGGACTAAGGTATTCATAATTTTTAAATGAATCCTTGCAATAACTGCAATGGTTTCAATTCCAAGAATGAAATTATATCCCTGTGTTAGAATCCTCAACTGGAGGATTTCTAACAGATTCCTATTTGTTAAAGATAGGGTGAGGTTTGGATGGACATTAAAATAAACGGGTCCCCTACTAAGTCTCGTTTCCACAATACCCATTAATGAGGGTTTCCAATCCAAACATCTACCATCACGAAGGATGGCTTGTAAACATGTATTCATCCCTAATAATGTCAAGGGTTTGAACGCAATTTGTATGCATCCAATATGCATATATTTTTTTCTCAGTATCTACAAGATACTTATTGAGATCTGTTAACTCTAATAATTTCAGAGTTGAATCTTGAGTTTCAAGATTAATTGTTTGTTCCGTGGTTTTAATTCCCATGGTACTAGAAAGGGTGAAAGTTCCTTTCTTGTATATTGATGTTGATTTAATGGATGAGATTGTCCAATCATTTAATTGTTGTTGAACTTTATATTCAACAAGAGAAGCATTCTTTATTGATCCAGTAATCCTACTACCGGATGCCATTGTTTGAAAAAAATTAAAATTTAAAACAATTTAAACTAAAATGAAAGTAAACTAAATTACACTACACTACAATTAGAGTGGTAAAAGATATCCAGAAGGAGGAATATCCTTGTATGAAGTAAACATATTATAAATTGATTATATCGAAATCATGAACGAAGAAAACTATTATTCATAATATCATAATTAATTCATTGTTCATCATCTTCTTGATCAGATACACGTCTGTCAACGATTTAAGAGTATTGTGGCCTTCAATGCCTACCTCGGCAACACGGCCTAACTCAACGCGACTTGGGTGACCTCCCATATCTTAACAAGAACGAAGATGAATAGTAAAATCATTATAACATTGCTAAGTAAGTTAACTCTCCTGATGATTAAGAAAGAAAAAGGAATGAAATTAGAAGGGAAGAAAGAAAGAAAAAGATAAAGAAAGAAACATGAATGAAAGAAACAGAAAGAATGAAAGAAAGAAAGAAGAAAGAAAGAATGAATGAATGAAGAAAGAAAAAAACAACAATGAAAGAGAGAAAGAGGAAAGAACAAATAAAAAGGTATATAGAAAGAAAAAAGAAATAAGAAAAAAAAGAAAGAAAGAAAGAATCATGATAGAAATTGACAAATAAACAAGAAAGAAAGAAGACAAAAAGAAAAAAATAAAGAAAGAAACAAGAAAGAAAGAAAAATAAAGAATGAAAGAAACAAACAAGAAAGAATTAATGAATGAATGAAAGAAGAGGGAAAAAACAAGGAAGAAAAAATAAAAAGGGCATATAGAAAAAAAAAGAGAAAAAAAAATGAATCAAGATAGAAACAAAAAAACAAACAAATAAGTCAGAAAGAAAGAGCAAGAAAGAAAGAAGAAAGAAATAAGAAATGAAAAAAAAGGAAGAAACAAAGAATGAAGACAAAGAGAAAGAACGAATAAAAAAAATAAAGAAGCAATAAAAGACTAAAGAATGAAAGAAATAAAGAAAGATAGAAAGAAGAGAGAAAGATATATAGAAAGAATATGAAAGGAACTTAAAAATAATAAAAAAATCAAGAAACAAGATACATAGAAAGATGAAAATAAACAAGAAAGAAAAAACAAGAGAGGAAGAAAGAAAGAAATAAGACAAAGAAAGAAAAGCAAAAGAAGAAAATGATAGAAGAAAAAGGAAAGAATCAAGAAAGAAAGAAGCAAGAAAGATTAAAGAAAGAAAGATAGAAATAAGGATTAAACAAAGAAGAAAGAAATAAATAAAAATAAGAAAGAAGGAAAAAACCAAACAAAGACAAAAGATTAAGAAATCAATAAAAAAAGTTTAAAAAAGGAAGAACACATGATAGAAAGAAAGATGAAAATAAACAAGAAAGAAAGAAGAAGAGAGGAAGAAAGAAAGAAAGAAAGAAAGAAATAGACAGGAAGAAAGAAACAAAAAAATAAGAAAGAGAGAAGAAAAAGAAAGAAATTAGAAACAATGAAAGAAAGTTGAAGAAATGAAGAAAGAAATGGGAAAAAAGTACAAACGCAACAGGGGAAAAAGTACGAGTGAAACATAGAAAATGAAAGGAAGAAACAAAAAAGAGAGAAAGAGAGAAAGAAGAAATAAAAAAACAATAAAGAAAAATAAAAAAATAAAGCAAGAAACTAGAAAGAAAGAAACGTTGAAGGAATAAAAAAAGAAATAAGGCACATTGAAAGAAATTAAAAAGAGGAAAAGAAGAAGAAAGAAAAGAATCAAGATAGAAATAAACAAACAAGAAATAAATAAAAAATAATTAAAATTAAAGAAGAGTGAAACATACAAAAAAAAAAAAAAGAAGGAATGAACAAAAAAGAAAGAATGAAGAAGGAAGTAAGAAACAAGAGAGAAAGAAGGAAAAAAAGAAAGCAATATAGAAACAAGAAATATTCTTTGTTTCTTTGTTTTTCTTTTTTTTCATTCATTTATTATTTATTTATTCTTTATTTTTCTTACTTTTTTATTTGGTTCTTGTTCTTTCTTGCTCTTAATTCCTTCTTTCTACTTTCTTTCCTTTCCTTCTTTTTTTATTTCTTTTTTCCTTTATTTCTTCATTTTCATTCTTGTTTTTTTTCTTGATTCTTTCTTTCTTTCTTTCCTTTTGTTTTTCTTTCTTTCTTTCTTCTTTGTTTGTTTCTTTTTTTTCTTTCTTTTTCTTTTTCTTCGTCATTCTTTCTTTCTTTGACTTCCTTGTTTTTCCTTTCTTTTTTCTTCCATCCTTTACTTCTCTTCATCTTTCTTACCCTCTCCTTATTTTTCTTTTTGATTTATTTCTTCTTTTATTCTTTTTTCGTTCTTCCTTATTTCTTTCTTATTTTCTTATTTTCTTCTTTTCGTCTTTGTTTCTATCTTTCTTTCTTTTTCATTTTTTTTCTTTCTTATTCTTTTCACTTCCTTTTTCCTTTTTTCCTTTATTTCTATGTTCTTTCTTTATCTCTTCTTTCATTCTTTATTTCCTTTTTCTTTCTTTCTTTCTTTCTTCTTTCTATCTTCGATTTCTTGTTTCTTTCTTTCTTTACTTCTTCTTTCCATATTTCTCTCTTAATTCTAACTTCCTTCTTCCATCTTTCTTTTTTTCTATCTTCTTTCGTTACTGTTTGTTTGTTTCTTTCTTCTTTCATTCTAATTCTTTCTTTCTTTATTCTTGCTTTCTTATTTCTGTCTTAATTTTTTATTTCTTCTTATTTTCTTCTTTATTATTTCTTTCTATGTACATGATTTCCTTATTCGTTCCTTCTAGTTTCTTTCTTTCTTCTTTCTTTCTTTCTTTCTTTCTCTTTCTTCTTTCTTCTTTCTTTATTTCTTCGTTTTCTCTTTCGTTCTATTTTGTTTGGTTCTTTCATTGTTTATGTTTCTTTCATTCTTTCTAATTTCTTTATGTCATTCTTCTTTTTTCTTTCTTTCTTTCTTCCTTTCTTCTTTCTTTCTTTCTTTCATTTTTCTATCTTTATTTCTTGTTTCTTTCTTCTTATTTCTATGTTGCTCCTCTTTCTTCTTCTTTCCTTCTTTCTTATTTATTTCAATTTGCTTAATTTCTTTATGTATTCCTTCTTGTTACTTTCTTTCATGTTTCTTTCTTTCTTTCTCTCTTTTTTTCTTGTTTCTTTTTTTCTTTGTTCTCTCTTTCGTTCTTTTTTCCTTGTTTCTTTCTTCACTTATTCAACTTTCTTTCATTATTTTGATTTTTTTCTTTCTTTCTTATTTTTTCCATATTCCTTGCTTTCTTCTTCTTTCTTTCATTCTTTCTGTCTTCTTTCTTTCTTTATTTCTTTTTGTTTCTTATTTTCTTTCTTCTTTCTATCTTTATTTCTTGTTTCTTTCTTTATTCTTTCTTTCTTCTTCTTTTCTTCTTTCTTATTTCTTTCTATCTGGCTGATTTCTTTATTAATTCCTTCTTGTTTCTATCTTTCTTCTTTATTTCTTTCTTTCTTCATTTCTTTAACTTTCTTTCATTCTTTCTAATTTCTTTACGTCATTCTTCTTTATTCTTTCTTTCTTTCTTCCTTTCTTCTTTCTTTCTTTCTTTCATTTTTCTATCTTTATTTCTTGTTTCTTTCTTCTTATTTATATGTTGCTCCTCTTTCTTCTTCTTTCCTTTTCTTATTTATTTCAATATGCTTAGTTTCTTTATGTATTCCTTCTTGTTACTTTCTTTCATGTTTCTTTCTTTCTTTCTTTCTTTCTTTCTTTCTTTCTTGTTTCTTTTTTTCTTTGTTCTCTCTTTCGTTCTTTTTTCCTTGTTTCTTTCTTCATTTATTCAACTTTCTTTCATTATTTCGATTTTTTTCTTTCTTTCTTATTTTTTCCATATTCCTTGCTTTCTTCTTCTTTCTTTCATTCTTTCTATCTTCTTTCTTTCTTTCTTTCTTTTTGTTTCTTTCTTCTTTCTATCTTTATTTCTTGTTTCTTTCTCTATTCTTTCTTTCTTCTTCTTTTCATCTTTCTTATTTCTTTCAATGTGGCTGATTTCTTTATTAATTCTTTCTTGTTTTTTTCTTTCTTCTTTCTTTCTTTCTTTCTTTTTCTTTCTTCTTTCTTTCTTTATTTGTTCTCTCTTTCGTTCTTATTTGTTTCTTTCTTTCATTGTATATGTTTCTTTCATTATTTTTTCCTTGTTTCTTTCTTCATTTCTTCAACTTTCTTTCATTCTTTCTTTTTTCTTATTTCTTTCTTATTTTTTTCTTTCTTCCTTTCTTCTTCTTCCTTTCTTTTTTCCTCTCTTCTTATTTATTTCTTGTTTATTTTCATCTTTCTTTCTATTTTTTTGTTGCTTTTTTCTTTTATTTTATTTTATTTTTCTTATTCTTTCTAGAAAGAATCAAGAAAAAAAAAGATTGGATTGAGTCCATTTTACAAAATGAACCTTAATTGGTTTTGGTAAGATTGAAATGGGTGGCCCAAATTTGTTCCACCATGCAAATACCCAACTAGGTAGAGGTAATGACCTCTGATAGACATTCTTTTCCCACTGGAAAAACCAGGAATGTCTATGGGAGGAATTTGGCAATAAAAGGTATTTTACCAAGAATCTATATAGTCCCAATAATTGAATTCCTTATCATTAGGAAGATTAGCTGTACATGAATCTTTGAATCATACATTTACCTGATGTTGAGGGATACATGAATCTTTGAATCATACATTTACTGTACGCTCTTGGGCTATCCCATTTAGCCACATTAGACAGTGTATGATGCACTACTATAGAATTTAAATGAACCAAAATAGATTCAAATGAATACCATCATTTTCCTGCACGAATAGGATAGTAGGCTTCTCCAAGCCATTTATGTAACATCTCCCAGGGATCCAAGGTACCATCCAAGTCCTCTTTATTGATGATCAAAATTGTATCCCTTTTCAGAAGAGTAATATACTCTGGTTCGGCTTCAAGTGTCTCTTTATACGACATTGAGGCTTTGCCCTTCTTCTGAGAGGAATTTCCTCGATCATGATTTTTGCGGCCTCGGCCTCTAGATTGATTTTCACGTCCTCTGATTGGGAGTGGATTGCCCCTTCCGGGGTTATACATGATTTTGACCCTGGAGAAATTCATAGGTTAGAAAATCAAGTAAGGAGTTTAATTCTCCTTGGATATGTTCAATATCAAAATCGAAGGCGCTTAATTCCGCCTGCCATTTGGCAAAGATTTGTTTGGAAGTAAGATTCTTCACATCCTTCTTAAGAATTGATTTTGCCGCAAAATAATCAACTCTTAAAAGAAATTTTTGATTTAATAAATCATCTTGAAAATTATGAATGCACTTAATTATTGCCAAAATTTCCTATTTAACAATGGAATAATTAATTTGTGCATCATGCCAGTTACCAGAGGTAAATCGAACAAGTTCTTCTTTACCAGTGGGGTAAATTTGTTTTAATATGCCACCATAGCCGATATGGGAGGCATCTGTCTCTACCACCTTCAGATAAGAAGGGTTAGTGAGGTTAAGACAAGGGAGTTGTTTAACCTTACTTTTAATTAATTGGACTGCATGAGTATGTTTAGGAGTCCATAGCTCAGGATTTTTTCTGAGTCGTTTATGCAATATTGCGGAATCTTGTGCAAGATGAGGATAATAGTCCGCAATATAATTGAGACTTCCTAGAAATCTCTGAAGTTGAGTTTTCTCCAGTAATTCATCAGGAAACTTGGAAGCAAACTCAATAATTCTATCAATGGGAACTATTTTTCCCTTATGAATATTGTGACCTAAAAATCTAACAGAGGTCTGAAACAATTTCATTTTCGGTGCTGATATTACCAACCCATGTTTTCTAATAACTGTTTTGGAAACATGTAAATGCTTAAAATGAGCATCAATAGATTCTGAATAAACAAGGATATCATCAATATAAACAATTTTAAACTCAGAATAAGGAACAAATATATCATTCATGATATTCTGAAATTCAAATGGAGCATTTTTCAAACCAAAAGGAATAACATTCCATTCAAATTGACCAACAGGGACAGTGAATGTAGTCTTATATTTATCCTTTTCATTAATTTGAATTTGCCAATATCCATATTTCAAATCAAATTTAGAAAAGATTTTAGTAGAAAACAATCTGTCTAATATTTTTTTTTTTGTTTGAGATAGGGTATCGAATCCATCGCAAACAATCATTGAGTGGTTTATAATTAACCACTAATCTAGGAACACCTCGTTCCTTCTCTGCATTTTTATTGACATAAAAAGCAATACAACTCCATGGGGAGTAAGATTTCCTAATTAATTTCTTATCCAAGAGATTTTGGATTTCCTTTTTGCAAAGATCTAGTAAGGCATGTTTCATTTTTCTAGGCCTGACTTTTGTAGGAATGGTTCTTTCATTGAACCCATCAATATATGGTAAAAACACAATATATTTATGTCTATCCCAAAAAGTTGTAGGAATGTCACTACAAATTTCTTGGGAAAATACTTTCTGTAGAGAACTAATTTTCTCTTTGATCTCTATAGTTTCCAGCTGTTGTTCAAGAGTTAAAAATTGAATTTCTTTATGCAGGAAACTAAGATGATGTTCTTTAACATTTCTCAATTCTGAAATCTCATTGATGAAACTGATTTGAGGTGGAGATTTGAAAGAGAAATATATAGGTTTATTATTAACCTGTCCAAGAATTCCATGGTTATCAATGCCTTTAATGGGCATAACTTTCTCCAAAACAGGAGTACTTAATATGACTTGTTGAGTCATATTTTTTACTAACAAAAAGTCTGTAATAATGCACTGATTATTAGTGCATATGGAGGCATTGTTTAATTTATATTTAATTTTCATTTTGTCTCCATTGGCATTGGCCAATGTTTGAGTAGTTTTCTCAAAGCATTGGGTTGGAATCAACCCTTCCTGGATGCAGTTTAAGTTTGCTCCACTATCAATCAGAGTTGTCAGTTTAAGAATGACAAAGTTCTTATCAATAACCAAATTTATAATAGTATGCCATCTTTGATGGATGACTTTGGTGATTTGATTAAGAAAAGAATCATCAGATTTCTTTTCGTGATGCAAACCTTTTTGTTCATATTTTTGTTCAAGCTTTTTATATAACGATTTTAATTCCTTTAATTCAAGCTTGATTTCTTTAATTTCTCCTTGTAATGAGGAGATGGATACTGGTTGTTTAGAAGAATTGGTTTCTTCATAACGACCATTAATTTCCTTCAAAGAATAAGGTTTAACTCCTTGGATGGGAGGTATCTTTGAAGTACTTTAAATTTGTTCAAGATATTCTTTGATTATATATCTTTTGGTTTGAGGATCTTCCTCTTGATCAATGGTCTTAAGCATATTTTGTTGATCATTAGTAAGAACATTAATCTGATGCATTTGTGCCACAGATTGTAGATGAGAACAGCCACAATCTTGGTCTTCTTCTGATCTACTGGATGAGGCATAATCAATATCATCCCCAAAATCAGAATTTAAGAGAATTTTAGCCAACTAGATTCTCAATCCTTCATCTATTTGAAGTTGGTTAAGTTTCTCTTTGGTTTTGCATCTATTCGAATAGTGGCCTAATTTATCACATTTGTAACAGACAATTTTCTTTTTTTCTGGAGGATTTCGTCTATGAGGTGGTCTCTGACGAGGAGTAGGTCTCTGATGAGGAGGTCTCCTAGGTTCCTGACGAGTCTTTTGATGATACTGTCTTTTTGGATATCTTCTACTCGGGTGTGAGTAGGGTTCCTGTCTCCTAGAATGAGAGACTTTACCTTTTCCCTTCCTTTGATTGGAAGGTGGTGGTCCTGTGTCACAAGCAAATTGTTCACAGAATTCACCAAGCTCATGTTTTCCAGTAAGATTTTGCTTCTTCAGCTGAGCTTGAAGCTTTAAATCATTACATAAGGTCAATCCTTCTTGGATGATAGCACTGGTAAGGAGACCATATGTTTATTGATGGTAGTTTATAATTCCTACCTCATTACCTAACCTTTTTCTTAACTTACTGGCAAAAAGAGTTGGTAAGCCATCAATAAATTTAGCTTTCCAATATTCATTAATGGCATCTTGTCTTTGCATAACCTTAGTGAGGAAAACATCCTTATACCATCTAAAATGGCTAATTTTTAGGGATTGTTAACTATTTTGGTTTTTATATATTAGGTTTTGCAATCATCGGTAAAGGGGGAGGCGGGGGATGTTTAACTAAGTGTTAACTCCCAATCCAAAAGTCATTTCTAACAAAAATATAGCCCGTTACACATGATTGATCGATCAATCACTTTACATTGATCTATGATTGTTTGGTCAGCTATTTGTAAATGGCTTGTTTGGCTCAGGTAGATTTACCACCGCACGTCCACTTGAGAATTTAATGAGCATTTGTTGTTCTCTTTAAAATTTTTGGATCCTTTTGTCATTTTCATCTTTAACATGTTTCAAGCGTGCATATCCATATTTAAAACATCTTAGGATCAATTAGAAATCTATTTCATATAAAACTCCAAGCTATTTGGGGTTGTGTTAGTGAAATTTTCCAAACATGGATAACAAAACCTTTGTGATCATTTGTGGTGTGTGAATAATTTTTTTTACTTACATTTATAATTGTTTTTATTTTTTTTCCATAGATAAACTCTAAATTTTTATTTCGTTGCGATCTATTGGCCAAATCTTTTTGTATATGAGAAAAACAGAAAATGAAAACTCAAGTTTGGATTTAAAAACAAAAATTGACATCTAAAATGGAAATGCACAAATGTAGAGAGAGAAAATTCAAAAAAGTCTCCCTAATTTTTTGGTATTGTAAGCTCATTTAGTTTTTATATATTAGGTTTTGCAATCATCGAAGGGGTGGCGGGGAATTTTTAACTGAGTGTTGACTCCCAATCCCTAAGTCATTTCTTACAAAAAGATACCCCATTACGCATGATTGATTGATCAATCACTTTACAATGATCTATGATTGTTAGGTCAGCTTTTTTTAAATGGCCAAAAAATGGCTTGTTTGGCTCGGGTAAATACGCCACTGTACGTTCACTTGAAAATTTAATGAGCATTTGTTGTTCTCTTTAAAAATTTTGGATCCTTTGGTTATTTGCATATTTAACATGTTTTAAGCCTGCATATCCATATTTTCAACATGTTAGGATCAATTAGAAATCTCTTTCTTATAAAATTCCAAGTTTTTAGGGGTTGTAATAGTGGAATTTACAAAACATGGATAACAAAACTTTAGTGTTCATTTGTGGTGTGTGAAAAAAATTTATTTACTCACATTTATTATTGTTTTTAAATTTTCCCATACATAAACTCTAAAATTTCTATGTTTTGTGATATATTTATCTTTTTGTTTATGAGAAAAAACGGAAAGTGAAAACTCAAGTTTGGATTTGAAAACAAAATTTAAAATCTAAAATGGAAATGCACAAATGTAGAGAGATAATTTTAAAAAGTCTATGTAATTTTAAGGGATTGTAAACTCTTTTAGTTTTTAGATATTTTATTTTGAAATCATCGAAAAAGGGGGAGGCAGGGAATTTTTAAGTGAGTGTTGACTCCCAATACCTAAGTCATTTCTTACAAAAATATAGCCCATTATGTATATTCATCGATCAATCACTATACAATGATCTATGATTGTTAGGTCAGATTTTTTTAAATGGGCAAAAAATGGCTTGTTTGGCTTGGGTAAATATGCCACCGCACGTTCACTTGAGAATTTAATGAGCCCCTTTAAAATTTATTTATCATTTGGTCATTTGCATCTTTAACATGTTTCAAGCATGCATATCTATATTTAAAACATGTTAGGATCAATTAGAAATATCTTTCTTATAAAATTCCAAGCTATTAGGGGTTCTACTAGTGGAATTTCCCAAACATGGATAACAAAACTTTTGTGTTCATTTGTTGTGTGTGAATAAATTTTCTTTAATTACATTTATTATTATTTTAAATTTTTTCCATACATAAACTCTAAAATTTTTATTTTGTTGTGATCTATTTGCCTTATTTTTTTGTTTACAAGAAAAATTGAATGTGAAAACTCAAGTTTGGATTTAAAAAAAAAATTGACATCTAATATGAAAATGCATCAATGGAGAGAGAAAATTCCAAAAAGTCTGTAATTTTTAGGGATTGTAAACTCTTTTAGTTTTTATATATTTGGTTTTTGCAATCATTGAAAAAGGGGGAGGCGTGGAATTTTTAAGTGAGTGATGACTCACAGTCAATAAGTCATTTCTTACAAAAATATAGCCCATTATGCATGATTGATCTATCAATCACTTTACAATGATCTAGGATTGCTTGGTCAACTTTTTGTAAATGGGCAAAAAATGGCTTGCTTGGCTCGGGTAAATATCCTACTCCACGTTCACTTGAGAATTTAATTAGCATTTTTTTCTTTAAATTTTTTTTATCCTGAGCTCATTTGCATCATTAACATGTTTCAAGCTTGCATTTCAATATTTAAAACATGTTAGGATCAATTAGAAACCCCTTTCTTATAAAATTCCAAGCTATTAGGGGTTGTCCTAGTGGAGTTTCCCAAACATGGATAAAAAAACTTTGGTGTTCATTTTTGGTGAGTGAATAAATTGTCTTTATTTACATTTATTATTGTTTTTTATTTTTTCCATACATAAACTCAAAAATTTTCATTTTTTGTTGATCTGCTTGCCTTATCTTTTTGTTTACAAGAAAAAGAGAAAGTGAAAACTCATGTTTTGGATTTAAAAAAATTACATCTAAAATGGAAATGCACAATTGTAGAGGGAGTTAATTTGAAAAAAGTCTCTGTAATTTTTAGGGATTGTAAGGTCTTTTAGTTTTTATTTATTAGGTTTTGAAAACATCGGAAAAGGGGGAGGTGGCAGATGATTAACTAAGTGTTGACTCCCAATCAATAAGTCATTTCTTAAAAAAATATGGCCCATGACAAATGATTGATCGATCAAACACTTTACAATGATCTATGATTGTTAGGTCAGCTTTTAGTAAATGGGCAAAAAATGGCTTGTTTAGCTCGGGTAAATATTCCATCGCACGTTTACCCGAGAATTTAATGAGAATTTATTGGTCTTTTTAAAAGTTTTGATCCTTAGGCCATTTGCATCTTTACCATTTTTCAAGCATGCTGTTATGGACTCAATAGCACACCGACTCACTCAGATGAGGACAAACATTACTCATCGAGTCACCTACTTTTACTTTCATTATTTATGTTGCTTTTAGTTTCAATTTTCATTGATGATGTAATAAGGCCTGGACGTAGGGGTATAGTGGGGATTTATAACCCTAAACTATCATGATGTGAAATACCCTATTTAAGGGGTAAGGAAGGAGAAATAAAGAAAGTTTAAAATTAGATTAAATTAGGGTAAATAGGTTCTCTTGCTGAGCTCCCTGCCTATGGTTCTTGGTGAGAACTTGCACTGTTTGGTTGCTGAGTTCATTGGGTTATCTGAGGTGATCGTGAGAGGAAGGAGACAAGGGTTAAGCACCCTATTCTAAGAAGAAGGAGGTTCTTACCTCTTCCACGGAAATTCTAGAAGGGGAGAAGGGTTGGCGTGAGTCAACTAGGAAGGAGGACGAATTCTGGTTGCTGGACTGGTGTTTATGTCAATAGGTAATTCTAAATCTTTTGCTCCAAGTATCGAAGATTAGAATTCTGTTTTCTTTTTATGTAAGGGACCAGTAGTGCATGGTAGAGGAAACCCTACTCTTGACGTGAGTCCTAAGAAAGGGGTTTCTCACGTTGAGGCCTTAAGGAGCTCATTGATTCTCTGGTTTCATTCATAATTAAAAAAAGGAAACTCCTTTTCAAGGAAAACAAATTCAGCAAAGAGAAAAGATTGTTCTTGGCTCATTACAGTGATTAAACCCTCTTAACGTGCTGGATTCATCAATACCTCGTCGAGTTACTAGATCCATGGCTAGGGACCATAACACATGCACATCCATATTTAAAACAGGGTAGGATCAATTAGAAATCTCTTTCTTATAAAATTCCAAGCTATTAGGGGTTGTACTAATGGAATTTTCCAAACATGGATAACAAAACTTTTGCGTTCCTTTGTAGTGTGTGAATAAATTTTCTTGACTTACAGTTATTTATGTTTTTAATTTTTTTCATACATAAACTCTAAAATTTTATTTTGTTGTGATCTATATGCCTTGTCATTTTGTTTACATGAAAACGGAAAGTGAAAACTCAAGTTTGGATTTAAAAATAAAAATAAACAACTAAATGGGAATACAAAAATGTAGAGAGAGATAAATAGAAAAAGTCTCTGTAATTTAAGGGGATTGTAAAATCTTTTAGTTTTTATATATTAGGTTTTTCAATCATCAAAAAAGGGGGAGGTGGGGGATTTTTTACTGAGTATTGACTCCCAATCCATAAGTAATTTCTTACAAAAATATAGCCCATTATGCATGATTTATCGATCTATCACTTTACAGTGATTGTTAGGTCAGCATTTTGTAAATGGGCGAAAAATGGTTTGTTTGGTTCGGGTAAACATGCCACCGCACGTTCATTTGAAAATTTTATGAGCATTTGTTGTTCTCTTTAAAAGTTTTGGATCCTTTGGTCATTTGCATCTTTAACATGTTTAAAACATGCATATCCATATTTAAAACATCTTATGATCAATTAGAAATATCTTTCTTATATATTTCCAAGCTATTAGGTGTTGTACCAGTAGAATTTTCCAAACTTGGATAACAAAACTTTTGAGTTCATTTGTGTGTGTGAATAAATTTTCTTTACTTACATTTTTTTTTTTTTTATTTCGTCCACATAAAAACACTAAAATTTTCATTTTGTTGTGAACTATTTGCGTTATATGTTTCTTTACGAGAAAAAGGGAAAGTGAAAACTCAAGATTGGATTTAAAAAAAAAATACATCTAAAATGGAAATTCACAAATGTAGAGAGAGATAATTTCAAAAAGTCATTTTAATTTTTAGGGATTTTAAACTCTTTTAGGTTTTATATATTAGGTTTTGCAATTATTGGAAAAAGGGGAGGCGGGGGATTTTTAATTGAGTGTTGACTCCGAATCCATAAGTCATTTCTTACAAAAATATAGACTGTTACACATGATTGATCGATCAATCAATTTAAATTGATCTATGATTGTTATGTCAACTAGTTGTAAGTGGGTAAAAAAAGGTTTGATTGGCTGTGGTAAATATGCCACCGCACGTTCACTTGAGAAGTTCATGAGCATTTGTTGTACCCTTTAAAATTTATTGATCCTTTGGTCATTTTTATCTTTAACATGTTTCAGGCATGCATATCCATATTTAAATATGTTAGGATCAATTAGAAATATCTTTCTTATAAAATTCATAGCTATTAGGGGTTGTACTAGAGGAATTTCCCAATCATGAATAACAAAACTTTTGTGTGCATTTTTGGTGTGTGAATAAATTTTTATTACTTACATTTATTATTATTTTTAATTTTTTCTATACATAAACTCTAAATTTTTTATTTTTTTTGGGATCTATTTGCCTTATCTTTTTGTTTACGAGAAAAACTAAATGTGAAAACTCAAGTTTGGATTTAAAAACAAAAATTGACATCTAATATGAAATGGACAAATGGAGAGAGAAAAATCCAAAAAGTCTTTAATTTTTAGGGATTGTAAACTCTTTTATTTTTTATATATTTGGTTTTTGCAATCATCATAAAAGGGGGAGGTGGGGGTTTTTTTAGTGAGTTTTGACTCCCAGTCAATAAGTCATTTGTTACAAAAATATAGCCCGCTATGCATGATTGATCGATCAATAACTTTACAATGATCTAGGATTACTTGGTCAGCTTTATGTAAATGGGCAAAAAATGGCTTGCTTGGCTAGGGTAAATATCATACTCCACGTTCAATTAAAAAGTTAATTAGCATTTTTTTCTTTACAAGTTTTGGATCCTGAGGTCATTTGCATCAGTAACATGTTTCAAGCTTGCATTTCCCTATTTAAAACATGTTAGGATGAATTAGAAATCACTTTCTTATAAAATTCCAGGCTATTATAGGTTGTCTTTGTGGAGTTTCCCAAACATGTATAAAATAACTTTAGTGTTCATTTGTGGTGAGTGAATAAATTTTCTTTACTTACATTTATTATTTTTTTTTTAATATTTTCCATACATAAACTCAAAATTTTTCATTTTGTTTGCCTTATCTTTTTGTTTACGAGAAAAATGGAAAGTGAAAACTCATGTTTGGATTTAAATAATAAATTGACATATAAAATGGAAATGCACAAATGGAGAGAAAGATAATTCGAAAAAGTCTATGTAATTTTTAGGGATTGTAAGCTCGTTTAGTTTTTATATATTAGGTTTTGCAATCATTGGAAAAGGGGGAGGCGGGGGATTTTTAACTAAGTGTTGACTCCCTATCAATAAGTCATTTCTTACAAAAAAATATAGCCCATTATGCATGGTTGATCGATCAAACAATTTACAATGATATATGATTGTTAGGTCAACTTTTAATAAATGGGTAAAAAATGGCTTTTTTAGCTCGGGTAAATATTCCACCGCACATTCACTTGAGAATTTAATGAGAATTTATTGTTCTTTTTTAAAGTTTTAATCCTAAAGTCATTTGCATCTTTAACATTTTTCAAGCATGCATTCCCCATATTTAAAACAGGGTATGATCAATTAGAAATTTCTTTCTTATAAAATTCCAAGTTATTAGGGGTTGTACTAGTGGAATTTTCCAAACATGGATAACAAAACTTTTGTGTTCATTTGTTGTGTGTGAATAAATTTTCCTTACTTAAATTTATTTATTTTTAAAATTTTTTCCATACATAAACTCTAAAATTTTTATTTTGTTGTGATCTATTTGCCTTATCTTTTTGTTTTCAAGAAAAAGGGAAAGTGAAAACTAAAGTTTGGATTTAAAAAAAAATAAACATCTAAAATGGGAATGCACAAATGTAGAGATAGATAAATAGAAAAAGTCTCTGTAATTTAAGAGGATTGTAAACTCTTTTAGTTTTTATGTATTAGGTTTTGCAATCATCGAAAAAGGGGGAGGCAGGGGATTTTTAACTGAGTGTTGACTTCCAATCTATAAGTAATTTCTTAAAAAAATATAGCCCGTTACGCATGATTTATCGATCAATCACTTTACAATGATCTATGATTGTTAGGTTAGCTTTTTGTAAATGGGAAAAAAGTGGCTTGTTTGGCTCGGGGAAATATGCCACCGAACGTTCACTTGAGAATTTAATAAGCATTTGTTCTTCTCTTTAAAAATTTTGGGTCCTTTGGTCATTTGCATCTTTAACATGTTTAAAGCATGCATATCCATATTTAAAACATGTTATGATCAATTAGAAATATTTTTCTCACAATTTCCAAGCTATTAGGTGTTGTACTAGTGGAATTTTCCAAACTTCGAAAACAAAACTTTTGAGCTCATCTATGGCGTGTGAATAAATTTTCTTTAATTATATTGGTTTTTTTTTTAATTTTCTCCACATAAAAACTCTAAAATTTTCATTTTGTTGTGAACTATTTGCGTTATATGTTTCTTAACGAGAAAAATGGAAAATTAAAACACAAGCTTGGATTTAAAAAAATATAAATCTAAAATGGAAATGCACAAATATAGAGAGAGACAATTCCAAAAAGGCTCTTTAATTTTTAGAGATTTTAAACTATTTTAGGTTTTATATATTAGGTTAAGCAATTGTTGAAAAAGGGGGAGGAGGGGGATTTTTAATTGAGTGTTGACAATAAATCTATAAGTCATTTCTTAAAAAAATAGCCTGTTAAATATGATTGATCGATCAATCAATTTACATTGATCTATGATTTTTAGGTCAGGTAGTTGTAAGTAGGTAAAAAATGGCTTGTTTTGGCTGGGGTAAATATGCCACCGCACGTTCACTTGAGAATTTAATGAACATTTGTTACCCTTTAAAATTAATGGATCCTTTGGTCATTTGCATCTTTAACATGTTTCAAGCATGCATATTCATATTTAAAACATGTTAGGATCAATTAAAAATATCTTTCTTATAAAATTCCATGCTACTAGGGATTGTACTAGTAGAATTTCCCAAACATGGATAACAAAACTTTTGTGTTCATTTGTGGTGTCTGAATAAATTTTCTTTATTTATATTTATAAAATTTTTTAATTTTTATATACATAAACTCTAAATTTATTATTTTGTTGTGATCTATTTGCCTTATCTTTTTTTTTACAAGAAAAAATGAATGTGAAAACTCAAGTTTGGATTTAAAAACAAAAATTGTCATCTAATATGGAAATGCACAAATGGAAGGAGAAAAAATTCCAAAAAGTGTATAATTTTTCGGGATTGTACACTCTTTTAGTTTTTATATATTAAGTTTTTGTAATCATCAGAAAAGGGGGAAGCGAGGGGTTTTTAAGTGAGTGTTGACTCCCAATCAATAAGTCATTTCTTAAAAAAATATAGCCCATTATGGATGATTGATCGATCAATCACTTTACAATGGTCTAGGATTGCTAGGTTAGCTTTTTTTAAATGGGCAAAAAATGGTTTGCTTTGCTCGGGTAAATATCCTACTCCACGTTCAATTGAAAAATTAATTAGCATTTTTTTTCTTTAAAAGTTTTGGATCATGAGGTCATTTGCATCATTAACATGTTTTAAGCTTGCATTTCCATATTTAAAACATGTTAGGATGAATTAGAAATCTCTTTCTTATAAAATTCCAAGCTATTAGGGGTTGTCCTAGTGGAGTTTCCCAAACATGGATAAAAAACCTTTGGTGTTCATTTTTGGTGTGTGAATAAATTTTCTTTACTTACATTTATTATTGTTTTAAATTTTTTCCATACATAAACTCAAAAATTTTCATTTTGTGTTGATCTACTTGCCTTATCTTTTTTTTAAAAGCAAAAGGGAAAGTGAAAATTCATGTTTGGATTTAAAAACAAAAATTGACATCTAAAATGGAAATGCACAAATGTAGAGTGAGATAATTCAAAAAAGGGGGAGATTTTTAACTGAGTGTTGACTCCCAATCAATAAGTCATTTCTTACAAAAATATAGCCCGTTACGCATGATTAATCGATCAAACACTTTACAACGATCTATGATTGTTAGGTCAGCTTTTAGTAAATGGGCAAAAAATGGCTTGTTTAGCTTGCGTAAATATTCCACCGAACGTTCACTTGAGAATTTAATGAGAATTTATTGTTCTTTTTAAAAGTTTTTATCTTTAGGTCATTTGTATCTTTTACAGTTTTCAAGCATGCACATCCATATTTAAAATTGGGTAGGATCAATTAAAAATCTCTTTCTTATAAAATTCCAAGCTATTAGGGGTTGTACTAGTGGAATTTTCCAAATATGCATAACAAAACTTTTGTGTTCATTTGTGGTGTGTGAATAAATTTTTTTTACTTACATTTCTTTATTTTTTTAATTTTTTCCTTACATAAACTCTAAAAATTTTATTTTTTTGTGATCTATATGCCTTATATTTTGTTTACAAGAAAAAGGGAAAGTTAAAACTCAAGTTTGCATTTAAAAGAAAAAATAAACATCAAAAATGGAAATGCACAAATATAGAGAGAGATAAATAGAAAAAGTCTCTGTAATTTAAGAGGATTGTAAACTCTGTTAGTTTTTATATATTAGGTTTTGCAACCATTGAAAAAGGGGAGGCGTAGGATTTTTAACTGAGAGTTGACTCCCTATCTATATGTAATGTCTTACAAAAATATAGCTTGTTACGCATGATATATCGATCAATCACTTTATAAATATATGCATGCTTGAAACATGTTAAAGATGAAAATGACCAAAAGATCCAAAAATTTAAAAGAGAACAAAAAAGGATCATTACATGATAAATTGAACATGCGAAGGCATATTTATCTGAGCCAAACAAGCAATTTTTTTCCCATTTAAAAAAAGCTAACCTAACAATTATCGATCATTCTAAAGTGATTGATTGATAAATCATGCATAACGAGCTATATTTTTTTAAGAAATAACTAATGGATTGGGAGTCAACACTCAGTCAAAAATCCCCCACCTCTCCCTTTTCCGATCATCGTAAAACCTAATATATAAAAACCAAAAGAGTTTACAATCCCTAAAAATTATAGAGACTTTTTCGAATTACCTCACTCTTCATTTATGCAATTCCATTTTAGATGTCAATTTTTTTTAAATCCAAAATTGAGTTTTCACTGTCAATTTTTTTTAAATCCAAAATTGAGTTTTCACTGTCCATTTTTCTTGTAAACAAAAAGATAATGCAAATAGATCATAATAAAATGAAAATCTATGAGTTTATGTACGAAAAAATTAAAAACAATAATAAATTTAAGTAAAAAAAAATATTCACACACCACAAATGAGCAACAAAGTTTTTATATCCATGTTTGCGAAATTTCACTAGTACAACCCCTAATAGCATGGAATTTTATAAGAAAGAGATTTCTATTTGGTCTTAACATATTTTAAATATGGATATTCATGCTTAAACTTATTAAAGATGAAACTGACCTATGGATCCAAAACTTTTAAAGAGAACAACAAATGCTCATTAAATTCTCAAGTGAATGTGCAGTTGGATATTTACCCGATCCCAACAAGCCATTTTTACCTATTTACAAGAAGCTGACCTAACAATCATCGATCATTGTAAACTAAATGATCGATCAATAATGCCTAACGGGCTATATTTTTGTATGAAATGACTTATTGCTTGGGAGTCAAAACTCAGTTAAAATTCCCCTCCCCCCTCTCCTCTCCCTCTTTTCCGATGATTGAAAAACCTAATATATAAAAACTAAAAGAGATTATTATCCCTAAAAATTATAGAAATTTTTTTGAATTATCTCTCTCTACTTCTGTGCAATTCTATTTTAGATGTCAATTTTTTTTTTTAAATTCAAACTTGAGTTTTCACTTTCCGATATTTTGTAAACAAAAAGATAAGTCAAATACATCACAACAAACTGAAAATTTTAGAGTTTATGAATGGAAAATTTTAAAAACAATAATAAATTTAAGTAAAGAAAATTTATTTACACACCACAAATGAACACAAAAGTTTTGTTATCCATGTTTAGGAAATTCCACTAGTAGTTGCTCTAATAGCTATAAATTTTATAAGAAAGAGATTTCTAATTGATCCTTACATAGTTTAAATATATGCATGCTTGAAACTTATTAAAGCTGCAAGTGACCAAAGGATCCAAAACTTTTAAGAAGAATAACAAATGCTCATTAAATTCTAAAGTGAACGTGTGGTTGCATATTTACTCGAGCCAAAAAAAGTCATTTTTTACCCATTTACAAATAGCTGACCTAACAATCATATATCAATGTCAAGTGATAGATCGATCAATCATGCGTAACAGGCTATATTTTTGTATAAAATGATTTATGGATTGGGAGTCAACAATCAGTTAAAAATCCCCCGCCTCCCCCTTTTCTAATGATTCCAAAACCTCAATTATAAAAAACCAAAAGAGTATACAATCCCTAAAAATTAGAGAGACTTCTTGGAATTATGTCTCTCTACATTTGTGCTTTTCCATTTTAGATGTCAATTTTTAAAAAAATTCAAACTTGAGTTTTCACTTTCCCTTTTTCTAGTAAACAAAAAGATAAGGCAAATAGATCACAATAAAATGAAAATTTTAAAGTTTATGTATGGAAAAAATTAAAAACAATAATAAATGTAAGTAATGAAAATTTATTCACACACCACAAATCAACATCAAAGTTTTGTTATCCATGTTTGAGAAATTTCACTAGTCCAACCCCTAATAGCTTGGAATTTTATAAGAAAGAGATTTCTAATTGATCCTAACACGTTTTAAATATGGAAATTCATACTTGAAGCATATTAAAGATGCAAATGACCTAAGGATCCAAAACTTTTTAATGACAACAAAAAATGTTCATTAAATTCACAAGTGAACATGCGGTGGGATATTTACCCCAGCCAAATAAGTCATTTTTTGCCAATTTAAAAAAAAACTAACCAAACAATTATAGATCATTTTAAAGTGATCGATCGATCAATCAAGCGTAACGAGCTATATTTTTGTAAGAAATGAGATATTGACTGGTTGTCAACACTCAGTTAAAAATCCCCCGACTCCCCCTTTTCTGATGATTGGAAAAATAAATATATAAAAACTAAAAGTGCTTACAATCCTAAAAATTACAAAGGCTTTTAGGAATTATCTCTCTCAACATTTGTGCATTTCTATTTTAGATGTACATTTTTTTTTAAATCCAAACTTCAGTTTTGGTATCCATGTTTGGGAAATTCCACTAGTAGTTGCCCTAATAGCTTTAAATTTTATAAGAAAGAGATTTTTAACTGATCCTAACATGGTTTAAATATCTATCTATCTATCTATCTATCTATCTATCTATCTATATATATATATATATATATATATATATATATATATATGCTCGAAACATGTTAAAGATGCAAATGACCATAGGATCCAAACTTTTAAGAAGAACAACAAATGCTCATTAAACAACAAAGATGCAAATGACCCAAGGATCCAAAAACTGCCCATTTACACATAGTTGACCTAACAATCATAGATCAATGTAAAGTGATTGATCGATCGATCATGCATAACAGGCTATATTTTTGTATGAAATGACTTATGAATTGGGAGTCAACACTCAGTTAAAAATCCCCCGCCTCCCCCTTTTTCTAATGATTGCAAAATGTCAATTATAAAAACCAAAAGAGTTTACAATCCCAAAAAATTATAGAGACTTTTTGGAAGTAGCTCTCTCTACATTTGTGGATTTCCATTTTTAGATGTCAATTTTTGTTTTCAAATACAAACTTGAGTTTTCACTCTCCTTTTTCTTGTAAACAGCAAGATAAGGCAAATATGCCAGAATAAAATAAATATTTTAGATTTTATGTATGGAAAAAATTAAAAACAATAATAAATGCAAGTAAAGAAATTTATTCACACCCGAGAAATGAACACCAAAGTTTTGTTATCCATGTTTGCGAAATTTCACTAGTACAACCAATAATAGCCAAGAATTATATGAGAAAGAGATTTCTAATTCATCCTAACATGTTTTAAATATGGATATGCATGCATGAAACATGTTGAAGATACAAATGACTTAAGAACCCAAAACATTCAAAGAGTACAAAAAATACTCATTATATTCTCATGTGAAAGTGCGGTGGGATATTTACCCGAACCAAATAAGCCATTTTTTCCCATTTATTAAACCCTAAACCATAAAAAAAATGCACTAACAAGGTCTTATTGCTGTAGAAAGTAATTTATTTTAGCAAAAATTGCCTAACCGCAAACTTTTCCTAGAAAGAATTTTCAGCTAGAAAACTATTTCTATGAGGCACTTATAGTCACTGGAGACTTATTTTTACTTGAAATACTTTTGCAACATTTCTTGGAAAATTCACTAACAAGGTCTTATAGTTGTAGAAAGTAATTTGTTTTAGCAAAAATTTCCTTACCACAAAATTTTCTAGGTAAGAAATTTCTACTAGAAAAGTTTTTTCCAGGAAACATGAGGCACTAATGGTCCCAAAGATATATTTTTACTAGAAATAATTTTCCAACGTTTCCTAAAAAAATGCATTAACACGACTCTATAATTGTACAAAGTAATTTGTTTCAACATAATGTGCCTTACCACAAAATTTTCTACTAGAAAAATGTTTACAGGAAACATGAGGTAGACATGGTCCATGAAGACATATTTTTACAAGAAATACATTTCCAATGTTTCCTGAAAAAATATTGTAATGGACTTGTAGTTGTACAAAGTAATTTTTTTTAGGAAAAAATGCCCCACCGCAAAATTTTCCTCCTAAGAAGTTTCAGCTAAAAATTATTTCTAGGAAACATGAGGCACTAATGGTCCCTAGAGATGTACTTTTAAAATAGAAATAATTATCCAACGTTTAGCAAAAATGCACTAACAAGGCCTTATAGTTGTAAAAAGTAATTTGTTTCAGGAAAAAATGCCTCACCACAAAATTTTCTTGGTAAAAAGTTTGAGCTAGAAAAGTGTTTCCGGGAAACATATGGCACAAATGGTCTCTGGAGATGCAATTTTAGTAGAAATAATTTTTCAATGTTTTCTTAAAGAAATGCACTAACAAGGCCTTATAGGTGTAGAAAGTAATTTGTTTAAGAAAAAAAATGCCTCACCATAACATTTTCCTTAAAAGAATTTTCAACTAGAAAAGTGTTTCCAGAAAACCTATAGCCCTAATGGTCCCAGGAGATGTATTTTTACTAGAAATAATTTTCCAACATTTCCTAAAAATAATACACTAACTAGACCTTATAGTTGTAGAAAGTATTTTGTTTCAGAAAAAAATTGCCTTACCAAGAAAATTTCATGGTAAGAATTTTCAACAAGAAAAGTGTTTCTACGAAACTTGCGACACAAATGGTCCCAAGAAACGTATTTTTACTAGAAATATTTTTCCAATGTTTCCCAAAAAAATGTTGTAACATGGCTTTCAAGTTGCCTTAATGTTCCACTTTCTACAAAGTAATTTTTTAAACCAAAATTGCCTTACCAAAAAAAATTCCTTGTAAGAATTGTCAGTTAAGAAAGTGATTCCAAAAAACTTGAGGCCTTAATGCTCCCTAGAGATGTATTTTTACTAGAAATACTTTTGCAATGTTTCAAGAAGCAGTGCACTAAGAAGACCTTATAGTTGTTGAAAGTAATTTTCTTAACAAAAAATTATTTACCACAATTATCTTGGTAAGAATTTTCAGTAAAGAAAGTATTTCCTGGAAACATGAGGCACTAACGGTGGTCCCTGAAGACGTATTTTTACTAGAAATACTTTTCCAACATTTTCAAAAAAATTGCACTAGCAAGGCCTGATAGTTGTAGAAAGTAATTATTTTAGTTAAAAGTTTCCTTAGGACAATTTTCTTGGTAAGAATTTTTAGGTAGAAAATCGTTCCCACGAAAATGAGGTAGTAATGGTCCTTGGAGATGTATGTGTACAAGTAATATTTTTCGAACTTTTCTTGAAAAATGCATTATCAAAATGCCTAATAGTTGTAGAAAGTAATTTATTTCAAAACAATTTGCTTTACCACAAAATTTTCCAAGAAATAATTTTTTGCAAGAAAATTGTTTCTAGGAAATGTGAGGCACTAATGTTTACTGGAGACATATTTATACTGGAAATACTTCTCCAAAGTTTCTTGAAAAAATTTCACAAACATGACCATGTAGTCGTAGAAAGTAATTTGTTTAAGCAAAAATTGTCTTACCACAAAATTTTTCTCATAAGAATTTTTCAACTAAAAAAAGTGTTTCCAAAAAACATGAAGCACTAATGGTCTCTCGGAGTCAAATTTTAACTAGAAATACTTTTCTAATGTTCCTAGAAAAAAATGTACTAACAAGGGCATATAGTTGTAGAAAGTAATTATTTTCAACAAAACTTGTCTTACTAAAAACTTTTCCAGGTAAGAATTTTCAACAAGAAAAGTATTCCCAGGAAACGTGAGGCACTAATGGTCCATGGAAACATATTTTTTATTGAAATACTTTTTCAAAATTTCCTTAAAAAAATACACTAACAAGGCCTTATAGTTGAAGAAAGTATTTTTTTTAGCAAAAATTGCCTTTCTACAAAATTTTCCTGGTACGAATTTTAACATAAAAAGTATTCCCAGTAAACATGAGGCACTAATGGTACCTAGAGACATATTTTTTCCAGAAATATTTTTCCAACGTTTCCTAAAAAAGTGTACTAACACGGCCTTATAGGTGTAGAAAGTAATTTGTTTTAGCAAAAAATGTTTTACTTCTAAATTTTCCTGGTAAGAAATTTCAGCAAGAAAAGTCTTCTAGGAAACTTGAGGCACTAATGGTCCTTGAAGATGAATTTTTACTAGTAATATTTTTTTGAAAATTTCCTAAAAAATGCACCAATAACCCCTCAAAGTTTTAGAAACTAATTTGCTTCAGCAATTAATGCCTTACCACAAATTTTTCCTGGTAAGAATTTTTATCTTGAAATATTTTTCAAGGAAACATAAGGCACTAATTGTCCTTAGAGACGTACTTTTACCAAAAATAATTTTCCAATGCATCTTGAAAAAAGGCAGTCACAATGCCATATAGTCATAGAAAGCAATTTGTTTCAGCAAAATATGACTCAACTCAAAATTTTCATGGTAAACATTTTCAGCTAGAAAAGTCTTTCCAGGAAACTTGAGGCACGAATGGTCCATGGTGATGCATTTTTACTAGAAATAATTTTCCAAAATTTCCTAAAAAACACTAATAAGGCCTGATAAGTGTAGAAAGTAATTTGTTTCAACAACAATTTGCTGACCATAAAAATTTCTAGGTAAGAATTTTCAGCTAGAAAAGTGTTTCTAGGAAACAAGAGGCACTAATGGTCCCTAGAGACGTATTTTTACAATAAATACTTTTCCAACATTTCTTGAAAAAAATACACTAACAAGGCCTTATAGTTGTAGAGAGTAATTTGTTTCAAAAACATTGCCTTACCAAGAAATTTTTATGGTAAGAATTGTCAGCGACACAAATGGTCCCAAGAGACGTATTTTTACTAAAAATATTTTTGCAATGTTTCTTAAAAAATGCAATAACATGGCTTTAATGTTGTATCAAGTAATTTGTTTTAGCAAAAATTGCATTACCAAAAAAATTTCCTTGTATGAATTGTCAACTAAGAAAGTGTTTCCCGGAAACATGAGCCATTATTGGTCCATGAAGAAATATTTTTACTAGAAGTACTTTTACAATGTTTCAAGAAACACTATACTAAGAAGGCCTTATAGTTGTTGACAGTAATTTTCTTAGCAAAATATTCTTTACCACAATTATGTTGGTAAGAATTTTCAGCAAAAAAAGTGCTTCCCAGAAACATAAGGCACTAATGGTACCTGGAGTCGTATTTTTACTAGAAATATGTTTCCAACATTTCCAGAAAAATTGCACTAACAAGGGCTTATAGTTGTAGAAAGTAATTATTTTAGTAAAAATTTCTTTAGCACAATTTTCTTGGTAAGAATTTTCAGCTAGAAAAGTGTTCCCAGGAAAAATGAGGCAGTAATGGTCCCTAGAGACGTATTTTTACAAGTAATATTTTCCAACTTTTCTTGAAAAATGCACTATCAAGGCCTAATAGTTGTAGAAAGTAATTTATTTCAGAAAAAATTTGCTTTACCACAAAAATTTCCATGAAAGATTTTTTTTGCAAGAAAAGTGTTTCTAGGAAACATGAGGCACTAATGGTCACTGGAGACGTATTTTTATTGGAAATACTTCTCCACCGTTTCTTGAATAAAACCCACAAACATGGCCTTGCAGTTGTAGCAAGTAATTTGTTTCAGCAAAAATTGTTTTACTATAAAATTTTCCTCGTAAAAATTTTCATCTAAAAAAGTGTTTCCAAGAAATATGAGGCACTAATGGTCTGTTGGAGGCAAATTTTAACTAGAAATACCTTTCTAATGTTTCTAGAAAAAATGTACTAACAAGGGCTTATAATTTTAGAAAGTAATTATTTTCAGCGAAAAATGGCATACTAAAAAATTTTCCAGGTAAGAATTTTCAGCAGGAAAAGTATTCCCAGGAAAAACGAGGCACTAATGGTCCCTGGAGAGGTATTTTTACTTGAAATACTTTTCCAACATTTCTTGAAAAAAATACACTAACAAGGCCTTTAGTTGAAGAAAGTAATTTTTTTAGCAAAAATTGCCTTACTACAAAAGTTTCCTTGTAAGAATTTTAACATTAAAAGTGTTTCAAGAAACATGAGGCACTAATGGTCCCTAAAGTCATATTTTTCATAGAAATACTTTTCCAACGTTTCCTGAAAAATGCACTAACAAGGCCTTATAGTTGTAGAATGTAATTTTTTAAAACAAAAATTGCTTTACTTCTTAATTTTCCATGTAAGAATTTTCAACAAAAAAAGTCTTCGAGGAAACTTGAGGCACCAATGGTCCCTAGAGATGAATTTTTACTAGAAATACTTTTCGAACATTTCCTGAAAAATGCACCAACAACCCCTTATAGGTTTAGAAACTAATTTTTTTCAGTAAAAAATGCCTTACCACAAATTTTCCTGGTAAGAATTTTCGAGTAGAAACGTGTTACAAGGAAACATGAGGCACTAATTGTCCATAGAGACATATTTTTACCAAAAATACTTTTCTAACATGTCTTGAAAAAAAGCAGTCACAATGTCTTATAGTTGTAGAAAGTAATTTGTTTAAGCAAAAAATTGACTCACCTCAAAATTTTCATGGTAAACATTTTCTGCTAGGAAAGTCTTTCCAGAAAACTGTTGGATGATAGGGCCCAAACCCACATGACCAAGGAAGACCCACATATCCAAGTGTATTAGAAGATGGGCCCAAGCCCATAAGACCAAGGAAGACCCATGCATCCAAGAGATATAGAAGACGGGTCCAATGCCCACTGATCAAGGAGAAGGCTCATAGGCCCACATACAATGATGGTAGGATGGTAAATAAAGGGTCATCTCGTAGAGATGACATTGATGTAATTAAGTTAAAGTTCCAGGGATAAAACTATAAACCCTAAACCCTAAACCATAAGTTCACTAATATTTTAATACACTAGTTTTATTAATCTATAAATAGAGCCTCAGGGAGAGGGTTAGGACATCAAGTCCATAACCCATTCTTCCTCTGGTTTTCTCTCAAAGAGTCCCTTTCTCCTTTTCTCCATGAGATAAATCCATGGAGTCTTTAAAATCAACATGGTATAAGAGCAGTGATTTTTAGGATTCTGACAAAGTATTTTTTTTCAGGTTTCATTATCTCTTTTTTTGCGTAGTTACTGGATAGTAGTTTTTTTTTATTGTGTTGCTCGTGTTACAACTGTCGAGCGTTACACAGTGCTATTTTTTTATTTTTTGCTTTCTTATCTACACTTTCATCTGTCTTTGCCTTCTTGCATTTCATTTTTTTTTCTTTTGCAAAGTCACCATTGCCACCACGTATACATTGTTTTGTACTGAATATAGAACTGAAGTTGTCTGACTCAAAAACAGAAATTGTGATAAGAGAGTCATTGTTCTTTTTGTAGAACACTGCCGTTTAATGTTATCTTCGTCGGCCGACCCATATATAAAAAACTATGTATAGAGGTAAAAATCGCAAAGAAAACTACAGTTGTAGGTACTGAAAAAATAACTATGAACCTACACCTAGGGTTTAGGGTTTAGAGAAAAGGATCACATTACCTTCGTGAGTTGAGCATGTCTACTCGCATAACCTGCTCTGATACCATGTTGAATTTATGGAAAAGTGAAATACTTCATTGACAACAATAACTTGTTGTAATCAGAGTACATGAACCTCTATTTATAATAGAGGAAGGTAGAATCCAATTACAATAAAACTACCCTTGTCCCAATTACACCCAAACTCTAACACTTAAGGTCAGTCCTAACATAATTAGGTAACTCAATATTGATAAAAGACAAATATAACTTAAACTAAAACTCTTCTTGGTCGTGATCCTAAGATAAAGATACTTTTGTGAGTCCTTCTTGATCTTCCAACTTATGTGATAAGGATGCCAGCTCTTGGTAATCATTGTGGGTCCTACTTCTTATGGGCTTGGGCCCATCTTGTGGGCCTTCCTTGGTCATGTGGCCCATCTTATAATAATCTTACATATGTGGGCCTTCCTTGGTCGTTTGGGCTTGATCTTATCTACCAACAGAACGAAAGGAAAAATATAGAAAGTAAAATGAAATATAGAAATAAAGATGTAATATAAAAAGAAAGATGAAATGTAGAAATGAAAGATGAAATATAGAAAGTAAAATGAAATATATAAAGAAAGATGAAATATAGAATGTAAAATGAAATATAGAAAGAGAAATGAAAAGTAGAAAGAGAGATGAAATATAGAAAGAAAGATGAAATATAGAGAGTAAAATGAAATACACAAATAATGATGAAATATAGAAAACAAAATGAAATATAAAAAGAAAGATGAAATATGGAAAGAAAGGCAAAATATAGAAACTAAGATTAATATAGAAAGAAAATAAAAATATAGAAAGTAAAATGAAATATAGAAAGAAAGATGAAATATAGAAATATAAATGAAATGTAGAAAGAAAGGCTTGTTTCTTTCATTCTTTATTTCTTCTTTCCTTCTTTCTCTTATTTCTTACTTCCTTCTTCATTCTTTCCTTCTTCTTCTTTCCTTTTTTCTTTCTTGTTTGTTTGTTTCCTTCTTCTTTCATTTCTATTCTTTCATTCTTTATTTCTTGTTTATTTGTTTATAACTTGATTCTTTCTTTCTTTTTCTTTTCTCCTTTCTTTTTTCTTTCAATGTGCCTTATTTCTTTAATTATTCATTCTTGTTTCTTTCTTTCTTTGTTTCCTTCATTTTCTTTCTTCTTTCTCTCGTTCGTTCTTTTTCATTTATTTCTTTCTTTGTTTCTGTTTCTTTCATTTTTTTCCTATTTCTTTCTTCATTTCTTCATATTTCTTTCATTCTTCCTAATTTCTTTCTATTTTCTTCTTTCTTTCTTTCCTCCTTTCTTCTTCCTCCATTCTTTCTTTCTATCTAGTTTCTTTCTTTTTTGTTTATTTTTTCCTTCTTTCTTATTCTTTCTAACTTTCTTTCTTCTTTCTATCTTTCTTTCTTTCTATCTTCTGTCTATCTTTTGTTTTCTTCTTTCTTTCATATTTTTCTCTTTCTTTGTTTCTTTCTTTCTATCAGAATTCTTCCTTTCTTGTTTCTTGCTTTATATCATTCTTATTTTTCCTTTTTTTCTTCATATTTATTTTTTTATTTTTTTTATTTTTTTTTTATTTTTTGATTATTTTTCTTCTTTCATTCTTTTGATCTTTGTTTCATTCTTCTATCTTTTTTTCTTTCTTTCTTTTTTTTTCGTTGACTCTTCATTTCTTGTTTCTTTCTTTTTTATCATTTCTTTCTTTTTGTCCTCTTTCTTTCTTCCTTTCTTGTTTCTTTCTTTTTTTTCTCATTTATTTCGTTTCGTCCTCTTTCTTTCTTCCTTTTTTTTTCATTTTTTCTTTGTTTCTTTCTTCTTTCTGGCTTGTTTTTTTTCTATGCTAATTCTTTTTTACTCTTTCTTTCTTATTTTTCTTTCTATATTTCTTCTTTCTTTCTTTCTTTCTTTCTTTCATCATTCTTCCTTTCTTGTTTTTTGCTTATATATTTCTTATTTTTTTATTTCTTTCTTCATCTTTCTTTCTTTGTTTTTATTTCTTGCCTCTTTCTTTCTTGATTCTTTCTTTCATTCTTCTTGTCTTCTTTCTTTTTGTCTTCTTTCTTTCTTTCTTCCTTTATGTTTCATTTTATATTTCTTTCTTTCTTTTTGACTTGTTTGTTTGTTTGTTTCTGTTGTGATTCTTTCTTTCTGCTTCTTTTCTTGTTTCTTATTTCTTTCTATGTAGTATAGAATATACAAAGTAAAATAAAATATACAAAGAAAGATGAAATATAGAAAGTAAAATGAAATATAGAAAGTAAAATGAAATATAGAAAGTAAAATGAAATATAGAAAGACAAATGAAATATATAAAAATATAGTAAGAAAGATGAAACATAGAAAGCAAAATGAAATTTAAAAAGTTAAATGAAATATAGAAAGAAATATGAAATATAGAAAATAAAAGAAAATATAGAAAGAAAGATGAAATATATAATCTTAATTTATCTTTGTCTTTGTTTCTTCCTTTCTAATTTTATTCCTTTTTTTTATTTCTATCTTTCTTGTCACTGCCTTTGTTTCCTTCTTCTTCCATTCTTTTTTCTTTTCTTCTTTCCTTCTCTCTTATTTCTTACTTCCTTCTTCCTTAATTCTTTTTTCTTATTTCCTTCTTTCTTTCTTGTTTGTTTGTTTGTTTGTTTGTTTCTTCTTTAATTTTGATTATTTCTTTCTTTATTTCTTGTTTTTTTATTTCTCTCTTGATTGTTTCTTTCTTTTTGTTTTCTTCTTTCTTATTTCTTTCAATGTGCCTTGTTTTTGTTTATTCCTTCTTTCTTTATTTATTTCTTTCATTTCCCTTCTTCTTTCTTTATTTATTTGTTCTCTCTTTTGTTCTTTTTTTATTCTATCTTTTATTGTTTATGTTTCTTTTGTTATTTTTTCCATGTTTTTTTTTCATTTCTTCAACTTTCTTTCATTCTTTCTAATTTATTTATTTTTCTTCTTTCTTTCTTCTTTCTTTTATATTTTTTCTTCCTTTCTTCTTATTTCTTTCTTTCTTCCTCTCATCTTCTTTCTTTCTTGTTTATTTTCATCTTTCTTTCTATCTTGTTTCTTGCTTTTTTGTTTCTTTTTTTTCTTATTCTTTCTATTTTAATTTCTTTCTTGTTTCTATCGTTATTTATTTCTATTTTTTGTCTTTCTTTTTTTCTTTCTTTCTTTCTTTCTTTCTTTCTTTCTTTATTTATTTATTTCTTTAATGCTTATTTCTTTGTTCCTTTCTTTTGTGTTTCTTTCTTGCTTCTTTCCTTTGTTGTTTCTTTGTTGCTTCTTTCCTTTGTTTGTTCCCATATCATAACCCTAAACCCCAAAGACAGCGGGAAGAAGGAAGATTGACAGAAGGCAAGTAACCAGAGAAACAGGCAGAGAATAACTTTAAAGCACTCTAATTTATTCACAATATCATAAAGTACTTACAGAAAACTCCAAAACTCAAAGCACACGAGTAGGCAACCTTGATGACAAAGGGGAAGGTTTTTTCAAGTGATGCCTTACCTAAAGAAACTAACTCCTTATATAGAAGGAGAGAACTAATGTGGATTTGAAAATATTTGAAATCCACCACTAATACAAAAAGTAACCTCTATGATTGAGGCAGTTGTGAGTCATCTTCTCTATTATTGAGATTCGTAGATGAGTCATCTTTATCATCATCTTTATCTCCATGATTGAGATTGGATAGAGACATTTGATAGACTTGGTCCCAAAGCATCTTTTGTTGACGAAGAGCCTTAACTCTTATCCGATGCAGGCGGCTACTGGCGGCATCCCATGCGTGAGACTTTATGGAAAATGGCCGACCCAATATACTGTAGGAGCCTTGATTGATGTTACAAATAGGCCAGCTGTGGGCCGGAGGATAAGATCTCCTCTGTAGCTTTTGGACGGACTTGGCCGACGAATCTGGAATAGATTTATCTGTCATAGTCATATCCTGCAAAATTATTTCTTTTTAGATGTTGCTTTAAATGCGTGCAACATAAGATTAATATATTCTTCCGGATCCTCATCAGGTGGCTGACTATCCGGTAAAGAGTCTTGAGCATTATCATCTTGCTCAGTGCTATTACAATCAATTTCTTCATCATCTTCAGTAGCAGAAGGTTCTGACACAGACATGTTGTCGTTTGCTGGTTGAGAGGAAGTGCCTTCATTGCACTGAGTTACCATAGAATCCTTCATTGATTCTAATAATTTTTTCATAGTATCTTTTTCCGATATATTCGGAATTAAACTCTTTAATTGAGTTTTGAAACTTGCAAATAAATTATCGGAGTCATAATGGACTTCCAAGACGCGATGCAATCCAAGATTGTTTTCATTTTGTATGATAGCAGACTTAATTTCTGCAACTTTGGAATCAATATTGGGGAAATTTTTCCACCAACGAACATGAAATGTTCTTAATAGCACTGGTAGGCTTTTATCATTAAAGCATGTAGTACAATATATTAATCCTGGAGAACCATAATTAAAGCCTGGAGAAATTCACGGGTTAGAAAATCTGGTAAGGAGTTTGATTCTCCTTTAATATGTTCAATATCAAAATGAAAGGCCCTTAATTCTGCCTGCCATTTGCCAAAGATTTGTTTGGAAGTAAGATTCTTCACATCCTTCTTAAGAATTGATTTAGCAGCAGAACAATCAACTCTTAAAAGAAATTTTTGATTTAATAAATCGTCTTGAAATTTATGAATGCACTTAATTATTGCAAGAATTTCTTGTTTTACAGTTGAATAATTAATCTGTGCATCATGCCAATTACCAGAGGTAAATCTTACAAGTGCTTCTTTACCAGCTGGATTAATTTGTTTTAATATGCCACCATATCCTATATGAGAGGCCTTTGTTTCTACAACCTTCGGATAAGAAGGATTGGTCAGGTTTAGACAAGGGAGTTGTTGAACCTTTCCCTTAATGATTTGGACTACCTGAGTATGTTTAGGAGTCCATGGCTCAGGATTCTTCCTGAGTCGTTTATGCAATATTGCTGAGTCATGAGCAAGATTTGGATAATAATCAGCAATAAAATTGAGACTTCCTAGAAATCTCTGAAGTTGATTTTTTTCCAATAATTCATCTGAAAATTTGGAAGCACACTCAATACTTCTAGCAATCAGAACTATTTTTCCCTTGTGAATATTGTGACCTAAGAATCTAACAGAGGTCTAAAACAATTTCATTTTAGGTGCAGATATCACCCACCCATGTTTTCGAATAACTGTTTTGAAAACATTTAAATGCTTAAAATGAGCATCAATAGATTCTGAATAAACAAGGATATCATCAATATAAACAATAGTAAATTCAGAATAGGGAGCAAAGATATCATTCATGATATACTGAAATTCAGATGGAGCATTTTTCAAACCAAAAGGCATAACATTCCATTCAAAATGACCAAAAGGGACAATGAATGCAGTTTTATATTTATCATTTTCATTGATTTGAATTTGCCAATAACCAGATTTCAAATCAAATTTGGAAAAGATTTTAGCAAAAAATAATTTGTCTAATAAATCTTTCCTCGTTCCTTCTCTGCATTTTTATTGACATAAAAAGCAGTACAACTCCATGGGGAGTAAGATTTACGAATTAATTTTTTATCCAAAAATTTTTGGATTTCCTTCTTGCGTAGATCTAGAAAAGTATGTTTCATTTGGCCTAGCTTTGGTGGGAATGGTCCTTTCATTGAACCCATCAATATAAGGTAAACACACAATATATTTATGTCTACCCCAAAAAGCTGTAGGAATATCACTACAAATTTCTTGAGAAAATAATTTGTGAAGGTTTTTAATTTTTTCTTCAATGTATGTAGTTTCCAACTGCTGTTCCAAACTTAGAAATTGAATTTCTTTATGCAGGAAACTAATTTGTGTTTCTTTCACATTTCGCAATTAAGAAATCTCATTGATAAAACTAACTTGTGGTTGAAATTTAAAAGAGAAATATACGGGTTTATGATTAACCTCTCCAAGTATTCCTTGATTGTCAATTCCCTTGATTGGCATAATTTTCTCCAAGAATAGAGTGCCTAATATGACCTATTGAGTCATATCCTTACCCAATAGAAAATATGTGGTTATGCACTGATCATTAGTGCAAATAGAGGCATTATTTAATTTATATTTAATTTTCACTTTCTTGCCATTTGCATTGGCCAAAGATTGAGTGGTCTCTCAATACTGGGTTGGAATTAACCCTTCTTGGATGCAATTTAAATCTGTTCCACTATCGATTAGAGCTGTCAAATGGGGTATGACAAAGTTCTTATCGATTACCAAATTAACTTTCGTATGCCACTTTTGATGAGTGACCTTTGTAATTTGATTGAGGAAAATATCATCTAAAGATTTCTCCTATTTTTCTAATTTTTTTTCAAGCTTTTTATATAAAGATTTTAATTCTTTTAATTCTTGCTTGATTTCTTTAATTTCTCCCTGTAAGACATTCAGAGAGACAAGTTGTTTAGAAGAAGTACTTTCTTCATAACAACTAACAATTTCCTTCAAAGAATAAGGTTTTACACCTTGAGTACTCTTTGAAGTTTGGGCAAGATATTCATTTATTAAATATCTTTTTCTATGAGGATCTTCCTCTTGATCAATGTTCTCCAGTATTTGTTGTTGATCGATGGTAAAAACATTAATTTGATGCATTTGTGCCACAGATTGAAGGTGAGAACAACTACAATCTTGGTCTTCTTCTGATTGGTTGGATGATGCATAATCAATATCATCCCCTGAATCATACTTTAAGAGAATTGTAGCCAACTGAAGTCTTAATCCTTCATCGATCTCAAGTTGGTTAATTTTCTCCTTAGTCTTGCATCTATTGGAATAGTGGCCTAATTTGCAACATTTATAGCAGAAAAGTTTCTTTTTGTCTGGATGATTCCTTCTAGAAGGAGGTCTTGGAGGTGGAGGTCTCCTAGGTTCATGACGAGCCTTGTTATGAGACTGTCTTTTTGGATATCTCCTACTCTGGTGAGCATAAGGATCATGTCTCCTAGTATGGGAGACTTTGCCTTTACCCTTCCTTTGATTGGAAGGTAGTGGTCCTATGTCACAAGAAATTTGTTCACAGAATTCACCAAGCTCTCTTTTCACAGTAAGATTTTGTTTCTTAAGCTGGGCTTGGAGCTTTAAATCATTACATAAGGTCAGGCCTTCCTGGATTATGGCACTAATAAGGAGACCATATGTATATTGCTGGTAGTTAATAATTCCTACCTCATTACCTAACCTCTTGCGGACCTTGCTAGAAAAAAGAGATGGTAATTTGTTATGGTCTTTGACCATGGAACGAGTGACTCTACGAAGGGAGAGGTCTGCGTCTAGCTCAGATCCAGCACCAGAGTGTTGTTGACATCCTGACCTTCCTATGTTTCTGATTTCTGGGTGAAGAACGTAAGGGACGTGGGAAAGATGTGTGTTTGGAATAGATTGAAGGGGAGAAGATAACCCGGCTCTGAGGGAGACCGTAACCTATGGCTCTGAGGGAAACCGTAACCTGGTTTGTCAGAGGAGAACCTGCCATGTTTCTATTTTCAATTTCCTTCCCTCTTTCATTCATTTCAGCTCCCTCTTAAGCTGCTCGCTGAGGGTCCCAAACGTTTTACAAAAGAGCCATTAAGGCTTACATGCTCAATGAGCGGAATACATTCAGACACGCTGCTGAAATACAAAAGTCCTAAGTAGCTGCTGAAATAAATCAAACACAACAGTGATCTGGGTCGCCCTTCAATCACGTTGCCTTTGAGTGACTCGTTCGGCTATCGAGTCTATAACACCACTCCCCCTTGGGACCAGAGCTTGTCCTCAAGCTCAAATGAAGAATAAATGTGCTGGAACACCTTTAAGTCTTCCCAAGTGGCCTCCGTCAGATCGGTATGTGATCACTGAACCAAAATCTGGGTGCTGTCCTCGAGTTGCATCGTCTGTAGAATTCTGATCAGTGGCAGTGCAGGGATGGACTGAGCTGCTGGTCCCCAGAGTGGCTTGAGCAGGGAAACACGGAAAATATCATGGAGTTGAGACTCTAGGGACAGTTGAAGCTGATAGGCAACGTGTCCCACTCACTGCAGAATTTTGAAGGGCCCAAAGTACTTGGGGGAAATCTTGTGGCGTGTACCGGCAAGGGAGTGTTGCCGATATTGCTGGAGGCAGAGCCAGACAAAGTCATCTGAACTATACTGCACATCCCTGTGGTGCTGATCATACTGGAGCTTCATGCAGGCCTGAGTTTTCCGGAGCTGTTCGAGGGCATTTGCTAACAACTGATCTCTACTCTGCAGGGCATGATCAACTACGTCCACGCGGGTGGACCCTTTTGTATATGAGAGCAAACGGGGTGGGTTCCTGCCATATAGAATTTCGAAGGGGGTCTCCCGCAAGGTGGTATGAAATGATGTGTTGTAGCAATACTCCGCCCAGCTAATACAATGAACCCATTTCTTGGGTCTGTCCCCCACAAGGCACCGTAAGTACATCTTGATGGTTCTGTTCACTACTTTCGTATGACCATCTGTTTGAGGGTGGTAGGCCGAAGAATATTTGACTGCCGTGCCGCATAATCAGAAGAGTTCCTTCCAAAAGTGACTGGTAAAGATCACATCCCAATCACTGACGATGGACTCGGGAATGCCATGGAGACGGACAATGTTGTAAAAAAAAAACTTGGGCGATTGTTGCTGTAGTATACGGATGGGCCATAGGCATGAAGTGGGTATACTTGGAAAGGTGATCCACCACAACAAAAAGGATCGATTTCCCGCTGCTCTTGGAAGGCCTTCAATAAAGTCCATAGAGAGGTCGGACCAAACCTGAGTGGGAAGGGCGAGGGACTGAAGCACCCCAGCCGGAGACAAATGGTTGGCCTTGTTAGCTGGCAGACCAAGCAGGCAACAACATATTCTGCAACATGAGACTTCAACCCAGCCCAATAAAAATTGGTGCGTACCCGCTGTAAGGTTTTCTGCAGCCCTTCATGTGTGCTGTCATGGTAAGCTGATAAAATTTTCAGCACCAAGGAAGATGAAGGCAGGGGGTAGATTCTCCGTTTGTACAGGATGAGCTGATCCAGGATGGACCAGTGAGACGCCATCTGGCCTGTTGTAATTTTTTGAGACAACTGCTATAATTCCTCTGTGGACTGGTGTTCCTGACGGTTGGACTCTAGCAGCAGTGGCGTGGGTTGGCTGATGGCTGGGAGTTGCAGCGCTGCGTCTGACCGACAGGAGAGAGCATCCGCTGCTCGGTTCAAGGGACCAGGTTTGTGTTCCACGATAAAATTGAATCCCATGAGCTTGCTTATCTAGTGTTGTTGGGGTGGGGTGGATATGCATTGGTCCAATAAGAACTTGAGACTGGAGTGATCGGTGTGGATGAGAAAAAAGTGGCCCCATAAATATGGTCTCCAATGCTGCATGGCCTTCGCTGACCCAATTAATTCTCTTTTGTATGCTGGCAATTTGTGATGGTGGAGGGCGAGCTGACGGTTGAAGTATGCAATGGGGTGCTGGGATTGATGAATAACTACTCTGATTTTGCTGCCAAAGGCATCACATTCCAGCACAAAGACGTCTTCAAAATTTGGCAGCTGCAATACCGGTGCTGAAGCTAGAGCTTGCTTGAGCACATTGAATGAGTTCTCTATTGTATCAGTCCAAAGGAAGGTGTTACGGCGTAGCAGGTTCGACAAGGGTGCTGTGAGGTGTGCATAATTCTGGATGAACTTTCTGTAATACCCCGCTAAGTCCAGAAACCCTCGTAAGGCAGCAACATTGTGGGGTGGTGGCCACTACAGTAAAGCCTCTATTATTTTGGGATCCATAGTGACTCCGGATGCTGTAATCACATGACCCAAATATGCCACCCGGGGCTAACCAAAGGAGCACTTGGAGCACTTCAAATATAAATGATGAGTCCGGAGGAGGCTGAAGACCCGACACAGGTCTTGGAGGTATTGCACCCAATTCTTGCAGAAAATCAGGATATTGTCAACGAAAACAAGGACAAATTTTTTGAGAAAGGAGCGAAATACTTCATTAATGCCTGAAATGTGGAGGGCACGTTTGAGAGGCCGAAGGGCATGACAATGAACTCGAAATGGCCATGGCGAGTGCGGAAGGCTGTTTTCTTGATGTCCAGAGGATGCATGCGGACTTGATGATAGTCGGACAGCAAGTCGAGCTTGGTGAAAACTTTGGCCCCATGGAGTTCATCTAGTAACTCATCCACTACCGGAATAGGAAACTTGTCCTTAATGGTCTTGGCATTTAATTCCAGGTAATCAACACAAAAGCGCCATGTGTTGCAGTCCCGGATCTGACACAAGGATTCTTTGGGAGGATCTACAATCTGCCACGGGTTACGGGTCTTCCAAGCATTACCGTAGGGGTAGTAGGAAGACATGGGGAAGACGAAGATCAATGGAGGATGAAAGAATACGTGGGTTTTTTAGGAAAACCCTAACCTCAGATCTCACCTCTTTACACTACTTAACCTAATTCTTAATTCTTCAATGCTTGTGTTTCTCATTATTCTTATCCCTTAAATAGGGTTCACCCTGTTAGGGTTTACAATAAAATATTCTAAAAATACCCCTATAAATAAAATATTCCAAAAATACCCCTATGACCTAAAACTGAAATAAAATAAAGTAAATTAAATAAAACAACTAAAATAATAATGTTATTGCATGCATAACATTTAATGTTATTGCGTACATAACATTACACCCCCCCGGAAGACGAGCTTGTCCGCAAGCTCGGAAGTAGGGTTTGTATGCCAACGTCTCCACCTGTGTCGAAGTAACATCCGCGATAGCTATGAACACCCTCTGGATGCCCAAAATTGGAGTTTTTTTTTTTTTTTTTGGTTGCCCGGTCTGAGTTGGCCTAGGTTGACTCGTTTCAAGAAACCCGGTCCGGCGCGCGACTCAGTTTCCTGTGGTCATCAAATTTTCCTAACATAGGAAAAATTGAATCTAAACCCATCTTCTTCTTTCAGCGAAAATTTTGCTGATGAGTCTTCTCTGAAAATCGGAAACTTGCCGTATCCTCCTGCCGATCCCGAACATAGCGGTCGTCGGTAAGTGCGGAAACCTTGTCGACAAGTGCTTCTTCCCTCACGACACCGATGAAGGCAGGTGACGGTCATCTTCCACCCTCACGGCCCCGAACAGGTCAAAAATTTCTCAGATGGAGTCTCCTGCTACTCCGGTGGCGAATCGCAGCCCGTTGGGCCCCCCAGCAGAAATTTCCTCGACGGCATCTCCTGGTTCTCCAGTGACGAAGAGAAGTCCGCTGATGCATTGCCACTTGGAATTTTTCCAAGACAAAGTGCTCTCCGAAACACATCCCGATCGGAAGAAGCACCGGAAATATTACCTTCTCCTGTTCGGCAAGGTGCTTTGCTTGCCGTGAGCCTTGTTGGTGTGAATTCGGATTTGATGTCTCACCCAATTTGTCCAACGCCGATGAGGTGTTAGCAGAAAACCCCTTCGATTTTGGATTTCCCGAGTCCCTGCTGTCAGATTTTGGAAATTTGGAGTCCAATCTTTGATTTGTGTCCCCAATTTCGGATTTTTCCGCCGCTGGAGAGACAGGGGGTGCTCTAATTTCTTGCATCTCTTGCCCTTCTGAGACGTCTCGAGCGACTTCAGTAGTGAGTTTCTCTCTCGCAGCAAACTCATCTCCCCCTCCGTTTTGTGCCGGCGTTGTGTTCCTTCCGCTCGTTAAACTTGTTATGTTGTCCATCCTCCCATTCAACCTCTCTATATCGAGATTAAATTTAGAGAACCTTTCAAACATCTCATCAAATTTTCCCGCTTACTTTGCCTGACATCTGAGGATCAACTCTAGTAATTCACTTTTGCTGATTTTCGTCGGAGAACCCTGCTATTAATGTGTTCCCGCTCTAATACCAGTTGTTACGGTCCCGGATCTGACACAAGGATTCTTTGGGAGGATTTGCAATCTGCCATGGGTTACGGGTCTTCCAAGCATTACCATAAGGGTAGTAGGAAGACATGGGGAAGACGAAGATCAATGGAGGATGAAAGAATACGTGGGATTTTTAGGAAAACCCTAACCTCAGATCTCACCTCTTTACACTAGATTTAACCTAATTCTTAATACTTCAATTCTTGTGTTTCTCATTACACTTATCCCTTAAATAGGGTTCACCCGGTTAAGGTTTACAATAAAATATTCTAAAAATACCCCTATAAATAAAATATTCCAAAAATACCCCTATGACCTAAAACTGAAATAAAATAAAGTAAATTAAATAAAATAACTAAAATAATAATGTTATTGCATGCATAACATTTAATGTTATTGGGTACATAACACCCTTTGTGATCATTCTTCTTCACCAACAGGACAGACGACGAACAGGTCTTATGAGGCTTTGGTCTAGCATGACAGCACATTGTCGTTCAATCTCATCTTTTTGCAGGTAGGGGTATCGATATGGTCTCACCACCGCGACCTCGGAGCCAGCCTTTAGACGGATTCTGTGGTCACAGTGGCGCAAGGGCGGGAGGCTGCTGGGTAGGTGAAACAAATCGGTAAACTCATCCAGCAGTGATTCCAACATGGTGACTATGGCCTGCTGGTGTTGGATGGTATGAAGCTGTGCTGAACCTTTGGTATGACAGACCTAAAATGTGATTCTGCGGTGGAGCAATTCAAAGCTCATAGTAAGTTCTGCAAAGTCCCATAAAATGGGCCCTAATGTCTGGGGCCACTTAATGCCGAGAACTAGATCAAAACCAGCAAGGGGGATGATACAGAAATCTGCTGAGAAGAGATGCCCAGCAATGGAAAACTGGACAGAGTTTCTGACCCCATAGCTCGGCACTTTGTCTGCATTGGCAACGGACACTGAAGCGGTTGGCTGGGATTGCACCTGGAGTTGCAAATGGTTGGCAGCGGTGACGTTGATGAAATTGTGCATGCTACCTGAGTCCACTAGACCTACTAGTGGCTGGTTGTCAACTAAAGCACAGACTTGCATTGTTGTTGTGGTTTGAATGCTAGTAATGGCGTGTGAGAATACAGCCGGTTCCTCCATATCAATTTGTTCAACTGGTTTCTCTTCTTGGTCGTCCTCTTCCATTTCTATCCAAAAGAGTCTCTTGCAGTGGTGGCCAAATGTATAGTGTTCATCACAATTAAAGCATAACCCCTTTCCTTTCCGGTCTTCCATTTCGGCTCTGAATAATTTTTTTGTGACTGGTGGGGATGCGGGAGAGGGTTTTGGGATGGAAGGAGGATGGTTGTAAGCAGTGTTGCACCATTGGGAGGTTGTGGAGGACCCTCCCGAGTTGGGTTTCCCGAGTGGCCACATTGGATTTCTGTTTTGAAACTTGTTTTTGGCCTCCAATGCTCTACCCAAATTCATAGCTCGTGTCAAATCTAAGGGGGCAAGGAGTTCTACTTCCAACCTCAGGGCCTCATTTAACCCGGCAATGAAGAAGTTAACATACTGATCCACTCGAATGGTGTTGCTAGCTCGGGCTAACCTCTCCTGAAATAATTTCTGGTATTCGGCGACATTGCCAGTCTATTTTAAGAGAATTAGATCGCCCAGCGGGTTCATGTGGGTGGGTGGCCCAAACCGAATGGTGCATAATTCTTTAAAGTCTTCCCAACCCATGCCCATATGTTCCTTTTTGAGTTGGTGGTCCCACATTTGCGCTTCACCTAGCATGTGGAAGACGGCCAACCCAACTCTATCTACTGCAGCAGTACGTTGGTGGAAAAAAAATCACATATGTACAACCAACTTAAAGGTTCCTCTGACCCATCATAAATGGGAAAATCCATTTTAGCGTACCTGGGAATGGTGCCATTGCTCGGTCCAGTATGCTCTGGATATCCTCCATTCGGACTAAAATGTCCCCCTTGTCCAGTGTGTCCCCCATTTGGAGTGGGTGTCCTTCGGACCAGGGTTGAGAGCTCGTCCACTTGTTGAGAGATCGCCTGAGAAAATGAGGCCATCCTGATGTCCAGCAGGGATGCCAAGTGACCTTCTGCTTCGTCCTACCTGGCCTGCATCTCTTCCCTAAACATTTCAAACCTCTCATCCTAGTTTGACATCTCTCCCATTTTTCCTCGCTCTGATACCAATGTGTTATGGTCTCTGACCATGGACCAAGTGACTCTACGGAAGGAGAGGTCTGCGTCCAGCTCAGGTCCAGCACCAGAGTGTTGTTGACGTCCTGACCTTCCTACATTTCTGATTTCTGGGTGAAGAACGTGAGGGACGTGCGAAAAGATGTGTGTTTGGAATATATTGAAGGGGAGAAGATAACCCGGCTCTGAGGGAGACCGTAACCTGGTTCATTGGAGGAGAACCTGCCCTATTTCTATTTTCAATTTCCTTCCCTCTTTCATTCATTTCAACTCCCTCTTTAGCTGCTCGTTGAGGGTCCCAAATGTTTTACAAAAGTGCCATTAAGACTTACACGCTCAATGAGCTGAATACATTCAAACACGCTGCTGAAATACAAAAGTCCTAAGTAGCTGCTGAAATAAATCAAACACAAGAGTGATCTACGCTGCCCTTCAATCGCGTCGCCTTTGAGTGACTCGTTCAGCTATCGAGTCTATAACATAATCCATCAATGAATTTGGCTTTCCAATATTCATTATTTGCATCAGGTCTTTGCATAACCTTAGATATAAAAACATCTTTATACCATCGGAAATGGCTAAGTGTTCTGCATCAAAGATTATGCAAAACCTCTCTTGCCTTATCAGTTTGGGAAGTTAAATTTCCTACAAAATGGTGTAGGACACAGGAAATTAAGGTATAAACTACATCATCCTCACCTAAATAGGATTGTCCTGATTTAGTTTTCATTACCTTCTTTGAATTATAAATTTCATGTTGTTGTTCGGTGGTTAGAATATTATCCCACCAACCTTTCAGGGCACCATAAAACCCTGCTATAAGCATTTCGGCAATTCCTTGATCAGTATTTTTATGTTGTCGACAAATGGTACAGTACATAAGCATTTTTTTTTACATAATTCAAAAATTTGGTATTCAAATAATCCATCCAAATTCCATTCATATATAGATCTTCCACCATAAGAGTTTTGACCTATATAAACATTCTCTTCATACAATAGGTCCTGAGGTGTAGGCCTATGGTAGTAGAGCTTATGGGTCATGTCCCATTTTCGAGTAGATTTTTTTATTATAATCTAATTTTTGGATACTCAGTTGTTGAATCATTTCCTAAAGCATTTCTTCAGTATGACTGATATTGGTTAATCCGAACTGGGCAGGTTCACAGTCAATATCATAATGAATTGAAGGAGGAATCTCTCCTAACACAGAAGAAGATGTAATAGATAAATCATCATTATCAAATTCTTTTTCATTTAGAACATTAAGACCTTTGACATAATGTGATTTATTCTTTACTTTTTCTTCTACTGCTTTAAACTTAGCTTCGACCAATGCTTTGGCTTCTATCGACTCAAGTGAATTGAGTTTACCTTTGTTGTCAGTAGAAGTAAGTTTAAGATCTTGCATTCTGGATAATAATTCAGAAACAAGTTCTTTGTTATTATCCACATTAAAATTCCTGATTGGAACTGGGGGTTTTATTAAGGGTTTATTATCCCTAATTAAAGGTAATTTCTTTGAGAATGGTTCGCTAGAAAAGGTATTTATAGGATGCCATTTCTCAATAGAATCCTCAATTCTATTTAGTTGATTACCAATAGTTTGAAGATTTAGATTAGTGTAATTGTTTTGTTGCCTTATCATATTCAATGGTAAAACAATGGTATCTTGATTTACAAAAACGACTGCTTCAATAGACTCTTTTGGTTGGTCTACCGATGTGCTTGGAAATTCAAGCTTCAAAGGATCAGTTGGAGCATGAACTGATTTTGGTTTGATTCCAGATTGAAGCTGCCAATCTTTCATTAGGGTTGAAAGAGTTGGTTCTGAAATGGAAGCTAAGGGTTGCTTCTGCTTCAATCTATTACGCATAAACCAATCAACAAAAAACATAATAACCTTATTTGTTTCCAAATAAAGGTAAAATTCCTATGAAAATTCTATGCGTTGTGTGTCCCCATAGGTTTCATAAAACCATCTTTTGAAACCTAAATTGTTGGGGTGAAAAAAATTCAACTTTAATGGCTGCTATATCCACCACAAAAGGAGGTAGATCTAGGGGGTCAATTTGTGGAGATGTAATAATCATAATCACAGATTGAAACCAGTCATTTCACTGGGAGTGGTAGAAGTACGATCATGCTCCCGTTCGGTGTAGACCCCATGATGTATCTGGGTGTTAGATATGCGAATTCCTTTTAATGAGGAATCATCCTTACAGGATTGCTTTTCATCCACCTCTTGTAGACGCGATGTCTGGCCTACATTAGAGTATCTGGACGATGATGGTAAAGAGAGACGGTATGGAGTCTTCTTTCTTAAATTTATGACCACGTCTCCATCTGTGGATTGAATTACTTGATCAATATCCTGATTAATAAGGAGTCGTGGAGGAACAGCCTGGGGAATTGTCCAGTTGACTGGGAAATAAATTTCCTCCCAATTGATTATTCGAGGAGTGGCAACATTTGCACTCATAAGATCGGTCTCGATCAATATTGTTTTACCTTGATCTGGTAAGTGTAATACCTTTGGGACTAAGGTATTTCTAATTTTGAAATGAATCCTTACAATAACTACAATGGTTTCAATTCCAGAAATAAAATTGTATCCCTGTGTTAGAATCCTCAATTGGAGGGCTTCTAACAAATTCCTATCGATCAAGGATAGGGTGAGGTTTGGATGTACATTAAAATAAACGGGTCCCCTATTGAGACTCGTTTCCACTACACCCATCAAAGAGGGTTTCCAATCCAAATATCTACCATCATGAAGGATGGCCTGCAAACAGGTATTCATCCCTAATAATGTTAGGGGTTTAAAAGCAATTTGTATGCATCCAATATGCATATATTTCTTTTCAGTATCAACAAGATACTTATATAAATCTGTTAACTCTAACAATTTAAGAGTTGAATCTTGGTTTTCAAGATTAAGTGTTTGCTCCATGGTCTTAATTCCCAAGGTACTTGAAAGGGTGAAGGTTCCTTTCTTGTAAATTGAATTAGGTTTAATAGACGGAATTGTCCAATCATTTAATTGTTGTTGAACTTTATATTCAACCAAATAAGCATTTTTAACGGATCCAGTAATCCTACTACTGTAGGCCATTCTTAACAAATTAAAATATAAACAATTAAAACTAATTAAACTAAAACTAATCTAACACTAAGAGTGGTAAAAGAACAACAGAAAGGGGAATATCCTAGTATGAAGTAAAAATATTATAAAGTGATTCTATGGTAATCATGAACGAAGTAAACTATTATCATAATATCATAATTAATTTATTGTTCATCATCTTCTTGTGCAGATACACGTCTATCAATGATTTATGAGTATAGCGGCCTTCAACGCTTACCTCGGCAATATGGCCTTACTCAACGCGACTTGGGTGACGTCCCATATCATAACAAGAACGAAGATGAATAGAAAAATCATTATAATATTACGAAGGAAGTTAACTCCCCTGATGATTAAGATATAAAAAATTGATAATATCTTACTCCATACCTGGATATTCACGGTTTAGCCTTCCATGGCTCTGATACCATTTACAGCGGGAAGTAGGGAATAAACAGAAGGCAAATAACAGAAAACGCAAGCAGAGAATAACGAGTTTATAATATGTGTACTTCATACTAGGATATTCGCCTTTCTATTGTTCTTTTACCACTCTTAGTGTTAGATTAGTTTTAGTTTAATTAGTTTTAAATTGTTTATATTTTAATTTGTTAACAACGGTCTCCAGTAATAGGATTACTGGATCCATTAAAAATGCTTCTTTGGTTGAATATAAAGTTCAACAACAATGAAATGATTGGACAATTCCGTCCATTAAACCTAATTCAATTTACAAAAAAGGAACCTTCACCCTTTCAAGTACTATGGGAATTAAGACCATGGAGCAAACAGTTAATCTTGAAAACCAAGATTCAACTCTTAAATTATTAGAGTTAACAGATTTAAATAAGTGTCTTGTTGATACTTATTATGTCTTTTGTTGATTGGTTTATGCGTAATAGATTGAAGCAGAAGCAACCCTTAGCTTCCATTCCAAAACCAACTGTTTCAACCCTAACGAAAGATTGGCAACTTCAATATGGAATCAAAGTAAAATCAGTTCATCCTCCGACTGATCCTTTGAAGCTTGAATTTCCAAGCACATCGGTAGACCAACCAAAAGAGTCTATCGAAGCGGTCCCTTTTTTAAATCCAGATACCAACGTTTTACCATTGAATCTGATAAGGCGACAAAACAATTACACCATTCTGAATCTTCAAACTATTGGTAATCAACTAAATAGAATTGAGGATTCTATTGAGAAATGCCATCCTAGAAATACCTTTTCTAGCGAATCATTCTCAAATAAATTACCTTTAATTAGGGATAATAAATCCTTAATAAAACCCCCAGTTCCAATCAGGAACTTTAATGTGGATAATAACAAAGAACTTGTTTCTGAATTATTATCCAAAATGCAAGATCTTAAACTTACTTCTACTGAAGACAAAGGTAAACTCAATTCACTTGAGTCGATAGAATCCAATTCATTGGTGGAAGCTATGTTTCAAGCAGCAGAAGAAAAAGTAAAGAATAAATCATATTATGTCAAAGGTCTTAATGTTCTAAATGAACACGAATTTGATAATGATGATTTATCTATTACATCTTCTTCTGTGTTAGGAGAGATTCCTCCTTCAATTTATTCTGTTATTGACTCTGAACCTACACAGTTCGGATTAACCAATAGCAATCATACTGAAGAAATGTTTCAGGAAATGATTCAACAACCGAGTATCCAAAAATTAGATTATAATAAAAATTTACTCAGAAATGGGACATGACCCATAAACTCTACTACCATAGGCCTACACCTCAAGACCTATTGTATGAAGAGAATGTTTATATAGGTCAAAAATCCTATGATGGAAGATCTATATATGAATGGAATTTGAATGGATTATCTGAATACCAAAGTTTTGAATTATATCAAAAAATGCTTATGTACTGTACCATTGTCGTCAACATAAAAATACTGATCAAGGAATTGCCGAAATGCTTACAACAAGGTTTGCTGGCGCCCTGAAAGGTTGGTGGGATAATATTCTAACCACCAAACAACAACAGGAAATTTATAATTCCAAGAAGGTAATGAAAACTGAATCAGGACAATCCTATTTAGGTGAGGATGATGCAGTTTATACCTTAATTTCCTGTGTCCTACACTATTTTGTAGGAAATTTAACTTCCCAAACTGATAAGGGAAGAGAGGTTTTGCAGAATCTTAAATGCAGAACACTTAGCCATTTCCCATGGTATAAAGATGTTTTTATATCTAAGGTTATGCGAAGATCTGATGCCAATAATGAATATTAGAAAGCCAAATTCATTGATGGATTACCAACTCTTTTTGCTAGCAAGGTCTGCAAGAGGTTAGGTAATGAGGTAGGAATTATTAACTACCAGCAATATACATATGGTCTCCTTATTAGTGCCATAATCCAGGAAGCTCTGACCTTATGTAATGATTTAAAACTCCATGCCCAGCTTAAGAAACAAAATATTAATGGGAAAAGAGAGCTTGGTGAATTCTGTGAACAATTTGCTTGTGACACAGGACCACTACTTTCCAATCAAAGGAAGGGTAAAGGCAAAGTCTCCCATACTAGGAGACATAATACTTATGCGCACCAGAGTAGGAGATATCCCAAAAGACAGTCTCATAACAAGACTCGTCATGAACCTAGGAGACCTCCTCCTCCGAGACCTCCTCCTAGAAGGAATCATCCAGAAAAAAAGAAAATTTTCTGCTATAAATGTGGTAAATTAGGCCACTATTCCAATAGATGCAAGACTAAGGAGAAAATTAACCAACTTGAGATTGATGAAGGATTAAGACTTCAGTTGGCTAAAATTCTCTTAAATTCTGATACAGGGGATGATATTGATTATGCATCCTCCAGCCAATCAGAAGAAGACCAAGATTGTAGTTGTTCTCACCTTCAATTTGTGGCACAAATGCATCAGATTAATGTTCTTACCATCAATCAGCAACAAATACTTGAGAACATTGATCAAGAGGAAAATCCTCATAGAAAAAGATATTTAATAAATGAATATCTTGCCCAAACTTCAAAGAGTACTCAAGGTGTAAAACCTTATTCTTTGAAGGAAATTGTTAGTCGTTATGAAGAAACTACTTCTTCTAAACAACCTATCTCTCTGAATGTCTTACGGGGAGAAATTAAAGAAATCGAGCAAGAATTAAAAGAATTAAAATATTTATTTAAAAAAATTGAAACAAAATTAGAAAAACAGGAGAAATCTTCAGATGATGTTTTCCTCAATCAAATTACAAAGGTCACTCATCAAAAGTGGCATACCAAAATTAATTTGGTAATCGATCAGAACTTTGTCATACCCCATTTGACAGCTCTAATCGATAGTGAAGCAAATTTAAACTGCATCCAAGAAGGGTTAATTCCAACCCAGTATTTTGAGAAAACCACTCAATCTTTGGCCAATGAAAATGGCAAGAAAATGAAAATTCAATATAAATTAAATAATGCATCAATCTGCACTAATGATTAGTGCATAACCACAAATTTTTTGTTGGTTAAGGATATGACTCAACAGGTCATATTAGGCACTCCATTCTTGGAGAAAATTATGCCAATCAAGGGCATTGACAATCAAGGAATCCTTGGAGAGGTTAATCATAAACCCATATATTTCTCTTTTAAATCTCAACCACAAGTTAGTTTTATCAATGAGATTTCTTAATTGAGAAATGTGAAAGAAAAACAACTTAGTTTCCTACATAAATAAATTCAATTTCTAACTTTGGAACAGTAGTTGGAAACTACAGACATAGAAGAAAAAATTAAAAATCTTCATAAATTATTTTCTTAAGAAATTTGTAGTGATATTCCTACAGCTTTTTGGGATAGACATTGTGTCTTTACCTTATATTGATGGGCTCAATGAAAGGACCATTCCCACCAAAGCTAGGCCAAATGAAACATACTTTTCTAGACCTATGCAAGAACGAAATCCAAAATCTTTTGGATAAAAAATTAATTTGTAAATCTTACTTCCCATGGAGTTGTATTGCTTTTTATGTCAATAAAAATGCAGAGAAGGAACGAGGTGTTACTAGTAGTGGTTAATTATAAACCACTCAATGATTGTTTGAAATGGATCAGGTATCCAATTCCAAATAAAAAAGATTTATTAGACAGATTATTTTCTGCTAAAATCTTTTCTAAATTTGATTTTAAATCTTAATATTGGAAAATTCAAATCAATGAAAAGGATAAATAAAAAACTGCATTCACTTTCCCTTTTGGTCATTTTGAAAGGAATGTTATGCCTATTGGTTTGAAAAATGCTCCATCTGAATTTTAGAATATCATGAATGATATCTTTGCTTCCTATTCTGAATTTACTATTGTTTATATTGATGATATCCTTGCTTATTCAGAATCTATTGATGTTCATTTTAAGTATTTAAATGTTTTCAAAACAGTTATTCGAAAACATGGGTTGGTGATATCTGCACCTAAAATGAAATTGTTTCAGATCTCTGTTAGATTCTTAGGTCACAATATTCACAAGGGAAAAATAGTTCCCATTGCTAGAAGTATTGAGTTTGCTTCCAAATTTCCAGATGAATTATTGGAAAAAACTCAACTTCAGAGATTTCTAGGAAGTCTCAATTATATTGTTGATTATTATCCAAATCTTGTTCATGACTCAGCAATATTGCATAAACGACTCAGAAAGAATCCTGAGCCATGGACTCCTAAACACACTCAGGTAATCCAAATCATTAAAGAAAAGGTTTGACAACTCCCTTGGCTAAACCTGACCAATCCTTCTTATCCGAAGGTTGTAGAAACAGATGCCTCTCATATAGGATATGGTGGCATATTAAAACAAATTAATCCAACTGGTAAAGAAGAACTTGTAAGATTTACCTCTGGTAATATGCATGATGCACAAATTAATTATTCAACTATAAAACAAGAAATTCTTTGCAATAAAATTAAGTGCATTCATAAATTTCAAGATGATTTATTAAATCAGAAATTTCTTTTAAGAGTTGATTGTTTTGCTGCTAAATGAATTCTTAAGAAGGATGTGAAGAATCTTACTTCCAAAAAAATCTTTGCCAGATGGCAGACGGAATTAAGGGCCTTTTATTTTGATATTTAACATATTAAAGGAGAATTGAACTCCTTACCAGATTTTCTAACCCGTGAATTTCTCCACGGTTCTAATCATGGTTAACCCCGATAGAAAGTCGAAAGATAGATAGAAAGAAAAAATATAGAAAGAAAGTTGATATATAGAAAGAAAGATGAAACGTAGAAAGAAATATAAAGTATAGAAAGAAAGTTGATATATAAAAAGAAAGACGATATATATAAAAAATATGAAATATAGAAAGAAAAGGTGATATATAGAAAGAAAGAAAAAATGAAAGAAAGATGAAATATACAAAGGAATGTGAAATACATAAAGAAAGACAAAAAAATGGAAAGAAAGGCAAAAATATGCAAGGTGAAATATAGAAAGAAAGCGAAAATATAGAAAGAACGAGAAAATATAGCAAGAAAGGCAAAATATAGAAAGAAAGTCCAAATAAAGAAATAAAGGTGAAATATGGAAAGAAAGGCAAAATATAGAAAGATGAAATATGGAAAAGAAAAGCGAAATATAGAAAGAAAGACGAAACATATTAAGAAAGTCGAATTAGAGAAAGAAAGGCGAAAAATAGAAAGCTAAACGAAATATAGAAAGAAAGACGAAAAAATAGGAAGAAAGTCGAATTATAGAAAGAAAGACGAAATGTAGAAAGAAAGATGAAATATAAAAAGAAAGATGTTATATAGAAAGAAAGACGAAATATAGAAAGAAAGACGAAATATAGAAAGAAAGACGAAATATAGAAAAAAGATGAAATATAGAAAGAAGAGGCGAAATAATGAAAGAAAAGGCAATACAGAGAAGGAACATGAGAAATATAGAAAGAAAGACGAAAAATAGAAACAAAATGAGAAATATAGAAAGAAAGACAAAATATAGAAAGAAAGGTGAAATATAGAAAGAAAGGAAAAATATAGACAGAAAAGGTGAAATATAGAATGAATGACGAATTATATAAAGAAAGAAAAAATATAGAAAGAAAAAAAAAATATAGAAAGGAAGACAAAATATAGAATAAAAGACAAAAAATAGAAAGAAAAGGCGAAATATAGAAAGTAAAGGTGAAAGATAAAAAACAAATGCCAAATATAGATAAAAATGGCAAAATATAGAAAGAAAAGTCAAAAATAGAAAAAAAATGTGGAATATAAAAAGAAATTGTGAAATATAGAAAATAAGGTAAAATATAGAAAGAAATACATAATATAGAAAGACAACGTAAAATATAGAAAGTAAGGCAAAATATAGAAAGTAAGACAAAATATAGAAAGAATAGGGAAAATATAGAAAGAAAAAGTAAAATATAGATATAGAGGCAAGAAATATAGAAAGAAAAGGCGACATATAGAAAGAAAGACAAAATATAGAAAGAAAGACGAAATATAGAAAGGAATATGAAAAGTTGAAAGAAAGGTGAAATATAGAAATAAAGATAAAATATAGAAAGAAAGGCGAAATTTAGAAAGAAAAAACGAAATTTAGAAAGAAAAAGCAAAATATAGAAGGAAAGATGAAATATAGAAAGAAAGAAGAAATATAGATAGAAAGCAAGACGAAATAAATAAAGAAAAGGCGAAATGTAAAAAGAAAAGGCAAAATATGGAAAAGTAAAAAAAATATAAATAGAAAGATGTAATATCAAAAGTATAATGAAATATAGGAAGAAAAATGAAATATAGAAAGTAAAATAAAATATAGAAAGAAAAGTGAAATATATAAAGTAAAAATAAATATAGAAAGAAAGATGAAATATAGAAAATGGAATGAAATATAGAAAGAAAGATTAAATATAGAAAGAAATATGAAATATATAAAGTAAAAAGAAATATAGAAAGAAAGATTATATATAGAAAGTAAAATAAAATATTGAAACAAAAATGAAATATAGAAAGAAAGATGAAAACAAGAAAGTAAAATGAAATATAGAAAAAAAATTAAATAATGAATGTAAAATGAAATATAGAAAGAAAGATGGAACATTGAAAGTAAAAAGAAATGTAGAAAAAATATGAAATATAGAAGGTAAAATGAAATATAGAAAGAAAGAAGAAATATAAAAAGTAAAATGAAATATTGAAAGAAAAATAAAAAACAGAAAGAAATATAAAATATTGAAAGAAAAATAAAATATATAAAGAAAGAAGAAATATAGAAAGTAAAATGAAATATAAAAATAAAGATGAAATATTGAAAGAAAGATGACATATAGAAAGTAAAATAAAAAATAGAAAGAAAGATGAAATATAGAAAGCTAAATGAAACATAGAAACGAAAATGAAATGTAGAAAGTAAGATAAAATATATAAAGAAAGATGATGTATAGAAAGAAATATTGAAATATAGAAAGTAAAATGAATATAGAAGGAAAGATGAAGTATAGAAAGAAAGATGAAATGTAGAAGGAAAGATGAAGTATAGAAAGAAAGATGAAATGTAGAAAGAAAGATGAAATATAGAAAGTAAAATGAAATATAGAAAGAAACGTGAAATATTGTAGGCAGAATGACATATAGAAACAAATATGAAAAATAAAAAGAAATATGAAATAAAGAAAGTAAAATGAAATATAAAAAGAAAGATGAAATACAGAGAGTATAATGAAATTTAGAAAGAAAGTTGAAATATAAAAAGTTAAATGAAAGCTAGAAAGAAAGATGAAATATAGAAAGTAAAATGAAAAATAAAAAGAAAGATGAAATATAGAAAGTAAAATGACATATAGAAAGACATATGAAATATAGAAAGTAAAATGACATATAGAAAGACATATGAAATATAGAAAGTAAAATAAAATATCGAAAGAAAGAAAAAATATTGAAAGAAAAATGAAATATAGAAAGAAAGATGAAATATAGAAAGTAAAATGGAATGTGGAAAGAAAGATGAAATATAAAAATTAAAATGAAATATAGAAAGAAAAAATATAGAAAGTAAGATGAAATGTTGAAAGAAAGATGAAATATAGAAAGAAAAAAGAAATAAGGAAAGTAAAATGAAATGTAGAAAGAAAGATGAAATATAGAAAGAAGAAAGAAAGACGATATATAGAAAGAAAGATGAGATATTGAAAAAATGACAAAATATAGAAAGAAAGGTGCAATATACAAATAAAAGCGAAAAAATGGCGAAAAATAAAATATAGAAAGAAAGATAAAATATACAAATAAATGCAAAATATAGAAAGAAATATGATATATAGAAAGGAAGAAAAAGTATAGAAAGAAAGGCAAACTATAGAAAGAAAGAAGAAATAAATAAAGAAAGGATAAATATATATAAGAAAGACAAAATATAGAAAAAAATACAAAATATAGTAAGAAAGGTGAAATATAGAAAGAAAGATGAATTATAGAGAGATGGATGAAATATAAAAAGAAAGGCATAATATAGAAAGAAAGTTGAAATAAAGAAATAAAGAAAAATATATATATATATATATCAAGAAAGAAAAAAAAAAAAAAATATATATATATATAGAAAGAAAGCCATATAGGAAAAAGGCAAAATATAAAAAGAAAGACAAAATATTGAAAGAAAGACAAAATATAGAAAGAAAGACAAAATATAGAAAGAAAGAAAAAATATAGAAAGAAAGGCAAAACATAGAAAGAAAGGCAAAACATAGAAAGAAAGGCAAAACATAGAAAGACGATATATATAGAAGAAAATATGAAATATAGAAATAAAGCCGATATTTAAAAAGAAAAGTGATATATAAAAAGAAAGACAAGATATAGAAAGAAAGACGAAATATGAAAATAAAGATGAAATATAGAATGAAAGGTGAAATATAGAAAAAAGATAAAATATAGGAAAAAAACTGATATGTAGAAAGAAAGAAAAAATATAGGAAGAAAAAAAATATAGAAAGAAAGATAAAATATAGAAAGAAAGGCGAAATATAGAAAGAAAGAAGACGAATAGAAAGAAACACGAAATATTGAAAGAGTGGCAAATTATAGAAAGAAAGGCAAAATATAGAAAGAAAGTCGAGGATTTGAAAAGAAAGGCAAAATATAAAAAGAAAGACGGAATATAGAAAGAAAGACAAAATATAGAAAGAATGACGAAATATAGAAAGAAAAGCAAAATATAGAAAGAAAGACGACATGTAGAAAGCATTGTGATATAAAGAAAGAAAGAAGAAATATAGAAAGAAAAGCAAAATATAGGACCAAAGATGACATATAGAAAGAAATGCAAAATATAGAAAGAAAGTCAAGATATAGAAAGAAAAGGTGAAATATGAGGTATTGATAGAAAGAAGATATATAGAAAAAATGATGAAATATAGAAAGAAAGGCAAAATATAGAAAGAAAAACAAAATATAGAAAGAAATGCAAAATATAGAAAGAAAGTCGAGATATAGAAAGAAAGACAAAATATAGAAATAAATGCAAAATTTAGAAAGAAAGTTGAGATATAGAAAGAAATAAAAAATATAGAAAGAAAAATGATATATAGAAAGAAAGATGAAATATAGAAAGAAAAACTATATATATCGGAAGAAAGACGAAAAATATAGAAAGAAAGTCGAGATATGGAAAAAAGACAAAACATAGAAAGAAAAAATAAATATAGAAAGAAAGGCGAAAGTGTTGAAAGAAAAGAAAAATATAGAAAGAAAGTTGAGATATGAAAGAAAAAATAAATATAGAAAGAAAGGCGAAAGTGTTGAAAGAAAAGAAAAATATAGAAAGAAAGTTGAGATATGAAAGAAAGACAAAATATAGAAAGAAAGACGAAATGTAGAAAGAATGGCGAAAAATAGAAAGAAAGGAGAAATATAGAAAGAAAGATAAAAATAGAAAGATGAATGAAATATAGAAAGAAAGGCGAAGTATATAAAGATAGACAAATATCATAAGGAAGACAAAATATAGAAAGAAAGACAAAATATAGGAAGAACGGTGAAATATAGAAAGAAAGACAAAATATACAAAGAAATTCAAAATATTGATAAAAATACGATATATAGAAAGAAAGGCAAAATATAGAAAGAAAGACGAAATATAGAAAGAAAGGTAAAATATAGAAAGAAAGTCAATGTATTGAAAGAAAGATAAAATATAGAAAGAAAGACGAAATATAGAAAAGAAGACAAAATATTAAAACAATGATGAAAAAGGGTAAGAAAGGAGAAATATAGAAAGAAAGACTAAATATAAAAATAAAGTCATGATCTAGAAAGAAAGATAAAATATATAAAGAAAAATGAAATTTTTAGAGAAAGACAAAATAATGAATGTAAAATGAAATATGGAAAGAAAGATGGAATAATGAAAGTAAAATGAAATGTAGAAAAAAGATGAAATATAGAAAGTAAAATGAAATATAGAAAGAAAGAAGAAATATAGAAAGTAAAATGAAATATTGAAAGAAAAATGAAAAACAGAAAGAAATATGAAATATTGAAAGAAAAATAAAATATAGAAAGAAAGAAGAAATATATAAAGTAAAATGCAAAATAAAAAGAAATATGAAATAAAGAAAGAAATACGAAATATAGAAAGTAAAATAAAAAATAGAAAGAAAGATTAAATATAGAAAGCTAAATGAAACATAGAAAAGAAAATGAAATGTAAAAAGTAAAATAAAATATATAAAGAAAGATGAAATATAGAAAGTAAAATGAAATAAAGAAAGAATGAAGAAATATAGAAAGTAAAATGAAATAATGAAAGAATGATGAAAAATAGAAAGTAAAATGAAATATTGAAATAAAGAAGAAATATAGAAATTAAAATGAAATATAGAAAGAAAGAGCGAAATATAGAAATTAAAAAGAAAGGTTTTAGAAAGAAAAATAAAATATTGAAAGAAAAATGAAATATAGAAAGAAAGATGAAATATAGAAAGTAAAATGGAATGTAGAAAGAAAGGTGAAATATAAAAAGTAAAATGAAATATAGAAAGACAGATGAAGTATAGAAAGTAAGATGAAATGTTGAAAGAAAGATGAAATATAGAAAGAAAAAAGAAATATGGAAAGTAAAATGAAATGTAGAAAGAAAGATGAAATATAGAAAGTAGAAAGAAAGACGAAATATAGAAAGTAGAAAGAAAGACGATATATAGAAAAAAAGATGAGATAATGAAAAAATGACAAAATATAGAAAGAAAGGTGAAATATAGAAAGAAAGACGAAATATAAAATATAGAAATAAAGATAGAATATAAAAATAAATGCGAAATATAGAAAGAAATACGATATATAGAAATAAAGGAAAACTATAGAAAGAAAGAAAAACTAAATAAAGAAAGGATAAATATATAAAAGAAAGACAAAATATAGAAAAAAATATGTAATATAGTAAGAAAGGCGAAATATAGAAAGAAAGAAGATATATAGAAAGAAAGATGAATTGTAGAGAGATGGACGAAATATAAAAAGAAAGGAAAAATATATAAAGAAAGTCGAAATAAAGAAAGAAAGAAAGAAAGAAAAAAAAATATATATGTATATAGAGAGAGAGAGAGAGTCAACACATCGGCAAATGTGGTGAGTCAACACATCCAAAAACATTTACCAATTCTACATGTTTTGGAAGTTGACCATTCACAGGATGAAGAATCGCAAGAAGGTTCTTTATCTCAAAATAATTCTGAAGATTTAACTCCTTCAGCATACTCTGATTCTGAGATTGGTCAAACCTTAAATCTACAGGATTTAGGACTCACCAATATCAGACAAACTGAAGCAATTCTTCAGGAAATGATTCAAGATCAACCGAGTATCCAAAAATTGGATTATCAAAAATCATCTACTCGGAAATGGGATCTAGAACTCAAAAGATACTACCATAGGCCTACACCTCAGGACCTATTGTATGAAGAAAATTTGTATCTAGATCAAAAATCCTATGATGGGAGAACCATCTATGAATGGAGTATAGATGGCTTATCTGAATATCAGATAATGGAACATTGTCAACGGATGTTAATGTATGCAACCATCTGTCGACAACAGAAAAATTCTGATCAAGGCATTGCAGAAATGATAACTGCTGGATTCTCGGGAATCCTAAAAGGTTGGTGGGATAATCTCCTCACCCATGAACAACACCAGGAAATTTATAATTCCAAAAAGGTAATTAAAACTGAAGCAGGTCCTGCATACCTAGGCGAGGACGATGCAGTTTATACCTTAATCTCCTGTATTGTTCATCATTTTATTGGCAGACTTACTTCCCAGACAGATAAGGGAAGGGAGACGTTGCAAAATTTGCGGTGTAAAACACTTAGCCATTTCAGATGGTATAAAGATGTTTTTCTCAGTAGAGTGATGCAACGAAATGATGCCAATAATGAATATTGGAAAGCCAAATATATTGATGGCTTACCTCCGCTTTTTGCCAATAAGGTCAGAAAGCGAATAGGAAATGAAGGTGGTGCAATCAACTACCACCAATACACATATGGCCTCCTTACCAGTGCTATTATTCAAGAAGGAATGGCCCTATGTAATGATTTAAAGCTTCAAGCTCAGCTTAAACAACAGAATATTTCTGGTAAGCGTGAGCTTGGGGAATTCTGTGAACAATTTGCTTGTGACACAGGACCCCAACCTTCCCATCAAAGGAAGGGTAAAGGGAAGGTCTCTCATTCTAAGAGAGAACCCTACTCTCATCAGAGTAGGAGATATCCCAAGCGACAGTCTCATCACAAGACTCGTCCCGAACCTAGGAGACCTCACCCTCGGAGACCACCTCCTCGCAGGACTCCTCCAGACAAAAAGAAAATTGTCTGTTATAAATGTGGTAAATTAGGCCACTATTCCAATAGATGCAAAACAAAAGAGAAATTAAACCAACTTCAGATAGATGAAGGACTAAGAATCCAGTTGGCTAAAATTCTCTTAAATTCTGATTCTGGAGATGATATTGATTATGCCTCATCCAGCCAATCAGATGATCCAGATTGTAGTTGCTCTCACCTTCAATCTGTGGCTCAAATGCATCAAATCAATGTGCTTACCTCTCTGCAACAAAGTATGCTAGAGAACATTGATCAAGAGGAAGATCCTCAAACCAAGAGATATTTAATTAAAGAATATCTCGATCAAATTCAAAGTACTTCAACGAGTAATCCTCCTATCTCAGGAGTAAAACCCTATTCGTTGAAAGAAATTATTGGTCGTTATGAAGCCAACACCTCTTCAAAACAACCAATATCCATCTCCTCATTACAAGGAGAAATTAAAGAAATCAAACATGAATTAAAAGAATTAAAATCTTTATATAAAAAGCTTGAACAAAAATGTGAACACAAATGTTCATCAGAAAAGACACCTGAAGGTTCTTTTTTGAATCAAATTACTAAAGTCATCCATCAAAGGTGGCATACTGTAATTAATTTAGTTATTGATCAGAATTTTGTCATTCCTAAATTGACAGCTCTGATTGATAGTGGAGCAGACTTAAACTGCATCCAGGAAGGGTTGATTCCAACCCAATATTTTGAGAAAACAACTCAAACTTTGGCCAATGCCAATGGAGACAAAATGAAGATTAACTATAAATTAAATAATGCCTCCATTTGCACTAATAATCAGTGCATTATTACTGACTTTTTATTAGTCAAGAATATGACTCAACAAGTCATATTAGGTACTCCATTTCTGGAGAAAATCATGCCAATTAAAGGCATCGATAATCATGGAATCCAAGGACAGGTTAATAATAAACCTATTTATTTCTCATTCAAATCTCCTCCTCAAATTAGTTTCATCAATGAGATCTCTGAATTGAGAAGTGTTAAAGAACATCATCTAAGTTTCCTGCACAAAGAATTACAGTTGTTAACCCTTGAACAACAATTGGAAACTGTAGAAATCCAAGAGAAAATTAGTTCTCTTCAGAAATTATTAACCCAAGAAATTTGTAGTGAAATTCCTACTGCTTTTTGGGAACGACATAAATATATTGTGTCTTTACCCTATATTGATGGGTTCAATGAAAGAACCATTCCCACCAAAGCTAGGCCTAGTCAAATGAAACATGCTTTACTAGACCTCTGCAAAAAGGAAATCCAAAATCTGTTGGATAAAACCTTAATTAGAAAATCTTACTCCCCATGGAGTTGTACTGCTTTTTATGTCAATAAAAATGCAGAGAAGGAACGAGGTGTTCCCAGACTTGTGGTTAATTACAAACCACTTAATGATTGTTTGCGATGGATTCGATACCCCATCCCAAATAAAAAAGATTTATTAGACAGATTATTTTCTGCTAAAATCTTTTCCAAATTTGATTTGAAATCTGGATATTGGCAAATTCAAATTAATGAAAAGGATAAATATAAAACTGCATTCACTGTCCCTTTTGGTCACTTTGAATGGAATGTTATGCCTTTCGGTTTGAAAAATGCTCCATCTGAATTTCAAAATATCATGAATGATATCTTTGCTCCTTATTCTGAATTTACCATTGTTTATATTGATGATATACTTGTTTATTCAAAATCTCTTGATGCTCATTTTAAGCATTTACATGTTTTCAAATCAGTTATTCGAAAACATGGGTTGGTGATATCGGCACCGAAAATGAAATTATTCCAGACCTCTGTTAGATTTTTAGGTCATAATATTCACAAGGGAAAAATAGTTCCCATTGATCGAAGCATTGAGTTTGCCTCTAAGTTCCCGGATGAATTACTGGAGAAAACTCAACTTCAGAGATTTCTAGGAAGTCTCAATTATATTGCAGATTATTATCCTCATCTTGCACAAGATTCTGCAATATTACATAAAAGACTCAGAAAGAATCCTGAGCCCTGGACTCCCAACCATACCCAGGCAGTCCAACTAATTAAGAGTAAGGTTAAACAACTCCCTTGTCTTAACCTCACTAATCCTTCCTATCCGAAGGTTGTAGAAACAGATGCCTCCCATATAGGCTATGGTGGCATTTTGAAACAAAGAAATCCATCAGGTAAAGAAGAACTTGTTCGATTTACCTCTGGAAACTGGCATGATGCACAGCTTAATTATTCCACTGTAAAACAAGAAATATTGGCAATAATTAAGTGCATTCATAAATTCCAGGATGATTTATTAAATCAAAAATTCCTTTTAAGAGTTGATTGTTCAGCAGCCAAATCGATTCTTAAGAAGGACGTGAAGAATCTTACTTCCAAACAAATCTTTGCCAGATGGCAGGCGGAATTAAGCGCCTTTGATTTTGATATAGAACATATCAAAGGAGAATTGAACTCCTTACCTGATTTTCTAACCCGTGAATTTCTCCAGGGTCAAAATCATGTATAACCCCGCAAGGGGCAATCCACTCCCAATGAGAGGACGTGGAAATCAACAATCCAGAGGCCGAGGCCGAAAGAATCCAGAAAGAGGAAATTCCTCAGACAAGAAGGGCAAAGCCCCAGTGTCATATAAAGAGACACTTGAAGTAGAACCAGAGTATATTACTCTTCCGGATACGGAAACAATTCTACTCCTCAATAAAGATGATCTTGAGGGTACATTGGATTCCTGGGAGATGTTACAGAAATGGCTTGGAGAAGCCTACTGTCCCATCCGTGCAGGAAAACGATGGTATTCCTTTGAATCTATTTTGGTTCATCTGAATTCTATATCAGTGCATCATACACTGACGAATGTGGCTAAATGGGATAGCCCAAGAGCGTACAGTAAATGTACAATTCAAAGATTCATGCATCCCTCAACATGGGGAAAATTTGATTTGGCCAAAGCAGCTAACCTTCCTAATGATAAGGAATTTAATTATTGGGATTATATGGATTCATGGTATAATACCTTTTATTACCAAAATCCTTCCCATAGGCATTCCTGGTTTTTCCAATGGGAAAAGAATGTCTTTCAGAGGTCATTACCTCTACCCAGTTGGGTATTTGCATGGTGGATCAAATTTGGGCCACACATTTCCATATTACCTGAGCCCATTACGGCTTGTTTTAGTAAATGGACTCAATCCAGTCCTGAGCTTAAAGCTCTGGGTTATGAAAAACCCCCAAAGCATTGGGACAGTCTTATCTTCTTTATGGTATTTTCTCTACCATGGATTTGGAGATGGGATTGTACTACAGGCTTTAATGATAAAAGCCTACCAGTATTATTAAGAACATTTCATGTTCGATGGTAGAAAAATTTCCCCAATATTGATACCAAAGTTGCAGAAATTAAGTCTGCTATCATACAAAATGAAAACAATCTTGGATTGCATCGCATCCTGGAAGTCCATTATGACTCCGACAATTTATTTGCAAGTTTCAAAACTCAATTAAAGAGTTTGATTCCGAATATCTCGGAAAAAGATATTATGCAAAAATTATTAGAATCAATGAAGGATTCTATGGTTACTCAGTGCAATGAAGGCACTTCTTCTCACCACCCAGCAGACGACAACATGTCTGTCTCAGAACCTTCTGCTGCTGAAGATGATGAAGATATTGATTATAATAGCACAGAGCAAGATGATAATGCTCAAGATTCTTTACCGGATAGTTAGCCACCTGATGAGGATCCGGAAGAATATATTAATCTTATGTTGCAAGCATTCAAGGCAACATCTAAAAAGAAATAATTTTGCAGGATATGACTATGACAGATCAATCTGTTCCAGATTCGTCGGCCAAGTCCGTCCAAAAGCTTCAGAGGAAATCTTATCCTCCGGCTCACAGTTGGCCTATTTGTCACATCAATCAAGGCTCCTACAGTATATTTGGTCGGCCATTTTCCATAAAGTCTCACTCATGGGATGCCGCCTGTAGCCGCCTGCATCGGATAAGAGTTAAGGCTCTTCGTCAACAAAAGATGCTTTGGGACAAAGCCCATCAAATGTCTCTTGCCAATCCCCATCATGGAGATAAAGTGGATGATAAAGATGAAGATAATCAAGATGCTGAATCATCCAAGAATCTCAATTATAGAGATCATGACTCATCACCTCAATCATAGAGGTTACTTTTTTGTATTAGTAGTGGATTTCAAATATGTTCAAATCCACATTAGTTCACTCCGGCTATATAAGGTGTTAGTTTCTTTAGACATGGCATCACTTGAAAAACCTTCCCCTCTGTCTTCAAGGTTGCCTACTCGTGTGCTTTTCAGTCTTGGAGTTTATTGTAAGTACTTTATGATATTGTGAATACATTAGTAATAAGTTAAAGTAATTCTCTGCCTGTTTTTCCTTTTACTTGCCTTCTGTCAATCTTCCTTCTTCCAACCAATTCTTCTAACTGGTTTGACCAATCTCAGAATCAGAGTATGATGGAGTCTTAGTTTCTTGATGCTCATTTTAAGCATTTACATGTTTTCAAATCAGTTATTCGAACACATGGGTTGGTAATATCGGCACCGAAAATGAAATTATTCCAGACCTCTGTTAGATTTTTAGGTCATAATATTCACAAGGGAAAAATAGTTCCCATTGATCGAAGCATTGAGTTTGCCTCTAAGTTCCCGGATGAATTACTGGAGAAAACTCAACTTCAGAGATTTCTAGGAAGTCTCAATTATATTGCAGATTATTATCCTCATCTTGCACAAGATTCTGCAATATTACATAAAAGACTCAGAAAGAATCCTGAGCCCTGGACTCCCAACCATACCCAGGCAGTCCAACTAATTAAGAGTAAGGTTAAACAACTCCCTTGTCTTAACCTCACTAATCCTTCCTATCCGAAGGTTGTAGAAACAGATGCCTCCCATATAGGCTATGGTGGCATTTTGAAACAAAGAAATCCATCAGGTAAAGAAGAACTTGTTCGATTTACCTCTGGAAACTGGCATGATGCACAGCTTAATTATTCCACTGTAAAACAAGAAATATTGGCAATAATTAAGTGCATTCATAAATTCCAGGATGATTTATTAAATCAAAAATTCCTTTTAAGAGTTGATTGTTCAGCAGCCAAATCGATTCTTAAGAAGGACGTGAAGAATCTTACTTCCAAACAAATCTTTGCCAGATGGCAGGCGGAATTAAGCGCCTTTGATTTTGATATAGAACATATCAAAGGAGAATTGAACTCCTTACCTGATTTTCTAACCCGTGAATTTCTCCAGGGTCAAAATCATGTATAACCCCGCAAGGGGCAATCCACTCCCAATGAGAGGACGTGGAAATCAACAATCCAGAGGCCGAGGCCGAAAGAATCCAGAAAGAGGAAATTCCTCAGACAAGAAGGGCAAAGCCCCAGTGTCATATAAAGAGACACTTGAAGTAGAACCAGAGTATATTACTCTTCCGGATACGGAAACAATTCTACTCCTCAATAAAGAGGATCTTGAGGGTACATTGGATTCCTGGGAGATGTTACAGAAATGGCTTGGAGAAGCCTACTGTCCCATCCGTGCAGGAAAACGATGGTATTCCTTTGAATCTATTTTGGTTCATCTGAATTCTATATCAGTGCATCATACACTGACGAAAGTGGCTAAATGGGATAGCCCAAGAGCGTACAGTAAATGTACAATTCAAAGATTCATGCATCCCTCAACATGGGGAAAATTTGATTTGGCCAAAGCAGCTAACCTTCCTAATGATAAGGAATTTAATTATTGGGATTATATGGATTCATGGTATAATACCTTTTATTACCAAAATCCTTCCCATAGGCATTCCTGGTTTTTCCAATGGGAAAAGAATGTCTTTCAGAGGTCATTACCTCTACCCAGTTGGGTATTTGCATGGTGGATCAAATTTGGGCCACCCATTTCCATATTACCTGAGCCCATTAAGGCTTGTTTTAGTAAATGGACTCAATCCAGTCCTGAGCTTAAAGCTCTGGGTTATGAAAAACCCCCAAAGCATTGGGACAGTCTTATCTTCTTTATGGTATTTTCTCTACCATGGATTTGGAGATGGGATTGTACTACAGGCTTTAATGATAAAAGCCTACCAGTATTATTAAGAACATTTCATGTTCGATGGTGGAAAAATTTCCCCAATATTGATACCAAAGTTGCAGAAATTAAGTCTGCTATCATACAAAATGAAAACAATCTTGGATTGCATCGCATCCCGGAAGTCCATTATGACTCCGACAATTTATTTGCAAGTTTCAAAACTCAATTAAAGAGTTTGATTCCGAATATCTCGGAAAAAGATATTATGCAAAAATTATTAGAATCAATGAAGGATTCTATGGTTACTCAGTGCAATGAAGGCACTTCTTCTCACCACCCAGCAGACAACAACATGTCTGTCTCAGAACCTTCTGCTGCTGAAGATGATGAAGATATTGATTATAATAGCACAGAGCAAGATGATAATGCTCAAGATTCTTTACCGGATAATCAGCCACCTGATGAGTATCCGGAAGAATATATTAATCTTATGTTGCAAGCATTCAAGGCAACATCTAAAAAGAAATAATTTTGCAGGATATGACTATGACAGATCAATCTGTTCCAGATTCGTCGGCCAAGTCCGTCCAAAAGCTTCAGAGGAAATCTTATCCTCCGGCCCACAGTTGGCCTATTTGTCACATCAATCAAGGCTCCTACAGTATATTTGGTCGGCCATTTTCCATAAAGTCTCACTCATGGGATGCCGCCAGTAGCCGCCTGCATCGGATAAGAGTTAAGGCTCTTCGTCAACAAAAGATGCTTTGGGACAAAGCCCATCAAATGTCTCTTGCCAATCCCCATCATGGAGATAAAGTGGATGATAAAGATGAAGATAATCAAGATGCTGAATCATCCAAGAATCTCAATTATAGAGATCATGACTCATCACCTCAATCATAGAGGTTACTTTTTTGTATTAGTAGTGGATTTCAAATATGTTCAAATCCACATTAGTTCACTCCGGCTATATAAGGAGTTAGTTTCTTTAGACATGGCATCACTTGAAAAACCTTCCCCTCTGTCTTCAAGGTTGCCTACTCGTGTGCTTTTCAGTCTTGGAGTTTATTGTAAGTACTTTATGATATTGTGAATACATTAGTAATAAGTTAAAGTAATTCTCTGCCTGTTTTTCCTTTTACTTGCCTTCTGTCAATCTTCCTTCTTCCCGCTGTTAATGTATGCAACCATCTGTCGACAACAGAAAAATTCTTGATGCTCATTTTGAATATAGAATTCGTCAGTGTATGATGCACTGAACTTTCAAAATTCGTCAGTGTATGATGCACTGATATAGAATTCAGATGAACCAAAATAGATTCAAAGGAATACCATCGTTTTCCTGCACGGATGGGACAGTAGGCTTCTCCAAGCCATTTCTGTAACATCTCCCAGGAATCCAATGTACCCTCAAGATCCTCTTTATTGAGGAGTAGAATTGTTTCCGTATTCGGAAGAGTAATATACTCTGGTTCTACTTCAAGTGTCTCTTTATATGACACTGGGGCTTTGCCCTTCTTGTCTGAGGAATTTCCTCTTTCTGGATTCTTTCGGCCTCGGCCTCTGGATTGTTGATTTCCACGTCCTCTCATTGGGAGTGGATTGCCCCTTGCGGGGTTATACATGATTTTGACCCTGGAGAAATTCACGGGTTAGAAAATCAGGTAAGGAGTTCAATTCTCCTTTGATATGTTCTATATCAAAATCAAAGGCGCTTAATTCCGCCTGCCATCTGGCAAAGATTTGTTTGGAAGTAAGATTCTTCACGTCCTTCTTAAGAATCGATTTGGCTGCTGAACAATCAACTCTTAAAAGGAATTTTTGATTTAATAAATCATCCTGGAATTTATGAATGCACTTAATTATTGCCAATATTTCTTGTTTTACAGTGGAATAATTAAGCTGTGCATCATGCCAGTTTCCAGAGGTAAATCGAACAAGTTCTTCTTTACCTGATGGATTTCTTTGTTTCAAAATGCCACCATTAGGGAAGAAGGAAGATTGACAGAAGGCAAGTAAAAGGAAAAACACGCAGAGAATTACTTGAACTTATTACTAATGTATTCACAATATCATAAAGTACTTACAATAAACTCCAAGACTGAAAAGCACACGAGTAGGCAACCTTGAAGACAGAGGGGAAGGTTTTTCAAGTGATGCCATGTCTAAAGAAACTAACTCCTTATATAGCCGGAGTGAACTAATGTGGATTTGAACATATTTGAAATCCACTACTAATACAAAAAAGTAACCTCTATGATTGAGGTGATGAGTCATGATCTCTATAATTGAGATTCTTGGATGATTCAGCATCTTGATTATCTTCATCTTTATCATCCACTTTATCTCCATGATGGGGATTGGCAAGAGACATTTGATGGGCTTTGTCCCAAAGCATCTTTTGTTGACGAAGAGCCTTAACTTTTATCCGATGCAGGCGGCTACTGGCGGCATCCCATGAGTGAGACTTTATGGAAAATGGCCGACCAAATATACTGTAGGAGCCTTGATTGATGTGACAAATAGGCCAACTGTGGGCCGGAGGATAAGATTTCCTCTGAAGCTTTTGGACGGACTTGGCCGACGAATCTGGAACAGATTGATCTGTCATAGTCATATCCTGCAAAATTATTTCTTTTTAGATGTTGCCTTGAATGCTTGCAACATAAGATTAATATATTCTTCCGGATCCTCATCAGGTGGCTGACTATCTGGTAAAGAATCTTGAGCATTATCATCTTGCTCTGTGCTATTATAATCAATATCTTCATCATCTTCAGCAGCAGAAGGTTCTGAGACAGACATGTTGTCGTCTACTGGGTGGTGAGAAGAAGTGCCTTCATTGCACTGAGTAACCATAGAATCCTTCATTGATTCTAATAATTCTGATGGGTTCTTTGAATTGTACATTTACTGTAATCTCTTGGGCTATCCCAATTAGCCACATTCGTCAGTGTATGATGCACTGATATAGAATTCAGATGAACCAAAATAGATTCAAAGGAATACCATCGTTTTCCTGCACGGATGGGACAGTAGGCTTCTCCAAGCCATTTCTGTAACATCTCCCAGGAATCCAATGTACCCTCAAGATCCTCTTTATTGAGGAGTAGAATTGTTTCCATATCCGGAAGAGTAATATACTCTGGTTCTACTTCAAGTGTCTCTTTATATGACACTGGGGCTTTGCCCTTCTTGTCTGAGGAATTTCCTCTTTCTGGATTCTTTCGGCCTCGGCCTTACCAGTGCTATTATTCAAGAAGGAATGGCCCTATGTAATGATTTAAAGCTTCAAGCTCAGCTTAAACAACAGAATATTTCTGGTAAGCGTGAGCTTGGGGAATTCTGTGAACAATTTGCTTGTGACACAGGACCCCAACCTTCCCATCAAAGGAAGGGTAAAGGGAAGGTCTCTCATTCTAAGAGAGAACCCTACTCTCATCAGAGTAGGAGATATCCCAAGCGACAGTCTCATCACAAGACTCGTCCCGAACCTAGGAGACCTCACCCTCGGAGACCACCTCCTCGCAGGACTCCTCCAGACAAAAAGAAAATTGTCTGTTATAAATGTGGTAAATTAGGCCACTATTCCAATAGATGCAAAACAAAAGAGAAATTAAACCAACTTCAGATAGATGAAGGACTGAGAATCCAGTTGGCTAAAATTCTCTTAAATTCTGATTCTGGAGATGATATTGATTATGCCTCATCCAGCCAATCAGATGATCCAGATTGTAGTTGCTCTCACCTTCAATCTGTGGCTCAAATGCATCAAATCAATGTGCTTACCTCTCTGCAACAAAGTATGCTAGAGAACATTGATCAAGAGGAAGATCCTCAAACCAAGAGATATTTAATTAAAGAATATCTCGATCAAATTCAAAGTACTTCAACGAGTAATCCTCCTATCTCAGGAGTAAAACCCTATTCGTTGAAAGAAATTATTGGTCGTTATGAAGCCAACACCTCTTCAAAACAACCAATATCCATCTCCTCATTACAAGGAGAAATTAAAGAAATCAAGCATGAATTAAAAGAATTAAAATCTTTATATAAAAAGCTTGAACAAAAATGTGAACACAAATGTTCATCAGAAAAGACACCTGAAGGTTCTTTTTTGAATCAAATTACTAAAGTCATCCATCAAAGGTGGCATACTGTAATTAATTTAGTTATTGATCAGAATTTTGTCATTCCTAAATTGACAGCTCTGATTGATAGTGGAGCAGACTTAAACTGCATCCAGGAAGGGTTGATTCCAACCCAATATTTTGAGAAAACAACTCAAACTTTGGCCAATGCCAATGGAGACAAAATGAAGATTAACTATAAATTAAATAATGCCTCCATTTGCACTAATAATCAGTGCATTATTACTGACTTTTTATTAGTCAAGAATATGACTCAACAAGTCATATTAGGTACTCCATTTCTGGAGAAAATCATGCCAATTAAAGGCATCGATAATCATGGAATCCAAGGACAGGTTAATAATAAACCTATTTATTTCTCATTCAAATCTCCTCCTCAAATTAGTTTCATCAATGAGATCTCTGAATTGAGAAGTGTTAAAGAACATCATCTAAGTTTCTTGCACAAAGAATTACAGTTGTTAACCCTTGAACAACAATTGGAAACTGTAGAAATCCAAGAGAAAATTAGTTCTCTTCAGAAATTATTAACCCAAGAAATTTGTAGTGAAATTCCTACTGCTTTTTGGGAACGACATAAATATATTGTGTCTTTACCCTATATTGATGGGTTCAATGAAAGAACCATTCCCACCAAAGCTAGGCCTAGTCAAATGAAACATGCTTTACTAGACCTCTGCAAAAAGGAAATCCAAAATCTGTTGGATAAAACCTTAATTAGAAAATCTTACTCCCCATGGAGTTGTACTGCTTTTTATGTCAATAAAAATGCAGAGAAGGAACGAGGTGTTCCCAGACTTGTGGTTAATTACAAACCACTTAATGATTGTTTGCGATGGATTCGATACCCCATCCCAAATAAAAAAGATTTATTAGACAGATTATTTTCTGCTAAAATCTTTTCCAAATTTGATTTGAAATCTGGATATTGGCAAATTCAAATTAATGAAAAGGATAAATATAAAACTGCATTCACTGTCCCTTTTGGTCACTTTGAATGGAATGTTATGCCTTTTGGTTTGAAAAATGCTCCATCTGAATTTCAAAATATCATGAATGATATCTTTGCTCCTTATTCTGAATTTACCATTGTTTATATTGATGATATACTTGTTTATTCAAAATCTCTTGGTTCTACTCTGGTTCTATTTAACCCAAAATCTCCCCAGAAGTTGTAACCTATGTGTGCATAGTGGTTTTCAAAGCTCTTAAGCCGTTTTTGCCTTCTCTAAAGCTCAAAAGGAAATTTGATGACCTAATTTTTTTATAGCTAAGTTTGGGCCAAATTATTTTAAAATGATATTGAATTCAGTTTTTGTAATTTGAATATTTGATTTATCAACTTTTCTTTCTATAGAATGAAAGGTGAAATATAGAAAAAAGATAAAATATAGGAAAAAAGCTGATATGTAGAAAGAAAGAAAAAATATAGGAAGAAAAAAAATATAGAAAGAAAGATAAAATATAGAAAGAAAGGCGAAATATAGAAAGAAAGAAGACGAATAGAAAGAAACACGAAATATTGAAAGAGTGGCAAATTATAGAAAGAAAGGCAAAATATAGAAAGAAAGTCGAGGATTTGAAAAGAAAGGCAAAATATAAAAAGAAAGACGGAATATAGAAAGAAAGACAAAATATAGAAAGAATGACGAAATATAGAAAGAAAAGCAAAATATAGAAAGAAAGACGACATGTAGAAAGCATTGTGATATAAAGAAAGAAAGAAGAAATATAGAAAGAAAAGCAAAATATAGGACCAAAGATGACATATAGAAAGAAATGCAAAATATAGAAAGAAAGTCAAGATATAGAAAGAAAAGGTGAAATATGAGGTATTGATAGAAAGAAGATATATAGAAAAAATGATGAAATATAGAAAGAAAGGCAAAATATAGAAAGAAAAACAAAATATAGAAAGAAATGCAAAATATAGAAAGAAAGTCGAGATATAGAAAGAAAGACAAAATATAGAAATAAATGCAAAATTTAGAAAGAAAGTTGAGATATAGAAAGAAATAAAAAATATAGAAAGAAAAATGATATATAGAAAGAAAGATGAAATATAGAAAGAAAAACTATATATATCGGAAGAAAGACGAAAAATATAGAAAGAAAGTCGAGATATGGAAAAAAGACAAAACATAGAAAGAAAAAAGAAATATAGAAAGAAAGGCGAAAGTGTTGAAAGAAAAGAAAAATATAGAAAGAAAGTTGAGATATGGAAAGAAAGACAAAATATAGAAAGAAAGACGAAATGTAGAAAGAATGGCGAAAAATAGAAAGAAAGGAGAAATATAGAAAGAAAGATAAAAATAGAAAGAGGAATGAAATATAGAAAGAAAGGCGAAGTATATAAAGATAGACAAATATCATAAGGAAGACAAAATATAGAAAGAAAGACAAAATATAGGAAGAACGGTGAAATATAGAAAGAAAGACAAAATATACAAAGAAATTCAAAATATTGATAAAAATACGATATATAGAAAGAAAGGCAAAATATAGAAAGAAAGACGAAATATAGAAAGAAAGGTAAAATATAGAAAGAAAGTCAATGTATAGAAAGAAAGATAAAATATAGAAAGATAGACGAAATATAGAAAAGAAGACAAAATATTAAAACAATGATGAAAAAGGGTAAGAAAGGAGAAATATAGAAAGAAAGACTAAATATAAAAATAAAGTCATGATCTAGAAAGAAAGATAAAATATATAAAGAAAAATGAAATTTTTAGAGAAAGACAAAATAATGAATGTAAAATGAAATATGGAAAGAAAGATGGAATAATGAAAGTAAAATGAAATGTAGAAAAAAGATGAAATATAGAAAGTAAAATGAAATATAGAAAGAAAGAAGAAATATAGAAAGTAAAATGAAATATTGAAAGAAAAATGAAAAACAGAAAGAAATATGAAATATTGAAAGAAAAATAAAATATAGAAAGAAAGAAGAAATATATAAAGTAAAATGCAAAATAAAAAGAAATATGAAATAAAGAAAGAAATACGAAATATAGAAAGTAAAATAAAAAATAGAAAGAAAGATTAAATATAGAAAGCTAAATGAAACATAGAAAAGAAAATGAAATGTAAAAAGTAAAATAAAATATATAAAGAAAGATGAAATATAGAAAGTAAAATGAAATAAAGAAAGAATGAAGAAATATAGAAAGTAAAATGAAATAATGAAAGAATGATGAAAAATAGAAAGTAAAATGAAATATTGAAATAAAGAAGAAATATAGAAATTAAAATGAAATATAGAAAGAAAGAGCGAAATATAGAAATTAAAAAGAAAGGTTTTAGAAAGAAAAATAAAATATTGAAAGAAAAATGAAATATAGAAAGAAAGATGAAATATAGAAAGTAAAATGGAATGTAGAAAGAAAGGTGAAATATAAAAAGTAAAATGAAATATAGAAAGACAGATGAAGTATAGAAAGTAAGATGAAATGTTGAAAGAAAGATGAAATATAGAAAGAAAAAAGAAATATGGAAAGTAAAATGAAATGTAGAAAGAAAGATGAAATATAGAAAGTAGAAAGAAAGACGAAATATAGAAAGTAGAAAGAAAGACGATATATAGAAAAAAAGATGAGATATTGAAAAAATGACAAAATATAGAAAGAAAGGTGAAATATAGAAAGAAAGACGAAATATAAAATATAGAAAGAAAGATAGAATATATAAATAAATGCGAAATATAGAAAGAAATACGATATATAGAAATAAAGGAAAACTATAGAAAGAAAGAAAAACTAAATAAAGAAAGGATAAATATATAAAAGAAAGACAAAATATAGAAAAAAATATGTAATATAGTAAGAAAGGCGAAATATAGAAAGAAAGAAGATATATAGAAAGAAAGATGAATTGTAGAGAGATGGACGAAATATAAAAAGAAAGGAAAAATATATAAAGAAAGTCGAAATAAAGAAAGAAAGAAAGAAAAAAATATATATATATATATATATAGAGAGAGAGAGAGAGAAAGAAAGCCATAATATAGGAAAAAGGCAAATATAAAAAGAAAGACAAAATATAGAAAGAAAGACAAATATAGAAAGAAAGAGAAAATACAGAAAGAAAGAGGAAATATAGAAAGAAAGGCACAATATAGAAAGAAAGACGATATATTTAGAAGAAAAGATGAAATATAGAAAGAAAGGCGATATTAAAGTGATATATAAAAAGAAAGAAGAGATATAGAAAGAAAGACGAAATATGAAAATAAAGATGAAATATAGAATGAAAGGTGAAATACAGAAAGAAAGATAAAATATAGGAAAAAAGCTGATATGTAGAAAGAAAGACAAAATATAGAAAGAAAGGCAAAATATAGAAACAAAGAAGACATATAGAAAGAAACACAAAATATTGAAAGAGTGGCAAATTTTAGAAAGAAAGGCAAAATATACAAAAAAAGTCGAGGATTTGAAAAGAAAGGCAAAATATAAAAAGAAAGACGAAATATAGAAATAAAGACAAAATATAGAAAGAATGACAAAATATAGAAAGAAAGAAGACATATAGAAACAATGGTGATATATAGAATGAAAAAAGAAATATAGAAAGAAAAGCAAAATATAGGACCAAAGATGAAATATAGAAAGAAAGAGGAAATATAGAAAGAAAGATGAAAATAGAAAGAGGAATGAAATATAGAAAGAAAGAGGAAATATAGAAAAAAAACCATAATATAGGAAAAAGACAAAATATAGAAAGAAAGACAAAATATAGAAAGAAAGACAAAATACAGAAAGAAAGATGAAATATAGAAAGAAAGGCAAAATATTGAAAAAAAGATGATATATATAGAAGAAAAGATAAAATATAGAAAGAAAGACGATATTTAAAAAGAAAAGTGATATATAAAAAGAAAGATGAGATAAAGAAAGAAAGACGAAATATGGAAATAAAGATGAAATATAGAATGAAAGGCGAAATATAGAAAGAAAGAAAAAATATAGGAAAAAAGTTGATATGTAGAAAGAATGACAAAATATAGAAAGAAAGACAAAATATAGAAAGAAAGGCAAAATATAGTAAAAAAGAAGACATATAGAAAGAAACACGAAATATTGAAAGAGTGGCAAAATATAGAAAGAAAGTCGAGGATTTAAAAAGAAAGGAAAAATATGAAAAGAAAGACGGAATATAGAAAGAAAGACAAAATATAGAAAGAATGACGAAATATAGAAAGAAAAGCAAAATATAGAAAGAAAGACGACGTATAGAAAGAATGGTGATATATAGAAAGAAAGAAGAAACATAGAAAGAAAAGCAAAATATAGGACCAAAGATGAAATATAGAAAGAAATGCAAAATATAGAAAGAAAGTCAAGATATAGAAATAAAAGGTGAAATATGAGGTATTGAAAGAAAGAAGATATATAGAAAAAATGATGAAATATAGAAAGAAAGGCAAAATATAGAAAGAAAAACAAAATATAGAAAGAAATGCAAAATATAGAAAGAAAGTCGAGATATAGAAAGAAAGACAAAATATAGAAAATATGAAGAAATATAGAAATAAATGCAAAATTTAGAAAGATAATCGAGATATAGAAAGAAAGAAAAAAAATAAAAAAAAATGATATATAGAAAGAAAGAGGAAATGTAGAAAAAAAAACAATATATATAGGAAGAAAGACGAAAGTAAAGAAAGAAAGTCGAGATATGGAAAAAAAGGCAAAATACAGAAAGAAAAACGAAATATAGAAAGAAAGGCGAAAGTGTTGAAAGAAAAGCAAAATATAGAAAGAAAGTTGAGATATGGAAAGAAAGACAAAAGATAGAAAGAAAGACGAAATATAGAAAGAAAGGCGAAAAATAGAAAGAAATGAGAAATATAGAAAGAAATATGAAAATAGAAAGAGGAATGAAATATAGAAAGAAAGGCGAAGTATAGAAAGATAGACAAATATCATAAGGAAGACAAAATATAGAAAGAAAGACAAAATATAGGAAGAACGGTGAAATATAGAAAGAAAGATAAAATATACAAAGAAATTCAAAATATTGAAAAAATACGATATATAGAAAGAAAGGCAAAATATAGAAAGAAAGACGAAATATAGAAAGAAAGTCAATGTATAGAAAGAAAGACAAAATATAGAAAGAAAGCCGAAATATAGAAAAAAAGACAAAATATTGAAACAAAGATAAAATATAGTAAGAAAAGCAAAATATAGAAAGAAAGACTAAATATAAAAATAAAGTCGTGATCTAGAAAGAAAGATAAAATATAAAAAGAAAAATGAAATATATAGAGAAGTAGAAAACAAAGAAGCAAGAAAGAAACATGAAAGAAAGAAATAAGAAAAAAAAAAGATATAAAGCAAGAAACTAGAAAGAAAGAATTAGGATAGAAACAAACAAACAAGTCAGAAAGAAAGAGTAACAAAGAAAGAAGAAAGAAAGAAAGAAAGAAAGAAAGAAAGAAAAATGAAATAAGAAGAAGAAGAAAGAAACAAGATGAAAAATAAAGAAACCAGATGAAAAGAAAGAAAGACGCAATAGAGAAAGAAAGAAAAAACAGTGGAAGAAGAAAGAACAAAATAAAGAACAAGAAAAAATAAATAAATAATCAAAGAAAAAAGAGAGAAACAAGAAAGATAAGAAAGAAAAACGAAAGAAAGAAACTAGAAAGAAGGAATAAAAGATACAAATAAAGAAAGATGAAATATAAAATGTAAAAAGTAAAATAAAATATATAAAGAAAGATGAAATATAAAAACTAAAATGAAACAAAGAAAGAATGATGAAGTATAGAAAGTAAAATGAAATAATGAAAAAAAGATGAAATATAGAAAGTAAAATAAAATATTGAAATAAAGAAGAAATATAGAAAGTAAAATGAAATATAGAAAGAAAGAGCGAAATATAGAAATTAAAAAGAAATATTGAAAGAAAGATGAAATATAGAAAGAAAGATGAAATATAGAAAAAAAATGAAATATAGAAAGAAAGATGAAATATAGAAAGTAAAATGAAATATTGAAAGAAAGATGAAATATAGAAAGTAAAAATAAATACAGAAAGAAACATGATATATAGAAAGTAAAATGAAATATTGAAAGAAAAATGAAATATAGAAAGAAAGATGAAATATAGAAAGAAAAATGAAATATAGAAAGAAAGATGAAATATAAAAAGTAAAATGAAATAGAAAGAAAGATGAAATATAGAAAGTAAAATGATATATAGAATGAAAGACGAAATATATAAAGTAAAATAAAATATAGAAAAAAACAAAAAATGCAGAAAGTAAAATAAAATATTGAAAGAAAAATAAAATATTGAAAGAAAAATAAAATATAGAAAGAAAAATTAAATACATAATGTAAAATTAATTATATAAAGAAAGATGAAATATAGAAAGCAAAATAAAATATAGAAAGAAAGATGCAATATAGAAAGTAAAATGAAATATAAATAGAAAGATGAAATATCAAAAGTAAAATGAAATATAGAAATAAAAATGAAATATAGAAAGAAAAATAAAATATAGAAAGTATAATGAAATATAGAAATAAAAATAAAATATAGAAAGTATAATGAAATATAGAAAGAAAGATGAAATATAGAAAGTAAAATGAAATATAGAAAGAAAAATGAAATATAGAAAGAAAGATGAATTATATAAAGAAAAAATAAAAATAGAAAGAATGATGAAATATTGAAAGTAAAATAAAAAATTAAAAGAAAGGTTTACATTCAATATTTCTTCTTTCTTTTGATATTTTATTTTCATTTCTATATTTCACCTTTCTTTCTATATTTCATTTTTCTTCCTATATTTCATCTTTCTTTCTATGTTTCATGTTTCTTTCTTTTTTTTAATTTTACTTTCAATATTTCATCTTTATTTCTATATTTCCTTTTACTTTCTACATTTTCCCTCTTTTTATACATTTGTCTTACTCTCTATATTTTGCCTTTCTTTATATATTCCGCCTTTCTTTCTATATTTCGACTTTTCATTCTATATTTCATCTTTCTTTCTATATTTCATTTTACTTTCTGTACTTCATCTTTCTTTCTATATTTCATCTTTCTTTATGCATTTTATTTTACTTTCTATATTTTTTTTTCTTTCTATATTTCATTTTACTTTCTATATTTCATCTTTCTTTCTATATTTAAATGTTCTTTCAATATTTCATTTAATTTCTATATTTCATCTTTCTTTATATATTTCATTTTATCCTCTAATTTTCATCTTTCTTTCTATATTTCATATTTTTTTCTATATTTCTTCTTTTCTTATATATTTCATTTTACTTTCTATATTACATTTTAATTTCTATATTTCATTTTATTTCTATATTTTTTTTTACTTTCTATATTTCATCTTTCTATATATATTTTGACTTTCTTTCTATTTTTCATCTTTTTTTCTATATTTCATCTTTGCTTCTATTTTTCATTTTACTCTCAATATTTCATCTTTCTTTATATTTTTAATTTTCCTTTAAGTATTTCATCTTTCTTTCTATATTTCATTTTACTTTCTATTGTTCATCTTTCTTTCTATATTTTATTTTACTTTCTATATGTCATCTTTCTTTCTAAATTTCATTTTTATTTCTTTATTTCATTTTGCTTTCTATATTTAGTATTTCTTTCTATATTTTATTTTACTTTTTATAGTTCACCTTTCTTTGTATATTTAATTTTACTTTCTATATTTCATCTTTCTTTACATATTTCATTTTACATTCTATATTTCATCTTTCTTTCTATATTTCAAAATATAGAAAGAAAGATAGAAATGCAAAATATAGAAAGAAAGACGAAATATGAGATATAGGAAGAAAGTTGGAATATAAAAAGAAAAATAAAATATCGAAAGAAAGATGAAATATGAGATCTAGAAAGAAAGTCAAAATACAGAAAGAAAAACGAAATATAGAAAGAAAGACGAAATATGAGATATAAAAAAAAAGTCAAAATATTGAAAGAAAAACGAGATAGAGAAATATAGAAAGAGAGACAAAATATAGAAAGAAAATGTGAAATATAGACAGAAAGAGAAATATAGAAAGAAAGGTGCAATATAGAAAAAATGCGAAATATATAAAGAAAGAAGATATATAGAAAGAAAGACAAACATTGAAAGAAAGATGAAGTATAGAAAGAAAAGATTAAATATAGAAAGAAAAGAATAATATAGAAAGTAAGATGAATTATAGAAATAAAAGGTGAAATTAACAAAGAAACGTTTAAATATAGAAAGAAATGTGAAATATAGAAAGAAAGTCGAAGTTAGAAGAAAAACGAAATAAATAAAGAAAGGTAAAATATAGAAAGAAAGACGAAATAAAGAAAGAAAGGCAAAATATAGAAAGAAAGTTGAGGTATAAAAAGAACGACCAAATATAGAATGAAAGATAAAAAATAGAAAGAAAGACAAAATATAGAAAGAAAGGCGAAATATAGAAAAAAAGACGATATATAGAAAGGGAGATGATATATAGAAATAAAGAAGAAATATAGAAAGAAAGACAAAAAGTAGAAAGAAAGTTGAGATATAGAAAAATAGACAAAATATAGAAAGAAAGTCGAGATATAGAAAGATAGACAAAATATAGAAAGAAATAAGAAATACAGAAAGAAAGTGAAAAATATAGAAAGAAAAGAAAAATATAGAAAGAAAGATGATATAAAGTAAGAAAGACGAAATATAGAAAGAAAGGCAAAATGTAGAAAGAAAATCGAGATATCGAAAGAAAAACAAAAAATAGAAAGATAAAAGAAATATAGAAAGAAAGGTGAAATATAGAAAGAAAGACGAAACATAGAAAGAAAGACTAAATATAGAAACAAAGGAAAAATATAGAAAGAAAGGCATAATATAAAAAGAAAGACAAAATATAAAAAGAAAGATGAAATATAGAAAGAAAGAAAAAATGCGAGATGTAGAACGAATTGTAAAATATAGAAAGAAAGACGAAATATAGAAAGAAGGGCAAAATATAGAAAGGAAGTTGAGATATAGAAATAAATAAAAAATATAGAAAAAAAGATGAATTATAGAAAGAAAGGTACAATATAGAAAGAAAGCCAAGATATAGAAAGAAAGATAAAATATAGAAAGAATGTCGAAATATAAAAAGAAAAGGGAAATATGAAAAGAAAGACGAAATACAAAAAGAACGACAAAATATAGAAAGAAAGATAAAATATAGAAATAAAGATAAAATATAGAAAGAAAGCCGAAATATAGGAAAAAAACCAAAATATAGAAAGAAAGCTAAAATATATAAAGAAAGACGAAATATAGAAAAAAGTCTATATATTGAAAGAGAGATGAAATATATAAAGAAAGAAGACATATAGAAAGAAAGATAAATTATAGAAAGAAAGAGGAAATATAGATAGACAGACAAAATATAGAAAGAAAAATGAAATAATGAAAGAAAGGCAAAATATAGATTGAAAGATGAAAGATTGAAAGGAAGAGGAAATATAGAAATAAAGAAAAAATATAGAAAGAAAGGAATAGTATAGAAAGTAGGTGAAATATAGAAAGAAAAGGCGAAATAAAGAAAGAAAATATGAAATATAGACAGAAAGATGATATATAGAAAGAAGGACGACATATAGAAAGAAAAGCGAAATAGAGAAAGAAAGACGAAATATAAAAAGAAAGAAGATATATAGAAAGAAAGTCAAAATATAGAAAAAAAGACGGTACATAGAAAGAAAGGCAAAATATGGAAAGAAAGGAAAAATATTGCAAGAAAGACGAAATATAGAAAGGAAGGCACAATATAGAAAGAAAGGCAAAATATAGAAAGGAAGGCAAAATATAGAAAGAAAGACTAAATATAGAAAGAAAGACAAAATTTAGAAAGTAAGATGAAATATAGAAAGAAAGACGAAATATACAAAGAAAAGGGAAATATAGAAATAGAGATGAAATATAGAAAGAGATGCAAAATATAGAAAGAAAGCCGAAATATACAAAGAAAACTGAAATATGGAGTGAAAGGCAAAATAAACAAAGAAAGGAAAAATATAGAAAGAAATATGAAATATACAAAAAGAAAGATCAAATAAAGAAAGAAATATGGAATATAGATAGAAAGCCAAAATATAGAAAGAAAGACAAAATATAAAAAGAAAGATGAAATATAGAAAAAAAAAGGAAAAATACTGAAAGAAAGACGAAAAAAAGAAAGAAAGACGAAATATAGAATGAAAGATGAAATATCGAAAGAAAGAAAAAAATATAGAAAGAAAAAAGAAACATAAAGAATGAAAGAAATTTTTCTTTCTTTCTTTCTTTCATAATTCTTTCTTTCTTGTTTCTGGCTTTATACTTTTCTTATTTTTTTTCTTTCTTATGTGTTTCGTTCTCGATTATTTATTTATTTCTTCTTTCATTCCTTTTTTATTTCTTTCTTTTTTCTTCCTTGACTCTTTCTCACATGTTTACTTTTTTCTTCTTTCTTTCTTTTTGTCATCTTTCTTTCTGCCTTTCTTTCTTCATTTTTCCTTCTTCTTTCTTTCTTTTTCCTTTCTTACTCTTTCTTTCTAACGTTTTTGTTTGTTTCTATCCTAATTATTTATTTCTTCTTGCTTCTTATTCTTCTTTATTTCTTTGTTCTTTTTTTATTTCTTCATTCTTTCTTTCTTTCTTTCTTTCTTTTTGTCATCTTTCTTTCTTCCTTTCTTTCTTCATTTTTCCTTCTTCTTTCTTTCTTTTTCCTTTCTTACTCTTTCTTTCTAACGTTTTTGTTTGTTTCTATCCTAATTATTTATTTCTTCTTTCTTTCTTATTCTTCTTTCTCTCTTTGTTCTTTTTTTATTTCTTCATTCTTTCTTTCTTTCTTTAATCATTCTTGATTTCTTGTTTCCTCTTTTATATCTTTCTTATTTTGAATTTCTTTCTTCATCTTTCTTTCATGTTTCTTTCTTTATATCTTTCTTATTTCTTTCTTTATTTCTTCATGGTATTCTTTCTTGCTTGCTTCGTTCTTTCTTCTTTCTTTCTTCATGGTTCTTTCTTTCTTGCTTGCGTCTTTCTTTCTTGATTCTTTTTTTTCTTTCTATTTCTTCTTTCATTTTTTTAATTCTTTCTTTCTTTCTTTCTTCTTTCTTTATTTTTTTCTTTTTTCTTTCTTCCTTCCTTTTTGTTTCATTTTTATTTCTTTCTAACTTGTTTGTTTGTTTGTTTGTTTCTGATTCTTTCTTTCTTCTTTTATCCTTATTTATTTTTTATTTTTAAGAGCCTTTTTGTTTGTTTGTTTATTCTTGTTCCTTTCTCTCTTTATTGTTTCTTTCTTTCTTTCTTGTTTTTTATTCTTCAATCTTTTTTTTTCTTTCTTGTTTATTTTTTTCATTCTTTCTATTTCTTTCTTTCATGTTTCTTTCTTTATCTCTGTCTTTCTTTCTTCCTTTTTATTTTCATTCATTTTTCTTTCTACTTTCTATCTATCTTTATTTTTGCTTCGTTTCTTTCCTTCTTCTTCTATTTTTTCTCCTTTCTTTATAGATTTTGTCTTTCTTTCTTTCTTCTTTCTTGATTTCTTTCTATGTTTCTTTGTGTTATCTTCTATCTTTTTTTCTTTTTTTCTGTCTTTCTTTCTTACTTTTCTTTCTTTGTTTATTTCTTCTTTATTTCTTTCTTCTTTCTTTCTTTCTTTCTTTCATAATTCTTCCTTTCATGTTTCTTGCTTTATGTATTTCTTAATTTTTCGTTCTTTCTTCATCTTTCTTTATATTTCTTTCTTTCTTTCTTGTTTCTTTCTCTCTTGATTCTTTCTTTTTTTCTTCTTTCATTTTTTTTCTTTTTTTCTTTCATTCTTCTATCTTTATTTCTTTCTTTCTTGTTTCTTCCTTTTCTTTCTTGTTTCTTCCTTAACTCTTTCTTTTTTCTTCTTTCTTTCTGTTTTCTTCTTTCTTTCTTTTCGTCATCTTTCTTTCTTCCTTTCTTGTTTCATTTTTCTTTCTTTCTTTCTTTATTTCTTCTTTCTTTCTTATACTTTCATTCTAACTTGTTTGTTTGTTTTTATCCTAATTCTTTCTTTCCTCTTTCTTTCTTATCTTTCTTTCTTTCTTTCTTTCTTCTTTCTTTCTTTCTATCTTCTTTCTTTCTTTCTTTCATCATTCTTCCTTTCTTGTTTCTTGCTTTATATCTTTCTTAGTTTTTTTATTTCTTTCTTTCATGCTTCTTCTTTGTTTCTTGATTGTTTCCTTTTTCTTCTCTCATTTGATTTCTTTTTTTCTTTTTTTTTCTTTCATTATTCTTTCTTTCTTCCTTTTTGTTTCATTTTTATATTTCTTTCTTCTTTCCTTTTTACTCTTTCTTTCTGATATGTTTGTTTCGTGATTCTTTCTTTCTTCTTCTTTTCTTATTTCTTTTTTTTTCTAAGTGCCTTTTTTTATTTGTTCTTTTATGTTTCTTTCTTTTTTCTTTCTTTCTTTCTTGGTTTTTTCTTTCTTTCTTGTTTTTTTTCTTTCTTTCTTGTTTCTTTGTTTCATTCTTTTTGTTTCTTTCTTTCATCTTTCTTTCTTTATCTTCGCCTTTCATTGTTTTTTTCTTTCTTTCATCCTTCTTTCTTTATCTTTTCTTTCTTATTTATTTCTATCTATCTTTCTTTTTTGTTCCTTGCTTCCATTCTTTTTTCTTCTTTCTTTCTATATTTTGTCTTTATTTCCTTCTTTCTTGTTTCTATTTTTCTTTCTTCTTTCTTCATTATTCTTTTTTCTTTCTTTCTTTCTTATTCTTTTCCCTTTCTTTCTTTCTTTGTATTATTTATTTCCTTATTTATTTTTTCTTTCTTTCTTTCATCTTTCTATTTTTATTTCTTGTTTCATTCTTTCTTTATTTCTTCTTCTCTTCTTTCTCTCTTATTTCTTAGTTCCTTTTTTCTTCTTTATTTTTTATTTTTTCCTTCTTGCATTTTGATTATTTCTTTATTTATTTCTTGCTTGTTTATCACTATCTTGATTCTTTCTTTCTTTCTTTCTTTTTTCTTTATTTCTTTGTTCTCTCTTTCTTTCATTGTTTATGTTTCTTTCGTTCTTTTTTCCCTAATTCTTTGTTCATTTCTTCTACAACTTTCTTTCATTCTTTCTATTTTATTTTTTATTTTTTCTTTCTTTATTCCTTTCTTCTTTCTTTCTTTCTTTCTATCTATCTTTTTTTCTTTCTTTATTTCTTTCTTACTTACTTTCTTATTTCTATCTTTATTTCTTGTTTCTTTCTTATTGTTTCTATCTTGATTCTTTGTTTCTTCTTCTTTGTTTCTTTCTTATTTCTTTCAATGTGCCTTATTTCATTATTTATTCCTTCTTGTTTCTTTCTTTCTTGTCTCTCTTTCAATATTTTTTGTTTCTTTCTTTCAGTGTTTATGTTTCTTTCATTCTTTTTTCCACGTTTCTTTCTTCATTTCTTCAACTTTCTTTCATTCCTTCTAATTTTTTTTCTTTTTTTCTTTCTTTCTTATTTTTTCATCCGTTCTTCCTTTCTTCTTCTTTCTTTCTTTCTTGCTCTCTTCTTCTTGGTTTCTTGTTTATTTTCATCTTTTGTTCCATCTTGTTTCTTACTTTTTTTCTTATTGTTTTGTTTGTTTCTTTCAATCTTTTGTCTTTTCATTTTTTTCTTTAATCCATATGTCTTTCTTTCTTTCTTTCTTTAATCTTTCTTGTTTCTTTCTTGATTCTTTTCTTCTTGCTTCTTTCTTGCTTGATTCTTTCTTTTTTTCTTCTTTCATTTTTTTTTCTTTCTTTCTTTTTGTCTTCTTTCTTTCTTTCTTCCTCTCTTCTTCTTTCTTTCTATCTTGTTTCTTGCCTTTTTGTTTCTTTTTTTCTTTCATTATTATTTTTTCTCCCTTTCTACTTTATCTCTTTCTTTCTTTCTATCTTCTATCTTTCTTTTGTTTCTTTGTTTCTTTCCAATTTTTCTTCCTTTATATTTTTATTTATTACTTTATTTTTTCTTGTTTCTTTCTTGTTTCTTTTTTCTTGATTCATTCTTCTTTTATTGTTTCATTTTTCTTTCTTTCTTCCTTTCGGACTTGTTTGTTTGTTTGATTCTTTCTTTCTTCTTCTTTTCTTATTTCTAATTTCTTTCTATATGCCCTTTTTAATTTGTTCTTTCTTGTTTCCATCATTCTTTCTTTCTTTCTTGTTTCTTTCTATCATTTTTTCTGTTTCTTTCTTTCATGTTTCTTTCTTTTAGAAAGAAAGGCGAGATATAGAAAGAAAAGGTGAAATGTAAACAAAAAGGCGAAACATAGAAAGAAAGACGAAAGAAAGAAAGAAAAATCAAAATTTAGAAAGAAAAGGTGAAATAAAGGGTTGAATTTAGAAATAAAAGAGTAAGAAACAAACAAACAAACAAACAAGAAATAAAGAAACAAGAAATAAAGATAGAAAGAAGAAAGAAAGAAAAATAAAAAAGAAATAAAGAAAGAATGAAGACAAAAAGAAAGAAAGAAAGAGGAAATATAGAAAGAAAGAAGAAACAATATTAAAAGAAGAAGGAAAGTAAGGAAGCAAAATGAAAGATATATAGAAAGAATAAATAAAAAGGAAAGAATTTAGAAAGGAAGAATGAAAGACAAAGATAAATAAAGAAAAACACAGAAAGAAAGAACGAAACAAAAAAGAAAGAACAAAACAAGAAAGAAAGAAAGAAAAGATGAATGAAGAAAGAAAAAACAAGAATAGTGAAAAAAAAACAGAAAGAACTAACAAAAAAAGGCACAAAAAGAAATAAAAAATAAGAAAAGAAGAAGAAATAAAGAATCACAATAGAAACAAACAAATAACTAAAAAATAAAGAGTAAGAAATAAAAAGGAAAGAAAGAAATAAGAAAAAAAGAAAGAAAGAAAAAAAGAATGAAACAAAAAATAAAAGAGAAAGGAAGAAAGAAGACAAAAAGAATCATGTAACAAAGAAAGAAGAATGAAAGAAAGAAAAAAATAAGAAAGATATAAAACAAGAAAGAAAGAAAGAAAAACAAGAAAGAAAGAGGAAATACAGAATTAGGATAGAAACAAACAAACAAGTCAAAAGAAAGAGTAAGAAAGAAAGAAGAAAGAAATAAAAAACTTGTTGATTTTCAGGACTCCACAAATTTAGCTCATAGAGAAAAAGGGAAAGAAACTCACTGGGAGAAAACAAGAGGAAGATGGGTTATGGAATTGATTATTCCTAACCCTCCCTCTGAAGCTCTATTTATAGATTTATGAAACTACTATATTACAATAATACCCCTGAACTTAGGGTTTAGGGGGTAGGGTTTTAACCCTAGAACTTTAACTTAAATACATCAATGCCATCTCTATGAGATGTCCCTTTATTTACCATCCTACCATCAATGTATGTGGGCCTATGGGCCTTCTCTTTGATCTATGGGCCATGAGCCTGTCTTCTTTATCTCTTGGATCCATGGGTCTTCCTTGGTCTTATGGGCTTGGGACCATCGTCTAATACACTTGGATATGTGGGTCTTCCTTGGTCGTGTAGGCTTGGGCCCTGTCTTCCAACACTCCCCCTCAAGCTGGGGGTGAGAGAATGGTATGAACTCCCAGCTTGCTGCAAATGATGTATAAAATATTTTTTTTTGTATAATATGCCTTCATCTTCCAACACTCCCCCTCATGCTGGTGCTCTCGTTCATGAGGCCCAACTGGTATAATATCAGTGAGAGTAAATCACTCCTAGCCACTAAGACATTGGTATGAAGTGTCCTCCTCCACCACCATGTCCTTCCACAGGACAACGACTCTCAAGTGGTTGAGTAATATATGATATTAATGGGGGGAAGTAACATAAATATAATAATAAGTTCCTCCGTCAAGGACTTCCAACTACAAAAATTTTGATATTTTTTATGGGGATGAAGTTCCTCCGTCATGGAATCCCAACCATAAATAAATTTGATATTTTTGACGGGGAAGAAGTTCCTCCATCATGGACTCCCAACCACAAAAAATTGATATTTTTTACGGGGATGAAGTTCCTCCGTCATGGACTCCCAACCACAAAAATTTGATATTTTTGACTCCTGGGAGAAGTTAATAAAAAATAATTTATTTCTCTTTCAAATCTCAACCTCAAGTTAGTTTTATCAATGAGATTTCTTCATTGAGAAATGTTAAATAAAATCAAATTAGTTTCCAACAAAAAGAAATTCAATTCTTAATTTTAGAACAGCAAATGGAAACTGCAGACATTAAAGAGAAAATTAACTCTCTTCATAAATTCTTTCTGAAAAACTTTGTAGTGATATTCCTACAGCCTTTTGGGATAGACATAAATATATTGTGTCTTTACCTTATATTGTCGGGTTCAATGAAAGGACCATTCCCACCAAAGCTAGGCCTAGCCAAATGAAACATACTTTTCTAGACCTATGCAAGAAACAAATCCAAAATCTATTGGATAAAAAGTTAATTCAAAAATCTTACTCCCCATGGATACAAGTTGTACGATCTATAGAACAGATCCTTTCAATCAATATTGTCTTACCTTGATATGGTAAGTGAAGTACCTTAGGGACTAAGGTATTCATTATTTTGAAATTAATCCTAGCAATTACTGCTAAGGTTTAAGTTCCAGGAATAAAATTGTATCCTTGTGTTAGAATCCTCAATTGGAGGGCTTCTAACAGATTCCTATCTGTTAAAGATAGGGCAAGGTTTGGATGGACATTAAAATAAACTGGTCCTCTACTGAGACTAGTTTCCACAATACCCATCAAAGAGGGTATCCAATCCAAACATCTTCCATCATGGAGGATGGGTTGCAATTAGGTATTCATCCCTAATAATGTTAGAGGTTTAAATGCAATTTTTATGCATTCGATATGCATATATTTCTTTTCAGTGTCTGCAAGATACTTATTTAAATCTGTTAACTCTAATAATTTAAGAGTTGAATCTTGGTTTTCAAGATTAATTGATTGTTCCATGGTTTTAATTCTCATGGTACTAGAAATGGTGAAAGTCCCTTTCTGGTAGATTGAAGTGGGTTTGATGGACGGGATTGTCCAATCATTCAATTGTTGTTGAACATTATATTCAACCAAATATGCATTTTTAAATGATCCAATATGCCTGCTACAGGATGCCATTTTGAAAAAATTAAAACAAAATTATACTAAAACTAAACTAAAACTAAGAGTTGTAAAAGAACAATAGAAAGGGGAATATCCTAGTAAGAAGTAAAAATATTAATTTTTTTATATTTTAATCATCAGGAGAGTACAACTTACTTCTTAATGTTATAAGAATTTTATTATTCATCTTCGTTCTTGTATAAGATATGGGATGTAACCCAAGTCGCATTGAGTTTGGCCGTGTTGCCAGAGAAGGCGTGAAAGGCCGTTATACTCTTAAATCGTTGACAGAAGTGTATCTGCACAAGCAGATGATGAACAATAAACTAATTATGATATTATGAAAATAGTTTAGTTTGTTCAGGAATACCAGATAATAAGTTTATAATATTTTTACTTCATACTAGGATATTCCCCTTTCTGTTGTTATTTTACAACTCTTAGTTTTATTTTAGTTTTAGTTTATTTTTTTTTAATTTTTAATTTGTTAAAAATGGCATCCATTAGCAGGTATACAGGATCAATTAAAAATGCCTTCTCCTTCTCCTTCTGTAAAATGCTTAAAATGAGCATCAATAGATTCAGAATAAACTAAGATATAATAAATATCAACAATAGTAAATTCAGAATAAGGAGCTAAAATATCATTATTGGTATTCTAAAATTCAGATGGAGCATTCTTCAAACCAAAAGACATAACATTCCATTCAAAATGACCAAAAGGGATAGTGGATGCAGTTTTATATTTATCTTTATTGATTTGAATATGCCAATATCCAAATTTCAAATCAAATTTAGAAAAGATTTTTGCAGAAAACAATCTGTCTAATAAATCTTTTTTGTTTGGAATTGGATACCTAATCTATTTCAGACAATCATTGAGTGGTTTATAATTAACCACTAATCTAGGAACACTTCGTTCCTTTTCTGTATTTTTATTGACATAAAAAGCAGTGCAACTTCATGGGGAGTAAGATTTTTAAATTAACTTTTTATCCAATAGATTTTGAATTTCTTTCTTGCATAGGTTTAGAAAAGTATGTTTGATTTGGGTAGGCCTAGCTTTGGTAGGAATGGTCCTTTCATTGAACCCATCAATATAAGGTAAAGACACAATATATTTATGTTTATCCCAAAATGTTGTAGGAATATCATTACAAATTTCTTGAGAAAACAATTTATGAAGAGAGTTAATTTTCTCTTTAATGTCTGTAGTTTCCAGTTGTTGGTCTAAAGTTAAGAATTGAATTTCTTTATGTAGGAAACTAATTTGATTTTCTTTAATATTTATCAATTCAGAAATCTCATTGATAAAATTAACTTGAGGATGAGATTTGAAAGATAAATAAATTGGGTTTTTATTAACTTCTCCAAGGATTCCTTGATTGTCAATGCCTTTGATTGGCATAATTTTCTCCAAAAATGGAGTGCCTAATCTGACTTGTTGAGTCATATCCTTAACCTACAGAAAATCTGTAGTTATGCACTGATCATTAGTGCAGAAAGAGGCATTGTTTAATTTATATTTTATTTTCATTTTCTTGCCATTTGCATTCGCCAAAGATTGGGTGGCTTTTTCAAAATACTGGGTTGGAATTAACCCTTCTTGGATGCAGTTTAGATCTGCACCTCTATCGATCAAAGCTGTCAAATGGGGTATGACAAAGTTCTGGTCGATTACCAAATTTATTTTGGTATCCCACTTTTGATGAGTGACTTTGGTAATTTGATTGAGAAAACTATCATCATATATTTTCTCTAGTTTTTCAATTAATTTTTCAACCTTTTTATATAAATATTTTAATTCTTTTAATTCAAACTTGATATCTTTAATTTCTCCATGTAAAACATTTAGAGAGATGGGTTGTTTTGAAGAAGTATATTCTTCATAACGATTCACAATTTCTTTCAAACAATAGGGTTTTATGCCTTGACTATTTGTTGAAGTTTTTTCAAGATATTCTTTTATTAAATATCTTTTCTTCAGAGGATCTTCCTCTTGATAATGCTCTCTAGCAATATGTGTTGACCAGATGTTAGAACATTAATTTGATCCCATTTTGCCAATGATTGGAGGTGAGAAAAACTACAATTGTGTTTTTTTTTTCAGATTGACTAGAGGAATCATAAGAAAAATCATCCCCTGAATCAGAATTTAAGAGAATTTTAACCAACTGAAGTCTTAATCCTTCATCTATTTCAAGTTGGTTAATTTTCTCCTTCGTCTTGCATCTATTGGAATAGTGGCCTAATTTACCACATTTGTAACAGACAATTTTCTTTTTGTCTAGAAGATTCCTTCGGTCTAGGAGGAGGTCTCCTAGATTCATGACTAGTCTTTTGGATATCTCCTACTCTGGTGAGAATAGGGATCTTGTCTCCTATAATGGGAGACATTACCTTTTCCTTTCCTTTGAATGGAAAGTGGTTGTTTTGTGTTACAGGCGAACTGTTCACAGAACTCTCCTAGCTCTTTCTTACCAGTAAGATTTTGTTTTTTGAGCTGAGCTTGGAGTTTTAAATCGTTACATAAGGTGAATCCTTCTTGGATGATTGCACTGATTAGCAAACCATATGTATATTGTTGGTAGTTAATAATGCCTACCTCATTACCTAATCTCTTACTAACCTTGCTAGCAAAAAGAGTTGGCAATCTATCAATAAATTTTGCTTTCCAATATTCGTTATTGGCATCTGGTCTTTGCATAACCTTAGATATGAAGACATCTTTATACCATCTAAAATAGTTAAGAGTTCTACATCAAAGATTTTGTAAAAATTCTCTTCCCTTATCCATTTGGGAAGTCAAATTACCTACAAAATGATGTAGGATACATGAAATCAAGGTATAAACTGTATCTTTCTCTCTAATGAAGGTTTGGCCAGATTTAGTTGTGATAATCTTTTTTGAATTATAGATTTCCTGTTGTTGCTCGGTGGTAAGAACATTATCCCGCCAACCTTTAAGGGCACCTGAGAACCCTACAATAAGCATTTCGGCAATACCATGATTTGTATTTTTATGTTACCGAAAAATGGTACAGTACATCAACATTCTTTGACATAATTCGAAGATTTGGTATTCAGATGATCCATCTAAATTCCATTCATATATAGATCGGCCATCATAAATTCTTTTATCTATATAATTGTTTTCTTCATACAATAGGTCCTGAGGTGTTGGCCTATGGTAATAGAATTTATGGGTCATATCCCATTTCCGAGGAGACCTCTTGTTGTAATCTTATTTTTTGAACAATTAGTTGTTTTATCATTGTTTGAAGAATTTTTTCTGTTTGATTGACATTGGTTAATCCTAACTGGGATGCAGGATCGGAATCAACATCAGACATATTTGAAGGAGCAATTTCCCCTAAGATAGAGGAGGATGTATCCAAAATTTTTAATTCGCTGAGATATAGTTTTTTAATTCTGGATAATAATTCAGAAATAAATTCATTATTATTATCCGTTTTGAAGTTCCTAATTGGAATTGGGGGCTTTATTAGGGGTTTATTGTCCCTAAGTAATGGTAATTTTTTAGAGGATGAGTAATAAGGATTGCGATTCATGCCTTCTAAAGAAGCTTCAATTCTATTTAGTTGTTGACTAATAGTTTTAAGATTTAAATTAGTAAAATTATTTTGTCGCATTATTTTACCCATTAGACTGGTATTGCTGTCTGGGTTAACAAAAGTGACTGCATCGATAGACTCCTTTGGTTTGTCTATTGAAGTGCTTGGAAATTCAAGCTTCAAAGGATCAGTAGGAGGATGTACTGATGTGATTTTAATACCTGATTGAAGCTGCCAATCTTTCATTAGGGTTGAAAGAGTTGGAGTTGGAGGTGAAGTTGAGGGTTGCTTCTGCTTCAATCTATATCGCATAAACCAATCTACAAAAGACTTAATAACTTTATTTGTTTACAAATAAAGGTAAAATTCCTTTGAGAATTCTATCCATTGAGTGTCCCCATAGGTTTCATAAAACCATCTTTTCAAACCTAGATTATTGGGGTGAAAAAAATTCAGCTTTGATGGCTGCACGATCTACCTTAAATGGGGGTGGATCCTGACTTGGAATCTGTGTGGGTGTAAACATCTTAATCACAAATCGAATCCAGTTATTTCACTGGGAGTGGGAGAGGTTATCTCATGATCCCTTTCAGTGTAGACCCCATGAGGTATTTGGGTGTCTGATATGTGGATTCTTTTTAATGAGGAATCATCCTTACAAGATATTTTTTCATCCAACTCTTGTAGGCGTGAGGTTTGGCCTACATCAAAGTATCTCGATGACAATGGTAAAGTAACTCGGTATAGAGCCTTTTCCTTGAAATTGATTACCACGTCACCATTTGTGGATTGAATAACTTGATCAATATCCTGATTTATCAGGAGTCTTGGAGGAACAGCCTGAGGAATAGTCTTGTTAGTTGGAAAATGAATTTTCTCCCTATTGATCATGCGAGGAGTGGCAACATTTGCATTCATTAGATCGGTTTCGATCAATATTGTCTTACCTTGATCTGGTAAGTGAAATACCTTAGGGACTAAGGTATTCATTATTTTGAAATGAATCCTAGCAATTACTACTATGGTTTCAGTTCCTGGAATAAAATTGTTTCTCTATGTTAGAATCCTCAATTGGTGAGCTTCTAACAGATTCCTATCTATTAAAGATAGGGTGAGGTTTGGATGGACATTAAAATAAACTGGTCCCCTACAGAGACTAGTTTCCACAATACCCATCAAAGAGGGTTTCCAATCTAAACATCACGGAGGATGGCCTGCAAGCAGCTATTCATCCCTAATAATGTTAAGGGTTTAAATATAATTTCTATGCATCCAATATGCATATATTTCTTTTCAGTACCTGCAAGATACTTATTTAAATCTATTATCTCTAATAATTTAAGATTTGAATCTTGGTTTTCAAGATTAATTATTTGTTCCATGGTTTTAATTCCCATGGTACTAGAAAGGCTGAAAGTCCCTTTTTTTGTAAATTGAAGTGGGTTTGATGGACGGGATTGTCCAGTCATTCAATTGTTGTTGAACTTTATATTCAACCAAAGATGCATTTTTAATTGATCCAGTGTGCCTGCTTCAGGATGCCATTTTTAAAAAATTAAAAATTAAAACAAAATTAGATTAAAATTAAACTAAAACTAAGAGTTGTAAAAGAATAGCAGAAAGGAGAATATCCTAGTATGATGTAAAAATATTATCAATTTTTTTATATTTTAATCATCAGTAGAGTAAAACTTACTTCTTAATGTTATAAGAATTTTATTATTCATCTTCGTTCTTTCATAAGATATGATACGTAACCCAAGTCTCGTTCAGTCATGCCATGTTGCCAGAGAAGGCGTGAAAGGCCGTTATACTCTTAAATCGTTGACAGACCTGTATCTGCACAAGAAGATGATGAACATTAAAATGATTATGATATTATGAAAATACTTTACTTTGTTCATGGTTACCATATAATAATTTTATAATATTCTTACTTCATACTAGGATATTCCCCTTTCTGTTGTTCTTTTACAACTCTTAGTTTTAGTTTAGTTTTAGTTTAATTTTGTTTTAATTTTTAATTTGTTAAAAATGGCATCCAGTAGTAGGCATACTGGATCAATTGAAAATGCCTTCTCCTTCTCCTTTTGTTAAATGCTTAAAATGAGCATCAATAGATTCGGAATAAACTAAGATATCACCAGTATAAACAATAGTAAATTCAGAATAAGGAGCTAAAATATCATTATTGATATTCTGAAATTCAGATGGAGCATTCTTCAAACCAAAAGGCATAATATTCCATTCTAAATGACCAAAAGGGACAATGAATGCAATTTTATATTTATCTTCATTGATTTGAATTTGCTAATATCTAGATTTCAAATCAAATTTAGAAAAGATTTTAGCAGAAAACAATTTGTCTAATAAATCTTTTTTGTTTGGAATTGGAGACCTAATCCATTTCAAACAATCATTGAGTCATTTATCATTAACCACTAATCTAGGAACACCTTGTTCCTTTTCTGCATTTTTATTGACATAAAAAACAATGCAACTCCATGGGGAGTAAATTTTAGAATTAACTTTTTATCCAATAGATTTTGGATTTATTTCTTGCATAGGTCTAGAAAAGTATGTTTCATTTGGCTAGGCCTAGCTTTGGTAGGAATGGTCCTTTCATTGAACCCATCAATATAAGGTAAAGGCACAATATATTTATGTCTATCCCAAAATGTTGAAGGACTATCACTACAAATTTCTTGAGAAAACAATTGATGAAGAGAGTTAATTTTCTCTTTAATGTCTGTAGTTTCCAGTTGTTGTTCTAAAGTTAAGAATTGAATTTATTTATGTAGGAAACTAATTTGATTTTCTTTAACGTTTCTCAATTTAGAAATCTCATTGATAAAACTAACTTGAGGTTCGGATTTGAAAGAGAAATAAATTGGTTTTTTATTAACTTCTCCAAGGATTCCTTGATTATCAATGCCTTTGATTGGCATAATTTTCTCCAAGAAAGGAGTGCCTAATCTGACTTGTTGAGTCATATCCTTAACCAATAGAAAATCTGTAGTTATTCACTTATCATTAGTGCAGATAGAGGCATTGTTTAATTTATATTTTATTTTCCTTTTCTTGCCATTTGCATTGGCCAAAGATTGGGTGGTTTTTTCAAAATACATGGTTCGAATTAACCCTTCTTGGATGCAGTTTAGATCTCCTTCACTATCGATCAGAGCTGTCAAATGGGGTAAGATAATGTTCTGGTCGATGACCAAATTAATTTTGGTATGCCACTTTTGATGAGTGACTTTGGTAATTTGATTGAGAAAACAATCATCATATCTTTTCTTTGGTTTTTCAATTTGTTTTTCAAGCTTTTTATACAAAAGTTTTTAATTCTTTTAATTCAAGATTGAAGTCTTTAATTTCTCCATGTAAAACATTTAGAGAGATGGGTTGTTTTGAAGAAGTAGATTCTTCATAACGATTCACAATTTCATTCAAAGAATAGGGTTTTACACCTTGACTATTCGTTGAAGTTTTTTCAAGATATTATTTTATTAAATATCTTTTCATCAGTGGATCTACCTCTTGATCAATGTTCTCTAGCAATATGTGCTGATCACATGTTAGAACATTAATTTGATGCATTTTTGCCATAAATTGGAGGTGAGAACAACTACAATTGTGGTCTTTTTCTGATTGACTAGAGGAATCATAAGAAAAATCATCCCCAGTATCATAATTTAAAAGAATTTTAGCCAATTGAAGTCTTAATCCTTCATCTATTTCAAGTTGGTTATTTTTTTCCTTCGTCTTGCTTCTATTGGAATAGTGGCCTAATTTACCACATTTATAACAGACAATTTTCTTTTTGTCTGGAAGATTCCTTCTTCGAGGTGGTCTAGGAGGAGGTCTCCTAGATTCATGACTAGTCTTTTTGGATATCTCCTACTCTGGTGAGAATATGGATCTTGTCTCTTGGAATGGGAGACATTACCTTTTCTTTCCTTTGATTGGAAAGTGGTTGTTCTGTGTTACAGGCGAACTGTTCACAGAACTCTCCTAGCTCTTTCTTACCAGTAAGATTTTGTTTTTTTTAGCTGAGCTTGGAGTTTTAAATCGTTACATAAGGTCAATCCTTCTTGGATGATTGCACTAATTAGCAGACCATATGTATATTGATGGTAGTTAATAATGCCTACCTCATTACCTAATCTCTTTCTAACCTTGCTAGCAAAAAGAGTTGGCAATCCATCAATGAATTTTGATTTCTAATATTCATTGTTGGCATCAGGTCTTTGCGTAACCTTAGATATGAAGACATCTTTATACCATCTAAAATGGTTAAGAGTTCAACATCTAAGATTTTGAAAAACTTCTCTTCTCTTATCCGTCTGGGAAGTCAAATTACCTAAAAAATGAAGTAGGGTACAGGAAATCAAGGTATAAACTGTATCTGCCTCTCCAATGAAGGTTTGGCCAGATTTAGTTGTGATAACATTTTTCGAATTATAGATTTTCTGTTTTTGTTCGGTGGTAAGAAAATTATCCCACCAACATTTAAGTGCACCTGAGAACCCTGTCGTAAGCATTTCGATAATACCATGATTTGTGTTTTTATGTTGCCGACAAAAAAGTACAGCACATCAGCATTCTTTGACATAAATCGAAGATTTGGTATTCAGATGATCCATCTAAATTCCATTCATATATAGATCAGCCATCATAAGATTTTTGATCTATATAATTGTTTTCTTCAAACAATAGGTCCTGAGGTGTGGGCCTAGGGGTGGCATCGAGCCAAGCCAAGCCCGAACCTGCTGAGCTTCGAGTTGAGCCTTGTCTCGAGCCTAAAATTGTTATCGAGCTTGAGCCCAAAAATTTTAACCGAGCTCGTGCCGAGCTTCAAGCCGAACTCGAGCCTCAACATACATTTAAAAATTTTCAAAAAATATATATCAAATAAATTGTATATAAAATTATACATATATTTTACATAAAATTGGGCATGACCTCTACATAAAATTAAGCATAACCTATATATATAATACATGTATAAGATTGGGCATAACGTTTTCTTAAAATTGAGCATAATCTATATACATAATACCTGTATAAAATTCGGCATGACCTCTACTTAAAATTGGGCATAATCAATATACATAATACCTGCATAAACACTCCATAAACACTTCATAAGCACTCCATCAAATTATCTATACATTCCACAAACACTCCATGAAACTGTTTATACACTCCATAAAATAGTCTAAACACTTCATACACTGCATAACATTATAAATAAGTTCCATACAATAATCAAACACAACAAAATTAAATGAAATATCACTATCAATTTACAATCACCCAAATAAAAACTATAAATCCATTATAAAATTACAAACTATAGTTGTTTCTCTTAATGCTAGAAAATAATATGCGTCCCTGCATGAGCAAAATCTCCACCTATGACTAAAACAAAAAAATAAAATTAGTTATTGTCAGATAAAAAAATTACTCTTCCACTACTAGTTACTTAATGTCGTTAAAAATATTAAAATTACCATGATGAGAGAAACATGAAAAATCATGTAGCTGGTAGCATTATCTCTACACTCTTCTTCTCAAGCTATAATCATAAAAAAAAATTTTAATAAATAAAACTAAAAAATAAACTAAAAAATATCATAATAAATAATTAATCAAAGAAATTCACCTTTTGATATTTCTTTACACCGTGAAGAACCCGAACCCAATCACTGCCACAAATCAAAGCTTGAACTGTATTTGGTGCCAAGGAAGAACGATATGAGTCTATTACTCTACCACCAGCACTAAATGTAGATTTGAAGCTACTGTGGATATGGGAATTACAAGGATGTCTGCTGCCATCTTAGATAATACCCGAAATTTCATATGATTCACTTTCTACCATTCTAAAACATCAAAATCATATTGTGAAGTTTCCTCACAACTATATACACCTTCTTCAAGATAAATTTCCAATTCTGACCTTGGTGAATTAACTATATCCTTTTGTTTCATATAACTCATTAACTTTGACCAACCTGAACTTGATGAAGGCCTACGACTTGTGGAAACACCCATAGAACTAGTACTTGAAACAATCTCTTCATTTCTAATATCCACATTATAAAAGGATACATATTCATCGTAGATCTCATATAAGGTGTGTCGAACTAAATTTATATTCATTGTAGCTTCCTCCTTAGAATATATCACTGGAAAACACATTTCGATCAACTTTAATTTGACCCTTGGATCCAAAACTGAAGCAACAACCATCAATAAATTGCATTCACCCCAGTACTTCTCAAATTTCTCTTTCATTCTACTAACCATTGTCCTAATGAAAATATTTTCATTTGTAGAATAAAAATCCAGAACTTCTTTTACCCTATATACCTCACTAAGATACAAATTAGAAGTAGGGTAGTCACTCCCAGAAATTATATTAGTAACTGCATCAAAAACTTCTAGGATCTCACACACCATGTCAACTTTTTCCCATTCATCAAAACTTGGCAAACAATCATAAGTTGGCTCTCTAACTTTAAATCTAGAAAATGCATCTTTGAATTTTAATGCAGAAGACAACATGTCATAAGTGGAGTTCCAACGAGTTGGACAATCAATAACCAACCTCTTTTCACCAAGTTCTAATTGTTGTACAATTTCAGAAAAAGTGCGAAGTCTAGCCTCAAATAGATTTATGAATTTGACATTTTCACGCACATTATCAATGATATCCTTAATCTGAACAAGACCATCTTGGACTAATAATAAGTTCAAAATATGAGCACAACAATGCACATGAAACAACTTTTCACCACACACCAAATTTTTTTTCCTTGAAAAATCTTGTTTCAAAACTCTGATACAAACATCATTATATGTAGCATTATCAACTGAAATACTAAACTTTATTTTCAATCTCCCACTCTTTCAAACACTTGTAAATAGCATCTGCTATATCAACGCCACGACGAGGAAGAGGAACATGCACAAAACTCAAGACTCAATTTTTTAGCTTCCAATTACTATCAATAAAATGCCCAGTAATAACCATGTATTCAATCTTTTGATTTTGGGACTTCCAAAGATCCGTGGTAAGACTAATCTTGTTAATCTCTTTTAAAAAAATTTTCAATTTCTTTTTCTTGCCCCATACACCTTCATACACTCCTTCTTAATGGTCTTACGGGATATTTTCTCATAATTCATATTTGCCATCTTCATTACAAAATTAAATCCCTCCTCTTCTACTATCATGAATGGATGCTCATGCATAAGAATCCAATGAGCAATGAGTACTCTCATTTTAGCTTGATCATATTTTCCTCCAAAATCCATAAAAGGAAGTCCAGATGGACTCTGATCAACATTAGACCCTACTCCCACTGGTTGAAAGTTTAAGGTTTCTTGTTTTCTCATTGCCACTTTTCTACTAGTGCAACGTTTCAAATGTCGACTTATATGTGTGGTCACTCCACTACTAATAACACTCAAATTGATTTTACAATGAACACACTGAGCCTTTTTTGTACCATTAAGTGATACTTCTTTGAATTCCAACCACACATGAGACTTTTTTTGTCTTTTTGAAGTATGGGTAGAGTCACCTTCATCCTCATTTATGGTAATTTCATCTGGGTCTACTTCTATGACAGAGGGTAGTGACTCTGGTGGAGTTGAGTCACTATTTATAGTCACACTAGAACTAGTGTTAATTATTGATGTCAATTGAGGAGGTGTTGACATTCTTACTTCTACAAAAAAACAATATTACAAATTAAAAACATAGAGAAAAGAAAGCTATCCAAACAACAAAGATCCTACACATAATTTAAGATACTTGTCTATTCTTAGAGGAAGGTATGTGACGTTGTGACAATCGGGAACGACCCTTGTCTTTCAATGCAGCGGGGTCTCTTTGAGCCTGTAGCCCTGCACCCAATAGTTTCCAGTCCAATATACCGATCCTTTTTTATATATAAATTTAAAAACTTCTAAGAGAAGGAAATAAGCATACCAACATTCTCTTCTAATATTCTGATGAAATTCAACCTCAATACCAAGAAATTAATGATAAAAATGAAAAAAAAATTTCAAACCTTACAAAAACAGAAAGTGTGTTCGCCGTTCAGGGATATCTCCAAAAGCCTTTCCAAGAATGAAGGAGCACTGCTGAACGAGAGTTAGAAATTTTGTAGGGTTACGTCGGTGACCAAAAAAATAGAACATTAAATAAAAATCTTACCTCCCGTCGGACCGTCGCTTTCGTCTCATCAGTGAGGAAGAACTTTGGATGAAGAAATTGAAGAGGAAGGATAAAAATTGATTACAAAAAAGAGAGATAATTTACATCGTCTGTATCTAACGTATCAATTCAACGAAATATTGGGTCTAAAAATAAAAATTATGTATTGTATTATGAAATGTTCTGATCTGATATGTATGATGAATACATGCTTACTAGACTTGTTACTAGTCTAACATAACATAATTGGGTTGAGTTCCATATGCATAAAACAAAGTTTTGTTTTGGTGAACAACAATTTAATTATTATGGTTGTTTTATGGACCACAATATTATATCTAGGAATAGGAAGAGTTCCATAGGAATAAGAAAAAGACACATGAAGAAAGAACAAGCTCTAATCACACCAGATAGGTTTTTTTTTTACAATTTTGCAGTTAGGACATGATTTTTGTCTACACAATTGATTCAAGGAGCATGTTATCATAATTTTAATTCTCTCAAGTTATTGAAAAAAAAAAGACAGAACCAAGTCACAATAGAAGCTGTAGAAAAAAGGTAAAGACTAATCATTGCATTTTGGATAAAAAGAAGTCCACTACCAAATAAAATATAATTAATATGGACACAATCTATATGAACAGAGATCAATATAAGTAGTGAACTAGCAAAAGTAGATGTGCATTATACATTGAAAATGTTGATAATCCACATATTGTGACTAGAAGAAGGGCTTTGAAACTTTGTCCACTGGAAAATCATATAGGATACCAAATGTAGGACAACATATGAATGACGACAGTACAGAATGCAATGCTGAGCAAAGGATGAATGATCTTTTTCAGCTTAAACAGATTCTTAAGAGAGAACAGAAGTTTTATGCTTTTAAAACCAATACCGCTGATAGCAATATAGATGAAAATTTGGAAGGTCAAAGTTTAGGCCTGTGAGTAATAAGATAATAATCAACTACATGGTCTGCTAAATTCTCTTCATGCTTAAAAAAAACCACATGATAGAAAACGATACGAGATAAACTTATTGATTGAGGAAAAAAGGTAAAAAATGATTAAAATGATGTATTTAACTTTATCTGGAACATAAACAACGAACCCCAGAGTCCTGTCAACCAAAGGCTAACTAGACTTACAGAAGATAAAAATGAAAAAAAAAATCAACACTGAAATAATAGAGGAAAAAAATGTACAAAATATAAAAATGAAAAAAAAATCAACACCGAAATCGCAGAGGAAGAAAACATACAGAAGATGAACATGAAAAAAAAAATCAACACTTACAGAAATAGAGAGTGTTCGACGTTCGGGGATATCTCCAAAACCTTTCAAAGAATGAAGGATCACTGTTGAAACGAAGTGAGATTTAGAGATTTTGCAGGGTTAGGTCGGCAACGCAAAAAAAAACATTAAATAAAAATCTTACCTCCCGTCAGACCGTGCCTTTCGTTCGTCGGAGAGGAAGAACTTCGGATGAAGAAATCGAAGAGGAAGAAGATAGAAGAGGAAAAAATCGCAGAGGAAGACGAAAAAATCGAAGTCGAGATTGAGGAATCGGAGAGGGAGAGGGAGAACGAGGGATTTGAAAACCAAAATCCCCCATTTCCCATGAATACCTGCCAACGGACAGTGATTTTTGCGAGAAAATCATGCTGAAACGGCATGGAAATGGTAGAGAAGTATGGGTTCCAGACGGGTAGGACGAAATGGAAGAGACGGGACTCTCTCTCTCGAAAATGTTTTTAGAACTCCCCCGATTCCCAAATCGCCGCTCGTTACAACGAGGATGAGCCGAACCTGGCTCTGTTCGGGTTTGGCTCATTAATCTAAATGAACCTATTTCTGAGCTCGAGCTCGATATAAAATTAATCGAACCGAGTCAAAACCGAGCCGAACTCGAGTTGCTCGCGAACCAGTCGGTTCGAAGCCACCCCTATGTGGGCCTATGGTAATAGAATTTATGGGTCATATCTCATTTCTGAGTAGACCTCTTGTTGTAATCTTAGTTTTTGAACACTCAGTTGTTTTATCATTGTTTGAAGAATTTCTTCTATTTGATTGACATTGGTTAATCCTAACTGGGATGCAGGATTGGAATCAACATCAGACATATTTGAAGGAGCAATTTCCCCTAAGATAGTGGAGGATGTATCCAAAATTTCCTCTTCATCCGAAGTTTGTTCTTCAATAACGTTTAATTTGCTGAGATTTAGTTTTTTTATTTTGGATAATAATTCAGAAATAAATTCATTATTATTATCCGTTTTGAAGTTCCTAATTGGAACTAGGGGCTTTATTAGGGGTTTATTGTCCCTAAGTAAAGGTAATTTTTTAGAGGATGAGCCAGAAGGACTATGATTCATGCCTTCTAAAGAATCTTCAATTCTATTTTGTTGTTGACTAATAGTTTGAAGATTTAAATTAGTAAAATTATTTTGTCGCATTATTTGAACCATTGGACTGGTATTGCTGTCTGGGTTAACAAAAGTGACTGCATCGATAGACTCCTTTGGTTTGTCTGTCAAAGTGCTTGGAAATTCAAGCTTCAAAGGATCAGTAGGATGATGTATTGATGTGATTTTAAAACCAGATTGAAGCTGTCAATCTTTCGTTAGGGTTGAAAGAGTTGGAGTTGGAGGTCAAGCTAAGGGTTGCTTCTGCTTCAATCTATATCGCATAAACCAATCTACAAAAAAATAATAACTTTATTTGTTTCAAAATATAGGTAAAATTCCTAACTTTATTTGAGAATTCTTTTCGTTGAGCATCCCCATAGGTTTCATAAAACCATCTTTTAAAACCTAGATTAGTGGGGTGAAAAAAATCAGCTTTGATGGATGCACGATCTACCTTAAATGGGGGTGGATCCTGATCTAGAATTTGTGTGGGTGTAAACATCATAATCACAGATTGAATCTAGTCATTTTACTGGGAGTGGGAGAAGTTCTTTCATTATCCATTTTAGTGTAGACCCCATGAGGTATTTGGGTGTCCGATATGTGGATTCTTTTTAATGAGGAAACATCCTTACAAGATACTTTTTTATCCACCTCTTGTAGGCGTGAGGTTTGGCCTACATCAGAGTATCTGGATGACGATGGTAAAGTGACTTAGTATGGAGCCTTTTCCTTGAAATTGATTACCACGTCACCATCTGTGGATTGAATAACTTGATCAATATCCAGATTTATCAGGAGTCTTGGAGGAACAACCTTAGGAAATGAATTTCCTCCAAATTAATCATGCGAGGAGTGGTAACATTTTCACTCATTAGATCGGTTTTGATCAATATTGTCTTACCTTGATCTGGTAAGTGAAGTACCTTAGGGACTAAGGTATTCATTATTTTGAAATGAATCCTAGCAATTACTGCTATGGTTTCAGTTCTAGGAATAAAATTGTATCCCGTTGTTAGAATCCCCAATTGGACAGCTTCTAAAAAATTCCTATATGTCAAAGATGGGGTGAGGTTTGGATGGACATTATAATAAACTGGTCCCCTACTGAGACTAGTTTCCATAATACCCATCAAAGAGGATTTCCAATCCAAACATCTTCCATCACGGAGGATGGCCTACAAGCAGGTATTCATCCCTAATAATGTTAGGGGTTTAAATGCAATTTTTATGCATCCAATATGCATATATTTCTTTTCAGTATCTGCAAAATAATTATTTAAATCAGTTAACTTTAAAAATTTAAGAAGTTAATCTTGGTTTTCAAGATTAATTGTTTGTGTCCATGGTTTTAATTCTTATGGTACTAGAAAGGGTGAAAGTCCCTTTCTTGTATATTGAAGTGGGTTTGATGGACAACATTGTCCAATCATTCAATTGTTGTTGAACTTTATATTCAACCAATGATACATTTTTAATTGATCTAGTATGCCTACTACAGGATGCAATTTTTTAAAAATTTAAAATTAAAACAAAATTTGACTAAAACTAAACTAAAACTAAGAGTTGTAAAAGAACAATAGAAAGGGGAATATCCTAGTATGAAGTATAAATATTATAAATTATTTATATTTTAAACATTAGGAGAGTAAAACTTACTTCTTAAAGTTATAGGAATTTTATTATTCATCTTCGTTCTTGTATAAGATATTGGACGTCACCCAAGTCGGGTTGAGTCAGGCCGTGTTGCCAGAGAAGGCATGAAAGGTCGTTATACTCTTAAATCGTTGACAGACGTGTATCTGCATAAGAAGATGATGAACATTAAACTGATTATGATATTATGAAAATATTTTACTTTGTTCATGATTACCATATAATAATTTTATAACATTTTTACTTCATACTAGGATTTTCCCCTTTCTGTTGTTCTTTTACAACTCTTAGTTTTAGTTTAGTTTTAGTTTAATTTTTTTTTAATTTTTATTTTGTTAAAAATGGCATCCAGTAGCAGACATACTGGATCAATTAAAAATGCCTTCTCCTTCTCCTTCTGTTAAATGCTTAAAATGAGAATCAATAGATTCGAAATAAACTAAGATATCATCAATATAAACAATAGTAAATTCAGACTAAGGAACTAAAATATCATTATTTATATTTTGAAATTTAGATAGAGCATTCTTCAAACCAAAAGGCATAACATTTCATTCAAAATGACCAAAAGGGATAGTGAATGCAGTTTTATATTTATCTTCATTGATTTGAATTTGCCAACATCCATATTTCAAATCAAATTTTGAAAAGATGTTAGCAAAAAAAAAAAAATCTGCCTAACAAATCTTTTTTGTTTGGAATTGGATACCTAATCTATTTCAAATAATCATTGAGTGGTTTATAATTAACCACTAATCTAGGAACATCTCGTTCCTTTTCTGCATTTTATTTGACATAAAAAGTAGTGCAACTCCATGGGGAGTAAGATTTTAGAATTAACTTTTTATCCAATAGATTTTGGATTTCTTTCTTGCATAGGTCTAGAAAAGTATGTTTCATTTGGATTGGCCTAGCTTTGGTAGGAATGGTCCTTTCATTGAACCCATCAATATAAGGTAAAGACACCCATCAATATAAGGTAAAGACACAATATATTTATGTCTATCCCAAAATGCTGTAGGAATATCACTACAAATTTCTTGAGAAAACAATTTATGAAGAGAGTTAATTTTCTCTTTAATGTCTTGTTATGGTCCTAGGTTAAGTACCTATGTCTTTCGTTCCTGACAGGCCGGTCTTTTGGGTAGTATTGGCTAGGTGCTTAACATTTGGTATCAGAGCAGACGCTACGTCCCGAGTTCGAGTCTCCGCGTGCGCAGGTGGACCGCACGCCCCTGGCGGGGCGCCGTAAGGGAGTATGGGCTCCTAACCTGGTTCCCGTTGCTATGTTAAGGCCGACGTGGTCGTCGGCTCGGGAGGGCCGGTTGTACTGTTATGCTCCTGGGTTAAGTACCTATGCCTTCCGCTCCTAACAGACCGGTCTTTTGGGTAGTATTGGCTAGGTGCTTAACATGTCTATAGTTTCTAGTTGTTGTTCTAAAGTTAAGAATTGAATTTCTTAATGTAGGAAACTAATTTGATTTTCTTTAACATTTTTCAATTCAGAAATCTCATTGGTAAAACTAACTTGAGGTTGAGATTTGAAAGAGAAATAAATAGGTTTTTTATTAACTTCTCCTAGGATTCCTTGATTATCAATGGCTTTGATTGGCATAATTTTCTCCAAAAATGGAGTGCCTAATGTGAATTGTTGAGTCATATCCTTAACCACCAGAAAATCTGTAGTTATGCAATGATCATTAGTGCAGATAGAGGCATTGTTTAATTTATATTTTATTTTCATTTTCTTGCCATTTGCAATGGCCAAAGATTGGGTGGTTTTTTCAAAATATTGGGTTGGAATTAACCCTTCTTGGATGCAGTTTAGATCTACTCTACTATAGATCAGAGCTATCAAATGGGGTATGGCAAAGTTTTGGTCGATTACCAAATTAATTTTGGTAAGCCACTTTTGATGAGTGATTTTTGTAATTTGATTGAGAAAACTATCATCTATCTTTTCTCTGTTTTTTCAATTTGTTTTTCAAGATTTTTATATAAAGATTTTAATTCTTTTAATTGAAGCTTGATATCTTTAATTTCTCCATGTAAAACATTTAGAGAGATGGGTTGTTTTGAAGAAGTAGATTCTTCATAACGATTCACACCTTGAATATTCATTGAATTTTTTTCAAGATATTATTTTATTAAATATCTTTTCTTCGAAGGATCTTCCTCTTGTTCAATGTTCTCTAGCAATATGTGCAGATTAGATATTAGAACATTAATCTGATGCATTTTTGCCACAGATTGGAGGTGAGAACAACTACAACTGTGGTATTTTTCTGATTGACTAGAGGAATCATTAGAAAAATCATCCCATGAATTAGAATTTAAAAGAATTTTAGCTAACTGAAGTCTTAGTCCTTCATCAATTTCAAGTTGGTTATTTTTCTCCTTCGTTTTGCATCTATTGGAATAGTGGCCTAATTTACCACATTTATAACGGACAATTTTCTTTTTGTCTGGAAAATTCCTTCTAGGAGGTGGATTCATTTTAATGAGGAATCATCCTTACAAGATACTTTTTCTTCCACCTCTGGTAGGCATGACGTTTGGCCTACATCAGAGTATTTGGATAACGATGGTAAAGTGACTCGGTATGGAGCCTTTTCCTTGAAATTGATTACCACGTCACCATCTGTGGATTGAATAACTTGATCAATATCCAGATTTATCAGGAGTCTTGGAGGAACAACCTGAGGAATTGTCCAATTAGCTGGGAAATGAATTTCCTCCCAATTGATCATGCGAGGACTGGCAACATTTGCACTCATTAGATCGATTTCGATCAATATTGTCTTACCTTGATTTGGTAAGTGAAGTACCTTAGGGGCTAAGGTATTCATTATTTTGAAATGAATCCTAGCAATTACTGCTATGGTTTCAGTTCCTGGAATAAAATTGTATCCCTGTGTTAGAATCCTCAATTAGAGGGCTTCTAATAGATTCCTATCTATTAAAGATAGGGTGAGGTTTGGATGGACATTAAAATAAATTGGTCCCCTGCTGAGACTAGTTTCCACAATACCCATCAAATAGGGTTTCCAATTCAAACAACTTCTCTCATGGAGGATGGCTTGCAAGCAGGTATTCGTCCCTAATAATGTTAGGGTTTTAAATGCAATTTGTATGCATCCAATATGCATATATTTCTTTTCGGTAGCTGCAAGATACTTATTTAAATCTGTTAACTATATTAATTTAAGAGTTGAATCTTGGTTTTCAAGATTAATTGTTTGTTCCATGGTTTTAATTCCATGGTACAAGAAAAGGGTGAAAGTCTCTTTTTTGTAGATTGAAGTGGGTTTGATGGACGGGATTGTCCAATCTTTCAATTGTTGTTGAACTTTATATTCAAACAAAGATGCAATTTTAATTGATCCAGTATGCCTGCTACGGGATGCCATTTTTAATAATTTAATAATTAAAACAAATTTAAACTAAAACTAAACTAAAAGTAAGAGTTGTGAAAGAACAACAGAAAGGGGAATATCCTAGTATGAAGTAAAAATATTATAAACTTATTATATGGTAATCATGAACAAAGTAAACTATTTTCATAATATCATAATCAATTTACTGTTCATCATCTTCTTGTGCAGATACACGCCTGTCAACTATTTAAGAGTATAACGGCCCTTCACGCCTTCTCCTACAACATGGCCTGACTCAATACAACTTGGGTGACGTCCCATATCTTATACAAGAATGAAGATGAATAATAAAATTCATATAAAATTAAGAAGTAAGTATTACTCTCCCGATAATTAAAATATAAGAAATTTATAATATTCTACTTCACACCCGGATATTCACTATTTAGCCTTCCATGGCTCTGATACAAAATACAGCGGGAGAAGGAGAAGGAGATTAATGGAAGGCAATAATAAAAAAGAAAGGGAAGAAAATAATTTCAAACTATATTCACAATATCATAAAAGTACTTACAATAAACTGCAAACAAGCTAAGCAAACAACAAGGCAACCTTGAGTACAATTGAGAACTCTGATGTTCAAGTGAAGTGTTAAAAAAATAAGCTAACTCCTTATATAGAAGGAGAGCAATATAGTGGATTCTATTCAATTTTGAAATCCACCACTGAGAAAGAGATAAACCTCAATGATTGAGGTGGTTGAGACAAGACACCTCCATTATTGAGGTTAAGCTGAGAGTTGCCTCTATTATTGAGGTTTGAAAGAGACCTTTGATGTGCTTGGGCCCAGAGAATCTTTCTTTTCTTCAATGCATTAATCCGAATACAAGTAAGGCGACTACTTTCTCTGGTCCAATGATGTGACTTGATGGAAAATGGCTGACCAAATACACTATAGGTGCCTGGATTGATGTGACAAATAGGCCAACTGTGGGCCGGAGGATAAGATATCCACTGTTGATTTTGGATGGACTCTACCGACGAATCTTGATGTGGTTCTGACATATCTTCAGTTATCCTATAAATAAAAAAGTTTATTTCTTTTCTGAATTTGATTCAAGGAGATGAATCATAGTCTCCATATAATTCACCATCGTGGGTTCGTCATGAATAGGCTGGATATCCGGTAGTGAACCAATATGATCTTCATCATCATCTTCAATACTGTCATCAGTAGTAGATGGTTCTGATACTAACATATTGTCTTCTACAGGTCGGGAGGAAGACGGTGTGCTCTCATTGCACAAATCAAGAATAGAACCCTTTATTGATTCTAAGAGTTTCTTCATTAACTCTACTTCCAAAATATTTGGGTATTTAACTCTTTATTGAGTCTTAAAAGTATTGAATAAATTCTTGGGGGTCATAATGGACCTCCTACACTTTTTGTAATCCAAGGGCGTTCTCATTTGTGAGAATAGCAGACTTAATTTCTGCAATTTTGTGATCAATATTGGGGAAATTCTTCCACCATCGAACATGGAAAGTTTGAAGTAAAATTGGGAGGCCTTCTTCATTAAAGCCTGATGTGCAGTCCCATATCCATATCCATGGTATAGAAAATAACATGAAGAAGATAAATAGTTCTACATCATTGGGTATTCTACCCAGAGCTTTTAGCCCAAGACTAGTTTTAGTCCATAAATTAAATTGAACCTTCATCAGCTCAGGTAAGATAGCCATGGGCGGCCAAACTTTGATCCACCAGTTGAACACCCAATTAGGTAAAGGTAATGACCTTTTGTAGACATCCTTACTCCACTGAAAGAACCAGGAATGTCGATGTGAGCGATTCAGGTAATAAAAAGTATTAGACCATGCATCAATATAATCCCAATAATTGAATTCCTTATCATTAGGAAGGGCTATGGATTTAGTCAGATCAAATTTTCCCCATATCGAAGGATGCATAAAATTTTGAATCGTACATTTACTGTACACTCGTGAGCTATCCCATTTAGCCACAATGGACAGTGTATGATGCATTGCTATGGAATTCAGATGAACCAATATGGATTCAAATGAATACCACTATTTTCTGACACAGATGGAACAATAGGCTTCTCCAAGCCATTTCTGAAACATCTCCCAAGAATCCAGGGTACCATCCAACTCCTCTTTATTGAGGATCAAAATTATTTCCTGATCAGGAAGAGTAATATACTCTGGTTCAGATTCGAGTGTCTCTTTATAAGATACAGGGGCTTTGCCCTTATTGTTGGAGGAATTTCCTCTTCCTTGATTCTTTCGGCCTTGGCCTCAGGATGTAGAACCACTTCCTCTTATTGAGAGTGGGTTACCCCTACCGGGGTTAACCATGATTTGAACCCTAAAGAAATTCATGGGTTAGAAAATCAGGTAAGGAGTTTAATTCTCCTTTGATATGTTCAATATCAAAATCAAATGCGCTTAATTCCGCCTACCATCTGGCAAAGATTTGTTTGGAAATAAGATTCTTTACATCCTTTTTAAGAATTGATTTAGCAGTAGAGCAATCAACTCTTAAAAGAAATTTCTGATTTAATAAATCATCTTAAACTTATGAATGCACTTAATTATTGCAAGAATTTCTTGTTTCACAGTTGAATAATTAATATGTGCATCATGCCAATTACCAGAGGTAAATCTAAAAAGTTCTTTTTAACCAGTTGGATTAACTTGTTTTAATATGCTACCATAACCGATATGGGAGGCATTAGTCTCTACAACCTTCTGATACGAAGGATTAGTCAGGTTTAAACAGGGAAGTTGTCAAACCTTCCTTTTAATGACTTGGACTGCTTGAGTATGTTTAGGAGTCCATGGCTCAGGATGTTTTCTCAGTCTTTTGTGGAATATTGCTGAGTCTTGAGCAAGATTTAGATAGTAATCAGCAATATAATTGAGACTTCATAGAAATCTCTGAAGTTGAGTTTTTTCCAATAATTCATCTGGAAATTTGGAAGCAAACTCAATACTTTGATCAATGGGAACTATTTTTCCCTTGTAAATATTATGACCTAATAATTTAACAGTGGTCTGAAACAATTTCATTTTAGGTGCAGATAGAATCTTTGCCAGATGGCAGGCGGAATTAAGCGCCTTTGATTTTGATATTGAATATATTAAAGGAGAATTAAACTCCTTACCTGATTTTCTAACCCATGAATTTCTTTAGGGTTCAAATCATGGTTAACCCTGGTAGGGGTAACCAACTCCCAATAAGAGGAAGTGGTTCTACATCCAGAGGTCGAGGCTGAATGAATCAAGGAAGAGGAAATTCCTCCAACAATAACGGCAAAACCCTTGTGTTTTATAAAGAGACACTTGAATTTGAACCAGAGTATTAATTTCCAGATCAGGAAATAATTTTGATCCTCAATAAAGAGGAGTTGGATGGTACCCTGGATTCTTGGGAGATGTTACAGAAATGGCTTGGAGAAGCCTACTGTCCCATCCGTGAAGGAAAACAGTGGTCTTTGTAGAATTTAGGATCTCATGAAAGGAACTTTAGATCAACAAGAAAGAAGAAGAAGAAGAAGAGAGAAGGAGAAGAAAAGAAGAAGAACGTGGAAGGAGAGAGTTTGGATTAAGGAAGAAGAGGGTTGCGTCAAAAATAAAAATGTGGGCTGAACGAATTTGTGGAAAGAGAGAAGAGTGCTTCAATGCCCTACCTCTTAGACAATGCCTTTATTTATAGTTTTAAAATGCCCTTAGGGCTACAACTTGATAAAACAAAAGACATAAAAGGAACACATATTTACACTTCTATGCCATCTTTATGAAAAGTACCATATTTTACACATATGCCACTCCTTTGACATGTGGGCTTCTTGTCTTGAGCTCGTGGGCTTGAGACCATCTTCCAACACTCCCCCTCAAGCTGGAGGAGAAAAGAAATCATAAATACCCAGCTTGCCACATATAAACGATAGGATTTTAGATGTAACGAGTTTAGTGAGAATATTAGCTACTTGCTCTTGAGATGACACATGTTTGAGAGAGATTATCCCTACTTGAAACTTCTCCTGTATAAAATGACAATCCAGCTCAATATGTTTAGTTCTTTCATGAAAAATTGGATTTGAAGTGATATGAATGGCTGTTTGATTATCACAATGTAGATTCATGGACCCCTTTTTATAAAAACCTAGTTCGGTAAGAAGGGTCCTGATCCATAAAAGTTCACTAACGGTATAGGCCATAGCTCTGTATTCTACTTCGGCGCTAGATCTTGCAACCACATTTTGCTTCTTACTTTTCCATGTAACCAAGTTTCCCCCAACCAGAGTACAATATTCTGATGTAGATTTTCTATCATCAGGAGATCCAGCCCAATCTGCATCTGAGAAGCCTTCTATGTTGAAGTGCCCATGTTTTTTATACAACATTCCTCTTCCTGAAGCTCCTTTTAGATAATGTAATATTCTCTCTAAAGCCTTCCAGTGGGTAATTTGTGGTTTGTCCATGAATTGACTCACCACACTTACAACATATGATATGTCTGGCCTAGTTACCGTGAGATAAATCAGTTTCCCACGAGTCTTTGATATTTGCCAATATCAATATCTTCTTCAATTGTGGCACATAATTTTACATTTGTATCCATAGGTGTGTCAACTGGTCTACAACCCTTCATTCTTGTTTCTTCAAGGAGATCCAAGACATATTTCCTTTGAGACAATATTATCCTATGTTTGGATTGAAGAACTTCTATACCCAAAAAATATTTAAGCATACCAAGGTCTTTAGTCTTGAATTCCTGAGATATCATCTGCTTCACCTCTTGTATGCTCAAAGCATCATCACCGGTTAAAATAATATCATCCACGTATACGGCCAATAATATTTTCCCTTTGACCGTATCTTTATAATATACGGAATGATCAACTGAGCACCAATGAAAACCAAACCGTCGGAGTGTTTGACTAAATTTATCAAACCAATCCCGAGGGGACTGGCTAAGCCCATATAAAGACTTTTTTAACCGGCATACTGACTCCCCCTCAACCACATAACCAGGTGGTTGAACCATATAAATTTCCTCACTGATATCACCATTTAAAAAAGCATGTTTAACATCCAACTGATAGACGGGCCATGAGGAGTTAGCATTAATAAATAGATGATGCGTACCGAATTCAATTTTGCAACAGGAGAGAAGGTCTCCTCATAATCTATCCCATAGCACTGCGTATAGCCCTTAGCAACTAGTCGAGCTTTAAGATGAGCAACTGATCCATCCGGATTATGTTTCATCGAAAAAACCCATCGACAACCAACCGGTCTTTTACCTTCGGGAGTGATGTTAAGTACCAAGTTTGGTTTTCGTATAAGGCATGCATTTCTTCATCCATAGCCGCCTTCCATCCTGGATGTCTCAGAGCCTTCTGATATGATTGCTGAATGGAAGTAGAAGAAAGGGACGCAAGAAACTGAAAACACTCGGAAAACAAGCGATGGTGAGACATAAAATTTGAGATAGGATGCGAAGTAGTACAGGAGCGATGTTCTTTTCTTAAAGCAATAGGCCGAGTATCAAATTCAGGCCCATACATAGGAGGAGAAGGACTTACCTCGGGTGGATCCGACAACTCCACAGGTGAAGGTACGACCGGTGCATCAGGGGATGGATCCACTTCAAGATTGAACGGCACAAGCGGACAAGGAGTAGTAGAAGGACAAGTCCATCCTAGAGGAGCATCATGGGAGGAGTAGAAGGGAGTGTCCTCAAAGAAAGTCACATCCCAATAGATAAACATCCTCCAAAGGGTAGGATTGTAACAGACATAACCTTTATGGGTGTGAGAGTATCCCAAAAAATGCACTTCATAGACCGAGGATCAAGTTTATTTTTATGTGGAGATGTAACATGAACAAAACATGTACATCCAAACACTTTCAAAGGAAGAGAAAAATGATCTTCACCATTAAATAACACAGAGTAAGGAGTTTTATGATGAAGGACTGATGAAGGTAACCTATTAATGAGAAAACATGTTGTAAGTATAGCATGAGGCCAATAGAGAAAGGGTACCTTCATGGAGTAGAGGAGGCCCCAAGCAACTTCAAGAAGATGACGATTATTCCTTTCAGCAACACCATTTTGTTGAGGAGTATAGGCACATGATGTTTGATGAATAAGCCCATTACTCTCACAAAATGATTTGAAGTCATGAGACATGTATTCCTTAGCATTATCAGATCTAAGGGTTTGAATTTTCTTCCCAAATTGTGTCAAGACCATTGCATGAAAATTTTTAAACAAAAGAAGAATTTCGGAACTCTCTTTAAATAGATATAACCAAGTCACTCGAGTAAAATCATCAACAAAAATGAAGAAATATTTAACTTGGGAAATATTTGAGACACATAAAGGGCCCCATACATCAGAATGTATTAGCTCAAATGGAGCAGTACTTGTAGTTGTAAGACGAGGAGAATATGTACTCCTGACATGTTTACTTAATTGACAAACCTCACAACTGAAATTAGAAAGTCCCTTTAAAGATGGAACCAAAGAATGAAGAGAAGGTGTATACGGATGACCAAGTCGGTTGTGCCAAAGTTGGGCTTTAGATGTAGTGGACGATAATGCAGCTAATGGTGGAAGAGTGAAGTAGTACAAACCCCCCTTTTCATGGCCGCCACCAATCACCCACTTCGTAGTGAGATCCTGAAAGACACAAGAAGATGGTGAGAAGGTGATAGAGCAATTTAATTATTTGGTCAATTGGCTAACCGAGAGCAAATTTAAAGGAAATTGAGGAACAAACAAAACATCTAGAAGGGGAATAGATGAAGTAAGAGAGGAGGAACCTTTGCCAAGGACCTTGGTTTTGGTACCATCAGCAATAGTAACGATTTATGAGGATAATAAGGAGAAAAGGACTACAACAAGTGTTTGTTACCTGATAGATGTTCGGAGGCCACAGAGTCGATGATCCAAGAAGAAGAGGAAGAAGAGGAAGAAAGCATACCAAAGGCAATAGTAGTGGCAGTAGTAGATGATGAGGGAATAGAGGATTCCATGAAGGACTTCATTTTCTGAAATGCAGCATAGTCCTCAACCGTAAGAGTCACATTTTCGGATGATAATTCAGCCTTATCTTCATTTTTCTCAACGTTAATCGAGACTGGGTTAGCTGTGGCCCAATCAGGCTTGCCATGAAGTTTCCAGCATGATGCCACAAGGTGGTTCTGACGGCCACAATAAGTGCAAAGTTGAGGCTCAGTACGGAAAGAATTCTGACCCGTTCTACCACCTCTATTTTCAGCCCCTCTCATAGTTCAACCCCTTCTCATATTTCTGCCCCGTCTTTGGGATGAGAAAGATGTTCCCCGATTGCCAGAGAACATCGCTGATGGAGCATCAATAGGAGAAGGAGGGGATGGATCCGGTATCCGAAGTAATGTAGCACTAATATCATCGAATGATGGAAGAGCAGAAGAACTTAGAAGCTGAGTTTTGGCCACCTCAAGGTATGGTTTAATATTCGATAAGCAAATGGCTACTGCCAAAGCTTCTCTTTGTCATTCTTGAAAGACAATATCAGTGGAATACGACTGAGCTAGTTTCCATTCTTGAAGAAGACCTCGAAACCGTGCTAAAAATTCATGTATATTATCTCCATGTTTCGTATGCAGCATGTTTTGTAATGCATCATATATTTTTTGTAATGAAGCAGTGCTTGAGTAAAGCTTGGCACAAGTGTCCCATATGTTCTTGGCGGTTTCCAAGTTGACCACATTGTTGGCCACCTGCTCTTTCATGATATTAATGAGCCAACTTATCACCATGTTATCATCCTTAACCCACTAATGGTAGGACGCATCTTCTTCATCAATCGGAGGAGGAAAGTTAACAACGTGGCTCAAGAGGACACAAGTAATAAGAACCCTCCGAACCGATTGTGACCAGCTCATGTAATTGGAGAGACCTCTAAGTGGAATTGCTGTAATACGGAGTATATCACTCTTATTACTATTGTATCCAATCTCCATGATGAGGCAAGTAAAATATGGAGGTCAAGGGAAAAGGTCTTCTTCAAAGAACAATTACTCAATGTAATTTGAAGAACACGTAGACCAAATCAATCACCAACAAAAGAGAACAAGAGCCAATTTCTTTCACAAGGGCAAGCACAAAATTATCAAAAAATTTGCGCCTTTAGAAAGTGATAATAACATCCAGCCATCACTAAACTTCTCTTGTATTCATAAGAACAAAGAGAAGAAAGTAGATGCAACTGATTAGGCCTTAATCCAAACTCCAACACAAACGAGCAATAGACAAAAATTTAGAGAAGATTTAACGACAAACCAAAACACTTGGAAGAGATTTATCTTCAACTCATGGGAGACTTCAACGTAAAAAAAAATTCAATTGTTGAAGTTAAAAAAACGGAACTACAAAGGGTAAATGACTGCTAGAATTTCATCAAACATATAATGGGCACCCAACAACATAACACAAACCCATGAGCAACCTTAAGTAGGAGAAGATACAACAACATGTGTTGGAATTCTACCTCAAATGAGATGGATCCAAATTAAAAAAAGGTAAATGAATTTCACCCATCAATCTTAATAAGATGCAAACAGCAAATGATCTTGAACACTCTTGTAATTGATTTACAAGGAGTCAAGATTATAACATCAATTTAGTCACAAAAATAAATCTTTACAACATGTAAAGATTTATCTTGACTTGATGTGACTCAAAATTCAAGAAGTAAAGACAAACAGTAAAAAAGAGTATGTAAATAAGAAAAGGAAACAAAAAAAACATAAATAAGAAGAGTATGAACTTATCTCTTCATGGCTGAACTCTTTTTACAACTTCTTGAACAGATTTCATAATAACTTCATGAAGAGATCCTAAACTCCTTGCTTTGATACCATGTAGAATTTAGGATCTCATGAAAAGAACTTTAGGTCAACAAGAAAGAAGAAGAAGAAGAAGAGAGAAGGAGAAGAAAAGAAGAAGAACGAGGAAGGAGAGAGTTTGGATTAAGGAAGAAGAGGGTTGCGTCAAAAAGAAAAATGCGGGCTGGACGAATTTGTGGAAAGTAGGAGAGTGCTTCAATGCCCTACCTCTTAGCCAATGCCTTTATTTATAGTTTTACAAAGCCCTTAGGGCTACAACTTGATAAAACAAAAGACATAAAAGGAACACATATTTACACTTCTATGCCATCTTTATGAAAAGTACCATATTTTACACATATGCCACTCTTTTGACGTGTGGGCTTCTAGTCTTGAGCTCGTGGGCTTGAGCCCATCTTCCAATAGTATTCATTTGAATCCATATTGCTTCATCTGAATTCGCAATACAAGAGTAAAATTCCCAAACTACCCTTAATGAAACAACAGTCAATATATCATCGATCCACGACCAACTCAGTGTAGGGCATTAATTAGACTCCACAACTTAACATTTCTATCTTTTTTTTGTCTTTCTTTCTTATTTTTCTTTCTTTCTTATTTGTGTCTTTCTTTCTTATTTTTCTTTATTTCTTTCTTTTGTCTTTATTTCTTCCATAATTTTTCCTTTCTCGTTTCTTGCTTTATATCTTTTTTTTCTTTCTTTCTTCGTCTTTCTTTCTTTCTTGTTTCTTTTTTTTTCTTTCTTTCATTTTTCTATCTTTATTTCCCTCTTACTTGTTTCTTCCTTAATTCTTTGTTTCTTCTTTCTTTCTTTTTGCCTTCTTTCTTTCTTCCTTTCTTGTTTTATTTTTTTCTTTCATTCTTACTTTTTCTTTCTGACTTGTTTTATTTCTTTCTTTTATTCTTTCTTTCTAAATTATTTATTTATTTATTTCTTCTTTCTATGTTTCTCTTTTTTATCTTCTATCTTTCTTTCTCGTTTGTGTCTTTCTTTCTTTCATAATTCTTCCTTATTTGTTTCTTTCTTTATATGTTTCTTATTTTTTTCTTTCTTTCTTTTTTTGTTTCTTTATTGCTTTTTTCTTTCTTGATTCTTTTTTTCTTCTTTCATTTTTTTTATTTCTTTCTTTCTGACACATTAATTATTTATCGAGTAAATTTTAGATTTCCTTTTTACAAAGTTCTAATTTTTTTTTTTATTTTGACTAGGTCGTGCCTAAGTCAAAAAATTTCTTTCTTCAAATGCTTCAATGTAGGGTAAAGTAACAATATGTTTTTTTCATTCTTTCTTCTTCTTTCTTTTTTTCTCAATTTTATTAAAGACACTGTATTTGGTATCAGAGCCATGGAAGGAGAAGGAAGATTAACAAAAGGCAATAATAAACAAGAAAGGGAAGAGAATAATTTCAAACTATATTCACAATATCATCAAAGGACTTACAATAAACTGCAAACAAACTAAGCAAACAATAAGGCAACCTTGAGTACAATTGAGAACTCAGATGTTTCAAGTGATGCCTTAACAAAATAAGCTAACTCCTTACATAGAAGGAAAGCAATATATTGGATTCTATACAATTTTGAAATCCACCACTAAGAAATAGATAAACCTCTATGATTGAGGCGGCTGAGACGACACACCTCCATTATTGAGGTTAGGCTGAGAGTTGCCTCCATTATTTAAGTTTGAAAGAGACCTCTGATGGGCTTGGGCCCAGAGAATCATTCTTTTCTTCAATGCATTAATCCGGACACAAGTAAGGCAGGTACTTTCTACAGTCCATTGATGTGACTTAATGAAAAATGGCTGACCAAAGACATAGTATTTGGTATCAAAGCCATGGAAGGAGAAATTAAAATAGGGTGAGGTTTCTTTAAAGATAGGGTGAGGTTTGGATGGACATTAAAATAAATTGGTCCCCTACTGAGACTAGTTTCCACAATACCCATCAAAGACGGTTTCCAATCCAAACATCTTCCATCACGGAGGATGGTCTGCAAGCAGGTATTCATCCCTAATAATGTTAGGGGTTTAAATGCAATTTGTATGCATCCAATATGTATATATTTCTTTTCGGTATCTACAAGATACTTATTTAAATATGTTAACTCTAATAATTTAAGAGTTAAATCTTGGTTTTCAAGATTAATTGTTTGTTCCATAGTTTTAATTCTCATGGTACTAGAAAGGGTGAAAGTCCCTTTTTTGTAGATTGAAGCGGGTTTGATGGACGGGATTGTCCAATCATTCAATTGTTGTTGAACTTTATATTCAACCAAAGATGCATTTTAATTGATCCAGTATGCCTGCTTCAGGATGCCATTTTTAACAAATTAAAAATTAAAACAAAATTAGACTAAAACTAAACTAAAACTAAGAGTTGTAAAAGAACAATAGAAAGGGGAATGTCCTAGTATGAACAAAAAATATTATAAACTTATTATATGGTAATCATGAAAAAAGTAAACTATTTTCATAATATATCATAATCAGTTTACTGTTCATCATCTTCTTTTGCAGATACACGTCTATGAACGATTTCAGAGTATAGCGGCCTTTCACACCTTCTTCGGCAACACGACCCAACTCAATGTGACTTTGGTGATGTTTCATATCATAAACAAGAACGAAGATGAATAATAAAATTCTTTTAACATTAAGAAGTAAGTTTTACTTTCCTGATGATTAAAATATAAAAAATTTATAATATCCTACTTCACACCCGGATATTCACTATTTAGCCTTCCATTGCTCTGATACCAAATAGTATGAAGTAAAAATATTATAAATTTTTTATATTTTAATCATCAGGAGAGTAAAACTTGCTTCTTAATGTTATAAGAATTTTATTTTTCTTATGATTCCTCTAGTTCCATTGTTGTTTAGTTCGACTTTGTGAAATGACTTGAGAGGTGTTGGGTGATTTTTTTAAAATACTGGGTTGGAATTAACCCTTCTTGGATGCAATTTAGGTCTGCTCCACTATCAATCAGAGCTATCAAATGGGGTATGACAAAGTTCTAGTCGATTTCCAAATTAATTTTGGAATGCCAATTTTGATGAGTGACTTTGGTAATTTGATTGAGAAAGCTATCATCATATCTTTTCTCTAGTTTTTCAAAAATTTTCATGCTTTTTATATAAATATTTTAATTCTTTTAATTCAAGCTTGATATCTTTAATTTCTCTATGTAACACATTTAGAGAGATGGGTTGTTTTGAAGAAGTAGATTCTTCATAAAGATTCACAATTTCTTTCAAAGAATATGGTTTTACACCTTGACTATTCGTTGAAGTTTTTTCAAGATATTCTTTTATTAAATATCTTTTCTTTAGAGGATCTTCCTCTTGGTCAATGTTCTCTAGCAATATGTGCTGATCAGATGTTAAAAAATTAATCTGATGCATTTTTGCATTATAAACCACTCAATGATTGTTTGAAATGGATTAGGTATCCAATTCCAAACAAAAAAGATTTATTAGACAGATTGTTTTTTGCTACAATATTTTCTAAATTTGATTTGAAATCTGGATATTGGCAAATTCAAATAAATGAAAAGGATAAATATAGAACTGCATTCACTGTCCCTTTTGGTCATTTTGAATGGAATGTTATGCCTTTTGGTTTGAAGAATTTTCCATCTAAATATCAGAATATCTTGAATGATATTTTTTCTCCTTATTCTGAATTTACTATTGTTTATATTGACGATATCATAGTTTATTTAGACTCTATTGATGCTCATTTTAAGAATTTTAAATGTGTTCAAAACAGTCATTCGAAAACATGGGTTGGTGATATCTACACCTAAAATGAAGTTGTTTCATACCTCTAATAGATTTTTAGGTCATAATATTCATCAGGGAAAAATAGCTCCCATAGATCGAAGTATTGAGATTCTTTCTTTCTTTTAATGTCCATCCAAACCTCACCCCATAGTTCCCATAGCCTCTAGTTCCATTTTAGTTTCTTTCTTTATTTCTTTATTTTATTCTTTCTTTCTAGTTTCTTTCTTTATTTCTTCCTTTCTTTCTATTTTTCTTTTTTTATCTTTTGTCTTTGTTTCTTATTTTTGTTAACAAGAAAAAAAGACACAAGAAAGATCAAATAAAAAGACGAATATAGAAAGAAATAAGAAATAAGAAAAGAAGAAGAAAAAAAGAATCACGATAGAAACAAACAAATAAACAAATCATAAAGAAAGAGTAAGAAAAAAAGAAAAAACGAAATAGAAAGGAAGACAAAAATAAAAAGGACAAATATAAAGAAAGAAGAATGAAAGAAAGAAAGAAAAAAGAAAAAGAAATGAAAGAAGAAAAAAAATTATCAAGAAAGAAAAAAAAGAATCAAGAAATAAAGAAAAAGAAAGATTAAAGAAAAAGAAAGAAAAATAAGAAAGAAAGAAATAAATGAAAGACAAAAGATAGAAAGAAAGAAAGATAGGAAGGCCCACAAGATGAGCCCAAGCCCATAAGAAGTCACGTCAAAGAAGAGTTTTAGTTTGATTTATGTTTGTCTTTTATCTATATTGAGCTATTTAATTATATTAGGACTTATCTTTAAGTGTTAGAGTTTGGGTGTAATTGGGACAAGGGTAGTTTTATTGTAATTGGACTCTATTACCTTCCTCTATTATAAATAGAGGTTCGTGTACTTTGATCACAATAAGTTATTGATGTAAATGAAGTATTTCACTTTTTCATAAATTCAACATGGTATTAGAGCAGGTTTTGTGAGTTGACTTGAGGTAATGTGATCCTTTTCTCTAAACCCTAAACCCTAAGTCTAGGTTCGTAGTTATTATTTTTGTCTCAATGCCCATAGTTTTATTTGCATTTTTTTTACCTCTATACAGAGTTTTTCATATTTCAAATTATATATTGACGGAAATATATTTGAGTCTACTTTCGAACGAAAAATGATATGTTCTAATCGGAGTTATATATAGAGAGATGTCGATATTTGAATGAGCAAATGTCAGATTGTAAAAATGTTCGAACAACAGCAACAATTTTTAGGTATTTCGAGGTATCGGTAAGTCTATGATTTTACCTATTCAACCAATTTTTTTATCTGAGTTATCTACAAAGAGAAATCGATATTTGAAGTAGCAAAGGTCAAATTGAAAAAGAAGTTACTTCCAAGGTATTTTATGCTATCAAGAAAGAGACCTTATATGGAGGATTATATATCAAAAGAAAGATATGTAAGTATAGTTTCTTACCTATTCAACCAATTCTAGGTATGACTTTTTTAATTGTTCTTGGAAGAGTTGATGGTCATTCTGGAAAAAAAGGAGAAACAATACTTAGTTCGGCCAGATGGCAGAGACCAAAATCTATCAGATTATTTATCTTCTAATAATTATATTTTAAGAAGAGAAGTTATACTTGGATGAAAGGTATTTAAGTCTACTTTCATAATGATGAAATTTCATGTTAATATGATCTATATTTAAATAAATATTCGCATTGGAAGAATCAAGGTCATGTTGGTATTCTATTACATTGAAAATCTGTATTTAAGCTAATTGTTTTGTGTCACTTTTTGAGTTGATATATCAGGAAAATATCTCACTTCTCCCTGGTTTGAGGGCTTATTTATACATCGTTGTTATTTGGGCCTATTGCTACATCTATGATATTTGGTTCAAGCTGGGATCACTGCCATTAACTCCTAGCTTGAGGGGGAGAAGTACAAGAAGTACAAGAAAGAGGTATTTTATTTCATATGTTGTGAATAAGTTTATGTGACCAAAATATTCAAGAAAGGGGGAACACAAAAGATGAAGCTTGGGCATCTTAGAAGAAAATTTTATATCGGATTATTTAATGGGTTCTTTTACAAAGTTTATTATTTGGTTCGTGTTATATGTGTTGGAAGATGGTCGTGTTATATACAACTGCTACTATTATGTCTCTTTGGGAACATTATTATTGAAGAAGAGGTGGCCTCATATCATCATTTATTTTACCCCATAAAAAATATCACGGTTGGGAAACCATGATGGAGGATAACCTATCAAAAAATATCACGGTTGGGAAACCATAATGGGCCCTATCATAAAAAAAAAATCACGGTTGGGAAACCTTGACGAAGGATACCTTGTAAAAAAATATCATGGTTGGGAAACCATGATAGGCCTTGTCCAAAAAAAATATCACAGTTGGGAAATCATGACGGAGGAAGTTATTATTACATCTATGTTATCCCCCCCCCCGCGCCCCCCCCCCCCCCCCCCCCCCCCCCCCCTGTAATAGCTTTTATGATTCCTACCACTTGAGAGTCATTGTCCTGTGGAGGGAGACAATGGTGGACACTACAAAGCAATGCCGATAGAAGATGGAGTGTGCCCTACATCCAACATTTGGATTGGAGTATGGTGCAATGGTTTACCGAATAGGAATAATTTTTACTCTCACTTATATTATGCCAGCAGGGCCTAATGGAAGGACGCAACAGCGTGAGGGGGAGTATTGGAAGATGAAGGCATATTGGAAGATGTGACATTTTATACAAAAATATTTTATACATCATTTGCAGCAAACTGGGAGTACATGTTGTTCTCTGACCCCCAGCTTGAGGGGGAGTGTTGGAAGATAAGCTCAAGCCCACACGACCAAGGAAGACCCACATATCTAAGATTATTATAAGATGGGTCACACGACCAAGGAAGACCCACAAGATGGGCTCAAGCCCATAAAAAGTAGGACAAGGTCCACTGGGACCGGCACACAGACTCTGCAATGCTACTCACAAGAAGAAGACGAAGATTATGATTATGACTCAGAAGCCATCCACAACTTGACCACCTTGGATGTCAAATAAGATTCTCCACTAGAAAAGAGACTGGATAGAAAAGACTAAAAGGTAGATAAGATTCTCCACTAGAAAAGAGACTGGATAGAAAAGACTAAAAAAAAAAAAAGTTGGTCTAATTGGTCTAATTTGTCAATGATTTGTTGTAAATGATGTTTATCTTTACGGTTAATGTTGATTATTTCTAAATAAATTTTTTCTGTGTCTAAAAAGGAATAGTCTAAGTCAATCATTCTTTCAATCCATTCATCAAAATCTTCATTTCTTCCATAATTTCTTCCGGATATTCCTGGGGACTAAGGATGGGCTGTATATAGGGTTCAGGTTGGATTGATACTTGAACTAGTTCTATGTGTTGTACAGCTTCTGGGAAAGTCTGTGTTTGTTGTATAGGGAGTTCTGTTAGATTGTCATCTATTTCTTCATAGCATAATAATATATTGTCTAATTTTACAATGGTATTGTCTATTTGGTTTTCTAAAGCTAAAATGGTGGAATTATTATTTTTACAGCTTCCTGGAATCTTACATGGGCAACTACTTTCTGTTGATTCTAATTCTATGGGGCCACCACGCTCCATTGAAAAAGGAATAGTGGGTGAATAGGTGGTCTAGACAGGAATTGTGCTTGAATTTTTGTGAAAGTGTAAATAGTCTCGGGATATGGTAAGAGAACCATTGTTATGAAGGATAAAATTAAGTCCTAGAATAAAGTCTACTTTAAGTTTGAGATCTCTAACCCAAGTCAAAGGTAAAGGATAAGAGCCAGAAAAGGTGGAACAATTGGTAAAAAACTGGATCTTGCCTTCATCGAAATATGTAGTATATGGGTTATAAGAACCATCTACCTGTTGGCTAAACACCTGTTTGGTGGTTTTCTTAAGGAACTGAGGAGGAACGAGGTGTCTATGGATAATACATTTGTTACAACCAAAATCTACTAGAGCATATAAAACTAAGGATTGTTTGTTGGGGAAAATAATCTTAGCTCGAACAAGAATACTAGAAAAAAATTTATCTTGGTTACATACGTAGGAGGTTTCTGGTTCATCTAATCCTACGATGATACCATCATAAGAGTCTTTTTATATTGTGTCTAGTCTATGTTTGAGTAAGGTTATTTCTGCTTCACAATTTTCTATTTTTCTAGCCATAATTTCTAATTTAGTATTATAGACCTTATTATGATGAGGAGATTCTACAGGTTCAATGCCTAAAATTTTTAAGCATGGACTACAAGCTTCAAGGAAACATTGAGTACATTTGGCCCTTTGTTTCTTACTAGGGTACCAAGCACATTTAAAGCAAGGATTGCTATCTAAGCCAGTATTCCAGGACCACGTATGGGTACACTCAGTCACTGTATCCATAAGGTCAAGATTTTCTTCCATATCTAAATCTAAGATGAGATCTTCATCAGAATCTGAAGTTTCTAGAGAAGCATTTGGGATGCTTACAATACTATATATAGATTCTGTATCTGACATATATTCAACTACTTCTATAAGGTCTTGTTGGACATTTTCTACAAGGGTAGACCGGCTAGAATTAATATTCTGCCTTTTGGGACAAGTATTGGCTAAGTGTTCAGTCTGACCGCATATATAACAAGAAAGTTTATTCTTATAGGTTCACTTGGGGTTAAATCTTCTAACATGTCTATCTTTATTGAGGTAAGGTTTTCTACTTTTAGATCTTCGTATAAAATATCCTTTCTTAAAATATCTTTTATTCCTTCTAGGCATTCGTCTTGAATATTTTAAGCCGTAAGCTTGAGTAGTATATATCTGTTTGCAGAATCCAAAATCATCTCCCTTAAGTTGCCTCTGGATTTGGATGTTTGTACATTTTTCTTGAAGTATTGTCATAATGAATTTGGTTCTTTGTCCTATGGAATATACTGAAGTAGGATTAGATGTTTCTATATTTTGCCATTTATCATATATTTCTTTTCCTAAGGCTCCAGGTAATTTTCTTAATAGTTTCATTCCTAAATCTTTGTTAAAGGCATTTCCTAAGATACAGGTGTAATAAAAGTAGTCTTGTAGGAATTTTTTAACATATTTATAATTATGTAAACTAAGTTGTTCTAGGTAAACTATAGCATCTTTCTGTAGAGTTATAAAACCTAAATTAGGGTGTCATCGCCTGTTACTAACTGATAAACTTTGTTAACAAAATTATAAGGGTTGGATCCTAAGCCCATTAGATGAAGCCCATTAGATGAAGCCCATTAGATGGCCAAATTCTTCTGGATTACTTCTTTTATAGCTTTCCCATAAGGCTTTTACGCTTTCTCCTAGAAATGTTTCTAAATACCTATACATTTCTTCTACATCTTGGGATGAAAAGTTTTGTATCTGATAGTACCTGGTTTTTCCAAAGGTCTAGCATAGTTGTCCATTCTTGAGGGTCGTGTGCTGAGAGGTTAAGAGTTTTTCCTTTACCCTTTTCTTGGAAAGTTATTGGTCTTTCTATTTCTTTTCTTTTGCCCTTTGGATGTATTTTCCTATCAAAAGTTATATGTTCACTGTAAGGAACTCTAGGCATATTACCTGAGTAGTATACTTCTCTGGGTGGAGGTCTTGGATAAGTAGAATAACTACGTCCAGGAATATTAGTGGAACTTTCTTCATCCATATATTCTTTGATGCTTAATGTTTCTTCTTCTTTAGGTTCTAGAGGCATTTTTCCTATTCTAATGTTCATTTCTCTATCATAGTATAAGTATTCTTCTTCCTTTATCCTCTTATTTTTTATCAGATTTTCTTCCAAGTGAAGAAGTTCTCTTTCTACTAGTTTTAATTCCAATTCTTTAGGATATATTATTTCATCTACGTCTGATTCAATATTAATTAAATCATAGTTCTCACTAGATATGGATTCAGTGTCTTCTGTATTTTTCTGTTCATAACTATTAAATCTAATGTTTATGTTACCTTTTGTATCTGTGTACATAATACTTTCTTCAGGGTAGATTATTTTTTCTTCACGAAATTTAAGATTCCATTCTAGTCTTGCTAGGATGTCTGGTGAATATTTAATAGGCTTAAGTAATTTAATTCCTTTGTTTGCTATCAGATTTATTACATCATCTATTTTAACTTTGAACTTGGTTGTACTGGAACAAGTACATCTTCTTAGGAAACCAATACATAATAAAAGATTATTTCCTACAAAGGATTCATATCCTTTTGTCTGAATACCTATTTTAATGTATTTTTAAAAATCTTGTAACCCAATAAGGAAGTCTGGGGAGCAATAAAATATTCCTCCATTCTGGTTCATATCTACTTCTGTAATTCCTAACATAGCCTTCATAGGATCGGCCCATCTATCATCATAGATGCTTAGTAAAGTCTTAGTTCCTAGATGTTTTCGTCCTAATCCTTTTACTCCTATTACTATTAATCCTAAATGAATTAAAGTATATAATTTCCTAATTAAGCTTGTTCTGCTATTAGGTTAATATTGACCGAGTCTTGTCCTACACAACTAACCTGGATTTCTCTATAGTGTCTGAATAATCCTGTATTAAAGGTTAAAGGCCCTGTTCTATATAATTTCTATGGATTAAGAAGATTTAATTGGTTATTGTTGAATAGGGTAATATCTTGGTGTATATCTATTATTTCGTATAATTGTATATCTCTATGGTCTACACTTCTTCTACTAGTGATTATGTCTATTATATTTAGGTTTCTAGAGGAACTTCCTATTTCGGAGGTGTATCCTTCATCTCGCTGTGAAATAGCCATGATTTTTTTAGTTTGGACTACCTTGGGTTGGTCTATTTTAACAGCTTTCAATTTTTGGGTTATTAAGTCTATTTCTTTATCAATATTATGTTGGGTGCCTTTACTAGTTTTTAGATAATCTAATTTTCAGAGAGTCTGTCTGTTTTTCCTTTTAAAGTTCTTAATTCTTCTTGTAATTTATTTAATATAATTTCTATATCTACTATTTTATTTTGGAGATTATTTCCCAAGCTTATTATACGATCTGTTATACTATTCAGTTGAGAGTTACTTCCGTGTAAACTATGTTCTTCACTATTGAAATGGCACTTAAGAGAACTAGGTCCTATGAGCTTAAGGTCAAATCTTGATGGAATTCTTAAATCTAAATATTCTATTTTCTTAAAAGGTTCCAGGTCTTATGGCTCTGATACTAATTTGGAGGGGGTACTACTTTAATCTAGAGTATTTAAAGGTGAATTATTTGGGGTTCTTCTAGTTATCTATCTTCTAGGTATAAATATTTGCCTAGGAGTCTCTACAAATCTTCTGTATGAATATAAAGATAAGGTACAGCAAATAAAGCTAAAAATTACTAGATTACAGAAGACTATTGTTAAAGCAATAAAGATAAAAATCATATATCAAAGGTTCTTTCTATAATTCTGACTATAATGTTAAGGAGTAAGAATATATCAGAGGCTAAAAGATTATCTATCTGTTCTGGAAGATATATAAAATATCCAAATAATTCTAATGCTAGTATTGCTAAAAACAATATGTAGCTAAAAGTCCCTATGATAATTCAAAGTTTTTTCTTAGAGCTTTATATAATAATACTAGGTATAAGTAATATATAGGTAATATTTGCAACACAAATCTTAAAAAAAATTTTATTATCTTATTGACTAGCCAATATACATAAAAAGGTACAACAGCGTTGTGACAACCGGGAGCAACACTTGGCTCAACTGAGGCAAAGGCGTTTGTCAGGGCGTAGCCCTTACCCAATAGTTTCTAGCCTAATATACCTTTCTGTACTAATAAACTCTTATATCAAACACACTCTTAACACACAATAAAAGTTGTAAGGACTAAACCAACAAGTACAATTCCTAGAGTTACAAACAGCACAAGCACAAAAACTAGTAAAGAAAAATTAACAAGAGAAAACCAAAAACCAGCATGAGAAAACATGTAAGAGATGTAATTCCCAAGGGGTTTTACTTTAGATCAAAGCTTTTTAAATCCTTATGCTTCCCCCTTCAAGTATAGGGAACCCAAGACACAGTGAGGTGTGAAGTGTCCTAGCCTTAACCTTCTGCCACGGGCTCCCACTTGAAGTCCCAAGAAAAAGAAGCCCTGAAACCGCCTTGGGTATAAACTGGCATGACAAGGGACGCATGGACCGTGAAGCATCAAAGGACTACCACAATGCTTTTACTCTGTGCTTGGGATTAACCCCTGGTTAGAGGAGGACGGTACGGATTTAAACAAGCAAAGATCTAAAGCTTCCCCTTAGGGAAGGTCCGAAAACTAAAAGAAAATAACGAAAGTGGTGGTATTTGGGTTTGATCAGAGAAAGAAGGAGCGGAGAGAACTCATTGTTGAAGCACAAGGGATACTCTGGAATTCACTCTTTCATTCATCAAAATCTTCATTTTCTTCCATAATTTCTTCCGGATATTCCTGGGGACTAAGGATGGGCTGTATATAGGGTTTAGGTTGGATTGATACTTGAACTAGTCCTGTGTGTTGTACAGCTTCTGGGAAAGTATGTGTTTGTTGTATAGGGAGTTCTGTTAGATTGTCATCTATTACTTCATAGCATAATAATTTATTGACTAATTTTACAATGGTATTGTCTATTTGGTTTTCTAAAGCTAAAATGGTGGGATTATTATTTTTACAGCTTCCTGGAATCTTACATGGGCAACTACTTTCTGTTGATTCTAATTCTATGGGGCCACCACGCTCCGCTGAAAAAGGAACAGTGGGTGAATAGGTGGTCTGGACAGGAATTGTGCTTGAATTTTTGTGAAAGTGTAAATAGTCTCGGGATATGTAAGAGAACCATTGTTATGAAGGATAAAATTAAGTCCTAGAATAATGTCTACTTTAAGTTTGAGATCTCTAACCCAAGTCAAAAGTAAAGGATAAAAGCCAGAAAAGGTGGAACAGTTGGTAAAAAACTGGATCTTGCCTTCATCGAAATATGTAGTATATGGGTTATAAGAACCATCTACCTGTTGGCTAAACACCTGTTTGGTAGTTTTCTTAAGGAACTGAGGAGGAACGAGGCATCTATGGATAATACATTTGGTACAACCAGAATCTACTAGAGCATCTAAAACTAAGGATTGTTTGTTGGGGAAAATAATCTTAGCTCGAACAAGAATACTAGAAAAAAATTTATCTTGGTTACATACGTAGGAGGTTTCTGGTTCTTCTAATCCAACGGTGATACCATCATAAGAGTCTTTTTCTATTGTGTCTAGTCTATGTTTGAGTAAGGTTATTTCTACTTCACAATTTTCTATTTTTCTAGCCATAATTTCTAATTTAGTATTATAGACCTTATAATGATTAGGAGATTCTACAGGTTCAATGCCTAAAAGTTTTAAGCGTGGACTACAAGCTTCAAGGAAACATTGAGTACATTTGGCCCTTTGTTTCTTACTAGGGTACCAAGCACATTTAAAGCAAGGATTGCTATCTAAGCCAGTATTCCAGGACCATGTATGGGTACACTCAGTCACTGTATCCATAAGGTCAAGATTTTCTTCTATATCTAAATCTAAGATGAGATCTTCATCAAAATCTGAAGTTTCTAGAGAAGCATTTGGGATGCTTACAATACTATATATAGATTCTGTATCTGACATATATTCATCTACTTCTATAAGGTCTTGTTGGACATTTTCTACAAGGGTAGACAGTCTAGAATTAATATTCTGCCTTTTGAAAGAAGTAAAGAAAGTAGAAAGAAAATGAAGTAATGAAAGAAAGAAACAAGAAGAAATAAATAAAGAAACAAGGCACATTAAAAGAAATAAGAAAAAAAAAAGAAGAAGAAAGAAAGAAAGAATCAAGATAGAAACAAACAAACAAGAAATGAAGAAAGAAAGAATCAGGATTAAAGAAGAAACAAACAAACAAACAAACAAGAAAGAAAGAAGGAAAGAAGAAAAAAGAAAGAAGGAAGAAGGAATTAAGAAGTAAGAGAGAAAGAAGGAAGGAAGAAGTAAATAAAGTAGAAAGAAAATGAAGTAATGAGACAAAGAAATAAGAAGAAATAAATAAAGAAACAAGGCACATTAAAAGAAATAAGAAAGAAAAAAAGAAGAAGAAAGAAAGAAAGAATCAAGATAGAAGCAAACAAACAAGAAATGAAGAAAGAAAGAATCAGAATTAAAGAAGAAACAAACAAACAAACAAACAAGAAAGAAAGAAGGAAAGAAGAAAAAAGAAAGAAGGAAGAAGGAAGTAAGACATAAGAGAGAAAGAAGGAAGGAAGGAAGAAAGAAAGAAACTAGAAAGAAAGAAACAAGTAATAAAGATAGAAGGAGAAAGAAAGAACGAAACAAGAAAGAAAGAAAGAACGAAACAAGAAAGAAAGAAAGAAAGACAAAATATAGAAAGAAAGAAGAAAAAAGAATGGATGAAGAAGGAAAAAACAGGAAGCAAGAAGAAAGATAGATAAAAAGAATAAAGAAAAAAATAATATTAGAAAGGAAGAAAGAAAGAATGAAACAAAGAAACAAGAAAGAATGAATGAATGAATGAGGAAAGACAAAAACAAGAAAAAAATATAAAAAGGTACATGGAAAGAAATAAGAAATAAGAAAAGACGAAGAAAGAAAGAATCATGATAGAAACAAACTAACAAACAAGTCAAAAAGAAAGAGTACGAAAGATAGAAGAAAGAAAGAAAGAAGACAAAAAGGAAGAAAAAAGAATGAAAGAAAGAAAAAAAGAAAAGAAGAAAAAAGAAAGAATCAAGAAAGGAAAAGGAAGAAAGAAACAAGAAAGAAATATAAAGAAATAAATAAAAAAGTAAGAAAGATATGGAGCAAGAAACAAGAAAGGAAGAATAATGAAAGAAAGAAAGAAAGAAAAATGAGAAAGTGAGAGGAAAAAGAGAATTAGGGTAGAAAGAAACAAGCAACTCAGAAAGAAAGAGTTAGAAAGAAAGAAGAAAGAAATAAAGAAAGAACAAATGAAACAAGAAAGGAAGATAGAAAGAGAAAAAAAAAAGAAAGAAACAAGAAACAAAGTGTCAAGGAAGAATAAATAAATAAATAAATAAAGATATAAGAATGAAAGAAAGAAAAAAAGAAAGAATCAAAAGAGAAAAAACCAAGAAAGAAATAAGAAAGAGAAGAAAGAAAGAAGAAAGAAAGAAAGAATTCTTAAAGAAAGAAAGAAATAAAGAAAAATAAGAAAGAAAGAAAAAAAGAAAAGAAAGACAAAAGATAGAAAGAAAGATAGATAGGAAGAAGAAAGAAAGAAGAAAGATAGATAGATAGAAGGAATAAGAAACAAAGAAAAAGGGAAACAAAAAAAGCAAGAAACTAGTTAGAATGAAAGAAAAGAGAGGAAGAAAGAACAAAACAAGAAGAAAGGAATAAACAAAGAAAAAAGAAAAATGAAAGAAGAAAAAAAGAAAGAAATTAGAAAGAATGGAAAATTTGGAAGAATAAAAAAAGAAACAGGGAAAAACAAAAGAAACAAAAACAAAGACAGAAATAAACAAAAAGAACAAAAGAAGAAGGAAGAAATAAAATTAAGGAAAGAAAGAAAGAAAGAAAGAAAGAAAGAAAGTAACAATAAATAAAAAAGAAAGAAAGAAACAAGAAGGAATAAATAAAGAAATAAGGCACATTGAAAGAAATAAGAAAGAAGAAAAGAAGAAGAAAGAAAGAATCAAGATAGAAACAAACAAAAAAGAAAGAATCAGAATGAAAGAAGACAGAAAGAAGGATAGAAGAAAAAAGAAAGAAGGAAGAAGGAAGTAAGAAGTAAGAGAGAAAGAAGGAAAGAAGAAATAAAGAAAGAAAGAAACAAGAAAGAAAGAAACAAGTAATAAAGATAGAAGGAGAAAGAAAGAACGAAACAAGAAAGAAAGAAAGAAAGACAAAATATAAAAAGAAAGAAGAAAAAAGAATGGATGAAGAAGGAAAAAAGAGGAAGCCAGAAGAAAGATAGATAAAAAGAATAAAGAAAAAAATAATATTAGAAAGGAAGAAAGAAAGAATGAAACAAAGAAACAAGAAAGAATGAATGAATGAATGAGGAAAGACAAAAACAAGAAAAAAAAATATAAAAAGGTACATGGAAAGAAATAAGAAATAAGAAAAGAAGAAGAAAGAAAGAATCATGATAGAAACAAACTAACAAACAAGTCAAAAAGAAAGAGTACAAAAGATAGAAGAAAGAAAGAAAGAAAGAAAGAAGACAAAAAGAAAGATAGAAAGAAGACAAAAAGAAAGAAACAACAATGATAAGAAAGAAAGAGGACGAAAAGAAAGAAGTCCAAAAGAAAGAAAGAAGAAAGAAAGATGAAATATATTTGTTGTTTCATTCTTTATTTCTTTTTTCTTTGATTATTTATTTATTTTTTCTTGTTCTTTATTTTGCTATTTCTTCTTCCATTCTTTTTTTTTCTCTCTATTTCGTCTTTCTTTCTGTTCATCTTGTTTCTTTATTTTTCGTCTTCTTTCTTTCTTCTTTTTTTATTTTTCTTTCTTTATTTTTTTTATTTTTGTCTTTCTTACTCTTTCTTTCTAACTTGTTTGTTTGTTTCTTTCCTAATTCTTTCTTTCTTGTTTCTTGCTTTAAAATTTTCTTATTTTTTATTTTTTTCATATTTATTTCTTTCTTTCATGTTTCTTTCTTGCTTCTTTCTTTCTTTCCTGCTTCTTTATTTCTTGCTTCTTTCTTTCTTGATTCTTTCATTTTTTTCATTCTTTCTTTCTTTCTTTCTTTCTTTCTTCTTTCTTTCTTTTTTTTTCTTTCCTTATTTTCTCTTTATTTCTTGATTCTTGCTTATTTCTTTCTTATTTCTTTCCTTATTTCTTTCTTTTATTCTTCCTTTCTAGTTTCTTTCTTTCTACTTTCTATGTTTCTTTGTTTCTTTGTTTCTATATTTCTTACTTTTTTCTTTCGTCTATCGTTTTTCTTTCTTTCATCATTCTTCCTTTCTTGTTTCTTGCCTTATATCTTTCTTATGTTTCTTTCTTTCTTCATCTTTGTTTCATTGTTTCTTGTTTTTCTTCTTGCATTTTTTGTCTTGATTCTTTCTTTTTTTCTATTTTTTTCTTTCTTTCTTTCATTCTTTTTCTTTTTTTGCCACCTTTCTTTCATTCTTTCTTTCTATTTTATTTTTTATTTCTTTATTTTTTTACTTCTTATTCTTTCTTTCTGACTTGTTGTTTTTTGTTTGTTTGTTTTTACTGTGATTTTTTCTTTCTTCTTCTTTCCATATTAATTATTTATTTCTATGTGCCTTTTTATTTGTACTTTCTTGTTTTTTTCTTTCTTTCTTTCTTTCTTGTTTCTTTATTTCATTATTTCTATTTCTTTCCTTCATATTTCTTTCATTATCATTGTCTTTCTTTTTTCCTTTCTAATTTCTTCTTTCTTTCTTTCTTTCTTTCTTTATGTCTTCTTTCTTTCTTTATTTCTTTTTTCTTTCTTTCTTTCTTTCTTCTTTCTATCTTTGTTTCTTCTTTCTTTCAACTTTTCTCTCTTATTTCCTTTTTTCTCTCTTATTTCGTACTTCTTTCTTCCCTGTTTCTTGTTTCTTGTTTCTTGTTTCTTCTTTCCTTCTTTCTTTCTTGTTTGTTTGTTTGTTTCTTCTTTCATTCTGATGTTTTCTTCTTTATTTCTTGTTTGTTTATTTCTATCTTGATTATTTCTTTCTTCTTCTTTTCTTCTTTCTTATTTCTTTCAATGTGCCTTATTTCTTTATTTATTATTTTCTCTTTATTTCTTCATTCTCTCATTTGTTCTTTTTTTTATTTCTTTTATTGTTTATGTTTCTTTCATTTATTTTTCCTGATTTCTTTCTTAATTTCTTCAGCTTTCTTTCAATCTTTCCAATTTCTTTCTTTGTTCTTTCTTTATTTCTTTCTTTGTTCTTCTTTCTTTATTTCTTTCTCCCTCTCTTCTTCTGTCTTTCTTTTTTATTTTAATCTTTATTTCTATCTTGTTTCTTGCGTTTTTGTTTCTTTTTTTCTTTCTTTCTTATTCTTCCTGTCTATCAATCTTTCTTTTTCCCATCTTTCTTTGTTACAATGATTTGTCTTTATTTTTTTGTTTTCTTTATTTCTTATTTTTATTTTTCCTTTTCTTTTTAATCATTCATTCATTCATTCTTTCTTTCTTTCTTTAATCTTTCTTGTTTCTTTCCTTATTGATTCTTTCTTTTCTCTTCTTTCATTTTTTTTCTTTTGTCTTTCTTTCTTTCATCTTCTTTGTTTCTATCTTTTGTCTTTCTTTTGTTTGTTTGTTTGTTTCTTCATCTTTTTTAATCCTATTTCTTTCTTTGTTTCTTTAATCTTTCTTTACTCTTTCTTGCTTCATTCTTTCTTGATTCTTTATTTTCTCTTCTTTCGCTTTTATTATTTTTTTTCTTTCTTTCATTCTTCTTTCAATCTTTTTGTCTTCTTTGTTTCTTTCTTCCTCTTTTCTTGTCTCTATCTTGTTTATTTTCATCTTTCTTTCTATCTTGTTTCTTGTTTTTTTGTTTTTTTTTTTTTTTTGGGTCATTATTCTGTCTATCTATCTTTCTTCTTTTTATCTTACTTTCTTTCTATATTTTGTCTTTCTTTTGTTTTTTCTTTCTTCTTCTTTTCTTCTTTCTTATTTCTTTCAATGAGCCTTATTTCTTTATTTATTCCTTCTTGTTTCTTTCTTTCTTTATATACTCTTTCTTGTTTTTCCTTTCTCCTTTTATTCTTTTTTCTTTCTTGTTTCTTTCATTCTTTCTTGTTTTTCTTTTCTTCTTTTATTCTTTCTTTATTTCTTGTTCTTTCTTTTATTCTTTCTGGTTTCTTTCTTTCATGTTTATTTTTTTTATATTTGTCATTCTTTCACCCTTTCTATTTTCTTTCCTTTTTCTTTCTTCTTTCTATCTATCATTGTTTGCTTTATTTATTTCTTTCTTCTTCCAACTTTTTTTTATCTTTCTTTTCCTTTTCTTTGGACTTATTTGCTTTTTGTCTCTTCTCGTTTTTCCTTTTCTTATTTCTTCCTTTTTCTCCTTTCTTCTCCTTCTTTTCTTTTTCCTCTTTAACTCTTTTCTCTTTTTTTCCTTTTTCCTTAATTTTCATTTTCCTTCTCCTCCTATGTTTATTTTTTCGTTTTCTTTCTCCTCCTTTTATCCTTTTCTTTTTCTCTCTTTTTCATTCTCCTCTTTTTTCATATTTACCATTCCTTAATTTTTTCCATGTATTTGTTTCATATTTTCCCTTTAACATTTTCTTTTTTTTCTTCACTTTTGTTTTTAAAATTTTCCTATGGAAAGAAAGATAAAATATAGAAAGAAAGTTGAATTATAGAAAGTAAAATGAAATGTAGAAAGAAGATAAAAAATAGAAAGTAAGATGAAAAATAGAAAGTAAAAATAAAATATAGAAAGAAAATGAAATATAGACAGTAAAATGAAATACAGAAAGAAAGATTAAATATAGAAAGTAAAATGAAATTTAGAAAGAAAGATGAAATATAGAAAGTAAAATAAAAGATAAAAAGAAGGTTAAAATAAAGAAGGTAAAATGAAATATAGAATGAAATATAGAAAGTATAATGAAATATAGAAAGTAAAATGAAATATATAAAGAAAGATGAAATATAGAAAGTAACATGAAATAAAGAAAGAAAGATGACATATAGAAACTAAAATGAAATATAGAAAGAAGATAAAATAAAATATAGAAAGAGTGAAGATATTTGGAAAGTTAAAGGAAATGTAGAAAGAAAGATGAAATCTAGAAAGTAAAATGTAAAACAGAAAGAAAGATGAAATAAAAAAATAAAATATTGAATGAAAATGGAAATATGGAAAGAAAGATGAATTATAGAAAGAAAGATGAATTATAGAAAGTAAAATGAAATATAGAAAGAAGTTGAAATATAGACAGTAAAATGAAAAATAGAAAGTAAAATAAAAAATAGAAAGTAAAATAAAATATAAAAAGAAAGATGAAATATAGAAAGTAAAATGAAATACAGAAAGAAAGATTAAATATAGAAAGTAAAATGAAATTTAGAAAGAAAGATGAAATATAGAAAGTAAAATAAAATATAGAAAGAAGGTTAAAATAAAGAAGTAAAATGAAATATAGAATGAAATATGAAATATAGAAAGTAAAATGAAATATCTAAAGAAAGATGAAATATAGAAAGTAAAATGTAATATAGAAAGAAATAAGAAATAAAAATAAAATAAAATGAAATATTGAAAGAAAAAGGAAAAATGGAAAGAAAGATAAAATATAGTAAGAAAGTTGAATTATAGAAAGAAAGAATGAATGAATGAATGATTAAAAAGAAAAGAAAAAATAAAAATAAGAAATAAAGAAAACAAAAAAATAAAGACAAATCATTGTAACAAAGAAAGATGGGAAGAAGAAAGATTGATAGATAGAAAGAATAAGAAAGAAAGAAAAAAAAGAAACAAAAACGCAAGAAACAAGATAGAAATAAAGATTAAAATAAAAAAGAAAGACAGAAGAAGAGAGGAAGAAAGAAATAAAGAAAGAGGAACAAAGAAAGAAATAAAGAAAGAACAAAGAAAGAAATTGGAAAGATTGAAAGAAAGCTGAAGAAATTAAGAAAGAAGAACAAAGAAAGAAATAAAGAAAGAACAAAGAAAGAAATTGGAAAGATTGAAAGAAAGCTGAAGAAATTAAGAAAGAAATCGGGAAAAATAAACGAAAGAAACATAAACAATAAAAGAAATAAACAAAAAAGAACAAATGAGAGAATGAAGAAATAAAGAGAAAAGAATAAATAAAGAAATAAGGCACTTTGAAAGAAATAAGAAAGAAGAAAAGAAGAAGAAAGAAATAATCAAGATAGAAATAAACAAACAAGAAATAAAGAAGAAAACATCAGAATGAAAGAAGAAACAAACAAACAAACAAACAAGAAAGAAAGAAGGAAAGAAGAAAACATTAGAATGAAAGAAGAAACAAACAAACAAACAAACAAGAAAGAAAGAAGGAAAGAAGAAACAAGAAACAGGGAAGAAGGAAGTACGAAATAAGAGAGAAAACAAGAAATAAATAAACAAGAAAGATCAAATAAATAAAAGGCACATAGAAAGAAATAAGATATAAGTGAAGGAGAAGAAAGAATCACAATAGAAACAAATAAAGAAAAGAGTAAAAAAACGAATAAGAAAGAAAGAAGAAAAAATAATGAAAAAATTGAAATAGAAAGGAAGAAAGAAAGAAATAAACTAGAAATAAATAAAAAATTAAATATAGGAACAAGACAGAAAGAAAGAAAGAAAGACTCATAAAAAAATAAAAATATAAAAGAAAGAAACAATAAAGAAACAGACAAAAAGATAAGAAAGAAAGAAGACGAAAAGAAAGAAAGACAATGGTTCTTCTTTTTTCTTTTTTCTTTTTTCTTTCTTCTTGTTTAAATATTTATTATTTCTTTCTTCTTCTTTTCTCCTTTCTTATTTTTTTCAATGTGCCTTATTTCTTAATTGACTCCTTCTTTCTTTCTTTCTTTTTTTTTCTTTCTTTCTTTCTTCCTTTCTTTCTTCCTTTCTTTTTTCTTTATTTCTAACTTATTTGTTTGTTTGTTTCTATCATGATTCTTTCTTTATTTTTATTTTCTTATTTATTCTTTCTTTTTATGTGTCTTTCTTTATTTGTTCTTTGATTTTTCTTTCATTCTTATTTCTTTCTCGCATTTTTTTTTGTTTTCTCTTTCTTTGTTTTTCTTTTCTTATTAATTTCATTCTTTATTCCTTCTTCTTTCTATCTATCTTTCTTTTGATTCCTTTTTCCTTCTTCTTCCATTCCTTTTTCTTCTTTCTTTACATTATTTTGTCTTTCCTTCATTCTGTCTTTTTTTTTCTTCTTTCTTTCTTTGTTTATTTCTCATTCCTTTCTTTCTTCTTGCTTTCTCTATTTATTTCTCATCTTCTTTCTTTCTTATCTTTCTTCTTTCTTTCTTTTTTTCTTTTGTCTTTCTTCTTTCTTTCTAGTTCCTTTCTTTATTTCTTATTTCGTTCTTCTTTAGTTCTTATATTTCTTTGTTTGTTTCTTCTTTCTTTCTTTTATTTATTTTATGTTTTGATTATTTATTTATTTTTCTTGTTCTTTTTTCGCTTATTTATTTATTTTTTTCTTTCTTTTGATTATTTTTTTTCTTGTTCTTTTTTCGCTTATTTATTTATTTTTATCTTTCTTTTGATTATTTATTTATTTTTTCTTGTTCTTTATTTTGCTGTTTCTTCTTCCATTCTTTTTTTTTCTTTCTCTATTTCGTCTTTCTTTCTTTTCTTTATTTTCTTTATTTTCGTCTTCTTTCTTCTTTTTTTCATTTTTCTTTCTTTATTTCTTTATTTCTTTCTTTGTTTCTTACTCTTTATTTCTAACTTGTTTGTTTGTTTCTATCCTAATTCTTTCTTTCTTGTTTCTTGCTTTATATTTTTTTTTTTTTTTTTTCATAATTATTTCTTTCTTTAATGTTTCTTTCTCGCCTCTTTCTTTCCTACTTCTTTATTTCTTGCTTCTTTCTTTCTTGAATCTTTCATTTTTTCATTGTTTCTTTCTTTCTTTCTTTCTTTCTTCATTCTTTCTTTTTGTCTTCTTTCCTTATTTTCTCTTTAAGAAAATAAATTAGAAAGAATGAAAGACCAATGAAGAAATGAAGAAAGAAAAAGGGAAAAGAAAACAAAGAAACATAAACAATGAAAAAAAAATGAGAAATAAAGAAAGAAGAAAAAAAAGAAAGAGAAAAATAAACAAGAAAAAATACATAAATAAATAAGGCACATTGAAAAAAACAAGAAAGAAGAAAGGAAGAAGAAAGATTGAATCAAGATAGAAATAATGAAAAAAGAAAAACGGAATGAAATAAGACAAACAAACAAACAAACAAAGAAGATATATAGATGGAAAGAAGCAAGAAGGAGAGAGAAAAAATAAATGAAGAAAGAAAGAAGACAGAAAGAAGACAGAAAGAAAGAAAAAAGAAAGAATGAAAGAAAAGGAAAAGGAAATAAGAAGGAAATAAAAAGAATAAGAAAGATAGATAGAAAGAAGAAAGTGAAAGGAATGAAATTAGAAAGGAATAAAGAAAGACAAACATAAAGAAAGAAACATGAAAGAAAGAAACCGAAAGAACGAAAGAACAAATGGAAGAATGAAGAAAGAAGAAACAAGAAAGAACAAATTTTTTTTTCTTCATTCTTTCTTTCTTATTTCTTTCATTATCATTGTCTTTCTTTTTTCCTTTCTAATTTCTTCATTCTTTCTTTCTTTCTGTCTTCTTTCTTTCTTTCTTTTTTCTTTCTTTCTTTCTTTCTTTCTTCTTTCTTTATTTCATTCTTTCTATTTCTTTCCTTCATATTTCTTTCATTATCATTGTCTTTATTTTTTCCTTTCTAATTTCTTCATTCTTTCTTTCTGTTTGTCTTCTTTCTTTCTTTCTTTCTTCTTTCTTTCAATTTTTATGTCTTATTTCCTTTTTTCTCTCTTATTTCGTACTTCTTCCCTGTTCCTTGTTTCTTCTTTCCTTCTTTCTTTCTTGTTTGTTTGTTTGTTTCTTTCTTCTTTCATTCTGATAATTTCTTCTTTATTTCTTGTTTGTTTATTTCTTTCTTCTTCTTTTCTTCTTTCTTATTTCTTTCAATGTGCCTTATTTCTTTATTTATTCTTTTCTCTTTATTTCTTCATTCTCTCATTTGTTCTTTTTTGTTTATTTCTTTCATTGTTTATGTTTCTTTGGTTCATTTTTCCCGATTTCTTTCTTAATTTCTTCGGCTTTCTTTCAATCTTTCCAATTTCTTTCTTTGTTCTTTCTTTATTTCTTTCTTCATCTCTTCTTCTGTCTTTCTTTTTTATTTTAATCTTTATTTCTATCTTGTTTCTTGCGTTTTTGTTTCTTTTTTTGTTTCTTTCTTATTCTTTCTATCTATCAATCTTTCTTCTTTCCATCATTCTTTGTTTCAATGATTTGTCTTTATTTTTTTTCTTTATTTCTTATTTTTATTTTTCGTTTTCTTTTTAATCATTCTTTCTTTCTTTCTTTATTTCTTTCTTTAATCTTTCTTGTTTCTTTCCTTATTGCTTCTTTCTTTTCTCTTCTTTCATTTTTTTCCTTTTGTCTTTCTTTCTTTCAATCTTCTTTCTTTCTTTCGTCTTCTTTCTTTCTTTTCATCTTCTTTCTTTCTTCCTCACTTCTTGTGTCTTTTTTGTTTAATTTTATCTTTCTTTCATTCTTGTTTATTGCTTTTTTTTTATTTCCTGATTATTTTTTTCTATCTACCTATTTATGTACGAATCTCACTTTTTTTCTTCTTTCTTTAATCCTTTTTTTTCTTTCTTAACCTTTCTTGTTTCTTTCTTGCTTTTGTCTTTCTTGATCCTTTCTTTTTTCCTTTTTTCTTTCTTTTTTTCTTTTTGTGTTCTTTCTTTCTTCCTTCCTTTCTATTTCATTTTTCTTTCTTTATTTCTTCTTTCTTTCTTACTCTATCTTCGGACTTGTTTGTTTGTCTGTTTCTACCTATTTATGTACGAATCTCACTTTTTTTCTTGTTTCTTTAATCCTTTTTTTTCTTTCTTAACCTTTCTTGCTTTTGTCTTTCTTGATCCTTTCTTTTTTCCTTTTTCTTTCTTTTTTTCTTTTTGTGTTCTTTCTTTCTTCCTTCCTTTCTATTTCATTTTTCTTTCTTTATTTCTTCTTTCTTTCTTACTCTATCTTCGGACTTGTTTGTTTGTCTGTTCTTTGTTACTTTCTTGATTCTTTCCTTTTTCTTCTTTCATTTTTTTTCTTTTTTATTTCTTTCTTTCATTCCTCTTTCTTTGTTTTGGTCTTCTTTGTTTTTGTTTTCTTTCCTTCCTTCTTCCTTTCTTTCTTCTTTCTTTCTTTCTCTTTCTTTCGGACTTGTTTATTTATTTGTTTCTAGCGTGATTCTTTCTTTCTTCTCATTTTCATATTTCTTATTTCTTTCTATGTTCCTTTTTTCATTTGTTTATTCTTGTTTCTTTCGTTCTTTATTAAATTTTTTTCTTTCTTTCTAGGTTATTTCTTTCATTCCTTCTAGTTTTTTTATTTCTTGATTATTTCTTTATCTGTCTTTCATTTTTTCTTTCTTTCTTCTTTATATCTTTATTTTTTCTTTCTTTCTTTCTTTCTTTCTTCTTTCTATCATTATTTCTTTTTTATTTCTTTTTTATTCTTTCTTTCTTTATTTCTTCTTTCTTTCTTTCTCTCTTATTTCTTACTTCCATCTTCCTTCTTTCATTTTTCATCTTTCCTTCTTTCTTTCTTGTTTGTTTGTTTGTTTGTTTCATTTTTCGTCCTCATTCATTCTTTCTTTCTTTCTTTTTTGTTTAACTTGATTCTTTCTTTCTTCTTGTTTTCTTCTTTCACAATTCTTTCATAGTTCCCTATTTCTTTATTTATTTCTTCTTTTTTATTTTTTCTTTCTTTCATTCTTCTTTCATTGCTTCTTCGTTCTATCTTTCATTCTTTTTTGTTTTTTCTTTCATTATTTATATTTCTTTTGTTCTTTTTCCCTATTTGTTTATTCATTTCTTCAACTTTCTTTCATTGTTTCTAATTTCTTTCTTTCTTCTTTTTTCTTTCTTCCTTTCTTTCTTCTTTCTTTCTTTCTTTCCTTATTTCTTCCTTCCTTTCTTTCTTCTTTCTTTCTTCTTTCTTTCTTTCTTTCTTTCTTTCCTTATTTCTTCCTTCCCTTCTTCTTTCTTTCTTTCTTTCTTTCTTTCTTCTTTCTCTTTGTCTTCTTTCTTGCTTTCTTCTTTCTATCTTTATTTCTTGTTTCTTTCTTTATTTATTTCCTTTGCCTTTCTTTCTCTCTTATTTCTTAATTCCTTCTTCCATCTTTCTTTTTTCTTTTTTCCTTCTTTCTTTCTTGATTTTTTCTGTATTTCTTTCTTCTTTTGTTTTGATTCTTTCTTTCTTTATTTCTTCTTTCTTATTTCTTTCAATGTGCCTTATTTCTTTATTTATTCCTTCTTCTTACTTTCTTTCTTTCTTTCTGTCTCTTTCTTCTTTCTTTATTTATTTCTTCTTGTTTACTTTCTTACTTCTTATTTTTTTTCGTTTCCTTCTTAGTTTCTTTATGTATTTCTTTCATTTATTCTTTTTTTTTCTTTCTATGTTTCTTTGTGTTATCTTTTGTCTTTCTTTCTTGTTTCTATCTTTCTTTCTTTCATAATTCTTCCTTTTTTGCTTCTTACTTTATATCTTTCATATTTTCTTCTTCCTTTCTTCATATTTCTTTATTTCTTACTCTTTCGTTCTAAATTTTTTGTTTGTTTGTTTCTATCATGATTATTTCGTTCTTCATCTTTTCTTATTTCTTGTTTCTTTCTATGTGCTTTTTTTTATTTTTTTTTATTTTTTTATTTCTTTCTTTATTTCTTTCTTTCTTATTTTTTTTCTTTCCTCATTCATTCTTTCTTTTTTTCTTGTTTCTTTCTTACATTCTTTTTGTTTCTTTCCTTTATGTTTCTTTCTTTATCTTTGTTTTTCTTTCTTTCCTTCTTCTCTCTTAATTCATACTTCCTTCTTACTTCTTTTTGCTTCCTTTCTTTCCTTCTTCTTCTTCCATTCTTCTTTCTTTCTATATTTCGTCTTTCTTTCTTTCTTTCTTTCTTTCTTATTCTTTTTATTTCACTTTTTTTTTGTCTTCTTTCTTTCTTTATTACATTCTTATTTTATATATTTATTTATGGTTTCTTTATTTCTTGTTTCTTTCTTTTCTTTATTCTTCTTTCCTTCTTTCCTTTTTCTGATTTCCTTCTTTCTTTCTAGTTTATTTGTTTGTTGCTTTCTTTATTTCTTGTTTGTTTATTTCTATCTAGATTATTTGTTTGTTGCTTTCTTTATTTCTTGTTTGTTTATTTCTATCTAGATTATTCTTTCTTATTCTTTTCTTCTTTCAGATTTCTTTGGATGTTCCTTATTTCTTTATTCATTCCTTTTTCTTTCTTTCTTTCTTCTTTCTTCTTTCTTTCAATTTCTTTCTTCATTCTTTCTTTATTTCTTCTTTATCTCTTTCGTTCTTTTTTTCTTTCATTGTTTATGTTTCTTTCTTTCTTCGTTTCTTCAACTTTCTTTAATTCTTTCTAATTTCTTTCTTTTTTATTCTTATTTCATTCTTTTTTATTTTCTTCTTTCTTTCTTTCTTTCTTTCTTGCTTCTTTCTTTTTGTCTTATTTCTTTCTTTATTTATTTTTTCTTTCTTTCTTTCTTTCTTGTTTCTATCTTTTTTTCTTGTTTCTTTCTTTCATGTTTCTTTCTTTCTTTATTTCTTCTTCCTTATTTCTCTCTTATTTCTTACTTCATTCTTCCTTCCTTCTTTTTTCTTCTTTCCTTCTTTCTTTCTTGGTTGTTTGTTTTTTTGTTTATTTCTGCTTTCATTTTGATTGTTTTTTTTTTCTTGTTTGTTTATTTTTATCTTGATTATTTCTTTCTTCTTTTTTTCTTACTTATTTCTTTCAACGTGCCTTATTTCTTTATTTATTCCTTCTTGTTTCTTTCTGTCTTTCGTTCTTTCTTTCTTTTTCTTCCTTCTTTCTCTCTTTCGTTCTTTTTTGTTTGTTTCTTTCATCATTTATGTTTCTTTCGTTCTTTCTAATTTCTTTCTTTTTTCTTCTTTCTTTCTTCTTTCTTCTTTTTTCTTTCTTTCTTCCTTTCTTCTTCTTTCATTTTTTCTTCCTTTCTTCTTCTTTTTTTCTTTCTTCCTCTCTTCTTTCTTTCTTTCTTTCTTGTTTATTTTCATCTTTCTTTCTATCTTTTGACTTTCTTTTGTTTTTCTCTTTCTTATTTTTATTTCTTTCTTTCTTTCTTATTATTTTTAATGTAGGGTAAAGTGACAATATGCTTTTTTTTCTTTCTTCCTTCTTCTTTCTATGTTTCTATGTTTTATCTTTTGATAATATGCTTTAATTTCTTTCTTTCTTGTTTCTTTCTTGTTTCTATCTTTCTTTCTTATTTTTCTTTCTTTCTTTCTTATGTCTTTCTTTCTTGCTTTCATAATTCTTCCTTTCTTGTTTCTTGTTTTATATCTTTCTTCTTTTTTCTTTCTTGCTTTTTTTCTTGATTCTTTCTTTTTTTATTCTTTCATTCTTTCCTTCTTCTATTATATTTCTTTATTATTTCTTTCTTTTTTCTCCTTTCTTTCTTTTCGTCTTCTTTCTTTCTTCTTTTCTTATTTAATATTTTTTTCTTTCTTAGTCTTTCTTTCTGACTTGTTTTTTTTTTTTCTATCCTAATTCTTTCTTTCATCTTTATTTCTTATTTTTCTCTCTCTATTTCTTCTTTCTTTCTTTCTTTCTTTCATCATTCTTCATTTCTTGTTTCTAGCTTTATATCATTCTTATTTTTTTCTTTCATTCTTCATCTTTCTTTCCTTCTTTCTTGATTCTTTTTTTTCTTCTTTCATTTTTTTCTTTTTACTTTCTTTCTTTCATTCTTCATCTTTCTTTCCTTCTTTCTTGATTCTTTTTTTTCTTCTTTCATTTTTTTATTTTTACTTTCTTTCTTTCATTCTTCTTTCTTTCTTATTGTCTTCTTTGTTTTTTTTTCTTCCTTTCTGTTTCATTTTTTCTTTCTTTCTGACTTGTTTATTTGTTTGTTTCTATCTTGATTCTTTCTTTCTTCTTCTTTTCTTGTTTCTTATTTCTTTCTATGTGCATTTTTAAAAACATTTCTTTCTTCTTTCCTTCTTTCTTTCTTGTTGTTTTCTTTCTTCATTCATTCTTTCTTTCTTTCTTGTTTCTTTCCTTCATTCTTTCGACTTCTTTCTTTCATGTTTCTTTCCTTATCTTTTTTCTTTCTTCCTTCCTTTCTAATTTCGTTCCTTTTCTTTCTTCTTTCTATCTATCGTTCTTTTTGCTTCCTTTATTTCCTTCTTCTTCCATTCTTTTTTCTTCTTTCTTTCTATATTTCATCTTTCTTTCTTTCTTTCTTGTTTCTATCTTCCTTTCTTCTTGTTGGAAGATGGGCTCAAACCACAAGCTCAAGTCTAGTAAACCCACACGTCTAAGTGGTGGTATGGGTAAAATAGGATACTTTCCATAAAGATGGCATAAAGGTGTAAATACTTGTTCTTTTTATGTCTCTTCTTTTATCAAGTTGTAGCCTCAAGGGCATTGTAAATCTATAAATAAAGGCATTGGCTAAGAGGTAGAACATTGAAGCTCTCCCCTCTTTTCTCAAGAAATTCCTCCAGCCTCCCTCTTCACTTGGTCGGTGCACCTTTTTCTCCCTTAATCCAAACCGTTTCCATCTTGGTTCTTCGCCTTCTCCTTCTCCTTCTCCTTCTCCTTCTCCTTCTCCTTCTCCTTCTCCTTCTCCTCTCTTCTCCTCCCCTTCCTCTCTTCTCCTTCAACTTCTTCGTTGATCTAAAGTCCTCCACATGGGATCCTAAATTCTACATGGTATCAGACCAAGGAGTTTAGGATCCCCCTTGATGAAGTATACAAAGAATTATTTATGAAGTCTGTCCAATAATTTGTTCATGAAAGAAGGAATCCAGTCATGAAGAGATAAGTCAATTCTGGCCGTTATTTACATGCTCTTTCTTTAATTGTTGAATTCTTGATTTCTGAATTACATCAAGTCAAACTAATCTTCACATGAGAGGTTGTGAAGATTTATCTTTTATGACTAAGAAGATGTTATAATATTGATCTTCTTGGAGTTAAATTACAAGTTTGATCAAGATTAGTTGCTGCTAGTGTCTTATCAAGATTGATAAATCGATGATTTGAGATTTGGTTACCTTTATGTAACTTGGATCAATTTTCTTTGAGGTGGAATTCCAGCACATGCTTTTGTAAATTCTCTCACTTGACGCTACTCATGGGAACTTGTTATGTTGTTGGATGACTGTCATATGGTTAAAATTCCAGCACCTACTTATCTCTATTAGTTTGCTGGTCTTGAACTCCAATGATTGCCCTTTTTTTCACGTTGGAGTGTTCCCATGGGCTGAGAAAAGTTGGCTTCCTAGAGTCCTGATTTGTCTATAAGTATCTCTAAAGAAGATAGTGGTTCTCACATGTTGGCCCACAGTTTGTGTTGGAGTTAGGATTAAGGCATAAGAGTTTGCATCTATCCTCTCCTCTTTGTTTTTCTATAAGAATATAAGAGGAATTGAGTGATGGCTGGATCTTGTCCCCACTTGACAAAAGCACAAATTCCTTGATAATTTGGTGTTTGATCTCATGGAAAATTTCTATTCCTTCCATTGTCGGTGCCTAGTTTGGTCCACGGTTTCTACAAATTGCATTGAGTAATTGTTATTTGAAGACGCCCCTTGTAATTGACCTAGAAATTTGAATTGCCTCATGATGGAGATTCGGCATACAAGTAGTAAGAGTGAAATACTCCGCATTACTACAATCCCATGAAGAGGTCTCTCCAATTATCTTATCTGGTCACAATCAATATGGCGGATTCTCATTACTTGTGACCTTCTCAATCACATAATCAAACTCCCTCCTCCAATTGATGAAGAAGATGTAGCCTACCTCAAGTGGGTTAAAAATGATAACCAGGTTATTAATTGGCTCATCAATAGCATGGAAAAGCATGTAGCTAGCAATGTGGTCCACTTGGAAACTGCCAAGGACATTTGGGACACATGTGCTAAGCTATACTACAGTACGGCCTCCTTACAAAAATTATTCAATGTCTTACAAAATATGTTGAATACTAAACAAGGAGATAACATTCATGAGTTGTTGGCCCGATTTTGGGGCCTTCTCCAAGAATGGAAAATTGCTCAACCATATGCAACATACATTACAGTTGAAGAAAGGCAACGAGAGGCCTTGCCAGTAGCCATTTGTTTGACAAATATCAAGCTCTACCTTGAGGTTGTTAAGACCCAGCTTCTTAGCTCCTCCGCTCTTCCATCATTCGATGACATCAGTGCCACATTGCTATGCATCCCTGATCTATCTCCTACTTGTCCCATATTTTGCTACATCTGCTATGTACTCCAGCAATAAGGGTACATCATCCTTATATCGAGGAGCGGTAGAAATATTAGAGGGGGTCGCAATAGAGGTGGACCTTTGTGTGTCTCTAATATTTCTCAAGTTAAATACTTTGTTACATTTGTTGATGACTTTACCCAAGTGACTTGGTTATATCTATTTAAAGAATGATTTGAAATCCTTCTTATATTTAAAACCTTTCATGATATGGTGTTGACTCAATTTGGAAAGAAAATTCAAATCCTTAGGTCTGATAATGCTAAGGAATACTTATCTAGTGAGTTCCAATTATTCTGTGATGGTAATGGGATTATCCATCAAACATCGTGTGCCTACACCCCTCAAAAGAATGGTGTTTCTGAAAGAAAGAATCGTCACTTTCTTGAAGTTGCTCGGCGCCTCCTCTACTCCATGAAGGTACCTTACTTTTATTGGCTTCATGCTATACTTACGACCTATTTTCTTATCAATAGGTTACCTTCATCTATTCTTAAAAATAAAACTCCTTACTCTATTTTATTTCATGGGGAAGATCCCTTTTGTCTTCTTCTTAAGGTTTTTGGATGTACATGTTTTGTCCATGTCACTTCCCCACAAAACAGTAAGTTTGATTTTCGTTCTATGAGGTGTATTTTTTTGGGGTACTCTCGCACCCAGAAAGGATATGTCTGTTACAATCCTAACCTTCGAAGAATGATTGTATCTTGGGATGTTACCTTCTTTGAGGAAACCTCCTTCTACTCCACGCATGATGCTCCTCCAGGGTTGGCATTTCCTCCTACCACTCCTTGTCCACTTGTGCCTTTCAATGTTGATATTACTCAACCCCCTGAAGCACCAGCCACCACCTCACCTATGGAGTTGTCAAATCCACCCGAGGTAAGTCCTTCTCCTTCTATGTTTGGGCCAGAATTTGATACTTGGCCTATTGGTATAAAAAAGGAACATCGTTCCTGTACTACTTCTCACCCTATCTCCAACTTTATGTCTCACAATTGTTTGTCTTTCGTTTGCTCTCAGTTCATTGCATCTCTTTCTTCTAATTCCACTCCATAGTCCTATTATGAGGCCCTGAAGCATCCAAGATGGAAGGTGGCTATGGATGAAGAAATGCACGCCTTATATGAGAATCAAACCTGGTACTTAGCATCGCTCCCAAAAGGAAAAAAATTGGTCAGCTGTAAATGGGTTTTTTTGGTTTAGGATAACCAGGATGGGTCCTTTGCTCACCTTAAAGCCCGATTCATTGCTAAAGGATACACTCGGTGCTATGGGATCAATTATGAAGAGACCTTATCTCCCATTGCAAAGTTAAATTCGGTATGTATCCTCTTATCTCTTGCTACTAACTCATCATGGCATGTATATCAACTCGATGTAAAGAAGCCTTCTTAAATGGTGAAATACACGAGCAAATTTATATGGTTCAACCACTAGGTTATGTGGTTGAGGGGAAGTCCGTATGCCTATTACAAAAATCCTTATATGGGCTTAAACAGTCCCCTCAGGTTTGGTTTGATAAATTTAGTCAAGCACTACTATGGTTTGGTTTTCATTGTTGCTAGATAGATCATTTAGTATACTTTAAAGATATCATCAAAGGAAAAATATTATAGCTAATATGTTGATGATATTATCTTAACCGGCGATGATGCACATAGCATACATGAAGTGAAAAATATGATGTGTCAGGAATTCAAAACTAAAGATCTAGGATTGGTTAAGTATTTTTTATGCATTGAAGTTCTTCAATCCAAATATGAGATAATATTATCTCTGCGGAAATATATCTTGGACCTCCTCAAAGAAATAAGAATGAAGGTGTGTCGACTAGTTGACACGCCCATGGATACAAATATAAAATTATGTGCAACAATTGGAGAAGTTATTGATATTGGCAAATATCAAAGACTTGTGGGAAAACTGATCAATCTCACGATAACTAGACCAGACATATCAAATGTTGTAAGCATGGTGAGTCCATTCATGCACAAACCACAACTTACCCACTGGTAGGCCTTAGAGATAATATTACGATACCTAAAAGGAGCTCCAGGAAGAGGATTGCTTTATAAAAAACATGGACATTTCAACATAGAAGGCTTATCAGATGCAGATTGGGCTGGATCACCTAATGATAGGAAGTCTACGTCTAGATATTTCACACTTGTTAGAAGGAACTTGGTTACATGGAAAAGTAAGAAGCAAAATGTGGTTGCAAGATCAGGCACCAAAGCAGAATACAAAGCTATAGCCCACAAAATTTGTGAACTCTTATGGATCAGGATCATTCTTACCAAATTAGGATTTTATAAAGGAGGTCCCATACATCTACATTGTGATGACCAAGCAGCCATTCATATTACTTAAAATCTAGTCTTCCATGAAAGGACTAAATACATTGAGGTGGATTGTCACTTTATACAGGAGAAGTTTCAAGTAGGAATAGTCTCCCTCAAACATGTTTCATCTCAAGAGCAAGTAGCAGATATCCTCACTAAACTAGTTACCTATAAAATCCTATCCTTTATATGTGGAAAGCTGGGTATCTATGATGTTTTTCTCCTCTAGCTTGAGGGGGAGTGTTGGAAGATGGGCTCAAACCCACAAGCTCAAGTCTAGTATGGTTAAAATAGGATACTTTCCATAAAGATGGCATAAAGATGTAAGTACTTGTTCTTTTTATGTCTCTTGTTTTATCATGTTGTAATCCTAAGGGCATTGTAAAGCTATAAATAAAGACATTGTCTAAGAGGTAGAGAATTGAATCTCTCCCCTCTTTCTCAAGAAATTCATCTGGCCTCCCTTCTCACTAGGTCGGCGTACCTTCTTCTCTCTTAATCCAAACTCTCTCCATCTTGTTTCTTCTCCTTCTCCTTCTCCATCTCCTTCTCCTTTACTTCCTCTCTTCTTCTTCTTCTTCTTTGTTGATCTAAAGTTCTCCACATGGGATCCTAAATTCTACACTTCTTTCTTTCTTTCTTTATTTCTTTCTTTCTATCAACATTATTTCTTTATTTTTGTTTTCTTTCTTTCTTATTTCTATCTTTATTTCTCATTTCTTTATGTCTTTATTTCTTTCTTGTTTCTTCATTGACTCTTTCTTTCTTATTTCTCTCTTTTTTGTTAAGAAATAGTCCCACATGGATTAGTGAGAACAAATATGTTGAGTTTATTAGTTGGGAAAGAGGTCTCCTAAGATGACTAGTCATTTTGGGATGGGCCTAGGACCCAATTTCACATGATATCAGAGTAGGTAGTCGTATGTGGGTCTCCACCCAAATTATCCGCATGTAAGAGGCCATAGGGCCTACACGTGAGGGGGAGTGTTAAGAAATAGTCCCACATGGATTAGTGTGAACAAATATGTTGAGTTTATTAGTTGGGAAAAAGGTCTCCTAAGATGACTGGTCATTCTGGGATGGGCGTTGGACCCAACTTCACAGTTCTTTCTTTCTTCTTTTCTTGTTTCATTTTTCTTTCTTTCTTTTTTTCTTCTTTATTTCTTACTCTTTCTTTTTGACTTGTTTGTTTGTTTCTATCCTAATTCTTTCTTTCCTCTTTCTTTCTTTTTTTCTTCCTTTTTTTTTCTTACATTATATCATTCTTATTTGTTCTTTCTTTCTTTCTTTCTTTCTTATTTCTTTCTTTTTGTCTTCTTTTATTCTTCCTTTCTGTTCATTTTTTCTTTCTTGCTAACTTGATTGTTTGTTTCTATCATGATTCTTTCATTCTCCTTCTATTTTTATTTCTTATTTCTTTCTATGTGCCTTTTTATTTGCTCTTTCTTGTTTCTTTCTTCATTCATTCTTTCTTTCTTTCTTGTTTTTTTCTATCATTCTTTTCATTTCTTTCTTTCATGTTTCTTTCTTTATATTTGTCTTTCATTCTTCCTTAATAATTCCATTATTTTTCTTTCTTCTTTCTAATCATTCTTTTTGCTTCCTTTCTTTCCTTCTTCTTCCATTTTTTCTCCATTCTATCTTTATTTCATCTTATTTCTTTCTTTATTCTCTATCGAAATCATAAACCAAATCAGTTGAAGTTCTGATTTGTTAAGAGCAAGAAAGCCAACTGGTACAAATCAATAGTGGCATGCATGAACCAGGTTAAAACTTCAACATTTTATCATAAAAACTTATGCAAGATCATGTCATTCTGAAGCATACATACGTCTAATATGTGTCCTTAAAATTCAGATAGCAAAAAACTCAAACAACCAATCAAGAAGAGTACTTTTTTTACCAAGCCGTTACAACAGTTGTCCAACGAATTGTTCCGTTCAGCCTCTACGTAAAATGTGCAAAAAAATATAAAAAATTGGAATCCTAAAACCTCTGCTCTGATACCATATTGAATCTTATCAATTAGTTCATCTTAAAGTCTATTTTAGGGAAGGAGTAGTGGAAAGAGAAGGAAGAAAAGTAGGGAGAATGAGGTAGAGGTGAGAGAGAGATCAAGTGTGAAAGATGGAGTGAATAAGGTTAAGGTCCAAACTTTCACCCTAATCCTTCCCCTTAAGTCCTTTTATAACCACTTAACATTCAATAATTACATAAATACCTTTTGGCATAAGGGCTGGATTTAATAGCTAAATCATAAAGAAAGTGATGAGAATACAAAATGTCATATTTTTATCCCTTAATGCTTAGGCTTTTATAATTATTTGGTGCCTAAATATACTCATTATTCTTATATTTTGATTTAGGATGCAAGTGGAAGCATTAAGTGCAAAACGAAGTTAATTGGGCGATTCTGGGCAGTTTCGATATTGCTTTGTAATTTGGGCATAACTCTCTCATCCGAGCTCTGATGGAGATGATTAAAGATTATATGGAATTAAAAGAAAGCTTTCTACAACTTTAATTTTTAGAATTTTGAGCAATACGGGATGCATCCGGGTTGAAACCGAGCTTGAATTTGCGGCACGTGCATTGTGACCCAGACCAGAAAAACCCTAAACTGGGATAAAGAAGGGGAATAAAGGAAGAAAAGAAGTTCGGCGCCCTGGATCTCATTTTCTCTTCTCCAGCTTTTCCTATCTCTTTTCTCTAGTTTTTTCCTTCAGATTTCTTCATGGCCCAACGTGGCTAAACTTTCAGACTTGGTCAAAGGAAACTGAAGCCTCAATATCAATACAACTGTGAGATCTGATTTATTTTCATCGTTCAATTTATGTTTTGAGTATCTGATGTTCTTTTGAAATTTTTTATCATGATTATCTCGTTTAATCACTAGGAGGCCTACTAGTTTATTACTCATTGCAATCAACTGCTAGGTTAGATGTCAAATCCATAATTGTTTGATCTCTCTAACCTGTGAAGCAATTGAGATTTGATGATTTGCTGCGTCAGAAATTATTAGATCTTGAGAAGAATGCTGACTAAATTAAATGCATCCGCTTGTGCTTGTGTTGTTTAGCTTCATCGATCTCTCTAAATCTTAAGGCTGCTGCTAGCTTAAACCTTTAGTGCTTGTCTTGGGTTGTTTAATAGATAGGGTTAATAGGATCGCTTGTTTTCTAATTAACTACGAAAGGAGAGATAGGAAGATAGTTCCAACGGTGAATATTGAAGTGTGAATTGATATATGCTTGCATCGATGATCAGTTGTGAAATTCGGATGGTGGATGTTGACTTTAGACCAAGGTTTGTTCTTTTGATTGATTTAGATTCTTTTAATTTGAATTGTTTCTAAGTTTTTTTATTAAAAGTGTTATTGTTATACTCAAAACCCCCCATCCTTGTTCACGGAGCATAAAAGTAGACTAATCACTCTTCATGGGATCGATCATTACTCGTACTACTACATATATTTTTAGGTGTATAGATTTTATTTTTGGTTGCCTGCGACAACACACCAGAAAGCATGCCACTTCACTGACCTTTTAAGATACCCCTAAGCATTATTAAAGTCTAGTTATGATGCAAGGAATGAACTTCCTCTTGCATTGTGGCTAACCAATTAGCTTCTTTTGCCACCGTATTAAGATGATGTGGCTCTCTAGTTGCCCTTAAGCTAACATCCGTATCCGGTCTGTTAAGAATTGGATATCAATTAAAGTCTGTCAGCTGATATCCCATGAGCATGACATCTAAGGGGGGAAATAAAGGGAGCATAATATTTTCTAATTAGGTCTTTCTAGAATTTGTACCTTTTTTAATGGAAAGATTTTTCAGATTGGTTCTTTGTTGGCATTCATGTTAGTTTTCACCGATAATCTTGACAAAAAAATGATGATTACTTAGGGCATGTTTGGAAAACACATAAAAGAAAGAAATAAAAGAAAAGGAGAGAAATTTCTTTTCTAGTGTTTGGTGGCATAAATGCTTGAAACTTACTTTCTCTCTTAGTTAATCAACTTTATTTAAAAAAAGCATGGAGTTTGGAGAGAAAAGAAAAGAAAGAGAAATAAGAGAGGAAATTTTATGAAGTGTGTTTTATTTTATTTTAGACAATGCCCAAGATCCTCCTTAACCAATGAACCAAGCTCCATTATATCCCTTCACTTTGCAAATATGCTTGTCGATTTATAGGTACCTCCCTCTCCTTATCTCCCTCTCTCTAGCCTCACTCTCTAGTACTTCTGCATCTGTTCTCTCTTTCTCTTTCTTTCTCATCTGCAAATGCCATCATTGTGTTGGATTTCTCCTTCCCCCTCTTTTCGTTATTCTGCTTTCTAGTCTTAGCCATAAATGACTTGGTTTATGGTGATAACTTGATCTAAAAGGGGATGGTGATTCATCAAAATGGATACATGTTTTGGTTTTAAAGGTAGGGGAAATATTTGTTTTTCACTTTTCTTTTCCTTGATGTCTCTCTTTTACTTGGATGCAATTGAACCTTCAAATTTGAAATTTTCATCTATTCATCTATGAGGGGATTTCTGGCACGGTTGTATTTTATTTTTATCAATCGTCGTTCATGGCCCATCCTTAATTAGTTAGAGGAATAAATTGAGCTATTTTTAGTTATTCTAATTTGAAATTGATGGAAATACATGGGAGGGCTTTCTCTCTTCTCGGACGACTTTGGAATGGTTTGTAAAATAGGGAAGTTATTTTTTTCGTGTATTGATTTCTATTGAATGAAGAGGTAATTTATACAAGAGTTTTACAATCTATAATCACAATTCTTGAGATTTTATACAATCCATTTACAACGGTTGAGTTTATTGTTGTTTCTACCATGATTTTCTCAACACTCCCCCTCAAGTTGGACATTGAATATCAAGAATTCTCAACTTGCGCATCGTAGTTGAGAAGACTTCCTTTCCCAATGGCTTGGCGAACACATCCGCAAGCTGATTTGTTGAAGCAACATATTTGGTTAAAACCGAACCATTTTACATTTTTTCAAGAATAAAATGACAATCTATCTCTATATGTCTAGTTCTTTCATGAAAAATGGGATTGGCTGCTACGTGTAAGGCAACTGTGTTATCACAATATAACAGTGCTGGCTTCGGATGTAATATTCTCAACTCTTTCAACAATGACCGTAGCCATGATAATTCACAACATGTACCTGTCATGGCTCTATATTTGGCTTATGCTAAGGAGAGAGATACAATTTTTTGCCTCTTTGACTGCCAGGAAATAAGAGAAGATCCCAAAAAAACACAATAGCCCGTAGTGAATCTACGAGATATTGAACAACCAGCCCAATCCAAATCTGAAAATGCTCGAAAGGATAAATTGTTTTGAGAAGGGAAAAGCAAACCTTGTCTTGGACTACTTTTTAAATAATGCAACACACACAAGACAACTTCCATGTGTTGTTTCTATGGTGCATGCATGAATCTGCTTAACACATGGACCGAATAGGTAAAATCTGGCCGTGTGATAGTCAAATAAATTAGGCATCCAACAAGTCACATATACTGAGATGGATCATTAAGAAATTCTCTTGAATCTAAAAGCTTTATGTTTTTCTCTATTGGAAAGTTTACAGGTTAAGCACCCAAAAATCCACCTCTATTAAAATTTCCAAAGTATATTTTCGTTGCGAGATGAAAATACCTTTCTTTGACCGAGAAACTTCGATGCCTAGAAAATACTTCAAATCACCCAAATCTTTAATCCAAAAATGGCTATGCAAAAAATTCTTGAGAGCTAATATGGCATTGACATCATTACCTATAATAAGAATGTCATCAACATATATCAATAGAGATGTAAAAGATTTTCTTTTCTGATATGTGAATAATGAGTAATCTGCTTTGGATAGAACAAATCCAGCAACTTGAATAGCTGCAAAGAATTTGGCAAACCATTGACAAAAAGCTTGTTTTAAGCCATATAACGACCTATGAAGGTGGCACACAAGATTCTCCCCCTGTCGTCGAAGACCTGGAGGTGGAAACATGTAAATTTCTTCATGGAGATCACCATGAAGAAAAGCATTGTCGACATCAAATTGGTGAAGTGACCAATTATGGGTGGCTGCTAAAGCCAATAAACAACGAATAGTGACCATTTTAGCAATGGGAGAAAAAGTGTCATGGTAATCTATACCTTCCAGTTATGTGTAATATTATGCAACAAAAGAAGATTTGAAATGCTCAATAGTACCATCCGAATGCCGTTTTATTTTATAAACCCAATGACAATCGATGGGTTTCTTACCAGGAGGAAGAGAAGTGAAGGACCAAGTGTGGATGGCTTCTAAAGCGGCCAATTCAAATTGCATTTCTTCTTGCCAATGGGAATGAGAAGTTGCTTCCTTATAAGATGTAGGTTCAACAGCTTGACTAACAACAACAGTAAAAGAGTAATGTTGTGGTGAGTAACGATGATAAGAGATAAAATTGCTAAGAGGATAACACATACCTTTTTGTGGACCTAATGACAAAGGCGAAAAATGGTAGGGAAACATCACTTGGTTGTGGACATAGTCACTTAAAGCCGAGGGAGGGTTATGAGGACATTGGGAATGGCATAAAATAGGTTCGGAAGGAGGAGTAGCAGATAATGGTGGAGAATGAACTGGAATCGGTGGTAAAGGTTGTTGGAAAGGATCAGGTACAGAAAGAGGAATCACTAGGGCTGAAGTTGAGGTAGTGGATGGAATGGACTCATAAGGGAAAATACTTTCATGGAAAACAACATCATTTCTAGTGAAAATTTTATGAGTGGTAAGATCATATAGCTTGTAAGCTTACTGACCAACTGGATAACCAAGAAAAATATAATGTTTGGCTCGAGGGGAAAATTTATGGGGGACGTGCACATCAATAGCATAATCAAGACACACGAAAACTCAAAGAAGGGAGTAAGAAGGGAGCTTGCCATAAAGCCGTTCAAAAGGAGTTTGGAAGAAAGGAGTGATGTGGGCAAACGATTAATTAAATGAACAGTAGTAGAAACACATTCTACCTAAAAATATTAAGGAAGGTGGGTTTGAAAATGAAAAGCTCGAGCTGACTCAAGAATATGGTGGTGCTTGCTCTCTACAACCCCATTTTGTTGGGGAGTTTAGACACAAGAATGCTGATAAGTGGTCCCTTTTTGTTTAAAAATTTCTCACATGGAAAAGAATTCTCCACCATTAGCAACCCGAATGTTGGCTATAGAAACATGAAATTGTGTTTGGACAAAAGAAAAAAATTGACAAGTAAATGCTGTGTTTCTCTTTTGTGATGCATAAAAAATACCCATGTGAATCTAGAATAATAGTCCACAATAGTCAAAAAATATTTTGCACCAAAAAAAGAGGAAGCTTTATACAGGCCCCCAATGTCACAATGAATTAATTCCAAAGGTCTAACAAATGAAATTGAACTAAAAAAAAGGAAGTCTACATTTTTTTTCAAAAACACAAATATCACAATCATTGTTAGACTAGAAAGAGAAATCTAACAAATGTTTTGCCATAAAATCTAATCTAGAGGAATATAAATGCCCCAATCAGCGATGCCACAAGGCAGTGGAGGAGGTGACTTGATGATCGGGTGAACAACAGGAAGTGGTTATTGTTGATGGAGGTGGAGGTTTTGTCTTCTCGGATGCTAATGCAACAAAATAATAAAGTCCGTCTCATTGTTCACCCAATCCAATCGTCGTTCTCATCATCAAATCCTACAAAATACACCAATGAGGGGAAAAGGTTACTGAACAATTGAGATCTTTGGTAACTTGACTCACCAACATTAAATCCACCTTAAAGGATGGCACACCAAGCACATTTTTTAAACTGACAACATAAGTTAAAGGTAAATTCCAAATGGAAGTAATTGGATCTTGTCCTCCACTTGGCATAACAACTGGTAGCAAAAGAGTATTTTTTCTGTTGTTGACGAGCAAAGTTGGAGATGAAGAAATGTGGCCTATTGCACTACTATCGATAATCAATCGATGAAGTCGTAATAATGTTTGCAACAAACCTGAGGAAGCGGCAGTAGCATTAGCTTTCCGATTGGTGGATTGTGTTGTTCCTTTTCCTTGCATAATAGATATGATTTGCTGGATTTTAAAAGTAGAGAGACCATTTGTCACTGATAGCACTTCTTGCAATATTGGACCCTCCTTGACATTATTGATGGAAGACTGATGACTATTGTTGCGTTAGAAAGGAGAAATTTCTTGAATAGGCCTTTTTGAAGCATGTTTAGGGTACCCATTTAGCTTCCAACATGTTTCTCGAACATGATGGTCACGGTCACAATAAGAGTAGATGAACCTTGTCCACGTCGAATAACCAAAGCTACCGGTTCAGTCCATTGAATGACCATGGCTGAGTTATCCGTCGTCTCACGTATAGTCCCAAGGCTTCGTTGTTACTTTTCTTGTACAATGTAAGAGTAAGCTTTGGAAATATCAGAAGTGGACTCATCAATAGAATTTGCCCTCGGATTGCACTGTAGGACTCATTGAGGCCCGTGAGAAACTACATCAGTCTACTTCTCTTATGGTCTGTCCCACAAGAGCAAACAGTGTCATTATAGGATCCTAGTTCATCCCATAATCTTTTAAACTTTGTGTAGTAAGTCGCAATAGTCATTTGATCTTGAGTAATAAAAGCAATGTCCCTCTCAATCTAAAAAATATGAGGGGCATTTCTTTGAGAAAAACAATCCCGAAGGTTTTCCCATACCTCTTGGGTGGGTGGTGGTAAAAAAGATAACGTTGTTTGCAATATCTGGTGTGAGTTAATTGAGAATCCAAGAGAGGATCATATCATTACCTTTTCTCCATGAAGCACACTCGTCTGGTTTGTCTGTGGTATACGACATTATGGTGGTTCCATTTATGAACCCTAACTTGAATTTCGTATTCAAAGAAATTTTCATGGCTCTACACCATGTTGAATAAATATCCTCATTGAGAGGTTCGGAAACAAGCACCATTCCTGCATGATCGGAATGGTGAATAAAATATGGATTGACAACATAAAGCTTGCCTCCTTTCGAAGCTTGACCATTCACCATGATGATGGGAAATGGTAACAAAGGGATGGCAAAGAATAATTTACCCCGGGCGGCGCTTGACAGTAGAAAACCAGGGCCCGAGTTGACTCGGAAGAAAAACTGGTGTGGCTCGGCTCAGATAGTCTCAGCTCATTTCGGATATTGGCTCAGCTCGACTCGACTCTAGTCTCGGCTCGGTTCAGCTCGGCTCTAGACTCGGCTGAGTCTAGGAAAATGCACTAAATTAATTCAGCGCAGCAGCACCTAGGTTGGTGCTGTAAAACTACGTCTTCTGGCCTCTCGATTCGGAGTAGAGCAAGTGAAAAAAAATTGTAGAAGCTTGGCAATGGCGAACAATGGATGAACGACGGTGAACGGTAGGGTGACGAATAGTGGTTTGAGAAATGGTGGTGCGATCGTGGAAAATAGTCAGTAGCGAAGCTCAGCGAATGGTGAGAAATAACTCGGAAAAATTTTTGAGAGAAGAAAAAGCTAAAATCACTCAACCTCTTGGCTGGACGAGGGAGCAAGAGCGGTAGAGACTAGACAGAGCACCTGCTCTAATACCATGTAAATAGGGAAGTTTATTTGTTGAATTTAGGACCCCAAGAATAATATGCCGAGCAAGGGGAGAGAGAAAGAAAAAGGAGAAAAGGAAAAGAGATCTCTCGGGTAGAGAAAGAGGAGAAGAAGAAAAACTAAAGAGAAAAGAGGTAGAGTCTTTCACATGAATGAGAGAAGAGGAGAGCTTGATTTAATGCCTCAACTAAGACCCCCTATTTATACTATTTCCAATACATAATTATGGAAACTCCTTAATCAATTAGGATTCCTACTTTTCCTTATAATACATTTATCTAAGGAAGATAAATCAATCATATAAATCAAGGAAGATATGCAAATCTTTCCAACTCATGTTGGGAAAGATACAAGTTCATGGTATATTTTGTGGGTCCACTTGATCCTCAAATCTTCCAATGTATTCCAGCTCATTCTAGGTGTGGTGACTCCTCTTGGTTGATGTCCTCATGGTGGGTCCCACATTGTAACACTCCCCCTCAAGTTGGAGGTGAGAAAACATCGTAGATACCCAACTTGCTGCAGATAGTTGACAAAATTTTATGAGTGACTGGTTTGGTGAGAATGTCTGCAACCTGGTTCTGCAAAGATATATGCAACAAAGATAAGATGCTTTTAGTGAATTTTTCTTGTATGAAGTGATAGTCTACTTCAACATGCTTTGTTCTTTCATGGAAGACTGGATTTGATGTGATGTGTATTGCGACCTTATTATCACAATATAAGTCCATACGAGCTTCTTTTTAGAATCCCAGTTCAATAAGAAGGGATCTAATCCATAAGAGTTCAATGACCGTGTGTGCCATGGCTTTGTATTTTGCTTATGCACTAGACCATGCAACTACATTCTATTTCTTGCTTCTCCATGTAACCAAGTTCCCTCCAACCATCATACAATATCCCAAAGTAGATTTTCTATCATCCAGGTATCCGGCCCAATCCACATCTGAGAATTCTTCAATGGTGAAGTTGCCATGATTTTTATAGAGAAGTCCTTTTCCTGGTGCTCGTTTTAGATATCGCAATATCCTTTCTAGTGCTTGCCAATGATTGAGTTGTGGGTTATGCATATATTGACTTACCACACTAACTGCATATGAAATATCAGGCCTCGTTACACAGAGGTAAATAAGTCTTCTCACTAATCTTTGATATTTTTCGATGTCTATTTCTTCTCCTGTACCTACACATAATTTTGTATTTTGGTTCATAGGAGTTTTTGTTGGTCTACATCCCATCATTCTGGTCTCCTCTAGTAGGTCAAGGATATATTTCCTTTGATAAAATATAATGCCATATCTGGATTGTAGTACTTCAATACTCAGAAAGTATTTGACCAGTCCGAGATCCTTTGTCTTGAATTCAGCACATATAGTTTCTTTTGTTTCCTAGATGCCCTTGTGATCACTACCGGTTATAATGATATCATCAACATAGATTGCCAAAATTACCTTGCTCTTCGGTGTGTCTTTAATAAATACTGAGTGATCTCTAGTGCATCTGTGAAATCTGACCCATATAAGTGCTTGGCTAAATTTTTCAAACCATGCACGAAGAGACTATTTCAGACCATATAGGGATTTTTGTAGTCAACATACGGACTCCCCCTCAACAACATACCAAGGAGGTTGTTGTATATAAATTTCCTCCTTGATATCCCCATTCAGAAAAGCACTTTTGACATCAAGTTGGTATACCTGCCAAGAAGAGTTAGTTGCCAGAGATAACAATACACGTACAGAGTTCATTTTTTCCACTAGAGAGAAGGTTTCCTCATAATCAATGTCATAACTTTGTGTATAGCCTTTAGCAATGAGTCAAGATTTTAGGCAAGCCACGGATCCATCCGGATTGTGTTTCACAGTAAACAACCATTTACAACTTACGTATTTCTTACCAGAAGGAAGTGGTACTAGAGCCCGTGTCTGATTTTCATAAAGTGCCTTCATTTCTTCATCCATTGCCGCCTTCCACCGTAGATGTTTGAGAACCTCCTGATAGGATTGTGGTATAGACATAGAGGAAATAGCCAAGAGAAATTGACAACATACAGTGGACAAACGATGATGAGACACAAAATTTGTTATGGGATGAGAAGTAGAGGGCATGGTGCATGATATGGGTTCTTTTCTGAGGACAATAGGACGAGTTACATATTATGGGAAAAAAATAATTGGAGAAGATGGACTTACCTTGATGGGATCCGTAAACTCAGCAGGTGTGGTGTCAGTTAATGTTTTTGGGGGCTGAGTCGTTGCTATAGCAAGGGGCATAACCAGTCGAGGAGAACTTGCTACTGGAGATAGACCTTGAGGATCATTGTCAGAATAATATGGAGAGTCTTCAAAAATGTGACATCTTTGGACACAATTAAACACTGAAGAGTGGGATTATAGCAAGCATAACCCTTTTGGGTGTGAAAGTATCCTAAAAAGATATGTTTGATAGATTTTGGATCATGTTTACTGTGTTTCGAGGAGAAAATATCGACAAAACATTGACACCTGAAGACTTTGAAGGGTAGTGAAAAGGGATCATCATTGGGTAATAATAGAGAGTAAGGGGATTTGTTACATTGAACGGAAGATGGTAACCGGTTTATGAGAAAACATGCAGTAAGGATTGGATGCGGCCAATAAAAGTATGGAACTTTCATGGCATATAGTAAACCGCAAGCTACCTCTAGAATATGATGGTTCTTTTGTTTGGCTACACCATTTTTTTGAGGGGTGTAGGTGCATGAGGTTTGATGAATAATGCCATCTTCTTGACAAAAGGAGAAAAGGTCTTTGGAGGTGTATTCTTTGGCATTATCCGACTAGAGTATTTGAATTTTCTAACCAAACTGAGTGAGTACCATAGCATGAAAAGATTTAAAACTCAATGGTATTTCAGAACACTCTTTAAATACAAATAACCATGTGGTACGAGTGAAGTCATCAATAAATGTGATAAAATATTTTACTTGAGAAATGTTCCAGACGCTCAAGGGTCCCCATACACCAATATGAATTAAGGCAAACGGAGTGACTCTTTTAAATTTTGGATGAGGTGAGTATGTAGACCTCTGATGTTTACTCATTTGATAGACTTCACATTGAAACTCTGATCTCCTTTTAAGCGTAGGAAAAATATGATGAAGAGATTGTGTGGACGGATGTCCCAACCGGTTGTGCCATAACCTGGTTTCAATTTCACTGGTGGAAATGGTATTTATTTTTGGCACGTCTAGGTAGTAGAGCTCCCCCTGTTCACGACCTCCACCAATCACCTGCTTCATTATAAGATCCTGAAACACACAAGAAGTGGGTGAGAAGGTGATGGTGCAATGAAAATTTTTGGTGAGCTGACTAACTGATAAGAGATTTAAAGGGAAGGAAGGAACAAAAAGGATATCAGTGAGCAGAAGTAATGGTGTGACAAAAGTGGTTCATTTCCCTTGACCTTTATTTTGGGATCCATCAGCTATGGTAACATATTTATGTGAAGGACACAGAGAAACTGAGTGTAATAAATTTTTGTTACATGTAAGATGCTCTGAGGCCTCTTGCGTCAATTATCCAGGATGAAGAAGAGGCAGATAGCATACCTGAAATGGTGGTGGCAGCAGTAGTTGACGAAGTACTTGGAGTAGAACCCATCATTGTTCTCATTTTTTGGAACATCTCATACTCTTCCTCAGTTAATGTTTTCTTTGTTGGTGATGTGGTAGACTGATCTTCTTTTGTTTCACTCACTAAGGCTTGGTTAACCTTATTCTTGTATGGTTTGCCATTGAGTTTATAACATCTTTCTCTATGGTGGCCTTGGATGCCATAGTAGGAGCAATATTTCAAATGGAAGCATTGGTCTCTAGAGTGGCCAAATTTCCCACAATAAGTGCATTCCTTCCACCTCGGCCTCGACCTTGGTCAGATGATGTTCCCCTATGTCCACAGTACATAATGAAGGATACTTCAATTTTAGAGTAAGAAGCATCTGGAATGTGGAGAAGTGTGGCACATACATCACCAAATGTGGGAACCACGGAAGAGCTAAGAATTTGACTCTTATCAACTTCAAGATACGATTTGTTGTTAGCAAGGCATATGGCTGTCACTAAAGCTTCTTCTTTTTTTGTTTTGGACTGAGACATCCATAGAGGTAGGCTGGGCTATTATCCATTCTTGAAGAAGACCTCTAAATGAAGCCAAATATTCATGGATATTGTCTAGTTTTTTAGTGGTAAGTATTCTTTGGAGAATATCATATGGCTTGTGTAAGTTGTCAGAGCTAGAATACAGCTTAGTACATGTCACCCAAATTTGTTTAGCCGTGTCAAGATGAATAACATTATTGGAGATATGTTCTTCCATGATATTAATAAGCCAACTAATCACCAAAGTATCATTCTTCAACCACTTGTTATAAAAAATATCATCTTCATCAATAGGTGGTCCACGGGTTGTGAGGTGACCAAGGAGGTCTTTTGTTATTAGAAATCGGCGAACCGATGTGGACCAACTCATAAAATTTGATACCCCTCGCAAGGTTACAGTAGTAATCTTGAGTATATCACTCTTGTGACCCATGTATTCTTCAGCCATAATAGGCAATTCAAACAAAAATTCTCCAATCAACTACTAGTTAAAAAACCCAAGTACAGGTCTTTAACCAAATCGTTTATTGGAGAGGCTTTAGCATAAAAGCTAAATAATCATATTTCTCAAAATTTTCAAATAATCACTCATAAAATGCTCAATACCATTCTTTTTTATTATTAAATCTCGGTCCCACAAAGTTATAACTCTTTATGCAAAAATTTCAACATAAACTAGTCTCAGTCAACAAAATTTTCAAACCGACAAAAACTGCCTTGATAACTTCTTCTAATCCAAGATACAAATATTTCCACAACCTCATAAGATGAAGACATGCATAAAAACATCTCTAAACCATCCTTTTAATATCTAAAAATAGTAGCACAAATCAATAATATCATAAACAGAAGAAACTTATCTCATGAGCTTCAATCTTGCTTTATGAAGAGCCTTCTATGATAATATATTCTTAGAGCATTTTATTTGACGTGGGGATCCTAAATTGGTTTCTCTTATACCATGTTGAATTTATGACCCCATGAATAATATCTCGAGCAATGGGAGAGAGAAATAAAAATGAGAAAAGGAAAAGAGAGCTCTCGGGTAGAGAGAGAGGAGAAGAAGAAAAACTAAAGAGAAGAGAAGTATAGTCTTTCACGTGAATGAGAGAAGAGGAGAGCTTGATTGAATGCCTCAAATAAGACTCCCTATTAATAATATTTCTAATACATAATTATGGAAACTCGTTAATCAACTAGGATTCCTATTTTCCCTTATAATACATCAATCTAAGGAAGATAAATCAATCATATAAATCAAGGAAGATATGTAAATCTTTCCAACTCATGTTGGGAAAGATACTAACTCGTGGTATATTTTGTGGGTCCCACTTGATCCTAAAATCTTCCAATGTATTCCAGCTCATTCCAGCTCATGTGGTGTCTCCTCTTGGCTAACGTCCTCATGGTGGGTCCCACCATGCATGTTGAGAAAATCATGGTAGAAATCAACGATAAACTCAATTGTTGTAAATGGACTGTATCAAAATCGTGAGAATTGCGATTATAGATTTTAAAACTCTTGTATAAATTACCTCTTCATTCAATAGAAATTAATACACGGAAAAATAATGTTACAATGGTGGGTCCCACCATGGTTGCACGTCATGGTGGGTCCCCCATTGTAACATTATTTTTCCGTGTATTAATTTCTATTGAATGAAGAGGTAATTTATACAAGAGTTTTAAAATCTATAATCGCAATTCTCACGATTTTGATACAATCCATTTACAACAATTGAGTTTATCGTTGATTTCTACCATGATTTTCTCAACATGGTTTATAGAAGAAATCATTGAAATCTTCACGAGATGCTCCTTTGGATAAGGACTCGACTTATCTAGCAAGATATTGATATGGTCAATATTAAAGGGCCTATAAAAGCCTTAAGTTAACCCCCCCTATCCATTAGATCATTTATTGAAATATTTTGTTTAACATTCTTAATCTATTTGGATTTTATTTTTTGGTTCATTTCTGCCAGATTTGATTCTTGTAAGCCTATTTAAGTCCTTATAATGATAATAAGAGATGGTTTTGATACATAGCATAGTCCTTTTCACTTTTGATTTCTTTACCTATTCCATATAATGTTGAAGAGTAGGTATGAAAGAGTCTTAGTGAGTCTCAAAGCAAGAAGTCTCATAGAGCAACAAATCATATGGCGGAATCTTACAAGAGTCTCAAAGAAGGAGGTCTCACAAAAGAGTCACAATTAAAAGATGTTTTTTGTAATGTTTAATTACTCTCAGACTTATATTTAAGTGCTTCACTTTCGGTGTAACTGGGATATGGTAGTTTAATTATAATTTGATTCAATTTGTTTCTTCAATTATAAATAGAGGCTTATTGTACTCAATTAAAATCAAGTCAATGAATTATTCCTCATTTCCAGAAATTCAAATTTTTTTTACTATACATTAGTCTTCAATGTTCAGATATAGATTTGGATCTTATTTGCATCTGGTGGAGTTACTTTTCTAATGGGTAGTGAGTTTGAACATGTGAAGTATTCTATCGGTCTAGGTAATTCAATTCTAACCCTTAATTTTTATTTCTAGTGACTATGCTAGATGAAAATCAAAATAGCATCAGAAAGCAAATATTTTCTACTTGATTTCAACTACAAGGTGAATAAAAAAACTCAAAGCTTTCACATAAATCAATTACGGTAATAGCTAATGATGGAAGAGTGATAAAATGGTTAAGATGGTTGACTACGTCGTTCAAAATTCTAAAAGTTAGCTAGTTAGTTTGGAAATGATGGGTGAGAGAATTCTTAAAATAGGTAGTTCATCTAGAAAATATAAAATACAATGTGTTTGTGGTGAGGTGGGTCACTGCTTGGGTGGTAGACTGTTTGGAGGTTTACCAACACATGCTAGTTGTTTTCACTTTTAATGTTTCCACTAGCACAAAATATTTTTCACTGGTCTTCAAAAATTTAAACAAATTACTTACACTATCTCAAAATTAGATAATTTGTTTTTTAGATTATCAAGTTCTAACAAAATTTTCATTTTCTATTTCGTAGATTTCCCCAATAAAAACAATTGTGTTTAATTTATTTTTCTTGTAGTTATCCTACAATTCTTTTACTTTTTATCCAATCTTTTGTTATTTCTTCAATAATATTATCAGATCCCAAAAATGTGGCTTAGATTAGTTTGTTTGCAATGTTACCAGTTATTGATCCAATACTGATGTGTAATAAGTAGCCTTTAGGGAAGGTGGTAGGAATTACCCTAAAAAATAATATAGGGAAGAAACCTTTTAGTTGACTGTGAAGTTGATTTGAGGTTGGCATCAAGTCAAGTTAAGTAGGGGACCCGACCCAACCTGATCAAATACCCCAAGTATAGCATTTCCCATCACCTTAGTAGGGTGATAGGAAAAACCTTGATAGGTTTGCTGCATATACAAGATTCACTTAATAGATTTTATTTTTTAATTTTATTTTTTATAAAATAATATATAAATATTGAATGGGCTGAAATTCGAAGAGAGAAAAATATATACAAGTAAAAAAAAAGAATTATAGGTTTTCTTTATGCAGTTATGTCTTATGGTTTTTACTTTTTCTAACCTTCTCTTTTATTGTTGCTTTCTACTTATAATTTATTAGTTTGCTTGTTGTTCTTATGTTTACACCACTATTAACTTGTGCTTGTTATTCTTAAAGGTTATCTATGATGCTGAAAGAAAAAAAAAAGTGTGATGCCTAAAGTTAAGAAGCTTTTATCCATGGGGCAAGAAAGATCTTAGGGTTCAACGAATAATGTGGAAATAAAAATATAAAATGCTCTCATGAAAAAAGTCTAATAGATAAACTTACCAATGGGTCTGGACTCAAAATGAATTTGAGTGATACAATGAATATCTATATCATTTTGCATCTAGTAGGTGGCATCTTAACTCTTGGACCGAGATATAAATAACAAAATAGCTAAGGTTATTACAATTTGAGACAGATTTGGATTAATGGGTTGCACTTAGTTTATCATGTTGGTCCATCTATTGCATTCATTCTTAAATTAGCAAAAATATTTGATCTATCTATAGTGTTGTTTGTCTATGTTTATTTTTTATAGTGTTGATTCCTAAAGTTAAGAATTTTTTTTGTCCATGGGAAGAAACATAGCAAACCATATAATTGTAGTTAAAAAATTAACTCATATACTGACAAAGTCAAAGCATAAATATGGAGCAATCACCCTGATTTAAATAAAAAAGGAGGGTTTTGGAACTCAAGAATTGTGTATCACAACCATCCCTGATTTAGATTAACCCCATAAATATAACCCGTTAAATTAGGGTGAAGGGGACACTTGTCTCTTATCTTCTCTCTTTTTCCTTTTGGACCACTAAAGCTAAGCACCATTGATCTTTACTTTAAGAGACTGTGTTATGCATGATTGAGTTAGCACTACATGTATATCCCAACTTTGCTATTCTTTTTTACCCTTCAATTACCTAATTGTTATGTGATTAATAGACTCAATCTCTGGTAGCTTCCATGAATTGTCTGAGTAGTCAAGCAACATGATGCAATCAATTATAATTAAGTTGTACATTTCTTACTCAACTGACTAACTTATTTTGTGATCTTGTTTGTATACTCTACACAATTGATCACCCTTCTTCTATCATGTGTCATGGGACAATTAATGTAGTTGATCATTCTAAATTTGATTATGTTCAATTACCTGGAATAAATGTTAGAGTGAACAGTATGGAATTGCAAAATATGCATGTATTTTCAAAAATAAGTTTTTTTTTTATTTTCACTTACCTGGAATAAATGTTAGGGTGAACTTCATGTTGAGATTTTCTAAACATAATTATGTATACTTGGATGTTTTATTTTCATTTATAACTTCAAAGGTACCTTCTTCTAATGCATGGTTGTATTTTTCTCTTTTATTCGCTAATTATGGTTACTTGAAGGACAAATAGTAAAGATTAATAGAAATATAAAAGGAAAGGTTGTTGCAGTTTATGGATCCGAGAATGTGGCATTTGTTGAATATCATGCAACAATATGGTATTATAAAAACTTTGTTGACAAACAAATTTTGGAGGGAAGTAATTGTTGAATTTAGGACCCCTTTTCCATAATCAAGAGCAAAAGAAAGAAGAAAGAAAAAGAGAGAAAAGGGAAGAAAACCTTCAGGTAGAGCAGAAAAAATTAAAAGGGAAAGGATGAGTTGCGCCAAGCAAGGAGAGGTAGAGAGAGAACAAACTCGGGATTGAATGTGTTGCTTGATCAATTACGAATTACAACCTCTCTATTTATAGGAGAGGAGGAGGTAGAGTCCTCCTACAAGTTGTCATTCAATCCTAATTACATCCTAACTCTAACTCTTCAATATAAGTAAGTTTCAATATAAGTGTCTATTCAAACTAGAACTCCTAGAAGACTAATTGGAGTAGAACTAGGAGTTCTTTATTATCCACATGAATATAAGGGATAAGCCAGATTGTGGCCTTATCCTAGTGGGCCCCTCATGATTCTCCAGTGCACCTTGATAATTGTGCCAGCTCGTGAGATCTTGTGGGCCCCACTTAATCTTCAAGTCTTCTAAATCAACTCAGCTTGTGCTTCTTGATTCCTTTACTCGAGCTTGCTTTGGGAGAGGACTCTTCTTGTTGTTCCAAGTCCTCTAGGATTCTTCTTGATGACCTACATCCTCATGGTGGGTCCCGCCAGCTCGAGCACCATGGTGGGCCCCACATTGTAACACTCCCCCTCAAGCTGGGGGTGAGAAGATGTCATAAACACCCAGCTTGCTGCATATGGTAGACATAATCTTGTGAGTGACTGGTTTGGTGAGGATGTCTAAAACTTGATTTTGTGACGAGATGTACTTCAGGGATAAGATACCAGCTTGGAGTTTTTCTCGTATAAAGTGGCAATCGACCTCAATGTGCTTTGTCCCCTCATGAAAGACTGGATTCGATGCAATATGTATTGCTGCTTGGTTATCATAGTATAGGTCCATTGGAGCTTCTTTATAAAATCCCAATTCAATGAGAAGGGACCTTATCCATAAAAGTTCATTTACAGTGTGTGACATGGCTATGTATTCTGCTTCTGCACTTGACCGTGCTACTATATTTTGTTTTTTGCTTTTCCATGTCACGAGATTTCCTCCAACCATCGTGCAAAAACCAGAAGTAGATCTTCTATCATCTGGGGATCCAGCCCAGTCTACATCCGCGAATCCCTCAATGTTGAAGTGACCATGTTTATCATAGAGGAGCCCCCTTCCAGGAGCCCCTTTCAGATAACGTAGTATCACAAGTGCTTGCCATTGACTAAGTTATGGCTTGTGCATGTACTGACTTACCAAACTTATTGCATATGAAATGTTTGGCCTCGCTACACATAGGTAAACATCTTCTCGAGTGCCTCCACATAATTTTGTATTTTTATCCATTGGAGCATCTACCAGTTTGCATCCCATCATACATGTTTCTTCTAGTAGATCAAGTGCGTATTTTCTTTGGGATAGAATAATCCCATGTCTGGATTGTAAGACCTCAATCCCCAAAAAGTATTTCAGTAATCGAAGATCCTTCGTCTTGAATTCAGCACATATTCTTTCTTTTATTTTTTGAATGCCCTCAGAATCACTCCCAGTTAAAATAATATCATCAACATAAATAGCTAGAATCATGTTACCTCTTGATGTGTTCTCAATAAAGACTGAGTGGTCTACAGAGCATCTGTAAAAACCTGCCCGTATGATGGCTTGACTAAATTTCTCAAACCATGCCCGTGGGGATTGCTTTAGCCCATATAGACATTTTTTAAGGAGACATACAAACTCCCCCTCAACCACATATCCAGGTGGTTGTTGCATATAAATCTCTTCTTTGATATCACCATTGAGAAATGCGTTTTTAACATCCAGTTGATATATGGGCCAAGAAGAATTAGCTGCCAAGGATAATAATATACGTATCAAGGTCATTTTTGCCACTAGAGAGAATCTCTCATCATAATCATTGCCATAGCATCGAGTGTAACCTTTTGCAACCAGTTGAGCCTTTAGTCCTGCAATGGTCCCATCCGGATTCTGTTTTACTATATAAACTCACTTGCAACCAACGGGTTTTTTATCTGTCGGTAGTGGAACCAAAGACCATGTGTGATTATCATTAAGGGCCTTCATTTCTTCATCCATTGCTGCCTTCCACTCTGGATGTTGTAGAGCCTCCTGATATGAATGTGGAACAGATATGGAGGAAATAGAAGAAAGAAACTGACAACATAGAGGTGAGAGGCGATGATGTGACACAAAATTAGAGATAGGATGTGAAGTAGAAGTTGGGTGCATGAACGAGGTTCTTTTCATATAGCAATAGGACGAGTATCAAAATCAAGACCAAAAATGACTGGTGATAAAGGACTTACCTCTGGTGGATCCGACAACTCGGCAGGTGTGGTATTGGCCACTGTTTTTGGGGGCTGAACAATCTCTGTATCACAAGGTACAACCGGTCGAGGAGAACTTGGTACTGATGACATACCAGGTGGAACACTATCAGAATAATATGAGGAGTCTTCAGAGAATGTTACATCCCTGAACACAAATAAACGTAGCAAAGAGGGACTATAACAAACATGACCCTTTTGTGTTCGAGAGTATCCCAAAAAGATACACTTTATAGATGTAAGGTCAAGTTTGCTGTGTCTAGGTAAAGTATTATGAACAAAACATTGACAACCGAAGACTTTCAATGGTAATGGAAATGAATCATCATGTGGTAAAAGTTTAGAGTAGGGGGATATATTCCCAAGAACAGTAGACGGTAGATGATTTACAAGAAAACACACTGTAAGGACAACATGGGGCAATAAAAATATGAAACTTTCATGGCATATAATAGACCTCGAGCTACCTCAAGAATATGATGATTTTTCCGCTAGGCTACACCATTTTGTTGAGGAGTGTAGGCACATGATGTCTAATGGATAATGCCATTCTCTTGACAAAAGGAGTCAAGGTCTATTGAAATATACTCTTTGGCATTATCAGACCGGAGGATATTTATCTTCTGACCAAATTGTGTGAGTACCATCGCATAAAAAGATTTAAAAATAGATGGTATCTCAGAACACTCCTTAACAATAAACAACCAAGTTGTGCAAGTGAAATCATCAATAAAAGTGATAAAATATTTGGCTTGAGAAATATTAGAGACACTCAAAAGCCCCCAAACATCAGTATGAATCAATGAAAAAGGAATGTTACTTTTGACTTCTGGACGAGGAGAGTATGTACTCTTTGATGTTTACTTAACTGACCTACCTCACAACAGAATTTTGACCTTATCTTAAGAGATGGAAACATATGATGAAGAGATTGTATGGAAGGATGTCCCAACCGATTGTGCCATAATCGTGTCTCATTCTCAGTAGTAGACACCATATTGACCTTTGGCACATCCAAGTAGTAGAGCCCCCGTTGTTCATGGCCTCCACCAATCACCTACTTCGTTATAAGATCCTGAAAAACATATGAAGTAGATGTGAAGGTAACCTAGCAATTAAAATATTTTGTAAGCTGACTCACAAAGAACAAGTTTAAAGGAAAGGAAGGAACAAAAAGAATATCATTGAGTGGAAGTGATGGGGTGACAAAAGTGGAACCTTTTCCTTGGACTTTGGTTTGAGAACCGTTAGCTATGGTAACAAACTTGTGTGAAAGACTCGGAGATAAAGAATGTAATCAAGTTTTATTACCTGTAAGATGCTCGGAGGCTCCTGAATCAATTATCCAGGATGAAGAGGAGGCAGATAGCATAGCTGGAGAAGTAGTGGTTGAGGGGCTAGGAGAAGACCCTAGCATGATCTTTATTTTTTGAAATAATTCATACTCTTCATCAGTAATAATTTTTTGTTCAACTGATGTTGAGGGATGGTCTGCTTGCGTATCACTAATGAGGACTTTATTAGCCCTTGTTGATTCTGACTTGTCATTAGCCTTATAGCATATTTCTTTATAGTGGCCATATCTACCACAGTAAGTGCATGCCCTATAATGGCACTGGTCTATGGTGTGGCCTCAAAATTTACAATGAGTGCATTTAATATCATTTGTTCTGTCAGCACTATAGGGTCTATGCAGTGTATCAGGGCTTGAATATAGTTTAGTACATGTCTCCCAAATATGTTTAGCAGTGTCAAGATGAATAACATTACTAGAGACATGTTCTTCCATGTTATTTATCAGCCAACTAATTACCAAAGCATCATTCTTTAGCCATTTCGTATAAAAAAATATCATCTTCATCAATAGGTGGTCCTCGGGTAGTGAGGTGACCAAATAGGTCTTTGGTTATGAGAAACCTTCTAACCAAGGTGGACCAACTCATAAAATTTGATACCGCACCGTAAGGGTTTGCTGGTGATTTTCATTATATCACCTTTGATATTCATATTCTCATCAGCCATGATAGGCTCTTCTTCAAAAAAAACTTCAAATAATATCACCAAGAAGCACTTCTTCAATCAACTCGGTATATATAGCATCAATGCTAAATAATTTTATTTTTTTCAGAAAACCACTCATAAGAGGCTCAATATAAATCTTATATTATTAGGGAAATCTTATCCCACGAAAATAAAAACAATAATCTGAGTATGGACTGGTCTCGGCAACAAAATTTCCAAACTGATAAAATTGTTTTGATAGCTCCTTCTAGATAGAGGGGCATGCATATTCATAACATAATAAGATGAAAGAATTCACATATTCATCCTTGAATCATCATCTAAAAATGAGAACCAGTAGCATAAAAAAAAAATTGAACACTTATCTCTTGGCTAGTGTTCTTCCTTCATACAAGAGCCTTCTTTGAGTGGTGTTGATCATCACTTCTCTAGAGCATTCCTTTGTCGAGGGATCCTAAATATGTTGCTCTGATACCATGTTGAATTTAGGACCCCTTTCCCATAATCACGAACAAAATAAAGAAGAAAGAAAAAGAGAGAAAATGGGAGAAAACCTCTCGGGTAGAGCAGAAAAAATTAAAAGGGCAAGGAAGTGCTACACCAAGCAAGGAGAGGAGAGAGAGAACAAACTCGGGATTGAATGTGTTTCTTGATTAATTCCGAATTACAACCTCTCTATTTATAGGAGAGGAGGAGGTAGAGTCCTCATACAACTTGTCATTCAATCCTAATTACATTCTAACTCTAACTCTTCAATATAAGTAAGTCTGTTCAAACTAGAACTCCTAGAAGACTAATTGGAGTAGAACTAGGAGTTCTTTATTATCCACGTGAACATAAGGGATAAGCCACCTCGTGGCCTTATCCTAGTGGGCCCCTCATGATTCTCCAGTGTACCTTGATAATTGTGTCAGCTCGTGAGATCTTGTGGGCCCCAGTTGATCTTCAAGTCTTCTAAATCAACTCAGCTTGTGCTTCTTGATTCCTTTACTCGAGCTTGCTTTGGGAGAGGACTCTTCTTGGTGTCCCAAGTCCTCTAGGATTCTCCTTGATGACCTACATCCTCATGGTGGGTCCCACCAACTCGAGCACCATGGCGGGCCCCACATTGTAACAGTAATAATTGTAGAAGAGTGCTAATGGAGTTGTTTACCTATTCAAGTGACACAAACTATCAGGAGCAACTATCCATGGGGGTTGATACATTTGGAAGATTTGTTAGCATCTAAGGGAAATAGGCCGTCTAAAGGATTTTGTGTATAGTACTATAGAGGAGCAAGTGGCAAAGTTCCTCTATATAGTTGGCCATAATTGGAAGAACCATCCAATGAAATTCTAGAGAAATTGTTAGTCTTCACTTCCATCAAGTCCTCCAACCAATCATCTCTTTGAAAATAATTTTTTAAAGAACCTAATAGATTAGAAGTTCCCCCAAAAATAGAAAACAATAATAAGTTTTGGTTGTACCCTAAAGATTGTGTAGGAGCTATTGATGATGACTTATTCATTTGAAAGTGCTCATAGAATATGTGTCAATGTCTCAAGGACAATAGAAGCATTGAACACAAAATGTGTTGGCTACGTGAACATTTGATATGAGGTTCACATATGTTTTGGCTGGTTGAGAAGAGTTTGCATCTAATTCAAGAATTTTGAGTAATACATTGACAAGTGAAGAAAGCAAGTTGATTGTACCTAAAGGTAATCTCTCATCAATAAAAATATTTATTTTTAGAGATTTAATTTTAATAACTTAATTATTTTACCCTAGGTTAAATATTATGTAGTGGATGTGGGGTCTATGTTCAGAATTGACTTTCTTTCATCATATCGAGGCAAACACTATTACATTAAGGAGTATTTTGTTCATGGTGCTAAGAATTTTGAAGAGATATTAATAATAGACATGCCCAATTACAGAATTCAAGTGAAAGGACATTTGGTCTGCTAAAGAAAAGATTTCCCATTTTGAAGATCAGAGCCTAATTATCCAATTAAAACTCAGGTTGTTATTGTATTAGCAATGTTTATTATTCACAACTCTCTTAGGGGGGTCAATCCAAACCTAGAGCTTATTAAGGAGGTTGATCACTTATAGAGCAAGAGATCGATGAGGAAGTGTATTCAACTACAAATTTTTTTGAAGAGTGTCGACAAACAGAAAATTTAATGAAAAATAGTTCTAAAAATATGGCATGATGAGATGCAATGAAAAACCTTATTGAATGTTATGTCATTGTGTAAACATGAAACTTCTTCTTGAATTTTTTTTATGTTTGATGTATGTATTAAGCTAGACTTGTAATTTACATGTTTCAAGTTTTAATTGAATTGGAGTTTTAACTTTCATGTATGTATGTATTTGAAGTGTTTGGCTTTTGGAGTCTAATCACTTGAAACATCAATATTGACATTTTTTAAGGAAAAATGGAAAGTACTAGAGGAGATAAAAAAATAGTATATGGAGTCAAGACATGGATAATTATCTTATAAAAACTCCAATAGACCAAATGAATAAAGGAAAAAATTGATAGGACATTTAACTAAGCTGCCTATTCAATTTCTTCTAAAGATATTTCAGAGAATTTTGGATCCTTTTATGTCTTGCAATGTATATCTGTTGTGTTCTCTGACCATAGACCTCGTCACTCGACGGAGGAAAGGATCGTCAAGGGGAGCAAGGGGTGAACCAGGCCGAGAGGACTTGCCTAGTCGACCTATGTTGCCGTGAATGAAAGTAGATGGAGAAGGGAGTGGAGATCGAAGTTAGGCTCATCGAAGGGAGACCTGAACCTTGGGTTCATCAAGGAGAACACCGATCCAGTTAAGGGTAAAATCATTCTTGCCTCTTTCATTTTGTGAGCTCCCTTAAAACAAATCACGCTAAGGGCTCAAGTGACTATTTTTACAACTATCCCATCGTGGCTTACATGCTAACTAATTATGAATTAAAGTAAACGTATAATCCTATGGTAATTTCTGTTCCACTGAGTCACCAACTCACCCGCGTCGCCTCTGGATGACTCATTCTGCTATGGAGTCCATTACATCACTCCCCCCTTGGAGAAAGAGCTTGTTCTCAAGATCAAATGTAGGGTAGACGTGCCGGAATACATCTAGTTCCTCCCAAGTGGCTTCAGTGGCATCTATGTGTGTCCACTGGATGAGTACTTTTCTGTGTTCCTCATTCTGCTGAGCACTTAAAATTCGGGGAGTGAGAGAAACTTTACTGTCTTCAATCGGTGGTAAGGTGGGAATAGATGGGGGCGCAACGCCTATGAATGGCTTGAGTAGGGAGACATGAAAAACATCATGTAGCTTGGACTCTGGAGGAAGTTGTAGCCTATATGCTACCTGCCCAATACGCTGGATAATTTTGAAGGGGCCAAAATATTTAGGAGACAGCTTATGGCGAATGTCCGCAATTGAATGTTGATGGTACAGTTGGAGACGGAGCCATACAAAGTCATCCTGATTATATTGAACATCGTGGTGACCCTAATCATAGTAGTCCTTCATGCGTGCTTGAGCTTGGCGAAGACGTTGGACAGCAGATTCCAACAATTGATCACGAGTGAGAAGAGCTTGGTCCACTACATCCACACGAGTAGTTCCCTTAGTATAGGAAAGCAAGCGAGAGGGATCCCTTCCATATAGTATTTTGAATGGTGTTTCCTGTAGAGCCGTATGGAAAGAAGTATTGTAGTAGTACTCCGCCCAAGGAAGGCAATCCATCCACTTTTTTGGTCTATCCCTCACCAAACACTGCAAGTACATCTCAATGGTACGATTGACCACCTCAGTCTAGTCGTCGGTTTGAGGGTGATATGCGGAGGAGTATTTGAGTTTGGTACCACATAACTTGAAAATGTCCTTCCAAAAGATACTAGTAAAGACCACATCTCGATCACTTACGATGGATTCTAGAATACCGTGGAGACGGCCAATGTTGGCGAAGAAACTTGGGCGATCGTGGTTGCTGTATAAGGATGCTCCATCGGGATAAAGTGTGCATATTTAGAAAAACGGTCTACCACCACCAAAAGAACGTATTTGCCCAAAGTTTTAGGTAGCCCCTCAATGAAATCCATGGAAATGTCTATCCAAACCTGTGTGGGAAGTTTGAGTGGTTGTAGGATGCTGACCGGACTCAAATGATCGGCTTTGTTCCATTGACACACCAGACACTCAGCCACATATTTTGCCATTGTGGATTTCATCCTTGTCCAATAAAAATCTTCCCTAATGCCCTGGAGAGTTTTTTGAAGCCCTTCATGAGTGTTGTCATGATAAGATAAGACAACCACTACTACCAAAGGAGAAGTGGAAGATAAATAGATGCGCTGCTTGTAGAGGATAATGTGGTCATGCACGGACTAGTGGGCTGACTTCGTGCTTGCAACAATCTGTTGTGACAGCTACCATAATTCTGGTGTGCGCTGGTGTTCCTCCCTGATGGAATCTAGTAAGAGAGAAGTAGGTTGACTGATGGTGGCCAGATGCAGTTGATCTTCAGTCTGACGGGAGAGGGCATTAGCAGCTTTATTCAGAGTACCCGACTTATGTTCCACCTGAAAATCAAACCCCATTAACTTGCTACTCCAATGCTGTTGGGGAGAAGTGGAGATGTATTGAGCCAACAGAAACTTCAAACTTTAGTGGTCTGTGCAGATAAGAAAAAATATTCCCCATAGATAAGGTCTCCAATGGTGACGGCCTTGGCAAGGACAATGAGTTCACGTTCGTAGGCTGGTAACTTATGATGATGAAGGGCGAGTTGACGGCTGAAATAGGCAATAGTGTGCTGAGATTGTTGAAGCACCACCCCAATCCCGCCTCCTGAGGTATCACATTCTACCACAAATATTTCGTCAAAATCTGGTAATTGTAGAACTGGAGCAGAGGCTAAAGCTTGCTTGAGTGCATGGAAAGATTTTTCAGTGTTGTCATTCCACTGGAAGGCATTGCGGCGGAGCAGGTTGGATAAAGGAGTAACGAGTGGAGCATAGTTTTGGATGAACTTTTTGTAATACCCTTCTAAGCCAGGAAATCCTCTCAATGCTGAAATATGTCTCGGTTACGGCCATTGTATAATGGCGTCAATCTTCTCTGGATCTACTGTGACCCCTGTGGCTGTAATAACGTGACCCAAATAGGCCACCTGATTTGTACCAAATGAGCACTTGGAACATTTTAAGTATAAATGATGTGTTCAAAGAAGTTGGAACACCAATTGTATGTCTCTTAAATGGTGAGTCCATGACTTGCCGTAAATCAAGATATCATCAAAGAATACTAAAACAAATTTTCGTAGATAGTCATGAAATACCTCGTTCATTAGTGCCTGACATGTAGAAGGGGCGTTGGAGAGACCGAAAGACATAATGATGAACTCAAAGTGACCATGGTGAGTACGGAAGGCGGTCTTCTCAATATTTGGAGGGTACATTCTGGCTTGGGGATACCACGAGTGAAAGTCTAACTTAGTGAAAAATTTTGCCCCATGCAATTGGTCTAATAACTCATCCACCACAGGAAGAGGGAACTTGTCCTTAATGGTCTTGGCATTTAACTCCCGGTAGTCCACGCAAAACCGCCAAGTACTGTCATGTTTCTTTACCAATAGAACTGGGGAGGAGAAAGGGGACTTACTCGATCAGATGAGGCCCTGTTTGAGCATGATATAGCATTGATGTTCAATTTTATCCTTTTGGAGGTAGGGGTACCTATATGGTCGCACAACCACCACTTCAGATCCAACCTTCAAACTGATCCTATGATCACAATGTCGCAGTGGCGGTAGAGTGATAGGTTCCTGAAAGTGGTCTTGGAAGTGCTCCAACAGGTTGTCTAAATCGTTGTCCACCGAGGTGGGTTGCTGCAGCCCATGTAGATGTACTGGCCCCTCAGTTTTACGGCCCTGTAATGTAACTTTATTGTTGGCAACTACAAAGCTCATCGTCAAGGCTGCAAAGTCCCACAAGATGGACCCCAGAGTTTGGAGCCACTTAACACCCAAGACCATATCGAATCCCGCAAGTGGAATGATAAAAAATTCTGCTGAAAAGTGATGATTATCAATAGTAAACATGACTGCCCTGCTGACCCAATAACTTGGAACCTTTTCCCCATTTGCAACAGATACTGAAGCTACTGGCCGCGGTTGAATTGGAAGTTGTAAATACTTGGCAGCGGTGAAACTCAAAAAATTATGAGTACTGGCAGAGTCCACCAGACTTAAAAGGGGTTGATCATTGACTAAGGCCGAGCCTTGCATTGTGGTGGTGGACTGGAGGCCGGTGATCGCGTGAACAGAAATGGTGGGCTCTTCGACCTCGAGTTGTTCCACTTCTGAATTTTTTGCTTCTTCCTCATCTTCCAGTTCTAACCAGAATAATTTCTTGCACTGATGGCCTAATGTGTACTGCTCATCACAATTATAACATAACCCCTTCGACCTACGTTCTTCCATTTTAGACCTGTTTAATTTCTGGATGAATGCTGGAGTGGATGGAGGAGATTTGGGTGTTGGAGATGGGTTGTGAGCAGCATTACTTCTCCATGGTGTTGTTGTGGTAGGCATTGGCGGGCTATTCCTCCCCCCTTGCCAAACTGGTCTTCGAGTTTGGAATTTCTATTTGGCTTCCAAAGCTCTAGCCAAATTCATTGTTCTGAACAAATCCGTAGGCCGAAGTAGTTCCACTTCCAAATGGAGGGAATCAGTGAGGCCAGCCATGAACAAATTGACAAGCTGGTCCACCCCTACTACCTTGTTTGCTCATGCTAATTTCTCTTGAAATTGCTTCTAGTATTGTGCTACACTACCCGTTTCTCGTAACAGCACTAAATCACCCAACGGATGGTTGTGAGCCGGCGGGCCAAACCATATGGTGCACAATTTCTTAAATTCCTCCCAATCAATACCCGGATGTTCCAATTCAAGTTGATGTCCCCCACAGTTACGCTTCATCGAGCATGTGGAATGCGGCCAACCCAACTTTGTCTATTTCAGCTGTTAGTTGATTGTAAAAAAAAAAAATCACAACAATATAACCAAATTAAAGGGTCGTCTGCCCCATTAAAAATTGGAAAATCGTGTTTAGTGTACCTTGGGGCCGTCCCACTTCCTGGACTGAAATGTCCCCCGTATCCATGGTGCTCTATGCGTCCAACTTGAGGTGCGCCTTGTCCATTCGAGGTGCTCTGTCCCCCTCTCTCGGAATGGGTGTCCGTCTTGAAAGCCTCTAATAAACCTGATCCGGGACCTCTTCTACCTGTTGAGATACCATTTGAGAGAGTCGTCTATCCAACAGTGTTGCTAAGCGGCCCTCTGTTTCTTCCTGTCTGGCATAAACCATTTCCGAGAACTTTGCCAGCAATTCCTCCTGGCTTGAAGACTCCCCCATATTTACCTGCTCTAATACAAACGTGTTGTCATTTTTTACCATCGACCTCATCACTCGATGGAGGGAAGGATCGCCAAGGGGAGCAGGGGGTGAACCCGGCCGAGCTGACTTGCCTGGTCAACCTATGTTGCCATGAATGAGAGTAGATGGAGAAGGGAGTGGAGATCGAAGTCAGGCTCATCAAAGGAAGACTTGAACTTTGGCTTCATCAAGGAGAATGTCGATCCTGTTAAGGTAAAATCATTCTTGCCTCTTTCATTTTGTGAGCTCCCTTAAAACAAATCACGCTAAGGGCTCAAGTTGCTATTTTTACAACTATGCCTTGTGGCTTACATGCTAACTAATTATGAATTAGAGTAACATATAATCCTATGGTAATTGTTGTTCCACTGAGTCACCAACTCACCCGCGTTGCCTCTGGATAACTCATCCTACTATGGATTCCATGACAATATCTGTCCAGCTTATTAAAAATAGACAGAAGACGTTGAAGAAGAACTTTGCGATACTTGAGGAACTCCATCATAAAATTAGTATTGGATTTGGTTTTAATCTATCAAATGATGATGTTTGAAGCAGCTTCTCAAGGATGGGATAGTTACATAAAAGCATGCTCACAAATTTTGTTTTTTATGTTTTGTGTAAATGTGTAGGCCCACTAGATGTAAAACAATATCGATATAAGCTTGTTTCAAACTATGATAACTTACATATTCTCTTTGGGAAAGATCAAGCAACCGGGTCTAATGGTACAACTACAGAGAGAGGCAAATGAATTGGGATAATGGGCTTACCATATCAAACTTGGGAGATAGTTTTACTTCCCTTAAAGATAGTACTAAAGAATTGGAAAATACTGCAAACTCTCCTACTCAAGATGTAAAAAATCCTAGGAACTAGTATGGTGAAGCGTAAAAAATGATAAGCTTTTTATGTTCTAGATGAAGATCTGAATTCAATCAAGGAGAGTCTTGATGGATTTGCAGTTATCATTTCATTAGGTAACATTCAAACCTACCAAGTACGCGAGTTGTATATGATGTAATGAAAATTTCAAAAATAGAAAAATGTGCCAAGACGAAAGCATATGACTTTCTTCTTGAGAGTTATGCTAGAGTAGTTGAGCAATTCGTTTATAATGAAAATGGATAACTAATTGACTTTAGACAATTTTGAGTACTTTAGAAATCGACTTTTTTATGATGAAATGGTTTTGATCAAATTATTGATGTTTAAGATAGATTTGATTGAATAGATCTATTTTATTACATATATTATACTTATGAATGTGTTGAACTATGAATGGGTATATGTAAACATGTAAAATGTGAATTTATGAATTTTATAAGGGATTATTTGGAAGATGTTGGATGCTAAAATGGATTTTTTTCAGTGATGAATATTTTATTTTCCTTATGTACTCTGAGAATTAATTACGAGAGTCACTTGGAAAATGAAGTATACCCTTGTATATTTTTCATCATTTTCTTATAAATGAAAAATAGAGTTATCCATGCAATGGACCTGCTCGGAAGAGGGAAGTCAACCATATTTCTTAACTTTGTGTAGATGAAAAATATATTTATGTTGTTTAATTTTAGTATATCTATTTAGTGGTTGTAGATGGAAGGAGGTGAGTTTAGTCAACTTATATTCTATTTTACTTGATAAAGAATTTGATAGGTAGAGTAACATTGGACTGGTCCTTTCCGATCATAAGGAGAGAACGAATCAGAATAATTTCTTGTAAATGCAAATCAGAATCACAATATAATATGCAAGAATAGTTGTATAAATACTGAATCCAAGGACTAGACAGAATCATAATGGTCTATTCGTATGGGTCCTATATCTGCTTAGTAGGTATATACACAATCTCCTTAAATTATCATATGAAGACATGGATAAGACCCATTTCTCTACTTACATGCGTCTTATATTTATCCATTTCTCATAATCGGAGGGCATCAGCTCCCACGTTTACTATCTCTTAATAGACGACTCCAAGAGGTACTCGGATTTGGAAAAATATGAAATTTGAAATTTATATACGTCCCTTGCAATTTGAAATCACGGAACAAATATAACATCATTTCATTTCATGTGATCAGAGAAGCAACAATCCAGTGCTTGGGACATAAAGCTCCACATGCAGCCCTTTTATTCCCTGCTTCACCTTCCTTCACCCGATCTAACTCATGCCATTGGAATAGTAAGACCTACAGGTATGGTCGTCATCAACACAGAAATGTTTTAGAGAACTCTTTCAAACAGATCGGACCCAGTTTTTGCAGATTGAACAGAAAAAATTAATTAAATCAGTTTCTTACTTCCACATTTGGAGCCAGAAGGTAAAGGGCGGTTGCACGAGTTGGCTACGAAGGCGACCTTCTCCACGCTGATGAACTTCTCTATGTCCTTGTTTACGTGGCTGCATACGCAAGGGAGGTTGCAGCTTTGGATAACTTTGCAACATTCGGGCGATGGTGGCACCTTCGGTCCTGGGACTGTCACAAACTTGGCGCACGCCAGGGCTAGAGCTTTGAAATCTTCTGAGCAATCTTCGGCGTAGATGTGTTTCTCAGACACCATGATTCCGACGACCGCAGCTGCCAGGAGGAGGAAATAGCGACTCTTCAAGGATGCCATTCTCCTTCTTCTCTTCTTCTCTTTGTTGGCAACCAATGCAGTGACTGTGGTTTGTTCTTATTCAAGGGAAGAAGTTGGTGGCAATTCCTCGTTATTGTCAAGATTCTTGCTGTCTCGGAGCTAAACTTGGGAAGAAATGACGGTTACTAGTGAGAACCTGACATTTCTCAAGTTATATCTCAGCATGAGTTGGCTTCAAGACAGTCTCCTCGTGTGAAGATAGGACCCTCTGACATTTCTCAAGTTAAACTTGTTACATGGATCTTAGCTGGCTCTACCGTAAAGCCAAATCCGAATAACCTGATTCTTGACAAATGGACTTGAACTGAATTCAAATCCGACTAATTGAAAAGAAATTTGAATAAGATCTGGTCATAAGAAATCTGGCCGAATTCCGACTCAAACTACTAGGATGATTTATATATGCATAAGAAAAAAATTATTTATTAAAAGTAGCCTGAATTTAATCTGAATCCAGTCCAACCCCATTGTTTGCAGGGTTGAGCATACTTACATTGTTGAAAAGAAGTTGTCACCTTATGCGTGGACAGTAATCAAAAGATATAGCATTAACACAGAGTCATAGATCACGCCTTACGTGAAATATATACTTCTAAGTGGAGTCATTTCATAGGCAAACCCTCAATATAACTATGGTCTTATTGAATTTAGGACCCAACACTTGAAACCTCGAGCAAGATAAGAGTGAGAGAAGAGAAGAAAATAGCAAAGAGAGATAGCTCAGGTAGAGAGGAGAGAAGAGAAAAGGAAGAAGAGAGACTTTAAGCTAGGAGAGTTTCTTCCACGAATTTGAGAAGAGAAGAGCTTAATTGAAGGCTTCAACTAAGACCCCCTATTTATACAATTTGTATTACATATTTAGGAAAACTCTTCAATGTATTAGGATCCCTAATTACATCAATCATGATTAGATAAATTACATCAATCAAAGAAAGATCAATCAATTATAATAATCAATGAAGATTGCCAAATCTTCCACCTCATATGATGAGGATTCCACCTCGTGTGATGACTCATCATGCCACCTAGTGTGGGCATGGTGGGGTTGGTCCCACCTTCTAATAGGTCTCATATATAGACACTTAAACTTATAGACCCTATTAGTGCCCTTTCTAGAAAAATCAAGAAAAGCCTGTCCAAGTACAAATGCATTTCTTGGATTCATTACTGCTCCACTTTTCCAGGAAATGCATATCTACCTGGAAATCCTTACCTGGAAAATTGAAGGTAAGGATTTCCAACCACGAGATGCTAGAAAACTACTACCTAGAAAAATATCGAGCCGACCTTGGTCGACCTAATTTTTCTTGCAACGATGTTGTCTTCCTATCATAGACACGCTCTTCTCCCGACGCTCTCTTCTTGGCTCTGGTTCCACCCTCGCCATTTTCTCTAGCACCAGCGTCGGCAATGGCATTCTCACCGGGAAACTTTCGCAAGCCTATCTCATGTGTCCTTGGAGAGGTGGTCTCTCCCCTCACACCTAACATCTCCTTTGAGACCATGGAGGACGGAGTTCGTTGTGTGGGTTTGAGTTCGATGAAGTTTTTCTCATTTTTTGGGACTTCAGATACCTCTAATGAGCCTTAGTGTCGAAGATGATCAGATCTGTACTGTGAAGAATGCGACGGGGATTCTTAGATCTTGGAGGGGGAGAGAGGCATTGTTACAATGTGGGACCCACCATGGTTGCACGAGCTGGTGGGACCCACCATGAGGATGTGGGATACCAAGAAGAGTCCTCACTCAGGCTGGCACGAGTTACAAGATAAAAAGCACATACTGGAATAAGTTAAAAGATTTGAAGATCAAGTGGGACCCACAAAGATACCACAAGTTGGTAACCTTATCAACATGAGCTGGAAGATCAGGTGGGACCCACGAAGATAAGACCATGAGCAAACCTCCTCTCTTTTGTCCACATGATTAAAGAAGAGTTAGCGTTCAAGAGATATTAGACCTCTAGTAGATTGTGTTATCTTTTCATGATAGGCTTATTTTAGATAGTTAGAGTTGGAATATAATTAGGAGACTTAAAGTTTAACTGTATAAGGACTCTATTACTTCCTCTACTATAAATAGAGGTGTTGTAACTCGGAATTAATCAATTTCTAAAATTCTTTCTTGAGTGTTACAATGTGGGACCCTCCATGGCTACACAAGCTGGTGGGACCCACCATGAGCTCGAGAGTGTCAACAAGAGTCCTCATACAAAGTGGCTCTAGCTAAGAGATAAGGAACATGTGCTGGAATTAAATATAAGATTTGAAGATCAAGTGGGACCCACAAAGATACCACAAGCTTGTATATTTATCAACATGAGCTGGAAGATCATGTGGGACCCACAAAGATAAGATCATGAGGTGGTTTCTATCTTGTTTCACGTGATTAAAGAAGAGTTAGAGTTCAAGTTATATTAGACCTCTAGTAGATTGTGTTATCTTTTCATGATAGGCTTATCTTAGAGAGTTAGAGTTGGAATGTAATTAGGAGACTTAAAGTTTAATCGTATAAGGACTCTATCACTTCCTCTACTATAAATAGAGGTCTTTTAACTCAAAATTAATCAAGTTCTAAAATTCATTCTTGAGTAAATCTCTCTCTTTGCTTGACACACATTTTGGTTTCTCTTCTCCTCTTCTCTCTACCCGAGAGCCTTCTTCTCTGTTGGAAGATGGGCTCAAGCCCAAAAGCTCAAAGCTAGAAGCTCACACATCAAATGAGTGGCAAAGTGGTTATTTATGGTGTGTTCCATAAGGATGGCATGAAGATGTAAATACATTGTCTTAGTATTTTTTTAATCTATTGAGTTGTAACCCTAAGGGCTTTGTAATACTATAAATAAAAGCATTAGCTAAGAGGTAAGGCATTCAAGCCTTCTCCTCTCTTTGAGAAAAAGTCCAGCCACCATCTCCTCACTCTCCTTCCCTTAATCCAAACTCTCTTCTCTAATGTCCTTCTCCTTTCTCTCTCTTCTCTCCTTCTTCTTCCATGTTAACCTAGAGTCATTCTCGTGGGGCCCTAACTTCTACATGGTATCAGAACTTGGAGGTTAGGATCCCTATTGAAGTAGTTATGTCATCCATTCCATAAGTTGTGTATCAAAGGAGTTCTACCATGAAGAGATAGGTAAAATCTAGGTTTTTTTTCTTCATATTCTCCCTTTACAGTTTCATTTTTTTCCCTTTTTCTTGAATTCTTGATTCACGTCAAGGCAATATCATCTTCATAAACATTGTGAAGATCTATCTTGTATGACTAAAAGGATATTGTAGTCTTGATCATCTTGTAGCAAAATTGCATGATTGATCAAAGTTTTTTTTTTCTATTTGTTATTTGGATTCAGTAACCATTATGTAACGGGAATCAAACATTGTTGATATGGGATTCCATCATATGTTGATGTCAATTCTATAATCTAATGTTACTCATGGGAGTGTGTTATGTTGTTGGATGATTGTTATATGTTTGATGAAATTCCAACACTCACTTATCCCTATTATTTTTGCGTTTGAACTTCAACAATTGAATCTTTTTTTTTTTTTATGTTGAAGTATTCCCATGAGTTGGAATATATTTTGCCAAGAAATTGCTCTCGGTTTTCCAAGAAAGGCCTTGTCTAAAGTTGCTCTCGATTTTTTGGTTGAGTTTGGATTAAGGATTAGAGTTTCATCTATTCTCTTCTCTCTATTTTTTTATAAATATAAATGAAGTTGAGTAGTGGCTGGTTCTTGTTATCACTTGACAAAAGCACCAATTTTCCCATGATTTGGTGGTTGTTCTTGTGAAAATAATCTCTACTTATTTTTGGTGGCTAATTTGGTGTACAGGTGCTTCAAATTATATTGTGTAATTTTTATTTGAGCCCCTTTGACAATTGACCTCACTAGTTGATTTGCATCAACATGGAGAGTGGACTTATGAGTAATAAGAGTGACATACTCTAAATTACTACAATTCTACTAAGAGGTCTTTCCAATTACCTCAGTTGGTCACAATCGGTACGAAGAGTTCTCATTACTCGTGACCTTCTTAGTCATGTTATCAAAATCCCTCCCCTGGTTGATGAAGAAGATGAAGTCTACCGTAAATGGGTCAAACAAATGATAACATGGTTATCAGTTGGCTTATTAATAGTATGGAAGAGCGTGTTGCTAATAATGTGGTCCACTTGGAAACTTCCAAGGATATTTGGGACACATGTGCTAAGCTCTATTCTAGTGCCGCGTCCTTGCAAAGAGTATATGATATTTTCCAAAGTATGCTGGCTACCAAACAAGGAGATAATATTCATGAGTTTCCGGCCCGATTTCGTGGCCTTCTCCATAAATGGAAAATTGCTCAACCTTACTCTATTGACATTGATGTTCAAGAAAAATAACGTGAGGTTTTGGTAGCGGCTATTTGCTTTACCAATATTAAGCCGTATCTAGAGGCTTCTAAGACTCAGCTTCTTAGTTCCTCTACTCTTCCCTCTTTTGATGACATCAGTGCTATGTTGTTACATATTCCTCATCCATCTCCTCCTTCTCCGATTGATGCTCCATCTGCTATGTTCTCTGGTAATTGGGATACATCATCCCCATTTCGAGGACACTGTAGAAATACAAGAGGATGTCACAATAGAGGTGGTCCGACCCATTCCTGCATTGAGTCTCAATTGTGCATTTAATGTGGTGGTTAAAACCACCTTGTGCATTCATGCTGGAAACTCCATGGCAAGCCTGATTGGGGACAACCAATCCAACTTCAGTTAATGTTGAAAAAAAGGAGAATAGGGCTGATTCTCATTCCGGGAATGTGACTATTTCTGCGGAAGACTATGCTGCAACTCAGAAGCTGAATTCCTTGTTGGATCAATCTTCAACTCCACCAGGCCCTACTACTGCCACTACTATTGCCTCAGGTATGCTTTCTTCTGCTTCAACCCCTTACTCTTGGATCATTGACTCTGGGGAATCCGAACACTTGTCAGGTAACAAACACATGCTTCATTCATTGTTTCCATGTCTTCCTCATAAATTTGTCACTATTGCTAATGGTTCCCAAACCAAGGTGCTTGTCAAAGGTTCCTCCTCTCTTATCGCTTCTATTCTTCTCCAAGATGTGTTATTTGTTCCTCAATTTTTGTTAAATTTTCTCTCTGGTAGTCAATTAACCAAACAATTGAATTATTCTATCACCTTCTCACCATCTTCGTAAATATTTCATAATCTAACTACAAAACAGGTGATTGGTGGCGGCCATGAAAAAGGGGGTTTATTCTATTTTACTCTTCCACCAATAGTTGTTATTTCATCCACTACATCCGAGGCTCAACTGTGGCACAACCGGCTAGGTCATCCATCTACCTTGTCACTTCGTTCTTTAGTTCCATCTCTTAAATATTTGTCTAATTTCAATTGTGAGACATGTCAGTTAAGTAAGCATGTTAGGAGTACATATTCTCCTCGTCTTACAACTACTAGTACTGTTCCTTTTGCATTAATACATTCTGATGTATGGCCCTTTAAAGGTCTCTAACATTTTTCTGGTTCAATATTTTGTTACTTTTGTGGACGATTTTACCCAAGTGACTTGGTTGTTTTTGTTTAAAGAATGATCATAATTTCTTTCTATTTTTAAAAACTTTCATGCAATGGATCTAACATAATTTGGAAAAAAATTCAAATCCTTAGATCCGATAATGCTAAGGAATATTTGTCTAATGAGTTAAATCGTTTTGTGAGGGTAATGGACTTCTTCATCAAACATCATGTGCCTATACCCCTCAATAAAAAGGTGTTGCTGAAAGAAAGAATCATTACCTCCTTGAAGTAGCTCGAGGCCCCCTCTACTCCGTGAAGGTACCCTACTTTTATTGGCCTCATGCTATTCTTACAACCTAATTTCTCATCAAAAGGTTATAGTCATCAGTACTTAGAAATCAAAGTCTGTATTATGTTTTGTTTCATGGTGTAGATCCAATTTTCTCTTCGTCTTAAAGTATTTGGATGCACATGTTTTGTTCATGATACTTCACCACATAAAAGTAAATTTGATCCTCGGTCTCTGAGATGCATTTTTTGGGGTATTCTCGAACTCAAAAAAGATATATTTGTTATAATCCTACACTTCGGAGGTTGATGGTATCTCAGGATGTGACTTTATTTGAAGACACTTCTTTCTACTCCTCACATGAGACTCCTCCATGGTTTACATTTCCTCCTACCACTCCATGCCCGTTTGTGCCATTTAATGAAGATATTACTCAACCCCCTGAAACACTAGTCGTCCCCTCACTTGTGGAGTTGTCTGATCCACCTGAGGTAAGTCTTTCTCCTCCTCCTAAGTTTGGGCCTGAATTTGATACTCGGCCCATAGCCACCTTCTCATCACTTATCTTCAAAGTGTGTTCAATTTCTTACTTCTCTTTCGTCTATTTCAATACAACAATCCTATCAGGAGGCCCTAAAGCATCCAGGATGGAAGATGGTTATGGATGAAGAAATGCATGCATTATATTAAAATAAAACATGGACATTGGTATCACTCCCCAAAGGGAAAAGACCGGTTGGTTGCATATGGGTTTTTCAGTGAAACACAACCTAGATGGGTCAGTTGCTCGCCTTAAAGCATGCCTGGTTGCAAAATATTATACTCAGTGCTATGGGATAGATTATGAAGAGAGACGGTTGCAAAACTGAACTTGGTACATATCATCCTCTCTATTGCTGCTAACTCATCCTAGCCAGTATATTAGCTCGATGTAAAAATGCATTTTTAAATGATGATATATGGGAAGAAATTTATATGGTCCAACCAGCAGGATATGTGGTTGAGGGGGAGTTTGTATGCCGGTTAAAGAAATCTTTATATGGGCTTAAACAAACCCCTCAGCCCTAGTTTGATAAATTCAGTCAAGCGCTTCTACGATTTGGCTTTCATAGGTGCTTGGTTGATCACTCAGTATATGTTAAAGATACAATCAAAGGGAAGATATTATTGGCTATGTATGTTGATGATATTATCTTGACTAGGAATGATGTTCATAGTATACAAGAAATGAAGAACGTGATATGTAAAGAGTTCAAGACTAAAGATTTGGATAAGCACAAATATTTTTTAGGTATAGAAGTCCTTCAATCAAATCATGGAATAGTATTGTCAAAAATAAAATATGTATTAGATCTTCTTGAAGAAATAGGAATGAAGGGCTATAGACCAGTTGATACACCTGTGGATGCAAATGAAAAACTGTGTGCCACAACTGGAGAAGATATTGACACTGGCAAATTTCAAAGACTTATGGGAAAATTGATCTATCTCACTGTAACCAGGTCAGATATATCATATGTTGTGAGTGTGGTAAGTCAATTCATGCACAAACCACAAATTACTCACTGGCAAGCGTTGGAGAGAATACTACGATACTTAAAAGGTGCTCCAAGAAGAGGATTGCTATATAAACATGATCACTTCAATATAGAAGGCTTCTCAGATGCAGATTGGGCTGGATCACCTGATGTTTGAAAATCTACGTCAGGGTATTGTACCCTTGTTTGGAGGAACTTGGTCACATCGAGTGATGCAAAACCAGTGAGTACTCCTTTGGCTTCACTTTAGGCTTTCTAAGGAGTAGTCACCTTCTACAGAGCAAGAGCAAGTGCCTTAAACTTCTACTATTGGTAGTCGCATGTATGCCATGGTGTACACTAGAATAGACATATCTCATGTAGTGGGAGTTGTGGATTAATCTAGGTAAACAACATTTGGAAGCAGTGAAGTGGATTCTCAGGTATTTGATAGGCACTGTAGACTCAACCTTATGTTTTAGAAAGTTAGACTTGGGATTACAAGGTTATGTAGATACTGACATGGCAGGATACATTGATGGCAGGAAGAGTACCACTGGATATGTATACACATTGGGTGCTATAACAATTAGCTAGGTCTCTAAGTTGTAGAAGATGGTTGCTCTTTCCACTACTGAGACAGAATATGTCATTGTGGTCGAAGCCATCAAAGAGATGGTATGGTTCCAGTCTTTTTGGGAAGAATTAGGTCTCAAGCATGCGAAGAATGTGTTGTATTGTGACAGTCAGAGTGTTATTCATTTAGCAAAGAACCTTGTTTATCATGCCAGAATAAAGCACATACAAGTGTGTTCCCACTTCATTAGATTGGCTCTTGAGGATGGAGTATTAGCACTTGATAAGACTCAAGGGAGTCAGAATCCAGCTGATATGTTGACAAAGACCATAACAATTGAGAAACTAATGTCGTGTGCAACTTCAGTTGGACTTCTCTCTAAGGATTGAGAAGTTGTCGTCGTTGTAGAAGAGATATTAATGATGGATTAGTATCCTAGTGGGAGATTGTTTAAGTTGTGGAGCCTAATTAACACCTTACACTCAGTTGCAGTTCATGATATATTGACTACTCACTAAGGGTAGTTTGGGGATTTCACACTTGTAATCCGGTTGCCTAATTTTTCCTTTATATTTGGGTGCACCGTTGTTAAGGTTTTATTATCACCGAGAAGAAGTTGGAGTTGCAGCCTGAGAGAGGTTAGAGAAAACACCTATAAGTGTGTGCGATCTCTCTTGGAAATTATTTCATCTTCATAGTTGATCACTGTAGGAGCAGAAGATAGGATGTAGTCTCACTTTGATGCGAACCAGTATAAATCTTGTTTTCTTGTTCTCATGCTTGCATTTTCCTTTTTTTGCGATTATTATTATTATTGCTCTCATTAGTTTGGAATTAGGGTGTTTAATTCCTAACATTGGACACACTCATATCCTCTATAGGTAGTGCGTTTATAGGCATTGCTCAAAAGTGTAGTAATAAACTCTTTCATCACGTTGTACCAACGTAGGGCACTGACTCTCAAATGGTAGGAGTAAAAAGGCCAAATACAAGGAGTAAAGGGTAATCACCAGAAGATAATATTGGTGCCACCATTTTCTTTCTTCTTCATCAAAATAACCAATGTTGACAATAGTTAGCAACCTAGGAGTCCTTCAATAATAATGTCTTAGTCAAAGAGACATAATAGCAGTATTGGTAATGAGACAATGCCCAAATAACACGTACCAAATATGCAGTTATATAGCAGCGGATAACCAATAGGTAGTAAAATTCCTTGAGAGCAATAAGGACACATAAGATAGTCTATGACCAGTTCATCCTTGATTAGAGAAGCTATGAAATAAGTAACAAGCTGAGGATAATCCAAGGTAATAATCGAGGGTAATAATCAAGTTGGAGTCAAGACGGTAGCTGATAGCAGATAGTAGCTTTGACAGTGAGTGAGGGAGTCAAGCTTAGTAATAGACTACCAATAATAAGTTCAACCAAGTGTTGTTCGATAGTCAATAAATCAAAAAATCTCCAATGTGCTCATCTTTTATCCTTCTCCTTCTATTCTCCCCCTCAAGCTGAAAGATAATATCAATGATCCCAACTTGAAGTCAACAAATATTTTGCAAGCTCAAGTGCTAATTTACCTATGGTATGATCAAGTAAAAGAAGGCTAGTATCAACAATTTCACTAGCTCGAATATTGTAAATCATGTACGTCAAGCTGAGCCAAATATTTCAATATTTTCTTGCCATAATGTTTTAGGCAAAGATACCAAATCAAATTCTTTGTAATCTTTCAAAATACAAAAAATTCCCACAAAATTCGTGGCTGCTATTTTTTTCTAAATAAGGTAGTTTCCTCCTTCAATTGGTGCCAAATTATCAATTAAAGAAGACACCTTTCCTTACCTTTTTTTCTTGAAATCTTTAGGCAAGGCAATCTTTGACAAATAAATCAAGGAAAAATTCTTAAAATAAGATGATCTTCTCAAAAAAATTTCCAGATATTGTTAGTTAAAAAAATAAATTTTACAAGGGTAGATCATGAGATACTTTCATGGTATTTTTGATCAATAACAGCAACTCAAAAAGTTAAGAAAAAAATTAGGCTTAAATCTGGATCTTCACATGCAACAGTATACTAGCATGACTTTTGATTCTTCCAATGAGAATATCTCCTTAAATATAGATCAGATTGACATGATATTTTATCCTTATGAAACTAGACTTAAATAAATTTCAATAAAGTATAAATTTACTTAATAAAATATACTTATATTCAGATAAATAATCTGATAGATTTTGGACTCTGTATTTTGGTAGAACTAAGTACTCTTTCTTCTTTGGCCAGCATTACCATTGACTCTTCCGAGATTGACATCTCCATCTAAAAAACTCAGAATGAGAATTTGTTGAATATGTAATAAAATTTACTTACAAATATTTCTTTTGATATATAATTATCCATATAAAGTCTCCTTCTTGATGGCATAAAACATCTCGAAAGTTGAAGCTTTCAACTGCAGCACGAAACTTTTCTATTGCTTTACCTTTTCTACTTTAGATGTCAATTTCTCTTTCTAAAAATATATGATTTCAAAGATTCTTTTTGAGTTGGAAACTAGACCTCAAATATCTTTCCAACGGTATATATGTTGATATATAAAAAATAATGCAAGAGAGTACATCTAATCAAATATTGAAATTGAGAAACTCCTCTTTTTTTAATTTTTCTTTTCCTTGTTCTTCTCTGTCTTCTTTTCCTTTTTTATCTTAGATCATTACCCGCTCATATACCATATTGAAAGTTAATATTCCATGATGTATAATGAAAGTAGAAGAGGATTAAGCGGTGAGAAGAAGAAGGAGAGTTGTGGAAAGAAGGTTTAGGAAGCGAAGAAGAAGAGTGACAAATTTGGAGATAAGAGGAGGAAGATTAGGGTAATGGACTTTTTTCAAACCCTCCCCCTTAAGTTGTACTTATCGATATCAAAAGTACTAATATTACAAGAATACCCTTCACCCCTAGTAAGAGTAAATAAGAGACATAAATGATAAACTAATTACATTAGTGCCATCTTTAGGAGATGACTCTTTATTTACCTTCATGCCACCACTATGTGGGTCTTCTCCTTGGTCTGGGGGCATGAGCCCATCTTCCACACACTCTGATGTGTGGGTCTTCCTTCGTCTTATGGGCTTGAGCACATATTCTAACAAACTTGGATGTGTGGGCCTTCCTTGGTCATGTGGGCTTCGGCCCATCTTTCAACACTCTTACTCAAGCTAGGGGAGAGAGAACATTATAAACTCCTAGCTTGCTGGAAATGGTATATAGGATATTCCCATATAAAATGGCAGTCCACCATATCTTCCACCAAATTTGTTATATTTCATGTTTTCCATTACACGCCTAAGTTATAGTTTTAATTTGAACTTCTCAATTAATTCATCCCACCCTCCCCCCCCCCCCTAACCCCCCCTCTCTCAGATACATGGGCCAACACTTTGACTTCTTGTTATATCTATGCTCTTCTTTTAAAATGCAAGTATATCACATGATAGCTTGTTATATCATTTGCTTCCTTCAAGGCACTAAGCTCCTATTTGAGCTTTGAAATCTAATGTCTTGGAGCATTGCATTTTTTTCTTATATATATATGTAGAGTATGAATTGCTTTTTTCAAAACTAATTGAAGCTCATTTTCATAGTCCGAGTCAGTTACATCTTTCAAAGTTTTAGACTCATCATCATCTTCATATGAGTCCAACATCGCTCTCTTCTTCCTCGGAGTGGCTTGACTCAACTTCCATAGCATCCCAAGCTGAGGTCAAGACTTTCTTCTTTCTATGTTTAGGATCTTTGCTTGAGGATGGGATTCTTCATTCTAAGTTTGGGTATTCGTTCCTTCTATGCCCTGGTTTGCCACAGTTAGAAGGCACCACCTGAAGGGGTGGCCTAGCTGGTAAATAAAGGAAGATCTCACCCACATCTCGGGGTGGCAAAGAAGTAAATAAGGATGAATTCCGTAAGGATGGCATAAGGGTGTAATTATGTAAGTTGATGTCTGTCCACTTATGTCTTTTCTTTCTTAAAGCATGTCACCCTAAGGGTATTGTAGTCATTGTAAACATCATTCCACAAATATAAATAGGAGCCTCAAACCATGGGGAAGAGCATCAAGCCTCTACCTTTCTCACTCACATCCCTAACCTATTTTCTCCTATCCCATGAGTTCTCTCTTTCTCTTTCTCTTTCTCTACTAGTTGTCCCTCTCTTGTTGCTCTCTTCTTCTTTCTTCTTCCTTTATTCTCGTCTTATTCCTCCTCTCTTTATCCACTAAATTCATCGAGGCTTCCCACTATGAAATCCTAAATTCTACATGGTATCAGAAAAATGGTTTCAGGATGCCAAGTCCCTCGATTAAGGTGTTAATTAAACAAGTTTATGAAGTTTCGATTGAAGCAAAGTTGAACTACTCATGGTCATTCAAAATAAGTACTCTTCGACTTTTTTTTAGATGATTATTGATGATTAATCTCGTAAAGAAGGTTATAAAATGAGTATTTTCTTCTTATTTTCATTAATATTAAGTGTTGCCACTTTGACTGAATTAACATAAGGTTTTTTTATTCACTTTCCTCTCATTCAAGCAAGTTTTGGCTAAGGAGCAGTTTTTTATATCTTAAAGTTGTACTTGATCCTTGAAAGATAATTTGAATAAAGCCTAGTTGATTATCTACTAAAATCATGATTTATTGTGCTTAATACCATGATTAAAATTCGTTGAACAGCCCCTAGAAGACTTCTTCTCTTGGCTGTTTTGTGTGGCTTTCCTCTATTGACGATTTCTTGGTTGACGCAAGGAATGGAGGATTTTTTTTTTCATTTTAAAGTTGCGGAATTCAGTAGCATTTAGCTACTTCTAATTTGGATTATATTCTGAGATTTCATTCCGTAAATAGTCAAGAGTTAAAGGAAAGTCAAAAGGCTGAGATTTTTTATATGCATTTAAGAAGGAAAGTTTCCTCATTTGGAATTTGGCCTGATTTTAAGTGAGATTTGGTGATTTGATTTGATCATATTTTGCCTTTGAAAATTATTTCTTGATTAAAAATGTTACGAGAATCTTTCTAGATTGCATGGGCCAGCATGTCGAGGATTTATTCCTATTTAAGTTCATGCATAATGTTAGGTTTTGGAGCTTAATCAACGCCCTATGCTAAGTCAGTATGTGGATTAACCTTTGCGGTTAGGTCACTGTGGGAATTGGAAGGTGGGCAGGGAATGGAACCCCTACCAGGTCCACGATATATTGCCCATATTTTCATTAAAGGTAGTTTGGGGATTTCATACTTATAATCTGGTTGCCCTAAGTTTCTCTTTATATATTGTGGAAGGGGGTGGCGTTGTTAGGGTTTTATCGCCCGGAGTAAGGTCATCAATTGGCGGGCACGAAGAGGCTAGAGAAAAACCACCTATAAGTGTGTGCGCTTTCTCTTGTAAATTATTTCATCTTCATAATGGATTAGTGTAGCAGCGGAAGACAAGACGTAGTCTCATCTTGAGGCAAACCTATATAAATCTTGTTTTGTTCTCTTGCTTGCTTTTTCCTTCTTCCGCGATTATTATTATTGCTCTCATTAGTTTGTAATTAGGGCATTTAATTCCTAACAAGTAGTATCAGAGCTTTGGTTTGTGATTGAAAGCAATGGCTGGCGAAGAAGGATCGGCACTTGGAATCCACAAGTTCGATAGTATGGATTTTGCATTCTGGAGGATGCAGATCAAAGATTATCTGTACAGTAAAAAGTTCCATGTACCACTTCTAGATATGGAACCAGAAGGTATGAAAGATGATGAGTGGAATCTCCTCAATAGAAAGGTGTTAGGAGTAGTCCGGTTAACACTGTCAAATAACATTTCTCACAACATGGCGTCTGAAAAAACCACAATGGGGATGATGAAGATTCTATCCGACGTGTATAAGAAGCCTTCTGAAAATAATATGGTACATCTCATAAAAAAACTCGTCAATTTAAAGATGACAAAAAATACATCAGTGGCATCGTATTTAAATGAGTTTAGAAAATTTTTCAATCAATTGACCTCCATTCAAATTAAATTTGATGATGAGGTTCGTGCTTTAATTCTTTTGGTATCTCTACCAAATCTTTGGGAGCCTACCAGGGTTGCGTCAGGCAACTCTGTAGGCAATGGGAAGTTGATCTTTAATGATGTTTGGGATACAATTCTCACGTAGGAAGTGTTATGGTCCCGAGTCATAGATCATGTAACACAGCGCTAAGAAGAGGGATCCATAGTGGATGGTGCGATTGGGGCTTTGTCTAATTTTTTTGGGCGCCCAATGATGAAAGATGAGAATCCAAATTCATTTAAGAGAAAGAGTACCTTGGTTTCATTTCAAGAGAACGTCGATCCATGGGTTCATTAGAAAAGAACTCCGATCCCCGGGTTCATTAGAGGAGAACGTCGATCCTGGTTTTTGAGAATTCAAGTCTTCCCTTTCTCATTTCCTTTCCCTTTAAAGTAGGGCTCATGAATACAAGAGTTCATGAGGAAGAAATCACAGTTATGCCATTGCAGCTACACTTGATAATAAATTGAAATAAAAGTAAATAACTCAATGACTCAGCCACGACGCCTCTGAATGACTCAGCCTGCTATTGAGTCCACAATATTTTCCCCCCTTGGAGAAAGAGATTGTCCTCAAGCTCGAAATTAGGGTAGACTTGCCTGAAGTTTTCCAAGCATTCCCAAGTAGCTGGTGGTGGTTCTGTATCAGTCCACTGGACTAGAATCTCCCAGTGGTCAGTAAGAAGTCAGGCACACAACACATAGGTTGGAGAAAGGATAACTTGTCTGTCGTTGACCGGAGGGAGAAAAGGAGTTGGAGGAGGATTTGCGCCCTTAAATGGTTTAAGGAGAGAGACATGAAATAGAGCATGAAGCTTGGCATTGGCTAGAAGTTGTAGCTAATAGGCAACCTGTCCAATTTGCTTTAAGATAGAGAATGTGCCAAAGTACTTGGGGGAGAGTTTATGGTGTTGCTGGCCAGCAAGGGAGTGTTGTCGGTGAGGTTGCAGCCGTAGCCATACGTAGTCACCTGCATTTTAAGTGATGTCCTTGTGACCTTTGTCACATAACTCCTTCATTTGAGCTTGGGCTTTCTGGAGACAAGCACTAATACCTTGTAATATCTGGTCATGGTCAAGGAGGACCTGATCAATTGCTTCAACTCTGGTGGAGCCTGGAGCATAAGAGAGGAGGTGGGGTGGATCTCTGCCATAAAGAACTCAGAATGGAGTAGCTTGCATGGTTGTATGGAATGATGTGTTATAGCAATACTCTGCCCATGGTAGCCATTCAACTCATCATTTAGGTCGATCGCCTACAAAGCACCGTAAGTACATCTCCAGTGTGCAGTTAACTACCTTGGTTTGGCCGCCAGTAAGGATGATAGGAGGAGGAGAAGTTCAGCTTGATGCCACACAGTCGAAAAGGTTCCCTCCAGAAATAGATGGTAAAGACCGCATCCCGATCACTGACAATTGATTCCAAAATCCCGTGCAAATGTACAGTATTCTCGAGGAAGACCTGCGCCACTCTTGAGGCCGTATAGGGGTGTGCCGTTGGAATAAAGTGAGCATACTTGGAGAAGCGATCAACCACCACCGAGAGGTTGGAAGACTCCTACTGGACTCAAGTGTTCTGCCTAGTTGCACTAATATAGTTGACAGGTTGTCACGTATTCAGCAATGGTTGCCTTCATGCCCTTCCAATAAAAGTCATCCCGAATGCGATGCAATATTTTTTGGACACCTTCGTGGACACTGTCATGGTAGGAAAATAGAATTGCTGCAATCAATAAGGAAGTGTGAGGTAAGTAGATACATTTTTTGTAGAAGATGAGATTGTTTTGGATGGACCACTTAGAGTCCATTGCGCCTTGTGTAATTTGTTTGTGCAGCTCCTGGAGGGCGGAAGTATTCTGAATTTCCTCCTTAACTGAATCTAACAGAAGTAAGCAAGGCTGGCTCACTGCATAGAGGAGTTGTTGATCCTCCAGTTGCCTTGACAAAGCATCTGCCACCTTGTTTAACTTATCGGCTCGATATTCCACAGAAAAGTCAAATCCCATCAACTTACTAAGCCAATGTTGTTGAGGAGAAGTAGTGATGCATTGTTCTAGCAAAAAATTTAGACTATAATGATCTATGTGTGTATGAGAAATGTACGTCCCCACATGTAAGATCGTCAGTGTTGAACAACCTTGGCCAAACCAATCAGTTCCCTTTCATATGTGGCCAATTTATGATGCCTTTCTGCCAACTGTCTGCTGAAAAATGCAATTAGGTGGTTGTTTTGCCGAAGGATGGCCCCAGTGCCCCCACCGGACGCGTCACACTCCACAACAAATAATTCATTGAAATTAGGTAGTTGCAGAACTGGGGCGAATGCGAGTGCTTGTCTGAGAACTTGAAAGGATTGTAATGCCGCTTCACTCCAATTAACGGAATTTTTCTTTAGGTGGCTGGTCAATGGTGCTACCAACTTCTTGTAATTCTTTATGAATTTTCTGTGGTATCCTACTAACCCAAAAAACCCTCTCAAAGCTAAGATAGTCTAAGGTTGTGTCCACTGGGAGATGGGTTGAATCTTTTCTGAGTCCACGGTCACCCCTACATTTGAAATAACATGGCCGAGATAGGCCACTTGGGACTTAGAAAAGGAGCATTTAGATTATTTAAAATAAAGTTGATGTGCTCAGAATAATTGAAATACAATACATAAATTCTCTAAATGCTGGTCCCATGACTTGCTGTAAATTAATATATCATCCAAGAATACTAATACAAATTTTCGAAGATAGTCTCAAAATACCTCATTCATTAATGCCTTGAACATGGAAGGGGCAATGTATTAAACACTTAGCCCATACTTCCCAAAAGACCGACTTGTTAGGCTGCAGAAAGTCCAGCAATTAACCCCAGGACCATAATAATACTCCCACCGTTATGAGCCAACGACCACGGTGACCAACTCTAGCGGCTCACTCTAACGACCCTGACCGCCTTTTTATGCTACACAGGTCTCTAGGTCGCCCCCTCCAAGATTCAAAATCGCAACAGTGGTATAGCTCTAATGCCAAATATTAAGTACCTAGCTAATACTACCCAAAAGACCGGCCTAGTAGGTAGCAGAGAGCAAAGCACTTAACCCCAGGACCATAACCAAGTGTCACTCCATTTGCTTTAATTCATATGGGGACAAAGCGTCTCCAACATTTCTCAAGTCAAGTATTTTATAACATTTATTGATGATTTCAGTCATACCACTTAGTTATTTCTATTTAAAGAGCATTCTAAAATACCATTGATTTTTAAATCGTTTCGTGCTATGGTACTCACTTAGTTTGGTCAAAAAATTCAAATACTTAGGTCGAATAATGCCAAAGAATACATCACCAAAGACCTTGACTCTTTTTGTCAAGAAAATGGCATTATTCATCAAACCTCATGTGCCTACACCCCTCAACAAAATGGTGTATCTGAATGAAAGAATCGTCATATTCTTGAGGTATCTCGTGGTTTACTATATGTCATGAAAGTTCCATATTTATAAGCCGCATGCAATTCTTACCGCATGTTTTATTACAAACCGGTTACCATCTTTCGTTCTTGGTAACAAATCCCCTTACTCTCTATTATTACCTCATGATGATCCTTTTTCACTACCATTGAAAGCTTTTGGGTGTCAATGTTTTGTTCATGTTTCATCCCCAACACATAGTAAACTTGATCCAAAAGCTATCAAGTGTATCTTTCTCGGTTACTCTCGCACCCAAAAGGGTTATGTTTGCTACAATCCCACTCTCCAGCGTTTACTTGTGTCCCAGGATGTCTTATTTTTTTAAGATTTTCCTTATTATTCCGACAATGCTCCTCCAGGTCTATCTTCAGTACCAGGTTCCTCTCGGCCGGTTGTGCCTGTTGCTACAGAAATGACTCTGTCCCCAAAAACATTGGCTGACACCTCACCTACTGAGTTTACAAATCCCCCCAAGGTAAGTCCATCTTATCCAGTTATTTTTGGCCCACAATATGATACTCGTCCTATTGCCCTCTAAAAAGAACCTCAATCATGCACCATGCCCTCAACTTCTCATCCCATTACAAATTTTGTGTCTCATCACTGTTTGTCCCCTGTATGTTGTCAATTTCACTAGGTTATTTCCTCCATGTTTGTACCACAATCCTATCAGGAGCCTCTCAAACATCCAGGGTGGAAGGCGGCAATGGATGAAGAAATGCATGCACTTTATGAAAATCAGACATGGGCTCTAGTCCCATTTCCATCAGAGAAGAAACACATCGGTTGCAAATGAGTGTTTACTGTGAAACACAATCCGGATGGGTCCGTGGCTCAGATGAAGGCTCGCTGCTTTACTAAAGGCTATACACAGTGTTATGGCATTGATTATGAGGAAACCATCTCTCCAGTGGCAAAAATCAACTCAGTACGTGTGTTATTATCTTTGGCAGCTAACTCTTCCTGGCAGGTATAACAACTTGATGTCAAGAATGCCTTTCTGAATGTGGATATCAAAGAGGAAATTTATATGCAACAACCACCAGGGTATGTGGTTGAAGGGGAGACCGTATGTCGACTCAAAAAATCTCTTTATGGTCTGAAACAGTCTCCACATGCATGGTTTAAAAATTTTAGCCAAGCACTCATAATCGTCGGATTTCATAGATGCTCTAGTAATCGATCCATATCTATTAAAGGGCAAGGTGATTTTGGCAGTATACGTTGATGATATCATTATAATTGGTAGTGATCCCGGGGACATCTAGACAACAAAAGAAAGGATGTGCTGAATTCAAGACAAAGGATCTTCACCCTCCCCCCCACCCCCTCAGGTCGACCTTCCTCCCTCTCGGCCTCCCTCTCAACCTCCGTCGTAGTGTACGAGAGGTCGAGCCTCTCGGCCTCCAATCTTCTCTTCGGCATCCTTCTCTTCTCCTCCCCCCCCCCCGGGTCAGCCTTCCTCCCTCTCGACCTCCGTCTCACAGCACGACCAAGGAAATCCCACAAGATGGGCCCAAGCCAATAAAAATAGGACCCACAATGATTACCAAGAGCTGGCATCCTAATCACATCAGTTGGAAGATCAAGAAGGACTCAAAAAAGTATTTTTATCTTAGGGTCACGACCAAGAAGAGTTTTAGTTTAAGTTATATTTGGCTTTTATCAATATTAAGTTACTTGATTATGTTAGGACTTACCTTAAGTGTTAGAATTTGGGTGTAATTGGGACAAGGGTAGTTTTATTGTAATTGGACTCTACTACCTTTCTCTATTATAAATAGAAGTTCATGTACTCTGATTACAACAAGTTATTGATGTCAATGAAGTATTTCACTTTTCCATAAATTCAACATGGTATCAGAGCAGGTTCTGTGAGTTGACTTGGTCAACTCACGAAGGTAATGTGATCCTTTTCTCTAAACTCTAAACCCTAGGTCTAGGTTCATAGTTATTTTTTTCAGTCTCTACACCTTAGAATTGCTTTGCATATTTTACCTCTATATGTAGTTTTTTAATTGAAAAATATATATTGACGGAAATATATTTGCGTCTACTTTCCAAAGAAAACCTGTTTGGTCCAATCGGACTTATGTAAAGAGAGATATTGATGTTTGAATAAGCGAAGGTCAGATTGCAAAAGTGGTTCAAGCAGCAGTAGAAAGCTTCAACTTCTGAGGTATGTTTTGCTATCAAGAACTAGACTTTATATGGATAGATATATATCAAAAGAAATATCTATAAGTCTATTCTTTTACTTATTCAACCAATTTTTTATTTGAGTTATCTACAAAGAGAAATCAATATTTGAAACAGCAAAGGTTAAATTTAAAAAGAGGTTCGAGCAACAGCAGAAAGCCTCAAATTTTGAGATATTTTATGCTATCAAGAAAGAGACTTTATATGGAGAATTAAATATCAAAAGAAATATCTGTAAGTCTATTTTTTTACCTATTCAACCAATTCTCGGTATGATTTTTTTATAAGGATATATTCATCTTGGAAGAGTCAATGGTCATTCTGGAAAAACAGGAGAAACAAAACTTAGTTCAGCCATATGACAGAGACCAAAACCTATCAGATTATTTATCTTCTGATAATTATATTTTATGAATAGAAGTTATACTTGGATGAAAGTTATTTAAGTCTAGTTTCAAAAAGAAAAAATTTCATGTCATTATGATCTATATTGAAAGATATATTCGAATTGGAAGAATCAAAGGTCATGCTGGTATCCTGTTGTATTGAAAAATCCGAATTTATGCCGATTATTTTGTGTCACTATTAGAGTTGATATATCAGGAAAATATCTCACTTCTCCCTGGTTTGAGGGCTTATTTACAAATATCTGTTTTTTGGTATTATTTCTACTTCTATGACATTTGGTTCAAGTTGGGATCATTGTCATTACCTCCCAGCTTGAGGGAGAGAAGTAGAAAAAGAACAAGAAAGAGGTATTTTATTGCTTATGTTGTGGATGTGACCAAAATATTCAAGAAAGGGGGAGCACAAAAGATGAAACTTGTGCATCAAAGAAGAAATTTTTATATTGGATTATTTCATGGGTTCTTTGAAAAAGTTTACTATTTGGTTCATGTTATTATATGTGTTGGAAGATGGTCGTGTTATATTCAGTTGCAGCTATTATGTCTCCTTGGGGACATTATTATTGAATAAGTGGTGGCCTCATGTCATCATTTACTTCATCCCCGTCAAAAAGATGAAAATTATTTGTGGTTGGGAGTCCACGACGGAGTAACTTCTTCCCCGTAAAAAAGATGAAAATTATTTGTGGTTGGAAGTCCATGACGGAGGAACTTCATCCCCATCAAAAAGATGAAAATTATTTTTGGTTGCTAGCCCACAATGGAGGAACTTCATCCCTTTCAAAAAGATGAAAATTTATGTGGTTGGAAGTCCATAACGGATGAACTTATGATTACATCTATGTTATCATCCCCCCCCCCCCCCCCCCCACCCCGTAATGGATTTATGTCTTCTACTACTTGAGAGTCGTTGTCTTGTGGAGGGACACAGTGGTGGACACTTCAGAGCAATGCCGATAGACACACTACCAATAGAAGTGGAGTGTGCCCTACATCAAGCATTAAGAGTGGAGTATGAGGCAATGGCTTACCGGTTAGGAGTGATTTTTACTCTCACTTATAATGTCGCAGGGCCTCATGGAAGGACGCAACAGCGTGAGAGGGAATGTTGGAAGATGAAGGCATATTGGAAGATGTGCCATTTTATAAAAAAATATTTTATACATCATTTGAGCAAGTTGGGAGTTCATGTTGTTCTCTCACCCCCAGCTTGAGGGGGAGTGTTGGAAGATAAGCTCAAGCCCGCATGACCAAGGAAGGCCCACATATCTAAGATTATTATAAGATGGGCCACATGACCAAGGAAGGCCGACAAGATGAGCCCATGCCCATAAGAAGTAGGACCCACAATGATTACCAAGAGCTGGCATCTTTATCACATCAGTTGGATGATCAAGAAGAACTCACAAAAGTATCTTTATCTTAGGGTCACGACCAAGAAGAGTTTTAGCTTAAGTTATATTTGTCTTTTATCAATATTGAGTTACCTAATTATGTTAGGACTTACCTTAAGTGTTAGAGTTTGGGTGTAATTGGGACAAGGGTAGTTTTATTGTAATTGGACTCTACTTCCTCTATTATAAATAGAGGTTCATGTACTCTGATTATAACAAGTTCTTGATGTCAATGAAGTATTTCACTTTTTCATAAATTCAACACGTTGGAGCACCGCCTCTATCGTCGTTGCCCGCTGGCCCGCTGCTGAGGAAGATGACACGGGCCATGAGGAAGACGATGGTCTAATTTTTCCTAAGTTAGGAAAAATTAAACCTTCGTCATAAAAATAATAATTTATAATTTTTATTCATAAAATAATTATTTTTATTTATTTAATCTATTTATTTATAATTACTATATTAAATTAGTGATTTAATAGTCATAATTAAAATATTTTAAAAATAAATATTTCATAAATTATTTTGGTTTAATTATCCCATTGCTATAATTAATTAAACCAATGGTTTTAAATTTTATGACAATATATTATTAATTAATAATACATAAAAATATATATTATGTTATTGATAAATATATTTATTTATTTATTATATTAATGTGTTTATTATTGTATCAAATTAGTGGTTTTTGTTGGAAGATAAGCTCAAGCCCATACACACCAAGGCCCACATATCTAAAATTATTATAAGATGGGACACACGACCAAGGAAGGCCCACAAGATGGGCCCAAGCCCATAAGAAGTAGGACCCACAATGATTACCATGAGTTGGCATCCTTATCACATCAGTTGGAAGATCAAGAAAGACTCAAGAAAGTATCTTTATCTAATGGTCACGTCCTAGAGGAGTTTTAGTTTGATTTAGGTTTGTCTTTTATCTATATTGAGTTATTTAATTATGCTGGGACTTATCTTTAAGTGATAGAGTTTTGGTGTAATTGGGATAAGGGTGGTTTTTATTGTGATTACTACCTTCCTCTATTATAAATAGAGGTTCATTTACTCTGATTACAACAAGTTATTTTACTTTTCAGAATATTCAACATGGTATCAGAGCAGGTTCTATGAGTTGACTTGGTCAACTCAAGAAAGTAATCTGATCTTTTTATCTAAACCCTAAACCCTAAGTCTAGGTTCATAGTTATTTTTTTTAGTCCCTACACCGTAGTTTTTTATAATAAAAAATATATATTGACGGAAATATATTTGAGTCTACTTTCCAAAGAAAACTTATTGGTTCCAATCGGAGTTATCTAAAGAGAGATATCGGTATTTTAATGAGTGAAGGTCATATTGCAAAAAGCTTCGAGTAGCAGCAGCAATCTTCCAATTCCGAGGTATTTTTTGCTATCAAGAACTAGAGTTTATATTGAGAAATATATATCAAAAGAAATATCTGTAAGTCTATTCTTTTACCTAATCAACTAATTTTTTATATGAGTTATCTACAAAGAGAAATCGATATTTGAAATAGAAAAGGTCAGATTGAAAAAGAGGTTCGAACAGCAGCAGAAAGCATAAAATTCCTAAGTAGTTTATGTTATCAATTAAGAGACTTTATATGGATAATTATATATCAAAAGAAAGATACATAAGTCTATTTTCTTACCTATTCAACCAATTATTCCTATGATATTTTTATAAGGAGATATTGATCTTGGAATAGTCAATGGTCGTTGTGGAAAAACAGGATAAACATAACTTAGTTTAGCCAGATGACAAAGACCGAAATATATCAGATTATTTATCTTCTGATAATTATATTTTATGAAGTTATGTTATAATTGGATGAAAAGTATTTAATTTTACTTTCATAAGGAGAAAATTTTATGTCAATTTGATCTATATTTAAAGATATATTCGCATTGGAAGGATCAAAGGTCATGCTGGTATTCTGTTGTATTCAAAAATCTGAATTTATGCCCATTGTTTTGCATCACTTTTTGATTTGATATATCAGAAAATATCTCACTTCTCCCTGGTTTAAGGGTTTATTTATACATCTCTGCTATTTGGGCTTATGGCTACATCTATGATATTTGGTTCAAGCTGGGATCACTGCCATTACCTCCCAGCTTGAGAGGGAGAAGTACAAGAAGTACAAGAAAGAGGTATTTTATTTCATATGCTGTGAATAAGTTTATGTGAACAAAATATTCAAGAAAAGGGGAGCACAAAAGATGAAGCTTGTGCATCTAAGAAGAAATTTTTATATCATATTATTTCATGGGTTCTTTTACAAAGTTTATTATTTGGTTCATGTTATATGTGTTGGAAGATGGTCGTATTATATTCAGTTGCAGCTATTATGTCTCTTTGGTGACATTATTATTGAAGAAGAGGTGGCCTCATGTCATCATTTATCTTACCCCATCAAAAAGATCAAAATTATTTGTGGTTGGGAGTCCATGACGGAGGAACTTCATCCCCATCAAAAAGATCAAAATTATTTGTGGTTAGAAGTCCATGATGGAGGAACTTCATCCCTGTCAAAAAGATCAAAATTATTTGTGGTTGGAAGTCTATGACAGAGGAACTTATTATTACATCTACGTTATCCCCCCCCCCCTGTACTGGCTTTTATGGCTCCTACCACTTGAGAGTCGTTGTCCTGTGGAGGGACACGGTGGTGGACACTTCAGAGCAATGCCGATAGACACACTACTGATAGAAGATGGAGTGTGTTTTACATCCAGCATTAGGACTGGAGTATGAAGCAATGGCTTACCGACTAGGAGTGATTTTTAGTCTCACTTATGCCACAGGGCCTCATGGAAGGATGCAACAGCGTGAGGGGGAGTATTAGAAGATGTGCTAATTTATACAAAAATATTCTATACATCATTTGCAGCAAGTTGGGAGTTCATGTTGTTCTCTCACCCCCCCCCCCCCCCCCCCCCCCCCCCCCCCCCCCCCCCCCCCCCCATCTTGAGGGAGTTGGAAGATAAGCTCAAGCCCACACAACCAATGAAGGCCCACATATCTAAGATTATTATAAGATGAGACACACGACCAAGGGAAGCCCACAAGATGGGCCCAAGCCCATAAGAAGTAGGACCCACAATGATTACCATGAGCGGGCATCCTTATGACATAAGTTGGAAGATCAAGAAAGACTCAAAAAAGTATCTTTATCTAATGGTCACGTCCTAGAAGGGTTTTAGTTTGAGTTAGGTTTGTCTTTTATTTATATTGACTTATTTAATTATGCTAGGAATTATCTTTAAGTGATTGAGTTTGGGTGTAATTGGGACAACGGTGGTTTTATTGTAATTGGAGTCTACTACCTTCTTCTATTATAAATAAAGGTTCATGTACTCTGATTACAACAAGTTATTGATGTCAATGAAGTATTTCATTTTTCCATAAATTCAACAGTTTTTAATGTTAAAGCATATCTTATGTTATTAAAAAATAATTTATTTATTTATTATATTCGCTTATGTTATTTTTAATTTTTATTTATTTATTTTTTATAATTTATTCTATTCACACGTAATTATTGTATTAATTTATAATAAACTATAATCATTAAGTAATATAATATTTTTTTATTAATTAGGATATTAATATATTCTAATACTACACGTTAAATCACTTATAAGTGTAGTAACCATGTTTATTTGGCTAATTATCTATTTAGATATATGTTCTATTTAAGTATATTATAAAAGGTTACTCATTCTCTTGTTTATATCATACTTTTCATTTGGGGGCATTAACACTGGAATCTACTTTCTAGTGAACTTAAACTCGTCTACACTAAGGATGAGTTGAAGTTGAATCAATTCATTTAAAATGAATTGAATTCTTCACTTCATTCCTATATTCTATATGGTATCAGAGCTTCCGATCGATTAATCAGAACCAGTCTGTTGTCACTGGAAATCCTTATTGGAAGCAGCCTCCGTAGCTATAGCCCACTACCACCGCCCAAATCTAGTATTTTCTCCTCCCTTTCTCCATGCAATCTCGTCGGAGGTATAATTGAAAAAAAAAAAAAAATTGTGAGCCTTCACAGTGCAGCCTGACTCAGTGCCAACCCCTCTCCTCCTACCGCTTCCTTCGCTCTGCCACCCGTCACCATCAAGTCGCACCTCCATCGTAACCATCACTGTTACCCTACCGCCTGTTGCCCGTTGCCAGCAACTTCCACGCAAAGAAGAGCTCATCTCTCCCACCGATGTTGCCCGACATCCTCATCGCTAACTCCCCGTTGCCACCATTGTCCATCATTTTCACTACCACTACCGCTGCCACCACCATCCGCTCAACCGAAAACCATGCTTGCCGGTGCCACAAGACAAAACCCCCCATGCTTCCTTCAGTCTCCTCTCTTCGCGGTTCAGTCTTGCCGGTGCCATCATGGTTGTTCCATCTCGCTGATGTCATAATCGTCGATGCTCTCCTCTCCGTCATAGCCGTTCGTCCCCCCCGGCCACAGTGTCGAACGCCCCAGCCAGTCGGCACCGCACAGAACCCCCCGCTCTTCCTTCTCTCTTCTCTCGTCGCCAATTTACCACCGAAATCGGTCGACCCCGATGCTACCTGCTGCTCGCTGTCACCGCCGTTCGTCCCTCAGGCCACAAGACCGACCGCCCCAAGCCTGTTGGCGCTGCCCCCCCACACCACCCCACCCACCGTCTCCACAGCATGAGACGACCTAAGTTAAGGGGGGAAAATTATTTCCCCCCATTGGACATGTCAACCCGTGCACGTAAATGCGCCGCGTGTGAATTCGCACATGGGCTTCCACACGTGTGAGTTTCGCACATGTGGCATTTTTTTATTATTAAAAAAACTCAATCAAGAACCTCTTCATCCTATCCGGACAATGTGATTCCATCCGCCCCAACCGCCTCCAGTGCCGCTGCTCTACCACTTGACGATGAAATTCCGTCCGCACCAGTTGCATCCAGCCGCTGCTCTGCCACCTGACAATGAAATTTTGTCCGCCCTAGTCGCCTCCTGTGCCGCTGCTCTGCCACCTAACGATGAAATTCCATCCGCACCAGCCGCCTCTAGTGCTGCTGATCTGCCACCTGACGATGAAATTCCGTCTGCACCAGCCGCCTCTAGTGTTGCTTTCTCCAAACCACTTCCAAGAACATTCTTTTTGAAGATCAAGATTGGACTCTCCTATCGGAGCTCCATCTTGCAGGGGCATGATAGAGATAGATATAAACATAGTGATAGATATAAAGATAATGATAGAGATAAAGATAACTAGTGTTTGAATTAGAGATAGACTCAAATTGTAAAGTCATAATCACCTACAATCTCTTTGTGTAATTCTATAAATAGTTTGCACCTGATCAATAATAATCACGGCAATGTTATTCTTCGTTCCTATATTCTATAATCAGAAAGTCCTGTTGTTTCTCCGACATATTACTCTAAAAGATGTCTCTTCTACTGGATCGTTTTGCTGCCACTAGAAACCAAGCCGCACCATTCTGCCAAGTTTTTTTTTTCTATTGTTCAGCTCTGTTCGGCACCGTGAGAAGTTGGTCGAAGACGACAACTTCTCACGGCTAAGGAAGTCACCGAGTGTTGCTCTATTGATGTTTAAAATCCAAGATTTCTTTCCGTAGTTTCCGTTCTGGAGATGGAAGACAACTGCCGAGCTTCCCAAGCGCCAACACTGAGTTACCATTTCTGAGCTCTATTTTCGCCACCTTCAACAACGAGGAAAATGATATTGTTGCCGTATGCGGGGAAGATCATATTTGTGGAAGGTCTCTTCTGGAGTGACGTATTCTCGGAAAGTCCTCTCTGTTCGGAAGCGTGATGTGTTGTCAAAAAATTTCCTCCCGAAGAGCTTTGGTTTTCTGCTCTGTTAGGCCGAGAGGAAGAAGAAGATACGAAAGATTTAATGTTTCCTAAGTTAGGAAACGTATTAAATCCGAGTCGAGCGCCTCCTTCAACCCGGACCGGACCGGGTCAACCCAACAACCCAGCAACCCGAGGTTGCCTTCTAGCTGCTGTTGAGTAACACCAGTCTACGGAGTCAACCCAGACCAACTTCGTCTGGGTCAACCTGACTTAGGCCACTTATTTTTTGCCTCGGTATACGTGTCTGAACCAAAGCTTATACATATTTCTATAGCAACTCGGATATATTTATCTATTATTTGACTCGACGTGACTCGATAATTTTTATCTGGCTGGATTATTATTTTTGAAGAATTGATAGATTATTCCTTAGTCGGCATATTATTTGATACCCATTTAAGGTGTTATTTAGCCCTTAATAAGACTTTATAATTATTGAATTGATTTTTAAGCTAAAAAAAAACCTGCAAATTTTTTTGCCTAATAAATTCTCATTATGGAGAATGGCAGAATTTATTTTTGCAACTTTGTCTTCAGTTGGAAAAAAATTTCACCACCTTAAATGGAAGGTTCACTGCATAATTGGCAGCCCAATATCATTAAAGGCATTTTTCTAATCCCACCTCCAAATCCATGGAATGGAGAATTGAATATATAACAAGAACGTATTTGCTCATGCGTGATTTCCACAGGAGGCCCAAATTTGGCGCACCAATTAAATACACAATTTGGTAGAGGTAAGGAGTTCTTAAAGGCTTCATTGCCCCAGGTTATAAACAAAGACTGCTTGTGTGTGGAATTTTGATAATAAAAACTATTAGACCAGACTTCTATATAATCCCAATAATTATATTTCTTTTCCATAGGAAGTGATTTAGCCCTTGCTAATTCAATTGGTCTTATATTGAAAGATGTGTAAATTTTTGTATAGTACATATACTATAGCCTATGGGCTGTCCCATTTCTTGGGATTGGTTGGTGTATGATTCACTGAAACATAATTGGAATTAACGAGGATAGCTTCATAAGTACACCACCTTTTTCTCGATCAAATGGGGCAAAAAGCTTCACCAAGCCATTTACCCATCATCTACCAGGAATAATGGGTGCCATCTAATTCCTCTTTATTGAGGACCAAAGTTTCTTTTGTTTTGGGAAGAGTTATGAACTTTGGGTCATTTTCTAACGCCTCCATATATGATAGTGGCATTTTTTTCTTTGCCTTTATTTTTAGAGGAATTCCTCTACCATGGCCTTGGCTTTTGTCATGTTTCTTCCTCCCTTGATTGAGAGGAATGAACCCCTAGTGGGGTTGTTCATGATGTTGAGAACCCTGTATAAATTTAAGGGTTCGGAAATTAGGAAAAGAGTTATTTCCCCCTTTAATATGTTCAATCTCAAAATCAAAGGCGCTTAATTCCTCTGCCCATCTTACAAAAATTTGCTTAGAGGCTAAATTTTTTACATCCTTTTTAAGGATTTGCTTAGCAACAAAATAACTAATTTAAGTAAAAATTATTGATTTAATAAATCATCTTGAATTTTTGTAAATGCATAGAATTTCTTGTTTCACAGTAGAATAATTTAACAATGCATTTTTCCATGTTCCCAAAGTAGATCTTACAAGTTCTTCATTTTGAGTTTCTGGATTAAGTTGCTTAATTATGCCACCATTACCTTTATGGGAGACATCGGTTTTGAAAATCTTTTTATATGTAGGGTTTGCCAGGTTAAGACAAAGAGAGTTGTCTAACCTTGGCTTTTATACCTCTAATTGCTTGGGTATGCAAGTCAGTCCAAGGTTCAGGTTTCTTCCTAAGTCTTTTGTACAAGATTTCTTATTCCTGAGCAATATTGAGATAATAATCCGCAATATAATGTAAGTTTCCTAAAAAACTTTGAAGATGGCTTTTGTCTCTAATTTCATTATGAAATTTAGAAGCAAATTCTATTATTCTTTCAATAGGGATAATTTTTCCCTTGAGAATATTATGACCTAAGAATCTTATTGATGTTTTAAAAAGCTTCATTTTGGGGGCTGAAATCACTAACCAATGTTGTTTAATAATATTTTTAAAAATATTCAAGTGTTTATTATGCGAATATATTGATTAAGAATATACTAGAATATAAACAATTATGAAATCTGAATAATTTGTAAAAACATCATTCATGATATTTTAAAATTCTGAAGGTGCATTCTTCATACCCAATGGCTTAACCCTCCACTCAAAATGTTCAAATGGGACAGTGAAGGTTGTTTTATATTTGTCCTTCTCATCAATCTGGATATGCCAATATCCAGGTTTAAGATCAAATTTTAAGAATAATGTTTGTGAATGAAGTCGATCCAGAAAATAGTTTTTGTTTTGGACTGGATATCTTATCCATTTTAAAGTGTCATTAAGCAGCTTAGTTTACTACAAGCCTTAGAACTCTTCTTTCCCTTTCTGCATTTTTATTAACATAAAAAACAGTGCAACTCCATGGGGAGTAGGATTTTATAATTAATTTTTTATTCAATAAATTCTGCATTTCCTTTTTACAAAGTTCTAAATATTCTTTTTTCATTTGACCAGGTCTTGCCTTAGTCAAAAAATTTCTTTCTTCAAAAACTTCTATGTACGTAAAGTGACAATATGTTTTTTTCCCAAAAAGCATTGGGAATGATTTCTTGGGAGAAAGTTTTATGAAAAGTTTTAATTTTCTCTTTAATTTTTGGGGATTCCAATTTTTTTCTAAAGTTAAGAACATGACTTCTTTTCAAATAAAATTTATTTATTTTTCCTTAGAATTGTTTGACTCTCTTATCTCATTTATAAATCTCATTTTTGGTTTAGATTCAAATTAGAAAAAGATTGGTTTATGATTTACTTCACCAAAGATTCCTCACTTGTCTATGCCTTTAATAGGAATAATTTTCTCAAAAAAAAAAAAAAGAGTGCCTAATATGACTTGTTGGGTCATATTTTTTACTAATAAAAAATAGTTAATATACACTAATCTTTGTTGCAGATTGCTGCATTATTTAATTTGTATTTTACTTTCATCTTTTGATCACTAGCATTTGCTAGGTTTTGAGAGTTTTTCTCAAAGTATTGAGTAGGAATTAATCCTTCCTGAAAGTAGTTTAAATTTGCACCATTATCAATAAGAGGTGTCAGATTTTCTATGACATAATCTTGGTCAATTATAAGACTTATCTTAGTATGCCACTTTTGATGAGTGACTTTGGTGATGAAAAGAATTGTATGTTTCTTCTATAGGCATGTCTGCTATTTTCTTCCCAATTTTATTATATAGGGATTTTAATTGAGTGAGTTCCTTTTTAATCTCACTAATCTCTCGTTGAAGTTCTTTAAGAGAGATAGGTGTCGTTGTTTCTTTAGAGTAAGGTTGGATTCCTCGAATTAGCTTCTTACTTTTCTCCAAATATTCTTCTATTAAATTTTTTTATTAGAGGATCATCTTCTTTATCGATATCCTCTAAGACTTCTTTTTGTTAGTTATAACATTTAATGAATTTATTTGTGCAACAAAATTTAAGTAATTAGTTTTTTAACAACTCCATTCTTTTCTATCTTCTAATTCACTAGTTGAGGAATAATATACTCCATCATCCTTGAATTCAAAGTTTAATAAAATTTTAGCTAATTACAATTTTTAATCCTTCAATTTCTCGTTGATTTAATTTTTCTTTTGTTTTGCACTTATTTGAATAGTGGCCAAATTTGCCACATTGGCTATCAACCTTTTGTCTATTTTCATTTTGCTATGAAGTTTATTGAGGTAATTCTCAATTAATTATTGTTTTATTAAGGGATCATCTTCTTCATCTATTTTTTCAAGTTGATCTCTTTATTTTTTTTGTAAGAACATTAATTCCTGATTGATTCATTTGAATCATTATTTTTAAATGGTTAGAATTGTTCTTTAGTGTGGAATAACCCTTATCCATTTTTGTTCCATTTAACAAATAATACATAGGTGACCAAGTAAAATTACTATGCCTAATCTGATAAGAATTTTTGTTGTCTTTATTCTATTTAATAAATCAAAAACAAAAAATGGGTAAATGAGTAAACTTGATAACACTACATAATTTCAAACATTCATTCTAGTAAGTCGCATTTTAATTGGATCTTGAATCCAAAATTTAAAGATCTAGATCCGAAAGTGGAATAGGGAGATCCAATCCAATAAATGTGCAGATTCAAAATTTTAATTAATTGCGATTGGATTCTACTTGTTTTCTCTATTATAAATAAAGACTTGTTGTACTCAAATTATGTTAATAAAAAAATGGGTAAATCAGTAAACCTAATAACACTAAAAAAAATCAAACTTCCTTGTTAATCAGATATTAACCGGATCTTGGATCCAAAATTTAAAGATCCAAATCCGAAAGTGGAATAGGGAGATCCAATCCAATAAATGTCCAGATTCAAAATTTCACTTAAATTTCCACCCCCAATGTTTCCCCTGCCCTTTTTCATTTTCAGTGAAAACCCATAGATTTATCTACATCCTTTTACACCCCTATGTTAGAGGAAACAATGAGCCAAGAGGTACTTACGATGTTCAAGTTCATACATTTGTCTTTTTTACCATTTGTCTTTCTCTGTGTTTGAGTCCAAAACATACTTAGTGTGACGTCGGTCTTGGTGACATTGCCCACCTTGGTGTAATTAAAACATACAAGAGACCTTCAGCTCTTTTTGTTAGCTGCCTTTACTATGCACCAGGAATTGGCTTTCTCATATAAAAAAAAAAAAAAAAAAAAAAAAAAAAAAAAAACAGATAGATATTGGAAAAGAAGGTAGAAATCCAATGTTAGAATCTTAAACGTACACGTGAATCGCCCAGCTGCCGTCCGCCTTTTCTGTGCGGCTGGAGAAGTGAGAATCTACTCACTGAACATCCAGATGAAGGCTTGGCACAGTTGCTTTAAAATTCGAACCCGCATCATTATTAACCAGACTGGGCTCTGAAAACGGGAATCTCTCCTAATTGTTTTGTCACCTGAACCTTTTTTTTTTAACGTTTCAGAAGAAAAAAACAGTCATTGCTTCAATTTGTCCGTCTTCTTCCGTTTGGGTTTTAGCCACGAACTCCAGGCGAGACAACCCCCGAACCTGCACTTACTGGTGTCCATGTCCATCTCCACGGCTTCCTCCCTGTCATCCTTCTGCGCCTGCACTTCTTTTATTTCATCCTGAACCAAGAAGGAAACAAAGAGTCACATTAGCCGTTCAAATTGCCATTCTGAGTGATTAAATGTAGACAGGCAAGCAGCACCGAGGGATTTGACAACCAACAGTCGCAGCTGTCACGGTTGTCGGTCCAATCGTCAGCCGCATGAACACATCGCCGTCTGCCCGACCCCCCACATGTAATGTAAACAAGAGCTTCAGAGTCGTAGCAGATTCCCCGATGACCACATATTAAAAGAGAAAGGAATATAGCAGCTCTGCTGCGTTAATCCCCCTCGTCAGCGTCTGCTACTGTGAGATCTCGTGCGTCAACACTCCGTCTCCGCTCACTTATTTAAAGCGGGAGGGGCCGTGGCCCGTGGAGTTTCATAGAACAATCACAAACGCGATCTCCTAATAGTTAAATCGTACCTTCCTAGTCATCCTATTAGTGATCACTGTAATGAGAGGATTACCCAACTATGGTAAGAGAGACAGATCTATGACATGGAGCCATGATCACCCTCCTTTAGGAAAGTCGCTTCTTGGCACTTACACCGATAAATGCAGACTCCGTACTCGGTAGCAAAGCCAAGAATCTTTTAGATCGGTTATCCAAGGGTTTCCCATTTTAGGGCGAGAAAAGAGCACAATCGCAACTCTGGATGGTTTCAGACTTCAGAGTTTCCATTCTCTTATTCTAGTGTGTTAGAGTAGGAAGCATAGCGTGAAGAGGCAGGGTGTCCTGGACTCACCTCGTTTCCGTTCGCTTTGGGTTTCTGATCGTTAAAGCCGGGCGACCCCCCTGAATTGCAGCTTGTTATCGAACTCTCCTTAATGGGAGGCGTCGAGTCTGGACTGCTATTGCTACTGCTCGAACTATGTTCAGACAGAGTGCTCTGAATGCCTACATCTCGAGTCGACATTCCTTTACCCCTTGTCTCTGCTTCCTCACACTCTGCAATTAAAAGGAAAAGATGGGCTTCATGCATGTAAGAATTAATACACACATAGCAGTTGATAGAAGATCGAACTGTAGGGAATTTGGAGGCAGCGTGTATTAATGAAGAAAATCTCATGGCCCCCACAGAAATAGTGAATTATTTTTTGTTGGAACTACTTGGGGGCAGTGAACTTGAGAAGATTTAATTCAGTTAAATTCGTTCTAGATATATTCTCTTTATCAAAAAAAATTGAAGCGTTGTGGACCTGATGTAGGAGAAAGCTCGCCTTCTCCGTAGGTGAAGTTGGGCCTCATCTGTACTAGGCGCGCATGAGAGTAAACAAGAGGGCCAGACTTTGTAATCTTGCTTGAAGCAGCGAATGACCTGCCACTCAGTGTTTTAGCGGACAAGCATTCCATTGGAACCTCTCCCGACAGTGGATTACAGATATACTTCTCTGCTTCATTCCATTTGGAGTTCAAAGCGCTCCCTTCAGAACCCACACTTCGGCAAGAGTATAGATAATCCCATCCTTTCCCAGATCTTGTCTGCAGAGCTATCGAATCAAACTCAAACATCAAACAGTTCCTTGGTTAATTGTTCCAACACTTACAGAGACACGAAGACGATCATTATCACTTACCTCTGAGAGCTGCAGTGAAGGAGTACGTGGCCGGGTCGATCTGGTCTGATAAGACACACACAATGAGAGCTCGTTAACGAAATATATCAGAATCTGATTACAAACCCAATTGATAGCTTCCCTAATTTCTCGTCTTGGGTGCAGAAAGAGGCGTGCGTACCTCTTTGGGTGTAAACCGGAGAAGAAGCCGTGCTGGAGAAGTTAGCTGAATATCTAAAAGATCTTGCTTCTTCTCTATAGCTGGTTAAATTTGAAGCTGAGAATCTTCTGGATCTGCCAATACATGCATTGGGGATTCCGTCGTGCAAGCCGAAACCTGCGTCCTCTCGCCGCCGTGGCTCCATGCTTGGAAGAAAAGACATTACTAGTGTAGAATTGAGAGAAGCTAGGGTCTCTGGTTCTTGCAGAATCGACTTTTGGTTTTTATAGTGTTTTTTTTTTTTTTTCAAGCGGGAGTCGGCTTCGAGTGGCAAGAAAGAGGAGGTATCTCTCCTTACCTTCTGATGTTGGGTTGTCTCTTACTTGAATTTATTATCTGTTAGACATGATGGGAATCCAGGTCGATGATATATTTGGGGTCGTAGGGTTGTTTTCAGCCTTGGCAGAAGAGGAAAATGATGGACATAATGAAGGAAGGAGAGAGTGGTAGTTTTGACGTTCATGAGCCATGACATGTGCTTGTCACTCGCAACAACAGGGGACACAGTGAGCCCATTTGTCAACTTCAGAAGGACCACGACGGCGACTTCCGGCTCTTGGGCCCCACGGAAACAGAAGGCTAGGTGTAATCCTTAACAAAGCTGCAAGCATGTTGCTTCTAAAGCCAGAGATGTTTTACCTCTCCTCGAGCCTTCGTTTAATCAGTAAAGAGAGAGAGAAAGAGAGCCTTTTTTATCCTTGTGTGTCTGTGGTCATTGCCCCTTGCACAATTTTTTGAGGGTTAAAAACGAAAAAGTGGACCTTGGCGTTGCATCGGACATATATAAGATGGGGGTGGGGGGACCTTACAGTTCCAGGAGCTCGGTATAAGATTCTCAAAGGGGCAGCTGTAGAGCTCCCGGGTTAATCAACATGACACACTTTTCAGTGTGCACGAACGTCTTAAAAGCTGACCAGCTTTACCAACTCATTAATTCTGGATTCTGTCCTCCATATCTTTAAAGACTGGACCAATTCACTCTTAAGACTGGTTTTATTCATTGGCCTCGTGTAATGGGAAAAGGCAAGTTTTCAGTTAGAGCTTGGCATTTTGATTCTCTAAGATGTTTTTTGGATAGCAAAACTTTGAGACTTCTCCGTATGAAGGCATGCCTCCTAATTTAAGGTTTGAGATCTCCATAATTCCATTCAATTTCCTATTACATGCATTCTTGATTAGTAGAAGTACGGGAACAAGGTCTCACCATATTAATATCATTTAATCCTTCTTATTAGTTCAACACTGTGAGGGTATTGAACTAAAATCATAGGATATAATCTAACTTGCACTATTACTTTACTATGGTGATTATGTCCCATTAGGCTTTCTATTTTTGTAGCCTTTTATCAAACCATGGTATGTCCATAGTATTATTGTTTCATCTTTCACTCGATAGCATATTAACATTTATTTAGGAAAAAATATGTACACCAATGGTTCCATACCGGGTACTCAAACCATGAAGAGTAATATTTCAATTTTATTTCAATATAAGATGGTACAATTATATTTTTTTGGTTAATATTTACTAAATAACTTGGTTTTGTATGATATTTAGTTAAAAATTAGTCAGCTAAATGTTATGATGACACATATACAAGTTTATATGATTTTAAATCATTTATAAGTTACATATTTACTTTTTAACACAAGTAATAGGTAAATGAAAGGGTTACTTATATCAAGATGGTAAAGAAAATAGATGTATGGTCATTAAAATGGATAATAGAATATTATGTCCCCTTAATTTACAGCCTTCATGTCTATTTTTTTTAATAGTTGCCTCAAGTGATAATGGCCAAATATCATAATTCTTATTTTAATCGACTCTTAAGAGTTGTTGATCTATTTTAGGAAACCAAAGCATTATTTTTTAAAAAAAATTCACTTAGTATATATCCATGGAAACAAGTAAAAAAAATAAAATATGATTTTCTCATGTTAATTTTTTTAGGAAATATTGAAAATCTACTTCTAAGTGAAAATCGATATTTAATAAGCCAAAAAACCTCTCATTAGATAATTTGTAAGGAAGTTGTTCTCCTTCAGGCTTAGTCATAGAGAAACCCTTGCCCTTTAGGGCCTGTTTGGAACCCCTAGAAAAGAAAAGAAAAGAAAATCAAATCAAATCAAATAAAAGGAGAGAGAAAATTATTTTCTATTGTTTGACAATAGTAATCATTTAGAGAAAATAAAATAAGAGAGAAAGTCTTAGTTAATAAATTTTATCTCTCAATAATGAATTTTGGTGAGAAAAGAAAAGAAATAGAAACTTGAGAATAAATCTTAATCATCAAAATTTTAAAATATTACTAATTTTATTTTCCTTTTAATTTTCCAAATGTATCCAAACAAAAGAAACTGCATTTCTCTTCCATTTTCTCTTTCATTTTTCATGGGCATCCAAATAAGAGGAAATAAATATTTTTTTTCTTTTTTTCTCTCTCTTTTCTCTTCCTTTTTTTTTTTTCACCACTTTCTGTTTTCCAAACACAACCTTATTGTCTCTGATCTATTGCCATCCCAATAATGTGACACTAAAAATGTTCAATCAACTTGGTCAAGAGAATTTGTCTCGATTGAGTCAAATAACCTATTTTGTAACAGTAAGCAAGACATTTTTAATTAATTTAAGCTAACTCTTTGACTGTTACAAGGTATAACCAAGTCAACCTGACAACTTGTATTATCTAAGTCTAAATCCAAGTCAACTCAATGATACATGAAACATGTATTTTAGTTTTTTAAGAAATTATACTAATAACTACTAAGAAAGATATATTAAATTTCTAGTTAACTTTTTGTATAAAGCACTTTTAACTTTGGCAGATAAGTGTGAGTTATCGTTTATTTACACAGTCAAATTGAGAAGTTAGGATTTGAGCAAACAAACTTCCGCTAATAGATGCACAACCATCCGGTACTCACCTCTTTCATTGTAACTATGCAATTCACTCCAAGTTTCCTTGTGGTTGATGGTAAAACCTAAGCTAATAACATATTAGTGGCCTCTCTAGAAGCTTTATATACAATCGCTGCACCTTTCAAGTCCAACTTAATCCATGGACACCATTAAGAATTTTGGGTAATTTGAAGGTGCGGAAATTAGAGAAAGCAGTGAACTACCGAGTCATTACTTTGTTCTTGGTGTATCCGGGTTGGTTGTCCAGTCCGTAACCTGAGTCCTGAGTCCTGACTCCTGACACTGCATTTGCAGGTTGCATGGAGTCCGGATAAAAAGCTGGAGGGAAGATGTCGACGTAGGCGTCCTACTCCTGCGGCCTGTACTAAGTGCAGATAAAGGGAGGTCCATCGGAACGCATCCATTCCCTACCCCCACCATTGACCCTCGAACTGGAAAACAAACTTTACCATGAAAGCCGGTGGAGGTGGAGCGACCGTAGAAACGCATCTCACGGGCCCATGGCAACGTTAAGCACCGGCTCGGGGTGCCTCTGGATATAAGCAATCATTGATTCTTATTCAGCCCTTGGGAATTATTTAATATGTTGGAGAAAGGAACGGGCTAGGGCGAGTCCTATAAACTACTCTGCCCGTTACTGAATTTCAAACCTCTGTTGGTAACCTGCTAGTACTGAGCCTAACATGCATAGGCTAGTTCCCATTTGGCGAGGGAAGCAATAATGCTTATCACTGCGGCATTTTTCCAAATTTGCGCTCGTCCTCTTTGCCGCATTTGAATCTGATAATCACAAGGCTCCAAATGGATGCAGCGGCGAACTTATTAGTACAATAATGTAATATCCCCTTCGTTCCCGTTCCTATTCACCAATAACAAATAAAACTCTGAAAACCTCCCTACCTCTGTAGGATTCACAATGAAACGAGCTAAATTGATTATCGGTTCCGGGTCGTATGAAATTACGTCCGTCTTGAGGCATCGGGAAGAGTAGATACCAATTTACGTCATACTAGGACCACACAGAAAAGAGGAAGAGGAAGAGGGAGAGATATTGATCATCAAGGGACAGCCCACTGATAGGTATAGTGGGGTAGCACTATCGCAAAGGTTTGGACAAACGACAGAATAAACCATTATCGATGACCTATGGAAGTCTTTTCGTGGGATTTTCTTCTACGTACCACAATCAAATTCCTGTAATTATTGGTTTCTGAATCTGCCTCTCGTGGTTTTTGACCACCCGAGAGCCATGGTCCCCGTAGGCAGCTGGCTTCGAAGGGATAGCCATATCTGCTGTGTGACAAATTTCGTGTGAATGTCCATAGCGGTGGGCCACTTCGCAGCTACACTGGTTTACTATGTGTCTTCTCCAAGTTGTTTTCACTGGTTCCTAGCCCCCTCCTAAAAGAAGAAGAAGAAGAAAAACACAGAAGAAACCACTGAATATAATTTTGGCTTTTCATGAAGAGAAAACAGTAGGAATTTTTGGTTTCTTGTAATCATTTACTTTTGTTAATGATCGGAAACAGTGCTTCACCCTTGGAGCCCATGTTGAGTGACTTGGGAGAGGAATCCTCTTTTAGCCCTTGTGACTATTAACATAGACGAAGAAAATCAGACGCATGGACATGACCCCAGGCCTTGTTCTTAAGCTAAGAAAGTGAAAGTAGAAAGAAAGATTGACTGGCACTACACAAGACACGCCACAAGCATCTAAGCTGCATGTATATGATTCTCTCAGTCGTGAGTAAAACAAAGACATGGAAGTACGAAGAAGTGTGGATCACAAGCTGGGTTTGAGGGTTTTTGGTCAAACCAAAATTGATATCGTGATTCCGTTCTAGTCATCTCGTTCGCCTAATTATTCGAACAATTATCATCGGAGAAGAACCTTCTGGCCAATCTTTTTTTTTTTTTTATATATCTCCTGCTGTTTGAAATGAATCTTCTTTACGTTTTTTTTTTTTGTAGGAATTCTTGGGTGGATCTTAAGTAGGGGTGGCTTCGAACCAAGCCAGCTCGCGAGCGGCTCGAGTTCAGCTCGGAACCGGCTCGGTTCGATTCGGTATCTTTTGAACTTGAGCCGAGCTCGAGATCCGAAGTCGACTCGTTTAAACTAACAAACCGAGCTTGATCGAAGCCAAATTCGACTCGATAGCTCGCGAGCCGGCTAGTTAATTTAACGAGCGGGGGAGTGGGAGAAGGAGAGCGAGAGCGAGGAACGGGGGAGTGGGAGAAGGAGAGCGAGAGCGAGGAGCGGGGGAGCGGGAGTAGGAGAGCGAGAGCGAAGCTAGGGGGATAATAAGAAATTCTGCCTCAAACGGATGACCTTCAATGGAAAACAACACTGCCTTGCTGATCCCATAACTTGGAAGTTTTTCACCATTGGCCACTGATACTGAAGCTATTGGATGAGGTTGCACTTGCAGCTGCAATTGCTAGGCCGCATTGAAGCTTATGAAATTATGGGTACTCCCAGAGTCAACAAGACTTAGGAGAGGTTGCTCATTGACAAGGGCATACTTGCATTGTTTTGGTGGATTGGAGATCGGTAATGGAGTGGAGAGAAATTTTAGGTTCTTTTTCTTCCTCCACTAGCTCTGCGCTGTTAGGGTTTTCCTCCTCATTATCATCTACTTTTAACCAAAACAACTTCTGGCATTGATGTCCAAAGGTACACTTTTCATCACAATTATAACATAAGCCTCAGGACCTTCTGTCTTCCATCTCTGCCATGTTCAATTTTTTGATGAATGCCGGTTGTGATGGACTAGGCTTGGAACCTGGGGGGGGGGGGGGGGGGGGGGAATTTGTAGTGGTACTGGAGCGCCATGTGGATGTGGTGCTAGCAGCGGACCTGCTATTTTGCCAAGGTGGCCTACGGTTCTGAATTTTCTGTTTGGCCTCTAGTGAATTTTTTGTTTGGCCTTCGTCGGTGCCGTGAGGGAAGTAACAGCTGTCAACAAGGTTTCCGCACTTACCGACAGCCGCTATGTTCGGGATCGGCAGGAGGATACGAAAAGTTTCCGATTTTCGTAGAAGACTCGTCGGCGAAATTTTTGCCAAAGGAAGAAGATGAAGCAGATTCAAAATTTCCAAAGTTAGGAAAATTTTATTAGCGCACGAAGCTGAGTTGTGCGCTGGACCGGGGTTCCTGAACCAAGTCAACCTAGGTTAACACGGACCGGGCCAAAAAAAATTGGCGTCCTGAAGGGGGGTCGTGCGCCGGATCGGGGTTCCTGAACCGAGTCAACCTAGGTTAACTTGGACCGGGCCAAAAAAAAAAAAAATTGGCTTCCAGAAGGGGGTTCATAGCTATCGCGGATGCTACTTCGGCATCGGTGGAGACATCGGCATACCGACACTACTTCCAAGCTTGAGGACAAGCTCGTCTTCCAAAGGGGGTGTAATGTTATTCATGCAATAAAATTATTATTTTAGTTGTTTTATTTAATTTACTTTATTTTATTTCCGTTTTAGGTCATAGGAGTATTTTTGGAATATTGTATTTATAGGGGTATTTTTAGAATATTTTATTGTAAACCCTAACAGGGTGAACCCTATTTAAGGGGTAAGAGTAATGAGAAAAAAGGAAGCATTGAAATATTAAGAATTAGGTTAAATCTAGTGTAAAGAGGTTAGATCCGAGATTAGGGTTTTCCTCAAAAACCTACATATTCTTTCATCCTCCATTGATATTCGTCTTCCCCATGTCTTCCTACTACCCTTACGGTAATGCTTGGAAGACCCCTAACCCGTAGCAGATCCTCCCAAAGAATCCTTGTGTCAGGTCCTGGACCGTAACAGTGTCTTGGCCAAGTTCATTGCACGGGCTAAATTAGAGGGAGCAAGGAGTTCCACCTCTAACCGGAGAGACTCCGTTACGCCTGCAGTAAAGAACTCCACTCGAACCCTCTTGCTGGCTCTGGCCAATTTCTCTTGGAAGGCCTTCTGATATTGCTCAATTGTGCCGGTTTGGTGCAACAAGAGTAAATCCCTTAACGGATTGCTCTAAGCAGGAGGTCCAAACTGAATTGTACATAACTCTTTAAACTCCTCCCAGTCTAGGTTTGGATTCTCCATTTCTAACTGGTGGCCCCATAGTTGCGCTTCATCGAGCATGTGGAAGGCGGCCAACCCCACTTTATCTATTTCAGCCGTTCTTTGGTGGGAAAAAAATTTCTCACTCCTATAGATCCAAATCAATGGGTCCTCGGATCCCTAAAAAATTTGGAAGTCCAATTTTGTATACCTCAGAAATGTCCCACCACCTAAACCTGAGTTGCTGCCATGCGTTGGATGGTCTGTCCATCAAACAAAGTGGACTCCTTGCGTAGTCGCAGGGCTCCTCCCTCCTTAACGAGGGGTAGGGTTCCTTACCCCCATCAATTCATCAAATTTAGAATTTAATTGTTGAATTTGGATGTTTACCTGTGAAGCTTTGCTGTCGACCAACATTGCCAGATGGCCCTCAGTTTCTTCCTGTCCTGTCAGTATCATTCCCCTGACGGTGGTTATCCAATCTTCATTGTTCAATGGCTCTCATATTGCCCTGCTCTGATACCAAGATGTTGTGGTCTCTGACCATGGACCGAGTAATTCTGTGGTGGGAGAGGGTTTCTTGTATTTCCGAATCCGAATTTGGTCTCCTGGTTCTACCCAGACGGCCCATGGTGACAAATTAAGGATTATAGTAGGATGGAAGAGTGAGAAAAGGGGAAATCAATGATGGAGAAAAGATGAATCAAAATCATCAAAGGCAAAGGCAAAACCAGGAGAACACAGATCCCTTGTAATTTTTGCTTAATCTCCCATTCCTTCTCGATAGCCTAATAAAGCAAAGGCTCGAGCTATTGTGTTGTGGTTTATTACAATACGGCCCTCGGCCTTTCTACTTGACATTAATAACTTAAAAGAACATAAACTGCCTAATGCACTTCACTTCTCCATTGAGTCCCCGACTCGTCCGCGTCACCTCTGGATTACTCATTCCGCTATCGAGTCCACAACAGCCTTGTTAGTGGCCTTTGCTTTGTACTCGAACCCTAGTCCTCTCTTATAAGGGGGACGAATGCTTGAATGGAATTAAGCTTGATCATTAGTCTTAAATCAGAGATCGGATACTCTCTCTTCCAAGGAGGTCCAAGGTGCAAGCTTCCTTCGAAAGCTTGAGTCTTCTCAACCATATGGCGTTCTAAGAATCCCAAACCTCACTCAAGGACGAATTCCAATCTGGAATCAATAGGAGATTGCCGAGTGACTTGATCCATGGCTAGGGACCTTAACATTATGGTTCTAGAAAACCTCTTTCATAAGAAAGTGAGAATACAAAAGAGAAAAGAGAAACTTTCACCTTATAGGAGAGCCAACCTTCTCCTAGAGAGATCCAAGCTTCCAATCCTTTGCGACAAGAATAGTGTTATGGAGCTTTAATTCAGCTAGGAATGCTAAGAGATTTGAGAGAAAATCAGAGATTTGGTAAATACTACCTTTTTCTTTCTAAAAGAGTAAATTTTTAATTTCAAGTGTGAAAACCTTTTGTAAATACTTTGCCATGCTCATAAATGCTCAATTATTTCTCCCCAATAAGTTTGGAGGCCTATTTATAAGATTTACAACCAAAATAGCCATTTTTTACTATTTACATGAAGTTATAAAAAGTCTTTATCAATCAAAGAAAAGGTTTGGTCAATCCAATATATATAACTACTATATTTCTTGAGTTTCCTGAGCCTATTGGTTGATCAAGGTATCAATTAATGAGTTTTTCAACCCTTTACAAAGCTCATTGATCGATCATGCCTCACTGATTCATTGATCATGCTTTATAGAACTAACCATGTAGTGTTCTATATTATCGATCATATATAGTGGATGATTGATCATGCTTTATAAATTCTTCACTACAACATTCAGTATGATTGATCATGTTTATGCAAGATGATCCATCATGCTTCATAGATTCTACCAGACTGCATTCTAAATGATTGATTGAGCCTATACTAGTTGATCGATCATGCTTACTACCAGTATGCCAATTTGAATTCTAAATTTGATATAGGCATTTAACATTTTGAAAAAATTTGTATGCATCGATAAAATGTGATTTTAATGAAATTTCATGATCTAAAGCTGCTCATAAATACCTCAGGATTGAAATTTTGTTTGGATATCCTCTTATAAAGCTAGAGTTTTTGAGGTTTTTCTATGTGACTTGACTCTAGATCTTCATGTCTTCAAGATTCTTTATAGGTTATGCTTCAAAATAACTTGACAATTCATTTTCGCACAAGGTCTTGTCTTGATTTTCTTTATTATTCTTCATAGACCTTGATTTTATGTGTCTTAAAGGAAATGCATCTTAAATGTTTGAACTGTGTGGAATTTATGGAAAAGTGAAATACTTCATTGACATCAATGACTAGTTTTAATCAGAGTACATGAACCTCTATTTATAATTGAGGAAGGGAGTAGAATCCAATTATAATAAAACTACCCTTGTCCCAATTACACCCAAACTCTAACACTTAAAGATAAGTCTTAACATAATTAAATAACTCAATATAGATAAAAGATAAATATAACTCAAACTAAAAATCTTCTTTGATGTGACCATAAGATAAGATACTTTTTTGAGTCCTTCTTGATCTTCCAACTGATGTAATAAGGATGCCAGCTCATGGTAATCATAGTGGGTCCTACTTCTTATGGGATTGGGCCCATCTTGTGGCCTATCTTATAATAATCTTAGATATGTGGGTCTTCCTTGGTCGTGTGGGTTTGAGCTTATCTTCCAACACTTTCCCTCATGCTGGGGGTGAGAGAACAACAGTAACTCCCAGCTTGCTGCAAATGATGTATAAAATATTTTTATATAAAATGGCACATCTTCCAATATGCCTTCATCTTCCAACATTCCTCCTCACACTGTTGCGTCCTTCTATGAGGCCATGCTGGCATAATATAAGTGAGAGTAAAATTCACTCCTATCCTGTAAGCCATTGCTTCATACTCCAGTCCTAATGCTGGACGTAGGGCACACTCCATCTTCTATCGGTAGTGTGTCTATCGGCATTGCTCTGAAGTGTCCACCACTGTGTCCTCCACAGGACAACGACTCTCAAGTGGTAAGAGTCGTAAAAACCATTAAGGGGAGGGGGGGGGGGGGGGGGGGGGGGGGTGTGGGAATAACATAGATGTAATAATAAGTTCCTCCATCAAGGTATCCCAACCGTGATATTTTTTGACAGAGCCTACCATGGTTTCCCAACCGTGATATATTTTTTTTACTGGGCCCATCATGGTTTCTCAATCGTGATATTTTTTATAAGGTATACTCCATCATGGTTTCCAAAATATGATATTTTTTTGACGGGGTAAAATAAATGATGAAATGAGGCCACCTCTTCTTCAATAATAATGTCCCCAAAGAGACATAATAGCAACAACTGTAGATAACACAACCATCTTCCAACACATATAACATGAACCAAATAATAAACTTTGTAAAAGAACCCATGAAATAATCCGATATAAAAATTTCTTCTTAGTTTCACAAGCTTCATCTTTTGTGCTCCTCCTTTCTTGAATATTTTGGTCCCATAAACTTATTCACAACATATGAAATAAAATACCTCTTTTGTGTACTTCTTGTACTTCTCCCCCTCAAGCTGGGAGGTAATAGCAATGATCCCAACTTGAAACAAATATCATAGATGTAGCTGTTATGGACTTCATAGCATCTGGAGTCATTGCTAGACATAGGACTTAGTGGGTGTCATTTTCATGTCAAATTATGGGTTAAGTCTAATGTAAATTTCAGTATATGTGTGGGTAGTGGTTAGGGAGGTTAGGGTCAGGTTTTGGGAAATGTAAAAGTCATGGCTAGACATTGGACTTAGTGGGTGTCATTTTCATGTCACGTTATGGGTTGGGTCTAATATAAAGTTCAGTATATGTGTGGGTCATGGTTAGGGAGGTTAGCGTAAGGTTTTGGGAAATGTAAAAGTCATAGTTTGGGAAAGGGTATGCTTTGGGGAAGAGTAGGAGTCATGGTGGAAAGTGAGTGGACGTCATGGGAAATGTATGGACGTCTTGAGAAATGTGGGGACGTCATGGGAAAGGGATTGGTTTGGAAATTGTATGGACATCATGGTCCTTCTTATTATAAGAAGGAAGAAAGTAAGAAGGAAAGTAAGCTTTGATCAATTAAATTAGTGCAAGGTCGGATTCTCCCTTTGAGGTCCAGGGTGAGCTTCCCTTCACAAGCTCAGCTATTCCTCCTCTCATTAATTCTGTATTCTCACTATTTTTCGATCAAAGAACTCCAAGTATCCTTCAACGTCGCATGTCAACCTGGAAGGAAGGAGTGGTCGTTGAGTGATTCGATCTATGGCGAAGGAACATAACACCGTGGTATTAGGTAGGACCATTGTCGGTGATTCCTCTTCCCTTACGGATGTGCGTAATCTGATGGATGAACTCAAAATGGAGACACAACACTCTGTAGCTTCTATCCGTACAAAACTAATTGAGCTACGAGACTTCTTCCAACAATAAAATCTTCTAATGGAAGAGTTTATGGTAAGGACTACTTCCCCTACTATTTACCCGCCCCACCACCACCAGCAGCCACCTTTTCCGCCACCACCAATGGCTCCTCTGCCCCCAGAACACCCAGTTCTAGGAGGACTTCACGGCCACAACCCTTCAACTGTGCCCAGGTACACTAAGCTGGACTTTCCTCCTTATGATGGGTCTACTGACCCTCTGATTTGGTTACAACGGTGTGACCAATTTTTTGAGACCCAGCGAACCCAGCTAGAGGACCGGGTTCCGTTAGCTGCATTTCACTGTTGTGGACTCAATAGCACGCCGAATCACACAACGAAGAAGACAACAACAACTCACTCAATAGGATTTAATTCTTATATTTCTTTGAGTAGGATTTATTTCTAATATTGTTTTAAGTAGGATTTATTTCTTATATTGTTTTAAGTAGGAGTTATTTCTAATTACTTTTTATGTAAGGGCATTATGGGGAATTATTGTAACCCTAACCCTAAAACTCCCTATTTAAGGGATATGTATGAATTAAATAGGTAAGCTTTGAGATTTTAGAATAACCTAGTCTAAATAGGTTGGGATCACCTCTTGATCCCGAGTTTAGGGTTTACTCCAAAAATCCAACCTATCATTCACCCTCCATTGCCATCCATCTTCACCCAAATTCATCCACCATCATCCCTACTAAGAAAAGGAGCTTCCTGCGCCTTTTCCGAGCCCAAAGAGGAAGTCTATCCTCCTTCTCGGCAGCAGCAGCAAGAGAGGCCCAATTCCTCCCTTACCAAGCAGCAAAGTGAGGATTTTTATCCTCAAATCTTAACAAATTCCTGGTGCAACGTGGGAGCTGATCATAGCATCAAAGAAGAGGTATTAATCTATCCCAAACTCGTGTTTCAAGTTATTTAAGAAAGAAGGATTGCATTCTTAGCTAGAGCAGCAACAAAGAGGGCCAAACCCTCTTTGCCGTGACCAAGAAAAGAGAGCACCTTGCTCTAGCAAGGTCAGCATTGCTGTGGGGTCTTCTACCTAGCACAACAACTCGGTAGGACCCTCAAAAGAGGATCTTTCCTCCTGGCCAAGCATTGGTTAAGGAGAAATACTCATACACAGACCCTTGACGTGAAGTGAGTAAATTCTGAGTGCTAGATTCACAAATCCCACGCCGTGTTACTCGATCCATGACCCGGGACCGTAACATTCACATGCTCGGCGAAGCCAACCTGTGGTATCACCAATTTAAATATGATCATCTGATGCATGATTGGGACCTTTTTCATGATTTTTGTCTGTTGAGGTTTGGACCCCCTGCCCACAGCAATCCTCTGGGGGATTTAGTCAAATCTGAAACAAATGGGTTCCATCGAGGCCTACCAAAAAAAATTTCAAGAACGACTGGCCCGAGCTAGTCCATATGTAAGTCCTACTCAATATGTTAATCTATTTACTGCTGGCTTAGTGGAGGCACTTCGCCTCGAGGTGGAATTAAATGATCCCCCCCTCTCTAGCCCATCAGATAATGAGGAGGCCCCTGAGGAGGAAGAACCGGCCATTTCCATCCATGCTATGACTGGGTTACACAACACCAACACTATGCAAGTTCACGCGGGCATTCAAACTTTTTGGTTACTTGCCCTGGGTGATTTGGGAATTACCCACAATTTTCTAAGCCAAATAGCAGCCACTCAATTGGGCTTAGCAATCCAGCCGAATTCTGGACTCTCAGTCTCAATAGCTAACAGGGAAAAGCTCACCCTTCATGGGACTCAGGCACCTTCGCTGTGCGCACTCCAACAACTTCAAGTGGCAGACTCTGACCACAGTCACTTACACTCTCTCATTGCAGAATTTGGGTATTTATTTCTGGAGCTGCAATCTCTGCCTCCTATCTGTCACTATGACCATCAGATTCGTCTAAAAACGGGAACAGAGCCGGTAGTGGTAAGACCATATCGTTACCCACATTTTCAAAAAGATGAAATAGAACGCCAATGCCAACAAATGCTCGAGCAAGGCCTCATTCAAGCCAGCAGATCTCCCTTTGCGTCACCAGTACTCTTAGTGAAGAAAAAAATCATACTTGGCTTTTTTGTGTTGATTATAGAGAATTAAATGCACACACTGTTATAGACTCGATAGCCGAACGAGTCATCCAAAGGCGTTGCAGTTGAAGTGTTTTATGGAAGTGTTTTCTATAGGAATTAAGTCAGCAATTCAACAACTATTTCAGCAGCTCAGTAGATTCAGCATGCTGAGCGTGTAAGTCTTGAGGACTATTTTTGTAATATTGAGAAATGCAGCAACGTAGCTCAACTTGTGTGTTTCAGCCTTAGGCATGTAAGCCACATAAAGGCAGCTTATGTAAGCCATATAATGGCAACACATGTAATATTTTTTGCTCCTCTTCGAACAACTTAAGAAGGGGCAAAATGAAATGAGAGCTATCGAAATTTTGAACCCAGAAACAGAACACAACAGGGAGGTTCCCCTCTTGACGAACCAGGTTGTTGTCTCCCTTCACGAGCAATAGGTTATGGTCTCCCTCAGAGCCGGGTTACCCATCCTTCCCTCCATTCCTTCCAAGCTCTTCCCTTTTCTCCTTTTCATCATCCAATTCACCCAAATTTCTCCATCATAGACAGACCTGGACGATTAATGCACACTGGTGTTGAACCTGTGCTGTACGCAGAGCCTCCTTCCCATCGGATTACAAGGTCCATGGTCAGAGACCATAACACGTTGGTATTAGCGTAGGGAAGGATGGGAGAGACATTAAGCCAGGAAGAGAGGTTTGAAAGGATCAGAGAAGAAGTAAGAGAAGAACTACATGAGACATAGGGTCAACTAGAAAGCATGCTGGACAACACAATCTCTTATTCAATAGCTCAAGTGAATCAGCAACTGTCTCGGTAGGTTGAAGAGCTCTCAACACTGATTTGAAGGGCACCCACCCCAAATGGGGGATACACAGAAAATTTCAGCCCCAATGGAGGACGTCCAAAGCCTACCACAATTCTAAGGTACACCCAAATGGAATTTCCAGTCTTTAGTGGGTCAGAGGACCCTTTAATTTGGATCTACCAATGCGAGAAATTTTTTCTCCATCAACGTATTGCTGTAGTGGACAGAGTGGGGTTGGCCGCCTTCCACATGCTCAATGAAGCACAATTGTGGGGCCACCAACTGGAAAGAGAGCACCCGGGCATCGGTTGACAAGAATTTACAGAACAATGCACTATCCAGTTTGAGCCTTCCACCAACGCCAACCCATTGAGTGATCTTATCCTCTTAAAATAGACTGGCAGTGTTGCTGAGTACCAAAAAACTTTTCAGGAAAAGTTAGCCTGTGCTAGCCATGTGGTCCAAGTAGGTCAGCAAGTTAGCTTCTTCACCGCGGTATTAAATGAGGCCTTGTAGTTGGAAGTAAAACTCATGCCCCCCGCCCCCCACCCGCTGTTATGGGACATCCTAGTTATGGGCATGGGTTAAGTACCTATGTCTTCCGCTCCTAACAGGCCAGTCTTTTGGGTAGTATTGGCTAGGTACTCAACCCCCCCCCCCCCCCCTCGACTTGGCCCGAGCTATGAATTTCGCTCACACTTTGGAGGCCAAACACAAATTTCCAAACAAGAAGCTAGTTTGGCCGGCGGGGAAGGGAGGGTCTGTTATGGACTCCATAACATCACGAGTTATCAACAGGCATAGGAATTAAATTATGTCAATTTACTTTTAATGTAATTCCATTTGGTTTGGTTTGGTTTAGATGTAATATGACTTGAACCAATTGACCCATGGGTCTAATTTGTATTTCCATTCTCAACCCTATTTATGGGGACGTCAAGGTGAAGGAAAGTAAGTATTGAGAAAATTAGAATTAAATACCTCAGATTCTCCCTCAGAGGTCTAGGTCGGATTCTCCCTCTGAGGTCCAGGTCGAGCTTCCTTCAAATCTCAATCATTCCATTCCGAATTCCACCATTCCACGTTTAAGAAACAAGAACCCTCTTCTAGAGTCAAGATTCAATATGGAGGGAAGAGAGGAAAGAAGGGTGACTCGATCCATGGCTCGGGAAGAACCTAACATCTTGTTATCAGATAGGTCCACCCTTGGGGATTCCTCTTCCCCTGAGGATTTTCAAAAATTAGTTGAAGACAATCGTCAGAGGACAGACGTTCAAGCTCAATCCCTGGAAGAAGTGCGTCAGACTACATCTAACCTACGTGAGGCAATCAAATCCATGGACGCAGCTATCCAAGCCCTTCTCCGATGACAAGACGACAGTGGTCTACGAGCGCCGCCGTCGGCAGCCTACTCTCCCCTGGCCGACCACCATCACTACCAACCACCACCACCTCCACCACCACCAATGCGCCATAACAATCCCCATCTGGGACCTGTCGCACATGGACCAAATACGGTTCCCAGGTATTTCAAACTCGATTTTCCTATATATGATGGGTCTAAGGATCCCTTGATTTGGTTAACCAAGTGTGACCAATTCTTTTATCATCAAAAAATACTTGCAGATGAGAAGGTTTATTTGGCCGCATACCACATGCTCGATGAAGCGCTCCTTTGATACCACCAATTCCGAAATGACCAATTGGTTCAGGATTGGGTAACCTTTAGACAATCATGCATGATGAGGTTTGGTCCTCCAGCTAGTAGCAATCAATTGGGAGAATTAATCAATTATAAGAAGAATGGATCACTAGAGGTGTATCAAAAGACCTTTCAGGAACGTTTCGCCCGCGCTAATGAGTTTGTCAGTCAGTCCCATTATGTTCACATCTTTATTGTGGGTTTGACAGAAGCTCTGCGGCTAGAAGTTGAATTACATGGTCCTACAGATTTGGACCACACTATGAATTTAGCCAGGTCAATTGAACATAAGCAGCGATTTTTGAAGGATTCACTGGTCAGAAAACCAGCTTGGCCAGGAAGGGACAATGCCACTACGCCAGCACCATATTCTGGGCCTCCACATTCTGAAGCTAGTGCAACACCGTGCCCAGACAGTTCTGCAAAAAACTAAACATACAAGAAATGGATCAGAGAAAGGCCAAGGGCCTTTGTTTTAACATTGATGAATAGTATCTCTAGGGTCACATATGCAAAAGATTATTCAGTATATGTCTGTGGGAGGATTGTGAGGACATACTATGTTAGGTTCTTCCCTTGCCATGGATCGAGTCACCCTTCTTTCCTCTCTTCCCTCCATGGATGCTCTTGACGCTGGAAGAGAATTCTTGTTTCTGGAACATGGAATGATAGAAATCAAATATAACGAAGGAGCTTTGAAGGAAGCACAACCTGGACCTCAGAGGGAGAATCCGACCTAGACCTCTGAGGGAGAATCTGACTTGTTTAATCTAATTTTCTCAATACTTGCTTTCTCCTTCCCTTGGCGTCCCCCTAAATAGGGTTGAGGACGGAATTATAAAGGTGACCCATAGGTCAAGTGGTTCATGCCACATTAGAACTGAACCAACCCAAAGTAAACCAAACCAAACAAAGTAAACCAACCCAAATGATATTACATGAAAAGTAAATTGACATAATTTAATTCCTATGCCTATGGATAACTCGTGATGCTATGGAGTCCATAACATCACCCCCCTCCTGGAGAAAGAGCTTCTCCTCAAGCTCGAAGTATGGGTAGAGGGTAAAAAATGCCGCTAATGGCTCCCATGTCGTGTCACTGGGGTCAACATCTGCCCATTGCACTAGGATCTCCCAATCACCCTGAATGCGGTGAGCCTGTAATACCTGTACCGGAGTAGAAATGACATGTCCTTCATGTAGTGGGGGTAGCGGTGTGCAGCAAAGGCGAATCACCTTGAAGGCCTTCAGTTGTGAGACATGAAACACGTTGTGAATCCTGGCCTCTGGCAGAAGCTGCAATCGGTAGGCCACTGTACCAATGCGGTCCATAACCTGAAAGGGACCATAATATTTCAGAGAGAGCTTGTGGCATTTGGAGGCTGTCAGCGACAGCTGCCTGTAGTGTTGGAGACGCAACCAAACATAATCTCCTGAAGAAAAGAAGACTTCCCGGTGCTTCTTGTCATAATACATCTTCATAGAATGCTGTGCCTCCTGAAGATGAGTTCGCACCTCATTGATGAAGGTGTCTTTTTTGGCTAATGCTTGGTCCAAAGTGGCGACTTTAGAGGCCTCTGCTTCATATGATAAAAGGTTGGGCGGTTCTCTACCATATACCACCTTGAATGGGGTTGTGCCGAGTGCGCTGTGGTAGGAGGTGTTGTAACAGAATTCAGCTTAGGCGAGCCACTTAATCCACCTCTTAGGTGAGTCCCCCACGAAATAGCGAAGATACATTTCAATTGTTCTATTGATGACCTCTGTCTGACCATCAGTCTGTGGATGGTAGGCTGAAGAGAAGGCTAACATTGTGCCCTACAGCTTGAAGAGTTCTTTCCAGAATGTACTTGTAAAGGTTGCATCCCTATCACTGGTAATGGAATTAGGCATCCCATGTAAGCGAACAATGTTATCCATAAAGAGCTAAGCGACTTGAGCTACAATGTAAGGATGCGCTAGAGGGATTAAGTGCCCATACTTTGAGAAACGATCCACCACTACAAAGATAACGGATTTGCCTGACGAAAAGGGAAGTCCATCTATGAAGTCCATAGAAATATCAGACCAGATCTGTGATGGTAGCTGAAGTGGTTGGAGCAACCCAACTACACTTAATGTTTCAGCTTTATTTCGTTGACAAGTCTCACAAGCCGCCACATAATCAGCTATACTGCGATTCATGCCCCTCCAATAAAATTCCCTACTGTGTTAGGTTCTCTAGCCATGGATCGAGTCACCCGACGATCTCCCCTAGCTTTCAGGTTGGCTGACGAAGAGGAGAAGGATTTGGGGGTCTTAGAACGCCCAATGATGTAGGAACATAAGCCTTTTGAAGGAGCTCTAACCTTAGGCCTCCTTGGAGAGAGTACCTGATCTCGTCTAAGCTAATTGATCAATTCTTGTCTTTCCTTCAATCACTTGACGCCCTAAATAGATTAGGGAAAACGTCAAAGGTTTATAATTACAATTAGAACCTTATTGAACTTCAAATTACAATTAAACCCCTAAGGTATTGAAATACAAGTTTACTCCATCTATTCTCTTCACCGGTTCACCACTCTTGATGCTATGGAGTCCATAACATCACCCCCCTCCTGAAGAAAGAGCTTGTCCTCAAGCTCGAAAGTGGGGAATAAAGTCTGGAAGGATTCGAGTGTCTCCCAAGAGGCTTCCACCAATTCCTCGTTAGTCCACTGAACGAGCACCCCATGCGTTGTTAACTCGCCTTGCTTGAAGAATCTGTGCGGGAGTGGGCATAGACCTGCCATCTTTGACCGGAGGCAGAGGGGTATGCAGGAGTGGAGAGTCTCCCTTGAACGGCTTGAGAAGGGTGACATGGAAGACGTCATGTAGCTTGACGTCTGGTGGGATTTTCAAACAATACGCCACAGTGCCAATAAGGTGAAGAACTTGGAATGACCCATAAAATTTTGGAGAGAGCTTATGGCATTTGATGGAAGCAAGAGAGAGTTGGCGGTATGGTTGAAGTTTGAGCCAAACAAATTCTCCTAGTGCAAAGGAAAGGGGACGATGTCCTTTGTCATAAGTATGCTTCATTGTGGCTTGTGAACGTTGTTACTGAAGGCAGACCTGAGCAAGCATTGCATCTCTGTTGGCTAATGCTTGGTCCAATGCTGCTACTCGAGAAGACCCCGGTTCATAGGAAAGTAGGCGCGGGGGTTCGCTTCCATAAACGACTCGAAAAGGGGTAGTACCCAGTGCAGTGTGGTATGAGGTATTATAACAATACTCTGCCCATGCTAACCAACGAACCCATTGTCGGGGAGTGTCCCCCACAAAGTACAGCAAATACATCTCCAATGTGCGGTTAACCAACTCTGTCTGGCCGTCTGTCTGAGGGTGGTATGATGAAGAAAAGGCTAACTTGGAGCCGTGGAGCTTAAATAGTTCTCCCCAAAATTTACTGGTGAATATAGCATCACGGTCGCTAGTGATGGTCTCCGGAAGTCCATGGAGGTGGACAATATTATCCATGAAGAGTTGAGCGACTTGTGTTGATGTATACGGATGGCTGAGGGCCATAAAGTGGGCATATTTTGAGAACCGGTCTACCACAACAAGAATAACAGATTTTCCTGTAGAAGGAGGAAGACCATCGATAAAATCCATTGAGAGATCTGCCCATACCTATGAAGGAAGTTGAAGTGGCTGGAGCAAGTCGGCGGGTTGTAAGGATTCAGACTTATTCCTCTGATAGACTTGGCATTCGGCAACATAATTAGCAATGACCCACTTCATACCCCTCCAATAAAACTCCCGACTAAGGCGGAAGTATGTCTTCTGCTGGCCCTCATGTGTACTATCATGAAAGGAGGCAATAATGGCAGGAAGGAGTGCCGACGAAGGATGAAGATATATGCGTCCTTTATATAGAATCAGACCTTCCTGTAGCGTCCAGTTATTGTCCTTGGAATGGTTCTCGATTTGAGCTTGTAAGGCAAGGAGATCCGGATGATGGCTAGTATCCTGACGGATTGTGTCCAGCAAAAGGGACCTGGGGTGGCTCAGTGCGTGCAGGTGTGAATCCCCCAGTTCTCTGCGTGACAAGGCGTCTGCCCCACGGTTGAGATAACCCGGTTTGTATTCCACCTGAAAAATCGAATCCCATTAATTTTCTGAGCCAATGCTGTTGTGGGAATGTAGTAAGGCGCTACTCCAATAAGTATTTGAGGCTACAGTGGTCTGTCCGGATCACAAAAGGTCTACCCCACAGATACGGTGTTAGGCTCTCTAGCCATGGATTGAGTCACTCGGCGATCTCTCCACATATTAAAAATTCATCACAATTGAAACATAGGTCCTGAGCCCTTCCCTGATCAAGTTCTGCTTTTGTGAGACGTTTGATAAATCCCAGTGCGGGTGTAAAGGCTGGTGGTGGTGGGGGAGAGGGGTTGTTGGGTTGAGGCCTTGGGTTAGTGGAATAAGGACCATGGGGTTGTGGGCGAAGTGGCCAAGGGGGACATTTGTTTAATGACTCTCGGAAGAGGCGCTGTTTGGTGTCCAATGCTCTTGCCAAATTCATGGTGTGGGCTAGGGAGGTGGGGGCTTCCAATTCCACTTCTAGGCGAAGGGGTTCTACCAGGCCAGCTATGAACAAATTGATATAAAGTTCAGGCTGGACCAAATGACTTGCATGAGCAAGTTTTTCTTGGAACAATTTCTGATATTGTTCTATAGTTCCAAGCTGTTTTAGATTGACCAAATCCCCAACTGGGTTGTTGCGAAGCGGAGGACCAAACCATAGCATACAATTTTCTTTGAAAAATTCCCAATCATATACCACAAACTCGTTTTTGAATTGATGAAACCACATAAGCGCTTCATCGAGCATGTGGAAGGCAGCTAATTGAACCTTGCCTTCGGGCAAAGTTCCTTGATTGGAAAAGAAATGATCACACCTGTGCAACCACATTAAAGGGTCGGAGGACCCATCATACATTGGAAAATCAAGCTTTGTGTACCTTGGCACGGTAGGAGGTGCTGGATTGAGGCCCCCACGAGGTGGAGGTGTTTGGCGCAGGGGAGGAGGTGGAGGTGTTGGATGAGGGTTGAGATGATCTGCTGGGTGTGAGGAGGATGCCATCTGGACTGAAAGCTGGGTAAAGCCTTCCTCCATGCGTGATAGCAACATCTGGAATTTGCCCTCCAGGCCATTGATTTGAGATTGAAGATCAGCATGGTTCTCTTCCACAAAATTTTGAATTTCTACAGGGGAAGAGGAATCACCAAGGGTGGTCCTATCTGATACCACGATGTTAGGCTCTCTAGCCATGGATCGAGTCACCCGGCAATCTCCTCTAGCTTCCAGGTTGAGTGACGAAGAAGGGAAGGATTTGGGGTTCTTGGAACGCCCAATGATGAAGGGACGTGAGCCTTTGAAGGAGCTCCAACCTTAGGCCTCTTTAGAGAGAGAACCTGATCTCATTTAGACTAATGATCAATGCTTGTTTCTATTCAATCACTTGACGCCCTAAATAGGTCAAGAAAACATCAAAGGTTCTATAATTACAATTAGACCCTTATGGAACTTCAAATTACAATTAAACCCCTAAGGTACTGAAATACAAGTTTACTCCATCTCTTCTCTTCTCCGGTTAGCCACTCTTGATGCTATGGAGTCCATAACATACGACCTCCAATGCTGCACGGCTTTGGCTAGACCGATGAGTTCCCTTTCGTAAGTGGCTAACTTGTGATGGTGAGGATCAAGATGGCGGCTGAAGTAAGCAATGGGGTGTCCCTGTTGCTGCAAGACGACACCTATACCTCCCCCGGATGCATTGCATTCTATGATGAAATTTTCTGCAAAGTTTGGCAATTGGAGAACTGGAGTTGACGCTAATGCCTGTTTCAATTGGATAAATGAGGAGTCCGCCAACTGAGACCACTGAAAGGCATGCTTCTTCAATAAATTGTGCAATGGTGCTGCTAGCTGACCATATTCTTTGATAAATTTCCTATAATACCCTGCGAGACCAAGGAACCCTTTCAAAGCTGTAACGGAGTGAGGTGTGGGCCATTCCATAACAGCCTATATCTTGTTGAAGTATGGTTTTACCCCAGCGGCAGAGATCACATGCCCCAAATAAGCTACTTCGGAAGTGGCAAAGTCACACTTGGCTCGATTGAGAAATAAATTGTGTGCTCAGAGAATTGTGAAAACCTGTCTCAATTGGTGCAAATGTGGTTCTCCATTTTTGCTATAGACCAGTATATCGTAAAAAAAAAACTAAGACATGCTTCCGTAAGAATGGGTGAAATACCTCGTTCATAAGCGATTGAAAGGTGGACGGGGCATTGGATAGCCCAAATGGCATCACCAGGAACTCGTAGTGACCATGGTGGGTGCGGAAGGCCGTTTTTTCGACATCCTTCGAATAAACCCGAATCTAATGGTACCCAGATTTCAAGTCCAACTTGGTAAATAATTGAGATACGTGTAGCTCATCCAATAATTCATCTACCACCGGAATTGGAAATTTATCTTTGATGGTGTGAGCATCGAGTTCACGGTAATGCACACAAAAGCTCCAAGATTTATCTAATTTTTTTACTAGTAATACCGGGGACAAAAAGGGGGAATGGCTAGGCTGAATAATACCCTGTTGGAGCATTTGTTGACATTGCTTTTCTATCTCATCTTTTTGCACATGTGGATAGCGGTAGGGACGCACTACCACTGGTTCTGTGCCCATCTTCAAAGGAATTCTGTGATCACAAGCACGTACAGGCGAAAGGTCTGTAGGTTCTTGAAATAAATCCGCATATTCGGCCAACAATGAAGCCAAGTTATCCCCCGTTGAAGAACCCACGGAAAGTGTTTGGAGGCTGCATGGGCATTGGGCGCTAGTGCCCTGGAGGGTGATTGGATGGCTGTCCTATGTAAAACTCATGGTATGAGATTGGAAATCCCTTAAGATCGGACCCAATTGCTGTAACCGTTTAATGCCCAATACCAGGTCAAAACCAGCCAGTGGTATGACCGAAAAATCTGCTACAAGGAGTGACCCTCAATAGTAAAGGGCACTGCTGAATCGAAACTAACAGTGGTGACCTTGTTACCATTAGCCACTGAGACTGATATTTTTGATTTTTGCTGTAGTGATAAACCCAACTATTGTGCTGCCTGGCTGCTTATAAAATTATGTGTGCTGCTTGAGTCCACCAGTGCTAGCAGAATATGATGGTTCATGGTGGCGTGGACCTGCATGGTATTTGTGCTGTGTAGGCATGTCATTGCGTGGAGGGAGATTTTTGGTTCCTCCTCCTCGGTTTGGTCCACATCCTCCTGAAAGTCATCCTCTGAGGGGTCTTCTATTTCTACCCAAAAGAGTCTTTTGCATTGATGGCCCCTGATGAATTTTTCATCACAATTGAAACATAGTCCATGAGCCCTTCTCTGATCAATTTATGCTTTTGTAAGACGTTTGATAAATCCAGGTGGTGGTGTAAAGGCTGGTGGTGGTGCCGGAGAGGGGTTTTGGGGTTGAGGCCTTGGGTTAGTGGAAAAAAGGCCATTGGGCTGTGGGCGAGGTTGCCATGGTGGACGTTTGGTTAATGAATCTCGGAAGAGGCGCTGTTTGGTGTCCAATGCTCTTGCCAAATTCAGGGCGTGGGCTAGGGAGGTGGGGGCTTCCAATTCCACTTCTAGGCGAAGTGGTTCCACAAGGGCAGCAGTGAACAAACTGACATAAAGTTCAGGTGGCACCAAATGACTTGCACGGGCAAGTTTTTCTTGGAGCAATTTTTGATATTGTTCTATAGTTCCAAGTTGTTTTAAATTAACCTAATCCCCAACTGGGTTGCTGCGAAGTAGAGGACCAAACCGTAGCATACAATTTTCCTTGAAAAATTCCCAATCATAGACCACAAACTCGTTTTTGAATTGATGAAACCACATAAGCGCTTCATCGAGCATGTGGAAGGCAGCTAATTGAACCTTGCCCTCGGGTAGAGTTCCTTGATTGGAAAAGAAATGATCACACCTGTGTAAGCACATTAAAGGGTCTGAAGACCCATCATACGTTGGAAAATCAAGCTTTGTGTACTTGGGCATAGTAGGGATTGCTGGATTGATGCCCCCACGAGGTGGAGGTGTTTGGCACAGGGGTGGAGGTGGTGGCGTGGGCTGAGGGTGGTGATGTTCTGCTGTGCGTGAGCAAGAACCCATCTGGGTGGAAAGCTGAGCAAAGCCCTCCTCTACTCTGGACAACAACATCTGAAATTTTCCATCAAGGCCATTGATTTGAGATTGTAGATCAGTATGGTTCTCTTCCACAAAATTCTGAATTTCTGCTGGGGAAGAGGAATCGCCAATGGTGGTCTTGTCTGATACCACGATGTTAGGTTCTCTAACCATGGATCGAGTCACCCGGTGATCTCCCCTAGCTTCCAGATTGGCTGACGAAGAAGAGAAGGATTTGGGGGGGGGGGGGGGGGGGGGGGGGGGGGGGGTCTTAGAATGCCCAATGATGTAGGAACGTGAGCCTTTTGAAGGAGCTCTAACCTTAGGCCTCCTTGGAGAGAGTACCTGATCTCGTCTAAGCTAATTGATCAATTCTTGTTTTTCCTTCAATCACTTGACGCCCTAAATAGATCATGGAAAATGTCAAAGGTTCTATAATTACAATTAGACCCTTATTGAACTTTAAATTACAATTAAACCCCTAAGGTACTGAAAGACAAGTTTACTCCATCTATTCTCTTCTCCGGTTCGCCACTCTTGATGCTATGGAGTCCATAACATACTGATCCAGAAATATGTTTTTTGTCGGCCCTCATGTGTACTGTCATGGAAGGAGGCTAAAATGCTGTGAATCAGAGGGGATGTGTGGTGTAGAAAAATTCTGTTTTTGTAGAGGACTAGATTGTCCTTAACCCTCCAATTGTTTGCCACTGTCCCTTGCTGGATGTCATGAAATAAAGATATAATTTTCGGGTACTATTGTGCCTCTTCCCGTATAGAATCCAGCAAGAGAGCTCTGGGCTGACTGATGGCATGTAATTGCGGCTCTGGAATGTCCCGGCGAGATAATGCATCAGCCCTACATTCAAACTCCCCGATTTATACTCTACAGTAAAGTCAAACCCCATAACTTTACTTAACCAATGCTGTTGTGGTGAGGTAGTGAGGCGCTGCTCAAGCAGATACTTGAGGCTGCAATGATCAGTGCGAATAAAAAATGAACATCCCTAGAGATAAGGGCGCCAATGCTGTATAGCTTTCGCCAAACTGATCAATTCCCTCTCATAAGCTACAAACTTGTGGTGGTGTTGTCCAAGTTGGCGGCTAAAATAAGCATTCGGGTGGCTCTGTTGGTGTAGCACTGCACCAATACTGCCCCCTGAAGCATCACATTCCACTACAAAGGACTCATCAAAGTCGGGTAACTGCAAAACTGGGGCGGATGATAAGGCCTCTTTCCACTGTTGAAAGGAATGAGCCGCTGTCTCTGACCAGGTAAAGGCATTTTTCTTGTGGAGGTTGTTGACCGGAGTTGCAATCTGGCCATAGCTACGAATAAATTTTCTATAATACCCATCTAGGCCCAAAAATCCCCTTAAGGCTGTAATGGATGTAGGAGTAGGCCAATCTGTGATTGTCTGTATCTTACTCTGGTCTACTTTCACCCCCACTGTTGAAATAACGTGATCCAAGTATGCCACTTCTGACGTGCCGATAGAACATTTGGACCGATTTAAAACCAAATGATGTGAACGGATAAGAGAAAATACCTAGTGAAGGTGCTGAAGATGCTCTTCCCAACTGTTGCTATAGACCAAAATATCATCAAAAAATACCAATACGTATTTTCTCAAGAGAGAGAAAAATACCTCATTCATGAGGGCCTGGAAGGTGGAAGGCGCATTTGAGAGACCAATTGGCATTACGAGGAACTCGAAATGGCCGTGATTCGTGTAGAACGTTGTTTTCTCCGCATCTGATGGATGAACTCTGATTTGATGAAAGCCAGATCTCAAATCGAGTTTAGTAAAAATAGTAGCTCCATGTAGCTCGTCTAGCAACTCGTCCACCACTGGGATGGGAAATTTATCTTTAATAGTATGGGCATTGAGTTTCCGGTAATCCACACAAAACCTCCATGATTTATCATGCTTGTGGATTAGTAATACTGGTGAGAGAAAAAGGAGACCTACTGGGCTGAATAATACCCTGTGCTAGCATCTTCTGGCACTGCCTTTCAATCTCATTCTTCTGTAAGTGGGGGTAACGATACAGACGCACCACTACAGGCTCAGTACCCGTTTTCAAATGGATACGGTGATCACAGTGCCTAATTGGTAGTAAAGCAATAGGGTCTTGAAAGATATCCTCAAATTCTATAAGTACGTGAGATAACTTACAATTGGCTATGGACTGGACCTGGACAACCTGTAGTGCGCAGGGCACTGGTGCTTGTGTGCCATGCAATATAGTCTGACGTTGGTCCTCTATAAAAGACATGGTCAGAGCTTGGAAATCCTATAGTATTGGCCCCAAAAATTGTAGCCATTTAATTCCTAGTACCAAATCGAATCCTGACAGTGGAATCACCAGAAAATCTGCAATAAATGCATGTTCCTCAATATCAAAGTGTGTGGCTGGAGATATGCCCACACTAGTAATTTTAGCTCCATTGGCTACAGATATAGAAAGACCAGTCTGTTACTAGACTACTAACCCAACTTGTTTTGCTGCCGGCTGACTGATGAAATTATGTGTACTGCCTGAGTCAACTAAAGCCACTAACTGTAGATGGTGTAACTAGGGGCTTTAACTTGCATTGTGCTTAAACTGCGTAGACCAGTCATGGCATGAAGGGAAATCTCTGGACCCTCTTGGTCTGTTTCCACAATCTCCTCCTCAGGTAGTATGTCATCTCCATCCTCCCACAGACATATACTGAATCATCGTTTGCAGTGGTGACCAATGACATATTGTTCATTACAGTTAAAATAGAGGCCCTTGGCCTTTCTCTGATCCATTTCCTGTCTAGTGAGTTTTTTGAAGTAAGGAGCAGGTGGAGCCGAATTAGAGATGTTTTGGTGTGGGGGCTGCACTGTCTTGAGACCGTGGAGGTCCATAGTAAGGGGTTGGCGCTGAGACATTGTGCCTTCCTGGCCAAGCTGGTTTTTTTACCAGTGACTCCTTTAGAACACGCTGTTTGTGCTCAATTGCCCTGGCTAAATTCGTAGCGTGGTCCAAATCTATGGAACCATGTAATTCAACTTCTAGTCTCAGAGCTTCTGTCAAACCTGCAGTAAAAATATGAACATACTGTGTGTAACTGACAAACTGGTTTGCTCGGGCTAACCTCTCCTGGAAGGTCTTTTTGTATACCTCTAGTGATCCAGTTTGTTTGTAATTGATTAATTCACCCAATGGATTGCTACTAGCTGGAGGACCAAATCTCATCATGCAAGACTGCCTAAAGGTTGCCCAATCCTGAACCAATTGGTCATTTCGGAATTGGTGGTACCATAGAAGAGCTTCATCAAGCATGTGGTAGGTGGCGAAATAAACTTTCTCATCCGCAGGTGTTTTTTGATGATAAAAGAACTGATCACACTTGGCTAACCAAATCAAAGGGTCCTTAGACCCATCATACGTAGGAAAGTCAAGTTTTAAATACCTAGGAACAGTATTTGGTCTTTGAACGGTAGGCCCCATATGGGGATGGTGTTGACGCATTGGTGGTTGTGGGGGAGGTGGTGGGTGGAATTGATGGTGGTTGGCCAGTGGAGAGTAGGCAGCCGGTGGTTGTGCTCTTGTTCCATTGTCCTCTTGTCGCCAGAGGAGAGCTTGGATGGCAGCATCCATTGATTTTATGGCTTCACGCAAGTTAGTGGTTGTCTGACGCACCTCTTCCAGGGATTGAGCCTGAAGGTCTGTCCTCTACCAATTATCTCCTACTAATTGCCTCAAATTGTCAGGGGAAGAGGAATCTCCAAGGGTGGACCTGTTTGATACCAAGATGTTAGGTTCTTCCCTTGCCATGGATTGAGTCACCCTTCTTTCCTCTCTTTCCTCCATGGATGCTCTTGACACTGGAAGAGAATTCTTGTTTCTAGAACGTGGAATGATGGAAATCAAATAGAACGAAGGAGCTTTGAAGGAAGCTCAACCTGGACCTCAGAGGGAGAATCCGACCTAGACCTCTGAGGGAGAATCTGACTGTTTAATATGATTTTCTCAATACTTGCTTTCTCCTTCCCTTGACGTCCCCCTAAATAGGGCTGAGGACGGAATTACAAAGGTGACCCATAGGTCAAGTGGTTCATGCCACATTACAACTGAACCAACCCAAAGTAAACCAAACCAAACAAAGTAAACCAATCCAAATAAAATTACATGAAAAGTAAATTGACATAATTTAATTCCTATGCCTATGGATAACTCGTGATGTTATGGAGTCCATAACATACTACTAGAGGAAGAGATTGTGGAGACAGACCAAGAGGGTCCAAAAATTTCACTTCATGCCATGACTGGCCTGCGCAGTTCTAACACCATGCAAGTTAAAGCCTAGTTACATCATCTTCAATTACTTGCTTTAGTTGACTCTGGCAGCACGTATAATTTTATCAGTCAGCCAGCGGCCGAACAACTTGGGTTAGTCGTTCAGTAGCAGACATGTCTTTCTGTCTCAGTAGAGAATGGGGCTAAAATTACCAGTGTGGGCATCTCTCCAGCCACACACTTTGATATCGAGGGACACCTTTATTTCAAATTTCCTGGTGATCCCACGGTCAGGATTTGATTTGGTACTTGGAATTAAATGGCTCCAACTGTTGGGGCCTATTTTATGGGATTTTCATGCTCTGACCATGACCTTCACAGAGGACCACCATCAAATCACATTGCATGGCACCCATGCACCAGTGCCCTGCGCACTTCAGAGTGTTCAGGTCCATAACACCGATAACTGTAAGTTATCTCAATTACTTATAGACTTTGAGGATATATTTCATGAACCTACTGCTCTTCTACCTATTAGGCACTGTGATGACTGCATCCGTTTGAAAACAGGCACTGAACCTGTCGTGGTATGTCCTTATCGTTACCCCGATTTACAGAAGGATGAGATTGAAAAGCAGTGCCAAAATATGCTCGCCCAGGGAATTATACAGCCAAGTAGGTCTCCTTTCTCCTCCCCGGTATTACTGATCTACAAGTATGATAAGTTGTGAAAGTTTTGTGTGGATTACAGGCAACTCAATGCACACACCATTAAAGACAAATTTCCCATACCAGTGGTGGACGAGTTGCTAGATGAGTTACATGGTGCTACTATATTTGCCAAGCTAGATTTGAAGTCTGGCTATCATCAAATCCTGGTTCATCCATCAGATGTGGAGAAAACTGTGTTCCACACACACCACGGTCAATTTGAGTTCCTTGTGATGCCATTTGGTCTCTCAAATGCGCCTTCCACATTCCAAGCCCTCATGAATGAGGTATTTTCCTCTCTCTTGAGAAAATCTGTTTTGGTATTTTTTGAAGATATTTTGGTGTATAGCAACAATTGGGAAGAGCATCTTCAGCACTTTCACTAGGTATTTACTCTTTTTCGCTCACATCATTTGGTTTTATATCAGTCCAAATATTATAAGGGTACCTCAGAGGTGGCATACTTGGGCCACGTTATTTCAGCAGTTGGGGTGAAGGTAGACCAGAGTAACATTCAGGCCGTCACATATTGGCCTCCTCCCATCTCAATTACAACATTAAGGGGATTTTTGGGCCTAGCAGGTGCTATGAACTCAATAACACTGAGTCATCTACTTTGCTTTTATTATTTATGTTGCTTTTAATTTTGAATTTTATGGATTTGGAATAAGACTTAAAGGTAGGGGTAGAATTGGGTTTTATAACCCTAACCTATGTTAATGTTAATTACCCTATTTAAGGGGTAAGGATGGAGAGATAAAGCAAGTTCGGAATTAGCATAAACTAGGGTAATTTAGGTTCTTGCTAGGCTCCCTATTCTAGGGTTCTTGGTGTGAACTCTCTTGGTGGTTTGCTGCATCCATTGGGGAGTCTTTGAGGAGATCTTGGAAGGAAAAGGAAGAGGAATCACCCTTCTCTTCCAAGCTGCAAGAGCAATCTACCTCTGCCATGAACCAACAGCAAGAGGGGGAGGTTTACATGAGCCTTATCATCAAAGGAGGAGGCTTTTGAATTGTTGGTTGGAGGAGATATTCAAGAGGTATTTCTGATTACCTTTTCCGTGTTTGGAAAGGTCTTCTCTGGTCTCTTTATACTTGTTGACTTGAGCTATAAAATAGGGGTTACATATCTGAGTGGTTAAACATTGCTTTAACTTGCTAGTTGCATCTATAATTGTGAAAAGGAAACTCCTTTTCAATCCTAACGTAAAAGAAGAAGTAGAAGAGAGTTCTTTTCACAAAAAAATGTGTTAAGAAACCCTCAAACAGTGCTGGATCCTTATTCAACTCGTCAAGTTACTAGATCCATGGCTAGGGACCATAACAACTTGGTATCAGAGTAGGGTAACCCGGCAGAGAGAAGCACCAATGAATACTTTGAATTGCTTAAAATAAAATTTGTTACAGTCCTAGAGTGGTTCTTCAAAATTGATATCGATATGGAGACCTTGAAGGGAAGGATGGATAGCATGGAGACTAGTCTGACTTCTGGCAAGAAATTTGCTACATTGGTGGAGAAGTTCACTCTCAGTTTGGAAACCTTGAAAGGAAGGATGGATAGCATGGAGACTGGTCTGAGCACTGGCAAGAACCCATTCCTGGGGACCATTCGCAGATCAGAGGGGGAGATGAGTTTACTAGACACACGAGTTTCTTAGGTCAGCAAGGACCCTTCACTTCAGGGGGACACCTCAACCAAGGGGGAGGCACTGTACCTCTCATTCCAGATTAGAGAGGAGGGGACCATTCGTATAATAGAGGGGGAGTTGAATTTCCTAGGCGCACGAGTTTCTCGGGACAGCAAGGACCCCTCATTTCTGGGGGACACTTCTACCAGGGGGAGGCACTGTTCTGAGGTATACTAAAATGAAATTCCCTAAATATAATGGGTCAGAAGACCTTTTGATATGGTTGTATCGATGCAAAAAATATTTTAGCCATCAACGAGTCCCAGCCTGTTAGGATCCTTCGAGCCATGGATCTTGTCACCCTCCTCTCTTCTCTTCCTTCCATCACCTTGCTTGACGTTGAGATGGAATGAGGGATTGATGGGTATTGAATTTCGGAAAGGAGAATTGGGGGAAAAACGGTAGGGGTGAGTCACCCTGGAAGGGCTTCAATTGGGAGACGTGAAATACATTGTGGATCTTTGATTCCGGTGGTAGTTGCAAGCGGTATGCCACGGGCCCAATTTTGTCCAATACCTGAAATGGACCATAATATTTTGGAGACAGTTTATGGTGCTTGGATGCAGTCAGGGACAGCTGGCGGTAGTGTTGAAGCTTTAACCACACATAGTCTCAAGGGAAATAAGATGCCTCCCGGTGCTTCTTATCATAATAGCGTTTCATAGAGTGTTGGGTCTCTTGTAGATGAGTACGTACCACATAACGTCTCGTTCAGCTAACGCTTGGTCCAAAGTGACGACTTTGGATGCCCCAGGTTCATATGGTAACAGACGAGGTGGATCTCTGCCATAAACTACCCTGAAGGGTGTAGTTCCCAATGCTGTGTGGTAAGATGTGTTATAGCAAAATTCTGCCCATGAAAGCCATTTCACCCACCTTCTAGGTGCGTCCCCCACAAAACAACGAAGATACATTTTAATCGTGCGATTGACAACCTCTGTTTGTCCGTCCGTTTGTGGATGATATGCAGACGAAAATGCCAATTGGGTGCCCTGTAATTTGAATAATTCCTTCCAAAATATACTGGTAAAAATGGCATCCCTGTCACTGATAATGGATGAGGGAATTCCATAAATAATTGAGCAACCTGAGCAGCAGTATATGGATACGCCAAAGCAATGAAGTGACCATATTTTGAAAACCGATCAACGACGACGAATATCATAGATTTACCTGTTGAAATGGGAAGTCCAGCAATGAAGTCCATAGAAATGTCAAACCAAATTTGAGACGGTAGTTGCAGAGGTTGTAGTAGGCCGGCCGGACTTAAAGATTCGGCCTTGTTTCGTTGACAAATCTGACAAGCAGCTACATAATCAGCAATTGTGCTCTTTATGCCCTTCCAGTAAAAGTCCCGACTGATTCGAAAATATGTTTTCTGTCGACCCTCATGTGTGCTATCATGGATAGAGGACAGGATGGTGTGAAGAAGTGGGGATGTATTATGCAAAAAAATCTTGTTTTTGTAGAGTAAGAGACGGTTCTGAATCGTCCAATGAGGAGCTGCTGTCCCTTGTTGAATATCCTGAGATAATGACATGAGATCCGAATATTGATGTACTTTCTCACGAATCGAATCTAATACCAGTGAGTGTGGGTGACTGATAGCATAAATTTGTGTGGCTGAATTATCCCGACGTGATAAAGCATCAGCCCTTAAATTCGAACTACCTGGCTTATAGTGAACCGTAAAATCGAAGCCCATGAGTTTAGTTAACCAATGCTGCTGTGGGGATGTGGTGAGGCACTGTTCAAGAAGATACTTGAGGCTGCAATGATCTGTACAAATGAGAAACGGTCGTCCCCAAAGATAAGGTTGCCAATGTTGGACAGCCTTGGCTAACCCAATCAATTCCCTCTCATAGGCAGCTAACTTATGGTGGTGTTGTCCCAACTGACGGCTGAAATAAGCAATAGGGTGTCCCAATTGTTGTAACACTGCCCCTATACCTCCACTGGATGCATCACATTACACCACAAAGTCTCCCTCAAAATCTGGTAATTGTAGGACTGGCGTTGAGGCTAAGGCCTCCTTTAACAGGTGAAAGGCCTGTTTCGCTGAAGAAGACCAGTGGAAGGCATTCTTTTTTAGCAGGTTGTTGAGTGGTGCTGCTATCATGCCATAAGATTGGATAAATTTTCTGTAATATCCCGCTAGGCCCAAAAATCCCTTTAGTGCTATGATGGAGGTGGGAATCGGCCAATCTGTTACTGCTTGTATCTTGCTCTGGTCAACTTTCACGCCCACGGCTGATATGACGTGGCCCAAATATGCTACCTCAGATGTATCCATAGAACATTTTGATTTATTCAAAACCAAATGATGAGAGCTTAGAATGGTAAATACCTGATGGAGGTGGTGGAGATGTTCTTCCCAATTTTTGCTGTAGACCAGAATGTCATAAAAAAAAAAACTAACACATAGTTGCGCAGAAGTGATGAAAAGACCTCATTCATGAGGGCCTGAATGGTAGATGGTGCATTGGAGAGACCGAAGGGTATGACGAGGAACTCGAAATGACCGTGATGTGTGCGGAAGGCAGTCTTCTCCACATCCGCCGGGTGAACTCTTATTTGATGATAGCCCAATTTCAAATCTAATTTGGTAAAAATTGTAGCACCATGTAACTCATCCAGCAACTCGTGCACGACTGGAATGGGGAACTTGTCCTTAATTGTTTGCAAGTTGAGTTGCCTATAGTCGACACAAAATCTCCATGATTTATCCTTTTTACGTACAAGTAACACTGGTGAGGAAAAAGGAGATCGACTGGGTTGGATCACCCCTTGAGCGAGCATATGCATGCACTGTCGTTCTATTTCATCTTTCTGTATATGTAGGTAACGATAAGGTCGCACCACTACTGGATCAGTTCCCAAATTTAAACGAATGCGGTGATCACAATGACGCACTGGTGGTAGACATGTAGGATCATTAAATAAATCCGCAAATGCTGTAAGTAAAGGAGCTAACTGATCATCACCGGTGTGCTGAAGCTGTAAAGTATGAAGTGCGTTAGGTACCTGTGCCACAATACCTTGTAATGTAATCTAGCCCTGTGGTGCTGAAAATGTCATAGTCCGAGCCTGTCCCTAATAACTGGAGCCATTTGACCCTGAGCACCAAATCAAATCCAGCCAATGGAATGACTAGTAAATCTGCCTGAAATGAATGCCCCTCAATGGTGAAAGGGGTGTTAGCTGTTACGGTCCCTGATCTGACACATGGAAACATCTAATCGTGCTCGTATTTCCTCCAATTCCTTACCCGTAGCAATCCATCTTTCTTGGGATATAGAATAACCCATTGTGTTCCCGCTCTGATACTAGTTGTTACAGTCCCGGATCTGACACATGGATTCTTTGGGGGGATCTGCAATCTGCCACGGGTTACGGGTCTTCCAGGCATTACCGTAGGGGTACTAGGAAGACATGGGGAACGAAAACGAAAGATCAAGCCAAAGGGAAGCTTGAAAACCCTAGAGCTCGTTGAGGAGAACTCTAAGCCTCTTTAAACTAAATTTAATCTAATTCTTAATACTTCAATGCTTCTCCATTTCTCATTACTCTTACCCCTTAAATAGGGTTCACCCTGTTAGGGTTTACAATAAAATATTCTAAAAATACCCCTATAAATACAATATTCCAAAAATACCCCTATAAATAAAATATTCCAAAAATACACCTATAAATAAAATATTCCAAAATACCCCTATGACCTAAAACTGAAATAAAATAAAATAAATTAAAGAAAACACTAAAATAATAATGTTATTGCCTGCATAACATTAACGCATAATCCTACACTAGCAATTTTAGCCCCATTGGCCACTGAAATTGAGAGTCCCCTTTGTTGTTGAATTGCCAATCCCAATTGTTGCACGACTGGTTCACTGATAAAATTATGTATGCTGCCCAAATCAACTAAAGCAAGTAGCATGAGATGATGTAACTTGGCCTTTACCTGCATGGTATTAGAACTACACAGGTCATGCATGGCATGGAGGGAGAGCTCTGGTTCCTGTTGTACCTCTTCAACAATTTCATTTTCAAGCTCTTCTGAATCTTCTTCCAACAGTTCAATACTGAATAAACGTTTACAGGTATGTCCTGGCAGGAATTGTTCGTCACAATTAAAACATAGGCCCTTTGCCTTTCGAACGTCCATTTCCTGTTTAGTCAAAAATTTACGTGGCGTAGAGTGTGGAGGCACACTGGTAGCCTGATCTGCTCGGTTAGGGGCAGAGGACCCAAAACGTGGACCAGATGCAGTACCCTGTATTCTGTTGTTCCAAAATGGTTTTTGTTGTAAAGACTCTTTTAGAACTCTCTGTTTGTGTTCCACAGCTCTGGCATAATTCATTGCTGAGTCCAAATCTATCGGACCAAGTAATTCCACTTCCAATCTAACCGGCTCTGTCAATCCAGCATTAAAAATCTGAACATGTAGGTGAGAAGGAACAAATTCACTAGCTTGGGCCAACCTTTCTTGGAATGTTTTTTGGGTAAACTTCTAAGGTGCTTGTCTGTTTATAGTTGATCAATTCCCCCACTGGGTTGTTGCTAGCTGGAGGTCCAAACCTCAACTGGCAAGCATGTTTAAAGTGCAGCCAATCCTGAATGGAATGGACATTTTGGTAGTGATGGAACCACATGAGCGCTTCATCGAGCAGGTGGTAGGCGGCCAAAGTAACCTTGTCCATTTCCACCGTTTGTTGATGATAGAAGAATTGTTCACATTTCGTGAACCACAGTAAAGGATCTTTAGATCCATCATATGTAGGAAAGTTAAATTTAAAGTACCTTGGAACCGTTGATGGTCCTTGTGCGTGAGTTGCCATGGAACCCATTGGTTGGCGCAGGGGTGGATTTGGTGGTGGCGTGAATTGTTGGTGGGGTACTGGTTGTGGTTGAAAATTAGTTGCTGGTGGTGGCGTTGGTGCTTGAAGTGCAACAAGTTTTCGGATGATGGTTTGGAGAGATGATTCCAGTGTTTGTAATGTATTATTGATATGAGAAATTTTAGTACCTTGAAAAGTGGATTGTTGTTGAAGTTCTGAAAGTACTTGACGTATGTCCTCTGGAGAAGAGGAATCACCGAGGGTGGACCTGTCTGATACCACGTTGTTAGGATCCTCACAAGCCATGGATCTTGTCACCCTCCTCTCTTCTCTTCCTTCCATCACCTTGCTTGACGTTGAGATGGAATGAGGGATTGATGGGTATTGAATTTCGGAAAGGAGAATTGGAGGAAAAATGGAAGAGAGCTTGAAGGAGCTCTTGACCTGTTTATCTAATTTACTCTAGCTAAAGTAGACTCAATTCATACTTCTTATTACCCTAGCCATCCCCTTAAATAGGGTTGAGGATGTCCAAAACACTAAAGATCTCTTGGGTCAATGGTTCAAACCAATAAATGCTAAACCAACCCAAACCAAAGACAAAACCAAACCAAGAAACAATTACATGGAAATTGAAAAACACATTCATTAATTCCTACGCCTGTTGGTAACTCGTGATGCTATAGAGTCCATAACACAGCCTATGACCGAGTCAACGTGGCTTTTTTCCACTTACTAGGGGAAGCACAACTTTGGTACCAGCTAGTTGAGGTTGATAGCGACGTGGTAGATTGGGATGAATTTAAGCGACTGTGCTCTCTCCTTTTTGGTCCTCTTACAACAACCCTTAGGGAGATTTGGTTTTGTTATGCCAAACTAAGGCCGTGGAGCAATATAAAAAATTGTTCCAGGAAAAATTAGCACGAGCCAACAGTATGATACAAGTGGATCAATAAGTTGCGCTGTTTACAAAAGGACTAACTGAGGCGTTAAAGCTTGAGGTGGAGCTCTATGCACCTGTTAACTTATCTAGTGCTATGAATATAGCTTGTGCTTTAGAACTGCGACAGAAGGCACAACACAGACTACCTCCATGGTCAGCGAAGCGGAGCACTCCATCCACAGGGCAAGGGGAGTGCATTTCTCCGAGAAACAACCCGGGTATTACTTTGACAGGGGATCCAAGATCTAGTCATCCTACATCTCCTTATATAAAAAAATTGACAAGTGTTGAGATGGTGGAACGGTGGGCTAAGAATCTGTGTTACAACTGTGATGAACCATATCAGGCTGGGCATTACTGAAAAAGTTTGTTTTTGATCGATAAGGTTGGAGATGAGGATATCGAGGTGATAGAGGATATGATAGAGGAAGAACCACTAGACATCTCCCTGCATTCCATTACTGGGCAGCAATTGGCGACAACTATGCAGCATGGGAGCAGCTCGACAACTTCCACCAGGTCTACCCAGTTTCCGAGCTTGAGGACAAGCTCGATCTCTGGGGGGTGGGGGGGGATGTGATGGACTCAATAACACTGAGTCATCTACTTTAATTTTATTATTTATGTTGCTTTTAATTTCGAATTTTATTGATTTGTAATAAGACTTAAAGGTAGGGGTAGAGTTGGGTTTTATAACCCTAACCTATGTTGATGTTAATTACCCTATTTAAAGGGTAAGGATGGAGAAATAAAGCAAGTTTGGAATTAGCATACACTAGGGTAATTTAGGTTCTTGTTAGGCTCCTTATTCTAGGGTTCTTGGTGTGAACTCTCTTGGTGGTTTGCTGCATCCATTGGGGAATCTTTGAGGAGATCTTGGAAGGAAAAGGAAGAGGAATCATCTTCTCTTCCAAGCTGCAAGAGCAATCTACCTTTGCCACGAACTAGCAGCAAGAGGGGGAAGTTTGCATGAGCCTTATCATCAAAGGAGGAGGCTTTTGAGTTGCTGGTTGGAGGAGATCTTCAAGAGGTATTTTTGATTACCTTTTCTGTGTTTGGAAAGGTCTTCTCTTGTCTCTTTTATGTATAAGACAGTAGATGCATGGTTTTAGGGATTTATACCTGTTGACGTGAGTTATAAAATAGGGGTTCATATCTGAGTGGTTAAACATTCCTTTAACTTGCTGGTTGCATCTATAATTGAGAAAAGGAAACTCCTTTTCAATCCTAACGTAAAAGGAGAAGTAGAAGAGAGTTCTTTTCACAAAAAACGTGTTAAGAAACCCTCAAACAGTGCTGGATCCTTATTCAACTTGTCGAGTTACTAGATCCATGGCTAGGAACCATAGCAGCTGGGTATTACAGGAAATTTATCCGCAGCTATGGCCAGATTGCAACACCGCTCAACAACCTACTCAAGAAAAATGCTTTTACCTGGTCTGAGACAACGGCTCATTCCTTTTAGCAGTTGAAAGAGGCATTATCATCCGCACCGATTTTGCAACTGCCGGACTTTAATGAGTCATTTGTGGTGGAATGTGATGCTTCGGGGGACGGTATTGGTGCAGTGTTACACCAACAAGGACACCCGATCACTTATTTTAGCCGCCAACTTGGCCAACACCACCACAAGTTAGCAGCTTATGAGAGGGAACTGATCGGTTTAGCTAAAGCAATACAACATTGGCAGCCTTATCTCTCTGGGCACCCATTTCTATTTTGCACCATGTTTAGCACCTAGCCAATACTACCCAAAAGACCGGCCTGTTTGGAGTGGAAGGCATAGGTACTTAACCCAGGACCATAACATCACACCCTATCTTCGCGAGTCGATGACCATGGAGGCGCAACGACACTGGCCCAACCTCATCGACACTTGCCCAACTGCGATAATACCTAGACACGACCTACCAGTAATTTTAATCCAGCCTCTGTGACCTACCAGTAATTTTAATCCAGCCTTTTCGATCCCTGGGACTCGAACTCGCGACGTGGTAGCCCGCTCCGATACCAAATGTTAAGCACCTAGCCAATACTACCCAAAAGATCGGACTGTTAGGAGCGGAAGGCATAGGTACTTAACCCAGGACCATAACATCAAGCATGGCAACACACTGCCTTTTAATCTCATCTTTTTGGAGGTGGGGGTATCGATAGGTCCGCACCACCACAACTTCGGAGCCAGCCTTCAAACGGATTCTGTGATCACAATGGCGCAAGGGAGGTAGGCTGCTGGGTGGGAGAAATAGATCAGCAAATGCTTCCAGCAATGAGTCCAACGTGTGGACAGTGGGCTGCTGCTACTGGATGATATGCAGTTGTGCTGCACCTTCTGTCGCACGACCTTGCAGTGTGACTTTGAGGTGCTGCCAGTCAAAGCTCATGGTAAGGGCAGCGAAGTCCCATGATATTGGCCCTAATGTCTGGACCCACTTCACACCGAGCACGAGATCAAAACCAGCGAGTGGTATGATGTAAAAATCTGTGAAAAAGCGGTGTCCAGCAATGGCGAACCAGATAGACTTGCTGACCCCATAGCTCAATACCTTGTCCCCATTGGCAACGGACACTGAAGTGGTTGGCTGGGATTGTACCAGAAGTTACAAATACTTGGTTGCGGTAAGGCTGATGAAATTGTGGGTGCTTGGCTGGGCGTCAACCAGCACACAGAGCTGCAATGTTGTGGTGGTCTGAAGGCTGGTAATGGCATAGATGGAGACCTCTGGTTCGTCAGTAGCAACCTCTTCCATTGGCGGTGCTTCCTCTTCATCTTCTTCTTCCAGTTCCACCCAAAAAAGTATCTTGCAATGATGTCTGTGGGTGTAGTGTTCATCACAATTGAAGCATAAACCTTGTTCTTTCCGGCTTCCATTTCTGGTTCGGTAAGTTTTTTTATTGTTGGTTGCTATGCTTGAGGGGGTTTTGGGTGGGAGGGAGGACTGCTGCGCCAAAGAGAGGGGTTGGATGACCCTGTTAAGTTGTTTCCTCCAGAATAGAATCAAGCAAGAGAGCTCTGGGTTGACTGATGGCATGTAATTACGGCTCTGGAATGTCCCGGTGAGATAAAGCATAAACCCCCACATTCAAACTCCCAGGTTTATACTCCACGGTAATGTCAAACCCCATAAGTTTACTTAACCAGTGCTGCTGTGGTGAGGTAGTAAGGCGCTGCTCAAGCAGATACTTGAGGCTGCAATGATCGGTGTGTTATGCCCCATTTCGGATGAACTACTGGACGATTTCTTCCAGCATGGGGAGGAAGGGATTGAGCTTTCAAGGAGGCTTGACCTTGGACCTCAAAGGGAGAATCCAACCTAGACCTCTGAGGGAGAATCTGACCTGTTTAATTCTAATTTCTCATTACCTACTTTCTTCATTCATCTCACGTTCCTATATAGGGAGCTAGGGAAAACATGCCAAAGACCATAAGTTCAAAAAATTACAAATAAACCCCTAATGAATAGAAATTGAAAATAAACCCCTAATGAGTCCATAACATTACTCCCCTCCTGGAGAATGAGATTGTCCTCAAGCTCGAATGTAGAATGGCCTGTCCGTACAAAAGTAGAGCAACCGAAAAGAGGAGCAATTTTTTTTTTAGCATCCTAAACCTGTCACCCTCTCAGAGCTCAAACAAATATCATCGTCACCATTGAAAAAATTTTGAGGATAATTATACTGTGAAAACATGCTCAGTAACTTGTCAACTAAATCATGTGCCCGTATTGCATGGGGGCCACATATGGATCTCCTAGATGCATCTGATCTTGCATAGATAAGGAGAAGAGCTTCAGCGACATCTCGGACAACAACTATGAGCTAGATGTTGTGTTTTTGTCCATTCTCCAAAGCTTCACTTGCGGCTGCTATTTTTGCCAAGCAATACTAGTTCCCAGTTGTTCTGCAGTATACTTTGTCTGACCAGCAAGTCTCATCCATGATTGTATCCTTTGGCCACGTTATTGGCATAGGAACAACAAAGGGAGAAGAAACAACAATAACCTGTCTCATAGGTGCCTCAGTTAAGGCCTTAGGTACATTGAGGGTACCAGTCACAACAGGCTCAATTAATTCAATCTCCGGATTGGGGACACTACCCGGAGGGAATGGACTTGCAACATGGAAGACTCCAACACATCCTGCATTAGCTGCACCAAGAGAGACATAAGCCAGCAATTCGGCCCTAAAGAGTTGAAGATTTTCAGGGGCATGATCCAATTTCTTCAAATGAGCAGCTTCAGTGTGGGACTCCACTTCAATCATAATAATTGAATCACTGAGATAATCCTTGGGAGGAATTCCAGTTTCACAAGTAGACGAAGAAGTGGACAAGCCAGGGCGCTCACTGCCCTGCATGGAAAGGTTTTTTACTTGCTGTATTTCTTTTTCAACTTTTTCAAGATAGGTTGGATCATCAAACTATGGGTCAAAGAGTTCTTTTTTAAGTTCCTCAAAGGATATAGGCTCTTCTAGCTCTAATACATCATAAAAATGAAATAGTAATTCCCATGCTTGAATAACATCACCAGCCAGCTCTGGTGGAAGCCTGCTGCTCAAAGGTCGAGAAAGAGGAGGAACTCTTGGTTCATTAAACAAATCCTCATTGCGCTACTTCTTAGATTTTCTGAGCAAGTCATCATTGTGGGACCCTAAATAACTCCTCATATAATATTGGCAACAAGAGTGGTCCTCAGGAAGTTGTTCTATTATATTTGGAAAAAAATGCCACATCTAATCCAAATCTATCGTAGTCTAACCTTTTTGCAATAGCTCCAAATGTCATTGCAAGCTCACTCTTACTATGAATTCCAAGAGAAGTTTATATACTAGTAGTAGAACTGCAAAATTTAGTCAGTAGGTCAACACAGGCGTCAACTCTAGGGTGAGGTCCATCCAAGCCGTGCTTATAGACAAAATGAAAGCTACATGACTTCCTATAAACTTCATAACAAGCTTTAACAATAGGCAAAATGTACTCCACTAGTCCCAAATCCTCACAGATTACTGTATTTGTAGCATGGGAAGGAGTGTTGGTGTCCACTCTAAACCACCCAGGGATGAAACCAGTGTAATTTTGAACGTTAGGACAAACACCTCTATTTCTCATGTCAATGAGCAAATCACATGCTTCCTTAAGACGACCAGCATTGCAAAGAACATGAAGGAAACAAGAATAAGTAACAAAGTTTGGCTGAGAACCTGCCTTGACCATTCTATCAAAAACCAAAGATGCCGAATCGAAGCAGCAATTTTGACAATGCCTCGCAATTGCGTGGACAAGGGTGCCACACTGGATTGCCGAGAAGGAGATTGAAAGTGTTTGCTGTATGCCGGAAGCCAATTCCCCCCGAATTTGTTTTTTGAGCCACGCCCACCCAATTTGGAAGTTGGGTCCCTCGGTTTGGCTGAGAGGGGGATTGTGAGTGGGAGGTGATGGTTGGAAGTCACATTCCACTGGACAAGTTTCCGATGGCGCTTCCTAATTTTCCAGTGGCCTCTTATTTCTGCCGGTGCTGGTAGTTTGTCGGAGACAGAGGAGAGAGGGTCGAATTGATTTGCCATGACTGAGGCAGATGGGAATACTTCCGTCTGTTGTGCGGGAAGATATGTTGCTGGCCGTGAGAAGGGGATTTGGGAGGTCGAACCCAAATCAGCCTGTATCAATGGGATTTGGGTAGAAATGTCTTCCGATTTCCCAAAATTTGGGCCCCGCCTTTTGATTTCTGGAGTTTGGAAAGCTTTTTCAAGTCTGCGATCCTTCTGATTGGAAGCGACCGTTGTGCAGGAATAGGTATGGCTTCCCATGAGACAGGGGTGGGGAAAAACCCCTTCGGTGTGCATGATTTGGTGTCGCCGCCGTCTGGTGTCGAAATTTGGGGGAGCTTTTCCATGACCAATAGCTCATGAATTGGCATTTTGGCCGACGAAGTTTGTGTTGGGCGTAGAGGAGCCCTAGGTGGGGACATGGTTTGATGGCGCAGAAATGGTGGGGTTGGGGCTGGGCGGGAATGGTGGTGCTCAGCCAGAAGAGTGAAACCGCCCGGTGGCGTCTGACCACGACCCATTTCCTCATCCAATAGCCCTTTGATCCGCTGTAATATGTCCTTCACGGCGTACATGTCCGTCTTGATTTCCTCCATAGCCTGATGCAGTTTCTCCATAATTGGACGCTGTTCCACCAAATATCGGCACAAATCCTCCCCAGAAAATGAATCGCCAGTGGTGGTCGGCTCTGATACCAAGATGTTATGCCCCATTTTGGATCAACCACCGGACGATTTCTTCCAGCATGGGGAGGAAGGGATTGAGCCTTGAAGGAGGCTTGACCTTGGCCTTCAAAGGGATAATCCGACCTAGACCCCTGAGGAGAATCTAACCTATTTAATTCTAATTTCTCAATACTTACTTTCTTCATTCATCTCACATCCCTATATAGGGAGCTAGGGAAAACATGCCAAAGGCCATAAGTTCAAAAAATTACAAATAAAGTCCTAATGAATAGATATTGCAAATAAACCCCTAATGAATAGAAATTTCAAATAAACCCCTAATGAATAGAAATTGCAAATAAACCCCTAATGAGTCCATAACACTTCACAAGGGCCTCATAAGGCCGAGCACCTCTCCATTCTCGTCCCCTGTCTTGCTGGTGAAGAAAAATGACCACACATGGCGGTTTTGTGTTGATTACCAAGAATTAAATGCCAAGACCGTTAAGGACAAGTTTCCCATTCCGGTGGTGGATGAACTCCTAGATGAACTACATGAGGCACAATTTTTCACCAAGCTTGACTTGCTGTCCTGCTATCATTGAGTCCGCATGCATCATCCGGACATCGAGAAAACAGCCTTCCGCACTCACCATGGCCATTTTGAGTTCATTGTCATGCCCTTCGGCCTCTCCAACACGCCATCCACCTTCCAGGCATTGATGAATGAGGTATTTCACCCATTTCTCAGAAAATTTGTCCTTGTTTTCTTTGACGATATCCTGATTTTCAGCAAGAGTTGGGTGCAACATCTCCATGACCTGAGTAGGGTCTTCAGCCTTCTCCGGACTCACCACTTATACTTGAATCACTCCAAGTGCTCTTTTGGTCAGCCACAGGTGGCCTATTTAGGGCATGTGATTACAGCCTCCACGCCATCCACTTTCCAGGCATTGATGAACGAGGTATTTCACCCATTTCTCAGAAAATTTGTCCTTGTTTTCTTTGACGATATCTTGATTTTCAGCAAGTGTTGGGTGCAACATTTCCATGACCTGAGTAGGGTCTTCAGCCTTCTCCGGACTCACCACTTATACTTGAATCACTCCAAGTGCTCTTTTGGTCAGCCACAGGTGGCCTATTTGGGGCATGTGATTACAGCCTCCGGCGTCAGTATGGATCCAACCAAAATTGAGGTGATCATGCAGTGGCCACCGCTCCGCAATGTTGCTGCCTTAGGAGGTTTTCTGGGCTTAGCCGGGTATTACAGAAAGTTCATACAGAATTATGCCCACCTCGCAGTGCCCTTGTCCAACCTGCTGCGACGCAACGCCTTCCAATGGACGGAGGCCACATAAAACTCCTTCAACATGCTCAAACAGGCTCTTGCTTCAGCATCGGTGCTGCAGCTACCAAATTTTGAAAACGACTTTGTGCTGGAATGTGATGCCTCTGGCAGTGGAATTGGGGCAGTCCTACATCAATCCCAGCACCCCATTGAACCATCATCAATTACCAGCCTACGAGCGAGAATTAATCGGCTTAGCAAAGGCCGTGCAACATTGGAGGCCTTATTTGTGGGGCCGTTTCTTTCACATCCGCACTGATCACTCTAGCCTCAAGTTCTTGCTGGACCAACGCATCTGCACGTCACCTCAGCAATATTGGATCAACAAACTCATGGGCTTCGATTTTGCAGTGGAACACAAACCAGGGCCCTTAAACAGAGTAGCGGATGCTCTCACTCATCGGTCAGACGCCGCACTGCAACTTGTCACCATCAATCACCCCACACCACTGCTGCTAGAGGCCATACATCAGGAGCACCAGTCCACCGTTGAGTTACAGCAGCTGTCCCAGAAAATTACAGCAGGTCAGATGATGTCACACTGGTCTATCTTGGACCACATTATCCTATACAAGCGGCGCATTTACATCCTGCCTTCATCTCCATTGGTGCTGCAAATTTTATCAGCCTACCATGACAGCACACATGAAGGGCTCCTGAAAACGGGACAACAGATGCACAACGATTTCTATTGGGCTGGGTTCAGGTCTCATGTTGCTGAATATGTTGCTGCCTACTTGATCTGCCAGAGCAACAAGGTTGACCATTTGTCTCCGGCTGGGGTGCTCCAGCCCCTCGACCTTCCTACTCAGGAATGGTCCGACCTCTCCATGGATTTTATTGAAGGATTACCGAGAGCAGCGGGTAAATCCATCCTTTTAGTTGTGGTTGATCAACTGTCCAAATATGCCCACTTCATGCCCATGGCCCATCCATATACAACAACCACAATCGCCCAAATTTTTGTTGACAACATTGTCCATTTGCATGGCATTCCCGAGTCAATAGTGAGTGATCGGGATGTGATCTTCACCAGTGACTTCTGGAAAAAACTCTTCAGGCTCTGCGACACAAAACTCAAATATTCATCTGCATACCACCCGCAAACAGATGGTCAGACAGAAGTCGTGAACCGCTCCATCGAGATGTACTTGAGGTGCCCTGTGGGGGACAGCCCCAAGAAATGGGTTCACGACATTAGTTGGGCCGAGTACTGCTACAACACCTCATATCACACAGCCTTACAGGAGACCCCCTTCAAAATTTACTATGGCCGAGACCGCCCCCCCCCCCCGCTCGGCTCCGGTAAGATCAAGCCCGTATGAAGCTCCAGTATGATCAGCACCACCGGGATGTGCAGTATCACCCCGACAATTTTGTTTGGCTCCGCCTCAAGCCATATCGCCAGCACTCCATTGTCGGGACACGCCACAAGCTATCCCCCAAATACTTTGGGCCATAAAACATTCTACAGCGAGTGGGACAAGTTGCATATCAGCTCCAGCTACCACCGGAGTATCAAATCCACGATGTTTTCCATGTTTCACTGCTCAAGCCTCTCAAGGACCCAACACCTTAGTCCATCCCTGCTCTGCCACCGGTTGAAGACGGTGAGGTCCCTCTCACTCCAGTCAAAATTCTGCCGTCTAGCCAGCTCCAGGACAGCACCCAGATTTTGGTATAATGGTCGCATACTGATTCCACAGAGGCCACGTGGGAAGATTTACAGGTGTTTCAACACATGTACCCTTCATTTGATCTTGGGGACAAACTCTCTTTCAAAGGGGGAGTGATTTTATAGACTCGATAGCCGAACGAGTCATCCAAAGGTGTTGCAGTTGAAGTGTTTTGTATAGGAATTAAGTCAACAATTCAGCAACTATTTCAGCAGCTCAACAGACTCAGCATGCTGAGCGTGTAAGTCTTGTGGGCTATTTTTTTAATATTGAGTGATGCAGCAACATAGCTCAACTTGTGTGTTTCAGCCTTAGGCATGTAAGCCACATAAAGGCAGCTTATGTAAGCCATATAATGGCAACACATGTAATATTTTTGGCTCCTCTTCGAACAACTTAAGAAGGGGCAAAATGAAATGAGAGCTATCAAAATTTTGAACCCAGAAATAGAACACGACAAGGAGGTTCCCCTCTTGACGAACCAGGTTGCTGTCTCCCTTCAAGAGCAGTAGGTTATGGTCTCCCTCAGAGCTGGGTTACCCTTCCTTCCCTCCATTCCTTCCATGCTCTTCCCTTTTCCCCTTTCCATCATCCAATTCACCCAGATTTGGCCATCATAGGTAGACCTGGACGATTACAACACACTGGTGTTAAACCTATGCTGGACGCAAAGCCTCCTTCCCGTCGGATTACAAGGTCCATGGTCAGAGACCATAACATACACCGTCAAGGATAAATTTCCCACTCCAGTGGTTGATGAGCTTTTGGATGAACTACATGGCACCAAATTCTTTACAAAGCTGGATTTGTGCTCCGGGTACCATCAGATATGTGTATACCCAGAAGACGTCAAAAAGACCGCCTTCCGTACCCATCATGGCCATTTCGAGTTTCTGGTCATGCCATTTGGTCTTTCCAATGCCCCCTCCACTTACCAAGCGCTCATGAACAAGGTATTTTGGCCCCTCTTACGAAAATTTGTACTTGTTTTCTTCGATGATATTTTGATCTACAACCCTACTTGGGAAGGTCACATACAACACTTGCGTTCCATCTTCCACATATTGCGTGCTCATCATTTATTTCTCAAGCATTCAAGTGCTCTTTCGGCAACCCAGAAGTCGCTTATCTGGGGCATGTTAGTTCAGCCTTTGGCGTCAAGGTTGACCGTACTAAAATTCAGGCCATGATTTATTGGCCCCTTCCTCAATCAGCATCTGCGTTAAAGGGATTCTTGGGTTTATCTAGCTACTACCGCAAATTTATCCAAGATTATGGCCAAATAGAAGCTCCACTGACAAGTTTGCTAAAAAATAATGCTTTCATTTGGTCTGAAGCCGCTTCTTCCCCATTTAAACAACTCAAGCACGTCTTAGCGTCAACACCAGTGTTCCATCTTCCTAATTTTGAGGATTTCTTTATTATTGAATGTGATACGTCCAGGGGTGGCATCAGAGCGGTATTACAGCAGCAAGGCCATCCCATTGCTTATTTCAGAAGACAGCTGGCTATACATCATCACAAATTGGCGGCTTATGAGCGAGAACTTATTGGCCTAGCTAAAGCCATTCAGCATTGGAGACCATATCTATGGGGCCGTCACTTCCTTATCCGCACCGACCATTGTAGCCTAAAGTACTTGTTAAAGCAGCGCCTTACCATTTCACCCCAACAACATTAGCTTAGTAAATTAATAGGGTTCGATTTTTGGGTGGAGTTCAAACCAGGTCAACTCAATCGAGGCGCAGATGCATTGTGACGAAGAGATATCCCCGCCCCACAACTCCATGCCATTAGTCAACTACGGTTCTTGTTGCTAGATTCCATTCGGGATGAAATTCATCAAACACTAGACCTCCTAGCCTTATTGCACAACATTGCACAACATGCCATGGACAACAATTGGGCCATCCAAGACCGTCTCATCTTGTACAAGAAACGGCTTTATCTTCTTGCCACCTTGGCCTTACTACCCACCATTCTTTCCACCTATAATGACAGTACCCATGAAGGCTAGTAGAAGACTTATTTCCGCCTTAGTTGCCACTTTTATTGGAAAGGAATGAAAATAATGGTAGCTGACTATGTATCAGTTTGCCAAGTCTGCAACCACAACAAATCAGAAACTTTAAGTCCAACAGGCTTACTCCAGCCACTTCAGCTCCCTACTCAGATTTGGGCCGATATTTCCATGGACTTCATTGATGGTCTTCCAAAATCTTCAGGTAAATCTATCATATTGGTGGTGGTGGATCTTTTCTCCAAGTATGGGCATTTTCATCCCTTATCACATCCTTATACAGCTTCTTATATAGCTCAAATTTTCATGGATCACATTGTCCGTCTTCACGGCTTTCCGAAATCCATCACCAGTGACAGAGATGCCATATTTACAAGTAACTTCTGGAAGGAGCTTTTCAAGCTACAAGGCACCAAGTTGGCTTTCTTCTCAGCTTACCACCCCCAGACAGATAGGCAAACCGAGGTAGTCAACCAGACTCCAGAAATGTATTTGTGTTGCTTGGTATGCGATCATCCCAAAACTTGGGTCCATTGGCTGGCGTGGGCCGAATTTTTCTACAATACTTCCTACCACACCGCTCTCAAGACCACTCCCTTCAAGATGGTTTATGGTTGAGAACGCCCTTGCCTTGTCTCTTATATAGCTGGTTCTACTCGGGTTGCTGCTATTGATCAGGCATTAACAGAAAGAGACTACATGTTAGCCCAGGTTCGAGCCAACTTACAACAGCCTCAGGCCCTCATGAAAAATACTTATGACAAGGGCCACCGTGACCAATCTTATGCTCCAGGAGACTATGTGTGGTTGTGTCTTCATAAGTATCGCCAGTTGTCCCTCACAGTGTCCCAATGCAACAAACTCTCCCAAGTACTAAGGGCCATTCAAGGTCTTGGAGCACATCGGCAGCGTGGCTTACCATCTCCAGCTTCCTTCCGATGCCCAAATTCATGATGTCTTCCATGTATCACTGCTAAAACCTTTCAAGGGTGACTCACCAATGTTGCACACTCCTCTGCCGGCCCTTCATGATGGACGAGTCTTGCCCACTCCTGCTTGCGTCTTCCAAGCTCGCCGCGTTAATGATTCTTGGGAAATCTTAATTTAGTGGGCAGAGACGGATCCGATGGAAGCCTCATGGGAACCATTGGCGGAATTTTAGGCCCTCTACCCCACCTTTGCACTTGAAGAAAGTTCTTTCTCCAGGAGGGGAGTGATGTTATGGACTCCATAGTATCTAGAGTCATTGCTAGACATAGGACTTAGTGGGTGTCATTTTCATGTCACGTTATGGGTTGGGTGTAATGTAAATTTCAGTATATGTGTGGGTTTAGGGTTTAGGGTGATTGGGAAATCTTAGTCCAATAGGCAGATGCTGATCCCAATGACACGACATGGGAGCCATTAGCGGCGTTTCGCACCCTCTACATATACTTTGAGCTTGAGGACAAGCTCTTTCTCCGGGGGGAGGGGATGTTTATGGACTCCATAGCATCACGAGTTATCTATAGGCATAGGAATTAAATTATGTCAATTTACTTTTCATGTAATTTCAATTCGGTTTGGTTTACTTTGTTTGGTTTGGTTTACTTTGGGTTGGTTCAGTGTAATGTGGTGTGAACCACTTGACCTATGGGTCATCTTTGTATTTCCGTCCTCAACCCTATTTAGGGGGATGTGAAGGAAAATAGAGGCAAGTATTGAGAAAATTAGATTTAACAGGTCAGATTCTCCCTCAGAGGTCTAGGTTGGATTCTCCCTTTGAGGTCCAAGGTTGAGCTTCCTCCAAAGCTCCTTCGTTCTATTTGAGTTCCACCATTACTCTTTCAAGAAACAAGAATTCTCTTCCAACGTCAAGATCATCCATGGAGGGAAGAGAGGAAAGAAGGGTGACTCGATCCATGGCAAGGGAAGAACCTAACACTTCCTCAATGGAGGAGTAGTGATTTATGTGAGGATGTAAATCAGCAAAAAGATCATGAATGGCACACTCTATATCTAGAGGTACCCCCAAGGATAGCTACCACCACCCTTTCCAACATGATCACCACCATCACTGCCAGGCGGGGCACCATAATCACCTCTGCCACTACCCCATACTCATGACATAAACAATGAGGATTTGGAGACTTTGAGGAAATTAGAGAAAATAAGTCGGCCCGTGTTGAAAAGAGATGAAGAAACTGCCGAAAATAAAATTTACCGTCCCCACAACAGAAAATTTATTGTAGTTGACTGGTACCCCAAAACAGAGGGTGCCTTTCCCCACACAGGATAGAGGAATTCGAAGACTCACCTGGCATTGATGTCGCTGAGTTGAGGTATGTCTCTGTTGAGTGAGAAGTGGAGGCGATGCCAACTTTCCTCCCGGCACCATTGTCACCGAAATTCATGCCCTTAGGAAACTTTTCCCAATGGCGAACAACCTTAACAATGTTGACGAAGGAGGCTTCTGGCCGAACAAAAACCTGCAAACCAAAATCGGGTTGTTCCGAATAGATTTGAGGTCGAACGACGCTAGGTTTCAGTTTAGGATTTCCATGCTTGGAGGGTTTAGGTCGACGCTCTGCTGGGGCTGTTCCTGACGATGAACGAGGGGTCTCAAAAATTTTCGAGACAGGTCTGCGCTAGAAGTCCACGGTCGAAGGAGTTAGGTCGACTCTCTTTGGAATGGATGAATTATTCGCCAAGACAAAGGTGTTATGGATTCCATAGCATCACGAGTTATCCACAAGCATATGAATTAAATTATGTCAATTTAATTTTAATGTAATTTCATTTGGTTTTGGTTTGGTTTACTTTGGTTTGGTTTAGATGTAATGTGGCGTGAACCACTTGACCTATGGGTCACTTTTGTAATTCCGTCCTCAACCCTATTTAGGGGGACGTCAAGGGAATGAGAAATAAAGTATTGAGAAAATTAGAGTAAACAGGTCAGATTTTCCCTCAGAGGTCTCGGTCGGATTCTCCCTCTGAGATCCAGGTTGAGCTTCCTTCAAAGCTCCATCATTCTATTTGTTTTCCATCATTCCACGTTCCAGAAACAAAAAATTCTCTTCCAGCGTCAAGAACAACCATGGAAGGAAGAGAGGGAAGAGAGGAAAGAAGGGTGACTCGATCCATGGCTCGGGAAGAACCTAACATCTTGGTATCAGACAGGTCCATCCTTGAGGATTCCCCTTCCCCTGAGCATTTGAGGCAATTAGTTGAAGATAATCAACAGAGGACAGACTTTCAGGCTCAATCCCTGGAAGAATTGCGTAAGACAACCTCTAACCTGCGTGAGGCCATAAAATCAATGGATGCTGCCATCCAAGCTCTCCTCCGGTGACAAGAAGACAATGGTACACGAGCACAACCACCGGCAACCTACTCTCCACTGGCTGACCACCATCAATTCCACCTACCACCTCCCCCACAACCACCAATGCGTCATCACAATCCCCATCTGGGGCCTGCCGTTCAGGGACCTAATATGGTTCCTAGGTATTTAAAACTTGACTTTCCTACGTATGATGGATCTAAGGACCCCTTGATTTGGTTAGCCAAGTGTGATCAGTTCTTTTATCATCAAAACACACCTGTGGGTGAGAAAGTTTATTTGGCTGCCTACCACATGCTCGATGAAGTGCTTCTATGGTACCACCAATTCCGAAATGACCAATTGGTTTAGGATAGGGAAACCTTTAGGCAGTCTTGCATGATGAGGTTTGGTCCTCCAGCTAGTAGCAATCCATTGGGCGAATTAATCAATTAAAAGCAAACTGGATCACTAGAGGTATACCAAAGGACCTTCCAGGAAAGGTTAGCCCGAGCAAACCAATTTGTCAGTCACACCCAGTTTGTTCATATTTTTACTACGGGTTTGACAGAAGCTTTTGTTGAATTACATGATCCTACTGATTTGGACCACGCTATTAATTTAGCCAAGTCAATTGAACACAAGCAGCGTGTTCTAAAGGAGTCACTGGTCAGAAAACCAGCTTGGCCAGGAAGGCCCAATGCCACTGCTCCAACCCCTTATTATGGACCTCCATGATCTGGAGCTAGTGCAACCCCACGCCCAGACAACTCTAACTCGGCTCCACCTGCTCCTTACTTCAAAAAACTGAATAGATAGGAAATGGATCAAAGAAAGGCCAAGGGCCTTTGTTTTAACTGTGATGAACAATATGTATATGGTCACCAGTGCAAAAAATTATTCAGTATATGTCTGTGGGAAGATGGTGACGACATACTACTAGAGGAGGAGATTCTGGAGACAGACCAAGAGGGTCTAGAGATTTCCCTTCATGCCATGACTGGTCTACATAGTTCTAGTACCATACAGGTTAAAGCCCAATTACATCATCTACATTTACTGGCTTTAGTTGACTCGGGTGGTACACATAATTTCATCAGTCAGTCGGCGGCAGAACAACTTGGGTTAGTAGTCCAGCAACAGACTGGTCTTTCTATATCATTAGCCAATGGGGCTAAAATTACTAGTGTGGGCATATCTCCAGCCACACACATTGATATTGAGGGACATGCTTTCATTGCAGATTTCCTGGTGATTCCACTTTCAGGATTCGATTTGGTACTAGGAATTAAATGGCTACAACTGTTGGGGCCAATACTATGGGATTTTCAAGCTCTGACCATGTCCTTTATAGAGGACCACTATCAGATTATATTGCATGACACCCAAGCACCAGTGCCCTACGCGTTATAGGTTGTTTAGGTCTAGACCATGGCAAACTGTAAGTTATCTCAATTACTTGCAGACTTTGAGGATATCTTTGAGGACCCTACTGCTCTACCGCCAATTAGGCACTGTGATCACCGTATCCATTTGAAAATGGGCACTGAGCCTATAGTGGTGCATCCTTATCGTTACCCTCACTTACAAAAGGATGACATTGAAAGACAGTGCCAGAAGATGCTAGCATAGGGTATTATTCAGCCTAGTAGGTCTCTTTTTTCCTCACCGGTATTACTGGTCCGCAAGCATAATAAGTCATGGAGGTTTTGTGTGGATTACAGGCAACTCAATCCGCATACCATTAAAGATAAATTTCTCATCCCAGTGGTGGACGAGTTGCTCGATGAGCTACATGGAGCTACTATTTTTACCAAACTCGATTTGAAATCTAGCTATCATCAATTCCGAGTTCACCCATCAAATGGAGAAAACAGTATTCCGCACGCATCACGGCCATTTCGAGTTCCTCGTAATGCCATTTGGTCTCTCAAATGCGCCTTCCACCTTCTAGGCCCTCATGAATGAGGTATTTTCCTCTCTCTTGAGGAAATACGTTTTGGTATTTTTCGACGATATTTTGGTCTATAGCAACAGTTGGGAAGAGCATCTTTAGCACCTTAACCAGGTATTTTCCCTTATCCGCTCACATCATTTGGTTTTAAATCAGTCCAAATGTTCTATGGGAACTTCAAAAGTGGCATACTTGGGCCACATTATTTCAGCAGTTGGGGTAAAAGTAGACCAGAGTAAGATACAGCCCGTCACAGATTGGCCTCCTCCCATATCCATTACAGCCTTAAGGGGCTTTTTGGGCCTAGCTGCGTATTACAGAAAATTTATTCGCAGCTATGGCCAGATTACAGCTCCGCTCAACAACCTCCTCAAGAAAAATGCCTTTACCTGGTAAGAGACAGCGGCTCATTCCTTTAAGGAGTTGAAAGAGGCCTTATCATCCGCCCCAGTTTTGCAGCTACCCGACTTTGATTTGTCATTTGTTGTGGAATGTGATGCTTCGGGGGATGGTATTGGTGCAGTGTTACACCAACAGGGACACCCGATTGCTTATTTTAGCCGCCAACTTGGCCAGCACCACCACAAGTTAGCAGCTTATGAGAGGGAATTGATCGGATTAGTGAAAGCTATACAACATTGGAGGCCTTATCTCTGGGGGCACCCATTTCTGATTCGCATTGATCATTGCAGCCTCAAGTATCTGCTTGAGCAGGGCATCACTACCTCTCCGCAGCAGCATTGGTTAAGTAAACTTATGGGGTCTGACTTTACTGTAGAGTATAAACCTGGGAGTTTTAATATAGGGGTTGATCCTTTATCTTGCCGGAACATTCCAGAGCCGCAATTACATGCAATAAGTCAGCCCAGAGCTCTCTTGTTGGATTCTATACGGGAAGAGGCACAACAGTACCCGAAAATTATAGCTTTATATTATGAGATACAGCAGGGGACAACAACCACCCATTGGACGGTTAAGGACAATATTGTCCTCTACAAAAACAGAATCTTTCTACACCACACATCCCCACTGATTCACAACATTTTAGCCTCCTTCCATGACAATACACATGAGGGCCGACAAAAAATATATTTCCTGATCAGTCGGGAATTTTATTGGAGGGGCATGAAGCGCAGTATAGCCGATTATGTGGTGGCTGGTCAGATTTGTCAACGGAATAAAGCTAAATCATTAAGTCCAGCTGGGTTGCTCCAACCACTTCAGCTGCCGTCACTGGTCAGGTCTGATATTTCTATGGACTTCATAGATGGACTTCCCTCTTCGTCAGGCAAATCCGTTATCTTTGTAGTGGTTGATCGTTTCTCAAAGTATGGGCACTTCATCCCTCTGGCGCATCCTTACACTGCAGCTCAGGTTGTTTAACTCTTTATGGATAATATTGTCTACTTACATAGGATGCCTAATTCCATTACCAGTGATAGGGATGCCATCTTTACCAGTACATTCTGGAAAGAACTATTCTAGCTGCAGGGCACAACGTTAGCATTCTCTTAAGCCTACCATCCACAAACTGATGGTCAGACAGAGGTCGTCAATAGAACAATTGAAATGTGTCTTCGTTGTTTCGTGGGGGACTCACCTAAAAGGAGGGTTAAGTGGCTCGCCTGGGCTGAATTTTGTTACAACACCTCCTACCACAGTGCACTCGGCACAACCCTATTCAAGGTAGTATATGGGAGAGACCCGCCCAACCTTTTATCATATGAACTGGGTGCCTCCAAGGTCGCCACTTTGGACCAAACATTAGCTGAAAGAGACACCTTGCTCACTGAGGTGCGTACTCATCTCCAGGAGGCACAAAATACTATGAAGTTGTATTATGACAAGAAGCACCGGGAAATCTTCTTTTCTCCAGGAGATTATGTATGGCCGCGTCTCCAACACTACAGGCACCTATCGGTGACACCCTCCAAATGCCACAAGCTCTCTCCTAAGTATTATGGTCTCTTTCAGGTTATGGACCGCATTGGTACAGTTGCCTACCGCTTGCAGCTTCCGCTAGAGGCCAGGATTCACAATGTGTTCCATGTCTCACAATTGAAGGCCTTCCAATGTGATTCTCCCTTGCTACACACACCTCTGCCCCCACTACATGAGGGACATGTCCTTTCTACTCCAGCACAGGTATTATAGGCTCGCCGCATTCAAGCTGATTGGGAGATCCTAATGCAATGGGCTGATGTTGATCCCAGTGACACGACATGGGAGCCATTAGTTGTGTTCCGCACCCTCTACCCCACTTCGAGCTTGAAGACAAGCTCTTTCTCCAGAAGGGGGTGATGTTATGGACTCCATAGCATCACGAGTTATCCACAGGCATAGGAATTAAATTATGTCAATTTACTTTTAATGTAATTTCATTTGGTTTTGGTTTGGTTTACTCTTGTTTGGTTTAGATGCAATGTGGCGTGAACCACTTGACCTATGGGTCACTTTTGTAATTCCGTCCTCAACCCTATCTAGGGGGACGTCAAGGGAAGGAGAAATCAAGTATTGAGAAAATTAGAGTAAACAGGTCAGATTCTCCCTCAGAGGTCTAGGTCGGATTCCCCCTCTGAGGTCCAGGTCGAGCTTCCTTCAAAGCTCCATCATTCTATTCCGTTTTTATCATTCCAAGTTCCAGAAACAAGAATTCTCTTCCAGTGTCAAGAACAACCATGGAGGGAAGAGAGGAAAGAAGGGTGACTCGATCCATGCTCGAAGTAGTTAGCTCGACCCTCTTTGGAATGGACGACATTATTCGCCGAGACAGAGGCTGCACCGTCTTCTTTCGGAATGGCGATTTTCCCCTCTGAATCCTTATCCAGATGTGTCTCTAATTCGACCCCTTTCTCAGACCTTTCAATTAAAAACTGTCATATTTCATCATGTATTGTCGAAATTCTTTCTGTGCGCACTGTTGCAAAATCAACAATTTGAGGTCAGCCAACGAACAGCAGCGACCTTCCTCTCCCGAATTACTTGAAGGATTGTTGCGCATAGTTCATCAACGATCCCCGAGTCACTCATTGTTTCTGCTCTGATACCAATTGTTATGGTCCTAGGTCCCACAAGGCGATTCGCAGGGAAGAAGAAGAAGAAGAAAATCAAACTCAAAGGGGAGCTTGAGACCCTAGGTTCATTGAGAGAGAACATCGATCCTGGGTTCGTTGAGGAGACTGTCGATCCTAGGGTTCATTGAGGAGAACACTGATCCTATGTTTTGGGTAAAATTAGACTTGTTCATTTCATTCCATGTCGTCCCTTAAATAGGATTCATGTCCACAAGGTTCAAGAGAAAATTACAATTTTGCCCCTCCATGGCATTTAACTTGAAAATAAACTAAATGACTACATAACTGACTCAGTCAAAGTAATCGAGTCAGCTGTGGTGTCTCTTCCTGACTCGGTCCACTATTGGGTTCATAATAAACTATAGGGGAGAAGGCCAGCTCGTAGCCTTATCCTTGTGGGTCCCTCGTGAACCTCCAGCTCATCTTGATAAGGTTGACAACTCGTGAGATATTTATGGGTCCCACTTGATCTTCAAGTCTTCTAACTCAATTCTGCTTGTGCTTCTTGATTCCTTAACTCCTGCTTGCTTGGGTGAGGACTCTGATATGCCCGGATCTAACACAAGGAGGAAGACGATGAATAGGAAGGATCGTTGTGAGCTTTTGAGCTTTTGAAGGAGCTCCCCCTTAGGCCTCATGAGAGGGATAACCTGACCTCGTTTAATCTACTATTTAACCTACTGAATTTTCTTCCCCATTAAATTACCTTACGATGCATACAAATAGTTCACGCCAACAAGAGTTTAGGCAAAAATTAAAAAAATGCCCGTAAGGCATATTTAAACCCAAATAGCATAAAACAAAAAATAAACTAAATGACTACTTAACTGACTCAGTCAGGGTAATTGACACAGCCATGGTGTCTCAGCCTGACTCGGCTCACTATTTGGTCCATAACATCTCACGCCTCTTGGAGAACGAGCTTGCCCTCCAGCTCGAAGGTAGGTCTGCTGGCCCGTGCCGACGTCTCCATCCATGCACAAGCGTCAACCGTAGTATTAGCGTCAGCTCGCTAGACTACAAAAGTAGAGCAACCAAGCAGAGGAGCAAAATAATTTTTTTTTAAGGAAATGGTCTTGTCAACCAAAACCCGGAGGCATGTCAGGAACCGCATCACTACAAATCTCTCTTATGTCAGTACCATGCAATGCAGTGGGTCCAAAACTAGATGGCGCAGAATCACCAGTATGTGACATGTCTGTGGAGACCGGGTGATCATCCTTATACTCGTCACTGTGTTTAGTCACCTGCGTAGACTCCTTGTGTTGTCCCTAACGGCTATGTGCTTCATGATGGTTTCTAAGAGAAAAGCCAGGTGGTTCACTAGGCTCACCACCAGAACACGGATTCTTCGTGTGAGGAGAAACCGTAAGAGATCCATGACGGTCTGTCTCATCAAACTGTTGATTGTTGGGCAACAATAAGTCTTCAGCTGGTTCATTCCCCTTTAGGTTTGATAACTGGTTGTAAACAGATTCAACTGCCTCTGCAATTTCATTTTTCAGGCCATCAATTGATCTAATAACAACCCACAAAACCTGGGGAGGGTGCTGGTCTTGACCATCCCCAGGAAAACCTGCTGGTGATGCAGCTCTTCTGACAGCACCACTGTCAAAGTGCATCAGGACAATTATATCAGCAAAGTCTTCGACATGTCGTATGGAAGCTTCCAACGGTTCTCCTTTTTGTAGGTTGTCTTCAATTGCTGCCACACCGAAGAGAATCAAATCTTCCTCAATCAGTTCAGATGTATTCTTGTTATGGACTCAATAGCATCACAAGTTACCAGCAGGCGTAGAAATTAATTAATGTGGTTTTCAATTTTCATGTAATTGATTTTGGTTTGGTTTGGTTTGGTTTAAAATTTATTTGGCTTGAACCAGTGACCGAAGGATCTGAATTGTTTTTGGCGTCCTCAACCCTATTTAAGGGACGGCTAGGTTAATGAAAGATAGCAATTGAGTTATAATTTAGCCTAGAGTAATTTAGATAATAGGTCGAGAGCTCCTTCAAGCTCTCCCCCATTTTCCCCCAATTCCCTTTTCCGAAATTCTTTCTTCATCACTCCATCAATCTACATCGACGTCAAGCAAGCCAATGGAAGGAAGAGAAGAGAGGAGGGTGATAAGATCCATGGCTCGTGAGGATCCTAACAATTCTCCAGTATTTGCTCTCTCTCGGAACCAACTGTAGTCTCGGCCTTTGTAAATATTGAGCTCCAGATTTGGTATTCTGATGAATCAAGCTTTCTGTATGCAAATGCCCGAGATAAGAAAGCTACTTCTTCAGGTGACTCATCTTCATATTTCAACTTGCCTGTGTCATCTTCTTCAATAGGTATTCTCGTATGGCATAGGGCCAAAACCCTGAGAAACAGTGCTATCTAAAAAATTCAGGCACTTTTGACCTAGTTAGGAATCAGCAGCCAAGCATCCTTGAAGTTGAAACCCTTACTTGGGTTTTCATTCTGCAAATGCTTCGGAAGCTGGCCACCAGAAAGGATAGGATGCACCGAAACATGGTGACCTCGGGCGTTATGTTTGGTAGTACTAGCTACAACTGAGAAATCAAAATTACCAAAACTTGGAATACTCATAAGAGCTGACCTGTCATTGCTGAACACGAATTGTCTATATTCATTCGTTGTGATTCAGCCAAATCAACTGCACGTACTTCACCCCCATATGAAACTCCTGCAAGGCTACACTTTCTGAACTCCATTTGGGTACAAGTGAGTGTTCCAGTTTTGTTAGACAAGATCATCGCAACCTGACGTAGCTCTGCAGTTAAGTTTGAAGTTCTAGCTCCAGCAGAGCTGCATGTTTCTTCATCAAACAGTTGTACATCCCAAGTGATGAGCATAGCATGTAATACTTTGACCACGTCAATAGAGACATAGAGAGAGACTGGAATCACGTAACTATAAAGAATAAGTGCCCTTATGAACTAGAGCCCTCCGGCCAAAGGGGGATAGAAGGGATCATTTTCACCGGGATGAAGATACCACCAAGTCACAAATTCAAACTTTGTGTATTAAAAAGACCCAATGGCAGTGACAAGTGGAACCAAAATGAGTATGATAAAGAGAACAGAGATAATTTTAGCCGTCTTTCTCTCTATGTAGCTTCTCTTAAAAGGTGAGCTTGGGGAATTTTGGACTACTTTTGCATCTGGACCACTAAAAATAACCATACCATAGATGGATTGGGTATGAGGAAGCTTTGAATTGCTAAGAAGCACCTGCAGAATCCCCAAGCTCCCACTCAGAGATGTACAAGCAGGAACGGTCAGAAGAAAAGCCCCCTCTGAAATGGCTGTCACGAAAGCCTGAACTCCCTTCCACTCACTAGCGGAAGCCAATATCTCAACAAGCAACATAGAAAAATCACCTCTCTATTCTTCAGCCGAACTAAACACACCCAACGCCATCGTACACTGTTTTCTTAAAAATTGGGGGGATTTGGGGACGGGCAAAACAAATGTCGGAGAATTGGGGCTAAAGAACTTACCACCACAGGTATTCCAGTCGGGTTCCCACGGTGGCCTCCATGCTCAGGATGCCAATAGTCGATCCGCACGGTAGTTGGCCTGCTTCCAATGGCAAATAGCAGCCAATCTGGGCTGATGTTTCGAATAGGGCTGGCGGTCGTTGGAGTGCTCCCCGTTTTCGAATTTCCAGGTTCTTGATTTTGGTGTTGTGTTGTGCGTAGCTGGCCGAACGACGCTGATTTTTGGCTCGGGGTTTCCACGGTTGGAGGGTTTAGGTCGGACGAAGACCTGTGAATCCACATCGGCCTGTTCCGAAGAGCTTCGAGGTCGAACGTCTTCTTCTGCAATGGCGACCCTTTGTTCAGAGGCTTTATCCCGAAGCGCTTCAATTTTGGACGTCGCCGCTGTGATTTTGTCCAAGACGGGATGCTCCGAGAGAACGAGCTCGCCAATGTCCAGCATCGTCTGTTCGGAACGAAGAACAGAAGTAGGGTTGATTGCGTCCTTCTGCGGTACGGGTAGAATTTCTACTGTTCATGAGAAGGGAATTTGGGAGGTCAAACCCAAATCAGCCGGGACCGACGAAGGTGGTGCTGAATACCCTTCCGATTGTGGAATAGCTGAGTCCCCGATGTCGAATGTCATCGCCGCTGGAGAGACGTGCGCTCACTGAAGTTTTTGACCACCGACATCCATTTTTGGGTCTCTTGCCCGTCCGAGGTAGAACCCGAAAAAAGTTGCTAGAGAGACCGAGCCAGTTTCTTCCGTGCAAAAAAAATTTTGGTGTAATCTCCACGCCATTCCCGCATTTTCTCCCCGATCGGGAAGAGAGGTGTCCGCACCCACACTCTTTCCATTTCTCTGTTCGCCGACCTCCATTCATAGAACGACACTTCTCTTTCCATCACCATCCATTCGTCTTGGTTCATTGTGTTCCCGTTCTGATACCAGATGTGTTACGGTCCCGGGTCATGGATCGAGTAACACGGCGTGGGATTTGTGAATCCATCACTCAGAATTTACTCACTTCACGTCAAGGGTATGTGTATGAGTATTTCTCCTTAAGCAGTACTTGGCCAGGAGGAAAGATCCTTTTTTGAGGGTCCTACCGAGTTGTTGTGCTAGGTAGAAGATCCCACAACAATGCTGACCTTGCTAGAGCAAGGTGCTCTCTTTTCTTGGTCACGGCAAAGAGGGTTTGGCCCTCTTTGTTGCTGCTCTAGCTAAGAATACAATCCTTCTTTCTTAAATAACTTGAAACACGAGTTTGGGATAGATTAATACCTCTTCTTTGATGTTATGATCAGCTCCCACGTTGCACCAGGATTTGCTCAAGATTTGAAGATAAAAATCCTCACTTTGCTACTTGGTAAGGGAGGAATTCGGCCTCTCTTGCTGCTGCTGCCGAGAGGGAGGATAAACCTCCTCTTTGGGCTTGGAAAAGGGGCAGGAAGCTCCTTTTCTTAGTAGGGATGATGGTGGATGAATTTGGGTGAAGATGGATGACAATGGAGGGTGAAAGATAGGTTAGATTTTTGGAGTAAACCCTAAACTCGAGATCAAGACGTGATCTCAACCTATTTAGACTAGGTTATTCTAAAATCTCAAAGCTTACCTATTTCATTCATACCTATCCCTTAAATAGGGAGTTTTAGGTTTAGGGTTACAATAATTCCCCATAATGCCCTTACATATAAAGTAATTAGAAATAACTCCTACTTAAAACAATATAAGAAATAAATCCTACTTAAAACAATATAAGAAATAAATCCTACTCAAAGAATTATAAGAATTAAATCCTATTGAGTGAGTTGTTGTTGTCTTTTTCGTTGTGTGACTCGGTGTGCTATTGAGTCCACAACATCTGCCTCCCCATGGAGAAAGAGCTTGTCCTCAAGCTCAAAAGTTGGGTAGACTTGTTTGAAGATGTCCTCATGTTCCCATGTTGCAGCGTCGGGGTCAGTGTCCGTCCACTGAACGAGAATCTCCCAATGATCATTGGTCAGCCGTGCACGTAACACCGCAGCTGGGTTAAGAATAACCTCGCCATGATTAACCGGTAGTAGGAATAGAGTGGATGTAGGCTATGCTCCGGAATGCGGCTTCAAAAGAGAGACATGAAACACATCGTGAATTCTGGCTGTGTCCGGTAATTTGAGTTGATAGGCGACTGGTCCCATGCGTCGAAGAATGGGAAACGGCCCAAAAAATCTGGGTGAGAGCTTATGATGTGGAGGTCCTGCTAGAGACTACTGACGGTAGGGCTGGAGCCGTAGCCACACATACTTTCCAACCTCAAAAGAGACTCACGGTGGCCTCTGTCGTATACATCCTTCATCCGAGCTTGGGCACGTCGTAGCCGCTCTGCGATATTCTGTAGCAGTAGATCCCTGTCTATGAGTGCCTGATCAATCGTGTCCACGCGGGTGGACCCTGGGTTGTACGAGAGGAGGCGAGGTGGATCCCGGCCATATATAACCCGAAAAGGAGTGGATTGCAATCCAGAGTAGAACGCAGTGTTGTAACAGTATTCGGCCCACGGAAGCCATTGAACCCATTGCCGCGGACGATCCCCCACCAAGCACTGTAGATACATCTCGATGGTGCGATTCATCACCTCGGTCTGCCCGTCTGTCAGTGGATGATAGGCGAAGGAGAACTTCAATTTCGTCCCACTCAAGCGAAACAGTTCCCGCCAAAAGGTGCTAGTGAAAACTGCATCTCTGTCACTCACAATGGATTCTGGAATGCCATGTAAGTGGACTATCTGCTCCAGGAAAGTCTGAGCAACCCGTGTTGCTGTATACGGATGAGCCATCGGTATAAAATGCCCGTACTTGAAGAATCGATCAACCGCTACGAAAAGTACGAATTTGCCGGCTGACACGGGTAGGCCTTCCACAAAATCCATTGAAATGTCGGCCCAAACTTGCGTAGGAAGGGCCAAAGGCTGGACTCAAGTGCTCGGCTTTGTTACGCTGGCATACCTGACAGTCGCCCACATAAGTCGCAATAGAGGGTTTCATGGCTTGCCTGTAAAAATCAGCTCGAATTCTGTGCAAGGTCTTCTGGATCCCCTCGTGTGTACTGTCGTGGTAGGCCGAGAGAATAGCTAGAATCAACTCGGACTCAGGTGGAAGGAAAATCCGATGCTTGTAATAAATAAGTGAATCCTGGATGGACCACTTCACATTCATTGTCCCTTCTAAGATCTGCTGATGTAGTTCCTGCAGTGCAGGGTTAGTAGCATGTGCTTCTCGCACCAAGTCCATAATGAGAAATCTCAGCTGGCTGATAGAATAGACCGACTGCTGATCTTCAAAACACCATGACAAGGCATCTGCCACCTTATTTAATCTCCCCGCACGATAGTCCACCGAGAAGTCAAACCCCAACAACTTACTGATCTAGTGCTGCTATGGCGACGTCGTCAAACGCTGTTCTATTAAGAATTTAAGGCTGTAGTGATCCGTGCGTATGAGAAAAGCCCGGCCCAAGAGATAAGGCCTCCAATGTTGGACCGCTTTGGCCAACCCAATCAATTCACGTTCATAGGTTGCCAGTTTGTGATGGCGGACTGCTAACTGTCTGCTAAAATAAGCAATAGGATGGCCCAGCTGCTGTAAAACGGGCCCCATGCCCACGCCCGAAGCGTCGCACTCTACTACGAACAATTCGTCGAAGTTGGGAAGTTGTAATACTGGCGCGGATGCGAGGGCAGCTTTGAGTGCCACAAATGACGTGGTGGCCCCCTCATTCCAAATAAAGGAATTTTTCTTGAGTAAACTCGTCAATGGTGCTGCCACTGGCCCATAGTTCTGAATAAATTTGCGGTAGTAGCCCGCAAGACCCAGAAAACCCCGTAATGCAGAACACGACTGTGGTTGCGGCCACTCGTGAATAGCTCGGATCTTCTCGGGATCCACCATAACCCCCTCATGTGAGATAATGTGTCCCAGATATCCCACATGTGAAGCCGCAAAAGAACACTTGGAGTGTTTCAAATAGAGCTAATGTGCTCTTAACAAGTCGAAAACAATCCTCAAGTGTGCCAAGTGCTCCTCAACTGACTTGCTATATATCAAAATATCATCGAAAAATACAAGAACAAAATTTTGAAGATAGGAGCTAGATACCTCGTTCATCAAAGCTTGAAAAGTGGAGGGTGCATTGGATAACCCGAATGACATGACGATGAACTCAAAGTTGCCACGGTGCGTGCGGAACGCTGTCTTCTCGATATCAGAGGGGTGCATCCGAACCTGATGGTATCCCGAAGGGAGGTCGAGTTTAGTGAATAACCACGACCCATGTAACTCATCCAGAAGCTCATCCACTATCGGAATTGGGAACTTGTCTTTTACTGTCTGCACGTTCAACTCTTGATAATCCACGCAGAACCTCCATGTCCCATCATGTTTCTTCACAAGTAAGAAGGGTGAAGAGAACGGGGAGTGGCTGGGACGAATAAGACCCTGTTTCAACATCTCATGGCACTGACGCTCTATCTCGTCCTTCTGAAGGTGTGGGTAACGGTCTGGTCGCACGACCACTACCTCAGAACCTGGTTTCAGACAGATCCTGTGGTCACAGTGCCTCATGGGAGGCAACCCCGAAGGCTCCTAGAAGAGTTCATAGAACTCCTCAACCAGACCATCACTAGTACTGTCAGGTTGATCCTGTGTCTGCAAAGTGTGTATGCGGTGGGCCCTGTCCACCTGACAGCCCTGTAAGAGCACCTGACTTCCAGCCAAATCAAAGCTCATGGTTAAAGCCAAAAAGTCCCACAGAATGGGCCCCAATGTTTGTAACCATTTAATGCCTAAAACCATATCAAATCCCGCTAGGGGAATAACAAAAAATTCCGCACTGAAGTAAATCCAATGAAAAAATTTACCGCCTTACTAATCCCATAGCTAGGGACCTTCTCACCATTGGCCACTGAGACGGTGGCTGTCGGATGAGTGTGTATCTAGAGCTGGAGATGTTGTGCGGCTGTCAAACTCAGAAAATTGTGTGTACTCCCCGAGTCGACTAGTCCCACCAGTTCTCGGTCGATGACATGAGCTCGGACTTGCATTGTAGTAGGCGATTTCTGCCCAGTAATAGCATGCAAGGATATCTCTAGTGGTTCCTCCTCGATAATATCCTCTGGTTCCTTTGGATCCTCTGAATCCTCCATCTCGAGCCAAAATAATCGTTTACATTGGTGTCCGACCCGATACTGCTCATCGCAGTTATAACAGAGATTTTTGGACCGCCTTTCTGCCATCTCCGCACTCGTCAATTTTTTTATAAAGCTCGGTAGGGAATTACTAGGGCGGGGATCGGCTACCCGAGTTGTAGTCGGAGTGTGTCTGGATGGTGCTGCTGTAGATGCTCCCTGAGATGAATTATAGCGGCGCCCTTGCCACGTGGAGGAAGTGTTCCTCTCACTCGACCAACCTGACTTACGTTGCTGCAACTGTTGTCGTTGTTCCATTGCTCGGGCCATATTCATGGCATGAGCTAGATCTGTGGGCATAAGGAGTTCTACCTCTAGTCGTAAATACTCATTGAGAACTACTGTGAATAAGGAGACCTGCTGGTCAACCAATACCCTCTCTCCAGCACGAGCCAACTTTTCCTGGAAGAGTTTTTGATAGTGTTCCACCGAACCGGTTTGTCTCAATAGGACTAACTCTCCCAAGGGGTTGCTGTTGGCTGGAGGCCCAAATCTAACTGTGCATAGATTTTTAAATTCGCCCCAAGTCATTCCCGGTCTCTCTTTCTCTACTTGAGTCACCCATAACATGGCTTCATCTGTCATATGGAAAGAGGCTAGTTGCACCTTATCCCATTCAGTAGTCCCTTGGTTCAAATTTTTTTTTTCACATCTATGCAACCAAATTACGGGATCCACAGAACCATTGAAAGAGGGAAACTCTAACTTGGTGTACCTTGGGATTGTGCCTCCATGCTGAGGTGCTTGGACAGCAGTGCGCCCAGGCCACTGCTCCCCTCTTCTGTGATATGGTTGAGCAACCTCTCGCACCTCTGGACTCTGATGTCTCTCTGTCCTCAACTCCTGTAGGATGCTAATGATTCGGCTCATCTCTTCTTCCAAACCACAAGCCTTTCCCAACACTGGTTGTGCTGTTTCAAGGCTATCTTCTATCTTTTGTATCCTGATTTGGATTTCTTCATTGCTGATATGATCCCCCATGTTACCCTGCTCTGATACCTAGTTGTTACGGTCCCGGGTCATGGATCGAGTAACACGGCGTGAGATTTGTGAATCCAACACTCAGAATTTACTCACTTCACGTCAAGGGTCTGTGTATGAGTATTTCTCCTTAACCAGTGCTTGGCCAAGAGGAAAGATCCTCTTTTGAGGGTCCTACCAAGTTGTTATGCTAGGTAGAAGACCCCACAACAATGCTGACCTTGCTAGAGCAAGGTGCTCTTTTCTTGGTCACGACAAAGAGGGTTTGGCCCTCTTTGTTGCTGCTCTAGCTAAGAATGCAATCCGTCTTTCTTAAATAACTTGAAACACGAGTTTGGGATAGATTAATACCTCTTCTTTGATGCTATGATCAGCTCCCACGTTGCACCAGGATTTGCTCAAGATTTGAGGATAAAAATCCTCACTTTGCTGCTTGGTAAAGGAGGAATTCGGCCTCTCTTGTTGCTGCTGCCGAGAGGGAGGATAGACCTCCTCTTTGGGCTTGGAAAAGGGGCAGGAAGCTCATTTTCTTAGTAGGGATGATGGTGGATGAATTTGGGTGAAGATGGATGGCAATGGAGGGTGAAGGACAGGTTGGATTTTTGGAGTAAACCCTAAACTCGAGATCAAGAGGTGATCTCAACCTATTTAGACTAGGTTATTCTAAAATCTCAAAGCTTACCTATTTAATTCATACCTATCCCTTAAATAGGGAGTTTTAGGGTTAGGGTTACAATAATTCCCCATAATGCCCTTACATATAAAGTAATTAGAAATAACTCCTACTTAAAACAGTATAAGAAATAAATCCTACTTAAAACAATATAAGAAATAAATCTTATTCAAAGAATTATAAGAATTAAATCCTATCGAGTGAGTTGTTGTTGTCTTCTTCGTTGTGTGACTCGGTGTGCTATTGAGTCCACAACAAGATGATATGCCCAGATCTAACAGAGGGAAGAAGACAATGAATAGGAAGGATCGCTGTGAGGTTTTGAGCTTTTGAAGGAGCTACCCCTTAGGCCTCATGAGAGGGAGAACCTAACCTCGTTTAATCTACTGTTTAACCTATTGAATTTTCATCCCCATTCATTACCTTACAATGCATACAAATAGTTCGTGCCAACAAGAGGTTAGGCAAAAATTACAAAAATGCCCCTAACACATATTTAAACCCAAATAGCTTAAAACAGAAAATAAACTAAAAGACTACTTAACTGACTCTGTCAAGGTAATTGACTCAGCCATGGCGTCTCAACCTGACTCGGCTCACTATTTGGTCCATAATAGACTCTTCTTGGTGTCCTACATCCTCTAAGACTCTTCTTAGTGTCCCACATCCTCATGGTGGGTCCCACCAGATTGAGCATCATGGTGGGTTTGTTAAGCACCTATCCAATACATCCCAAAAGACCGGCATGTTAGGAGCGGAAGACATAGGTACTTAACCCAAGACCATAACATCACACCCCACCTTCGTGAGCCGACGACCACGTCGGCGCAATGACACTGGGCCGACTGCGATAATACCTAGACACGACCTACCAGTATTTTAATCCAGCCTTTGCACCCACGCAAGGACACTGGCCCAACCCAAGGCTTATCACAAGGACCTACTAGTATTTTAATCTGGCCTTTGCACGTCTCGGGACTCGAACTTGAGACGTGGGAGCCCGCTTTGATACCAAGTGTTAATCACCTAGCCAATACATCCCAAAAGACCAGTCTATTAGGAGCGGAAGACAGGTACTTAACCCAGGACCATAACAGGGTCCCACCAGTTCGAGCACCATGGTGGATCCCACATTGTAACATAACATATCTTGGCATCCTCCAGACACAAAACTCATAGTAAAGGCAACAAAATCCATCAAAATTGGGCCCAAGGTTTGCAACCATTTGATTCCCAGTAACATATCAAAACCAGCCAATTGTATGACAAAAAAATCAGTAGTACATTGAGTGGTACCAATAGAAAACTTTACCGCCTCATTGACTCCATAGCTAAGGACATTGTCTCCATTTACAACTAAAATCGAGGCAAATTGGGTGAGGCTAGATCTCCAGTTGATGATGTTTAGCAATCTTCATGCTGAAGAAATTTTGGTACTTCCAAAGTTGACTAATGTTAAACAGGGTTGAGAGTTCTCCTTGACGAACTCTAGGGTTTGGAGTTCTCCTTGACGAGCTCTAGATCCAGGTTCCCACTTCAATATGATTTTCTCACTTCCCCCTTTTCTATTTCTCTTTTCCTATTTTCCTTACAAAGAGCAAAGAGGTTTCTATTCCTCTTTTCCGAGAACAGAAACACCCTTCTAGTGCTGAACTCGCCCCTCAAATTCTGGATTATTCAATCCCACGCCGAGTTACTCGATCCATGGCAAGAGACTACAAGAATCTGGTATCAGAGCAGGGTAACACAGGGGATTCCAGCAATGGTGGGTTAAGAGAGTTGGTGGTCAAACTGCAGAATGGACAGGTAGAGGTACAACAAAAGACGAGAGAAGGTTTGATCAAATCATCCAACAGTTGGAACAAATCCCAAGCCTGAATCTCTAGATCAACAAACTCTCAAGTATGTTGGGGAATCTTTCGGCTGGAAGAAACTCAACCCCATAACAAAGAGGAGATGACAACTCACACAGCAGAGGGGGGGACCAGTTTCCAGGGCACACTGGTTTCCCTACGCAGGCTGGAAATTTCAACCAGGGAGGAGGCACCATACCCAGGTATACAAAATTGGATTTTCATACTTTTACTGGGTCAGACGACCCCTTGATTTGGTTACATAGGTGTAAAAAAAAAAACTCTCCATCTAAGAACAGTAGATATTGATAAGGTGGGACTGGCCACCTTCCACATGCTCGATGAAGCACAACTTTGGTTTCATCAAGTCGAGATGGACAGACTGGTGTTGGATTGGGAGGAGTTCAAAGAATTATGCACTATACTATTCGGTCCTCCAGAACACAGCAACCCGTTGGGGGATTTGGTGTTGTTAAAACAGACTAGCTCAGTGGAACAATATAAAAAACAGTTCCACAAAATATTGGCCCGAGCCAGCCGAATGGTTCATGTAGATCAGTAGTTCAATTTATTTACATCCGGCCTTAATGAGTCCTTTAAGATTAGTGATGGTGCTCCACACACCTGCTGATTTGGCTCGAGCAATGAATTTAGCTCAAGCACTGGAAACAAGACACAAAGTTCAAAATCGGAGGACAGTTTGGCAAAGAGAATGGAACAATTCCACTAGTTGGCAAGGGAGGCGAAACACTTCACCTCAGGTGACCTTTCCAGTAGTGAAACAGCCCAAAAATAATCCAATTACTACTTTGGTAGCATATACACACCCTAGCAACTCACCAGCCCAGTATATCCCAAAATTTACAACTTTGGAGATGGCTGACCGCAAGGCAAAGAACCTGTGTTACAACTGTGATGAACCATACAGGGTAGGCCTACCAGTGCAAACGGTTGTTTTGGCGTTTTGGCTAGGAGTAGATGTAGAACCAGAACCAGAAATCTCTGTGAATGCCATTATAGGGAAAAATCTACCAAAACTATGCATGTCAGGGCACAGGTGATGGACCAGGAACTTGTGGGACTCGTGGATTTGGGAAGTACACACAATTTTCTCAACTTAACAATTGCTCAACACCTTCAACTGCAGATCCTTCCCCACCCAAAAGCCACCATTTTGGTTGCCAATGGAGAGAAAGTCCCTAGCTTAGGAATCAGCAAAGCGGTAAAGTTTTCAATTGGTACAACTCCTTTTCATTCAGAATTTTTTTGTCATACCTTTAGCTGGGTTCAATATGGTATCGGGTATTAAATGGTTGAAAACCTTGGGCCCCATTTTTTGGGACTTCTCTGCTTTAACTATGAGTTTTGCAACGGGCGGATGCCAAGTGCTGTTACAAGGCCGTAAAGTTGACAAACCACATCACATTCATACCCTCCACAAACAGAACCAACAGGACAACAATTTAGACAAACTCCTAGACGAGTTCTTAGACCTGTTCCAAGAACCTTCAGGGATGCCTCCTTCGAGGCCCTGTGATCATCTGATCTGTTTAAAACCTGGCTCAGATGTGGTGGTGGTTAGACCATACTGATATCCACAGCTCCAGAAAGATGAAATAGAAAGGCAGTGCCACACAATGCTGCAATAGGGCCTTACTCGCAGCAGTTTTTTCCCATTCTCTTCACCAGTCCTCCTCATTAAGAAACATGATGGCACTTGGAGATTTTGTGTCGATTATAGGGAATTGAATGCCCAACCCGTAAAGGATGTTCAAAGATAACCTCAAGCCCACACGACCAAGGAAGTCCCACATATCTAAGATTATTATAAGATGAGTCACACAACCAAGGAAGGCCCACAAGATGGGCCCAAGCCCATAAGAAGTAGGACCCACAATGATTACCATGAGCTGGCATCCTTATCACATTAGTTGGAAGATCAAGAAGGACTCACAAAAGTATCTTATCTTATGGTCACATCAAAGAAGAGTTTTAGTTTGAGTTATGTTTGTCTTTTATCTATATTGAGTTATTTAATTATGTTAGGACTTATCTTTAAGTGTTAGAGTTTGGGTGAAATTGGGACAAGGGTAGTTTTATTGTAATTGGACTCTACTACCTTCCTCTATTATAAATAGAGGTTCATGTACTCTGATTACAATAAGTTATTGATGTCAATGAAGTATTTCACTTTTCCATAAATTGAACATGGTATCAGAGTAGGTTCCATGAGTTGACTTGGTCAACTCACGGAGGTAATGTGATCCTTTTCTCTAAACCCTAAACCCTAAGTCTAGGTTCATAGTTATTTTTTTCAGTCCCTACACCCATAGTTTTCTTTGCATTTTTTACCATGATAACGAGATTTTCATATTTCAAAATTTATATTCACTGAAATATATTTGAGTCTACTTTCCAAAGAAAAATGATTTTTTTCCAATCAGAGTTATCTACAGAGATATATCGATATTTGAATGAGTGAAGGTCAGATTACATAAAGGTTCGAACAGCAGAAAAAATATTTAGATTCCAAGGTATTTTTTGCTATCAAGATGTAGATTTTATATGGATAAATATATATATAAAAATAAATAACTGTAAATCTATTCTTTTACCTATTCAACCAATTTTTTATCTGATTTATCTACAAAGAGATATAAATATTTAAAGTGGCAAATGTCAGATTGAAAAAAAGGTTCGAGCGGCAGCAGAAAGCCTCAATTTCTGAGGTATTTTATGTTATAAAGAAAGAGACTTTATATGGAGAAATATATTTCAAAAGAAATATACGTAAGTCTATTTTCTTACCTATTCAACTAATTCTCGGTATGATTTTTTTGTAAGGAGGTATTGATAATGGAAGAGTCAATGGTCTTTCTGGAAAAATAGGAGAACAGTACTTAGTTCGTCCAGATCACAGAGACCAAAATATATCAAATTATTTATCTTCTGATAATTATATTTTATGAAGTTAAGTTATACTTGTATGAAAGGTATTTAAGTCTAATTTCATAAAGATAAAATTTCATGTCAATCTGATCTATATTTAAAGAAATATTCGCATTGGAAGAATCAAAGGTCATGTTGGTATTCTATTGTATTGAAAAATTCGAATTTATGCCCATTGTTTTGTTACGGTCCCAGGTCATGGATCGAGTAACACGGAGTGGGATTTTAGGCTCCAACACTATGAGTTTGTTGCTGGACTTGGTAAGGTCAAAGAAAACCCTTTCTTGGACTGATCTTGATCAAGTGGTAAACACTCTCTTTGATGAAGGTAATATGGTGCTCGGTAGAGGTCAAGAACCCAGATATGATGAACGTGAAGGGTAGAGGGAAAGTGTTACCTTTTCTTGACCACGGCAAAGAGGGTTTCACTCCTCTTCTTGTTGCTTCTCGTGCTAGGATTGCAGTCCTAACTTGGGTAGCCCTTGGCCTACGTTGGGAAGCTCCTTCCTAGCTTCTTGTTGGACTCAACACTAGAAAGAGACCTGCTTGATGCTGCTCGTGATGTAGGAGATGAAATCTCTCAATTCTGGCTTGGTAAGAGAGGGGAAAGCCTTCTCTTCTAGCTGGTGATGAAGAGGAGGCTGAAGGCTCTCTTTGAACTCAGAAAAGGCTGAAGCCTCTCTTTGAACTCAGAAAAGGGACAGAAAGTCTCCCTCCCTTGCTAGGTATGAATCAATGGAGAATGGATCAAGAGTGATGGTGGGATATGCAGATTTTTGAGGAAAATCTATACCTCGAGACCTTCAAGGGAGATCTCTAACCCTAGAACTCATCAAGGTGAGTCCCAAGCCTATTTAACCTAATTCTCAATGCTTGCCTTTCCTCTATTTCCTTTCTCTTTAAATAGGGTTTGACGTCATAAGTGTTTCAGGGCTAAAAATACCCATACTGTCCCTACGAACATAATCCTTACATACTTAATGAAAAATCATACTTAAAGCAATATAAAATATGAATTATAAAACTACTGAACTCATTGAGTCATTGTCTCTTCCTTTGAGTGACTCGATGTGCAATTGTGTTATGGACTCCATAGCATCATGAGTTATCCACATGCATAGGAATTAAATTATGTCAATTTACTTTTAATGTAATTTCATTTGGTTTGGTTTGGTTTACTTTGGTTTGGTTTAGATGTAATGTGGCGTGAACCACTTGACCTATGGGTCACTTTTGTATTTCCATCCTCAACCCTATTTAGGGGGACGTCAAGGGAAGGAGAAATCAACTATTGAGAAAATTAGAGTAAACAAGTCAGATTCTCCCATAAAGGTCTAGGTCGGATTCTCCCTCTGAGGTCCAGGTTGAGCTTCCTTCAAAGATCCATCATTCTATTCAATTTCCTTCATTCCACGTTCTAGAAACAAGAATCCTCTTCCAGCGTCAAGAACAACCATGGAGGGAAGAGAGGAAAGAAGGGTGACTTGATCCATGGCTCGGGAAGAACCTAACAAATTGAGCCCACAACATCTACCTCCCCTTGGAGAAAGAGCTTGTCCTCAAACTCGTAAGCAGGGTACATTTGTTTGAAGATGTCTAACCTCTCCCAAGTAGCTGCCTCTGGCTCTATTGCTGTCCAATGGACGAGAAGCTCCCATTGGTCATTGATCAAACGGGTGCGTAACACCGCGGATGGTGTAAGAATAACTTGTCCCTTAGCTACAGTAGAAAGGAACAAAGTGGATGTAGGAGGTCATCCCTTATGTGGTTTCAAGAGGGAGACATGGAACACATTGTGCAGCTTAGACGTGTTGGGCAGTTGTAGTTGATAGGCCACCGGTCCCACACGCCGGATAATGGGGAAAGGCCCAAAAATCTTGGGGGAGAGTTTATTGTGCGACAGTCTCCCAATGGACAGTTGTCTGTGCTGTTGTAGGCGTAACCACACATAGTCCCCTACCTCATAGGAGACATCACGATGCCCCTTGTCGTAGAGATCTTTCATACGAACCTGAGCGTGGCGTAGGCGTTTTGTGATAGTCTCCAACACCTGATCACAATCCCTGAGTGCCTGATCAATGGCATCCACACGGGTTGACCCTGCAATATAAGACAGAAGGCGAGGGGGTTCCGTGCCATAAATTACCATGAACGGAGAAGATTGCAAAGCTGAGTGGAATGAAGTTTTGTAGCAGTATTCGGCCCACACAGCCATTGAACCCACTGCTTTGGACGATCACCCATCATACACCGTAGATACATCTCTATGGTACGGTTACCACCTCGGTTTGCCCATCTGTCTATGGATGATATGCGGAGGAGAATTTCAATTTTGTACCACTCAGATGAAAAAGTTCTCGCCAGAAAGTTCTGGTGAACACTGCATCCCTATCACTTACAATCGATTCCGAGATGCCTTATAAGCGTACAATCTGCTCAAAGAAAATCTGTGCGATCGGTGACGTTGTATAGGGATGAACGATAGGAATAAAGTGGCCATACTTGGAGAACCGATCGACCACCACAAAGAGGACTGATTTCCCGGATGACTGTGGTAAACCCTCAACAAAATCCATTGAAATATCGGCCCATACCTGAGTAGGAAGGGCTAGCGGTTGTACGAGGCCGGCGGAGCTTAAGTGGTCCGTCTTGTGACGTTGACATACCTGACATATGTTATGCACACAATAAAATTATTATTTAAATTATTTTTCTTTAATTTAATTTATTTATTTCAGTTTTAGGCCTCATGGATATTTTTGGAATATTTTATTTATAGGGGTATTTTTGGAATATTTTATCTTAAACCCTAACAGAGTGAACCCTATTTAAGGGGTAAGAGTAATGAGAAAGACAAGCATTGATTTTAGGTTAAACAGGCTTGGAGCTCTCCTTGACGAGTTCTAGGGTTTTCTAGCTTTCTTTTGGCTTGATCTTTGTTTTCTTTTCTTCCTCCCTACGAATCCTTGTGTTAAATCCGGGACCGTAACAACTGGTATTAGAGCGGAACCACAATGAGCCATTCTATATCTCCAGAAGAATGGATGGCGATGCACAGAGAAATATCCATAGAAGAATGGATGGCGATGAACAGAGAAATAAGAGAAATGGCAAAAAGCAATGGAGCGGAAAGAATACAGGAATGGTGTGCAGCTTATGTAAAAAAAATTCCTGCAAGGAAGCAAATGGCTGCCCGAGAAAAGGTAATATGACCTCAAATCTCCAATCATGACATATGCGCAGAAGAGGCAGATGATATTTTAGACGAGCAAAAAGGCCAAGGGCTGGGAAATTCCAATATTTCCGAACAAGGAAGTCCGGCGACGGGCCAGACAAAATTAGTTTCCCGATCATGGAAATCAGATGACAGGGACCCTACACATCAGCAATCGAAGTCGACTTCCAATCCGAAATCAGCCTCAAAACTTCCAAAAGCAGACGGTGAAGACACTGCAAATCCAAAATCGGAGTGGTTTGGGGCAAAGTGCTCTTCGGGATGATACAACGAGCGCCAGCCCCTTGTTGCTACTCTCAGTGTCCAACCGGGAAATCTATCCTCTCTGGAAATTGTAGAAAAGAGGATTTCGTCGAAAGATTTCATCGATTTGGGTTCAACCTCAAATCGATTTTGTGCAAGACACCATAAGGGTCTGTTCTTCACCATCAACAAGGAAAAATTTCAAGCATCAAAGCCACATCAGGCTGTTGTTTGCCATCAGAAACTGAGGAGGAGGCTCCGTCGGTGCTGCCAGAAACAACTCCGGTGGGATTTGACTTCCGGCCACCACCTCTCACACTCTGTCTCAACCTCACTCTCAGTCTCGGCAGCACAACGGAGAATGAAATTCCAAAAAAATTGGGGTAAACTCTTGTGAAAAATTTCTCCAAATTTCGTCTTCTCTTTTCTCAAATCCCTCTATGTTTTACATAATTCCTATCCAATGGTGTTGAAATTGTTCTGGGAAAATTTTGGGGCTGAGATGAAAGAGGGAATTTTTTTTGGGATTCCGCAAATGGAAAAAACAAAATTTCTATGGGTGCTGATTTATTTTTCGGTTAATAAGAACAACACCGATGCGTCTGTTCATCATCAAGTTGAATTCGTTGTATCTATTTTTTTGGATAATATGTGTGCTGCTGCTCAGGCCCTGTTCATGCTGAATGGGATGCATTCTATTTTGGTGAATGATTACAGTAGTAGTGTGGAAGTGTCGGGTACTTTTTACAGCAGTAACAGCCCATTTAAAAAAGTTGTGTTCATTTGTTTGGATGAATTGTATGATGTTCAACCATTGTTTGTCATAATTCTTCAACCTGGTGTACCTTTTGGTGATGAAGATATGAAGAAACTATTTGGTGCGTATGGAAACGTTACATGCACTATACTAATGAGAGAAGAGGAAGGGACATCCAAATGTTTTGGATTTGTTACCTTTGAGAATGCAGAAGTATGCAGTAGTAGTGTTGTATATAATGAAATTGAATTTGGCAATCTTTTTGTTGAGTTAGAACGCAAAGATGATGTTGCATATGGTGAAGGTTTGCCGGTATGTTCTATTATTGACGTGAAATCAAGGGTTGAAGTTTTGACAACAGATTAGGCTCGGCAATTTTCTATAGTACAAAAAGGAGAACCGTTGGAAGCTACCACACGACATGTCAAAGAATACGCTGATATAATTGTCATGATGCAATTTGACAGTGGTGCTCTCAGAAGAGATGCATCAACAAAAGGTATCCTGTTATTATTGTTGGGGATGGTCAAGACCAGCACCCTCCCCAGGTTCTATTGGTTGTGTATACGATGCCTAATGAGTTTGACAATGAATCTTCCTACAACATCATGTTGGGACCCGATAAATGTAGGCCCAATAAAGAGGTGCATTTCATCCTCAAGCATATGAATCCCATGATGGGGGAGTTTGTTGCACATCACCTTAAATTTCCTCCTTCTGTTCCATCTAATAAGCGAACCCATGTTTACATTGCAATACTGAAACCTGATAATGAATTGTGGATTCTTGTGGAGGGGGAGGGACAAAAAACAATCAATTTTCTATCTGCTGCTGATTTTGAGCCTCCACTTATCCCACCTAAGACAATACAAGATCTAGATGAAAAGATACCTGACGATGGGGATGAGAGAACTAAGATTCCAGATTTTTGAAGCTATAAAGCCTGACGAGTGGGATAAAGAGGCCCCAATTGAAATTGAAGATGAGGAGGCAGAGCAACCAGATGGATGTGTGGATAGTGAACCAGAAGAGATTGATGACTCTGAAGCTAAGAAGCTTGAAGATTCAGAGGCTGATGAGGATTGTGAATGGGAGGAACCGATGATTGAAAATCCTAAGTGTGAGTTTGTTCCTGGCTGTGGTAAGTCGAAAAGACCTATGAAGAGAAACCCAATTTACAAGGGTAAATGGCATGCACCATTGATTGCTAACCCTCACAATAAAGGTATTTGGCAGCCAAGGCAGATTCCAAACCATGAGTACTTCGAGCTTGATAGAACTGGCTTTGGACCCATTGCAGCTATTGGAATTGAGATATGGACGATGCAGGATGGGGTACTTTTTGCCATTATTTTGATAGCTAGGGATGAGGAGACTGCATAATCTGTCAGGGTGACTGCATGGAAACCTAAGTTTGAATTGGAGAAGGAAACATAGTTGGAAGAGAAAGTTGCAGCATCTGGTGGACTTTATGGTGTTCCTATGAAGGTCTTTGATGTGCTCTACCGGATTGCAGATATTCCTTTCTTCGGAACATATAAGTTCAAGATGAAATTGAGAAGGAAGATGCTTCAACCCCACAACCAAGGAGGTCTAGAAGGGAAACATAAAACTACAAGTGGGAGATCCACAATTTTGACTCGAATTGGTGCGTCGTTTAAAAAAAAAAATTCTTCTTTGGGTGGATGCACTAGTTTTGTAGCCCAGAGGGCTGACACAAATACCGTGGTTAACACTTGAGAATGGATGGAGACATTGACACGGGCAAGCAGACCTACCTTCGTGCTTGAGGACAAGCTCATTCTTCCAAGGGGGTGAAATTTTATGCACACAATAACATTATTATTTTAATTGTTTTTCTTTAATTTACTTTATTTATTTCATTTTTAGGCCACATGGGTATTTTTGGAATATTTTATTTATAGGAGTATTTTTGTAATATTTTATCTTAAACCCTAACGGGGTGAACCCGATTTAAGGGGTAAGAGTAATGAGAAAGACGAGCATTGATTTTAGCTTAATTTTTGGTTAAATAGGCTTGGAGCTCTCCTTGACGAGTTCTAGGGTTTTCAAGCTTCCTTTTGGCTTGATCTTCGCTTTCTCTTCTTCCTCCTTACGAATCCTTGTGTCAGATCTAGGATAGTAACAACATGCGGAGACATATGTAGCAATGGATGTCTTCATGGCTTGCCAGTAAAAGTCTACTCGAATACGGGTCAAAGTTTTCTAAATTCCCTCATGTGCACTGTCATGGTATGCAAAGAGGATGTTAGGAATTAACTCGGACGTGTGTGGAAGGTAAATGCGCCACTTGTAGAAAATAAATGAATCATGGATGGACCACTTCGACTCCATCGTACCCTTTGAAATTTTATGGTGTAGCTCCTGTAGGGTCGGAAGAGTGGCATGGGTTTCTCTCACCAAGTCAAGAATGAGAAACCGAGGCAGACTACAAGCTGTTGATATTTCAAACGACGGGACAAGGCATCCGCGGCCTTGTTTAATTTTCCTGCATGGTATTCGACTGAAAAGTCAAATCCCATCAACTTACTAATCCAATGCTATTGGGGCAAAGTCGTGAGATGTTGCTCCAATTAGAATTTAAGGCTGTAGTGATCTGTCTGGATGAGAAAAGCATGGCCAACCCAATTAATTCCCGTTCATATGCCGCCAAGTTGTGATGACGAACGGCCAACTGTCGACTGAAATACACAATCGGATGTGACTACTGCTGTAAGACTGCCCCAATGCCTCCACCAGAGGTGTCTGTTATGGACTCAATAGCATCACGAGTTACCAGCAGGCGTAGGAATTAATTAATGTGGTTTTCAGTTTTCATGTAATTGATTTTGGTTTGTTTTGGTTTAGAATTTATTTGGCTTGAACCAATGACCCAAGGGTCTGAATTGTTTGTGGCGTCCTCAACCCTATTTAAGGGGATGGATAGGTTAATGAAAGATAGCAATTGAGTTATATTTTAGCCTAGAGTAATTTAGATAACAGGTCGAGATCTCCTTCAAGCTCTCCCCGTTTTCCCCCAATTCCCTTTTCTGAAATTCTTTCTTCATCACTCCATCAATCTACATCGACTTCAAGCAAGGCAATGGAAGGAAGAGAAGAGAGGAGAGTGACAAGATCCATGGCTCGTGAGGATCCTAACAGTGTCACACTCAACCACAAATAAATCTTCAAAATTAGGAAGTTGTAGGATGGGGGTTGAAGCTAGAGCTGCTTTGAGGGCCTCAAATGACTATGTGGCCGCCTCATTCCACTAAAAGGAATTCTTCTTCAGAAGACTGGTTAAGGGAGCAACCAACGGACAGTAATTCTGCATGAATTTACGGTAGTACCCCACTAGACCCAAAAATCCCCGTAGAGCGGAGCAAGACTGCGGTTGAGGCCAATCCTTAATTACCTGAATCTTCTTAGGGTCAATCGTGACCCCCACATGTGATATAATATGGCCTAGATAAGCAATATGTGAAGCCGCAATGGAGCATTTGGATTTCTTCAAATAGAGTTGATGTGCTCGTAGTAGGTCAAAAACAATCCGCAAATGCGCCAAATGCTCGTCAATGGATTTGCTATATATGAGAATACCATAAAAAAACAAGAACAAACTTCCGAAGATAGGGGCTAAATACCTCATTCATTAGAGCTTGAAAAGTGGAGGGTGCATTTGATAACCTGAATGGCATGACCACAAAATCAAAGTGACCATGATGTGTGCGGAATGTTGTCTTCTTGATATCAGAGGGGTGCATATGGACCTGATGATATCCCGACCGTAGGTCCAATTTAGTAAATATCCACAACCCATGTAATTCATCCAAGACCTCCTCCACAACCGGAATCGGAAGCCTTCACTTTTTGATCATTCAACTCCCGACAATCAACACGAAACCTCCATGTTCCATCAAGTTTCTTCACAAGTAAGATGGGTGAAGAGAACGGGGATCGACTATAAAGAATAAGGCCCTATTGTAACATCTCCTGGCACTGTTGCTCGATCTCATCCTTCTGAAGGTGTGGGTACCAGTACGGACGAACTACCACCAGATTGGAACCTGGTTTTAAACAGATCATGTGATCATAGTGCCTCAAGGGAGGCAATCCTGAAGGCTCATCGAAGAGGTCAGAGAACTCCTCTTCCAGATTATCAATAGTACTGTCCGGGGGGTCCTGTGTGTGGATGGTGTGGATGCGGTGGGCCCTTTCCACCTCACAGCCCTACAAAATCACTTGACTACCGGCCAACACAAAGCTCATATTTAAAGCCAAAAAGTCAACCATTTAATGCCTTACACCATATCAAAGCCAGCCAAGGGTATAACAAAAAATTCAGTATTAAATAAAGTAGAGCCAATGGAAAAAGTTACCGCCTTATTGATCCCATAGCTAGGGACTTTATTGGCCACTGACACGGTGGTTGTCGCATGAGGCAGGATTTGTAACAAAAGATGTTGCACTGCTGTTAAGCTCAAAAAATTGTGTGTACTGCCCAAATCCACTAGTCCCACAAGCTCTTGGTCTAGGACTAGAGCTCGGACTTGCATAGTTTGGCAGATTTCTGCCCAGTAATAGCATGCAAAGAAATCGCCAGTGGTTCCTCCTCAAGAATATCATCCCTCTCCTCTGTAACATCTGATTCATCCACTTCGAGCCAAAACAACCTTTTACATTGGTGCCCCACCCGGTACTGTTCATCGCAGTTGTAGCATAGATTCTTGGACCTCCGTTCTTCCATCTCCGCACTTGTTAATTTTTTTATATATTGCAGTGGGGAATTACTAGAGCATGTATCAGCTACCGGAGCCGTATTCGGATTGTGTCTGGAGGAAGGTAATACAGGGGGTGTCACCTGTGACGAATTATGGCGGCGCCCTTGCCAAGTGGAGGATGTGTTTCTTTCACCTTGCCAACCCGGCTTACGTTGCTGCAACTGTTGTTGTTGCTCCATTGCCCGGGTAAAATTCATTGCCCGACCTAAATCAGGTGGGAGAAGGAGTTCAACCTCTATCCTCAGAGATTCATGGAGACCCGCTGTGAATAAGCAGACTTGTTGGTCGACCCATACCAACCCGCCAGCACGAGCCAACTTTTCTTGGAACTATTTTTTATACTGTTCAATCGATCCAGTTTGTCTCAAGAGGACTAAATCTCCCAGGGGGTTGCTGTGGGCGGGAGGATCAAATCTGATTGTGCATAAAATTTTTAAATTCACCCCAATTCAGCACTAGTCTCTCTAGTTCCACCTGGTGAACCCATAATTGGGCTTCATCTATCATATGGAAGGAGGCTAGTTGCACCTTATCCCACTCAGTAGTCCCTTGATTTAAAAAAAAAAAATCTCACATCTATGCAACCAAATTAAGGGATCCACTAACCCATTAAAAGTAGGAAAATCTAATTTTGTGTACCTTGGTATTGTGTCTCCATTTTGTGGTCCCTGGACAGCAGTGCGCCCAGGCCACTGCTCCCTTCTCCGGTTGTACGATTGAGTCACCTCCCTCATCTCTGGGCTATGCTATCTCTCTGCCCATAGATGAGATATCATGCTACCGATTCGATTCATCTCTACTTCCAAACCACAAACGGTTCCCAGTAGTGGTTGTGCTGCCTCCATGCTATCCTCCCTCTTTTTCATCCTGCTTTGAAGTTCTTCATTGCTGGATGTATCCCCCATGTTACCCTGCTCTGATACCAAGTTGTTACAGTCCCGGGTCATGGATAGTGTAACACGGCGTGGATCTGAGGCTCCAGCACTGTGAGTGTATTGCTGGACTCAGTAAGGTCAGAGAAAACCTTTTCTTGGACTGATCTTGATCAAGTGGTAAACACTCTCTTTGATGAAGGTAAAATGGTGCTCGGTAGACGTCAAGAACCACCCCCCCATATATGATGAACGTGAAAGGTAGAGGGAAAGTGTTACCTTTTCTTGACCATGGCAAAGAGGGTTTCACTCCTCTTCTTGCTACTGCTCATGCTAGAATTGTAGTCCTAACTTGGGTAGCCCTTGGCCTACGTTGGGAAGCTTCTTCCTAGCTTCTTGTTGGACTCAATACTAGAAAGAGACCTACTTCATGTTGCTCGTGATGTAGGAGATGAAATCTCTCAATCTTGGCTAGGTAAGAGGGGGGAAAGCCTTCTCTTCTTGATGGTGATGAAGAGGAGGCTGAAGCCTCTCTTTGAACTCATAAAATGGAAAGAAAGTCTCTCTCCCCTTCTCGGTATGAATCAATGGAGAATGGATCAAGAGTGATGGTCAGATATGCAGATTTTTGAGGAAAATACCCCGAGACCTTCAAGGGAGATCTCTAACCCTAGAACTCGTCAAGGTGAGTCCCAAGCCTATTTAACCTAATTCTCAATGCTTTCCTTTTCTCTATTTCCCTTCCCTTTAAATAGGGTTTGACGTCATAAGTGTTTTAGGGCTAAAAATACCCATACTGCCCCTACGAACATAATCCTTACATACATAATGAAAAATCATACTTAAAGCAGTATAAAATATGAAATATAAAACTACTGAACTCGTTGAGTCATTGTCTCTTCCTTTGAGTAACTCGGTGTGCGATTGAGTCCACAACATGTTTGAGTCACTTTTTGAGTTGATATATTAGTAAAATATCTCACTTCACCCTGGTTTGAGGGCTTATTTATACATCTTTGTTATTTGGGTTTGTTTCTACATCTATGATATTTGGTTCAAGCTGGGATCACTGCCATTACCTCCGAGTTTGAGGGGGAGAATTAGAAGAAGTACAAGAAAGAGGTATTCTATTTCATATGTTGTGAATAATTTTATGTGACCAAAATATTCAAGAAAGGGGGAGCACAAAAGATGAAGCTTGTGCATCTAAGAAGAAATTTTTATATTGGATTATTTCATGGGTTCATTTACAAAGTTTATTATTTGGTTCGTGTTATATGTGTTGGAAGATGGTCGTGTTATATACAGTTGCTGCTATTATATCTCTTTGGGGACATTATTATTGAAGAAGAGGTAGCCTCATATCATCATTTATTTTACCCCGTCAAAAAAATATCATGGTTAGGAAACCATGACGGAGGATACCCTATCAAAAAAAATTCCAGTTGGGAAACCATGATGGGCCCTGTCAAAAAAAAAATCACGGTTGGGAAACCATGACGGAGGATACCCTATAAAAAAATATCACAGTTGGGAAACCATGATGGAAGAACTTATTATTATATCTATGTTATGTTCCCCCCCTGTAATGGCTTTTATGACTCCTACCACTTGAGAGCCTTTGTCCTGTGGAGGGACACGGTCGTGGACACTTCAGAGCAATGCCGATAGACACACTACCGATAGAAGATGGAGTGTGCCCTACATCCAGCATTAGGACTGGAGTATGAAGCAATGACTTACTGGCTAGGAATGATTTTTACTCTCACTTATATTATGCCTACATGGTCTCATGGAAGGACACAATAGCGTGAGGGGGAATGTTAGAAGATGAAGGCGTATTGGAAGATGTGCCATTTTATACAAAAATATTCTATACATCATTTGTTGCAAGCTAGGAGTTCATGTTGTTCTCACACCCACAGCTTGAAGGGGAGTGTTGGAAGATAAGCTCAAGCCCACACGACCAAGGAAGGCCCACATATATAAGATTATTATAAAATGGGCCACACAACCAAGGAAGGTCCACAAGATGGGTCCGAGCCCATAAGAAGTAGAACCCACAATGATTACCATGAGTTGGCATCCTGATCACATCAGTTGGAAGATCAAGAAGGACTCACAAAAGTATCTTATCTTATGGTCACGTCAAAGAAGAGTTTTAGTTTGAGTTATGTTTGTCTTTTATCTATATTGAGTTATTTAATTATGTTAGGACTTATCTTTAAGTGTTAGAGTTTGGGTGAAATTGGGACAAGGGTAGTTTTATTGTAATTGGACTCTACTACTTTCCCCTATTATAAATAGAGGTTCATGTACTCTGATTACAACAAGTCATTGTTGTGAATGAAGTATTTCACTTTTCCATAAATCCAACAAAGGATAAGTTCTCTATACCTATTGTGGAGGAGCTCCTGGATGAATTACATGGTTGATGGGTATTCACCTAATTGGACTTGCGCTCAGGGTATCATCAGCTTTGTATGAATCCTTTCAACATTGGGAAAATTGCCTTCCACACTCATCACGGCCATTTTGAATTTTTTGTGATTTTGTTTGGGTTATCAAACGCCCCACCCACTTTTCAGGGGTTAACGAACGAGGTATTCCAAAACTATCTCTGAAAGTTTGTGCTTGTATTTTTTTTATGATATACTCATTTATAGCAAGACTGGGGATCAGCATTTAGGGGATTTACGTTTGGTGTTTCAATTGTTACAAGCCCACCAGCTTTATTTAAATATATCTAAATGCACTTTTGCCAAGTCCCATGTGGCCTATCACAACCATATTATTTCACATGTAGGGGTCACAGTTGATTCCAAGAAGATTCAAGCCATTTCTGATTAGTAATGACCTCTGAATAACATTGCTTTGAGAGGGTTTTGGGGGTTAGCTGGATACTACAGAAAGTTCATAAAAAATTATGGGCTGTTGGCAACACCATTGACTAGCCTCCTCAAGAAAAATTCCTTTATTTGGAATGAATAGGCCACATAGTCCTTCAAAGATCTCAAACTAGCTCTCACCTCCGCACCAATTCTGCAACTCCCAAATTTTGAGGAATTATTTGTGGTCGAGTGTGATGCGTTTGGAAGGGGCATTGGGGCCATCCTACAGCAGCACTCCCACCCCCATTGCATATTTCAGCAGGCAATTGGCAGCAAGGCATCACAAATTGGCAGAATATGAATGGGAATTAATCGGATTGGCCAAGGCTATCCAACACTGGCGACCTTACTTGTGGGGCTGTGCATTTCTCATTCGTACTGATCATTACAATCTTAAATTTTTGCTTGCATAGTTCCTCACTACTTCTCCTCAACAACACTGGAGTACCACTCGAGGAGGTTAAACAAAGTTGTAGATGCCTTGTCATGACGTTTGGAGAACCAGCAGCTAGTCTATGCCATAAGCCAACCTCGTTTTCTCCTCTTAGACTTGGTTAAAGAGGAAAATACCAATAGTCCATTCCTACAAGAGCTGCACAAAAAAATTGTAGAGGGGGCAATGGACTCTAAGTGGTCACTCAAAGATTCTCTTATTTGCTACAACAAGCGCATCTATATATCACACACTTCTGATTTGGTTGCATCAATCCTCTTCGCCTACCATGACAGCAAACATGAAAGCATCAAGAAAACCTTGCATTGAGTGTGGCAGATTTCTATTGGCCGGCCATGAAGCCCACCATTGCAGCATATTTCACAGCATGCCAGATTTGTCAATGCAACAAGGCCAACCACTTAAGTCCAGCGGGTCTTCTCCAGTTTCTCGCGCTCCTACACTAGTTTGGGTCGATATCTCTAAGGATTTCGTAGATGGTCTTCCCAAAACATTAGGAAAATCTGTATTATTTGTGGAGGTAAATAGGTTCTCCAAGTATGCTCACTTTATTCTAATGGCACACCCATATACAGCATCCAGAGTGGCTCAGACCTTCCTCGAGCATATTGTCCATTTGCATGGCATTCCAGAATTGATTGTCAGTGATCGTGATGCGGTCTTTACAAGCAATTTCTGCCGGGAACTTTTTTTCCTGTGCGGCACCAAGCTGAAATTTTTCTCATCTTATCATCCTCAAATAGACGGCCAAAAAGAGGTGGTTAACCACACCGTGGATTTGTATCTAAGGTGCTTGTGGGCGATTGTCCTAAAAACTAGGTTCAATGGGTACCATTATTTGAGTATTTTTATAACACTTCCTTCCACACAGCCTTGTAGTCTACTCCATTCTGAGTTCTATATGGCAGAGATCCTCCTCAACTTCTATCTTATAATCTCGACTCCACCCGAGTGGAAGCGATTAATCAGGCACTCATTGACCAAGACCAGGTGTTGCAGAATATTATTGATCACCTCCAGAGGGGACAAGTTCATATGAAAGACTTCTATGACAAAGGGCACATGGATGTCTCATACAAGGAAGGGGGCTACATTTGGCTACGCCTAAAACCTCTCAAACAACACTCAATTTCTGGGCTGCAGTGCCATAAACTCTCCCCAAAATACTTTGGGCCTTTCTCTATTATTCGACGAGTGGGGCAGATGGCCTATCAACTAAAAATTCCACCCATGGCCAAGCTTCACAATGTGTTTCATGTCTCCCTACTGAAACCCTTTAAGAGCACAAGCCCTCCTACCACTCTGTTCCTTCCTCCAGTGGACAATGGACTAGTTATCCTTACTCTAGCCACGGTGTTGCATGCCCGACTTATTAATGACCAGTGGGAGATTCTTGTGCATTGGATGGCCACCGAACCAGTAGTAGCTATGTGGGAACAGTTGCACAACTTCAAGTAGGTCTTCCCATCTTATGAGCTAGAGGACAAGCTCTTTCTCCAAGGGAGGGGGGGGCGTTGTTACTGAGTCATCCAAAGGAGGTGCTAGTGAGTCACTGAGTTAATTGCTTTTATTTTCATATTGATTTAATTTTTTTTATTAATTGTTTAAGTCTGAATGCCATAGGGACAGAAGTGCAATTTTTAAACCCTAAACTCTATTTGCGTCAACCCTACTTAGAGGGGAACGAGAATGAAAAAAGACAAGTCTGATTTTAGGTTAAACAGGGTTGAGAGTTCTCCTTGATGAGCTCTAGGCCCAGATTCCCTCTTGAATCTGATTTTCTCTCTTCCCCTTTTTCTATTTCTCTTTTCCTATTTTCCTTACCGAAAGCAAAGAGGTTTCTATTCCTCTTTTTTGAGAGCTACAACACCCTTCCAGTGATGAACTCGCCCCTAATATTCTGGATTATTTAATCCCACACCGAGTTATTCGATCCATGGCAAGGGACCACAACAACTAACCCAACTAGAGGTTGTTCTTGAACCATCGCCTGTACTTGCATTGTTTTGGCTAACTTTTGTCCAGTAATTGCATTCAGGAAATTTCTGGTCCGTTGGGCATCTCCTCTTCTTCCAATGTGTCTAACTTCAACCAAAAGAACTTTTTACATTGGTGCCCTGTTGTGTAAGGTTCATCATAGTTATAACATAAGTTCTTGGCCCATCGATCAACAATCTCAAATTTCTTTAAGTTTTTTATATATTGGAATGTTGGGGTGCTGGTCTTTGTATTGGCTGCCAACCCATTAATTGGAGTAGTTTTTGGTGGTGTCATTGTTGGGAAATGACACCTGAGGTGAATTGTTTCTCCCCCCTGCCAACTAGTCCGAATTTGAATTTTCTATTTGTCTTCCACTGCTGGAGCTAAATTCATTGCTCGTCCCAAATCAGTAGCTGCATGGAGCTCCACCTCCAACTTCAATGAGTCATTAAGGCCTGCTATAAATAAAATTACATGCTGGTCTAGTCTAACCATGTGTCTTGCTTTAGGTAATTTTTCTTGGAATTGTTTTTGATAATTTTCCATCGATCCAGTCTGTCTTAACAGGACCAAATCCCCCAACAGGTTGATGTATGCTGGCGGCCCAAACCATATAGTGCATACCTCCTTAAATTCTTCCCAATCTAATACTAGTCTCTCCATAGCTATGCTTCATCGAGCATGTGGAAGGCGGCTAAGCCCACCTTATCAAATTCTGTCGTTGCTTGATTGGCAAAAAAAATTTCACATCTGTGTAACCAAATTAAGGGGTCATCAGACCCAGTGAAGGTAGAAAAATCTAATTTTGTGTATCTGAGCATTGAATCTCCACCATGCACAGGTAGACCTATGCGTCTTGCAGATTGCTCTCCCCGTCTGTTGTAAGAGTTGTCTTCCACCGTTCACGTGGTATCTGAGAGCCGATTTATTCCGGCCACTATCTCAAAAACCCTGCTCATGATTTTTTCCATCTACTGCTGAAATTTTTTGTACCGTTTCTATTCAAATCTGGTTTCTCTTGCTGCCATTCTTGCTCGGTCTCTTTGTGTATCTCTCTAACTATTGTTCTCAACTCGTCACTACTGGACAAATCCCCCATGTTACCCTACTCTGATACCATGTTTATATGGTCCCAGGTCATGGATCTTATAACACAGCGTTGGAAAGGATTGTCCAAGGTTTAGACAAGGAGTTCTTCTTTGTCAAGGTCACCTTTGGTTTTGGGAAAGGGAAAAGAATAGAATCAAATTCATAAGGGAACTTGGACCTTGGGTTCGAAATCGGAGAACTCCAATCCTAGGGTTCCTTAGAGGAGAACACCAATCCTTTTTGTAGATAAATCAAGACTTAACCTTTCATTCCTCTTTCCCCTCTAAGTAGAATTGACGCCACAAGAGTTCAAGAGAAAGAGTTAAAATAATGCCCCCGCGGCATACTAACTCATCAATTGAAATAAAATGACGTAAAAGCAAATTGAAAGAAAAAAAATTAACTTAATAAATCAATGATTCAGCCACATCGCCTCTGAATGACTAAGCCTGCTATTGAGTCCATAACATTTAACAAAGTGACTATGTTATGGACTCTATAGCATCACGAGTTACCAACAGGCTTAGGAATTAATTAATGTGATTTTCAATTTCCATGTAATTGTTTTTGGTTTGGGTTGGTTTAGCATTTATTGGTTTGAACCATTGACCCAAGGGGTCTAAAGTGTTGGGCGTCCTCAACCCTATTTAAGGGGACAGCTAGGGTAATGAGAAGGTAACAATTGAGTCTACTTTAGCCTAGAGTAAATTAGATAAACAGGTCTAGAGCTCCTTCAAACTCTCTTCCGTTTTTTCCCCAATTCATTTCCGAAATCTCCTTTTCCGAACTTCAATCTTCATCATTCCATCATTCTATCTCAACGTCAAGCAAGACAATGGAAGGAAGATAAGAGAGGAGGGTGACAAGATCCATGGCTCGTGAGGATCCTAACGACGTGGTATCAGATAGGTCCACCCTTGGTGATTCCTCTTCTCAAGAGGACATACGTCAAGTACTTTCAGAACTTCAACAATGATCCACTCTTCAAGGTACTGAAATTTCTCACATCCATAATACATTACATACGCTGGAATCATCTCTCCAAACAGTGATCCGACAACTTGCTGCAATTCAATCACCAATGCCACCACCAGCCACCGACAATTCACGCCACCACCAAACCCACCACTACACCAACCACCTGTGCCCATGGCTAGTCATGCACAAGAACCAACCACGGTTCCAAGGTACTTTAAACTTAACTTTCCTACATATGATGGCTCTAAAGATCTTTTACTGTGGTTCAGCAAATGTGAACAATTCTTCTTTCATCAACGAACAGTGGAAATGGACAAGGTTACATTGGCCGCCTACCACCTGCTCGATGAAGCGCTCATGTGGTTCCATCACTACCGAAATGTCCATTCCACTCAGGATTGGCTACACTTTAAACATGCTTGTTAGTTGAGGTTTGGACCTCCAGCTAGCAGTAACCCAGTGGGGGAATTGATCAACTTTAAACAGACAGGCACCTTAGAAGTGTACCAAAAAACGTTCCAAGAAAGGTTGGCCTGAGCTAGTGAATTTGTTCCTCCTCACCTACATGTTCAGATTTTTAATGCTGGATTAACAGAGGCGGTTAGGTTGGAAGTGGAATTACTTGGTCCGACAGAGGACTTAGCAATGAATTATGCCAGGGCTGTAGAACACAAATAGAGAGTTCTAAAAGAATCTTTACGCCGAAAACCATTATGGAACAACAGAATACAGGGTACTGCATCTGGTCCTCGCTTTGGGTCCTCTACCCCTAACCGAGCAGATCAGTCTACCAGTGTGCCTCCCCACACTCTTCCACGTAAATTTTTGACTAAACAGGAAATGGAGGCTAGAAAGGCCAAGGGCCTATGTTTTAATTGTGACGAACAATTTCTTCTAGGACATACCTGTAAAAGTTTATTCAGTATTGAACTTTTGAAAGAAGATTTAGAAGAGCTTCCTGAAAATGAATTTGTTGACGAGGTACAACAAGAACCAGAGCTCTCCCTTCATGCCATGAATGGCCTGCGTAGTTCTAACACCATGCAGGTAAAATCCAAGTTACACCATCTCATGCTACTTGCTTTAGTTGATTCGTGCAGAACACATAATTTTATCAGTGAACCAGCAGCGCAACAATTGGGATTGGAAATTAAACAGCAAAGGGGTCTCTCGATTTCAGTGGCCAATGGGGCTAAAATTTCAAGTGTGGGGTTATGTGCAAACACCCCTTTCACCATTGAGGGACATTCATTTCAGGCAGACTTACTGGTCATTTCCTTGGCTGGATTTGATTTGGTGCTCAGGGTCAAATGGCTTCAGTTATTAGGCCCTATATTATGGGACTTTCAGGCTCGAACTATGACCTTTACAGCACCACAGGGCCAGATTACATTACAAGGTATTGTGGCACAGGTCCCTAATGCACTTCACACTTTACTGCTTCAGAACAATGGTGAAGGTCAATTAGCTCCTTTACTTACATCATTTACAAATTTATTTAATGACCCTACGGGTCTACCACCAGTGCGTCACTGCGATCACCGCATTCGTTTAAAGTTGGGAACTGATCCAGTAGTGGTGCGGCCTTATCATTACCCACATACACAGAAAGATGAAATAGAACGACAGTGCATGAATATGCTCGCTCAGGGAGTGATCCAACCCAGTCGTTCTCCTTTTTCCTCACCAGTGTTACTAGTATGTAAAAAGGATAAATCATGGCATTTTTGTGTCGACTATAGGCAACTCAACTTGCGGAAAATTAAAGACAAGTTCCCCATTCCAGTCATGGACGATTTGTTGGATGAGTTACATGGTGCTACAATTTTTACAAAGTTAGATTTGAAATCGGGCTATCATCAAATAAGAGTTCACTCGGGTGATGTGGAGAAGACTGTGTTCCACACACATCACGGTCATTTCGAGTTTCTGGTCATGCCCTTCGGTCTCTGCAATGCACCCTCCACCTTTCAAGCCCTCATGAATGAGGTATTTTCATCGCTTCTGTGGAACTATGTGTTAGTATTTTTTAAGACATTCTGGTCCACAGCAAAAATTGGGTAGAACATTTCCAGCACCTCCATCAGGTATTTACCATTCTACGCTCTCATCATTTGGTTTTGAATAAATCCAAATGTTCTATGGGTACATCTGAGGTGGCATATTTGGGTCACGTCATATCAGCTGTGGGCGTGAAAGTTGACCAGAGCAAGATACAAGCAGTAATAGATTGGCCGATTCCCACCTCCATCACAGCATTAAGGGGATTTTTGGGCCTAGCGAGATATTACAGAAAATTTATCCAATCTTATGGCCAGATAGTAGCACCACTCAACAACCTTCTCAAAAAATATGCCTTCCACTGGTCTTCTACAGCGGATCAAGCCTTTCAGCTGTTAAAGGAGGCCTTAGCCTCAGCGCCAGTACTACAATTACCAGATTTTGAGGGAGACTTTGTGGTAGAATGTGATGCATCCGGGGGAGGTATAGGGGCAGTGTTACAACAATTGGGACATCCCATTGCTTATTTCAGCCATCAGTTGGGACAAAAACACCATAAGTTAGCTGCATATGAGAGGGAATTGATTGGATTAGCCAAGGTTGTCCAACATTGGCGACCTTATCTATGGGGATGACCATTTCTCATTCGTACAGATTATTGCAGCCTCAAGTATCTTCTTGAACAGTGCCTCACCACCTCCCCACAGCAGCATTGGCTAACTAAACTCATGGGCTTCGATTTTATGGTTCACTATAAGCCCTGGTTCAAATTTGGGGGCTGATGCTTTGTCACGTCGGGATATTTCAGCAATACAAGTTTATTCTATCAGTCACCCATGTTCACTTGTGCTAGACTCTATTTGTGAGGAAGTACATCAATATCCGGAACTCATGTCATTATATCAGGATATTCAATAGGGGACAACAGCTCCTCATTGGACGATTCAGGATCGTCTTATACTCTACAAAAACAGGATTTTTATGCATCGTATGTCCCCACTTCTTCACACCATCATGTCCTCTATCCATGATAGCACACATGAGGGTAGAAAAAAAATATATTTCCGAATCAGTCGGGACTTTTATTGGAAGGGCATGAAGAGCACAATTGTTGATTATGTAGCTGCTTGTCAGATTTGTCAACGAAACAATGCTGAATCTTTAAGTCCTACCGGCCTACTGCAACCTACAACTACCGTCTCAAATCTGGTCCGACATTTCAATGGACTTCATTGTTGGCCTTCCCATTTCATCAGGTAAATCAGTGATATTCGTCGTCGTTGATCAGTTTTCAAAATATAGTCACTTCATTGCTTTGGCACATCCATATACTGCTACTCAGGTCGCTCAATTATTTAAGGACAACATTGTCCAATTATCCATTATCAGTGACAGGGATGCCATTTTTACCAGTATCTTTTGGAAGGAATTATTCGAATTACAGGGCACCCAATTGGCATTTTCGTCTACATATCATCCACAAACGGATGGACAAATAGAGGTCGTGATGCACCTAGACGGTGGGTGAAATGGCTTTCATGGGCAGAATGTTGCTATAACAGATCTTACCACACAACACTGGGAACTACTCCTTTCAGGGTAGTTTATGGCAGAGATCCACCTCGTCTGTTACCATATGAACCTGGGGCATCCAAAGTCGTCACTTTGGACCAGGCGTTAGCTAAAAGAGATGCTATCCTCACTGAGGTACGTACTCATCTCCAGGAGGCCCAACACTCTATGAAGCTCTATTATGATAAGAAGCACCGGGAGGTATCTTTTTCCCCGGAGACTATGTGTGGTTAAAGCTTCAACACTACCACCCCTGACTGCATCCAAGCGCCATAAGCTGTCTCCAAAATATTATGGTCCATTTCAGGTGTTGGACAAAATTGGGCCCGTGGCATACCACTTGCTACTACCAACGGAAGCAAAGATCCATAATGTATTTCACGTCTCCCAATTGAAGCCATTCCAGGGTGACTCGCCCCTACTGCACACTCCACTGCCGCCACTACATGAGGGCAGAGTCCTTTCTATTCCAGTTCAGGTTTTAAAAGCACGCCACATTCAGGGTGATTGGGAAATTCTCATCCAGTGGGCAGATGCCGACCCCAGTGACACCACATGGGAGCCGTTATCAGCATTTTGACTCCTATATCACCATCCTTCGAGTTTGAGGACAAGCTCTTTCTCCATGAGGGGGGTGATGTTATGGACTTTATAGCATCACGAGTTACCAATAGGCGTAGGAATTAATTAATGTGATTTTCAATTTCCATGTAATTGTTTTTGGTTTGGGTTGGTTTAGCATTTATTGGTTTGAACCATTGACCCAATGGGTCTAAAGTGTTGGGCGTCCTCAACCCTATTTAAGGGGACGGCTTGGGTAATGAGAAGGTAGCAATTGAGTCTACTTTATCCTAGAGTAAATTAGATAAATAGGTCTAGAGCTCCTTCAAGCTCTCTTCCATTTTTTCCCCAATTCATTTCCGAAATCTCCTTTTCCAAAATTCAATCTTCATCATTCCATCATTCTATCTCAACGTCAAACAAGACAATGAAAGGGCAGAGAAGAGAGGAGGTGACAAGATCCATGGCTTGTGAGGATCCTAACAAACTACTCACTTTTTAAGGGTAGCTCAAACACAAATCACCTTTTGGGTGAAGAATAAAATACTTGACTCAAGATGGGTGTTGGGCACACTCCTATACTTTTTAGGTAGTGGGTCTAGGAATTGCTTTGAAGTGATAAAAACACAAGATACTAAATTGAAGAAATACAAGAGGAAAACAACTTTAACCTGAAGGAGGCGACTATGCAACACTCATAAATCCAAAGTGGCCTTTAAAAAATAGGGGAGGTTGTAATGGCAGAACTTAAAACATTTTGGTGTAGAGGATATATGGAAGAGTCTTACATGATTCTCACAATAAGAAGTCTTACCAAGCCAAAATCATTATGGAAGGAGGTCTGACAGAAGATTTTAAGTTAAAATGTGTGTTAATTATGTTAGTCTTCTATTTATGTTTAGTTTGTTCAATTATTCTAGGACTTATCTTTTAGTATTTAACTTTGGGTGTAACTGGGATAATGGGAGTTTAATTGTAATTGGATTTTACTTATTTCCACTTTTATTAATAGGAGATCATGTTCTCATATTACAACAAGTTAGTGAAGTTTTTCTTTTTTCTAGAAATTCAACATGGTAACAAAGCAGGTTCTATGAGTTAACTTGGTCAACCCAAAGAGATAATGCGATCCTTTTATATTCTATCTCTAGTAGTTTAGTTACATATTCTATCTTTTTTCTCTCTTCTTAGTCCATAAACCCTTTGTTTTTTTGGCGATTGACCTTCATACTGAGATTTTCATATTTAAAAATATAAATTTACAAAAAAAAATCAAGTCAATTTTCCAATACTAAACGATTTTTACCAATCAAAATTTTTTACAAAGAAAAATCAATATTTGAAGCAGCAAAGGTTAGACTGCAAGAGACGTTTGAGTAGAAGCACAAAGTTTTTAGCCATTTTATGCCATCAAGAACGAGATTTAATATGGAGATTTATATAAAAATAAATATTTGTAAGTCTATTTTCTTACCTATTAAAAAAATTTCAATCTGAGTTTTCTAGAGGTAGATATTGATCTCGAAAGAGTCATTGGTAATGCTGAAAAAGAAGAAAGAGCACTCAGTTAAGCCAGAATACAGAGTCTGAAATCTATTAGATTACTTCAAAATAATCATATTTTATAAAGAGTAATTATACTTTGATCAAAGGTAATATAATTGTGTCTAGGTTTGTGACCATTTTCAAAGACTCTTCATACTACTCATAAAATGCCCCTCCAAGTCTCTACTCTGTACAAGCCTCTCCTCGACCAGTTGTGCTTCATGCTACGAAAACTATTGAACCCCCTGAAGCATGGGTCGACACCACACTTGCAGAGTTTGCATATCCCATTGAGGTAAGTCCATCTCCTTCTGTTCCTTTTGGACCACAATATGATACGCAATCCATCGCCCTAAGGAAAGAACCCAAAACTAGCACTAGGCCCTCTACTTCTCTCCCCATATCCAATTTTGTGTCTCACCATCGTTTATCTTCTTCATGATTTCTTGCATCTATCTCCTCCTTCTCTATCCCATAGTCCTATCAGGAGGCTCCAAGACATCCAAGATGGGAAGTGGGAATGGAAGAAGAAATGCAGGCACTCTATGAGAATCAGATATGGGCTCTAGTTCCTCTTCCTGCAAACAAGAAACACATCGGTTGAAAGTGGGTATATATACGGTTAAACAAAATCTGGATGGGTCCGTTAGTTGCCTTAATAGTTGCCTCATTGCCAATGGCTATACTCAATGCTATGGGATTGATTATGAAGAATCTTTTTCTCCGGCGGCAAAATTGAACTCCTTATGTATCTCATTATCCCTGGCAGTTAATTTTTCGAAACCAGTCTATCGGTTTGATGTGAAGAATGATTTCCTCAATGGGGATACAAAAGAAGAAATTTATATGCAATAACCACCTAGATTTGTGGTTGAGGGGGATTCGGTATGTCAATTGAAGAAATCCCTCTATGGTTTGAAATAGTCTCCTCGTGCATGGTTTGATAAATTTACCCAAGCACTAATACTAGCTGGATTTCAATGATGTTTAGCAAATCACTTCGTGTTTCCTAAAGAAACCCTTAAAGGGAAAGTACTTCTGGCTTTCTATGTTCTTGATATTGTCTTAACCGGAAGTGATTTCGAGGGCATTCAGAAATCCAAAGAAAAGATATGTGAAGAGTTCAAGACAAAAGACCTTAGACTACTTAAAAACAATTTGGGTATTGAGGTGGTACAGTCCAAGCATGAGATAATACTATCTCAGAGGAAGTATGTACTTGATTTATTGGAAGAGACAACGATGATGGGGTGTAGACTAGCAAAAACTTTTATGAATTTAAATACAAAATTATTTGTAGGCATTAGAGAAGATGTGGATATCATGAAATATCAAAGACTCGTAGAGAAACTTATTTAACTTTATGTAACAAGACGGATATCTAATATGCAGTAAGTGTGGTAATTCAATACATGCAAAAACCACAACTTACTCATTGGCAAGAACCATGAAGAATATTGTGATAGCTGAAAGGAGCTCCGGGAAGAGGGCTTCTCTAAAAGAACCATGGTCACTTCAACATAGAAGGATTCTCAGATGCAGATGAGGCCAGATCCCCGGAGAATAAATAATATACTTAGGGATACTATACGATGGCTGGAGGAAAGTTGATTATATGGAGAAGCAAGAAGCAGAATGTAGTTGCAAGGTCTAGTGTAGAAGCATAATACAGGGCCATGTCACACACAATCAATGAACTTCTATGGATCATGTCCATTCTCACTGAACTAGGATTCTATATAGGAGTTTCTATGGATCTATATTGCGATAATCAAGCTGCAATTCATATCACCTCAAATCCGGTCTTCCATGAAAGAATAAAACACATTGAGGTCGACCACCACTTTATACAAGAAAAATTCCAAGCCAGCATATTATCTCTCAAACATATCTCCTCACTAGGACAAGTTGTAGACATCCTCACAAAACAAGTCACTCATAAAATCTTGTCCACCATTTGCAGCAAGTTGGGCATCTATGGTGTTTTCTCACCCCTAGTTTGAGGGGGAGTGTTAGAAAACGCGCTCAAGTCCACACGAGTATGGAGAAAGCCCACACGTCCAAGAGGGGTGGCATGATTGTAAATAAGGTATCATCTCATAAGGATGACACAAGGGTGTAATAAGTCAAGGTGAACATGTCTACTTATATCTTTTCTCATGTAAAGCTTGCAGCCCTATGGGCATTGTAGGCCTTATAAATTCATCTCAAAAACTATAAATAGAGGCCATTGGCTAGAGGAAGAGCATCAAGCTCTCCTCTTCTCACAATTTGTGGAAGACTCTCTCCCGTAACCTTTTATTTATCTTTTTCCCTTCTCTGAAGTTCCCTCTTAGCTCTTTCCTTTTCTTCTCTTCTCTCTTCCTGCTCTTCTCCCTCTCTTATTTTGTTCGAAATTCTAAACATGGAGTCAAAAATTCAACTGTAAGTTTTTTTTCTCTCTTCCTAAAAAATTCACTTAGAAAATATTTTCAAAGGATTGAAAATAACTACTACTAGGTATGCCAATAAAAGCTCATTAACATCTCAATGGGAGGTTTGGTGGGGTATTTATAAGTTCCTCATGCCAAACTAATCATTTTTTGCCTATTTTCCAAAAAATGAGTGTACATTGATTGATTAGTATAAAGTGGTTGATCGAGCTATCATGTGTAACAGTTATTTTTCTGTCAGGATATGACTTATTGATCGATGGTATGATCAATCAATCAAAATTCTCACTGGCAGTGCTTAACAAGTATGATTGATCAATGACTCTGCTATGATTGATCATGTTTTATGTCCTTGATTGGCAAATTTTTGTATGATTAATCAGTTACTATGGTTGATCAATCAATTGGCATGAATTTCCTTTGTCTAGATAGTATTAATCGATCAGTCCAAATGGGTTGATTGATCATGCTTTAGAGTGTAGATTGGCCATGTTTTGGATGATTGATCAATCGACCTTTATTGATCAATCATGCTTTATATTTTTGGAATGTGCACGTCCGCATGATCGATCATTGGCAAATTGTTGATCGATCATTCTAATGCCAGTTCACTAGGTGGATTTTTAAATCATGGAAATTTTCAATCCTAATCGATTCTAACTTGTATCAAATATATCTATATGTTTGTCAAAACATGTTTGAATGCAAAATATGTCATAAAACTCCAAATTTGTATTGTACCTCAAGTTTTGGAAGAAATGGACTGATCTCATACATAGACTGGGTTTTTTACTTAACTCAATGATTCATAAAATCTAGTCTTCAACTTTTCTTCATATTCTGAGGGTGCTTCTTCAAGTGTTCTTTCACATTCAATGGAGCTTGAGGTCTTTGAGAAGCTTGTGTCGATTCAATGCTTTACACCTTCAATTTGGTGTCTCTTGAAGGAAATGTATATGAAATACTAGATTTGTAATTGTTAGCTCAATTAAGTATTGTTATCATCAAAATCAACAAGGGAGTCAATACTCGATCAATAATCTAAACAATTTTCATTGCAGTCTTTGATTTCTTCTTTTTCTCTTTTTTCCTGTTCCGGACTAGCCATTCAGTTCACTAGGGAAACAGGCTTGAATAAAGAGATTTCTATCACTTTCTAGTTGGACGGTTGGTTTTTCTATGTTCAGTTGGAAGAGCTTGCCTGGCTTTCTATGCTATGCATTTGTCAGGGCTAGTCAGACAATTCACCCAAATGGTCACTTCAAAAGAATATTCTATCTTTTGTTCAATTGAGAGGCTTTGTTATGTCGTTTGGATAGTGTCCTTTTTGGCATGAGCTTTTTGTTTCCCTTTTTGGATGGTCTTTTGCCAATTGAACAAATATGCTACGAAATTTTTTATTTCAGGCTTTTTGAGTTGTTGCACATAATGACTTAAGTGTTTGTTATCATCAAAATTATCTCAATGGTGATCTTAAAAAAAATAGTTAGGATGGTCTAAGTTGAAAGAGTCATGTTATAGTAGGATGGTGAGAGAAAGCTTTGAATGAAAGGAAGCAAAAGGTGAGTAGGAATCTACATAGGGGATGGAGGGTAGAAGTAGAGTTAGTGGAGAGTGTTGGATGATAGGCCCAAACCCACACGACCAAGGAAGGCCCACATATCTAAGAGTATTATAAGATGGGACACACGACCAAGGAAGGCCCACAAGATGGGCCCAAACACATAAGAAGAAGGACTCACCATGATTACCACGAGTTGTCATCCTTATCACATAAGTTTGAAGATCAAGAAGGACTCACAAAGGCATCTTTACCTTATGTTCATATCCTAGAAGAGTTATAGTTTGAGTTATGTTTGTCTTTTATCTATATTGAGTTATTTAATTATGCTAGGACTTATCTTTAATTGTTAAAGTTTGGGTGTAATTGGGACAAAGGTAGTTTTATTCTAATTGGACTCTACTACCTTCCTCTATTATAAATAGAGGTTCATGTACTTTGATTATAATAAGTTAATGAAGTCAATGAAGTATTACTCTTTTCCATAAATTCAACATGGTATCAGAACAGGTTATGTGAGTTGACTTGGTCAACCCACAAAGATAATGAGATCCTTTTCTCTAAACCACAAACCCTAAGTGTAGGTTTGTATTTTTTTCAGTCCCTACACCTATAGTTTTCTTTGCAGTTTTCACCTCTATAGGAAGTTTTTAATATTAAAAATTATATATTGAAAGAAATCTATTAGAGTCCACTTTCCAAGGAATAATAATTTTTTTTCCAATCAAACTTATCTACAGAGAGATATTGATATTTGAATGAGCAAAAGTCAAATTGCCAAAGAAGTTCGAGCAGCAACAGAAAGCTTCAACTTTCGATGTATTTTATGCTATCATTAACGAGACTTTATATGGAGAATTATATATAAAACGAAAGATGTGTAAGTCTGTTTTCTTAACTAAATCTCAATTTGAGTTTCTTATAAGGAGATTGATCTTGGAAGATTCAATGGTCATGTTGGAAAAAAAGAGAAACAATGCATAGTTCGGCCAAATGACAGAGACCAATATATATCAGATTATTTGTCTTCTGATAATTATATTTAATGAAGAGAATTTATACTTAGATGAAATTTATTTAATTTTAGTTTAATAATCAGAATATTTCATGTCAATCTGATCTATATTTAAAGATATATTCGCATTAGAAGGATCAAAGGTCATGCTGGTATTCTGTTGTTTTGAAAAATCCGAATTTATGCCCTTTGTTTTGCATCACTATTTGAGTTGCTATATCAGGAAAATATCTAAATTCTCCCTATTTTAAGAGCTTATTACTACATCTATGTTATTTTGGTTTATTACTGCATCTATGATATTTGGTTCAAGCTAGGATCACTGATATTACGTCCTAGCTTGAGGAGGAGAAGTAGAAGAAGTACAAGAAAGAAGTATTTTATTCCATATGTCGTGGATAAGTTTATGTGACAAAAATATTCAAGAAAGGGGGAGCACAAAAGATGAAGCTTATGCATCTAAGAAAAAATATTTATATCGGATTATGATTATTTCATGGGTCCTTCTACAAGGTTTATTATTTCGGTTGGTGTTATATGTGTTGGAAGATGGTCATGTTACATTACAGCTGTTGTTATTATGTCTCTTTGGATGAGACATTATTATTGAAATAGAGGTGGCCTCAGTACCTTTTCTCATACCATAATTTATTTGACTCTCAAAAATAACACAGTTGGAACACCATGAGAGTCGGTGTCTGCATTGGGACATCATGATAAATATAACTCTAAAAAATATCATGGTTGGGATACCATGAGAGTCGGTGTCTAGATTGGGACACCAATATAAATAAACCCACTACCCCTCCCCCCCCCCCCCCGCCTGTAATGTCTTTTATTACTCCTACCACTTGAGAGTCATTGTCCTGTGGTGGACACTTCAAAGCAATGCCAATAGACACACTACCTATAGAAAACGGAGTGTGCGCTACATCCAGCATTAGGACTAGAGTATGGAGTAATAACTTACCGGCTAGGAGTGATTTTTACTCTCACTTATATTATGTCAGTAGGGCCTCATGGAAGGACGCAACAGTGTGAGGGGGAGAGTTGGAAGATGTGCTATTTTATGCAAAAAGATTATATACATCATTTGCAGCAAGCTAGAAGTTCATGTTGTTCTCTCACCCCCAGCTTGAGGGGGAGTATTGATAGATAGGCCCAAGCCCACACTAAAAATGAAGGCCCACATATCTAAGAGTATTATAAGATGGGTCACACGACCAAGGAAGACCCACAAAATGGGCCTAAGCACATAAGAAGTACGACCCACCATGATTACCATGAGTTGGCATCCTTATCACATAAGTTGGAAGATCAAGAAGGACTCACAAAGGCATCTTTATCTTATGTTCACGTCCTAGAAGGGTTCTAGTTTGAGTTATATTTGTCTTTTATCTATATTGAGTTATTTAATTATGTTAGGACTCATCTTTAAGTGTTAGAGTTTGGGTGTAATTGGGACAAAGGTAGTTTTATTGTAATTAGACTCTACTACCTTCTTCTATTATAAATAGAGGTTCATGTACTTTGATTATAATAAGTTAATGAAGTCAATGAAGTATTACTCTATTCCATAAATTCAACAGAGAGGTGTCTAGAGGGAGATGTCTGGGCATGTGGGAGATAATTGTGTGGGTAATAAAGAGAGATGTCTCAAGAGATGAGAGAAAAGAAGTGATGGGTTCATGTATTATGGAAAGGTTGGTCGATTAGTGTTTTGGAAAGGTAAATGTTAGAGGTGGGAGGAGTGATTAGAGCATAGGTATTTTGGCAGAGCTTATTGATAGAGAAGGGAGGAAGGTGGTAGATGAGGAAGATGGTGGGGGGGCTTCAAAGATTTGGAGATAGAACCCACTTATCAGAGGGTGAACTACTTGATTGATTGAGATTTCAATTAGATGGTACAATTTAAGGTTTATATAGTTTGATTTTTTAATGAAAGACCTTTCTTGTAGAAAGTAGTTTCCTATTTGCTTATGAGGAGTAAGGACATGGATGTAATTATTAATATTATTTAAGTTATTAATTGAAGAGGAGAGTCTATAAACCCCAATCTTTCTCATATTTTTCCTTCAAAGTATAATATGGTATCAAAACATATTGTTCTTCATTAACTTATAGAGGTGATGTATTTTCATTTATCAATCTTGTTCTTGTTTGCTCCTCAATCTTTTCTTTTGTTTCATTTCCTTACTATTGGCATACTATTATCCCTTGTTTAATGTTAGTTTCTTGTATTTGTTGAAAAGACCCCTTTATTGGACTATGTACTCCATTGTGATTTCCACACTTATTTTGTTTTTTTTCCTATCCTAATTTGGTTTTTTTTCAATTTATCTGCCTATTTCATGTTGTTCAATCTGTTGGCCCAAGTGGCTTCTCAAGAGGGGGTGAATTGAGATTTAAAATTGAAATTTTAAGTAAGGTGTGGAAATACAAAACATTAAAATCATGCAATTCAAAATAAAAGCATTTACACACCATAGGGATAACACTAGATTTTTTTCTGTTTGATGTTCCCCTATTGGTATTCAACACCCAAGAACCCGTGTTTGTGAAATTCTACAATTTTAGCTTTAATAGATACAATTTACATCAAAGGGATTTTGACTCTCTTTAAGCCACGTGTAGCTCAAATACACGCTTTTAAAAATCAATCTCTCTAAGAGATTGGCTAGACTCTAGCTCTAGTTAGGTCCTTTCTATCTAGATTACAATAGGTTCTAGATGAACCTTTCACAAATGAAAATGTACGAAAGGTATAACACTTACACCCTTTACACTTGGAGAGTACCTTCTCCTTGAGAGATCCAAGCATCCAACTTTTCAGAACAATGGAAAGATAGGAGCTTGTCTAATGCATATGTAAGGAGAGGAATGGAGGAAAGAGTATGGCAATTTTCAAAGGAATAACTCTCTCTTTCACTCAAAAGCACTTTGAGAAGTTTTTTAAATTATTTGAAAATAAAATCTCAAGGATACGCCAATAAATGCTCATTAACTTCTTTATGGGAGGTTTGATGGGGTATTTATATGTTCCCCGAAACAAACTAGTTGGTTTTTTGCCCGTTTGGCAAAGTCAATGTTTACACTAATTGATCATTGTAAAGTGATTGATTGATCAATCGAGTGTAATCGATTTCTCTGTCAGAATGTGTCTTATTGATCAATGATAAGATCGATTAATATCCTTCTATTGGGTATAAAATTTCAAGTTTATTGATCACTGCCCAAGTATGATCGATCAATCAGAGTTTTCTTTGGCAATTCAACGCAGGTATGATCGATCAATGAACCATGGTCGATCATGCTTTATGTCCCTGATTGACAAAAAAATTTTTTATCAATCAGTCATGTAGGATTGCTTCTTCCAGCCTTGTGTTACTTTCTTTTACAAAGATCGTGCAGCAGGTATTGAAACAACAATGTTAAAACTAAATCTTGGCTCAAAGAACAGCATTGGTTACATAAGCTATGATTCAATCTTATTGTAAAACAACAACAATTTTTTTTCAGCAGCATTGTTCTTTGTTCACAGTAGCATCGGTTCATCCCAGATCCCTTTAAAATATTGAAGTTGCTGAACTGAATTCCGAAGAATTCATGGTTCATGGGCATGAAAGGCAACAACTCAGCTGGAGATGTTTTTTTTTATCTTGGAATGATTATTATTCTGACTTGCTTAGATTAGAAACTCTCTCTTGTGCTTCCCCTTTGTGAAAGGAAGGATAAACTAGCAGTATTCTCTGTTTAGCATTTTATTATTCTATTCTCAGGAAGTTGTTATTGTTAGATTCATCATATCAGGAAAGTATCTGAAGATATATCCTTGAAAGTTTCTGGTTTATGAGTCACAAAATCTGAGGAGGATCAATTTTATTTTTTTAGAAACATTCCTTGAATCAAATGAGATATATTTGTCAAGATAAGATACTTTCTTATTCTGGATTCAGACTGGGTTCCTAAACAGATCCTTCTTGTTTTAATGTTGCTTAATTAAATCAGCATCTTTGGCAAGAGATTCTAATTCAAGAACAGATTAAAGACGAATTTTTTGAAGACGTTGCAGCAGTCCTTTGGGTCAAGCACTCAACATTATTAACTATCAAGCTCTCGGGTCTTTGGTTTAATTATCAAACTAGTGGGCCCTTGACATAAGGATCGAGCTTCTAACTCTCGGTTCAGCACACCTCTGGAAGATAGCGATATGCAGCTCATTTGAATGTGCTGCAAAAATGGTCTCACACATCCTTATTTACACTTAAGGATTTTTTTGTTTATATGTTACCCGCTGCCATGTACTATTATCTGTTGTTAATTCTGGTTGTTGTGGCATAAATGCTACTTGGGCCTTTGTTCATTACAACAACTGCTGTTGTGTCTCTTTGATTGAGACATTAGGGTTGAAGAAGGATATCCTCAAATTGATTACCTTGGGTTATTATTTGTTGACTGTTGTTAGCTTGATACAAACTCCCTTTTAAAGGGTTCAATTTTGTTCAAGAGTTCAGCTCTATGATGGCTCTTGAGAACACCAGAGGCAAGAAGACCATCTTTACAGAAGAGCTTGAACTACTTCAGAAGATATAGCGTATGGTAGCTCAAACCACAAACCAAGCCTCAATAAACAAGGCTTCTCCTATTGTTGCTACTTCTATAATAGGTATGGTTTCAGTTACTTCTCCATCCTGGATCACTTGATAGGTAATGTGTTATGCACGTAATAACATTATTATTTTAGTTGTTTTATTTAATTTACTTTATTTTATTTCAGTTTTAGGCCATAGAGGTATTTTTGGAATATTTTATTTATAGGGGTATTTTTGGAGTATTATATTTATAGGGGTATTTTTAGAATATTTTATTGTAAACCCTAACAGGGTGAACCCTATTTAAGGGGCAAGAGTAATGAGAAACACAAACATTGAAGTATTAAGAATTAGGTTAAATCTAGCGTAAAGAGGCTTAGAGTTCTCCTCAATGAGCTCTAGGGTTTTCAAGCTTCCCTTTGGCTTGATCTTTCATTTTCGTTCTCCATGTCTTCCTTCAATCCTTACTATCCGTACGATAATCCGTGGCAGATTGCAGATCCACCCAAAGAATCCTTGTGTCAAATCCGGGACCATAACAACTAGTATTAGAGCGGGAACACAATGGGTTATTCTATATCCCAAGAAAGATGGATTACTATGGGTAAGGAATTAGAGGAAATACGAGCACGGTTAGATGCTTCCATTGAACATTATGTAAGGGAGGAACTCGTTGCTGCAGAAACGAAGGGCCTCCGACTTCAAATCTCTGATTACGGCATATGCGTAGAAGAGGCAGCAGAAACAGTCTCGGACGAGCAGAAAGGCCAAGGGCCAGGAACTCCAGCTGCTACGACATTGGAATTTGGGGATTCCGAAATTCCAAAAACAGCGGCACTGGAAATTCTGAATCCGACGGCACTCGAAATCTCTGAGCAAGCGCAAAAATCCCAAAATGCCTCCAAGGGCTATGATTCGCCTCCAAGGGCTGCGATTCGCCACCGAAGTAGCAGGCGACTCAGTCGCGTCCCTCGGGTCCGTCGGTGAACTTTCTGAGAGCCCTCTGTCTCGGACTGTCATGGTAGGCCGAGAGAATAGCTGGAATCAACTCGGACTCGGGTGGAAGGAAAATCCGCTGCTTGTAATAAATAAGTGAATCTTGGATGGACCACTTCAAATTCATTGTCCCTTTCGAAATCTTCTGATGCAGTTCCTGCAGTGTAGGGTTAGTGGCATGTGCCTCTCGCACCAAGTCCATAATGAAAAATCTCGGTTGGCTGAAAGAATAGACCGACTGCTGATCTTCAAAACACTGTGACAAGGCATCTGCCGCCTTATTTAATCTCCCCACATCTTACTCCACCGAGAAGTCAAACCCCAACAACTTACTGATCCAGTGCTGCTGTGGCGACGTCGTCAAACCCTGTTCTAGTAGGAATTTAAGGCTATAGTGATCCGTGAGTCTGAGAAAAGACCGGTCCCAGAGATAAGGCCTCCAATGTTGGACCGATCTGGCCAACCCAATCAATTCGTGCTCATAGGCTTCCAGCTTGTAATAGGGGTATAAATACACACCTACTTTTACATCTCTTGAGTTCTATATCTCCTTGTTTGATTGACAAGTTTATTTTCATAGCAGATAGATCCCAAACCAAGGTGTGTGGGTTTCTACACCTACCCTTCATTTAAAAGATGTCTTTTTTGTTTCTGAGTTTCCTATAAAGTTTTTATTTGTTAGTCAACTCACAAAGAAATTTAATTGTTCCATTATTTTTTCCCCACTACTTGTGTTCTTCAGGATCTAAAGATAAAACAGGTTATTGGTGGAGGTCATTGAAGAGGAGGGCTCTATTATCTTGATTCACCAGGACTCACAGCCACAACTAGTGCTCAACATACAGCTCTTCAATGGCACAATAGGTTAGGGTATCCATCCTTGCAGCCTCTCAAACATACGATTCCTACATTGCATTTTGTTTCCAGTTTGAACTATGAAGATTGTCAGTAAGTAAACACCAAAATAGTACTTATTCTCCTCAAGGCAAAATCAAAGCTGTTGCTCCATTTTATTTAGTACATACTGATGTGTGGGGACCCAAGAACATCTCTAATGTTTCCCATTCATAGTACTTCATTACATTTTTGTATGATTTATCTCAGGCTATATGGTTGTTCTTATTATAAGAAAGATCAGAAGTCTTACTTCTCTTTAAGTCTTTTGGTGTCATGATGTCCGTTGAATTTAGGAGCCCATGATTGAAACCTCGAGCAAGGTGAGAGAGGGAGAAGGAAAGGAGCAAGGAGAGAGAGAGAGAGAGAGAGAGAGAGAGAGTAGAGAGGAGAGAAGATAAAAGAGAGAAAAAAAACTTTAGGCTAGAGAGAGATTCTTCCACGAGTTGAGAAGTGGAGAGCTTGATTTAACCCTTCAACCAAGACCAATATTTATACTATTTCCATTACATATTTAGGGAAACTTCAGAGATAAGCTAGGATCCCTAAGTACATCAATCGTGATTATCCAAATCTACATAAATTAAGAGAAGATAAATCAATTACATTAATCAAGGAAGATTGCCAAATCTTCCAACTCGCGTGATAAGGATTCCAGCTTGTGTGATGACTCATCTGCCACCTCACATGGTGACTCATAATGCCAGCTCGTGTGGTCATGGTGGGTTTGGTCCCACCTTGTAACACTCCCACTGAAGTTGAGGGTGAGAAAATATCACAAATGCCCAGCTTGCTACCAATGGTGGACAAGATCTTATGAGTGACTGGTTTGGTGAGAATGTTTATAACTTGCCCTTGTGAGGACATATGTTTGAGAGATAATATGCCGGCTTCGAATTTCTCTCGTATGAAATGCTATTTTACCTCAATGTACTTTGTTCTCTCATGGAAGACCAGATTTGAAGTGATATGTATTGCCACCTGATTATTGCAATGAAGATCCATAGGGGCTTATTTATAGAATCCTTGTTCAGTGAGAAGGGATCTGATCCATAGAAGCTCACTAACCATGTGTGCCATGGTCCTGCATTCTGCTTCTACACTGGACTTTGCAACTACATTATGCTTCTTGCTTCTCCATATTACCAAGTTTCCTCCAACCATTGTACAATATCCCGAAGTAAATTTTCTATCATCCGAGGCTTCAACCCAATCTGCATCTAAGAACTCTTCTATGTTGAAATGACCATTGTTCTTATAGAGAAGCCGTCTTCCTGGAGGCTCCTTTCAAATATCGAAATATTCTTTCTAGTGCTTGTCAGTGTGTAAGTTGTGGTTTGTGCATGTATTGACTCACAACACTTACTGCATATGATATATATAGCTTTATTACATAGAGATAAATGAGTTTTCCCCACAAGTCTTTGATGTTTTCTGATATCCACATCTTCTCCTGTGCTTGCAGATAATTTTTTATTAGAATCCATAGGGATTTCTGTTGATCTACACCCCATTATTCTTGTCTCCTCCAATAGGTCGAGGACATACTTCCTTTGAGATAGTATAATCCCATGTTTGGATTATAGTACTTCAATACCTAGAAATTATTTTAAGTAGTCCAAGATCTTTTGTCTTGAATTCTTCACATATCTTTTCCTTGGTTTCCTGAATGACCCCGAGATCACTGTCGGTTAAGACAATATCATCAAGATATACAGCCCAAATCACCTTCCCTTTAGGTGTGTCTTTAAGAAACACGGAGTGATCTACGAAACATCTATAAAATCCGGCATGTATGAGTGCTTGGCTAAATTTATCAAGTCATGCGTGTGGAGACTATTTCAGACCATAAAGGGATTTCTTCGATCGACATACTGACTCCCCTTCAACCACAAATCTAGGTGGTTGTTGCATATAAATTTCTTCCTTTATATCCCCATTGAGAAAAACAGTTTTTACATCAAGCTGATAGACCGGACCGGAAGAATTACGAGCAAGAGATAATAAAATACAAACCGAGTTCATTTTGGCCACCAGAGAGAATGTTTCCTCATAATTGATCCCATAGCACTGCATATAGCTTTTGGAAATGAGGTATAGCTTCTGTAAACTTAGCTAGTGTGGTGTCATCCAGTGCTTCAAGGGGTTGAACAGTTTCCGTAGCATAGGGCACAACCAGTCAAGGGGAGGCTGGTACAGAAGAGAGACCCGGAGGAGCATTGTTAGTGTAGTATGAAGAGTCTTAAAAAAAGTTACATCCTTGGACACAAGTAACCTTTGGAGAGTGGTATTTTAGAAAATATAACCTTTCTACATGTGAGAGTATCCTAAGAAGATACACTTGACAGATTTTGGATCAAGATTACTATGTTGTGGGGAGGTAATATGAACAAAGCATGTACCATCGAAGACTTTCAAGGGAAGTAAAAAAGGATCAGCATGTGGAAACAATAAGGAATATGAGGATTTATGACCGAGAACGAAAGAGGGTAGCCTATTTATAAGAAAGCATGCAGTAAGGATGGCATGGTGCCAATAAAATTATGGGACTTTCATGATATACAATAAGTTGTGAGCTACCTCAAGAAGGTGACAGTTCTTCCGTTCTACTACACCATTCTGTTGGCAGGTGTAGGCACAAGATCTATGGAAGTATATTCTTTCGCATTATCAGACCAGTACTTTGATTTTCTCACCAAATTGAGTGACAACCTTAGCATAAAAGGATTTAAATATGGATGGTATTTCATATCGCTCTTTAAAAATAAATAGCCATGTGGAAAGAGTAAAATCATCAATAAATGTAATAAAGTCATTGACTCGGGAAATGTTTGAGACACTCAAGGGTCCCATACATCTGTGTGGATCAATGAAAAAGGAGAAACACTTTTAGGTTTCGGATGAGCTGAGTATGTGGTCCTCTGGTATTTGCTCAGTTGACACACTTAACAATTTAAATTTGACATATCCTTAAAGGTAGGAAAAAGAAGATGAAGAGATTGTGCACATGGATTTCCCAATCGATTGTGCCATAGTCTTGTCTCATTTTCCTTGGTTGAGACGGCATTTATTTAAGCCACATCCAAGTAGTAGAGGTCTCCTTTTTCATTACCTCCACCAATCACCTGCTTCGTTATAAGATCCTGAAACACACATGAAGTGGGTGAGAAGGTAATTGAGCAATTGAAATGTTGCGTTAGCTGACTAACAGATAAAAGATTCAAGGGAAAGGTAGGAACAAAAAGAATATCTATGAGCGGAAGTGAAGATGTAACAGAGGTGAATCCTTTGCCGAGAACTTTAGTTTGGGAGTCATCAGCTATGGTAACAAATTTATTCGAGAGGCAAGAAGAAACTGAGTGGAGTAGATTTTTGTTACCTGTGAGATGCTCGGAGGCCTCTAAGTCAATTATATAGGATGAAGACGAGGAAGTGGTAGAGAGCAAACCTGAAGCGGTGGTGGCAGCAGCAGTTGAGGAGGAACTTGGAGTAGAGACCATCAGAGTTTTCAATTTCTAGAATGAGTCATACTCATCATCGGTAAGGGTTTTCTTTTCTATTGGTGGGGTAGATTGGTCCTCCTTTGTATCACTTACTGAGGTTTGATTAGCCTTAACCCAATCCGGTATGCCATGGATTTTAAAACACTGATCTATAGTGTGGCCATATTTCCCACAATGGGTGCATTCCCTATCGTTTGTTCTTACAAAACCATTCCTTCCACCTCTTCCTTGTCCTCCTCTATAATTTCTTCCATGACCTCGGCCATTGTTTGTTGATGTTCCCCTATCCCGAAGTACATAGCGGATGACACTTCAGTAGGAGAAGGAGAAGAAGAGTTTGGACTGTGGAGTATTATGGCACATACATCATCAAAGGTGGGAATAGCAGAGGTGCTAAGGAGTTGACTTTTAGCAACTTCGAGATATGGCTTAATGTTTGTGAGGGAAATGGCAGTGGCTAAGGCTTCCTTCTGCTTGTCTTGGACAGAGACATTGGTGGAGATAGGCTGAGCTAGCTTCCATTCTTGAAGAAGGCCTCTAAAATAAGCCAAATATTCATGATATTTTCTCCTTTTTTAGTGTTGAACATTTTCTGGAGAATATCATATGGCCTATGTAGGTTGTCGGAGCAAGAGTACAACTTAGCACATGTCTCCCAAATTTGTTTGGTGGTGTCAAGATGAATAACATTGTTGGAGACAGGTTCTTCCATGCTATGGTTGAGAAAACGAATGACCAAAGTGTCATTTTTTAATCACTTACCATAAGCAGCATCTTCTTCATCAATGGACGGTCCAAGTTTGGAGAGGTGACAAAGTAGGTCTCTTGTTATAAGGAATCATCGAACCGATGTGGACCAACTCAAGAAATTTGATATCCCTCACAAGGTTATGGTAGTAATCTTGAGAATATCATTCTTGTTACCCATGTATGCTTCAGCATAAGAGGCAATTCAATGGTAATAATGTACTCAAATTTGAAGTAGCCTAAGTAAGCGGCTTGGAGATTCAAGTGCAGCCAAGGCTCGGTCGGGTAGATGGGAGGAGAACCCGAGCTTATCAAGTCTTTAAGCAAGGAGGGAACCCTCTTAGGCCAATCAACTTTCTGGCCAAAAAATTCTGTAATTCATTCTCTAGTCTTCCTTGTAGATAATAGCAAAAATCAATCAATAACCATGAGATCAAGGTTAGGTAGCAATTCCGAATTAGATCATTCCAAAAAATTATTTGACTCTAGCTTGGGACAAACCAGTCTAGATTTAGTTCCTCATGAATTAGTCAAGATATGATTGAACAAAAATCAAAAAAAATCTGGCCTAATCAAGAAGATATTGTGACATCTTCAAATATAGCAATCTTTCTTTGAATGGATCAGCGTCAACTAGACTTTCAAAGGACCACTTACTTTATTATTTTGTGCTTGATTCATTTATATAAAACACAATATTCTATTCTTGATTTTCCAAGAACAATCAGCCAACTCGTGGCTCTCAAAAAATTATCCAAAAAATTACAAAACCGAGTAGAGTTCTTCAAACAACTCGATTAATGGAGAAACTTAGCATAGAAACTAAGTAATTAGATTTCTGAAATCCAATGGATAAAAAGACACTCATAATAGGATCACTAAAATTTTACTCCATAATAAAAATCATGTTCCCACAATATTATAACTTTTATGCAGAAAATCTTAACATAAATCAATTTTCAGACAAAAACTCGCAAAACGACAAAACTGCCTTGGTAAACTTCTTCTAATCTGAGATGCATAAATCTCAATAATTTCATAAGATGAAGACAGAAATAAGATAATCTCTTAACCATATTCTAAAGATCTTAAAACCAAGAGCATGAAGTAACATGAATGAAAAACTTATCTATCAAGCTTCAATCTTGCTTCACAAATAGCCTTCTATGAGTAGTTTTGATAATAACTTCTTAGAGCATTCTTTTGACGTGGGGATCCTAAATTTGACGTTCTGATACCATGTTGAATTTATGACCTCCATGATTGAAACCTCGAGCAAGATAAGATAGGGAGAAGAAAAAGATCTAGGAGACAGAGAGAGAGCTCGGGTAGAGCGGAGATAAGAGAAAAGAGAGAAAATGACTTTAGGCTAGAGAGAGATTCTTCCACAAGTTGAGAAGTGGAGAGCTTGATTGAACCCTTCAACCAAGACCCCTATTTATACTATTTCCATTACATATTTAGGGAAAATTCAGAGATAAGTTAGGATCCCCAATATCCCTAATTACATCAATCATGATTGTCTAAATCAACATAAATCAAGGGAAGATAAATCAATTACATTAATCAAGGAAGATTGCCAAATCTTCCAACTCATGTGATAAGGATTCCAGCTCATGTGATGACTAATCATGCCACCTTATGTGGTGACTCATCATGCTAGCTCGTGAGGTAATGGTGGGTTTGGTCCCACCTTGTAACAGTGTCTACTCAGTTTAATGCTACCTTGAAGATCCTTCGCTCAAATAATGCCCATGAATGTCCACGGACTTCCAATCCTTTTTGCCAAGATAAAGGCACCATTCACCAAACTTCTTGTGTCTACACACCACAACAATATGGTGTGACTAAAATAAAAAATAGACACCTTCTTGAGGTTGCTCGTGCTCTATTACATCATATGCTTGTGCCTCATTCTACTAGCCACATGTTATCCTTATGGCATGTTATCTTATTAGCAGGTTACCATTGTCAATGATTAGTAATAAGACACCATACTCTCATCTCTTTCTTGGTGATCAGCTGTTTTCTCTTCCTTTGAGAGTTTTTCGGTGTACTTGTTTTGTACATGATACTTCCCCACCCCCACCCCAAACTACTAAATTGGATCCCAGCGTAATTAATTGTATTTTTTGGGCTACTCTCTTACTTAAAAAGGATATGTGTGTTACAATCCTTCTCACCGAACGATGTTAGTTTTGAGTAATGTAACATTATTTGAAGAGCAGCCCTTTTGTCCATCTACTAGTGCCTCTCCTGGTTTTCCATAGCAAATGAGTTTCCTAAGCCTAACGTGTAGATTGCTGACTCAGCAGTTCATGGTCGTGTTGATGTACCTGCTTTGCCCCCTGTAGTATTGGACGACACTACACCTCTGGAGTCTCCAAACCCCTCTGAGGTAAGTTCTCCTTCTCCACCTCCTATTTTTTTGTCCTCCAATTGATACCCGACCGATTGCTCTTTGGAAAGAAATTAGGGCTTGCCCACGACCATCTACCTCTCACTTTATTGCTAATTTTTTATCCACCCATCTGTTATTCCCATCTTGTTGTTAGTTTCTTGCCTCTGTCTCTTTTGTTACTATTCCTCAGTCTTATCAAGAGGCCCTACATCATCCAGGATGGAAAGCATCCATGGATAAAGAGATGGTAGCCCTTTATGAGAATAAAATGTGGCAGCTTGTTTCTCTACCAATTGGTAAAAAGTCGGTGGGTTGTACATGGGTATTCACAGTCAAATAGAATCTAGATGGGACCGTAGCCCACGTTAAAGCCCGACTTGTGGCTAAAGGATATACTCAATTTTATGGGATTGATTATGAGGAAACCTTTTCTTCTGTCACCAAGCTCAAGTTGATACGTCTTTTATTATCTCTTACTGCTAACTCTCAATGGCTTGTCTTTCAACTAGATGTGAACAATGCATTCCTCAATGGCAATATTAAGGAGGAAAATTATATATAGCAATTACTTGGATATGTCGTTGAGGGGAAGTTGGTATGCCACCTAAAAATATCATTATATGGTCTAAAGCAATGCCCACAAGCCTGGTTTGACAAATTTAGTCAAGCTATGCTTCAATTTGGGTCCACAAGGTGCTCTGTGGACCATTCCATATTTGTCAAGCATACTGAGAAAGGTGTGGTACTACTTGTTGTGTTGAATTTATGGAAAACATAAATATTCCATTGACTTCATATAATCAGAATACATGAATCTCTATTTATAATAGAGGAAGATAATAGAGTCCAATTACAATTAAACTACCTATGCCCAATTACACCCAAACTCTAACACTTAAAGATAAGTCCTAGCATAATCAAATAACCCAATATAAATAGAAGACTAACATGACTAAAACACCTTTAAACTAAACTCTTCTATGAGACTTGTTTCTATATTAATTGTGGCTCTATTAGACTTCTTCTTATGTAAGACTTCTTATTGTGTAAGACTCATAATGCCATCTCACGTTATCATGGTAAGTCCCACCAGCTCCTGTGATCATGGTGGGTGCATATCTTTGTCAAACGCCAGGCCAGTACTACCCAAAAGACCGGCCTATTAGAGAGTGGAAAGCCAAGTACTTAATCCAGAACACAAACTCTAACTCCCACCGTTCCCGGGTTGTACTTAACCCAGAACACAAACTCTAACAATCTTATGGGCTTGGGTCCATCTTCCAACACACTTGGATATGTGGGCCTTCCTTGGTCTTATGGGCTTGGGCCCATCTTCCAATACACTTGGATATGTGGCCTTCGTCGTATGGGCTTGGACCCATCTTCCAACACTCCCCCTCAAGTTGGGGGTGAGAGAACATCATGAACTCCTAGCTTGATGCAAATGATGTATAGGATCTTCTCGTATAAAATGGTAATCCTCTGTATCTTCCAACACTCCCCCTCATGCTGGTGCTTTCTTCCATGTGGCCCAACTAGCATAAGATAAGTGAGAGTAAAATCACTCCAAGCCGTATGACATCGCTCCATACTTCAGTCATAACCCATGTTGGATGTAGGACACACTCCTATCATTCTCAGGTAGTGGCACTCCTATCTTTCACCGGTAGTGGGTCTATACACAGTGCTCAGAAGTGTAGTAAAACTCCTCCATCACCATGTCCCTCCACTGGACAACGACATTCAAGAGGTAGAAGGAAAAAATGTCAATTAAGGGGGGTAAAATATATGTACTAATATGCTCTTCCATCACGGTGTCCCAACCCAAACACCGACTCTCACAAGTAGAAATGGGTGATAAATGCCTATCATTCACAAGACGGCAATAAAAGACGTGATAAATGGGTAATGCTTGCCATTCACAAGACGACGATAAAAGACCCGGAAGTATATATATATAAGTCTCATTGGACTTAAGACACCTAACCATGATGGACTTAAACTCCCAACCGAAGAAACATGCAAAAGATTGGCCCAAAGATGTATGTGAGAGTCAAATAAAGAATGGTAGGAGTAAGGTTGTCAAATAACCAATAGGTAATGGGTAAAGAGGAAGATGGGATGTTGAGGCCACCACTTCTTTAATAATAATGTCTCATTCAAAGAGACATAATAGCTGCAACTGAAATAGGCCCGGGCCCATATAACATGAACCAAAATAATAAAAATTCTTGTAAAAGGACCCATGAAATAATTCGATGCGAGAATCTGCACCAAATAATATGTTGACCAAGGAATAAGCTGCCAAAATAATAATCCAGCTGGAGATAAAGATTTCAAGTTATGGATCACCAATATAGCCAAGTCATGGAAGAAATATGTATAAAACTTGGCCTAGACACATATATCGAGGCAAAAAAATAAGTCGGCCAAGTTGGGTTTACCCGGTTTGAGTTGATCCAATCTGAGTTGGTTCGAGTTACTTGATAGAGCAGAGGCAACACTCCGGTTGGCAAGCATGCTGAGTTAACTCGGCCAGGTCTGAGTCTCAGTCAGAAGTGCATGATGAACCAGGCTACCTAACTTTGGGAATTAATTCCAGAAATGTGCCTTCATCAATGAACCGGCAACTCAAAAGTCTCTTTATCATGGTTTGTTGATAATCATTAATGCAACAACTTGTATAAAATCTTGGCAACAGCAGACACCAGTCATCTTCTGCAACGTTCAAAAACAAGCGGAAAACCAGAGTAGCCTATGAGTCAGAAATTGAAACCTCTCTTCCTGGCAAGCAGAAAATAGAAACATAGCAAAGTCAACCTTTTCTCAATGGTGTTGCTGGGTCCTATAGTGCACGCACATAAGAGGTGTAACTTCAATGATGGAGGAGGCGCTGGTATTTTAGAACCAAAGATCATGAACATACTCGTATAATCAGGTAAAAAAAAAGTGTATAATCAGCTTGCAGTAGCGACCAGATAAAAATCAACCAAGTCATATGAAATCTCTCCAACTAGAGCAATGCTGTCTGAGTGATCGCAAAGCAGAAACGAGATAAATATTTCGAACAGAGTCATTTTCTTCCGTGATGCCAAACAAAGTGGGTGAGCAGCTTCAGAGAGAGGGATCATCATGATCTCCGGTCATTAACCAGAAACTCCCGAAAATAGAATAGCAATATAGAGGTGAAAAACTTAAACAAATAATGGGTATAGAGACAAAAAAAAGGATAAATACGAACCTAAACTTCTAGAGATATTAGATAAGAAATGTTGAATTTAGGATCCCTTTTCCAATATTCTAAGCAAGAGAAGAGAGAAAGAAGAAGAAGATAAGGGGAAGAAAGCTTTCGGATGGAGAGAAGAAGAGAAGGGAAGAAAGGTGTGCCACCAAGAAAAGAGAGAGAGATTTACTCAAGAAAGAATTGTAGAACTTGATTAATTCCAAATTACAACACCTCTATTTATAGTAGAAAAAGTGATAGAGTCTTTATACAATTAACCTTTAAATCTCCTAATTACATTCCAACTCCAACTCTCTAAGATATGTTTATCATGAAAAGATAACACAATCTACTAGAGGTCTAATATAAGTTGAACTATAACTCTTCTTCAATAACGTGGACATAAGAGAGGACGCTAGCTCATGGTTTTATCTTTGTGGGTCCCACATGATCTTCCAGCTCATCTTGATAATATTACCAACTCGTGATATCTTTGTGGGTCCCACTTGATCTTCAAGTCTTCTAACTCATTTCAGCTTGTACTTCTTATCTCTTAACTCGTGCTAGCTTGGGTGAGGACCATTTTTGGCATCCCATATCCTCATGGTGGGTCCCACCAGCTCATGCATAGGGTGGGTCCCACATTGTAACACTCCCTCTCAAGTTGGGGTGAGAAAACATCGTAGATGCCCAACTTGCTGCATATGGTAGACATAATCTTATGAATAACCGGCTTGGTGCGAATATCTACAACTTGACTTTGTGATGACATATTCTTTAGAGATAAAAGGCCCGCTTGGAACTTTTCTCATATAAAATGTCAGTCCACTTCAATATGTTTTGTTCTTTCATGGAAGAACTTTTCTCGTATAAAATGGCAGTCCACTTCAATTTGCTTTGTTCTTTCATGGAAGACTGGATTTGATGTAATGTGTATTGTTGTTTGATTATCACAATATAAATCCATCAGAGCTTCTTTGTAGAATCCAAATTTAGTGAGAAGAGATCTTATCCATAGGAGTTCACTAAAAGTGTATGCCATGGCTCTCTGTATTTTGCTTCTGCAGTAGATTATGCTACTACATTTTGCTTCTTGCTTCTCTATGTAACCAAATTCTCGCCAACCATCGTACAAAATCTTGAAGCAGATTTCCTATAATCCAGGGATCCGGCCCAGTCTACATCTAGGAATCCTTCGATGTTGAAGTGACCATGATTTTTAAAGAGAAGCCCTCTTCTAGGAGCTCCATTCAGATATCGTAATATCCTTTCAATTTATTGTCAATGACTAAGTTGTGGTTTTTGCATGTATTGACTCGCCACACTTACCGCAGATGATATATCCGGCCTTGTTACACATAGGTAAATAAGACTTCCCACTAGTCTTTGATATTTTCCAATATCTACATCTTCTCCAGTGCCTGAACATAATTTTATATTTGAGTCCATAGGAGTTTCTACTGGTTTGCATCCCATCATTCTTGTCTCATCCAGTAGATCAAGGGCATACTTCCTTTGGGATAGCAAAATCCCATGTCTGGATTGTAATACTTCAATACCCAGAAACTATTTGAGTAGTCCAAGATCCTTTGTCTTGAACTCAGCACATATTTTTTCTTTTGTTTTCTAGATGACCTCGGAATCACTACTAGTTAAAATGATATCATCAACATATACTGTCAGAATTACTTTGCCTCTCGGTGTGTTTTCAATAAATACTGAGTGATCTCCAGAGCATCTATAAATTTTGGACCGTATGAGGGCTTGACAAAATTTCTCAATTCATGCATGAGGGGACTGTTTGAGACCATACAAAGATTTTTTTAGTCAACATACTGACTCCCCCTCAACCATATACCCAGGTGGTTGTTGCATATAAATTTCTTCTTTAATATCCCCATTCAGAAAAGAATTTTTTACATCAAGTTGATATATCAGCCATGAAGAATTGGCCGCCAGAGATAATAATATACATATCGAGTTCATTTTTGCCACTGGAGAGAAGGTTTCTTTATAATCAATACCATAACACTAAGTATAACCTATAGCAACAAGTCGAGCCTTCAGTCATGCGATTGACCCATCCAGATTATGTTTGATAGTATAAACCCATTTTCAATCGACGAGTTTCTTATATGTCGAAAGAGGAACCAATGGCCATGTTTGATTGTCATTAAGTGCTTGTATTTCTTCATCCATTGTTGACTTCCACCCTGGATGTTGTAGAGCCTCATGATAGGATTGTGGAACAGATATGGAGGAAATAGAAGAAAGAAACCAACAACATAGAGGTGAGAGGTGTTGATGAGACACAAAATTTGAAATGGGATGAGAAGTAGAAGGTCTAGTGCATGATCTAGGTTCTTTTCTTAAATCAATAGGATGAGTATCATATTGAGGCCAAAAAACAACTAGAGATGAAGGACTTACCTCCGTAGGTGTGGTGTCAGCCACTTGCTCTGGGGGTTGAATAGTGTTTGTATCATGGGGCACAATGGATCGAGGGGAACGTGATACTGAGGAACGACCTGGAGGAGCACTATCATAATAAAATGACAAGTCTTCAAAAAATGTTACATCCCTTGACACAAGTAAACGTTGAAGAGTGGGACTATAAAAAACATAACCCTTTTGTGTGCGAGAGTATCCCAAGAAGATACAGTAAATAGATTTAGGATCAAGTTTGCTGTGTCTGGGAAATGCATTATGAACAAAGCATTGACATCTGAAGACTCGCAAAGGTAGGGAAAACGGATTATCATTTGGTAATAATCTAGAGTAAGGAGATTTATTACCTAGAATGGAAGAAGATTTATAAGAAATCAAGCAATAAGGACTACATGAGGCCAATAAAAATAAGGAACTTTCTTGGTATATAATAACCCTCGAGCTACCTCAAGAATATTATGATTTTTTCTTTCAGCTACACCATTATGTTGAGTGTAGGCACATAATGTTTGATGGATAATGCCATTTTCTTGACAACAGGTCTTTGGAAATGTATTATTTGGCATTATCAGACTAGAGTATTTTTATTTTCTGACCAAACTATGTGAGTACCATAGCATGAAATGACTTAAAAATCAATGGTATTTCAGAACGCTCCTTAAATACAAACAACCAAGTTGTGCGAGTGAAATCATCAATAAATGTAATAAAATATTTGGCTTGAGAAATGTTTGGGACACTCAAGGGCCCTCAAACATCGGTATGAATTAAAGAAAAGGTAGTAACACTTGTGACTTCTGGACGAGGAGAGTATGTACTCCTTTGATGTTTACTCATTTGACAAACCTCACAATTAAATTCTGACCATACATTAAGAGTAGGAAACATATAATGAAGATATTGTGCAGATGGATGTCCCAACTAGTTGTGTCATAGCCTTGTCTCATTCTCACTGGTGGAAACCATATTTATTTTTGGCATGTCCAGGTAGTAAAGCCCCCGTGTTCATGGCCTCCACCAATCACCTTCTTCGTTATAAGATCCTAAAATACACATGAAGTGGGTGAGAAGGTAATAGATCAATTAAAATATTTTGTCAGCTGACCAACAAATAATAGATTCAAAGGTAAAGTAAGAATGAATAAAATATCAGTGAGCGAAAGTGATAGTGTGACAAAAGTGAATCCTTTCCCTTGCACTTTGATTTGAGAACTGTCAGCTATGGTAACAAACTTGTGTGAAAGACACAGAGATAAAGAATGTAGTAAATGTTTGTTCCCTATAAGATGCTCCTGAGTCAATTATCTAGAATGAAGATGAAGCAGATAGCATACCTAAAGCAGTGGTGACAGTAGTAGTTGCTGAGGAACTAGAAGAAGAACCCAGCATTGTCTTCATTTTCTGAAATATCTCAAACTCTTTATTAGTAAAAAATTTGTGTGCTGCTGATTTTGTGGGTTGTTCCTCTTTTGTATCACTTACAAAGGCTTGATTAGCCTTTGTCAATTCTGATTTTCCATTGGCTTTATAGCATATTTCTCTATAATGACCATATTGTCCACAGTAACGGCATTCCATGAAATAGCATTGATCTACAGTGTGGCCAAATTTCTTACAATGAGTACATTCTTTCTCATCTGCTCTGCCAAAGCTATTCCTTCCACCTCTTCCTTGGACTCCTCTATAACCTCTGCCTTGGCCTCGGCCTCGGTCAGATGATGTTCCCCTATGATCTGAATACATAGCGGATGATACTTCAGTGGTGGAGGAAGAAGTGTCTAGAATACGAAGTAGTGTTGCACATACATCATCAAACATGGGGACAGCAAAAACACTCAGAAGTTGACTCTTGACAATCTCAAGATGTGGTTCAATATTTGCAAGGAAAATAGCAATAATTAGGGCTTCCTTCTGCTTGCCTTGGACAGAAATATTTGTGGTTGAAGGTTGAGCTAACTTACACTCTTGAAGAAAGCCTCTAAAGTAGGCTAAGTACTCATGGATATTTTCTCCTTGTTTAGTATTCAACATCCTTTGGAGAATATCATATGGTCTGTGTAGAGTATCCAGACTAGAGTACAACTAAGCACATGTCTACCAAATTTTTTTAGCAGTGTCAAGATGGATGACATTGTTGGAGACATGTTATTCCATGTTGTTGATTAGCCAACTAACCACCAAGGTATCATTTTTCAACCATTTGTTATAAAAAAATGTCTTCTTCATCAATAGGTGGTCCATAGTTGGTGAGGTGACCAAGTAGGTCCTTTGTAATAAGAAACCTCCACACCTATGTGGACCAACTCATAAAATTTGATATCCCTCACAAGGGTATAGTGTTAATTCTTAGTATATCACCTGTTGAATTTATGGAAAAGAAAAATGATTCATTGACTACATTAACTTACCACAATCAGAGTACATAATAGAGGATGGTAGTAGAGTCCAATTACAATAAGACTACCTTTCTCCCAATTACCCAAACTCTAACACTTAAGGATAAGCCTTAGCATAATTAAATAACTCAATATAGATAAAAGACAAACATAACTTAAACTAGAACTCTTCTAGGACGTGACCATAAGATAAAAATGCCTTTGTGAGTCTTTCTTGATCTTCCAACTTATGTGATAAGGATGTCAGCTCGTGGGAATCATGGTGGGTCCTACTTCTTATGTGCTTGGGCCCATCTTATGGGCCTTCCTTGGCTATGTGGCCCATCTTATAATACTCTTAGATATGTGGGCCTTCCTTGGGCATGTGGCCCATCTTATAATACTCTTAGATATGTGGTCCTTCCTTGATCGTATGGCCCATCTTATAACACTCTTAGATATGTGGGCCTTCCTTGGTCGTGTGGGCTTAGGCCCTCTTCCAACGCTCCCCCTCAAGCTGGGGGTGAGAGAACAACATGAACTCCTAGCTTGCTACGAATGATGTATAGAATCTTTTTGTATAAAATGGCACATCTTCTAACATGCCTTCATCTTCCAACACTCCCCCCCACGCTTGTTGGAAGATTGGAGGACTGCCTTTTTATATAAAAAGATTTTATGCATCATTTACAACAAGCTGGGAGTTCTTGATGTTCTCTCACCCCCAGCTTGAGGGGGAGTGTTGAAAGATAAGGCCCAAGCCCACACAACCAAGGAAGGCTCACATATCTAAGAGTATTATAAGATGGGCCACATGACCAAGGAAAGCTATTGGAAGATAATGAAGATATTGGAAGATAAGCCATTCAAAGGCACCGACCCAACTCCCACTTCCTCTTTACCACCCATTGAGGACGAACAGGTTACTCTCATGCCAACCAAGATTTTGAAGGCTCGCCAGAATCAACATAGAAAGGATGTGTTAGCTCAGTGGTCTCACACCGACGCCACCAATGTCACTTGGGAGGACTTTGATGTCTTTCAGCAGGTCTACCATACATACGAGCTTGCGGACAAGCTCGTTTTCCAAGAGGGGCATGATGTTGTAGACTCTATAGTGGACTGAGTCATCCAGAGGAGACGCAGCTGAGTTGGTAACTCGATAGGAATTATGTTTTCATTTTATTTAAGTATTGGGTATGTTGTAAGCCAGAATGGTACTTGTGTAAAAAATCTATCTTTGGGTTTGCCTTGGCGTGATTATATTATGGTCTTGGGTTATGTACCTATGTCTTTCGCTCCTAACATGCCGGTCTTTTGGGTAGTATTGGCTAGGTGCTTAACACGTGGTATCAGAGCTAGCACTACATTGCGAGTTTGAACCCTAAAGGGGGCGACTGTGGAGGGGGCTACCTAGTGGAAGGGGTGACCAGAGTGTGCTTCCCGCACCAATGGGCCACCACTATATGTGGAAGGGGCGACCTTAGTGTGTTCCCACACCATGGGTCGTCGCTAGAGTAAGTTGTCACAAGTGGGCTGTCGTGGACGTCAGCTCTCGTGAGCGTGGGTGTGATGTTATGGTCTTGGGTTATGTACCTATGTCTTCTGCTCCTAACAGGTCGGTCTTTTGGGTAGTATTGGCTAAGTGCTTAACAGATTAGGCTTAAGTGGCCTCACGGGGGTAAGAAGCAATTAAGCAGAATTTACCTCAAAGGATCAGCTTTCTCTTCTAAGGAACCTAGGGTCAGTGTTCCCCTTGAGGAACCCAAGGTTCAGGTCTCCCTATGATGAGCCTGGTTTCCCTTCTCCACTTGATTCTGAGTTCATTCCTCCCTATCCTCATTCCATTCCGTTTTTCAATCACAAATCGTCATCATAGGTCAACCAGGAAGATCAAGGCATCCTGGTTCTGCCCCCGAGTTGCAAGAAGAATTCTCCCTTTATCGAATCACACGGTCCATGGTCAGAGATCACAACACTCTGGCCTGATTACTAAGCTTCAACGGCTTCTACATTCGACCTTCGATATGAAAGATCTAGGACAACTCACGTACTACTTAGGACTAGAAGTACATCATCGGGACAAAGGTATTTTATCAAATCAGCACAAGTATACTCAAGATATTATTACCTTAGTTGGTTTGGCGGAAACTTCTTCTGTTGGTACTCCTATGTTATGGACTCTATAGCATCACGAGTTACCAACAGGCGTAGGAATTAATCAATGTGTTTTTCAATTTCCATGTAATTGTTTCTTGGTTTGGTTTTGTCTTTGGTTTGGGTTGGTTTAGCATTTATTGGTTTGAACCATTGACCCAAGAGGTCTTTAGGGTTTTGGACGTCCTCCACCCTATTTAAGGGGATGGCTAGGGTAATGAAAATTATCAATTGAGTTCACTTTAGTTAACGTAATTTAGATAAACAGGTCAAGAGCTCCTTCAAGCTCTCTTCCGTTTTTCCCCCAATTCTCCTTTCCGAAATTCAATTCCCTTCAACCCCTCATTCCATCTCAACGTCAAGCAAGGTAATGGAAGGAAGAGAAGAGAGGAGGGTGACAAGATCCATGGCTCGTGAGGATCCTAACAACGTGGTATCAGATAGGTCCACCCTTGGTGATTCCTCTTCTCCAGAGGACATACGTCAATTCCTTTCAGAACTTCAACAACGATCCACTCTTCAAGGTACTGAAATTTCTCACATCAATACTACCTTACAAACTCTAGAATCATCTCTACAAACCATCCTCTGACAACTTTTTGCACTTCAAGCACCAACGCCACCACCAACAACCAATTTTCAACCACAACCAGTTCCCCATCAACAATTCACGCCACCACCAAATCCACCCCTGCTCCAACCAATGGGTTCAATGACCACTCACGCATAAGGACCATCAACGGTTCCCAGGTACTTTAAACTTAACTTTCCTACATATGATGGCTCTAAAGATCCTTTACTATGGTTCACGAAATGTGAACAATTCTTCTATCATCAACAAACTGTGGAAATGGACAAGGTTACTTTGGCCGCCTACCACATGCTCGATGAAGCGCTCATGTGGTTCCATCACTACCGAAATGTCCATTCCATTCAGGATTGGCTGCACTTTAAACATGCTTGCCAGTTGAGGTTCGGACCTCCAGCTAGCAGCAACCCAGTGGGGGAATTGATCAACTACAAACAGACCAGCACCTTAAAAGTTTACCAAAAAACGTTCCAAGAAAGGTTGGCCAGAGCTAGTGAATTTGTTCCTTCTCACCTACATGTTCATATTTTTAATGCTGGATTGACAAAGGCAGTCAGATTAGAAGTGGAATTACTTGGTCCGACAAATTGACTCAGCAATGAATTATGCCAGAGCTGTGGAACACAAACAGAGAGTTCTAAAAGAGTCTTTACAAAGAAAACCATTTTGGCAAAATAGAATACAGGGTACTGCATCTGGTCCACGTTTTGGGTCCTCTGCCCCTAACCGAGCAGATCAGGCTACTAGTGTGCCTCCACACTCTATGCCACGTAAATTTTTGACTAAACAGGAAATGGACGCTCGAAAGGCAAAGGGCCTATGTTTTAATTGTGACGAACAATTCCTGCCCGGACATACCTGTAAACGTTTATTCAGTATTGAATTGTTGGAAGAAGATTCAGAAGAGCTTCTTGAAAATGAAATTGTTGAAGAGGTACAACAGGAAGTAGAGCTCTCCCTCCATGCCATGCATGGCCTGCGTAGTTTTAATACCATGCAGGTAAAGGCCAGGTTACATCATCTCATGCTACTTGCTTTAGTTGATTCGGGCAGCACACAAAATTTTATCAGTGAACCAGCCGTGCAACAATTGGGATTGGAAATTAAACAACAAAGGGGACTCTCAGTTTCAGTGGCCAATGGGGCCAAAATTGCTAGTGTGGCGTTATGTGCTAACACCCCTTTCACCATTGACGGGCATTCCTTTCAGGCAGATTTACTAGTCATTCCATTGGCTGGATTTGATTTGGTGCTCGTGGTCAAATGGCTCCAGTTATTAGGACCGATATTATGGGACTTTCAGGCTCGGACTATGACATTTTCAGCACCACAGGGCCAGATTACATTACAAGGCATTGTGGCACAGGTCCCTAACGCACTTCACACTTTGCATATTCAACACACGGGTGATGATCAGTTAGCTCCTTTACTTACAGCATTTGCGGATTTATTTAATGACCCTACAGGTCTACCACCAGTGCGTCATTGCGATCACCACATTCGTTTAAAGTTGGGAACTAATCCAGTAGTGGTGCGGCCTTATCGTTACCCGCATATCCAGAAAGATGAAATAGAACAACAGTGCATGCATATGCTCGCTCAGGGTGTGATCCAGCCCAGTCGATCTCCTTTCTCCTCACCAGTGTTACTTGTATGTAAAAAAGATAAATCTTGGAGATTTTGTGTCGACTATAGGCAACTCAACTTGCACACAGTTAAGGACAAGTTCCCCATTCCAGTCATGGACGAGTTGCTGGATGAGTTACATGGTGCTACAATTTTTACCAAATTAGATTTGAAATCGGGCTATCATCAAATACGAGTTCACCAGGCGGATGTGGAGAAGACTGCCTTCCGCACACATCACGGTCATTTCGAGTTCCTCGTCATGCCCTTCGGTCTCTCTAATGCACCATCCACCTTTCAGGCCCTCATGAATGAGGTCTTTTCATCACTTCTGCTCCACTATGTGTTAGTCTTTTTTTATGACATTCTGGTCTACAGCAAAAATTGGTAAGAACATCTCCACCACCTCCATCAGGTATTTACCATTCTACGCTCTCATCATTTGGTTTTGAATAAATCGAAATGTTCTATGGGTACATCTGAGGTGGCATATTTGGGCCACGTCATATCAGCTGTGGGCGTGAAAGTTGACCAGAGCAAGATACAGGCAGTTACAGATTGGCCAATTCCCACCTCCACCACAGCATTAAAGGGATTTTTGGGCTTAGTGGGATATTATAGAAAATTTATCCAATCTTATGGCCAGATAGCAGCACCACTCAACAACCTGCTAAAAAAAATGCCTTCCACTGGTCTTCTTCAGCAGAACAGGCCTTTAACCTGTTAAAGGAGGCCTTAGCCTCAGCGCCAGTCCTACAATTACCAGATTTTGAGGCAGAATTTGTGGTGGAATGTGATGCCTCCGGGGGAGGTATAGGGGCAGTCTTACAACAATTGGGACACCCCATTGCTTATTTCAGCCGTCAGTTGGGACAACACCACCATAAGTTAGCTGCATATGAGAGGGAATTGATTGGGTTAGCCAAGGTTGTCCAACATTGGCGACCTTATCTTTGGGGATGACCATTTCTCATTCGTACGGATCATTGCAGCCTCAAGTATCTTCTTGAACAGCACCTCACCACATCCCCACAGCAGCATTGGTTAACTAAACTCATGGGCTTCGATTTTACGGTTCATTATAAGCCAGGTAGTTCGAATTTGGGGGCTGATGCCTTATCATGTCGGGATATTTCCGCCACTCAAATTTATGCTATCAGTCACCCATGTGCATTGCTATTAGATTCTATTTGTGAGGAAGTAAATCAATATCCGGATCTCATGTCATTATATCAGGATATTCAATAGGGGACAACTACTCCTCATTGGACGATTCAGGATCGTCTCATTCTCTACAAAAACAGGATCTTTTTGCATAATACATCCCCACTTCTTCACACCATCCTGTCCTCTATCCATGATAGCACACATGAGGGTCGACAGAAAACATATTTCAGAATCAGTCGGGACTTTTACTAGAAGGGCATGAAGAGCACAATTGCTGATTATGTAGCTGCTTGTCAGATTTGTCAAAGAAACAAAGCCGAATCTTTAAGTCCAGCCGGCCTACTGCAACCTCTGCAACTACCATCTCAAATCTGGTCTGATATTTCCATGGACTTCATTGCTGGACTTCCCATTTCATCAGGTAAATCGGTGATATTCGTCGTCGTTGATCGGGTTTCAAAATATGGGAACTTCCTTGCTTTAGCGCATCCATAAACTGCTGCTCAGGTCGCTCAATTATTTATGGACAACATTGTCCGATTACATGGAATTCCCTCATCCATTATCAGTAACAGGGATGCCATTTTTACCAGTCTCTTTTGGAAGGAATTATTCAAATTACAGGGCACCCAATTGGCATTTTCGTTTGCCTATCATCCACAAACGGACGGCCAAACAGAGGTTGTCAATCGCAGGATTGAAATGTATCTTCGTTGTTTTGTGGGGGACGCACCTAGAAGATAGGTGAAATGGCTTTCATGGACAGAATTTTGCTATAACACATCTTACCACACAGCACTGGGTACTACTCCTTTCAGGGTAGTTTATGGCAGAGATCCACCTCGTTTGTTACCATATGAACCGGGGCATCCAAAGTCGTCACTTTGGACCAAGCATTAGCTGAACGAGACGCTATGCTCACTGAGGTACGTACACATCTGCAGGCAACCCAACACTCTATGAAACGCTTTTATGATAAGAAGTACCGGGAGGCATCTTATTGCCCTGGAGACTATGTGTGGTTAAAGCTTCAACACTACCGCCAGCTCTCCCTGACTGCAGCCAAGCGCCATAAGCTGTCTCCAAAATATTATGGTCCATTTCCGATATTGGACCAAATTGGGCCCGTCGCATACCGCTTGCAGCTACCACCGGAAGCAAAGATCCACAATGTATTTCACGTCTCCCAATTGAAGCCCTTCTAGGGTGACTCGCCCCTACTACACACTCCACTGCCGCCACTACATGAGGGCAGAGTCCTTTCTATTCCGGCTCAGGTAATACAAGCACACCACATTCAAGGGGATTGGGAAATTCTAGTCCAGTGGGCAGATGTCGATCCCAATGACACCACATGGGAGTCGTTATCAGCATTTTGACTTTTATATCCTTCCTTCGAGCTTTAGGACAAGCTCTTTCTTCAGGAGGGGGTGATGTTATGGACTCTATAGCATCACGAGTTACCAACAGGCGTAGGAATTAATCAATGTGTTTTTCAATTTCCATGTAATTGTTTCTTGGTTTGGTTTTGTCTTTGGTTTGGGTTGGTTTAGCATTTATTGGTTTGAACCATTGACCCAAGAGGTCTTTAGGGTTTTGGACGTCCTCCACCCTATTTAAGGGGATGTCTAGGGTAATGAAAATTATCAATTGAGTTCACTTTAGTTAACGTAATTTAGATAAACAGGTCAAGAGCTCCTTCAAGCTCTCTTCCATTTTTCCCCCAATTCTCCTTTCCAAAATTCAATTCCCTTCAACCCCTCATTCCATCTCAACTTCAAGCAAGGTAATGGAAGGAAGAGAAGAGAGGAGGGTGACAAGATCCATGGCTCGTGAGGATCCTAACATCCTATAGAGGTCAATGTGAAATACCGGAAAGATGAAGGGGACCTTCTTGATGATCCTACTCTCTAGCGGCGTTTAGTTGGGAGTCTCATCTACTTGATCACGACTCACCCGAATATCTCTTATGCCATTCATCAGGTCGGTCAATTTATGTCTTCTCCTTGGCATCTTCATCTTGCGGTAGTTTGATGCATTATTCGCTATCTTTGAGGTTCTCCTACCCATGGGTTATTCTTTCCTACAGGCTAGTCTTTTCAACTTGTTGCCTATAGTGATGCTGATTGGGCTGGGTGCCCTGATACCCTTCGCTCTACTACAGGTTGGTGTATGTTTTTGGGGGATGCCTTGATTTCTTGCAAATGTAAGAAACAACATCGTGTGTCCAAGTTATCTACTGTGGCAGAGTATCGAGCCATGTCTACTGCGTGTTTTGAAATTATATGGCTCAGCGGTCTCCTTGCAGAACTTGAGTTTCCTCAGACCACCTCGACACCCCTTCATGCAGATAACACTAGTGCTATTCAGATTGCTACCAATCCTTTTTTCCATGAACGCACCAAGCACATTGAGGTTGATTGTCATTCTATTTGTGACACCTTGGAGCGTCAAGTGATATCTCTTCCTCACATCTCTTCAGATCTCCAAGTGGCTGATGTCTTCACCAAAGCCATGACTCAACACCGCCATAATTTTCTGGTTGGCAAATTGTTGTTGGTTGACTTACCTGCATCAATTTGAGGGGGGATGTTACCATATATTTTGGAATTTGTATTAATGTTAGTTGTTTAGATATTTACATGTATATAGGTTAATAAGTTATATGGGTTAGTGTTAGGATCCTCACGAGCCATGGATCTTGTCACCCTCCTCTCTTCTCTTCCTTCCATTACCTTGCTTGACATTGAGATGGAATGAGGGAATGATGGAGATTGAATTTCAGAAAGGAGAATTTTGGAAAATAATTGGGGAAAAATGGGAGAGAGCTTGAAGGAGCTCTTGACCTGTTTATCTAATTTACTCTAGCTAAAGTAGACTCAATTCATATCTCTCATTACCCTAGCCGTCCCCTTAAATAGGGTTGAGGACATCCAAAACACTAAAGACCCCTTGGGTCAATGGTTCAAACCAATAAATGTTAAACCAACCCAAACCAAAGACAAAACCAAACCAAAAACAATTTCATGGAAATTGAAAAACACATTCATTAATTCCTACGCCTGTTGGTAACTCCTGATGCTATAGAGTCCATAACATCACCCCCCTCCTGGAGAAAGAGCTTGTCCTCAAACTCGAAGGAAGGATATAAGAGTCAAAATGCTGATAACGGCTCCCATGTGGTGTCGCTGGGGTCGGCATCTGCCCACTGGACGAGAATTTCCAAATCACCTTGAATGTGGCGTGCGTTTACCACCCGAACTGGAATAGAGAGGAATATGCCCTCATGTAGTGGTGGCAGTGGAGTGTGCAGTAGGGGCGAGTCACCTTGGAAGGGCTTCAATTGGGAGAGGTGAAATACATTATGGATCTTTGATTCCTGTGGTAGCTGCAAGTGGTATGCCACGGGTCCAATTTTGTCCAACACCTGAAATGGACCATAATATTTTGGAGATAGCTTATGGTGCTTGGATGCAGTCATAGACAGCTGGCGGTAGTGTTGAAGCTTTAACCACACATAGTCTCCAGGGAAATAAGATACCTCCCAGTGCTTCTTATCATAATAGTGTTTCATAGAGTGTTGGGCCTCCTGTAGATGAGTACGTACCTCAGTGAGCATAGCGTCTCTTTCACCTAATGCTTGGTCCAAAGTGACGATTTTGGATGCCCCTGGTTCATATGGTAACAGACGAGGTGGATCTCTGCCATAAACGACCTTGAAAGGTGTAGTTCCCAGTACTGTGTGGTAAGATGTGTTATAGCAAAATTCTTCCCAAGAAAGCCATTTCACCCACCGTCTATGTGCGTCACCCACAAAACAACGAAGATACATTTCAATCGTCCGATTGACGACCTTTGTTTGTCCGTCCGTTTGTGGGTGATATGCAGACGAAAATGCCAATTGGGTGCCCTGTAATTTGAATAATTCCTTCCAAAACATATTGGTAAAAATGGCATCCCTGTCACTGATAATGGATGAGGGAATTCCATGTAATCAGACAATGTTGTCAATAAATAATTGAGCGACCTAAGCAGCAGTATATGGATGTGCCAAAGCAATGAAGTGACCATATTTTGAAAATCGATCAACAATGATGAATATCACAGATTTACCTGATGAAATGGGAAGGCCAGCAATGAAGTCCATGGAAATTTCGGACCAGATTTGAGACAGTAGTTGCAGAGGTTGCAGTAGGCCTGCCGGACTTAATGATTCGGCCTTGTTTCATTAACAAATCTGACAAGCAGCTACATAATCACCAATTGTGCTCTTCATGCCCTTCCAGTAAAAGTCCCGACTGATTCAGAAATATGTTTTCTGTCAACCCTCATGTGTGCTATCATGGATAGAGGACAGGATGGTGTGAAGCAGTGGGGACGTATGTGATAGATGCCATACTCTGACATGAGAACTAGGTTAATTATAATAGAATAACCTTTATAATTGTGTTATAGGTGGTTATTTATCGGTTTTCAAATTAAATGAGCATTTATTGAATTTGGCATTAATCACTGTCGATATTGCATATTTCTCTCTCCTGAATTATATTTCATTATTTTTTAGTTTTATTTCTTCCTGAAATGCTTTTTATAGATTCAATTATGGAATTTCAGGAGAATTTGGGTGGAGAAGAAGATATTTACCAAAATGCCCTTAGTGAAATGGAGGAAATTTCTAGGGCAAATCGTTTTAAAATAAGAAAAATCATATTTAAAGAGGAAGGGGAGCGTCGAACGAGGAGGACCCGAGGGGAGACACCCGGGAGGGAAAACCCGGGAGGGAAAACCCGAGAGGGGAGACCCAAGAGGGGGAAGCGTGAAGAGAAAATAGAGACGGAGACCAAAACAGAGGACTTTGACCGAAAATAGGGGAGGACCCGAGAGGAGTTCCCCACCGTCGTTCGCCGGGCCAATACCTTCTGTCGCGCCACCGTCATCCACTGTCGTCCACTGCCATCCAGCAACCGAGAACAAACCCGAGGAGAGCTCGAGAGAGTCTTCGTCGAGGTGAATTCACCAGTCGTCGCTCGCCAGGCCAAGAAGTGATCCGAGAGGGCTTCTCCGGTGCCAACTCCGCTTTCCGACCATCCTTCGGCGTCGGTTACGTATTTCTGACCATTCCCAGAGCGTTTCCGACTCCGAACGAGACTCGAGAGAGCCGGTTAGAGAACTTCATCTCTGTTTCATTCTTCGTCGGACGTAACCTACGTCCATCGGCTTCTATTCGTCGTTGCCGGCATCATCTCTACCTCCGGCCACTCACTATTGCTACCCGACGCCACCAATTTCCGGAAATTGCAGCACCCGTGAGAACGAGTTGCTGCCCGAGCGAGAGGAATGAGAAGGGGAGTAATTTGTCATTATTGAATTTAATTTTTTATATAGTTTGAACTTAGGTTTTGAATGTTAATTGAATTCTAATTTGATAATTAATGTTTATTTAAGATTTTTTTTTGGATATTTGATTAAATTAGCTAATTAGGGTAGGATTATAATTGAGGTTGGATTTTGGTATTTTAATCCGATTTCTGTCTTTCACTCTATGCGCCCGAGAGGGGCTAGACGCAAGGATTGAGAAATCGGATTCGTGATTACGTGGCGCTCGAGAGAGGCACGAATCACGATAAAATCCAGAGTTGATAATTTTAGTATCATCACAATAAGAAATTGATTTTCTGCATTCTATGGCGCCCGAGAGGGGCTAGACGCAAGGTTTGAGAATCCGGATTCGTGGTTTCGTGGCGCTCGAGAGGCACAAATCACGGTAAAATCTAGAGTTGACGTTTCCTGTTGTGCAAGTAGTTAATTAGATTATTGCTTGATAATGTAGGATATAATTAGTATTTAGTTCAAATTAATTCACATATTTGGTTAGGCTAGTTGACTGAAGAATACACAAAATTCAATCCTCCCTGTGGATATGACCCTTGCTTCCCGCTAGATTACATGAACGATTCGTACGCTTGCGAGGTATTAAAGCCGATGTAATTAAATTTTACATCAAGTTTTTGGCGTCGTTGCCGGGGAGGCACGTATTAAGTGTATTTCTTTGTTCTCCATGGTCTTAGGTTAGATTTATTTTTATTTTATTTTATTATTTTATTTTTTAATTATTTTTATTTTTATTTTTTTTATTTTTTATTTTTTTATTTTTTTTGCTTTCATAATTTTAGCTTGGTGATTTTTTTTATGGAATTATTTTTATTTCTTCTAGTTAGTTCATATTTTTAGTAGTGAGTTTGTTAGCTTAATTTGATAGTTCGTTTTGTTTCTTTTTGTGTTTTTATGCACGGGCGCCGCTCCCTAGGTGGACCATTAGCTAAGAGGTAGAACAGATTTGTAGGAAAACACCCGAAGTCAAAGTAGGAGCTACCATGGCCAATCAGGGTGAACCATTACAGTTACCTACAACAGGGAAGCTAAGATCCAGGTGGTCCGGTCCATTTGAGGTCACACAGGTGTTTCCTCATGGCGCTATTGAGATCCGTAATCACGGAGATGGGTCAGTCTTCAAAGTTAACGGTCAGAGGCTCAAACCATATCTTGAGAATATTCCCACACCGGAGGAGGTGATGGTGATTTTCTTGGAGGAACCTGTCATTTCATCTTGAATGCGTCAGAGTCTTGCTTACGACTATAAACTTAGCACATTGTGGGCAATCCCCACGTTTCTATCCCTTTGTACATTACGGTTTTATTTTTATTTTTATTTTTATTTTATTTTATTTTATTTATTTATTTATTTATTATTATTATTTTATTTTATTTTTTGGTTTATTCATTCTTATTTGCCGGCTGAGAGCATAAATGGTTCCGGTAGTCGATGACTAGACTTTTGGTCCCTAGTTTGAGAGGTCTGTACTCAAACAACCGTTTTGGGATTGACCAGTTCGATCTTGAAGTATTGAATGAAAACCTTATGGTGAGTAACTCAAGGACTTGTGTTCAGCGCGTGATTCCTGCTGCCTTCAGTGGCCAGTCACACGGAGATTTCTTCAAAGTGTGATGTGGGATAGCGGTTTCATCTACGGATGATTACCTACGGGTACATCTGATACGAGTAAACCTTCTTCGAGGGAGACTATGTATCATTCCTGGGGGTCTTTATTGACTCTTTGGTATTATTGTTGATGACCAAACACATATGGTCCCACCTATGGATTTAGGAGCCCTGAGGGAGCTTAATCCTTTCTTTTTGTAGTCGTTCTAGTGTTTTAACTTTTCCCCATTGAGGACAATGTCAGGTTTAGGTTTGGGGGGAGAAACAACTCTTTTATATCTTAACAATGATTTTCTTTTGATTTTTTTTTTCTTGGTTTTCAAATTACTCCTCTTAGTATGTGGTTAACGTTAGTAGAGTTAAAATAAGTTGCTCAAATGTGTTTCAAAACTTTTCGTAAAACTGTGTAGAATATGCCTATTAGAAATCTGATATCATTTGTTGTGATTCATGAGAATTCAACAGGATAACTTACTATTGCATTAGACTTGGAACTTAGTTGCAAAAGAGAACATGTAAATCTAGTGTTGATTTATGTTAGTCTGAATAGTCTTGTATGCCTGTTTGAACTCATTCCGTTTTATACCTCAGTGAAATTCCTTGTTGTAAAATATGAATGCAAATGGAAATGCTCTTGCTTGCAAAAGACAGATAACTTCAGAAACAGCCTGGGCAAACCCAGGGACATGCACCGGAATAGTCGGTTACTTAAAAATAAGTGCATGTGCATGAAGACGAATACAAAATGGTGGTAATACCAAAAGTATTCAGTGAAAAAAAAAATTACGCTGGTAATAGCAAAAGTGCGTTGGTAATAGCGTAAAATGGTTTTAAATCTGGAAGCAATGAGTTTCCTTAACTTTGATGATGAATTGTAATTTGAAAGAAGTTTCAAGTCAAGATTGAAATTGGTATATTTCTTTTGTGAGATTGTAAGACAACATGCTTACTTTACTATTTTCTCTTAATTGTGATGTGACCAGGATTTTATTGTTATTTGCTGCCTCTTTGTTCTGTTGAAGTAATAGCTTATGGATCACATTGGTTCAGGTGGAGTAACAATGAGTGTATTTGGATTGATAATAGGCTATATTTTACACAGGTTTTAATATTTCGCAAGATCTCATATGATTTTCAGATATTTTACGATACTAAGTGTTAGTCATATGCTAATGAGGAGTAAATTGTCTTCAGTTTTTTTTTTATATTATTAATTTAGATGAATTTTGTGGGTAAATTCCATGCAAACCCTCACGAGACATAACTCGTCCACTACTGCAGAGTAGGGGTTTAACGGTTTGTTGCATGCGCTAAATGCAATCGTGCTCCCTACGAAAGTGGCATTTTGTTTTCCTAGGCTTAATTTTGGTTCAATTGTTGTTTTGCTAGGGACTAGCAAAGATTTAGGTTTGGGGGTGTGAAAGATGCCATATTCTGACATGAGAACTAGGTTAATTATAATAGAATAACCTTTATAATTGTGTTATAGGTGGTTATTTATCGGTTTTCAAATGAAATGAGCATTTATTGAATTTGGCATTAATCACTGTCGATATTGCATATTTCTCTCTCCTAAATTATATTTCATTATTTTTTAGTTTTATTTCTTCCTGAAATGCTTTTTATAGATTCAATTATGGAATTTCAGGAGAATTTGGGTGGAGAAGAAGATATTTACCAAAATGCCCATAGTGAAATGGAGGAAATTTCTAGGGCAAATCGTTTTAAAATAAGAAAAATCATATTTAAAGAGGAAGGGGAGCGTCGAACGAGGAGGACCCAAGGGGAGACACCTGGGAGGGAAAACCCGAGAGGGGAGACCCAAGAGGGGGAAGCGTGAAGAGAAAACAGAGACGGAGACCAAAACAGAGGACTTTGACCGGAAACAGGGGAGGACCCGAGAGGAGTTCCCCACCATCGTTCGCCGGGCCAATACCTTCTGCCGCGCCACCGTCATCCACCGTCGTCCACTGCCGTCCAGCAACCGAGAACAAACCCGAGGAGAGCTCGAGAAAGTCTCCGTCGAGGTGAGTTCGACAGTTGTCGCTCGCCAGGCAGAGAAGTGATCCGAGAGGGCTTCTCCGGTGCCAACTCCCCTTTCCGACCATCCTCCGGCGTCGGTTACGTATTTTCGACCATTCCCGGAGAGATTCCGACTCCGACCGAGACTCGAGAGAGCCGGTTAGAGAACTTCATCTCTGTTTTGTTCTTTGCCGGACGTAACCTCCGTCCGTCGGCTTCTATTCGTCGTCGGTGGCGTCGTCTCTACCTCCGGCCACTCACTATTGCTACCAGACGCCACCAATTTCCGAAAATTGCAGCACCCGTGAGAACGACTTGCTGCCCGAGCGAGAGGAAGGAGAAGGGGAGTAATTCGTCATTATTGAATTTAATTTTTTATATAGTTTGAACTTAGGTTTTGAATGTTAATTGAATTCTGATTTGATAATTAATGTTTATTTAAGATTTTTTTTGGATATTTGATTAAATTAGCTAATTAGGGTAGGATTATAATTGAGGTTGGATTTTGGTATTTTAATCCGATTTCTGTATTTCACTCTATGCGCCCGAGAGGGGCTAGACGCAAGGATTGAGAAATCGGATTCATGATTACATGGCGCTTGAGAGAGGCACGAATTACGGTAAAATTCAAAGTTGATAATTTTAGCATCATCACAATAAGAAATTGATTCTCTGCATTCTATTGTAATCCGCTCTTTGTCATTAACTCTAGGCGCCCGAGAGGGGCTAGACACAAGGTTTGAGAATCCGGATTCGTGGTTTCATGGCGCTCGAGAGAGGCACAAATCACGGTAAAATCCAGAGTTGACGTTTCCTGTTGTACAAGTAGTTAATTAGATTATTGCTTGATAATGTAGGATATAATTAGTGTTTAGTTCAGATTAATTCACATATTTGGTTAGGCTAGTTGACTGAATAATACACAAAATTCAATCCTCCCTGTGGATATGACCCTCGCTTCCCGCTAGATTACATGAACGATTCGTACGCTTGCGAGGTATTAAAGCCGATGTAATTAAATTTTACATTAGTATGATGCTTAAAGATCCTGTTTTTGTAGAGTATGAGACGATCCTGAATCGTCCAATGAGGAGTTGTTGTCCCATGTTGAATATCTTGATATAATGACATGAGATCCGGATATTGATGTACTTCCTCACGAATAGAATCTAATACCAGTGAACATGGGTGACTGATAGCATAAACTTGTGTGGCTGAATTATCCCAACGTGATAAAGCATCAGCCCCCAAATTCGAACTATCTGGCTTATAGTGAACCGTAAAATCGAACATCATGAGTTTAGTTAAACAATGTTGTTGTGGGGATGTGGTGAGGCGCTATTCAAGAAGATACTTGAGGCTGCAATGATCTGTACAAATGAGAAATGGTCATCCTGTTATGGTCCTAGGGTTAAGTACCTATGTCTTCCGCTCCTTGCAGGACGGTCTTTTGGGTAGTATTGGCTAGGTGCTTAACATTTGGTATCAGAGCTAGCGCTACGTCCCGACTTCGAATCCCGCCGCCCCCAAAATGGATGCGGGTGGTCACGCGCCTGGACTGACCCGGGTTCGACCCGGCTTCGGTTGCTCTGTTGTGGTAGCCTGCACGGTCGTCCGCTCGGGGAAGGGCAGGGTACTGTTATGGTCCTGGGGTTAAGTACCTATGTCTTCTGCTCCTTACAGACCGGTCTTTTGGGCAGTATTGGCTAGGTGCTTAACACGTCCCCAGAGATAAGGTCACCATTGTTGGACAACCTTGGCTAACCCAATCAATTCCCTCTCATATGCAGCTAACTTATGGTGGTGTTGTCCCAACTGACGGCTGAAATAAGCAATGGGGTGTCCCAATTGTTGTAACACTGCCCCTATACCTCCCCCGGAGGCATCACATTCCACCACAAATTCTGCCTCAAAATCTGGTAATTGTAGGACTGGCACTGAGGCTAAGGCCTCCTTTAACAGGTTAAAGGCCTATTCTGCTAAAGAAGACCAGTGGAAGGCATGTTTTTTGAGAAGATTATTGAGTGGTGTAGCTATCTGGCCATAAGATTGGATAATTTTTTTGTAATATCCTGCTAGGCCCAAAAATCCCCTTAATGCTGTGATGGAGGTGGGAATCGGCCAATCTGTTACTGCTTGTATCTTGCTCTGGTCAACTTTCACGCCCACAGCTGATATGACGTGGCCCAAATATGCCACCTCAGATGTACCCATAGAACATTTTGATTTATTCAAAACCAAATGATGAGAGCGTAGAATGGTAAATACCTGATGGAGGTGGTGGAGATGTTCTTCCCAATTTTTGCTATAAACCAGAATGTCATAAAAAAAGACTAACACATAGTTGCACAAAAGTGATGAAAATACCTCATTCATGAAGACCTGAAAGGTGGAGGGTGCATTGGAGAGACCGAAGGGCATGACGAGGAACTCAAAATGATCGTGATGTGTACGGAATGCAGTCTTCTTCACATCTGTCGAGTGAACTCTTATTTGATGATAGCCCGATTTCAAATCTAATTTGGTTAAAATTGTAGCGCCATGTAACTCATCCAGCAACTCATCCACGACTAGAATGGGGAACTTGTCTTTAATTGTCTGGAAGTTGAGTTGCCTATAGTCGACACAAAAACCTCCATGATTTATCCTTTTTACATACTAGTAACACTGGTGAGGAAAAAGGAGATCGATTGGGCTGGATCATGCCTTGAGCGAGCATATGCATGCACTGTCGTTCTATTTCATCTTTATGTATATGCGGGTAATGATAAGGCCGCACCACTACTGAATCAGTTCCCAATTTTAAACGAATGCGGTGATCGCAGTGACACACTGGTGGTAGACCCGTAGGGTCATTAAATAAATCCACAAATGCTATAAGTAAAGGAGCTAACTGACCATCACCATTGTGCTGAAGCTGTACAGTGTGAAGTGCATTAGGGACCTGTGCCACAATACCTTGTAATATAATCTGACCTGTGGTGCTGTAAAGGTCATAGTCCGAGCCTGAAAGTCCCATAATATAGGTCCTAATAATTGAAGCCATTTGACCCCGAGCACCAAATCAAATCCAGCCAAGGGAATGACTAGTAAATCTGCCCGAAAGGAATGTCCCTCAATGGTGAAAGGGGTGTTTTCACATAAACCCACACTTGCAATTTTAGCCCCATTGGCCACTGAAACTGAGATTCCCCTTTGCTGTTGAATTTCCAATCCCAATTGTTGCGCGGCTGGTTCACTGATAAAATTATGTGTGCTGCCCGAATCAACTAAAGCAACTAGCATGAGATGATGTAACCTGGCCTTTACTTGCATGGTATTAGAACTACGCAGGTCATGCATGGCATGGAAGGAGAGCTCTGGTTCTTGTTGTACCTCTTCAACAAATTCATTTTCAGGAAACTCTTCTGAATCTTCTTCCAATAGTTCAATACTGAATAAGCGTTTATAAGTATGTCCAGGAAGGAATTGTTCGTCACAATTAAAACAAAGGCCTTTGGCCTTTCTAGCTTCCATTTCCTGTGTAGTTAAAAATTTGAGTGGCATAGTGTGTGGAGGCACACTGGTAGACTGATCTGCTCGGTTAGGGGCAGAGGACCCAAAACGTGGACCAAATGAAGTACCCTGTGTTCTATTGTTCCAAAATGGTTTTCGGTGTAAAGACTCTTTTAGAACTCTCTGTTTGTGTTCCACAACTCTGGCATAATTCATTGCTGAGTCCAAATCTGTCGGACCAAGTAATTCCACTTCCAATCTAACCGCCTCTGTCAATCCAGCATTAAAAATCTGAACATGTAGGTGAGGAGGAACAAATTCACTAGCTTGGGCCAACCTTTCTTGGAACGTTTTTCGGTAAACTTCTAAGGAGCCTATCTGTTTATAGTTGATCAATTCCCCCACTAGGTTGCTGCTAGTTGGAGGTTCAAACCTCAACTGGCAAGCATGTTTAAAGTGCAGCCAATCCTGAGTGGAATGGACATTTCGGTAGTGATGGAACCACATGAGCGCTTCATCGAGCAAGTGGTAGGCGGCCAAAGTAACCTTGTCCATTTCCACCGTTTGTTGATGATAGAAGAATTGTTCACATTTCATGAACCACAGTAAGGGATCTTTAGAGCCATCATATGTAGGAAAGTTAAGTTTAAAGTACCTTGAAACCGTGGATGGTCCTTGTGCGTGAGTAGCCATGGGAACCAGTGGTTGGCGCAGGGGTGGATTTGGTGGTGGCGTGAATTGTTGTTGATGTATTGGTTGTTGTTGAAAATTGGTGGCTGGTGGTGGCGTTGGTGCTTGAAGTGCAGCAAGTTGCCGGATGACTGTTTGGAGAGATGATTCCAGCGTATGTAATGTATTATTGATGTGAGAAATTTCAGTACCTTGAAGAGTGGATCGTTGTTGAAGTTCTGAAAGTACTTGACATATGTCCTCTGGAGAAGAGGAATCACCGAGGGTGGACCTATCTGATACCACGTTGTTAGGATCCTCACGAGCCATGGATCTTGTCACCCTCCTCTTTTCTCTTCCTTCCATTACCTTGCTTGACGTTGAGATGGAATGAGGGAATGATGGAGATTGAATTTCGGAAAGGAGAATTTTGGAAAATAATTGGGGAAACGGGAGAGAGCTTGAAGGAGCTCTTGACCTGTTTATCTAATTTAGTCTAGCTAAAGTAGACTCAATTCATATCTCTCATTACCCTAGCTGTCCCCTTAATAGGGTTGAGGACATCCAAAACACTAAAGACCCCTTGGGTCAATGGTTCAAACCAATAAATGCTAAACCAACCCAAACCAAAGATAAAACCAAACCAAAAAAAATTACATGGAAATTGAAAAACACATTCATTAATTCCTACGCCTGTTGGTAACTTGTGATGCTATAGAGTCCATAACAGTTAGATTGTAATTAAGCCCATGGGCTATCTTGTGTAACCTAAACCTAATCTTATGTTTAAATAGAAAAGAGAAAGGAAAGAGGAGGACGTTCCCCTGTTTTTAAGAATCTCATTCTTGGTTGTTCTGTCAGCCATCGTTGATGATCTTTGCTGCACTCTCCATCAACACATTTGACAGTTGTTGAAAGAAAGAATCATCACCTCCTTGAAGCTACTCGGGGCCTCCTCTACTCGATGAAGGTACCCTACTTTTATTGCCCTCATGCTATTCTTACTGCAAGCTTATTCATTAATAGGTTACCTTCATCGATGCTTAGAAATCAAAGTCTGTATTCTGTTTTTTTTTTAATGGTGAATATCCGTTTTCGCTTCCTCTTAAAGTATTTGGTTGCACATGTGTTTTTCATGATCCTCGGTCTCTGAAGTGTATTTTTTTGGAGTATTCTCAACTCAGAAGTATATATTTGATATAATCCCACACTTTGGTGGTTGATGGTATCTCGGGATGTGACTTTCTTTGAAGACACTTCCTTCTACTCCTCATATGAGGCTCCTCCAGGATTTACATTTCCTCCTACCACTACATGTTCGCTTGTGTCGGTTAATGAAGATCTTACTCATCCCCCTGAAGCACCGGTCGTCCCCTCACTTGTTGAGTTGTCAGATCCACCTGAGGTAAGTCTTTCTCCTCCTCCTATGTTTGGGCCTAAATTTGATACTCAGCCTATTGTGTTACAAAATGCAACCCGTTCGTGTACTACATCTCATCTAATTGCCAATTTTATGTCTTCTCATCGCTTATCTTCTGAGTGTGTTCGGTTTCTTTCTTCACTTTCGTCTCTTTCCATACCACAATCCTATCAAGAGGCTCTGAATCATCCAAGATGGAAGGCGATTATGGATGAAGAAATGCATGCACTATATGAAAATCAAACATGCACATTCGCATCACTCCCAAAAGGGAAAAGACCGGTTGGTTGTAGATCGGTTTTTTTGGTGAAACACAACCCCAATGGGTCGGTTGCTCAACTTAAAGAATGACTAGTTGCAAAAGGTTATACTTAGTGTTATGGGATAGATTATGAAGAGACTTTCTCTGTGGTTGAAAAATTGAACTCGGTACATATCATCCTCTCTATTGTTGCTAATTCATCATACCACAATCCTCTCTATGGGTCAGTAGACTTCCACCAAGTCTACCCAGCTTCCGAGCTTGAGGACAACCTCAATCTGCAAGGGGGGTAGATGTTATGGACTCAATAACAAGGAGTCATCTACTTTACTTTTATTATTTATGTTTCTTTTAATTTCGAATTTTATTGATTTGTAATAAGACTTAAAGGTAGGGGTAGAATTGGGTTTTATAACCCTAACCTATGTTGATGTTAATTACCCTATTTAAGGGGTAAGGATGGAGAAATAAAGCAAGTTCGGAATTTGCATAAACTAGGGTAATTTAGGTTCTTCCCGAGCTCCCTAGCTAGGGTTCTTGGAGTTGTCTTTTCTGAGTTTCTTGTGGTTGCATTGGTGATTTCGTGGGTGCCTTGGGTGATCGAGAAGGGAAGAGAAAAGGGGGTTAATCTCTACCTGACGTGGTGGACAGAAGCCTTGGTGTTTTCATGGAACTAAGGAGGAAGAAGGGTTACGTGAACCCCTTCTTCAGCCAAGGCGACGACAAAGGAATTGCTGGCTGGAGGTCTCTCGAGAGGAGGTTAAACCTTGCCCAATTCCAAGCTGGGGAAAGGTATTTGCTTCGCTAACGGAACCAAGAGGAAGGGGAAGGAATTTTGTGGTTCACTACTTCAAGAAGAAGACATCTTCGTCCCTCATGGCAAAATAGAGGACTCTTCTTCCCTCACGGCAAAACCAAGGAGAAGAATTTCGAATTTTGGCTGACGTGGCATTCAAAGGGGTAACTTAGAGATTTTATTTTCCTAAGTTCAGCAAGTTAGAATTCTATTTTAATTTACCTACGTGAATAGTGGTTGAATCCATACGTCAGAGAAAAGGAATCCTGTTTTCAACTTAGAGTGGTTGGAGATGAAATTCTTGGTTCCTTACAGTGTTTAAAACCTTGTAACGTGCTGGATTCATCAGTATCTCGCCGAGTTACTAGATCCATGGTTAGGGACCATAACAACTTGGTATCAGAGCAGGGTAACCCGGCAGAGAGAAGCACCAATGAATATTTTGAATTGCTTGAAAGAAAATTTGATACAGTCCTAGAGAGGTTCTTCAAAATTGATATCGATATGGAGACCTTGAAGGGAAGGATGGATAGCATGGAGACATGTCTGACTACTGGCAAGAAATTTTCTACATTGGAGGAGAAGTTTACTCTCAATTTGGAAACCTTGCAAGGAAGGATGGATAGCAAGAACCCAATTCCGGGAGACCATTCGCAAATCAGAGGGGGCGATGAGTTTACTAGACACATGAGTTTCTTGGGTCAGCAAGGACCCTTCATTCCGGGGGGACACCTCAACCAGGGGGGAGGCACTATACCTCTCATTCCAGATCAGAGAGGAGGGGACCATTCGTATAATAGAGGAGGAGATGAATTTCCTAGGCGCACTAGTTTCTCGGGACAGCAAGGACCTCTCATTCCGGGGGGACACTTCTACCAGGGGGAGGCACTATTCCAAGGTATACTAAAATGGAATTCCCTGCTTATAATAGGTCAGAAGACCCTTTGATATGGTTGTATCGGTGTGAAAAAAATTTAGCCATTAGCAAGTCCCAGCCTATGACCAAGTCAACGTGGCTGTTTTCCACTTACTAGGAAAGCACAACTTTGGTACCAGCTAGTTGAAGTTGATAGCGAGTGGTAGATTGGGATGAATTTAAGTGACTGTGCTCTCTCCATTTTGGTCCTCTAACTTACATCAACCCTTTAGGAGATTTGGTTTTGTTACGCCAAATTGGGGCCATGGAGCAATATCAAAAACCTGTTCCAGGAAAAATTAGCACGAGCTAACAGTATGGTACAAGTGGATCGGCAAGTTGCACTATTTACAGCAGGCCTGATTGAGACGTTAAAGCTTGAGGTGGAGCTCTATGCACCTGTTAACTTATCCAGCGCTATGAATATAGCTCATACTTTAGAACTGGGACAAAAGGCACTGCACAGATGACCTCCATGGTTAGGGGAGCAAAGCGCTCCATCCACGGGGCAGGGGGAGCGCATTCCTCCGAGAAACAACCCAGGTATTACTTTGACAGGGGATCCAAGATCTAGTCATTGTACACCTCCATATGTAAAAAATTGACAAGTGCTGAGATGGCGGAATGGCGGGCTAAGAATATGTGTTACAATTGTGATGAACCATATCGGGCTGGGCATCAGTGCAAAAGATTATTTTTGATCGATAAGGTTGAAGATGAGGATATCGAGGTGACGGAGGATATGATAGAGGAAGAACCACCAGACATATCCCTGCACGCCATTACTGGGCAGCAATCCACCAAAACTACACAACATGGGAGCGGCTCGACAACTTCCACCAAGTCTACCCAGCTTTCAAGCTTGAGGACAAGCTCGATCTGCAAGGGGGGGGGGGGGGGGGGGCGGGGGGCAGATGTTATGGACTCAATAACACTGAGTCATCTACTTTACTTTTATTATTTATGTTGCTTTTAATTTCAAATTTTATTGATTTGTAATAAGACTTAAAGGTAGGGGTAGAATTAGGTTTTATAACCCTAACCTATGTTGATGTTAATTACCCTATTTAAGGGGTAAGGATGGAGAAATAAAGCAAGTACGGAATTAGCATAAACTAGGGTAATTTAGGTTCTTCCCGAGCTCCCTTGCTAGGGTTCTTGGCGTTGTCTTTTCTGGGTTGTCTTGTGGTTGCATTGGTGATTTTGAGTGCCTTGGGTGATTGAGAAGGGAAGAGAAAAGGGGGTTAATCTCTACCTGACGTGGTGGACAGAAACCTTGGTGTTTTCACGGAACTAAGGAGGAAGAAGGTTTGTGTGAACCCCTTCTTCAGCCAAGGCGACGGCAGAGGAATTGCTGGCTGGAGGTCTCTCGAGAGGAGGTTAAACCTTACCCAATTCCGAGCTGGGGAAAGGTATTTGCTCCACTAATGGAACCAGGTGGAAGGGAAAGGAATTTCGTGGTTCACTGCTGTAAGAAGAAGACATCTTCGTCCCTCACGGCAAAATAGAGGACTCTTCTTCCCTCTTGGTAAAACAGAGGAGAAGAATTTCGAATTCTAGCTGACGTGGCATTCAAAGAGGTAACTTACAGATTTTATTTTCCAAAGTTCAGTAAGTTAGAATTTTTTTTTAAATTACTTGCGTGAATAGTGGTTGAATCCATACGTGAGAGAAAAGGAATCTTGTTTTCAACTTAGAGTGGTTGCAGACGAAATTCTTGGTTCTTTACAATGTTTAAAACCTTGTAACATGCTGGATTCATCAGTATCACACCGAGTTACTAGATCCATGGCTAGGGACCATAACAAAAAATGCCAAAGGCCATAAGTTCAACAAATTACAAAAAACCCCTAATGAATTGAAATTGCAATTAAACCCCTAATGACTTGAAATTACAAATAAACCCAATCTATCCTCTCTCGATGCTATGGAGTCCATAACATCACTCCCCTCCTGGAGAACGAGCTTGCCTTCAAGCTCGAATGTAGGTCTGCTTACCTGTACCGACGTCTGGATCCATGCATGCACCAGTGTCAACCGCGAGATCGGAAGCAGTCCTCTGGACTACAAAACTAGAGCATCGAACTAAAGGAGCAAAAATATTTTTTTTTTTTATCTATGGTCAATCCCAACACAATCACCTCACTTGGAGGTAGGGTATTTGAGTTTCCATTCCCGAATAGCAGCATCATTGCTTTTTGGCAGCTGAGGAGCGGCATGGAGCCATGGAGCCATGGAGACAATTACCACCATGGAATCTAGAGCAAGAGCTGGCAGCTATTGTGATCATAGTACCATTAGAGAAAACACAACAAGTTGAGCAGAGGCATGTCTGCTTCCTCCCCATCGAACCTGTAGAATCCTTTAAACCTCCCAAGCTTCTCTCTACCTCCAATAATACCTGCCAAAATTCACTCCAAACAATGAACCCTGAACTGCATAAACGGTCAAGCTTGTCAGCGGGAAAATTTATCTTTGCTTTTCTGAGGACTTGGTGGAGGCCCTCAACACTAATGAAACCTCCTTCACCACTTTGATCTTGTGCATCAAATGCCCTCCTGATTAGAGATTCCCGCTATTCCAATTCATTTTCATCATGCATGGAGATATGTAAGGCCAACAACACCGTATAGTGGGATTCATGGCCAACAACCCAGAGGGGCCACCTGGGGCATTTCAGGAGCTGCCCAACCTTGCAGAAATTCAGAGATTCCAATAGACTAAGGAATCCAACCTCCACACTTGTTGGTATTCCATTCAAAGACATGCCTCCTAGATCCATACTGTTGTGGACTCAATAGCACACCGAGTCACAAAACGAAGAAGAAAACAACAACTCACTCAATAAGATTTAATTCTTATATTTCTTTGTGTAGGATTTATTTCTTATATTGTTTTAAGTAGGAATTATTTCTAATTACTTTATATGTAAGGGCATTATGGGAAATTATTGTAACCCTAACCCTAAAACTCCTTGACGTGACCTATTTAAGGGAAAGGTACGAATGAAAAAGGGAAGCTTTGAGATTTTAGAATAACCTAGTCTAAACAGGTTGAGATCACCTTGATCTCGAGTTTAGGGTTTACTCCAAAAATCCAATCTATCCTTCACCCTCCATTGCCATCCATCTTCACCCAAATTCATCCCTCATCATCCACACTAAGAAGAGGAGCTTAATGCGCCTTTCCCGAGCCCAAAGAGAGGATCTTCTCTCATCACCAGCGTCAACAACAAGTTGGGATCAATTTCCATCTTGACAAGTAGCAAAAGAGGAAGAATTCTGGTTCTTTCACGTGAAGGGTTAGAACAACTCTTCTTGCTGGGAATTCATCACGAAAACAGAGCAAGGACAGCCATCAACATGAGCCAAGGCTGCCCCCCCCCCCCCCCCCCCCCATGCTAGGCCTTCAAGTCCTAGAGTGAGCTGCATCAAATCAGGGTTGAAACCCTAATTAACGTGAGCAAGAATAGGTATTCCTCCATTTTCTCTCCACCTGAATTACTTCCATTCTAGCTATAACTTTAGCACTAGAATGAGATCATAAAAAGGGAGACTGATCACTGGTGGAAGAGTACCCAAAGAAGGGATCTTTAACCCTCCTTATCGAGTCTAACAACTCAGTACCAGTGTTGGATTCACAACTCCCACGCCATGTTACTCGATCCATGACCCAGGACCGTAACAACTTGGTATTAGAGCAGGGTAACATGGAGGATAATATCAGCAATGAAGAAATCCAAATTAGGATAAAAAAGATAGAAGATATCCTTGAAACAGCACAACCAGTGTTGGGAAAGATTTGTGGTTTGGAAGAAGAGATGAGTCGAGTCATCAGCATGCTATAGGAGTTGAGGACAAAGAGACATCAGAGTCCAGAGGTGAGAGAGGTTGCTCAACCATATCACAGAAGAGGGGAGCAATGGCATGCACGCACTGCTGTCCAAGGACCTCAGCATGGAGGCACAGTCCCAAGGTACACCAAGTTAGAGTTTCCCACTTTCAATGGTTCTGTGGATCCCTTAATTTGGTTGCATAGATGTGAGAAAAAAAATTTGAACCAAGGGACTACTGAATGGGATAAGGTGCAACTAGCCTATTTCCAAATGACAGATGAAGCCATGTTATGGGTTACTCAAGTAGAGAAAGAGAGACCGGGAATGACTTGGGGAGATTTAAAAATCTATGCACAATTAGATTTGGGCCTCCCGCCAACAGCAACCCCCTGGGAGAGTTAGTCCTATTGAGACAAACGGGTTCGGTGGAACAATATCAAAAACTATTCCAGGAAAATTTGGCTAGTGCTGGTAAGAGGGTATTGATTGACCAACAGGTCTCCTTATTCACAGCAGGTCTCAATGAGTATTTATGGCTAGAGGTAGAACTCCTTATGCCCACGGATCTAGCTAATGCCATGAATATGGCCCGAGCAATGGAACAACGACAATAGCTGCAGCAACGTAAGCCGGGTTGGTCGAGTGAGAGGAACACTTCCTCCACATGGCAAGGGCGCCACTATAATTCATCTCAGGGAGCATCTACAGTAGCACCATCCAGACACACTCCGACTACGACTCGGGTAGTCAATCCCCACCCTTGTAATTCCCTACCGAGATTTATAAAAAAATTGATGAGTGCAGAGATGGCAGAAAGGCGTTCCAGAAATCTATGTTATAACTGCGATGAGCAGTATCGGGTCGGACACCATTGTAAACGATTGTTTTGGCTTGAGGCGGAGGATCCAGAGGAGGTAGAGGATATTATGGAGGAGGAACCACCAGAGATATTCTTGCTTGCTATTACTGGGCAGAAATTGCCTACTACAATGCAAGTCCGAGCTCATGTCATCGATCGAGAACTAGTGGGACTAGTCGACTCAGGGAGTACACACAATTTTCTGAGTTTGACAGCCACACAACATCTCCAGCTCCAGATACACACTCATCCAACAGCCACCGTCTCAGTGGCCAATGGCAAGAAGGTCCCTAGCTATGGGATTAGTAAGGCGGTAACTTTTTCCATTGGATTTGCTTCATTTAATGCAGAATTTTTTGTTATTCCCCTGGCAGGATTTGATATGGTATTAGGCATTAAATGGTTACAAACATTGGGGCCCATTCTGTGGGACTTTTTGGCTTTAACCATGAGCTTTGATTTGGCTGGAAGTCGGGTGCTCTTACAGGGCTGTCAGGTGGACAGGGCCCACCACATGCACACTTTGCAAACACAGGATCAGCCTGGCAGTACTAGTGATGGTCTGGTTGAGGAGTTCTCTGACCTCTTCCAGGAGCCTTCAGGGTTGCCTCCCATGAAGCACTGTGACCACAGGATCTGTCTGAAACCAAGTTCTGAGGTAGTGGTCGTGCAACCATACCGTTACCCACACCTTCAGAAGGACGAGATAGAGCGTCAGTGCCATGAGATGTTGAAACAGGGACTTATTCATCCCAGCCGCTCCCCGTTCTCTTCACCTGTCTTACTTGTGAAGAAACATGATGGGACATGGAGGTTCTGCGTGAATTATTGGGAGTTGAACGTGCAGACAGTAAAAGACAAGTTCCTCATTCTGGTAGTGAATGAGCTCCTGGATGAGTTAGATGGTCGTGGTTATTCACTAAACTCGACCTCTGTTCGGGATACCATCAGGTCCGGATGCACCACTCTGATATCGAGAAGACGACGTTCTGCACGAACCATGGCCACTTTGACTTCGTCATCATGCCATTCGGGTTATCCAATGCACCCTCCACTTTTCAAGCTTTGATGAACGAGGTATTTAGCCCCTATCTTCAAAATTTTGTTCTTGTATTTTTCGATGATATTTTGATATATAGCAAGTCGGTTGAAGAGCACTTGGCACACTTGAGGATTGTTTTTGACTTGTTAAGAGCACATCAACTCTATTTGAAACATTCCAAGTGTTCTTTTTTGGCTTCACATGTGGGGCATCTGGGACACATTATCTCATATGAGGGGGCTACAGTGGATCCCGAGAAGAACCGAGCTATTCACGAGTGGCCGCAACCACAGTCATTTTCTACATTACGGGGTTTTATGGGTCTTGCGGGCTACTACCCCAAATTTATTCAAAATTATGGGCCAGTGGCAGCACCATTGACAAGTCTACTCAAGAAAAATTCCTTTATTTGGAATGAGGGGGCCACCACATTGTTTATGGGACTCAAACCTGCCCTAGCATCCGCGCCAGTATTACAACTTCCCAACTTTGACGAATTTTTCATGGTTGAGTGCGACACTTCGGGCGTGGACATTGGGGCCATTTTACAGCAGCTGGGCCATCCTATTGCGTATTTTAGCAGATAGTTGGCAGTCCGTCATCACAAGCTGGCAGCCTATGTACACGAATTGATTGGGTTGGCCAAAGCGGTCCAACATTGGAGGCCTTATCTCTGGGGCCGGGATTTTCTCATACGCACGGATCACTACAACCTTAAATTCCTACTAGAACAACGTTTGACGACATCACCACAGTAGCACTGGATCAGTAAGTTGTTGGGGTTTGACTTCTCGATGGAGTATCGTGCGGGGAGATTAAATAAGGCGGCATACGCCTTGTCACTGTGTTTTGAAGATCAGCAGTCGGTCTATTCTATCAGCCAACTGAGATTTCTCATTCTAGACTTGGTGCGAGACGCACATGCCACTAACCCTGCACTGCAGGAACTGCATCAGCAGATCTCGGAAGGGACAATGAATTTGAAGTGGTCCATCTAGGATTCACTTATTTATTACAAGCAGCGGATTTTCCTTCCACCTAAGTCTGAATTGATTCCAGCTATTCTCTCGGCCTACCATGACAGAACACACGAGCGGATCCAGAAGACCTTGCACAGAATTCGAACTGATTTTTATTGGCAAGCCATGAAACCCTCTATTGCGACTTATGTGAGCGACTGTCAGGTATGCCAGTGCAACAAAGCCGAGCACTTCAGTCCAACTGGTCTTCTTCAGCCTCTGGCCCTTCCTACGCAGGTTTGGGCCAACATTTCAATGGATTTTGTGGAAGGCCTACCCCTGTCCGCCGGCAAATCCATACTTTTTGTAGTGGTTGATAGATTCTCCAAGTACAGACATTTTATACCGATGGCTCATCCGTATACAGCAACACGGGTTGCTCAAACTTTCCTGGAGCAAATAGTCCACTTACATGGCATTCCATAATCCAATGTGAGTGACAGAGATGCAGTTTTCATGAGCACCTTTCGGCAGGAACTATTTCGCTTGAGTGGGACGAAATTGAAGTTCTCCTCCGCCTATCATCCACAGACAGACAAAGGTGGTGAACCGCACCATCGAGATGTATCTACAGTGCTTGGTGGGTGATTGTCGACTGCAATGGGTTCAATGGCTTCCGTTGGCCGAATACTGTTACAACACTTCATTCCTCTCTGCCTTGCAATCCACTCCTTTTCGGGTTGTATATGGCCGGGATCCACCTCGCCTTCTCTCGTACAACCCAGGGTCCACCCACATGGACGCGATTGATCAGGCACTCATAGACCGGGATCTACAGCTATAGAATATCACAAAATGGCTACGACGCGCCCAAGCTCGGATGAAGGGTGTCGACGACAAAGGCCACTGTGAGGTCTCTTTTGAGGTTGGGGAGTATGTGTGGCTATGGCTCCAGCCCTACCATTAGCAGTCTCTTGTGGGACCTCCACGTCATAAGCTGTTATGATCCCTAGCCATGGATCTAGTAACTCGGCGAGATACTGATGAATCCAGCACGTTACAAGGTTTTTAAACACTGTAAGGAACCAAGAATCTCGTCTCTAACCACTATTCACGCAGGTAAGTTGAAAATAGAATCCCTTTTGTCTAACGTATGGATTTAACCGCTAATCACGCAGGTAAATTAAAACAGAATTCTAACCTGCTGTACTTAAGAAAATAGAATCTCAAGTTACCTCTTTGAATGAATTCGGAACTCCTCAGCTCAGATTTGGAACTCCTCTTCAGCCCAAAATTCGGAACTCCTCTATCCAGAATTCGGAACTCCTCCTTAGCACAAAATTCGGAACTCCTCTACCCAGAATTCGGAACTCCCAACCAGCAACAAGAACCCGTCCTCCTTCCTGGGTAGACTCACGTCAAGACCTCTCCTTTTCTGGAATTTTCGTGAAAGAGATGATCTTCTCTTGCAGCTCAGAAGAGAAAGGTAATTCCTCTTCCTTTTCCTTCCAAGATCTCCTCAAAGACTCCCCAATGGATGCAGCAAACCCCCAAGAGAGTTCAAGCCAAGAAGCCTAGAATAGAGAGCCTAGAAAGAACCTAAATTACCCTAGTTTATGCTAATTCCGAACTTCCTTTATTTCTCCATCCTTACCCCTTAAATAGGGTACTTAACATCAACATAGGTTAGGGTTATAAAACCCAATTCTACCCCTACCTTTAAGTCTTATTACAAATCAATAAAATTCGAAATTAAAAGCAACATAAATAATAAAAGTAAAGTAGATGACTCAGTCTTATTGAGTCCATAACATAAGCTCTCACCCAGATTTTTTGGGTCATTTCCCATTCTTTGATGCGTGGGACCAGTCGCCTATCAGCTCAAATTACCGAACACAGCCAGAATTCACGATGTGTTTCATGTCTCTTTTTTGACGCCGCATTCCGGAGCACAGCCTACATCCACTCCATTCCTACCACTGGTTGATAATGGCGAGGTTATTCTTAACCCAACTGCGGTGTTACGGGTATGGCTGACCAATGACCATTGGGAGATTCTCGTTCAGTGGATGGACACTGACCCCGACGCTGCAACATGGGAACGTGTTGACTTCTTCAAACAAGTCTACAAATCTTTTGAGCTTGAGGACAAGCTCTTTCTCCATGGGGAGGCAGATGTTGTGGACTCAATAGCACACTGAGTCACACAACGAAGAAGAAAACAACAACTCACTCAATAGGATTTAATTCTTATATTTCTTTGAGTAGGATTTATTTCTTATTTTTGTAAGTAGGAATTATTTCTAATTACTTTATATGTAAGGGCATTATGGGGAATTATTGTAACCCTAACCCTAAAACTCCTTGACGTGACCTATTTCAGGGAAAGGTATGAATGAAATAGGGATGCTTTGAGATTTTAGAATAACCTAGTCTAAACAGGTTGAGATCACCTCTTGATCTCGAGTTTAGGGTTTACTCAAAAAATCCAACCTATCCTTCACCTCCATTGCCATCCATCTTCACCCAAATTTATCCCTCATCATCCATAATAAGAAGAGGAACTTCTTGCCCCTTTCCCGAGCCAAAAGAGAGGATCTTCTCTCATCACCAGCGTCAACAACAAGTTGGGATCAATTTCCATCTTGACGAGCAACAAAAGAGGAAGAATTCTAGTTCTTTCACGTGAAGGGTTAGAACAACTCTTCTTGATGGGAATTCATCACGAAAACAGAGCAAGGACAGCCATCAACTTGAGCCAAGGCTGCCCCCCAAGCTAGGCCTTCAAGTCCTAGAGCGAGCTGCATCAAATCAGGGTTGAAACCCGATTAACGTGAGCAAGAACAGATATTCCTCCATTCTCTCTCCACCTGAATTACTTCCACTCTAGCTATAACTTTAGCACTAGAATGAGATCATAAAAAGGGAGACTGATCACTGGTGGAAGAGTACCCAAATAAGGGATATTTAACCCTCCTAACCGAGTCCAGCGACTCAGTACCAGTGTTGGATTCACAACTCCCACACCGTGTTACTCGATCCATGACCCGGGACCGTAACACATACAGCCATCAAACACATTTGGAACACCTCGTCCACAGAGCAGTAGGTTCACAATTTCCTGTGAAGCATGTCCAAAAGGAGTTGTAACCAATGGAAGGCTAGGGTCGTCCCTGTCTGCTTGGACTGATTCCAGTCCTTGAGAAAGTAAAGTAGAAATAAGAAACAACAATGCCCCCAAACGACTTTGGAAAATGGGAAGCACAAATTTAAGGTGATGGGAAATGGCCTTTGTTCTCAGAGTGACAACATTCACTCGTAACGCTTTCTGTAAGTAAGAAGTTGAGTCAATTTGAAGACCGGTCAAGGCCGTAACTTGTGGGTCAAGTGCTGCCTTTGCTACCCTGTTAATCTTCTTTGCAGGTAGTGCTGGATAAACTTCCATGGGAGTTGCAGCAACATTTGCAAAAGAACCCATCAGACTTTTCTCCTTCCTTGCCTGTACAGGAATGCTTCCAAGCTCACTTGATGCACAATGGCTATAACCAGCCCCCTTGAACTGCACTCCTTCGAGCCACATGCAAACTGGTAAACATGCGGCCCCCAAACGTTCAACATATGGAGTGTGCCAGATCCATGTTAGCTTTAGAATCTTGCAAACTCGTTCAAGAACCAGGATGACAGTTTTAGCATCATCTGCATGCATCCACAGGAAGAAAAGTGGCATTATGTCCACCCCCAGTAGACACTCACAGCGGATTGTTCCCACCAAACCACCATCTGGACAGCTATACAATGTTTCGGATAATTCTCAGAAGGCCATTGTTGCTGCAAAGTTAGATTACTTGGGAGTGAAGACATCAAAGCTCCAGTCTCCCTTTCTGAAGAAGCCAGTCCAGCACAACAGAGGCAGAAGTCCCTTATTTCACTTTGGAGCAAGCTTTCAATGTTTTCAGCAATCAATGAGGAGTCTTGCTGGAGGAGGAGAGATTTAGCACTGATTGAAGTGGAAAATTTGGACTTTCTGGCACATTGATACTGTCTTTGAAAGGGATTTTGTTCTTGAGAGAAATTGAAAACCTCATTTCGCAAGTGGTGCCTCCCATAACGGGTCAAGATCGCATGAACCTTCCTAGTGTGATAGCCACCTATGTCAAGCCCAAACATAATGTTGTATGGAGGCTCTCCACCAAAGTTCTTTTGATTCACATCACTGCTTAACAACTGCAGGTAGCCACCACCACAATCCAACTGTTGCTCATGCTTGACAAAAAATTGAACATCACCACTACGGTTCCCATAAATAAGCTGTTTTGGAACATGTGATTGAACACACTAACCTGCTTGTGTGGCTTGCAAAACACACATCAACATCTGATCTCTTGGTATTCGCACATGATCAACCAACAGGACACCATTATCCATGATATTGTAAGCTCCATTTCCAAAGTGCATCTCCATATCACCAATTGTACTACCTGTAAGAGGGGATTGAACTTCCAAACTTCGTAGTTGCACATGAAAACCATTTTCTCCATGCTCATGTCCATTGATGATTAGCTGAGCATAGAGAATAGCATGTGTTGAAACTTTACCCAAGCCACTGTGCTCATCAACAGCGAAATAGAGCCTTCCCCAAAAAACTTTCAGCATCACATAAAGCACAAATAAATACGGGACATGCACACTGGTCTCGGAAATTGAAAAATTAAAGAACTTCACATTCTCAAGTGGACAACGAACAGATGCATTGGTATTATGCGCAGCAGCAAAACAACCAAGCCACTAGAAAAAATTCAGAGGTCCCCAAAAAAAAATTTTAATGGAGCCCGGCATCCTCCCAAAATTTTTATCTCGACTTGCATATACCCAAGCCGAAATTCCCTCATTTGGGCAATGGTTCGTTGCTTCCCGAAACAGAGAACTTTTGTTCCAAATTTCCAAACAGTGTTGCTACTGCTCAGCCCCTTGGAGGCCCTTCAACTGCATGGAACCACCGATTTGAACTAAAAATAGATAGCATGTCAAAAGCGTACCCCCAATTTAGTTGGATATGGTTCCCCATTGGGCATCTAAGGGCAAGGTTGAGGCTGAGAATGAGAATTCGGAAGCCAAAGCCCACCGGATTTGTTTCCAACGGCGATTCCTCTTTTTCTGGTGGACTCTTGTTGCTGCCGGTGCTAGTAGATGTTTGGATATAGAGGAGGGATGCCCTAACTGATTCGCCGTGATCGAGACAGACCAGAATGCTTCCGTCTGTGGTGGGGAAAAAAATTTTGTTGGCCGTGAGAAGGAGATTTGTAAGGTTGAACCCAAATCAGTATGTACCGATGAGAATTTGGCAGAAAACCCTTCCGATTTCCTTAAATCGCCGCCGTCTGATTGCAGAAGGTCTGAGTCCAAAATCTGATTTGTGTCCTTCTCAGCGATTTTCATGGTTTCGGGTGTCGGATTTGAAGTCGCCCCCAAATCTTCCGTAGGTACTTCGGGCGGTAAACAAGACGACGTCTTTGATTATTTTGGGTCGTGGTCTGTTTTCCCAACCAAGACTGCTTCTCAATCGAATGCCTCTCGATACTCCGTTGATAGCCAATACTTCACCCAGGAGGCATGCCCTTTCTTTATCTCTTCCACTGCAATGCCTGTTACAGCCATTTCTCCGATTTGTCTATGCATCTCCAACCATGGGTCTTCATGGCACATCGTGTTCCGGCTCTGAGCTGAATTCGGTCCCTGGGCGTGAGGTGCCATAGGTGGATGGGGGTGGCGCAGCGGTGGTGGAGGAGGTGGTGGTGGCTGGTGTTGCTCGGCCGGCGGAGAATAGGCTGCTGGCTGCGGTGGTCCTCGACCCTCAGCTTCATCAAGTCGCCTGAGAATGAGCTCTAGTGTCGTATTCATGGTCTCCATTGAAGTGCGAAGATCATCAATACTTGCATCTAATCTTTGACGATTTGCATCACTAAGATGACGCAAACCCTCTGGGGAAGAGGAATCCCCAAGGATGGACCACTCTGATACCAAGATGTTGGGATCTTCCCGGGCCATGGATCTCGTCACCCTTCTTCCCTCTCTTCCCTCCAGATTGATTGTTGACGCTGGAAGAGAACCCCTATTCTTTGAACGTGTAATGGTGGAATCGGAATGGAATGGATTGAGCTTTGAAGGGAGCTCGACCAGGACCTCTGAGGGAGAATCCGACTTAGCTAAAATTAATTTACTCAATGCTTACCTTCCTTCATTCATCTCACGTCCCTATATAGGGAATTAGGGAAAACCTGTCGAAGGCCATAAGTTCAACAAATTACAAATAAACCAATAATGAATTGAATTTGCAAGTAAACCCCTAATGACTTGAAATTTCAAATAAACCCCAATCTATCCTCTCAAGATGCTATGGAGTCCATAACAGATAGGGCCCAAGCCCACACGACCAAGGAAGGCCCACAAGATGGGCCCAAGTACATAAGAAGTAGGACCCACCATGATTACTATGAGCTGGCATCTTTGTCACATAAGTGGGAAGATCAAGGACTCACAAAGGTATTTTTATCTTATGGTCACGTCCTAGAAGAGTTTAGTTTAAGTTATGTTTGTCTTTTATCTATATTTAGTTATATAATTATGCTAAGGCTTATCTATAAGTGTTAGAGTTTGGGTTAAATTGGGACAAAGGTAGTTTTATTGTGGACTCTACTACCATCCTCTATTATAAATAGAGTTAATAAAGTCAATGAAGTATTTTTATTTTTCATAAATTCAACATGGTATCAGAGCAAGTTCTGTGAGTTGACTTGGTCAACCCACAGAGATAATGAGATCTTTTTCTTTAAACCCTAAAACCTAAGTGTAGGTTCGTAGCTATTTTTTTTTCTGTCCCTACACTAGTAGTTTGCTTTGCGTTTTTCACATGTATACAAAGATTTTAATATTTCAAATTATATATTTACAAAAATATATTTGAGTCAAATGTCCAAAGAAAAATGTTTTTTTCCAATCGAAGTTATCAACAGAGAGAGTATCGATATTTGAATGAGCAAAGGTCAGATTGCAAAAAGGTTCGAGCAGTAGCAGAAAGCTTCAAATTCCGAGGTATTTTTTGCTATCAAGAACTAGATTTTATATGGAGAAATATATTTCAAAAGAAACATATGTAAGTATATTACTTTACATATTCAACCAATTTTTTATCTGAGTTATCTACAAATAGAAATCGGTATTGGAAGCAGCAAAGGTAAGAAAGAAAAAGAGGTTAGCGCATCAGCAGAAAGCTTCAACTTTCGAGGTATTTTTTTCTATCAAGAAAGAGACTTTATATGGAGAATTATATATCAAAAGAAAGATATGTAAGTCCATTTTCTTATCTATTTAACAAATTCTCAGTATGATTTATTTGTAAGGAGATATTGATCTTGGAATGGTCAATGGTCATTCTAGAACAAAAGGAGAAACAATACTTAGTTCGGCAAGATGACAGAGACCGAAATATATCAGATTATTTATCTTATGATAATTATATTTTATTAAGTGAAATTATACTTTGATGAAATTTATTTAAGTCTAGTTTCAGACGAAGAAAATTTCATGTCAATCTGATCTATATTTAAAGATATATTTGCATTGGAAGAATCAAAAGTCATGTAGGTATTCTATTGCATTGAAAAATCCGAATTTAAGCCCATTGTTTTTCGTTAATTTTTTAGTTGATATATCAGGAAAATATCTTACTTCTCCCTGGCTTGAGGGTTTATCTATACATCTCTATTATTTTGGCTTATGGCTACATCTGTGATATTTGGTTCAAGTTGGGATCACTGCCATTACCTCCCAGCTTGAGGAAGAGAAGTACAAGAAGTGCAAGAAAGATGTATTTTATTCCATATGTTGTGGATAAGTTTATGTGACCAAAATATTAAAGAAAGGGGGAGCACAAAAGATGAAGTTTATGCATCTAAGAAAAAATATTTATATTGGATTATGATTATTTCATGGGTCCTTCTACAAGGTTAATTATTTTGATTTATGTTATAGGTGTTGGAAGATGGTCGTGTTACATTACAGTTGTTGTTATTATGTCTCTTTGGACATTATTATTGAAGAAGAGGTGGCCTCAATACCTTTTCTCATACCATAATTTATTTGACTCTCAAAAATGTCACAGTTGGGACACCATGAGAGTTGTTCCCTGGATTGGGACACCATGATAAATTTAACTCTCAAAAATATCACGGTTGGGATACCATGAGAGTCGGCGTCCAAATTGGAACACCATTATAAATAAAACCACTACCATCCCTAAGTGTTAAAGTTTGGGTGCAATTGGGACAAATGTAGTTTTATTGTAATTGGACTCTACTACCATCCTCTATTATAAATAGAGTTAATGAAGTCATTGAAGTATTTTTATTTTCCATAAATTCAGCATGGTATCAGAGCAAGTTTTGTGAGTTGACTTGGTCAACCCACAGAGATAATGAGATCCTTTTCTCCAAACCCTAAAACCTAAGTGTAGGTTCGTAGCTATTTTTTTTCTATCCCTACACTCATAGTTTGCTTTGCATTTTTCACATGTATACAGAGATTTTAATATTTCAAATTATATATATTTAAGGAAATATATTTGAGTCTAATTTCCAAAGAAAAATGATTTTTTCCAATCGGATAATCTACAGAGAGATATCAATATTTGAATGAGCAAACGTCAGATTACAAAAAGGTTCAAGTAGAAGTAGAAAGCTTCAAATTCTGAGGTATTTTTTGCTATCAAGAACTAGACTTTATATGGAGAAATATATATATCAAAAGAAATATATGTAAGTATATTATTTTACCCATTCAACCAAATTTTTATCTGAGTTATCTACAAAGAGAAATCAATATTGGAAGCAGCAAAGGTTAGAAAGAAAATGAGGTTAGAGCATCAGGAGAAATCTTCAACTTCCGAGGTACTTTTTACTATAAAAAAAGAGACTTTATATGGAGAATTATATATCAAAAAGAAAGATATGTAAGTCCATTTTCTTATCTATTTAACAAATTCTTGGTAAGATTTATTTTTAAGGAGATATTGATCTTGGAATGGTAAATGGTCATTCTGGAAAAAAAGGAGAAACAATACTTAGTTCTGCAAGATGACAGAGACCGAAATATATCAGATTATTTATCTTTTGATAATTATATTTTATGAAGTGAATTTATACTTTGATTAAATTTATTTAATTCTAGTTTCAGATGAAGAAAATTTCATGTCAATCTGATCTATATTTAAAGATATATTTGCATTAGAAGCATCAAAGGTCATGCAGGTATTCTATTGCATTGAAAAATCCAAATTTAAGCCCATTGTTTTGCGTCACTTTTTGAGTTGATTCATCAGGAAAATATCATACTTATCCCTGGTTTGAGGGCTTATCTATACATCTCTATTATTTGGGCTTATGGTTACATCTATTATATTTGGTTCAAGCTGGGATCACTGCCATTACCTCCCAGCTTGAGAGAGAGAAGTACAAGAAGTAAGAGAAAGATGTAATATATTCCATATGTTATGGATAAGTTTATGTGACCAAAATATTAAAGAAAGGGGGATCACAAAAGATGAATTTTATGCCTCTAAGAAAAAATATTTATATTGGATTATGATTATTTCATGGGTCCTTCTACAAGGTTACTTATTCTTATTCATGTTATAGGTGTTGGAAGATGGTTGTGTTACATTACAATTGATGTTATTATGTCTCTTTGGATGAGACAATATAATTGAAGAAGAGGTGGCCTCAGTACCTTTTCTCATACCATAATTTATTTGACTCTCAAAAATATCACAGTTGGGACACCATGAGAGTTGTTCCCCGGATTGGGACACCAAGATAAATTTAGCTCTCAAAAATATCACGGTTAGGATACCATGAAATTCGGCGTCCGAATTGGGACACCATTATAAATAAAACCACAGACATCCTTAAGTGTTAGAGTTTGGGTGTAATTGGGACAAAGGTAGTTTTATTGTAATTGGACTCTACTACCATCCTCTATTATAAATAGAGTTAATGAAGTCAATGAAGTATTTTTATTTTCCATAAATTCAACATGGTATCAGAGCAAGTTCTGTGAGTTGACTTGGTCAACCCACAGAGATAATGAGATCCTTTTCTCTAAACCCTAAAACCTAAGTGTAGGTTCGTAGCTATTTTTTTTCTGTCCCTACACTCAAAGTTTGCTTTGCGTTTTTCACATGTAAACAAAAATTTTAATATTTCAAATTATATATTTACAGAAATATATTTGAGTCTAATTTCCAAAGAAAAAATGGTATTTTTCCAATCGGAGTTATCTACAGAGAGATATCAATATTTGAATGAGCAAAGGTCAGATTGCAAAAAGGTTCGAACAGTAGGAGAAGCTTCAAATTCCGAGGTATTTTATGCTATCAAGAACTAGACTTTATATGGAGAAAAATATATCAAAATAAATATATGTAAGTATATTATTTTACATATTTAACCAAATTTTTATCTGAGTTATCTACATCGAGAAATCAATATTGGAAACAGCAAAGGTCAGAAAGAAAAAGAGGTTAGAGCATCAGTAAAAAGCTTCAACTTTCGAGGTATTTTTTTATATCAAGAAAGAGACTTTATATGGAGAATTATAGATCAAAAGAAATATATGTAAGTCTATTTTCTTATCTACTTAAAAAATTCTCGGTAAGATATATTTTTAAGGAGGTATTGATCTTGGAATGGTCAATGGTCATTCTGGAAAAAAAAGTGAAACAATACTTAGTTCAGCAAGATGACATAGAACGAAATATATCAGATTATTTATCTTCTGATAATTATATTTTATGAAGTGAATTTATACTTTGGTGAAAATTATTTAAGTCTAGTTTCAGACGAAGAAAAATTCATGTCAATCTGATCTATATTTAAAGAAATATTTGTATTAGAAGAATCAAAGGTCATGCAGGTATTCTATTGCATTGAAAAATCCGAATTTAAGCCCATTGTTTTGCGTCACTTTTTGAGTTGATATATCAGGAAAATATCATACTTATCCCTAGTTTGAGGGTTTATCTATACATCTCTATTATTTGGGCTTATGGCTACATCTATGATATTTGGTTCTAGTTGGGATCACTGCCATTACCTCCCAGCTTGAGGGAGAGAAGTACAAGAAGTACAAGAAAGATGTATTTTATTCCATATGTTGTGGATAAGTTTATGTGACCAAAATATTAAAGAAAGGGGGAGCACAAAAGATGAAATTTATGCATCTAAAAAAAATATTTATATTGGATTATGATTATTTCATGGGTCCTTCTACAAGGTTAATTATTTTGATTCATGTTATAGGTGTTGGAAGATGGTCATGTTACATTACAGTTGTTGTTATTATGTCTCTTCTAATGAGACATTATTATTGAAGAAGAGGTGGCCTCAGTACCTTTTCTCATACCATAATTTTTTTGACTCTCAAAAATATCACAGTTGGGACACCATGAGAGTTGTTCCCCGGATTGGGACACCATGATAAATTTAGCTCTCAAAAATATCATGGTTGGGATACCATCAGAGTCGACGTACGAATTGGGACACCATTATAAATAAAACCACTACCATCCTTAAGTGTTAGGGTTTGGATGTAATTGGGACAAAGGTAGTTTTATTGTAATTGGACTCTGCTACCATCCTCTATTATAAATAGAGTTAATGAAGTCAATGAAGTATTTTTATTTTCCATAAATTCAACATGGTATCAGAGTAAATTCTGTGAGTTGACTTGGTCAACCCACAGAGATAATGAGATCCTTTTCTCTAAACCCTAAAACCTAAGTGTAGGTTTGTAGCTATTTTTTTTTGTCCCTACACCTGTAGTTTGCTTTGCATTTTTCACAAGTATATAGAGATTTAAATATTTAAAATTATATATTTAAGAAAATATATTTGAGTCTAATTTCAAATGAAAAATGATTTTTTTCCAATCGAAGTTATCTACAGAGAAATATCGATATTTGAATGAGCAAAGGTCAGATTGCAAAAAGGTTCGAGCAGCAGCAGAAAGCTTCAAATTCCGAGGTATTTTATGCTATCAAGAACTAGAGTTTATATGGAGAAATATATATCAAAAGAAATATATGTAAGTATATTATTTTACATATTCAACCAAATTTTTATCTGAGTTATCTATAAAGGGAAATCGATATTGGAAGCAGCAAAGGTAAGAAAGAAAAAGAGGCTAGAGCATCAGGAGAAAACTTCAACTTCCGAGGTATTTTTTGCTATCAAGAAAGAGACTTTATATGGAGAATTATATATGAAAAGAATGATATGTAAGTCTATTTTCTTATATATTTAACAAATTCTCGGAATGATTTATTTGTAAGGAGATATTGATCTTGGAATGGTTAATGGTCATTCTAAAAAAAAGGAGAAACAATACCTAGTTCTGCCAGATGACAGAGACCAAAATATATCAGATTATTTATCTTTTGATAACTATATTTTATGAAGTGAATTTATACTTTGATGAAATTTATTTAAGTCTAGTTTCAGACAAAGAAAATTTCATGTCAATCTGATCTATATTTAAAGATATATTTGCATTGGAAGAATCAAAGGTCATGCAGGTATTCTATTGCATTAAAAAATTCGAATTTAAGCCCATTGTTTTGCGTCACTTTTTGAGTTGATATATCACGAAAATATCTTACTTTTCCCTGGTTTGAGGGCTTATCTTTACATCTCTATTATTTTTGCTTATGGCTACATCTATGATATTTGGTTCAAGTTGGGATCACTGCCATTACCTCCAAGTTTGAGGGAGAGAAGTACAAGAAGTACAAGAAAGATGTATTTTATTCCATATGTTATGGATAAGTTTATGTGAACACAATATTAAATAAAGGGGGAGCACAAAAGATGAAGTTTATGTATCTAAGAAAAAATATTTATATTGGATTATGATTATTTCATGGGTCCTTCTACAAGGTTAATTATTTTGATTCATGATATAGGTGTTAGAAGATGGTCGTGTTACATTACAGTTGTTGTTATTATGTCTCTTTGGATGAGACATTATTATTGAAGAAGAGGTGGCCTCAATACCTTTTCTCATACCATAATCTATTTGACTCTCAAAAATATCACGGTTGGGATACCATTAGAGTCGGTGTTCGAATTGGGACACCTTTATAAATAAAACCACTGCCCCCCCCCCCCCCCCCCCCACATCTTCTAAGTTTATGTGAACACAATATTAAATAAAGGGGGAGCACAAAAGATGAAGTTTATGTATCTAAGAAAAAATATTTATATTGGATTATGATTATTTCATGGGTCCTTCTACAAGGTTAATTATTTTGATTCATGATATAGGTGTTAGAAGATGGTCGTGTTACATTACAGTTGTTGTTATTATGTCTCTTTGGATGAGACATTATTATTGAAGAAGAGGTGGCCTCAATACCTTTTCTCATACCATAATCTATTTGACTCTCAAAAATATCACGGTTGGGATACCATTAGAGTCGGTGTTCGAATTGGGACACCTTTATAAATAAAACCACTGCCCCCCCCCCCCCCCCCCCCCCTCCCCCCCCCCCCCTGTAATGGCTTTTATTACTTCAACTTCTACTACTTGAGAATCATTGTCCTGTGGTGGGACACGATGGTGGACACTTCAGAGCAATGTTGATAGACACACTACTAATAGAAGACGGAGTGTACCCCACATCCAGTATTAGGACTGGAGTATGGAGCAATGTCTTACAGGCTAGGAGTGATTTTTAATCTCACTTATATTATGCCAGCAGGGACTCATGGAAGGAAACAACAACGTTGTTGAATTTATGAAAAAGATAAATACTTCGTTGACTTCATAAACTTGTTATAATCATAGTACATGAACCTCTATTTATAATAGAGGAAGATAGTAGAGTCCAATTACAATAAAACTACCTTTGTCCCAATTACACCCAAACTCTAACACTTAAAGATAAGTCCTAGCATAATTAAATAACTCAATATAGATAAAAGACAAACATAACTCAAACGGAAACTCTTCTTGGACGTGACCATAAGATAAAGATGCTTTTGTGAGTCCTTATTGATCTCCCAACTTATGTGATAAGGATATCAGCTCTTGGTATTCATGGTGGGTCTTATTTATTATGGGCTTGGGCCCATCTTGTGGGCCTTCCTTGGTCTTGTGGGCTTGGGCCCTATCTTCCAATACTCCCCCTCAAGCTTGTTGCAAATGATGTATAAAATATTTTTTTATAAAAAGGCAATCCTCCAATCTTCCAACACTCCCTCGCACGCTGGTGCTCTCTTCCTTGAGACCCAGCTGGCCAATTCAGGGAGGTATAGATGTAATAATAAGTTCCTCCACCATGGTGTCCCAACCATTGACACTTTTTATTTTTGATGGGGTATTAAGTTCCTCCGTCATGGAATCCCAACCATTGACACTTGATTTTTTTGACGGGGTATTAAGTTCCTCCGTTATGGAATCCCAACCATTGACACTTGATATTTTTTACAGGGTATTAAGTTCCTCCGTCATGGAATCCCAACCATTGACACTTGATATTTTTGACGGGGTATTAAGTTCCTCTGTCATGGAATCCCAACCATAGACACTTTTGATATTTTTGACGGGGACAAATAAATAATGGTATGAGGCCACCTCTTCTTCAATAATAATGTCCCCGAAGAGACATAATAGTCGTAGCTGAATATAACACGACCATCTTCCAACACATATAACACGAACCAAATAATAAACTTTGTAAAAGAACCCATGAAATAATCTAATATAAAAATTTCTTCTTAGATGCACAAGCTTCATTTGTGGTCTCCCTCTCTTGAATATTTTGGTCACATAAACTTTATCCACAACATCTGGAATAAAATACCTCTTTCTTGTACTTCTTCTACTTCTCCCCCTCAAGCTGGGAGGTAATGGCAGTGATCCCAACTTGAACCAAATATCATAGATCTGGAAATAAACCCAAATAAAAGAGATGTAGTAATAAGCCCTCAAACCAGGGAAAAAAGAGATATTTTCCTGATATAGTAACTAAAAAAGTGACACAAAACAATCAGCTTAAATTCGGATTTTTCAATGTAATAAGATACCATCATGACCTTTGAATCTTCCCGTGCAAATATATCTTTAAATATAGATCAGATTGACATAAAATTTTCTCCTTATGAAAGTAAACTTAAATACCTTTCATAAAATTATAATTTAACTTCATAAAATATAATTATCAGAAAATAAATAATCTGATATATTTTGGTCTCTGTCATCTGACCGGACTAAGTATTGTTTCTCCTATTTTCCAGAATGACTATTGACTCTTCCAAGATCAATATCTCCTTATAAAAAAATAATACCAAGAATTGGTTGAATAGGTAAGAAAATAGACTTATGTATCTTTCTTTTTATATATAATTGTCCATATAAAGTCTCTTTATTGATAGCAAAAAATACTTTGGAAATTGAGGCTTTCTACTGCCGCTTGAACCTCTTTTTCAAACATACATTTTCTGCTTCAAATATCGATTTCTCTTTGTAGATAACTCAGATAAAATTGGTTGAGTAGGTAAAAGAATAGACTTACATATGTTTCTTTTGATATATATTTTTCCATATAAAGTCTAGTTCTTGGTAGCAACAAATACCTCGGAAGTTGAAGCTCTATGTTGCTGCTTGAACCTTTTTGCAATCTGACATTTGCTCATTTAAATATCGATCTCTCTGTAGATAACTCCGATTGGAACAAATAATTTTTCTTTGGAAATTAAACTCAAATATTTTTTCGTAAATATATAATTTTCAATAGGAAAAACTCCGTATAGAGGTAAAAAATGCAAATCAAACTATGGGTGTAGGGATTGAAAAAAAAATAACTATGAACCTAGACATAGGGTTTAGGGTTTAGAGAAAAGGTTACATCTGTGGGTTGACCACGTCAACTCATAGAACCTGCTCTGATACCATGTTAAATTGGGTCCAAGGCCTTATCCTAAAATGACTAGCCACTTAGGAAACCTCTTCTGTCAACTAATAAATGCAAGATCTTTATACTCATTAATGTATGTGGGATTATCCTTAACACAGAGAAAATCCATTTACTCCCAAGAGGCATAATAGTAGGGGGCAAGTAACAACATCCCAAGTGTGATTCTCCTCAAAGCTTGAAGTTCTATTTGCATTGCCTTTTGCCAACACTCATGTGTGATTGCCTGTTTGTAGCAAGAGGGAATCAAAATAGATGATAAAGTAGTCACAAGAGAGACAGTGGAGGAGAAGTCATACCTATTAGAGGAGCGAAAAGTGCGAATAGATCGGCGAAGAGTGATGGAAGCAAGAGCAGGTGGAGGATCAGGAGCAGGCGCCAGGTCAGGATCATGAGGAGTCATAGATGACGTGGGGCTGGGCTCATAAAAGCTAGGCAGAATAGATAAAGATGCAGATGGTAGCACAACATGAGAGGGAAAGAAATATTGATTTTCAAAGAAAACCACATTCCGAGAAACACGTATATGATGAGCATGCGGATTATAGCAAATATAGCCTTTTTGAGATATAGCATAACCAAGAAAAGCACACTTAATGGATTGGGCTATAAGTTTATGTCGTTCATGAGCAGGTAGATGCACAAAACAAACACAACCGAATGTCTGAAGATCCGTATATGTAGGAGAATGACCAAATAACTTAAAAAATGGAGAAATATGATGCAATGTAGGAGAAGGCAAGCGGTTGATTAAATGAACTAAAGTAGAAAACGCTTCACACAAAAAACGAGGAAGAACAGATGAATCAAGTAAAAGAGTTCGTACCACATCAAGAAGATGACGATTTTTTCTCTCTGCAACTCCATTTTGTTGTGGTGTCGAAGGACACGAATGCCGAGAGATGATACCTTTGCTTGGAAGAAAATCTTGAAACTCATTAGACAAGTATTCGCCGCCAGAATCAAAGTATAATACCATGATGGTGGCAGAGAATTGAGTCTCAAGAAGAGCAAGAAAGCGTTTAAAGATGATAAAAACTTCAATTTAGCCCGTAGCAAGTAGACCCAAGTAAAATATCTAAAGTCATCGATAAAGGTAACAAAGTACTTATAATGGTCATGAGAAAAAACAAGAGCAATTCCCCAAACATCACTATGAATAATATCAAAACATTGTGTCGCGTAAGATCCATGATGAGGAAAAGGGAGAATTTTACTTTTGCCAAGTTTACATGATGAACAATCAAATGAAAGATCAAGAGAAGAACAAGTTGTACTTGTTTATAAACCATTTTTAAACATAGTAAGAAGTACATCAAAGTTTGGATGGCCGAGACGTCTATGCCACATCTTAGTTCTAGAACTAACAACATTACATGCAAAGGAAATTAAAGTAGCACGAGGAATATTGGTAGAGAGAAAAACTTGAATGGGAAAGAATCATCCCACTTTAGGCCCCTTTGCAATCATCTTCCCTAACGTTTGATCCTGCACAACACAACCAGATCAAGAGATATAACATTACAATTATCATCAACCAACTAACCAACAGAAATAAGATTTGTGGAGAGATCAAGGGACACAAAAACATTAGTTAAGGTAGGAGAAAGATCACCAACAACACTAATAGGTAGAAAGCTGCTATCAGCAGTGTTAATTTTCAAATTTCCATCATATTTTCTAATATTGCAAAGAGAAATAGCAGTATTGGTCATATGGTTAGAAGCTCCGGAGTCAACATACCATGGCCGAGTAGAAACTTTATTCTTACCTGAGAGGCCAAAAGTAGAAAGGGCAGAAATGATCATCTATTGTACCATTTCAGGAATAAGTGTATTTGGACTTGTGGAGACTGCAGAAATAGTATTTAGAGTAACTAGCATGGCAGGAGACAATACAGTAGAACCAGAAGCACCTTTGGAAGCATGATAAACAATGCCCTTCTTCCTTGCTAGGGGAATAGGACAAGCGGCGAGAAGATGACCCATTTTCTTACAGTACCGACAAAACTTCTTAGTGCAATCCCGAGAAAAATGACCAAAGTCTTTACAGGTAAAGCATAGGATAGATTTCATGTCCCTACCCTGATTTCTCCCTTGTGCGGCATATGCCACAGGAATAGGGGCATCAGTATTAGCCCGACATTCCATGCCGACCTGAGTGATTTTGAGAACATGACTAAGAAGGTCACGAGTAATGAAAACCCTCAATACCAATTGTAACCAGCTGAGGTAACTGGAAAGACCTCTTAGTGGAATTGTAGTAATTCGAAGTATGTCACTCTTATTACTCAAATGTCCACTCTCTATGTTGATGCAAATCAACTGTTGAGGTCAATTGTCAAAGGGCTCAAATAACATTTACACAACGTAATTTTAAGCACCCGTAGACCAAATTAGCCACCAAAAGTAAGTAGAAAATATTTTCACGAGATTAAGCACCTAATCATGAAAAGATTAGTGCTTTTGTCAAACGCTAACAAAAACCAGCCACTACTCAACTTCTCTTATATTTATTAACAAAATAGAGAGAAGAGAATAGATGCAACTCTTATCCTTAATCCAAACTCAACCAAAAAAATGAGAGAAAATGTAGACACGACCTTTCTTGGCAAACCAAGAGCAATTTCTTGGCAAACAAATTTCCAACTCAAGGGAAAACTTCAACACAAAAAAAAACTCAATTGCTGAAATTCAAAAATAGAAAGAAAAACTATGAATAAGTAAATGCTGGAATTCTAACCATATGACGGTCATTCAACAACATAACTCAATCCCATGAGTACCGTTAGATTATAGAATTGGTAGCAACATATGCTGGAATCCCAAATCAACAATGTTTGATTCACGTCACATAAAGATAACTGAATTCAAATCATAAAAATAGGGACAAACAACCTTTGATCAATCATGTAATTGCTACAAGCTTATCAAGATTATAACATCTTTTTCGTTATAAAATATAGATCTTCACAATGTTTTTGAAGATTATCTGACTTGACGTGACTCAAGCATTCAAGAAGAGAGAGAAAAAATAGAAACCGTAACGAGAAAATATGAAAAAAATAGATTTTACTTATCTCTTCATGGCAGAACTCTTTCTATAAACAACTTCTTGAATGGAGGACATAAATACTTGAATAGGGATCCTAAACTCCATGCTCTGATACCATGTAGAAGTTAGGACCCCATGAGAAGGACTCTAGGTTAACGTGGGAGAAGGAGGAGAGAAGAGAGAGAAGAGGGAGAAAGGAGAAGGATGTGAGAGAGGAGAGTTTGGATTAAGAGAAGAAGAGAATGAGTCAAGGGAGAAGAGAGGGTGGCTGGACGATTTCTCAAAGAGAGGATAAGGTTCGAATGTCTTACCTCTTAGCCAATGCTCTTATTTATAGTGTTACAAAACCCGTAGGGTTACAATTCAATAGATTAAAAGACATAATAAGACAACGTATTTACATCTTCATGTCATCCTTATGGAATATAGCATAAATAACCACTTTGCCACTCCTTTGACATGTGGGCTTCTAGCCTTGAGCTTGTGGGCTTGAGCCCATCTTCGAACACCAAGTAGTACTCTTCAAACAACTCGATGTATGGAGAACCTTAGCATTGACACTAAATCATTATTCTGATTGTTTCCTTAATAAATACCACTCATAAGAGACTCGATATCAATCTTCTATATTAGGGGACACTTGTTCCCATGAAAAAAATATTTTTTTCGACAATCTGATCATGGATTGGTCTCAGTTAACAAAAACTCCAAACCGACAAAACTGTTTTGTTAGCTTCTTCTAGATCAAGAGGTGTTCATATCCACAATCTCATAAGATGAAAAAATTTACACGATCATCTTTAAATTATCTTCTAAATTTGAAAACTAGTAACATGAATTAATAAAAAAAAATTAAGAATTTATCTCATGGTTTGTGATCTTTCTTCTCAAAAAGCCTTCTAGGAATGGTGTTGATCATATCTTCTTAAAGCATTCCTTTTGACATGGGGATTCAAAATTTAATGCTCTAATACCATGTTGAATTTAGGATCCCTGTCCAATATTCCGAGCAAGAGAAGTGAGAAAGAAAAAAAAAAAGTGGAAGAAAACTCTCGAGTAGAGAGAAGAGAAGAAGGGAAGAAAGGTGTGCGTCAAGCAAAGAAAGAGAGATTTACTCAAGAAAGAATTGTAGAACTTGATTAATTCCAAATTAAAATACCCTCTATTTATAGTAGAGGAAGTGATAGTCTTATACAATTAACTTTTAAATCTCCTAATTACATTCCAACTCTAACTCTATAAGATAAGTCTATTATGAAAAGATAACACAATCTACTAGAGGTTAAATATAAGTTGAACTATAACTCTTCTTCAATAACGTGGACATAAGAGAGGAGGCTAGCTCGTGGTCTTATCTTTGTGGGTCCCACATGATATTCCAGGTTATTTTGATAAGATTACCAGCTCGTGGTATCTTTTGTTGGTCCTACTTGATCTTCAGTCTTCTAGCTCATTTCAGCTTATGCTTCTTATCTCTTAACTCGTGCTAGCTTGGGTGAGGACTTTTCTTGGCATCCCACGTCCTCATGGTGGCTCCCACCAGCTCGTGCACCATGGTGGGTCCCACATTGTAACAAGAAAATATCACATTACCTCTATGGGTTGACTGAGTCAACTCACAAAACTTGCTCTAATACCATGTTGAATTTATGAAAAAGATAAATACTTCATTAAATTCATATAATTAGAGTACATGAACCTCTATTTATAATCGAGGAAGGTAGTAGAGTCCAATTACAATTAAACTACCTTTGTCCCAATTACACCCAAACTCTAACACTTAAAGATAAGTTATGATATAATTAAATAACCCAATATAAATATAAGATTAACTTGACTAAAACACCTTTAAACTGAAACTCTTTTGTGAGACCTACTTCCATAATAATTGTAGCTCTATAAGACTTCTTCTTGTGTAAGACTTCTTATTGTGTCAGACTCATAGTGCCACGTCACGTGATCATGGTGGGTTCCACCTATGATCATGGTGGGTCCATATCTTATGGGTTTGGGCCCATCTTCCAACAGTTGTGTAGGTAGATGATTTATTTTGACAGGTAGTGATCTCTATAGCATCAGTCAAGTCAAACACAAGATATGCAATGTATTCAAGACAAAAGACTTGGGACTCCTTAAGTGCTTCCTTGGTATTGAGGTTCTTCAGTCTAGTCATAGATCTTATCACAGAGAAAATATATTCTTGACTTGATTAAAGAAACAAGAATGAAAGGATGTCGCCCTACTGACACCCCTATGGAGACAAATAAAAAATTATGTGTTGGCTCAGAAGAAGAAGTTGATGTGGACAAGTATCATAAGCTAGTTGGCAAGCTTATTTATTTCACTGTGACTAAACCAGACCTTTCTTTTGCAGTATATGCATAAATCTCATATGTCTCATTGGCAGGCATTAGAGAGGATTCTTAGGTACTTGAAAAAGGCACCAGGACAAGGGCTCCTATATAAGTGTCATGATCATTTCGATCTTGAAAGTTTTGCCAATATGGATTGGGCTAGATCACCAAATGATAGAAATTTTACTTAAGGACATTGTAATCTAGTTGGAGGCAATCTTTTTACATGGAGGATTAAAAAACAAAATGTAAAGTCCAGTGCAAAAGCATAATACAGAGCCACAACACATGCGAAAAGTGAACTTCTACGAATTAAATCTCTTTTAACAAAGTTGGGATTCCTCAAAGATGGTCCGATGGAAATTTATTGTGACAATCAAGTTGTGGTCCATATTGCCTCCAACCCAGTCTTCCATGAGAGAACTAAGCATATCGAGGTAGATTGTCACTTTGTGACAAAAAAGTTGCAAACCGGAATTATAAGTCTTAAACATGTCCTAACTCATAGACAACTTGCTGATATTCTCACAAAGTCAGTTAAATCCAAGGTTCTCTCCACTGCATGTACTAAGCTAGGGATATATGATGTCTTTTCACCACTCCTACTAGGGTGAAGGGTATACTTATAATATTGGTACTTTTGGCATCTAAATAAAGCTTAAGGGGGAGGGTTTGGACAAGGTCCACAACACTAATTCTCTCCTACTCTTCTCTCCTCAACGTGACGTCTTCTCTCCCTTCCTCTCTTAGTCATCCTCACTTCTCTCCTCTGTCTCTTCTCCTCTCCTCTTCTCTTTTTCACCTCTCTTCTCCAATACTTTAAGTTGAAGGTCTTAATAGTACAAATTCCTGAAATCAACAATCTCCTCCAATCATCATTGCATGTATAATAGTACGATCTCCTTGATCATTCTACAACATGCTTCAAAGGTGGTGAAAACTTGAAATCTCTCATGGAGAAGCGTCTCTCCAAGTAAGGGTGTAAATCTTTCCCTTTCTTTTTATGTACTTGTGAAAGGTTTATCTTTTTGGATTTTCACTCTTTTATATTTCAAATTTAGAATTTATTTTTGATCTCCATTATCAAATGATTATAATTATCTTATTTACATTTATAAGACTCATGAATAACAAATCTAATATGATCCAAGTAATAGATGTAATCTATCTTAGAGCTAATCTAGTGTCATCAATCTAATCCATCCAATCTAATCTTGTTTATTTTTTTACTGCTCCCTTGAGATTTTGGAACCTAAAATAATAAATTTTAATTAAAAATATATAGCAAACAGATCTAGTCCCGTCCATCCCGTCTGTCTGGACGGGTTGTGTTGCTTGTTGACTATAAATTCTTAACACAGAGGAAGAGAGTAAAAGTGTAAGCAGCTCATAGAGGATTCCCATTTGGCATGTCTCGGGCAACCACTGGCCACTGAAATTGCGAGTAGATTATTTAGAAATCTAACCAAGTGGCAGCCATTGACAGCAATCTTCGAGTTTTAAATTTATTTTGAGCAGATTTCCCAACTCGTTTCGAGTCGTTTCTCTTACAGTCCTCCGCTTCTCAAGCAACGGGGAGTTCGGTGAAAATTATCCAAAGAGTTTCTATAACATGAGATGGGCATGAGAAGCTTCTATAAAGCCGAGGTGAGTCAGCTCAGCCTAAGACGAGACCTCGTCTCACACCTGAGTCAGCTCAGCCTAAGACGAGACTTCGTCTCACACCCTTCTCATGTTAAAATATCTCTTGTTATCACATACAAGGCGGAAAAACACGGAAAAAGTGAAAAAGAAAAGGACAAGAGCCCGGCAGTTCAGAGGAGGGACGAGTACATAAGTAAGGCACCGCAGCCATCTTCAAGCCCTCCTCCTTCTCCTTCTTCTCTCCTTCTCCCTCCATCGCCGAGTCGTCCAGGCGTCGCTGGTTCCGGCGATGGAACCCACTCCTCCAGGGTCCCATCACGGGTACCCCGACTCGGTCGACTCGTCTCCTCGCTCCCGCAACACCGATTCATGGGACGAACAGCCGCCCCTCATGGGTGGTGGAGGCTCCAGCAAGCTGCGTCTGATGTGCAGCTACGGCGGCCACATCGTTCCCCGGCCTCACGATAAGTCCCTCTGCTACCTTGGCGGTGACACTCGGATTGTCGTCACCGATCGCCACTCCTCCCTCGTTGACCTCTCCGCCAAGCTGTCCCGTACACTCCTCGATGGACGATCATTCACCCTCAAGTACCAGCTCCCAAACGAAGATCTCGACTCTTTGATCTCCGTCACCACCGACGAGGATCTCGACAACATGATCGAAGAGTACGACCGCAACTCCACCTCCATTAAACCCTCCCGGCTCCGCCTCTTTCTCTTCCCCACCAAGCCGGAGTCTGCCTCCTCCATCGGCTCACTGATCGATGATTCCAAATCGGAGACTTGGTTCGTCGATGCACTTAACGGAGCGAGTATTTTACCTCGTGGGCTCTCTGCCGATTCCAATTCGGTAAATTGCCTCCTCGGTCTTGATGATGTGGGTCCTGTTCCAGGTACGGTGAACGAACCCAATAACGATTCTTCATCCCATAAGCCCCTGAAGCAAGACATACACTCGGTGCCTGATTCGCCCATGTTAGAGACTGCTTCTTCGTTTGGCTCAACGTCATCGGCCCCAAATCTGTCGAATCTGCCGCCAATCAGGGTTCACTTGGACAGTCGAGTTGGTGGCTTGGAGGAGCAGTTCTCGAATATGAAGATGGAAGAGGGGTTCAAAGAAGGAGGTCTTGTCGGGAATCCGCCGAACCCTGTGACAATTATGACAACGGCGGTCGGGGCAGCTGGCGTGATGTCACCGCCTGGAGTTGGTGAAAACCCTAACAGGATTTTATCAGAAGATGAGAGATCCGATCCAGGAGGAATTCGCAAACCCCCACAGGTGCCTCTGCCACAGAAAGCCACTAGTCTGGACTCGGCGCCGCCGGATGCCATGATTAGGTGAACCAAATATACCATGCAGACTTCTCTTTTTCCTTTTGGCGATGAATTACTTTGGTATTTTCTGGATATATTTGTCTCTTCCTCTAGACTTTGTGTTATATACAATTTTTTCTTTTTTTGCACTGTTGTTCACTTCGATTTTTAGTTTTGATTTTTGCTCTAAACTGCTGGAAATGTGCTTCTTCCTTGCCGAATTTTTTGATTCGCTCTTTGGATACTGGATAATTCACTGAACTTTGATTTCTATCACTGCTACGTGCGATTTTTTTTTTTAAACAGAAAATTTCGTTACTTCTTATGGGCAGATTTCACGGGCTAGCTTCATGGAATTTTAATCCGCTGCTGGATTCTGTGCTTCTTCTACGCTGAACATATTGTGTTTTCTTATTTTTTTATTTGAAGCAGAGATAATCTTGGCAATGCCGTCTCTCGAGGTCAAAGAACCGTGGTTTATCAAGATCAGGTACCTCCCGTTCCTGTTCGTGAACGGAGTTCATCTTCTGCAACTATGGCTCCCGTTCCTGATCCAAAGCGGGAGCTGGCGGATCCAAATTACCGGATCCCAATTCAAGTTCAAGACTCAGGTGTGATTCTTTCAATGCCAATGGACCACCAGCAGCCTCAATTCGTCCATACGGGCGGGCACTATGTCCATCATGCTGCCCCCAGTCAAGTTCCACTGTCTTCTTATTACCAAATGCATCCAGTCCAACATCCACAACAGCATCAGCAAGTTGATCCCCAGTATCCCATGTCAGTCCAACATCCACAACAGCATCAGCAAGTTGATCCTCAGTATCCCATGTACTTTGTTCCCATGAGGCAAAACCCCCCACATCCCAAGCCAGCCCCATCTCCTAATCAACCACTTATTCCCCCAATTTACAAAGACACACCGCCGCCCATGTATCCAGCAAGGGCCGCCCCTCCTCCAAAACCCGAAATGTACAGAACGGCAGCTGCTGCTGCCGCCACTGCCACTGCACAACCTCCACTCATCCATATGCCAGACCCACAGCATCAGTATATGGGCTACCATCAATCTTCGGGAAATTTCACCTATGAATATGTGGACCCTGTTCACACCCAGATCTACTATACTCAACCCACGAGCACCGCCTTGGCTTCTCAGCACCAAACTATGACCTCCGCCTTGATGGCTGAGGCTCCAATGCCCCCTGCACCAGAAGCCAAGCAGAGCAGAACTTAAACAACTGCTGTGGGGCTGAGTGTGGGCTCTGCTAGTGAAATTTTTTTGGGACTGGATAGTTAGTGTTACATGGAAGTTCAGTTGTTGTCTAGTTGTTGGTATTGGTTTGTGTGTGTTATATGTGATAGGAATAAGGGAACTGGTTCTTCTCCATGTGCTTGTCATAGTCACATATCTTCTCAGTGGGGAGGATGTTGGTTGCTTACAGGTTATAGTTCTATCTGTGATGATAATATGTTGTGTGGTATCTATTGATATATTGAATAAACATACAGGAAAGATTACAAAACTTGTGTAAAAATTCGGTGTAATTTTTATAGATGACAGTGGAATGAGCACTTGGAAGTCACTTTTGGGCAGCTTCTTCTGTTTCTATTTTGTAAATTCTACTCAAATGTCTTTGCTGTGTTCTTCTGCCTATTCAGAACCCTCCTCTGTTCCTTCTCTTCTTGCAAGGAAGCAAATCTGATGTGAAACTTTATTTTTTAAAAATATTTTCAAAAATTTCAACTTCATGGGCGTGGGGTCAAGCTTGTTTCATGGTTTAAGCAAGCATTATTGTTGACATACGTCAGGCCACTGAACGATGGCAGGAAGCTCCATTTTTCTACATTTTTCAGAAAATAGCCTTGACCGGAGATGTAAACATTCTTTTACTTAGTTGTAAGCAAGATCAACAGAGTTCAGGCCGCTGCGGCTTCCGGAGGCTCTGAACGATGGCAGGAAGCTCCGTTTTTCTATACTTTTCAGAAGATAGCCTTGACCGGAGATACAAACATTCTTTTACTTAGTTCAGGCCGCTGCGGCTTCCAGTGGCGGCAGAGAATCAACTCACAGCCATTCATTTTCGGACCACAAAGGTTGACATGGTAATACGCAGCCACTTTCATTTATAGACCACTAAGGTTGACAAAAATGGTCAACTAATCCAAACCATTTATAGTTTTAAGCTTTAAGAGCACTACCGATCATGCAACCATTAGAATTTTACGGCCCTTTTTCATCCAAAAATTTATAAACAGGAATCACATTCATCGACCCACCAATTAGAGATTTGCCTCTGAAGCCTGACTCTCTGCAGATATCTGTCCACTGTCCGCTTTATTTACTAAACAACTTCCCTGTCATTTTAATGGGGATACCCTTATCCTATCCGCAATTCATTGGCAGAAGCAAAAGCGAGAGTGATATCATTCTTCAAAAATCGGACAAGTGTTGCCAACCTGAACTTTCTCCACTCTCCATCGAAACGCCGTGGAAAGCACTGTTTCATGACCTGGACCACACCTGCCAAGTGTCTGTTGGGGCGGACGGGTTGAGATTGAGATACCGATACCATCAAGTTCTTAATTTTAATATGGGAGTGAGGCTGTAATCATTTTTCTCAAAGACTGTATTTTTGTGGAATGAACCAATTGGTGCTTCGCAACTCGCCTCTCATGTGGATCATCCATCAGAATGCATTGGACGCATCCTTCGTCATCCCCAAGTTGGTGACGTTCAACCAACCCACCACCCCGTGTACGATGCCAGAGAGTGCGGAGGATGCGTGGTGCATGAATTCGCTCTCAGAAATGGGTAGTAGCCAAGGAGGAACTGGGAATGGTGGATTACGAGGTCTTTTAACTCTTTATCGGCTCTGCTTTTTTCTGGATTAGAAAAGTAATTAAAGATTCGTCTTCATGAAGGCTCCACTTGAGCGAGCTGCCGCTTGCTGGATACGGTGGCGCTTTTTGCGGTCAAGCCGGACAATTAATGAAAAGGGTCCCAGCTGAAATTATGGATTAGCGTGCTCAAATCAACTGGATTATCTCTCCCCTTCTCGTTACCTTAACCAGGCTGTTAAATGAAATCAAGCCCTCTTCTTCATTCTCCTTAATTCTTCCCAGACACTTTTTCTGCTTTTGGAATTCGGGACATCTTCTTTTGCGTCACCATCTGTACACAACCTGGTGTCGTAAAAACTGGGCTCAGGGCCAAATTAAAACTTCAAGTACAATCTACTCACTCCTCTCGTCTTGTAGCACGGGGTCCAGCCTCGACAGTGTACGAGGCACGTGTAGAGCGAAGATTTTCTCCTTTCTCGATATCTGACATACCGATCGTCTTCCCCCTTCCTAGTTCCGGCCGGAGGGCGAGGCTAATAAAATAATGCACGCAGGAGTTCGTCCGGCTGTGCACTTTGCTGCCACCATGTGTTGTTTCCATCCGACTTCTTTCAGGAGGCGCAATAACAGGCCCTCTTGCCCTTTGTTACGTTCCGTCGCCTTCAGACCCATCCTTGCCGCGGCTGAGCCCTTCGATCGTACGCCGACCAAAGAAACCTCCGATTTGTACGGCCGACGAGTTGCATTATGTTTCTGTCCCAGGAACCGTCTGGAGGCTTGCTCTTTGGCGATACACGCCTCCTCCAATTGTGGGTTCCTCTCTTTCTCTCTCGATCGTTCGGTTTAGTTGTGAATGGTTCTTAACAATCCTCCTTTTTGCTCTGTTAATCTCTAGGCGCCGCCGAGGAATCATTGTTAGAATTATGGTTTCAAATAGATAATTTATAAAATAAATTACCATGATATTAGAGGCGTGGGGCCCACTTCTAGATGTTGTCATTGGATGTTCAGTACAGGGAATAATGGCCAACACATCCCCCTGTAGAGGTGGATTAAATGGGTACATTGACTTAGTGGACACATCCCTTGGGACTAAGGAGATATGTCTCTCTTTAGGGGATGTATCCCTCTTGAGAGGATGTATCTCTTCTAAGAGGATGTGTCCTTATGAAAAGTCATTAGTGCACCCTTTGAAATTCTATATAAACCTCCATGGTCTTACAAGTGAGGCTAAGGCTATATGCACACCCAGTCTGGCTGAACGGGAGCAAGCTTATCACTTGTAAACGAAGTATAAAAGATTATCTTGTGCACTTCAAGTTCTGTTTATATACTTCAAGATGAAAGGTACACTCTCTTTATTCTTCTTATTTCAATTCTATAATATATGTATGGTTTTCATGATAATGGAATTATGGAGGATTTAATATCTATTTTCTATGATGTTTATATTATTATTAGACATCAAGTCTAACAAATACAAGTGAATAATGCCTCTGCTGGTATCATAGAGATAGATTATAGGTTTCTATATTTTTCCATAATTTTTTTGGATTTTTTGGCTATTTATTAGTGAATGAAAATAAGCCTAATTTAGGCTTATTAGGTTCTGGCGCCGCAGGCGGGCTAGCTGTGCGCGGGCTACTGTGCGCGGGCCTGCTACACGGGCTAATGTGCGCGGGCCTGCTATGTGCGGGCTACTGTGCGCGGGCTGCTGGCCACGGGCCTGCTGGTGCAGGCTTGTGCGGTCCGGGTCGGTGATGACCCAGAATCATGAACCAAATCGGGTTTTTACTAATATAATGAACCAGAATGTGTTTTAAGGGTTTATTATTACCCAGAATTGTATTTTGAATAGGATTTCCATGTTATTTGGCTATTTGAAGTATTTATAATTAGTGTTATTGCATGTCTTGTTATATATTTATGTATTTGTATGTGAAAATTAACTTAATTATATAATTTGCAAAATCCCCAAAGGGTAATGCATTTTGTATAAATTAAATTAATTTTATGTGTGTTTATTTTGAGTATAATTTGTTTTATGAGTTATACTAATTTTATTATATGATTAGCAAAATCCCCAAAGGGTAATGCGAATGTATAATTAGATTTGTATGTTGTAAATTAATTCATATGAATCCCCAAAGGGTAAGTATGAATTAATTTATTTTTTTGTTTGTTGGTTTGTGATTATTGGTTGTTTATCATGTGTGGAATGATTTGCCTAGTAACTCTCATGAATCCCCAAAGGGTAAATGGGAGTACTAGATGGTTGAAATGATTCTATATTATGTATGTTCTCCCATATATTGAAATATTTTCTGGATGACAGGAATATCCATTAGTGGACATAATTTTGCTGAGTCCCTAAAAAAAAATGTACTTGATGGGACTAATTATGTGAACTGGTCACAACGGGTTGACTTAATGCTACGAGGCTATAGGTTTGATAAGATTATCAAAGTGGATACTCCTCCTCAAAGACCTTCCCAAATAAACTACCCTGATAATCTGAAACAGTATAGGAAGGACCTTAGAAAATTCAAGGAATGGGATAATGCTAATGAAATTTCTAGGTCACATATTCTTGGGGCTCTAAGTGAGACTCTCTTGATGACTTATTTTCATGTCCCCATTACAAAAGAGATTCTCGACTAGATTGAGGCTAAATATGGTAAAAAGTAGTCTACTCACATCAATAACTTATGGCAAAAGTTCACTCGTGCCAAATGGGAAGAAAATGCTGATGTGAGAAAACATGTAAATGACATGCTTGCCATGGCAGATGAGTTACAATATCATGGTAGACCAATGGATGAAGAAACTAAAGTGGTCACCATTATCAACTCTTTACCCAAATCTCTCAAATATATTCAAGACTTTTATTCTTTGTCCAAGACAAAGTGGACTGTATTTGATTTGGTTAATATGATCGACCACCAGTCCGAAAGACTCAATCCAAGTATTGAGTTAAATAAACCTTCACCTAGTGCTAACATAGTTTTGAAGCCGAAGAAAAAGAATTTTAAGAAGAAGGGAAAGAACTTTCGATTTCAAAACTTCAAGGACAAAAAGGTCAATCAACAAAGGGTTGAAGTACATGCAAATCAACGTGTTTGCTTCTTCTGCAATAAGCCAGGACATATAAAGAAGTATTGTAGGGCTTTGAAAACCATGCAAGAAGGGCAACAGGAGAACACCAGTGAGTCCTTATCTCTTGAAACTTGTACTATTTATATCAAGCCTTTTAGTTGGTGGGCTGATTCTGGTGCAACTGTTCATGTATCGAATGAGTTGCAGGGTTTCAAGGAGCTAAGAAAGATTGAGGACAAAACAAACTTTATTTACATGGGAAATGATGAAAAGGCCATTGTGGAAGGCGTGGGCACTTACTGGCTAAAACTTGTTGATAATAAGTTTTTTGATTTAGAAGATTGTCTTTATGCTCCTTCTATGAGAAGAAGTCTATTATCTGTATCTTGTCTTGAGAAACTTGGATTTACATTTTACTTTGGAAATGGAAAGTTTCTTATGTTACAAGATGATAAAGTTATTTTGAGAGGTTTTCGAAATTCTGGTCTATATCAATTGCAACTTAGTGGAAATATGGTGTTCAATGTTTCTACTTCTTTGGATATTAAAGAAAATGAATTGTATTTGTGGCATTTACGACTAGGGCATATAAACAAAGATAGAATTACAAGACTTGTGACACAAGGATTATTGAAAAATCTTTCACATAATGATTTTCCTATTTGTGAGTGTTGTATATATGGGAAAATGACAAAGATACCCTTTCCATCCAAAGGCTCAAGAAGTTCTCATGTTTTGGATATTATTCATTCTGATATATGTGGACCTATGAATGTGAATACTCGTAATGGTCATTCGTATTTTATCACATTTATAGATGATTTCTCAAGATATGGAAGAGTATATTTACTGCATAGAAAAAATGAGGCCTTAGATTATTTCAAAACCTTCAAATTGGAGGTAGAAAATGCCACAAGAAACAAGATCAAAACATTGCACACCGACAGAGGTGGAGAGTATTGTTCGGAGTTATTCTCTGAATTTTGCAAGTCAAAAGGGATTATCCATATGTTTAGCATGCCTTATACACCTAAACAGAATGGTATTGCTGAAAGGAGAAATCGAACCTTACTAGAGATGGTAAGATCTATGATGGCACTTGCAAATTTGCCAATATCCTTTTGGGGCGAAGCATTATTGACAGCTACCTATATCTCAAATAGAGTGCCTTCAAAGTCGGTTGAGAAAACACCTTATGAGGTATGGTCAGGCAAAACTCCTAGTCTTAACCATTTTAAAGTATGGGGATGTGTTGCTCATGTTTTAAAACTTTATCCTAAGGACAAATTGAAGGCTAAGACTCGAAGATGTTTATTCGTTGGGTACTCTGAACATTTGAAAGGATATAGGTTATATGATCCCAAGGAGAAGGTGATTATTGAAAGTAAACATGTAAAATTCATTGAGGATAGATTTGATTGTGATGAAGATTTAGGTATGAAGTCTCACTTGGAAGAATGTGTTGAAATGTCTTCTTCTGAATCTCCTTCTAATATAGAGAATTCTACCCAAATGGATATTCGAAGAGGGACTAGAGAAAGAAAACCTAGTCAACTCTTATCATCTTCAAATTTTTATACCTATGCTGGAGAAACTTATGAAAGAACAAAGTTGAATGAAGATGTTACTGATCCTGACACTTACGAGGAAGCACTCCTTGATGTGGATTCCGACAAGTGGAAGTCGACAATGGAAGAAGAGATGGACTCTATGTATAAAAATGAAGTTTGGAAACTTGTTGATCCTCCTACATCGGTTAAGCCCATTAAGTGCAAGTGGATTTTTACAAGGAAGAGAAATGTTGAAGGGAAAGTTGAAAGATTCAAAGCTCGTCTTGTTGCCAAGGGTTTTACTCAACAATACGGGATTGATTATGATGAAACATTCTCTCCCGTTGCAAGAATACAGTCTATTCGAGCTCTCCTGGCATTGGTAGCATATTATGACTATGAGTTGTTCCAAATGGATGTTAAAACCGCTTTTCTAAATGGAAATTTGGATGAGAAGATTTATATGGAACAACCACGTGGATTTGTTAGATCTGGAACTGAAGCAAAAGTGTGTAAGTTGGACAAGTCTATTTACGGTTTGAAACAAGCCTCAAGATTATGGAATATCAAGTTCAATAAAGCAATTATAGCGTATGGTTTTACTCAGAATCCAGAAGATCACTGTGTTTATATAAAAACAGTGGGAGATCGCATTGTTTTTCTTACTTTATACGTAGATGATATTTTATTAGCCGGGAATGATATTCAGTTACTCCAAGGTATAAAGACATGGTTGTTTCAGACATTTGATATGAAAGACCTTGGGGAAGCTTCTTATATTCTTGGCATGAAAATTCTACGGGATAGATCTTTGCGAAAATTGAGTTTGTCTCAAGAGAAGTATATCGACACTCTTCTGGATCGGTTTCACATGTCTAACTGTATACAAGGTAAAGTACCTTATGATAGCACTAAAAAGATGAGCCATGTGGATTGTCCTTCTCACCTCAAAGATAAGTTGGACGAATCTAAGTATCCATACGCTTCTGCTGTGGGGAGTTTTATGTATGCTCTTATATGTACAAGACCTGATCTTGCTTATGCTGTTGGGATTCTTAGCCGGTTTCAGGCTAATCCAGGTTTTACTCACTGGGAAGGGGTAAAATGGGTAATGCGCTATCTAAAAAGAACAAAGTCATATGCTTTGACTTATCAAGCGGACAAGTTGGAATTGGTTGGTTATTCCGACTCAGATTATCAAGGATGTGTTGATACAAGAAAATCTACTTCTGGTTTTATCTTTATGTTTGGAGGAGGTGCTATTTCTTGGAAAAGCAAGAAGCAAGATTGTGTCGTGCAATCAACCATGGAGGCAGAATATGTGGCTATGAACTTAGCTACAAGGGAAGTTGTCTATCTTCGCAAATTCTTGCGAAGTCTTCTAGTGGTAGACTGTGTGGAGCGACCTATTTCTCTCTTTTGTGATAATGAATCTGCTATTGCTATCACGAAAGATCCGAAGTGTCACTCCAAGGCTAAACATATCGAAGGCAAATAGCACTATATACGAGACATGCTGAGGAAGGAGGAAGTTGTTCTTTATAAGATATCTTCTTCGGATAACTTAGCTGATCCATTAACCAAGTGTCTTCCCGTGACCAGTTTCACTTTCCATGTGGGGAACATGGGTTTGATTTGTTTATAATTGATGAGACCAAGTGGGAGAACATTGTTTTGTATGCATTGTGGTCTCAATGATTTGTAATACTATGTATGTCATGACATTGTAATTTATATTCCATGGAATGATTTTGACAAAATGCATATGCTTTTGTGTGAAAATATAAGTACTCAGTGTATGCCATGAGATTCAGCTTCCCTATTAGGTATGCACTTGTACGTGTATACATGAGGGTCTCAATAGGGAATAACGGTTGAGTCTCTAAATTTTCCAGGCCAATGGGACTGCATAGGCACAGTTTCCTTTACGGCTAATACTCATGCTGGTATAGAACTTTACCCTGAGCTCCTCAGGTACTGAGTATGCTATGGACGGTGAGATGCCTTGATGTCCAGCTTTTTTATTAGGTATATACTTGTATGTATATACGGAAGGGTCTCAATAGGAAGGTTGGGTTGGATGTCTAAATTATTCAGGCTTATGGTACTGATTAGGCACAGTTACCTTAGTGGTTAATACTCGAACTGGTACAGAGCTTTACCCTGAGTTCAGGTCCGAGTATGCTATGAATGGAGACTGTTGAATTGGCAAATTTGACAAGTATGGATTTGGTTTATTCCCCAGCCTTGGATATCTAAGATATATATTGTGTAGGCCCGGGTTAACTACACATGTATATTAAAGTGTTTAAGGTAATGCCTATGGTCATGGTATGGTTTTATGTGTCAAAATTGATTTTTCATGTTTTTTTTTAAAATCGGAATTTGAAATGGATTTGAAACCAAGTGGGAGTTTGTTAGAATTATGGTTTCAAATAGATAATTTATAAAATAAATTACCATGATATTAGAGGCGTGGGGCCCACTTCTAGATGTTGTCATTGGATGTTCAGTACAGGGAATAATGGCCAGCACATCCCCCTGTAGAGGTAGATTAAATGGGTACATTGACTTAGTGGACACATCCCTTGGGACTAAGGAGATATGTCTCTCTTGAGGGGATGTATCCCTCCTGAGAGGATGTATCTCTTCTAAGAGGATGTGTCCTTATGAAAAGTCATTAGTGCACCCTTTGAAATTCTATATAAACCTCCATGGTCTTACAAGTGAGGCTAAGGCTATATGTACACCCAGTCTGGCTGAACGGGAGCAAGCTTATCACTTGTAAACGAAGTATAAAAGATTATCTTGTGCACTTCAAGTTCTGTTTATATTCTTCAAGATGAAAGGTACGCTCTCTTTATTCTTCTTATTTCAATTCTATGATATATGTATGGTTTTCATGATAATGGAATTATGGAGGATTTAATATCTATTTTCTATGATGTTTATATTATTATTAGACATCAAGTCTAACAATCATCCTCTCGTGTTGTTGTCGGGTGTTGGGATGAACGCCATAAGGTTCGATCTCTCGCCTGAGGTTTGTCTAGTTGCTTATCGTTCTTTTTCTTTTATTGGTGGAAGCCTTTGTTTCATTATTTGATTTTGACTTGCGGAAATTTTGTTTCTTCTAAATGCTCTTATCATCTTGTAGGGAGTAGTTTAGAAATCGACCTGTTCAGTGCCGGGTCACATTCGCTTTTCCATTTTGTTCCAAATATAGTGAGGAACTGCAAATGCAAGACTTTTATATTCTTTTAGCAAGTCTTATTTTTGGGATTTCATATAAGAAATTGCTGGTTGTGAATTATCTGTTAGGAAAAGAATTCATACGGAGTTCCACGTGATACATTTAAATGTTTTGGTGACCAGCACAGATGGTCTCAAGCTAAGAAACCGAAACTATGGTGTTGTCTAATTTCCTCCACACAAGAAGGATAAACTCCAGTTATGTATAAGCATATAGACGAATCACTCCTTGAGAAGACCTCTTTTTGTAGGTCTAGGGAGTTGAGCTAATGACCACTTACTGAACATTATCTTGAAACTAAGATGCCATATGTCCTAGCACAAGTGGCACATATGAGCGTCACAGATCCATGCACCGACAATCAAATTGAACCAATTGTTCTGGTTGTGAATTCCTTATGATTAATCATTAAAAGCTGACTATGTTCTGCCTTTTCTTTGCTTCTCTACCTTTGTTGCTGTTAACTTAAAATCATAAAATAAAAACAAAAGATGTTGCCATTGGCATCCGATGTAGCCTCCTTTTCTGATTTCTTTCTTGTTATTAATGAACGCGAACCCTTTACAGTCTTCATTTGCTAGCTACATGCCCAGACAAGGCTTTGATACATGGATTGTTGAAGTACGAGGTGCAGGCCTGAGCATACGAGATGAGGAGTCCTTTGAAGCTGAAAACTCTGTCAACAGAAGTCTTACATCTAAGCTAATTGAAACAGTTGAAGACGATGTCCAAAATGCTGCTAGATCTGCAGAACAACATCCAGAGATTAACACTACTTCGTCAAAGTCAAGGACTACTCATGTGAAAGAAGGTAAGCAGGACAGTCTAACAGCATTGGATGAAACACAGTTAGTTATGAAATTAAGTGACACTTTATTGGGTTTGACAGAAAGGATCTCAGGTTTTCTCAATGAACGGCAATTAAAATTTATGCTGGCAGAACTGCCCTGTGGCTTGCCTGGGATTGAACTGCCCTGTGGTCGCACTGGTGCCTTTGTCCTTCTGAAATGGGATTGCTGGTCTCTTCACCTGCGACCTGAATCTGTATAGGTATGACACTGGTCGTGCCATTCGGAGTAAGTCATGTTACATATACCCTGTACAACTAGGCTCAATCTACATGTGGTTTCAAACCTTTTGGTTGTTTTGGCAGAAACTGTTAAGTCCTTCCTCAACATTTGGTCACCTACAAACTTTTTTGGACAATCAAATGGTCCACACTATGGTCACTATGATTTAGTTGGTGGACGGTATGAACTCTTCTACAATCTCTAAATTTTTTTATAGTGAAGCTTCCCAAGTTTGTGTGAAAATGCTGCCTTCATTTTCTTGCGGATGGTAGATGAAGTATTTTCGTATATAATTTTCTCAGTCGTCATGATATTTAATTTCATCCCTTCAATTTTAACCTGAAAAAAACACTGCTGCCTTGGATTTTTTTTAGCAAGCAGCATGTGGAAAAGTGTTTATAGCAATTCCCATTCCTTTACCAAGAAGGTAAGATACTGATTCTGACGAAGATTTGTATTTGGCTTTGCATTGGAGAAAAAAACAAGTTAAATTGAAAATTTTATGCTGCATAGCGTTTGTTGCGACTCTGAATCTTTGATTTTTTTAAAGATTCTGGACACCAAAAAACGTTCTGGAGTAACTTTTTCCTTGATAAAATGACAATCTAATTCAATATGGATCTTGGGTTGGTTGTCATTGCTATTGCACTTCTATGGTCACAGAATAGTTTGAACCAACAAGAAAGTAATCCCAGCTAAGGCATGCATGATTTTCAGCTTTAGTATTTAATCGTGCAAGAAATAAGACTAAGAGGAGAAATATGGCATACTCTTGTTGATTGAACAGCATGTCTCGGGTTCCGTTTTCCAATTAGAATCCAAATACCCAATAGTATAAATTAGAGTAAGAGAACTTGGTTGACACCCATTGTGGAAAATCATAGTGTCCCCTTCAACACTTCAATGTGCTTTTTTGAAGTGAATGCATAAATTGGCACTGCAAAGGTTAATGTTTGGATGTGCAAGAGTTAAATGGTGTTGTAGTGCCCTTGCAAGGCATTTGTGATATTCTATGTTCTCAAAGGAATTATTATCTATAGCAGACACATTGCCATATAGAACAACTGAAGTAAACACAGGCTTACAACTCAACACACCCAGAGTAAAAACAGGCTTACATCTCAACACATCATAAAGTATTGTAAAAATTCCAAATCTTTTATTTCAGAATGGCGATCAGAGAACTCCTAAGGTGAGTAATAGGATCATCATCATTTCCCTATGAATAATGTAATCAATGTAGATAACAACAAGTGTAATGGAACTGGAGTTCTTATGAATGAATAGTGAGTAATCCAGCTCAACACGATAAAACTGTTACTTTCTAGAACTTCATAAATTTTTGTAAATCATGATCTTGTCGCCTGTTTTAATTACATAAATTGATTTCTGAAGTTTACATTTGTACCTTCTCATGTTGCTCTTTGAATCCCTTCAATTAATCTATATAAATTTGTTTTCTAAAAGTACCATTAAAGAAAATATTCTTAACATCTAATTTTTGTAAAACATAGTTCAATGTTACAACATCAATAAGTATTAGTCGAGCAATGACAATTTTAATGAGAGTACTAAATGTCTCATAATAATGAATATGATAAGAACACACCACAAGGAGACAATGATTTTTTGTTATTGATGTTTCCCTAACGGTAGTCGTTGCCCAAGAATTATTGCTTGAGAAAATTCTACTAATAAGTTCTATTAATTAAAATTTTACACTTAAAAAAAAATATTGGCTCTTTGTAAGCTAAGTGTAAATTTAATCTCTTCTCAAGAGATTGTACTACTATATTATGGTTCTAACAAGCTTTTCCCTTCTAAATAGAGGTTCTAAGATGCCTCCCAAAGATGAATAGAAAATACACAAGTAAAAAGGAAAGCTTACACCTTTTTATAGAAGAGCCAACTTTTTCCTAAGAGATCTAGATCTCTATGAGCACAAGAGATAATGTAGAGGAGTGTTGGACGATGGGCTTAAGCCCACATGACCAAGGAAGACCCACAAGTCCAAGTGTGTGGAAGATAGGCTCAAATTCACAAGACAAGGAAGACCCACATATCCAAGAGAGGTGGAAGATGGGCTCAAGGCCCATAGAATAAGGAGAAGGCCCATAGGCCCACACAGTGATGACATTATAGTAAATAAAGAGTCATCTCATAAAGATAACATTGATGTAATTAGTTTAAATTTTAGGGGTATTATTTTAATATTGTAATTTTATTCATCTATAGATTAAGCCGTAGGGGGAGGGTTAGGACATAAGTCCATAACCTCTTTCTTCCTCGTGTTTTCTTCCAACATTTTGTCTCCCTTTTTCTCTATGAGCTAAGTCCATGGAGTCCTAAAAATTAACATGGTATCAGAGTAGGTATTCATATGTGGCCTTCTACCAAAATTATCCACATGTAGAACTACAAAAGAGGGCTTACACATGAGGGGGATTTCACATTTGTAATCCAGTTGCCCAAAATTTCTCTTTATATTTGGGGGCACCACTATTAGAGTTTTATCATCCAAGGAGCATCATAAGTTGCAGCGCAAGAGGTTAGAGAGAAACACCTATAAATGTGTGCGATTTCTCTTGTAAACTATTTCATCATCATAGTGTACTATAGCGACAGAAGATAGGACAGTCTCACCTTGAGGCAAACTTGTATAAATCTTGATATTATTTTTCGTTGTTTGCTTTTCCTTCTTTCGCTATTATTATTATTATTGCTCTCGTTAGTTTGGAATTAGGGTGTCTAATTCCTAACAAGTGGTATAATAGTTTGGTTCGTGATTGAGAGCAATGGCTGGCGGAGAAGGATCAACAAATTCGATGGTATAGATTTTGCGTTCTGGAGGATGCAAATCAAAGATTATCTATACAGTAAAAAGATGCACTCACCACTTCTGGATATGGAACCAGAAGGTATGAAAGATAACGAGTGAAATTTTCTTGATAAATAGGTGTTGGGAGTAGTCATATTAACATTGTCGAAGAATGTTGCTCACAACGTGTCGTCGGAGAAAACCACAGTGGGGATGATGAAGATTCTATCGAATATGTATGAGAAGCCTTCTATAAATAATAAGGTATATCTCATGACAAAACTCTTCAATTTAAATATGACAGAAAATGCATCAGTGACAATGCATTTGAATGAGTTTAACACGATTGTCAATCAATTGACCTCTGTTCAGATTAAATTTGATGATGAGATTCGTGCTTTAATTCTTTTGGCGTCTCTGCCAAATTGTAGGGAGCCTATGAGGGTTGCAGCCAACAACTTTGTAGGCAATGAGAAGTTGATTTTTAATGATGTTCGGATATCATTCTTGTGGAGAAAGTTCGTAGAAAGGACTTCGGATAATCGTTGACATTTAATTCTGTCCTAAGTGTTGATAGTAGGGGCATGTACTTTGAAAGGAATTCCAATAAGGGTAACGGTAGAGGGAAGTCAAGGAATGGAGGAAGCAAGTTCAAATTTGGAAGGAATGTAGAGTGCTGGAATTGTGACAAGTCTGATCACATAAAGAAGAATTGTAGAGCACCGAAGAAGGATGAAAATAAAAACAATGTTGCAATTGCGGTGATTGAAGAAGTACAAGATACTTCACTCTGATCGGTTGATAACCCTATTAACTCTTGGGTGTTAGATTCAAGAGTTTCTTTTCACACCACCGCACACCAAAAGATCATGGAGAACTATGTTGTTGGATATCAGGGGCAGGTGTATCTTACTAATGGAAAACCTTTGGATATTTTCGGTCTTGGTAATGTCAGTTTGAGAATGTCAAATGGGTTAGTGTGGAAAATTCACAAGGTGAGACATGTACCAAAACTGATGCGTAATCTGATCTAAGAATGGAAGCTTGATGATGAAAGTCATAATGTGACTTTTAGTGGTGCTACTTGAAAAGTCACTAAGGGAGCTATGGTTGTTGAACGAGGAGTTAAAACTGGAACTATTTACATTACTTCCAATTGCATAGGTACTATTGCAGTTGCCGATGCTGTTACAGATTCTAATTTGTGGCATTATAGGCTCGGTTACATGAGTGAGAAGGGAATGAAAGTACTTTAGTCTAAAGGGAAGCTACTAGTATTGAAAACTGTAAACAACAATGTGTGAAGATAATATTTTCAACAACAAAAAAGGGTTAGCTTTTGTAAGGTCGGAAAGGAGAGAAAGGTAGCAAAATTGGAGTTGGTTCAAACAGATGTGTGGGGCCCTTCAACTGTTACCTCCCTTAGTGGTTCTAAGTACTATGTGATATTTATTGATTATGCAAGCAGAAAGGTATGAGTTTATTTCTTAAAAAAAATGATATCTTTGATACCTTCAAGAGATGGAGCGCAATGATTGTGAATGAGACAAATTTGAAGATGAAGTGTCTGCCATTAGATAATGGGGAAGAATATATAGATGATGATTTCAAGCGGTACTGTGCTGTTAATGGAATCAAGATGAAGAAAACCATTCTTGGAAAACCTCAATAGAATGGTGTGGCTGAGAGGATGAATAGGGCTTTGAACGAGCATGCTAAGAACATGATATTACATGCGGGATTGCCAAAGATGTTCTGGTCTGATGCTATTAGAACCGCTACCTATTTAATCAACAAAGGTCCCTCAACACCATTGGATCGCAAAATACCAAAAGAGGTCTGGAGCGGCAAAGAGGTAAACCTTTCTTTCTTGAAAGTTTTTGGTTGTATTTCTTATATTCATATTGATTCTATGGTTAGAAGTAAACTTGATGTTAAATCTAAGATATGTTTCTTTATTGGCTATGGTGGTACCGGGTTTGGTTATCGCTTCTAGAATGACCAAAGTTGTAAGGTTATCAGGAGCAAGGACGTGATTGCCAAAGATGTTCTGGTCTGACGCTATTAGAACCATTACCTATTTAATCAACAAAGGTCCCTCAACATCATTGGATCGCAAAATACCAAAAGAAGTCTGGAGCGGCAAAGAGGTAAACCTTTATTTCTTGAAAGTTTTTGGTTGTATTTCTTATATTCATCTTGATTCTATGGTTAGAAGTAAACTTGATGTTAAATCTAAGATATGTTTCTTTATTGGCTATGGTGGTACCGGGTTTGGTTATCACTTCTGGAATGACCAAAGTTGTAAGGTTATCAGGTGCAAGGACGTGATCTTCAATGAAGGTGTCCTGTATAAAGATAGGTTGAGAACAAAGTGTGAGAGCACAAGTGATGAAGCCAAGAAGCCTGAAGTGATTCAGTTAGGAGATCTTTCAGTTATTGAGATGGAGAATATTGTTTAAGAAGACCAGGAAAACATACCCCCAGAAATAAATCAAAATAGTGGGGGAAATAGTGGGCACTCTGCTTGGCCAAGAGGGTCTTTTGACCAGTGACTCCTTGAGTACACGCTGTTTGGCATCTATAGTCCTGGCAAGGTTCATAGCATGGACCAGGTCTTGAGGGTCATGCAATTCTACTTCCAGATGCAAGGCCTGCATTAACCCGGCAGTAAATAAGTTCACATATTGTGAAGGACTCACAAATCGACTGGCACGGGCCAAGCGTTCCTGAAATTGTTTCTGATACGATTCAATTGTCCCTGTCTGTTTCAAATTCACCAGATCCCCCAAAGGGTTGATACGACCAGGAGGGCCAAACCTCAACATGCAATATTCTTTAAATAAATCCTATCAAGAACATGGTGCTCCAAATAAATTTGGTGATACCATAGGAGCGCTTAATCCAGCATATGGAATGCAGCTAAATGGACGTGGTCCTCATTATGCGTTCTTTGATTGTAAAAGAACTGGTCACCCCGGTGTAACCAGATCAAAGGATCCATAGACCCATCATAGGTAGGAAAATCCAGCTTGGCATACCTGGCAACCGTGTTGTGGCCTGGTGCGTGAGGTCCCATGGTTGTGGGAGGTTGGTGGCGCAGTTGTGGTGGGGGTGGGGGAAGGTGGGAAGGGAGGTGCTCGGTCGGAAGTGTGGAACTACCCGGCGGTATAGGACCCCGAGCAAAGCCTTCCTCCACTCGCTAGAGTAGGTGTTGGAGAGTATCATTAGTGGCAAAAATTGCAGAATCAGTGTGTCGTAGATTTCCCTCCATGGTATGCTGCAATTCCTCCACGACGTGCCCAAATCAATCTGGGAAGAGGAATCCCCAAGGGTGGTCCTGTCTGATACCAAGATGTTAGGATTTGCTCTTGCCATGGATCGTGTCACCCTTCTTTCTCCTCTTTCCTCTAGAATTGCTATTGACGAGGATAAGAGTTTTCTATGCTTCGAATGTGCAATGGTATGGAAACGATTGAGCCTTGAAGGAGGCTCGACCTAGAACTCAGAAAGGGAGAATCCGACCTCTACTCTAATTTTGATTTCATTGTTTTCCTTTCATTCAAACCCCTTCTCCCATATAAAGAGGATTAGAGACGCAAATAACCCGCCCAAATCGAGGGGCACAAGGCTCACGAGAATTACAATTAAACCAACATAACACCTAAAAGTAAATTACATAAATTAATTCCTACGTCTATTTATTATCCGAAATGCTATGGAGTCCATAACAAAGCATCGTTGGAAACAACTCCGGTGGGCTTTGGCTTCCGGATTCTCATTCTCAATCGCAATCTCGCTCTCGGAAGTCCAGTGGGGAACGCTCGTCAATGTAATTGGGGGTAAGCTTCTAAAACGTCGTCTATTTTACGGCCAATTCGGTTGTTCCAGGCGGTTGATAGGGCTCCAAGGGCTTACTCAAAAACGGAGAATCTGACCTCTACTCTATTTTCTAATTCAATGTTTGAGTTCCATTCCTGCTCGTCCTCCTTAATAAAAGGATTAGGGATGCAAAACATTCAGCCCTAAACCAAGGGCATAAGTTATGAGAAATTACAATTAAGCCATCCTAATACATGAAAGGGAAATTACATAAAATTAACTCATGCGTCTGCCTGTTACTCTGGATGCTATGGAGTCCATAACATCACCCCCCTCCTGGAGAAAGAGTTTGTCCTCAAGCTCAGAAGTGGGGTAGAGAGCCTTAAAAGATGCCCAAGGCTCCCATGTAGTGTCAAGTGGGTCATTGTCAGCCCACTACACTGAAATCTCCCTGTCGCCTTGAACTCGGTGAGCCTGCAACACCTGAACTGGAGTAGATAACACATGTCCTTCCTGAAGTGGTGGCAAAGGGGTGTGGAGCAACGGAGAGTCGTCGGTGAATGCCTTCAATTGAGAGACGTGGAAAACATCATGAAGCTTTGAGTCCGGTGGAAGCTGCAAATGGTAGGCTATTGTGACAATGCGTTCCAGGACTTGGAAGGGGCCATAAAACTTGGGGGAAAATTTGTGATGTTTGGAGGCCGTAAGGGAGAGCTGGCGGTAATGTTGGAGACGAAGCCACACATAATCTCCCGGAGAAAAGACCAAGTCGCGATGCCGTTTATCATAATTTGCTTTCATTGTAAGTTGAGCTTCCTGTAAATGAGCGCGAACCTGGCTGAGCATGGCATCACGGTCTGCCAATGCCTGGTCAAGAGCTGCCACCTTAGAAGAGTCAGGTTCATATGATAAGAGTCGAGGGGGATCTCTGCCATAAACGACCTTGAAAGGAGTTGTGCAGAGTGCGGTGTGGTACGATGTGTTATAACAAAACTCTGCCCAAGCGAGCCACCTGACCCAACTTTTAGGCGAATTATTGACAAAACAACGGAGGTACATCTCAATTGTACGGTTGACTACCTCTGTTTGTCTATCTGTGTACGGGTGGTAGGTTGAGGAGAATGCCAACTTTGTCCCTTGCAGCCTAAAGAATTCTTTCCAGAAAGTACTGGTGAAGACAACATCTTTGTAACTGGTAATGGACGCTGGCACACCATGTAGTTTGACAATGTGATCCATGAAGAGCTAGGCGACATGAATCACTATATATGGATGAGCCAGGGCCAAGAAATGTCCATATTTGGAGAAGCGGTCGACCACTACAAAATAACTTATTTTCCTGAGGATGGGGGAAGTCCATCAATAAAGTCCATGGATATATCTGCCCTGACCTGTGAAGGTAATTGAAAGGTTGGAACAACACGGCAGGGCTTAAGGACTCTGCTTTGTTCTGCTGACAAATTTGGCAAGCTGTCACATAGTCCGCCACACTACTTTTCATGCCCCGCCAATAAAAATCATGATTGATATGAAAATACGTTTTCTGCTGGCCCTCATGTGTGCTGTCATGAAAGGTAGATAATATGGTGGAAATGAGTGGCGAGGTCGGATGGAGATAAATCCGATTCCTGAACAATATGAGTCGATCCTGAATGGTCCAATTGCTATCCAGTGTATTCTACTCAATATTATGATATAACTCAAGGAGATCGGGGTGCTGCTGAGTTTCATCCTGAATAGAGTCCAATAAAAGAAATCTTGGCTGACTGATTGCGTGTAGCTGAGGCTCAAACAGGTCTCTAAGGGACAAGGCATCTGCACCCACATTGAGGTGGTCAGGTTTATACTCAACTGTAAAATAAAATCTCATCAATTTGCTCAACCAATGTTGCTGGGGTGAAGTGGTGAGACGCTGCTCGAGTAAGTACTTCAAACTGCAATGATCAGTCCGTATGATAAAGGCACGCCCCCAGAGATAGGGCCTCCAGTGCTGAATAGCTTTTGGCTAACCCGATTAGTTCCCTTTTATAGACAACTATTTTGTTGTGATGTTGGCCGAGCTGCCTGCTAAAATAAGCTATAGGGTGGCCTTGCTGCTGTAATACCACGCCAATACCCCCTCTAGACGCATCACATTCAATAACAAAGAAGTCATCAAAGTTGGGAAGCTAGAGGACCGGTGTTGATGATAATGTTGTCTTCAAATTCTCAAAGGAGGACGTTGTTGTCTCTGACCAACTAAATGCATTGCGTTTAAGGAGATCGTTGAGTGCAGCTGCAATTTGTCCATAGTTACAAATAAATTTCCTGTAGTAACCTGCTAGACCCAAGAACACCCTTAATGAGGTTACAGATGTGGGAGTAGGCCAGTCGACCACTGCTTGAATTTTGCTAGGGTCTACCTTCACGCCAGATGCTGATATAACGTAGCCCAAATATGCTACCTCAGAAGTTCCCATAGAGCATTTGGATTGGTTGATAACCAAATGATGGGAGCATAGGAGAATGAACATCTGGCGTAGATGATGAAGGTGATCGTCCTAGTGCTTACTATAAACCAGGATATCATTGAAAAAGACAAGAACAAACTTCCTTAAGAGAGAATGAAATACCTCATTCATGAGGGCCTGGAAGGTGGAAGGTGCGTTGGAGAGACCAAATGGCATGACTAAGAACTCGAAATGCCCATGGTGTGTGCAGAACGATGTCTTATCCACGTCCGAAGAGTGAACTCGAATCTGGGGGTATCCTGATTTCAAATCTAGCTTGGTAAATAAGTTGGCCCCATGCAATTCATCTAACAGTTCATCTTCCACTGGAATTAGAAATTTATCTTTGATGGTATGAGCATTGAGCTCTCTACAGTCAACACAAAACCTTCATGATTTGTCCTGTTTCTTGACGAGTAACATTGGGGAGGAGAAGGAAGACCTGCTAGGCTGAATAATCCCTTGGGTGAGCATAGTCTGTCATTGGCGCTCAATTTCATCCTTATTTAAGTGTGGGTAGCGGTAAGGGCAAACCACCATCGGCTTAGTACCCAATTTCAATTGGATATGGTGATCACAATGTCAGATAGGCGGAAGTGCAGTAGGGGCCTCAAATAAGTCACCAAATTCTGTAAGTAAAGCATTTAACTTACAGTGATCTGCGTCCTGGACCTGAATTGCCTGAAGAGTACATGGCATGGGAGCACGTGTGCCATGAAGTGTAATAGGATGTTGGGCGGCTGTAAAAGTCTTAGTGAGCGCCTTGAAATCCCATAAGATGGGCCCCAACATCTGGAGCCATTTAATGCCCAGTACCAAGTCAAACCTAGCCAGGGGGATGACCAGAAATTCTGCTACAAATGAGTGCCCTTCAATACAAAAGTATGTAGGAGTGAGAAATGCCTGCACTTGCAAGTTTTTCCCCATTGGCCACAGATAGGGAGATGTCGGTGTTATTTTTAATCACCAACCAAAGTTGTTGTGCGACTGGCTGACTAATGAAATTGTGAGTGCTGCCTGAATCCACTAAGGCCAGTAACTACAAATATTGCAATCCGTCATGGATTTGCATAGTGTTTGAGCTATGCATGCCAGTCATAGCATGGAGGGAAATGGTGGGTTCATCTTGTTCGGTTTCAGCTCTGTCTTCCAATTGTGGATCTTCCTCTGTGTCATCCAAGACCTCCAACCAGAATAAATGTTTGCATTGGTGACCCTGGACATATTGCTCATCACAATTGTAACAAAGCCCCTTGGCTCATCTCTATTCCATCTCGTGTCTAGACAGGCAATGAAAATATAGCGCTGGTAGTGTGGAGGTAGAATTGTCAGCACGTGGTGCTGAATTTTGCCCAGGGCGTGGAGGTGCTGAATATGATGATGGGGCACTGGTGGGCGCCCTGCTTGGCCAAGAGGGTCATCTGACCAGAGACTCCTTGAGGACACGCTGTTTGATATCTATAGTCCTTGCAAGGTTCATAGCATGGGCCACCGCCTCCTCCACCACCACCAATGCATCATCACAATCCCAATCTGGGGCCTGCCACTCAGGGACCAAATACGGTTCCCATGTATTTAAAACTAGACTTTCCTACATATGATGGGTCTAAGGACCCCTTGATTTGGTTAACCAAGTGTGATTAATTCTTTTATCATCAAAAACACCTGCGGATGAGAAAGTTAATTTGGCCACCTACCACTTGCTCGATGAAGCACTCCTATGGTACCACCAATTCCGAAATGACCAATTGGTTCAGGATTGGGCAACCTTTAAACAATCATGCACGATGAGGTTTGGTCCTCCAGCTAGTAGCAATCCATTGGGCGAATTAATCAATTATAAGCAGACTGGATCACTAGAGGTGTATCAAAAGACCTTCCAGGAACGGTTGGCCCGCGCTAATGAGTTTGTCAATCACACCCAGTATGTTCATATTTTTAATATTGGTTAGACAGAAGCTCTGCGGCTGGAAGTTGAATTACATGGTCCTACAGATTTGGACCACGCTATGAATTTAGCTAGGTCAATTGAGCATAAGCAACATGTTCTAAAGGATTCAATGGTCAAAAAATCAGCTTGGCCAGGAAGGCACAATGCCACTGCGCCAACCCCTTATTATGAACCTCCACGTTCTGGAGCCAGTGCAACACCACGCCCAGATAGCTCTAATTCAACTCCACCAGCTCCTTAATTCAAAAAACTAAACAGATAAGAAATGGATCAGAGAAAGGCCAAGGGCCTTTTTTTTAACTGTGATGAACAGTATGTACAAGGTCACCTATGCAAAAGATTATTTAGTATATGTCTGTGGGAGGATTGTGAAGACATACTAACCGAGGAGGAGATTGTGGAAACGGAGCAAGAGGGTCCAGAGATTTTCCTTCATGCCATGACTGGTCTGCACAGTTCTAGTATCATACAGGTTAAAAGCCCAGTTGCATCATCTACAGTTACTTGCTTTAGTTGGCTCTGGCAGTACACATAATTTCATCAGTCAGCCAGCAGTAGAACAACTTGGGTTAGGAGTCTAGCAACAGACTAGCCTTTCTATATCAGTAGCCAATGGGGCTAAAATTACCAGTGTGGGCATCTCTCCAGCCACACACTTTGATATTGAGGGACACACATTTATTGCAGATTTCCTGGTGATTCTACTGTTCGGATTTGATATGGTACTGGGAAATAAATGGCTACAACTGTTGGGGCCAATATTATGGGATTTTTAGGCTCTGACCATGATCCTTACAGAGGACCACCGTCAGATTACATTGCAAGGCACCCAGGCACCAGTGCCCTACGCCCTTTTGGTTGTTCAGGTCCAGAGCACGGACAACTATAAGTTATCTCAATTCCTTATAGATTTTGAGGATATCTTTCAGGAACCTACTGCTCTACCACCAATTAGGCAATGTGATCACCATATCCGTCTGAAAATGGGCACTGAACCTGTAGTGGTGCGTCCTTATCGTTACCCCCACTTACAGAAGGATGAGATTGAAAGGCAGTGCCAAAAGATGCTAGCCCAGGGGATTATTCAGCCCAACAGGTCTTCTTTTTCCTCACCGGTATTACTGGTCCACAAGTATGATAAGTCGTGGAGGTTTTGTGTGGATTACAGGCAACTCAATGCGCATACCATTAAAGACAAATTTCCCATCCCAGTGGTGGACGAGTTGCTAGACAAGTTACATGGAGCTACTATTTTTACCAAGCTCGATTTGAAATCTGGCTATCATCAAATTCGAGTTCATCCATCAGATGTGGAGAAAACAACGTTCTGCACGCACCACGGGCATTTCGAGTTCCTCGTAATGCCATTTGGTCTCTCAAATGCGCCTTCCACATTATAGGCCCTCATGAATGAGGTATTTTCCTCTCTCTTGAGGAAATACGTTTTGTATTTTTCGATGATATTTTGGTATATAGCAACAGTTGGGAAGAGCATCTTCAACACCTTCACCAGGTATTTACTCTTATCTGCTCACATCTTTTGGTTTCAAATCAGTCCAAATGTTCTACGGGAACCTCAGAAGTGGCCTACTTGGGCCACATTATTTCAGCAGTTGGGGTGAAGGTCGACCAGAGTAAGATACAGGTCGTCACAGATTGGCCTCCTCCCACATCCATTACAACATTAAGGGGATTTTTGGGCCTAGCTGGGTATTACAGGAAATTTATTCGCAGCTATGGCCAGATTGTAGCACCACTCCACAACCTACTAAAAAAATGCCTTTACCTGGTCCGAGACAACGGCTCATTCCTTTCAGCAGTTGAAAGAGGCCTTATCCTCCGCCCTAGTTTTGCAGCTACCAGACTTTGATGGGTCATTTGTGGTGGAATGAGATGCTTCGGGGGGCGGTATTAGTGCAGTGTTACACCAACAGGGACACCCGATTGCTTATTTTAGCTGCCAACTTGGCCAGCACCACCACAAGTTAGCAGCTTATGAGAGGGAACTGATTGGATTAGCGAAAGCCATACAACATTGGAGGCCTTATCTCTGGGGGCGCCCATTTCTGATTCACACTGATCATTGCAGCCTCAAGTATCTGCTTGAACAACGCCTCACTACCTCACCGCAACAACATTGGTTAAGTAAACTTATGGGGTTTGACTTTACTGTGGAGTATAAACCTGGGAGTTTGAATGTGGGGACTGATGCTTTATCTCACCGGGACATTCCAAAGCTGCAATTACATGCCATAAGTCAGCCCAAAGCTCTCTTGTTGGATTCTATATGGGAAGAGACACAACAGCACCCAAAAATTATTGCTTTATATCATGAGATCTAGCAGGGAACAAGGGCTAACCATTGGGCGGTTCAAGATAATCTGTTCCTCTCCAAAAATCGGATCTGTCTCCACCACACGTCACCACTCATTCACAACATTTTAGCCTCCTTCCATGACAGTACACATGAGGGCCGACAAAAAACATATTTTTGGATAAGTAGGGAATTTTATTGGAAGGGTATGAAGCGCAGTATAGCCGATTATGTGGCAACTTGTCAGATTTGTCAATGGAATAAAGCTGAATCATTAAGTCCAGTTGGGTTGCTCCAACCACTTCAGCTTCCGTCACAAGTCTGGTCAGATATTTCCATGGACTTCATAGATGGCCTTCCCTCATCGTCCGGCAAATTCGTTATCTTTGTAGTGGTTGATCGTTTCTCAAAGTATAGCCATTTCATACCTCTGGCGCATCCTTACACAATAGCTCACGTAGCTCAGGTATTTATGGATAATATTGTCCGCTTACATGGGATGCCTAATTCCATTACAAGTGACAGGGATGCCATCTTTACCAGTACATTCTGGAAAGATGTTGTGGACTCAATAGCACACCGAGTCACACAACGAAGAAGACAACAACAACTCACTCAATAGGATTTAATTCTTATATTTCTTTGAGTAGGATTTAATTCTTATATTTCTTTGAGTAGGATTTATTTCTTATATTGTTTTAAGTAGGATTTATTTCTTATATTGTTTTAAGTAGGAGTTATTTCTAATTACTTTATATGTAAGGGCATTATGGGGAATTATTGTAACCCTAACCCTAAAACTCCCTATTTAAGGGATAGGTATGAATGAAATAGGTAAGCTTTGAGATTTTAGAATAACCTAGTCTAAATAGGTTGAGATCACCTCTTGATCTCGAGTTTAGGGTTTACTCCAAAAATCCAACCCATCCTTCACCCTCCATTGCCATCCATCTTCACCCAAATTCATCCAACATCATCCCTACTAAGAAAAGGAGCTTCCTGCCCCTTTTCCAAGCCCAAAGAGGAGGTCTATCCTCCCTCTCGGCAGTAGCAGCAAGAGAGGCCTAATTCCTCCCTTACCAAGCAGCAAAGTGAGGATTTTTATCCTCAAATCTTGAGCAAATCCTGGTGCAACGTGGGAGTTGATCATAGCATCAAAGAAGAGGTATTAATCTATCCCAAACTCGTGTTTCAAGTTATTTAAGAAAGAAGGATTGCATTCTTAGCTAGAGCAGCAACAAAGAGGGCCAAACCCTCTTTGCCATGACCAAGAAAAGAGAGCACCTTGCTCTAGCAAGGTTAGCATAGTTGTGTGGTCTTCTACCTAGCACAACAACTCGGTAGCACCCTCAAAAGAGGATCTTTCCTCCTGGCCAAGCACTGGTTAAGGAGAAATACTCATACACAGACCCTTGACGTGAAGTGAGTAAATTCTGAGTGCTGGATTCACAAATCCCACGCCGTGTTACTCGATCCATGACCCGGGACCGTAACAACTTGGTATCGGAGCAGGGTAACATGGGGGATCATATCAGCAATGATGAAATCCAAATCAGGATACAAAAGATAGAAGATAGCCTTGAAACAGCACAACCAGTGTTGGGAAAGGTTTGTGGTTTGGAAGAAGAGATGAGTCGAATCATTAGCATGCTACAGGAGTTGAGGACAAAGAGACATCAGAGTCCAGAGGTGCGAGAGGTTGCTCAACATGTCTTGTCACTGGGGTCAGCATCTGCCCATTGCACTAAGATCTCTCAATCAACCTGAATACGACGAGTTTGTAATACCTGTGCCGGGGTAGAAAGTACACGTCCCTCATGGAGTGGGGGCAGCGGGGTGTGCAGCAAAGGTGAATCACCTTGGAAGGCCTTTAATTGGGAGATATGAAAGACGTTGTGAATTCTGGCCTCTGGCGGAAGCTGCAATCTATAGGCCACTATCCCAATGCGGTCCATCACCTGAAAGGGACCATAATATTTTGGAGAGAGCTTGTGACGTTTGGAGGCTGTCAACGACAGCTGCCTGTAGTGTTGGAGATGCAACCAAACATAATCTTCAGGAGAGAAGAAGACTTCCCGGTGCTTCTTGTCATAATATTGTTTCATAGAATGTTGTGCCTTCTGTAGATGAGTGCACAACTCAGTGATGAATGTGTCTCTTTCAGCTATGCTTAGTCCAAAGTGGCGACTTTAGGGGCCCCTGGTTCATAGGCTAAAAGACGGGGAGGTTATCTACCATATACCACCTTGAATGGGGTTGTGCCGAGTGCGCTGTGGTAGGAGGTGTTGTAATAGAACTCAGCCCAGGCGAGCCACTTAACCCACCTCTTAGGTGAGTCCCCCACGAAACAACGGAGATACATTTCAATGGTTCTGTTGACGACCTCTGTCTGACCATCAGTCTGTGGATGGTAGGCTGAAGAAAAGGGTAACTTCGTGCCTTGTAACTTGAAGAGTTCTTTCCAGAAGGTACTTGTAAAGATTGTATCCCTATCACTGGTAATTGAATTAGGCATCCCATGTAATCGTACAATGTTATCCATAAAAATTTGAGCGACCTGAGTTGCAGTGTAAGGATGTGCCAGAGGAATGAAACATTCGTACTTAGAGAAACGATCCACCACTACAAAGATAACAGATTTACCTGACGAAGAGGGAAGTCCTTCTATGAAGTCCATAGAAATATCAGACCAAACCTGTGACGAAAGCTGAAGTGGTTGGAGCAACCCCGTTGGACTTAATGTTTCAGCTTTATTCCATTGACAAGTCTGACAAGCCGCCACATAATCAGCTATACTGTGCTTCATGCCCCCTCCAATAAAATTCCTTACTGATCCAAAAATATGTTTCCTGTCGGCCCTCATGTGTACTGTCATGGAAGGAAGCTAAAATGCTGTTAATCAGAGGGGGTGTGTGGTGTAGAAAAATTCTGTGTTTGTAGAGGACGAGATTGTCCTGAACCCTCCAATGTGGTGCCGCTGTCCCCTGCTGGATATCTTGGCATAAGGAGATAATATCCGGGTACTGTTGTGCCTCTTCCAGTATAGAATCCAACAAGAGAACTCTGGGCTGACTAATGGCGTTTAGTTGCGGCTCTATAACGTCCCGACGAGATAAGGCATCAACCCCTACATTCAAACTTCCTGGTTTATACTCGCCAGAAAAGTCAAATCCCATAAGCTTACTTAACCAATGCTGTTGTGGTGAAGTAGTGAGACGCTGCTCAAGAAGATACTTGAGGCTGCAATGATCAGTACGAATCAAAAAAGAATGTCCCCATAGATAAGGGCGCCAATGCTGTATAGCTTTCGCCAATCCAATCAATTCCCTCTCATAAGCTACGAACTTGTGGTGGTGTTGGCCCAGTTGCCGGCTAAAATAAGCAATCGGGTAGCCTTGTTGGTGCAACACTGTGCCAATACCGCCCCCCGAAGCATCACATTCCACTACAAAGGAATCCTCAAAGTCGGGGAGCTGCAAAACTGGGGCTGATGATAAGGCGTCTTTCAATTGCTAAAAGGAATGAGCTACTGTCTCTGACCAGGTAAAAGCATTTTTCTTGAGGAGATTGTTGAGCGGAGCTGCAAGCTGGCCATAGCTACGAATAAATTTTCTATAATATCCAGCTAGGCCCAAAAATCCTCTTGAGGTTGTAATAGATGTAGGAATAGGCCAATCTGTGACCGCCTGTATCTTACTCTGGTCTACCTTCACCCCTGATGCTGAAATAACGTGGCCCAAATATGCCACTTTTGATGTGCCTATAGAACATTTTGACCGATTTAAAACCAAATGATGTGAACGTATAAGAGAAAATACTTGGTGAAGGTGCTGAAGATGTTCTTCCCAACTGTTGCTATAGACCAAAATATCGTCAAAAAAGACCAATACATATTTTCTCAAGAGAGGAAAATACCTCATTTATGAGGGCTAGGAAGGTGGAAGGCACATTTGACAGACCAAATGGCATTACGAGGAATTCAAAATGGCCGTGATGCGTGCGGAACGCTGTTTTCTCCACATCTGATGAATGAACTCGGATTTGATGATAGCCAGATTTCAAATCGAGTTTAGTAAAAATAGTAGCTCCATGTAGCTCGTCTAACAGCTCGTCCACCACGGGAATAGGAAATTTATCTTTAATCGTATGGGCATTGAGTTGTCGGTAATCCTCACTGAACCTCCATGACTTATCATGCTTGCGGACTAGTAATACCGGTGAAGAAAAAAGAGACCTAGTGGGCTGAATAATACCCTGTGTTAACATCTGCTGACACTGCCTTTCAATCTCATCCTTCTGTAAGTGAGGGTAATGATACAGATGCACCACTACCAGCTCGGTACCCATTTTCAAACGGATACGGTGATCACAGTGCCTAAGTGGCGATAAGGCAGTAGGGTTTTGAAAGATATCTTCAAATTCTGTAAGTAGGTGAGATAACTTACATGTGTTTGTGGATTGGACCTGGGCAACTTGTAGTGCGCAGGTGAGTGGTGCTTGTGTGCCATGCAATATAATCTGATGTTGGTCCTCTATAAAAGACATGGTCAGAGCTTGGAAATCCCATAGTATTGGTCCCAACAATTGTAGCCATTTAATTCCTTGCACCAATTCGAATCCTGATAGTGGAATCACCAAAAAATCTGCAACAAATTCATATCCCTCAATATCAAAGTGTGTGGCTGGTGATATGCCTACACTAGTAATTTTAGCCCCATTGGCTACTGATACAGAAAGACCAGTCTGTTGCTGTACTACTAACCCAAGTTGTTCTGCCGCCTGCTAACTGATGAAATTATGTGTACTACCCGAGTCAACTAAAGCCAGTAACTGTAAATAATGTAATTGGGCTTTAACCTGCATTGTGCTTGCACTGTGTAGACCAGTCATAGCATGAAGGGAAATCTCTGGACCTTCTTGGTCAGTTTCCACAATTTCTTCCTCTGGTGGTATTTCTTCTCCATCCTCCCACAGACATATACTGAATAATTGCTTACAGTGGTGACCAATGAATACTGTTCATCACAGTTAAAACAGAGGCCCTTGGCCTTTCTCTGGTCCATTTCCTGTCTAGTAAGTTTTTTGAAGTAAGGAGCAGGTGGAGCCGAATTAGAGATGTCTGGGCATGGGGCTGCACTGTCTCTAAATCTTGGAGGTCCATAGGAAGGGTTTGGCGCAGAGGTATTGTGCCTCCTTGGCCAAATTGGTTTTCTGACCAGTGACTCCTTTAAAACATGCTGCTTGTGCTCAATTGCCCTGGCTAAATTCATAGCGTGGTCTAAATCTGTAGGAGCATGTAATTCAACTTCTAAACGCAGAGCTTCTGTCAAACCAGCAGTAAAAATATGAACATACTGTGTGTAGCTAACAAACTGTTTTGCTTTGGATAACTTTCCTGGAAGGTCTTTTGGTACACCTCTAGTGTTCCCGTTTGTTTGTAATTGATTAATTCTCCCAATGGATTGCTACTAGCTAGAGGACCAAATCTCATCATGCAAAACTGTCTAAAAGTTGCCCAATCCTGAACCACTTGGTCATTTCGGAATTGGTGGTACCATAGAAGCTCTTCATCGAGCATGTGGTAGGCGACCAAATACACTTTCTCATCCGCAGGTGTTTTTTTATGATAAAAGTACTGATCACACTTGGCTAACCAAATCAAAGGGTCCTTAGACCCATCATATGTAGGAAAGTCAAGTTTTAAATACCTGGGCACAGTGTTTGGTCCTTGAACGGCAGGCCCCAGATGGGGATGGTGTTGACGCATTGGTGGTTGTGGGGAAGGTGGTGGGTGGAATGGATGGTGGTTGGCCGATGGAGAGTAGGCAGCTGGTGGTTGGGCTCGTGTATCATGGTCCTCTTGTCGCCAGAGGAGAGCTTGGATGGCAGCATCCATAGATTTTATTGCCTCACGCAAATCAGAGGTTGTTTGACGCACCTCTTCCAGGGCATGAGCCTGGTTATCTGTCCTCTGCCTAGTATCTTCCACTAACTGTCTCAAATCGTCAGGGGAAGAGGAATCCCCAAGGGTGGACCTGTCTGATACCATTATGTTAGGTTCTTCCCTTGCCATGGATCGAGTCACCCTTCTTTCCTCTCTTCCCTCCATGGATGATCTTGACGCTGGAAGAGAATTCTTGTTTCTTGAACGAGTAATGGTGGAACTCAATTAGAACGAAGGAGCTTTGGAGGAAGCTCAACCTTGGACCTCAAAGGGAGAAATCTGACCTAGACCTCTGAAGGAGAATCTGACCTGTAAAATATAATTTTCTCAATACTTGCCTCTCTTTTCCTTCACGTCCCCCTAAATAGGGTTGAGGACGAAAATACAAAGATGACTCATAGGTCAAGTGGTTCACGCCACATTACACTGAACAAACCCAAAGTAAACCAAACCAAAAAAAGTAAATGTTATGGATTCATTAGGGGTTTATTCACAATTTCTATTCATTAAGGGTTTATTTGTAATTTGTTGAACATTAGGGGTTTATTTGTAATTTGTTGAACTTGTGGCCTTTGGCATGTTTTCCCTAACTTCCTATATAGGGACGTGAGATGAATGAAGAGGGTAAGTATTGAGAAAATTATATTTTACAGGTCTGATTCTCCCTCAGAGGTCAAGGTCAGATTCTCCCTTTGAGGTCCAAGGTTGAGCTTCCTCCAAAGATCATTCTAATTGAGTTCCACCATTACTCGTTCAAGAAACAGGAATTCTCTTCCAACGTCAAGATCATCCATGGAGGGAAGAGAGGAAAGAAGGGTGACTCGATCCATGGCAAGGGAAGAACCTAACATCTTGGTATCAGACAGGTCCACCCTTGGGGATTCCTCTTCCCCAAATGATTTGCATAAACTGATTGAGGAAAGTTGTCAAAGGATAGAAGCTCAAAATCAATCCATTGACGAGGTTTGTCAGACCACTGTTGACCTGCGTTCGGCCATGGCAACCATGGATGCATCAATCCAGCTCCTTCTCCGACGACAGGAGGACAGTGGACTTCGAGCATCGCCACCTGGAAGCTACAATCCTCCGGCCGACCACCACCATCACCACCCGCCACCACCACCACCACAACTGCGCCACCCACATCCCACAATGGGACCTCATGCATATGCCCCTAATTCGGTGCCCCGTTATACACGACCTGCCGAACCCTTCCCTCCCCATCCACCCCCAGCTCCACCAGCGCAGACCACCGGCGACGATTCATCTCCTCACAAGGAGCTTCTTCGTCAATTTGCTCTTCAACTTGATGCACAAATGGCTCGGATTTGTGCTAAGGTCTCTAGTGCCGCAGCAAAGAAATCAGAGAAATCCGTAGCGCACGACCTCAAAGAGCCCTCTGTCTCTCCCGCGATGGTGAAGTCCGAAATTGGGGACTTACCATGTCCAAAATCGGAAGGATACCCTGCAAACCCATCATCGACACAAATGGAAGAGGGTTTGCAGGCCACCCCTCCCCCTCTGGCCGCTCTAAGTCTTCCCCCTCCGACGCCACCGGATATCCGAGAGCTCCTTGTCTCAAAAAACCTCCCCGAACTTCCAAAATCCGACGGCGAGATGACCTCCAAACCGAAGCCCTCCTCTGCCGTCGTAGCGTAACGACACCTGTTCGTCGAGAAGCAGAAATGCTATCAATTTTTGGCCACTCCTCTATGTTGATCGCCGTCCACAACGTCTCCAGCTTGACGGGCTAGAAGCTGGCTCGGGGTATAAAAATTCCAGACAACCACCATTGACGCACTATGATTGCTGTCCTTCTACAAACCGACAACAACCCAAACCTCGAGATTTCGATTTCGAAGTTGAAATCGTGGCCCTGGCAGCAGTAGTAAGGTTTCACCCAGCGGATTTCAAATTGAAACTGCTTCCACAAGCATCTGATAACGACACTGTTGCGGATTTCATCTCGAATGTTTTTCCCAAGGTCCAAAGAGTCTATTACAGGCTCTTCCCATTGGGTTTTGAACGTTCGGTCTTCGGGGGCCCTTATTTGGTTCACCTGGATTTCCAATTTGGGGATAATCCTCGTGCCTTCCACATATTTTCTGAAATGGCCGGTCGAAATGAGAATGTTGGGCAAGCCATGCTTCTCGCATTCAGCCACAACCGGAACGCCGGGGAAACTTGGGTTGTGCGAGAAATGGTAACCATCAAAACTGTTAAGGCTAGACAGGTCTTCCGCAACCGTGGAAATCCTACAGTTGAGGTAGATATCATTTGCAGCAATGGGACTTTTTCTAGGGCTGCCGTATATCTGAACCTTAGCAAAGTAGACAGGTCTTCTATAGGTATATCTGAACCTCTAAAACTGAAGGATGGGGGATCTGACTATCTTGGCAAAGGTGTTCTTAACGTTGTTGAGAATGTCAATGCAATAATTGGGCATGCCTTGATTGAAAAGGATCCAACTGAGCAGACTAAGATTGATAACTTCCGGGTCCAAGTACTTGATGGAACAGTTAATGAATGGGATTGGTGCAAACCAAAGCTTGGTGCTACTGCCATTCTCGCAGTTTCTCTTGCCATCTGCAAAACAGGAGCTAGTGTGAAGTATCTACCTCTATACCAGCACAGTGCCAACCTGACTGGGCACAAGACCTTAGTGCTACCGGTACCTGCTTTCAATGAGCTCAATGGAGGATCTCCTGTTGGCAGCGAACTTGCACTGCAGAAGTTTATGATCCTTCCTGTCAGGGCCTCCTCATTCAAGGAAGCCATGCAAATGGGAGTCGAAGTGTATCACCATTTGAAGGCTGTAATTAGGAACAACTATGGCCATGCCGTCACATCAGTTCATGGTTCTGAAACTAATGTGGGAAATGCAATAATCAATATGTACTCTAAATGTCGAGCAATATATGCATCTGATAGAGCTTTTGCAACCATGTATAGGAGTGATGAAGTCTTGTGGAGTACTATAATTGGAGCTTATGAGCAGAATGGGCTTGGATTTGAAACTTTCAGAAGATGTAGGGAAATGGCAGTGGCTGAATTTGGTCCAACTCAATTCTTTTTTGCCTCTTGTATTTCTACTTGTTTTGGCTTAGCAGCTTTAGATGTTGGAAGGCAGTTTCATTCTTTGATGATTAAAGCTGGTTTTGTTGGAGATGTCTATGTTGGAAGCTCGGTTGTTGACATGTATGCTAAAGGACTGACGCAGCATGGAAGAGCAGACAACGCAATTCAAATATTCAACGAGTTGGCGAAAACGAAGACAGATCCTAACAAAACAACCTTCATCTATTTGTTCACAGCCTGTAGTCATGTGGGCCTTCTAGAGGAGAGCATGTTCTTCTTTGATATGTTGTGCAACAACTATAAGATGGAGCCAGAATCTGAACCTTACTGCTGCTTGGTTGATGTTCTTGGGCGAGTTGGAAAACTATGATACATATAAATTCATTGCTGGCTGCCTCTACAATGCGGGTGTTTCAGTATGGAGAACGTTACTAAGTGCTTGTTGGAAGTATAAGAATGTAAGTATAGGAAAGGAATTAGCAAACAGAGTGATGCAGTTAGAGCCCGATGTTCATTCTTCTTACGTTCTTCTGTCAAATCTCTACTCAGAAGCTGGTTTATGGAAAGAATCTTTGGAAATCAGGAAGAACATGGCAAAGATTGGAGTAACAAAGGATCCTGGAAGTAGCTGGGTGATTATAAATGATCAATTGCATAAATTTTCAATAGGAGAATTTTTACATCCTGTAAGGCCTTAACTAAGGCACCTGTGAGACAGGTTATTGTTGTTTCTTCTCCCTTTGTTGTTCCTATGCCAACAACGTGTCCCAAGGATACAATCATGGATGAGACTTGCTGGTCAGACAAATATACTGCAGAACAACTGGGAACTGGTACGGCCTTGCAAAAACAGCAGCTGCAAGTTAAGCTTTGGAGTATGGACAGAAACACAACATCCGGCGCATAACTTGTTATGCCCAATTTCGGATCTGCCACCATGCGGATTCTTCAGCGTTGGTTGGAAGGGATACGGGAAGGAAGAAGATGGAAGCTCGTAGGTCACGGGGGACCATTTGTACCTGTAAGGGTACATGGCGAGGGGCAGCGGAGACGAAGAAGATGGAGTGAGCTTGTGAAGGGAAGCTCGCCCTGGATCTCTGCTAGAAGGGAGAATCCTACCTTGCTATGCTAACAACTAATTGGATTAATGCCTCCCTTCTCATTCATCTTATGCCCTTATATAGGGAATTAGTGAAAACATGCCAAAGGCCATAAGTTCTACAAATTACAAATAAACCCCTAATGTTCAACAAATTACAATTAAACCCCTAATGAATAGAAATTGCAAATAAACCCCTAATGATGAATAGAAATTGCAAATAAACCCCTAATGAGTCCATAACATTACTCCCCTCCTGGATAATGAGCTTGTCCTCAAGCTCAATGTAGAATTGCCTGTTCGTACAAAAATAGAGCAACCTAGCAGAGGAGCAAATTATTATTATTATTATTAAACTTGCTCCCTAATCTCCTTTGTTAGCTTGTTGTAATGTTCCCAATCAGCCTTAGCAAATCGGTCTCGGCCAACAACTATTCTCCGGATTTTTTTTTTTTTTTTTTTTGTGTACTCCTGTCTGTATCTTGAATAAAACAAGACTGCTTCCATTCATGGTTGGGTGCAACACAGCCCCAGAATAAGAGTTGGGCAGACAGACACAACGTCAAGTTTATTCTGCGGTCCATACTCCAAAGCGTCACTTTTTGGTGCTGGTGTTGCAAGGTAGTGCCAGTTCCCAGTTGATCTGCAGTATACTTTGGCTGACCAGCAAGTCTCATCCATGATTGTATCTTGTGGCCAAGTTGGTGTCATAGCAACAGCAAAGGCAGAAGAAATAACAATAACCTGTGTCATGTTTGCCTCAGTTGATGTCGTAAGTACATTGAGGGTACCAGTCACAGCAGGCTCAAGTAAGTCAATCTCTGGATTGGGGACACTATCCGAAGGGTAAAGACTTAACATGTCAAATAGCTCTTTTGTTCTTGGAGGAGAAGAATCCCCAGTAAGAAACTCATGAACAATACCAGCCATCACAATTGAACGACAACCGGGTTCCTTCAATACCCCCTTCTCAAACAGTAATCTCCTAAGTATTCCAACATCATTCCATTGGTTTGCTGAGGCATAGACCCTGGACAGAATCACATAGATTCCACGAGAAAATCCACCATCCAACTCTAGAATTTGTTGAGCCAGTAATTTGCTGATCTCAACTCCAGCCTTTCTCTTACAATAAGCACTAAGAAAGCTTCTCCAAATCACCACATCTGGTCTAATGGGCATAGCAGACACAACATCTATGGCTTCTTCCACTGAGCCAGCACACACAAGAAGATTAACAACACATCCGTAGTGCTCAATTTGGGGTACAATTTTGTATTCTGATACCGTTAAATCAAAGTACCTACGACCCACACCAACCAAACCTCTGAGGCGACATGCAGTTAGAACACCAACGAATGAGATCGAGTAAGGCTTTACCTGTCCTGTTATGCACATTTGAGAGAAGGTGTTTAATGCCTCTGGGACATATCCATGCATTGCGAACCCAAAAATCATGGAGTTCCAGGAAGTTACGTTCTGCTCTGGCATTTCATCAAACAGATGCCACGCAAACCTGACGAACCCACCGGGGCCATACATATCTATGAGCGAGTTGTTCATCAAAACATCGCCAGCGACACCTTTTTCGCACTGCCTCATCACATATAGATGAGACCAATTTCCCAAGGAAATAGAACCAAGTCCAAATTCATCAAAAAAAAATTTGACGGGGCACCGAGCTAACGCCCGCTGCTGCTGGCATTGTAAGATGACCATTATTTCTGAAAGAGGAATGAATCGCGGTGGCGTTGCCGGCCAGGCACTAACCTCACGTTGAGTGGTTAATTCGGTGGCACGCTCCACTGGTAGAAAGTGTGGAACGGGATGTGAATACCTGAATGTGTGTCGTGCAACCATGATTTCAGCTTCCACTAGGGTGACGATTTCGACTGCGAAATTGAAATCTCTGGGTTTTGGTGGTTGTCGATTTGTATAAGCCGTCAATAGAGCTTGTCTAGTATGGCCATTCCCCTTGCGAATTTCTAGCTTGGCTTGAGGCCGACGACGAACATCATGAAGGATTGGCAGATTTTGCGAAATTTTCTGTTGGACGACGGATAGGTGTTGTGGGTCTGCTAGAGCAGAGTATGTCGTCGGATTTGAGGTTGCCCCGCCATCGGATACCGGACTTGCGGAAGGCTTTTCCATGATAGGTAGCTGCCTGATTTCTGACGGCTGCTGTGCGGGAGAAGGGTTCGACGGAAAACCCCCTATCGTGTTTGCCGATGAAGGCTGTGCGAAGGGTCCTCCCGATTGCAAAGGTGGTGTTGGCGATTGAATTGCAGCAAGCTGGCGGATGACGGTTTGGAGAGAGGATTCCAGAGTGTGCAATGTATTATGGATGTTAGTAATTTCAGCACTTTGAAGAGTGGATCTTTGTTGAAGATCCGAAAGCACTTGACGTATGTCCTCTGGAAAAGAAGAGTCGCCGAGGGTGGACTGCTCTGATACCAAGTTGTTATGCCCAATTTCGGATCTGCCACCATGCGGATTCTTCAGCGTTGGTTGGAAGGGATACGGGAAGGAAGAAGATGGAAGCTCGTAGGTCACGGGGGACCATTTGTACCTGTAAGGGTACATGGCGAGGGGCAACGGAGACGAAGAAGATGGAGTGAGCTTGTGAAGGGAAGCTCGCCCTGGATCTCTGCTAGAAGGGAGAATCCTACCTTGCTATGCTAACAACTAATTGGATTAATGCCTCCCTTCTCATTCATCTTATGCCCTTATATAGGGAATTAGTGAAAACATGCCAAAGGCCATAAGTTCTACAAATTACAAATAAACCCCTAATGTTCAACAAATTATAATTAAACCCCTAATGAATAGAAATTGCAAATAAACCCCTAATGATGAATAGAAATTGCAAATAAACCCCTAATGAGTCCATAACATAACTGTTGTCCGAGATGTCGCTGAAGCTCTTCTACTTATCTATGCAATATCAGATGCATCTAGGAGATCCATATGTGGCCCCCCTGCAATACGGGCACATGCTTAAGTCGAAAAAAAAAAAAAATTGCTCCTCTGCTAGGTTGCTTTACTTTTGTACGGACATGTCATTTTACATTCGAGCTTGAGGGCAAGCTCGTTCTCGAGGAGGGGAGTAATGTTATGGATTCATTAGGGGTTTATTCGCAATTTCTATTCATTAGGGGTTTATTTGTAATTTTTTGAATATTAGAGGTTTATTTGTAATTTGTTGAACATTAGGGGTTTATTTGTAATTTGTTGAACTTGTGGCCTTTGGCATGTTTTCCCTAACTCCCTATATAAGGACGTGAGATGAATGAAGAGGGTAAGTATTGAGAAAATTATATTTTACAGGTCTGATTCTCCCTCAGAGGTCAAGGTCGGATTTTCCTTTGAGGTCCAAGGTTGAGCTTCCTCCAAAGCTCCTTCATTCTAATTGAGTTCCACCATTACTCGTTCAAGAAACAGGAATTCTTTCCAACATCAAGATCATCCATGGAAGGAAGAGAGGAAAGAAGGGTGACTCGATCCATGGCAAGGGAAGAACCTAACAGTAAACCAAACCGAATTGAAATTACATGAAAAGTAAATTGACATAATTTAATTCTTATGCCTATTGATAACTCGTGATGCTATGGAGTCCATAACACTCCTCTTGTTGGGAAATCATCACAGAAACAGAGCAAGGACAACCTCCTAAGCTAGGCCTTCAAATCCTAGCACGAGCTGCATCAAATCAGGGTTGAAACCTTGATTTACATGAGCAAGAACAGGTATTCTTCCATTATCTCTCCACCTGAATTAATTCCATTCTAGCTATAACTTTAGCACTAGTATGAGTTCATAAAAAGGGAGACTGATCACTGGTGGAAGATTAGCCAAAGAAGGGATCTTTAACCCTCCTTACTGAGTCCTGCAACTCAGTACCAGTGCTGGATTCACAAATCCCACGCCGTGTTACTCGATGTTAAGCACCTTGGCAAGTGAACTTTCCAGGAGGTCACCCATCCTAGATTTACTCTCACCCAAGCTCGCTTAACTTCGGAGTTTTGAGTCAAGCACCTAGCCAATACTACCCAAAAGACCAGTCTCTTAGGAGTGGAAGACATGGGTACTTAACCCAGGCCCATAACTAGGATGTCCCATAACACTCTTCTCCATGACCCGGGACCGTAACAATCTTGTTCGATTCTTCACCTATTCAACATTTTTTTTATTGACTGCGTCTTCATTGAACTAATTAACACAGTCCATATATACCTCATGCTTCCATACCCCGTTAAGCAACTTGTTCCCTAGATTAACTTGCTCGACCAAGAGATCGATCATTTTGCTATCGCCTTCGAAGGTCCAAATGTCATATGGTCGACCAGTTGTTTATCTTCTTGCAGCCATGTATAATCTAAATCCGAGATGGTCCTCATGGAAAAAACTTTATCAGACAACCTTTACTCGTCACGGAAACACAAACCATAAAAATAGAATACCATGTGGTGGATATATATAACACCCGAATCTCCTCACCACATGGCAAAAACATTCAATAACACTTCAAAAATTCTCAACAACATTCTCAAACATTGCAAAATTAATTAAACTATTTTCACTACTGCATATGCACTAAACAATGAGAAAACACACACATCAAGTCCAAATTCACCAAACACCCCTGGTAGAGCCCCATATAACTTCGTAGTCACTACGAACTATACCTCGTCAGTGGTGGAGGTAGGGTTTCGTTCGTTAATGGACACCCGTGTAGGCGACTCAGCCTTGTTTGAATTGTACTAAAAAACCTTTAATAAAACCGAAACCAAAAACCATCAAACCCTAAAGTCAAACCCTATCACCACTAAACTCTAAACCCTAAACACTAATTCCATAACCTAATACCCTAAACCCTAGACCCCCTAAACCTTAGAAGCCCTAAACCCTAAACCCTACACCATAACTCCATACCCTAAACCCAAAAAACCCTAAAGCTTAAAAACACAATACCCCAAAACCTTAAAAACCCTAAACAATTAAACCCAAAACTTTATCACCTACTAAACTCTAAACCCTAAACACTAATTCCATAACTTAATACCTTAAAAGCCCTAAACCCTAAACCCTAAACCCTACACCCTAATTCCATACCCTAAGCCCAACCCTAATCTCTAAAATACCCTAAATCCTTAACCATAAACCCTAAACCCTAATTATAGGACCCTTAAATATCGAGCACCAAACCCAAAAATAATCCCTAACACGAATCAAGAATTTAGACCTTAAACCCTAACCCTAAATCCCACAATTATGCACAAATAACCCCCAATTAGGCACTGAAAATAAAATTAAATAAAATAAAAAACTAATTAATGAAAAAAATTTAGGGTTTAGTCATACCTTCTAAAATTTGGGGAAAATCGAAGCCGAAGGGTGAAATCGATGCCGAATGGGGAAATTGATGCCTAACCGAAGTTGAAATTAAGCAATCGATGCCCAAATGTCAAAATCGAAGAAAATCAAAATCGAAATGGGGAAATCAAACGAAATCGGAAGGTATTTTGGGGGAAAGGAGAATAGCCAGAGGGAGAAGGGAGTGGGAGGCTGAAAGGGAGAAGAGAGAGAGAAGAGAGAGAAGAAAGGGAGGTCGAGAGGGATAAAAGAGAGAGAGAAGTGAGAGAGAAAAACGAAGAACAAGTCCGAGAGAAGAGAGGGAGGCACGGAGACGAGAGAGGGGGTGCGAGAGAGAGGACGAGTCCAAGAGAAAACCGAGAGACAGAGGCCAGAGACGAGAGGGAGCAGAGACGGAGGCCGGAGACAAGAATCCGAGAGAAGAGAGGCAGCAGGAACGTTGGGGGCGCAGGGAGACGAGAGAGGGAGAACGTGACAGAGGAAGAAAAAAAGGGAAATGAGGACGTGCGAGAGAAGGGGGTGCTAGGAGAGAGAGGGGAAAAGGAAGCGTCGCGCGTCCTTCATCTCAAAGAAGATCAAATATGGCCTTCTTTGAGATGAAGGATTTTAAACTGTGAAGATGAAGGACCGCTTCATCCCCTGCATCCAGATGAAATGTCATCTGCGCTCCACTAATGACTTCAAGTGTTGAAGGGCATCATGCGGTTGAAGATCATCTCGGACTTCAAGTTGACTAACTCCCCTAAGTTAGGAAACATGAATTAATCAGCGCCGAGTTAACCCAGCATAGGTTCTGCCGCAACTCGGACCGAGTTGAATTAGCAACTTTCACGTTACTTTTGTTCCAGACTGAGTCAACTCGGACCAACCCAGTCCGGGTCAACTTGACTCGGGCCGCTTAATTTTTTGCCTCGGTATATGTGCCCAAGTTTTCTACATATTTTGATGTGACTCAGTAAAAAATTTCTTTGGCTGGATTATTATTTTTGAGGAATTGACAGATTATTCCTTGGTCAGCATATTATTTGAAACAGATATTTGCATTGGATTATTTTATGGGTCATTTTACAAGGATTATTTTGGGTTGTGTTAAATGGGCCCAAACCCATTTCAGCTACTGCTATTGTATCTCTTTTGATGAGACATTATTATTGAAGAAGAAGTAGCCTGATACCATTATTTATTTGTTCCCATAAAAAATATTTGTGGTTGGGAGTCCTTGACGGAGGAACTTCATCCCCGTCAAAAGCATCAAAATTATTTGTGGTGGGGAGTCCATGATGGAGGAACTTCATCCCCGTCAAAAATATCAAAATTATTTGTGGTTGGGAGTCAATGACGGAGGAACTTCATCCATGTCAAAAATATCAAAAATATTTGTGGTTGGGAGTCCATGACGGAGGAACTTCATCCCCGTCAAAAATATCAAAATTATTTGTGTTTGGGAGTCCATGATGGAGGAACTTCATCCCCGTCAAAAATATAAAAAATATTTGTGGTTGGAAGTCCATGACTGAGGAACTTATTATTACATTTATGTTACTTCCCCCCATTAATATCATATATTACTCTACTAATTGAGAGTCGTTGTCCTATGGAGGGACACGGTGGTGGAGGTGGATACTTCAGAGCAATGTCTTAGCGGCTAGGAGTGATTTACTTTCACTAATATTATACCAGCTGGGCCTCATGAATGAGAGCACCAACGTGAGGGGGAGTGTTGAAAGATGAAGGCATATTATACAAAAAAATATTTTATACAACATTTGCAGCAAGCTTGGAGTTCATGTTGTTCTCTCACCCCCAGCTTGATGGGGACTGTTGGAAGACAGGGCCCAAGCCCACACGACCAAGGAAGACCAATGCAACCAAGAGATATAGAAGACGGGCTCAAGGACCAAAGATTAAGGAGAAGGCCAATAGGCCCACATACAAGATGGCAAGATGGTAAATAAAGGGTCATCTCATAGAGATGGCATTCATATAATTAAGTTAAAGGTCTAGGGTTAAAACCCTAAACCGTAAACCCTAAGTTTAGGGCTATTATTATAATATAGTAGTTTCATTAATCTATAAATAGAGCTTCAGGGGGGAGCGTTAGGAATAATCAAGTCCATAACCCTTTTTCCTCTAGTTTTCTCCCAATGGGTTTCTCTCCCTTTTTCTCCATGACCTAAATTCATGGAGTCCTGAAAATCAGCATAACTCTCATAGTAAGAAGGCTATTACATAACTCTCATAGTAAGAAGGCTCTTACACAACTCTCATAATAAGAAGGCTCCTACACAACTCTCATAGTAAGAAATCTCACAAAGCCAAAATTAATATGGTGGAGTCTTAGAGGAGTCTCCCAAAAGGAGATCTCATAGAAGAGTGTTATGGGACACCCTGGTTATGGGCCTGGGTTAAGTACCTCTGTCTTCCGCTCCTAACAGACCGGTCTTTTGGGTAGTATTGGCTAGGTGCTTAATATTTGGTATCAGAGCCGACCCTCGGTCGCGAGTTCGATTCCTAGCAACGGTGCAGAGGCTGGATTTAAATACTGGTAGGCCATAGGATAAAAACCCGGGTCGGGCCAGTGTCGTTGTGTCGCGCACAAAGGCTGGATTAAAATACAGGTAGGTTGTAGGATAAAAACCCGGGTTGGGCCTGTGTTGTTGCACCGCCGTGGTCGTCGGCTCGTGAAGGGGGGGTGTGATGTTATGGGACATCCTGGTTATGGGCCTAGGTTAAGTACCTATGTCTTCCGCTCCTAACAGGCTGGTTTTTTGGGTAGTATTGGCTAGGTGCTTAACAAAGATATAAATACCCCACCAAGTCATGAGTAAAGAGAGGCATGAACATTTTTTTGGTATATATTCAAGCCACAAATTTTTATCTTATAAATTCCCTTTCAAAATTTATTTAGAGAGAAAGAGAGTGATCCTACCTTTGAAAACCTTCATCTCTTTCAATCATCCATGCATGCATAATAGTACAAATTCCTTGATCATTATGCAACATGTTATAAAGGAGGTTGTTAGAAATCTCTCAAAGGAGAAGTGTCTCTCCAAGTAAAGTTGTAAATCTTTCTCTTTCTTGTATGTTCTTATGAAAAGGTTAATTTAGAACCTGTTAATCTAGATAGAAAGGCCTAGCAAGAGTTATAATCTAGCAACAATCTCTTGGGGAGATTGGGTTGTATGAAAAAATGTGTATTGAGCTGAAGACAGTCGGAATCTCTTTGTAAATTTCCATCTATTAGAGCATAAAAAAGGATATTTTCCCAAGCAAGGTTTCTTGGGCAGTGAATACCACTAGTGGAACATCGAGAAGAAATTTTTTTTTGTCCCTATGATGTGTGCATGTCTATACTTACATTGAATTGCTTATTTGCATGGTATTTTATTTTAAACAAATAATCTTGAGAAGCTACCTAAGCTAACAATTGGTATCAGAGCAAGCCAAGAACTTAATTGAACTCAACATCTTCTTGATTTTTAAAAACGATAAAGGAGATAAATTGCTCCTTCCTGAAGAACCGCCTGTCAACCGCTATTTAATGGAACAAATTATGGATATTGGAAGGTAAGACTGAAGTTCTTCCTTCAATCCATGGATTGGGACCTTTGGCATGTAACCAAGAATGGACTATTTGAGCCCAAAAAACATGAAAATGTCATCTCCAGTTGCAAAGGAATTTAGTGAACAGGGAAGATAAGGAAAAACTCCAAACAAATTCGAAGGCCATAAATATCTTCTTATGTACCTTAGGACCAAATGAGTTCAATAGGGCCTCCACATGTAAGACCACCAAGGAAATTTGGAAAAAAAACTAGAGGTCACACATGGAGGAACCACTAGAGTAAAAGACTCTAGGATCAACTTTTTGATAGCCCAATATGACAAATTCAAAATGAAACTAGGTGAGTCAATTGCTGAGATGAACTCAAGGTTCACTCATATTATAAATGATTTGAATATCTTAGGAGAAGAAATTTCCTTGTATAGGCAAAATAACAAGCTTCTCAAGGCATTTCATAAGTCATGGGACATGAGGAAGACAACTATTTGTGATGTTGAATTTCTGGAAAAGAGAAAAATTTAATAATTTTGATGTAATCAAAGTACATGAGGCCCTATTTATAGTAGAGGAAAGCAGTAGATTCCAATTATAATTAAACTACCCTTGTAGAAGACTGACATAACTAAAACACCATTAAACTGAGACTCTTTGTTAAACACCTAGCCAATACTATCCAAAAGATCGGCCTGTTAGAAGCGGAAGACATAGGTACTTAACCTAGGCCCATAACCAAGATGACCCATAACATCACAACCCCCCCCCCCCCCCCCCCCTTCGCGAGCCGACGACCACGACTGTGTAACGACACAGGCCCGACCCGGGTTTTATCCTATGGCCTACCTGTATTTTAATTTCAGCCTTTGTGCACTCACAGCGACACTGGCCCGACCCGGGTTTTTATCCCACGGCCTACCAGTATTTAAATCCAGCCTCTACACCGTTGTCGGGAATTGAACTCTCGATCAAGGGTTGGCTCTGATACCAAATGTTAAGCACCTAGCCAATACTACCCAAAAGATCGGCCTGTTAGGAGCGGAAGACATAGGTACTTAACCCATGCCCATAACCAGGATGTCCCATAACAAGCTTCCACAACTCAAATTAGCCATTATTTTCCCATTGGTAAAAATTAGACTATTGATTGATCGAACACTAGGTAAGTGACTGATCGATCAATCGATCATAACGACTAATTTTCTATTAGACAATGACTTATTCATCAGTGGACTGATCGATCAATATGTTATAGTTACTCCAGAAAAGTTAACTAAATTGATCAATGCATGTGACTGATCGATGAATAGAGATTCCTTTTGTTTTTGCAATACAAGTATGATCGATTAGTGTAATTTCATTTGATTGATCATGCTTGAAGTCCCTTATAGGCAAGTTTCTGACTAATCAATCAATCTAGAGGGATGATCAATCATTCAAAGTTAATTCAGCTTGCTTGGACAACTATGATCCATCAATCTCTATGGGATGAATGATCATGCACTACAAATTGAAATAGCCATGTCCTGGATGATCGATCAATAGGATACGGTTCATCGATCGTTCTTTATATTTCTGGCCTGCATAGTTCTAGATGATCGATCATAGTCAGTGACTGATTAATCATTCCAATGCCAAATAAAAATGTATATATTTATAAATCATGGGAATTTCTCTCTAAGTGCTTTAACTTGTTTCTAAATTATATGCATGATGATTTTAAACATGTTTATATGCAATTTAATATCCAAAAGATCCGATCTTCACAAGTACTTAAGGAATACAAGTTAAAATACTCTCTTACATAAATTGACTGAGTTTAACTATTTGTCTATTGAAGCTTGAACTTCAATCTTCATGTTGACTTCTTCCTTATAGGTGCGTCATCAAGAGATGTTCTTCATTTTGTGCTTGAGGTCTTCATTTAGCTTTGAAGCTTTAGACCTTGAGATGCTCGTGAAACTTAAGTATCTGAAATACTAGATTTGCAAGTAACTAGCTCAATTAAGTTTTGTTATCATCAAAAGATGTGAGTGTCGACGTAAGGTAAAAAATCTCTCCCTTTTTTTATGATGACAAAACCTAACTTAGAAAAAAAAAAAAAAGTAACACTTCCCCAAGGGTTGAAGTTAAGTGAATATGCAATTATATCATACGCTCCCCCTTAATTTGTGCATAGTTTACTTTAATCCTTTTAAGCGCAATTGCATGAGTGCTAGGTCATTTTGATCCAAGTTCCCTTAATTTTTTTATCCCCCTTTTTGCCATACTAAAAAACATAGTAAAATTGAATGCATAGTATTATACAAAAAGTGGCTCAATGGCCATGTCATTAGATATGTTCAAATGATTAAAAAATGTGTAGTAGTATAAAATGAAAAACATACATAAAAATCATGTACACTAGGAGTCAAAAGATGGGTGGATCCTATGGTGAACTATGTTGAAGGCAGGAGTCAGCTAAGGATGAGGTCAAACTACTGCTTGATCCTCTGTAGTTGTGATGTCACCTCGTCGAAATGGGACATAATTTCTACCTTAGTAGCTCGAACATCATCAATGGCTTCCTCAATAGTAGCAAACATATCAGTAGATGATGAAGCACCCTTTTATGTTCTTCTCCTCTTCATGAATTCGTAATTTTTCGCGGGAGGCTCTGGGCTCTTTTTCGTCTTTGGAAGCAGCTTGTTGTGGGGTTGTCTCCTTTGGTATCTTATCTTTGTGAATCCATTGTCCACACGACTTAGCAAACCCAAATTTTCCAACTTTGACTTCTCCAAGGACATCTTCCATTTCATGTCCACTGATAACTCATCTGAGAGGTCTATGCCACTATGGAGAAGGATCGTAGTAACCTTTTGTGTGAATGATTGATTGTCCGCCTTCGAGTTAATAGCTATATCGGTCATCCTACTGGCAATGAAATATCCATAATCTAGAGGGACCTTCTGGAAGATAGCCATCAACCAAAAAATGTCGAACAATCAAGTAATTTTAATTTTTTTCACTATATTAAGTAATTAGTAGTGGACGAATATCTTTTTATCAAACAATAATATTTTATTTTTATTTTTTTTATAGGTGGAGATTTTGCTCATGCGAACGGGGACTTCTTATATTCTTTTCTAGCACGAAGAGAAAGAGCTAGAGTTTATAAATTTATATTGGATGTATATTTTTTATTTGGGTGTTTTTAATTTTGTTCTTAATTATTAAATAAGGTTTATGCATAATATTATGTAGTGTTTATTATCAATTTTATGTAGTTTATAGACAATTTTATGTAGGTCAATTTACAGAGGTTGTGCCCAATTTTATGTAAAATGTATGCAGAATTTTATATACAGTTTATTTAACATGTATTTTATGAAAAGTTTAAAATGTAGGTTGGAGTTCAAACTCGGCTCAAGCGATTATGGTCCCTAGCCATGGATCAAGTAACTCGGTGTGGGATTGGTGAATCCAGCACTGTAATAGGTTGTTCTCAGTAAGGGTTGAGAAACCCTTGCTGCTCTCGGACAGGAGAGGGATTGGCCTGGCTGCTCACTGCTGGATTAGATTAGGACCCTTATTAGTTCTTGCTGCTCCTCACGGCTGAGAGGGGTTAGGGACCCGTAACCCTGCTGCTCGCTGGAATAGTGGTTAAAGCACCTCTATTTGGGGTTGCCCTTGGTATAGGGCTGAGAAGCCCCAAACTTTTCTCAGAAAGAGAAGAAGAAACCCTTTCTTACTGTTGTGGACGAATGAGAGGCTATAGCCTCTAGTTGTGCTCAAAAAATGGGAACTAACTCCCTCCTTGTTTTCGGTAAGATCAAGATAAAACATAAATCAAGAGAGAGAAGAAAAATCAAGTTCAAGAGAGAACATGTACCTGGAGTTCGTCAAGGACACCTCCCAAACCCTGTTTAATCTAATTCAATGTTTGCCTTTCTTCCATTCCTTTACCCTCTAAATAGGGTTTGACGTCATTAGAGTTTAAGGCTAAAACTAACAATTTTCCCCCTACGGCATTACCTTACATACTTAATGAAAAACTATACTTAAAAGAAATATAAAATATGAAAGTAAAAGTAATGAACTCAGTGAGTCATTGACGCCTCCTTTGGGTGACTCGAGAGTCCTCAACATCTAACCACCCCCCCCCCCCCCCCCCCCCCCCCCACCACCCTTGGGGAAAGATCTTGTCCTCAAGCTTGTAAGTTGGGTAGACCTGTTTGAAGTTGGTCAGTTGTTCCCATGTAGCAGCTACTTGTTCGGTGTCCTTTCAATGGACTAGAAGCTCCCACTGGTCATTAATATGGTGGGCATGCAATACCTTAGCTGGAGTAAGAATAACCTGCCCATTGTCCATCGAAGGAGGTGACGGGGTTGAAGTAGGAGGTGGACGTTGAAAGGGTTTACGTAAGGACACTATGGGGCACCAAGTTGATAGGTGACTAGCCTGACACTCGAATAATAGAGAAAGGCCCAAAGTACTTTGGAGAAAGTCTATGACGGTGTTGGCCAACTATTGATTGTTGGCGGTAAGGTTGGAGTCATAACCATACATAGTCTCCTTCCTTGTATGCGATATCCCGGTGTCCCTTGTCATAGAAGTCCTTCATACGAATTTGTGCTTTGAGGAGGCAAGCCAAAATATTACCTAGTCCCGTTCAATGAGTGTTTGATCAATAGAGTTCACTTGGGTGAAACCCGGAGTGTAAGAGAGAATCCGAGGAGGATCTCTTCCATATATAACGCTGAAGGGAGAAGACTGTAATGCGGTGTGGAAGGAAGTGTTGTAACAATATTCAGACCACGATAGCCATTTAACCCAATTTTTAGGACGATCACCCACTAGACATCGGTAATACAATTCCACGGTGCGGTTAATTACCTCTGTTTGGTCTTCTGTTTGAGGATGATTGGATGAGGAGAATTTCAACTTGGTGCCGCATAGACAAAAATTTTCCTGCCAAAAAGTGCTGGTAAAGACCGCCTCACAATCACTGACAATAAATTCGGGAAAGTCATGTAAACGAACAATATGCTCGAGAAATATGTGTGTCACTCTGGATGTTGTATATGGGTGTGCCATGGGAATAAAGAAAGCATACTTGGAGAACCTATCCACCACCACAAATAATACCGATTTTCTGGAAGATTGTGGAAGACCTTCGACGAAATCCATAAAAATATCGGCCCACACTTGTGTAGAAAGTGCAAGAGGCTACGGAAGACCCGATGGACTTAAGTGTTCGTCCTTGTTACATTGACACACCAGAGTGGATGTTACATATACTGCAATGGAGGTCTTCATAGCCTGCCTATAGAAATTCGCTCAAATGCGATGCAGTGTTTTTTTTATGCCTTCATGAGTGTTGTCATGGTATGTAGAGATGATGGTTGAAACTAACTTTGAAGTGTGTGGTACATATAATTGTAATTTTTAGTAAATAAGAGAATCCTGAATGGCCCATCTAGAGTCCAGTGCCCCCTCTATAATTTGCTTGTGTATATTGAAAAGAATCATATTGTTGGCATTTTCCTCCTTTACCAAGTCTAATAGAATAAAAAGAGGATGGCTGATAGCATAGAGAAGCGGCGGAGTCTTCCAAACATTGTGACAAGGCATCGGCCGCCTTGTTTAACCGCCCAACATTGTATTCTACTGTAAAGTCGAATCCCATCAATTTACTGATCCAGTGTTGTTGAGGAGAAGTCGTGAGTCACTACTCCAGCAAATATTTAAGACTGTAAGGATCAGAGAGAATGAGAAAGGCATGGTCCCCTAAGTACTTTCTCCAATGTTGGACAACTTTTGCCAACCCGATTAACTCACGTTCATATACAGGCAATTTGTGATGTCGTACTGCCAACTGTCTGTTGAAATATGCAATAGGGTGAAATTGTTGCTGTAAAATGGACCCAATGCCCCCACTTGATGCGTCACACTCGATCTCAAATAAATCATCAAAATTCGGCAGTTGCAAAATTGGTGTGAATGCAAGATCTGATTTGAGATATGAGAAGGACTGTGATGCCTGATCATTCCAAATAAAAAAAAATTTCTTGAGGAGATTTGTCAGTGGTGCTGCTAACAATCCATAATTCTTGATAAATTTTCTATAATATCCTGCCAATCCCAAATCAGAGGTATTCATAGGTTGCGGCCAATCAACAATGGCGTGAATTTTCTCAGAATCAACCGTGACCCCATCATGGGAAATAATATAGCAGAGATGTCGCAAATAAGAATTTAGATTTCTTTAAATATAATTGATGTGCACATAACAATTGAAATACCAATCTTAAATGATCTAAATGTTGAGTTCTGCAATGGCTGTAAATGAGTATGTCATCAAAGAAAAAAAGTACAAATTTGGGGAGATAGTTGTTGAATACCTTGTTCATTAACACCTGGAATGTGGAGGGAGCGTTGGATAACCCAAATGGCATGACCACAAATTCAAAATGGCCGTGATGAATATGGAAGGCAATTTCCTCGATGTCATCTGGATGCATACGAACTAGATGATATCTGGAGCGTAAGTCCAATCTGGTGAATATATATGACCCATGTAATTCATCTAGAAGCTCCTCCACCACAGGAATAGGGAACTTGTTTTTCACAGTTTGTGCATTTAAATCCCGATAATCGACACAAAATCGCCATGTACCATCATGTTTCTGTTAGGTTCTTCCCGAGCCATGGATCGAGTCACCCTTTTTTCCTCTCTTCCCTCCATATTGAACCTTGACGCTGGAAGAGGATTCTTGTTTCTTGTACGTGGAATGATGGAAATAGGAATGGAATGATTGTGCTTTGAAGGAAGCTCGACCTAGACCTCTGAGGGAGAATCTGACCTGTTTAATTCTAATTTCTCAATACTTACTTTCCTTCACCTTGACCCCATAAATAGGGTTGAGGACGAAAATACAAAATAGACCCATGGGTCAATTGGTTCATGCCATATTACATCGAAACCAAACCAAACCAAACCAAACCAAATGGAATTACATTAAAAGTACATTGACATAATTTAATTCCTATGCCTGTGGATAAGTCGTGATGCTATGGAGTCCATAACATCACCCCCCCTCCTTGAGAAAGAGCTTGTCCTCAAGCTCGAAGTAGGGGTAGAGGGTTCGGAACACAGCTAATGGCTCCCATGTCATGTCACTGGGATCAACATCCAGTGATCAGCATCAGCCCATTGCACTAGGATCTCCCAATCACCCTGAATGCGGCGAGCCTGTAACACCTGTGCTGGAGTAGAAAGGACACGTCCCTCATGTAGTGGGGGCAGAGGTGTGTGCAGCAAGGGAGAGTCACCTTGGAAGGTCTTCAGTTGGGATACGTGAAACACATTGTGAATCCTGGCCTCTGGCGGAAGCTACAAGCAGTAGGCAACTGTACCATTGCGGTCCATTACCTGAAAGGGACCATAATACTTCGGAGAGAGCTTGTGGTTTTTGGAGGCTGTCAGTGACAGCTGCTTGTACTGTTGGAGACGTAGCCATACATAATCTCCTGGAGAAAAGAAGACTTCTAGGTGCTTCTTATCATAATAAAACTTCATAGTATTCTCGGCCTCTTGGAGATGAGTGCGCACCTTAGTGAGCAAGGTGTCTCTTTCTGCTAATGCTTGGTCCAAAGTGGCGACCTTGGAGTTGTTGCGGTCCCAGATCTGACATGTGGATTCTTTGGGAGGATCTGAGATCTGCCATGGGTTATGGGTCTTCCAAGCATTACCGTAGGGATAGTAGGAAGACATGGGGAAGACGAAGATCAATGGAGGATGGAAGAATACGTGGGTTTTTTAGGAAAACCCTAACCTCTTTCTCACCTCTGTACGCTAAATTTAACCTAATTCTTAATACTTCAATACTTTCCTTTCTCATTACTCATACCGCTTAAATAGGGTTCACCCTGTTAGGCTTTAAGATAAATTATTAAAAAAATACCCCTATAAATAAAATATTCCAAAAATACCCCTGTGGCCTAAAACTGAAATAAATAAAGTAAATTAAAGAAAACAACTAAAATAATAATGTTATTGCATGCATAACATTATACCCCCCTTGGAAGATGAGCTTGTCATCAAGCTCGGAAGTAGTGTCTGTATGCCGACATCTCCACCGGTGTCAAAGTAGCATCCGCGATAACTAGCCCACCCCCCCCCCCCCCCCTTTTTTTGGCCTGGTCCGAGTTAACCTGTGTTGACTCCGGTCACCCCGATCCAGCACGTGACTCAGCTTCGTGCACAGATGAAATTTTCCTAACTGAAAAAAATTTGAATCAGCATCATCTTCTTCCTTCAGCGGAAATTTCGTCGATGGTTATCGGAAATTGGAATCCTACCGAATCATCTTGCCAATCCCAACGATAGCGGCCGTCGGTAAGTGAAAAAACCTTGTCGATAGCTGCTCCTTCCCTCAGGGCACCGACGAAGGCGGGCGACGGTCATCTTACGTCCACACGGCTTCGAACAGGGCAGAAATTTCGCCGGAGGATCTTCGGAAATTGGGACCCTGCCATATCCTCCTGTCGATCCCAAACATAGCGGCCGTCGGTAAGTGCGGGAACCTTGTCAACAATTGTTCCTTTCCTCAGGGCACCGATGAAGGTGGGCGACGGTCGTCTTCCATCCACACGGCCCCGAACAGGGGGGAACGCTATTTTCTCCACATCTGATGGATGAACTCGGATTTGATGGTAGCCAGATTTCAAATCGAGCTTGGTTAACATAATAGCACCATGTAACTCATCTAGCAACTCGTCCACCACTGGGATGGGAAATTTATCTTTAATGGTATGCGCATTGAGTTGCCTTTAATCCACACAAAACCTCCATGACTTATCATGCTTGTGGACCAGTAATACCGGTGTGGAAAAAGGAGACCTGTTTGGCTGAATAATACACTGGGCTAGCATCTTCTGGCACTGCCTTTCAATCTCATTCTTCTGTAAGTGGGGGTAATGATAAGGACACACCACTACAGGTTTAGTGCCCATTTTCAAATGGATACGGTGATCACAGTGCCTAATTGGCGGTAGAGCAAGTTCTTGAAAGATATCCTCAAAGTTTGTAAGTAATTGAGATAACTTACAGTTGGCCATGTTATGGACCTGAACAACCTGAAGTGCGTAGGGCTCTAGTGATTGGGTGCCATGCAATGTAATCTGACGGTGGTCCTCTGTAAAGGTCATGGTCAGAGCCTGAAAATCCCATAATATTGGCCCCAACAGTTGTAGCCATTTAATTCCCAGTACCAAATCAAAGCTAGATAGTGGAATCACTTGGAAATCTGAAATTAATGCGTGTCCCTCAATATCAAAGTGTGTGACTAGAGAGATGCCCACACTGGTAATTTTAACCCCATTGGCTACTGATACAGAAAGGCCAGTCTAGTGCTGGACTACTAACCCAAGTTGTTCTGCCGCTGGCTGATTGATGAAATTATGTGTACTGCCAGAGTCAACTAAAGCAAGTAATTGTAGATGATGTAACTGTGCTTTAACCTGCATGGTACTAGAGCTACGCAAACCAATCATGGCATGAAGGGAAATCTTCAGACCCTCTTGGTCTGTCTCCACAATCTCCTCCACTTGTAGTATGTCATCACCATCCTCCCATAGACATATACTGAATAATCTTTTGCATTGGTGACCTTGTACATACTGTTCATCACAATTAAAACAAAGGCCCTTGGTCTTTCTCTGATCCATTTCCTGTCTATTCACTTTTTTGAAGTAAGGAGCAGGTGGAGTCGAGTTAGAACTGTCTGGCATGGGGCTGCACAGGCTCCAGAACGTGGAAGTCCATAATAAAGGGTTGGTGCAGTGGCATTGTGCCTTCCTAGCCAAGCTGGTTTTCTGACCAGTGAATCTTTTAGAACACGCTGCTTATGGTCAATTGACCTGGCTAAATTCATAGCGTGGTCCAAATCTGTAGGACCATGTAATTCAACTTCCAGCCACAGAGCTTCTGTCAAACCAGTAGTAAAAATATGAACATACTGGATGTGACTGACAAACTGATTAGCTCAGGCCAACCGTTCCTAGAAGGTCTTTTGATAGACCTCTAGTTATCCAGTCTGCTTATAATTGATTAATTCGCCCAACGGATTGCTACTAGCTGGAGGACCAAACCTCATCATGCAAGATTGTCTAAAGGTTGCCCAATCCTGAACCAATTGGTCATTTCGGAATTGGTGGTACCATAGAAACGCTTCATCGAGCATAGCGGCCAAATAAACTTTCTCATCCCAGGTGTTTTTTTATGATAAAAGAACTGATCACAATTGGTTAACCAAATCAAGGGGTCCTTAGACCCATCATATGTAGGAAAGTCTAGTTTTAAATACATGTTTAATTCTTATTTCTCAATACTTACTTTCCTTCACCTTGACATCCCCGTAAATAGGGTTGAGGATGAAAATACAAAATAGACCCATGGGTCAATTGGTTCATGCCATATTACATCTAAACCAAACCAAACCAAATGGAATTACATTAAAAATAAATTGACATAATTTAATTCCTATGCCTGTGGATAACTCGTGATGTTATGGAGTCCATAACAGTTTCTTAACAAGGAGGATTGGTGACGAAAATGGTGAACAGCTGCTGCGAATAAGGCATTGTTGTAGCATGGCTTGGCATTGTCTTTCAATTTCATCTTTCTGGAGGTGTGGGTACCGATAAGGTCGAACTACCACTACTTCGGAGCCTTGTTTTAAACATATCCTATGGTCACAGTGCCTCAAGGGAGGCAGCTCGGAGGGCTCTTGGAACTAGTATGAAAATTCATCTAGGAGATGTTCTATAGTGCTGTCTGGATTGTCCTGTGTGTCAAGTGTATGAATGTGATGTGGCTTGTCCACATGACTACCCTGTAATAGTACTTGTTGTCCGCCCTTTTCAAAAATCATAGTTAAAGCAGTAAAGTCCCATAAAATAGGGCCTAAGGTTTGAAACCATTTAATACCCAATACCATATCGAACCCGCTAAAGGTATGACAAAAATTCTGGATGAAAGAAAGTCATACCGATTGAGTATTTTACTTTTTTGCGGATGTTGTAGCTACGAACCTTTTCTCCATTGGAAACTGAAACAGTTGTTTTTGAGTGTTGAAGTATTTGTAGTTGAAGGTGTTGGGCAGCGGTTAAATTGAGAAAATTATGTGTACTTCCTGAATCCACAAGGCTGACAAGGTCCTAGTCCATCACCCGAGTCCGGACATGCATAGTTTTGGCGGATTTCTAGCCTGTAATGGCATGCAAATAATTTCTAGTGCATCTTCCTTAGTAGGATCATCAATCTATTGTGGTTCTGTGATTTCATCGACCTCTAACCAGAACAACCTTTTACACTGATGGCATGCCCTGTATGGTTCATCATAGTTGTAACATAAGTTCTTTGCCCTATGGTTAGCCATCTCCAAACTAGTTAATTTTTTAATATACTGGGCGGGTGGGTTGTTGGGCCATGTATCTGCTGCAAGAGTATGCATGGGATTATTTCTGACCTGTTTCCCTACTGGGAAAGTGTTGGTGTGTTGGGTAGTGTTGCGCCTCCCTCGCCAACTATTGGAAGTGTTTTGGTCCCCTTGCCAAGCTGTCATTTTGTTTTGAACTTTTTGCCGAGTTTCCAGTGTGCAAGCTAGATTCATTGCTCGAGCAAAGTCAGCAGGTGCGTAGAGCTCCACCTCTAACCTTAATGACTCATTAAGGCCTGCTGTAAATAAATTGACCTGCTGGTCTATGCGAACCATCCGACTGGCTCGTGCCAATTTTTCTTGGAACTGTTTTTGATATAGTTCCACTGGGCCAGTTTTTTCGTAACAACACCAAATCCCCCAAGGGGTTACTGAAGCCTGGAGGACCAAACAGTATAGTGTATAATTCCTTAAACTCTTCCCAAACCAGCACCAATCTATCCAACTCTACTCGATGAAACCAGAGTTGTACTTCATCAAGCATGTGGAAAGTGGCCAATCCCACCTTATCAATTTCTTATGTTCTTTGTTGGGTAAAAGAAATTTCGCACCTATGTAACCAAATCAAGGGGATGTCGGACCCATTAAAAGTATGGAAATCAAGTTTTGTATACCTTGGTACAATACCTCCTCATTGGTTGAAATTTCCCGTCTGGGCAGGAAAGGCAATGCGCCCTACAAACTGGTCTCCCCCTCTATTGTGTGAGTTGTCCTCTTCTCTTTGTTCCAGGGTTGAGTTCCTTCCAGCTGTCATATTTTCCATCATCCCAGAAAGCCAATCGATCTGGAGATTCATATTTTGGAGTTGTACCAACTGCTCCATGATTAGAGCAATTTTTTTGTCAATCTCTGCCTGCGCCAGCTGCCCTCTGATCACCACTTCTTTTAACTTACTAATGTTGTTCTCCACCGTGTTACCCTTCTCTGATAACACATTATTATGGTCCCTAGCCATGGATCGAGTAATTCAGTGTGGGATTGATGAATCCAGCACTCTAATAGAGTTTTTTGCTCTCAGTAAAGATGAAAAAAGTCTCTTTTCTTTACAGCTTGGTTGTTGTTCTCGGTAAGGGTTGAGAAACCCCTTGCTGCTCTTTGATAGTAGAGGGATTAGCCTGGCTGCTCACTGCTGGATTAGATTAGGACCCTTCTTAGTTTGTGTTGATACTCACGGCTGAGAGGGGTAAGGGATTCCTAACCCTACTGCTCTCTGTATAGGGTTGAGAAGCCCCAAACTTTCTCGGAAAGAGAGGAACCCTCTCTTACTGTTGTGGACAAATGAGAGGCTATAGCCTCTAGTTGTGCTCAAAAAATGGGAACTAACTCCCTCGGTTTTGGTAAGATCAAGATAAAACATAAATCAAGAGAGAAAGAAAAAAAATCAAGTTCAAGAGGGAACTTGTACTTGGAGCTCATCAAAGAGACCTCCCAAACCCTATTTAACCTAATCCAATGCTTGCCTTTCTTCCATTCCTTTAACCTCTAAATAAGTTTTGACGTCACTAGAGTTTAGGGCTAAAAATGACAATTCTGCCCCTACGGCATGTACCCTTACATACTTAATGAAAAACTATACTTAAAAGCAATATAAAATATGAAAGTAAAATTAATTAACTCAGTGAGTCATTGACGCCTCCTTGGTTCACTCAGTGACCTATTGAGTCCTCAACACGAGCTCGAGCTCGAGCTCGAACTCAGTTAATATTATTGGGTTTGAGCTCGATTAAAATTTTAGGCTCGAGGTTGGGCTCAGCTCAAGCTCGAGTTTGATATATTTTAATCAAGCCCACCTCAAACATAGGTACATTTGGGCTCGGCTCGACTTTATGCCACCCCTAACACGAGGCATCGGCATTCCATGTCATCAAATTCACTCCAACCGGTCTGGAACCACGTCCACCATCTTTGTCTCTCAGTCTTCAGTGACGAGCCTGGTAATCTTCTGGAGATTCCTTTCTCTCGTGAAAATAGAAGGGAGGAGAAGGGGTAGATGATGAGAAGGGAAAGAACTCTGTTTGGTGAACGTAATTTGCTCTATTACTCGGTATCTATCTTGTAGCCATCAGATTCTTTTGCATTTACTTATCTCCATATCGTGTCATGCTAGAAGTCATATTGCTCTCACCTTGGCCATCGATCACAGTTTGATTAGAGCAGAAGTTCATTGCTCTCAATCTGCTCGAACAGTATTCCGAGTTATTACTATTTCCAAAACTGGTCAGGATGTTATGGTCCCTGGTCATGGATCTTGTAACACGAAGTTGTGGGAAAGAATCCAGTGTTGGGTCCTAACAATTTAGAACAAGAAGAGAAGAGATAAAGCAGGTTCATTGAAGGGAACCTGGACCTTTGGGTTTGTTGAGGAGAACTTCAATCCTTGGTTTAGGTAAATCAAGACTTAACATTTTCCATTCCTTACACCCCCTAAGTAGGGTTCACGCTAACAAGGTTCAAGAGCAATTACAGATATCCCCTTCCAAGGTACTTAACTTGAAAAGTAACTTAACTTAATGACTAAGTAACTTAATGATGACTCAACCACGACACCTCTGAATGACTTGGCCAACTATTGAGTCCAAAACATTTTCCCCTCCTTTGAGGATGAGCTTGTCCACAAGCTTGAATTCGGGGTAGCCCTGCTTGAAGTTTTCTAAGCTTTCCAAAGTAGCTGCTGGTGGTTCCGTGTCGGTCCACGAGACAAGAATCTCCCATTGGGCATTAATAAGTCGGGCAAACAATATAGAGGCTTGAGAAAGGATAACTCGTCCGTCATCCACCAGAGGAAGGAAAGGAGTTGGTGGTGTTGCACCTTTAAATGGTTTAAGGATGGATACATGAAAGACATCGTGAAGCCTGGCATGGGTTGGACTGTGTAGCTGCTAAGAAACCTATCCAAATCACTTGAGGATAAAAATGGCCCAAAGTACCTGGGGGACAGTTTATGGTGCTGCTGGCCAGCAAGGGAGTGTTGGCGGTGAGGTTGCAACTGTAGCCATACATAGTCACCAGCATTGTAAGTGATGTCCCGGTGACCCTTGTCATAGAACTCCTTCATATGAGCTTGGGCCTTTTGGAGATGACCAGTAATAACTTGTAGCATCTGCTCAAGGCCAAGGAAGGCCTGATCAATGGCTTTAACTCTGGTGAAGCCCTGAGTATAAGAGAGAAGGTGGGGTGGATCTCAGCCATATAGAACTCGGAATGGAATGGCTGCAAGGTTGTGTGGAATGATGTGTTATAGAAATATTCTGCCCATAGTAGCCATTCAACCCATTGTTTAGGTCGATCACCCACAAAACACTGTAATAACATCTCCATTGTGCAGTTAACTACCACAGTATGGCCATCGGTTTGTGGATGATAGGTGGAGAAGTTCAACTTGGTGCCACACAGCCAAAAAAGTTCCCTCCAAAAATGGTTGATAAAGACCGCATCCCGATCACTAATAATAGATTCTAGAATCCCATGTAACCGTACAATGTTCTCGAGGAATACTTGTGCCACTCTAGAGGTCGTATAGGGGTGTGTCATTGGAATAAAGTGAGCATACTTGGAGAATCGATCAACTACCACAAATAACAATGATTTTCTAGACATCTTGGGAAGACCATCCACAAAATCCATAGAGATATCAGCCAAAACTTGTGTAGGGAGGGCGAGTGGTTGGAGGACGCCTATTGGACTCAAGTGTTGAACCTTGTTGCGTTGACAAACTTGGCAAGCTATCACGTATTCAGAAATGGTTGTCTACATGGCCTTCTAATAAAAGTCATATCGAATGTGATGCAACATTTTCTGGATTCCCTCATGGGCACTATCTGTTATGGTCCTGGGTTTAAGTACCTATGTCTTCCGCTCCTAATAGGCCGGTGTTTTGGGTAGTATTGGCTAGGTGCTTAACATTTGGTATTAGAGCTAGCGCTGCGTCCCGACTTCAAATCCCGACACCCCCAAAAATGGATGCGGGTGGTCACGTGCCTGGACTGACCCGGGTTCGACCCTGCTCCGGTTGCTCTGTTGTGGTAGCCTCTGCGGTCGTCGGCTCAAGGAAGGGTGGGGTACTATTATGGTCCTGGGGTTAAGTACCTATGTCTTCCGCTCCTAACAGGCCGGTCTTTTGGGTAGTATTGGCTAGGTGCTTAACAATAAAGATATAATTTTCGGGTACTGTTGTGCCTCTTTCCGTATAGAATCCAACAAGAGAGCTCTGGGCTGACTTATGGCATGTAATTGCGGCTCTGGAATGTCCCAACGAGATAAAGCATCAGCCCCTACATTCAAACTCCCAGGTTTATACTCTACAGTAAAGTCAAACCCCATAAGTTTACTTAACCAATGCTGCTGCGGTGAGGTAGTGAGGCGTTGTTCAAGCAGATACTTGAGGTTGCAATGATCAGTGCGAATCAGCAATGGGGGCCCCCAGGGATAAGGATGCCAATGTTGTATAACTTTTGCTAATCCGATCAGTTCCCTCTTATAAGCTGCTAACTTGTGGTGGTGCTGGCCAAGTTGGCGGCTAAAATAAGCAACCGGGTGTCCCTGTTGTGTAACACTACACCAATACCGCCCCCCCGAAGCATCACTTTTCACAACAAATGACTCATCAAAGTCGGGTAACTGCAAAACTGGGGCGGATGATAAGGCCTCTTTCAATTGCTGAAAGGAATGAGCCGCTGTCTCCGACCAAGTAAATGCATTTTTCTTGAGAAGGTTGTTGAGCGGAGCTGCAATTTGGCCATAGCTACGAATAAATTTTCTGTACTACCCAGCTAGGCCCAAAAATTCCCTTAAGGCTGTAATGGATGTGGGAAGAGGCCAATCTATGATGGCTTGTATCTTGCTCTGGTCTACTTTCACCCCAACTGCTGAAATAACGTGGCCTAAGTATGCCACTTCTGAAGTTCCCATAGAACATTTGGACTGATTTATAATCAAATGATGTGAGTAGATAAGAGAAAATACCTGGTGAAGGTGTTGAAGATGCTCATCCCAACTATTGCTATAGACCAAAATATCGTCGAAAAATACCAAAACGTATTTCCTCAAGAGGGAGGAAAATACCTCATTCATGAGGGCCTGGAAGGTGGAACGTGCATTTGAGAGACCAAATGGCATTACAAGGAACTCGAAAAGGCCATAATGCATGCGGAATGCTGTTTTCTCCACATCTGATGGGTGAACTCGGATTTGATGATAGCCAGATTTCAAATCGAGTTTGGTAAAAATAGTAGCACCATGTAGCTCATCTAGCAACTCGTCCACCATTGGAATGGAAAATTTATCTTCAATGGTATGCGCATTGAGTTGCCTATAATCCACACAAAACCTCCATGACTTATCATGCTTGCCGACCAGTAACACAGGTGACAAAAAAGGAGACCTACTGGGCTGAATAATACACTGGGCTAGCATCTGCTAGCACTGCCTTTCAATCTCATCCTTTTTTAAGTGGTGGTAATGATAAGGACACACCGCTACAGGCTCAGTGCCCATTTTCAAATGGATACGGTGATCACAGTGCCTCATTGGAGGTAGAGCAGTAGGTTCCTGAAAGATATCCTCAAAGTCTGTAAGTAATTAAGATACCTTATAGTTGGCCGTGGTCTGGACCTGAACAACCTGTAGTGCGGAGGGCACTGGTGCTTGGGTGCCATGCAATATAATATGATGGTGGTCCTCTATAAAGGACATGGTTAGAGTTTGAAAATCCCATAGTATTGGCCCCAACAGTTGTAGCCATTTAATTCCCAGTACCAAATCGAATCCTGAAAGTTGAATCACCAGGAAATCTGCAATAAATGCAGTCCCTCAATATCAAAGTGTGTGGCTGGAGATATGCCCACACTAGTAATTTTAGCCCCATTGGCTACTGATACAGAAAGGCCAGTCTGTTGCTGGACTACTAACCTAAGTTGTTCTGCTGCCGGTTGACTGATGAAATTATGTGTACAACCCGAGTCAACTAAAGCCAGTAACTATAGATGATGTAACTGGGCTTTAACTTGCATGGTACTAGAACTGCGTAGACTAGTCATGGCATGAAGGGAAATCTCTGGACCCTCTTGGTCTATCTCCACAATCTCCTCCTTTGGTAGTAAGTCATCACCATCCTCCCACAGACATATACTGAATAATTTTTTGCAATGGTGACTATGTACATATTGTTCATCACAGTAAAAACAAAGCCCCTTGGCCTTTCTCTGATCCAATTCCTGTCTGTTCAGTTTTTTGAAGTAAGGAGCATGTGGAGCCCAGTTAGACTTGTCTGGGCGTGGGGCAGCACTGGCTCCAGAACGTGGAGGTCCATAATAAGGGGTTGGCACAGTGGCATTGTGCCTTCCTGGCCAAGCTGGTTTTCTGACCAGTGACTCCTTTAGAACACGGTGCTTGTGCTCCCGCAATAAAAGTATGAACATACTGGGTGTGAATGAGAAACTGGTTTGCTCTGGCTAACCTTTTTTGGAGGTATTTTGGTACACCTCTAGTGATCCAGTTTGCTTGTAATTGATTAATTCGCCCAATGGATTGCTACTAGCTGGGGGACCAAAGCTCATCATTCAAGACTGCCAAAAGGTTGCCCAATTCTGAACCAGTGGGTCATTTCGGAATTGGTGGTACCATAGAAGCGCTTCATCGAGCATGTGGTAGGCGACCAAATAAACTTTTTCATTCGCAAGTGTTTTTTGATGATAAAAGAACTTATCACACTTGCTTAACCAAATCAAGGGGTCCTTAGACCCATCATACGTAGGAAATTCAAGTTTTAAATACCTGGGAACCGTATTTGGTCCCTGAGCGCACGCCCTAGATGGGGATTGTGATGACACATTGGTGGTGGTGGGGGAGGTGGTGGGTGAAATTGATGGTGGTCGGCCGGTAGTTGTGCTCGTGTACCATTGTCATCTTGTCGCCGGAGGAGAGCTTGGATGGCGGCATCCATGGATTTAATGGCTTCACGCAGGTCAGAGGTTGTCTAACGCACTTCTTCTAGGGATTGAGCCTGAAGGTCTATCCTCTGTCGATTATCTTCAACTAATTGTCTCAAATCCTCAGGGGAACAGGAATCCCCAAGGGTGGACCTATCTGATACCAAGATGTTAGGTTCTTCCCGAGCCATGGATCAAGTCACCCTTCTTTCCTCTCTTCCCTCCATATTGGTTCTTAACGCTGGAAGAAGATTCTTGTTTCTTGAACGTGGAATGATGGAAATCGAATAGAATGATTGAGCTTTGAAGGAAGCTCGACCTGGACCTTAGAGGGAGAATCCAACCTAGACCTCTGAGGGAGAATCTATCTTGTTTACTCTAATTTTCTCAATACTTGCTTTCTCCTTCACTTGACGTCCCCCTAAATAGGGTTGAGAACGGAATTACAAAAATGACCCATAGGTCAAGTGGTTCACGCCATATTACATCTAAACCAACCCAAAGTAAACCAAACCAAACCAAATGAAATTACATTAAAAGTAAATTGACATAATTTAATTCCTATGCCTATTGATAACTCGTAATGCAATGGAGTCCATAACACCAGGTACACAAAATTTGATTTTCCCACCTTCACTAGGTCTGACGACCCCTTAATTTTGTTACACAGGTGTGAAATATTTTTGTTTTCCAATCAAGGAACAACAGACTTGGATAAGGTGAGCTTGTCTGCCTTCCACATGCTCAATGAAGCATAACTATGGTTTCATCAAGTCGAATTGGAGAGATTGGCATTAGATTAGGAAGAATTTAAGGAGCTATGCACTATACGGTTTGGACCACTTCTCTACAACAACCCATCGGGGGATTTGGATTTATTAAGACAGAATGGATCTGTGGAAAATTATTGAAAACAATTTCAAGAAAAATTAGCTTGAGCAAGCAAGATGGTTAGAGTCGACCAGCATGTAAGTTTTTTTATAGCAGGCCTTAATGAATCTTTGAAGTTGGAGGGGTGTGTGTGTGTGCGTGCGTGTGTGTGTGTGTGTGTGTGTGTGTGTGTGTGTGTGTGTGGGGGGGGGGGGGGGGGGGGGGGGGGGGGGGAGGAGTGGGTGGTTGTGGCATTTCTCCTCAAGTATCTTTCTCAACAGTACCTCCACAAATAATACTTTGATTACTGGTTTGGTAGAAAATACAAAGCCCAGCAGTAAAACATCCCAATATATATGAAAATTAAACAAATTAGAGATGGTGGATCGACGGGCAAGGAACTTATGTTATAATTTTTATGAACTTACATGACAGGACACCAATGTAAAAAATTGTTTTGGTTAGAGTTAGATATATTGGAAGAAGAGGACACGACTGAAGAACCTCTAGAGGAGACCAAACCAACAATTTTCTTGAATGCAATTACTGGACAGCGGTCTGCCTAAACAATGCAAGTTTGGGAAATGGTTCAAGCACAACCTCTGGTGGGGTTAGTAGACTCAGGAAGTACCCACAATTTTTTAAGCATGACGATTGTTAAACATCTTCAACTTGAGATCCAACCTCATCCAATTGCCTCGGTTTCAGTTGCAAATGGAGACAAAGTCGCTAGCTATGGGGTTAGCAAGGCGGTAAAGTTTTCTATTGGTACCACTCATTTTACTACTGAATTTTTTGTCATACCATTAGTTGGATTAGATATGGTACTGGGAATCAAATGGTTGCAAACCTTGGGCCCAATTTTTTGGGATTTTGCTACTTTAACTATGAATTTTGTGTCTTGGGGCGCGCCAAGTAATGTTACCGGGCAGACAAGCTGAAATGGTAGAACAACTCCACTTACTCCACAAGCAGACCCCACCGGGCAGCACTTTAGAGAAATTATTGGAAGAGTTTCTAGACTTGTTTCAGGAACCTTCCGGGCTGCCTCCTTTGCGACATTGTGATCATATAATTTGTATGAAAACCGGATCAGATGTAGTGATGGTCAGACCCTATAGGTATCCACACCTCCAAAAGGATGAAATTGAACACCAATGCAAATTAATGCTGAAACAAGGCTTCATTTGACCCAATTGGTCACAATTCTCCTCTCCAGTCCTCCTCATTAAGAAACATGATGGCACTTGGAGATTTTGTTTGGAATATAGAGAATTGAATGTGAAAACCTTAAAGGATAAGTTTCCTATACTAGTGGTGGATGAACTCCTAGATGAATTGCATGGCTCACGGGTTTTCACAAAATTAGACTTACGATCTGGGTACCATCAAATTAGAATGCATCCGACAGACATTGAGAAAACATCCTTCCACACTCATCACGGGCATTTTGAATTTGTGGTAATGTCGTTTAGGTTGTCCAATGCCCCATCCACCTTCCAGGCATTAATGAACAAGGTATTCTGTGACTATCTCCAAAAATTTGTACTTGTATTCTTTGATGATATATTAATTTACAGCTAGTCATGAGACTAGCATTTAGAGGAATTACGGGTTGTATTTCAATTACTCCGGGCACACCAGGTTTATTTAAAACACTCCAATTGCTCCTTTGCCAAGCCACATGTGGCATATCTAGACCATATTATATCAGATGTAGGGGTAGCCATGGATTCAAAAAATATTCAAGCAATTTTGGAGTGGCCACAGCCTCAAACTATTTCAGCTTCGAGAGGGTTTTTGGGGTTAGTAGGATACTATCGAAAATTCATAAAAAATTATGGACAACTGGCAGCATCATTGACCAGCCTACTAAAGAAAAATGCCATCAACTGGAGTGAAATGACATCACTATCCTTTCAAGCTTTCAAACTAGCACTCACGTCCGCCCCAGTTCTGAAACTACTTGATTTTAATGAGTTATTTTTGGTGGAGTGTGACATGTCCAGTAGGGGCATTGAGGCCGTTCTTCAGCAAAACAACCATCCCAGTGCTTTTTTCAGCAGACAATTAGCAGAAAGGCATTAAAAATTGGGCAGCATATGAAAGGAAACTGATTGGTTTGGCCAAGGCGGTTCAACACTGGCGACCTTATTTGTGGGGACGTGCATTTCTCATACACACAGATCATAGTAGTCTAAAAATTTTTATCGAACAACACCTTATTACTTCTCCACAATAGCATTGGATCAGTAAGTTGATGTGGTTTGATTTTTTCATGGAATATCAAGCCATTAAATTAAACAAGGTGGCCGATGCGTTGTAAAGGTGTTGGGAGGACCAACAACTCATCTATGTAGTGAGCCAACCTCGTTCTCTCCTATTAGAATTGGTTAAAGAGGAAATTCAAAATACTTCCACCTTCCAAGATCTGCACAAACAGATTACTGAAGGGGCTATGGACTTGAACTGGTCCACCCAGGATAATCTCATCCTCTAAAAAAACCATATTTACTTACCTCACACTTCCTCCTTGATTGCTGCAGTTCTCTCTGCCTACCATGATAGTGTTATGGTCCTGGGGTTAAGTACCTATGTCTTCCGCTCCTAATAGGCCGGTCTTTTGGGTAGTATTGGCTAGGTGCTTAACATTTGGTATCAGAGCTAGCGTTGCGTCCCGACTTCGAATCCCGGCCCCTCCAAAAATGGATGCGGGTGGTCAAGCGCCTGGACTGACCTGGGTTCGACCTGGCTCCGGTTGTTCTGTTGTGGTAGCCTCCGCAGTCATCGGCTTGGGGAAGGGCGGGGTACTGTTAGGGTCCTGGGTTAAGTACTTATGTCTTCCGCTCCTAACAGGTCTGTCTTTTGGGTAGTATTGGCTAGGTGCTTAACATTTATATCATGAGATCCAGCAAGGGACAGCGGCAACCCATTGGATGGTTCAGGACAATTTGGTCCTATACAAAAACAAAATCTTTCTACACCACACGTCCCCACTGATTCCCAACATTTTATCCTCCTTCCATGACAGTACACATGAGGGCCGACAAAAAACTTATTTCCGGATCAGTCAGGAATTTTATTGGAGGGGCATGAAGCACAGCATAACCGATTATGTGGCAGCTTGTCAGATTTGTCAAAAGAATAAAGCTGAATCATTAAGTCTAACTGGTCTGGTCTAATATTTCCATGGATTTCATAGATGGACTTCCCTCTTCGTAAGGAAAATCCATTATCTTTGTAGTGGTTAATAGTTTCTCAAAGTATGGCCACTTCATCCCTCTGGCGCATCCTTACACTTCAGCTCACGTCGCTCAGCTCTTTGTGGATAATATTGTACGCTTACATGGGATGCCGAATTCCATTACCAGTGACAGGGATGTCATCTTTACTAGTACATTCCGGAAAGAACTATTCAAGCTGCAGGGCACAACATTAGCATTCTCTTCAGCCTACCATCCGTAGACAGATGGTCAGATAGAGGTCGTCAACAGTACAATTGAGATGTATCTTCATTGTTTCATGGGGGATTCACCTAAAAGGTGGGTTAAGTGGCTCGTCTAGACTGAATTCTGTTACAACACCTCCTACCACAGTGCACTTGAAACAACACCATTCAAGGTAGTATATGGTAGAGACCCGCCCAGCCTTTTATCATATGAACCGGGGGCCTCCAAGGTCGCCACTTTGGACCAAGAATTAGCCGAAAGAGACACCTTGCTCACTGAGGTGCGTACTCATCTCCAGGAGGCACAACATACTATGAAGTTGTATTATGACAAGAAGCACTGGGAAGTTTTCTTTTCTCCAGGTGATTATGTATGGTTGTGTCTCCAACACTACAGGCAGCTGTCGCTGACAGCCTCCAAACTCCACAAGCTCTCTCCAAAGTACTATGGTCCCTTGCAGGTTATGGACCGCATTGGTACAGTTTCCTAGCACTTGTAGCTTCCGCCAGAGGCCAGGATTCACAATGTGTTTCATGTCTCCCAACTGAAGGCCTTCCAGGGTGATTCTCCCTTGCTGCACACACCTCTGCCCCCACTACATGAGGGACGTGTCCTTTCTACTCCAGCACAGGTATTACAAGCTCGCCGCATTCAGGGCGATTGGGAGATCCTAGTCCAATGGGCTGATGCGGATCCCAGTGACACAACATGGGAGCCAGTGGCTGCGTTCCACACCCTCTACCCCTACTTCAAGCTTGAGGACAAGCTCTTTCTCCATGAGGGGGGTGATGTTATGGACTCCATAGCATCACGAGTTATCCACAGGCATAGGAATTAAATTATGTCAATTTACATTTAATGTAATTTCATTTGGTTTGGTTTAGTTTACTTTGGGTTGGTTTAGATGTAATGTGGCGTGAACCACTTGACCTATGGGTCACTTTTGTAATTCCGTCCTCAACCCTATTTAGGGGGATGTCAAGGGAAGGAGAAAGCAAGTATTGAGAAAATTAGAGTAAACAGGTCAGATTCTCCCTTAGAGGTCTAGGTCGGATTCTCCCTCTGAGGTTCAGGTCGAGCTTCCTTCAAAGATCAATCATTCTATTCGATTTTCATCATTCCACGTTCAAGAAACAAGAATCCTCTTCCAGCACCAAGAACCAATATGGAGGGAAGAGAGGAAAAAAGGGTAACTCGATCCATGGCTCGGGAAGAACCTAACACCTGGGCACAGAACCTCCACCCTACGTAGGGAAATTTGTGCACCCTGCAGACTGTTCTCCCCATATTTTGTACGAGTTATCTTCCACCCTTCGATCAAGGGGGCGATTTATTCAAGCCACTATCTCTAAAACCTTGTTCTCCATCTTTTGTCCGAGTCTGGTCTCCCATGCTGCCATTCGCACTTCATTGTCTGCTTGCATCTCTTTGACAATGGCTCTCAACTCGTCACTATTGGATGAATCCTCCATGTTACCCTACTCTGATACCAAGTTGTTATGGTCTCTAGTCATGGATCTTGTAAAACGGCGTTGCGGAAAAGGATCCAATGTTGGGTCCTAACGATTTAGAACAAGAAGAGAAGAAATAAAGCAGGTTCGTTGAAGGTAACCTGGACCTTTGGGTTCATTGATGAGAACTCCAATCCTAGGGTTCATTGAGGAGAACTCCAATCCCTGGTTTAGGTAAATCAAGACTTGACCTTTTTCCCTTCCTTACACCCCCTAAGTAGGGTTCACACTAACAAGGTTCAATAGAAATTATAGATATGCCCCTCCACAGCACTTAACTTAATAACTAACTAATTGACTCAACCACAACGCCTTTGAATGACTAGGCAGAGCTAGTCCATGATCTCTGCCATGAATAACTGCTATGTTGCTGTTTCTGGAGACTCAATGATCATCCAACCCATTACATTTGTCAGAAGTCTCGTTGATTGATTATCTCCTCCAGCTAGTGACAACCTTATTCGTTGATGGAAGCTTTTCTTTTGGAAACTCATTACAAATTGTCTTCCCACTTTAGGAGGACAATGACGTTGGCTGATTGATCCCACCAGCTTTGTTGTTGTTTTTTGGAGGACGAAGACCTCGCTATTTTTGGTTCTCTCTAGTTCATCACCGGTGGCCGCGATGATTCCTCTCTGCTCTCATAGCTCTCCCTCTCTGTTCGGCTACGATCGCCATGGGGAAGACGATGAATATTTCTAAAATAAAATGCCAAGTTAGGTAAGTCGATTTAATTTGTTGGGTCAACCCAACGAACCAAGCTGACCCATCTCACTGCTATCGAGTTGCAGTAGCATGACGGAGTCAACTTGGACCAACTCGACTTCTGTCAACTCGGGTCCGGGTCAACTTGACTCGATCCACTTGTTTCCACCCTTAGTTATATGTGTCTGGGTCCCGAGTTCTATATTTATTTCTTCTGTGACTCAGCTATATTGGTCTACTACTTGACTTGGCTTCACTTGGTCCCCAGTCTCCAACTGGATTATTATCTTGAAATATTGGCAACTTATTACTTGGTTTCAGCATATTATTTGGTGCAGCTTCATTATTCTAATGGACTCTTTGTGGAATATTTCGTGGGTCCTTTTTAAGGATTTTAATTATTTGGTACGTATTATTTTGGCCGAGGCCCATTTCAACTATTTCTATTGTATCTCTCTGATTGAAACATTATTATTGAAGGACTTCTCAATTGTTGATTGTATTCAACATTGGTTATTCTCATGAAGAAGAAATCATATGGTGGCCCTAGAATATTATCTTCCGATGATTAACTTTTACCCTCTTATTTGGTAATTTTACTCCTACTATTTAAGAGTCAGTGCCCTATGAAGGGACATTGATGGAGGAGTTTCTTACTACACTTCTGAGCAATGCCTATAGACCCACTAGCTATAGTGAATAGGAGAATGCTCAACATCCAGCATGATTTAAGTCTATTATCCACCCAAGAGTTGTTTTATTAGCTATCCTAAGAAAGTGGATTGACTCTATGCCCCACAATAGGGCTACTTTTACGCCTGTGAAATTGAGCGGAAAATATTTTGACTATGACCATTTAACTAGAGTATGGAGCGATGTCTTAAGGCTAGGAGTGATTTTACTCTCTTTTATATTATGTCAGTTGGGTCTCTTGGAAAAGAACAAAGAGACCACCAACTTGAGGGGGAGTGTTGGTGTAGAATTTAGGATCCCATGTAGAGGACATAGATCAACCAAAAAGAAGAAGAGGAAGGAGAAGAGAGGAAGAACAGATCAACTAAAAAAGGGAGAGAGTTTGGACTAGGAGGAAGGAGAGGTGCGCCGACCAAGGGAAGGAGGGAGGCTGGACGAATTTTGGAGAAAGGAGGAGAGAGCGTCAATACTCTACCTCTTAGCCAATGTCTTTATTTATAGCTTTTACAATGCCCTTAGAGCTACAACTTTTTAAAAGAAGAGACATAAAAAGGACAAGTATTTACACCTTCATGCCACCTTTATGAGAAGCATCCTATATTACCCATATGCCATCACTTAGACGTGTGGGCTTCCTTGCCTTGGACACGTGGGTTTGAGCCCATCTTCTAACACTCCCCCTCAAGCTGGAGGACAAAAAACATCATAAATACCCAGCTTGCCATATATAAATGATAGGATTTTAGATGAAACTCGTTTAGTAGGGATATCAGCTACTTGTTCTTGTATTGAAACATGTTTGAAGGAGATTATACTCGCTTGAAATTTCTCCCGTATAAAGTGGCAATCCACTTCAATATGTTTGGACCTTTCATGGAAGATTGGGTTTGAAGTAATATGAATGACTTCTTGGTTATCACAGTGTATATTCATGGGACCGCCTTTATAAAATCCTAATTCGGTAAGAAGGGTCCTGATCCATAGGAATTCACTAACTGTGTGGGCCATAGCTCTGTATTCTACTGCGGCACAAGATCTTGCAACCACATTTTGCTTCTTACTTCACCATGTAACTAGGTTCCCTCCAACAAAAGTAAAATATCTAGACGTAGACTTCCTATCATTAGGTGATCCAACCCAATCTGTATGTGAGAAACCTTCTATGTTGAAGTGGCCATGTTTTTCATAAAATAATACTTTTCCCGGGGCTCCTTTTAAGTTTCGTAATATTCTCTCCAAGGCCTGCCAGTGGGTAAGTTGTGGTTTATGCATGTACTAACTCACCACGCTTAGAGCATATGATATGTCTGGTCTAGTTATCGTGAGGTAGATTAGTTTGCCCACAAGTATTTGATATTTACCAATATCAATATCTTCTCCAGTTGATGCACATAATTTTACATTCGTATCAATAGGTGTGTCAACTGGTCGACGCCCCTTCATTCATGTTTCTTTGAGGAGGTCCCAAACATACTTCCGTTGAGACAATATTATCCCATGTTTGGATTGAAGAACTTCAATGCCCAAAAATAATTTAGTCCCAGATCTTTAGTTTTGAATTTCTGACATATCATATTTTTTACCTCTTGTATCCTATGTGCATCATTGCCAGTTGAGATAATGTCATCAACATATATAGCCAATAATATTTTTCCTTTTGAGGTATCATTAAAGTATACCGAATGATCTACTGTGCACCGATGAAAGCTAACCATAGTAGTGGTTGGCTAAAAATTTTAAACCAAGCCCGAGGGGACTGTTTAAGCCCATATAAGGACTTTTGTAATCGGCATATAGACTCCCCCTCAACCACATAACCAGGTGGTTGAATCATATAAATTTCCTCATGGATATCCCCATTTAGGAAGGAATTCTATACATCGAGTAGATATACGGGCTATGATGAGTTAGTAGCAAGAGATAATAGGATACGTACCAAATTTAACTTGGCAACACAAGAAAAGGTCTCCTCATAATCCACTCCATAACGCTGAGGGTATACTTTAGCAATGAGTCAGATTTTAAGTCGAGCAATGGATCCATCCGGATTATGTTTAACCGAAAACACCCATTTATAACCGACTGGTTTTTTTCCTTTTGGGATCGGTGCTAAGTGCCGGTTTGATTCTCATAGACATGCATTTTCTCATCTGTAGCCGCCTTCCTTCCTGGATGTTTATAGGACTAGGAATTGAAGTAGAAAATGAGATGCAAGGAACTTAAAGCCTTTGGAAGTTAAACGATGGTGAGACATAAAGTTGGATATAGGGTGAAAAGTAATACATGAACAGGGTTCTTTTCTTAAAGAAATAGGACGAGTATCAAATTCTGGACCAAACATAGGAGGGGATGGAGTTACCTCGGGTGGATACAAAAAATCTACAGGTGAGGTGTCGGGCGGTGCTTCAAGGGGCTAAGTAATATCAACATTGAAGGACATAAGTGGACAAGGAGTGATAGTAGGAAATGACAAACCTGGAGGAGCATCATTCGAGGAGTAGAATGAGGTGTCATCAAAGAAGGTCACATCTTGAGATACAAGTATCCTGCGAATGGTAGGATTATAACAGACATAACCTTTTTGGGGTACACTTCATAGAACGAGGACCAAGTTTACGCTTTTTTGGAGATGTAACATGGACAAAGAATGTATAGCCAAAAATCTTGAGGGGAAGAGAAAAAGGATTTTCACTAGAAAATAATACAGAGTAAGGAGTTATATGACTAAGAACAGATGAGGGTAACCTATTGATAAGAAAATAGGTCGTAAGTATAGCATGATGCCAATAATATTAGGTACCTTTATGGAGTAGAGGAGTCCCCAAGAAACTTCAAGAAGATGACGATTCTTTCTTTCATCAACACCATTCTGTTGAGGGGTATAGGCACACGATGTTTGATGGATAAGCCCATTACCCTCACAAAATGATTGGAACTCACTAGACAAGTATTCCTAGTGTTATCAGACCTAAGGACTTGATTTTTTTTCCAAATTGAGTTAACACCATAGCATGAAAGGTTTTAAAGATAGTAAGTATTTCAGATCGTTCTTTAAAGAGATATAACCACGTGACCTGGGTAAAATCATCAACAAACATAACATAGTTGTTGGAAGATAGAGCCCAAGGCCACACGACCAAGGAAGACCCACATATCTAAGAGTATTATAAGATGGGCCACACGACCAAAGAAGGCCCATAATATGGGCCCAAGCTCATAAAAAGTAGGATCCACCATGATTACCACGAGCTGGCATCCTTATCACATAAGTTAGAAATTCAAGGACTCACAAAGCCATATTTATCTTATGGTCACATCCTAGAGGAGTTTTAGTTTGAGTTATATTTGTATTGTATCTATATTGAGTTATTTAATTATGCTAGGACTTATCTTTAAGTGATAGAGTTTGGGTGTAATTGGGACAAAAGTAGTTTTATTGTAATTGGACTCTACTACCTTTGTCTATTATAAATAGAGGTTCAAGTACTCTAATTATAATAATTTAATAAAGTATTTTCCTTTTCCATAAATTCAACATGGTATCAAAGAGGGTAATGTGAATGGACGTGGTCAACCCACAGAGGTTATGTGATCCTTTTCTCTAAACCCTAAACCCTAAGTCTAGGTTCGTAGTTATTTACTTTTCAGTCCCTACACCTGTAATTTTCTTTGAGTTCTTTTACCTCTATACGAGGTTTTTCATATTGTAAAATATATATTGAAGGAAATATATTTGAGTCTACTTTCCAAATAAAAATTATATGTTCCAATCTGAGTTATCTACAGAGAGATATCGATATTTGAATGAGCGAAGGTCAGATTGCACAAAGGTTCGAGCAGCAGCAGCTATCTTCAGATTCTGAGGTATTTTTTTGCTATCAAGAACTAGACTCTATATGGAGAAATATATATCAAAATAAATATTTTTAAGTGTATTTTTTTACCTATTCAACCAATTTTTTATCTGACTTATCTACAAAGAGATATCGATATTTGAAGCAGCAAAGGTCAGATTGAAAAAGAGGTTCGAGCAGTAGCAGAAAGCCTCAACTTCCAAGGTATTTTATGCTATCAAGAAAGAGACTTTATATGGAGAATTATATATCAAAAGAAATAAATTTAAGTCTATTTTCTTACCTATTCATCAAATTCTTGGTAAAAAAACATTTATAAGGAGATATTGATCTTGGAATAGTCAATGGTCATTCTGTAAAAAAAGGAGAAACAGTACTTAGTTCGGCCAGATGACAGAGACCAAAATCTATCAAACTATTTATCATCTGATAATTATATTTTATGAAGAGAAGTTATACTTGTATGAAATTTATTTAAGTCTAGTTTGAGAAAGATAAAATTTTATGTCAATTTGATCTATATTTAAAGATATATTCGCATTGGAAGAATCAAAGGTTATGCTGGTATTCTATTGTATTGAAAAATCCGAATTTATGCCCATTGTTTTGTGTCACTTTTTGAGTTGATGTATAAAAAAAATATCTCACTTCTCCCTGGTTTGATGACTTATTTGTACATCTCTGTTATATGGGTTTATGCTACATCTATGATATTTGGTTCAAGTTGGGATCACTGCCATTACTTCCCAGCTTGAGGAGGAGAAGTAGAAGAAGTACAAAAAAAGGTATTTTATTTCATATGTTGTGGACAAGTTTATGTGACCAAAATATTCAAGAAAGGGGGTGCACAAAAGATGAAGCTTCTACATTTAAGAAAAAAATATTTATATCGGATTATGATTATTTCATGGGTCCTTCTACAAGGTTTATTATTTTGGTTCGTGTTATATGAGTTGGAAGATGGTCATGGTATATTCAGCTGCAGTTATAATGTTTCTTTGGGGACATTATTATTTAATAAGAGGTGGCCTCAGTACCTTTTCTCATACCACAATTTATTTGACTCTAAAAAATAATCACGGTTGGGACACCATGAGACTCAGTGCCCGAATTGGGATACCATGATAAATTTAACTCTCAAAAATATCACAGTTGGTATCCGGATTGGGACCCCATTATAAATAAACCCACTACCCCCCCCCCCCCCCCCCCCCCTGTGATGGCCTTTATTACTCCTCCTACCACTTGAGAGTCATTGTCCTGTGGAGGGACACGATGATAGAGGAGTTTTTTATTTTACTCTTCCGAACAGCATATAGACCCACTACCTATAGAAGATAGGAGTGTGTCGAACATCCAACATGAGTTAATTGACTGGATTAAAGAGCAATGTCATACGACTAGAAATGGTTTTTACTCTCACTTATATTATGCCAGTAAGGCCTCATGGAAGGACGCAACAGCGTGAGGGGGAGTGTTGGAAGATGAAGGCATATTGGAAGATGTGCCATTTTATACAAAAAAGATTATATACATCATTTGCAGCAAGCTGGAAATTCTTGATGTTCTCTCACCCCCAGCTTGAGGGGGAGTGTTGGAAGATAGGGCCCAAGCCCACACGACCAAGGAAGGCCCACATATCTAGAGTATTATAAAATGGGTCACACGACCAAAGAAGGCCCACAAGATGGGCCCAAGCCCATAAAAAGTAAGACCCACCATGATTACCACGAACTGGCATCCTTATCACATAAGTTGGAAGATCAAGAAGGACTCACAAAGCCATATTTATCTTATTGTCACGTCCTAGAGGAGTTTTAGTTTGAGTTATGTTTGTATTTTATCTATATTGAATTATTTAATTATGCTATGACTTATCTTTAAGTGTTAGAGTTTGGGTGTAATTGGGACAAAGGTAGTTTTATTGTAATTGAACTCTACTACCTTCCTCTATTATAAATAAAGGTTCATGTACTCTGATTATAATAATTCAATGAAGTATTTTCCTTTTCCATAAATTCAACAATAGTATTTAACATGAGAAATATTAGAGACACACAAAGGTCCCCATACATCAGAGTGTACTAAAGAAAAAGGAGCATTACTTATAGTTGTAAGGCAAGGAGAATATGTACACTTATGATGTTTACTTAATTGACACAAAGGTCCCCATACATCAGAGTGCACTAAAGAAAAATGAGCATTACTTATAGTTGTAAGGCAAGGAGAATATGTACACTTATGATGTTTACTTAATTAACAAACCTCACAATTGAAAGTAGAGAGAGATATTAACGAAGGAAGTAAATGACGAAGGGAAGGTATAGAAGGATGGTCAAGCCGGTTGTGCCAAATTTGTGCCTCGGATGTAGTGAATGATAAGGCAGCTAATGGAGGAAGGTTGAAGTAGTATAAACCCCCTTTTCAATGGCTGCCAGCAATCACCCGTTTCGTAGTTAGATCCTGAAATATACAAGAAGAGGGTGAGAAGGTGACAAAGCAATTCAGTTTTTTTTTTATTTGGCTAACCAAAAGCAAATTTAAAGGAAATTGAGGGACAAATAAGACTTCTTGAAGAGGGATAGAAGATGTGATAGATGAAGAACCCTTTCCAAGTACTTTGGTTTGGGTACCATTAGCAATAGTAAAATATTTATTGGGAAAACATGGAGATAAGGAATGAAGCATGTGTTTGTTACCTGACAGGTGTTCAGAGGCCCCAGAGTCTATGATCTAAGAGGAGGAAGAGGAAGAGGAAGAAAGCATACCTGAAGCAATGATGGTAGCAGCGGTGGACGGGAAGACTCCATAAGGGACTTCATCTTCTGAAACATGGCATAGTCTTCAGCAGTAAGAGTCATTTTTTTGGATTGGGAGTCAGTCTTTTCTTACCGTTTATCAACATTAACTGAGGTTGGGTTAGCTGTGGCCTAATCAAGTTTGCCATGAAACTTCCAATAGTTTTCCATAAGGTGGTTTTGACTACCACAGTAAGTGCATATGCGAGGCTCAGTGCATGAAAAGGTGGGACTCGTTCAACCACCTCTTGTGTGACCCCCTCTAAAATTTCTACACTGTCCGCAATTGGAGGATTATGTATCCCTATTACCAGAGTACATAGCTGATGGAGCATCAATAGGGGAGGTAGTAGTAGAAAATGGGTCAAGGATCTGTAGGAACGTAGCACTGATTTCATTAAAGGATGGAAGTGCGAATGAGCTAAGGAGTTGGGTCTTAACAACCTCAAGATATGGCATGATATTCGTCAAGAAAATGGTTGTTGCCAAAGCCTCCCATTGCCTTTCTTGAATCACAATATCTATTGAGTACAGTCGAGTGATCTTCCATTCTTGAAGAAGTCCCTGAAACCGGGCCAAAAACTCATGAATATTATCCTCATGCTTAGTATTTAACATATTTTGTAAGATATCAAATAATTTTTGCAAGGAGCTTGTGGTAGAGTATAACTTAGCACATGTGTCAAAAATATCATTGGTTGTTTCCAAGTGGACCACATCGTTGGCTACATGTTCTTCCATGCTATTTATGAGCCAACTAATAAACAGATTATCATTTTTAACCCAATTGAATTAGGTTACATCTTCTTCATTAATCGGAGGAGATGGTTTGTTTAAGTGACCAAGAAAATCATGAGTAATGAGAACCCGTCGTACCCATTGTGACCAACTAAGATAATTGGAGAGGCCCTTCAAGGGGATAGAACTAATTCTGAGTATGTCACTCTTACTACTTGTATGTCCAATCTCCATGATGAAGAAAATCAAATGCTTAAATCACACCAAGATCAATTGTAAAGGGTGTCTCAAAAAAAAATCTACTAATGCAACTTGGAAGATCCGTAGACCAAATCAGTCACTTACAAAGAGATATAGAATTTTTTCCACAAGAGTAAGCACTAAATCATCAAAGAATTTGTGCTTATGTCAAGTGGAGACATCATCCAGGAATCAATCACTTCTTCTTATATCCTTTAAAAAAGAGGATAGATTTAAACCTTTATGTAATCCAAACTCAAAAAAATTATGGCCAAACACTTAAGAATCACAATATTCTTTTGAAATCCTTAGTAGCAAGTCAAGTCTCTTATAACTCCTTAACGCATGGGAACAATCCAACTTCAAAGAAACAAGTGTTGGAGTTCAAGTAGAAGGGGCAGCAGAATAATAGACGCAAGTAGACACTGGAATTGGAACCATATGACGATCATCCAGCAAAATAACAAGGTCCCATGAATATGTCAAGTCTAAGAGAACTTACAGCAACATGTGTTAGAATTCCAACTCATAGAAAATTGATCCAAGTTACATGTAGGTAACCGAATCGTAAATCATTTTCATCAACACATCAATCTCGATGAAACACTAGCAGCAACCAATCTTGATCAAGCTTTCAATTTAGCTACAAGATGATCAAGATTATAACATCACAAGAGATTAATCTTCACAACTTCTCATATGAAGATCATCTTGTCTTGATGTAAATCATAAATCAAGACCTCAACTTATAGAAGGAGAATATCTAAATAATGACTAGAATTGACTTATCTCTTCATGGCTAGACTCCTTTCATGAATAAATTCTTGGATAGATCTTCATAAATATTTGCTTGTATACTTCATCAAGAGGGATCCTAAACTCCTTGCTCTGATACCATATAGAATTTAGGATCCCATGTAGAGGAGTTAGATCAACCAAGAAGAAGAAGAAGAAGAGGAAGAAGGGATCAACTGCAAAAGGGAGAGTGCTTGGAGTAGGAAGAAGGAGAGATGCACCGACCGAGGGAAGAAGGGAGGCTGGACGAATTTGGGAGAAAAGAGGAGAGAGCTTCAATGCTCTACCACTTAGTCGATACCTTTATTTATATCTTTTACAATGCCCTTAGTGCTAAAAATTTATAAAATAAGAGACATAAAAAGAACAAGTATTTACACCTTCGTGTCATCTTTATGAGAAGCATCCTATATTACCCATATGCCATCACTTAGATGTACGGGGTTCCTTGCCTTCGGCTTGTGGACTTGAGCCCATCTTCTAACATTTGGAAGATATGGTGAACTGGCATTTTATACAAGAAGATCCTATACACCATTTGCATCAAGTTGGGCGTTGATGATATTCTCTCACCTCCAACTTGAGGGGGAGTGTTAGAAGATGGGGCCAAGCCCACAAGTCTAAGTGTGTTAGAAGATGGGCTCAAACCCATAAGACCAATAAAGGCCCATACATCCATGAGAAGCAAAAGATGGGCTCAAGCCTACATACCAAGGAGAAGGCCCACAGGCACAAGTGATGGTAAAGAGTCATCTCATAAAGATGGTATTGATGTAATTAGTTTAAGTTTTATGGGTATTATTGTAATATTGTAATCTTATTTATCTATAAATTGAGCCTCAGGGGGGAGGGTTAGGACGCAAGACCATAACCTCTTTCTCCCTCCTGTTTTCTCCTAATATGTCGTCTCTCCTTTTCTCCATGAGTTAAATCATGGAGTCCTAAAAATCAACAATAAGGGGTATTTTGTGCAGCAAACAAGAAGAATGAGGTAGTAAAGGGTGCTTTGTGCAGCAAATGGCAAACGGTGGTGAACGACGGTTAACTAGGACGTTCGGCTCCGCAACACAGGATGTTACAAGAGAGGTCGATCAAACGGGAGAATGAGAAAGGGCAAACGAAAGAGGAAGAGGGGGAGGAATCTCGAGTCGGCTTGGTGGTCAACTGTGTGGCTTTGGATCTTGGTCGGGTAGGAGAAAGAAAAAGGGCGATTGAAGAGGAATAGGGTGAGATTGAAGAGGAATAGGGTGAGGGTGAGGATTGTTGATCAAGTGAAAGCTACGATCAATGGTCAAGAATGAAATTTTGTATTTTTTTGCAAAATGGAGGCTTTCATATCAGATCATCCCTTTATGTATATATATGTGTGTGTGTGTGTGTGTGTGTGTGTGTGTGTGTGTGTGAATGTTGATTACACACGCACACATCCCCCTTATTATCCATGGTGAGACTTAACTTAAAACTGAAAAGCCCAAATCACTATATTTTAAAACCAACACAGATTACACATGAAAGAATTGAATGCTTTCCTTATTTCAGCAATAGTAATCTATACATTTCAAAGTGCAGGAGCTGCAATCACTACATTCAAAACCCTTGACAAAGACAAGACATTCATCAAGGACCCAGTATACTGTAATCTTCATTGAGCTGCTACAGCCTTGCAAACCGGGCAAGTATTCTTCTGCAGAAGCCACTGTTTTATGCAATATAAGTGGTAGCTATGACCACATTCTAGCTTTCCGACTTCATCATTTGCTTCATATTCCTCCTGCATTTCCATCAACAATAAAACATGTTCAAACTTCTAAACATGGGTTTGGAATCCTGGAAGATCTTACCCACAGGATAGCCACTAACGGTTCCAAAGTCATTGAAGCTTACTGATTCAAACATATCAGTTTTTTTTCTTTTTCTCCTCTCACAGGGTCTTTCATATGCATTAACATGATGGCTGAACTTGTCTCATGTAGTGGATACACTTGATAGCAAGTATGGAACCAAGATAATTAGGACAAGTAGTAGATAAATAGCTACCTGACAAATGCTACATTTCCAATCTATCCCTGTGGTTACATGTAAAGGTGCATTGCTCAAGATTGAATGCTTCATTTTCCTGAGACAGCGTAGAATCTCTTCCTCTCTCAACCCTGTGTTGACATAGCCAATTCTATCACCTAGCTCAAGCAATTCCTGTTGAACAGAAAGATATTTGATGTTATAATCTAGTATAAACTGATGCAACAGCTCAAACCAAATGTTGACATTCCATTTGAGACAATGATGATATGAAGCCACGTGTTTTCAGATGATATACAGGCATGCAAGGCAGCCTTCATTTTCTCGTATTTGTCATGCCAGAATAGCTGGAATTTATGAAGCTAATGCAGCAGGTGTAAAAGGAAATAGCAGAAACATGATGATGAGAATATGACACACGAAATGACATACCTCATAGGACATATTATCAACATCAAGTCTCAAATTCCTGTACTGATCAAAGTGATCTGATGCACCTGATAAGAAACTAGTTTGAAACATCATAATCTGCAAAAGATTATACCAGAAAAACAGAAGAGCAATGGAAAAGATGTCAATGTTGCTTCAAATAAAAAATTTCTAAAATTAATTTCAAGGTGCATACTGTATAAGATTGAGTTCATATAAGATTTCAATGTTGCCTTAAAAATATAAGTTCCAAAATTTGTTTCTAGCCGCTTATCTATAAGATAGAGCTCAGATATCTGTATAGATCAAAGGAAGATAAGTCCTCTCCAGGCAGACAACAAATATCTGTGTCTCAGAGTTGGATTGCTTAGGAAAATGGGCATTTTTATATAGGCAGGCGACAGGATTTTAGCTAATTTCTACTCAGGCATATCACAGAGAAACCTAAGATGATGATTAAAACTTGAGAAGTTGGAACTCTCTTTCATGCTTCTGGCAGTGGCATTTTCTCAGAGTTTTTTAATAATTTCACTACTCATCTGAAATTGAGGAATTCCAAAAAGCCGATGAGGGATATATTATGGGATCAGAAAAGCAGACTAGAGCAGACTAGAACAGACAAGGAAAGAGGTCAATGGCATGCAAATGATCCTAATGCCGCAAAACTTGGGCTCTCCTCAAGGACCTGACAGTTATCACAGCACACACTGATAGCTATGAATAAGAACAAACTAATGCCACCAGGGAAAGTTATAGCCATCGGAACTATTTCCCCAGTTCCCAGTCAAGGCCTAACTCTTACCTAAAATCACATTGAATTGGACAATAAACAATAAGCAGCTAGCAGCCATATCTCAAAAAGATACAAAATACTGATAAAAAAAGCAAACTGAAGACAGAAATACAATGTTCTGAACTACAAAAGTTGGCCTGAGGTGACATCACACCGAACAGACAATTGGAAACTTCAGAACAAATTACTTTTTGTAAGATCAGAATATGTTGAGTGTCTCTAAAGGGAGGATACCTCAGCAAGTCCTGGAGATTGATGCAGACTCCGGAAATGGCGAAAATGTCCACCAGGTAGTACATCTGACGCAGAGTGGTGTGCTTCAATGGTAGATGGTGTATCTTGACCATAGATCTGTTCTAGATTGTGGATGTTGCGTCTTGTAATGCTCGGCCGCTGTTTAGACAAGTTAACAGAATGTGAAAAACTTTTGTGGTGGTCTAATGATGTGTTACATGCGTGAGTAAAAAGATCATGAAGTCAAAAGCACCGGGAATCAAAGAAACAAACAGAAGTAGGAAAAGTTAGAAACAAAACGAAAAAGTGTACTTCATCACGCGGGGATAGAACAGGATAAAGATCAGAAAACGGGGAATTAGACAGTAAGACTCCTCTTTTGAATTCCACAGGCAAGTCTAGAAGGAAAGGAACTTCTGACAATGAATCATTAAGTGACATTTCTAATGGCTTCCTGCTATAAGAATCGAGTATGCGAAACTAAAGAATGAACCAAACTAATAATATGGAGTAACGGAAAAACCACTTCAATACCAAAATTTGCAGGCAATGTTAACAAGCTAAAGTAAGATACTAGAAAAGATAGTTATGCTAAATTTCTGAAAACAGTATCGGCGGTGAAAAGCTGAGCTCAAGAAAACGGCCGCAAATATATTCCAAATAGAAGATTTAAAAGAGAACAGAAGTAAAAGAGACAGGTAATAAAAGGAGGAACCAGCATCCATTAGTGCCCTAAGTACTAGCAGTTGAAGAACACATTCGGGAAATCATTCATCTCCTTCAATAAATAAAGAAACTCAAGTAGCAAAGAGAAAGCAAGATGGAAACAGGATTTCGAAAAAAGAAAAAAAAAAAAAAAAACAGAAGTGGCATTTAAAGATCGGACTAAAGAAAAACAGCAGACAAAGAAAATCAGCATTCAAATAAAATAAAAAGAATTACCTCTCCCAGATTCCTATCTCCTTCAGCACGGCCTCTACTACTTCCAGAGGCATTCGGATTCCGCCTTGCGACTACACAATCCACGGATGTGGCATCTGTGGCAAACCCAATTCCGGGCGCGCACCAGACATCAGGCAGGAGCGCCATATTGTTATTCCCCGACGACAACTGCTTCTTTTTTCTTCCATTTCTCTGCTTCTTTTTCCTGATCCTCTTGGCCTGCCAATCGGCGGAAGACCTGACAAGGTTCTCGGGCGCCGAAACCTCTGCGGCTGAGGCGCAACCCAGTCCTCTAAACGTCGCAGATTTAAAATGCATCATCTTGGAAGAGACAGAGGCAGTAGCAGGAGGTGGGTTGCTGGAGAAGGTCGCGGAGAAGAGGGTAGAGAGAGCAGATTTATGGCGCGTGGGTCCAGAAGGAGGAGAAGGAGGAGAAGTCGAGGAAGACGAAGGAATCGTAGTTGCAGAGGAATTGAGGGGAGCTGGGTGTTTGAGGTGCAGAAACGGCCTTGATTTGGCAGACTTGGATTTCTGCTGGGTTTGAGAGGCCATATTATTGGTGGTGGTAATGGCTGATGGCTGATGGCTGATGGCTGATGGCTGACGAGAAAGAAGACTCGAATGGGTGGGTGAAATAGTGAATACAATGTGAGACTCAAAAAGGCCGCACCGCGCGCGTGGCGAAATACTACTAAAAACTCTTTTTGTTTTTTTCCCTTCTATCACTCTACTGTCGATACCGATCGCAGTCTCGGAATTGTTGGACTCCAGCAGCTAAGCTTCAAGCTTCGGGGAACCTCCATAGGATTTTACACTCCACATAAAATAAAATAAAATAAAAATATATATATATATATATTTATTCTAGAAAAACGTATTTACCCTAAGAGAGATGTAAAACCTAAAACGATTTCACAGCGGAGATATGGACGGAGCTCCATGGTTCTGAAAAACATTAAAAAATGGGTTGCCGTATTTCTGTACGCCGCAGAGGCGATAAATGCTGCGTTCATCATTCTGGTTTCATTTTCTTTCAGAGTCTATCCAGATCGTCTGCACACGGTAAAAGATTTTGGTTCATGATGTGAACAAATCGGGCTCCTTGCGAGGTAAAATCTTCAACCAATTCAACAGTTGCTAATTGCAGTAACGTATTGAAATGGGTCGGTCAAACTTTTATTGTTATTAAATTGCTAGGATTGATGAACGAAATTTGTGACCTCTTTGCGTCCTCGTCTTTCTCTTCTTTCTTTCTCTTTCAAATTCCGGAGCAACGGAGCCGGTTATTCGACAAAACAATCAAGTGCACTTAATTAAAACCAAAGTTACTAAAAGAATTATATTCTCAAATATTTTATTAACTCCATGTAACAAGGAAGAATGAAATTCAAATTATTAATTTTTAATTAAAATATTAAATCAGATAGCTTATTTCATCGATTTCGTATACCCATGATTTTCTGATTTGTCGAGTCAACTTCCGTCTCAAGTAATAATGGTTACCAATTGTTTTCCTTCTCTCTATCAACATATAACCCAGATTAATTCTTCAAATTTACTCACTCAAGTCTTGCTTTTCTGAAGTGACCATCAATAGAAACTAAAACCAGAACCTTTTCCTTTAATCCCTTTCGTCTGAAGGGAAGCTTGTATCATCTTTCATTCCTTTTCAAGATTCAGCAGGTGTCACAGTTTAATCAATTCCTCTAAACGATTTCATTCTCTAACCTCTCTAACTCCCAGCTCTGACTCAGCCATGGCCAACAAGTCTCCTCACATTTTCTAATCTTTGAGAATGACACAAGTCTTCCTCTCACCTAATTTTTTACTTGCCATTTGCAGCAGAACAACCTGTCTCGCTAATCACTGATTCACCTGAATGCAAAACCATTAAAATATGTTTACATCGTTATCAAAAAGTTTTGACCTGAACCATGCATTTCATTTTTTATTTTTTTTTTATGTGTTTTCGGATTCGACTTAGTTGAAATGCAGCTGTCAACTTGCCCCAAATTCAAAAAGTCCCACACTTTTCAGGTTCCCACCTCGGTTTTATTTATGCATTTGGTTTCTCGATTCGTGAATCACATCTTTTGAATGCAACCTGCTTCGTTTTTAGGCACTCCAGTCGTTTGTTTGGTGGCCTGTAAGAAGAAAAATAATCACAGGAAGAAGCAAGAATCCACAGTGATCTTTCACAGCACCGCTCCACCGCGTTGGAGATATTTGGAGTAATTTCGAAGTCAAGCCACACCCACAAGATGAAATTTCAAGATGAAATCCCATCATGGGGATGGGTCCCCTCGAAAGCTTCTCTTTCACTTCTCCATTTTCTTTTCCAAATGTTGTCCATTAGCGGAATACAGGAGAACGGGAAAAATGGAACTAAAACGAGTGGTGGGAGATAAAGTCATTGCCGTCCCTCGTGATGGACGAATATACAAGTAATTCTTTTGCTATCTCAACCTCCAAGGACCTAAATTTAGAGCGTTGGGATTTGGATCCGTTGCTTAAATTGATTACATCCGCGGACTTGATGAATAAAGAAATCAGAGACACAGATTCTGGGAAGCATTTGCTATTCAGTGCTCAATAATCGAGGGCAGAGAGAGGTCAGTGTCAGCAATGCCCTAAAAGAAGGGTTGTAGGTTGGCAGAAATTAAGCTCATAGGTTTGTTTGTTTACAACACTTGTTCTTGCTCCTGACACAAATCTAAAATCTTACTCATTTGTTAGGGAAGAATCGAATTTGGTGATCAGTTGTCGAGTGGTGAAAAAATTGTCAGAAGCCTACGAATAGTTTTCCTTGTTTGAGACTCCACAGATGCCTGGGGCCTCTAGTCGGGAAAATTCAAAAAATACAGGGCCGAGAAAAAGTACAGAATCTATACCTCAGAGAGACGGATTGATTCCTCCTGATGGTAAGTAACCACAATTTCATGCTTCAGAAAAAAGTTACAACAGTGCAGGATACAGGCAGGTGGTCGGAGCCGACCACTCTTCTGAGACTTCCTGTCTCTCTTTTTTCTTCTCCATTTTCAAATTGATTGGTGGAGGGGAAGACTGGGAATCGGTCGGAAGGCTCCACGGACCTCCCGTTTGACCAGTCATTCTACTGTGTTTCGCCGTTTCAGGATAAAAGTGAAGCACTGAGCTATTTCCACTTTTTCTTTCACTGTTGATCTCCCCAAGAAAGAACTTACGTAGGAGACGAGAACGGGAAAAGAGAGATAAAGTCCCCACGCGGTATCCCTTTCACGTTCAGACATCCGCTAATGTACATGTGGCAGTCAAGCTCTCGGCTTTATGGGCGTTTTTTGCAGCAATTTGATTATAAGAATTTAAAGACATTCCTCATCTGGCTGTAAATGGTAATTTCCCAATAATACTTTTTCTAATGTTAAATAAATAGGCTAGATAACTAATTTGGGCTTATAATTCAGATCCAACGGATTAAACAGATTTGATCAAAATAAAAAAAAGTGAAAATTATAAATATACTTATTTATTTATTAAATTTTTATTTAAAAAACACGGAGGGATATCTGAAATAATAGAAGCGGCTGATGGCTGGCAATTTGTTTTGTCAAAAGCTGGAATTATGAATCACATTTTCTCTTATATAGAGAATTTTGCTAGGAAATGCGATGGATGAGGAATGAGCGTTAATCATTACATCGTACTCAAGAGAATACAGGCCAAAAAGAAAAAAGAAAAAAAAAAAAAAATCAAATATGGAGGCTGGCAACAACCAACTCAGACAAACAAGTGTCGGTGATCTTCATTGATGCCATCCTTGCTTCTACTTTGCTTCCATGTCTCAAAGCAAATCAATCTCCATGGCTGGCATCGTCGGCAAAGAGAATCTCAATCATCTCCATATTCCTTTCTATCATCTTAATGAAAAGTAAAACTAAAATGCCAGGAGTCTCAGTGGCATATGGATAAGATAATATCAAATAATAATTTTGAACATAGACAAATGAAGGTACGTCCAATTTTTTATTTAACAATCGAATTTGAATTGAAAGAATTAAAGCATGTTTTTTTTTTTTTAATTCATTTTATCCATTTTATTGTTTCTTCGTATTTTATCAGTACTTTAAAGACATGCAATGTCTTGCTTTTGTTTTTCAGATTTTTCTAGCGTACGGTAGAAACGGGGACAAGGCACATTTCATGAGACTCTTCTACCAATTCCCCCAGAATAATTTATTTTAGCTCATCACAAACAAATAACATTTTCGCTACCCTCCCTAAAATTCTCTCAGTACTTTTCCTCGTTTTCTTAAAATGCAAACAAATTCCTGTTTCAAATTTGCTTCAGGGATGGGAACAAAACCACCCTCCTATAACGGGAACCATATCCCAATGACCAAATACAAACTTTTGAAAAAGTAGACGACAAATAATGGATCTAACCCGATTGATTCTGAGAACTCTCTTCTTGAACTTTGCCTCTGACTCTGAGCATGTCACTAAAGTTGCCTCTCATAATTCGCCTGAACCTCGTGTCTTCCTGGGCAACCTGTGCCTGTGGTGTTGTAGGCTGTGAAGAATTGGAGGCTGCTTCAGGTGGCTGCTCTCCACTTTCTTTCTTGCCAAGAATCCCACCATCACTGAAGAGACTGCTCACAGATGATGCAATACCGAGATGTGCACCCATGACCTTACTAATCGTCTCAAAAGTACCTCCTGACCTCTCCTTCATTATAATTTCTAAAGCTTCTTTATGCGCTGGATCAAGCGCATCCAAATCCTTCAACAAGTTGTTTATAGCTGGTAAAAGATACTCACGGACACTCGTCGTTGGAAGATCTGCAGCAAATTGACTGTTAATTAAAACAATATAGCTTACTTCTAGAAAGAAAGAGAGAATCAAACATAAGCACTATGGACCACAGGCAATTGAGGTGGACAAGCATGCAGCAAACAGCACGTCAGAGAAAACTTTTTTACATTATATAGTACATGAACACCAACATAAACATCAGCCTCACATGTCGAACAGTCAGTGATTGCATCAACCCAGAAAAATGGAGTACTCTAAAACAAAATATCGGGAGAACTAGATCAAGATATGAAACTAAAGCAATGTGATGTTTGAGCAGAGAACCTGTGGCATCCAAAGCACGAATTGCTTCACAAAATGCATTGACTTTCTCACAACGGCGAATGACATCACCTCCTTGAGCCATTGTAGCTGTAAGTTGGAAAATCTTGGACAATAGATGTGCATAAGGTCAAAGAAACAAAAAGAATTGCCAAAATTGACAACAGGGAGCCAGTTGAGTGTAAAGTACGCAGGCAAACAAACATACAACCGCAAATTTATACAACAGAAAGTATTAGTCATTTGATTAATCATCAATTGCTAACAAATAAAAAAACAAGCTGGGTGATTCACAATTCATATGGAAATCATAGTTTCCTTCTTACTCATCAATCATAAACTCCCTTGAAAGGTGAACTCAGAAAATCAAGAATATAAAACAGGAGAAAAGCTCATTTAATTACAAAGGAAATAAAAACACAAATGTTTTACACAAATAAAACTTTATTTAGGGAAATGAAGGAAACACCATTGCTGATTTAAGGAAGAAAAAAAAGGGATATCATTCCACTAAAGGTCTTCAAATGTAACAATGTGAAGCAATCTTGTCAAAACCAGACTGAACCGGCCCCTCCCTTGTGAGATACTCAAGGTAACAATGTGAAGCAATCTTGTCAAAACCTGACTGAACCGACCGGTTCAACCAGGTTAAACCAGATACAGACCCTTTTTAGGTTCTTATTTAGACAAAAACTGGATGACCGACCATAAATCGAACTAGTTAAATCAGACCCTTTTTGTGTGTGTGTGTGTGTGTGTGTGATTTTACACTAGGAAGAAAATGCACATAAGAAAAGCCCTTTCAGGACACTGCAAATGAAAAGGCATAGGAAGCTTTGACATGTGATTTCAATTGCTAGAAAGATGCTCAAAATAAATACAACATAAAGATGAGGATATAATCTCGCAATCTCTCTGTAGTATGGGGGACCGCTACCACTAATGCACGGACAACAGCTATAGTTGCTTCATGAGACCCATCTTCTAGGAAAGCATCCATTTGAACACGAATCTTTTCAACAATCTGATAGGAGCAGAACTTACATAATAGTCCAGAGCCAGTGGGAAAGTACACCAAGTTTACAAACATTCAAGTAAAAAGAATGAAGTTGCATACCATGTCATTTTTAAAATGCTGGGCAACAGCTCCAAATGTCTCTATACTGGCATACTTCACATTCAAGTTTTGATCAGAGCCCAGTGTGACCAAAGCAGGCAACACATGAGTTGAAGCAACTTTATCATCAATATATGGAACCTAATTGACAAAGCAGAAAGCATTGTGTGTCAATCAACATGTTGAACAAAGAAACAAAAACTGTTTGAAGACAAATGCTTACGAGAACTTTTAAGAGATTAGCAGCACTGATCTTCATATTCACATTGAAGCTGACAACCATTTCCCATAAAATGTTAAATATAATCCCGTGATGCTCCTTAAATGTGCTGCAGGAAAAGTCATTCTTCAGCTTCTTTGGTAATGAAAAGAGACTAATCATTTTATGCATTATTTTTTAAGAATTAAACACTTTCCAGTAAAGAGATGCCTACCAGAGGAAACGAACAGCATCAATGAGGTCACCAGTTTGATAGGCTGACCAAGAAGTCTCTTGCATTGTGTTTTGTACCAAAATCTTTCTCAAGTAATCTGCAAGCTCTTCGCCCCTACCAGAGGTACCTAAGATGCCTGAGAGTAGAAGCGGAAGGACACACATGATAGCAAGCTTTTCGGCCACAGCAGTTTTAGGACGCAAACCTGTAAGAATGTATAAAAAATGATCCGAGAATCTCTTGATGTTCCTCAAGAAAAAATCTCTTGCTGATCCTTATGAAGAAAGATTTGATTGTTTGCATGGAAATTTGAATTTAAAACAAAACCTAGTACTTGAACGAATTTTATTTATACCTCTAATTCTTTTCTCAATAGTAGACGGAAACATTGTAAAATCAGCAGTGTCTCCCACCATTACTTTGAAAACAGGCAGCATGATATGGGTAGAGTACCGATCCCCAAAAAGCTCAGATACAGCTAGCAGCAACTGCAATAAATTCACACCAATTTTGAATTTGCGAATACTCTTATAATTGGCCACACAAAAAAATGAAGGAAAGTTCCAGATAATTAACACTCAACCTGAGTCTTGTACCTTAGTAATTCGATGTCTCAGGCTATCTTCTTTTTGAGGCAGTAAGCAAGCAAGTTGAATCAAACTGGGGAAGCAGTCTATGTGAATCCAATCAAATGCAGGCCAGTCCACATGTCCCCTGCCCAATCAAATGCAGGCCATCAGAACAATATCTCTAGGAGCCACTGAAATCTTTAAAGGACAGATTATTCATGAAAAAAATTGAGCATACCCTGCATAAAGCTCAAGCACTGAAGTAGAAAAGAAGGGTACAGCTTGTTCTGAACTCATCGTAGAAGGGAAAGGACATGTTTCAATTGCTTTCTGATGCACAAATGGGAGCAGCTCTGTCAGCATTCTAAGCAAAACATCAATGTTCCAGCGTTCTCTTTCACCTAGAACGCGAAGATGAGATTCCACAGATCCTTCGACACCAGAAAGCGGAGGACACCGCTGGCAAGTTTGAGGGGTACCAGTATCAGATACATGACTGAACCTACATTTTGGTTAGAAGTTTCTGAAGTGTTTAAGGTGAAATAACAATTTGCAGGGCACATACCTGAGCAGAACCCACAACATGGGAAAGTGACACACGGAGAATATGGTCCAGCTTGTTTCCCCAACTTATAACAGCAGGAACTAATTCTTTGAGTGAAGTCTCAACCACCACACCCGATGGATCACATACCAATTGGAACATCAACTCCTCAACCTAATCAAGAAACAAAAAAGCAGGTTTGGAATATTCTTGATTTAGAATAGCACTGACATGATGATCAGTAAACAGCCTCTCCCAGCTGATTCCCACAACCATATTCTATTTTTCTTTGCAGCCTGTTCTAGAGCTTACATTGCAGCCATTTCTGTCAAGTCAGTTTTCTGCTCCATGATGGCCTCTTGAGCATATTTAGTGAGGCTGACCTTGAAATATTTGTCCATATTCGGGAAGAGCGGAAGCAGCAAAGCCAGATTGTGTGCAGCAGCCTCCCTCACTACTGTTGCTGAGTCCTCCACCAATTGTTGGACGATGGATAGAATCAGAGAGTCACGAATTTCAGGTCGAACAAACTCGGCAAGCTCTCCGCAGGACTGTGCAACAAGCATTCTACGCTCCTCGTACATGTGATTAATCTACCATACAACAGAAAAGGAGTCATGAAACCAATAGCTCAGATACTAAAACGAACAGCTGTAAAGATCAAAGCTCACCTGTTCCCAACATTGTGGAAGCAATTCCGATTCAGTTCTCATCTCCCCTACATTTCTAGCTAGGGTAACACAGGCCTGAAAGAGAAAAATGTAAAATCCCAGTGTCCTATAAGCAGAGCGTACAAAACCAAAGATACTCTCTATGAAATGGGTACTAAGAGAACAAGAATTTTCTGTTACATGTTTATAGAACGTAGAACTTACATCCATTATAATCCTTCTTTGCTGCTCATCTGGTCGTTTAATAAGGTTAAATAAAGTGTGTGTTAAAGAATCTCGGGTGTCGCTATCAGGATGAAGCTCAATTGCACACATTATTAGAGGAAGAAGCTCCTGCAGTTGATAGAACACAGCACACTGATGACTTATATCCTGAGCAGAGAACAAGAGATAATATAAAGGCTTCAGACCAGATTCAAACCTCACGATGGTTGATAAGAACATAGGGGACAATCTTAGGCAGTGCATCTGATAAAATTTGGATGGCCTCCAAACCCTGTCATTAGAAAACTTTAATTCTAAGTACCGAGGGCATATTTCAACAGCTGGAGGATAGTTAAAACTGCTCCTAGAAAGTCTCACCATTTTCTCAGAAGAGGCCTCCATCCTTGAGCTTTCTGGTTTAGTTACCTCTACCCTATCTTTCATAGGTAACATGGAATCACTTGTGTCAGCATTTCTGTGATCTGCAACAACTGCTCTGGTAGTAGAATTTGTAGTTAGTAGCTGCTGTTCCACTTCTTTAGGTTTATTTGATATATTCTCCATGTTATGAACTACAGAATCTTCTACAATCAAATCTTCAACTACTGATTCCATTGACTGAACCATTCCAGCTTTATCTTCATGTATTTCAACAACTTCTGAAGGTGAATCCTCATAATGGTTTTTGACGTTTTCCACATGATTTTCTAAAGTCGAATTATTGACTTTCAGTTTTTCTATTTCTATCCTTAATGACTTTATTTCAGCCTCATAGTCATCAGTTTGTGGGGCTTTCACATTTTCAGAATCCCCACCAACCCATCCTCTATTAGATCGAGATCCTTCAATATGCATTTGAAGAGAGGTAATTTCAGCTCTGCACTCATTCAGCTCCCTCCTCTGGTGCTCAAGTGATTGCTTTAAACTTTGTACCTGCAAGATGTTATTCTCATTGCTCATGTACGATCATTTTCAAGAAAAAAAAGTTGGAAATGTTAAAGTATCTTCCTAAAATGCAAACTTACAAACCTAATAAGCAAAACTTACCAGAACTTCTTTATCTTTGAGATCCTTATGAAGAGCATCTAAAGACTTTGTCAGGGCTATTATCTGACCATCAGCTAAGTCTTTGTGTTTTAGTAAGGACTCCTTTTCAATATAAAGACTCTCATTTGCTTTGATTAGGGCCTCTCTTTCTCGCAAAATGGCAATCTTCTCCTGTAGCACAACATTAACAATATTAAAAATATATCATGCTAATAAGTTATCAGGGAACTGATTACAGTGTCAACCTTTAGGTGCTTTATGACACTATCAGAAATTTAGAGATACTGAAAAAGAGTATTAATAAACTTGCACACACATAATTGAGTGCCTACACTTTTGATTCTATTATTCCTTCATATGGTATAAAAAAATTCCATTCATACAATCATACTGGCCAATAAGTTGAGAAGTCAAGAAAGGCAAAGTTAAAATGTCTACAAAGAGGGAAATATGAGCAACTACAGAAATGTAGATCTTAAAGTTCATGTAACATCTGTGTACAACAGTAAACTACAAAAGTGTTAAGGAATAGTCCCACATAGATTAGTGAGTACAAATATCTTGAGTTTATTAGTTGAGAAAGAGGCTTCCTAAGGTGGCTAGTCATTTTGGGATGGGCCTTGGACCTAACTTAACATGGTATCAGAGCAGGTACTCATATGTGGGCCTGCACTTAAACTATTTACTTGTAGAGCTACAAAAGATGGTCTACACCTAAATTATCTACTTGTAGAGCCACAAAAGAGGGCCTACACCTAAACTGCCTACTCCTAAATTATCCACTTGTAGAACCACAAAAAGAGGGTCTACACGTGAGGGGGAGTGTTAACGAAATAGTCCCACATAGATTAGTGAGTACAAATATCTTGAGTTTATTAGTTGAGAAAGAGGCTTCCTAAGGTGGCTAGTCATTTTGGGATGGGCCTTGGACCCAACTTAACATCGCTCATTTAGAATGATGACATAAAGTTAATGGAAATGACAAAGAAAGTACCTCAGCAGCTTCTGCAGTGGATGATAGGTACTCATAGTAATAATGACGTAAAGCATCAGGCACACAAGCAGGTGAGTTCTGCCAGACGTCAAGGTCTTGGTCTGTGACCTGCAACGAGAGATTAATTATGCAATCAATTTCTTAATTTTATAAGAGTTAATGAGATGAAGTGTAGTTAAACAGAGATGGATCAAAAGATCAACAGCTAAGTCCATGTCTGTAAATGTGCATGCATCAATGTGGAAGATCGAGGGCACACCAACCTCCTCATAAAATGTCATAGCAGTAAGCCGATAACCTGCTAAAAGTAAATATTCCTTTATGGCACAATTAAGATCTCTACGTTCAACATCTTTCAGAGGGCCCAAATCAGAAAAAGAACCCTTCCTTTCTCTGTAGTGCGATGTGGAGTTCTCATTTTCAGAAATAGACTCATGTGATCCTGAAAATACATAGAAGAAGATCATTGATGAGGATCAAGAGTTAAACACAATTACTCTATTTGAAAGCAAGCAATTATACGGAGTTGGAGATAAGTGTAGTTTCATAACTCCTTTAGAAAAAAACATAGTTACATAAATATATATTATTTTCCAGAGCTCAGGTTGTGTATTGAGTCAGATTTCATGGAGCACTTACGCTATTGCTTTTATATCCTATATTACCTTATATTTATTTTATCTTACTAAGAAACATAATGTAATGGAGAAAATCCATAAGATTTTTTACCCAAAAAAATGCTGGTGACACTATCTACATTTAGAAATTTCCTTTTTTGAGATGCAGTTTGATCTATTTAACTTGTTTGCCATTTTTTTTCGCTTTGCCGCAAAATGGGCACCAAGATATTAAAACTAACAGTAATAAATTGACAAATTAGCTGCACCAGCCAAATATAAATGACGTGTCAATCTTCAGAAGGGACATTTAACCAAAAAAATTATTTGAATGATATTCATCAGCAACATTTGCTATCCAGAACATTCATTGCCGAGACTCCTAATGAGGCAACGATGGATGGACTATGGGTAACAGTGATGAAGGTGGAGAGTGAAGGACAGTTACAAGGAGGAGAAGTATGGAGAAAAGAGCTGAGAACCTTGGAGACAAGAATGGATTATCCTTTGATATTGTTGCACTCTCCTCACCATTGGAGAGAGAGCTTTATTCAGGGTCATCCAATGACCAAGGTCGCAGTGAGGAATGGTGACAAAGTATCCTTCATCAGTATTATGAAAGAAGTTGTCAGTGCCTGTTTATCAAACAATTGCAAGCCAAATTTGGCGATGACCTGATTGTGACCCAAAACAGAGAACTCTAGGCTAGTGAGTGTGTATTCTACTTCTCTACTTTCCAGCACAACATTGGACAAGAATGCAGGATTTGTTGACCGAGCATCGGCTCCCTTCTTGATTTTGATGATAAAAAAAACTTAATTGATCTAACAATTGAAATTCAATCATTTCGGATGCATTTCCTTCAAGAGACACAAAAGTCATAGGTCTATCCAATGCATTCCCCAATGGACTGTTTGATCAATGTTATTCAAGCAATATAAAATCACATTGATTGATCAATCAACCTCTAGACATTGATCAATCATACAAAACATTACCAACTGCAGACATAAAGCATGATCGATCCTAGAAAAACTATTGATTGATCGTACAGCTGTACACTATTAGTAGGATCATACCATGTACATTGATCGATCAACTTAAGTTGTCAGACCCAACGGGAGGATATTGATTGATCATACCATCGATCAATAAGTCATTTTCTAACAAAATATAGTTGTTACACACGATTGATCGATCAATATTTTACATTGATCAATCAATGGAAAGTTAGCTTTTTGCATATGGGAAAAAATGGCCAATTTGGCTTGGGGAACTTATAAATACCCCACCAAATGTCCGTTTAAGAAGTTAATGAGCTTTTATTGGCATACATACTACATTCTATTCTCAATAATTTGAAAATTCCTTCCTAAGTCCTTGAGAAAGAAAGAGCATATTCTTGCAAAACCATCCATCATTTCTCAAACTCCTCTCCTTGCATACATTTTAGTCAAGCTCCTATCCATCCCCATTGTACATCAAAGGCTGGAGGCTTAGACATTTCAAGAAGAAGGTTGTCTCCCCACAAATAAAAAAGGGTGTAAGTTTTTCATTATTGTGTAGTTTTCGTTTTCTTGATAGGTTCATTTAGAACTTACTCAATCTAGATAGGAAGATTTATAGAGCTAGAATCTAGTTAATCTCTTGGAGAGATTGTGTTGTAATCGTGTATTTGGGCATACATGTGGCTTGAAAGAGAGCCAAAATCTCTTTCTTGTAAATTCCAAGCTAATAGAGCTGATATTAGTGGAATTTTCCAAGCACGGATTCTTGGGCAATGAATACCAATTGGGAAACATTGATAATAAAACATTTGGTGTTATTTGTGGTATGTGAATTTGTCTCAATACTTGCATTTTCTATTCACTTAAATTCTTGCACACTTAAATTTAATTTTGTAAAACCTCAATTCACCCCCTATTTTTTTTTTTTAAATGACGCTGAACTTTATTAAGAGAGCTCAAACGAGTAGATTACAAAAGGGGAAGCCTTCCCAAACAATGAGAGATTGCTAGGAGGTTCCGAATTTTGCCAATTTATCAGCCAAAGAATTGGCTGATCTAGGAACGAGGTTCCAATTACAATGAATAGATGACACAATGTCAGCAATACAATCAATGATTGGCAAGTGGCGCCAAGGGGGGGAGCTATCTTTTGAACACCAGCTGATGACAATCTTTGAGTCTCCTTCGATAAGCCATTTGGGCCAACAAGATCGCGTAGCACCAAGGAGACAAGATCATGGCAAGGATGTATATTCCAAAAGCTACTGCAAATGGACTCCAGCCTTTCCACCCCCACCCCCTAGCAACACCAGCTTTGGGCCCGTCTCCACCACAAACCATGGGTTGATGAGAACTTCCCCTCACTGCCAAGTAGGATGATTACTGCACCTGCCCCACCCAGAAATGGCTGCTCCCTGCCTTAACCCATTGAAACATATTCCACATTCATACTCCCAAAGCAGATCCTAAGAGAAGGAAGGGAACAGTGGATGAATTACTTGGGTTAGCTCTGCTTGATGCTTCCATGAATAGAACTACTCTGTGCACAGCTTGACGAGAAGAGTGAGATTTCATTGGCAGTCACCCATTCCCACTTTGGAGGAAAGGGCTGGCTGTTGCATTTCTCTAATACAAATGACTGTGAAGTAACCTGGGCCAGTGGCTCTGGATTGAAGGACTGCAAGTGAAGCTTTGGCAGGATGCTGCTTTCCAGGAGATTGCAAGAACATATGGCAGTTGGTGAAGCTTGATGAGGTGACACATAACCAGAAGAGACTTGATTCAGCACAGATCTTCATCATACCAAACCACCAATGGAATGGCTCCAAAATACTTAATCTGAGCTCTGAAGGTGAAGCCTTCTGAATCAAGATGACCTTCCAAAAATTCTCTTTCACTGGCAGCAATGGTTGGAGAAACCAGAGTAACCGGAGGCAACAAGGGCAGCAGCATTCAGCTCTGGACTCAGGTAAGCAATGGCCAACTTGCTGCTAACTTGTGATCCATTCTGAAACTCACCATCTGATCCTCAACCCAGGAACATTGGAGGAAATTCAAAAATCAAACCTGCCACCTGACCCTAGCTCTGAACCTCCCAGTGACCAGCGGGACTGTGGCCCTGGAAGCCTTACTACAGCCTCTGTTGACAACCCCTGCCCTGACACTGACACCAAGCTTTGTCCCCACTACTAACAACCAATCCTTGCCATGCCGATCCCCATGTAATAGTGACAAAAAATGGGACCCAGTCCAACTGGCCTCATGGGTCTTTGTGACAACCATTTTCAACTAACCTGTCCCCTATTCCGCCACCCCTTCTTGACACCCCAGCCAATCTTGAAGAGAGTCAACACTCTCTTCCTTCCAGATCATCAATTTCCCTCCCTGCTATCCAACCCAGACTCGGAAAAAGCTAAAATCCTTACCCAATCTTATCCCCCTCATAGATTATCTTACCAACTGTTAAGTTGTGGAGCCTAATCAACGCCCTATGCTAAGTTGTTACGTGGAACGACCTTCACGGTAAGGTCGTTGTAGCCTGCCCCCCTCCTCGGGGTTTCGAGGGCGGAGCCTCCGCCAGATCCACGATATATTGATTGTTGTCTCATTAAGGGTAGTTCGGGGATTTCACACTTGTAATCCGGTTGCCCTAATTTTCTCTTTATATTTGAGGGCACCATTGTTAGGGTTTTATCATCAGAGAAGGATCTTGAGTTGCGGCCCGAGAGAAGTTAGAGAAGGCACATGTAAGTGTGTGATTTCTCTTATAAACTATTTCATCTTCATAGTGGATTACTGCAGTAGCGGAAGACAGGACGTAGTCTAACGTTGAGGCGAACCTGTATAAATCTTGTTGTATTTTTGTGTTTGCTCTTTTCTTCTTCCGCGATTATTATTATTGCTCTCGTTAGTTAGGAATTAGGGCGTCTAATTCCTAACAAGTGGTATCAAAGCTTTGGTTCGTGATTGAGAGCAATGGCTAGCAGAGAAGGATCGGCACTTGGAATCAACAAGTTCAATGGTATAGATTTTGCGTTCTGGAGGATGCAAATCGAAGAATATTTGTACAGTAAAAAACTGCACTCACCACTTCTGGATATGAAACCAGAAGGTATAAAAGATGATGAGTGGAATCTCCTTAATAGATAGGTGTTGGGAGTAGTCATGTTAACACTGTCAAAGAACGTCGCTCACAACGTAGCGTCGGAGAAAACCACAACGGGGATGATGAAGATTTTGTCCAACATGTGTGAGAAACTTTCCGCAAATAATAAGGTACATCTCATGAAAAAACTCTTCAATTTAAAGATGACAGAAAATACATCAGTGGCAACGCATTTGAATGAGTTTAGCACAATTGTCAATCAATTGACCTCCGTTCAGATTAAATTTGATGATGAGGTTCGTGCTTTAATTCTTTTAGCGTCTCTGCCAAATTGTTAGGAGCCTATGAGGGTTGTGGTTAGCAACTCTGTAGGCTTGTGGAGGAAGTTCATAGAAAGGGCTCTAGAGAATCGTCATCTAATTTTGCCCTAAGTGTTGATACTAGGGACAAGAACTTTGAGAGGAATTCCAACAAGGGCAACGGTAGAGGGAAGTCAAGGAATAGAAGAAGCAAGTCCAAATTCGGAAGGAATGTGGAGTGGTGGAATCGTGGCAAGTCTGGTCACATAAAGAAAAACTGCAAAGCACTAAAGAGGAATGAAAAGAAAAATTATGCCACAAATGTGGTGACTAAAGAAATACAAGATGTTTTACTCTTGTCGGTTGATAGCCCTATTGACTCTTGGGTGTTAGATTCAGAAGCTTCTTTCACACCACTGCGCACCGTGAGATCATGGAGAATTATATAGTTGGAAATCACAGGAAAGGGTATCTTGCTGATGGAGAACCTTTGGATATTGTCGGTATTGGTAATGTCAATTAGAGGATGTCAAACGGGACAGTGTGAAAAATTCACAAGGTGGGACATGTACCAAAACTTATGCTCAATCTGATCTCAATATGGCAGCTTGATGATGAAGGTCATAATGTGATTTTAAATGGTGCTGCATGGAAAGTCACTAAGGGAACCATGGTTGTTGCACAAGGAGTTAAAACTGGAACTCTTTACATCTCTTCAACTTGTAGAGACACGGTTGCAATTGCTGGTGTTGTTACTGATTCTGATTTGTGGCATTATAGGCTCGGTCACATGAATGAGAAGGGAATAAAAGTGCTTCAGTCCAAAGGGAAACTACCAGGGTTGAAAATTGTAAACAACAATTTGTGTGAAGGTTGTATTTTCGACAAGCAAAAAAGGGTTATAGCTTTTCTAAGGCTAGAAATGAGCAAAAGACAACAAAATTGGAGTTGGTTCACAAAGATGTGTGGGGACCTTCAACTGTTACTTCCCTTGGTTGTTCTAACCACTATGTGACAGTTATTGATGATGCAAGCAGAAAGGTATGGGTTTATTTCATGAAAAAAAAAATCTGATGTTTTTTATACATTCAAGAGATGGAGAGCAATGGTTGGGAATGAGACAGATTTGAAGGTGAAGTGCTTTCAATCAGATAATGGGGGAGAATACATAGATGATGATTTCAAGCAATACTATGCCGATGAAGAAGACCATTCCTAGAAATCCTCAACAGAATGGTCTAGCTGAGAGGATGAACAGGACCTTGAACGAGCGTGCTAGGAGCATGAGATTACATGCGGGATTGCCAAAGAAGTTTTAGTCTAGGACTATTAGCACCGATGCCTATTTGATCAACAAAGGTCCTTCAACACCATTGGATTGCAAAATACTAGAGAGGTCTGCAGAGGCAAAGAGGTAAATCTTTCTTTCTTGAAAGGTTTTGGTTTTGTTTCTATATTCATATTGATTCTGCTGTTAGAAGTAAACTTGATCCTAAATGTAAGATATATTTCTTTATTGGCTATGGTGGTAGCAAGTTTGGTTATCGCTTCTGGGATGACTAAAGTCGTAAGGTTATCAGGAGCAAGGTCGTGATCTTCAATGAAGGTGCCTTGCATAAAGACAAGTTGAGAACAAAATCTGAGAGCACAAGTGATGAATCCCAGATGTCAAAAGTGATTCAGTTGAGAGATCTTCCAGTTATTGAGATGGAAAATATTGCTCAGGAAGACCAAGAAAACATACCCCCAGAAGTAAATCAGAACATTCCTGTGACTAAACTCAGGAGATCTGCCAAAACTAGCAGACCACCACAAAGGTACTCCTTTGTACTGAATTATATTTTGTTGACTGATAAAGGTGAACCAGAGAGTTATGAGGAAGTCGTGCAACTTGATGAATCAACCAAGTGGGAGTTGGCCATGAGGGATGAGATGGACTCACTATTATCCAATCAGACATGGCAGTTGACCGAGTTACCAAAGGGGAAGAAGGCCTTGTAGAACAAATGGGTGTACCGAATAAAAGCCGACTATAATGGCAGCAAGTGGTAGAAGGCAAGACTGGTGGTAAAGGGCTTTCAACAAAAAGAAAACATTGACTATGCTGAGATTTTCTCTCCGGTAGTGAAATTGACTACTATTAGAATAGTGCTTAGACTAGTGGCAAATGAAGACTTGCACTTAGAGTAATTGGATGTAAAGACAGCCTTTCTTCATGGTGATTTGGAGGAAGAAATTTATATGATGCAGCCACAAGGTTTCAAAGCACAAGGAAAGGAGAAAATGGTGTGCAAACTTCAAAAGAGCTTGTATGGTCTTAAACAAGCTCCAAGACAATGGTATAAAAATTTGACACCTTTATGAGTAGTAATGGTTTCTTGAGGTGCCAGGCGGATCACTGTTGTTATGTAAAGAAGCTTAATGACTCCTACATCATTCTACTGCTATATGTTGATGACATGTTAATAGCAGGTGTTTGCAAATAGGAAATAGATAAGTTGAAAAAGGAGTTATCCAAGAAGTTTGCAATGAAGGATTTGGGTGCTACAAAACAAATCCTTTGGATGAGAATTACTAGGGATACTATTGTTTTGAAACTGTCATAAGAAGAATATGTGAAGAAGGTGTTGAGCAGATTCTACATGAACGATGCAAAACCAATGAGTATTCCTTTGGCTAGTCATTCTAGGCTATCTAAGGAGCAATCACCTTCTACAAAGCAGGAACAAGCCTACATGGCCAATGTGCCTTATGCTTCTGCTATTAGCAATCTCATGTATGTCATGGTGTGCACTAGACTAGACATAGCTCATGCAGTGGGAGTTGTGAGCAGATATATGAGTAATCCGGGTAAACAATATTGGGAAGCAGTGAAGTGGATTCTCAGGTATTTGAGAGGCACTGTAGACTCAACCTTATGTTTCTGAAAGTCAAACTTGGGATTACAGGGTTATGTAGATGCTGACATGGCTGGAGACATTGATTGCAAGAAGAATACCACTGGATATGTATACACATGGGGGGGTACAACAGTTAGCTGGATCTCTAAGTTGCAGAAGAAAGTTGTTTTTTCCACTACTAAGGCAAAATATGTCATCGTGACTAAAGCCAACAAAGAGATGGTATGGTTGTAGTCTTTCTAGGAAGAATATGTTGTATTGTGACAGACAAAGTGCTATTCAATTAGCAAAGAACCCTGTTTATCATGCCAGAACAAAACACATACAAGTGCGTTACCACTTCATTAGATCGGCTCTTGAGGATGGAGTATTAGCACTTGAGAAAATTCAAGGGAGTCAGAATCCAGCTAATATGTCGACAAAGACAGTTACAATTGAGAAACTGAAGTTGAGTGCAACTTCAGTTGGACTTCTCTCTGAGGATTGAGATAGTGTTGCTACTGTAGAGGAGATATTGATGATAGATTAGTCTCCAAGTGGGAGATTGTTAAGTTGTGGAACCTAATCAACACCCTACGCTAAGTCGGTACGCGAATCCACGATATATTGATTGTTGTCTCATTAAGGGTAGTTCGGAGATTTCACTCTTGTAATCCAGTTGCCCTAATTTTATGTTTATATTTGGGAGCGTCGTTGTTAAGGTTTTATCATCAGAGAAGGATCCTAAGTTGTGGCCCAAGAAAGGTTAGAGAAAACACCAGTGTGTGTGAGATTTCTCTTGTAAACTATTTCATCTTCATAGTGGATTACTGCAGCGGCTGAAGACATAACATAGTCTCACCTTGAGGCAAACCTGTATAAATCTTGTTGTATTTTCATGCTTGCTTTTTTCTTCTTCTGCGATTATTATTATTGTTCTCGTTAGTTTGGAATTAAACGTCTATTTCCTAACACAAACATCCCACCCTTGACAGAAATGACCATACCACTTCCAAAAACAATAAAATGGCCTCCCAAAGCAGCTCCAACAACTCCCTTCCGTCATCCCCCTAAAATAGTGCTTTCTCTGTCTCCTCTAATTCCTCATCCAACATCGTTCATCCAGCTGAGAACCTTCCCCACAACGCCTTAGTCCTTTCTATTTTCCGTTAGCTGAATACCCAAGCATCCACTCTACCCTAAAACTTAGCCCCTTGACCAACCTCTCCTAGACTTACCAAAGAAGGGGAAGATGAATACCAGGCTGAATGTAGTAACAGAAATCAGATAGGGCAGGTAGATGAGTGTCAATCTGAGAGACACAAGTATGACAAAGAGAACTGGGAGAGGATGATGGAGCTAGCACAATTAATGAGAGTCATCTATCAAGACCAACTGCTGGGGTATGAGAAGGGTAAAGGAGTCGAATCTTCGAAGAAATGATTAGTGTTTCTTGGAATTTTCCTGGGATTGGGTGCAGTAGAAAGAGAGCATCCATCAGAAACCTTCTCAAAGACTGCAAGGCTAAGTTGTTGTGTTGCAAAAAACAAAGGTGCAAAGTATAACAGAACCTTTGGAACTGTCACTCCCTTCAATAGCATGTTGTCAATGCTATTGGGCTTGCTGATGGGATTCTACTGATGTGGGACAACAATTCAGTTGATCTGCTTCGAGTTGTGGCTGGTGAATTTTCAATCTGTGTCAAGATGCTGGATCGTGATTCCCCAGAGGAAATGATGCCTTGCTGGGGTCTACAGTCCTACAAGATACAGGCAAAGGCACGTCGTCTGGAATGAGCTCTCAGGAGCCATTCAGAACTGGGATCTCCCTTGGCTATTAACAGGAAATCCAATGCCATATGCTATTGCAATGAGAGGTTCCCTCCCTCTACTAGAATCACCTCATCGGTGTGAAACTTTGCTGATTTCATCCAGAGTCTTGAGATTGAAGTTCCTCTCTCATGCGAGACTTTCACTCAAAGAGTAACGATGAAAGGAGTCCCATTCTTTCCAAACTTGACAGTTTCCTAGCCACCTCAAATTGGCTTGGCTTTATGACGACACCACTGGTAGACCATTGAACAAAGCAACGTCTGACCAATAGGAGGTGGGGCTCTCCACCTTTCTGGTCTGAGAATTATTGGCTCCTTGAGGGAATTAATGCCCTGATCAGTGGGTGGTGGTCTAATGCCACTGCTGTTGGTGGCCCGGCTCATCATCTCAGCAGCAAACTCAAGTCTCTAAAGTCCGATATGAAGACCTGGTCCAGCCAACGGCATGCTGCTGCTACTGCCCATCATGCTGATCTTCTCTCCCAAAAGGTGTCCCTTAACGAGGCTGAGGAAAATAGAACCCTCTTTCCTGGTGAATTCTATCTAAGAATTGAGTTTTCAAATGAATTACAAAAGCATGCTCACTGTGAGCGAGTCCTTTGAAAACAAAGGGCTCAGTTTAAATGGCTAGATGAAGGTGATGGCAATACAAAGTTCTTTCATGCCACCACCTCAGCCAGACACCAATCTAACTGAAACACTTTCCTCAACATTGGCGGTGAAGTCACTTTAGATAGAATTCTTTTTACTAGTGAGCTTTTGAGTTTTTCTCGGGACTGTATACGGAGGAACAAATCAACCAACTGGGAATCCAGCTCTTGTGCTTCACATTCCTAACACATTATAGCTCATCTGATTGAGCTTCCCTTCACTGCCAAGGAAATTGATGCAGCGGTAACCACAATACCAAGCAACAAAATGCCTGGGTTGGACAGCTTCAATGGCAAATTTTACAAGTGATACTGGGATACTATTAGGTAGGAGGTTTATGCTTTGGTTAGAAGCTTTTACTTTCATGGGATCACTTACTGAGCAATGGGGGATTCCTTGGGATTCCTTCATGACCCTTGTGCCTAAGAAGAACCAAGTTGCGACACCCAAAGACTTCAGGCCTATAAGCCTTGTTTCGAGTCCTTATAAAATCATAACCCGGATCCTTGCTCATCAGTTGAAGGTAACTCTTCCCCTGATTATCAATCAAAGTCAAAGTGCATTCATAACAGGTCGAAATATCTTGGATTCAACCATGTACCTCTGTGAAATTATTGATCACCTTCACGCAGGAAGGGAGGCCAAGACTGGCCCTCAAACTTGATCTTGAGAAGGTGTTTCATCAGGTCTGTTGGTGGTTAATTGACTCTATGCTTGGGAGAATGGATTTCAGCTTTAGATGGCGTTGCCGGATTTGAAGTTGTCTATCGTCAACCTCCTTCTCACTTCTCATAAAATGGCATTGCATGTGGATTCTTTAAGGGAACTAGAGGAATCTGGCAAGGAGACTTTATCCCCTCTTTTATTCAACATTGTTGGCGAGTGCCTCTCCTCCATGATCTATGCTGCAAAGGAGGTTGATTGGTTGCATCCTATGTCCGAATCACCTGAGATGGATATCCCCATCTTGCTATTCATTGACAACACAATTTGCTTTTGAAACAGATCTATTGAGCAAACTATTCACCTCAAAGCTTTACGGCCTTTTTGAAATCACAACAGGGCAAAAGATTAATATGTCCAAGAAAATGCTAGTGGGATTTTACTTGGAGGCTGGCCAGATTGATGAAATTGCTAAACACTTGGGATGCTCCCACCAACCTTGGGCTTCCCTTTTTCTCTAGCAGACTTGACAAAATCTTATGAAACCTTTGGTGGAGAAGTTAGAAAGGAAGCTTTTGACTTTGAAGGGCTCCCATCTAAAGCACGCAGATTGGGCCTCCTCAACTCTTAAATTGCAGCCTTCCCAACTACTAACTATCAGTTTTACCATGTCATCACGAAGTAAATTGAAGCCCACAAAAGGTGTTTTCTATGGCTGGGAGTTGTGGATGGGTTGAAGCATCATCTTGTGGTGGAAGGAGGTATGCAAACCAAAAGCGATGGGTGGTCTAGGTATTTGGGCTGTGAGGGAGATGAACCACACATTACTTCTCAAATAGTTTTGGAAATTCAATGAGACAGTGGCTTAAATTGGAGTCGGGTTATCATAAAGAAATTGGGTTTTGCAGGGTATAGATGGTGGTTGGAGGGGGTCACCTGTAGCAAGCTCTCCCCTCTTTAGCATGCTTTTTTCCCCCTCCTAGCCAAATTTGTCAAAGGCGAGAAGTTTTATGCTAGAAGAAGAGACACCATTTGATTCTAGGAGGACTGGTGGATTGGAGATGGTCCCCTCTCGATCACCAAACTGAGGCTTTAACAGGTCACAACAGATCGTTCAATGTGCATCCAAAATCCTTATCGAACTGAGGGAGATCAGATTGATTGGGATCTTCGTCTGATAAGGGGGTTGAGCAATTCAGAAGCCAAGGATGTTGGGTCTTCTTGAACCTGAGTAGGATTCACATGCATCACCATGTGAAGGATAAGATAATATGGACCTTTCTTGATAACGGAAAATTTACTGTTGCCTCTCCTACACCTGCTTGATGCAGTGGGACTTTAAACATCAGCATAGCACCAGCATTACTTGGAAGCTCCTCGACCAGCTGAAGGCTCCTCCAGAATGCTCTTCGTAGCAAGATTCTGATGGTGGACAATTTGAGGTGTCGTGGCACTGTAGTCCCCAACCACCCTTCTAGCTTTTGCAGTGTCATTGATGAAGACGACTCCCACCTTATCCATCATTGCCTCTTCTCTTGGCAAGTCTGGTCTCACTTCCTTGAGAAGCTTGGCATTAACCTTTGCATTCCTGAAAAACTTGATGAAATGTGAAAGCCCCTTGTAGGGATTCAAATCCTAGAATTTAGCAAGGACCTCCTCTCGATGTGCCTCACATCTCTTGGGGACTCTAGTTGGAGAGGAAGAATGGTAGATGCTTCAGAGGAGTTTGTAGATCTCAGGATGCCTTCATTGATAGTATTTTCAAAAAAAACAAATCATGGCTTGGGTCAGCATGCAGCCTAAATTTGAAAGCCTTCAAGAGGGCCTTTTCAAGAATAATTGGAGATTGATTGCTCAGATTCCCCTTCCCTCCACTCCGCCCAAACAGAATTTAAGTCGTTGAATAGATCCCTCTTTCTGGTACCATCAAACTCAATTTTGATGGGTGCATTCTTAGCAACTCAAGTCTGGCAGGTTTTAGGGGGGTCTTTCACAGTCATGATGAGTGTACTCTTGCCACCTATTCAGGACTTTTCGCATTGCTGATTCACAACAGCTGAAATCCAGGCACTCCGTCATGGTTTCCTCATATTTAGATCCTTATCCTGCAATCATCTTAGACTGAGGGCAACTCCAAGGTGGTCATTAGTAGGTGGTCCAAACCAGCAGATCCCCCATGGCGTCACTAGTATGTTTTTAATGCAATATTGGATATTAGTTCCTCTTTTTCATGCACTTGAAATCATGTACTAAGGTCAGCAAATCATCTTGCTGACTCTCTTGCTAAAAATGGAGTCTCTCTCCTATCTCTCATTGTATCAGAGACTCCTCCCTGATTGTTTGTTCTTTTGCCCTTGGAAATAAAAACCGTCATTCTCAAAAAAAACGGTAACAAAAGCTGATTCAGTCACCTTGTTGGCTCAAATATTGGGTCCAGTTGAACCCAAGTCTCGGTTGAATTACTGGGTTGAAAATTGTTATTTGACCCTACTCATCCCAAGACATCTCCATTTTCATTGCACGGGATGTCTCAGTTATTGGAATGTCTCAATTGCTAGAAGTAACAGAGTACCTGAGATGTTTTGATTCTTGAGCAGAACGTCTAGCATATTGCCTAAGATATCCCAAGAATCAAGAAATCTCAGAATTTTGAGATGCCCACAACTGGATGTCCCATCTCCCCCTTTAGGAGGGAAACTACTAGTTTCAATGGGAGGGGCAGGAGCCCAATGACTGCTAATACCTTTTCTATTTCCAGTGTCAGGGCAGGGATGGCAAGGGCCCCTCCACTAATGATAACCAAAGTGGGGGGAAGGAGGCCAATCACCAGCCTGCACCCCACTTTTGTGTCATATGGGAAGAATTTCTCCCTACATGATAGGTGATCCAGCCGATCAGCTTGGGAGCTAGCAAACCTAGCCAACTCAACCGGGTCTTGACCCAATTCTAGGTCTCGTAGAATAGTTACCCAGGGAGGGACGGCTTTCAGTTAAGCCTGATTCAACTGACTATTCCAGTCTGGGTTTTATGACATTGGTTTCACCTAATAGCAAGAGATATTGCATGCAGAAGTTTCATACATAAATGTAATTAATGATTTACTACAATTTACTGTATTGAATTACATAAGAATAAATTCATGGAATTTTTTTTCTCAAAAAAAAGAAGGCAAATTGAAGCATTAGCAGACAGAAATAGTCAAGAAAGACTTTAAAATGCCTGACTGAGAGATAGAAGTAGCAAATGATAAAGCACAAGAGAGAGGAGGATTCATGTCCCTGACTTCTAAGGATATATGAGACATGACTGATGAAAAGGAATGGCATTGTGCATGGCCAGCAGATAATAGTAACCTAAAATATATACAACAGTAAGCTACTATTTTCATTTACTTCTTCATGCCTTTTAAAAATTGTAATCAATTAATAAGGAGAGTTTAACTGAAGTGGCAAAATCTACAAGGGAACCGTATACAACCAGAAGAGAGGTAATCAGAAAACCTGACTGCACATAATACAAGAGATATGCAGATATAAGGGTCACAATTCGAACTTCAAGAATCCTTACCATTTGGTTTGTCAGAAGGGTATTTGATTTGCTTTTGTAACTCTGCTTTTAGTCTTGAGAGATCCTCTTGGGCTAACCGAAACTCATATTCACTGATTGCTAATTTTTCTTCAACTGCTTCTTTCTCTTCCAGTAAACTCTGTGGATCGGCTACTGAAATGACAAAGGGGGAAATATCCAACATGTCACATGTGCATACAACCAAATATAACCTCACACTCACGACTGGATCCAAGGACCTCACTTTAAGAGTCAAAGGATCCATCAACACATTAAGTGGTAAAATTGCATTGCTACAACCTATTTTTTTCCTAGTTACTCCCCCCAAAACGCTTGCCTAAAACTAGATTGAAGCTCTCCAGGAAATATTTGGCACGTGTAACAGAATTGTTTCAGTGCCAACAAAATTTTTGAATTAAATTACAAATTAAGAATAGAACTTCTAAAACGTGTAAAACAAACCAAGAAGCTTCTGAAAAAGATTTTGGAAATGTCTAAAAATCAAAGCCATAAGGTTTTCAAAACGTTTTGGAAACGGAAAAAACACATGGGACTTATTAAAGAAAAATTTATAAAAAGTTATCAAGGATTCTTTATACATTTTGTGTATTCTTATAAAAAATACTTTACCTAATTTACTTTATTAAAGATACTCCTTAAAAACCATATTTATTAAAGGTTTTACTGACAATTACCTTTATTAGTTAATTTTTATTAAGGTATATTAGATTATAACCTGGCATTTCTAAAAATTGTCGTCGAAATTTACAAAATTTTGTCAAAGTTTATCAGGATTGCAAATAATAATAAAAGTTTCGTTAAAGAAAGCAGGAAATATAATATTTTAAGAAATTCAAATTCAACCAGAAACAAAGAATGATAAAGTTGGATAGTAATTATTTGATTCCAACTGTATGTAAATGAAAATCTTGAAAAATTTTAAGGTAATCGTGACAAATTAATTAGACACAACACACTGCAACACACATACACATATTCATCAAGCTAATTTTTATAGTCAATGTTTCATCTTGTGTACATGATACAAGAATTGTCTCAACTACTACACCAAAATTATGTTGGAAGCCTGAACACTCCAATATAATTTCATGGATACTAGTTACATATAGAATAATTTAAAAAGCTAATACAACTATATATATCATATTAATTGGTTTATAAATTTTCAAAAAATATTGATTTATGCATTATTTACATCAAATAAATAACTAACTTGTCTTCTTTTTTTTTTTGTTTAAATAGAAGATTAATATTGGCTTCAAGTGTTAATGAGTTTTCTAGATTTTTTGTTTTCTTTACTTTCATCAACCTTTAAGAAACATTTCTCTATTGAAAATATGATGCACAAGTTAGAATTATCTGGAGCTGAAAATACTGAACACAATTAGATCTATACATTACTGAGTTTACTTCACATATATGTTATATGGTCATAAACAATAAGTAAATTTTGTACCAGGGGCAATAGGAAATATAGGTACCATACAAATTGTTAATACTATTTGGTGGAAATAGTGTTTGCAATTTGAAGAAAAGTAGTGCCTTAAAATTTTAAATGCCTCTTTGAGGAGTTTCACACTCATTTTTGTCTTGTTTCACAAAGTTTCCCATTTGTCAATGATGAAGTTTTTTTTTCTTGTTAGTTTCTTTTAATGTTTAATATAATTTTCTAAAATTTTAGCATAAGAGCTTCTTACAACTTATAAGTTTCATATTAAGTTTCTTTAGAGTTTCATACATATTTTCTAAACGCTTCTTCTCATGTTCCATTCAAAATTGCAGATATTTTCCCAGTATTTCACATAGGTTTATAATTTTTTTTTACTCTTTTCCTTGTGTCAGGCTCTTTACCAAATTATTTTTTACTCCAATTTGTTTCCTGCTTCGATTCTCCTTTTTGGTATGGTTTCTTTTTGCCACTTCGCATTATTGGGAAAGGCCAAACATCGAAAATTTGATCAGATTTTCATTCTGTCGAGGTTAAGGAGGGAGTGTGAGGTCCTCCCCCTACCATTCCTTTGCCACTAAGAAGCCTCCCCATCTGCAGGCTATTGCAAGAGGGGAGGAAGAGCCCCCTCTCCATCCTGTTCTCACAAGAACATTTCCTTTCCAATTTATTATTTAAATAATTTTTTATTTTTGGATTGATACATTCGTTAACTATTTACCATTTGGGAAATCCACGGAACTTACAAAATCCATGCATTTACAAATCCAATTAGTCAAGTATTTTTGCCAATGTTTCTAAATGTTCTTCGATATCTAAGAAAGCTTTGATTTTTAAGGCTAGCCAAAACTTTAGCGGCCAACAACAGTTTGTCTAATTTCAATACAGAGATCTCAGTGAAGTTTTAAATATACCAAGAAAAATAAGAAATAGACATTCAAGAGGAGGTTCACTAGGTCATGGTCATATCGTTACCTCGAATTCAGAGTTTCATTTACCGGAAGTCCTTTAGCAGAAACAGAGGTAGGAGATTTGCATATCCTTACATGTGCATTTCTAGAAGCGTCTTACACAAGGATAACAAGCACAAAGAGCAGGTTTGAGAAAAATTGTGATCTTCAAAAAGCAGAGCTATAAATGAAAATTAGAAATACATTTAATCAATTTATATAACAAAATGCTATGCAGCATTCTCGCGTTCCTCGTTGAAAAAAAATTATCACAAGAAATCACTAGGAACTTTATTGGGAACTTAAACAATACTTTCAAGTCAATTACGTTCGACCCACCTTGTACCAACATACTTAAGCCTCGAAACATCGGAATCCAAGTTATCTAGCCTAAGGACGAGTCAAAGGACAGGAAGCTCAACATAAATAAAAGCAAAGGAGGCTTGGAGTAAGAAGAAAGAATCAGCATTTCATATGAGCATTAAACCCGACCATCGCAGGGTCAAACCAAAATTAGAAAATGATCACTGAATCAATGCAGAACCAAAGGCGTTCCCCCTGACCGAAAATAAAAATTGACGTTCGAGGAACCCCGTGATATGAAATAGAAAATGAAATGAAAGACGCCATACCTCGTAGACCATTGAAACGCGCGATCTGGTCAGGCGGGAAGTGCGTAGGGTTGGCAAAGAACTCCTTGAGCCTGATAGCCTGATCATCCCTGCCGTCTTCGAGAAGCTCGTGAAGCAGTTCGAAGGCCGAGAGCAAATAATTTTCCTCCAGAAGGAAATTCACGACGCAATTGCAAAGAGACGATTTCTCGACATCCATCGATAAAATTAATGAAATAGCAAGGATCTTCCTCTCCCTTCAGATCGAAACGACCGAAACAGATGGATGCATGGTCAGTCGCTTCAGTTCCTGCAGATCTTGCAAAAACTCGATGGAGGAAATGAAAAACTGAAGAGCTGAGACGAGATCTGCACGGTCTGCACCCAGCTGGATTGGGCAAAGCAAATGAGTAACGTCGACCTGGCTGTTTGAGGTAGGGAAACCAGTTACGACATCGACGTACGTTTCATAACTCCGTCCAAAGGCACGTGTCTGTCGGTGCAATTTATCGTTTTCCCCTAAAAACTTTACATTTTTACGAGTCGTCATAACTGGGTAACAACTTAGAATCCAATGAGTAACGGGTTATTTTTATGACTCAGACATGACTCATCACTACCCGGTTATCTATTTTATTATTCATTTTATTCATAGTAGATAAAAATTAATTATTTTTATTCATTTATCAAATTATGCACCGAAGGTGATGGATAAATATTCAATAGAATAATTTATATTTTTATAAAAATTATAAATTAATAAAAACAACATAAAATTAAGTCATACTCTTACATGAAGATAGGCCATGTCTCGAAAGTATTAGATCAAAATTATAACATTACCTCTGTCTTTGAAAGGGTGATTGGATAAATTGAATAATTGAGTATATTTTTTATTTACTAATGATTATATTGTTTACGACCAAACTAGAAATCCTTATATATTTTTTGTTCTCTTTTTCACCTATTGCTTATATTGTTTAATCCAATAAAAAAAATATTAAGCCATGTGCCCAAATTTTTATATGTAGACACTTGAGAAAGTTAGTTTGTTGATGGGGGAAGTTAAAAATAATAATAATAATAATAATCTAAGTTAGATTCATGTATCATGCTAATAGGTCATGAATGTGTAATAGAGCTTTATTTTAAAAAAAGTTCTTGTCACCATAAAAATAGCAAAAATATTAGTTTCAAAATCCTCTTTCCACCAAGTTTGATGATGATAAATATCTAGAAATAACTATATGTTTTAAGTGGAATTTGGATAGATTTTGAATTCATTTTCATTCTCAACAACTCAAAGCATTCAAATGATCCTATCAGCATTCAAATGATCCTATCAACATTCAAATGGTAGAGTTACAGAAAGGAGCAAAAATGTAGAAAAATGACTTGCTTCCTAATGCCCAACCTCACATTCTAATGATTAAAAGTTATAAAATTTAAGGAGAGGGGAAGAAGTAGAAGGAGAAGAAGAAGAGAGAAAAAAGAAAAAGTTTAGAGCTAGGCTTCCAAGAGAAGAGAGAGGAGAACTTGGATGAATTTGAGAGGAAATGAAAGAACTTAATGCTCTACCTCTTAGCCTAAGGGCCTCTTTTTATAGTTTTTTTTAGTGTATGTTACAATGATTATAATGCCATTAAGACTACAACTTTTACAAGAGAAGAGATATAAATAGACAGGTAATTACATCTTTATGCCATCTTTATAAGAAGTCTTCTTATTTATCAAGATGTCACCTCTTCGATGTGTGGGTTTAAGTCCATCTTCTAACCCTCTCCCTCAAGCTGGAGGAGAAAAACATTATAAATACCTAGTTTGCCACATATAAATGATAGGATCTTAAACGTAACCGATTTTTTAAGAATATTTGCTACTTGCTCTTTGTGACGAAACGTGTTTAAGGGAGATTATACCCGCTTGAAATTTCTCCCATATAAAGTGGCAATCCACCTCAATGTGTTTGGTCCTTTCATGGAAGATCAGATTCGAAGTGATATGAATAGTGTTATGGTCCCTAACCATAGATCTAGTAACTCGGCGAGGTACTAACGAATCCAGCACTATTTGAGGGTTTTTTTATCACCTTTTTTGTGAAAAGAACTCTCTTATCTTTCTCCCTTCACATTAGGATTGAAAAGGAGTTTCCTTTTCTCAATTATAAATGCAACCAACAATTTAAAGGACTATTTAAGAACCCAGGTATGAAACCCCTCTTTTATGGTTCACGTCAAGAGGTAGGGTTTCATAAATCATGCATCTACTATCATGTACGTAAAGAAACAAATTATAATCCTTCTATACTCTGAAAAGGAATGATAAATACCTCTTAAAGAACACACCACATCAGCCAACTGAAAGCTCTCAACTTGATGAAGAAGACTCACGCAAAACCCTCTTTCTCTTCCTGTTGTTATGAGAAAGAGGAAGGATTCTCTTGGAGCTCGGAAGAGAGATAAATCCTCTTCTTCTTTCTCTCCCAATTAGCCTAGCCCACCCACAAACTCACCAAGAAAACCAAGCACCCCAAGAACCAGAACTAGGCACTCGACAAGGAAGACTACTTACCCTAAATTAATCTAATTTCGAACTTGCTTTATTTTCCTTTCCTTACCCCTTAAATAGGGTATTTCATGTCATGATAGTTTAGGGTTATAAATCCCAACTATACCCCTACGTCCAAGTTTATTACATAATCAATGAAAATTGAAACTAAAAGCAACATAAATAATGAAAGTAAAGTAGGTGACTCGGTGAGTCATTGCCTCCTCCTCTGAGTGACTCGGTGTGCTATTGAGTCCATAACAAATAGTTGTTTGGTTATTACAATAGAGACCCATAGAACCTCCTTAATAAAATCCCAATTTCGTAAGAAGGGACCTGATCTATAGGAGTTTACTAATTGTGTGAGTCTTAGCCTTGTATTCTACTTCTGCACTAGATACACAACCACATTTTGCTTCTTATTTCTATATGTAACCAGGTTCCCTCCAACAATAGTGCAATATCCAGAAGTGGACTTCTTGTCATCAGGTGATCCAGACCAATCTGCATCAGAGAAACCTTCTATGTTGAAATGACCATTTTTCTAATAAAGTAATTCTTTTCCTAGAGCTCCCTTTAAATATAGTAATATCCTCTCCAAGGTTTTCCAATGGGTAACTTGTTGTTTAAGCATGTGTTGAAGAGAGGATACAAAAGACTCTTATAGGAGTCTCACAGAGCCAGAGTTAAGATCGTGGAGTTTTAAAGGAGTCTCACAGAAGGAGGTCTCACAGAAGAGTCTCAGTTTAAAAGTGTTTAGTTATGTTATTCTTCTATTTATGTTGAGTTATTTAATTATGCTAGGACTTATCTTCTTTAAGTGTTAGAGTTTGGGAGTAATTAGGACAAGGGTAGTTTAATTGTAATTGGATTCTACTACTTTCCTCTATTATAAATAGGGGTTCATGTATTCAGATTACATCAAGTCAATGATGGGGGAAGTTAAAAAAAAAATCTAAGTTAGATTCATGTATCATGCTGGGAGGTCATACATGTGCAATAGAGCTTTATTTTAAAAAAAAAGTTATTGTCACCATAAAAATAGCAATAATATTAGTTTCAAAATCCTCTTTCCACCAAGTTTGATAATGATAAATATCTAGAAATAATTATATGTTTTAAGTGGAATTTGGATAGATTTTGAATTCATTTTCATTCTCAACAACTCAAAGCATTCAAATGATCCTATCAACATTCAAATGGTAGAGTTACAGAAAGGAGCAAAAATGTAGAAAAGGACTTGCTTCCTAATGCCCAACCTCACATTCTAATGATTAAAAGTTATAAAATTTAAGGAGAGGGGAAGAAGAAGAAGGAGAAGAAGAAGAGAGAAAAAAGAGAAAGTTTAGAGCTAGGCTTCCAAGAGAAGGGAGAGGAGAACTTGGATGAATTTGAGAGGAGATGAAAGAACTTAATGCTCTACCTCTTAGCCTAAGGGCCTCTTTTTATAGTTTTTTGAGTGTATGTTACAATGATTATCATGCCATTAAGACTACAACTTTTACAAGAGAAGAGACATAAATCGACAAGTAATTACATCTTTATAAGAAGTCTTCTTATTTACTAAGATGTCACCTCTTCGATGTGCGGGCTTAAGCCCATCTTCTAACCCTCCCCCTCAAGCTGGAGGAGGAAAACATTATAAATACCTAGTTTGCCACATATAAAAGATAGGATCTTAGATGTAACCGGTTTTGTAAGAATATTTGCTACTTGCTCTTTGTGACGAAATGTGTTTAAGGGAGATTATACCCGCTTGAAATTTCTCCAATATAAAGTGGCAATCCACCTCAATGTGTTTGGTCATTTCATGGAAGATCAGATTTGAAGTGATATGAATAGTTGTTTGGTTATTACAATAGAGACCCATAGAACCTCCTTAATAAAATTCCAATTCCGTAAGAAGGGACCTGATCTATAGGAGTTTACTAATTGTGTGAGTTATAGCCTTGTATTCTGCTTCTGCACTAGATACACAACCACATTTTGCTTCTTGTTTCTATATGTAACCAGGTTCCCTCCAACAAGAGTGAAATATCCAGAAGTGGACTTCTTGTCATCAGGTGATCCAGACCAATCTGCATTAGAGAAACCTTCTATGTTGAAATGGCCATTTTTCTAATATAGTAATTCTCTTCCTAGAGCTTCTTTTAAATATCGTAATATCCTCTCCAAGGTTTGCCAATGGGTAAGTTGTGGTTTATGCATGTGTTGCAGAGAGGATATGGAAGACTCTTACAGGAGTCTCACAGAGCCAGAGTTAAGATCGTGGAGTTTTAAATGAGTCTCACAGAAGGAGGTCTCACAGAAGAATCTCAGTTTAAAGGTGCTTTAGTTACGTTATTCTTCTATTTATATTGAGTTATTTAATTATGTTAGAACTTATATTTAAGTGTTAGAGTTTGGGAGTAATTAGGACAAGGGTAGTATAATTGTAATTGGATTCTAATATTTTTCTCTATTATAAATAGGGGTTCATGTATTCAGATTACATCAAGTCAATGAAGTTTTTCTCTTTTCCATAAATTCAACATGGTATCAGACCAGGTTCTGTGAGCTGACTCAGCCAACCCACAGAGGTAATGTGATCCTTTTCTGATTTATTAATTGTAGCATGTTAGGTTTGCATCTATCCTTTTTCTCTCTTTTCTATCCCTATACCCATTATTTTCTTTGAGTTTTACATCTATACTAAGCTTTTCATATTTCATATTATATATTTATTGTTGGAAGATGGGCTCAAGCCAACAAGCTCAAGGCTAGAAGCCCACACGGCAAAGGAGTGGTAAAGTGGTTATTTATGGTATTTTCTATAAGGATGACATGAATATGTAAATACATTGTCTTAGTATGTCTTTTAATCTATTGAGTTGTAACCCTAAGGGCTTTGTAACACTATAAATAAGAGCATTGGCTAAGAGGTAAGGCATTCAAGCCTTCTCCTCTCATTGGGAAAACGTCCAACGACCTCTCTTCTCCCTTGACGCATTCTCTCCTTCCCTTAATTCAAACTCTCCTCTCTAACATCCTTCTCCTTTCTCCCTCTTCTCTCTTCTCTCCTTCTTCTTCCACGTTAACCTAGAGTCATTCTCATGGGGTCCTAACTTCTACATGGTATCAGAGCTTGGAAGTTAGGATCCCTATTCAAGTAGTTATGTCATCCATTCAAGAAGTTGTGTATAGAAGAAAGAGTTTTGTCATGAAGAGATAGGTAAAATCTGTTTTTTTTTTCATATTCTCTCTTTACGTTTTCAATTTTTTCCCCTCTTCTTGAATTCTTGATTCACGGCAAGGCAAGATAATCTTCATAAACATTGTGATCTATCTTGTATGACTAAAAGGATATTGTAGTCTTGATCATCTTGTAGCAAAATTACATGCTTGATCAACGATTTTTTTTTTTGGTTTATTATTTGGATTCAGTTACCTTTATGTAAATGGGAATCAAACATGATTGATATGGGATTCCAACATATGTTGCTATCAATTCTATAATCTAGTGTTACTCATGGGAGTGTGTTATATTGTTGGATGACCATTATATGATTGATGAAATTCCAACACTCACTTATCCCTATTATTTTTGCTTTTGAACTTTAGCAATTGAATCTTTTTTTGTGTTGAAGTATTCCCATGAGTTGGAATTTATTTTGGCAAGAAATTGCTCTCGGTTTGCCAAGAAAAGCCTTGTCTAAAGTTGCTCTCGGTTTTGTGGTTGAGTTTGGATTAAGGATAAAAGTTGCATCTATTCTCTTCTCTTTATTTTTTTGATAAATATAAGAGAAGTTGAGTAGTGGATGGTTCTTGTTATCACTTGAAACAAGCACCAATTTTTCCATGATTTGGTGCTTATTCTCATGAAAATATTCTCTACTTATTTTTTGTGGCTAATTTGGTCTACGGGTGCTTCAAATTACTTTGTGTAATTGTTATTTGAGCCCTTTTGACAATTGACCTTACTAGTTGATTTGCGTCAACATGGAGAGTGGACATATGAATAATAAGAGTGTTAGGATCCTCACGAGCTATGGATCTTGTCACCCTCCTCTCTTCTCTTCCTTCCATTACCTTGCTTGACGTTGAGATGGAATGAGGGAATGAAGGAGATTGAATTTCGGAAAGGAGAATTTCGGAAAGGAATTGGGAAAAAACGGGAGAGAGCTTGAAGGAGCTCTTGACCTGTTTATCTAATTTACTCTAGCTAAAGTAGACTCAATTCATATCTCTCATTACCCTCTTGACGTTGAGATGGAATGAGGGAATGAAGGAGATTGAATTTCGGAAAGGAGAATTTCGGAAAGGAATTGGGAAAAAACGGGAGAGAGCTTGAAGGAGCTCTTGACCTGTTTATCTAATTTACTCTAGCTAAAGTAGACTCAATTCATATCTCTCATTACCCTAGCTGTCCCCTTAAATAGGGTTGAGGACGTCCAAAACACTAAAGACCCCTTGGGTCGAGGGTTCAAACCAATAAATGCTAAACCAACCCAAACCAAAGACAAAACCAAACCAAAAACAATTGCATGGAAATTGAAAAACACATTCATTAATTCCTACGTCTGTTGGTAACTCGTGATGCTATAGAGTCCATAACATCACCCCCCTCCTGGAGAAAGAGCTTGTCCTCAAGCTCGAAGGAAGGATATAAGAGTCGAAATGCTGATAACGGCTCCCATGTGGTGTCACTGGGGTCGGCATCTGCCCACTGGACGAGAATTTCTCAATCACCTTGAATGTGGCGTGCGTTTACCACCTGAACTGGAATAGAGAGGACTCTGCCCTCATGTAGTGGCAGCAGTGGAGTGTGCAGTAGGGGCGAGTCACCCTGGAAGGGCTTCAATTGGGAGACGTGAAATACATTATGGATCTTGGATTCCTGTGGTAGCTGCAAGCGGTATGCCACCGGCCCAATTTTGTCCACCACCTGAAATGGACCATAATATTTTGGAGATAGCTTATGGCGCTTGGATGCAGTCATATACAACTAGCAGTAGTGTTGAAGCTTTAACCACACATAGTCTCCTGGGAAATAAGATACCTCCCGGTGTTTCTTATCATAATAACGTTTCATAGAGTGTAGAGCCTCCTGTAGATAAGTACATACCTCAGTGAGCATAGCGTCTCTTTCAGCTAATGCTTGGTCCAAAGTGACGACTTTGGATGCCCTTGGTTCATATGGTAACAGACGAGGTGGATCTCTGCCATAAATGACCTTGAAAGGTGTAGTTCCCAGTGCTGTGTGGTAAGATGTGTTATAGCAAAATTCTGCCCAAGAAAGTCATTTCACCCACCGTCTAGGTGCGTCCCCCACAAAACAACGAAGATACATTTCAATCGTGCAATTGACAACCTCTGTTTGTCCGTCTGTTTGCGGGTGATATGCAGACGAAAATGCCAATTGGGTGCCCTGTAATTTGAATAATTCCTTCCAAACATACTGGTAAAAATGGCATCCCTGTCACTGATAATGGATGAGGGAATTCCGTGTAATCGGACAATGTTGTCCATAAATAATTGAGCGACTTGAGCAGCAGTATATGGATGCGCCAAAGCAATGAAGTGACCATATTTTGAAACCGATCAACGACGACGAATATCACAGATTTACCTGAAATGGGAAGGCCATCAATGAATTCCATGGAAATGTCGAACCAGATTTGAGACGGTAGTTGTAGAGGTTGCAGTAGGCCTGCTGGACTTAAAGATTCGGCCTTGTTTCGTTGACAAATCTGACAAGCAGCTACATAATCAGCAATTGTGCTCTTCATGCCCTTCCAGTAAAAGTCACGACTGCTTTGGAAATATGTTTTCTGTCGACCCTCACGTGTGCTATCATGGATAGAGGACAGGATGGTGTGAAGAAGTGGGGACGTATGATGCATAAAGATCCTATTTTTTTAGAATATGAGACGATCCTGAATCGTCCACTGAGGAGCTGCTATCCCCTGTTGAATATCTTGATATAATGACATGAGATTCGGATATTGATGTACTTCCTCACGAATAAAATCTAATACCAGTGAACGTGGGTGACTGATAGCATAAACTCGTGTGGCTGAATGATCCCAACGTGATAAAGCATCAGCCCCCAAATTTGAACTACCTGGCTTATAGTGAACCGTAAAATCGAAGCCCATGAGTTTAGTTAACTAATGCTGCTGTGGGGATGTGGTGAGACATTGTTCAAGAAGATACTTGAGGTTGCAATGATCTGTACGAATGATAAATGGTCGTCCCCAGAGATAAGGTCGCCAATGTTGGATAGCCTTGGCTAACCCAATCAATTTCCTCTCATATGCAGCTAACTTATGGTGGTGTTGTCCCAACTGATGGCTGAAATAAGCAATGGGGTATCCCAATTGTTGTAACACTGCCCCTATACCTCCCCCGAATGCATCACATTCCACCACAAAGTCTCCCTCAAAATTTGGTAATTGTAGGACTGGCATTGAGGCTAAGGCCTCCTTTAACCGGTTAAAGGCCTGTTCCGCTGACGAAGACCAGTGGAAGGCATGTTTTTTTAGAAGATTGTTGAGTGGTGCTGCTATCTGGCCATAAGATTGGATAAATTTTTTGTAATATCCTGCTAAGCCCAAAAATCCCCTTAATGCTGTGATGGAGGTGGGAATCGGCCAATATGTTACTGCTTGTATCTTGCTCTGGTCAACTTTCACGCCCACAACTGATATGACGTGGCCCAAATATGCCACCTCAGATGTACCCATAGAGCATTTTGATTTATTCAAAACCAAATGATGAGAGCGTAGAATGTTAAATACCTGATGGAGGTGGTGGAGATGTTCTTCCCAATTTTTGTTGTAGACCAGAATGTCATAAAAAAAGACTAACACATAGTTGCACAGAAGTGATGAAAATACCTCATTCATGAGGGCCTGAAAGGTGGAGGGTGCATTGGAGAGACCGAAGGGCATGACGAGGAACTCGAAATGACCGTGATGTGTACGGAATGCAGTCTTCTCCACATCTGCTGGGTGAACTCTTATTTGATGATAGCCCGATTTCAAATCTAATTTGGTAAAAATTGTAGCACCATGTAACTCATCCAGCAACTCGTCCACGATTGGAATGGGGAACTTGTCTTTAATTGTCTGCAAGTTGAGTTGCCTATAGTCGACACAAAACCTCCATGATTTATCCTTTTTACGTACTAGTAACACTGGTGAGGAAAAAGGAGATCGACTGGGCTGGATCACGCCTTGAGCGAGCATATGCATGCACTGTTGTTCTATTTCATCTTTTTGTATATGTGGGTAACGATATGGCCTCATCACTATTGGATCAGTTCCCAACTTTAAACGAATGCGGTGATCGTAGTGACGCACTGGTGGTAGACCCGTAGGGTCATTAAATAAATCCGCAAATGCTGTAAGTAAAGGAGCTAACTGACCATCACCATTGTGCTGAAGCTATAAAGTGTGAAGTGTGTTAGGGACCTGTGCCTCAATTCCTTGTAATGTAATCTGACCCTGTGGTACTGTAAAGGTCATAGTCCGAGCCTGAAAGTCCCATAATATAGGTCCTAATAACTGAAGCCATTTGACCCCGAGGACCAAATCAAATCCAGCCAAGGGACTAGTAAATCTGCTTGAAAGGAATGTCCCTAAATGGTGAAAGGTGTGTTTGCACATAAACCCACACTTGCAATTTTAGCTCCATTGGCCACTGAAACCGAGAGTCCCCTTTGTTGTTGAATTTCCAATCCCAATTGTTGCGCGGCTGGTTCGCTGATAAAATTATGTGTGCTGCCCGAATCAACTAAAGCAAGTAGCATGAGATGATGTAACCTGGCCTTTACCTGCATGGTGTTAGAACTACGCAGGCCATGCATGGCATGGAGGGAGAGCTCTGGTTCTTGCTGTACCTCTTCAACAAATTCATTTTCAGGAAGCTCTTCTGAATCTTCTTCCAACAGTTCAATACTGAATAAGCGTTTACAGGTTTGTCTTGGAAGGAATTGTTCGTCACAATTAAAACATAGGCCTTTGGCCTTTCTAGCTTCCATTTCCTGTTTAGTCAAAAATTTGTGTGGCATAGTGTGTGGAGGCACACTGGTAGACTGATTTACTTGATTAGGGGCAGAGGACCCAAAATGTGAACCAAATGCAGTACCCTGTGTTCTGTTGTTCCAAAATGGTTTCGGTGTAAAGACTCTTTTAGAACTTTCTGTTTGTGTTCCACAGCTCTGGCATAATTCATTGTTGAGTCCAAATCTGTCGGACCAAGTAATTCCACTTCCAATCTAACCGCCTCTGTCAATCCAGCATTAAAAATCTGAACATGTAGGTGAGGAGGAACAAATTCACTAGCTCGACCCAACCTTTCTTGGAACATTTTTTGGTAAACTTCTAAGGTGCCTGTCTGTTTATAGTTGATCAATTCCCCCACTGGGTTGCTGCTAGCTGGAGGTCCAAACTTCAACTGGCAAACATGTTTAAAGTGCAACCAATCCTGAGTGGAATGGACATTTCGGTAGTGATGGAACCACATGAGCGCTTCATCGAGTAGGTGGTAGGCGGCCAAAGTAACCTTGTCCATTTCCACCGTTTGTTGATGATAGAAGAATTGTTCACATTTCGTGAACCACAGTAAGGGATCTTTAGAGCCATCATATGTAGGAAAGTTAAGTTTAAAGTACCTTGGAACCGTGGATGGCCCTTGTGCGTGAGTAGCCATGGGAACCAACGGTTGGTGCAGGGGTGGATTTGGTGGTGGTGTGAATTGTTGTTGATGTACTGGTTGTTGTTGAAAATTGGTGGCTGGTGGTGGCGTTGGTGCTTGAAGTGCAGCAAGTTGCCGGATGACTGTTTGGAGAGATGATTCCAGCGTATGTAATGTATTATTGATGTGAGAAATTTCAGTACCTTGAAGAGTGGATCGTTGTTGAAGTTCTGAAAGTACTTGACGTATGTCCTCTGGAGAAGAGGAATCACCGAGGGTGGACCTGTCTGTCCTCACGAGCCATGGATCTTGTCACCCTCCTCTCTTCTCTTCCTTCCATTACCTTGCTTGACGTTGAGATGGAATTAGGGAATGAAGGAGATTGAATTTCGGAAAGGAATTGGGGAAAAACGGGAGAGAGCTTGAAGGAGCTCTTGACCTGTTTATCTAATTTACTCTAGCTAAAGTAGACTCAATTCATATCTCTCATTACCCTAGCCGTCCCCTTAAATAGGGTTGAGGATGTCCAAAACACTAAAGACCCCTTGGGTCAAGGGTTCAAACCAATAAATGCTAAACCAACCCAAACCAAAGACAAAACCAAACCAAAAATAATTACATGGAAATTGAAAAACACATTCATTAATTCCTACGCCTGTTGGTAACTCGTGATGCTATAGAGTCCATAACAAAGAGTGACATACTACGAATTACTACAATTCCATGAAGAGGTCTTCCCAATTACCTGAGCTGGTCACAATCGGTACGGAGGGTTCTCATTACTCGTGACCTTCTCAGTCATGTTATCAAAATCACTCCTCTGATTGATGAAGAAGATGAAGTCTACTGTAAATGGGTCAAAAATGATAATATGGTTATCAGTTGGCTTAGTAACAACATGGAAGAGGATGTCGCTAACAATGTGGTCCACTTGGAAACTTCCAAGGATATTTGGGACACATGTGTTAAGCTCTATTCCAGTACCACCTCCTTGCAAAGAGTATATGATGTTTTCCAAAGTATGCTGGCTACCAAACAAGGAGATAATATTCGTGAGTTTCTGGCCCAATTTCATGGCCTGCTCCAAGAATGGAAAATTTCTCAACCATACTCAACCAACATTGACGTTCAAGATAAACAACGCGAGGCCCTGGTAGCGGCGATTTGCCTTACCAATATTAAGTCGTATCTAGAGGTGGCTAAGACTCAGTTTCTTAGTTTCTTTGCTCTTCCCTCTTTTGATGGCATCAGTGATATGTTGTTACAGATTCCTGATCCATATTCTCCTTCTCCGATTGATGCTCCATAAGCTATGTTCTCTGGTAATCGGGGTACATCATCCCCATTTCGAGGATACGGTAGAAATACAAGAGGAGGCCGCAATAGAGGTGGTCGAACGGGTCCAACCCATCCCTCCATTGAGCCTCAATTGTGCACTTATTGTGGTGGTCAGAACCACTTGTGGACTCATGCTGGAAATTACATGGCAAGTTTGATTAGGCGACAACCAATCCAACCTTAGTTAATGTTGAGAAAAAGGTGGATATGACTGATTCTCATTCCGGGAATGTGACTATTTCTACGGAAGACTATGCTGCAATTCAGAAGTTGAAATCCTTATTGGATTAGTCCTCTACTCCACCAGATCCTACTACTGCCACTACCATTGCCTCAAGTATGCTTTCTTCCACTTCAACCCTTTCCTCCGGGATCATTGACTCTAGGGATTTCAAACACTTGTCAGGTAACAAACACGTGCTTCATTCATTGTCTCCATGTCTTCCTCATAAATTTGTCACTACTGCTAATGGTTCCCATACCAAGGTGCTTGGCAAGGGTTCCTCCTCTCTTACCATGTCTATTCCTCTCCAAGATGTGTTATTTGTTCTATTCCATTAGTCAATTAACCAAACAATTGAATTGTTCTATCACCTTCTCACCATCTTCGTGTATATTTCTGGATCTAACTACGAAACAGGTGATTGGTAGCAGCCATGAAAAAGGGGTTTATACTATTTTACTATTTCCACCAGTAGCTGCTATTTCATCCACTACATCTAAGGCTCAACTATGACACAACCGGTTTGGTCATCCATCTACCTCGTCACTTCGTTCTTTAGTTCCATCTCTTAAATCTTTATCTAATTTCAATTGTGAGGCATATCAATTAAGTAAGCATGTTAGGAGTATATATTCTCCTCGTCTTACAACTACTAGTACTGCTCCATTTGTATTAATACATTATGATGTATGGGGCCCTTTAAAGGTCTCTAACATTTCTTAGGTTCAATATTTTGTTACTTTTGTGGACGATTTTACCCGAGTGACTTGGTTGTTTTTGTTTAAAGAACGATATGAAATTCTTTCTATTTTGAAAAACTTTCATGCAATGGTTCTAACGTAATTTGGAAAAAAATTCAATTCCTTAGATCAATTAATGCTAAGGAATATTTGTCTAATGAGTTTAAATCGTTTTGTGAGGGTAATGGGCTTCTTCATCAAACATCATGTGCCTATACCCCTCAACAAAATGATGTTGCTAAAAGAAAGAATCGTCACCTCCTTGAAGTTGCTCGAGGCCTCCTCTACTCCATGAAGGTACCCTACTTTTATTGGCCTCATGCTACTCTTAAAACATGCTTTCTCATCAATAGGTTACCTTCATCAATACTTAGAAATCAAACTCCGTATTCTATTTTGTTTCATGGTGAAGATCCATTTTCTCTTCCTCTTAAAATATTTGGTTGCACATGTTTTGTTCATGATACTTCACCACATAAAAGTAAACATGATCCTCGGTCTCTGAAGTGTATTTTTTTGGGGTATTGTCGAACTCAGAAATGATATATTTGTTATAATCCTACACTTCGAAGGTTGATGGTATCTCGGGATGTGAATTTCTTTGAAGACACTTCCTTCTACTCGTCAGGTGAGGCTCCTTCAGGGTTTACATTTCCTCCTACCACTCCATGCCCGCTTGTGCCGTTTAATGAAGATATTACTCGACCCCCTAACGCACCAGTCGACCCCTCAACTGTGGAGTTGTCCGATCCACCTGATGTAAGTCTTTCTCCTCCTCCTATGTTTGGGCCTGAATTTGATACTCGGCCTATTGCATTAAGAAAGGAAACCCGTTCTTGTACTACATCTCTTCCAATTGCTAATTTTATGTCTTCTCATCGCTTATATTCTGAGTGTGTTCAGTTTCTTGCTTCTCTTTCATCTATTTCCATACCACAATACTATCCAGAGCCCCTGAAGCATCCAAGATGGAAGGCGACTATGGATGAAGAAATGCATGCATTATATGAAAATCAAACTTGGACATTGGCATTGCTCCCAAAAGGGAAAAGACCAGTTGGTTGCAGATGGTTTTTTTTCTTTAGTGAAACACAACCTAGATGGATCAGTTGCTAGCCTTAAAGCACGTCTAGTTGCCAAAGGTTATACTCAGTGCTAAGGGATAGATTATGGAGAGACTTTCTCTCTGATTTCAAAATTGAACTCGGTAAGTATCATCCTCTCTATTGCTGCTAACTCATCTTGGCCAGTATATTAGCTCGATGTAAAAAATACATTTTTAAATGGTGATATATGCGTAGAAATTTATATGGTCCAACCACCAGGATATGTGGTTGAGGGAGAGTCCGTATGCCGGTTAAAGAAATATTTATATGGGTTTAAACAATCCCCTCAGGCCTAGTTTAATAAATTCAGTCAAGCACTTCTACAATTTGGCTTTCATAGGTGCTCGGTAGATCACTCAATATATGTTAAAGATACTATCAAAGGGAAGATATTATTAGTCGTGTATGTTGATGATATTATCTTGAATGAGAATGTTGCTCATAGTATACAAGATGTGAAGAATATGATATGTCAAGAGTTCAAGACTAAATATTTGGGTAAGCTCAAATAATTTTTGGGTATAGAAGTCCTTCAGTCAAACCATGGAATAGTATTGTCTCAAAGAAAATACGTCTTGAATCTTCTTGAAGAAACATGAATGAAGGGTTGTAGACCAGTTGATACACTTATGGATGCGAATGAAAAATTGTGTGCCACAACTGGAGAAGATGTTGACACTAGCAAATATCAAAGACTTGTGAGAAAGTTGATCTATCTCATAGTAACCAGGCCATATATATCATATGTTGTGAGCGTGGTAAGTTAATTCATGCAAAAACCACAAATTACTCACTGGAAAGTGTTGTAGAGAATACTATGATACTTAAAAGGTGCTCCAGGAAGAGGATTGTTATATAAACAACATGGTCACTTCAATATAGAAGACTTCTCAGATGCAGATTGGGCTGGATCACCCGATAATAGAAAATCTACGTCTGGGTATTGTACCCTTGTTGGGGGAAACTTGGTCACATGGAAAAGCAAAAACCAAATCATGGTTACAAGATCTAGTGCTGAAGCAGAATATCGAGCTATGGCCCACACTGTAAGTCAACTTTTATGGATAAAGACTCTTCTTACCGAATTGGGATTTTATAAAGGAGGCTCTATGGGCCTACATTGTGATAATCAAGCAACTATTCACATTATGTCAAATCCAGTCTTCTATGAAAGAACTAAACATATTGAAGTGGATTGTCATTTTATACGGAAAAAGTTTCAAGCAGGAATAATTTCTCTCAAGTATGTTTCATCTCAAGAGCAATTAGCTAATATCCTGACGAAACCAGTTACAACCAAAATTCTATCTTATATAGGTGACAAACGGGGTATTTATGATGTATTTTCTCCTCCAGCTTGAGGGGGAGTGTTGGAAGATGGGCTCAAGCCCACAAGCTCATTGCTAGATGCCCACACGTCAAAGGAGTGGCAAAGTGGTTAATGTTCCATAAGGATGACATGAAGATGTAAATACATTATCTTCGTATGTCTTTTAATCTATTGACTTGTAACCCTAAGGGCTTTATAATACTATAAATAAGAGCATTGGCTAAGAGGAAAGGTATTCAAGCCTTCTCCTCTCTTTGAGAAAACATCCAGCCACCCTCTCTTCTCTCTTAATCCAAACTCTCCTCTCTATCGTCCTTTTCCTTTCTCCCTCATCTCTCTCTTCTCTCCTTCTTCTTCCACGTTAACCTAGAAGCATTCTCATGGGGTCCTAACTTCTACATTTATGGAAATGTATTTGAGTCTACTTTCCAACACAAAATGAATTTTGGCAATTGGAATTTTATACAAAGAGAAATCGATATTTGAAGCAGCAAAGGTCGGATTGCAAGAGTAGATCGAGCAACAATAGAAAGCTTCAACTTTCGAGCCAGCTTATGTCATCAAGAAAGAGACTTTACATGGAGAATTATATATTCAAAGAAATATCTATAAGTTTATTTTCTTAATTATTTAACCAATTCTCAATCTGAGTTTTATAGATGGAGATATCGATCTTGGAAGAGTTGATGGTCGTTGGTGTTATGGTCCTGGGTCATGGATCTAGGAACACGGCGCTGAGAAGGATAATCCAGTATTTAGAGCATGATTTCCTCTCTGTCAATGTCACTCTTGATTTCAGAAACAGGAAAAGAGATAGAATCAGATTCGTAAGGGAACTTGTAAACCTAGGTTCTTTGAGGAGAACGCACACCCTAGAGCTCCTTAAGGAGAACTCCCAATCCTGTGTTTAACCTAAAATCATACTTACTTCTTTCATTCTCTTTCCCCTCGAAGTAGGGTTCACGCAAATAGAGTTCAAGATGAAGAATTACAATTATGCCCCTGTGGCATACTAACTAATAAATTTAATAAAAATGAAATAAAAGCAATTAAATAAATAATTGAATGACTCTGCCACGCCGCCTTTGAATGACTCAGTTTACTATTGAGTCCTCAACATTTGCCCCCCCTTGGAGAAAGAGCTTGTCCTCAAGCTCGTAAGTTGGGTAGATCTGCTGGAAGGTTTCCAAGCGTTCCCAAGTAGCTGCTGCTAGTTCTATGTCCGTCCACTGGACTAGAAGCTCCCACTGGTCATTAATAAGTCTGACACGCAACACCGAGGCTGGAGTAAGGAGAACTCGTCGGTTGTCCACCGGAGGAAGGAATAGAATGGGAGGAGAGGCTAAGCCCTTAAAAGGTTTCAGTAGGGAGACATGAAACACATCATGAAGTTTGGTAGTGGCTGGAAGTTTCAGCTGATAGGCAACCTTTCCAATGCGCTTAATAATAGAGAAGAGTCCAAATTACTTTGGGGAGAGTTTATGGCGTTGCAGGCCAGTAAGGGAGTGCTGGCGGTCAGGATGCAGGCGTAGCCAAACGTAGTCCTCTTCCTTGTATGAGACATCCCTATGCCCTTTGTCATAAAAGTCCTTCATACAAACTTAGGTCCTCTGGAGGCGATCAATAATATCATGTAACATCTGATTGCGGTCAATGAGGGCCTGATCAATGGCTTTCACTTTGGTGGAGCCCAGAGTATAAGAGAGAAGCCGAGGTGGATCTCTGCCATATAGAACTTGAAATGGAGTGGACTACAAAGCTGTGTGGAAGGAAGTGTTATAACAAGACTTAGCCCATGGTAGCCATTGAACCCAGTGTAAGGCACCTTAGATACATCTCCATGCCGCGGTTAACCACTTCTGTTTGGGCGTCTATTTGAGGATGATATGATGAGGAGAAGTTCAGTTTGGTGCCGCACAGACAAAAAAGTTCGGCCAGAAATGGCTGGTAAAGACTGAATCCCGATCACTAATAATTGATTCCGAAATTCCATGCAAATGGACAATATGCTCGAGGAAGACCTGTGCCACTCTGGATGTTGTATAGGGGTGTGCCATTGGAATAAAATGAGCATACTTGGAGAATCGACCTACCACCACAAATAACACTGATTTGCCTGATGTCTTGGGAAGACCTCAACAAAATCCATAGAGATGTCGGCCCAAACTTGTGTAGGGATAGTGAGAGGTTGGAGAAGTCCTGTGCAACGCTAGCTCTGATACCAAATGTTAAGCACCTAGCCAATACTACCCAAAAGACCGGCCTGTAAGGAGCGGAAGACATAGGTACTTAACCCCAGGACCATAATATCCTGCTGAACTCAAGTGGTTTGCCTTGTTACACTGACATATTTGGCATGCTATGACATATTCAGCAATGGTGGTCTTCATGGATTGCCAATAAAAATCCACCCTAATGTGATGCAAGGTTTCTTGGATGCCTTCATGTGCACTGTCATGGTAGGCAGATAAGATTGCTGCAATCAATACTGATGTGTGTATTAAATATATATGATTATTGTAGCAAATAAGAGTATCCTGGATTGACCACTTAGAGTCCATTTCCCCCTTGGTAATTTGTTTGTGCAACTCCTGTAGTGCCGAAGTATATTTAATTTCTTCCTTAACTAATTCTAAGAAGAGAAAATGAGGTTGACTTACTGCATAAATGAGCTGCTGATTCTTCAATCTCCTTGACAAAGCATCTGCCGCCATGTTTAACTTTCTGGCTCGGTACTCTGCCGAAAAGTCAAAACCCATCAATTTACTGATCCAATGCTGTTGAGGAGAAGTAGTGAGGCACTGCTTGAGCAAAAAATTAAGACTGTAATGATCGGTGCGTATGAGAAATGTACGGCCCCACAAATAAGGTTGCCAATGTTGCACAACCTTGGCCAAGCCGATTAATTCCCTTCCATATGCTGCCAATTTGTGATGCCTTTTTGCCAATTCCCTGCTGAAATATGCAATGGGGTGGTAGCGTTCCTGTAGGACGGCCCCAATGCCCCCACCGGATGCGTCACACTTGATTACAAATAATTCCTCAAAATTAGGGAGTTGCAAAACTGGTGCGGACGCGATGGCTAGTTTGAGTGCTTGGAAGGACTGTGCTGCTTGTTCACTCCAAATAGTGGGATTTTTTTTGAGGAGGCTGGTCAATGGTGCTGCCAATGGCCCATAATTCTTGATGAATTTTCTGTAAAATCCAACTAACCCCAAAAACCCTCTCAAATCCAAGCTATTCGGAGGTTGTGGCCATTCGAAAATGGGTTGAATCTTGTCGGAGTCAACGGTGACCCCTACATTGGAAATAATATGGTCGAGATAGGCCACTTGGGCCTTGGCAAAGGAGCATGTAGATCTTTTCAAATAAATTTGATAAGCTCATAGCAATGGAAATACCATACATAAATCCTCTAAATGTTGATCCCCTAACTTGCTATAAATTAATATATCATAAAAAAATACAAGCACAAATTTTTTAAGATAGTTTCGGAATACCTCATTCATTAACGCCTAAAAAGTAGATGGGACATTGGACAATCCAAATGACATCACAACCAACTCAAAAAGAGTGTGGAAGGCTGTTTTTACGATGTCAAAAGGATGCATTTGAATTTGATGATACCCCGAGTGCAAGTCCAATTTTGTGAAAACCCGTGACCCATGCAGTTCATCCAAGAGCTCCTCCACTACCGGTATAGGAAACTTATCCTTTATGGTTTGAGAATTCAATTCTCGATAGTCCACACAAAATCTCCACGTGCCATCACGTTTCTTAAGGAGTAGGACTGGTGAAGTGAATAGGAAACGACTGCTGTGAAAAAGTCCATGTTCGAGCATTGCTTGGCATTGCCGTTCTATTTCATCTTTTTGGAGGTGTGGATACCTATATGGTCTAACAACCACGACATTGGAGCCAGGTTTTAAACATATATGATCACAGTGCCTCAATGGAGGCAGCCTTGAAGGCTCCTTAAATAAGTCTATGAACTCTTCCAACAGCTTTTCTAAAGTACTATCTGGTAGGTCATGTTTGTGGAGTAGGTGGATGTGATGTGCCATTGTAGCTTGACTGCCGTGCAACATTACTTGGCGTCTGCCCACCGCAAAACTCATAGTTAACGCAAAGAAATCCCACAAAATTTGACCCAAAGTTTGCAACTATTTGATTCCCAGTACCATATCAAAACCAGCTAATGGTATGACATTTGGAATGAAAATGAGTGGTACCAATTGAAAATTTTACAACCTTGTTGACCGCATAGCTAGGGACTTTCTCTCCATTGGTAACTGAAATCGTGGCTATTGGGTGAGGTTGGATCTTCCGGAGTCCACTAATCCCACCAGTTCCTGGTCTATAACCCTTGCCCTCACTTGCATAGCTTTGGCTGACTTTTGTCCAGTAATGGAATTCAACAAAATTTCTGGTTTGTCTTCCTCTTGAGGACTTTCATTCGATTCATCTTCTTCCAATACCTCTTCTTCCAACCAGAAAAACCGTTTACATTGGTGACCTGCCTTGTAAGGTTCATCACAATTATAAGAAGAGGTTTCTTGCCCTGCGGTCAACCATCTCTGAACTAGTTAATTTTCGTATGTATTGGGCTGGTGGGTTGTTTGTCCTTGTATCTACTGCCAAAGTGGTAATCGGATTATGTTTGGGTGGCTGCACCGGTGGAAATGTCACCTGAGGTGCAGTGTTTCTACCCCCTTGCCAACTAGGTGTATTGTTCCTTCCCCTTTGGCCAACCAGTCCTTCAAATTTAATCTTTTTTTCGTGCTTCAAGTGCTCGAGATATATTCATTGCTCGGACCAAATCAGTAGGTGCAACAAGTTCCACCTCTAACCTCAAAGACTCATTAAGGCCTGTTGTAAATAAATTGACCTACTAGTCGACTCTAACCATCTGGCTTGCTCGAGCCAATTTTTCTTGGAACTGTCTCTGATAAAGTTCCACGGATCCTATCTGTCTCAACAATACTAAATCCCCCAATGGGTTGCTGTGTGTTGGAGGGCCGAATCGTATAGTACATAATTTTTTGAATTCCTCCCAATCTAGTCTCTCCAATTGTACTTGGTGCAACCATAGTTGTGCTTCCTCGAGCATGTGGAAGGCGGCCAATCCACCTTATCAATTTCAGCTGTTTTTTTATTGATAAATTTTTTTTCACATCTATGCAACCAAATTAAGGGGTCGTCTGACCCAGTAAAAGTGGGAAAATCCAATTTTGTATACCTGGGTGTAGTACCTCCACCCTGACTAAAATTTCCATCCTGCGTAGGGAAACCAGTGCACCCTACAAACTGCTCCTCCCTTCTGCTTTGTGAGTTTTTGTTAGGATCCTCACGAGCCATGGATCTTGTCACCATCCTCTCTTCTCTTCCTTCCATTGCTTTGCTTGACGAGGGATAGATTGATGGAATGATGTAGGATGAAATTCGGAAATGGGATTTGGGGAAAAAGGGGGAGAGCTTGAAGGAGCTCTCGACCTGTTATCTAAATTACTCTAGGCTAATTTACTAATTCAATCGCTACCTTTCATTAATCTAGCCGTCCCCTTAAATAGGGTTGAGGACACCAAATACACTTCAGACCCTTGGGTCATTGGTTCAAGCCAAATAAATTGTAAACCAAACCAAACCAAACCAAACCAAAATCAAACCAAAATCAATTACATTAAAATTGAAAACCACATTAATTACTTCCCACGCCTGCTGGTAACACGTGATGCTATTGAGTTCATAACATCACCCCCCTCCAGGAGAAAGAGCTTGTCCCCAACCTTGAAGGAAGGGTAGAGAAGTCGAAATGCTAATAATGGCTCCCATGTAGTGTCACTGGGGCCGGCATCTGCCCACTGTATGAGAATTTCCCAATCGCCTTGAATGTGGCATGCTTACAATACCTGAGCTAGAGTAGAAAGGACACGACCCTCATGGAGTGGTAGCAAAGGGGTGTACAGAAAGGGAGAGTCACCCTGGAACGGCTTCAGTTGGGATACGTGAAATACATTATGTATTTTGCCTCGGGTGGTAGCTACAAGCGGTAGGCCACGGTGCCAATGCGGTCCAACACCTGAAATGGACCATAATATTTCGGAGAAAGCTTGTGGCGCTTGGAGGCAGTCAGTGACAGCTGGCGGTAGTGTCGGAGCTTTAACCACACATAATCTCCTGGGGAATAATATACCTCTCGGTGCTTCTTATCATAATAGAACTTCATAGAGTATTGGGCCTGTGTTAAGCATCTAGCCAATACTACCCAAAAGACCGGCCTGTTAGGAGCCAAAAGACCGGCCTATTAGGAGCGGAAGACATAGGTACTTAACCCAGGACCATAACATCACACCCCGCCCGCCCGAGCCGACGACCACGGCGGCATTAACACAGCAACGCGACCGGGTCAGGGGTCACGCCAGGGGCTTGCGGTCCACCTGCGCACGCGGCCGCTGGGACTCGAAGTCAGGACGTAGCGCCTGCTCTGATACCAAATGTTAAGCACCTAGCCAATACTACCCAAAAGACCGGCCTGTTAGGAGCGGAAGACATAGGTACTTAACCCAGGACCATAACAGCCTGGAGATGAGTACACACCTCAGTGAGCATAGCGTCTCTTTCAGCTAACGGTTGGTCCAAAGTGGTGACTTTGGAAGCCCTTGGTTCATAGGATAACAAACGAGGTGGATCTCTGCCATAAACTACCCTGAAATGAGTAGTTCCCAGTGCACTGTGGTAAGAGGTGTTATAGCAAAATTCTGCCCAGGAAAGCCACTTAACCCACCGTTTAGGTGAGTCCCCTACAAAACAGCAAAGATACATTTTGATCATGCGATTGACGACCTCAGTTTGTCCGTCAGTCTATGGATGATAGGCAGAAGAGAATGCCAATTGAGTGCCATGTAACTTGAATAATTCTTTCCAAAAGGTACTGGTAAAAATGACATCCCTGTCACTGATAATAGATGCTGGAATCCCGTGTAATTAGACAATGTGGTCCATAAATAACTAAGCTACTTGAGCAGCAGTATATGGATGCGCCAAAGAAAAGAAGTGACCATATTTTGAAAAATGGTCAACCACAACTAATATCACGGATTTACCTGATGAAGTTGGAAGGCCATCAATGAAATTCATGGAAATGTCGGACCAGATTTGAGACAGTAGCTGCAGAGGTTGTAGTAGGCCGACAGGACTTAACGATTCGGCCTTGTTTCATTGACAAATCTGACAAGCAGTTACATAATCAGCAATTGTGCTCTTCATACCCTCTAATAAAATTCAAACTGATTCAGAAATATGTTTTCTGTCGACCCTCATGTGTGCTATCATGGAAAGAGGATAGAATGGTGTGAAGAAGTGGGGACGTGTGATGCATAAAAATCTTGTTTTTGTATAGGATAAGACGATCCTGAATCGTCCAATAACTAGCTAATGTCCCTTGCTGAATATCTTGATATAATGAAATAAGTTCTGGATATTGATGTATCTCCTCACAAATAAAATCCAACAAAAGTGAGCGTGGGTGGCTGAGAGCATAAATGTGTGGTTCTGGAATGTCCTGACGAGACAAAGCATCAAACCCCAAATTTAAACTGCCTGGTTTATATTGAATTGTAAAATTGAAGCCCAAGAGTTTACTCAACCAGTGTTGCTGCGGTGATGTGGTGAGGCGTTGCTCAAGAAGATACTTGAGGGTGCAATGATCTGTACGAATCAGAAATGGTCGTCCCCATAGATAAGGCCGCCAATGTTGGATGGCTTTGGCTAACACAACCAGTTCCCTCTCATATGCTGCTAACTTGTGGTGGTGTTGTCCCAATTGGCGGCTGAAATAAGCAATGGGGTGTCCCAGATGCTGTAACACTACATCAATATCTCCTCTGGATGCATCACATTCCACCACAAAGGATTCATCAAAATCCGGTAGCTGTAGCACCGACGCTGAGGCTAAGGCCTCCTTTAACTGCTGAAAGGCATGTGCCACTGAGGGAGACCAGGTGAATGCATGTTTCTTGAGAAGGTTGTTGAGTGGTGCTGTTATCTGGCGATAAGTACGGATAAATTTTCTGTAATATCCCACTAGGCCCAAAAATCCCCTTAAGGCGGTAAGGGAGGTGGGAGGAGGCCAATCGGTGACAGCTTGTATCTTACTCTGGTCAATCTTCACGCCCACTACTGATATAATGTGGGCCAAATATGTGACTTCTGAAGTGCCCATAGAACATTTGGATTCATGCAAAACCAAATGATGGGAGCGTAGAATGATAAATACCTGATGGAGGTGTTGGAGATGTTCGTCCCAATTTGTGCTATATACCAAGATGTCATAAAAAAATACTAACACATATTTCCGTAGAAGTGAGGAAAACACCTCATTCATAAGGGCCTAGAAGGTGGAGGGCGCATTCGAGAGACCAAAGGGCATGACGAGGAACTCGAAATGACCGTGGTGAGTGCAGAACGCAGTCTTCTCCAGATATGCAGGGTGAACTCTAATTTGATGATAGCCCAATTGCAAATCTAACTTGGTAAAAATCGTAGCACCATGAAACTCATCCACCAACTAGTCCACCACTGGGATGGGGAACTTGTCTTTAATTGTATGGAAATTGAGTTGCCTGTAGTCGACACAAAACCTCCATGATTTATCCTTTTTGCTAACCAGTAACACAGGGGATGAGAAGGGAGACCTACTGGGCTAGATAACTCCCTGAGTGAGCATATTCAGGCACTGTCTTTCGATTTCATCTTTCTATATATGTGGGTAACGATAAGAACACACCACCACTGGATCAGTTCCCAACTTCAAACGTATGTGGTGATCATAGTGACGCATTGGTGGTAGACCAGTAGGGTCATTAAATAAATTGGCAAAGGTTGTAAGTAATGGAGATAACTTACAATCACCAGTGCTCTGAATCTGGAAAGTGTGAAGTGCGCTGGGCACCTGTGCCTTGGTACCCTGCAATGTAATTTGGCCCTATTGTGCTGTAAATGTCATAGTCCGAGCTTGAAAACCCCACAATATAGGGCCTAATAGCTGAAGCCATTTTACCCCGAGCACCAAATCAAATCCTGCTAAAGGAATGACTAGTAAGTCAGCCTTAAATGAATGTTCCTCAATAGTAAAAGGGGTGGCTGCACATAACCCAACACTAGCAATTTTAGCCCCATTGGCCACTACACCGAGAGACCCTTTTGCTGTTTGATTTCTAATCCCAATTTTTTCACTGCGGGCTCACTGATAAAATTATGTGTGCTGCCAGAATCAACTAAAGCAAGTAACTGGAGATGGTGTAACTTGGCCTTTACCTGCATGGTATTAGAACTATGCAGGCCATGCATGGCATGGAGGGAGAGCTCTGGTTCTTGCTATTCCTCTTCAACAATATCATCTTTAGGAAGCACTTCTGAACCCTCTTTCCAAAGTTCTATACTGAATAATCTTTTGCAGGTATGTCTTGGGAGAAATTGTTCCTCATAATTAAAACAGAGGCCCTTGGTCTTTCTTGTCTCCATTTCCTGTTTAGTCAAGAATTTACGTGGAAGATTGTTTGTGTGTGTGTGTGTGTGTGTGTGTGTGTGTGTTGGGGGGGGGGGGGGGGGGGGGGGCGGGGCGCACATTTGTAGACTGCTCTGCACGGTTAGGGGCTGAAGAGCCAAAATGTGGCCCAAGTGCAGTACTCGGTAGTCTGTTGGTCCAAAAGGGTTTTTGGCCTAATGATTCCTCAGAACTCTTTGTTTCTGTTCCACAGCCTTGGCATAATTCATGGCTGAATCCAAGTCTATAGGACCAAGTAATTCCACTTCCAAGCGAAACCGACTCGGTCAATCCCACATTAAAGATCTGAACATGCAGGTGAGGAGGAACAAATTCACTCGCTCGGGCCAACCTTTCCTGAAATATTTTCTGGTACAATTCTAAAGTGCCAGTCTGTTTATAGTTGATCAATTCCTCCACTGGATTGCTACTAGTTGGAGCTCCAAACCTCATCTGGCAAGCATGTTTAAAATTTTGCCAATCCTGAGTTGAATGGACATTTCGGTAGCGATGGAACCACATGAGCGCTTCATCGAGCAGGTGGTAGGTGGCCAACGTGACCTTGTCCACATCCAACGTTTGTTGATGATAGAAAAATTGCTCACATTTTGTGAACCAAAGTAAAGGATCCTTTGAGCCATCATATGTAGGAAAATTGAGTTTATAGTACCTGGGAACCGTAGTTGGTCCCTATGCGTGAGCAGCCATAGGAAGAGTTTGTGGGCGTAGTGGTGGTGGTGGTGGTGGTGGTGGCGTGAAGTGTGGTTGGTTTGCTGCCAGTGGTTGAGAGTTTGTAGCTGGTGGTGGTGCGGTCGATTGAAGTGCTGCAAGCTGACGGATTACGGTTTGGAGAGAAGATTCCAGCTTGTGCAATGTATTATGGATGTTTGTAATTTCAGCACCTTGATGTGTGGACCTTTGTTGAAGATCTTAAAGCACTTAACGTATCTCCTCTGGAGAAGAGGAGTCACCGAGGGTGGACCTGTCTGATACCATGTTGTTAGGATTCTCACGAGTAGGGGTGGCATCGAGCCGAGCCGAGCCCGAACCTGCTTATGTTTGAGTCGAGCTTGATTTAAATATTTTGAGCTGAGCTTCGAGCCGAGCCTCGTCTCGAGCCTAAAATTGTTATCGAGTTCGAGCCCAACGAGTTTGAGCCGAGCTTCGAGCCGAGCTCGAGCCTCAACATACATTTAAAACTTTTCAAAAAATATATATCGAATAAAATGTATATAAAATTATGCATACATTTTACATAAAATTGGGTATGACCTTTACATAAAATTGGGCATAACCTCTACTTAAAATTGAGCATAATATATATAATAATTGTATAAAATTCGGCATGACCTCTACTTAAAATTGGGCATAATAAATATACATAATACCTGCATAAACACTCCATAAACACTCCATAAAATTGTTTATACATTCCATAAACACTTCATGAAATTGTTTATACACTCCATAAAATAATCTAAACACTCCATATACTACATAACATTATAAATAAACTCCATACAATAATCAAACACAACAAAATTAAATAAAATATCACTATCAATTTACAATCACCCAAATAAAAACTATAAATCCTTTAAATAAAATCCTATTACTATTACAGACTTACTAAAAAATTACAAGAAATATTTTAAATTTTTCTTAGGAAAGTTAAATGGACCTCTTATTGCCTTTTCTAAGGAAATAAATAAAAATTAATAATTAATCTAATATATTATTATACTTATCGATAAATTTTTAATCATAAAAAATGTTAAACACAAAATTGCTATGAAAATTGCCTCATGCTCAAAGTATTATATCATCAATTGTCAAATACTTATTCAAAATTTTTCTATATGGTTTTCTAACCCTTTTTGGCAAGAAAATCTTACTTGGAAAATTATATGATTTTTTAAAAAGAATTTATAATTAGAAAAATATTTTGAAAAAATATGAGGCACTAATGGTCCCTATATTTCTATTAAAAATGTATTTTCAACATTTATTGAAAAAACCACTAATAGTCTCTAGAAACGTATTTCTACTAAAATATCTTTTCAATTTATTTAAGAGCCATGAGGAAGGGACAAAGAGTTTTTTTTCCTTGTTTATGATCTTGCACGTAGGGGTGGCTCTGAATAAATTATATATAAAATTATGTATACATTTTTAAAAAATATAATGATAGGGCCGGTTCAGGATTTAATTTCAATAATGGATTAAAATGCACCAATATTAATATTTTTTACTCCAATTGTTGTCTAGCTTGTTTTGTAATTTTTGAATCTGGCCATAATTTATTATGGCGTCCTTAGTGCCCCTAGATAAAAATTTATATTCTAGGAAAAACTAAAAATATTTTTCCTATGATACATATTCCCAAAAAAACCTTTAAATAAAATCTTATTACTATTAGTGACTTATTAGAAAATTACAAGAAATATTTCAAAATTTTCTTAGGAAAGTTAAATGGACCTTTTATTGTCTCTTCTAGGGAAGTAAATAAAAATTAATTATCAATCTAATATATTATTATACTTATCGATAAAATTTAATTAAATAAAATATCAAACACAAAATTGCAATGAAAATTGCTTCATGCTAAAAGTATTACAACATCAACTGTTAAATACTTATTCAAAAATTTTCTATACAGTTTTTTACCCCATATTGGTACAAAAAATCTTACTTAGAAAATTATATGATTTTTAATAAAAAATTTCAATTAGAAAAACATACATGAGACACTAATAGTTTATAGAAAATTATTTCTATAAAATTTATTTTTAATTTTTTCCAGAGGAAAATATTTTTTTATTTTTTTTATTTTATGATCTCGCATGTGCGAAATAGCACGTGCGAGATCATCTTCTCGCGAGGGAAGGGGGAGATTATTTCTCCCCTATTTTGGTTTTCCACCGAGACGACGCGGAGGGAAGGGGGTTACGGCGCCGGGGAGGACCTATCGTCGCGGATGACGGCCACGACGGAGTTGGCGGCGACGGAAGCGGCGGTGACGGAAATAGAGGCGACGGCGAGGAGAGGAAGAAATCGAACGGACGGCCACAGAGGCGGCCGGCGAGCAGCTGCGATGGCGGTATAGACGCCGGCGAATAGCTACGACGGCGGTAGAGGCGGCGACAACAACAGATGGGAGGGATCGGCGGTGACGAGGGGGGAGGAAATTTTTTTCCCCCCCTCGCTTTCGCTACCGCTCCCACTCCCGCTCCCCCGCTCGCTCGCGACCCGTTACCGAGTCATACCGATCTGACTCATTTTGAGCCGGCTCACGAGCCGACGAACCGACGAACCGAACCTAGCTTCGGTCGAGCTCGGCTCGTTAAGGTAAATGAGCCAATTTCGGTGCTCGAGCTCGTTAAATGACGAATTGAACTGAGCCGATACCGAGCCGAACCGAGCAGGCTCGGTTCGAAGCCACCCCTACTCACGAGCCATGGATCTTGTCACCCTCCTCTCTTCTCATCCTTCCATTGCTTTGCTTGACGTAGGGATAGATTGATGGAATGATGTAGGAAGAAATTCGGAAATAGGATTTGGGGAAAAGGGGGAGAGCTTGAAGGAGCTCTCGACCTGTTATCTAAATTACTCTAGGCTAATTTACTAATTCAATCGCTACCTTTCATTAACCTAGTCGTCCCCTTAAATAGGGTTGAGGACGCCAAATACACTTCAGACCTTGGGTCACTGGTTCAAGCCAAATAAATTGTAAACCAAACCAAACCAAAATCAATTACATGAAAATTGAAAATCACATTAATTAATTCCTACGCCTGCTGGTAACATATGATGTTATTGAGTCCATAACAGTTTTCCTCCCCTCTTTGGGCTGGGGTTGAGTTTCTTCCAACCGGAAGATCCGCAAGTATACTTGAGAGTCTGTCGATTTGGAGGCTAAGAGTTGGGATTTGTTCCAATTCTTGGCTGATATGAGCAAACCTCACCTCATTTTTGGCCTGTGCATTAAGCACCTTGACAACCATTTCTCTTAGGTCGTCACTGCTAGAATCCCCCATATTACCCTGTTCTGATACCAAGTTGTTATGGTCCTAGGTCAGGGATCTTGTAACACGGCGTTGAGAAGGATAATTCAATGTTTATAGCACGATTTCTTCTCTGTCAATGTCACTCTCGAATTCAAAAACGGGAAAAGAGATAGAATCAGATTCGTAAGGGAACCTGTAACCCTAGGTTCTTTTAGGAGAACGCACACCCTAGAACTCTTTAAGGAGAACTCCCAATCCCGTGTTTAACCTAAAATCAGACTTACTTCTTTCATTCTCTTTTCCCTCTAAGTAGGGTTCACGCAAACAGAGTTCAAGATGAAGAATTAAAATTATGCCCTACGACATACTAACTAATAAATTTAATGAAAAATGAAATAAAAGCAATTAACTGAATAATTAAATGGCTCAGCCATGCCACCTTTGAATGACTCAGTTTGCTATTGAGTCCTCAACAGCTGGCCAAAGAAGAAAGAGTACTTAGTTTGGCTAGATCATAGATTCCAAAATCTGTCAGATTTGTTTTCTCAAAAGAAGTATATTTTATGAACAAAAATTATACCTGGATGAAAGTTCTTGAAGTTTAGTTTCATAAGGAGAAGTTTTCATGTCAATCTGATTTATATTTAAGGAGATATTTGCTTTGAAGTTAGCAAAGGTCTTAATACAGATTAAAGAGAATCAAGAGAACACAAAAGATTCAAGAACGAATATTTTTATGTAAAATTTGATTTCAAATTAAAGATATTTGAGTCTAATTTCTTGATCAACAAAGCGTTTGGGATTGTGAACCATATTTTTGGAGATATTGATATCAAAAGTAGGAAAACTTCCTTGTTCAGAGATGGACTTGCAAGCGTATTATTTCATGTGCCCTTATTAAGGACTTTCATTATTTGGTACATGTTATTTGGGCATTGGCCCATATCCGTTGTTGTTATTGTGTCTCTTTGACTAAGACATTATTATGGAAGAAGAACTCCTCGATTGCTGACTATTGTTAGCATTGCTTACTCTGATGAAGATTTGAATAATGAACGTTGTGGCCCCATCATCTTATCTTCCTTTGATTCACATTATCATGTTATTTTTATTTGGCATACTCACTCTTATCGTCCTTTATTTGACTCTCACTTACCCCTTTGGCCAAACCCTTTTGAAGCATTGCTTTTGTTGGTCCCTTTTATTTATATGGGTGTTTGGAGTCCATTGAGACTTTTTATTGGTACCTGTGGGTCTTTTATTGTCATCTTGTGAATGACAAACATTACCCACTTTAGTAATTTTTATCACTATATTTGTTCGAAATCCTTTGAGTTTGGTTTCAACTAATATTTTATAACCTTTTTCTACCTTTGAGAGTTGGTGCCCGGTGTTGGGACATCATAATGGAGGAGATTATTACTACATCTATATTATTTGGTTCAAGTTGGGATCATTGCCATTACCTCCCGTTTTGAGAGGGAGTGTTGAAGAGAAGATATGGAAGGCTCTTACAGGAGTCGCACAGTAAGAAGTCTCACAGAGCTAGAATTAATATGAATTTCACAAAAGGAGGTCTCTCAAAAGAGTCTTAGTTTAAAGTTATTTTAGTTATGTTAGCCTTCTATTTATGTTGAGTTATTAAATTATTCTAGGACTTTGTTGAGTTATTAAATTATGCTAGGACTGTGTTGGTCGCGAATCGAATAGGGGGGGGGGGGATTTTATTGATGTTTCATTAAGGGCAGTTCAGGGATTTTACTCATGTATCGTGGTTACCCTAATTTTCTCTTTATAATTGAGGGGCGCAAATATTAGGGTTTCATCATCTTTATCCGAGGAGCATCTTGACTTGCAGTCCAAGAGGTTAGAGAGAAACACCTGTAAGTGTGCAATTTCTCTTGTAAACTATTTCATCTTCATAGTGGATTATTGCAACGACGGAAGACAGGACATAGTCTTACCTTTAGGCAAACCTGTATGAATCTTGTTGTCTTTATTTCATGCTTGCTTTTTGTAGAATTTAGGATCACATGAAAGGAACTTTAGATCAACAAGAAAGAAGAAGAAGAAGAAGAGAGAAGGAGAAGAGAAGAAGAAGAACGTGGAAGAAGAGAGTTTGGATTAAGGGAGAAGAGGTTGTGTCAAAAAGAAAAATGGGGGCTGGACGAATTTGTGGAAAGAGAGGAGAGTGCTTCAATGCCCTACCTCTTAGCCAATGCTTTTATTTATAGTTTTACAATACCCTTAGGGCTACAACTTGATAAAACAAAAGACATAAAAAGAACACATATTTACACTTTTATGTCATCTTTATGGAAAGTACCATATTTTACATATATGCCACTCCTTTGACGTGTGGGCTTCTTGTCTTGAGCTTGTGGGCTTGAGCCCATCTTCCAACAATCCCCCTCAAGCTGGAGGAGAAAAGACATCATAAATACCCAGCTTGCCACATATAAACGATAGGATTTTAGATGTAACGGGTTTAGTGAGAATATCAGCTACTTGCTCTTGAGATGACACATGTTTGAGAGAGATTATTCCTGCTTGAAACTTCTCCCATATAAAATGACAATCCACCTCAATATGTTTAGTTCTTTCATGAAAAACTGGATTTGAAGTGATATGAATGGCTGCTTGATTATCACAATGCAGATTCATGGACCCCTTTTTATAAAAACCTAGTTCGGTAAGAAGGGTCCTAATCCATAAAAGTTCACTAACGGTATGGCCATAGCTCTGTATTCTGCTTCAGCGCTAGATCTTGCAACCACATTTTGCTTCTTACTTTTCCATGTAACCAAGTTTCCCCCAACTAGAGTACAATATCTTAATGTAGATTTTCTATCATCAGGAGATCCAGCCCAATCTGCATCTGAGAAGCCTTCTATGTTGAAGTGCCCATGTTGTTTATACAACAATCATCTTCCTGGAGCTCCTTTTAGATAACGTAATATTCTCTCTTAAGCCTGCCAGTGGGTAATTTTTGGTTTGTGCATGAATTGACTCACCACACTTACAACATATGATATATCTGGCCTAGTTACCGTGAGATAAATCAGTTTTCCCACGAGTCTTTGATATTTTCCAATATCAATTTTTTCATTTGTGGCACATAATTTTAAATTTGTATCCATAGGTGTGTCACTTGGTCTACAACCCTTCATTCTTGTTTCTTCAAGGAGATCCAAGACATATTTCCTTTGAAACAATATTATCCCATGTTTGGATTGAAGAACTTCTATACCCCAAAAATCTTTAAGCATACCAAGGTCTTTAGTCTTGAATTCCTGACATATCATCTGTTTCACCTCTTGTATGCTCAAAGCATCATCACCGGTTAAGATAATATCATCCACGTATATGGCCAATAATATTTTCCCTTTGACCGTATCTTTATAATATATGGAATGATCAATTGAGCACCAATGAAAACCAAACCGTAGGAGTGTTTGACGAAATTTATCAAACCAAGCCCGAAGGGACTGCTTAAGCCCATATAAAGACTTTTTTAACCGGCATACTGACTCCCCCTCAACCACATAACTAGGTGGTTGAACCATATAAATTTTCTCACTGATATCACCATTTAAAAAAACATTTTTAACATCCAATTGATAGACAGGCCATGAGGAGTTAGCAGCAATAGATAATATGATGCGTACCGAATTCAATTTTGCAACAGGAGAGAAGGTCTCCTCATAATCTATCCCATAGCACTGCGTATAGCCCTTAGCAACCAGTCGAGCTTTAAGACGATCAACCGATCAATCCGGATTATGTTTCACCGAAAAAACCCATCGACAACCAATTGGTCTTTTACCTTTCGGGAGTGATGTTAAATACCAGGTTTGGTTTTCGTATAAGGCGTGCATTTCTTCATCCATAGCCACCTTCCATCTTGGATGTCTCAGGGCCTCTTGATACGACTGTGGAACGGAAGTAGAAGAAAGGGACGCAAGAAACTAAAAACACTCGAAAAACAAGCGATGGTGAGACATAAAATTTGAGATAGGATGCGAAGTAGTATAGGAGCGACGTTCTTTTCTTAAAGAAATAGGCCGAGTATCAAATTCAGGCCCATACATAGGAGGAGAAGGACTTACCTCAGGTGGATCCGACAACTCCACAGGTGAAGGTACAACTGGTGCATCAAGGTATGGATCCACTTCAAGATTGAACGGCACAAGAGGACAAGGAGTAGTAGAAGGACAAGTCCATCCTGGAGGAGCATCATGGGAGGAGTAGAAGGGAGTATCCTCAAAGAAAGTCACATCCCTAGAGATAAACATCCTTCGAAGTGTAGGATTGTAACAGACATAACCTTTTTGGGTGCGAGAGTATCCCAAAAAATGCACTTCATAGACCGAGGATCAAGTTTATTTTTATGTGGAGATGTAACATGAACAAAACACGTACATCCAAACACTTTCAAAGGAAGAGAAAAAGGATCTTCACCATTAAATAACACAGAGTAAGGAGTTTAATGATGAATGACTGATGAAAGTAACCTATTAATGAGAAAGCATGAGGCCAATAGAAATAGGGTACCTTCATGGAGTAGAGGAGGCCCCGAGCAACTTCAAGAAGATGACGATTCTTCCTTTCAGAAACACCATTTTGTTGAGGAGTATAGGCACATGATGTTTGATGAATAAGCCCATTACTCTCAAAAAATGATTTGAAGTCATGAGACATGTATTCCTTAGAATTATCAGATCTAAGGGTTTGAATTTTCTTCCCAAATTATGTCAAGACCATAACATGAAAATTTTTAAACAAAGGAAGAATTTCGGAACGCTCTTTAAATAGATATAACCAAGTCACTCGAGTAAAATCATCAACAAAAATGGCAAAATATTTAACTTGGGAAATATTTGAGACACATAAAGGGCCCATACATCAGAATGTATTAGCTCAAACGGAGCAGTACTTGTAGTTGTAAGACAAGGAGAATATGTACTCTTGACATGTTTACTTAATTGACAAACCTCACAACTGAGATTAGAAAGTCCTTTTAAAGATGGAACCAAAGAACGAAGTGAAGGGGTAGACGGATGACCAAGTTGGTTGTGCCAAAGTTGGGCCTCAGATGTAGTGGATGATAATGCAGCTAATGGTAGCAGAGTGAAGTAGTACAAACCCCCCTTTTCATGGCCGCCACCAATTACCCGCTTCGTAGTGAGATCCTGAAAGACACAAGAAGACGGTGAGAAGGTGATAGAGCAATTTAATTGTTTGGTCAATTGGCTAACCGAGAGCAAATTTAAAGGAAATTGAGGAACAAACAAAATATCTTGAAGGGGAATAGATGAAGTAAGAGATTAGGAACCTTTGCCAAGGATCTTGGTTTGGGTACCATCATCAATAGTAACAAATTTATGAGGATAACAAGGAGATAATGACTGCAACAAGTGTTTGTTACCTGATAGATGTTCGGAGGCCCCGGAGTCGATGATCCAAGAGGAAGAGGAAGAAGAGGAAGAAAGCATACCTGAGGCAATAGTAGTGGCAGCAGTAGATGACGAGGGAATAGATGATTTCATGAAGGACTTCATTTTCTGAAATGCAGCATAGTCTTTAGCCGTAAGAGTCACATTTTCCGGATGATGATTCAGCCTTATCTTCATTTTTCTCAACGTTAACTGAGACTGGGTTAGCTGTGGCCCAATCAGGCTTGCCATGAAGTTTCCAGCATGATGCCACAAGGTGGTTTTGACAGCTACAATAAGTGCAAAGTTGAGGCTCAGTATGGAAAGAATTATGTCCCGTTCTACCACCTCTATTTTTAGCCCCTCTCATAGTTTGACCCCCTCTCATATTTCTGCCCCGTCCTCGGGATGAGGAAGATGTTCCCCGATTACCAAAGAACATCACCGATGGAGCATCAATAGGAGAAGGAGGGGATGGATCCGGTATCCTAAGTAATGTAGCACTAATATTATCAAAGGATGGAAGAGCAGAAGAACTTAGAAGTTGAGTTTTGGCCACCTCAAGGTATGGTTTAATATTCGATCAGCAAATGGCTGCTGCCAAAGCTTCTCTTTGTCGTTCTTGAACGGAAATATTAGTGGAATATGGCTGAGCTAGTTTCCATTCTTGAAGAAGACCATGAAACCGTGCCAAAAATTCATGAATATTATCTCCATGTTTCGTATGCAGCATGTTTTGTAAGACATCATATATTTTTTGTAATGAAGCAGTGCTTGAGTAAAGCTTGGCACAATTGTCCCATATGTTCTTGGCAGTTTCCAAGTGGACCACATTATTGGCCACCTGCTCTTCCATGCTATTAATGAGCCAACTTATCACCATGTTATCATCCTTAACCCACTTGTGGTAGGACGCATCTTCTTCATCAATCGGAGGAGGAAAGTTAACAACGTGGCTTAAGAGGTCACGAGTAATAAGAACCCTTCGAATCGATTGTGACCAGCTCATGTAATTGGAGAGACCTCTAAGTGGAATTGTAGTAATACGGAGTATATCACTCTTATTACTATTATATCCAATCTCCATGATGAGGCAAGTAAAATATGGAGGTCAAGGGAAAAGGCCTTCTTCAAAGAACAATTACTCTATGTAATTTGAAGAACCCGTAGACCAAATCAATCACCAACAAAAGAGAACAAGAACCAATTTCTTTCACAAGGGCAAGCACCAAATTATCAACAAATTTGTGCCTTTAGAAAGTGATAATAACATCCAGCCATCACTCAACTTCTCTTGTATTCATAAGAACAAAGAGAAGAAAGTAGATGCAACCGATTAGGCCTTAATCCAAACTCCAACACAAACGAGCAGTAGACAAAAATTTAGAGAAGATTTAACGACAAACCATGACACTTGGAAGAGATTTATCTTCAGCTCATGGGAGACTTCAACGTAAGAAAAAATTCAATTGTTGAAGTTAAAAAAAAACCGAACTACAAAGGGTAAATGGCTGTTGGCATTTCATCTAACATATAATGGGCATCCAACAATATAACACAAACCCATGAGCAACCTAAAGTAGGAGAAGATACAACAACATGTGCTGGAATTCTACCTCAAATGAGATGGATCCAATTACATAAAGGAAATTGAATTTCACCCATCAATCTTAATAAGATGCAAACAGAAAATGATCTTGATCACTCTTGTAATTGATTTACAAGGAGTCAAGATTATAACATCAATTTAGTCATAGAAATAAATCTTTACAACATATAAAGATTTATCTTGACTGTATGTGACTCAAAATTCAAGAAGTAAAGAAAAACAGTAAAAAAGAGTATGTAAATAAGAAAAGGAAACAAAAAAAATGTAAATAAGAAGATGATGAACTTATCTCTTTATGACTGAACTTCTTTTACAACTTCTTGAACATATTTCATAATAACTCCATGATGAGATCCTAAACTCCTTGCTCTGATACCATGTAGAATTTAGGATCTCATGAAAGGAACTTTAGATCAATAAGAAAGAAGAAGAAGAAGACGAGAGAAGGAGAAGAGAAGAAGAAGAACGTGGAAGAAGAGAGTGTTGATTAAGGGAGAAGAGGGTTGCGTCAAAAAGAAAAATGAGGCTAGAAGAATTTGTGGAAAAAGAGGAGAGTATTTCAATGCCCTACCTTTTAGCCAATGCCTTTATTTATAGTTTTACAATACCCTTAAGGCTACAACTTGATAAAACAAAAGACATAAAAGGAACACATATTTACACTTCTATGCCATCTTTATGGAAAGTACCATATTTTACACATATGCCACACCTTTGACGTGTGGGCTTCTTGTCTTGAGCTCGTGGGCTTGAGCCCATCTTCCAACACTTTTTCCTTCTTCCGCGTTTATTATTATTGCTTTAGTTAGTTTGGAATTAGGGCATCTAATTCCTGACAAGTTGTATCAGAGCTTTGGTTCATGATTGATAACAATGGCTAGCGGAGAAGGACCGGCACTAGAGATCAACAAGTTTGATGGTATGGATTTTGCATTATGGAGGATGCAAATCGAATATTATCTGCACAGTAAAAAGCTGCATGCACCACTTCTGGATATGAAACCAAAAGGTATGAAAGATGATGAGTGAAATCTCCTTGATAGACAAGTGTTGGGAGTAGTCCAGTTAACATTGTCGGAGAAAACCACCGCGGAGATGATGAAGATTCTGTCTGACATGTATGAGAAGCCTTATGCAAATAATAAGGTACATCTCATGAAAAAACTCTTCAATTTAAAGATGACAGAAAATACATCAATTGCATTGCATTTGAATGAGTTTAGCATGATTTTCAATCAATTGACATTCGTTCAAATTAAATTTGATGATGAGGTTTATGATTTAATTCTATTGGCGTCTCTGCCAAATTGTTGGTAGCCTATGAGGGCTGCGGCCAGCAACTTTGTAGGTAACGAAAAGTTGATCTTTAAGTGGAGGAAGTTCATAGAAAGAACTCTAGAGAATCGTTGACATCTAATTCTGCCCTAAGTGTCAATACTAGGGGCACGAACTTCCAAAAATGGCAATGGTCGAGGGAAGTGAAGGAATGGTAGAAACAAGTCCTAATTCAGAAGGAATGTGGAATGCTGGAATTGTGGAAAGTCTGGTCACATAAAGAAGAACTATAGAGCACTGAAGAAGGATGAAAAGAAAACTGATGCTGCAAATGCGGTGACTGAAGAGGTGCAAGATGCTTTACTCTTGTCTATTAATAGCTCTATTCACTCTTGGGTGTTAGATTCAGGAGCTTCTTTTCACACCACCGCACATCGTGAGCTCATGGAGAATTACATTGTTGGAGATCATGGGAAGGTGTATCTTGCTGATGGAGAGCCTTTGGATATTGTCGGTATTGGTAATGTCAGTTTGAGGATGTCAAATAGGACAGTGTGAAAAATTCACAAGGTGAGACATGTATCAAAACAGATGCATAATCTGATCTCAGTAGGGAAACTTGATGATGACGGTCATTATGTGACTTTTAATGGTGCTACCTGGAAACTCACAAAGGGATCCATGGTTGTTGCATGAGGAGTTAAAACTAGAACTCTTTACATCACTTCCAGTTGTAAAGACATGGTTGCTGTTGCTGATGCTGCTACTGATTCTAACTTGTGGCATTATAGGCTCGATCACATGAGTGAGAAGGGAATGAAAGTATGTTACGGTCCTGGATCTAACATAGTGATTCATATGGAAGAAGAGAGAAGAAAATTAAATCAAGTCGTAGGGAAGCTCAAAAATCGTCGGTTCGTTAAGGAGAACGCTCACCCCTGAGCTCATTTAGGAGAACTCAAAATCCTCAGTTTAACCTAAATTCAGACTTCCTTTTTCCCATTCCTATTCCCCTCTAAATAGGGTTCATGTCCACAAGGTTCAAGATAAAATTATAGATTTTCCCTTCCACGTCATTTAACTTAAAAATTAAACTAAATGACTAAGTTACTAACTCAAACAAAGTAGTTGACTCAGCCACGACACCTCTGCATGACTAGGCCAGCTATTGGGTTCATAACATTACACCCCCTGGAGAACGAGCTTGACCTCAAGCTCTAAGGTAGGGATGCATGCCAAAACGTCACCACATCTCCCCAAGTAGCATATGTGGCATCCACGTCAACCCACTTGATGAAAACAGTGGCATAGTCAAGCATTTCTCTTCCCTCCATCAGTCCTAGACTGGTGTGAAACAACCCCTCACTTTGCCCCCCATTTCCAAGGTTGCACTGCCTACACTTTTAGTGGTCATGGCGGAGAACCAGTAGGGAAGCACAATCAACCTAGTCGAAGACTTTAGGTGTCAAAACCTCCCGAGTGGAAAATTCAGCACGGCTTACAAAGGCACCAAAGAGAGCCAAAGACACTAGGGCAGCTGAACCAATGGCAAACCCCTTTCCAATAACAACAGTAGAGGTTCCAGCGGCATCAAGGGTATCAATTTTGTCGTGTATCCTATGACTCATGCCAGCCCTTTCAGAAATACCCCCAACCTTGTCGCTAATGGGACCATGTGCATCAATGGCCGAACTAGTAGCAATGGTGCTCAACATTCCAAGAGCTGCCACCGCAATGCCATACATGGCAGCAAGGCTAACGTTGAAAACAATCCTGACAAAAAACCCACAAATGATATCGGTTGCAATATGCATCCCGGGTACAAGTTGATATTGTGTGTCTACCACAGTTCTGCACTTGCTTACCGTGTACTTCCTGTTTATTGCATGCCGGGCAGAATCCCTTACTGACTGTACAGTGTTATGGTCCCTAGCCATAGATCTAGTAACTCAGCGAGATACTACTGAATCCAGCACGTTACACGGTTTTAAATACTGTAAGGAACCAAGAATTTCGTCTCCAACCACTCTAAGTTGAAAACAGGATTCCTTTTCTCTCACGTATGGATACAACCGCTATTCATGCAGGTAAATTAAAACAGAATTCTAACCTGCTGAACTTAGGAATATAAAATCTCTAAGTTACCTCTTTGAATACCACGTCAGCCAGAATTCGAAATTCTTCTTCTCTGTTTTTCCGTGAGGGATGAAGATGTCTTCTTCTGTAGCAGTGAACCATGAAATTCCTTCCCCTTCCTCCTAGTTCCGTTAGTGAAGCAAATACCCTTTTCCAGCTCAGAATTGGGTAAGATTTAACCTCCTCTCGAGAGACCTCCAACCAGCAACTCCTCTGCCGTCGCCTAGGCTGAAGAAGGGGTTCACGCAACCCTTTCTCCTCCTTAGTTCCGTGAAATCACCAAGGCCTCTCTACACCACATCAGGTAGAGATTAACCCCCTTTTCTCTTACTTTCTCGCTCACCCAAGGCACCCACGAAATCACCAATGCAACCCAATAAAACCCAGAGAAGACTCATGCCAAGAACCCGAGCAAGGGAGCTCTGAAAAAACCTAAATTACCCTAGTTTATGCTAATTCCGAACTTGCTTTATTTCTCCATCCTTACCCCTTAAATAGGTTAATTAACATCAATATAGGTTAGGGTTATAAAACCCAATCTACCCCTACCTTTAAGTCTTATTAAAAATAAATAAAATTAAAAAATTAAAAGCAACATAAAGAATAAAAGTAAAGTAGATGACTCAGTGTTATTGAGTCCATAACATCTGCGCCCCCTTGCAGATCGAGCTTGTCCTCAAGCTCGGAAGCTGAGTAGACCTGGTGGAAGTTGTCGAGCCACTCCCATACTGCGTAGTTGTGGCCGATTGCTGCCCAGTAATGGCATGCAGGGAGATGTCCGGTGGTTCTTCTTCTATCACATCCTCTATCACCTCGATATCCTCATCTTCAAGCTTATCGATCAAAAACAATCTTTTGCACTGATGCCCAACTTGATATGGTTCATCACAGTTGTAACACAGATTCTTAGTCCACCATTCCGCCATCTCAGAACTTGTCAATTTTTTTTATATAAGGAGGTGTAGGATGACTAGACCTAAGAATCCCCTGTCAAAGTAATACCCAGGTTGTTTCTCAGAGGAATGTGCTCCCCTTGCCCTGTGGATGGACCGCTCCGCTCAACTAACCATGGAAGTCGTCTGTGTTGTGCCTTCTGTCACAGTTCTAAAGCACGAGCTATATTCATAGCACTGGATAAGTCAACAGGTGCATAGAGCTCCACCTCAAGCTTTAACGCCTCAATCAGTCCTGTTGTAAACAACACAACTTGCTGATCCACTTGTACCATACTGCTGGCTTGTGCTAATTTTTCCTGGAACAGTTTTTGATATTGCTCCATGGCCCCAATTTGGCGTAACAAAAAAAATCTCCCAAAGGGTTGCTGTAAGCCGGAGGACCAAAATGGAGAGAGCACAGTCACTTAAATTCCTCCCAATCTACCACGTCGCTCTCAACCTCAACTAGCTAGTACCAAAGTTGTGCTTCCCCTAGTAAGTGGAAAACAACCACATTGACTCGGTCATAGGCTGGGATTTGCTGATGGCTAATTTTTTTTCGCATCGATACAGCTACATCAAAGGGTCTTCTGACCCATTATAAGTAGGGAATTCCATTTTAGTATACCTCGAAACAGTGCCTCCCCCCTGGTAGAAGTGTTCCCCTGGAATGAGGGGTCCTTAATGTCCCGAGAAACTCGTGCGCCTTGGAAATTCATCTCCCCCTCTGTTATACGAATGGTCCCCTCCTCTATGATCTGGAATGAGAGGTACAGTGCCTCCCCCTGGTTGAGGTGTCCCCTCGGAATGAAGGGTCCTTGTTGACCCGAGAAGCTCGTGTGTCTAGTAAACTCCTCTGCCCCTTTGATCTACGAATGGTCCCCCGGAATTGGGTTCTTGCCAGTGCTCAAACCAGTCTCCATGCTATCCATCCTTCCTTTCAAGGTTTCCAAACTGAGAGTGAACTTTTCCTCCAATGCAGCAAATTTCTTGCCAGTAGTCAGACCAGTCTCCATGCTATCCATCCTTCCATTCAAGGTCTCCATATCAATATCAATTTTGGAGAACCTTTCTAGGACTGTATCAAGTTTTCTTTCAAGCAATTCAAAGTATTCATTGGTGCTTTTCTCTACCGGGTTACTCTGCTCTGATACCAAGTTGTTATGGTCCCTAGTCATGGATCTAGTAACTCGACGAGATACTACTAAATCCAGCACGTTACACGGTTTTAAACACTGTAAGGGACCAAGAATTTTGTCTCCAACCACTCTAAATTGAAAATAAGATTCCTTTTCTCTCACGTATGGATTCAACCACTATTCACGCAGGTAAATTAAACCAGAATTCTAACCTGCTGAACTTAGGAATATAAAATCTCTAAGTTTACCTCTTTGAATACCACATCAGCCAGAATTCAAAATTCTTCTCCTCTATTTTGCCGTGAGGGAAGAAGAGTTCTCTGTTTTTCCGTGAGGGATGAAGATGTCTTCTTCTTGTAGCAGTGAACCACGAAATTCTTTTCCCTTCCTTCTGGTTTCGTTAGTGAAGCAAATACCTTTTTTCAGCTCGGAATTGGGTAAGATTTAACCTCCTCTCGAGAGACCTCCAGCCAGCAACTCCTCTGCCGTCGCCTTGGCTGAAGAAGGGGTTCACGCAACCCTTTCCCCTCCTTAGTTCCGTGAAAACTCCAAGGGCTCTCTCCACCATGTCAGGTAGAGATTAACCCCCTTTTCTCTTCCTTTCTCGCTCACCCAAGGCACCCACGAAATCACCAATGCAACCCAATAAAACCTAGAGAAGACTCACGCCAAGAACCCTAGCAAGGGAGCTCAGAAAGAACCTAAATTACCCTAGTTTATGCTAATTCTGAACTTGCTTTATTTCTCCATCCTTACCCCTTAAATAGGGTAATTAACATCAACATAGGTTAGGGTTATAAATCCCAATTCTACCCCTACCTTGAAGTCTTATTACAAATCAATAAAATTCAAAATTAAAAGCAACATAAATAATAAAAGTAAAGTGGATGACTCAATGTTATTGAGTCCATAGCATACATGGACATGCAAAAATGCACATGTAGAGGCAAGCACTTGCGATGTATTTCTTAGGTCTTTCTTTTCATCCAAGACAAAAGCCCCAGCAACAAGGGGAAGGTATCTAAGGTCTCCTCTTTAATATGGTTCAAAAGCATCAGAGAAGTAAAATTAAACTCTACCGAATAACTTAGGTGCCTTCTCCATTACTCTATCTCTGCCATCATAGCAACCAGGAATATGGTGACTAAATTTCATTCTGAGGGTCTCTTTGCTCTCATGATGATGATGCACAATAGGTTTAGTTACCCAACTCCAACCTGATTGGTATACTTCTGAAGAGCCAACAACATTTTGGGAACTAGACTTGAGGCATCTCATAGACAAATGAGTAGTTGGAGAGTTGATCTTTGCTGTGTTGGAAACCCCATTTTGATCAGCAGGCAGGATGCTCTCAGACCAGGCAGGTAAACGATATGAGGTACCCCTAAAACTGACAATAGCAGCAGCCTCTGTACCAATGTTGGCGAGAAAAATAGCACAACTACCTGCCTCTGTTTTGTTGCTGGAGCTTTTCCCCCCCACTGCTGCAAGATATCCATGAACACAGTGTCCCAACATTATTGCAGTCTAGCCATTAAAATTCCTTGGTGAGATTTGGTAAAAAACTCTTCTAGTTTCGTCCACCTTCAATGCCTTGATAGGCATGTCATAGAACTAGCCAGCAACCTCATACACTCTATCTACCAGTGATTGGGCAGTTTCAAATTGAGACACAACTCCAATTCTAGGAAGCCAAACAGGATTCAACTGATGCAAAATTACTACTATCTGCCCAAGTTCTTTCAGTGTACCATCTCTTTTCTTTGCAGCAATTACTTCTCTAGGATTACTCTGCCATCATTCACTGAAAGGATCTGTTCCCTTGAAGTAAACCTCAAGGCAATCCCAGCAACTGACACCATTACAATTACTTGAAACCCCCTATCGGTACGTGGCTCATAATGCTATTGCTGCACCCGAAGTTGCATTATCCTCAAAGAATTCCCTGCTTCTTGCTGCACTTCCAGACTGAGCTATGTGAAGCCTGATAAAACATCTAAGTCCTCTAATGATTGAGAGGCTTGTTCATCTATCTAGTTCAGATGCACGCTGTCATCAATCTTGTACCACTGCCCCTGGATATTCTTTACATAGCAGACATAGTGTCCAAAAATTGCCATTTTGTTAAGCTTACCAATTTTTCTAGACTGGAAGCGCTTTACAACAATTTTCAGAACATTAGGGGCCTCCAAGATGGTCAGCTTCTGCTTGGCCCTTCCATAGGATTTGCATATACCACAGGTATACTTGTTTTCTCCTTCGAAAATTTTTGTAGAGGTAAATTGATGCAGTGCTTCTTCAAGAGTTGCAATATTTCCATCTATCTCCACGGTAAGATCCATCATCCAATCATAATGCTCACACTTGTCTACACACCTTATGCACTTTATCTTTGACTTAAGAAAACCACCAAAAGTCAATTGGATAAGTGTAGTTTCTGCTGCCACTGGACTCCTGGCATTACATCCAGCCTCTTTGCGACAGGTAGATGGCATTGCATCCATAGCGGTCCTTAAAAATTCATTGGCCTCTTCTTCTTTTTGGTGCCCAAGATTAATTTGAGGGGGTATTCCAATTGGATACAAAGGAGATTTCCCTTCTTTTGCCCTCAAGAAGAGGCTCTCAAACTCACATATAACGCAACACTCTTTCTTGGGGCATGCTGATGACTCAAAAGCCAAAGGGGCAGGTTTTCTACATTGAGGCCTCGATCTATTACCCCCACTGACCGTCCCTAATTACTTCAATTGTGCAAGCCTTGTAACTTTAAAGCTTGAGCCAGAGCTACCATCTATAGCAATCTTTTTAGAAGGGGTAGGTTTTTATTTTTGAGAGCTAGCTCTACATGCATCACTTGTAGTCAACTCCCTTGCAGGTACAGACTTTCCTCTTGAGAGCTGGATCTAAGCTTATGATTTATAGGTAGATCCTTCAATGAGTCAGCTTTAACATTTTTCTTGAGCAATTCATCAAACAACTCCCTTGCAGCCCCCATATCACCATACTTTGCATCATCATCCACACTCTAATTCCAAGAACCCATTGTAGTAACTATTCCTGGAACACCCAACTTGTCCACAATGAAATCTCTGAAGCCAAATTTTCCATAAACACGAGAAGAAGCCTCCACACTGCCCTCATACTGTTATTGATTGGTATCCCATGACAAAGTGTTCATTTCCTCAATTTGTACACGGAGGAAAGAGGGATTCGACTCTCCTGTGATTGTTGTGGCATTTAGAACCTTAGCCTCAATTGACTCATTTTCTATTCTGAGATTTTCGAAAAGAAGTTCCACACTTGAATGAGTCACTGTTATGGTCCCAGATTTGACACAAGGATTCGTTGGGAAGATCTTGGATCTGCCACGGGTTACGGGTCTGCCATGCATTACTATACGAATAGTAGGAAGACATGGGGAAGAAGAAGATCATTGGAGGATGAGAGAATACGTGGGTTTTTGAGGAAAACCCTAACCTTGAGATCAAGAAGGTGATCTCAAGCCTGTTTTCGCTAGATTTAACCTAATTCTCAAAGCTTGTCCTTCTCATTACTCTTACCCCTTAAATAGGGTTCACCCTATTAGGGTTTAATAAAATATTACAAAAATATCCCTATGAATAAAATATTCCAAAAATATCCCAATGAAAACATAATTCCAAAAATACCCCTGTGACCTAAAACTGAAATAAAATAAAGTAAATTAAAGAAAACAAATAAAATAATAATGTTATTGTGTGCATAACATTACACCCCCTGGAAGAATGAGCTTGTCCTCAAGCTCGGAAGTAGGGCCTGTATACCGACGTCTCTACCTATGCCCAAGTAGCATCCGTGTCGCTATCTTTGCTCTCTAGGCGCCCCAACGCGAGAGCATTCCACCCAAGATTTTTTTTATTTTTTTTACGGTCGACTATAGGGATGCGTGCCGAATGTCTCTATATCTCCCCAAGCAGCAGCTCTGCCCTTCCGCAATTTTAGACTGGTGTGAAATAGCCTCTCACAGCGTCCCCCCATTGGCCAGGTTGCATGGCCGACCCTTTGCCAGCCTGGCAACAACAACATCAGGACCAACCCCCTGGGATGGAGAAGACTTAGCAGCACTGAACCCCTCCATTTGCTGCACCTAGAAACACTTAGAGGTCTGAAACCATCATGTGTATCACCCCTTGGACTATCCTCTTCCACTGTTATTTTGTAGCCATTTATATCTGAACCATTGAGTTCCGAGGCCCGAGAGAAACCGCCATCACCACTGAAATCCATGTAAGCAAGCCCCTTAGAAGCACTAGTAGCCATGAAAGATGGCAGAAATATCCATGTGTCAGTTTCCTTAGTTGCACATATGACATCAACCTGCCCATTGTATATACTCATGTTTACTCCTTTTGATAAGAGCTCACCAACCTGCCCATTGTATATAGTCACAGTGGGTGCTGCCTTATCGGGTCTCTGAGGAAATATGTTAGGATCCTCATGAGCCATGGATCTTGTCACCCTCCTCTATTCTCTTCCTTCCATTACCTTGCTTGACGTTGAGATGGAATGAGGGATTGATGGATATTGAATTTCGGAAAGGAGAATTGGGGAAAAATGAGAGAGAGCTTGAAGGAGCTCTTGACCTGTTTATCTAATTTACACTAGCTAAAGTAGACTCAATTCATATCTCTCATTACCCTAGCCGTCCCCTTAAATAGGGTTGAGGACGTTCAAAACACTAAAGACCCCTTGGGTCAATGGTTCAAACCAATAAATGCTAAACCAACCCAAACCAAAGACAAAACCAAACCAAAAAACAATTACATGGAAATTGAAAAACACATTCATTAATTCCTACGCCTGTTGGTAACTCGTGATGCTATAGAGTCCATAACATCACCCCCCCTCTTGGAGAAAGGGCTTGTCCTCAAGCTCGAAGGAAGGATATAAGAGTCGGAATGCTGATATGGGCTCCCAAGTGGTGTCACTAGGGTCGGCATCTGCCCATTGGACAAGAATTTCCCAATCACCTTGAATGTGGCGTGCTTTTACTACCTGAACTGGAATAGAAAGGACTCTGCCCTCATGTAGTGGCGGCAGTGGAGTGTGCAGTAGGGGCGAGTCACCCTGGAAGGGCTTCAATTGGGAGACGTGAAATACATTATGGATCTTTGATTCCGGTGGTAGCTACAAGCGGTATGACACGGGCCCAATTTTGTCCAATACCTGAAATGGACCATAATATTTTGGAGACAACTTATGGCGCTTGGATGCAGTCAGGGACAGCTGGCGGTAGTGTTGAAGCTTTAACCACACATAGTCTCCAGGGAAATAAGATACCTCCCGGTGCTTCTTATCATAATAGCGTTTCATAGAGTGTTGGGCCTCCTGTAGATGAGTACGTACCTTAGTGAGCATAGCGTCTCTTTCAGCTAACGCTTGGTCCAAAGTGACGACTTTGGATGCCCCAGGTTCATATGGTAATAGACGAGGTGGATCTTTGCCATAAACTACCTTGAAAGGTGTAGTTCCCAGTGTTGTGTGGTAAGATGTGTTATAGAAAAATTCTGCCCATGAAAGCCATTTCACCCACCGTCTAGGTGCGTCCCCCACAAAACAACGAAGATACATTTCAATTGTGCGATTGACGACCTCTGTTTGTCCGTCCGTTTGTGGATGATATGCAGACGAAAATGCCAATTGGGTGCCCTGTAATTTGAATAATTCCTTCCAAAAGATATTGGTAAAAATGGCATCCCTGTCACTGATAATGGATGAGGGAATTTGATGTAATCGGACAATGTTGTCCATAAATAATTGAGCGACCTGAGCAGCAGTATATGGATGCGCCAAAGCAATGAAGTGACCATATTTTGAAAATCGATCAACGACGACAAATCTCACAGATTTACCTGATGAAATGGGAAGGCCAGCAATGAAGTCCATGGAAATGTCGGACCAGAATTGAGACGGTAGTTGCAGTAGGCTGGCCGGACTTAAAAGATTCAGCCTTGTTTCGTTGACAAATCTGACAAGCAGCTACATAATCAGCAATTGTGCTCTTCATGCCCTTCCAGTAAAAGTCCCGACAGATTCGAAAATATGTTTTCTGTCAACCCTCATGTGTGCTATCATGGATAGAGGACAGGATGGTGTGAAGAAGTGGGGACGTATGATGCAAAAAGATCCTATTTTTGTAGAGTATGAGATGATCCTGAATCGTCCAATGAGGAGCTGCTGTCCCCTGTTGAATATCCTGATATAATGACATGAGATCCGGATATTGATGTACTTCCTCATGAATAGAATCTAATACCAGTGAACGTGGGTGACTGATAGCATAAACTTGTGTGGCTGAATTATCCCGAGGTGATAAAGCATCAGCCCCCAAATTCGAACTACCTGGCTTATAGTGAACCGTAAAATTGAAGCCCATGAGTTTAGTTAACCAATGCTGTTGTGGGGATGTGGTGAGGCGCTGTTCAAGAATATACTTGAGGCTGCAATGATCTGTACGCATGAGAAACGGTCATCCCCAGAGATAAGGTCGCCAATGTTGGACAACCTTGGCTAACCCAATCAATTCCCTCTCATATGCAGCTAACTTATGGTGGTGTTGTCCCAACTGACGGCTAGAATAAGCAATGGGGTGTCCCAATTGTTGTAACACTGCCCCTATACCTCCCTCGGATGCATCACATTCCACCACAAAGTCTTCCTCAAAATCTGGTAAATGTAGGACTGGCGTCGAGGCTAAGGCCTCCTTTAATAGGTGAAAGGCTTGTTCTGCTGAAGAAGACCAGTTGAAGGCATGTTTTTTGAGAAGGTTGTTGAGTGGTGCTGCTATCTGGCCATAAGATTGGATAAATTTTCTGTAATATCCCGTTAGGCCCAAAAATCCCCTTAATGCTGTGATGGAGGTGGGAATCGGCCAATCTGTTACTGCTTGTATCTTGCTCTGGTCAACTTTCACGCCCATAGCTGATATGACGTGGCCAAAATATGCCACCTCAGATGTACCCATAGAACATTTTGATTTATTCAAAACCAAATGATGAGAGCGTAGAATGGTAAATACCTGATGGAGGTGGTGGAGATTATCTTCCCAATTTTTGTTGTAGACCAAAATGTCATAAAAAAAGACTAACACATAGTTGAGCAGAAGTGATGAAAATACCTCATTCATGAGGGCCTGAAAGGTGGAGGGTGCATTGGAGAGACCGAAGGGCATGACGAGGAACTTGAAAAGACCGTGATGTGTGCGGAACACACTCTTCTCCACATCCACCAGGTGAACTCTTATTTGATGATAGCCCGATTTCAAATCTAATTTGGTAAAAATTGTTGCACCATGTAACTCATCCAGCAACTCGTCCACGACTGGAATGAGGAACTTGTCTTTAATTGTTTGCAAGTTGAGTTGCCTATAGTCGACACAAAATCTCCATGATTTATCCTTTTTACGTACTAGTAACACTGGTGAGGAAAAAGGAGATCGACTGGGCTGGATCACACCCTGAGCGAGCATATGCATGCACTGTCGTTCTATTTCATCTTTCTGTATATGCGGGTAACGATAAGGCCGCACCACTACTGGATCAGTTCCCAACTTTAAACGAATGCGGTGATTGCAGTGACGCACTGGTGGTAGACCCGTAGGATCATTAAATAAATCCACAAATGCTGTAAGTAAAGGAGCTAACTAACCATCACCATTGTGCTGAAGCTGTAAAGTCTGAAGTGCGTTAGGTACCTGTGCCACAATACCTTGTAATGTAATTTGACCCTGTAGTGCTGTAAATGTCATAGTTCGAGCCTGAAAGTCCCATAATATAGGTCCTAATAACTGGAGCCATTTGATCCCGAGCACCAAATCAAATCCAACCAAGGGAATGACTAGTAAATCTGCCTGAAATGAATGTCTCTTAATGGTGAAAGGGGTGTTTGCACATAACCCCACACTTGCAATTTTAGCCCCATTGGCCACTGAAACTGAGAGTCCCCTTTGTTGTTGAATTTCCAATCCCAATTGTTGCGCGGCTAGTTCACTGATAAAATTATGTGTGCTGCCCGAATTAACTAAAGCAAGTAGCATGAGATGATGTAACCTGGCCTTTACCTGCATGGTATTAGAACTACGCAGGCCATGCATGGCATGGAGGGAGAGCTCTGGTTCTTGCTGTACCTCTTCAACAATTTCATTTTCAGGAAGCTCTTCTGAATCTTCTTCCAACAGCTCAATACTGAATAAGCGTTTACAGGTATGGCCTTGCAGGAATTGTTCGTCACAATTAAAACATAGGCCCTTTGATTTTCTAGCTTCCATTTCCTGTTTAGTCAAAAATTTATGTGGCATAGTGTGTGTGGAGGCACACTGGTAGCCTGATCTGCTCGGTTAGGGGCAGAGGACCCAAAACGTGGACCAAATGCAGTACCCTGTATTTTGTTGTTCCAAAATGGTTTTCGGTGTAAAGACTCTTTTAGAACTCTCTGTTTGTGTTCCACAGCTTTGGCATAATTCATTGCTGAGTCCAAATCTGTCGGACCAAGTAATTCCACTTCCAATCTAACCGCCTCTGTCAATCCAGCATTAAAAATCTGAACATGTAGGTGAGGAGGAACAAATTCACTGGCTCGGGCCAATCTTTCTTGGAACTTTTTTGGTAAACTTCTAAGGTGCATGTCTGTTTATAGTTGATCAGTTCCCCCACTGGGTTGCTGCTAGCTGAAGGTCCAAACCTCAACTAGCAAGCATGTTTAAAGTGCAACCAATCCTGAATGGAATGGACATTTTGGTAGTGACGGAACTACATGAGCGCTTCATCGAGTAGGTGGTAGGCGGCCAAAGTAACCTTGTCCATTTCCATCGTTTGTTGATGATAGAGGAATTGTTCAAAATTTGTGAACCACAGTAAAGGATCTTTAGAGCCATCATATGTAGGAAAGTTAAGTTTAAAGTACCTTGGAACCGTGGATGGTCCTTGTGTGTGAGTAGCCATGGGAACCATTGGTTGGCGCAGGGGTGGATTTGGTGGTGGCGTGAATTGTTGGTGAGGTACTGGTTGTGGTTGAAAATTGGTGGCTGGTGGTGGCGTTGGTGCTTGAAGTGCAGCAAGTTGTCGGATGACGGTTTGGAGAGATGATTCCAGTGTATGTAATGTATTATTGATGTGAGAAATTTCAGTACCTTGAAGAGTGGATCGTTGTTGAAGTTCTGAAAGTACTTGACATATGTCCTTTAGAGAAGAGGAATCACCGAGGGTGGACCTGTATGATACCACGTTGTTAGGATCCTCACGAGCCATGGATCTTGTCACCCTCCTCTCTTCTCTTCCTTCCATTACCTTGCTTGACGTTGAGATGGAATGAGGGATTGATGGATATTGAATTTCGGAAAGGAGAATTGGGGGAAAACGGGAGAGAGCTTGAAGGAGCTCTTGACCTGTTTATCTAATTTACTCTAGCTAAAGTAGACTCAATTCATATCTCTCATTACCCTAGCCGTCCCCTTAAATAGGGTTGAGGACGTCCAAAACACTAAAGACCCCTTGGGTCAATGGTTCAAACCAATAAATGCTAAACCAACCCAAACCAAAGACAAAACCAAACCAAAAAACAATTACATGGAAATTGAAAAACACATTCATTAATTCTTACGCCTGTTGGCAACTCGTGATGCTATAGAGTCCATAACAAAATACTTCTCCAACACGCAATAGCTCATGATATGCAGCATAATATTGTGGATATCTTGCCCTGGCATCACCAAAAGCCTCTAGCCACGTATCTACTAGGACCACTATTTTCTCCTTTACATGAAAATCAGGCTTCTGTTTCACAATCCTCACCATCTCGTGCAGAACATTTTTCTCAGCAATATGCATATGAACTATGTCTCCACCCAATAGGATCTGTGGAGGGTGATGGCCTTGACCATCCCCCGCAAGAAGAACAGGAAAACATGCTGTTGAGGTAGCTCTTCGAAAGCACCACTGGCAAAGTGAATCATGACAATTATATCAGCATATCCTTCGACCTTGTGTATGGTAGCTTCAAACGGTTCTCCTTCTGGTGCTGTAGAAAATTGCCGAGTCAAATCTGTTGTCACAATGTCAACCCATGATATCACCTCAAGAATAGAACATACCGGCAAACCTTCACCATATGCAACATCATCGTTGCATTCTAACTCAACAAAAAGATTGCCAAATGCAATTATAGGTTCTGCTACAGGTTTGACATCTTCAACAGAACTAGACTTTATTTGTGCAGACTCAACTGAGGCACTACTAGTAGTAGAATCATTCAACACTAATACACCTTTCTCAGCAGACCCATCTGTAGTTCCAGCACTAATAGCCGAATCATTCAACACTAATGCATCCTTATCATTAGATACAGGTTCCCTTCTCTTAGCCGATGATATTTTCTCCACCATTATGCTTCTTGGAGCCCGCATAATCTTGCATGAAATATTTATACCCAACTCAAAAAACACTGCAATTAGCTTCTCATCATCTATAGCCTCTGTAACCAATTCCAGAAAACTCAACAGAATTTCTATTAACACAAACCCTCTATGATAAGTAAACCCTTTCTCAAACAGAGGGGGAACAACTTCATTGATCCCATTATCAATGGCATTCAGCTCCCTCCAACTCACTCCAGAAATTCCAACAGAATTTCCTGCAGGCAACTGAGTCATGGACAACAATGGAAAAGGAGAGGTAAAAGATGATTCCAATTTATGTTTTCTCACTTGCAGTGCATAATGACAACCTTTAGTGCAAACAAAACTAATAGCATCATTATACAACCAACCAAACATCTTCACTACACCCAAAAACGTTTTATCTCCATTTCGAACCACGATGGCTCCCTTCCCATATGCTGCACTCCCACGGAAATGAAACTTATTCCCTAACAGTGCCCGAGCAACAAATATGGAACCCAAAAAAATAAGCCAACATTGCCAAATTGATAAGGAAGAGTCTCACTGCTGCTGGTTTAGTAGTAGAAAAATAAAACAGCACCCAAACATTTTTTTCTATCAATCCCTTTTCCCTATATACCCAAAATTCTGCCAAAACTTTATCATTCATTGGCTACTTCTACTGCCGAATGAATCCACTTTGCCCAAATAATTTTCAAAATAAAATGCAACATGTTACGGTCCTGGATCTGACACAAGGATTCGTTGGGAGAATCTTAGATCTGCCACAGGTTACGAGTCTGCCATACATTACTGTAGGGATAGTAGGAAGACATGGGGAAGACAAAGATGGATGGAGGATGAGAGAATACGTGGGTTTTTTTTAGGAAACCCTAACCTCGAGATCAAGAAGGTGATCTCAAGCCTGTTTAAGCTGGATTTAACCTAATTCTCAATCCTTCCCTTTCTCATTACTCTTACCCCTTAAATAGGGTTCACGCTGTTAGGTTTAATATAAAGTATTGCAAAAATACCCTTGTAAATAAAATATTCCAAAAAATACCCCTGTAAATAAAATATTCCAAAAAATACCCCTATAAATAAAATATTTCAAAAATACCCCTGTGGCCTAAACTGAAATAAAATAAAGTAAATTAAAGAAAAATAGCTAAAATAATAATGTTATTGCGTGCATAACATTACACCCCTCTGGAAGAACGAGCTTGTCCTCAACCTCGGAAGTAGTGTCTGTATGCCCACGTCTTCACATGTGGCTGAGTAGCATCCACGATCGCTATGTTCACCTGCTGGACTCCGAAAACTGAAGCTATTATTTTTTTTTTTTTCGTCGCTGCACTTGCTATAGCATACCCCAATACGGGAAGAAAACAAACAACAAGTGGAATTGTTACCTGCGCCAAACTGGTAACTGCTGATTCAACATTAACAGCTGTTGGGGGAGCTGCCCCAGCATTTGCCGCATTGGCAAAAAACAACATATCCCTGAGAAACTCATTCTTTGGACCCAGTCCATGCTCAGCCAATTGCCCCGCATACTCCACGAAAGTATCATGGCTGTAACACTGAGCATGATGTCAACAATAGTGAGGCCGTCTGCTTTGTCAAGATCCACCAATTCCAGGTTGTACCTTTGGTGAAACCTCTCGACCCTATCAAGAACATGTGCACACCCCCACGCATCCCTGAATCTAGCTGGACATGGGCCTTTACTGCCCTCAGCCTCCTGACAAGCTGAGACGGAATGTCCATTAGGAGCAGCATGCCAATAGCCTCCATTGTTTAGCTTGCATCGTCCAAGCCCACTTGCTGCACAATGGCTATAACCATCCCCACTGAATTGCACTCCTTCTAGCCAGGGACACTCACTGACTCTACCACGGAAGTTGTCCTTGCAAGCTATTAAAGTCACCATTTTATCTCGCCAACAACCCCCATTAATGCTCAAGCATTCATTGTGCTGAATATCATTACCCAAACCAACAATAGCTTCAAAAGTTTCCTGAAACCCATGACAACTATCCTTCATTACAGCACCGTCCTCTAACGTCCCTAGACACTAGCTATTATGCATAAGAAGTGTAGGCAGAATGGTAAAATAACCCCTGGAACTCTTACCAACTTGAGCATCGTGCGCTTTGTGCAGCACCGGATTGTCAGCAGTAGTATTTGCGTCGCCCATCCATTTTTTCATGTTTTGATTATCAAATCCAAGAGAAGTGATAACTGTATCAACACATTCTATTGGGTCCTTTGTGTCCTTCATAGGGCACCCGATTTGAAAGTCAGTCACATTCAGTTTTGCGTGGTCATCCTCAGGATGTTCCAAACTGTCAAAAAGCTTGACTATGTCATTTTGCACCATGCCAATCCCAGAGTGACCAACTCCAGCACCTGCCCATAGAAGAGTTCTTGCAAGTGGTAGGACTGTTTTCTGCAGTGTCAAAACAACGCTGTACAATCCAGGAATGCAGTGGATTGCGCTGGAACAATAGGGAAAACTACCATACTTCCAATACACATGGTTATGCTGCTGGCCTAGCGATGGATCAATAAGTTTTCTGGGGTCTATTGTGGTCAGTTGAGTCCATTTCTGCACTGTCAAAGCAGCAACACACCACTAGTTGTGGAAGAACTTAAGGGCTGCAAAACCAGCAGCTGCCTCCTGTTTACTCCCCTGCTGTTTTACCCTCTCCTTAAAGACACGCAGTACTTCCCTAGCATTCCTAGTGTGGCAGAATCTGACTATCATGGAATGCCCAATATTTGATTCCAAACCCTTCAAAAAGCTTAAATATTTTGGAAGAAGCTCATCAAATTCATTTGAGAGGAAGAATCGCCCATACAACTTCAAATTGGCTTTGTTGGTAGTGTAGTAACTCTCATACAAATTAGGTGAAGCTTGAGGAGGAACAAACAAGACAGCTTTGAACACTACATCACCTTCAGCAATGAAGTGACTCCAAGCCATTGGCATTTCATCACTAAAGTCCTTTGCAGGAGAATGGTAAAAATTGTAGGACACTTCAGCAGTAACCTCTTTGGGATTGCGCAGCCATATGGCCCTCACATCATGCAGGACTACCAAGCCACTATGCTCATCAACAGTGAAATAGAGCCGTTCACAAAAAAATTTCAGCATCACATTAAGCACAAGCAGAGTTGCCTAGCCGATGACCACGAGGAATTGATCAATATCCCCATCAATCTGGGGGTCGCCGGTGGTTGCCTCAATGTTTCCAAGCAACCCACCGATCCTTGCAGTTTCAAGCTCATGGAAATAACTGTGGTTGGGTAGTGTAGCATGGTTACACGCACGATTGAGTTTGAGTTCCCCTAAATGATCATATTTGAGTAGAAAGCTTGTTGTAGTAGCAGAATTGCCACAATGCCACAATGCCACACTAAATCTCATCCAATCTTTCATTTTGTTCTCGAGGAGCACTTCATCATCAGTATACCATGTAAATGCAAGAGGGTGCGTGCTAGTAGGACCCTCAAACTTAATTTGGGGAACATTAGGGAAAAATCCACCTTCCCATTCATCCGAAGATCCATCATCACATCTTGCATCAACATCAGCAGGACACGTAGGTGGCCCTACTACAATAACGGCCAGGAAAGACAAATCCAAACAAAGAAGTAATAGAAGAATTTTTCTAGCCTCCATTTTTTTGCACATGGAAGAGTTCTCAGTAAAAAATTCACCAAGAACCAATGAATACAGCCTATTCAGCACACAATTACCCCAAAAATAACCCAAAACCTCCACATTGCTGTTGTATTCCTTCACCACAATCGAAGACATCCCATTCAGAATGTACAGGGCCCGAGCAGCATCCAAATCATCCACAAAACAACCTTCAGAGGTCCCCAAAATTTTTTTCCAATGGATCTCGGCATCCTCCAAAAAAATTCAACTCGCACTGCATACCCCCAATTCGAAATTCCATCAATTGGTCATTGATTCTCTGCATCATGACACAGAGAACCTTTGTCTCTAATTTTCGAGCAACATCGCTGCTGCTCAGCCCCTTTGAGCCACATCAATGCCCTGAAAGACATGTTTTGATCTACAAATCGAGGGAGTTTCCGAAGCTTACCCCTAATTGCGATGACAATGGTTCCCCGCTAGACTTTCGAGGCTGAGGTGGACCGAAAATTTGTCTGACGGAGCCGACAGAGTCTCCCCCTTCTCCGGTGGTGAATAGCAGCCCTTGGAGGCTTCGCTGCATGGAAATTTTCTGAGACAGAGGGCTCTCAGAAATATTTCCTTGAAATGGTGGCCAGAAAATTTTCCTTCTCCCGTTTGGGACGGAGTGTGGCTTGCCCTAAGCAGGGAAGATTTGATTTCAGAATTTCTGGGTGCCATTGCCCAGCTCGAGATATTTGCGCCTGATGTATTTCCAGCACCGATGAGGGCGTAGGACAAAATACCTCTCCAATTTTTTCTTTCCTGGGTCCTTCTCGGAGATTTGCAAGGTCCCCGGAGTTGGATTCGACGATTTGGCAGAAAACCCGTCCGATGTCCTAAAATCTGATGTCCCGTCGTCTGATTTCGGAAGTGCTGAGGCTGGTTTCGGAGTTGATATCGACTTTGATTTCGGGAGTTCAGGGTCTTGCTCATCAGATTTCAATGATACGAAAATCAATTTCGACGGGGCCGTCGCTGGAGTTTCATGCTTGGAGATTTCCCATTCTCGATTTTTTGACGAAGGGTATGCTGAATACCCTTCCATTTTTGGAATTTTTGAATCCCAAAATTTGGAGGTCACCGCTGCCAGAGATACAGAGAGGTCTCCGATTGCTTGCTTCTCCTGCCTGTCCAAGCCAGCATTGACTGTGGCAGCCCTCTTAATTGTAGAAACTTCAATTGCATCAATTTCAATGGAAGATTCATACGATGCATGTATTTCTCCCATATCTTTGCATACTTTTTCCATTAAATCATATACCTCGTCCAGAATAATCCATCCTTTTGGGGAAAATGAATAGCCCATTGTGTTCCTGCTCTGATACCAGTTGTTACGGTCCCGGATCTGACACAAGGATTCGTTGGGAGGATCTTGCATCTGCCATGGGTTACGAGTTAGCCATGCATTACTGTAAGGATAATAGGAAGACATGGGGAAGACGAAGATCAATGGAGGATGAGAGAATACGTGGTTTTTTTTTAGGAAACCCTAACCTCGAGATCAAGAAGGTGATCTCAAGCCTGTTTAAGCTAGATTTAACCTAATTCTCAATGCTCCCCTTTCTCATTACTCTTACCCCTTAAATAGGGTTCACCCTGTTAGGGTTTAATATAAAGTATTACAAAAATACCCTTATAAATAAAATATTCCAAAAATACCCCTATAAATAAAATATTCCAAAAATACCACTGTGGCCTAAACAGAAATAAAATAAATTAAATTAAAGAAAAACAACTAAAATAATAATGTTATTGCGTGCATAACACAACAAGAAGAAAGACAATCCCTTCCCGCTCAGGCGAGTAACCCCTTTGTTTCTCAGCCCCAAAATTTTCACGGAACAATTTCAATGCCATTGGAGAGGAATTATCTAAAACATAGAGGGATTTGATAAAAGAGAAGACGAAATTTGGAGAAATTCGTCACAAGAGTTTACCCCATTTTTTTTGGAATTTCGTCTTCCGCTGTGCTGGCCAGACCATTCGGAATTTTGTTTTCCGTTGCGCTGTTGAGACCAAGAGTGAGGTTGAGAAGGAGTGTGAGAAGTGGTGGTCGGAAGTCACATCCTACCAGACTTGTTTTCGACGGCGGTTCCTCTTTTTTCGGTGGACTCTTGTTTTAGCCGGTGCTTGTAGATGTTCGGAGATAGAGGAGGGATGCCCTAACTGATTCGCCGTGATTGAGACAGATTAGAAGGCTTCCGTTTGCTATGCGAAAATTTTTTTTGCTGGCTGTGAAAAGGGGATTTGGGAGGTTGAACCCAAATCAGCCTATACCGAGGAGAGCTTGGCAGAAACCCACTCCAATTTCCCTGATTCAGAAATTTTTTTTTGGCTTGCCGTTGCTGTAGTTCCCTGCTCAGCATACCCCTCCGATTTCCCCAAATCATCGTCGTCGTTCGCCTTTGGGTTTTCGTGCGCAAAAATCTTGATTTTTTGTGACGCAAAGCCTCTCTGTCCATCCGGATTTGAGGTTGCTCCCAAATCTTCCGCAGAGACTTCGGCCGGTAAACTGGACAAACTTTGTGATTTTTTCGGCCTGCTCGAGACAGCTTCGACTCCATCATCTGTGCCGCTATCGTGCTTGGAGAATTCAGGTCGTATGACTTGTTTTGTGACAGCAGCGAGTTCCTCCCTTCCATAACGTTCAATTGAAGCATCTAACCGTGCTCGTATTTCTTCCAATTCCTTACCCATAGCAATCCATCTTTCTTGGGATATAGAATAACCCATTGTGTTCCCACTTTGATACCAGTTGTTGTGGTCCCAGATCTGACACAAGGATTTATTGGAAGGATCTTGGATTTGCCATGCATTACTGTAGGAATAGTAGGAAGACATGGGGAAGATGAAGATCAATGGAGGATGAGAGAATATGTGGGTTTTTGAGGAAAACCCTAACCTCGAGATCAAGAAGATCTCAAACCTGTTTACGCTAAATTTAACCTAATTCTCAAAGCTTGTCCTTCTCATTACTCTTACCCCATAAATAGGGTTCACCCTGTTAGGATTTAATAAAATATTAAAAAAATATCCCTATGAATAAAATATTCCAAAAATATCCCTATGAATACATAATTCCAAAAATACCCCTATGACCTAAAACTGAAATAAAATAAAATAAATTAAAGAAAACAACTAAAATAATAATGTTATTACGTGCATAACAGTCACCCCCATCAATGAATCCCACCCCGAGCTTCAGTTTCGGATTATTTCGAAAAACGAAGTTGACGTTCCAAGAAATTTCATCTTCCTCAACAGTATCATCCTCTTCCGCTTCCGGAACTGACATGTCTGTCTTCCCACCAGAGCTCTCTTCCTTGGTCTGGATTTCCTGGGGTTCCAAAACCGAGGGCTACGCATTTGAGGTTTCTTCGGAAGAGGAATCCATGGCTATAATGCATGTTGGTGCTTAGGCTTTCCTCCCTTCTTTGGTCTAGGTTTTGGTTTATTCCATCTACTATCTCCATCAATCTACTCGTGAATAGGTCGAGTTGCTGGTTAAATTTGGTCTTCCATGTTGTATCTCGTGCCTCATCTTCTGCCTTCTATGCTGCCCACATTTCTGCCATTCGTGCCTCTCTTTCTGCTTGTGTCTCTCTGGAAATTACTCGCCGCTTGTCACTCCTGTATGAATCACCCATGTTCAAGCTCTGATACCAAGTTGTTACGGTCCCGGATCTAACACAACGATTCGTAGTGAAGAAGAGAGAATAAAAGACAATCAAGCTTAAGGGAAGCTTGAAAACCTTAGGTTCGTTAAGGAGAACTCTCACCCCACCCGAACTTGTTTAGGAGAACTCAAAACTCTCTGTTTGACCTAAATTTAGAATTCCTTTTTCCCATTCCAATTCCCCACGACATAGGGTTCATGTCCATAAGGTTCAAGAGAAAATTACAGATTTGCTCCTTCACGACATTTAACTTGAAATATAAACTAAATGACTAAGTAACTTACTCAGCCAAAGTAATTGACTCAGTCACGGCGTCTCTACATGACTAGGCCTGCTATTGGGTTCATAACAAAGTGCTCCAGTCCAAAGGGAAGTTACCAGGGTTGAAAACTGTAAATTACAATTTGTGTAGCTTTTCTAAGGCATGAAAGGAGTAAAAGATAAAAAAATTGGAGTTAGTTCACACAGATGTGTGGGGGCCTTCAACTGTTACTTCCCTTGGTGGTTCTAACTACTATGTGACGTTTATAGATGATGCAAACAGAAAGGTATGGGTTTATTTCCTAAAAAAGAAATCTGATGTCTTTGATACCTTTAAGAGATGGAGAACAATGGTTGAGAATGAGACAAATTTGAAGGTGAAGTGCTTGTAGTCAGATAATGGGGGAAAATATGTAGATGATGATTTCAAGTGGTATTGTGTCGATAATGGAATCATGATGAAGAAGACCATTCTTGAAAAACCTCAACAAAATGGTGTGGTTGAGAGGATGACCAAAACTTTGAACGAGCATGGTAGGAGCATGAGATTACATGCGAGAAAGATGTTCTGGTCTAAGGCTATTAGCACTTCTACGTATTTGATCAATAGAGGTCCCTCAACACCGTTGGATTGCAAAATACCAGAAGAGGTCTAGAGAGGCAAAGAGGTAAACCTTTATTTCTTGAAAGTGTTTGGTTGTGTTTCTTATATTCACATTGATTCTACTACTAGCAGTAAACTTGATACCAAATGTCAATTATATTTCTTTATTGGCTATGGTGGTACCGAGTTTGGTTATCACTTATGGGATGACCGAACTTGTAAGGCTATCAGGAGCAAGGATGTGATCTTCAATGAAGTTGCCTTGTATAAAGATAGGTTGAGAACAAAGTCTTAGAGCATAAGCGATGAAGCCAAGAAGTCTGAAGTGATTCAATTGAGAGATCTTTCAACTATTGAGATGGAGAATATTGCTCAAAAAGACCAAGAAAAATACCCCCAGAAGTAAATCAGAACATTCCTGTGACTGAACTCAAGAGCTCTGCCAGAACTAGCAGACCACCATAGAGGTACTCCCCTGCACTTAATTATATTTTGTTGGCTAATAAAGGTGAAATGGAGAGTGACGAGGAAGCCGTGAAAGTTGATGAATCAACCAAGTGGGAGTTGGCCATGCGGGATGAGATGGATTCATTGTTATCTAATCAGACATGTCAGTTAATCAAGCTACCTAAAGGAAAGAAGGCCATGCAGAATAAATGAGTATACCAAATAAAAGATGAACATGATGGTAGCAATCGGTAAAAGGCAAGACTGGTGGTAAAAGGCTTTCAACAATAAGAAGGCATTGACTACACTGAGATTTTCTCTCCAGTAGTGAAATTGATTACTATTAAAATAATACTTGGAATAGTGGCAAATGAAGACTTATACTTAGAGCAGTTGGATGTAAAGACAACATTTCTTAATGGTGATTTGGAGGAAGAAACTTACATGATGCAACCACACGGTTTCAAAGCACAAGGAAATGAGCAAATGGTGTGCAAACTTCAAAAGAGCCTGTATGGTCTTAAATAAGCTCCAAGACAATGGTGTAAGAAGTTTGACACCTTTATAAGTAGTAATAGTTTCTTGAGGTACCAGGCAGATCATTGCTGTTATGTGAAGAAGCTTGATGACTCCTACATCATTCTACTGATATATATTGATGACATGTTGATAGCGCGTGCTTGAAAATAGGAAATTGATAAATTGAAAAGGGATTTATCGAAGAAGTTTGCAATGAAGGATTTGGGTGGTGCAAAACAAATCTTTTTTATGAGGATTACTAGAGATACTGATGTCTTGAAACTGTCACAAGAATATGTGAAGAAGGTACTGAGTAGATTTAACTTGAATGATGCAAAACCAGTGAGTACTCCTGTGGCTAGTCCCTTTAGGGTATCTATGGAGCAGTCACCTTTTACAAAGAAGGAGCGAGCCAACATGACCAATGTGCCTTATGCTTTTGCTATTGGCAATCTCATGTATGCCATGGTGTGTATTAGACCAGACATAGCTCATGTAGTGGGAGTTGTGAGCAGATATATGAGTAATCCAGGTAAAAAATATTGGGAAGCAGTGAAGTGGATTCCCATGTACTTGAGAGGCACTACAGACTCAGCTTTATGTTTCAGATAGTCAGACTTGGGATTACAGGGTTATGTAGATGCTGACATAGCTGGAAGCATTGATGGCAGGAAGAGTACCACTGGATATGTATACACATTGGATGGTACATCAGTTTGTTGGTTTTCTAAGTTGCAGAAGATAGTTTCTCTTTCCATTACTGAGGCAAAATATATTACCGTGATCGAAGCCAACAAAGAGATGGTATGGTTGCAGTCTTTCTGGGAAGAATTAGGTCTCAAGCATGGGAAGAATGTGTTGTATTGTGACAATCAGAGTGCTATGCTTTTAGTAAAGAATCTTGTTTATCATGCCAGAACAAAGCACATATAGGTGCATTATCACTTCATCAGATTGGCTTTGGAGGATGAAGTCTTAGCACTTGAGAAGATTCAAGGGAGTTAGAATCTGGCTGATATGTTGACAAAGACTGTTACGATCGAGAAACTAAAGTTGTGTACAACTTTAGTTGGACTTCTCTCTGAGGATTGAAAAGTTGCTACCGCCGCAGAGGAGATATTGATGATGGCTTAGTCTCCAAGTGGGATATTGTGAAGTTGTGGAGCCTAATTAGCGCCCCACGTTGAGTTGGTCGCGGATCGACGTACGTGGTTAGGTCGTTGTGGGAGTTGGAAGGGGGTGGAAGGAATTATACTATTTTTTCATTAAGGGTAGTTTGGGAATTTAACTTTTGTAACGCGGTTGCCCTAATTTTTTTGTCATAATTGAGGGGCGCCGCTATTAGGGTTTCATCATCGTAATTCGAGGAGCATCTTGAGTTGCAGCCCGAGAGGTTAGCAAGAAACACCTGGTAGTGTGTGATTTCTCTTGTAAACTGTTACATCTTCATAGTGGATTACTGCAGCGACAAAAGACAGGACATAGTCTCACCTTGAGGCAAACATGTATAAATCTTGTTGTCTTTATTTTGTGCTGATTTTCCCTTCTTCTACGTTTATTATTATTACTCTCATTAGTTTGGAATTAGGGCGTCTAATTCCTAACAACAAGAGAGAAGGTCTCCTCATAATCCACTCCATAACATTGACTGTACCATTAAGCAATGAGGTGGGCCTTAAGGCAAGCAATGGACCCATCTGGATTATGGATAAAAACCCATTTACAACCCATTGGGTTCATACCTGTCTGAAGAGTAGCTAAGGTCCATGCTTGATTTTCATATAAGGCTTGCATTTTCTTATCCATAACCATCTTCCATCTTGGATGTTTTAGGGCCTCCTAATAGGACTGCAAAATAGAGATGGAAGAAAGAGATCTGTTAGAAGATGGGCTCAAGCCCACACGTCCAAGAGGTGACATATTGGTAAATAAAAAGACTTATCATAAAGATGATATGCAGATGTAATTACTTGTTTATTTATGTCTCTTATCTTGTAATGTCGTAGACCTAAGGGAATAGTAAAAACTATAAATAGATGCCTTTGGCTAAGCGGTAGAGCATGAAGTTCTCTCCCCACCTCTCAATCTCGTCCAAACTCTCCTCTCTCTTCTCTTGGAATCCGATCTCTAAACTTTCTCTCCTTTCTCTCTTCTTCTCTTTTTCCTCTCCTTCTTCTCCTTCTCCTCTCCCTCTTTTGCTTGAGATTAATAATGTCAGAGCTAAAGATTTAGGACTCCCATTTTGAAGCGATGCTTAAGTACCTTTGAAGGTTTCATGCAAGGTGCTCTTGAAGGAAGAGATTCAACCACGGAAAGATAAGTGATTTTATGGTTAGTTTTTTCCATACATTCATACTATGTACTGAGCCCTTAATCTCTATATTACATCAAGAAACAAATGAATTTCGTATGAGAAGTTAAGAAAGCCAATACTTGGTGTTTAAAGCGTATTATGACCTTGATCTTCTTGCACTCAAAATTTCAAGTTTAATCAAGATCGATTGCCTACAAGGTTACAAAGACCTATTGATTATGAAGTTGATGGTTATATGATGGAATAATGATATGAGACTTGCATGAAACTTAGTTTGATCTCTCATTATTCAAGACCAGTAGTTTACTCATTTTTTTGGATCAGATCAAGTTGTTTTATGATTTATGGTACTCCGATACTCAGAGCATAAAGAAATTGTTCGTGAGACTTTTTCGAGCTCAAAGAGCAGTTGGTTTTGGTGATTTATGAATTTTGGAAATTGTTAATTCTTTCTCCATCCTTTAAGACTTATGAACAAATTCATTGCCTAAAGGATTCTTTGCAAATGAGTAAGGGAAAGGTGCCTTTTTAAGTGATAAATATGACACCTATCATAAGGAAAAGTTAAGCCAAGCTTGGATGAAGAAGCAACCACGAGTTCATGAGTTTTTGAAGAAAAAAATATTTGAATTGATATTGAATGAGTAAATTAATTTACTCCACTTAAGGCATGCTTTTTAGTATGTTTGGAGCCTGATTTAGTTGTTGTTATAGTGGATAAAAACTTATTTTATTTAAAAGAAGATTGTTCAAATTTAATTAAGAGGACTATTTTAAAATTTGAACTATAGATTTTTTTGGCAAACACGAGCCTCTCAAGATTGAGGGCTCAGTTTGAATACAAGTTCGAATTGTTTTGAACTCTTAAAAGTCCCTCTTAGGTTAAAATTTGGATTGGGAGGAAAATTCCCTTACTCGAGTTACCCAATTTTTTGGATAGGATATCATTGCTTTCAGTGGTTCTTAAGTTTTACAAAATGACCTTACTTCAGTCCCAATCAGCTCTTAAATAGTGAATTATAGCAATTGGCTCCATCTAAATTGGGATTTTAGTTTGATCGGATCTCAATTGGAATTACATCTCTTCTTGTTTGTGCTTTGCTAAGCATTTGTTAAATTAAGATGGCCGAAGGAAATACAAGTAGTAAGAGTGATATACTCAAAATTACTACCATTCCCTTAAGAGGATTATCCAATTATCTTAGTTGGTCTCAATTGGTTAGAAGGTTTCTCAACAAGCCTTCACCACCAATTGATGAAGAAAGTAAATCCAAGCTAAAGTGGGTTAAGGATGACAATTTGGTGATTAGTTTGCTTATTAATAGTATGGAAGATCATGTAGCCAACAATGTTGTCCACTTAGAGTGGACCAAACTGATTTAGGACACTTGTACTAAGTTATACTCTAGTACGACGACTTTAGAAAAATTATTTGATGTATTGCAAAACATGCTCAATAGTAAGCAATGAGACAATATTCATGAATATTTGGCTCGGTTTTGAGGTTTAATTTTATCGAATTTATGGAAAAGAGAAAAAATTTATTGATTTGTTGTAATTGGAGTACATGAACCCCTATTTATAATAGAGGAAAGTAGTAGAGTCCAATTACAACTAAACTATCATTTTTCCCAATTATACCCAAACTCTAACACTTAAAAGATAAGTCCTAGCATAATTAAATAACTCAACATATATAGAAGACTAACATAACTAAAACACCTTTAAACCGAGACTCTTATGTGAGACTCCTATAAAACTCCACCATATTAATTTTGGCTCTGTGAGATTTCTTATGGTGAGAGTCCTATAAGAGCCTTCCATATCTTTTCTTCAATACTCCCTCTCAAGCTGGGAGGTAATGGCAGTGATCCCAACTTTAACCAAATAACATAGATGTAGTAATAAACTCCTCCATCACGATGTCCCAACACTAGGCACCGACTCTCAAAGGTAGAAATGGGTGATAAAACATAAGTCGAAACCAAACTCAAAGGATTTCGAAAAAATAAAGTGATAATAATCACTAAATTGGGAAATGTTTGTCATTCACAAGACGACGATAAAAGACCCATAGGTACCAATAAAATATATCAATGGACTTAAAATACCCATATAAATAAAAGGGACCAACCAAAGCAATGCTTCAAAAGGGTTTGGCCAAAAGGGTAAGTGAGAGTCAAATAAAGGATGGTAGGAGTAAGTTTGCCAAATAACAATAACATGATAATGGGAATCAAAGGAAGATATGATGATGGGGCCACAATGTTCTTTATTCAAATCTTCATCAGAATAACCAATCTCGACAATAGTCAGCAACTGAGGAGTCCTTCCATAATAATGCCTCAGTAAAAAACGACCCAATAGCAACACCGGATATGGGCCAATGCCCAAATAACATGTACCAAATAATGAAAGTCCTTAATAAGGACACATGAAATAATCCATTGTGAGTCCATCCTTGAATAAGAAAGTTTTAATACTTCTGCTATCAATATCTCCAAAAATATAGCTCAAAATCACAAACATTTTTTTATCAAGAAACTAGACTCAAATATATTTAATTTGATATCAAATTTGATATAAAAATTGTTACAAGGTGGGACTCACCATGATCACACGAGCTGTTGGGACCCACCATGATCATGTGAGGTGGCATGATGAGTCATCACACAAACTCGCATCCTTATCACATGAGGTGGAAGATTTGGCAATCTTCCTTGATTAATGTAATCGATTTATTTTCCCTGGATTTATGTAGATTTGGATAATCATGATTGATGTAATTATGGATATTAGGGATCCTATATTATCTCAAAATATGTAATCAAAATAGTATAAATAGGGGTCTTGGTTGAAGGATTCAATCAAACTCTCCACTCCTCAACTTGTGAAGAATCACTCTCTAGCCTAAACTCTTTCTCTCTTTTCTCTTCTCTCCTCTCTACCCGAGCTCTCTCTCTCTCTTTGCTCTTTTTCTTCTCCCTCTCTCATCTTGCTCGAGGTTTTAATCATGGGGTCCTAAATTCAACATGGTATCAGAGCATCGAATTTAGGATCCCCACATCAAAAAAATGCTTTAAGAAGTTATGATCAAAGCTACTCATAGAAGGCTCTTTGTGAAGCAAGATTGAAGCTTGTGAGATAAGTTTTTCATTCCTGTTATTATTACTTCATGCTCTTCGTTTTTAGATATTTAGAAGATGGTTCAGAGATGATTTTATTTCTGTGTTCATCTTAAGAAATTAATTGGATTCATGCATCTCGTATTAGAAGAAGTTTACCAAGGCAGTTTTGACGGTTTATAAGTTCTTGGCTTAAAATCGGTTTATGTTGAGATTTTATGCATAAAAAGTTATAATTTTGTGGGAAAAATATTTTCCAGATTAATAAAAATTTTCTTGAGCCTATTATGAGTGGTTTTTTATCCATTGTATTTCATAAATCTAATTACTTAGCTTCTATGCTAAGCTTCTCCATTAACTGAGTTGTTAGAAGAACTCTACTCCATTTAGTGATTTTTTTGAGATTTTTTTGAGAGACACAAAGTGGTTGATTGTTCTTGGAAAATAAAGCATCGAATATTGTGTTTTACATAAAATGAATCAAGTACAAAATAAGAAAGGAAGTGGCTAGTTGACACCAATCCATTTGAAGAAAGATTGCAGTTTTTGAAGATCTTACAATATCTTCTTGATTAGGCTTGATTTTGTTTGATTTTCGATCAATTATATCTTACCTAATTCATGAGGAACTGAATATATACTATTTTATTCCAATCTATAGTAAAATATATTTTTGGAATGATCTTGGAAAGATCTAATTCGGAATTGCTACCTTACTTGATCTCACGCTTCTTGATTGATTGTTGCTATTCTCTACAAGAAAGACTAGAAAATTAATTATATAAATTTTTGGCCAGAAAGTTGACTGACCTAAGAGGGTTTCCTCCTTGCCTAAAGACTCAATAAGCTTGGGTTCTCCTAGCATCTACCCGAGCTAGCTTACTTAGGCCACTTCAAATTTGAGTATATTATTACCCTTGAATTGCCTCTTATGGTTGAAGAATACATGAGTAACAAAAATGATATTCTCAAGATTACTACCATACCCTTGAGAAAGATATCAAATTTGTTGAGCTGGTTCACATCGCTACGATGGTTCCTTACATCAAGGGATTTACTTTGTCGCCTCACCAAACTCGGGCCATCCATTGATGAAAAAGATATTGCTTATGCTAAGTGGTTAAAAAATGACACTTTGGTAATTAATTGGCTCATCAACAACATGGAAGAACTTGTCCCTAACAATGTTATTCATCTCGACACCGCCAAACAAATTTGGGAGACATGTGCTAAGTTGTACTCTAACTCCAACAACTTTCATGGGCCATATGATATTCTCCAAAGAATGTTCAACACTAAACAAGGAAAAAATATCCAAGAATATTTGGCTCATTTTAGAGGTCTTCTTCAAGAATGGAAGCTAGCTTAGACTACCTCCACCGATGTCTTTGTCCAAGACAAGCAGAAGGAAGCCTTAGCCATTGCCATTTGCCTAACAAACATTAAGACATATCTCGAAGTTGCTAAAAGTCAACTCCTCGGCACCTCTGCTATTTTCACCCTTGATGATGTATGTGCCACATTACTCTAGATTCTAGACTCTTATTCTCCTACTGAAGTATCATCTGCTATGTACACCCAGTATAGGGGAACATTCACCGACAACAGTTGAGGGCGTGGAAGAAATTATAGAGGACGAGGAAGAGGTGGAAGGAATGGTTTTGTCAGAATAGACGGTAGGGAATGCACCCATTGTGGGAAATATGGCCACACTATAGATCAGTGTTTTAAAATCCATGCATACCAGATTGGGTTAAGGCTAATCAAGCCTCAATAACTGATACAAAGGAGTACCAGTCTACCCCACCAATAGAAAAGAAAACCCTTACCGATGATGAGTATGACTTATTCCAGAAAATGAAAACACTGATGGTCTCTCCTCCTTGTTCCTCCTCAACTATTGTTGCCACCACTGCTTCAGGTATGCTCTCTACCACTTCCTCCTCTTCATCTTGGATAATTGACTCCGGGGCCTTCGAGCATCTCACAAGTAACAAAAATCTATTCCACTCATTTTCTCTTATTTTCTAGAATAAATTTGTTACCATAGTTGATAGCTCCCAAACTAAAGTTCTCGAGAAAGGATCCACATCTGTTACACCATTGCTTCTGCTCACAGATATTCTTTTTGTTCCTACTTTTCCCTTGAATCTTTTATCTGTTAGTCATCTAACACAACACTTTAATTTCTCAATTACCTTCTCACTCATTTCTTGTGTATTTTAGGATCTTATAATGAAGTAGTTGATTGGCGGAAGGCATGAACAAGGGGGGCTCTACTACCTGGACGTGCCTCAAATAAATGTTGTCTCAACCAAGGAAACTGAGACAAGTCCATGGCACAATTAGTTGAGACATCCTTCTGCACAATCTCTTCGTCTTCTTTACCCTACCTTTAAGGATAGGTCAAATTTAAATAGTGAAGTATGTCAACTGAGCAAACACTAGAGGCCCACATACTCACCTCGTCTAGAACTTAAAAGTATTGCTCCTTTTTCATTGATCCACACAGATGTATGGGGACCCTTTAGCATCTCAAACATTTTCCAAGTGAAGTACTTTATTACCTTTTATTGATGATTTTACTCGTACCACATGGCTATTTCTTTTTAAAGAGAGATATGAAATACCATCCATATTTAAATCCTTTCATGCTATGGTTGCCACTCAATTAGGTAAAAAAATAAAAGTACTTCGGTCTGATAATGCCAAAGAATATACTTCCAGAGATCTGGACTTTTTTGTCAAGAGAATGGCATTATCCATCAAACATCTTGTGCCTACACCCCCCAATAGAATGTAGTAGAACAGAAGAACTATCACCTTCTTGAAGTAGCTCACAACTTATTGTATACCATGAAAGTCCCATACTTTTATTGGCCACATGTCATCCTTATTGCATGCTTTCTTATAAATAGGCTACCCTCTTCCATTCTCGGTCATAAATCTCCATATTCCTTATTGCTTCCACATGGTGATCCTTTTTCGCTTCCCTTGCAAGTCTTTGGTTGTACAAGCTTTGTTCATATTTCCTACCCACAACATAGTAAACTTGATCCAAAATTTGTCAATTGTATCTTCTTAGGATACTATCACACGCAGATAGGTTATATTTTCTACAATCCCACTCTCCAAAGGTTACTTGTGTCCAGGGACGTAATTTTCTTTGAAGACTCTTCATACTACTCTGACAATGCTCCTCCATGTCTCTCTTTCGTACCAACCTCTCCTCGACCGGTTATGCCCCGTGCTATGGAGACCGTTCAACCCCCTAAAGCGCTGGCTTACACTACACCTACGGATTTTGTGGATCCCATCTAGGTAAGTCTATCTCCTCCTGTTCTTTTTGGACCGCAATATGATACTCGATCCATTGCCTTAAGAAAAGAACCCAAAACTTGCACTAAGCCCTCTCCTTCTCAGTCCATATCCAATTTTGTATCTCTCCATCATTTATCCTCTTCATGTTGTTAATTTCTTGCAACTATCTCCTCCATCTCAGTCCCACAGTCCTATCAGGAGGCTATAAAACATCTAGGGTGGAAGGCAGCAATGGAAGAATAAATGCAGGCACTCTAAGCGAATCAGACATGGGCTCTAGTTCTTTTTCCATCAGATAAAAAACTTGTCAGTTGTAATTGGGTTTTTATTGTTAAACACAATCTGAATGGGTTAGTTGTTCACCTTAAGGCCCACCTCATTGTTAAAGGCTATACGCAGTGTTATGGGGTCGAGTATGAGGAAACATTCTCTCCGGTGGCAAAAATGAACTTAGTACATATTTTATTATCTCTTGCTGCTAATTCTTTCTGGTCGGTCTTTTAGCTTGATGAGAAAAATATTTTTCTCAATGGGAATATAAAGGAAAAAATTTATATGCAACAACCACCTAGATTTGTGATTGAGGGGGGAGTCGGTATGTCAATTGAAGAAATCCCTTTATGGTCTGAAACAATCTCCTCATGCATGGTTTGATAAATTTAGCCAAGCACTCATACGCGACGGATTTCACAGATGTTCCATAGATCATTCTGTATTTCTTAAAGACACACCTAAAGGCAAGGTGATTTTGGCTATGTATATTGCTGATATTGTCTTAACTAGTAGTGATCCCTAGGGCATTCAGGAGACCAAGGAAAAGATATGTGAAGAATTCAAGACAAAAGATATTGGACTACTTAAATACTTTCTGGGTATAGAAATACTACAGTCCAAACATGGGATTATACTATCTCAAAGAAAGTATGTTATTGATCTACTGGAGGAGACAAGAATGATGGGGTGTAGACCAACAGAAACCCCTATGGATTCCAATACAAAATTATCTGTAGACACTGGAGAAGATGTGGATATTTAAAAATATCAAAGACTCATTTATCTTTGTGTAACAAGGCCGGATATATCGTATGCAGTAAGTGTGGTAAGTCAATACATGCACAAACTACAACTTATTGGCAAGCACTAGAAAGAATATTGCGATATTTGAAAGGAGCTCCATGAAGAAGGCTTCTCTATAAGAACCATGGTCACTTCAATATAGAAGGGTTCTCAGATGCAGACTGGGTCAGATCTCTGGATGACAGAAAATCTACTTCGGGATAATATACAATGGTTGGAGGGAACTTGGTTACATGCAGAAACAAGAAGTAAAATATAGTTGCAACGTCTAGTGCAGAAGCAAAATATAGGGCCATGGCACACAATTAGTGATGCTTCTGTGGATTAGATCCCTTCTCACTGAACTGGGATTCTATAAAGAAGCACCTATGTATCTACATTGTGATAATCAGGCAGCAATACATATCACCTCAAATCCAGTCTTCCATGAGAGAACAAATCACATTGAAGTAGATTGCCATTTCATACGAGAGAAATTCCAAGCCAACATATTATTTCTCAAACATATCCCCACACAAGGGCAAGTTGTAGACATTCTCACCAAACTACTCACTCATAAGATTTTGTCCACCATCTGTAGCAAGTTGGGCATTTACGATCTTTTCTCACCCCCAACTTGAAGGGGAGTGTAACAAGGAGGGACCCACCATGATCACACGAGCTGGTGGGACCCATCATGATCACGTGAGGTGGCATGATGAGTCATCACATGAGCTGGCATCCTTATCACATGAGTTGGAATATTTGGCAATCTCCCTTGATATATGTAATTGATTTATCTTCCCTTGATTTATGTATATTTGGATAATCATGATTGATGTAATTAGGGATATTAGAGATCCATCTTATCTCTAAATATGTAATGAAAATAGTATAAATAGGAGTCTTGGTTGAAGGATTCAATCAAACTCTCCACTTCTCAACTCGTGAAGAATCTCTCTCTAGCGTCAACTCTTTTTCTCTTTTCTCTTCTCTCCTCTCTACCTGAGCTCTCTCTCTCTCTCTTCTGTTTTTCTTCTCCCTCTCTCATCTTGCTCAAGGTTTCAATCATGGAGTCCTAAATTCAATAAAAATATTCGTTCTTGAATCTTTTATGATCTTTTGATTCTCTTTATTCTATATCAAGACCCTTGTTGACTCCAATGCAAATATCTCCTTTAATATATATCAGATTGACATATAATTTTCTCCTTATGAAACTAAACTTCAATAAATTTTATCCAGGTATAATATATGTTCATATAATATAATTATTTTGTGAAAAATAATCAAATTGCGAGAGAGGTTTGAGCAGCACAAGTGACCATTGACTCTTCCAAGATCACTATCTCTATCTAGAAAACTCAGATTGAGAATCGATTAAATTATTAAGAAAATAAACTTACAGATATTTCTTTGAATATATAATTCTCCCTATAAAGTCTCATTCTTTATGGTATAAGATGGCTTGAAAGTTGAAGCTTTTTGTAGCTGCTCGAACCTCTATTGCAATCTGACCTTTGCTGCTTCAAATATTGGTTTCTCTTTGTAGAAATCTCAAATTTCCAAAAATCTTTTTGTGTTGGAAACTAGACTCAAATATCTTTCAGCCAATATATAATATGCAATATGAAAAGCTCATTATAGAGGTGAAAACTCATAGAAAAAAACTAGTATAGGGACTTAAAAAGAGAGAAAGAAGATAGATACGAACCTAAACTGCTAGTGATAATAGATCAGAAAAGGATCACATTATCTCTGTGGGTTGACCGAGTCAACTCAAAGAACCTGATATGATACCATGTTGAATTTATGGAAGAGAAAAAACTTCATTGACTTGTTGTAATCTGAGTACATGAACCCTTATTTATAATAGAGGAAGGTTACCCTTGCCCAATTACACCCAAAATCTAATACTTAAAGATAAGTCATAGCATAATTAAATAAATCAACATAAATATAAGACTAATGTAACTAAAACACATTTAAATTGAGACTCTTCTATGAGACTCCTGTAAAACTCCATATTAATTTTGGCTCAATGAGGCTTCTTGCTGTGAGAGTCCTGTAAGAGCCTTCCATATCTTCTCTTCAACAACTTCAAGAGTGGAAAATCACTCAACCATACTCCACCAATATTTCAGGTCAAGAAAGGCAAAGGGAAGCTTTAGCGGCATCGATTTGTTTAACAAATATCAAACAATACCTTGAAGTTGCTAAGACCCAACTTCTTAGCTCCTCCGTAGTTCTGTCCTTTGATGATATAAGTGCCACATTACTGCGAATCCCCGATCCATCTCTGAACTCAAATAGTGATGCTTCATTTGCTCTATATTCATGTAATAGAGGTATATCATCCTCCAACCAAGGCCGTGAAAGAAATTATAGAGGAGGTCGAAAAAGAGGTAGTAGAACCGGTCCTTGCTACTCTTGCACAAAGCCTTGAATATGCACTTATTGTGATGGTATAGACCACCTTGTGGAAAATTTTTGGAATCTTCATGGAAAATGGGAATGGACCACGGCTACTCCAGCCTCCGTTACCAATGAAAAATGGAAAGAAAATGCTAAATCACAAATTGGGAAGATGACTCTCACTCATGAAGACTATGAAACATTTCAGAAAATGAAATCATTCATGGGGTCTTCCCTTACATCTTTACCTACACCATCATTGCTTCAGGTATGCTTTTTTCCACTTCCTCCTCTTCATCTTGGATAATAGACTTCGTGGCCTTCGAACATCTCTCAAGTAATGAACATATGCTAAATTTTTTTATCTCCATGTATTCCCGATAAGTTTGTTACTATAGCTAATTGTAACCAAACCAAAGTACTTGGCAAAGGATCATCTTCTATTACATCCTCTATCCCACTTCAAGATGTCCTATTTGTTCCTCAATTCCCTTTAAACTTACTCTCAGAAAGTCAGCTCACAAAACATCTAAATTATTATGTCACCTTCTCACCCTCTTCTTGTGTATTTCAAGATCTAATAATGCAGCTGGTTATTGGTGGAGACCATGAAAAGGGGGGGTTTGTATTACTTGGAACGACCTCCGTTGGCTGCACTTTCTTCTTCTCCATCCAAGGTGCAATTTTGATACAACCGGATTGGCCATCCTTCTACATCTTCTCTTTGGCATTTATTTCCTTCTTTAAAGTCTTTGTCTACTTTAAATTGTGAGTTTTGTCAGTTAAGCAAACACCAGAGGAGTACATATTCTCCTCGCCCTACCAATAAAAGTGTTGCTCCCTTTTCTTTAGTACACTCTAATGTATCCCCAATATTTCTCAAGTTAAATATTTGTTACCTTTGTTAATGATTTTACCCGGGTTACTTGGTTATATTTATTTAAAGAAAGATCTGAAATATTTACTATCTTAAAGGCCTTTCATGCTATGGTATTAACCCATTTTGGAAAGAAAATTCAAGTACTTAGGTCTAATAATGCTCAAATATTACTTGTCGAGTGAGTTTCAATCCTTCTGTCAAGATATTGGCCTTATCCATCAAACATCATGTGCCTACCTATCTTAGCAAAATGGCGTTACCGAAAGAAAGAATATCCATCTCCTTGAGGTTAGTCAGGGCCTCCTCTACTCCATAAAGGTACCCTACTTTTATTGGCCTCATGCCATATTTACAACATGTTTCCTTATCAATAGGTTACCTTCATCTGTACTCGGTCAGAAGACTCCATATTCTATATTATTTCCTAGTGAAAACCCATTTTCTCTTCCCATAAAGGTCTTTGGGTGTGCTTGTTTCATCCATTTGACATCTCCTAGAAAAAGTAAACTTGTTCCTTGTTCTATAAAATGCATTTTCTTGGGTTACTCTTGCACCCAAAAATTTTATGTCTATTACAAGCCTACCCTTTGGCGGTTACTTGTGTCTAGGGATGTGACATTTTTTTAGGATACCTCATTCTATTCCTCTAATGGTGCTCCTCCGGGTCTTTCATTCCTTCCTGCCACTCTCATCCTTTTGCCGATGTCACTCCACTCCCTAAAGCATCAGTCGACACAACACTTGTGGAGTTTCTAGATCCTAATAAGGTAAGTCCTGTGCCTATTCCATTTGGTCCACAATTTGATACTCGACCCATTGCTCTAAGAAAAGAACCTCGTACTTGAACTACTTCTCATCCTATTGTTACGGTCCCGGGTCATGGATCGAGTAACACGGCGTGGGAATTGTGAATCCAGCACTGGTACTGAGTTGCTGGACTCGGTGAGGAGGGCTAAAGATCCCTTCTTTGAGTACTCTTCCACTAGTGATCAGTCTCCCTTTTTATGAACTCATTCTAGTGCTAAAGTTATAGCTAGAATAGAATTAATTCAAGTGGATAGATAAGGGAGGAATACTTGTTCTTGCTCACGTAAATTAGGGTTTCAACCCTGATTTGATGCAGCTCATTCTAGGACTTGAAGACCTAGCCTAGGGGGACAGCCTTGGCTCACATTGGTGGCTTCCCATACTCTGTTTCCGTGATGAATTTCCAGCAAGATGAGTGGTTCTAATTCTTCTTTCTTTGCTGCTCGTCAAGAGGGAATTGCACCAAACTTGTTGTTGACGCTGATGAGGAGGGAAGACCCTTTCTTTGGGCTCGGAAAAGGGGCAGGAAGCTCCTCTTTTGAGTATAGATTATGAGGGATGAATATGGGTGAAGATGGATGGCAATGGAGGGTGAAGGACAGGTTGGATTTTTGGAGTAAACCCTAAACTCGAGATCAAGAGGTGATCTCAACTTGTTTAGACTAGGTTATTCTAAAATCTCAAAGCTTACCTATTTCATTCATACCTTTCCCTTAAATAGGTCACGTCATGGAGTTTTAGAGTTAGGGTTATAATAATTCCCCATAATTCCGTTACATATAAAGTAATTAGAAATAACTCCTACTTAAAACAATATAAGAAATAAATCCTATTGAGTGAGTTGTTGTTGTCTCCTTCGTTGTGTGACTCGGTGTGCTATTGAGTCCACAACATCTGCACCCCCCCCCCCCCCCCCCCCCCCCCCCCCCTATGGAGAAAGAGCTTGTCCTCAAGCTCAAAAGCTGGGTAGACTTGTTTGAAGATGTCCACACATTCCCATGTTGCAGCGTCGGGGTCAGTGTCTGTCCACTAAACGAGAATCTCCCAATGGTCATTGGTCATCCACGCACACAACGCCGCAACTAGGTTAAGAATAACCTCACCATTATCAACCGGTGGTAGGAATGGAGTGGATGTAGATTGTGCTCTGGAATGCGGCTTCAAAAGAGAGACATGAAACACATCATGAATTTTGGCCGTGTCTGGTAATTTGAGCTGATAGGCGACTGGTCCCACGCGTCGAAGAATGGAAAACGGCCCGAAAAATCTGGGTGAGAGCTTATGACGTGGAGGTCCCGCAAGAGACTGTTGACGATAGGGCTGGGTCCGTAGACACACATACTCCCCAACCTCAAAAGAGAGCTCACGGTGGCCTTTGTCGTAGACATCCTTCATCTGAGCTTGGGCGCATTGTAGCCATTCTGTGATATTCTATAGCAGCATATCCCGGTTTATTAGTGCCTGATCAATCGCGTCCATGCGGGTGGACCCTGGGTTGTACGAGAGAAGGTGAGGTAGATCCCAAAAAGGAGTGGATTGCAAGGCAGAGTGGAACAAAGTGTTGTAACAGTATTCGGCCCACGGAAGTCATTGGATGATCCCCCACCAAGCACCGTAGATACATCTCGATGGTGCGGTTCACCACCTCAATTTGCCCATCTGTCTGTGGATGATAGGCGGAGGAGAACTTCAATTTCGTCTCACTCAAGCGAAATAGTTCCCGCCAAAAGGTGCTTGTGAAAACTGCATCTCTGTCACTCACAATGGATTCTGGAATGCCATGTAAGTGGACTATCTGCTCCAGGAAAGTTTGAGCAACCTGTGTTGCTGTATATGGATGAGTCAGTGGTATAAAATGTTCATACTTGGAGAATCTATCAACCACCATGAAAAGTACGGATTTTTCGGAGGACAGGGGTAAGCCTTCCACTAAATCCATTGAAATGTTGGCCCAAACCTGCGTAGGAAGGGCCAGAGGCTAGAGAAGACCAGCTGGGCTCAAGTGCTCGGCTTTGTTGCACTGGCATACCTGACAGTCGCCCACATAAGTCGCAATAGAGGGTTTCATGGCTTGCCAGTAAAAATCAGCTCGAATCCTGTGTAAGGTCTTCTGGATCCCCTCGTGCGTACTGTCATGGTAGGCCGAGAGAATAGCTGGAATCAACTTGGACTCAAGTGTAAGGAAAATCCGTTGCTTGTAATAAATAAGTGAATCCTGGATGGACCACTTCGAATTCATTGTCCCTTCCGAAATCTTCTGATGCAGTTCTTGCAATGCAGGGTTTGTGGCATGTGCATCTCTCACCAAGTCCAGAATGAGAAATCTCGGTTGGCTGATTGAATAGACCAACTGCCGATCTTCAAAACACCATGACAAGGCATCTTCCACCTTATTTAATCTCCCCACATGATACTCCACCGAGAAGTCAAATCTCAACAACTTACTGATCCAATGTTGTTGTGGCGACGTCGTCAAACGTTGTTCTAGTAGGAATTTAAGGCTGTAGTGATCCGTGTGTAGGGGAAAAGCCCGGCCCCAGAGATAAGGCCTCCAATGTTGGACCACTTTGGCCAACCCAATCAATTCGTACTCATAGGCTGCTAGCTTGTGATGACGGACTGCCAACTGTCTGCTAAAATACGCAATAGGATGGCCCAACTGCTGTAAAACGGCCCCAATGCCCACGCCCGAAGCACCGCACTCTACCACGAACAATTCGTCAAAGTTGGGAAGTTGTAATATTGGCGCAGATGCGAGGGCAGCTTTGAGTGCCACAAACGACGCGGTGGCCCCCTCATTCCAAATAAAGGAATTTGTTTTAGTAGACTTGTCAATAGTGCTTCCACTGGCCCATAGTTTTGAATAAATTTGCAGTAGTAGCCCGCAAGACCCAAAAAACCCCGTAATGCAGAACATGATTGTGGCTGCGGCCACTCGTGAATAGCTCGGATCTTCTCGGGATCCACTGTAACCCCCTCATGTGAGATAATGTGTCCCAGATACCCCACATGTGTAGCCGCAAAAGAACACTTAGAATGTTTCAAATAGAGCTGATGTGCTCATAACAAGTTGAAAACAATCCTCAAGTGTGCCAAGTGCTCCTCAACCGACTTGCTATATATCAAAATATCATAAAAACATACAAGAACAAAATTTTAAAGATAGGGGCTAAATACCTCGTTTATCAAAGCTTGAAAAATGGAGGGTGCATTGGATAACCCGAATGGAATGACGACGAACTCAAAGTGGCCATGGTGTGTGCGGAATGTCGTCTTCTCGATATTAGAGGGGTGCATCCGGACCTGATGGTATCCCGAATGGAGGTTGAGTTTAGTGAATAACCACGACCCATGTAACTCATCCAGGAGCTCATCCACTACCGGAATCGGGAACTTGTCTTTTAATGTCTGCACGTTCAACTCCCGATAATCCACGCAGAACCTGGGAGCAACGTGGGAGCTGATCATAGCATCAAAGAAGAGGTATTAATCTATCCCAAACTCGTGTTTCAAGTTATTTAAGAAAGAAGGATTGCATTCTTAGCTAGAGCAACAACAAAGAGGTTGAGTTTAGTGAATAACCACGACCCATGTAACTCATCCAGGAGCTCATCCACTACCGGAATCGGGAACTTGTCTTTTAATGTCTGCACGTTCAACTCCCGATAATCCACGCAGAACCTGGGAGCAACGTGGGAGCTGATCATAGCATCAAAGAAGAGGTATTAATCTATCCCAAACTCGTGTTTCAAGTTATTTAAGAAAGAAGGATTGCATTCTTAGCTAGAGCAACAACAAAGAGGGCCAAACCCTCTTTGCCGTGACCAAGAAAAGAGAGCACCTTGCTCTAGCAAGGTCAGCATTGTTGTGGGGTCTTCTACCTAGCACAACAACTTGGTAGGACCCTCAAAAGAGGATCTTTCCTCCTGGCCAAGCATTGGTTAAGGAGAAATACTCATACACAGACCCTTGACGTGAAGTGAGTAAATTCTGAGTGCTGGATTCACAAATCCCACGCCGTGTTACTCGATCCATGACTCGGGACCATAACAATGATGCATGTTTGTATCCAGCAGGTCACATTGCTGAAATAAGGACAGTCTTACTGACTGATATTGGGACCTTGCTGTTTGATGCTTTTATTCAGTAAGTTATTGATGACTTCTAGTACGCAGCTGCTATTCAAATTATGGAATGGTTTTTTCTTGGTTACCTCTGGTTGACTAGGCTGGTCACATTACTTTTCATTAGGAAACTTTCCTAGTTCTCTCCTTTACCGCAAGGAGCTTCTATTGATATTGTATGGTTACTCTTGATAACATTCAGTGAAGCTCCCGAATTGGATATTATCAGCTAGTTCTCTATTGGATTGTTTTTTTTTTTTTTGGAAGTTCTTCGCTGGATCAGATTGACTCTATTTGGATTTCCTGGTATCTCTATTGATGTTAAATTGGACGGATTACGTTTTGGTGATGACTGGCCATCATTCCCATTATTCCAAATGTTGTTGATGCTGCTATTTTTTTGGCTTATCTCATGTCTCGGTTGCTGTTTGGAAGGTTGTCGTTGGAAGATGCTCCATTTATTTTCAGAACTTCTTGCATTGCTCTGGAAAGCTGCCTCTGCTCTCCCGCATTGTTGTTCCGCTCTGTTAGAAAGTGGGAAGATGACTCTACTGTTGCATCGAGGAAGACGATGAAAAATCAAAATGCCTAAGTTAGGGAAAGTGGGAAGATGACTCTCCTGTGATTTTATTCTGCCGAGAGACCCGAACCGGGTCTGTTTTGTTCCGCCAGGTTAATCCAGTGGGTCAGGCCAACTCGGACTGAGTCAACCCGACCAGTGTCAATTCAGTCCAATCAACCCGACTTGGCCCACTTGTTTTTTGCCTCAGTTATACGTGTCTGGGTCCCGAGTTCCCTACCGATTCCTCCCGTGACTCGGCTATATTGGTCTGATACCTGACTCGACTCGACTCGGTGTTATGGACTCCATAGCAGGTAGAGTAATTAGTAGACGTCGGGGTTACATTATGTAATTTCCAGGTTTATGCACTTTGCAGGTTTAGATGTAATTCTTCTTAATTTCGTGGGCCTTTGCTTGGCCTTTGCTATGTACGTCAACCCTAATTGTCTCATATATGGAGGACGGGTGCTTGAATGGGAATTAAGCACTGATCAATAGTTTTAGTTCAGAGATCAGATTCTCTCTCCCAATGAGGTCCAGGTGTCAGCTTCCTTCGAAAGCTTGGTTATCCTTAGCAATAGGGCGTTCCAAAAATCCCAAGCCTTCCTCATGGACGTATACCAATCTGGAACCCAGAGGAGATCGTCGGGTGACTCGATCCATGGCAAGGGAGCTTAACAACGTGGTATCAGACAGGACTACCATTGGCGATTCTTCTTCTCCCATCGATTGGCGCAATTAACTGGATGAAGTTCGGATTGAAGCACATACTCAAAACACTACAGTCTGAATTGATTTTATGGAGCTCTGGGAAACTATTGATCAACTCAGTCTTTGCATCAGCGAGTTGATTGCTCGGGATTCTGCACTTCCAGGCAGTTCCTGACAGCGGTTAGCCAGTACACCCAAAAGACCGATCTGTTAGGTGCAGAAAGCTACCGCTTACAAGAGTGGATGGAACCAATTTGACACCCACCCCACCCATTCTTGACCGCCTCTCACGGGATTCGAATGCGGGACGTGGCGTGCCCAACTCTGATACCATGACAGCGGCTAGCCAATACACCCAAAAGACCGATCTTTTAGGTGCGGAAAGCTACTACCTACAAGAGTGGACGAAACCACTTTGACACCCACCCCACCCATTCTTGATCGCCTCTCACGGGATTCGAACGCGGGACGTGGAGTGCCCAACTCTGATACCATGACAGTAGCTAGCCAATACACCCAAAAGACCGATCTTTTAGGTGCAGAAAGCTACCACCTACAAGAGTGGATGAAACCACTTTGACAAGAATACTTCCCAGGAGGTCACCCATCCTAGAATTACTGTTGCCCAAGTTCACTTAACGTTGGAGTTCTGAGTCAGATACCTAACCAATACAACCCGAAAAGACTAGCCGTTTAAGGTGCGAAATGCCAAGTATCTAACTCATACCACAAACTCTAACAAGAGTGGACGAAACCACTCTGACAGTTCCAACCGGCCTTCCGACCCCCACCCCCACCCCATCCATCTACACTGCCTCCTCTGTGTCCAACACATCATATCCCAAGGGGGGTCCACGGGCCAAACAACTCCACCATTCCCAGGTATACCAAACTAGATTTTCCAACTTATGATGGGTCCTCCAAACCTTTGATATGGTTACATCGATGTGAACAATTTTTTTGGAATCAAAGAACACAAGCGGATGATAGGGTTCCCTTAGCAACCTTCCACATGCTTGACGAAGCGCAGCTATGGTACCATCAATTTGACTCTGAACACCATATGCACGATTGGGATATTTTTAAGGATTATTGCATGTTGAGGTTCGGTCCCCTAGCCCGAAGTAACCTCTGGGATATTTGGTCAACCTAAAACAAACCGGTTCCATAGAGGTTTATCAGAAACAATTTTAGGAACGGCTGGCACGAGCCAGTAGGTATGTATGTCCTACTCAGTTTGTTCATTTATTTACTGTTGGACTAGTGGAAGCACTTCGCCTGGAAATGGAATTACATGACCCACCGGACTTAGAACATGCTATGAATGGCCCGTACCCTGGATGCCAAGAAGAGGGTCTTGAAAGAGTCTCTAGGGCGTAGGCCCCATGGCAAGGCCGTGTGAACACTGGTGCACCACACACCACTACCTCTCCTCTACATAATGGCCAAAACACCTTTCAACCATCGAAGGCACACAAGTTAACACCACCAGCACAATTCATTCGCCGCCTTTCCCACCCAGAGATGGAACAGAAGAGGGCCAAAGAGCTTTGTTACAATTGTGATGAGCAATATGTTGTGGACTCAATAGCACACCGAGTCACACAACGAAGAAGACAACAACAACTCACTCAATAGGATTTAATTCTTATATTTCTTTGAGTAGGATTTATTTCTTATATTGTTTTAAGTAGGAGTTATTTCTAATTACTTTATATGTAAGGGCATTATGGGGAATTATTGTAACCCTAACCCTAAAACTCCTTCACGCGACCTATTTAAGGGAAAGGTATGAATGAAATAGGTAAGCTTTGAGGTTTTTGAATAACCTAGTCTAAATAGGTTGAGATCACCTCTTGATCTCGAGTTTAGGGTTTACTCCAAAAATCCAACCTATCCTTCACCCTCCATTGCCATCCATCTTCATCCAAATTCATCCCTCATCATCCATACTAAGAAAAGGAGCTTCCTGTCCCTTTTTCGAGCACAAATAGAGGATCTTCTCTCATCACCAGCGTCAACAAGAAGTTGGGTTCCATTCCCTCTTGACAAGCAACAAAAGGAGGAACAATTCTGGTTCTTTCATGTGAAGGGTTATAGCAACTCTTCTTGCTGGGAATTCATCACGAAAATAGAGCAAGGACAGCCATCAACGTGAGCCAAGGCTGCCCCATCAAGTCCTAGAATGAGCTGCATCAAATCAGGGTTGAAACCCTGATTAACGTGAGCAAAATAGGTATTTCTCCATTCTTTCTCCACCTGAATTACTTCCATTCTAGCTATAAATTTAGCACTAGAATGAGATCATAAAAAGGGAGACTGATCACTGCTGGAAGAGTACCCAAAGAAGGGACCTTTAACCCTCCTTACTGAATCCAACAACTCAGTACCAGTGATGGATTCACAACTCCCATGCCGTGTTACTCGATCCATGACCCGGGACCGTAACACAATACCTGTTGGGCACATATGCAAACGTCTATTTTGGTTAGAGGTGAATGATTCCGAGGATACCACACCACTTGAGGAAGTGGAAGACCCCGAGATGTAAGAACCAACAATTTCCCTCCATGCTATGACGGGGTTGCACAGTACTAACATGATGCAGGTCCGCATTGGCCTACAACACCTCATGTTGCTCTCATTAGTGGATCCGGGCAGCTCCCATAACTTCATCAGCCAACCAGCAACACAACAGCTTGACTTGCCGATTCATTAGAACTCTGGCATTTCAGTCTTGGTAGCCAATGGGGACAAGATTTCCAGTGCTGGAATTTGTACAGTAGTACTTTTTGTTATTGAAGGCAACACATTTGTGACGGATTTCTTGGTCATTCCACTGGCAGGGTTTGACTTTATTTTGGGTATTAAATGGCTACGGCAGTTGGGTCCAATTTTATGGGATTTCAAGTCCCTCACTATGAGTTTTACTTCTGACCAGCAACCCATTATCCTTCATGGGGCTCATGCACCGTCCCCTTGCACTCTCCTACACCTCCAAGTTATGGATTCAGACAGCTGTAAGTTAAACTCCATCATTATAGAATTTGTTGATTTATTTTAGGAGCCAGCAACCCTTCCACCTATCCAAGCCTGTGACCATAGGATTCGTTTAAAAATGGGCATTGAACCAGTAGTGGTGCGCCCATACCGCTACCCCATTTGCAAAAAGATGAAATCGAGCGCCAGTGTCAAACTGTGTTAGCGCAAGGCATTATTCAGACCAGTTGGTCTCCATTTTCTTCACCAGTGTTATTAGTGATAAAACATGACAACACTTGGCATTTTTGTGTTGACTACAGAGAGCTGAATGCTCATACAATCAAGGATAAATTTCCCATACCATTGGTGGACGAACTCTTGGACAAATTACATGGGGAAAAATTCTTTACTAAATTGGATTTGAGATCCAGGTACCACCAGATTCGGGTACACCCTGCCAATGTGGAGAAGATGGCCTTCCGCACACATCATGGCCACTTTGAATTCCTAGTCATGCTATTTGGGCTATCCAATGCCCCATCCACATTTCAGGCCCTTATGAACGAGGTATTTTGCCCTCTCTTATGAAAGTATGTTCTGGTTTTCTTTGATGATATTTTGATATATAGCAAGCACTGGGACGACCATATTCAGCATTTGTGCCATGTCTTCAACCTCTTGCATTCACATCATTTATTTCTCAAGCAAATCCAAGTGCTCCTTGGGTACCACCAAGGTGGCTTATCTAGGACATGTCATCTCAACCTCCGAATTTAAGGTAAACAGTAACAAAATTCAGGCAGTCATTCACTGGCCCCTCCACATTTTGTCACTGCCTTACGGGGATTCTTAGGCCAGGCCAGGTACTATTGAAAGTTCATTCACGACTATGGCCAGCTCGCAGCTCCTCTCATGAGTTTACTAAAGTGTCATGCCTTCACTTGGTCTGACGTCGCTGCCTCCTCCTTTGATATGTTGAAGCACGCCTTAGCCACAACTCCGGTGCTCCAACTTCCCAATTTTGAAGAACCGTTTATTATAGAATGTGATGCTTCCGGAGGCGGCATTGGCGCGATCTTACAACAGCAAGGCCATCCCATTGCATATTTCAACAGGCACCTAGCCCCACACCACCACAAATTAGCCGCGTATGAACGGAAACTTATCGGCTTAGACAAAGCCATTCAGCATTGGCGGCCCTATCTTTGGGGTCGACACTTCGTTATCTGCACAGACCATTGCAGCTTGAAGTATCTATTGGAGCAATGCATAACCACTTCCCTTCCCCCCCCCCCCCCCCCCCCCCCCCCAACAACATTGGCTTAGTAAATTGATGGGCTTCGATTTTAAGGTGGAATATAAACCGTGACAACTAAACAAGGGGGCCGATGCCTTATCCCGCCAGGAGGTGTTAGAGCCACAACTACATGCAATCAGTCAACCATGGTTCCTTTTGCTCGATTCACTTCGAGATGAAATTCAGCAAACTCCTGAGCTCATAGACCTGTTTCACATCATTGAGCAGCAAACCATGGACATCAATTGGACCATCTAAGACCGACTCATACTGTACAAGAATCAGATTTATCTACCTCCTACTTCAGCCCTACTCAACACCATCATCTCTCCATATCACGAAACCACTCATGAAGGCTATCAAAAGACATATTTCAAGCTTAGTCATGACTTCTATTGGCAAGGAAAGAAACTCATGGTGACTGAATATGTGTCGGCGTGTCAGGTCAACCAAAGGAACAAAACTGAATCATTAAGCCCAGCAGGCCTGTTTCAGCCTCTTCAGCTCTCTTCTCATGTTTCAATGGATTTTATTGATGGACTCCCAAAGTCCTCCGATAAATCTATTATATTGGTAGTGGTGTATCGATTCTCCAAATATGGTCACTTCCTTCCTCTGTCTCATCCTTACACGGTGACCATGTGGCTCAAATTTTTATAGACCAGATTGTCCGCCTTCATGGCTTATCGAATTCCATTACCAGTGACCGAGACACAGTGTTCTCTAGTACCTTTTGGAAGGAGCTTTTCAATTTACATGGCACCAAATTGGCTTTCTCTTCAACATACCACCCTCAGATAGATGGACAAACAGAGGTGATCAACCTGACCATTGTGATGTATTTCCATTGCTTCATGGGGGATAATCCCAAAAGTTGGGTCCATTGGCTCGCCTAGGCAGAGTTTTGTTACAAAACCTCCTACCACACAGCCCTCCGCACTACTCCTTTCAACATGGTTTATGGTCGTGACCCCCCTCATTTCTTATCGTATGTGGCTGGCTCTTCTCGTGTGGCTGATCTAGACTAGGCTTTGGGGGAACGTGATCGTATGCTCGACCAGGTCAAAGCTCACTTGCAGCAAGCTCAGGCTACGATGAAGCACACATATGACAAAGATTTTGGATCGTGTTGGCAGCGTGGCCTATCGGCTGAAACTTCCCCCAGATGCCAAGATTCACGATGTCTTCCATATCTCACTTTTGAAGCCATTCAAGGGCGACTCACCAATGTTGCATACACCCTTGCCACCATTAGAGGATGGTCATGTTCTGCCCACTCCAGATCATGTTTTGAAAGCTCACCGTGTCCATGGTTCATGGGAGATTTTAGTCCATTAGGCAGAGACGGAACTTGTTGAAGCCTCCTGGGAACCGTTAGAAGCATTATGGGCCCTCTACCCCCAACTTTGAGCTTGAGGACATGCTCTTTCTCCAGGAGGGGGGGGGGGGGGGGGGGGGGGGGGGGGGGTGATGTTATGGACTCCATAGCAGGTAGAGTAATTTGTAGATGCCGTGGTTAAATTATGTTTTATGCACGTTGTAGGTTAAGATGTAATTCTTCTTAATTTCGTGGGCCTTTGCTTGGCCTTTGCTATGTATGTCAACCCTATTCCTCTCATATATGGAGGAATGGTGCTTGAATGGGAATTAAGCATTGATCAATAGTTTTAGTTCAGAGATCGGATTCTCTCTCCCAACGAGGTCCAAGGTGCAAGCTTCCTTCAAAAGCTTGGTTATCCTCAGCAATAGCATGTTCCAAAAATCCCAAGCTTTCCTCAATGACGTATTCCAATCTGGAACCCAGAGGAGATCATCGGGTGACTCGATCCATGGCAAGGGAGCTTAACACTCAGTCCCTTGTCTCTGGCTGGATTATATCTTGGATTATTACTTGGTTCCAGAATATTTGGTGCAAATTTCTTATTTAGTGATGGACTATCTGCGGATTATTTTATGGGTCTTTTTTGAAGATTTTCATTATTTGGTACATGTTGTTGGGCGCAAACCCATTTCAGCTGTTGCTATTGTGTCTCTTTGGCTGAGACATTATTATTGAAAGACTTCTCAGTTGCTAATTGTTGGCAACATCAATTATTCTTATGAAGAAAAAAGCACATGGTGGCCCCAAAATATTATCTTTTGGGTGATTACCCATTACCCCCTTTAATTGGCATTTATTACTCCTACCATTTGAGAGTTGGTTTCTTGTGGAGGGACACAGTGATGGAGGAGTTATTATACTTCTTATCAATGCCTATAGATCTACTACCTACAAAAGATAGGAGTGTGCCCAACATCGAACATGGGTTATTTGACTGGAGCATAGACCGTTGTCTTACGGCTAGGAATGATTTTACTCTCACTTATATAATACTAGTTGGGCGGCCTCTTGGAATTGAAGGGGAGTGTTGGAAGATATGGTGAACTGCCATTTTATATGGGAAGATCCTATATACCATTTGCATGAAGTTGGGCGTTAATGATGTTCTCTCACCTCCAGTTTAAAGGGGAGTGTTGGAAGATGGGCTCATGCCTAAATGACCATGGAAGCCCACACATCCAAGTGTGTAAGAAGATGGGCTCAATCCCATAAGACCAAGGAAGGCCCACACATCCAAGAGATGTGTAAGATGGGCTCAAGGCCCATAGATGAAGGAGAAGGCCCATAGGTCCACACAGTGATGGTAGGATGGTAAATAAAGAGTAATCTCATAAAGATGATATTGATGTAATTAGTTTAAGTTCCAGGGGGTATTATTGTAATATTATAATTTTATCAATCTATAAATTGAGCTTCAGGGGGAAGGTTAGAACACAAGTCGATAACCTTTTCTTCCTCCTATTTTCTCCCAATGGGTGTCTCTATCTTTTTCTCCATGAGCTAAATTCATGGAGTCCTGAAAATCAACAAAGAAGACTTCTCAAAAAGATGTAATGAAGAAGTAATAACTTGTCTATTTATGTATCTTATCTTGTAATGTTGTAGCCCTAAGGGCATTGTAAAAACTACAAAAAGAGGCCCTTGTCTAAGAGGTAGAGCATTAAGTTCTCTCCTCACTTCTCAATCTCGTAAACTCTTCTCTCCTTTCTGTTGGAATCAGGTCTCTAAACTCTCTCTCCTTTCTCTCTTCTTCTCTTCTTCCTCTCCTTCTTCTCCTTCTCCTCCCTCTCTTTGGCTCGAGATCAATATGAAGGAGTCCTAAATTCTTCAAGATCCAAGTAACTGATAACATGCAGAAGCAAACCAGTGGTAAGACATAAAGTTGGAGATAGGATGAGAAGTAAAGCAAGTAGGAGGTTTTTTTATTATAGCAATGGGCCAAGTATCAATCTATGGAGAAAATGGAATAGGGGAAGAAGGACTTACCTTGGTAGGATTCAAAAACTCCTCATGTATGGTGTCAGCCGATGCCTGGGGGGGGGGAGGAAGTGAGAGTGTCATCAACATTAAAGGGCACAAATGGACAATGAGTGGCAGGAGGGAATGAAAGACCCAGAGGAGCATCATTCAAGAAATAGAATGAAGTTTCCTAAAAAATGGTCACATTCCTAGGCTTAAGTAACTCCAGATGGGTAGGACTATAACAGATATAACCTTTTTGGGTGCAAGAGTAACCCAAGAAAATGCAGTTCATAGAGTGAGGAGCAAGTGTACTTTTTTTAGGAGATGATACGGACAAAAAAAGCACACCCAAAGACCTTCATGGTAAGTGAAAATGGGTCTTCACTAGGAAATAATACGAAATATGGAGTCTTATGACCAAGTACAAATGAAGGTAACCTATTGATAAGAAAGCAGGTCATAAGTATGACATGAGGCCAATAAAAGTAGGGTACCTTCATGGAGTAGAGGAGGCCCCATGTTATGGACTCAATAACACTGAGTCATCTACTTTACTTTTATTATTTATGTTGCTTTTAATTTCGAATTTTATTGATTTGTAATAAGACTTAAAGGTAGGGGTAGAATTGGGTTTTATAACCCTAACCTATGTTGATGTTAATTACCCTATTTAAGGGGTAAGAATGGAGAAATAAAGCAAGTTCGGAATTAGCATAAACTAGGGTAATTTAGGTTCTTGCTAGGCTCCCTATTCTAGGGTTCTTGGCATGAACTCTCTTGGTGGTTTGTTGCATCCATTGGGGAGTCTTTGAGGAGATCTTGGAAGGAAAAGGAAGAGGAATTACCTTTCTCTTCCGACTTGCAAGAGAAGACCTTCTCTTTCACGGAAATTCCAGAAAGGGAGAAGGGTTGGCGTGAGCTAACCAGGAAGGAGGACGAATTCTGGTTGCTGAATTGGTGTTGACGTCAAGAGGTAATTCTTAATCTTGTTCCAAGTATTGAAGATTAGAATTCTGTTTCTTTTTACGTAAGGTACCAGTATTGCATGGTAGAGGAAACCTTACCGTGACGTGAGTAATAAGAAAGGGGGCTCCACGTTGGGGCATCAAGGAGCTCCATTGATTCTCTGGTTTCATCCATAATTAAGAAAAATGAAACTCCTTTTCAAGGGAAACGAATTCAGCAAAGAGAACAGGTTGTTCTTGGATCATTATAGTGAGTCAAACCCTCTTAACGTGCTGGATTCATCTATAAATCGTCGAGTTACTAGATCCATGGCTAGGGACCATAACAACTTGGTATCAAAGCAGGGTAACCCGGCAGAGAGAAGCACCAATGAATACTTTGAATTGCTTGAAAGAAAATTTGATACCGTCCTAGAGAGGTTCTCCAAAATTGATATCGATATGGAGACCTTGAAGGGAAGGATGGATAGCATGGAGACTAGTCTGACTACTGGCAAGAAATTTTCTACATTGGAGAAGTTCACTCTCAGTTTGGAAAGCTTTAAAGGAAGGATGGATAGCATGGAGACTGGTCTGAGCACTGGCAAGAACCCAATTCTGGGGGACCATTCGCAAATCAGAGGTGGAGATGAGTTTACTAGACACACGAGTTTCTCGGGTCAGCAAGGACCCTTCATTCCAAGGGGACACCTCAACCAGGGGGGAGGCACTGTACCTCTCATTCCAGGTCAGAGAGGAGGGGACCATTCATATAACAGAGGGGGAGAAGAATTTTCTAGGCGCACGAGTTTCTCAGGACAACAAAGACCTCTCATTCTGGGGGGAAACTTCTACCAGGGGGGAGGCACTATTCCGAGGTATACTAAAATAGAATTCCCTACTTATAATAGGTTAGAAGACCCTTTGATATCGTTGTATCGATGCGAAAAAAATTTTAGCCAGCAGCGAGTCCCAGCCTATGACCGAGTCAACGTGGATTTTTTCCACTTACTAGGGGAAGCACAACTTTGGTACCAGCTAGTTGAGGTTGATAGCGATGTGGTAGATTGGGATGAATTTAAGAGATTATGCTCTCTCCGTTTTGGTCTTCCGGCTTATAGCAACCCTTTGGGAGATTTGGTTTTGTTACGCCAAACTGGGGTCGTGGAGCAATATCAAAAATTGTTCCAGGAAAAATTAGCACGAACCAGCAGTATGGTACAAGTGGATTAGCAAGTTGCATTTTTTACAGCAGGACAGACTGAGACGTTAAAACTTGAGGTGGAGTTCTATGCACCTGTTGACTTATTCAGCGCTATGAATATAGTTCATGCTTTAGAACTGCGACAGAAGGCACAACACAGACTACCTCCATGGTCAAGGGAGCGGAGCGCTCCATCCACGGGGCAAGGGGAGCACATTCCTCCGAGAAACAACCTGAGTATTACTTTGACGGGGGATCCGAGATCTAGTCATCCTACCCCTCCTTATATAAAAAAAATTGACAAGTGCTGAGATGGCGGAACGACGGGCTAAGAATCTGTGTTAAAACTGAGATGAACCATATCAGGCTGAGCATCAGTGCAAAAGATTGTTTTTGATCAATAAGGCTGAAGATGAGGATATTGAGGTGACAGAGGATATGATAGAGGAAGAACCACCGGACATCTCCCTGCATGCCATTACTGGGCATCAATCGGCCAACAGTTCGACAACTTCCATCAGGTCTACCCAGCTTCTGAGCTTGAGGACAAGCTTGATCTCCAAGGGGGGGGGGGGGGGGGGGGGGGTTGGCTCGATAACACTGAGTCATCTACTTTACTTTTATTATTTATGTTGCTTTTAATTTCGAATTTTATTGATTTGTAATAAGACTTAAAGGTAGGGGTAGAATTGGGTTTTATAACTCTAACCTATGTTGATGTTAATTACCCTATTTAAGGGGTAAGGATGGAGAAATAAAGCAAGTTCAGAATTAGCATAAACTAGGGTAATTTAGGTTCTTGCTAGGCTCCCTATTATAGGGTTCTTGGCGTGAACTCTCTTGGTGGTTTGTTGCATCCATTGGGGAGTCTTTGAGGAGATCTTGGAAGGAAAAGGAAGAGGAATTACCTTTCTCTTCCGACCTGCAAGAGAAGACCTTCTCTTTCATGGAAATTCCAGAAAGGGAGAAGGGTTGGCATGAGCTAACCAGAAAGGAGGACAAATTCTGGTTGTTGGATTGGTGTTGACGTCAAGAAGTAATTCTTAATCTTGTTCCAAGTATTGAAGATTAGAATACTGTTTCTTTTTACGTAAGGTACTAGTATTGCATGGTAGATGAAACCCTACCTTGACGTGAGTCATAAGAAAGGGGGTTCCACGCTGGGGCATCAAGGAGCTCCATTGATTCTCTGGTTTCATCCATAATTGAGAAAAGGAAACTCATTTTCAAGGGAAACGAATTCAGCAAATAGAATAGGTTGTTCTTGGATCATAACAGTGAGTCAAACCCTCTTAACGTGCTGGATTCTTCTATACCTTGCCGAGTTACTAGATCCATGGCTAGGGACCATAACACCCCATGCAACCAATAAGATGGTGATTCTTTCTTTTGATAACACCATTATGTTGAGGTGTGTAGGCACATGCTGCTTGATGGATAAGGCCATTATCTTGACAGAATGACTGAAATTTGCTAGACGAGTATTCTTTAGCATTATTAGAGCTAAGTACATGAATTTTCTTGCCAAACTAGGTTAATACCATAACATGAAAGACCTTAGATATAGAAAAAAATTCAGATTGCTATTTAAAAAAATATAACCAAGTAACCTGGGTAAAATCATCAACAAAGGTAACAAAATATTTAACTTGAGAAATGTTGAAGACACTCAAAGGTCCTCATACATCAGAGTGTACTAAAAAAATTGGAGAAAAACTTTTATTGGTAAGGTGAGGAGAATATGTACTGCTCTGGTGTTTTCTTAACTGACAAACTTCACAATTTAAAGTAGAGAAAGACATAAAAGAAATAAATAAATGCCGAAGAGAAGATGTAGAAGGATGGCCAAGCAGCTTGTGTTGTAATTGTGCCTAGATGGAGAGGATGAAAGTGCAACTAACGGAGGCAGATCCAAGTAATATAAATCACCTTTTTTATGGCCTCCACCAATCACCCGCTTCATTGTCAAATCTTGAAATACACAAGAAGAGGGTGAGAAGGTGATGAAGCAATTGTGATGTTTTGTGAGCTGACTTACCGAGAGTAAGTTTAAAGGGAATTGACGAACAAATAGGACATCTCGAAGTGGGATAGAAGGTGTAATATAAGATGATCCCTTGCCAAGTACTTTGGTTTGGGAGCCATTAGCTATAGTAACTAACTTATTGAGAATACATGGACATAAAGAATTTAACATATGTTTGTTACATGAGAGATGTTTGGAGGCCCCTGACTCTATTATCTAAGATGACGAGGACGAGGTGGAAGAAAGCACACTTGAAGCAATAGTGGTAGTAGTTGTAGGTGAGGATGTAATGGAAGACCCTATTAATGACTTCATTTATGAAAAATTTCATAATCTTCATGAGTGAGAGTCATCTTCCTAGTTTGTTATTCAACCTTTTCTTCCTATTTCTCATTTGTAACGGAGGCTGGAGTAGCCATGGCCCATTCCGGTTTGCCATGATGCTTCCAACAAGTTTCCACTAGGTGGTTTTGACCACTTGTTATGGGACAGCAATCACAGTGCGTCAGACAGCTGGATCATGGGCTAAGTACCTATGCCTTCCGCTCCTAACAGGCCAGTCTTTTGGGTAGTATTGGCTAGGTGCTTAACATTTGGTATTAGAGCGGACGCCACGTTGCGAGTTCGATTCCCGAGGCGCACAGAGGCTGGATTAAAATTACTGGTAGGTTACAAAGGCTGGATTAAAATTAATGGTAGGTTACAGAGGTTGGATTAAAATTACTGGTAGGTTACAGAGGTTGGATTAAAATTACTTGTAGGCTACGGTTAGGCAAGTGTCACTGCGTCGTCGTGGTCGTCGGCTCGTAACGGTGGGAGTACTGTTATGGGATAGCAATCACAGTGCGTCAGACAGCTGGATCCTGGGCTAAGTACCTATGCCTTCAGCTCCTAACAGGCTGGTCTTTTGGGTAGTATTGGCTAGGTGGTTAACACCACCACACTAAGTGCATACTCGAGGTTCTGTGCGAGAGGAACTAGAACCAGTTCTACCACCTCTTGTTCAACCTGCTCTGGAAATCCTAATATTGCCTCGATTAGAGAATGGAGTACTTCTATTACCTGAATAAATAGTAGATGAAGCATCATTATTTGAGTTAGGAGACGAATTGAGAATTCACATCAATGTGGCACTTATATTGTCAAAGGAAGGAAATGCGGAGGAGCTCAAAAGTTGAGTCTTAGCAACTTCAAGGTATGACTTGATATTTGTCAAACAAATCGCTACTGCTAAAGCTTCCCTTTGCCTTTTTTGAATCAAAATATCAGTGGAGTATAGTTGAATGATCTTCCACTCTTGAAGTAAACCTCGAAACCAAGCCAAATATTCAAGAAGATTGTCTCCTTGCTTAGTATTGAGCATGTTTTGCAATACATCAAATAACTTTTGTAAAATCACCTTACTAGAATATAATTTAGTACAAGTGTCCCAAATATGTTTGGCTTGATTCTAAGAGACAACATTGTTGGCTATATGTTCTTCTATACTAAGAAATCTGACTTGCTCAGCTTTTCTGATCCCCACCTAAAACTCTAACAGAGGTTAAATTTCAAATTCCATCCCTCCCTCATCTTCGATTCATTGCTATGAACCCCAACTCAAGCCTGGAAAGTTCTATTGATGTCCTAATTTTTTTTGTGGAACCCATCCCACTACCACCCCCATCCTAATATTAGATGTAGTTTGAGCCATAGAATATATAATAATAAAATGCTTATTAAGAGTTATGAATTAAAAAAATTTCTACGTGCCTTCTCAAGGTGAATGGGAGGGGGTTGAATTTTTACAAATAAAAATAAAAAAGTGCACGAATTTAAATAAATGTAAATACAAGTAAAATAAGATAAATTCACACACCACAATAAACACTAGAATTTTTTTTATCAATGTTCTCCTATTGGTTTTCACTGTCCAAGAACCCATGCTTGGGAAATTTTACTAATATAAGCTCTATTAACTTAGAATTTACACACCAAAAAACTTTTTGGCTTTTTTAAGCCACATGTATGCTCAAATACATTATTACAAGTAGCCTCCCTAGGGATTGAGTTAGATTTTAAGTCTAGTAACCTTCTCCTTTGGATTTCACCAAGCTTCTAGCTTAGTGCACAATGGGAATGAATTTAGAGCTTGTTTAATTGAATGCAAGGAGTAGGATTGAGAAATGATGAAATGATTTGCAAATAAGAGTTTTTCTTTCTCAAACAGCAATTTAAGAGAGGAATTTCAAGATTGAAAATGTTGAATGCAATGGGTATACCAATAAATGTTCATTAAATTCTCAAAATAACGTTTGGTGGTGGTATTTATAAGCTCCTCAAGTCAAACTAACCATTTTTTGCCCATTTGTAAAAAGTTGACTTTACATTGATTGATCGATCAATCTAGTGTAACGACTATATTTTTGTCAAAAAATGACTTAGTATTAAATTCTATGATCACTCAATATCCTCACATTAAGTCTAACAAGTTAAGTTGATCAATCAATGTGCATGAAATGATCGATCAATCAGAATTTGTTATGCACGCAATAACATTATTATTTTAATATTTTATTTTATTTACTTTATTTATTTCAGTTTTAGGCCATAGGGGTATTTTTGGAATATTTTATTTATAGGGTATTTTTGTAATATTTTATCTTAAACCCTAACAAGGTGAACCCTATTTAAGGGGTATGAGTAATGAGAAACACAAACATTGAAGTATTAAGAATTAGGTTAAATCTAGTGTAAAGAGGTGAGATCCGAGGATCTGCAATCTGCCACGGGTTACGGGTCTTCCAAGCATTGCCGTAGGGGTAGTAAGAAGACATGGGGAAGACGAAGATCAATGGAGGATGAAAGAATACGTGGGTTTTTTAGGAAAACCCTAACCTCGGATCACACATCTTTACACTAGATTTAACCTAATTCTTAATACTTCAATGTTTGTGTTTCTCATTACTCATGCCCCTTAAATAGGGTTCACCCTGTTAGGGTTTAAGATAAAATATTATAAAAATACCCCTATAAATAAAATATCCCAAAAATACCCCTATGGCCTAAAACTGAAATAAATAAAGTAAATTAAAGAAAATACTAAAATAATAATGTTATTGCGTGCATAACAGAATTCCTACTAGCAATGCATGACAAGTATGATCGATCAATAGTATTACTATGTTCGATCATACTTTATATCCTTGGTTGGCAAATTTTTGTATAATCGATCAATATCAAGTGGTTGATCGATCAATCAACATAATTCTACATTGCCTAGACAACATTGATTGATCAGTCTACTATGAATGATCGATCATGGCTTATCCCACAGTTTGCCCATGTTCGGATTGATCAATTAAGTAACCTTGATTGATTGATCATGCTTTATATTTTTGGGTTGTGTCATTCTAGTTGATCGATCATTGCCAGTTGTTGATCAATTAATCCAGTGCCAATTCTCTAAGTTTTTTCTCAAATTATGACTAAAAAAAATCCTTTTGTGATTCTAACATATTTAAAATATGTGTATGCTTTGATAAAAGATGTAGATGGAAATTCTTTATTGCACACCAGACACCAACCAACAACTAAGTTAAAATGCTAGCCAATCAAATAGACCCAAATCCAGTCGTTGGTTCACCAATAGAACTAACAAAGATTGTTCATGGTTGCATCAAATGATCAAATCAAGTTAATTTAGAGAATTGGATCCTAAATACCTGGTATCTTGCAAGTCATATTATTGTACTTAGGATCATTCTGTTTTTAGGGACAAAAACAAAACAAACAGGATCATTGGAATTGCCCAACAACGGGCTTCAGAGAGTACTGCAAATTGCCTACCGTGAAAGAGAGCTGGATTACTAATAACAGATCAAAACTTTTTGTTGGCTTCAAATTGAAACATCTGGAAATCAAAACACAATCAATTGTTCTTTTTTTTGCAATATCAAAACATTGTTAACAGAAGAACAGGGACTGAGACGATATTCACTAACTGAAGCTAGTTGTGGAGAAGGTGGTCCCTTGAGAGCTTCTTGACCTATCACTCCGTTGCCGAGAACTCTGTTCTGATGACTCTGAGAGAAAGCCCAATTTCTCAATATCTGCTGCGAAAATTCGGAGGCTCCGTGGAATTGGCGGTATGTTTACCTCGATCACTCCCTCCAAAATCTGGACAACTTGTCCCATAGACGGCCTGCAGTTTTCATCATCTTGAATACACCAGCAGGCAACTCTACTGAGTCTGATCAGTTCTTCCGCTTCCGCTTTTCCTTCTAATCTCGTATCCAACAAGCCAAAAACCTCGCCTTTGATAATCTTATCGGCAGCCCAAGTGGGGAAGAAAATAATGTTGCCGTCGTCCAGATGTTCGATGTTTCTCCGCCCTGATACAATCTCAAACAGCATCATACCATAACTATAAACATCAGCTTTTGGTGTGATGGGCTGCCCTGAGATCCATTCCGGTGCGAGGTAGCCGCGAGTTCCCCTCATGGTCGTCAGCACCCGACTGAACTCCCGACCCATTAATTTGGCTAATCCGAAATCTGCAACTTTGGCACAAAAATCTGAATCCAGAAGTATATTTTCAGGTTTTATGTCACAATGGATGATACAGTCCCGGCATTTTTCGTGAAGATAAGCGACTCCTCTGGCTGTGCCAATTGCGATTTTATACCTTGTTTCCCAGTCAACAACGTTCTTGCTCTGCTGGAGGATGTGAGAATCCAGAGACCCATTTGGCATATACTCATAGACCAGCAACCTTTTATCATTTTCTGAGCAGAAACCCAGCAGGCGGACTAGATTAACATGTCTGACTGTCCCAATTGTGCTTACTTCAGTTCGGAACTGCTTCTCTCCTTGTCTCAAACCTTCAAGTTTCTTTACTGCTACATCAATTGAGTCAGGCAAAGTGCCTCTGAAAACAGAGCCAAATCCACCTTCCCCCAATTTATCCGAGAAGTTTCTTGTTGCTATCTGTAAATCTTTGTACCGGAATGGTGTCGGTGACCCTTCTGGCAGCCCTGGGAGTTGAATCTTTTGTTTCCTTCGTCTTGTCCAAAACAAGAATAGAACTATCAGTAAGAGTGCAGCGAGTCCTATAAGACTCCCTACAGTGATCCAGATCACAGTTTTCTCCTTATCATTCGAACGAGGGAGCTCTGAAGCAGAAAGACGGATATAAATGTCACTTCCATTGTTTGGGACATCAGTCAATTGTTGAAGATCGAACATATCTCCTTTCCACAGAGAACACCCAATACCATAGGCATACGCAGTACATGAACAATCTCTCAAACACTCCGATTTACATTTTTCCGCACTGCTAGCTCTGGCAGATTGCGGATTAGTAGGCAATCTGACATTAGACAGCAAAATAAATTTATCAGGCTGTCCTCCTCTAACAGAACTCATCTTCTGACATTGCAAGTCTTTGTTTCTCACACACCCTCCAGTCCAATCGCTCAAATTCCACTGCTTCGGATATCTTTGTTGGAATCCCTGGACACATCTACAGGAAGGTAAGCTCTTGGAGTAACAGACTCCGAAGGATCCACAAACAGAATAAACTTCACACTGGTCATTTGGACGGGTCCACAGCAGAATCCACTTCTGGGATTGTTTCAACCATATAAATTGTTTAATCTGTCCAGACAAGTCCATAACAAATCTTGAGATGATAGAACTATCAAAAAGATTGTATATAAAGTAGTTCTCCCTGTCATTTGAAACATAGCTGAAATTGTAGATATACTTTGAACCCATTTCTGGAACTAAGCTGAAAAATTGTCCATTCCACACCCCACTAGTCCAGAACCTCCGTGATCCATTCCATGTGATTAAATACTGATTAGTACCCTGAGGGTCTATCCCAAGAGAAAAAGTCCCAAGGGAAGGATCTTCCCAATCTCTCCACGAAGTAAGGAGCTGGTTCTCTCCAGTGATTTTATTTAACCCAAGTTTGGCTCCTGGAAGCCATGTATCAGTTGGGTAATCAAAACTCTGCCAGACGACATTGCTCGAATTAGATCCATCTTGTAGAACAAAGTTTCCAGAGTCAAGTAGCTCTGCGACAGTAGAGTTTATCGCTCTGTAGGTAATATTTGTCGACCAGATTTGGGTTCGTGTCTTGTTCATGAGAACCAAATTGCCATCTTCTGACAATTTCAAAATCGATGAAGTGTCAGGGAGAGGTGATTGTCTGTTTGCTACCCAGACAATCGTTTGTGGGGAGATATTTTTGTACCATATTCCGATGTAGAAGTTGCGAGAAGTACCTGGTGTGAAGAAACCCAGCTCAAAGTTTCCGGCTTTGGACGTGATAGTCTTGTTTCCGGAGAGAGACTCGCCCGTGGAGATGCTTGAACTTGATGCAGACGAATGGAAGACGAATAGAAGGAAGAACAGAGGAAAACTCCTCATGTCTGTGCAAATAATGTCGCAACAAATTCAGGTGGCTTGAGAAGAAAGAGGAAATTTTGGATTGAAAAGTGCTTATTATCGCGAGCAGTCGGAGTTCCCAGGATAATCTTCGTATTGCTTGTTTCAGGAAGCAAAAGATCTACCGCATTACCATCTTTGACTATTCCAACTGAAAATTTGAGGTTTTACAGTCCGCAAAGACGAATCCATGCCTCATCTTGACCCCCTACAGGCTAGCAGCCGTCAGATGAGCAATGATGACCACCGGTCACTGTGTCGGATTTTCACCATGTATCCACAGAATTGCGACGAGCGGCTTGAGTGTTGTTGGAGGTAGCTGATGCATATACCATCAACCGAATAGACCTGTTACGAATCACAATCGTCTGATTGGCCGGAGAAAAGAACTACACTGTCGACGAATCATCCCGACTTTGCTTAAATTTGAAATCTCCGTTCCTTTTCACTTCAGCATCGTTCTTGCTTTAATCTTGTCTCTGTCATTACTTTAATCCTTCCGTGTCATTTATATGAAACTGGATTTCTGGAATCTCTTCTGATTTGAACCCAGGCGTCATCCCCTGTTCCTCTAGACTTAGTAAACCCACTAATCTCAATCTGATCTGTAGGTGATCGAAGCCTTTTAATTAACAGGTCGGTGGCATTTTTTAGTTTCGGTTGTTGTTACTTTTCTCATGTTTCAACAAAAAGTGCGACTACAAAATCCAAATGTAAGCAGAAAGTGGGTGGAAATTAAGATCTACCACGACGTTCATGGACAGAGAATCCCACACGAGTTCTCGTGAATGGAAAACAACTTCGATCTTTTTCATTGCCAAATCACAATCTTCCACAATAAGAAAATGTCGGGAAATCGACGACCCACCGAACACTCCCGCCCAACAATTTTCTCCACGGATTTTCACGGAAGACTGTGCGGTCGATTTTAAAAACAAAAAGCATGATACACGTGCTTGCCGACTCGGGCCAACGTTCAATCCCATCGCGCAATTACCGTATGCAGAAAGTGATATCCTATTGACGCGAGGCTTGATCGTCAATAAAGGACGAAATAGACAACTCTGTCTTTCTGATACCGTCGCCGTAGTCTCCATTGCTGTACTGTTTAGGACTCTTCGAGTAATAGGGTATCCACTTTGCAATAATCCGGTTCATCCGGATCATCTGATAAGAATAAAAATCGGGCATCTCAGATGGAGCCGATTAATCCTTCTCTTTATTACTATTAAAAGAGATAATCTGCGCCAAATTTGAAAACGCACACGAGATATGGCTTCTCATGGTTTATTCTTTGTCTTTTACACAGAAAAGCAACCCTAGATACACCCGATCCCCTAATGGCCATAAATGCTACAGCTACAAGGATCTCGCACGAGGAACAGTTTTCCTTCCTCGCTTGATTTCCCGGTCATGGGGAACCTCCGAACTCCCAACTTCTCCATACTCAAGATCAGAAAATGAGGAGTAGTCCTCGGCGATCATGTATCCCGGTCTCCGGCAAGAAGAGGTCGTCAGTCGCCGAGCAGCGCACCGTCCGATCTTGCAAGGTAACTTGATGCAACACCATATGATAGTTAATGGGCAGCAGACGCAGAATACGCAAGTATTGGTCACGCACTCGGCAGCACTGTTGCAGCAAAACTCGTCCTGATCCATAGTACAAGAAGCGGAATAAATGACCTTCTTCCCCGTTAATAATTCTTTGCTTCACCTCCACAGCACTAGGGCACTCCGCGGGATAGCACGGCCTAAAAGGCCGAAACCCTTCATATGTCTTTTGGCCGGCCGATTCCCTCACCACACCTTTTACCGACTCTCTTTGGAAGGAGAGATGCCACGCACATGTTTGGATTCTTCCATGGAAGGACAATCAATTGCTCGAAATGTCCGAGTTTGTCTGTCACAAACTCGGGTGACTCAGGGAGGGAATGAGTAATAGAGGAATTTAATATATATCCCCTGGAAATTGGAATTACTACATGGTGCATATCTTATGCTTACAGAAATTAAAACTGCTTGTTAGGCCTCTACCAATTAATTTAAGGATAAATATCTAAAATCCACTAAGCATATAATTTCTTTTGACCCCCTTTTTAGTAGAATACGTTATTACGTTTTACTTAATAAGTTAAAATAGCTTAAATATTAATAATAATATATCTAAAATATTATCTTATTTTTCAATTTTATCTCAATATTTTATAGTAAATATACATGGATTGGGTTTAAGGAATGAGGACAATGATAATGATACAATATTTCTTCTCCCCCCAAGTTGCACATCAAACTTGTTCCTCTCTATTTCTTCAAATCTTCTCTCTTTGTTGGGAAGCTAACCCCATGTTTCCTGCATATGGTATCAACTGTCATTCGTTTTTAAATATATAACCTTATGGTCACGAAGTTTTATCAGGTTTTGATTTTTGAAACTTATTTCTTGTATGAGGCCAATCAAGAAAACCATTTCGAGCACGATACTTGTCACCCCCGTTTTTATTGCCATGTCATATGCATGTGTTGGACATCAAATGTGCAATGGTAGACTTTAGATCTACCATTGCAATTGTTTCATGTCATATGCTAATGGTGGTTTTTACCAGGTGGTGCACATGTTGTCAAATTCTCTTAATAGAATTGGAGACTTGCATTACTAATCTCCAAATCTTATTTTTCCTAATCTTTAGATGTTCACTAAAGGGAAGTTAGAGATAATCCCAAAGTCATTGATAATAGAGCACAATGTATAAGATAATATCCAAAAATGAAAAAATCTTGGCTAGCCATTGGTTGAACCTTTTCTTATGCCTAAAAGTGATGGTTCCCCATCCAAATGTAAGCAGTTGTTGAGTTGCTTACATCATAAGTTATATTATGTAATTTGTTGATTTCAAGGGCCAATACATGAACACAAAAGATCTTATGTGAATAAGGGAAAAGATGAGCTCTAGCTCTTGGGAGAGATGAGAGAAGAAACCAAGGGAGAGAAAGAAGAGGAAAAGAGAGAGAAGTATAAGGAAGAATTTGAGCCAAGAGAAAGAGGTTTGAATGCTAGAACTTCTTGCCTTGAGGCTATATTAATAGTTGTGTGAAAGGTATTTACAATGACTACAATGCCCTAAGGACTACATGTTTCAAAAGAAAAAAGACATACGAGGACATAAGATGACTACAATTCCCTTAAGGCTACATGCGTTACCCCTCCTCTGGTTTACCACCACCTAGGGAAACCGCATGATTCTTCTCCATGTAGTTCTCCTCAGTTTTCCTCTTTAATTCAATTTCCCTCCAATGTTCCAACTTCTCTGCTCTTTCTTTCAACAACATTTCTCTAAACTCGGATTCAACAACCTCTCACTCGATAGCATGTGTCTTCGCAACAACAACCTTCTCAACCTTCTTGACCCTCATCGAATTCGCAACAATGTTGTCATCATGACATCTCATAGGCACCGAGCTTCTTCCTCTGTTTTCAAACATTTCCATTGTTGCCATCGACCTTCACCTTCGTCGTCATCACCATCGCCGTCGATCTTCACCTTTGTCAGTGTGACCAAAGACCATCATCTCCATCAATGTCACCAAATACCATATTATGCACGCAATAATGTTATTATTTTAATAATTTTTCTTTAATTTAATTTATTTTATTTTAGTTTTAAGCCACATGGGTATTTTTGGAATATTTTATTTATAGGGGTATTTTTGTAATATTTTATCTTAAGCGTTGTAATGGTGAACCCTATTTAAGAGGTAAGAGTAATGAAAAAGTTAAGCATTGATTTAGGTTAAACAGGGTTTTGAGTTCTCCTCAACGAGCTCAGGGGTGTGCGTTCTTCTTAATGAACCTAGGGTTTTCAAGCTTCCCTTTGGCTTGATTTTTGTCTTTCTCTTCTTCCTCTCTACGAAACCATGTGTCAGATTCGGAACAATAACAACTGGTATCAGAACGAAAACACAATGATGGATTCTTCAACCCGAGAGGAAATACTTGCCATACTCCAGGATTTGCGTACAACAACAGGTAAGATGTATCAAGATGTGTGCACCGTACAACAGGAGATGCGTCAATCTTCCATTAGAATGTTAGAGGAATTGTCTGCAATTGGGAGGCATCTTGTTGCCACATAAAGGAAGGTCGTAAGACCTAAATTCTCCAAGCACGAAAAATTCACAGAATGAGAGGTAAGAGACGCTCTCTCGGACAGGAATCCTCAACTCGTTGCTATGATAGATAAAATCGTTGCCGCAGTCGCTGGAGATGCTATCTCGGACTGGCAGGAGATGCAAGAACTCAGAGAGCCCTCTGTCTCTCCAGCGGCAGTGAAATCTGAAATTGGGACTCAGAAATTCCTTCGTCGAAAAATCCAGAATGGGGTTCGGCATCAAACCCTTTCTCACAGGAAGACATACGTCTTCCACAGGTGACGCACACCACCCTGAGACACCTCCCTCTCGAAAAATCAACAAGCGGAGAAACTCCGAAGGGGTGCTGGTTGCCGACAAAAAAAGCCCAGTGGGAAACTAACCGCAATGCCTTTCCGCCGGGGTCCGTCGTTCCAGCAGTCGGCATGGCGAGGAGAGAAAAGAAGAAAGGGCGACTAGAAAAAGGGGAAACAACACGCCTCTTAGACCATGAGATGAAAATCCCCCAGCGGAGAAGCCATGACGTCCTCCTGTTCTCCACCAGAGAAAGAGGAGGCTCCATCGGCGCCGTCGGAAACAAATCCGATAGGAATCGACTTCCGGATTCTCCCTCTCAGTCCCAATCTCGCTCTCGACAGTCCAGTGGGGAACCATCTTCAACGCAATTGGGGGTAAGCTTCGGAAACACCCTCGATTTTTAGGTCAAATCGGTTGTCCCATGGGGTTGATGGGGCTCCAAGGGCCTGAGCAGCAGCAACGTTGCTCAAAAATTGGGGAAGGAGCTTCTCTGTTCAATGAAGCAGAGAACCAGTGCCCAATTGCTGGAATTCCGGCTTGCGTGTATGCATTTCGAGATGAAATTTTTCTGGGGATGTCGGGATTCATAGAAATATTTTTATGGGGACTGCTGAAATTTTTTTGGGGAGGCCTATGTTTTGATGTTGATGAGCACAGTCCCGGTGCGTGGGTTCGTTGTCAAATTGAAAATGTGGGGCTTCATTTTTTGGGTCCCATGTCTATAGTAATGAGAGAAGGAGATGGAAAATTCCAATGTTTTGGATTTGTTAAATTTGGGGAGGCAGAAGATGCTGCTCTAGCTGTTGTGGGGCTTAATGGGAAGAAAATTGATGACAACATAGATGATGAGAAACTGAAAGAATTGTTTTCTGCGTTTGGTATAATTACATCATGCCTTTATTTTTTGTGAAAACAAAAGCAATTTGTTTGTAAATCTTGGTGATGGCTTGGATTCAAATGTCTGGCACACCATGATAGTCCTGCTAAAATAGGAACATCGGGGAAGCACCGAGTGTCTTTGTAGAGATGGCAATACAACAGAGGTCCAATTATGAAAAATTTGTGAAAGAAGCAACTGCTAATAATGAAATTCAGTTTGTTGTTACTAGCTATCTTGAGGTTGCCGTCGTTCTTTTCCCTGATTTGCAATCGAAGGTTTCTGGAGAAGAAAATGCAGTTAAAGAGAAAGGTGTTCCCAATTTCTGGCTTACGGCGATGAAAACTAATGATGTGCTTGCAGAGGAGATACAAGAGCGTGATGAAGGGGCTCTTAACTATTTGAAAGATATCAAGTGGTCTAGGATTGATAATCCTAAGGGCTGCAAGCTGGAGTTCTTTGTTGATCCCAATCCATATTTTACAAATATTGTCTTGGTCAAAACTTATTACATGATCGATAAGCATGAACCCTTTATGGAGAAAGCAACAGGGACAGCGATTCAGTGGCTTCCAGGGAATAGCTTGACACAGAGGGTTTTGAAGAAGCCTAAAAATGGATCAACGAACACCAAACCCATCACAAAAACTGAAAAATGTGAAAGTTTCTTTAATTTCTTCAGTCCTTCACAATTCCCTGATGATGATGATGATATTGATGAAGAAACTGCTGAACAGCTTCAGAATCAAATGGAACAAGATTAAGATATTGGATCCACCATCAGAGACAAAATTATTCCACATGCTGCCTCGTGGTTTACGGGAGAGACTGTTCAGGGTGACAAGTTTGATGATATAGAAGGTGATGCAGATGAAGATGATGAAGAGTTTGATGATATAGAAGGTGATGCGGATGAAGATGATGAAGAGGTTGATGAAGATGATGATGATGATGAGGACACTGCTGCCAAAAATAGGCCAAAGAAGGTATCGTCTGGACGAAAGGTGAAGAGCGGAGTACCCCATGGGGAAGGCCGAGAGAAGCCTCCAAAGGTCAAGCAGCAACAGAGACAATGGTCCAGGTGGGGTTGAAGAGAGGGCTTGGAGTGGAGGCATTTGGCCAAAAAAAATTGCTACTTGGTTGGATGCTCCAGTTTTGTAGTCCAGCGGCCAACACAGATACCGTGGTTGATACTTGAGGAGACGTCGACACGGGCAAGCAGACCCTACCTTCGAGCTTGAGGACAATCTCTTTCTTCCAGGGGGCGTAATGTTATGCACGCAATAACATTACTATTTTAATAGTTTTTCTTTAATTTACTTTATTTTATTTTAATTTTAAGCCACAAAGGTATTTTTTGGAACATTTTATTTATATGGGTATTTTTGTAATATTTTATCTTAAGCCTTGTAATGGTTAACCCTATTTAAGGGGTAAGAGTAATAAGAAAGTTAAGCATTGATTTAGGTTAAATAGGGTTTTGAGTTCTCCTCAACGAGCTCAGGGGTGTGCGTTCTCCTTAATGAACCTAGGGTTTTCAAGCTTCCCTTTGGCTTGATTTTTGTCTTTCTCTTCTTCCTCCCTAAGAATCCATGTGTCAGATTCGGGACCATAACAGACCATCACCTCCGTAGGCCGACGTCATCATCGCCTCCTTCCCAAGCCTGCATCTTCATGTTAGGAATTAGATACTCTAATTCAAAACTAACGAGAGCAATAATAATTGCAGAAGAAAATAAAAATAAACACATAAAAATAACACACAAGATTTATACAGGTTCGCCTCAAGTTGAGACTATGTCATGTCTTCTGCTACTGCAATAATCCACTATGAATATGAAATAGTTTACAAGAGAAATCACACACACTTAAAGGTGTTTTTTTCTAACCTCTCTCTCGGGCTGCAACAGATGATTCTCTGAGATGATGATGAAACCCTAATAGTGGCGTCCCCCCAATTATAAAGAGAAAACTAGGATAACTGCATTACAAGTATAAAATCCCCAAATTACCCTTAATGAAACAACAGTTAGGTTGATCTTCGTACCGACTCAGCGTAAGGCATTGATTAGGTTCCACAACTTAACATTTCATCTTCCAGTTATCATCTTCCCATTGCCAACACCCAAATTTTGTAGACAATTGTTCTTCCTTCCATCCTTGTCCTTTAGACTTCCTGTTGACGACATATCCCTCACCGCCTCACCAGTCACTGATACAACCCAAGTCGATGCCATCCAGCCTCCGATGTGTTGCAGCCATCAATCAGTCCCTATAGAAGCATCACCATTGTTGTAGAGGAAGTTCACCAATGCCTTCACTATCCACCATCACCGAAATCAATCCTCCTAGAGTTTCCCCTTCTTCCTCCTTCTCTGTTTCGACCTTCGATTAATAAGAAACTTCTTGATTAATCAAAGGAAAGGGATCCCACACACGTGTGAACAATACACATGTAGCTAAGTAGTTCACACTTGAGAGTTTTACACATGTGACAAAAGTTTAGAAAAAAATCCTCACAATCAACGACTACCTGCTCACTGTTTCTCAGTTCCTGCTCATCGTTTCTCAGCTCTAGTTCATTATTTCTTAGTTCCAACTCACTAAAAATTTCTCTCCAAATCCAAACCTCTCGTCCTTATCAGATATGATCTTGTTGGGTACATTGATAGCTCCTAACCCTGTTTACCAAAACCCTGACTACAAATCTATCTCCAAATTCAAGCCTCTCCCTCTTGGCTCAAATTCATCCTTATCGGGTATGATCTTCTTGGGTACATTGATGGTTCCAAACCCTGTCCACCAAAAACCCTCACTACAAATCTATCTCCAAATTCAAGCCCCTCCTTGGCTCAAATTCGTCCTTATCGGATATGATCTCCTTACAAAACCAATTCCACGTTCACAGTTTTAGTTGCTAAGAGACAAGATTGATTTTTCTAACTGTGGCCTATCTTGAGGGGCATGATAAGGGATTATCTCCCCTTCATTTAAGGAGATAAGAATTCTTATTTTCCCTTCGAATGAGGAGATGAGATCTCCATGATTGTATTTATTCCTTTTGTTCTAAATTGTATAAATACCACTTTTAATCAATTCAAAAAATATGGTTCAATTCAGCATTTCATGAAGGAAACATATAAACACCTCAATAGGAAAGTTTGGAGATGAAACATAATAATGAAAACTTTCTAAAATATACTTATCAAATAAAGCAATTACTTTTTAACACAACTTGATCAATTTGAAAAGAAAATATTCAAGAGATAATTTTGGAATAAAGAAGATTTACGACACCTATTTGGAATCTAAAATTAGGAAAAAAATTCTAAATAAAAAATTTCAAATTTTGTTACAAAGAAAACTAAACTCATAATGGGAAAGACTTCTCTTAAGGAAACTAACATAATGTGAGCTCAAACAAAAGAAACTTTAAGGAAGAAAATATAATCAAGTTGGTAAAACCTTGACAAGATTTTAAAAACAAATAGGAAACTCAACTAACATTAGCAACTCAAAAAGTGAAGCAAAAATTCGGTTAAATTTGGATCTTCGCATGCTAGGATACCAGCATCACCTTGATCCTTTCGATGTGGATATCTTTCCCTAGAAAGATCAGATTGAGAAAATATTTATTATGATAGAAAGTTGACTCACATATATTACTTTCGAGATATAATTCTCACATAAATCCTCAATAATGTTGGTACAAATCATTCAAGATCTTGAAGCTTTCTGCTGCTACACAAAACTTTTCTGCCTCTTGACCTTTGCTTCTTTAGATGTTGATTTCTCTTTCTATAAAAATCTGATTTCAACTATTCCTTATGAGTTTGATACTAGACTCAAAGATATTTCCAACCATATATAATTTTCTATATGAAACATATGGTAAGAGAGTGAAATATCAATGAAAAACAACAATTGGGAATGAAGACTAAAGGAAAAACGAGAAACTCCCCTTTTTCTTTTTGTTCTTCTTCTTATTCCTCCCTTTCTTTTCCATCTTCTTCTCCTTTCCATCTCAGATTTTTTTCACTCTAATACTATTTGATTTAGGATCCCATGAGGTTTTTAGTAAATGAACTAGGTTAAGAGAGAAGAGAGTAGCAAGAGGGAGAGAGAAGGAAAAAGTACAAGAATGGAAGGAGAAGGAGAGAGTGAAAAGGAGACGGGTCAGCCAAGAGAGAGTGTGAGAGAAGGAGGCAAGGAGGATTAGGTTAAGTGGTCCTTAATCCTCCCCCTCAACATGTATTTATAGCATTGTATATCTTAAAAATTACATCAATGCCCTTTTACTGTAAGAGGGGAGGAAAAAGGATTAGAAATAAAGATATTTTACATCATTGCCACTATACATGGGTTCCATATTTCAACTCTCCCCCTCAATTTGGGGGAGAAAAGATATCATAAATACCCAACTTGCTGCATATAGTGGTCTGTATCTTTGATGTGACCCACTGTGTATATCTGCCGCTTATGCTCCAGATGAAACATGTTTGAGAGATATAATACTAGTTTTGAAAATTTTCTCGTATAAACTGGCAATCTACCTCGATATTTTTTGTTCTCTTGTGGAAGACCGGATTTGAAGTAATGTGGATGGCTTATTGGCTGTCACAATAGAGTTCCATAGGAGTCCTTTTTTGTGTTGTAAGAGATCTCAAAGGAGCATTAAGATAAAGAAGTGAAACCAAGGCCCATGTTTGATTCTCATATAAATCATTTATATTCTCTTCCATTGCTGCCTTCCATTCTGGATGTCTCAGAGCCTCCCGATATGATTGTGGGATGGATACAAAAGATGTAGAGGCAAAAAATTGACAACAAGAAGAAGACAATCGATGGTGAGAAACAAAATGTGATATAGGATGAGAAGTGGAGAGCCTTGTGAAAGTCCTAGGCTTCTTGTGTAGAGCTATGACCTGAGTATCAAACTATGGACCAAATATCATAGGGCAAGATGGACTTACCTTGGAGGGATTCGTAAACTGCATTCGTGTGGTATCAGCTACTGCATTAGGGCGGGTGATGGAGATCTGCATCAAGAGGCACTACATGTCTCAGAGTTGCCTAAAATGATGAAAGACTTGGAGGAACATCTTTCGAAGAATAAAAAGATGTGTCCTAAAAGAGGTAACATCCCTAGAGACAAGTACCTTCTGAAGACATGATTATAGTAGACAAAAACATTTTGGGTATGAGAGTAACCCAAGAAGATACACTTAAAAGACTTAGGATCAAGCTTATCTTCTAGGGGGATTTGACATGAACAAAACATGTGTATCCAAAAACAACCATGTGATTCGAGTGAAATCAACCACAAATAAGACAAAACACTTGTGGAATATTCAAGACACTCAATGGTCCACATACATTCAAGTGAATTAAGGAAAAGGGAGAAACACCTTTAATTTCAGCTCGAGGAGAATATGTTGTCCTCTGGTGTTTGCTCAACTGACATACTTCACATTTTAAACCAGACAAAATTTTCAAGAAAGGAAAAAATTGTTGAAGCGATGTTGCTGACATTTGTTCAAACCGGTTGTGCCATAATCTTGCCTATTTCTAAGAAGTGGAAACTACAGTCACGAAGACAAGTCCAAGTAATAAAGGCCCCCTGTTCATGGCCTCCACCAGTGACCTATTTCGTTGTTAAATCCTAAAAAAACACAAGAAGAAGATGAGAAGGTGATGGAGCAATTAAAATGTTTTGTGAGCTCACTAACAGATAATAGATTTAAGGGGAACTAAAGAACAAATAAGACATCAGTTAGCAGAAGCGAAGGTGTAGTAGAGGAGGATGCCTTCCCAAGAACTTTGGTTTGGGATTTGTTTGCTATAGTAACAAACTTGAATGATAAACATGGAGACATGGAATGTAAAAAACTTTTATTACATGTGAGATGCTCGGAGTCTCCCGAGTCAGTGATCCAAGATGAAGAGTAGGAAGTGACAATGATCATACCTAAAGCCATAGTGGAAGCAGTGGTGGATGAAGATGTAGGAGAAGATACCATCAAAATCTTCATTCTTCACAATAATTCATAATCTTCATTGGTTAAAGTCTTCTTGCCTTTGTGTGACTTAGATTTGTCTTCATTTTTATCATTATAAATCAAGGCCTGGTTGGTAGTGGCCTCGTCTGGTTTGCCATGCAGCTTTGAAAAAGTTTCCACTAAATGATTTTTAGTCCATCACAATGAGTGCAAACCCGGTTATCAGACCTCGAAGGACGAGAGCCAGTCCTACCACCTCTTGCTTGGCCTCCTCTATAATTTCTACCACACCCTCAGGTGGTAGAAGGTGTACCATATGTGTACATAGCATATGACACCATAGTGTGAGGGGTGGAAGAATGGTCTGGTATCCGAAGTAAGGTGGCACTTATGTCATCGAATGATGGAAGAGCCGAGGAGCTGAGAAGTTGAGTCTTGGCCATCTCAAGGCATGACTTCATATTTGCTAAATAGATAGCAGCTTCTAAGGCTTCCCATTGTTTTTCTTGAACCAATATATTAGTGGATTAGGGTTGAGCAATTTTCCACTCTTGAATTAACCCCAAAAAATGTGCCAAGAACTTGTATAGGTTGTCCCCTTGTTTTATATTGAACATATTTTGAACAACCTCATACAATTTATGGAGGTTCTATGTGCTTGAGTACAAGTTGACACAAGTGTCCTATATCTGTTTGGCCTTTCTCAAGGTGGACCACATTATTGGCCACATGCTCCTCCAAGCTATTTATCAACCAACTAATTACCAAGGTATCATTCTTCAACCACTTAATATAGAAGTTGTCCTCCTCATCAATTGGTGGAGCTGGTTTGGTGAGATGTCCTAAGAGGTCCAGTGTAATGAGAAACCTTCTAACCGAATGTAACCAACTTAAGTAATTAGATAACCCTGACAAGGGTATAGTGTTAATCTTGAGAAGGTCACTCTTACTCCCCATGTGATCTTTAACCATTAGGAATGAAACCAGAAATCCTTGACTTATATAAGATTTATAACCCGAGAATGAACAACCAAGGAAGACTTGTATGAATAAGACATAAGACTTTGCAAACCATGTGTTAATGCTCCTTTGATATGAGTAATGGAAGTACCTTGAACCAAGACAATAAAACAACCAAAAGTATGAGCCAACCCAAGGAGGGGAGACCAAGGCCTACTCGGGTTGGAACCAACTTGGGAAAAAGGAGAGCTACCCAACTCGGGTAGGAACCAACTTGGAAAAGAAGGAAGATCTAACCCAAAAATAAAATGTAATCTTTGCAGCAACTACTCATGCACAAAATAAGGAGAATACATGCTAGCCGAAGATCAAAAAATAGGTAAGTCATGTAGTTTCTTCTCTCACTTAGGAAAAAATGTTCAACAAGAAATCAAATCAAGGAGGATCTTGCTTCAATCATCCATTTTCCAAAAATAAAATAGAAAACCTTTCTTTAGTGTCTTAAGTGCCACTTCAGCAAATCAATCTCAATCATTGACTTGCCTTAAATAATTTAGGAAGGAAATAATTAAGCATGGTAATCATTAATGATACCAAGAAGGAGATCTCAGATATCTTGTAGATCTTTTTAAGAAGGAACTTTTCCTTCTAGTGGTTTGGTGCCAACAACTAACCGGAAGAACCAGCCTTTGTTGTCTTTGCCTCCTTAAATATTTTGGGTAAGTCTTTCTAATCTTTTCCTTATGTGGGAACCCAATGAGAAGATCAAGGTATGTGAAATTATACCAAATTCAAGAGATCCCAATCAATTTTTAGGATCTTCTAAAGAAGAAACTTTCCTTCTATAAGTCATGCAACAACTAATCATGCAATTCTAGCCTTTTCTTTCTTGTTTTTCTCTTAAACTTTTAGGAAAGAAAATCTAGAACCAATCTTATTGATAGAAGATCTTTCTTCCAACATGAAAGAACAACATGTATCCTTTCTCAAAAAAAAAAAAAAAAAATTTTGCTTGCGCCATGGCAAGCACCTTCTATTACGGTCCCTAGTCATGGATCGAGTAACATGGCGTGGGACTTTAGACTCCAGCACTGTAACTGAGTGACTGCTCTTGGTAAGGTCAAGTAAGGGAGACACTTTCTTGGTCTGGTCTCGGTCAAGAGGAAAACAACCTCTTTTGAAAGGCTAGTATACTGATCGGTAAGGCCAGGGGACCCTATGTTGTTGTAACTCGAATTGTAAAGGGAAAGGGTTCCCTTTTCTTGATCACGGAAAAGAGGGTTGATCCCTCCTTACTGCTGTCGTGTTAGGGTTGCAACCCCTAACTTGGACAGCCCTTGGGCCTATGATTAGGAACTCCTTACCTGGCTTCTTGTTGATCTCAACGCTGGAAAAGAAACTTGTTTTATGGTTGCTCGTGGTAGGATGGTGGGAAGGCCTCAATTCTTGCTCGGAAAGAGAGGGAGAATCCTTCTCTTGATGCTTGTGATGAAAAGGAGGCCGAAGCCCCTTTTTGAATTCAGAAAAGGGACAGCAACTCCCTTCTCTTCCTTGGTATGGATCAATGGAATAGCAAATCAAGAATGATAGAGATATGTAGATTCTAACGGAACCTAGACCTAGAGATCATCAAGGGAGACCTCCAAACCCTAGAGCTCATCAAGGAGAACTCCAAGCCTGTTTAACCTAAAATCAGTGCTTGCTTTTTTTTCTATTTCTTTACCCTTTAAATAGGGTTTCACGTCATAAGTGTTTTAGAGCTAAAAATGACAATTCTGCCCCTACGTCCTTGCTCCTTACATACTTAATGAAAATTTATACTTAAAGCAATAAAAAATATGAAATATAAAACTAATGAAATCAGTGAGTCATTGTTTCCTCCTTTGAGTGACTTGGTGTGCTATTGAGTCAACAATATCTGCCTCCCCTTGGAGAAAGAGCTTGTCCTCAAGCTCGAAAGCTGGGTATACCTGTCTGAAGATATCTAACCGCTCCAGGTAGCTGCTTCCAGTTTTGTAGCTGTCCACTGGACTAGAATCTCCCACTGGTCATTGACCAAATGGGCGTGTAACACTGTGGATGGTGTAAGGATGACATGTCCCTCGGCCACTGGAGGAAAGAAACGAGTGGATGTATGCAATGTCCCCGTATACGGTTTCAGGAGGTAGACATGAAATACATCATGTAACTTGACTGTGGCTGGCAGTTGTAGTTGATAGGCCATCGGCCCCATGAGTCGAATAATGGGGAAATGGCCAAAATACTTGGGGGAGAGTTTATGGCGCAATGGACTGCTGTTGGTACGGTTGTAGGCGTAACCAAACATAGTCCCCTACCTCATCTAAGACATCACGGTGTCCCTTGTCGTGGACATCTTTCATGTGAACCTAAGCTCTTCGTGGGCATTCTGCAATTGTCTGTTACACCTAGTCTCGATCCATAAGTGTCTGATCAATAGCATCCACGCAGGTAGACCCTGCAGTATAAGACAGAAGGCGAGGGGGATCTTTGCCATGAAGAACCCTGAAAGGAGAGGATTGCAAGGCGGAGTGGAACGAAGTATTGTAATAGTATTCAGCCCACGGTAGCCATTGAACCCATTGCTTCGGATGATCTCCAACCAAGCGTCATAGATACATTTCAACGGTGCAATTAATCACCTCGCTTTGGCCATCTGTCTGAGGATGATATGTGGATGAGAATTTCAATTTCATGCAGCTCAGACGAAAAAGTTCCTGCCAGAAAGTGCTGGTGAATACCACGTCCCGATCACTGACAATAGATTCTGGAATGTCATGTAATCGTACAATATGCTCAATGAAAGTTTGTGCTACCCTTGATATTGTATATGGATGAGGCAAAGGAATAAAGTGTGCATACTTAGAGAACCGATCGACCACAACAAATAGTACTAATTTACCGACGGACTGTGGAACCCATACCTGTGTAGGGAGGGCGAGAGGTTGTAGAAGACCTGCTGAACTTAAGTGGTCGGCTTTGTTGTGTTGACATACCTGACATGCTGAGACATATGTCACAATGGAAGTCTTCATGGCTTGCCAATAAAAATCTGCGCAAATACGTTGCAAAGTTTTCTGAATACTTTCATGTGTGTTGTCATGGTATGCGGAAAGAATGGCGGAAATCAACTCGAAAGTGTGGGGAAGATAAACTCGCTTTTTGTAGCAAATAAGTGAATCCTGGGTGGACCACTTAGACTCCATTGTCCCCTCTGAAATTTTACTATGGAGCTCCTGTAGTTCTAGAAGAGAGGCATGGGCTTCTCTCACCAAGTCTAGGATGAGGAAATGAGGCTGGTTGATCGCACTATGAGCTGTTGGTTGTCAAAACGTCGTGACAAGGCATCCGCTACCTTGTTTAGTCTTCTGGAACGGTAGTCCACCGAAAAGTCAAATCCCTTCAACTTACTGATCCCATGCTGTTGTGGCGAAGTCATGAGATGTTGTTCCAGTAAGAATTTCAGGCTATAGTGATTAGTACGGGTGAGAAATGCATGGCCCCATACGTAAGGGCGCCAGTGTTGGACCGCCTTGGCCAACCCTATTAATTCCCGTTCATATGCTACCAATTTCTAATGACGAACTGCCAACTGTCGGTTGAAATAAGCAATCAGATGGACTGCTGCTGTAAGACAGCCTCAATGCCCCCACCAGATGCGTCGCATTCAACCACAAATAAGTCTTCAAAATTGAGAAGTTGTAAAATAGGGGTGGAGCCTAGGGCTGTTTTGAGTGCCTCAAATGACTATGTAGCCTCCTCATTCCGGTGAAAGGAATTCTTCTTGAGGAAACTGACAAAGGTGCTGCCAACGGGCTGTAATTTTGAATGAATTTATGGTAGTATCCCACGAGACCCACAAATCCCCATAAAGCTAAGCAAGACTGAGGTTGTGGCCAATCATTAATTACCCGAATCTTCTAGGGATCAACCGTGACTCTCTCATGTGATATAATATGACCAAGATAAGTGACATGTGAAGCTACAAAAGAGCATTTGGATTTCTTCAAATAGAGCTGATGTGCTCGTAATAATTCAAAAACAATCCGTAAATGCTCTAAATGCACTTCTCCGGACTTGCTATATATGAGTATATCATCGAAAAAAACAAGTACGAATTTTTTAATATAGTGGCTAAATACCTCATTCATCAGTGCTTGAAAAGTGGAGGGTGCATTTAATAAGCCGAATGGCATGACCACAAATTCAAAATGACTGTGATGTGTGCGAAAGGATGTCTTCTCAATGTCAGAGGGGTGCATACGAACCTGATGATATCCATAGTGTAAGTTCAGTTCAGTAAAGACCTACGACACATGTAATTCATCCAAGAGCTCCTCCATTACCAGAATAGCAAACTTATCCTTCACTTTTTTAGCATTCAACTCCCGATAATCTATACAAAATCTCCATGTGCCATCATGTTTCTTCACGAGCAATATGGATGAAGAGAACGGGGACTGGCTGCTACGAATAAGGCCCTGTTGTAACATAGTCAGGCATTGTCGCTCGATTTCATCTTTCTGTAGATGTGGATACCGGTACGGGAAAACTACCACCACATCAGAACCTGGTTTTTAACAGATCCTATGATCACAGTGCTTCAAGGGAGGCAAATCAGAAGGCTCATGGAAGAGGTCAGAGAACTCGTTGATAAGATTTTCAATAGAGCTGTCCGGATGGTCCTATGTGTGCATGGTATGAAGGTGATGGGGTTGTCCACTTGACCGCCCTATAAGAGCACTTGACTACCGGGCAAGACAAAGCTCATCGTTAACGCAGAGAAGTCCCACAGAATGGGTCCCAATGTTTGCAACCATTTAATGCCTAACACCATATCAAAGTCGGCCAGAGGTATGACAAAAAATTCTGCATGAAATAAAGTTGTACAAATGGAAAAATCTACCGCTTTGTTGATCCCGTAGCTAGGGACTTTCTCCCCATTGGCCACCGAAACCATGGTTGTAGGATGTGGAAGGATTTGTAACTGAAGATGTTGAGCAGCTGTTAAGCAAAGAAAATTGTGGGTACTACCTGAATCCACTAGTCCCTCAAGTTCATGGTCGAGTACGTGAGCTCTGACCTGCATAATTTTGGCACATTTCTGCCCCGTAATAGCATGCAAAGAGATTGCAAGCGATTCCTCCTCACTTATATCATCAGTATCCTCTGTGTCCTCTCTTTCCTTGACTTCGAGCCAAAACAATCGTTTACATTGGTGACCTGCCCGGTACTGTTCATCACAGTTGTAGCACAAATTTTTGGATCTCCGTTCCGCCATCTCCGCACTTGTTAATTTTTTTTATATACTAAGGAGAAGGATTACTAGAGCGCGTGTCAGCTGCCAGAGTAGTAATCGGATTGTGTCTGGGAGAAGGTAATGCTGGAGGTGTCACCTGAGACAGAATTTTGGCGCCCTTGCCAAGTGGAGGAAGTATTCCTTTCCCCTTGCCACACCAACTTACGTTGCTGAAGTCGTTGTCATTGTTCCATTGCCCAAGCTAAATTCATATCCCGAGCCAAGTCTGAAGGGAAATCAAGTTCCACCTATATCCTCAAAGATTCATTGAGGCCTGCTATAAATAAGGGGACCTGCTGGTCGACGCTAACAAACCGGCCTATGCAAGCCAATTTTTCTCGGAACTGTTTTTTATACAGTTCAGGTGATTCTTCCTCACTTATATTATAAGTATCCTCTGTGTCCTCTCTTTCCTCGACTTCGAGCCAAAACAACTGTTTACATTGGTGACCTGCCCGGTACTGTTCATCACAGTTGTCGCACAAATTTTTGGATCTCCGTTCTGCCGTCTCCACACTTGTTAATTTTTTTATATACTGAGGAAGAGGATTACTAGAGCACGTGTTGACTGCCAGAGTAGTAATTGAATTGTGTCTGGGAGAGGGTAATGCTGGAGGTGTCACCTGAGATGAAGAATTTTGGCGCCCTTGCCAAGTGGAGGAAGTATTCCTTTCCCCTTGCCACACCGACTTACGTTGTTGAAGCCGTTGTCATTGTTCCATTGCCCAAGCTAAATTCATTGCCCGAGCCAAGTCTGAAGGGAAATGAAGTTCCACCTCTATCCTTAGAGATTCATTGAGGCCTGCTGTAAATAAGGGGACCTGCTGGTCGACTCTAACCAACTGGCCTGTGCGAGCCAATTTTTCTTGGAACTGTTTTTTATACAGTTCAACATACCCGATTTGTCTCAATAGTACTAAATCTCCCAAGGGGTAGCTGTGGGGCGGGAGGGCCAAATCTAAGTGTGCATAATTCTTTAAATTCACCCCAATCCAGCACCACTCTCTCTAGTTCCACCTGGTGAAACCATAGTTGTGCCTCGTCTAACATATGGCTGGAGGCAAGTGCCACCTAATCAAACTCAGCAGTCCCTTGATTTAAAAAGAAAAAATTCTCTCATCTATGCAACGAAATTAAGGGATCAACTGACCCATTAAAGGTAGGAAAATCTAATTTTGCGTACCTTGGTATTGTACCTCCACTCTGTGGTGCCTGGACAACAGTGCCCCCAGCCAACTGCTCCCCTCTTCAGTTATGCGAGTGAGTCACCTCCCTTGCCTCTGCACTAGTCTGTCTCTCTGCCAATACACTAGACAACAAGCTAGTTAACCGATTGAGTTCCAATTCCATCCCAGAAATTTTTCCCAATTGTGGTTATGCTGCAGCGAGGGTATCTTCTATCTTGTTCACCCTGATTTGAAGTTCTTCAATGTTGGATGTATCCCCCATGTTACGGTCCCTAGTCATAGATCGAGTAACACGGTGTGGGACTTTAGACTCCAGCACTGTAAGTGAGTGACTGCTCTCGGCAAGGTCAGGTAAGGGAGACCTTTTCTTGGTCTGGTCTCGGTCAAGAGGAAAACAACCTCTTTTGTGTGGTTAGAATGCCGCTCGGTAGGGCCAGGAGACCCTATGCTGTTGTAACTCGAATTGTAAAGGGAAAGGATTCCCTTTTCTTGATCACGGAAAAGAGGGTTTAATCCCTCCTTACTGCTGCTCGTGTTAGGGTTGCAACCCCTAACTTGGACAACCCTTGGGCCTACGGTTAGGAACTCCTTACCTGACTTCTTGTTGATCTCAACACTAGAAAAGAAACTTGTTTTATGGTTGCTCATGGTAGGAGGTGGGAAGGCCTCAATTTTTGGTCGGCAAGAGAGGGAGAATCCTTCTCTTGATGCTTGTGAAGAAAAGGAGGCTAGATCCTCTGTTTGAATTCAGAAAAGGGACAGCAACTCCCTTCTCTTCCTCAATATGGATAAATGGAATAGCAAATCAAGAATGGTAGAGATATGCAGATTCTAAGGGAACCTAGACCTAGAGATCATCAAGGTAGACCTCCAAACCCTAGAGCTCATCAAGGAGAACTCCAAGCCTGTTTAACAAAAAATCAATGCTTGCCTTTTCTCTATTTCTTTATCCTTTAAATAGGGTTTGACGTCATAAGTGTTTTAGGGCTAATTCTGACCCTACATCCTTGTTCCTTACATAATTACTAAAAAATTATACATAAAACAATAAAAAATATGAAATATAAAACTAATGAAATCAGTGAGTCATTGTCTCCTCCTTTGAGTGACTCGGTGTGCTATTGAGTCCACAACATCTGCCTCCCCTTGGAGAAAGAGCTTGTCCTCAAGCTTGTAAGCTGGGTATTCCTGTCTGACGATCTCTAACCACTCCCAGGTAGCAGTTTCCGGTTCTGTAGCTGTCCACTAGACTAGAATCTCCCACTGGTCATTGACCAAATGGGCACGTAACACCATGGATGGTGTAAGGATAACATGTCCCTCGGCCACTGGAGGAAGGAACACTTACACACTTGGGTGCCTTTTCATACAATTCAATGGGTTGCATGATTACTTTAGCTTGGGAAGGATACTTTCCTATCTTTCATTTTAGTTTTATCTATCAATCAATTAGATTATTTTATGAGAATTATGTTAGTAAAATAATGGTAGTTCTTTTAGATTTAGTAGTTGTTTGAGTTTTATTGTGCATTTGGAGTTTTTCTTACAAAAAAAATTAAAATGCACTTTGAGCTTTATAATTTTCTATATTCAATTAAATGCTTTTGAACATCTTTTTTTGATTTTCTGTAAGAATGAGGTATTATAGTGTCATCACAAAGTTGTAGATTATTAGAAAACCATAGTACTAGGTCATATAGGATGCATAATTTTTCTATTTCTTGAGTGAAAACTCTTTTGGTGGAATGTTAGATATCTTTATGATTTGTATTCTTAAATTATACATTACATATAAATGATATTATGTTTATACATTAGAGAAGACTTTGTGGCCAAATGATAAGGCACCAGACAATTAGAGATCTAGGTTAAAGCCCTGATTGAGTCATAATGATAAGTAGCCATCTTGAGTCCTTTGAGCTTATTTTTAGTGGCTTGTTTCTTCAATCTTTTAAGGCGCCCAATACAAAGTTGTGTTTGGATTTAATTTACTTATGAAATATTGAAGGCCTCCCAAGTTTTGCTCTATTTATGCACTATCCCTCCTACCTTTTCTCCATTCTTTTATTCACGATGAATTTCATTTACTATTTCAAAAAAAAAAAAAACTCCTAGGAGCTCATGAGTCATAATAGGAGGAAAACATCTTCGTGGTTGTTTTGGGTCTTCAATTCATATTCATTGATTCCATAGTTGTGTACAAGTTTAGTTTGGGTGTTAGGTAACTAAAAGAGATACAAAAGCATCTTTGAGAAGATAGAAGACAAGGCTGATTTGAAGAGGCAAAATTGATGTCCTAAGCTCCTCTACATGAAAGACTAAAAACTATAACAAGAGAACCTGCATCTACTAACATTTGTCTATCAAAGGATTACTAGAATTGTATTTTCATGAATTTCATCCTTTTAGTGGGTTCATATTTTGCTAAAAATTACTTATTTACTACCAAAATATTTTAGGAAAAGTTCAATAGAATCTTAATAATTCTAGTTGGTAAATTAAGATTAGCCAATGAAACTAAAGAGACATTGATCACCATATGAAAAAAATCATCAAGGAATATTTCTCTCACACTATAGAGGCTGGAATTAACTCAAAACTATTCCACTAAACTTAAATGTGGCAACCACCTTTGTTTAATACACATCGATCAAAGTTATTATCTACACTAACACTTTATAGTTGAATTCAATGGCACTGACCGTATTTTTTAAAGGTTAAAATATAAGTAAAATACTGACTAATAATTTACCAAGCTAATCATAATGCAAAAGAAGATGGCAATGACCATACTAAGATCAACAAAGAAGATGGAAACAACCACACCCATATGATGTTGCTTATTAAACAAAACTTTTTGGATATTTGGTTGAGGTAGATCCTAAAAAATATGATGGAAAATAACTTCAAGTGTCCCAAGATGACACAAGTCATGAAGAGGGTTTTAATTATCCTAAAGTGCAAGAGTAGTGAGTTCCATAATGCAAAATTTATGAAGCTGTTGAAAGTGACTCTGCTAGAATTTGAACCTAGATTCTCCACTAATAGTGGTGTTTACCATTAGGCAAAGGAGTCTTTTATCTCCATCCTTCTTCCAAACACGGGGAGCTATACTAGTCTTAAAAGTGAGCAATGACTCAAGATATTATGGTAGTCATTCTATATTTATTTGATATGGTCTTGTACTTTGTCAACACAAAGTATGACCAATGACAAGAAGCAAATATGTGCAATAACCAATGAACTAATAATGCATTGCAAGAAAATTAATAGTTCTTCCTTTTTTGAAGTCATTGACATTATCCTCATACAAGAACACAATACAAAAAATAAAAAGCAAAAAATATAGTTATATCCAAAACTTAAATTGGAGAAAGGTCCACCAAATTGCTCATTTTACAGTCTGGTATATAAAAAAACATTGTCTCTAAAGCCAAGGGATCACACAATAATAAATATTTTGGTGAGGATGTAAGCCACTCATACTTGGTTATTACAAAGTTTGGCTATAGTTGTCTAGTCTAAAGGGATGGTAGCAACTGTACAACAATGTCATCATCGAGATTAATGGAACATGTTGCGGTCATGCACTTGTAACAATAGCAATTAGTTTGTTGTGATAAAATCATTCTTGGAATAATCAAAGTCTCCATGAGTGGAATGAATTTTTTTGTAGCACAACACATTTACTAAGAAAACTTGAGCTGACTCCATAGAGTCAAAAGATAGATAAACATTACACTAATTTATATGAGTTTACACATGGCTGCCATCTGAAAAAGTTGTTCATTCATTTAGTTTCCCACTCAAAAGAGAGGAAAAAAGCAAACAGAGGCCAAATGCTCCATTCTTCAAAGTTAATCATTGTCCACTTCACTCTAAAAAAGCAACACCCATTGTCCCACTATTGCAGAAGATCTGTCAAAGCTGCAACCATAGAGCATACTAGTCATGCCGAAGAATAGAGGTTACTAATCATGAAATGTCTCTGAGCTTTGAATTTACCCCTTGAAAAATAGGGCCATAGGATGTGAAAGAGAAGCTATTAGATACAAAAAAAAAAAAAAAAATACTCGAACTTCTTTAAAAATGTAAAAAATATTACAAGAACACTAAAGAACACACTGAAAGAGAAGAGAGGAGAGCACTTACAAACATTACTTCTCTCTAACTACTCTTTCTAACTCTTACTAACTTCCACATCTAGCACACCATATGAGGCTTTGTTTATAGTAGTTGGAGACCAACCAATTTACATCACAACTGTACATCAATTATTGGAGATATTTTCATCCTTGGGCCAATAGTGACAGGCTTGAAGCTACATAGTGACCCTTGCTCTTCAATAGTGCTTCATAAAATAGTGGTAGGCGAGGGGCTTTAATAGTTTGGGACTTTGGACATGAATGGTGACGGTCAATACATTGAACAGTGCTTTCTCCTTTTAATGCTCCTTCCAGGAGTTCTTTAGCATCAATCCTTTCTAATTCTTCAATCCAGCATGGTGTTTTCTGGATAAAAGCCATTGCGCTATCTGTTGGGACTTGCTGGATGGTTAGATAGAGTCATTGTGATGTCTGTTGGCACAGGCTGGATAGAACCCCAAATTGTTCTTTCCATGTGAAGTATGTGCCAGTAAGAATGCTTTCAGGAAGAGACTTGACGTCTACTTGGTTGAGTCAACACATTAAGGTAAAAGAATTCCTTGTAGAGCCTTGAGTACCTTCTTGTGAGGTATGAGGTAATGTACCGTTTCGGGATCTATGATTTGAGTTGGTGGACGATTCTATGCCCATCTTTATGGAGTAGCGCAGAACTTGAAAGGTGATCAGGACATAATTGACACGTATTTCATTGATCATTGGTTGAAATCACTTGAGCATTTTGGCCAAATTGCAATTACTAGGATCTATTGTGTCATGGGGCCCATAAATCCATTTGTGAAGATAGTATTAGAGGTCATGCGTTATGGAATATGAAAGATTTATTGTATCTTTTGATGGAAGATGGGTTCAAGGCCACATGACTAAGGAATGCCCACATGTCCAAGTATGTTAGAAGATGTGCTCAAGCCCACAAACCAAAGAGAATGCCCATAGGCCCACAAGTAATGGCACGATAGTAAATAAAAAGTCATCTCAAAAGATGACATTAATGCAATTATTTTAAGTTTTATGGGTATTATTATAATATTGTAATCTTATTCATCTATAAATTGAGCCTCAAAGGGAGGGTTAGGACACAAGTCCATAACTTGTTTCTTCCTCCTATTTTCTCCCAACATATTTTCACTCTTTTTCTCCATTAGCTAAATCCATGGATTCCTAAAAATCAACATGGTATTAGAGCCTTGATTTTCAAGATTCTTAGCCATGGTTTTTAGAATTCCAAATTTTTTTATATTCCACAAGTGCCTATGCGTCGTCTCCTTATGTTTTTTGGATTCTCAGTTTTTTTTCTCTTTAGATTATCCACTCTAGTCCAAGTTGACCCAAAATAGTTAAGGAACATCGAGGGTGACTGGGTCCTACCATATATTTGTTTTCCCTTGCATTCTCCACCAACTTTACAATTGTTGAATTTAGGACCCCATGCTTGAAACCTTGAGCAAGGTGAGAGAGGGAGAAGAGAAGGGAGAGAAGAGAAAAAGAGACTTTAGGCTAGAGAGAGATTCTTCCACGAATTGAGAAGAGGAGAGCTTGATTGAATCCTTCAACCAAGACCCCTATTTATACTATTTCCATTACATATTTAGGGAAACTCCTCAATCGATTAGGATCCCTAATATCCCTATTTACATCAATCATGATTAACTAAATTATATAAATCAAGGGAAGATAAATCAATTAAATTAATCAAAGAAGATTTTCAACTCATGTGATGAGGGAATTCCACCTTGTGTGATAACTCATCATGCCACCTCATGTGGTGGCTCATCATATCAGCACGTGTGGTCATGGTGGGTTTGGTCCCAACGTGTAACAATCCTCCTCAAGCTGGAGGTGAAAAAACATCGTAAATGCCCAGCTTGTTGCAAATGGTAGACAAGATTTTATGAGTGACTAGTTTGGTGAGAATGTCTGTAACTTGCCCTTGTGAGGACATATGTTTGAAAGTTAATATGCCAGCTTGGAATTTCTTTCGTATAAAATGGAAATCTACCTCAATGTGTTTTGCTCTCGCATAGAAAACAAGATTTGAGGTGATATGTATCGCCGCCTGATTATCGCAATGTAGATCCATAGGAGTTTCTTTATCAAATCCCAGTTCAGTGAGAATGGATCTGATCGATAGAAGCTCAATAATTGTGTGTGCCATGGCCCAATATTCTACTTCCACACTGGACCTTGCAATTACATTCTGTTTCTTGCTTATCCATGTAACCAAGTTCCCTCCAACCATTGTACAATATCCAGAAAAAGATTTTTTGTCATTCGGGGATCCGGCCCAATCTGCATCTGAGAACCCTTTTATGTTGAAGTGATCATGGTTCTTATAGAGAAGCCCTCTTCCTGGAGCTCCTTTCAAATATTTCAATATTCTTTCTAGGGTTTTCCAATGAGTAAGTTGTGGTTTGTGCATGTATTGACTCACCACACTTACTGCATATGATATATGTGTCCTCGTTACACAGAGATAAATGAGTTTTCCGACAAGTCTTTGATATTTTTTATATCCACATCTTCTCCAATGCCTACAAATAATTTTGTATTTTAATCCATAGGAGTTTCTACTGGTATACAATCGATCATTCAAGTCCCCTCCAGTAGATCAAGGACATATTTCCTTTGAGATAGTATAATCCAATGTTTGGACTATAGTACTTTAATACCCAAAAAATATTTAAGTAGTCCAAGATCTTTTGTCTTGCATTTTTCCCGTATCTTTTCCTTGGTTTCCTGAATGTCCTCGAAATCACTGCCGGTTAAGACAATATCATCAATATATACGACCAAAATCACTTTTCATTTAGGTGTGTCTTTAAGAAACACGAAGTGATCTACGAAACATCTGTGAAATTCGGCTTGTATTAGTGCTTGGCTAAATTTATCAAACCATGCACGAGGAGACTGTTTCAGACCATAAAGGGATTTCTTCAATCAACATATCGACTCTCCCTCAACCACAAATCTAGGTGGTTGTCGCATATCAATTTCATCCTTTATATCCACATTGAGGAAAGCATTTTTCACATCAAGCTAATAGACTGGCTAGGAAGAATTAGTAGCAAGAGATAATAAAATATGTACCAAGTTCATTTTGGCCACCAGATAGGATGTTTCCTCATAATCGATCCCATAACACTGCGTACAGCCATTGGCAATGAGGCGGTCCTTAAGGCGAGCAACTGACCCATCCGGATTGTATTTAACTGTATTGATTCACTTACAGCCGATAGGTTTTTTTCCTAATGGAAGAGGAACTACAGCCCATGTCTGATTCTCATTGAGTGCCTGCATTTCTTCTTCCATTGCCATCTTCCACCCTGGATGTTTCAGAGCCTCCTGATAGGACTGTGGTACAAAGATGGAGGAGATAGATGCAAGAAATTGACAACATGAAGAGGATAACCGATGGTGAGACACAAAATTGGATATGGGGAGAAAAGTAGAGGGCCTAGTGCAAGTTCTCATTTCTTTTCCTAAGGCAATGGGTCGAGTATCATATTGTGGTCCTAAAGGAACAGGAGAAGATGAACTTACCTCAATGGGATCCACAAACTCCACAGGTGTGCTATCATCCAATGCTTTAGCGGGTTGAACAATTTCTATAGCTCGAAGCACAACCGGTCGAGGAGAGGCTGGTACAGAAGAGAGACCTGGAGGGGCATTGTCAAAGTAGTATAAAAAGTCATAAAAAAAGTTACATCCTTGGAAACAAATAACCTTTGGAGAGTGAGATTGTAACAAATATAGCCATTTTACGTATGAGAGTATCCTAAGAAGGTACACTTGACAGATTTTGGATTAAGTTTACTATGTGTGGAGAGGTAATATGAACAAAGCATGTACAACCAAACACTTTTAAGAGAAGTAAAAAAGGATCATCGTGTGGAAACAATAAGGAATATGAGGATTTATGATCGAGAACAGAAGAGGGTAGCCTATTTATAAGAAAGCATGAAGTGAGGATGACATGCGGCCAATAAAAGTATGGTATTTTTATGGTATATAATAAGGTGTGAGTTACCTCAAGAAGGTGACGATTCTTCCATTCTGCTACACCATTCTGTTGGGGGGGTGTAGGCACAAGATGTTTGATGGATAATGTCATTCTCTTGACAAAAATAGTCAAGATCATTGGAAGTATATTTTTTGGAATTATCATACCTAAGTACTTTGATTTTCTAACCAAATTGAGTGTCAACCATAGTATGAAAGGATTTAAAAATGGATGGTATTTCAGATTGCTCTTTAAAGAGAAATAGTCATGTGGTATGAGTAAAATCATTAATAAAGGTATTAAAGTACTTGACTCAGGAAATGTTTGAGACGCTCAAGGGTCTTCATACATCTGTGTGAATCAATGAAAAAGAGAGACACTTTTGAATTCTAAACGAGGTGAATATGTTGTCCTCTAGTGTTTGCTAGGTTTTCACACTTCACAATTTAAATTTGACCTATCCGTAAAGGTATGAAAAAGAAGATAAAGAGATTGTGCGGTTGGATGTCCCAACTGATTGTGCCATAGACTTGTCACAGTGTCCTTGGTTGAGATAGCATTTATTTGAGTCACGTCCAGGTAGTATAGCCCCCCTTATTCACGACCTCTACCAATCACTTGCTTCGTTGTAAGATCCTGAAACACACAAGAAGTAGGTGAGAAGGTAATTGAGCAATTGAAATGTTGTGTTAGCTAACTAACAGATAAAAGATTCAAGGGAAAGGTAGGAACAAAAAGAATATCCGTGAGTGGAAGTGATGGTGTAATAAAGGTGGATCCTTTCCCGCGAACTTTAGTTTGGGAGCCGTCAATTATGGTAACAAATTTATTCGAGAGACAAGGAGAAACTGAGTGGAGTAGATTTTTGTTACCTGTGAGATTCTCGGAGGCCCTTGAGTCAATTATCAGGAATGAAGAGGAGGAAGTGACAGAGAGCATACTTGAAGCGGTGGTGGCAGCAGTAGTTGAGGAGGAACTTGGAGGAGAGACCATCAGAGTTTTTATTTTATGGAATAAGTCATACTCATCATCAATAAGGGTTTTCTTTTCTGTTGGTGGGGTAGACTGGTCCTCCATTGTATCACTTATTAAGGCTTGATTAGCCTTAACCTATTCCGGCATGCCATGAATTTTCCAACACTGATCTATTGTGTGGTCATATTTCACACAATGGATGCAGTCCATGCCTATGTTCTAAAGAAACCATTCCTTCCACCTCTTTCTTGTCCTCCTCAATAATTTCTTCCACGGCCAAGGCCTCAATCAGTTGATGTTCCCCTATGCCTGGAGTACATAGCGGATGACACTTCAGTAGGAGAAGGGGAAGAAGAATCTGGAATACAGGATAATGTGACACATACATCATCAAAGGTGGGAATAACAAAGATGCAAAGGAGTTAACTTTTAGCAACCTCGATATATGGCTTAATATTTGTTAGGCAAATGGCAATGGCTAAGGCTTCCTTTTGTTTGTCTTGGACAAAGACATTGGTGGAAGTAGACTGAACTAGCTTCTATTCTTGAAGAAGGCCTCTAAAATAAGCCAAATATTCATGGACATTTTCTCTTTGTTTAGTGTTGAAAATTCTTTGGAGAATATCATATGGCATGTGTAAGTTGTCGGAGCAAGAGTACAACTTAGCACATGTCTCCCATATTTGCTTGGCGATGTCAAGATGAACGACATTGTTGTAGACAGATTCTTCCATGTTGTTGATGAGCCAACTAATTACCAAAGTGTCATTTTTTAACCACTTAGCATAAGCAATATCTTCTTCATCAATGGGTGGCCCAAGTTTAGTGAGGTGACCAAGTACGTCCCTTGTTATAAGGAACCGTCGAACTGATGTGGACCAGCTCAAGAAATTTGATATCCCTCGTAAGGATATGGTAGTAATCTTGAGAATATCATTCTTGCTACCCATGTATTCTTTCAGCCATAAGAGGCAATTCAAGGGTAATAATATACTCAAATTTGAAGTGGTCTAAGTAAGTGGCTTGGAGATTCAAGTGCAGCCAAGATTTGCTCGAGTAGATGGGAGGAGAACCCAAGTTTATCAAGCCTTTAGGTAAGGAGGGAACCCTCTTAGGCCAGTAAACTTACTAGCCAAAAATTTCTATAATCAATTCTCTAGTCTTCCTTGTAGAAAATAGCAAAAATTAATCAATAAGCATGAGATCAAGTAAGGTGAGATGGCAATTCTGAATTAGATCTTTCTAAGATCATTCCAAAAATATATTTGACTTCAGCCTGAAATAAACCAGTCTAGATTCAATTCCTCATGAATTAGGCAAGATATGATTGACTGAAAATCAAACAAATCAGGCCTAATCAAGAAGATATTGATTGAATGTGAGATCTCAAAAAAACAACAATCTCTCTTCAAATAGATTGGCACCAACTAGACTTTCCAAAGGACCATTTCCTTACTTATTTTGTGCTCGCTTCCTTTTATGTAAAACACAATATTCCATTCTTGATTTTTCAAGAACAAATAGCCAACTCGTGGCTCTCAAAATATCACAAAATCGAGTAGAGTTCTTCAAACAACTAGGTTAGTGGAGAAGCTTAGTATAGAAGCTAAGTAATTAAATTTCTGAAATCCAATGGGTAAAAAAACACTCATAATAGGCACAAGAAAAATCCCTTTCAAGTCCACTTAAGATCTATCATGTCTTGGAGCATTCAAAGGGGTTGACTAATGTTAATGTGGTTGATTCTTTTGGACTTTAAGAGCTCAACTTTTCTACTAAAGGGTTTGACTCCTTTTTAAACAACTCACTAGTTTTTGTGGTTGACTCCTTCTGTCTTCAATTCTTCATCCCTCCTAGGGGGTTAACTCTAGTAGTGAGAGACTCTTTTGGTCTAGATTACATAATTGTCTTCTTTTCAATAAAAAATACACTTGTATGTCATGGTTAATTATCGTGGTTGGTTATCATCAAAGTTAGGGCACTTAAAAGGATTTTGAGACCGTGCTCCAATGAGAATTAAAGGAAAACATATAACATACATGTAGGAATGGGATCAAATCTCCTTCCTCTTCAGTTTTAAAATGATTATAACATGAAATTTTAAATTTATTTGATATTTTTTTAGTTGAGTACATAGTTTATATGACTTTGGGATAGTTTGCATCAACAAAGAAAATAAAAATAAAAATTATTTTATTTTTAACCAAATTTTCATAAAAACATTTTTTTGCTAGAAGTAGAAACTCTCTTTGAACAAGTGATTATAACAAAAACAATTAGAAAAATTGTCTTTGATTTTTGGTCTTTTAACCAAAAATTAATTTATAGTAACTATAATAGGTTTTAATACACACATAAGTCATTCTTTTGATAAAATAAAAAAAAGAGTAAAAAATCATGAAATCCCAATCACATACTCAAGAAAGTATCTTTTTGAAACATAAAATTATGGGTGCAATATAGTTATTCGGAACATGTTAACTATGGGGTCTCAATTTTAGCTAGTTAACTAATAACTAAGTTATTTGGATAAGAAGATATTAATATTTTTTGTTATTTTAATATTGATAAATGAATGTGGGATAGTTTTGCATGTCAAGTTAAGTCAATAGACGACATGTCTAGTTTCTTGTTAATTTAGACTCAACAGATGAAATTTACTTCGATTTGAGTTGAATTGAGTAAGGCTTATTCTAGTTGTCATTCATATTGTCGCGTATCATACCTTTGAGTTAAAAGGGTATTATTTACCCTTTTATACTAATAACTTGGCATATGGGTAATTTTTAGATTTCAAAGGCCATAGATAAAATAGTAATAAAGATATAAAAAACTATAATTTATTATAAGAATATAAAAATTAAAATTAAAAATTATTTTAAATCGAATTCTTTAAATTTCAGTAATTAAACATAAATAGAAAGACTATTTTCTTAGAAAGTCAGAAAATAAAAGCTAATAAAATAATAATAATAATAATAATAATAATAATAATAATAATAATAATAATAATGAAAAACACAGGGTGGGGGATGAGGAGACACCTTTTATGTGTTTCCCAAACACCAAAGGAGAAGTAAAAAAGGCTTGGGGAGAGAATTTTGATCCCATATAGATTGCAGACAAATGTGTGGCTTTAGTTGGTTTGGTCCAAAAGCTGATAGGCACGTAGAACCAAAGACACTGACGGTTATTCAGATGTAATGGACATTTCGGTTCTCTTTCCCTCCATTTAAATATCCTCCCTTAATTTGTACTTCGTTGTTTCCAACCTCTCCCTCTATTTCTCTTACCGTTCTATCCCCCTGGGCTTCATCTCCACATGACCAACTGATTTCGGAAGGCCAAGCCCGTCGTTGAGGTCTTCAGGTACGTGTTTCGAGTCTGTTCATCATTCTTGCTCATCTGCGTTCGAAGCTTCCTATTTCGTTTAAAGTACCGGCACGTTATTTCATGTGGGAGCTTCAGTTCCTTGTTTCTAGTTTTCTTAAACTACTTTTATTGTTACTGAATTCTAATCGATTTCTGTAACGTGATGGTAAAACGAGGGCCATTGTGTGGAATTTGATGTTCTTGTTCCAGACATGTGTTTAGATGGTTTTTCTACTCTTGTTGCTGCTGAGTCTAAAAAATTTATGATAAAATTGTTGTTTAAGGTGACTCGAAATGGCTGATGGATTTCAACTTGAACCTGGAGTTGAAAAACGCGATGAAATTGCTGGAATGTTTTATTTTATTTTATTTTATAGGAATGGTGTCTGCGGCATTGGATGAGGAAGCTTCTGCTTCTATCTCCTGCTTTTAACTTTAAAGAAGAAAAAGAACAGACTAGTCTGTCAGTTGTCCGTCGTTTTCTTATGATAAGAAATTACCCTATCTGCCTTCTGTATAGTGTATACTGAATTATTGGAATTAACCCCTTTGGTGATGTGTGTTTCTCTCCCGGTAGGAAACCGGAAGCCAGTCAGTGGTGGGGGGAAATGGCTGCCGTGAGTGAAGCTGAGCCCAGTAGTAGAGCACAGACTGGATCAGTTAAGGCAGCTGTAAACACGTATGGAGAAAAGTTTCTCAGAGGAACAGCAGAAACGAGTAAAGCACATGTGGAATTTCCTAAGGTATTTCCTTTTCTACCAAAACAATTGGTCAATTGAGATTTTCCAGTTCTCTTATTCTTCTTATTCTGTCCATTGTTGGTCTGTTTATCAAAATTTATCTTGACGAAGGCAAGAGAGCTACATCTGGCAAGAAGAGATATTGACCGGTTTGCTAGTAGCAGAAACTCAGCCCAAAGAGTAAAAGCACAGGCTGAAGCTGAACTCTTCAATGCTAGAAAAAAAATTAAAGGACTCTCACTACAAATTGAACAATCCAATGCCAACACAAAAGCAGAGAGGAGGGAGATTCGGGGACTAAAGAAAACAGAAAGACGTGAAGGAGAATGGGCACTGGTATCTGGCGAGCCAGACAGTCCCAAGTACCACCAAGTGATGAGGGAGCTTGAATTAGTGAAACAAGAGTTAAGTCAGCTGAAACTGGATATGGCCTCCGTTTTAGAATCAAAGCAGCAATACGAAAAGCAGACCTCCTCCTCGGTTTCTAGGATGAGGTCTTATTCAAACTCTATAGAAGCATTGAAGAAAGATATAGAAGATACCAATGAAGAGGAAGTGGTCGTTGAGCTTGCTAGAATGGAGGCTGTCCGAGAACTTAGTTCTATTGAAGCCCAAAGAGAAGCTGAGGCAGCTCAATTTTCTGAAAGTATGGAGCAAGCGCGCTCAAAAATTAATAATCTGGTTCAAGAAATTAACCATTCGAAGGAGCTGGAAAGGAACCTGGACATTATGAATTCAGACATTCAAGTGTTAGAGAATGAACTGAAATCAGTAAAGGTGATGATTCAAAATAATGGGCCTTCCTCCGAAGATTCTTTGAATCAGATCAACTCTTTGGAGGAGGAGATTAAGAAAAGAAAAGAGGAAGAATCTGCGAGTGCTGCAATGTTGGAATCTGTTATAACTGAATTAAAAGGAGCAAAAAAGGAATTGAACAGTATTAAGCAAGAAAGTTTCCAATTCATGACTTCCATGGATGTCATAAGAGGAGAGCTGAAACAAGTTGCTGCAGAAACAGCAAAGTATAAAAAACTGGAGGAGAAGTCGGATTCTAAGGTCCAAAACCTCAATTCTAAACTCCTCAGGGTAAAGTCAAGATTGGAAAGTGCCACATCTGCTGAAGAAAAGGCTAGATCAGTAGTTTCAAATCTTACAGCCACACTCCAGCAGTTAGAAACTGAAAAAGAGGCATCCAAGAAAGAAAAGGAGCTCATAAGCCAAGAAACTTCAAGTATTAGCCAAGAGATTCAAAAGACAGAGTCTGAAATTGAATTAGAAGAGGAGAGACTAAGAGCTGCAATGGAAGAGCTTGAAGCGGTGAAAAGATCAGAAGCAAGAGCTCTTCAGAGCTTGAGGGTTCTTAGTGAGAGAGCCGTCCAAGCCCGCACATCTTCCTATCTGATGAACTCCACAATAACAATATCGAATTTTGAGTACGAGTATTTAACTCGCCGAGCAGAGGGTGCTGAAGAGATTGCAGATAAAAAGGTGGCAGCTGCTCAGGCTTGGATTGAAGCACTAAAGGCCAGTGAAAAGGAGATCTCATTGAAGACTAAGATAGTTCAAAAGGAGATTAGACAGGTAAGAGAGGTGGAGGAACACGAGTTGTACAAGATGGAGAATGCACTAAAAGCAAAGAAAGTGGTTCAAAGTGAGTTAAACAATTGGAGACAACAAGAAAAACAAACTGAGGCAAATTTGCAGCCTGAGGTAGCTTCGAAAAGAACACCTAAAAACGAAAATGGAAGCCCGATGACCCCGAGAAGATCTAGGATGAGAAGACCGGCCTCCCCTGGACTAAGGCAGGTGGGACGAACATCCTCAATAACTCTAAGGAAGAAGAGGAGGGTGGTGCCGAATTTAGCCAGGTTTTTCATTGGTGACAAGGCTGGAAAACAGGCTTGACTTCTTCCATCGTGGTTCTTTTGTGTTTAGAACTCAGTTCATCGGTTTTAAGCTATCTCACTGAGTATGCTGCTCAGAGAGGAGGCTCAAATGAAGAGGTTTTTATACACAAGAGGCGAAGGTCTTATCTTAATGTTGGTCGAAATTGAACATTTGAGTGTGCTTTGGAAAGACCACAAACGAGGCCGTGCCTGGTTGAAAATATTATTCTGAGACTTACATTCATTCCACAGTGGTATATGAGAAGCCAAACTCTTACTTGAGCAACCCATCCAATAGCTATGCTTTGCCTTTGTACTGGCTCTGTCTTTTAATGGTCTTCAATAATATGCTTGCATTAAACTAACAAAAAGAGTTCAATAGCCCAAACAAAACCATTAGAAGTTGCAGCCTTAAGGTACATATTTTCAGTCCCAGCTCTAGCTAATGTTCGAAATAAATGGTTTAAATCACCATTGAAGTACATTAAAGCAAAGTTTATATATGGACTTTAGGTCCATATGTGTAAGAAAACACCAGTTGGATTGGATGGAAAACTGCAAAGGAATTATTATTTTAAACAATATTAAAATTTAATAATAAATAATATTAATCATTTGTGTGAAATATTTAAGAAAATAATTAAATTTAAAATTAAATAATATATTATTATTTATATAAATTTAAATGAATGTGTAAATTTAATAGAATGATATAAATTTTAACCTTAATTTTAGATTAATTTATTTAAATTAATGCATCTAATAATGTCCTTATATTTATTTTAAATTTAAATTATTAAATAAATATTAGCATAATAATACATTTGTGTTATTATAAATAGTTATAAAATATTTTTTATATTAAAAAATTATGTATAAATATAAAAAAAATTAACTCAAAAACCTTATGAAAATATTATAAAAATACAAAATAATGAACATAGTACACTAAATAGACTCTATAATTCAAAATAATAGTGCAGTAATCAGTATAACAAATATATAATTAAAATTGTGTATAGAATTAAAATAAGATAATAAAAATATTTTATTACAAATCGGAGGAAACATAAATAACATTGATTGACCATGGAGGGAGGAGGAAGGCCCCACCTACCCTCTTCAGTATCAAATGAGGTGTTCTAGCCTCATCTCTTCCCATGTCTAGGACGAGAGAGGATAAGAAGTTGCCAATCATTTTATTTTTTAAGATATAATATGCAACAGAGGTTTCAAAGAATAATTTTTCGATATGTATTCTTCTCCCAAACAAAAGTATTTAATGATACAATTACACCTTAAAGATAGATCCAAATCAAATCATAAAATCAAGGAACAAATCGTTTAGATCCTAAAATTATGGTATTTACATCTCATTTCAACACTCCCCCTCAAGTTGGTGCATAGATGTCGATCATGCCCAACTTGTCAATTATACCATGAGATACCTTCCCTGATACTCCATTCGTGAGCATATCAGCCAGCTGACTCTTAGATGGAATAAAAAGAAATTGTATAATCTTTGCATCGAGGTTTTCCTTGATGAAATGACGATCAACTTCAACATGTTTAGTACGATCATGTTGAACAGGATTTTATAAAATTTCGATGACTGCCTTATTATCACAGTGGAGATTCATATGTTCAGCATATCCAATCCCTAAGTCCCTCAGTATATTTCTTATCCATAACAATTCGCATACACCATGAGCTCTGCCTCAAAATTCAACTTCAACACTTGATCTTGATACTACCTTTTGTTTTTTGTTTTTCCACGTGACAAGATTACCTTCCACAAAAGTAAAGTAACCAGACATGGATCTTCTGGTTGTCTGATCACCTGTCCAATCAAAATATGTGTATCCTTCAATGTTAGAGATACCTTGTTTTGCGAATAACAAACCTTTTCCTGGAGCACTCTTTAAGTATCTCAAGATCCGATAGACCGCTTCCATATGTTCTTCACTTGGTGCATGCATGAACTGCCTCACAACGCTCACTGCATATGATACATCTGGCTTTGTGTGTGATAGGTAGATTAATCTTCCAAAAAACCACTGATAACATGCCTTGTCTGCTGGGGTTTGATATGGAAGAATTCTGAGCTTATGATTCATTTCTATGGGCGTCTCTACTGGTTTACAATCAAGCATTCTGGTTTCGGCTAGAAGATCTAACACATATTTTCATTGTGAAAGGAAAACTCTATGTTTAGATTTTGCTACCTCAATTCCCAAAAAATATTTAACTTGTCTGAGATCCTTCATTTCAAATATAGTGGCTAAATACTTCTTTAAAGTTTGCATTTCACCTGGGTCCTCCTGTCAAGACCATATCATCAACAGACACAATTAAAGTTGTTACTTTACTTTTTTTGTGTTTTATAAACAAAGTATGATCTGAGTTACTTTGCTTATAGCCAAACTCCTTCATTGTATTCGAGAATATCCCAAACCACGCTCAAGGTATCTATTTCAACCCCTACAATGATTGTTTCAATTTACAGATTTCACCTTGACACAAAGAACTACTTTTAACTCTAGGTAATAGCTCCATGTAGACTTTTTCTTCTAAGTCTCCATTGAGAAAAATATTTTTAACGTCAAATTGTTGCAAAGGCCAGTCTCGATTTGCTTCAATAGATATAAGAATGCGAATTGTATTGATCTTAGCTACTGGTGCAAAAGTATCTTGGTAGTCTACCCCATACCTTTGCATATATCCCTTCACAACTAGTCGAACTTTATATCTTTCAATGCTTCTATCCGATCTGAGTTTCACCGTGAACACCCATCGACATCCAACTGTCTTCACTCCTTTAGGTTGTGGAACAAATTCCCAAATGACATTTTTTTGTAGAGCCTCCATCTCTTCGTTCATTGTCTTTCTCCATTTTGGATCAGCTAATGCATCTTGCACGTTACTAGAAATAGAAACCCTGGATAATTGATCAACAGAAAATGCATATGAATTAGTCAACCTATGCATGGAGTATTTGGTCTTGGCTTCAGGATCAGGTTCATACTATTTTTTTGGAACTCCCTTATTCAATTTTTGTGGATATCTAGGAATTATATTTTCTATAGGAACATGCATTTCATTCGACTCATTAAACACAAGGTTCGTATTTACCTGAGGAGGAACATTCTGGATTAATTATTCAGTTGATGGTGCGAACGAAGGCAACTCTGAAGGTTCTTCAGGAAAAATTAATGGTTCACTTTCGGCTTCATGGTTGTGATCATAGTCTTGTTGCACAACTGGTTGTTTAAAAAATTCATTTACCGCTTCTAACTCAATAAACTTAGCACCTCCGCTATTATTCTCTAGTTGAACATTCTCTTCACTTGAGCTCTCCCTCTGAAGAGAATTCCGATAGACAACTCCCCCTGAGTGGTAAGGATCTAATTCATGAAAAGAGGCATCTAGGGTCAATTAATGAAAATTCGGGGTTCAAGATTTGGGAGATGTGGAATGAAAATTAGGGATTGCAGTTTGTGCGGAGGAGTTTGAAAGTCTATTACTTGAGAAGGTGTTCAATTAATGAGGTAGGCAACAGATTTGACAATTTCGCCCCAATAAAACTGAGGCATGTTCATGCCGAAGAGGGACACATGCACTACTTTCAAAAGTTTTCTACTCTTCCTCTCTGCCAATCCTTTCAGAGAGAAGCATCAACAAACTTCGTACTATTGTCAGATTGCAAAACACGAATCTACTTTTGGTACTAAGTGTGTATCATTTGAGGAAAATTCTGAAATGCTAAACACACATCACTCTTTTTTATAAGTAAGGATACTCAAGTCATTCTAGTGCATTCATCAATAAATGTCACAAAGTAATGAACTCTAGAAATAGAGGGAACCTTTGTAGGACCCCAAACATCATAATGAATAACCTCAAACGGTTCAGAACTTTTATTCAAACTCGGTAAATAAGAGATACGGTGGCTCCTAGCCAGTTCACAAGTGTCAAAATGAAAATCCAATTCATTCAAACCTGAAAAAAGTTTTGGTTGCAATTTCTTGAGATAACCAAAGGAAAGAGGGTCGAATCTTCGGTGCCATAACTATATAGTTGCTTGAGCAGTGTTTTTACTTCTAGTTTGATTGGCTTGACTAATCTTCGATCCCCCATTCTCCGTCAACTCCAAATAGTAGAGTTTGCCCCGTCTAACACCATAACCAAGAATCTTCCAGATTAGAATATCCTGAAAGACAAAATGAGGGCCAGAAAGTTACAATACAAGCAAGAGTTAAAGTAATTTGGCTAACAGATAACATATTGTATTCAAGAGATGGAACAACAAGGACAATATCTAATGTAAGATTATTAGACAAGATAACAGATCATTTCCCAATAATAGGAGAGGTACTACCATTGGCGGTGGAAATAATGGATTGAGGAAAAGGTAAGACAATTTTAACTCACTAGAATCCCTCGTCATGTGACTAGATGTACCTGTATCAATAATCCAAGTTCTATTCTTAGAATTTACAGAGAATATTGATGCTTTACGGATAATACATGGATGGGCAACATTTGTCGTAGGCAACAACTGTTCTTCGGTAGATGTCACCATAACTTTCCCAACAATCTTTTTAAGAGGTTTTTTTGAGAAGTCCAACCACTTAGGATAGCCAATAATCTCGTAACAACGTTGTTGTGAATTTCCTTTTTCCCCGCAGTGAGTGCATACCTGGTTGTTAACTTTTCCATAGGATTGAGTGTTTCGACTGCTTGATGATCCTTATCGAATTTGGTTGACTAGCATAGCCGAGTTCTCTGAGATTGGACGGTAGCTCCCCATTGTCTCTCTGTTGATATTCTTTTTAGACATATGCATATGTGTTTTCCAAATCAAGTTTTGGGTATTTTCGCAAGATTTTTCCACGAACCTAATCAAACTCAGAGTCAAGCCTGCTACGAAAAATATGAACTCGAAGCCTAGCCATTGCAGAGTACAACTAGATTAGCCCTTCAACTGTTCCTTCTTGAGATGTAGTTCTATGATTATTCTTCTAGAAAATATCAACCAGTTCATTGTAGTACGTTGATAATGGTCTACCATTTTGTTTGGTAGAAAAAAGATCTCTGGTTCAACTCAAATATACAAGTTTCGTCTGATCCACCATAGAGCTTTTTTTATACGGTTAACCATATCTCCTTGGCAGTGGAGAGGAGAATAAATCGTTGCATAGCAAAGGACTCATTAACTCAATAAGCCAACTTTTCACTCTTTAATTTTCAGTAATCCATGCGCCAAGGTGGGATCTCCAGATTTTGGTTTTCACGTTTCTTCGGTGAGATATCTAGTTTTGTTGCGACTGCCAATACGCATCTCCATGAGCTGAGACCATAATGAGTAATTGGTCTCATCGAGGATGATTCCAGTTGAAAAAGTAGAATTGTCTTGGTGGACAATAATCTGCGGTGTTTGCTGGGATAAGTTTGGTTGACGCGCCTGTAGTGGTAGCCATCAATTTTTGACATTGGGTTGACCCGCAATAGTCCCAACCACAACTTCATCCGGTCTAGAAAATTTGCTCCGGTCCGGTCTGGAAATTTGGTATAGAACAAAGATAAAAATAATATTTCCCGATGATATTACTTTGATTGATACATGTATTTATAGTTATAGGATGATCAAGGATTTACATGAATGTAAAGTTACACATGTACATGACTGTAGAGTTAGAAGTTGAGACAATCTCAACTTCTCTTAACCTGATCATCTTGATCTCTATCATCCCCGCAAGATGAAGCTCCGAGAGGAGATTCTAATCTTGGTCTTCAAGAAGAGAAAGCATGTTCTAGGAAGTGGTTTAGTAAGAGCATCGGCTAATTGATCAACAGATGATACATGAGTCATCCAATGAGCACCACTCTGAACGTGTTTTCGAATGAAGGATAATCCAAAGCTACATGTTTCATTCACGAGTGAAAAATTGGATTGGAGCATAAATTGATAGCACCTATGTTGTCACAGTAAAGGATCGGTTGTTGTGGAAGAAAAACACCAAGGTTAGTGAGAAGAGAGCAAATCCAATGAATCTCAACTACAGCGGTTGCAACAGATCAATATTCCGCCTCGGTAGAAGATCTAGCTACAATTTGTTGCTTCTTAGAACTCCAAGAGATAAGATTGCGACCGAGGTAAACAATATAGGCATCGGTTGAAGTAAAATCATCTTTGTTACTTGCCCAATCAACATCAGAGAACGCATGAAGGGACAAAGAAGATTGTCTATGTAAGACAATACCATGATCCAAAGTCCCACAGAAATATCGTAACAAACGTTTGATAACATCCCAATAATCAGTGGTGGGGCAATGCATAAACTGAGATAACTTATTAACCACATAAGCAATGTCAGGGTGAGTGAGAGACAAATATCGCAGACTTCCAACAACCATTCGATATTTAGATGTATCAGATAGTGTTATGCCAGACTGAAGTGTGAGAGTAGACGATATGGCAAGTTGTGTAGCGACAAGCTTTGCATTGGTCATGTGTGTGCGAGCAAGGAGATCACAGATATACCGACATTGAGAGAGAAGAAGGCCTTGAGAATGAGGAACAACTTCAATACCGAGAAAATAAGCCAAGGGGCCAAGATCCTTGAGTGAGAATCTTTGAGCAACTAGGTGAATGAATGTCGTCATAGCTTGATCATTATTTCCTGTAATAATAATATCATCAACATACACCAGAATATACACCACATCTGAACTTGTATGTGAGATAAATAGAGATGGGTCTACATGAGAGTTGGAGAAGCCCGAGATAATGAGGAACTGGAGCAACTCATGATACCAAACACGAGGTGCCTGCCTATGACCGTAGATAGCCTTGCGAAGTTTGCAGACATGATTCGGATTATCACGATCAATGAAACCCGGTGGTTGTGTCATAAATACATCATCAGATAGAGTGCCTTGGAGAAACGCATTATTAACATCAAGTTGGCGAAGTGACCAACCACGACTTACTGCAAGGCTAAGAACAATGTGAATAGTGGTAGGCTTGATAACTAGACTAAATGTTTCATGATAATCAACTCCAGGGCACTGGTGAAACCCTTTGACAACAAGAGAAGGGGGGGAGGGATGGAATGAAGTAGATAGGGATGATGGGTGCCGGTTAATCGAAGTGGGACTATGGGTTGGAGGGGGGAGTGGTGATGGAGAGGGCTGAGGAGGGGGATCGTGAACCGGGGGCGCAGGGATCAAAGTTGCAGATGATGTGCCAGTAGTCGGGAGGGACACAGAGGAACACCAGTGAGAGTGTGTCAGATGAGGGAGCGGTCAAGATGAGAATGAAGTGAAGTGAAGGGAAAAATAGACTCAACGAATTTAACATGAAGCGACACATAAAGATGAGATGTAGTGGGATCAAGACATATATATGCACTTTGAGTAGTAGAATACCCTAAGAAAACACACAGAGAGGAACGAGGAGTGAGTTTGTGAGAAGAGTATGGCCGAAGCCATGGATAACAAAGACCAAAACTATGTAGTTTAGAATAGTTAGGAGGATTGCCATAAAGTTTGGCATAAGGTGAAAGAAGACTTAATGTGGGTGTGGGAAGCCGGTTGATGATAAAGACAAAAGTGGAGAAAACATATGACCAATAAGAAAGAGGTATAGTGGCATGCGAAAGAAGTGACAAACCTGTTTCTACAATATGACGATGTCTTCGTTCAATATACCCATTGTGTTTAGGTGTATGAGGAGGAGATGTAAGATGAGAGATACCATTGGACGTCCCCCCCCCCCCCCCTATTATTAGAGTAGAGTGTCTTAATCCGTTTACCAAAGAAATTTTCAACTATAGATTTAAATCGGATAAAGGTATCAAGTACATGTGATTTATGTTTGAGAGGATAAAACCAGATATACTTTGTAAAATGATCCACAAAAATGACATAATACTTGAAATTATCAATAGAATAAATTGGAGAGGTCCAGACATTCAAAAATATAATATCAAGAGGAGAAGAAGAGACAAGTGTAGAGTGGGAAAAAGGTAATTTGTGACTCTTGACAAGAATTGCAAGTAAAATTAAAATTTAGAGGATGAGACAAGTCTAACTTAAAAGTGCATTGATATGCCGTAGAATCAGAGACGATGGATGACCTAGACGATGATGCCAAGCAGATCAAGTGGTTTTGACACTAGAGAAAGCAATTATTGGTGGAGACTGGACTGGGGATGATAGTCATTCGTACACACCATCCTTAGTTCGACCCTGCAAAAGTGTTACCCCCGTACAAACATCCTTCACATGAAAAGAAGTGGGTAAGAATTCAATGGAAGTATAATTAGTTTGGCAAAATTGAGAAATAGAAATAAGATTCTTTTGCATGGTGGGAAAACAAAGAACATTATTTAATAAAAATGTACGTGAGGGTGTAGAGAGAGATTTGTAACCAATGTGACTAATAGGAAGACCCGTGCCATCACCTATCATAATGTCATCAGTACCGTCATAAGGAGTATGAAGAGAGAGATTACTCAAGTCGGTGGTGACATGGTGCGATGCTCCACTATCTAGAAGTCAAGGAGAACCAGTAGAAGCGGTGGTGGTTACAAGATGAGCACGTGGTTGCCATAATGTTGCAAGATGATGTTGCCAATGAGAGGTGGTGCGAGGAGCCTGGGGAGGTGGCAGAGACTATTGCATCTGGCGAAAGATAGGACACTATGGAACATTGTGTTCTTTTTCCCGACACCACTAGCAACGGCCGAGATAAGGGCGGGGTTGAGATCGACCATCCGAATTGACTATATTGTGGAGACCGGAGGTAGTACATGGTTGTGAGAGTGATGAGGGTGCCCCTTGGTGTCTGTGATTGCGATTACCAGTCCTACCAGAATTGGACAAAGCATTGGTAGGATTTGTAGAAGCAGGAAACGGAGAGGAGTGAGTTTGTTGAACACGTAGCGAGACTTCTTTGTTGATGAGTTTTTTATGCAGCTCATTAAAAGAGATGGGTGTGTCACGATCATTGATATTATCAATAAGTGGTTTGTACTCATCATCGTGCCCATCCAGAATTGTCTCAGTGAGATCCTCTTGATCCATGGGTTTGCCTAGGACCGCAAGTTCATCAGCTCGCGTTTTAATATACTGCATATACTCATAAATCAATTGAGATCCCTTAGTGGTATATTTAAGCTGCTCCTTGATCTGTTTGATATGACCTCGCGAGGGCCAAACAAATCTAGTGGCCAAAATAGTCTAGGCTTTATGAGAGGTACTTGAGTGAGTGATAAATGGAATAATAGATGGCATGAGAGTACCAATAAGAGCACCAAAAATAAGCTTATCCTAACGAAGCCAGGTAGTGTGTTCAGGATTTGGAACTGCATGATTATTGATCACCTTTGTGGCAGGCGACAGAGAATAAGAACCATCAACGAACTCGAGAAGATCATAACAAAAAAGAATAACCTCTATCTGAGCTTTCTAGCTAAGATAATTTGCGGAGGTGAGTTTGACCGAGTTGTGGATGTGGAGTACCGTCAGTGGTGTGTTTGGGTCATGAGCATTGGGAATAGTAATACAAGATTCTTCAAAAGCCATGAGTAATTTTTTTTTTCGTGTGGAAATCACACGTGTAAACTTCGCATGTGTGAAATTCGCACGTGCATAACATCTTCTTCCCGAAAATTAAACTGACCTCAGTTTAAACCACAGGTCGTAGGAAAATAAAAATCGGGAAGAACCTGGGTCGTCGCGGCGGCAAGAAGCGAGGACGTGAGGTTGCGTGCGGCGACGAGCGACGACGAGCAGCAACGACGAGCGACAACGGCTTGCAATGGCGTGAGGCTGCCTGTTTGGGCTTAGCAGTGAAACTTTCAACGACAACAAAAGGTTCGGCGGAGACGGAAGGTTTAGTCGGCAACGGTTTTCGACAGTGACGTGGCGATGATGCAGGACCGTCAACGGGCGAATGAGCAAAACAAAGTGTTGGAACTCTAGCTTGCCGCGGCGACGTACGACGGCGTGTGGCGGCTTGTGGCGACGGCGACGACGACAAAGTCGTCGGCGGTTGCGGCAGCGGTAGTGTGCAGCAACGACTCAGGTGGGCTCTACAGAGATCTTTCGGGACAGAGTGGAGGGGCTCGGCAGAGTGGCTGGCGATAGCAAGGGCGACAGTGAGAAGAAAAAAATATCAGATCGTAAGCTCTAATACCAAATAGAACAAAGATAAAAAGAATATTTTTCGATTATATTACTTTGATTGATACATATATTTATAGTTACAGGATGATCAAGGATTTACATGAATATAGAGTTAATCTCAACTTCTCTTAACCTAATCATCTTAATCTCTATCAATTGGAAGTTATAATTTTGAGACCGGAACCCTATTGTGCAAAGTAATCGACGTCGCCACCAAAACTACTGAGACTGAAATTCCCACGGGCCCTACCTTTATCGTCCATGTCTTGCCGCAAATCGCGGCGAGATGCCACTTTGAATGCCCCCACTCTCTCAATTGGCTTTTCTTTCGGAGGAAATTTTTTGTTTAGAAAGATTGGATTATCCCTTGAAACTTGAAAGAAGTAAATAAGCTAAGAGCAGTATACGGTAGATTTGACCATTGAAGAAAGTGGGTGTCTTTATCAATGATCAGCCTCCGTATTGCTCAAAGGCTGTAAGATTCGTTAACTAATAATTGTTAAAGGCTTCGGAATTTTTTCAGAGCAAACTCCAAAGGAGAAAAAGATATTTTTAAAAATAAATTGTTTCGTAACGTCTATTGGAGTATAGGAGGGCTGTCAGCATTAGATTGAAGAAATGTGGGAGAACCTCGTTGTCAGTTCATCATTGTTCATCCCTTCCAGAGTGAGAGAAAAAGGGAACATAATCAAAGAGCTGTTTTGCTGCTTTCATGCAAACGAACAAAACCAAAGAGACACTGGGAAATGGGTTTTGAAGTTGAGGAGGCAATTTGGGAAATGGGTTTTGAAGTTGAGGAGGCAATTTGGGAAATGGAAGCTGTAAAGGGGATGTGCTGTATGCTTTTTCCTACTTTTTTTTTATTGCGGTGGGAAGAGCCAAAGGGAATGACCATGTCACGTACTAACCAGAGAAAAGAATACTAGAATACTATAATACTAGAATACTAGAATAGGCATGCTGAAACCAGAATCGCATAAAATAAAAATGAGCAGAGATATTAAAAGAGGTCCGACTGAGAAGGCTTTTTTCTTTTCTTTTCATCTTTTCAGGACAGCGTTTCACTTTAATCTGACAAACGGCAACATCGAAGGGTACATGTCAATTTATCGGCCGTTTCTTCTCATATCCCTTCGAAAGCTGAGAAGCATCATCTAACGGCTAAGAAGCAGAGAGGCACGGAGGTCCAGCTTATCAAAAAATCATCAGAAACAGAAAAACATAGGCGTGAGTGGTGGTGGAATATGTATTGAGACTTGAAAGCGCTCCCTTGGTATGATTTTGTCTTCGGTGAAACGATAGACGACGGTATTATTCAACAGTTTTTGTGTTTTGGCTTCTTGTTTAATGAACGAAATCTATCCTCCCAAGACAGCGTAACCGGCATCCCCACTTCTTTGCTGTCTTCTATGAGCCAGAGCTCCCAGTCCCACTCCCATCACTCTCGTCGCTCCTCTTCAAACGGTCACATACATTTCAGAAAAGGAAATTTCAGCGGCAAGGTAAGCAAAGAATCCCCTAAGAAGACCGATTTTTCTCGGGTTGGTTCTTTACAATGGTCATGGAGTTCTGCAAAACCTTACTCGGAGGGCCATCTCTGGTTTGGGTACTGTTTCTCTTCTGTAGCTTGTTTGCTCCTGTGGGTTGCTTGAATGAGGAAGGAGCTGCTCTTCTCTCGTTCAAAAAATCAATGGAAGAAGACCCGGATGGGTCTACGAATAACTGGAACTCTTCTGATGCAAATCCATGTTCGTGGAATGGGGTCACATGCAAGGACATGAGAGTTGTTTCTTTAAGCATACCTAAGAAAAAGCTCATGGGTTTTCTCCATCCATCCCTGGGAGAACTCTCTTCTCTTAGACATATCAATTTACGAAGCAATAAGCTTTACGGAAGCTTGCCTGTTCGGCTCTTTGACGTACAAGGCCTCCAAAGTTTGGTGCTTTACGGGAATTCTCTGTCTGGGTCTCTTCCGCCTGAGATAGGGAATCTGAAATACCTCCAAACGTTGGACGTGTCGAACAACGCGCTGAATGGTTCCGTACCCATTTCCCTACTTCAATGCAAGAAGTTGAAGACCCTTGATTTTAGTCACAACAACTTCACAGGTTCTCTTCCTGATGGATTTGGTACTAATTTGTTACAATTGGAGCAACTTGATCTTTCTTATAATGGATTTAGTGGTTCTATTCCTAGAGATATCGGTAACCTTTCTAACCTACAAGGAACAGTTGATTTATCCCACAATCTATTCTCCGGCTCCATTCCTGCAACCCTTGGAAATCTCCCAGAGAAGGTCTACATTGATCTGTCATACAATAAGCTCAGTGGGCCAATAGCACAAAACGGGGCTCTGGTTAACAGGGGCCCTACAGCATTTATCGGTAACCCTGGACTGTGTGGTCCTCCCTTGAAGAACCAATGCTCCTCGGATAGTCCGGCGAGCGTTCCTAGCTCAATACCGTTCTTTCCAAGTAACTCTCCGCCTGCAGTCTCGAATGATAATAATTCAGGTGGCAGTAATAAAAGGCGAGGTTTGAGTAAAGGTGCTGTGATCGCTATTGTGGCCAGCGATATTGTTGGAATAGGGTTTATTGGACTACTGTTCCTTTTTTGTTATTGGAGGGTTGTGTCCTGCAGGGGTAGAGGCCAGGGAGGTCACTCGGGGAAGGGGCAAAACGGAAGGAAAGAATGTTGTTGTTTTAGAAAAGATGAATCGGAGACTCTATCAGAAAATATTGAGCAGTTCGATCTCGTGCCGTTAGATTCAGAGGTCAACTTTGATTTAGACGAACTTTTGAAGGCTTCGGCTTTTGTTCTGGGTAAGAGCGGCATTGGTATTGTTTACAAGGTTGTGCTCGAAGACGGGCTCACACTGGCTGTGAGGAGATTGGGGGAAGGAGGTTTACAGAGGTTTAAAGAGTTTCAAACAGAGGTAGAAGCTATTGGAAAGCTCAGACATTCAAATATTGTTACTCTTAGAGCATATTACTGGTCAGTTGATGAGAAGCTTCTTATCTACGAGTATATCCCAAATGGGAGTCTAACCACTGCTCTTCATGGTAACTACAAACCCTTCTTTCCTTCTTTTTTTTTTTATCCCCCTAGGTCTCATGGTTTGCTTTTATTTTCTTTTCCTAAGACATGCTTTCCTGAAACCATTATGAATGTCTAAATGTCTATGAAGATCTCAGTTGAATTTTTATTATTATATCGAGGATATAAAGGCTTATACCCTTCTTCCCCTATAGGTTGAGCTATAGGGTTGAGATACTTCAGGCATTTTGATTCCGGAAGCTGTGGATTTCTTGTAGCTCTCCCGGGAATGAGCAATTAGGAAATATGATAATGCTACCAATAAGTAATTGCATTTACACTGCAACTTTTTAATGTAAGGATTTGGTGTCATTTTGAAATATGAGATCTGTATTGCGTAGTTTGGAGTCCATTGGATCTAAATATTTGGTGAATTAAAACAAAAAATTGGTTCTTGTGGATGTCACTGATGTTGTTCTTTAGGATTTGTAGATTTATTGGGTTTTATTTTACTTTTATGGTTGTACTCTGGTATTCTGAAGTCGATTTTTAATACCCCTTGCTATTCTTATTTTCAGGGAAGCCTGGAGTGGCAGCTTTTTCTCCAATGCCCTGGCTTGTTCGGATCAAAATCATGAAGGGAATAGCAAAAGGTTTAGCTTATTTGCATGATTTTAGTCCAAAGAAGTATGTTCATGGAGATGTTAAACCCAATAATATACTGTTGGGGCAGAAAATGGAGCCTTATATTTCTGATTTTGGTCTTGGGCGCCTGGTAAATATTGCTGGAGCATCTCCTGCACTACAATCAGATCGAGATGTCATTGAGAAACAACAAAATCAACTGTCTGAAATCTCAAGCAATCTTCTTGCAAACTCTGGATTGTATTATCAAGCCCCTGAAGCATTGAAGCTTCTGAAACCATCACAAAAATGGGATGTCTACTCTTATGGAGTGATATTACTTGAAATGATTTCTGGAAGATCGCCGATGGTTCTGATTGCTACCTCTGAAATGGACATGGTGAGATGGGTCCAATTGTGTATTAAAGAAAAGAAACCACTTTCCGATTTATTAGACCCATCTTTAGCCAGGGAACCCCAGTACGAAGAGGAGATTGTTGCAGTGCTTAAAATTGCCATAGCCTGTGTTCATTCCAATCCAGACAGAAGGTCTTCTATGAGACATGTATCTGATGCATTGGAGAAGTTAAGTGCCAGTGGTTAGGACTCTCAATGACCTTCAATTCGTCATTTGTGAATTCCCACAACCACCTTTCCTGCTTGAAACAACTGAGTTCATCTCTTTCTCCAATCTAATTCTCTAAGCAGGACAAAAAAATTCCCTCAAGAGCAACGGCTGGTAGTGAGGTGCACTTTTTATAAAAGAGGTCATGCCCCAGATTTCTCTGCAATAAATTACCTTGTTGACATGTGCAGTTTACTCTTTTTTTTTTCCCTTTCTTTTCTTGCATATTTGTTGTCTTTCTTGTAACTTCTGTCATAGTTGGTTGTGGTAAATGTAAAACGGTACAGGTAATTTGCTGCATTACCCATTTGTCTTTTCTCAGCTTTTGAGATAAGCTTGTGGCCTGTAAGTATGCCTTTATGCTTTATGCTGTTTCCAGCCAAGTCCGGACTATTGGGGCAAATAAAAATTATTTCTTTCTTACCATTCATCACTAGAAAAGGGTAGGCCTACTCTTGTTTTGCTTGTTAGAGCAGTGGTGAGTAAACTTTTTTTAGTTTTCTCCTTTACTGCTATGTCACGGGGTGTCCCAGCTCCTTCAGGATGAACCCCCCCTTCGTTGTGACTTTTATTTCCTTTGAGAGAAATGAAAGATTAAATTTCTTCTTGGCCTAGAAATTCTTTCCAAACCCCCCGGACAGTCTAACAGAGACGAACAGATTTTGGTTCATGGTTTGGCTTCTAACGTTCGACCACCAGAGGGTACAGGTGTTGCTTAAGACTGTTGCTGTTGAATCTTTCAGTTACGGCCCCATCTCAGTGGAGTGGCTTGGATTCTCGTCACTTATGGCAGAAGGTGACCATTACAGTCCATTCCGAGAGCCAATTTGTGTTTCCGTTGGTTGCATACTTCTCTTCTATGATCGTGGACCCCAGAAGCCTATCATCCCTTAGGGACCATCTCTGATCGTCACGGGTGAATTCACATTGGTTGGTGCGCAAGCAGGTTCAATCCTCAACCACTTCCTTGACGGAGATACTGACCGGCTGGCCGCGGCAGCAGCAGCGGCTTTTCTGGATCCTGATGACCCATTTGGTTACTTGATTTCATCCTCGGAAAATACTTGCATTTTACTTTCGGTCAAATGTGGATTCGTGTCTGGCCACTGTGCAAACTCTTCCTTCCATCTTTCTGTAGGAGACCTGTCATGGTCGCTTTCGCTACAGATCATCCGACTTGTCCTTTCTAGGGACAAAAAGCTGCATCTTTACCTTCTCCACGTTTGAGCTCTGCAGAGGCTTGAAGAGGAAGTACGGACAGACCTTCGTGCTTGGTGGAAACTAGAACTTTTAACAGCTTTTATATCCCATTGGAGCCTCTGATATGTAAAGCAAATCGAATTGCTTGACTGCGTCTATGAAAAAGTTTTCTCTGTACGAATTGTTTACCAGGCACGATTCAGAAGATGAAAAGACGGGGGTGAAGGTGATCAAATGCGGGCGAGAAGAAGAAAGAGCATGAAGTGGATGAGATCGTCAACCATGCAATTAGGTGTAGAGCGTTCACCAACGATGAGATTAAATGAATGATAGCTAATGGAGAAAACTCACCAGCAAGCAAAGTGCCTTTTCAGTAGTGGAAATGGATATATATTATAGTAGTGGTTGAACATCCACCACAGTTAAAAACTCCATGAACAGAGAAACTGGTAGAAATCGAGAGAGCCGTATAATGACAACTCAACAGCAAACTAACAAGTGAATTTGAGAAGAAATTTAAGAAAGCCGACAGCGAAAGCATTTATTATCTGGAGAGATTCGCAACCTCCTGACGCGATCCACCGAGTCCCTGTTCATTGAGAAAGATTGATTTGGGATGAAATGACCATTGAAAAATATGTGTTCGTATGTATTGATGAAAAAATGTCTGGATTTAATTCGAACCAGATAGAGATACAGACAGAACTGTGTGTCAAACTGATAAGATGATGATGATCCAACCAGTTTTTGTTTTTGTGTTTTTATCGATATCTACCCGGTTTAATGTTACGAATAAATTGTCTAACGTTACTTCCGTTAAGCAGAGCACGGTAACGAAGCACATGCGAATAGGGCTAGTATGAATCTAGCTCGAATCTTCCTAAGTTCGAACCAAAACCAGCCTCGAGCTTAAAATTGTTATCGAGCTTGAGCCCAATAATTTTTACCGAGTTTGAGCTCGAGGTCAAGTTGAGTTCGAGCTTCAATATATATTTAAAATTTGTCAAAAAATACATGTCAAATAAATTGTATATAAAATTATGTATACATTTTAAATAAAATTGGGGATACATTTTACATAAAATTGGGCATAACCTCTACTTAAAATTGCGCATAACCTTTATTTAAAATTGGGCATAGCCTCTACTTAAGAATAGGCATGACCTATGTACTTAATACCTGCATAAATTTGTTTATACACTCCATAAACACTGCATAATATTAGGAATAAACTCTATACAATAATCAAACACAAAAAAATTAAATGAAATATCAATATCAATTTACAATCACCTAAATAAAAACTATAAATCCAGTATAAATTTATAAACTATAGCTCTTTTTCTTCATGCTAGAAAACAATATACTAAGTCCCCGCATGAGCAAAATCTCCACCTATGACAAAAACAAAAAAATAAAACATATTATTGTCAGATAAAAAAATACTCTTCCACTACTAGTTACTTAATGTAGTTAAAAATATTAAAATTACTATGATAAGAAAAACATGAAAAATCATGTAACGGGTAGCATTATCTCTGCAATCTTCTTCTTAGGTTGTAACCATAAAAAAAAATATTTAATAAATAAAACTAAAAAATATCAAAATAAATAATATTTTAAAATAAATTTACCTTTTGATTTTTCTTGACACCATGTACAGCCCAAACGCAATCACTACCACAAATCAAAGCTTGAATTGTATTTGGAGCCAAGGAAGAACGATATGAGTCTATTACTCTACCACCAACACTAAAGGTAGACTCTGAAGCTACTATGGATATGGGAATTATAAGGATGTCTGCTGCCATCTTAGATAATACTCAAAATTTCATAGGATTCACGTTCCCCAATTCTAAAACATCAAAATCATATTGTGAAGTTTTCTCACAAATATACACACTTTCTTCAAGATAATTTTCCAATTTGACCTTTGTGAATTAACTACTTCCACTTGTTTCACATAAGTCTTTAACTTTGACCCAACACTAAAGGTAGACTCTAGAGCTAATGTGGATATGGGAATTATAAGGATGTCTGTTGCCATCTTAGATAATACCCGAAATTTCATATGATTCACTTTCTCCCATTCTAAAACATCAAAATTATATTGTGAAGTTTTCTAAAAAATATACACACTTCTTCAAGATAATTTTCCAATTCTGACCTTGGTAAATTAACTACTTCCACTTGTTTCACATAAGTCATTAACTTTGACCAACTTGAAGTTGATGAAGAATATGACCTACGACTTGTGGAAACGCCCATAGAGCTAGTACTTGAAGCAATCCCTTCATTTATAATATCCACATTATATAAGGATACATATTCATCGTAAATCTCATATAAGGTACGACAAACTAAGTTTATATTCATCGTTGCTTCCTCATAATATATCTCTAGAAACACATTTCGGTCAACCCTAATTTGATCCTTGGATCCAAAAATGAAGCAACAACCATCAATAAATTGCATTCACCCCAATACTTCTCAAATTTCTCTTTCATTCTGCTAACCATTGTCCTAATGAAAATATTTTTATTTGTATAAAAAAAATATTTTTATTTGTATAAAAAAAATTAGAACTTCTTTTACCCTATATATCTCAATAAGGTACAAATTAAAAGTAGGGTAGTCACTCCCAGAAATTATATTAGTAACTACATTAAAAACTTTTAGAATCTCACATACCATTTCAACCTTTTCCCATTCATCAAGACTTTGCAACAATCATAAGTTAGTTCTCTAACTTGAAATTTAGGGAATTCATCTTTGAATTTTAATATAAAAGACAACATGTCATAAGTAGAGTTCCAACGAGTTGGGCAATCAATAACCAACCTTTTTTCACCTAGTTTTATTTGTTGTACAATTTTAAAAAACAGTGTGAAGTCTAGCCTCAAACAAATTTATGTATTTGACACTCACACACACATTCTCAATGATATCCTTAATCTGAACAAGACCATCTTGGACTAATAAGTTTAGAATATGAGCACAACAACGCACATGAAATAACTTCCCTCTATAAACCAATTTCTTTTTTCTTGAAAAATCTTCTTTCAAAATTCTCAGACAAACATCATATGCAACGTTATCAACTAAGATACTAAATACTTTATTTTCAATTTCCCAATCTTTCAAACACTTGTAAATAGCATCGGCTATGTCAACACCACGAGGAGGAGGATGAACATGCACAAAACTCTCAAGACTCATTTTTGTAGCTTCCAATTACTGTCAATAAAATGCCCAGTAATAACCATATATTCAATCTTTTGATTCTGAGACTTCCAAAGATCTGTAGTAATACTAATCTTGCTAATCTTTTTTAATAAAATTTTCAATTGCTCATAATTCACATTTGCCATCTTCATTACAAAATTCAATCCCTCCTCTTCTACTATCATTAATGGATGTTCATGCATAAGAATCCAATGACTAATGAGTACTCTCATTTTAGCTTGATCATATTTGCCTCCAAAATCCATAAAAAGAAGTCCAAATGGACTCTAATCAACATTAGACCCCACTGGTTGAAAGTTTATGGTTTTTCGATTTTCTCATTTCCATTTTTCTACCAGGACAGCATTTCAAATGTCGACTCATATGTGTGGTGAATCCCCTACTAATAATACTCAAATTGGTTTTACAATGAACATATTGAGCCTTTTTTGTACCATTAAGTGAGACTTCTTTGAATTTCAATCCCACATGAGACATTTTTTGTCTTTTTGAAGTATGGGTAGAGTCACCTTCATCCTGGTACCTTCATCTGGTCCCACTTCTGTTACATTAATAGTTCTAGAGGGTAGGGACTTTGGTGGAGTTGAATCACTATCTATGGCCACACTAGAACTAGTGTTAATTATTTATGTCAATTGAGGAGGACGTGTTGACATTCTTACTTCTATAAAAAAAATTACAAATTAAAAACAAAAAGAAAAAAAAAATCCAAACAACAAAGATCCTACACATAATCTAAAATACTTATCAGCAATAACGAGAACAATGCCTACGAAGATTAACAGTTCTAGAGGGAACACTTTAATGACATTGATAGAAAAAGACAAAGCAAGATTATAAAAAATCCTCAAGTAGGAACTTGTATGTACCTCCTTAGGGAGGTTTCTACATTAACGATAACTTCATAACACAATATCCTAAAATGAAATTACCCAAATACTTGACCTTTAACTTTCTTATATCTCTAAAAAAAATCATATTAGGTAGTCATTATATGCATTTCTGATTGCAAAGTTTATCCATTATGGAGAAGTGTCTAGAACTCAATATTTTGCATTTGTGTTTGAAACTTCATATTCCACTTGATTTTGCTATAAAAATGTTTTGCATATTAGTGACTCACATAATAATTATTTGGACCAATCTCTCTCTCTCTCTCTCTCTCTCTCTCTCTCTCTCTCTCTCTCTCTCTGAGTTTGTTTCTTTTGAGCAGTGATTTAAGAACTAGTTTTTTCTTTGAAACCTTTGTACAAGGTCTTAGTGTTTGGAGTTTGAGGTTCAAAGAAATATAAAATGTTGCTATTTGCTTTTTCTAGATTTACAATGAGATTTTATCTCACCATTTTCTGTTATTTCTAGATGATTTATTTTTCAATGACTATTTTTACCTTTAAGCGAGTAAGTCTAAGGTATTTTAGTTCATTGTAGTTACTACATTTTTATATTGAATTAGGGAAAGAGATCTCATTATGCTCAATCCACCTTTCTGATCTCTCTCTCACAGCTCATCTCTCTCTCGCTCTCATTCTCTTTCACACACACACACACTTCTCCTTTCCCTCTTCTTTCTTCTCAATCTCACTTTTTCTCTTAGTATTCTCTTCTCAGAAAGAGTAATAGGATTTCATGGGGATAATGTAAAAAGTTCATGGGTTTGATACTGACTTGAGAAACTTTCAGAGAAGGTAGAGTCCAAAGTATAGGTTAATGAACACCCTCATTTGCCAAATATTTGGCTTCATGTTGGTCTTTATCACTTGCACTTGGACTGACAGTTATTAAGAGAGTGATTTCTATTGATGATTAATTCAATTCAAAGGTTAAAACAGTTTCAAGCTTCTCAAAGAGTTTCAAGCTTGCTCCTAAGTTATTTTGTATACATTGTATCATATCTCAATAATTGTTGTTGTTTTCTATATTGTCATGTTGTTTTGTTAATAGTATAAACATAACATCAGCAAGTAAATAACCTGGCGAGCTAATCTCCTATACGCAGCTTTAATCTCTTTACTGCTCAAGTAGGAACTTCTATGTACCTCCTTATCAAAACAGATATAGAGCACTATCGCCCCCGTTTCTGTTAGCCCCGAGGCTCTCAATGATGTGGTTTGCTCGTTCACCAGAGATCCCCCCTTAAAAAGGTGAAGGAAACACGAGTTGGTGAGTTAAAACATTAATACAAAATAATTAAAACGCAAAACACAATAGAACGGTAAGAACTAAAAACATAAAAATCAACAGTCGGGGAGAATGAGATTGCCTTTAAAAAATAAGTAGGAAGGATCTCGTAAAATAGCATCAGCATGAGGCATTCGTCTGATCAAAGATAAATAATGGAATATAGAAGATAAAAATGAAAAAAAAAACCTAGAAGATTAAGAATAAAACAACTTACCTACCTCTTTCCGTCACTTCCATTGGCAAGGAAGAAGTTCGGAGAAAAAACTCGAAGAGGAAGAAGATCAGAGAGGAAGAAATCACAAAGGAAAAAATGAGAGACAGAGATTGAGATTGAGAGTAAAGAATCGATGAGGGAAAATGAGGAATAAGAAGAAGAAACCCCCCATTTTCGTTGAATCGCTGTCTGACGAGTGACGAAGGGCGATCTCTATTCCCTGATTCACACCGAGAGAATGAAAGCAGAAGATGACCTCCCGCTCGGAGCTCTTGCTCAGACAAAGCTCCCGAATCCCTGATTTCCCGAAGTCCCACCCACCTGACTCCCTCCCCAAATCCCGGGCCGCTAGTTAAGTTAAGGAGCCGTTTCGTGAGTTTTTGAACCGAACCATGGGTCGATCGAACTCGACTCGTTAACTTAAACGAGTCTTATCCGGATCTCGAACTCGGTTCGAAATCTGGATAAATCGAATCGAACCAAGCCGAGTTCAAGCAGTTCGCGAACCGGCTGGGTTCGATGTCACCCCTTCCTGCGAGAACTTTTCTATAATAAATAGCCTGTTGCCTTTACTTTGAAAACCTTTGCTGGAACAGCTAAAATTTACTACCAGTAATGTGCTTTATTACTTGCCCATCATTCTCCTTCTTTTTCTTGCTGGTCAGAATGATCCGTCACTGCCATCCTACCTCCCTTCCCCTTTCTTACAAAGAGGGGCCTTGAAGCCGAGTAAAACCCAGTTTCATGGTAACGTTCCAGAGGATGAACTGATAGGCCGGACTTCTGGCGCTGCTAATGGAGACATTAGATTTCAACGTTTAATTGCAAATGGGTGCATTGGATTCGAATACTTAAAACCATAAATCTAAATATTGAACTTACTGCCAAGGTAAGTCACCAACACTCTTCCAACTTCCATTGCTGTCTCCGTATGATAGGGAAAACGCAGACACCTCACCAAACAACTGCAAATTTGGTTTGAAGTACCTGCCTGAAAGACGGAAGAAACAAAAACCATATTAAACTAAATTAAGAGAAGAAGATAAAGAAAAGTCCTCGTGTCAATCCGCCATTTAACACTGCAAGTCTGAAACAAATTCCATCCATGTTCACCTTCACATATGACCACCTTTCTCTGCTCTGTATTTCTTGAGTTTCATCATATTCATCTGAGAGGATTGGGTATGACTGATTCTGGAGCTATGCAGGTTCAACCCTGTGCGATGTATAATATACCCATATTAACTTGGCTCTAGAACTGTTAGACCAAAAGAGAGTTATAAATAGCCAACCCATCTTGCACAATCTACTCTTGAGTTATAGCTACTTTTAACTGCATCTGTAAGTCTTCTGTTTTTTAAGGAGACCTCAACTGTGCTACAATTATCAGCCCTCCAATAGAAGTGAGAACATCCAAATGACATCAATGGTCCCAAGAGCTTAAGAACACTAGTAAAGAGAGAACTGGGATTATCAAGACGAATAATACTAGGAGGGGTTCTCTGTCTGGACTCTCCAGTCGAATCACTGCAAGAACAAATAAAGTTGAAGAAAGATATAGTCTGAATTGAATGCATACAGTGTCCAGATGAGTGTGCTTCAAGTTGCAGAGAACCACAAAGACGCAGAACCAAATCAAATCTTTCCACTTTTCTTTGCTGACAAATGGACTCTGAAACTATGGTGTTAAAATCCATCAAACCTTGCACTTGGGAGCTGCATGATAACCTAACTGCAAAAACAAACAACTTTAGGAACTTCGGGACAAAAGGATGGATAAGTGAATAGACTGAATACTGAACACCCATCATCAATCATGTGAGTCATTTATCTTCCACCACAATTGGCATGGAAGACTACATGTCCATGATCAGATGAGCAAAGATGCCCCATGTTCAGCCAAAAGAGGTTCTGCCACCTGCCTGCAAAGATGTCCATACAATGGGTTAGTTTCTTATTCGAATTAGTGGCACACTAGGAAGTGGTAACAATACTTTTTTCCTTTTGTACTTGAAAAATATATGATTTAAGGAGAAAATAGAGGAGGAAAACCGGAAGAGGAGCAGTTTTGCTGCCTTGGAGTCTAAGCCAAAAAGGCCCTCCAACCTATTTATAATCAGGCTTTGAGTAAAAATTTACAAAAGGATAAAAATGCTCCTCAATACTCAAAATTACATCTCCTAAAATACATGTCTAAATTGAATAAAAAATTAACTAGAGATAAAATAAAACATTATCTATCTAATAACCATACTATAAGAGAAAAATGTAATGTGAAAAATATACAAAATGAAAAAAATACCCCTAGACTTGTATTTTAACACTCCCCCCTCAAGTTGGAGAGTAGATATATAAAAGAATCTCAGCTTGTCACTAATGGATACATATTCATGTCTTCCCAAAGGTTTTGTAAACATATCTACTAACTGGTTTGAAGACTTTACGTAAGAGTTACCTCCTTCTCATGCATAATTGCATATCTAATAAAGTGTTTCATTCTCTCATGTAATACAAGGTTGCTTGCAATAAAAATGGCTACCTGGTTATCACAATTCATAACCATAGGGTCAGGTAACGTAAAGAAGCACTGACTTAATCCACATAAACTCACTAACCATATAAGTCATTGCTCGATTCTTGGCCTCTGCACTGAAACTAGCCACAACCTTCTATTTCTTACTTTTCCAGCTTACCACGTTGCCTCCAACAAAACATTAGTAACCTGACGTAGAACGTCTATCCATTTTACACCCAACATAATCAGCATCAAAATACCCAAGTACATCAACTTGCTCATTCTGAGTATACAGAAGACCTTTTCTAGGTGCACCCTTCAAGTACTTCAAGATCCTTTGAGAATCTTCTAAATAAACTTTCTAAGGATTTTCCATGAACTGGCTCACAACTCCCACAAATATCCGCCCTGGTAACTGTAGCATAGATCAATTTACCTACTAACCGTCAATATTGGTTTTATCCTTGAGTGTAGGACCAAGGGTGTCATGTAAATTATGATTAACTTCCATGGGGGTGTTTATAGGTTTAGCACCTAATAAACCATACTCATGTAACATATCCAATATATATTTTCTTTGAGAAAGAACAATACCTCGCTTGCTACGAGCGACTTTAATGCCAAGGAAGTATTTGAGAGAGCCCAAATCCTTTGTCATAAATGTGAGGCCAAATATTGTTTAACTTCTGCAATAATATCAAGATCATCACCAGATAATACAATGTCATCTACATAGACAACCAAAACCACCATACCAGTCTTCCTTTTAAGTAGGAACATAGAATGATCATAATAGCTCCTAAACTGTAGTACATCATCACTAAACTTTTCAAACCAGGCCCGTGGACTCTATTTAAGTCCATAAATATCCTTTTGTAGCTTACACACCTTTCTTTTCTCCCCCTAAGCAACATACCCTGGAACTTGCTATGTATATACTTCCTCATATAGATCACCATATAGAAAGGTTCCCATCAAGCTGAAAGATAGGCCAACACTTATTAATAGCCACAAATATTAAGATACGTATCGAAGAAGTCGGGTCACAGGAGAAAATGTCTCAAAAACATCAACTCCAAAAGTTTGTATATACCCCTTCGCTACCAGTCAAGCTTTATACTATTTAATAGAGACATTAACATTATATTTGGTATTATGAACCCAACGACACCCGACAATAGTTGTTCCGGCAGGTGGATCACATAGACGTTATGTTCCCAAAGACACCAAAGCACTCATTTCATCATCCATAGCTGGTTTCCATTTTGGAAAGCATAAGGCTTCCTGCACTGAATGAGGTATATGAGAAGTAAACAATGACATAGCAAAAGACTTGAAGGATGAGAATAAAAAATAAAGAGACATATTTGGATATCGAATGAGAAGTACAAGATTGTTTACCTATTCGTAGACTAATAAGCAGGTCAAAATCAAAGACAATAGGATCTGCGGGCAATGAGGAAGTTGGTGGATCATGATAAGGGAACTTTGTAGAGGTAACTACTAGAGATACTAAAGGAGCATGAGAGCGACAACTGTAAAAGTGGAGAGGCAATGAAGAATTCGATGAAGCTAGTACATCCAAAACTACAACAAGAACATGACTATCTAAATGAGATTCATGTTATATAAGAAACTCAGTAAATGATGAAAAATACGGAGTGTGATTGACTAACACATATATCTTCCGTCGAATAGGATCATAACATTTGTACTCTTTTTATCAATGAGAATATCCTAGAAAAAACACATTTGACAGACCAAGGTGACAACTTATCAACCAAAGTTCCAAACATACAAACAAAACAAATACATCCTAAAATACGAGGAGACATAAAAAATTTACAATTGGGCTTTAAAACCTGAAGAAGAACTTTACCACTCAAAATAGATGAGGGCATACGATTAACCAAGTAGCACAAAGTTAAAACTGCATCTCCCCTAAAAGATTTAGGAACATTCATATGCAGTATTAGTGCCTATGTAACTTCAAGGAGATATCTATTTTTTCTTTCAGCCACCCCATTTTGTTGTGGTGTATAAGGGCAGGACATTTTATAGGTTATACCATGAGAAACACAAAATATTGAAAATTTATGGTTAAGATATTCCAAATCATTGTTAGTATGAAGCACATGAACACAAACACCAAATTGATTTTTTATTTCATTGAAAAAAATAAGGAATACATCAAATACTTTGGACTTCTCCAATAGGAGATACGCCCAAGTGACTCTATTGAAATCATCAATGAACAACACAAAATACTTAAAACCAAATGGACTAGGAACCCGACATGGACCCTATACATCATAGTGGATTAATTCAAACAACTTGGGGCTTTGACTAAAACTAACTCGGAAACTAGAGTGACAAAGCTTTTCCAGTTGACAGGATTCACAATCAAATGAAATATCGGATGGCAAAGAAAGAAAACACTGACATAACTTAGCTAGTTAGGGATGTCCCAACGCAGATGCCACAAGTAAGAAGAATTTGTAGTAGTGATAGCTACAACTCGATAAACGAATACATTATCCAACATTTAGAGTCCTCCTTTCTCATGTCCTGAACCAATCGTCCTCTTTGTCTGGAAGTCCTGGAAAACACAAGTAGGATAAAAAGTTATTGAACAGTTTAAGGATTTAGTTATGAGACTCACAGACAAGAGATTAACTGAAAACTTTGGTACAAATAAAACAAAATCTAAGGATATTTGTAGAGTAGTGTAAACTATACCATCTCCCTGAATGGGAGAGGTGGATCCATCAGTTAAAGTAACTTGACGATATGAACGAGATGACCTAATGGATTGAAATAAGGAGGGCATACCTGACATATGTGTAAAGGTTCTTGAATCAATGATCCATGAGGGGGAATGAAAAACATTCAGTGCATTCATACATGTACTAGCCATTGTGACACTCACTGAGGAAGGAGGAGTCTCGGTAGTCTGAGAAGCAATAGATGAAGCAGTCACTTGACCCAGACATTGTAATAACTGTTGAATTTCCTCATAGGATCCAGTGTATGAGGAGGTATCCTTATTTGTGACTATAGAATTGCCCAGGTAGGCTTACAAAAATTTTCCAACATTTATCAGAAATATGATTAGTTCTACCACAATGAACATATTTTCAATCCCCCCAATCATTTCGACCACGACCACTGGTAGAGTAAAAGCGACATCTATCTCTCTTATTACCACCATGAAACTGACCATCAGGCTTACCAGTAGAAGACTGAAGGTTAAAAGCAACTACTTCTAAGAGAGTTCCACTTGACTCATTCTTATTTACGATTGGACCTTTAGCTCGAAGAACTCTATTAAAGTCTTGCTCAAGGGTGGTCACATCCTCATTGACCAATAATTGGGCTCTAATAGTATCATACTCAAGCCCTAGACCATCCAAAAACTGGGCTACTTCAAATCTTATTTTCTTTCTTACGAATGTTTTCAACATTCGTAGTAAAATGATGGAATATACTAATCTCTTGTAGTAATACCCTCATTTCAGTGAAATAATATGTCACTGATCTACCTCCACACTTCATATTAAAGAATTTCACATATAATTCATAGATCCTTGACAAATTAATTTCTTGAGACAAAATAGATGCCAAAGTAGTCCACATTGCCTTAGTAGTACTGCAACTCAAAATTTGGTCACTAAATCTGGATTTCATACTGTTGACCAACCAAGTCATTACTAAATTATCTTCTGCCACCTAATCCTCAGTAACAGGCACCAGGGGATCATCGGTTATATATATTGTCATTCTCCCGGTCTTCAAATATATCAAAATTAATCTGGACTAGTTTACATAATTTGATCAATTCAATCAGATCGTAGTTATTTGAATAAACTTACAGAATTTCAGCTCTCAACGGTCCTCTGGACAACCTGTGTTCTATAATCAACCATTAAATATCACCAAACACCACAATTCAGTACACTAGAGCGTCAATTAACCAAAGGGAAATACTTTTCCCAAATTTTTATGCTTGTGCAGTCAAGTGGGCCCCACACCGAATTCAATTAGGGCAATTCAGCATCCAATTCACTTAAATTCAAATCAATAGTGATCAATTTCAACAATTAAGACCATAAATTGATGAAAGAATGACCTAATTATAAGAAACTAGGATGATGCAAGCTATATGGATGCTGATGTAAGCATTAGGTTTATAACGCGAATAGATTTGAGAAATTTCCTCAAATAGTAATCATCAAACACTTTTAAATCCCAATAATCAATCAAATAGAATCAATAAGCACTAGATAATAGACTAAAATAGGCAAAAGGAAAAAAAAAATTGAAAAAATTTCCCCATCAATTAAAAAATCTGGGGAAAAAAATAGAGAGAAGGTCTACAAAATCGAATGAAACCTACCTAAGACCATTAAAAATATGTGATTATGGGAGAAAATAGAAGAAGAGCAACTTTGATGATTTAGAATTCGAACCAAAAAGGCCCTCCAACTTTATAATCAAGGTTGATGTGATAATTTATAAAAGAACAAAAAATGATCCTCAATACTCAAAATTATATTTCATAAATGTAAATTAAATAAAAATTTAACTAGATATAACATAAATCATTATTTATCTAAGAGAAAAATATAATATGAAAAATATGCAAAATAACCAAAATACTCCTAAACTTGTAATTTTGACAATACTTTTGAGTGGTGCATACAAGGTCGGCTTTCCATCTAATAGATATTTAACACAGGGCAAATGTATGTCTTTAAATCACACAAGCAATATTACCCACTAGCAAGATAATAAAATAACCCTAATTGTACTTAACTTTCTGTTTAAAAATTATGAAACAATAAAATGTTAATTAGGAAAGTAGCTAATTTCCAAAGTCTCTGATAATCCAAGGCTCTGAGCTTCACTTTTAATTTAATTTTTTCATCCAGATAATTGCCTTACATTAAAAGCTTGAGGAGGATATAAAAAAATAAAGCATTTGTGAGAAAAAAATAAAAAACCAACACACAGATCCAAGAATCTTGACATCTTCAAGGTCCCATCCTCATTGTAGACACCTTTGATAGACAGATGATGTCTACAATACAATCTGGAAACAATATTATTACAGCAGTACTTTCTTGTTTAGGTGCTCTGAAGATGTGTTGCATATGGACCGCAGCATGGCTATCAGGATACAACCATCTGCCTCAACTCGACCGACGACCTCATTCTTAAAGAGGCCCTTGCATCCTCGCAGTCTTGGCTTGTAATCTGTCCATGAAAGCGGGATTAGCCCTAAGTCTATCTTTCACATAAGAAACTCGAGTCTCCTGCACAAGCTTGTCTGCTTTCATTGCATCCTCTATTAAGGCATACAGCGTCCTCAAACAGTCCTTCCTATTCTCTTCTCGATGCTCAAACCTGGAAAAAAGCAACCACACTTTCAGACTCGCTGCATCATCATTGTCTCCAGTAGCCAGAGTTACTTCAGTTAAAATAATCAAGAAATATGCATGCACAGTAAGTTAAAGATATGATAGGCTCATTCATCCTATATATTTACCCCATTAGCCTACTACCATGGAAGTAAACGCACAATTTCATTGTCGTATACTTCTAAAGTTAACTTTACATATAAATTGTATTTTAACTTCTTCACTCAAATTTTGTTAACTAAGCACTTCGGCTAACAGGGACCAGTGAATGAATAGTTCAATGCTTCTCACCACATCACTCACAGTGCCTAGTCCATTACTGTTGTTAGTTATCCCAGTCTAAGACAGGTTAGCATGGATTAATTAGATTAATTATCTATCATCTTACCTCTCACTGGTGATTGTAAGCTCATCCCTGCCAGGATGGTACCGCTTCCCAACCACTTCCCTGAGTCTACGAAAAGCATGCTTTGAAAGTTCAAGCTCTTTCACTGTTACTGCAAGTTTCACTTTCCGGTTTGTAGGGTGCCATGCATCTCCACCAGGAGCAAAGACTACCCGTGTAGTCCACCTTAAAATTGGACCCTCACCAGGTGGGTCATCCAACTCCTTTTTCTTGTCTATCACAGCAGGGCTGGAGCTATCATCATCTTCAGGAGGTTGCTCTGCTTTCATCATCTCGGCACATTGAAGAACCATCTGATCCTCATACTCCTTGAAAAGCTCATAAGCCCTTTCAGGTTCAATCTCCCCCCTTTCACACATGTCTCCAAGCTCATTGAACTTCGCTTCTACTTTTTTTTTAATCTCATCTGAAAAATGCATGAAAATGTACAAACATCAGCAAATTACACATCAAAAACAATTTCCAAAAATTGAAACAGTAAGTTTCCAAGAGAAATGTGAGAGAAAAACAGCCACGAAATGAACAAGTGCATTGAATAATGCTGCAGATGGACAAAATCAGTCCATAGAAAAGTTTCACTTCATAGCGCAGCTCCGTGCTTTCTGTATGAGCTAAAAAACGAAGTCACCTATTGCAGTCAATACTGGCAGCATTTTAATCCTGACCCATCTTTCCCAAGTATATCAGCACAGAAGCCACTACTCTCAAATTCTATCTATCTCTAGAATCTTTCAAGGAAGAGAACAAACTTTGACACACGACTATAAAGCCTCTTTCATTTAGTTCCTAAGTGGTTACAAAAATAAAAATAATTCCGAATTTTCACAAACTTTACAGAATTTAAAGATTTACAAGATGAAATAAATGAATAAACTTACTTCTTTGGATAAATTTCAACTACAAGTCTCTCTCTCTCTCTCTCTCTCTCTCTCTCTCTCTCAGGTCACCCAAGTCCAAGGCAATTGTCCAAATTAAAAGGGCAATTCCAAACACCCTTGCCCCCCCAGACCTGACTCGGCAGCCTCAAAAGATGAGTCATCCCTCCAAGTTGAAAAAGCATGAGTAGAAACCAACCAGGATCCCTCTTCTTTAAATGAGGTATTCCCCTATCAACAAGAATTTAATCCCAAACATGAATCAATTGAATCCCATAAAGTTCTAAATAAAAAATCAATATAGAAAAATAATATTTCATAAAAGAAATAGTGAAATATTATTTATAAAAACATTTATGAGAATTAAAATATCCCCAGTTTTGAGTAAAGTAAAAATTTCATGGATTTATTGATTTTTCTCAGAGTTCCCAATTATCTTGAGAAAGGAGGAATTTTCAAAATAAAATTGCCCAACACTAAGAAAATAAGAATTCTCCAAATTTAAAAACTCTCCTTATACAAGTGTGGCTAGATGCCTCAAACGATTTATTTCTAAAATTTTATGTACTCCAAGAGAGCCAGATATAGGGGTGGCACCAAGCCAAACCGATTCGCAAACCGTTCGAGCTTGCAAACTTTATGTAACATAAAAGTCAAGTCAATACTAAGATCAATCGAAGTACAATAAGAAGGCAATCAGCTTCATAGTTTTAAGCCCAATTACCTAATCAAGTGATCATCATCCAGTGTATTATACACACAACACTACAGAAGGAAAATCATTATGACAATCTACAGAAATGCTCCCTAACTGACAAAGTGTTCTTGGGTTTTATGTTTACTCATCCTTATTGTCGATCCCAATAAAGTGAAAGCAATCGTCAATCCCCAGAAAATCTCATTCTTCACTAACAAACCCCCAAAACTATACTCGACAGGGTCAAGTTCTCCGACAATGAGAGAATTGGTGGGGACACCAGTATGCCCATCAGGCTCCAATGGACCCTCCAATTATGGTTGAAATTAGTTTTATAATCCTTTTATTTTATTTTATTTTTAGTTTATCTTCCTGATTTTACTGGATTTAATCAAATAATGACCTTATCAATTTTGACTTTTAAATTCAATTTAATTTAGTTTATTTTTCTTGATTTTACTGGATTTAATCAGATATTGATCTTATATGTTTTAAAAATTAAATTAAATTTTAGTTATTAATAGGCTGTAACTACATGTTGAAGGTAGCTTTGAAGATGAATTAACAAACTTCTCTCTTGGTTTTCTCTTCTTCTCCCTTCTTCTTCTATCTTCTTCTTCCCAATTTTCTTCTTTGTTCTCTATTTTCTCTTCCTTTTCCCTTCTAATCCAGCAACTATTTGAAATTTGCACACGTCAATTAAAATTCATGCATTTGTCCCACGTCAATAGTATCCCAAATTTCACTATCATTGACCAAATGAAATATAGAGCACAAGACTCGAGGAAACAATGTCATTATGGCACCCAGTCTAAATGGCCACCGTTAAAGACATTTAATCCATGAAATCATATAAATGCATCATAAAATATTTAATAAAATCAATATAATAAAGTGTTCCAAGCAAGGCCACACAACAAAAAAATGATAAGACCAAATTATCAAGTAGAAGATAATCCTTGCTTGATAAGTAAGCAATGACATTAAGAATTCAATATTCAAAAGAAAATGTTATAAAACAACCAAAGTATGAAATTTCAAATAATATTTTATGACTTCCATCTCAACACTCAAGAAGGGTGAATTCAACCAGAAAGAGAGGATAAAAGCTGCAAGACTTATTGCCTTCATGATGTCAAGTCATATGAAACCATTTGTAGATAACATATAGACTAAGACAAAATCATGGAAGGAAATTTATTAAAATGCTAGCATTGAACACAAATCACAAAAAAAAAGGTATATAAGCTCACAGCAATAAAATTAACCAAGACTGCAATGGAAGCTTGAGTTCCAATATTAACATTGTATGGAAGATTTTGTTGTATCAGCTGACTTAATTTAGGGACAAAAGAGGGATATCAAATGATGAAAATCCTCAACCAATGCCCTTCAATGTCTCTAAAGAAATTCAGGAAAGCGATCTGTAGCCAATGCACCCACAGTGCTAACAAAAAGGTTAGTGAAACTTCATGCCAAAAGAACCATGTTAATTAGATTTTTAGAAGATTGACAAGCTTGTTTCAGGTCAAAGATCACAATTTCTAATCACAAAGTATCAGAACTCAACGAGAAAATTCAAGAACCCCAAAAATTGCTCTGAAGATGCCCAACTGATATGACTAAAAGTTTCTAATTTTAAGTTCATCTGATGCAAGTAAAATTAACAGGCGTCTAGAAAGCAGATAAACAATATGGGACTAGATCTTTGTTATTTGCCACATCTTCTTCCAAAATTATCTTTGTATTATCCCTAGCTTATCACAGGGATTAAGAAACCTACTTAGGACTAACCTATGAAGTTGGAAAAATTATAATTAGGCTAGTTTCCAGCGCCAAATATAACTTAATTAAGTGGTAGTATCCTAGTTTAGACAATTACACTCAAAATTAAGGGCCTATCTTGATTACTAGAAGGTTCAAAACAAGTGAAACTTGTATTCATAGTTAGCTTACTTAATTTTGAACAAAAATACGTGGATGCATGTTAACAACTCATTGATTCAAGTGGTGAAAGGAATAGATCAACTTACAGGAAATTTTTACTTTCCTGCATGATGAGTTACTCTACTTTGTGTTGGACAAATCCTAACTGAAATTGAACTTGAAATCTTTTGACATGTAACTCTAAAAGAAACATGTAGGACACAAGTAATAGATTCTAGACTACTTGTCTTGAGTTGAGAAATGAAGTTTTTAAAAGATCTATCTTTTCCTTAATGAAGTTCAGTGGTGAGTTGGCAATTCTATTATCCAAGTTTCATAAAAAAAATTCTAATCTCCAAGATCACAAACTTTACCAAGCTTACTTCCTAAGAAAAACCAAATCATCCCCATGGATTTCTGTTTTGATCTAAGGATCTCCTATATTTGGTTCATACCCTTGCTCCATCCAGCTTCTGTAGCTCATTTGATACAACCAAAGTATCCACTTGCTCGAATTCATACTTTGTGTTTCAGATTACAATCTTATTTGTCTCCTGGGTTTGATTGTTTTCTCTTCTCTTTCACACTTGAAAGCATTGGTTTGCATCAACTGGTATCAAATCTAAACTAATGCATTGTTACTGCTCAAATGCAGTCACTTCCTTAAAGGAGAAAAACCCATCACTGGAATATCCTTGCAATCACACAAGGAGCTTCAATAAAATGTGTGAAGCTTCTTCAAGAAATAGTAAAATATGTTCAAGGTTTTATGAGAAGATAGTCAACAACTTCTCAATATGCTCCTCTAACAAACACTGAAAAGGGGAGCAAAAATGAAAGACCTGTACAGCCAAAGTGTTCAATGAACAAATAAATCTACAAAACATGTCCTTCAACTTTTCACAACTCCAGATACGGTAGTAATTTAAGAGAGAGTGTTTTACCTTACTCAAATTTAGAAACATTGCTAGAGGTGAATAATGCATAAATGAGAAACAAAAAGCTCAACACAAGGCATGAGTGCTACAAAATACTTTCAAACCTTATGCACTATGTCCACATAGTGTTTGGAAGACCTTATTGTTGAAAGAAGAAGAAGAAGAACATTGTTTCTCAAAGATTTGCATATCTACCTCATAAAGTTGTTTGGGAAAAGAGACAATTTAGAGAATTGATAAATCAAAGAAGCAGCTCTATCATGAACGTATGAGCAAGGGGCTGGGTAATTTCAAAGAGGAAGAATGGCAAAAATAACCTCCAATCAAAGCCCTCTGATGTCACTAAAGAAATTGTGGAGAGTGACATGAATAAACTAATGCCTCAAAAGGTCACTAAACTTGAAGCCCATAAAATTATATTGATTAAAATTTTGGAATATGCTAATTTCAACTCAAATGAAACTTAACTTTAAAATACAGGACCCCTGTACAGGATCCTTCCTGCCTCCTTCTGCAACTCCCCCAAAACCACCACACATGTTTCCTTGCATTGCCAATTCGCCCATGCAATCTGGACCAATCTCCTCAACCGCATAGGAATACAATTTTGTGTCACCCACAACCTACAATCCATGCTCCAACCCATCACAACAATCATCTACCAAAGCTTGGTAAAATGCTCATTTCTAGTTGTATGGGTCACATCCCCTAGACTCTCTGGAAAGAGAGGGGCAACTAGAAATTCCGATTTAAATCAACTCCAATTGAGATAATTGTGGATAACATTGCAGGATAGGTTTGTGTCTGGCTTCTTACAAAGAAAGAATTCATTCATCTAAGCGGCACTGATTTCAGGAGAAATTGGCATCTAATTGCCGACATGACTGAGCCTTTGCACACACCAATTATGACAGTCCCCCCCCCCCTAGCCACTTCAAGATGAACTTCAATGGCAATGCCTTTGGCTGTCCTGGTCCTACTGGGTTTGGAGGGGTAATCCATGATGAAGATAGTTGTTTCCTCTACACCTTTACCGGCCCTTTAGGAATTTCTGATCTACTACTGCAGAACTTACTGGGCTGCTTCAAGTCCTCAGGATTTTTCGTGACCATCTTGATGGGCCCCTCATCATCGAATGTGACTCCAAGGTGGTCATTTTTTTTTAAATGATGCTGATTTTTATTAAGACAAAAGCTCAAAAGAGCAAATTACAAAGGAGGGAAGCCTTTCCAAACAATGAGAGATTGCTGGGAAGTTCTGAATTTTACCAATTTATTAGTCAAAGAGTTGGCTAATCTAGGAATGAGATTCCAATTACAATGGATAGATGATACAATGTCAGCAATACAATCTGTGATAGGACAGTGGAGCCATGGGAGAGAACTATATTTGAAACACCAACTGATGACAGTCTTCGAGTCTCCTTCAATGATTTAACTTCAGTAGTATTAGAATCAACAATGCCCACTGGCCCAGCATAAGAAAGAATAAGGTCTCCATTGTGACCTATGCAAACACCACCTGCTCCAGCTGGCCCAGGACAGCCAATAGCACTACCATCGAAATTGAGTTTGATGGAGGATCCCAGATGGCTATAATCGGAGTCCTACAGGGGCCAGTCATATGAGCGATTAAATTCCAATTTTCCCAATAGGAAACACCCGATAGAGCAGAAATTTTCTTCCTTGTATGAAGCCAGCTCAAGATAAGGCCAACGACATGTGAAGCAGTGATGTCCGGGGTGCAAACTTTGGAGTTAAATCTCCGGTTATTTCGCTCGAGCCAAATGCACCATGGAACATGCGCAAGACAAGCCGAAAGTATTAACTTGCCCAACTGAGGAAGGCGAATCATGTTACTAACCATTGCGCCAAAGACCGGTTTGTTAGCGAAGGCGCAACATGCATATTAAAGACAAGTCATTCCAACACTCCCCCACACGGGGAACACCCGTGTACAAATGCAAATGCACAATCCCACTTATACGGGGACGGCCAAAGATAAAGTCTCACCTATACGAGGACGGCCTACAAATCAACTACACAATGCTCGCCATCATAACTATATTAGAGACCAAAGCAAACCAAATGGGAGAATGGATGGATAGTTTACAATATCAGTGTGATCTCCTAGAAGAGGCTACTCACTGATGAGAAACAGAGACACAGAACCAGTATTGGTACGGAGGCATTTGTGTGGCGGAGAAGTTTTAGTAAGACTTGTAACACCAGGCCTCTGATCCGCATTCCGGGAGTAATCCCAAATTGCGACAGCGGAAATTCCATTTCTAGGATCGACCACTTAAATAATCTCAATGGAAAGAAAAGGGCAACACACGCCAACCGAATCCTCTACAAGGGAAAGCTCGGCAAGATGAAAGAAAGATAAAAAAATGTTTAAAATTAAGATAATAAGATTCCAAAAATCACACACCTGGAAGAAGCTTATCCCAATGCAACATGTCTTCTAAAATCCGCTCACACTCTCCCAGATCCTTCAAATAACCCTTCTCTGTCGCCTCTTTGATCATCTCATCCCATTTCTTGTCATCCATATTAAAATACTCGTCCTTACGCATCCTATTTATCACGATTGACCTAGCATCGTACAGATTCTCAATTTCCTGGTCCGTCTCATATGCTTCATCGAAATCGGAGTCGAATTCTTTATCATTAACGTCCTCAAGCGGCGTCAAGCGAAGTTTCTCCATCAACTCGTCATCTGTGTCTTCGTGTTTTCCCGACATCCGGCGACGAAGGATTGATTCCATGATTGACGGAAGGACTTCCTCCTCCCCTTTCAGATACTTGTTGATCATGTCGGTTAAGTCTGAGACCCCGAGAGAGAGGACCGAGATCCATCATTTAGCCAGTAGAAGAGGAAAGAAAGAGAGAGAGAGAGAGAGAGAGAGTTACCTTTGGTGGACACATCTGGGACGTCAGGGGAAGCACTTACTTGAGCTACGGACGTTTCGGGAGGTCCAGAAAGAGGGTTGCCGCCGCTTTGGGGAGGAAGAGGAGGGTTTGAATCAGACTCGGAGAAAAACCGAACTGTTGAAGGCCAAGCGGAGGAAGGAGTATGACGGAGGAAATGGCAAGAGAAGAGGGAGGCGTTTCTGAGGATGGACCGTCTCATGGCGGTTCTAGGGTTTAGGGTTTTACAAGAGCTCAGTGAAGCTGGCGCTGAGGTTATTAGTGTTTTTCGTCCATTGTTTCCGGTAAAAGTAATCGGAAAAGAGGACAACAAAACGGAAATTTGAAGTTGATCTTCGTCTCCAATATCAACTTTGGGGGCGTTAGTGCCCCAAAGTGGATTCTTTAAGATCAAGTCATATCCAACATGAAGATCATGTCATGTCATATACATGAAGATCAGGTAAGAATTTGTGTTAGTGTTGATGACCTCATGTGCACTGGAAAACAGTTTCCAGTGTTAGTGCCCCAATATGAAAAAAACATAAAAAACAAGAGAATTTCTAAACTTTTACAGTGCACTTAATTACAACATAATCCTTAAACCCCAAATTAGGTAAAACAACCATTATTACTACACGAATAAGTTATTGAATGTATAATTAAATATACTAATATATTTATTAATTGAATTAGATATTTTATTGTACATTAATATGGTAATTACATGAGCCAATGAAATATGTATATGATTAATTACAAATAATAAATAAATAACATTATAAATAAAAAAACAAAAGTAATACATTAAGTTATTAATTTATTAATAACATATGATATATTTTAACCTAAAACTGAATAATTTAAGAGAAAAAATTGATCTAATCATAACTTTAACACACTATATATTTGTACATATTATATTTTATATATTATTAATTAATAATATATTATCACAAAATTTAAAACCATTGGTTTAATTAACTATAAAAATCGGATAATTATGCCAAAATAATTTATCAAATATTTATTTTAACAATATTTTAATTATAACTATTAAATCACTATTTTAATATAGTAATTGTAAAATAAAAATAATTATTTTATAAATAAAAATTATAAATTAATAATTTTTATGAAGATAGTTTAATTTTTCCTAACTTAGGAAAAATTAAACATCTTCGTCTTCCTCTACAGCGAGCCAGCGGGGCGATGGCGACGGGGACGGCTAGGCAAAGGCAACGGCCGGCGACGGCGGCGGGCAATGCCGACAGAGGCGGGGCTCCGACGGTACGCCGAGAGGGAGAAGAGAGGGAGGCCGAGAAGCTCTGCAAATGCTCGACCTCCCGTGCTCTGCGGGAATGAGAGAGGGCTGCGGAAATGAGAGAGGGAGCAGAGAATGAGAAAGGGCTGCGGGAACGGAGACAAGAGAGGGTTGCGGAGACGAGAGAGGACTGCGGGAACGGAGACGAGAGAGGGCTGCGGGAATGAGAGAGGGTTGCGGGAACGGAGACGAGAGAGGGCTACGGGAATGAGAGAGGGTTGCGGGAAAGGAGACGAGAGAGGGAGCAGAGAAAGAGAGAGGGCTGCGGGAATGCAATGGCAGAGAGGGTGTGCGGCAGTGAGAGCCCCGAGAGACAGCCCCGCGCGAGAGTCATGTAGATGATTCTCAAAATCGGGCGGAAAGCACTTTCCGCCCGTTACTCTTGAGACATGAACTCTTGATTCATGTATATTCATGTATATTCATGTACATGACATGAATTTGGGCGCTCCCTAACGACATCAGGACATGACCTGCGTAATGCGCATGAAGATCATGTCCTGAGTCATGTGCACTAACCCCTTATGCTAATCATTTACATGAACTTCATCTTTGCAACTTCATGAGCACTGGAAACAGTTTTCAGTGTTAATGTCCCAACATGAAAAAAATATAAAAAACAAGAGAATTCCAAAACCCTTACAGTATACTTAATTATAACATTATCCTTAAAATCCAAATTAGGTAAAACATGTATTATTACTATACGAATAAGAAATTTAATATATAATTAAAATATATTAATGAACTAATTAATTAAATTAGATATCACCATGGTTACCGAATATTATAAGGTTAGAGTTTAGCATTCTTTATTTGAATTTTCAAATACTAGCAACTCATCGGATTCTTATTTAAATTTGTATCATCCAAACTTTCTCACAACTACAATTTACTTGAATGGATACTCCTTTTATAACGGATACTCCTTGCAAAGAGAACAGAAGATGTGTAGGAACATGCATTTGAAGGTAGTTGTCCATGGAGACAACATTCAAAGTTGTAGTGAGATGCATTGCTACCTATACAAGGGAATCCAAAGTTCAGCTGCACATGTCTAGAGCAACAGTAAAAAAGTCTCTTTGGATGCATTTGTAGAATCTCAATTCAGTCTCCTAGGTCTTTATGAGATCTGCCTAATTGCCCTCTAGTTGTATAATATGAACAGGAAATAGTAGATTATTGGAGTTCTTTCTTTCTCTTAAGGGGTATTGTAATTACATATGCTTCTTGAAGTAATTACAAATAATTCAACTTTTCCACAACTCATCATATTTGTTCCTAGATGTTTATATTGCAATAGGGAAAGAAGGTTGACTCAGAAATGGCATCCATGTGACATTTTCATTGAAATGGAAGCTCCCTTGATGCTTACATGTAAAATATATCTTTTACATACTCTCCATGGTTCAATGAGCAAGACAATTCACCCACAAGACCTAAAAAAACTAGTCAAGATATGCATCCAAAATTGAATAGGGTTGTAGCATATCACCACAGTTTATTCACTTTCACTATCCAAGTACATCTCTACTGCTTCCTTGTTTTCAATGTCCTCATCTTCTTCCTGATGTCTTCTCTTCTCTTGCTCTTTTAGCTGTAGTGGATTTTGCCCTTTCTAGCCTCGAGGAAACTGCTTCCTAGGAAACTAACTTCTCAATAAAGACATAAATAAAATCGGCTCATCGATTCTGCAATAAGTAAACTAAGATAATGAGATGTTATTGAAAGGTTAAGTGGCAAACAACCAAATCGGATGTGTTTGAAGCAATTCAAGTTTGGAGCTATACTTGTTTTATGGTTGCTTGAAGAGATTTTTGAACATCAACATAAATTATTGTTGTCCAATTATATGCTTTGTGTTGGGAACCACCAAATGTTTGTTGGTCTTGTTGTTGGACAAGGTGGAACATGCACTTGTGATGATAGTGAATTTCATACTACCAGTACGTAGCTCTTTCTAATCAGGAGAGAGCATTTGGAATCTTTGCAAATATTTCAAGTAACAGAGAAAGAAAAGAGGCATAATAGACCTAATTTCATTTATTGGGAAGTCAGAATATCATCTATATGAATCAATCTAAAACAAATTCCTTCTCTAATTGATGGGAACAACCTGATTCCAAAGGCAAAACCATGCAAGAACCACTTATATGCAAAGGGCATCAATACATCAACAATGTTAGAGATAAGGATAGATGCAGTTGCCATAACCTGCAAAAAATGCAATCAATTCTTAGTTACGTCCTAAAAATAGGTTATCAAGCAAGATTGATATGGATACAATTGCTTACTTGGGTCAGTCATAACGATAAATCATTAACCCTTAAATACAGAGCACCAAACCCTAAAAACACTAAACCCTAACCCTAATCAAGAATTTAGACCCTAAATCGTAATCCTAAATCCCACAATTATACACAAATAACCCAAAATTAGGCACTGAAACTAAAATTAAATCAAATACAACACTAATTTTATAAAAAAATATTAGGGTTTAGTCATACCTTCTGAAATTTGGAGAAAACCGAAGCCGAAGAGTGAAATCAAAGCCGAATTGGGAAATCTATGCCGAATCGAAGTAGAAATTAAGAAATTGAAGCCCAAATGTCAAAATCGAAGAAAATCGAAACCGAAATAGGGGAAATGGAACGAAATCAGAGGGTATTTTGGGGGAAAAGAGAATAGTGAGAGGGAGAAAGGAGTGAAAAGCCGAAAAGGAGAAGAGAGGGAGAAGCATGCAGGAGGTTCAGAGAGAGAGCAAGTCCGAGATGGAGAGAAGGACGCCGAAAGGACGTTAGCAGTGAGAGATGGAGGTCGTAGAGAGGGAGACCGGAGAGAGACGGTGAAGACGAGAGAGGGAGCAGAGAGCTCGGGGTTTAGGGAGACAAGAGAGGGGGTGCGGGAGATAGGGCGAAAAAAAAAACGAAATGAGAAGAGAGCGTGAGAGGGTGTGTGGGAGAGAAAGGGGGGAAAAAAATAAAACCGTCGAGGGTTTGAACCCCGAGCTCTCCACTAACGACCTCAATAGATGAACTGAATAATGCGGCTGAAGTTCATCTCCTAAGTCAAGTTGACTAACACCCTCAGCTGCTGCGACCATTTAATTTCTATAGTAATCAGATTATAGCAATCGTCAATCTCGTGGGTCCGAATAAGCAGCCGAGTGATGGATGAACCAGGAGAGAGATTCTTCAAAGACTGGGTTAAAAGTCAGGAACTGCACACATTTGGTGGTGGTGGAGACTCAACCAGTAAATTCGAAATATACTTAATTGATTAGTTCTCTCTAAGAAAGCACTCAAAACATCATATCTGTGATTCAAAATTCTTATTGCTCAGGATAAATAGGCACTCAAAACATCATATCTATGATTCAGAATTCTTATTGCTCAGGATAAATAGGCACTCAAAACATCATTTCTTTCAAATACATAATTTTTTTACCAAAGCGGGTTTATTCTATCCTTTCACGATGGGGTTCCTGTAGAATAAGAAGAAACTAATCCTCAAACGAAGGGTTTTACTGCCACAAATTTTAGAATAAAAACAAGTAGCTATGAAAGGTATCTCTTGCATCCATCATCAATAATAAATGCATTTATGGAAAACCATAGATTCCCAATTTACACGTTAGTTTTAAAAAGAAATTAAAGGGAGATATCAATAGATATCATTTCGAATAGTCCTACAAAGAAATAAAGACATTCATGCAAGCATTCATTCGCTTGGTTCTAGTGCTAAATGGTCCTAATGAGCAAAAACATATATATTTCCGTTAGGTTCTCGTTGAAGTAGTAACATTAACGGTAGTTTCTTCCAACAAGACGAGGAAAGCCATGAGCTCATTCATTCTCTTTAAAGTCATTAAAAGGGTCACTAACGCCTTTTTTTCTTTTTTTCTATTACTGTACAGATTGAGTAAGGTGGTTGGAGCATGTGATTGTGTGGTTTTTGTTTACCAGTTGGCAAGCTGGGGTCTGAGCTAATTGAGGGAAAGAGGGATGAAAAATACAGTTTGAATCTTCATTGTAGTCAAAATTCAAAGTTCCTCGTATGCAGCTGCAGAAGAGTCCAAGAAGACGGCTCTGTGTATTCGATTTACACGAGCTTTTTAATTTTAAGCTTTGACGAGAGCGTCAACCATCAAAGCTTTTCGTTGCGATGCGAGAGAATAACGGTATAAAAGCCGGGGGGTAGAAAGCCGCTCCAGCTCAAAAACTTCATGCGAGACGACAACCCAGAAGATAGGCCGTGTCGACTGTCGCAGGCGAGATCCACGAGTTGTGGTCCTCCGTGCTTGGCAGTAGTGGGAACCATCCATGTCGTTTGAGTGATTGATGATTTGGACTGAGGAGGAGGAAGGGAGAATCCGAATTACGATATCAACTTTTTGACTTGGAAAACCTGCCTGCCTGCCTGCCTATTCATATCAAAATACGCTCACAAAGGAAAAAAGACGGGAAGAAGTTTTCTGGTGAAAGTCAATAGGCCGGAACTCGGAAGCGAAAGAAGGGAGACGAAGAGTGCGGGTAGAATGGTCAGAGTGGGAAGAGAGAAGGTTTTCGTGATAGGAGTTGAAAGTGGAGGCGTTGGCGTTGGACTTCTCTTCTGGGTGGCGTTAGCCGTTCTCTGTCTCATCACTACGGTTATCTTCTCTTGCGCCGATGGGGTGCCCAAAGGCAAGACTTCTGCTCCTGATACGACCGCTTACGGAACTGGCTGCGGCGCTGGCTGTGGAGCTGGCTGCGGTGCTGCTTGTGGTGCCTGAAAATCATCTGCCGACAACGCAGAATCAAAATTCAAAGATTATATCTTTGTTGGAACGATAATATGAAGAATTCCCAGTTTGTACACTTTTTTTTTTTTTTTTTTGTTTCAAGCATAATAACTTGCTTCAAGTTAGCTAATTAATATTGTGTCTCCTCTCGACCAAATATTGTTATTTTAACAAATGATGTAACGAGGCAAGAGAAATGCAAATGTAAAAACTAATGCAGTTCATATCCATACAGTTTCGTAAATGAGGATACCCAGTAAATGAGATACAGCAAAAAGCCTCCTTTCTCACGGCATCTCATTGTCATATCCAACTAGAGTGGACATCTTTTGGGAAATGATACAAATAAAATATGACGAATTCAATATTGTTTTTACTTGCATTCTTCAATACTCCTTCCGGACTTGAATAGACACCAATTAGTGCTTCAAATAGTGTTTGACCTTTGCACACCTCCAATGGGTAAAACTAGTAGCATCTCTTCAGCCAGTTTTCTTTCACTACTCAAGAGGCTTTCATGAACTCCACTTCTTTCTAATTTCTGTTGAGGATATATCCATGCGAAATCTATCCTGTGGTATTGAGATAAACATGTCCCGTAGCTCTTCTGGAATGTCAAAATCTTCCAGCACCTGTAGAAAGTTTCAGGCAAAGAATTAAAGTTTGCAAAGAGAGGTGGATTGATGCTTCTGAAATAAATATACCTTGAAAACACCATCAACATTTCGACCACCCACAAGAAAAGTGCAACCAGTTCTTTTGCAGTTAACCAGTATCTCCATCATCTTAGTACGATCCCCTCCATAATACTTTGGCTGACATAGGAAAGAGGTATATGTTGCAGTAAGGAATATAATATATGTGTTCTTAAAACAAATGTTGTCTGTTGAAGAAATAAAGACCTACACAGCATTGTTTCACAAGCTGAGCATCATACATTTATACTCTTGAAACAAATCCAATTCTCCAAGACATTTGTTTGTGCAATTGAGAGGTAAAACAGAAATTAGACTACAATCATAAAATTGGTTATCATAAGAGATCGTTGCTGATATATTTCATGAGCACAATCCTACAAATCACATACCCATGAGTACTTTGGTTAATAACATTTACTTCTCGTAAAATCTCATGATTCTTACATTAATGAGCCTTGCAGCAGTATCCGAACCAATAACAAAGGCACTTCCTGGAAAAAGTTCTGCTTTCTTATAAAAAAATGGTTGGGTGGATACAATCACTGTCATCCCTGCCATTGACAAGTAGCAAACACTCTTAAGAGATGGGTCATACGGAAGTGACATGCTCTATTTGAATATTGTAGATATTGATTGGATGTATAGGTTGCCATGTACCACAAGACAGCAAAGGAAAAACACAAATAAGCAAACAAGATGAGATTAAAATAATTAAAGAGCCTGCACAAGTGGCAAAGGAATTCAAAGAATGAATTATAAATAGTTATAAAATGCAAAATCTTCCTCTATTTTTGGGTGAAAGAGAGTGGTCACCTCCTATAATGACAGAAAACAGGAGAGTGATAAACTCAGGTCTACGCGAGAAAGGGCAGGATGGGAATTGAAGGGCCTAATGGGAGCATGGGAAAGGCATTGGGTCCCATGGATGAGGGACCACCGTGCACCAACACCACTGTCCTTCCAAGGACAGTTAGTTGAGCATCGAGTAAAAAAAGGTAATAAGGAAGAGGAGGACGAGGGAGGTAGGCAGACAGAATTCTAGCTTAGGAGGACACCTAGACCCTTGAAGTCTAGCAGGTGAGCTTCTCATCTCTCTGTTGGGTTCCATCATCTGGTATTAGAGCTGGTCGAACCCGGGCATGGTGAAGTCAAAAATGACGGGAGAATGGAATCAGTGGAGAAAGAAGTATCAGAAACGGAGCCATATGGGAGCCACTGTTAGAGTTTCAAACAGGGACGTTAGGGAATGAGAAGGGGAAGTCACCAATAGGGGACTTGTCAGCCAACCGAGCCGCCGCTGACGCGTGGAATGACGCCCCAGGGTCGGAAAATCCCGAAAGAAGATTCAAAAAGCTTGACTTACCGGTGTTTATAGGAAACGACCCATACGCCTGGCTACTTCGGGCAGAGAGGTAATTTTCTATCAACAGTGTCGAAGAGGATGAGCGGATTCAGGTAGCAATCGTCTGTTTGGAGGGCCGAGCCCTAAATTGGTTCCAAATGATGGAACACAGAGCTCCAATGTCGAGCGGGGAGTAGTTCAAGGCAGCTGTCCTCCACCGATTCAAACCGTCGCAGACCAGGACATTGTATGAGACCCTTTTGGAGCTCTGGCAAGACAGAATGGTGTCGAAACTCCAGGAATGCTTCAAGCTGCTCTCAGCACCACTGGTCGAAGCCTCCAACAAGGTGTTGATGGGGGCATTCATCACGGAATTAAAAACGGAGGTTTGAGCTGAGACCAGGACATTGTATGAGACCCTTTTGGAGCTCTGGCAAGACAGAATGGTGTCGAAACTCCAGGAACGCTTGAAGCTGCTCTCAGCACCACTGGTCGAAGCCTCCAACAAGGTGTTGATGGGGGCATTCATCACGGAATTAAAAACGGAGGTTTGAGCTGAGTTCGCTCATTGAACTCATGGAGCTGGTGTAAGGATTGACAAGCACAACCTAGCTCTGGCTCAGACGAGAGAATTTAAGTGGAGTGGGCCCAGGTGGGTGGGGTCGGGATGCGGTGCCTAGACGATCAGCCCATCTTCATCCTGGATCAGCCTTGCGGGCGACAGGGAAGGGCTTCCCCAGCTCCTGTCGTCATAACAGCACCCCTGCAGCTGGTGCAGCTGCCAGCCCCCATCTCGCCTGCTCCACCGCAACGTCCCTTTGTTCAGTTGTGGAGCCTAATCAATGCCTAATGCTGGGTCGGTACACAAATCGACCTTCGCGGTAATGTCATCGTTGGGGTTGGAAAGGGAAGGGGAGCCCCTTAAAGGTCCACGATATATTGACTATATCTTAAGGGCAATTTGGGAATTTTATTCTTGTAAAGTGGTTGCCCTAGTTTCCTCTTTATAATTGAGGGGGCGCCGCTATTAGGATTTCATCATCATCACGGAGAAGGACTTTGAGTTGCAGCCCCAGAGAGGTTAGAGAAAAACACTTGTGAGTGTGCGATTTCTCTTTGTTAAACTATTTCATCTTCATAGTGGGTTACTGTAGCGGCGGAAGACGGGATGTAGTCTTAATTTGAGGCGAACCTATATAAATCTTGTTGTATTTTCGTGTTTGCTTTTCTTTTCTTCCGCGATTATTATTATTGCTCTCGCTAGTTTGGAATTAGGGCGTCTAATTCCTAACACCAACCCTTCGCCGACTCTCAAAGGCAAAGCGCTAGAGAGGTACGATCGTGGCCTCTGCTTTAAGTGTGACGAGAAATTCCACCCTGGCCATCAATGCCGGTTGCGCCAACTAAACTTGATGTTGGTCGCCGAAGAGAACAACGGCGATGGCACGTTAGATAAACCGGAGGGGCTAACCGAGGCCAAAGAGGACCAACCCAATCAGCAGCTTGTCACCATGTCCTTTCACGCCCTCCGGGGCGGTGCTACCACCACTAGCATACTAAAGTTGTGCGAACTGATCGGCAACAGACAAGTGGTTGTACAAATTGACAGTGGCACCTACCACAACTTAGTCAGTACTGCCTTGGTTCAAGAGTTGGGGTTGTCGGTGATCTAGGGTCGCATCTTTGCGGTGATAGTGGCAGATGGCTACAGTATTAGTGGCGATGGCATTTGTCCCGACCTCGAGCTGAACATCCAAGTTGTGCGAATTAAACAACATTTCTACCTATTCGCCCTGGAAAGTGCCAAGGTCATCTTAGGCATGGCCTAGCTCCAGCTGTTGGGAGATGTTTGTTTAAATTGATGAAACCTCTCAATGAAGTTCGAGGTTAATAGCATTAAGGTAAAATTCCAAGGGGAGACATCCTTTTCCACGGTCAAAGTCTCTCTAAAGGTGATGACCAAAATCAGAGCCCAAAAAGGGCAATGTTGTTTGTTGGAATACAAAGGCAAACCTCAGCTAGATGCGAGTCCGGCCACCAACACTCTAGCAGCACTCTCGGACCTCCTCACAGAGTTTCCCCATGTCTTCCAACCATTCATGGTGCTACCACTGGCTCGACCGAGTGACCACCCCATTACTTTGCAAGCTAATAGCCAGCCCCCATGCATCCAACCCTACTGGTATCCATTCTATCAAAAAATTGAAATATAGTGGATCGTGAAAGAAATGCTTGCAACCGGTATCATACAGCCAAGTACCAGCCCTTCTCCGGCATAGTTTTACTGGTTCAAAAAAAAGACAGGGGATGGCGTTTTTGTATTGACTATCGAGCTCTCAACAAAATCACTATTCCCGACAAGTTCCCCATTCCTACCAATGAAGAACTATTGGATGAGTTGAGAGGAGCCAAGGTATTTACCAAATTGGACTTGGAAGTCGGGATACCATCAAATCAGGGTGGTGCGGGCGGAGGATATCCCCAAACCGGTGTTTCAAACACATGAAGGACATTATGAATTCCTAGTTATGTCGTTTGGTCTTACCAATGCTCCTTCAACCTTCCAAGCTCTGATGAATCGAATCTTCAGCCGTATCTCCGTATGTTCATCCTCGTCTTCTTCGATGATATTCTTGTCTAGTATGGATCCTATTGATCACCTGGTCTATTTGAGGAAGACTCTCCTAAGTATTAGGGGACAATCACTTGGTACTCAACCACAAGAAGTACTCCTTCAGCAAGCCACAACTAGATTATTTAGGACATCAGATTTCTGGCAACGGAGTGTCGGGTGACCCTTCCAAGGTTGAGGAGATGCTCCAATGGGAAGTACCTCAGGATGTGAAGAGTTTGTAGGGATTTCTCGGTTTCACAGGGTATTACCAAAGATTTGTGAAGGACTACGGTAAAATTGCAGCAACCTTCACTCACCTACTCAAGGACTCCTCATGTGACAACAAGCACAAATTGCTTTTGAACAATTAAAAACTGCAATGACCACGGTCCCTGTGCTTGCCAGGCCAAATTTCTCCAAGACATTCGTCCTCGAGACCGACGCCTTAGGTAAAGGAGTTGGAGTAGTTCTCATGCAAGAAGGGTGGCACATCGCCTACTTCAGCCAAGCCCTCTTAGAGAAAGCACAGTTGAAATCTGTATATGAAAGAGAACTCATTGTTATGGTTTTGGTTGTCCAGAAGAGGCGGCCCTACCTCATGGGACGACATTTTATAATCCGGACTGATCAAAGCAGACTCCGTTTCTTATGGGACCAGCGAGTGATGATCGAAGAACAACAAATGTGGGTCACCAAACTCATGGTTTCGACTTTGAGATTCAATATAAACTGAGCCGAGACAACAGAGTCGTTGATGTCTTGTCCAAGAAGAATGAATCCTTCACCTTATCAGCCATCTCATTTGCATGTTTCACCGTACTTGAGAACTTAGCGCATGAAATTCAATAAGATGATCACCTCTGGTGAATCCAACAAGACATTTTGGTCAACCCCAAGAGTCACCCTCACTACACACTTGTCATTGGCTGCTTAATGTTAAAAAATTGTCTAGTTCTTCCTCCTTCAGCAGCATGCATTCCACGCTTACTCAAGGAGTTTCATTCCTCTCCCTCGGGTGACCATTCTAGGTACCTCTGCACATATAAGAAATTAGCCGTCTTAAAAAAGATGTACAACAATATGTGGATTCTTGTGAAGTTTGACACAGAAACAAATACAACAAGCTCTCCCTAGCAGGGTTACTGCAACCACTACCGATCCCCCTCCAAGTATGGGAAGAAATCTCCCTTGATTTCTTAGGAGGACTTCCGAGAGTCCGAGGCTACGACACTATTTTGGTGGTGGTGGACAGATTCACGAAGTGCAGCCACTTCCTTCCCCTCAGTCAGCCCTATACCGCCAAACAAGTTGTTGCCCTCTTCACCAAGTGTTGATTTTCAGGACTCCACGAATTTAGCTCATGGAGAAAAAAGGAAAGAAACTTATTAGGAGAAAACTGGAGGAAGAAGGGTTATGGAATTGATTCTTCCTAACCCTCCCCCTGAAGCTCTATTTATAGATTTATGAAACTACAATATTACAATAATACCCCTGAACTTAGGGTTTAGGTTTAGGGTTTTAACCCTGGAACTTTAACATAATTACATCAATGTCATCTCTATGAGATGACCCTTTATTTACCATCCTACCATCAATGTATGTGGGCCTATGGGCCTTGAGCCCTGAGCCCGCCTTCAATTTCTCTTGAATGCATGGGTCTTCCTTAGTCTTATGGGCTTGGGCCCATCTTCTAATACACTTTGATATTTGGGCCTTCCTTGGTCATGTGGGCTTGGGCCCTGTCTTCCAACACTCCCCTTCAAGTTAGGGGTGAGAGAACAATGTGAATTCCCAGCTTGCTGCAAATGATGTATAAATTTTTTTTTGTATAATATGCCTTCATCTTCCAACACTCCCCCTCACGTTGGTGCTCTCGTTCATGAAACCCAACTGGTATAATATCAGTGAGAGTAAAACACTCCTAGCCTAGAAGATATTGCTCTGAAGTATCCACCTCCACCACCGTGTCCCTCCACAGGACAATGACTTTCAAGTGGTAGAGTAATATATGATATTAATGGGGTGAAGTAACATAAATATAACAATAATTTCCTCCGGCATAGACTTCCAACCACAAAAATATGATATTTTTTACGGAGATGAAGTTCCTTTGTCATGGACTTCCAACCACAAAAAAATTGATATTTTTTACGGGGATGAAATTCCTCCGTCATGGACTCCCAACCACAAATAAATTTGATATTTTTGACGGGGATGAAGTTCCTCCGTCATGGACTCCCCAACCACAAATAAATTTGATATTTTTTACAGGAATGAAGTTCCTCTGTCATGGACTCCCAACCACAAATAAATTTGATATTTTTTACGGGGATGAAGTTCCACCTTCATGAACTCCCAACCACAAATAAATATGATATTTTTTACGGGGATGAAGTTCCTCCATCATGGACTCCCAACCAAAAACAATTTGATATTTTTTATGGGGTTGACAATAAATAATGGTATGAGGCTACCTCTTCTTCAATAATAATGTCTCATCAAAAGAGACACAATAAAAGTAGCTTAAATGGGCTTGGCTTGGGCCCACTTAACACGACCCAAAATACTCCTTATAAAATAACCCATGAAATAATCCAATGCACATATTAGCCCAAATAATATGCAGACCAAGGAATAATCCAGCCAGAAAAAAAAAAATTACCGCTTCACGCCGAAATCTTGGGCACGTTTACCGAGGCAGAAATTATGTGGCCCGAGTCAGATTGACCAGGACCCGAGTTGCCCCGGTCCTGGTTGGGCTGGAATAGGCACTGACCCGGTTGATCAATTAAAATTTCTAACTTAGGACAACTTTTAATCAAGAAATTGCCTTCTTCTTAATCGGGAAATTGCCTTCTTCCCTGCGCCGAAGAGACGGAAAACAGAAAAAATTTCTGACTAACAACAACGAGGATCCCGTTGTAGCAGCCGAAGAAAAATCCAGCGAACTATTTCGGAGTTTCCAAAAACCAGCAGCAATAGTAACGAAAATGTTTCCTTCTTCCCCACGGCGCAGAGCAGAAACTCGGAAGGCAACTTTCCCGTCGTTGGCTGCGATCAGAGAAGAACTTTCGGAAAAAAACTTCACTCCAGAATAGACCTTCCAGAAATATCATCTTACCTGCAGCACTGGCTCCCGAACAGCACCGGATCGCAGCGACGGCAGAGATGGCTTGGAAAATCAATCAAAGACGCTTCCTGATTGACCGCCGTAATGTTTCCGAAGAAAGCCAACAAAGAAAGCGGGAAAGCAACGGTCAGAGGACAGTTTTGTGATTTCCGCAAACAAAGCAGCAGAAATACATCTCCTTGACAGCAGTAGATGGCGGCAGAAAAAAACACATGGTAAGGTCAATAGAGCAGCTCCAATAACACTTCGTCTGCTGTAATGCACAAGACGAATGGACAAACCAACTTGTCAACCGATGCCTAGCAACATACCTTCGATGCTTCATGGGAGATCATCCGAAATCTTGGCCCAAATGGGTCCCATGGGCAAAATTCTGGTGTAACACCACATACCATCAGGCGGCTGGGATGACCTCTTAAGGCCCTCTATGGGATGACCTCATCCCTCCTCAAGCTCTCATCCACTTCCTCACCAGTCCAAGAAGTCAACCAACAACTGTATGAACGAGATGTCATCCTACGAGAACTTAAAGACAACCTTACCGGGGCCCAAAACAGCATGAAATTTTATGCAGACAGCCACTGCCGAGAGATGATTTCATTTACCTGAAACTACAGCGTACCACCTCAAATCCTTGGCATCTAAACCCAAAGAGAAGCTCAGTCCACGTTACTATGGGCCTTACCAGGTGCTGGAAAGGATAGGTCCTGTCGCCTACAAATTAGACCTCCCCACCCATGCCAAAATCCATCCGGTCTTCCATGTCAGCCAGCTCAAGAAATCCAACCCCCATCCACATGTATCTCAGCCGCTACCTACCTGTCTCACTGATGATTTCACCTTTTCGGTCCACCCAGTCAAGGTACTTGATACTCACCATCTTTGAGGGCAGCCACCTGAGGTGTTGATCCTATGGCAAGCCCTCCCTGACTTTGAAGCAACATGGGAATAAGGGAATAAGGAAGAGGAGGACAAGGGAGGAAGGCAGGCAGAATTCTGGCTTAGGAGGAACAAGACCCTTGAAGTCTAGCAGGTGAGCTTCTCTTCTCTTTGTTGGGTTCCATCAGAGAGCTTCATCGAATTGGAGGTATGTCATTGAAAACCTTGCAATCAAACCTCATAATAAATGCAGTGATCTTGCCAGCATAAGAATAATTGGTACATGTAGAACAAAAAAGACAGGCTCTGACAATTTACCAGATTATCCATGCAAAACTGTTAAGGAATAGTCCCACATAGATTAGTGACTACAAAGATCTTGAGTTTATTAGTTGGTAAAGAGGTTTCCTAAGTAGGCTAGTCATTTTGGGATGGGCCTTGGGCCCAACTTAACATGATATCAGAGCGGGTACACATATGTGGACCTGAACCTAAACTATCTACTTGTAGAGCCACAAAAGAGGGCCTACACCTAAATTATCCACTTGTAGAGCCACAAAAGAGGGCCTACACCTAAACTACCTACTTTTAAATTATCCACCTGTAAAGTCACAAAAGAGGGTCTACACATGTGAGGGGGAGTGTTAAGGAATAGTCCCACATAGATTAGTGAGTACAAAGATCTTGAACTTATTTGTTGGTAAAGAGGTTTCCTAAGTAAGCTAGACATTTTGGGATGGGCCTTGGACCCAACTTAACAAAAACAATGCCAATTACTTTAAGCATAATACAGATGGCTCAATTAATAAACTGCGCATTACAGTAGAAGATAACAAACTCAATCATATCTAGACCATAAACTCCAGACAGAATATTATAATAATGTTACCTTACCAATTCTTTCAAATTGTTTGACTCGATCTTTGATCTGTGCAATTGTTAGTGGAGGTTTGTCTGCATTGATTGCTGAAATCTCAAAGCATGGCAGTCCATCATGACACATGCTACATCAAAGAATAGGGAATCAGTTAAAAATGTAAAATATGCATTTTCATAATTATACAACACAAGACTGACAGAAACACTTGTCAACTAGGCAAGTATGCATTTAACCAAGACACGGGATTTCAGAAAAAAATAACATTGACATATCTTTTTTATATCTATTATGACTCCCAAGGTGGAATTGGTTAAGGAGACAAGGATCCAAACATGTCGTGCTATTGTCACCAGTTATAATGTTAATGAAGAAGCAGAACAGATCTTCAACAGAAAATTCAATTTAAAAAGTAGATGAAATGCATATACCTTGATGCAACTTCCAAAAGCTTGATATGACCATCATGCAAGGGATTAAAAGAACCAGACAAAATTATCTTTCTTTCAGAATTTGAAGAATATGCCTCTGCAAATTCAGTCTAGTAGCAATAAGTTGCAACCCAATTCAACAAAATGCAAACTGCAGGTCGAAATCAAGTTCTAGAGGAGAAAGTACCACTTGAAAATGGGTAAACTTTCATGCATATTTTTCCATCTATAAGTTCCTGCAGCTCTTCATCCTCATCAAACAGTCTTTCATGTTCATCAGGCACTTCAGATTCAGTCAGCTCTGATACATATGTAGCTGAAACTTTGCATGCACCTGCCATAGCCTAAACAACATGCACACAAAATATTAATATGTGGGTGCTTCTCTGATCATATTGTCTAACAGTTTGCAGCACCACAATTTATTCAATTTCGAAAATGCTAACATAATGAGTTCACAATTGATGTTGATTGACGAGTGTAACTGCATATCATCTCCTTCTAAATACATGGTAAAATGTTATACTAAGGAAAGGAAAACTAGGCAGTTCCAAAGAGCTAGTGTGCATTAAAAATGGATATGATGAAAATTACAACTTTGCCAGAGAAGTTAATTGGATCAGAGAGTAAATGATTAGCCAGAAGAAAAAGTGCATGCTCACAAATTTCAAGCTCAAATTGTTGCCAACATACTGATTAAACATTATCTAGCCACTCTTTTAAAGATATTGCAAAAGAAGATCAGAAAGGAAATAAGCAATACAGGACATAATTTCAATTTTAAAGACATCTCACCAACGTCACAAGCGGCTACCTTTAATGACCTTCCAAATTTCCTTTTTTTTCCCCAAAAAACTGTAGTGACTGACCACCCGACACATGGCACATCAAGGAAAGGAAACCATGGCATTCATGTGATCATCAATTTTGAAATACATATCAGTAATGCATAAATATTATAGGCAAACAACTTCTACAGTTATATGTAGCACATGCAACATGAGGGATTAGATTGGACTATGAAACTTCAGCAGTTTCAAATGTAACAAAACAGTTATTCCTTTTTGTTAAGGAATAGCCCCGCATGGATTAGTGAGTACAAAGATCTTGAATTTATTAGTTGGGAAAGAGATTTTCTAAGTTGGCTAGTCATTTTGGGATAGGCCTTGGACCCAACTTAACATGGTATCAAAGCGGGTACTCATATGTGGGTCTGCACCTAATCTATCTACTTGTAGAGCCACAAAAGAGGGCCTACACCTAAACTGCCTACTCCTAAATTATCCACTTATAGAGCCACAAAACGAGGGTCTACATGTGAGGGGGAGTGTTAAAGAATAGTCTCACATAGATTAGTGAGTACAAAGATTTTGAGTTTATTAGTTGGTAAAGAGGTTTCCTAAGTTGACTAGTCATTTTGGGATAGAGCCTTGGACCCAATTTAACATTTTTTTCTTGAAAGATGAAACAGTTATTCCCTTGGTAATTTCTACTACAATAGTGGTCCATCCCATCCAAAGTGGGTCCATTCCAAGGTGTCTCATGGGATCTAGTAGCATTACAAGAGTAGACAATGCAACAGAGTACAGACTTAAAATATATCCTTAGGAATGAAGGCTACTTAGATGGATATAGCACACAATCAAACTAGTGAAAGGAATATCATGTTACATCTCCTGCAAGGATGTCAATGAGAACAAAAAATCTCATGCAAGAATAACTAACCTAAAAAATGGTACTTATGCAAAATATAGGAAGATTGGTTACATACCTCCAGCAAGATATGGCTTGAAATTCTATCTTCTTGTTCACGAGTTCGTAAACCCTAAAAAATGCAGTATTAAGTTGTGATCTCAAGAACAAGGATGTTTAAGAGCCTAAACACCAGTAAATACCTTTGACAAGGAAACATTAGATACCCAAAGTCGATTAGATGTTCTAGTTGACAGGTAAAACCTATAAGAGACCAAAATGGCAATTAGAAGGCCATAAATGCAGCACGGAAAGTGCATGTATTGAAGCAACCCTATGTCCACGTTTGAAAACTCACAACCTTACTACATAATCATAAAGGAAAAGTTGCAAATCAATCAGCTGATAAGAATGTTCCATGATGACATGGCTCCACTTACATGTAATGGTTCTGATTCATGACAGGAATAACCACACGGTTGACTTCTATGTTGTCCAAATGAAGCAGATCTAAACGTATGATATGTCATAAAAGATAGTGTTGACCTTACAGATAACTAGTGAAAGAACATTAATAGTCCCTTTTGCAGCTTTGTACAGAGGGGGGGAGAGAGAGAGAGAGAGAGAGAGAGCATATTGTTGCAAAGATGACTTCGCTTTTCTTTTTGACTTCACCTGTTTTCCCACTTAAGATAACCCAGTTTAGCTAAGAATTGAAATAGTTTAACAAGGACTCAATCAGACAAGATAGCAGAAAAGATATATCAAATAATCTATCAAGTTAACAAGCATGAGCAACCACCTTAAACACATTGTAGCAACAAATCAGTTCAACTATGGGAACCATGGTGAAATATGATTTGTTGGCCCCTTACACAAAATTAGGAATATTCATACTCATCAAAAAACTAATGAAGTAAAGGCTCTTCGTTGAGTCACTATACTAGCACTGATTGTGTATGTGGATTTGGCTGTCATTACTTTAAATTAACAAGATCCTACAGGAGTATCAGTCTATGATGAACCTGATCAGTAATTTTAAAAAGATATTTAATACCACAAAGGGATTGAAGATTTAGCAAGAGAAGCAGAATGAGAAGCACTTAAGATGTGGTGAACAACATCATCTTGAAGGTAATAGAAATGACACCTGTGATCCCCACGTTTTGGTTGACTACTAGCTAGTGAGCCTGTAAACCCCAATCCTAAGACAGGTGATCCTGTTTGAAAGAAGCAAACATATCATATTCAAACAAAAATAAAGCACATAATCAATTAATAAAGGAAAATGTATATCCAATCTAATAAAATTCAAGGCTGAGCTTCAGCTTACTTCACATCTACATTTTGTGCTTAAGTTTGGTTTATTTGAACATCATCAAGACGAAGGTGGACACTAGGAAGGCTCAATTGATAATGATCGTTGATGTGAACTGCTCTAAACAAACCTTGACATAACTGGAAAAAGGCCAAGCCCAGCTTGTTCGTGACATCTTAATGAAATGAGACAAAAGATTAGGCTTGAAATTGACTTGCAAAGGACATCCACTGGGTAACATAAGGCCATTAAAAGGAAAAATAAACTTGAGCCTGAGCTACCTCATTGACACATACATAGTATCTAGAACATCCAAAACTCTCACCAGTATCTAGATTTCAAATTTGATAAAGAGGTGAATGTCAAACATATCTGTTTTTTATACAATTCATTATATTATATAAACAGAGATTATAATAGATATCTGGTTTCAAGAAATTTAAATCGTAAGAACATGGTTTAGAAAAATTAAAAAATACAAACTTAGAATTTAATATTAAAAATTACAAACCATCAATTGCTGTTAAAATATATTTATTTGTCATCAGAACCTTTTAAGCAAACAAACTCCACAAAATGAGAAATCATTATAGTTATAGGAGCAAAACTGATTAAGATACTAATGCCCCATATATAAATATATTTCGGCATTCGGCAAGTCAGAAATAGGCATATCCATCTGATCCCTGAAAGATTAGCTATTACATAAATGTTATTTGCATATATACTTTGAACTCAAGCATTTAAATAAATTTATAGTGCTAAAAAGAATATATGTTTTAACAACTTTTTGAGGATTGTTGAAATAGAATTCCAACTTTATTCTTTTTCTTTTTGAGTAAAGTAAGAAATACATAAAGACAAAGAATAAACAAGGATATGAAGAAGCAGCAAACAGCCCAAAATACAAACACAGCCCAGCCCCTATCTAATTCCAAATTTAGTCCTTTTCTCATTTATTTTGGTAATATTTCCCTTATTATTGATTGATTGTTAGTTCTATTTTACCTCCCTACAATAAAATAAACTTTTACTCAATGAAGAAGCTTTTGAAAGGGGCAAAAGATTTTTTTCACACACACACACACACACAAAAAGAATATACAAGGATATAAAGAGGCCAGCAAACAGCCCAAAAGACAAAAAAATCCCAGCCTGTACCTGATTCTAACCTCAGTCTTTTTTCTCCATTTATTTTGTAATATTTACCTTGTTTTTTTATTAGTTGCTAGGTTTATAAAGCACTTACCGAATGAAGAAGCTTTTAAAAGTGGAAGAGCTGTTCACATACAGTCATATGGTAAATAGATCCTCAACATTATTGAAAAGACATTTCGTTTTTTTTAAATATTCTTCCCTGTAACGAACGTATTAAAGAAACAAAATTATAGGCAAAAACTGTTAAAGCAATTTTATCTTCATCTTTAATTGAAATGGCTGAAATCACATAAAGAAAAAAGATAAATTCTCATAAATGAGGGCAGTTTTGAAAAGAAAAAGTCACAAGAATAGGCCATGGGTCATCAAGGGGATGAGCCAGGATGCAAGGATGAGGCAGGGAGTTTGGGGACTGGACAGGGGCTGGGTTAGATTTCTAACCCTGTCATGGGTTTTTGTGGAGACAAATTTTGGGGTCGGGTTTGCATGATAGGGTGCATTTCGAAAGTGACAATCTAGACCAGTATACGGTGAAAAAAAGCCTCCTAGACCTATCTTCCATAAACCTATCCTTCTTGTGTCTACTCAGCAACGGAGTTAGGAATTGTTAATATTGCTTCTTAAAAGAAGCTAACCGTTGATTTTCTCGTTTTATTCAACAAAAATCTATCAGCTTCATGGTGTTGTTTACTTCATATTCTTTTGCAAGAAGCCTACACATGTAATAGACCACTAAAATGAATATAGAGCAAGGAGAAGACCATTCATCATAAAATTGACTAACAATAAATCGTGATTAAAACAAATAAATAATACGCATGCATATAAAAGGTTCATTACGGATGTCTTTTTAGACATGGTCATCTGAATCCAGAAAACTATAGAAAGCTATCCACCTGAATTCAAGGAAGCAATAAACATGTAAGAAGATAATTCAAGGAGGCAATATGAAAACCTGGACTAGCAAGCTTTAAGGCACGATTGTATGCTAATAGAGCCATTTCCTCTACTGTTTGTTGACTAGTAAATTGTGTTGGAATCTGTGTACAATATACAAATAAGATTGTCACAGGAATACACATTAATGCATATAAAAATTGACATAATTTACGAAGAATTCACTTCTTCAAGATACAGAAAATAAGTGTGGATCTAAGGGGAAATAACGATATAATCCATGCATACCTCACCAAAAAAGGTCACATTTACGGTAAATAAACTGTTTCTTTTATATTACTCTTCTGAATTGGGGAGTATTGAAAAGGAACATCATTTTATACCCTACATGATATTCTAACCAGCAGTCTTTCAGATCTGCATCCAACAGATTATTGTCTCGTGGAAAGTAAGACCTGAGTTCTTCTAACTCACTCGCATCAATTAATCAGAAGTGCCAAGAGTTGTTTGTGCAAAAACATACTAACTGACTCGCAACAACTAATCAGAAGTGCCAAGAGACTTGCTTGTGTGAAAACATGCTTACCAACTGACTCGCATCGATTAATCAGAAGTGCCAAGAGACTCGCTTGTGTGAAAACATGCTTACCAACTGACTCGTATCGATTAATCAGAAGTGCCAAGAGACTTGTGCAAAAACACGCTCACTAAAGCATCAAAATGGTTAAATTAGTCACAATATTATGCCATCCTATTGCAGTAGGGGTAGAAAAAATCGCAAGAGTTAATTCTAATAGTTCATAGCGAGAAGCCTCCTTAAACATGAGACTGACAAATACCTTTTTGAAACATATGTACTTGGGAAAGCTACTAGCAAGATCTACGGTTTATCTGGTAATAAGTGAAGCAGATAGGAAAAGAAGAAATTTGATGATAATGGAAGGAAACCAAAATTTTGAAGTGAGCACAGCAGACAATTTCGGACCCTGCAGTTTTCAATGGCATACTGCAATGAAGCTCCATATTTCATTGTCTCACCTCTAAAGCTTTGAATGATCTGAAGCCGATCCTTTTGTGAACAACTAAAAAGACTGATCAATCAAAGGCGTCATCAGGAGATAACTAACCAAGTATGTTGGCACTATTCTATTTTGGTTGAATTGATAACATAGAAGAAAGCAGAGCTGGTAGCTTATTAGGCAACTGAGGAATTATAAACAAAGTGAACAATTTAGTCGTATCCGTGAAATGCTCATTATGAGAAACAACTGCTACACATACTGCCTGTAGAGCAATAAGTAAAATTCTTGTTCAAAATCAGCTAGTTGATAACCATTAAATTAAATATAAATTTCGAAATCAACTAGACCCCCCCCCAATACGACTAAACGAATGAGAAAATAATTGATTCTGTGATTGGTAAAGTCAGTTCCAACATATAAATATTATATTCAGTCTAACGAGAAGGCCCGACCCACTGAAACGATCACCTTAGAACTAGCATATAACAACCTCTGATGGCAAAGTAAATGAGAAACGAGGAGCAAAAAGAGAATACTTTTCCAAGTAACTGAACCATGGAAATCTTCGAGTAGGGAACCACAGCTTCGAGGACAGTGCTCGAAGCGCCAGGGACTGAGAGGAGCCACCCGAGGGCCTACAGAAAATGTCGTTAGGTCTGTTCAGGCAGAAAGAGACGAAGAGAGAGAAGAAGACGGATAGAGACCTGAGAAGCTCCCCCAGAAACGTAGAGAACAGCTTGAGTAGGGGTGGAGTGAATGGCTTCCACAAGTGCCCGGATCCTGCCATCCATCGTTTCGCTGATGATCCCTCTCTCTCTGGTGAAAATGGAAGGGACGGACATTATTATAAGTACTTTTTAATTTTAATGTGTTGCACGTAAGAAAGTCAAGATGGCCGAGTTGGTCTAAGGCGCCAGTTTCAGGTACTGGTCCGAAAGGGCATGGGTTCGAATCCCATTCTTGACATTGTTTTTAGTTTGAAACCATTCGTGAGAGAAAATTATTTTCTTACTTCATAGTTTTTCTCTCACAAAGGCTGTCTTTGGAACATTCGATGCCCATGAAAAATGAGAGCTCTTGTTTGAATATACGTAGATAATGATAAAAAAAAATTAGTAATATTTTAATTTTTTTTCTCAAGTTTCTATTTTTTTCTTTTCTCCCCAAATTTCATCATTTTTCTCTCTTATTTTCTTTTTTTTCAATGATTCTATATTACCAAACAACAAGAAATATATTATCTTCCCTTTCCGTTTCTATTTTTGAGGGTTTCAAACAAGTCCTTAGGGGTGTTAGTATATTTAACATTATTATGATAAAAAAAAATTGTTAGAAATATACTATTAAAATACGACATTCTAAAATAATTTTTTCTACAAGATAGAATCATAATTGAAATTTTTATACATATTTATAAATAATAAAATTATAATATTTACATAAATAATTGAGTCTATAAAATAATTGAAATAAACATTAGTTAATCATTATAAACTATTATTATTATTATGATTATAGAGTATATTAATATTTGATACTATAACTAAATATTTTATAATGTTAAAAAATATTATTAATTAGTCTTACAAAGAAGCTATAATTAATTGAGTCTATAAAATAAATGATATAAATATTATTTAAACATAATAAATTATTAATATTGTGATAGCATATTAATATTTTATCCTATTACTAAATATTTTATAATAGTAAAAATATAATTAATTAGACTTACAAAGAAGTTATTACTTTTAAAAAATTTAATTTGATGATAAATCATATTAATCACTTATGTGAAATATCTATGAAAACTAATAAATTTAACTATTGTGCATATAAATTTAAATAAATTTTAAAAGTAAATAATGTGAAATGAATTTTAATCTTAATTATTAACTAATTATTAAAATAAATTAACATAATAAATTTAAATATTTTTACCTATTTTTAAAATATTAAATAATGATAAAAATAAAATATTTTGTAATCATTTTAAATTAATAATTATTATATTAGTATTATAAGTTTTTTTACATTATAATATTATGGACATAAAAAGGAGTCAATGCGCTAAAAGGCCCGTTCATCTAATGACCCTCTTACTTGAGACCACATTTGCAAAGGAAGCAGATTGATTCGAATTTGATGTTTTAGGTAATCTCTGTTTGATATTTGATAAAGAATTTTAGTCTTGTGCTTATATATGAATTTTTTTATTTTGAGTTGCAACAAAGTAATGGCATGAACAATTTGCTTGTTGTAACTCCAAAGTGAAAATTTGGTAAAGCATCAGTGCTCTAATGATCTAACCTTTAGGATTTCTTTTTCGACCTTTTTCGGCTTTCCTATCTCTGATTCTTGTTTAGCTCCGGTTCACATACCTCCCCCCCCCTCTCAAATGACAAAGGGATCATTACTTATAGAGGGATGGTGGTGGTTTAACCTGTGCTTTCTCTCCCTCAATTTTCCTTCTATCATGTCCTAATTTGATTAGCTTTTAACAAGTGGAAGGGCCAAGTCTTTATTCCTTGAGATCATGATATGTGACAGAGCAAAGTCTTCCCCCCATATCATGACACGTGGTAGGACCAAATTTACTTTCCTTAAAATCACGACACTTGGCAAGATCAAGTCTCTTGCCATGTGTCAGATGATGTAGACCATTTTATGCCACATGGAACTCCTATTGGTGCAATGTCTCACTCATGTTCCTACTCTTTCGATTGTGTGGTGCCTAAGTGGCATCCAAGTGTCATTTTTTTGTAATTTGATTTTGGTGGTGACCGGGTATAGTTGACTTCATCTTGATTGACGATCATACTTCGATCTTGATAATCGATCATTTTAACAATTAATGAATAGTTTGACTATTTTTCCATGTTTTGACTATTGGGAGCTTCGATTTTGACCACCGATCAACTGGTGACCAAGTTCTTTGAATCTAGATTGTGGATCAAGATCAATGATCTAGATGGGTCGATTGAGGTTTTTAATTTTAGTGATCAAATTTCTATGTCTACAAATGCCCTGTTCGAGACTGTGTTAGTGTTGATTTCAAGATTTCATACAATTAAGATCTTCTACTTAGACTATAGGAGTGAAGAGGAGAAGAGAGGTATAGTGATGGAAGAGAGAGGTAAGGATAGAAGAGAGAGAGAGAGAGAGAGAGAGAGAGAGAGAGAGAGAGAGAAGAGGGGATAATATGGGTTATGAAAGATATCCAAACCCTCCCTCTTAACTTTTATTTCATAGATGTCAAAAGCACATAAATTATAAGTATACCCTTCACCCTAAAGAAAGTAAAGAAAAGACATTAGAACATAAGATACTTACAATAATACCACCTAAACTTGTTTGTGACTTTCAACGGTTAGATTCTAGGGTTTCATGCTTAGAATAACAAGGGTTTAGGAGAAGAAGAAGGAAGGATAAAAGAAGAGTGAGAGTTTAGGAAGGAGAAACTAGGGCACATGAGTCAAGAGAGGGAGAAAAGAGACTTGAGGGCACATGTTATGTATGTCGTCCCTCTCAACTTCTTATTTATCATTTTAGGTTACAAATCCTAGTACATAAATAAAGAAACTGAACTTAAAGTCTCCCATAATTACAGTTTATGTCACTCACTCACTTCATTACTATAGATGGCATTCATACTAATTCAACACTCCCCCTCAGGCTGGTACATAAACATCAAATATTTTCAACTTGGTACATGTGGTAGAGAGAGAACTTGCAAGGATAGATTTTGTGAAAATATCCGCTAACTGGTTCTTGGAAGAAACATATTACATGGATATGACACTTGCTTGCAATTTTTCCCAAACAAAATGACGGTCAATTTCAATTTGATTGGTTCTTTCATGAAAAATTACCCTCAGGCTGGTACATAAACATCAAATATTTCCAACTTGGTACATGTAGTAGAGAGAGAACTTGCAAGGATAGCTTTTGTGAAAATATCCGCTAACTGGTTCTTGGAAGAAACATATTACATGGATATGACACTTGCTTGCAATTTCTCCCGAACAAAATGATGGTCATTTTCAATTTTATTGGTTCTTTCATGAAAAATTGGGTTGGTTACAATGTGAATGGCTATTTGATTGTCATAGTGCAGTTGCATAGGCTACATCTTCTAAAATTGGAGCACTATCATCAAGAATTCTAGTGAGACACTTGATCTAGCTATAACATTTTGTTTTTTGCTTATCCAAATTACCTTCCATACTTGCACAATAACCGGATGTTGACTTTCTGTCATCAAGAAACCAACCCAATGTGCATCTACGAAACCCTTGATATTAGTATGTCCATAGCATTTATATAATAACCATGACCTAGATTTTTCTTTAGATACCATTGTACTCTCTCCAATGCTATCCAATGATATTGTCAGGGTTTATGCATAAATTGATAGATGACACTCATAGAATAAGATATGTCAGGCTTTATGACTATGAGATTAATTAATTTTTCAACCAAACATTGGAACTATCCCACATCAATTGTATCCCCAGATTCAGCATACAATTTACTATTGGGTTCCATCGATGTATCAATGGGCTTACATCCAAACATTCCAATTTCTTTTAATATATAGAGAACATACTTCCATGAGACAAGATAATGCCATGACTAGATTGTAGAACTTTTATACCCATAAAATATTTTAGTTATAGGTCTTTGGTTTGAAAGTTTTTATTAAATCTTTTTTTGTCTATTTAATACGCTCAGTGTCACTCCCAGTAATACTAATGTTGTCAACAAATATAGCCATGAGAATTGTACCTTTTGCAATCTTTTTGTAAATATGAAGTGATCAGTCTCACATTGTGTGAATCGAAGGTGAATAACTAGTAGCACTAGGGGATTGTTTGAACCCATAAATGGCCTTATTTAGGCGACATACCTTCTCCCCCTTAACCATATAACTTGGTGATTGACTAATATAGACCTCTTCTTATAGACATCCAACTAAAATATAACCCATTTAGTATTGGCCCCCAAAAAAACAATAACTCATACTGAATCCATCTTGGCTACTAGAGAAAAAGTCTCATCATAATCAATACCGTAAGACTAAGTGTAGCCTTTGGCAACAAGTCTAGTTTATACCTGGCCATGATATCATCAGGGCTATATTTGAGGGTAAAACTCCCATTTGTAGCCTACTGCCTTTTTAGTTAATGGAAGGAAAGTCAAATCCTAAGTACGGTTATTATAATTGACCTAGACCTCCTCATCCATGGCAATCTTCCATCTTGGATCAAGTAATGCATCATCATACTTATGAGGAATGGAGAAGGATAACACTACAACCATGAACGAAGCACATGGTTCAGATAGACGATGTGAGGAAACAAAGTTACCAATGGGATGAGAGGTAGGTAGTTGTCTGAGGTTCTTTACGAAAGGCAATTTGTCTGGTGTTATATAGTGGGCCAAGTACAAAAGGAGAATATGAAGGAAATTTACCTTAGAAGCATTAGAAGATTCCATAGGCGATTGGTTGGTCAGAGGAGAGAGAGTAGTCTCTGATGTCGAAGATGACTCCCCATTATGTTGAACTTGGTGATCCAATGTAACAACAAGCTTGGGCATCCCAATTACAGGTGTAAAACCTGGAGGAGAGCTAGCAAAAAAATATGGTTGATATTTAAAACATCACATCAGTAGAGACCAAGGTCTTTATGAGACTAAGGGAATAATACACATAATCTTTCTGATTCTTTTATTATCCCAAGAAAATACACACGATTGCCCTAGGTCCAAACTTGTTTTGTTGAAGACCCAAGTTATGAACAAACAAAACACAATCAAATACTCAAGATGGTAATGGAAAAACAGACGAATCATGAAATAACTTGGAGAATGGTACTATCATGTAATACACTAATAGGCATACAATTTATTAAAAACAAAAAGTGAGAACTGAATATGGCCAATAAAACTGAGGGACATTCATGAACAATAGTGTATGTGCAACTTCAACAAGAACATCATTTGGTGCTGTGAATGATCGATCAAACGCTTAAGTTGATCGATCAACCAGTACGCATAGTTCAATCAATGCCCTTTGCAAAGTGACTAAAATTTAATCGTTTGGTTTTCATTTAATTCTTATGGCACTAAATTTGTGGGATGAGCCTTTTAACCTCAATTTTATCAACCTAAGTGAATCAAGGTGGGTTACTCATGCATAATTCTCCTCGAAGCTTAGAGAACCGATCAACTTAGGGCTTTATGAAAATATTCGCTAGTTGATTTTCAATGGGAACAAATTCAATTATAATCACTTTGACTTGAACCAACTCTTTTATGAAGTGATGTGTGATTTCTATCTGTTTTGATCAAGAGTGGTGAACCAGGTTCTAACTTAGACTTATGACACTCATATTGTCACAATAGATTGAAATTTCACTTTGCTCTAAGTCATAGTCATCTAGTTATTGTTTCATCCAAAGAAGTTGAACATAACAAATTCCACAAGGCATGTATTCAGCCTTGATAGTAGATAAGGCAGCTGAATGTTGTTTCTTAGAAAACCAAGAGACAAACATATTTTCAAATAGTTGGCAGCTACCACTTGTAATTTTTCAATCAATTTTGCATTCGACAAAATCAGCATCAGAGTAACCTACTAGATCAATGGTTGATGAGTTTTGAGTACCAAAGACCTAAGTTGGGTATTCCAAGTAGATAACAAAAAAAAATAATTTTATAGCTACTAAGTGAGATTCTATAGGGTTGAATTGAAATCTAGCACATAGGCATACTGAAACATTATGTCTGATCTACTATCTAATGGGTAAAGCCTATCATGCTTCTATAGAGTTTTTTTTTATCTATGGCCCTTCCTAAGTTGTTCGAGTCAAATTTCAAGGATGAACTCATGGATATGCTAATTGGCTTAAGATTTCCAATATTGAATCTCTTAGGCAATTCTTTAGTGTATTTGGACTAATTTATGAAAGTTTCCTTTTTGGTTTGCATTACTTAAAGTCCAAGGAAGAATGTGAGTTCACCCATTAAACTCATTTCAAACTCATTCATCATTACACTAGCTAATTCTTGTCATTGAGAGGGGGGTTTAGACCCAAATATGATATCATCTACATAAATTTGAATGATAATCAAAATTTGATCACGGTTCTTAGTAAATAGAGTCTAATCTACATTTCCTCTCTTATACCCATTTTTCTTTAAGAATTCACTTAATCTTTCAAACCATGCTCTAGGACTTTGCTTTAACCCATTTAATGTTTTATGCAATTTGTATACATGGTAAAACTTTCTCATGTCTTTAAATCCTCCGGGTAGTTCAACATATACTTCCTCTTGAATGTACCCATTTAGGAATGTAGTTTTGGCATCCATTTAGTACAATTTGAATTTTAGGTGACTAGTATAGGCTAATAAAATTCTAATTGCCTCTAGTATTGCCACGGGTGGTTCTTCAGCCACGAACCGTAAATTTCAATTCAACCCCCTCTAGAGAAGCCATCTGGGCCAAAATGATTAGCCACTAACCTATAGTTTTTTGGCTCCATAGGTGGTTCTTCTTGGTTATTTGGGTAATTATTAAAATTAGACCTTTGGCCAAAATCTGGATTGACCACCAAGATTCAAGCCCATTTGATGGTCAAGATGAAGTCAATTGTATCAGGCCACTACCAAGATTAAAAGAAAATACCACTTAAGCACCATAAAAGTAGAAGAGTTGGCATATAAGTGACTTGTGAAACCAGTAGGAGCTCCACATGGCATAATATGGTCTATATCATCCGTCACATGGTAGAGGACTTAGTTCTGCCACATGTTGCAATCTCAAAGAATGAAGACTTTACTCGTTGTGTCATGATCTCAAGTAATGGAGACTTGACTTCCCTATATGTCATGATCTCATTGAGTAAAGACTTGATCCTACCAAGTATTGCAATCTCACAAATTGAAGACTTGGTAAAGATATTGAATGAAGGAGATAAAGGTGATGCAGTTGAACCACCGCTCACCCCTCTATAAATAGTGAGTTCCTTTGCCACTTTGGGGGGAACTGAACAAAGGGAGAGTTGAAGGGTCTCTAAGTTCGAGAAGAAATCCTAGATATCGAACGCTAATACTCTACCAAAATTTTGCTTCGAGTTACAATAATCATATCTTTCCTATCATTATTTTGTTGCAACTCAAATATGTCATGAGACCAAAATTCTCATCCAAACATCAAATTCGGATTACTAAAAATATCAAAGTTGAGTCAGCAGTGGTCTAAATTTGTTAAATGGGGATCAAATCCAAGGGTAACTAGAGATAGGACCAAAAATTACTAGTAGTTTTCTTTCGTGTTATCATGGTGTAAATGGCATACTATTTTGTGGACCGATGCATTTGTACACCCACAATAATTACGACCAAATACACAATAAATCTTTTTGGATATGAATACTTCCTTCAAGTAGTTCCAAATTAAGCATCCTCTTAAAGAGGCTTTGTTTTTTTTTTTTTTTTTTTGAGGGGGCCAAAAGCCTTCATTTCTTAAATTTAACTTTATCATAGTGTTCAAGGGCACGCCTACCACTAGAACATGGACCATGCAAACACGTAAGATATTGGAAGAAACAAATTAAATGACCTTCCATAACTTTACATTGCAAGAAAAAGTAATTAGCAGCAAATGAATTCGACTTTCTCGTGGAATCAAATCAAATATCAAAGGATGTACAGTTTAGAAAATATCCCATGGACAACCAGTCTGAATTCGGATGATATTATAGACGAACGTAGGTGAGTTTACTTATTTGTATTTCTTCTCCTTGACTGGTCCCCTTGGTATCTTGTTAAGGACCTGTGAATCAAATCTCTTGAACAACTTCCTCATGTCCCGACTTCCCTGGCTTGCGAGATGGTCCACTTCTTTCTCGTACCTCTCGTACAATGCCGGTAGTATTTGGAGGCTTAAGTAGCCTGCTCAACGCAGCCAAAACATTATGTTTCTTGCTCGAAGCAGCAGAAAGAGAAGAGGAAATCGATCAATACAGAGTATGATGCTTACACATGTATAGGATGCTTAGAGAGCTGAAATAGCTTCCCACCACGGATAATATCCACAGAACGATGATTGACTGAAGATTTGGAGAAAGAACAAGTAATTGCCATTGATGTAGAAAAGGGGAGAAAAGAAGGAAAGTGAAGCAAGTTTTTCAGAGTACCAGAATGAACAGAAATAAGTCTTTTCCGCTTGCAATGTCATTGAGGATCGATAACAACCGATTGAGCTCGGCACGGACAGCCAGAGAGAGTTCCCGGAATGCCGACTCAGATAAAATCATTTCGGGGATCTTGGGAGGAGATCTGAAGAGAAGGAAAAACAAACGAATGATCAGAAGATATATGAAACTTCAAACTGTTAGAGACTTCATGAGTTGATCGTCTTGAGATAAATCTATTGCACATGTTACCTATCAAAGAGAGCAGCACCATTGGACCAAATGAAGAGCAAGAGCATAGCAGTGATGGAGATGTGGCACATAAGAGTTAAAAAAGGGTATTCAACCACCTCGAACAGAAACCACATCAAACTAAAACCGATCAAAATGGCGGCCGATAAGTTCTTGTTTCTCCACAGGATCACATCTGCAACTGTAAACCCACCCAACACAGTTTCAAGCATCATCAATGCTCAAAATAACAAAAACCCAGTACTAAAGGAAGAAGAAGAAGAAAGTCAAGTCATAACAGGCCGTTGTACATATTTTCTTATATACCTCTTCCTCCTCCAAAGACGGCATGGAGATGTCTCTGACGACCGAAGAGCTTGGTCGGCACTCGCGATGACTCGTCGTCGGAATCAGAAGTGTAGAATGTCGGCATAGTTCTGGGTACTGGTTGTTTCCGGGAGTTTGGTTTGCCGAGCAAGTAAGTATATTGGGAAAAGGAATGGCGTCAACGAGATCATATATAAGGGCAGTTGTTCTCTGCTTAGTGCCTACGAAAGACAAGACAGTGATGTCAAGGAAGGAATGGCTTTGGCTTGAGATTCCTCTGTCCACAAATTCAACTTTGCATGTTCTATTCTTTTGTTTCTTCACTACTTTTCTTGGTCGGAAAGGGAGAAAGGGTTCTCCTGAAAATGGTACTTGTTTCAGGGGAGGCAAACGGTAGCTTCAACGGATCGAAGAAGACGAACAAGTTAGGCCTGCGAGGTAACAAGTACGCTGGGTGGGCGTACTTAGAAGCTTCCTTTTAAGTCTAACATTAGCAACTAGATCGGCCTACTTGGTCATGATTAAGATAACTCCTAGAAGCTTTCTTAAAGTGTCGAATATTAATATTTGGCGATTGGTGTGTTGAACGCAGTAAGGAAGAATGATCCTGCCGAGAGTTCGCAAGACCAGGAAAAGGAGAATGATATTTTTTGCAGTTTTCTTGTTAAGTGAACAAATTTACCTATTAAAAGCATAATAAAGCGAACAAGAATAGATGAATTAGGTCACCGGTGGAGTAATTAGAATATATATAACATGTAAACTTCTAGAGTTTACTGTTCACATTGCAAAATAAATGGATTTCTTGTTAGTGTGTTTAACTAGAATTATGAAATAATTGAGATAAATGTTTTTAATGGATTCAACTATTTTTTTTTTATTTTTGCTCTAAGGAGGGGGGGTTAGTCGTCAAAATTCAAATTCATTTCAATCATCTACATGAACTTCAACTTCAAATTTGGTGTTAGTGTGGACGAATTCATGTGCACTAGAAAACAGTTTCCAATGTTAGTGTCCCAAAACGAGAAAAATATAAAAAACAAGAGAATGCGTAACTTATAATAATATACTTAAATAAAACATAAGACCTTAACCCCAAATTAGGTATGTTCATTTTCAGGACTCTATAGATTTAACTCATAGAGAAAAAAGGAGAGAGACCCATTGGGAGAAAACAGAGGAAGAAGAGGTTATGGACTTGATGTCCTAACCCTCCCCCTGAAGCTCTATTTATAGATTAATGAAACTACTGTATTACAATAATACCCATGAACTTAGGATTTAGGGTTTAGGGTTTTAACCCTTAAACTTTAACCTAATTACATCAATGCCATCTCTATAAAATGACACTTTATTTACCATCCTGCCATCATCGTAGTTTGGCATATGTGTCTTCTCTTTGATCTGTGGGCCTTAAGCCTGTCTTCTATATCTCTTGGATGTATGGACCTTCCTTGTTCTTATGGGCTTAAGCCTATCTTCCAACACACTTGGATATGTGGGCCTTCCTTGGTCGTGTGGGTTTGGGCCCTATCTTCCAACACTCCCTATCAAGCTAGGGGTGAGAGAACATCATGAACTCCTAGCTTGCCGCAAATGATGCATAAAATATTTTTGTATAAATTGGGAGTCCTCCATATCTTCCAATACTCCCCTTCATGTTGGTGCTCTCATTCATGAGGCCCAACTAGCCAATTTTTTTATTTTTTTTTTGGGGGAGGGGGGTATTACGTAGATGTAATAATAAGTTCCTCCATCATGGTATCCCAACCTTTGATATGGGGTATTAAATTCCTCCATCACGGAATCCCAACCATTAACATTTGATATTTTTAACGGGGATATTAACTTCCTCCGTCATGGAATCCCAACCATTGGCATTTGATATTTTTGATGGGGGTATTAAGCTCCTCCGTCATGGAATCTCAACCATTGACAATTGATATTTTTGATGGGGGTATTAAGTGCCTCCGTCATGGAATCCCAACCATTGGCATTTGATATTTTTGACGGGGGTGTTAAATTCCTCCATCATGGAATCTCAACCATTGACATTTGATATTTTTGACAGGGTATTAAGTTCCTCCGTCATGGAATCCCAACCATTGACATTTGATATTTTTTATGGGGTATTAAGTTCCTCCGTCATGGAATCCCAATTGTTAACATTTTGATATTTTTTACGGGGACAAATAAATTATGGTATGAGGCCACCTCTTCTTCAATAATAATGTCTTATCCAAATAGACACAATAACAGCAGCTGAAATGGGCTTGGACCCATATAACACGAACCAAAATAATCCTTGCAAAATGACCCATGAAATAATTTAATGCACATATCCGTACCAAATAATATGCTGACCAAAGAATAATCTGTCAATTCTTCAAAATAATAATATAGCCAGAGAAAAATTTACCGAGTCGCGCCAAGTCAAATAGTAGACCAATATATCCGAGTCGCTGTAGAAATATGTATAAGCTTTGGTCTAGATGTATACCGAGGCAAGAAATAAGTGGCCCGAGTCAAATTGATTCGGACCCGAGTTGATCTGGATCGAGTTGACTCAGTCTGAGTTGACTCGGTAGACTGGTGCTGCTCAACAGCAGCTAGAAGGGCAGTCCGGTTCGCTGGCTTGACTCGGGAGAGTCTGGGTCTCGGCAGGTGCTGAACCGACGCTTGATTAATTCATGTTTCCTAACTGAGGAAACAATTTAAATCGGCAACATCGTCATCTTCTTCCTCGCTACCGAACATAGCAAAAAACCATAGGAAAACTTTTTGACTACAACAGAGTATATCTCCCTGAGAATCAACAGAGGAACTTTTCGAACAGGGATGACAACCAACCCAACAACGACGCTTGATTCGGTTTCCTAACTTAGGAAACAAAAATAAATAATTTGGCAACTGCATTCTTCTTCCCTGAATAGTAGAGTGGCCGGTTCGCCGTCCATAAACAGCAACACAGCGAGATCAATTAGCTAGTGCCTTCGTCCTCCATGAGCTAGCAGAGAGATCTTGAATACGGAAATGTAAACTTTCCAAATAAAAATCAATCCAACAGATTTAATCAGCAACAACAGTGGAGAAGGCAACAATGCTTTCTTCTTCCTCTTAGCGTCGAACTTCCAGAATTAGAAGGTCGGCCATTAATCAATCAGCAGTGCAAATAGAGCAACTCAGAATTTCATGAGATCACAAGATCAACTCGGAATGACGACGCTCTGAGTTGGCTAATTACACCTCCGAGTTTGCAGCAGTAAGCTTGGGAGTTTCCGTCCACTAGTAGGTGACATCAATGGTGCACTGAACTGATGAACTGAGATCACCAAAGCAAGATACTTCCGACGATACGAATTCTATACTTTCAACAAAAAACCATTATGAAACACGACAACAAGGTTTCTGAGAGACAACCGGAGTCTCAAAAATTTAGAGCAGTAGCAATAAACGAGAGTCCTTGAAGCCATACCAGAGAGCAACGCCAAAGACAAATATGCAACTATAAAACTAAAAATACTAACAACTGAAGCAGGACGGAAAAAGACTAACAAAAATAAAAATAAAAAGAATTCCAGCAACTATAAGAAAGAATCAATATGAGAAAAGAAAAATAATGGATTTCTTGAATCCTGAAAATCAAAGCTCTGATACCATGTTGATTTTCAGGACTCCATGGATTTAGCTCATACAGAAAAAGGGAGAGAGATCCAGTGGGAGAAAACAGAGGAAGAAGAGGTTATGAACTGGATGGCCTAACCCTCCCCCTGAAGCTATATTTATAGATTAATGAAACTATTGTATTATAATAATACTTCTGAACTTATGGTTTAGGGTTTAGGTCTTTAACCTAATTACATCAATGCCATTTCTACACTTTATTTACCATCCTGCCATCATCATGTGTGGGCCTACGTGCCTTCACTTTGATCTGTGGGCCTTGAGCCCGTCTTCTATATCTCTTAGATGTATGGGCCTTCCTTGGTCTTATGGGTTTGAGCCCATCTTCCAACACACTTCGATATGTGAGCCTTCCTTGGCCATGTGGGCTTGGGCCCTATCTTCCAACAAAGTAAAACAAACATGATTACTACACGAATAAGTAATTTAATGTATAATTAAAATATATTAAAATACTAATTAATTAAATTAGATATTATATTATTTAATGATTGCAATTTATTGTATAGTAATACAGTAATTAAATGAGCCAATTAACAGTGCACATGATTAATTAGATAAAAAAATAAAGTTAAAAATAACATCAACGAATATAATAAATTAAGTTATTAATTTATTAATAACATATGATATACTCTAACTTAAAAAGAAATGATTAAACAAAAAGTCTTGATTAAATGCTAACTTTAACACACTATATATTTTTATGTATTATTACTTAATAATATTTTTCCGTTAAATTTAAAACCATTGGTTTTATTAATTATAAAAATAGATAAATAAATAAATATAATGAATAAATAAAAATAATATTTTATTAATAACACAAGATGGATTTTTTATGTAGTATTAATATTATATTTCCACAATAACATAGATTTTTTTTTAAACCGAGTTGACCTGGATTAACTCGGCTGAACTCGGATGGGTCCGATCTGAGACTCGGGCAGAACCAGTGGTTTAATTTTTCCTAACATAGGAAAAATTAAATCGGCGTCTTCTTCCTTATGGTGCTGCTACGGGGGCTCTGCGACGGAGGTGGCCTTGGGGGGGCGCTGCGAGGGCTGCGATAGAGGCGGCCTTGCGATGGAGATGACGCTTCGCTGCAGGCGTTGCAACGGAGGCGCTTCGAAAGGGGAAAGGGCGCGCTGCGAGGGCTGCTATGGAGGTGGTATGTGACGGAGATGATGTTCGATGTCGGCAGGCCAAAAAGTACGACGGCGTGCTGCGACGGAGACGTCGGGACAAAACGAGAGGGAGAAGAGAGGGAGGTTGAGAGGGAAAAGAGAGAGGGAGAAGCAAGCAAGAGAGAAAGAAAAAAAATTCGGCCTCCCACGATGACGCGTCCCGCTCCCTTCATCTGGATGATTCACAAAACACTTTAGAATCCGAAATCTAGAAATTAAACCGGGGGTGTTATTTTTGGATTCATTTGATTCATCAACATGACTCAGGCACGGGTGCACCACTAACGATGTCATAAAATGAACTGAGTAATATAGTTGAAGTTCATCTCCTGATTCCACTTGACTCACCCTCCCCTCTCCCCCCTCCCCCTCCCTCCCTTCCTTTGGATGTTACGGTAATCCAAGAAAGTGCAAAGTCAATATAACAACATAAAAATGATTATATTTTGTATCGATGCACAAAGGGGAATCGATATGCTAAGGGGCGTGAATGTAAGTACAATAAAAAAAAATATTACAAGATTTTAAATGGTAGAATGTCTTATCTTCAATTTGCTCCTCTAATTCGATCCTCGTGCGTGAACCTGATCAGAACCTTGAATGACTTCACGGGCAAACTGCAACCTTTTGTGATTGGCTTTAGTTTTAGAACTAACCTCAATTTGGTGCTTGGCAGGAAAGATTGGCATCATATTATAGTAGTGGATCTAAAGATAGTAGCAACAAAGATGATTGTTTGTTGGTATTTTTATTACAACAATCTGATGTGACTCTAGGCTAACTTGAAGTTTGAGGCCTTAATATGGATGACCAAGTTACAACAAACTATTTGCTTGCTTACAAGATTATGATGGTTGTAGGAGAATTTTGACAAAGTTACGACAAGATTTTTGTTGGTATTTTATGAGATTTGGGAGATCCAATAGATTTCTTTGACACTTTGGAGACATTTCTATAAAACTTTTATCCCCCTTTCTCAAAAGGCTAAAGGAGTTCTATTTATAAGGTGGAGGGAGTGGTTAACTAACTACCTTTTTTCCCTAATATTTGCTCCTTTGAATAGTTCTTCATGTAAGGTGAGGTAGACACTATGACTTAACTCTTTCCTACTTATCACCATTTAAAATTTGAAATATTGTCATCTCATTTGTTTAGGTGGTACCCTCCTACAATGCCATATGTCAACTATATGCCACCCTTTTTGCTTAGGTGGAATTCTCATGGGATTTGATTTTGAAGTGGTCTCGTGCAATCAACTACTTAACCTTTGATTTCAATAATGAATCCAAAACTTTGACTTTGACCATTGACAGACTATTAGCAAAATCTTTGTGCTTTGACCCTCAAAGAATTTCACCTTTAACCATTAATAAACTAATAATCAAATTTCTTTCATCTTGATTATTGATTAATACACGCAATCCAAACCGTCATTGGGAGTTTTAACTTTAAATCTAGTGATCAAAATTTGAAGTATATAGTTGATAAAAACTTCAATTCCATCATTCTTTAACAAGGAAAAGAACAACTTTTGTTGCATTAAGTATATGAATTAACAAGGAAAATTTGTTTCGTTGATAAAGGTTTTTTATTAGTTTTAAGATAATTTAAATATGATCTCTTGGATCTTCTATCTTGGAAAAATGCTCATGTAGATAAAGCATTCCCATATGTAGCCAAACCTCATAATATTGCATGGCAAACCTTGTCACTTGTGTCGATCATGACCTTCTCTTCTTCTCATTTATCTTATTTTTGAATGCATGCTATCGTTATCGGAGGAAGTAGGTATATATATCAACACATAACAATAGTCTTCACTTAGTTATAAAATAAGATTAAGATAACAACAAACCTAAAAAAGGTTAAAGCTAAATAAAATATGTTAGGATTTAAAACCATCTAATATATTTGTTCCAAGGAAATATAATTAATTACATAATCTTATCTAGGGATAAAATTATGAGGGTGGTCATATAGAAAATACTATTTACTACCCACATTCATTTTATGTAGTAAATGAGACATGGGTGAACCGGTTTTTTAATCCATTTCTCTAGACCAGCTAAAAAATCTCTTCTATACCTTTTCTATCATACTATAATCAAACAAGTGGATATGGCATAAACAAATTTATTAGAAACACAAAGTGACCTCAATATAATATTACCCCTACTTCATTTTTTTAGGTATTTAATTCTAGTTCTAAAGTTTAAAACTTTGAGTGCCTCCCTTTATTCCTTATGTGCCCTTCCAAAACCACGAGGAGCCAATTAAACAAGAATCAGTTAAGGCTTAAACACGTATTAGGTTTTATCGTAGTGAGTCTCTCAAAGAGACTTAGAAATATCAAAAGATTGTAAGGCCAAAGAAGCCGTCGCAGATCGGCAGGAGACGCCCGATGAAATAACCCGCACCCGACCCATCGGGCCTGAACCAAGCCCTCCTGAATGGTTCAGAAAGTAAAACAACGGCGACAACACCTGTTCAGCGGGTGTGAGTAGGGGTGGCATCAAGCCGAGCCGAGCCCTAACCTGCCTATGTTCAAGTCGAGCCTAAATTGTTATCGAGCTCGAACCTAATAATTTTAACTGAGTTCGAGCCGAGCTCGAGTTTCAACATTTATTTAAAATTTTTCAAAAAATACAAGTCTCGAGTTTGTGATCAAACATATATTTAAAAAATTTTAAAAAATATATGTCAAATAAATTGTATATAAAATTATACATACATTTTACATAAAATTGGAAATGACCTCTGCTTAAAATCTGGGATAAGGGTGGCATCGAATCCAGCTGAGTCTGAACCTTGTTCAAGCCCCTCGAATCTAAAATTGTAATTGAACTCGAGCCTAATAATTTTAACTGAGTTCGAGCTCGAGCTCTAGCTGAGTTCGAACTTAACTTACATTTAATACTCTATATAAAATATATGTCAAATAAATTATATATAAAATTATGCATACATTTAAAAAAAAGAATAATAGGTGAGGTTCAGGATTGAATTTCAATAATGGATTAAAATACACCAATATTAATTTTTTTTACTCCAAATGTTGTCTAACTTATTTTATAATTTTTGAATCTGGCCATAAATTTACTATGACCTCCTTAGTATCCCTAGTTGAAAATTTATATTCTGGGAAAAACTAGAAATTTTTCCTATGATACATATTTCCAAAAAAACCTTTAAATAAAATCCTATTACTATTAGTGACTTATTAGAAAATTACAAGAAATATTTTAAAATGGGGGGGGGGGGGGGGGGGATAACGTAAGTATCTCTGCTTCTGCTAGTTGGTTTTTCGCCAAGACGAGGAATGACACCGAGGGAACCAGCGGCGCTGACGAGGAACTATCGTCGGTTGCAACGAAGGCGGCGTCGACGAAAGAGACAACGACGAAAAATGAGGGGGAAGAACGCGAGCGGCGGCCACAGAATTGGCGACGACGGAAAGGCAGAAGGCAGGCGATGAGGCAGTTGTCGACGATGACAGAGGCGGCCGCTGGCTAGAGAGGCTCGATGGTGACGAGGGGAGGAAGAATTTTTTCTCCTTCGCTACCGCTCCCCGGTCCCGACTCCCCCGAATCCCGCATCGATTCATTAAATTAATAAGCCGACTCACAAGTTTTTAAGCTGAACCTTGATTCGGTCAAGCTTGACCCATTAATTTAAACGAGCTGATCCCAAGTCTCAAACTCGGCTCGAGATTCAGGCCGAGTCGGAATCAAGCCGAGCTCTCGCTCGCGAGCAGCCTCCGTGATCATCTTCGACAGGTTTCATCAAAATTCTTTGGCAGGCAGCCAAAAAAACACAAAAAAACAAAAAGAAAGGTAAGACTCACCCTTCATTTATTCAAACTAGAAGATTCCTCCCAAGAAGCCAGTCACCTCCTACTGCATCCTACAAAAACAATGCGAGCCGAAACCTCTTCCAATTGGGTTTCATCGTCTTCCCTCAACTCCAATTAGAAGTTGGTCAACTTTGGAGATTCCCGAATGGTTTCACTCGGTAATCTCTTCCCAGCCTCTGCCACTCTGCTGCAATTCACCTGTAAGTCAAATCTCCCTGTCACCGTCCGTTGTGGAGGTCGTTCAACAGGGATTTCCACTTCCATGAGCTTCGGGTTTAAAAGTCTGACGGAGACGTTCACCGTCGACGTCCAGCGAGGGGAGGGTAGGCCCTTAAATGTGCCGCTAGTGGCGCCCTTTACGATCGCATCCTCGAGGTTGGACCAGGTGGAAAACGTTGCGATCAGATTGGAACTTCGAAACGGGAGCGTCGGGTGGGGCGAGGCTCCGGTGCTCCCTTTCGTCACAGCCGAGGATCAGAAGATCGCGATCGAGAAGGCCAATGAGGCCTCTGAGATGCTCGTGCGCGCGCCCTCTATGACGTTGAAGTCTGCACTGCTTGAGATCGGGGCGTTTCTTCCAGGCCATCAATTTGCTTCTGTAAGTGCGTTCTAAGAACGAACTGGTTGTCGATTTGTTTCACCAACACGTTGGACCGGGAGTTTCACTACTATGAAAAGTTTATTTTGGCATTGTTAGACAAACTTTTTGTGTTGTAGTTGCTCAAAGTGTTCAGCCATCACCATGGATTGGTGTCACCTTTTACTTATGATTATGCACTTATGCTGGAATCTGAATTTGGAAGTTTACAATGTTGGAGTTGAATCGGATGGATGACAGGAACGAAAACTTGTTCTGGCTCCTGGCTTCTGGCTCTCCACTCTCCCCTAGCGTCTTTTTTATTCTTTACAAAGATTCCTGTCATCTCATAGACAAAAGGGTTTCCTCTTTGTTTCTTTGCAGGGTTGGGATCTTGTTACTATGACAGTTGAGGTTGCAAAGTTCTGTAATTAGCTGAGTTCTATGTATACTTTTGTAGATACTACTAGGCAATACATCAAACAACATTTATAAGAGGATTCTTGCATCTCCATTCTCTATAGAATTGCGGTCCCCAGATAATTGTTTCAAGTTCCGTGGAGTGTATGAATTTATGATTTTTGGTTCTGAAGATGGCGCAACTGTGTTGTCTCCAGTAATTATAGTGCCTCTTCAGTTGCCAGTAAACAGTCCTAGATTAATGCTAAGTAGTAGTTCACTGGTCGTTGATAGCCACAGGCTTCCTATATTACAAGCCTAAACTCTATATTCTTCTTTCCTATGGGCAGGGAACTTTTTTCTAGATGTAATCTTAGTTGTACTAAGTTCATTGATAAGCATCTTGTTGCATAGGTCCAAAATTTTTTGGCCTCTTCTTGTGCAAGTCCAGACTCTGTATCATAATGACTTATGTTTTAATATTCTCTGCCCTATAGTTTGATTTATTCTTTGTGCTCAGCATGGTGTTATTCTGTTGTGGTCCTAGGCTAAGTACCTATGCCTTACGCTCCTAACAGGTCGGTATTTTGGGTAGTATTGGCTAGGTGCATAACATTTGGTATCAGAGCAGACTCTACGTCGCGAGTTCGATTCCCCTTGGACAAAGGCCATGCTGGCTACGGCCAGATATCCCCTCTTTACGGCGTGGGCCGTAGACACCACCCGGACGATCGTTGCTTAGTCTTGAGCCGCCGTGAGCATCGGCTCGTGGCGATGTATGTACTGTTGTGGTCCTGGGCTAAGTATCTATGCCTTCCGCTTCTAACACGCTGGTCTTTTGGGTAGTATTGGCTAGGTGCATAACATATTCTTGAGCCTAAAGAGCTTATCTGTTTTTTCTCTTCTTACTTCGTTTATATTTTAGTGGCAATTGTGTTGTGGGTCATGTTTCTAAAATCATTCCTTATGTGTCCCTTTTATGAGCATGCTCCATAAATATAAAAAAGTTTTGGTTGTCAACAAAAACCGAAGAATATTAAGGTCTCTGGACATTTGCCTCCATTTTCTCTCAATTCCATGATTTCCTTATTGATACTAGTCCTGAAATTTGAACTCTTACTTGTTTGCTTGTGAGTCTTACCAATTTCTTTTGTTTCTGTGTGCTACATTATGGAGAACTCTTTTTAATTTAGAAGTCAAACATAAAAAATTCAGAACAAGGAAACCGTGGTTGTGTCCACTTGAATAATCTCTTTGGGCTAGCATTTGTTTAATACTTGCCCTGGTAAAGATGCATCTGGTTGATGGCATTAATCAGTCCAAAACACTAAGACTCATTACTGGAGTCTTTCTCTGTCACATGACACCTAGATTGGTCTCATAATGTAATTTCTGTAACTGATAAAGTAGAAAAGTTTTTTACATTGTCAACCTTGTTTTCCTTTTCCTTTTTCCAGTTATCTCAACATATTTCTTGGTTTTCACTGACCTGTACACATATGCATATGTGGTTCCAGGTCAGAGCAGGAGTTGAGATGGCCCTGATTGATGCTGCTGCTAGTAGCATTAGAATACCACTTTGGAGGTTATTTGGTGGTGTCTTAAATTCCATTACTACTGATATTACAGTTCTGTCCCTATCTTCCACCATATATGTTTAAAATGTCTTTATGGTTTGGAGTTTGTCTAGGATGTGTATATAACTGTTTTCATTTTGCAGATTCCAATTGTTTCCCCTACTGAAGCTGCTGAATTGGCTGCAAAATATTTCAAACAAGGGTTTAGCACTTTGAAGCTTAAGGTGGGAAAAAATTTGGAAGCAGATATTGAAGTTCTTAGAGCTATACGAGGGGCTCATCCTAATTGCTCGTTCATATTGGATGCAAATGAAGGATACACTGCTTTGGAGGCTGTTGAGGTTCTCGATAAGTTACATGGTAACACAAGAAGCTAACCGATACTTCCTCCAAAAAAAAAATAAAAAAAAAAATAGAAGGCTAACCATTATGTTTCTGTCATCTTTCCTGAGAAAATCTTTAAGAAGCCAGCTATCTTCTGATTTTAAAGATGAGATAACACTCCGAGATTCTTTTTTTCAAATTTTATTTATCTGGAGAAACATATCCTAGTTGGTACACCACAGCTATTTATGATCTTTCTGTAAGTGGTCTTTGGTATGTTAGGATCCATGATCCTATTATAATGACTTACTTTTTCATTTTCTACATTCCTTACAGAAATGGGAGTGACTCCAATTCTCTTTGAACAACCTGTTCATCGGGATGATTGGGAAGGACTTGCTCACGTTTACAAGGTGGCAAAACACAAGTATGGGATATCTGTTGCGGCAGATGAAAGTTGCAGGAGTTTGCTTGATGTTAAGAAAATCATATATGGAAATCTTGCTGATGTCATCAACATAAAGGTAGCAAAAGTGGGTGTTCTTGGGGCTCTTGAAATTATTGAAGTGGCAAGAGAGGCAGGCATTAAACTGATGATTGGTGGCATGGTAGAGACAAGACTTGCTATGGGCTTTGCTGGTCACCTGGCAGCCGGTCTTGGCTGTTTCAAGTAAATCTTTCTCTCTCTCCTTCTCTGCAGTTCTTGTCCCATATTGCTTTTATAAGGCAATTTGGATTTGGTAATGCAGATATATAGATCTGGATACACCTTTGCTGTTGGCTGAGGATCCAGTCATTGGTGGTTATGAAGGTATGATCCTATACTTTTTATACTAGTGCTCAGCATTTATCAATTTAAAAAAAAATATTTTTTAATTTTATTTGTTCCTCTGATATTATTCTTCAAATCATTAACCTTCTGTTTTCTGGGTAGTGTCTGGTGCAGTTTACAGGTTCAGTAACTCTAGAGGTCACGGTGGATTTCTTCATTGGGATTCTGTTGCATAGTGAGTTACACCTCTTTTTTCTAACCTCGCTTCCACCAACTAGTTTATCTTTTCCCAGCTTTTTTGGTTCCAGAAAGAGATGTAATTACGTCATTGCTGGACAAATTGTAGACTGTGCTTGTAAGAGAATTTGGGTTGAACAGCTTATTCAAAGTTGTTTATGTTGCTTGCAGAACTTGCAGTCATTCCTTCCAACTGCAAAAAACAGGAGTCTTCAGGTGCTGCCTGTTTAGCAAGATGATGGTGGAAGGCACTCCACTCCATAAGAGAATTTGTTATCGAATATGAAGGGGATGAGAGGACTGGGTGATGTCCCCTTTTTGTCTGCAAAATTAAATATTTTCAAGATGACTTAATTGTCAATCAGAGGAAATTTAAACGTATCTCTCCACTATGTGGCGCCAAAATGATGGTAACAATGGTATGGTTGGCTCAGTCCTTGGGGTAGCACTAATCAATAGAATGGAATAATTTATTTAGGGCTGTATATATTTATGTATTATTCTTTTTATATTTGATAATATTAATATTTGGTATTCTTATTATATTAAATACATAATACATTCTTTATCTTTATAAAGATTCTGTAATACGAATATAATAATAATTATTTTTAATAATATAGATATATTATTATATTAATGATTTTATAATAGTTAAAATTTTAAATTTTAGTAATATTTCTTTTAGAATCTTATATATTAGTAATATATTGGATAAAAAATTTAATAATAACGTCATTGTTGAAGTTAATAGCATAGTCAACCTTCTTTGATTTCTATTGTCTCCAAAGTGTTACCTGGATAGGATGCTATATCTGCTGAATTAGTATCTGTAGAAGTGGTTTTCCATGGCCATTTCTGGTTCTTGATAGACAGTTAAAGCTCTAATGTGATGTTTGCTTTGAGTTCATTGCCTGATTAAGCCAATTGGGAAATTCACTGGATAAATTAGGTCATGTGATATATCAGTTAGATCGTACGAGTGGGCAAGTACAAGTTAAAACTGGTTTCCTGAACATGAATACTGTGTCTGTGATTTTTTCAAGCACATTTCATGCAACCGTGAATGTCTGGAGTCTTTAATTGATTGTCATGCATCATCGTGGAATATTCATGGATGTTGTAGTTGGAGAAATGTTTTAACTTGTTGGGCATTTGTTTTAAAGGCTTTTAATCGTGAATTAGTTATGCTTGTGAGATTGGAAGTTGGACCTCATTTCCCTGTTCCAGATCTATCATATGATGTTTTCATAGGCTAGAAATCTCTTCTCATGTGCAGTATGGTGATCTATCCATGGAGAAAACTGTTCGAGTCTTTGGCAATGAAAAAAACAGATCGAAACTGCAAGGGAAACGATCAAGGAAGTAATGAATCCGGTCTTTCTCTATATCCTCATATGTTATGGGTTATGTTTACTTGTCCGTTTGATTTGCCTATGCTTCTAGTAATGCCATTATAATTGTGGTTCCTTCTACATGTGAACGTCTTTGTAGTTTATTGTATTTTATTTTTTTCTATTTTTCATCCTTATACACGTAGTATTTTTGTTTACGTTTTCACCTATATACTGAGTTTTTCGTATTGCACATTATATATTGACAGAAAGACATTTGAGTCTACTTTCCAAAGAAAAATAAATTTTGGCAATCGGACTTTTCTACAAAGAGAAATCAATATTTGAAGCAGCAAATGTCAGATTACAAGTGAGGTTCGAGCAACAGCAGAAAACTACAACTTTCGAGCCATTTTATGCTATTAAGAACGAGACTTTATATGGAGAATTATATATCAAAAGAAAGATCTGTGAGTCTATTTTTTTACCTATTCAACTAATTCTAGATTTGAGTTTTTTTATATGAAGGTAAATTTGCATTGGAAGAATCAAAGGTCATGCTAGTATCTTGTTATATTGAAAAATCCAATTTAAGCAGAATTTTTTTTGAGTTGTTGTTATTGATCAAAAATATCAAGAAAATATATCATTTACTCCTTTGTCGGTTACCTTTTTCCTACCATCCTTTTTTGACTCTCACATCCCTTTGGGCCAACCTCTAGTGTATTGCTTCGGTTGGTTTACCTATATATGTAAAATTATATATGGGTGTTTTTAAGTCCATTGAAACTTTTTATTTCTACCCTTGGGGTTTTTATTGCTATATTGTGAATGACAGGTACTACCCACTTGAGTGATTATTGTCACTATTTTTGTTCGAAATCCTTTGATGTTGGTTTCGCCTTATGTTTTATCACTCATTTCTACCTTTTGAGAGTTTGTGTCATGTTTCGTACTTATCCTTGAGATACTATGATGGAGGAGATTATTACTACATCTATATTATTTGTTTCAAGATGAGATCACTGCCATTACCTCCTAGTTTGAGTGGGAGAAGTAGAAGAAGAAGTACATGAAAGAGGTATTTTATTCCATATATTGTGGTAATTGTTATGTGACTATCATATTCAAGCAAGGGGGAGCACAAAAGACAAAGTTTTTGTATCTATGAAGAATTGTATTTTGTGAAGAATTTTTTTCCAGCAAAAGAAAATTGAAGACCGAGAATCCTTTTCATTGCAAGCTGAAGTTATAAACTCCAGCTTGAGGGGGAGTGTTGAAGAGCAAATATAAAAGTCTTATATGACACTCACAAAAAAAAGTCTTACAGAGCCAAAATTATTATAGAAGCAGGTCTCATAGAAGAGTTTTAGTTTATTAAATGTATTTTAGTTATGTTAGTCTTCTATTTATGTTGATTTATTTAATTATGCTAGGACTTATCTTTAAGTGTTAGAGTTTGGGTGTAATTGGGACAAGGGTAATTTAATTGTAATCGGACTTTACTACTTTTTTATATTATAAATATGAGTTCATGTATTCATATTACATTAAGTCAATGAAGTTTTTCTCTTTTCCATAAATTCAACAAAGTGAAAATCAGATTAGTTTTGCAATAGGGAGACAACACATAAAAGAAACTCAATATAGACAACGATATCAAAGTATAAGCCTACAAGTAGTAGTTTGAACTTAACACTTAAGTTCAAAGTGTAACGGCTCAAGTTCAATGAACTCAACCAAGTTCATTCAAAATTTATATTAAAACAAACACGTTGAGATTTGGATATTGTAACGAAGCACCAAAATTTTCAATTCTATTAAAAAACACTTTCAAGTGCCTTAACATATCAATATGCTAGAATGTACGTATGATTTCAAAATATGAGTGCAAAGATTCTAGTACATGAGATTCTATGTTAATAAGGATATCAAAATATGAGTTTAAAACACTTAGCTCTATATCGATTGACTTTTCTAACTTCTAAGCCAAATCTCAAAAATTGATTTAAAAAAATGAGAGAGCTTGGGAGTGTTCCGTTGACTGAGTGTTTACTCTCTTCTATATCTTGATGATAAACAAATTTAATCAATCTAATAATTGTAAAGTTAGCATTTCAGATGCCCAACCTTCAAGAGACACAAAAATCAAGGTCTATAAAAAAACATCTACACAAGCATCTCACGACATCAACCATCAAAAGAGTGTCAAGTCATCTCTAAGAAGCACCCGCAAAAGAAGAAATGAAGAACCGAAGTTTAAAGTCTAATTAGGACAAAATATCTCAAATAATTTATGCATGTCAAGAGAGGAGCCCTAACTCTTCAAAATTGAGGTACAATTTGAAATTTTTTGAGCTTTAGGACACTTGCATTTATAACATGTTTTATTGATGCATCCCCAATCTTTAAACATGTTAGAACTACTTAGGAATAAATATTTTCTTAAGCTTTGAAGTCAATTCTAGCAAATTGGCTTTGATTGATCAATCATCATCTGCCAACAATCGATCAACTAGAATGTGTACTGGAAAGAAATATAAAGCATGGTCGATCAATATGTAAACATTGATTTATCAACTAGGATTTTCCAGATTGTGTTATAATGCATGATCGATCATTCCATATGGATTGATTTATTATACATATCCAGGCATACAAAATATTTTAAACATGATCAATCACCTTGTTAGTCTGATCAATCAAGCAGAACTATGTCAATAAGGGTCAATGCATGAGCGATTATAGCATAGACATTGATTGATCATACATGTATTGCACAACCAATAACTTCAATGCATGGTCGATTAGTTTGTGTACATTGATCAATTAACTTAACTTGTTAGGTCCAATAGTAAAATATTAGTCAATCATACCAATCGATCGATAAACCATTTTAAAAAAAAATATAGTTGTTGAACTTGATTGATTAATACATTCAGGTGTATGGGGACCCTTAAGTGGCTCAAAACATATTTCAAGTTAACTATTTTTTTTACTTTTGTTTATGAATTCACTCAAATCACATGGCTATTTTTCTTCAAAGAATGATCTGAATTTTTTTCCATATTTAAGTCCTTTCAAGCTATGGTGTTTACTTAGTTTGGAAAAAAATACAAGTGTTTTGGTCAGATAATGCCAAAGAATACCTATCTAGTGAATTTTAATTATTTTGTCAAGATAATGACATTATCCATTAGACATCATGTGCCTATACTCCTCAACCAAATGGTGTCGCCAAAAGAAAAAACTAACACTTCCTCGAGGTAGCCCGTGACCTAATCTACTCTATGAAGGTGCCCTACTTTTATTGGCATCATGCCATTCCTACAACCTACTTTTTTATTAATAGGTTACCATCTTCAATACTTAGACATAAATCCCTGTACTCATTACTATTTTTGGAAGTAAACTTCTTCTCCCTTCTTTTGAAGGTTTTTGGTTGCACATGCTTTGTTCATGTCAAATCTCCTCAGAAGAGTAAACTTGACCGTAAGTCTCTTAAGTGTTTTTTTTTGGTTACTGTCGTACCCAAAAAGGTTATGCCTGTTATAATCCTTATCTTCGGAAGTTAGTTGTTTCTAGGGATGTCACTTTTTGAGGATACATCTTGTTATTCTTCAAAATATTCTCCTCCAAGTCTTTCATAAGTTTAGGCAGCTCCAAACCTTGTTGTGCCAATTGATGTAGATGTACTTCAGCCCTCTGAAGCATCGACCGACACCACGTCTGTGGATTTTACATATCCCTCCGAGGTAAACCCATCTTCCCATGTTGTATTTGGCCAACAATCTGATACTCTGCCCATAGCTCTATGGAAGGAGCCTCAGACTTGCACTAGGCTCTCCACTTCTCATCCTATATCCAATTTTGTTTCTCACAATTGATTGTCTTCTTCATGTTGTCAATTTCTTGCATCTATTTCTTCCATCTCAATTCTATAGTCACATCAGGAGACTCTGAGACATCCAAGATGGAAGGCGGCTATGGAAGAAAAAATGCATGCATTATATGAGAATCAGACTTTGGGCCCTTGTTCTTCTTCCTCCCAAAAAAAAACTCATAGGCTATAAATGGGTTTTCATTATCAAGCACAATCTCAATGGTTCTGTTGCTCACCTCAAACTCTGACTCTTTGGAAAGCGGCACACTCAATGTTATGGAGTGTATTATGAGGAAACATTCTCCCCAATGTCTAAGTTAAACTCGGTACGTATCTTATTATCTTTAGCCACTAATTCCTCTTGGCTAATATATCAATTGGATGTAAAAAATACCTTTTTGAATGGGGACATTAAAGAAGAGATATATATGCATCAACCACCTAGTTTTGTGGTTGAGAGGGCGTCAATATGCAAATTGAGAAATTTTTTATATGGGCTTAAACATTCTCCTCAGGCTTGGTTTGAAAAATTTAGCTAAACAATATTGCGATTTGGATTCAGCTGGTGCTCAATAGATCATTTTGTCTTTGTCAAAAATATCTTAAAGGGAAAAGTATTACTAGCAGTTTATGTGGATGACATCGTCTTAACAAGCAGTGATATAGACAACATAAAAGAAGTCAAAGAGAAGATATGCAAAAAATTAAAAATGAAGGATCTTGGATTTCTAAAATAAATTTTTGGGTATTAAGGCATTCCAGATAAAGCATGGGATTGTATTATCAGAGGAAGTATGTTTTGGATCTACTACAGGACACATGAATGATGGGGTATCGACAAGTAGACACTCCTATGGATGCCAATACAAAGTTATGTGCAAGCTTAGGAGAAGATGTTGATATAGGTAAATATTAGAGGTTTGTGGGAAAATTTATTTACCTCACAGTGAGCAGATCGAATATGTCATATACAGTATGTTTGGTAAGTTAGTATATGCACAAACCACAACTTACCCATTGGTAAACTTTGGAGAGGATACTAAGATATTTAAAAGAAGCTCCGAGGAAATGAATTTTCTATAAGAATCATGGTCACTTCAACATAAAAGGTTTTTTAGATGTAGATTGGGCTAGGTCATGACAGGAAGTCCACTTCAGAGTACTGTACCGTCATTTGAGGTAACCTGGTTACATAGAGAAGCAAAAAGTAGAATGTTGTTGTGAGGTCTAGTATAGAAGTAGAGTACAAAGTTATGGCCCACATATTCAGCGAGATTCTATGTATTAGATCCCTTATTATTGATTGCGACAATCAGGTGGCTATTCATATCACTTCAAATCATATCTTCTACAAGACGACAAAACACATTGCAATAGACTGCCACTTTATAGGGAGAAATTTCAGGTTGATATTTTATCTCTCAGACATGTTTCATCACAAGGGCAGGTGGCAGTCATTTTTATGAAACCAACCACGTTGTAGGAGGAGGTTTATATGGAGAAATCTCCAAGGTATGTTGCTCATGGAAAAATAGAAAAAATTTACAAGCTCCGAAAAACTATATATGGTTTGAAATAAAGACCACGAGCATGGTTTACGATATTTAGCAAGTAGTGATGTTGTTTGGGTTATCATAAGTCATTGTGATCACTCCCTATTTATTTTAGGCCGGCTGTTTGGTATTGTTGAAAGACACCTCAAATGGCATCAAGGTAATATCCTTGCCCACGTCAAGGAGGTGGCACAAAGAATTAAGTGCACTTTCCATAAGGATGGAACAAATGTGTAATTATGTAAGATGATATATGCTTACTTATGTCTTTTCCTTTTGAACACTTGTAGCCCTTAGGGCATTGTAGTCATTGTAACACTCTCTGATAAACTATAAATAGAGGCTCAAAGGAATGGGTATATCATTAAGTTTTTCCCTCTTCTCTCAAATTCATCCCTAACCTTTCTCCTTTCTCCCTTCTCCCTTCTCCCAAGCTCTCTTGAGCTCCATCTCTCTCTAGCCTTCTCTCTTTTTCCTCTTTTCTTCTTTCTTCTTCTCCTTCTTCTCTCCTTTTCTTCTTCTCCCCTCTCACCACTTTTGTCGAAGACCTTTTCATGGCACCCTATGTCCAACATGGTATCAGACCAATGAGTTTAGGATCCCAACATTAAGGTGGTAATTCAATGAGTTTTGTCAAGCTTTAAGTGTTCTTATTGGTGAAGCAAAGGCTTAACAAGCAAGCAAGTTAAGTTTTTTTCTCTACCTTTTATGAGATGATTTTGACAGTGTTTTGATCTCAGTAAGAGGCTTATACAATATAAGCATTCCATCTCATGCAAGATCTTTTATGCTCGGTTTACTTGGAATCATGAAAGAGAATATTAAATGCTTGGTTTGAGCATATGTTTGTTTTAAGCATATGTTTCAATTTTGTCTTTTAGAAAAAAACATATGTTGAATGAAAATTTCTTGTCCTCTTGCTATATATGAAGATTATCATGATTAAAGCATGATGAAATTCGTTCATGACTGATTTATGTTGATGTTTGCATGATTACTCTCTAATAGAGCTTAGTGAAGGCTTTTTTTTATATTATTGAGAGGGGGATTTCTTTTCTTAAAAGGTGCTAGTTTTTTTGCATGATTTTTTCCTTCTATTGGATATGTTATCCCCTATATTAACTTACCTAAAAAAATCAAGGAGAAAAAGTAAGATCTAGTTGTGATTTCAATCACAAATCTGCTTCACTTACATAGAAGGAAAGTTTCCTTATTCCATAGTCTTGGCACATTTGAAGATTGTGATATTATATTGTTGTGATTGTTCTATTTCAAGGCTTCCTATATTGGATTATTCTATGGAATTTTGTTCCTAAATTATTTTAAAAAGAAGCAAGTCAAAGATTGTGATATTATTTGGCTAGTTGGCACAAGTGACATAGAATTTTTTTTTCCTTCTTTGATCCTCTATGTTTTCCAAGATCTCTTGAGATATCACTTGCCTTTATGATTCTTTTTAATCAATAAATATTTGGAATCAATTTTACATGATTTGGATTACCACGCCATGTCAAAATCTCCTGTGGTTAATGTTTGGTTTGGTTTGATTTAGTGTTTGACTTGGTTTGGTTTGGTTTGGCTTGCTTGGTTTCCTCTCCTCTATTATTGGTTGGTTGATATAGTGCATTGCATATGTATTAGTGATAGGTGAAGAATATGTGAACATGAGTGGTAAAAGTAATATACTTAAGTGTTGAATTCAGGACCCCATGCTTGGAACATCGAGCAAAATAAGAGATGAAGAAGAGAAGGAGAAGAGAAGAGAAGAAAAGAGGAGAGCAAAGAGACAGTTTGGGTAGAGAAGAGAGAAGAAGGAAAGGGAGAGAGTCTTCCACAAATTGTGAGAAGAGGAAAGCTTGATTGAAATCTCTTCAACCAAGACACTTATTTATACTTTTTCCATTACATGTTTAGGGAAACTCCTCAATCGATTAGGCTCCCTAATTAAATCAATCAAGAAAAGATTAAATACATCAATCAAGTGAAGATTACAAAATAAATGGAGAAAAAATAGCATCCTTATGACATTACACCTCATGCCAAACCTCAAGGACGTGTGGGCCTTCTCCACACACAGGTGGGATTGGTGTCTTGGTCCCGCCTCCTAACACTCGCCTAGAAGCTGGGGGTGAAAAAAACATCATAGATGCTCAACTTACTACAGATGGTGGACAAGATTTTATGAGTGATTGGTTTTGTGAGGACATCAACAACTTGTCCTTGTGAGGAGATATGTTTGAGAGATAATATGCCCCCTTGGAATTTCTCTCGTATAAAGTGGCAGTGTAACTCAATGTGTTTTGTTCTTTCATGGTGTTGGTAGATGGGCCTAATTTTACGCGACCAAGGAAGGCCCACTCATCCAAGTGTGTTAGAAGATGGGCTCTAGCCCATAAGACCAAGAAAGGCCCACACATCCAAGAGATGTGGAAGATGGGTTCAAGGCCCATATACCAAGAAGAAGGCCCATAGACCCACATAGTGATGGTAGGATGGTAAATAAAGAGTCATCTTATAGAGAGGGTATAATTATAATATTATAGTTCTATTAATCTATAAATTGAGTTTCAGAGGAAGGGTTAGGACATAGTCCATAACCTTTTCTTCCTCTTATTTTATCCCAATGGGTATTTTTTTTTCCTCCATGGGCTAAATCCATGGAGTTCAGAAAATCAACATGGTATCAGAGTATTGATTTTTAGGACTCACATATATGGTTTTTCAGGATTAAAAAAACCCACAATTTTTTTCTCATACTATTACTTATTTATTTCGTCATATTATTGTTATTTTTTCTCTCTTGCTCGTTCCCCTACAACCATATCCAAGCAGGCAGCCTCCTGTTACCGGAACGGCCCAAATCAACTTCAACTCTTCAGAATATTTTCATTGATTGTAAGAGCTATCGGGGCAGTTTGCTACTTACATCCGCTGCTAGCTGTACATGCATTTGATCATCTCTGAGTTCTCTCTCAGGACGCCACCTACCAGAAGACATAAACACGGTGTAAATCTTTCAGTGTTGATGGCTTCCACTCAGAGCTTCGGAAGGGCGATGTAGAAAAGACACAAGATTTTGAGGCTCAAGCGCTTCTGACTGAATGTGGGAAGCTTCCTCTGCTATTGCTTGAACATTTCTTAGTCACTCTGGATCTCTTCTATTTACAACTTTGGCTCATCGGGACAATATGTTTAGATTTTGAGTGAGGAGATCAGCATCCGCTGCAGTATCCACCCATGGCCTCAGGTCTGATTTTGTTTCCCAGCTCAGGTCTCGTTGAAGATGTGTTGAAAGCATCGTCCTCATTGATCTGTAACTTACTCTATTCAGCTGGCTTGGTTGCTGCCATTTCTGCCATCGGGAGTCGTATTGAGTTCCTAAATTTGTTCAGTCGACTTCCGGTTGTCTATCCTATCCCGAGTTAACTTGACATCTCTGTGCTGCCTTGCCATCTGTATGCTGAATGGAGTTTCTGGTTGCTGCTTAGGGAGGACGATGGACCAGCGCCTTACTTTATTAATGGATTTCATATTTCCTGTGACTTGCCTGATTAAAGCAGTTACCTTCTACTGAAAGTCGCTGACATCGCTGAAAGTTGCCTACTGAAGTTACCTTCCAAAGTGGTTGGATTACATATTCCAGAATCTTACCTTCAATGTTGCCAACATTACCGACATTGCTCAAGGAACCAGAATCGTATTCCAAACTTCACACGATTGCTGGAACTAACCTCGTTGGCATTTCTTTTATTTCTGGAAGTTGGATCTATTGTCATCCAGTCCGAGTCTCCGAGGAATCTCTTTGTGTCAATCTTCATAAATTTATTGCTATGCTTCATCGGCCTTCTCCTGTTAGCCTCTCTGTTGGAACGTTGTGAGGAGTCACCAGAAGAGGCTGAGCAGTTGCCCGAATTGTTTACTGCTGAATCAACATTATTGGACTTCCGAGGAAACTCAGCCAACAACCTGCTGAATCATCATGATTTTCTGCCATTTCGGAAACTTAATTCTATTGCTGCCTCTTCGGGATTTTTCTACGATCTTCAAAAATATTATGGCAGTGATCATTTTTCTGGATCGTTCGGCTGGAACAGTTGATCCTTCATTGGTGTTTTTTCCTTCTCTGGCTTCGCCTCTCTGGTTCGCTGCTATCTAGCTATTCGGAAGTGAGAAGAAGATACACTGTAGCTGAATTAAAATTTGCCAAGTTAGGAACTTGGTTTAATCAAGCGCCTACCAAGACCCAAATTGGACTTGCCCGAGTCAAGCCAGAGAACCAACGACCTGAGGATCAATTGGTTATGTTCCAACCTAGTCAACTCGAACCTTGTCAACCCGGTCTGTGTCAACTCGGTCCAGGTCAGCATCACTTAGCCCAGCTCACTTGCTTATTGCCTTTGTTATACGGGTCCGGGTCCCGAGTTTTATATCTATTTCTTTTGTAACTCGGCTATATTGATTTGATACCTGACTCGGCTCGATTCGGTTCCTTTTTTCTCCGTCTGGATTACTATTTTGAAGTATTGGTAACTTATTCCTTGGTCGAGATATTATTTGGTATACAGACTCACTTTGGATTTTTTTTTGGGTAATTTTAAAATGATTATTTAGTACGTTAATGGACCCAAACCCATTTCAGCTATTGCTATTATGTCTCTTTAGTTGATACATTATTATTGAAGAATGACTACTCAATTGCAGATTGTTGTCAGCATTGGTTATTTTGATGAAGAAGAAAGCACATGGTGGCCCCAAAATATTATCTTCTAGATGATTATCTGTTATCTCCCTTACTTGGTATTTACTACTCCAACAATTTGAGAGTTGTTGTCCTGTGGAGGGACATGGTGATGGAGGAGTTTTATTACACTTTTGAGCACTGCGTATAGACCCATTATCTACAGAAGAAAGAAGTGTGCCCAACATCTAGCATGGGTTATTTAACTGGAGTGTGAAGCGATGTCTTACGGCTAGGAGTTATTTTACTCTCACTTATATTATGCCAGCCATGCCTTTTGGAAGAGACCACCAACTTGAGGGGGAGTATTGGAAGATATGGAGGACTACCATTTTACATAGGAAGATCTTATACACTATTTGCAACAAGCTGGGCGTTCATGATATTTTCTCACCCACAACTTGAGGGGGAGTGTTGGAAGATGGGCCCAAGCCCACACGTCCAAGTGTGTTAGAAGATGGTCTCAAACCCATAAGACCAAGAAAGGCCCACACATCCAAGAGATGTGGAAGATGGGTTCAAGGCCCATAGACCAAGGATAAAGCCCATAGGTCAACATAGTGATGGTAGGATGGTAAATAAATAGTCATCTCATAGAATTGACACTGATATATTTGTTAGGAATTAGCGCCCTAATTCCAAAGTAACGAGACCAATAATAATAATTGCAAAGAGAAGGAAAAGTAAATACAGAAAAAAGACAACAAGATTTATATAAGTTCACCTCAAGGTGAGACTATATCATGTCTTTCGCCACTATAGTAATCCACTATAAAAATGTAATAGTTTACAAGAGAAATCGCACACACTTATAGGTATTTTTCTCTAATCTCTCTCGACCACAACTAATGATGTTCCTCGGATAGTGAAACCCTAATAGTGGCGCCCCATATATAAAGAGGAAACTAGGGCAACCACGATACAAGAATAAAATTTCCAAACTAGTATTAATGAAACAATAATTAATATATCTTGGACTTGGCATGGGCTCCGCCCCCCATGCCCCCGGGAGACAACCCCCATGACGACTTTACCGCAAAGGTCAATCCGCGTACAACTCAGCATAGGGCGTTGACTAGGCTCCACAACTTAACAATATCTCACTTGGAGACTAATCCATCATCAATATCTCCTCTGCAGCGGCAACAACTTCTCAATCCTCAGAGAGAAGTCCAACTAAAATTGAACACAACTTCAGTTTCTCAATTGTAATAGTCTTTGTCAACATATCAATCGGATTTTGACTCCCTTTAATTTTCTCAAGTGCTAATACTCCATCTTCAAGAGCCGATCTAATGAAGTGATAACACACCTGTATGTGCTTTGTTCTGGCATGATAAACAAGGTTCTTTGCTAAATGAATAGAACTTTGACTGTCACAATACAACACATTCTTTTGATGCTTGAGACCTTATTCTTCCTAGAAATATTGCCGCCATACCATCTCTTTGCTGGCTTCGATCACGATGACATATTCTACCTCAGTAGTGGAAATAACAACTATCTTCTATAACTGAGAGACCCAACTAACTGTTGTACTGTAGGAGTTAGGACCCCATGAGAAGGACTTTAGGGTAACGTGAAAGAAGAAGGAGAGAAGAGAGAGAAGATGGAGAAAGGAGCAGGATATGAGAGAGGAGAGTTTGAATTAAGGGAAGAAGAAAATGCATCAAGGGAGAAGAGAGGGTGGCTGGATGATTTCTCAAAGAGAGGAGAAGGCTTGAATGCCTTGCCTCTTAGCCAATGCTCTTATTTATAGTGTTACAAAACCCTTAGGGTTACAACTCAATAGATTAAAAGATATAATAAGACAACGTATTCGCATTTTCATGCCATCCTTATGGAATATACTATAATAACCACTTTGCCACTCCTTTTACATGTGGGCTTCTAGCCTTGAGTTGCTTGAACCCATCTTCCAACACTCCCCCTCAAGCTGGTGGAGAAAATACATTAAATACCCATCTTGCCACCTATAAAAGATAGAATTTTGGATGTAACCGGTTTGGTGAGTATATCTGCTACTTGCGCTTGAGATGAAACATATTTAAAGGAAATTATTCTTGCTTGAAACTTTTCCCATATAAAATGACAATCCACTTCAATATGTTTAGTTCTTTCACGGAAGAATGAATTTGACTTAATGTGAATAGTTGCTTGATTATCACAATGCAGGCCCATGGAGTCTCCTTTTATAACATTCCAATTCGGTAAGAAGAGTCTCTATCCATAAAAGTTCACTTATAGTGTGGGCCATAGATCGGTATTTTGCCTCAACACTAGATCTTGCAACCACATTTTGCTTTTTGCTTTTCCATGTGACCAAGTTCCCCCCAACAAGGGTACAATAGCCAGACGTAGATTTTCTATCATTGGGTGATCCAACCCAATCTGCATCTAAGAAGCCTTCTATATTGAAGTGCCCATGTTTTTTATATACCAATCCTCTTCCTGGAACACCTTTTAAGTATCACACTATTCTCTCCAAAGCTTGCCAGTGAGTAATTTGTGGTTTGTGCCTGAATTGACTTATCACGCTCACAACATATGATATATCTGGCCTGGTTACCGTAAGATAGATCAATTTTCCCATGAGTCTTTGATATTTTCCAGTGTCAACATCTTCTTCAGTAGTAGCACACAATTTTTCATTCACATACATAGGTGTATCAACTGGTCTACAACCCTTCATTCCTGTTTCTTCACGAAGATCCAAGACGTATTTTCTTTGAGACAGTACTATCCCATGTTTTTACTGAAGAACTTCTATACCTAGAAAATATTTTGGCTTACCTAAATCTTTAGTCTTGAAATCTTGACATATCATATTCTTCACTTATTGTATACTATGAGCATCATTCCTAGTCAAGATAATCTCATCAACTTACACGACCAATAAAATATTCCCTTTGATATTATTTTTAACATATACTGAGTGATCAACCGAGCACCTATGAAAGCCAAATCGTAGAAGTGCTTGACTAAATTTATCAAACCAAGCCTGAGGGGATTGTTTAAGCCCATATAAAGATTTCTTTAACATGCATACATACTCCCCCTCAACCACATATCCTAGTGGTTGGACCATATAAATTTCTTCACGTATATCACTATTTAAAAATATATTTTTTACATCGAACTGATATACTGGCATGATGAGTTAGCAGCAATAGAGAGGATGATACATACCGAGTTTAGTTTTACAACCAGAGAAAAAGTCTCTTCGTAATCTATCCTATAGTACTGAGTATAACCTTTTGAAACTAGTTGTGCTTTAAGTCGAGTAACCGACCCATTGGGGTTGTGTTTCACCAAAAAAACCCATCTACAACCACCTAGTCTTTTCCCTTTTGGGAGTGATGCCAATGTCCAGGTTTGATTTTCATATAATGCATGCATTTCTTCATCCATAGCCGCCTTCGATCCTAGATGCTTCAGGGCCTCCTGATAGGATTGTGGTATGGAAACAGACGAAAGAGAAACAAGAAACTGAACACACTTAGAGGATAAGCGATGAGAAGAAATAAAATTGGCAATTGGAGGATGAGACGTAGTACACGAATGAGTTACCTTTCATAACGCAATAGGCCGAGTATCAAATTCAGGCCCAAACATAAGAGGAGGAGAAAGACTTACCTCAGGTGGATTTGACAACTCCACACGTGATGGGACGACCGGTGCTTTAGGGGGATGAGTAAGATCTTCATTAACCGGCACAAGCAGACATGGGGTGGTAGGAGGAAATGTAAATCCTGGAGGAGCCTCAATTGAGGAGTAGAAGGAAGTGTATTCAAAGAAAGTCACTTCCTGAGATACCATCAACCTTCAAAGTGTAGGATTATAACAAATATATCATTTCTGAGTTTGAGAATACCCAAAAAAAATACACTTCAGAGACCAATGATCAAGTTTACTTTTATGTGGTGAAGTATCATGAATAAAACATGTGCAACCAAATACTTTATGAGGAAGCGAAAACGGATCTTCTCCATGAAACAAAACAGAATATGAACTTTGATTTCTAGGTACTGATGAAGGTAACCTATTGATGAGAGCACATGCTTTAAGAATAGCATGAGGCCAATAAAAATAGGGTACTTTCATCGAGTAGAGGAGGCCCCGATCAACTTCAAGGAGGTGACACTTTTTTCTTTCAACAACACCATTTTGTTGAGGGGTATATGCATATGATGTTTGATGAAGAAGCCCATTACCCTCACAAAATGATTTAAACTCATTAGAAAAATATTCCTTAGCATTATCAGATCTAAGGATTTGAATTTTTTTCCAAAATTGTGTCAGAACTATTGCATGAAAGTTTTAAAAAATAGAAAAAATTTATGAACATTCTTTAAACAAAAACAACCAAGTCACTCGAGTAAAATCGTCCATAAAAGTAACAAAATATTGAACTTGAGAAATGTTAGATACCTTTAAAGGTGGTACATCAGAATGTCTTAATGCAAACAGAGCAGTACTGGTAATTGTAAGATGAGGAGAATATGCACTCCTAACATGCTTACTTAATTGACATACCTCACAATTAAAATTAGACAAAGATTTAAGAGATGGAACTAAAGAACAAAGTGATGAGGTAAATGGATGACCAAGCCGGTTGTGCCAAAGTTGAGCCTCGGATGTAGTGGATGAAATAGTGCTATTGGTGGAAGAGTAAAATAGTGTAAACCCCCTTTTTCATGGCTGCCACCAATCACCTATTTCGTAGTTAAATCCTGAAATATTCACGAAGATGGTGAGAAGGTGACAAAACAATTCAATTGTTTGGTTAATTGACTAACAAAGAGCAAATTTAACGGAAATTGAGGAACAAACAACACATATTGAAAAGGAATAGACGTGGTAAGTGAGGAGGAACCCTTGCCAAGCACCTTGGTTTGGGAACCATTAACAATAGTGGCAAATTTATGAGGAAGACATGGAGACAATGAATGAAGCATGTGTTTGTTACATGTCAAGTGGTTAGAAGCCCGAAGTCAATGATCCAAGAGGAAGGGCTTGAAGAGGAAGAAAGCCTACCTGAGGCAATGGTAGTGGCAATAGTAGGTCCTGGTGGAGTAGAGGACTGATCCAATAAGGATTTCAGCTTTTGAATTGCAGCATAGTCTTCCATAGAAATAGTCACATTCCTGGAATTAGAATCAATCCTATCCTCCTTTTTCTCAACAGTGACTGAGGCAGGATTGGCTGTCGCCCAATCAGGCTTGCCATGGAGTTTCCAGCATGAATCCATAAGGTGGTTTGGACCACCATAGTAAGTGCATACATGAGGCTCACTGTGGGAATGGGGCGGACCCGTTCAATCACCTCTATTGCGGCCTCCTCTTGTATTTCTGCCGTGTCCTCGAAATTGGGATGATGTACCCCGATTACCAGAGAACATAACTGATGGAGCATAAATTAGAGAAGGAGGAGATGGATCAAGAATCCGTAACAATGTGGCACTTATGTCATCAAAAGAAGGAAGGGTAGAGGAACTAAGAAGCTGAGTCTTAGCCACCTCTAGATAAGTTTAATATTGGTAAGGCAAATAGCTGCTGCTAGGGCCTCACACTATTTTTCTTGAACAACAATGTTGGTTGAGGATGGTTGTGCAAGTTTTCATTCTCGGAGAAGGCCACGAAACCGGGCTAGAAACTCATGAACATTATCTCCTTATTTGGTAGCCAACATACTTTTTAAAATATCATAGACTCTTTCTAAGGAGGTGGTACTTGAATAGAGCTTAGTACATGTGTCGCAAATATCCTTGGCAGTTTCCAAGTGGACCACATTGTCAAGAGCATGCTTTTCAATGCTGTTAATAAGCCAACTAATAACCACATTATCGTTTTTAACCCATTTACGGTTGACTTCATCTTCTTCATCAATCAAAGGAGGGATTTTGAGAACATGACTGAGAAGGTCACGAGTAATGAGAACCCTCCGTACCGATTGTGACAAGCTGAGGTAATTGGAAAGACCTCTTAGTGAAATTTTAGTAATTCGGAGTATGTTACTCTTATTACTCAAATGTTGACTCTCCATGTTGACGCAAATCAACTGTTGAGGGCAATTGTCAAAAGGTTCAAATAACAATTACACAATGTAATTTGAAGCACCTGTAGACCAAATTAGCCACAAAAAATGAGCAGAGAATATTTTCACGAGAATAAGCACCAAAGCATGAAAACATTAGTGCTTTTGTCAAGCGATAAAAAAAAACTGCCACTACTCAAATTCTCTTATATGTATAAAAAAAAACAAAGAGAAGAGATTAGATGCAACTCTTATCCTTAATCCAAACTCAACGACAAAAACAAGAGCAAATGTAGACACGTCCTTTCTTGGTAAACAAAGAGAAATTTATTGGCAAAAACATTTCCAACTCATGGGAATACTTCAACACAAAAAATTCAATTGTTGAAGTTCAAAAATATAAAGAAACACTAGGAATAAGTAAATGCTGGAATTCTAACCATATGACGGTCATCCAACAACATAACCCAATCCCATGAGTACCGTTAGATTATAGAATTGACACCAACATATGTTGGGATTCCAAATCAACAATGTTTGATTCACGTAACATAAAGATAAATGAATTCAAATCATAAAACAGGGATAAACAACCTTTGATCAATCATGTAATTGCTACAGGCTGATCAAGACTGTAACATCTTTTTCATCATAAAAGATAGATCTTCACAATGTTTATGAAGATTATCTGACTTGACGTGACCCAAGTAATCAAGAAGAGAAAAAAAAATTAGAAATCGTAAAGAGAGAATATGAAAAAAAAAAAAAACAGATTTTACCTATCTCTTCATGCAGAACTCCTACTTCTATAAATAACTTCTTGACTGGAGGACGTAGCTACTTGAATAGGGATCCTAAACTCCATGCTCTGATACCTTATAGAAGTTAGGACCCCATGAGAAGGACTCTAGGTTAATGTGGAAGAAGAAGGAGAGAAGAGAGAGAAAAGGGAGAAAGGAGAAGGACGTGAGAGAGGAGAGTTTGGATTAAGGGAAGAAGAAAATGCATCAAGGGAGAAGAGAGGGTGGCTGAACGATTTCTCAAAGAGAGGAGAAGGCTTCAATGTCTTACCTTTTAGCCAATGCTCTTATTTATAGTGGTACAAAACCCTACAACTCAATAGATTAAAAGACATAATAAGACAACATATTTACATCTTCATGCCATCCTTATGGAATATAACATAAATAACCATTTTGCTACTCCTTTCTAGCCTTGAGCTTGTGGACTTGAGCTCATCTTCCAACATGTCCCACCCAATGTGTATACATATCCAGTGTCCCTAGTAATCCTCATCCCAAGGATTTTTTTGCAACACCCAAATCCTTCATTGCAAACTTTTTGGACAACTCCCTTTTCTACTTATCTATTTCCTGTTTGCAAGCACTTTCTATCAACATGTCATCTACAAATAGCAGTAGAATGATGTAGGAGTCATCAAGCTTCTTCACATAACAATAATGATCCGCCTGGCACCTCAAGAAACCATTACTACTCATAAAAGTTTCAAACTTCTTATACTATTGTCTTGGAGCCTGTTTAAGACCATGTTGATTTTCAAGACTCCATGGATTTAGCTCATGGAGAAAAAGAAAGAGGGACTCATTGGGAGAAAACAGGAGGAAGAAGAGGTTATGGACTTATGTCCTAACCCTCCCCCTAAAGATCAATTTATAGATTGATGAAACTACACTATTACAATAATATCCGTGGAACTTAAACTATTTACATCAATACCATCTCTATGAGATGACTCTTTATTTACTATCCAAACATCACTATGTGGGCCTATGGGCCTTGAGCCCATCTTCCACATCTCTTGGATATGTAGGCCTTCCTTAGTCTTATTAACACACTTGGATGTGTGTGCCTTCCTTGGTCATGTGGGCTTGGGTCCATCTTCCAACAATCCGCCTCAAGCTAGGGGTGAGAGAACACCATGAATGACTAGCTTGCTACAAATGGTGTATAGGATCTTCCTATATAAAATGATAGTCCACCATATCTTCCAACACTCCCCCTCAAGCTGGTGGTCTCTTCCAAGAGGTCCAACTTGCATAATATAAGTGAGAGTAAAATTACTCCTAGCCGTAAGACATTGCTCCATACTCCAGTCAAATAACTCATGCTGGATGTTGGCCACATTCCTATCTTTTATAGGTAGTGGATCTATAGGCATTGCTCAAAAGTGTAATAAAACTTCTCCATCACCGTGTGTCCCTCCACAGGACACCGATTCTCAAATGGTAGGAGTAATAAATGCAAATTAAGGGGGGGGGGGGGGGGGGGGGGGGGGGGGGGGGTGTAACGGGTAATCACTCAGAAGATAATATTTTGGATGTAATTTTTTCTTCATCGGAATAACCAATGCTGACAATAGTCAATAACAGAGAAATCCTTCAATAATAATGTCCCAGCCAAAGAGAAACAATAGTAGTAGCTGAAATGAGCCCAGGCGCAATAACATGTACCAAATAATGAAAATCCTTAAAAAAAGGACCCACAAGATAATCCGCTTTGAGTCTGTGCATGAAATAATATGTTGACTAAGGAATAAACTACCAATACTTCAAAATAATAATCCAGCTGGAGAAAAAGGGATCGACTTGACCTGAGTTAGATATTAGACCAATATAGCCGAGTCATGGAAGAAATAGGTATGGACTTGGGGACCCGGACACGTATAACTAAGCGCAAAAAACAAGTGGGTCGAGTTGGGTTGACCGGACCGAATTGATCCAGTTGAGTGGACCCAGACTAGTTGGGTTAACCCGAGTGGAATAGAATGAGTCTGGTGCATGCCTGCTAGGTTAACCCGGCGGAATAGAATAGACCGGTTCGGGTTGCTCAATCAAAACCCACGCTCCATTTAATTTTGAAACAAAATCTCTTCTTCCCGGGGCGCCGAACAGCTCAGGACAATGTCGTCGTTGCCGAAGCTGCCTAAGGAAAGGCCAACGAAGAGATTCTATCTTCAGAAGTTACAGAAACAGTAGAAGTTACAGTGAGGACCAGAAAGGAGATTCTGAAATTAGTAGAGTAGTCGCCCAGAAATAGCAACACGGAGGAAGGTCACAAGACTTTTTGTAAAAACAAAGATAACAGCACTGAGCGATAGATCAGCTGCTCCAAAAAATACGCATCGTGAAGGAAACTTTCCAAAAATCAATCCACCGTAATAAGAGGATGAGAGCCAGCAAGATAATCTTTAGAAGAAGATACAGGCTGGCGATGAATCAATAATGAACCAACAAGTTCCGTCAGCGCATAACAAGCTAGATGACAGTGGATCAATCGGCAGAGGTGCTTCGAAAAAATACACCAGCGAAGATGCCAATAATAGAAGCTCCAAACGACGATATGATAAAAATGGTTGCTGGATTCTCTGACCGAATCTTGTCCAAGCGGATCAGTCGATGCGGTAGTCTTGAATTGAGACGGATCCTTACCTTTAATTTTCTGATAATTACTAGCAGAATAAGAAAAAGATTTCGACTTCTTTGGAGTAAGATTTTGAGGCTTCGTTTTGTCGAATTTCTGACTCAGAGGGATATGAGAAATCGATCTGGCCATCGGTAGAGGCAAAAGAGGCGGCTGGATGAGGTAGAGCATGTTCTTCTCCAGTGATGTGAGAAATTTTTCTGCGAACAGAAGGTCGGATGGCAAAATATTCAAAGGATAACTTACAAAAGATTTCTCGGAAGAGGAGAGGCCTCTCTATCCACCATCATGGAACTATAATTTTCCCTAAGGTTCATCGAATCCGTCATCATAAAGTGGCATCTATTCCTTCCCCCAACCTTCATAGAATGATTTCGGGCCCAGGAAATCCTATTGGTAGAATATACACCGATCGTTGCCATGGCAGATTTCAAATGGAAGGAGAGTGTTCGATCAACAAAGTTTTTGCCATTATATGTAGCAGGAGAAAACGATCAGCAAAATATAATAATAATAAAAAACAAAGTTCCTTCAACTATAAAAAATGAACCATCAATATGAGAAAAGAAAAATAATGGGTTTCTAGAATCATGAAAACCATACTACGAGTCCTGAAAATTAATGGTCTGATACCATGTTGATTTTCAGGATTCCATGAATTTAGGTCATGGAGAAAAGAGAGGGACTCATTGGGAGAAATTAGGAGGAAGAAGAGGTTATGGACTTATGTCTTAACCCTCCCCCTGATGATCAATTTATAGATTGATAAAACTACACTATTACAATAATACCCCTGGAACTTAAATTAATTACATCAATACCATCTTTATGAAATGACTCTTTATTTACTATCCTACCATCACTATATGAGCCTGTGGGCCTTCTCCTTGGTTTATTGGCCTTGAGCCCATCTTCCACATATCTTCCTTGGTCTTATGGGCTTGAACCCATCTTCTAACACAGTTGGATGTGTGGGTCTTCCTTGGTTGTGTGGGCTTGGGGCCATCTTCCAAAAGACCGTACAAGCTCTTTTGAAGTTTGCACACAATTTTCTCCTTTCTTTGTGCTTTGAAACTCTATGGCTGTCTCATGTAAATTTCTTCCTCCAAATCACAATAAAAATGGCTGTCTTTACATTCAACTACTCTAAGTGCAAGTCTTCATTTGCCATTAGTCCAAGCACTATTCTAATAGTAGTCAATTTCATTACTGGAGAGAAAATCTTAGTATAGTCAATGCCTTTTTTTTGTTAAAAGCCCTTTACCACTAGTCTTGCTTTGTACCGCTTGCTGCTATCATATTCGTCTTTTATTCGGTACACACATTTATTCTGCAAGGACTTCTTCTCTTTTGGTAATTTAGTCAACTGCCATATCTGATTCGATAACAGTGAATCCATCTCATCCTTCATGGCCAAATCCGACTTGGTTGATTCATCAACTTACATGACTTCCTCATAACTTTCTAGTTCACCTTTATCAGTTAACAAAATATATTTCTGTGAAGGGGAGTACCTCTGTAGTGGTCTATTAATTCTAGTAGATCTTCTGAGTTCAGTCATAGGAATGCTCTGATTTATTTCTGGGCGTATGTTTTCTTGGTCTTCCTGAGTTATATTCTTCATCTCAATAACTAGAAGATATCTGAACTGAATCACTTCATACTTCTTGCCTTCCATCATTTGTGCTCTCAGATTCTGTTCTCAAACTGTCTTTATACATGGCACCTTCATTGAAGATAACATCCTTGCTCTTAATAACCTTACGACTTTTGTCATCGCAAAAGCGATAACCAAACTTGGTACCACCATAGCCAATAAAGAAACTTGTGTTAGATTTAACATCAAGTTTACTCCTAATAGTAGAATCAATGTGAATATAAGAAACACAACCAATTACTTTCAAGAAAGAAAGGTTTATCTCTTTGCTACTCCAGACCTCTTCTGGTATTTTACATCCAATGGTGTTGAGAGACCTCTGTTGATCAAATAGCCATTGGTGGTAATAGCCTCAGACCAAAACATCTTTGGTAATCCTGCATGCAATCTCACGCTCCTAGCACGCTCGTTCAAAGTCCTATTCATCCTTTCTGCCACCCATTCTGTTGAGATTTTCTAGGAATGTTCTTCTTCATCTTGATTCCATTATCAACACAATACCGCTGGAAATCATCATCTATGTATTCTAACCTATTATTTGACTACAAGCACTATAGCGTCAAATATGTCTCATTCTCAACCATTGCTCTCCATCTCTTAAATGTATCAAAGACATCAAATTTATTTTTCAGAAAATAAACCCATACCTTTCTGCTTGCATCATCTATAAATATCATTTAGTAGTTAAAACCACCAAGGGAAGTAAACGTTGAAGGCCCCCCCACATCTCTGTGAATAAACTCCAATTTTGTTGTCTTTTGCTCCATTCCAACCTTAGAAAAGCTAACCCTTTTTTGCTTGCCGAAAATACAACCTTCACACAAACTGTCGTTTACAATTTTCAACCCTAGTAACTTCCCTTTGAACTAAAGCACTTTCATTCCCTTCTCACTCATGTGACTGATCGTATAATGCCACAAGTTAGAATCAGTAATAGCATCAACAACTATAACCGTGTCTTAGCAACAGGAAGTGATATAAAGAGTTCCAGTTTTAACTCCTCGTGCAACAACCATGACTCCGTTAGTGACTTTCTAGGCATCACTATTAAAAATCATCTTATGACCTTCATCATTAAGCTGCCCTACTGAGATTAGATTATGCATCAGTTTTGGTACATGTCTCACCTTGTGAATTTTCCACACTGACCCGTTTGACATCCTCAAACTGACATTACTAATACCGACAATATCCAAAGGTTCTCCATCAGCAAGATACACCTTCCCGTGATCTCTAGCAACATAATTCTCTGTGATCTCATGGTGTGCGGTGGTGAGAAAGAAGCTCCTGAATCTAACATCTAAGAGTCAATAGGGCTATCAACGGATAAAAGTAAAACATCTTGCACGTCTTCAGTCACCACATTTGCAGCATCACTTTTCTTTTCATCCTTATTTGGTGCTCTGTAGTTCTTCTTTATGAGACCAAACTTGCCATAATTCTTGCATTCAACATTCCTTCTGAATTTGGACTTGTTTTTACCATTCCTTGACTTCCCTTTACCTTTGCCCTTGTTGGAATTCCTCTCAAAGTTCTTGCCCCTAGTATCGACATTTAGGACAGAATTAGATGTCGATGATTCTCCGAAGTCCTTTGTACAAAATTCCTCGACATGAATGGTATCCCAAATTTCATTAAAGATCAACTTCCCGTTGCCTATAGAGTTGCTGACCGCAACCCTCATAGGCTCCCAAAAATTTGGCAAAGACGCCAAAAGAATTAAAGCACAAACCTCATCATTCAAATGCTTTGCCACTAATGTATTTTCTGTCATATTTAAATTGAAGATTTTTTCATGAGATGTACCTTATTATTTACGAAAGGCTTCTCATACGTGTCAGACAAAATCTTCATCATCCCCATTGTGATTTTCTCTGACGCCTTGTTGTGAGCGAATTTCTTTGACAATGTTAACTGGACTACTCCCACACTTGTCTATCAAGGAGATTCCACTCATCATCTTTCGTACCTTCTAGTTTCATATCCAGAAGAGGTGACTGAAGCTTTTTACTACATAGTTAATCTTTGATCTGCATCATCCAAAACGCAAAATCCATACCATGGAACTTATTGATTCCTAGTACCGATCCTTCTTTGCCAGCCATTGCTCTCAATCACGAACCAAAACTCTAATACTACTTGTTAGGAATTAGACACCCGAATTCTAAACTAATGAGAGTAATAATAATAATTGCAGAAAGAAGGAAAAGTAAGCACAAAAAAAGACAACAAGATTTATACAGGTTTGCCTCAAGGTGAGACTACGTCCTGTCTTTTGCCGCTGCAGTAATCCACTATAAAGATGAAATAGTTTACAAGAAAAATCGCACACACATACTGGTGTTTTTCTAGAAACTCTCTCAACTGCAACTAATTATGCTCCTTGGATTGTGAAACCCTAATAGCGGCGCCCCAAATATAAAAAGGAAACTAGGGCAACCGTGATACAAGAGTAAAATTCCCAAACTACCCTTAATGAAATATCAGTTAATATATTGTGCACCTGGCGAGAGTTTCACCCCCTCACCCCCAGGAGGAGGGGTACCTACCCCCTTCCAACCCCCACGACGACCTTACCACAAAGGTCGATCTGTGTACTGACTCAGTGTAGGGCATTGATTAGGCTCCACAACTTAACAATAATTAGGTTAAGTTTTAGGGGTATAATTGTATTATTATAGTTTTATTAATTTAAAAATTGAGCTTCAGGGGAAGGGTTAGGACATAATCCATACCCTCTTCTTCCTGCTATTTTCTCCCAATGGGTCTTTTTTTTTTTTTTTTTCTCTATGAGCTAAATCCATGGAGTCCCTAAGATCAACACATGGAAGATCGGATTTGAGGCGATATGAATTATTGCTTGATTATCAAAATATAGATCCATAAGACTTTTTTTATAGAATCCCAGTTTAGTGAGAAGGGACCTACTCCATAGAAGCTCACTGACTGTGTGTGCCATGACCCTGTATTATGCTTCTATGCTGGACCTTGCAACTACATTCTGCTTCTCGCTTCTCCATGTAACCAAGTATCCTGAAATAGATTTTCTATCATCCGGGGATCCGACTCAGTCTGCATCTGAGAAACCTTCTATGTTGAAGTGATCATGGTTCTTATAGAGAAGGCCTCTTCCTAGATCTCATTTCAAGTATCGCAATATTCTTTCCAGTGCTTGCAAATTAGTAATTTGTGGTTTGTGCTTGTATTGACTCACCACACTTACTGAATATAAGATATCTGGCCTTGTTACACAAAGATAAATACGTTTCCCTATAAGTCCTTGATATTTTCTGATATCCGCATCTTCTCCAATGCCTACAGATAAATTTTGTATTTTAATCCATAGGAGTTTCTGCTGGTCTACACCCCATCATTCTTGTCTCCTCCAGAAGATAGAAGACATAATTCCTTTGAGATAGTATAATCCGATGCTTGGATTGAAGTACTTCAATACCCAGAAAGTTTTTAAGTAATCCATGATCTTTTGTCTTGAACTCTTCACATATCTTTTCCTTGGTTTTTTTAATGCCCACGACATCACTGCTTGTTATGCCAATATCATCAACATAAATGGCTAAGGGTAATTTCTCTTTAAGGGAGTCTTTAAGATACACAGAGTGATCTATAAAACATCTGTGAAATTCAGTCCGTATTAGTGATTGGATAAATTTATCAAACCATGCACGAGGAGTCTATTTCAAACCATAGCGTGATTTCTTCACTCGACATACCGACTCCCCCTCAACCAAAAATCTAGGTGGTTGTTGCATATAAATTTCTTCCTTTAAATTCTCATCGAGGAAAGCATTCTTAAGATCAAATTGATAGACTGACCAAGAAGAAATAGAAGCAAGGGATAATAAGATATGTACCAAGTTCAATTTGGCCATCAGAGAAAAAGTTTCCTCGTAATTGATCCCATAACATTGAGTATAGCCTTAGGAAACGAGGGAGACATTAAGGCGAGCAACTAACCCATCCATATTGTGTTTAAGTGTATAGACCCACTTACAACTGACAAGTTTCTTGCCTGAAGGAAGTGGAACTATAACCCATGTCTGATTTTCATAGAGTGCCTATATTTCTTCTTCCATTGCCGCCTTCCACCCTAGATATCTCAGAACCTCCAGATAGGACTGAGGGACAAAGATGGAGGAGATAGATGCAAGAAATTGACAACATGAAGAAGATAAAAGATGATGAGACACAAAATTAGATGTGGGGTGAGAAGTAGCGGGCCTAGTGCAACTTTTGGGTTCTTTCCTTAAGGAGATAGGCCAATTATCATTTTGTGGTCCAAAAGGAACAAGAGAAGATGGACTTACCTTGATGGGATCTGCAAACTCCGCAGGTTTGGTGTTGGCTAATGCTTCACGGGGTTAAATAGTATCCGCAGCATGGGGCACAACCAGGCGAGGAGAGGCCTGTACAGAGGAGAGACCTAGAGAGACATTCTCTGAGTAGTATGAAGAGTCTTCTAAAAAAGTCACATCCCTAGGTACAAATTACTTTGGAGAGTAGGATTGTAGCAAACATAATCCTTCTGTGTACGAGAGTATCCTAAGAAGATATACATGATAGATTTCACGCCATGGTGAGGTAACATGAACAAAGTATGTACAATAGAAGACTTTCAATGGAAGCCAAAAAGGATCACCATGTGGAAAAAATAATGAATATGGGGATTTATGACCGAGAATGAAAGAACGTAGCCTATTTATACAAAAGTAAGCAGTAAGGATGGCATGTGGCCAATAAAAGTATGGTATTTTTTTAGCATATAATAAGCCGCGAGCTACCTGTAGAAGATGATGATTCTTCCGTTCTGCTACACCTTTTGGTTGTGGGGTGTAGACACAAGATGTCTAATGGATAATGTCATTTGTGTTATGTTGTGGAGCCTAATTAATGCCCTATGCTGAGTTGGGAATTTTACTCTTGTATTGCTATTGTTCTAATTTTTGCTTTATAGTTGAGGGGCACCGCTATTAGGGTTTAATTATCTTAATCCGAGGAGCATCTCGAGTTGCTGCTAGAGATGTTAGAGAGAAAAATTTGTAAGTGTACGTTTTCTCTTGTAAAGTAATTCATCTTCATAGTGGATTACTGTAGCAGTGGAAGACATGATGTAGTCTCACTTGTATAAATCTTGTTGTTTGTTTTCGTGCTTGTTTTTTTCTTCTACATTTATTATTATTGCTCTCGTTAATTTGGAATTAGGGCGTTTAATTCCTAATAGTTTGCTTGACAAAAGGAGTCAAGGTCACTAGAGATATATTCTTTGGCATCATCAGACTGAAGTACTTTTATTTTTTGATCGAATTGAGTGACTACTATAGCATGAAAGGATTTAAAGATTGATGAAATTTCAGATCTCTCTTTAAAAAGAACTATCCATGTGGTACGAGTAAAATCATCAATGAAAGTAATAAAGTACTTAATTTGGAAAATGTTTGAGAAGCTCAAGTGTCCCCATGTATCTGTGTGAATAAAAAAAAATGAGTAACGCCTTTAAGTTTAGGCCGAGGAGAGTATGTGGTCCTCTGATGTTTGCTCAGTTGACACACTTCACAATTTAAATTTGACTTATTTTTGAATGTAGGAAAAAGAAGATGAAGAGATTGTGTGGATAGATGTCCCAACTGATTGTGCCATAGACTCACCTCAGTGTGCTTGGTTGAGATGACATTTATTTGAGGCACGTCCAGGTAATAGAGCCCCCTTTGTTCACTACCTCCACCAATCACTTGCTTCATAGTAAGATCCTGAAATACACAAGACGTGGGTGAGAATATGATGGAGCAATTAAAGTGTCGAATAAGCTGACTAACATATAAAAGGTTCAAGGGAAAGGTAGGAATTAATGTCTATATGTGAGCAGAAGTGATGGTGTAACAGAGGTGGATCCTTTCCTAAAAACTTTAGTCTTGGATCCATCAACTATGGTAACAAATTTATCCGAGAGATAAGGAGAAACAAGAGGAGTAGACCTTTGTTACCTAGATGCTCGAAGCCTCTGAGTCAATTATCCAGGAGGAAGTGGCAGAGAGTATACCTGAAACAGTGGTGGCAGCAGTAGTGGAGGAGGAACTTGGAGAAGAGACCATTAGAGTTTTCATTTTTTGGAATAAGTCATACTCATCATCAGTAAGGGTCTTCTTTTCTATTGGTTGGGCAAACTTGTTCTCTTTTGTACCACTAGCTGAGGTTGATTAACCATAGCCCATTCTTCCTTGCCATGTATTTTCCAGAACTAATCGATGGTGTGACTATATCTCCCATCGCGGGTGTATTCCTTGCCTTCTGTTCTGGAGGAACCAATCCTTCCACCTCTTCCTTGACCTCCTCTATAATTTCATTCATGGCCTCGACCGTAGTCAGTTGATGTGCCCCTATTACTAGAGTACATAACTAATGATACTTAAGTAGGAGAAGGGGAAGAAGAGTCTGAAATGTGGAGTAGTGTGGCACATACATCATCAAAGGAGGGAATAGCAAAGGAGCTTAAGGAGTTGAGTTTTAGCAACTTTGAGATACGGCTTAATATCCGCAAGACAAATAGCCGCTTCTAAGGCTTCCCTTTTTCTTATCTTGGATAGAGACATCGGTGGAGTTAGGCTGAACTAGCTTCCATTCTTGAAGAAGGCCTCTGAATCTAGCCAATTACTCATGGATATTTTCTCCTTGTTTAGTATTAAACATACTTTAGACAATATCATATGGCCGTTGCAGGTTGTTGGTGCTATAGTACAACTTAGCACATGTTTCCAAAATTGTTTTAGTTGTGTCTAGATGGACAACATTATTGAAGACAAACTCTTCTATGTTATTGTTGCTGTGCCAACTAATCACCAAAATATCTTTCTTTAACCACTTAGTATAAACAATGTCATCCTCATTAATGGGTGGCCCAAGTTTGGTGAGGTGACGAGTAGATCCTTTGTAATAAGAAATCGTTGAGCTGATTCAAACAAGCTCAAATAATTGGATATCCCTCGCAAGTGTATGGTGATAATTTTGAGAATATCATTCTTAGCACCCATGTTTTCTTAAGACATGAGAGCTAATTCAAGGTTAATAGTGTACTAAAAAAATATGAGATAGCCTACGTAAGAGGCTTGAAAAACCAATTGAAGCCAATGACAAAATACCACCTCGGGTAAGAGGAATGAGAAGTCGAGCTTAATTGGACTTTTAGGCAATGAAGGGACCAACTTAGTCAAGAAGGATTTCTTCCAAATATTTCTGTAATCAATTCTCTTGTCTTCCTTTCATTAGAGAAGAGAAAATATTAATTAAGAATCATCAAATCAATCAACGAGTATGATCTTTCCAAAAATATTTTTGATACCAGATTCGAATAAAACCAGTCTAGACTCAATCCCTCACGAGTTAGGAAAAATATGATGATTGAAAACTAAACAAATCAGGCCAAATCAAGGACATATTGATTGAATGTAAGATCTAAAAAACAGCCAGCTACTTGCTTCAAATAGATTGGTGTCAACTTGGCTTTCGAAAGGACCACTTCCTTAATTCTTTTGTGCTTGATTCATTTTATGTAAAACACAATATTATAACCTTGATATGTTGTCATGATTGAGGCAAGAAAAAGAAGCCAACTAGTGGCTTTGAATAAAAGAAGGTTAGGCCTCCTTTTTTTATAAAAAAAACCTTTGCACAAAAAATCTTCCTTCTTCTTTCTGCATCTCCTTTATATATATATATATATATATATATATAGAGAGAGAGAGAGAGAGAGAGAGAGAGAGAGAGAGAGAGAGAGAGAGAGAGAGAGAGAGAGAGAGAGAGAGAGAGAGAGAGAGAGAGAGAGATGAGACTATTTCTGTAATTCTCATATGTAGGTTGAGACCTCGAAAAAAATCTTTGCACAAAACCAAGTGGAGTTCCATCACTTCAAACCACTAGGTTTATAGAGAAGCTTAGCATAGTAGCCAAGTCATAAGATTTTCTAAATCCAATGGATAAAAAATACTCATTATAGGATCAAAAAAATTAATCTTCAACATAAAATCTTGTACCCATGAAATTATAACTTTTCATGCAAAAAATGTCTACATAAATCAATTTTCAGCCTCGAACTTGCAAACCGACAAAAAAACTTTGGCAAAATTATTTCAATCCGAGATATATACAACTCAATACTTTCATATAATGAAGAGAGTAAGGAAATAATCTCTGGAACATCTTCCATAGGTAACAAAAACGAAAGCATGAAGCCATAAAAATAAGAATAAAAAAACTTATCTCAACAAGCTTCAATCTTGCTTCACGAAGAACCTTCTATGAGAAGCTTTGATCATAAATTTCTTAGAACATCCTTTTGATGTGGGGATCCTAAATTTAATGCTCTAATAACATGTTTAATTTAGGACACCATTCTTAGAACCTCGAGTAAAATAAGAGAGGAAGAAGAGAAGGAGAAGAGAAGAAAAGAAAAGAGTGCCAAGAGAGAGCTCAGGTAGAGAAGAGAGAAGAAGGAAAGGGAGAGACTCTTTCATGAATTGTGAGAAGAGGAGAGCTTGATTGAAATCCATTCAACCAAGTCCCCGATTTATACTTTTTCCATTACATGTTTACGGAAGCTCCTCAATCAATTAGGCTCCCTAATTACATCAATCAGGGGAAGATTACAAAATCAATGGAGAGAATCTAACATCCTTATGAAATGACACCTCATGGCACACCTCAAGGACTTATGGGCCTTCTCCACACACATGTGGGCTTGGTCTTACCTTCTACAATTAATATTACTACTATACCCTTGAGAGGGTTATCCAATTACTTAAGTTGGGCTCAGTTGGTTAAGAGATTTCTTATTCCTTAATTTATGGAAAAGAGAAATACTTTATTGACTTGTTGTAATTAGAGTACATAAACCCCTATTTATAATAGAGAAAAGTAGTAGAGTTCAATTACTATTAAACTATTCTTGTCCCAATTACACCCAAACTCTAATACTTAACGATAAGTCTTAACATAGTTAAATAACTCAACATAAATAGAAGACTAACATAACTGAAACACCTTTAAACTGAAATTGTTCTGTGAGACCTGCTTCCATAATAATTTTGGCTCTGTAAGACTTCTTATTGTGTAGGACTCATCATGCCATCATTGTACAGGCCTAGGGACTTCTCCTTGGTCTATTGGTCTTGAGCCCATCTTCCATATCTCTTGGATGTGTGGGCCTTCCTTGGTCTTATGAGCTTGGGCCCATCTTCCAATATGTGGACTTTCCTTTGTTGTGTGGGCTTGAGCCCATCTTCCAACACTTATCACTATAGATCTCTTAAGACATTTGACTACACCAGCTCCACCTATAGATGAAGATGATTGTTCTTATATTAAATAGCTCAAGAATGACACAATTGTCATTAGTTGGCTTATTAACAGCATGGAGGAAAATGTAGCTAACAATGTTGTCCATCTTGAGACCACAAGGCAGATATGGGACACTTGCTCCAAGTTGTATTCTAGTACCGAAAGTTTACAAAAATTATATGATGTTTTTTAGACATGTTTACTACAAAACAAGGAGAAAACCTACATGAGTTCTTGGCTAGATTTAGAGGGATGATTCTGGAGTGGAAACTTGCTCAGTCATTATCAACTGATATATCTTTTCAATAAAAACAAAGGAAGGCCTTAGTAGCAACTATTTGCTTGTTCAATATTGAACCATTGCTTGAAGTAGCCAAAATCCAACTACGTAGCTCCTCTAAACTTCCATCATTCGATGAGATCATTAGAACTTTACTTCAAATAGCAGATCCTTCCTCCACCTTCCATACTGAAGTATCATCAACTATGTACTTAGAAAATAGGGGTACATCTTCTACCCCTCAAGTGTGCATTAGAAATTATAGACACCAAGCAAGAGATGGTAGGAATGACTTTGGTCCTTCAAGATCAGACAATTGGGTATACAATCACTATGGTTGACTGAACTATCTAGTGGATACTTGTTGGAAGCTTCATGGCAAACCGGACTGGATCACTGCCAACCAAGCATCGGTTAGGAATGAGAAGAATGTTGCCCAATCCGAGTCACAACGAGGAAAGCATACTCTCATTAGTGATGATTATGATCTCTTCCAAAGGAAAAAAACTATGATGGTATCTCTTGCATCTTCTCCGGCACCTTCCACTACTATTGTTGCCATCGCTACTTTCGGTATGCTTTCTTCCACTTCCTTTTTGTTGAATTTATGGAAAAGAGAAATACTGCATTGATTTGTTGTAATCAGAGTACATGAACCCCTATTTATAGTAGAGGAAAGTAGTAGAGTCCAATTACAATTAAACTACCCTTGTCCCAATTACACCCAAGCTCTAAACAATTAAAGACAAGTCCTAGCATAATTAAATAACTCAACATAAATATAAGACTAACATAACTAAAACGCCTTTAAACTAAAACTCTTTTGTGAGGCTGGCTTCCATAATAATTTTCACTTTGTAAGACTTTTTATTGTGTAGGACTCATGATGCCATCATTGTATGGGCCTAGGGTCTTCTCCTTGGTCTATAAGCCTTGAGCCCATCTTCCACATCTCTTGGATGTGTAGGCCTTCCTAGGTCTTATGGACTTGAACCCATCTTCCAACACACTTGGATATGTAGGCCTTTCTTGGTCGTGTGGGCTTCGGCCCATCTTCCAACACTCCCCTCAAGCTGGGGATGAGAGAACATCATGAACTCCCAGTGTTATGGTCCTTGGTTAAGTACCTATGTCTTCCACTCCTAATAGGCCGGTCTTTTGGGTAGTATTGGCTAGGTGCTTAACATTTGGTATCAGAGCAGGCTCCCACGTTGCGAGTTTGAATCCCGGAGGGGGCGACCTAAGCGGAGGGGGCGACCTAGAGGCCAGATTAAAAGTACTGGTAGGCCGTAGGAACTTAACCCTAGTCCAGCCAGTGTTGCTAGAGTGGGCCGTCGCTATGGTCCTGGGTTTACCTATGTCTTCCGCTCCTAACAGGTCGGTCTTTTGGGTAGTATTGGCTAAGTGCTTTTCATTTGGTGTCAAAGCTAGCGCTACGTAGCGAGTTCGAATCCCAGAGGGAGTGCTTGCGGAGGGGGCGACCTAGCAGGAGGGGCGACCAGAGTGTGTTTTCGCACCTATGGGCCACCGCTATAAGCGGAAGGGGCGACTTGAGGGTGTTCCAGCACCAATGGGCCATTGCTAGAGTGAGTCATCGCTCGAGTAGGCCATCGCAAGTGGGCCGCCGTGAACGTTGCCTCTCGCGAGCGTGGGTGTGATGTTATGGTCCTGGGTTAAGTACCTATGTCTTCCTTGACAAGCCGATCTTTTGGGTAGTATTGGCTAGGTGCTTTACACCCAGCTTGCTGCAAATGGTGTATAATATCTTCTCATATAAAATGGCACTCCTCCATATCTTCCAACACTCCCCCTCACATTGGTGGTCTCTTCCATGAGGCACAACTAGCATAAGATATGTGAGAGTAAAATCACTCCAAGTTGTATGACATTGCTCCATACTCCAGTCATAACACATGCTGGATGTAGGGCACACTCCTATCTTCTGTAGGTAGTGGGTCTATACGCAATGCTTAGAAGTTCAATAAAACTCCATCCTCGTGTCTAAACCCTAGACATCGACTCTCAAGTGGTAGGAGTAATAAATATCAATTAAGGGAGGGGGGGGGGGGGGGGGGGGGGGGGGGTAGGGTAATTTTGATGTTGTAATAAGCTCTTCCATCATGGTGTCCCAATCCGGGGCACTAACTCTTAAAGGTAGAAATGGGTGATAAGTGGGTAATGCCTGTCATTCACAAGACGATGATAAAAGACCCACGGGTATACATGTAAAATAGTCTCAATGGACTTAAAACACCCATATATATGTGTATTTATGTATGGACTTAAAACACCAACCGAAGCAACACACAAGAGGTTGGCCCATAGGGGTATTTGAGAGTCAAATAAAGGATGGTAGAAGAGAGGTTGTTAAATAATTAATGGGTAATGGGTAAAGAGGAAGATAAGATGCTGATGCCACCACTTCTTCAATAATAATGTCTCATCCAAAGAGACACAATAGCTGCAGCTGAAATGGGTCTGGGCCTTTATAACACGAACCAAAATGATAAAAATCCTTGTAAAGGACCCATGAAATAATCTGATGCGAGTATTGCCACCAAATAATATATTGACCAAGGAATATGTTTCTAATACCTCAAAATAATAACCAGCCAGAAAAAAAGAATTGAGTTGCATCGAGTAAAATAGTAGACCAATATAGTCGAGTCGTGGCAGAAATATATGTAAAACTTGGGACTCAGACTTGTATATCCGATGCAAAAAATGAGTCGATTGAGTCAGTTGACCCATACATGAGTTGACCCGGACCGAGTTGGCTTGAGTTAACTTAGGAGACTGGTGCTGCTCGCCAGTAGCAAGAAGGGCAGCCCGGTTCGTTGCGTTGACTCGGCAAGGTCTGGTCCAGGTTGGGCTAGCGCTCAATTAAAATCAGTTTACAAAGTTAGGAAACATTAAAATTTTCAATAGTGTCATCTTCTTCCCCGGGATGCCAAATAGAGCAGGAAATCAGTCATCTTCACCCTCCAAAGTGCCAACCCAGCTGGCACAGTGAATAGAACTGTTATCTTCCCGAAAATAGAATAGCAACAAATAGCTGAGCCTTTGATCTCCAAAAATGGAAACAAAGGCAGATCAATTTTTTGGATTAATAGAAGATTGATTCGTCGTCCAGAAACGACAACACATCAACAGAGAAGATGATAAATCAACAACGTAATCTAATCATTTCTAAGTCCGTCATGCTCTATTAGGTGTTGCTATTTTTCTGAAGATGCTAGCAGGATAATCTTCCAGATAGCAGAAAATCCCGTTAATTCAATAGGTCTTTATATTCTGAAGTGGAGTGCTTGTTGGTTCATCGCCAATGCTCTTGGGATGGAAACAATGATGAACCAGCAACTTGGAAATAGAATAGAAAAAAAAAACGATCCTACTATAGCAAGTCAATATCGGCAAGATCCCGGAATAGTTTTTGCAGATATGCTTGATTGTTGGCCAAACAACAGCTAACGTGGGTAGCAGGTTGGGTCAATAATGACAGATATACCATGAGCAGCAGTAGAAGCAACGTACCGAAGCCTGAATTACATGAATTAATCTAGCTACATGATACTCATAATCAACAACAGAATCACCGGACTGGTTTACGAAAGAAGATGCCAACAAGCAAGATACAACAACAATAGAAAATAATAACCATAACAGCATGGTCCAACAATAAGGGATCATGACAACAGAGATCCGATGAACCAGTGATCATGGACCAAAATTTTTCTGGATGCTGGTTTCTAAACAGAGTGGATCCGATCCAACGCTTGAGAAGAGACGAGCCACAAAAGGAAACGAGCCTACGAAGAGACTGAGAGGGATCGTCACGGTCGGCGGTCATGAACCAGAAACTCCTAGAAATAGAATAGCAGTATAAAGGTAAAAAACGTAAAGTAAATCACGGGTATAGGGATTGGTGTGCTATCGCAGACAACCAAAAATAAAACCCATACTCCTAAAAATATATGTAAAAGTGTGAGTAAGGATCGTTCCCATGAAGAGTAATTAGTCTAATTTTATGCTCCATGAACAAGGATGAGGGTGTTGAGTATAATGAAAAACCACTAAGACATAATTCAAATTAAAGGATCGAAATCAATCAAAAGAACAAAACTTGGTCTAAGTCAACATCCACCATCGGAATTTCACAACTGATCATTGATGCAAGCATATATCAATTCGCACTTGAGTATTCATCGTTGGAACTTATCTTCCTATCTCTCCTTAGTCGTAGTTAATTAGAAAACAAGCGATCTAATTAACCCTAACTACTAAACAACCTAAGACAAGCGCTAAAGGTTTAACCTAGTAGCAACCTTAAGAATTAGAGAGATCGATGAAACTAAACAACACAACCACAAGCGGTTGCATTTAATTTAGTCCAACATTCTTCTTAAGATCTAATAATTCCTGACACAACAAATCATCAAATCTCAACTGCTTCAAAAGTTAGAGGGATCAAACGATTATGAATTTGACATCTAACCTAGCAGTAGATTGCAACGAATAATAAACTAGTAGGGCTCCTAGTGATTAAAGGAGACAATAAAAAAAATTATAGAAGAACATTTGATACTCAAAACATAAATTAAATGATGAAAACAAATTAGATCTCACACTTTTATTGATTTCGATGGCTTCAGTTTCCTTTGACCAAGTTTGAAAGTTTAGAGAAAAAGGAGGAAAAGCTGGAGAAGGGAAAAGAAGGGGGGTCGACCGAACTCTCCTTGTGCCTGCTGCTTTTCTTAGACATTTAAGGTTTCCACACCTCCCCCCCCTCCTTTTTTTCCCGTTCCAAAAAGTTATAGTGCACGTGCCGTGACTGCAAACCTGATTTTGACCTGGATGCAGCTCTCCAAATCCAAAACATAAAAGTTGTAGAACTATTTCTTGGCATTCCATATCATCTTGAATCATCTCAATCAGAGCTTGGATGAGAGAGTTATGCTCAGATTGCGAAGCAATGTTGAAATTGTCTAGAATTGCCCAATTAACTTCGTTTTGCACTTAACGTCTCCATTTGCATCCCAAATCAAAATATAAGAATAATGAGTATATTTAGGCACCAAATAATTATAAATTCTAAGCATTAAGGGAGAAAAATATGACATTTTGCCTTCTCATCAGGGACTGAAAAAAGGATTAATACGAACCTAGACTGCTAGAGATAATAGATCAGAAAAGGATTACATTATCTTTGTGGGTTGATCGAGTCATCTGACAAAACCTGCTCTGATACCATGTTGAATTTATGTAAAAGAGAAATACTTTATTGACTTTTTGTAATCAGAGTACATGAAACCCTATTTTTAATAGAGGAAAGTAGAGTCCAATTACAATTAAACTACCTTTGGCCCAATTATATTCAAACTATTAATACTTAAAGATAAGTCATAGCATAATTAAATAACTCAATATAAATAGAAGACTAACATAGTTAGAATACCTTTAAACTGAAACTCTTCTATGAGACCTACTTCCATAATAATTTTGGCTTTGTAAGACTTCGTATTGTGTAAGACTCATCCTGCCCCCTCACGTGATCATGGTGGGTCCCCCCAGCTTGTGTGATCATGGTGGGTCCATATCTTATGGGCTTGAGCCCATCTTCCAACACTTCCTTTGTCCCAATTACACCCAAACTCTAACTCTTAAAGATAAGTCCTAGCATAATTATATAACTCAATATAAGTAGAAGACTAACATAACTAAAACATCTTTAAACCAAAACTCTTCTATGAAACCTGCTTCCATAATAGTTTTGGCTCTATAAGACTTCTTATTGTGTAGGACTCATCATGCCATCATTTTATGGGCATGGGGCCATCTCTTTGGTCTATGAGCCTTGAACCTATCTTCCACATCTCTTGGATGTGTAGGCCTTCCTTGGTCTTATGGGCTTGGGCCCATCTTCCAACACACTTAAATATATGGGCTTTCCTTGGTCGTGTGGGCTTGGGCCAATCTTCCAACACTCCTCTTCTCCATGTCTACCAAGTAAGTTGGTTACCATTGCCAACGGATCCCAAACCAAACTTTTTGGGAAGAGATCCTCCCTTGTTACACCATCACTTCCACTTATGGATGTCTTATTTGTCCCTCAGTTTCCTTTAAATTTGTTATCTATTTGACAGTTAACCAAATATTTTAATTACTACATCACCTTCTCACCTTCTTTTTGTGTCTTCCAGGATCTCACAATGAAGTAGGTGATTTGGTTGCGGCCATGAACAAGGGGGACTTTATTACTTGAACCTACCTCTGGTCACCGTGGTTGCCACTTCTCAAATAGAGGCAAGGTTGTGGCACAATTGGCTTGGTCATCCATCCACATCATTGCTTCAACACTTACTTCCATCCCTAATTTTTTTTACAAACTTTCAACTGTGAAGTCTATCAGTTGAGCAAACACAAGAGGACATCATATTCTCCTCGAACCGAACTTAAAGGTGTTGCTCATTTTTCTATAATTCATTCAGATGTATGGGGACCTTTAACTGTCTCGAACACATCTCAAGTTAAATATTTCATAACCTTTGTTGATGTCTTTACTCGAGTCACTTGGCTATTTCTATTTAAAGAACGGTCTGAATTATTTTTTTATTTAAATCCTTTCATGCTTTTTTTCCACGCAGTTTGGAAAAAAGTTCAAGTATTTTTATAAGATAATGCCAAAGATTACCTATCTAATGAATTTCAATCATTTTTTCATGATAATAGCATTATTCATTAAACATGTTGAATTTATGGAAAAGTGAAATACTTCATTGACATCAATAACTTGTTGTAATAAGAGTTCATGAACCTCTATTTATAATAGAGGAAGGTAGTAGAGTCCAATTACAATAAAACTACCATTGTTCCAATTACATCCAAACTCTAACACTTAAAGATAAGTCCTAACATAATTAAATAACTCAATATAGATAAAAGACAAACATATCTCAAACTCAAACTCTTCTTTGATGTGACCACAAGATAAGATACTTTTGTGAGTCCTTCTTGATCTTCCAACTTATGTGATAAGGATGCCAGCTCATGGTAATCATTGTGGCTCCTACTTCTTATGGACTTGGGCCCATCTTGTGGGCCTTCCTTGGTCATGTGGCCCATATTATAATAATCCTAGATATGTGGGCCTTCCTTGGTCGTGTAGCCCGAGACCTACTCTACTCTATGAAGGTACCCTACTTTTACTGGCCACATGCCATTCTTACAACCTACTACCTTTTTAATAGGCTACCTTCAGTCCTAATCCTCATACTCATTATTATTTTCGAATGCATACTCCTCCATTTCTTTGAAAGTTTTTGGTTGAACATGCTTTGTTCATATCACATATGCTCGGAAGAGTAAACTTGAGCCGAAATCACTTAAGTGTGTCTTTTTGGGTTACTATCATAACCAAAAAGGTTATGTTTGTTATAATCCTTCTCTTCAGAGGTTATTTGTCTCTAGGGATGTCACCTTTTTTTAGAGCACATCTTTTTATTCCTCAAAAGATGCACCCTCAGGTCTTTCATTAGTTCAGCCAACTCTGAAGCCTGTTGTGCCACTTGATATGGTTGTATTGAAACCCCCTAAATATTTGACCAACACCACGCCTGTGGGGTTTATGAATCTCTCAGAGGTAAGTCTATCTTCCCCTATTGTATTTGGCCCACAATTTTATAATTGGCCCATAGCTCTCTAGAAGGAGCCTTGGATTTGCACTAGGGCCTCCACGTCTTACCCTATTTGAAAATTTGTTTCTCACCATTGATTGTCTTCTTTGTAAGATCTTCATATCATGAATTTTTCAATTTAAACATAAATGAAACTCATGAACGTATCTCCTGACTTGGCGACAATTTCTGGCAACTCTGTGCGGTGAACAGAGTAAACGACATTGTCTCTTTTATCGCAGAGGCTCATCGATGGCAATGTCCAACATGCCTTTGCTAGACTAGACCCCCTCTTATAGCCTCCTCTCCATCAAAGGAGACAACAAAATCGACAAAAAACTGTAAGGTTGTAACTGTTGCCAATTACAATTGCCAACCCCCCATGAAGGGGAAACTCCAAACGGTGACGGGTCACATGTGGTGATGGTTCGTCAACTGTTTAACATTCTCCCACTTGACCCATGTGCATACTTAAATATGTATCATTGATTATTGATACATCTTCAAGAATGTTTCCCATAAATATAATATCCTTATACTAAAAAAAAGAAGATTAAATTATATGAATAGTGGCGATAAGTCCTTTTAGAGCAAATATTACCTTTCATGTATTACAATGCAACCGTCTACTTTGAATGAGAACCTTATGTGGCACATTTATTTATGAATGAACATTCATAATGCTCATTCAAGATCACCTTATATTGCCATTCTCTAAACTTTCTGTATACAACCAAATAAGAGAAGACACAAATGAACTTAATGGAGTTTTTCAATTGACAAATTGTGATACAAATATAAAGGGAATATCAAATACATAAATTAAATAATAGAACTAAGTCCCATATGTTCAACATGTCCCTTATAAGAAACGGGCGGTAGACCCACTTTGTTTGCTTTGACATATTCTCGAATAGCTAAAAATTTTTGTCAATATGCTCACTACGACTTCCGCTCTTATTGTTCTAGGCCAAAAACATTGCTGCGGAATTGTCATAATAAATCCTTAATGGCACAATTTCTAAGCCCTAAATAAAACACAATTTCTAAGCCCTGAAATAGAACTCCTCAACCATATAGCCTGTGATGACGCTTCAAAACATGCTACAAACTTTGCTTATGTGGTAGAAGTAGTAATCAAAGATTGCTTTGCACTTCTCCACGAAATGACCCCTCCATCTAATAAGAAGACGTATCCTGATGTCGACTTTCTCGAATCAAGGAAGCCAGCAAAATTAAAGTCTGAATATCCAATCACTTCCAGATGATTAGATTGTCCGTACGTAAGCTTGTAGTCTTTAGTCCCCTGAAGGTATCACATGACTTTCTTTATTACTTTCCAATGGTCCAAACCAGGATTACATTGATATCTGCCCAACATTCCCACTGTATATGCTATGTCAGGTCTTATGAAAACCTGAGCATACATTAAACTGCCAACTGTGGAAGCATATGGAATGTCCTTCATTTGTTCCCTCTCTATATTATTTCGTGGACCTTGTTCCAAACTCAATTTTTCACCTTTCACAATAGATGCAACACTAGATAAGCAATTATTCATACGATATCTCTCTAAAATTTTGTTGATATAGGCTTCTTGAGACAATTCTAATGTCCCTTGGGATCTGTTTCTGTCAATCTTTATGCCTATGACATAATTAGCTTCGCCCATATCCTTCATATCAAATTTCATCGAGAGAAATCGTTTGACCTCCTGAAGTAATCCTAAATCACTTGAAGCGAGTAGAATATCATCTACATATAGGACTAAGAAAATTATTTTACTCCCACTAACCTTATGGTATATACATTGATCCATGATATTTTTTGTAAAACCAAATGAAGAAATAACATCATGAAATTTTACATACCACTGACTGGAGGTTTGTTTTAGTCCATATATAGATTTCTTAAGTCTACAAACCAAGTGATCATTCCCCTCTGAAATGAAACCGTCAGGTTCTTTCATGTAAACCTCTTCTTCTAGGTCTTGATTGAGGAAAGTCGTTTTCACATCCATTTGATGTAACTCCATATCAAAATGAGCTACTAATGCCATGATTATTTGAAATGAATCCTTCTTTGAAACAAGAGAGAAGGTATCGTGATAATCAATTCCTTCTTGGTGAGTAAATCCTTTGGCTACAAGTTTTTCCTTATATCGTTCAATATTGCCTAAAGAGTTTCTTTTGGTTTTAAAACCCCATTTACAACCAATGGCCTTCCCCCCTTTAGGCAATTCAACAAGATCCCAGACTTGGTTTTTAGCCATTGAATCCAACTCTTCCTTCATGGCATCATTCCATAATTTGGATTTATGTCCACTCATGGCCTGTGAAAATGTAAGAGGTTCTTCTTTAGCACAAATGTCCATGTCAGACTCTTGAAGGTACACTTCATACTCTGAACAGATTGCAGGTTTTCTAACTCTTGAAGATTTTCTTAATGGTACTTCAACATTTTCAGGTTGAGAATGTTCAGTAAACCGATCTATAAGAGTATCCTCATGATGAGCTGGTTCTTCAACTATTGGTTGTACTTAAATAATTGAATCCTGATGATTATCTTGAACAACAACCAATCTATACAAAGATGTAGGAGCAGGTTGAAAACTTATATGCTCCTCAAAACTAAGTTTCAAGGTTGTCTACTCCCACTAATCTCATCATTCTCAAGGAACCTTGCATTCTTAGATTCAACAATTCTTGTCGAACAAGATGGATAGTAAAATCTGTATCCCTTAGACTTTTCCAATAGCAAATGAAATGTCCACAAACTGTTCTAGAGTCTAACTTTGTCTCATGTCGTTTGTAGATCCGAACTTCAGTTGGACAACCTAAACATGTACATGACTTAATCTAGGTTTCCTCACTTTCCATAACTCGAATGGCGTTTTATGAACCGCCTTGGTTGGAACCCTATTGAGTATATAGACTGCAGTTTTGAGAGCTTCAGTATACAAAGACAATGGGAGATTGGAGTTACTAAACATGCTCCTCACCATGTCCATTAATGTTCGATTTCTTCTTTCAACCACACATTTTGAGACTGTGAGCCATGCATTGTGTATTGTGGCACAACAACTTGTTCCTCAATAAATCTTGCAAAAGGACCAAAAAATTGTCTTCTTTTAGTATACCTTCCATAATATTCACCATTTAGGGAAAAATAGAGGAATCAAAGTTTGGGACAGACAAACTTTGAAGAGCTGTAAAAAATAGATAACAAGCTTACTTAACGTGTAATGAAGCTAATTTTTTTGAATATTTACCCATGTAAATAATCCAAACAAATAAATCAAAGTGTTATAATAATCTTTCCAATAGGATTAGATTATAACACATGCGATTTATGTCTCTTTATGATGGGACCCAGAAATTTGTTTGTAAAGGAATATTCTAGGCCTATAGGCAACTGGATTTTTTTTTCTTTCCCATCCTGATTAGTCACTTAAATATAACATTTACCCTACGGGGTTAAATAATTATATCTCCATGATTAATCACAATTTTTTATGTCATTAACTTTATGTGACTAAACTTAATGTCACTAGACATTTGCATAATTAAGAATGTTGTGACAATTACTCAATTATTCAAACGTATACCAAAAATATGACATAAAAATAATTGACTAAAAAAATGTCAATTAATAATCCTTATATTTAGGTCAACATAAAATATGCATAAAAATTGAAGTATGTATAAAACCTAAATAAATTTTCCACAATTATTGAAATTGCATAAAAATAGATTATTGTAATTTAAATATATATCAAATGTGTATCCAATGATAACACTTAATGGTAGATGGCCTAATGGTCATTGGCGCTAGAGTCATTTCTAGCGTGCAAGTTCGAATCCCCGTTGGTAAAAAAAATGATTTTGACAACCGAGTTGGCTTAGTCCTCTCTCAGGCGACTTGACACAGCGAATTGGAACGGGCGAGCCGACAACACGTCCGAGTCGACCCTAAATGTCCGAGTCGCTTCAACCCATCCAAATCGTCTCAACTAGTTCGAGCCCGCTCAACCGGTCCGAGTTGACTCAACCCATCTGAGTCGATTCGTTATTCAAATGAAATAACTTAACCTAAGTTTCAATTTTTTTATTTCTGCTTGTTGGAGGTCGTCTTCAACCTCCAGCCATGCGCACGGGGGGATGAGGGGGGATCGGCTTCCATTGTCGGACGTTGGCCGCCGGTTGGCTTCACAACATGGACGCTCACAGGGTACGCACAGACCGTTGCTCTCCTCGAAAATGAAACCATGTCAGAGAAGGCAGCTCTGATACCATATGTAAGATCTTCATATCATGAATTTTTCAATTTAAACATAAATGAAACTCATGAATGGACATCCTGACATGGTGACAATTTTCGGCAACGCTGTGTGGTGAATAGAGTGAATGGTGTTGACTCGTCTATTGCAGAGGCTCGTCGATGGCAACGTCCAGGCATGCCTATGCTAGACCAGACCCCCTCTTATAGCCTCCTCTCCATTAAAGGAGACCACCAAACCAATGGGAAACTATAAGGTTGTAACTATTGCCAATTACAACCGACGACCACCTAGGAAGAGGAAACACCAAACGACGACAGGTCACATGTGGTGACGGTTCATCAACCGTCTAACAGTTCTCAGTTTCTTGCATCTATTTTTTCCATCTCTATTCCATAGTCCTATCAGGAGGCTTTAAGACATCCTGGATGGAAGGTTGCCATGGAAGAAGAAATGCATGCCTTATATGAAAATTAGACTTGGACCCTTGTTCATCTTCCTTCCAGCAAGAAACTCATGGGCTATAAATGGGTGTTTACTATCAAACACATTCCAAATGGTTCTGTTGCTCCCCTTAGAGCCCGGTTCATTGCCAAAGGATACACTCAGTATTATGGAGTGGATTATGAGGAAACATTTTCCCTAGTGGCTAAATTAAACTCGGTACATCTTATTATCACTAGCTACTAATTCCTCTTCGCCAATATTTTAATTGGATGTCAAGAATGTTTTTTTTTAATGAAGACATAAAAGATGAGATATATATACATCAATCATCTAGTTTTGTGGTTGAGGGTGAGTCTATAAGCAAATTGAGAGAATCTCTATATGGGATTAAACAGTCTCCTCGGGTTTGGTTTGACAAATTTAGTCAAGCAATGTGACGATTTGGATTCAGCCAGTGCTCAATAGATCATTCTATCTTTATCAAGAATACCTTAAAGGAAAAAGTATTACTAACAGTTTATGTGGATGATATCGCCTTAATTGGTAGTGATGCAGACAACATAAAAGAAGTCAAAGAAAAGATATGCCAAGAATTTAAAACAAAAGATCTTGGACTTCTAAAATATTATATGGAAATTGAGGTATTCCAGTCCAAGGATGAGATTATTTTATCTCAAAGAAAGTAAGTCTTAGATCTACTAGAGGACACAAGGATGATGGGGAGTTGAGCTGTGGATACTCCTATGGAATTATATTGTGACAATCAAGCGGCCTTTCATATTGCTTCAAATCCTGTCTTCCATGAGAGGACAAAATACATTGAGGTAGACTATCATTTTATGCAAGAGAAATTCCAAGTTGGTATCTTCTTATTTTTCAATCATGTTTCATCACAAGGGTAGGTAGAAAATATTCTTACTAAACCAGTCATATTCAAGATCTTAACCACTATATGTAGCAAGTTGGGATATCTACGATATTTTCTCCCCACCAGTTTGAGGGGGAGTATTGGAAGACACCTCAAGTGGCATCAAGGTAATATCCTTGCCTACGTCGAGGAGGTGGCACAAAGGGTAATTAAGTGCTCTTCCCATAAGGAGGACACAAGGGTTTAATTATGTAAGATGATGTAAGCCTACTTATTTCTTTTCCTTTTGAAAGTTTGTAGCCCTAAGGGCATTGTAGTCATTGTAACACTCTCTCATAAACTATAAATAGAGGTTTAAGGTAAGGGGTGGATCATTAAGTCTTCCCCTCTTCTCTCAAATTCATTCCTAGCCTTTCTCCCTTCTTCCAAGCTCTCTCAACCTTCATCTCTCTCTAGTTTTTCCTCTTTACTTCTTTCTTCCTCTCCTCTCTCACCACTTTGTTCGAGAACCTTTTCATGGGATCCTAAATCCAACAAGTATTTAGTGGCTTATGTTCATGATATTGTGTTTACAGGAATGATGTTGAAGGTATCAAGGATGTGGAAAATCATCTCACAAAAAAAAAAAAATTAAACTAAGGAGCTTAATACACTTGAATATTTTTTGAGAATATAAGTGGCTACAAGGAAAAGGGTTATAATTTTATCTCATAGAAAATATGTGGTGATATGTTGTGTGAACATGGATTATGGGGTGCAAAACCTATAGACATCCCTATGGAAATGAACTCTTATTTGCATGATGACAATCGCCTTGTTGAAGGAAATAATGGCAATATATGTAATTAAGTGAGAGAGTGGCATAGTGGTGTAATTATGTGTAAAATCTATGGTCCTCCTTTTCTTTCATGTATTAGGGTTTACACCCTCACATCAATAAATAAGGAACAAGGGGGAAGGCTCAATGGGTTGTGCTCCTTTCTCTCTTTTCTCAACCCTCTTTGAGTTTCACTTGCGCTCTCCTCTCTCTTGCTCTCTTTATCTTCATTTTTCTTCTTCTTCCACTCACTTCTCTCAAACCCTAAGCCTTCTACGCATGCAACCCTAGAATCTAACATGGTATCAAAGCAGGGATCCTAGGGTTGTCAATCAAAATCTTCTCAAGAGTGTTTAAAGTGTATAAAGAGATGTTTTTTAACTAATGGAAGATGCAAACTGTTATTTTTTGAAGGAGGAAAGGTGTTGTTCTTTTAGTTCCAGCAAGGTTTAAATCTCATAAAAGTGTTTATGATATTTAATTCATGTTCTAATTCATCTAGAATCATCTTTAGGGGGGGGGGGGGTTAGTCAGCAAACATGACATTTGAAGTTCATCTTCATCTTCATCTTAATTTCAATCATCTACATGAACTTCATCTTCGAAATGGGTGTTAGTGTGGACGAGTTCATGTCCACTGGAAAACAGTTTCCAGTGTTAGTGCCCCCAAATGAGAAAAATGTGGAAAATAAGAGAATTAGTAACTTGAAATAGTATATTTAATTAAAATATAATACTTAAACATTAAATTAGGTAAAATAAACATTATTACTATACGAATAACTAATTTAATGTATAAATAAATTAATTAATATACTAATTAATCAAATTATATATTATATTAGTTAATGATTACTATTTATTGTACATTAATACAGTAATTATGTGAGCCAATTAACTGTGCACATTATTAATCATAAAAAATAAATAAATAACTTTAAAAAAACTTAAATGAATATAATACAATTAGTTATTAATTTATTGATAATATATGGTATTTGTTAACATAAAAAAGTCATGCTTAAACAGGAAAAATATATCAAATGCTAACTTTAACACACTATATATTTTTTGCTATTATTAATTAATAATATTTTTGTATTCAATTTCAAAACCATTAATTTTATTAATTATAAAAATGAGTTAATTAAACCAAGTGTTTGAGTTAACAATATTTTAATTACCACTATTAAATCACTAATACAATAGAGTAAATAAAAAATAAATATGATTAATAAATAAAAAAGTATTATATGAATAACATAAGATATATTTTTTACATTTTATTAATTAATAATAAGTTTTGACAAAATTAAAAATAATTAATGAATCAAATGCATACTTTAACTATATTTTATTTGCCACACTTAAATCTCAAGTTTAATATAGTAATACAAATTTTAAAAAATATTAAATAAATATATATACAACTTTATTAATAAACTAAAAGAAAGATTATTCAAATAACGAGTACATGCCTTTAATATTTAAATCATCAAGTTACAAATTTAGTACATATAAACGAAACATGTTCAAAAGCAATAAGATACAACCATCATTTATCATTCCACATGGAAGTGGCTATGGCATCTCGAAACTGTGTGGCTCTTGTGGATTCTAATGCACGTTGCCCCCGAAAGCTTGTTACTTGGCTATTTCTCAGCATCTCTATGCTCCTACAAGAATAAAACATCCTTTAGACGTCTTGGACTAGAGTTATACTAACGCGAAAAACATAAAAAATATTTTTTAGTATATCATGATTTATTGACCTTTATGTAGTCAAACCATATAGAATTACATGCAGTAACTTGTTGTGTGGTTGCATCCCAACCGAACCCACTAGTGTTGATACAGCTCGTTACTGTTTAGTATGTTTTCTTCCATGATCTTGTTTGATTCTTCAACTGCTCAATAGTTTTTTATTGACAGCGTCTTCATTGAACTTATTAACACAATCCATATATACGCCATGCTTCCAAACCCCATTAGGCAACTTGTTCCCTATATTGACCAGCTTGACCAAGAGATCGAGCATTTTGCTGTCATCTTCAAAGGTCCAAATGTCATATGGTCGAGCAGTTAGTTTTTTTCTTACATCCTTTTATAATCTAAATTCGAGATGGTCATCATGGAAAAAACTTTATCAGACAACCTTTACCCGTCAAAGAAACACAAACCATAAAAAAGAGAATACCATGTGGTGGATATGTATAACAACTGAATCTCCTCACCACATGGCAAAAATATTCCATAGCACTTCAAAAATTCTCAACAACATTCTAAAATATTTCAAAATTAATCAAACTATTTTCATTACTGGATATGCACTAAACAATGCAAAAACACACACATCAAGTCCAACTTCACCGAACACCCCTGGTGGTGCCCCATATGACTTTGCAATCACTATGAAATATACCTCATTAGTGATGGACGTCGGGTTTCGTTGGCTAATGGACGCTAGTGTAGGCGACTCAGCCTTATTTGAATTGGACTAAAAAATCCCTAATAAAACCTTAACCCTAAACCATCAAACCCTAATTCCAGACCCTAAACTCAAAACCCTATCACCTACTAAACTCTAAACCCTAAACAATAATTCCATAACTTAATACCCTAAACCCTAGACCCCGTAAACCTTAAAGCCCTTAACCCTAAACCCTACACCCTAATTTCAGACCCTAAACCCAAAAAATCCTAGACCTTAAAAAGCAAAACCCCCAAAACCTACTAAACTCTAAACCCTAAACTTTAAAAACCCTAATCCCTAAAAATACCTTAAATCCTTAACCATAAACACTAAACCCTAATTCCAGGTGCCTGAAATACCGAGCAACAAACCCCAAAAGTAAAACCTAACCCAAATCAAGAATTTAGACCCTAAACCGTAACACTAAATCCCACAATTATGCACAAATAACCCCAAATTAGGCACTGAAACTAAAATTAAATCAAATAAAACACTAATTTAATGGAAAAAAATTAAGGTTTAGTCATACCTTCTGAAATTTGGGGAAAACCGAAGCCGAAGGGTGAAATCGAAGTTGAATGGGGAAATCGATGCCTAATCGAAGTGGAACTTAAGTAATCAATGCCCAAATGTCAAAAGCGAAGAAAATCAAAATTGTAATGGGGGCAATCGAACTAAATCGGAAGGTATTTTGGGGGAAAAGAGAAAAGCGAGAGAGAGAAGGGAGCGGGAGGCCAAAAGGGAGAAGAGAGGGAGAAGAGAGAGAGAAGAAAGGGAGGCCAAGAGGGATAAGAGAGAGGGAGACCGGAGAGCGAGTCTAAGAGAAGAGAGGGAGGCACGGAGACGAGAGAGGGGGTGCGGAAGAGAGGGCGAACAAAATGAAGAGGAGAAGATTGAGAGACGGAGGTCGGAGAGCGAGTCCGAGAGAAGAGAGGGAGGTACAGAGACGAGAGAGGGGGTGCGGAAGAGAGGGCGAACAAAATGAAGAGGAGAAGACTGAGAGACGGATGTTGGAGAGCGAGTCCGAGAGAAGAAAGGGAGCAGAGACGTTGAGGTCACAGGGAGACGAGAGAGGGGGTGCGGGAGAGAGGGAGAAAAAAATGAAAATGAGAAGAGAGCGAGAGAGGGGGGTGTGGGGAGAGAGAGAGGAAAAAAACACGTTGAGGGTTTGAACCCCGACGTTTACTTCATCTGGATGATTGGCAAAAAGGGTCGGAAACCAGATTCCATAAATTATAACGTGGAGATGATATTCCGATTCATCTTAGTCATCGAGAAGACTTGAAGTCTGGCACTCCACTTACGACTTCAGGAGATGAACTGAGTAATGCGGGTGAAGTTCATCTCCTGCAACAAGTTGACTAACCACCCCCCCCCCCCCCCCCCCCCCCCCCCCGCCCTTAGTTTGTCCAAATTTGGTTTTGAATCCCTTGTTATCTTCCTTGAGAAATGAAGTTCTTTTTGGCTCATGCATGGCTGAAAACGATTTTTTGATTAAGTTGTTATATATTGCTGATATGTTTGTCCAAAAATTTAATGCCAAAAATTCATATTATTGATTTCTAAAAGTCCTTCAAAATCCCTTAAAAATCTCCTCTTGATGAGAAGTGTGTTGGCCTTTCATCTCATTAAAACCCCTTAGGGTTTGAGGGCTATGTTTAGGAGATTATTGTTTCATATTTATTTTTTATTCAAGATTTAATATGCAGTGTGATCGTGGCCAAAATATCTTTTTTTCCAGCATTAAGTGTGTGTTTTAATTACTGGAATTGAAGGTTTCAAAATCTAAGATTTTTTGGCTATCATATGTTTGTTTACTCATGCAAGCCCATGCATGGTTATGCATAGTTATGTCTATTGTTGCCTGGTTATTGCATAAGGCATTAATTTAGAGTCTTTCATACTTAAATAATATCCTTTGTCTCAATAACTTATTTGCCTGATTTCTCCCAATGGTTATGCATGGTTAGAAAAATATTGAATTCAAGTATTGAGAAGTCATCCTATTCATGTATTTTTCGATTCTCATATGTTCAGCCATTAATTGAGTCATTATAGTCATTTTGAATCAATTTGTAATGATTATTATTTTAGTAATTATCACTCTGTGTAAGCCCAAAATTCAAGTGTTAAAATCTGGTCTAAACTGTTAGGAATTAGACGCCTTAATTCCAAACTAACAAGAACAATAATAATAATAATAATTGCGAAAGAAAGGACAAAAACAAACATAAAAAATAACAAAATTTATACAGGTTCACCTCAAGGTGAGACTAAATTCTATCTTTCGCCGTTGCATTAATCTACTATTAAGATGAAATAGTTTACAAGATAAATCACGCACACTCACAAGTGTTTTCTCTAACCTCACTCGGGCTACAACTCCAGCTCCTTCTCAGTGATGGTGAAACCCTAATAGCGGCACCCCTACGGTGACCTTACTGCGAAGGTCGATCCGTGTACCAACTCAGCGTGGGGCATTGATTAGGCTCCACAACTCAAGTAATTCATCATCTTCTTATTCATATGCTGATTTTAGCAAACATGATCCCTTGAAAATCACTATAATTCCTCTCAAGGGTTTGAGCAATTATGTGTCTTGGTCACAATCCGCCAAAGGATTCTTGATCACTAGGGACCTTGCTGGCCTTTCAAATCAGCAACTAAGCATGAAGATTAGGCTCCTATCACAAGTGACATAAGAAATATACAGTAATAATAAGTTGGATGACCAATAGTATGGAAGAAGTTGTGGCAAACAACTTTATTTACTTAAACGCAGCCAAGGATATTTGGTACACTTGTTGTCAACTATACTCAACTTCTGATTGTCTTCAAAAGGTTTATGACATTTTTCAAGACATGTGCAACACAAAACATGAGAGCAATTTCCATGGATATTTTGCTAGATTATGAGGCTTGCTTCAAGAATGGACAATAGCTCAACCATACTCATCTGATTTTTTCATTCAAGAAAAACAAAGAGAAAACTTTTTGTCAACCATATGCCTTCCCAATTTACAATCCTATTTGGATGTTCCAAAAACTCAGCTATTAACCTCATCTACTAGACCTTCCTTTAATGATGTTTGTGCAAATATCCCAAGGTATCCTCCTCTTAGCTAGGTCAAGTAGAAAATTTTACCATGTACACCCAAGGAAGGGGGAGTAATAGACAAGGAAGATGATGAGGAAGAGGTGGTAAATCCTATCGTAGAGGTAGAGGAAAGAGTGGTAGTGATTCAAACTCTAATCCCTCCAACTTTGGTCAAAACAAAAAGTGTACTTTTTGTGGCCTCAGTAATCATTTGGTTGATAAGTGTTGGAACCTTCATGGCAAACAAGATTATTTCAAGGCCCATAAAGTCTCCACCTCTACTACACAAGTAAATCATGAAGTGTGCCTAGTGACCCACAAAAAGGCAAGACATTAACAGAAGATCATTATGTTTTATTTCAAAAATTCAAAAATTTAATGACTGCCCCTCAAGATACCACTATTATTGTTGTTACTACAAGTATGATTTATTTTGTCCCACATTCTAGCCCTTCATCGTGGATTATTGATTCAAGTACCACAAAACATCTCACTGTGTTGATTTTCAGGACTCCATGAATTTAGCTCATGGAGAAAAAGGGAAAGAAACCCATTGGGAGAAAATTGGAGGAAGAAGGGTTATGGAATTGATGATCCCTAACTCTCCCCCTGAAGCTCTATTTATAGATTTATGAAACTACAATATTATAATAATACCCCTGAACTTAGGGTTTAGGGTTTTAACCGTAGAACTTTAGCTTAATTACATCAATGTCGTCTCTATGGATGACCCTTTATTTACCATCCTGCCATCAATATGTGTTGACCCATGGGTCTTCTCCTTGATCTGTGGGCCTTGAGCCCATCTTCTATATCTCTTGGTTCCATGGGTCTTCCTTGGTCTTATGGACTTGGGCCCATCTTCTTATATACTTTGATATGTGGGCCTTTCTTGGTCGTGTGGGCTTGGGCCCGGTCTTCCAACACTCCCCCTCATGTTGGGGGTGAGAGAACAGCATGAACTCCCAGCTTGTGGCAAATGATGTATAAAATCTTTTTTGTATAATATACATTGCTCTGAAGTGTCCACGTCCACCACTGTGTCCCTCCACAGGACAAATACTCTCAAGTGGTAAAGTAATATATGATATTAATGGGGTGAAGTAACATAAATACAACAATAAGATCCTTCATCATGGACTTCCAACCACAAAAATGTGATATTTTTTACGGGGATGAAGTTCCTCCATCATGGACTTCCAACCACAAAAATTTTGATTTTTTTGAGGGGGAAAAAGTTCCTGCATCATGGACTTCTACCCAAAAAAATTTGATATTTTTGACGGGGATGAAGTTCCTCCGTCATGGACTCCCAACCACAAATAAATTTGATATTTTTTATGGGGATAAAGTTCCTCCTTCATGGACTTCCAACCAAAAAAATTTGATATTTTTGACAGGGTTGGCAATAAATAATGGTATGAGGCTACCTCTTCTTCAATAATAATGTCTCATCAAAAGAGATACAATAGCAGCAACTTAAATGGGTTTGGCTTGGGCCGACTTAACATGACCCAAAATAATCCTTGTAATATCACACATGAAATAATCCAATGCACATATAATATGTTAACCAAGGAATAATCTATCAATTCTTCAAAAATAATAATCCAGCCACAGAGAAAATTTTACCAAGTCGCGTTGAAATCTTGGGCACATTTACCGAGGTAAAAAAAAAAAAGTGGCGAGTTGACTCGGTCCGAGTTGGTCTGGGTTGACTTGGTCTGGGTAGTGCACTCGGTCGGTTGGGAAGGCTGGCTACGGGTCTGATTTGCTCGGGCAAGTCGAGTTGCGCTGGCGCTGAACTGGCTTGGCACCGATTTAATAAATCATGTTCCCGAAGTTAGGAAACATGAAATTTAGTTTCTTCTTCTTCCCCGACCGAACAGTGCGGAAACTCGGAAGGAAGGTTTCCGAATAACAGCAAGTTTCCCTCATTCATCCTCCCAAAAAATGGCAACACAACTTCTTCTTCTTCTCTGCACCGAACAGAGAGGGAAACAGAGCTTCTTCTTCCTCGGCATCTTCGGCGAAAACAGTGGAAGGAAAGTTTCCCATAGCGCTCAGCGGGAGGAAACTTTCCCACTGAGGCCCAAAGGAGTTTTCGTTCCCCGTCGACGAGTGGCTGTCAGCAGCCCTGCGGTGAGTTCGACCAGGAAATTTTCTGCGTGAGGAAGGTAGAAACTGTCCAGAAACGGAAATCACGGCATCGTCGTCCTCCGACGGAAACGGAAACCAAGCAGCAGAATTTGTTTTTTGGAATTTAACCAAAATAACCATTTAAAACAACTTATTCTGAAAAACAACCATGTCATCAAATTATTTTGAAAAATAGCTAACTTTGACCGGTCCACTATACATGTGTACAGTCAAAGGCGATATGTAGGCTTTGATTGCTTACATGTCACCACATCATTAGTACAAGTTAGATGAACACGTCGTCTGCCATGTCATTATTTCGCCCCGACATATGCCACATAAGCTGCCATGTCATTAAATAAAAAAATTGAATAATTTTTTTAAAAAAATAAAAAAGTTAAATTACACTTTTTATTTCCCTGCTCATCTTTCTCCTCTCCTCACTTCTCGCCCCCTCTCCTCTTGCCCTCTCGTCGCCGCTCGGCTTCCTCTCGTCTCCTCTCGCCCCTCACCCCCTCTCCTCTCACCCTCTCGCCCTCTTGCCGCCGCTCGGGCTCGGCCTCCTCTGGCCTCGCCCTTTCTCCTCTCGCAGCCGTCGCTCCCTTGCTGTCATCGCTCGGGCTCGGCCTCCTCTCCTCTCCTCTCGCCCCCTCTCCTCTCCCCTCTCGTAGTGCCTACTGCCGCAGCTCGGCCTCGCCCTTGCCCTTGACGCCCCCCTATCAATTAAAAAATTAAATATATTAAATTAGTACGAGTAAATTTTTCTAATTAATTAGTATATGTATTTTATTTTTAATTATTTTAACTATAAGGTAATAAAAAGTCTATCGATAAATTTGATAAAAAATGTATTGATAAATTTGATTTTAAAACTCAAAACTAAAATTTTCAAAAAATTTAATTAAAATATTTTTAAATCGATAATAAAAAGGTGTAAAATAGGTAAGAGTAAGATTTTTTATAATTTATTATTTTAAATATAAGGTTATAAAAAGTGTACATGTACATTTATTGTTTAAACTCAAGTAAAATATTCATATTATTTTAGTTAATAAATATTTTTAATTGATAATAAAAGGTGTTGTAAGATTTTTAATTAATTAATATATTTTTTAATAATTTATTATTTTTTAAATAATGTAGTAAAAATTATACAAATAAATTGTATTTTTAAACTGTAAAATAAATTTTTTGTATATTTTTTTAATTTATAAATATTTTAATTTTCTAAATATTTTAAATCTAATTAGTATACTTATTTTATTTTTTATTTAAAAAATATAAAGTAATAAAAAGTGTATTTTATTTTTTATTTAAAAAATATTCATTTTTTTATTTAGTGATATGGCTGCTTACGTGGTAGACGACGTGTTCATCTAACTTTACTGCGCTGATGACATGGTGACATGTAAATCATCAAAGCTTACGTGTCACCTTTTATTGCACACAAGTGCAGTGGACTTGTCAAAGTTGGGTAGTTTTCAAAATATTTTGATGACATCGTTGTTTTTCAAAATAAGTTATTTTAAATGGTTATTTTGGTTAAATTCCTTTTTTTTTCTCGGGTGCAAAGTCGTCTTCTCCGGCGACGGTGGGTCATCTTCCTTGTCAGCCGAACAAAGTGGAACAACAACGAGCTTTCCGATTAGGCTAGAACGGTCATCGTTCATCACTATTCTCGGCGGCTTGGCAAAAAAATAAACAGAAAAAAATATTGTGTCACAGACCCATGCAACCAAGCTGGCGATGAGTAGGAAAAGCTTTATAGATATTTCGAAAATAAATGAAAAAATTCTCCTTTGTTCTGCGTCAGATGCTAGTTGAAGATGAACGGAGCACGAGACGAGAAGAAGCTGCTGTAATTTCTTTTATTCTCGCTTGGTGTGATAGAGGAGGCTTCGATAGAGGACAGGGTAGTGAATTCTTACAAAATCAGTATGAACGATTCTAGGGTGGTCATACAGAGCAGCAGCAGAAATGTTTTCATTGTGCTAGTACCAATGAGTGGCAGAATAGCAGACAAGGAATCACAGAAATTCCCAACTCTCAAGGATAGAAAGGAGAAAGCCGACATGCACCGTTAAGGATTGGGTTATCAGTTGTAATGTTATCTAGAATGAGCTTCACCTACAAGCAGACGATGCACACAATGACTCAGGGTTTTCTGAATGGCTGGCAATTACCGAAGTATAGGTGTAATGCTAGTAGCAGGGAAAAGGAGCAACAAAATAAAAAATGATGTTCTAGCAACTATAAAAAAAAAACAAATCAACAATATGAGACAAGAAAATAATGGGTTTTTGAAATACCGAAAACCATACTACGAGTCCTGAAAATCAAAGCTCTGATACCATGTTGATTTTCAGGACTCCATGAATTTAGTTCATGGAAAAAACGGGAAAGAAACCCATTGGGAGAAAACTGGTGGAAGAAGGGTTATGGAATTGATTATCCTTAATCCTCCCTCTGAAGCTCTATTTATAGATTCATGAAACTATAATATTATAATAATACCCCTGAACTTAGGGTTTAAGGTTTATGCTTTTAACCCTAGAACTTTAGCTTAATTACATTAATGACATCTCTATGAGATGACCCTTTATTTACCATCCTGCCATCAATGTGTGTGGGCCTATGGGTTTTCTCCTTGATCTATGGGCCTTGAGCCCATCTTCTATATCTCTTGGTTCCATGAGTCTTCCTTGGTCTTATGGGCTTGGGCCCATCTTCTTATACACTTTGATGTGTGGGCTTGAGCTCCGTCTTCCAACACACTAGTCATATAAATACCTTGACAAATTTGTCACCATGTACTTCGAATCGGTATGTATCCATTACAGATGGATCCCAAACAAAAATTAAGGGCACTGGTACATCAAACTTATCTTCTTCTCTCTCACTCAATAATGTTTTATTTGTGTCTCTATTTCCAATTAGTCATATGTCTATCAATCAGTTAACCAAAAGCCTTAAATTCTTTGTTACCTTTTTCCCATCACATTATGTTTTTCAAGACATCAAGACAAAATAGGTGATTGGTGGAGATTCGTGAGAGAGGGGTCTTTACTTTATGGATCCCACCATTTTAACCATTGTAGAAGCTATAGAGAGATGCACAACACTTGCACAACTAGTTGAGACACCCTTCCTTACAAAATTTGAAGTCATTGGTTCCATCTCTTAGTTCCCTTTCTCAATTATCGCGAGAATTTTATGATCTTAGGAAACACGACAAATTTGTTTTTCAACCCAAACAAAACAATATTATTTCTTGTTGAAGAGAAAATATGGAAGGCTCTTGCAAGACTCTCACAGTAAGAAGTCTCACAGAGTCTGAATTAATATGGTGGAGTTTTACAGGAGTGTCACAGAAGGAGGTCTCACAGAAGAGTCTCGGTTTCAAGGTATTTTAGTTATGTTAGTCTTCTATTTATGTTGAGGACTTATCTTTAAGTGTTAGAGTTTGGGCATAAATGGGACAAGGGTAGTTTAATTGCAATTAGATTCTACTACTATCCTCTATTATAAATAATGGTTCATGTACGTAGATTACATTAAGTCAATGAAGTTTTCTCTTTTCCATAAATTCAACATGGTATAAAAGTAGGTTCTGTGAGTTGACTCGGTCACCACAAAGATAATGTGATAATTTTCTGATCTATTATCTCTAGCAGTTTAGGTTTGTATCTATCTTTTTTTTCTTTTTCTAGTCTCTATACCTATTTTTTAATTTGAGTTTTCACCTCTATATTGAGCTTTTTGATGAGAATACAAAATGTCATATTTTTCTCCCTTAATGATGAGGAATTTATAATTATTTGGTGCCTAAATATACTCATTATTTTCATATTTTGATTTAGGATGCAAATGGAGGCGTTAAGTGCAAAAGGAAGTTAATTGGGCAATTCTGGACAATTTCAATATTGATTCGTAATCTGGGCATAACTCTCTCATCTGGGCTATGATTAAGATGATTAAAGATGATACAGAACTGAAGACTTGGTATCAATAAGACTTTTAAACTTGGTAAAAGGAAACTGAAGCCATTGGAATCAATAAAACTGTGAGATCTGATTTTTTTTCATCGTTCAATTTATGTTTTGAGTATCAGATGTTCTTTTGTATTTTTTTTATTGTTTCGTTTAATCACTAGGAGGCCTACTAGTTATTATTCGTTGCAATCTACTGCTAGGTTAGATGTCAAATTTGTCATTGTTTGATCCCTCTAACTTGTAAAGTAGTTAAGATTTGATGATTTGCTGCGTTAAGAATTATTAGATCTTAAGAAGAATGTTGGACTAAATTAAATTCAGTTTCTTGTTCTTGTGTTGTTTAGTTTCATCGATCTCTCTAATTCTTATGGTTGCTACTAGATTAAACCTTTAGTGCTTGTCTTGGGTTGTTTAGTAGTTAGGGTTAATTGGATCACTTATTATCTAATTAACTACAACTAAGGAGAGATAGGAAGATAGTTCTAATGGTGAATACTTAAGTGCGAATTGATATATGCTTGCATCAATGATCAGTTGTGAAATTCCGATGGTGGATGTTGACTTAGACCAAGGTTTGTTCTTGTGATTGATTTCGATCTTTTAATTTGAATTATTTCTTAGTTTTTTTTCTTAAAATCATTTTCGTTATACTCAACCCCCCCCCCCCCCCCCCCTCATCCTTCTTCACGGAGCATAAAATTAGACTAATCATTCTTCGTGGGAACGATCCTTACTAGCACTGCTACATATACTTTTAGGAGTATATATTTTATTTTTGGTTGCCTACGACAATACACCACTTTTCATATTGAAATTTTATATTAAAGGAAATATATTTGAGTCTACTTTCCAACGCAAAATAAATTTTGACAATCAGAGTTTTCTACAAAGAGAAATCTATATTTGAAGCATCAAATGGCAGATTGCAAGAGAGGTTCAAGCAGTAGTAGAAAGCTTCAACATTCGAGCCGACGTATGTCATCAAGAACGAGACTTTACATGGAGAAATATATATTAAAAGAAATATCTGTAAGTCTATTTTTTACTTATTCAAACAATTTTCAATCTGAGTTTTCTAGATAGAGATATTGATCTTGGAAGAGTCAATGGTCGTTGACCAAAGAAAAAAGAGTACTTAGTTCAGCCAGATTATAGATTCCGAAATCTATCAGATACTTTTTCTCAAGATAATTATATTTTATGAAAAAAAATTATACCTGGATGAAAGGTATTGAAGTCTAGTTTCAGAAGAAGAAAATTCATGTCAATCTGATATATATTTAAAGAGATATTCACATTGGAGTCTGCAAGGGTCTTGAAAAAAAATCAAGAGAATCAAGAGATCATAAAAGATTCAAGAACGAATATTTTAATGTCAAATTTGATATCAAATTAAATATATTTGAGTCTAGTTTCTTGATCAACAAGCCATTTGTGATTATGAGCTATATTTTTGGAGATATTGATATCAGTAGTAATAAAGCTTCCTTATCCAGGGATGGCCTTGCAACGGATTATTTCATGTGTCCTTATTTAGGACTTTCATTATTTGGTACGTGTTATTTGGGCATTGGCCCATATCAGTTGTTGCTATTGTATCTCTTTGACTGAGACATTATTATAGAAGGACTCCCCGATTGCTGACTATAGTCTGCATTGGTTATTCTGACGAAGATTTGAGTAAAGAACATTGTGGCCCCATCGTCTTATCTTCCTTTAATTCCCATTATAATGTTCTTGTTATTTGGTATACTTACTCCTACCATCCTTTATGTGACTCTAACTTAGCCCTTTGGCGAAACCCTTCTGAAGCATTGCTTTAGTTGGTCCCTTTTATTTATATGGGTGTTTTAAGTCCATTGAGACATTTTATTGGTACCCGTGGGTCTTTTATCACCACCTTGTGAATGACAGGCATGACCCACTTTAGTGATAATTATCAATATATTTGTTCCAAATCCTTTGAGTTTGTTTTTGACTTATGTTTTATCACCCATTTCTACCTTTGAGAGTTAGTGCCCGGTGTTGGGACAACTTTATGTTATTTTGTTCAAGTTGAGACCCTAGCTTGAAGGGGAGTGTTGAAGAGAAGATATGGAAGGGTCTTACAAGACTCTCATAGTAATAAGTCTTACAAAGCCTCAATTAATATGGTGAAGTTTTTAGTAGCCTCATAGAAGGAGGTCTCACAGAAGAGTCTCAGTTTAAAGGTATTTTTTTTATGTTAGTCTTTGATTTATGTTGAATTATTTAATTATATTAAGACTTATCTTTAAGTGTTGGGACAAGGGTATTTTAATTGTAATTGGATTCTACTAGTTTCCTCTATTATAAATAGTGGTTCATGTACTCAGATTACATTAAGTCAAAGAAGTTTTTCTCTTTTCCATAAATTCAACACTTCTAAACCATCTGCTTTAGTTCATTCAGATGTGTGGGAAGCAATTAATGTCCCAAATATCTCTCCAAGCCTAGTACTTTGTGATTTTTGTGGATGATTGTACTAGAGTCACATGGTTATATTTAATGAAAGATAGATCTGAAGTTTTTTTCCTATGTTTAGTACTTTTTGTGTCATGGTGGAGACTCAGTTTCAAACAAAAAAAATATTTTGACCTGATCATGCGTAGGAGTATTTATCCTCTCAATTTCAACATTGTCAAGAAAAAAGTATTACACACCAGTACTCATGTGTTTATAGCCCACGGTAGAATGGGGAGTCAGAAAGGAAAAACAAACATCTAGTTAAAGTTGGTCGAAAAATAATGTTTTCCATGCATGTCCCTCAGTTTTATTGGGCTTATGCGATTCTTATCGCTTTTTTTAATTAACCAAATGACATCCAGTGTTCTCCATGGTAGGACACCTTTTTCTATGTTATTTCTAGATTCATCCCCATTTTCATTACCCCTACCTATATTTGGTTGTACATCCTTTGTTCATCATTTGGGCCTTCTACAAAACGAGTTCTCTCCTATTGATTTTCAGGACTCCATGGATTTAGCTCATGGAGAAAAAGAGAGAGAACGAGCCATTGGGACAAAATAGGAAGAAGAAGAGGTTATGGACTTGATGTCCTAACCCTTCCCCTAATCTTAATTTATAGAGTAAAACTACAATATTACAATAATGCCCCTGGAACTAAACCTAATTACATCAATGCCTTCTCTATGATATGACTCTTTATTTACCATCATGCCATCATTGTACGGGCTTGTGGGTCTTCTCCTTGGTCTATGAGCCTTGAGCCCTTCTTCCACATCTCTTGGATGTGTGGGCCTTCCTTGGTTTTATGGGCTTAGGTCCATCTTCCAATACACTTGGATATGTGGGTCTTCCTGGGTCGTGTGGGCTTGGGCCCATCTTCTAACATCGCCTAAAGAGGTTAAATGTATTTTCCTGAGGTACTCTAAAAATTAGAAAGGATACATGTTTTACTCTCCATTCCTCAAGAAAACCTTTATTTTCACTGAATTTACATTCTTTGAAAGTCAGCCCTACTTCTCAGCAAGTTGTCCTCCTAGTTTTACACCCTCTGCTGGAAAGCCCAAGCCAAATGTGCATGGGGATGACCAGTTTCAACATGATGAGCAACTTCAAGAGGATCCTCCCTCACCCCCTGCCAACCACTCACCTGAACAATCTTCTAGTGATCCTGCTCCTCCCTCCTCTCCAATTATGTTTGGTCCACCATTTGACACTCCTCCTATTGGCAAAGAACCCTGAACTACGACATATCCACCATCTACATCGCATCCTACTTCTCATTATGTATGCACTAATTGATTATGTTCCTATTGTGTTATTTTTTTATCTGGCATATCCTCTGCTCATGTTCCCAAGAGTTATGAAGAGGCCTATGTTGATCCACGATGGAAAGCAGCCATCGATGATGAGTCCCAAGCCAATCATAATAACTCTATCTGGGACTTGACTACTCTTCCACCCAAAAGTATAATCCAGATGGAACTATTGCCACATATAAAGCATAGTTAGATGCATATACTCAGCCATATGGTATTGACTATGATGAGACATTTTCTCCAGTGGCCAAAATGAATTCAATTTGGGTTCTTACTTCTCTTGCGAGTAATTTCAAATGGAGTTTACATAAGTTGGATGTTAAAAATGCCTTATTAAATGGTGACTTAATAGAAGAGGTATATATGCTACAACCACCTGGTTATGTGGTTGAGAGGTAGAAAATCTACAAATTAAAAAAGACTATCTATGGGCTCAAACAATCTCCATGGGCTTTGTTTGATAAGTTTTTCGTAGTTGTTTCTCAGCTTGGGTTCAAAAAGTTTGAGAGTCATCACTCAATATTCACTAAAAACACCAACTGAGAGAAGATAAACATGGAAATTAATGTTGATGATATTGTTATCATTGGTAGTGATCATATTGGCATTTAGAAAGAAAATGAAGATTTAAACTGAGTTCCAAACTAAAGATCTAGGGCTTCTTAAATGCTTCTTGGGAATAGAAGTCCTCCACTCCAACTATGGCATTGTTCTATCACAAATAAAATAAGTTCTTGATCTATTACAAGAAACAAGGATGCCCGGATGTAAGCCAATTGATACACCGAAGAAGCCTAATGTTAACTTTTGTACTAAAATAGGTAGTGATGTTGATGTTAGAAGGTTCCAATAGTTAGTTGGTAAATTGATCTATCTCATGGCTACTAGACCTGATATATCTTATTTAGTAATTTTTATAAGTCTATTCATGCATAAACTCCAACAATTTCATTGAGTGGCCTTGGAGAGAATTATCAAGTACTTAAAGAAAAACATTGGTCAAGGGTTATTATTCAAGAGCAATTGACACACTAAAATAGAAGGTTTTGTAGATGCAGACTGGGCATGTTCTCCAGATGATAGAAAATTCACCTTTAGTTATTGTAAAACAGTTGATAGCAACCTTGTCACATGGAGAAACAAGAAACAATGTGTGGTGGTAAGATCAAGTGCAAAAGCGAAATACAGTTTTATGGCACATGTAGTAAGAGAGCTATTATAGCTTAAAACCTTTATGACTGAACTTGGATTCCAAGTACATATACATGTGCAGCTTTGTTGTGATCATCAAGCAGTCATCGACATTGCAACCAACTATGTATCTCATGAAGAACAAGACACATCGAGATAGATTGTCACTTTGTTTGAGATAAATTACATGCTGGTGTGATATTTGTGCAGTATATCCCGTCCAAGAATCAACTAGCATACATTTTTACAAACATGATTGGTGCAAAGATCCTCTCAAAAACATGTTACAAGCTGGGGATCTTAGATGTTATCTCACCAGCTTGAGGGGAGTGTTGAAGGAAATAATGGCAATATATGTAATTAAGTGAGAGAGTGTCATAGTGATGTAATTATGTGTAAAGTCTATGGTCCTTCTTTTCTTTCATGCATTAGGGTTTACACCCTCAAATCTATAAATAAGGAATAAGGGGGAGGGCTCATAGGTTCGTGGTCCTCTCTCTTTTCTAGTCCCTCTTTGTGTCTCTCTTGCTGTTTGTCTCTTGTTTCTTCTTCTTCTTCCAGTCACTTCTCTCAAACCCTAAACCTTCTAAGCATGCAACCCTAGAATCTAATAAGTCCACCCCTTAGAGATAAAACTATGAATTAGAGATTATGTAGACAATTAAATAATGATTCAATTACTAAACCAGAGATATTGTTGAATTTCTAGAAAAGAGAAATACTTCACTAACTTGTTGTAATTTGAGTACAATGAGCCTCTATTTATAATAAAGGAAATAGTAGAATCCAATTATAATTAAACTACCCTTATACCAGTTACACCCAAAGTTAAACACTACAAGATAAGTCCCAAAACAATAGAACAACTGAATATAAATAGAAGACTAACATAACTAAAACAACTTTAACTGAGACTCTTTTGTTAGACCTCCTCTTGTGGGACTCTTGTAAGGCTCTACCATATTCTAGCTCTGTGAGATTTCTTACTATGAGAGTCATGTAAGACTCTTTCATATTTGCTCTTAAACACATTTGCAATTAGAGTTGTAAGTCATTTATGGACACTCCAATGAAAGTGTATCTTAAGGTAACACAGGAAATTTTGAGGAACTTAAAGTTTGCTACTAGATAAGGATTGTGTTATGAACCCCATGGACACTTAAAACATTGTAAAAATTTTAAATGTCCACTATGTGAGCTTGAAGTTAGATGATAAAAATATACTACAAGATATTGCATATTTTTGGGAGATAATCTCGTCAGTTGAAAAAGTAAAAATAAATAAAATGTAGTTGTCTGATCAAGTGTTGAAGCTAAATATCGAATGATGACACATACTCTTAGTGATCTTATGTGGGTAAAATATGTGCTGCGAGAATTTGGTCTAAAAGGAAGTGGTCCATGGAACTGAAATGTGATAACTAAACAACAATAATTATTGCTAGTAATCCAATGTTTCATGCACAAACCAAATATATAGAAATGGATTGCCATTTTATTTGTGATGTAATGTTAAGTTGTAAAGTGACTATTCGATATGTAAGGACCACTAACCAAGTTGGAGATTTATTTACCAAGTCCTTGGAAAGCATCTACTCATTGATTATTATCTAAGCTAGGATTAGTAGATATATATATCTCACTATGAGGGGGAGTGTCAAAGTTCATGGGTATTTTGATAATTTTACTAGTGTATTGTTTTCTAAAGTTCTAGTTAGTAAGAGGTGAATTATATATGTTCATTGATGTAAGTTTCATTCTTTATTATTATTGTTTAATGGCTATAAGTAAGATAAGTAGAATAGGAGTGTTTTGGTCTTTTTATCTTGTAACCACTTAAAGCTGTTTGATAAAAGAAGCTAGGAGTCGATTAGATACCCTAACCAAATTGTTTTCCCATGCAGTCCTTTCCCCTCTTTTTCCTCTTCTTCTCTCTCACTTTCTCCCTTCAAAGTTTTTCCTTTATCTTAGTTTACACATATTATTTGTTTCATATTTCCTATTTAATAAATTTTATTTTTTATCTTTCTCATTAAGTATTATTTCCTCTTAATTATATAATTTTTAATTTTTGATAGAAATTATTTTCTAAATTAATCACTCGCCGTTTTTTGCTCCTCGATGAAAACATTGAGTGAGAGTACCTCACTTGAGTCACACTCGCTTTCTCTTACTTCACTTGTGTGGTCATTTGTTTATCATTGGGAAAGTTATTAGATGAGTGCAGTGGGCCTCACTTCAATCACACTTGTACGTATGAATTGATATTTAAATTAATCTTACCCATAAGATATATACAATTTATAGGACTAAAATATTTTAAATTTCCATTTGACTTTTTTGAATATCAAATATATAGATATATATGTAATATAATTTATAAATAAATTATATAAGTGTAAACATGAAAATTTAATCATCAAATTAGACACATGACCGACTGTCCAAATCATCGACATTGATCAATTATCAAGATTGAATGAACTTGATTGTTAATTGATTGATGGTCAAAGTTAAAGTTCTCGATGATCAAAGCATTGGGGTTTTGTCAAATAATTTGTCAATTGTCAAAATCAGAGTTTCGATCAAAATCAGGATCAATTGCTAAGATTAATGCCCTATCAATGGTCATGATAAAGCCAATCACTACCTGATTCCCACATAAGTAGAGGAGATGGCATATGGGTAAGACATGGAGTCATAGAAAAACTCCACTTAAGGGATATAGATGGAACTTTGAAATGGATGAGATGTTATGCTCTCATGAGAAGATAATTAATGTTGCTATATATATGTCTCTCATTTTGCATGTGTGCCTAGCCAAAGAAATAGAGAAAAAAAAAGGGAAAGACAAAGGTAATGTGGTTGAACCACTCCACCACTGTATAAATAGAGATATCCCTTAGGTGTTTGGAGGAGGAACTTTGGAAGAGAAAATTTGTAAAAGAGAGGAAACGGGAAAATTTATCCAAGTTTCAGTGTGTTGAAACTCGATTTGTGATAAAAGAAAAGTTCTAATTGTAATCCTGACACCTCAAATCTCAAATAAACTTGAAGCCCTCTCGAATTCCTATAGTGACTACAAGAAATCATCTTTGTTGGTACTTTATTATTATCCTTGGAGCCGCTACACTTAATACAAGATTAAACTTTCTCATCAAACATTAAATGGAGGCTAGTCAACCTAGAGACTTCCAATGCATCATCAAATCAAACAAAGCTCGAACCAAGTTTGTGTATGGAGATCGAATTAATGGACGCTTTAGAGAATTATCTCTCTTTATATTTATTATTTATGGCTATTCACTGTTAGTTCTTTTTGTCCCTAATGGTGCATTTGATTACAAGGAATAATGACTTTGGCTAGCAAGGCTAAGTGTATATTTTAATAAATGTATATAACTAACTATTTCATGGGTGCTAATAAATGTATATTATGATCCAATCATCACACAGGCTTTTTGCTAGTGGAGCTCAGGAGGAACTTTTCTCACGGGGAGCATGCAGAGCGCTGGAGGGAGCGTAGCCGACGCTACGGAAAGTGGAAGGGAATGCCGATTCACCCACGAACGAGCGAGTTCAAGTGTAAGGAGTGCGGGTTCATCCGGGTACGTGCACTAACGCGTTCAGATTTCACCAGTATTATTTTGATTGGTTATTTAGATTAGAGCAACGGGTGGAGTGTCTGCTGAGATTCACAATAATGTATATGGAGTGCCATAAAGTCTCGGCTTTTAACTTAATTGACTCCAGTCGAGGAGGGGGTAAAGTTGGTGTCGTAATCTTTGACCAAATAATGCTTTTGATACGAGAGAAAACAACGGTTCTCTCCAGTTTTTCTCTCGGTCTCTGTTCTTTCTTTTTAAACAAAATTTCCTCTGTTTTGCTGAGTGACTCTTTGCGATAAATTCGGAATCTCAGCTCTCTGCGACTCTTAGCAAACCCCGAGCATGCCTCTGGCTTCGATCCTGCGGTAAAACCCATTTAATGATTGAATCTGTTTTTATCTCCAGTGGAATTTCTAAGACATCTTCATCATCCAAAATGACAAAGTAAGCACTGTTAATGACCACACCGCGTGGAAAAATGATTCTTCTCCCTTGGAAAGAAACAAGATTTGTCGCCTAATCTTTCCCCGCTCATACCCCCACTTGATCAGAATGCAGTCAATTTCCAATTTCCAATTTCCGCAGTTGTAACTTGTGCTAGTTTTCCCCGTTTCCATTCATAACTACCTTTAAAAATGGCGGAATTTCCAGTACGCCGTCATTGGCGCGTCAAAAAGACTGATCCTTCATGAAGTAAGTAATCGGAACGGCTCTTCAAATTCTCAGACAGGAAGTCAATGAACAAGTACTTCGATTTCCACATTAGGTGATCAGTCTCTGATCTGTTTCATATCACATGGCCGAAAGCCATAAGAAGCCCTTGGACTCTGGACTTGTTGGCCACGATGCAAATTGAGAGAACTTGTTCCGTTCTTCGTCGGTGGAGCTTTTAGTTTGCCGAAGGTCTTAGCATTGTTTTTTTCCTCAACAGAAGAACCCACCCAGTTACTGCCTCAGTGCTTACAGTGCAGAAACGAAAAGATTTCTGGGGCGGGTTGAGGCCTTGAGGGAACTTCATTTTGTATTAAAAAAAAAAAAAACTGCTAAAGTGATTTGGTATACAAGTTTTCCAATTCCGGTAAGGCCTGCTTAAGCTGGTATCATTACTAGCAATCATCAGTCGCATATGCACCGACGTTTGGGCGTATTTTACTGTGCAGCTGGAGATGATGGCGTTTTCATGGCCGGGTTCAGAGAAGAGGGTGGATACCGACGAATCAATCAATCGATCCCCTTATCTTAATTTGCTCTCTGATCTTCTTCGGGCCCCACACTGAGATCATGATTAACAGCACCATGCGTAGTTTAGTCTCATAATGCCTCTGGCGTTTGTCAAGGATTTAACCTATTCCCGTTTACCCTTTTAGAAAGCATGAGCCACACAGGAGTGGTGATTCGTGGATCGTGATGAAAGCAGGTAGACGGCAATTCCCTTTTCGATTTTATTTCGTTTCTCTATTTTGAAATCCTATAAATCGAGAGCATGAGCATGGCCATGGCACCCATCTCCCAGCTTTCGTCTTAGCCTCCTCTCTGTAACAAATTTCGCCTACGGAAGATGAAGCTTTCACACTTGGCAGTCTGCGTGATCGTGGGTCTCCTCTTGGCTGGAGAGGCTCAGGTTTCGACGTCGCTCGTTTGCAATGCCATGGAACTGAGCCCGTGCGCAACGGCAATCTTCTCGGCGGCTCCTCCATCCGGAGCATGCTGCGGTAAGCTGTCGCAGCAGAAGCCTTGCCTGTGCAAGTACCTGACGGACCCGAATCTGCGCAAGTATATTAACTCGGGGAATGCCAAGAGGGTGGCCAATGCATGCAGGGTGCCCTTCCCCAAGTGCTGATTCGACCTCCATGACTTTCAAGAAAGTTGAATTTTCATCTAGTTTGGGTCAAGCGATGCGAATGGCGTTCTCTATCTCTGTTTAATTTTCCTCCGTGTTTCTCAGTGTAATTCCTGCAAATGGTTGCTAGTAGTAATGTGGACGTGGGTCTCCCTTCTAGAATAAACGATTTGATCTATTTTGGCTTCATAGGTTTTCGATTTCTGCAGTACCAAAAGCGCTTTCCGAGAATCCTCTCCTCCTGAGGAAGATGCTGGGGAAGAAAACCTGAAAGAGTGAGTACAGGCTCGGATTTTGGCATCTCAACCGCTAAAGAAATGACATCATTTGTTTTTATTTGTTAAGTCAGATCAAGAGTGTCCGGTAGCATAGGCGTTTCACATGGAACCCAAAGAAAAATTTTCAATTAAATATGTTATCAAAAAAAAAGAATGAAAATTTTTTGACCCGGAAGATTGACAAAAGAGAACCATGACAGTAAAGTCCAAGCTCAAATGATTAGCCAAGACAATAAATGAATATCACAGTAGCAAAACGGAGAATGAAGAGCTACCAAATTCGGGCCTGACTCGCTTTCTGCCGTCCTTTGTAGTAGTAGTAGTCTAGGGTAAAGATGCACATGGGGTTGTTCAATAGGAAATTTGTTCTAAACCTAACCCAACCTGTATTTGGTGAAGGCGCCTTTCTACGAAAGGACTGGAGGTGCAATGGCAGAGCTTATGTAGCCTATCGTAATTATATTTGCAGACCAACAGATTGGGAAACTTTCCTAATACCAAGTCAGACAAGCACCCTAGGACAAAGGTTAGTGAAATATTTAAAGAGGACTAAGAATATGCTGATGGTTTGCCGATGATATTTTGATGGTTATCTTGCCACAACAAATGACTAAATCGGATTACTTGTTTGAGACTACTTGTTTGAGCCATGTAAAGTAACAAATTATCCTTATTTCATATGAGATCAGCCTTTAAATTTCTTATGTGATTATGCATCGGCCATAGCTGATACCTTTGGGAACTAAATCATAAACCTAATAAATTATAGAAGCAAGATAAAAACCATTGAAATTAACATGCCTTACCACACAACATTACCATGAGTTTTTATGTTTTGCATGATATAGGTGATACAAATGTGAATGTATGTTGATCACTCTATAAAGCAATGCTCACAATTAAATGGAACTCAATTTCAGAAATTCTTCATGTCTTTATAAGGAAGAATAGACTTCATTTTTCAAATGTTTTGTCACTATTATTTTCCAGCATTATGTTGTTTTTGTTGAACCTCCACTGATGTACTAATTTCATTACATCAGACTTTATGGCAATCTAGTTTGCACTCATATTTCAAGCCTCAATTACTATCAACTCCAGCAACAATCACATGAACCTTACTCCACCAGTCTGGCTAGTTGTGGTAGCAAATCATGTCCTATAGATCATAAGCTCAACCAACAGAGCTGCAACTGTGCCTGTCCATATAAAGGAACTTTGTATCTCAAAGCACCATTCTTTCGTGACTTATCAAACAATACATTATTCCATGCACTAGAAATGCGCATGTGGATGATTATCTTCAGGTTCAATTGGATCACTTCCGCTTCAATAAATTTATATAAGGTCATACTGCTAATGGTCTATCCATCTTTCTAGAATCATAGGCACCAGCAGGAAAAGATAGTGGGATGGAACATTAAGCCCCAAATGGAACAATAGGAGAGAGCTTAATGTTATGAATTTAACGCCGTAATTCCAAACTAACGAGAGTAATAATAATAATCATAAAAGAAAGGAAAATAAAACACAAAAACAAGCAACAAGATTTATACAGGTTCACCTCAAGGTGAGACTATGTCCTGTCTTCAGCTGCTGCAGTAATCCACTATAAAGATGAAATAGTTTACAAGAGATATCGCACACACTTACCGGTGTTTTCTCTTACCTCTCTCTGGCTGCAACTACAAATCCTTCTCGACTATGATCAAACCCTAATAGCGGCACCCCTCAATTATAAAGAGAAAATTAGGGCAACCACGATACAAGAGTAAAATTCCAACCTGCGATCCGTGTACCGACTCAGCGTAGGGCGTTGATTAGGCTCCACAACTGAAAAATATCCCACTTGGAGACTAATCCATCATCAATATCTCCTATGCAGCGAAAAAACTTCTTAATCCTCAAAGAGAAGTCCATTTAAAGTTGCACACAACTTCAGTTTGTCGATCGTAATAGTCTTTGTCAACATATCAACTGGATTCTAACTTCCTTGAATTTTCTCAAGTTCTAAGACTCCAACCTCTAGAGCCGATCTGATGAAGTGATAACACACCTGTATGTGCCTTGTTCTGGCACGATAAACAAGATTCTTTGCTAAATGAATATCACTCTGACTGTCACAATATAACACATTCTTCCCATATTTGAGACCTAATTCTTCCCAGAAAAACTACAACCATACCACCTTTTTGCTGGATTCGGTCACAACAACATATTATGTCGCAGTAGTGGAAAGAGCAACTATCTTCTGCAACTTAGAGATCCAACTAGCTATTGTACCACCCAATGTATATACATATCCAGTGGTACTCTTCCTACCATCAATGTCTCTCGCCTTGTCAGAATTCACTTCACTGCCTCCCAATGTTGCTTACCTGGATTACTCATATATTTGCTCATAACTTCCATTGCATGAGCTATGTCTGGCCTAGTGCACACCATGGCATACATGAGACTGCCAATAGGAGAATCATAAGGCACATTGGCCATGTTGGCTCGTTCTTGCTCTATAGAAGGTGACTACACCATAGATAGCCTAAAGTAACTAGCCAAAGGAGTACGCACTGCTTTTGCATCATTCATGTTGAATCTGCTCAACACCTTCTTCACATATTCTTCTTGTGATAGTTTCAAGAAATCAATGTCCCTAGTAATCCTCATCCCAAGGATTTGCTTTGCAGCACCCCAAATCCTTCATTGCAAACTTCTTCGACAACTCCCTTTTCAACTTTTATACCATTGTCTCGGAACTTGTTTAAGACCATACAAACTCTTTTGAAGTTTGCACACTATTTTCTCCTTTCCTTGTGCTTTGAAACCCTGTGGTTGTGTCATGTAAATTTCTGCCTCCCAATCACTATGAAGAAAGGTTGTCTTTACATCCAATTGATCTAAGTGCAAGTCTTCATTTGTCACTAGTCCAAGCACTGTTCTAATAGTAGTCAATTTCACTACTGGAGAGAAAATTTCAGTGTAGTCAATGCCTTCTTTTTATTTAAAGCCCTTTACCAACAATCTTGCCTTGTACCGCTTTCTACCATCATGTTCATCTTTTATTCAATACACCCATTTATTCTGCAACACCTTCTTCCCTTTTGGTAGCTCAGTCAACTGCCATGTCTGATTGGATAACAATGAATCCATCTCATCCTTCATGGCCAACTCCCGTTTGGTTGATTCATCAACTTGCACGTTTTCCTCATAACTCTCTGGTTCACATTTATAAGTCAACAAAATATAATTCAGTGCAGGGAAGTACCTTTGTGGTGGTCTGCTAGTTCTGGCAGATCTCTTGAGTTCAATCACTTCTAGGGGTATGTTTACCAAGTCTTCCTGAGAAATATTCTCCATCTCAATAGCTGGAAGATCTCGTAATTGAATCACTTTATACTTCTTGGCTTCATCACTTGTGCTCTCAGACTCTATTCTCAACCTATCTTTATACAAGGCACCTTCATTGAAGATCAAGTCCTTGCTCCTAATAAACTTATGACTTTGGTCATCCCAGAAGCGATAACCAAACTCAGTACCACCAAAGCCAATAAAGAAACATATCTTAGATTTAGCATCAAGTTTACTTCTAGCAGCAGAATCAATGTGAATATAAGAAACACAACCAAAAACTTTCAAGAAAGAAAAATTTACCTCTTTGCTCCTCCAGACCTCTTCTAGTATTTTGCAATCCAATGGTGTTGAGGGACCTCTGTTGATCAAATAGGTAGCAATGCTAATAGCCTCAAACTAGAACATCTTTGGCAATCCCACATGTAATCTTATGCTCCTAGCACGCTCGTTCAAATTTATGTTCATCCTCTTAGCCACACCATTATGTTGAGGTTTTTCACGAAAAATCTTCTTCATCTTGATTCCATTATCAACTTAGTACCACTTTAAATAAACATATATATATTCTCCCCCATTATCTGTCTACATCTCTTTCTCAACCATTGCTCTCCATCTCTTGAAGGTATCAAAGACAACTGATTTCATTTTATGAAATAAACCCATACCTTTCTGTTTGCATCATCAATAAATGTCACATAGTAGTTCAAACCACCAAGGAAAGTAATAGTTGAAGGCCCCCACACATCTGTTTGAACGAACTCCAATTTTATTGTCTTTTGCTCCTTTCCAGCCTTAGAAAAACTAACCTTTTTTTGCTTACTGAAAATACAGCCTTCACACAAACTTTTGTTTATAGTTTTCAACCCTGGTAGCTTCCTTTTGGACTGAAGCACTTTCATTCCTTTCTCACTCATGTGACTAAGCTTATAATGCCACAAGTTAGAATCAATAACAACATCAGCAACTGCACCGTGTCTCTGCAACTGGAAGTGATGTAAAGAGTTCCAGTTTTAATTCCTCATGCAACAAACATGGCTCCCTTAGTGACTTTTCAGGCAACACCATTAAAAGTCACATTATGACCTTCATCATCAAGTTGCCCTACTGAGATCAGATTACGCATAAGTTTTGGTACATGTCTCACCTTGTGAATTTTCCACACTGTCCCATATGACATTCTCAAACGGACATCACCAATACCGACTATATTCAAAGGTTCTCCATTAGCAAGATACACCTTCCCTTGATCTCCAACAACATAGTTCTCTATGATCTCATGATGTGCGGTGGTGTGGAAAGAAGCTCTTGAATCTAACACCCAAGAGTCAATAGGGCTATCAACCAACAAGAGTAAAGCATCTTGTACCTCTTCAGTCACCGCTTTTGTAACATCGATTTTCTTTTCATCCTTCTTCGGTTGTCTGCAGTTCTTCTTTATGTGATAAGACTTGCCACAATTCCAGCATTCCACATTCCTTCCGAAATTGGATTTGCTTCTTCCATTCCTTGACTTCCCTCTACCATTGCCCTTGTTGGAATTTCTCTCGAAGTTCCTGCTCCTAGTATCAATATATAGGGCAGAATTAGATGTCGACGATTCTCCGGAGTCCGTTCTATGAACTCCTCTGCAAGAATGGTATCCTGAACATCATTAAAAATCAACTTCCCATTGCTTACAGAATTGCTGACTGCAACCCTCATAGGTTCCCAACAGTTTGGCAGAGAAGCCAAAAGAATTAAAGCACAAACCTCATCATCAAATTTAATTTGAATGGATTGATTGACAATCGTGCTAAACTCATTCAAATGTGAAGCCACTGATGTATTTTCTGTAATATATAAATTGAAGAGTTTTTTCATGAGACGTACGTTATTATTTGCGGAAGACTTCTCATACATGTCGGATAAAATCTTCATGATCCCCGTCGTGGTTTTCTCTAATGCCACGTTGTGAACAATGCTCTTCAACAGTATTAACTTTACTACTCCCAACACCTGTCTATCAAGAAGATTCCACTCATCATCTTTCATACCTTTTGGTTTCATATCTAGAAGTGGTGAGTGCAGCTTTCTACTATACAAATAATCTTCTATTTGCATCCTCTAGAAGGAAAAATCCATACCATCGAACTTCTTGATTCCAAGTGTCGATCCTTCTCCTCCAACTATTGCTCTCAATCATGAACCAAATCTCTTATACCACTTGTTATGAATTAAACGCCCTAATTCCAAACTAATGAGAGTAATAATAATAATCGCGGAAGAAAGGAAAAACAAACACAAAAACAAATAACAAGATTTATACATGTTTGCCTCAAGGTGAGATCATGTCCTATCTTTCGCCGTTGCAGTAATCCACTATAAAGTGGAAATAGTTTACAAGAGATATCACACACACTCACAATTTTTTTCTCTATGCTCTCTCAGGCTACAACTCGAACTCTTTCTCGGTGACGATCTGCATACCAACTTAGTGTAGGGCATTGATTTGGCTTCACAACTTAAAACTTAAACTAGTTTTTCCTCCTTCCCCAACCAAACATCTCTTTTATTCTAATATTCCAAATTGTTTATGAAAATTTCCTTCAAAATCAATCACTTGTAGGAAAAAGTGGTATTTACCTTCACTGGAAGAGAAGATTTTGAATTGCCTTAGGCTCAGCAAGAGGACTTTTTTATCTTCATAAGCTTGCAAACCCTCTCATAATTCACAAAGATGTCAAGTATTCCAGCCTTCTTTTGGATGAAAACTTAATGGAAAAGGTTGCAGATTTTGCTCTCAAATCTTCTATGCTTTGAAATATGTTCTAGCAAATTATTTTTAACATTTTCTTCTAAATGTTATAGCTATCTTGCATATGGTAATACTAATTAGACTTAGGACTCCATGTCCATTTTCATGCATCTAGACCTCTACTCTTCCTTCTTGATACAAATGTCTAAACCACATTCATTTTTATGAAGGAAATATGTAGGATTGAAAGCTTACAGTTTTCTTCCTATCACAAAGACCAAATTTCTTACATGATTTTCAGGTTTATTATGTTGCCAAGTAGAGAGGCAGAACAGTCATGATGAGTAGACAAGGACTTGGAGTTGGGGGTGGAATAGTAAGCCCCAAATTAATCTATTTTATGTGAATATTTCTTCTTCTCTGTGCAGCCTTATTATTATCTCTTTTTTATCACAAAAAGCCCAACTATAAGTTTTCCTTTTGTTTCATAAAACTGTATATACAAGTCAACTTAGCTTCTAGGTGATGTTCAAAACAATGCTATTCCTCAATGTTGGATTATGCTTTGTAGTTGGCATTTATTTCTATCATGTGACTAAATTTGGATGTGGAAGTTGTTCATGCTGAATTGTATCGTATTGACCTTGTAATGTGATATTTGAACTTGACAGTGAGATTAATCAGGAAAGTATTGAACTTTGATATTTGTGTTGTAGAAAAAATATTGATAGAAAATTTCCAAATAGGTAACCAAAAATCAAAATAGGTACTTTTAGAAAGAAGAGCATGAGAGGTGAATCAGGTGATAATAGGTTTGTCTGATGATATTGTAGGGTTTAGGAATGACTATGTATGCCTTGAGGTGTTAGGTGTATATATAACTAGCTGCCTTGAGATGTATACTGGCTATAATGTTTCCATTCTATTGAGAAGACTCTGTGGTCTAATGGTATGGCACCAGGCAACTGGAGATCTAGGTTCAAATACCAGTAGAGTCATATTACACTTATTGCTTTGAACTTTTAACTATAGATTTTTTTCTTTACTTATTGTTTCTTGTATTTCCTTTGTTCAACCTCCAAAGAGTAGTTATTTACAAGGATTTTGACATGGATGACTTCTAAGAGTAGTGAGAATTTATCTATCTCATTGATTTTTTCTTTTTGCAGCTTCGGGAGAATTTGGACTAGTGGCCAGATCTAAATGAACTAATTCAATGCCACAAGGCATATTGGGTGAAGGATGATAACAAGTATTGCCATTTTGAGAGTACCACTCCAATATTTTCAAAGTGAGATTTTTGAAGGCCTGATACATATATAGAAGCTGGTGATTAAGAGAAATGTCTGAGAACTGGCTAGTTGTTGTTCAGAGTGTTATTGTTCTAAGTGTGCTCATTGAAAAAAAATGTATGTTGCGTAACTTTGCTTATTATGGTATAAAAATATGTTTTGCCAATACAAGGCAGTCTAAGATGGAAGATTCTACAGGTGATGGCACCTTGCTTTTGATGAATACCTCATCTACTAGCACATCAAAATATTAGTTTAAGAGAACAATGGTGAGTTGTGTAATCATATTTTTCTTCCTGATGCTCAAATTTACAATCGGAAACTGCAATTCACAATGCTCAAAATATATCTAAAATTATAGTGCTACAATTACATATGTTTAAATTACATAAGGGTATTACATCTGAAACTAAAAACATACATTTTGTGATACAATTCATAGATGAAGAGAATTTCGTAGTACAAATGATAAAGAATAATGTGCATTACATATGTTTAAATTACATAAGGGTATTACATCTGAAACTAAAAACATACATTTTGTGATACAATTCATAGATGAAGAAAATTTCGTAGTACAAATGATAAAGAATAATGTGCTTCAAAACTTGACAAATTTTCTTCATCGAAACTTCTAATAATTAACCCTATATTCTTCAACATTTGTGACACAACTTGTGTAGAGCATCATCTATCTGAAAGATTAATGTATGCCTTCAAAACTCATACTCTAAACGATCAAATTGTGAAAAATTTTCCTTGTAGCAGTTCTCAATCTTTTGTTGTTCATAAACTTGCAAAATAATTACAGTAATATCAACTTTTTTGATTCATGTATCACCATAACAAAATATATAAACTTAAAATAGCCACATAACCAGTCACATAATAATAACTTAAAAACTCACTATTGTTTGCATTTGTTGTTGAAGCTTGAGACTCATCCAAGGGATGGCCCTCTATTGATATAGATGTTTCACTTTAAAAAAATAAAGAGAAAACAAACTTAATGAACAAGTACATAAGAAAACAAAATAAATTATTGTAAATATAACTAAATAAGTAATTAATTGCCCTTTCTTCAACTTAGGATAATTCCTCTTATCATGGTATGCTAGCTCATTACAATGACAACACAACCCTTACAACTACCTTTTGTTTTTGAAATCTAAAGAGGATAAATTGAAGAATTAGCTTTATTTTTTTCATTCCAAAAATCATTTTTCACCAATTCAAGTGATTGGAACTCAATTAATTATTGATGAAGGGCAACTATTTTCTCTTTTGTGAATTCATATGCTTCATTAGAACAATTTGTTATACGTAAGCAGCCAACCCAAATAAGTCTCAACTTCTTCATTCTATTAGGTGTTAAAGGCACTACATCACCTCGAAATTCACAACCACTTTGATCCGAACTAACAATTATACTTTGTGTTCATATCTTCTTGAAATAATGCTCAGGAAGTTGATCAATATACTCATTTCTTAAAATGATATGAATATGCCTACAAAGGATACTTCCGACTCAAGCTTCATACAAGGACAACAGGCAAATTGTTGATGTGGATCATATGAAACTCTTCGAGATTGCTCATTTGAGGATGTACCCACCCCTAAGTAATTTTACCCAATGTATTGTTGAATTTCCTTCCCTTTGTGAACCAAAGTTTAGACTCTCTTTCAGTACTTTTTGAAACTTAAAACATATGGACCTTGTGTATACCTTTGCTATTTTCTTCTCAACATTGAATTGGGTGATCATTCGAGGCTTCATATAAGATGTGTCATGATTGGCCTTCTACACCTGTTGCCTTTGTTTCCTTATGGTTGCTTCATAGTTGTGAATGAATTCAACTAATGATTTATTTTTATTGAAGTAAGATTCAAAGAAAGGTTTCATACTTTTGATCCTTTGGGTCATCCGCATTCCAGCTATGAATATGTGTTTGCAATATGCAGGAACCCAGTGACTCCATTTGCTAAAGATTTTGTGCAACCAATCATAATGATCTAACTGAAATGTTTCATTAATATATAACCATTCTGCTTCAAATTCTTTTGGTGTGTCAGAGTTCCATACACAATCTGCAAAAGCAAGCTGGAATTTTTCATCAAGAGCAATAGGACCAACTCTCTCACCAATATTATTTAGTGTATGCTACATACAATACTTGTGAAAATTATTGGGAAATACAATTTTGATTGCATGTGTTATACTAGGATCCTGATATGTTACAATTGCACGAGGGTGTATGTTTGACATAGCAATGAGAAATTGCGTAAATAGCCAAATAAATGAATCCCCTTCTCATCCTTCAATAGCTTACAACCAAATGTTGTAGATTGTCCATGATTATTAACTCCAGTAAAAGGTGCAAGTAGTAGTTTATATAGGTTTGAATCATAAGTAGTATAAAAAGAAATTGCTTCACCAAAATTTTGATATGCCTTTGTAGCCTCTCCATCTATCCAAAAAGATTGAGTTAACCTCTTCTCATTATCCATTTCATACAAAGAGAAAAATGAAGTATTTACTTCTTGTAGATCCTTGAAATGATATAACAACATTTCAGCATCATAGTCTCCTAATTCTTGTCTTGTGTCCCTCTCATAATTTCTAACATCTCTTTCAGTATACCTGACCTTGTCATATCCTCTAAATAATATCTGAAAGAAATAAATAACTTTTGATGTACAAACATTAACATTTTTGAATGTATTAATCAAGTTTTTATGCACTTGTGTAATTTGCCTATTCAAGGGAAAAATTACCTTTTACGAAGAGTCAATAGGACATGATTGTGACCCTCCAAAAATTTCACCACTTTCCACTTCTCATCAGAATCTTTAATGAATCTAATTAATGCCCCACACCCATCTCTTACGATTCCCCAGTTTCTTTTTGTGATGGTTTGATCAAAATTATGATTTTATCTTACATATCCTTCTTTTGAACATATGAATATTCTACCATTCAATTCTTTGGTATCTTGATGATAATTTGCCTAGCCATTACGTACACTGAATCCTCCATCCTTAGCCTAATTATAATAAAAAAATTATGCTTCCTCAATTGAGTAAAAAACATACCTACTCTAGGTTTTTTATCTTTGTTTACTATTGGATTCCACAACACATTGTCCCCTCTACAATCCAAGGTGCCTTAATCATCTAATAATTCTTCATATATGTTTGTTTTTTCATCACACTCCATCTTTACAAAGAAAACACATGATTGTATTAAACCAATTCATAAAAGAATAACATACACAAAACATTCATTAGTAAATAACAAGAGATGCCAAAAGTTTGATGACTTCTAAAAAATTATAATTAAAAACATATAAGATATCCTTATGTCCGGAACAGTTTAAAAACATTTAATTATGAAAAGAAGTTCATAGCACCCCAACTACATTTTTGGAACTGAGACAAAAACCACTCCCATAAAAAGCTGAACTAGAACCGAGATAAACAAGAACCAAATATTGAATGAGAACTGAGATAATAAGAGCTCATTCAACATTATAGAACTTCAGCACCCATAAAAACAAGAACATTCAGCATTCGATTCAGCACCCATAACAACAGCTCTTGTGATCATTTAAACAAGCTCCATAAACATTCATCACATCACTCCTCTCCAATGCTCATATCACTTTATTAGAAGATTCATCACTCTTGACCGAGATAATATCTTGAGATAAACAACACCATAAAAAATTTCATCACATCACCGAGATAATAAGTGTCATCAAATTACGAAGATAAAAAGTTCTTCTAATTTAAGCAAGAACCGAGATAATAAGAGATCTTTCAACATTCCAAAGACAAGTGGTTTGTGGGTACTGATAACATCAATTTCCTATTGCTTTTAAAAAAAATCAAGGAAATATTCAAAATATATAAAAAAAACTGCATCACTGACGAAATTAATCAAAATTTAAGCATACAAAGCAAACAAAAAAAATCAAAGCTGAATAACAAGACAAAGCAATAGCCGAATATTGTTCTCTACTAGAGCTGAATATTGTTCTCTAACAGAGTCAAATGCTGTTCTCTAACAGATTTGCAAAAAATAAAAACATAAAAAAAATATATTGATTAGGTGCAAATTTTATTAAGCCTCATTTGTACCTTACAATGGAATGGCAACTAGACGGAAAAGATGTCACTAGAAATAGCGATGGAGACTTTGTGAGAAGCTTTGGTGGAAGAGGAAAAATAGAATGAAAGAAGGAAGAAGGATCAGGCGCCGCTGGGAATGAGTGGTGACGACGAGGAAGAGGATGATATCGAGGCAAGGTGAGGTGGAAGGGAATGAGGCGAGGTGAGGTTGCGGGGCTTAGGCGACTGTGATAGAGTGCAAATATATATATATATATATATATACATGAAAATTATTTGGAAATTCAATTTTAATTGCATGTGATATACTTGGATCTTGATCAGTTACAATTGCACGAGGGTGTTGGTTTGACATAACAATGAGAAATTCCTGAAATAATCAAATAAATGAATCCCCCTTGTCATTCTTCAATAACCCACAACCAAATATTGTAGACTGTCCATGATTATTAACTCCAATAAAAGGCACACATATCAATTTATATTGGTTAGAATTATAAGTAGTATAAAAAGCAATTGCTTCACCAAAATTGTGATATGCCTTCTTAGCCTCTCCATCTATCTAAAACCAGTGAGTTAACCTCTTCTCATTATCTATTTCATAGATTTACTACTTGTAGATCCTTGAAATGATCTAACGACATTTCAATATCAGTCTCCTAATTCTTGTCTCATGTCCCTCTCATAATTTCTAACATCTCTTTTAGTATAGCCAACCTTGGCATATCCTCCAGATAATATCTCAAAGAAAGAAATAACTTTTGATGTAGAAAAATTAACATTTTTGAATGTATCAAACAAGTTTTTATACACTTATGTGATTTGCCTATTCAAAGGCAAAAACTGCCTTTTATGAGGAGTTGATAGGACATGATTTTGATCCTCTACAAATTTCACCAATTTCCACTTCTCATTAGAATCTTTAATGAATCTAATTAATGCCCCACACCCATCTCTTATGATTCCTTGCTTTTTTTATAATTTATTCAAAATTATGATTTCTCCTTGCATATCCATCTTTTGAACATATGAACATTCTACCATTCATTTCGTATTTTGATAGTAATTCACAAAGCATTTGGTACATATGAACATTTATCTTCCTTTCCTGTTGGATTCCACTCATTCTCCCCTCTATAGTCCAAGGTGCCTTCACCATCTAATAGTTCTTCACATATATTTGCTTCTTCATCACACTCCATCTTTACAAGGAAAGCACATGAACATATTAAACAAATTCATAAAAGAATAACATACACAAAACATTCATCAGTAAATGACAAGAGATGCCAAAAGTCTGACGACTTCTAAAATGTTATTATAAAAAACATATAAGATATCCTTATGTTTGGAATAGTTTAAAAATACTTAATTATAATAAAAAAAACTTTGTAGCTCCCCAATTATTGTTTTTGGAACTGAGGCAAAAACAACACCCATAAAAAACTGAACGAGAACTAAGATAAACAAGAATCGAATACTCAACGAGAACCAGGATAATTAGATCTCGTTCAGCACCCATAAAAACAAGAGCATTCAGCATTCGTTCAAGGTGCTATTACCGGTATCAAAATAATTTTTTAACATACATAGTTACATGCAACAAGCCTTCACGGGAAGAATGGGCAAGCAATTACCTCTTCTTGCAAACTTGGAAAATGATTATAGATACTTGTACCTTAACTCTTTATCCCCAAAAAAAAGAGGTGAACATTGAAAAGTGTAAGCCCTTCTGACCTTGCTATTTTCTTCAACTATAGTATAGATATCTCTAAACGATTTCACACAAGGATGACATGTCTTTTAATCAATTGACTTCGATACGTATTCAAAATGTATGACTTATCCCTTCATAAGACGGCATTGAACAATTATTCTTGCTACAAGACAACTCCTTGCCCTACTTTCTGGTGAATGTTTGATTGAATTTGATGAACCCATTACCATCTTAAAACTTCACTTGTCTCATTGGTTTAAGAAAGTTTTGGACATTAGAATCAATTAGGTGCCCAATGGTTATCTACCTGACTTAAGTTTAATAGTTGACTTGAAGGATTGACTTCTCTTTGAAATTATCAAGCAAATAACAATCCCAAAAAACATATCGAATCAAAGGCAATTAGAAGCTTTATTAGACATCACCACAAAAAATGCTTTATTAAACATATTGAATCACTCTTGGCCAATGCTCATATTACTTTATTAGAAGCTTCATCATTCCTAACCGAGATAATATCTCGAGATAAACAAAACCATAAAAAGCTTCATCACATCACCTAGATAAAGATGTTTATCCTGAGATAATAAGCGTCATCAAATCATCGAGATAAACAATTCTTCTTATTAAAAAAGAACCAAGAAATACAAGTGTTTATGGGTGGTAGGGGTGGCATCAAACCAAGCCGGTTCGAGAGCGGCTCAAGCTTGGCTTTATTCTGGCTCTGTTTGATTCAATTTATCTGGATTTCGAACCGAGTTTGAGATACAGATAAGGCTCGTTTGAGCTAATGAGACGAGCTCGACCGAACCATGGTTCGGTTCGAAAGCTTGCGAGTCGGCTCATTAACTTAACAAGGGCTCAGGATCGGGAACCGGGAGCCGAGAGCGGGAGTCGTCTTTGAGTTCGACTTCGATTTTTTCCTCCCCTCATCTGTCGTCGCCAATCCTTATCACCATCGAGCCCCTCTTGTTTGCTGTTATGGCCGCCTCCATCATCGTTGACAACTGCTCACCTGCCGCCTTCGTCGTAGACTCCCTTACCCCCGTGTCGCCCTGGTAGCCGCTACCTTTGCCGCTGCTTTCATTTTCGCTGCTTCCATTGCTACCGCTTCCGTCGCCGCCACCTCCATTGCAGCCGTCGGCCCAGACGATAGCTCCTCGTCGACGCCGCTAGACCCCCCTGCCCCTCCACGTCGTCTCGGCGGAAAACCAGAGACCTAAGTTAGGGGTGAAATAATTTTTCCCCCCTGTGCGGGCAAAGCCATCATGCGATTTCGCACGTGCGAGATCACAAATACGTGAAAAAAAAACTGTTTCTTGAACTTCGGTTGTCTCTTGCTCATGGCTCTTGAAGAGACTCAAATTGTTTGAGGTACTTTCTTAATGATAACTCTACTCAAGTTTTTCAGAAGAACAAATTGGTAGCATGTTAAAACTGTTACTGTATGAATCCATGCTCCAAAGAAAAAACAAAAAATGGGCATACGATTAAGTCATCCAAAATCATTTTTCTTAAACTTTTTCTTTGTCTCCATTATCTGGTTTTCCAGTCCTTGAATCAGAACGGTCTGATTGAGTACAAATGGACAAAACTAGCGTTGCTTTTCAAAGGAATGTTTTTGTGTTTGATTATTGAATAAAGTTTATGCATAATTATGCAGCTTTTATGAATAATTTTATGCATAGTATATAGATAATTTATGCAGGGTTAATATACAGAGGTTATGTCCAATTTTAAGTAGAGGTTATGCCCAATTTTATATAAAATGTATGCATAATTTTATATACAATTTATTTGACTTATATTTTAAACAAAGTTTTAAATGTATGTTGGAGGATTACAATTTTAGGCTTGAAGCTAGGCTCAGCTCGAGCTCAAGTTCAAAATATTTAAATCAAGCTCGGCTCGAATATAGGCAGGTTCGGGCTCGGCTCGAATATAGGTAGGTTCGGGCTCGGCTCGAATCGAGGCCAGCCCTATTTATGGGTGCTGATAACATTAATTTCCTATTGCTTTCAACAAAAATCAAGGAGATATTCAAAATGTAGAAAAAAAAACTACGCTCATGGACAAAATTAATAAAAACTTTAAACAGTCAAAGTAAAAAAAAAAAAATCCCGAATAAACACACAAAGCAATTGGAATGAGGCGAGGCAAGTTTGATTAAGCCTCATTCATACCTTACAATGGAATGACAACCAATAGCAACGACTATGGAGACTCAGAATGAAAGAGGGAAAGGAATCAGGCTTCGTTGGGAATGACCGGTGATGATGAGGAAGAAGAAGAGGAAAAGGATGATGACAAGGCGTGGTGAAAGGGAATGAGGCGAGGCGAGGTTGTGGGGCTTAGGCGACAATGAGGCGAGGGCAACAATATCCGAATGGGAGTGGGGTGAGCGATTAGCTGAAATGACAAGAAAGGTAAAGAATGGGGAACGAGAGGCGAGCGGGAGAGTCGAGCGAGGATATTTCACCTTCGTCGTTGATCAAGATCGAACTGCCAGAAATGTCGTTTCGTATTTTTTTCCATGAAAACGGGTTTCGTACCTGATTATGCCTATATATATATATATATATATATATCTGATAAATAAATTGATGATAAATAATACCCCCTTTATATTTTATTAATAGAATAATAATAAAAAAATTATAATATTTTTTCTCTCCACGGATAATGAGATCGTTGTGAGATGATGACAAAGAAGGAAAACAGGAAAGACACGGGAAACGAACGAGGGGAGAATGAGGAGCATCACTCCATAAAATATTATAGTTATGAAGGAAATTTTAGTATTTCTTTAAAAAGCCACCAATAAGGTATTAAAATATTTTATTTTGAAGGAAAGACAAGATAACATTAAAAAAAAAAAAAAGAAAGATAAAACAGAATTACTTAAAAAGATAAATCCCTGCAACTTAGAGACAAAATCAATTTCGAACATTGATTACAGCGTAATGGAGGGACAGCTCAGCTGGTAATCCGTATGCCAGCTGTTTTCTTTCAGTCACTCGTGGGCCCCATGACTCGATTCTAGTAAGGCTGCACTGACGAAAATACCAAAAAAACAAATATATCTAATTGGGAAAGCAAAAGTAGGCGCAGGCGCGCAAGCTCGACACAAAGCAGCGGCGCTCCGAGAGGAAAGAGAAAATTAATCGCATCCACTGTCGGTGGAAGTATCCTTTCTTTTCCTCCCTCTCCCCCTCCCCCATGGCGCTCTCCATTTCCGTTCTAGCCGTCGTCTCCTCTCTCTATCTCATCGCCTTCGTCCTCGCTGTTGGCGCTGAAAGAAGACGTAGCTCTGTAAGATTCGATACCCTCTGCTCACCCTTTTCCTTCTCTTGCTCCGATTCTTCCACTCTGATATCTTTAAATCAAAAGTCCAGGTTTTCTAATTTCTCCGTCTGTCTTAGGGACATCCGGTTCCAGATCAGTACGATGATACTACCTTCTGCAAGTATGACTCAGATGCCGCGACTGTGTATGGACTGTCTGCTTTCCTCGCTGTGTTGGTGAGTCAGGGGGTCATCACCGGCTTCACTAAATGCCTCTGTTTCGGAAGAGGACTCACCGCCGGACCGGCTAGGACCTGCGCTGTTGTCTCCTTTGTCCTTTCCTGGTAAGTATAAATCGAAAGAAAAAACACTCCTACAGTTCTACAGTTCTACAGTTCTAGTTTTATTAAAGTTTCTCTATTATTTTGAACAACATTCACAAATAGAATTTGTTTTTTTAATTTCCAGAATTCATCTGTCCTTAACCTTACCAAGTAGAAATCGTTTAATTGAACTTGGTTACAATCTCAAAGCAGAAGAAATGTGAATCTTGGAAGATTGCCCGTTTGCAATGCGGCCGTGGGTCTCAGTTCATCAGTCCGCTTACTGCTACCCAATTTACGAATCTGCAACTGCTTTCTTGGTTGTTTCATTTTATTTTGTTTTTTGTTGAGGACATTTGATTTCGATTCGTAGGATTACTTTTCTGGGTGCGGAAGCTTGTCTTTTGGCCGGGTCCGCCAGGAATGCTTACCACACCAAGTACCGCGTCCAGTTCGGCATCCAACACTTAACATGCGCAGAGCTCCGGAAGGGGGTGTTCGCCGCCGGGGCGGCGCTCATCTTGCTTTCCATGGTCTTCTCCCTCTTGTTTTACTGCTCCCACGCCAAGGCCGACACAGGCGGGTGGCAGAAGCACATCAACGAGGGCGTCTCCTTGAACCCTTACCCCCAACCTGGCGAGTTAGGCAGCGAAAAACCCTGATCACCGATGTAGTCTCCCCTCTTTACTTTGTCTGCCGCTTCGACCTTATGGAGCATACTAGCGAGAATTGTCTATGCAAAGAAAAGAGTTTAGTCCCAACATTAGACGATGCTTATATATCAATCTTTTCTGGTTTTCTGTCTGTGCTCTGATATGGAAGAAAATTTTCAGTTTATGGGGGTGGAGGAGAGGATTATAGCAGTGGGAAAAATTCCTCAAAACAGCAGACGCCCCAGTTGCTCGAATGTTCATTGGAAGAAAACAATTGCCAATACACGAGAGGGAGCACCTCTTGAGCTAGAATGATTTCGATTAAACTTTTGTTTCTGGCTTGGTAATAAGTTTGGATCCATTGCTCTGTACAGCTATCGGGGCTGGCCATTCCCGTCTCCATCCTCAGGCTGTAGGCGAATGGTAGGATGGTCGATCCATTCAGGTGGAAGGGGACAAATCACCGTGAGAAACACGAGAAGTAGATGCACTCTATAAGGTAATTCATCCATTCTCGCTTATTGCTCAGTGTTGGTGGAAGTTGGAAAGCGCTTAACAATAGAAAGTAAATGATGGGTTTAGTAAAGCCAATTATGCTCATGTGGAGGGAAAGGGATAGAGGTACACCCTGGAAAGGAGCTTCTTTTGATTCTGATTTGTTTTTTTTTTTAAGTAATTGGTCGCTAAACTGGTTCAATCAGAACCATTACCTCATTAGATTTAGATTGATAATCGAAACCATTTTGATAACGTCCAAGTTTACTGCAGATATTGAGTTGGGAGTCCCGTGGAGATTTGAACAGTGCTGTTTTAGTAGATTTTTAGGGAAAAAACGATGAACAACGATTGAAAACAAAAGCCATCCGAGTTTTCTGAACCCTCGATTGGAAAATATGCTCTAATAGTTGGAGTTTACAAAGAGTTTTCAACACTCTTAAGCCACATGTAATCCAAATTACACAATTTCTAATTTCTCAAGAGATTCAATGCAAAGAACTAGATTCCCACTCTAGTAAAGCACTCCCCTTTTAGATTCGTGGTTCTAGAAACCAATTTCTCTAGATTTCAAGATACTAGAGAACCTATAAAAGAATAAATGAAAATACAAAAAGTAAAATAAAAACTTACAATTTCTTCTTAATATGGGAGATAACTCTTATCCAAATGAGAACCAAATTTCCAGATGTTTAAGCACAAGTAATTAAAGGAAGGGAGCTTGATGGAACTACCTATGCTTTCAAAATTTTGAGAGATGTAAAATGTTTTGAGAAAATGAATTTTTTTCTCTCAAAGGGGATAAAATTGAAACTTTGATGTTCAAATTAATTTTGCAGAGTTTGGGTATGAAAGTAAAATCTCAACTCATCTTCCTCAAGATATTTAGAAGGGTATTTATAATTTTCCAAGCCAAACAAGCCATTTTTGCTCGTTGGCAAAAGTCAGTACTTTGATTGATCAATCAATTGATCATAACGGCTATTTTTCTATCAGAATGTGATTTATATATCGATGGACTGATCGATCAACAAGTTACATTTGGTCATGAAAAGTTAAGTTGATTAATCATTACCAAGGGATAGTGGATCAATTAGAATTCCATTTGGTTATGCAATGCAAATATGATTGATTAATGAACTTCCTATAATCGATCATGTTATTGGCCTAGGTGGCCTTTCAAGAGCTGGGTAATTGAGATTATAAATTAAAATTTTAACTAAGGTAATCGCTCAAATAAGTTGTTATTAAATTAAACATATAAATCTCAATGTGCATATAAAAGTGACATAGATAAACACATTCAACACATGCACACATCCAAAGGGACACAAAATTTTTTGTTATCGATAAAATTTTAATTTATCAATTAAGATCAATATTATCTATAAAAAGTTATTTATAATTTTATTTGTTGGAAGATAGGCCCAAGCCCACACGACCAAGGAAGGCCCACATATCTAAGAGTATTATAAGATGGGTCACATGACTAAGGAAGACCCATATATCTAAGAGTATTATAAGATATGCCACATGACCAAGGAAGGCCCACAAGATGGGCCCAAACACATAAAAAGTAGGACCCATCATGATTACCACGAGCTGACATCCTTATCACATAAGTTGGAAGATCAAGGACTCACAAAGGTATTTTTATCTTATGGTCACGTCCTAGAAAAGTTCTAGTTTGAGTTATGTTTGTCTTTTATTTATATTGAGTTATTTCATTATGCTATGACTTATCTTTAAGTGTTAGAGTTTGGGTGTAATTGGGACAAATGTAGTTTTACTGTAATTGGACTCTACTACCTTCCTCTATTATAAATAGAAGTTCATGTCACTTGATTATAATAAGTTAATGAAGTCAATGAAGTATTTATCTTTTCCATAAATTCAATATGGTATCAGAGTTTCTATGAGTTGACATGGTCAACCAAGAGATAATAAGATCCTTTTCACTAAACCTTAAACCCTAAGTCTAGGTTCGTAGTTATTTTTTTCAGTCCCTACACCGATAGTTTTCTTTGTGTTTTCCACCTCTATACTGAGATTTTCATATTTTAAATTATATATTGACGGAAATATTTGAGTCTACTTTCTAAGGAAAAATGAGTTTTTCTAATCGGAGTTATTTACAATGAAAAATAAATATTTGAAGCAACAAAGGTCAAATTGCAAAAGAGGTTTGAGCAGTAACAAAAAACTTCAACTTTCAAGGTATTTTCTACTATCAAGAACGAGACTTTATATGGAGAATTATATATCAAAAGAAAGATATTTAAGTTTATTTTCTTACCTATTCAACTAATTCTCGATCTGAGTTTTTTATAAGGAGATATTGATCTTGGAAGATTCATTTGTCATGTTGGAAAAAAAGGAGAAACAATGCTTAGTTCAGCCAGATGACAAAGACCAAAATCTATCAGATTATTTATCTTTTGATAATTATATTTTATGAAGAGAAATGATACTTGGATGAAAGGTATTTAAACCTAGTTTCATAAGGAGAAAGTTTCATGTCAATCTGATCTATATTTAAATATATATTCGCATTGGAAGAATCAAAGGTCATGCTGGTATTATGTTGTATCAAAAATTCCGAATTTATGCCCTTTGTTTTGTGTCACTATTTGAGTTACTATATCAGCAAAATATCTGACTTCTCCCCATTTTAAGAGCTTATTACTACATCCATGTCATTTGGGTTTATTGCTGCATCTATGATATTTGGTTCAAGCTGGGATCACTGCCATTAGCTCCCAGCTTGAGGGGGGAAAAGTAGAAGAAGTACAAAAAAAAAGGTATTTTATTCCATATGTTGTAGATAAGTTTATGTGACCAAAATATTCAAGAAAGGGGGAGCAAAAAAAATGAAGTTTATTCCTCTAAGAAAAAATATTTATATCGGATTATGATTATTTTATGGGTTCTTCTACATGGTTTATTATTTTGGTTCGTGTTATATGTGTTGGAAGATGGTTGTGTTACATTATAGCTACTCGTATGTCTCTTTGAATGAGACATTATTGTTGAAGAAGAGGTTGCATCAATATCTTTTCTCATACCATAATTTATTTGACTATAAAAAATATCACAGTTGGGACACCAAGAGAGTTGGTGCCCAGATTGGGACAATATAATAAATTTAACTCTAAAAAATATCACGATTGGGATACCATGAGAGTCGATGTCCGGATAGGGACACCATTATAAAAAAACCCACTACCCCCTGTAATGGCTTTTAATACTTGTACCACTTGAGAGTCGTTGTCCTGTGGAGGGACACAATGGTGGACACTCCAGAGCAATGCCGATAGACATACTACTTAGAGAAGATGGAGTGTGCCCTACATCCAGCATTAGGACTAGAGTATGGAGCAATGTCTTACCGACTAGGTGTGATTTTTACTCTCACTTATATTGTGCCAGCAGGGCCTCATGGAAGGACGCAATAGCTTGAGGGGGAGTGTTGGAAGATGAAGGCATATCGAAAGACGCGTCTTTTTATACAAAAACATCATTTGCAATAAACTGGGAGTTCATGTTGTTCTCTCACCCCCAACTTGAGAGAGAGTCTTGAAAGATAGGCCCACGCCCACACGACTAAGGAAGGCCCAAAAGCATTATAAGATGGGTCACACGACCAAGGAAGGCTCACAAGATGGGCCCATGCACATAAGAAGTAGGACCCACCAAGATTACCACGAGTTAGCATCTTTATCACATAAGTTGGAAGATCAAGAAGGACTCACAAAGACATCTTTATCTTATGGTCACGTCCTAGAAGAGTTCTAATTTGAGTTATGTTTGTCTTTTATCTATATTGAGTTATTTCATTATGCTACGACTTATCTTTAAGTGTTAAAATTTGGGTGTAATTGGGACAAAAGTAGTTTTATTGTAATTGGACTCTACTACCTTCTTCTATTAGAAATAGAGGTTCATGTGATTTGATTATATTAAGTTAATGAAGTCAATGATGTATTTCTTTTTTCCATAATTCAACATTATTATAATAGTAATAATGATTATTATTTTAAAATAACATTCCTAAATAATATTTAGAGGCTTAGATTATAAAAATACCTAAATCTAACCTAAAATAGTAATCACATAACATAAAAATGTTGCATGTTGAAATATCAAGTCTACTTGGCACGGGTTAGGTTTCTCAAAACCCGTACGACCTCGATCCCTGATCCCGAAACCCAAATCCGAGAAAACTCGAAATGTCAAATCCTATCCCTACCCGATCACCATCCAAGATCCAAAATCACCCTGATAAAATATTATTTACTTAAGAGTTCTTTAAAGTGACATACAATCTACTTGATCAACTAAATGATATATTATTTCAAACCACGTTACCTGCTTTACGTTTCAGCTTATTTAAGGCCTCTAATGTGAGATTGCATGTTTTAGTTTGGTCCACAAATGTTTTGTACCACACCAATCACCTAGCTTGAGGTCAATGAAATCAAGCTCCTTCACCTAGGCCATGTTGTTCATGATATCCCATCACCTCGCAGGTCATCATAGATTATGATTAGTCTCTACAATGTCACGTCTTCTTCCCTCTTTTACCTTCGTTTACTGAAAAAAAACACATTCGTTCAAATAGATGAACCAATCTGTCCTTCTCCCTCTTCATTTTTTCTAATCCATTGGTTCCTTCTCATGTTTACCCTTTGACTAGGTGTGGCATCGAGCTGAGCCGAGCCGAGCCCGAACCTGCCTATGTTCGAGCCGAGCTTGATTTCAATATTTCGAACCGAGCTTTGAGCTGAACCTCGTCTCGAGCCTAAAATTGTTATCGAGCTCGAGCCCCAAATTTTTAGCTTCGAGTTGAGCTCGAGCTTCAACATACATTTAAAACTTTTCAAAAAAAAATATAAAATAAATTGTTTATAAAATTATGTATACATTTTACATAAAATTGGGCATGACCTCTACATAAAATTGGGCATAACCTATATATATATATATATATATATATATATATAATACATGTATAAGATTGGGCATGACCTCTACTTAAAATTGAGCATAATCTATGTATATAATACCTATAAAATGCGGCATGATTTCTACTTAAAATTGGGCATAATCTATATACATAATACCTGCATAAACACTCGATAAAATTGTCTATACATTCCATAAACACTCCATGAAATTGTTTATACACTCCACACACTACATAAAATAGTCTATACATTTTCTACCCCATCTTGGCAGGAAAATCTTACTTAGAAAATTATATGATTTTTTAATAAGAAATTTCAATTAGAAAAATGTTTACAAAAACATGAGATACTAACAGTTCATCGAAACTTATTTCTATAAAATATATTTTTAATTTTTTCAAGAGCTATGAGGAAGGAGAGTTTAAGGAATTTTTTTTTTTTTACTTTATGATCTCGCACGTGCGAAATTATTTTCGCGCGGGAGAGGGGGGAGATTATTTCTCCTCTAATTTCTCCCCTGAACTTACTGGTTATGGTTTTCCGCCGAAACGAAACAGAGGGAAGGGGGTTACGGCGCCGGGGATGACGGCGACTGAAACAGAGGCGATGGGTAGGATAGGAATAAATCAGAAGAAGAAATCGAACGGATGGCCACAGAGGCGGCCGGGGAGCAGCTGTCATAGCGATAGGCTCAATGACAACAACCAACGGGAGGGGCTCGGCGGTGACGAGGGGAGGAAAAATTTTCTCCCCCCTCGCTCTTGCTCCTGCTCCCGCTCCCGCTCCTGCTCCCCTGCTCCCGATCCCGATCTCGATTCTAACTCACTACGAGCCGACGAACCAAACCTGCCTTCGGTCAAGCTCAGCTCGTTAATTTAAATGAGCCGATTTTGGAGCTCGAGCTCGGCTTGAGCTCGAGAGATAACGAATCGAACCGAGCCGGCACAGAGCCGAACTCGAGCCGGCTCGGTTCGAAGCCACCCCTACCTTTGACCATTCATATACTTCTTATCAGTCATCTTTCGGTTGGAAAGAGCCAATCGAAGAGAAGAAATGGAGGAAGAACCCCTTCAGCTGCACGAGGCGACCACTTCTTAAAACCATCAAGCTCTCAGAAGGTTCCACTCACCTACTGTGGCGGAGGGGGACATTCACCCTATAAGAAATGCAGACATTTTGTGCATGAGTTCTGGGGTTGAATCTGAGAAACTCTGGCACCTCGCTGGCCCCACCATCTTCACTTCCATCTGTGAGTACTCCCTCGGTGCTATCATCCAGCTTCTAGCAAACCATGTCGGCACCATTGACCTCGCTACGATCTATGTCGAGAACCTCTGTCACCATTGGCTTAGGCTTCTCTTACGGCGTCATGGTGCAGAAGTGAAGCTTTGAAACGATATGATTTTCTAAATTGTATAATCCGTGCCCTTTAATCTGATTTTTGTCTTCTTTGCATTGATTAGTTGGGCGTGATGAAGAAAGGGGACAAATGCAATGTCCAAGATCTCAAATCACCCCGATTAAATTTTCTTCTCACTTTTCATTTCTTTTCTTTTCCCTCCAAATTCTTTGATTATTTGAGAGAATTTTTTAAATAAAAAAGAAAATGGCTTTCCATCTTGTTTTCTTTTCTCTCCATTATTATTTGCTGCCAAACAGAAAAAGAAATACTTTCTTTCTCCTTTCCTTTTATTTTATTTTCAAGGGGTTTGAAGTAGACCTAGAAGGAAGGAAATATACTCAAGTTGGTAAAATCTTGAGTAGATTTTGAAAAAAAATATGAAACTTGATGATGAGAATGAAAAATGTCATATTTTTATCCCTTAATGCTTATGCTTTTATAATTATTTGGTGCCTAAATATACTAATTATTCTTATATTTTGATTTTGGATGCAAATGGAAGCGTTAAGTGCAAAACGAAGGTAATTGGGCGATTCTGGACAGTTTTGACATTGCTTCATAATCTAGTCATAACTCTCTCATCCGAGCTCTTATTTAGATGATTCAAGATGCTATAGAATTCCAAGAAAACGTTCTACAACTTTTATGTTTTGAATTTTTTGAAACCGGGCATGAAGTCACGACACGTGCAATGTGACCCAGACCGAATGCTCGAAAAGAAAAACCCTAAACCGGGAGAAAGAAGGGGAATAAAAGGAGAAAAGGAGTTTGGTGCCCCTGAGTTCATTTTCTCTTCTCAAAATTTTCCTCTCTTTTCTCTAGTTTTTTTTCTTCAGATTTCTTCATGGCCTTGCATGGCTAAACTTTCAGACTTGGTAAAAGGAAACTGAAGCCTCGATATCAATACAACTATGAGATCTAATTTTTTTTCATCGTTCAATTTATGTTTTGAGTATCCGATGTTCTTCTGAAATTTTCTTTCATGATTGTCTTGTTTAATCCCTAGAAGGCCTACTAGTTTATTACTCGTTGCAATCTACTGCTAGGTTAGATGTCAAATTCGTAATTGTTTGATCTTGCTAACTTGTGAAGCAATTGAGATTTGATGATTTGTTGCGTCAGGAATTCTTAGATCTTGAGAAGAATCCTGGACTAAATTAAATGCAGCCGCTTGTGCTTGTGTTGTTTAGCTTCATCAATATCTCTAATTTTTAAGGCTACTGCTAGATTAAACCTTTAGTGTTTGTCTTGGGTTGTTTAGTTGTTAGGGTTTGGATTGCATGTTTTATAATTAACTACGAAAGGAGAGATAAGAAGATAGCTCCAATGGTGAATATTCAAGTGCAAATTGATATATGCATGCATCGATGATCAGTTGTGAAATTTCGATGGTGGATGTTGACTTAGACTAAGGTTTGTTCTTTTGATCGATTTTGATTATTTTAATTTGAATTATTTCTAAGTTGTTTTTTTTAAAGTGTTTTCGTTATACCCAACCCCCCCCCCCCCCCCCCCCCCCCCCTTAATCCTTATTCATGGAGCATAAAAGTAGACTAATAATTCTTCGTGGGTACGACGATCCTTACTCGCACTACTACATATATTTTTAGGAGTATATGTTTTATTTTTGGTTGTCTGCGACAACACACCAAATTTTGGCGTCGTTGCTGGGGAGTGATTCTAGTTGATTTTTGTTCTTCTTGTGATCATTATTTCATTCTAGAAATTTATGAAAAAAAATCGTTAGTTTTCCTTGTCATGGTTTTGGCAGAATTCTGACTCTAAAGCCAAATTCCACTGTTTTCTAGGATTTTTAGAATTTTTATTTGTTTTCTAGGATTTTTAGAATTTTATTTGTTTTCGTTATTCTAGATTTTTTTGATTTATTTTTCATGTTTTATTAGAGTTCCTTGATTGTTTATGACTGTATCTCGATCTTCTAATCAAGGTGATTTGAAGTGCGATCCAAAAATAGAGAAAACTTTGCCCAAGTTAAGGAGAAAAGCTCAGAGGAATTCTGAAGAGAACGATCTAGCTCTTGATTCCCATTTGATAGCAAACCTGATTTAGAGGAGGAGATGGCTGGAAATTGAATTTTGAAAGAGCTTGCAACCCCTGATTTGAATCAACAATCCTTATGCATAACGTTCCCCACTTTAGATACATTTGAATTAAAATTTGGACTAATACATCTCTTGCCCACTTTTCATGGTCTTGCAGCTGAAGATCTTCACAAGCATCTAAAGGATTTTCACGTGGTATGAATGAGTATGAAACCCACGGGGGTGACTGAAGGGCAAATTAGATTACGAGCCTTTCCGTTTTTTTTGAAGGATTTGGCTAAGGATTGGCTCTATCATCTACCCTCTGGGAGTATTACCACATGGGGCGAGATAAAGAGATTATTTTTGGAGAAATATTTCCTAGCTTTAAGGGCGGCCAACATTCAGAAAGAAATTTGTGGTGCAAGGCAGCATAACAGAGAGTCCAACACGAATATTGGAAACGTTTCAAGAAATTATGTGCAAGCTATCCCCATCATCAGATTAGTGAGCAACTTCTTATCCAGTATTTCTATGAGGGCCTTCTACCCACTGATAGGAGCATGATTGATGCTGCTAGTGGAGGAGCTTTGGTGGATAAAACTCCAGGGCCGCAAGAAACTTGATTACAAATATGGTGGCCAATTCTCAACAATCTGGCACTAGGCTTGACCTTCCACCTAAGAATGTTAATGAGGTAAATATTTCCTCCCTTGAAAAACAAATTGCGAGTCTAACTTCTCTTGTTCGTCAAATAGTTGTAGGTACTACGCAAACAACGAAGGCTTGTGGGATTTGTTTAGTAGTAGGGCATCCAATGGATATGTGTCCAACTCTATAAGAGGACCCCACTGAGCAAGTGAATGTGGGGGGTGGTTTTCCTGGACAACCGCAAAGGAAGTATGATCCCTATTCGAACACGTATAACATGGGATGGAGGGATCATCCAAACCTTGGCTATGGGAATCCACAAGTTAATCAGCCCACGACTCAAAATCACCCAAGTTACTAGTAATATAGGCAGCCATATCCCCCTGGACAACAACTGGGCCAAACTTCCAATTTTGGTATGTCTTTAGAAGATATTGTTAAATATCTTGCCACTAATAATTTGCAATTTCAACAGGAGATAAGGGCCAGTATTCAAAGTTTGGACAATCAAATGGGTCAGATGGCAACCACAATTAGTTGGGTAGAGGTACAAAGTTCGGGGAAATTACCCTCTCAAATGGTAATAAATCCAAGAGAAAATGCAAGTGCAATCTTTTTGAGAAGTGGTAAAGAGGTTGAGATTCTAGTAAAGGCAACCCCTGCATCGTCGGAGCAAGAAAAGGAGAAAAACATCGTTGCAGACAAGAATGTTCCCAATGAAGATGTGTTATGGTCCCTAGCTATGGATCTAGTAACTCGACGAGTCAAATAAGGATTCAGCACTGTTAGAGGGTTTCTTAACACGTTTTTTGTGAAAAGAAACTCTCTTTTACTTCCCTCACATGTTATAATTGAAAAGGAGTTTCCTTTTCTCAATTATAGATGCACCAAATCAATCAAGAGACTGTTTAAGGTTCCAATTATGAAACCCCACTTTATACCTCACGTCAATGAGTAGGGTTTCTAAATTCATGCAACTACCAATGTTGTATGTAAAGAAGACAGTCTATAGCTCTTCTAAACTCAGAAAATATAGATAAAAATACCTCTTGAAGACCTCCTTCAATCAGAAACTCAAAAACCTCTTTCTTGATACTAAGGCTCACGCAAAACCTCCTTCCTTCACTGCTGGTTCGTGGAAGAGATGGATAACTATTGCAGCTTGGAAGAGAAGGATGATTCCTCATCCTTTTCCTTCCATGATCTCCTCAAAGACTCCCCAATGGATGCAGCAAACCACCAAGGATAGTTCACGCCAAGAACCCTAGGATAGGGAACCTAGCAAGAACCTAATTAGTCTATTTTACTCTAAATCCGAACTTACTTTATTTCTCATTCCTTACCCTTGAAATATGGTCATTCACGCCAAGATAGGTTAGGGTTAGGGTTATAAATCCCAACTATACCACTACCTTCAAGTCTTATTACATAATCAATCAAATTCGAAATTAAAAGCAACATAAGTAATAAAATTAAAAGTAGGTGACTTGGTGAGTCATTGTCTCCTCCTCTGAGTGACTCGGTGTGCTATTGAGTCCATAACATCTGCCTCCCCTTGGAGAAAGAGCTTGTCCTCAAGCTCGTAAGGTGGATAGACCTATTTGAAGGTCTCTAACCGCTCCCATGTCGTTGCCTTGGGGTCTGTAGCGGTCCACTGCATGAGGATGTCCCACTGGTCATTCGTCACACGTGCCCGTATCACCGTGTAGGGTGTCAGAATAACGTGGCCATTGTCGACTGGAGGAAGGAATGGTAGAGAAGAAGGGACTGACCCCTTGTCGGTACTGTCGGAGACATAGCCACACATAGTTCCCAACCGCATATGAGACATCCTGGTGGCCCTTGTTGTAAGTCGTAGTCATCCGGTTCTGAGCCTTTTGTAGTCGGCCTGTAAACATCTTCAACACCTGATCTCGATCCATGAGTGCTTCATCAATGGCATCCACGCGGGTGGTGCCTTTGGTATAAGAGAGAAGCCTCGGGGGGTCCCTCCCATAAAGAACCCGGAAAGGAGAGGACTGCAAGGCCGAGTGGAAAGAAGTGTTATAACAGTATTCTGCCCAGGGTAGCCATTAAACCCATTGTTTCGGTCGATCTCCCACTAAGCACTGGAGATACATCTCGATGGTCCGATTAACCACCTCGGTTTGGCCATCCGTCTGAGGGTGATATACAGAGGAAAATTTCAATTGTGTTCCACTCAGTCGAAACAGTTCCCTCCAGAAAGTACTTGTGAAAACCGTGTCCCGGTCACTCACAATAGATTCAGGAATGCCATGTAAATGTACAATATGCTCCAAGAAGGTCTGTGCCACACAAGCTGCCGTGTAGGGGTGAAGCCATAAGGATAAAATGACCATACTTGGAGAAGTGATCAACCACCACAAACGAAATAGACTTCCCTCCACGGAGTCCAACAAAATATCTACCCATGCCTGAGTAGGGAGAGTGAGAGGCTGGAGAAGACTTGAAGGACTCAAATGATCTGATTTGTTCCTTTGACATACCTGATAGTCGAAGACATATGTAGTAATGGAGGACTTCATAGCCGGCCAATGGAAATCCGGCCGAATATGCCACAACGTCTTCTGTAACCCCTCATGGGTAGAATCATGATAAGCCGAGAGAATGGCTGGAAGCAACTCGGACGTGGTCAGAAGGTAATTATAGCAAATTAGTGAATCCTGAACATACCACTTAGAATCCATCTCCCCATTGGAAATTTTGCGGTGCAGCTCCTGTAGTGCTGGAAGTGTGGCATGTGCATCACAGACCATGTTTAGAATGAGAAAACGTGGCTGACTGATGGCATAGATGAGCTGCTGATGTTCAAAACATCTGGACAAGGCATCCACTGCCTTGTTTAATTTGCCCGTATGATACTTCACTAAGAAATCAAAGCCCATCAACTTACTAATCCAATGTTGTTGTGGTGACATCGTGAGACGCTGCTCAAGTAAGAACTTGAGACTATAATGATCGGTACGGATGAGAAAAGTACGTCCCCATAAATATGGCCGCCAATGTTGGACCACCTTGGCCAACCCGATCGGCTCGCGTTCATATGTAGCCAATTTCTGATAACGAGAGGCCAACTGTTAACTGAAATAAGCAATGGGGTGGGAGTTCTGATGCAACACGGCCCCAATGCCCCCACCAGAAGCATCGCATTCTATCACAAAAATTTGGAAGCTATAACACCGGTGTAGATGCAAGAGCATTCTTGAGTGCGTCAAAGGCCATGGAAGCCTCCTCGTTCCACTGAAAGGAATTCTTTTTAAGGTGGTTTGTCAAAGGTGCTGCCAACGGACCAAAAATCCGAATAAATTTCCAGTAATAGCCTACCAAACCCAAGAATCCGCGTAATGCTGAGCAAGACTGAGGCTGTGGCCACTCACTAATGGCCTAAATATTCTCGGGATCAACAATGACCCCCTCATGGGAAATAATGTGGCCCAGGTAAGCAACATGAGATGCCCCAAAGGAGCATTTGGACTTCTTCAAATATAATTGGCGTGCTCGCAATAAATCAAATACAATTCTCAAATGTGCTAAGTGGTCATCTCGAGATTTGCTATATATGAGTATATCATAAATAAAAAACAAGTACGAATTTCCGAAGGTAAGAGCTAAATACCTCATTCATCAACGCCTGAAAAGTAGAAGGAGCATTTGATAGCCCAAAAGGCATAACCACAAATTCAAAGTGGCCATGATGTGTTCGGAATGCCGTCTTTTCAATATCTGCTGGATGCATGCGAATCTGATGATACCCAGACCGTAAGTCTAATTTTGTGAAGACCCACGATCCATGTAGCTCATCGAGGAGCTCCTCCACTACCGGAATGGGAAATTTGTCTTTCACTGTCAGCGCATTCAACTCACGATAATCAACACAAAAGCGCCAAGTCCCATCATGTTTCTTCACGAGCAGAACTGGTGAAGAGAAGGGGGACCTACTGCTGCGAATAAGGCCCTATTGTAGCATAGCCTGACACTGTCTTTCAATCTCATCTTTCTGGAGGTGAGGATACCGATACGGATGAACAACTACCACATCTGACCCTGGTTTCAAACATATCCAGTGATCACACTGTCTGAGCGGGGTGGGGGAGCCCTGTGGGCTCACAGAAAAGGTCAGAGAACTCATCAATAAGACCATCAATACTGCTTGCTGAATTATCCGTAGCAGTCAGAGAATGAATGTGCTGCTGTGTTTCTGTCTGACTTCCTTGTAGGAGCACTTGGCTACCACGTAGGACAAAACTCATTGTCAATGCAAAAAAGTCCCACAAAATGGGTCCCAATATTTTTAACCATTTGATTCCCAACACCATATCAAAACCAGCCAGAGGAATAAAAAAAACTCAGCATGAAACAAAGTAGTGCCAATAGTAAAATTTACCGCCTTGCTGATTCCGTAGCTAGGAATCTTCTCCCCATTGGCCACTAAGACTGTGGCTGTCGGATGGGGAAGAATCTGTAATTGTAGGTGCTGGGCCGCCGTCAAACTAAGAAAATTGTGGGTGCTCCCCGAGTCCACTAGGCCCACGAGTTCCCGATCGAAGATCTGAGCTCTGACTTGCATGGTTTTGGGCGACTTTTGCCCAGTAATTGCATGCAAAGAAATTTCTGGTGGTGCTTCCTCTATCATATCCTCTGTCACCTCAAGTTCATCATCTTCAACCGTATCAATTAAAAATAATCTTTTGCACGGATGACCAACCCGATATGGTTCATCACAGTTGTAACACAGATTTTTGGACCGCCTCTCCATCATCTTAGCACTTGTCAAATTTTTTTATGTACTGAGGTGGATGACTATTCGATTTAGTATCCCCTAGTAAAGTGGTGCTCAGAGTGTGTCTGGGAGGAGGGGTTGTGGTCTGAACCTCCTGAGGATAATTGCTTCTGCTCTTCCAGGTGGAGGAAGTGCTCCTCTCCCTTGACCATGTGGGTCGTCTGTGCAAGGCCTTCTGCCGCAGTTCTAAAGCATGGGCTACATTCATTATGCGTGATAATGTAATCGGTGCATAGAGCTCCACCTCAAGCTTTAACGCCTCCATCAGGCCTGCTGTAAATAACGCCACTTGTCGGTCCACTCGTACCATACCGTTTGCTCGTGCTAAATTTTCCTGGAACAGTTTCCGATATTGCTCCATGGAACCAGTTTGTCATAACAGAACCAAATCACCCAAGGGATTGCTGTACGCCGGAGGACCAAAACGAAGAGAGCATAAATTCTTAAATTCTTCCCACTCCACAACTGGTCTATCCGCCTCAACTTGCTGATACCAAAGTTGTGCTTCTCCCAGTAAGTGGAAAACAGCCATCCCCACTTTATCATACGCTAGTACTCGTTGATGGGCAAAACATTTTTAGCAGTGATATAGCCATACCAAAGGGTCTTCTGACCCATTATAAGTGGGAAATTCGAGTTTAGTGTACCTAGGTACTATGCTTTCTTCCTGTGGAAGAGTCCCCCGGGGATGAAGGGTCCTTGCTGGTCAGGTACAATGCCTCCTCCTTGGTTGAAGGGTCCCCCCGGGATGAAGGGTCCTTCATGGCCAGAGAAACTCGTGCGCCTCGTAAACTCTTCTCCCCCTATGTTAAATGAATGGTCCCCTCCTCTTTGCTCTGGAGTTGTGTTCCTTCCAGTAGTTAGACCAGTCTCCATGTTGTCCATTCTTCCATTCAAGGTCTCCATACCGACATCAACCTTAGAGAACCTCTCCTTCAATTCAGAAAATATTTTCTCGTTATCTGCATTGCCTTCGAAGATAGCTTCAAGCATTTGATGGTTGCTGATATCTGTTGGGTTACCCTGCTCTGATACCAAGTTGTTATGGTCCCTAGCCATGGATCTAGTAACTCGGCGAGTCAAATAAGGATCCAGCACTGTTAGAGGGTTTCTTAACACGTTTTTGTGAAAAGAAACTCTCTTTTGCTTCCCTCACACGTTATAATTGAAAAGAAGTTTCCTTTTCTCAATTATAGATGCACCAAATCAATCAAGAGACTGTTTAAGGATCCAATTATGAAACCCTACTTTATACCTCACGTCAATGAGTAGGGTTTCTGAATTCATGCAACTACCAATGTTGTATGTAAAGAAGACAGTCTATAGCTCTTCTAAACTCAGAAAAGATAAATAAAAATACCTCTTGAAGACCTCCTTCAATCAGCAACTCGAAAACCTCTTTCTTTATGCTAAGGCTCACGCAAAACCTCCTTCTCTCACTGTTGGTTCGTGGAAGAGATGGATAACTATTGTAGCTTGGAAGAGAAGGATGATTCCTCTTCCTTTTCCTTCCACGATCTCCTCAAAGACTCCCCAATGGATGCAACAAACCACCAAGGATAGTTCACGCCAAGAACCCTATGATAGGGAACCTAGCAAGAACCTAATTACTCTATTTTACTCTAAATCCGAACTTACTTTATTTCTCATTCCTTACCCTTTAAATAGGGTCATTCATGCCAAGATAGGTTAGGGTTAGGGTTATAAACCCCAACTATACCCCTACCTTCAAGTCTTATTACACAATCAATCAAATTCGAAATTAAAAGCAACATAAGTAATAAAAGTAGAAGTAGGTGACTTGGTGAGTCATTGTCTCCTCCTCTGAGTGACTCGGTGTGCTATCGAGTCCATAACATGACAAATTTTAAGCACCTAGCCAATACTATCCAAAAGACCGGCCTGTTAGGAGCGGAAGACATAGGTACTTAACCGAGGACCATAACAATACACCCACCTTCACAAACCGATGACCACGACGGATTTTACCCACATAACGACGAAGGGATACCTGTGTCCGGGCGACATGATCGTCCACAGCCGATGGGAATCGAACTCGCGACGTAGCACCTGTTCTGATACCAAATGTTAAGCACCTAGCCAATACTATCCAAAAGACTGGCCTGTTAGGAGCAGAAGACATATGTACTTATCTCAGGACCATAACAAGATGGCATACCTAAGAGTAAGTTTCCACTTTTTTCTAATTATAAACCAGTTCCTCCTTTTCCTTGGGCTTTGGCAGATTCTAGAAAATATGAGCAAAATAAATATTTATATGAGACTTTTCGTAGATGTGAGGTATATATTTCATTTTTAGATGCTATTAAACAAGTGTCTCATTATGCTAAATTCCTGAAAGAACTGTGCACAATAAAGAGAAAACAGAAACTTAAAGGATATGAGAAGGTGATAGTAGGGGAGAATGTTTTTATAGTTCTTCAAAGAAAATTTCCTGCAAAGTGCAAAGATCCATGCATGTTTACTATCTCTTGTACATTAGGTAACACCAGATTCTAGAAGGCCATGATAGATTTTGGAGTTTCGATTAATGTCATGCCATATTCTATATATGCTTCTTTGAAACTTGGACCTTTGAATAAAACTGGTGCTGTGGTTCAATTGGCTGATAGATCTAATGTCTATCCTAAGGGTGTAGTTGAGGATGTTCTTGTGCAAGTTAATGATTTGATTTTCCCTGTTGATTTCTATGTGCTTGATATGGAAAATGGTGACCAAAATGCTCCTATTTTGTTAGGAAGACCATTCTTAAAGGTATCTAAGACTAAGATAGATGTTCGTAGTGGCACACTTACCATGGAATTTGATGGTGAAATTGTTAAGTTTAAAATTTATGATGCCATGAAATATCTTGGTGATGATAATCCTATTTATTCTATTGATGTGATTGATTCTTTCGCATAGGAAGTTTTTGAACTTGATGGAAAAGATGAATTGGAAGTTGCCATTAGTAAGCATCTTGAGAAAGAAAATGAGGAGTTAGCCTTGAGTTCCGATTTACAGGAAACTGAAACAGCGTTGAATGATATTCCACAGTTACAACAGTTAGGTAACATTCTTTATATTGCGTTACCAGTTTCTAATGTGAGGCCTTTACCCTTTGTTTTGTAGGCTCCCACTCCAGATTTGAAGCCTCTCCACAGTCACCTCAAGTACGTGTTCCTTGGAGATGGAGGAACGTTACCAGTGATCATCTTCAGTAAACTTAGTGCACCGCAAGAAGAAAAGCATGTGCAAGATGAACTTCATTTGCAGGAAACGTTCCCTGATGAACAATTGCTCGCCGCGAGTGTGACATTACCTTGGTATGCAAATATTGTAAATTATTTGGTTATTAATATGTTGCCTCCTAGTTTGTCTAGGGCTCAAAGAGATAAGATCAAGAGTGATGCCAAATACTATGTGTGGGATGACCCATAATTATGGAAACATTGAGTCGAGCTAATGACAATAAACAAAGGCGCTGCTTGGGAGGCAACCCAAGGGGAGTTCATTCCTTTTTCTCTTTATTTTCGCATTTATATTTTGGTTATTTTTGCCTTCTCATTACATTTCACCTTACATTGGGAAAAATGTAAGTTCTAAGTGTGGGGAGGTGATTTAGGTTGTGTTTCAATTCAGTTTAAAGATAAAAATAAAAAAATAATTATGAAAAAAAATTCCTTGTTTTTGTGGTTTTTAATGATTTTTGGTTGTGTATGGCATGAGAAAGATTAAATTAGGCTCTTGAAAGATTTATAACATGATTGAATAAGTAATCTTCCAACTGAGAATGAATTAGTCTAGTTATTTTCTTTGGGGATGGTAGTGACTAAATTTGGTAGACAAAAGCCGGTGAGATTTTGTGCCTTTAGACTGACACATCCATATCAGTCTCACTATTTTCTTTCATGAGAGATAATCTTCCATGGATTTGTTTCTCTAGAACTTGCCTTGATTCTCTTTGAGATCACATTGACACATGCCTACATGAACATGATTAAGGCCCTCTTTGTTATAAGCTACATAAGCCAAATAGCTGACCTTGTAATTAATTTTTTTCCTTTTGTTGAACTCCTTTGAGCTTTATTGTTTTTTTATGAACCCACATTGCAAGCTTTAAACCTGAAAAAAAAAAACCTTTACCCAAGCGATAGAGCTAGGGGAGCATTGTTCATCATTATGGTTTGTGTGGGTGTGCAAGAAATAAGTGTGGGGGTGTCTGGATTTGTGGTATGGCAATGACTGGTGAAATCGAACATGTTTTCATCCTCAATTCATGAGTTCCATAGTTAGTGTAAAAAAAAAAAGGTGAAGAGAAAAAGAAAAGAATAAAAGAAGTGATGGAGGGAATGACTTTTAAAGTTACAAACAGTCAGTGTTCATAATTCCTCCTAAAATTCCAAGAAAGGGGTCTATTTATATGAGATAGATACAAATTGAAGAAGTTTTTGAGTGGAGTGATTGGTTTTACATGTCTAATATATTTTTTCTCCACTAGTTTTGATGGTTTTTGAGCTACATTCCCAAATATTTCCCACCTTGATCCTAAACCCCTTTACAACACGTGAAAGTCCTTATGATTTGTGTTATGCATGTGATCTGAGTGGTGAAGAATGAGAAGATATTCAAGCCCATGGTAGATCATTTTCATTGGAATGAATTTGAGAGAAACACATACCCTTCAAACACATGAGAGTCGAGTGTTTATTTATGCGAGGGTCTACTTATTTAGTTTACTCCATCTTTGAATAAAAATGATTACTAAATAATTGTAAGTTGTTTAAGAATGTTTGTTCATGATATGTTATGAGTTTGGAAGAGCTTGGTTGTTCTTTGTTGATGGCATTACAACCTTGGTGTTTTTGGGAAAGTGAATTTGAGTTTTGCCCGAGGACGAGCAAAAGCTAAGTGTGGGGGAATTTGATGGGAATGCAAAATATCATATTTTTATCCCTTAATGCTTAGGATTTTATAATTATTTGGTGCCTAAATATACTCATTATTCTTATATTTTGATTTAGGATGCAAATGGAAGTGTTAAGTGCAAAACGAAGTTAATTGGGCGATTCTGGATAGTTTCGATATTGCTTCGTAATATGGGCTTAACTCTCTCTTCCGATCTCTGATGGAGATTATTCAAGATGCTATGGAATTTAAAGAAAACTTTATACAACTTTTATGTTTTGAATTTTTTGAAATACGAGCTTCATCCAGGTTGAAACAGGGCTTGAAGTGGTAACGCGTGCACTGCGACCAAGATCAGATGCACGAAAAGAAAAACCCTAAACCGAGAGAAAGAAGGGGAATAAAAGGAGAAAAGGAGTTCAGCGCCCCTAACCTCATTTTATCTTCTCCAGATTTTCCTCTCTTTCCTCTAGTTTTTTTCTTCAGATTTCTTCATGGCCCTGCGTGGCTAAACTTTCAGACTTGGTCAAAGGAAACTAAAGCCTCGATATCAATATAACTGTGAGATCTGATTTATTTTCATCGTTCAATTTATGTTTTGAGTATCCGATGTTCTTCTGAAATTTTATTTTATGATTGTCTCGTTTTATCTCTAGGAGGCCTACTAGTTTATTATTCGCTACAATCTACTGCTAGGTTAGATGTCAAAACCATAATTGTTTGATCTCTCTAACCTGTGAAGCAATCGAGATTTTATAATTTGTTGTGTCAGGAATTATTAGATTTTGATAAGAACACTGGACTAAATTAAATGCAGCCGCTTGTGCTTGTGTTGTTTAGCTTCATCTATCTCTCTAATTCTTAAGGCTGTTGCTAGATTATACCTTTAGTGTTTGTCTTGGGTTGTTTAGTAGTTAGGGTTAATTGGATCACTTGTTTTCTAATTAACTACGAAAGGAGAGATAAGAAGATAGTTCCAATAGTGAATATTCATATGCATCGATGATCAGTTGTGAAATTCCGATGGTGGATGTTGACTTAGACTAAGGTTTGTTCTTCAAATTGAATTCGATTCTTTTAATTTGAATTGTTTCTAAATTTTTTTTTAAAGTGTTGTTCGTTATACTCAAACCCCTATTTATAGTAAAGGAAAGTAGTAGCGTCCAAGTATAATGAAACTACCATTCTCCTAATTTCATCAAAACTATAACTCTTAAACATAAGTTTATCATAATAAAATAACTCAACATAATTAGAAGACTAACATAACTCAAACTAAAACTCTTCTATGAGGATGTGATCATATGATAAAGATGTCAGCTTGTGGTTATCATTGTGGGTCCCACTTGATCTTCCGACTCATGTGATAAGGATACCAGCTCGTGGTTATCTTTGTGGGTCCCACTTGATCTTCAAATCTTCCAACTCATTCTAGGTCATGCTTTACATCTTCCAACTCATGCCAGCTCATGTGATGACTCATCGTTTCATCTCATGTTCTCATGGTGGGTCCCACCAGCTCGTGCAACCATGGTGGATCCCACATTATAACACTCCCCCTTAAGTTGGGGGTGAGTAAACATTGTAAACGTCCAGCTTGCTGCAGATGGTGGACAAGATCTTATGAGTGATTGGTTTGGTGAGAATATCTGCAACTTGGCTTTGTGAAGATATATGTTTGAGAGATAATATGTCGGTTTGGAATTTTTCTCGTATGAAATGGCGGTCTACTTCAATGTACTTTGTTCTCTTATGGAAGAATGGATTTGATTTGATATGTATTTCTACCTGATTATCACAATATAGATCTATAAGAGCTTCTTTATAGAATCCCAGTTTTGTGAGAAGGGATCTGATCCACAGAAGCTCACTCACTATGTGTGCCATGGCTCTGTATTCTGCTTCTACACTCGACCTTGCAACTACATTTTGCTTCTTGTTTCTCCATGTAACCAAGTTCCCTCCAACCATTTTACAGTATCCGAAGTAGACTTTTTGTCATCCGGGGATCCAGGCCAATCTACATATGAGAATCCTTCTATGTTGAAGTGACCATGGTTCTTATAGAGAAGTCTTCTTCTTGGAGCTCCTTTCAAATATCGCAACATCCTTTCTAGTGCTTGCTAGTGACTGAGTAGTGGCTTGTGCATGTATTGACTCACCTCACTTACTGCATATGATATATCCGGCCTTGTTACATAAAGATAAATGAGTTTTCCCACAAGTCTTTGATATTTTCCAATATCCACATCTTCTCCAGTACCTACAAATAATTTTGTATTTAAATCCATAGGGGTTTCTACTTGTCTACACCCATCATTCCTGTCTCCTCTAGTCAATCAAGGACATACTTCCTTTGAGATAGTACAATCCCATCTCTTGACTGTAGTACTTCAATACCCAAAAAGTATTTAAGTAGTCGAAGATCTTTTGTCTTGAATTCTGCACATATATTTTCCTTGGTTTCCTAAATGCCCTCGAGGTCACTACCGATAAAGACAATATCATCAACATATACTGCCAAAATCACCTTGCCCTTAGGTGTGTCTTTAATAAATACAAAGTGATCTACATAACATCTGTGAAATCCTGCCCATATGAGTGCTTGGCTAAATTTATCAAACCATGCACGCGGAGACTGCTTCAGACCATAAAGAGATTTCTTCAATTGACATACTGACTCTCCCTCAACCACAAATCTAGGTGGTTGTTGCATATAAATTTCTTCCTTGATATCCCCATTAAGAAAAACACTTTTCACATCAAGTGGATATACCTGCCAGGAAGAATTAGCAGCCAGAGATAATAAAATACGTACCGAGTTCATTTTGGCCACCGGAGAGAATGTTTCCTCATAATCAATTCCATAACATTGTGTATAGCCTTTATCAACTAGGCGAGCCTTAAGGCGAGCAACGGACCCATCCGGATTGTGTTTCACAGTAAAAACCCACTTATGACCGACATGTTTCTTACCATTGGTCCTGAAAACTTTGTTGATTGATCATTCCCAAGGGATGAAAGATCACTCAAAATTCCCTTTGGTTGTAAAATGCAAGTATGGTTGATCAATGAACTTCCTATGATCAATCGTGATTTATGTCCCTGATTGGCAAGGTTCTGTCTGATCAATTAATCATGTGGGATGATCGATTATTACTTGTGAAATTCACTTGTCTGGACAATATTGATCAATTAATTCATATGGATGATTGATCATGCTTTATAGCATGATATGACCGAGTTTTTGATAATTGATCAATTGACTATGGTTGATCGATCATGTTTTATGTCTTGGCTTGCAATCATTGGCAAAGGCTAATAGATCATTCCCGTGTCAGTTCATGTAAGTTCACTTTAAATGCATGAGAATGATTTTGTCTAATTGCTCTAAAATGTTCTAATGGATGTTTATGATGTTCTAAAATATGTTTATATGCAATGTACAACCTAAAGCTCCATATTCATTATTGTACTTAAAGAATGGAGTTAGGAATTCTCCCTTGTTGACAGTTGGTTAACTTCCGCATTGTTTTTTATGATAATAAACTTAATTGACCTAATAACTTTCAAATATAGTATTTTTGATACTTATCTTCAAGAGCATCTTAATGTCTAAAGCTTCAATGCTAAAATGAAGAGCTAATGCATAATTGAAGAACATCTCTTGAAGAAGCACCCACAAGGAAGAAGACAACGAGAAAACTCGAGTTCAACCATCAAAGACATGCATTTAAACCCAATCAATATTTGTAAGAGAGTCTTCTAACTCCTATTCTTTAAGTACTTGTTATAATAGAGCTTTAGGATATAATTTGCATATAGACATGTTTAGAGCCATCATACATATCACTTAGAAACACGTGAAAGTGATTAGAGAGAAATTTCCATACTTTATAAATATATATATATATATATATATATTTATCTAGCATTGGAATGATTGATCACCCTTCCTAGACATGTATTAGTTGTATACGAGCACCCTTCCCAACATTACTAATTTCAAAACCTTTGGATGCAAAGTATTCATATTGAAAGAATCAAAGGAAAAATTAGGAAATTTGACTCTAGAGCTGATATAGGAATTTTCTTGGGTTATTCTACTCATGAAAAAGCTTATAGAGTTTATAACAAGATATCTATGGGAGTAGAGGAGTCGGTTCATGTAGAGTTTGACAAATCCGATTCACAAAATCGAACTCCAATTCCAAATTCTGATGACGAAGAGGGAGATCCTCTTCAATTCATCCTAAACCTCAAGACCAAAATCGTGAAGAGAACCCAATTGATCCGAATAACCAAGAAGAGCCACTCTAGAACAAATAATTGGTGACCCTCAAGGAAAAATTGCAACTAGAAGAGCAATTCATGAAACTATGGCAAATAGTGCCTTTGTTTCTCAAATAGAGCCCAAATGCATTGTCAAGACTGAAAACGATGACTTTTTTATTATGGCAATGCAAGAAGAATTGATTTAATTTGAAAGAAACAAAGTTTGAACTCTAGTACCTAGACCCATAAATCAACAAGTCATTGGAACAAAATTGGTCTTTAGGAACAAAGTGAATGAAGAAAATCAAGTAGTGAGAAACAAAGCTAGGTTAGTTTCCAAATGATATAACCAAGAAGAATGTATAGATTTTAAAGAAACCTATGCACCCATCTCAAGACTAGAGCCATTTGAAACCTCCTAGCCTATGTTTGTTACATAAAATTTAAATTGTACCAAATGGATGTAAAAAGTGCATTATTAAATATGTATATACCAGAAGTGGTAAATGTTGAACAATCCGAAAGATTTGAAGATGTGAGGAAGATTGACCATGTATAAACATTACATAAAACATTATATGGGTTAGAGCAAGCTCGAAGAGCTTGGTATGAAAGATTAAGCAAATTCTTAGAAAATAATAACTATAAGAGAGAAAGCGTAGATAAGACTCATGTTGAATTTAGGATCCCATGAATAATACCTCAAGTAAGGGGAGAGAGAAAGATAAAAAAGGGAAAAAGAGAAAGGCTCTAGGGTAGAGAGAGAAGAGAAGGAAAATAGAGGAGAATAGAGAGAGAGCACTTCACACGAGAGAGGAGAAAAAAAAAGAGGCTTGCTTGATATTTTTGAGTTACAATCACCCCTATTTATAGTTGAGGAGGTGATAGAGTCCATTTAAAACTAACCTTAGGACTCTTAATTACATTCCGACTAGAACTCTCTAAGATAAGCCTATTATGATAAGATTACATTATCTATTTAAAAGATTAATTTAAGTCAACTAAAAACATCTTATTTAAACACGTGAAACATGATAGAGATCTAGCTCGTGGTCTTATCTTGTGGGTCCCACATGATCTTCCAACTCATGTTGATAGAGGTACCAGCTCATGGTATCTTTGTGGGTCTTGCTTGATCTTCTAATCTTCTATTCTATTTCAGCACATGTTCCTTATCTCTTTGCTCGAGCCACTTTGTATGAGGGCTCTTGTTGACACCTCTCGAGCTCATGGTGGGTCCCACCAATTTGTGTAGCCATAGTGGGTCCCACATTGTAACACTCCCTCTCAAGCTGGGGGTGAGAAAACATTATAGATGCCCAACTTGCTGTAGATGTTGGACAAAATTTTGTGAGTAACTGGTTTGGTGAGAATGTCTGCAACCTGGTTCCGTGAAGATACATGTTGGAGAGATAAGATGCTAGCAGTGAATTTTTCTCATATGAAGTGGCAATCTATTTCTATATACTTTGTTTCTCATGGAAGACTAGATTTGATGTGATGTAAATTGTAGCCTGATTATCGCAATATAGGTTCATAGGAGCTTCTTTGTAAGTGAGGAGATATTTGATCCATAGGAGTTCACTGATTGTGTGTGCCATGGCTATGCACTCTGCTTCTGCACTAGACTATGCAACTATATTTTGTTTCTTGCTCCTCCATGTAACCAAGTTTCCTTCAACCATCGTACAATATCCAGAAGTAGATTTTCTATCATTCGGGGATCCGACCCTACATCTGAGAATCCTTCGATGTTGAAGTGTCCATGATTTTTATAGAGGAGCCCGCTTCTTGGTGCTCCTTTCAGATATCGTAATATCCGTTCTAGTGCTTGGCAATGACTGAGTTGTGGTTTGTGCATATATTGACTTACCACACTGACTGCATATGAAATATCTTGCTTCGTTACGCAGAGATAAATAAGTCTTCCCACCAATCTTTGATATGTTTCGACATCTACTTATTCTCCAGTGCCTACACATAATTTTGTATTCGAGTCCATAGGAGTTTCTGCTGATCAACGTCCCAGCATTCCGGTCTCCTCCAGTAGGTCAAGGACATACTTCCTTTGAGATAATATAATTCCATATCTATATTATAGTACTTCAATACCCAAAATATGTTTGAGCAATCCGATATCCTTTGTCTTTAATTCAACACATATCCTTTCTTTTGTCTTCTGGATGCCCTCGGGATCACTGCCAGTTATAATAATATCATCAACATATACGGCTAGAATGACCTTGCCCTTCGGTGTGTCTTTAATAAAGATAGAGTGGTCTCTAGAGCATCTGTGAAATCTAGCCCGTATGAGTGGTTGGCTAAAATTTTCAAACCATGCACGAGGCGACTATTTGAGACCATAAAGAGATTTTTTTAGTCGACATACAGGCTCCCCCTAAAAAACATACTCATGTGGTTGCTGCATATAAAATTTCTCCTTTATATCCCCATTCAGAAAAGCTTTTTTGACATTAAGTTGATAGACCTGCTAGGAAGAGTTAGCAGCCAGAGATAATAAAAAACATACAGAGTTTAATTTAGCCACTGGAGAGAAGGTTTCTTCATAATCAATGCCATAACATTGTTTATAGCCTTTAGCAACAAGGCGAGCTTTCAACTGAGCCACGGACCCATCCGGATTGTGTTTCACCGAAAATACCCATTTGCAACCGACAGGTTTCTAATCTGAAGGAAGGAGGACTAGAGCACATGTTTGATTTTCATAAAGGGCCGGCATTTCTTCATCCATAGCCACCTTCCACCCTGGTTGTTTGAGAGCTTCTTGATAGGATTTTTGTACAAGTACGAAGAAAATTGACAATAGAAATTGGTAAAAAATAGGGGATAAACGATGATGAGACATAAAGTTTGTTATGGGATGAGAAGTGGAAGTCATGGTGCATGATCTAGGCTCTTTCCTAACTACAATAGGACAAGTATCCAATTCTGGGGCAAAAATAATCAGAGAAGATGGAGTTACCTCGGTAGGATCCAAAAGCTCAGTAGGTGTGGTGTTAGCCAGTGTTTCTGGGGGCTGAGTAGTTTCTGCAGCACGGGGCACAACTGGTCGAGGAGAACCTGGTACTGAAGATAAACCCGGAGAAGCATTATCAGAATAATATGGAGAGTCATAAAAAATGTGACATCCCTAGACACAAGTAAAAGCTAAAGAGAGGGATTATAGCAAACATAACCTTTTTGTGTGCGAGAGTATCCTAAGAAGATACACTTCACAGATTTGGGATCAAGTTTACTGTGTTTTGGGGAGGAAATATGGACAAAACATTGACAGCCGAAGACTCTCAAGGGTAGTGAAAAAGGATCATCATCAAGTAACAATAGAGAGTAGGGAGATTTTTTTACCAAGAACGGAAGAGGGTAAACGGTTTATAAGAAATCATGTAGTAAGAACTACATGCGGCGAATAAAACTATGGAACTTGCATGGCATATAGTAAATCGCGAGCTACCTCAAGAATATGACGATTCTTTCGTTCGGCTGCACCATTTTTTTGAGGAGTGTAGGCAGATGATGTCTGATGAATAATGCCATTTTCTTGACAAAATGAGTCAAGATCTTTGGATGTGTATTCTTTGGCATTATCCACCGAAGGACTTTAATTTTCTGCCCAAACTGAGTGAGTACCATTGCATGAAAAGATTTAAATATCAATGGTATTTCAGAACGCTTTTTAAATAAAAATAACTAAGTGGTACGAGTGAAGTCATCAATGAATGTAATAAAATATTTCACTTGAGAAATATTTGAGACACTCAAGGGTCCCCATACATCAGTATGAATTAACGAAAAAGGAGAGACACTTTTAATTTATGGACGAGGTGATTATGTAGACCACTGATGTTTACTCATTTGACTTGCTTCACAATGAAGGTCCGGCCACGCTTTAGTTAAAATATGATGAAGAGATTGGGCAGATGGATGTCCCATCCAGTTGTGCCATATCCTGGTTTTAGTGTCACAGGTATGCAGTATTTATTTGTGACACATCTAGGTAGTAGAGCCCTCCTTGTTCACGGACTCCACCAATTACCCACTTCGTTGTAAAATCCTGAAACACACATGAAGTGGGTGATAAAGTGATAGAGCAATTAAAATGTTTGGTGAGCTGACTAACCGATAAAAGATTCAAAGGGAAAGTAGGAGCGAAAAGGATAGCAGTGAGTGGAAGTGATGGTGTAAAAGAAGTGGATCCTTTCCCTTGAACTTTAGTTTGTGAACCGTCAACAATGGTAACAAATTTATGTGAAAGACATGGAGAAACTGAGTATAGTAGATGTCTGTTACCTGTAAGATGCTCAGAGGCTCCAGAGTCAATTAACAAGGATGAAGAGGAGGCAAAAAGCATACTAGAAGTAGTGGTGGCCGCGGTTGGTGAAGAAGTACTTGGGGAAGACCCCATCATGGTCTTCATTTTCTGGAATAGTTCACAGTATTCATCAGTAAAATTATTCTTTGCAGTTGTTGTGGTAGATTGCTCTAATTTTGTATCACTCTCTAAGTATTGGTTAGCCTTATTCTCATTAGCTTTATAACATCTTTCTCAAGAGTGTCCCAATCTACCACATATAGAGCATTCTTTCAGGTGAAAGCATGTGTCTCTAGTGTGGCCATATCCCTTACAATGGGTGCATTCCTTCCCATTTGTTTGGTAAAAACTAGTCTTTCCACCTCTTCCTCTTCCTCCTCTATAAAATCTGCCTCGGCCTCGGCCTTGGTCAGATGTTGTTCCCCATTGTCCAGAGTACATAGCGGATGGTATTTCAGTAGTAGAGGGAGAAGCATTTGGAATATGGAGAAGTGTAGCACATACATCATCAAAAGTGGGAACAACGGAAGAGCTAAGAAGGTGAGTCTTAGTAACTTCAAGATGCGGTTTAATGTTAGCAAGGCATATGGCAGTTATCAAGGCCTCTTTCTGTTTATCTTAGACAGAGATATTTGTAGAGGTTGGCTAGGCAAGTTTCTATTCTTGAAAAAAGCCTCGAAATAGGGCTAAATATTCATGTATATTGTCTCCTTGTTTGGTGGTAAGCATCTATTGTAAAATATCATATGGCCTTACATCAACTCAAAAGGCAAAGACCAAATAGGGGGTTGGACAATGGGTGCAGTGGACAAACATTTCTTCAGTGTCTCAAAAGCATGAATACAGGCATCATCAAAGGCAAAAGCAACATCTTGAGCAAGTAAATTCGTCAAAGGACGAGAAATTTTGCTAAAGTCTTTAATGAAACGCCTATAGAACCTAGCATGGCCAAGGAAAGAACGCACCCCCTTCACAAAAGTAGGTGGTGGAAGATTGGCAATTAGGTCAACCTTGGCTTTGTCCACTTCTACACCCCGCTTAGACACTACATATCCTAAAACAATTCCGTCTTTCACCATGAAGTGGCATTTCTCCCAATTCAAGACTAAATTGGACTTAATGGAACGGGACAATACGAGTGAAAGATTGTGTAGACATGTATCAAAACTAGAGCCAAACACAGAAAAGTCATCCATAAAGACCTCTAAAAATTCACCAATCATGTCAGAAAAGATACTCATCATGCATCGTTGGAAAGTGGTGGGCGCATTGCATAAACCAAAAGGCATGCGTCTGTAAGCATAGGTGCCAAACGGACACGTGAATGTGGTCTTTTCCTGGTCTTCTGGAGCAATGGGAATTTGATTGTAGCCGGAGTATCCATCTAAGAAGCAATAAAAATTGTGGCTGGCCAATCGTTCTAGTACCTGATCAATGAAAGGTAGTGGGAAGTGATCCTTCCTAGTGGCGGAATTAAGTTTTCTATAGTCAATGCAGACACGCCACTTGGTGGTAGTTCTTGTGGGAATCAATTCACCACTCTCATTTTTCATTATCGTTATCCCCCCTTTCTTAGGGACAACTTGAATTGGACTCACCCAGGTGCTATCAGAAATAGGGTAAATGATTCCTGTCACAAGCAACCTGATGACTTCTTCTCTCACAACCTCCAGCATATGGAGATTTAACCTACGTTGCATCTCACGTGAGGCTTTAGTCCCCTCCTCCAAATGAATATGATGCATGCATATGGAGGGGCTAATCCCTTTTAAGGCATCAAGAGTCCACCCCAATGCCTCTCTGTGTGCTTGTAAAACTTCAGTCAATTGTTCCTCCTGTTCAGTACTCAAATGAAAGGAAATAATGACTAGTAATGAGTTCATGGGCCCCAAGAATGCATACTCCAACGTGGGAGGAAGTGGCTTAAGATCTAGCTTGGAAGTTTCAAGAGGTTTGTCCAAGTCAAGAGGAAGATCATGTGGATGATCAGTTGTGATAACCTCATAAGCTTCCTCCAACAGAGGTACAGAATTGAGTAAAGAATTAACCTCTCGGAAATATGTTTCCTCATCAAAATAGTCCATGTCTAAAGATGTTATGCAAGACTCAAAAGATTCAAAAGTGGATTCGTCATCAAGCATAACAGTTTCTATCTTGAATGCAGGACTCAGATCATCAGACTCAAGTGGGTGGTGCACGACATTAAATACATTCAATGAGACCTTAAAATTTCCAAAAGACAACTCCAACTCACCACTTTTACAATGAATGATAGCATTAGATGTGGCTAAGAAGGGACGTCCTAGGATGACAGGAATTTGGTTGGTCACATTGACTACTGGTTCTGTATCAAGAACAATGAAATCAACCGGGAACAGAAATTTTTCCACTTTTATCAAAACATCTTCAACTATTCCTCGTGGTATCTTGATAGAACGGTCAGCTAGTTGAAGTGTAATGGGAGTAGGCTTCAATTCCCCCAAACCTAATTGTTGGTACACAAAGAAAGGAAGAAAATTCACACTTGCCCCTAAGTCAAGAAGAGCTCTCTGGATGGTATGTTCACCAATGACTCATGAAATTGTGGGACATCTAGGATCTTTAACTTTAGGAGGAGTGTTGTGCTTCAGAATTAAGCTTACATTCTCAGTAAGAAAGACCTTTTTGTTAACATGTTGTTTTCTCTTCTGTGTACAAAGGTCTTTCAAAAATCGGGCATAGGCAGGGACTTGCCTAATAGCATCAAGAAGTGGAATGTTAATGTGAACCTTACTAAACAGTTCCAACGTTTCATGCATGTTATCTCCTTTCCTAGGTGGGCCCGATAACCTCTGCGGATAAGGAGCTAGTGGGACGTGGTTAGGGATCTACTTGGCTGTTGGTGGAGAACTTGGAGGCTCTTCACTGATTGATGTGTCCCCATTGTCATCCTTTGACTCCTTAGACTTAGTGGCCCCTACCCCATTGTTCAACTCACGACCACTCCTAAGGGGGGTTATGGGTTTGGCTTGCTCATGGTGGGGTTTGGAATTCAACCCAATCTCATGTGTGCTTTTGGGGTTAGGAATGGTTTGACTCGGGAGTCTATTTTGTGCTTGTTCACTCATGTGGCTGGCCAACTGACTCACTTGCATTTCAAGTTTAGCAATTGAGGACTGTGTATTCTGCATGAATAATTGAAGTGTATCCTCAAGTGAAGGTTTTTGTGGAATCAATGGCTATTGAGTGAAGTGTGGACGTGGAGCTTGGGGTTGAGTAAACCCTAGAGGAGCCCCAATTTGTGGGCCCTTGGACCATGAGAAATTTGGGTGCCTAGCCCAACCCGGATTATATGTTTCTGAAAAAGGATCGTTCCGGTTTGGTCTATGAAAATTTTGGACTGCATTCAAGTCCTCAATGAGCTCTGGGTCGGATGAACTAGATGGACACATTTGTGTGGGATGAGATGAACCAGAGCATATGGCACAGATAGTAGATGGGTTAGGAGCAGGTGAACTCTTGGACACCATAAGGGCATCAATTTTTTTAGTCAACCCCTCAATCTTGGCCATGAGCATGGGTGTTTCACTAACCTCGTAGAGACCCCCTCTTTTGGCTTCGTGGGATCTCCTATCAACATTAAATGACGAACCCCATTGCTGAGATTGATCACTCAACGTTTCAAAAAAATCCCACGCCTCACTAGCACTCTTACCCATCAAACTCCCACCACTCGTTGCATCTACCATGGATCTAACCTGGGGTGTAAGACCTTGATAAAAGTATTGCACTAAATGCCATTTCTCAAACTCATGACACGGACACCTACGGATCAAATCCTTCCATTTCTCCCAAGCCTCATAAAAGTGTTCACCCTCCTGCTGCATAAAGTTGGAGATTTCTCTCCTAAGGGTTGTAGTTCTCTGAATGGGAAAGTACTTGGATAAAAATTTTGTGACTAATGTGTCCCATGAAGTAATGCTGCCCACCTCCAAGGAATTAAGCCAAGACTTGGCCTTATCCTTAAGTGAAAATGGAAAAAGTCTTAACCGAATAGAGTCATCTGAGAAATTTTGGAATTTGAAAGTTGCACAAATATCTAAGAAGGGTCCTCCTTCTCCAACCCATAGAATGTAGGGAGGAGTTGGATCACACCCGATTTCAACTCATAACTGGCGGCAGTAGTGGGTGGCAATATAATGCAAGAAGGTGATGTGAAGTGGGGTGGGATAGAATAATCCCTCAGGGCTCTACAGTCACCTGTTGCAGGTAACTGTAATGGTTCGCCCTGATTGGCCATGGTAGCTCCTAACTTGACTTCGGGTGTTGTCCTAAAAATATGATCTACCTCTTCAACAAAGGGAGCTAATGGTCCACCTAGGGAGCGGTGCCCGTGCATAAAAACACAAAAAGAAACAAAACGAACTATCAAATTAAGCTAACAAACTCACTACTAAAAATATGAACTAACTAGAAGAAATAAAAATAATTTCATAAAAAATACCAAGCTAAAATTATGAAAGAAAAAAATAAAAAATAAAAAATAAAAAATAAAAAATAAAAATAAAAAAATAAAAAATAAAATAAATAAAATAAAATAAAAATAAATCTAACCTAAGACTATGGAGAACAAAGAAATACACTTAATACGTGCCTCCCCGGCAGCGGCGCCAAAAACTTGATGTAAAATTTAGTTACATCGGCTTTAATGCCTCGCAAGCGTACAAATCGTTCATGTAATTTAGCGGGAAGCGAGGGTCATATCCACAAGGAGGACTGAATTTTGTGTATTCTTCAGTCAACTAGCCTAACCAAATATGATGAATTAATATTAACTAAACACTAATTATATCCTAAATTATCAAGCAATCATCTGGTTAACTACATGCACAACAGGAAACGTCAACTCTGGATTTTACGGTGATTCGTGCCTCTCTCGAGCGCCACGTAACCACGGATCCGATTTCTCAATCCTTACGTCTAGCCCCTCTCGGGTGCATAGAGTGAAAGACAGAAATCAGATTAAAATACCAAAATCCAACCTCAATTATAATTCTACCCTAATTAGCTAATTTAATCAAATATCAGGAAAACAAATATTCCATAAATATTAATTATCAAATCAGATTCAATAAACATTCAAAACCTAAGTTCAAACTCTATAAAAAATTAAACTCAAAAATGATGAATTACTCCCCTTCTCCTTCCTCTCGCTCAGGCAACAACTCGTTCTCACGGGTGCTGCAATTTCCCGAAATCAATGGCTTCGGGTTGGCAAGAGTGAGTGGCCGGAGGTAGAGACGACGCCGGCGACGAAGGTTGGAAGCCGACGGAAGGAGGTAACGTCCGGTGAAGAACGAAATAGAGCTGACGTTCTCTAACCGGCTCTCTCGAGTCTTGGTCGGAGTCGGAATAGCTCCGGGAATGGTTAGAAATATGTAATAGACGTCGGAGGATGGTCGGAAAGCGGAATTGGCACCGGAGAAGCCCTCTCGGATCCCCTCCCGGCCTGGCGAGCAGAAAATAGCACTGTCGAAATCACCTCAATGGAGACTCTCTCAAGCTCTCCTCGGGTTTGTTCTCGGTTGCTGGACGACAGTGGACGATGGTGGCGCGGTGAAAGGCAGTGGCCCGGCGAACGACGGTGGGAGACTCCTCTCGGGTCTTCCCCTGTTTCCGGTCCTCTGTTTTGGTCGACGACCCTGTTTTCGCTTGATGCTCCTCCCTTTCGTTCGACGCCCCTTCCTTTCCTTTAAAACCATCTTAGTTATTTTAAAACGATTTGACCTAAAAATCACCTCCATTTCACCAAGGGCATTTTGGTAAATATCTCCTTCTCCACCAAAATTCTCCTGAAATTCCATAATTAAATCTATAAAAAGCATTTCAGGAAGAAATAAACCTTAAAAACAATGAAATATAATTCAGGAGAGAAAAATATGCAATATCGATAGTGATTAATGCCAAATTCAATAAATGCTCATTTCATTTGAAAACCGATAAATAACCACCTATAACACAATTATAAAGGCTATTCTATTATAATTAACTTAGTTCTCATGTCAGAATATGGCATCTATCAGACCCCATGAATAATACCTCGAGCAAGGGGAGAGAGAAAGAAGAGAAGGAAAATAAATGAGATTAGAGAGAGAGCACTTCACATGATAGAGGAGAAAAAAAGAAGAGACTTACTTGATATTTCTGAGTTACAATCACCCCTATTTATAGTTGAGGAAGTGATAGAGTCCATGTTCAACTAACCTTAGGACTCTTAATTACATTCCAACTAGAACTCTCTAAGATAAGACTATTATGATAAGATAACTCAACTACAAACATCTTCTTTAAGCACGTGAATCAAGATAGAGAGCCAGTTCGTGGTCTTATCTTGAGGGTCCCACATGATCTTCCAGCTCATGTTGATAGAGATACCAGCTCGTGGTATCTTTGTGGGTCCCACTTGATCTTCTAATCTTCTATTCTATTTAAGCACATGTTCCTTATCTCTTAGCTCGAACAACTTTGTATGAGGACTCTTGTTGACACCTCTCGAGCTCATGGTGGGTCCCACCAACTCGTGTAGCCATGGTGGGTCCCACATTATAACAACTCTATTTACTAAGAACCATGATCAAGGTCTGATTATTTTTCAAATTTATGTGGATGATATCATATTTGATTATGCAAATCCCTTTCAAAGTAAAGATTTTGCTAGTGTTATGAAGAATGAGTTTAATGGATAAACTCACATTCTTCCTTGGACTTCAAGTAATTCAAATAAAAAATGACACATTTATAAATCAGTCCAAATACACTAAGGGATTGCTGAAGAGATTCAACATAAAATTTTTTAAGTCAATTAGCACACCCATGAGTTCGTCCTTGAAACTTGATTTGGACAACCCCGGTAGAGCCATAGATAAAAAAATTGTATTAAATCATGATAGGATCCCTACTTTACATTTCAGCCAGTAGACCAAATATAATGTTCTCGGTATGCCTATGTGCTAGATATCAATCTGATCCTAGAGAATCTCACTTAATGGTAGTAAAAAGAATTTTTCGTTATCTACTTGGGACACCCAACTTTGGTCTTTGGTACTCAAAGTCTTCAGCCATTGTTCTTGTCAGTTACTCGGATGTTGATTTTTTCGATTGCAAAATTAGACAAAATTAACATAAAGGGTAAAATTGGTAGTTGACAATTACTAGGAAATATGTTTTTCTTTTGGTTTTCTAAGAAACAACACTCAGTTGTACTATCCACTACCAAAGCTTAATACATAGCATGTGAAAGTTGTTGTGCTCAACTTCTTTGGATGAACAACAACTAGACGATTAAGACTTAGAGAAAAAAGGAATTCTAGTGCATTGTAACAACATGAGCGCCATAAGTCTAAGTAAGAACCCAGTTCACCACTCTCGATCAAAACATATAGAAATTAGACATCATTTTATCTGAGAGCCGATCCAAACCAAGGTTATTGTGTTTGAGTTTTTCCCCATTGAAAATCAATTGACGTATATTTTTACAAAGCCATTAGGATTTGACCATTTCGCTAAGATTTGAGGAGAACTAGGCATAAGCAAACCACCTTGACTCATATCGGCTGAAAAACTTGAGCTTAATGTACACATCCCATTAAGAGTGCCAAAAAGTGAAATGGAAATCAAAAGATCACATTTCAGTTACTCTGCTAAGGTCATTGATCGATCAATGCCTATTGGTTGATCGATCAATCAAGACAAAATGATGGATCAGTCATGGCACGAACAAAGAAGATGAAGAGCCACATTCGAATTTTTAATACATCTCTTCATCCAAAATCATTTCAAAACCCATTCCAATGATTTTCAGCCGCTCCAGTGACCCCAAATATTGATTCTATTTTCTCATTTGCAAAATTTTCCTAAATCCAAGGATAAAACCCTCATTTCTTCCATTTTCTCTCAATAACTTAATCAAGCAACATGGTGAGAACAAAGGTCATTGCAAACAAGAAGACTCCATGGAAAGACAACAACGTTTGCGAGGAAATGCCAAATTGAAGTGAGAACTTTCGTACTCGGACTCAAAGAGAAAGCTATTTCTCTACTTTATCCCCAAAAAGCATCGTTGAATCGATGAAAGTTGATATTTAATTTTGTGAAAGGGAAATAGACGTCTTTGCAAAGCTCTTCAAGGCTTATTGGAGAGAGAGGAGCCCTTGTATCCCCTTCTAGTGAGGGTGTTTTACACAAAATTAGAGATTGAGAAGCTTGGGCCTCATAGTCTGGAGAGTTTTGTCCTATGTGAAGAAAAGACCCATCTAAACTTCCTCTCTGAATAATTTTCTCAGCTCTCGATCATGGGCATGACAAGATACATAAAGAAAAATTTTCCAACTGATCTCCATGAGGCCTCCCTTAGAATATACAAGATGCAATCGTCACTGCCTTTGGACAGATAGTAGGGAGTTCCTACAAGGTGAGGATACGTGATCTCACCATGCGACTATGAGTTTCCATGGAGATAGTGACTCATGTATTGAATCTGAGGAAGGGAACCTTCTCTCGTCTCGCAACAACCGATATTTTCTGGTTGATGGCTATCTTCCAAAAGGTCCCTTTGGATTATGGGTATTTCATGGCTAGTAGGATGCCCGATATAGCTATCAACTCAAAGGCAAACAGTCTACTGTTTGCACAAGAGATAACTACCACTCTTCTCCACAGTGGCATAAACCTCTCAGATGAGATATCCATGGACATGACAAGGAAGATGTCCATTGGAAAAATAAAGGTTGGAAATTTTTTTTTGCTAAATGGCATGGACATTATATAAAAAAAAAGAAAAGATATCAAGGAGATAGCCCCACAACCTACCACTTTTGGAGACGAGATTAGTCCAGAGCCTCCCATGGATCAATACGGATTTGCGAAGAGGAGAAGAATGGAAGAAGGTACTTCATCATCCACTTATCAGCTCTCCACTATCGAAGAAGCCATAGATGATGTCTAGGCTACTCATGTAGCAATCATGTGCAAAATCGATGAGGTGAAGGTATGACAACAGATAATCGAGAAGCTACTTGACACCATTTTCAGCCGACTTTGGCCTTCAACCAAAGGGAATCCTGATTGATCGATAATCCCTTAGTCAATGTTCAATCAAATTAATTTATTTGGACCAATGGTAATATATTGATCGATCAATAATTCACTATCTAATAGAAAAATACCCGTCATGATTGATTGATCGATCAATCACTTTAGAATGATGGATCAATCAACGTACTGACTTTTTCAAACGGGAAAAAAATGGCTAGTTTGAGTTGGGAAAGTTATAAATACCCCCACTAAACCATGTATTGAGAAGTTAATGAGCATTTATTAGAAAATATTTTAAAATTTTACTCCCAATCTTGAAAATCTCTCAAAAAGTAATTTAGAGTGAAAGAGTGAGCTTTACCCTTTGAAATTCCACAACTCTTTCCATCCTATCTTTGCATTCATGTTAGTCAAGCTCCTTTAATCACTCCACACTATGCTGGTAAAGAAGAAGAAGCTTGGATCTCTCAAGGAGAAGGATCTCTCCAAGTAAGGGTGTATATTTTTCCTTTCTATATGCTTAAATTTGTGAAAGGTTTATCTATAATATATAGAATCTAGATAAAAATGGCCAGAAAGAGCTAGAATCTTGCAGCAATCTCTTGGAGATATTGGTATTTTAAAATGTGTGTATTGAACTACACATGGCTTAAAGAGAGTTGGAATCTCTTTGTGTAATTCAAGTTATTAGAGCTTTAAATAATAGAATTTCCACACAAGGGTTCTTGGGCAGTGAATACCAATAGGGGAACATCAATAAAAGAAATTATTGTGTCTTCTATGGTATGTGCATGTTTTGATTTACATTGAAATTTTTTTTATGCGTGATTTTTTATTACACGCATACTTAATTTTAATTTGATATTCACAATTCACCTTGAGAAGCCTCCTAGGCCAACATTGGGATTTCATTTAGGAAAAATCCTTTAAAGAGTATAAGGAACTCAAATGAAAATAGCTTAACTCAAGAAAGAATTTGTGACTTAAAAAGACAAGTTTCCAAAAAGAAAACAAGGAACCACCACGATTTTAGGGACCTTTTATGCTTGAAAAAGAAGGATTCTTAATTGAGAAAAGTGGCTGAGATAAAATAGGCAACAAAAGGGATTTGAGCCATCAATTCGAGCTTTGAAGAGGAGAGTTCCCAATCTAAGAAAAAATGAGCTCCAAGCATGGGACGAGGCAAAACATAATTTCTACAAAGTATTTAAGAAAAAAAGAACTTTTTTATCATCTTTAATAAAAAAACTCAATTAATTCAAAGTTCAATAGGAAGAACTTATCTTTAGGAGGAAAGGCAGTGACGATAAGCCATGATTTTTCCTTCAATCAATGAGTTCAATCTCCTTCAAAACTTACTTAAAAATAAAAAAATAGGAAATTAAATAATTAAATTGCTTATATAAAAAAAATTTGAAACATAAAATTAAGTAATATATTTACTTATAGAAGTTTAAACAAAAAAAGAGTGAATATTGAAATTACTTAAAAGAGAAAGTAGTAAAATGGAAAAAGTACATAATGAAATACTATATAAAATACTAAAATAGAAGAGTAATTAATTAAATTACTAAAATGAGAAATAGTAAAGAAAAATGATACAAGTCTTGTTATTTTTGCATTAACTTCATTAATCGATAGGTAAATTTCTAGCATAGACATTATATTCCTTCAAGGTGGCTTTATTAATTATTTTTTTAATGTAATTGGGGACTTATGGGCAAAACTATAATTTATTCACAAAATTATTGAGTAGAAATAAGAGTCTAGCGTAAGAGAAGGCAAACTTCCTTTCTCTAAAAAATAATTGTTCTACTCATAAAACTTAGGAGATCCATGCCTTCTCGAAGTGGTTGAGTTATCCCTTTTATCTTTCAGTTTTATTAAATCATTGTTATTATGATTCTTAAACTCGAATAAAATCGAATCCAAATTTAACGACATCATTTGTTATCAAAGCAAGGTCTCTAGGAAATGCCAAAAGGGAAAGGCGTATAGGACAAGAAGGGCTTAAAGTTAGAGTTTAAATGGAAACCCTTGTAATCAAAGATCCCAGCTTCATTCCACTTTGACTCAGCGTGAGAAGAAGTTTAGGCAAAAACCCTAGTTCCAATCAGATTTTCGTGTTGAGTTTCATTGGGTAAGGGATGAAGAGTAGAGCTCACCACATTGTTTTACTCCATATTCTCTTTTTACTCAATTAGGGAGGGCGAGAACTGAGAAAGACAACATTGGCACATCAATTGTTCGACAAAATTATTCAACATGGCTCACTCTTACAACACACGTCAAGGCACAACAAAGTCAACTTCCATGCACTATGATGGTTATGATGAGAAAATTAGTATTGTGGAATGAAATATTGAATAGTTCAAGCTATTCATGGACGAAGGTCACAGGCATGTAGGAGCTATTGAAAGGTAAAGAGAGAGAGAGCTAAGGGGGTTCTCTAACAATGACTTCCGGAGATGGGGCCACTATGAGAGAGTAAGCACAAATCATAAATGTTTTGGCATTACAGCACAAGGACTTGGGTCCCTAAATATGGGTTTCCCCTAGATTTTTACATGCATGGTAATTAACTCTCCCTTAACTTATGTATGCATTGGTCGTTGTTCTAACGTATTCCTATTTGGTGTATACTAACTCTCATTTAATCTATGCTATAAAATAAAAAATTAAAGGAATAAAAGTAAATAATTATTTTTGTATTGTAATTGGGGACTTAAAGGGCAAAACTATAATTTATTCAAAAAATTGAGTACAAATAGGAGTCTAGCGTGAGAGAAGCCAGACCTTTTCAAAGTGGTTGAGTTATCCCTTTTGTCTTTATTAAACCATTACTATTATATTCTTAAACTCGAATGAAATTGAATCCAAATTTAACCCCATCATTTGGTATGAAAGCAAGGATTCTAAGAAATGTCAAAAGGGGAAGGCGTCTAAGAGGAGATGGGCTTAAAGTTAGAGTTTCAATGGAAACCCTTGTAATTAGAGATTCTAGTTTCATTCGGTTGTGACTCGGCGTGAGGAGAAGATTAGGCGAAACCCCTAGTTCCATTGGGACAACAAATTTTCATGTTGAGTTTCATTAGGTAAAGAACGAAGAGCAGAACTTGCCACATTGTTTTTCTCCATCATATTCTCTTTTCACTCAATTAGGGAGGTGAAGAACTGTGCAAGACAACATTGTTCCAACTTACACATCAACTGTTTGACAAAATTATTCAACATGGCTCACCCTTACAACACATGCCAAGCCACGACAAAGTCAATTTCCAAGAATTGTGACGTTTATGATCAGAAAATTACTATTGTGAAATCAAATATTGAACAGTTGAAGCTATTCATGGACAAAGGTCACAATCATGTAGGAGCTATAGAAAGGTAAAGAAAGAGAGTCGAGGGGGTTCTATAACAGTGACTTTGGGAGATTAGAACCCATATGAGGGAGTAAGCACAAGGGTAATGTGTGGCAAATATCCAAAAGTATATTGGTAATGAAGAACCTACTAGATGGGTGAAAAAAGTGGACAAGGTTTTTGACGACATTCAACATAAAGTTGTCTTGGCCATTTTTACATCGAAGGAGAGGTGTTGCCATGGTATTACAACAATAATGGTTGAAAGATGCAGTTCATGCAACATGAAGTTGAAGGGTTCAATAAAAAATTTAGTAGGTCATTGTGTTGTTAGTTATTGGTAACACACATAATTTTATTTGTGGAAAACTCGAAAAACGATTGAATATATGAGACACAAACAATGAATATCTTTGTTGTTTAACTATGAGTAAACAAGTGGACTTATAAGTCTGAGGTAAAAATATTACAACAAAATTTTATATTTTACTTGTTAGGGACATAGATTTACAGCTATAAACAAATAATAGATGAAACATGTAATGGGTATTCCATTAACTGTTTCGTTTAATATACCTTTTATTATGTTCCGTTTAAACAAATGATAGATGAAACAGGTAATGGGTAAGTTGATCCAAATTCATAAATGGGTAAATATTTTTCTTTAATATCCTTTTATAATTAAACAAGTAAAATGGATAATTAGGTAATCAGATAAAATTGTCATCCATACACAGACCTGGTGCTTGGGCTACAATGTTCCAGGGTTTGGATATGTGTAGTTGGAATGTCATGGACCCCTTATTTGAATATGACCATGGCAATGATGTGGTGCATTGGAAAATAGTTGACTACCAGTCTCAGGGGGGACTAAAATATCTCTTGAATTGGTCTCACTTTTTACCTTAGAATGTAAGAGTTTTCCTCCACCATAGGTGAGGAACATGATCTTCCAAATGCTCTTTCTTTGGTTATTTCATAGAACTCACAACCCTTGTTTAACCTCTAAATCAATTCCTAACTTTCTTATTACTCTTACCCCTTAAATAGGGTTCACCCTTACAATGTTTAAGATAAAATATTACAAAAATACCCCTATAAATGAAATATTCCAAAAATGCCCTTGTGGCCTATTAATTCTTTACCTGAAATAAAAAAAATTAATTAAAGAAAAACTATTAAAATAATAATGTTACTGCATGCATAACACTCTATTTGATAAATGAAGGCACTATTTTCGATAGTCTCATGAGTTGCTCTTCTAGTTGCAATTCTGCCTTGAGGGTCACCAACGATTTGTTCTAAAGGATGATCAGCCATGAACTTAGTGCACAATGTAAGTTTAGAAGAAAATGAAATACAATGAAAAGTACTTTCCTTGGGGAAAGTGAGATGGAATGTAAAGTACTTGTTTGTATTAGTGTGCGCAATGGAAAGTGTAGTGTAAAGTACTTGTTTGTGTTAGTATGCGCAATGGAAAGTGTAATGTAAGGTACTTGTTTGTGTTAGTGTGCACAATGGAAATTGTAGTGTAAAATGAATATAGATTCTTTATTAAATAAAATATTTTGATATATCTGACTATCATAAAATTAAATTAATATTAGTAAATTAATATTAATATTATATCTGACTATAATATATTAAATATAATAATTAAAAAAATGCTTACTTTTATAATATTAAAATTTTAATAAAATTTTAATTTTGTAATATATAAATATGAAATAATTATACAAATATCGTACTACATAGCGTACTACACAAATATCGTAATAATAAAAATAACAATAATACAAATATAACTCAATCATCTTTTTAATAAAAAGAAATATATCTGTTCATACAAAAGTACAACACAAAGAAATATATCTGTTCATAGAAAAGTACAACATAATATTCAATAATTTTGCCACATTTGAATTGCTAAAACATCTCAATAATATGATGCTCTTGCAGATTGTACTGCAGACTCCTTCTGAGTACTTCTTTGAGTATCCACATCATCCTCAACATCATCACTATTATCACTATCTTCAATATCACTTTCATTGTTAGCTTCACAATCTTCTCCACCAAAATCATCACTTGAATCATCTTCTTCATCTTCAAATAAATCCATGTGATCTTCCATGCTTATATAATTATGCAATACACAACAGGCAATCACAATGTTAACCTGGACATCAAAATCAAAAGGAGGAGCATCTTTTAATATCTTGAAACGAGCTTTTAAAGCCCCAAATATACGCTCGATAATGTTCCATAAAGATTAGTGTCTTCGGTTAAATAATTCTCTTTCATCCGTAGGAGTATTATTCCCAAACTCTTGCAAGTGATAACGAGTACCTCGATAGGGAGCCAAGAACCCAAGAAGATTTGCATATCCAGCCTCTAGCAAATAATATTTGCCTACAATAAAATATATATCTATTATAATCTAAAAAATATATAAATTTAAATAGACTATATAGAGAGAAACGATATTTACCTTCAGGAACATAAATTTTATCTCGTCTGGTTAATGTTGACTTCAATACATGTGAATCGACTGCTGATCCCTCCCATCCAGCAAGTATATATGTGAATTGCATGTCAAATGTACATGCTGCCATTACGTTATGTGAGAGAAAACTCTTCCTGTTCCAGAATCTTGTTTGTTGATCAAATGAGATATGTGCTTTAATATGAGTACCATCGATGACACCAATACAATCCTAATAAAAAAATCATTAATACAAATATATATTTTTATAGTAACTGAAAATTATTCATCAAACGACTTATATTTACCTTAAAATATGGATAATAGATATCACTGTTCAAAATCTTTGAATGAGTACGTCTTGAAGGTCGCTTGATGTAATTAGATTGTAGTCTGATAATAGCTTTTAACACCTTGTTAAAATACTTACTAATTGTCCAATTGTTATGGTCCCTAGCCATGGATCTAGTAACTCGGCGAGTTGAATATGAATCCAGCACTGTTAGAGGGTTTCTTAACACGTTTTTGTGAAAAGAAACTATCTTTTTCTTCCCTCACACGTTATAATTGAAAAGGAGTTTCCTTTTCTCAATTATAGATGCAACCAGCAAGTTAAAGGACTGTTTAAGCACTCAGATATGAAACCCCTCTTTTATGATTCATGTGAAGAGGGTTTTACTTGCTGTAATTACTCAAGAACAACCCCTTTCCCTTTACTAAATTCATTCCCCTTGAAAAGGAGTTTCCTTTTCTTAATTATGAATGCACCAATTCAAGCAAGAGACTGTTTTAAGGATACAATTATGAAACCCCACTTTATACCTCACATCAATGAGTAGGGTTTCTGAATTCATGCAACTACCAATGCTGAATGTAAAGAGGGCAGTCTCTAGCTCTTCTAAACTCGGAAAAGATAGATAAAAATACCTCTTGAAGACCTCCTTCAATTCAGCAACTCAAAAATCCCTTTCTTGATGCTAAGACTCAACCAAATCCTCCTTCCCTCACTACTGGTTCGTGGAAGAGATGGATGACTATTGCAGCATGGAAGAGAAGGCTGATTCCTCCTCCTTTTCCTTCCAAGATCTCCTCAAAGACTCCCCAATGGATGCAGCAAACCCCCAAGAGAGTTCACACCAAGAACCCTAGAATAGAGAGCCTAGAAGGAACCTAAATTACCCTAGTTTATGCTAATTCCGAACTTGCTTTATTTCTCCATCCTTACCCCTTAAATAGGGTAATTAACATCAACATAGGTTAGGGTTATTAAACCCAATTCTACCCCTACCTTTAAGTCTTATTACAAATTAATAAAATTCGAAATTAAAAGCAACATAAATAATAAAAGTAAAGTAGATGACTCAGTCTTATTGAGTCCATAACACCAATTTGATCTTTCAAACATCTCTGAGGTGACACTGTAAGATTGTTGTTGACAACAATGATACAAAAATATGCAAGCTGTTCTTCCACAGATATTGTCCTTGTATCAAATAAAAGTCCTCTACTTTTCAAGATTCCAGCCAACTTGAGAAAAATAGTTTGATTCATCCTATACACTTTTCAAAATTTAATAGGTGATATTTCTAATGCTTTCTTTAAATATCGTGGACCACCCATATGATAAGAACGTTGTACTTGCCTATTACAATTGTTTAAGTATGAATGGACAAGGACAAGTATAACTGTATAAGCTGCAAAATAAATACATAAATTCTCCCTATCTGGTAGATTATCATTGGGTACCTATAATACTAGACATTGAATAATGAAAACATGGTTCAAACACATTCATAATTGAACATAAATACTCAATAATCAATGTCATTCATAAAAAACCAAATGTGTCTCGTAAATATAGGTTAAAACTGTCAACATTTGTATAAGTCTATTACATTGCATTGAATTTAGCCATCAACCATTTATATAGATCTTCTGGTTTCATCTTCATAAACATATCCTTCTTAGCTTTGGTGTCGAGCAACTCCATGGCATAATATTTGACTTCTATGGGCAAGTTAGGTAATGCCTTAAGTGCTTCGAACCATGGTTTCATCGACTAAAGATGTCTCTAAGGGTTGATGACATATTGTTAATAGCCTCAACGATCCTGTTAGCATTTTCAACTAATGGTTCGGATCTCTTTCTACGCCGAGTAGAAGAAGTTTTATCCCCATCATTGCTTGGTGTTTTGTTTTTTGGAAGAGCAGCACTTGGAGACTCTATAATGTTGGGTGTTGGGATCTCCTTGAATGCATCATCTTCATCAATGTCATCAATCATTGTCCCTTCTACAAAAGTCGAAAGGTTATCATCTGACTCCACGCTTGTGTGACTCGCTTTCCCTGCAGCCATAGTGTTTCCAGCCACAATAGCCAATTTGTCATAGAGCGGACAACCTTCCCGCTTATACTTGTCGGCATCTCTATGGATCTACATGAAAATTTATCGTTTAAAATACTAAAAATCATGATTAATAAAGTAAGAAACATAACATTCCATGTTACAGTTACAAACCTTTATATAGTCTTGCCACACTGTCTTACTAGCAGTGACTTTCTGGGTTGTTGGATCCCACCCCAAGCCGCTAGTATTTAGGCATGTACTCACAACCATATACGTTCTTTTCCAAGTCCTCACGCGGTTTTTCAACTGTTCTACTATTTTTTGGTTTGTTGCGTCCATATTGGACATACTGACACAATCGTTGAAAACTTCGTGTTTCCAAACTCCATTGGGTAATTTGTTACCCATATTGACTTGATCAATGAGCAAATCAAGAATTTTATCGTCTTCGTTAGACATCCATGTGTCGTATGACCTCTTTGTAGTGCTATCCATAATGTCTTTACCTTTCCTCCTTCCAGCCATCTAAAACTCATAACAAGTAGACAATGAAACATAGAGCTTACGAAAGAGCCAAAAACTTCACACATCAGTAACAATTTCCATTACCTTGTTATTTTTATTTCCCAATGTCCAAAGTCCATGTGGGAATGAAGTCACAAGCAAACAGTTCATATACAAAGTTAAAACCTTCATACATAAAAGGATAAGAAACTTACCAGAAGAGCATCACTGATTCACACAACATAGTTGTTGGAGCCATATCTCCTTAATAAGCCAATTTTTTCTTTTTAATATAGTTGGTGATATGAACTCACACTAGTTGCCAAGGTCAACAAATTTCTACTTTCCTAGTTGAACTAATTGACTAGATAGACTAGTTTGTTCACTTATCAATTTATTTTTTCTGAATCAATTTTAACAGGAGTCAGCAGACAATATGTGTTTAAAAAAAGTCTTTTCCAATGGGGACCCTAGGAAGATACACACCTATGGCCCGAGGATTGAATTTATTCTAATGGGGACCTAATTTATGAACAAATCCAAAAATCCAATTGATAACTTCGTTTATTATCACGTGGTTTTGCATCAACATCTACTCCTCCTTTTCTGTCCAAAATAGGAACTGAAAAACAATGTTTGAACTCGAACAATGAGAAATGGAGCAAAATGCCCCTCTTCTAGCCCCATATTTTTTTTTTTGCCTCTCAACTCCTGTGGGGAATCATATTATTAATTATATGATCTTCCTCTGACGCTCAAACAAGAAAAATTTCTAAATGCAGAGCATGACATTGTTAACCAACACGAAATATTTCTGATGAAAGATGTCTAAGAGAAAACTCCAATACTTCAATAAATACGTCTAATCGAGTCGAAGAGGTTGCAGAGAGGGGAGACTGGTTCGGCGACGATCGTCGATGCTGGAGATGACGAGAGGAAGAGAATAAAGCATCGGGGAGAGGTCGCAGAGGGGGCGATTGAAATCACCGATGGTCGCGAGTGAGAAAGGAGTCAGAGAGATTGTAGAGAGAGGGGAGAGGTCTCGCCGAAGGTCGTCGGAGCTGGGGACGGCTAGAGGAGTGTCGGAGATAAGGTCGCAAGGTGATTGAAATTGTCCAAGACAAGCGAGCGAGGGAGAATTTTTTTTTCTCCTAAACCCTCGTTCGACAGATGCTCCTCCCTGACAACGAGATGTGTTTGAGCGATGGTAAGTGAAATCCGAGCTTGAACTCTCGGATTTTACTTACCATCGTTTTAAGCCTGAAACGGGGGAAAGCGAAATACAACTATATTTCACCTTCCCCCGTCACTTACTAAGAGCACTAACGGGTTTTGGCCCACTTTCCCCAACTTAAGTGAAATACATTTCACTTACTGAGCGCACTAACAGGCCCATCGTTCTTTGGCTCCATAGCTCTTCTCAGTTATTCAGATCAATTGGGTTCTATTCAAGATTTTGGTCTTGAGGTTGAGATCTCGGGGATTAATCAAATGGGTTTCCCTCTTCGTCATCAAATATTGGAGTTGGAGTTGGATTTGGCAAATCGGATTTGACAAACTCAACATGAACTGACTCCTCTACTCTTATAGATGTCTTGTTATAAACTCTAAAAACCTTGCTATGAGTAGAATAACCCAAGAAAATTCTTGTATCAGCTCTAGAGTCAAAATTCTCTAACTTTTCCTTCAGTTCTTTTAATATGAATACTTAACATCCAAAGGTTCTAAAATATGTAATGTAGGGAAGGGGGCGCATATACAACTCATATGGATTTTTGTTGAGAAGTGGCATTATGCTTCCTCGAGTAATGATATAGCATGCGGTATTCACAACCTCGGGCCAAAAACTATGTGGCATGTTGTATGGATGAAGCATAGCTCTAGCCATTTCAATTAAGGTTCAATTTATTCTCTCAACAACACCATTTTATTGAGGAGTTTCAAGAGCTGAAAATGTACGATCTATACCATGTTTTGTAAAATATTCCTTGAAAAGTGAGTTTTTAAATTCTCCTCCATTGTCAATCATAATTTGATAATGTTATAGCCTTGTTCCTTTTCAACTTTTTTCACATAATTTAACAAAGGAAAAAAAATCATCATCCTTGTGGGCTAGGAAATGTACCCATGTCAATCTTGAATAGTCTTTTACCACCGTTAGGGTGAAGCACTTCCCATTTAAGCATAAGGTTCAGGTAGGTCCAACTAAATCCATGTGGATTAATTGGAGAGGGCGATAGGTTGGAACTACATTTTTAGATTTGAAAGAGGTTTTGTGTTGCTTTCCTAGTTGGCAAGCATCACTAGGTTTCTCTCTTACAAACTTTTTATCCGGTAGTCCTCTCACTAGGTTCTTTTTCACTAATTTGTTCAAGGAATCAATTCCTATATGTCCTAGTCTCTTATGCCATAGCCAAGATTCATCAATTTTTTCACCCAAAATAGATGGTACTAGTTGAGGGTATATTGACTATGTTAGCAACATAGAGATTTCTATTTATAGGCCCTCTAGAACTAGTTCATCATTTTCATTCTTTACTAAGCATTTGTCTTTTTCAAATGAAACCTTATTTCCTTTATCACATAATTGACTAATGCTAAGTCATGCATCAACCCTTCAAGGTAATAAACATCAGAGATGAAAGAGGTTGAGTTATCGATTTTACCAATTCCTTTTATGGTACCTTTGCTATTCTCTCAAAAATTAACATGACCTCCATCTTTGGGATTGAGTTAAACGAACTTCTTTTTGTTTCAAGTCATGTGCCTTGAGCAATCGTTATCCAAAATCTAAACATTTTTTGGTGCCTTGGCTCAAAGACATACACCATAAGAGATTTAACCCTCAGAGACCCATTTAAGGGTGGTTCCCTTTGGGATAACATTTCAGGTGTTGGGCGATTTGGGCTTCCAAATTTGTTTACCCAAGTTCTTTTGGGTTACTACAACCTTTTTGAATGATTTGGGTACCCAAGATTGTTTGATGTCATTTTCATTCTTAACTTTACAAATGTGGGCATAGTGACCCAACTAATTACAATAGAGGAATCTAGTATGAGGAATGGGTGGCACTGATGTAATTAGTTTATATTTTTTGTTTCTTATTCATTCTTATTAGGGTGAAGGGTATACTTATAATATTGATACTTTTGATACCTATAAATATAGCTTATGGGGGAGGGTTTGGACTAAGTCCAAAATCCTAATTTTGTTCCTCTTCTTTCCTTCACGTACTCTTCTCTTCTCTCTCTTGGATGTGTATCATATTCTTTTTGCTTTCTTGTTCCTCCTTCCTTCTCTTGTTTGCTTAATTTTACCTATGGAATCCTAAAAATCAACATGGTATGTCAACTTTGATTTTCAGGACTCCATGACCTAATCTCTTTGCTTGGTTCCATAGCCACACGAGATGGGCAAGCCAAGATCAGATATCTTGTCTCCTTTGCTTCAATTGATCAAGGAAGTGAAAGTGCTTCCGGCAAAAGAGCTTGTTTAGTTTTCATGGCAATTATTTTAGATTGGGTGTAAATCACTAGTTCAACAATTATCATATCGCATCACTTGCTCTGTTTCAGAACTCATTTAGTTATGGAGATACCTCAGCTTATTATTCGGTTCAACTTATTATTGGCCGTCAATTACTCAAATTGAGCTTATTAATTGGGGCACAATTTCTGATGGACTTGTTGCGGATTATTTTGTGTCCTTAAGGACTTCCATTATTTACCAATTATTGTTGCTATACAACTGCACATCTAGTACAATTTATTTAGGCACTGGCCCATTTCCGCTATTGTTATTGTGTCTCTTTGATTGAGACATAATTTTTGAAGAAGAACTCTCTAGTTGCTTGCCACCATGTGATTTATTTTTCTAAGAAATTCAAATTCTGTATCAAACGAATCAATGTCGACAACAATCAGCAAATAATGAACCCAAGGCAAGCAATCAAGGAGTTCTTCTACTAAAATAATATCTCAATAAATGAGACACAATAATAATAGTGAAAATGGGCCAATGCCCAAATAACATGTACCAAATGTGCACTTGTATAGTAGCGGATAACCGATAAATAATGGAAGTCCTTAAGAGTAAAAAGGACATATGAAATAATCCGTAGAGAGTCCATCAAGAAGTTGTTTCCCAAGTAATAAGCTCAATCCGAGTAATAGACTACTAATAATAAGTTGAACCGAATAATAAGCTGAGGTATAACTTCATAACTAAAAAAGTTATGAAACCCAACGGGGGAAGCCAGATGTTAATTGCTGAATCAAAGATTTTCACCCAATCTGAAATAATTACCATGAAAACTGCACAAGCACTTTCACTTCCTTCATCAATTGAAGCAAAGGAGATTGGTGACTATGGAACCAAGCAAAGAGATTAGGTCATGGAGTCCTTAAAATGACAGCTCTGACACCATGTTGATTTTCAGGATTCCATAGGTAGGTTTAAGCAAATGAGAAAGGAAGGAGGAAGTAGAGAGAATATGATATACATCCAAGAGAGAGGAGAGAATAGTACATGAAGGAAAGAAGATGAAAAAAATGAAGGTTTTAGACTTAGTCCAAACCCTCCCCCCATAAGTTATATTTATAGGTATCAACAGTATCAATATCAATATTATAACTATATCCTTCACCATAATAAGAGTGAATAAGAAACAGAAAACGTAAACTAATTACATCAGTGCCCCCTAATCTTCCAACACCCTCCCTCAAACTGGGAGGTATTGGCAGTGATCCCAACTTGAACCAAATAACATAGATATAGTAATAAACTACTCCATCATGTTGTCCCAACGCCGGGCACCGACTCTCAAAGGGTATAAATGGGTGGTAAAACATCAGTCAAAACTAGCCTAAAAGGATTTCGAACAAATATAGTGATAATAATCACTAAAGTGGTTAATATCTATCATTTAAAAGATGGCGATAAAAGACCCATAGGTACCAATAAAAAAGTACAATGGGTGGTGCTTGTCCTTCACAAGACAAGGATAAAAGACCCATGAGTACCAATAAAAAGTCTCAATGGACTTAAAACACCCATATATATAAAAAGGATCAACCCTATCAATGCACCAAAAAAGGTTGGCCAAATGACGTAATTGAGAGTCGAATAAAGGATGGTAGGAGGAAGGTTGCCAAATAACCAATGGATAATGAGTAATGAGGAAGATAAGATGTTGAAGCCACCATGTGATTTATTTTTCTAAGAAATTCTGCATCAAACGAACCAATGCCTACAATAATCAGCAAATAATGAACTCATTTACCTCATTTACCCAACCATTTTTGGTGTGTTCCTAGGGTTGGTCTTTCTTATTTATATAGGTATTTAAAGTCTATTGAGACTTTTTATTGGTACCCATGGATCTTTTATCCGTCTTGTGAATGACAGACATCACCCACTCTACTTTTTTATTGGTACCCATGGGTCTTTTATCGTCGTCTTGTGAATGACAGACATTACCCACTTTAGTGATTATTATCACTATATTTATTCAAAATCCTTTGTCGTTGGTTTTGACTTATATTTTTTCACCCATTTTTACCCTTTGAGAGTCGGTGCCCAGTGTTGTGACAACATGATGGAGTAGTTAATTACTATATCTATGTTATTTGGTTCAACTTGGGATCACTGCCATTACCTCCCAACTTGAGGGGGATTTTTGGAAGATATGATGTAATTAATTTAAATTTTTTGTTTCTTACTCACTCTTATTAGGGTGAAGGGTATACTTGTAATATTGATACTTTTGATACCTATAAATATAACTTATGGGGGAGGATTTGGACAAAGTCCAAAACCCTAATTTCTTTCCTCCTCTTTCCTTCATGTACTCTTCTCTTCTCTCTCTTGGACGTGTATCATATTCTCTCTATTTTCTTCTCCTTCCTTCTCTTGTTTGCTTAACCTTACCTATGGAATCCTGAAAATCAACATGGTATTAGAGCTGTGATTTTTCAGGACTCCATGACCTAATCTCTTTGCTTCAATTGATCGAAGAAGTGAAAGTGCTTCCGGTGAAAGCGTTTGTGCAGTTTTCGTGGCAATTATTTCAGATTGGGTGCAAATCACTGGTTTAGCAATCATCATCTGTCATGACCTGCTCAGTTTCAGAACTCGTTTAGTTACAGAGTTATACCTTAGGTTATTATTTGGTTCAACTTATCATTGGCAGTCTATTACTTGTATTGAGCTTATTACTTGGGGCACAACTTCCAGATGGACTCTTTGTAGATTATTTCATGTGTCCTTATTACTCTTAAGGACTTCCATTATTTACCGGTTATCCACTGCTATACAACTGCACATTTGGTACATGTTATTTGGGCATTGGCCCATTTTCACTGCTATTATTGTGTCTCTTTGATTGAGACATTATTTTTGGAGAAGAACTCCTTGGTTGCTTGCCTTGGGTTCATTATTTGCTAATTGTTGTCAGCATTGGTTCTTTTTATGCAAAATTTGAATTTCTTAGAAAAATAAATCACATGGTGGCCCCAGCATCTTATTTTCCTCATTATCCATTATCCATTGGTTATTTGGCAGCCTTCCTCCTACGATCCTTTATTTGACTCTCAATTACCTCATTTAACCAACCCTTTTTGGTGTGTTTCTAGGGTTTGTCCTTTTTATTTATATAGCTATTTTAAGTCAATTGAAACTTTTTATTGGTACCCGTGGCTCTTTTATCCCCGTCTTGTGAATGACATGTATTACCCACTTTAGTGAATATTTTCACTATATTTGTTCAAAATCCTTTGTGGTGGTTTCAGCTTATGTTTTATCAATCATTTCTACCTTTTGAGAGTTGGTGCCCAGTGTTGGGACACCATGATGGAGTAGTTTATTATTATATCTATGTTATTTGGCTCAAGCTTGGAACATTGCCATTACCTCCCATCTTGAGGGGGAGTATTGGAAGATATGATGTAATTAGGGTAGCAGTGATGTAATTAGTTTATGTTTTCTGTTTCTTATTCACTCTTATTAGGGTGAAGGGCATATTTGTAATATTGATACTTTTGATACCTATAAATATAACATATGGGGGAGGGTTTGGACTAAGTCCAAAACCCTAATTTCTTTCCTCCTCTTTCCATCACGTACACTTCTCTTCTTTCTCTTGGACGTGATTCGTATTCTCTCTGCATTCGTCTTCCTCCTTCCTTCTCTTGTTTGTTTAACCTTACCTATGGAATCCTGAAAATCAACAATTCTTAACTTTACAAACGTGGGCATAGTGACTCAACTGATTGCAATAGTGGTATCTAATATGAGGAATGGGAGAGAGCTTATTTTTCTTTGTTTTGTTCTTCCCAACTTTCCTCTTGGGTGTTGATTTGAGAGAGAATTTTGACTTGTTGTTCTGAGTTTAAGCTCTTCTTCTCAAAAGCAAGTCTATCACATGATAAATTGTCTATCAATCCACTTCGTCTTGAGACATTAGTTATGTGTTTTTCATTATCCTCCTTCAAGATAATTAGCTCTTCCTTGAGCTTTGCAATCTCGTGTAATTGAGCATTGCATTTTTTATACTTATTTAGACTATGAATGGATTTTTCCAAAAGTAATTCAAGTTCATGCTCATTGGCTGAGTCGCTTATCTCTTCGGAAATTGTAGACTAATAATCATGTTCTTTAAAAGCCATGAGTCCTACGTCACTTTTTTCTTCTTCGAAGTGGTTACACTCTTCCTCCATTTCATCCCAAGTTGAGATCAAAACATTCTTCTTCTTGTTCTTTCGATCTTTGTTTAGGGATGGGGGTTCTTTCTTCTAACTTAGGACATTTTTTCCTTCTATGTCTAGGTTTACCACACTCAAAACAAACATCAATTTTCTTTTAAAATTTGTCATTTTGCCTTTTGAATTGGCCTTGTTTTAAGTTTTTCTTCTTCCTATGGACTCTTTGAAGATGTCTAGTGATAAAACTTATTTCATCTGAGCTCTCTTCACTAGAACTCCTTAAGAGCAATGTTCTTTGTTGGAAGATATGAATGAATTGGGGTGTCATTAATGTAATTGTCTTATGATTTCTATCTTTTATTCAGTCCTACTAGGGTGAAGGCTATTCTTATAATATTGGTATTTTTGGCACCTATAAATAAATTTTAAGGGGGAGAGTTCAGACAAGTCCAAAAACCTAATCTTCCTCCTTTTTTCTCCAAATGTTCTCTCTCTATCCTCTGACATCTCTCTCTCTCTCTCTCTCTCTCTCTCTTATCTCTTCTTCTTTCTTCTTCCTTCTCTTTTTCATTACCAAATATCTTAAGGCTATGGAATCCCGAGAGTCAACATGGTATCACAACAGTGCTATTCGGTTTTTAGGAGCTACTCAAAATGTTTTAGATGTTGTTTGGAGAATGATTAATATGCTGATGTGTTAGCCTATCATGAATTTCTAAACAAACAGTATGAAATTCATTCAATAAGAATTAAACGGAAGCCCAAAATCTTACCTCTATCCATTCGATCAAATTCTGTAAACTTCACCAAGTTCTCTCCGTCTGGGTCTTCCGCTCTCTGATCACTCTCTCTAATGGTGTAAACTAAAGGTTTTTCAAGTGAACGAGATTGGGGACCAAACCTCTATTTATAAGTCAAGCTCCCATCAAGCTTATCTGCTTCTGTAACTGCCAATGGGAGGACGTGAGTCTTAAACCTCCATGGACGTGGGAACGTGGTCTTCCGAAACGTCACCACGTTCTCCATGAAAGACGATGGCTGATTGCTTCCGAAACTGAAAGGAAGTTGGACCAACCTCTGGAGTTAACATTCTCCCACTTGGTCCACACTTCTAGTGTAATCTGAATCTCATCGATAATCTGAATTTAAGTCATAAATACATGAATCATGGCGATAGGTCCTCTGATAACGAGTATTACCTTCCATGTATTACAATGTATTTATTTCTTATACTTTATGAATAAACCCTAAGTTTATTCTAGGTCCAACACAAATGATTTTCTCAAAATTAAAGTGCACATAAATATGAGAAAAACATCACAGTAAGTAAGAATTTTACTAAAATAACATTGTTCATACAATGAAAACTTACATAATGGAACCAAGTCCCATATTCACAACATGATCCTTGAATTTAAACGGTAGCATGCACTTAGTCAAAGGATCAGCTATCATTAATTCAGTGCTGATGTGCTCAATAACCACTGTTGAAACTAGTGCGCTAAAAGGCTCGAACCTTCTAGGAAAGCAACCCCACGGATCTTATACAAGGACTGGCCCGGTCGATACAAACAAATATTCCAACGCTCCCCCACACGGGGAAAACCCCATGGAAAAATTCAACAAAAAAACCTGGACAAATTCACCCAAAAAAATCGGACAAATTCTAGGAAAAACCCAGGACAAATTTGGTGGGAGCGAGATTCGAACTCAGGACCAACCTGCTCTGATACCATGTTGAAACTAGTGCGCTAAAAGGCTCGAACCTTCTAGGAAAGCAACCCCATGGATCTTATTCAAGGACTGGCCCAGTCGATACAAACAAATATTCCAATAACCACTTTCTTTTCTTGAATACATTCCCTTATGGCCAAATACTTTACGTCGATGTGTTTACTTCGACTTCCTCTATTGTTGTTCTTGGCCATAAAAATAGCAGCTGAATTGTCATAATACATTCTCAATGGCCTAGAGATAGAATCCATAAAGCTAAGCTCAGAAATGAAACTCTTAAGCCATACACCACGTGAAGTAGCCTCAAAACAGGAAACTAACTCGGCTTCCATAGTCGACGTGGCAATCAAAGTCTGTATGGCACTCCTCCATGATATTGCTCCACTGGCCATCAAGAAAATGTATCCTGATATTAATTTGCGAGAATCAATACAACCATCAAAGTCAGAATCTGAGTAACCAATGACTTCTAGATTGTTTGTCCGTCTATACATCAGCATGTAGTCTTTAGTTTCTTGAAGGTACTTCATTACTTTCTTTGCAGCTCTCTAGTGGCCTAACCCGGGATTACTCTGATATCGCCCCAACATACCAACAGAAAATGTAATATCAGGTATTGTGCAGACTTGAACATACATTAGACTTCCGACAGCAGAAGCATATAGAATGTCCTTCATTTGTTCCCTTTCAAGGTCGTTCTTCGGGCATTGGTTCAAATTGAACCTATCACCCTTCACAATGGGAGCTACACTTGGTGAACAATCCTTCATCAAAAATCTCTCTAACACTTTATTAATACAGGTTTCCTAAGACAGACCTAAGATACCTCGAAATCTATCTCTATGAATCTTAATGTCAATGGCATAAGATGCCTCACCCATATCCTTCATATAGAAATTGTTAGAGAAAAATTGTTTCACCTCATGTAGAAAGCCTTTATCATTGGTTGCTAGCAAAATGTCATCCACATATAAAACAAGAAAACAAATTTTACTCCCACTGACCTTCTAGTATATACATGGATCCATAATGTTTTCTAAAAAACCGAATGAAGAAATTACATTATGAAATTTCAAATACCATTGGCCGGATGCATGTTTGAATCCATATATTGACTTTTTGAGCTTGCAAACCAATTGCTCACCATCACTAGAGGGGAATCCTTTAGGTTATTTCATGTAAACTTCGTCCTCTAGATCTCCATTGAGAAATGTCGTTTGCACATCCATTTGTTGCAACTCTAAGTCACAATGGGCTACTAAGGCCAAAATAATGCGCAAAGAATCTTTCTTAGAGACAGGAGAAAAAGTTTCCTTGTAATCGATTCCTACTTTCTGAGTGAATCTCTTAACAATGAGTCTTGCCTTGTATCGTTCAATGTTGCCTAATGAGTCTTTCTTTGTTTTAAAGACCCATTTACATCCAATGGCTTTAAATCCACTAGGCAACTCAACAAGATCCCAGACTCCACTACTCTTCATAGAATTTATCTCTTCCTTCATGGCATTGTATCATAATTTTGGTTCTTTACAACTAATGGCTTCTGAAAAATACTCGGGATCATTTACGACTCCAATGTCAGATTCTTGCAGATACACAATATAATCATTAGGAATTGCTGATCTCCTGAGTCTAGTAGATCTTCTTAATGTTGAACCATCATTTTCCTAAGAAGTATGTGGTTCAACTAGTTGTTCAAAAGTGCTTGGCAACTCTTGAACGACCTGATCCACTGGAATGACATCAGCATTTAGTGGAACTTCAATGAGTGGTTGTGCAACACCAGTTTGTACTGGAGGGGTGTTATAAACTATAACCAATCTTTCACTTGAGGTAGAAGGCTGAAATTTTAAATGATCCTGCTCAGAAACTATGTTCTGAGTTGGATTGCTCCCACTAATCAAGTCATTTTCAAGAAACTTTGCATTTCTTGATTCCAAAATCCTAGTTTTATCAGATGGACAATAAAATATGTAACCTTTGGACCTTTCAGCATATCCAATGAAATACCCACTAATGGTCCTTGGGTCCAGCTTCTTCTCTTGTGGATTATAAAATCTCACTTCAGACGGACATCCCCAAAAGCGCATATGTCACAAACTCCGTTTCCAACTTTTCCATAATTCAAATGGCATTTTAAGAACAACCTTGGTTGGAACTTGGTTTAATATATACACTGTCGTCTTAAGTGCTTCAGCCCACAAGGATCTAGGAAGATTGGAGCTGCTAAGCATACTCTGCACCATGTCTAATAATGTTCGGTTTCTTCTTTCTGCTACACCATTTTGGTCCAAAGAACCAGGCATGGTATAGTGGGCAACAATCCCATGTTCTTGAAGATTTGCAAACGGCTCAGGTGCTTATCCATTCTCTGTGTATCTACCATAGTATTCTCCACCTCTATCTGATCTCACAATCTTAATTTTCTTACCACATTGTGTCTCTACTTCGGCCTTCAAGATCTTAAAGGCATCTAATGCTTCATGCTTATTAGAAAGCATGTAGAGATACATATAGCATGAGTAATCATCTATAAAAGAGATGAAGTATTTCTGACCATGTGAGTCCATGTCTGGACTACATATATTAGTATGTATGATCTCTAATATGGCTGAACTCCTATTGGCACATTTCTTTGACTTGTTAGTCTGTTTTCCCTTAATGCAATCTACACAAGTCACAAAATCAGTAAAATCCAGATTATTAAATACCTCTTCATTTACTAATCTCTTAAACCTTTCCATGGAGATATGACCTAATCTTCGTTGCTACAATGTAGAGGAATCCCCATTAATAACACCTCTTTTAGTACCAGTGTGAACATGCATGGAATCATAAGTGGCATTGGTTTGTAAATTTATGCAATAAAGACCATCAGACAAAGTATCATTCCTAACACAATCAGACTTATAAAATAAATTGAAAGATGAGCCTTAAAAAGTAAAGGAATATCCATAAGGTACAAGCCGGGAAACTGAAATCAAGTTTCTAGAAAAAATTGGAACATAAAAGGTCTTATCTAATTTTAAAACAAACCCACTACTTAAATTTAAATAGCAAATTTTTATAGCTTCCAAATATGAGCTCATCTTGTCTCCTGAGAAGATGTTATGCTCACTTCCCACTAGTTTCCTTAGGTTTTGCAAACCCTGCAAGGAATTCGAGATGTGGATTTTTTATCCATAATCAATCCTCCATGTGTTAATATTAATATTAATCATATTAGATTCATAACAAACAAATGAGGTTGGTGTACCTTTTTCAGCAAGCCACTTCTGAAACTTGGCGCATTCCTTCTTCATGTGTCCCTTCTTTTTACAGAAGAAACACTTGGAATCCTTCTTAATTCCAGCTTGGGGGGGTATTTTACCCTTCCCTTTCAATTTGGCTTGTTGTTTTCCTTTTCTATGCATTGCCAGCATGACACTTTCTCCTTGTTCCGTCACCAGTCGCCCTTCTTCTTAAACACACATGGTCAAAACTTCATTAATTAACCATTTATCCTTATGTGTGTTGTAGGATATCTTGAAGGGTCCATATTGGTGCAGAAGGGTATTAAGGATGTAGTGCACTAGGAAAGAGTCTGACATATCAACCTCAAGCTTCTTCAATTGTGTTGCAATATCCCTCATTTGCATGATGTGCTCGCACACACCTTGTATACTGGTGAGCCAGAGGGAGGAGTTTCATAATTAGGGTGCAGAGCCTTGTCCGAAGTGACAAATTGCTCATCAATGGCTTTTAGTAAGTCTTTGACTTTTTCATGCTGGTCAACGAAATCATGAATACCAGCAAAAATTCTCGTCTTAATGAACTTCATGCTAAGGCGATTAGATCGCTCCCATCGTTCATAAAGCTCGATTTCAGCTGCATTGCTGGTATTAGTTATTGCTGGTGGTTCGTCTTTCCTAATAGCATAGTCAATATCCATCCACCCTAAATGAAGAAGAATTCTCTCCCTCCATAGTTATCTCCCTTAATATCAGGGGTATCACTACGAATATCAGAGAAATTGACAAGTTGTAGAACTGCATAAAATTACAAATGACATGCTTATGTTAAAACTGAGGCTTGAATCATTGTCATGTTTTACCAATGTAAATCATGCTTAAAAATGGAATCTATTGACATAAAAAAATGTATGTGGGCTAAATTTTTAATTCAAATAGATTCATTATCTTTATGATTAAACTGTATGATAAAACTATCAAATAATTTATGAAGTCATAATTCTTGTGGGTAAATTATGAATAATTTGATATTTTATCCTAACTAATAAACTCAAATATAATAAAAATTCATGTGGGATAAAATTTATTATATTAAGTCAAATTAGTTACAATTAATGTCTAAAATATACTTTATTTGATCCTAATCATAATATATAATTTTTTAGGCAATTAAAGATGTTGTGGCTACTCTCTAATTAATAAAAAAAATTATATGGATCACTAGACATTAAATCGCATAATGCAAAATTTTCATGAGAATAGCATAAATTGCATAATTTTAACTAACACTAAAAAGTGAGCATTATGCACAAAAATTCTCATAATATATGCATAAGTTGAAAACTAGAATATTATGCATAACTTAATTTCATGCATTTAACTATATGTCAAAAATGCATAAAACATATTACTAAAAATACATATCAAAAAGTCAAGAGCGCCGAATTCAGTGTTTGTGCACAGGTTCGAATCTGTTACGGTCCCGGATCTGATACGTGGATTCTTTGGGAGGATCTACAATCTGCCACGAGTTACGGGTCTTCCAGGCATTACCGTAGGGGTAGTAGGAAGACATGGGGAAGACGAAAACGAAAGATCAAGCCTAAGGGAAGCTTGAAAACCCTAGAGCTCGTTGAGGAGAACTCTAAGCCTCTTTATGCTAAATTTAACCTAATTCTTAATACTTCAATGCTTCCTTTTCTCATTACTCTTACCCCTTAAATAGGGTTCACCCTGTTAGGGTTTAATAAAATATTACAAAAATAACCCTATGAATAAAATATTCCAAAAATATCCCTATTAATAAATAATTCCAAAAAAAAACCCTGTGACCTAAAACTGAAATAAAATAAAGTAAATTAAATAAAACAACTAAAATAATAATGTTATTGCGTGCATAACATTACACCCCCCTAGAAGAACGAGCTTGTCCTCAAGCTCGGAAGAAGGGTCTGTATGCCGACGTCTCCACCTGTGCCCAAGTAGTATCCGTGATCACTATGGTTGCCCTCTGGATGCCAAAAAACTGGAGCATCCACACCCCCCTTGGAAGACGAGCTTGTCCTCAAGCTCGGAAGTACTATCTGTATGCCGACGTCTCCACATGCGTCAAGCAAGACACTCTCCAGTGCTGCTACGGTAGCAAGTGCTGACACCAAAAAATTCAGCTCCTCTGCCCTTGACAATAAATGATACATTGAGAAACCCATGGCTAGCACAACATGAACAACTGAACTAATTGAATCCTTCACCAGCAGTACATCTGCCCTCGCCCCATCCGTGACAGGAAGGTGGAGAGGACATGCTACCAATGTTGTAGTAGCCCCAGCCAAAGACAGTGAATGCTCTCTATCCCGTACAGCCCAATAATCAAGGTAGGTAATTTGATCAATAAGTAGTGAAGCCAACGTCATATCCTGCCTGAGTTGCTGGAGGGTGCTCCTCTTCATGGGGACAAAATCAAGTTGCTGCTCATGTTTAACAGAAAATTGAAAGTCCAAGGTCTTGTCTTTGGATGCCTTTGTCAGTGGGATTACAACTCCATTTTCCAGAAGTGTGCACCCAAGCACCTGCCATTCTTTCATCTTTATTCCAATCTGATTTCACCCAGAAGAGTTGTTGGAGCCGCTCTCCTACCATTAGTTCCATTGAGCTCGGGTAGTGACCAAATTTGTTTGGTTCCAGAAACCCGCCGAGATGAAAATCTCTTGCCCTTTGCACTACTGCCATATCGTCGATTCTCTCACTAGAAGGTTCATACCACAAGAAATCTAACATGATTCCAATGCTGATTGGAAAAGCAGCAGACCCTGCAGTAGTTACTGCACTAATAGCAGAACCATACAACACAAATGCATCCTTAGCAGTAGATACAGGTGCCCAGTAGTAGAAGTTCTCAGGCTTGAGATCTCGGTGCATGAGCTCATGCGTAGGACACATCTGCACTACTGCCACAACGGTTCTGGTAAGCCCAGCAGCAGTCCTTTCTGTAAAATGTCCCCGAGCAACCATACGATCAAACAAGTTACCTCCTGCACACAATTCCAGCACAAGATGCACTGCAGTATCATCCTCGTAAGTATCCCTCAAATACACTATGTATGGATGTTGAGGTAAATGCTTCATAATCTCCACCAACATGCCACTTGGAGCCCACATAATCCCTCGGTGATAATTAAGCTCTTTCCCAAACAGAAAAGGAACAACTGCGTTGATCCCATTATCAATGGCATGCAACTCCCTCCATGACACTCCAAAAATTCCAAAAGAAATTCCAACAAGCAACTGAGTCATGGAAATTCCAACAGAATTTCCAGCACGTCCTGTCAGCTGCACCTGGATGGTATCTTTAGGTAGCCGATACCTGTGGTAACTTTCCGGCACATCATGACTTCGCATTGTGCCAACAGCACAATTCACAGTGCTAAATGGCATAGCCATGTATACTTGTTGGCCACTTTGCAGGGCAGGTGTGCTTGAAGCACTCAATTTCTTATCCAATGCCATGTCCAAACCATGGACCTGTTTCTGTACACCATATAGAGCTGCATAATATGTTGCAGTGTGTGGTTGCTGCTAGGGTGCCCATATCATCACTGCAATTGCAGCAGGAAAGGGAGAGAGCATAAACATCTTGGCCTCATCAGCGCGAGCGCCATATGTCACTGCTGCAACTACTTTATGACTAAACAGCTCTGGTTGCAGCAGTGCCACTGGTGGCAGCACTGGTGGCTGCAGAACCGCAGTAGCAGCACAAAACGATTTCTGGAAGAACCACGCGGCGACAAAACTAGCACAAATAACCTCCAGTACAGCACCTTTCTCGAACCTCCCTCGATACTCCTCTTGCACACGGTGGCAAACACTCTCCTGCACCCAATAAATGAACTCAGCTCTGCGAACAAGAGGGTAGGCCTCAGGATGCAAGTCCCTTGGACCATCCTTGACATCATCAATCATATCCTTCCCCTCATCCACATCGGCATCTACATGCTGTGGTTGAGATTGGCTACTGATTTCCCATGCTGAAAACAGACCCTGGATCAACTCCCACCCCATGACCTGGTGCAACAAATACATAAAAGAAGAAGCAAAAGACCCATGAGGTTCATCATCAACGTCCAATTCTTCCACCCCAGTGGTTCCCTGTGGCTCTTGAACTAGAGTATCATCCATGATAATATCAACCTCAACCTGCTCGTCATGCAGTCCAAATCTACAGAAATGGCAAACAAAAAATCTCCATTCACCCTTTGGAGGATCAAAATAAATAAATTTAGCGCCTTGCCGTTGGTTCGTGATTCGAGATAATCTAAGAGGCGGATCTTGTTTGACTTTGTCTGAAACTTGTAATTTTTTTTGGAGTAGTAGTGTAACTTCAGCTGTCAACCTTTTATTTTTTGAAGCTGGCTTGGCACCGGGTTTGGTGCCGGAACCTAGTCCCACCATTTCTGAATCTAAAATAAGACCATCTGCAGGACCCCCATGAATACAGTGTCCCCGATTCATTGCATACCAGTACACGACATTTTTCTTGGGCAATTCATCAAACAGCTGCAATGCCTCATACATCTTCCCTTTCTTCCCCACAGATTGCAAAACAAATAGAGAACGTGTTCTAATACCACTGCCTAATGAAGCAACCTGGTCCAGATAATAAGCAAAGGGAAGCAAGACTATGCAATCCACAAACAAAATTGTGAAAACTGTTTTGATCCTAAGATCAACCTCATTCAAATCTCTCCAACGAATTCCAGCAGGCAAATTAGTCAGGGACCACAATTGAAAAGAAGAGGGAAAACTCGATTCCAATTTCTGAGGCACATACCCAACCACACCCTCAACGTCTAGAATAGCAACATCTGCAGTCTCTAATTCACCTTGCTTATCATACAGGAGCATCCCAGTAAGCACAAACCGATATGGGAAATCCACCCTGGTGGTGGTCTCATCAACAGAAAGAATAAACAGCCCCACAATTTCAATTGGGCAATGACCATACACACAAGTATTGTGCGCATCAACATAAAAATAAAGTTCCTTCAAAAAAAATTTGCCGAGACGCTTACCCCCCCCCCCCCCCCCCCCCCCCAAATTGGAATTTGGGTTTGCTCTGGTCTATCGAGAAGTAGATTGCGAGTGGAATGTGTTGGCCGGATATCCAATCCCATCGGAGTTGTGTCTGACGGCGCCGACGGAGCCTCCTCCGTGTTCGGTGGCAAAGGGCAGCCCTTTGGGGCTTCGCCTCTTGGTTATTTTCCGCAACCAAGGGCTCTCGGAAACGCCTCCTTGTCGGACGAATTGCTTCTGCTGGCCGTGAGGAGGGGTTTGTTGAGGATGAACCCAAATCAACCATTACCGACGGGTTTGTGGTCGTATACCCCTCCAATTTTTTATTTCCAAGGTCCTTCTTGGCGTCTGCCTCTTCTACAGGGACGTCTGGCTCTTCTGGGACCTCAGCTGGAAAAGAAGATAAAATCTTCGAATTTTCTGGGTGGCCGTTGTGCCCGTCCGAGATATTTTCAACTACCTCTTTTGCGCATATTTCATGGTCAGATATTTGAGGTCGTGTGACCATTTCTGCTGAAGCAATGAATTCTTCACTTGCATAAATTTCAATGGAAGCATCTAACTGTGCTCGTATTTCTTCCAATTCCTTACCCATAGCCATCCATCTTTCTTGGGATATAGAATAACCCATTGTGTTCCCGCTCTGATACCAGTTGTTACGGTCCCGGATCTAACACGTGGATTCTTTGGGAGGATCTGCAATCTGCCATGGGTTACGAGTCTTCCAGGCATTACCGTAGGGGTAGTAGGAAGACATGGGGAAGACGAAAATGAAAGATCAAGCCTAAGGGAAGCTTGAAAACCCTAGAGCTCGTTGAGGAGAACTCTAAGCCTCTTTATGCTAAATTTAACCTAATTCTTAATACTTCAATGCTTCCTTTTCTCATTACTCTTACCCCTTAAATAGGGTTCACCCTGTTAGGGTTTAATAAAATATTACAAAAATAACCCTATGAATAAAATATTCCAAAAATATCCCTATTAATAAATAATTCCAAAAATACCCCTATGACCTAAAACTGAAATAAAATAAAGTAAATTAAATAAAACAACTAAAATAATAATGTTATTGCGTGCATAACAGAATCCTGCTGGCGCAAAAAATTTAGTTTTGAGAACCGAGTCGACTCCGTCCTCTTCGGGAAAAATTCGGAACGGTGAACCAACTTAATCCATTCGAGTCAACCCGAACCTTTTTTTTTTATTTATTTACACCGAGTCGTTCCGGCTATCGACTCAGTTGCCGAGTTGGAACGGCGAGTTGACTCAGCACATATTTACAAACAAACCATATAACTTTAATTTTTATTTTTCTATGCGGGAGATCATCTTCAACCTCCCGCCATGCGCAGAAAAATTATTCATCGGCGTTTCAAAACATCATCGACGCCGGTAAACCTATCGAAAAGTTCGCCAGCACCGGCTCAAACGTGTTACGGCGACGCCAGAGAACCGCAAATTGTCGCCGCGGTGAGCTCACAGAGAGCTTACATCGACAGTCTCCGTCGGCGTTCTGTACGTTGTCGACTCCGCCAAACCGTGCAGAATGGTCACCAGCGCCGGCGTCGTGCTCCGACGCTGGTCATCGCCGATGTGAGAGCCCACGCTCCCGCATGCAGAGAACGTAAAATTTATGTAAACAAAGATAAAAAATGGAGCATTTAAATTAAGGCTCAGTTGCAACCGATGCGAAGGATCAGAGGACTGCTCTGATACCAACTGTTAGCCTATCATGAATTTCTAAACAAACAGTATGAAATTCATTTAATAAGAATTAAACGGAAGCCCAAAATCTTACCTCTATCCATTCGATCAAATTCCGTAAACTTCACCAGAGTTCTCTGCGTCTGGCTCTTCTGCTCTCTAATCACTCTCTCTGATGGTGTAAACTGAAGGTTTTTCAAGTGAATGAGATTGGGGACCAAACCTCTATTTATAAGTCAAGCTCCTATCAAGCTTATCGGCTTCTGTAACTGCCGATGGGAGGACGTGGGTCTTAAACCTCCATGGACGTGGGAACGTGGTCTTCCGAAACGGCACCATGTTCTCCATGAAAAATGTTGGCCTATTGCTTCCGAAACTGAAAGGAAGTTGGACCAACCTTTGGAGTTAACATGATGATCATGGATCTGTTGATGCATGCTTATCTATGAATCAATTGTTCCTTATGGTTTTGATTTTTGAGTTCTTCATGATGATCGTATGGCTTTGATCATTTTTTTTTTCAAGTTCTTCATGCTGCTCAGGGAACAAGTTTTATTTTTTTTCCACTCATTCATGTTAAATATTCTGCTTCAAAAAATCGGTTTACTGCTACCAGGCCTTCAAACACTTAGAGTTGAATTCTGGAGTTCATTAAGAACTCAAACCAATCTCGTAAGGTGTTGTAGCGTTCTGATACAAGTTTCTGAACTCAGATATTACTGGTTTTACTTCGGCAAGAGTCTCTTAACCATATTGTTGCTAAACTCATTACGCTGCTTTAGCAAGTCACTATAAATTATTTTAGCAAGGTATCTGTTTTAGCTGAGAAGGTATTTTCCAGATGTATCTTCTGTTGATCAGACTGAGTAATACTGGTTTCACTTCGGAAAATTTCCTTACTCGGACTAAGGTTATGGAGGATGATGAGAAGTTGCTATCTGTCCTGTTTAAAGAATCTTCCTAAAAATACAACTTACCTTGCTTTGATAAAGCACGGTTTAAGCAATTGCTTCTGATCGACGTGTATTGAAATCTTGATATCTAGCCTTGCATTATCTTTGAGTTTAAGAAGAAAAAAAATAAACAAACCTTGGAGCAGCGTCAGATAGCAGCAGAGTAAGAAATAAGATGAGTCTTGAGTTCTTGATTCAACAACAGACGAGATTTGTTACTCTTATCAGCAGACGAGGTTTATGAATTCTGGATTGACTATCTCTCTGTCAGACTTGCTACCATCATGCCAGCACTGTTAATCCGGGAAGATTAGACCAGCGCTGATGCATCTGACTCGTCGGCTATCAGACTCACTCTTCTCTTGCCTCAGCGACTATTTTTTGAATTTAATCTGCTGAGGTTGGTCTTCTTCTGGTACTGAGTCACTATGCCAGGTTGAGGACCAGCACCGCATCCAACTTGACTCAGCCCATTATTCTGAGTTATTACTGCTCTATTTGCAAGCTGAGCTCTTACGAATCTGAGCCTGATTCAGCCAAACTCAGATTGACTCAGTGGGTTAACTCCGGTCAACTGAGACTCAACTCGGTCTTGACTCAGCTCAACTCGAACCGAGCCAACTCGGTCTGGATCAACTTGACTCGGACTACTTGTTTTCTGTATTTGTTATACGGGTCCCGAGTTCTATACCTATTTCTCCCTTGACTCGGCTATAGTGGTCTAATACCTGACTTGGCTCGACTTGGTCCTTAGTCTCCGACTGGATTATTATCTTGAAGTATTAGTAGCTTATCACTTAGTTCTAGCATACTATATGGTGAAGCTTCCTTATTCTGATGAACTCTCTGGGGAATATTTTTTATATATTTTTTAAGGATTTCCATTATTTGGTACGTGTTATTTCAGCCCAGACCATTTCAACTGCTGCTATTGTGTTTCTTTGATTGAGACATTATTATTGAAGAAGGACTTCTCAGTTGTTGATTATTGTCGGCACTGGTTATTCTGATGAAGAAGAAAACATATGGTGGCCCCATAATATTATCTTACCGGTGATTACCTTTTACTCCCTTATTTGGCATTTTTACTCCTACAATTTGAGAGTCAATGCCCTGTGTTTGGACACTATAATGGAAGGGTTTACTACTTACACTTCTGAGAAATGCTTATAGATCCACTACCTATAGAGGATAGGAGTGTGTCCAACATCCAGCGTGAGTCAAGTCTATTATTTACCCAAGAGATTTTTTTGAGCTACCCTGAGAAAGTCGGTAGACTTTGTGCCCCCCAGTAAAGTACCTTTTTCGACAATGAAATTGCACGGAAAGTATTTTTGACTATGACCATTTGACTAGAGTATGGAGTGATGTCTTTTGACTAGGAGTGATTTTATTCTCTCTTATATTATACCACCTGAATCTCTTGGAAAAGAACAAAGAGACCACCAGCATGAAGGGGAGTGTTGGAAGATATGTTGGGTTGCTTTATTATACGGGCAGATATTATACACCATTTGCAGCAAGTTAGGCATTTATGATGTCCTCTCATCCCCAACTTGAGGGGGAGTGTTGGAAGATGGGCCTAAGACCACATGACCAAAGAAGACCCACACGTCCAAGTGTGTGAAAGATGGGCTTAAGCCTACAAACCAAGGGGAAGACCCACACAGTTATGACATTATGGTAAATAAAGAATCATCTCATAAAGATGGCATTGATGTAATTATTTTAAGTTTTAGAAGTATTTTGTAATATTATAATCTTATTCATCTATAAATTGAGCCTTAGAGGAGGGTTAGGACAAAAGTCCATAACCTCATTTTTTCCTCCTGTTTTCTCCCAATAACTATCTCTTCTTTTTTCTCCATGAGTTAAATCTGTAGAATTCTGAAAAAATCAATAGTACACTTGGGGTTGTAACGTCGCCTTGTGAGCGATAAGCATTATTCACAATAGTGATTATTATCACTATTTTTGTTCAAAATCCTTTGAGGTTGGTTTCAACTTATGTTTTATCACCCATTTTTTAATTTTTGAGAATTTATGTCCGGTTTCTTACTTATCCTTCAGACACCTTGATGGAGGAAATCATTATTATAGCTATTTTATTTGTTTCAAATTGAGATCATTGATATTACCTCCCAGCTTGAGGGTGAGTGTAATGAGTTGGGATGATATTAATGTAATTATCATATGATTTTTGTCTCTTATTCACTCCTACTAGGGTGAAGGGTATTCTTATAATAATGGTACTTTTGGCATCTATAAATAAAGCTTAAGGGCTCGGAGGCTTAGGACAAGTCCAAAACACTAATCTTCCTCCTCTTTTCTCCCAACATGCTCTCTCTCTCTCTCTCTCTCTCTCTCTCTCGTCGCTCTCGTCCCTCTCTTCCCTCTTCATCCTTCTTCTTCTTCCTTCTCTTCTTCATTACCAAAGATCTTAAGGCTATGGAATCTTGGAAATCAATATTCTTCTTCTTAGGTTGCCCTTCCTCTACATCTTTAGGTTCCATCTCATATGTGAGAAGAATTCCATGTAGCTTTTCCAAGCTTATGGTTCTAAAGTTAGCATTCTCATGAATGGTTGTCATCCTTATGTCCCATAATTTTGGAAGTGCCTTGAGAAGCTTGTCATTTTGCTTGTACAAGAAAATCTCATCTCCTAAGATATTCAACTCATTAATTATATGAGTGACTCACTCAGTTTCATCTTGAATTCATCATACTAAGCTATCAAAAGACTAATTATAGAGCCTTCTACTCTAGTGATTCCATGTTGTGGACTCAATAGCACAACGAGTCACACAAAGGAGAAGGAAATGACTAACTGAGTTTATTAGTTTAAATTTTGTAGTTTATATTGCTTTAAGTATAATTTTTCATTAATTATGTAATGAGTAAGGACGTAGGGGCAGAATTGTCATTTTTAGTCCTAATAACACTTATGACGTCAAACCCTATTTAAAGGGTAAAGAAATAAAGAAAAGGCAAGTATTGAATTAGGTTAAATAGGGTTTTGAGTTCTCCTTGACGAGCTCTAGGGTTGGAAGGTCTCCTTGAAGAGCTCCAAGGTATAGTTCTCTTGATTTGAGTTTTATTCCTTCTCTTTTTGAATTCTGCTTTACCTTGAGAGTGTCCAAGGCAAAGGAAGAGGGGTTTGATTAATATTTTCTGAGTTCAAGGAGGGGCTTTAGCCTCCTCCACGGTTACAACAGCAAGAGGGACGAATTTACCTTCCATCCGAGCAAGAAAAGGGAAGTCTTGATTCCCTAATCGAGCAGCACCACTAAAAGAGGCAGCTTTAGCCTCTAACCGAGTAAGAGAGGGTTAGGGAGTCCTAATCTCTCCTTCGTGGGCAGAAACCATTCTAGAGGGTCACTACCCTCTTGGACGTGAGTAGCAAAAAGGGTTTAGCCCTTCTTGGCCAAGAACAACAAGAGAAGTCTTTTATTTACGTAGAAGATTAATGTTGGAATGAGCTGAAAATTGTGTAAATTATTACCGTAATTATAGGAAACGATTTTTTTCCTTGTTTTTTTTCTGATTCTAAGATCTAAATTGGATTTAAATTAGGTTTTAAATGTATTATAAAAAGCCTCCATGAAGAGAAGAATATCATCGGAAAAAATTATTTGAAATTCTTCTTTGTGTTATTCAGTTTTACATGGTATCAAAGCGGTAGAAAATTTCTGCCATCGCCGTGAATGAAGAAGCCACCATCGAAGAGGTTCCTATAGCCGAAGAAGAAAGTGGAAGCTCTGTCCAGTAGCCGAAGAACAAAGCATAAGCTCTGTCCCATAACCGAAGCGTACAAATAGCAGGTTTAAACCGGCTTCCGAACAGCACCGATAACCATACTGTCGTCGTCGAAGATGCTCTATCGTCTCCTTGACCAGAGCCACCGTCAGAGAGATTTCGAATGTCGCACACAACAGCACTGTTGTCACCGAATATGCTCTATCGTCGTTGTGAAACAAAGAATTGCTTTGTCATCGTTGTGACCAGAGCCACCGTCAAAGAAGTTCGGCGGCATTTCGAACGTCACCGTGAACAGTCGAGCCACCAATCGGCCCTCCAGTAGACCGCACCACCGACCGAAGGAAGCCGTAGGACTGCCGTCGCCAAAACCAAAAGGACTACCTTTGACAAAGACGGAGACGACCAGGTACGCAAAAAAAAATTCGCTGAACTTAGGTATGATTTGATTATTCTGTCGACCTGGACCAGAACCGGACCACAAACTGGACCCGAACAAACCTAACCTGACTACCGAACCAAACGGGACCCAAAATTCGAATCAACCCAGAGAGAGACAATGGGGATCTATCGTCCAATCTCTAGTAAAGCTAACAATCGGGTCTGTACTCACTGTGGGAAAAATTCATTCGCAATAGTGTTGTTACGAGATTATTGGTTATCCAGAGTAGTGGGACTTCTCAAAAAAATCTCAAAAAAAAATTGTTGGGGAAAGTTGTTGTCTACGGCGAATGTTGCCCATCCAGGTATTATCGGTAAAGCATCAGTATTCTCTGCATATTCTTAGAATAGAACTTGGATTATTGATACAGGTGCATCCAATCACATGACAAGGGATTCCAATCAATTAAAATATGTCCTACGTTCTCCTCAATTCGTTATTTCCACCTCTAATGGTAGTACCTCTCCTATTACTGGGGAAGGATCAGTTATCTTATCGAATAATCTTACATTAGATATTATCCTTGTTGTTCCATCTCTTGAATACAATTTGTTGTCTGTTAGCCAAATTAATTCTAACTCTTGCTTGTACTATAACTTTTTGGCCCTCCTTTTGTGTCTTTCAAGACATTCTAACCTGAAAGATTCTTGGTTATGGTATTAGACGGGGCAAAATCTACTATTTGGAGTTAACAAAGAATTGGGGATCGAAAATCAGTCAGGCAAATCAAGCTAGTAGTGAAGACAGTGCTCAAGCAATATTTTTTTGGAATTGAAGTGGCAAGATCGAAACATGGAGTCTTCCTTTCACAGTGAAAATATGTGTTGGATCTTCTAGCTGAAACCAGAATGCTTGATTTTAAACCAGTGGAGATGCCTATAGAAATGAATCATAAGCTCAGAATTCTCCCAGATCAAATCCCAACAGACAAAGGGCGTTATCAGCGATTAGTTGGAAGATTAATCTTCCTATCACACACAAGACCAGATGTAGCATATGTAGTGAGTTTTGTGAGTCAGTTCATGCATGCACCAAGTGAAGAACATATAGAAGCGGTCTATCGGATCTTGAGATACTTAAATAGTGCTCCTGGAAAAAGGTTTGTTATTTGCAAAAAAAAATGTGTCTCTAACATTAAAGGATACACAGATTCTAACTAGACAGGAGATCAGACAACCAGAAGATCCATGTCTGGTTACTTTACTTTTGTGGAAGGTAATCTTGTCACGTGGAAAAGCCAAAAAAAAGAAGGTAGTATCAAGATCAAGTACTGAAGCTGAATTCGAGGAATGGTTCATGGTGTATATGAATTGTTATGGTTAAAAAATATACTGAGGAACTTAATGATTGAATATGATGAATCTATGAATCTCCACTGTGATAATAAGGCAGCCATCGCAATTTCAAAAAATCATGTTCAACATGATCGTACTAAACATGTTGAAGTTGATTGTCATTTCATCAAGGAAAACCTCGATGCAAAGATTATACAATTTCCTTTTATTCCATCGGGGAGTCAGCTGGTTGATATGCTCATGAAGGGAGTATCAAAGAAAGTATTTCATGGTATAATTGACAAGTTGGGCATGATCAACATCTATGCACCAACTTGAGGGGGAGTATTGGAATGAGCTGTAAATTGTGTAAATTGTTACAGTAATTATAGGAATCAATTTGTTTCCTTGTTTTTTTCCTAATTCTAATATCTAAATTGGATCTAAATTAGGTTGTAAATGTATTATAAAAAGCCTCCATGAGGAGAAGAATATCATCGGAAAAAATTATTTGAAATCCTTCTTTGTGTTATTCGATTTTATATTAAGAAAAGAAAACTCCTTTTCAATTCTACCGAGAACAACCATGGAAATGAGGTTCTTTTCTGCAAATTCGTGGCTCAGAACCCTTATACAGTGTTGGATTCACAATTACCTTGCTGAGTTACTAGATCCATGGATAGGGACCATTACAACTTGGTATCAAAGCGAGGAACCCGGCGGAGAACAACGTTAATGAATTAAGGGAGTTGGTGCTCAGAGGACAAGCAGAAATTGACAGAAAAATTGCTCAAATCATGGAGCTATTTCCTAATATCAATCTTCAAATTGAGGGACTTTCTTGGATGATGGGAAATATGACGACTATAAGGAACTTAATTCTAGAACAAAGAGGAGAGGACAGCTAACATAACAGAGGGGGAGATGAGTTTGATGGGCCCACTAGTTTTCTTGGTCAGCTTGGAAACTTCAACCAGTGAGGAGGCACCGTACCTAGGTATAAAAAACTTAATTTTCCTACTTTTAATGGGTCAGAAGACCCTTTGATTTGGTTGCATAGGTACGAAAAAAAATTTATCCATCAAAGAACAGCAGCGGATGAAATGGTAAGCTTGGCCACTTTCCACTTACTTGGGGAAGCTCAACTGTGGTTTCATCAAGTTGAGTCGGATAGATTAGTACTGGATTGGGAAGAGTTTAAAGAATTATGCACTATACGATTCAGTCTCCAGCCCACAGTAAACCCTTGGGGGATTTGGTGTTGTTACGGCAAACGGGTCTAGTGGATTTCTATCAAAAACAGTTCTAGGAAAAATTGGCAAGAGTTGGCCGAATGGTTTGCGTAGACCAGCATGTCAATTTATTTACAGCGAGCCTTAATGAGTCATTACGGCTAGGGGTGGAGCTATATGCACCTGCTGACTTAGCTCGAGCAATGAATCTAGCTCGCGCACTGGAACTTCGACAAAAAGTTCAAAACAGGAGGCCAGCTTGGCTAGGGGATCGGAACACTTCCACTAGTTGGCAAGGGAGGCGCAATAATAATACTCCACTAACTCCTCAGGTAGGGCAGCAAGTAAAAAATTATTCCAGTATTATCCTTACAACAGATACATGACCCAGCAACCCGCCCGCCCAGTATATTAAAAAATTAACTAGTGGGGAGATGGCAGAGCGCAGAGCAAAGAACTTATGTTACAATTGTGATGAAACATACAGGGCAGGCCATCAGTGTAAACGGTTGTTCTAGTTAGAGGTCGATGAATTTCTAGAAGATATCACAGAACCACTACATATTGATACGACTAAGGAGGAGCCACTAGAAATCTCTTTGCATCCCATTACTGGACAAAAATCCGCAAAAACGATGCAAGTCTGCGCTCGAGTGATGGACCAGGACCTTGTCAGCTTGGTGGATTAAGGAAGTACACATAATTCTCAGTTGGACCGCTGCCCAACACCTGCAACTCCAGATGCTTTCACACTTGACAACACCTGTTTCGGTTGCCAATGGAGAGAAAGTTCCTAGCTACTGTATCAGCAAAAAAGTTAAGTTCTCAATCAGTACGACTTTCTTTCATTCTGAATTTTTTGTCATCCCTCTAGCTGGGTTCGATATGGTTTTGGGTATTAAATTGTTGCAAACACTCGGCCCTATTTTATGGGGTTTTACTGCTTTAACTATGAGTTTTGCAATGGGCGGACAAAAAATATTATTATAGGGTAGTCATGTGGACAAGCCCGATCATATTCATAAGATTCACTCACAGGACAATCCGGACAGCAATATGGATAAGTTTTTGGATGAGTTCTTAGACTTGTTCCAAGAGCCCTCAGGCTGCCTCCCTTGAGGCATTATGACCATCGGATATGTTTAAAACAGGGATCCGAAGTGGTGGTTGTTCGACCTTATCAGTACCCACATCTCCAGAAAGATGAAATTGAACGACAGTGCCAAACAATGCTACAGCAAGGCCTTATTCACAACAGTCGTTCCCCATTCTCATCACCAGTCCTTCTCGTAAAAAAAATGATGGTACATGGCGATTCTGTCTTGATTATCGGGAATTGAATACGCAAATGGTGAAAGATAAGTTCCCTATTACAGTGGAGGAGGAGTTGTTCGATGAATTGCACGGGTCTCATATATTCACCAAATTGGACCTGCGATCGGGATATCATCTGGTTCGTATGCACCCAGACGACATCGAAAAAATGGCCCTTCGCACTCATCATGGTGACTTTGAATTTGTGGTCATGCTATTTGGGTTATCAAACGCACCATCCACATTTCAGGCATTAATTAATGAGGTATTCCACAACTATCTTCGTAAATTTGTACTCGTTTTCTTTGATGACATACTCATTTACAGCCCATCTAGACCTCAGCATTTAGAGCATTTATGATTAGTATTTGAACTGTTATCAATTATATATAAAGAAATCGAAATGCTCATTTGCAACATCACATGTGGCCTATCTCGGCTATATTATTTCACATGATGGAGTCATGGTGGATTCAGAGAAAATTCAGGCAATTGCAGATTGGCCGCAACCGATGAATACCTTGGCTTTGCGTGGGTTCTTGGGATTGGTAGGTTATTATAGAAAATTTATCAGAAACTATGGACCGATTGATGCACCATTGACAACCCTCCTCAAGAAAAATTCATTTACTTGGAATGAGCAGGCTACTCAGTTTTTTTTAGATCTCAAATCAGCTCTTGCATCCGCACCTATTCTGCAACTTCCCAATTTTGAGGAGTTATTTGAGGTCGAGTGTGACGCCTCAGGTGGGTGCATTGGGGCCGTTCTACAACAACAATTGCACCCTATTGCATATTTCAGCCACTAGCTAGCAGTACGACATCACAAATTGCCCGCATATGAACGTGAGTTAATAGGGTTGGCCAAAGTTGTATAGCATTGGCGCCCATATTTATGGGGTCGTGCATTTCTTATTCGGACAGATCATTACAGTCTTAAATATTTACTGGAGCAGCACCTCACAACTACTCTTCAACAACACTGGATAAGTAAATTGCTGGGATTCGATTTCACGGTGGAATACTGCACTGGTAGGTTAAACAAGGCGGCCGATGCCTTATCCCGATGTTTGGAGCCCCTGCCACTTCTTTATACTATCAGTCAGCCTCATTTTATCTTGTTATACTTGGTGACGAAGGAACATGCCAGCAATCCGGTTCTTCTTGATTTGCTAAAAAAATCACAGAGGGGGCCATGGACTCGAGATGGACCATTCAGGACTCTCTTATTTATTATCACTCGCGCTTATATATCCTACACAATTCAGATTTGGTTTATGTCATAATTTCAGCATACCATGATAGTACTCCTGAAGGTATCCCAAAAATCTTACATTGCATTCAAGCGGATCTTTATTGGTAGGGTATGAAGACCTCTATTGCAGCATATGTATCATTTTGTCAGGTTTGTCAATGAAACAAGGCCTATCACTTAAGTCCAGCGGGTCTTCTGCAGCCTTTGGCACTTCCTACATAGGTATGGGCCAATATTTCTATGGACTTCGTCGAAGGTCTTCCACTATCTTCCGGCAAGTCGATATTATTAGTGGTGGTGGATCGATTCTCAAAGTATGCTCACTTCATACCCATGGCTTACCCATACACAGCATCCAGAGTGGCACAGATATTTCTCGAGCATATTGTTCATTTACATGGTATTTCAAAATCTATTGTCAGTGATCGGGATGCATTTTTTACCAGCACTTTTTGGCGTGAACTATTTCGCCTCTGCGGCAACAAGTTGAAATTTTCATCAGCATATCATCCTCAAATAGACGGACAAATAGAGGTCGTGAACCACACTGTGGAAATGTACCTTTGATGTTTTGTGGGCGATCATCCTAAAACTTGGGTGCAATGGCTACCTTGGGCGGAATATTGTCACAACACTTCCTTCCACACAGCCTTACAATCTATTCCCTTCAGCGTTCTATATGGCAGAGATCCGCCTCGGCTGTTATCGTATACTTGGGCCTCCACCCACATGGACTCTATCGATCATGCACTCATGGAACGGGACCAGGTGTTACAGAATATTTTGGACCACCTTCGTAAAGCACAGGTTTGTATGAAGGACTTATATGACAAGGGACACCAGGATATCGGATACAAGGAAGGTGATTATGTCTAGTTACGACTGGATCAATACCGTCAACAATCACTAGCAGGCCAACAACGTCATCAACTCTCCCAAAAATACTTTGGGCCTTTCGCTATTATTCAACATATCGGGCAAGTAGCTTATCAATTGCAACTTCTCGCAACAGATAAACTGCATGATGTGTCCCATGTGTTTTTACTTAACCCTTTAAGGGTCCACCTCTGTCGACAATTTTGTCTCTTCCTCCGGTGGACAATGGCCAGGTTATTCTTACTCCGGCACGATATTGAGGGCCCATCAGATTGATAACCAATGGGAGATTCTTGTACAATGGAAAGACATCGAAAATGAAGATGCGACGTGGGAGCAGCTAGCCACCTTCCAACAGGTCTACCCGTCTTATGAGCTTCAGGACAAGCTCTTTCTCCATAGGGAGGGGTAGATGTTGAGGACTCAATATCACAACGAGTCATACAAAGGAGGAGGCAATGACTCCCTGAGTTCATTAGTATAAATTTTGTAGTTTATATTGCTTTAAGTATACTTTTTCATTAATTATGTAATTTCGTGGTTTGATTACTATTTTCTGAGTTCAAGGAGGGGCTTTAGCCTCCTCCATGGTTACGACAGCAAGAGGGACAAATTTACCTTCCATCCGAGCAAGAAAAGGGAAGTCTTGATTCCCTAATCGAGTAGCACCACTAAAAGAGGCAGCTTTAGCCTCTAACCGAGTAAGGGAGGGTTAGGGAGTCATAATCTCTCCTTCGTGGGCAGCAGCAACCATTCTAGAGGGTCACTACCTTCTTGGAAGTGAGCAGCAAAAAGGGTTTTGCCCTTCTTGGCCAAGAACAGCAAGAGAAGTCTTTTATTTATGTAGAAGATTAAGAAAAGGAAACTCCTTTTCAATCCTACCGAGAACAGCCAAAGAAAGGAGGTTCTTTTCTGCAAATTCGTGACTCAAAACCCTAATACAGTGTTGGATTCACAATTACCTCGTCGAGTTACTAGATCCATGGCTAGGGACTATAACATTCCATCATGTGTCACCTCAAGTTTTTTCCAAATTTTCATAGTGGCCTTATATGTGGAGACATTATTGAACTCATTTGATCCTAAGGGACATAACAATAGGTTGATGGCCTTGGATTTTGTTTTGACTTGCTCATTGTCTTCCCTAGTTCGTTCACTAAATTCATTTGCAACTGAAATGTCATTTTCAAGCTTTTTGGGGTCAAATGGTCCATTCTTGGTTACATGCTAAATGTCCCAATCCATGGATTGAAGGAAGAACTTCATTTCTTAACTTCCAATATCCCTAATTTATTCTATTAAATAATGGTGGATGATTGGTAGATTGTCATTCAGGAATGAGCAATTTATTTTGAGATTTATTTATCGTTTTTGAAAATCAAAGAGATTTTGAGTTCAATTAAGTTATTGGCCTGCTTTGATACCAACTTTTGGCCCAAGTGGATTCTTAAGTGGGGGTCGAATAGAGTTATTCAAATTAATATCAATTTGTGTGTGTGATCAAGATATCGTGCATAAAAGCAATTCAATATATAAACATGCACACATCATAGGGACAAAAATATTTTTTGTTCTTGATGTTCCCCTAGTAGTAGTCATCGCCCAAGAACCCTTGCTTGGGAAAATTTTCACTATTAATCTCTAGTAGCTATAAAAATAGAAAGAGATTTTGGCTCTCTTGGCCACATGTAGCTCAATACACGATTTTTACACCAACCAATCTCCCCAATAGATTGTTGCTAGATTTTAGCTTTAACTAGGCATTTCTATCTAGATTATCAGGTTCTAGATGAACCTTTCACAAATACATAAAAGAAAGAAAAAAATTACACCCTTACTTGGAGAGATGCTTCTCCTTGAGAGATTCATGTTGCCTCCTCCTTTGTCGTATGTTGTTGAATGATCAAGGAACTTGTTCTATGATGCATGCAAGGATGATTGAAAGAGATAGAAGGTTTTACAAACATATGGCTCACTCTCTTTCTCTCTAAAACACTTCTGGGGGGAATTTGAAAGGTGAAGTTTTGTGGCTTGAGAATATGCCAATTAATACTCAATTACTTCTTTACTCACAGTTTAGTTGGGTATTTGTAGCTTCCCAGCTTCGTTGTTTGCCCATTGGAAAAAATTAGACCGTTGATTAATTGTTCATTGTTAAGTGATTGATAGATCAATCGAACATAACAACTACTTTTTTGACAAATATTGACTTATTGATCGATGGACTGATTCCTTAATATGTTACCGTTGGTCCAGAAACCCTTTTTCCTTAGTCAAGGCTTTCCAAATGCAAATAATCCAAATTTTAAGATGGTGAGGACCAAGTTTATGGCAAAGAAGCCTATTGCTTCAAAGGAACCCAAAATTTGCCAAGAAATGCCCAACTGGAAGGAGCATTTCCGAACAAGATTGCAACGAAGTAAGTATTTCAAGAGTTTCATTTTGAAAAGTATCGTAGAGCCTAGTAAGTTGGACATTGATTTTTGTAAAAAATAAATCAATTAATTTGAAAGGAAATTCAAGTCGTACATGGGTCTTTTGGTTAGTGAAGAGACTTCTACACCAACCATGAGGTGGAACAAGTGATCCCAGGTATATTGAGGCTCACAAGCTATGTGAAGAAGACTACCATTAGGCACGACATTATTGGGGTTTGCAAAGTATGTCAAGGAAAATTGGCCTATGGACCTCCATAGTGATTACCCCAAAAACATACAAGATGCCATCTTCTTTCCTTTTGGTCTAACAATGGGAAGCTCCTATAAAGTAAAGATCAATTATGGAAATTCTCTAACCTCATCACGGCAGATATTTGTTGGATGTGGGCTATCACCCAGAAGGTATGGACTTCAAATATTCCATGGCCAATAGGATGATGGGTATCACCACGATCTCACGGGCGGCTGGACTTCTGTTTGCTCAGTAGATCACTACCATCTTATGTCACTGTGGGGTTGACCTTATCGATGAGGAGAGCATAAACATGACCAAAAAAATATTGATTGATGAGACGAGTGTTGGAAAGTTTGGCTTTGCCAAATAGCAAGGTCAATGGGTTCAGAAGGACGTAATTGGGAAGGAGGCACCTCAAGTTTTTGGCTTTGGATATGAGATGAGCCCAGAACCTCAAACTGAGTAGTTCGAATTCATTAAGAGGAGAAGGACCACTGAAGAAGCATCCTCCTTTATGGACTTACTGAAGGTGCTAGAGGATGCAATGGATGACATATATTCCACTCAAGCATCCATTCTTGCTACGCAAGAACAATTGAAGACTGGTCAGATCAAGATTCAGGAGAGCCAGTGAAGGATCAAGAGCATGCTTGAGACTCTCATTACTTGATCCACGTTGCCACCATCAACTTTTTAGCTGCCCTTCAACTTATCATTTTGACAGACCTAATTCCCTTTCATGTATTTATGTTTCTTAGCATACTACGCAAGAACAATTGAAGACTGGTCAGATCAAGATTCAGGAGAGCCAGTGAAGGATCAAGAGCATGCTTGAGACTCTCATTACTTGATCCACGTTGCCACCATCAACTTTTTAGCTGCCCTTCAACTTATCATTTTGACAGACCTAATTCCTTTTCATGTATTTATGTTTCTTAGCATACTTGTATTTTGATTTCACCATTTGTAAATACAATACTTTTTGTAAATTTTGCATATTATGTATGAAAAGGCCTTTGAGCCACATTCTTTACACATGTTTGCACTTCCATATCTTTTTGAGTACGACAAAAAAAAGGGGAGAAAAGAAAAAATTAATATGACACACTAAAAATAAAAAATCAAAGATTAAAATGCGAAATCAAATATGCATAGATTAAGGGGAAGCTATCTCCAAAAATTTGCAAATTTTACTTAGCTCCAACCTATAGGGATGTTGTATTTTAAAATTTTCAAAATTAGGTTTTGTCTTCATCAAAAGGGGGAGATTATTGACCAAATGTTGACTCCCTTCTTGATTTTGATGTAACAAAATTTAATTAGCTAACAATTGTAAATCTATTATTTCATATATATTTCCTTCAAGAGATCAAATTCAAAGTCTAAAGCTTTGAATCGACACAAGCTTCTCAAAGACCTCAACCTCCATGGAATGTCAAAAAACCTTTTGAAGAAACACCCTGAGAAGAAGAAGAAGAAAAATTGAATACCAGAATTTAGGAATTGTTGAGTTAAGTCAAAAACTCAATCTATGTAAAAGAGCAGCCCAATTCTTCCAAAACTCAAGGTACAATGCAAAATTTGGAGCTTTGGAGGCTTACTTTGCAATGAAACAACACACATTTCATAGTGAACTAACACTGGAATGATTGATCAACATCTGTCAATGATCGATCAACATCTATCAATGATCGATCAACCATAAGTGCACAGACCAAAAATACAAAGCATGATCAATCAAACAAGGTCAATTGATTGATCATCCAAAACATGGCCAAATAGTGCTATAAAGCATGATCGATAAACCCATTTGGACTTATCGATCAGTATTATCCAAGCAAGGCAATTTCATGCCAATTGATCGATCAATGTCAGTGATTAATCAATCATATAGAACTTTTCCAGTCAGAGACTTAAAGTCATTGATTGATCATACTTGTAAAGCACTGCTAGTGAGAATTCTTATTAATTGATCATATCATTGATCAATAACTCACATTCTGATAGACAATAGTCATTACACATGATTGATCGATCTACCACTTTATATTGATCGATTAATGTAAACTCATCTTTTTGAAAACGGGCAAAAATGACTAATTTGGCTTGGGAAACTTATAAATACCGCACCAAACCTCCAATTGAAGAGGTAATGAGCTTTGACTCTCAATCATTTGAAAATCCTTCTTAAGTGCATTTTTGAGAATGAAAGAGAGCCAAACCTTGTCAAATTCTTGCACTTATTTCTCATTCTATCTCCTTGCATACAAACTAGTCAAACTTCCACATTCTCCATCTTGTATCAATGGCTAGAAGCTTAGAACTCTCAAAGGAAAAAAAACTATCTCTCCAATTACAAGGGTGTATTGTTTATCTTTCTTTGTAATTTTCAATTTCTAATAGGTTCATCTAGAACCTTGAAAAATCTAGATAGAATGGGTCTACTAGATCTAGAATCTAGCTAATCTATTGGGGAGATTATATTGTAAATCGGTATTTTAGCATACACGTAACTTGAAAAAAGAGCCAGAATCTCTTTTGTGTAATTTTCAACTAATAGAGTTATTATTAATGGAACTTGGGCGATGAATACCAATAGGGGAACATCAATAAAAAAATATTTGGTGTTAAATTTTTAGTGTGTGAATTTAGGCGTACTTAATTTGCATATTTACTCGATTTTATTCTCGCACACCCTAAGTTTTTAAACTTGAAATTCTCAATTCACCCCTGCCCCCCTGAGAAGCCACTTAGGCCAACAAATAGCATCACACTCACTTCCCGTTTGACGATTGGTTGATGTAGTAGAATTTTGACTTTAAGTGGTTTTCTTATAGGTATCAAATTGTTCACCATGTAAGGTCCATGGCATAGCTACACAACATCCTATTCACATACAAATGATCCTTTATCAAGTGTATATCTTGAAAAAAAATCATTAGCACCAAACCTGCATGGACAACATATCTTATTTTCTTGCCCTACCACATGATTAGTGTGTCATGTGAATAAACATCTCTTGCCACTTTGTATATTCATCATTCAAGGGTTTGTTGCAAACACTTCTCATCCAACTCGTATCTCTTTTATGCATTGCACCAAAATATTAAAACGCTCAAATCAGCCATCGAAAATGTCCAACTATACTATAGAATACTCAACTTTAACACACTTAAGTCTAGATGGGAGAAGTCCCAAACTATAGTTCCCATATCACATCTAACTTCATTGTTCACTTGAGTTTGTGACACCACCTCGACCATCCAAGACTCGTAATTGTTTACTATTGTTTGATTATAATTTAATACATTTGTCAAAATTTTGATAACATCTCCCTACATTCCTTATTTATATTTGCATAATTACTTGACGTGCATGCACCAATAATTCGTTACTAGAGCCTATGCATACAAGTCAATGAAGTGCACAATATAACACTCGAGGAATTTGTGGAAGATGCATATGAATGCATTGACCAGTGTCTCAAACTATAATACTAATAATAGTAATATTTTTGAGAGTCCCAAACTTTCTTACAAGACAATTCAAGAGTTGTATATGTATATTTAGTATTTGTGCAATTTATTCGATATAATAGAAAACCCAAATTTTGCACAATAGAAACATATACATTACAATCTCTTGAACATGCTGTCACATTTTAATTTAATAGTGTAAAAGAAAAACGTTAGATACTTGTACAAATTGACTACATTTTGAAAAATGAAAGACTCATATTGTAGAAAGACAAGTATTGTAAAAGACTAATAACGCCAACAACTAGCTAAGCTAAATTTTGACCGAGCATCACACGTGCTATGTACAATGTTATGCTTTATGTTGTCATATTGTACACAAACTTACATGTTACTCCTAAGATTAGTTTCAAATTGTGCCTTATTTAAGTTTCATATTGCAAAAAATAAAATTTGTATTATACTAGTTTTTAATGCATTATGTTAAAGATTGGAAGTGAAAAAAATTAAATCCTGACTATTGATCAAGCAAAAGAGCTCATTGACTGTTCAACATTCAGATTTTGTATTTTTGCACAATAGAGATTTTTTATATTAGATCAGGCCATTATACGCACGCACATATGCACGTGTACACACACACACACACACACTTATATATATTTAAATATGGGATTGGCTTCTTAGGGTTAACCCTATCCCGGCAAACCTTACATGGGTCTTCTAGAGGAAACACGTCTTTGTTCATGGGTTATGATACAAAATCCATTCTCACATCAAGTTGGTTGGATTGAGGTGCATTCAACATGGAATATGCCTCATTGTCATCCTTGATACCAATGTTTTTCATCTAATGGGTATTTATGTTGAGTTGTTTCATGTAATATCATGTAGTTTACCTAAAGGGGGGTTATTCAACATGACTTAGGACATGATCTTCATGCGCATTACTCAGTTCATGTCCTGATATAGTTAGGAAGAGCCAAACTTCATGTCATGTACATGATCATCCATGACTCAGGAGTTCATGTCCCAAGAGTAAACGACGGAAAGTGCTTTCTACCCGATTTTGAGAATCATGTACATGACTCACACGCGGGGCTCTCTCTGGCGCACACTGTCTCGCTCTCGCACCCCTCTCTCGTTCCCGCAGCCCCTGTGTCGTCTCCCTAAACCCCGAGCTCTCTGCTCCCTCTCTCATCTCCACCGTCCCTCTCCGGTCTCCCTCTCTTCGGTCTCCCTCTCTATGGCCTCTCCCTCTGGACCTCCGTTGTAGAGTACGGGAAATCGAGTGCGACGGAGGTCGAGAGGGAGTGAAGAGGGAGGGAGGCCTTCCTCCCTCGGTGATGGCTTCCCTTCTCTCTCGGCGTTCCTCTCTTCTCCTCCCACCCCCTCTTGTCGGCCATCCTCCCTCTCCTATCCCTCTCGACCTCCGTGGCAAAGCACGGGAGGTCGAGCATCTGTTGCAGAGCTTCTCGGCCTCCCTCTCTTCTCCCTCTCGGCGTACCGTCAGAGCACCGCCTCAATCGGTGTTGCCCGCCGCTGTCGCCTTTGCCCACTGACCTGTCACCGTTGCCCGCTGGTTCGCCGGTGAGGAAGACGACGATGGTTTAATTTTTCCTAAGTTAGGAAAAATTAAACTATCGTCATAAAAATCATTAATTTATAAATTTTATTTATAAAAATAATTTTTTTTATTTATAAAATAATTTTTTTATTTAATATATATATTTTATAATTACTATATTAAAATAGTGATTTAATAGTCGTAATTAAAATATTATTAAAATAAATATTTGATAAATTATTTTGGCATAATTATCCGATTGCTATAGTTAATTAAACCAATGGTTTTAAATTTTGTGATAATATATTATTAATTAATAATACATAAAATATATTATGTACAAATATATAGTGTGTTAAAGTTATGATTAGATCAATTTTTTCTCTTAAATTATTTATTTTTAGGTTAAAGTATATCATATGTTATTAATAAATTAATAACTCAACGTATTACTTTCATTTTTGTTATTTATAACGTTATTTATTTATTATTTATAATTAATCATGTGGATATTTCATTGGCTCATGTAATTACCATATTAATGCATAATAAAATATCTAATTTAATTAATATATATATTAATATATTTAATTATACATTAAATAACTTATTCGTGTAGTAATAATGGTTTTTTTACCTAATTTTGGGTTTAAGGATTATGTTGTAATTAAGTGTACTGTAAAGGTTTAGGGATTTTCTTATTTTTTATGTTTTTCTTATGTTGGGACATTAACACTGGAAACTGTTTTCTAGTGCACATGAAGTCGTCAACACTAATACCAAGTGCGAAGATCAACTTCATGTATATAAGTGACATGATCTTTATGTTGGACATGAACTTGAACTTAAAAAATCCACCCTCGAAGTATTTGAGTTACTGTATATAGATATAGTGGGTCATGAGAAGGTTGTCAAGGCCCCTATTTTCAAAAGAGATATGAGAGTGCGCCGGTGGCGAAGCAAAGTGGCCCCACCCCCAACCCACCGGGAGAAGTGGAAGTGGTCCTGCATACGACCTGCGCGAGAGGGCAGGGTGGTAAAGGAGAAGCTGGAGGAGGACAGAGCCAAGGGAGGGCGAAGCGTGTGCACGGTGCTGACATGGCAGCCAGATGCGCTGGCACATGTCGTCATCTTTACAGAAACCGTGGCCGACTGCTTGGAAAGCACACAACCGTGGACCGTCGCAATGGGTTCTGGGGAAGAGAGCATATTCTAATTTCTCTGATTAAGTAATACGTCTCCTAATTGGATTCCCCAACCTAATTCTTTTCATTCTCCAACCTCGTTTTCTAAATAGTCCCTCCTGTATCCAACCGTCGGATGGGTATTGGTCTAACGGTCATGATCTACCCGATGAATCTCATGACTGCCTGTTTTTTAAGTTATTAGATCACGTCTAGTGCAATCCAAATCCCAGAAGACCTTTTTGCTACCACACGCTCCTGAGTAAGCAGATAACGATGAAGAAGAAAGAGCGACGTTTTTAAGATTATCACGCACGTGGCACACATGCGGTGCGTGGTGGCCACTTCTTGACAGGTGGGCCACAGAAAGTAAACGAGATGGGTCCCGGATGTTCAAAGATGCGGTGGCGTGTTAAGTCGGTCAGCCAACCAAATTAGCAAGTCGTATGCCGCATGTGCTGCTTGTGTGTAAATAGTCTTGTATGGGTAGAATAGCCGGTTCCCACGCTCTTTTATATACTGTTATCAAGGAAGAAACTAGAAATCAGGAGGCAGGTGGCGTCTGGAACAGCCAGAATCCACCGAATTTACTCACGAAACGTCGATTCTGGTCGCACGCGGCGTCTTGACGCATGCAATGCAATACATCCTCTTTGCCCTCTGTTCTCTCCGCTTCGCTCTTCCTTTATAAACTTCTCGACGTCCTTCTTCTTCCTCTCTCGTCTTCTTTCCCCAGTTCTTAGGGCGGCATAGCCCTAGCCCTTATAGAGAAGAACGAGAGATACCTTCTGTGATTTGTTGTCTAATATAACGAGAAGACGACCCAGAAAGCCGGCGATCGATCTCTCCCTTTACATGGCTCCTGACCTCTCTCTGATACTTCCTCGCGTCGTTATCGTCTCCCGCCGGTGTGTTCGCAAGAACAAATTCGTCGACTTCGTTGGTATGTTATTCACGTACGACTTATCGGGCAAGAAATCTGCAAAAGTGACCTTTTCTTTTTCTTTTTTTTTTATTATTTCAAAACGAGTTTATTTGTCTGTTATTAATGACGAACGGAACTTCGTCTTCGTCCTCCGCGCGCGGGATTGCGATTTGCCCTTACTAACTCTTTATGTTTTTAACTTTTTTTCCTTTATGATCAGGCGAATATCATCTCGATCTGATAGTGAACTATGGGGCTGTTCCCGTTATAGTGCCTCGTGTGGCGGGCGTTCATATGTTACTGGACAGCTTTGAGCCAATCCATGGGGTTCTTCTCTGCGAAGGCGAGGACATTGATCCCTCTCTCTACGATTCTGAAATCTCGGGTCTCTCCCAGGAAGAACTTGAAGAGATTAAACGGTTGCACACCAGTGATACCGCCATCGATAAGGAGAAAGATTCGATAGAATTGCTCCTCGCTAAGCTTTGCCTCGAGAGAAACATACCCTACTTGGGTATATGCAGGGGATCGCAGGTTCTCAATGTTGCCTGTGGTGGGGCTCTTTACCAGGATGTAGAGAGAGAGCTCTCCAGAATCCGCGGCGAGAAGGTTGTTCACATTGATTACGATAATTACGATGGGCACCGACATGTGGTCAAGATTGTGGAGAACACTCCCGTGCATGCATGGTTCAAGGATTCATTAGACGAAGAGAATATGGAGATTAATGTAAATAGCTACCATCACCAAGGGGTCAAGAGATTGGCGGAGAGGTTCACTCCCATGGCCTTCGCGCCGGATGGGCTCATCGAAGGGTTCTATGATCCGGACGCCTATAATCCTGAAGAGGGTAAGTTCATTATGGGTCTCCAGTTTCATCCCGAACGAATGAGGAAGCCCGATTCGGACGATTTTGATTACCCTGGATGCACAGCCGCTTATCAGGTGAGAAGCACTGAATTCATGGAAAAGTGAACCACAAACAAGAAATTTTTTACAAGATGCGGCTGAACATAATCTATGTTTAATTTATAATTTTATTGTTTATTTGCTAAACAGGAATTTGTGAAGGCTGTGATCGCCTACCAGAGGAAGGTGAACAGTTCTACTACCCAAGTGAGAAAAGGATTAAAATTAAACAAGGAATTGGAGCAGAAGAGGAGGAGCATAGTAAGGAGCTTTTCAATGGCAAGGAATATATACGCATTTGGGAACGAAAAAACTCAGGTGACGGAATCGGATCTCGAAGCCGGAGCAGAATTCCTAGAGGTTATAATTTTTATTTAATTTTTTTTCTGCAAAAAAGACCCGTAATCTTATTATCTTCCAGATACTGATTTGTTTTTGTTTTTTGGGTGAAATTATCTTTTGGTACAGTCCAACACTGCATTGAGCTTGCAGCAAGAGAAGAGACTGAAGCAAATGGGCGCGACAGTGAGGAACGCAACCTCGTATCTAGAGAGATTGCGGGAAAACGAAGAAAGAGAAAATGCGGCAAGAAATTTGATGGGGAAGATGTCGATGGAACAGTTATCGGACCTCCTCTCGTTTTATCACATGATGGGCCAGATCTGCTCTGAAGTGATAGAGAGAAAGCTAATGGCCTCTTGAATGAATGGTGTTGACATATCTGCCTGTTCCCTGTGTTTCCCGCTTGAAGAGGGAAAAAAGCTAGATCGGAGTCTCATGAATCTCGGACCTATTTTCTTCCTTTTGTAATCTTTCTTTGTCATTCCAGTACTCGATGTTGTTTTTTCTCATGTGAAAAAGGTAAAAAGATGGAAGCTCTTAAAAGAAAAAGCAAGCCATTCGATTCCATGTCTGTAGAGTTTTAGTTTACTCAAAGAGTTATTAAATATTCAACTATCACTGCCCTGCCAAAAAGAGCTAGTCGAGGCCTGTAGTAACATCACGAAGCTGATAAGTTTTACAGAGACGTTAACAAAAAAAGAAGCAAGTTCTTAAATTTGGAAAAGCATTCTTGGAAACTGAATACCTAATTCCGTCGTTCTATTAGACAAAAACAGAGCAGGAAAGGGAAAAGAAACCAACCACCGATGGTGATTTGCGACGCCTAAATCTAAGGAAACAACAACCAAAAACTTTCTTAAAAAAGAATTCCTAAATCTAACGTAGCTTTACCTAAAATTGTGCTGAATACGACTTTTGCTTCCAGTTTTTACATCTAAAGAGTTTATCTCATGTTCTTGAGTCTTCTAACTCTGTGAATCTGTAAAGTGGAAAAAGACACAGAGAAAGCAAAACAATTCACATCCATTTTATTTACCGAAAGAATTAAGAATTTCATCAAAACTAACAAAATCAACATGATGGTAAGATCGGAAAACCGCATGAGGAATTAACAATTCACCCCAGATTTCCCTCTCTATGGAACTACTCCCATTGCTCGCTCTCATGTACAAGAATCGCCTTCTTACAGATGCAAAAGGTTCGAAATGGGATTCCATGCCAAGAGCCAAGATCTCTTATCCGATGGAGCTGCGAAGTTCAGTTCAAACATCTCCTTCGTGACATTCCCACCTTCGCAGAAACCCACGAGCTTCGCCACGATTTGTGCGCTCTCTTCGATGTGTTTCGTGTCATGCGGGTCTGTCCATAGCTTGTTCACTAGCTGCAGCCTCCTGTGCTTTCCCTCCAGAGGTATCTCCCATTTTATATACAACATTTGTCGCTCTTCCGCTGTTAATCTTGAGTTCATCCTCTTCGCTAGGAATTCCCTCTCACTTCTCAATGCTCTGATGCTGTGAGAACAAAACACACAGGTGTTCTTCAGTACAGTCGACAAGAACGAGTCAGAGTTTCTACTGTATCGTTTTTACCTTGAGGATAAAGAGACGGTGGGCTCATCCCCCACGCGGGCAGGACTAGCATTCCCAAGCTCCGCCAAGTGCTGCTGCAACCAATTCAATCTCCGAAGCTCGACCTCCATGTATATTTGATCAGCTGGGTCTCCCTTAAACAATAAATAAAATTGTGTGCGATGGATGATAGACACATGACACACATCCCACAACATAAAGATCTGTTGCCTTTGCTCCTGAAACATGGAAAGCCATGACGCAGGAGATCTCTCTATTTCGTTTGCATTCTCTTCGTTCTCGGCTGTCTCATAGCCTGCGCCCTCATTTGATTCCAGTTCCAGTACCTAACACAGACAGCACATAATAGAAAAAAGTTTTATAGGGGTTAAGGGACGAAGAGAGAAAACCAGCAACACCAAATCCTCTAATACCTGGCAAACAAGTAGCTGCTTCTGATACTGAAGCTTTGCAACGCGTTCTTTAAGCTCAGTAACGTATGCCCTTATGCTTCTCACATTTTCCTCAGCTGCATTCTGGAACATTTTCTGCATTTTTCGCATGTTAACCGAACTCGAACGCCTGTAACATGGAGTCCCTTCCCTGGACGAGACATCTCCACCTTCTTCACTCTTTGTCGGAGTGGCTTTCTCTGAACCGCACTGCTGGTTCGCACTGGATACAACAATATCATCGACCTCTGGAGCCTTATTTTCGAGCTCAGACTCCAATACCATTCGAGATGCTGAGAGGGGAGAACATGGAGATCTTAGTAGACTTGGCCGATTGGCAGAGTTACTCAAAGCCAAAGGCATCTTCTTCTTCTTCGGTGTCTTGTTTGACTTGCATGTGGCTTCGTTAGTTTGAGTGTTATTGCTTGGTAGTGATAACACCAGCTTATCTATAGATCTTTGGACATTTTCAAGCTGCTCTTCGAGATTGTCAATCGTGCTTCCCTGTGAATGAAGTCTCGTTATCTCTTCTTTCAGGTTCGCGCTGACACTCCTATCCGGAATGATCTCGTCCCCGTATTCCTCCTTCAAGGTTGACCTAACGGCCCTCATTTCTCTGATTTCTGCTTGGAGATTGGCAACAGTCTCAGCAGCATCTTGGGTACCAAGTCTATGGCAGGCAACCTCTTTTTGCAGCACCTCCAATGCTTTGTTTGCCTCTTCACCAAGTTGTTCCTGGAGCTGTTCAAGCTTACGGATTTCGTGCATAAGCATGAAAGGAGCTGTAGATGATTGCCGAATGCTTCTTCCCATGGTATTTCGAGTTCTTTCATTCCTAGTGAACCCCTTTATCTCCTGGTTCGGTGATGATAGACCAGAAAAAGATAGGCATTTTGCCACCTTCTTCGGTGACTCGAACGGGTTCATGCTCTGGATGGCATTAGTAACATCGTGTTAAGCGTCCAGGTATCAAACAAAATTAACATGGGAAATAAGACCAGAAAATTAGAAAAAAGAAAAAGTCATACCGGCTGCTCTTCTTTAACTTTCTTGCGCATTTCGTTAAGCTGCGATTGTGCAATATCTCGTTGTCGTTTTAGTTCTTCCATCTCAAGCTCCATCTGCAACCGTTTATATTTTTTTTTTTTCAACCTCGAATTCTACAAATACTATTGGAAAATAAAAGGAACTCGATAGCATGACAGATTTAAGTAATATATGTTCACCTCTTGAATTTTTAAATCTTTTTCCTTTATTAAAACTTCCGAGCAGGATGCTGAAGATGGTTCAGGGGTACGGAGCTCTGCCTCAAGTCTGGCTACTTCTTTCTGCAATTGCTTCACTAACTGCTTTTCTGAAACGACCTGAATATTTCCAGGGAAAAGAATGTCAGTTTCAGATATTTTAACACAGAAAAATTGGACAGGAAAAGAAGTAACCAAAATCAGGTACCATGTTCACTTGCGCAGTGTTCGTGACTTCCTTAGCTCGGGTGGCAAAGGAAAGAGTGTTACGGGACTGTTCCACATGGCTCATTGCTGGGCTCATGGTGCATATAATAGCTGTCCGAGCATTCCCTCCAAGTGAAAGTTGAAGTATACGCGTCAGCTTAGAATCTCTGTAAGGTATGTGACCACTTCTTTTTCCACCACTGCAGACAAAACAACTATCAATCGTAACACTCCCTATTTCAAGTCAGTTGAGATAAAGCTGAATACTAAAGAAAAGCATTGTTCTGTATTATACTATAATCTTCTAACCAGAATTTGTGAACCACCTTTAATATACTTGCAGAGAGTCTTCTAGGACCCATCAAGCAAATCCAAATAATGAATTAAAGGGTACCACTTTTCAAATTTGCAGACCTGAGCTTCCTGATTACAGTGGTCAGAGTCAACAAGCTACGATTTATATGACAACCTTCCTTCAGTCTAGCACCTTCAGCATGTGTCTGAGAAGCTCTTTCACTCCCTGCGAGGTCCACAAAATTCTGAAAAAAAAAAAAAAACACAGGAATGAGATTCTTTCTCAAGAAATGTAATTGCAAAATAAGGAGCTGTGAATGTGGATAGACTTACCAGGCTTGCAACAAATGATTTTACACAGCCAGAGTTTTCACGGAGGCTACTCTCAATTGTCTGGAGCATAAAAACAAGAAAAGGATATAAGTTTTTGGGGCAACGGGTAGGAAAAGATAGATGGGAGAATCCACACTCTCTCAACTCACCAGCCTTATTATTTGATGGGATCTTGAGCTTGTATCATTTAGAGCAGTTTCACCCACTTGTCTTTGAGCTGCAAAATTCAGGTTTCCATCATTTAGGCAGGGGATATTCTATGCAACAATTTGAGTACCTTCACAAAATGAAAAATGTAAACAACAAACCAAATCTTCAATATATTCACCTTCACAAATACTAATCAAGTGTTTCAGATGCTGACTATCATTAGCTGTTTCCTCGACCAATTTCTCAACAATAGTACCTTTCTGTTCATAGAGAGTCAAAATGACATGATTTAGGAATCGTGGAGGAAAGACTCTTTAAAAGATAAAATTTCCTGTATTATTATTTACCTCAGGATCATCGAGAAGCCGAAGAGGACCCGAATCAGGACTCAAAAGGTCTTTGACTATCTCATTATAGATTTCTAGAGCAGAAATCTTTATGGTGAAATCCCTTTGTGGTGTCTGTAAAGATGCATGAAAGAGAGTTAGTAGCCATACAACTGATAAACTGTGTTTTTTGTATTAACTTTCATGCTTATTAGAAAATATGAATCACAAATTTCATTTTTATAAGCAAATATTGATCAAAAAGAAAAGAAAGATAATTCAAAAATTGATTAACTGAACTCACATTACATATGTGTTGGTATATGTCATTCACGGCACATTCCATAATTCCTCTCATTGTAAAGGTCTTCCCACTACTAGTCTGACCATAAGCAAATATAGTTGCTGCAAAAGGAAAGATCTTACTATGAAATTTCCAAACCATCTAGAAACAAGTTGTCACATCCAAACAGAAAATTAATTAAAAATTTGCATGTAAGAACATATTACCATTTATTCCTGTCAAGGCAGACAAAGCAACATCTTTTGCTCCTTCTTCATAGACCATGTCAGTTACACATGCGGGGGCAAAGACTTTGTCTAGCAAAATGACATGTTTGATTAATAATCCAAAATTACAAGAGAGAGAAATGCATTAATATTCCTTCAAATTAGATAAATTCTCACCAAAACTGTAGCAGGCTGGCAAGTTTGTTCGTTCCTGAGAGGATGATTTGAACATAATGGTATGTCCATCGACACACTCCCATGCCATTTGATCTTTTGATGCTAGTTCCTTTTTGCTTAGAGGCCTAACACGTACTGTAACAAAAATCTTTTCCTCCTTAACTCTCGGTCCTCCTGGGGTAGTTACTGGAGTCCTACTATCGATCTTGGCTGGTGTACTATTAGGAGTTCTAAATGCCATTTTCTATGGATACAACTCGTCTCTCTTGGAATCAGGCTGTGGACAGAAAGGGAAAACAGAGCAAGGAGTCACATTCTTTCTGAAAATTACACTCCACATTTAGACAATTCTTAAGCTGAAACGGAAATTTTAGAACAAAAAGCAAATAAGAAATGAATATTCAAAAATCTAATGCAATAAGTGCGTTCAATGATTCTACGGTCCAAAAGATGACACATTGTTGTAAAATTCATCCAGTTGAATTCAAGAAAAATAAAAGATGAAGAAAGAATAATAAACAGAGAAATTATTTATAGTATTCGGGTGAACTCCAAATTATTATCTGGCCTACTTGAGGAAGAGGTCAAAATGGAAAGAGAAGAAGCAAAAAAAAAAAATTGTCAGTTGAAACCAACGACAAAGAACAGTGGGAGGTTAGAAATGAGCAAACAATCTCTACAGCTAACAGAGGAATTAAAAACGGCTGACTTTGATAAAAGCCAAGAAAGATCCAAGCCCTAAATATGTTATCCAAGCCAAAACTTGCCAATTAATGAACACTCCATCACATTCAAGCATTTCAATAAAAGAAACAAGAGTGACTTCTTCAACAATACTGTTTAAATTTCTGAAGCTCCCCCGAAATCTTTTACTGAAAATATCAAAATACACACTAAACAACCAACACATCACAAGGCATACCACGAATAATACTGATCTTCGTTTGATCTCTTTAGAAAGTGGTAGAAGAAGGAACCATTGCCTAATGTGGACAACGTAGCAAGGGAGCCAGATTCGCAAAATTTTACGCCTAGTTATAACCAAAGAATAATATGATTCAGGCAATTAAAATTCCTATTTCCTTTCAATATCTGCTCAAGGGTTGAGTTGATTCCATAACAAAAGATGACTAAAGGCTCCGCAAGAAAACTTGCTTGATTTCTTCGTTAAACTGTACATCAGAAAACAGTGACAGTCCCAAGCGCATGAACGAATTAACCCAACCCTTTCTACACTTTCAGACATAAAAATTCAAAGAATACATAGACAAGATCAGAAACACTCACATAAAAATAAAAAATGAATGACAGTCCCTCCCCCAAAAAGTCCTTCAATCCGCCGGAGTTTGAAAAGAAATGCTGCGGAAGAAACCTAGATGTTCAGGGTGCTGCGAAGATGACGGAATGACGTTCCACAGAGGAGCCTCAGGAAGGATTTGCTGGATTTAGGGTTTTAATGGTGCTCTGCTATGAAAAAATAAAACTAAAAGAGTAAAAGGGAGAGGAAAACCATTCGTTTTGAATTCGATTGCAACGGCTAGTTTCTTTAATTTTTGTTTTCTTTTGGGCTCCGATCTCCCGGTTATTTATCGAATCTCGCCTACTTATCGTCAATTTATCGCGACAACCATATTAAAAAGTGCGGCTCTAGCATAGAGCAAATCATGTGACCCAGGTGGCGTACTGTTTCGACTTCTGCAGGCTTTTTTGTCATGTTGTGTTTGTACTCTTTCGATTTGCCTCGATTCATTAGGATCAAGTCAAAATCAGGTATACGTACACTCAGTTTTACAAAAAATCGCCGAGTTTCAAAGACTCATATAAAACTCATTGAGCACGGGCCGAGCTCGGGCCCGGGTGCGGGTGAGGTCCAGGTTGGGTTTTTGTACATTCGTCTAGGGGTAATATCGAGTCGAGCTAAATTCAAACCTATATAGTTTTACGCTTGGCCAAACTTGAGCTTGATGTCAAGATCAACCTCGAGTAATAAATTGCACTCAAGTTTGACTTCAAAATTTTTAGCCAAGTTCAAGCTCAAACTTGAGTTAGGTTTGAGCTCCAATATATATTTAAAATTTTACATAAAATACATGTCAAAATAAATTATACATAAACTCTACCTAAAATTGTACATAAATATTGTATATAAACTCTATGTAAAATTATGCATAAACTCTGTATAAAAGTATACATAAATATTGTTAATAATCAAACATAAAAATATCCATGAATTTATGATCACCCCAACAAAAACTATAAATTTGGATTACCCAGACAAAAATTATGAACCAAATATTAAACTCAATTTTTTGTAATTTTGTTGTTCAAAATCACAAAACTAAACTGATTTTAAGAATGAAAACTAATTCCTAAAAAATAAAAAATGAAAGAAAATTTTCAACTCTTTCCCTTCATGCTAGAAAACAATATGCTAAGCCCCTCTTCAAAAGCATAAGGGAAATATTCACCTATGACAAAAAAAAAAAAAAAAGATAAAACTTATTATTGCCTAATAAAAATTCCATTATTAATTACTTCATGTAATGGAAAATATTAAAATTAAAAATATGAGAAAATTAAAAAAAACCATGTAATTGATAGTATTTTCTCCATAGGTTGTAAACATCAAACAAAAATTTAATAAATAAAAATAAAATACTCACAAGAAAAATATCAAAACGAATAATTATCCGATTTTAGTTTACCTTTTGATTTTTCTTGACACCATGAAGAACCAGAATTCAATCACCGTTACAAATCAAAGCTTGAATTGTATTTAGTACCACAGAACGATTTGTATTTATTATTCCACCACCAGCACTAAAGTTAGACTATGAGGCTACCATAGAAATGAGAATTACAAGAATCAAAATCATATTAGGGTTTAAGGTTATTCCCTTTTCACTATTCTAAAACATCAAAATCACACTATAAAATTTTCTCACAATATATATATACCTTCTTCAAGATAATTATCCAATTCTGACTTTAGTAAATTTAATAGTTCTACTTCTTTCACATAAGTCATTAACTTTCACCAGCCTGAACTCGATGAAGAGTATGACCTATAACTTGTGGAAACATGTAAAGAACTAACACTCAAAACAATCCCTTCATTACTAATTCCAAACTATATATTCATTCTCAAATAAGGTTGAAATAAGTTTATATTCGTTTTAGCTTCCACCTCATAATATATCTCTAAAAAATACATTTGAATCAATCTTAATGTTATCATTGGATAAAAAAATGAAGCAACAACTATCAACAAATAGTTGACCTTAGGTTGACTCCCTTATTGATTTTGATGATAAAAAAATTAATAAAACTAATAATTTACAAACTAAAAGTATTTTCAAGAGATAATGCATCTCAAGCTCTAAATCTTCGAAACGATCAAGCTTATTCAAGATCTCGAGCAACATTGAAGGACATCTCTCGAAGAAGCACCCATGAAGCAGAAGACAACGAGAAGACTAGAGTTTAAGTCTCAATGTTATATGTCAAAACTCAAGTCACAAATGTAAGAGAGTTTTCTTAACTCCCTTCTTTAAAGTACAATACTGAACATGGAGCTTGAAGACATATATTGTATGTAAACATGTTTAGAATATGTTAGAGCACTACTTAATCATTCTCATGCTTTAAAAGTCAATTTAGTTGAACTGGCACTGGAATGATCAATCATCCAAAAGTGTGCAGGCTAAGACTATAAAGCAAGATCGATCAACTTTAGTCAATTGATCAATTATCCAAAACATGACCATATCATGCTATAATTCATGATCGATCAATATTGTTCAAACAAGCAAAAAATATATGGAATGATCGACCACCCCACCTAATTGGTCGATCAAATAGAATTTGGCCAGTCAAAGACATAAAAATGATTGATTATAGGAAGTTCATTGATCAATCATACTTGCATTGCACAACTAGAGGGAATTCTGATTGATCGATCATACCAGGGTATGATCGATCAACTTAACTTTCAGGACTAGCGATAACTTATTGATTGATCAATCCATCGATCAATAAGTCACATCCCGACACAAAAATAATTTTTATGATTGATTGATCGATCAATCACTTTACAGGGATCGATCAATCAACTATCCAATTTTTGAAAACAGGGAAAAAATGGCTAATTTAGCTTGGGAAAGTTATAAATACCCCACCAAACCACACAGAGAAAAGTTAATGACCATTTATTGACAAATCATGAAGCCTTTATTCTCAATCTTGCAATACTTCTCAAAAGTGCTCTTTGAGTGAAAGTGTGATATCCAATTGCAATTTCAAGCCTCTTTCCTCCACCTATTTCTTGCATATCATCATAATAGACAAGCTCTTAATCACCTTACTTTGTGCTGAAAAGAAGTGGAAGCTTGGATCTCTAAAGGGGAAGATACTCTCCCAATTTCGAGTGTAAGTTTTCCTTTCTTTATTTTCAATTTGTGAAAGATTCATCTAGTACCTATTCAATCTAGATGGAAAGACCTAGCTAGAGCTAGAATCTACCCAATCTCTTGGGGAGATTGTATTTATAAAAAGTGTGTATTGTTCTACTCGTGGTTTAAAGAGAACCAAAATCTCTTTATGTAATTCCATATATTAGAGCTATTAAGAATAGTGGAATTTTCCAAACAATGGTTCTTGGGAGGTGAATACCAACAGGGGAACATCGATAACAAAAGTTCTCTTGTCTCCTATGGTGTGTGCATGTTTACTTTACATTGAAATTGCTTTATAGCATAATTTTTTATTGCACACACTACTTTAGTTATTAACTCAAAATTCTCAATTCACCCCACTTTTGAGAAGCCACATGGGCTAACAATTGGTATCAAAGTAGGCCAAACACTTAATTGAAATCAAAATCCACTCAATTTTGAGAAAGACTAAATGACATCTCAAGATAAATTGCTCCTTCAAGAAGGACAATCGGCCAACCGTCCTTCTTTATTCAATGGAACAAATTGTGGTTATTTGGAAGGTAGTAATGGAACAATCCATGGATTGGGATGTATGATATGTAACCAAGAATGGTCTCTTTGAGCTACAAAAGTTTGAGAATGGCATTCTGGTTACAAAGGAATTCAATGAGCTGACTAAGGAAGATAAAGAGCAGCTCAAAACGAACTCTAAGGCCATTAACCTTTTGTTATATGCCTTAGGACCAAATGAGTTCAATAGGGTTTCCACATGTTAGACCGCTAAGTAAATTTGGGAAAAATTAGAGGTCACACTTGAAGGAACCACTAAAGTTAAGGACTCTAGAATTAGCTTGTTAGTAGTGCAATATGATGAATTCAAAATGAGACCAGGCAAATCAATAGCTGAGAAGAATTCTAGATTCTCTCATATTATAAATGAGTTGAATATCCTAGGAGAATAGATTTCCTTATATAGACAAAAAGATAAGTTTCTCAAGGTATTTCCAAAATCATGGGACATGAGGAACATCCCCCTTCATGAGAATGTGAATTTTAGGACTATGAGCTCAGAAGAGCTACTAGGAATCCTTCTCATGTATGAGATGGCACCTCAAGAAATTGAGGAAGAGCAACTCAAAAATAAAACCATTCCTCTTCAAGCCAAAATGAGTGTTGAAAGTATTTCTAGTGAAGAAAGCTCTAATGAAGGGAGTTTCATCACTAGACACCTTAAAAGAATCTGTAGGAAAAAGAAAAATTTAGAAAAAGGCCAATATAGAACTCAAAATAACAAATCATTTAAGAAAACTGATGCTTGTTTTGAGTGTGGGAAACCATAACATAGAAGGAACAAATGCCCAAACATTAAAGGAAAAACCCCATCCACAAGCAAATATCCCAATAATAATAAGAAGAAAGTCTTGATCTCAGCTTGGGATGCAATAGATGATGAATTTTGCCATTCGGAAGAAGAAGATAGTGATGTTGGACTCATGGCAATTGAAGATGTGATGAATCTATTACTTCCGAAGAGGTAGGCAACTCGGACTATGAAAACGAACTTAAAATTTTATTAGAAAAATCATTTCGTAGTCTTAACAAATATAATGAAAAATGCAATGCTCAATTACACGAGATTATAAAGCTCAAAGAGGAGCTTAGTGTCTTCAATGATGCTAATGAAAGCCACATGGTAAATGCGTTAAGACAAGTGGATTGATAAACAAGATATTATATGATAGACTTGCATTTGAAAAGAAGAGTTTAGACTTAGAACAACTAGTCAAACTTTTATCTCTCAAATCTACACCCAAGAGGAATGTTTGGAAGAACAAGAAAAGTCTCCCATCGATGCCACTATCACAACAAAGTGCATAACTATGTCCACATTTTCAAAATTTAGAATGCAAATGGCATCAAACAAACTTGGGTACCCAAATCAACCAAAAAGGTTGTGGTTGTTGAATTTCTAGAAAAGAAAAACACTTCACTAACTTGCTGTAATTTGAAGACATGACCTCCTATTTATAATAACAAAAAATAATAAAGTTCAATACACCCAAAGTCTAACTGTTAAAGATAAGTCCTAGCATAATTAAATAATTGAACATAAATAGAAGACTAACATAACTAAAAAACCTTTTAACTTAAAATTTTTTGTGAGACCACCTTCCTTAATAATTCTGGCTTTGTAAAACTTCTTATTGTGAGAGTTATGTAAGAATTTTTTATATCTGCTCTTCAACAATGTAACCCAAAAGAACTTGGGAAAACAAGTTTGGAAGCCCAAATCACCTAGCACTTCAAATGTCATCCCAAAGGAACCAACCATAAATCGATCTCTAAGGGTTAAATATTTGATGATGTAGGTTAGTCTACAAGCCAAGGCACTGAAAAACCCACTTGGTCCAACTTCATAGACTTGATAGAGATTAAGATGATCAGGATAAGAGAAGTTGAGATTGTCTCAACTTCTAAGTCTATAGTCATGTACACTTGTAACTCTACATTCATGTAAATCCTTTTATCATTTTGTAACTATAAATACATGTATCAATAAAAGTAATGTCATCGGGAAATATATTTTTAGGGTATAAAGATCTTTATATATATCATAAAATATACCCTAAAAGGATCTAAAAATTATGTATAAAGATCTTCTTCTATATGTTATCAGAGCTAAAGATCTGATTTTTCTCTCTGCCCCACCGCCGATGACTAGCACCTGAGCCTCGACCTCCCAACACCAAGCTCAGCCTCTAGCGACCTCTGGTCCCTCTCTGTCTATCTTTGCAGCCCCTCTGGTCCCGCTGCTATAGATATTCCTGTGAACCCCTCTAGTCCCGCTGTTGTAGACATTCCCATGAGCCCCTCTGGTCCCGCTACCACTCGTCGCCGCCGCGGTGAGCCAGAGTTCCAACACTCTGTTTTAATCGTTCGCCCGTTGACGGTCCTGCGCCCGCATCGTCGTCGAAAACCGTCGCCCGCCGAACCCTCCGTCGACATTGAAAGCATCTGTCGCTGTCGCCGCAAGCCGCTGTACGATGTTGCCGCACGCCGCTACAGCGAGCCAGTGGTATTCTTCTTTTCCATTTTTTTCTCCCGTCTTAGCCGCACGCCTTCTCCACTCGTCGTTGCCGCAGATCATCGTAGCAAGCCAGATATTTTTCTTCCCTTTTTTTTCCAATGATATTTGGTTTAGTCTAAGGTCTGATTAAATTTCGGGAAGAGGAAGAGAAGACTCGCACGTGTGAATCTCACACGTGGTATTTTCCACACGTGCGAAGCAAAAAAAAAAATTTACTCATGCCTTTGAAGATTCTCGTATTACTATTCCCAATGCTCATGACCTAACCACACTGCTGATGGTACTCCACCTTCACAACTCGGTCAAACTCACCTCCAAAAATTATTTTAGCTGGAAAGCTCAAATGGAGGCTATTCTTTTTGGTTATGATATTCTCAAGTTCGTTGATGGTTTTTATTCTCCGCCGTCTACCACAAAGATGATCAATAATCATGTCATTCCGAATCCTGAACACATTACAAGACTTCGTCAGGATAAGCTTATTTTTGGTGCTCTTATTGGTACTCTCATGCCATCTATTATTCCATTTATCACTCACTCAAGTACCTCTCATGAAGCTTGGACCATTTTGGCCAATACATATGCTCAGCCCTTGTGAGGTCACATCAAACAGATCAAGGATCAACTCAAACATACCACGAAGGGATCTCAATCGATTTCCGAGTATATGCAGTATATTAAAATGCGAGCTGATGAACTTCCAGCCCTAGGAAAACCCATGGGTCAAGAGGATCTCACTGAGACAACTCTGGATGGGCTCGATGATGAGTATAAGCCACTTATTGATAATATCAATGGTCGTGGCACACCAATCTCTTTTAATGAGCTGCATGAAAAACTCATCGACAAAGAACTCTCGCTACGTGTTCAACAAGCTCACTCCTCTCCATTTATAGCTTTTGCAAATCCTACCAATGCTCGGTCCAACTCCGGTAAGACCGGTAATCGTAATCACCCACAGTAAGGGGCGCCTTCATCACGCTGACAACCAGGTACTACCTCCGATTTTCATAATATCGCCACTCCTAATGGTTGATCTCAACCTCGACCTTATCTCGGCCATTGCCAGTTGTTCCAGGAAAAAGGACACAACGTTCCACACTGTCCTATCTTTTTCCAGATGCAACAATCTCTACCACCTCCCCAAGCTCCTCGCCCCACCTCTCATTGGCAACCTCGTCCTACAATATCATGGCAACCACATGCTCATCTTGCGACCACCACTACTTCTATTGGTTCTCCTTGGCTTCTGGATAGTGGAGCATCGCACCATGTCACCACCGACTTGATTAATCTCTCTCTTCATACTCCTTATGATGGTACTAATGACATTATGATTGGTGATGGCACGGGTCTTCCTATTACCTACACTGGTTACAAATCTCTCTCCACACCTTCTCATAAATTTTTATTAAATAATATTCTTTGTGTTCCCATCATGCAAAAGAATCTTATTTCTATTTCTCAATTTTTCCAAACTAATCATACTTCCATTAAATTCTTACCCACTTCTTTTTGTGTGAAGGATCTTCGTACGGGGTAACACTTTTGTAGGGTCAAACTAAGGATGGTGTGTACGAATGGCCATCGTTCCTAGTTCAATCTCCACTAATAATTGCTTTCTCTAGTGTCAAGACCACTTCATCTGCATGACATCATCGTCTAGGTCATCCATCGTCTTAGATTCTACGGCATATCGTGTCCACTTTCCAGTTACTCTTGTCTCACCCTATAAATTTTAATTTTACTTGAAATTCTTGTCAACGCAATAAGAGTCACAAATTACCTTTTTCCCACTCCACACTTGTCTCTTCTTCACCTCTTGATATTATATTTTCGAATGTCTGGACATCTCAAATTTATTCTATTGATAATTTCAAGTATTATATCATTTTTTTGTATCATTTTACAAAGTATATCTGGTTTTATCCTCACAAACAAAAAATCACACGTACTTGATACCTTTATCCGATTTAAATCTATAGTTGAAAATTTCTTTGGTAAACGGATTAAGACACTCTACTCTGATCACGGGGGGGTTGGGGGGTGGAATACGAAGCAATGTCTTCTTTTCTAGCACCAATGGTATCTCTCATTTTACATCTCCTCCTCATACACCCAAACATAACGGGTATTCTGAACAACGACATTGTCACATTGTAGAAACAGATTCGTCTCTTCTTTCACATGCCTCTATACCTCTCTCATACTGGTCATATGCTTTCTCCACTACTGTCTATCTCATCAACCGGCTTCCCACACCCACACTAAGTCTTCTTTCACCCTATGCCAAAAAATTTGGCAATCCTCCTAACAATTCTTAACTACGCGGTTTTGGTTGTCTTTGTTATCCGTGGCTTTAGCTATACTCTTCTCACAAAGTCACTCCTCGTTCCTCTCCGTGTGTCCTATTAGGGTATTCTACTACTAAAAGTGTCTATCTATGTCTTGATGCCACTACATCTTGTCTTTATGTGTGGTGTTATGTTAAATTTGTTGAGTGTATTTTCCCCTTCACTTCACTTCACTCTCATCTTCACCGCCCATCATCTGACACACTCTCCCACTGGTGTTCCTATGTGTCCCTCCCAGCTATTGGCACATCATCTGCAACTTCGATCCATGCGCCCCCGGCCAACCCTGTTCACGATCCCCCTCCTCAGCCCTCTCCATCACCACTCCCCACTCCAATCCACAGTCCCACTTCGGCTGACCCACACCCATCATCCCTATCTACTTCCTCACCCCCCCCCCCCCCCTGTGTTATTGTCACCAGATCCAAGAACAACATTTAAAAACCCATCCAAAAACTAAACCTCATAGCCCAAGTTCCCGAATCTACCAACCATGGACCCACAACTGTAACTCAAGCTCTCACCATTCCAGAATGGAGTCAGACTATGTCTAATGAGTATGATGCTCTTGTTCAGAATGGTACATGGGAACTTGTTCCCTCAGATCCCTTACAGAATCTGGTTGGTTGCAAATGGATTTTTCATACTAAATATCTTTCTGATGGCTCCATTGATAGGTACTAGGCTCGTTTAGTTGCCAAAGGGTTTCACCAATGCCCTGGAGTTGATTATCAGAAAACATTTAGTCTTGTTGTCAAGCCTACCACTATCCGCATTGTTCTTAGTCTTGTAGTAAGTGGTGGCTGGTCGCTTCGCCAACTTGATGTTAATAATGCGTTTCTCCAAGGCACTCTTTCTGATGATGTATTTATGACACAACCACCGGGTTTCATTGATCGTGATAATCTGAATCATGTCTGCAGACTTCGCAAGGCTCTCTATGGTCTTAAGCAAGCACCTCGTGCTTGGTATCATGAGTTGCGCCAGTTTCTCATTATCTTGGGCTTCTCCAACTCTCATGTAGACTCATCTCTATTTATCTCACACACAGGTTCAGATGTGTTGTATATTCTAATCTATGTTGATGACATTATTATTACAGGAAACAATGATCTCGCTATGACGACATTCATTCAGCTACTTAATCAGAGATTCTCACTCAAGGATCTTGGCTCCTTGGCTTATTTTCTCGGTATTGAAGTTGTTCCTCATTCTCAAGGCCTTCTTCTCTCTCAATACCGGTATATATGTGATCTCCTTGATTGCACACGCATGACCAATGCAAAGTTTGTCGCTACACCCCTTACCACATCATCTACACTCACACTTCAGTCTGACACGACACTCTCTGATGCATCTGAATATCGAACGGTTGTTGGAAGTCTGCAATATCTGTCTCTCACTGGCCCTAACATTGCTTATATGGTAAATAAGTTATCTCAGTTGATACATTGCCCCACTACTGATCATTGGGATGTTGTCAAGCGTTTGTTACGATATCTCTGTGGGACTCTGGATCATCGTCTTACATCGACAATCTTCCTTGTCCCTTCATGCATTCTCTGATGCTGATTGGGAAGGTAACAAAGATGATTTCACTTCAATCAGTGCCTATATTGTTTACCTCGGTCACAATCCTATCTCTTGGAGTTCTAAGAAGCAATGGAATGTGGCTCGATCCTCTACCAAGACGGAATATCGATATGTTGCAATCACTGTACTTGAGATTCGTTGGATTTGCTCTCTTCTCACTGACCTTGGTGTTTTTCTTCCACAACAACCGGTCCTTTATTGTGACAACATAGGTGCTATCAATTTATGCTCCAATCTTGTTTTTCACTCGTGAATGAAACATGTAGCTTTTAATTATCACTTCATTTGAGAACACTTCAGAGTGGTGCTCTTTGGGTGACTCATGTATCATCTGTTGATCAATTAGCAGATGCTCTTACTAAACCGCTTCCCCGAACACACTTTCTCCTCTTGAAGACCAAGATTGGAATCTCCTCTCGGAGCTTCATTTTACGGGGGCATGATAAAGATCAAGAAGATCAGGATAAGAGACGTTGAAATTGTCTCAACTTCTAACTCTACATTCATGTACACTTGTAACTCTACATTCATGTAAATCCTTTTATCATTTTGTAACTATAAATACATGTATCAATGAAAGTAATACCATCGGGAAATATTATTTTATCTTCTTTTATAAGACTTTGACATGACTATTGGACCTTGGTTGACTATCATTTAAGAAAAAAATTATTTAGCTTGTACATCATGGACGAGATCATGGATACCACCATGCATACCACCCTCACTTCTCGTTTGATGATTGGCCCATGTTGTAGAATTTCACCTTTGACAAGTTTCCTTATTTGGTATCAAATTGTTCTCCATGAAATGTCCATTAGGTATAGTTCTGTAACATCCCGTTCACATAGTAGTGGTCTGATATATTCGCATTGGAAGAATCAAAGGTCAGGTTGGTATTCTGTTGCATTGAAAAATCCGAATTTAAGCCTATTGTTTTGCGTCACTTTTTGAGTTGATATATCAGAAAAATATCTCACTTCTCCCTGGTTTGAGGGCTTATTTATACATATATGTTATTTGGGTTTATTGCTACATCTATGATATTTGGCTCAAGTTAGGATAACTGTCATTACCTCCCAGCATGAGGGGGAGAAGTACAAGAAGTACAAGGAAGAGGCATTTTATTCCATATGTTATGGATAAAGTTTATGTGACCAAAATATTCAAGAGAGGGGGAGCACAAATGAAGCTTGTACATCTCAGAAGAAATTTTTATATCGGATTATTTCATGGGTTCTTTTACAAAGTTTATTATTTGGTTCGTGTTATATGTGCTGGAAGATGGTCGTGTTATATTTAGCTACAACTATTATGTCTTTTTGGGGATATTATTATTGAAGAAGAGGTGGCCTCATACCATTATTTATTTGTCCCCGTCAAAAATATAAAAAAATATCAATGGTTGGTATTCCAAGACGGAGGAACTTAATACCCCATAAAAAATATAAAAAATATCAATGGTTGGGATTCCATGACAGAGGAACTTAATACCATGTTAAAAATATCAAATGTCAATGGTTGGGATTCCATGATGGAGGAACTTAATACCATGTTAAAAATATCAAATGTCAATGGTTGGGATTCCATGACGGAGGAACTTAATACCTCGTCAAAAATTTCAAATGTCAACGGTTGGGACACCATGACAGAGGACCTTATTATTACATCTATGTTATATCCCCCCCCCCCCTGAATTGGCCAGCTGGGCCTCATGGAAGAGAGCACCAGCGTTAGGGGGAGTGTTGGAAGATTGGACGACTACTATTTTATACAAAAAGATTCTATACATCATTTGTAGCAAGCTCGGAGCTCTTAATGTTCTCTCGCCCACAACTTGAGGGGGAGTGTTGGAAGATAGGGCTCAAGCCCATACAACCAAGGATGACCCACATATCTAAGAGTATTATAAGATGGGCCACATGATTAAGGAAGGCCCACAAGATGGGCCCAAGCCCATAAGAAGTGAGATCCACCATGATTACCACAAGCTGGCATCCTTATCACATAAGTTGGAAGATCAAGGACTCACAAAGACATCTTTATCTTATGGTCACATCCTAGAAGAGTTCTAGTTTGAGTTATGTTTGTCTTTTATCTATATTAAATTATTTAATTATGTTAGGACTTATCTTTAAGTGTTAGAGTTTGGGTGTAATTGGGACAAAGGTAGTTTTATTGTAATTGGACTCTACTACCTTCCTCTATTATAAATAGAGGTTCATGTACTCTGATTATAATAAGTTAACGAAGTCAGTGAGTATTTTTCTTTTCCATAAATTCAACACTATTTGTACAATAAAAAATTGCACTCACCTCTTCTGGATAAGAAACCAGAAGGTATGAAAGATGATGAGTGGAATCTTCTTAATAGACAGGTGTTGGGAGTAGTCCGGTTAACAATGTCAAAGAACATCGTTCACCACATGGCATTGGAGAAAACCACAACGAGAATGATGAAGATTTTGTTCGACATGTACGAGAAGCCTTCTGCAAATAATAAAGTACATCTCAAGAAAAAACTCTTCAATTTAAAGATGACAGAAAATACATCAGTGGCTTCACATTTGAATGAATTTAGCATGATTTCCAATCAATTGACCTTTGTTAAAATGAAATTTGATGATGAGGTTTGTGCCTTAATTCTTTTGGCGTCTCTGCCAAATTGTTGGTAGCCTATGACGCTTGCAGTCAACAACTCTGTAGGCAATGAGAAGTTAATCTTTAATGATGTTCGGGATACCATTCTCGCGGAGGAAGTTCATAAAAATGACTCCAGAGAATCGTCGACCTCTAATTCTTCCATAAATTTTGATACTATGGGAAGGAACTTCGAGAGAAATTCCAACAAGGGCAGCAGTAGAAGGAAGTCAAGGAATGGAAGAAGCAAGTCCACATTTGCAAGGAATGTGGAGTGCTGGAATTGTATCAAGTCTGGTCACATAAAGAAGTGTTGAAGAGCAAATATGAAAGAGTCTTACATGATTTTCACAATAAGAACTCTTACGAAGCCAAAATTATTATGGAAGGAGGTTTCACAATAGAGTTTTAGTTTAAGGTGTTTTAGTTATGTTAGTCTACTATTTATTTTGAGTTATTTAATTTAATTATGCTAGGACTTATCTTTTAAGTGTTAGAGTTTGGGTGTAATTGGGATTAGGGTAGTTTAATTGTAATTGGACTCTACTACTTTCCTCTATTATAAATAGGGGTTCATGTACTCTTATTACATCAAGTCAAGGAAGTTTTTCTCTTTTCCATAAATTCAACATGGTATCAGAGCAGGTTCTGTGAGTTGAATCGTTCAACCCACAGAGATAATGTGATCCTTTTTTGATCTATTATCTCTAGCAGTTTAGGTTCATATTTATCTATTTTCTCTCTTTTCAGTTCCTATACTTGTTGTTTTATTTGCGTTATAAACTCTATAATGAGATTTTAATATTTCATATTATATATGGACGGAAATATATTCAATTTTACTTTCCAACGCAAAATGAATTTTGGAAATTAGAGTTTTATACAAAAAGAGGTTAGACTGCAAGAGAGGTTTGAGCGTCGACAGAAAGCTTTAACTTCCGAGCTATTTTATGCTATCAAGAACAAGACTTTATATGGAGAATTATATATAAAAATAAATATTTGTAAGTCTATTTTCTTACCTATAATACCAATTATCGATCTATATTTTTTATATAGAGATATTGATTTTAGAAGAGTCAATGGTTATGCTAGTAAAAGGGGAAAGAGTACTTAGTTCTGCCAGATTACAAAGATCAAAATCTATCAGATTATTTATACCAATAGAAATATATTTTATGAAGAGAAGTTATACTTGTATGAAAGGTATTTAAGCTTATTTTCAAAATGAGAAAGTTTCATGTCATTCTGGTCTATATTTAAGGATATATTCGTATTGGAAGAATCAAATGTCATGTTGGTATCCTGTTGCATGGAAAAATCCGAATTTAAACCAATTTTTTGCGTCACTTTTTGAGTTGCTATTATTGATAAAAAATATCAGGAAAATATCTCACTTACCCTATTTTTGGTTACCTTTCTCCTACCATCCTTTTTTTACTCTCACATACCCTTTGGGCCAACCTCTTGTGTGTTGCTTCGATTGGTTTACCTTTATATATATATGGGTGTTTTTAAGTCCATTGACACTTTTTATTTGTACCCCTTTTATCGTTGTCTTGTGAATAATAGGCATTACCCACTTTAGTGATTATTGTCACTATTTTTGTTCAAAATCCTTTAATGTTGATTTCGACTTATGTTTTATCACCCATTTTTACCTTTGGAGAGTCGGTGTTCAATTTGGTACTTATCCTTGGGACACCGTGATGGAGGAGATTATTACTACATCTATGTTATTTGTTTCAAGCTGAGATCACTACCATTACCTCCCAGCTTGAGGAAGAGAAGTACAAGAAGAAGTACAAGAAATAGATATTTTATTCCATATGTAGTGTTAATTTTTATGTGAGCAAAATATTCAAGAAAGGGGGAGCACAAAAGACGAAGTTTTTGCATCTATGAAGAACTGTATTTGTGAAAACTAAAAAATCAGCAAAAAAAAAAAATTGAAGACCAAGAATCCTTTTCATTGCATGCTGAAGTTATAAACTCCAGCTTGAGGGGGAGTGTTGTAGAGCAAATATGGAAGAGTCTTACGTGACTCTCCCAATAAGAAGTCTTACAGAGCCAAAATTATTATGGAAGGAGGTCTCACAAAATAATTTCAGTTTAAATGTGTTTTAGTTATGTTAGTCTTATATTTATGTTGAGTTATTTAATTATTCTAGGACTTATATTTAAGTGTTAGAGTTTGGGTGTAATTGGGACAAGGGGAGTTTAATTGTAATTGGACTCTACTACTTTCCTCTATTATAAATAGGGGTTTATGTACTCTGATTACATTAAGTCAAGGAAGTTTTCCTCTTTTCCATATTTCAACAAAAAGAACGGTAGAGCACCGAAGAAGGATGCAAAAAATGATGTTGCAAATGCGGTGACTGAAGAAGTACAAGATGTTTTACTCTTATCAGTTGATAGCTCTATTGACTCTTGGGTGTTAAATTTAGGAGCTTCTTTTCACGCTATTGCGCACCGTGAGATCATTGAGAATTATGTCACTTGAGATCATGGGAAGGTGTATTTTATTTATGGAGAACCTTTGGATATTGTCATTATTGGTGACGTAAATTTGAGGATGTCAAAAGGGTCACAAGGTGAGATATATACCAGAACTGATGCACAATCTGATCTCAGTAGGGCATCTTGACGATGAAGGTCATAATGTGACTTTTAATGGTGCTGCCTAGAAAGTCACTAAGGGAATCATGGTTGTTGCAAGAGTTAAAACTGGCTCTTTACATCACTTCCAATTGCAGAAACATGGTTGTAGTTGTTGATGCTATTATTGATTCTGATTTGTGGCATTATAGGCTCGATCACATGAACGAGAAGGGAATAAAAGTGTTTTAGTCCAAAGGGAACCTACCAGGGTTGAAATCTGTAAACAACAGTCTGTGTGAAGGCTATATTTTTGGCAAGCAGAAAAGGTTAGCTTTTCAAGGGCAGGAAAGGAGCAAAAGATAACAAAATTGGAGTTAGTTCACATAGATGTGTGGGGGCCTTCAACTGTTACCTCCCTTGGTGGTTTTAACTATTATGTGACATTTATTGATAATGCAAGCAAAAAGGTATGGGTTTATTTCCTTAAAAATAAATATGATATTTTTTATGCATTCAAGAGATGGAGTGCAATGGTTGAGAATGAGACAGATTTGAACGAGAAGTGCTTGCAGTCAGATAATAGGGGAGAGTACATAGATGATGATTTCAAGCGGTACTGTGTTGATAATGGAATCAAGATGAAGAAGATAATTCCTAAAAAGCCTCAACAGAATGGTGTGGTTGAGAAGATGAACAAGACCTTGAACGAGTGTGCTAGGAGCATGAGATTACATGCGGGATTGCCAAAGTTGTTCTGGTCTGAGGCTATTAGCACCGCTACCTATTTGATTAACAGAGATCATTCAACAACATTGGATTGCGAAATACTAGAAGAGGTTTGGAGTGGCAAAGAGGTAAAATTTTCTTTCTTGAAAGTTTTTGGTTGTATTTCTTATATTCATATTGATTATGTTGTTAGAAGTAAACTTTATACTAAATCTAAGATATGTTTTTTTATTGGCTATGGTGGTACCAAGTTTGGTTATCGCTTTTGGGATGACCAAAGTCTTAAGGTCTTGAGCAAGGATGTGATCTTCAATGATGATGCCCTTTATAAAGACAGACTGAGAATAGATTCTTAGAGCACAAGTAATGAAGCTAAGAAGTCTGAGGTGATTTAGTTGAGGGATCTTCCAGTCATTGAGATGGAGAATATTGCTCAGGAAGACCAGGAATACATACTCCCAAAAGTAAATCAGGACATTCCTATGACTAAACTTAGGAGATCTGCCAGAACTAGTAGACCACCATAGAGGTACTTCCCTGAGCTGAATTATATTCTATTGATTGATATAGGTGAACCAAAGATTTAAGAAGAAGCCGTGCAAGTTGATGAATCAACTAAGTAGGAGTTGGCCATGAGAGATGAGATGGATTCACTGTTATCCAATCAGGCATGGTTGTTGACTGAGTTACCAAGAGGGAAGAAGGCATTGAAGAATAAATGGGTGTACCGAATAAAAAGATGAACATGATGGCAACAATCGGTACAAGGCAAGACTGGTGGTAAAGGGCTTTCAACAAAAATAAGGCATTGACTACACTAAGGTTTTCACTCCAGTAGTGAAATTGACTACTATTAGAACAATGCTTGGACTAGTGACAAATGAAGACTTTCACTTAGAGCAGTTGGATGTAAAGACAACCTTTCTTCATGGTGATTTGGAGGAAGAAATTTACATGATGTGGCCACATGATTTCAAAGCAGAGGGAAAGGAGAAAATGGTGTGCAAATTTGAAAAGAGCTTGTATGGTCTTACACAAACTCCAAGACATTGGTATAAGAAGTTTGACATCTTTATGAGTAGTAATGGTTTCTTGAGGTGCTAGGCGGATCATTGCTGTTATGTGAAGAAGCTTGATGACTCCTATACATCATTCTACTGTTATATGTTGTTGACATGTTGATAGTGGGTGCTTACAAATTGGAAATAGATAAGTTTAAAAGGAAATTGTCCAAGAATATTGCAATGAAGGATTTGGGTGCTGCAAAATAAATCTTTGGGATGAGGATTACTAGAGATACTGATGTCTTGAAACTATCACATGAAGAATATGTGAAGAAGGTGTTGAGCAGGTTCAACATGAACAATGCAAAACTAGTGAGTACTCCTTTAGCTAGTAACTTTAGGCTATCTAAGGAACAATCACCTTCTAAAGAGTAGGACCGAAACTACATGGCCAATGTGCCTTATGCTTCTGCTATTAGTAGTCTCATATATGTCTTGGTGTGCACTAGACCAGACATAGCTCATACAGTGGGAGTTGTGAGCATATATGTGAGTAATCCGGGTAAACAACTATGGGAAGCAGTGAAGTGGATTCTCACATATTTGAGAGGCAATGCAGACTCAACCTTATGTTTCAGAAAGTCAGAGTTTTCTAGAAAGAATTAGCTCTCAAGCATGGAAAGAATGTGTTGTATTGTGACATTCAGAGTGCTATGCATTTAACAAAGAACCCTGTTTATCACGCCAGAACAAAGCACATACAGGTGTGTTACCACTTCATCAGATCAACTCAGGAGGATGGAGTCTTAGCACTTGAGAAGATTCATGGAAGCCATAATCTGACTGATATGTTGACAAAGACTGTTACGATTGAGAAACAGAAGTTGTGTCCAACTTCAGTTGGACTTCTCTTTGAGGATTGAGAAGTTGTTGCCGTTGTAGAGGAAATATATATATATATGATGATGATGATGAATTAGTCTCCAAGGGGGAAATTGTTAAATTTTGGAGCCTAATTAACTTGTTATGCAGATCCACAATATATTGACTGTTGTCTTATTAAGGGTAGTTTGGGAATTTCACACTTGTAATCCGGGTGCCCTAATATTTTCTTTATATTTTTGGGCGCCATTGTTAGGGTTTTATCACCCAGAGTAAGATCATCAATTGTGCCCAAGAGAGGTTAGAGAAAAAACCACCTATAAGTGTGTGCGGTTTTTCTTGTAAACTATTTCGTCTTCATAGTGGATTACTGCAGCGGCGGAAGACAGGACATAGTCTCACCTTGAGGTGAACTTGTATAAATCTTGTTTGTTCTCATGATTTCTTTTTCGTTGTTCTGTGTTTATTATTATTGCTCTCGTTATTTTGGAATTAGGGCATCCAATTCCCAATAGGCATAGGTAGCAAAGTTGAAGATGGGCATGACACAAGAAATCAGATGTAGCATCGCCAAAAAGGGTGCATTGGAAACGTCATCAAAATGGGCTTTCCAAAGTAGTATGATAGCCCCAAATCACTGACATGCCCACCTAGGGGTAGCAGCGTCTTCAAGTGGCTTAGAAAATGAAAAAGTCAAGGTGCAAACATTGCAACAGTAGTAGGGTGTAGGGGCATGCGCTCCTTAGCAACTGTTTCATAGGTGTGCATGGGTGTGGGGCATGGCAGGCTGCATGCCTGAGCGAGCACAAATAGACAAGCGCATGCAATGGCAGGTGGTTAATTGGTTGACTATTTGATATGAAAATTGAAAATTAAGTGAAGACTTATCCCAAAGGATTAGGATATGGTCTTTGAGATATGGAATGTGTGATAATGCTTAATGTGAATTTGAATAAAGAGAAGATTGCCTTGTTTAGGTGGTAAAATCCCATTGGCTCTCGTATAATAAGGGAATAAGGAACGTTTATCCCTATTATGCCTTGTTGAAGAGCAGATATGGAAGTCTCACATGGATCTCACCCTAAGAAATCTTATAGAGCCAAAATTATTATGGAAGGAGGTCTCACTAAAGAGTTTCAGTTAAAAGATGTTTTAATTATGTGAGTTTTCTAATTATATTCAATTGTCTAATTATGTTAGGACTTATCTTTAAGTGTTAGATTTTGGGTGTAATTGGAACAAAGGTAGTTTAATTGTAATTGGACTCTACTACTTTCCTCTATTATAAATAGGGGGACATGTATAGGATTACATCAAGTTAGTGAAGTTTTTTTTCTTTACCAAAAATTCAATATGGTATCAGTGCAGGTTATGTGAGTTGACTTGGTTAACCACAAAGATAATGTGAGCCTTTTCTGATCCATCTTCTCTAGTAGTATAGGTTTGTATTTGATTTTTTTTGCTCTTTTCTTTCTTAATACCTTTTATTTTCTTTGCATTCGAACCTCCATACTGAGCTTTTCATATTTCAATTTATATAGTTATAGAAAGATCTTTGAGTCTACTTTCCAACACAAAAATAATTTTGGCGATCAGAGTTTTCTACAAAAGAAATCAATATTTGAAGCAACAAAGGTCAGACTACAAGAGAGGTTCAAGCAGTAGCAGAAAAATTCAACTTTTGAGCAATTTTATGCCATTAAGAATGAGACTTTACAGGAAGAATTATATATTATAAGAAATATCTAAAATTATATTTTCTTACCGATTAACCAATTCTCAATCTGAGTTTTCTAGAGGGAGATATCGATCTTGGAAGAGTCAATGGTCATACTTGCCAAAGAAGAAATGAGTACTCAGTTTGGCAAGATTACAGTCCAAAATATATCAGATTATTTATCTCAAAATAAGTAAAGCATATGGTAAACAATTATACTTAAATTAAAGGTGTTGGATTTATGGAAAAGTGAATACTTCATTGACATCAATAACTTGCCGTAATCAGAGTACATGAACCTCTACTTATAATAGAGGAAGGTAGTAGAGTCCAATTACAATAAAACTACCCTTGTCCCAATTACACCCAAACTCTAACACTTAAGGTAAGTCCTAACATAATTAGGTAACTCAATATTGATAAAAGATAAATATAACTTAAACTAAAACTCTTCTTGATCGTGACCCTACGATAAACATACTTTTGTGAGTCCTTCTTGATCTTCCAACTGATGTGATAAGGATGCTAGCTCTTGGTAATCATTGTGGGTCCTACTTCTTATGGGTTTGGGCCCATCTTGTGGGTCTTCCTTGGTCATGTGGCCCATCTTATAATAATCTTACATATGTTGGCCTTCCTTGGTCGTTTTAGCTTGATCTTATCTTGCAACACTCCCCCTCAAACTGGGGGTGAGAGAACAACATGAACTCCCAGCTTGCGGCAAATGATGTATAAAATATTTTTGTATAAAATGGCTCATCTTCCAATATGCCTTCATCTGCCAACATTCCCCCTCATGTTGTTGCGTTCTTCCATGAGGCCCTGCGGCATTATATAAGTGAGAGTAAAAATCACTCCTAGCCGGTAAGCCATTGCTTCATAATCCAGTCCTAATGTTGGATGTAGGGCGCACTCCACTGCTATCGGTGGTGTGTCTATCGGCATTGCTCTGAAATGTCCACCACTGTGTCCCTCCACAGGACAACGAGTCTCAAGTGGTAGGAGACATAAAAACCATTCGGGGGGGGTTATAACTTAGACGTAATAATAAGTTTCTCCATCATGGTTTCCCAATGTGATATATAACACGAAAGAGAACCCAAGAAATAATGTCCCCAAAGAGACATAATAGCAGCAACCGTATATAACACGACCATCTTCCAACACATATAACACGAACCAAATAATAAACTTTGTCAAAGAACCCATGAAATAATCTGATATAAAAATTTCTTCTTTGATGCACAAGCTTCATCTTTTGTGCTCCCCTATTCTTGAATATTTTGGTCACATAAACTTATCCACAACATAAAGAATAAAATACATCTTTCTTTTTCTTCTTCTAATTCTCCCCCTCAAGCTGGGAGGTAATGGCAGTGATCCCAGCTTGAACCAAATATCATAGAAGTAGCAATAATCCCAAATAATAGAGATTTTTAAATAAGCCCTCAAACCAAGGAGAAGTGAGATATTTTCCTAATATATCAACTCAAACAGTGACACAAAACAATCGGCATAAATTTGGATTTTTCAATACAACAGGATACCAACATGACCTTTGATTCTTCCAATTCGAAGATATATCTTTCAATATAGATCAGATTGACATGAAGTTTTTTCCTTTTGAAACTAGACTTAAATACCTTTCATCCAAGTATGAATTAACTTCATTAAATATAGTTATCATAAGATAAATAATTTGATAGTTTTCGTTCTCTGTCATCTGATTGAACTAAGTTCTGTTTCTCCTATTTTTCCAGAATGACCATTGATTCTTCCAAGATCAATATCTCCTTATAAAAACTCAAACCGAGAATTGGTTGAATAGGTAAGAAAATAGACTTACTTATCTTTTGTTTTATATATAATTCTCCATATAAAGTCTCTTTCTTGATAGTATAAAATACCTCAAAAATTGATGTTTTTAGCTGCCGCTGGAACCTCTTTTTCAGTCTGACCTTTCTTGCTTCAAATATCGATTTATCTTTGTAGATAACTCAGATAAAAAATTGGTTGAATCGGTGAAATAATAGACTTACAGATATTTATTTTGATATATATTTCTTCATATAAAGTCTAGTTCTTGATAGAAAAAAGTACCTCGGAATCTGAAGATTGCTACTGTTGCTCGAACCTTTTTGAAAACTGACCTTCACTCATTGAAGTATCGATATCTCTTTGTCGATAACTCTGATTGGAACAAATCATTCTTCCTTGGAAAGTAGACTCAAATATCTTTCCATCAATATATATCTTGCAATAAGAAAAACTACGTAGAGGTGAAAATTCCAATGAAAACTACGGGTATAGGGACTGAAAAATAAAATAACCACGAACCTAGACCTAGGGTTTGGGGTTTAGAGAAAAGGATCACATTACTGACCAAGTCAACTAACAAAACCTGCTCTGATACCATGTTGAATTTATGGAAAAGTGAAATAATTCATTGACATCAATAACTTGTCATAATCAGAGTACATGAACCTCTATTTATAATAGAGGAAGGTAGTAGAGTCCAATTACAATAAAACTACCTTTGTCCCAATTACACCCAAAATCTAACACTTAAGGTAAGTCCTAACATAATTAGGTAACTCAATATTGATAAAAGACAAATATAACTTAAACTACAACTCTTCTTGGTCGTGATCCTAAGATAAAGATACTTTTTTGAGTCCTTCTTGATCTTCCAACTGATGTGATAAGGATGCCAGCTCTTGGTAATCATTGTGGGTCCTACTTCTTATGGGTTTGGGCCCATCTTGTGGGCCTTCCTTGGTCATGTGGCCCATCTTATAATAATCTTACATATGTGGGTCTTCCTTGGTCGTTTGGGCTTGATCTTATCTTCCAACAAAAGGTATTGAAGTCTAGTTTCATAAAGAGATAATTTCATGTCAATCTGATCTATATTTAAGGAGATATTCACATTGGAGTTGGCAAGGGTCAAGCTACAGAACAAAGAGAACAAAGAGGTCATAAAAGATTCAAAATTGAATCTTTGTGTATCAAATTAGGTATCAAATTAAAGCTCTTCAATTCTAATTTCTTGATCAACAAAATGTTTGTGATTATGAGCTAAATTTGGGTCCAAGATCTATCCCAAAATGACTAACCGACTATCTTAGGAAACCTCTTTCTCAATTAATAAACTCAACATATTTGTTTTCACTAATCCATGTGGGACTATTCCTTAATATTCCCCTTCACATGTAGGCCCTCTGGGCTCACATGTGGATAATTTGGGTGGAGGCCCACGTACAATAGATCTAGCTCTGATACCATGTTGAATTTATGGAAAAGAGAAAAACTTCATTGACTTGATGTAATTAGAGTACATGAACCCCTCTTTATACTAGAGGAAAGTACTAGAGTCCAATTAAAATTAAATTAGCTGTTGATTTCCGAGATTCTATAGATGATAACTTTAGGAAAAAGAGAGAAGAAAGAGAGAAGAAGAGAGAAGAGAAAGAGAGGATGGAAATATGGTACACATCCAAAGAGAGAATAGGAAATATGGTACACTCCCCCTTAAGTCATATTTATGGGTATCAAAAGTATCAATATTAATAGTATACCTTCACCCCAATAAGAGGAAATAAAAGATAGAAAATATAAACTAATTACATCAGTGCAATCCTAATTACATCATATATTCCAACACTCCGCCTCAAGCTGGGAGGTAATGGCAGTGATCCCAGCTTGAACCAAATAACATAGATGTAGTAATAAGCTCCTCCATCACGGTGTCCCAAGGATAAGTATGACACCAGGTACAAACTCTCAAAGGGTAGAAATGGATGATAAAACATAAGTCAAAACCAACTTTAAAGGATTTAGAACAAATATAGTGATAATAATCGCTAAAGTGGGTAATGCCTATCATTCACAAGACGGCAAAAAATGACCTATGGGTACCAATAAAAAATCTCAATGGACTTAAAACACCCATATGAAAAAAGGGACCAACCAAAGCAATGCTACAATAGGGTTGGCAAATAAGGTAAGTGAGAGTCAAATAAAGGATGGTAGGAGAAAGGCTGCCTAATAACCAATGGGTAATGGGTAAAGAGGAAGATAAGATGTAGAGGCCACCATGTGCTTTATTTTTATAAGAAATTCAAATTCCATATCAGATAAACCAATGCCGACAATAGTCAGCAAATAATGTACCCAAGGCAAGCAACCTAGTAGGTCTTCTTCAAAAATAATGTCTCAATCAAAGAGACACAATAGTAGTAGCGGTAATGAGCCAACACCCAAATAAACCATACCAAATATGCAGATATATAGCAGCGGATAATCGGTAAATAGTGAAAGTTCTTAAGAGTAATAAGGATACATAAGATAACTTGCAATGAGTCCATCCGTGACAAACAAGTAACAATAGATTCTGCACCAAGTAATAAGCTCGATTCAAGTAATAGACTACCAATAATAAGTTGAACCGAGTGCTGTTGAATCCAAGAGCTACTGAAAGGACTTCTCAAAAGAAGGTAGATGTCTAACTGCTAGTAGAATGATAATACTCTTCTACTGTAATCAAGAACTCAAATCGAGTTACAAGGTCTGCATCTTTCCCTCGGCAGTGCAAGGACTTAACCAATGACATCGGCTAAATTCAAAGAGAACTCAAGAGAGCTAGAACATAAACACATACTAAGAGCTAGAACAAGAGAGTTAGCCATATTAATTAAATTTATTAGCAGCCAATGATATCACAAGAGAAATCAACAGTTGCTTGAGATAACCGAAGACCAGATTTCAAATAATTTTTTGCTTGAAATTGATGCTACAAATAATACACTGGACTATAGCAAGACAAGCCCATAACGTATTCAATTCACGATTAAAGATACCAAAGATATTGATAACGTGAAGTATTAGCAAGGCATGCTCATAACATATTCAATTCATGATTAGCAATGTAACCTGTTGTTGATTCACCACCTAGATAAAATAAACCACAAGTAATTAGCAAGCAGTGGACAGACATAGTAGGTAGTAGAACAGCAGAGGCACGTAGATGGATTCATATCATCTTCATCATGCTGGAATTAAAAACTCATGTTACTTCACTAATTAGATAAAAACATAAAGAGCAGCAACGTCACCAAATATATTTCAGCACCAAGTGTATACTTCAATTAAAAGAGCAGTCATAAATGAAAGCACCAAGTGTTAGAGGAGTTTCAGAAACGTGCAAAGTCATAATCAATGTGCTGGAATTCTAGGGAGAGGAGAAGGCAGCAACTGCTTCTCTTATCAAAGCAGGTGACTGATTTTGAATTTTTGCTGCTAAGAGAATTTAAATTGAAACTCTTTTACTCTGCTGTTTAACGGATAACCTAGAAGAAACCAGTTGTTGGGGCTGGAAGAAGAAGATACTCTCTTGATCTCTACTGTTGCACTTATGTCTCAAAAGAAAACAGTGAAGAGAACAAGCTCTACAATTACGGAAGATAAAAAAGACAACAACATACATCCAGGTAAAGTTCTGGATTCCAGAACCCAAAAATCTACTACAACATTACAGGTGATCAAATAATCAAACTATTTCAAATCTCCCTTGTCTCCTCTTTTTTCAATTACTTCATGGTTAGTGTTGAAACCAGTGCGCTAAAAGGCTTGAACCATTTAGGAAAGCATCCGCACGGATCTTATACAAGGATTGGCCCAGTCGATACAAATAAATAATTCAACACTCCCCGCACGGGGAAAACCCCTGGGAAAAATTCGGTAGGAGCAGGACTCGAACATGGGACCAACCTGCTCTAATACCATGTTGAAACCAATGCGCTAAAAGGCTCGAACCTGCTAGGAAAGCAACCTCACAGATCTTATACAAGAATTGGCCCGGTCGATACAAACAAATATTCCAACAGTTAGCCTGCAAATCTGGTACAAGAGAAGCAAAAGAAAGGCAGATTGAGAAGATTTACCGAGCAAAGAAGACATATGTTGTAAATATACTAAGAATAGAGAAACCTGAGAAAGCAAGCTCTGAAGTTGAGCCTACATCAGAATCATTGCAATAAATCTCATTCAATTTAAATAAAGTTGCTGGAAATAGAATTGGAAGACAGCATGCAGAGAGGCAATGGCTCAGTTAATTCTGCCCAGTCTGGGTTGCGGTAAAAAACGTCGCTCAAATTAAATCCAGTTGCCTAACTTAAGAAAACATTAATTTGCAACAATTATTTCTTCCTCCCCACGGCGCCGCATAGAGCATGATAGTAGAACCCACTTCTCGGCAGAGGCAGAAATATGGTAGTCGTCATCCCTACTTCCGAACATATTGGGACAACGACGAACCATGAAAGAACGTAATCTCAACAGAAACAGAACCTTGACCGAGATACTCGGCAAGCAATTGACAACAACAGTGGAGAAAAAATCTCACGATGCTGGAAATATGACAAACTAGGCAAACGATACTGGAAATACGATGCAGAAAACAAGTGGGCCGAGTCACTTGAACCAGATCCAAGTTGACTCGGTAATAGTTTGCTCGTGTTAACTTGGCAGGACAGAAGCAACCTCGGGTCGGCGGGTTAACTCAGCCCGGTGCGAGACTCAGAACCAGCGCTGGATTTAATTTTTCCTGGAAAACATTTATCAACAGTTCGTCTTCTTCGGCAAAGAGCGCTGGTTTCCCTGATTTGTCGTCCAGAAGCGGCAATCAAACTGGCGCTAGGGAAGATCGGCAGTGATACAACCAAAGGAAACTTTCCAAAAGAATCAATCCATCGTTACAGCCAACTATCAATTCCGGATTTCTGGAATGAGATGAAACGGAAACAACAACTTACCAGACGAAGCAGAGAACCGACGACTCGGTTCCAACAGAATGCCAGATTAGGATCATGTCCAAACATAGAGCTGGTAATTGATCTCAGACTAATCTTTTGCCTGTAGCTTAGTGGATACTCGGATTTGCTCTTTGTTTCCTTGTTGTATGTCCGTGATTCAGACTGATCAATACAGTCAGAGAAAATCAATGAGAAATTAGCAGAATAACTTCTGGAGATTAATTTGGAATGACATAACACTTATCGGGCAGCGAGATAAACTGGATGCTGGCTGGAAAGATAATAATGAGAAGATCACTTGCGAAGTTTTTGGGGGAGGAAATAATCCAGCGACAGAGGCAGACATCGTCGTCCTCCTGCGGAAACCAAGCAGAAGAAATTTTCTCAGTCTTGGGCTGGATGACATCGGGTTAACCCAGCAACGAAAATTTTGCAGGATGGTAAGGTCGCTCGGTGGATTATACAGAACAGAACACCTCTTCCCCACAACGCTCGCTTCCGAACAGAACGGGAAAGTAGTATGGATCTTCAAAAAAAAAAAAAATACATCACCGAACAGAACGGCGACGATACTTTATCCGAGTAGAGTCAGAATAATTCTCGGAAAAGTGATGGCCAAGAGGCAGGAGGTTCCCAGGACGGAGGTGGCGACGGAAGTGCTGACGGTGGGTCTGCTGGAGAGACTTTTCCGGTGCCCCAGTCTTTGCACCGGTGACGAATACCGACGAAAGCAGAGACTTCGTCAGTGGAAGCAAAAACAAGAATATCATGGACTCACTGGTGGTTGCCTCGAGCATTCTTGCATGGTGGCAATTACTAATAGAAAAAAAACAAGGGCATGGTAAATAAAAAAAATAAAAAAAAAAGGTTTGGAATTTTAAAATACCATAGTTACTAGTCCTGAAAATCAATGTTGATACCGTATTGATTTCCATGATTCTATGGATGATAACTTCAACTAAAAGAGAGAAGGAAGAAAGAAGAAGGGAGAAGAAAAAGTGAGGATAGAAATATGGTACACGTCCAAAGAGATGATAGGAAATTAGGGTTTTGGACTTAGCCAAACCCTCCCCCATAAGTCATATTTATAGGTATCAAAAGTATCAATATTACAAGTATACCCCTAATAAGAGAGAATAAGACATAGAAAATGTAAACTAATTACATTAGTGTCATCCTAATAACATCATATATTCCAACACTACCTTTGTCCCAATTACACTCAAACTCTAATACTTAAAGATAAGTCCTAGCATAATTAAATAACTCAACATAAATAGAAGACTAACATAACTAAAACACCTTTAAACTGAAAATCTTCTATGAGACCTCTTTCCATAATAATTTTAGCTCTATCAGACTTCTTATTGTGAAAGTCATATAAGACCCTTCCATATTTGCTCTTCAACATTTTTGGAGATATTATATCAGAATTACTAAAGGTCAGTTTTGCTAAAAATCTATTTATTTTCCTATTTTCTCTCCTATTATCTCTCCAAGCATTGAGGTGAATTGAGTTTTCTTTGCTCCTAGAGTCCAAGATTTTAGCCAAATTGTCTTCTAATAAGAGATTTTTGGTTTGACTTCAAAACTATCTTATTTTTTTAAGCCTCTTTGATCCAAGAAATATGTTATCTTTGGAAAGTCTGATTTATGAAAGTGCTACAATATCAGGAAAGTCTATCATTGTAAATTTTTCGTTTTGATTATGTAGAATTTGGAAAGTATTCTAGATAGGAATTCATTAAGTATTTGATTAGAAACTTTTCTCATATGGATTGATCAATTTGGAAACAAAAACTTCTAAGTTATAAAATTATTAGAGTTTCCATAGTCAATGTTGTTTTCAAGTTTTGTGTTTGTTACTTGGTTGTATATTTTCTGCATCGTCAACTTCTAAAAAAATTTCTCACCCTCATGAAATTATCTTAAGGTCCTATGTGGTCAAATTTTTAAATTATTTTTTTATTTTTTTAGTTTCCTTCTTATTGTTGAGGTGGTTATTTTTCCTTTGTTACATTCCCCACATACCCCTTTTTTATCGGTTACCTTTCTCCTACCATCCTTTTTTGACTCTCGCATACCTCTTTGGCCCAACCTTTTGTGTTTTGCTTCAGTTGGTTTCTCTTTTTATATAAATATAGGTGTTTTAACTCCATTGAGACTTCTTTATGGCTACCCTTAAGTGGGTTTTTATATCCATCCTTTGAATGATAGGCATTATCCTTTTTAGTGATTATATCACTACTTTTGTTTGAAATCTTATGAGGTTGGTTTCAACATTTTTTATACATACATCACCCATCTTATTTTTTGAGAGTGTGTCCGATTAAGTTCTTATCCTTGGGACACCTTGATGGAGGAGACAATAAATATTGTTATGTTTTTGTTTCAAACTGGTATTACACCAAAACCTTCCATCTTGAGGGGGAGAACTAGAAGAAGTACAAGAAAGAGGTATTTTCTTCCACATGTTGTGGTAATTTTTATGTGACCAAAATAATCAAGAAAAGGGAGCACAAAAGATGAAATTTTTGAATCTTTGAAGAATTATTTCTGTGAACAATTTTTTCAACAAAAGAAAATTGAAGACCAAGAGTCTTTTTCATTGCAAGCTAAAGTTATAAACTCTAGTTTGAGGGGAGTATTGAAGAGTAGATATGGAAGAGTCTGATATGACTCTCATATTATGAAGTCTTACAAAGCCAGAATTATTATGGAATGAGGTCTCACAAAAGAGTTTCGGTTAAAGGTGTTTTAGTTATATTAATTTTGTATTTATTTTCAGTTTTTTAATTATGCTAGGACTTATCTTTAAGTGTTAGACTTTGGGTGTAATTGGGATAAGGGTAGTTTAATAGTAATTGGACTCCACTACTTTCCTCTATAATAAATAGGGGTTCATGTACTCAGATTACATCAAGTTAGTGAAGTTTTTGTCTTTTCCAGAAATTCAACATGCCTATAAACAAGCTTTGTAAATTGATGTAAACCATCTCATTTTTGTGCAAAAGAGTTCTCCTCACATTCCAAAGGTTATTTTTCTTCGATTTGCTTGATTTCTTCTTGTATTAGAAGGCAGACTAGCCTACTTTTTATCAAGAGTAAGGTAGGTCACATGCTAAGGCTCTCATAGTGATCTATCACTCAATCTCACAGCATGACAACTGGTATCATACCTAAAAAATTCAGTCCTAGCATCCTTGGAACCAACCTTGTAAATTAAACCTACCAAAGATAAGAAGAATGTCTTTATCCTAATCTTGTTTTGCTTCTTTGGAGTCAAGGCTCCAGAATGTAGAGAACCAATGCTAAAGTTGGAAGGAGAATATTAAAGAAAGTGGAGGCCTTCTGACAACATAGCCTTGAGGTGATTCATGGGCTAGAAGACAATGTTCATAGCATAGTTTTGTGCTAAAAAGGGACACATGCAACAATTTGGTTGAGATGTAGAAAGAATTTGGGGAAATGTGGATGAGAATGAAAAATTCTTGAGGCAGACATTCTGAATAGGGGAGGTCTTCCTTTAATAAAGAAGATTAAGGTTCCAAAACCTAAAGCATGCAATGATATGCGAGATTCAAAGGTGAAAAAAAAATTCTTATGGCAAGTAACACAATACTTCAAAGCTTCCAAACTCACAAATGATGAAGTAAAGGTTAGTATCACTTTGATGTTTCTTATCGAAGATGCTATTCTATGATGGAGAAGGAATTTGGTGATATCGGGAATGGAGAAAACTCGATGGATTCTTGGGAGGATTTCAAACGTGGCTTGAAGTGCCACTTCTTTCATGAAGATGTTGATTACCAAGAAAGGAAGGATTTATGACCATTGAGACAGAAATGGATGACCCGTGAGTAAATTCAGTCTTTTACTTCTTTAATCCACAATATTCCTAACATGACCAGTAAGGATTGGTTATTCTCCTCTTTGAGACTTTTTCCTTGGGTTGAGCAAGAGTTCAGGTGTTGGGAGGTAAGACATTTGCAACAACCTTAGCCACGACGAAGAAAGTTATGGAATTTAAAAGGAAACTCAATGAAACCACCACCAAGTCCATTGATAGAAATAGGCACAAGGAGAATCACAAGCAGAAGTCTTTTTGGAATCCAAATTCCAAGAATGACTACTAAAGCTCCAAAAATGGATAGAGAATAACCATACAAACAAAGGTAATTCCAACAACCGAAAATATACATGTTTTATTTGTGATGGAGGTCATATGGCACTAGATTGTCCAAAGAAGAATCTACTAAATGTTGTCAAAGGGGATAAAGACATTGAGTAGTCAAGTGGCAATCATCAAATTGGTTCGATGATGCTCCTCAATTCCATCTAAGTGCATGTCTGACACAATCTATAAGACTTAAAGGAGATTTGATTCATCTTGACATGTTGCTAAGTGACAATAAAGTGAAGGTTGTGATCGATACTAGAGCAACCCACTATTTCATCTTAGAGGAGGATGTGTGATGATTATGCATAACGTGGGAGTGAGATGATAGTAGCTATCAATTTTGTAGCCAAAGCTATGCTTGGAGTGGCCAAGAACACCCTGGTCGTTGTTGGAAAATGGGTAGACCTTGAATATTTAGTAGCTCTAACAGATGATTTTAATGTAATTCATGGAACGGATTTTCTTTTTAAGAACAAGGCTTATGCCCTACATGGGAATGGTAGGGATTACGGATGAAACATGAGTGAAGATGTGTTAGAAGATGAGCTCAAGCCAGACGTCCAAGAGGTGGCATATTGGTAAATAAGAAGACTTCTCATAAAGATGGCATGAAGATATAATTACTTGTCTATGTATGTCTCTTCTCTTTTAATGTTGTAGCCCTAAGGGCATTGTAAAAACTATAAATAGAGGCTCTTGGCTATGAGATAGAGCATTAAGTTCTCTCCTCACTTCTCAATCTTGTCCAAACTCTTTTCTCCCTTCTCTTGGAATATGATCTATAAACTCTATCTCCTTTCTATCTTCTTCTTTTTTTCCTCTCCTTCTTTTGCTTCTCTTCCTCTTTGGCTCGAGATCAATATGAAGGAGTCCTAAATTCTACATGGTATCTAAGATAAGGATTTAGAACTCCCACATTGAAGTGAGGCTTAAGTACCTTGGCAGGATTCATGCAAAGGTGCACTTGAAAGAAGATATTTAACCATGGAAAGATAAGTGATTTCTGGTTATTATTTTCCATACATTCATACTATGTAATGTGCCCTTAATCTCTATATTACATCAAGAAACAAATGGATTTCATATGAGAAGTTGTGAAAGCTAATACCTGGTGTTTAAAGAATATTATGACCTTCATCTTCTTGCACTCAAATATTGCACGTTTAATCAAGATCGATTGCCTACGCGGTTACGAAGACCTATTGATTATGAAATTGATGATTATATAATGGAAGGATGATATGAGACTTTCATGAGACTTAGCTTGATTTCTCATTAATCAAGACCAGCAGTTTACTTAATATTTTTGGAAATAATCAAGTTATTTTATGATTTATGGTACTCAGATCTTCTGGTGCTACTGGCTATAACTTCATCATTGGAGTGCTCTACAGAGAAGGTGGTGCAGCGGGTATCTTTGAATTGTTTCACTAGATTGAAAAATTAGATTCTGAGAAACTTGGTTTGTTGTATAATGTTGCTATTAGTTTTTTATGTAAGAAATGTTGTCATTATGCGGCTTCTGATGTTTACTTTGTAATGAGGAGAAGAGGCATACTTGTGCTTGGTGGTTTTTCTGTCATAGGTGCCATGGAAGCTGCACTTGCATTTTTTTTATCATGGAATTATTCTCGAGGCAATTAATGTGCTTGATGGTATGCTGAAATAAAGGTGGAGTACTAGAATCCTATGTTAAGGAGTTTGATGTTTTGGGGAAGAGTAGATTTAGCAAATCAGGTTTTTGACAACAAGCTTGTTAGAGATTTAGTGTCGTGTAATTCCATGATTATGGGTTATGCAAGGGGCGTGAATTGGACTGAAACATTTGATGTTGTTTTGGGTACAACCATGGTTGATGCCTATGGCAAGAGTTCGGCTATTGAAGCCTCCAATTTGATATTTTAGCTCCATGAAGAAAACAAATACAACTACCTGGAATGCACTAATTTCTGAATATAATCTAAATGGCTTCGCATGTAAGTGGATTGATCTTTTCCTTGAAATGCTTTAAAAAAATGTGGTGCCAAATTTTGTGCCCTCAATGAGTGTGGATGTTGGAGCTTTAGACTTAGATGGAAGAATTCGGGAGAAGAGACAGGAGGAAGCTGGTGGTTTTGCAGCACTTGGGTTCTTCCACAATTTTTTTTGTGCTGTTGTTGTGGCACTGCAACAACCAGAGCTGACACCAATGGCACTGTTGTAACCAGTGCTGCCAGCCAGCCAAGCAAACAATGCTGTTGTGGCAGTCTAGAATATGTTGCTGCTAGACAGCTAAGGACACAGTGTTGTTGTGGCAGTGCAAAAAAGTTTGCTACTACCCAGACATAAACCACTGCTGAAAACAATGATTTTTATGCTTAGCAGTTTAATTTTTTTTGGAAATGGTGGAGAATATACTGTGGAAAATAAATTTTTATATTGTGGATAGAAAACAAATTAAATTCTGGACAGTCTCATGGACAGCACTGCTGTTGGGCTCTACACAAAGATCATCCTAGTGAGGCCATATAGAGCTCTTGCCAGAAAAGAAGTGGGAAACTATGGATCCCAGTTTTGTAACTATATTTGGCCTTCTTTCTGTATGTTCACTATTAAGAAAGGTGCAAATGGGTCGATTAGTACAGCATGCTGGCCAATGTGAGGCACTTAGACTGGCTCCAACGAATGCAAATTGTGATTGTCGGGTGGCTGTTCTCAGTACAACAGGGTATGCACCTAACAAGCCACTTGAAGCAGCACATGAGTTCTTCACCAAATTTTTTTGTGTTGTTGTTGTGGCACTGCAGAAACCAATGCCGACAACAGTGGCACTGCTGAAAACAATGATGCCAAACAGCCAAGAAAACTGAGCTATTGTGACAGGGCACAAAACAGTACTGCACCACATTTTTCAACATTATATACCAGTTCTGCTGTTCGGTGGTGGTGGTGTTGTTGCAATGAAGAAAGGTGCCAAACATCAGAACATGCAACATGAGAGAGGTTTTTGAGGCAGCTGAGCAGAACTCCTCAACTTCAGCGGCTTATTCATTATCTTCAACAAAGGGAGTTGTTGGTCATCGCCTTGGGGCAGCTGGGACAGTTGAAGCAATCCTTGTTGTCCTTTTGACAACAATAGCGATGCCATACATGGAAAGGACTACCAACTTCCACGCTGCTGCTACAACAATTCCCCAGAGCGCATTACTTGCTCTTTGTGAGTCCTTTCAGCAGATTTTCAGCAATGTTGTTGCTGTCAACACAGGCATACACCATATTGGTCTGCGGCTGCAACAAAGACTTCAATAGCGGAAGTATGTTGTTGTTTGTGCGAACTTCATCAAGTATGGAAGCTTTGAGCATGATTTTATTAAGTTAAGCCTCTTGCATGTGAATGACTCCATCGTAATGGATAGTAAGGGATCCATAGGTGAAGTTGCTGGTATTGCAACACAGGGGTTATGCACAACTTCACTAGAACTATTTGATACAATGGAAACTCATGCCATTGGACTAGATGAGGTCACTTACCTACGTCTGTTCAGTGCTTACACTGAAGGTAATTTAGTCAAGAATGCTAAGCACTTTGCTGAACATGGACTGGGTCCAAAGACTGATGTTACTGGGGACATGTTGCATTTTGCCAATGAGGCAACCGTTAGTGCAGATCACACAAGGGTTGTTCATATCTAAGCAGAAGTTGCCAGTTTGGAGCAGGTGATATTTCAACTTGTTGTTCAGTTGTTTATCCGTATTGGGGTATGCTACAGCAAGTCATGCTGCCAAAGTTGGCAAAAAAAAAAAAATTTCTTCTCTGGTAAGATGATCCAGTTTTGTCGTCCAGAGAACTAACACAAATACCGTAGATGGTACTTGAGAATAGGTGGAGACGTCAGCATGGGCAAGCAGACCCTACCTTCGAGCTTGTGGACAATCTCTTTCTCCCAAGGGGTATAATGTTATGAATGTAATAACATTATTAAGAGTCTAATTTATTATTTTTCTTTAATTTAATTTATTTTATTTTATTTCAATTAAAGAATTAATAGGTCACAAGGGCATTTTTGTAATATTTTATCTACAAGGGTATTTTTATAATATTTTTTCTTAAACCTTGTAAGGGTGAACCCTATTTAAGGGGTAAGAGTAATGAGAAAAAGCAAGTATTGATTTAGAGTAAACAAGGGTTTTGAGCTCTCCTCAACGAGCTCAGGGGTGTACATTCTCCTCAAAGAACCTAGGGTTTTCAAGTGTCCCTTCGGCTTGATTTTTGTCTTTCTCTTATTCCTCCCTACGAAACACCGTGTTAGATCTAGGACCGTAACACGGACTGCCACTGTATATAAGAGAAATTCTATGCTGACATATTATCTCTCAAACATATCTCCTCACAAGAACAAGTTGCAGACATTCTCACAAAACCAGTCACTCAAAAATTTTGTCCACCATTTGCAAAAAGTTGGGCATCTACAATGTTTTCTCACCCCCAGCTTGAGGGGGAGTGTTAGAAGGTGGGACCAAAGGTGGAACCAAGCCATCATGCCCACACGACCAATAGAGGTGGCATGAGGTGTAACGTGGTGGAAGATATGTAATCTTCCTTGATTGATGAGGTGGAAGATTTTTAATATTCCTTTATTGATGTAATTTTGTCTTCACTTGATTGATATAAGTTATCTTCATTGATTGATGTAATTAGGGATCCTAATTGATTGAGGAGTTTCCCTAAATATGTAATGGAAAAATTATAAATAGGGGTCTTGTTTGAAGGGCTTCAATTAAGCTCTACTCTTCTCAATTCGTGAAAGAATCACTCTCCTAGCTTAATGTCTCTCTCTCTCTCTTTTCTCTTTTCTTCTCCTCCCTCTTCCCTCTCTTCTCTCTCTCTCATCTTGCTCGAGATTCCAAGCATAGGGTCTTAAATTCAACAGATAACAAGGAACCTTGTTGAACACTGGGACCAGCCACGTACCCATGTTGACGATGCTTCCTATCATAAGTAGCTGAAGGAAGATACATTGATTATAAGTTAGTTGATAAATAGCTTGAAAATATTTGAATACAACTAAGGATATCTTGGATACAAGTTTTCAATTATATTCTACACTTGATAGTCTTCAAAGAGGTTAAGATATATTTCAAGAGATGTGTAGGGCAAAGCATGAAGGAAATATTTATGAATATTTTGCCTGGTTCCAAGGTCTACTTCAAGAATGGATAGTTGCTTAGCCATACTCACCTGATTTTAAGAGCAGGTATGGAAGAGTCTTACATGACTTTCACAACAAGGAGTCTGACATAACCAAAATAAATATAGTGGGGTTTAAGAAGAGTGACATGGAAGGAGATCTCATAGAAGATTCTTAGTTAAACATGCATTAGTTATGTTAATCTTCTAATTATGTTCAATTATTTTAGGACTTATCTTTTAGTGTTTCTGGGACAAGGGTAGTTTAATTGTAATTGGATTCTACTTCCTCTATTATAAATAGTGGCTCATTGTGTTAAAATTACAACAAGTTAGTAAAGTATTTCTCCTTTCCAAAAATTCTACAAGGTATTAGAGTGGGTTTTGTGAGTTGACTCGGTCAACCCACAAAGATAATATGATTCTTTTCTGACTTATCATCTCTTAAAGTTTAGGTTCGTATTCTACCTTTTCCTTTCTTTCATGTCCTTGTACCTATTGTTTCCTTAGAATTATCACCTCCATAATAGAAATTTTATATTGCAAATTATATAGTGATGGAACGATCTTTGAGTCTACAATCCAACTGATAATGAAATTTTCAAATCAGAGTTTTCTACAAAGAGAAATCGATATTTGAAATAGCAAAGGCCAAACATTAAGAGAGTTTCTAGTAGCAGAAAGCTTCAAATTTTGAGGTATTATATGCTCTAAAAATGAGACTTTACATGGATAAATAATATTTAAAAATAAATATCTTTATGTCTATTTTCTAACTCACCAAACCAATTCTCAATCCGAGTTTTCTAGCTAGAAATATCAATATCGGAAGAGTCAATTGTCCGAAAAAAAAAGAAAGAGTACTCATTCGGCCAAAGTCTAGTCCAAAATCTATCAAACTCTTTCTCTCAAAAGAAGTATATTTTATGAAAAAATATTATACAAATAAATTATACCAAATTCTAGTTTCAAAAGGATCAACTTTCATATCAATATGATATGTGGAAGGAGATTTCTCATTGAAGTCAACAAGGGTTATGCTATAAAACAAAGTAAATCAAGTAGTCATAAAAGAATTATAGAACATAGCTTTTTATATCAAAATAGATATCAAATTAAATCTCTTTGAGTCTAATTTCTTTATGAACAATTTTTTTGTGATTCTAAGCTATATTTTGAAATATATGGATATCAGAAGCACCAAAGGTTAGCTCACCCTAAAATATCTCCTTTTTCCATTTTTTTTCTCCTATTATCTCTCCATGCATTGAAGTGAATTGGGTTTTCTTTTCTCCTAGAATCCTAGATTTTTAGCCGAATTTCTCTTCTAATCAAAGAGTTTTGGTCAAACTTAATCACTCCATGATGTGCTCATTTAAGGTAGGTAATATCCTTGTTTGATATTTTTTTCAACTTTTGCATTTTTATTACCTGGACGTGTATCTTTTGCATCATCAACTCCAAAAAATTGTGGTCACCCCCAAAAGTCATACTTGTCAAAAATTTTAAGTTATTATAGTTCTACCTTTATAGTCTCACCTAGTTTTTCAAAAAAAAAAAAAAGGCAATTCTAAATTCATTTAAAAGTATGATTGTTGCATAGTTGCCTCCTTCTGATTAATGTTGTCTTCCTCTAGGTAGTATTTATTTAGTTTATCATCTTGTGTTTTCATCACTTCAGCAATACCTAGACCCAAACCTAAAAAGTATAGGAGTGTGCCCAACATCCAACTCGAGTCAAGTCCTTTGCTCTTCACCCAAAATTTGATTTGTATTTGAGTTGTCCTTCAAAAGTGAGTAGTCTATTTGTTGTGCCTAAAGTTGGGTTATTTTTCTGCCTTTGAAATTGAGCAAGGTGTGTTTCAAACTATGACCATTTTGACGGGTGTATGGATCTTTATTGTAGGCTATGACTGATTTTCTTGTCCCATATTGTGTTTTGTCCAAGCTATCTATGTGTTTTTTATCCCTAGCTTGAGGGGCAAAAGTACAAGAAAGAGATATGTTATTCTACATGTTGTGGTCATTTTTATGTGACCAAAACGTTCAAGAAAGGGGGATAACAAAAAATAAAAATTTCATCTATGAAGAATTTTTTTTTCAAAAAAAAATTTGAAGACCAAGACTCTTTTTTCAATTCAAACCGAAGTTATAAACTACAACTTTATGGGCAATGTTGAAGAGTAGGTATGGAAGAATCTTACATGACTCTTACAGTAAAAAGTCTCATAGAGCCAGAAATAATATGGCAGAGTCTGAGAAGAGTCACACAGAAGGAGTTCTCATAGAAGAGTCTCAATTAAAGTTGTTTTAGTTATGTTAGTCTTCTATTTATGTTCAGTTGTTTAATTATTCTTGGACTTATCTTTTAGTGCTTAACTTTGGGTGTAGAGACAAGGGTAGTTTAATTGTAATTTGATTTAAATTTTTTCCTCTATTATAAATAAAGGCTCATTTTACTCAATTTATGTTGGAAGATGTAATTCAAGCATAGTGGCAATGATGTAAAATCTCTTCCATTCTTGTCCATTTCCTTCCTTCTTAGGATAAAGGGCATTGATGTAATTTTGACACTTTTATTATTATAAATAGATATTAAGGGGGAGGATTAGGCACATCACTTACAACCCTAATCCTCTTTCCCTCTTTCTCAAACCCTATCAAATAGTCGTCCACTTTCTCTCCTTCTCTTTCTCTTCTTCTTTTCTTTTTTCTCTTCTTTTTCCTCTTCAGTTTCTTCCTTACCTAGCCTGGTTATTTCACGTTAATCATCATGGGATCCTAAATCCAACATGGTATCAGAGTTGTGGGTTTAGGATCCCGAGGTTAAGTTGCTAATAAATCAAGTTTTTCATCAACCTTCTCGGTGGAGCTTTGTTGTTGAATAAGGATTAAAATTGAGCATCTCATGCTCATGTAAAAGATAAATTTCTTCTTTATTTTTTCCCTTTGAGGTGATTACTGATCTTTGTCTCCGAAAGAAGAATTGTGACTAAGCATGATTTGTCCTAGATTGAATGAAAAGTAAGTATTATTCTATCTTATGTATTAGCATAAGACTGCTAGTTTCAGTTTCTTCAATTCCATGCAAGCTTTGATAAATGAGCAAATTTATGTTTGATATTGTTGTGTGGCCTTATAAAATCATTTTTGTAGATCAAGCCTTTCTATCTTCTTGTTGTAACTGTGGTGTTTTATGATCAAAGGCATGAACTTTCTAAAAAACTGATTGTTCATTGCTACTTTCTTATTCTTTCTTCATTGAACTCATTGATGGATTCTTGAATTGCCGCAAGGAAAAAAAATTGGAAAGGAATTTGTTGTGTTTTGTCACATTGAAGGTTTTCTATATTGGATTATACTCTAGGATTTTTTAGCTAAATTATTCAAGAGAAAATAAGGAAGTCAAAGGTTGTGATCTTTAATACAAGTTGGCACATATGATCTAGAAGGAAAGTTTCCTTATTTTGAAAAAATTCTGATTTTATCCAAAATCTCTTGAGATTTGATTTGATTTTAAGATTCTTTATTGATTAATGAAGATATGAAATCTATTTTTGATGATATGGGTAAGCACGTGGAGTAATTAGCCTATTGATTAAGTGCACGATTGATGTTGTTTACAAGTTAAGCTCGATTTGATTTATCTTGCCTCAGTTTGACGTCCTTTTATCCCCCTTAGGTTGATATCATGCATATAAGTGTTGGTTATTTATTAGTTGATGGTCAAGGATTATATGGCGGGTAAAAGTGACTAGCTTAAGATCACTATTATACCCTTAAGAGGGTTATAAAACTATTTGAGTTGGTCTCAATCAGTTAAGAAGTTCCTTATCACTCAAGACCTCTTAGGATACTTAACCAAACCAGTTCCACCCATCAATGAGGAAGATAGCTCTTACACTAAATGGCTCAAGGATGACACTCGTTATCATTTGGCTAATAAATAGTATGGAAGAGCATGTGGCAAATAACATTGTGTACTTTTGAACGGTGCCAAATTATACTCTAGTACCAAAAACTTGTAAAAGTAATGATGACTTTCAAACTATGTTCAATACAAAACAAAGGGGAGTATTTGCATGAGCATTTGGCCAGTTTAGAGGACTTATATTCAGGAGTGAAAAATTGTTAAACCTCATTTGACTGATATCTCAGTTCAAGAAAAAACAAAAGGTGTCATTGCAACTTGCCTCATTTGAGTGAATTGCTCTCCTTTCTTCTTCACGCTCTGCAAGTGCCACATATAGTTGTTTTTTTGAAAAGTACTTTTCCATTCATATCTGAGAGTGCTCGAAATGCTTCTTCAAGATTTGTTGTTAACATAAGCTTAGCACAAGGAGCGGCGAGTGCTGAGATTAAATGCATACTACTGCCTAAATATATGGCAAGTGGGTTGCTTTGGTTTTAACTTTAGAGACTATAGTGAATTATTTCGAATTTTTACAACGAGAAACTACTCCGTGATAGACAAGACGTTCATTGCGAAGATTTTCGGAAGCCATGAAAATTAACCAACAGCAGAAACATCGCATGAGAAGGCAGCAACTTCTCATGCAAACTTCAATTCACCCGTCAAAATGCCATGATCATTTTCTTCCTCCACCCGTCAATGGCAAGCTTCGCTTCACTGGTTGTTCTTCTGTTTGTCTCGTGGGGGTCTTACTGCCAACTTTGGTTTCCGCAGTCATCATCAACTACGGCTAGGTAAGCGAGCAATCTACCCTCGTCGGAAAATGTAGTGACGCTTCTCCGATGGATCAAAGTGAAGAAGGTGAAGCTTTACGACTGCGACCCTCGTATTCATCGTGGGCCTGGCAAACCAGTCTCTAGATAAAGCCGTTGCTTGGGTCACTTTGGTGTTTGAAGGCTCAGATGATCTTCCCTCACATGTCAAGAGTCGGTTTACTGGCACATGATTTTGGGTATGTCGCCATCGAACTCATAGAACTTTATACCATGTTGAATTTCTACAAAATGATGGTTTACAAAAGATTCTTTTTCCCCAGTAAATTCCAAAATTAGCTGGGAAAGATGTACTTCTTCAAGTGAATTTTGGAAATTTGTTGGAAAAAGTATTTCACACGAGCAAAAAAATTTCTTCTCACTTTCTTCATCTTGATTCTTTTCCAGCTTCCACTCATCCATAAACTTTCAACGGGAATAAAGAAAGGCAAAAATTTCATCCCAGTATCCCTTAATAATGTGTGGGTGACGAAAATTGACAATTCTCAACCAAATTAGAACAATTTATTTGAGCTTAGAATAACCCTGTGTGATAGCCAGGTAGCCAAGAAAGGAGATCCTAAAATAACGAAGCCTAACCAAAGCCTCAGCACATCAACAAGCGATAGAGTCTTGCCATATCTTATTCTATATTTCCGTTGTTATTGGCACGTTGAATCTTACACTTTGCCTATATGACTTCAAGCGCACATTAATCCTAGAACACTACAACGTTTTCTCTTCTTTTTCAATTTTTCTAATTTCACAAGTGAGAGATAAAATAAGATATAAATATCATGTGACCAAACAGATTTAAAAAACACTCAAAAACAGACACTACAACAGAAACATATTAGTACATCTTAAGACAGACATTTCGAGCAACTACGGAATTTGAATCTAACAAATAATACAGGCAGACAGCACAATTATCTAAGTTGTTGAATTAATATATCAGAAATATCTTAAGACAAACATTTCAAACACCTTCGGAATTGAATCTACAAATACAACGGGTAGACAGCACAATTAATCTAACTATAGCTCTCTACAGCAGCATTAGTACGTGTTTTTTTTTTTTTCTTCTCCTCCCTATGATACAATTTACTCTAAACACAAACAGAAGCTGAAACAGGGGCTACAATCAAATTTTGCCCTAATTTTTGTGATCAAAATTCCCTATAGAGTTAGACGTTAAGGCAACATACTGAACGGACATACACTTTAAAGAGTTTCTTGACACTTTCTGATAAGGAGGCAGGTCTAGGGTCATTTGTCTGCATGAGTTTTCTTTGTTTTTTTTTTTTTTTTTTTCCCTTGATGGATGTGTTTTGTGGTTTTATTGCTCTTTTTTCTTTTCCCAAATGTTCACAGTGACATGTCTGATGTGGCTGAGAAGTTCCCTCATCACCGTAACTTACATCACAGCATCCACGAGCAATGGGAGATTCTGTCCACTCCAAAACAAGTAAAATGTAGCAAATAAGATAATTCTCTTAACTTCACCTGCCACATGTGCCATGTGAAACAAAGAACTGGAAATCAGGATGGTTCACATGAAGCAGTCTCATCCAATTGTCAGCCGCCTGCAAGAGGGAGCTAGCCAATTGTCTCTCAGATCCTCCGTGTGGGGTCCACATGGAGCCCTTGAACTTGTAGGAAGCTAGACCAAAACTGGGCAGTGATACCTTCGGAACACCATCAATCCCCTCAGGATAAGTCATAACAGAACCTTGTCCACTGCCACCACCTAAAAGAATCAAGAAACTCATCAATAACCAGAGCACCCTCAGGTCATAGAAACAGGATAAATATAACAGTAATTTCAGCAAACATAACCAATAAACCAGAAGAATAGACACATGGGAAGACTAATACGAAGCAATCTTATTGAAAAAGCAGTCGCAGTTTATATGCAAGAGAAATTTGAGACTCCCTAAAACCATTTCATGTAAAAGTTTGGTGCATATAATAAAAACATATGGCTCTCTTAATTTATCAAAGAATTATGTAATATAAAGAAGTTGTTTGAAGATGAAGAGTGAAACATAAAGAACAGTGATCTCTGTAAAAGGGCAGTTGATATTCAAGTGAAAGAAGGAAATACTTCAGACCTTGCAGTGCTTGTGACTTCATGAAAATTGAGTTGTAAGGTTGTGGTGGACAATCAAAACTCTTATAAAAAAATCAGCATATTGAGTAAGACTACGGTCAGACAGAAAATGAAAACACAGAGAGAGAGAGAGAAACACGACTCACTTCTCATTGGAGTAGAAAGAGAATGGAAAGTCAAAAAACATGCATCCAAATCTCTGAGGGTTGGTCCAGTTGGTATCCGATATATTGGATACCTGCAACCAAAAAACATGAGATTTAGGGATCACATGCACCTGTTTAACCAAAAAAAAAAAAAAACAAATTTAGACTGAATCAACAATTAGATCTTACCATGCAACAGATATCCAACTGGCCGACAATAAATCGCAACTTCTCAATGCCTTTAGTTCAGGACAGCGAGAAGAGAGATCTGAAATCTGCAGTGCAAAAAAGTCTCAGAAAAACAGTTAAACTGTTAACAAGGACTATGGAACAAAGATCATAACGAAAACTCGCCTTATCAGCCAAGGGTTCACGACTGTATGGCTGGTCCCTTTCGAAATATTCAAACAACAGTTGTCCTTGAGAATTGCCCAATTCCCCATCATCACTGGAGAAATCTTCTTGGGGACTAACTAGACACTTTTTTCTTAAATCGAGTCTGTCCATTCTTTGTGTAGCCTCACTTATCATGTACTGCCTGTTCCATTGCAAGTTCCTTTCAAGTTCAGAATCACTGCTACCATCAGAACTTGTATCTCTGTAGTAATCACCATCACTATCCTCACCAGCCCTCCTATTGTGCAAGGCAAAGATCCAATCATAAGAAGACCCAACAACCATAGAACTAATCTGATATAATTGATAAAACAAGGAACTCTTTTACAAGCACGACTAATAGTCAGAAATGTGATAAGCCCAAAAGAAAAGGGGGATAAGTAGGTTCTGTCAGCTATAGTTTCCAGCCAAATGGGGTGCTACAACAGTGAGAAATGACTTCCAATACAGGAAAAAGAACAAATACTAACAACCACCCCCTCAAACTGAAAAACTAACATAGATGATAGAAGAGTACTAGGTGTAATGAGCCTGTGAGCATTCAACATTTTAAAGAAGAAAAAAATAAGAAAAAACGAACCAACACCACAGATATGTGCATCTTATTTGAAATTGCTTTAACATAATAACTACACCATATTTCAAAAAAATTAATAATAACTATATTTTCTGAAAATTAGGAAAAATCATATATTTATCTTATTTTTTGTAGTTGCTAATATTATTGAACACCAATCTAGTCATACAAAAATTATAATGTTCCCTAAATGCAGATAAAGACAAATTGTGGTTAATTCTCCCTAGATAGCTAATTGTGTTAAACGTTATCTTACTATGATCTTACTTCTTTTGCCTTGTGATTATAAGTGATAGCAAATTATATGGCATGCATCAAAATATTTACACCCTTGGAGAAGTGAAAATCATGAATCCCCCTGTCTTTCTCCCTATAGCCTACACTTTTCCCACTTTTAGACTGATTCAACCCCAATAAGGTCGAAATACTCTTCAGAATTTCTTCTTCAAAATGTCAACTAAAAAGGCCAAGTAGCAAATTTAAGATGGGAGGTGGAAAACAGGTAAAGAAATGACCTCAGCTATCTTATAGCATAGAGCAAAGACACAAAGAAAGAAACAATTATCTATTACAACACTCAAACTCTCCAAAAACATAGTGGCAAGAAAAAGCTAAGCAGTAACATACTCAGTTAAAGAAATTGTTCCGCTTCTCCTTGTAATCAAAATAATCCACAAACATTTAAGCCAATCCAGATGTGTAACACACAATATGTGACATAGTTACTGTAATTTTTTTGTCTTTTTTATTTTATTGAAAGCTTTGCAATGTATATCAAAGTCAATAGTCAATAGTACATAGCCTCAAATAAAACAAAATTTGACCAACTCAACTAGCAAGTGTATTTTGTTTACCTGGAATACTTCCTAAATTCTTGGTTCCTAAATAATTACTTCATTAGGATGGTCCAGTCTTTCAAATAATTATGTCTGTTAAGAAAAAGACAAAGTCACATTTAACATTTTATTCATAACCTGTTCCGCAAAGGCACAAAGATTGGAAGTTGAATGACGGTAGATAAGTTAATATGAGAACATAAAAAATAATATGATATAATATCTTAGAGGAGATTTTTAGATCCTCCGTCACACAAGTATTTCTATTAAAGATACTTGGACAGTTAAATGTTTCCCTAGATATTAATGCAAAGTAAGTTGAAGCCAAAAAATAAACATATAATCTATACATATTATGGAAGGGCAAATTAAAGGAACTCATCAACTAACAAATCATTTTATTTTTCTTGAAAAAGAACTAAGAAACCAATTCAATGACAACACAATTTTACTGAAGCCAAAAGATTAGTATATTAACACTTTAAAATAAAATAAGCAGATTAAATGAATTAAATGCAAAAATCAACTTAATGATGTCACCTTTCTACGATATCTGCAAAACCCTTAACCAAAGATAATAAAAGATGAAAAAACAAACATATTGAAATCACAATGAGAACTATCTAGCAAATAATTAACAAGTTTAGAAACTTCTCACTAAATGACAAGTTGAATTGACATTCTTCAACCAACCACAGCTAATGTTTAGGCCATGTATTAAAGATAAGACAAAGACATCTTTCTTCAGTGGCAAAATAATGAACATTATTAAAAGTTAAAAAAAACTAAAAACACCAATTGACATAAATAGTTAAAAAAAAAACCCTCTTACAAACACAAATAATCCACAACCAAAGAAGCACCTCCACTTCAACTGCTCCAAATAATAATAACAATAAGAATAATAATAATAATAATAATAATAGTAATTATTATTATTATTATTTTATAACAATAAACTACAAAAACAACATACTTAAAGTACTCAGATCCCAGTCACATTATAAACAAGAAATAGTTTCCAGTCAATGATCTTTCAGTAAGCTCTTCCCATGAAACTTCAAACACAGTGATGCATGCACATTGCATGTACCAGTATTTGTCTATTTCTATAATGTCAAATAATGATGATCAAACAGAAAGGAATACAGGCTAATGTATGAAGTCCAACCAACCAAACAAGAATGGTATAAAGATGCAATGGATCAATGAGTGGTAGTTGCAACAATAAATCTTCTGAAGGTATTTAAGATGAAATAGTGCTAGGTTTAAAACCAGAGAACCAAATGCCTTATTCAGGTTAAAGCTACACAATACACAACAAAAATATTTGATACAGGACAAGTAATTCAGTTGTATTTTAACATAGGACACACTTCAGAGAGCACAAAGTTTCACAACTAGAAACATTTAGCCTGCTCAACATATTTCCCCAGCCAACCAACCTGATAACTAAGAGTCAGGGAATTCTTTCTTAAAAAAAAAAAAAAAAAAAAAAAAAGACACCCTTGTTAAGCAATCACACTTGGCACAACTAATTCATAACACCATCTACCTCCCCATAGCATTCGCTATGTATCTTACAAATTCCCAGCCAGAAAGTGTATTAGTAAAATGTGTAAATTCCAATTTAGTCAATGATAAGATGTTACATCCGGATGGACAGCTCTTCAAGCAACTATAACTGCTAAACTTAAGCAGCTGCCTTAAGTTCTAAGTAGTTTCAGTGTCCTCGTTGCTTAAGGAACAAATGTATTCCAAACTTGAAGATTGGTCAACGTGGAAACTCAATTTCAAGATCTTGGTAAAAATGTACTGGACAAGAATATTCTTTGTTCTTGTCGAAAGGTTTGCAACTCAAGTTGGATACTGTGACATGGCAAGTCAATAAATTATACCTACACTACAAAGCGACAAATAGAGGCAGAATTGTGGATGTCATAATTCTACAATATTTTGAAAACATGACTGAACCAAAAATCACACCAAAAGAGCAATCCCTATGGAAGTCAACACAAAAGGTGCTTGATAACCACATGGGCAAGTAGACTGGGCCACATCATGATATCAACTTATAAAGATCAAACCATAAAAAATAAGACAAGATAGAACGGCAGGTATCTAAATGGATGAGGCAGTACACTAAGGAATTCCAGATCAAGAACAAAAAACACTGCTTTATGGACTGCCGATGAAGCATATTTATGTGGAAGAAAATAAAAATTATAAAAATTCGCAAACATTAATACCTTGATTTGTTAGAAGCTCTGAAAGACTCGCCATACAATTGAATAGCCGATAGGTATGGGACATAGTATTGAACAACTGAATCACTTCCATTCAGAATCAAAGGCACTCCGGCTCCATATGCGCTCCACTCTTTGAAAGAATCCCAAAGGTCGCCAAGTGTAAAATATGGTTGGAACTCAATGTCACACGTTCTTAACCCCTTCATTCTAGTCTATCAAAGCGAAATTTTGGAGAAATTAAAATTAATAGTAGAACTTCCCGAGAACGAGAACCACTGAGACATCAGGAGAGAGAGAGAGAGAGAGAGAGAGAGAGAGAGAGAGAGGGAAAACCTTAGAGAGATACTGGGCTGGCACGAAAGGAGTCGTAGACTCCAAAAACCGATCGAGATTACTGCAAGGCGACCTCGTAGGGCTGGAAGACGGAACCGCTGGCTCTTCAGAAGCTATCCGACTCTCCGGTTCCGAAGTATCCAAATCCACCGGTTTCCCTTTGGCCGACAAAGCCGGAACGAAGCGTCCATTGCTTCGATTCCTCTGCAACTGATGCTGCTGATTTTTGCGGGCTTTAACCGGATTGTAAAATCGATCATCTCCGTGCGCAGCACGACCCAACTGCAAACGCGTCCCGAACATCTCCGCAGCCGAAAACCTAATTTCGACGCGAATCGGGAATTTTGAAACAAAAAGAATCTCGATCACACCGAAACTACTCAACGGTACGCCACAAGTATATCGAAAAGCCCTAATCAAGAAACTGAAACTAAAAAGGATCAGAAATCAAGGATCGGAACAAACTCTAGCCCCGAGGTGCAGAAAACCACAGATCGGCACCGGAGTTCAAATCGCCTGAGCAGAGCGACACGTGGCGGATGATGGATGGCAGGCAAAGGAGGATGGTGTCAAATTGAAATTTCTTGTGCCAGAACAAGGGGAACGAGAGAGAGAGAGAGAGAGAGAGAGAGAGAGAAGCAGACAAGTGGTAGAGTCGAATAAATGCGAGAGAGAGAGAGAGAGACAGAGAGGCAGGCTTTGGGCTCCCTGATTATTTAAACAAAGAATGAAAGAAGTAATCCTTGTGGAAAGTGTAGGTAATAGGCAAACGTGTGCTTCTGCAGCGAGGCCTGGTCATATTCCGTGGATTTATAAAGATAATATTGTGTTTAATTAACATCATCTTTACGCTTCACGTGTAGCGACTAGATCAACCACCTTGGTGCGTAAGTGAACACGAAAGTCGGAAAATTCCGGATGGCCCAACCTCATCTCTTCGTGCAGACACTTGAGGAATCCGGAAAAGACGAGAGCACCCTTCTTCGTGAAAGGACGGATTCCTGGCCGGCGTTGGAAAAGCAAAACCAAGTTAACCAATCTGACGGAACCGCTCCAAAAGCCATGGCAGAATTATCTATCATGATTCATGATTAAAAAAGTGGTTCGGATATTGGAATGGAACAGCTAATAAGTGCTCCATTTAAGAACATCTTCTTCACCTTTAAGCTTTACCAGGGAAAGAAGAAAACACGGTGGGTCACCTTTTAGATAGTTTCGACCAGTTGCACTGCACAAGGTAGGTGAGAGTTGAGACGCGGAGAACATTAATTAGTGAGACCCTTATGCAGTCTACTTGTTTCATTCGTGTATCAGCATAACGTTGACGGCTAACAAGCTTACCATCAAAGTCTGAAGGATATTCCAAAGACTAAGAGAAAATCACTCCATTCATAATAATGGGTCTTGAAAATTAACACAAAATTAGTAAAAAAGTCGATATACTCACACACACATTATATATATCAATACTTTCAAATTTTAATATATACCAAGTGAGAGGCTTGATCGGGTATAAAATTGTTATGACACAAAAAATGTGAAAATCAAATCTGGACCGAACGTTGACGGCTAACAAGCTTACCATCAAAGTCTGAAGGATATTCCAAAGACTAAGAGAAAATCACTCCATTCGTAATAATGGGTCTTGAAAATTAACACAAAATTAGTAAAAAAGTCTATATACTCACACACACATTATATATATCAATACTTTCAAATTTTAATATATACCAAGTGAGAGGCTTGATCGGGTATGAAATTGTTATGACACAAAAAATGTGAAAATCAAATCTGGACCGACTGATCTTCATCAACAGCAGATGCTAAAGGTTACGCTCCACACTCCATGCTCTTTCCCTCTCTTCTCATTTATCGCCTAATGTGTCACCTGCCTAATCCATTTCTTACCCCATTCGTTGTCGCCTCACCTCACTGTCATCGTTGGCTTTTGGTTGTCATTCCATTGCAAGGTACGAAAGCTTAATCAAACTTGCACTTTGTTATTACTTTTTTTTGCAAAGCTCTTAGAATAATTGTTGCCAGAGAATAGAAAGATTAGTCAGCTATTTATGTTGGTTGCTAACATTTTGCTTTGTCTGCTTACATTTTGATTAATTTTGTCGATGAGTGCATTTTTTTGTTTTGTTTTTTTACACTTTGAATATTTTGTTGATTTTGGTTGAAAGCTAGTAGGAAATTTATGTTATTTCCTATGAAAATTTTGGGGCTTCAATAATCTCCATTGTTCATGGTTTTTGCAGTGGCTTGTGAATGATCAGATCTTCAACCTCCTTGATTTGTTTAATTTTTATATTGTTGGTTCTTAACATTAATTCAGTGACAAATCCTTTTTTTCTTTCTTTGTTGTTTTGTTCCTTGAAATGAAGTTACGCTATATGAGAAATTGATATGGTTGAGAAGACTAAATATAGACCAAGTAGACAAATATGTGATGTTTTGAAGCTTTGCAATTGGGAATGGTGAGAAAACTATTAAGTTACCCAAAAGAAATATAGGCCACCTAGCTAGAGGAATGAATTATCATAACTTGAAATAACGAATTCTAATAATCAATAAGCCGGTGTAATGTTGAAAGGCAAGGCCTTCAAATGAGTATAGACCTCTGAGAATAGTCTATTGTTTATATATTTTTGTGCAGGCCATTTGCATTTTTTTATTCTTTTAAAGAAGAGGCCATTTGCGGCATGTATCTTTTTACCATGGCATTTGGCATGTGGTTCTTGTATATATAATTTGATTTACAACTCCAAGAAAACATGTCGTGTAGGTAAGATACCAACAACTATATTTGAACCAGAACTGGCTAACATTGTGGAGCTTCTTCTCTTGATTTCCTTCTTAAATCTAACGTTTCTTTTTTGTTAGCAATGATATATAGGTTTCTATCTTTAGCTTTGTTCATAGTGAAATACGGATTGCACGTTGTGTTAAAGTTGGTTGTGAAGTTTCTAAAGAATCCCTTCTTTGTCCTAATGATTACTGTAAAGCACCAATGGTAAAAATTGAATGTCAACTTTCATCTTACTCATGCAAATTTTGATGAATTGAAGTGCAAAATTAGTCGAGCTTTTATTAATTGATTTGCAATCTAGATGTCGAATTTAGATTTAGTATGTCTTAAAATAGTGCTAGTAGTTTGTATTTGTAACTGTCAAAGAAAGTCTAGTTTTTTAATTAAGTTCTACTATTACTTTGCACTAATGATTGAATGACATCATGTACTATGGATTTGTTGTCCACTGGGTGTGTATGTCTATGTCTTTCTATGCTTTACAGCTTTTTGAATGCCTTCTCTATTCAAGATTGCTAACAATTGACTTCATTTGTTTTATCTATATTTTTCTAAGGTTATGAAATCTACATAACTGGAGATTAATCCTTCCTATTTCTAGAGTATTTCTTTATTTTTTTGCTTGACGGGACTTTGTTGACAAAGGAAGTGACCATTGTGGGAATATCTCGATTCCAAAAAATTTAGCTTAGGAGTTATGAATTTTTATTTATTTATAATTAACTGTTTTCAAACTATTATAGATATAAGGCTGTCTTATGTGTTTTTAACTATAATGTTTTAGAAGTCATTAGACTAGTGGCATCTTTTGTCATTTACTAATGAATGTTTTGTGTGTGTTGTTCTTTAATGAATTGTTTTAATATGTTCATGTACTTTCTTTGTAAAGATGGAGTGCGATGAAGAAACAAACACATGTGAAGAATTAATAGATGATTGAGGCATCGTGGATTGTAGAGGGGACAATGTGTGGAATACAACAGTAAACGAAGATAAAAAGCCTAAAGTAGGTATGTTTTTTACTCAATTTAGGAAATAGAAATATTTTATTATAATTATGATAGGGATGGAAGATTCAATGTACATAAAGGCTTGGTGAATTACCGTCAGAATACCAAAGAAATAAATGGTAGAATGTTCACATGTTCATAAAACAGATATGCAAGGAGAAATCATAATTTTTATGAAACAATAAAAAAACGAGGAATCACAACAGATGGGTGTGGGGCATTAATTTGATTCACTAAAGATTCTGATGAGAAGTGAAAAGTTGTAAAATTTGTGGAAGGCCACAATCATGTCCTAGATTCCTTTAAAAGGCAATATTTGCCTTTGAATAGGCAAATTACACAAGTTCATAAAAACTTGTTTGGTACACTAAAAAAATGCTAATGTTTCTCATCAAAAGGTATTTATTTCTTTGAAATATTATCTGGAGGATATGACAAGGTTGGGTGTATTGAAAAAGATGTTAGAAATTATGAGATGGACAGGAGACAAGAATTAAGGGACTATGATGATCAAATATTATTGGATCATTTCAAGGATCTACACAAAGTAAAATCTTCTTTTTTCTATTAATATGAAATGGATAATGAGAAGAGGTTAACTCACTATTTTTGGAAAGATGGAGAGCCTAGGAATGCATACCACAATTTTGGTGGAGCAGTTACTTTCGATACTACTTATGATTCTAACCAATATTAACTGATACTTGTGCCTTTTATTGGAGTTAATCATCATGGACAGTCTACAACGTTTGGCTATTTCAACAATTTCTCATTGCTATGTCAAACCAACACCCTCGTACCATTGTAACAAATCAGGATTCTAGTATAGCACATGCAATCAAAATTGTATTTCCAAATACTTTTCATAAGTATTGTTTTTGGCATATACTAAATAAGGTTGGTGAGAGAGTTGGTCTTGTTGCTCATGATGAAAAATTTCAGTAAGCTTTTGCAAAGTGTGTATGGAACTTTGACACACTAGAAGAGTTTGAAGCAAAATGGTTATGTATTGATGAAACATTTCAATTAGATTATAATGATTGGTTGCACACAATCTTTAGATAACAAAATCAGTGGGTTCCTACATCTTGTAAAAACATATTCATGGCTAGAATGCAGACAACCCAAAGAAGTGAATGTATGAATTCTTTGTTTCACTTTTACTTCAATAAAAAACAAAACATTAGTTGAATTCATTTACAACTATGACCCAAATAAAATGAAACTAAGGTAGCAAGTGAAGAAGGCTGATCATGACACATCATATACCAAGCCTCGAATAATTACCCAATTCAATGTTGATAAAAAAATAGAAAAGGTATACATAAGGTCCATATTTTTTAAGTTTCAAAAAAAACTAAAAGAGAGTCTAAAATTCGATTCACAAAGGGAGGAAAATTCAACAATACATTAGGTAAATTTGCTTGGGGTGGGTACATCCTTAAAAGAACGACCTTGAAGAGTTTCATATGATCTACATCAACAACTTACTTGCTGGCCTGGTCTGACGTTTGAATCGGAAGATATCCCTTATCGGCACATTCTTATCATTTTAACAAAATAAGTATATTGATCAACTTCCTGAGCAATACATCATGAAAAGATTGACAAAAGGTATAACTATTAATTTAGATCATAGTGGTTGTGAATTTCGAGGTGATGTTGTGCCCTTAACACCTAATAGAAGCAATGTGTTGGGACTTATTTGGCTGATTGCTTAGATATAATAAATTGTTCTAATGAAGCATATGATTTTGGAAAAGAGAAAATAGCTGCCCTTCCCCAGTAGTTACTTGAGTTCCAATTACCTAAACTAATGGAAAATGAATTTGGGAATGAGAAAATTAAAGTTAATCTTTAAATCTATCCTCTTGAGATTTCAAAAACAAAAGGTAAGTGGTAAGAGATTGAAGGAAGGTAAAGAGAAGATAATGGAAGAGGCTTCTCGAATCAAAAGGTTGTGTTGTGTTTGTAATGAGCTAGCACACCATGATATGAGAAATTGTTTTAAGTTGAAGAAAAGATAATTAATTACTTATTTAGTTATATTTACAATAATTAATTTGGTATTCTTATGTACTTGTTCATTAAGTTTGTTTCCTCTCTGTGTTTTGTTTTAAGTGAAACATCTATATTAATAGAGGAGCATCTCTTGCATGAGTTTCAAGTTTCAACAACAAATGGAAACAATTATGAATTTTTTAAAGTTATTGTTATCTGAATGGTTAATGGAAATTTTGAGTTTATATAAAACTTGATATTACTATAATTATTTTTTACAAGTTTATGAGCTGCAAAAGATTGTGAGATGCTATAAGGAAATGTAGGTTACCCAATCTTTGGTTTTGTGAGCCCAAAATCAAAGTTTTGCAAGCATACGTTGATCTTTCAGATAGATGATGTTTTGCACAAGTTGAGTTATAGATGTTGAAAACCATAGGATCAATTATCAAAAATTTCAAGGATGAAAACCATTCTTTATCATGAAAATGTGTTTTTTCAGTTTCAGATGTAATACCCTTATGTGCTTTAACTAGATGTAATTTAAGTACTGCAATTTCAAATATAATTTGAGAACTATAATTTGAGCATTGAAATTTCAAATCTTGTCATTTCAAATGTACTTTTGGACTTGATTCAAATAGTTTCAAACAAATGCACAAATTGGATTGAATCAAACAGATTTAACTTGTATATATACAAAAAAAAAAAAAGAATAAAAATTGCATCAGAAAGAAGAATATGGTTACACAACTTCCCATTGATCTGGCATGCTAATATTTTACTTTGCTGGTAGATGAGGTAGCCATCAAAAGGAAGATGTCATCATCTGTAGAATCTTGCATCTTGGATTGCCTTGAACTGGTAAAATATATTTTTGTACCATAGTAAGCAAAGTACTACAACATATATTTGTTTTCAATGAACACACTTAGAACAATAACACTTTGAACAACAACTAGTTCATTCTCAAGTATTTCTCTTAATCTCCAATTTCTATGTCTGTATCAGGCCTTCAAAGATCTCATTTTGAAATGATATGGGAGTGATACTCTCAAAATAATTCATCCTGTTTTCATCCTTCACCCAATCTCCCTTGTTGCATTGAACCAATTCATTTACATGTGCCCACTAGTCCAAATTCTAGCGAAAATGCAAAAAGTAGAAATCAACGAGATAGATAAATTCTCACTAGTCTTAGAAGTCATCTATCTCAAAACCCTTGTAAATAGCTACTCTTTGGAGGTTGAACAATGGAAACACAACAAACATTATGGAAAGAAAAAAAATCTATGGTTAAAAGCTCAAAGCAATATCAACAAATGGCTAACCAAAAAAATTAAAGAATTTAGTACACAATAATAGTAATATGAATTTGATGGGATTTGAACCCAGATCTCCAATTGCTTGGTGCCATACCGTTAGGCCACAATTTTTTCAACATAATGGAAATACAACTAGAATACAACTCAAGATAACTAATTATATATACACCTAACACCTCAAGGCCTACATAGTCATCCCTAGGCCCTGTAATATCATTAGACACATCTATTACCACCTGACTCACCTCTCGTGTTGTTGTCTAAAAGTAACTGTTTTGATTTTTGGTGACCTATTTGTGAATTTTCTGTCAATATTTTTATTCCACAACACAAATATCAAAGTTCAATACTCTTCTGATAAAAGTGTTGGAGTTGAGAATATCAACTTATAAAGCAAAAGAATAGATAATTGAATGTTTCTTTCAAAAATTCAAAATTTTCATCGTATGAAGTGGCACCTCAAGTTCTTAACAAATGTGATGGCAAAAAGACCTTCAAGATTGGGGCTCTCAACGATAGCTCTATAGCATCTACGTGCTAAATTGACTGAAATACATTAGGCCCATTAATGTATATGACATCCTCTTTACTATACCATGTCACGTACATGGTCTGATTAGATTTTATAACCCCATGCATTAAGTTAGAAGTTTTTGCATCAATTACAATTAACTCCCTAACCATATATTGGAGATCATCAGACAAAATTGACATTGGAAATCCTCCAGTTGAAGGCATGGTAGCTATTGACCCTACAATAGTAGAGACCCTGAGACCACTTGATCAACAATTTACTAATGGTCTGTTTGGAACCCCATGGAAAAAAAAGAAAAAAAAAAGAAAATGAGAATTTGACCACTATTCCAAAAAACAGTTAGTGAAAAGGAGAATTTGATTATTATCTCATTTTCACTAACTATTTTTTTGGAATAATACTGGTAAAATTCTCTTTTTCTTTTCTTTTCTTTTCTAGGGGTCCCCAACAGAACCTAAAAAAGAGGTTACTTGGCCATCAATTTTCACTCTGGAAGAAAGTACCAAAAAACATATGTTGAACTCAATTAATTAAGAACCAAGCAAACCAAAGTGAGAATTGTACAAGTCAGTAAATAGTTCCATACAAAAATGAGAATCAAGAGATTGTTGTTGGACATGGATGAGCAATTAGAACATCATTAAGAGCATAGGTTGACAAAACTTGACCATTTAAACTTATCGAAATTCTTGAAACTTTTGAAGAAGCCATTTGCCCCTTAGAAATTTCATCCAATATCTGCAAAGGATCAGGACAATAGCTCTACAACATGAATAGAAGAAGTAGAAATTGGATCAATCAAAATGAACAGAATATCCATTGTGCTCAAACCTATTCAAAGTTTCCAACAATTGCCGCACAAAGATAGCTAGTGCTCCTTGTAGCATCAAATTCACCATTGAGCTCTTTCACCTATTAATAAAAGATAAAGATAGATAATATTTCCAAAATAACATTTTGCATGAACAAATCAATGAAACTAACACAATGGAAATAATTTCAAGTACATTGCTTAAATACTCATGAAGTGCATAAAATTTGAGAATCTTAGCAAGGGTGGGAAGGTAACCTCTTTAGGTTTCGTGGGATCCAAGTTAACTCCAAGACTAGGAATTGATTCATCCGTGAAATGATTGGCCTACTGAAGGTTGCCATTGCCTCCAATGGAAATAACATGATCCACATTACGAATTGGTTGATAGAGGTTATTCCTGAAAAGAGTCTGTCAATCAAGTGACTTTTGACTAGAACATTCTGACAATAGTTTATCGTATCATTATGAACTCTATACCTGTCAACCAAGTGACATTTAAGCTGCAATTTCAAAAAATAAAATCAAGTTAAAGAGTTTAGGGGAAAAACTTCAAAATGTATTCTATTACTAGTCATTGGTTGTGAAAATCTGCGTATAGGTGAAACTAATTCAGCAAGATAATCCCAAAGATATAGTTTCACAACATTTGTACACATCCATTTATTGTCAATAATTACCTCACACAACTACTCAAATATTCTATAACAATAGCAGAAGTATGGCAAAATCGTAATTTGAAAATACTAATGATCTTCTAAAATGACCAAGTCAAGCCAATAATATGATGCATACTTTACATTTGATTAAGTAGAGGATCGAGACCATAAAAAACCATCAATTCTTAAATTCTCAATATTTCCCACATCTCATAATTTTCAATGGAGGTGCGAACAACAAGAAAACAATTGGTACTGGGAAAAGCCAGAAAGAAAAAAGATAGAATATGAACCTAAACTACATGAGATGATAGATCAGAAAAAAATCACATTATCTTTTTGGGTTGACCGAGTAAACTCACAAAACATGCTCTAATACCATGTTGAATTTCTAGAAAAGAAAAACTTCATTAACTTGATGCAATTTGAGTACATGAGCCTTTATATATAATAGATGAAACAAGTAAAATCCAATTACAATTAAACTACCATTGTCCCAATTACAACCAAAGCTAAACACTAAAAGATAAGTCCTAGAACAATTAAACAACTGTGCATAAATAGAAGACTAACATAACTATAACACTTTTAACTGAGACTCTTCTATGAGACCTCCTCTTGTGGGACTCCTCTAAGACTCCACTATAAGAATTTTGGCTCTTTGAGATTTTTTGTCGTGAGAGTCATGTGAGATTCTTTCATACCTGCTCTTTAACAATTTGCTTGATCTATGACCTTCAGAGTAGAAGGGATTAGGGTTAGCTGAGTACCTTGTATGCTTAACTAGCTTCGCATAATAAACTTTTACAAGAAAAGGTGTACAATTTGGCTTCTTTATTTTCAGAAAAAAGAAGCATAAATTTCACTAGTCAAAAGAAATACAATATAATATAGCTGATTGCGTTGACTATTCTATATCCCTTCATATAGCAAAGACATCAAAGAGGGAGGTCAATGAAGTGGAGTGCAAGTCAGAATGAATGAATCAAGGATTTTATGGATGGAATTCTCATGTATCAAGGATTTTATGGATGGAATTCTCATGTTTCTATAGAATAAAAGTAAAAAATGTGAAAACTATAATAATTATACCCTTATAGAGTATTACAAGTATTGGTTAGGAGGTAAGTCGAAATGAAAAAAAGTGTTGATGGCTGCCTTGGGGAGAACATAAGTGGGTTTACCTGCCACTTATATCTTTTCCACTCTTTTAATTTGATCACATAGCACCTTGGTTTCACCAATCAGATGTCTATGATCTGAAGACATCATTTGATTAAAAACTGGAAGAAAACAAAAAGATTCACATGTAAAAAATTCTAGTAGTTTCCAATTCAGAATACCTCTTCAAAGAGATGAACTATACCTAAACTCTATATATATTCATGTGGAAACTACAAAAAATGCATAAAAATACATAGATTTATATACATTTAAGTATAAATAACAAATTCAGTGCAAAAGAAAATTAATGGCTCCTTGCAAGCTAAAGAAATGCTAACGAAAACAACGGGTACAAAAGACTTTCCCAACCGTTGTTGACGTCAAAGGATAAGAGCAGTTGAAATGGAAAGTGTGGGCCATGATCTGATGGCTGCCTATCTGTTAAGAAATAAATTATAATTGAAAAGTACCCTTATCCGATCCATGATATAATTGGGGTAACCTCACCCGTGATTCATGTGTGAACAAAGAGTGCTGCAACAACCATTTCACACTCTTTTCCCCATCCAAATCCAGAATAAGCATGACCACAAGGAAGTAATGGACCACAACTGCCCAGTGGAGAAAACATGAATCAGCGTTAATTTGGACACCGTGAGACACGAAGGAGAAATCAGAATCAAATGAGGTCTCTGGGAGATGTTGCAATCAAGTGCAATTGTGTGGAGGTGCCATTCCCCATTCTGGTTGCCCATAGTAGCTTGAGTGTCTCCATTTGATCGTGAAGCTGAGTAATTAAAAAATTAGAGAATGGAAGGTAACTTCGTCCAATACGTTTAGTACACTTGCTATAGGTAAAGATATATATATATATATATATATATATATATATATATATTGTCTTGTAATAGGTGGTTGCAGACAATTTCCTGGATAGAGGAAATTAAGGCGTAATTTTGAGCCGGGTCTTTTCTTTGTGTTGTTATCATTAGGGGTGGCATCGAGCCTAAAAATTGTAATCGAGTTCGAGTCTAATAATTTTAACCGAGTTCGAGCTTCAACTTACATTTAATTTTTTGCATAAAATATATGTCAAATAAATTATATATAAAATTATGTATATATTTAAAAAAAAAAGAATGATAGGAGAAGTTCGGGATTGAATCTCGATAATGGATTAGAACACACCAATATTAATCTTTTTTACCCCAAATGTTGTCTAGCTTATTTTTTTAATTTCTGAATCTAGCCATAAATTAACTATGGCCTCCTTAGTGCCCCTGGTTGAAAATTTATATTCTAGGAAAAACTAGAAATATTTTTCCTAGGATACATATTTCCAAAAAAAACCTTTAAATAAAATCCTATTACTATTAGTGACTTACTAGAAAATTATAAAAAATATTTTAAAATTTTCTTAGGAAAGTTAAATGGTCCTCTTATTGCCTATTCCAGGGAAATAAATAAAAAATTATAATCAATCTAATATATTACTATATTTATCAATAAATTTTTAATCAAATAAAATGTCAAACACAAAATTACTGTGAAAATTGTCTCATGCTAAAAGTATTACAACATCAACTATCAAATACTTATTCAAAAATTTTATATATGGTTTTTTAGCTCATCTTGGCAGGAAAATATTATTTAGAAAATTATATGATTTTTTAATAAGAATTTCCAATTAGAAAAATATTTCCAAAAAACATGAGTCACTAATAGTCCCTAGAAACGTATTTCTACTAAAAATGTCTTTTCAACATTTCTTGAAAATACCACTAATATGACTTCGTTTTTAACAAATTTTTATTACCAATACTACAAATTATTTTGTATGTCATGAAATTTATCTTTGTGATGGGTCAATTAAATTGAAAGGGTATTTTAGATAAGTATTATTTACTTAACAATCCATATCAATAACCGAGTCTCAATCAATAGGATCAAGTTCATCTCATTTACCTACTACTCCCTACTTTCATCTGGTTTCGACCTTTCAGCCTTCACAAGTCACAAAGACTTGGAAATATACTAAGTTATGAACAAGATAAGCTTTCAAACTGAGAACAATATTTAAGTATAATGATTTAAGAACATGGCTCAATTTTACAAGAAAATATTAACAAAATATTTCTCATGTATAAAAATATCTTTTTTATAAAATATTTTATATTTACTTTCCTCTTTTTTCACATTTATTATATTATTAATTCATTTTAAAATTTTAAATATATATTTTAATTTTTTCCTTCACTTTTCTCCTCTTCTTGTTATTTGTCTCCTTTTCCTTTTGTCCTTCAACTCTTATTTATTTTTCATTTCCTTTTTCCCTCTCCTCCATTTTTATAATTTTCCTTTTTTTCCTTATTCTCCCATTTTCCTTTTTTTTTATATTTTTATAAAATAATTTATATTTATTTTCCTCATTTTCACTTTCATTATAATTTTAATTTATTTTAAATTTTAAAATAATTTTTAATTTTTAATTTTTAATTTTTTCCTTCACTCTCGTCCTCTTCCTGCTATTTGTTTCCTTTTTCCTTTTGTATTTCAACTCTGATTTATTTTTATTATCCTTTTTCTCTCTCCTCATTTTTTTTTCATTTTCTTTTTTTCATTTCTTCTTCCCTTATTTTTTTCTTTATATTTTTATAAAAAGAGTTTATGTTTATTTCCTCATTTTTCACATTAATTATAATTTTAATTCATTTAAATTGTTTAAATATATTTATTTTTATTTTTTTCCTTCTCTCTTCTCGTCCATTTTTTTCATTTTCCTTTTCTTCTTCCCTTATTTTTTATTTATATTTTATAAAATAGTTTACATTTATTTCCTCATTTTTCACATTAATTATAATTTTAATTCATTTTAAAATTTTAAATGTAGTCTTAAAACTACATAGATATAACAAATTCCATATTCATGCTCTCATTGATAGTGGAAGTACCTACTATCTAGACCGACATACACTACTCCCAAAAAATCTATGGAAATATCTCCTTGAACCACCTTGAGTCACTATAGGCTTAGGAGAAATTATGTAGCATCAACATCAAGTAGGAAAAATGCACCTCGAAATCCGTGGAGAAAAAAATTATGATTCCCTCATTACTAAGCCTTGGCAAAACTGTTACATCAGGACCTGACTTAGTGTTAGGAAACACTTGGTTAATGTTCCACGCACCAGTAGAACAAACCCCTAAATGCTTTCACCTAAAATGTCATACTCGACAAGAAATCAATGGAGACCATCTTTGCCTATGCATATACACCTTCCCAAGCTTATGCCATTTCAAGAAATGCACAAACTCTCCATCACCACTTCCAAAAACGCAAAAAAACGTGGTGAGATTCCTCCCTTAGAACCACTACTAGTTGCACAAAACTCCGCAACAAAAGTCCATACACTTCTTGAATCCACTTGATCATATAAACATTTAGAATGGTGGGAAAAACAAAAACCTTTCGCTGTTCTCGAACTTATTGATCCCAATAAAATAATTCAAGTAAATCCCATGGTTTATACCCATTCAGATGTTGAGGAATTCTCTAAACAAATAGAAGAATTGCTTGCACAAGGACTAATAAGAGCAAGTCACTCTCCTCATACATCTCCTACTTTTTTGTTCATAAACTATGCAGAGATAAAATGGGGGAAAACTCGAATGGTCATTAACTTTAAAAAAGTTAATGAAACCACAAAAATGGATGGATATTATCTCCCTAACAAGAAAAGATTAATTGCATCCATTAGAGGAAAATAATGGTTTTCCAAATTTGATTGAAAATCAGGATTTTGGCAAACAGTCTCACCGAATGCACCATTCCTCTTATATCATTTAGTTCTCCTTCAGGCCTTTATGAATGACTTGTTATGCCTTTTGGTTTAAAACATGCCCATATTTTCCAACGAAGAATGGAAGATATTTTAAAAACATCCTTCAAATTCAATACAGTGCATGTTGATGACATTTTATTTTTCTCAGAAACAAGAGAACAACATACAAAACATTAAATACAAGTCTTAAAAGCTTTAAAGACAACAAGGATTGCTCTGAATAAAAAGAAAACTGAAATGCTTTGTGCTAAGATAGATTTATTAGGATTAAACATTTCCTTAGGAGAAATAGTTCTCCAAAATCATATTCTTGAAAAAAATTCTTCATTTCCAAATGAAATTGAAAACATAAAACAATTACAAAGATTTTCAGGTTGTCTCACATATGCCCAGCAATTTATTGAAATCTTGCAGAAATTTGAAAACCTTTTTTAAAAGATTAAAGAAGACAGTTAAATGGGAATGGACTCCTGAAGACAGCAAAAGAATAAATTGTATCAAACAAACATTAACAAAACTTCCTACATTAACATTACCTGGTCCAAATGTTTTTCTCATTTTAGAAATAGACGCCTCAAACCACACTAGAGCAGCTGTATTAAAGTGCAAAGACAACGATTTAGAAACAAATATGCAAATATACTTCTGGAACATTTAAACAGCTGAATTAAATTATCATTCATATGAGAAATAAATTTTAGTAGTTAAAAATGGTATTAAAAATTTCTTATATATCTTGCACCTAAGGAGTTTTTAGCATGCACCGATTGCAGAAATTTTGTAGGATTCATGAAAAGAAACCTTGCGGATTCACTTTGCCAAGGAAGGTTACTCCGATGGCAACAATAGTTTTTTCAATTCTCATTTACAGTTGAGCGTGTTAAAGGAGAAAATAATTATTTACCTGATAGTTTGACTTGAGAGTTTTCTTGTATTTTAGATAGGAAAGATGGTGACCGACCCACTCAATGATTGTTCAAATGATTTAGTTGCAGCTATTTCCACATTAACAATATTGCTTTCAACTTTACAATTATTCGACAACCTCCTTGTTCTTTAATAAAGAGGAAACATATAAGACAGAGGATCTAGAGGCTTTTACCTACTAGTCTCGAACTGGGTAGGAAGTAGTTAAAACAAGTCCTCAATTCAAGGAAATGGAGACTTCTGAAAAAGAGAAATCTTTTAAGATGCAAGTAGTTACCCCATTTGAGTTTATTTGGTTGAAAAGCCTCGGTAAACCAGCTTAAGTGAGTCAAGTGAGTTTAATTTTATTAGGAAAATAAAACCATTAACACTCTCTAATGTAATTTTAGAGGAAATTTCACTAAGGCTTGAGGTCCCTGCCAGCGCTAGTCCTCCAAAAATAATTGACCACCAAGTTCAGTTCCAAGTTTGGAATCAAAAGATTGGTGATGGAATTCATATTCAATGTATGACTATTGACTCCAATGGATTCTGGAATAGGATAGTTATATATACAGAAACAAATTCCAAATATATTTGAATCTTATTCGAATATGGCCTCATCAGTTAGATCCTTCTGAGGGTTAACGATTGGAATCCTTTGGAATTACTTCCTAAGGACATTATAGATGCTTGCAAAGCATTTGTTTCAGTGGTTAAATGCAACTCGTTACAATTAAAGTTTGTTTCGACGATTGCAGAAATCAATGGCCCATATAAGTTTTTATAGAGTCTTTCGGTAATTACTCTTGAAGTTGTGTCATAAAACGATGGTGAACTTCCACAGTTCAATCAAAAGATCTAAAGGGTAGAGAGTGTCAAAGAGCAAAGTGAAACTAGTGCAAAACTATTGGGATAAGGACCATGGTGTAGTATTTACAACGTCTGATTCTCAAAAAGAAAGTTTTCATCTACAAGACTTTGGTCCCATTGACAATAATATCAAAAAGCTACAAGGAGACCCCAACTCCCATACTGAGGGCTCTTGAAGATGTGGAGACAAAGATGCGCCTTGGAAAGTTTCCCAACACGAAAGTAGCAAAAGAAAAATTTTGTGCCCTCGCCCAAGAACCATTCGAAGCTCGTCACACATGCAACTTGTATACAACAAAGCTTTTTGAGGATACCCTGCTATAGAACATCAACAAACAACGTTTGCCACAGTTAATATGCCCCCGTCAACATGACAAAGGTAGAAAACATGCTTCTATGTCAGCAAAAGGACGTCAAATCAAGAATAGTTCCAAATACCCTTACTTTCGGCTCCACCCATTAATAATGTGTTGATTTTCAGGACTCCATAGATTTAGCTCAAGGAGAAAAAGGGAGATGACATGTTGGGAGAAAACAAGAGGAAGAAAAAGGTTATGGACTTGTGTCCTAACCCTTCCCCTGAAGCTCAATTTATATATTAATAATCCTACAATATTATAATTATGCCCCAAAAACTTAAACTAATTACATCAATGTTATCTTTATGAGATGACTCAGTATTTACCATAATGCCATCGCTATGGGCATGTGGGCCTTCTCCTTGGTCCATGGACCTTTAATACATCTTCCACATCTCTTGGATGTGTGGGCCTTTGTTGATCTTGTTAAGTTGTGGAGTCTAATTAATGCCCTACGTTGAGTTGGTCGCGTTATTAGGGTTTTATCATCTTAATCCGAGGAGCATCTCGAGTTGCAGCCTAAGAGGTTAGAGAAAAACACCTATAAGTATGCGCTTTCTCTTGTAAAGTATTTCATCTTCATAGTGGATTATTGCAGTGGTTGAAGACAGGACATAGTCTCACCTTGAAGCGAACCTATATAAATCTTGTTGTGCTTTTTCATGCTTGTTTTTCCCTTCTTCCGTGTTGATTATTATTGCTATTGCTCTCGTTAGTTTGGAATTAGGGCGTCTAATTCCTAACAGATCTTATGGGCTAGAATCGATCTTCAAACACACTTGGATTTGTGGGCTTCTAACCGATCTTCCTTGGTTGTGTGGGTTTGGGCCCATCTTCCAACACTCCCCCTCAAGTTGGGGGTGAGAGAATATTATGAACACCTAGCTTGCTACAAATGGTGTATATGATCTTCCCGTATAAAATGACAATCTATCTCTTCCAACACTCCCTCTCAAGCAAGTGGTCTCTTGAGACCCAACTAGCATAATATAAGAGAGTAAAATCACTCCTGGTCGTAAGACATCGTTCCATACTCCAGTCATATGGTTATAGTAAAAAATACTTTCCGTTCAATTTCATAGGCGAAAAAATAATTGTGGGGCACAGAGTCCACCCACTTTCAGGGTAGCTAAAAGAAATATCTCTTGGGTGCATAATAGACTTGACTCACCCTGGATGTTGGACACACTCTTATCCTCTATAGGTAGTGGTCTATTAGAATTGCTCAGATGTGTACTCACGGTGTACCAACATAGGGCATCGACTCTCAAATAGTAAAAATAAAAATACCAAATAAGGGGTGTAATAGGTAATATATTTGGGGCCACCAATTTTTTTTCATTAGAATAACCAATGCTAACAACAATCAGCAACTGAGAAGTCCTTGAATAATAATGCCTCATCCAAGAGGCACAACAACAACAGTTGAAATAGGCCTGTGCCCAAATAACATGAACTAAATAATCCTTAAAAATGACCCATAAAAATAATCTGCATATAATCCATCACTAATTAAAAAAGTTACACCAAATAATATATTGGAGCCAAATAATATGTTATCAATACTTCAAAATTAATAATCAAGCCAGAGGTAAAGGACCGAGTCGAACTGAGTTAGGTATTAGACCAATATAGTCGAGTCACGGAAGGAATTAGTTGATAACTCAGGACTCGGACCCGTATAATAGAGGTAATAATCAAGTGGGCCAGGTAAGATTGACCAGACTGAGTTGATCTGGCCGAGTTGACTAGAAAGAGTCTGGTGCGGCTCAACAGTAGTGAGACAGACAACATGGTTCACTGGGTTGACTGGGGTAGGTCTGGTCTGAGTTGGGCTGAATCGGCGCTGGATTCAAAACAAGCTTCCTGAGTTGGCAAAACTTTAATTCGACAATATTCCTTCGTCTTCCCCGAACAATGCGGCACAGTAGATGGCGATCAGAGGAGTTTCAGGAAAAGGAACAACAAGAGCAAGATAAAAAATTCTATAAACAAGCAGCAATAAATCTATAAAGTCGAAGCCTGTTAAAGTTGTTAGAATGGTTAGAAGGACTATTCTTTCTGGACTATTTTTAAAGTTATTAGATCTATTTTTAGTCCTCAAGACAATGTCGTAAAATGGATGAATTTTTGTTTCTCGGTTATTTAAGTCATTTTGATTTTAAACGGATTTTTCCGCTCCCGAATTCTTGCTTCGTATACGAATTATTCAACATCTGGTATTAGAGCTGGATTAGCAACTTCGGGAAGAAAATTCCTGTCGGCGACCCCTCGTCTTCCTGCGCCGCAGCTGTAGAAGCAGAGAGGTTTAAGGATCAAAAGAAAAAAAAGAAAATTGATAGAGAGATTGGGAAGAAAATCCCGAAATCAGAGACGGCTATCGAGAAAAAAAATTCCGAAATCAGATACGGCGAGAGAGAAAAAAAATTGAGAAAGGGATCGGGATGAAAATCCAGAAATCAGAGAAACCGATCGTCCAGAAATCAAAGAAATCGATCTTGGACGAAGAAAGCCACGCTCCCGAAATCGTGAGAGACCCCTGAGCGAGACACCTCCGGAAAGAACATTCCGGAGCCTCCTGAAATCAGAGCCGGCGAGAGAGCAGAGACCGTGAGAGAAATCGCGAGACCCCTCACGAGATCCCTCCTGAGAGAGACCCCTCCAGGAAGAAAATTCCGGAGCTTCCCGACGGCGAGAGAGAGTTGGAGAGAGATTTCAGAGAAGAGAGATTCAGTGTCGCTTCGAGGAGAGGAACAGCGCCTGCGTGGGAGGAGAGAAGAGAAAAAAAAATCCCTGTGGCCTCCCCCACGCCGACCACCACGACGGTCTCCATAGCCTCGATCACCATGGGCACCACGGCCAAAATCGCCGCGGTCACCCCCTCGCTCCTCCATGGCAGCTGTTAAGCTTCTAGAGTGAGAGAGAGTAGTAAAACAGCGGGGGCGTAGGGTTTAGGAATAAAAAAAACGGGAGGAGCGTTTAGAGGAGAGAGAGAGAGGAAAAAAAGCGAAAAAAAGCTTCGTGTTGCTTCGAGGTGAGAAAAGCAACGGTTTCTTCGAGGAGATAGAACATTGCAAGTTTCGAAGAAAAACAACAGAAGAAAAAACAAAAATAAAAAAAAAACAGAAGAAAAAAGGGTAAAAATAAAAAAATTCTATGAAATATTGAGATTTGATAGAGGAAGGGATCCCAACAGTAAAAACAAAGGCAGAACTCATAGAAGGACAAAAGAAGGTGATTGGAGATGTAAAGCTGAAGGATTTGAAGGCTAAGAGTTATCTCTTCCAAGTTATTGATCGATCAGTCTTAGAGACTATTTTGAAGAAGGATACATCGAAGAATATTTGGGACTCTTTGAATCAAAAGTACAAGGGGTCGACACGGGTGCAACGTGTACAACGACAAATACTTCGAAAGGAATTTGAGGTACTCAATATGAAGGTAAGAGAATCTATGAATGAATATTTTGCTCGAACTCTTACTATAGCTAACAAGATGAGAGTTTATGGTGAGAAAAATGGAGGATATTGTGGTCATTGAAAAAATTCTAAGATCTATGACTACAAAATTCGACTATGTTGTGTGCTCTATTGAAGAGTTTCATGATCTAGATACCTTGTCTGTTGATGAGCTACAAAGCAGTCTTCTAGTGCATAAACAATGCATGAATAGTTATGTTGTGGAAGAACAAGCATTAAAAGTTACTTATGAAGGACAATCAGGAGGAAGAGGACGAGGTCGCGGCGGATATAGAGGGAGAGGAAGAGGTAGGCAAAATTTTGACAAGTCTACTATTGATTGTTACAAGTATCATAAACTTGGACATTTTCAATATGAATGTCCAACAAATGGGACATAGACAAAGGCACATTATGCAGAAGTTAATGAAGAAATATTGCTAATGGCATATGTGAACTCCAAGGAAGCTAGTAAAGAGGAATTATGGTTTCTTGATTCAGGTTGTCGCAACCATATGTGTGACAAGAAGGAGTTTTTCTCTGTGCTTGATGAAAGTTTTAACAATTTTGTAAAGTTGGGAGATAATTCAAGCATGACTGTGATAGGAAAAGGAAACATATGAATGCTGGTGAATGGACTTGTGCAATTCATCACTGAAGTATTTTATGTTTCAGAACTGAAACTAATTTGCTAAGTGTTGGACAACTACAAAGGGCATGCAATTCTCATACAACATGGGAAATATAAAATTTAGCATCCTGAGAGAGGATTGGTCATGGAGACTGCAATGACCTCAAACAAAAAGTTCATCTTACCTGCCCGAAAACAACAAAAAGAAAAAATATGTTTTTCTTCCCTTACAAAGGATCCAACTCGGCTTTGGCGCTCTAGATATGGACATTTAAGTTTCAGTGGCTTAAAAACTCATCACCAGAAAAAAATGGTAAATGGACTGCCGCAATTCACAACTCCTTCAATGGTATGTGAAGACTGTTTGGTAGGAAAACAACACAGAGATCTATTTCCAAAAGAGAGCACATGGAGGGCTTATCAGAATCGTCAACTGGTGCATGTCGACATCTGTGGACCACTCAACCCTACTTCAAATGGCAAGAAAAGGTACTTAATCACTTTCATTGATGATTTTAGCTGTAAAACTTGGGTTTATTTCTTGGTAGATAAATCAGAAGCTTTTATTACTTTCAAGAATTATAAGAGTCGTGTTGAGAAAGAAACTAGTTCATATATAAGATGTTTTCGTACTGATCGTGGAGGGGAATTTACATCACACGAGTTCACAAAATTTTGTAAGGAAAATGGCATACATAGACAACTGACTACAACATATACTCCACAACAGAATGGAGTTGCAGAGAGAAAATTTTACCAAACCATTATGAATATGGTTTGAAGCATGCTTTCAAGAAGAAAGATTCCAAAAACTTTTTGGCCTGAAGCAGTCAATTGGACTGTCTATGTTCTGAATAGAAGTCCAACTTTGGTGGTTAAAAACAAAACTTCGGAAGAAGCTTGGAGTGGAATTAAACCAACAGTTAATCATTTCTGGGTGTTTGACTACATATCACATGTTCATATTCCTGATAATAAGAGGACTAAGCTTGATGACAAAAGTGTGAGATGAATTCTACTTGGAGTTAGAAAGGAATCGAAGGCATACAGATTGTATGATCCAATTTCTCAGAAGATAATAGTAAGCAGAGATGTGAAGTTTGAAGAAAAAAACAGTTGGGATTAGAGCACGAGTCATGAAGAATCTATTATAGCTGATCTGGATTGAGGAGAAAGTGACAAAGAATCTCTCCCAACAAATAACACTGGAGGAAACATTGACGCTGATCACCGTGACAATTCAACAGAAGATATAGAGGGTGATCATTCGGATGAGTCTGAAGAAAATAGGATTTATAGCAATGTAGAAAGAGTCAGAAAAAAGGCCACCAGCTTGGATGAAAGTTTACGAAAGTGCTGAAGAAGAAAATACTGCATACCAAGCTTTGTTTGTAGGCAATGATCTAGTCTCATTTGGTGATGTTGTGAAAAGTATGAAGTGGAGAAAAGCAATGGATGCAGAAATAGAAGCCATAGAGAGAAATGATACATGTGAGTTGATAGACTTACCTGCTGAAGCAAAGAAGGTTGGGGTAAAATGGGTTTATAAAACAAAGCTCAATGAAAATGGAGAAGTGGATAAGTACAAATCCCGGTTGGTCGCAAAGGGATACACTCAAAAGCATGGAGTAGATTATATTAAGGTTTTTGCACCTGTAGCTTGGTTAGATATACTTCGACTACTGATTTCTCTTGCAACTCTAAAGAAGTGGACAATCTACCAATTAGATGTAAAGTCAGCCTTCTTGCATGGTGAACTAAGTGAAAAAATATTTGTCGAACAACCACTTGGTTATGAATAGCAGGGCAGTGAACAGAGGTTTTAAGACTGAAAAAAACATTGTATGCACTTAAACAAGCTCCACGAGCTTGGTATAGTCGTATAGAGTCATATTTTATGAAAGAAAGATTTGAAAAATGCCACCATGAACATACTTTATTCATCAAGGCTGGAAATGAAGGTAAGATCTTAATTATGTGTTTCTGTGTGGATGATCTTATATTTGCTGGGAATGATGAGTTTATGTTTGCTGAGTTTAAAAAACCATGATGCTTGAATTTGATATGACTGGTTTTGGAAAAATGAGATACTTTATCGGCATTGAGGTGATGCAAAGATCAGATGACATCTTTATTAGTAAAAAAAAATATGTACAGGAAGTGTTGGACAGGTTCAACATGGACAAGTGTAACCCCGTTTTCTATCCTATGGTTCCTGGATTCAAGCTCATAAAAAATAGAGATGGAGTGAAGATAGACAGTACTTTCTATAAGCAAATTGTGGGAAGTCTTATGTATTTGATTTCCACTTGTCCAAATATTATGTTTGTGGTGAGTCTCATCAATAGGTTCATGGATTGCCCTACTGAACTTCATTTTCAAGTAGCAAAGAGGATATTAAGGTATTTGAAAGGTACTATTGATTTTGGTGTGTTCTACAAGAAGGAAGAAAGTGAGGAATTGATTGCCTTCACAGATAGTGATTATGATGAGGAGTTAGACGAGAGGAAAAACACTTCAGGTTATGTGTTAATGTTGTTGGGCTCAGGAGTAGTGTCTTGGTCCTCGAAGAAACAACCTATAGTCGCTTTGTCCACTACTAAAGCTGAGTTCATTGTTGCAATCTCATGTGCCTATTAAACAATATGGATAAGAAGGATATTGGAAACTCTCAGTCATGCTCAACATGATTCCACAACCGTTTATTGTGATAACAGTTCAGCAATCAAACTTTCTGAAAATCCAGTGATGCATGGTCGATGCAAACATATCGATGCTCGTTTTCATTTCCTTCGTGAGCTAATAAAAGATGAAATTGTAAAGATGGTTTATTGTCATACGCAGGAACAAGTTGCAGATATAGGGGGGGGGGGGGGGGGGGGTTAGTCAACTTAAAGGGTAAGATGAAGATCAGCCGCATTACACCATTCATTAGTGGAGCACCAAACTTCATGTCATCTGGATGCTGGAGATTAAGCAGAACATCATCTCCACGTTATAAAAAATAGAATCTGGTTTCCGCCCCTTTTTGCCAATCATCCGGATGAAGGAAATGCGGGGATTCGAACCCTCGACGTTTATTTTTTCCCCTCTCTCTCCCTGCACCCCCTCTCTCGCTCTCTTCTCAATTTCATTTTTTTCTCCCTCTCTCCCGCACCCCCTCTCTCGTCTCTCTGTGACCCTGATGTCTCTGCTCCCTCTCTTCTCTCGAACTCTCCTCTCCGGCCTTCGTCTCTGCTCCCTCTCTTCTCCAGCCTTCATCTCTCGGTTTTCTCTCGGACTCACCCTCTCTCCCGCACCCCATCTCTCGTCTCCGTGCCTCCCTCTCTTCTCTCAGACTCGCTCTCCGTTTTTCTCTCTCGCTTCTCCCTCTCTCTTATCCCTCTCGACCTCCTTTTCCTCTCTCTCTTCTCCCACTCTTCTCCCTTTCAGCCTCCCACTCCCTTCTCTCTCTCACTATTCTCTTTTCCCCCAAAATACCTTTCGATTTCGTTCGATTTCCTTGATTTCCCCCATTTCCGATTTCGTTCGATTTCCCCCATTTCCCCCATTCCGATTTTGTTAAATTTTATTACTATATTAAACTTCATATTTAAGTCTCTGGTAAATACAATATAATTAAAGTGTGCATTTGATTAATTAATTATGTTTAATTTTTTCAAAATATATTATTAATTAATACCATGTAAAAAATCCATCTTATGTTATTAATATAATACTTATTTATTTATTAATCATATTTATTTTTTATTTACTCTATTGTATTAGTGATTTAATAGTGGTCATTAAAATATTATTAACTCAAGCACTTGGTTTAATTAACTCATTTGTATAATTAATAAAATCAATGGTTTTAAATTTAATGAAAAAATATTTTTAATTAATAATATGTAAAAATATATAGTGTGATAGATTTTTCCTATTTAATCATGACTTTTTATGTTAAAGAACACCATATATTATCAATAAATTAATAACTAAATGAATTATATTCGTTTAAGTTATTTTTAACGTTATTTTTTTTATTAATCATGTGAACAGTTAATTGACTCACGTAATGACTGTATTAATGTATAATAAACAGTAATCTTTAACTAATATAATATATAATTAAATTAATTAGTACATTAATATATTTTAGTTATACATTAAATTAGTTATTCGTGTAGTAATAATGTTTAATTTACCTAATTTAATGTTTAAGTATTATATTTTAATTAAGTATACTTTACAAGTTACTAATTCTCTTATTTTCTGCGTTTTCCTCATTTGGGGGCACTAACACTGGAAATTGTTTTCCAGTGGATATGAATTTGTCCACACTAACACCTATTTCGAAGATAAAATTCATATAGATGCATGAAATGAAGATTAAGTTGAAGATGAAGATGAAGATCAAATCTTATGTTTGTTGACTAACCCCCCATAATGACTAAGCCTTTAAAGTTTGACTCGTTCTTGAAGAAACCTGATCTGTTGGGTGTTTATTCGGATCCGGGATTATTTTTAGTCCTTATACTATACCTTCCGGAATGTAAAACGGAAGAATTTTTATTTGTCTAGAAGGCTATTTGTAAGTTATTTTAATTTTTGAATAAACGGATTTTTCAGCTCCCGAATTTTCGCTTCGTATTCAACTGGATAGTGTCTTAGTCGTCCCAAAGTGGCGCCAAGCTGCCGCTCGAAAAAAAAAACTGAGGAGAAAAGTTTTCGGAGATTGAATCTTTCTAAAATTGATATAAATTGCAAAATCAGAGAATGCCATGTAGAGTGCAACCGCGTAAATATTGCAGACCATCTCGGCCTTCGAGTTGATTTGGATCTCATTGGATGGTTCTGGAATGGGAGAATCAAGACCAGCTGGAGCTTATTTCGAGCAAGTCTCTGGTTTTGCCAAGCGGGCACGTCTCTGGGAGATGAGAAAAATGTTGGTTGCAGATTATTTCGTCCAAGTTCAATGTGTTATGGGAAGCACAAATAAGCACACTCAATCAAACTATCAAATGCTCTTTATGGAAGCTCTAACAACCAAGCTCAATCATACAACCACAACACAAGATTTACGTGGAAAACCCTTCAATGTGAAGGGAAAAAACCATGGGGCAAATCCGAATAATCTTCCACTATTAAATATGGGCTTACAATATCAATTTCTTTCAAGTTTGCCCAAAACTTGAGGTTTACAAAATCATGAGAGAAAACAAGTTTCTAATTCAAACTCATTCACACTAATTGAGAGATAACCAAATAAATAGAGATTAGAGATCACCGGATATGGAGATTTCACCAAAATAAGGATGTAAGAAAAAAAAAGGACTTTGGAGAAGCTTTGAAAACCTTCTTTCTTTCCTTCCTTTCTTTTCTCCTCTTTTCTTCTTTCTCTTCTCTTTCTCCTCTCGGTCGAACCCCTTTTCTTCTCGCTGACGGCACTGCTTCTCGCGCACGGCACTGTTTTTCGTTCACGGCGAAAAACCCTTTCTGTTTCTCTCTCGTGCACTGTTTCTCTCTCGCACTGGTTCCTCTCTCGCTCTGTTTCTATCGCACGGCCAAAACCCTCTTTTTTTTTCTTTGACTTTATCTCTTTCACATGAAAGAGATTAGTGGTGGGGCCCATTCATGGGCTGGACCCCACCTACTAAAAATAACAATCTCCCCCTCCAGGAGGGCTCACCACAATCTTCCATACCGGCTAGAATAGTGCACAACTCATGTTTTTCCTTGGTCACCACTTTTGTCATCATATCTGATGGGTTTTTATCGGTATGGATCTTCACAAGTGATAACATATCATTTTCCAACACATCTCTAATCCAGTGATACCTCAAATCAATGTGTTTTGTCCTACTATGAAAAGTAGCATTCTTACTCAATTCCAAAGCACTTTGACTATCACAATGAATTGCATACCTCTTTTGTTTGAAGCCTATCTCACCCATCAACCTCTTCAACCACAACATTTCTTTACTAGCTTCAGTTGCTGCAATGTATTCAGCCTTTGTTGTAGAGAGAGCAATGCATTTTTGAAGTTTAGATTGCCAAGAGATGGCTCCCCCTGCAAAAGTAAACAAGTAACCTGACATAGACTTTCTCCCATCTATGTCACCTGCTCAATCTGCATCTGTAAAACCTTTTAATATAGGTTTTGAACCACCAAAGCACAAACACAATTTGCTAGGCCTTTTGAGGTACCTGAGAATCCACTTAACAACAGCCCAATGTTCTTTCCCTGGATTTGCAAGAAATCTACTCACAACACCAACTGCAAAAGCAATGTTTGGTCTAGTACATACCATAGCATACATTAAACTTCCTACTGCTGAGGAGTAGGGAATCTTCTCCATGACTTCCTTTTCCTTCTCAATTGAAGTACACTGTTGGGAGTTTAATTTGAAATGATTTGCAAGTGGTGTACTTACCGGTTTTGCATCTTTCATGTTGAACCTTTCAAGAATCTTCTCAATGTACTTATATTGTGACAACCAAATTTTCTTCTCCTTTCTATCACGAGAAATCCTCATGCCCAAAATTTGTTTGGCTGCACCTAAGCCCTTCATATCAAAGGACTTGCTGAGATCCTTTTTCAACCTGTCAATCGAATTCATATCTTGCCCAACAATTAGCATATCATCAACATACAACAAAAGAATTATAAAACAACCATTTGGGAACCTTTTACAGTAAACACAATGATCTGTAGATGTCCTCTTATTGCTTTGACCCATCATAAAGGAGTCAAACTTTTTATACCACAGTCTTGGGGCTTGTTTCAACCCATAGAGACTCTTTTTCAACTTACAAACCATATGTTCTTTCCCTTTTTCTTTGAATCCTTCTGGTTGTTCCATATATATCTCCTCTTCTAAGTCAACATGGAGAAATGCTGTTTTGACATTCATTTGTTGAATCTCTAAGTCTAGGCTAGCAGCTAGACTAAGAATCAGTCTAATTGATGGCATCTTCACTACAGGTGAAAAAATTTCTTCAAAGTCAACTCTTTTATTTTGGCTAAAAACTTTTTCAACCAATCTTGCTTTGTACTTGACTTGATTATTCCCTTCTTGTTTCAGTTTGTAAACCCATTTGTTTTTCAAGGTCTTCTTACCCTTCGGCAATGTCACCGACTCAAAAGTGTGGTTCTTATGCAAAGAGTTTATCTCCTCTTTCATAGCTTTCAACCACATATTCTTGTTCTTATCTTTCAGAGCTTCTTGAAAATTTTCAGGTTCACCTGCATCAGTAAGAGTAATAAACTCATTAGAAGGATATTTCTGAGAAGGAATTCTACCTCTTTGAGATCTTCTCAATTCAAGTTCAGCCACCGGTTGTTCAATAGGAGTTTCTTCTTCTTCAACTTCTTGAGAGGGTTCATTTAGTTGCTCCCCCAATTCAGTATCATTAAGAGTCACATCTTCATGGATAACATCATCCTCTTCATGAGATTCTACACTTTCTTCAATAACTGGTGTAGGAAGGGACACAGGAGGCAAGAATGAGGTAATATCTGGAGTACTTTGACTTTTCTCAACTTTTTCAAGGTCTTCAATAGTTTTATCTTCATGAAAGACCACATCTCTACTTCTATGCAACTTCCTATTCTTAGGATCCCATAATCTGTATCCGAATTCATCATCTCCATATCCAACAAATACACATGGAATAGATTTCACATCAAGCTTTGACCTGATTTCTTTGGGTACATGCATAAAAGCTTTACAACCAAATACAAGCAAATGGGAATAAGTTGTCTTTTCCTTTCCATACTCTCTGAGGAATATCCTCTCCCAAAGGGTAAGAGGGTGACGAATTTATCAAATAAATTGCAGTCCTCACAACTTCCCCCCAATAGGATTTAGGTAATTTAGCTGTAGAAAGCATACACCTTACTCTTTCCACAATGGTGCGATTCATCCTTTCAGCTACACCATTGTGTTGAGGGGTCATTGGAATTGTCAACTCATGCCTAATTCCAAGTTTTGAACAATAATCTTTAAATGCTCTAGAAGTATATTCACCTCCATTATCACTACGTAAGCATTTAAGTTGTTTACATGTCTCCCTTTCAACCATGGTATGAAACTTTTGAAATATATCAAAAACTTCCCATTTGAATTTCATAGTGTAGACCCAAACCTTCCTCGAAGCATCATCTATAAAAGTAACAAAATACTCTGCACCACCAAGAGACTTAACATCCATGGAGCATACATCAGAATAAACAAGATCAATAATCTTTGTATCTTTCTTGTGAGCATTTCTAGCAAAGGTAAGTCTATGTTGTTTACCAAACAAACAATCATCACAAGGAGAAATTTTCATACCTTTAGGTAAAAGGTCCTTCTTTGCTAGAATCTCTAACCCTTTCTCACTCATATGTCCAAGTCTCTTATGCCATAAATTTGATGAGTTTGCTTCTAGGGTTGCAGTCAAGCCTTCATTAATGACTTCTACTTCAGTTTTGTAAAGAGTACATGACTTGATTCCTTTTGCTAGTATAAGTGATCCCTTGCAAAGCTTCCACTTGCCATTAACAAAACGACTCTCAAATCCCTCTTCATCTAATATGCCTGTAGAGATTATGTTAAAGCGAAGATCTGGGACATACCTTACATCTCGAAGAATCATCTTGCACCCGAGGTTACTTTTGATGACTATGTTCCCCTTTCCTTTAACTTTCGAAAAACCTGTGTTTCCCATTTTCACTGTTCCATAATCACCTGACTGAAACATAGAAAAATACTCTGCATGAGGAGTAGCATGGAAGGAAGCACCACTATCAACAATCCAACTTGTTTCAAAATCACTTGCTAAAAGAGAATCTACATCACAAGTCATAATTGCAACTTCAATATCCAACACTATTGTGTTTTCATCTTTTTCATTCTCTTTTTCTTTGGCACTATATTTTCCTTCCTTTTGTGCTTTCTTGAGAAACCGACACTCACTCTTGATATGTCCCTTCTTATGGCAATAGTAGCACTCAAGATCCCTTCTTGACTTTGACTTTCCTCTAAATTTTTCTCTCTTGAGGTTTTTTGCTTTTGCTTTTACCTCTCTTTTCAAACACCAATGCTTGAGAGTGGGAAAAACCTAGTGATTTTCGTCTTGTCTCTTCATTCAACAAACTGCTAGTGACAAGACTCATACTCACAATTCCATCCGGAGCGGAATTGCTCAAAAACACCACTAAGGTTTCCAAACTATCTGGTAGAGAACTCAATAATAGAAGGGTTTGGAGCTAATTTTCAAAAACCATCTTCATGGTTGTCAATTGATTTACAATACTCTTTATCTTATTGAGATGTTGTGCAATGGAACTATTGTCATTGTACTTCAAATTCACAAACTTCCTTATGAGGAAAACTTTATTTTCAGCTGTCTTTCTCTCATATAAATCCTCTAATTTTTTCCATAATGATTTGGCTGAAGTTTCACTTGAGACATGGTGAAAAATACTATCATCCACCCACTGTCGGACATGTCCAACTGCTTTTCTATCAAGTTTCTTTCATTCTTCATCTAAAATATTTTCAGGTTTTTCCCCTTCAATGGGTGCATACAAGTCTTTGCAATACAAATAGTCTTCCATCTTTGCTTTCCATATTATTCAATTTTCTCCATTCAAACCAACCATTCTATTAGCTGCATTTGAACTCTCCATTGGATAAAAAAAAATACCCCAAATAACCAAATGCTCTGATACCACTTGTTATGGGAAGCGCAAATAAACACACTCAATCAAACTATCAAATGCTCTTTATGGAAGCTCTAACAACCAAGCTCAATCATACAACAACAATACAAGATTTACGTGGAAAAACCCTTCAATGTGAAGGGAAAAAACCACGGGGCAAATCCGAATAATCTTCCGCTATTAAATATGGGCTTACAATATCAATTTCTCTCAAGTTTGCCCAAAACTTGAGGTTTACAAAATCATGAGAGAAAACAAGTTTCTAATTCAAACTCATTCACACTAATTGAAAGATAACCAAATAAATAGAGATTAGAGATCACCCGATATGGAGATTTCACCAAAATAAGGATGTAAGAAAAAAAAAGGACTTTGGAGAAGCTTCGAAAACCTTCTTTCTTTCCTTCCTTTATTTTCTCCTCTTTTTTTCTTTCTCTTCTCTTTCTCCTTTCGGTCGAACCCCTTTTCTTCTCACTGACGGCACTGTTTCTCGTGCACGGCATTGTTTTTTGCTCACGGCGAAAAACCCTTTCTGTTTCTCTCTCGCGCACTGTTTCTCTCTCGCTCTGTTTCTATCGCACGGCCAAAACCCTTTTTTTTTTTTTCTTTGACTTTATCTCTTTCACATGAAAGAGATTAGTGGTGGGGCCCACTCATGGGCTGGACCCCACCTACTAAAAATAACACAATGGCCGTCGTGATTCTGATGTATCCTTCTCTTCCTATGACCATCATGATTCTGACGTCAGATCCCGATTGGATGGCGACGATGTCCTCCACTCGAACGTCCTATATGCCGACGGACATCTCACTGCCAAGAACGATGATAGCTGCAGCCTTGAGAGCCTTAAATGCCATGGACCTAGACACTCCCGATCGTGTCATTACCAATTTTATATCCTTAGGCTCTATGCCTGTTTCATCAACTTCTTCATCGTCCTGAGCCATGACTGACGACTCCGGCTTGGATATCACATGACTAGGATTTGGGGCCTTGAACTGCAGCCCGAGTTTGAAATTGCGACGAAGGTAGGAGCAGCAGTGACAAATGTAACGTCTGAGAGAGTTCGGAATCTTGCGTCAGAGAATGCTGTCCTGGTCATGCGGCGACGTGGATGCAGCAAGTGTCATGTCGTGAAGCGTGTCGGCGTCAACCCACTCGTCCATGAAGGTGGAGGATGAAGCGATTTTCGAGATCTCTGGCCACCAAAGTCTGCAATTTCCGACGGTGATCATCGGCAATAAGCTCGTGGGCGGACTGGAGTAGCTAATGGCCACGCATACCTCTGGAGAATTAATCCCAATTTTGAAGAAAGTGGGCGTCCTCCGGCTTTGAGAAGAGTAAAATACTGATAATATGGGTACTACGCCAACTCTGAACGATCAATCGAGACCATAAGATATAATTTCTAAAAAACTATACCACAAGTTTCGAAAATCAATGATATGACTTGGTGGATTTAGTTCATAGAACAAAAAGGGAGAACATGTTGGGGGAAACAGGAAACAAAAAAGTTATAGATTTGTGTCTTAACTCTTCCCCCGAACCTTAATTTATAGATTAATAATCCTATAATATTATAATTATATCCCTGAAACTTAAACTAATTACATCAATGTCATCTTTATGAGATGACTCATTATTTACCATAATGCCATCACCATGGGCTTTAGGTCTTCTCCTTGGTCTATGGGTCTTGAACCTATCTTCCACATCTCTTCGATGAGTAGTCCTTCCTTGGTCTTATGGGCTTGACCCATCTTCTAATATACTTGGATGAGTGGGCCTTCCTTAGTAATGTAGGTTTGGGCCCATCTTCCAACATAATGCAAGGATAACTTTGGAATATAAGAAAAAGTAAAAAATTCCCTTCTTTTTCTTAAAATTGTTCCTTTAAGGGATAAAAGAGTAACTTTGTAGGTAATAAAAACCTATAAATTCTGCCCTCTTCTACACTCGAGAAATATCAAAAGAGGAAGCCGAGAAAAAGAAAGGCGATTTCCGACAAAGCAATTTTTGACAAAGGCAATTTTCGACAAAGGCAATTTCCGACGAAGCGATTTCCAACGAAGGAAATTTTAGACGAGAAGCTCGGTATGGTCTCTTCAACCTTAACAGCTAAGTAAAAAAGGGAACCGGTCGGTAACCAGGGGTGCAATTTAGTATATATATGCAATGTTGTATTTCAGTATGTATTTTTTATTTTCTTTTGTGTATAATATGACTGAATCTACGTTAGGATATTATATATGATTTGTATGCTATAAGTGTTTGCGTATAAAAGTTGTATTTGCTGTAAGTGTTTGCATATAAAATTTGTATTTGCTGTAAGTGTTTGTGTATAAAATAAGTGTTTGTTGTACCTTAAAATATTCAATGTGTGTTTTTGTTGTACCTTAAAATATTCAGTTACACTCCGAGGTAGAAAAAAGAAAACGGTGTTGCGCTATACTTTACTAAAGCAGCTAAGGAACCGTGTCGGTTAACATGTCTAGTTTGAGGACCTCTGAAATCAATGAGGTTGCTTTAGGAAATTAATCCTACTTAGTGTTAAACCGATAGGACTAGGTTCAAAGCCTGACAAATGTTAAGGAGTAGCAGAAGACATGTTGGGCATAGACCACACCACACCGTAGATGCATAGACCACAATGTAGATGTTGAATTCTCAAAGACCTCAAGCCTCATGGAAAGTCAAGAATTTTTGAAGAAACACCCTAAGAAGATGAAGAAAACTTGAAGACTAGAGTTTTAAGAAACATTTAGAAATGTCAAAAACTCAGTCTATGAAAGAGAGCAGTCCACTTCTTCCAAAACTTGTGGTTGAATGCAAAATTGGAGCTTTAGGATATATTTTACATTCAAACATGTTTTCACAAATACATACATATATTTCATACATATTAAAATCACTTAGGATCATTAATTCACATGTTTTAAAAGTTGATGAACTGACACATGAATGATCAATCAACATCTACTAATGATCGATCAACTAGAAGTGCATAAGCCAAAAATATAAAACATGATCTATTAACCAAGGTGGATTGATCGATCATCTAGAACGTGGTCAATTTGTGTTATAATACATGATCAATCAACCATATCAACTGTTTGACCAATATTGTCTAGGCAAAGCAAATTCTTGATAACAGATCAATCAACCTCTGAGATTGATTGCTCATACAAAACTTTTCTATTCAGGGACATAAACCATGATCAATCATAGCAAAGTCATTGATCAATCATACTTGCAATGCATTTGAAGAAAGAATTCTAATTGCTCAATCATACCATGTACAATGATCAATCAACTTAAAATGTCAGACCCAATGAGAAGACAGTGAACGAGAATAAGTCATATCCGGACAGAACAATAGCCATTACACATGATTGATTGATCATCCACTTTACATTGATCGATCAATATAAACTCAACTTTTTGCAAATGGACAAAAAATAACTAGTTTGGCTTGGGGAACTTATAAATACCCCGCCAAACCTCCCATTGAGAAATAATTAAACCTTTGTTGGTATTTCCACAAGCATTTACTCTCAATATATTGAAAATCTTCTTGAAGTGTATTTTTTACAAAGAGTGAGCCAAAACTTTGGAAAAATCTTTTCTCTTTTCTCATACTATTTCCATTCCATACATATTAGTCAAGCTCCAACATCTTTCATTGTGCTACAAAGGCTGGAGGATTGGATATCTCAAAGGAGAAGGTTTCTCTCCAATTAATAAGGCTGTAATTTGTACCTCTCTCTGTATTTTTTTTTTTTTTAGATAAGTTCACCTAGAACCTGATTGAATCTAGATAGAAAGAGCCTTAGAAGAGGTAGAATCTAGCCAATCTCTTGGGGATATTGAGTTGTAATTCATGTATTTGATCATACACGTGAGTTAAAGAGTGTCAAAATTTCTTTTATGTAAATTCAAGCTAATAGAGCTTGATTAGTGAAATTTCCCAAGAATGGGTTCATAGGCGGTGAAGACCAATAGGGAAATATTGATAAGAAAATATCTGGTGTCAAATATTATGATGTGTGAATTTTCTATGTTTTAACTTCTATGTTTGCATGATTTTTTATTCCATGCCTTATGATATTTAAAATTATAATTCTCAATTCACCCCCTTTTGAGAAGCCACTTGGGCCAACATCTTTAACTACATTTAAAATTTTTGGAAACAAATGGTATGAATCAGTCCACTTACCAAAAATTGATTTCAAAGCATTACATTTTGTTCTTCACGCTTCCTCATATGTAATATAAATATAATACTTATCTTTCATGATTTTCCTAATATCATCAAGATTTGAGGTAATTGTTTTCCTTGCATTTAACATAATGACCATACAAATAAAAGAGGATGTGCATATTGATGATCATGATGAATGGTAGAATTAACACACGTGTGGTCCTGAGCAAAGACTATAGGATGCAAAGACTTCAATGTTCTTATCTTGAATTGATGAATTTTTTACTATAGGATGCAAAGACTGTTACGGTCCCTAGTCATGGATCGTGTAACACGGCGTGGGATTTGTGAATCCAGCACTGGTACTGACTGAGTTGCTGGACTCAGTATGAGTGTAAACAAAAACCTTCTTTGCTGGTTTTCTTTCACATGGACAAAACTTGATGGATACAATGTCTTGATTGCTAAATATATGAAATTAAGCCATCAATGTTGACCAAAATAAAGTAAGGAGAATACCTTTTTCTTCTCACGGAAATCAGGGTTTCAAACCTGATTTGGTTGTAGCAAGTCAACCTAATTTGGTTGTGGCAAGCCTTGGCCCACGTGCATGAATGATTACCTCTCTTTCCTTGCTGGCTCCAAGCTTAGGAACAACAATTAATCTCCTTACGTGAATGACCAGAAAATTTCCCCAATTGCTGCTCGTCAGGAGGGTTAGACCCCTTGATGGTGGCTGACGTTGATAAAGAGGGAGAACTCTCTCTTTGGGCTTGGAAAAGGGGCAGGAAACTCCTCTTCTTAGTATGGATGGTGAAGGATGAATTTGGGTGAATATGGATGGCAATGGGGGGTGAAGAATAGGTTGGATTTTTGGAGTAAACCCTAAACTCGAGATCAAGAGGTGATCTCAACATGTTTAGACTAGGTTATTCTAAAATCTCAAAGCTTACCTATTTCATTCATACCTTTCCTTTAAATAGGTCACGTCAAGGAGTTTTAGGGTTAGGGTTACAATAATTCCCCATAATGCCCTTACATATAAAGTAATTAGAAATAACCCCTACTTAAAACAATATAAGAAATAACTCCTACTTAAAACAATATAAGAAATAAATCCTACTCAAAGAAATATAAGAATTAAATCCTATTGAGTGAGTTGTTGTTGTCTTCTTCATTGTGTGACTCGGTGTGCTATTGAGTCCACAACATCTGCCACCCCATGGAGAAAGAGCTTGTCCTCAAGCTCAAAAGCTGGGTAGACTTGTTTGAAAATGTCCACACGTTCCCATGTTGCAGCGTCGGGGTCAGTGTCCGTCCACTGGACGAGAATCTCCCAATGGTCATTGGTCAGCCGTGGGCGTAACACTGCAATTGGGTTAAGAATAACCTCACCATGATCAACCGGTGGTAGGAACGGAGTTGATGTAGGCTGTGCTTCGGAATGCGGCTTCAAAAGAGAGACATGAAACACATCGTGAATTCTGGCTGTGTCCGGTAATTTGAGTTGATAGGCGACTGGTCCCACGCGTCGAAGAATGGGAAACGGCCCAAAAAATCTGGGTGAGAGCTTATGATGTGGAGGTCCCGCAAGAGACTGCTGATGGTAGGGTTGGAGCCGTAGCCACACATACTTCCCAACCTCAAAAGAGACCTCATGGTGGCCTCTACCGTATACATCCTTCATCCGAGCTTGGGCGCGTCGTAGCCTTTCTGTGGTATTCTGTAGCAGTATACCCTTGTCTATGAGTGCCTGATCAATCGTGTCCATGCGGGTGGACCCTGGGTTGTACGAGAGGAGGGGAGGTGGATCCTGGCCATATATAACCCGAAAAGGAGTGGATTGCATTGCAGAGTGGAACGAGGTGTTGTAACAGTATTCGGCCCACGGAAGCCATTGAACCCATTGCCGCGATGATCCCCCACCAAGCACCGTAGATACATCTCAATGGTGCAGTTCACCACCTCAGTCTGCCCGTCTGTCTGTGGATGATAGGCGGAGGAGAACTTCAATTTCGTCCCACTCAAGCGAAACAGTTCCCGCCAAAAGGTGCTCGTGAAAATTGCATCTCTGTCACTCACAATGGATTCTGGAATGCCATGTAAGCAGACTATCTGCTCCAGGAAAGTCTGAGCGACCCGTGTTGCTGTATATGGATGAGCCATCGGTATAAAATGCCGTACTTGGAGAATCTATCAACCACTACGAAAAGTACAGATTTGCCGACTGACAGGGGTAGGCCTTCCACAAAATCCATTGAAATGTCGGCCCAAACCTGCATAGGAAGGGCCAGAGGCTGGAGAAGTCCGGCTGGACTCAAGTGCTCAGCTTTGTTGCGCTGACATACCTGACAGTCGCCCACATAAGTTGCAATAGAGGGTTTCACGGCTTGCCAGTAAAAATCAGCTCGAATTCTGTGCAAGGTCTTCTGGATCCCCTCGTGTGTACTATCATGGTAGGCCGAGAGAATAGCTGGAATCAACTCGGACTCAGGTGGAAGGAAAATCCGCTGCTTGTAATAAATAAGTGAATCCTGGATTATCCACTTCACATTCATTGTCCCTTCTGAGATCTGCTGATGCAGTTCCTACAGTGCAGGGTTAGTGGCATGTGCTTCTCGCACCAAGTCCATAATGAGAAATCTCGGTTGGCTGATAGAATAGACTGATTGTTGATCTTCAAAACATTGTGATAAGGTATCTGCCGCCTTATTTAATCTCCCCGCACGATACTCCACCAAGAAGTCAAACCCCAACAACTTACTGATCTAGTGCTGCAGTGGTAACGTCGTCAAATGCTGTTCTAGTAAGAATTTAAGGCTGTAGTGATCCGTGCGTATGAGAAAAGCCCGGCCCCAGAGATAAGGCCTCCAATGCTGGATGATGTAGAATTTTAGTTACATCGACTTTTATACCTCGCAAGCGTACGAATCGTTCATGTAATCTAGCAGTAAGCGAGGGTCATATCCACAGGGAGGATTGAATTTCGTGTATTCTTCAGTCAACTAGCCTAACCAAATATGATGAATTAATATGAACTAAATACTAATTATATCCTAAATTATCAAGCAATAATTTAATTAACTACTTGCACAACAGGAAACGTCAACTCTGGATTTTACCGTGATTCGTGCCTCTCTCGAGCGCCACGTAACTACGAATCCAGATTTCTCAATCCTTGCGTCTAGCCTCTCTCGGGCGCCTAGAGTTAAAGACAGAAATCGGATTAAAATACCAAAATCTAACCTCAATTATAATCTTACCCTAATCAACTAATTTAATCAAATATCAAGAAAACAAATCTCAAATAAACCTTAATTATCAAATCAGATTCAATTAACATTCAAAACCTAAGTTCAAACCATATAAAAAATCAAATTCAATAATGACGAATTACTCCCCTTCTTCCTCCTCTCGCTCGGGCAGCAACTCGTTCTCACGGGTGCTGCGATTTCCGGAAATTGGTGGCGTCGGGTAGCAATAGTGAGTGGCCGGAGGTAGAGACGACGCCGGCGACGACGGTTAGAAGCCGACGGCCGGAGGTAATGTCCGGCGAAGAGCTAAACAGAGCTGACGTTCTCTAACCGGCTCTCTCGAGTCTCGGTTAGAGTCGGAATGGCTCCGGGACTGGTCGGAATATGTAAACGACGCCGGAGGATGGTCTGAAAACGGAAGTGGCGCCGGAGAAGCCCTCTCAGATCCCCTCCCGGCCAGACGAGCAAAGAATGGCAGTGTCGAACTCGCCGTGACGGAGACTCTCTCGAGCTCTCCTCGGGTCTGTTCTCGGTTGCCTGATGGTGGTGGACGGCGGTGGCGAAAGGTCTTGGCCGGCGAACAGCGGTGGGGAACTCCTCTCGGGTCCTCCCCTGTTTCCGGTCAAAGTCCTCCCTTTTGGTCTCTACTCCTCTTCTCTTTACGCTCCCCCCTCTTCACGCCCTTCTTCTTCTTTAAATATGATTTTCTTATTTTAAAACGATTTGCCCTAGAAATTACCTCCATTTCACTAAGGGCATTTTGGTAAATATCTTCTTCTCCACCCAAATTCTCCTAAAATTCCATAATTGAATCTATAAAAAGCATTTCAGGAAGAAATAAGACTAAAAAATAATGAAATATAATTCAGGAGAGAGAAATATGCAATATCGACAGTGATTAATGCCAAATTCAATAAATGCTCATTTCATTTGAAAACCGATAAGTAACTACCTATAATACAATTATAAAGGTTATTCTATTATAATTAACCTAGTTCTCATGTCAAAATATGGCATCTATCACACCCCCAAACCTAAATCTTTGCTAGTCCCTAGCAAAACAACAATCGAACCAAAATTAAGCCTAGGAAAACAAAATGCCACTTTCGTAGGGAGCACGATTGCATTTAGCGTATGCAACAAGCCGTTAAACCCCTACTCTGCAGTAGTGGACGAGTTATGTCTCGTGAGGGTTTGCATGGAATTTACCCACAAAATTCATCTAAATCAATAATATAAAAAGAAAAAAAACTGAAGAAAATTTACTCCTCATTAGCATATGACTAACACTTAGTATCGTAAAATATCTGAAATTCATATGAGATCTTGCGAAATATTAAAACCTGTGTAAAAGATAGCCTATTATCAATCCAAATACACTCATTGTTACTCCACCTGAACCAATGTGACCCATAAGCTATTACTTCAACAGAACAAAGAGGCAGCAAATAACAATAAAATCCTGGTCACATCACAATTAAGAGAAAATAGTAAAGTAAGCCTGTTGTCTTACAATCTCACCAAAGAAATATACCAATTTCAATCTTGACTTGTAACTTCTTTCAAATTACAATTCATCATCAAAGTTAAGGAAACTCATTGCTTCCAGATTTAAAACCATTTTTCGCTATTACCAGCGCACTTTTGCTATTACCAGCGTAATTTTTGTTTTTTTTTTGTTTTCTTCACTGAATACTTTTGGTATTACCACCATTTTGTATTCGTCTTCACTGCATATGCACTTATTTTTAAGTAACCCACTGTTCCGGTGCATGTCCCTGGGTTTGCCCAAGCTGTTTCTGAAGTTATCTGTCTTTTGCAAGCAAGAGCATTTCCATTTGCATTTATACATTACAACAAGGAATTTTACTGAGGTATGAGTTCAAACAGGCATACAAGACTATTCAGACTAACATAGATCAACACTAGATTTACATGTTCTCTTTTGCAACTAAGTTCCAAGTCTAATGCAATAGGAAGCTATCCCACTGAATTCTCATGAATCACAACAAATGATATCGGATTTCTAATAGGCATATTCTACACAAATTTACGAAAATTTTTGAAAAACATTTGAGCAACTTATTTTAACTCTACTAATGTTAACCACATACTAAGAGGAGTAATTTGAAAACCACGAACAAAAATCGAACGAAAATTATTGCTAAGACATAAAAGCGTCGTTCCCCCCCCCCCCCCCCCCCCCCCCCCCCCAAACCTAAACCTGACATTGTCCTCAATGGGGAAAAGTTAAAACACTATAACGACTACAAAAAAAAAAAAAAAAAGACCCCCAGGAATGATACATAGTCTCCCTCAAAGAAGGTTTACTCGTATCAGCCGTACCCGTAGGTAATCATCCGTAGATGAAACCGCTATCCCACATCACACTTTGAAGAAATCTCCGTGTGACTGGCCACTGAAGGCAGCAGGAATCACGCGCTAAACACAAGTCCTTAAGTTACTCACCATAAGGTTTTCATTCAATACTTCAAGATCGAACTGGTCAATCCCAGAACGGTTGTTTGAGTACAGACCTCTCAAACTAGGGACCAAAAGTCTGGTCATCGACTATCGGAACCATTTATGCTCTCAGCCGGTAAGAGAGTATGAATAAACCAAAAAAATAAAATAAAAATAAAAATAAAAATAAAACTGTAATGTACAAAGGGATAGAAACGTGGGGATTGCCCACAGTGTGCTAAGTTTATAGTCGTAAGCAAGACTCTGACGCATTCAAGATGAAATGACAGGTTCCTCCAAGAAAATCACCATCACCTCCTCTGGTGTGGGGACATTCTCAAGATACGGTTTGAGCCTCTGACCGTTAACTTTGAAGATCGACCTGTCTCCGTGATTGCGGGTCTCAATAGCGCCATGAGGAAACAGCTGTGTAACTTCAAATGGACCGGACCACCTGGATCTTAGCTTCCCTGGAAAAAAATGCAATCGTGAGTTATAAAGTAAAACATTCTGCCCAACAGTAAAAGACTTGCGAAAAATAGATTTATCATGTAAAAGCTTTGTTCGCTCCTTATACAGTTTGGCATTCTCATAAGCATCATGACGTATCTCTTCCAACTCATTCAATTGCAACTTTCTCTCCTCACCCGCTTGAGTTAAATCAAAATTTAAAGCCTTAATGGCCCAATAAGCTCTATGCTCAAGCTCAACAGGTAGATGACATGCTTTGCCGAATACTAGGCGAAATGGAGACATCCCAATAGGAGTCTTATAAGCGGTTCGATAGGCCCATAAGGCATCGTCCAATCGAGTGGACCAATCTTTCCTATCAAAGCGAACCGTCTTCTCCAAAATCCGTTTGATCTCTCTATTAGAGATTTCCACTTGACCACAAGTTTGCGGGTGGTATGGAGTGGACACCCGATGAGTGATGGAATATTTCTTCAATAAGGCCTCAAATGCTCTGTTACAAAAATGAGATCCCCCATCACTGATGATCGCTCTCGGGGTACCAAATCGATTAAAGATATTTTCTTTTAAAAACTTTACCACCACTTTGTGATCGTTTGTCTTACATGATATAGCTTCAATCCATTTAGAGACATATTCAACAGCAACAAGGATGTATTGATAGCCGAACGAGACAGGAAAAGGACCCATGAAGTCAATACCCCACACATCAAACAATTCAACAATAAGAATGGGGTTAAGAGGCATCATGTTCTTCCTAGACAAACAACCAGTTCGTTGGCATTTATCACACACCTGACAAAACTCATGGGCATCTCTAAATAATGAAGGCCAATAGAAACCACATTGCAAGACTTTAGCCGCGGTCTTTCTAGCACCAAAATGTCCACCACATGCGTGGGAATGACAGAATTCAAGAATGTTGGCAAAGTCTTGCTCATGTACACAACGCCTAATGACTTGGTCAGAACACACCTTGAACAAATAAGGGTCATCCCAAAAAAAATGTTTGACTTGGGAAAAGAATTTCAATCTATCTTGTTTACTCCAATAATCAGGAATCTTATGAGTTACAAGATAGTTGACTATATCAGCAAACCAAGGCAACTGGGATACTTGGAGAAGTTGTTCATCAGGGAAGGAATCATTTAAAGGAAGGAATCCTTCCTGAGGTACTACACATATCCTAGATAGATGATCAGCAACAACATTCTCACAACCCTTCTTATCTCGAATCTCAAGGTCAAATTCTTGCAATTGCAAGATCCATCTAATCAAGCGAGGTTTAGTGTCCTTGATGGATAATAAATACTTCAAAGCAGAATGATCAGTGAACACTATAACCTTTGACCCTAACAGATATGATCTGAATTTGTTCAAGGCAAACACAACAGCTAGCAACTCCTCAGTGGTAGTATAATTCAATTGAGCATCATGAAGAGTTCGGCTAGCATATTGAATGACACAGGGCATTTTATCTGTCTTTTGCCCCAAAACAGCCGCCAATGCATAGTCAGAGGCATCACACATCAACTCAAAAGGCAAAGACCAAATAGGGGGTTGGACAATGGGTGCAATGGACAAACATTTCTTCAGTGTCTCAAAAGCATGAATACAGGCATCATCAAAGGCAAAAGCAACATCTTGAGCAAGTAAATTCGTCAAAGGACGAGAAATTTTGCTAAAGTCTTTAATGAAACGCCTATAGAACCCAGCATGGCCAAGGAAAGAACGCACTCCCTTCACAGAAGTAGGTGGTGACAGATTGGTAATTAGGTCAACCTTGGCTTTGTCCAGTTCTACACCCCTCTCAGACACTACATGTCCTAACACAATTCCTTCTTTCACCATGAAGTGGCATTTCTCCCAATTCAAGACTAAATTGGACTTAATGCAATGGGACAATACGAGTGAAAGATTGTACAGACATGTATCAAAACTAGAGCCAAACACAGAAAAGTCATCCATAAAGACCTCTAAAAATTCACCAATCATGTCAGAAAAAATACTCATCATGCACCGTTGGAAAGTGGCGGGTGCATTGCATAAACCAAAAGGCGTGCGTCTGTAAGCATAGGTGCCAAACGGACACGTGAATGTGGTCTTTTCCTGGTCTTCTGGAGCAATGGGAATTTGATTGTAGCCGGAGTATCCATCTAAGAAGCAATAAAAATTGTGGCCGGCCAATCGCTCTAGTACCTGATCAATGAAAGGTAGTGGGAAGTGATCCTTCCTAGTGACGGAATTAAGTTTTCTATAGTCAATGCAGACACGCCACTTGGTGGTAGTTCTTGTGGGAATCAATTCACCACTCTCATTTTTCATTATTGTTATCCCCCCTTTCTTAGGGACAACTTGAATTGGACTCACCCAGGTGCTATCGGAAATAGGGTAAATGATTCCTGTCACAAGCAACCTAATGACTTCTTCTCTCACAACCTCCAGCATATGGGGATTTAACCTACGTTGCATCTCACGTGAGGCTTTAGTCCCCTCCTCCAAATGAATACGATGCATGCATATGGAGGGGCTAATCCCTTTTAAGGCATCAAGAGTCCACCCCAATGCCTCTCTGTGTGCTTGTAAAACTTCAGTCAATTGTTCCTCCTGCTCAATACTCAAATCAGAGGAAATAATGACTGGTAATGAGTTCATGGGTCCCAAGAACGCATACTTCAACGTGGGAGGAAGTGGCTTAAGATCTAGCTTGGAAGTTTCGAGAGGTTTGTCTAAGTCAAGAGGAAGATCCTGTGGATGATCAGTTGTGATAACCTCATAAGCTTCCTCCAACAGAGGTACAGAATTGAGTAAAGAATTAAGCTCTCGGAAATATGTTTCCTCATCAAAATAGTCCATGTCTAAAGATGTTATGCAAGACTCAAAAGATTCAAGAGTGGATTCGTTATCAAGCATAACAGTTTCTATATTAAATGCAGGACTCAGATCATCAGACTCAAGTGGGTGGTGCCCGGCATTAAATACATTCAATGAGACCTTAAAATTTCCAAAAGACAACTCCAACTCACCACTTTTACAATGAATGATAGCATTAGATGTGGCTAAGAAGGGACGTCCTAGGATGACAGGAATTTGGTTGGTCACATTGAATATTGGTTCTGTATCAAGAACAATGAAATCAACCGGGAACAAAAATTTGTCCACTTTTATCAAAACATCTTCAACTATTCCTCGTGGTATCTTGACAGAACGGTCAGCTAGTTGAAGTGTGATGGGGGTAGGCTTCAATTCCCCCAAACCTAATTGCTGGTACACAAAGAAAGGAAGCAAATTCACACTTGCTCCTAAGTCAAGAAGAGCTCTCTGGATGGTATGTTCACCAATGACACATGAAATTGTGGGACATCCAGGATCTTTAACTTTAGGAGGAGTGTTGTGCTTCAGAATTGAGCTTACATTCTCAGTAAGAAAGACCTTTTTGTTAACATGTTGTTTTCTCTTCTGTGTACAAAGGTCTTTCAAAAATCAGGCATAGGCAGGGACTTGCCTAATAGCATCAAGAAGTGGAATGTTAATGTGAACCTTACTAAACAGTTCCAACGTTTCATGCATGCTATCTCCTTTCCTAGGTGGGCCCGATAACCTCTGCGGATAAGGAGCTAGTGGGACTTGGTTAGGGATCTGCTTGGTTGTTGGTGGAGAACTTGGAGGTTCGTCACTCAATGATGTGTCCCCATTGTCATCCTTTGACTCCTTAGACTTAGTGGTCCCTACCCCATTGTTCAACTCACGACCACTCCTAAGGGTGGTTATGGCTTTTGCTTGCTCATGGTGGGGTTTGGAACTCAACTCACTCTCATGTGTGATTTTGGGGGTTAGGAATGGTTTGACTCGGGAGTCTATTTTGTGCTTGTTCACTCATGTGGCTGGCCAACTGACTCACTTGCATTTCAAGTTTGGCAATGGAGGACTGTGTATTCTGCATGAATAATTGAAGTGTATCCTCAAGTGAAGGTTTTTGTGGAATCAATGGTTGTTGGGTGAAGTGTGGGCGCGGAGCTTGGGGTTGAGTAAACCCTGGAGGACCCCCAACCTGTGGGCCCTTGGACCATGAGAAATTTGGGTGCCTAGCCCAACCCGGATTATATGTTTCTGAAAAAGGATCGTTCCGGTTTGGTCTATGAAAATTCTGGACTGCATTCAAGTCCTCAATGAGCTCTGGGTAGGATGAACTAGATGGACACATTTGTGTGGGATGAGATGAACCAGAGCATTTGGCACAGACAGTAGATGGGTTAGGAGCAGGTGAACTCTTGGACACCATAAGGGCATCAATTTTTCTAGTCAACCCCTCAATCTTGGCCATGAGCATAGGTGTTTCACTAACCTCGTAGAGACCCCCTCTTTTGGTTTCGTGGGATCTCCTATCAACATTAAATGACGAACCCCATTGCTGAGATTGATCACTCAACGTTTCAAAGAAGTGCCACGCCTCACTAGCACTCTTACCCATCAAACTCCCACCACTCGTTGCATCTACCATGGATCTAACCTGGGGTGTAAGACCTTGATAAAAGTATTGCACTAAATGCCATTTATCAAACCCATGATGCGGACACCTACGGATCAAATCCTTCCATTTCTCCCAAGCCTCATAAAAGTGTTCACCCTCCTGCTGCATAAAGTTGGAGATTTCTCTCCTGAGGGCTGTAGTTCTCTGAATGGGAAAGTACTTGGACAAAAATTTTGTGACTAACGTGTCCCATGAAGTAATGCTGCCCACCTCCAAGGAATTAAGCCAAGACTTGGCCTTATCCTTAAGTGAAAATGGAAAAAGTCTTAACCGGATAGAGTCATCTGAGAAATTATGGAATTTAAAAGTTGCACAAATATCTAAGAATTCCTTGATGTGGTAATATGGGTCCTCCTTATCCAACCCATAGAATGTAGGGAGGAGTTGGATCACACCCGGTTTCAACTCATAACTGGCGGCAGTAGTGGGTGGCAATATAATGCAAGAAGGTGATGTGAAGTGGGATGGGATAGAATAATCCCTCAGGGCTCTACGGTCACCTGCTGCAGGTAACTGTAATTGTTCGCCCTGATTGGCCATGGTAGCTCCTAACTTGACTTCGGGTGTTTTCCTACAAATATGTTCTACCTCTTCAACAAAGGGAGCTAATGGTCCACCTAGGGAGCGGCGCCCGTGCATAAAAACACAAAAAGAAACAAAATGAACTATCAAATTAAGCTAACAAACTCGCTACTAAAAATATGAACTAACTAGAAGAAATAAAAATAATTTCATAAAAAATACCAAACTAAAATTATGAAAGCAAAAAAAATAAAAAAATAAAAATAAAAACAAAAATAAAATAAAATAAAATCTAACCTAAGACTATGGAGAACAAAGATATACGCTTAATACGTGCCTCCCCGGCAACGGCGCCAAAAACTTGATGTAAAATTTTAGTTACATCGACTTTTATACCTCGCAAGCGTACGAATCGTTCATGTAATCTAGCAGTAAGCGAGGGTCATATCCACAGGGAGGATTGAATTTCGTGTATTCTTCAGTCAACTAGCCTAACCAAATATGATGAATTAATATGAACTAAATACTAATTATATCCTAAATTATCAAGCAATAATTTAATTAACTACTTGCACAACAGGAAACGTCAACTCTGGATTTTACCGTGATTCGTGCCTCTCTCGAGCGCCACGTAACTACGAATCCAGATTTCTCAATCCTTGCGTCTAGCCCCTCTCGGGCGCCTAGAGTTAAAGACAGAAATCGGATTAAAATACCAAAATCTAACCTCAATTATAATCTTACCCTAATTAACTAATTTAATCAAATATCAAGAAAACAAATCTCAAATAAACCTTAATTATCAAATCAGATTCAATTAACATTCAAAACCTAAGTTCAAACCATATAAAAAATCAAATTCAATAATGATGAATTACTCCCCTTCTTCCTCCTCTCGCTCGGGCAGCAACTCGTTCTCACGGGTGCTGCGATTTTCGGAAATTGGTGGCGTCGGGTAGCAATAGTGAGTGGCCGGAGGTAGAGATGACGCCGGCAACGACGGTTAGAAGCCGACGGCCGGAGGTAATGTCCGGCGACGAGCGAAACAGAGCTGACGTTCTCTAACCGGCTCTCTCGAGTCTCGGTTAGAGTCGGAATGGCTCCGGGACTGGTCGGAATATGTAAACGACGCCGGAGGATGGTCTGAAAACGGAAGTGGCGCCGGAGAAGCCCTCTCGGATCCCCTCCCGGCCTGGCGAGCAAAGAATGGCAGCGTCGAACTCGCCGCGACGGAGACTCTCTCGAGCTCTCCTCGGGTCTGTTCTCGGTTGCCTGATGGTGGTGGACGACGGTGGACGACGGTGGCGAAAGGTCTTGGCCGGCGAACAGCGGTGGGGAACTCCTCTCGGGTCCTCCCCTGTTTCCGGTCAAAGTCCTCCCTTTTGGTCTCTACTCCTCTTCTCTTTACGCTCCCCCCTCTTCACGCCCTTCTTCTTCTTTAAATATGATTTTCTTATTTTAAAACGATTTGCCCTAGAAATTACCTCCATTTCACTAAGGGCATTTTGGTAAATATCTTCTTCTCCACCCAAATTCTCCTGAAATTCCATAATTGAATCTATAAAAAGCATTTCAGGAAGAAATAAGACTAAAAAATAATGAAATATAATTCAGGAGAGAGAAATATGCAATATCGACAGTGATTAATGCCAAATTCAATAAATGCTCATTTCATTTGAAAACCGATAAGTAACTACCTATAATACAATTATAAAGGTTATTCTATTATAATTAACCTAGTTCTCATGTCAAAATATGGCATCTATCACTGGACCGCTTTGGCCAACCCAATCAATTCGTGCTCATAGGCTGCCGGCTTGTGATGGCGGACTGCTAACTGTCTGCTAAAATATGCAATAGAATGCCCCAACTACTGTAAAACGGCCCCTATGCCCACGCCCGAAGCGTCGCACTCTACCATGAACAATTCGTCGAAGTTGGGAAGTTGTAATACTAGCGCGGATGCAAGGGCAGCTTTGAGTGCTACAAATGATGTGGTGGCCCCCTCATTCCAAATAAAGGAATTTTTCTTGAGTAAAGTCGTCAATGGTGCTGCCACTGGCCCATAGTTTTGAATAAATTTGTGGTAGTAGCCCGCAAGACCCATAAAACCCCGTAATGCAGAACACGACTGTGGTTGCGGTCACTCGTGAATAGCTCGGATCTTCTCGGGATCCACCGTAACCCCCTCATGTGATATAATGTGTCCCAAATACCCCACATGTGAAGCCGCAAAAGAACACTTGGAATGTTTCAAATAGAGCTGATGTGCTCTTAACAAGTCGAAAACAATCCTCAAGTACGCCAAGTGCTCCTCAACCGACTTGCTATATATCAAAATATCATCGAAAAATACAAGAACAATTTTTCGAAGATAGGGGCTAAATACCTCGTTCATCAAAGTTTGAAAAGTGGAGGGTGCATTGGATAACCCGAACGGCATGACGACGAACTCAAAGTGGCCATGGTGCGTGCGGAATGTCGTCTTCTCGATATCAGAGGGGTGCATCCGGACCTAATGGTATCCTGAACGGAGGTCGAGTTTAGTGAATAACCACGACCCATGTAACTCATCCAGAAGCTCATCCACTACCGGAGTCAGAAACTTATCTTTTACGGTCTGCACGTTCAACTCCCGATAATCCACGTAGAACTTCCATGTCCCATCATGTTTCTTCACAAGTAAGACGGGTGAAGAGAATGGGGAGCGGCTGGGACGAATAAGACCCTGTTTCAACATCTCATGGCACTGACACTCTATCTCGTCCTTCTGAAGGTGTGGATAACGGTATGGTCGCACGACCACTACCTCAGAACCCGGTTTCAGACAGATCCTGTGGTCACAGTGCCTCATGGGAGGCAACCCCGAAGGCTCCTGGAAGAGGTCAGAGAACTCCTCAACCAGACCATCACTAGTACTGTCAGGCTGATCCTATGTTTGCAAAGTGTGTATGCGGTGGGCCCTGTCCGCCTGACAGCCCTGTAAGAGCACCCGACTTTCGGCCACATCAAAGCTCATGGTTAAAGCTGAAAAGTCCCACAGAATGGGCCCCAACGTTTGTAACCATTTAATGCCTAAAACCATATCAAATCCCGCTAGGGGAATAACAAAAAATTCCGCATTAAATGAAGTAAATCCAATGGAAAAAGTTACCACCTTACTAATCCCATAGCTAGGGACCTTCTCGCCATTGGCCACTAAGACGGTGGTTGTAGGATGAGTGTGTATCTGGAGCTGGAGATGCTGTGTGGTTGTCAAACTCAAAAAATTGTGTGTACTCCCCGAATCGACTAGTCCCACCAGTTCGCGGTCGATGACATGAGCTCGGACTTGCATTGTAGTAGACGATTTCTGCCCAATAATAGCATGCAAGGATATCTCTGGTGGTTCCTCCTCGATAATATCCTCTGGTTCCTCTGACTCCTCCACCTCGAGCCAAAATAATCGTTTACATTGGTGTCCAACCCGATACTGCTCATCGCAGTTATAACAGAGATTTTTTGACCGCCTTTCTGCCATCTCCGCACTTGTCAATTTTTTTATAAAGCTAGGTAGGGAATTACCAGGGCGGGGATCGGCTACCCGAGTCGTAGTCAGAGTGTGTCTGGATGGTGCTGCTATAGATGCTCCCTGAGATGAGTTATAGCGGCGCCCTTGCCACATGGAGGAAGTGTTCCTCTCACTCGACCAACCTGGCTTACGTTGCTGCAGCTGTTGTCGTTGTTCCATTGCTCGGGCCATATTCATGGCATGAGCTAGATCCGTGGGCATAAGGAGTTCTATCTTTAGCCGTAAATACTCATTGAGACCTGCTGTGAATAAGGAGACCTGCTGGTCAACCAATACCCTCTCCCAGCACGAGCCAACTTTTCTTGGAATAGTTTTTGATATTGTTCCACCGAACCCGTTTGTGTCAATAGGACTAACTCTCCCAGGGGGTTGCTGTTGGCGGGAGGCCCAAATCTAACTGTGCATTGATTTTTAAATTCTCCCCAAGTCATTCCCGGTCTCTCTTTCCCTACTTGAGTCACCCATAACATGGCTTCATCTGTCATATGGAAAGAGGCTAGTTGCACCTTATCCCATTCAGTAGTCCCTTGGTTCAAATTTTTTTTTTTCACATCTATGCAACCAAATTATGGGATCCATAGAACCATTGAAAGAGGGAAACTCTAACTTGGTGTACCTTGGGATTGTGCCTCCATGCTGAGGTGCTTGGACAACAGTGTGCCCAGGCCACTGCTCCCCTCTTCTATGATATGGTTGAGCAACCTCTCTCACCTCTGGACTCTGATGTCTCTCTGTCCTCAACTCCTGTAGCATGCTAATGATTGGACTCATCTCTTCTTCCAAACCACAAACCTTTCCCATCACTGGTTGTGCTGTTTCAAGGCTATCTTCTTTCTTTTGTATCCTGATTTGGATTTCTTCATTGCTGATATTATCCCCCATATTACCCTGCTCTGATACCAAGTTGTTACGGTCCCGAGTCATGGATCGTGTAACACGGTGTGGGATTTGTGAATCCAGCACTGGTACTGAGTTGCTGGACTCAGTATGAGTGTAAACAAAAACCTTCCTTGCTGGTTTTCTCTCACGTGGACAAAACTTGATGGATACAATGTCTTGATTGCTAAATATATGAAATTAAGCCATCAATGTTGACCAAAATAAAGTAAGGAGAATACCTTTTTCTTCTCACGGAAATCAAGGTTTCAAACCTGATTTGGTTGTAGCAAGTCAACCTGATTTGGTTGTGGCAAGCCTTGGCCCACGTGCATGAATGATTACCTCTCTTTCCTTGCTGGCTCCAAGCTTAGGAACAACAATTAATCTCCTTACGTGAATGACCAGAAAATTTCCCCAATTGCTGAGGGTTAGACCCCTTGATGGTGGCTGACATTGATAAAGAGGGAGAACCCTCTCTTTGGGCTTGGAAAAGGGGCAGGAAACTCCTCTTCTTAGTATGGATGATGAAGGATGAATTTGGGTGAATATGGATGGCAATGGGGATGAAGGATAGGTTGGATTTTTGGAGTAAACCCTAAACTCGAGATCAAGAGGTGATCTCAACCTGTTTAGACTAGGTTTTTCTAAAATCTCAAAGCTTACCTATTTCATTCATACCTTTCCTTTAAATAGGTCACGTCAAGGAGTTTTAGGGATAGGGTTACAATAATTCCCCATAATGCCCTTACATATAAAGTAATTAGAAATAACTCCTACTTAAAACAATATAAGAAATAACTCCTACTTAAAACAATATAAGAAATAAATCCTACTCAAAGAAATATAAGAATTAAATCCTATTGAGTGAGTTGTTGTTGTCTTCTTCGTTGTGTGACTCGGTGTGCTATTGAGTCCACAACAAAGACTCTCCAAGGATATTCATAATAAACACATTTAACTTTATAATCATTAGCACTAGACTTCAATGTCTTGTATTCCACATACTTTTCAATTGAAGATTTTTGAAGAAGAAACAACAATTGAGATTATCCTCAAATACTTGACCCACACTAATATAATCTAAACTTGGATCCAAATTTTCTCTTATTCCAAAAATATTATTCGCACCCCTAGCATTACCCTCCCTAACATCTACATACATATCTGGGAACCCAAATGCATTTGTTACTTCAAATCCATAATTAGAATCCTTGACGGCCAATATCTCATCTCCCTCTTGGTCAATGACAATGTTATGCTTCTATTAGCATCACTATTATTATTCTTTAAGGAAATATCATCATCACTTGAGGAACAAACCATTTGTGATTCTAAGCTATATTTGTGGATATATCAATATTAGAAGTACCAAAGGTCAATTCTATTGAAAATCTCTCATTTTTCTTATTTTTTCTCCTCTTACCTGTCCATGTATTGACGTGAATTGAGTTTTCTTTTCTACTAGAGTCCTAGTTCTTAGGAAATATTTTCTTCTAATTAGAGTTTTGGTAAGACTTAATCACTCCATATGTGCCTGATCAAGGTATGTGATATCATTCTTAGATAGTGTTTTAATTTTTTGCATTTTTGTTACTTAGTTGTGTACTTTCCGCATTGTCATCTCCAAAAATTATGCTCACCCTTAGAAAATTCCATGAAGTTATACTTGGTTAAACTGGTTTGTTAAGTTATTTTCAATCTACATTTACAGTCTTCCCAATTTTTTCTCAAAAAAGAAAAGAAAAAAAAGAAGGTTCTATCTAGATTCATTTGGAAGTATGATTGTCGCATAGTTATCTTCTTCCTGGTAAAGTACTTCAATTTATCATAGTTTTCCTCACTTCAGAGCAATGCTTAGGCCCACTACCTAAAAAGAATAAGAGTCAACCCAACATCTAGCTTGAGTCAAGTCTTTTATTCTTCACCTAAGAGGTGATTTGTGTTTGAGTCACCCTTAAAAGGTGGACAGTCTCTTTGTTGTGCCCTAAAGTTGGGCAATTTATTTTTTGCATTTGAAATTCTGCGGAATGTGTTTCAAACTATGATTGGTGTATGGAGATTTATCATATGGCTATGAGGAATTTTTTTCTCCCATATTATGTTTTATCCAAGCTAGTCTCTATGTCTTTTTTATCTCCAACTTAAAAGGGAGAAGTAGAAGAAGAAGTAGAAGAAATAAGTATTTTATTTCACATATTGTGGTAATTTTTATGTGACTAAAATATTCTTATAAATTTAAAAGTTAGAATCCCATGAGAAGGACTCTAGATTAACGTGGAAGAAGAAGCAGAGAAGAGAGAGAGGGGAGAGGAAGGAAAAGGATGTGAGAGAGGAGAGTTTGGATTAAGGGAAGGAGAGAATAGGTCAAGGGAGAAGAGAGGGTGGCTGGACGATTTTTGAAAGAGAGGAGAAGACTTGAATGTCTTACCTCTAAGCCAAAGCTCTTATTTATCGTGTTACTGTTACGGTCCTGGATCTGGCACAATGATTCGTTGGAAGGATCTTGGATCTGCCACGAATTACCGTATGGATAGTAGTGATTGTAGGGAGACATGGAGAACGAAAACGAAAGATCAAGCCAAAGGGAAGCTTGAACACCCTAGAGCTCGTTGAGGAGAACTCTAAGCCTCTTTATGCTAGATTTAACCTTATTCTTAAGACTTCAACGCTTTCGTTTCTCATTATTCATACCCCTTAAATAGGGTTTACCCTGTTAGGGTTTAAGATAAAATATTACAAAATACCCCTATAAATAAAATATTCCAAAAATACCCCTGAGGCCTAAAACTGAAATAAATAAAGTAAATTAAAAAAATACTAAAATAATAATGTTATTGCGTGTATAACATAACTGAGGCTGGATTTGTTGTAGCCCAATCAGGCTTGCCATGGAGTTTACAACATGAATCCACAAGGTAGTTCTGACCACCACAATAAGTGCACCATCGAGGCTTAGTGTAGGATTGAGTTGGACCCATTCGACCAACCCTATTACGACCTCTTCTTGTATTTCTGCCACGTCCTCAGGATTGGGATGATGTACCCCGATTACCAAAGAACATAGGTGATGGAGCTTCAATCGGAGAAGGAGGAGATGAATTAGGAATCAGTAACAATGTAGCATTGATGTCATCAAATGAGGGAAGAGCAGAGGAACTAAGAAGTTGAGTCTTAGCCACATTTAGATAAGGCTTAATAGTGGGAAGGCAAATAGCTGCTGCCAGGGCCTCACATTTTTTTCTTGAACAACAATGTAGCATTGATGTCATCAAATGAGGGAAGAGCAGAGGAACATAGAAGCTGAGTCTTAGCCACATTTAGATAAGGCTTAATATTGGTAAGACAAATAGCTACTGCCAGGGCCTCTCATTTTTTTCTTGAACAATAATGTCGATAGAGTATGGCTGAGTAATTTTCCATTCTTGGAGAAGGCCACAAAATTGGGCCAAAAACTCATGAATTTTATCTCCTTGTTTGGTAGCCAACATACTTTGGAAAACATCATATACTCTTTGCAAGGAAGCGGTACTTGAATAGAGCTTAGCACATGTGTCCCAAATATCCTTGGATGTTTCCAAATGGACCACATTGTTAGCTACATGCACTTCCATGCTGTTAATAAGCCAATTGATAACCATGTTATCATTTTTAACCCACTTGTGGTAAGCTTCATCTTCGTCATCAATTGGAGGAGGAATTTTGATAACATGACTAAGAAGGTCACGAGTAATGAGAACCCTCCGTACCGACTGTGACCAGTTGAGGTAATTGGAAAGGCCTCTTAGTGGAATTATAGTAATTCGGAGTGTGTCACTCTTATTACTCATATGTCCACTCTCCATGTTGACACAAATCAACTATTGAGGTCAATTGTCAAAGGGTTTCTTCAAATAACAATTACACAACGTAATTTGAAGCACCCGTATACCAAATTAGCCACCAACGAAAAAATAAGTAGAGAATATTTTCACGAGAATAAGCACCAAATCATGAAAAAAATTTATGCTTTTGTCAAGTGATAGCAAAAACCTACCACTATTCAACTTCTCTTATATTCATCTAACAAATTGAGAGAAGAGAATAGATCCAACTCTCATCCTTAATCCACACTCAACCACAAAACCGAGAGCAGATTTAGACAAAGCCATTTTTGGCAAACCAAGAGCAATTTCTTGGCAAAATAATTTCCAACACATGGGATGACTTCAACAAAAAATTTCAATTGCTAAAGTTCAAAAGTAGAAAGAAACAATAGGAATAAGTAAATGCTAGAATTCTAACCAAATGATGGTTATCCAACAAAATAACCCAATCCCATGAGTAACTTTAGATTATAGAATTGACAGCAACATATGCTGGAATCCCATATCAACGATGTTTGATCCAAGTTACATAAAGGTAACTAAATCCAAATCATAAAAACCAAAAAAAAAAATAATTTTTGATCAATCATGTGCTTTTGCTACAATATGATCAAGACTATAACATCCTTTTAGTCATAAAAGATAGATCTTCACAATGTTTATGAAGAGTATCCTGACTTGATGTGACTCAAGAATTCAATAATAGAAAAAAATAGAAATCGTAAAGAAGGAATATGAAAAAAAAAAAAAAGTTTATGGTAAAACTCCTTCTGTAAACAACTCGTTGAATGGATGACATAACTACTTGAATAAGGATCCTAAACTCCAAGATCTGATACCATGTAGAAGTTAAGATCCTATGAAAAGGACTCTAGGTTAACGTAGAAGAAGAATGAGAGAAGAGAGAGGAGAGAGGAAGGAGAAGGACGTGAGAGAGGAGAGTTTGGATTAAGGGAAGGAGAAAATGCGTCAAGGGAGAAGAGAGGGCGGTTGGACGATTTCTGAAAGAGAAGAGAAGGCTTGAATGCATTACCTCTTAGCTAAAACTCTTATTTATAGTGTTACAATGCCCTCAGGGCTACAACTCAATAGATTAAAAGACATAATCAGACAACATATTTACACTTCTATGTCATCCTTATGGAACTTATCATAAATTACCACTTTGCCACTCCTTTGACATGTGGGCTTCTAGCTTTGAGCTTGTGGGCTTGAGTCCATCTTCCAATAATAAATAAAGGTTCATTGTATTCAAATTACAACAAGTTAGTCAAGTATTTCCGTTTCCCAAAAAATAAACACATAGGATATGTAAAAAATAACAATGAATATCGGTTCTTAGTAGTACAATTGGACTTACTTGAAATTTCCATATATATTATTTAATAATTTGATGATGTTGAGTTTTTTTTTTGAAAATGTGTTTCCTATGAAAGAAAAAGAAAAAAATTGTAGGAGAAAATTTTAGATGCTATAATGAGGAAACCAAAATAGTGCAACAAATTGAACTTAATGTTAAGCACCTAGCCAATACTACCCAAAAGACTGGCCTGTTAGGAGCGGAAGGTATAGGTACTTAACCCAGAACCATAACATCACACCCACCTTCACGAGCCGACGTCCACGATGGCCCAACTATCAAGTCGTGGGCCCACCACGACACCTTAACACATAGCGACGAGGTCCACTATTACATGGTCGCTTGCGTCTAGGTCGACGCGATTGCCCACGCCGGGAGTTGAACTCATGACGTAGCGCTTGCTCTAATACCAAATGTTAAACACCTAGCCAATACTACCCAAAAAATCGACCTGTTAAGAGCGGAAGGCATAAGTACTTAACCCAGGATCATAACACTTAAGTAGAATAAGAGATCCAGGATAGAAAGAAACCTAGGAGATGATTTTTAAAAATTCCTCATAGAAGATGATCCTTTGATTTATACTAAAGTGATGAAATCTAGTAATGCATCCTTGTAGGAGGAACCAATTAAAAGTAAAATGGATTCAATTCTTTCACTCCATACGTGGATATTGACAAACTTGCGGTAGGGTCTAGACCAATTGGATGCAAATGGATTTTCAAAAGGAAACATAATCTTGATGGGTAAATAGAAAAGTACAAAGCTAGATTAGTTGTTAAAGGTTTTAGTCAAAGAGAAGGAATAGACTTTTTGACACTTATTCTCTATTCACTAGGATAACTACAGTTCGAGTGCCTATTGCATAGGCTACATCATATCTTCATTCGTCATGAGTCCAACATCGTTTTCTTCTTCGTCTGAGTGGTTATATGTTATGTACGCAATAACATTGCTAAGTTATTTAGAGTCTAATTAATTGTTTTTCTTTACTTTACTATATTTTATTTCTGTTAAAGAATTAATAGGCCATAGGGGTATTTTTGTAATATTTTATCTTGAACCTTGTAAGGGTGAACCCTATTTAAGGGGTAAGAGTAATGAGAAAAATGCAAGTATTGATTTAAAGTAAATAAGGGTTTTGAGTTCTCCTTAACGAGCTCTAGGGTGTGCGTTCTCCTTAATGAACCTAGGGTTTTCAAGCTTGCCTTCGGCTTGATTTTCGTCTCTCTTCTTCTTCCCTACGAATCGCTATGTTAGATCCGGGACCGTAACATTTGGTATCAGAGCCACTACTTAAGTTGTGAGTTCGAATCCTGGAGGGGGCAATCTAGCGGTGTCGCTAGAGTGGGCCGTCGTGGACATCGACTCGTAACGGAGGAGTTTGTTGAGCGTCGACTCGTAAGAGCTTGAGTGCAAGCTCTTTCTCCAAGGGGTGTGTGATGTTATGATCCTGGGTTAAGTGTTTGGCTTTCCTCTACCTACCAGGCCGATCTATTGGGAGAAATACGCACAAGGTTTTAGCATTGGAAGAAGTATTGCATGATGGAATGCGTGAACCTTCCATTAAAATTTCTGCAGTTGAGAGACATCTTGCTAAGGCCGTAGAGAGGAAGGTCGTGCGACCTCAAATCTCTGAGCAAGAAAAATTCACATAACACAAAGACATCACTCAAGCATACGCTGTCTCGGACGGGAAGAGAGGCCACGAGCCAGAAAAATTCTAGGGAATTCCAGAGGCCCAGTCGAGAGCCTGGAAATCCGAAATTGGGGACCCAAAAAATCTGAAATCAGAGGGGTATTTAGCACAACCCTCGTCAGTAATGGCTGATTTGGGTTCGGCATCAACAATCCCCTTCTCACACCAAGAAAAACATCTCCCCGAACAAGAGAGGGAAAAATTCCGAGCTACCTTTGTCTCGAAAATATTTTGACCTAACCTCTCCTAGCTTCTCCGAGTGGAGAAGCTCCATATGGCTGTTATTCACCGTCAGGACTAGGTCAGTCTCTCACTTTCGCTATCACTCTCAGTCTCACTCTCCACCTCAGAATGGAAATCGACTTGGGCACAATCTCTCTTATTCCGGTAGACTGTAGCGACTTGGGCACAACCTCTCTTATTTCGGTAGACTGCAGTGACTTGGGCACAACCTCTCTTATTCCAGCAGCTTGCAAAGAGGATAAAAAATTGAAGATTGTCGTTGTATTATCAGGAGGACAAGCTCCTGACACTAATGATTATTTGCAGGATCATGCCAAGGGTAGCAACTCTTATGGATTTAAGGGAGGTACTGCCGAAGTGATGAAGTGCAAATCTGAATTGACCTACACTTATAGGGTGGGTTTGGAAGAGACGAGATTGACACTCTAGCTCTGTTTATCACATCCATAGAGAAGGTGTTTGAGAGAATGTTGGATAGGAGTATTCTCTCTGGGAACTCTAAGTTCTCTATTTTTATGATGAAATGGTATGCAAAATTACACAAGTTCAAATCCACAGACCTGTTTCTACCAGGAGCATTCACTGTAGGTCTTGGTTTTGAATCTGAAGCTTTTGTGTCCAATGCATTGGTTCATGGGTTCTTCAAAAAAATGATGTCTACAGGTGTTACGCTAGAGGGTATTGCTATTATTTCAGTACTCCCACCTTGTGCCTTGTGGAAGGCGTACGTACAAGTTAATTATTTCAAAGAGATTGTTGAAAGGGATATGACTCTCAAAAATATTTTAGGAGAACACATGAAGACTGAGATGATGAAGAATTCTAAAATTGCTGATGTTGTTGCAGTGAAGAAAGATGCACAACAGTAGAAGATGAAAACTGACAGTAAGAATTTTGAAGAAACTGAGTAGAATGAAACAGGTGTTGTTAATTCTGGAAATCTGGATGTATATGCAAAGTAAGGGATGACTACAGTCAATTTTTTGTTGTTGTTGTTGTTGTTGTTGCAGTGCAGATATATGTTGGCATGCTCAGAGGGATACATGACGATTGAGTGGATGACGACTTTTAAATTTGTTGTTGTTGTGGTAGTGTAGAAAGGGGCACAACACCAGAAAATAAAAACTGATAGAAAGGATGTGGATGAGCAGAACTTATCAAGTTAAGGGGCTTTATCATTGTCTTCAACAAAGGGTGCTACTGGTCATCGCCTTGGGACAACTGTCCTTTTGACTGTTATCTACAAAACAATACTACAAATTGAGATGGGAGGTGCAGAGGAAATTTTGCACACTATTTAAATGGGAAGGCTTCAACTTGCCGAGGCAATGAATGCCAACTTCCTTGCTGCTGCTACAACAATTCACCAAGAGAGCACTAACTGCTCTTCATGAGTCCTCTTAGCAGAATCATAGCAACGTTGCTGCTACCAACATAGGCCTAAACCATATTGGTATGCGGCTGGAGAAAAGACTTCAACAACAGAAGTATGTTGCTTTTTTTGAGAACATCATTAGGTATGGAAGCTTTGTGCAAGATTTTATTAAGTTAAGCCTCATGAATGTGAATGAGCGTCATTGCCCAATATAATGCATATCTACAATCAAATGCCAATATTACATGTCCCTGCTGATCTAGCAACATCTACCATCCTCTTAAATGCCTATTGTATGGCTGGGAGTGTAGTGAGGGCAGAAGACAATTATGAGGAAGTAGGATTAGTTGGGGCTTGCAGATTACATGTCATCCCCTATACCACAATTATAACGGTTTCTGCCAAGGCCACAATGTGGAAATTAGCATGGGAAATTGTTGTGGACTCGATAGCGGAACAAGTAGCCCAGAGGCGACGAGAGCGAGTTGAGTCGGTGACTCAGTAGAGAAGTGACTTGCATTAGTAATTTATATTCTTTTATGTTAAAGTAGGAAGGCCTTAGGGCAGTTTTGTAATAATTCATAACTCTTGAGCTCGAGCCCTTGTTTATGAGGTTGTCGAGAAGGAATGAGAAGGCAAGAAAGAATTTCACAGGATTTGTGTTCTTCCAAAGGAACAAGGTTCGGCATTCCCCTGGAACCCAAGGTGAAGACTCCCTTCGACGAGTCTTAATCCTCCTCTTCCTTCATCGATTGATCATTTTCCATTCCTCTATTCCGCCATTCCACCAAATACATCACCATAGGTCATCCGGGCAGAACCAGGAAACCTGAATCCAATTTGGAAATAAAAGATTTTGTCTCCAACCGTCGCATTACTCGGTCTATGGTCAGAGACCATAACACGCTGGTATCAGAGCAGGCCAGGATAGGAGAGACGTCCAACAATGCCAAATGGATGGCTAACATCAGAGAAATGATTCGAGCAGAAAGGGTAGCTGGCCAGGAAGAGATGGAAGGGCGTCTGGCTGAGTGGATGGACAACAGAATTTCACAAAACTTTCATCAGGTAACCAAACAAATTCAAAGCTTGTTTGTTCGATTGGATGAATGCATGGGGGTACGGAACCCCACTCCTCGTGAAGGAGGGAGAAGCCCTGTGACCACACAGGGGGATCCATTTTCTAGGCGAACAAAGCCCACAACAAATAGCGTGAGTACTGGTCCAAGTAGTGGGACCATTCCACGTTACACAAAATTGGACTTTCCAATTCTTAAGGGAGGCATGGACCCATTGATTTGGCTCTACAGGTGTGAAATTGTTTTTTCCCATCAGAAAACGGCTAAAATCGACAAGGTAGGGTTGGCCGCCTTCCATATGCTCGATGAAGCGCAACTATGGGGAAACCAGTTGGAAATGGAGAATCCGAACCTAGAATGGGAGGAATTTAAAAAACTATGTACAATTCGATTTGGAGCTCCTGCTCAAAGCAATCCGTTAGGAGACTTAGTCTTCTTGCGCCAAACCGGCACAATGGAGCAATATCAGAAAGATTTTCAAGAGAAATTGGCTAGAGCTAGCTAAATGGTACGGGTAGGCCAACATGTGGGGTTCTTCACTGCAGGCTTAACTAAGTCACTCCGGTTAGAGGTGGAGTTTCTTGCTCCCTCTACTTTAGCCCGAGCCATGAACTTGGCAAGAACACTCGAGGCCAAACAAAAAATTCAAAACCGAAGGCCGACTTGGCAGAATACCAGGTCCCCTACGTGCAACACCTCCACATGGCGTTCAAGTACCTGTAAGTGCCTTCCTCAGCGCCCAAGCCTAGTCCCTCATAACCAACATTCATCAGAAAATTAAACAAGGCAGAGATGGAGGACCGATGATCCAGAGGTTTATGCTATAATTGTGATGAAAAGTATACCTTTGGACACCAATGCCAGAAGCTCTTTTGGTTAGAAGTTGAGGATGAAGAGGAGGTAGCCCCTTCCAGCGTTGAGCCAGTGGAGGAAGAAAAAGAACGTCAAATTTCTCTCCACGCTATTACTGGACTCCAATCCACCAAGACAATACAACTGTGTGCCCTTGTCAACAAGCAACTTCTCCTTAGTCTGGTTGACTCTGGGAGTACCCATAATTTTATTAGCTTCAATACGGCCCAGCAGTTGCAACTGCCAATTCAGACTCTTCCAGTGGCTTCAGTCTCAGTAGCTAATGGTGAAAAATTTCCAAGTTATGGGGTTAGTGAGGCGGTGTCATTTTCCATTGACAGTCATCAGTTTGAGGCAAAATTTCTGATTATTCCAATAGCGGGATTTGATATGGTGCTCAGTATTAAATGGCTGCAAGCTTTGGGTAGCATTTTGTGGGATTTCATCGCCTTGGCGACATCCGAATCGGTCGACAAGCCTTGAGAAACGTGACTGCTTGTGTCGGCACCCTTAGTGGATCAACAAGTTTGCCGGAATCAGCACTTTTTGGGGCATATATTGTCGATTTGGAGGGCGCCACACCTTGGGAATTCGGAAGGTCGAAAAGCATTTCTGAAACAGGGAGGTCGTATGGCGACCAATGAGGAAGGGGTGGACGACAAATCCCCTGCCGTTTGTGTCAACGAGGATTTTGGGGGGTATCCTTCCGATTTCGTACCTTTTGAGTCCCCAATTTCGGATTTTGTCGTAATGGCACTTCACGGGCGAGCAACACTCCGAGCAATCGAGGCTCCAGAATGAAGATGGATTTGAGGATTGGAGTGCCGAGGAATATCGCGGGGCCTGTGAAGTTGGAGAAGCTGGAGAATATTCTCCTTAAACTCGTGGATCGCCGTCCCAATCTTTGTTCAAAACTCTATTCGAAGCTTTGTCTGAAGTCTTCAATGATTGTATGCCCTTCAGCTGGAGAAGAAGAGTTGCCCAAGGGTCGTGTGGAGTATTCCTTCACAGAGTTCAGTCATCATTTAGAGAAGATGAATAGTCGCTGGAGGTCAGCTTTGATACCACGTTGATATGCACCGATTGATCCACCCGACGCTCCTCTCTTGGTTCCTGATTGAAATACGTTGGATGAGATGGGAAGAAGTTCTTCGGCTTGTAGGCAGGTTACAATTGTACCCGTAGGGAGACATGGTGAAGAGGGTGAAGAAGGTGAAGATAACTGAGCTTGTGAAGGAAAGCTCACCCTGGACCTCGTAAGGGAGAATCCGACCTTGGACCTTGGACCTCAGAGAGGAAGAATCCGACCTTGCCTATTTTTAATTGATCAAATAATTTTTTTTCCATTACATTCCAATGACGTCCCTTAAATTGGCCTAACGACCACAAATTTTTGATAATTAAAATTGTGCGGCTTCTATGGTATTTAACATGATATTAAACTAAATGACTACTTAACTGACTCTGTCAAGGTAATTGACTCAGCCACGGTGTCCCAGCCTGACTCGGCTCACTATTTAGTCCATAACGTCTTCACCCCTCCTGGAAAAATAGCTCATCCACAAGCTCGAAGCGGAAGAAGACCCAAGTGTCGAGACACAATTGCCATCAACAAGTTGCTGGCAGTGAGTCGCAGCAAGGCGTATGCTTTGCCTGTCACATCCACTGCAGCAGGATGAACAGCAGGTGTGCCAATTGTAGTAGCCGAAGGACCACGTGACCATTGTTTGACAATCACCATAGCCGTAGGTGGAGCTGCACCACAACGGCACCCGTGTACTGGATGCGGCCGATTGTGGATAGTAGCAATATATCCAGACAACCCAGCAGTGAAAGGGTGATAATAAATGTGCCCAAGAACACAAGCATAGGCACAAATAAATGTTGAACGGTGGAGAATGCTTGGGCAGGTAACTATTGAACGACCAAAGGGGCTGAGAAGTCGTCCAGGAAGAGGAAGCGGCATTGGGCGAAGAAAACGAACAGCCACTTCAAACTCTGTTCGGAAGACGAATGGCCACGACGACTCTGTCCGGAATACGAACAGCCACGACGAGCACTGCACGGAAGAGGAACGGTCACGACGACTGTGCGAGGAATACAAACAGCTACGAATAGCTCCGCTCGGAAGATGAAGGTCTAGGCGACTCTGCTCGGAAGACGAATAGCCCCGACTAGTTCTGCTCGGAAAACGAACGGCAATCTGCTAGAACCAGTGGAACGAGGAGTACTGAGGCTGGAGGATCGAGATTTCCATGAGATAGACGCCGCTTCTCTCTTGGCGACATCCGAATCGGTGGACAAGCCATGAGAAACGTCACTGCTTGTGTCGGCACCCTTAGCGGATCCACAAGTTTTCCGGAATCAGCACTTTCCACAGCATATATTGTCGGTTTGGTGGGCCATGCCTTCGGAATTGGGAAGGTCGAAAAGTTTTTCCGAACAGGGAGGTCTCGGATTTCCGGTGTCTTCCGGTCTGGAGGTCGTATGGCGGCAAGTGAGGAAGTGGTGGTCGACAAATCCCCTGCCGTTTGTGTCGACGAGGATTTTGGGGGGTATCCTTACGATTTCGTACCTTTTCAGTCCCCAATTTCGGATTTTGTCGTCGCGGCATTACATGGGCATGCAGAACTCCAAGCAATCGAGGCTCCAGACTGAAGACGGATTTGAGGATTGGGGCGCCGAGGAATATTGCGGGGCCTGCGAAGTTGGAAAAGCTGGAGAATATTCTCCTTAAACTCGTGGATCGCCGTCCCAATCTCTGTTAGAAACTCTGTTCGAAGCTCTGTCCGATGGTCTTCAATGATCGTATGCCCTTCAGCTAGAGGAGAAGAGTCGTCCAAGGGTCGTGCGGCCTATTCCTTCACCAGAGTTCAGCCATCATTTAGAGAAGATGAATCATGTAGGTTACAGTTGTACCCGTAGGGAGACATGGTGAAGAGGGTGAAGAAGGTGAAGATAATTGAGGTTGTGAAGGAAAGCTGACCCTGGACCTCGTAAGGGAGAATCCGACCTTGGACCTCAGAGAGGGAGAATTAGACCTTGCCTATTTTTAATTGATCAAATATATTTTTTTCTATTACATTCCAATGACGTCCCTTAAATAGAGCTAATAAACACAAAGTTTAGATAATTAAAATTGTGCCCTTTTTATGGTATTTAACATGAAAATAAAATAAATGACTACTTAACTGATTCTGTCAAGTTAATTGACTCAGCCATGGTGTCCTAACTTGACTCAGCTCACTATTTAGTCCATAACGTCTTCACCCTTTACGGAGAAATAGCTCGTCCACGAGTTCGACGCGGAAGAAGACCCGAGTGTCGGGACTCAACTGCCATCAACAAGTTGGTGGCAGTGGATCGCAGCAAGGCGTATGCTTTGCCTGTCACTTCCACCGTTGCAGGATGACCAACACGTGTGCCAATTGAAGTAGTTGAAGGACCACGTGACCATTGCTTGACAGTCACCATAGCCGTAAGTGGAGCTGCACCACAACGCTATCCGTGTACTGATGCGGCCGATTGGGGATAGTTGCAATATATCCAGACAACCCATCAGCGGGGTGATAATAAATGTGCCCAGAACACAAGCATACGCACAAATAAATGTTGAGGACAAGGAACCACGAGCCGGATAGCACAAGAAGCGACATATGGTCTGGAAAATCTGTCCCGTATCTAACGGTGGAGAATACTTGGGCAGGTGAACTGTTGAACGACCAAAGGGGCTGAGAAGTCGTCTAAGAAGAGGAAGCAGCACAGGGCGAAGAAAATGAAAAGCCACTTCAAACTCTGTTCGGAAGACGAACAGCCACGACGACTCTGTGCAGAATACGTAAAGCCACGGCGAGCACTGCTCGGAAGAGGAACGGTCACAACGACTGTGCGAGGAATACAAACAACCATGAATAGCTCCGCTCGGAAGATGAAGGCCCAGGCGACTCTGCTCGGAAGATGAACAACCCCGGCTAGTTCTGCTCGGAAAACGAACGGCAATCTGCTGGAACCAGTGGAACGAGGAGTATTGAGGCTGGACGATCGAGATTTTCGTGAGATAGACGCCGCTTCTCTCTTGGCGACATCCGAATCGGTCGATAAGCCATGAGAAATGTCATTGCTTGTGTCGGCACCCTCAGCGGATCCACAAGTTTTCTAGAATCAGCACTTTCCGCGGCATATATTGTCGGTTTGGAGGGCGCCACGCCTTCGGAATTTCGAAGGTCGAAAAGTTTTTTCGAACAGGGAGGTCTCGAATTTCCGGCGTCTTTTGGTCGGGAGGTCGTATGGCGGCAAGTGTGGAAGGGGTGGACGGAAAATCCCTTGTCGTTTGTGTCGACGATGATTTTGGGGGGTATCCTTCCGATTTCGTACCTTTTCAGTCCCCGATTTTGGATTTTACCGTCGCGGTACTACACGGGCGTGCAACACTCCGAGCAATCGAGGCTCTAGACTGAAGACAGATTTGAGGATTGGGGCGCCAAGGGATATCGCGGGGCCCGTGAAGTTGGAGAAGCTGGAGCATATTCTCCATAAATTCGTGGATCGCCGTCCCAATCTCTGTTCGAAACTATGTTCGAAGCTCTGTCCGAAGGTCTTCAATGATTGTACACCCTTCGGCTGGAGAAGAAGAGTCGTCCAAGGGTAGTGCGCCCTATTCCTTCACCAGAGTTCAGCCATCATTTACAGAAGATGAATCGTTGCCGGTGGTCAGCTCTGATACCACGTTGATATGCCCCAATTAATCCACCCGACGCTCCTCTCTCGGTTTCTGATTGAAATACATTGGATGAGATGGGAAGAAGTTATTCCGCTTGTAGGCAGGATACCAGTTGTACCCGTTGGGAGATATGACGAAGAGGGTGAAGAAGGTAAAGAAAGCTGAGCTTGTGAAAGAAAGCGCACCCTGGACATTGGGAGAATCCGACCCTGGCCCTCTAAGAGGGAGAATCTAACATTGCCTATTTTTAATTGATTAAATAGTTTTTTTTCTATTACATCCTTAAATAGGGCTAATGACCACAAAGTTTAGATAATTAAAATTTTGCCCCTCCTATAGCATTTAACATAAAAATAAACTAAATAACGATTTAACTAACTTCGTCAAGGTCATTGACTCAGCCACGGTGTCCCAGCCTAACTAGGCTCACTATTTAATCCATAACATCTTCACCCCTCTTGGAGAAATAGCTCGTCAGCGAGTTCGAAGTGGCAGAAGACCCGAATGTGGCAATGGATAGCAGCAAGGTGTATGCTTTGCCTGTCACATCCATCGCAACAGGATGAACAGCAGGTGTGCCAATTGAAGTAGCCGGAGGACCACGTGACCATTGCTTGACAATCACCATAGCCGTAGAGCTGCACCATAACGCCACCTGTGTACTGGATGCGGCCGCTTGGGGACAGTAGCAACATATCCAGACAACCCAGCAGCGAAATGGTGATAATAAACGTGCCCAAGAACACAAGCATAGGCACAAATAAATGTTGAGGACATGGAACCACGAGTCGGATAGAAGCGACATATGGCCTGGAAAATCTGTCCCGTATCTAACGGTGGAGAATACTCGGGCAGGTGAACTGTTGAACGACAAAAGGGGCTGAGAAGTCGTCCAGGAAGAGGAAGCGACACTAGGTGAAGAAAACGAATAGCCACTTCAAACTCTGTTCGGAAGACGAACGGCCACGACGACTCTGTGCGGAATACGAACAACCACCACGAGCACTGCTCGGAAGAGGAATGGTCACGACGACTGTGCACGGAATACAAACAGCCACGAGTAGCTCTGCTCGGAAGATGAAGGCCAAGGCGACTCTGCTTGGAAGACGAACAACCCCGACTAGCTCTGCTCGGAAAACGAACGGCAATCTGCTGGAACCGGTGGAGCAAGGAGTACTGAGGCTGGACGATTGAGATTTTCGTGAGATAGACGCCGCCTCTCTCTTGGCGACATCAGAATCGGTCGACAAGCCATGAGACTGCTTGTGTCGGCACCCTTAGTGAATCCACATGTATTCCGGAATCAGCACTTTCCGCGGCATACATTGTCGGTTTGGAGGGCGCCATGCCTTTGGAATTCGGAAGGTCGGGAAGTTTTTTCAAATAGGGAGGTCTCGGATTTCCGGTGTCTTCCAGTCGGGAGGTCGTATGGCGGCCAGTGAGGAAGGGGTGGACGGAAAATCCCCTGCCGTTTGTGTCGACGACGATTTTGGGGAGTATCCTTCCAATTTCGTACCTTTTGAGTCCCCAATTTCGGATTTTTCCGTCGTGGCACTACACAGGCATGTGGCACTCCGAGCAATCGAGGCTCCAGACTGAAGACGGATTTGAGGATTGGGGCGCTGAGGAATATCGCAGGGCCCGTGAAGTTGGAGAAGCTGGAGCATATTCTCCTTAAAACTTGTGGATCACCGTCCCAATCTCTGTTTGAAACTCTGTTCGAAGCTCTTCAATGATTGTACACCCTTCAGCTAGAGAAGAAGAGTCATCCAAGGGTCGTGTGGCGTATTCCTTCACTTGAGTTCAGCCATAATTTAGAGAAGATGAATCATCGCCGGTGGTCAGCTCTGATACCACGTTGATATGCCCTGATTAATCCACCCGACGCACCTCTCTCGGTTCCTGATTGAAATACGTTGGATGAGATGGGAAGAAGTTCTTCAGCTTGTAGGCAAGATACCAGTTGTACCCGTTGGGAGACATGGTGAAGAGGGTGAAGAAGGTGAAGATAACTGAACTTGTGAAGGAAAGCTCACCCTGGACCTCATAAGGGAGAATCCGACCTTGGATCTCAGAGAGGGAGAATCCAACCTTGCCTATTTTTAATTGATCAAATCATTTTTTTTTCCATCAGATTCCAATGACGTCACTTAAAGAGGGCTAATGACCACAAAGTTTAGATAATTAAAATTGTGCCCCTTCTATGGCATTTAACATGAAAATAAACTAAATGGCTACTTAACTGACTCTGTCAAGGCAATTGACTCAGCCACGGTGTCCCAACCTGGCTCGTCTCACTATTTAGTCCATAACATCTTCACCCCTCCTGGAGAAATAGCTTGTCCGCGAGCTCGAAGCGAAAGAAGACCCGAGTGTCGGGACACAACAACCATCAACAAGTTGGTGGTAGTGGGTCGCAGCAAGCTTTGCCTGTTACATCCACCGAAGCAGGATGAACAACAAGTGTGCCAATTGAAGTAGCCGGAGGACCACGTGACCAGTGCTTGATAGTCACGATAGCCGTAAGTGGGGCTGCACCACAATGCCACCCGTGTACTGGATGCGGCCGATTGGGGACAGTAGCAATATATCCGACAACCCAGCAGCGAAAGGGTGATAATAAATGTGCCCAAGAACACAAGCATAGGCACAAATAAATGTTGAGGATAAGGAACCATGAGTCGGATAGCCAAAGAAGCGACATATGGCTTGGAAAATCTGTCCCGTATCTAACGGTGGAGAATACTTGGGCAGGTGAACTGTTGAACGATCAAAGGGGCTGAGAAGTCGTCCAAGAAGAGGAAGCGACACTAGGTGAAGAAAACGAACAGCCACTTCAAACTCTGTTCGGAAGACGAACGACCACGACGACTCTGTGCGGAATACGAATAGCCACGACGAGCATTGCTCAGAAGAGGAACGGTCACAAATACTGTGCGTGGAATACAAACAACCACGAATTGCTCCGCTTGGAAGATGAAGGCCATGGTGACTCTGCTAGGAAGACGAATAGCCCCAGCGAGCTCTGCTCGGAAAACGAACGGCAATTTGCTGGAACCAGTGGAACGGGGAGTATTGAGGCTAGACGATCGAGATTTCCATGAGATAGACACCGCCTCTCTCTTGGCGACATCCGAATCGGTCAACAAGCCATGAGAAATGTCACTGCTTGTGTTGGCACCCTTAGTGGATCCACAAGTTTTTCGGAATCAGCACTTTCCGCGACATATATTGTCGGTATGGAGGGCACCACGCCTTCGGAATTTGGAAGGTTGGAAAGTTTTTCCGAAACAGGGAGGTCTCGGATTTCCGGTGTCTTCCGGTCGGGAGGTCGTATGGCGGCCAGTGAGGAAGGGGTTGATGGCAAATCCTTTGCCATTTGTGTCGACGAGGATTTTGGGTGGTATCCTTTCGATTTCGTACCTTTTGAGTCCCCAATTTCGGATTTTGTCGTCGTGGCACTACTCGGGCGTGCAACACTCTGAGCAATCGAGGCTCAAGACTGAAGACAGATTTGAGGATTGGGACGCAGAGGAACATCGCGGGGCTCGTGAAGTTGGAGAAGCTAGAGCATATTCTCCTTAAACTCGTGGATCACCGTCCCAATCTCTATTCGAAACTCTATTCGGAGCTGTGTCTGAAGGTCCTCAATGATTGTATGCCCTTCAGCTAGAGAAGAAGAGTCGTCCAAGGGTCGTGCGGCGTATTCCTTCACTTGAGTTCAGCCATCATTTAGAGAAGATGAATCATCGCCAGTGGTCAGCTCTGATACCACGTTGATATGCCCTGATCGATCCACCCAGTGCTCCTTTCTCGGTTCTTGATTGAAATACGTTGGATGAGATGGGAAGAAGTTCTTCCGGTCGTAGGCAGGATACCAGTTGTACCCGTAGGGAGACATGGCAAAGAGGGTGAAGAAGGTGAAGATAACTGAGCTTGTGAAGGAAAGCTCTCCCTGGACCTCGTAAGGGAGTATCCGACCTTGGACCTCAGAGAGGGAGAATCCGACCTTGCCGATTTTTAATTGATCAAAGCTTTTTTTTTTTCCTTTACATTCCAATGACGTCCCTTAAATAGGGCTAATGACCGCAAAGTTTAGAGAATTAAAATTGTGCCCCTTCTATGGCATTTAACATGAAAATAAACTAAATGACTACTTAACTGACTCTGTCAAGGTAATTGACTCAACCACGGTGTCCCAGCCTGACCCGGCTCACTATTGAGTCCATAAGACCTTCACCCTTGCTGGAGAACGAGCTCGTCTGCTAGCTCGAAGCGGAGGAGGACTCGGGTGTCGGGGCACAACAACCATCAACAAGTTGGTGGCAGTGGGTCACAGCAAGGCGTATGCTTTGCCTATCACATCCACTTCAGCAGGATCAACAACATGTGTGCCAATTGAAGTAGCCGGAGGACCACGTGACCAGTGCTTGACAGTCACCATAGCCGTAAGTGGAGCTGCACCACAACGCCACCCGTGTACTGGATGCGGCCGATTGGGGACAATATCAATATATTCAGACAACCTAGTAGTGAAAGGGTGATAATAAATGTGCCCAAGAACACAAGAATAGGCACAAATAAATGTTGAGGACAAGGAACCACGAGTCGGATAGCCAAAGAAGCGACATATGGCCTGGAAAATCTGTCCCGTATCTAACGATGGAGAATACTTGGAAGGTGAACCGTTGAACGACCAATGGTGTTGAGAAGTCGTCCAAGAAGAGGAAGCGGCACTGGGCGAAGAAAACGAACAGCCACTTTAAACTCTATTCGGAAGACGAACGACCACGACGACTCTGTGTGGAATAAAATAGCCATGGCGAGCTCTGCTCAAAAGAGGAACGATCACGTTGATTGTGCGTGGAATATAAATAGCCACGGCTAGCTCCGTGATATGGCCACATGAAGAAGATCACGAAGGTAGGGCTGGACATGGCTAAGGTCGTTGTGTAGTGGGTTAGTGGTTTAGCAGTTATTAATTAGTGTTTATTCAGTTAATTGTAATGGGTTAATCAGTTCTTTGATCATGGGAGGTTATTTCCTTTTCAGAGTATGGGTAGTTTATTGTATGGGTAGTTTATATATAGCCGGGTGGAAATGTAATGTGGATGCGATTAATTCTGAAATCAATCTTCCTTATTGTATCTTCTCCTTCTCTGTTCATCTATTCTTCTTCATCATAAAATTCTTGTATCAGTGGTATCAGAGCTGTTACGACTCCGGGATTCCATTCCGCGAGTTTCCTTCTTCTGTCTCTACATCTCTCTCTGTCTACGCTCTTCAATTTTTCCTAACTCTCCTTCCATTCTTCTCGTCTTTCCAAACTCGGAATAATCTTCCCCAATTCTCCTTCCGTTTTTTCCATCTTTCCAAACTGCTGTCACCGTTTCATTTCAAACCCCTCTGTTTCAAAAAAAAAAAATTATTTGCTGAAAATCGGAAAGAAATTCCGAAATCAGAGAAAATCTCTGTTCGGGAAGAAATTTCAAAAGCAGAGAAATTTCTGTTCGGGTAGAATTTTTCGAAATCAGAGGAAATCTCTGTTTGGGAAGAAAATTTGCAGCCACCGAATTCCTCAACGCTGTCGTTGCCGCCACCGGGACTCGAGCTCTGCGACTGAAAGAGTCATCGCCTCCTTGCCGCTGCCATTGCCGCTGAGAACCAGACCCGCAGATCTTCCTCAACGCTGCCGGAATCGACTTTCACCTCCTCACCGCTGCCATTGCCGCTGAGACTCAGACCCGCAGATCTTCCTCGCTGCCGGAATCAACGAAATTTTTTGTTTCCGAAAACCAGAGTAGATCTTATTTTCTCTTCCTGTTTCCGTCCTGCGCCCACACATTTTTCCATTTTTCTCCCTCCTGTCGTCAACTTCCCTTAAGCAATTCCATTTTTTTCTTTGAAAGAAAATTTTTTTCTCTTCCTTTTTTCGCCCCCGCGCCCCTCGCATTTTTTTCATTTTTCTCCCTCCTGTCATCAACTTCCCTTAATCCGTTCCATTTTTTATTTTTTTTTATTTTATTATTTTTTTCTCTAAAATATAGCCTTTGTCTTATTTTTTCTCTTATTTACACTTCATTATCTTTCTGTCTCCTTCTCTCGTTCTAAAACGATCATATTTTCTTCCTAACCAATTCTAGTATTATTTATTTATTTATTTCTTTTTATTTTTATTTTTCGTCGTTCGAAAAAAAATAAAAATTTGCAGTCTAAACGAACCCAGAGTTCCACAACGAGGTCAACGAAATTTTGGCACGACACGAGTCAAGTTTCGATCAGGTGAACGCAGCCTTACAAGCCGTGTTAACCGAGCTCCAGGCTCTTCGAGCCTTCCGTAGCCAAAACATTAGTCTTTCTGAAACCAACCCATTTGCACGTGATGAATCCTCACACCCACATATTTCTTGCTCAAACACTATAAATGACCACTCTCATCACCACCTCAAGTTGTCCTTTCCAAAGTTTAACGGAGACGACCCAACTGGATGGATTTACAAGGTTGAGCAATACTTTGAATTCAAACACATTGCACCAGAACTACAAGTTCAGCTAGCCTCCTTTCATTTAGTGGGCATCACCTTGCAATGGCACAGGTGGTTGACGAAATTTCGCGGACCATTCGTATGGGATGAGTTTACCAAGGCTATACAACTTCGATTTGGTCCAACCGACTACGAGGACCCTTCAGAAGCTTTGAATTGCCTTAAACAAACCACAACCGTAGCAGCTTATCAAGAAGCTTTTGAAATGCTTTCCCACCGAGTGGACGGCCTACTGGAAAAATTTCTAATTGGATATTTTATTGCAGGACTTCGAGACAACATTCGCATCGACGTTAAAATTAAACAACCTAGAACCTTGGCAGATACAATAGGAGTGTTTCGGCTCATCGAGGAACGCAATCAGCTGTAAAGGCAACCAAATCACCAACTACTTTCACAACCAACTTTTGTGACACCAAAGGTCTTAGCCAAACCAATAGCTGGGGTGTTAGGACCTCCACCAACCCAACACATAAACCAAAGCTCTAATACTCAACCAACAACCTTCTGTCGAATAACCAACCAAGAGGCACGAGAACGTCGAGAGAAGGGGTTATGCTATTATTGTGAAGAGAAGTTCGTTCTAGGCCATCGTTGCGAACGACCACAATTATTTATGATCGAGGGTTTTTTCCCCTACGGGCATTGGGGATATTGAGGGCGATCAACCAGAACCAGACCCTCCATGAAGTTTGCCAACGTTTCTTGGTTCCATACAAAGTCATTACGAAAGTTGGTCTGGTGGCTTATATACTAGCTTAAGGACAAAGATCTTATCCTGATTTCATCCTTGAGGACAAGGATTCTTAAGGGGTGGGGAATGATATGGCCACATGAAGAAGATCACGAAGTAGGGCCGGACATGGCTAAGGTCGTTGTGTAGTGGGTTAGTGGTTTAGCAGTTATTAATTAGTATTTATTCAGTTAATTGTAATGGGTTAATCAGTTCTTTGATCATGGGAGGTTATTTCCTTTTCAGAGTCGTGGGTAGTTTATTGTATGGCTATATATAGCCGGGAGGAAATGTAATGTGGATGCGATTAATTCTGAAATCAATCTTCCTTATTGTATCTTCTCCTTCTCTGTTCATCTATTCCTCTTCGCCATAAAATTCTTGTATCACTCCGCTTGGAAGATGAATAGCCAAGGCGAATTTGCTAGGAAGATGAACTGCCCTGGCTAGCTCTGCATGGAAAATGAACGACAATCTGCTGGAACCAGTGGAACGAGGAGTACTGAGGCTGAACAATCGAGATTTCCGTGAGATAGATGCCGCCTCTCTCTTGGAGACATCTGAATCGGTCGACAAGCCATGAGAAACCTCATTGCTTGTGTCGGCACCCTTATGTAGATCCACAAGTTTGCCAGAATCAGCGCATTTTGCGGCAAATATTGTCTGTTTGGAGGGCGCCACGCCGTCGGAATTCGGAAGGTCGAAAAGTTTTTCCAAAACAGGGAGGTCTCGGATTTCCGCCATCTTCCGGTCGAGAGGTCGTATGGCGGCCAGTGAGGAAGGGGTGGATAGAAAATCCCTTGCCGTTTGTCTCGATGAGGGTTTTGGGGGGTATCATTCCGAGTTTTGTACCTTTTGAATCCCTAATTTCGGATTTTGCCATCACGGCACTACACGAGTGAGCAGCACTCCGACCAATCGAGCCTCCAGACTGAAGACGGATTTGAGGATTGGGGCGCCAAGGAATATCGTGGGGCCCGTGAAGTTGGAGAAGCTGGAGCATGTTCTCCTTAAACTCCTGGATCGCCGTCACAATCTCTGTTCGGAACTTTGTTCGCAACTCTTTAATGATTGTACACCCTTCAACTGGAGAAGAAGAATCATCCAAGGGTCGTGCGGCACATTCCTTTACCAGAGTTCGACCATCATTTAGAGAAGATGAATCGTCGCCGGTAGTCAGCTTTGATACCACGTTGACATGCCCCGATCGATCCACCCGATGCTCCTTTCTCGGTTCCTGATTGAAATTCATTGGATGAGATGGGAAGAAGTTCTTCCGGTCGTAGGCAGGATACCAGTTGTACCCGTAGGGAGACATAGCACAAAGGGTGAAGAAGGTGAGGATAACTGAGCTTGTGAAGGAAAGCTCACCCTGGACCTCGTAAGGGAGAATCCGACCTTGGACCTCAGAGAGGGGGAATCCAACCTTGCCTATTTTTAATTGATCAAAGCTTTTTTTTTCCATTACATTCCAATGACGTCCCTTAAATAGGGCTAATGACCACAAAGTTTAGAGAATTACAATTGTGCCACTTCTATGGCATTTAACTTTAAAATAAACTAAATGACTACTTAACTGACTCCGTCAAGGTAATTGACTCAGCCACGGTGTCCCAGCCTGACTTGGCTCACTATTTAGTCCATAACATCTTCACTCCTCCTAGAGAAATAGCTCATCCGCGAGCTCGAATCGGAAGAAGACCCGAGTGTCGGGACACAACAGCCATCAACAAGTTGGTGGCAGTGGGTCGCAGCAAGGCGTATGCTTTGCTTGTCACATCCACCGCAGTAGGATGAACAACAGGTGTGCCAATTGAAGTAGCCGGAGGACCACGTGACCATTGCTTGACAGTCACCATAGCCGTAAGTGGAGCTGCACCACAACGCCACCCGTGTATTGGATGCGGCCGATTGGGGACAGTAGCAATATATCTAGACAACCCAGCAGCGAAAAGGTGATAATAAATGTGCCCTAGAACATAAGCATAGGCACAAATAAATGTTGAGTACAAGGAACCACGAGCCGGATAGCCAAAGAAGCGACATATGGCCTGGAAAATCTGTACAGTATCTAACAATGGAGAATACTTGGGCAAGTGAACCGTTGAACGACCAAAGGGGCTGAGAAGTCGTCCAGGAAGAGGAAGCGGCATTGGGTGAAGAAAACGAACAGCCACTTCAAACTCTATTCGGAAGGAAGAGGAAGCGGCATTGGGTGAAGAAAACGAACAGCCACTTCAAACTCTATTCGGAAGACGAATGACCATGATGACTCTGTACGGAATATGAAAAGCCACAGCAAGCTCTGCTTTGAAGAGGAACGGTCACAGTGACAGTGCGTGGAATACAAACAGCCACGGCGAGCTCAGCTCGGAAGATGAACGGCCAAGGTGACTCTGCTAGGAAGACGAACAGCCCCGGCTAGCTCTGCTCGGAAAACGAACGACAATCTGCTGGAACCAGTGGAACGAGGAGTACAGAGGTTGGACAATCAAGATTTCTGTGAGATAGATGCCACCTCTCTCTTGGCGACATCCGAATAGGTCGACAAGACATGAGAAACGTCACTGCTTGTGTCGGCACCCTTAGGCGGATCCACAAGTTTTCTGGAATCAGCGCTTTCCGTGGCATATATTGTCGGTTTGGAGGGCACCACGCCATTGGAATTCGGGAGGTCGGAAAGTTTTTTCGAAACAGGGAGGTCTCGGATTTTTGGTGTCTTCTGATCGGGAGGTCATATGGTGGCCAGTGAGGAAGGGGTGGATGGAAAATCCCCTACCGTTTGTGTCGACGAGGGTTTTGGGGGGGTATCCTTCCGATTTCGTACCTTTTGAGTTCCCAATTACGGATTTTGCCGTCGCGGCACTACACGAGCGAGCAACACTCCGAGCAATCGAGGCTCGAGACTGAAGACCGATTTGAGGATTGAGGCGTCGAGAAATATCGCGGGGCCCATGAAGTTGGAGAAGTTGGCTCATGTTCACCTTAAACTCCTGGATCGTTGTCCCAATCTCTGTTCAAAACTCTGTTTGAAGCTCTGTCCGAAGGTCTTCAATGATTGTACGCCCTTCAGCTGGAGAAGAAGAGTCGTCCAAGGGTCGTGCAGCGCATTCCTTCACTAGAGTTTGACCATCATTTAGAGAAGATGAATCGTCGCCGGTGGTCAGCTCTGATACCACGTTGACATGCCCCGATCGATCCACCCGATGCTCCTTTCTCGGTTCCTGATTAAAATATGTTGGATGAGATGGGAAGAAGTTCTTCCGGCCGTAGGCAGGATACCAGTTTTACCCATTGGGAGACATGACAAAGAGGGTGAAGAAGGTGAAGATAATTGAGCTTGTGAAGGAAAGGTCACCCTAGACCTCGTAAGGGAGAATCCGACCTTGGACCTTAGAGAGGGAGAATCCCACCTTGCCTATTTTTAATTGATCAAAGCTTGTTTTTTCCATTACATTCCAATGACGTCCCTTAAATAGGGCTAATGACCACAAAGTTTAGAGAATTAAAATTGTGCCCCTTCTATGGCATTTAACATGAAAATAAACTAAATGACTACTTAATTGACGCCGTCCAGGTAATTGACTCAGCCACGGTGTCCCAGCCTGACTCGGCTCACTATTTGGTCCATAACAGCAGTACACTTTCCAGGGTAGCAAGACTGCTATTCCACCACATGTACATGTCCTCCAACATCGGCATTCCTCGCTCTCTACCCTACAACAATTGTTGGACGAGTATAGTGGTGTCTTTCAGGTGCCAACAGCCTCCCACCGTTGAGACAGTGTGATCACAAAATTTCCTTGAAGGCTAGTTCTGAAGTGGTAGTGGTACGCCCCTATCGCTATCCCCATATCTAGAAGGACAAAATAGAAAAAAAAATGCAAAGAGATGTTCGAGCAAGGCCTCATCCACAGGAGTACATCTCCTTTTTCTTCGCCAGTCTTGTTAGTCAAGAAAGAGGACAATACTTGGAGATTTTGTGTGGGCTATCAGGAATTAAATTCCAAGACTATCAAGGACAAGTTCCCCATACCGGTTGTCGATGAGTTATTGGATGAACTACATGGCGCTCAAATTTTGACCAATCTCGATTTGCGTTCAGGGTATCATCAGTTTTGTATGTATTCTGCGGATATTCATAAAACAGCCTTCCGGACACATCATGGCCATTTTGAATTTCTGGTCATGCCCTTCGGTCTCTCCAACGCTCCTTAAGCATTTGAGGCCTTAATGAACGAGGTATTCACTGAATATCTACGAAAATTATTGTTAGTTTTTTTTTACGACATATTTATTTTCAGCAAGTCATGACCTCAACATTTAGAGCATCTCAACATGGTTTTCCAACTGATAAGATCACATAGACTTTATTTGAAGAGAACCAAATGCACTTTTGGGAAGCAACAGGTGGCTTATTTGGTCCACATTATTACAACGTTAGGGGAAGACTCGATAGTGGAACGAGTAGCCCAGAGGCGACGAGGACGAGTCGAGTCGGTGACTCAGTAGAGAAGTGACTTGCATTAGGAGTTTATATTCTTTTATGTTAAAGTAGGAATGCCTAACGACAGTTTTATAATAATTCATAACTCTTGAGCTCGAGCCCTTGTTTATGAGGTTGTCAAGAAGGAAAGAGAAGGCAAGAAAGAATTTCATGGGATCTGTGTTCTCCCAAAGGATCCAGGGTCGGCGTTCCCCTGGAACCCAAGGTGAAGACTCCCTTCAACGAGTCTTAATCCCCCTATTCCTTCATCGATTGATCATTTTCCATTCCTCTATTCCGTCATTACACCAAATACGTCACCATAGGTCATCCGAGTAGAACCAGTAGACCTGAATTCGATTCAGAAATACAAGATTTTGTCTCCCACCGTCGCATTACTCGGTCTATGGTCAGAGACCATAACATAAATACAAGAAGACACGGTCTCAGATGGTTTTGGTCCTAAGGTTCTCACCCACTCATCATTGATTAGTGAATTTGCTAAAGCAGATCTAGAGGAGTGTGCAATTCACACAGTTGATGAAATGCTACTCTTTGGCTATGAACCTTCATGGAAGCGGTATTACACTAGCAATGCTTATAGCCATGTCCACGATGTTGCTACTCTCTCGGTTGTTTTTGACAAAGGTGGAGTGCTTGAAGAAATATCCAATGGCAAAGGCTACATTGACATGTCAACAGTTGATGCAGACACATCATAAAAAATTAGTGAGGCAGTCGCAAAGAAGGGTGGATTCTTGCCGCCCTTATTTTAGGTAGTAAAAAACCATTTGAAGATGGCCAGCTTGTCATCCTTGTTGTTGGGGAGAAGGCGCTGTATGAGGAAGAAGTTCCTGCTTTCGCTATCATGGGGAAGAAATCTTTCTATTTTGGGGAGGTTGGTAATGGAGCTAAAATGAAGCTTGTGGTCAATATGATAATGGGCAGTATGATGAATGTTTTGCCCGAAAATGGAACACAAATTTCTCTGGGTGGTCTTTGCACCAACATCTCACCCCAATTCCAGCAACATTGCTGCTGCCAAGTCAGACCTCCAACATAGTTTGGTTGATATGATAAAAGGTCATCCACATTGCCAATTGGTCGACAAGACTATCGCGCCCTCTGCATTGTTTTTTATTTTTTGTAGACCCATAGAAGCAATGTATGCATAGACAAGTGAAGGACCATTGGATGAACTTGGGAAGCCATCAGTAATTAGGAATCAACTCAATCAGGTTACTGAGGTTACCTGGGACATGCTGCATTTTGCTAATGAGGCAGCCGTTGGGGTAGATCACACAAGGTTTGTTAATGTAGAAGCAGAAGTTGCCAGAATGGAGCAGGTGATAATTCAACTTGTTGTTTGGCTGCTTAACTGTTGGGTGTGCTACAACAAGTGATGCTGGCAGTGTTGGATTATAAAAAAAAAAAAATTGTTTTTCTAGTGGAATGCTCCAGTTTTGTCGTCCAGAGGGCTGACACAGATACCACGGATGCTACTTGGGAACAGGTGGAGACGTTCGACAAGCAAATCCTACCTTCGAGCTTGAGGACAAGCTCTTTCTCCAAAGGGGGTGTAATGTTATGCACGTAATAACATTGTTAAGTTATTTAGAGTCTAATTAATTGTTTTTCTTTACTTTACTTTATTTTATTTCAGTTAAAGAATTAATAAGCCATTGGGGAATTTTTGTAATATTTTATCTTGAACCTTGTAAGGGTGAACCCTATTTAAGGGGTAAGAGTAATGAGAAAAAGGCAACTATTGATTTAGACTAAACAAGGGTTTTGAGTTCTCCTCAATGAGCTCAGGGGTGTGTGTTCTCCTTAATGAACCTAGGGTTTTCAAGCTTCCCTTCAGATTGATTTTTGTCTTTGTCTTCTTCTTCCCTACGAATCGCTGTGTTAGATCTGGGACCATAACATTATAATCTTCATCCATTGCATCTCAAGCTGAGATCAAAAATTTTTTGTTCTTGTTCTTGGGATCTTTGCTTGTGGATGAGGTTCTTCCTTCAACGTGTGGGCATTTGTTTCTTCTATGTACTAGTTTCCCTTACTCAAAACAAACATTAATTTTTCTAAATGCTTTGTCATTTTGAGTTTTTTTTTTTACCTTTTCTGAAAATTTTTCTTTTTCCTATAAATTCTTTGTAGGTGTCTAGTGAAGAAACTCACCTCATTGGAGCTTTCTTCACTAGAGATGCTTTCAGCACTAACATTGGCCTAAAGAGCAATGATTTTTCTTTTAGGTTGCTCTTCCTTAACTTCTTGAGGTTCCATTTCATTTGTAAGAAGGATTCCTAATAGCTCTTCCAAGCTCATTGTTCTAAAATTTGCATTCTCACGAATGGTGGTCTTCCTCATGTTTCATGACTTGGAAAGTACCTTGAATACCTTACCGTTTTGTCTATACAAGGAAATCTCTTCTCCTAGGATATTCAACTCAATAATTATATGAGTGAACCTAGAGTTTATCTCAGCTATTGATTCGCCCATTTTCATTTTAAAGTCATCATATTGAGCTATCAATAAGTTAATCCTAGAGTCATTGACTATAGTGGTTCCCTCATGCATGACCTCTAGTATTTCCCATATTTATTTGGTGGTTTTTCATGTTAAGACCCGATTGAACTCATTGGGTCCCAAGCAACATAACAAAATGTTAATTGCCTTAGAGTTTAGTTTGAGTTGCTCTTTATCTTCCCTAGTCAACTCAATGAATTGTTTTGTAACTAGAATGCCATTTTCAAGCTTTTGAAGCTCGAATGGACCATTTTTTGTCACATGATATATGTCTCAACCCATAGATTACAAGAAAAATTTAATTATTACCTTCCATTAACTGTAGTTTGTTCCATTGAAAAAAGATGGATGGTTGACAGATAGTCCTTTAGGAATGAGCAATTTATCTTGAGATGTCATTTAATCGGTTTCAAAATCAAGTGGATTTTGACTCAAATTAAGTATTTGGCCCGCTTTTATACCAATTCTTGGCCTTGGTGGTTTCTCAAGAGGGAGTTAAATTGAGATTTACAAATTAAAAACTTAAGTAAGGCGTGTAATGTAAAACATGCATTATAGCAATCTCAAAGTAAAGTAACCAATCACACACCATAAGAGACAAAACAATTTTTATTATCGATGTTCCCCTATTAGTATTCACCTTTCCAAGAACAATTGTTTAGGAAATTTCACTATATGAGCTCTAATAACTAGAATTTACACAAAGAGATTTCAGCTCTCTTTAAGCCATGTGTAGCTCAAGTACACACTTTTTTCAATTACAATCTCCTCAAGAGATTGGTTAGATTCTAGTTGCAGCTGGCCCTTTCTATCTAAATTGAACAGGTTCTAGATGAACCTTTTAGAAAATGAAATCAAAGAAAGGAAAAATCATTTACACCCTTTCACTTAGAAAGTACCTTCACCTTGAGATATCCAAATATCCACTTATTTGCAGCACTATAAGTATAAGGGAGCTTGTCTATATGAAATGCAAGGAAAAGAAGAGGAAAGAGTAGAGGATTTTGCCAGGTAATGGCTCTCTTTCACTCAAAAACACATTTAGAGAAGTATTGCAAGAGTTTGAGAATAAAGGCTTATAGATTTACTAATAAATGCCCACTAACTTCTCTATGTGAGGTTCAGTTAGGTATTTATAACTTCCTTAAGCTAAACTAGTAATTTTTTGCTCATTTGCAAAATGTTTGGATTGATCAATCACTATAAAGTGATTGATCAATCAATCATGTGTAATGACTATTTTCTGTCAAAATGTGTCTTATTGATCAATGGAATGATCAATCAAAATGTTTTTGTTGGGTTTTACATGTTAAGTTGATCGATTATTGCCAGGGTATGAACGATTAATCAAAATTCCCTTTGGCAATATGCATTACAATTCTGATCAATCATGTTTTATGTCCATGACTAGGAAGGCTCTATCTGATTGATTAGTTATGTGGGTTGATCGATCATTCAATGTAAAATTTTCTTGTCTAGACATTATTAATCACTCAGTCCAAATAGGATGATCAATTTTGCTTTATAGCTTGGAATGATAATGTTTTGGATGATTGATAAATCGAAGTAGGTTAATCGATCATATTTTATAAACTTGGCATGTGCACTTCTGGATGATCAATCATTGGTAGAGATTAATCTATCATTCCAATGCTAGTTCATTTAATTTTACTTTAAAAGCATGGGAATGATTGAATCAAAGTGCTCTAACATGTTTTAGAAGATGTACATGAAGTTTTGAAACATGTATAGATGCAATGTATTTCCTAAAGGTTCATGTTTAACATTATACCTTTAAAGAACTCCTCCTTTAATTAGGATCTCTTACATTAAAAGCATTTAATAAACCAAAAACAAGAAAGCATCCTGACACGACCCATGCCAACCATCTATGGTTGCAATTGTTTAAAAAACAAAAAATATATTAAAAAAGAAAAAGAAAAGAAAAAAAGTGTTTTATGTGGTTCTAACCAATATGGCCCACATCAATTTTATAAAAAGAGGGCAGAATAATTTCAATATCATAAGCGTTCTATTTTATAGTAGAGAGTGGCTATGTTTAAAGAATAATAGAAGGAGAAATTTTACAACCTAAATCAATTAAAATTCTCACTTTTGTTGTTGCCAATAACAGATCATGAATCCAACTCCTCTAAATTATTGAGACGAAGGGACCCACTCACTTTTCTCGTCTCTTTTTTTCATGGTCGCCATTCAATTATTAAGAGAGAGGAACTCACTTTTCTTAAATTAGAGAGAGGAAGTCACTTTCCTGACCCGACCCGTGCCAACCAAATCTGACATAGGCCAAGAATGGTTCATGAGAGAGAGGTCCTTTTCCAACTCCTCTAAATTATTGAGAGAAAGGGAAAAAAAAATTAAAGAATTTAGTCTAACTCATGTTAAATGGAATTGGGTTCAATCATTCGATTACTTTTTAAGGTCAATAAGGTTATTATGGTGAGTGTCTCGCAAAATCCAGAGTTGAAAACCATCCAAGATCACATCGCGGAACGATTAGGAATGAAGCTTGAGAAAAGTGAAATTAACTTAAGAGCACATCAGTTATTGGAAGGTTTAATTGAGCAGAATAACATGTTGATCATACTTGACGATGTATGGACGGAACTGACGGTTGTCCAACTGGGCATCCCATGTAAAAATGAGCACAAATATTGTAAAATTATTCTCACAACAAGGAACGGATATGCATGTCATCAAATGGGCACGGATGCAGAGTTCGAAATAAAGCCATTGTCAGAGCAAGATTCATGGGTCCTCTTTGAATAAAAAATAGGATATGTGATTTCAAAAAATCCTAAATTACGACCTATTGGAGAGGATATTGTAAGGGAGTGCAAAGGCTCACCACTAGCAATTGTTACACTTGGTTCAACATTGGCGAAAAAGGAGGAGCAACATGTGTGGCAAGACGTGCTAAGAAGATTAAGTAGTTCAGACCAAACTGAGGTAGGTGGTATTATGTCCAGTGTGATTTCAGCCATTAAAGTTAGTTATGATTATCTAGGTGATGAAGGAATGAAGTTTTGTTTCTTATTTTGTTCCCTTTTCCTAGAGGACTCTAATATCAGCCTGTGGGATTTAAGAGTTTTTGGCATTGGAGAAGGTTTTCTACGTGATGAAAGAGATTTGCTTCAGGAGATTTAAGGTTTTCTACACAGAAGAAGCTCCGCTTTTAGACTATGCCTTGGGGAGTTTGGAAGTGCTACAACTTCGTGGGTTATCCAGTTTGGAAAATATAAGCCAAGGGCCGCTACCGGAGAGGTTTGTCATGAACCTCAGAGTTCTAAAGATCAAGGATTGTAGTTAAATTTTAAACGCCCTACCCCCTAATCATTTGCAAGCATTACAGTCATTGGAGGTATTGTATCTTAAAAATTGTGATGCAATGACGCATGTTGCCAGCACAATTGAAGCGCCAAGCAGATTTGAAAGAAATGCTCTGGAGCATCTTGTTGAGTTGATGCTTGAAGATATACCTAATTTGAAAAGAATATGTGATGGGTCATTTCCAGAAGGGTTTTTGAAGAATTTAAAATGGCTAAGCCTCATAAGGTGTGGGAAGTTAACAATTGACTCTTCTTGTGACCTAGTGCATTGCATAGAGACCATAAAGAAGATTGAACTAGTGGGAATTTACGCAGTGGATAAAATATTTGACTTTTCTTGACATCTAACTTTGCCAAATCCACTGGAAAGATTGGAATCTTTATCACATAAAAAGATTGAAAATTCGACAATGGTGTTCGACGGTCCACGACCAACTTGTCTCTTTCCCAATTCGAAGTCCTTCACCATTAAAAAATGTCATGAACTATTAAGCATATGGTCTTTTGATAATAATTCACCACCAGAAAGGTGTCGTGAATTTGGCGACCTATGCCAATTGTCAAATGCGTTGAGCAAATCTAATGGGTCCAAACACTTTGGGAGCTTCAACCATCTTAGTTATTTATATATAGCTAGATGTGGTAAGTTGCGAAGTATTTTATCCCTTTTTCTCGCACAAAGCCTTCTACGCTTGGTCACCCTCCTCGTTAGCCACTGTTCAAGACTAGAGGAATTAATCTCGCATGATGAATTGATGACTATGCACCAGTCATTCACTCCTAAGTTGGCACTAAAGCCAGCAGTTTTACCAAACATTGTGCATATTGAAATTAAGGGTTCTCACAACTTGAAGAAGCTCTTCTCATTTAGCATGGTCAGACGTGGTCTCCAAAATTTGAGTCATATATTTTTAATTGATTGTGGACAGTTGAAAACAATCATAACAAAGGAGGATGAAGTCCTACTAAAAATGCTATGTTAGGACGAGTACAAACTTGAGCGTACATTAGACTCCCTACTACTGATGCATAGGGAATTTTTTGCATCTCTTTTCTTTCATGATCATTATTAGGGCACTGTTTGAGACTAAACTTGTTTTCTTTAGTGACAGGTGTTGTCAATGGAGGTTTTCAACGATGAACTAAGACTGATAGAGCTCTAGTCTTCACAGAGTTGAAACGCACTTGACGGAGGCTGACGACATAGCCTAACAGGGAGCTCACAACTCTTACGGTGGTGGACGGAACCACCACCACCTCCGGGGCTGACAAAATAGTCCAGATGAGAGTGTTGCGTTGTTATGGACTCCATAGCATTACGATTTATCCACAGGCATAGGAATTAAATTATGTCAATTTACTTTTAATGTAATTTCATTTTGTTTGGTTTGGTTTAGTTTGGTTTGGTTTGGTTTAGATGTAATATGGCATGAACCAATTGACCCATGGGTCTATTTTGTATTTCCATCCTCAACCCTATTTATGGGGACGTCAAGGTGAAAGGAAAGCAAGTATTGAGAAATTAGAATTAAACAGGTCAGATTCTCCCTCAGAGGTCCAGGTTGGATTCTCCCTCTAAGGTCCAGGTCGAGCTTCCTTCAAAGCTCAATCATTCCATTCCTATTTCCATCATTCCACGTTCAAGAAATAAGAAACCCCTTCCAACGTCAAGATTCAATATGGAGGGAAGAGAGGAAAGAAGGGTGACTCGATCCATGGCTCGGGAAGAACCTAACATATTGGTATCAGATAGGTCCACCCTTGGGGATTCCTCTTCCCCTGAGCATTTGAGGCAATTATTTGAAGATAATCGCCAGAGGATAGACCTTCAGGCTCAATCTTTGGAAGAGGTGCGTCAGACAACATCTGACCTACGTGAGGCCATAAAATCCATGGTTGCCGCCATCCAAGCCCTCCTCCGGCGACAAGATGACAATAGGACACGAGCACAACCACCGACAGCATATTCTCCACCGGCCTACCACCATCACTACCACCCACCACCTCCTCCACCACCACCAATGCATCATCACAATCCCCATCTAGGGCCTGTTGCTCTGGGACCAAATACGGTTCCCAGGTATTTAAAACTAGACTTTCCTACATATGATGGGTCTAAGGACCCCTTGATTTGGTTAACAAAGTGTGATCAATTCTTTTATCATCAAAAAATACCTATGGATGAGAAAGTTTATTTGGCCGCCTACCACATGCTCGATGAAGCGCTTCTATGGTACCACCAATTCCGAAATGACCAATTGGTTCAGGATTGGGAAACCTTTAGACAATCATGCATGATGAGGTTTGGTCCTCCAGCTAGTAGCAATCCATTGGGCGAATTAATCAATTATAAGCAGACTGGATCACTAGAGGTGTATGAAAAGACCTTCCAGGAACGGTTGGCCCACCCTAATGAGTTTGTCAGTCACACCCAGTATGTTCATATTTTACTGTTGGTTTGACAGAAGCTCTGCGGTTGGAAGTTGAGTTACATGGTCCTATAGATTTGGACCACGCTATGAATTTAGCCAGGTCAATTGAGCATAAGCAGCGTGTTCTGAAGGATTCACTGGTCAGAAAATCAGCTTGGCAAGGAAGGCACAATGCCACTGCGTCACCACCATATTATGGACCTCCACGTTCTAGAGCCAGTGCAACACCACGCCCAGACAACTCTAAATCCACTTCACCAGCTCCTTATTTCAAGAAACTGAACAGACAAGAAATGGATCAGAGAAAAGCCAAGGGCCTTTGTTTTAACTGTGATGAACAATATGTACAAGGTCGCCTATGTAAAAGATTATTCAATATATGTCTGTGGGAGGATTTTGATGACATACTACTAGAGGAGAAGATTGTGGAGACACACCAAGAGGGTCCAGAGATTTCCCTTCATGCCATGACTGGTCTGTGCAGTTCTAGTACCGTGCAGGTTAAAACCCAGTTACATCATCTACAGTTACTTGCTTTAGTTGATTCTGGCAGTACAAATAATTTCATCAGTCAGCCAGCGGCAGAACAACTTGGGTTAGTCATCCAGCAACAGACTGGCCTTTCTGTATCAGTAGCCAATGGGGGTAAAATTACCAGTGTGGGCATCTCTCCAGCCACACTTTGATATTGAGAGACACATTTATTGCAAATTTCCTGGTGATTCCACTGTTCGGATTTGATTTGGTATTGGGAATTAAATGGCTACAATTGTTGGGGCCCATATTATGGGATTTTCAGGCTCTAAACATGACCTTCACAGAGAACCACCGTCAGATTACATTGCATGGCATCGAAGCACCAGTCCCATGCGCCCTTCAGGTTGTTCAGGTCCAGAGCACGGACAACTGTAAGTTATCTCAATTATTTACAGACTTTGAGGATATATTTCTGGAACCTACTACTCTACCGCCAATTAGGCACTGTGATCACCGTATCCATTTGAAAACGGGCACTGAACCTGTAGTGGTGTGACCTTATCGTTACCCCACTTACAGAAGGATGAGATTGAAAGGCAGTGCCAAAAGATGTTAGCCCAGGGGATTATTCAGCCCATCAGGTCTCCTTTTTCCTCCCTGGTATTACTGGTCTACAAGCATGATAACTCAATGGGAAAACCATTAAAGACAAATTTCCCATACCAGTGGTGGACGAGTTGTTAGATGAGTTGCATGGTGCTACTATTTTTACCAAGCTCGAATTGAAATCTAGCTATTATCAAATCTGAGTTCATCCATCAGATGTGGAGAAAACTGCGTTTCACACGCACCACGGGCATTTCGAGTTCCTCATAATGTCATTTGGTCTCTCAAATGCGCCTTCCACATTCCAGCCCCTCATGAATGAGGTATTTTCCTCTCTCTTGAGGAAATACGTTTTGGTATTTTTTGATGATATTTTGGTATATAGCAACAGTTAGGAAGAGCATCTTCAGCACCTTCACCAGGTATTTACTCTTATCCACTGACATCATTTGATTTTAAATCAGTCCAAAGGTTCTATGGGAACCTCAGAAGTGGCAAACTTGGGCCACATTATTGTAGAAGTTGGGGTGAAGGTCGACCAGAGTAAGATACAGGCCGTCACAGATTGGCCTCCTTCCACATCCATTACAACATTAAGGGGATTTTCGGGCCTAGCTAGGTATTATAGGAAATTTATTCGCAGTTATGGCCAGATTGCCACATCGCTCAATAACCTACTCAAGAAAAATGCCTTTACCTGGTTCGAGACAACGGTTCATTCCTTTCAGCAGTTGAAAGAGGCCTTATCATCCGCCCTAGTTTTGCAGCTACCGGACTTTGATGAGTCATTTGTGGTGGAATGTGATGCTTCGGGAGGCGGTATTGGTGCAGTGTTACACCAACAGGGACACCTGATTGCTTATTTTAGCCGCTAACTTGGCCAACACCACCACAGGTTAGCAGCTTATGAGAGGGAACTGATTGGATTAGCGAAAGCAATACAACATTGGCGGCCTTATCTCTGGGGGCGCCCATTTCTGATTCAGACCGATCATTGTAGCCTCAAGTATATGCTTGAGCAGCGCCTCACTACCTCACCACAGCAACACTGGTTAAGTAAATTTATGCGGTTTGACTTTACTATGGAGTATAAACCTGGAAGTTTGAATGTGGGAGCTGATGCTTTATCTCGCCGGGACATTCCAGAGCCATAATTACATGCCATAAGTCAGCCCAGAGCTCTCTTGTTGGATTCTATAGGGGAAGAGACACAACAGTACCCGAAAATTATTGCTTTATATCAGGAGGTCCAATAGGGGAGAGCGGCAAACCATTGGACGGTTCAGGATAATCTGGTCCTCTTCAAAAATCGGATCTTTCTACACCACACCTCACCACCGATTCACAACATTTTAGCCTCCTTCCATGACAGTACACATGAGGGCTGACAAAAAATATATTTCCGGATAAGTCGGGAATTTTATTGGAGGGGTATGAAGCGCAGTATAGCCGATTATGTGGCGGCTTGTCAGATTTGTCAACGGAATAAAGTTGAATCATTAAGTCCAGCTGGGTTGCTCCAACCACTTCAGCTGCCGTCACAGGTCTGGTCAGATATTTCCATGGACTTCATAGATAGCCTTCCCTCATCGTCCGGTAAATCCGTTATCTTTGTAGTGGTTTATCGTTTCTCAAAGTATGGCCATTTCATACCTCTAGCATATCCTTACATTGCAGCTCACGTAGCCCAGCTCTTTATGGATAATATTGTCCGCTTACATGGGATGCCTACTTCCATTACAAGTGACAGAGATGCCATCTTTACCAGTACATTCTGGAAAGAACTATTCAAGCTGCAGGGCACAATGTTAACATTCTCTTCAACCTACCATCCACAGACTGATGGTCAGACAGAGGTCGTCAACAGGACAATTGAGATATATCTTCGTTGTTTCGTGGGGGACTCACCTAAATGGTGGGTTAAGTGGCTCGCTTGGGCTGAATTTTGTTACAATACCTCCTACCACAGCACACTTGGAACAACCCCATTCAAGGTAGTATATGGTAGAGACCCGCCCAACCTTTTATCATATGAACCGAGTGCCTCCAAGGTCGCCACTTTGGACCATGCATTAGCAGAAAGAGACACCTTGCTCATTGTGGTGTGCACTCATCTCCAGGAGGCCCAGAACACTATGAAGTTGTATTATGACAAGAAGCATCGGGAAGTCTTCTTTTCTCCAGGAGATTATGTATGGCTACGTCTCCAACACTACAGGCAGCTGTCACTGACAGCCTCCAAACGCCACAAGCTCTCTCCGAAGTATTATGGTCCCTTTTAGGTAATGGACCTCATTGGTACAGTAGCTTCCGCCAGAGGCTAGAATTCACAATGTGTTTCTCGTCTCCCAACTGAAGGCCTTCTAGGGTGACTCTCCCTTGCTGCACACACCTCTACCCCCACTACATGAGGGACGTGTCCTTTCAACTCCAGCACAGGTATTACAGGCTCACCGCATTCAGGGTGATTGGGAGATCCTAGTGCAATGGGTTGATGCTGATCCCAGTGACACAACATGGGAGCCATTAGCAGCGTTCCGCACCCTCTACCCCTACTTCGAGCTTGAGGACAAGCTCTTTCTCCAGGAGGGGGTTGATGTTATGGACTCCATAGCATCACAAGTTATCCACAAGCATAGGAATTAAATTATGTCAATTTACTTTTAATGTAATTTCATTTGGTTTGGTTTGGTTTAGTTTGGTTTGGTTTGGTTTGGTTTAAATGTAATATGGCATGAACCAATTGACCCATGGGTCTATTTTGTATTTTCATCTTCAACCCTATTTATGGATGTCAGAGTAGTTCCATCCACTCTTGTTAGAGTTTGTGGTCTGAGTTAGGTACTTGGCTTTTCGTACCTTAAACGGCTAATCTTTTTGGGTTGTATTGGCTAGGTAGCTGACTCAGAATTTCTTAGTTAAGCGAGCTTGGGCAAGAGTAATTCTAGGATGGGTGACCTCCTGGGAAGTACTCTTGCCTAGGACTTTAACAATGGGGACGTCAAGGTGAAAGGAAAGCAAGTATTGAGAAATTAGAATTAAACAGGTCAGATTCTCCCTTAGAGGTCTAGGTCAGATTCTCCCTCTGAGGTTCAGGTCGAGCTTACTTCAAAGCTCAATCATTCCATTCCTATTTCCATCATTCCACGTTCAAGAAACAAGAAACCCCTTCCAATGTCAAGATTCAATATGGAGGGAAGAGAGGAAAGAAGGGTGACTCGATCCATGGCTCGGGAAGAACCTAACATGCGCTCTCTAGTTTCTCGGCGAAGACGAGGAAGATGAGAAGGCAAAGAGAATTTTCTCCCGTATGGCTTTCTCTCATTTCAATATTTATTTAAGCTTAGGTTTTAGGGTATTATTACGAAACGGCCCATGGGCCCAATACAATGCCACATCCCATTAAGCCTAATCTAAGTACTTTATGTACATGATCCAAATTATACACTAATTATGAACATAAATTATATCTAATATACATTTCAAGATATCGTAACATCCCCCTCAAATTGATGCTGGTGAGTCAACCAACAACAATTTGCCAACCAGAAAATTATGTCGTGGTTGAGACAATGCTTTGGTGAAGACATCAGCCACATGAAGATCCGAAGAAATGTACGGAAGAGATATTACCTGGTGCTCCAAGGTGTCGTGGATAGAGTGACAGGTAACCTCAATGTGCTTGGTGCGCTCATGGAAAATCGGATTGACCGCAATCTGAATAGCACTTGTATTATCTGCATGAAGCGGTGTAGATGAGGTTTGAGGCAACTGAAGCTCAGCAAGAAGACCGCGGAGCCAAATAACTTCAGAACACACAGTAGACATGGCGTGATACTCGGTCTTGGTAGATGACTTGGACACCCGGTCCTATTTCTTACATTTCCAAGAAATCAGTGCCTCCCCTAAAAACATATACCAACCTGTAGTAGAGGGACAGGTATCGGGGCGCCCTGCCCAATCATCATCACTGTAGGCAACCAGACATAGCGCAGATCCGGTAGAAAAGAATAATCCACAAGCAGGGGAACCGCGCAGATAGCGGAAGATGTGTCGGACTGTCGCAAGATGAAGGTGCCGAGGAGATGATATAAATTGACTGACCTGATGAACAACATAGGAGATGTCTGAGCGACTAGTAGTAAAGTATATGAGACTCCCGACCGGTCAACGATAGATAATCGGATATGAGAGTCCATTCACTTTTCCTATCCAGTGAGAGTAATAAGATCTTGAACATACTTATGTTGGTTAAAGAAAATACTGTTGGGTTTGTGATGTACCTCCAGCCCTAAGAAGTACATGAGTTGTCCAAGATCCATCATATGAAAGGTGGCATGCAACACCTATTGAAGCTTGGTAATCAGTCCAGAGTTAGTGCCAGTAATGATGATGTGATCCAAATAAACTAAGAGAATGACCATGCCCACGACAGACTTATGATAGAAGTGAGATGAATCATACTAACTCTGTGTAAACTTGTGGAGAATAAGTGTGCCACGATACTTCTCAAACCAAGATCGGGGGGCTTGCTTAAGCCTATACAAAGGATGACATAGTGTTATGGTCCCTAGCCATGGATCTAGTAACTCGGCGAGATACTGATGAATCCAGCACGTTACAAGGCTTTTAAACACTGTAAGGAACCAAGAATCTCGTCTCTAACCACTATTCACGCAGGTAAGTTGAAAACAGAATCCCTTTTGTCTAACATATGGATTTAACTACTAATCATGTAGGTAAATTAAAACAAAATTCTAACCTGCTGTACTTAAGAAAATAGAATCTCAAGTTACCTCTTTGAATGAATTCGGAACTCCTCAGCTCAAATTCGGAACTCCTCTTCTGCCCAAAATTCTAAACTCCTCTATCCAAAATTCGGAACTCCTCCTTAGCAAAAAATTCGGAACTCCTCTGCCTAGAATTCGGAACTCCCAACCAGCACCAAGAACCCGTCCTCCTTCCTGGGTAGACTCACATCAAGACCTCTTCTTTTCTGGAATTTTCGTGAAAGAGATGATCTTCTCTTGCAGCTCAGAAGAGAAAGGTAATTCCTCTTCCTTTTCCTTCCAAGATCTCCTCAAAGACTCCCCAATGGATGCAACAAACCCCCAAGAGAGTTCAAGCCAAGAAGCCTAGAATAGAGAGCCTAGAAAGAACCTAAATTACCCTAGTTTATGCTAATTCCGAACTTGCTTTATTTCTCCATCCTTACCCCTTAAATAGGGTACTTAACATCAACATAGGTTAGGGTTATAAAACCCAATTCTAGCCCTACCTTTAAGTCTTATTACAAATCAATAAAATTCAAAACTAAAAGCAACATAAATAATAAAAGTAAAGTAGATGACTCAGTCTTATTGAGTCCATAACATCTGCCCCCCCTTGGAGATCGAGCTTGACCTCAAGCTCGGAAGCTGGGTAGACCTGGTGAAAGTTGTCGAGCCGCTCCCATTGTACGTAGTTGTGGCCGATTGCTGCCATGTAATGGCATGCAGGGAGATGTCCGGTGGTTCTTCCTCAATCATATCCTCTGTCACCTCGATATCCTCATCTTCAACCTTATCGATCAAAAATAATCTTTTGCACTGATGCCCAACCCGATATGGTTCATCACAGTTGTAGCATAGATTCTTAGCCCGCCGTTCCACCATCTCAGCACTTGTCAATTTTTTTATATAAGGAGTTGTAGGATGACTATATCTCGGATCCCCTATCAAAGTAATACCCGGGGTTGTTTCTCGGAGGAATGCGCTCCCCTGACCCTGGAGGTCGTCTATGCTGTGCCTGCTGTCTCAATTCTAAAGCACGAGCTATATTCATAGCGCTGGATAAGTCAACAGGTGCATAGAGCTCCACCTCAAGCTTTAAGGCCTCCATCAGTCCTGCTGTAAATAGCGCAACTTGCTGATCCACTTGTACCATACTGCTGGCTTATGCTAATTTTTCTTGGAACAATTTTTGATATTGCTCCACGGCCCCAGTTTGGCGTAGTAAAACCAAATCTCCAAAGGGTTACTGTAAGCCGGAGGACCAAAACGGAGAGAACACAGTCGCTTAAATTCATCCCAATCTACCACCTCGCTATCAACCTCAACTAGCTGGTACCAAAGTTGTGCTTCCCCTAGTAAGTGGAAAACAGCTACGTTGACTCGGTCATAGGTTGGGACTCGCTGATGGCTAAAATTTTTTTCACATCGATACAACCATATCAAAGGGTCTTCTGACCCATTATAAGTAGGGAATTCCATTTTAGTATACCTCGGAACAGTGCCTCCCCCCTGGTAGAAGTGTCCCCCCGGAATGAAGGGTCCTTGCTATCCCGAGAAACTCGTGCACCTTAGAAATTCATCTCCCCCTATGTTATACGAATGGTCCCCTCCTCTCTGATCTGGAATCAGGGGTACAATCCCTCCCCCCTGGTTGAGGTGTCCCCCCGGAATGAAGGGTCCTTGCTGACCCGAGAAACTCGTATGTCTAGTAAACTCATCTCCCCCTTTGATCTGCGAATGGTCTCCCGGAATTGGGTTTTTGCCAGTGCTCAGACCAGTCTCCATGTTATCCATCGTTCCTTTCAAGGTTTCCAAATTGAGAGTGAACTTTTCCTCCAATGCAGCAAATTTCTTGCCAGTAGTTAGACCATTCTCCATGCTATCCATCCTTCCCTTCAAGGTCTCCATATCGATATCAATTTTTGAGAACCTCTCTAGGACAGTATCAAATTTTCTTTCAAGCAATTCAAAGTATTCATTGGTGCTTCTCTCTGCCGGGCTACCCTGCTCTGATACCAAGTTGTTAAGCACCTAGCCAATACTACCCAAAAGACCGACCTGTTAGGAGTGGAAGACATAGGTACTTAACCCCAGGACCATAACAGTGGTTTTAGAAACCAGCTGAGATGAAAATCTCTTGCCCTTTGAACTGCTGCCATATCGTCGATTCTCTCACTAGAAGGTTCATACCACAAGAAATCTAACACGATTCCAATATTGATTGGAATAGCAGCAGACCCTAGCAGTAGTTACTGTAGTAATAGCAAAACCATATAGTACAAATGAATCCTTAGCAGTAGATATAGGTGCGCAGCAGTAGAATTTCTCAGGCTTGAGATCTTGAGGCATGACCCCATGCTTATGACACATTTGCACTACTTCCACACATGTTCTGGTAAGCCCAGCAGCAGACCTTGCTGTAAAATGTCCCCTGGCAACGATACGCCAAGCCAAACAGAGTGTCTGCAATCCTTGTTGAGCATACTGATCCACAACCTCGACAAATACCCTTATTTGTGGCCCGGATAATTCACAAGGAAGAATTGTCTCATCTGCCCCTTTAGACGAAAGGGGAATCTTTCCATTCTGGCAATCCTTGACAACAACTGACATCCTTTTCCTATCTGAGGGAAACGCTAGAGTATCCAAGAACTCATATTGAATAATTGACCCATTGAGTGTCACTTCAATAAAATTTCCATTTCTGTTGATGAGAACCATGTGCAAGCAAGCGGCAACATTAACAAGGGCTTCCTCATCCTAGGACTGAGCCTTGTAAATTATAGATCCACTATTGCTTTTAAGTGGAATAACCTGTGTTGCATATTGCCATAACTGTGACAAATATGACGATCTAAGGATCATAGGTAGCAACAACATTAAGCATTTCCGCATCGTTGATGGCATCTCCAACTTCATTTCCATAGAATTTTCCATTTATACAGCATCTGTGTAAGATCATTCTATTTTCTGCGAGGGTCCCTATCTGATCAGTCAAAATGTACTCCACTTGTTCCATATCCTCACTGATTGTTGTATTTGCAGCATGGGAAGGGGTGTTGGAATCCGTATCATACATCTCATCATCCCAAGCTATAAATTTTGCACATAAACTCCTCACAAAATCAAGAGAAACCTTGATCGAAATTGGAATCATGATTGAACACAGCAACTCAAACCGAAGAGGTATGACTAGTAATTCATACCATGGCCCTTCCTCGGGATATAGAACATACCATTGTTGTCTAGCCTGTTGTGCAGAAACAAGCAATCGAACAACATGACTTTGAGGCATTCTGTCGAACAGCTCCCCAGCATCCGGAGCTCCCATGAAGCTTGGAAATTTAAGTTCAGAGAGATAGAAAATTCGGTGGCGTTGCAGAGGCTTACCCAAAATGACGGTGAAGTGGCTTCCCAGCGGAACTGATAGATTCCCAGAAAAAATTCCATGTCAAAATTCATACATGGCAGCCGTAATTCCCTCAAACTGGTATTGTTTCTCTACTTCACGAAACAGAGAACGTCAAGGCCAAAAATTCAAAGCCGAAGCAGCCATGGAAACCAGAAAATTAAACCCCACATTTGCAATTTGAAGATTCACATCTGTAGAAAAACAAAGCCTCTCAAAAAAAATAAAAAATTATGAGACACTTACCCCCCCCCCCCCCCTCCCAATTTGGAACTTGGGTATGCTTTGGTTTGCCGAGAAGTGGAGTGCGAGTGGGAGGTGGTGGCCGGAAGTCACATCCTACTGGACATGTTTTCGACAGCGCCGACGGAGCCTCCTCCGTGTTCAGTGGCGAAGGGCAGCCCTTTGGGGCTTCACTGGTTGGGGTTTGTCCCTGTCGACGGTGAAAAACCGACCTTCTGCAAGCTGTGATAATGGATTTGAGGAGGTCGAACCCAAATCAACCTTGACCGACGAGATTGTGGCCGCATACCCCTCCGATTTCGGATTTCCAGGGTCCTTGGAGATTTTTGAAACCCCCGTAGTCGGATTTGTGGTCGCACCAGTATCGCCCACCACCGACGACGTTTTGGCATAAAACCCTTCCGATTTCCCCAACTCTTCATCGTTGTTGTTCGGCTTTGGATTTCCTTGCGCGGAAATCTTGAATTTTTCTAGAGGCTTTCCTTTCCGCCTGTCCGAATTTGAGGTTGCCCCTGCAAGGACTTCGGTTGGTAAACAGGACGAACTTTTTGATTGTTCCGGCCCATGGTTTGTTTCCCCGTCCGAGACTTCTGTTGTTTTCCCATCTCTACTTACGCTCTGCTTGTCAGATTTCCATGATTCGGAAATCAATTTTGATGGCCCCGTCGCTGACTCAGAGATTTCAGGTCGCGTGACCTTTTCTACGGAAGCCCGAAAGACCGGCCATTGGTCATTCTGTCTATCCGAGATAGCTTCTCGAACGACTACCCCTCATTGCTCTGTTGTAAACAAATACTCCACCCAGGCTGCATGCCATTTTTGTATTCTTTCCGCTCCAATGCCTGCTGCAGCCATTTCTCTGATTTGTCTGTGCATTGCCATCACTTCGTCTTCTTGGCTCATCGTGTTCCCACTTTGATACCAGTTGTTATGGTCCCGGATTTGACACAAGGATTCTTTTGGAGGATCTTGCATCTGCCACTGGTTACTGGTCTGCCATGTATTACTGTAGAGATAGTAGGAAGACATGGGGAAGACGAAGATCAATGGAGGAATACGTAATCTCAATGGGTTCTTGAGGAAAACCCTAACCTCGAGATCAAGAAGGTGATCTCAAGCCTGTTTACGCTAGATTTAACCTAATTCTCAACGTTTGTCCTTCTCATTACTCTTATCCCTTAAATAGGGTTCACCCTGTTAGGGTTTAATAAATAATTCCAAAAATATCCTTGTGACTTAAAACTGAAATAAAATAAAGTAAATTAAAGAAAAGAACTAAAATAATATTGTTATCGTGTGCATAATAGTAACTTAGTATCATCTTCAAGAATTTTTAGATAATATTCCTAGGAATGAAAAAGAATTATTCAATCGAAGGCAGTCATCTTTGCGGAATACTATTGAGAGAACTTTTGGTGCTTTAAAATAGTGATTTCAAATGTTTTAAGACGCTCCACCATTTTCTTTTAAGATGCAAGCAAAAATTATAATTGCTTGTTACATATTGTACAATTATACACGTGGAGAGGATTACAATGATTTATTTGAATTGGAAGATGATGATTTGGATAACGAGTTCGGTGGAGTTTTTGCTCGTTTCAGAACTTGTGCTTATATGTTCCCCTGAAATGCCATTGTGGTTATTTCTGTAAATCTCTCTGATTTCAGAGAGTTTTTCTTATACAACTCAGAAATCTCAAAATACAACACAGCCGACGGGTTCATCAGAAACCCTATTCGAAAGGAAGAGGGAAAGGGAAAATTACAATTATACCCTTGGACAAACCAAAAAAGACAAATAAAGACAAATATACATATTTACAGTAACAATTTCTTCGACTATGAGAAGAATATCAATGAAATGAAAATTGAAGCAGAGTCTTTGTGTATACGAAGAGATGACACAAATAGGCAGCTTGATGAGGAAAAAAGGTCGTAGAGATTGCCTTCTCAAGTTGTGGAAGTCTGGAAGATAGACGCAGAGAAGGTCGTTGAGGACGTTGACAGACTAACAGAGTAGATGAATATAGAAGAGCACAAATGCCTGATGCAATGATGTCCAAACTTGTGTTGGGCGTTATTGTGTAGGTAAAATTGCAGCAAAAAGAATGGATCAAGTTAAAAAGGTAAAAAGCGACCGCTATGAGTTGGGTGTTTCATTAACATATGATGCTCCTCCCCTGGATGTTGTAGAAATTAGGGGGAACAATATTGTGAGAAATGAGGTGGGAGGGACATTGATGGAGCATGTCATGAAAGCTTCAGAAGATGACAATACTAGATCTATTGGTATTCATGGTTTGGGAGGTATCGGGAAAACTACACTCGTTAGAGACATTAAAAATCATATGAAATAAGAATCTACATTTTTCAATAAGGTTATTATGGTGACTATATCTCAAAACCCAGAGTTGAAAACCATCCAAGATCACATCGTTGAACGTTTAGGAATGAAGCTTGAGAATAGTGAAATCAACTTAAGAGCACATAAGTTGTTTGAAGGGTTAAATGAGCAGAAAAGCAAACCGATCATACTTGATGATGTATGGACAAAACTGAAGGTTGTCCTATTGGGCATCACAAGTAAAAATGAGCACAAATTTAAAATTATTATCACAACAAGGAACAGAGGTGTATGTCATCAAATGGGCATGGATGCAGAGTTTGAAATGAAGCCTTTGTCGGAGCAGGATTCATGGGTCCTCTTTGAATAAAAAATTGAAGATTTGTTTTAAAAAATCCTATACAACCTATTGGAGAGGATATTGTAAGGAAGTGCAAAGGTTCACCACTAGCAATTATTACACTTGGATGAACACGGGTAAAAAAGGAGGAGCAATATGTGGTAAGGAGATTAAGAAGCTCAGAGCCAACTGAGGTAGAGGGTATTATGTTCGATGTGTTTTCCGCCATTAAAGTCAGTTATGATTATCTAGGTGATGAAGGAATGAAGTTTTAATTTCTTCTTTGCGTTGTAAAATTAAGGTTGTACATTAGCCTCAAGGGTTGTGGCCTATTGTTAGATGGCAATGAAAAGGACAATCTGAAAATGCGTGATGTGGTGTGGGATGCAGACCGCTCAATTGCTTCAAAAGAAGGACATGGCTTTGTTAGGAATTAGACGTCCTAATTCCAAATTAGAACCTTTTCCAATGAAGTTAAAATTCCTTGGAAAAGACTTTAGTATATATTCGTTAAATAAAGATAAATAAATAAAAAATTTAATTCAAAAAAATTAAAAAATTAAAAAAAAATTGCCAACGAATTTTATTTTTCGCTGATAGAAAATTTTTTATCTAAAAAATTCTGCCTACGAAATTTTATTTCACTAGTAGAAATAATCAATATTTTATAAATATATTTTTATTATTTTTTATTCCATATTTAATTATTCATAAAAATTAAAAAGAAATTAAAGATATAATATGTAATAAAAAAATTATATTATTAACTATAAAAAATTTACATAATCATTTTAAAAATAAAAAAATTATAAATTATACTGATTGCTCTGATTCTGCATCTCTTCATAATTCAGTCTTAGTTTGTCTAGTCTACTGCATTCTTCCCTTTACCCTTATTTTCATGCATCCAACGAAGTTTGTCCCAATTTGATGCATACTGAGTATGGGCATAATCTCAGGTTATCTACACTTGCGTGAAGCTTCAGGCAAATACCCTGCATCTTTGGCGGACTCCTTTCAGTTTTTGAACAAGGAGAGTCCTTGACACTGGTAGTAATATTTCTCGACCCAACTTGATTTATAACGTTAGACAAACTTGTACGAGGGGAGAATCATAAAGAACTTTGGGACCTGTGGTAGATAAATATGTTCTCATCACCAATAATGGAGCCGTCATTGGGCGATGAACAACCAGGAAAAGGAACTGTTCAATAGAACTCGTTATGGTCTTTGTTACAGTTCTTTCCAAATAAGCTTAAAAACTGACTTTTTTTGTGGAAATCAGTTTGCCAAGAAGTCTTTGTGTTGAATTGAGACACAGATAAGTAAAACCGAGACACAAACACTTTCAATATTTTTCGACTTATCATTCTACTCCGTTTAGGAGACAATTTATAATGCATTACATGCTGATTTTAGGATCAATTTATATCCTAAAATCAAGGAATAAAATCACAGGATCGAAGAAACAATCCATTTCCTACAATCACGTCATAATACGGAAGATTTCCTCTTCTTAAAGGAAGTTCAGACAGCTCACGCCAACACTTTCTCTGCTTGTGCGTCGTGACCCTATGCAATTAGCTTGAATGTACTTATCAAAATCTTGTTCCCATCAACAGTCCATCTCCTCAAATCCATCTTTCTCGCAACAATTTGTTGTTCCCATCTTACAGCTAGGTGTTAGTTTATTCTCAGTTTTCGCTCTTTCTTAGCTTCTTTCAGTCTCGATTCTGGAATGCTTCCTCATCTCTCCGCACCACGTCACTTTATATACAGTGCCCACCGTGGTTGCTAATACTGATAAGCTTTTAACTCTGTATTTATGTTTTCCATTTCATATATAAAAAGTAGACTTTTTAGTTATTTTGTATACTTTTTGTATAAAGCAAAACAATGTCAAATGCTACCCATCTTTGAATTTCATTTTCAATTTTTTCTCTCTCAACAAAGTCTTTTTTTTCCTCGTTGATTCTCAATTTATATACCTTCTCATGGTCACAAATAACTTTAACTGTTATTTTTTTATTTCTCTCATTTTATTGCTTTTGTTTTCATTCTTTTGTTCTCTTGTTTTGATCCCCTTACTCTTATCAAATATGTTTTTTTTTTACAATAAAGATGGTTGGCGATGTTTGTTATTTATTATTCGGCAATGGGCAAGATTTTCTTCCCTCGATTAACTTAATTTGTTGTCCTTTTGGTTCTTATTTTATTTTTTTATTAAGCTTTTTTTCATGTTGAAGAGAATATATGGACTAATGTTATATGTCTCCCATAACAAGACGTCTCACAAATGTGAATTATTTTGGTGGAGTCTTAAAGGAGTCTCACGGGAGGAGGTTTCACAGAGGAGTATCAGTTAAATATATTTAGTTATGTTAGTCTTCAATTTATGTTCAATTATTTTATAACTAATCTTTTAGTGTTTAATTTTGGGTATAACTATGACAAGGTTAGTTTAATTGTGATTAGATTCTACTTGTTTCCACTATTATAAATAGAGGTTCATTCCACTTAAATTATAACAAGTCAATGAAAACATTTCTTTTCCAAAAATTCAACATTTTACTTACCAAGTATTTACCCAAATAATGATAGGCACTTTGAAAGGAAGAGTACCTTGATACATAAGGTTAGGGGTAGCATCGAACCGAGCTGGTTCGCGAGCGGCTCGAGATCGGCTCGGTTCGATTTGATTTATCTGGATCTCAAACGATAAAATTCAGGGACTCGAGAGCGAGAGTGACGGGGGGGCACCCGTTTAAATTCGTCTTTTTGGGACTTGTGGGGGGCAATCTTGGCGGACTCCTTTCAGGTTTTTGAAGAAGGAGACTCCTTGACACTGGTAGTGATGTTTGGAAGCTGTGGTAGATAAATATGATCTGATCACTATTATTAAGAGGTGAGAATCACCTCACCGGCGCCTAATAGGTCACACCTCTTTCTGTTCTCTTGTTGTGAAATATTTATTACCGAATCTAAGCATAGGAAATACTCCTCGTGGTTTTGGACTTTATATGTTCTGCGTGCTTGCTTCGCCAAATTGGATAACAGATGGACAATTGGAATTCTGATGGCGATCCGTTGGAGCCGTCACTGGGCGATGAACAACCAGTGAAGAAAAAGGAGCTGCTCAATAGAACTCGTTAGTTAGATAATGTGGGCGTGAGATGTCGAGTGGAAAATATTTGCGAGGTTAGGAGGGTGGGCGCAGCGAGAGATAAATGAAGAAATCTGTTTCTTTTATGTCTCTCTCCTTGGGTCTGGAGAGTGGACGGGAAAAGAATATGGAAAAATACTCAACGGAATTCAGAGAGATCATTTCAGGGCTGCTCTCTGCTCTCTCCACTCACGACGACAAACAAACACCAGAGTATACAGAAACATGGACAGAAGAGCAGCGAAAAATTTCCTTCCACAATCTCGCAATAGAACAAAATACAGAATCCAATCGAAATTAAGCAGAAGATGGGTTGTTAGTTGGACGGAAGTCACTTCTTAAACAAACAGAATCCAATCTTAAAACCTCTTGACATCTCAAGCAGGGCATTAGCACAACCTGGTCATGCTTTCCAGTTTTTGGTTTATTAAATACTTTTAACGTAAAGGAACAGAGATGAACATGGCCAACATGATCTACACGATAACGTAGCTCCTACTCCAATAATATATTTTATTGGACGCCATTCAATTATTAAAAAAGAGGAAGTCACTTTCTCGATCTAGATGTTTGACTCTGATATTGAAACGACAAGTCCATTTCCAAATTGGTAATAATTATCTCATTTGTACCAAAAATTATTAGATAAATTCAAATTTAAATACTACGTAAATTATTAGAATATTAAAACACAACAACGACTGCATTTGCTTTCTCTCTAGTAAATGCTTAATCTACTTTCCCATCAGTTGTCTAGATCTTCCCACCTCTATTTATCGCCTTATAAATTGGTGTTCCTTTTATCTCAGGTTGCATCATTTGAATTTTCTGTTGCTGGTGCTTTTCCTTATCTGCTGGTGCTCTTCGCCACTGAGCCCAAGGAGTTACTTGATCACTTTCTCCAGTGTCTGCAAAGCTACTTTTTTTTATCTGTAAGTTGATCTCTCTATTTTCCTTTGTTGTTTTCCTCTTTTATAAAGTTGCTTCTAAAACAACAAGATAGAAAGATGGATCAAGGATGGAAGGGTTTTCACTCGTTTTAGAACTTGGGAAAGTGCTTATATGTTCCCCTAAAACGCCATTGTGGCTATTTCTTTCACTATGAGAAGACTATCAATGAATTGAAAATTGAAGTAGAGTCTCTGCGTAGAAAGAGAGATGATACAAATACGCAGTTTGATGAGGAAAGGTCCCAAAGATTGCCTTTACAAGATGTGGAAGACTGGAAGACAAACGTAGAGAAGGTTGTTGGGGACGTTGACAGACTGATTGACCAGATGAATCCAGAAGAGCCCACAATGTCTTATGGGGTGGTGTCCAAACTTGAGTTGGCATTATCGTGTAGGTAAAAGTGTAGCCAAGAAAATGGATCGAGTTACAAAGCTAAAAAATTATCGGAATGATTTGGGTGTTTCATTAACATATCATGCTCCTCCCCCGGATGTTGTGGAAATTAGGGAGGATAATATTGTGAGAAATGAGGTGGGAGCGACGATTATGGAGCAGGTCATGAAAGCTTTGGAAGATGACAATGTTAGATCCATTGGTATTCACGGTATGGGAGGTATCGGGAAAACTACCCTTGTTAGAAACATCAACAATTGTATGAAAGAATCAACACTTTTCAATAAGGTTATTATGGTAACTGTTGAAACAAGTTGTGCTAAAACCTCGAGGCGTTAGTGAAGGCGCAACATGAATATAAGAGGGATTGGCCTGGTCGATATTAAATTCTCAACACCCCCCCCCCCCTCCCCCGCACATTGCCATTTGTGGCTCGTGGAAACAGGTGGGAGTGAGACTCGAACTCGGGATCTACCTTGCTCTGATACCATGTTGAATTGGGTCCAAGGCTTTTATCCTAAAATGACTAGCCATTACAGACTCACATACGAGAACTGTAAAAGAGAAAGTAAAGAGAAAGAGGGAGCAGGAGAAAAAAAAAGCCTCAGGTTTTAAAAAACCATCCAAGATAACATCGCTGAACATTTAGGAATAAAGTTTGAGAATAAGGACATCAACTTAAGAGCACATCAGTTGTTAAAAGGGTTAAATGAGCAGAAAAGCATACTGATCATACTTGATGATGTATGGACGGAATTGAAGGTTGTCCAATTGGGCATTCCACGTAAAAATGAGCACGGATGTTGTAAAATTATTCTCACGTCAAGGAACAGAAGTGTATGTCATCAAATGGGCATAGATGCAGAGTTCGAAATGAAGCATTTGTCGGACCAGGATTCACAGGCCCTCTTTGAATAAAAAATTGGAGATGTTATTTCAAAAAATCCTAAATTACGACCTATTGGAGAGGATATTGTAAGGGAGTGCAAAGGCTTACCACTAGTAATTGTTACACTTGGATTAACATTGGCCAAAATGGAGGAACAATATGTGTGGCAAGGTGTGGTAAGAAGATTAAGAAGCTCAGAGCCAACTGAGCTAGACGGTATTATGTCTGATGTGTTTTCCACCATTAAAATCAGTTATGATTTTCTAGGAGATAAAGGAATGAAATTTTGTTTCTTATTTTGTTCCCTTTTCCCAGAGGATGATAATATCAACATGTGGGATTTAAGATTTTTTGGCATTGGAGAAGGTTTTCTCCACGTTGAAGGATATTTGCTTCAGGCTCAAGTAAAATTAAGGGCGTACATTAGAAGCCTCAAGGATTGTGGCCTATTGTTAGATGGCAATCAAAAGGACAATGTGAAAATGCATGATCTAGGGCGGGACACAACCCACTCAATTGTTTCAAAAGAAGGTCATGGATTCATCGAAAAAACAAGAAAGAACGTAAGAGATTGGCCAAAGCTAGAAAATGAAGAGCACTGCAAACAATTGTCTTTAATGCAAAATGACTATATTGTGGCATCGCCAGACTCACCCAAGTTTCCACAACTCCAAAGTTTATTCCTTACAAAGTATTATGGAATAAAGCACATTCCAAACAATTTCTTCTTAGGAATGTCTACACTTGTAAATTTAGATCTTATGGAGACTACTTTGGAAATGTTGCCACGGTCAATTTCATCTCTAACAAGCCTAAGAACTCTATGACGATCTCCTAGTCCATTTGCACCTGATACATTGGATGTCCCCTCTCTCAGGATGTTGAAGAACCTTGAGATACTTATCCTCATGGGAGAGGTTACTGTTCCAGTCGAATAAGCGGAACTAAAAACTTTGAAGGTTTTATCTCTAAAAGATGTGCATTTGGAGTTGATACGGACAAATATCTTAAGTAAACTACTTCGCCTTGAAGAGTTATACTTGGACACTTTCGGGCTAAGTTAGGAAGGAAAAAGGAATGATGACGCTACTAGTTTAATTGAGGCGGCTTCCTTGGACTGCTTAACTATACTTGAAGTGAGTGTAAGAGAAGAAGTACTTTTGTGTCCAAACATCCTTAGCCATTGGAGTCAATTGCAAGAATTCAAAATTGTTTTTTGTGATCATTTTCCAATCAGTTATGATGGATATGGCAACACTTTAGGCCTCGGTAAACTACCATACCTAGTGCCAGAATGGGTCATTTGTTTGATTTGAAAGGTTGAGCACCTTCAATTGGAGTGGAGGCCTGATTTGAAGAATGTTTTACAGTTGGACACCATTACTACATTGAAACAATTGGGAATTTCAAATTGTTCGGTTATACAATATATTGCAAACACAGAAGAAGCTCCACTTTCAAAGTATGCCTTGGGGAGATTGGAAGTGCTACGACTTCTTGAGTTATCCACTTTGGAAAAGATATGCCAAGGACCGCTACCAGAGAGGTTTGTCATGAACCCTGATCATTTGCAAGCATTACAATCATTGGAGAAATTGTATCTTAAAAATTGTGATGCAATGACTCATGTTACCAGCACAATTGAAGAGCCAAACAGATTTGAAAGACATGCTTTGGAGCATCTCGTTGAGTTGACGCTTGAAGATATGCCTAATTTGAAAAGAATATGTGATGGGCCAGTTCCAGAAGGATTTCTAAAGAAATTAAAACGGCTAAGCCTCATAAGGTGTGGGAAGTTAATAAATATCTTTTCTCGTGACCTAGTGCATTGCATTGAGACCATAGATGTGATTGAACTAGAGGGCATTTACGCAATGGATAAAATATTTGGCTTTTCTTCATTGACTTTGCCAAATCCACTTGAAAGATTGGAATCTTTATCACTTAAAGAGATTGAAACTTTGACAATGGTGTTCGACGGTCCATGGCCAACTCGTCGCTTTCCCAATTTGGAGTTCTTCGCCATTGAAACTTGTCCTGAACTAGTAAGCATATGGTCTTTTGATAATAATGCACCATTGGAAAGCTGTCATGAAGTTGGCGACCTATGCCAGTTGTCAAATGTGGTGATCAACTCTAATGGGCCCAAACACGTTGGGAGCTTCAATCGTCTTTGTTGTTTATGTATAGCTAGATGTGGTAAGCTACAAAGTATTTTATCCCTTCTTCTCGCACCAAGCCTCCTACACTTGGAGACCCTCGACATCAGACATTGTGAAGGACTAAAGGAATTAATCTCAAATGATGAATTGATGACTATGCACCATTCATCGACTCCTAAGTTGGCACTAAAGGCAGTAGTTTTCCCAAACTTAGTGGACATTGTCATCTTCGGTTGCCACAACTCGAAGAAGCTCTTCTCATTTAGCATGGTCCGACATGGCCTCCAAAATTTGCATCATATATTTTTAAGTAACTGTGGCCAGTTGAAAGAAATCATAGCAAAGGAGGATGAAGAAAAAGAGGAGGTCATTCCCTTGGAGGACTTGTTTCCTCAATTTGATATTCTCAAGATAAAGGTGACAACGGCTAGCCAATACACCCAAAAGACGGATCTGTTAGGTACGGAAAGCTACCACCTACAAGAGTGGACAGAACCACTCTGACACCCACCCCGCCCATTCTTGACCGCCTCTCACGAGATTCGAACGTGGGACGTGGCGTGCCCAACTCTGATACCATGACAGCGGCTAGCCAATACACTCAAAAGACTGATCTATTAGGTGCGGAAAACTACTGCCTACAAGAGTGGACGGAACCACTCTGACACCTACCCATTCTTGACCGCTTCTCACGGTATTCGAATGCGGGACGTGGCGTGCCCAACTCTGATACCATGACAGCGGCTAGCCAATACACCCAAAAGATCGATCTGTTAGATGCGAAAAACTACCACCTACAAGAGTGGACGGAACCACTCTGACAAAAAGACCTTCCTGAATTTTTGAATTTTTGTAGTTGGGAGAGATTTCTTTTACCCAATTCCTTGACAGTGATGATGATAATAAATTGCCCAAAGCTAGGGAAACACCATTCTCTGGAATCCTTGTAACAAAGGCAGATGCCTCTGGTATTTTTTGGAAACACATCGAACCGTTCACCTTATTTTCCTATGGCGTTTGTACGAGAATGCAATGTACAAAGACAATGGGTTGCTGATTTTAGTGAAATACGACATGTTTTTTGGTTAGAGAAAAGAGTTGCGGAAGTAGGCGGAATCACGTCCACATGCTCCCAATTGGAACATTTACATCTAACTCGGCTACCAAAATTGGAAAGCATTTGTGTGGGTCCCCAACCTCTTGGCAGCTTCTTCCAAAATCTAAGCACTCTATATGTTGAAGGTTGTAACAATTTGAGATACATTTTATCTCTTGTTCTTGCCCAACAAATGCGAAATCTGGAAAGCTTGGAGGTCGGGTCACATGAGAGACTTGATAAATTAATCTCATATGAGGAGACCGCAGGATGGATGATCAAAGAGAACGTGCTTCCTCGATTGAGGCTTCTAATCCTACGACACCAGCCAGAGCTAATGAGTCTCTATAGTGGGGAGAGTTTCCTTCAACTCCCATCATTGGAGTGCATCAAAGTGGCTGATTGTAGCAAGCTGAAACAGCTCTCGTTGGAACCCAATACCAGCCCAATCTTAATGAGATCCGTGGAGGAGAAAAATGTCTACGATGTTTGGAACAGGAGATGCATATGTTGATGAAGAGCCATTTCAAGCCTCTCTTCCGAGTGACAGCAAGGTACGTAAGAATATTGGATTGAGTATATTTCCATCATGTTTTTTTATCATTTCATCTTCTGGTCAACTACAGTTTTTGAGTATCAATTTCATCGATATGAGGTTTTTGTTACTATGATTTATTGTATGTCTTTCTTGTGATTAAAGTCGATACAAAGATAAACTATTTGATGTTTCTTAATTTTCTTGATTTTTTTCTATTCAGTCCGGGGATTAAATTGATTAATACATTCATTACTATTTAATCTTTGTTTATTTTATGTATGTATTTTTAGTTTTTATGCAGTCCGGAAGAAGAGGAGGAACCAAAAGAATACCAGGAATAAGGAAAAGGTTACTCTTGATACTGCCAATTTGGAAAACCAGAATAGATGATGATCATCGCTTCATCCCTCTCTTTTTTAAATTGTTAACCAATCGTTATTTACTCTCTCTAAAACTATACATTTCCATTTCTTATGGAGGAAAAAGGAAGAGGAAGATGTGAAAGAAGATGAAAATGAATTCAATATAGAAGATAATCCACATGTAACAGAAATAGAAGAAAAGTAGAGGATGATGGGCATAACTGATCGAAGCAAGTTGGGCTTTAGTACTCTTATGGACATGCTTTGGAGAATTGGAAAAAAGAAAAGGTCGTTCTTGTGATTGTCTTTCTTATGGAGGAAAAAGGAAGAGGAAGATGTGAAAGAAGATGAAAAAGAATTCCATATAGAAGATAATCCACATGTAACAGAAATAGAAGAAAAGTAGAGGACGATGGGCATAACTGATCGAAGCAGGTTGGGCTTTAGTACTCTTATGGACATGCTTTGGAGAATTAGAAAAAATAAAAGGTCGTTCTTGTTTCTAGACAGTCATACCATTTGTCGACAATGATAGCAGAGAATTTGGTGGGCAGAAATTTGTTCAAAATCAGGTTTTCTCTACTATGCCTCGTTAAGAGTTTGGTGCTAAGACTTACTAATTTATGTTTAGTACTTGAAAACCTACTGGATTTGGAATGAAAAAAATCACTTTGGCTCTTAGCTAAAGGGATGATAGATCTTTCTCAAATGAGCAATTTAATCACCCGTTTGAATTCAGGCTCTTTGGGACTCGTGGGGGGCAATCTTGGCGGACTCTTTTCAGTTTTTGAAGAAGGCGACTCCTTGACACTTGTAGTAATGTTTTCTCGACCCAACTTGATTTATAACGTTAGACAAACTTCTACAAGGGGAGAATCATAAAGAACTTTGGGAGCTACGGTAGATAAATATGATGTGATCTCTATTATTAAGAGGTGAGAATCACCTCACCGACGCCCAATAGGTCAAACCTCTTCTGTTCTCTTGTTGTGAAATATTTATTAACGAATCTAAGCATAGGAAATACTCCTCATGGTTTTGGACTTTGTATGGTCTGCTTGTAAGCCTAAGCATGAATTTCTAATAATATGAAATTCATCATATAATTTTAAACGGAAGCAAAATCATATCTCCTTCCATACGCTTCAGATTTCCTTCTCTCTGTTATTTGTTCGACGCTTCCGATCTCTGAACACTCTCGGTGATGGCAAAAACTGAAGGGGCTTGAGTAACGAGATAGGGGACCGAAAAAATGATCTGAAGCCAACCTCCCATCAAGGTTGTTCATGACTTCGTGTTACCGAGAGAGTTGCAACTACCAGAAGTTGAGACCACGATTATGAGAAAACTGTTTCTCATAATAAAACGGTTAACATTCTCCCACTCGGTCCAAACTTCTAATATAATCTTAAACCCATCAATAATTTGAATTTAAGTAATAAATACATGAATCATGGTGATAGGTCCTCTAATGATGAGTATTATCTTCCATGTATTACTATGTATTTATTTCTTATACTTTATGAATAAACCCTATGTTTACTCTTGGTCCAACACAGATGAATTTTCTCAAAATTAAAGTGCACATAAATATGAGAAAAAAATTATCACATTAATTAATAATTTCACTGAAATAACATTGGTCATACAATGAAAATTTTACATAATAGAACCAAGTCCCATATTCACAACATGATCCTTGAATTTAAACGTTGGCATGCCCTTAGTCAAAGGATCTATGATCATTAAGTCAGTGCTGACGTGCTCAATGACCACTTTCTTTTCTTTATCACGTTCTCTTATGGCCAAATACTTTATGTCGATGTGTTTACTTCGACTTCCACTTTTGTTGTTCTTGGCCATAAAAACAGCAGCTGAATTATCGCAATATATTTTTAATGGCATAGAGATAGAATCCATAATTCTAAGCCAGAAATGAAACTCTTTAGTCATACACCATGTCAAGTAGCCTCAAAACAGGAAACTAACTCGGCTTCCATAGTCGACGTGGCAGTCAAAGTTTGTTTGGCACTCCTCCATGATATTGCTCCATTGGCCATCAAGAACATGTATCCTGATGTTGATTTGTCGGAATCAATACAGCCAGCAAAGTCAGAATCTGAGTAACCAATGACTTCTAGATTGTCCTTCCATCTATACATTAGCATGTAGTCTTTGGTTTCTTGAAAGTACCTCTTTACTTTCTTTGCAGCTCTCCAGTGGTCTAACCCGGGATTACTCTAATATCGCCCCAACATTCCAACAGCAAATGCAATATCAGGTCTTGTGCAGACTTGAATATATATTAGGCTTTCGATAGCAGAAGCATATGGAATGTCCTTCATTTGTTCCCCTTTTAAGATCATTCTTCAGGCATTGGTTCAAATTGAACCTATCACCTTCACAATGGGAGCTACACTTGGTGAACAACCCTTCATCTGAAATCTCTCTAACACTGTATTAATACAGGTTTCCTAAGACAGACCTAAGATACCTCAAAATTTGTCTCTATGAATCTTAATGCCAATGACATAAGATGCCTCACCTATATCCTTCATATCGATATTGTTAGAGAGAAATTGTTTCACCTCATGTAGAAAACCCTTATCATTGGTTGCTAGCAAAATGTCATCCACATATAAAACAAGAAAACAAATTTTACTCCCACTAACCTTCTGGGATATACATTGATCCATAATGTTTTCTACAAACCCGAATGAAGAAATTACACTATGGAATTTCAAATACCATTGGCGGGATGCTTGTTTTAATCCATATATTGACTTTTTTAGCTTGCAAACCAATTGAGCACCATCACTAGAGGGGAATCCTTCAGGTTGTTTCATGTATACCTCCTCCTCTAGATCTCCATTGAGAAATGCCGTTTTCACATCCATTTGTTGCAACTCTAAGTCAAAATGGGCTACTAATGCCAAAATAATGAGTAATGAATCTTTCTTAGATACAGGAGAAAAAGTTGCCTTGTAATCGATTCCTTCTTTCTGAGTGAATCCCTTAGCTACGAGTTTACCTTGTATCGCTCAATGTTGCCTAATGAATCTTTCTTTGTTTTAAAGACCCATTTACATCCAATGGCTTTAAATCCACTAGGCAACTCAACAAGATCCCAGACTCCGTTACTCTTCATAGAATTCATCTCTTCCTTCATGTCATTGTACCATAATTCTGATTCTTGGCAACTCATGGCTTCTAAAAAATACATGGGATCATTTGTGGTTCCAATGTCAGATTCTTGCAAATACACAATATAATCATCAAGAATTGCTGATCTCCTGAGTCTAGTAGATCTTCTTAATGTTGAACCATCATTTTCTTGAGAAGTATGTGGTTCAACTAATTGTTCAAAAGTGTTTGGCAACTCTTGAAGTACCTGATCTACTGGAATATCGTCAACATTTTGTGGAACTTCAATGATTGGTTGTTCAACACCAGTTTGTACTTGAGGTGTACTGTGAATAATAATTAATCTATCACTTGAGGTGGAAGGTTGAAATTCTGAATGATCATTCTCAAAAACTATGTTATGAGTTGGATTCCTCCCACTGATCAAGTCATTTTCAAGAAATTTTGCATTTCTTGATTCCACAATCCTAGTGTTGTGAGATGGACAATAAAATTTGTAACCTTTAGACCTTTCAACATATCCAATGAAATACCCACTAATAGTCCTTAGGTCCAACTTCTTCTCTTGCGGATTATAAATTCTCACTTCAGACGGGCATCCCCAAACGCGCATATGTCGCAAATGGTGTTTTTGGAACAACCTTGGTTGGAACTCGATTTAATATATACACTGTCATCTTAAGTGTTTCAAGCCACAAGGATCTAGGAAGATTGGAGTTGCTAAGCATACTCCGCACTATGCCTAATAATGTTCAATTTCTTCTTTCTGCTACACCATTTTGGTCCAGAGAACCAGGCATGGTATATTGGGCAACAATCCCATGTTCTTGAAGAAACTTTGCAAATGGCCCAGGTGTTTGTCCATTCTCTATGTATCTACCATAGTATTCTCCACCTCTATCTGATCTCACGATTTAATTTACTTACCGCATTGTGTCTCTACTTTAGCCTTAAAGATCTTAAAGGCATCTAATGCTTCATTCTTGTTATAAAGCATGTAGAGATACATGTATCGTGAGGAATCATCTATAAAAGAAATAAAGTATTTCTGACCATGTGAGTCCATGTCTGGACTACATATATCAGTATGTATGATCTCTAATATGGTTGAACTCCTATTGGCACTTTTCTTTAACTTGTTAGTCTGTTTTCCCTTAATGCAGTCTACACAAGTCTCAAAATCAGTAAAATCCAGAGTATTAAGTACCTCTACATTCACTAATCTTTTAATTCTATCTATGGAGATATGACCTAATCTCCGATGCCATAATGTAGAGGAATCCTCATTAATAGCACCTCTTTTATTACCAATGTGAACATGCATTGAACCGTAAGTTGCATTGTTTTGTAAATTAATGTTATAAAAACCATCAGACAATGTACCATTCCCAACACAATCGGACTTATAATATAAACTGAAAGATGAGTCTGAAAAGTTAAAAGAATATTCATAAGGTACAAGCCTTGAAACTGAAATCAAGTTTCTGGAGAAATTTGGAACATAAAAGGTCTTTTCTAATTTTAAAATAAAGCCACTACTTAAAGTTAAATAGCAAGTTCCTATAGCTTCCACATGTGAGCTCATCTGGTCTCCTGAGAAAATGTGATGCTCACTTCCCACTGGTTTCCTTAGGTTTTGCAAACCCTGCAAGGAATTCGAGATGTGGATTGTTGATCCAGAATCAATCCACCAATTGTAATTATTGACTTTAACCATATTAGATTCATAAAAAACAAATGAGGTTGGATTATCTTTTTCCTTTCCATGTGTTGCCAACATGATTCTTTATCCTTGTTCCATCACTAGTTTCCCTTCCTCTTGAACACACATGGTCAAAAGTTCATTAACTGGCCATTTATCTTTATGTTTGTTGTACAAGATTTTGAAGGGTCCATATTGGTGCGGAAGGGAATTCAGGATGTAATGCACCACGACATATTCTGACATATCAGCCTCAAGATTTTTTAATTGAGCCGCAATATCCCTCATTTGGATGATGTGCTCGCGCACACCTCTCATACTGGTGTGCTTTAGGGATGAGAACTTCATGATTAAGGTGTTTGCTAATGTCTTATCTGAAGTGACAAATTGAGCATCAATGGCTTTCAGCTAGTCTTTGACATTTTCATACTGTTCAACAGAACCATGAATACCAACAACAATTTTAGTCTTAATGAATATAACACTGAGGCAATTAGATCGCTCCCATCGTTCATAAAGTGTAATTTCAGTTGCAGTGTTGTTATCAGTAATTACTGGTGGTTCGTCTTTCCTAATAGCATAATCTATGTCCTTCCACCCTAAATGAAGAAATATTCTCTCTTTCTAGACCTTATAGTTATCTCCCTTAATATCAGGGATACTACAACGAATATCAGAGAAATGTGCAGGTTGTACAACTGCATAAAATTACAAATTACATGCTGATGTTAAAACTGAGGCCTGAATAAAATATCGTGCTTTACCAATGTAAATCATGCTTAAAAATTAAATCAATTGACATAAAAAAAATTTCCTATGGGCTCAATGTTTTTTAATTCAAGCAGATTCAATATTCTTTATGAGTAAACTTGATGAAAAAACTATCAAATTATTTATGAATTCATAATTCCTGTGGGTAAATTATGAATAATTTGATATTTTATCCTAATTAATATACTCAAATATAATAAAAATTCTTGTGGGATAAAAATTATTATATTAAGTATAATTAATTACTATTAATATCTACTTTTTCTATATGATAAAACTATCAAATTATTTATGAATTCATAATCCCTGTGGGTAAATTATGAATAACTTAATATTTTATACTAACTAATACACTCAAATATAATAAAAATTCCCGTGGGATAAAATTTATTATATCAAGTAAAATTAGTTACAATTAATGTCTAATATTCTTTATGTGATTCTAATCATAATATATAATTTTTATTAAGTTAAAGATGTTGTGGCTACTCTCTAATTAATAAAAATTATATGGATCACTAGACATTAAATCTCATAAATGTATGAGAATAACATGAATTGCATAATTTTAACTTACATTAACATGTTATCATTATGCACAAAATATTCTCATAAAATATGCATAACTAAAAACTATAATATTATGCATAACGTTAATTTCATGCATTTAAATATATGGCAAAAAATGCATAAAAAATGTAACAGGAAACAAATCTAAAAATTCCAATACGCATAACAGCTGACGGCCAGTGGCCTAATGGTTAAACGAGGTTGCCGAGTTGGTACGACGAGTCGCCAACGACTTAGGTTGATCCAACTCACCCGGTATTTACAAAAATACCTTATGGTTTTAATTAACCAATTTCTGTGTGCTGGAGGTCGTCTTCAACCTCCAGCCGCGCGCAGAAATAAGGTTTGTCGGCATTCTTTCAAGTCACCGACGTCGGCAAATCTGTCGGAATGGTCGCCGGCATCAGCGCTGCGGCTCCGACTCTCTAAGGCGTCGCGAGAGAGCTACCGACAGTCCTGCTCAGAGAGCGGACAGAGACTGTCGGCACCAATTGTTTTTTATACAATTTCAATGCCGACATACCTTTCGGAATGGTCGTCGGCGTCGGCGCTGCGTCTTTCTTCAACACTTTTCGCCGATGCGAGAGCCCCGACTGTCGCAAGCGGTGAGCGCAATTCTCATACAGAGACCGCACAGAAAACTCTTGGAATCGAAACACTGGATCAGAGTCTGCTCTGATACCAACTGTAAGCCTAAACATGAATTTCTAACAATATGAAATTCAACATATAATTTTAAACTGAAGCAAAATCATACCTCCTTCCATACGCTTCAGATTCCTTCTCTCTGTTCTCTGTTCGACGCTTCCGATCTCTGAACACTCTCGGGGATGGCTAAAATTGAAGGGCTTGAGTGAGGAGACAAGGGACCGAAAAAACGATCTGAAGCCAACCTCCCATCAAGGTTATTCATGGCTTCGTATTACCGAGGGAGTTGCAACTGCCAGAAGTTGAGACCAAGATTATGAGAAAACTGTTTCTCATAATAAAACGGTTAACACTGCTTGCTTGCTTCACCAAAATGGATTACATGGTGATCCGTTGGAGCCGTCATTGGGCGATGAAAATATTTGCGAGGTGAGAGGCGATATCAGGAAGGTGGGCGCAGCGAGAGAGAAATGAAGACATCTGTTTCTTTTACTGTCTCTCTCCTAGAGTCTGGAGAGTGGATGGGAAAAGAATATGGAAAAATACCGACGCCGTTGATATTTACTAAACGGAATTCAGAGAGATCGCTTCAGAGCTACTCTCTCCTGTCTCCTCTCCTCTCTCTACAACAAACAAACACTAGACTCTACAGAAACATGGATAGAAGAGCAGCGGAAATTTTCCTTCAACAATCTCGCAATAGAAAAAAATACAGATTAAAATCGATTGCAATGATTTAGTAGCTCTTTCGTGCACATATAGCAGCGGTGGCAAGGAAATTTGGACGGAAGTCACTTCTAAAACAAACAGAATCCAATCTTAAAACCTCTTGACATCTCAAGCTGGAAGTTTGTGGAAAGGAACAACTCCTCATCGAGTTATGTGTGATCCATCTTGCCATTCTCCTCCTGTTTATGGTACAGATGAACATCCGATTAGTTAATTTATGAGTTAAGTAATCAAAAAAGAAACTCCTCGTCTCAATTCTTTTCCTTTAAATCTCCTTCCATTGTCTGTACACTTAAATTAGAGAGCATTAGCACAACCTGGTCATGCTTTCCAGTTTTTGGTTTATTAAATACTTTTAAAGGAATCATATGCATTTTGACCTTTGGTGGCCAACAATGTTCTGCACTTAATTCAGTCCCACTTGATCTACACGACAACGTTGCTCCTATAATATATTTTCACGGACGCCACTCATTTATTAAGAGAGGAAGTCACTTTCCCGACCCGTCTAAATTATTGAAAGGACCCGCCTAAATTATTGAGATGAAAGGAACCCACTGACTTTTCTCGTACGCCATTAAATTATTGAAAGAGAGAGAGAGAGAGTCACTATTCTTCTGTAGATGTTTTACTCTAAATATGTGGCTATTGGACTGACAAGTCCCTTTCCAAATTGGTAATAAATATTTCATTTGTACCACTCTACAACTCTACCATGATAAATACAAATTTAAATACTACATAAATTATTAGAATATCAAAACACAACAAGGACTGCATTTGAATTCTCTCTAGTAAATGCTTAATCTACTTTCCCATAAGTTGTTTGGATCCTCCTACCTCTATTTATCGCCTCATAAATTGGTGTTCCTTGTTACCTCAGGTTGCATCGTTTGAAATTTTTGTTGCTGGTGCTCTTCACTATCATCCTCAAGCCACTGGGCCCAAGGAGTTTCTACTTGATAACTTTTTCCTCTTTTCAGTGTCTGCAAAGCTACTTATTTTTTTTTATCTGTAAGTTAATCTCTCTATTCTCCTTTGTTGCTTTCCTGTTTTATACAGTTGTTTCTAAAACAAAACAAAAAAACATTACAAAGAGGGATCAAGGATGGAGATGTTTGTGCTAGTTTCACAACTTGAAGAAGCTCGTCTCATTGAGCATGGTCCGACATGACCTCCAAAATTTGCAATGTACATATTTAACTGATTGCGGCCAGTTGAAATCAATCATAGCAAAGGAGAAAGAAGAAAAAGAGGAGGTTGTTCCCTTGGAGGGCTTGTTTCCTCAATTAAGAAACCTCTTGATAGAGGAACATCCAGAATTTTTTAGTTTTTGCACTTGGGAAAGATTTCTTGGACCCAGTTCCTTGAAAGATATGAGGATAAGAAACGACCCAAAGCTGGGGAAACACCATTCTCTAGAATCCTTGCAACAAAGGCAGATGCCTCTGGTATTTTTTGGAAACACATCCAAATTCTCACTTTATTTTCCTATGGTGTTAGTACGAGATTGTAATGTACAAACACTAAGGGTTACTGATTTTAGTGCAACACGACATGTTTTCTGGTTAGAGAAAAGAGTTACAGAAGCAAGAGGAATCACGTCCACATTCTCCCAATTGGAAATTTACAACTAATTCAACTACCAAAATTTGAAAGCATTTGCGTGGGTTCCCATCCTCTTGGCAGCTTCTTCCAAAATCTAAGGACATTATATGTTGAAGGTTGTAACAATTTGAGATACCCGTTCTCTTGGTCTTGCCCAACAGTTGTGAGATCTGGAAAGGTTGAGGGTTGAGTCATGTGAGAGACTTGAGAAACTAATCTCAGATGAGAAGGAGACCGTCGGATGGACGACGAAAGAGGACGTGCTTCCTCGGATGAACAATCTAATCCTACAACACCTACCAGAGCTAACGAGTTTCTATAGTGGGGAAAATTTTCTTCAACTCCCATCATTAAAGTGCATCGAAGTGGCTTGTTGTAGCAAGCTGAAGCAGCTCTCATTGGAACCCAATACCTATCCCAATCTTAATGAGATCCGTGGAGAAGAAAAATGGTTTCGAGGTTTGGAAGAAGAGATGCGTATGGAGATGAAGAGCCATTTCAAGCCTCTCTTCCGAGTAACAGCAAGGTACATAAGAATATTGAATTATATTTCCATCATGTGTTTTATCATTCCATCGATATGAGGTTTCTGTTACTGTGATTTATTAGATGTCTTTCCTGTGATTAAAGTCGATTCAAAGATAGCAATTTGATGTTTCTTAATTTTCCTAAGATTTTTCCAGTCATTCTAGAGATTAAATTGATTAATACATTCATGAATATTTAATCTTTGTTTATTTTATACATGTATTTGTCTTTTTTATGCAGTCTGGAAGAAGTGGAGGAAGCAAAAGAAAACCAGGAATAAGGAAAAGGTTACTCTTGATACTGCCAATTTGGAAAACCAGAATAGATGATGATCAACGCTTCATCCCTCTCTTTTTTTAATTGTTAACCAATCGTTATTTACTCTTTCTTAAACTATACATTTCTATTTTTTATGCAAGAAAAAGGAAGAGGAAGATGTGAAATAAGATGAAAATGAATTCAGTACAAAAGATAATCCACGTGTAACAGAAGTGTAAGAAGAGAAGAGGACGATGGGCATAACTGATCGAAGCAGGTTGGGCTTGTTTCTAGACAGTCATACCATTTGTCAACAATGATAGCAAAGGATTTGGAGGGCAAAAATTTATTCAAATTCAGGTTTTCTCTACTATGCCTCGTTCAGAGTTTGGTGCTAAGACTAATATTTTATGTTTAGTACTTGAAAACCTACTGGATTTGGAATGAAAATTTGTCACTCTGGCTCTTAGTTAGAGGGAAGATAGATCTTTCTCAAATGAGCTTGGAGTCCCTTGATAATTATGTCCAGCAAATTATCTTCCATTTTGCATGCAGTTTGTGGGAATGTTGTGAGAATTGATGTTGTAGTGATCGCTTATGCTTTCTATATAGATTTAACTAAAAAAGATCATGGCCTAGGTGGGATTGTTCTAAAGAGTGGTCCAGAAATGTCACTGAAGCACCCAAAATATGGTATTCTATTCAAATTCTTCTTTGTGGCTAAATGTTCAAGAGTAGGGGTGGCTTCGAATCGAGCCAGCTCGAGCTCAGCTTGATTCTGGCTTGGTTCGATTCGGTATACCCGAATCTCGAGCCGAGTTCGAGATTCGGGATCGGCTCGTTTAAATTAACGAGCCGAGCTAGATCGAATCAAGGTTTGGCTCGAAAGCTCGCGATTTGGCTCATTAATTTAATGAGCAGCGCGGGATTCGGGACCGGAGCGGGAGAGGGGGGGGGGGGGGGGGGGGGGGGGGGGGGTGTGGGGTGGGGGGTGGGTAGAAATTCTTCCTCCCCAAGTCACCGCCAAGCCCCTCCAGCCGCTGTTGTGGCCGCCTCTGTTGCCGTCAATAGCTGCCTCATCGCCCGCCTTCTGCCTTTCCATTGCCGTCGCTCGATTTCTTTTCCCTCGTCTGCCTTCGTCTTTGTTTCCATTACCGCCGCCTCCATCGCAACCGTTATCACCAACGATTGTCGACGCCATTGGAAGCTTTTCCCTCGACGTCTTTCCTCGTCTCGGCAAAAAACCAGAACGAGCAGGGGGAGAAATATTTTTTGATACCCCCCACCAGACGCATCACATTCAACCACAAAAAATTCATCAAAGTCTGGTAGCTGCAAGACCGGTGCTCAAGATAATGCTACCTTCAACTACTGAAAAGGAGAAGCTGCTATCTCGGACCAGAGAAATGCATTTTTCTTAAGGAGATTGTTGAATGGATCAGCAATCTGTCCGTAGTTATGGATGAATTTTCTGTAATAACCAGCGAGCCCCAAAAAAACCCTTAATGCTAAGATGGATGTGGGAAGAGGCCAATTGGTGACTGCCTGTATTTTACTCTGGTCAACCTTCACACCCTCTGCTGATATAACGTGCCCCAAATATGCCACTTCGGATGTGCCCATAGAACACTTGGATTGGTTTAAAACCAAATGATGGGAACGTAAGATAGTAAAAACTTGGCAAAGATGATGAATGTGCTCGTCCCAAGTTTTGCTAAATACCAGGATATCATAAAAAAAAAAAAACAAACTTCCTCATGAGAGAATTAAATACCTCATTCATGAGGGCCTGGAAAGTGGAAGGGGCGTTAGATAGACCAAATGGCATGACTAGAAACTCGAAATGCCCATGGTGCATCCTAAACACCGTCTTTTCCACATTGGTTGGATGAACCCGAATCTGATGATAACCTGACTTCAAATCCAACTTTGTAAATAAGGTAGCTCTATGTCATTCATCTAATAACTCATCAACCACTGGTATAGGAAATTTATCTTTAATTGTATGAGCATTGAGCTCCCTATAGTCAACACAAAACCGCCAAGACCTGTCATGTTTCTTGACCAGTAACACGGGGGATGAAAAGGGAGACCTGCTGGGCGCAGTAGCGGTATTTCATCTTTTTGTAAGTGGGGGTAATGGTAAGGCCTGACCACCACTGGTTCAGTCCCCAATTTCAACCTTATGCGGTGATCACAATGGCGAATAGGCGGGAGGGTAGTAGGGGACTGAAATAAATCACCAAATTCTGTAAGTAAAGTAGTTAACTTACAGTGCTCAGCGCTCTAGACCTAAATTTCCTAAAGAGTGCTAGGCGCAGTAGCATGTGTGCCATGAAGGGTAATCTGACATTGGGCAACTGTAAACGTCATGGTAAGTTATTTAAAATCCCACAAGATAGGCCCCAACGTTTGGAGCCATTTAATTTCGAGTACCAAGTTAAACCCCGCCAGTGGAATGACCAAAAAATCGGCTACAAAGGAGTGCCCCTCAATACAAAATGGTGTGGCTGTAGAGATACCCGCACTGGAGATTTTGGCCCCATTGGCCACTAAGATGGATATGCGGTTTTCTACTGAATTACCAACCCAAGCTATTCTATCGCTGGCTGATTTATGAAGTTGTGAAGGCTATCGGAGTCAACTAAGGCCAATAACTGGAGGTGTTGCAAACCCGCCCGAACTTGCATTGTGTTGGAGCTGTGCATGCCAGTCATAGCATGGAGTGAAATAGCTGGTGCATCCTGTTCGGCCTCAACACTGTCTTCCACTAGTTGAACTTCCTCTGAGTCATCGAAGACCTACAAACAGAATAACCTCTTGCATAGATGACCTTGGACATATTGTTCACCACAATTATAACAAAGGCCCTTGGTCCACCGCTGTTCCATCTCCTGCCTGGATAGTTTTCTAATGTATGGAATTGGTGGCGTGGAGGGTGAAATGTCTGCACAGGGTGCTGAATTTGGCCCAGGACGTGTAGTCCCTGAATAAGATGAGGGGGCATTGGTGGGCGCCCTGCTTGGCCAAGAAGGTCTTCTGACCATGGACTCTTTGAGGACGAGCTGATTAGCATCAATTGTCCTGGCCAAGTTCAGAGTGTGGTCCAAGTCTCGAGGATCATGTAATTCTACTTCCAGACGTAGGGCCTTTGTCAAGCCAGCAGTAAAGAGATGAACATACTACGAGGGACTGACAAAGTAACTGGCACGGGCCAAGCGTTCCTGAAAGTGAGTTTGGTACAATTCAATAGCTCCCGTCTATTTTAAATTCACCAAATCACCCAAAGGATTGTTGCGGGCAGGAGGACCAAACCTCAACATGCAAGATTGTTTAAATAAATCTCAATCCTGAACCAGATGTTTATTCTTAAATTGGTGGAACCATAGAAGCGCTTCATCGAGCATATTAAATGCAGCTAACTAGACCCGGTCATCCGCAGGTGTTCTTTGATTGTAAAAGAACTGGTCACATCAGTGTAACCAGATCAAGGGGTCTGTAGACCCATCAAATGTCGGAAAATACAATTTAACATACCTTGGTACCGAATTAGGGGCATGTGCGTGGGGTCCCATTGTGGGATGTGGGGGGCACAGTTGTGGCGGGAGGTGATGGTGGTGCTCGGCCAGAGGAGTGTAGCTTCCAGGCGGCGATGGCCCTTGAACCGCACCGTCATCCAGTCGCCAAAGGATTTGCTGGACGAAATCATTCAAGGCTGCCATTACCGATTGAAGGTCAGCAGTGTGCTGGCGATTATCGTTAATGACTTGATTTTGTGCCTCTATAAGTTGACACAAATCCTCTGGGAAAGAGGAATCCCCCATAGTGGACCTGTATGATACCAAGATGTTGGGATCTTCCCCGGCCATGGATTTTGTCACCCTTCTTCCTTCTCTTCCCTCCAGATCTGCCCTTGATGTGGGAAGGAGATTTCGGTGTTTGGAACGTGGAATGGTGAAAACGAATTGAGCCTTGAAGGAGGCTCGACCTGGACCTTAGGAGGGAGAATCCGACCTCTTAACTTTCTACTTGATTCAATGCTTAATCTTCATTAAGCCCTTCTCCCCTATAAATAGGATTAGGGACGTGAATGACAAACCTAACCCATGGGTCACTAAGTTCACGGAAATTACTATCAAACCAACCCGAACCAAAACCAACATACATAAAAAGAAAAATTCCATAATTTAATTTCTACGCGTGTTTATTACCCGGGATGCTATGGAGTCCATACCCCGCCCCCTCCCTCCCCCCGTGCAAAGATGATTTCGCACGTCCAAGATCATAAAGTGAAAAAAAATCTTAAACATTTTAGTATAAACAAGTTTCTAGGGAATATTAGTATCTCATGTTTTTTTAAACATTTTTCTAATTTAAATTTCTTATTAAAAAAATCATATAATTTTCTAAGTAAAATTTTTCTGCCAAGATGGGCTAGAAAACTGTATAGAAAATTTTTGAATAAGTATTTAACAGTTGATGTTATAATAGCTTTAGCATGAGGCAATTTTCATAGCAATTTTGTGTTTGACATTTTATTTAATTAAAATTTTATCGATAAATATAGTAATATATTAGATTGATTATTAATTTTTATTTATTTCCCTAAAAGAGGCAATAAGAGGTCCTAACTTTCCTAAGAAAATTTTAAAATATTTCGTGTAATTTTCTAATAAGTCACTAATTAGGATTTTATTTAAAGGTTTTTTTGGAAATATGTATTATAGGAAAAAAATTCTAGTTTTTCCTAGAATATAAATTTTCAACTAGGGGCACTAAGGAGGCCATAGTAAATTTATGGCCAGATTCAAAAATTACAAAATAAGTTATACAACATTTGGAGTAAAAAAGATTAATATTGGTGCGTTCTAATCCATTAATGAAATTCAATCCTGAACCTCCCCTATCATTATTTTTTTAAAATATATGCATAATTTTATATATAATTTATTTGACATATATTTTATATAGATTATTAAATGTAGGCTAAGCTTGAACTCAGCTAGAGCTCGAGCTTGAACTCGGTTAAAATTATTAGGCTCGAGTTCGATTACAATTTTAGGTTTGAGGCTAGGGTTGATCGAGCTCAAGTTCAAAATATTTAAATCAAACTCAGCTTGAACAAGGTTTGGACTTAGTTGGATTCGATGCCACCCTTATGCCCAATTTTAAGTAGAGGTCATTCCCAATTTTATGTAAAATGTATGTATAATTTTATATACAATTTATTTAACATGTATTTTTTAAAAATTTTAAATGTATGTTGGAGCATGAACTCAAGACTTGTATTTTTTGAAAAGTTTTAAATGAATGTTGAAGCTCGAGCTCAGCTCGCGCTCGGCTCAAACTCGGTTAAAATTATTAGGCTCAAGCTCGATAAAAATTTTAGGCTTGAGCCTAAGCTCGGCTCAAGTTCGAGTTCGAAATATTTAAATCAAGCTCGACTCCAACATAGGCAGGTTCGGGCTCGGCTCGACTTGATGCTACCCCTATTCAAGAGGTTACCTCTGTATCTCATACTAGCAAGTTGCTGCTTAGGGATTAATAGTCGTAAAAGTGTGAAATTTAATCACCCATTTGAATTCAGTCTCTTTGGGACTTGGGGGGGGGGGGGGGGGGGGGGGGCAGCAATCTTAGCGGACTCCTTTCTATTTTTAAAGAGGAGACTCCTTGACACTGGTAATAATAACTTCTACGAGGGGAGAATCATAAAGAACTTTGATACCTGTGTTAGATAAATATGATCTCATCACTATTATTAAAAGGTGAGAATCACCTCTTCTGTTCTCTTGTTGGGAAATATTAGTTACCGAATCTAAGCATAGGAATAAGTCCTCATGGTTTTTGACTTTATATGATCCGCTTGCTTGCTCCACCGAATTGGATTACAGATGAACAATTGGATTTGAGAGTGAAGTAAAAAGAGAGACTGAAAGAGTTAGTAGATCGTAGTCTGGTGGTGATCCGTTGGAGCTTTCACTGGGCGATGAACAACCAGTGAAGAAAAAGGAACTGCTCAGTAGAACTCGTGAGGTTAGGAAAATATTTGCGAGGTGAGAGGTGAGGTTAGGAAGGTGGGCGCAGCTAGAGAGAAATGAAGAAACATGTTTCTTTACGAATCTCGCTACAGAACAAAATACAGAATAAAATCGATTGCAATGATTTAGTAGCTCTTTCTTGCTTCGGTATGAACTTGGGTTGGTCTCAAAGAGCAGTATACACCGGTGCACATATAGCAGCGGTGGCAAGGAAATTAAGCTGTAGATGGGTTGTTAGTTGGACGGAAGTTGATAAGCCGAGAAGATCGGGACGAGACCGAATTAATTTCAGCATTTTTAATTACTGCCATTGCTTATTAAAAGTTGCTAGATCTCCGTGAGTTTAGGTTAGCTTCACTATCAAACAGAGTAACACCAAAGAAAGGTTTCAAAGAATGATTTTCTGATGATCTATTCTTCTCCTAACGGAGGCTATTTAACATACATTACATCCTAAAATTAGGTCTAATTTAGATCCTAAAATCAGGGAAAAGAATCATGGAAACAAATTGTTTCCTAAAATCAGGGAAAAGAATCATGGAAACAAATCGTTTCCTAAAATCATGCTACTATCACGCTACTGGTGCAAAAATATCCTGATAGTCTATCCTATGACTTTACGTATATCGCTTTACAAATAGTCGAGCTTTATATCCTTCAATACTTCCATCCAGTTTGAGTTTCACCGTGAATACCCATCGACATCCAATTGTCTTCACTCCTTTAGGTTGTGGAACAAGTTCCCAAGTGGCATTTTTTTGTAGAGCCTCCATCTTGTCGTTCATCGCCTTTATCCATTTTGGATAAGCTAAAGCATCCCGCACATTACTAGGAATAGAAACCTGGATAATTGATCAATAGTAAATGCATACTATTTAGTCAACCTATGGGAGGACACAGAGTTGTTGATAGTGTATTTGGTTTTGGCTTCAGGATCAGGTTCATACTGTTTTTTTGGAACTCCCCTATTCAATCTTTATGGATATCTAGGAATTATATTTTCTGTAGGAACACACATTTCATGCGACTCATCAAACACAGGGTTCGTATTTACCCAAGGAGGAACATTCTGGGTTGATTTTTCAGTTGATGGTGCAAATGGAGGCAACTCTGAGGGTTCTTCAGGAGAAATTAATGATTCACTTTCGGCTTCATGGTTGGGATCACAGTCTTGTTGCACATCATGATAACTTGATTGCTTAAAAAATTCATTCATCGTTTCTAACTCAATAAACTCAGCACCTCCTCTATTCGCTTGTTGATTAAAAAATTCATTCACCGCTTCTAATTCAATAAACTCAGCCCCTTCACTATTCTCTTGTTGAACATTCTATTCACTTGAGCTCTCCCCCAGAAGAGAATTCCGAGAGACTCCCCCTGAGTAATAAGGTTTTAATTCATGGAAAGTGGCATCTAGAGTTACATGGAGCTTTCAAGTGTGTGGATCATTGCATCGATATCCTTTTTGAAAACCAGAATAGCCAACAAAAACATATCGTTTGGCACATGGATCAAGTTTATTTTGAAAGACTTTTGAAATATGAACATATACAGTACACCTAAAAACTCGGGGTTCAAGATTCGAAAGATGGGGAATGGAAATTAGGGAGTGCAGTTTTTGTTGAGGAGTTTGAAAGTCTATAACTCGAGAAGGTGTTCGATTGATAAGGTAGGCAGTAGATTTGACAGCTTCACCCCAATAAAACTGAGGCATGTTCATGCCAAAGAGGGAGACACGCACTACTTTCAAAAGTTGTCTATTCTTCCTCTCTGCCAATCCATTTTGTTGGGGAGTATAGGTGCATGAGGTCTGATGACGAATTCCATGATTGTTCAAAAATTTATTGAGAGAAGCATTAACAAACTCAATACCATTGTGAGATTGCAAAACACGAATCTACTTCTGGTATTGAGTGTGTACCATTTGGTGAAATTTTTGAAAATCTAAACACACATCACTCTTTTTTATAAGCAGGGATACACAAGTCATTCTAGTGCATTCATCAATAAATGTCACAAAATTCCGAGCTCAAGAAATAGAGGGAACCTTTGCAGGACCCCAAACATCAGAATGAATAACCTCAAAAGGTTCAGAACTCTTATTCACACTCGGTAAATAAGAGATACGATGGTTCTTAGCCAGTTCACAAGTGTCACAATGAAAATCCAAATTATTCAAACCTAAAAAAAGTTGTGGTCGCAATTTCTTAAAATAACCAAAGGAAAGATGGCCAAGTCTTTGGTGCCATACCCATATAGTTGTTTGAGCACTATCTTCACTGCTAGCTTAATTTGCCTGACTGATTTTCGATCCCCCATTCTCTGTCAACTCCAAACAATAGAGTTTGCCCCATCTAACACCATAACCAAGAATTTTTCAGGTTAGAATGTCCTGATATACACAAAATGAGAGCCCAAAAGTTACAATACAAGCATGAGTTAAAGTAATTTGGCTAACAAACAACAGATTGTATTCAAGAGATGGAACAACAAGGACAATATCTAATGTAAGATTATTCGACAAGATAATTGATCCTTCCCTAGTAATAGGAGATATACTATCTTTGGTGGCGGAAATAACAAATTGAGGAGAAGGTAGGACAAATTTTAATTGACTGGAATCCCTCGTCATGTGATCGGATGTACCTGTATCAATAATCCAAGTTCTATTATTAGAATATGCAGAGAATACTAATGTTTTATCGATAATACCTGGATGGGCAACATTTGTCGTAGGCAGTAGCTGATATTCTTTCGTGGATGTTATCATATCTTTCCTAGCAATCTTTTTCTGAGGCTTTTTTAGAAGTCCCACCACTTTGGATAACCAATAATCTCGTAACACCGTTGTTGCAAATGACCTTTTTTCCCCGCAGTGAGTGCATACTCGGTTGTTAGCTTTTCTAGAGATTGGACAATAACTCCCCATTGTCCTGGTCCGAGTTCAGGTCGTTGTACGAGAGAAAAAAAAATCACGGGACCTAAGTTAACGAGATTAAATTTTTCCTCATAACAGCGTCTTTGTCTTTGACGACGGCTTGATTTTGTTGGCAACAGTAGAAGAGACAACATTGCGTCTCCTTCTTCGTCGGGCTGATGCTGTGATCATTGACGACAATCGAAAGGTCCACTGGAGTGGGCAGTTTGGTGTTACGACGACGAATGAAGAAAAGAACGCAATAGCGTCTTCTTCATTCACGATGACAACAGAGCATCCTTGGTTTTGTGAAGCGGGTGACGGTCAGGTTGGTGATGCGGTCGTCGACGACGTTCAGAAATAAAGTTGGTTTCACGGCGACTAAAGAGCAGACCTGCTCTGGCTTCTTTTTTTCCGGTGACAGAGTGGCTACTCTGCTCTTTGGCTACTGGACAGGTTCTTCGACGATGGGAGAATGATTCTCCTGCTCTGATACCATGTCAAACAGAGTAGCACCAAAGAAAGGTTTCAAAGAATGATTTTTTGATGATCTATTTTTCTCCTAAAGGAGGCTAATTAACATACATTACATCCTAAAATTAGGTCTAATTTAGATCCTCAAAATCAGGGAAAAGAATCATGGAAACAAATCGTTGACCACGCTAAAAAATTTACACAACTCATTACAACTTTGCATCCATTCACTCTATTTATTGTAACATGAGCAATGGATAAGATAACTAGAGATTTCTTACAAAATTTGTGGTTTAACTCTCACCCAAAGAGAGCAATTTATCCTAGAGCTTTGACCGGGACCTATCAATGGTATCAGAGCTCTGATCGCCATTCTTTCTTGCAAGAAATTACCCATCTCTGTGTTTGGCTATCTTCTGATGCTACTCTGCGTCCAAAACCTCATCGTTGTGGCTTGGCTTTGGGTCTCGCAGATTCGTCGCTTTCGTCCCGACACGACATCATCACCCCCATCTTCGACGAGAAAAGTGGCGCCAGGTGAAAGCAGTCAGAGATGAACTAAATCGTCTCGGACAATCCCCGCAACTCTAGCTGAAAGTTGTCGGTAGGGGTGGCTTCGAACCGAGCCGGCTCGCGAGCGGCTCGTGTTCGGCTCAGTTCTGACTCGGTTTGACTCGTTATATTTCGAGCTCGAGCCGAACTCGAACTCAGAAATAGGCTCGTTTAGGTTAACGAGTCGAGCTTGAGCAGAGCCAGGTTCGGTTCGTCGGCTTGCGAGCCGACTCGTTAATTTAATGAGCGGCGGGATCAGGGGTCTCCCTCTCGCCCTCGCTCTCTTCTCTCTCAAAATTTTTTTTCGGTCTCTCTCCCGCCCTCGCTCTCTTCTCTCCCGAAATTGTTTTTTCGGTCTCTCTCCTGCCCTCGCTCTCTTCTCTCCCGAATTTTTTTTTTCGGTCTCTCTCCTGCCCTCGCTCTCTTCGTCTCCTCCTTCCCTTCTTTCTTTTTCCTTCGAAATTCCCTCTCTCGGCCTCCATCTCCCTTCTCCCTCTCGCCGCTGGTGCCCCTTCCGCCGCCGCCGCACCTAATCCTTCCCCCTTGTCTGCCTCTCATCGTCATCGCCGTCGACTCCCGTAGCGTTGCCCTCACCTCGTCGTACCCCAACTAGAGCGGCTGCTCTGGACCCTCTCCCGTCGTCGTCACCCCCCTACCACCGCCTGCCGCCGCCGTCAAATCAGCCGGCCACTGCTCTCGCTGGAACGGGAACCCCCGGACACCTAAAGTTTCGGAGACCTAAGCTGAGGGGGGGAGATTATTTTCCCCCCTCGACACTCCGTCCCACACAGCGTGTAAACTCGCACATGCAGTTCACACATGCGAGTTCGCACGTGTGGTTTATATATAAAAAAAAAAAACTTGCAAATCCTATTCTCAACCTGTTTTTCGTCTGGACGATGCAATAATACGTAAAAATATAATGTGTTAAGGTTAGCGTTTGATCAAATTTTCCTGTTTATTTTTTTATTTTTTATAATTAATCATGTACACAGTTAATTGGCTCACGTAATTATTGTATTAATGTATAATAAACAGCAATCAATAAATAATATAATATCTAATTTAATTAATTAATATATTAATTATACATTAAATTACTTATTTGTGTTGTAATCATGTTTGTTTTACCTAATTTAGGGTTTAAATATTAAGTTTTAATTAAGTATACTATTATAAGTTATTCATTTTCTTGTTTTTTATATTTTTCTTAATTTGGGGCACTAACACTGGAAACTGTTTTTCAATGCATATGAACTTGTCCACACTAACACCAAGTTTGAAATTGAATTTCGTGTAGAGGAATTAAATGAATTTGAAGCAGGAGATGAAGATGAACTTCAAATTTTAAGTTTGTTGACTAACCCCCCTTATAATTCTCATATCCACAGTAGCTTCAGAGTCATTATTTAGTGCTGGTGGTAAAGTAATAGACTCGTATAGTTCTTCCTTGGTACCAAATACATTTCAAACTTTGATTTGTGACACTGGTTGGGTTCGGACTCTTCACGGTATAAAGAAAAATCAAAAGTTGAATTTCTTTGATTAATTATTTATTACGATATTTTTTAGTTTTATTTATTAAAATTTTGTTTTATGATTACAGCCTGAGAAGAAGAGTGTAGAGATAATGCTACTAGCTACATGATTTTTCACGTTTTTCTCATCATGGTAATTTTAATATTTTTAATGACATTAAGTAACTACTAGTGGAAGAGTATTTTTTTATCTGACAATAACTAATTTTATTTTTTGTTTTAGTCATAGGTGGAGATTTTGCTCAAGCAAGGAAGTATATTATTTTCTAGCATAAAAAGAAATAACTATAGTTTGTAAATTTATAATGGATTTATAGTTTTTATTTGGGTGATTGTAAATTGATAGTGATATTTCATTTAATTTTGTTGTGTTTGATTATTGTATGGAATTTATTTATAATATTATGCAGTGTATGGAGTGTTTAGACTATTTTATGGAATGTATAAACAATTTATTGGAGTGTTTATGGAATGTATAAATAATTTTGTGGAGTATTTATGCAGGTATTATGTATGTTGATTATGCCCAATTTTATATAGAGATCATGTCGAATTTTATACAGGTATTATAAATATAGATTATGCTTAATTTTAAGTATGCCCAATCTTATACATGTATTATATATATAGGTTATGTCCAAATTTATGTAAAATGTATACATAATTTTATATATATTTTATTTGGTATATATTTTTTGAAAAATTTTAAATGTATGTTGAGGCTCGAGTTCGGCTTGAAGCTTGACTCGAACTCGTTAGGCTCAAGCTCGATAACAATTTTAGGCTCGAGATGAGGCTCGGCTCGAAGCTCGGCTCGAAATATTTAAATCAAGCTCGGCTCGAACATAGGCAGGTTCGGGCTCGACTCGGCTCGATGCCACCCCTAGTTGTCGGCACGCCATCATCATCGATCGTCTCCGGCGAGAAAAGCGACGGTCAGACATGCCAGAATCGGCGCCAAGTGGGCCATTAGACAATCGTTGTGTCTCCGGCCGAAAGATGTAGGCAATGGGAGAGACGATCGTTCCGCGTGCATTTTTAAGTTTTTGGCTTTTTAATTTATTGAAGGACCACTGAAATCAGTGTCCCGTGAAAAAAAATTAGCCGAGTGACCTTCACTACAATGGCATCCAATAAAGAGGGGATTGAAGATTTGGAGGTTGGGCTCGGTGGAGTTCAAGAAGGAATGCAACGATTACAAGAATCCATCAACAAACTCTTGGAATTCCTATCAACCAAAGATGGTTCTAGCCACCACAACAATGGGTGAGATGGATCTTTTCGTTCGCATCGAGAGGAGAACAATGGCGGCAGACATATTTTCTTTTCGAAGATGGCGAAGTTGGAATTTCCAAAATACTCTGGAGAAGATCCAACTGAATGGCTTAGCAAAATAGCTTAGTTTTTTAAATTGCAAGGCACAACAGGCAATCAAAAGGTAACTCTAGCATCTTTCCACCTTGAAGGAGAAGCGAATCAATGGTGGGAATGGTTGCGTTGAGCTTACCAAGAGGAAGGTCGCTTGGTGACCTGGGAGTCCTTTGAAGAAGAATTTTGGCTCGTTTTGGACCGACTGAGTGTGAAGATTTTGATGAAGTTCTTTCCAGAGTTAGTCAGATCGAATCCCTTCATGATTACCCAAAAAGAGTTCAAGAAGTTAGGCAATCAAGTTCACGGCTGGCCACAAAAGGCTCTCGTTGGCATATTCATGGGAGGATTGAAACCCGAGATTGCTGATGGAATTCAAATGTTCAAGCCCAAAACATTGAAGGAAGTCATTAGTCTAGTAAGAATGAAGGATGGACAGATCGCCAAAACGAAAAGGTTCACACGACCTCCACTACCGAACTCAGTACCTAACAACATCACTCCAGTGAATCGTTCTACCCAAATAGCGACACCCAAGATATTGAGTTGGGATGAAATGCAAAAACGGCAAGCATGAGGGCTCTGATTCAACTGCAACGATAGATTCACCCCAGGACACAAGTGCCAGAGACCTCAACTACTTCTTCTCTGAGTGCAAAACCAGCAACCAAACCTAAGAATACGAGATGGATGATGAAAAATGGCAGATGGAAGACACCCTGGACTAAACAAGGCGATAAATTTATTGAAGAGAGATTGGTGAAGTGGAAGCAATTGCCTACTGAAGATGCTACATGGGAGGATACAACAATGTTGCGTAATAAGTTTCCTTATGTGGACCTCGAGGACAATGATCTAATTGGCGGGGGAGAAGATCGGGACGAGACCAAGTTAATTTCTGCATTTTTAATTACATTGCTTATTCAAAGTTGTTAGATCTTCGTGAGTTTAGGTTAATTCAAAATTGTTAGATCTCCATTAGTTAAGGTTAGTTTCACTCTATTTATTGCAACTTGAGCAATGACTAAGATAGCTAGAGATTTCTTACAAAATTTGTGGTTTAACTCTCACCCGAAGAGAAGAGAGCAATTTATCCAGGAGCTTTGACTGGGACCTATCAGAAATAACTTCTTAAACAAACAGAATCCAATCTTAAAGCCTCTTGACATCAAGTTATGTGTGATCCATCTTGCCATCCTCCTCCTGTTTATGGAACGGATTCACATCCCACTAGTTAATTTATGAGTTGAGTAATAAAAAACGAAGTTGTTTCCCACTCCGCCAACCTCTGTCTCCTCGTCCCAATTCTTTTTCTTTAAATCTCTTTCCGCTGTCGGTACACTTAAATTAGAGGGCATTAGCACAAACTGATGATGCTTTCCGGTTTTTGGTTTATTAAATACTTTTAACGTAAAAGGAATCAGATGCTTTTTTGGTTTATAACTTTCCTCTTACATTGATTAAAAAACTCCTCCTTTAATTAGGATCTCTTAATTACAAGATTCTAAGAATTTAAAGATTACATAATTAGAAAACTATTCCTTTTGGCTCTTACATAAATTAGAAACTACTTTAACTGACTAAGAGTACAGCAAAATTAGGAAATCAAATCTCTAGGTAAACGCCTACTAACAACAAAGAACCATCACCTATTTTTCAATGCATCATGAAAAGTGTAATTATCCGAAGTCACATTCATATGCAAGCAACAAGCACAGGCAGACACATCATTACTGTTGAAATGGATAGATGAATCACCCCGAGGACGCACGTCTGCTCCTAGCCTCTCAACCATGTGTTTCTATAGGATGAATTATCCCGAAGGGAAGCATTGTGAGCCTTGTATTCCATCACATAGCTATGAGGAAGCTTCATTTGCCTTTTGATTGCATCTCTAAGTGCCATGACCGCCTGAGTTGAGGTGCAGTAAAAGGATAAATGACAACTATTAAGTCAAATTTCTTAGCAGACCCACCAAATATTTGAATATACAATAAATGATTTTATACTGAAAATAAATTTTGCTATTGCCGATAATCACTAACCTGGTGATCAGAGGCATTCCGATTCCAAACACTCAATATATCCTCATTAAATCTAATGCTTAGGACTGCTCCACATATATTATCCCCACAATCAAGCTGATCTCCAATTAATGCAAGAACCTATTCCATCATAGGCACCACATAGTAAAAGTAACTCATACACTTACATTTTAAAGTTAAAAAGTATTTCCAGGAATAAATTCATGTCCATGCAGAGATCTCCATAGAATTTTGCCAATCCAAACAATCTTGTTTATTTTAATAATAGCATACAAACACAAATTAAGTCATTATAGCATAGACACTGGAAAAAGAAATCAAAGAGGTTAACATAAAAAATAAAAATAAAATAACACAAAACAAATTACATAATGATCAAAACAACAGTAACTATTGATCCCAAATGCAAGTGCCCACAAGTGAGAGAACACAAATTCTTTTTCCTTTTCATAATAAACACCTTAGAAGTCATGTACTGGTACCACCTTGTCCAAAGACACATTTTCATTTTCCATCTTGCCAAATTAGAGAAAGGAATTTTCTTTTCTTTTCATAAAATAAAATGATTCTGGTTTCTGTTTCACATGAACATGCTGCAGACAGTGGCCGGGTAAGATCACCTTCATCAAATGACCCTCAAACTTCTATCTTTCTCATGTTCCCAGACTGCAGAAACAGCTCCAATGTATTTGCAAATAAAAGGACTTTTCTTTTTCTTTTCTTGAACAATATAACTGGAATTATGACTCAAAATAATACGATAACTTCTGAAAAGTGAATTATGAAAAAGATGCAACAGATTAGATAACAGTTTCTGAATTGAATATCTGATACCAGGCTCAGTGTCACTTCTTTAACAACACTTGGATGGCAATGACAACCAAGCACAAAAATTCTTTTTTGCAAATACAAATGATATTTTTAAACATTTTCTTTTTCATCAAGCACAAACATTATCATATAATCTTCATTGCAAATAGCCTGTTTCATTCACTTGCAATCTCAAAAAACAGACTTACCATACCATGCCATCCATTCCAAGTATAGTGTCACTTTCAGAACCAAACAGTACAGCCTTCTCTTGAAAACATTTCTTGTACCCATTACCCCCTTGTTTGTTAAAGATAAACTATGGTCAATACAATCATAAGAAAAAAGTAAGACCATTACCAAGTCCTCCCAAAAACGACCAGAAACAGCCTTTTTGAATCGGAGTATCCACTTGCCACCATTGCAATTTGCAGAGTCCTGGTCAAATAAAAACCTTGGGTTTAAAAGTTAAAGATATAAAATCACCAAGACAAAATTCTATAAAAATGTTTATGAGAATCATCATTGCATAAAAATACTCGAATTAATATACAACAGTTTACCTCCCATAAAGGTCGTATTCCCTCCTTGAAAAGATGCAAGTCTGTTGGGCATGGTAATGCAGAAGTACGGGCCAGATGGCAGTAGCAGACCCAAAAACCTTCAACCTATAAACTTGTTGTGGTCAGAAGCATATTGCCAAATCACTATATGAGCAAAATTTGCAGAACAACAGGCAATATAATTAGTTGCACTAACCCTCTTACTACCCAACCAAAACAACAACTGGGAATAGAAAATGAAGCCTACCGTACTGAACTCCACTATTTTCTTAATGTTATCCTCGTAAGATGTTTGTGTCCGAACTCCAGGTGTTCGACGTGTATACCAGTATACAAACTTGTGCTGAAATTTCAAGTAGCTAATATATAAGCATAATTATGCTAAAGAGTTGATAGAACTCAACAAAAATTCATGCTAATAAACTTTAAAAGTTCATAAAAAATCCATAAATGGATATAAATAATTAGCACCAGTCAGACAGAAATGATACCAAATAAATTGTACAATTCAACTTCAAGAAGTTCTTTGTCTTTTTCAAAATAAAATAATTTTTTCCTGACATAAGATCTTAGATATGAAAACTTCAACGCCCTTGGATGCAAAAGCTTGCTCTTTTTCTAATTTTACTTACACTGTCTCTTGAACAGTCAACTGAAATTGACACCTAGAAAAGCCATACACACAGAACTGCCACTTTTCTAATTAAAAACCAAAAAAAAGAAAAGAAAAAGAAAAAGCAAAGGTTTAAAGCTAAGTATTTGTGAGCATGATACCGGATTCTGTTAGTTGTTGAAAAAAAGTATATTATGACTCTAATTCTCCTTTAGGAGTTATTCTGATTTGTATATGGAAGCTAGAAAGAATGATGGACAGCAGGACCTTCTTCATGAGATCTCCACATCCTTTTGCTCTTTTGGGTTGTGTGGTGTAATCTTTGCTTCCCTAACTTGGGCATCAATTCTTCTAATTAAAGAAAATGACAGAATACATGTGGATCTCACATAAGTGGTGCTCCGCTGTAAAGAATATTGCTCAATCTCTAGTTTAACTCTCTCGCATGAGATTCCTTTTTTATTGAGGGGAACGTATGAGTCACCTATAAGGAGTTAAGGACTGAAATACATATCAACTAAGAACATAAATTCTTACCGACTCATGCCATTATTGACTCATCTGAGCATCTAATCAGAAACCAAAAATATCCATTAATAAAGATACAAATCAATAACATCAATAAGAGCTAGGTTATCGTTCACCTTGTAGACACGACATATAAATTTCTAGCTTATGTTTTATTTGATAAATGTGAAAATTTCAGGGTAAACCATCCGTCCAGCTGTGGTCTTTTTAGAGCTTGTTCCTAGAAATTACGCAGATCACTACACCAGTCTTAAAAGTTCAAGTTCAATTTAAACCAAACAGAACACTTATCTAACAGTCCAATTATAATGATAATTACAGCATGCGTAAGAAGCACCTGAAATCATCGTCATATGATTTATCAAATGCTGGACAAGAAAAATGAGCATTGCTTAGCGTGAGGAAATTCCACTAACCTAGGGTTTTCGACGAAAAGAAAAGGACGGAAAAGACAGAAAAATTGGGATACACCTTTAAGGGGTGCAGACCAGCTTTTTGTTCACGGGCTTGCCTATCGCGTTCTTCTGCTTCTTTCTCAGAGAACTCTTCCATGACAGCCAGAGTGTTTGAGCTTTTGACTTCTGATTCCTTTTTATCGGTGTTCTCCATTGATGAGTTACAGGAATTCTAAAAGACCCTAATATCCACTTTTTAGCACTCCTAAGTATCTGCAAAGGAGAAGAGGCAGCAGAGCGCACTGGAGCTTCTCTCGAAGAAAAGACGATTCACCCACCAATGTTTCCAATTTCCAATCACCGTGGGAACGCCCATACACCAAACAGCCAACAAAAATGGCCTCTCGACACTCGACAAGAGTTCTCTGAGTTGTGGGGGCATCGAGCCAAATGAGTCGTCAGTGACCCACAATTCAGCAAGATCCAGCAACTAGGGTTAGATTTTCATTGAAACCCGGTTTCTGGTTTGTTGATTGAACTGATCACAAAGACCTAAATGACTAAATCCAAAATGCAAAATGTTGGGGTTTTAATCGATCATATATCTAATTATACAGATATACTAATTTATGTTAATTAATTAAGGTGACCATTATTATATTATATCATTACTCTTGAATTTATAGAAAAGGAAAATACTTCATTGACTTATTATAATCAGAGTACATGAACCTCTATTTATAATAGAGGAAGGTAGTAAAGTTCAATTACAATAAAATTATATTTGTACCAATTACACCCAAACTCTAACACTTAAAGATATGTCCTAGGATAATTAAATTAATCAATATAGATAAAAGACAAACATAACTCAAACTAAAACTCTTCTTGGACATGACCATAAGATAAAGATGATTTTGTGAGTTCTTCTTGATCTTCCAATTTATGTGATAAGGATGTCAGCTCGTGGTATTCATGCTGGGTCCTACTTCTTATGGGCTTGGGGCCATCTTGTGGGTCTTCCTTGGTCGTGTGACCCATCTTATAATACTCTTAGATATGTGAGTTTTCCTTAATCGTGTGGGCTTGGACCTTATCTTCCAACACTCCTCCTCAAGTTGGGGGTGAGAGAACATCAAGAACTCCCAACTTGTTGCAAATGATGTATAAAAAGGCAGTCCTTTAATCTTCCAACACTCCCCCTCACGCTGGTGCTATCTTCCTTGAGACCCAGCTGGCCAATTCAGGGGTATAGATGAAATAATAAGTTTTTCTGTCATGGTGTCCCAATCGTTGACACTTGATATTTTCTACGGGGTATTAAGTTCCTCCGTCATGGAATCCCAACCATTAACACTTGATATTTTTTACGGGGAATTAAGTTCCTCCGTCATAGAATCCCAACCATTGACACTTGATATTTTTTACCAGGTATTAAGTTCATCTGTCATGGAATCCCAACCATTAACACTTTTGATATTTTTTATGGGGACAAATAAATAATGGTATGAGGTCACCTCTTCTTCAATAATAATGTCCCCAAAGAGACATAATAACTGTATCTAAATACAACACGATTATCTTCCAACACATATAACACGAACCAAATAATAAACTTTATAAAAAAACCCATGAAATAATCTGATATAAAATTTTCTTCTTAGATGCATAAGCTTCATTTGTGCTCCCCCTCTCTTGAATATTTTTGTCACATAAACTTTATCCACAACATCTGAAATAAAATACCTCTTTTTTGTACTTCTTCTACTTTTCCCCCTCAAGTTGGTAGGTAATGACAGTGATCCTAGCTTGAACCAAACATCATAGATGTAGCAATAAGCCCAAATAATAGAGATGTAGTAATAAGCCCTCAAACCAAGGAAAAGTGAGACATTTTCCTGATATAGCCACTCAAAAAGTGACACAAAACAATCGGCTTAAATTCGGATTTTTCAATGTAACAGGATACCCACATGACCTTTGGTTCTTCCAATACGAATACATCTTTAAATATAGATCAAATTGACATAATTTTTTCTCCTTCTGAAAGTAGACTTAAATACTTTTCATCCAAGTATATCTTAACTTCATAAAATATAATTATCAGAAGATAAATAATCTGATATATTTCGGTCTCTATCATCTGGCCGAACTAAGTATTGTTCCTCCTATTTTTCCAGAATGACCATTGACTTTTCCAAGATCAATATCTCCTTATTAAAAAATCATACCGATAATTGGTTGAATAGGAAAGAAAATAAACTCACGTATCTTTCTTTTGATATATAATTCTCCATATAAAGTTGTTATGGTCCCGGACCATTGACCTTGTGACTCAGCGAAGAGAGAGATTGTCTAGAGGGGCTAGGGTTAAACCAGGACGGCCTGATTTACCTAGGTGCCCTATGTTGGCTAGAAGGAGATGGAAGAAGGAGATGGGAGAGGGAGAGAAGATCAGTCTCGTTGAGGGGAGACCTATACCCTTGGGTTCGTCAAGGAGAACACCGATCCTAGGGTTCTATGAAGGAGAACGCCAATCCTTTTCTGAGTGAAATTAGACATGCTTCATTCATTTTCGTGAGCCCTTTAGAGGCTAACCACACAAAGGAATCTGAATGGAAGTTTTACAAAAATGCCATCGCTATAACCTCTTACCAATTAATTAAACAAAGTAAAATTATAAAGCCTAAAGTACTTCTAAGTTACCAACTCATCCGCGTCGCCTCGACTTCACTTGTTCTGCTATCGAGTCCACAACATCACTCCCCCCTTGGAGAAATAGATTGTCCTCAAACTCGAAGGTAGGATAAACTTGTTGAAACACATCCACATCCTCCCAACTGGCCTCAGTTGCATCGGTGTTGGTCCACTGAATGAGGACTTTCCACCAATTGTAGTCCTGTCTAGTACCCAAAATAGTGGCTAGAGTGAGAAGAACACGCCTGTCTTCAATGGGAGGTAAAAATGGAGTTGGAGGTGGTGCTGGATTTCCTCTTTTATTGAATCAAGTAGGAGAGGTTTTGGATGACTAATGGCACAAATGTGTTGTGGTTCTTCTAAACGGCGGGAGAGAGCATAAGCCGCTTTGTTCAATGTACCTACCTTATGTTCCATTGTAAAGTCAAAACCCATTAATTTGTTAATCCAATGCTGTTGTGGGGAGGTGGATATCCTCTGGTCCAACAAAAAATTCAAACTATAGTGGTCAGTGCGGATAATAAAAAATCTACCCCACAAGTAAAGCCTCCAATGTCAAACCGCCTTCACTAATCCAATGAGTTCTCTTTCGTAGGCTGGTAATTTGTGATGGTGGCCGGCTAGTTGACGGCTGAAATAGGCAATAGGGTGTTGGGATTGTTGAAGCACTGCCCCAATACCTCCTCCCAAAGTGTCACATTCTACCACAACTACGGCCTCAAAATCTAGTAACTGCAGTACTAGAGTGGAGGCTAAAGCTTGATTGAGTGCATTGAATGATTGGTCGCTGACTTCATTCCCTTTAAAGGCATTGCGTCTGAGAAGCCTTGTTAAAGGAGCAACTAATGGAGCATAATTCTGAATGAACTTTCAATAATAGGCTGCTAAACCCAAAAATCCCCTTAGCGCTGAAATATGGCCCGATTGGGGCCAATGTGTGATGACTTCAATTTTTTTTGGGTCCACCGTCACCCGTGTCGTTGTTATGATGTTACCCAGATAGGCCACCTGAAGTCTTCCACGAGAACACTTGGAACGTTTCAAGTAAAGATGATGTGCTCGAAGAAGTTGGAAGGCAAGGCATAAGTCTTCTAAGTGTTGGTTCCAAGACTTGCTGAAGATTAAAATATCGTCAAAGAATACTAAAACAAACTTTCTGAAATAAGCACTAAACACCTTATTCATTAAAGCTTGAAAAGTGGAAGGCGCTGTTATGGTCCTAGGGTTAAGTACCTATGCCTTCCGCTCCTAACACGCTGGTCTTTTGGGTAGTATTGGCTAGGTGCTTAACATTTGGTATCAGAGCCAAAGTTCCCACATCGCGAGTTCGAATCCCCAAGGGGAGTGCCCGGTGTGGGTGATCGCGAATCCCAGACACGGGCTTCGTAAAGGGAGTATGGGCTCCTGACCTAGACCCCGTCGCTAAGTGTTAAGCCGTCATGGACGTCGGCTCGGGAAGGTGGGGTGTACTGTTATGGTCCTGGAGTAAAGTACCTATACATTTCGCTCCTAATAGGCCGGTCGTTTGGGTAGTATTGCCTAGGTACTTAACATGCGCATTAGATAGACTGAAGGGCATCGCTACAAACTCAAAGTGGACATGGTGAATGAGGAATGTTGTCTTCTCAATATCTGGAGGATACATTCTTACTTGATGATAACCCGATCACAAATCCAACTTAGTGAAAATTTGAGCACCATGTAATTCATCTAGTAACTCATCCACTACTAGTATAGGGAACTTGTCTTTGATCATCTTGGCATTCAATTCTTTGTAGTCCACACAAAACCTCCAAGTGTTGTCATGTTTCTTCACCAGAAGGACTGGAGAGGAGAAAGGGGACTTACTCGGTCGGATGAGGCCTTATTCCAACATAACTTTGCATTGACGTTCAATTTCATCCTTTTGTAGGTGTGGATACCTATAAGGACGAACAACCACCACCTCTGACCCAGCCTTCAAACAAATCCTATGGTCACAATGTTAGACTACCAGGTTCCTGAAAGAGGTCGGTAAATTCATCCAACAGTTTGTCTAAAGTGTTGTCTGAAGTGTGCTGTTGGTGAAGTACGTGTAGATGTGTTGGAAAGTCAAACGTACGACCTTGTAATGTAACCTGGTGCCCTTCAAACTCAAAGCTCATAGTCAAAGCCGTGAAATCCCAAAAGATAGGCCCCAATGTTTGCAGCCATTTGATGCCCAAAACCATGTCGAATCCCGCTAGTGGAATGATAAAAAATTCCGCTGAAAAAGGGTTGCCATCAATAGAAAACATTACCGCCTTGCTGACCTCGTAGCTAGGAACCTTCTCCCCATTGGCAATAGAAACCGAAGCAATTGGCCGAGGTTGTATCCGAAGTTGTAAATGCTGGGCCACTGTGAATCTCAAAAAATTATGAGTACTCCCCGAGTCCACAAGGCTTAATAGGGGCTGATCTCAGACTACAGTACACACTTGCATTGTCTTAGTTGATTGGAGTCCTGTTATTGCATGTAAGGAAATGGCTGGTTCTTCAACCTCAGGCTGTTCTACCTCTTGTCCCTCGTCTTCCTCATTCTCAACTTCCAACCAAAATAATTTTTTACATTGATGGCCAAAAGTGTATTGCTCATCGCAATTGTAACATAACCCTTTAGCTCTTCAATCTTCTATCTCGGTCCTGTTCAGCTTCCAGATGAATGCCAGAGTGGAAGTATTGGCCTTAGTTGTTGTAGGATTACTGACAACAACATTACCTCTCCACTGTTGGGCTATTTTACCCAAACCAGAATTATTCCCCCCCTCCACTCTTGCCAAATTGGCCGACGTGCTTGAATATTTTGCTTGGCTTCCAACGCTCTGGCCAAATTCATTGCTCTTGCTAGGTCCGGAGGGGTGAGGGGTTCCACCTCTAATCGGAGTGACTCAGTTAACCCCGTTGTGAACAGACTAACATGCTGGTCCACCCGTACAACCTTACTTGCTCAAGCCAAATTTTTTTGGAATTGTTTTTAGTATTGTTCCACACTTCCCGTTTGTTTTAACAACACTAAATCTCCCAATGGGTTGCTCTGAGCTAGTGGTCCATACCGAATGGTGCACAACTGCTTAAATTCTTCCCAATCGATCCCCGAGTTTTCCAATTCTAGTTGATGGCCCCATTGCTATGCTTGATCGAGCATGTGGAATGCGGCCAAACCCACCTTGTCTATTTCAGCCGTTCTTTAGTTGGAAAAAAAATTTCACATCTATAAAGCCAAATTAGAGGATCTTCAAACCCATTGAAAATAGGGAAGTCCAGTTTAGTGTAGCTGGGAACCGCCCCACTTCCTGGACTGAAATTCCCACCGTGTGTTGGATGATCTATGCGTCCAACATACTGTTTGCCCTGTCTGTTAGAAGGGCCCCTTCCCCCTTCCCTCGGGGGTGGATTTCTTCCCGAAAATAAATCATACATCTGATTAGTTACTGCTTCTAATTGTTGGATTACCTCTTGAGAGACTCGGCTGTCTAACAGCGCTGCCAATCGCCCTTCACTTTCCTCTTGTCTTGCGTTAAGCATCTCACTGAGCTTGGCGAGCAATTCCTCATTGCTGGATGACTCCCCCAAGCTTACCTGCTCTGATACCAAGTTGTTATAGTCCCGGGCCATTGACCTTGTGACTCGACGAAGAAAGAGATCGTCTAGAGGGGTTGGGGTTAAACCAGGACAGCCTGATTTACCAGGGTGCCCTATGTTGGCGAGAAGGAGATGGGAGAGGAAGAGAAGATCAGGCTCGTCGAGGGAGACCTGTACCCTTGGGTTCGTCAAGGAGAACATCAATCCTAGGGTTCTATGAAGGAGAACGCCGATCCTTTTCTAAGTGAAATTAGACTTGCTTCATTCATTTCTGTGAGCCCTTTTAGAGGCTAACCATGCAAAGGAATCCGAATGGAAGTTTTACAAAAATGCCATCACTGGCTTTAACCTCTTACCAATTAACTAAAAAAAGTAAAATTATAAAGCCTAAAGTACTTTTGAGTTACCAACTCATCTGTGTCGCCTCTGACTGACTCGTTCCGCTCTCGAGTCCACAACAAAAGTATCTTTTTTTATAGCATAAAATACCTCGGAAGTTGAGGCTTTCTGCTGCCGCTCGAACCTCTTTTTCAATCTGACCTTTGATTTTTCAAATATCAATTTCTCTTTATATATAACTCAGACAAAAAATTGATTGAATAGGTAAAAGAATAGACTTATGGATCTTTCTTTTGATATATATTTTTCCATATAAAATCTAGTTCTTGATAGCAAACAATACCTCAGAATCTGAAGATTGCTGTTGCTGCTAGAACCTTTTTGCAATCTGACCTTTTCTCATTAAAATATATATATCTCTCTGTAGGTAACTCTGATTGGAACAAATAATTTTTATTTGGAAATTATACTCAAATATCTTTCTGTCAATATATAATTTACAATATGAAAAACTTTGTATAGAGGGAAAAAATGCAAAATAATCTACAGGTGTAGGTATTGAAAAAAATAACTACGAACCTAGACATATGGTTTAGGGTTTAGAGAAAAGGATCTCATTACCTCTGTGGGTTGACCACATCAACTCATAGAACATGCTATGATACCATGTTGAATTTATGGAAAAGTAAAATACTTCATTGACTTGTTATAATCATAGTGCATGAACCTCTATTTATAATAGAGGAAGGTAGTGGAGTCCAATTACAATAAAACTACCTTTGTCCCAATTACACCCAAACTGTAGCACTTAAAGATAAGTCCTCGCATAATTAAATAACTTAATATAGATTAAAGACCAACATAACTCAAATTAAAACTCTTCTTAGACGTTGACCATAAGATAAAGATGCTTTTGTGAGTCCTTCTTGATCTTCCAACTTATGTGATAAGGATGCCAGCTTGTGGTTTTTATGGTTGGTCCTACTTCTTATGGGCTTAGGCCCATCTTGTGGGCCTTCCTTGATCGTTTGGCCCATCTTATAATACTCTTAGATATGTGGGCCTTCCTTGGTCCTGTGGGCTTGGACCCTATCTTTCAACACTTACTATTGTTTATGATAAAAAAATAACCTTATTCAAGTCTCCAACTAAGAATTGCAATGAGTTGAGTTCAGGTTGGGTTAGCCTAAATTAGATAGGTGGGTTTCAAATAGAACCTAAAGGGGCCATGTTTGAGTCAATGCACTTAAAAATCTAAACATAAAAAATAAAAAATGATCAAATTATACATAAAGAAGAAAATTAAGGGCATAAATATCAAAGAGAAACATTAAGGGTATGTTTGGAACCCAAGAAAAGAAAAGAAAAGAAAAGAAAACGAGAAGAAAAGTGATTTTTTTGCTGTTTGGCAATGGAGAGAAAAGAAAATGAGAGAGAAATAGAAAGGGGTAGAGAAATTTTTATCAGGCTTATTTGAAATCTCAGACCTTTCCATCCTCCTCAGCTGACTAGCCAGAAAGCTTCCTTCCCTCCCTATGCCAATACACTCACCCATTGGGAGTCACATCTCTCTCTCCAGCTTCTCTCTGCTCCTCCCTTTCTCTCTCTTTCTTTTTGGTATAGAATTCCTACCACCGAGCTTGTCTTCACTCACAACATTTGAAGATTATAATAAAAGAGACAAAACAGTTTGACAACACAACAAGACGAGATAGGCAAGAAATGTGAGAGAAACAACTACATGATGAAAAACAAAGAAATATGTTTGCAAGTTCTAGTAAAAAGGATTTTTGGAAAATGAAGAGGAAATATCAAGAAGATATAGTAAAATAGACCTGGCTGAACAAGGTGTTAACATTTGGAGATCGAGAAGCAAAGAATTGGAAAAACTAGTGAAGCAGGTAAACGGGAGGACTACACACAAGGAACGAGAAACAACAAACACAAAACAGGGAAAACCCAAATCGTAAAAGAAGCGATATGGGCTCTGGTCTTAAAAAATGGAGGAAGATCGACAATCTAAAGAACCCCAACCGAAAAAAATGAGGTGAGGAGAAAATATGTGGGAAATAAACAGAAGAAAAGACCCAAATGTATAACTAACTAGGAAAAAGAGAAGCAAATGATAGGAAGTAAGAACCTAGACAAGAAATGGAAAAGTAGGAAAATGGGTAGAAAGGTGCCAAATTATACGTGCTTCCTACAACAGAAAAATGAACAACATAAAAATTCTCGACAGAAAGGTAGAAAATGCATTGAGAGAAAAGAGAAGGAAAAGAAGGGGCACCGGGTCTAACATAAACAAAGTTGAGAGAGAAAAAAGAGGTCTTTTGTGTTAGACAGATCAAAACTTGGAAAATTGAAAGTTGAAACTACTAAAGGATGGATGTTGATCAACACTTGGAAAATTGGAAGTTGAAACTACTAAAGGAAGGATGTTGAACATTCCATTCTATCCCTTCACTTTTTCTGGACTCTGGGAGAGTTGAAATCCGCTGGTTGCTTCCTATTTCATTTTTTTCTCATTGTATTGTTGACAACGATGGTTGCGTCTTTGTCAAAGTCATTGACGAATCACAGATTGAACAACAGTCTCAAGTCTGAAATGCGGACTCTTTAAAGTTCATAGTTGGAACCAAAAAGTAGTTGGATGAATTACCCTCCTCATCTGTAATCACACGGTCCATAAGTTAATTGGTTTTTACCAGTTTTTGCCAAATGGATCCTCACTTGCCTTCTCCAGCCGCATGCAACTAGTAATGGTCGAATAGAAGACAAAGAAAAAGCTTAGGAGTTGGTCTAAGTTTAAGTCTCCCTAATTTTACGCCAAAATACAAACTTCTTCCTTTATCACTTTATTGCCAAATAACAGAAAATGACTTTCTTTTCCATTTTCATTGTGCATCCAAACAAGAGAATATAAACCTTTTTTTCTCTTTTTCTTTTCTTTTCCTTTCTTTTCTAAGGGTTCCAAACAAACCCTAAGAAAATTTACATATTTCATATTCTATGATGCTAAATTTAAAATTCTTAGATCAAGGATTTTATATTCATAATTCATACTAGCAAATTCTTTAAATGAAGTGGTGAAAGTAGCCAAAAATATTTTATCGATGTTCCCATATTAGTATTCACCACCCAAAAATCCTTAGTTGGAAAATTCCACTAATATTAGCTCTATTAGCTTGGGATTATACAAAATAAAATTTGGTTCTCTTTTAAGCCACTTGTGTGCTCAAGTATACGATTATAATTAATCTCCCCTAAGTTTTGGCTAGATTTTAGCTCTAGCAAACTTTTCTATCTAGATTCAAAAGTTTATAGATGAACCTATCAAGACAAGAATGAAATACCAAAAAATAGAAAACTTACACCCTTTGTGAACTTGGAGAGACTACCTTCTCCCTTGAAATGTCCAAGCGTCTAGCTTTAATGCACAATATAGATGATTTTGGAGATTGACTAAGTGAATGCAAGGAGTAGGTTTTGAGAAGAAGGGATTTACAAAGAATGCTTTTCCTCTCACTCAAAAATGAACTTAAGAGTGGATTTCCAAGATGGAGAACTTTGAATGTTGTAGATATGTCAATAAATTTTCGTTAACTTTTTAAAAATCACGTTTGGTGGAGTATAAGTTCCCCAAGACAAACTAGTTGTTATTTGCCTATTTTTAAAATGTTATTGATCAATCAATGTAAAGTATCAATCAATCAATTGTATGTAATGGCTATATTTTTTTTGTAAAAAAAGGCTTATTGATTGATGGCATGATCGATTAATATTCTTTCGTTGGGTTTGATAAATTAAGTTATTCGATCAGTATCCAACGAATGATGGATCAATTAGAATTCCTACCATTTGTTTTGCAAGTATGATCAATCAATGGTTTTCCTATGATAGATCATGCTTTATGTCCCTGGTTGGCAAAATTTTGTATACTCAATCAATATATGAACATTGATCGATCAATCAAAACATTACCAGATGGTGCTATAAAACATGATCGATCATTTCATGTGGACTGATTGATAATACATGTCCAAACATACAAAAATTTTAAACCATTACTAATCACCCTATTGAACAAGTTGATCAAGCACAATCATGTTAGTAAGGGACTTAATGCACGATTGATCATTTTCTAGACATTAATCAATGATACATGTATTGCACAACTAGTAACTTCAACGCATGATTGATCAATCTGTATGCACTGATATATCAACTTAAATTTTTAGGCCCAATAGTAAACTATTGATCAATCATTGCAATTGATCAATAAATCATTCTTGACAAAAATATAGCTGCTATACTCGATTGATCAATCAATGAGATGTCATATTTTTGTCAACGGGCAAATAATGAGTAGTTTGGCATGAGGAACTCATAAATACCCCGTCTAACATGATTTAAACGAATTAATGAGTATTTATTGGCATATCCACTCAACTCAAGACAATTTTTTTGAAAATTCTTCCTAAGCTTATTTTTAAGAGAAAGCCATCCATACTTTGCAAAATTATTTGCTCCTTCTCAATCTTTCCTTGGGCATCAAAGTTAGAAGCTTGCACAACTAATGGGAGAAGGTTGTCTCTCCAAGTTCAAAAAGGGTGTTAGTTTTTTACTCTTTTGCATTTTCATTATTTTCTTGATAGGTTCATTTTGAACCTTAGAACATAGATAGAAAAGCTTGCTAGAGAAAGAATCAAGCCAAATCTCAAGGGAGATTTATTGAAATCATGTATTTGATCATACACGTGGCTTAAAAGATATTGAATTTAAGATCCCTTTTCCATAATTCCAAGCAAGAGAAAGAAGAAAGAAAAAAGAGTAAAGGGATGAAGAGCTCTCGGTTAGAGAGAAGAAAAAAATAAAAGAGCAAAGAGAGGTTGCGCCAAGCAAGAGAGAGAGAGAGAGTAACTCAAGAATGTGATGTGTAACTTGATTAATTCCAAATTAAAATACCTCTATTTATAGTAGAGGAGGAGGTAGAGTCTTTATACAACTTGTCTTTCAATCCTAATTACATTCCAACTCTAACTCTTTCATATAAGTCTATTCAAACTAAACTACTAGAAGACTAACATGAGTTAAACTAGGAGTCCTTCTTCATTCACGTGAATATAAGGGACAAGCCAGCTCGTAGCTTTATACTTGTGGGTCCCTCATGATCTCCCAGTGCATATTGATAATAGTGCTAGCTCGTGAGATATTTTTGGGTCCCACTTGATTTTCAAGTTTTCTAACTCAATACGGCTTGTGCTTTTTGATTCCTTAACTCGTGTTTGCTTTGGGTGAGGACTCTTCTTGGTGTCCCATGTCCTCTAGGACTCTTCTTGATGTTCCACGTCCTCATGGTGGCTCCCTCCAGCTCGAACACCATGGTGGGTCCCAGATTGTAACACCCCCTCAAGCTGGAGGTGAGAAGACATCATAAATGCCCAGCTTGCTGCATATGGTAGACATAATCTTGTGAGTGACCGGTTTGGTGAGAATATCTGCAACTTGATTTTGTGATGAAATAAGCTTCAGAGATAAGAAACCAGCTTGGAACTTTTCTCGTATAAAATGGCAGTCCATCTCAATATGCTTTGTCCTTTCATGGAAGACTGGATTCGATGTAATGTGTATAGCTACTTGATTGTCACAGTACAAATCTATTAGAGTTTCTTTTTAGAACCCAATTTAGTGAAAAGGGATCTTATCCATATGAGTTCACTGACAGTGTGTGTCATGGCCCTTTATTCTGCTTCTGCACTCGACCGTGCTACTACATTTTGCTTTTTTTTTTCCATGTAACCAGATTCCCTCCAACCATCGTAAAAATCCCCAAGTAGATTTTCTGTCATCTGGAGATCCGGCCCGTTTGCATCTGAGAATCCTTCGATGTTGAAGTGACCATGGTTTTTATAGAGAAGCCCCCTTCCAAGTGCTCCTTTCAAATATCGTAGTATTCTTTCAAGTGCCTGCCAATGACTAAGTTGTGGCTTGTGCATGTATTGACTTACCATACTTATTGCGTATGAAATATCCGGCCTTGTTACACACAGATAAATAAGTCGCCCCATTAGTCTTTGATATTTTCCAATATCTACATCTTCTCCAGTGCCTCCGCATAATTTCTTACATCCATAGGAGTGTCTGCTGGTTTGCACCCCATCATTCCTGTTTCTTCTAGTAGATCAAAGGCATACTTCCTTTGGAATAGGACAATCCCATGACTGGATTGTAATATTTCAATACCCAAAAAATATTTGAGTAATCCAAGATCCTTTGTCTTGAATTTAGCACATATTCTCTCCTTTGTTTTCTGAATGACCTCGGAATCACTCCCAGTTATAATAATATCATCAACATATATAGCTAGAATCACCTTACCTCTCGATATATTTTCAATAAATACTGAGTGATCTACAAAACATCTGTGAAAACCGGCCCGTCTGATGGCTTGACTAAATTTCTCAAACCATGCCTGACGGGATTGCTTTAGACCATATAGAGATTTTTTAAGGCGGCAGACAAACTCCCCCTCAACCACATACCCAGGTGGTTGTTGCATGTAAATTTCTTCTTTAATATCACTGTTAAGAAATGCATTTTTGACATCTAGTTGATAAATTGGCCATGATGAATTGGCTGCAAGAGATAATAATATACGTACCGAGTTCATTTTTGCCACCGGAGAGAATGTTTTTTCATAATCAATTCCATATCACTGAGTATAACCATTGGCCACCAGTTGAGCCTTCAGACGTGCAATGGACCCATTCAGATTATGTTTGATAGTATAACCCACTTGCAACCAACGGGTTTTTTATCTGTGGGAAGAGGAACCAGTGACCAAGTATGATTGTCATTAAGGGCCTTCATTTGTTTATCCATTGCTGCCTTCCATCCTGGATGTTGTAGAGCCTCCTGATATGACTTTGGAACAGATATGGAGGAAATAGAAGAAAAAAACTGACAACATAAAGGTGAGAGGCGATGATGAGACACAAAATTGGAAATAGGATGAGAAGTAGAAGGTTGAGTGCATGATCGAGGTTCTTTCCGTATAGCAATAGGGCGAGTATCATATTGAGGACCACTTGCTCTGGGGGTTGAATGATTTCTGTATCACGAGGTACAACCGGTCTAGGGGAACTTGGTACTAAGGATAGACCAGGAGGAGCGCTATCAGAATAATATGAGTAGTCTTCAAAAAATGTTACATCCTTGGACACAAATAAACATTGAAGAGTAGGACTATAACAAACATAACCTTTTTGTGTGCAAGAGTATCCCAAAAAAATGCACTTGATAGATTTAGGATCAAGTTGTTGTGTCTAGGTAATGAGTTATGAACAAAACATTGACATCCAAAGACTTTCAACAGTAATGAAAATGGATCATCATTCGGTAATAATCTAGAGTAGGGAGATTTATTACCAAGAACAGTAGATGGCAGATGATTAAAAAGAAAGCAAGCCATAAGGACAGCATGAGGCCAATAAAAGTATGGAATTTTTATGGCATATAACAAACCTTGAGCTACCTCAAGAATGTGATGATTTTTCCATTTGGCAACACCGTTTTGTTGAGGAGTGTAGGCGCATGATGCTTGATGGATAATGCCATTTTTTGACAAAAAGAGTCAAAGTCTTTGGAAATGTATTCTTTGGCATTATCAGACCAGAGAATTTTTATTTTCTGACCAAATTGTGTGAGTACCATAGCATGAAATGATTTAAAAATGTATGGTATCTCAGAATGCTCCTTAAAGACAAACAACCAAGTAGTGCGAGTGAAATCATCAATAAAATTAATAAAATATTTTGCTTGAGAAATATTAGAGACACTCAAGGGCCCCCAAACATCAGTATGTATTGACGAAAATGGAGTATCACTTTTGACTTCTGGATGAGGAGAGTATGTACTCCTTTGATGTTTACCCAATTAACAGATCTCACAACGGAATTCTGACCTAACTTTAAGAGATGGAAACATATAATGAAGAGACTGTGCAGAAGGATGTCCCAACTGATTGTGCCATAAACGTGTCTCATTTTCAGTTGTAGAAACTATATTGATTTTTGGCACGTCCAAGTAGTAAAGCCCCACTTGTTCATGACCTCCACCAATCACCTACTTCATTACAAGATCCTGAAAAACACATGAAGTGGGTGAGAAGGTAACCGAGCAATTAAAATATTTTGTGAGCTGACTAACAGATAATAGGTTCAAAGGAAAAGTAGGAACAAAAAGAATATCAGTGAGCGGAAGTGATGGGCTGAAAGAAGTGGAACATTTCCCTTGGAATTTGGTTTGAGAACCATCAGCTATGGTAACAAAATAGTGTGAAAGATTCGGAGATAGAGAATGTAATAAATTTTTGTTACTGTAAGATGCTCGGAGGCTCCTAAATCAATTATCCAGGATGAAGATGAGGCAGATAGCATACCTGAAGCAGTACTGGTAGCAGTAGTTGCGGAGGAACTGGGAGAAGAACCTAGCATGGTCTTCATTTTCTAAAACAGCTCATACTCTTCATCAGTAATATTTTTCTGTGCAGCTGTTGTTGTGAGACATTCTTCTTTTGTCTCATTCATAAAGGCTTGATTAGTCCTTGTCAATTATGATTTTTTATTTTCTTTATAGCATATTTCTTTATAATGACCGTATTTTCCATAGTAAGTGCATGCCCTATAACGACACTGATCTATAGTGTGGCCAAAAATTTTATAATGAGTACATTTGGTATCATCCATTCTGCCAGCACAAGTCCTTCCACCTCTTCCTCTGCCCCCTCTATAACCTCTACCTTGGCCTCGGCCACGGTTAGAGGATGATCCTCTATGATCAGAATACTTAGCGGATGATACATCAGTAGTGGAGGAAGAAGTGTCTGGAATACAAAGTAGTGTTGCACACACATCATAAAACTTTGGGACAACAGAAGCACTCAAAATTTGACTATTGGCAATCTCAAGATGAGGTTTAACATTTGCAAGACAAATAGTAGTAATCAATGCTTCCTTCTGTTTGTCTTGGATAGAAATATCAATGGTGGAGGGCTGAGCTAACTTCCACTCTTGAAGAAAGCCTCTAAAGCGGGCCAAGTACTCATGAATATTTTCTCCTTGTTTAGTATTCAACATTCTTTTGAGAATATCATAGGGTCTATGTAGTGTATCCAGGCTTGAGTATAGTTAAGTACATGTCTCCCAAATTTGTTTAGTAGTGTCAAGATGAATAACATTACTAGAGACATGTTCTTCCATGCTATTTATTAGCTAACCAATTACCAAAGTACCATTCTTCAGCCATTTCATATAAAAAATATCATCTTCATCAATAGGGGGTCCTCGGGTAGTGAGGTGACCAAGCAGGTCTTTTGTTATAAGAAACCTCCAAACCGATGTGGACCAACTCATAAAATTTGATACCCCACATAAGGGTATGGTGGTGATTTTTAGCATATCACCTTTGATATTCATATTTTCGTCAGCCATGATAGGCTCTTCAGTTCTCCTCAACGAGCTCTAGGGTTTTCGATTAATTTTCATCCATGTCTCCCTACGATTCTGCCATGTTGTTCTACAATTCCCCATGGCCGAACCGGAACCTTAACAACAAATCCTTGTGTCAAATCTGGGACCATAACAACTGGTATCATAGCGGGAACACAATGATGAATTCTTCTACCCGAGAGGAAATAAGTGTCATTGCGCAGGATTTGCGTGATTTGTGTTGGAAGATGGGCTCAAGCCCACGAGCTCAAGACAAGAAGCCCACACGTCAAAGGAGTGGCATATGTGTAAAATATGGTACTTTCCATAAAGATGGCATAGAAGTGTCAATATGTGTTCCTTTTATGTGTTTTGTTTTATCAAGTTGTTGCCCTAAGGGCATTGCAAAACTATAAATAAAGGCATTGGCTAAGAGGTAGGGCATTGAAGCACCTCCTCTCTTTCCACAAATTCGTCCAACCCTCATTTTTCTTTTTGACACAACCCACTTCTCCCTTAATCCAAACTCTCTCCTTCCACGTTATTCTTCTTCTTCTTCTTTCTTGTTGATCTAAAGTTCCTTTCATGAGATCCTAAATTCTACATGGTATCAGACCAAGGAGTTTAGGATCTCTCTTCATGGAGTTATTATGAAATCTGTTCAAGAAGTTGTAAAAGGAGTCATGAAGAGATAAGTTCATGCTCTTCTTATTTACATTTTTTTTGTTTCCTTTTCTTATTTACATACTCCTTTTTAATGTTTTTCTTTACTTCTTGAAGTTTGAGTCACATCAAGTCAAGATAAATCTTTATATGTTGTAAATATTTATTTCTGTGACTAATTGATGTTATAATCTTGACTCCTTGTAAATCAATTACAAGAGTGATCAAGATCATTTGCTGTTTGCATCTTATAAAGTTTGATGGGTGAAATTCAATTACCTTTATGTAATTTGGATCCATCTCATTTGAGGTAGAATTCCAGCACATGTTGTTGTATCTTCTCCTAATTAAGGTTGCTCATGGGTTTGTGTTATGTTGTTGGATGCCCATTATATGTTTGATGAAATTCTAGCAGTCATTTACCCTTTGTAGTTTCATTTTTTTTTTAACTTCAACAATTGATTTTTTTTTTACGTTGAAGTCTCCCATGAGCTGAAGATAAATCTCTTCCAAGTGTCTTGGTTTGCCGATAAATCTTCTCTAAATTTTTGTTTATTGCTCGTTTGTGTTTGAGTTTGGATTATGGCCTAATCGGTTGCATATACTTTCTTCTCTTTGTTCTTATGAATACAAGGGAAGTTGAGTGATGGCTGGATGTTATTATCACTTTCTAAAGGCACAAATTTGTTGATAATTTGGTGTTTGCCCTCGTGAAAGAAATTGGTTCTTGTTCTCTTTTGTTGGTGACTGATTTGGTCTACGGGTTCTTCAAATTACATTGAGTAATTGTTCTTTGAAGAAGGCCTTTCCCTTGACCTCGATATTTTACTTGCCTCATCATGGAGATTGGATACAATAGTAATAAGAGTGATATACTCCGTATTACTATAATTCCACTTAGAGGTCTCTCCAATTACATGAGCTGGTCACAATCAGTTCGGAGGGTTCTTATTACTCGTGACCTCTTGAGCCACGTTGTTAACTTTCCTCCTCCGATTGATGAAGAAGATGCGTCCTACCATAAGTGGGTTAAGGATGATAACATGGTGATAAGTTGGCTCATTAATAGCATGGAAGAGCAGGTGGCCAATAATGTGGTCCACTTGGAAACCGCCAAGAACATATGGGACACTTGTACCAAGCTTTACTCAAGCACTGCTTCATTACAAAAAATATATGATGTCTTACAAAACATGCTGCATACGAAACATGGAGATATTATTCACGAATTTTTGGCACGATTTTGAGGTCTTCTTCAAGAATGCAAACTAGCTCGGCCATATTCCACTAATATTGCCATTCAAGAACGACAAAGAGAAGCTTTGGTAGCAGCCATTTGCTTATCTAATATTAAACCATACCTTGAGGTAACCAAAACTCAGCTTCTAAGTTCTTCTGCTCTTCCATCCTCTGATGATATTAGTGCTACATTACATCTGATACCGGATCCATCCCCTCCTTCTCCTATTGATGCTCCATCGACGATGTTCTCTGGCAATCGAGGAACATTTTCCTTATCCCGAGGACGGGGCAGAAATATGAGAGGGGGGTCGAGCTATGAGAGGGGCTGAAAATAGAGGTGGTAGAACGGGTAAAAATTCTATCCGTACTGAGCCTCAACTTTTCACTTATTGTGGCCATCAGAACCACCATGTAGCATCATGTTGGAAACTTCATAGCTAGCCTGATTGGGCCACAGCTAACCCAGTCTCGGTTAACATTGAGAAAAATGAAGATAAGGCTAAATCATCATCCGGAAATATGACTCTTACGGCTAAGGAATGCTGCATTTCAGAAAATGAAGTCCTTCATGAAATCATTTATTCCCTAATCATCTACTGCTGCCACTACTATTTCCTCAGGTATGCTTTCTTCCTCTTCTTCCTCTTCCTCTTGGATCATCGTCTCCGGGGCCTCCGAACATCTATCAGGTAACAAACACTTGTTGCAGTCCTTATCTCCTTGTTATCCTCATAAATTCGTTACTATTGCTGATGGTACCCAAACCAAGGTCCTTGGCAAAGGTTCCTCCTCTCTTACTTCATCTATTCCCCTTCAAAATGTTTTGTTTGTTCCTCAATTTTCTTTAAATTTGCTCTCGGTTAGTCAATTGACCAAACAATTAAATTGCTCTATCACCTTCTCACCGTCTTCTTGTGTCTTTCAGGATCTCACTACGAAGCGGTGATTGGTGGCGGCCATGAAAAGGGGGGTTTGTACTACTTCACTCTTCCTCCATTAGCTGTATTATCGTCGACCACATCTGAGGCCCAACTTTAGCACAACCAACTTGGTCATCCGTCTACCCCTTCACTTCTTTCTTTGGTTCCATCTTTAAAAGGACTTTCTAATTTCAGTTGTGAGGTTTGTCAATTAAGTAAACATGTCAGGAGTACATATTCTCCTCGTCTTACAACTACAAGTACTACCCCGTTTGAGCTAATACATTTTGATGTATGGGGCCTTTTATGTGTCTCAAATATTTCCCAAGTTAAATATTTTGTCATTTTTGTTGATGAATTTACTCGAGTGACTTGGTTATATCTATTTAAAGAGCGTTCCGAAATTCTTCCTTTGTTTAAAAATTTTCATGCTATGGTCTTGACACAATTTGGGAAGAAAATTCAAACCCTTAGATCTGATAATGCTAAGGAATAATGTCTCATGATTTCGAATCATTTTGTGAGAGTAATAGGCTTATTCATCAAACATCATGTGCCTATACTCAACAAAATAGTGTTGCTGAAAGAAAGAATCGTCATCTTCTTGAAGTTGCTCGAGGCCTCCTCTACTCCCTGAAGGTACCCTATTTCTATTGGCCTCATGCTATACTTACAGCATCCTTTCTAATTAATAGGTTACCTTCATCAGTCCTTCATCATAAAACTCCTTACTCTATGTTATTTAATGGTGAAGATCCTTTTTCTCTTCCTTTGAAAGTGTTTGGATGTACGTGTTTTGTTCATGTTACATTCCGACATAAAAATAAACTTGATCCACGGACTATGAGGTGCATTTTTTTGGGGTACTCTCGCACCCAGAAAGGTTATGTCTATTACAATCCTACCCTTCGGTGGATGTTTATCTCTAGGGATGTCACTTTCTTTGAGGACACCCCCTTCTACTCCTCCCATGATGCTCCTCCAGGATGAACATGTCCTTCTACTACTCCTAGTCCGCTTGTGCCGTTCAATCTTGAAGTGGAACCATCCCCTGATGCACCGGCCATACCTTCACCTGTGGAGTTGTTGGATACACCTGAGGTAAGTCCTTCTCCTCCTTTGTATGGGCCTGAAGTTGATACTTGGCCTATTTCTTTAAGAAAAGAACGTCGCTCCTGTACTACTTCACATCCTATCTCAAATTTTATGTCTCACCATCGCTTGTCTTCCGAGTGTTTTCAGTTTCTTGCGTCCCTTTCTTCTACTTCCGTTCCGCAGTCGTATCAGGAAGCCCTGAGACATCTAGGATGGAAGGTGGCTATGGATGAAGAAATGCACGCCTTATACAAAAACCAAACCTGGTACTTAACATCACTCCCAAAAGGAAAAAGACCGGTTGGTTGTCGGTGGGTTTTTTAGGTGAAACATAATCTGGATGGATCGGTTGCTCATCTTAAAGCTCGACTGGTTGCTAAGGGCTATACGTAGTACTATGGGATAGATTATGAGGAGACCTTCTCTCCTATTGCAAAATTGAATTCCGTACGCATCATCTTATCTACTACTGCTAACTCCTCATGGCCCTTCTAACAGTTGGATGTTAAAAATGTTTTTTTAAATGTGATATCAGTGAGGAAAATTTATATGGTTCAACCACCTGGTTATGTGATTGAGGGGGAGTCAGTGTGCCTGTTAAAAAAGTCTTTATATGGGCTTAAGCAGCCCCCTCGAGCTTGGTTTGATAAATTTAGTCAAACACTCCTATGGTTTGGTTTTCATCGGTACTCAGTTGATCATTCCGTATATTATAAAGATACGGTCAAAGGGAAAATATTATTGGTCATATACATGGATGATATTATCTTAACCGGTGATGATGCTTTGAGAATACAAGAGGTGAAGAAGATGATATGTTAGGAATTCAAGACTAAAGACCTTGGTATGCTTAAATATTTTTTGGGTATAGAAGTTCTTCAATCCAAACATGGGATAATATTGTCTCAAAGGAAATATGTCTTGGATCTCCTTGAAGAAACAGGAATGAAGGGCTGTAGACCAGTTGACACACCTATGGATACAAATTTAAAATTATGTGTCACAAATGAAGAAGATATTGATATTGACAAATATCAAAGACTTGTGGGAAAACTAATTTATCTCACGGTAACTAGGCTAGACATATCATATGTTGTAAGTGTGGTGAGTGAATTCATGCACAAACCACAAATTACCCACTGGCAAGCTTTAGAGAGAATATTACGTTATCTAAAAGGAGCTCCAGGAAGAGGATTGCTGTATAAAGAACATGGGCACTTCAACATAGAAGGTTCCTCATATGCAGATTGGGCTGGATCTCTTGATGATAGAAAATCTACATCAGGATATTGTACTCTGGTTGGGGGAAACTTGGTTACATGGAAAAGTAAGAAGCAAAATATGGTTGTAAGATCTAACGCCTAAGCCGAATACAAAGCTATGGCCCATACCGTTAGTGAACTTTTATACCGAACTAGGTTTTTATAAAAAGGGATCCATGAATCTGCATTGTGATAATCAAGCAGCCATTCATATCACTTCAAATCTAGTTTTTCATGAAAGAACTAAACATATTGAGGTGGATTGTCATTTTATACGGGAGAAGTTTCAAGCAGGAATAATCTCTCTCAAACATGTGTCATCTCAAGAGCAAGTAGTTGATATTCTCACTAAACCCGTTACATCTAAAATCCTATCATTTATATGTGGCAAGCTGGGTATTTATGATGTCTTTTCTCCTCCAGCTTGAGGGGAGTATTGGAAGATGGGCTTAAGCCCACGAGCTCAAGACAAGAAGCCCACACGTCAAAGGAGTGGCATATGTGTAAAATATGGTACTTTCCATAAAGATGGCATAGAAGTGTAAATATGTGTTCCTTTTATGTCTTTTGTTTTATCAAGTTGTAGCCCTAAGGGCATTGCAAAACTATAAATAAAGGCATTGGCTAAGAGGTAGGGCATTGAAGCACCTCCTCTCTTTCCACAAATTCATCCAGTCCTCATTTTTCTTTTGACGCAACCCTCTTCTCCCTTAATCCAAACTCTCTCCTTCCACGTTCTTCTTCTTCTTCTTCTTTCTTTTTGATCTAAAGTTCCTTTCATGAGATCCTAAATTCTACAATTTGCGTGCAACAACAGGTAACATGTATCAATTTATGCTTGAGTGGCAACAGTAGATGTTAAAAGCATTGTCTGCTCGAGCTGCCACCGAAAAGGTCATACGACCTCAAAAATCTGATGACACCTTCTGCACAAAAGAGGTAGCCGAAGCTGTCGCGGACGGGCAGAGGGGCGAAGGGCCAGGATATTTCAATTTGGATGAGCAGGAAACTCCAACGACGACCTCATCAAAATTGATTTCCGGATAATGGAAATCTCACAAGCAAGACCCTACATTTCCGAAATCGACGTCGATATCAACTCCGAAACCAGCCTCAGCACTTCCAAAATCAGATGGCGGGACATTAGATATTAGGACATCGGACGGGTTTTCTGCCAAAACTTCATCGGTTGTGGACGATATTGGTACGACCCCAAATCCGAATCCGGGGACCTTGAAAATCTTCGAGGACCCGGGAAAGCCGAAATCAGAGAGGTATTCTGCTACATCCTCATCGGCGCTGGAAATCTTCGAGCAGGGACGTCATGCTCAAATGTCTCGAGCTGGGCAATGGGACCCAAAAATTCTGAAATCAAACCTCGCCTGCTCACGACAAGCCACACTCCGTCTCGCACAGGAGAGGGAAAATTTTTTGGCCATTCTGACCAGGAAATATTTCTGAGAGCACTCTGTCTCGGTAAATTTCCAAGCAGCGACGCCTCCAAGGGCCATTGTTCGCCACTAGAGAAGCAAGAGACTTCGTCGGTGAAATTTCCTCTCAAACTCCGTCTCAGCAGCACAGCGGCAAACAACCTTCCACAAAATTTGGGAGAGGGGTTCTCTGTTTCGGGGGGCTGAGAAACAGAGCTTAACAGGTTTTCGAGAGCCCTCTGTCTCAGAAACTCTCCAAGCGGCGAAGTCCCAACGGGCTACGAGTCACCACTGGAGAAGCAGAAGACTCTGTCGGCGAAATTTCCGCATTAGTCGGTGTCGTGAGGGAAGGATCCACTGTCAACAACGTTTCCGCAATTACCAACGACCGCTCTGTTTGGAATCGACAGAAGGATGCAGAAGGTTTCCAATTAAATTTTCCTAAGTTAGGGGGTTAGCGCACAATGTAAGTGCAGAGGGAAATGAAATACAATGAAAAGTACTTTCCCTGGGAAAGTGAGAGAGAATGTAAAGTTCTTGTTTGTGTTAGTGTGCGCAATTAAAAGTGCAGTGTAAAATACTTGTTTGTGTTAGTGTGCGCAATGGAAAGTGCAATATAAAGTACTTGTTTGTGTTAGTGTACACAATGGAAAGTGTGGTATAAAATGCATATAGATTATTTATTAAATAAAATATTTTGAAATATCAGACTATCAGAAAATTAAATTAATATTAGTTAATAAATAAAATATATTAAATATAATAATTAAACAAATGCTTACTTTTATATTATTAAATTTTAATCAAATTTTAATTTTGTAATATCTAAATATAAAATAATTATACAAATATCTTACTACATAGTACACTACACAAATATCGTAATAATGAAAATAAAAATAATATAAATATAACTCAATCACCTTTTTAATATAAAAAAATTATTTTTGTTCATAAAAAAGTACAACATTAAAAATATTTAGTGTCATTAAAACATAATAATCAATAATTTTGCCACATCTGAATTGCTAAATTATTTCGATAATATGATGCACTTGTAGATTGTACTACAGACCCCCTCTGATTACGTGCGGCTAAAATAAATTATTAAAAATAAATAAATAAATAAAAAATAACATAAGTGAATATAATAAATAAATAATTTATTTCTTAATAACATAAGATATGTTTTAACATTAGAAACCACTAATTTAATATAATAAATAAATATATATTTATCAATAACATAATATATTTTTATGTATAATTAATTAATAATATATTGTCACAAAATTTAAAACCATTGGTTTAATTAATTATAACAATGGAATAATTAAACCAAAAATATTTATCAAATATTTATTTTAATAATATTTTAATTATGACTATTAAATCACTAATTTAATATAGTAATTATAAAATAAATATATTAAATAAATAAAAATAATTATTTTATAAATAAAAATATAAATTATTATTTTTACGACTATTTAATTTTTCCTAACTTGGGAAAAATTAAACCATTGTCTTTTTGCCCGTTGTTTTCCTCAACGGGCAGGAGACTACGGTGACGGGCTAGCGGGCAACGGCCGCGGAGGCGGCGCTCCAACGGTACGCCAAGAGGGAGAAGAGAGGGAGGCCGAGAGGCTCTATGGTAGAGGCTCGACCTCCCGTGATCTGCAATGGAGGTCGAGAGGGAGAGGAGAGGGAGGCCGAGAGAGAAGAGAAGCCAAAAGGTCGCGAGAGAGAAAAAAAAATTCTCTGAAACCTCATTCGACAGTGGTTCCTCCCCGATCCTTCCCGACAGCGAGATGTATTTGAACGATGGTAAGTGAAATTCGAGCTCGACCCCTCAGGTTTCACTTACCATCGTTTTATGCCTAAAATGGGGGAAAGTGAAATACAACTGTATTTCACTTTCCCCCGTCACTTACTGGGCGCACTAACTGATTTCAGCCCACTTTCCCCAGCATAAGTGAAATACACTTCACTTACGTTGCGCACTAACAGGCCCTTAGGAAACTTTAATCAGCGCAGTCAACTGAGTCTCACGCCGGATCAGGCTGACTGAACTGAGTCAACCCAGGGCAACTCGGGTAAAAATAATAAAAAAAAATCTTTCTCTGGGTGGATGCTCTCATTATTTAATCCAAAGGGCTGACACAGATACCGCGGTTGACACTTGCGAATAGATGGCGCCATTGGCACGGGGTAGCAGACCTCCTTCGAGCTTGAGGACAAACTCGTTCTTCTAGGGGGTGTAATGTTATGCACACAATAACATTATTATTTTAATTTTTTTCTTTAATTTACTTAATTTTATGTCAGTTTTAGGCGACAAGGGTATTTGTGGAATATTTTATTTATAGGCATATTTTTGGAATATTTTATTTACAAGAGTATTTTTTTAATACTTTATATTAAACCGTAATAGGGTGAACCCTATTTAAGGGGTAAGAGTAATGAGAAAGACAAACATTGATTTTAGGTTAAATTTAGGTTAAACAGGCTTGGAGCTCTCCTCAACGAGCTCTAGGGTTTTCAAACTTCCTTTTGGCTTGATCTTGGTTCTCCATGTCTCCCTATAATTCCACCATGCGTTATGGGCGTTATGTTGTGGACTCAATAGCACACCGAGTCACACAACGAAGAAGACAACAACAACTCACTCAATAGGATTTAATTCTTATATTTCTTTGAGTAGGATTTATTTCTTATATTTTTTAAGTAGGATTTATTTCTTATATTGTTTTAAGTATGAGTTATTTCTAATTACTTTATATGTAAGGGCATTATGGGGAATTATTGTAACCCTAACCCTAAAACTCCCTATTTAAGGGATAGGCATGAATGAAATAGGTAAGCTTTGTGATTTTAGAATAACCTAGTCTAAATAGGTTGAGATCACCTCTTGATCTCGAGTTTAGGGTTTACTCCAAAAATCCAACCTATCCTTCACCCTCCATTGTCATCCATCTTCACCCAAATTCATCCACCATCATCCCTACTAAGAAAAGGAGCTTCCTGCCCCTTTTCCAAGCCCAAAGAGGAGGTCTATCCTCCCTCTCGGCAACAGCAACAAGAGCGGCCCAATTCCTCCCTTACCAAGCAGCAAAGTGAGGATTTTTATCCTCAAATCTTGAGCAAATCCTGGTGCAACGTGGGAGCTGATCATAGCATCAAAGAAGAGGTATTAATCTATGCCAAACTCGTGTTTCAAGTTATTTAAGAAAGAAGGATTGCATTCTTAGCTAGAGCAGCAACAAAGATGGCCAAACCCTCTTTGCCGTAACCAAGAAAAGAGAGCACCTTGCTCTAGCAAGGTCAGCATTGTTGTGGGGTCTTCTACCTAGCACAACAACTCGGTAGGACCCTCAAAAGAGGATCTTTCCTCCTGGCCAAGCACGGGTTAAGGAGAAGTACTCATACTCAGACCCTTGACGTGAAGTGAATAAATTCTGAGTGCTGGATTCACAAATCCCACGCCGTGTTACTCGATCCATGACCCAGGACCGTAACAACTTGGTATCAGAGCAGGGTAACATGGGGGATCATATCAGCAATGAAGAAATCCAAATCAGGATACAAAAGATAGAAGATAGCCTTGAAACAACACAACCAGTGTTGGGAAAGGTTTGTGGTTTGGAAGAAGAGATGAGCCGAATCATTAGCATGCTACAGGAGTTGAGGACAGAGAGACATCAGAGTCCAGAGGTGCGAGAGGTTGTTCAACCATATCACAGAAGAGGGGAGCAGTTGCCTGGCCGCACTGCTGTCCAAGCACCTCAGCATGGAGGCACAATCCCAAGGTACACCAAGTTAGAGTTTCCCTCTTTCAATGGTTCTGTGGATCCCGTAATTTGGTTGCATAGATGTGAAAAAAAAAATTGAACCAAGGGACTACTGAATGGGATAAGTTGCAACTAGCCTCTTTCCATATGACAGATGAAGCCATGTTATGGGTGACTCAAGTAGAGAAAGAGAGACTGGGAATGACTTGGGGCGAATTTAAAAATCTATGCACAATTAGATTTGGGCCTCCTGCCAATAGCAACCCCTTGGGAGAGTTAGTCCAATTAAGACAAATGGGTTCGGTGGAACACTATCAAAAACTCTTCCAGGAAAAGTTGGCTCATGCTGGAGAGAGGGTATTGGTTGACCAGCAGGTCTCCTTATTCACAACAGGTCTCAATGAGTATTTACGGCTAGAGGTAGAACTCCTTATGCCCACGGATCTAGCTCATGCCATGAATATGGCCCAAGCAATGGAACAACGACAATAGTTGCAGCAACGTAAGCCGGGTTGGTCGAGTGAGAGGGACACTTCCTCCACATGGCAAGGGCGCCGCTATAATTCATCTCAGGGAGCATCTACAGCAGCACCATCCAGACACACTCCGACTACGACTCGGGTAGCCGATCCCCGCCCTGGTAATTCCCTACCGAGCTTTATAAAAAAATTGACGAATGCGGAGATGGCAGAAAGGCGGTCCAAAAATCTCTGTTATAACTGCGATGAGCAGTATCGGGTCGGACACCAATGTAAATGATTATTTTGGCTCGAGATGGAGGATTCAGAGGATCCAGAGGAACCAAAGGATATTATCGAGGAGGAACCACTAGAGATATCCTTGCATGCTATTAATGGGCAGAAATCGCCTACTACAATGCAAGTCCGAGTTCATGTCATCGACCGAGAACTAGTGGGACTAGTCGACTCGGGGACTACACATAATTTTCTGAGTTTGACAGCCGCACAGCATCTCTAGCTCTAGATACACACTCATCCGACAGCCACCGTCTCAGTGGCCAATGGCGAGAAGGTCCCTAGCTATGGGATTAGTAGGGCGGTAACTTTTTCCATTGGATTTACTTCATTTAATGCAGAATTTTTTGTTATTCCCTTAGCGGGATTTGATATGGTTTTAGGCATTAAATGGTTACAAACATTGGGGCCCATTCTGTGGGACTTTTCGGCTTGAACCATGAGCTTTGATTTGGCCGGAAGTCGGGTGCTCTTACAGGGCTGTCAGGTGGACAACGCCCACCTCATACACACTTTGCAGACACAGGATCAGCCTGACAGTACTAGTGAAGGTCTGGTTGAGTTCTATGACCTCTTCCAGGAGCCTTCGGGGTTGCCTCCCATGAGGCACTATGACCACAGGATCTGTCTGAAACCAAGTTCTGAGGTAGTGGTCGTGCGACCATACCGTTACCCACACCTTCAGAAGGACGAGATAGAGCGTCAATGCCATGAGATGTTGAAACAGGGTCTTATTCGTCCCAGCCGCTCCCCGTTCTCTTCACCCGTCTTACTTGTGAAGAAACATGATGGGACATGGAGGTTCTGCGTGGATTATCGGGAGTTGAACGTGCAGACAGTAAAAGACAAGTTCCCGATTCCGATAGTGGATGAGCTTCTGGATGAGTTACATGGGTCGTGGTTATTTACTAAACTCGACCTCCGTTCGGGATACCATCAGGTCCGGATGCACCCCTCTGATATCGACAAGACGACATTCCGCACGCACCATGGCCACTTTGAGTTCGTCGTCATGCCATTCGGGTTATCCAATGCACCCTATATCAAGTCGGTTGAGGAGCACTTGGCACACTTGAGGATTGTTTTCGACTTGTTAAGAGCACATCAGCTCTATTTGAAACACTCCAAGTGTTCTTTTGCGGCTTCACATGTGGGATATCTGGGACACATTATCTCATATGAAGGGGTTACGGTGGATCCCAAGAAGATCCGAGCTATTCACGAGTGGCCGCAACCAAAATCGTGTTCTGCATTACGGGGTTTTTTGGGTCTTTCAGGCTACTACTGCAAATTTATTCAGAACTATGGGCCAGTGGTAGCACCATTGACGAGTTTACTCAAGAAAAATTCCTTTATTTGGAATGAGGGGGCCACCATGTCATTTGTGACACTCAAAACTGCCCTCGCATCCGCGCCAGTATTACAACTTCCCAACTTCGACGAATTGTTCGTGGTAGAGTGCGACGCTTCGGGCGTGGGCATGGGGGCAGTTTTACAGCAGCTGGGCCATCCTATTGCTGATTTTAGCAGACAGTTGGCAGTCCGCCATCACAAACTGGCAGCCTATGAGCACGAATTGATAGGGTTGGCCAAAGTGGTCCAACATTGGAGGCCTTATCTCTGGGGTCGGGCTTTTCTCATACGCACGGATAACTACAGCCTTAAATTCTTACTAGAACAGCGTTTGATGACGTCTCCACAGCAGCACTGGATCAGTAAGTTGTTGGGGTTTGACTTCTCAGTGGAGTATCATACGGGGAGATTAAATAAGGTGGCAGATGCCTTGTCACGGTGTTTTGAAGATCAGCAGTCGGTCTATTCTATCAGCCAGCCGAGATTTCTCATTATGGACTTGGTGCGAGAAGCACGTGCTACTAACCCTGCACTGCAGGAACTGCATCAGCAGATCTCAGAAGGGACAATGAATGTGAAGTGGTCCATCCAGGATTCACTTATTTATTACAAGCATCGAATTTTCCTTCCACCTGAGTCCGAGTTGATTCCAGCTATTCTCTCGGCCTACCACGACAGTACACACGAGGGGATCCAGAAGACCTTGCACAGAATTCGAGCTAATTTTACTGGCAAGCCATGAAACCCTCGATTGCGACTTATGTGGGCTACTGTCAGGTATGCCAGTGCAACAAAGCCGAGCACTTGAGTCCAGCTGGTCTTCTCCAGCCTCTGGCCCTTCCTAAGCAGGTTTGGGCTGACATTTCAATGGATTTTGTGGAAGGCCTACCCCTGTCAGCCGGCAAATCCGTACTTTTCGTAGTGGTTGATCGATTCTCCAAGTACGGGCATTTTATACCAATGGCTCATCCGTATACAACAACATGGGTTGCTCAGACTTTCCTGGAGCAGATAGTCTGCTTACATGGCATTCCAGAATCCATTGTGAGTGACAGAGATGCAGTTTTCACGAGCACCTTTTGGCGGGAACTGTTTCGCTTGAGTGGGACGAAATTGAAGTTCTCCACCGCCTATCATCCACAGACAGACGGGCAGACTGAGCTGGTGAACCGCACCATCGAGATGTATCTACGGTGCTTGGTGGGGGGTCGTCCGCGGCAATGGGTTCAATGGCTTCTGTGGGCCGAATACTGTTACAACACTTCGTTCCACTCTGCATTGCAATCCACTCCTTCTCGGGTTATATATGGTCGGGATCCACCTCGCCTCCTCTCGTACAACCCAGGGTCCACCCGCGTGGACACGATTGATCAGGCACTCATAGACAGGGATCTACTGCTATAGAATATCACAGAACGGCTACGACGTGCCCAAGCTCGGATGAAGGATGTATACGAAAGAGGCCACCGTGAGGTCTCTGTTGAGGTTGGAAAGTATGTATGGCTACGGCTCCAACCCTACCGTCAGCAGTCTCTAGTGGCACCTCCACGTCATAAGCTCTCACCCAGATTTTTTGGGCCGTTTCCCATTCTTCGATGTGTGGGACCAGTCACCTATCAACTCAAATTACCGGACACAGCCAGAATTCACGATGTGTTTCATGTCTCTCTTCTGAAGCCGTTCTGGAGCACAGCCTACATCCACTCCATTCCTACCACCGGTTGATCATGGCGAGGTTATTCTTAACCCAGCTGCGGTGTTACGTGCACGGCTGACCAATGATCATTGGGAGATTCTCGTTCAATGGACGGACACTGACCCCGACGCTGCAACATGGGAACGTGTGGACATCTTCAAACAAGTCTACCCAACTTTTGAGCTTGAGGACAAGCTCTTTCTCCATGGGGAGGCAGATGTTGTGGACTCAATAGCACACCGAGTCACACAACGAAGAAGACAACAACAACTCACTCAATAGGATTTAATTCTTATATTTCTTTGAGTAGGATTTATTTCTTATATTGTTTTAAGTAGGATTTATTTCTTATATTGTTTTAAGTAGAAGTTATTTCTAATTACTTTATATGTAACGGCATTATGGGGAATTATTGTATCCCTAACCCTAAAACTCCCTATTTAAGGGATAGGCATGAATGAAATAGGTAAGCTTTGAGATTTTAGAATAACCTAGTCTAAATAGGTTGAGATCACCTCTTGATCTCGAGTTTAGGGTTTACTCCAAAAATCCAACCTATCCTTCACCCTCCATTGCCATCCATCTTCACCCAAATTCATCCACCATCATCCCTACTAAGAAAAGGAGCTTCCTGCCCCTTTTCCAAGCCCAAAGAGGAGGTCTATCCTCCCTCTCGGCAGCAGCAGCAAGAGAGGCCCAATTCCTCCCTTACCAAGCAGCAAAGTGAGGATTTTTATCCTCAAATCTTGAGCAAATCCTGGTGCAACGTGGGAGCTGATCATAGCATCAAAGAAGAGGTATTAATCTATCCCAAACTCGTGTTTCAAGTTATTTAAGAAAGAAGGATTGCATTCTTAGCTAGAGCAGCAACAAAGAGGGCCAAACCCTCTTTGCCGTGACCAAGAAAAGAGAGCACCTTGCTCTAGTAAGGTCAGCATTGATGTGGGGTCTTCTACCTAGCACAACAACTCGGTAGGACCCTCAAAAGAGGATCTTTCCTCCTGGCCAAGCACGGGTTAAGAAGAAATACTCATACACAGACCCTTGACGTGAAGTGAGTAAATTTTGAGTGCTGGATTCACAAATCCCACGCCGTGTTACTCGATCCATGACCCGGGACCGCAATACGTTACAACCAACCTAGGGTGTTATGGGACACCCTGGGGCCCTGGTGGTCCTGGGCTAAGGGTTGAATACCTATGTCTTCCGCTCCTAACATGCTAAGTGTTTAACATTTGGGCGTTACACCCAACCCAGGGTGTTACGGGACACCCTAGGGGGGGCCACTGTTTGTTATGGAACACCCTGGGGCCCTGATGGTCCTGGGCTAAGGGTTGAGTACCTATGTCTTCCGCTCCTAACAGGCCGATCTTTTGGGTAGTATTGGCTAGGTGCTTAATATTTGGTATCAGAGCCAACCTTAAGTCGCAGGTTCGATTCCCTACGGAGGCACGCTTGGGGAAAGGAGCGACCACACAAAAGGGGCGACATGTATTAAGTCCTAGTGGGCCATCGTGGAAGAGAGGGCAGCCATGGATAAGTGGCAGTCGTGAGTGAGTCGTCGGCCCACGAAGGGGGGTGGGGGGGTGTAATGTTATGGGCGTTACACCCAACCCATGGTGTTATGGGACACACTGGGGGGGGGGGTGTGCACTGGGTGTTATGGGACACCCTAGGGCCCTGGTGGTCCTGGGCTAAGGGTTGAGTACCTATGTCTTCCACTCCTAACAGGCTGGTCTTTTGGGTAGTATTGGCTAGGTGCTTAACACCATGTCTTTCTACAATTCCCCATGGCCGAACCGGAATCTCAACAACAAATCTTTGTGTCAGATCTGGGACCATAACAAATACCACGTTGAATTTAGGATCCCTTTTCCATAATTCCAAGCAAGAGAAAGAAGAAAGAGAAAAGAGAAAAGGTGTTATGGTCCTAGGGTTAAGTACATATGCCTTCCTCTCCTAATAGGCCGGTATTTTGGGTGGTATTGGCTAGGTGCTTAATATTTGGTATCAGAGCGGACTCCCCGGGACACGCAAAGGCCAGATTAAAATACTGGTAGGTCCTTGTGATAAGCCATGGGTCAGGCCAGTGTCGTTGCTCGGGCGCAAAGGCTGGATTAAAATACTGGTAGGTCGCATCTAGGTATTATCGTGGTCGAGCCAGTATCGTTGTGCCGCCATGGTCCTTGGCTCGCGAAGGTGGGGTGTGATGTTATGGTCCTGGGGTTAAGTACCTATGTCTTCCGCTCCTAACAAGCCGGTCTTTTGGGTAGTATTGGCTAGGTGCTTAACATTTTCACCTAGCCAATACTATCCAAAAGATCAGCCTGTTAGGAACGGAAGGTATAAGTACTTAACCTGGACCATAACAAAAGGGAAGAAGAGCTCTCAGTTAGAGAGAATAAAAAATAAAAGAGCAAAGAGAGGTTGCACCAAGCAAGGGAGAGAGAGTGCGTAACTCGAGAATGAGATGTGTAACTTGGTTAATTCATAATTACAACACCTCTATTTATAGTAGAGAAGGAGGTAGAGTCCTTATACAACTTGTCTTTCAATCCTAATTACATTCCAACTCTTAACTCTTTAATATAAGTCTATTCAAACTTAACAACTAGATGACTAACTTGAGCTGAACTAGGAGTCCTTCGTCATTCACGTGAATATAAGGGATAAGCCAGCTCGTAGCCTTATCCTTGTGGGTCCTTCATGATCTCCTAGCGCATCTTGATAAGAGTGCTTGCTCGTGAGATATTTGTGGGTCCCACTTGATTTTCAAGTCTTCTAACTCAATACAGCTTGTGCTTCTTGATTCCTTAACTCGTGCTTGCTTTGGGTTAGGACTCTTCTTGGTGTCTGTTATGGACTCAATAATACTGAGTCATCTAATTTATTTTTATTATTTATGTTGCTTTTAATTTCAAATTTTATTGATTTTTAATAAGACTTAAAGGTAGGGGTAGAATTGGGTTTTTTAACCCTAACCTATGTTGATGTTAATTACCCTATTTAAGGGGTAAGAATGGAGAAATAAAACTAAGTTTGGATTTAGCTTAAACTAGAGTACATTAGGTTAATCTAGGTTCTCCTCGAGCTCCCTCTTCTGGGATTTCGGGCGTGAACCTTTCCTTCGGCGTTGGAGCTTTTGTGAGAGGTTTGGGGAGGTTGAGAAGGGAAGAGAAGAGGAAATCTCTACCTGACGGGGTGGAGAGAGACCTGGTGTTTCACAGAACTAAGGAGGAAGAAGGGTTGCGTGAACCCCTTCTTCAGCCAAGGCGAGAGCGGAGGAATTGCTGCTTCATCGTGACGGCAAGAGGCTTTGTTTCATTCACAGAACCGAGGACGAAAGACAAAGGAAGAGAATCGAACCCTGTCCGGGAAGAAGAACTCTTCTCCCTTCACGGCGAAACAGGGTCCCTTCACGGCGAAACAGAGTCTTTCACGGAAAAAACAGGGGAGACGATTTACCTAAGTTAAAAAAGGTAAATTGAGATTGATTTTCCTAAGTTCATAAGGTTGGAGTTCTATTATTAAATTACCTGCGTGAATATTGGTTTACCTATGCGTGAATAGTGTCTGAACTCATTTGTGAGAGAAAAAGAATTTTGTTTCCAACTTAGAGTGGTTGGAGATGAAATTCTTGGTTCTTTACGGAGTTTAAACCTGTGTACGTGTTGGATTTATCAGTATCTCGCCGAGTTACTAGGTCCATGGCTAGGGACCATAACAGTGTCCCACGTCCTCTAGGACTCATCTTGAAGTCCCACGTCCTCATGGTGGATCCCACCAGCTTGAGCACCATGGTGGGTGCCACATTGTAACAAAAGAGATGAAAATATTTTATGTAAAATTCCAGCTAGAGCTAAGATTAATGGAATTTCTCAAGCACGAGTTCTTGGGCGGTGAATACCAATAGGGGAACATCGATTAAAAACATTTGGCGTTATTTGTAGTGACTACTGATTTTTCAACTTCGTTACTTTCAATTTGTGTACACTTAAATTTTAATTGTAAAAACTCAATTCACCTCCAACTTGAGAAGCCACTTGGGCTAACAATTGGTGTCAAAGAAGGCATAATAAAATTTGAAATTAAAATCAACTTGATTTTGAATATCCATTAAATGGCATCTAAAGATAAATTGTTGTTTCTGAAAGGACAATCTGCAACCATCCCCCTCTATTCAGCGGTGTAAACTATGGCTATTGCAAGGTATGAATGGAGTTCTTCCTCCAATCCATGGATTGGGACATTTGGTTTGTGACAAAGAATGAGCCATCAAGCCACAAAAATTAGAAAATGAACTTCTTCTAACAAAGACCTTTAATGAGTTAACTAGAAAAGATAAGAAACAACTCAAAACAAACTCTAAGGCCATAAAATTGTTATTACCACATAAGAAATTTTGGGAAAACTTGAGGTCGAACCACTAAAGTCAAGGACTCTAGAATTAGCTTATTGATAGCCCAATACAACGATTTTAAGATGCAAATGGGCGAATAAATAGCTGAAATGAACTTTAGGTTCACTCATATTATTAAAAAAATGAACATTCTAGGAGAAGAGATCTTCCTATATGGACAAAACGATAAGCTTCTCAAGGCACTTCCAAAGTCATGGGATATGAGGAAGACAACCACTCGTGAGAATGCGAACTTGAGGACAACAAGCTTAGAGTAGCTTCTAGGGATTCTTCCTATTAGATGGAACCCGAAGAGAAAAAATAAAGTAACCTAAGAAGAAATATTTTGCTTTAAAGGCCAAAATGAGTACTGAATGACACTAGTGAAAAAAAAACTCTTTTGAATAGGGATTCATCAGTAGACATTTATAAAAGATGTACCAAAAAAAGAAAAACTATAGAAGAGGCCTATTCAAAACTTAGAATGACAAATCATTCAAGATGATTGACGTTTGTTTTGAGTGTGGCAAACCAAGGAAATCCTTGGTCGATTACCTTGGGTTTATTATTTGTTGATTGTTGTCAACTTGATATAAACTCCTTTTAAAAGGATTCAGTTATTTCCTGAGTTCAGCTCTATAATAGCTCTTAAAAACACCAAAGGCAAGAAGACCATCTTTGTGGAAGAGTTTGAACTACTTCAGAAGATAAAACATATGAAGGATCATACCACAAACCAACCCCCTAAAACAAGGCTTCTCCCACTATTGCTACTACTATAACAGGTATGGTTTCGACTACTTCACCATGGTACCCTCTTTAGTTCTATATCTCCTTGTTTGACTGATAAGTTTGTTTTTATAGCAGATGGATCCTGAACCAAGGTGTGTGGGGGTGGGGTCTACATTTAATAAACCTACCTTACATTTGAAAGGTGTTCCTTTTTGTTGAATTTATGAAAAAGTGAAATACTTCATTGACATCAATAACTTGTTGTAATCATAGTACATGAACCTTTATTTATAATAGAGGAAGGTAGTAGAGTCCAATTACAATAAAACTACCCTTGTCCCAATTACATCTAAACTCTATCACTTAAAGATAAGTCCTAGCATAATTAAATAACTCAATATAGATAAAAGACAAACATAATTCAAACTAAAAATCTTCTTGGTCGTGGCACTAAGATAGAGATACTTTTGTGAGTCCTTGTTGATCTTCCAACTGATGTGATAAGGATACCAGCTCATGGTAATCATTGTGGGTCCTACTTCTTATGGGCTTGGGCCCATCTTGTGGGCCTTCCTTGGTCGTGTGGGCTTGAGCTTATCTTCCAACACTCCCTCTCGAGCTAGGGGTGAGAGAACAACATGAACTCCTAGCTTGCTGCAAATGATGTATATAATATTTTTTTTATAAAATGGCACGTCTTCCAATATGCCTTCATCTTCCAGTACTCCCCCTCATGCTATTGTGTCCTTCATTGAGGCCCTGTGGCATTATATAAGTGAGAGTAAAAATCACTCCTAGCCGGTAAACCATTGCTTCATACTCCAATCCTAATGCTGGATGTAGGGCACACGTCATCTTCTCTCAGTAGTGTGTCTATCGACATTGCTTTGAAGTGTCCACCACCGTGTCCCTCCACAGGACAACGACTCTCAAGTGGTTGGACACATAAAAGCCATTACCGAGAAGGGGGGGCGGGGGGTGGGGGGTGGAAGATTACATAGATGTGATAATAATTTCCTTCGTAATGGACTTCCAACCACAAATAATTTTGGTCTTTTTAACGGGGATGAAGTTCCTCCGTCATGGACTTCCAACCACAAATAATTTTGATCTTTTTGACGGGGATGAAGTTCCTCCGTCATGGACTCCCAACCACAAATAATTTTGATTTTTTTGACGGGGTAAAATAAATGATGACATGAGGCCACCTCTTCTTCAATAATAATGTCCCCAAAGAAACATAATAGTGGCAACTGAATATAACACGACCATCTTCCAACACATATAACACGAACCAAATAATAAACTTTGTAAAAGAACCCATGAAATAATTCGATATAAAAATTTCTTCTTAGATGCACAAGGTTCATATTTTTTGCTCCCCTTTTCTTTAATATTTTGGTCACATAAACTTATTCACAACATATGAAATAAAATACCTTTTTCTTGTACTTCTTTTACTTCTGATCCCTAAGCTGGGAGGTAATGGTAGTGATCCCAACTTGAACCAAATATCATAGATATAGAAATTAGCCCAAATAAAAAAGATGTATAAATAAGCCCTCAAACCAGGGAGAAGTGAGATATTTTCCTGATATATTAACTCAAAATGTGACGCAAACAATTTGCATAAATTCGGAATTTTCAATACAACAGAATACCAGCATGACCTTTGATTCTTCCAATTCGAATATACCTTTCAATATAAATCAGATTGACATGAATTTTTTTCCTTCAGAAAGTAGACTTAAATACCTTTCATCCAAGTATAACATAACTTCATAAAATATAATTTTCAGTTATTAAATTATCTGATATATTTCAGTCTCTGTCATCTGGCCGAACTAAATACTGCTTCTCTTGTTTTTCCAGAATGACCATTGACTCTTCAAAGATCAATATCTCATTATAAAAATATCATACCGAGGATTGGTTGAATATTTAAGAAAATAGAATTACATATATTTCTTTTGGTATATAATTCTCCATATAAAGTCTCTTTATTGATAGCATAAAATACCACGGAATTTGAGGCTTTCAGCTGCCGCTTGAACCTCTTTTTAAATATGACCTTTGTTGCTTCAAATATTTATTTCTCTTTGTAGATAACTCAGATAAAAAAAATGAATAGGTAAAAGAATAGACTTACATATATTTATTTTTATATATATTTCTCTATATAAAGTCTAGTACTTGATAGCAAAAAAAATCTCAGAATCAAAAGATTGCTGCTACTGTTCAAACCTTTTTGCAATCTGACCTTCGCTCATTTAAATATTGACATCTCTCTGTAGATAACTCCGATTGGAACAAATCATTTTTATTTTGAAATTAGACTCAAATATGTTTCCGTCAATATATATTTCTCAATATAAAAAACTATGTATAGAGGTTAAAACTCAAAGAAAACTATGGGTGTAGGGACCGAAAAAAATAACTGTGAACCTAGACTTAGGGTTTAGGGTTTAGAGAAAAGGATCACATTACCTCCACGAATTGACCAAGTCAACTCACAAAATCTGCTCTAATACCATGTTGAATTTATGGAAAATTGAAATACTTCATTGACATCAATAACTTGTTGTAATCATAGTACATAAACCTCTATTTATAATAGAGGAAGGTAGTAGAGTCCAATTACAATAAAACTACCCTTGTCCCAATTACACCCAAACTCTATCACTTAAAGAAAAGTCATAGCATAATTAAATAACTCAATATAGATAAAAGACAAACATAACTCAAACTAAAATTCTTCTTGGTCGTGACCCTAAGAGAAAGATACTTTTGTGTGTTCTTCTTGATCTTCCAACTGATGTGATAAGGCTGCCAACCCATGGTAATCATTGTGGGTCCTACTTCTTATGGGTTTGGGCCCATTTTATGGGTCTTCCTTGTTCGTGTGGCCCATTTTATAATAATCTTAGATATGTGGGCCTTCCTTAGTCATGTGGGCTTGAGCTTATCTTCCAACAATTTTGTTTCTAAATTTCCCTTCCATCTTTTATCCATCAATTAACAAACAAAGAAATTTAACTGTTTTATTATTTTCCCCCCTCTTCTTGTGTTCTTCAAGATCTGAAGACAAAACAGGTTATTGGTGGAGGCCATGAACGAGGGGGGCTCCATTTTCTTGATTCCCAAGAACTCACAGCCACATCTAGTGCTCAACATACGGCTCTTCAGTGGCATAATAGGTTAGGCCACCCCTCCCGATAGTCTCTCAAATAGATTATTCCTTCATTGCATTCCATTTCTAGTCTGAATTGTGAAGATTGTCAAGTAAGTAAATACCAATGCAATACTTATTCTCGTTGAGGTGCAAACAAAGGTGTTGCTCCATTTTCTTTATTTCATATGGATGAGTGGGGACCCATGAAAATCTTTAATGTTTCCCATTCAAAGTACTTTATTATATTTAATGATGATTTCTCTTGGGTTACATGGTTGTTCTTATTAAAAAAAAGATAGGAGGACGTACTTCTCTTTAAGTTTTTTTGCGTCATGTTGTCTACTCAGTTTAACACTACTTTGAAGATCCTTCAATTGGATAATGCCAAGGAATATCTTTCAGAGGACTTCCAATCCTTTTGCAGAGATAAAGGCATCATTCATCAAACTTCTTGCGTCTATAAACTACAACAAAATGGTGTGGCTAAAGGAAAAAATAGACACTTCTTGAGGCTGTCCGTGCTCTACTACATCGCACGTGTTGAGGAAAGTAGTAGAGTCCAAGTACAATTAAACTACCATTCTCCTAATTACACCAAACTATAACTCTTCAAGATAAGTCTATCATAATTAAATAACTCAATATAATTAGAAGACTAACATAACTCAAACTCAAACTCTTCTATGATGCATGTGATCCTATGATAAGGATGCCAACTCGTGGTTATCATGGTGGGTCCCACTTGATCTTCCAACTCATGTGATAAGGATACCAACTCATGGTTATCATTGTGGGTTCCACTTGATCTTCAAATCTTCTAACTCATGCCAGCTAGTGGGTCCCAGTTGATCTTCCAACTCATGTGATAAGGATATCAGCTCGTGGTTATCAATGTGGGTCCCACTTGATCTTTAAATCTTTCAACTCATGCCAACTCGTGTGATGACCCATCATGCCATCTCACGTTCTCATGGTGGGTCCCACTAGCTCGTGCAACCATGGTGATTCCCACATTGTAACACTCCTCCTCAAGCTGGGGGTGATAAAGCATCGTAAATGCCCAGTTTGTTGCAGATGGTGGACAAGATCTTATGAGTGACTAGTTTGGTGAGAATGTCTGCAACTTGGCTTTGTGAAGATATATGATAATATGTCGGTTTGGAATTTTTCTTGTATGAAATGGCAGTCTACTTCAATGTGCTTTGTTGTCTCATGGAAGACCAGATTTGATGTGATATGTATTGCTGCTTGATTAACGCAATATAGATCCATAGGAGCTTCTTTATAGAATCCCAATTTAGTGAGAAGGGATCTGATCCATAGAAGCTCACTAACTATGTGTGCCATGGCCTTGTATTTGCTTCTGCACTAGACCTTGCAACTACATTCTGCTTCTTCCTTATCCATGTAACCAAGTTTCTTCCAACCATTGTACAATATCCTGAAGTAAATTTTCTATCATCTAGGGATCCCACCCAGTCTGCATATGAGAATCCTTCTATATTGAAGTGACCATGGTTCTTATAGAGAAGCCATTTTCCTGGAGCTCCTTTCAAATATCTTAATATTCTTTCTAGTGCTTGCAAGTGACTGAGTTGTGGCTTGTGCATGTATTGACTCACCACACTTAATTACATATGATATATCCGGCCTTGTTATACAAAGATAAATGAGTTTTCCCACAAGTATTTGATATTTTCCAATATCCACATCTTCTCCAGTACATGTAGATAATTTTGTATTTGTGTCCTTATGGGTTTCTACTGGTCTACACCCCATCATTCTTGTCTCTTCTAGTAGATCAAAGACATACTTCCTTTGAGATAGTACAATCCCATGTCTGGATTGTAGTACTTCAATACCCATAAAATATTTAAGTAGTCCAAGATCTTTTGTCTTGAATTTTGTACATATTTTTTCCTTAGTTTCTTGAATGCCCTTAGGGCTACCGGTTAAGACAATATCATCAACATGTACTGCCAAAATTACTTTGCCTTTAGGTGTGTCTTTAATAAATATGGAATGATCTACAAAACATTTGTGAAATCTGGTCCGTACAAGTACTTGGCTAAATTTATCAAACCATGTACGATGAGATTGTTTCAGACCATAAAGGGATTTCTTCAATTGACATACCGACTCCCCTTCAACCAAAAATCTAGGTGGTTGTTGCATATAAATTTCTTCCGTGATATCCCCATTAAGAAAAGTATTTTTCACATCAAGCTGATAGACCTGTCAGGAAGAATTAGCAGCCAGAGATAATATATAACATATGAGTTCATTTTGGCCACCGAAGAGAATGTTTCCTCATAATCAATTCTATAACACTGTGTATAACCTTTAGCAATGAGGCGAGCCCTAAAGTAAGCAACGGACCCATCTGGATTGTGTTTCATAGTAAAAACACACTTACAACTGACAAGTTTCTTATTAGTGGAAGAGGAACTAGAGCCCATGTTTGATTTTCATAGAGTGCCTGCATTCTTTGTCCATTGCCACCTTCCACCGTGGATGTTTAAGAGCCTCCTAATAGGATTGTTGGACTGATATGGAGGACATAGATGAAATAAATTGACAACATAAAGGGGATAAACGATGGTGAGACACAAAATTGGATATGGTGTGAGAAGTAGAGGGCCTAGTGCAAGTTTTGGGTTCTTTTCTCAAGGCAATCAGACAAGTATCATATATTGGGCCAAAAACAATAGGAGAAGATGGACTTACCTCGGTGGGATCCATAAACTCAGCAGGTGTGGTGTCAGCCAGTGTGTCTGGGGTTTGAACAGTTTCTTTGGCATGAGGCACAACCGGTCGAGGAGAAACCAGTACTGAAGATAGACCAGAAGGAGCATTGTCAGAGTAGTATGAAGAATCTCCAAAAAAAGTTACATCTCTAGACACAAATAACCTTTGGAAAGTGGGATTATAGAAAATATAACCCTTATGTGTATAAGAGTATCTTAAGAAGATACACTTGATAGATATGGGATTAATTTTACTGTGTTGTGGGGAGGTGATATGACCAAAACATTGACACCCGAAGATTTTCAAGGGAAGTAAAAAAGGATCATCAAATGACAATAAGGAGTATGGGGATTTATGAACGAGAATGAAAGAGGGTAGCCCATTTATAAGAAAGTATGCAGTAAAAATGGCATGTGGCCAATAAGTATGGGACTTTCATGGTATACAGTAAACTGCGAGCTACCTCAAGAAGATGATGGTTCTTCAATTCTACTACACCATTTTTTTGAAGGGTGTAGGCACACGATAATTTATGGATAATGCCATTCTCTGGACAAAAGGAGTCAAGGTCTCTTGAAGTATATTCTTTAGCATTATCGAACCGAAGTACTTTGATTTTCTGACAAAATTAAGCACCATAGCATGAAAGGATTTAAATATGGATGGTATTTCATAATTTTCTTTAAAGAGAAATAACCATGTGGTACAAGTAAAATCATCAATAAATGTAATAAAGTACATGACTCAAGAAATATTTGAGACGCTCAAGGGTCCCCATACATCTGTGTGAATCAATGAAAAAGGAGCAAAAATTTTAAGTTCTGGATGAGGTGAGTATGTAGTCCTTTGGTGTTTGTTCAGTTGACAAACTTCACAATTTAACTCTGACCTTTCTTTAAGAGTAGGAAAAAGACAATAAAGAGATTGTGCGGATGGATGTCCCAACCAATTGTACCATAGACTTGTGTCAGTTTTACTAGTTGAAATGGTATTTATTTTAGGCACGTCTAGGTAGTTGAGCCCCTCTTTTTCACGGCCTCCACCAATCACCTGCTTCCTTATAAGATCCTAAAATACACAAGAAGTGGGTGAGAAGGTGATGGAGCAATTAAAATATTTTTATAGCTGACTAATAGATAAAAGATTCACGGGAAAAGTAGGAACAAAATGAATATCTGTGAGTGGAAGTGATGGGGTAACAGAGGTGGATCTTTTCCCGAGAACTTTAATTTGAGAGTCGTAAGCTATGGTAACAAATTTACGTGAGAAACAAGAAGGAACTGAGTGTAGTAGATTTTTTTTTATCTGTGAGATGCACAAAGGCCCCTGAGTCAATTATCTAGGATGAAGAGGAGGTAGATAGCATACCTGAAGCGGTGGTGGCAGCCGCAGTTGAGAAGGAACTTGGAGAAGAAACCATAAGTGTTTTCATTTTCTAGAATAAGTCATACTCATAATTGGTAAGGGTTTTCTTTTCTATTGATGTGGTAGACTGGTCCTCCTTTGTATCACTTACTAAGGCTTGATTAGCTTTCATCCAATCCGGTTTGCCATGGATTCTATAACATGTCATTATAGTGTGGCCATATTTTCCACAATGAGTGCATTCCCTATAATAGCACGTGTATATGGTGTGGCCATATCTCCCATGCTGAGTGCATTCCTTGCCATCTGTTCTAAAAAAACCGTTCCTTCCACCTCTTCCTTGACCTCCTCTATAATTTCTTCCAAGGCCTCGGCCGCGGTCGGCAGATGTTCCCCTATGCTCGGAGTACAAAGCGGATGATACTTCAGTAATAGAAGAAGAAGCGTCTGGAATATGGAGTAATGTGGCACATACATCATCAAAAGTGGGAATAGTAGAGGCACTAAGAAGTTGACTTTTAGCAACTTCGCTATATGGCTTAATGTTTGCAAGGCAAATGGCAGTGACTAAGGCTTGTTTTTGCTTATCTTGGACAAAGACATCCGTGGAGGTAGGCTGAGCTATTTTCCATTCTTGAAGAAGGCCTAAAAAACGAGCCAAATATTCATGAATATTTTTTAATTGTTTAGTGTTGAATATTCTTTGGAGAATATCATATGGCCTGTGTAAGTTGTTGGAGCTAGAGTACAACTTAGCACATGTCTCCCAAATTTGTTTAGCGATATCAAGATGAATAACATTGTTGGAAACATGTTCTTCCATGTTGTTGATGAGCCTACTAATAACCAAAGTATCATTTTTTAACCATTTAGTATTAAAAATATCTTCTTCATCAAAAGGTGGCCCAAGTTTGGTCAAGTGACCTAGTAGGCCCTTTGTTATAAGAAATTGGCAAACCGATGTGGACCAGCTCATGAAATTTGATACCATTTTCAAGAGTATAGTAGTAATCTTGAGTATATCAGTCTTGTTATCCATGTTTTCTTCAGCCATAATAGGCAATTCAATGTAAAAAAAATTCTCCAAAAAATAATAATAATAAACCAAGTAGAGTTCTTCAACCAACTCGATTAATGGAGAGGCTTAGCATAGAAGCTAAATAATCATATTTCTGAAATCCAACGAATAAATAACCACTCATAATAGGCTCAATATCAATCTTCTTTATCAGGGAATCTTGATCCCACAAAACTATAACCTTTGATGCATAAAATCTCACCATAAATTGGTTTTTTAGTAAAACATTTCCAAACTAACAAAACTACCTTGGTAACTTCTTTTAATCCGAGATGCACCAATCTCAATAATCTCATAAGATGAAGACAACCATAAAATCAACTCTAAACCATCTTCTAAATCCGAAAACCAAGAGCATGAATTAATAATATCAAGAATAAAAAAAACTTATCTCATGAGCTTCAATCTTGCTTCACAAAGAGCCTTTTATGAGTAGCTTCGATCATAACTTATTAGAGCATTCCTTTTGACGTGGGGATCCTAAATTTGATGTTCTGATACCATGTTGAATTTAGGACCACTTTACTGAAATCTTGAGCAAGGTGAGAGAAGGTGAACGAAAAAGAAGATGGAGAGAGCTCTATGGTAGAGAGAAGAGAAGAGAAAAAAAAGGGAGAAGAGTTTAGGCTAGAGAGGAAGGCTTCACGAGATGAGGAGTGGAGAACTACTTCTTTCTTATTATAATTCAAGTACGAGCACCTCTATTTATAGTAGAGGAAAGTAGTAGAGTCCAAGTACAATTAAACTACCATTCTCCTAATTACACCCAAACTATAACTCTTAAAGATAAGTCTAACAATTAAATAACTCAACATAATTAAAAGAATAACATAACTCAAACTCAAACTCTTCTATGATGCACGTGATCCTATGATAAGGATGCCAGCTTGTGGTTATTATGGTGGGTCCCACTTGATCTTCCAACACATGTCAGAAGAATACCAACTCGTAGTTATCATTATGGGTCCAACTTGATATTCAAATCTTCCAACTCATGCCGGCTCGTGTGATGACCCATCAAGCCATCATGGTGGGTCCCACCAGCTCGTGCAACCATGGTGGGTCCCACATTGTAACAACATGAATATGCCTCATTTCTATTGGCTACATGCCATCCTTATGGCATGTTATCTTATTAACAGGTCACTTTCTTTGGTGCTTAGTAATAAGTCACCATACTCTCATCTGTTCCTGGTGTTGACCCATTCCCTCTTCCTTTGAGAAGTTTTGGGTCTACCTATTTTGTTCATGTTACATCCCCCATACTACTAAATTGGATCTCAAGGTAAATAAACATATTTTTTTGGGCTACTCTTGTGCTCATAAAGGATATTTGTGTTACAATCCTTTTCTCGAGTTGATGTTTGTTTCTAGTGTTACAATGTGGGACCCACCATGAGGACGTGGGATGCAAAGAAGAGTCCTCACCCAAGCTAGCACGAGTTAAGAGATAAGAAGCACAAGATGGAATAAGTTAGAAAACTTGAAGATCAAGTAGGACCCACAAAGATACCACGAGCTGGGAATCTTATCAATATGAGCTAGAAGATCATGTGGCACCCATAAAGATAAGACCACGAGCCAGCCACCTCTCTTTTGTCCACGTGATCGAAGAAGAGTTAGAGTTCAAGTTATATTAGACCTCTAGTAGATTGTGTTATCTTTTCATGAAAGACTCATCTTAGAGAGTTAGAGTTGGAATGTAATTAGGAGACTTAAAGGTTAATTGTATAAAGACTCTATCACTTCCTCCACTATAAATAGAGGTGTTGTAATTCAGAATTAATTAAGTTCTACAATTCTTTCTTAAGTAAATCTCTTTCTCTTTGCTTGGCGCATGCATTTCTTCTCTTCTTCTCTTCTCTCTACACGAGAGCTTTCTTCCCCCTTTCTTCTTCTTCTTTCTCTCTTCTCTTGCTCGAAATATTGGAAAAGGGATCCTAAATTCAACATGGTATTAGAGCATTAAATTTAGGATCCCCACGTCAAAAGGAATGGAGACAGTATGTCGACTAAAAAAATCTTTGTATGGTCTAAAACAACCCCCTCGTGCATGGTTTGAGAAATTTAGTCAAGCCCTCATACAGGTAGGATTTTACAAATGCTTTGGAGATCACTCAATATTTATTAAAAATAGACCTAGAGGCAAGGTAATTCTGGCAGTATATGTTAATGATATTATTTTAAATGGTAATGATTCTGAGGGTATATAGGAAACAAAAGAAAAAATATGTGCTGAATTCAAGACAAAGGATCTTGAACTACTCAAATATTTTCTGGGTATTGAAGTATTACAATCTAGACATGGGATTGTGTCATCCCAAAGGAAGTATGCCATTGATCTACTAGAGGAGACATGAATGCTAGGATGCAAACCAGCAGACACTCCTATGGACTCAAATAGAAAATTATGTGCAGGTACTAGAGAAGATGTAGATAGATGGAAATATCAGAGACTTGAGGGAAGACTTATTTACCTGTGTGTAACAAGGCTTGATATATCATATGCAATAAGTGTTGTGAGTCAATACATGCTCGAACCACAACTTAGTCATTGGCAAGCACTTGAAAGAATATTAAGATATCTTAAAGGAGCTCCATGAAGAGGGCTTCTCTATAAAAATCATGGTCACTTCAACATCGAAGGATTCTCAGATGCAAACTGGGCCGGATCCCCAGATGATAGGAAATCTACTTTGAGATTTTGTACGATGGTTGGAGGGAATTTGGTCACATGGAGAAGGAAGAAGCAAAATGTAGAAGGATGGTCTAGTGCAGAAGCATATTACATAGCCATGGCAACCACTGTTAGTGAGCTCCTATGGATAAAATCTCTTCTCGTTGAATTGGGATTCTACTAAGAAGCTTTGATGGATCTATATTATGATAATCAAGCAGTAATATACATTACATCGAATCCAGTGTTTCATGAAAGAACAAAGCATATTGAAGTGGACTGCCATTTTATACGAGAAAATTTCCAAGCGAGCCTTTTATCTCTAAAGCATATATCATCACAAAGTCAAGTTGAAGATATTCTCACCAAGCCAGTACTCACAAGATTATGTCTACCATTTGTAGCAAGCTAGGCATCTACGATGTTTTCTCACCCCCAGCTTGAGGGGCAGTGTTACAATGTGGGAACCACCATGGTGCATGAGCTGGTGGAACCCACCATGAGGACGTGGGATACCAAGAAGAGTCCTCACCCAAGCTAGCATGAGTTAAGAGATAAGAAGCACAAGCTGGAATAAGTTAGAAGACTTGAAGATCAAGTGGGACCCACAAAAATACCACGAGCTAGTAATCTTATCAATATAAGCTGGAAGATCATGTGGGACCCAAAGATAAGACCACGAGCCAACCTCCTCTCTTCTATCCACCTGATCGAAGAAGAGTTAGAGTTCAAGTTATATTAGACCTCTAGTAGATTGTTTTATCTTTTCATGATAGACTTATCTTAGAGAGTTAGAGTTGGAATGTAATTACGAGACTTAAAGGTTAATTGTATAAGGACTCTATCACTTCCTCTACTATAAATAAAGGTGTCGTAATTTGGAATTAATTAAGTTCTACAATTCTTACTTGAGTAAATCTCTCTCTCTTTGCTTGGTGCACACCTTTCTTCTCTTCTCTTCTCTCTACCCGAGAGCTTTCTTCCCCCTTTCTTCTTCTTCTTTCTCTATTCTCTTGCTCAGAATATTGGAAAAGGGATCATAAATTCAACATCTAGTAATGTTACATTCTTTTAAGGGCAACCCTTTTATTCATCCATTGGCTCCCCACCTAGTTTTTGGCTACTCTCGTACTCATAAATGAGTTTCCTAGGCCTATTGTGTCGATTGATGACTCAGCAGTTCTTGGTCATGATGACATACCTGCTCCACCCCCTAGGTATTGGCCAATAGTACACCTATGGAGATTTCAGACCCCTTAGACATAAGTTCTCTTTCTTGCCCATTGCTAATTTTTTATCCACCCATCAGTTATCCCCATCTTGCTGTCAGTTTCTTTCCTCTATATCTTATGTTGCTATTCCTCAGTCTTATCAAGAGGTCCTACAACATCCATGATAGAAAACAGCCATGGATGAAGAGATGGCAACCCTTTATGAGAATCAGACATGGTGACTTGTTCCCCTACCATCTAGCAAAAAGCTGATGGGCCATAAAGGGCTACTCACTATCAAATAGAATCCGGATGGCTCTATGACCCGCTTTAAAGCCCGACTCATAGCTAAAGGCTATACTCAGTGTTATGGGATTGATTAGAAAAAAAACTCTTTTCTCTAGTTGCCAAGCTCAACTCGTACGTCTTTTATTACCTATTGTTGTTTTTCAGCTAGATGTGAATAATGCCTTCCACAATGGTGATATTAAGAAGAAAATTTATATGTAGCAACCACCTGGATATGCGATTGAGGGGGATTTGATATGCCACCTAAAAAAATCAATATGTGGTATAAAGAAATCTCTGTTGGCCTGGTTTGATAAGTTTAGTCATGCAATGCTTCAATTTGGCTTCAAAAGGTTCTCTATGCACCATTCCGTATTTATCAAGCATACTGAGAAAGGTGTGGTACTACTAGTTGTGTGTATGGATGATATTCTTTTGATAGGTGTTGAAAGTCATAAACAAGCTTAGGTGGTATTGTTGTAAATATCTTATGTTCTTTGTCTTTTTCTTCCCTCTATATAGGGTGAATGGTATATTTGTAATTTATATACTTTTGAAATCTATAAATAAAGGTTAAGTGGGAGGGTATGTTGCATTGAACACAACCCTCATTCTTCACCCTCTTCCTCCAAATTCGTCATTCTTCTTCATCTCCACATCATGGAATCCCAAGTTAGAACTTGGTATCAGAGCATATAGCTTAGGATTCCATTTTTTTTTACTCGGTTGGTTATTATGCTTTGATCAAGGCTTACATAAGTCTACTTGGCTGATGGTCATCCAGAGAATACATCGATTATTTGTTGCTTCTATGTGAGAATCAGCTTGGAGTCTCGCAAACTTACGATCGTTCATGCAAAGCATTTCGGACTTCGAAGGTCGGTTTCATACATTCGTTTCTTTAGAATTGCATCTAAAACTACATCCACATCTCTATTTTCTTACATCCATTTGAGTAAATCTCAGGTTTTTGTTGTTTTTCAGCTAAAAATTCACTCATTTAAACTACTACTTCATGATCCTCACCTCGTTAAATTGCTTCCTATTGTTTTGTCATGGGATGCCTTACTTCTGTTTCATTATCATTGTTGTTGTTCCTTCTGCTTTGCCATTGCTGGAACTACAAACTTGTTACATCTGTATTTGATTGCTTCCACAACCTAATACTCGGGGTACCAACTGGTAAATTGATTTCATTGGCACTCTGGTATAAATTGGTTCTCTTCTATCTTCATTGTTGGAATTTTCTCACCGCTAGAACTTGCCATTTCCATCATCGATGTCTTCACTGGAATTAGCTGTCATCACTACTAAGCCTTTGGACATTAACAACGACAGTTTTGGTTAATGTTGTGTTGAGTTCCCTTGTCATGGATCGTGTCACCTGACGATCTCCCCGTGATTCTAGATTGAACGGCTTCGTGGAGAAGGATTTAGTGTTCTTTGAGCGACCAATTTCTGATACGAATGAGCTTTCGAAGGAAGCTCCACCTTGGGCCTCGTCATAGAGAGAACCCAATCTCGTTTACTCTAATTGCGCAATACTTGCTTTCATTCTAGAACTCGTCTTCCTTATAAAAGAGGATTAGGGATGATGCATACAAGCAAATGCCACAAAATGGCCCACCAAATTAAAGGAAATTACATCTAACCCTGCAATTTCCATAAACCTAGAAATTACATACTTTAGTGCCTACGTCTACTAGTAACTCTAGATGTTATGAGGTCCATAATATCACCCCCCCCCTCCTAGAGAAAGAGCTTGCCTTCAAGCTCAAAATTAGAGTGTGGACGTCTCCACCTGTTCCCAAGTAGCATCCTCGGTAGCCAGGCCCGCCGACTGGACACCCAAAACTGGCGCATCCCCCCCTGTAGAACTATCCATGCTACATGTGTCTTGTAATTCAGACGAGTAGTCAGGTAACGGAAACAACACTAGGAAGTCCTGGCATACGTGGTCCTCAACACCATCATCAGCAAAGAACCCAGCTTTCCATGAATCGAACCAGCTAACCCTTGTCAATATTCCAGACAGCACCAGTTGCTGCTCATTGGGTAGTAGGCTGATTGCAACAGGAACTATGAGCACAGTTTTCAGCAGTGCCACTGTTGGCAGCATGGTTTTGTGCCGTGGCAAAACAGCGCCGGACAACCCTGCTATGCCTTGGATGGAGCTGGAACAAAAAGTAGCACTTTCCTTCTTCCAATAAATGCGGCTATGCTGCTAGTCGAAAGAGGGACATATCAGTTTTCTGTTGAGCAACTTGTGTGCACAGATCTGAATAGGATGACCTGGATGCGCATGGGTATAGATGCAACCTGTGATATATGTGCATTTCCTACATATGCTGGGTACTGCTCATCGTCATCACTTCGAACCGGGTTGAGTTTTTTTGGTGGAGTCCATTGCTGCATTGCCATCACCGCAGCAATTTGAAAAATGGGAAGTGGCACTCCTGCCCAACCCAAGAATACGACAATAGCAAACATGGGAAAGTTTTGAACCCATTGCTGCATTGTCACAACAACATTAACAAAAATCCAGACTGTGAAACCGACCAAGCTACCTATGTGAGCCCTTGTTGTCAGTCCCTTCTCTATTAACCGGTGAATGACACATTGAGGATCTATGGATTTCTTTTCAACCAACCCAATTAAAGTAGCAACCATTGGTGAATGCCCAGCCTCCAACATATGAATGCCAAACTCAATCCCATCTTTCAGCTACCGCCCTTGACACAATCCATGAACAAAAACTATATAGCTGCAAGCATTGGAAGAGATACCAATTGTCTGCATTTTCCAGAAAACCCCTTGGCCATCTTCAAACTTTAGTGCCTTGCAACAACCGTCATCCACAACCATATAGATTACAATTGCAGGGATTGTACACTTGTTATGTATTAACCCAAATGGCATCATAGCGCCTTGAATCAACCCATCCATGTAGAAGCCATGTAACACTGCAATGACATTGGGGAGGAGATGTGGGCTTGAGCCCTATCTTCCAACACTCCCCCTCAAGCTGGGGGTGAGAGAACATCAAAAACTCCCAGATTGTTGCAAATGATGTATAGGATCATTTTCTATAAAATGGCAGTCCTCCAATTTTCCAACACTCCCCCTCACGTTGGTGCTCTCTTCCTTGAGACCCAACTGGCCAATTTGGGGGGTATAACATAGATGCAATAATAAGTTCCTCCTTCATGGACTTCCAACGACAAATAATTATGATATTTTTTACTGGGATGAAGTTCCTCCGTCATGGACTTCCAACCAAAAATAATTTTGATATTTTTTACAAGGATGAAGTTCCTTCGTCATGAACTTCCTACCACAAATAATTTTGATCTTTTTGATGGGGTAAAATAAATGATGATATGAGGCCTCCTCTTCTTCAATAATAATGTCCCCAAAGAGGCCTAATAGTTGCAGCTGAATATAATACAACCATCTTCCAACACATATAACATGAAACAAAATAATAAACCTTGTAGAAGGACCCATGAAATAATCATAATCCGATATATATATTTTTTCCTAGATGCAGAAGCTTCATCTTTTGTGCTCCCCTTTTCTTGAATATTTTGGTCACATAAACTCATCCACAACGTATAAAATAAAATACCTCTTTCTTGTACTTCTTCTACTTCTCCCCCTCAAGCTAGGAGGTAATGGCAATTATCCCAACTTGAACCAAACATCATAGATCTAGCAATAAGCCCATATAATAGTGAGATATTTTTTTGATATATCAACTCAAAAAGTGACACAAAACAATGGGCATAAATTCGGATTGTTCAATACAACAGAATACTAGCATGACTTTTGATTCTTCCAATGTGAATATTTCCTTAAATATAGATTAGATTAACATGACATTTTCTCCTTCTGAAAGTAGACTTAAATAAATTTCATCCAAGTATAACTTAACTTCATAAAATATAATTATCAGAAGATAAATAATTTGATATATTTCGATCTCTGTCATCTGGCCTAACTAAGTATTGTTTCTCCTATTTTTCCATAATGACCATTGAATCTTCCAAGATAGATATCTCCTTATAAAAAATCATAACAAGAATTGGTTAAATAGGTAAGAAAATAGACTTACGTATCTTTCTTTTGAAATATAATTCTCCATATAAAGTCTCTTTCTTGATAGCATAAAATACCTCGAAATTTGAGGCTTTCTACTATCGCTCGAACCTCTTTTTCTATCTAACCTTCGCTGCTTCAAATATCGATTTCTCTTTGTAGATAAATCGGATAAAAAATTGGTTGAATAGGTAAAAGAATATAATTACCTATATTTCTTTTGATATATATTTCTCCATATAAAGTGTACTTCTTGATAGCAAAAAATACCTTGAAATCTGAAGATTACTGCTACTGGTCAAACCTTTTTTTCAAATCTGATATTTGCTCATTCAAATATATATATCTCTCTATAGATAACTCCGATATGAACCAATCATTTTTCTTTGGAAATTAGAATCAAATATCTTTCCGTAAATATATAATTTGTAATATTAAAAACTCAGTATAGAGGTAAAAAAAATGTAAAGCAAACTACGGGTGTAGGGACTGAAAAAAAATAACTACGAACCTAGATTTAGGGTTTAGGGTTTAGTGAAAAGGGGCACATTGCCTCTGTGGGTTGACCACGTCAACTCACAGAATTTTCTCTGATACCATGTTGAATTTATGGAAAACGAAAATACTTCATTGACCTATTATAATCAGAGTACATGAACCTCTATTTATAATAAAGGAAGGTAGTAGAGTCCAATTACAATAAAACTACTTTTGTCCCACTTACACCCAAATTTTAACACTTAAAGATAAGTCCAAGCATAATTAAATAACTTAATATAGATAAAAGACAAATATAACTCAAACTAAAACTCTTCTAGGACATGACCATTAGATAAATATACTTTTGTGAGTCTTTGATCTTCCAACTGATTTGATAAGGATGTCAAGTCATGGTAATCATTGTGGGTCCTACTTCTTATGGGCTTGGGCCCATCTTGTGGGCCTTCTCTGGTCATTTGGCCCAGCTTATAATACTCTTAGATATGTGAGCCTTCCATGGTCGTGTGGGCTTGAGCCCTATCTTCCAACACCCTTCTCTCTCTCACCTTGCTCGAGATATTATTTATGGGGTCCTAAATTCAACATGGTATCAGAACTACCAATTTAAGATCCCACATCAAAGAAATGCTCTTTGAAGATATGATGAAAGATGCTCATAGAAAGCTCTTCATGAATCAAGATTGATGCTCATGAAATAAGTTGTCTTCTTCAATTTATTGATTTATGCTACTGGTTTTCGAATATTAGAAGTTTTTTAAGGTGTTTTTTTAAGGTGTGTTTTTAAGATTGTGAAAATAGATGCATCTTGGATTAGAAGAAGTTACCAAGGCATTTTTTTTCAGTTTGGGAATTTTTAACCGAGACCAGTGCATGTTGATTTATTTTTAAATTTTGTGGGAACAAGATTCCTAGATTAAGAAGAATGATATTGAATGTTTTATGAGTGATTATTTACTCCACATGATTGCTTAGCTTTTATGCTAAGCCTCTCCACTAACCAAGTTGGTTAAAGACCTCTACTTGGTTTTTTTTTTATTGGAGAATTTTTTTTTTTTTTTTTTGTGACTTGCCTATTATGGCTGAAGAAAACATAAGTCACAAGCATGACATACTCAGAATTACCATTGTACCCTTGCAGAGGGTTTCATATTTTATGAGCTTATCCACATCAGTTCAATGGTTCCTTATCACAAAAGACCTTGTTGGTCATCTCACCAACCATGGACCACATATTGATGAAAGTGATATTTTTTATACTAAGTGGTTGAAGAATGATACGTTGGTTATTAGTTGGCTTATTAACAGTATGGAAGAATGTGTCTCCAATAATTTTATTCATCTTGAGGTGGCTAAACAAATTTGGGAGACATGTGGGAAGTTGTATTCTAGCTCCAACAATTTACACAAGCCATATGAGATCCTCAAACTGATGTTTACCACCAAACAAGGCGACTATCCATGAATATTTGGCTCGCTTTAGAGGACTTCTTCAAGAATGGAAGCTAGACCAGCCTACCTCCACAGACATCTCTGTCCAAGATAAATAGAAAGAGGCCTTAGTCACTGCCATATGCCTTGCTAATATTAAAATGTATCTTGAAATTGCAAAGAGTCAACTTCTTAGCTCTTCACAGTTACCACCTTTGATGATGTATGTGCCACACTTCTCCGTATTCTAGACTTTTTTTTCCCCTAATACTGATGTATCATCCGCTATGTACTCTGGACATAGGGGAATACCATCTGACCAAGGCTGAGGCTGTGACAAAAACTTTAGAGGAGGTCGAAAAAGAGGTGGAAGGAATGGTTATGGCAGAACCAATTGGAAAGAATGCACCAAGTGTGGGAAAGTTGGCCACACAATAGATGCATGATTTTCAATCAAGCAATGCCCTTTTTGCAAAAAAAAAATATGGCCACCTTGAAGAGATGCGTTATAGGAAGGCTACTCAAGCCTTATTAAGTACTACAAATGAGGAACAACCTACCACATAAACAGACGAGAAAACCCTTCATGATGATGAGTATGAGTTATTCAAAAAAATGAAATCATTACTGGGTTCTGCTCCAAGTTCATCCTCCATTGCTGCTACTACCACCGCTTCAGGTATGCTATATGCCTCCTCTTCATCCTGGACAATTGATTCAGGGGCCTCCGAGCATCTCAGAGGTAACAAAATTAACAACACTCAATATCTCCTTGTCTTTCACAAACATTTGCTACCATAGCTGACAGGTCTCAAACAAAAGTTCTAGGGAAAGGTTCCACTTCTGTTACACCATCACTTCTGTTAACTGAAATATTTTTTATTCCCACCTTTCCCTTAAATCTTTTATTAGTTAGTCAACTCAATAAATATTTTAATTGCTCTATCACCTTCTCACCCACTTCATGGATTTTTCAGGATCTTATAACGAAGCAGGTGATTGGTGGAGGCCTTGAACAAGATGGTCTCTACTACCAAGATGTGCCAAAAATAAATATTGTTTCCACTAGCGATACTATGACCAGATTATGGCACAACCAATTGGGACATCCGTCTGCACAATCTCTTCGTCATATGTTTCCTACTCTCAAAGCAAGGTTAGAGTTCCATTGTGAAGTCTGTCAAATGAGCAAACATCAAAGGTCCACATACTCACCTCGTCCAGAAGTTAAAAGTGTCACTCCATTTTCCTTAATTCATACGAATATATGGGGACCCTTGAGCATCTCAAACATTTCACAAGTTAAATATTTATCACATTTATTGATGACTTCACTCGTACCACTTGGCTACTTCCATTTAAAGAGCATTCTGAAATACCATTGATATTTAAATCTTTTCATGCTATGGTACTGACTTAGTTTGGTCAGAAAATTAAAATCCTCTAGTTTGATAATGTGAAATAATACTCCTCCAAAGACCTTGATGCCTTTTGTTAAGAAAAGGGCATTATTCATCAAACATAATGTGCCTACACCCCTCAAAAAAATGGTGTAGCTGAGCGGAAGAACTGTCATATTCTTGAGGTAGCTCGAGGTTTACTATATGCCATGAAAGTTCCTTATTTTATTGGCCACATGCAATCCTTACCGCATGTTTTCTTATAAACGGTTACCATCTTCCATTCTTGGTAATAAATCCCCTTACTCTCTATTATTACCCGATGATGATCCCTTTTCACTGCTCTTTAGAGTCTTCAGGTGTCAATGATTTGTCCATATCTCTTTCCCCAAACACAGTAAACTTGATCTGAAATATATCAATTGTATCTTTTTAGGATACTCTCATACAAAAAAGGGTTATGTGCTATAACCCCACTCTTCAGCATATACTCGTGTCAAGGGACGTCACATTCTTTGAAGACTCTCTATTTTATTCTGACAATGCTCCTCCAGGTTTATCATTCGTACCAGGGTCTCCTCGATCGGTTTTGCCTCGTGCTACAGACACTACTCAGCCCCCTAACACTCTGGCTGACATCACACCTGCTGAGTTTACGGATCCCACCAAGGTAAGTCCATCTTCTCCAATTGTTTTTTGACCCACAATATGATACTCGTCCTATTACCCTCAGAAAAGCACCCCGATCATGCACCATGCCCCTCTACTTCTCATCCCATAAATAATTTTGTGTCTCATCATCGTCTATCCCCTGTATGTTGTCAATTTCTCTATGCTTTTTCTTCCACCTTTGTACCACAATCCTATCAGAAGGCTCTCACATATCCAAGGTGGAAGGTGGTCATGGATGAAGAAATCCAAGCTCTTTATGAAAATCAGACTTGGGCACTAATCCCACTAACATCAGACAAGAAACTTGTCAATTGCAAATGGGTGTTTACTGTGAATCACAATCTGGATGGGTCCGTGGCTCGGCTGAAGGCTCGCCTTGTTGCTAAAGGCTATACACAATGATATGGCATTGATTATGAGTAAACCTTCTCTCTAGTGGCAAAAATGAATTCGGTACGTGTATTATTATCTTTGGCCGCTAACTCTTCTTGGCAGGTCCATCAGCTCGATGTCAAAAAAAATTTTTGAATGGGGATATATAAGAGGAAATTTATATGCAGCAATTGAGGGGGAGTCCGTATGCCGACTACAAAAATCCTTTTATGGTTTGAAACAGTCTCTTCGTGCATGATTTGAAATTTTTTGCCAAACACTTATACAAGCCAGATTTCATAGATGCTCTAGAGATCACTCTATATTTATTAAAGACACATCGAAGGGCAAAGTTATTCATATGTTGATGATATTATTATAACAGGTAGTGATCCTAAGGGCATCCAGAAAACAAAAGAAAGGATATATGCTGAATTCAAGACAAAGGATCTTGGGCTGCTCAAATATTTTTTGGGTATTGAAGTACTACAATCCAGACATGGAATTATATCGTGTCAAAGGAAGTATGTCCTTGACCTATTGGAGGAGATCAGAATGATAGGATGCAGACCAATAGAAACTCTTATGGACCCACATACAAAACTATGTGCAGGTACTAGAGAAGAGGTAGATACTAGAAAATATCAAAGATTGGTGGGAAAAATTATTTACCGGTGTAACAAGGCCGGATATTTCATATGTAGTCAGTGTGGTAAGTTAGTATATGCACAACCCACAACTAAGTCATTGGCAAGCATCCAAAAGGATCTTGCGATATCTGAAAGGAGCACCAGGAAAAGGGTTTCTCTATAAAAATCATGGTCACTTCAACATCAAAGGATTCTCATATGCGGATTGGGCCAGATCCCGGGATGACAAAAAATCTACTTCAGGATATTTTACAATGCTTGGAGGGAACTTGGTTACATGGAGAAGCAAGAAACGAAATGTAGTCACATGGTCCAGTGCAAAAGTAGAGTACAGAGCCATGGTACACATGATCAGTGAACTCCTATGGATCAGGCCTCTTCTTACTGAACTGGGATTCTACAAAGAAGCTCATATGGTCCTATATTGCGATAATCAGGCCGCAATACACATCACATCCAATTCAGTCTTTCATGAGAAAACAAAGTATAATGAAATAGATTGCCACTTCATCTGAGAAAAATTCACTGCAGGCATCTTATCTCTCAAACATATATTTTCTCAGAACCAGGTTGCAGATATTCTCACCAAACCAGTCACTCAAGAAATTTTGTCCACCATCTACAGCAAGTCGGGCATCTACGATATTTTCTCACCCCCATCTTGAGGGGGAGTGTTACAATGTGGAACCCACCATGGTTGCATGAGTTGGTGGGACCCACCATTGGGACATGAGAAGCCAAGAGAAGTCAGCACACAAGTTGGCACTAGTTGGCATAATTAAAGATCTCGTGGGACTCACAAAAGATACCACGAGCTGGTATCTTTGACACATGAACTGGAAGATTACGTGGGATCCACAAAATATATTACACAAGCTGGCAAATCCAGCTAAGAGATCACGTCCTCATGGAGGACTTAGAACTTAAGTAAGTCAAAGTTAAGGAAATTAGAATTTGGGAAAGTTCTAAATTGAGTTGAATTATATTAGGAAAATGTACATAAATTTTATCACTCCTCCACTATAAATAGAGGAGCTTGTATTCATAATAAATCATCAAGGCAAGGAGTTCTCTCCTCTCCCTCTCTCGTGTAGAGCTTCTTCTTCTCCCTTTTCTTCTTATTTTTCTTCTTGTTTCACCTCTACCCAAGAGCCCTCTTTCTCGTTCTTGGTTTTTCCCTTCTCTCTCTCACCTTGCTCGAGATATTGTTTATAGGGTCCTAAATTCAACATTCAGATTTTCTTTCAATCTTTTTGCTCACGTCCTCGTCACTGGACCAACTGGAACTTAATTGGTTCGTGAGTATTTTGTGCAGCATCGATGTCCTCATCATATAGGAACCCTTGAGCGTCTCAAATATTTCATGAGTCAAGTACTTTATTACATTTATTGATGATTTTACTCATACCACATGGTTATTTCACTTTGAAAAATGTTCTAAAATACCGTCCATATTTAAATCCTTTCATGCTATGTTGCTCACTTAGTTTTGTTAGAAAATCAAAGTACTTCGGTCCGATAATGCCAAAGAATATACTTCCAGAGACCTTGACTTCTTTTGTCAAAAGAATGGCATTATCCATCAAACATCAGGTTCCTATACCCCTCAACAAAATGGTGTAGTAGAATGGAAGAACCTTCATCTTCTTGAGGTAGCTCTCAATTTACCGTATACCTTGAAAGTCCCATACTTTTATTGGCCGCATGCCATCCTTATTGCATACTTTCTTATAAATAGGCTACCCTCTTCTGTTCTCAGTCATAAATCCCCTTACTCCTTATTGTTTCCAGATGATGATCATGTTTCACTTCCCTTGAAAGTCTTCAGGTGTCAATGTTTTGTTCATATTACCTCCCCACAACACAGTAAACATGATCCCAAATTTATCAAGTGTATCTTCTTAGGATACTCTCACACACAAAAGGGTTACATTTTTTATAATCCCACTCTCCAAAGGTTTCTTGTGTCTAGGGATGTAACTTTTTGTTAAGATTCTTCATACTACTTTGACAATGCTCCTTCAAGTCTATCTTCAGTACCATCTTCTCCTCGACTAGTTGTGTCTCGTGCTACGGAAATTGTTCAAACTCCAAACACACTGGTTGACACCACACCTGCTGAGTTTACGGATCTCACAGAGGTAAGTCCATATTCTCCTATTGTTTTTGGCCCACAATATGATACTCGTCTGATTGCCTTGAGAAAAGAATCCAGAACTTGCACTAGGCTCTCTACTTCTCACCCCATATCCAATTTTATGTCTCACTATCGTTTATCCCCTTTATGTTGTAAATTTCTTTCATCTATCTCCTTCATATCAGTACCATAATCCAATCAGGAGGCTCCTTAACATCCAAGGAGGAAGGTGGCAATGGACGAAGAAATGCAGGCAGTCTATGAAAATCAAACATGGGCTCTAGTTCTTCTTCCATCAGATTAAAACTTGTCTGTTGTAAGTGGATTTTTACTGTGAAACACAATCTGGATGTGTTCATTACTCAACTTCAGGTTCGCCTCATTTCTAAAGGTTATACACAGTGTTATGGAATTGATTATGAGGAAACATTCTCTCCGGTGGCCAAAATGAACTCGATATGTGAAACACAATCTGGATGGGTCCATTGCTCGCCTTAGGGCTCGCCTCATTTCTAAAGGTTATACATAGTGTTATGGAATTGATTATGAGGAAACATTCTCTCCGGTGGCCAAAATGAACTCGGTACATATTTTATTATCTTTAGCTGCTAATTCTTCCTGGTAGATCTATCAACTTGATGTGAAAAACGTTTTTCTTAATGGGGATATCAAGGAAGAAATTTATATGCAACAACCACCTGGATTTGGTATGTCAATTGAATAAATCCCTTTATGGTCTGAAAGTGTCTCCTTGTGCATGGCTTGATAAATTTAGCCAAGCACTCATACGGTCCGAATTTCACAGATGTTCTATAGATCACTCCGTATTTATTAAAGACACACCTAAAGGCAAAGTGATTTTGGTAGTATATGTTGATGATATTGTCTTAACTGGTAGTGATCCCCAAGGGCATTCAGGAAACCAAGGAAAAAATATGTGCAGAATTCAAGACAAAAGATCTTGGACTACTTAAATATTTTCTGAGTATTGAAGTACTACAGCCCAGACATGGGATTGTACTATCACAAAGGAAGTATGTCCTTGATCTTCTAGAGGAGACAGGAATGATGGGGTGTAGACCAACAGAACCCCCTATGGCCTCAAATACAAAATTATCTGCAAGTACTGAAGAAGATGTGGATATTGGAAAATATCAAAGACTTGTGGGGGAAACTCATTTATCTTTGGAGTAAGTGTGGTGAGTCAATACATGCACAAGCCACAACTCAGTCACTGGCAAGCACTAGAAGAATATTGCGATATTTGGAAGGAGCTCTAGGAAGAGGGTTTCTCTAAAAGAACTATGGTCACTTCAACATAGAAGAACTCTTAGATGCTGACTGGGCTGGATCCCCGGATGACAGAAAATCTACTTCGGGATATTCTACAATGGTTGGAGGGAACTTGGTTACATGGAGAAGCAAGAAGTAGAATGTAGTTGCTAGGTCTAGTGCAGAAGCAGAATGCAGGACCATGGCACACACAGTTAGTAAACTTTTATGGATCATATTCCTTCTCACTGAACTGGGATTCTATAAAGAAGCTCATATGGATCTATATTACGATAATCAGGCAGCAATACATATCACTTCAAATCTGGTCTTCCATGAGAGAACAAAGCACATTGAAGTAGACTACCATTGCGTATGAGAAAAATTCCAAACCGGCATATTATCTCTCAAACATATATCTTCACAAAGCCAAATTGCAGACATTCTCACCAAACTAGTCACTCATAAGATCTTTTCCACTATATACAGCAAGTTGAGCATTTATAATGTTTTATCACCCCCAGCTTGAGGGGGAGTGTTACAATGTGGTACCCACCATGGTTGCACTAGCTAGGGGGACCCACCATGAGAACATCAGATGGCATGTTGGGTCATCACACGAGCTGGCATGAGTTGGAAGATTTGAAGATCAAGTGGGATCCAAAATAATAACCACGAGCTGGTATCCTTATCACATGAGTTGGAAGATCAAGTGGGACCCACCATGATAACCACGAGTTGGCATCCTTATCATAGGAGCATGTGCATAATAAAAGAGTTTGAGTTTGAGTAATGTTAGTCTTCTAATTATGTTGAGATATTTAATTATGATAGACTTATCTGTAAGAGTTATAGTTTGGGTGTAATTAGGAGAATGGTAGATTAATTATACTTGGACTCTACTACTTTCCTCTACTATAAATAGAGGTGCTTGTACTCAAATTATAATAAGAAATAAGTAGTTCTCCACTCCTCATCTCGTGAAGCCCTCCTCTCTAGCCTAAACTCTTCTCCCTTTTTTTTCTCTTCTTTCTCTCTACCTGAGAGCTCTCTCTCTCTTCTTTTTTCTTTCTCCCTCTCTCACCTTGCTCAAGATTTCAGTAAAGGGGTCCTAAATTCAACAAGGTCACCATGCAATGGTTTTATTGATCCAAGCTTAGTGCTTCTACACTAGTCTACCGAGTTAACTAGGACCAACTTGGTCCAAGTCAACTCGGGTCCGGGTCAACCTGACTTAGCCCACTTATTTTTTGCATCGATTATACGTGTTCAGCTTCCGATTTCTATACATATTTCTTATGCACTCTGTTATATTAGTCTACTATTTGACTCGGTTCAACTCGGTTCTCTATGTCTGGCTAGATTATTATCTTGGATTATTAATCGGTTCCAACATACTATTTGGTGCAACTTCCTTATTTACTGATGGGCTCACTGTGGACAATTTCATCTATCCTTATTACCCTTAAGGACTTCTATATTTACTGATTATCCGCTATTATACAAATGCACATGTGGTGGATGTTATTTGGGCATTGGCCCATTTCCGTTACTGCTATTGTGTCACTTTGATTGAGACATTATTTTTGAAGAAGTTATTTGCTGAATGTGGCATCAACATATTATCTTCCTCTTTACCCACTACCCATTGGTTATTTGGCAGTTTTTCTCCTACCGCCCTTTATTTGACTCTCACATACCACTTTGGGCCAACCTCTTGTGTGTTGCTTCGGTTGATTTACCTTTATATACATGCATACATACATACATACATATGTGTGTGTGTGTGTGTGTGTGGGGGGGGGGGGGGGGGGGGGGGGGGTTGGTACTACATCTATGTTATTTTTTTCAAGCTAGGATCACTGTCATTACCTCCCAGCTTGAGGGGGAGAAGTAAAAGAAGAAGTACAAGAAAGAGGTATTTTATTCCGTATGTTGTGGTAATTTTTATGTGACCAAAATATTCGAGAAAGGGGTAACACAAAAGACAAAGTTTTTGCATCTATGAAGAATTGTATTTGTGAAGAAATTTTTTTCAGCAAAATAAAATTGAAGACCAACAATCCTTTTCATTGCAAGCTGAAGTTATAAACTCCATCTTGAGGGGGAGTGTTGAAGAGCAAATATGGAAGAGTCTTACATGACTCTCACAATAAGAACTCGTACAAAGTCAAAATTATTATGGAAGGAGGTTTCATAAAATAATTTCAATTTAAAGGTGTTTTAGTTATGTTTGTGTTAAGCACCTAGCCAATACTACACAAAAGACCAGCCTGTTAGGAGCGGAAGGCATAGGTACTTAACCCCCGGACCATAACAGTACACCCACCCTTACGAGACGATGACTACGGCGGCTGGGATTAACACACACAGCTATCGAGACAACCACGGTGGCCGGGATTAACACACACAGCTATTGGGACGTCCGGGATTAACACACATAGACACCCCGCACGGACGCCCCGTGTTGGAGTCAAACTCTGGACGTGGCGCGTGCTCTAATACCAAATGTTAAGCACCTAGCCAATACTACCCACAAGACCGGCCTATTAGGAGTGGAAGACATAGGTACTTATCTTTAAGTGTTAGAGTTTGGGTGTAATTGGGACAAGGGTAGTTTAATTGTAATTAGACTCTACTGTTTTCCTCTATTATAAATAGGGGTTCATGTTCTCTAATTACATCAAGTCAATGATTTTTTCTCTTTTACATAAATTCAACATTTATGAAGAGAAGTTATACTTGGTTGAAAGTTATTTTTATTTTCATAAGGAAAAAATGTCATGTCAATCTAATCTATATTTAAGGAGATATTCACAAAGGCCATGTTGGTATACTGTTGCACGTGAAGATCTGGATTTAAGCCAAAAAATTTGCTTGAATTTTTTAGTTGTTGTTATTAATCAACAATATCAAGAAAGTATCTCATGATCTACCCTTGGAAATTTTTTGTTTTTAACTAACTATAGAATTTAGGACTCCTTCATATTGATCTTGAGCCAAAGTGGTAGAGGAGAAGGAGAAAAAGGAGAGGAAAAAGAGAAGAAGAGAGAAAGGAGAGAGAGTTTAGAGATTGGATTCCAAGAGAAGGGAGAGGAGAGTTTGGACGAGATTGAGAGGTGAGGAGAGAACTTAATGCTCTACATTTTAGCCAAGGGCCTTTATTTATAGTTTTTTAAATAACCTTAGGGCTACAACATTACAAGAGAAGAGACATAAATAGACAAGTAATTACATCTTCATGCCATCTTTATGGAAAGTCTTCTAATTTATCAATATGCTACCTCTTGGTCATGTGGGCTTTCTTCCTTGGACGTGTAGCCTTGAGCCCATCTTCTAACACTAACAATATCTGGAAAGAATCTTTAGAAGATCATCTTAGTTTTCAGATATTTTCCTTGATTTATTTGTCAAAGATTGCCTTGCATAAAGATTTCAAGAAAAAAATGGAAGGAAAGGTGTCTTCTTTGATTGCTGTTGAATTTAGGATCCCATGTAGAAGACTTTAGATCAACAAAGAAGAAGAAGAAGAAGAAGAGATGAAGGAGAGGAGAAGGAGAAGGAGAAGGAGAAGAACGAAGATGGAGAGAGATTGGATTAAGCGAGAAGAAGGAGTGCCGACCAAGTACGGGAATTATTCGGACCCGTTCAACCACCACTATTTTCAGCCCCTCTCATATTTCTACCCCATCCTCGGTATGATGAAGATGTACCCCGATTGTCAGAGAACATCGTCGATGGGGCATCAATAGGAGAAGAAGGGGATGGATCAGGTATCTGAAGTAATGTAGCACTAATGTCATCGAAGGATGGAAGAGAGGAAGAACTTAGAAGCTAAGTTTTTGCAACCACAAGGTAAGGTTTAATATTCGATAAGCAAATGGTTGATGCCAAGGCTTCTCGTTGTCGTTCTTGAATGGCAATATCAGTGGAGTATGGCTGAGCTATTTTCCATTCTTGGAGAAGCCCCAAAACCGGGCCAAAAATTCGTGAATATTATCTCCATGTTTAGTATGCAGAATATTTTGTAAGACATCATATACTTTTTGTAATAAGGCAGTACTTGAGTAAAGCTTAGCACTAGTGTCCCATATGTCCTTGGCGATTTCCAAGTGGACCACATTGTTGGCCACATGCTCTTCCATGATATTGATAAGCCAACTTATCACCATGTAATCATTTTTAACCCACTTGTGGTAGGTTTCATCTTCTTCATCAATCGGAGGAGGAAATTTATTAACGTGGCTTAAGAGGTCAAGAGTAATAAGAACCCTCCGGACCGATTGTGACCAGCTCATGTAATTGGAGAGACCTCTTACTGGAATCATAGTAATACGGAGCATATCACTCATATTAATGTTGTGTCCACTCTCCATGATGAGGCAAGTCAAATGTGGAGGTCAAGGGAAAGAGCCTTCTTCAAATAACAATTACTCAATGTAATTTGAAAAACCTGTGGACCAAATCAGTCACCAAAAAGGGTAAATGATTGCTAGAATTTCACCAAACATATAATGGGCATCCAACAACATAACACAAACCCATGAGCAACATTAAGTAGGAGAAGTTACAACAACATGTGCTGGAATTCTACTTCAAATGAGATGGATCCAAGTTACATAAAGGTAATTGAATCTCAATCATCAATCTTAATAAGTCACAAACAGCAAATGATTTTGATCACGCTTGTAATTGATTTACAAGAAGATCAAGATTATAACATCAATTTAGTCATAAAAATAAATGTTCACAACATATAAAGATTTATCTTGACTTGATGTGATTCAAAGTTCAAGTAGTAAAAAAACAGTAAAGAGGAGTAAGTAAATAAGGAAAGGAAACAAAATGTAAATAAGAAGAGAATGAACGTATCTCTTCATGACTAAACTCCTTTTACAACTTCTTGAACAGATTACATATAACTTCATCAAGAGGGATCCTAAACTCCTTGCTCTAATACCATGTAAAATTTAAGATCTCATGAAAGGAACTTTAGATCAACGAGGAAGAAAAAGAGTAAGAGAGAAGGAGAGGAGAAGAAGAAGGACGTGGAAGGAGAGAGTTTGGATTAAGGGAGAAGAGGTTTGCATCAAAGAGAAATGAGGGCTGGACGAATTTGTGGAAAGAGAGGAGAGTGCTTCAATGCTCTACCTCTTAGCCAATACCTTTATTTATAGTCTTTACAATTCCCTTAGGGCTACAACTTGATGAAATAAAAGACATAAAAAGAACACATATTTACACCTCTATGCCATCTTTAAGTGAAGTATCATATTTCACACATATGAAACTCCTTTGATGTGTGAGTTTCTTACCTTGAGCTTGTTGGCTTGAGCCCATCTTCCAACACTAGTCCACTCGAACCATCCTGCCCGCTCTTGCTAATTTTTCCTGGAACTGTTTTTGCTATATCTCCATGGAGCCAGTTTGGTGTAACAGCACCAAATCCCCCAAAGGGTTGCTGTGAGCCGGAGGACCAAAACACAGAATGCATAATTCCTTAAATTCTTCCTAGTCTACCAATAGTTTATCTGACTCAACTTGTTGATACCAAAGGTGTGCTTCCCCCAGTAAGTGGAAAGCAGCCAACTCTACCCTATCATTAGTTGATGTTCTTTGATGGCTAAAAAAATTGTCATACCTATACAACCAAATCAAAGGATCATCTGACCCAATAAAAGTAGGAAAATCAAGTTTAGTATACCTGGGTACGGTGCCTCCTCCCTGGTTGAAGTGTCCCGGCTGGCTAGGGAAGCTAGTGCACCCAGTAAACTCATCTCCACCTCTGTTATGCAAGTGGTCCTCTCCTCTTTGTTCCGAAATTGTATTCCTTCCAGTCGTTAGACCAGTTGTTATGTTGTCCATCCTTCCATTCAATCTCTCCATATCGAGATTAATTTTAGAGAACATCTCCATGAATTGAGCAAATTTTCTATCATTCTATGCCTAAGCTCTGAGCATCAACTCCCTTAAATCACTGTTGCTGATCTCTGCCGTGTAACCCTGCTCTGATACCAAGTTGTTATGGTCCCTAGCCGTGGATCTAGTAATTCGGCAAGGTAATTGTGAATCCACCACTGTATTAGGGTTTTTGATCACGACATGAAGAAAGGAACTCCCCTTTTTCTTCATGTCCTTGTTGTGCTTGAAAAGGAGTTTCCTTTCTTGATCCTCTACGTAAATAAAAGAGTTAACTTGTTGTTCTTGATCAGGAAGGGTGAAACCCTTTTTGAGGTTCACGGCAATGAGGATAGGAACCCTCTAGGATGCTTGTTGCTACCCACGTAAGGAAGATTAGGACTTTCCCAATACTCCTTCACTCGGTTTAAACTAAAGAGCCTCCTTGAAGGTGCTGCTCGAGTATGGGATCAAACCCTATCTTCTCTTGCTCGGAATTAGGGAATTTTCTTCCCTCTTACTGCTGTATACGTGAAGAGGCTAAGGCCCTCCTTTGAAATCGAAAAAGAGTAATTAAACCCTCTTCCTCCCCTTTGATCTTGAATACTCTTACCACAAACAGAATTTAAGATGAAAGAATGCAAGATCAAATCAAGAACATACCTTGGACCTCGATATGGAGGCCTCCCAACCCTAGAGCTCGTCAAGGAGAACTCCCAATCCTATTTAACCTAATTCCATACTTGCCTTTTTTCTATTTCCTTACCCTTTAAATAGGGTATTTCATGTCATAAGTGGTTTAGGCTAATAATGCCAATTTTACCCCTACATCCTTGCTCATTACATAATTAATGAAAAATTAAACTGAAAGCAATATAAATAATGAAAGTTCAACTAGTGAACTCTGTGAGTCATTGGCTTCTCCTCTGGGTGACTCGGTGTGCTATTGAGTCCATAAAAACTTATTTATTCCATCTAGGTCCCATAGTCCTATCAAGAGGCTTTGAGACATCTAAAAATGAAGGATGTCATGGAAGAAGAAATGCGTGCCTTATATGAAAATCAGACTTGGGCCTTATTCCTCTTCCTCCCAGAAAGAAACTCGTGGATTGTAAATGAATTTTTACTATCAAACACAATCCAGATGGTTTTGTTGCTCACCTCAAAGCCTGACTTGTTACCAACGGTTACACTCAGTGTTATGGAGTGGATTATAAGGAAACTTTTTCTCCAATGGCTAAATTAAACTTGGTACGCATCTTATTTTCTCTATCGGCTAATTCCTCTTGGCCGGTATTTCAATTGGATGTCAAAAATGTTTTTTGAATGGGAACATAAAGGAGGTGATATATATGCATCAACCATCTGGTTTTGTTGTTGAAAGTCTGTATGCAAATTGAGAAAGTCTCTATATAGGCTTAAATAGTCTCCTTAGGTTTGGTTTGGATTCAGCCGGTGCTCAGTAGATCATTCTCTCTTTATCAAGAATACCTTAAAGGGAAAAGTATTACTGGCAGTCCATGTGGATGATATCATCTTAACTGGTAGTGATGCAAACAACATAAAAGAAGTTAAAGAAAATATATGCCAAGAATTTAAAACAAAAGATCTTGGACTTCTAAAATATTTTATTGGAATTGAGGTATTCCAGTCAAAGCATGAGATTATATTATCTCAGAGAAAGTATGTCTTGGATCTACTAGAGGACACAAAGATTATGGGGAGTCGACCTGCAGATACTCCTACATATTGTAATGTAAAGCTATGTACAAGCTCTGAAGAAGATGTTGATATAGGTAAATTTTAGAAGCTTGTGGGAAAGCTTATCTACCTCACGATCACCAGACCAAATATATCATATGCAGTGAGTGTGGTGAGTCAGTATATGCACAAACCACAATTTACCAATTGGCAAGCCTTGGAGAGGATACTAAGATACTTAAAAGGTGCTTCGTGAAAAGGGCTTCTCTATAACAATCATAGCCACTACAACATAGACGGTTTCTCAAATGCAGATTGGGTTGGATCACCTAATGACTGGTAGTACACTTTAGGGTATTGTACCTTAGTTGGAGGTAACCTGATTATATGGAGAAGCAAAAAGCAGAATGTGGTTGCAAGGTCTACTATTGAGGCAGAATATAGAGTTATGGCCCACACAATCATTGAGCTCCTATGAATCAAACCCATTTCTTACTGAATTAGGATTTTATAAAGGAGCTCCTATGGGAATATATTGTAATAACCAGGCGGCCATTCATATCGCTTCAAATTTTATCTTCCATGAAAGGACAAAACACATTGAGGTAGATTGTCATTTTCTACGACAGAAACTCCACACTGGCATCTTATTTCATACTCATGTTTCATCACAATGATAGGTGGCAGACATTCTTACAAAACCAATCACATTCAAGACTTTAACAACTATATACAGCAAGTTGGGTATCTACGATGTTTTCTCCCCGTTAGCTTGAGGGGGAGTGTTGGAAGACACCTCAAGTGGCATCAAGGTAATATGCTTGCCCACGTCAAGGAGATGACACAAAGGGTAATTAAGTGCTCTTCCCATAAGGATGGCACAAGGGTGTAATTATGTAAGATGACGTATGCCTAATTATGTTTTTTTCTTTTTGAAAGCTTGTAGCCCTAAGGGCATTGTAATAATTGTAACACTTTCTTATAAACTATAAATAGAGGGTCAAGGTAAGGATAGATCATTCAAGTCTTGCCTCTTCTCTCAAATTCGTCCCTAACCTTTCTACCTTCTCCCAAACTCTCTCAAGGTCCATCTCTAATCGTCCCTCTCTTTCACTCTTCTTCTTTCTTCCTCTTCTTTCTTCCCCTATTCTTCTTCCTCTCCTCTCTTTCACCCTCTCTCGGAGACCTTATCATGAGATTCTAAATCCAACAGACAAGAAGAATTAGGTATGATCTTAGGAGGAAGAAAATAGGAGAAGAGTGGACAAAGAACTCGAGTTGGAATAAAAGACTAAAGTGGGGAGGGAAGAACTTGCTTCTCCTTGAGCTTCCCCTTCTCTTAATATACTTCCTTTATTTAGGTAATTACATTATTGTCCTTTGTGTATTCGAAAATAAAATCTATTAGAGGAAACTATTTACTTAGGAAAGCCTAGACATCAGAAATAAACCACTTAACATATATAATAAAAAAATTAAAAAAGAATGGCAGGATGTATTAATGAAAATTTCTTTTCCAAAGGCAAAACTTACAGAAATTTCATAGTTTCTCTTCTTTCTCGTTCTCTTTGTTCTTTCTTTTATTTAAGTTCCTTGTTAGCTCCTCTTCCAAAGTTCGTTTGCTAGTTTTTTTTTGTGTTTGAGCATGTAAATCTCCTCCATCTTCCCTTTTCTTTCTTCTTCTTCTTTCTCCTCCCTTTTTATAATTTTTTTCTTGTCTTTCTTGCTTCAAGCTTTCTTCTTTCATTTTTTTCATCTCTTCTTTCTTCTTCCTATGTTATCTTCCTACCCTTCTTTTTTCTGGCCTCCTCAGACAATCACATTTTATGCCATCATGCCCTCTACACTGTTGACAACTTCAGCGCAGTCGAGCTCAAGCCAATGTAATAATATTAAACTCAAGCTGAAGCTTAATCAATGTTCAAAATGACAACTATGGCATTGCGATGCAACGTCCAAAAATATCAACATATGATACTGTCGTGATTTTCAATGTGACACGGAGTTCGGAATTTGTATTCTTTTTGAAGCTTTAGACAGATTCCTCTTTCTAACTTCCAAATTACATTAATAGAAGGGGATTGTTCTGTTTTTGTCTATTATACGAGTTGAAATGTCAATTTCAGTCTCTTCTGAATCATTCTTTGACAACGTATTTTTGTATTATCAACCACCAAATTATAGGAATTCACAACCAACATGGTTAAACAAAACATCCATTTCTACATTTCTTGTACTCTATCGAAACCAAGCTCCGCCTGAATAGATTTTTCTTCTTTTCTTGCCCGAACGGAGTACCTCTCTCGCTCCTATAAAGCAAGGGCAAAAAACCCACTAGAAACCACGCCATGACTTCCCCGGCAAACACCACCATGAGAAGCTCACAGGTAATACTATCGGCCTCAGCTCTGCTGTTGCTACTGCTACTGCTTCCTACCTGCAAAGCTGCCATCCAGTGCAGCGATGTGGTCAAAGACCTCACCCCCTGTATTAAGTATCTGAGCAATGGGACCGGAAATCCTCCCTCTGCATGCTGCACTGGAGCCAATAAATTATCAAAAGCAGCTTCAACATCTGCAGATAGAAAGGCTGCTTGCAGTTGTATCCAAACAGCTGCAAAGAAGATAAATCCCAATGATGCAGCAGCTAAAGGCCTTGCAGGCAACTGCGGGATCACCTTGCCTTTCACCATTTCTAGTAACATGGACTGTTCCAAGTACGTTTCATCCGCTCTGTAAAATTCCTTTACTGTGTTATCCAGATATGAATTTGCTCATGGCCCCTATTTGTTGCAGAGTCAGCTGAAAGTAGCCAACAGAACGAGTAGAGTGGATGGCAAGTCATCCTCTGGAGAACGCCAACCAGGTCAAGCTTACATTGGATCCGACAATGTGGCTCTCATACGATATTATATCTAATATAAAGTATGAACTATGTATGTCACTCTGTGCAATCAGAGGTCTAATAACGATGATGCATTAGCTAATATTACCATTACATGCCCGCATTATAACACAGACAACATCATGTTATTCTACTCTGTGTGAGCCCTTTACAATCAATCGTTCGTAGTACAACAGTCCATATTTGTCGCTTTACTGGAAACCTTGAATAGCAATCATGGAAATAAGGGCAGCAGCGTGCTAATCAAGAGGATAAAAAGTAGAAAGTAAAATTACTCTTGGTGGTAAAGCAAAGTTCTTGGCCTCACCCTTTCAAGCATACACTTATGTCTCCAATGAGTGAAACAGTCATGCGAAACCATATTTCATCCACCGTGTCCTATAAGCAAAATCAGCAAATTCCTATTTCACCTTGTCGATAATAAAAATAATACAAAAGCCTCCGCTCGAAATTTCTTTCTCGTTATCTGAGCCAAAAGTCCAACCTGCCAACAAATTCATGAGCGTGCTGCAACATGTAGCTATGAGTGCAAACACAAACATGTCTTCTCTTATTGGAAAAAATACAAACGCTCAATGGACCACGGTCCTACTCCTTGGCCCTGGAAAGATGAGTCATGAAATTCTGTTTAGGTTACAGAAAGAATAGGAAAACCCCACAAACAGATGTGCAATCACAGTTGGTAAGAAATTTCTCAACAAAAATTCCTAAACCTACATCTGACATAATCTAATATAAACCCACTATGAACTATAGAGACTAAATGTGGTAGGACCAACCTGGTCATATATGAGTCATCGACTGTGTTGATAACTATCCGGTCTCCAATTTTAATAAATGGTGGTGCCTAGAAAATCATCAAGCAATCTAATGATGTTAATAGACAACCAAAGGCAATAGGCAATAATGGCATCATCAGGAACAGAAAAGAATACAAAGAAGCTAAAGAAGCCATTCCCTGTGTAATTACAAACTGAAATACCTAAAGTTAGAAATTTGTCATTTTTAATGCAAAAAACAACCATATTAACAGAAGAATACAAAAAATATATATTCTAACAACACTGATCCAATAATACTACAGTGAGATTAGAGAGAAAAAATAATATTACCAGCACTGTCAATCCATTGTCAAGTAAAACCCTTTTATACCTGCATTTATAAGCAATTAGGAAATAAGCGCGTTAAGTTATAGAAAATGCTAAAGGATTATTCAAATGTTACAAAAGAAAAGAATTATAAAGGAAATATAAGCCATGCTGAAGATAAGGACTTCCAAGTATATCATTCACAGTTGCCTTTCACCTCCCCACTTTACTCTTTAGAAGCATTTCATGGGTCAAAGCTTTGGATATTTGAAGAGTATTTTATTCTTATTAAGAATATACCATATATGAATAAATTGAAAAACATAATCTATGCATAGTCAACTGAAAATGCAAGCAAACTCCTTTGTATATTCTATTAAATTTCACATTTCATCCATAATCTTATGAAAATTTAAAGTTTCAGCCGGCACCAACCCATACAAGAACAAAAATCAATTGCGCCAAAAAAATAAAACTTGTGTGAGTAGACTGTGAAAGTGACAAGAACAACACAAAAACTGAAAGAGAAAAATAATACATAAAAGAAAATAAATATGACAACAAGCAAAACTGCAAAAAGAGAACAATAAAAAAAAAAAAAAAAAACAGCGAAAAAGACACTAAGGATAGAGGCAAGCTTGGAATAGAGTTAACTAAAGGAGACAGATAATCCCATGGTATGTAGCATCTTATTTCTCCTCATGCCAACATGTTAGGATTTGATACATGAGCCCTTCTTTTACACCAGCCCTCTAATTTTTTAACTCCACTGCGATGGCATTCTTTAAGCCTTTCTAACCACTTCAAAAAATTTCCTTAGTATTTATTAAGTGAGATAAGCAATAAAAAGTCTAAACTGCCCTTAGGTAATAATAACTAAAGAGCAAAATAACCAGAAAATTGATATATATAACTTGCCCAAGCCTATACTTTTCTGCCACTCCCCCTCTAACTGGATGGTATGTATCATATACTCTGAACTTGTCACATATTTATAGAATCACAAACCTAACAAGACCTTGGTAAAGAAGTCTGCAAGCTGATCTTCAATATTGTTCGAGAATTAATTTCAAAGTTCTCTATGTAATTTTTTTTATTGTCTTTTCTTTTCTTTCAACTCATGTTGGGAGCACTATTGCCATATGTACTTTAAAGGTTTTAGTATAAATATTACATTTGAGGAAGGGTGATTTACTTTTGCCCTAATCTCCTCACTTTGCTTTCACCTTCATCTCTCTCTTCATCTCACGCTCATCTTCTCTGCCGCTTTTCTTCTTTCTCTCACTCTCTCTCACACCTCATCTTTCTCTTCACATACAAGAAAACCAAGCACTCGAAGGAGTATACGAAGGAGTATACACCCATGACACAAGACTATACTTCCTGTCACCGTTCGGTCCTCCCCACAGAAATCTCATTTTGAGTAGTTCAATTTTTTTCCGGACAGAAGCAGGGCATCGATATAATGAGAGGAAATAAATTGGGATACCGTGCAGGCAAGACTTAATAAGAACAAGCTTACCTGCTTTGGAGAGAAATCTTCCTCTCCAAGAAGCCAGACGGCCCTCCAGACACTCAAACACAGGATGCCAAGAGCTTTTGGAAGGCAAAGCAGATGACAGAGGGAGGCCCAGATAGGTACAAGGAGGTGTAGCAATTTTGCATCCCAGATAACACGCCGTAGAGTTCAACACATTAGGATCAATATTGAAGCCAGTGATGGAGGATTTTCTCCAGCTTACCTTTTGTCCAGATGAGAGTTCAAATAAGTTAAGCAAGGCTTTAATATGAAATATTTCGTTTATTGTTCCTTCACCAGAGAGAATGGTATCATTAGCATATTGAAGGAGGGCAATATCTTGATTGGGGTCATCAAAGATGGGGCTAAGCCAACCAGCATTTTTTGCAAGATGGACCATAGACGCCAGGTATTATGTAATGAGAGTGAAGAGGAAAGGAGATAAAGGGTTCCCTTGCCGAATGCCTCTAATTGTGTTAAAAAAACCACAAGGTTTTCCGTTAACAAAGACAGAGTATGACACATTAGAGATACAACTTCTCATCCAGAATTTTTAGTGGGTCCCAAAACCCATTTTGTCAAAAAGCTGGTCAATTAGTTTCCAATTGACACGATGGAAGGCTTTTTCAAAGTCAAGTTTCAGGACGAATCTGGGCAACTTTGATTTTTTGAAGGAGTCTAGGAGTTCATGGGCTGCCAATGCTGAGTCGAATATTTCAACCACAAATAAAAGCACTTTGACAAGGATTAATGATCTGAGGCGGTTGGCAAGAATTCGACCTATGATTTTTGTAAAAACTAGTGGCAAGGCTAATAGGTCTAAAATCTTGGGGAAGGGCTGAGTTGGATTTTTTTTGGAATTAAAGAAATGAAAGAGGCACCAACTGCTTTGTGAGTGATACCAACTTGGTGGAAATTTTGACCAAAGGCATACACATCATTTTTTTACAACTCCCCAGAATATGTGATAGAACTCACCATTGAAACAATCTGGACCAAGGTCTTCGTCCTAAGGAAGGCCAAGAGAGGCCAGATCAATTTCTTCAGGACTAAAAGGGCGTTCTAGTTCATTTGCATCAGAAGAGGAGATACGCTTATATTTAAGCTGGTATAGCGTAGGACGGTTGAAGTATTCCTCGAAATAAATATCTAAAAAGAACTTGACAAGAATGTTAGATATGGAGGGGCTATACATGATCACCTGGTCTCCATGACAAAGAGATGTGATACAATTAGCCCTCCTCCTGGCCGAGGCAATAGCATGGAAAAATTTTGTATTTCCATCCCCCTCGGCCAACCAACGGATTCTAGCTCGTTGTTTCAAGTGCATAGTATCATTTCGAAGAAGATTTGAAAACTCAAGATTCAATTTATTTCTGAAATGTAAATCAAGAAAAGAAAGGGACCTTTGCTCTTCGAGGAGATCAAACTCAGATAAGCAGTGGCGGATTGAATCTTTCCGAGAGGCAGCAGCAGCATGGTGGTTAAGAGAGCATGTGCAGATCTTCGTCTTCAAGGCTTTGAGTTTAAAGGGGAGCGACCAACCCGAGTTAGGGTGATGAGAGAGTTCTTGCCATCATACAACAAGATCAAAATTGAAGGATTCATCAAGGATCCAGGAGTTCTCAAATCAAAACAGAGATCGACCCCAAGTTGGGGGGGTGTATTGATTTGAATCGGCCAATGATTGGAGCCAATTTTATTGAGGACTTGGCCTGACATGTTGGGGAAAAGATGGAACCACTCATTATTTGCAAAGAATCTATCAAGTTGGGAGAGGACAGGGGGGTTCTGGCCATTTGACCGAATGCATTTTTTTTCAGAGAGTGGGATTTCAAAGAGTTCAAGGCTTCAAATGAGATCCGAGTGGGCTCTCATTGTGGAAGAGGTTCCAATGGCAGGAGGGCATTTTTCAGAACATCGAAGAAAGGCATTGAAATCCCCAACAAGAAGCCAAGGCAGGTCCCAAAGTTGGATGAGGAGGATTTCTTCCCAAAAAGAGCCACAGTCATTGTGGCGAGTTGGTCCATAGATGCCAGCTAGGGCCCAAAATGTCCCCAAGGATCGGTCCCAAAAAAAGATACCGATAGAGAATTGGCATGGCTGAGTGAGAGTGGCTTAAACTGAATTTGGGCCATTCACATCAACCTTCGCCCATTCAGGGCCCGAATCATACCAAAGATCACGAGCGACAGAATTATCAAAAGATGGTAACTTACTTTCAACCAATATTACAATATTTGGTTTATATTCAAAAAGGGCCACCTTGATAATCGCTCGTTTAGAGCGCAAGTCGATTCCTCTGACATTCCATGAGAGAACAATCATTGAGGGGGGTGGGGTGAGATCCTCCTCAGGGCATTGGAGATAGTCGTGGTAAGATTTTCAGAATTCCCACGCTAACTTTGTCATTTCCTCGAATTCCTACAGAGGGTACTTGTGCTCTTGATCTTTGAGAAACTGGATGAAGTTGTCTTAAACCTCAATCTAGGAGATTTGAGAGAAATTTGCCAGATAATCAGGTCTTGGAAGGAGGGGATTGGGTGGAGGACTTTTAGGAGTGCTTGGTTTTGGTGGGCTATTTTCATTTTTCTTCCTTCTGGAATAAGTGAAATCAAAGGGGGTGATGGGAGGCTTTCTTTTCAGAGTTCTTCTGAAGTATGTGAGATTAAAAGGGGAGTTGGGAGATTTTTTGGCGGAACTTGAGGCCCCCATTGGATTATTAGACTTGGGCTTAACAGTCGTCAGAGGGGTTGGACAAAGAATGTGGGGGGAGAGGGTATTTAAACAAACTGGCAGTGCCATTCAATAAGATTAGGACAATCCTTGGGGTTTGAGACCCACCAATCTTCTACATCATAGAAGGATCCCGAGTCTGACGGAAGGGTGGGGGATTGCCTTATGGAAGTACTAAGTGGACTATTTTGGAAGTTGGGGACTTGGTGGCTCGATGTGGGTGGGGTGGCAAGAAATTTTGAGTGTGTGTGTGATGACATATAGATAGAGTCAAGTTCGAGACAATTGAAACAATCTCCCATCCATCGAAAGGACAAGAGTCAGAAGGATCAGGAAGGTTCAGATCGCAGAAAATTTTCAAAATTTTTTTCTGACTGGATGGCGGCGGGATAGGGGAGGTTTGTGTTTTCGGGGAATGCGTAAGAGGCACAGTACTTGAGTGGGGTAAGGTCGCATTGGGAAGGGGGGGAGGGGCCTTTTTTCAAAGCTCAGGGGAGGACCATTGATCAAGGGGAAGATATTCCTCGAATCAGGGCAGGTGGCGGAAGAGTCGAGGAGGTGGAGAGGGCGGCGCTTGAGGTGGATATCTGAGTAGGTAAAGGGGCTGCTAGAGTAGGGGGTTGAGAGGGTATGGATCAGACAAGTGTTAGGGGCGAGGCTCAAAGAGGAGGGATTGGTGATCTGATGGCACAGGATTCGGGGGGGTAGGGGTGTGGGGAGGAGTTCAAGGATGGTGCGGGGAGAAGATTTCTTAGAAGTTGGGCGATATCCACGCCATTGACATGTGGTGGGAAGAGGTAGAAGATTTGACTAAGGGCGATGGTAGAGGTTTCGATGTGATAGGTAGTGTTGATCTAGCTGGTGACGTGTTTGGGATGGTTTGAGTGTTCAAGTGAGGTGTCAGGGCTAGGGCAAGTAGGGATATCGAAGTTGAAAGGACATGGGATTCAAGGGGGTTGGTGTTCGGAGAATGTGCGAAAGGGAGATTTTTTGGGACATCTTTCGGGAGATTCTAGAAATTACCTCAATTTTATCTTGTATTTGGTCTCACATTTCGAAATCCATAAATTATGCAGTAGAAGTGCTTGCCAAGCAGGGAGCTACCCTACAATCGCTTGTTGTAAGGGATCTGATCCCTCCTCTTTTTGTAATTTTTCTCTTGTTAATATCAATACATCTTTATCAAAAAAATAAAAAATCAAGTCAATGAATTATTTCTCTTTTCCAGTAATTCAACAATCAACATTTTAAATAGACCAATAGACATAAAATAAAAATTGAATACCCTCCAATGAAGTGGTGAAAGTAAAGGGGATGAGTCATACTGGGGAGCAGCAGTTAAGCCCTTGGTATTAGGTTGAGCTTCAGCAACAGTACACGTCACACGTGTTGGAACAGATGCAGACATAGGTTTTCCATCATAGATTTGCAATGTAACTGTCATATCCTCTGTTTGCCATGTGTCACAAATTTAGTTCCACAACCAACATTTTGCAATATCCATCAATATGCATTCAACAACATTTGGTTGAATTAAATAAAGAACTGCACAAGTAAATAATTGTCAACCTTTTTTTTTTTAAAATGATGCTGAATTTTATTAAGACAAAAGCTCAAAAGAGCAAATAACAAAGGGGGGAAGCCTTCCCAAACAATGAGAGATTGCTGGGAAGTTCCGAATTTTGCCAATTTATCAGATAAAGAGTTGGCTGATCTAAGAATGAGATTCCAATTACAATGAATAGATGACAGAATGTCAGCAATACAATCAATGATTGGCCAGTGGCGCCACAGGGGGGAGCTATCTTTTGAACACCAATTGATGATAGTCTTTGAGTCTCCTTCAATAATTAAAGGTGAGAAGCATGAAAACCTAACTTTTTTTTTATGAATAGAATATGCATAGAAATATCACTAGAAGGCAAGTAGATTCACCTGATGTTTTTTTTTTAGAAAAATGTGTAAATGTATTACAAATGAAGAGAGGATACAAAACTTTGATAGCTAAAAAAGACTTTCCTCCACGACAAGATGTTGGAGGGAAACACCCTTTTTCGCTTGAACGTCGGCTAAGTAATTAGCAGATCTAGGAACATGATTCCACTTACACTGTAATGCAGAAATTAACTTACAAACTTCGTCAAATAACTCCCAATGATGCCAAGGAGGTTGGAAGGCTTCGTGCACTAGTTGATAATGACTTTAGAATCACCCTCAACTAAGAGGACACCTTCCTTTTTTTGCTTGAATAGTTTCAGCCCGTTGTACAACCCATGTAGCTCAGCACTTGTAGAGTCAGAAATATCAATTGGGCCCGCATATGTAAAAAGAAGGTTTGCATTTTTATCATGAATTACTCCACCATATCCAGCCGGTCCCGGACATCCAAGGACACTTCCATCAAAATTTAGTTTAAAATGGCCAGAAGGGGGTTTAGACCATTCAACCATTTCTAGATTTTTTGCCGGAAATGACATTTCTGCAATAGTTCGCCAATTTCCACGCAAGTTTGCCCCTTGTAAATCACAGAATTCCTTTCATAAAAGAACCCAAGAAGATACTTGCCCGACAATTCTATCACATAGAATTTTCCAAGGGAGAGACTTCTGATTAAATTTTCTATTGTTTCTTTCTTTCCATAAAATCCACGCTACGTGCCCAACACAACAAGATATTAATATTTTTCCCAATTTAGGGAGATGTGCGCTGACCAGAGTGAGGATTGTGTTATGTTAATCTTGCGATGGCCAGTATAGAATTCCTATTTTGTTCATCAAATTGGTCCAGATCATATGAGCATATTCACAATGCAATAGGGTGTGATCTACGGTTTCAGGAGACATATTGCAGAACGGGCATAGAGGATTTGGAACATTAGTCCCTCGTCTTTGTAAAGCGTCTGAAGTTAGAATTTTCTTATGGCAAATAGTCCAGATAAAGAACTTTACGCGAGCAGGAATATGAAAGGACCATGCGAAGGCAGCTGGATGTGTTGCTTGGAGTGTCTAGCCCGAAATCATGTGGTGATACGCAGAAGCGGTAGAAAACATACCTTGCTTGTTTGGCATCCAGATAAGTGTATCGGATGAGCTTTTTATTTTCACTTCGAAGAGCTTTTTTACCAAGTCAGTTGCTTCCAGAGCTTCGATGTCATTCAACGCTCGCCAAAGATGTAAGTTCCCATCGCTCGAGGCCTGCCTATGGTCTAAAACCATCGAATTATGAGTTCTTGATAGTTGATGAATACATTCATGGCTGTCCTTGATGCAGCTTGAGCCAAGCCACCAATCCGTCCAGAACAAAGTTTTCCTGCCGCAACCTATATAGCATTTGACCGCAGACTTGAAGATAGGAAGGAGTTAGGCTATTTTCTTCCATACGGGCGATAACTTGTAAAGTCTCCCCCCATCCATCCACCACCCATTGTCTTTCCCAGATTTGATTTTTACCATTTGGCGCCATAACAGATTGGGTTGCATGTTGTATTTCCATATCCACTTCAAGAGCAAGGCCTTGTTCGTTGTAGCAATGTCCCGAATCCCGAGCTCTCTCCCCCCCCCCCCCCCCCCCCCCCCATAATAATAGGTTTACAAACATCTCCCCATTTTACAAGATTATATTTTTGTTCCCCATTTGGCCCATCCCATAAGAATCTTCTTTTTAAAAGCTCTATTCTATCCCTAATAGAGGCAGGACAATGATACAAAGATAAAAAATAAGACAGAATACTATGTAGGCAGGACTTAATAAGAACCAACTTACCAGCTTTGGATAAATATTTCCCTTTCCAAGAAGCGAGACATTTTTTGAGACGCTTTTCGAGACGTTCAACAACTGGGAACCAAGCGTTCTTTGTAGGCAATAGCGGAGTCAGAGGCAGGCCTAGATAAGTGCTTGGAAGAGACGCAACCTTACAGCCCAAATAACTCGCCATCGAATTGAGAACAGAGGATTCAATATTAAATCCAAAGATTGAAGTTTTAGCCCAGCTTACCTTTTGACCAGTGGTTAATTCAAAAATGTTCAACACTGCTTTCATGTGGGAAACTTGTCTCATGGAACCTTCTCCAAAAAGAATTGTATCATCAGCATATTGTAAAATATGAATGTCTTGGTTCGGATCTCCTGAGATAGGATTTAACCAACCCGAACGTTTTGCAAAACGGAGCATTGAAACAAGGTACTCACCAATGAGAGTAAAAATGAATGGGGATAGTGGGTCTCCTTGTCTAATCCCCCTAGAAGCTTTGAAATAGCCATGTGTTTTCCATTTCCTAGGACAGAATAAGAAGGAGAAGAAATACAACTCCTCATCCAAAATTTCCACCTTGTGCCAAAACCCATTCGGTCAAAAAGAAAATCAACTAGTTTCCAGTCAACCCGGTCAAAAGCTTTCTCAAAGTCAATTTTCAGAACAAACCTTGGCAAGGATGATTTTTTTAAAGAATCAAGGAGTCCATGAGCAGTCAGAGAAGAGTCCAGGATATTCCTATCTCGGATAAAAGCACTTTGACAAGGATTGATTACTTGGAAAGGATGGCTTTTAGCCGATTTGCCAAGAGACGCCCAATGATTTTATATGAACTGGAGGTGAGGCTAATGGGACGAAAGTCTTTGGGTGGCTCCGTATTTGACTTTTTTGGAACAAGTGCAATAAAAAACGCACCGATTCCACAATGAGCTACCCAATGATTTTATATGAACTGGAGGTGAGGCTAATGGGACGAAAGTCTTTGGGTAGCTCCGTATTTGACTTTTTTGGAACAAGTGCGATAAAAAATGCACCGATTCCACAATGAGCTATTCCCACTTAGTGAAAATTGTGAATGAAAGCACCGATATCATTTTTAAGAGGTCCCAAAAACAATGGTAAAACTCACCATTAAAGCCATCTGGTCCAAGGACTTTATCTTTAGGCAAGCCGAGGACAGCCCGTTCAATTTCTTCTGATGAGAAAGGTTTTTCCAATTCTGCAGCATCTTTAGAAAAGATACGCTGGAATTCGAGCTGTTGGACTCTCTGTCTTCTGAAACAATCTTCTGAGTACAGTTCTGTGAAGTACTTCACCAAAAGGATAGAAATGTAGGTTCTATCTGTTATCACTTGGTCTTCATAACAGAGAGCAGTGATACGGTTAGTCCTCCTCCTGGCCGAAGCGATGGAATGGAAAAACTTTGTGTTTCCATCTCCTTCGGTCATCCATCGAAATCTAGAACGTTGTTTCCAATGAACAGACTCTGATCGAAGAAAACTCAAATATTCTAAGTTTAAATGATTTCTAACAAGTAAATCAGAAGGAGAGATTGTTCTTCAAGTAGATCTAGCTCAGAGATGCGGCGGCGAATCGATTCTTTCCGGGAAGCAGAAGATATTCAGTGATTTTTTTCCCATAGTCTGATCTTTGCCTTGAGGGCTTTGAGTTTCAGAGGGAGAGCCCATCCCGGGTTCGAATGATTTTCCTGCTCGAGCCACCAGGTTTTGCAGGAATGAATGAAAGAATCAGTCAATAGCCAGGCATTCTCAAAGCGAAAAGGAGATCGTTCCCAATTTGTATTGATTTGAATAGGCCAATGGTCACATCCGATTTTATTGAGGACTTGATCAGAGATGTTAGGGAAAAGTAGGTTCCATTCATTGTTGACAAAAAATCGGTCCAGCTTAGACAAAACCGGGGTGGTCTGACAATTTGTCCAAGTGAATTTTTTCCCTGAGAGAGGAATCTCAGAGAGACCTAGACTGCTAATGAAGTCAGAAAAGGCTCTCATTGATGATGAGGTTCTGGTTGCAGGAGGGTTTTTGTCTGAGCAGAGAAGCGTCGCATTGAAATCTCCTCCTAGAAGCCAAGGGAGGTCCCATGATGGGACGAGTTGGAAGACTTCCTCCCAGAAGGGTGCCTGGTCTCGGTGTCGAGTAGGCCCATAGATGCCGGCTAGCGCCCATGAAGTTCCAAGGTTGTGATCAAGGAAACGGAGACCGATTGAGAAATGACCCGGTATAACGGAAATTGCATCAAATGATTTTGGATCTCAGATGACAACTATGTCACCGAAATGTCCAATTGCATCAACATTGGCCCACGCATGATTAGAGTCATACCATAAGTCACTGACAAGAGAGTAGTCAAAAGACTGCAGCTTTGTTTCAAGAAGTATAGTTATTTTTGGTTTAACATCAAAAAGGCTGCTTTGATGAGGGCTCACTTAGACAGAGAGTCGAGCCCTCTAACATTCCAAGACAGTACAATCATGTAGAATGGGGGGTGGTGATATTCTGCGCCACCTTACCCGCTTCAAGGTAGCCTGAACAGAAGATTGTTGCCAGCTCCGTCATTTTCGAGAAATCCTCCCGTGGGAAGTTTTGTTCTTGCTCCAGCAGAAACAGGAGAAGATCATCCCGCGGATTGGGAGCAATGGCCATGGTTGGGGTGGGGTTTGGAATTAGAGTTGGTGGGAGGTCGGACCAAGTGGGGGGGATTTCAGAGGGGAAGGTTGGAGGAAGTTCGAACCAATTAGGGGGGGTTTCCATGGGGAGGACTGGAGGGGAATTTAAAGTGGGAAAAGGTGGGGGGGTGGTAGCTTTAACTTTGCCTTTTACTTTATTTTTCCTCCTGGAGTAAGTATAAGTGTAAGGGGTTGTGGCATATTTTCTTTCGGCTTTGGTCTACGGGGTGGTGGCGGGGGGTTTTGTTTCGGGGGTTGAGGTCTCCATGGTGTCAGGGTATGGTTTGAGAATTCGAAGGGGGGGTGGGGCAGAGAATGGTGGGGGAGTGGATATATAAAGTGGTTGGCGAGTTGTATGTGGGATCGAAGTCCCAGGTGGAGTTTGCGTTGTTGGGATTCGAAATAGAGAGGGATGGAGGGGAGGGGCTTGACGGGGCTCGAGGAGAATCTGCATTTTGGGAAACTTGTATCAAAGGGGAAGGGTCTGATGGGATGGTGAAAAGAGGTACGGGAAGAGGGATGATTTGATGCGGGTGGGTCAAGGGGGAGATGTGAAAGTGGCAGGTCTCAAAGAGGTCGATGTGATCAGGTGGGGGATAGCCGAAGTTGATAATCCTCGGGGAGTGCAGATTGCAGAGGTGGCATATGAAAGAGTTGAGAAAGTCCGGCGGGGGGTAATCAAGAATGGTGGTCCCCGGGATGCAAGGGGTTTTGGGTAGGGTGGCGGATGGAGGGGCGACAGAGCTCGGGTGGTGAAATTGGGGGAAGTTTAAATACGATGGGACGAGAGGTCGGCGTGATCAGGTGGGTGTCTGTGGGGGTTGGGGGGACTTCGGAATTGGTGATATCGGGGTTGGCATATAGAAAGGGTATGACTGCGGTGGATGTGGAGTTTGAAAAGGTAATTTTTGCTGGTTGAAAGAGACTGGCCGGGAATCGAGGCTGCCAGGAGTGATTCGAAGGTGAGATAGGTATGGGCTTAGCATGGGGGGTTGTGGTTTGACGTGGTGATGATGGCTCTCGGGAAATGGAGGGGGTGGTTTGACGTGGTGATGATGGCTCTCGTGAAATGGAGGGGGTGGTAGCTGGGGAGGCGGGGTTTCCTTGGGTTGTGTGTCTCGACGTGACAGAGTTTGATGGAAATGGTGATGAGGGGGTAGTGTGGTTTATGAGAATAGGATAAAGGGTGCTGACAGTGGTTCTGTCAGGTGATGATGGCACTGGGGACATGGCGAGAGTTGTGGAAAAAATATAGTTGTCAGCTAATGGTTCCGGCGGAGGGCCATCTTAAAATATCTTTTCAAAGAGATTTGTTTTTGGGGCTGGTGACAGGTAGACGGCGGCTTTTTGGGAGGCCCGACTAACAGGTGGTGGCACTGTGGTCGAGGGTATTGGTATTGGTGGGATTTTTTCGGCTCGGGCATTTAATGGGTCATTCAAAAGCGGTAGTGAGGGGATTTTTTTGAGATTTGTTTTGTGGTTTGGATTTGAAGTTTGGGACTGAATTCGTTTCGGAACCCATGTCTGATTGGACTCCGAGTTATGTTTCCGAGTTGGCTGTGTTGGGTGATTCGACTCAGCCTGAGTCAGACATCGGGAGGTTTCTTCCGAGTTGAAAAATTCTGCCAAGAGGATTTCCGGGTCTCCAAATTCCATGGAGACCCATGCTGCGATTTTTCCGCAAGAGATGTGAAAAAATTGTAAACCACTTACCAGTGATTTTGGCCGGATGAAGATTTTCTCCTTGTGGAGATTCGCTGGTTGGCTTTCAGCCCAGATGAGTTCTCCGAAAATGTTTGTGAGGCATTCCAGAGTATGCCTGCAACGAATTTCCACCGGAAGTCCTTTGATGATCACCCATTGCCCCAAAAGGGGGGCTATGAGTTCTGGTCTCCAATTCATCATGTGTAGGATCGGGGATTCAGTCTCTGTCTTCAGTGAGTGTATTTTCCGACGATCCTCCTCCGAATTAAAATTTATTATCCACCTTCCCTCGTGAGCTTTGGTGATTGCTTGGGGTATGATATTTCGCTTTTGTATCCATTCATGGATTTGCTCGCTGGTAAAAAAAAAATTTGGGACCTCTATGACCGCTGCCAGGGCCATTTTACGAGTGCCCTCAATTTTGATGTGGGTTGGCAGTGAGATGGAAAACTGGTTTTTGTGCAGTGAGGTTTAAGGGAAGGGTGTTGGTGATAGACAGTTGTTTGGGGTGATCTGAGCTGTTTTTAGTGGAATATCAAGCAGAGGTGAAAAGTTTGGATTTTGTTGGTGTGAAGTGCTTGGTTTTGAGTGGATTTTTTCAGGTGTGGTTAATTGCCGAAGTGTTTGGTCAAACCGTTTCCATCCCATGCCAAAATTTGAAAGTTGTGGTAGGTATATCATACCCATAATCAACGGGCCACGTCTCTGGGTGATGACGCATTCAAGTAATCCACCGTGATACATACCCGGTGAAGAGTGATCTGCCGTATCTTCTTCCCGTGGTGCTCAATTGGATTGTCCCGAAGATGTCTAGGAAAGAGTCAACTGCGGAGATCGAGAGGGAGATGTAGGATTTTTTCTTCCCTTCCTGTGTATGTATCTAGATTGCTTCCCCACTCTTCTCATTCCTTTTCCGAAAGGTTAGCTTGGCTTTTCCTTTCCGGAATTCGTATCTTGCCAGGTCCTCCACTAGAATCCTTCGCCGTGAGGTTCTCGAAATGACAATTTGCCATTTCGCTCCTGAGCTATCTTTTGCTTCGCTTTTTCCTTCTTCCTCCTTGTCTTCTTCTTCCAGTTAATTTTTTTGTCGTTGTTGTTGCTGCTGCTTCCCCAGACTAGTTCGATCATCGCCCCGTCCTATGCACTGTTTTACTAGAAGAGATGGGTCAAAGGGAATGGTCGTTTGATTTCTCCGTTTCCCAGTTGGTAGGTGGGAGGGAGTTACTCCTTGGGCGACCCCCATCTCACTCGCTCTCTACTTTTTTTTATCAACAATGCTCAGATTCACCTGATGTTGCAACTCAAGATAGGAAAATATTGTTAAGTTGTGGAACCTAATTAACGTTTTTTTTTTAAATGGCCTAATTAACGCCTTACGCAGAGTTGGCACGTGGATCGACCTTGTATATTGACTACTGTTTCATTAAGGGTAGTTTGGGGATTTCACACTTGTATTACGGTTGCCCTAATTTCTCTTTATATTTAGGGGCACCGTTGTTAGGGTTATCATCGAGAAGGATCATCAGTTGCGGCAGAGAGATGTTAGAGAAAAACACTTGTGTGCGTAATTTTTCTTGTAAACTACTTCATCATCATAGTGAATTATTGCAGCAGCGAAAGACAGGACGTAGTCTCACCTTTAAATGAACCTGTATAAATCTTGTGTTTTTTGTGTTTGATTTTTTTTTTCTGAGATTATTATTGCTCTCGTTAGTATTGAATTAGGGCATCTAATTCCTAACAAGTGGTATTAGAGTTTGGTTTGTGATTGAGAGCAATGGCTAGCGGAGAAGGATCAGCACTTGGAATCAACAAATTTGATGGTATGGATTTTGCATTCTGGAAGATGCAGATTGAAGATTATTTGTACAGTAAAAAGAGGCACACACCACTTCACATCAATGGCAACACATCTGAATGAGTTTAGCACGATTGTCAATCAATTGACCTCCGTTCATATTAAATTTGACGATGAGGTTTGTGCCTTAATTCTTTTGGCATCTCTGCCAAATTGTTGGGAGCCTATGAGGGTTGCAGTCAGCAATTTTGTAAACAACAGGAAGTTGATCTTTAATGATGTTCGGGATACTATTATTGCTGAGGAAGTTCATAGAAAGGACTTTGAAGAATCGTCGACATTTAATTTTGCCCTAAATGTCGATACTAGGGCAGGAACTTCGAGAGGAATTCCAACAAGGGCAACCGTAGATTGAAGTCAAGGAATGGAATAAGCAAATTCAAATTCGGAAGGAATGGGGAATGTTGGAATTGTCGCAAGTCTGGTCATACAAAGAAGAACTACAGAGCACCAAAGAATGATGAAAAGAAAAACAATGCTGCGGATGCGGTGACTGAAGAAGTACAAGATGTTTTACTCTTGTCAATTGAAAGCCTTATTGACTCTTGGGTATTAGATTCAACAGTTTTTCACACCACTGCACACCGCAAGATCATGGAGAATCATGTTGCTGGAAATCATGGGAAAGTATATCTTGCTGATGAAAAACCTTTGGATATAGTCGGTATTGGTGATATCAGTTTGAGGATGTTAAATGAGTCAGTGTGGAAAATTGACAAGGTGAGACATGTGCCAAAATATGTGCATAATTTTATCTCAGTAGAGCAACTTGATGATGAAAGACATAGTGTGACTTTTAAAGGTGTTGCCTGGAAAGTCACTAAAGGAACCATGGTTGTTGCACAAGGAGTTAAAACTAGAACTATATACATCACTTCTATTTGTAGGGACACGGTCGTTGTTGTTGTTGATGTTGTTACTAATTCTGATTTGTGGCATTATAGGCTTGGTCACACAAGTGAGAAGGGGATGAAAATGCTTCAGTCCAAAGGGAAGCTACCAGGGTTGAAATCTGTAAACAACAATTTGTGTGAAGGTTGTATATTTGGCAAGCAGAAAAGGGTTAGCTTTTCTAAGGCTGGAAATGAGAGAAAGACAGCAAAATTGGAGTTAATTCATGCAAATGTGTGGGGACCTTCAAGTGTTACCTCCCTTGGTGGTTTTAATTACTATGTTACATTTATTGATGATGCAAGCAGAAAAGTATGGGTTTATTTCCTAAAAAAAATCTGATATCTTTGATGCTTTCAAGATATGGAGAGTAATGGTTGAGAATGAGACAAATTTGAAGGTGAAGTGCATGCAGTCAGATAATGGGGGAGAATACATATGTGATGATTTCAAACGGTATTGTACTGATAATGGAATCAAGATGAAGAAGGCCATCCTTGGAAAATCTCAATAGAATGGTGTGGTTGAAAGGATGAATAGGACTTTGAACGAGCGTGCTAGGAGCATAGATTACATGCAGGATTACCAAAAATGTTCTGGTCTGAGGCTATTAGCATTGCTGCCTATTTGATCAACAGATGTCCTTCAACACCATTGGATTGCAAAATACCAGAACAGGTTGGAGCGGCAAAGAGACCTTTCTTTCTTGAAAGTGTTTGGTTGTGTTTCTTATATCCACATTAATTCTACTGTTAGAAGTGAACTTGATGCTAAATCCAAGAAATGTTTCTTTATTGGCTATGGTGGTACCGAGTTTGGTTATCGCTTCTAAGATTACCAAAGTCGTAAGGTTTTCGGGAGCAAGGATGTGATCTTCAATGAAGGTGCCCTTTATAAAGACAGGTTGAGAACAGATTCTGAGGGCACAAATAATGAAGCTAAGAAGTCTGAAGTGATTCAGTTGAGAGATCTTCCAGTTATTGAGATGGAGAATATTGTTCAGGAAGACCAGGAAGACCAGGAAAACATAACCCCAGAAGTAAATCAAAACATTCCTGTGACTAAAATCAGGAGATCAACCAGAACTAGCAGACCACCACAGAGATACTCCCCTACGTTGAATTATATTTTGTTGACTGATAAAGGTGAACCAGAGAGTAATGAGGAAGTCTTGCAAGTTGATGAATCAATCAAGTGGGAGTTGGCCATGAGGGATGAGATGGATTCACTGTTATCCAATCAAACATGGCAGCTGACCGAGTTAAAAAAAAGGGAAGAAGGCTTTGCAGAATAAATGGGTTTACCGAATAAAAGACAAACATGATGGCAGCAAGCGGTACAAGGTAAGACTAGTAGCAAAGGGTTTTCAACAAAAAGAAGGCATTAACTACACTGAGAATTTCTCTCCAGTAGTGAAATTGACTACTATTAGAACAAAGCTTGGACTAGTGGCAAATAAAGACTTGAATTTAGAGCAATTGGATGTAGAGAGTTTTTCTTCATGGTGATTTGGAGGAAGAAATTTACATGATGCAACCACAAGGTTTCAAAGCACAGGGAAAGGAGAAAATGGTGTGCAAACTTCAAAAGAGCTCGTATGATCTTAAATAGGCTCCAAGACAGTGGTATAATAAGTTTGACACCTTTATGAATAGTAATGGTTTTTTGAGGTGTCAGGCAGATCATTGCTATTATGTGAAGAACCTTGATGATTCCTACATCATTTTACTGCTATATGTTGATGACATGTTGATTTCATGTGCTTACAAACAGGAAATACATAAGTTGAAAAGGGAGTTGTCCAAGAAGTTTGCAATGAAGGATTTGGGTGCTGCAAAACAAATCCTTGGGATGAGGATTACTAGGGATACTGATGTCTTGCACTGTCACAAGAACAATATGTGAAGAAGGTGCTAAGCAGATTCAACATGAATGATGCAAAACTAGTGAGTACTCATTTGGCTAGTCACTTTAGGCTATCTAAGGAGCAGTCACCTTCTACAGAGCAGGAGCGAGCCTACATGGCCAATGTGCCTTATGCTTCTGCTATTGGCAGTCTCATTGGTGTGCACTAGACCAGACATAGCTCATGCAGTGGGAGTTTTTTTTTTTTTTTTTATGAAATATAAACTTCATGCAGCGGGAGTTGTGAGTAGATATATTGTTTTTTTGAAATGTGTGAGTAGATATATGAATAATCCAGGTAAACAACATTGGGAAGCAGTGAAGAGGATTCTCAAGTATTTGAGAGGCACTGCGGATTTAGCCTTATGTTTCAGAAAGTCAGACTTGGGATTACAGGGTTATGTAGATGCTGACATGGCTGGAGACATTGATGGCAGGAAGAGTACTACTAGATATGTATACACATTGAGTGGTACAACAATTAGATGGATCTCTAAGTTGCAGAAGATAGTTGTTCTTTCTACCATTGAAGCAGAATATGTCATCGTGATCGAAGCTAACAAAGAGATGGTATGGTTGCAGTCCTTCTTAGAAGAATTAGGTCTCAAGCATGGGAAGAATGTGTTGTATTGACAGTCAAAGTGTTATTCATTTAGCAAAGAACCTTGTTTATTATGCTAGAACAAAGCACATACGGGTACGTTATCACTTCATTAGATCGGCTCTGGAAGATGGAGTCTTAGTACATGAGAAGATTCAAGGGAGTCAAAATCCGGCTAATATGTTGACGAAGACTGTTATAATTGAGAAACTGAAGTTGTGTGCAACTTCAATTGGAGTTCTATCTAAGGATTGAGAAGTTGTTGCCGCTGCAAAGAAGCTATTGATGAAAGATTAGTCTCCAAGTGAGAGATTATTAAGTTGTGGAGCCTAATTAACACCTTACGTAGAGTAGATACGCGGATCGACTTTGAATATTGATTGGTGTTTCATTAAGGGTAGTTTGGGGATTTCACACTTGTATTGTGGTTGCCCTAGTTTTTTCTTTATATTTGGGGGCGTTGTTGATATGGTTATCATCGAGAAGGATCATCAGTTGCGACTGAGAGACGTTAGAGAAAAACACTTGAGTGTGTGCGATTTCTCTTGTAGACTACTTCATCATCATGGTAAATTATTACAGCGGCGGAAGGCAGGACGTAGTCTCACCTTGAAACGAACCTGTATAAATCTTGTGTTTTTCATGTTTGATTATTTATTCTTCTACAATAATTATTTCTCTCATTAGTATTGAATTAGGGCATCTAATTCCTAACAAATATCAAAAGCAAAAACCAGTATCACATACTAGGAGCATCAATACATTATAGAGTGTCTGGAAGTGAATCCAATTCCGTGTCAACTAGTGGCAGAGCAAGAAACCTACTAAAGACTTTTTTATTAAGAAAGAGCCTACGGCATTGAAGAAAATAATAAAATTACCTAAACTGATCAACGTAATAATATTCTATGGAGAACAACAATAGGCAAGAGTTGCTGCTATTCTAAACTCATTAAACATCAAAGCAAGCATATGCAGAGGAGAAACCCACAAACTCACATGTAAAAATAGTTTTGCAACATGCAATCCATCAGAGAGGTTATGCAAAGTAACTGAAAAAATCATGATAGTTGAAAGGTTCTTCATAACCAATATGGAGGTTGAGGAAGACAAAGAAGTGCTATGGTCGAACTTAGTCCAACAGTTGGTAAATATTATTCCAACCAGATGTTGTTACAACCAGATGTTACAATCAGATACACTCCACCTTGCTCACAGCAGCCTGCCTAATACCAGAGTTACAGCAAGCTGGACTCAACAGCAAGAGGTGTTCCAGTTGAACCTTCTTTAAGTTAGCAGTATGTATCATATTGCAATGAAGTTGGAAAATAGACTCAAATACCTTTTAAGTATGCAACAGACTTGCCAAACAGGTCTTTGTTCACTTCCAATTGCTCAAACGTGTTTGGCCTAATCAAGTACCAGAAGAAACCTCTTCACTGTCTTTATTGTGTCCATAAATATCTAGTCAGCTTACAATAAAGAATATAAAATAAAAAAGAACCAAGAACCCACTCCATTATCATGACAGAGTCTCCTTCCTGATACAAGTATGTGTAGAACTTCTCCTCAACAAAAACTCCTGCATGCATGTACCAGGAAAGGCAGATTATTCTTTATAGCCCAATATTCTAAACAGCATCTAATTAATATAAAAATAAATAAACCAAAAGAGCCAGAGAGAGGGAAGAGAGAGAGATGACAAAGAAAAATAAGTATCAGAAGACGTTCTTCTTTCAAAATGGAGAGATCAGTGTCCAAAAGATTGAAGTCAACTTGACCACAGACATGTAAAATCAGCAGGAAAGCAGATGATGCTGGTCTGCAAAAAAAGGTTCAAAATAACCAAGCACAAATTCCTTGCAACTATATTTTTAAAAGATCTGGTCCCAGCTATCTAGGTGCACAGAGACATACTTTCAATTGCCTCATCCGTACGAAATCTCTCAGTGATCTTGTTCCCCGTATCAACATCACGAAGCTCCACCTGTTAGACAAAAATACATCTACAGTAACGTCACCATTAAATTTAGCAGATTGCTGGAAAAAATATTGCTGAAGTATTAAGTAAGAGGCTCTAAAGTAAGATCAGATTGGGAACAACAATGAAGGTTATAATTAGGTCTAACTTTTGCTCTCTTCTAAAGACCTAGAAAGAGTAAATTGATAACAAGGTTTCTATAAAGACCAACAACCCTAAAACTCAAGAGAAATGTATTGCTAAAAAAACATACGAATTTTTTAAGTATACAACATGACTTTTTTTTTAAATGTCAAAATGACATTTTTTGAAAAATGATGAGAATATATCACAACAATTAGTTTTCTTAAAATTTGTGAGAATATTTTATTTTATTGAAATGTCAGGGTCTATTACATCATCTAGAGCAAAGTCAGAACCATTTTGAAACATAAGAACTTGCCTGATGAAAAATAAGGGCAAAGCAAGAACTTCATAATCTTTGCAAACTACCTGAATGGTGGCACCCCCTCTTCCGTGCTGCGTATGTTGTGCTTTTAGAACCTGTACAGCAAGCAAAAATGAGGCACCTTATCATTTGCCCATACGTGCTAAGGGTATTTTTATCCGCTTCATTACCTGATAAATGCGCCCTGAAAAAAATGGTGCCATCCAAATTGTCAAGTAGAGGATCAAATTGGGGCTGGTAAGGTTCATTCTGTTACCCATTCCAATTAACAAAAATCAATTCCACTCATTGCTTTGTTCAAAACAGGTAAATGCTGCTAAATTACCAATTTATTTACCCAATAACCCTGTGGTAACCAGGTAACTGGTTGAATAAATGGGTAAATAAAATGTTTAAAATATCAGACAAAAATTCACAATGTAATTTTAAAAAACCTATAAATCAAGTAGAAACACTATAAAACATGTGAAATAATATTAATTGAGCATATAACTATGTTACTTTTACCTAAACATTCTTTAAGTTACGCCATCATTTTGCATAAGGAAAACTTTTGGAAATTTACATTTGGAGGGATCCAAAATTACAAAAAAAACTTTTATTATTCAGGTAATTGGTTAAAAAACAACCTTTAACCATATTTTTTCATAACAAACAGTGTGCAGGGATTGGGCCTTTGTCTCACTGGCCACATGGGCATTCCTAATATGAAGTCTTGGGGAGTAGTGTGAATGGAAGGGTAGAAGGTAGAACAGTAACCAGGTAGAATAAAAAGTTTTAGAAAATATTGTTTACAGGGTAACTAGAGACAAACAGTGAAAAATCATACCTTTTCTTTGGATGACATTACCAAGCCTGACCTGCATTAAGGTGAATTAAAGGTATGAACTTTGACCAATTAAACAAAAAATGAAGTAAATGAAATTTATTTAACTCTAGCTAAGAATGGAGATTCCATGCAATCTCTTATAGTAACTGGAATGCTCCACTAATTGTGTTATTTTGTATTGCTTTCTTTATCAATAAAGCTCACCAGTTTAAAAAATTTAAAAAAAATGTCAATAATACTGTTTCAGAGATCAAAAGATGAAAATTAAAAAACAAAGAAAAAGTCTCAACACAGAGAAAAAGGATTGATGTGTACATCTGTTCCGAGCGCTTTAACTCCTCTTAGCTGTATGGCTGTCCAAGGAGTGAAGAGAGGTGAACATGACTCAGGGAGATTGGCGAAGCCTGAGGGCAAGGCAGCTGCTTTCTGGATGGGATCTCTACAATAATGTAAAGCGGCAGTACAAAGGGCTCTGGGGAAACGTCTTATCAGTGCATTCATCGGTTCTCTACCTTCTGAGAGAGCTTTCTGGTTCTTACCGTGTCTCTGACAGCCTCAGAGATGAAACAGTACGGAGAAAGTACGAGAAGTGGGGAGAGAGATGACAGAGAGTGAGACCTGAGACCCAGGATGTGCAAGGATCTCTAAATTCTATGCTCGGCTGTACCTACCTGCATTTGGCGGCACACAATAAGGAGACAACAAAAACAAAGTAAGAGAATGAGAAGAGAAAGGAAAATAAATGAATTTTTCCCTTGTTTGGGAGGGAAGAAATTATGGGAGAGAAAATAGAAGAGAAACATAGTTTTATCTTGTTTAAATGCACATAAAAGAGGAAAAGAAAATGGTGAAAAACTAAAATGAACTAAAAAAATAAAAAATCAAAAATCAAAAGCTCTCATTCACTATTATAAAAAAAACTACAAAAATGCTAATATTTTTCCTTTAGGAGGGGTTAGTCCACAATGAAGTGGAATGAATTCTCCCCGCATTACCTAGTTCATTAAATAATGGTGTTAGTGTAGAATAAATTACATTGAAGTGAGATTACACTATTTCATTCTCTCAGGCAAAAATTGCAGAAAGCTGATTCAACCCGATTTTCCAAATCAACCACCTGAATCAAGCGACGCGCGTTGCTTCTTCCCCCCCCCCCCCCCCTGAAAGGAAAAAATTATCGTCATTTCCCTTTTTCCTCTCCCTCTCCCTCGGCCTTCGTCTCCCGACAAATTTTTTCGCCCCATCTTCTTCCTGTCGTCTTCGCTCTTTCTGCTTTCTCTCGTTTTCACTCTCAATTTTCTCTCGGCATCGCTCGATTTTTTTCGCCCCCTCTTCTTCTTCTCTTCTACGCATCTCCTCTCTTTTCCCTCTCAGCCTCCCTCTCCCTTCTCATTCTCTCTTTTCTCTCTCGGCCTCCCTCTCCCTTCTCGTTCTCGCTCTTCTCTTTCCTCCCCCCCCCCCCCCCCCCCCTTCGATTTCCTTCGATTTAACCTATTCCGGTTTCGATATCCTTCAAATCCCTTCGATTTTCGACATTTAGACGTCGATTTCTTCGATTGGGCTTAGATTTCCCCATTTGGCGGTGGTTTTCCCAAAATTTCAGAAGGTAAGCCGAAAACCTATTTTTTTTCAACTAATTTAGTGTCATATTTGATTTAATTTTAATTTATGTGCGTAATTTATCTTGATTGTTGCCTAATTGTGGGATTTAGGGTTAGGATTTATGGGATTTAGGGTTCAATTTCGTCTTGATGGGGTTTAATTTCGGGATTAGAGTTGGGGTTTGAGACTTTCAGGGTTTTAAGGTCTAGGGTTTACTCTTTAGGTCTGGAATTAGGGTTTATGGTTTTTTTTTTAAAAAATAGGGTTCTCGATTTTTGGGGTGATAGTGTTTTAAGGGCTTAGGGTTTAGTGTTTGGGGCTTTTAGGGGTTTTAAGGTCTAGGGTTTATGGTTTGGGGTTTTAGGGGATTAAGGTCTAGGGTTTAAGGGTTTAAAGGTCTAGCATTTAGGGTTTGGGGCTTTTAGGGGTTTTAAGGACTAGGGTTTTAGGGTTTAGGGTTCTCGGTTAGGGTTTAGGATTTAGGGGGTTTAGTCCAATTCAAACAAGGTTGAGTCGCCTACACGGGCGTCTATTAGCCAAAAAAATCCGACCCCCATCACTGACGATGTACGGTTCGTACTGACTGCGAAGTCATATAGAGCTCTACAAGGGGTGTTCGGTGAATTTGGACTTGATGAGTTTGCTTTAGCTTTTGCATTGTTCTAGTCATATGCAATGAAATTAGTTCAATTAATTTTGAAATTTTTTAGAATGTTGTTGAATATGTTTGAAGTGTTATAGAATGCTCTTGCTACGTGGTGAGGAGATTTTGGTGTTATAAATATCCACCACATGGTATTTTGTTTTTTGTTGGTTGTGTTTTCGTGTGTCCCTAGTTACTACGACGGGTAATGGTTGTCTGATAAAAAAAAATTCCACGAGGACCTTTTAGGATTTAGATTATAAATGGTTGGAAGAAGACAACAAACTCCTAGATCATATGACATTTGGAACTTCGATGATAACAACAAAATGCTCGATCTCTTGGTTGAGCAAGTCAATATGGGGAACAGGATGCCCAATGGGGTTTGGAAGCATGAGGTGTATTTGGACTGTGTCAATAGGTTTAATGAAGGCGCAGCTAATAAAAAAATTATTGAGCAGCTCAAGAATCGAACAAGATCATGGAAGAAAACTTACCAAACAATAATGAGATGTCTCAACACTAGTGGGTTCGGTTGGGATGCAACCACACATCGAGTTACTGCATGTCATTCTGTATGGCAAGACTATATCAAGGTCAATAAATTATGATGTATTGAAAATCATTTTGTATGTTTTTCGCATTACTAGAACTCTATTCCAAGCCATCTAAATGATGTTTTATTCTTATAGGAGCATAAAGAAGCTAAAAAGTATAGACAACAAGGTTGTCCCCTTTTTGACAAATTGGCTTTGGTAGTGGGAAACTCAATAGCCATGGGGATAGTAAGTCAAAATGGCGAAGACATGTGCAATGATGTCCAGGATGATGAAGAAAATTCACGTTTGGACATGCTCGAGGATATCGATTTAGGTAGAGATACTCCTTCGCCATTCTTTACAGAGATTGAGTCGACACCTGATGAGTCTTGAAGTGCTAACCCGTCAACTTCAAGTCGTAGAAAGAGAACAAAAAAGTCCACCAATGACAGTTTCATGTTCCTTGATACAATGAACTCAATTGCCGCGGTATTGCATTAAGTTATAAAACCTATTACCGCCAGAGACAATTGGTATGAAGCCCTCACGGAAATCCCGGACCTGCCAGATGAGCTGATGTTCCGTGCTCCTCTATTGTTAGATACGCAAATGAAGAAGGACATGTTTATGAAGCTACCAGTGGAATGACGACTCAATTGGCTTAAATATCGTGCTAGTCAAATGTAGTCAATAGTTTCAAGTACACTATCTATTTTGGGACGATTGTTTTGAAGTTTAATTATGTTTTTTTTTAATTATGACATTATAAGACATATCATTGATAGATTATGAATGTTATTATGGTTAAGATTTGGGTTTTCATGATTGTTGTGTTTTTATTGTGTGGATGAATATTGTGGATGTGTGATTGGATATGATTTGGATATAGGTGTGATTGAAAATAGGTTATGATTGAAGATAAGGGTATGTTTTTGTGTTAGGAAGAAACAAGAATTATTTTTGGAGTCGTCATTGTGGTTGTGGTGATTGTATTTGCAGGTTTCCAAGGAAGACAAAAATAGGATTGTGAGTATGATAGCATTCACATGTCTTATGTACATGATGGGAATATACTATTTCAGCCATAGGTATAGACGTGCACTATATCCTTGTAGGATTGGTGGTCTGATTTATTTGGAAAAGATATTAGAGAAATCACCTGTTAAATTTTGAAAAGTTTACAGGATGAATCAAATTGTGTTTAAAAAAATGGCAGAGATACTTTATAGTAAAGGATTTTTATCACCCACAAAGACCATCTTAGTGAAAGAACAACTTGCATATTTTCTCCTAACTATTGGTCAACAACAATCGTATAGTGTCACAGCAGAGATGTTTGATAGATCAAACTGGACTATTAGTAGGTATTTCAATAAGGTGTTGAATGCTATTATCAAACTTCGGCCTTATTACATCAAACGGCCTTCAGAACGGACTCACTCGAAGATTTTAAACAATCCAATGTTTTATCCATATTTTAAGGTAACATCATTTGGCATCTAATGAACAATTCTAGATTAATATTTAGAGTTACTTTGTATTAATTGAAATGATATAATTAGGATTGTATTGGGGCTATTGATGGAACTCATATCAAAGCAAACATCCCACTTGAAAAATAACAAAGGTTCTGGAATAGAAAGGGTTATCTCTTACAAAATGTGATGGCAACATGTACATTTGACATGCAATTCACTTATGTACTTGTTGGATGGGAGGGATCAGCAGCTGATTCCCATGTACTGAAGGATGCGTTGACTCGCCGAAACCCTATATTTATACCTGAAGGTAAATAATATATCTTTATGTAGTAATTTTGTTCTATTTTATCTTTAATTATCTTAGGTGGAAAATATTTTGTACTGTAGGTAAATACTATCTAGTCGATGCTGGTTATGCAAATATGCCAGGATTTTTGGCTCCATATCGAAGAACTTGTTATCATCTACAAGAATTTGGAGACAACCTTCCTAGAAATGATAAAGAGTTATTCAACTGAAAGCACTCTTATTTGAGGAATACTATTGAACGAACTTTTGGAGCTTTAAAAGCTCAATTCCAAATATTGAAAGACGCTCCTCCATTTTCTTATAAGATCCAGATGAAAATTGTAATAGCTTGTTGCATATTACATAATTATATACGTAAAGAGGATTACAATGATATGTTTGAATTGGAAGATGATGATTCGAACGATGAGCTTGGTGGAGGAGGTGATGAGGTCCGATTAACAAGTGTAAATGAGGATGAAGATAGTGATGATAGCGATTATCTTGGGGATAAAGGCAACCTATCAACAACCATACAGAGGTGTCGTTTATTACAATCCACTAGAGCCGCACAATTTCGAGATGCCATAGCGACTAGCATGTGGAGTGATTATTAATGGTTGTACTGTATTGCTTTTGAACATGTATGTTGTCGTTCGGATGTACTAAACTAGTAAGTTGATGATTTTAAACACACAAACTTGTTGTTATATTCCAAGGCATAAACATTTGCTTTTATGCTGTAAATTGAGGACTATGAGGATTAACTCAGCTCATTTTGAAGCATGTTTTTTTTTAAGTTTTAATTTATATATATATATTCTAATAAAATGTATTTAAACTATTCATTTTTATTTCATAAAAATATATTATTAATTACGTAAAAAATTCATAGAATGTTATTAATAAAATAATTTTATTTATTTATTCAGTTGAATTAAATAATTTATTCTTTAATTATATTCACTTTTGTTATTTTATAAAAAATTTCACGAGATTAAAATTTATTCTAGTCACATGTAATTAGTATATTAATTTATAATCAACTGTAATCATTAATTAGTTTAATTATCCAATTGTTATAATTAATTAAACAAATGGTTTTACATTTTGTGTTAATATCTTATTAATTAATAATATGTAAAAACATATATTATGTTATTGATAAATTAATATATTTATTTATTTATTATGTATTTTTTTATTTTGTATTAAAATAGTGAGTTTTAATGTTAAACTATATCTTATGTAATTACAAAATAATTTATTTATTTATTATATTCACTTATGTTATTTTTAAATTTTTTTATTTATTTTAAATAATTTATTCTAGTCACGCGTAATTAGTATATTAATTTATAATAAATTGTAATAATTAATTAGTTTAATTATATAATTGCTATAATTAATTAAACCATTAGGTTTATTTATTATATTCTCTTATGTTATTTTTTAAATTTTTTATTAATTTTTAATAATTTATTCTAGTCACAAGTAATAATTTTTTTAATTTATAATAAACTATAATCATTAAGTAATATAATATAGTTTTTCATTAATTAAGATATTAATATATTCTAATACTACACGTTAAATCACTGATAAGTGTAATAATCATGTTTTTTTTGGTAAATCATATTTAAGTATATGTTAGGTATATGTTCTACTTAAGTATATTATAAAAGGTTACTCATTCTTTTCTTTATATCATACTTTTCATTTGGGGACACTAACACTGGAATTTGTTTTCCCCCACTTGAACCCGTCTACACTAACACCCAAACATGAGTTGAAGTTGAATCAATTCATTTCAGTTCAATTCAATTTTACACTTCAATTCAAGTTCATTGTTGACTAACCCCCCCTAAGTCAGCAATAAAATACTTTAAATACAATATGTTTGTTGAGTACTTACTGTTTGAAGGCTCACAATTGGGTTGAGATATGGATCAAAGAGGTCATAATCTCACAATGCAAGCATTGCACCTATTGGCTCATAGTACTTTTGAACGTAATTTACAAATGGAGTGATATTTCCAACTCATAATATTAAATTATTTATTCATCCTTAACAGCCAGATAAATGGTATAAAGGAACTTGTTGCACACAGCAATATAATATCCACTGCTTGATCTGAAAATCCTTCTATTTTTCTCATCACTTTCTTTGGAAAGTTCAACAGTTCAAAAACGAAAGAGGTGCCTCTATGTATTAGGCAAATGTATTGAAAAATAAGCAAATCACATAAAAACTTGTACTCTTATCCAAATCTTCAACAAACCATAATCTGAAATTTTGATCATTTTGTATTCTATTATAGCACATTGGTTTGACGGTTTTGCTGATCATCAGCAATGATCATTCATCAGACATTCCATCATCCAACACAACCTGTTTCATTTCCAGCCTTAAAATGTGATATCTTTTCAGCACAAAAGATGACTCAAATCTCAAGTTATGCAAGTAAATGTTGCACTGAACCTATGGGTTTTTCATTGTCTTCAGTTCAAGGCCATAGCATTCCCTAAAATATGATGCTATTTCAGTCTTCTTCTTCCATCTTTAATACCTGAATGTATCAATTTATAAGCTCTCTAATGACAATGAACTCATCAAAGAGAGGTAGCAAATCAACAACCCATCTCCATCAAGGCCACAATCGTATCCATGTAGAGAAACAATGCAACTGTGGCTTACTGAGCTGGAACAAAATAAAAGTCAAATCTCCAAGCAAGACAAAAAAACTCAGGAACAAGTTGTCATCATGTTGCACCCCAATGATTAAAATAAACACTGAAAATCTTATGGACTAAATTCATCTCCCTCATCAACCACATTGCCCAATATTCAAAAGGAAGCCCGTGAAGATAATTGCTCTATTTGTACTCTCACAAAAAATCAGTGTTCTCATTCAATCCCCCTGACCAAATTGTCCATTTTTTTTATCTTTTCACACTCAAAAGAGAAGACATTTAAATTAGAGGAAGAGCTCTTGTGGCGCATTATACAGTTTTCAATCAATGAAGTTTCTTTCATGTAACTGACTGATTGAGATTCAGCTGCTGAAACTACAAAAAAAAGAAGATTAAAATGAGAGAAAGTTGATAAAACAAACACAAGACATTATTTAATTACAGTTCATTTATTGCTGAGGTCTGGCATGGGTCCAAAAAGTAGTTGGTTCCGATTTGGGTTATCAACCTGCAATAATTTTATCACCCCCGTTTAGCGTAGATGAGATCAAGGTATAATCACTTCTTTTTTTTTAAATGTTGATAATTTTATTTCAAAAGAGAAGGAGGATACATCAAGGGAGACCTCCGCTAACATCAAGGTATAATCTCATAGTAACAGCTTTTGCATATGGAGAAGTTAAGGAAAGTAACTAACAGTTCTCTGTTCATGTGATATAACTGAATGGCTGTTTTGCATGGCCTCTGAGAGAAGTTAGTTTGGAAGGACCAGAAACAATGTACTGATAGAATATCTTCTTCATTTGTATTTACAGGTTTTTAAATTTCCATCTTATCCCGACCAAATAAAATCAGTTAACCAATTTGAATCGTTTTTCTAATTTTCGTCACAATTCATCTACTGAAAGTTAGGTTGCAGACTCCAATTAAATGACACTAGCAGACCAAAGAAGCATACGAAATACAGAAAATCTAAAGAAGATAACAGAATCATAGACAAGGATACTAGAATGCAGACAACACAAGAGTACAAGCTAGAAATCATCCATATATTGCCACTAGTTGGCCAGAAGCGCAATCCTAGAGCTTGGATTCATATATGTGCAAAAGCAACCAAACACATCCATGAAAATTCAAGAAGTCGAATTAATTTAATCAAAAGGAAAAATCAAATGATCCCCGCAGCAACAAAAGACATAGATTTGTGCATTTAAATAAGAGGGCGACAGGTTTATCTGAACCTGAAGAACTCCGCACAGTAATTGAACAACAAAAAATACAAAATTTCTCTGCTTTACAATCTTGAGGAGGAGCCGATTACCAATACGAAGGAAGAGATAGACAGAAAAAGAGAGAGAGAGAGAGAGAGAGAGAGAGAGGTACCAGTAAGCCGTGAACAGCGAAAATAATGGGAATCGTGGAAACTGGAAGGGTGAGTTGAGAGGAAGAAGAAGGAAGGGGCGGAAGCGAAGCTTGACAGGACGAAAAGGGAGAGAGGAAATCTGAGTTCAAGAGGAGGAAGGACTGCGTTTGCACGTCGGAGTAAGGGGTGACATATAACCGAGTCGGGCGGCTCGAGCTCGGCACGCTTCGATTCGAGATCCTCGTTTGAGTTAACAAGCCGAACTCGATCAAACCATAGTTCGGTTCAAAAGCTCACGAGTTGGCTCATTAATATGTTCGAGAGTTGAGAGCAGGATGGAGGGGGGGGGGCACCACCGAGCCCCTCTCGTCCTTTGTTGTGGCCGCCTCCGTCGCCGTCGACAGCTGCCTCACTAGTCGCCTTCACCGTTGCTCGGTTCGATTTCTACCCCCTCATCTTTCTTCGCCTTTGTTTTTGTCACCATTGTTTCCACCTCCGTTGCAGCAGCTGCCTCACTAGTCGCCTTCACCGTTGCTCGGTTCGATTTCTACCCCCTCATCTTTCTTCGCCTTTGTTTTTGTCACCATTGTTTCCACCTCCGTTGCAGCAGTCATCCTCGACAAAAGTTCCTCGCTGACACCACTAGAGTTTTTCCCTCCACGTCGTCCTCGGCAGAAACTAGAGAACCTAAGTTAAAAGGGAGAAATAATCCCCCCCCCCCAAATTTCACAAGTGTGAGATCATAAACAAGTAAAAAAAATATTTTAAGGACTATTAGTGCCTCATGTTTTTTTTAAATATTTTTTAATTAGAAATTTTTATTAAAAAAATCATATAATTTTCTAAGTAAGATTTTCCTGCCAAGATAGGCTAGAAAACCATATAGAAATTTTTCGAATAAGTATTTGATAGTTGATGTTGTAATACATTTAGCATAAGGCAATTTTCATAGCAATTTTGTGTTTGACATTTTATTTGATTAAAAATTTATCGATGAGTATAATATATGTTAGATTGATTATTAATTTTTATTTATTTCCCTAGAAGAGGCAATAAGAGGTCCATTTAACTTTTCTAAGAAAATTTTAAAATATTTCTTGTAATCAAGCTCGAAATATTTAAATCAAACTCTTTTCGAACATAGGAAGGTTCGGGCTCAGCTCAATTTGATGTCACCCTTATGCCCAATTTTAAGTAGAAGACATGCCCAATTTTATGTAGAGGTCATGCTCAATTTTATGTAAAATTTATGTATAATTTTATATACAATTTATTTGACATGTATTTTTTGAAAAGTTTTAAATGTATGTTGTAGCTCAAACTTGATACATGTATTTTTTGAAAAGTTTTAAATAAATGTTGAAGCTCGAGCTAAGCTCGAACTCGGTTAAACTTATTGGGCTCGAGCTTGATAACAATTTTAGGATCGAGGTTGGGCTCGGCTCAATGCCACCCCTAGTCGAACATAGGGCAAGGTTTCAAACAAATAACGAGGACGACACGGATGGGGAGTACGAAAAAGTTTTCTCCATGAGCGCAAGGGGTTGTTAGTATTTGGAATTCCAATACAGGAATTGTTTTCTTAGAATTTTATTACTTTACCAAATAATTAAGTACGTTTTCTTTTAGAATAAGAATTGTGGAGGAAGTGTATTCGTATCCAAATTTGTTGTATAACAATGGGCATCAATGTTCAATAAATAAATAAATAAAATAAGTAGTATCATAATCTTTGTCCTATAATTAAATATTTTTATTAATAAACAAATTATTATTCAAACATATTGAAAGAGTTATGATAATGGATAGTTATTTAATTTTAAGTTTGTAACATAATTTAAAATTTTCAAAAATATTTTTTAAAAAAAACTTTTTATTTTACAATACTAAAACAAAACTTGTTTACTATTCGAGATAATCAATGGTCCCCATATATCCAAATGAATCAATGAAAATGGAGCAACATAAGTCAACTCGAGAAAAATATGTAGTCCTTTGGTGTTTGCTCAATTGACATACTTCACAATTCAGACCAAACAAAGGTTTCAAAAAAGAAAACAAGTGTTGAAGTGATGATGTTGATCAATACGCAAATATGTTGTGCCATAATTGTGCTTCTATCTAAGAAGTGGAAATTACAGTCAGTGGAGGCCAGTTAAGTAATAAAGGCCCCTTATTCATGGTCTCCACCAATCACCTATTTCATTGTTATATCCAGGAAAACACAAGAAGAAGGTGAAAATGTGATTGAACAATGATACTTCTTTGTTAACTAACTAATACACAACAAATTTAATGGGAAGTGAATAACAAATAAGACATTAATATGCAGAAGTGTATAGCAGAGAAGAATCTCTTCCCAAGAACTTTGGTTTGAGATCGATCTGTTATGGTAACAAACTTGACTTGTAAGCATGGGGACATAGAATGTAAAAGATTTTTTACTCGTAATATGTTTAGAGACCCATGAGTTAGTGGTCCAAGGTGAAGAAGAGGAAGTGGTAGATATCATACCTAAGGTGGTGGTGGCAGTAGTAGAAGTAAATACCATCAAAGTCTTCATTCTTTATAATAATCAAAATCATCATCTAAGACAATCTTCTTGCCTTCTTGCGATTCAATTTTTTCTTCATTTTTTTCAATGTTATTAACTGAGGCCTGATTAGTAGTAACCCAGTTTGGCTTCTTATGAGTCTTCCAACAAGTGTCCACTAGATTATTCAATCCACCATAGTGAGTTCACTGTTAGGAATTAGATGTTCTAATTCAAAACTAACGAGAGCAATAATAATTACAGATGAAGAAAACGCAAACACAAACAACACAAGAACTCTACAGGTTATCCTCAAGGTGATACTATGTCCTGTCTTCCGTCATTGTAGTAATCCAATAAGAAGATGAAATAGTTTACAAGACAAATAACCTTTCTCTAACCTCTCTTAGTCGCAACTGATGATCCTTCTCCTGATGAATAAACCCTAACAACGGCGTCCCCAGATATAAAAATAAAACTAAGGCAACTGTAATACAAGACTGAAATCCCAAAACTACCCTTAATTAAACAACACTCAATATATCGTGGACCTTTTGGGGGCTCCCCGCCCCCTTCCAACCCCCACACCGACCTTATTGCGAAGGTCAATTAGCGAAACAATTATTCGCGTAGGGCATAAAGTATTAATTAGGCTCCACAACTTAACAATCTCCCACTTGGAGACTAATCTATCATCAATATCTCCTCTATAACAGTAACAACTTCTCAATCTTCAAAGAGAAGTCCAACTAAAGTTGCACACAACTTCAATTTCTCAATCGTAACAGTCTTTATCAACATATCAGCTATATCCCGATTCTCTTGAATCTTCTCAAGAGCCGATCTAATGAAGTGATAACACACCTATATGTGTTTTGTTCTAGCATGATAAACAGGGTTCTTTGTTAAATGAATAGTACTCTGATTGTCACAATACGACACATTCTTCCCATACTTGAGACCTAATTCTTCCAAGAAAGACTGCAGCCATAACATCTTTTTGCTGGCTTCAATCATGGCGACATATTTTGCCTCAGTAGTGGAAAGAACAACTATCTTCTGCAACTTAGAGACCCAACTAACTGATGTACCACCCAATGTGTATACACATCTAGTGGTACTCTTCTTGCCATCAATGTCTCTAACCATGTTACATCTACATAACCCTGTAATCCTAAGTCTGACTTTCTGAAACATAAGGTTGAGTCTGTTATGCCTCTCAAATACCTAAGAATCCACTTCATTGTTTCCCAATATTGTTTGCCTGGATTATTCATATATCTACAAAAAACTCCCACTGCATGAGTTATGTCTAGACTAGTACACATCATGGCATACATGAGATTGCCAATAATAGAAGCATAAGGCACATTGGTCATGTTGGCTCGCTCCTGCTTTGTAGAAGGTGATTGCTCCTCAGATAACCTAAAGTGACTAGCCAAATGAGTATTTACTAGTTTTGCATCATTCATGTTGAATCTGCTCAGTACCATCTTCACATATTCTTCTTATGATAGTTTCAAGACATCAGTATCCCTAGTAATCCTCATCCCAAGTATTTGTTTTGCATCACCCAAATCCTTCATTACAAACTTCTTGGACAACTCCATTTTTAACTTATCTATTTCCTATTTGCAAGCACCTACTATCAATATGTCATCTACATATAATAGTAGAATGATGTAGGAGTCATCAAGGTTCTGTAAGGAATTAGACGCCCTAATTCCAAACTAACAAGAGCAATAATAATAAATGTAGAAGAAAAAAAAAGTATGAGAACAAAGACAACAAGATTTGTACAGGTTTGCTTCAAGGTGAGACTATGTCATGTCTTCTGTCACTACAGTAATCCACTATGAAGATGAAATAGTTTAGAAAGATAAATCACACACACTGACAAGTATTTTTCTCTAACCTCTCTAGGGTTGCAACTCAAGTTCCTTCTCCGTGATAATGATAAAACCCTAATAGTGACGCCCCCAAATATAAAAAGAAAACTAGGGCAACTGCTTTACAAGAGTGAAATTCTCAAATTCCCCCTAATGAAACAACAACCAATATATTGTGGACTTTTTGGGGCCTCCCCGCCCCCCCTTCCAACCTCCACGATGACCTTATTGTGATGATCAATTAGCATACCGACTTAGCGTAAGGCATTGATTAAGCTCCACAACTTAACAGGTTCTTCACATAACAACAATGATCTGTCTGTCACCTCAAGAAACCAATACTATTCAAGAAGATGTCAAACTTCTTATACCACTGTCTTGGAGCCTATTTAAGACCATAGAAGTTCTTTTTAAGTTTGCACATTATTTTCTCCTTTCCTTGTGGCTACATCATGTAAATATCTTCCTCCAAATCACCATGAAGAAAAGTTATCTTTACATCCAACTGCTTTAAGTACAACTCTTCATTTGCAGTTAGTCCAAACATTGTTCTAATGGTAGTTCATTTCATTACAGGAGAGAAAATCTTAGTGTAGTCGATGCCTTCTTTTTGTTCAAAGCCTTTTACAACCAGTATTGTCTTGTACTGCTTGTTGCCATCATGTTCATCTTTTATTCGAAAAACCTATTTATTTTCCAAAGCCTTCTTCCCTTTTGGTAACTCGGTCAACTACCATATCTGATTGGATAACAATGAATCCATCTCATCCCTCATGGCCAACTCCCACTTGGTTGATTCATCAACTTGCAAGAATTCCTCATAACTCTCTGGTTCACCTGTATCAATAAACAAAATATAATTCAATGCAAGGGAGTATCTCTGTGGTGGTCTGCTAGTTCTGGAAGATCTTCTGAGTTCAGTCACAATAATGTTCTGTGTTGGAAGATAGGCCCAAGCCCACACGACCAAGGAAGACGCACAAGATGGACCCAAGAACATAAGAAGTAGGACCCACCATGATTACCACAAGCTGGCATCCTTATCACATAAGTTGGAAGATCAAGAAGGACTCACCAAGGCATCTTTATCTTATGGTCACATCCTAGAAGAGTTTTAGTTTGAGTTATGTTTGCCTTTTATCTTTATTGAGTTATTTAATTATGCTAGGACTTATCTTTAAGTGTTAGAGTTAGGGTGTAATTGGGACAAAAGTAGTTTTATTGTAATTGGACTCTACTACCTTCCTCTTTTATAAATAGAGGTTCATGTACTCTGATTAAGATAAGTTTATGAAGTCAATGAAGTATTTATCTTTTCCATAAATTCAACATGGTATCAGAGCAGGTTCTGTGAATTGACTTGGTCAACCCACGAAGATAACGATATCCCTTTCTCTAAACTCTAAACCCTAAGTCTAGGTTTGTATTATTTTTCTTTTCTTTTTAGTCCCTACACTCGTTAGTTTTTTTTACGTTTTCACCTTTATAATGATATTTTCATATTACAAATTATATATTGACGGAAAGATATTCAACTCAAATTTCCAATAAAAAAGAAATTTTTCCAATCAGATTTATCTACAAAGAGAAATCGATATTTGAATCAGAAAAGGTCAGATTGGAAAATAGGTTCAAACAGCAACAAAAAGTTTCAAATTCTGAGGTATTTTATTCTATCAAGAACGAGACATTATATGGAGAATTATACATCAAAACAAATATCTGAAGTCTATTTTCTTACCTACTCAACCAATTCTCTATTTGAGTTTTATATAAGGAGATATTGATCTTGGAAGAGTCAATGATCATTGGCAAAAGGAGAAACAGTACTAAGTTCGGCCAGATGATAGAGACCAAAATCTATCAAATTATTTATCTTTTAATAATTACATTTTATGAATAGAAGTTATACTTGGATGAATGGTATTTAAGTATAGTTTCAGAAGGAGAAAGTTTTATGTCAATCTGATCTATAATTAAAGATATATTCGCATTGGAAGAATCAAAGGTCATGCTGGTATTCTGTTGTATTGAAAAATCAAAATTTATGCCAATTATTTTGCGTCACTTTTTGAGTTGATATATCAAGAAAATATCTCACTTCTCCCAGGTTTGAGGGTTTATTTATACATCTCTGTTATTTTGGCTTATTTCTAAATCTATGATATTTGGTTCAAGCTGGGATCACTGCCATTACTTCCATGCTTAAGGGGGAGAAGTAGAAGAAGTACAAGAAATAGGTATTTTATTCCTTATGCTATGGATAAGTTTATGTGACCAAAATATTCAAGAAAGGGGGAGCACAAAAGATGAAGCTTCTGCAACTAAGAAAAAATATTTATATCAGATTATAATTATTTCATTGGTCCTTCTACGAAGTTTATTATTTTGGTTCGTGTTATATGTGTTGGAAGATGGTCGTGTTACATTACAGCTGCTATTATTATGTCTCTTTGGATGTAACATTATTATTGATGAAGAGGTGGCCTTAGTACCTTTTCTCATACCATAATTTATTTGACGCTCAAAAATATCACGGTTGGGACAACATGAGAGTCGGTGCCCGGATTGGGACACCATGATAAATTTAACTCTAAAAAATATCACGGTTGGGATACCATGAGAGTCGGTGTCCGGATTGGGACAACATTATAAATAAACCCACTACCCCCCTTGTAATGGCTTTTATTAATCCTATCACTTGAGAGTTGTTGTCCTGTGGAGGGACACGGTGGTGGACACTTCAGAGCAATGCCGATAGACACACTACCTACAAAAAATGGAGTGTACCGTACATCCAGCATTAGGACTAGAGTATGGAGCAATGTCTTACCGGCTAGGAGTGATTTTTGCTCTCCCTTATATTATAGCAGTAGGGCCTCAAGGAAGGACGCAACAGTGTGAGGGGAGTGTTGGAAGATGAAGGCATACAGGAAGATGTGCCATTTTATACAAAAAAAATTTATACATCATTTGCAGCAAGCTGGGAGTTCATGTTGTTCTCTCACCCCCAGCTTGAGAGGGAGTGTTGGAAGATAGGCCCAAGCCCACATGACTAAGGAAGACCCACATATCTAAGAGTATTATAAGATGAGCCACACGACCAAAGAAGGCCAACAAGATGGGCCCAAGAACATAAGAAGTATGACCCACCATAATTACGACAAGCTGGCATCCTTATCACATAAGTTGGTCAATAAAGAAGGACTCGCAAAGGCACTTTTATCTTAAGGTCACGTCCTAGAAGAGTTCTACTTTGATTTATGTTTGTCTTTTATCTATATTGAGTTATTTAATTATGCTAGGACTTACCTTTAAGTGTTAGAGTTTGGGTGTAATTGGGATAAATGTAGTTTTATTGTAATTGTACTCTACTACCTTCCTTTATTATAAATAGAGGTTCATGTACTCTGATTATGATAAGTTTATGAAGTCAATGAAGTATTTATCTTTTCCATAAATTCAACATTCTGATTTACTTCTAGGGGTATGTTTTCTTAGTCTTCCTGAGCAATATTCTCCATCCCAATAACTGAAAGATCTGTCAACTGGATCACTTCAGACTTCTTAGCTTCATTGTTTGTGCTCTCAGAATCTATTCCCAACCTGTCTTTATTATGGCCACCTTAATTGAAGATCACATCCTTACTTCTTATAACCTTACGACTTTGGTCATCCTATAAACGATAACCAAACTCAGTACCACCATTGGCAATAAAGAAACATATCTTGGATTTAACACCAAGTTTACTTCTAACAGTAGAATTAATGTGAATATAAGAAACAAAACCAAACACTTTCTAGAAAGAAAAGTTTATCTCTTTGTCGCTCCTAACCTCTTCTGGTATTTTACAATCCAATGGTGTTGAAGGACCTTAGTTGATCAAATAGGCAGTGGTGTTAATAGCCTCAGATCAGAACATCTTTGGCAATCCCGCATGTAATCTCATGCTCGTTCAAAGTTTTCTTCATGTTCTTAGCCACACCATTTTGCTTCTTCATCTTGATCCCATTATCAACACAATACCGCTTGAAATCACCATCTATGTATTCTTCCCCATTATCTAACTGCAAACACATCACCTTCAAATCAGTCTCATTCTCAACCATTGTTCTCCATTTCTTGAATGTATCAAAAACATCAGATTTGTTTTTCAGGAAATAAACTCATACTTTCCTGCTTGCATCATCAATAAATATCAAATGGTAATTTGAACCACCAAGGGAGGTAACAGTGGAAGGGCCCCACACATCTGTGTGGACCAACTCCAATTTTGATATCTTTTGCTCCTTTTCAGCCTTAGAAAAACAAACACTTTTTTGCATGTCGAAAATACAGCCTTCATACAAACTATTGTTTATTTTTCAACCAGGGTAGCTTCCCTTTGGACCGAAACACTTTAATTCTCTTCTCACTCATGTAATCGAGCCTATAATGCCATAAATCAGAATCAGTAACAGCATCAGCAATTGCAACTGTGTCTCTGCAACTAGAAGTGGTGTAAAGAGTTCCAATTTTAAATCCTCGTGCAACAACCATCTCACCCTTAATGACTTACCAGACAACACCATTAAAAGTCACAGTATGACCTTCAACATCAAGTTGCCCCACTGAGATCAGATTACGCATCATTTTTAGTACATGTTTCACCTTGTGAATTTTTCACACTGGCCCATTTGACATCCTCAAACTAACATCATCAATACTGACAATATCCAAAGGTTCTCAATCAGCAAGATATCAACATAATTCTCCATAATCTCGCATTGTGCAGTGGTGTGAATAGAAGCTCCTAAACCTAACACCCAAAAGTCAATAGGGCTATCAAATGACAATAGTAAAACATCGTGTACTTCTTCAATCATAGCCTTTGCCACGTCATTTTTCTTTTCTTCCTTCTTGAGTGCTCTGAAGTTCTTATTTATATGACTAGACTTGCCACAATTCCTGCATTCCACATTTCTTCCGAATTTGGACTTGCTTATTTAATTCTTTGACTTCCATCTATTGTTGCCCTTGTTAGAATTCCTCTCGAAGTTCCTACCCTTAGTATCGATATTTAGGGCAAAATTAGATGTCGACGATTCTCTAGAGTCCTTTCCACGAACTTCCTCAACAAAAATAATATCTCGACCATCATTAAAGATCAACTTCCCGTTGCCTACAAAATTGCAGACCGCAGCCCTCATAGGCTCCCAAAAATTTGGCAGAGATGCCAAAAGAATTAAAACACAAACCTTATTGTCAAATTTAATTTGAATGAAGGTTAATTGATTGACAATCATGCTAAACTCATTCAAATATGTTACCACTGATGTATTTTCTATCATCTTTAAATTGAACAGTGTTTTCATGAGATGTACCTTAATATTTACATAAGGCTTCTCATACATATTAGACCAAATCTTCATCAATCCTGTTGTGGTTTTCTCTGACGCCACGTTATGAGCGATATTCTTCAAAAATGTTAACAAGACTACTCCTTACACCTGTCTATCAAGGAGATTCCACTCATCATCTTTTATACCTTCTTGTTTCATATCCGGAATTGGTGAGTGCAGTTTTTTACCGTACAGATTATCTTTGATCTGCATCCTCCAGAACGCAAAATCCATACCATTAAACTTGTTGAATCCAAGTGTGATCCTTCTCCACCAGCCATTGCTCCCAATCATGAATCAAAGATCTGATAGCACTTGTTAGGTATTGGAAGATGGACTTAAACCCACAAGCTCAAGACTTAGAAGCCCACACGTCAAAGGAGTGGCAAAGTGGTTATTTATGGTATGTTCCATAAGGATGGCATGAAGATGTAAATACATTATCTTAGTACATCTTTTAATCTATTGAGTTGTAACCCTAAGGGCTTTGTAAGACTATAAATAAGAGCAACCTTTTCCTCTCTTGGGAAAAACATCTAGCCACCCTCTCTTCTCCCTTGACGCATTCTCTCCTTCTCCTTTCTCTCTCTTCTCTCTCTTTTCTCCTTCTTCCAAGTTAACCTAGAGTCATTCTCATGGGGTCCTAACTTCTACATGGTATCAGAGCTTAGAGGTTAGGATCCCTATTCAAGTAGCTATGTCATCCATTCAATAACTTGTGTATAGAAGAGGGAGTTCTGCCATGAAGAGAGAGGTAAAATCTGTTTTTTTTTTTTTTTTTACATTTTCTCTCTTTATGGTATCAATTTTTTTTTTCTCCCTTCTTGAATTCTTGATTCATGTCAAGGCAAGATAATCTTCATAAACATTGTGAAGATCTATCTTGTAAGACTAAAAGGATATTGTAGTCTTGATCATCTTGTAGCAAAATTACATGATTGATCAACGGTTAATTTTTTCGGTTTGTTATTTGGATTCAGTTACCTTTATGTAACGGGAATCACACATTGTTGATATGGGATTCCAGTATATGTTGTTGCCAATTCTATAATCTAACGTTACTCATGGGTGTGTGTTATGTGGTTGGATGCCCGTTATATGTTTGATGAAATTCCAACACTCATTTATCCCTATTATTTTTGGCGATTGAACTTCAGCAATTGAATTTTTTTTTGTGTTGAAGTATTCCCATGAATTGGAATTTATTTTGCCAAATCTCTAAATGTGAAAAAAGAAGAGTTGCATCTATTCTCTTCTCTATATTTTTTTTAAAAATACAAGAAAAGTTGAGTAGTGGTTGGTTCTTGTTATCACTTGACAAAAACACCAATTTTTCCATGATTTGGAGCTTATTCTCGTGAAAATATTCTCTACTTAGTTTTGGTGGCTAATTTGGTCTACGGGTGCTTCAAATTACGTTGCGTAATTGTTATTTGAGCCCCTTTGATAATTGACCTTACTAGTTGATTTGCGTTTAAATGGAGAGTGGACATATGAGTAATAAGAGTGACATACTCCGAATTACTACAATTCCACTAAAAGGTCTTTCCAATTACCTCAGTTGGTCACAATCGGTACGGAAGGTTCTGCTTACTCATGATCTTGTCAATCATGTTATCAAAATCCCTCCTCCAATTGATGAAGAAGATGAAGTCCACCGTAAATACGTAAAAAATGATAACATGGTTATCAGTTGGCTTATTAATAGCTTGGAAGAGCATGTCGCTAACAATGTGGTCCACTTGGACACTTCCAAGGATATTGTGGACACATGTGCTAAGCTCTATTCTACTACCGCTTCCTTGCAAAGAGTATGTGATGTTTTCCAAAGTATGTTGGCAACCAAACAAGGAGATAATATTCATGAGTTTCTGGCCCGATTTCGTGGCCTTCTCCACCGCGAGGCCCTGGCACCTGCTATTTGCCTTACCAATATTAAGTCATATCTAGAGGTGGCCAAAACTCAGCTTCTTAGTTACTCTGCCCTTCCCTCTTTTGATGACATCACTGCTACATTATTACGGATACCTGATCCATCTCCTCCTTCTCCGATTGATGTTCAATCAGCTATGTTCTTTGGTAATTGGGGTACATCATCCCCATTTCGAGGATGTGCCAGAAATATAAAAGGAGGCCGCAATAGAGGTGGTCGAATGGGTCCGACCCATTCCCGCACTAAGCTTCAATTGCGCACTTACTGTGGTGGTCAGAACCACCTTGTGGATTCATGCTGGAAACTTAAAGAAATCTTTATATGAGCTTAAACAGTTCCCTTGGGCCTGGTTTGATAAATTCAGTCAAGCGCTTCTTCGATTTGGCTTTCATAGGTGCTCAGTTGATCACTGGGTGTATGTTAAAGAAACTATCAAAGGGAAGATAATCTTAGCCGTGTATGTTGATGATATTATCTTAACTGGAAATGACGCTCATAGTATACAAGAACTGTAGAATATGATATATAAAAAGTTCAAGACTAAAGATTTGGGTAAGCTCGAATATTTTCTGGATATAGAAGTCCTTCAATCAAATCATGGAATAATATTGTCTCATAGAAAATACGTCTTGGATCTTCTTGAAGAAACCGGAATGAAGGGTTGTAGAATAGTTGATACACCTATGGATGCAAATGAAAAATTGTGTTCCACAACTGGAGAAGAAGTTGACACTGACAAATATCAATGACTTGTGGGAAAATTGATCTATTTCAAGGTAACCAAGCCAGATATATCATATGTTGTGAGAGTGGTAAGCCAATTCATGTACAAACCACAAATTAGTCACTGGCAAGCGTTAGAGAGAATACTACGATACTTAAAAGGTGCTCCATGAAGAGGATTGTTATATAAACAACATGGTCACTTCAATATAGAAGGCTTCTCAGATACAGATTGGGATGGATCACCCGATGATAGAAAATCTACGTTTGGGTATTGTACCCTTGTTGGGGGAAACTTGGTCACATGGAAAAGCAAAAAGAAAAACGCGGTTGCAAGACCTAGTGCTGAAGCAGAATACCAAGCTATGGCCCACCCTGTAAGTCAACTTTTATGGATAAAGACTCTTCTTACTGAATTGGGATTTTATAAAGGAGGCTCTATGGGCCTACATTGTGATAATCAAGCAACTATTCATATTACGTCAAATCCAGTCTTCCATGAAAGAACTAAACATATTGAAGTGGATTGTCATTTTATACAGGAAAAGTTTCAAGTAGGAATAATTTCTCTTAAGTATGTTTCATCTCTAGAGCAATTAGCTGATATCCTCACCAAACCGGTAACATCCAAAATTCTATCGTATATAGGTGGCAAGCTAGGTAGTTATGATGTATTTTTTCCTCCAACTTGAGGGGGGGTGTTGAAAGATGGGCTCAAGCCCACAAGCTCAAGGCTAGAAGCCCACACGTCAAAGGAGTGGCAAAGTGCTTATTTATGGTATGTTCCATCAGGATGGCAAGAAGATGTAAATACATTATCTTAGTATGTCTTTTAATCTATTGAGTTGTAACCCTAAGGGCTTTGTAACACTATAAATAAGAGCATTGGCTAAGAGGTAAAACATTTAAGCCTTTTCCTCTCTTTGGAAAAACGTCCAGCCACCCTCTCTTCTCCCTTGACGAATTCTCTCCTTCCCTTAATCCAAACTCTCCTCTTTAACGTCCTTCTCCTTTCTCCCTCTTCTCTCTCTTCTCTCTCTTCTCTTCTTCTTCTTCCTCGTTAACCTAGAGTCATTCTCATGGGGTCCTAACTTCTACATTAGGAATTAGATGCCCAAATTCAAAACTAATGAGAGCAATAGTAATCGTAGAAGAAGAAAACGCAACCACGAAAAACACAAGATTTATATAGGTTCACCTCAAGGTGAGACTACGTTCTGTCTTCAGCTGCTGTAATAATTCACTATGAAGATGAAATGGTTTACAAGAGAAATGACTTTTCTCTAACCTCTCTCAGCCGCAACTGATGATCCTTTTCCCGATGATTAAACCCTAACAATGGTGCCCACACATATAAAGAGAAAACAAGGGCAACCGTAATATAAGAGTGAAATCCCAAAATTATCCTTAATGAAATAGTAGTCGATCTATGACACAATGATCTGAGTAAGGCGTAAGGTGTTAATTAGGCTCCATAACTTAACATGCACACCCAGTTATCAGTCCTCAAAGGACCAAAACCAGTTCTACTACCTCTTGCCTCCTCTATAATTTCTATTGTACCCTCTGTTGGTAGAAATAGTACTCCTATTGCCTGAGTACATAGCAGAAGATACCTCAGTCAGAGGAGAGGAAGAGGGGTCTAGTATCCAAAGTAGTGTGACACTTATGTCATTAAAGGATGGAAGTGCTGAGGAGCTGAGATGTTGTGATTTGGCCACCTCTAGATATGGCTTGATATCGGCCAAACAAATAGCAGTTGTTTTGGCCTCCCACTGTTTTTCTTGAATTGAAATGTCAATGTAGGGTTGAGCAAATTTCCATTAATGAATCAACCCTCTAAACCGAACCAAGTACTCATGTAGATTTTCCCCTTATTTTGCATTAAACATATTTTCAAACACATCATATAGCTTTTGTAAATTCTCGGTACAAGAGTACAATTTGGCACATGTGTCACATAATTGCTTTTTTTGTCTCAAGGAGGACCAAATTATTAGCCACATTCTCCCCATGCAATTTATTGACCAACTAATCACTAGAGTGTCACACTTGAGCCAGTTAATATAGGAGTTATCCTGTTCATCAACAGGTGGAGTTAGTGTAGTTAACTCTCCTAAGAGGTCCCAAGTGATAAAGAACCTTTTAACCGATTGAGACTATTGGAAGATAGGACCCAAGCCCACATGACCAAGAAAGACCCACATTCCAAGTGTATTAGAAGATGGGCCTAAGCCCATAAGACTAAGGAAGACCCATGCATCCAAGAGATATAGAAGATGGGCTCAAGGCCTACAGATCAAAGAGAAACCCATAGATCCACATACAATGATGGCAGGATGGTAAATAAAGGGTCATCTCATAGAGATGGCATTGCAGTAATTAAGTTCAAGTTTCAAGGTTAACACCCTAAACCCAAAGTTTAGGGGTATTATTATAATACAATAGTTTCATAAATCTATAAATAGAGCCTCGGGGGGGGGTTTAGGATCATCAAGTTCATAACCCTTTTTCCTCCAGTTTTTTCTCCATGAGCTAAATCCATGGAGTCCCAAAAATCAACATGGTATTAGAGCTTTGATTTTCAGGACTCCGACTAAGGTTTTTCAGGTTTCATTATCCTCCGTTTAGGATAAGAAATTTTTTTTCTCTCTCTTTTATTTCTTAGTCTCGTGAACTATTTTTTTTTCTTTCGTGTTTTGATTAAATCTTAACATACACCATGCCCGTATTCCGGAGGCAACCACAACTCTCTCTATGCTTTTCAACGATGGTCTTTGGTCAATATCATTCCAGTTTCTCAGTGACGATTATTTGTTAGCAAACAGATTATTATAAAAGCCATCAAAATCTGATACATTGCAAGTTGGATTGGCTTTTCTGCTCTGTTTCTGGTGTATAATATCAGTTATATACATCTTATTTGAAAACAACAACAAGTACATAGATTTATTTCTGGAAGTTGCAGGCATCGTTATTATTCAGAGATGGAGCAAGAATGCACTGCTCGTTTTCACTCTACAACTCGTCTGCCGCCTTCGACGTTGTCGATCGTCTATTTCTGGGAGAACTGCCATTTCAATCACTGTGTATCATTGTTCCAATAGATGGATCCTCTATTCCAGAAAACTCAGCCGAAAAAAGGGGCCTACCAGCGTTTCTGTTGCTAAACTCTGCTCCACCATGAACGTCGGTATTTCCACTTTCAACATCGGTTGCTAGAATTGAACAGTCAGGGGAACTCGTCGTAATAATTCACCCAGAATCAACAAACACAGCTTGGTGCACCAGCTGTATCGTCGACTTCTCAGTTCCGGGATGGGCTTCGGGGTGCCAGAGTTGTTTCTTATTTCAAAAAAAAACTCTGCCACCCGAGACTCCTAGAAAAATTTTGTTGCATGGTTTCCGCGAGAGGACAATGACCCTGAACTATGCAAGGAGTTGTAGTTGTTGGAATGTTTTTGTCGCGAGTCTGTCGGCGCTGAGAAAAATGACTACTGTTGTGAGAAAGTTTCTCGTTACTGCTATCTGAAAGATCATTTCTAACTATCTTCGGAAAATTATTTTGCGTTGTTGTTTTTGGAAGTTATCATCATCAAAATCTTACCTTTGACTTTCTGCTTGATTCCTAGTGATGTCTCTTATTTCAAAAAGTTTTCATTTCCATTTTGTCGTCAAGATCTCTCTTCTCGATTGTTGTTATTCTAAAAATTTCCTCCAGAAAAACTCTCTCTGTTCGGAACTTGGGAAGCAGACACACTGGTTAGGAAAAATGAAATAATTATTGCTGGTTTAGTGTAGCCCACGCCCATTCCAGCCCAAGTCAAACCGTACTGAGTTCCCAGCCAACCCAAGGATACTGCTTCTGCACTAGCTAGACTGAGACAACTCGGACAAACTCGGTTCGGGTTTGAGTCAATCTGACTCGGGCCACTTATTTTCTACCTCGGTATACGTATCTAGGCCAAAGTTTATACATATTTCTATAGCCACTCGGATATATTCGTCTACTATTTTTATCCCTTAATGCTTAGGATTTTATAATTATTTTGGTGCCTAAATATACTCATTATTCTTATATTTTCAATTAGGATGCAAATGCAAGTGTTAAGTGCAAAACGAAGTTAATTGGGTGATTTTGGACAGTTTCAACATAGCTTCGTAACCTGGGCATAACTCACTCATCCGAGTTCTGAAGGAGATGATTCAAGATGATATGGAATTCCAAAAAAACGTTCTACAACTTTTCTGTTCTTTTTTTTATGCAATATGGCTTGCATCCAGCTTAAAACCGGGCTTGAAGTCTCGGCACGTGCACTGTGACCCAAATCGGATGAACGAAAAGAAAAACCCTAAACCGGGAGAGAAAAGGGAACTAAAAAGGAGAAAAGGAGTTTGGCGCCCCAGACCTTATTTTCTCTTCTCCAGCTTTTCCTCTCTCTTTTCTTTTGTTTTTCCTTCAAATTTCTAATTGGCCCAGCGTGGCTAAACTTTCAGACTTGATCTAAGGAATTTGAAGCCTCACTATCAATAAAATTGTGAGATCTGATTTATTTTTATCGTTCAATTTATATTTTGAGTATCTGATGTTCTTTTTTAATTTTCTTTCATGATTATCTCGTTTAATCACTAGGAGGCCTACTAGTTTATTACTCATTGCAATCTAGTGCTAAGCTAGATGTCAAATCCGTATTTGTTTGATCTCTCTTACTTGTGAAGCAATAGAGATTTGATGATTTGTTGCATCACGAATTGTTAGATCTTGAGAAGAACGTTGGACTAAATTAAATGCAGCAGTTTGTGCTTGTGTTGTTTAGCTTCATCGATCTCTCTAATTCTTAAGGCTCCTGCTAGATTAAACCTTTAGCCCTTGTCTTAGGTTGTTTAGTAGTTAGGGTTAATTGGTTCGCTTGTTTTACAATTAACTATGAAAGGAGAGATAGGTCGATGATCAGCTGTCAAATTTCGATGGTGGATGTTCACTTAGACCAAGGTTTGTTCTTTTGATTGATTTCGATTCTTTTAATTTGAATTGTTTCTAAGTTGTTATTCTAAAAAGTGGTTTCGTTATACTATACACCCCCCCCCCCTCCCTTTCCATGTCACAGAGCATAAAAGTAGACTAATCACTCTTCATGGGATCGATCCTTATTCTCACTACTACATATATTTTTAAAAGTATAGGTTTTAATTTTGGTTGCCTGCGACAGCACACCAAATTTTGGCATCGTTGCCGGGGAGTGATTTTAGTTGATTTTTGTGCTTCTTGAAATAATTATTTCGTTCATGAAAATTTTGAAAAAAAAATCGTTAGTTTTTCCTTGTTACGGTTTTGGCAAAATCTTGACTCCGAAGCCAAATTCCACAATTTCTTGGATTTTTAAAATTTTTATTTGTTTTCATTATTTTAGATTTTTCTTGATTTGCTTTTCATGTTTTATTAGAATTCCCTTGATTGTTTATGACTGTATCTCTATCTTCTAATCAAGCTGATTATTGGAAGATAAGATCAAACCCAAACGACCAAGGAAGGCCCACATATGTAAGATTATTATAAGATGGACCACATGACCAAGGAAGGCCCACAAAATGGGCCCAAGCCCATAATAAGTAGAACCGATAAGGATTACCATGAGCTGGCGTCCTTATCACATCAGTTGGAAGATCAATAAGTACTCACAACGGTATATTTATCTTAGGGTCACGACCTAGAAGAGTTTTAGTTTAAGTTATATTTGTCTTTTATTAATATTGAGTTATCTAATTATGTTAGGACTTACCTTTAAGTGTTAGAGTTTGGGAGTAATTGGGACAAGGGTAGTTTTATTGTAATTGGACTCTACTACCTTCCTCTATTATAAATAGTGGTCCATGAACTCTGATAACAATAAGTTATTGATGTCAATGAAGTATTTCACTTTTCCATAAATTCAACATGGTATTAGAGCAGGATCTGTAAGTTGACTTGGTCAACTTACAGATCCTGCTCTGCACGGAGGTAATGTGATCCTTTTCTTTAAACCCTAAACCCCTGGTCTAGGTTCGTAATTATTTTTTTCAGTCCCTTCACCCGTAGTATTCTTTGCATTTTGTTTCCTCTATACGGAGTTTTTAATATTACAAAATATATATTGATGGAAAGATATTTGAGTCTAATTTCCAAATAAATACAATTTGTTCCAATTGAAGTTATATACAGAGAGATATCTATATTTTAATGAGCCAAGGTCAGATTGTAAAAAGGTTCAAGCTGTAGCAGCAATCTTCCGATTCTGAGGTATTTTTTGCTATCAAGAACTAGACTTTATATGGAGAGATATATATCAAAAAAAATATTTGTAATTATATTCTTTTACCTATTCAACCAATTTTTTTCTTAGTTATCGACAAAGAGAAATCGATATTTGAAGCAGCAAAGGTCAGATTGAAAAAGAAGTTTGAGCGACAATAGAAAGCTTCAAATTTCGACGTATTTTATTCTATCATGAAAGAGACTTTTTATGGAGAATTATATATTAAAAAATATCTATAAGTCTATTTTATTACCTATTGAACCAATTCTATTGATCTTGGAAGAGTCAGTGGTCTTTCTTGAAAAATAGGAGAAACAATACTTTGTTCGGCTAGATGACAGAGACCGAAACCTATCAGATTATTTATCCTCTAATAATTATATTTTATGAAGTGATGTTATACTTGGATGAAAGGTATTTAAGTCTAGTTTCAGATGAAGAAAATTTCATGTCAGTCTGATCTATATTTAAAGATATATTCATATTGGAAGAATCAAAGGTCATGTTGGTATTCTGTTACATTCACAATCCAAATTTAAGCCGATTGTTTTGCCTCACTTTTTGAGTTGATATATCAGGAAAATATCTTACTTCTCCCAGGTTTGAGGCTTTATTTATACCTCTCTGTTACTTTGGCCTATTGCTACTTATATGACATTTGGTTCAACCTGGGATCACTGCCATTACCTCCCAGCTTGAAGGGGAGAAAAAGAACAACAACAAGAAAGAGGTATGTTAGTCCTTATGTTGTGGATAAGTTTATGTGACCAAAATATTCAAGAAAGGGGGAGCACAGAAAATGAAGCTTGTGCATCAAAGGAGAAATTTTTATATCGTATTATTGCATGGGTTCTTTGACAAAGTTTACTAATTGGTTCGTGTTATATATGTAGGAAGATGGTCGTGTTATATTCAGTTGCAGCTATTATGTCTCTTTGGGGAAATTATTATTGAATAACAGGTGGCCCCATGTCATCATTTATTTTACCCTGTCAAAAAGATCAAAATTGTTTGTGGTTGGGAGTCCACGACGGAGAAAATTCATCCCCATAAAAAAGATGAAAATTATTTGTGGTTGGGAGTCCACGACGGAGGAATTTCATCCCTGTAAAAAAGATGAAAATTATTTGTGGTTGGAAGTCCATGACAGAGGAATTTATGATTACATCTATGTTACCCCCACCCCTCCCCCCCTTTAATGGCTTTTATGTCTCCTACCACTTGAGAGTCGTTGTCCTCTGGAGGGACACGGTGGTGGATACTTTAGAGCAATGTCGATAGACACACTACTGATAGCAGTGGAGTGTGCCCTACATCCAGCAATAATACTGGAGTATGAAGCAATGGCTTACCGGCTAGGATTGATTTTTACTCTCACATATAATGCTGCAGGTCCTCATAGAAGGACGCAACAACGTGAGGGGGAATGTTGGAAGATGAAGACATATTGGAAGATGTAACATTTTATATAAAAATATTTTATACATCATTTGCAACAAGCTGGGAGTTCATTTTGTTCTCTCACCCCCAGTTTGAGGAGGAGTGTTGGAAGATAAGATCAAGCCCAAACGACCAAGGAAGACCCACATATGTAAGATTATTATAAGATGGGCCACATGACCAAGGAAGGCCCACAATGTGGGCCCAAGCCCATAAGAAGTAGGACCCACAATCATTACCATGAGCTGGCATCCTTATCACATCAGTTGGAAGAAAAAGAAGAACTCACAAAAGTATTTTTATCTTAGGGTCACGACCATGAAGAGTTTTAGTTTAAGTTATAATTTTCTTTTATCAATATTGAATTACCTAATTATGTTAGGACTTACCTTAAGTGTTAGAGCTTGGGAGTAATTGGGACAAGGGTAGTTTTATTATAATTGGACTCTACTACCTTCCTCTATTATAAATAGAAGTTCATGTACTCTGATTACAATAAGTTATTGATGTCAATGAAGTATTTCACTTTTCCATAAATTCAACAGTGATTTGCAGTGCGATCCAGAAATAGAGGCAACTTTGCATAGGTTAAGGAGAGAAACTCAGAGGAAATCTGAAGAGAACGATCTAGCTCGTGATTCCCCATTTGATAGTGAATCTGATTTAGAGGAGGAGGAAGTCATGGCTGGAAATCAAACTTTGAAAGAGCTTGCAACCCCTGATTTGAATCAACCACACTTATGCATAACATTCCCTACTTTAGATGCTACTACTACATTTAAATTAAAATTTGGACTAATACATCTCTTGCCCACTTTTCATGGTCTTGCAGGTGAAGATCCTCACAAGCAGCTAAAGGAGTTTTATGTGGTAAGCATGAGTTTGAAACCCACGGGGGTGATTGAAGAGCAAATAAAATTACGAGTCTTTCAGTTTTCTTTGAAGGATTCAGCTAAGGATTGGCTCTATTATCTATCCTCCTAGAGTATTACCACATGGGACGAGATGAAGAGATTGTTTTTGAAGAAATATTTCCCAACTTCAAGTGCGGCCAACATTCAGAAAGAAATTTGTGGTGTGAGGCAGCATAACAGAGAGTAGGGGTGGCATTCAATCGAGCCGAGCACGAACCTGCATATGTTCGAGCCGAGTTTGATTTAAATATTTTGAACTCGAGCTCAAACCAAGCCTAGGTTCGAGACTAAAATTGTTATCGAGCTCGAGCCTAATAATTTTAACCAATTTCGAGCCGAGCTCGAGCTTCAACATACATTTAAAATTTTTCAAACAATGCATGTTAAATAAATTGTATATAAAATTATGCATACATTTTACATAAAATCTGGAATAACATCTACTTAAAATTGGGCATCAGGGTGACATCAAATCCAGCTGAGTCCGAACCTTGCTCAAGCCGAGCTTGATTTAAATTTTTTGAACTCAAGCTCGAGCCAACCCTAGCCTCGAACCTAGAATAGTAATCGAACTTGAGCCTAATAATTTTAACTGAGTTCGAACTCGATCACTACTTGAGTTTGACCGTAACCTACATTTAATACTCGATATAAAATATATGTCAAATAAATTATATATAAACTTATACATACATTTTAAAAAAAGAATGATAGAGGAGGTTTAGGATTGAAGTTCACTAATAGATTAAAATGCACCAATATTAATTTTGCCATAAATTTACTATGGCCTCCTTAGTGCCCCTGGTTGAAACTTATATTCAAGGAAAAACTAGAAATATTTTTCCCATGATACATATTTCAAAAAATTTAAATAAAATCCTATTACTATTAGTGACTTATTATAAAATTACAAGAAATATTTTAAAATTTTCTTAGGAAAGTTAAATGGATCTCTTATTGCCTCTTTCAGGGAAATAAATAAAAATTAATAATCAATCTAATATAATACTATACTTATCGATAAATTTTTAATCAAATAATTTGTCGAACACAAAATTACAAAAAAAATTGCAGTCAAAATTGCCTCATGCTAAAAGTATTACAACATCAACTGTCAAATATTTATTCAAAAATTTTCTATACGGTTTTCTAGCCCATCTTAGATGGAAAATCTTACTTAGAAAAGTATATGATTTTTTAATAAGAATTATTAATTAGAAAAATGTTAACAAAAAACATCAGACACTAATAGTCCCTAGAAACTTATTTCTACTACAATGTATTTCTTCAAGATCCATGAGGAAGGAAAGTTTAAGGAATTTTTTTATAAATGTTATGTTCTCGCACGTGAGAAATCATCTTCTAGTAGAGCGGGGGGGGTAAGAATTATTTCTCTCCTGAACTTTAGTATTCCGCAAAGACGACGCAGACAAAGCGTGTTACGTCGCCAGTGTTGTCAGGGATGTTGGCAGCAATAGAGGTTGTGGCAATGGAAGCGGTGGCGATGGAAACAGATATGAAGGTGAGGGGAGGAATAAATCGAACGGTCGATGACAGAGGCGGTCAGCGAGCGGTTATCGACGGCGACAATAGTGGATGGGAGGGGTTCGATGGTGACGAGGGGAGGAGGAATTTTTCCCCCCTCGCTCTTGCTCTCAATCCCACTCCCGCTCCCGTTCCCCGCTTCAACTCCCGACTCAACTTGTTAACGAACCGGCTCGGGAGTCATCGAGCCGAACGAGGATTCAGTCGAGCTCAGTTTATTAATTTAAACGAGTCGATTCCGAATCTCGAGCTAGAGAGATACCGAATTGAAATGAGCTGGCACCGAGCCGATCTCGAGCCGCTCGCCACTCGGCTCAGTTCAAAGCCACCCCTAACAGAGAGTCCCTACACGAATATTGGGAATGTTTCAAGAAATTATGTGCAAGTTGCCCCCATCATCAGATTAGTGAGCAACTTCTTATCCAGTATTTCTATGAGGGCCTTCTACCCACTGATAGGTGAGTGACTGATGTTGCTAGCAGAGCAGCTTTGGTGGATGAAACTCATGAGGCCGCGAGAAACTTGATTGCAAATATGGCGGCCAATTCTCAACAATTTGGCACTAGGCTTGACTTTCCATCTGAGAATGTTAATGAGGTTAATATTTTCTCATTTGAACAACAAATTGCGAGTCTAACTTCTCTTAGTCATCAAATGGTTGTAGGAAATACGCAAACAGTGAAGGCTTGTGGGATTTGTTTAGTAGTAGGTCATTCAACCGATATCTATCCAACTCTTCAAGAGAAGCCCACTAAGCAAGTGAATGCGGAGGGTGGTTTTCCTAGACAACCGCAAAGGAAGTATGATTCCTATGCAAACAAGTATAACATGGGATGGAGGGATCATCCCAACCTTAGCTATGGGAATCCACAAGTTAATCAATCCGCGACTCAAAATTACCAAAGTTACTAGCAATATAGGCAGCCATATCCCTCACGATAACAACCGGTCCAAACTTCCAATTCTGGTATGTCTTTAGAAGATATTGTTAAATCTGAAACCACAAATAATTAGCAAATTCAATAGGAAACAATGGCCAGTATTCAAAGTTTGGACAATCAGATGGGTCAAATGGCAACCGCAATTAGTCGGCTAGAGGTACAAAGTTCGGAGAAATTACCCTCTCAAATGGTATTAAATCCAAAAGAAAACGAAAGTGTAATCATTTTGAGAAGTGGTAAAGAAGTTGAGATTCCGGTAAAGGTAGCCCCTGCATCGTCGAAGCAAGAAAAGGAGAAAAACGTTGTTGCAGACAGGAACTTTCCCAATGTTGATGATGTACCTAAGCAAAAGTTTCCACCTCTTTCTGATTCTAAACCAGTTCCTCCTTTTCCTCAGGTTTTGACAATATATGAAACTTTTCATAGATGTGAGGTAAATATTCCACTATTAGATGCTATTAAACAAGTGCCTCGTTACGCTAAATTCCTGAAAGAACTGTGCACAATTAAAGGGAAACAAAAACTTAGAGGATGTGAGAAGGTGAGAGTAGGGGAGAATGTTTCTGCAATTATTCAAAGAAAACACTCTGCGAAGTGCAAAGATCCAAGTATGTTTACTATCCCTTGTACGTTAGGTAACATCAGATTTGAGAAGGTCATGATAGATTTAGGGGCTTCAATTAATGTCATGCTATATTCTATAAATGTTTCTTTGAAACTTGGACCTTTGAATAAAACTGGTGTTGTGATTCAAATAGCTGATAGAGCTAATGCCTATCCTAAGGGTGTAGTTGAGGATGTTTTTTTGTGCAAGTTAATGATTTGATTTTCCCTGTTGATTTCTATGTGCTTGATATGGAAAATGGTGACCAAATTGCTCCTATTTTGTTAGGAAGACCATTCTTACAGATAGATCTTCATAGTGGCACACTTACCATGGAATTTGATGGTGAAATTGTTAAGTTTAACATTTATTTTAACATTTATGATGCCATGAAATATCCTGGTGATTACAATCATGTTTATTCTATAGATGTGATTAATCATTTCGCGTAGGAAATTTTTGAACTTGATAGAAAAGATGAATTGGAAGTTTCCATTAGTAAGCATCTAGAGAAAGAGAATGAGGAGTTATCCTTGAGTTCTGATTTGTAGAAAATTGTTGCAACGTTAAATGATATTCCACAGTTACAACAATCAGGTAACGTTCCATATATTGAGTTACCAATTTCTAATGAGAGGCCTTTACCCCCTGTTTTACAGGCTCCCACTCTGGATTTGAAGCCTCTCCCCAATCATCTCAAGTACATGTTCCTTGGAGATAGAGGAACGTTACTAGTGATGATTTTCAGTAAACTTAGTGCACCTCAAGAAGAAAAGCATGTGCAGGATGAACTTCATTTGCAAGAAACATTCGCTGATGAGCAATTCCTCGCCACTAGTGTGACATAACCTTGGTGTGTGAATATTGTAAATTATTTGGTTATTAATATGTTACCTTCTCGTTTGTCTAGGGCTCAAAGAGATAACGTCAAGAGTGATGACAAATACTACGTATGGGATGACCCTTAATTATGGAAGCATTGAGTCAAGCCAATGACGATAAACAAAGGCACTGCTTGGGATGTAACCCAAGGGGAGTTCATTCATTTTTCACTTTATTTTCACATTTATATTTTGGTTATTTGTGCCTTCTCTTTACATTTCACCTTACATTGGGGACAATGTAAGTTGTAAGTGTGGGGGAGGGGATTATGCTGTGTTTCAATTTTGTTTTCAAAAAAAAATCTTTGTTTTTGTATTTTTTAATGATTTTTGGTTGTGTATGTCATGAGCAAGATAAAATAAGGTTCTTGAAAGATTCATAACATGATTGAATAAGTAATCTTCCAACTGAGAATGAATTAGTCTAGTTATTTTCTTTGAGGATGGTAGTGACTAAATTCTATAGACAAAAGTCGATAAGATTTTGAGCCTTTAGATTAACACATCCATATCAGTCTCACTATTTTCTTTCAAGAGAGATAATCTTCCATGGATTTGTTCATCTAGAACTTGCCTTGATTCTCTTTGAGGTCACATTGACACAAGCATGCATGAACATGATTAAGGCCCTCTTTGTTATAAGCTACATAAGCCAAATAGTTAGTGTGTTGTCGCAGGCAACCAAAAATAAAACCTATACTCCTAAAAATATATGTAGTAGTGCAAATAAGGATCAATCCCACGAAGAGTGATTAGTCTACTTTTATGCTCCGTGAACAAGGATGTGGGGGGGTTGAGTGTAATGAAACCACTTTTAAGAAAAACAACTTAGAAATAATTCAAATTAAACGAATCGAAATCACTCAAAAGAACAAACCTTGGTCTAAGTCAACATCCACCATTAGAATTTTACTACGAATCATCGATGCAAGCATATATCAATTCGCACTTGAATATTGACCATTGGAAATATCTTCCTATATCTCCTTTTGTAGTTAATTAGAAAATAAGCGATCCAATTAACCCAAACTACTAAACAACCCAAGACAAACGCTAAAGGTTTAATCAAGTAGTAGCGTTAAGAATTAGAGAGATCGATGAAGCTAAATAACACAAGCACAAACGGGTACATTTAATTTAGTCCAACATTCTTCTCAAGATCTAGTAATTCCTGATGCAACAAATCATCAAATCACAATTGCTTCACAGGTTAGAGAGATCAAACAATAATGGATTTGACATCTAACTTAGCAATATATTGCAACAAGTAATAAACTACTAGGCCTCCTAGTGATTAAAAGAGACAATCATGAAAGAAAATTATAGAAGAACATCAGATATTCAAAACATAAATTGAACGTTGAAAATAAATCAAATCTCACAGTTGTATTGATATCAAGGCTTCAGTTTCCTTTGACCAAATCTGAAAGTTTTGCCACGCTAGGCCATGAAGAAATCTGATGGAAAAAACTAGAGAAAAGAGAGAGGAAAAACTGGAGAAGAGAAAATGAGATTTGGAGCGCTGAACTCCTTTTCTCCTTTTTTTCCCCTTCTTTCTCCCGGTTTTGAGTTTTTCTTTTCGTGCATCCGGTCTCGGTCACAGTGCTCGTGTCGCTACTTCAAGCCCCATTTAGACCTGGATGCAGCCCATATAACTCAAAATTTAAAAACATAAAAGTTGTATAAAGTTTTTTTGGAATTCCATAGAATCTTGAATCATCTCCATAAGAGCTCAAATGAGAGAGTTATGCCCAGATTACGAAGAAATGTCGAAACTGTCCAGAATCACCCAATTAACTTTGTTTTGCACTTAACACTTTCATTTGCATCCTAAATCAAAATATAAGAATAATGAGTACATTTAGGCACCAAATAATTATAAAAGCCTAAGCATTTAGGGATAATAATATGACATCTTGCATTCTCATCAAATTCCCTACACTTAGCTTTTGCACATCCTCGGGCAAAACTCAAATTCACTTTATCAAAAACACCAAGGTTGTAACGTCATCAACAAAAAACTACCAAGCTCTTCAAAACTCATAACATACAATGAACAAACATTGTTAAACAACTTAAAATTAATTAGTAAGCATTTTCATTCAAAGATGGAGTAAACTAAATAAGAAGAGCCTCACAAAAATAAACACTCAACTCTCATGTGTTTGAAGGGTATGTGTTTCTCTCGAATTTATTCCTAAGAAAATGATCTACCATCGCCTTGCATATCTTCTCATTCTCCACCACTCAGATCACATGCATAACACAAATCATAAGGACTTTCCAATGGTTGTAACAGGGTTTAGGATCAAGGTGGGAAATATTTGGGAATTTAGCTCAAAAGCTATCGAAACTAGTGGAGCAAAAATTAATCAACTCAAGCTCGAATAAATAAGACATGAAGACCAATCACTCCACTCAACATCTTCTTCAATTTGTATCTATCTCATATAAATAGACCCCTTTCTTAGAATTTAAGGAGGAATTATGAACAAGGACAGTTTGTAACTTTAAAAGCCATTTCCCTTCATCACTTCCTTTCTTCATTTCTTTTTCTCTTCACTTTATTTTTTTTTACTAACAATGGGACTCATGAAATGAGGATGAAAACATGTTCCATTTCACCAGTCATACCCATACCACAAATCCATACACCCCCACACTTATTTCTTGCACACCCATATGAACCATAATGATGAACAATGCGGCACTAGCTCTACGGCTTGGGTAAAGGTTGGGAGTCCGTGACGGAGGAACTTAATATCCCATAAAAAATATCAAAATTATTTGCACTTGGGAGTCTATGATGGAGGAACTTAATACCCTATCAAAAATATCAAAATTATTTGCGGTTGGGATTCCATAACGGAGGAACTTAATACCCCGTAAAAAATATCAAAATTATTTGCAGTTAGGAGTCCATGACAGAGGAACTTAATACCCCATTGAAAATATTAAAATTATTTGCGATTGGGAGTCCATGACGGAGGAACTTATTATTACATTTATGTTACTTCCCCTCATTAATGTCATATATTACTCTACCACTTGATAGTCGTTGTCCTATGGAGGGACACGGTGTTGGAGGTGGACACTTCACAGCAATGCCGATAGACACACTACCTACAGAAGACGGAGTGTGCCCTACATCCAGCATGAGTTAAGACTGGAGTATGGAGCAAAGTCTTAGCGGCTAGGAGTGATTTACTCTCACTGATATTATTCCTGTTCGGCCTCATGCTCTCATATTATTCCAGTTCGGCCTCATGAACGAGTGCACCAGTGTGAGGGGGAGTGTTGGAAGATCAAGGCATATTGGAATAATATCAGATTTTATACATCATTTACAACAAGTTGGGGAATTCATGTTGTTCTCTCACCTCCAGCTTGAGGGGGAATGTTGGAATATAGGGCCCAAGCCCACACAACAAAGGAAGGCCAACATATCCAAGAGTATTAGAACATGGGCCTAAGCCCTTAAGACCAAGGAAGACACATACATCCAAGAGATATAGAAGATGGGATCAAGGCCCACTTATCAAAGAGAAGGCCCATAGGCCCACATACAATTATCGCAGGACGGTAAATAAAGGGTCATTTCATAGAGATTGCATTAATGTAATTAAATTAAAGTTCCAGGGTTAATACCCTAAACCCTAAACCCTAAGTTTATGTAAGTCTATTTTCTTACCTATTCAACCAATTCACAATCGGAGTTTTCTTGAGGGAGATATCGATCTTGGAGAAAAAGAAGAAAAAATACTCAGATCGGTTAGATTACAAAATTTTGAATGTAAATACATTGTCTTTGTATGTCTTTCAATCTATTTTTCAACACCCACATCTTCTTCAGTACCTATAGACAATTTTGTATTTGAATCCATATGGGTTTCTGTTGGTCTACACCCTATTATTCTTGTCTCCTCCAGTAGATCAAGGACATACTTCCTTTGAGTTATTACAATCCCATGTTTGGACTATAGTACTTCAATACCCATAAAATATTAAGTAGTCTAAGATCTTTTGTCTTGAATTCTGCACATTTTTTTCCATAGTTTCTTGAATGCCGTTGGGATCACAACCGGTTAAGACAATATCATCAACATATACTGCCAAAATCACTTTGCCTTTAGGTGCGTCTTTAATAAATACAGAGTGATCTACAGAACATCATTGGAATCCAGCTCGTATGAGTGCTTGGTTAAATTTATCAAACTATGCACAAGGAGATTGTTTCAGACCATAAAGGGATTTCTTCAATCGACATACCGACTCCCCCTCAACCACAAATCCCGGTGGTTGTTACATATAAATTTCTTCCTTGGTATCAATTGAGAAAAAAATTATTCACATCAAATTGATAGATCTTCCAGGAATAAAATACGTATTGAGTTTATTTTGGCCACCGGAGAGAATGTTTCCTCATAATTGATCCCATAACATTGTGTATAGCCTTTAGCAATGAAACGCTTCATAAGGCGAGCAACGGACCCATCCGGATTGTGTTTCATAGTAAAAACCCACTTATAACCGACAGGTTGCTTATCTGATAGAAGAGGAACTGGAGCCCATGTCTGATTTTCATAGAGTGCCTGCATTTCTTCATCCATTAATGCCTTCCACCCAAGATGTTTTAGAACCTCCTGATAGGATAGTCGGACTGAGGTGGAGGAGATAGAAGAAAGAAATTGACAACATGAAGAGGATAAACGATGGTGAGACACAAAATTGGATGTGGGGTGAGATATAGAGGCCCTAGTGCAACTTCTGGGTTCTTTTCTTAAGGCAATGGTATGAGTATCATATTGTGGGCCAAAAATAACAGGTGAAGATGGACTTACCTCGGTGGGATCTGTAAACTCTACAAGTGTGGTGTCAACCAGTGTGTCTGGGGGTTGAACATTTTTTGTAGCACTGGGCACAACCGATCGAGGAGAAGTTGGTACTGAAGAGAGACCTGGAGGAGCATTGTCAGAGTAGTATGAAGAGTCTTCAAAAAAAGTTACATCCCTGGACACAAGTAACCTTTGGAGAGTGGGATTATAGCAAATGTAATCCTTCTGTGTGCAAGAGTATTCTAAGAAGATACACTTGATAGATTTTGGATCAATTAAATTTTTTGTAGGGAGGTACTATGAACAAAGCATGTACACCTGAAGACTTTCGAGGGTAGTGAAAAAGGATCATCATGTGGTAGCAATAAGGATTATGGGGATTTATTACCAAAAACGGAAGAGGGTAGCTTATTTATAAGAAAGCATGCAGTAAGGATGGCATGAGACAAATAAAAGTATGGGACTTTCATGGTATATAGTAAACTGCGAGCAACCTCAAGAAGAAGACGATTCTTCCGTTCTGCTACACCTTTTGGTGGAGGAGTGTAGGCACCATTTTGTTGGGATGTTTGATGAATAATGCCATTCTCCTGACAAAATAAATCAGAGTCTCTAGAAGTATATTCTTTGGCATTATCTGACTAAAGTAATTTGATTTTTTTACCAAATTGAGTGAACACCATAGCAAGAAAGGATTTAAATATGGATGGTATTTCAGAACATTCTTTAAAAAGAAATAGTCATGTGGTACGAATAAAATCATCAATAAATGTAATAAAGTAATTGACTCAGGAAATATTTGAGATACTCAAGGGTTCCCATACATCTATGTGGATCAATGAAAAAGGAGCAACACTCTTAAGTTCTGGACGAGGTGAGTATGTAGTTCTCTGGTGTTTGCTCCGTTGACTGACTTCACAATTTAAATTTGACTTATCTTTAAAAGTAGGGGGAAAACGATGAAGAGATTCTGTGGATGGATGTCCCAACCAATTGTGCCATAGACTTGTCTCAGTTTTATTGGTTGAAACAATATTTATTTTTGGCACATCCAGGTAGTAGAACCCCCCTTGTTCACGACCTCTACCAATCACCTGTTTCATTATAAGATCCTGAAACACACAAGAAGTGGGTGAGAAGGTAATGGAGCAATTAAAATATTTTGTTAGTTGACTAATAGATAAAAGAATCAAGGGAAAAATATCAACAAAAAGAATATTTGCGAGCAAAAGTGATGGTGTAACAGAGGTGGATTCTTTCCCAAGAATTTTAGTTTGAGAGTCGTCAACTATGGTAACAAATTTAATCGTGAGACAAGGAGAAAATGAGTGGAATAGAGTTTTGTTACCTGTGAGATGTTCGAAGACGCCTGAGTCAATTATCCACGATGAAGAGGAGGTAGAGAGCATACCTGAAGTAGTAGTGGCAACAATAGTTGACGAGGAACACGAAGGAGAGACCATCAATGTTTTCATTTTCTGGAATAAGTCATACTCATCATCGGTAAGGGTTTTCTTTTCTATGGTAGACTGGTCCTCCTTTGAATCACTTACTAAGGCTTGATTAGCCTTCATCCAATTTGGTTTGCCATGGATTCTATAACATGTCTTTATAGTGTGGCCATATTTCCCACAATGGGTACATTTCCTGTAATAACACGTATCTATGGTGTGGCCATATCTCCCACACTGAGTGCATTCCTTTCCATCTATTCTAACAAAACCATTCATTCCACCCCTTCCTCTTCCTCCTCTATAATTTCTTCCACGACCTCGACTACAGTCAATTGATGTTCCCCTATGCCCAGAGTACATAGTGGATGATACTTTTATAATAGAAGAAGAAGAAGAAGAAGAAGAAGAATTTGGAATACGGCGTAATGTGGCACATACATCATCAAAAGTGGGAATAGCAAAGGCGCTAAGGAGTTGAATTTTAGCAACTTCGAGATATGGCTTAATGTTTGCAAGGCAAATGGTAGTGACTAAGGCTTCTTTCTTCTTGTCTTGGATAAAGACATTTGTGGAGGTAGTCCGAGCTATCTTCCATTCTTGAAGAAGGCCCATAAAACGAGCCAAATATTTATGGATATTTTCTCCTTGTTTAGTGTTGAACAATCTTTGGAGAATATCATATGGCCTATGTAAGTTGTCAGAGCTAAAGTACAACATAGCATATGTCTCTCAAATTTGTTTAGTGGTATCAAGATGAATAACATTGTTGGAGACAGGTTCGCCCATGTTGTTGATGAGCCAACTAATCACCAAAGTATCATTTTTTAGCCACTTAATATAAGAAATATCTTCTTCATCAATTAGATGCCCTAGTTTGGTGAGGTGACTAAGTAGATCCTTTGTTATAAGGAGCCGACGAACCGATGTGGACTAGCTCATGAAATTTGATACCCCTCGCAAGGGTATGGTAGTAATATCGAGAATATCACTCTTGTTTCCCATGTTTTCGTCAGTCACAATAGGCAACTCAATGTACTAAAAAAATCTCCAAAATAATAATCACAAAACTGAGTAGAGTTCTTCAACCAACTCAGTTAATGGAGAGGCTGAGCATAGAAGCTAAGTAATCATATTTCTGAAATCCAATGAATAAACAACCACTCATAATAGGCTCAAGAATAATTTTTTTTATCAGGGAATCTTGTTCCCACAAAATTGTAACCTTTTATGCAAAAAATCTCAACATAAACCAATTTTCTGTAAAAAAAATTTAAACTAACAAAACCTCCTTGGCCTTCTACTAATCCGAGATGCATAAGCGCAATAATCTCATATGATTAAGAGAACCATAAAATCATCTCTAAACCATCTTCTAAATCCAAAAACCAAGAGCATGAATTAATAATATCAAGAATATAAAAAACTTATCTCACAAACTTCAATCTTGTTTCACAAAGAGCCTTCTATGAGTAGCTTTGATCATAACTTCTTAGAGCATTCTCTTGACATGGGGATCCTAAATTTGATGCTCTGATATCATGTTGAATTTAGGACCCCATGACTGAAATCTTGAGTAAGGTGAGAGAGGGAGAAAAAGAGAAGGAGAGAGGAGAGAAGAGTAAAATCGAGAAAAAGAGTTTAGGCCAGAGAGGAATAGTTCATGAGTTGAGAAGTGGAGAACTACTTTGCTTGATTATAATTCGAGTACACGAATCTCTATTTATAGTAGAGGAAAGTGGTAGAGTCCAAATACAATTAAACTACCTTGTCCTAATTACACTCAAACTCTAACACTTAAAGATAAGTCCTAGCATAATTAAATAACTCATCATAACTAGAAAAATAACATAACTACAATTGAAACTCTTCTATGAAGTATGTGATCATATGATAAGGATGCCAACTCGTGGTTATCATGGTGGGTTGTCCCACTTTGTAACAACACTCATGTTGGAGAAAACCTGGTTACATGAAGATGCAAGAAGCAAAATGTGGTTACAAGATCTAGTACAAAAGCATAATACAGGGCTATGACTCACACAGTTAGTGAACTCCTATGGATCAATCCCTTCTTACCAAATTAGGATTTTATAAAGGCAGTTCTATGGGTCTATATTGTGATAACTAAGTAGTTATTGATACCATTTCAAATCCAGTCTTCGATGAAAGGACCAAACACATTGAGGTGAACTGCCACTTTATACGGGAAAAATCTCAATCGGGTATAATCTCCCTCAAGCATTTTTCATCACAAGAACAAGTAGAAACCAGTTATGTCTAAGATCCTATCTTTTATATGTGGCAAGTTGAGTATTTATGATGTCTTTTCTCCTCCATCTTGAGGAGGAGTGTTAGAAGATGGGTTCAAGTCTACACGTCCAAGGAAGAAAGCCCACACATCCAAGAGGTGGCATATTGATAAATAGGAAGACTTCTAATAAAGATGGCTTGAAGATGTAATTACTTGTCTATTTATGTCTCTTCTCTTGTAATATTGTAGCCCTAAGGGTATTTTAAAAACTATAAATAGAGGCCCTTGGCTAAGAGGTAGAGCATTAACTTCTCTCCTCTCTTCTCAAATTCGTCCAAACTCTCCTCTCCCTTCTCTCGGAAGTCGATCACTAAATTCTCTCTCATTTCTCTTATCTTCTCTTTCTTCTTCTTCTCCTCTCCCTCTTTTCTCGAGATCATTATGAAGGAGTCATAAATTATACACTCTATATAAAGTTTCATTCTTGATGACATCAAATGTCTCAAAGGTTGAACCATTCTACTGTTGCTCAAACCTCTTTTGCAGTTTGACCTTTGCTGCTTTAAATATCAATTTCTCTCTGTATATAACTCCAATTACAAAATTTATTTTTTGCGTTGGAAAGTAAACTTGAAGATATTTCCGTCAATATATAATTTAAAATATGAAAAGCTCGGAATAGAGGTGTGAACATTAAAAAAACAACATGTACTAGAACACGAAAAAAGAAAAAATATAGAATACAAACAAAAACTACTTGAGATGATAGATCAGAAAAGGATCACATAATTTTCATGGGTTGACCGAGTCAACTCATAGATCCTGCTTTGATACCATGTTGAATTTATGGAAAAGAGAAAAACTTCACTTACTTGATGTAATTTGTAAACTTTCATTTATAATAGACGAAATAAGTAGCATCCAATTATAATTAAACTATCCTTGCCCAATTACACTCAAAGTTAAACATTAAAAGATAAGTCCTAGAACAATTGAACAACTAAACCTAAATCGAAGATTAACATAACTAAAACACCTTTTGTTGAAGAGCAAATATGAAAGAGTCTTACGTGACTATTATAATTAGAAGTCTTATAAAGCCAAAATTATTATGGAAAGAGGTCTCACATAAACGTTTCAGTTTGACGGTGTTTTAGTTACGTTAGTCTTCTATTCATGTTGAGTTATTTAATTATGCTATGACTTATCTTTAAGTGTTAGAGTTTGGGTATAATTGGGACAAAGGTAGTTTAATTGTAATTGAGCTCTACTACTGTCCTCTGTTATAAATAGGTGTTTATGTACTCTGATTACAACAAGTCAATAAAGTTTTTATCTTTCCATAAATTCAATATGGTATCAGAGCAGATTATTTGAGTTGACTCGGTCAACCCACAGAGATAATGAGTTTTTATCTATTATATCAGTTTAGGTTCGTATATATTTTTTTCAGTTTTTAGTCCCTATATCCTTTGTTTCCTTTGCATTTTTACCTCTATATTGAGATTTTAATATTACATATTAGATATTTACGGAAAGATATTAGAGTCTACCTTCTAATTTTTTATTTTTTTTTGCCATTGGAGTTTTCTACAAAAAGAAATTGAAATGCAAAGGTCAGGCTGCATGTAGGGGTGGCTTCAAACCGAGCCGGCTCGAGTTTGGCTCGGTACTAGCTCGGTTCGATTCGTTATCTATCGAGGTCGAGCACCGAAATCGGCTCGTTTACCTTAACGAGTCGAGCTCGACCGAAGCCAGGTTCGGTTCATCGGCTTGCGAGACTGTTCGAGGTGAGTCGAAATCGGGATTGGGAGCAGGGGAGCGGGATCGAGAGCGAGGGGGGGGGGAATTTTTTCCTCCCCTCGTCATCGCCGAGCCCCTCCCGTCAGCTATTGTCGCCGCCTCTACCGTCGTCGCAGCTGTTCATCGGCCGTCTCTACAGCCGTCGCAGCTACTCGTCGGTCGCCTCTGTGGTCGTCCGTTCCATTTCTTCCTCTCCTCGTCATCACCTCTGTTTTTGTTTTCGTCGTTTTCGTCACCGCTGCCTCCGTCGCAGTCGTCATCCTCGACGACAGGTCCTCCCTGGCACCGTAACCCCCTTCCCTCCGCGTCGTCTCAGCAAAAAACCAGAACCTAACTTTAGTGGAGAGATTAGGGGAGAAATAATCTCCCCCCCTCCCCCGCGCGAAGATGATCTCGCACGTGCGAGATCATAAAGTAAAAAAAAAAAAAATCCTCTCGAAAAAATTAAAAATAAATTTTATAGAAATAAGTTTCTATAAAATATTAATGTCTCATTTTTTTAAACATTTTTCTTATTGAATTTTTTATTAAAAATCATATAATTTTCTAAGTAAGATTTTCGTACCAATATGGGGTAGAAAACTGTATAGAAAATTTTTGAATAAGTATTTAACAGTTGATGCTTTAATACTTTTAGCATGAAGCAATTTTCATTGTAATTTTGTGTTTGATATTTTATTTAATTAAAATTTTATCGATAAGTATAATAATATATTAGATTGATTATAAATTTTTATTTATTTCCCGAGAAGTGACAATAAAAGGTCCATTTAACTTTCCTTAGAAAATTTTAAAATATTTTTTGTAAATTTCTAATAAGTGACTAATAGTAATAAGATTTTATTTAAAGTATTTTTTTGGAAATATGTATCATACGAAAAATATTTTTAGTTTTTCCTAGAATATAAACTTTCATCTAGGGGGATTCAAAAATTAAAAAACAAGCTAGACAACAATTGGAGTAAAAAAGATTAATATTGGTGCATTTTAATCCATTATTGAAATTCAATCCTGAACCTCCCCTATCATTATATTTTTTAAAAATTTATGCATAATTTTATATATAATTTATTCAAAGCCACCCCTATGGGCGAGATCATAAACAAGGGAAAAAAAATTCTTTGTCCCTTCCTCATGGCTCTTAAAGAAATTGAAAAGATATTTTAGTAGAAATACGTTTCTAGAAACTATTAGTGGTTTTTTCAATAACTGTTGAAAAGAAATTTTTAGTAGACATATAGGGACCATTAGTGCCTCATGTTTTTTCAAAATATTTTTCTAATTATAAATTCTTTTTAAAAAATCATATAATTTTCTAAGTAAGATTTTCTTGCCAAGATGGGTTAGAAAACCATATAGAAAAATTTTGAATAAGTATTTGACAGTTGATGATATAATACTTTGAGCATGAGGCAATTTTCATGGCAATTTTGTGTTTGACGTTTTATGTGATTCAAAATTTATCGATAAGTATATAATATATTAGATTAATTATTAATTTTTATTTATTTCCTTAGAAAAGGCAATAAGAGGTCCATTTAACTTTCCTAAGAACAATTTAAAATATTTCTTGTAATTTTCTAGTAAGTCTTTAATAGTAATAGGATTTTATTTAAAGGATTTATAGTTTTTATTTGGGTGATTGTAAATTGATAGTGATATTTCATTTAATTTTGTTGTGTTTGATTATTGTATGGAGTTTATTTATAATGTTTTGCAGTGTATGGAGTGTTTAGACTATTTTATGAAGTGTATAAACAATTTTATGGAGTGTTTATGGAATGTAGATGGAGTGTTTATGGAGTGTTTATGTAGGTATTGTGTAAATTGATTATGCCCAATTTTAAGTAGAGGTCATGCCCAATTTTATACAAGTATTATATATATAGATTATGCTCAATTTCAAGTAAAGGTTATGCCCAATCTTATACACGTATTATATATATAGGTTATGCCCAATCTTATACACGTATTATATATATAGGTTATGCCCAATATTATGAAGAGGTCATGCCCAATTTTATGTAAAATGTATGCATAATTTTATATACATTTTATTCGATATATATTATTTGAAAAGTTTTAAATGTATGTTGAGGCTCGAGCTCTGCTCGAAGCTTGGTTCGAAATCGTTGGGCTCGAGCTCGATAACAATTTTAGGCTCGAGATGAGGCTCGACTCGAAATATTTAAATCAAGCTCGGCTCGAACATAGGCAGGTTCGGGTTTGGCTCGGCTCGGCTCGATGCCACTTCTAACTGCAAGAGAGGTTCGAGCTGTAGTAGAAAACTACAACTTTCTAGCCATTTTATACTATAAAAAATGAGACTTTATATGAAAAATTATATATCAAAAGAAATATCTGTAAATCTATTTTCTTACCTATTCAACCAATTCTAGATCTGAGTTTTTTATAAGGAGATATTGATCTTGGAAAAGTAAATGGTCATACTGGCAAAAGGAGAAAGAGTACTTAGTTCGGCCAGATTACAGAGCCAGAAATCTATAAGTTTATTTATCTCAAAATAAGAATATTTTATGAAGATAAACTATACTTGGATGAAATTTTTTTAAGTCTAGTTTCAAAATGAAAAAATTTCTTATCAATTTGATCTATATTGAAGGATATATGCGCATTGGAATAATCAAATGTCATGTTGGTATCCTATTGCATTAAAAAATTCGAATTTAAGCCGAAATTTTTGCATAACTTTTTGAGTTGGTATTTTTGGTCAACAATATCAGGAAAATATCTAATATACCCCTTTTTATTGGTTACCTTTTTCCTACCATCATTTTTTTACTCTCATATACCCCTTTGGGCCAACCTCTTGTGCGTTGCTTCGGTTAGTTTACCTTTTTATATATATGGGTGTTTTTAAGTCCATTGAGACTTTTTATTGGTACCCTTGGGTTTTTTATCCCTTTCTTGTGAATGATAGACATTATCCACTTTAGTGATTATTGTGACTATTTTTGTTTGAAATCTTTTGATGTTGGTTTCGACTTATGTTTTATCACCTATTTTTACCTTTTAAGAGTGTGTGTCCACTTTTGTACTAATCCTTGGGACACCATGATAGAAGAAATTATTAATACATCTATGTTATTTATTTCAAACTGAGATCACTGCCATTACCACCCAGCTCGAGGAAGAGAAATAGAAGATGTACAAGAAATAAATATTTTATTCCATATATTGTGATAATTTTTATGTGACCAAAATATTAAAGAAAGGGGGAGCTCAAAAGATGAAGTTTTTGCATCTATGAAGAATTGTTTTTGTGAAAAATTCTTTTTCAACAAAAGAAAATTGAAGACCAAGAATCTTTTTCATTACAAGCTGAAGTTATAAACTCAACTTGAGGGGGAGTGTTGAAGAGCAAATATGGAAGAGTTTTACATGACTCTCACAATAAGAAGTCTTACAGAGCCAAAACTATTATGGAAGGAGATCTCACAAAAAAGTTTCAATTTGAAGATGTTTTAGTTATATTAGTCTTCTATTTATGTTGAATTATTTAATTATGCTAGGACTTATCTTTAAGTGTTAGTGTTTGGGTGTAATTGGATCAAGGGTAATTTAATTGTAATTGGATTCTACTACTTTCCTCTATTATAAATAAAGGTTCATGTACTCTAATTACAACAAGTCAATGAAGTATTTATCTTTTTAATAAATTCAACACCTTTAAACTGAGACTCTTCTGTGAGACCTCCTTCTATGATACTCTTCTTAGACTCCATATTAATTACGGCTTTGTGAGGTTTTTAACTGTGAGAGTCATGTAAGATTTTTCCATACCTTCTCTTCAACACTACCAGTAGGGATTTTTATTGATCGATTATACCATGTATATTGATCGATCAACTTAAAATGTTATACACGATGGGAAGATGTTAATCGACTATATCTTCGATCAATAAGTTATATCTATCTCAGTCATAAAAGAGAAAGATTTTTGGTCGGATCGATTTGTGAAAGAGTAGAGAAAGTGAACGTATCTAATTTTGAACCACTGATAAAAAAAAGGAGGATACATGCTTGAGTAAAATATATTTTTTTATGACAGAAAAATAGTCATTGCACACGATTGATTGGTCATCCACTTTACACTTATTTATTAATGTGAACTCAACTTTTTGTAGACAGGAAAAAACAACTAATTTGGTTTGGGGAATTTATAAATACCCCGCCAAACCTCCCTTTGAGAAGTTAATGAGCTTTTATTGGTATGTCAACAAACATTTATTTTCAATTTATTGAAATTCTTCCTAAAGTGCATTTTTTAGTCCGAGTGAATCAAAACTCTAAAATTTTCATTCTCTATATTCATACCATCTTCATTGCACATATCATAGTCAAACTCCAACATTCTACATTGCACAAAGGTTGGAAGCTTTTGATCTCTCAAAGGTGAAAATTCTCTCCAATTGATAAGCGTGTAAGTTTTTACCTCTCCTTTGTATTTTTCATTTGAGATAGGTTCATCCATAACCTAATCAAATTTAGATAAAAAAAAGGGTCTTATTAGAGTTAGAATCTATTAAATCTCTTGGGGATGTTAAATTGTAAATCGTGTATTTGAGTATACTCATGGCTTACAATAGAGCTGAAATCTATTTTATGTAATTCCAGTTAATAGGTCTAGATTAGTCGAATCTCCTAAGTACAAAGTTTTGGGCGGTGAATACCAATAGGGAAACATCTATAACAAAACATTTGGTGTCAAATCTTGTATTGTTTGAATTTCTATGTTTTACTTTACTTGTTTGCATGATTTATTGTTCCATGCCTTAAAATTTTTTAAACTTGTAATTCTCAATTCATCCTCCTCTTGATAAACCATGTGGGCCAACAATTAGTAGAGCTAGATCAACTTGTAAGGGGTATTTTTTTTTTCTTCTTTTTTTAGCCTCACCATTTTGTTGGAGTGTATATGTGCATGATATTTTGTCCAAAATTTTAAGTTAATATAGATTATATGCAATATAAAATAATTTAATTTTATATTATTTATTTATTTATTTCAAAATAAAATAGGATAAGACTCCTATTGCCATGACAAGTGGCTTTCTTCATCATAAAACCTAATGAAATGAGAAGGGGAGCAGGAGGTATCTTCCCTAGCCATCACTCTTCGTGTCATCAAAAGGAGGATATGGAATCATTCAATAGAGAATGGATTCCACTCATGAGATATGGAATTTCAAATTTTATCATTTTATGAAGGAACAAAGTGATCTACCAACTATTCATGTGCACTAGGGGTTTAGTACATTTGGAAAGTAAATCACCTAGTGAGGGAAAGAGAAAGTGAATATAAATTCTAGGGTATCTATTTTCCATAAGGAATATACATTTTGTGTTAGTGTGTCATACAGAAAGTGCGATGAAATAAACTTTATAGTGTTAGTATAATCTTATGACAATGTTAAATGAATTCATTACTAAAATAGACTTGGTATGGAGTGAACGAGAAAAAGAGGTATTCATGTATTTATTGGCCACTCCAAATTATAAATTTTTTTTTGAATTTGATAAAACAAATATAAATTCATCTAATTAATCAATATACTATATTTAAAATAAGTATAATAAAAAATATAAATCTATTAGTATTTTAAAGTTGTATAACATAATTTTTTATATGATTGATAATTTTTAATTATAAAAGAAATATTTATACAAAATATATTTCATTATTAGGAACAAAAAGAAGAGAAAAAAGACAGAAGAAGTAAGACGAAGAAAGGAGAAAAAACAGGAAAGAAAAGAAAAGTTGGAATAAGAAGTAGCTTCCGCTTGTGAAAGCTGAAATTTCAGACTGCAAGAGAAGAAGTGTTCTGCTCCAATCTTTCACACATTAATATAATTTTGTGGAATGAAATTTACATTCTATTAACTTTCCGAGTGCACTATGAGCGAGTGGAATTGAAATTAAATTCACATGCCAACTTTCCAACTTTCTTCCACCCATTCTGGTCTCACCATTCTCATTTATCATTTAGCCACTGAGATTCGCCTCGTTCGAGCTTTTGTCTGTCACTCTTTCCGCCTCGTCTCATTGGACATTTCGCTCTTTTCACAGAGCATCCGTAGGGTTCAGACCATTTCGTCCGGACAATTTCTGGAAGTGTAGAAGATAAACAAAAGCCCTAGCTCATGTCTTGTCCTTATTTTGTTATCTGAAACCCTAAGCTCGCTCGCTCGATTCAGTGACCTCTTTGCATACTGGAACTCATCAGCTTAAAATCTACCTGAGTCCATGGGAACTTTGTCATGTTTTTGTAGAAATTACTATTCCAGTTTGGGAGGATAAAACCACTCTACCTCGAGGTAAAGATTTAAAATTTCGTCTCTTTTCCATTTCGCATGACATATTTTTGCTGGTACTGCTGGATTCGATACTCTTTTAGGGTTTAACGCACCGTGCTTTGTCTCCCATTGTCAAGGTTCTCGTTTTTGCAGATGTCCCCTCGGAATTGTCTTCTATTGGTTAATTTTTTTTTTTTTCTTTTTTGCCTGTTGGAGTTCTGGGACTTCGCTCCATGGTTTAAGTGAAGAAAGAGAAGAGCCATGGCGGGAGATGACCCTCTTGTTATGATTGCTTGCGTTGTCTCGGGGACGCTTTTCTCCGTTCTGAGTTCGTTGTCCGTTTCCATCCTTTGTGCTGTAAATTGGCGGCCATGGCGGATTTACAGGTAATGTTTGTTTGTCCACTCTCAGGTTTATCTCAATCGAAGTGTTTTTCCTTATGTTTTGTTCTACGGTAGTGAGGCCATATTTTGTTAGCTAAGTTGATAAATTATGTTTGGCGGTTCTCGATATCACTTCTGAGAGTTTCATTGCTCCCACTGTGAAAATATAAAACTTTTGACGGGAAAAATCCTACCGTTATCGATTGCAGTGTGTTCAGAGAAATGTTTTTATGTTGATGGAGGAAGAGACGTTGTTGTTATGTAAACGGGTCCGACATTGTTTCTATTTTTATTTTCCTCCTCTTCTCTACATATGTGGGAGAAGGGTAATTTTAAGTGTCTGTGCTACTTGCTAGCATTAAATGGTGTTAGAGATTTTGGATTATACAGCGTCATATTAGTCTCTGTCATTTGTACAAATCTTTTTTTTTTTGCTTTTCAGCGTCCGCGCAGAGTTCGTGTCATTAAAACTATAACTTATTGCAGTATTTTATTTTAAAAGTCTTTTATAGGATGTGTTTTTGGTATATCTTGTTCATAATTTTAGTAGCCATTTTAGGTGAAGAACCATATTTGGTTGCATATAGAGCATTAATAGCTCAGTAGTCGTTATGATCTGCATGAAACCAATCAGATATTGCAAAGTGCTGCTTAGCTTCAGTATTTAATGCCAGTGGATGAAATAAACTATAAAAGTTTTGGCAACTACATACAGTTGTCTTTCTGACTTTGCTATTGAGGTTGATGTATTGTTCTCTTGCATGTTATTAGCTGTTCAAGTAATGGTACGTATAGACTGTTAGCAAATAAAATGCATAGTTTAGTATTCTGTTCCATCTGTACGTGTCATGTTGTAGTTGAATTTGGGCATGTAACTCGGTAAGCATCATCATGACTTCTTTTTTTGCTCTTGCATTAATTAGTAAGCCTATGCCTCAGCAGTGGTGATCAATTGGTTCTGTTCATATGGGCTTCGTTCGTGGAATTTATACTTTATTTCATGAGATTCGTGACCAAGCTTGTTTCTGTCTGCTTTTGTGGTGACATACTCCGATTGAGGTTGATATGTCGTTCTCTTGCATGTTATTAGCTGTTCAAGTAATAGTACGTATGGACTGTTAGCAAATAAAATGCGTAGTTTAATATTCTGTTCCATCTGTACGTGTCATGTTGTAGTTAAATTTGGGTCTCATTAATTATGATGGTTATGAATGTAACTCTGTAAGCATCATCATGACTTCTTTTTTTGCTCTTGCATTAATGAGTAAGCCTATGCCTCAGCAGTGATGACCAGTTGGTTCTGTTCGTATGGGCATCATTTGTGGAGTTTATTACTTTATTTCATGAGATTCGTCACAATGCTTGTTTCTGTCAGATTTTGTGGTGACATACTCCTAGAAGTGCAAAATTCCATGGCAGACCAGATTGCCCAGTTTGGTGTTACTCAATTGCATTTAATTGTGGGAGATCTTTTCCCTCTAGTAAAAAATTCTTTGTGCTTGTGGCCAACTTGGCTAGCAATTGTGTATTTTCTTTCCCTTAATGAAATTTTCTCTCTTTGAAAAAAAGAAAGTATACCTTTGGTTGATATCCTCATCTGTATGATTCACACTCTAGGTATTTTCTATATTGACCACATGATTGCATCCGTGATCTGGGATCTGCCCTAGACCAAGTTTTTGGCAAATCTTTTATGCTTCCTTCATTAAAAAATAATACTGAATCCCTGTCAATCAAGCTATAACTATAGCCTTTAAGCCAATGAACCAGGGAATATACTTATAAGCTGCTGAAAGATTACTCAGCAATCTGTTATGAAAGCACCATGTTATGCTGCCTTTACTTGCCTCAGAAAAGCTTAATTTGAAAAGTGTGAAGTAGATTTTTCAGATGAAAACACCTCATTGTAAAGGTTCCCCCTTCAATAGTGTGTTGTCTTTTGCTTTCGAGCCTTTAATGAAATCGTGCAAAGTATGAAGTAGTTTTTTGTGATGAAAATGGGCAAGGAATAAAAAGGGGGCCTAAATGTTAAGTTGGGTCCAAGGCCAATCCCAAAATGACTAGCCAACTTAGGGAACCTCTTTCATAAACTCAAGATCTTTGTACTCACTAATCCATGTGGGACTATTTCTTAACACTTCCCCCCTCATGTGTAGGCCATCTTTTGTGTTTCTACAAGTGGATAGTTTAGGTGTAGGCCTTCTTTTATGGCTCTACAAGTAAATAACTTTAGGTGTAAGTCCTCTTTTGTGGCTCTACAAGTGGATAATTTTTATCTGTAGGCCCTCTTTTTGTGGCTCTACAAGTATATAATTTAGGTGTAGGCCCTCTTTTGTGGCTCTACAAGTGGATAATTTTAGGTGTAGGCTCACATATGAGTACTCACTCTGATACCATTTGAAGTTGGTTCCAAGGCCCATCCCAAAATGACTAGCCAACTTAGGAAGCCTCTTTCTCAACTAATAAACTCAAGATTTTTGTACTCACTAATCCATGTGAGACTATTCCTTAACAAAAATACAACAATGTGGGGGACTTGGAGGTAAAGTAGCTCTCTGTTCAATCCTCAAGGATGGGGTACAAGAGTTGTTACATACCAAGAGCTGATCAAGCTCATTGGCATATTTTATTTCAATTGTCTTTACTAGTGGTTCTGTCATCTGCCTACTATTGAATCGATCTTCTGTCAGCTAACCAATAGTGTGTGGATTTTCTCTTCATTTTCCCCCTTTACAAGGATTGGATGATCTTGCTCATGAATATTGCATGTCTTACTTATTTGACAAATCTAGTGTTTTCCTTGTTCTAAGGTGCAAAAATCTGTCATGGTGCCCGTTAATACATTGTGGGCATTTTTTTTAATTGATGGGGATGGCATTTTCTTTATCAAGGATTCACTTTATGGATATATATATGCTTGTTTGTGTCAAAATGGTGAATATCACTGAGTTGCTATTGTTTCTTGCTCTTTAAGGTTCATGAAGATTCTAGTATGAATTTTGATGTTATATTATGCAATTTTGTGTTTGCATTTATTTCTTAGATGAGTAGCTGCCAGTTTTTCTTTAACTAACTCTACCTTAGAGTTTTTAGTTATTGAAATCCTCTTAATAATGTTTTAGTGTCTTGAATTACAATTGCTAATGATGACAGTATAGTGTCTTAAAAACTTCTACATCAACTTTTGAGACCCAGCTTCTCATTTTACTGTTGGAGATTACATTTGAAAACTGCAAATGACGTAAATAAAAGGAAAAATAAGAGTATTGCTTTATTGCTTCAAGCAATTTGTTCATGTAATGGTATAGGGATTTTAATGGTTTCTGGAATTTTCAGTTTTGTGAAAGCCAAGCTATTTCTTTTTCTGCTACTTTTTTTTTTTTGAATGATAGAATTGAGCTATTATTACAAGTTTTTGCATGTGGCTTGCTTTTCAGTTCTATACTTATGATATGGATGGGGTAAAATGCTTCAATGGCATCTAGTGTAAGTTCCATTAGCATCTCGTGCAAGTTCCACCTATTGGGAGCATGTTATTCGGTCCATATTTCATTGCTACATTTTTCTGAGGCGCTTCTTCTGCTGCTGGGCTGGATAAAATTAATTGTCTATTTTGCATATTTTTTCCTACTTTCCCATGATTATTTTGTTTTAGTTTTTTGTTTTACTATGTAATTATTTTGTATTTTATGTTTACTAATTCTGTTAATTTTACACTCTCTTCCTTGTTCTGATGTTCTGATGCTTCTATTTTGCATCCCCAGTTGGATCTTTGCCAGAAAATGGCCGGATATTCTACAGGGTCCTCAACTGGGCCCATTATGCTGTTTACTTTCTCTTTCAGCTTGGTTACTTGTTCTTTCTCCCATCATGGTGGTTATCATGTGGGGTGCTTGGTTAATAGCGATACTGGATCGGGATATAATAGGTCTAGCTGTGATCATGGCGGGTACAGCTCTTTTACTGGCATTTTATGCCATCATGCTATGGTGGAGGACACAATGGCAAAGCTCAAGTATGTTTTTTTACTTTCGTTTTAAAGTTAGGGCAAGCTCTTATTATAATATATTTTTGGTTTCTCATCTCTATAATAGTTGCAGTAGTTTCCAGTATGAACTGACCATCTTCATGTCTTTTGGTGATACATCCTGGTACTTCAAGATTTTGATTGTCTTATTGACAGGAGCTGTTGCTATTCTTCTACTTTTGGCTGTGGCTCTCCTCTGTGGATATGAACTCTGTGCTGTATATGTCACAGCTGGTTCGAGTGCATCAGAGAGATATTCCCCATCTGGTTTCTTCTTTGGTGTGTCAGCTATAGCATTGGCCATCAACATGCTTTTTATCTGCAGAATGGTGTTTAATGGTAATGCTGCTTCCCTGACGTTGCCTAGTTTTGATAGACTTTGTTTAGCTGTGAGAACTAAGCTGCAAAGAATGAGCTGTTTGATCATATTTCCTGGACTTTGATGTTGCAGGAACTGGGTTAGATGTGGATGAATATGTGAGGAGGTCATATAAATTTGCTTATTCTGATTGTATTGAAGTGGGTCCAGTAGCTTGCTTACCAGAACCACCTGAGCCAAATGAACTATATACTCGAAAATGTAGCAGGCAAGCCAATGTGATGTTTGTTTTGTTTTAAGTATAATTTGGATGCCCAGTATCTTCGCTCTGTTTATTTATGTTTTAATGCTAGACATTCTCAGTGTCACATTTTGTAAATGATTCTCATTTTCATTGGATCTAGTAATATGTGGTCTTTTTTTGAGCTGCTTTAATTTGTCATTGTTTCCATAGGGCTCTGCACCTTGGGCTTCTGTATTTGGGTTCACTTGTTGTTCTTCTTGTTTATTCCATCTTATATGGCCTGACTTCAAAGGAGGCACACTGGCTGGGTGCCATTACATCTGCTGCTGTTATTATTCTTGGTAATACTATCTTTTCAAGATACGGTTGTTTATTTTTTCTATGTTCTAGTGTTATTGGGGAATGTTCCTGTTTACTTATTGCATTGAAATGTTCAGACTGGAACATGGGAGTATGCTTATTTGGTTTTGAGCTGCTCAAGGACCGAGTGGCGGCATTGTTTGTTGCTGGAACATCACGTATTTTCCTCATATGCTTTGGAGTACATTATTGGTATGTTGTATCCTTGAAGTATTTTCCTGGTTGTCCTGATTGGTGTGCATTATCTGAAAGTAGCTATTTAACATCATTTGAAAAGAATTATTACAAATATGCACTCCTTTTCTATTTCAGTTACTGAAACATATGGCCTTGTGAATGCCTTTATTCAGATATATATATCCCAGGAAAAATAGGTAAAGGTTTCCAGTTGTTGGTTTGCTGGAAGTGATTAACTTGAAATGCAATTATTGCATTTCCCCATATGAATCCAGTTGTTTACTAGGTTCTTGTCTTTATGATTATCCGTATCTTTGATCATTATTATTCGGAACTTGTTTGTGATAACAATCCAGTTACTATGGAATCAAAACCTCTTTTTTTTTAAAACAAATGAAATCAAAGTCTCAGTTTCATAAATGCAATTAGTGCTCAAATTCTTCAGAATTGAAACGCTAAAGAATTTTTTTCTGGGGGGGTGCAGAGGAGTAATGTGACGGGAGGAGGTGAATGAGAACAAATAGGGAGAGAGTGAAGGCCAGAAGGAGAGAGTGAGACGAGAGTAGCAGAGAGAAGGAGAAGAGAGTGGAGAGAGGATAGGGAGGGATGAGATAGTGATCTAGTAGGGGGAGAGATAAACTTATGGAAGAACAGGATAAGATAGAAAGAAGACAAGAAAAATTGGCAGTTTTCCAGGAAAGATGTACCCCAACTGTTGAGCTGGATGGAGGCTTTTCAGCTAGATATACTTTTTTCAAGAAGCAAGGGAATATACTCCTTGGAAATATGCTTTTAGAGAGTAAATTAATGCTTCCCAGCATTTCCTGGAGGCCATTGGTATACCTGTTTGCATAATGTGAGGATATTTGGAATAGGAAATATTAAAAAGTGCCTGGAACTTGTGCTCGTGTCCCAAATGCAGTTTATATTGAAATTATTGGCACATTTTGCCCATATGCCCACTTTGTGGAGTAGATAACAGAAGTTCCTTTCTCTTTTTCATGCCTTGTAAACTAGGCAGAATCAATTGTTCATGCCTTGTAAACTAGGCAGAATCAATTGTCAAGGTGATGTCTGTATTTTTTTTTTTTTTTTTTTTTTGTGAGGTGTGCAAATATGCTGTTTCTATGGCATGGATGTAAATAAAACTTAGTTTTAGCTCTTTTTTTTTGGCTTAATTCATTATAAAAGTTTGACTTTTTAAAGTTGCTATTTGGTGATTATGGTCTGAAGGTTTCCTCTTCTCCCCCAGGTATTTAGGACATTGCATCAGTTATGCTGTTGTTGCATCTGTACTTTTAGGTGCTGCTGTGTTTCGTCATCTCTCTGTTGTGAACCCCTTGGCTGCAAGAAGAGATGCTTTGCAGAGTACCGTAGTTCGTCTGAGGGAAGGGTTTCGGTGGAAGGGCCAGAACAGTTCATCCAGCTCATCTGAAGGGTGTGGTTCAAGTGCCAAACATAGCAGTAGTGTTGAAGCAGGTCAACTTGGTAACGGTATTGAGGCTATTTGTAGGAGCAGTAGTGTAAATTGTGGAGGTGACGGTGGTAACTGGAATAATATGGTCCTAGGTGGTGCTGCAATTAGCTCTCACGAGGGCATAACCAGTGACAAGAGTATTGACAGTGGAAGGCCAAGTCTGGCACTTCGAAGTAGCTCATGTCGTTCTGTCATTCAGGAATCTGATGTTGGAACCTCTGTTGATAAACATTTTGATAATAGTAACACTTATGCAGTTTGTTCAAGTGGTGGTCTGGAAAGTCAAGGCTGTGAATCAAGCACATCGACTTCAGCTAATCAACAAACACTAGATCTCAACCTGGCTTTGGCTTTACAAGAGAGATTAAATGATCCAAGGCTGACATCAATGTTGAGAAAGAAGGCTAAGCAAGGTGATCGTGAATTGGCGAGTCTTCTACAGGACAAGGGTCTAGACCCTAATTTTGCTGTGATGTTAAAGGATAAAGGCCTGGATCCAACTATCCTTGCATTGCTTCAGAGAAGTAGTTTGGATGCTGATAGAGATCACTGTGATAATACAGATATTGGTGCTACAGACTCAAATAACCTGGATAATGCCGTGCCTAATCAGATTTCATTGTCCGAGGAACTTAGGCAACAGGGTTTAGAAAAATGGCTTGATTTTTCTAGGACCCTCTTTCATCAAATAGCTGGCACCCCTGAGCGTGCTTGGGTTGTCTTTAGTTTTATTTTCATCCTTGAGACAGTTATAGTGGCAATCTTTCGGCCAAGGCCGGTTAAGTTGATAAATGCCAGGCATCAGCAGGTGATAATCATTTTGGGAATTTCATTTGTTTATATCTGATTCTGTGTTTACTTACGCCCCTAGAGTATCTATGCAGTTTGAGTTTGGCTTCTCGGTGTTGCTTCTCTCTCCCGTTGTTTGTTCAATTTTGGCCTTTCTCCGGTCACTTCAAGCGGAGGAAATGGCAATGACCTCCAAACCACGGAAGGTACTTTGTGAAACTCCACATGCATGTGACAAACTTAGTCTCATGCTAGAAGCACACTGGATGCTTATTCATTGCTAAATTATTTTACTGTAGATTAATTTTGTTTAATGAGTCCAATCTTATCTTCTGTTTAATCATGGTGGTGGGTTTCATGATTTATGTCTTTACCTGTGTTGGCATTCAGTTGCATATATTAATCAAGAGCAACTCTTGCTTCCAATTACAATCTCTTTATGTGCCTATGTAGTTTGAGAATTCTATGTGGTCATATATTTGATGTTTGAACTGAGTTGACTGAGTGTGTTATTTACTTACAAAAAAGAGAGTTATTCTTTCTAGCTTAGCAATGACTGGAATATGGAGGTTGTTGTTGTTCATTCTGGTTTTACAATTTCCAAATGTGCCCTTATAGCTTGATCTTGTAGTCAAAAGCAGAAACTTTGAGAAGATAAACAAATTCAGCCAACCTTGCAGCACCCAACTTTTTCTTCCTTTACAAAGGTCATTTACTTCGTTAAATTTACAACTATACCATTATCTCTATTTTATCCTTTAAAGAATGATAAGTATGAGAAAAATATCAAATCAACAACAATCATGAATAGATTGTATTAGGAATAAATGTAGAATTAGAAGAAATTAAGTCTTAAGTTGTTCGAGTTAATTTTGATGGAAGATTAAAAATTGGGTGCGCTTAGCTTAGATGGGTAACACCCTAAATGCAAGTTTAAAAAATGTATATTAAACTATTTCTAAACCAAAAAATTAAAGGTGGTATTATTTTTTTGAATGACAACAACAATTCTATGAAAAAAAAACTGTGATCAGCTGAAATTGGCTAAATATTGATAGCTAAAAATTTGCTTAGCAACTCCACTTTTTATATGAAGTTAGGGGTGTTCAATTTTTTGACATACTTCTGTAAACTGCATATTACTCATTAAAAAAATAAAAAAATAATTCTGATCTTGCATCCTATATGAGCGCACTTTATGCTTGAAACTTACTTGAAAGTCTTGCTAATGTGCTGTTACTGGGTTAAGGACCTTGCTACTTCATGGCATCTCTCTCTCTTTCTCTCTTTCTTGTCTAGATAATATTTTCTCTGAAAAATCATTTATTGTTTAGCAATAGTATTCTTCTTATGTATTTCTAATTCTTACAGTACGGCTTCATTGCATGGCTGTTGAGTACCTGTGTTGGCTTACTGCTCTCTCTTTTAAGGTTGGCAGATTTCAAGTTTTTGAATAACATTTTACATTTTATTTTATTTTTCCTTCTAGGTGCCTATACTGTTGTTCTTTTTGACTAATGCCATCATATGGAGAGCTTTAATCATGTTTTGTTATTTTTAAAATTACATCATGCATGCTAGCTATGTATCTTCTTAAAACCTCCATTTCACTTCTTGGCAAGTTGACTTGCATATTGGACTAGTCATCTTGGTTTTTGGAGATCCTAGGACAAGATGAAAGGTTTGAGTCTCCCAAAATCTCGATTGAGGTAACTTATCTCAAAAGAGTTATCTTGGAATTTGAGCTACTTGGGACAACACCTGGTATCTAGTTGGCCAACCCTGCTTAGAGCAAGTATTGTTGTTATCATTTTTTAATGTTATTACTATTGTTATTATTGTAATTATATTAACAGCATTGATATTCTTCTTAACTTGTATCTGCCAATTTATATGGAGTGGGACCTTTTTCCTGGTTTTCCACTTATGCCTTTGACTACCTTTTTTATGTAATGCTATTCACTTTTTTTTTTTCCTTTGGGGAGGGGTGGAGAGGGTAATGATGAGAAACAATTACTATTAAGAAGAAGGGTTGATGCAAAGATCTCCAGTGGAGAGAAAGACAGTAAGGATAAATAGCGCCAATGGGGGGAGAAATACAATAATTGACTCTAATAGATTGATTCTCTCACATCAAGATGGGAGACCCCCATGTGGCCATGTAGTGACTAGAGTATATGCACTATAAGGAGGTGAATCCAAAATAAGGGAAAAGATCTGTAAGGGTGAACCATCTCTTCATGAATCGAGAGTTTTATTATCAGTATTTTTTTTTTTTTTTTGAGAAAAAGGTGTGAATATATTGCAAAGAATAAAGGGAATACAATACCTAGCAAGAGGGACCTTCCTCCACAACAAGCTGTTGGAGGGAAACACCCTTTTTAGCTTGAATATCTGCTAAATAATTAGCAGATCTTGAAATGCGATTCCACTTACATTGAATTTGGGAAATTAAAATACATATATCCTCAAATAACTCCCAATGCCACCAAGGAGGTTTGGAAGGCTTCGTACACCAACTGATAATAACTTTTGAATCGCCTTCAACATAAAGGAGGCCCTCCAGCTTTTGCTTGAAAAGTTTCAACCCGTTATACAGCCCGTGTAACTCAGCACTTGTTGAATCTGATATCCCAATTTGACCCTCATATGAAAAAAAAAGCTTCCCATTTTCATCATGAATCACTCTGCTATATCCAGCAAGCCCCGGGCATCCAAACGCACTTCCATCGAAGTTTAATTTGAAGTGCCCTACGGGAGGTTCAGACCAAATTGCCATTTCAGAAGGTCTAGCTGGAGAAGACATTTCTGCGATAAGTCGCCAATTTCCGCGCAATTTTGATCCTTGTAAGGTACAAAATTCCTTTTGTAAGAGTACCCAAGAGGATACTTGCCCAATGATTCTGTCACATAAGATTTTCCATGGAAGAGATTTCTGGTTAAATTTTCTGTTGTTTCTCTCTTTCCATAAATTCCAGATCATGTACCCAACACAACAAGATATTATTATTTTCCCTAGTTTGGGAAGTAGAGCGCTTGTAGTAGTGAAGATTGTGTCGTGTAGGTATTGCGATGGGCAATATTGTAACCCAATTTTGTTCATCAGTTCGGTCTAGACCAAATGGGCATATTCGCAATGCAATAGCGTATGATCAGCAGTTTGAGGGGAAGAATTGCAGAATGGGCACAATGGGTTTGGGACACTATTTCCACGTCGCATTAATGCGTCGGAAGTTAAGATTTTCTTTCGACAAACGGTCCAAATGAAAAACTTTGCACGAGGAGGAATATGCATAGACCATGCAAAGGTAGCTGGATGCGCTGATTGATGTGCTTGGGGAGAGATCATGAAGTGATAGGCAAAAGTAGTAGAGAACATACCTTGCCTGCATGGCGTCCAGATTAATGTGTCTAATGAATTTTTTATCTTCACTACAGAAAGATTAGTGACCAGATCTGCAGCTTCCAAAGCTTCAACATTAGTTAAGGCTCGTCTGAGATCTAAGTTCCACTCGCCAGAGGTCAGCCGTTGCGTTGTTCATAAACCATCGCATCCTGAATTCTTGACAATCGATTGATGCATCCATAACTATCTTTGAAGCTGCTTGAGCCAACCCACCAGTCGGTTCAAAACTTAGTTTGACTTCCAGAACCAATATAGCATTTGACCGCATATTTAAAGACAGGAAGGAGTTGGGCAATTTTCTTCCATATGGGGGATAATTTGTAAATTCTCCCACTGTCAAGCCACCACCCAGTGTTTTTCCTAGATTTGCCTTCTACCATTTTCCTCCATAACAGAGTAGGTTGCACATTAAATTTCCATATCCACTTCAATAGTAAGGCCGAGTTGGTAGTTGCAATATCCCGAATCCCGAGACCACCCATCATGATGGGTTTACAAACGTAATCCCGTTTTACAAGACTATACTTTCTTTCCCCATTTGGCCCATCCCATAAAAATCTCCTTTTTAGGAGTTCTATTCTATTTCAAATAGAGGCAGAACAGTGGTACAACGACAGAAAATAAGAGGGTATGTCATGTAAACATGATTTAATTAGAACCAACTTGCCAACTTTGGATAAAAATCTGCCTTTCCATGATGCAAGACGGCCTTCGAGGCGTTCAATGACAGGGAACCAGGCACTTTTTGTTGGCAAAACCGGGATCAGAGGCAGACCCAAATAAGTGCCCGGATGGGACGCAACTTTACACCCCAAATAGCTTGCCATTGAGTTTAGTACAGTGGAATCAATATTAAATCCAATGATAGAAGTTTTTGCCTAGCTTACCTTTTGACCAGTAGTTAATTTGATTATGTTCAGCACAACTTTCATGTGAGAAACTTGTCTCATAGACCCTTCTCCAAAAAGGATTGTGTCATCAGCATATTGTAAAATCTGGATGTCTTGGTTCGGGTCTTCAAAGATAGGACTAAGCCAACCCGAACGTTTAGCCAATTGGAGTAGAGAGACAAGGTACTCTCCAATGAGAGCAAATAGGAAAGGGGATAAAGGGCCACCTTGTCTAATCCCCCTTGATGCATTGAAGTAACGGCAAGACTTCCCATTAACGAGGACATAATAAGATGTGGTAGAAATACAGCTTCTCATCCAAAATTTCCACCTTGTGCCAAAACCCATTCGGTCGAAAAGGTGATCAACAAGTTTCCAGTCAACCCGGTCAAAAGCTTTCTCAAAATCTATTTTTAGGACGATTGGGAAGATTTTTCGAAAGAATCTAATAGCTCATGAGCAGTCATAGAAGAGTCCAAGATATTCTTGTCATGGATGAAAGCACTTTGACTAGGATTAATAACCTTCGGAAGGATGGCTTTGAGCCGATTTACCAGGAGATGACCAATGATTTGTAAGAACTAGTGGTGAGGCTAATGGGTCGAAAATCTTGGGGCAATTCAGTATTTGACTTTTTTGGGATAAGAGCAACGAAAGACGCACCGATACCTCTGTGGGTTGTACCGACTTCGTGGAAATTGTGGACGAGAGCGTACACATCCTTTTTTATCAGATCCCAAAAACGACGGTAAAACTCACCGTTAAAGCCATCTGGTCCGGGGGCTTTGTCTTTTGGCAGCCAAGGGCAGCCAATTCGATTCTTCAGTTGTGAATGGCTTTTCCAGATCTGCAACGTCGTTAGAAGAGATTTGTTGGAAATCAAGTTGCGGGAGCTTAGGTTTGTTGTAGCATTCTTCTGTATACAAGTCTGAGAAATACTTCACCAGAAGGTTAGATATGGAGGTACTATCCGTAATCACTTGGTCTCCATGACAGAGTAGTGATACGGTTAGTCCTCCTCCTGGTCGAAGCGATGGAATGAAAAAACTTTGTGTTCTCATTTCCTTCGGCCATCCAGCGAAATCTAGCACGTTGTTTCCAACAGACAGATTTTGAACAAAGAAAGTTCAAATACTCCATATTTAAATGATTTCTAACAAGTAAATCAGAAGGAGAGGTTGACCTTTGCTCTTCGAGTAAATCCAGCTCAAATATGCGGCGACGAATCGAATCTTTCTGAGAAGCAGCAACAACACGGTGATTTTTTGCCCATAATCGGATCTTTGCCTTGAGCGCTTTGAGTTTTAGAGGAAGAGCCCAACCCGGGTTGGGATGAGTCTCCTGCTCAAGCCACCAGTTTTTAAGGGAAGGAATGAAGGACTCAACAAGTATCCATGCATTTTCAAAACGGAAGGGGGATCATCCCCAAGCAGATGGACGAGTATTGATTTGAATAGGCCAGTGATCGGATCCGATTTTGTTTAAGACTTGGCCAAAAATGTTAGGGAAAAGTTGGCCCCATTCATTGTTGGCAAAAAAACGGTCCAACTTTTACAAAACTGGGGGGGGGGGGTCTGACAATTGGTCCAAGTGAATTTTTTCCCCGAGAGGGGAATCTTTGAGAGCCCCAGTGTCACGCGGTTAGATTTGGGCTAGGTCCGTCTAGCCAAGCGGAATATCTACCCCGTGCGGCCTAGCTCTTCCGAAGAACTAGTCAGCCTCCTTGAGCCTCGGATCCTCCAACCAATACTTCACACAAGAAGTTGCGAGCCAAATGGGACAACGAAAACACCAAGGTATAGAAGAGAAAAGCCTACTTTGTATTGAGGATACAAGATTACAAAGGGTGGCCAAACACTCTTGAAGGCCAAGGCTAAAAACTCTCTCTATACACCAAAAGAGTAAAGAAGGCTAAGGATTTTTCGACCCCTTTACCATGGGAGAGGCCTCTCTATTTATAGTCTCTCCCTAGGCCTTTTGAAATCTCTAAAAACGCTCAAAAACCCGTCAGATCCCAAAAATTTGGTTTCTGGCGTCAAGGGGCGCCCGCCAGACCAGGGCGCCTGGCGACCTGGTCGCCAGGAAACCCCATTTCGCGTGGGGCGCCTGGCGGATACCCCATTTCGCCCGCGGGCGCCTGGAGTCCTGCGCGCGCGGGCGCCTGGTGCCTGTGCCTGGAGTCCTGCCGCGCGGGCGCCTGCGCCTGGCGTCTTGAGGAAACCCCATTTCGCCCTGCCTGGAGTCCTGGTTGTGCGCCAGCAACCCCATTTCGCCCCGCCAAGATTTCTGGTTGCGCCCAACCCCATTTCGCCCCGCCAGAAGTGTCTGCTGGCGTGCTGCCTTGTGTCTGAGCTGGCTGTTGGGGTTGTTGTGCACCTTGTTGCTTGGCCATCCGTTTGGCAAGCTCAAGTGTGTCTTTTTCCGTTGCAGCTGGTTCTAGGCCGGCCATATGCGTGCGCCCCTCTGGGCAGTGCCTTTGCACTTGGCCTTGGCCGCCGCTGCTATTGCTGTGCACTGGACTTGCACAGTCTTTGGCCTTGGTGTTTGGCTACACCATGGCTTCTTCCCCCGTCTCACCCAGGCTGCTAATGAAATCGGAGAAAGCTCTCATGATGGACGAAGTTCTAGTGGTGGGAGGGCTTTTATCAGAGCAAAGGAGAATAGCATTGAAGTCTTCGACCAGTAGCCAGGGCAGGTCCCATAATTTAATGAGTTGGAAAACTTCCTCGCAGCAGGAGGCCTGATCGCGGTGTCGAGTAGGGCCATAGATGCCAGCTAACGCCCATGAGGTTCCAAGGGTGTGCTCATTGAAGCGCAGACCAATTGAGAAATGACTCGGCACAGTGAGAGTGGCGTCAACTGCTTTTGGGTCCCAGATGACAACGATGCCACCAGAGTGCCCAATCGCATCGACATTAGCCCACGTAGGATCCGAATCATACCATAATTCACTGGCAACAGAGTAGTCAAAAGAATGTAGCATTGTTTCAACAAGAATTACTATTTTTGGCTTACATTCAAAAAGAGCTGCTGCTTTGACAAGGGCTCGCTTAGACTGAGAACAAAGTCCTCTGACATTCCAGGACAACACGATCATTAAGGACGTGGGGGGGTCATATTCTGCGCCGTCTCACGAGCTTCCAGGTAGTAGGAACAGAAGATTGTAGGAACAGAAGATTGTTGCCAGCTCCGTCATTTCGGAAAAGTCTTCAGGTGGGGATTCTTGTTCTTGTTCCAACAGAAACTGGAGTAGGTCATTCCGCTGATTGGCTTGAGGGAGTATGATTGGGGTTGGGGTTAAGGTTGGTGGAAGGTCAGACAAAGAGGAGGGATTTCCGTGGGGAGGACTGGAGGGGAATTTTTTTTTTTGGGGGGGGGGGGGGGGGCGCTTTGGCTGGGGGAAGTGTTAATAGGAGGTACAGAGTAAGGAACGATTTGATGTGGATATGGAGGAGGAAGGGGCGATGTAGAAGGTGCTTCGGGGAATGGAACTGGGGAAGGGAGTAATGATTGGGAAACACATAAGAGTAGTGTTTTCCCGCGACGTAATCGGGGGGATTACCGAGGTTGATGGGCCTCGGGAAGTGGAATTTGGGGAGGTGGCGTGTGAAGAGGGGTGTGAAGTTAGTTGATTTGGACGTTAAAAGTGAAAAGGTGATTGTTGGTGGGGAGGAAAGTCTGGCCAGGGCTCGAGGGGGGATCTGACAGAATTTTTCCATGTGGGGGTGGCGTTTTAAAGATAGGTACGGCGTTTGAAGTGGGTGTCGTGATTTGGCATGGTGGAGTTGTCGAGGATGATGGTCCTCGGGAAGAGAAAGGGACGGGAGCATGGGAGGCGGGATCTGTTTGAGGTGCATACCCGAGTGTGACAAAAGTTGATGGTTCTTGGGGGAATGGATTTGGGGAAGTGACGTGGTAAGTGAGGCGTGGGCAGAGAGTACTGACAATCGTTCTGTCAGTTGGGGATGATGGTTCTTTGGGAATGGGCTTTGGGGAAGTGGCATGATAGGTGAGGCTTGGGTAGAGAGTACTGACAGTATTGTCAGTTGTTGATGGTGACGGTGGCAGCGTAACTTGTATGTTTGTGTCAGAATTTTTTTTTGGTGGGATAAGCTTGGATGATGACGGGGTGATGGCTGCATTTCGGGAGTCTCGATTGAGAGGTGTGAGCACGGTGGACGAGGGCAGTAATATTGGGGGGTCTTTGTCATCTCGGGTGATTGATGGGCTGCTCAAGGACGGCGGTGAAGGGATTGTTTTGACATTTGAATGAGTTCCAAGGATTTTGTTTTTTGTTTTGAATTTGAATTTTGAGACTGAGGGACAGCCGTACCTGTCATGTCCCTTTTCGGGACCCACATCTGAGTCGACTCTGGGTTTTGGCATCAAGTCGCTTCCGATTGCTGATGAGTCGGCTCAGGCTGAGTTAGGCATGGGGGAGGATCTTCCGAGTCGAAATATTTGGCCGGAAGGATTTCCAGGCCTTCGAATTCCATGGTGACCGTGATTTTTCCAAAAGAGATATTAAAAAAATGTAATCCACTTACCAGTGAATTTGGCCGGAGGAAGATTTTCTCCAGGTGGAGATTCGCCGGTTGGTTTTCAGCCTAGATGAGCTCTCCAAAAATGTTTGTGATGCATTCCATTGTATGTCTGCAACAAATTTCCACCGGTATTCCTTTGATGATCACCCATTGCCCTGAAAGGGGAGTTGTGAGTTTTGGCCTCCAATTAATCACGTGTAGGATTGGGGATCCTTCCTTTGTCCTCAAACAATGTATTTTCTGGTGATCCTCTTCCGAGTTGAAGATAATAAGCCATCGCCCATCTTGAACTATGACGATGGCTTTGAGTCTGATGCTTTTTTCTTGTATCCATTCCTGGATTTGTTGACTAGAACGAATTATCGGCGAGACCTCGATGATTGCTGCCAGGGACATTTTACGAGTTCCCTCAATTTCGGTGTGGGCTGGCAAGGTGATGGAATAGTGGGTTTCATGTACTAAGATCTGAGGGGGGGGGGGGGGGGGGGGGGGGGGTAGCCAGATGTTTGATATGAGATGTGGTTGATTAGGTGGAGGAGCAGACGGGGTTGCAAGGTTTGGATTTTTCTGGTGCGATATGCTCGTTTTGGGTGGGTTTTTTGCTGCGTGGTTAATTGCCAGAGGGTTTGGTGGAAGAGTTTCCATCTGAGGCCAGAATTTGAAAGTTGCGGTAGGAAGATCATACCCATAATCATCGAGCCGCATCTTTGAGTGATGACGCATTCTAGGAAGCCACCGTGATATTGGGTGTGGAACTGGAATTCCAGTTTGCCGGTGAGGAGTGATCGGCTGTAGCTTCTTCCTGTTTTGCCAGTTTGAATATTTTTGAAGATGGCCAGGAAAGAGTCAACTGCGGAAATCGGAAGGGAAATGTAGGATTTTTTCCCCTTCCTGTGAAAGTATCCGGATTGCTTCACCACTTTTCTCTTTCCTTTTCCGAAAAGTCAATTTGGCTTTTCCGTTTCTGAATTCAAATCTTGGAGGGTCCTCCGCCAGAATCCTTCGCCGTGAAGTTTGCGAAATGACAGTTTGCCATTTTGCTCCTGAGCCTTTTTCAGAATCACTTTTTTCTTCCTCCTTGTCTTCATCTAGTTGATGCTCTTGCCACTGTTGCTGCTGCTGCTTCTGCTGCTTCTCCAGTCTTGTTTGATCGTCACCCCATACTGTGCGCTGTTCCACTCGAAGAGGTGGGTCAGGTAGATTGGTAGTCTGGTGGGAGTTACTCCGTGTCCCGTTTGGTAGGTGGGAGGGATTTACTCCTTGCAGACTGCTCTCCATCAGGAGATGCCTCTGCTTATTATCACTATTATTATTATTATTATTGTTATTGTTGTTATTGTTGTTGTTATTATTTTTATTATTACCACCATGATTAGATTGGGAGAGGGGAAGGTATGATAAACAACTGAAAATATCACAATGCCATGAAGGATTACTTGAAGTGCTACTTCTGTTAAATCATAATGACCGAAAAAAAGCTAAAGTATATCAACTAGATCCTTCAATATTTGTCACTAATTGTACTGCTACTACTGTAGGCTTTGAGTTACCTTTGGAGCTACTGTCAGAGTTGATTTTAAGCCAACCCAAGAGTGATGGGAACCCCTTTACCCATGATGAGACTTGAACCCAAAACCTCAAACTAGAAAACCCCCCATCTGGTCATTAAGCCAAAAGCTCAGGTCACAGTAAAGAGGACATATTTTTCTTCAATTTGTCATAATAATGAGCCAGGAAGCTAACTCAACGAGTACTTACTATCCTGGACTAGGATATGATGCTGACCATGTTTAGTATTCCCATCTATTCTAGGACTTATTCTGTCAACTATAATAACATTCCTTCTAAACACTCCAATTAACAACTGTCCAAGCCAGCTATCTTGTAACATTCCTGACTTTATTTATGCTTTGACTATTCAATATAGAAAAATTTATGCTTTGACTATTCAATATAGAAAAAATGCTAATATCTGTAGCTTTTTCTTTTGTGATTTTCCCTTCAAGATAGTGATAAATATAATTGCTGAAGTGAAGATAGAACGATAGGGTCACAAGAGTATGAAACTTGAAGTGCAAGAAAACCCCAAACAATTTTATGGAAGGGAAGCATGATGTGGTGAAAAAGTTGAAAGTGGATTGCTAACACGTTGTTTTCATTGGGTTGAAGTAAGCTTGCGTCTTGTTGAAAAGCAGAGGTATAATGCCATTCAAAAAAAAAGCAGAGGTGTGAGATACTGGTCGAAGACTTTGTCAAAGTTTTTGTCCTCAAACAATGTCAGTACCAAAGCTTGAGGAGGGTTCTTCCCACTAGATGTTGGTCCCCAGATTCTTGCTTTCTCTCTCTTTCTTCTTTCTGTGCTAGGTTATCCAAAGTATGTTTAGCCCATTTTAATCTGCAGCATTGTGGTTTCTCGAAGCTCTAAATAGAAGTGTAAAACTCTAAAACAATGTCAGTACTATAGCTTGAGAAGGTTGTTCATCCCACAAAATGTTATTCTTCATCTCTCTCTCTCTCTCTCCTCTTTCTCTCTCTCTTCTTTCTGTGCTAGTTTATCCACAAATATGATTAACCCATCTTAAGCTGCGGTGTTATGGTTCTGTGATAAAAGTAGGTGTGTGCTGCCATAAAAGTGAAGAAGCCTCTGAGGCAGGGAAGAGCTACTCTTTGACCAATAACCATTGCAGCAATCATCTTCCACTTGAAAAATTGTCCTTAAAAAAAAATATAGGGGGATCTTATAAGGGAAAGAGGATACAGCAAGACAAGGCCCCCCCTTCAACGAGGGGAGGAGAGCAAAAACAACAATGCCAAGATGCAAAAATTAAAGATAAAAAAATATAAAATGTAAACAGCAAGAGCTCTATTCTTAGGGGATCAAATCAAGATACTCTGGAGAGTTCCTCCCTCTAATGCAAGAGCATCAACAACACCATTTGTTGTACAAGAAATGTGTGTCCATGAGATGGGCAATCGGCGAGAGGTGTCAAGGATCTCATCAATGAGAAGGAGAGGCAGCTGGGTGGCCAACTTGACCAGGATTGCCACACGAACTTCCATCAAAGATGAGCTTAATAATACAGGGAAGAGGAGCATTCCAAGCAGCTGGAGTCAGAGGAGAAGAAGGCTGAAGAGCAATAATTGAAGACCGGTTCTTTCTATTGAAGACCGGTTCTTTCTAGTCAAGGAGGAAGGAAACTGGGCAAAATCTTTATGGGCGTGCAAGCAAGCCAGAGCCAAGTCTTATATAGGGAGAAATTGTCCTTACGCTTGCTTTGGTGTTGACCTATGTAAGAGGCCTGTCTCCATCTCTGAGCCGCCATACTCAACAGCCTTCTTAGATGACACCTCTTCCTTCAGCTTGCCGAGGTACACTTGAGCTACCATAACATGTTAGCGAGTTGCATAAGGCAATGAACCCTTAGTTATCAATTGCTTCATGTGGCTCTCACTAGACATAACAGTTTAGTCTCTAATTACCTATCCAACGGAGCTAAGTGCAAAATCTGGAATTCCATGACCTTACCTGTCCAATTGCGGAAATGGGTACTTATTTATCCTTTTGAAGAAAAAACAAAAATTAAAATGCTCCAAAAGGATTGGGTTTTCTTACTAAGTTCTTCTGCTTCCTCTCACTAAGATGCTGCATTGAATGGTTGAAGATTTGTACTATCTTTTGTTAGTAGTGAGTTTAAGCATTGCTTCAACATGTGGAGAAAAGAGGTAGAGAGAAAAATAGGGCTGTAAGGGTCATTAATGTTACAAAAAATGCCTCGATTGACCTGGAAAGGTGTTTGAGTCTGGATCAGCCACAAAAAACCAGAAGTTGAATTGGGTGATGTCATCAACAATACCCTGAATAATAACAAAAAGTTACAGTTTGAAGGAGGGGGGCAAGGCTCTTCTCTTGTCAAACGTGTGGAAAGAGAATGAGGGGCAAGGCTCTGCTCTGGCCTCTTTTTTTAACCTAGTTTGGGTAGTAGATGGCTGGCAATAGCATCAATGGTGTCTCACCCTCGAGGCTTCTTGTAGTGTGAGGTTGTTGCAATGCAGATTAGGTTCTTAGGCCAACTGGATAATGAATAAATACTTGTATTACTTGCATACCCTATTCAGCAGTGAAGCTAGAACGTAGTTGTTGCTTTCATCTTGGCATGGATTTAATACCTGGACTGCACTTCAAGAAGGCAAGAGTTCTCTTGGTAGTTGTTTTGATCTTGAGGAGGTTTCTTTGCATGATGGAGGATCTGTGGTGGTGTAGCACTAAAGCCATTGTGCTAGATTTTGATTCATAAGCTTGATTGTTTTGGTCTTCATGGTTGCCTTAGGGCTGTGGAACACAACTCTTTCCAATTTATTTGGTGAACTCTGAATCTGCCATTGGCCTCCTACTAAAGCTGTCTCCTTAAAAGATGGTGACCTATGATTGAAATATTTTGGTTGTTTGGATGCATGCTATGTGAGACAATATGACCCTTATTCATTAATGGCCTTATAAATCAAAAGGAAGACCTTTTGTGATTTTTATTATTCTGTTGTTCCCTTGCAAAAGTAGGTGATATCATCTACTAAAAGAAAAGTGGTAGCTTCATGTGGGCATAGTTTTTTTTCTTTTTCCTTTTTTGTTTGAAGATGGTGTAATTTCTATTAAAAAAATACAGAGCTTGTGATTGAGGAGAGGGAAGCACTCAAGTCCCTAGGGAAACAGAATTCCCAATAGTAATAAAAGATCTGAGAACACCATCTTTAGCTAATTTATCTGCAAGACTATTCACGGAGTGCAAAACATGAGCTCAAGTAACAGTTAATTTGGAAGCCAAATGAATAATTTTGTGATAAACATGGCGAAGACACCGCACTGGTGTAGAGGATCACAAGGACCGAGACATTTGCAAAATAATCCCCCTCAATATTTTTTTTTTTTTTTTTTGAAGAGTATACCTCTCAATATTTAACTGAGACGAAAGCTTTGCAACATAAAGTTTGATTCCTTGCAAAAGAGTGTGGATCTCAGCTTGAATGACATCTGCTTATCTGAAGGTCCAAAAGAAGCAGCCGAACCAAACTGTCATAATCACGAATGACTCCTCCCACACCATTGGATCCGGATTTCCAAGTGAATTTCTGTCAAAATTTATTTTGAAATGATCAGCTGTGGCAGGGACCAAGAAGGTCCTAGAGATATAGAAGCACTGCAAGAAAATATCAGAGCTGACCAAGTCCTTCTAATAATCGAATTGTGATATTGCCTAAACAACCCACGGCTAAGTATGGAATGAATAACTCGCTCAATAGCACTCCCACCAAACACTGAATTCTTTTAAAAGGTGAGCATTCCTCTCCTTCCATAAGTGCCAAAAAATAGCAGCAGTAGACAACTACCAAAATTTCCTGCCTTCAACAAAGAATGAGCCAGAAATACTGGGAGATAAAATTGGCAATCACAGATGGGAAAACACTTGTTATGCCAAACCTCTTGAAAATAGCATGCCATACATGCTGACTACATATTCAATGCAGCAGAAGATGAACAGCTGTTTTCTCTATGTCTCGACACAATATGCACAAACTAGCCAGCACCATTTGACCCCTTTTAACCAGTTCATCACAGTTTAAAATCCTTCCATGAGTAGAACACCAGATAAAGTGAAGAACCTTAGGAGGAGCTCAAAACCTTGGAACAAGTGGCAGCAGCCTATTGCAAAGCCAAATTCTTGTAATAGGAAGCAACAGTGGCCTGAAGACTCCAGATAGCAAAAAGGTGTCCACACTAAGACCCTAAACAAAAATAGAGTCCAGAAGCTGATGGAACAAGCTGAGATCCAAGACTTAACCGTCAAGGAGATCATGGTGAAAATTAAAGCGCCAAACCTTAGATGCTATGGGTGCCATCAAAGAAGAGTAAACAGAAACATTCTTATCTCTTGCTTGGCTAAACGATGTTAGGAAAGAAGATAGGGGCTCACTACCTAGCCAGGGATCAAACCAGAATCTTACTAACCCTCCTTCATGAACAGGATAGCGTAAATGACAAATACTTTTCCATAAATAAGATTAATGAAAGACACAAGAGCCAGAAGGCAGCCATGATGAAGGGTCATGTATGTACTTATTGCACATAACCATCCTCCACGAAGAACTCTTATTACTCATAACACTCCATAACCACTTGCATAGAAATGATTGATTAGCGAGACTCAACCTCCTTATCCCTAGACCTCCGTGGATTTTACTTTGACATTGTTTCATGACGTACCAATGTGTACTTAAATTTACCCTCAGCCCTCCATCGAACTTACGTCAAAACCTTTCCAGCCGTGCAATAACACTTTTTTTTTTTTGAAGAGTGACACTTTGATGAAAGGAAACAGGAAAAAAAAAGTATGGATGTCCGAGAGAATTGACTCGATAGTCACAGTAAGACCTGCCAAAGATTCCAAGAAGACAACCTTATCTCCGTTTGTTCAATAATCTTGTCCCAGATACTAATAGAAGGATAGACCAACAATAATAATGGGTGCCCACAATATGTCACGGGAAAGGAAAGGGTGCTACAGCCCATCATAGAAGCATAACCAGAGATACCTCCTTTTCTTGATTAATTTCAAAGATATCGGTTTTGCTCCATTTTTCACTGATTGTCTTGATATAACAGAGTATCAGAGCTAATGCCTTAACATTCAGCAATTGTTACAAGGAGTCTTCATCGAAACATATGACATTGTCAACAAATTGGAGCAATGGAATAGAAACATCAGAGACCACAACAAAGAAACCTTGTATCCAGCCAGCAGCTACACCGTATTTAAAAATAGCGGTAAGACCTTCCCCATTTATACTAAAAAGAAGAGGAGATAAGGGATCACCTTGGTGAACCCCTTGACATCCCTTAACAATAGCCTTTTACTATGCCATTCGGCATTATTAAGGCGTGCCTTCCAGTTAGAAGGGAATCCTATTGAAAAAGAGTGAACTTCAGGGTTTTGGAGAAGGAGAGAGAAATAAAAGAGAAAGAAATCAGAGTTCTGGAATGATTCTTTATGGGGGTTGATTTTGATCCCTAGGGGTTTTAGTCCTAAAAAACAATTACAAAAATGCCCCTAGTCACTTAAAGACACTTACCCTTATATCTCTTTGCATACTTATTCAAATTACATGAAACTTGAACTAGAGATAAACCAAACACATAGAATAGGATAGTGTAGCTACGTAGCTACTGGACTTTGTAGGAAGTGTCAAATGATAAAATTGCCCTTCAGTAGATTTTGTAACACTCACCTTCAAGTTAGAGCATGTATATCCATAAGACCTAGCTTGCTGCAAAACACATTGAATTCACGTTTGCCTAGTGCTTTAGTAAACACGTCTCCAATTAGACCACCAAACTGCACATAGGGAGTGATGACTTCATTTTTCATCACAACATCTCGAATGAAATGACAAGCAACTTCAATGTGTTTCTTCTGTTTATGAAACACGGGGTTTTCTGCAATGAATATGGCAGCTTGATTGTCACAGTAAATAGTCATCGGCCTTTCTTGTTGTAGTTTCAATTCTTTGACCATGGACCTTACCCACATTAGTTCATTGACTGTATGAGCCATGACTTTATACTTAGATTAAACACTGGAATGAGCAACAACGTTCTGTTTGTTACTTTTCCAGGTAGTTAGATTACCTCTCAGGAAGGCACAATATTCAGGAGTAGATTTTCAATCAAGTTTAGATCCAACATAGTCAACATCTGAGAAGACCTTTATCTTCATGTGATTGTGACGTTTAAAGTATAGTGCATTTCTAGGTGCCCCTTTCAGATATCTCAAGATTCGTTGGCAATTTCCCTATGAATCTTGTGAGGACACTCAATGAACTGACTAACAACACTCACAACAAAGAATATGTCAAGACAGGTGACAGTAGCATATATGAGTTTTCCAATCAGCTGATGATACATTGTCTTGGAGTTTATCACTTTGTTCATCATGAAGGTTGTGTCTAACTTCCATAGAAGTCTCCACCGGATTAGTATCCAATAATTCGTACTCATGTAATATGGTGACATATTGACTCTGAGTAAGTACCAAACCTACCTTGTTTCGAGCTACTTCAATGTTGAGAAAGTATTTTAGAGAACCCAAGTCTTTAGTTTGAAAATGTTGTGCCAGATGAGCTTGTCTTTTCAATGCCTTGGACATCATTGCCAGATAAAATGGTGTCATCCACATATACCAGTATTACAACAATGCCAGATGACCTCTTCATAACAAACAATGAATGGTTACAATGGCTTCTAACAAAGCCAATTGACATGACCACTGGACTGAACTTTTCAAACCATGCCTGGGGGCTTTGTTTGAGACCGTATATAGCTTTCTTCAGTCAGCAGACCTTGTCATTTTCCCCTTGAGTAACATATCCAGGAGGTTGCTCCATATATACCTCCTCAATCAGATCATCATACATGAAAACATTTTTAATATCCAATTGATATAGTGACCACCCTTGGCTAACAACAATAGACATTAAAATCCGAATCGAAGATAGCCATGCCACAGGAGAAAAAGTTTCGAAGACATCAATCCCACATGTTTGGGTGTATCCTTTGGCAACCAACTTTACTCTTTTACCTTTCAACAAAGTTGTTTGCTTTATACTTCACTGTGCATACCCATCTACAAATGACAAATGTGGTGCCAAAGGATAGATCACATAGCTGCTAAGGTGCCTCTATCCAATAGTGCCTCCATCTTAACATCCCTAACTTTCTTCCACTGAGGGGAGGAAAAAGCATCTTACACAGACGAAGGAATAGTATAGGAGCACAAGGACAAGGCAAATTGTTTGTACTAGTCAGAAAGAGACTCAAATGATATAAAGTGAGGCAATGGATAACATGTACCTTTTCTAACATCTTTTAGGTAGGTGTAGGTCGCTTACCTCAATATCCATAGACAAGTGGGGTTCTTGATCCAACGGGAGAGATGAAACCGGTTCATCTTGATTAACTTTCCGTTTATGATATACCTGTAGTGGCTTCTCTATAGTAGCATCAAGAAGTGGATGAGGGATATCCCATAGGAACTGAGGCAACAACCTCAGACATAGAGACAAGTGGGGGGACCACAATGGAAAACGAAGAGAAGAAAGGAGTATCTTAAAAAAGTCACATCAACAGAGATATATGTGTTCTTAGTAGACGGACAATAGCATTTATATCATTCCTGTGTATGCAAGTGGCCCAAAAAAATACACTTGACAACACAAGGTGACAACTTGTCTTTAGAGGCCCCAAATACATGTGCAAAACAAACACTTCTGAAGACTCGAGCGGTTATTGAAAACAAGGTGACCTATGGTAGTGATGTCTAGATAGGTATTTTTCCATCAATAACAGAAGAAGGCATTCGATTAATAAGGAAGCATGCAGTTAGGACAGCATGGCTCTAGTATGATTTTGGTACATGCATATGAAGAAGCATAGTATGAACCACTTCTAACAGATGGCAATTTTTGTGTTCAACAACGCCATTTTTGTGGCATAAAAACACACAAAGACTGATTTATAATGCCATGATTTGTATAGAAGTTAAATATTTGATTCATAAATTCAAGACCATCATCAGTGCGAAGTACACGAACCAAAGTATTGAACTCATTTTTATTTTAATATAAAAACGATTGAACACATCACATACTTCGGATTTCTCCCATAGCAGATATACCAAAGTACATCGACTGTAATCATCTATAAAAGATAAAAAAGGCTTAAAACCAGAAATACCAGGCACCGGACATGGCCCCCAAACATTAGAATGAACAATATCAAACGAGCAACGGCTTTGGGATTGACTTGGAGGAAAGGATGTTCAACAAGCTTGCCCAATTGACGAGTCACATTGGAAGGATAGACGTGACGAAAATGCTGGAAATAATTTAATCAACTTTGAAGGAGACGGTTGGGATGACTTAACCCTAGATGCCACTGTAGAGGAGAAACCACATTGTGTAATGTTTGTGGAGAGTTTTGTGAATTGTCCTCCACATAGTATAGTTCGCTTCTCTCATGCGTCAAACTAATCCTCCTCCTCCTTGTAAGATCCTGAAGAACACAGTGTGAAGGATAAAAATTTACGGAGTAATTCATAGATTTAGTAATTGATTTGCTGACAACAAGTTGAGAGGAAATTTAGGGACAAACAGAACTGATTGCGGTGACTTAAAATTGGATGGGGCTAATGTACCCATTCCCTTTACTGGGGGAATGGATCCATCAGCTAAGGTGACTTGTTTAATAGAAGTGGATTCCTTCAAATCTGAAAACAATGTGGACATACTTGACATGTGAGTAGACGCCCTTGAGTCAAAAACCTAAGTGGAGGATGGACACACATGAAAAGCTGACATACCTGAATTGGCCAATGTGGCTGTAGGAGTGGAAGATTGAGTCAAAAATATTGATGAGAAGGCAACATTTAATTGTGCCATGTGCTGAATAAGCTGCTGCATTTCATTAGAGGCGCTTGTTACGACTTGTATAGGAGGTTCAATGAATGAGTCAGTACTCTCATGAACAAGAGAGTTGGCCCAAGCAGGTCTCTTAAACTTCTCCCAAAATTTTTCAGAGAAGAGGTTTGTGTGGCCACAATGAGTGCATTTTGTGTTCAGCTTAGTGTCACCTCTGCCTTTTTCTCTTCCTTGAACATCTTTGCCCTTTCCTCTAATGTTTCCAATTCTGCCCTTAGATGATTCTAAGGAACCCTGAGAGTTTAGGGCTGATGCTGGGGTGCTGTTCACATCAGCATTTTCTGGTGCTACAATGACTTTCTCTGCATGCAAAACTCGGCTATGTGCTGTAGACAGTGACTAAACATCCTTTGAGGCCAATAATTCAGCCCTAACAGAGTTAAATTCAGGTCCTAACCCATCCACAAAAGTAGCAATGTGAACTTGTCCATTTTGTTTCCGTATTTCCCTTTCACTCATGGTGATGAGATGGAAAACACTGATCTCCTGTAATATACCAACAAGTTCATTGTAGTATGCAGTGACAGACCGTTGACCTCTATTGAGGCAAAACATCTTGGCATATAATTCAAAAACACGGGACAAGTTACTCTCTTGTGAATAAACAGATTCTAAAGAATTCCATATTTCCTTGGCAAATTTTCAATTCATAACCTGATTTTTAAAGTCAGGCTCAAAACGGTTAAGTATCCAGGTCATAATCTGACTATCTTCTGCTTCCCAGTGTTCATTCAACTAGATAGGAGGGTCATCTCTAATGATATTTGGCTATTTCTTGCCCTTTAAATATAGAAGAACTGATTGTGACCAGCTTAAGTATTTCTGGCCATTCAGTCTCTCAGTAGTTATCGCAATAGTATCCCTTCCTTTTAAACTTATAGATCCTCTTGAAAGAGTAAAAATTTCACCTGAATCAGCCATTATGATCCCTAAACAGTCTGAAAAACAGCAGACAAGTCCATGTGCGTAGGTGTAGTGGGCTCCACCTTACACGCAAAAATTAGGGTTTTTGGAAATTGGAAGATCCAACTTACTCTAACAGGCAATTCTTGCTGCTGTTGGTAATCCTCTGAGAAAAATCACAAAATTTCACCCTTTGAGGCTGACGTCACCTAACCCTATTATGATGCAGGCAGTCCAGCCTAGTTACAGGCTGCTCGACAAGGAAAAAAGAGAATTCAAGTAAAATATTCTCCTTTAATGTATAATTCCTAGATTAAGCACTTAAGTACACAAATTCATGCAACAAACCACAAATCTGGCTGATGCAAGCAAACCAAGATATGACACAGACAAAAGGACATAGTGTTGGGCTCTTAGAGTCCAAAAAAGTGATTTTTATCACTTTGCAATCAGTTATAGGCCAGCAAGTAGCTCAGAACCAAACAAACTGTAGAAACCATCAATCCTAGGGTTATGGCAGGATAGGGAGGAAAAAGTTCAGATTTTTACAAACCAGTCAATGTAGATTTTGGGAAATCTTCTTTCTTGAAGTCCCAGGCTTTGATAAAAGGTTTGGAGAGAGCTAGAAGACTTTAACCAAGACCTACTGTTATGATACCATGAAAAAAATTGAAATTTGGGGTTTTGGAGAAGGAGAGAGAAACAAAAGAGAAACAAATCAGAGTTCTGGAATGACTCTTTGTGGGGTCGAGCTTGACACCCAGGGCTTTTGTAGTCCTGAAAAGCAATTATAAATATGCCCCTAGTCGCTTAAAAACACTTAAACCTTTTATTTCTTTACATACTTATTCAAAGTACATGAAACTTAAACTAGAGATAGCACTAAATAGATATAGGATAGTGTAGTTGTTGGACTTTGAAAGAAGTATAAAATGATGAAATTGCCCTTCAGTAGATTTTCAAACTCCCGTCTTTGACAGAACAATACCAGTTGATACGGTTAATTGCCTTTTCCATGGTGAAGCTTAGTAACAAGGCCAACTTTGCTTCTCATCTTGCTGTCATTGATAAGCTCAGGAGCAATAAGAGCAGAATCTAAAATTCATCTACTCTTAATAAATGCACTCTTGAGTATCACTAATAACAGAAGGGAGGACTTTTGCAAGTCTTATAGGAAGAACCTTGGCACTAAGGTAAAAATTGGATAGGTTTGATCTATGGTCATCGAGATCTTTTAAAGGCATCTATTAAAATTCATTATGTTGTTCCAAAAGATCAAAATGACCAGTTATTAATGGAATCCTTAGTTGGCTTTATGTGAAATACTCGTTTGCTGAGGATTTCCGAAGACTTCATAAGCTAAACAATGCCGATGAATAGGGATGATATAGTAATACTAAGGAAACTAAATCGGTAATCAGCAGGTTTATCTGTTTCTTTTTTCTTTGGCAGAAGCACTGTAAATGAAGCTCCCATACTGGATGAAACACTCCCTTTATCATAAACCAAGAAACATGGCCTGAGCATCTTTTTTTTTTTTATGAAACAGTGGTGAACCTGACCAGCCCTGGGGCTTTGACATCAACTTGAGTGCCAATTCAATTTCCTTCAACGTGAAAGGCTGAATCAAATCAGCAGCTGTAGAACTCGAGGCTAGAGAACCAAATTGACAGGAAATGGTCTATCTTGACAGTCATCAGAATAAAGATTCTGGTAAAATTATGAAAGAGCTTGTAATCACTTCCCTATCAATAGATTGAATTCCGTCCATACTCAGACTGGAAATGGTATTAACCCACCTATGTGACAATGCTACTGCATGAAGAAACCTTGTATTAGCAGCACTCTATATTATTCACTTAAATTGACCTTGCTGCTTCCAGCCTTTTTTGGGTAACAATATACTGGAAATCTTCTGAAGGAAATCTGTTGGCAACATCTCAACATGTGAGAGAGCTATAGTTGTTTCCATACTGTTAATATCTTGAATGCTTTGAAGAAGAAAATTTGTTTTGTCATTGAAACTATAAAGTGGGTGTCAGTTTCTCCCCCATGGTATTGAAGAAGAGGACTCTGGTAATGAATCATGCTACCTTGGCTCAGGCTATTCATACGAGGAAATTTTTTTTTGGCCTTTATTACTTAGTAAGTGGTTCCATTTTGGAAGCCACGTCTGTAGCCCTTAAACTGCAAAGTTTAGAAGCAGAAAAACAGATACCTTCCTCCTCTTTCACCTGTAGAGAAGATGGCATGAATAGTTTCTGCCACGATAGTATGGAGAAATGATGAGACTGGGTCCTGTTAAAGAGAGACCTTTGTAACTTCTAAAAATCCATGAACCGCGCCATTTAACAAAAGAAAAAGGGATCATTAAAACAGGGGTAGTAGATGAAAGACAATTTCTGACACCAAAACATCAAGTCTCACTTAGTACAAAACCCCTTGTTACTGCACAGTAATGAAGTGCCTCCTTAACCCAATATAAAACTTCTCAATGTCCTCGTGAGATAATGCTGTCTACTTCCTTTTAGAGGAACAGACAAGCTTGCTGTTTAACTGAAGTAGAGTTTTATTTTTTGATAATAGCACTTTGACTCATGCTAATGACATATGACAATGCTCTCTGGAGCCTCTTTGATGAGACTTATCCTAGCACAAACAAGCAGGATGATTGGCAGAAATCATCTTGAATTTCAGCCCACTTCTTAGAAATCAACAAACTAAATGAGGCCCTGGTTGCCTTTAACTTCTATGATGATAAAAATGTTCAAAAAGACCTGGTATGTCATGTTGCTGGAAAATACCAACACTTATTTTAAAAATCACAGATGAGTCCATTTGGACCAGGTGCTTTGTCTGAAGGGACGGCTGGTTTGGAATACATCTTCCTTGGTAATAGGTAGCATGGTTGAAGTGAGGTCCCTGGGGTGTTTCTGTGGGCTGTGATGTGGTATATCTTTTATCAACTGTTTTACTTCTTAGATTTGAACCACTTGTGCTTAGAAAACCTGAGTTTTGCAAGAATGGCCTTGTCTTATGCCATATATCATCAAAGCTTCGCTCATTTGTGTATACTTATTAACTTTTCCATGCATTCTGAAGCCTCTCCCTTCTGTTCTTTTCGGTGTGTGGGTCTTTGTGTCAGCATACTAAGTGTTTTATGTTCTTTTTTTGTAGCAAATCATCTGTGTTACTGGGGCTAGCTTTGACTCTTCCTCTGATGGTTGCATGCCTTTCTGTTGCAATTCCAATATGGATACGGAATGGTTACCAGTTTTGGGTGCCACGAGCAGTTTGTTCAAGTGAAGGAAGCAACCGTCCCACTTCAGGGATAAAGGAGGTTTGCTTTGTTCTCTTTGATACCTGAGCTAGATTCACATGTTGGAGTGCTATGTTGATCAATCTTCTTGTTAGCACTAATTTTGGTTGTCATGTCTAATTTTGTTGTTCATTTTAGAGCATTGTCCTTGCTATCAGTATGGTAGTATTTGCTGGATCTGTTTTGGCTCTTGGTGCAATAGTGTCTGCCAAGCCTTTAGATGACTTGGGTTACAAAGGATGGGGTGGAGATCAAAGAAGTTTTTCTTCTCCCTATGCATCATCTGTGTATCTTGGCTGGGCGATAACTTCTGCAATTGCTTTATTGGTTACTGGTGTGCTGCCAATTTGGTCCTGGTTTGCTACGTACCGATTCTCCCTGTCATCTGCTATTTGTGTTGGAATATTTGCCAGTAAGTTTTGCTTTGTATTTTCTCATGCTGTGACCTTATTCGTGCAAAATTAAAAGTGCTATGTTCAGATATTCTTTGATTACATTTCTGGTGTAGTTGTACTTGTGGCCTTCTGTGGTGCATCTTATTTGGAGGTAGTGAACTCTCATGATGATCGAGACCCAACGAAGGCCGATTTTCTGGCTGCTTTGCTTCCTTTGATGTGCATTCCAGCTGTGCTATCATTATGTACTGGTCTTCATAAATGGTGAGGCAGCTGGCTGATATTTGACTTACTTTTTTCTTTATAGGGTTTGAAATTCCCTAAAACTCGTTGTAAAAACTTATCAGGAAAGATGATGACTGGGGACTTTCTCATGGTGTTTATGTCTTTGTCGGCATTGGTCTTCTTCTCTTGCTTGGCGCGATATCTGCTGTGATTGTTATTGTTAAACCCTGGACGGTTGGACTTATTCATTTTTTAATGCCATTTCATGCTTAGCTTTGGTGAATTGTTTAATGATAATTCTTCAATCTTAGTTGTTATTTTTCTTACTCCTAGCTTCTTTGTTTCAACTGAGACAGATAGGGGTGGCTTTCTTGCTGGTTTTACTTCTTCTTGTTCTAGCTATTGGCGTTGTTCATTATTGGGCTTCAAACAATTTTTACCTAACGAGAATGCAGATGTTCTTGGTTTGCTTACTTGCATTTGTACTGGCTCTGGCAGCTTTTTTGGTTGGGCTTTTGGAAGGTGATAATCAGAATCCTACAGTTGTTATGTTGTTTGCTCCTTTGTTGTCCTTTGAAGAATGTAGTGTTTCAGGTTTTTCTTTGTAGATCTATTCTGTTCTTTTGTACTAAAGATGATATCTGTTTGCAGATAAGCCTTTTGTTGGTGCATCTGTTGGTTATTTTTCATTCTTGTTTCTTCTTGCTGGGAGGGCTTTGACTGTGAGTCTCTTATTAAAAATTTGAAGTTCCTTTATCTGACTGTTCAACTGTTTCGGAACCATGTTCCTTATTTTGGTTGTTTAATCTCAAATTATCAGCTTGATATCCTCTCCATTACATGGTTAATGCAGGTGCTTCTTTCTCCACCAATTGTTGTGTACTCTCCTAGGGTTTTACCTGTATATGTTTATGATGCTCATGCAGACTGTGCAAAAAATGTCAGGTCTGCTATAATAGTGCTGGGCATGTACTAATAGCTAAATTTTCAGTTGCTATGCTGTGTCCTCAGATAGGTCATTTGAGTGTTGACTTTTCCCTAGTAATTGGTTTAATTCATATTGTCACAGTGCTGCCTTTCTTGTGCTCTATGGGATAGCTTTGGCAACTGAGGGCTGGGGTGTTGTTGCCTGTTTAAAGATATATCCTCCATTTGCTGGTGCGGCTGTTTCGGCGATTACTCTTGTGGTGGCTTTTGGTTTTGCTGTATCACGTCCATGCCTGACTCTTAAGGTCTTTGCTTGTTTAGAAATTTCAAGATTTCTTCTGTGCGTCATAATCTTTTTCCTTAGCTATTAATTGCTTTGTTTTGGGCATGCCTTTCTTGGTTACCAGATGTTGGAAGATGCTGTGCATTTTCTAAGTAAGGAAACTGTTGTTCAGGCCATTGCTCGATCGGCTACGAAAGTAAGTCTCTGTTTTAGATCTTTGGTGACTTTAGCATGGTATAGTGAACTGCTTCCTACTCATTTCAGAAAACAATATCTTTCTATTTCTTTCCACTGTTCATATATTGTCATTTATCTTTTTTATTTAGTTCATGTCATGGATTCTGGACATAATCTCTTTGAAGTAAGGCAATGCACATAACTTGTGAAAATCATTATTAGTTGTCTTAATAAAATTTTCTGTCTTTCTTTTTCTTGGATGGTGGAAGTACTGATTTTATTTCATTCCATTTTTGACATTGCAGACCAGAAATGCCCTATCTGGAACATATTCAGCTCCCCAGAGGTCTGCAAGTTCTGCTGCTCTTTTAGTTGGGGACCCTACCATTACAAGAGATCGAGCAGGAAATTTTGTGCTTCCTCGAGCTGATGTCATGAAGTTGAGAGATCGCCTCAGAAATGAGGAAGCTGCTACAGGATTGTTCTTCTGTAAAATGAGAACTGGGCTGACATACAGACGTGAAATTGCTGCTGACATGGGTCATAGGAGGGAAATGTGTGCTCATGCACGGATTCTGGCCCTAGAAGAAGCTATTGATACAGAGTGGGTGTATATGTGGGATAAGTTTGGTGGTTATTTGTTACTTTTGCTTGGTTTAACTGCCAAGGCAGAGAGAGTGCAGGTGGGATTGATTTCCATCTTTGGTATAGTATCTTTTTTCGATGTTCTCTACATGTTACCTCTTAACATGCCCATATATTTGTTCCCCTTTGTGCTTTGCCAGGATGAAGTTCGTTTAAGGCTTTTCCTGGACAGCATAGGTTTTTCAGATTTGAGTGCCAAGAAGATTAAGAAATGGATGCCTGAGGATCGGAGACAGTTTGAACTTATCCAGGAAAGGTAATTGATTGTTCTTCATCATCTCTTATTTATTTGTCAGTTCTTTACCGCATTTGGTGTTTCATGACTTCTAGTTACATACGAGAAAAGGAGATGGAAGAGGAAATATTAATGCAACGACGTGAAGAAGAAGGAAAGGGTAAAGAACGAAGGAAAGCACTATTAGAGAAAGAAGAACGGAAATGGAAGGAGATAGAAGCTTCTCTTATATCTTCTATGCCAAAAGTTGGGAACAGAGAAGCTGCTGCAATGGCAGCTGCAGTACGCGCTGTTGGTGGTGATTCGGTTTTGGATGATTCCTTTGCTCGAGAGCGTGTTTCCAGTATTGCTCGTCGTATTCGTGCAACGCAGTTGGCACGCCGAGCAGACCAGGTTTACCTCATTGTTACAATTTATGGCTATTTATAAATTTGTTCAATATCTTAATGTTGAACTTCTTGCAGACTGGAGTTCCTGGTGCTGTGTGCATTCTTGATGATGAACCTATGTCAGGAGGCCGACATTGTGGTCAGATTGAACCTACACTTTGTCAAAGTCAGAAGGTTACCTTCTCCGTTGCGGTAATGATTCAGCCAGAGTCTGGTCCGGTCTGCCTTTTAGGATCAGAATATCAAAAGAATGTTTGTTGGGAGATCCTAGTTGCTGGTGCAGAACAAGGCATTGAAGCAGGACAAGTTGGGCTTAGGTTAGTGATGAAAGGTGATAGACAGACAACTGTTGCAAAGGAGTGGAATATTGGTGCATCTTGTATTGCAGATGGAAGGTTTGTGCATCTTTTATTAAAGTTCCTATTGTTTTAGTGTAGATAATAGTATGTATTTACTAATGATTAAGTCTTGCCAGAAACATCAATCTCTCTTAGTTGCTTTGCAGGTGGCATATTGTGACAGTAACAATAGATGGAGAAGTAGGTGAGGCAACATCTTATCTTGATGGGGGTTTTGATGGATTTCAAAGTGGATTGCCACTTGAGATGAGTAGTAATGGTATATGGGAGATAGGGACTGAAGTTTGGATTGGCATTAGACCGCCCATAGATTTAGATGCTTTTGGGAGGTCGGATAGCGAAGGATCTGATTCCAAGATGCACATTATGGATGCCTTTCTGTGGGGTAGATGTTTGACTGAGGATGAGGTTGGAGCCATTCATTCTGCTACCAGTTCTGCTGAATATGGCATAATTGATCTTCCAGAAGATGGCTGGCACTGGGGTGATTCACCTTCCAGGGTATTATTCTATTCTCTGTCATTTGTAATTGTATTTATATTGGTCGTAATAGCATGGGAGATTAGAGTACAATTCTGGATGGGAAGAGAGAGAGAGAGAGAGAGAGAGTCTGTGGTTGAGCTTGAGAGATGCATGTATTTTATATTTTGCATAGTTTATTTGGTTTTACTGTTTCTGAACTGATATTTTTGGCTTACATGTTTAAACCTTAGATGGATGAATGGGATAGCGACCCTGCAGATGTTGATTTGTATGATAGGGATGACATTGATTGGGATGGGCAATCCAGTGGGAGGAAGAGAAGATCTGATCGGGAAGGGGTGGCAGTAGACATGGACTCTTTTGCAAGAAGGCTGAGGAAACCAAGAATGGAAACTCAGGAAGAAATAAATCAGCACATGCTTTCAGTTGAAACTGCTGTGAAGGAGGCGCTCTCTGCAAGAGGTGAAGCACATTTCACTGACCAGGAATTCCCCCCGACTGATAATTCTTTGTACGTGGACCCTGATAATCCACCTGCAAAATTACAGGTAGTTCTGATCACCTATAAAAAATCTTGGTATGTATTTACCCATTTTTGCACTTCAAATGATAATTAATGACTTTTAGGTTGTTTCTGAGTGGATGAGGCCCACTGAAATTGTGAAAGAGAACTTCAGGGATCTTTGGCCATGTTTATTTTCTGGTCCTGCTAATCCTTCCGATGTTTGTCAGGTAATTGACTTGCCTCATTAACTCATGTATTTGTTTGTACAATCATCTGGAAGTTGTCAGGAGAGCATGATTGGTGTATTATAATATTTTAAGTCATTTTAATGCACTTTGCACTCTTGGCAGGGCCGATTAGGTGACTGCTGGTTCTTGAGTGCTGTTGCTGTTCTGACCGAGGTATCAAGAATATCAGAAGTTATTATCACACCAGAGTACAATGAAGAGGGAATTTATACTGTTCGCTTTTGCATTCAGGTAGTAGTACACTGATGTATTGCAGATAATATTTTGCAGTTATCTTTTCAAGAAACTATTTGCTGACATTTGTCTCAATCTGAAATTCAGCGTTTGTTTTGTGGTATTAGCCCAACTTGCTTTCCTGTTTAGCTTGTGCTTCTATGTCAGCTATTGTTTTGAGAGACTATGCACCTGATGTTGAGTTCTGAGCCATGAACTGCATGCTATTAAGGTTGTTAAAATGCTGAATTGTTCTAGACTGGATTCTCAAAGAAATGATCGATCCTTGTTGTACTCAATGCAGTGGGATAATTTCTGAGAAGTCCTCTTGTTGCTGGCTTATTTGTTGTGTTGTCTGTAAGTTTCATTCAACAAGATGTTCTGCAGTACAGTTAGGCTGAATAGTTTGTATTGTTCTTATAGGGGGAGTGGGTACCTGTTGTTGTTGATGATTGGATACCCTGTGAGTCACCTGGCAAACCAGCATTTGCAACCAGTCGGAAAGGAAATGAACTCTGGGTCTCTATTTTGGAGAAGGCCTATGCAAAACTGCATGGTTCTTTTGAAGCTTTAGAAGGAGGGCTTGTCCAAGATGCTCTTGTGGACCTCACAGGTGGGGCTGGTGAGGAGATAGACATGAGGAGTTCACAAGCACAGATTGATCTGGCAAGTGGAAGGTTATGGTCACAGTTGTTGCGCTTCAAACAGGAGGGATTTTTACTTGGTGCTGGTAGTCCATCGGGTTCTGATGTACATGTTTCTTCCAGTGGGATCGTCCAAGGCCATGCCTATTCTCTTTTGCAGGTCTGTCAAAATTGTATCTTATCTGAGTTTTGTTGTTTGCGTTTTAAGGAGAGAAAAACTTCACTAAAACCTTTCCATTGACTTTTACTGCAATTTAGGTGAGAGAGGTAGATGGTCACAAACTTGTTCAAATTCGTAATCCTTGGGCGAATGAAGTTGAGTGGAACGGCCCGTGGTCAGACTCATCACCTGAATGGACTGATCGGATGCGGCACAAGCTCAAGCATGTTCCTCTGGTAATATTATTGATCTACTTTATCCTTCTCAAAAGGGCTGTTAGCTATACTCCTGTAAAGTAATACAGACAGTACTAACAATTATCTGAGTGACTTAAAGTCTAGGTCGGACTAGTTTGGTACCTCCTATTCCTCACCAACTAGCACTTTTTGTTGAACAGTCAAAGGATGGAATATTCTGGATGTCTTGGCAGGACTTCCAGATTCACTTTCGATCCATCTATGTTTGCCGGGTCTATCCGCCTGAGATGCGTTATTCTGTTCATAGTCAATGGTGTGGTTACACTGCTGGTGGTTGTCAAGATTATGATACATGGCATCAGAATCCACAGTTTCGACTTCGGGCAACTGGATCTGATGCATCGTTGCCAATCCATGTATTTATCACTTTAACCCAGGTAAAATTTATTTTTGCCTTTACCGTAAAACATCATAGACTTCTGATTGTTTGTTTGGTTTCTTATAATCTTTATATGTCATTATGTTAGGGTGTTAGTTTCTCCAGAAAAACAGCTGGTTTCAGGAATTACCAGTCAAGCCATGACTCTCTAATGTTCTACATTGGAATGAGGATACTAAAAACACGTGGTCGCCGTGCAGCATATAACATATACATGCATGAGTCAGTTGGTGGGACTGATTATGTCAATTCTCGTGAAATATCTTGTGAAATGGTCCTAGAGCCTGATCTGAAGGGATACACAATTGTGCCGACCACTATCCACCCTGGAGAAGAGGCACCATTTGTTTTATCTGTTTTCACCAAAGCAGCTGTGACACTGGAGCCTTTATGATAAAACACATTGGTGGATTTCACAATTGTCAATCTTGTAGCTTGGTGCATTGAAAATGCGTATGATCTGTGTCACGGAGCTGCCAATGCAACTGCACATTCGGCAGTCCTGCCGAGTGGGGTTCTCATGTGGGCATGAACACTGGAACTTGGTACGCCTTTCTTGTCCAACCTTTGTTTACATTAGTGGGTAACTAGGCCTACTAAATTTCTTTGCATGAACTGCTATAAAAATAGCTGATTCGAAATGGAATAATATAGTCATTATTTTTATATTCTGTTATAAAATGTTAGCTCCTTGTTTGGCAAAAACCTCTGGACGGAGATAGTTATACTGATCGCAATAAAAATAGATAATGATTAGTCTTTCTTTAGTGAGAAATGGAGCAGGAGCAAGAAGTGGGCTACTTGAGGGTTGTTGCACATGGGCTATTAAATGAGTTGGATGCTTTTTCATAGTATAGGAGCAGGTTCAGTGAGACTACTGATAGTAGGTCTATCAGAGAATTAGACACACAACCATACTTGTCTTCAGTGAATAGATACAAGGGCCTTTATGAAAAAGTTATGTATGTGCTCAGAGCTGTGATGATGGCTGGACATGAGGTAATGACTTTCCAATGCAAGGAGCTATGGAGCAACAGTAGTATTGTGAATTTCTAGCATCAAGTTAGTTGGGAAAGAGCTCAAAGGAAATATGGATGGCTGAAGTTCTACTAGGGCACTTGTTGTATCTATGATCACTAGATTGGTTCTTTCCTCTCTGTGCATTACTGCAGAATGTGAGAATTTATGACTCTTACCACATTGACTGCTTAAGAGTTCCCCATGAGATATTTGATTAAAATATATATGCTCCTTTACTGTGTCATGTGCCGGTCTGTTGTGTGCCTATTTTTCTTATTAACATTTCGTGATGGATTTGTAGAGGTTGTCATTGAGGGTTTGGAAAGTAAGATCACCAGGGAAAGGTAACGTGAAAGTGAATTCTAGGATTGATCTAGTTTTCTGTCTACTTTTTTGTGTTAGTGTACTTATAGAAAGTAGGGTGGAGTATAAATTGTGTTAGTTAGACTTTATGGAAAGTGTATAATGAATTCATCTATAAGACAGGAAAGATAGAGAATATAGCTGCTTGTGGTTGAAGTGAGATAGAGAGAGAGAGTGAGAAGCAGGTGTTCGGAATAGAGGATCGGCAATGTGACACTTCACTAGCTACAAGGACAGTGACGAGAGCTATCCAAAGATTCATCACGTGCAATCGAGCAACGGAAAGGAAAGGAAATCCTAATCGAAAACCTGCTGGAAATGGTGCTTGAAGTTGAGTATTGGCAACCAGCCTTCCTCTTTACCATCGCCACCTCCTGGAGTCGAACAACCAAGACTAGGAGATCGTCCAGGGAAGAAGTCGTCGCTACTTCGATCACCCTCCAAGCAGCATCACCAAGACACTTATTGCACTGGCAACACCTCCTCTTTCCACCTCGAGTCAACAATGCTGTTTGGATAACGAGTTAGATAGGCATGAAGAAATCCTTTCCTTCAGAAATGTTAAGACTTGATTCATCCTACATATCACTATACCAGATAATGCTGCAATTAGCTTCATTCAACTGTTCGATCTTGTCACCTCCGACTAGCTATCAGGAAGAAAAACCAAAGATCTCTGGACGTGCTACATTGTTTTCTACATCTCAGTTTTTCAGTATCATGGAGGAAATGAGAATAAAATAACCCAATGTCGTGACATGATGATCATGACAAGACTGCATTCCAGAGTAAACGAACACTGGATTTGGATGGTCATGTTTCAAAAACGGAATCCTCAAGCACACTATAACCACATAACCACCACAACCCCCTCCTACCTCTCCTATTTCCTTTCCCTCGCTTACACCAACCTCGTCAACCAGGCCACCAAGCCCTTGACCATCGACCGCCAACCTCCACCCATTTGACCCCCAAGCTCCAAATCAATTACCATCTACCATCACAGACCCTCTACTGTTACTCTACCCACATGTGTGTGGGATGAGGAAGGAAAATTGTTCTCACTTTCCCTTATTGCCACCATTTGTAGAATCAACTTGCATCCCCTCCATTGCCAAATGGTTCACTGACAACTTGAAACTGAACTATAACCCAACCTACTCCTTTCAATGGCTCTTCTACTTTCTTACCTCGGAGGACAAACTGTTGGTCATGAACCTTTCTCTCTTTCATTGCGCTGAACTCATCAGAATCACCGATTGGGCTACTTCTGGACCCAATAACCTCTTTGGCCAATGGACCAGTGTATGGGGACTCCCAGCAGAACTATGGCACAACCACACCTTCACCCTAATTGCCAAAGCCTTGGGTACCTGTCATCCCTTGATACTGCCACCTCCTTGAAATCTAGACTCGATGTTGCAAGATTATGTATTATACCCAAATACCCCAGATTCCTCAGGATCTCAATTGGAGATGCCGTCTTCTGGTTGAAGATCTTCTTCAAGGACGTCTCCCTGTTATAGTGGGCTAACATCGTACTTCGGAGCTGGGGTGACAACAATGAGTCAACTCGGTTGATGATGACCAAGGCTGCGAGACCGGAATCACTATTGAGTTGCTGGATACACAATGCCATTACCTGGAGACCAACAGGTCGAACCCTGCCATCACAATTTCAAATTTCAAACATTCTACACCTATGCCTGCACCCACCGACCATACCAACGTTGTCCTCGACACCACTAAGCCCATCTTGACATCCCTGCCCCTCTATACCATACACAATGAAGAAACCCATGACCCACAATTGCCCTACCCAGAACCTTCCCCTTCTCCTTTTCATACCCTACTGACCATGTCCCTGATCCCAAGAATCTGCTAAGTCAAACCAATTATTCCATTGTTGCTTGCGAGCCTGCAACAGTCAGACACCAGCCTTACATTGTCCCCTTTCCACCCCAACTCTTCCTCTCAGCTGTCGCCCCTTAAACCAACTCTCGGAAAACCCCCACATATCGAGCACTAATTCCCTGAACACTTGGTAGAATGCATCTCCTATTTTAGGAAATGTCTCTACTCTATTTCCAAGACCGGCATTCTTCAACACTCAATCACCCTGCAAGCTGTCCCAAACAGTCTGCCTACCACCCCTGTTTTTGGAATGTCACACCTCCCCTCATCGCCCACACCTTCTTCCTCACCAAACCACCCAACAGGTCCCCCTACTGGCACTGAATCCATGACCCCCACTATCACTCGGGAAAGAGCCTCCCTTCAACCCTTTGAGCTATTACTAGAATACAACCCCCACCCCCCTAGAACATACCAAAGGAAAGGGCGAGCTCTTGGCGATGGCTCCTCCAAGGAGAATCCAGTACCCCAACCTAGTACCCTCTTGACCTGGTAACAAGCGACTCATCTGCCCATCCCAAGTGAGAGTTCCAGAAAATTGGTTGCTGAGTTACAATCAGAACGCCACAAGTATGTTAAGGAGACTTGGGCTCAGATGATGAGATTAGTCGAGATTATGATTCCTTAGAATCCTCCCACTAACTCAAATTCCAACTAGGGAGTACAATACAAGCCATGATTATTCTCTCATAGAACATTCGTGAAGTTGGTCTCCCTCAGAAAAAAAGCAGCCGTTCTTCTTGCCCCTTCCAAGGCATCTATCATTTTCCTCCCCGAAACCGTGCTTCAAAACATGGATGATTGAATTGTTCATGAGCTATGGGGCAACCCAACCCTCGTCTGGATTGCCCTGAATGCCATCAGCCAATCTTGTGGAGTCCTTGCCCTTTGCAACACCGACCATTGATGTCTTTGAGGACTGCATTGGTGCCTATTCTATTGGTCTGAAAGTCCGTGATCATTCCTCCGGTAGTGTTTGGGGCTTTGTTGGCATTTACAGACCTAATCGCTATCCTGGACGACACCAATTTTGGGATGAAATGGCAGACATCGTGGCTCTTCCTTGGAGACTTCTGCACTGTTCAGTACTGCAATGACAAATTACCTCCCAACTCCGGAATCACTTCATCCATGCACAATTTTGCTGATTTCATTGGCGGATGTGAGCTGGAAGAGATCCTTTTATCTAGGAAAACTACACGACCAAATTGCCAACAACTCCTGTCCATCCTCTCTAAACTTGACTGTTTCCTTGCCAATGGCGACTGGCTCCTATTTTACCAACAATCAACTTGAAAACTTCCCAACCGAATTTGTTCCGACCACTGGCCGATCCTTGACACCAAGCTTGGTCAATGGGGCCGCAAACCTTTCAGGTTTGAGAATTCTTGGCTATTGGAAGATGATTTTGATGGCTTCATTTCGAGTCAATTGGGATTTGCTCGCCAATAATTGTAATACCGGTTGGTGATTACCTTAGAAACTCAAAAGTGATGAAAGGCCACCTAAAGAAATGGGCTGCTGATTGCCGTGCATCCGCCTTTGCTGCTATGCCTAAGAAACTCATCAAAATTTCTGAATTGGATAAGATTGAAGAGGAAAACCACCCTCTCTCCTAGACTGAATTCAGTGCTCAACTCTCTCTCCAATCTCATGTGCTCTCCCTTACCATTCTTGAGATAATCCATTTGGAAACAAAGAGCCCTTTTCAAGTGGCTCTTGTAAGGAGATGAGAACACCAAATTCTTCCATGCAATGGCTTCAACTAGGCGGAGAACCAACCGTATTACCTCCCTTTATCTAAACAATCAGGTGATCTCAGAACGTGCTGTTATTACTAATGCCTTTCTTAATTTTTTTACAGGTTTATACAGAAAAGAATGCCTTTGGCGCTCCAAGCTCCAAAATATCCAACTCATCACAATTTTCACCACAATTGCTGCTCTCTTTGAACTGCCCTTCTCCACTAAGGAGATTGAATGTGCCACTTTGGGCATGCCCACTGATTGAGCTCCGGGCCCCGATGCCTAGTCGATTTCTATCGTTGATGCTGTCTTATTATTAAAGATGACATTCTTGCCATGGCCAACTTCTTCTACCATTGAGGGATCATCGTCAAGAGTTTGGAAGCAACTTTTATTACTCTGATCCCTAAGGTCTTTATTGAGCACCCCATGGACTACCGGCCGATCAGTCTGGTCTCTAGTGCATATAAAATTATCTCTTGCATCCTCTCTCACCGTTTCAAAGCATTCATCAAAGGACGGACTATCCTTGACATGGCCATGGCCACACATGGGATCCTCAACCATTTCAAGAAATCTGGTCAACCCCTTTCAAAATTGATTTGGAAAAAGGTTTTGATCGTGTGAATTGGCGCCTTCTGCGTGATCTTCTTAGTAGAATGGGCTTTTGAGATAAATTACAATTCTGGATAAGGAGCTGTGTCAGTTCCCCATCCTTGTCTCTTATTGAACGACACAATTTGTGGTTATTTCAAGAGTTCCAGAGGAATCCAGCCAGGGGACCTACTGTTGCCCCTCATCTTCAACATTGTGGCTGAATATCTTTTAGTGTTGGTCTCTACTGCTAGGCAGATTGGATGGTTAATGCTCACTTCCCCTGAGCCAGCCTTCAATGTCTCTCCCCTTCAATTTGCTGATGATACCATCCTATTTGGCGTTGGCACAATGGACCAAATCAAGCATCTTAAAGCTCTCATTGGGTTCTTCAAATTTACCTCAGGCCTGAAGGTCAAATGGCAGAAAACACTCTTATCTGCTACAACATTGAGCCTATTCTGCTTCAATCCATGGCAGCACACCTGGACTCTGAGATTAGTACTCTACTTGGGCCTACCTGTCTTTGACTGCCGACCTCATAATCATCTTTGGGATCCAGTAATGGAAGGACTTGAATGGTGGCTAGCAACTTGGAGAGGAAGACTTCTATCCAAGGTAGGTTGTCTAATCCTCCTTAACTCGTACCTAGCTGGGATACCAAACTACTTCTTTTCATTCCTCCACTGACTGGCTGCCGTCTGCCGGAAAATTGATGCCCTCAAATGGAGGTTCCTCTAGCTTGGTGCATGTGATGGCTTCAAGTACCACCTAGTTAATTGGAGTGATGTTTGCAACACTTTTGACATGAACAAAACCTTCATTCTGAAGTGGTTCTTGAAGTTTGACGCCATGCCCAACGCAATCTGGAGACTGATGGTTGCCTCCTACCTCAACTGGAGCTCCACCTGGCGGATTTCTGGAGGAAGATGTCAGCACCTCTCCCCTATGGCGAGCTTTCTACCCCATTCCAGACGCCTTGGAGAAAGGGATCCGTTTCTTTGCTGGAAACGGCACTACTATGAAATTTTGGATAGATTGTTGGTGTGACTGAGGACCTCTCTGCTCTACCTACCTGCTGCTCCTCCCGATCAGCACTCAGCCTCATGCCTTGGTTGCTGACTCCTGGTCCCCTCCTACTTGCTTGAATTTCAATTTCTGCCGGGGCCTAAGTGAGAGTGAGGCTAACCTCGTCTCCTCCCTAACCATGGAACTTCAAAAAAATTCGTATTCACCATCACACTAATGATAAAATTATCTGGCGTCACGAGGAGAAGGGTATATTTTCTGTAACTTCAGCATATAGCCCATCAATAGCTGGTCCACCCCTTCTTCTCCCCATGAGGTGACCTTTATTTGAAGATTGTCTGCCCCCCTCAAGATGACGTTCTTTCTCTGGTGTGCTGTGGGGACAAAATCCTTACCGCTGTCAACCTTCACAAGAGAGGCAACTCTACACCTTGTACCTTACACACTTTTGCAACTCTACTCAGGAAATGACATCTCATCTTCTCCTCTATTGTCACTGTGCTTGGTCAGTCTGGGCTAGCATGTTCAAACGAATTGGCCTTCAGCTATGCCTGCCCAATAATCTCCTTGACACCTGCAGACTCCTCACCGGCCCTTCCCTTCCCACTCTACTTAGCTCATCCTCTCCTCTTGTATTGGCCAGATTCCATGGGCCCTTTGGTAGGAGAGAAACAACTCACGTTTCAATTTCAAGGCCAGCTGCATTGAGGGTGTGGCCAACAACATCATCAGCCATGTATCGGCCTGGTTACATACCAGAAAAGAATTCTGCATGGTCAGTTCATTGCTGCTCTTCAATTGGACAGCCTCGGTTCCCCACCCATCAATCAAGCCTGGACGCCTCCTCCTCAAGGAGTTCTTATGCTGAACTTCGACGGCAATGCCTGTGGTAGTTTGGGCTTTGCAGGATTTGATGGTGTCATTCTCTGAGGGACAATCTCTCATCACTTAGTCTGGTTCGATGGGCGTTGCTGACTCTACCGAAGCAGAGCTCTTTGCTCTCCTTCAAGGCCTCTCCATTTTTAGAGACCATTTCGGTGGGCCTCTCATCATTGATGGAGACTCACAAGTTGTTTTCAACTGGTGTTCATCAATATCTATATCCCCCCTCGGTGGAGGCATTGGACCGTTCTTCATCAAAATTTGGACATTGTTTCCTTTTTTAAATGTTTTTGGACGCATGTACCAAGATCAACTGACTCTCTTGCTAAGGATGGAGCCTCCCTCCAATCTCTTGTTGTAAGGGGAACACTCATTTAATCTTTGGTTTGTATGCCTTCTCCTTTAATAAAATTATCATTTCACTAAAAAAAATCATCTATAAGATGGATTTATCACTAAGGAGATTGAAGGGGATTGTGCACATTTCATACCACTAAATCAAAACTCTAAAAAAAATATGTTATGAATTTATTTTATTTAAAAGTATAAATAATATTAAATACTTAAAAAAATTGAATGCCTAATGTTTTAAGTTATTGATTAACAAATGAGCTCTGAATAATTGTTTATGGATGAAATAACAAAATTACTTAAAATATTTCATCTATTTCATTTTTTGAGAAAAGTTTATCGATTATTCATGAAATGAAAGAAGTTATTAAAATATCAAAACAATGCTTGTATAAATGATTTATGTTACCAAAATAACCAATTATTTGATTTTAATTTGGTTTAAATAATAATATAATCATTCATCTATTTTTTTAATGTTCTAAAAAATTATGTGCTTTAAAGAACAATAAAAAGGTGGTTCATATCTAAAAGACCCTGTTTTAGTCTCCTTTTGGTTGGATGGCCTCAAGAAGTGTGGTGGGGGGAGGAGGGAGGCCCTTTTCTTCCCTCGCCTCTTTTAGATCAAGGATGGGAAGAAAAGTGCAGGGCGAGGGCCTCCCTTACCCTCCTTTGTCTCTCTTTGGCAATGGGCAACAGTTTCATTAGGGGAAAAGATCAACCCCTAAGCACTTCTATTAAGTTACTAAGCAAGATATTCCAAAGGACAAATATAACCTCATCATTTATACTTCTACAATAGTTTTTAATCAATGTTTTTCTAAATCCTTGTTTTCCATAATAAGCATTGTTTTTTAAATCACTACTTTTCATATGAACTTGAACATTGCCTCCTTAAAGCTAGGGCATATATATCAAATAACCCCAACTTGTTACAAAAATTACCAGACTCTCGTCTTTTGAGGGCTTCCAATTTGGTCTAGTGTTTTGAGATAAAGGGTAACAACTTTCCCATTAATCATAGCATCATGTACAAAGTGAAGAATGACTTATGTATTCTCATGGAGAACTAAGTTGCTAGCAACAAAGATTGGTGCTTGGTTCTGACACTTTAATACCATCAGGTCATCAGATGCAAATTTCAACTCTTTTAAACCTGACTTAAACTACATAAGTTCACTCATTGCATGAGCTATGATATGGTACTTAGCTTCTACACTTGAATGAGCCATAATATTTTGCTTTTTGCTCTTCCAACTTATGAGATTGTCTCCAATAAATACACAAAAACTTGTTGTAGATTTTTTTTACCATCTTGGAACTTTTGAATATCACTCAACTTTTAAATGTTCATATTTATAGAATAACTCTTTACTAGGTGCTCCTTTCAAATAGTGTAGATTTCTTTGAGTTGCTTCAAGATGAATCTTGTGAGGACTCTCCATGGATTGACTCACCACACTGACTAGTCTCTTGTACATTGTCGTCTCTTAGTAAGGGACCCTCTTCATTTAAAATGATAATGACCAAGTTCAATAGGTGTTCTTGTTGACTTAGCTCCTAATAACCCATACTCATGCAACATGTTAGTAATACTTGGTTTAAGGAAACACCACACTTCCTTTGATCTAAGCAACTTCAATTCCTAGAAAATATTTTCAACTTTCCAAGGTCCTTGGTCTAAAAATGTGCTTTGTTATACTCCAATTTTTTTATTGTTACCTTTAGATAACACAAGATCATCTACACATACCACAAGTACCACAATTTTAGAAGATTGATGCAAACAAACATGTAATAATCACAATGACTCGCAAAGACAAAAGAAGTTACAACTTTACTGAATTTACTAAACCATGCCCTTGGAGATTGCTTCAAATCATAGATAGATTTATGCAATTTACATACCTTTCCAATAACACTTTAAGCTACATACCTAGGAGGTTGCTCCATTTAGATTTCCTTTTGAAAGTCGCCATAAAAATATGCATTTTTAATATCCAATTGGTACAACAATTACCTCTTATTAATTGTAAAAAAAATTAACATGCGGACAATACTCATTCTGCCACTGGAGAAAAAGTATCTAAAACATCCACTCCATATGTCTGCGTGTAACCTTGGCAACCAAATATGCCTTAAAATTGTTCACTATACCTTAAACATTATACTTGACCCTGTATGCCCTACAGTACCCCCGCACAATAGGTGGATCAACTAAAATCTAAGTGTGCCGAGTCAATAGAGCATCCATAGCCTTCTTCCACTCAGGCGACAAGACATCTTGCATTTGTTAGTGACAACAATACTAGATAGGGACACAACGAAGGACTTAGGGTTTAGGGTAAAGGAAATATCTATCACAGTGGGGATACCATGGGAAAACCCATTACAGGAAGAGGTAAAGGAAACAACCTATGTGGATTCAAAAGACAGAAAAATGAGGTGTACCTTCATGTTCATGTCTAGAACTAGTCATCTTCCTCGATTACAAATTCTGGTAGACACAATGAGAAGGAAAAAAATGTAATAGAACAATTTAAGGACTCGGTGGGTTGACTAACTGACAATGATTTAATTGGGAACTTTGGAACATATAAAACAGAGGATAGAGGAAGCTGAGGAGTAGGATGAACTACACCTTCACCTATAACAGATGAAGACAAGCCATCTGGACTGATGCTCAGAATCAATAATTCATGGAGATGTAGATGACTCAATGAAGTGCAGAGATGCCTAATGTAGCTTAGATAGTGCTGGCAGAGGAAGATGTGCTGGTAACAGAAGTAGATGTAGGAGTAGCTGTAAGTTGTCCTAGGCGCTGGAGAAAGTTTCCCTTGCTCTAGATACAAGGGATACTTGAGTTAGCTTACAAGTTATTCTGACATTTCTTTGAATTGTGGTTAGATCAACCAGTGCTCACATTTTTGAGCATGACCACGGCCACCATTGTCATGACCATCTCCCCTACTTTTCCCTCATTCTTTGAATCTGATCAAGCAGGGTGGCAGACAAATTAAAGGCAATAGCATCTGAGCTTTTAGTTTCTTGAGCTCCCTTGGACATAACTGCACTTTCAGCTCTGGCTTTCTTAAGTGTCAGAACAACATCATCTGCTAGCATTTGTGCATGCAAAGCATCATAATTAGGCTGCAGACCATCCAAGAACCTGGCAACTTGAATTTGACCTTCTTTTCCCTAAGCTTTTTCATGTTTGTTGTGATGGGAATAAAACACTGCAATTTCTTGTAACATCCACACATCTTTGTAAAATATTCTGTAATTGTCTTTTCTTTTCTTGTCATGCTGAAAAATCTGAGATATAACTCATAGGCTCGGGAAAGATTGCTCTCTTGGGCAATTGACTCCAGAGTCTTCCTCATATCTTTGGTCGTATCACATCTCATAACTTGGTCACTTACATGGGCATATAATTTGACATCCAAGTCTGAAACTGATAATTTTCTGCCTCTCAATCCTCAATCATAGGATCAGGAAGACTATCATGGATATACTTCACCTTCCTCTTGGCAATCAAGAACTTCTTAACAGCCCTGGACCAATTTAAGTAATTTGATCTATTCAGCTTGATAGATGTGCTATGAATGTAGTCTTTGGTCTCTGCAGATCTTGATGTCTTGGTAGGTGTAATAACTTCTCCTTATCTGTCATAGATCAATTTCTCACAGAAAACATTAGCCAGCAATATTCTGGCTTTAGTCAGAATTCAAGCCTGCACAAATCACTTCCAATGATTCTAGATTGATGTCCTACTGATATGTATGCTGGAATATCGACAAACACTATATAAGTACCTATTGATGACAACAACTTGGATGCTCCTACAAATACACTTTTGCAACTTTAAATCCTAACAGAGTCACCAAAAATACACAAAACGAGCAATCTCAAACCCTGCTCAGACCATCAGACACCCTCCAGAGGGCAGTAATGAGCCCCTAAAAAGACAGCACATAAAAAAAACTGCTTTATGCAGTAGGCACAAACATTAACCCTCAGGTTATGGCACAAAGAAAGGTAATACACTAACCTTTAAGGTCACTTAGCAGAGGAGAGGAATCCTGGAGATGGTCGTAGGCTTCAAGGAGAGTAAACAGTAGTCTGAAACTCCTCTCCTTGTGTGGCTTTGATACCATGTAAGATTGATAAAACAGAGAACAGAGAAGAATGCAATGAGAGAGAAAACTGTGATATGCAGCAGTCTCGTTGGGGGAATGATCGACCCTTCACCACTTTTATTAGGTCAGTAAGCAAGACATTACAAAAGACAGAATACCCTTCATCACTTATGCTTGTACAACAGTTTGTATAGGTGTTCCCACTATTCCACTGAGCTTTTTCTTTGGGATTTATTTATAATTTTTTATTGAAAGTCTAAAATACATTGCTGTCAACTAACATATAATTGGTAAGTATGGTGTTCTAGCACAATATTTAGTTGCAAAATTGAAGAGTCTGTTGTGCTAATTTTGTTTGTGCAATCACATGCCTTGTTTTCATTTTTGTGGCTGGTAATGAAGAGTACCACAAGGATCATGGGTTTATTAGTACTGAAGAGCTGATATTTCAAGTTGCTGGATATGATATTTATTGGTACTGAAAGAGGAGTAGCGAAGTTTTATACTCTCACAAGTGGTTGCTAAATTGGAATTTTCTGTGTTATTATTCTTTTGGGATCCCATATTTTCAATTTAGTCTGAAGGCAAATTTATTTTCCTGTCTCGTTGTAACAGGGTGTTAATGGATGATGCCGTCCTTGTCAATGTCACGGATGACTTTCTTGGACATGATATATGGTGCGGTAAATCCGAGTTCCCCATGCTTGAAAGTTGCTCATGCCAAGTGACAGGCGAGCTTTTCAAGAACTGGGCATTGGAGGATTCCTTTCACGGGCGAAGCTGGATGTGGCTACCGGTGAGGTGTATCTGACAGCAGCCTGCTGGTTCTGTCGAAGTGCCTGCCAGCCCTGTGTTCTAGTTCTTGGTTCCGGGTACTGGCCAAAACTGTAAATAGCGGTAAATCTCTGTTACAGGGAAAAGGTGTAGTGGGCATGGAATCTGTGAATTTCTTGTAAAGGCTGAGAAGAAATAATAGGGCTTGTGGCAGGAGTCGTTCGGACTTCTGTTGCAGTTTTGAAGCGCCCCAAGTCTTTGATTGCTGTAAATACAGATTCCTTGGAAAAAAAGCCCCGTTTTTAACGTGTATTTAGTGGCTAGCTAGTTTTCGCGTTATCAGCATGGATTTTTGCAAGGGATGCGAGTATTTTGACTTTTCTAAGCTTGCTGAGGCACAGGGTTGCCCATATCAATAGGATTTGTAGGTTTTTTTTTTTTTTTGTTACTGTACAGCCCCCATTAACAGCCATTCATATTGTAACTATTATAAAAATGTTGCAAAACCAGTTACAGCTGTAAAAGCTTTCGAATATGACCTCTCACTTTGATCTCCTTATCCTTGTTTTTCTCGTATTTTAACATAATTTGGTGGAAAAAAGAAGAAAAAGATGCTGCTAATCATCCAAGAAATTGCAACTTTAAATAGTAAACGTGACAGACCTAGTTCCAGGTTCAATCATAGATTTGCATGATTTGGCAATTTGTGGTCTGAATTATAATATTTTACCCTGTTTAAATAATATTTTGCCATACTTGTAAATTTCTTAATTTATGCTACATATAGAGTTAGATTATGTTAAATTGTTTAATGTTAATTGTGTTAAGCTCTTAGTTAAACAAACAATTTCCTCATGCCAAAGACAGAGGCATGTATTCTTGTCATCTCGTTGTTCGTCACCATCGAGGAAAAGGCTGGTCAATGACTTGGGTCAAATGTCACAAGGACAACATAAACCCCAATGCGGTGACAGTAGGGGTGGCATAGAGCCGAGCCGAGTCTAGTTCGAAGCTCAAACCAGATAATTTTAACTGAGTTCGAGCATCAACCTATATTTAAAACTTTGTATATGTATACATTTTACATAAAATTGGATATAACCTCAACTTAAAATTGGACATAACCTCTAAATATTAACTTTGCAAAAAATTATCTCTACACTGCATAAAATTATTCATAAAAGCTTCATGATTATGCATAAATTTTATTCAATAATCATCCACAAAAATATTTCTTTAAAAAGCAACACTAGTTTTGTTCATTTGTACTTAATCATATCGTTCTGATTCAAGGACTAGAAAACTAGATCATGGAGACAGAGATAAAATTTTAAGAAAAATGGTTTTGGATGACTTAATCGTATGCCCATTTTTCGTTTTTTCTTTGGAGCATAGATTCATACAACAACAGTTCTAAAATGTTACCAATCCGTTCATTTAAAAAACTTGAGTGGAGTTAGCATTAAGAGGGTACCTCAAACAATTTGAGTCTCTTCATGAGGCATGAGGAAGAGACAGCCAAAGTTCAAGAAATATTTTTTTTCACGTGCTTGTGATCTCGTAAGTGCGAAATCGCACGATGTCTTCGTGCGCACAGGGGGGAAAATATTTCTCCCCTAATCTACTCTGGTTTTCTGTCGAGACGATGCGGGGAGGGGGAGGGGGTCTAGCGGCGCCGGCGAGGAGTTGTCGTCAGGACTAATAGTTGCGACGGAGGCGGCGGTGACGGAAGCAATCGCTAAGGCAGACGAGGGGAGGAAGAAATCGACCAACGCAGCGGCGAAGGCGGTTAGCGATCAATTGTCGACAGTAACAGAGGTGGCCACAATAGCCGATAGGAGGGGCTTAGCGGTGATAAGGATCGGCGACAACAAACGAGGGGAGGAAGAAATCAAAGACGACTCCCGGTCCTGATCTCTGAGCCCTCGTTAAGTTAACGAGTTGGCTCGCGAGCTTTTGAACTGAACCATGGTTCGGTCGAGTTCAACTTGTTAACTCAAACAAGCCTTATCTGGATCTTGAACTCGGTTCAAGATCCAAATAAATCAAATCATTCCGAGTTGGAACTGAGCCGAGCTCGAGTCACTCACGAACCGGCTCGGTTCAATGCCACCTCTAGGTGCCAGCTTGCTCGACTGACCTAGGCCAAAGGTTGCATTTTACCAAATGTTAATAAGTGAGTCCACACATGACTGATGAGGAAGGAAATGATGATAGTATGTGACTAATACAATATAAATGTGTTAGTATGCCTAAAAATGCCCTTTTATCCAAGGGGAGAGATTGTCTCTGTGAAAACTCTCTCCCATCGACATTGGCCCTTTGCACAACTACTAAGGATTCCTTCACCTAAATGCTCAAAATCTCCTCAATTTAATTACTTCACCATTAAATTTTACCAAAACCATTTTTGTATGTAGTTGCCACTCTAATAACTACTTACTTGTCGAGTTGTATTTGTCAAGACTCTGACTCAACCGATCTTGTAAGCTCCTCTTCGCTAAGAGCAGATACTCCTATTTGTTGACTTTGTACTAGGTTTGGGCCAAATACCAAATATCATAGGGATCAAGTAAGAAAACAGACCATCCTTGAGAACTACATAACCAACACCATATAGCATGATCCATCAACCTACTTAGATTGATCGATCAATTGACCATTTTTGAGAAGTTGAGGATCCAACTCATCGATCAACAAAGCTGGAAAAATAAAAAATATAGTCGTTTTACATGGTTCATTGACCATACCTTTTCAGTGGTTGATAGACACTTTTTGTAACTTTTTTAAGATAGGCAAACAGTGGCTAGTTTGGTAGGAAAACTTATAAATACCCCTCCAAACTCCTATAGAAAAACTAATGTGAGCATTTAATGGCAATTTATTGCATTCAAGAATTATTTTACTTGAAATTTTTTCACAAATCTACTTTTAACAGAAATAGTGCTATATTCTTTCAAAATCATTGTTTCTCTCTAGAATTCATTGTGCATTCTAGTATTTCAAAACTCCAATTCTATAGTGCAGTAAAGATTGGGGACTTGAAAATCTCTAAGTGATTGTCTCTCCAAAATTCAAGGGTGTACGTTTTCCTTTTCTTTTTGTATTTTCCACTTTTCGTATCAAGTTTGATCTAGAACTCATAATCTAGATAAAAAAGTTTTGTTGGATCTAGAATCTAGTTGTATTGTCTCAAACAATGATTTTTAATTGTGTATTTGAGTATAACTTAAAAGAGAGTCAGAATCTATTTTGTATAAAGTTTTAGCTAATAGAGCTTATTAGTGAAAATTTCTCAAGCATGGTTTTTTGGGCAATGACTACTAATAGGGGATCATCGATAAAAAAAAATTATATTCTATTATGGTCTATGCTTTTGTTTTTTGATTTACCTAAATTTTACATATAAACACCTAGTTTTTAATTGTAAAATCTTAATTCATCCCGTTCTTGAGAAGTTACCTCAACCAACACATGCACCATGAAGCGCTAACGAGAAAGAAAACTATTCGATGTACTCATACATGACATAGATATAATTTTTACATACTTCCAACAATAAATATTACATGATTTTAGAAGGATAGTTTAGGCCCTTTATAATACTTTTTTCTCAATATAAATATAGAAAATGAGAGAAATCGACCTAATTCAAGTCAGCCAACTTTCCTATTGGTTCCTCATCTTCTCCTTTACAAGTCCATTCTCTTTAAACCTTAATCTCCTTTTGTTTCATCTCTTCTTCTCCTCTTTCTCTCCTCACCTTCTTCACTTCAACCAGCCTTCTATAAAGTATGAAATCCTAGAATTCAACATAGGTGACTGAAATATGAAAAAATTAATTCAAGAATGGTTAAAAAGAAAAAAAATCAGTCAAAGAAAAACTTTTTCTATAAAAAAAGTAGACAAATGTTAGTCAATAAGAAAAAAAATTCAGCTTTTTTTCCGTTGGGCAACATAAACTGTCCTAAAAACAAAAATACAGTTGTGTCATGAAAGAAAGTAACTACTCACATGTTGAACAAAAACTATTTCACCCAATCTACTGTTTGCATAACCCTTCATGCCTTACCTGGAACTTGTATTACTACACAAGCGAAAAGTATAATCCTCTTTATACATTTAATTCTCATTTTTGTTCATTTTGCTATCATGTAAAGCAACTGATATTTTACTTTGTTAGTGCATCCAAAGATACAATACCATGATAAATTTCCTTATGAAACCCTAAGGGTCTGTTTGAAACCCCATGGAAAAGAAAAGAAAAGAGAATTTTACCATTATTATTCTCAAAATAGTTAGTGAAAAGGAGAATTTGATAATTACCACATTTTCACCAACTATTTTTGGGAATAATAATGGTCATATTTTCATTTTCTTTTCTTTTTTAGGGGTTCCAAACAGATCATAAGACAATCAAAATGAATACGTATTGAAGAGTTGTACATGACTACAAGCACCATATGAAATTTTCAGATTGACCAAAACCATAAAAAAGCTATATGTGTCAAATTATATAGAGGTCATGGGATTTAGGCTTATAACATGGGAGAAAATTTGGTTCTCCCTAGAAAGAAAACACGATGTGAAATGTCAATTTACAATATGAATTTAATGTATGTGTGTGCCACGTGTAGACTTTCGGTAAATCTTTCTTTCTTATTCATCATTTCATACAAATACATCCATATTTATATACAAAGATTACAAATGAATTAAACCTGCCTCTCAGATCATCTCCGAAGTTGTTGTTACGAAGGACTTCTTCCTCTGTTTTTATGGATTTGGAAGACAGTTCGATGGAGGAAGAAGTCCTCCTCTGCAGGATCTCACTCCAACAGTGCCCCTCAAATTGGTGCATATAGATCTTTAATGCCAAAATTGCCAAGTGAGTTGTAGAAATTCCTAGTGCATACTGCTTTGGTAAGTATGTCTGCCAATTGGTCTTCAGATTTAACAAGCATAAAACGAATTATCTTTGCCTCAAGGTTTTGCTTGATGAAGTGCCGATCTACTTCCACATGTTTAGTCTGATCATGCTGAACCAGGTTATGTGAAATATCAATAGCCGCCTTCTTATCACAGAATAAGTCCATCTCACAGTTTGTTCCAAAGCCAATTTCGGTTAATAATCTTCGAAGCCGGAAAAACTGACAAAGACCATTAGCCATCCCATGAAATTGAACTTCAACACTTGGTAATGCTACCTCCTTTTGTTTCTTACTTTTCCAGGTAACTAGGTTTCCTCCAACAAAAGTAAAATAGTCTGAGGTGGATTTTCTATCTAAAATATTCCTTACCCAGTCAACATTTGTATAACCTTCAACCCTTAGGTGATGGTTTCTTGAGAACATGAGTCCTTTCCCAGGGGAGGAATTTAGGTATCGAAAAATTTGATTCACAACATTCATATGATCTTCACTTGGACAATGCATGAATTGGCTTACTACGCTTATTGCATATGCGATATCAGTTCATATATGGGAGAGATAAATAAGTTTCCCAACCAACCTCTGGTATCTTCTTTTGTTTGTTGGCACTTGGTCTGGGTATTTTCCAAACTTGTGATTGGGATTATTGGGGTATATGCAGGCTTACACTCCAATAATTCAATTTCTGATAATAGATTTAGGATATATTTTCATTGGGAAAGGAATATGCCTTACTTGGACGTAGAAACTTCGATTCCCAAAAAATATTTGAGTCCTCCCAGATTTTTCATCTCAAATTCTGTTGCCGAATGCTCTTGAAGTCTTGCTATTTCTTCTGAATATTCTCCTGTAATGATCATATCGTCTACATACACTACAATGTTGTTACTCTACCTTGTCGATGCTTTAAGAATAACGTATGATCTAAGTTACTTTGTTTAAAATCGTATTTTTGCATTGCCAAACTCAAATCTCCCAAACCACGCTCTAGGAGATTGTCTCAAGCCATATAAAGTTCGTTGGAGTTTGCACACCGTCCTTGGGTCAAAATTTTCTATATATCCTAGATGAACACCCATGTAGATTTCTTCTTCAAGATCTCCACGGAGAAAAGCATTTTTAATGGCAAATTGGTGCAATGACCAATTAAGATTAACAATATTCAATTTGGTCACCTGTGAGAATGTCCCTTGATAATCCATGCCATATGTCTGTGTATATCCTTTTGTTACTAGCCTTGCCTTGTATCGTTCAACTGCTCCATCAGATTTGTATTTGATGGAGAATACCCATTTACACCCCACTGTTCTTTTACCTTCAAGTAAATGAACAAAACTCTAGGTCTAGTAGTTGGATCGTAGTAGTAGTACCCTTTTTGATGGACCACATATCCCAAAAATAGACATTGAATGGCACACAGATCAAGTTTCGAGTGCTAGATTTTGTGGAGATTAACAAACACAACACATCTAAAAATACGAGGGGGGGGGGGGGGGGGGGAGAGGGAGCATTTGCACCGAGGGTAATGAAACATAGTTTGACAGGGCATGTAAGGGAGTCTTAAACTCAAATTTTTTTAAGGCATGCGGTTAATGAGGTGGACGGTTGTAGTAACATCATCAGGCAAATGATGACTAGGCACTTGGGCCCAATGTAAAAGAGCCTGAGCTGTTTCAAGAATGTGGCAATTTTTCCTCTCCGCAATACCATTTTGTTGAGGAGTCTAGGGCATGAGGTTTCATGAATCAGTCCATGGTGATGGAAATAATCACAGAATTGATGATTCACATATTCTCCACCATTATCAGATAGAAGAATTTGAATGTTGATGGAGAAATGAGTTTGTATCTTCTTATGAAAGGATTGAAAGGTGTGAAGGACCCCATCATTGTGTTTCAACAAGTAAAGCCAAGTCATTCGTGTGAAATCATAAAAAAATATGACAAACCAACGGACACCAGATCCAGAATTTCTTGGGAAAGGACCCCACATGTCAAAGTGAATTAAAGTGAAATGATCATCACTCTTATTCATACTTAAAGGATAATTGACCCGATGACTTTTAGCTAAAATATAAGTTTCACATTTAAAATCCATAACTAACAAATTTAAAAATAGATCAAGAAACATATGTTTCAAATAGCTAAACGAAGGATGGCTTAATCGACAGTGCCACAACAAAATTTGTTCCAGTTTGAGGTCGCTCGGGTGCCACATGTGATGTGCACGGCCTACGCTGAAATATTTCATGCAACAGAGCCCCCTCCTCTTAGTACCATACCCAATGATCTCTTTGGTGAGAATGTTCTGAATAAGACAAAATGTAGGGTAAATAAAAATAACACAATTCAGCTCGTTGGTAACTTTACTCGCTAATAGTAATTTTTGAGAAAAAGAGAGCATGGGTAGTGTATTAGATTATGGTAGGGCTAGTGATAATATTACTGTTCCAGCCCGGGTAAATAAAAATAACACAATTCAGCTCGTTGGTAACTTTACTCACTAATAGTAATTTTTGAGAAAGAGAGGGCATGGGTAGTGTATTAGATTATGGTAGGGCTAGTGATAATATTACTGTTCCAGCCCCTGTTATCGAAGAGATAACTCAATTAGCATTGGCAATGCTAGTCCTGTTACTCATATGTTCCATTGCTCCCGAATCAAGTATCCAAGTTGTGTAGTCAACCTTTCTATTAGATCCATGGAGGACATTACCTGGAGTAGAATTTGAACTGTTGGCTGGAATAAGTAAAAGATGCAGCTCTTCTACAACCTTCATTATTCCCACTTGTATCCTGAATTTTTCTACCCTAGAGTTCGTGCCACCAATTAGGATACCCATGTAGCTTGATGCAGTTCTCACGGGTATGCATATCATTTCCACTGTGAGAGCATCTAGTTCCATCATGATTTGGAGTGACTAGTGATTTGGAGTTGGAACCAGATTTGTTACCATGCAAAGAGATAGACCTAGAGTGTGCTGGAGGGTGCGAACCATATTTGATGCTTTTAGATGCCAGAGCTGCTCCTGGAGAATCATGGATCTACTAGTCGTCATCACCGCTTGATGAACAACAACTTTGCGGACGTGAGCATAAGAGGTTGGAAAAGATTGTATCTGGAGAACACCAGTCCAGATATGTTCTAGGCAATCATCGAGACCATCCAAGAAAACATATGCCCGCTCTTCTTGAACTAAGGTATCGTTGTATATCGGCCGAGCACTCCATTGAATTTGGTCAACGGAACCCTATTTCACGCCAGAGGCACTGGAGATTATTGTAGAATGTTTCAAGAGAACCACCAGACTGTTTGAGACGTGTCACACATCTCCGAAGATCATACACCTCAGAGATGTCACTGCCATCAAAATATGTAGTTGCAATGACATCCCAAACCATCTTGGTTGTCGAAAATCTACTGAAGTTGCTGACGAGGGAAAATCCATGGAGTTAATCAATCATCCTTTGACAATAGCATTGTCTGTGGGCCATCGTCGAAACGTAGGATCAGTCTGAGGAGGTTGAGGGAAATCGCCATTCAAATACCCCAGTTTGTATTTACCTGAGATAAACATCTTAATAACCTGGGACCAAAGTGCATAGTTGGTGCCATCCAACTTGATTCCAATCAATGCAACAATATTGGTGGTCTGGGTCGGGGCTGAAGTTTTTCTCAAAGCTTCAATCATTCTTGTTGTCAACTCGTCTAGGGTAGAGGAGGACGAATATTCACTAGACTAGAAGTTTGTATCGGCCATGGATGAAGACACGAGTCCGGTCTAGTCCAGGTTGTCAGGGTTGACTAGGCTTGAGTCCAGTCCTAGTCAGGTCAATGGGCTTGGTTCGAGTCATTAGGGTTGACTTGGCTTCAATCTGGTCCAAGTCAGGTCGCTAGGCTTGGTTTGGGGTGTCAAGGTTGACTCAACTTGAGTCTAGTCCGGGTTGGGTCACTGGGCATCGAAATTAATTCTGCCTAAAGTTAGGAAGTGGAATTAATTCGAACAATCGTTGTCCCTGTGACTAGGGGTGGCTTCGAATCGAGCTTGAGATCCGAAATCGGCTCGTTTGAGTTAACGAGCCGAACTCGACCGAATCAAGGTTCGATTTGGAAGTTTGCGAGTCGGCTCGTTAACGGGCGAGTTGCTGTATCAGGGGGAGGGGAACGCCGAGCCCCTACCGTCCGCCTCTGTAGGCGTCGATATCTCCTTTCTTCCTCTTCCTTCAATTTCTTCGCCTCCTCTATTTCCGTCCCCGCCGTTTTCATATCCCCCCCCCAATGATCTCCTTGGTGAGAATGTTCTGAATAAGACAAAATGTAGGGCAAATAAAAATAACACAATTCAGCTTGTTGGTAACTTTACTCACTAATAGTAATTTCTGAGAAAGAGAGGGCATGGGTAGTGTATTAGATTATGATAGGGCTAGTGATAATATTACTGTTCCAGCCCCTGTTACTGAAGAGATAACTCAATTAGCATTGGCAATGCTAGTCCTGTTACTCATATGGTCCATTGCTCCCGAATCAAGTATCCAAGTTGTGTAGTCAACCTTTCTATTAGATCCATGGAGGACATTACCTGGAGTAGAATTTGAACTGTTGGCTGGAATAAGTAAAAGATGCAGCTCTTCTACAGCCTTCATTATTCCCACTTGTATCCCGACTTTTTCTACCCTAGAGTTTGTGCCACCAATCAGGATACCCATGTAGCTTGATGCAGTTCTCACGGGTATGCATATCATTTCCACTGTGAGAGCATATAGTTCCATCATGATTTGGAGTGACTAGTGATTTGGAGTTGGAACCAGATTTGTTACCATGCAAAGAGATAGACCTAGAGTGTGCTAGAGGGTGCGAACCATATTTGATGCTTTTAAATGCCAGAGCTGCTCCTGGAGAATCATGGATCTACTAGTCGTCATCACTGCTTGATGAACAACAACTTTGCGGACGTGAGCATAGGAGATTGGAAAAGATTGTATCTGGAGAACACCACTCCAGATATGTTCTAGGCAATCATCGAGACCATCCAAGAAAACATATGCCCGCTCTTCTTGAACTAAGGTATCGTTGTATATCGGCCGAGCACTCCATTGAATTTGGTCAACGGAACCCTATTTCACACCAGAGGCACTGGAGATTATTGTAGAATGTTTCAAGAGAACCACCAGACTGTTTGAGACGTGTCACACATCTCCGAAGATCATACACCTCAGAGATGTCACTACCATCAAAATATGTAGTTGCAATGACATCCCAAACCATCTTGGTTGTCGGAAATCTACTGAAGTTGCTGACGAGGGAAAATCCATGGAGTTAATCAATCATCCTTTGACAATAGCATTGTCTGTGGGCCATCGTCGAAACGTAGGATCCGTCTGAGGAGGTTGAGGGAAATCGCCATTCAAATACCCCAGTTTGTATTTACCTGAGATAAACATCTTAATAACCTAGGACCAAAGTGCATAGTTGGTGCCATCCAACTTGATTCCAATCAATGCAACAATATCGGTGGTCTGGGTCGGGGATGAAGTTTTTCTCAAAGCTTCAATCATTCTCGTTGTCAACTCGTCTAGGGTAGAGGAGGACAAAAATTCACTAGACTGGAAGTTTGTATCGGCCATGGATGAAGACACGAGTCCGGTCTAGTCCAGGTCGTCAGGGTTGACTAGGCTTGAGTCCAGTCCTAGTCAGGTCAATAGGCTTGGTTCGAGTCATTAGGGTTGACTTGGCTTCGATCTGGTCCAAGTCAGGTCGCTAGGCTTGGTTTGGGGTGTCAAGGTTGACTCAACTTGAGTCTAGTCCGGGTTGGCTCACTGGGCATCGGAATTAATTCTGCCCAAAGTTAGGAAGTGGAATTAATTCGAACAATCGTTGTCCCTGCGACTAGGGGTGGCTTCGAATCGAGCTTGAGATCCGAAATCGGCTCGTTTGAGTTAACGAGCCGAACTCGACCGAATCAAGGTTCATCTTGAAAGTTTGCGAGCCGGCTCGTTAACGGGCGAGTTGTTGTATCGGTGGGAGGGGAACGCCGAGCCCCTACCGTCCGCCTCTATCGGCGTCGACATCTCCTTTCTTCCTCTTCCTTCAAATTTTTCGCCTCCTCTGTTTCCGTCGCCGCCATTTTCCTCCCCCCCCCCCGGTCTCCGCAAGTGTGAAAGTCACACATGCGAGATCATAAACAAGTAAAAAAAAAACTCTTTGTCCCTTCCTCACACGTGCGAGATCATAAACATGTAAAAAAAAAAAAAACTCTTTGTCCCTTCCTCATGGCTTTTGAAGAAATTGAAAAGACATTTTAGTAGAAATACGTTTCTAGAGACTATTAGTGGTTTTTTCAATAAATGTTGAAAGACATTTTTAGTAGAAATATAAGGACCATTAGTGCCTCATGTTTTTTGAAAATAATTTTCTAATTAGAAATTCTTGTTAAAAAATCATATAATTTTCCAAGTAAGATTTTGTTGCCAAGATGGGCTAGAAAACAGTATAGAAAATTTTTGAATAAGTATTTGACAGTTAATGATATAATACTTTTAGAATGAGGCAATTTTCATATCAATTTTGTGTTTGACATTTTATTTGATTAAAAATTTATCGATAAGTATAATAATATATTAGATTAATTATTAATTTTTATTTATTTCCTTAGAAAAGGCAATAAGAGGTCCATTTAACTTTCCTAAAAAAAATTTAAAATATTTCTTGTAATTTTCTAGTAAGTCTCTAATAGTAATAAGATTTTATTTAAAGGTTGTTTTGGAAATGTGTATCCTAGGAAAAACATTTCTAGTTTTTCCTAGAATATATATTTTCAATGAGGGGCACTAAGGAGGTCATAGTAAATTTATGGCCAGATTCTAAAATTACAAAATAAGCTAGACAATATTTGGGGTAAAAAAAATTAATATTGGTAGGTTCTAATCCATTATAGAGATTCAATTCCGAACCTCCCCTATCATTCTTTTTTTTTTAAATGTATGCATAATTTAATAGATAATTTATTTGATATATATTTTATGTAGAGTATTAAATGTAGGTTAACTTCGAACTCAGCATGAGCTCGAGCTCGAACTCGGTCAAAATTATTAGGCTCGAGCTCGATTACAATTTTAGGGTTGAGGCTAGGTTGGCTCGAGCTTTAGTTCGAAATCATTAAATCAAACTGGGCTCGAACATAGGAAGGTTTAGACTCGGCTGGATTCGATGCCAACCTTATGCTCAATTTTATGTAAAATGTATTCCCAATTTTATGTAAAATGTATGTATAATTTTATATACTATTTATTTGACATGTATTTTTTGAAAAGTTTTAAATGTATGTTGGAGCTCGAACTCGAGACATATAATTTTTTAAAATTTTTAAATGAATGTTGAAGCTTGAGCTCGGCTCGAGTTCGGCTCGAACTCGGTTAAAATTATTGGGCTCGAGCTCGATAACAATTTTAGGCTCGAGGCTAGGCTTGGCTCGAGCTCAAGTTCGAAATATTTAAATCAAGCTCGGCTCAAGCATAGGTAGGTTCGGGCTCAGCTCGGCTCAATGCCACCCCTACCCGCGACGCAGGTTCCAGAGCGCCGGACTAGAGAGCTTCCACTGTCGGGAGATCAGAGTTCATCGTCTCTGGAACGGTGTTCCGTATGTTAGAGGCTCGGCCAAAGTCGCACGCAGCGGCCAACGGAGGAAGCGGCGAACGGGAGTTTTTCTCCCGCATTAGTCGCCTACCTCTTTTTATTCCCGCTCTCATACCATGTAAACTTTCGATAAATCGTTCTTTCTTACTCATCATTTCATACAAATATATCCGTATTTATATACAAAGATTGCAAGTGAATTAAACCGGTCTCTCAGATCATCTCCGATGTTGTTGTTACACAGGACTTCTTCCTTTGTTTTTATGGATCTGGAAGACAGTTCAATGGAGGAAGAAGTCTTCTGGAGGATCTCACGTCATTACCATGGAGTCCAGTACACAACGAAAATACTAAGAAGACCATAGAGAGCAAGTTCAGGAGGATGAATAGAAGCTATAAATGGAAGAACAGAAGCTAAAGAGGTCAACGAGTCCGAGGCAACCAATCTCGCCATGAGGTAAAGAAAACCAGAATTTCTGATGATCTTTGTGTTTTCTGGCGCCTCATCAATTGAAAGTTTGCAGCGGGGATGATTTCCATGAGAGGCTAGGGCATTAGATTGATAACCTGAAAATCAGTTGTCACCTTAAATACAACATTCTTGCACAAAATGTTAAAACGGTTTTTCGTCACCACTAATTCTCTGAGGATGTACGAGCTTTGACCTTTCTTTCTACAACTGCTTTCCAAGTGTAAATTAATTCTCTTCAAATAAACTCAAGGCGCTGCTGCGAAAAAACGGGAACCAACAGTAAATCTGCATCCCTACCACAATTTCAAATGAATCTTTCCACGATCACACACAGTATTGCAAATGTTCTTTCTAAGAAAGGTTTATTATACACTGCGACTTGAATGTTAACCTATTTAGCTGTTGTAGGAGGGCTGCCTGCCTCAACTACACTAGAAAGCTGAAAAATCTTATTATGTAACTGATGTTACATTGCTTTTGTTAAGTCGATAAGAATTCCCTTCATTTACAGCCCTATAGACTTCTCCAACTTCTGGATTTGGTTCAAGAATATCCATGTCTTCTGCAGAGAAAAGAGGCCATTTGAGATACTGCTCAAATATTGACAGGTATCAGAGAAAAACCTAGGAAACGAAATGACAACATAGAAAAAGGTTTTGAATTTACCATCACATAAGGAGCAATCCTCACGCAACAAATAGGAAATCCAGTGTAAAATTTGAATGGTCCCCCTGATTTGAGAGTCTTCATTGCACAGTCCAAGGAACCACTGTAATGGTATTTACCAGTTGCATCTGTTTGCATTTTTTGTATTTGTGTTTTAACATATCAAACGGTAAACTGCAAGCTGATGCAAAGGAACCTGAAACAGCACTGGCCCTGCAAGAGAACATGAAGAAAATATCAGAACTACCTCAAGCTACAGACCTGTTATACTCGGTACAAGTTGGACTATACAAAAGCAATGGTGATATACTAACCTACGACTGTACTGGCTTCACCAAATCCAAGTGAATCCTTGAAGAACTCAACACTATGATCATAGGATGCAAGCATCACCATATTAAGTGCACTGGAAAACAAATTCTAGTGTTAGTGGCCTAAAATAAAAAAATATGATATAAACAAGAAAATGAGTAACTTTTTATAAAATACTTAAAATAAAATTATTACCTAAACAATAAATAAATAAATAAATTGAACTGAATAAAAAAAATTATTTTATTAGTAACAGAAGATGATTTTTTACTTACTATTAATTAATAATATATTTTTAAAAAAATTTAAATGATTAATTTAATTAAATATAAAAATGAGATAATTAAACCAAAATAATTGATCAAATACTCTCTTTAACAATATTTTAATTACCACTCTTAAATTTATAATTTAATACAGTAATAAAATTAATGAATATAATAAATAAATAAATAAATAAATTATTTTTATTAATAAACTAGGATAGATTATTTATAACACACAAACACACACACACACACACACACACACACACACACACACACACACACATATAATTAACATTTAAAAAACATGCTTGAAAAGAGTTACTCGTAATAGTCCATAATTTACAGTATAAAAACGAACGTTTATGCCTTTGATCATTCCACATGTTAGTCGTTATGGCATCTCGAAATTATACAGCTCTTGTGGATTCTAATGTACACAACCTCCGCATGTTTGTTGATAGGTTGTCTTCATCCATAAGATCATCGTTATCTTCATCCTCGTTTACACCTGCTAATCGGACTTCATCACCTCCTCCACCTAGCTAATCACCCGAATCATCATCTTTCGATTCAAACATATCATTGTAATCCTTTTTACGTACATAATTATGTAATATGAAATAAGTTATTACAATTTTAATCTGGATCTTATAAGAAAATGGAGGAGCGCCTTTCAACATTTGAAATCGAGCTTTTAAAGCACCAAAAGTTAGTTTAATAGTATTCCTCAAAGATGAGTGCCTTTGGTTGAATAACTCTTTATCATTTCTAGGAAGGTTGTCTCCATATTCTTGCAGATGATAACGAGTTGCTCGATATGGAGCCAAAAATCCTGGCAGATTTGCATAACCAACATCGTATAGATAATATTTACCTACAGTACAAAATATATTCCACCTAAAATAATTGAAGATAATAATAGATAAAAAGATACTGAATAAAAAAATATTATTTACCTTCAGGTAGAAATCGTCTATCTTCGCGAGTCAATACGATCTTTAGTACACATGAATCAACTACTAATCCTTCCCATCCAGCAAGTACATAAGTGAATTGCATGTCAAATGTACATGCTGCCATTACATTTTGTGATAAATAACCCTTTCTGTTCTAGAACCTTTGTTGTTCTTCAAGTGGGATGTTCGCTTTGGTATGAGTTCCATTAATAGCTCCAATACAATCCTAATTATACCAGTTCAATTAATATAAAGTAATTGTATATATTAATCTAAAATTTTTCATTAGAAGGCAAGTGATGTTACCTTAAAAATATGGATATAACATTGGATTGTTTAAAACCTTCGAGTGAGTGCGCTCTAAAGGCCGTTTGATGTAATCAGATTGAAGTTTGAGAATAGAATTCAATACCTTATTTAAATACCTACTTATGGTCCAGTTTGATTTGTCAAACATCTCTATTGTGACACTATATGATTGTTGTTGACCAACAATTAGGAGAAAATATGCAAGTTGTTCTTCCACTAAGAAAATATCCTGTAAACTTTTTGAAGTTTAACAAGCTATTTATCTAATGCCTTTTGCAAATAAATAGGACCACCAATCTCACAAGAACGTGGTGCACAACAAGAACGTGGTGCACGTCTATTCCAATGGTTGAGATAGTATCTTCCCATGGCGTAAAAAATACATGTGAATGCTAACATGCAATCCTTTTTTTTTTGTCCTTCTCAATATCCATGGAAACTTGCAAATACAAGCACCACCAGCACAATGACGATTACAAAAATAATTCATGTTTCTTCCTAAATGTCAAAAACACAAATATACCCCTATCTTTAATCATAACCTATTTTCAAACACACCTCTACAGTAGCATATCCAATCACACATCCACAATATTCATCTACACAATAAGAACCCAACAATCATGAAAACCCAAATCTTAACCGTAATAACATTTATAATCTATAAATGATAAGTCTTATAATGTCATAATTAAAAAAACATCATTAAAATTCAAAACACTCATCCCAAAGTAGACACAGTACTTAAAAACTCATTACTACATTTCACTAGAACAATCTTGAAGCCACTCAAGTCGCTCTTCCACTGTCAACTTCGTAAACATGTCCCTCTTAATTTTTGTATCCAACCATCGTGGAACGTGAAACTTCAACTTTTTTGGCAAGTCCGGGATTTTCGTGAGGGCTTCGAACTATTTATCTCCGACTTTACCGTCTTTAGGTTTGATAGCATCACTAAATACCGCGGCGATTTCCTTCATTGCATTAGAGAATACGAAAGTGTCATCAGTGGACATATTGGATCTCTTTCTATGACGAGTTGAAGTTGATGGGTTCCTATTTTGAGACTGATATGGTGTCGACTCATTCCCACAAAAAATGGTGATGGAGTATCCCTACCTAAATCAACATCCTCAAACTCGTTTAAGGGTGAATTTTCTAACTCACGCTGGACATCATTGCACTTTGACTTACTGTCCTCATCGCTATTGAGTTTCCCACTACCAAAGCCAAATTGTCGTAAAGCGGCACCCTTCATATGTATACTTCTCAGCGTCTTTATGCTCCTACAAGCAAGAAACATCTTATAGACCTGCCGATAGAGAGTTCTAGTAATACAAAAAATATAAAAAATATTTTGCAGTTCAGTATGATTTACTGACCTTGATGTAGTCTTGCCATACAAAATAACACGTAGTAACTCATTGTGTGTGTTACGATATCTTGCATTGTAATTTAGATAGAATTTATGATTATAATTTTTGTAAATTTTGGTTTATGTAAATAGGGTATTTAGGTAGGCATTGTATTGGGCCATGGGCCAGTTCATAATAACTTCTTAAACCTAAGCTTAAATAGCTAATGAAGGCGGAGGAAGAAGCGAAGATCATTTTTCAGAAACTGTTCGTCTTCTCCGTAGCCGTCCTCTTCGCCGAGAGTCCAAAGAGCTGTCCTCTTCACCGAGAGTCCAGAGAGCGTGATGCTCTCTGTCTGGACTGTTCCGTTAGTCCCGTGAGGTGGTGGTGGTTCCGTCCACCGCCGTAAGAGCTGAGATCTCCTGTTGCACTGTCAGCCTCTCCGACGAACGTCTTCTTCGCTCTGAAGAAACCGGAGCTTGAACTCTGCCCATCGCTACTCTTTGGTCATGCTTCATCGTCGGAATCCTTCTTGACAAGGTATCAAAGCTTGCTCCGACGGAAGAGTGATCAAATCACCTCCGTACGAAAAGATTTCCGCCCGACGAACCTTTGTTCGACGAGCTGCTGTCCGACGACTCAGAGTTCAGCAAAGCTCTGAGGGGTGGTCGAAAAACAGCGTCTGAGCTCGGAGGAGTGGTCGGAATCTCTATCCGAGCTCCGAGGAGCGTCCCTCGCCGAAAAAGGAGAATAGAGAGGTTAGTTTTTTTTTTTTTTTCGACGTCAGCCGGCACTGTTCCTAAGTTTGGAATGCAATTATTGGCTTAAGGTAGTTTCTGTAATTTTCAAAAATTGTGGGGGCAGATTTACAAATTTTGAAACTGTTGGAGTAGATTTGGAATTTTTGAAATTGTAGGGGCAGATTTGCAAGTTTTGAAACTGTGGCGGCAGATTTGGAATTTTTAAAACTGTGGGAGCAGATTTGAAATTTTTGAAAACGTGGGGGCAGATTTGGAATTTGTTGGGGACGGGGTGGTATTTATTTTGGTCTTAACATGTCAACAGACAAGTTAGATTTCGCTCCTATTAGGTTCACGGGTAAGAACTATAGTGCTTGGGAATTTCATTCCGGCTTTTTGTCATGGGAAAAGATTTATGGGAGTGATCCGGTGCCTCGCGATGTTGAAGATATCAAAATGGACTACGATGGATGCTTGAGTCATGACCTGGATACTTGGATCCATTGAGCCTCATCTAGTCCTTAATCTGAGGCCCTACAAAACTGCAATGGATATGTGGAACTACCTCCACAAGGTTTATCACCAAACTAGCACGGTGCATCGATTTCAAGTTGAATATGAAATGATAAATTTCACACAAGGAGGCTATTCCATTGAAGAATATTTCTCGGGCTTCCAAAATCTGTGGGTAGACTACACAAATATTTTTTATGAGAATGTCCCGGTTGCTGCTCTCTCTACAGTATAAGCTGTACATGAAACCAGTAAATGGGACCAATTCTTGATGAAGCTACGTCCAAAATTTGATATTGCTCGATCACATCTGATGAATTGTCATCCAGTGCCGTCACTGGATGCCTGTTTGAGTGGAAGAGCAGCGTCTTGCTACTCAGGCCGGTATGGAACATCGAGTCCAGACTGATATCTCGGCTCTAGTGGCTTATGTAGCATAACGGAAAAATTTGGGTTGGGACATGAGTTTTGTTCAGTGCTTCCACTGCAAGGCATATCGTCACTTTGCTCGAGAATGCACCGAGAAGTCCTGTAACTATTGCAAGAAGTCGGCCCATCTCATTGCAGCTTGCCCTACTCGCCCTGAAAAGAAGAAGAATACCGCTTATTAAGTCTCCACTGGTACTTCTAGTTCTGTAGATTGCGGATTGCTGTCCCTGTCACTGCACTTCTGGTTTCTCCAGCACCTACAAGTTCGACCACTCTAACTCCTGAAATGGTACAACAGATAATCATATCTGCTTTTTCTACTTTTGGTATCTCAGGTAAGCAGAAAATCTCTACTCAGCCATGGTATTTTGATTTCGGTGCCTCTAACCACATGACCAACGACGTAGTGTCTCTTTCTAAAGTCAGAAAGTATGAGGGCAACCTACACATCAACATTGCTGCAGTCGATTTACCTTGGTCTACTTCTTACGGGTTAAGTCTGAAGTTTTTGTCATTTTTAAGAGGTTTCTTGCACTCATTGAAACATAGTTCTTTGCTCACATTAAAGTACTATGCTCTGACTCTAGAGGCGAGTATATGTCATTTGAATTCCAGGAATTTCTTCAAAGCAAAGGCATTATCTCTCAATGTTCTTGTCCCTTGACACCACAACAAAATGGCGTTGCTGAGAGGAAAAATCGTCACCTTCTTCATATGGTCCGGACCCTTCTCATTGAATCATCCGTTCCTCTTCGATTTTGGTGTGAAGCTCTCTTTACCTCCGTTCATTTAATCAACTACCTGCCCTCCCCTACCTTGCATCATGTTTCTTCATTTGTTAAATTATTTGGTTATTCTTCGTCCTACACTAATCTTCTGACGTTCGGTTGTGTTTGTTTTGTGCATCTACCTGATCATGAACGACATAAACTTACAACCCAATTAGTTATGTGTGCATTTCTTGGGTATGAAGTTTCTCAAAAGGGTTATGTTTGCTATGATCCCTATGTGCGTCGAGTCCGTGTTTCTCAAAATGTGTTTTTTTTAAAATCAATATTTCTTTCCCTCTCAAGTTACATTGCCTTCTGCATCTCTGTCTAGCCTACTGAGCTTTGATGAGCCTAACTCCACTACATCGCTGCCCCATCCCCATCCTGACCTAGCGCTTGCTCCTAATCCTCCCTTTGCTTTTGCTCCCCTCACTCTTCGCAGATCCACGCGTCGTTCTTACCTCCTGCCAGGTATGGTTTCCTCTCCCTTGTATCACTTGTAGCTACTTTGTCTTGTATTTCCATTCTTTTTGGCTATAAATAGGTTATGGTACATGAATGTTGGCAAAAAGGCAAAAACAAAACTACAAGCGCTCAATGAAAATCACACTTGGGACATTGTGACTTGCCCTCCTACTATTCGGCCTCTTGGGAGTAAATGGGTATTCTCTGTCAAATTACGTATAGATGGATCGTTGGATAGGTACAAAGCTCGCCTTGTAGCCATGGGGAATAGGCAGGGATATGGGATTGATTATGAGGAAACATTTGCGCCGATTGCCAAGATGACCACGGTTCGAACTATATTAGCCATTGCAGCCTCTCAGTCCTGGCTGCTGCATCAGATGGATGTGAATAATGCCTTTCTCCATGGTGACCTCCAGGAAGATGTATACATGAAGCTCGCCTCGAGTATGACTAGCTCCTCTCCTGTTTAGGTTTGCAAGCTTCGTCGTCCTCTGTATGGGCTTAAGCAAGCCCCCCTGGGGTTGGTTTGAGAATTTTTGTAGCACACTTATTCTCCACAGGTTTACACAGAGTCGGTATGATTCATCTCTATTCTATCATAAGTCTGCCACGAGCATGGTCATTCTCTTGGTTTATGTGGATGACATCATTATTACTGGCACTGACTCTGGTCTGATTACCAAGCTGCAGTAAGTGTTACATGCCACCTTTCATATGAAGGATCTTGGGCAACTCACGTATTTCATAGGGCTGGAGGTACATCACAAACCCACTGGTATTTTCTTAACCAACATAAGTATATTCAAGATCTTATTACACTCGCTGGGTTGGAGGATACATCTTTGGTGGCTACCCCTATGGAGGTCAATGTCAAATATAGCAAAGATGAAGGGACTCTCCTTGAAGATCCGACTCTTTATCGCTGTCTAGTAGGGATCTTATATATTTGACCACTACTTGTCCGGACATCTCCTATTCAGTGCATCAGGTCAGTTAGTTTAACATCTCCTATGCAGTTCATTAGGTCAGTCAGTTTATGTCATCTCCTTGGCACCTTCATCTTATGACAGTTTGGCGTATCATCCACTATCTGAGTGGGTCCTCTGCTAGTGGATTATTCTTTCTTACCGGCTTTGAGCTTCGACTGGTTGCATACAGTGATGCAGATTGGGCATGGTGCCCCAATTCCAGTCGCTCTACTACATGCTGGTGCATGTTTTTAGGGGATGCACTGATTTCTTGGAAATGTAAGAAACATGACCGGGAGTCCAAGTCATCTACCGAAGCCGAGTATCGCCATGTCTACTGCGTGCTCTAAAGTTATTTGGCTCCACGGTCTTCTAGCTGAGCTCCAGAGTCCTCAAACCTCCCCTACACCCCTTCATGCGGAAAATACGAGTGCTTTTCAGATTGCGGCCAATCCTGTTTTGCATGAGCGCACCAAGCACATTGAGGTTGATTGTCACTCTATCTGCGACACTTTGGAGCGCTGGGTAATATCTCTTCCGCACATCTCTTCGAATCTTCGAGTGGCTGATGTCTTCACCAAAGCATTGTCTCAACCACGACATAATTTTCTGGTTGGCAAATTGTTGTTGGTTGACTCACCAACATCTATTTGAGGGGGGATGTTGTGATATCTTGCGTTGTAATTTAGATAGAATTTCTGATTATAATTGTTGTACAATTTGGTTTATGTAAATAGGGTATTTAGGTAGGCATTGTATTGGGCCCATGGGCCAGTTTGTAATAACCTCTTAAATCTAAGCTTAAATTGCTAATGAAGAGGGAGGAAGAGGAGGAGATCATTTTTCAGAAACTGTTTGTCTTCTCCATAGCCGTCCTCTTCGCCAAGAGTCCAGAGATCGCGATGCTCTCCGTCTGGACTATTTCGTCAGTCCCATGAGGTTGTGGTGGTTTCGTCCACCGTCGTAAGAGCTGAGAGCTCTAGCTATACCATCAACCTCTCTAACGAACGTCTTCTTCACTCTTGATAAACCAGAGCTTAAACTCTTCCTGTCATTACACTTTGGTCTTGCTTCACTGTTGGAATCCTTCTTGACAATGTGGTTGCATCCCAGCCAAATCCACTAGTATTGAGACAACTCGTTACTTTTTGGTAAGTTTTCTTCCATGATCTTGTTCGATTCTTTAGCTGCTCAACAATTTTTTTTATTAATTGTGTCTTCATTGAACCTATTGACACATTCCATATACACCTCATGCTTCCAAACCCCATTGGGCAACTTGCCCTATATTGACCTAATCAACCAAGATATCGAGCATTTTGTGCTCATCCTCGAAGGTACAAACATCATATGATCGAAGAGTTTGTTGTCTTCTTCTAGCCATTTATAATCTAAATCCAAGATGGTCCTCATAGAATTTTTTTTATCAGACAATCTTTACCCGTCATAGTAAATAGGGACACATGGAAACACAAATAAGAACTTAAAAAAAATCATGTGGTGGATATTTATAAGCCATCCAAATCTCCTCATCACATGGCAAGATCATTTCATAACACTTCAAAATTATTCAACAACATTCTATAACACTTACAAATTAATCAAACTAATTCCATTGCATATGACTAGAACATTGCAAAAACACACTCATCAAGTCCAAATTCATCGAACACCTCTGGTAGAGCCCCATATGACTTCGCAGTCACCACAAACTGTACCTCATCAATGATGGGGGGCGGATTTTGTTGGCTAAAGGACGCCTGTGTAGATGACTCAGTTTAATTTGAAATGGACTCAACCCACCCATTAGCCCCATAAACCCTAAACCCTAAACCTTAGCCCCTAAAACCTAAACCCTAAACCCACTCTCCATTAGCCCCTACACCCTAAAGCCTAAACCCACCCTCCATTAGCCCCTACACCCTAAAGCCTAAACCCACCCTCCATTAGCCCCTACACCCTAAAGCCTAAACCCACCCTCCATTAGCCCCTAAACCCTAAACCCTAAATCCTAATTCCAAAACCTAAACCATAAATTTTTTACACTAAACCCTATAAAAGTCCCAAACCCTAAACCCCTAACCCTAACATGACCACGCTTTAAAAAAAAAAAAAACTCTAGCCACCACGTACCCTAAACCCTAAAACCCTTCCTTAACCATACTCTAAATACCCTTAACCCAAAACTCAAAATTATACCCTACCTTAACCCTAACTCCAAATACCCTAAACCTAAACCTTAAAAACGAAATTGAACCCTAAATACCATAAACCCTAACCCTATATCTCGAAATTATGTCGAAACTGAACAATAAATACAAATACCACACACAAAAATTAAGATTAAATAAAATAAAATATTAAATTAATAATAAAAAATTTAGGGTTTAGGGTTACCTTATGAAAATTGGGGAAAACCGAAACCCAATGTTGAAATCGAAGGCAAATGGGGAAATCAAGGGAAATTGAAGTAGAATCAAAGAAATTGATGCTAAAATGGGGAAATCGAAGGAAATCAAAATCGAAATGGGTTAAATCGAAGGAAATCAGGAAGATTTTTAAGGGAAAAGAGAAGAGCGAGAGTGAGAAGGGAGAGGGAGGCCAAGAGGGAGAAGAGAGAGGGATGCCGAGAGAGACAGAGAGAGGAGATGAGAAGACGATGAAGGGAGAAGCAATGCGAAGACGATGAGAAGGGAGAAGAGATATTGTTGAATTTATGGAAAAGAGAAATACTTCATTGATTTCATTAACTTATTATAATCAGAGTACATGAACCTCTATGTATAATAGAGGAAGGTAGTAGAGTCCAATTACAATAAAACTACCTTTGTCCCAATTACACCCAAACTCTAACACTTAAAGATAAGTCCTAGCATAATTAAATAACTCAATATAGATAAAATAAAAACATTACTCAAACTAGAACTCTTCTAGGACGTGAACATAAGATAAAGATGCCTTAGTGAGTCCTTCTTGATCTTCCAGCTTATGTGATAAGGATGCCAGCTCATGGTAATCATCGTGGATCCTACTTCTTATGGACTTGGGCCTATCTTGTGGGCCTTCCTTGATCGTGTGGGCTGGAGCCCATCTTCAAACACCCCCCCTCAAGCTAGGAGTGAGAGAACATCATGAACTTCCAACTTGCTGCAAATGATGTATAAAATCTTTTTGTATAACATGACATATCTTCTAATATGCCTTCATCTTCCAACACTCCCCTTCACATTGTTGCGTCCTTCCATGAGGCCTTGCTGGCATAATATATGTTTGAGTAAAAATCACTCCTAGCTGGTAAGACATTGCTCCATACTCCAGCCCTAATGCTGAATGTAGGGCACACTCCGTCTTCTGTAGGTAGTGTGTCTATTGGCATTGCTCTAAAGTGTCCACCACCGTGTCCCTCCAGAGGACAACGACTCTCAAGTGGTAGGAGTAATAAAAGCCATTACAGGAAGGGTAGTGGGTTTATTTATAATGGTTTCCCAATCCAAACACCAACTCTCATGGCATCCCAACCATGATATTTTTGAGAGTTAATTAATCATGGTGTCCCAATCCTGGCACCGACTCTAATGGTGTCCCAACCGTGATATTTTTGAGAGTGAAATAAATTATGGTATGAGAAAAGGTATTGAGGCCACCTCTTCTTCAATAATAATGTCTCATCCAAAGAGACATAATAGCATTAGTTGTAATGTAACATGTCCATCATCCAACACATATAACATGAACCAAAATAATTAACCTTGTAGAAGGACCCATGAAATAATCATAATCCGATATAAATATTTTTTCTTAGATGCAGAAGCTTCATCTTTTGTGCTCCCCCTTTCTTGAATATTTTGGTTACATAAACTTATCCACAACATATGGAATAAAATACCTCTTTCTTGTACGTTTTCTACTTCTCTCCCTCAAGCTGGGATGTAATGGTAGTGATCACATCTTGAAAAAAATATCATAGATGTAGCAATAAGCCCAAATAATAGAGAAGTAGTAATAAGCCCTTAACCATGGAGAAGTGAGATATTTTTCTGATATAGCAACTCAAACAATGATGCAAAACCATTGGCTTAAATTCGGATTTTTCAATACAATACCAGCATGACCTTTGATTATTCCAATGAAAATATATCTTAAAGTATAGATCAGATTGACATGATTTTTTTTCCTTTTGAAACTAGACTTAAATAAATTTCATAAAAGTTTAAATTCTCTTCATAAAATATAATTATCAGAAGATAAATAATCTGATAGATTTCGGTCTCTGTAATCTGGCCGAACTCAGTACTATTTTTTTTTTCAGCATGACCATTGACTCTTCCAAGATCAATATCTTCTTATAAAAAGCTCAGATCGAGAATTGGTTAAATAGGTAAGAAAATAGACTCACATATATTTATTTTTATATATAATTTTACATAAAAACTCTCGTTATTTATAGCATAAAATTCCTCGGAAGTTGAAGCTTTCTACTGCTATTAGAACCTTTTTTTTTTTTCAATCTGACCTTCGCTGCTTCAAATATTGATTTCTCTTTGTAGATAACATAGATTGAAAATTGGTTGAATATGTCAGAGAATAGACTTACAGATATTAATTTTGATATATATTTATCAAAATAAAGTCTCATTCTTGATAGCATAAAATACCTTTGAAGTTGAAGCTTTCTGCTCCTGCCTGAACCTCTTTCGCAATCTGACCTTTCCTCATTCAAATATCGATTTATTTTTGTAGATAAATCTGATTGGAAAAAATCATTTTCCCTTGGAAATTAGACTCAATATATTTACTTCAATATATAATGTGAAATATGAAAATCTAAGTATAGAGGTAAAAAATACAAAGCAAACTATGGGTGTAGGAACAAAAACAACCTATAAACCTAAAATTAGGGTTAGGGTTTTGAGAAAAGGGTTTCATTATCTTTGTGGGTTGACCAAGTCAAATCACAGAACCTGCTCTGATACCATGTTGAATTTATCAAAAAGAGAAATACTTCATTGACTTCACTAATTTATTATAATCAAAGTACATGAACCTCTACTTGTAATAGAGGAAGGTAGTAGAGTCCAATTACAATAAAACTACCTTTGTCCTTATTATACCCAAACTCTAACACTTAAAGATAAGTCCTAGCATAATTAAATAACTTAATATAGATAAAAGACAAACATAACTCAAACTAGAACTCTTTTAGAACGTGATCATAAGATAAAGATGCCTTTGTGAGTCCTTCTTGATCTTCCAACTTTTGTGATAAGGATGCCAACTCGTGGTAATCATGGTGGGTCCTACTTCTTATGGGTTTGGGCCCATCTTGTGAGACTTCCTTGGTCATGTGGCCCATCTTATAATACTCTTAGATATGTGGGCCTTCCTTGGTCGTGTGAGCTGGATCCCATCTTCCAACATTTACGAAGACGACGAAGGGAGAAGAAGCCGAAGACGAGAAAGGAAGACAATGAGAGGAATAAGAGAGCGGGAGAAAAAAATTTTGGGAGAGGAAGGCCAATAGGGAGAGCAGAGCGTAAATGTGGGAAAAAATTTTCATCGGGGGAGGCAACGACACATCCCGAGCGATGCTTCAAGTGAATGATTCGGAAAATTGATTACATATCTCTCTCTTTTCTCTTCCATCTTCATGAAGTTTACATATTCCAAAAAATGTTTTTTTTTTATTTTCATCTGATTGAAGCTAAAGGTCTGATTTTTTCTTTTTCTTTGTGACATATCCTAAGGGTTAATGATTCATATTGCTGATTAAGTCAATTCTATGCAAGATTTGTGCCCTTAAAGGGTTATACTAATGGAAATCCTCCAAACCTAACCTGTGCTGGCCCTCTGTTGCATCATCATTAAGAAAGGTGACATCATCCTATATTTGCCTAATTGAAGAGTTATTTCTTGGGTTAAGGACCATTGGTGGTGGAATTGATCTATTATTCCTGTCCTTATCATTATTCTTGCCCTTATTGCATGTGTGGGGCCCACATAACTTGCCTACAAAACTATTACTAGTTTTTTGGGTCATTCGAGATGTCTGATGCTGGAGAAAAATTTTACACCCACACGAGAGAAAAGTAATTCAAATGGGAATTGTGGTTCTACTAAAAGTTGAATGGCCAAAACTATCTAAGTTGGACCAATCAATCAGAATATATTTAAAGGCCAAGTACCTAAGCGATGTTCATTTGTACCATTAAATGATGATTAGGAAGCTAAAGATTGCCAAGTCATGACTTGGTTATTGAATAGTATGGATACTAAGCTACGGAATCAAGTCAACTGTGAGACTGCCAATGAGCGGGTGTCCCTAGAGTCAATGTATACACAATAAAGCAATCTTTCAAGGATCTATGAGTTATATTCTCGGTTTTTTGACTTAAAGAGGGGTGAAAGGAAAGTCCATGACTATTATAGTGATTTACAAAGCATTCTACATGAAACCAGGTGATAATCAACATTTATTATCCATTTACTACCAATAAGAATGAGTAGAGGAAAAACCAAAGACAAATCTATGTTGCAAAATTTTTCGAAGGTCTTGGCTTAAAGTATGATGCAGTATGAGCTGAGCTGTTTGTGTCATATGAGGTAGCCTCTCTTCATAATGTATTCAACTGGGAGCTTCGTGCAAAGACAATTGTACATCACTTGGTAGTAAGGAAGTGTCCATTGTTGATGTTTCTGCCCTTAGTATTCAGCATGGGTCTATTTGATCAAATGCTACTTCTTGTTGTGGCATCAATAACAGAGGCCAATGTCGAGACGGCTTTAGTCCTATTAGAGACTAATAGCAACCCTAAAATCCTCAAAAGCATCAAGGAAGAAGGAAAAAGCAAGAGTGGTGGTGCATATGTGGACCCATGCACATGCATAGGGACACACGAGCTCAAGGGCAAAAAAGGAAAAATGGCACTCAAGGGCAAAAGTAGAAATAAGGCCAAAAGTCAAGGGCCAAAATAGGAGTCCTACCTTCCTCATTTTTATGGATTCCTAGAATTTGTACTTCCCTCTCTTAAAGAATCTCTAGAGATAAGATTGTAATTGATTTAGAAGTTTCCTAGATTATCTCCTTTGATTTTATAATCTTCCCTTGATTGATGTAATTAGGAAGCTTAATTTATTAAAGAGTTTCCATAAACTTGAAATGAAAAAATATAAATAAAGGTCTTAATTGAAGGAAAAATAAATCAAGCCTAGTCCCAAATCTTTCTTACTCTCCTTTCCCTCTCCTAAAATGTGTCCTCTCTCTCTCTCTCTCTCTCTCTCTCTCTCTCTCTCTCTCTTTCTCCCCCTTGCCTAAAAGCTTTCATGCTTTCTCCTTCCAAGAGCCCCACATGGTCCTTCTTGCCCCCTAAGAGCCCCTTGCCTACTTTCATAATCCTCTTCGTCATCCCATCAAACAACCTCCATCAAAGCACTTCAGTTACACACAAATTCCATCTTTTTCCAAGACTTCCAGCCTTCGTTATTTTCTTGATAATTGAAAAGGATTGAACCTTGAAGAGGTTTATATTTTTTTTTAAATGTTGAGGAGGTTTATATCAAAGTGATATTAGAGAAAAACTTTTCCTTGAGGCCTTTATCATCAACATAGTCAATACAAAAAATATGGAGCTCCAATTACAAGAGGTGGTTGCAGCCCAAAAATCCAACCAAGAAAACTTCAGTGATGAAATCTCAAGTTTAAAAGGATTACAACAATCAACCACCATGTTTCAAACCTTTTTTGAAGAAAGGAAGGCAAGACTTTCTTCCCCTCCTCTACAAGCTATGTGTAGAATTTAGGATCCCATGAGAAGAACTTTAGATCAACGAGGAAGAGGAAGAGGAAGAAGAAGAGAGAAAGGAGTGGAGAAGAAGAAGAACGTAGAAGGAGAGAGTTTGAATTAAGGGAAGAAGGGTTTGCATAAAATAAGAAAGAGGAAGGTTGGGGGAATTTGTGGAAGAAGAGGAGAGGGATTCAATACTCTACCTCTTAGCCAATGCCTTTATTTATAGTTTTACAATGCCCTTAGGGCTACAACTTGATAAAACAAAAGACATAAAAGGAACACATATTTACACCTCTATGACATCTTTATGGAAAGTACCATATTTTACTTGGAAGACAAACGATAGCGAGACATAAAATTTGAGATAGGATGTGAAGTTGTACAGGAACGACGTTCCTTTCTTAAAGCAATAAGCCTAATATCAAATTCAGGCCCAAACATAGGAGAGAAGGATTGACCTTGATCCGACAAGTCCACAGGTGAAGGTACGGTTGGTGTGTCAGGTGGTGGATTAATATCAACATTGAAAGGCACAAGCAGACACAAAGTGGTAGAAAGAAATGTCTACCCTGGAGGAGCATCATGGGAGGAGTAGAAGGAGGTGTTCTAAAAGAAAGTCACATCCCGTGAAACACGCATCCTCCAAAGGATAGGATTGTAATAGACATAACCTTTCTGGGTGCGAGAATACCCAAAAAACATACACCTCATAGACCGAGGATCAAGTTAATTTTTTTGTGGGGAAGTAACATGAACAAAACATGTACATTCAAACACTTTAAGAAGAAGAGAAAATGGATCTTCACCATGAAATAAAAAAAAGTAAGGACTTTTATTAAGAAGAACCGATGAAGGTAACCTATTAATAAGAAAGCATGCCATAAGTATAGCATGAGGCCAATAAAAATAGGGTACCTTCATGGAGTAGAGGAGGCCCCGAGCAACTTAAAGAAGGTGATAATTCTTCCTTTCAGCAACACCATTTTGTTGAGGGGTATAGGCACATGATGTTTGATGGATAAGCCCATTACCCTCAACGATTTGATTTCATTAGACAAATATTTATTAGTATTATCAGACCTAAAGATCTGAATTTTATTTCCAAATTGTGTCAATACTATAGCACAAAAATTTTTAAACTGAGGAAGAATTTCTAAACGTTCTTTAAATAAATATAACCAAGTCACTCAGGTAAAATCATCAACAAAAGTGAAAAAATATTTAACTTGAGCAATATTTGAGACACATAAAGGTCCCCATACATCAGAATGTATTAACTCAATAGGAGCAACACTTGTAGTTGTAAGACGAGGAGAATATGTACTCCTAATGTGTTTACTTAATTGACAAACCTTTCAACTAAAAGTAGAAAGTACTTTTAAAGACAGAAGCAATGAACAAAGTGAAAAAGTAGACGGATGACTAAGCCGGTTGTGCCAAAGTTGGGCCTCAGATGTAGTGGATGATAGGGCAACTAATGGTAGAAGAGTGAAGTAGTACAAACCCCCCTTTCATGGCTGTCGCCAATCACCCGCTTCATAGTGAGATCCTAAAATCTACAAGAAGACGATGAGAAGGTGACAGAGCAATTCAATTTTTTTGTTAATTGACTAACAAAAAGAAAATTTAAAGGAGATTAAGGGACAAACAAAACATCTTGAAGAGGAATATATGAGGTAAAAGGAGAGGAACCTTTGACATGGACCTTGGTTTGGTTACCATTAGCAATATTAATGAATTTCTGAGGAAGATAAGGAGATAATGACTCAAACAAGTTTTTGTTACCTGACAAATGTTCGGAGGCCCTAGAGTCGATGATCCAAGAGAAAGATAATGAAGAGGAAGAAAGCATACCTGAGGTAATAGTGGTAGCGGCAGTAGATAATGGAGGAAGTGAGGATTCCATTAAGGACTTCATCTTCTAAAATGCAACATAGTCTTCAATAGTGAGAATTACATTTTCAGAGTGGGAGTCAACCTTTTCTTCACATTTCTCAACATTAACAGAGATTGGGTTAGTTGTGGGCCAATCAGGCTTGCCATGAAGTTTCTAGCATGTTTCCACAAGGTGGTTCTGACCACCACATTAAGTGCAAAGTCAAGGATCAGTACGGGAATTATTCGGACCCGTTTGACCACCTCTATTTTCTGTCCCCCTCATAATTATGCCCCCTCTCATATTTTTTCCTTATCCTCGGTATGAGGATGATGTAGCCTGATTGTCGAAGAACATAGCCGATGGAGCATCAATAGGAGGAGGGGATGGATCAGGGATCCGTAGTAACGTAGCACTGATGTCATCGAAGGATGGAAGAGCAGACGAACTTAGAATCTAGGTTTTCGCAACCTCAAGGTAGGGCTTAATATTTGACAAGCAAATTGCTGCTGCCAAGGCCTCTAGTTGTCATTCTTGAACAACAATGTCAATGGACTATGGTTGAGCTATTTTCCATTCTTGGAGAAGGCCCCTAAACCGGGCCAAAAACTCATGAATGTTATCTCTGTGTTTAGTATGTAGCATACTTTGTAAGACATCATATACTCTTTGTAAGGAGGCAGCACTCGAGTAGAGCATAACACAAGTGTCCCAAATGTCCTTGGTTGTTTCCAAGTGGACCACATTCTTAGCTACATACTCTTTCATGCTATTGATGAGCCAAATGATAACCATGTTATCATTTTTAACCCACTTGTGGTAGGCTTCATCTTCTTCATCAACCGAAGGAGAGTTTTTGAGAACATGACTTAGAAGGTCATGAGCAATGAGAACCCTCCGTACCGATTGTGACCAGCTAAGGTAATTGGAGAGACCTCTTAGTAGAATCATAGTAACGAGGAGTATGTTACTCTTATTACTAGTGTGTCCACTCTCCATGATGAGGCAAGGCAAATGTAGAGGTCAAGGGCAGGGGCCTTCTTCAAATAACAATTACTCAATGTAATTTGAAGAACCCATGGACCAAATCAGTCACCAACAATAGAGGGAAAAGGAGAAAATAATTTCTTCATGAGAGTAAGCACCAAATTATTAACAAATTTTTGCTTTTGGCAAGTGAGAATAAGATCCAGCCATCACTCAATTCCTCTTATATTCTTAAAGGAAAAACAAAGAGGAGAAGGTAGATACAACCGCTTAGGCCTTAATCCAAACTCCAACAGAAACTGAGAGCAAAAAATATTTAGAGAAAACTTAGAGGCAAATCAAGATACTTGGAAACAAATTTATCTTCATATCATGGGAATACTTCAACGTAAAAAAATTCAATTATTGAAGTTCAAGAGCAACAAAAATAATAGAGATAAGTGAGTGCTGGAATTTTATTAAACATATAACGGTCATCCAACAACATATCCCATGAGCAACTTCAAGTGGGAGAATTTACAACAATATGTGTTGGAATTCCACCTCAAATAAAACTGATCCAAGTTACATAAAGGTAACTGAATCTCTAAACATCAATCTTGATAAGACACAAGTAACAATTGATCTTGATCATGCTTGTATTTGATCTACAAGAAGATTCAAGATTATAACATCATTTTAGTCATAAAAATAAATCTTCACAACATATGAAGATTATCTTGACTTGATGCGATTCAAAGTTCAAGAAGAAGAAAAAAAAATATAAAGGAGTATGTAAATAAGAAGAAGAAAGAAGGTAAAGAAGAAGAGAATTAACTTTTCTCTTCATGGTTGAACTCCTTTTACCAACTTCTTGGACAAATTTCATAACTACTTCATCAAGTGGGATCCTAAACTCCTTACTTTGATACCATGTAGAATTTAGGATACCATGAGAAGAACTTTAGATCAACGAGGAGGAGGAAGAATAAGAGAGAAAGGAGAGGAGAAGAATAAGAAGAACGTAGAAGGAGAGAGTTTGGATTAAGGGAAGAAGGGTTTGCGTCAAATAAGAAAGAGGAAGGTTGGACAAATTTGTGGAAGAGGAGGAGAGGGCTTCAATGCTCTTCCTCTTAGCCAATGCCTTTATTTATAGTTTTACAATGCCCTTTGGGCTACAACTTGATAAAACAAAAGACATAAAAGGAACACATATTTACACCTCTATGCCATCTTATGGAAAATACCATATTTTACACATATGTCATTCCTTTGATGTGTGAACTTCTTGTCTTGAGCTTGTGGGATTGAGCCCATCTTCCAGCACTATGGATCATGAAGCTTAAATCAAACCTATTTTTGGTAAGTTATCTTCCCCTCCACCACCAATCCTACCTACCCCTTCTCTCCCAAACATCAATCCTCATCACAACTCTTCTACCTTTCAGCATCCTCCCCATTATATGACCACTCCAACCACATCCCTACCCTCTTACCCTTGACCACCATATCTCACTTCCTATCCTCTTGAGCACCCTCATGGTACACAATTTATGCCTCATCCAAATTTCACCTATATTACCAACTTACCTTCCTTTGACCACCACTTTCCCCTACATGAGGCCACAAATACAAGAGGAGGATCAGTATAAGTCTGCATGACCTGAATAGATTTTCCAAAATATGAACCCAAAGATGACTCAACAAAAGGTGCTTCTCGCTTCTTTCCATCTAGAAGGAAATATCAAAACTGGTTCCATTGGCACAATCGTACCAGCCTTATTCTCACTTGGCATGGGGTTTTACAAGTTCTATGCATACAGTTTTGACCAACCCAATATCAAGATTTTTTTTTTGAAATAGTACTAAGTTATATTAAAAAGGCTCAAGAGAGGAAGATTACACGAAGGGGAAGCCATCCCAATCTATGAGAGATTTTTTGGAGGTTCCAAATTTGGCTTTCCTATCAGCCACTAAATTAGCTAACCTAGGAATGTGATTCAAGTACAAGAAATAGAAGATACAATATCTACAATAGATGGAGTAATTGGCCAATGCCGCCAAGGGGGAGAGGCTAAATTAGAGCACTAGCTTATGACCACTTTAGAGTCTCCCTCAATCACCAATTTCCCTTGAAGTCTGTCTTTGAAAATCTTCAACCGGAGATGAGGAGCATTCACCTCTGCTGTGGTAGAATCTGCAATGCCTACATGCCCAACATAGGAGAAGATAGTCTCTCCACTGTGATTTCTGAAACCACAACCGTGCCGCCCCCCTCCTCCCGCACTTGCCTGTCCTGGGCATCCCAAAGCACTACCATCGAAATTCAGCTAAAAACAATCTCTTGGGGGAAGCTCCTACTCGGTCATGATTGGAGTTCTCTGGGGGCCAGCCATGTGGGCCAGAAGACACCAATTCCATCGAAGGGAGACACTAGCCTGAGGAGCAAATTCCTTCCTGGTGTGGCGCCAACTATTCTAGAAACCATACCCACAACGCAAGATACCGTACTATCTAGATTGTTGAACTTGGAGTTGAATCTCCGATTATTTCTCTCAAGTCAGAGACGCCAAGGGATGTGAACCCAATATCAAGATTTTGACTCTCCTCTTGTAAAGTTCAAGCAAACTGGCTCCGTCAAATAATACCAAACGTAGTTTGAACACATAGTCAACCGAGCCCAATTTATGGAACATATTCAAGTTGGTATCTTTATTGAAAGTGTAAAGCAGAAATAGTAGTTGAGGTAAGGGTATTTCATCCGAGAACCCTTGTTGAACCAATTTTCCAAGTTCGCGTACAAGAGATTATCTCTTTTATAGTTCCGACCTAAGAGATCTTCCACCCAATCCATTCATACCACAAATTCTCATGCTCGGAATAACACTTCTTTTTGGAATGGTCAAACCCAAAAGTCGTTCAAGGCTCTCCCTTGAAGAAATAGATAGAAAGATAAGCAAAGGCCTATGTATTAACTATGACAAAAAATTCACTTCTGGTCACTGAATCAAAAGATTTTAGTTGCACTTGAGGATGACAAAGAGGGCCCAAGTCCTCAGTTTGAGATCATGGAAGAAGAGATCTCAAATTCTAAAGTATCCTTCCATGCCGTCTCCAGGATGCTACAACCTCGAACTATGCAATTTGACGAGTGAATCAAAAGTCATAAGGAGCGCATCTTGGTTGACAATGGAAACACCCATAATGTTTTGTGTGGAAAAATTTCAAAACTCCTTAGGCTTCATCTAAATCAAATTTTGGTGTTTCCAGTTATGGTGGGATACGGTACCAACATCCAATGTTCATCTAACGTGATAAATGTATCGATTGAAGTCCAAGGATATCATATTAATGAAGATTTTATTTGTCCTTCCAATAAAAGGAGGAAATTTGGTACTAGGAATGCAATGGTTGCACACCTTAGGGGAAGTTTTTTTGGGATTTCAAACACACGACCATGGATTTCTAAACCGATGAAGCTCAAATTGACTGATCAAACTTGTGACATTTTCACTAAATCTTTGGGCAAGAAAGAAGTTGGGACTTCTTATATATACGCTCCAGCTTGAGGGGGTATTAAAATATATTGAAGGGTATTTTTCATTTCTAGTGATCTAGAGTTAGAAATAGGCAATATGTCATATTACGAACCGATGGTTCAATTTTGGTTAAAATTTTATTTGTATACACGAAGTTATGCATATTGAGGATATGAGGGGCAATGTTGTAGTTGTACTCATGAAATAACTTATGTGAAATATAAAGAGAAGGAGGTCTAATTTTTTAGCCTCTAAGGAGTGTCTCACCTACACTCTCCCTTCATCTATCTATTCTCTCTTTTCTTCATTATTTTTTAATCAATTGTTTTCCATTTTTACATTTTTATTGGAACCAATGTGAATAGCAATGTGATTGTGACATGGGAATGGTCACAAGAAACCCAAATTCAGATAACAGAGATCTTATCCAAAAATTTCAATCACTGCATGAGTCATTACTCTATATTTAGCCTCTCCACTTGATCTTGCAATCATGTTTTTTTTAATATCCTAAAATAGATTTCCTGTATAGCCTTCTATATTAACATGATCATAAGATTTGTATAACATAGCTTATCTGGGAGATTTTTTGAGATACCTTGTCCAATGGACCTTATTCAAGTGAATTCTTGAGTAGTTGTGACTTGTACATGAATTACTAATAACACTTACAAAAAAAATATTTGGTCTAATAGCAATGAAGTAGATCAACTTACCAACCAACTGCAGAAATCTACCAATCTCTTTATCATGATCTGAGCCAACGCTTAGTTTCACATTTGATCCATTTGTGTATCCACTATCGGCATCCAAGCATACATTTTTTTCTAAAAAGTCTAATACAGATTTCCTTCATTACTGAACAATACTATGTCTAGACTGTAGCACCTCAATTCCAAGAAAGGATACCCAAAGTCTTTAATCTGAAATTCTTTGCATAAGTTTTTTTTATTGTGAGAGCCTTCTAAGTAATTCCTATAAAAATAATATCAAAGACATAGAAAGCCATGATAATCACCGCCACATTAGTATGTTTCACTAACACCGAATGATCAACTACACAACATTTAATACCAAGGCAAATAACCATAGTACTAAACTTAGCAAACCAAGCTCCATGTGATTTTTGAACCCATAAATGGATTTGCAGCATCTACACATGGGTGCTTTTTTAGCCCATAACTGGATTTGCAAAGTCCACACACCTTCTTTCCCTCTACCACAAGTCTAGGTAGTTGTGTCATATAGACTTCTTCAAGCAAATCATTATTAAAAAAGACATTCTTGACATCCAATGGAAAAAAATACCACTTGAGTTTGGCAACAACAATGAGAAGTATGCATACTGAGTTTAGCAACCAGAAAGAATGTTTCTTTGTAAGCTACACCATATGATTGAGTCTTTGCGACAAATCTGGTTTTTAGTTTTGCAATGCTTCCATCAAGGTTATGTTAGATAGCACAAACCCATCTACAACCATCTGCCTTTTTGTTTGACACAATGAAGTGAGTTCTCAAGTCTGATTTGTATACATAACTTCCATTTCTTCTTCCATTGCAACTCTCCACCCAGGACGTTGGAGGGTTCCTACATAAGACTCATGAATAGCCACTGAGGGTAAGACTGCCATAAAGAAACAACCATTGGAAGAGAACTGGTGAATCAAAACAAAAATAGAATAGAATGAGTAAGTAGATGGCAAATGAGTTCATGCACGAGATTCCTTCCGGATAGCTATAAGTCAAGTGTCGTATTATGATCCAAAAACAATAAGAGAACTAGGGAATTACTAAGCTCAAAAGTATCCACAATTGGTGTAAGGGATTGGTCAGTCAAAGGAGTAGTAGCCACAAAGGATACCTCACCTGGTGAATCATCCAATGACTAGTCAAGTGGCACCAAAGGTCTCAACACGGTGGAAGTAGTAGTAAAACCCAATGGAGATGTAATAGAGTAGAACAATTGATCTTCAAAGAAGCTAAAATCAGTTAAAATAAATGTTTTTTTTGGGGTGGGATGATAACAGATATCCTTTTTTAGGTTTGAAGTACCCCAAAAAAGACTGGAATGCTCAAGGATCAAGTTTATTCCAACCAATGAGACCAATTATGTACAAAACATACAAATTCAAATACCCTAGGTGTAGGGGTGGCATCGAGCCGAGCCGTGCCCGAACCTGCCTATGTTCGAGCCGAGTTTGATTTAAATATTTCAAGCCGAGCTTCGAGCCGAACCTCGTCTCGAGCCTAAAATTGTTATCGAGCTCGAGCCCAAAAATTTTAACCGAGTTCGAGCCGAGCTCGAGCTTCAACATACATTTAAAACTTTTCAATATATATATATATATATATATATATATATATATATAGATAATAAATTTTATATAAAATTATTTATACATTTTACGTAAAATTGGGCATGACCTCTACATAAAATTGGGCATAACCTATATATATATAATACATGTATAAGATTGGGCATGACCTCCACTTAAAATTGAGCATAATCTATGTACATAATACCTATATAAATTTCGGCATGACTTCTACTTAAAATTGGGTATAATCTATATACATAATACTTGCATAAACACTCCATAAACACTCGTCTATACATTCCATAAACACTCCATGAAATTGTTTATACACTCCATAAAATAGTCTAAACACTCCATACAATAATCAAACACAACAAAATTAAATGAAATATCAATATCAATTTAAAATTACCCAAGTAAAAACTATAAATCCTTTAAATAAAATCGTATTACTATTAGTGACTTATTAGAAAATTACAAGAAATATTTTAAAATTTCTTAGGAAAGTTAATCGAACCTCTTATTGCCTCTTCTAGGGAAATAAATAAAATTAATAATCAATCTAATATATTATTATACTTATCGATACATTGTTAATAAAATAAAATATCAAACACAAAATTGCAATGAAAATTACTTCATGCTAAAAGTATTACAGCATCAATTTTTAAATACTTATTCAAAAGTTTTCTATACAATATCCCATCTTGGCAGGAAAATCTTACTTAGAAAATTATATGATTTTTTAATAAGAATTTTCAATTAGAAAAATGTTTACAAAAAACATGAGATGCTAATAGTTCATCGAAACTTATTTCTATAAAATTTATTTTTAATTTGTTCAAGAGCTATGAGGAAGGAGAGTTTAAGGAAAAAGTTTTTTTGTTTTACTTTATGATCTCGCACATGCGAAATCATCTTCACGTGGGGGAGGGGGGAGATTATTTCTCCTCTAATTTCTCCCTTTGTTCTGGTTTTCCGCCGAGACGATGCAAAGGAAAGGGGTTTACAGTACCGGGGAGGACCTGTCATCAGGGATGACGGCTGCGATGATGACAGAAGTGGCGGCGAGGGAAACAGAGGCGATGACGAGGAGAGGAATAAATCGAACAGACGGCCACAGAGGCGGCCGACGAGCAGCTCTCGACAATGATAGAGGCGACGACAACAGCCAAGGGGAGGGGCTCGACGGTGACGAGGGGAAGAAAAAATTTTCCCCCTTGCTCTTGCTCCCGCTCCCCTGCTCCCAATCCCGATACCGATCCCGACTCACCTCGAGCTGGCTCGCGAGTCGACGAACCGAACTTGAATTCGGTCGAGCTCGACTCGTTAATTTAAACGAGCCAATTTAGGAGCTCGAGAGATAACAAATCGAACCGAGCCGGCACCGAGCCGAACTCTAGTTGACTCGGTTTGAAGCTACCCCTACCTAGGTGGTAGAGGAAAAGCATGTTCATCATGGAAAAGAGTAGAATAAGGAGAAACATAGAGAAATAAACTAGAAGACATCCGATTAATGAGGTAACGAACTATCAGAACAGTATATAGCCATTAAAAATATGGAACATCCATGGTGAGTAACAAAGCATGGACTACTTTTCTTTCAACAACACCGCTTTGATAAGGTGCATAGACACAAGAGGTCTGATGCATGATGCCTTGTTCAATATAAGGCAACTGAAAAATCATATGAGATATATTCTCGTGCATTATCAAAATAAAGAACTTTAACTTTGGATTAAAATTGAATAGAAACCATTACACAAAAGATTTAAAAATAGATAGAACTTTAGATTTTTCTTTCATAAGAAACAACTATGTCATTCATGAATAATCATCCACAAAAATAACAAAATACTTCGATTAAGTAATTTTAGAATATGTAATTTTTATATTAAATTTCTAGAAAAGAATAATACTTCACTAACTTGTTCATAACTGAATACAATGAGCTTCAATTTATAATAGAGGAAATAAGAAGAATCAGATTAGAATTAAACTACCTCTGTCCTAGTTACACCCAAAGTAAAATACTTAAAGATAACTCCTACAATAACTAAACTTCTGAACATAAAAAAAATACTAACATAATGTTAAACACCTGACCAATACTACCCAAAAGACATGCCTGGTAGGTAGCGGAAAACCAAGCATTTAACCCAGGATCATAACATCACACACCCCTTAGAGAAAGAGTTTGTCCTCAAGCTCTTACGAGCCGATGTCCACGATGGCCCACACTAGCGACACCGCTAGGTCGTCCCCTCCGCTAGGTCGCCTCCTTCGGGATTTAAACTGGCAACGTGAGTAGTGACTCTGATACCAAATGTTATGGTCCCATGAATAAAAAAAAGACAGTTACCAAGAATGCACTGATTTCTGGATATAATCTAAATGGCTTCACATGTAAGTGGATTGATCATTTCCTTGAAATGCTTTAAAAAAAGGTGGTGCCAGATTCTGTGCCCTCAGTGAGTGTGGATGTTGGAGCTTCGGACTTAGATGGAAGAATTTGGGAGAGGAAACAGAAGGGAGCTGCTAGTTTTGCAACACTTGAATTCTTTCACAGTTTTTTTTGTGTTGTTGCTATGGCACTGTAGCAACCAATGCTGACACCAGTGCTGCCAGCCAGCCAAGCAAACAATGATGCAGTGGTAGTTTAGAATACATTGCTGCTAGACAGCCAAGGACACAGTGCTACTGTCACATTGCAGAAGACAATGCTGCTAGACAGCCAAGGACACAGTGATGTTGTGGCAGTGCATAAAAGTTTGCTACTAGACAAACAGAAAACCACTGCTGAAAATAGTGACTTTTATGTTTAGCAGTATGGTTTTTCTGGAAATGGTGGATAATATATTGTGGATAGAAAACAAACCAAATTCTGGACAGTCTCATGGACAACATTGTTTTTGGGCTCTACACAAAGAGGTCATCCTAGCGAGGCCATAGAGCTCTTGCCAGAAAAGAAGTGGGAAACTATGGATCCCAATTCTGTAACTATATCTGGCCTTCTTTCTGTATGTTCACTGTTAAGGAAGGTGAAAATGGTTCGAGTAGTACAGCATGCTGGCCAATGTGAGGCACTTGGACTGGCTCCAACGAATGCAAACTGTGACTATCTGGTAGGCTATTCTCAGTACAGTAGGGTATGCACATAACATGCCACCTGAAGCAGCACATGAGTTCTTCACCAGATTTTTTTGTGCTGCTGCTATGGAACTGCAAAAACCAATGCTAACAATAGTGGCACTGCTGAAAACAATGATGCCAAACAGCCAAGAAAATAAAGTTGTTGTGACAGTGCATAAACCATTTCACAAAACAATACTGCACCACATTTTTCAACATGATATATCAGTTCTACTGTTCAGTGCGGCTGCTGCTATTGCAATGAAGAAATGTGCCAAACATCAGAACATGCAACCTGAGAGAGGTTTTTGAGGCAGCTGAGCAGAACTTCTCAACTTTAGTGGCTTATTCATTGTCTTCAACAAAGGGAGCTACTGGTCATCGCCTTGGGGCAGCTGGGATAGTTGAAGCAATCCTTCTTGTCCTTTTGATAGAAATAGCGATGCCATATGGCAAGGACTGCCAACTTCCACACTGCTGCTACAATAATTCCCCATAGCATACTACTTGCTCTTTGTGAGTCCTTTCAGCAGATTTCCCTCAATGTTACTGTTGCCAACATAGGCATACACCATAGTGGTCTGTGACTGCAGGAAAGACTTCAACAGCGGAAGTATGTTGTTGTTTGTGTAAACTTCATTAGGTATGGAAGCTTTGAGCGTGATTTTCTTAAGTTAAGCCTCTTGCATGTGAATGACTCCATCGTAATGAATAGTAAGGGATCCATAAATGAATCTGTTGGTTTTGCAACACAGGGGTTATGCACAGCTTCACTAGAACTGTTTGGTACAATGGAAACTCATGCCGTTGGACTTGATGAGGTCACTTGCCTATGTTTTTTTAGTGCTTACACTCATGGTAATTTAGTCAAGAATGTTGCACACTTTGCTGAACATGGACTGGGTCTAAAGACTGATGTTACTAGGGACATGCTGCATTTTGCCAATGAGGCAACCGTTGGGGCAGATCACACAAGGGCTGTTCATATCAAAGCTGAAGCTGCTAGTTTGGAGCAAGTGATATTCCAACTTATTGTTTGGTTGCTTATCCGTATTGGGGTATGCTACAACAAGTGATGCTAGCAATGCCGACAAAAAAAAAATTGCTTTTATGGTAGGATGCTCCAGTTTTGTCATCCATAGGGCTAACACAGATACCGCGGATGCTACTTGCGAATAGGTGGAGACTTCGGCAAGGGCAAGCAGACCCTACCTTCGAGCTTGAAGACAAGCTCTTTCTCCCAGGGGGTGTAATGTTATGCATGAAATAACAATATTAAGAGTCTAATTAATTGTTTTTCTTTAATTTACTTTATTTTATTTCAGTTAAAGAATTAATAGGCCACAAGGTCATTTTTTTAATATTTTATCTATAGGGGTATTTTTGTAATATTTTATCTTAAACCTTATAATGGTGAACCCTATTTATGGGGAAAGAGTAATGAGAAAAAACAAGCATTGATTTAGTGTAAACAAGGGGTTTGATTTCTCCTCAACGAGCTTAGGAGTGTTCGTTCTCCTCAAAGAACCTAGGGTTTTCAATCTTCCCTTCAACTTGATTTTCGTCTTTCTCTTCTTCCTCCCTACGAATCGCCGTGTCAGATTCGGGACCATAACACATAACTAAAACACCTTTAACTAAGAATCTTCCTTGAGACCTCATATGAAACTCTTTTTAGACTCCACTATATTAATTCTAGCTCGTTGAAACTTATTTATGTGAGAGTCATGTAAGCTTCTTCAATACCTGCTCTTCAACACTCCTCCTCAAGTTGGAGTTTGTAACTTCAACTTGCAATAAAAAAGATTTTTGAACTTCAATTTTCTTTTGCTGAAAAAAATTATTTATAGATGCAAATTTTTTATCTTTTGTTCTCCCCCTTTCTTAAATATTTTGGTCACATAAAAATTACCACAACGTGTGAAATAACATACCTCTTTCTTGTACTTTTTCTTCTACTTCTCCCCTCAAGCTGGGGATAAAAAAGACATAAAGGCCCAGCTTGGACAAAAAACATTATGAGAGAAGAAAATCACTCTTAGCCATATGAAAAAAATCCATACACCATTCAAAATGGACATAGTCTGAAACACACTCTTCTCAATTTTAAAGGTGAAACAGGCCCAACTTTAGGGTACAACAAAGAAACCAACTTTTTAAGGGTAGCTCAAACACAAATCACCTTCTAGGTGAAGAATAAAATACTTGACTCGAACTAGATATTGGGCACACTCCTATACTTTTTAGGTAATGGGTCTATGAACTCCTCTAAAGTGATAAAAACAAAAGATGATAAAACTGAAGAAATAATAGAGGAAAAAAACTTTATTCGAAAGGAGGTGACTATGCAACACTCATACTTTCAAACAAATCTCGAATGTGACCCTTTTAAAAAAAAAAACTAGGGAAAACTATAACAGTAGAACTTAAAAAAATTTAATCAAGTGGACAACCACAATGTTTCGGAATTAAAAATACAGAAGATACACAACTAAGTAACAAAACACAAAACTTGAAAATAAAGCAGGATATTACATACCTTGAACGAGCAATAATGGACTGATTACTGACCAAAACTCTTTGATCAAAAGAGAAAATTTACCTAAAAAAACTAGGATTCTAGGAGAAGAGGAAACTCAATTTAGTTTAATGCATGGAGAGAAAAATAGTAGAGAAAATAGGGAAAAAGGTAGAGATTTTTTATAAAACTGACCTTTGATACTTTCGATATCGATATCTCCAAAAATATTGCATAGAATCACAAACGGTTGTTGCGCAAGAAACTCGACTCAAATATATTTACTTTGATACCTAATTTGACAAAAAGAGCTTCATTCCTGACTCTTGTATGACCTTATGATTTGCTTCATTCTATAGCTTGACCCTTACCGACTCCAATGAGAATATCTCCTTACATATAGATCGAATTGACAAGAAATTTACTCCTAAAAATAAAATTTGATACATTTCATTCAAATATAACATTTATTCATAAAATATGCTTCTTTTGAGATAAAAAATCTGATAATCGATCCGAACTAAGTACTCTTTCTTTTTTCGCTAGCATGACTATTGACTCTTCCAATATTGATATCTCCCCCTAGAAAACTCAAATTGAGAATTGATTTGATAGTTAAAAAAATAAACTTATAGACCTTTCTTTTGACATATAATCTCCTTATAAAGTCCTATTCTTGATAGCATAAACACCTCAAAAATAGAAGTTTTCTGGTACTACTTAAACCTCTCTTGCAATTTGATCTTTTCTATTTCAAATATCGATTTATCTTTGTAGAAATCTCTGATTGCCAAAATTATTTTTGCGTTGGAAAGTAGACACAAAGATATTTTCCTCAATATATAATTTGAAATATGAAAAATTCAAAATGAAGGTGCAAATGCCAATGAAATAATGGGTACTAGGATAGGAAATAAAAAAAACAAGGAATACGAACCTAAGCTACTAGAGATGATAAACCGTTTTGATACCATGTTGAATTTATAGAAAAGATAAATGCTTCACTCGCTTGTTTATAACTAAGTATAATGAGCCTCTATTTGTAATAAATAAAACAAGAAGAATCAGATCAGAATTAAACTACTCATATCCCAGTTACACCAAACACTTAAAGATAACTCCTAAGACAATTAAACAACTGAACATAAATAGAATACTAACATAACTAAAACACCTTTAATTGAGACACTTATGTGAGACCTCCTTATATGAGATTCTTATTAGACTCCACCATATCAATTCTGACTCTGTTAGACTTCTTGCTGTGAAAGTCATATAAAACTCTTCCATATCTGTTCTTCAACATTTTATTTACTTAGGTTTCTAGAAAACCATTTTCTTATAGAATCTTATTTCAAAGGGTGTAAGGAGAGAAAAAGTATTAATGTATTTTGTCACCATTTCAAGAAGAAGAAAAAGAAGCAACTTTCATATCGATTTGGGCTCTTTATAAGGAGATTCTCAATGAAGTTGGAAAAGGTCAAGATACAGAACAAAGTTAATCAAGAAGTAAGAAAAGATTCAAGGTCCAAGATTTTTATATAAAATTGTGTAACAAATTAAAGTTCTTTAAGTTTAGCTTCTTAAGCAACAAGTTGTTTGTGATTCTAAGCAATATTTTTTTAGAGAGACTTATATCTGAAGCAAAAAATGTCAGTACTGCCGAGAATATGTCCTTTCCTATTTCTTCTCCACACATTGTGTTATGCACGCAATAAAATTATTATTTTAGTAGTTTTTCTTCAATTTACTTTATTTATTTCAGTTTTATGCCACAGGGGTATTTTTGGAATATTTTATTTATATGGGTATTTTTAGAATATTTTATTTACATGGGTATTTTTTTAATATTTTATATTAAACCCTAACAGGGTGAAACCTATTTAAGGGGTAAGAGTAATGAGAAAGACAAGGATTGAAGTATTGAAAATTAGGTTAAATCTAGCGTAAACAGGCTTGAGATCACATTCTTGATCTCAAGGTTTGGGTTTTCCTCAAAAACCAACGTATTCTCTCATCCTCCATTGATCTTGGTCTTCCCCATGTCTTCCTACTATCCCTACAATAATGCATGGCAGACCTGTAACCCGTGGCAGATCCCAGATCCTCCCAAAGAATCCTTATGTCAGATCCGGGACCGTAACACATTGACGTGAGTTGAGTTTCCCTTTCTCCTGGAGTCTTAATTTTGTGCGATAATTTTCCTTTTAACAAAAGAATTTTGCTCAGAATTAATGACCTCAAGTTTTGTAGGCATCTCTTCTTCTAAATTTTCTCTCCAGATAGGTTAGTTACATTAAGTCTCCATGTCCATGTGAACTTCTTATTTTGAAAGTTTCATGTCTCTTATTGTAATAAGAGATCTATATTTTCTTCCTCAAATTTTCTTTGCTTACCTCTGGCCTAGTTTGTCTGATTGTTTGGTGATTACTAGTGTGCTGTTATGTTTTTTTCTTTTCGGTCACTCTTTGTTCTCTCTTTGTCCATACCTGCGGTTGGGTGAGTGGTTTAAGGATTTGTCTCACAAAAGAGCAACATCAAAATTTTCAAGGGTAGACTATGAAACCACTTGTAGTACTTTCTCGACTGGTTTTGTTTTTATCACTTTGGAGCAATGCCTACAGACTCATTATTCATGGCAGCCCTTTGTGACATTGCTTCTTTGAAGAATTAAAGAGTGTACTCAAATTATTTTTGCTGCTTAGGAGTACGTCTAACCGGAGTCGACGAGCATAACCTTCTTACAACTTTTTGTCACTGCAAGGGGTTGTGACAAATTAAGAAATTAACAAGGGATTGAGTTCTTGTGTCAATTCTTGCTAGAAGTTGATCCATGTGTTTGTTAGAGTATAGGATATGGTGTCTGGCTATAAGTGATGTTTATATATTATTGGCAAGCCGAGTCTCTAGTTGTCATTCATCCCCAACTAGAGGGGAGAAGTAGGAGTACAAAAGGAGGTAACTTGGAAGAGTCTACAATCAAGTGTTCCAAGAGGTAGTGATTTTTTTAGCAAAGTTGGTGACTAGAGAAATTTTTCTAGGACATCCAAGGGGGAGAATAGAAGATGCAAGTTTTTTTAGAAGTGGCAAACTGCATGCTGAAGTAGGAGATCAAGTTAAACCGGAAATTTTGAAAGTTCATTACTTCATTGAAGATATTGAAGACTCGAGTGGGAAATTTTTTTATCATGTTTTTTTATATTATGCTAAGTAACAAGCTGAAGTTGTAAACTTCAGCTTAAGGGAAAGTATTAGAAGATATAATTTTTATTTACTTAGGTTTTTAGGAAAGTATTTTCTAATACAATCTTATTTCCAAAGGAGTAAGGGATCAGGGGTATTCGTTGCTTTATCATTGTTTCATGTTATAAATAGAAGAGAAGAGGGAACCTAATTGATTCTCTTCCATAATTCTACATGAGATTTTTTCTCCAACTCTCTCTCCTCCCATGTTCTCTCTTCTATGTTCATGAAATTTCACAAGTAATATTAGAGGTAAGGTCCCCCAACATCTACATGTATTAATGAAAATGGAGCTTTAATACTATTATCAAATGTGACACATATCACAATGTAAACCAGAAATAGATTTCAATAAAAAGAATTAATGTCTTCATAGTAGGTAAAGAAGGATGGACAAGTCAATTGTGCCATTGAAGTGCATGTTGATAAGACTTTTTTTTTTTTTGAAAATGAAAAAAAAATTAGATGAACTTAAAGTTATTCATTTTTTTTATATATATGTAATCTTGTTGATAAGATGTTACTAGTGCTAAAATAATTTTGTTGTCCAAACAATATAATTTTCCTCGCTCATAACCACTACTAATCACCTGTTTGGTTTGTAGGTCTTGAAAAACACAATGAGATGAAAAAAGGTTATATAACAACCAAGTTTCTTAGTCAATTGACTTACAAGAAAAAACCTTAAATGCAAATTTAGACACAAAAAGAACATTAGAAAGAGATAGGGAAAGTGAAAGATGGTTGGACCCAATTCCTCAAACCTGGGTTTGACATTTGTCAGCAAGTGATCCAAATCAATCATTGGTGCAAGAAGATAGAGAATAATTGGATAATATCATCTAGTTAAATGTTTAGAATCTCCTGAGTCAATAATCCAAGGGAACTAGAAGAAATGTATATGTGTTGTGGCAATTGTGGTAGTAATAGTGGAGGTAGATTATAATATACTCTTGATTTTCTACAAGGCCTCATAGTCCTCACCTATGAGAACCTATTACATTTGGAATTATCTGAATTGTTGCCATCCTTTTGCTCATTGGTTGATGTTTGATTGGTTGTGGGCCATTCTGGCATGAAGCTTCCAATAGGCCTCAACTATATTATTGTTTCTATCACAGTGAGTACAATATCTTTTCAGTGAGTACAGTACCCTAAACCCTAATAGGGGTACCACCAGCATTCATACCCCTTTCCTTTCCTTGGCCACCTCTGCCTCTTCCACTGATGCTTCCACTCGAATCTCCTCCATGTAAATACATTGCTAAGGTTTCTGTTGTGTGTCACTAGAGGCTTTGAAGTTGTGACAAGAATTGTGTAGCATTATAACACTGATGTCATCAAATGACGGTTTGGTTGTCAAGCTAAAAATTTGAAACTTAGCAACTTCAAGATACGGCTTGAGATTTGCAAGGCAACTTGAAGCTACTAGAGCCTCCCTCTACTGTTCTTGAATGACAATGTTTGTTGAGTAAGGCTAGAGTAGTTTCCATTCTTGCAAGAGTCATTTGAACATGCAAAATAATCATGTAGATTGTCCTCTTACTTGGTATGGAACATAGTCTAAAGGATATCATATATCTTTTGCAAGTTGCCAAAAATAGAATTCAACTTACCACATGTATCCCAATAATCTTTGCTCTCCCTAGATGAACAACATTATTAACATGTTCCTCCATGCGATCAGTCAACTAGGGAATAACCATAGTATCTTCCTTGAGCCACTTTTTGTAAGCAACATCGTCAATATCTAGTGTAGGTGCCGGTTCAGTTAGGTGCTCAACCAAATCCCTACTAATCGGGAATCGTTTAGTAGACTTTGACCAAGATAGATAATTCGACAGACCTTTAAGAGGGATGGTAGTAATTTTCAAAGAATCACTTTTTCCAAACATCTGGCCGGAATTTCTTCAGGTATGACCCAAGGAACAGTAATGGATGACAAACTTCCAAATAACAAAAATGATCAATCAATGTAAACAAGGTATTATCGATCAACCAAAGAGTATTAAAGTGTCCTTTAATAGTCTAAATTCTTGATTAGAGTTAGGGTTTAGTGTATTTAGGGTTTGGTGCACGGTATTTAAGGGTTAAGTGTTTAGGGTTTAGGTTTTTTTTAAATTTTTTTTAGGGTTTAGGGTTAGGGTTTTAAGGTTTATTAGGGTTTTTTAAGGTTCTAGAGTAGGGTTTAGAGTTTGGGGTGTTTAGTCCAATTCAAATAAGGCTGAGTCACCTACACGGGCGTCCATTAGCTAACGAAACCTGATGCCCATCATTGGCGAGGTATAGTTCGTAGTGACTATGAAGTCATATGGGGCTCTACCAGGGGTATTCGGTGAATTTGAACTTGATGTGTGTGTTTTTGCATTGTTTCGTGCATCTGCAGTAGTGAAAATGGTTTGATTAATTTGAAAATGTTTTAGAATGTTGTTGAAAATTTTTGAAGTGTTATGGAATGTTTTTGCCAGGTGGTGAGGAGATTCAAGTGTTATACATATCCACAACATGGTATTCTATTTTTTGTGGTTTGTGTTTCCGTGACGGGTAAAGGTTGTCTAGGGTTTAGGGTTTTAAGTTCTAGAATTAGTGTTTAGGGTTTAGGGTTTACGAGGTGATAGGGTTTAGGGTTTAGAGAGTTTAGGGTTTTAAGGGTTTAGGGATTAGGATATTTTTAGGGTTTATTAGGGTTTTTTTTTTTAGATTCTCGATTAGGGTTTAGAGTTTGGGGTGTTTAGTCCAGTTCAAACAAGGCTGAGTCGCCTCCACGAGCGTCCATTAGCAAATGAAACCTGACCCCATCACTAACGAGGCACAGTTTGTAGTGACTGTAAAGTCATATGGGGCCTCTACCAGGGGTGTTCGGTGAATTTGGACTTGATGTTTGTGTTTACTTTTGAATTGTCACAATTTGGTTTTATACTTTCAGTTTGTGTTTTTTTTTTAAAATGCTTCCTTTGATGCAGCTGGTTGATTTTGAGAGATGGAAAACAATATTATGGAAAAGAACTCAGCTTCAATCTGCAATGGAAATGCTTTATGTGGCATACCTGATTTGATTGAGAGACGTCATATGGACATTCAAGGCAACACATTTGCATTCGGTGTTCTTTTAATAGAAATTGTTAGTGGCAGACCTACTTACTGCAAAGATGGGGGCTATTTGGTGGATTGGGTAAGAAGTCCAGATTCCAGTCATATTAACTGTGTTCTTTTTCCTGCAGTTGGTATGAGGAAGTTGATTGATCTTGTATAGATTGACCGTCTACTGCTATTCTCTGGCAGGCAAGAGAATATGTCGACTTGCCCGAAGTGATATCGTATCTAGTCGACCCTGAATTGACATATTTCTTCGAGTAATCTGTGAGGTGATTAGCCTCTGCGTTCAACTAGACTCAACCAAACGTCCATCCATGGAATCAGTTTGCTCCTCACTTGAAAATGGAATTGCTATCTCACTTGCTGCTGATCTGAAGGGATCCCCCTTAGCTTGGGCAGAGTTGGCAATCCAGTCATAGTTTATGACAAGCCTATACTGTAAATCTGAAGTGTATACGATCAAAGTGTATTTTTATTTTCCCCATAATTCTTTTCCACTATGATTTTTAAAAAGATGCTGGAATGAAGAAAATGTAGAGTTCGGTGCGTGGCTATCAGTTTATCTTTGTATACTTGCTAGCTGATCAGGAAAATGAAATAGAAAATTTTGTATCAATAGCTTTTGTTTGACTTATTTTTGTTTCATCAAAGTGGTATTTTTAGAATATAGAAAAGAGTCTAAAGAAGTGGTTGAAAGGCCTGAAAAATGTCGTTGGTGGGAGCAGTTGGATGCCTAAAGAAAATCCTCCTACTGAGAGGACTATGAATTATGATCTCTTAAGAGGTTTTCTAGTTCATTAGGCTTGAGGGACCGAGTATGAAGCCATTATAATAAAAGAAAAAATAAGAAAGGACGATAATTCTGAAAGAGTAGGGAATGTTGGTTTAGTATAAATATGTAACAAACATTTGATACCATATATTAAAGTATACAATATATTATCAATAAATTTGATAGATTTTTCGGGTTTAATCATGCCTTTTTATGTTTTAATTAAGTATACTATTACAAGTTATTAATTCTCTTATTTTTCATATTTTTCTCATTTTGGAACACTAACACTAGAAACTGTTTTCCAGTCCACATGAACTCGTCCACACTACACCCAATTTGAAGATGAAGTTCATATAGATGAATGAAATGATTTTAAAGCAGGATATGAAGATGAACTTCAAATTTTATGTTTGTTGATTAACCCCTCCCCCCCTCCCCCTTAATTATCTTATTTTTATAATTAATTAAACTAATCATTTTTTATTTTTGTAAAAAATATTATTAATTAATAGTACGTAAAAATCCATCTTCTATTATTAATAAAATAATTTTTTTATTTATTCAGTTCAATTAATTAATTAATTAATTTATTATATTCGCTTATGTTATTTTTATATTTTTTTAATTTATTTTTTATAATTTATTCTAGTCACACATAATTATTATATTAATTTAATTGTAATCATTAAGTAAAACAATATAGTCTTTAATTAATTAATTTATTAATATATTTTAATACTACACATTAAATCACTTATAAGTGTAGAAACCATATTTATTTTGGTTAATTATCTGTTTAGGTATATGTTCTATTTAAGTATATTATAAAAAAATTACCCATTTTCTTGTTTATATCATATTTTTCATTTTGGGGCACTAACACTGGAATCTATTTTCCAGTGCACTTGAACTCGTCTACACTAATAACCAAGGATGAGTTGAAGTTGAATCAATTCATTTAAGATGAATTAAAATTTAAATTCATTTCAAGTTCATTATGAACTACCTTCCGCTTCCGCTGAGTCTAACAAGGCTCAAGTGCAGAGCCTTCCAAGACTACGCAAATGTAGAACACCATAGATACTTTGCTGACTTTCTCGTAAACCTTGATTTCGCTACGCTCAATATGAACCCGAGAATTCTTTGCAGATGAAGAGATGTCAAAGGGGCTTATTACTTCCCACACAAATCCTCCTACATCTATGTATAAAGGCTGGTTCATCAAGAATACGCAAGAAAAGCAATTCGAATTGTTCATTCAACGCCAGAGATGACATAGAACCAGTAGTTCATTATCTAATGGATCTTTCCGTTCAAATACTCTATCCGAGAGTTATCAGTATTTATCAAATCTGTTCCTATCTAACCGAACACTATTGGATCAAATGACAAAGGCATTGTTGAGAAAGAGATGGCTTTTCCCGGATGGAATGAAACATTTGATTCATGTAACAGGAGAAAGATTTCCCATTCTTTAGCCGGAAAGATATGTGGCCATGAAAGAGGGACTTAGTAGAACAGAATTGAACGGGCGGTAGAGACGTGGAAACACTTGTTTCTTCCATATTTTGGACCTTAGCTCCATGGAAAATATCCTACGGCAAAAACTAAGAATTGAAATCTTAGATCAAAAGACTATGCATGGATGGTATGTACTGCCTAAACAAGAATTCTTGAACGGCGAACAACCAGAGCCTGTTTATTTTATTACTCGCTACATCAAACAATTTCCATTAATGAAAGATGTAAATCCATTGGAAAATCCAAAAAGACGTGTATCAAAATCAGAATTGAACCCATTTTATTTGAATTTCAAGAGAAATAAATGATTCAGAAAGATGATCAAGTAATATCAGTATGGTCCTAGATATGTAACTGCTCAAGATATCATCTCACCACCCTACGTCGAAATAGTTGATACTGTTAGCCTGTCAGAGCCAATTGATTTGTGTATTGAATTCAAAATCGAAAGGAATCGCGGATATCGTATGAAAACCCCATCTAACTATCAAGATGGAAATTACCCTATGGATGCTGTATTCATGCCTGTTTGAAATGTGAATCACAGTATGAAATTTTTCCTAGTGTTGCATTGCTAAGCATAGCGCTGGGGTTTTCAGCCGATCTAGCTATTCAACAAATAAATGGGAGTTTGGCCACTTGGACCATCAATAATGATTTTTCCTAAAGAGTTTGGCTACTCGATCGACGCACTTTCTTCTATTATGTCAACACTAATCACTACTGTTGGAATAATGGTTCTTATTATATGTCTCACGATCAAGGGTATTTGAGATTGTCAAAAAGCGTTTGTAGCTAATCGTGCAGGGGATTTTGGTTTCTTTTATTGGATAACGGGCAATTTCTAATTTCGGGATTTGTTCAAATTTTTCAGTAACTTGATCCATAATGATGGGATCATTTTCTGATTTGCGACTCTGTGTGCCTCTCTATTATTTCTCGGTTCAGTTGCTAAATCTGCACAATTCCCCCCTTCATGCAATGGAGGGGCCTATTCCTATTTCGGCTCTTATACATGCAGCTACCATGGTAGCCTAGGGAATTTTGCTTGTCGCTAGACTTTTTCCTCTTTTCACAGTCATACCTTACATAATGTTTCTCATTTCTTTGATAGGTGTAATAACGGTATTTTTAGGGGATACTTTGGCTCGTGCTCAAAGAGACATTAATAGAAGTTTAGCCTATTCAACAATGTCTCAATTGGGTTACATTATGTTAGCTTTAGGGATGGGTTCTTATCGAGCTGCCTTATTCCATTTGATCACCTATGCCTATTCTAAAGCATTGTTGTTTTTAGGATCCGGATCCATTATTCATTCAATGGAACCCCTTGTTGGATTTTCTCCAGAAAAAAGTCAAAACATATGGGTGGTTTAAGAAAATATGTGCCAATTACAAAAATGATTTTTTTATTAGGTATACTTTATCTTTGTGGTATTCCACCTCTTGCTTGTTTTTGGTCCAAAGATGAGATTCTTAATGATAGTTGGTTATATTCACCAATTTTTGTGATAATAGCTTGTTTCACAGTGGGATTAACTGCATTTTATAAGTTTTGGGTCTATTTACTTTTGAAGAGTTGCAACACAAGGTCCTTCTCCGTGATGATGATCAAACCCTAATAGCAGTGCCCCCAAATATAAAGGAAAAATTAGGACAGCCGCAATACAAAAGTGAAATCCCCAAACTGCTCTTAATGAAATAACAATCAATATATCGTGGACCATTTGGGGGCTCTACCCTCCTACCAACCCCCCACGGCGACCTTATAGTGAAGGTCAATCCACGTACTGTCTCAATATAGGGCGTTGATTAGACTCCACAACTTAACAATCTCCCACTTAGAGACTAATCCATCATCAATATCTCCTCTACAGTGGCAACAACTTCTCAATCCTCATAGAGAAGTCCAACTGAAGGTACACACAACTTCATTTTCTCAATCGTAACAGTCTTTGTCAACATATCCGCCAAATTCTAACTCCCTTAAATCTTCTCAAGTGCTAAGACTCCATCCTCCATAACAGATCTAATGAAGTGATAACGCATCTGTATGTGCTTTATTCTAGTATGATAAACAAGGTCCTTTGCTAAATGAATAACATTCTGACTGTCACAATACAACACAGTCTTCCCATGTTTGAGACCTAATTCTTCCAAGAAAGACTGCAACCATACCATCTCTTTGTTGGCTTCGGTCACGACAACAAATTTTGCCTCAATTGTGGAAAGAGAAACTATTTTCTACAACTAAGAGACCCAACTAACTACTCTACCACCCAATGTGTATACATATCCAGTGGTACTCTTTTTGCCATCAATGTGTTGTGGACTCGATAGCGGTACGAGTAATTCAGAGGCGACTCGGACGAGTCGGGGACTCAAGGGAGAAGTGAAGTGCATTAGGCAGTTTATGTTCTTTTAATTTATTAATGTTTATGTTCTTTTAACTTATTAATGTCATGTAGAAAGGCCAAGGGCCATATTGTAATAAACCACAACGCTATAGCTTGTGCCTTTGCTTTATTAGGCTATCGAGAGGAATGGAAGATTAAGCAAGAAATTACAAGGGATCTGTGTTCTCCTTCAACGAACCAGGGTCGGCATTCCTCTGGAACCCAAGGTGTAGACTCCCTTTGACGAGTCTGATTCATCTTCTCCGCCATCGATTTCCCTTTTTCTCACTCTTCCATCTCGCAATCATCCTTAATTAGTCACCATAGGTTGTCAGGGCAGAACCAGGAGACCAAATTCGGATTCGGAAATACAAGAAACTCTCTCCCACAGAAGAATTACTAGGTCCATGGTCAGAGACCACAACATCTTGGTATCAGAGCAGGGCAATTTGGGAGAGTCATCGAACAATGAAGATTGGATAACCATCGTCAGGGGAATGATACAGGCATGGCAGGAAGAAACCGAGGGGAATCTGGCAATGTTGGTCAACAATAGAGCTTCTCAGGTCAACATCCAATTTCAACAATTAAATTCTATAGTTGACGAACTGATGGAGGTAAGGAACCCTAACCCTCGTGAAGGAGGGAGGAGCTCTGCGACTACGTAGGGAGACTACTTTGTTGGACTGATAGACCATCCAACGAATGGAATCAACTCCAGTTCAGGTGGTGGGACCATTCTGAGGTATACAAAATTGGACTTCCCAATTTTTAAGGGATTTGAGGACCCGTTGATTTGGATCTATAGGTGTGAGAATTTTTTTTCCCACCAAAGAACGACTGAAATAGATAAAGTGGGGTTGGCCGCCTTCCACATGCTCGATGAAGCGCAACTATGGAGCCACCAGTTAGAAATGGAGAATCTGAACCTAGACTGGGAGGAGTTTAAAGAGTTGTGTACAATTCGGTTTGGACCTTCTGCTCAGAGCAATCCGTTAGGGGATTTACTCTTGCTGCGCCAAACCGGCACAGTTGGCCTTCCAAGAGAAATTGGCTAGAGCCAGTAGGAGGGTTCGAGTGGACCAACAGGTGGAGTTCTTTATTGCAAGCTTAATGGAGTCTCTCCAATTAGAGGTGAAACTCCTTGCTCCCTCTTATTTAGCCCGTGCAATGAACTTGGCCAGGACACTAGAGGCCAAACATAAAATCCAGAACCGTAGGCCGCCTTGGCAAAATAACAGGTCCGTTGCTGGCACTACATCCACATGGCGCTCCAGTACCACTGCAAATTCCCCTCCAACTTCCAAGCCCAGTCCATCACAACCAGCATTCATAAAAAAATTGAACAGGGCAGAGATGGAAGACAGATGGTCCCGAGGCTTATGTTAAAATTGTGATGAAAAGTATACCTTTGGACATCAATGCCAGAAGTTGTTTTGGTTAGAAGTAGATGATGAGGAGGAGGAAAACCCTAACAGCGCAGAGACAGTGAAGGAAGAAAAAAAACCTGAAAAATTCTCTCCACGCCATTACAAGCCTCCAATCCACCAAAATAATGCAATTGTGTGCCCTTGTCAATGAGAAACCTCTCCTAAGTCTGGTTGACTCTGGGAGTACCCATAATTTCATAAGCTTCAATGCAGCCCAACAGTTGCAACTACAAGTGCAACCTCGTCCAGTAGCTTCAGTATCAGTGGCCAATGGCAAAAAACTTCCAAGTTATGGGATCAGCAAGGCAGTGTTGTTTTCCATTGAAGGTCATCCGTTTGAGGCAGAATTTCTGATTATCCCCCTAGCCGGATTCAGTATGGTGCTAGGAATTAAATGGCTGCAAGCTTTGGGTCCCATTTTGTGAGATTTTGTAGCCTTGACCATGAGTTTTGAGATGGCAGGCCAGAAGTACATTTTCCAGGGTAGCAAGACTGCAATTCCTCCACACTTACATGTACTCTAGCAACAACATCCATCACCCACTAACTTACAAAATTTGTTGGATGATTATAGCGATGTCTTTCAGGAACCAACAGGCCTCCCGCCTCTAAGATAGTGTGACCACAAAATTTCCTTCAAGGCTGGTGCTGATGTGGTAGTGGTGCGCCCCTATCGCTATCCCCATCTACAAAAAGAAGAAATAGAAAAACAATGCAGATTGATGCCCGAGCAAGGCCTCATCTGCAGGAGTACATCCCGTTTCTCTTCTCCAGTCTTGTTAGCCAAGAAAAAGGACAATACTTGGAGATTTTGTGTGGACTATCGGGAATTGAATTCCAAGACTATCAAGGACAAGTTTCCCATTCCGGTGGTAGATGAGTTATTAGATGAACAACATGGAGCTCAAATTTTCACCAAGCTCGATTTATGCTCAGGGTATCATGAGGTCCGTATGTATTCTCCGGATATTCATAAAACAACATTCAGGCTACATCATGGCCACTTTGAATTTCTGGTCATGCCCTTCGGTCTCTCCAATGTTTCTTCAATATTTCAGGCCTTAATGAACAAGGTATTCAGTGAGTATCTCAGAAAATTTGTGTTAGTATTCTTTGATGACATATTAATTTTCAGCAAGTCTTGGCCTCAACATTTAGAGCATTTGCACATGGTTTTCCAACTGATTCGAGCACATCGACTTTATCTAAAAAGGACCAAGTGTACTTTTGGGCGCCCACAGATAACCTATTTGGGGCATATTCTTACGGCGCCAGGGGTCACAATGGACCCGGACAAAATTGCAGTAGTTACATAGTGGCCTCCTCCACAAAATGTCTCAGTCTTACAGGTTTTTTGGGCCTAGCCAGCTATTATTGGAAATTCATTTCCAGCTATGCGGCAATCACAACACCCTTATCCAACTTGCTACGTCGCAATGCCTTTTTTTGGAATGAGGGAACAAGCACAACCTTCCAATATCTTAAAACAACCCTCACCACCGCCCCGGTGTTACAGTTGCCTAATTTTGAAGAACCTTTCGTGGTTGAATGTGATGCATCAGGAGGGGGTATCGAGGCAATGCTGCAATAGTCCAACCATCCTATTGCCTATTTCAACCGAAAAATCGCAATTCATCAACATAAGGTACCAGCCTATGAACGCGAATTGATTGGCTTGGCAAAGGCAGTCCACCACTGGAGACCTTATTTATGGGGCCGATATTTTCTCATCTGCACGGACCACTAAAATTTGAATATTTGCTAGATCAGCATATTTCTACCTCACCTCAGCAGCAGTGGATTAGTAAATTGTTGGGATTTGAATTTACAGTCGAACAAAAGGCGGGTAGGTTGAATGCAGCAGCTGATGCTTTGTCACGCAGGGCCAAAGACTCACCGCAATTATCGGTCATTAGTCACCCCACACCAGACCTATAGGACTCCATCAATAAGGCACACCGTGTTAGGTTCCCTTGCCATGGATCGAGTCACCCGATGATCTCCTCTGGCTTCCAGATTGAATACTGAGGTTGAGAGGGATTTGGAATGCCTCGAACTCCCAATGGCTGGGGTAGAACTAGCCTTCAAAGGAGACTCGACCTTGGACCTCGTCAGAGAGAGAATTCGATCTCATCAATGCTTAATTCATTTCATAACCAGACATCCCTATAAAATAATTAGGGAATGACCCCAATATAGGCCAAACAAGAGGCCATCAATTTTGAAAGAAATTACATTAAAACCAGCTAATGAAATAAAACTGCAAATTACATAGTCTACCCTCTGCGTCAACTAGTTACTCTAGATGCTACAGAGTCCATAACATCACCTCTTCCTGGAGAAAGAGCTTATCCTCAAGCTTCAAAGTGGGATATAGGACCTGGAAGGACTCGAGTGGCTCCCAGGAAGCTTCAACCAGGTCTTCGTCAGCCCACTGAACTAAAACCTCCCATGCTCCCTGGACACGGCGATCATTTAGGACCTACGTTGGAGTAGGAAGAGCTCGTCCATCTTGTACCGGTGGCAAAGGGGTGTGCAGCAGTAGAGAGTCGCTCCTGAAGGGCTTCAAGAGAGAGACATGGAAGACGTCATGGATCTTGGCGTCTGATGGAAGTTGCAACACCTGGAAGGGACCATAAAATTTGGGAGAAAGTTTGTGCCTTTTGGATATGGTAAGGGAAATTTGGCGGTAGGGTTGGAGTTTAAGCCATACATAATCTCCCGGAGCAAATGAAAGAGGATGATGGCGCTTGTCATAGTGCTTCATAGTGTCCTGAGCGTGCTGCAAGTGAGCTTTAACCTCTGCGAGCATGGTATTCTGTTTCTCTAAAGCCTGGTTTAGCACCGCGACCCGAGATGACCCAGGTTCATAAGATAAGAGACGAGGGGGGTCTCACCCATAGACCACCTTGAACGGTGTGGTTGCCACTGCTGTGTGGTAAGAGGTGTTATAACAATACTCGGCCCAGGCCAACCATCAGACCCAACTGCGTGGAGAGTTACCAAAGAAACACTGCAAATACATCTCCAGGGTGTAGTTGACCACCTCTGTTTGCCCATCGGTCTGAGGGTGGTAGGCTGAGGAGAAGGCTAACTTGATGCCATGCAATTTGAATAGTTTGATCCAGAAGTTACTGGTGAAGACTGCATCACGGTCACTGGTGATGGACTCTGGTAAGCCATGAAGGTGGACAATCTAGTCCATGAAAATCTGAGCGACATGGGTCGCTGTATACAGATGTGCCAGGGTCATGAAGTGCCCATATTTAGAGAACCGATCCACCACTTCCAGAATAATAGATTTTTTGAAAGATTTTGGAAGGCCATCGATAAATTTCATGGAGATATCTACCCATACCTGTGAAGGTAGCTGAAGATGTAGCAGTTGGCCTGTTGGGTTTAAAGATTCTGATTTGTTTCGTTGGCAAACCTGGCACGCAACTACATACTCAGCTATCATCCTTTTCATGTCCCTCCAATAGAAGTCATGACTAAGATGGAAATATGTCTTCTGCTAGCCTTCATGAGTGTTGTCATGAAAGGAAGAGATAATGCTGTTGAGGAGTGCAGAAGTGTGATGGAGATAGATGCGACACTTATACAATATGAGGCGGTCCTGAATTTCTCAGTTGTTGTCCATAGTATGCTGCTCGATTTTGTCATACAATTGCAGAAGCTCAGGATGTTGCTGAATGTCATCACGAATGGAATCAAGCAAAAGTGATCGGGGTTGACTAATGGGGTGCAGCTGATTTCACAATGTCCCTGCGGGACAAGGCATCAACCCCCCGGTTTAAGATGTCCTGGTTTGTACTCCACCTGAAAATCAAAACCCATTAATTTGCTCAGTCAATGTTGATGCGGCGAAGTAGTGAGGTGTTGCTCCAACAAGTATTTCAAACTGCAGTGGTCTATCCGGATCACAAAAGGTTGATCCCACAGATAAGGCCTCCAATGTTGAATGGCTTTTGCTAGGCCGATGAGTTCTCTTTCATATGCAGCTAACTTGTGGTGGTACGGGGCAAGGTGGTTGCTGAAATAGGCGATGAGGTGGCCTTGTTGCTGTAAGACCGCACCAATGCCTCCTCCAGAAGCATCACATTCAATCACAAAAGGGTCCTCAAAGTTGGGTAGTTGGAGAACCGGGGTAGAGGCTAATGCTTGTTTTAATTGCTGAAAAGATGAAGCGGCAGTCTCGGACCAATGGAAGGCATTACACTTGAGTAATTTGTTAAGCGGCGTGGCAATCTGGCCATACTCGCGAATGAACTCCTGTAATACCCAGTGAGGCCTAAAAATTCCCTTAAGGCCGTGACTGGCTGTATTTTGATAGTGCTCACTTTAACTCCGGAGGCTGAGATAACATGACCCAGATAAGCAACCTCTGAAGTACCCATAGTACATTTGGATTAGTTGAGGAAGAGATGATGGGTACGCAGGAGTATGAATACCAGTCTCAAATGTTGTAGATGTTCTTGCTAATTCTTGCTATAAATCAATATATCATCAAAGAATACCAGGACATATTTACATAAGAATGGACAAAATACCTCGTTCAAAAGTGCCTGAAAGGTGGAAGGGGCGTTGGAATGCCCAAATGGCATAACCAAGAACTCAAAATGACCATGATGCGTCCGGAATGCAGTTTTCTCCACATTGTCAGGGTGTACTTGAATCTGATGGTAGTCGGATTTCATGTCTAGCTTAGTAAATAATTGTGCCCCATGTAACTCGTCCAATAGTTTGTCAACCACCGGGATTAGAAATTTATCCTTTACTGTATGAGCATTGAGCTCTCAGTAGTCCACATAAAATCGCCAAGATTTGTCATGTTTTTTGACCAACAACACTGGTGAAGAAAATGGTGTGGCTGGGCTGAATAATTCCATGAGCTAACATCTGTTGACATTGTCGTTCTATCTCATCTTTATGTACATGCGGGTAGCGATATGGATGCACTACTACTGGCTCGGTGCCCAACTTTAACCCAATTTGATGATCAGAAGCTTGTATGGGCGGAAGTGCAATTGGCTCCTAAAATAAGACAACAAATTCTATCAAGAGGGAGTTTAACTGACAGCGATCTGAGTCCATAACTTTGATATTCTGGATAGTGCACGGTAACTGTGCATGGGTGCCATGGAGTGTGAGCTGGTGGTGAGCTTGCGTAAAACTCATAGTAAGGGATTGGAAATCCCATAAAATCGTACCCAACTGTTGGAGCCATTTAATCCCCAAAACCAAATAAAACCCAGCAAGTAGAATGACCAAGAAATCTGCCACAAAGGTGTATCCTTCAATAACAAAGGTAACAACTGAGCATAACCCCACACTGCTAACCTTGTCCCCATTAGCCACAAAGACTAAAATGCCAGAATTGTGCTGAAGTGGCAAGCCCAACTGTTGTGTTGCTGGTTGGCTAAGGAAATTATGGGTGCTGCTCGAGTCGACCAGTGCAAGTAACATGAAATTTTGGATGGCAGCGTGGACCTGCATAGTATTGGTGTTGTGCAACCCAGTCATGGCATGGATGGAAATTGTTGGTTCCTCCACTTCTGTGTCTTCCTCATCCATTGTTGTGGTACTATCTTTTGGATCCTCCACCTCTAACCAAAATAGCCTTTTGCAAACATGCCCTGTCCAGTATTTTTCATCACAATTAAAACACAACCCTTGAGCTCTTTTCTGGTCCATTTATGATTTGGAAAGGCGTTTAATATATTATGTTGGGGGTGTGGACATGGTAGTCTCTAATGTATGGGAAGGAGGTGGTCCTTGGCACAGTGGTGTGTTGTGGTTTGGTGGGGCACCTGGTGTCACTCGACCTGGCCAGGGGGGTCTACGCCCCAATGATTCTTTCAATATTCGCTGTTTGGTGTCCAATGTACGTGCCAAGTTCATTGCATGTGCTAAAGATGGGGGGGGGGGGGGGGGGGGGGGGGGGTCATGTAATTCCACCTGTAGAGGAAGTGCCTCAACCAGGCCGGCGGTAAACAAGTGGACATATTGGCTCGGATGCACAAACTAACTGGCTCGGGCAAGCCGTTCTTGAAATAATTTCTGGTAATGCTCAATAGACCCTGTTTGTTTGAGTTTGACCAAATCTCCTAGAGGGTTGCTGCATGCTGATGGACCAAACCATAACATGCGGTAATCTTTAAAAATTTCCCAATCATAGACATGATGCTCATAATTAAATTGATGATACCACAGCTGCGCTTCGTCTAGCATATGGAAGGCAGCTAAGGGAACCCTGTCCTCGGGCTGGGTTCTTTGATTCCAAAAGAATTGGTCATGCCATTGTAACCAAATCAGAGGGTCTGAGGACCCATTATACGTGGGAAAGTCTAATTTGGTATACCTAGGCACCGTTGTGTGGCCTGGTCCATGGACTCCCATGGTTGGAGGAGGTGGAGGGGGATGGGGTGGTGGGTTGTCGGAAGGTCTTGTGGAACTTCTTGGCGGGGGCGCAATCCGAGCAAACCCTTCCTCCATTCGAACCATCAGTTGCTGAAGAGTGTCTTTCATCACAAAAACGTCAGTTTGGAGTGTGTCAACCCGATTTTGAGCCTCAATACGATTTTCTTCAATTAGATTACGCAAATCAGCAGGAGAATAGGAATCGCCAATGGTGGTCCTATCTGATACCACGATGTTAGGTTCCCTTGCCATGGATCAAGTCACCCAGCGATCTCCTTTGGCTTCCAGATTGAATACTGAGGTTGAGAGGGATTTGGAATGCCTTGAACGCCTATTGGCTGGGGTAGAATGAGCCTTCAAAGGAGACTCGGCCTAGGACCTTGTCAGAGAGAGAATCCGATCTGACTACACTAATTTTGATCAATGCTTAATTCATTTCATAACCAGACGTCCCTATAAAAGAATTAAGGAATGACGCCAACATAGGCCAAACAAGAGGCCATCAGTTTTGAAAGAAATTACATTAAAACCTACTAATGAAATAAAGCTACAAATTACATAGTCTACCCTATGCGTTGACTAGTTATTCTAGATGCTATGGAGTCCATAACACACCAAAGCTACACGGAATTGCAAGAATTGATTCAGCACATTACCTCTGGAAGTATGCCACCCGAGTGGACTGTGCAAGACAACCTCATTCTCTATCAGCAGCACATCTATTCGCCACAGAGTTCTCCTCTCATTGCCACTGTAGTTTCTGCTTATCATGACAACTACCATGAAGGGATTCAAAAGACACTAATTCGAATCCACATCGATTTTTATTGGACTGGTATGAAATCCACCATTATAGCCTATGTAGCTGCATGTCAGGTGTGTCAGTGGAACAAGGCGGAGCATTTATCTCCAGCAGGGCCACAGAGACTTTAAGTATAACACAGGTGATTTTGTTTGGCTCAAACTCCAACATTACAGACAGGTTTCCCTCATAGGCCACAGACACAAGCTCTCATCCAAATATTTTGGGCCATTCCAAATTACTAAAATGGTCGGAGATGTCGCATATCAGCTCCAACTGCCTCCAGAAACAAAGATACACGACGTTTTCCATGTGTCCCTCCTCAAGCCCATCAAAGGGAGTGTACCTCCTCACCCTCCAGCTCTACCGCCCATGGAGGTTGGACAAATATCTCTCATGTTGTCTAAAATATTGTAGGCTCGTCAGAACCCACAGAGATGAGAGGTGTTGGTTCAATGGTCTCACAACGACCCCACCACTGCCACTTGGGAGGACCTCGATTCCACCAGGTCTATCCCACATTCGAGCATGCGGGCAACCTCATTTTCCAGGAGGAGAGTGATGTTGTGGACTTGATAGTGGAACGAGTAATCCAGAGGCGACACGGACAAGTCGGGGACTCAGGGGAGAAGTGAAGTGCATTAGGCAGTTTATGTTCTTTTAAGTTATTAATGTTTATGTTCTTTTAAGTTATTAATGTTTATGTTCTTTTAAGTTATTAATGTTTATGTTCTTTTAACTTATTAATGTCATGTAGAAAGGCCAAGGGTCGTATTGTAATAAACCGCAACACTTTAGCTCGAGCCTTGGCTTTATTAGGCTATCAAGAGGAATAGACAATTAAGCAAGAAATTACAAGGGATCTGTGTTCTCCTTCAACGAACTAGGGTCGGCGTTCCCCTAGAACCCAAGGTACAGACTCCCTTTGATGAGTCTGATTCATCTTCTCCGCCATTGATTTTCCTTTTTCTCACTCTTCCATCTCGCAATCATCCTTAATTAGTCACCACAGGTCATCTGGGTAGAACCAGGAGACCAGATTCGGATTCGAAAAAACAAGAAACTCTCTCTCCCACCTAAGAATTACTGGGTCCATGGTCAGAGACCACAACACAATGTCTCCAACCATGTCAGCATCTACATGACCCTATAATCCCAAGTATAACTTTTTGAAACATAAGGTTGAGTCTGAAGTGCCTCTCAAATACCTAAGAATTCACTTTCTTGCTTCCCAATGTTGTTTACCCAAATTACTCATATATATGCTCACAATTCCCACTGCATGAGTTTTGCCTGGTCTAGTGCACACCATAGCATACATGAGACTGCCAATAGCATAAGCATAAGGCACATTGGCCATGTAAGCTCGCTCTTGCTCTGTAGAAAGTGATTGTTCTTTAGATAACTTAAAGTAACTAGTCAAAGGAGTACTCACTGGTTTTGCATCATTCATGTTGAAGCAACAACTTCTTTACATATTCTTCTTGTGATAGTTTTAAGACATAAGTATCCCTAGTAATCCTCATCCCAAGGATTTGTTTTGCAGCACCCAAATCCTTCATTGTAAACTTCTTGGACAACTCCCTTTTCAATTTATCTATTTCCTGTTTGCAATCACCTGCTATCAACATGTCATCAACATATAACAGTAGAAAGATGAAGGAGTCATCAAGCTTCTTCACATAATAGCAATGATCCGCCTAGCACCTCAAGAAACCAGTACTACGCATGAAGATGTCTTGGAGCCTGTTTAAGACCATACAAACTTTTTTGAAGTTTGCTCACCATTTTCTCCTTGTGCTTTGAAACCCTATGGTTACATCATATAAATTTCTTCCTCCAAATCAACATGAAGAAAAGTTCTCTTTACATTCAACTGTAAGTCTTCATTTACCACTAGTCCAAGCATTATTCTGATAGTAGTCTATTTCACTATTGGAGAGAAAATCTCAGTGTAGTCAATGCCTTCTTTTTGTTAAAAGCCCTTTACTACCATACTAGCCTTATACCGGTTGTTGCCATCGTGTTCGCCTTTTATTCGGTACACTCATTTATTCTGCAAGGCTTTCTTCTCTTTTGGTAACTCGATCAACTGCCATATCTAATTGGATGTCAATTAATCCATCTCATCCTAGATGGCCAACTCCCAATTGGTTGATTTATCAACTTGCACGGTTTCCTCATAACTCTCTGTTTCACATTTATCAATCAACAGAATATAATTCAATGTAGGGGAGTACCTCTGTGGTGGTCTGGCAGTTCTGGCAAATCTCTTGAGTTCAGTCATAGGAATGTTCTGATTTATTTCCAGGGGTCTATTTTCTTGGTCTTCCTAAGCAATATTCTCCATCTCAATAACTGGAAGATCTCTTAACTGAATCACTTCAAACTTCTTGGCTTCATCACTTGTATTCTCAGACTTTGTACTCAACCTATCTTTATACAGGATACTTTAATGAAGATCACATCCTTCTTCCTGATAACCTTACAACTTTGGTCATCCCAAAAACGATAACCAAACTCGGTACCACCATAACCAATAAAGAAACATATCTTAGATTTAGCGCCAAGTTGACTTCTAAAAGTAGAATCAATGGGAATATAAAAAACACAACCAAACACTTTCAAGAAATAAAGGTTTACCTCTTTGCCACTTCAAACGTCTTCTGGTATTTTGCAATCCAAAGGTGTCTCCATGTGTCAAAATGGCGTCGGCTCCCACCCTCCCTTCTTACCCCCATTTGGAAACCAAAGATCCTGACCACCCAAACCATGTATCAACCTACGAAGTCACCGCTCCCAGCCACTCTACATGTCCCCCAGTTCTAGAAACCTACCAAAGAAGAAGACATCACTAGGGAAGTGCTACTCTTCACGGTGAAGCCAGTTCGGCCAGCACTCAACACCCTGAGATAAGCCAAAGAAACTCCTCTTTTCCCCCTCCAAATGAAAGGTCCTCTCAGCTCGTGGAGGAACTCCAAGTTGAACATCACAAATATGATGATTAGATATGGCAACAAATGATGAACTTGGCCCGCCACATGGGAGTTGTTTATCAGGGTCATTTACCTGGAGATAGTGCCACTCTGAGAGTTCAAAAAAAAGCAAGAAATGATTTTGCTATCTTGGAATGTTAGAAGAATTGGCGTTGTCTAGAAGCGCAGTTTGATCTCTAGTTTCTTCTCCCAGTATAAGCCTACTATTGTGATTCTCCAAGAGACTAAGTGTCAGGAGATGACAAATGCCATTGCCTTGGAGTTGTGGGCACATCCTTCAATTAAGTGGGAGGCAATCAATGCCATTGGTCATTCCGGCGGCATCATTGTCGCCTAGGATTTTACTACCCTTGATGCTCTTATTGTTACTGAGTGTCATTTCTCATTGGGCATCTAGTTCCGGGATTACTCCTCTGAAAGAATATGGAGTGTGGGTGGAGTCTATGGCCCGACGAAATACCGCGAGAAAAGATCTTTCTGGGAAGAGCTTGTGGAGCTTTATGAGTCGTGGAATTTCCCTTGAATCTTTGCAGGAGATTTTAACGCCATCTGATTCCGTAATGAGAAGAAGCCTCTATCAAACTCCATATCTGCGTCAATGATGGGTTTCTTGGACTTAATTGGTGGATGTAGTCTTGATGAGATTTATCTCTCCGAGAAAAATTATACCTGGTCTAACAGCCAGTTCCATCCAATAATCACAAAATTGGACAATTTTTTTGCCTGCCCAGACTGGCTACAACTTTTTGGTAACGTCATTGGAAGGGTGCTCGGTAAGATGGGTTCTGACCATTGGCCTATTATGATCTCCACCTCCAACAAATGGGGACCTACCCCTTTCCTGTTTGAAAACTCATGGCTCTTTGAACAAAATTTTGAACCTCTTGTCAATGGATGGTGGGATGAAGGTTCAAGTTTTGGCAAAAGGCAGTGGGCTTTCCCTCTAAAGTTGCAGTTTTTAAAGGAAAAAATTAAGGAATGGGTTGCGTGCCGTTGTGCCTCTTTGGTTGCCAAGAAGGTTCCTCTCCTCTCCCATATTGCGGATCTAGACCTGGTGGAGGATCAAAGGTACCTATCCCCTACTGAGTTCCCTTCCCGAATTTCTCTAAATTCCAATTTGAATAAAATTTTGCATCAAGAGAGGATATGATAGAAGCAAAGAACTAGATTTAAATGGCTGAACGAAGGTGATGCTAATACAAAAAAATTTCCATGTCTTTTCTTTGGCAAGAAGGAGGTCCAACTGAATTACCTCGTTATGTATTAATAATGAGGTAACATCGTGTCACACCTCGATAACTAATGTGTTGATTAAGTTTGTCACAAATCTATATTCGAAGGAATGTTCAAATAGGCCAAAGTTCAACTCATCGGTCTCTCTCGTCTCTACCCAACAAATGCCTCCTTTTTAGAGCTCCTTTTCTATATTGTAGAAATCGAGCGTGTCGTGTTAAGAATGGAAAGTGATAGGGCTCCAAGCTCAAATGGTTTTCATGGGGATTTTCTAAAAAGTTTCTGGTCTCTGCTCAAGGAGGATATTTCTGCAATGATAAATGACTTCTTCAAGAATGGAATCACTTTTCACAACATTGGGGCGTCTTTCATCACTTTGGCTCCAAAGAAGTCCAATGTTGAAAAGCCAGAAGACTTCCAACCTATCAGCTTAGTAACTAGTGCATACAAAATCATTGCAAGGATTCTGGCCCATTGGCTGAAAGTTTTGCTTCCGATCATCATCCACCGCTGGCAAGGCACTTTCCTTGATGGGAGAGAAATCTTAGATTCCATAATGGCAGCTTATGAACTTATTGATCACTTCAGTCGTAGCAAAGATCCAAGAATTTCCCTCAAGTTGGATCTGGAAAAGGCTTTTGACCGAGTAAATTAGATTCTTCTAGATGAGCTAATGGAGAAAATGGGTTTTTGGTGAAAAATGGAGATTTTGGATTAAGAGTTGCGTGGGTTAGGTTTCCTACTCTCTCATCCTTAATGGCTTAGTTTTCAGGTATTTCAAAGGGACAAGGGGGATCAGACAGGGAGACCCGCTGCAGACAACCTTGTCAGACGCAGCAACACCACTCCCGATCCTCTCTACCCCTTCTGTGGGATGGAGGCTGAAACTATGAATCATCTTCTTCTCCACTGTGGCTTCACCTAGAAGGTGTGGACTTACATGATTGATAGTATGGGTCTCAGCTTATGCATCCCATTTGACCTAATCACTCTGTGTCGTCTCTCTTCTGGGACAACCTGGGCAAGCTTCTTATGGCCGCCTGCATTGCTTTCGTCTCTTGGTGCCTTTGGAAGGAGAGAAACTCTAAACGGTTTGACTGTACTTTCAGCTCTGCTACTAAGGTCTCCTTCACCGCCATTGGGCTCATCTCTACATGGATCCTCTCCCAAAAAGAATTTGCCTGCCTCTCTTGTTTCCCGGTCCGCACCAATTGGAAGATTATTGCTCAGAAGTCCATCCCCTCTGCCCGTCCACCAGGTTTCTGTTTGGGAGCCTCCCCCCACCGGATATTATAAGCTAAATTTTTATGGTAGCGCCTTTGGGAACCCGGGTTTGGCTGGCTTTGGCGTGGTGATTTTGATCTGGGCAGCACTACCATACTTTCTTACTTTGGTTCTCTTGGAATTGATACCTTCATGGCTGGTGTATCTTTCAGGACTGCTTCAGTGGTCCCCTTATCATGAAGGAAGATTCTAAGGTCGTCATCGGATGGTGCTCCACCTTATCCTTCCCCCCATGGCGTCACTGGCAAATTTTTCTTAATATTTTGGACATTGCTTCCACCATTTCTTGAACATGGTTTCATGTTCTTAGATCAACCAATTCAGTTGTTGATTTGTGCGCTAAGCTTACCCCCCCCCCCCCCCCCCCCCCCCCCCCTCATTCATCTACTCTTTGGAAGGAAATGGTTACTGTTAAGCTTGGTTGTCCTTCTCCAAGTCTATCTCCAATTTGGAGATCACTATATCTACTTATCCCCAAATTCTCCTCAGCCATCATATTCTTTTTTGGAAACGACAGATCTTTAAAATTCTGGGAAGATTGGTGGGTGAATCAGGAGCCTTTACAATCATCATTTAGGAATATTTTCCTCCTATCATTACGTAGGGAGATATCGGTTGCAAATACTTCTGAGGGGGATGGTTTGAGCTTGCACCCCAAAAAGGGTCTTTCTGATTCTGAGGCTTTGATAGGCCAACAGAAAAAGGGTCTTTTTGATTCTAAGCCTTTGACAGGCCAACAGATTGATGGAGTCTTTGCACTATTTTAGATTGAGATCTTCAATAGTAGACAAGCTGATTTGGTGGCCTGACAAAAGAAAAACTTTCTCTGTGTCCTCTGCTTACGGATTTATCAATGGTTGGCACCTAAATCAAAGGGATCATGAGATTTTCTTTATATGGTGTCTTTGTGCCGTGCCAAAGATAAAAAAATTTCTTATGGAGCGCCTACCAAGGAAAGATACTCACTATAGACGTGCTCAGAAGAAGAGGACACCCAGCTATTGATCCTCTCTGCCCTTTCTGCAACTCTAAGGTAGAAACTATCAGTCACATCCTGCTTCAGTGTTCTTTCTTGTGGAATGCGTGGACTTCCATCCTCAGTAAGACGGATTTGCAATTATGTACGCAAGTAGATCTAACCTATTTTAGCAAGTTTCTCATTGGTGTTATAATGTGGTACTCACCATGGTGCTCGAGCTGGTGGGATGCACCAAGAAGAGTCCTCACCCAAGCTAGCACGAGTTAAGGAGTTAAGAAGCACAAGTTGAAATGAGCTAGAAGACTTGAAGATAAAGTGGGACCCACAAAGATACCATGAGCTGGCAACCTTATCAATATGAGCTGGAAGATCATGTGGGATCCACAAGGATAAGGCCACGAGCTGGCCTCCTCCCTTATATTCACATGATTGAAGAAAGAGTTCTAATTCAACTCATATTAGTCTTCTAGTAGATTTTTTTGATAGACTTATCTTAGAGAGTTAGAGTTGGAATGTAATTAGGAGATTAAAAGGCTAATTGTATAAGGACTATATCTCTTCCTCTACTATAAATAGAGGTGTTGTAATTTGAAATTAATCAAGTTACACATCTCCTTCTTGAGTTAATCTCTCTCCCTCTCTTTGCTTGGCGCACACCTCTCTTTTCTCTTTTCTTTTTTCTTCTCTCTACCTGAGAGCTCTTCTTTCCTTTTCTTATTTTTCTTTCTTCTTTCCCTTGCTCAGAATATTGGAAAAGGGATCCTCAATTAAACATGGTATCAGATCATTAAATTTAGGATCCCTCGTCAAAATGAATGCTCTAAAGAAGTCATGATGAACACCACTAAAAGAAGGCTCTTTTGTGAAGAAGGATCACAAACCGTGAGATAAGTGCTTAAATTTTTTTTCTTCATGTTACTTGTTTCCAAATTTAGAAGATGATTTAAAGATGAGTATATGAATGCTTTCATCTTATGATATTTTGGATATGCATGCCTCTCCATCTAGAAGAAGCTATCAAAACAATTTTTTCGGTTTGGAAATTCTGTTAACCGAGACCAGCCCATGATCAGATTGTTGGAATATTTTTTTCCATGGGAACAAGAGTCCCCTGATATAGAAGATTGTTATTGAGTCTCTTATGAGTGGTATTAAAGACAAAAAATCAGAATAATAGTTTAGCAACAATGCTAAAGTGTCTCATACATTGAGTTGTTTGAAGAATACTACTTGGTGTTATTGTTAGAATTCTTTAAAGGGCCTATGATGGTTGAAGAGAATATGAATATAAAAAGTGATATATTGAGAATTACCACCATACCCTTGTGTGGGGTATCAAATTTTATAAGTTGGTCCACATCGGTTTGGAGGTTCCTTATAACAAAAGACCTACTTGGTCACCTCACCACCCGAGGACCACCTATTGATGAAGATGATATTTTTTTATAAAAAATGGTTGAAAAATGATACCTTGGTGATTAGTTGGTTAATCAATAGCATGGAAGAACATGTCTCCAACAATGTCACTCATCTTGACACTGCTAAACAAATTTGGGAGACATGTGCTAAATTGTACTCTTGCCCGGATATTCTACATAGACCATATGACATTCTCGAAAGGATGTTGAATACTAAACAAGGAGAAAATATCCATGAGTACTTGACTTGCTTTAGAGGCTTTCTTCAAGAGTGGAAGTTAGCTCAGCCATCAACCACAGATATTTCTCTCCAAGACAAGCAGAAGGAAGCCTTAATTATTGCTATTTGCTTTGCAAATATTAAACCCCATCTTGAGATTGCCAAGAGTCAACTTCTGAGTGCTTCTGTTGTCCCCAAGTTTGATAATGTATGTGCAACACTACTTTGTTTTCCAGACACTTCTTCCTCCATTACTAAAGTATCATCCGCTATGTATTTCGATCATAGAGTATCATCATCTGACTGCAGCCGAGGCCAAGGCAGAGGTTATAGAGGAGGCAGAGGAAGAGGTGGAAGGACTAGTGCCGGCAGGGCAGATGGGAAAGAATGTACTCATTGTAAGAAAGTTGGCCACACTATAGATCAATGCTATTACAAGGATTACAAGGCATGCAGTTATTGTGGATAATATGGTCATTATAAAGAAATATGCTATAAATCCAATGGACAGTTAGAATTGACAAAGGCTAATCAAGCCTTTGTAAGTGATACAAAAGAAGAACCCACAAAATCAGCAACACAGAAATTTTTTAAGTATGAGCTATTTCAAAAAATGAAGACAACGCTAGGTTCTTCTCCTAGTTCCTCCACAACGACTGTTGCCACTACTGCTTTAGGTATGCTATCTGCCTCATTTTCATCCTGGATAATTAACTCAAGAGCCTTCGAGCATCTTACAGGTAACAAAAATTTATTACATTCTCTTTCTTCGAGTCTTTCACACAAGTTTGTTACCATAGGTGACGGTTCTCAAACCAAAGTCCAAGGGAAGGTTCCACTTCTATCACACCATCACTTCCGATCACTAATATTCTTTTCATTCCTAATTTCCCTTTGAATCTATTATTTGTTAGTCAACTGAAAAAATATTTTAATTGCTCTGTTACCTTCTTACCCACTTCATGTGTCATTCAGGATCTTATAACGAAGGAGGTGATTGGTGGAGGCCATGATTAAGGGGGACTTTACTATTTAGACGTGCCAAAACTGAATATGGTTTCCACTACTGAAAATGAGACACGGTAATGGCACAATCGGTTGGGACATCCATCTGCACAGTCTCGTTATTATATCTTTCCTTCACTTAAAGTAAGGTCAGAATTTCATTGTGAGGTTTGTCAATTGAGTAAACATCAAAGGAGCACATATTTTCCTCGTCCAGAAGTCACAAGTGTTTGGGGGCCCTTGAGTGTCTCCAACATTTTTCAAGCAAAATATTTTATTACATTTATTGATGATTTCACTCGTACAACTTGGTTGTTTATATTTAAGGAGTGTTCTGAGATACCATTTATTTTTAAGTCATTTCATGCTATGGTACTCACACAATTTGGTCAGAAAATAAAAATTCTCTAGTCTGATAATGCCAAAGAATATGTTTCCAAAGACCTTGACTCTTTTTGTTAAGAAAATGGCTTTATCCATCAAACATCATGCGTCTACACTCCTCAACAAAATGGTGTAGCCGAACAAAAAATTCGTAATAATCTTGAGGTAGCTCGAGGTTTATTATATGCCATAAAAGTTCCATATTTTTATTGGCCTCATGTAGTCCTTACGGCTTGCTTTCTTATAACTCATCTACCTCTTTCGTTCTTGGTAATAAATCTCCTTACTTTAGATTATTACCAAATGATGATCCGTTTTCACTACCTTTGAAAGTCTTCGGATGTCAATGTTTTGTTCATAATTCATTTCCTAGACACAACAAACTTGATTCTAAATCTATCAAGTGTATCTTCTTGGGATACTCTCGTACAGAAAAGGGTTATGTTTGTTATAGTCCCACTCTTCAATGTTTATTTGTGTCCAGGGATGTAATATTTTTTGAAGACTCCTCTTTTTATTCTGATAGTGCTCCTCCTGGTCTCTCCTCAGTACCAAGTTCCGCTCGACCGGTTATGCCTCGTGATACAGAGATTATTCAACCCCAGAACAAGTGGCCGACACCACACCTGCCGAGTTAACAATCCAACAGAGGTAAGTCCTTCATCACCAGTTATGTTTGGCCTTCAATATGATACTCATCCTATTGCTATAAGGAAAGAACCTAGATCATGCACTAGACCTTCTATTTCTCATCCCATTTCAAATTTTGTGTCTCATCATCGCCTCTCACCTTATGTTGTCAGTTTCTTTATTCTATTTCCTCCATATCTATTCCATAGTCCTATAAGGAGGCTCTACACCATCATGGGTGAAAGGTAGCAATGGATGAAGAAATGAAGGCACTTAATGATAATCAAACATGGTCATTGGTTCCTCTTCCAACAGATAAAAAACCTGTTGGTTGCAAGTGAGTTTATACTGTCAAACATAATCTGAATGGGTCAATTGCACGATTGAAGGCTCGACTGGTTGCCAAAGGTTATACTCAGTGTTATGGAATTGATTATGAAGAAACCTTCTCTTCAGTGTAAAAAATGAACTCAGTACATTTATTATTATCTCTGGCGGCCAATTCATCATGGCCGATATATAAACTTGATGTGAAAAATGCATTTCTGAATGGGGATATTAAAGAAGAAATTTATATGCAACAACCACCTGGCTATGTGGTTAAGGGGGAGTCAGTATGCCGCCTAAAAAAGTCTTTGCATGGTCTAAAGTTGTCCCCTCTGGCATGGTTTAAGAAATCTAGTCAAGCCCTCATACGGGCCGAATTTTATAGATGCTTTGGAGATCACTCAGTATTTATTGAAAATACATCGAGAGGTAAGGTAATTCTGGTTGTATATGTTGATGATATCATTTTAATTGGTAGTGATTCCGAGGGCATCCAGAAAATAAAGGAAAAAATATATGCTAAATTCAAGACAAAGGATCTTAGACTACTCAAATACTTTTTGGGTATTGAAGTATTACAATCCAGACATGGGATTCTGCTAACTCAAAGGAAGTATGCCATTGATCTACTAGAGGAGACAAGAATGATGGGATGCAAACCAGCAAACATTCCTATGGACTCAAATAAAAAATTATGTGGAGGCACTAGAGAAGATGTAGATATTGGAAAATATCAAAGACTAGTGGGAAGACTTATTTACCTGTGTGTAACAAGGTCGGAGATATCATATGCAGTAAGTATGGTAAGTCAATATATGCACAAGACAGAACTTAGTCATTGGCAGGCACTTGATAGGATACTACGATATCTGAAAGGAGCTCCAGAAGGGCTTCTCTATAAAAACCATGGTCACTTCAACATCGAAGGATTCTCAGATGCAGACTGGGCCGGATCCCTGGATAGCAGAAAATCTACTTCGGAATTTTGTATGATAGTTGGAGGGAATTTGGTTATATGAAAAAACAAGAAGCAAAATGTAGTAGCACGGTCTAGTGCAAAAGCAGAATACAGAGCCATGGCACACACTATTAGTGAACTCCAATAGATAAGATCTCTTCTCATTGAATTGGGATTCTACAAAGAAGCTCTGATAGATTTTTATTGTGATAATCATGCAGCAATGCTCATTACATTGAATCCAGTGTTCCATGAAATAACAAAGCATATTGAAGTGGACTACCATTTTATACGAGAAAAGTTCCAAAAAGGGTTTTTTTATCTCTGATGCATATATCACAAAGTCAAGTTGCAGATATTCTCACCAAACCGGTTACTTACAAGATTATGTCTACCATATGCAGCAAGCTGGACATTTATAATATTTTCTCACCCCCAGCTTGAGGGGGAGTGTAACAATGTGAGACACACCATGGTGCTCGAGCTGGTAGGACCCACCATGAGGTCGTGGGACACCAAGAAGAGTCCTCACCCAAGCTAGCACGAGTTAAGGAGTTAAGAAGCACAAGCTGAAATGAGGTAGGAGACTTGAAGATCAAGTAGCACCCACAAAGATACCACGAGCTGGCAACCTTAGCGATATGAGCTGGAAGATCATATGGGACCCACAAGGATAAGACCACAAGCTCGCCTTCTCCCTTATATTCACATGATTGAAGAAAGAGTTCTAGTTCAACTCATATTAGTCTTCTAGTAGATTGTTTTGATAGACTTATCTTAGAGAGTTAAAGTTGGAATATAATTAGGAGATTGAAAGGCTAATTGTATAAGGACTCTATTTCTTTCTCTACTATCCATAAAGGTATTGTAATTCAGAATTAATCAAGTTACACATCTCCTTCTCGACTATCATTAAAGAATGGTATCCCAAACATCATTAAAGATCAACTTTCCGTTGCCTACAAAGTTGTTGACCGCAACCCTCATAGGCTCCCAACAATTTGGTAGAGACGTTGAAAGAATTAAAGCACAAACCTCATCATCAAATTTAATTTGAATGGAGGTCAATTGATTTACAATCATGTTAAACTCATTCAAATGTGTTGTCACTTATATATTTTCTATCATCTTTAAATTGAAGAGTTTTTTCATGAGATATACCTAATTATTTATGAAAGGCTTCTCATATATGTCAAACACAATCTTCATCATTCCTGTTGTGGTTTTCTCCGACGCCACGCTATGAGCGACGTTCTTCAACAGTGTTAATCGGACTACTCCCGACACTTGTTTATCAAAGAGATTACACTCATCATCTTTCATACCTTCTGGTTTAATATCCACAAGTGGTGAATGAAACCTTTTACTGTATAGATAATCTTCGATCTGCATCCTTCGTAACACAAAATCCATATCATCAAACTTGTTAATTCCAAGTGTCGATCCTTCTCCGCCAGCCATTGCTCTCAAATCACGAACCAAAGCTCTGATACCACTTGTTAGGAATTAGACACCCTAATTTCAAACTAACGAGAGCAATAATAATAATAATAGGGGAAAAGGAAAAAAACATGCACGAAAATAGACAACAAGATTTATACAGGTTCGACTCAAGGTGAGACGATGTCCTGCCTTTCGCCACTACAGTAATCTACTATGAAGATGAAATAGTTACAAAGAGAAATCGCACACACTTAAAAGTGCTTTTCTCTAACCTCTCTTAGACTGCAACTCAAGGTCTGTCTCTGTGATGATGATCAAACCATAATAATGGTGCCCCCAAATATAAAGGAAAAATTATGACAACCGCAATACAAGAGTGAAATCCCCAAATTGCCCTTAATAAAATAACAATCAATATATCATGGACCTTTCGGGGGCTCCTCTCCTCCTCAAACCCCCATGACAATCTTACCGCGAAGGTCGATCCACGTACCGACACAACGTAAGGCATTGATTAGGCTTCACAATTTAACATGTTCTGCCGAGTCAACTCGAACTTGGGTGTTTTAATTCTGCCCAAGTTAACTCAAGCTCTCTCTCAGGTTAACTATTTGTTGTTCTACCAAGTAAACCCCGGGTCAACTCGACCCAAGTCAACTCGATCCCAGGTCAACTTGACTCAGCTCACTTGATTTCTGCCTTGGTTATACGTTTTTGGGTCCCGAGTTGTATACCTATTTTTCTCGCAACTCGGCTATATTGGTTTGATAACTGACTCAGCTCAACTCAGTCCCCTGTCTCCAATTGGACTATTATTTTGAAGTATTGACAACTTATTATTTGGTTCCAACATATTATTTGGTCCAGCTTTGTCTATCTGCGGATTATTTTATTGGTCTTTTTTAAGGATTTTCAATATTTGGTACATGTTATTTGAGCCCAGGCCCATTTAAATTGTTGTTATTATGTTTCTCTGATTAAGACATTATTATTGAAGGACTTCTCAATTGCTAATTTATGTCAGCATTGGTTATTCTGATGATGAAGAAATCATATGGTGGTCTTAGAATATTATCTTCTGGTGATTACCATTTACCCCCTTATTTAGCATTTTTATTCCTACCATTTGAGAGACAGTGCCATGTGTTGGGACATTATGATGGAGGAGTTTATTACTACACTTTTGATCAATGCCTACAGACTCACTACCTACAGAGGATAGTAGTGGGCCCAACATCCAGCATGAGTCAAGTCTATTATTCACTCAAGAGTTTTTTTTTAGCTACCCTAAGAAAGTGGGTAGACTTTGTGCCCCACAATATGGCTACTTTTCCACCTATGAAATTGAGCAAAAAATATTTGACTATGACCATTTGACTGGAGTATAGAGCGATGTCTTACGGCTAGGAGTGATTTTACTCTCTTATATTATGCCAGTTGGGTCTCTAAGAAACTACCAACTTGAGGGGGAGTGTTGGAAGATATGATGAACTGACATTTTATACGAGAAAATCATATACACCATTTATGGCAAGCTGGGCGTGGCGTTCATAATGTTCTCTCACCCCCAACTGGAGAAGGAGTGTTGGAAGATGGGCTTAAGGCCACACATCCAAGAGATGTGGCATCATGGTAAATAAGAAGACTTATCATAAAATGGCAAAATGATGTAATTAGTCAAGGAGGAACATATCTATTTATGTTTTTTTATGTAAAGCTTGTTGCCCAAAGGGCATTATGGACATTGTAACATTCTCTAAAAAACTATAAATAGAGGCCCTTGGTTTGGGGTAGAGCATTCAAGCTCTCTCCCCTTCTCTTAATCTGTCCAAGCTCTCTGTTAACCCAAAGGCTCTCTCTCCCTTTCTCTCTTCTTCTTTTCTTCACCTCTCCCTCTCCTACTTTACTCAAGGTTCTAATTATGGGATCCTAAATTCAGCAAATATCAAGTAGGACCAACAACTAGTATCCATGTAATTGCATACATGACTTTTGGAAAGAGTTGATTTACTAGTTCTTTTGGAGTTTGCCAAAAAAGGTAGAAGCTTTTGGCTTCCACAATGACAAAGGCTGCAAAATTCCTATTCCAAAAGCATGAAGTCCTCATGCTTCACTAAATCCAATACAAAAGATCTAATTGTTTCATTTCACCGAAGAGAACCACATTCTATACTCAATTTTTTAATAGACTCAAAATTGGTGCTCATTTTCATATATTTTGTGTACAAGAATAATTTCATTGACTGAAAACCATTATTTCAAATTGCAATCAATGTTGAAGACAAGATAAAGTGTGACCAAGCAATCATAAGCTAATAGAGATAATACTTTTTTATTTCTCTATCCTTGAGGGTGAAGAAATGCATTCATGACAGAAGAAATTTCAATTTGTTCGAAAGGAAAAAAAATTATGAGACAAGAAATTTTAATCCTAAAAGAGACAAGCCAGGGTACATGAAGCTCCAATTGTAGGCGTCCACTTTAAATTCTATTATCCAGTTTTTTTAAATAATTTCATTATTTAACTGTTGCAACTGAGTTAGAGGAATATGAAAGAGAAAGAAATATTACCTTAAAGCGAAAACAACACTTAGGATGCCCTAAAAAAAGACATTCAAGATTTACAAGGAAACAGTGAATAGAAGAAAAAACCTGTGGATAAAATACTTTATATTGATACAAAATGAACTCAATTTAGTAAAGACATGGGAAGAAGAACATGGCAGGAAAATTGACCTGAAAGACCCTAGTCGAGCAGTTGTATATGTAGCTTGCCTGAGCAACCCGGCTGAATCCAAAATACGCTACTTCAAGGCATCAATTGATAAATCTCGAGTGTTCTTGAGTGATAATGGATGCATCCAAAATATGAAAATAGAACAGACAGCTCCTCAGATTTGTTCTAATAAAGAAAAAAAATGACTCTCCCTCAGTTAATGCCCAGTGGTGGTCTTGCATAAAAAAGGGAAATGTGAGCACAAATAATAATAAGTAAAGAGTTCAAGTCAGTAACGGTACATATAGAAAATAAATTGATTCAAGATGTCTGGTTCAAACATGTATATCACAGTAGCAGCAAGACAAACCCTAGTTCACTATCTACTCGCATCTCTCAGGTTTTAACTCTGTACTCTACTGCAACAGAAGAGGGCATCAGATTCTTGATCAAACCTTCGGTTTTGCACACAAGAAACTAGAGCAGCCAGCAGTAGAGCATTTATGTTCATTAAATTAATAGAGAGAAAAGAACAAAAAGCAGATCATATGAGCTGTCGTTACCTTATAGAAGACAACATGAGCTGCTGAACCCTGACCCAGCTGAATTCTCACCTCAAAAATTAGAGCAAAACAATAAAAACTGAAACATACAACGTCTAAAAAGAAAAACTGACACGGTAACAGAAATGGACAAAAGGAAAAAATACGACCACGGAAAAGGAAGATAATCTGATCAATAAAACTAAAATCATAGTCTTGCAATATTTACAGTCTCGAAAGACGGCCTATTTTCGGAAAGACGGACACTTTAACAGCAGTCATTTGACAATGGTCACAAATTGAAGATTCAATAAAGACTACATTTTGCCTCCTTTATGAAAAAATCACATTTTTACTCCAAAATACTCATAGAATGAAATATATTGTTTGCAAATATGTAATGAATTGTATGTAAATTTGACTAGCATGATTGTAGGAAACAGATTATTTTCATGATTCTATTCTAATCCGTGATTTTGTTCCTTGATTTTAGGATCTAAATTAGATCTAAAATCAACATGTAATGTATTATAAATAGTCTCCTAAACGGAGAAGAATACATTGTCGGACAACATTCTTTGAAACAATTCTTTGTGTCTCGGTTTCACATGGTATCAAAGTGGGAGAATTATCTTCTCCTTTCTGTCGCCGAAGATCAGAGCTAAGTGTTCCCAAAGTCGCTGAAGGAGGTAACCGAAAAAAATCGTTGCCAAAGGAAGTTGCAGAACTCTGATTTCTACAACTTAGTAGCCAGATGGTCCCGTAGCCAAAAGAACGTCGCCGACGACCGCTGACGACCGATGATGACCTCACCACCAGCCGCGTTATTGTCGATGACCATACCACCTCACTGGAGACACTCTGTCGTCGCCGAACATTGAGACTGTATCTCCTTTCGTTCATCATCGTAACATCGAGCCACCACCCGAACTCCGATGGGACTCGGACTCGAGTAAGCCGCCGACCACCGTCGTCGCCGTCGTCGAAGGAGAAAGGTGAATAATTTTTTTAAGTTATGAACTACTGTTCCTTTATTTATCTGCCGATTGAACCGACCCAGACCAGTGGGTCAACCCAGCAGATCTGAACCGGCGGGTCAACCCAGCTGATCTGAATCGAATCGAAACCGAACCACAATCCAACCGTATCGGATCAGACCAAATTTCATGACCAGACGAAGTTGTGATTGGGATTATTCTGGATAATCCAGTGACAGAAATTGATGGCAACCACTACAGACGCATCAACTGAACTTATCCTATCACCGCAGATTATCGTCCACCAAGACAATTCTGCATTTCTGATTGGAATCGTCCTCGATGAGACCAATTATTCATTATGGTTCCAGCTCATGGAGATGCGAATTGGTGCTCGCAACAAAGTTGGATATCTCACCACCGAAACAAAAAAAACACCATTTGGAGATCCCAATCTTGGAGCATGGATTACTGAAAATCAAAGAGTAAAAAGTTTGCTTATTGACTCAATGAGTTTGTTGCTAATGCAGCGATTTATTCGTCTTTCCACTGCCAAGGAGATATGGGAAGCCGTATAAAAAACGTTCTATGATGGATCAGAAGAAACCTTTATATTTGAGCTGAACCAGAGATCTTTTTCTACCAAACAAAATGGTAGACCATTATCCACGTACTACAATGATTTGGTTGTTATTTTCCCGGAGATTGATAATAGAATTACATCTCAGAAGGAACAATCGAATGGCTAATCCAGTTGCACTCTGCAATGGCTAGGCTTTGAGTTCATATTTTTCAGTGGGTTTGACTCTGAGTTTGATCAGGTTCGTGGAAAAATCTTACGAAGAGACCCCAAACTTGATTTGGAGAGCACATATCCATATGTCAAACGAGAATATCAATAGAGACAGACAGTGGGGAGCTATCGTCCAATATCAGAGAACTCGACTATGTTGGTCAACCAAAACCGACAAGGATCATCAAGCAGTCGGAACACTCAATCCTCTAGAAAAGGTAACAACCTGGTATGCACTCACTATGGATAAAAAGGGCATTCATAACAACGTTCTTATGAGATTATTGGCTATCCAGAGTGGTGGAATTTCTTACAAAAACCTCGTAAACAGATTGTTGGAAAAGCTATCGTGACATCCATGGAAGACAATCAACAGCTACCTACGGTAAATGTTGACCATCTAGGTATTCTCGATAAAGCATCAGTATTCTCTATAAATTCTAAGAATAGAACTTGGATTATTGATACAAGTGCATCCAATCACATGACAAGGTATCCCAATCAGTTACAATTTATCCTACCTTCTCCGCAATCTGTTATTTCAACAGCCAATGGTAGTACCCCTCCTATAACTGGGGAAGAATCTGTTGTATTATCTAATAATCTTACATTAGAAATTGTTCTTGTGGTTCTATCTCTTGAATACAATCTTTAGTCTGTTAGCCAAATTACTTCCACTCTTGCTTGTATTGTAACCTTCTGGCCCTCATTTTGTGTCTTTTAGGACATTCTAACCCGGAAGATTCTTGGTTATGGTGTTAGACAGGGCAAACTATACTATTTGGAGTTGACAGAGAATGGGGGATAAAAAATCAGTCGGGCAAATCAAATTAGCAGTGAAGATAATGCTCAAACAACTATATGGTTATGACACCGAAGATTAGGCCATCCTTCTTTGGTTATCTTAAGAAATTGCAACCACAACTTTTTTCAGGTTTGAATGATTTGGATTTTCATTGTGACACATGTGAACTGGCTAAGAGCCACCGTATCTCTTATTTACTGAGTTTGAATAAAAGTTTCGAACCTTTTGAAGTTATTCATTCTGATGTTTGGGGTCCAGCCAAGGTTCCCTCTATTTCTAGAGCTCGTTACTTTGTAACTTTTATTGATGAATGCACTAGAATGACTTGGGTATCTCTGCTTATTAAAAAGAGTGATGTGTGTCTAGCATTTTAAAAATTCCACAAAATGATACATAGTCAGTACCAAAAGCAAATTCCTGTTTTGCAATCTGACATTGGTACTGAGTTTGTCAATGCTACTCTTGAGAATTTTCTGACCCATCATGGAATTCATCATCAGGCCTCTTACACCTATACTCCCCAACAAAATGGATTGGCAGAAAGGAAGAATAGACAACTTTTGGAAGTAGTGCGTGCCTCCCTCTTTGGCATAAACATGCCTCAATTTTATTGGGGCGAAACTGTCAAATATGTTGCCTACCTCATCAATCAAACACCTTATCGAGTAATAGATTTTCAAACTCCTCAACGCAAGCTACAATCCCTGATTTCAATTGCCCATCTTCCAAACCTTAAACCCCATATTTTTGGGTGTACCGCATATGTTCTTATCCCAAAAATCTTTCGAAATAAATTTGATCTCATGTGCCAAACGATGTGTATTTTTTGGCTACTCAGAATTTCAAAAAGGATATCGGTGCTATGATCCACACACCCAAAAGCTCCATGTGACTCTAGATGCCTCATTCTATGAATCAGTGCCTTATTATTCAGGCGGAGTCTCTTGGAAATCTCTTCAAGGGGAGAGTTCAAGTGAAAAAAATGTTCAACAAGAAATTAGTGGAGGTGTTGAGTTTATTTAGTTAGAAGCAGTGAATGAATTTTTCAAGTGTCATGATGTGCAACAAGACTGTGATTCATTAATTTCTCTTGAAGAACCCTCTGTGTTTCCCTCGTCTGCACCAACAATTGAAGAATCAATTCAGAATGTTCCTCCTCAGGTATATACGAATCCTGTGTTTGATGAGTCTAATGAAACATGTGTTCCTATAGAAAATATAACCCCTATATATCCACAAAGATTGAATAGGGGAGTTAAAAAAAATAGTATGAATCAACAACTATGTGTTTTCCCATAGGTTGACTAAATCGTATGCATTTACTATTGATCAATTATCCAGGGTTTCTATTCCTAATAAAGTGCAAGATGCATTAGCTTATCCAAAATGGAAAAAGGCGATGAAGGAAGAGATGGAGGCTCTACAAAAGAATGCCACTTGGGAACTTGTTCCCCAACCTAAAGGAGTAAAGACAATTGGATGTCAATAGGTGTTCGCAGTGAAACTCAAACCGGATGGAAGTATTGACAGATATAAAGCTCGGTTAGTTGCAAAGGGATATACACGAAGGTATGGGATAGTCTATCAGGATACTTTTGCCCCAATAGCTAAGATCAATACAATTTACATTCTTATATCTATAGCAGCAAATCGAGACTGGCCTCTGCAACAATTTGATGTTAAAAATGCCTTTCTCAATGGAGACTTAGAAGAAGAAGTTTACAAGGAGCTACCACCCGGAGTTAAATGTGGTACTTTGTGTCAAGGTGAAGTCTGTAAATTGAATAAGTCATTGTATGGGCTGAAACAATCACCTAGAGCATGGTTTGGGAGATTCTCGACTACAATAAAGGAGTTTGGCTATAAACAAAGTAACTCAAATCATACTTTGTTTATAAAACACAATGAAGGAAAAGTAACAACTTTAATTGTATATGTTGATGATATGGTCGTGACAGGAGATGACCCATGTGAAATGCAAGCTCTATAGGAGTATTTAGCCACTAAATTCGAAATGAAGGATCTCAGACAACTTAAATAATTTTTAAGAATTGAGGTTGCAAGATCGAAACATGGAGTCTTCCTTTCACAATGAAAATATGTGTTAGATCTTTTAGCCGAAATCGGAATGCTTGATTGTAAACCAGTAAAGACGCCCATGGAAATGAATCATAAGCTCGGAATTCTCCCAGATCAAACCCCAACAGACAAAGGGCGTATCAACGATTAGTTGGAAGATTAATCTACCTATCACACACAAGGCCCGATGTAGCATATATAGTGAGCATTGTGAGTCAATTCATGCATGCACCAAGTGAAGAACATATGGAAGCGGTCTATCGGATCTTAAGATACTTAAAGAGTGCTCCAAGAAAAGGTTTGTTATTCTCAAAAAGAGGTATCTCTAATATCGAAGGATATACAGATTTTGACTGGGCAGGTGATCAGACAACCAGAAGATCCACGTCGAGTTACTTTACTTTTGTGGAAGGGAATCTTGTTACTTGGAAAAGCAAAAAACAGAAGGTAGTATCAAGATCAAGTACTGAAGCTGAATTTCGAGGCATGGCTCATGGTGTGTGCGAGTTGTTATGGATAAGGAATACACTGAGGGACTTAGGGATTGAATACACCAAACCTATGAAACTCCACTGTGATAACAAGGCAGCCATCACAATTGCACAAAATCCTGTTCAACATGATCGCACTAAACATGTTGAAGTTGATCATCATTTCATCAAGGAGAACCTCGATGCAAAGATTATACAATTACCTTTTATTCAATTTGAGAGTCAAGTGGCTGATATGCTCACGAAGGCAGTATCAGGGAGGCATTTTATGGTATAATTGACAAGTTGGGCATGACTGATATCTATGCACCAACTTGAGGGGGAGTGTTTGCAAACCTGTAATGAATTGTATGTAAAATTGATTAGCGTGATTGTAGGAAATGGATTGTTTCCGTGATTATATTCTAATCCGTGATTTTGTTCCTTGATTTTAGGATTTAAATTAGATCTAAAATCAACATGTAATGTATTATAAATAGCCTCCTAAACGGAGAAGAATACATCGTCGGAAAACATTCTTAGAAACAATTCTATGTGTCTCTATTTCACAAATATATATATATATATATATACGACCCTCCAAAACAAAAAATCTTACTTACAAATTTACCCCTCCGAAGCCATAAGAAAAATCCAAGATGTCATCCAGTATAAAAATAAAAAATTTAAAAAGAGGAAACAAAAGCGCCTTGATCATATCAACGGGATGAATAACGCAAGTAGCGAGCATACCAGAGGCTCCTCTATTGACAAATGGTTTCACTGCGGTCCAAACATCGGTTCTCTTGGGCTTTTCCTCTCCCATTCTCGTAGAAAATCAAAACAGAGGTGCACAGGGAGAGGAGCAAAAGAGAAAAATATGTAAGCGAACGAATACGCAGGGAAAGGGAAAGCCTTGATCCCAAGTTACCGGAAGCAAGGAAGTTAGTGCAACATGGTATTCTGAGGAGTTCAAACAAACGACCCTCTTTTGAAAATAAACTATAAAATGTTCGTCTGCCAAAGTCGGTTGATTTCCATTTTTCACTTTACGGTGCATTGGGCGTTGAAGTGGGCTGAAGGATCACATTTTAAAAACTGGGAAAGTCTAAAACTAGGGGTTTCACCAAGTCAAACCGGTTCATAAATCATTCAAGCTTGACTAGCAAAAATTTTGGCTCAGTTCAGTTTTTACTTGAACCCAACCACAAACCTGAAATAAGGCTTGTTAAGTATAACAAGTCAAACTCGAGATTTTCCAAACTTAGTTTGTTAGCTCTTGAGCCAAGTCATTTTATGAAAATATATTTGACTCTAATTGCTCTCATCAACCCCCTCTATAGTTGTTTGATAGTTGTTCTTATTTACCTCAAACCTTAAAGATGATCGATCGTTCAACCCTTTTGGGTTCCTCAACATCTAATATTGTTGTTTGCCAATGGAATAAACATTATTAATGGAGGTGTTTATTCTTTCTTTTAGATCTATTAAGCTGGTTATTATACATTAGTATACTCTATTTCAAAGTCTCGAACTCCTTTGTGATAGCTTGTAGTTCAATGGTACTAAGTTCATCACAATATTTTCTTTATTTATTTTTTAATTTTTTATATTTTTAAATATAGGTTAGTGCTCTGACTTGGATCAAGCTCAACCTCAAACTCGGTTATAATTTTTGGGCTCGAGCTCGATTCCAATTTTAGACTCGAGGTTGATCTCGAGCTCGAGTTTAATTTCAAAGTATTCAAATAAAGTCAAACTCGAACATAAGTAATTTCAAGTTTCGCTCGGGTCGATGCCACCTCTAGGTAAACCCACGTTGAGCCAACAAGGTTTACTGATTTATTCAGTAAATTAGTTGACCGACTACAATCAACTGAGTCACTTTCTCTCACGTACGTAATTAGGAGAGGGCACGAGCCAAGTAGCTCTCCCTCATGTACACAACAAGGGAAGGGCATTTGATCGCATTCTCCCTCACTCTTTCAACAACAAGGGCAAAGAGGAGTTGTCACTCTCCCAGCTATTCTAGCACCAATGATATGGGAAATTGGGATCAAGATCCAACTTTAAGGTAACTCACATGCTAACTCGCTACATTACTTTCTATAGGATGACTCAGCCAAAAATATAAAATTAACCAAAATAACTTTAAATATCTTTATTTTGATATGTATTTTTTATATAATTGAATTAGTTAAATATTATACTAATTTCTGAGACATAAATTTAGTATTTTGTAGGTCTATGTACCTATTTGGTAGCGAAGAAGAAATACAAATATAAAGTTTAATAGTATAAAAATTATGATTTTCAAAATTGAGGTCGAGATCCGACTTGGCATCTAATTGTTCTGATACCTAACTCGACGTCCAATAATCCTGAGACCCAACTCGTTCGATCATCTACCTAACTCAGTTATATAACTTCTATATGGAGACTCAACAAAAAATATGTTTCAAAATTACCAATAATTGGTTAAATATATTTATTTTGATATATAATATATTTTGCATAATTAGTTAAATATAGTTTAGAGGGCATAAACTTAGTGTGTTCAACAAACACACTCCTCACTATGTTGTGGGGTCTAAATACTTGGTTAGCAAGAGAAAAACACAAATATAAATTCATCATGTGTAAAAATTACAAATATAAAGTGATATGTTAAAAAGTATATGAAATTTAATTATACATCAGAATGTCAAACTATCCTTTTAAAATATCTAACAGTCGAACTAAATAAAACCTAATACAATAAACAATTCACCCTCATAATCTAAAAGAACAATGAATTCCAATGAGAGTCAAAATCTACTGAATATCCAAATGTATAATTTGCAACGTTGTGACGATTGATGTGAACCAAACGACTGTCATAATGATGACACTTGGTCATTTCAAATGAATAATTTTTTTTGTATTATAACTATCTATTTGATAAGGTACACAATATTGACCATAACACATAGGGATTGGGAATATATTGTTTTACATATGTAGGATGCATGTATGTTGTCTTTGGCTAAGGCTTTATATGTAATGCTTCTTTAGGTTAATGGTACAATAATATTTATGTCAATAGAATTATATCTTTCATGTGGTTGATGATAAACACGACCACCATCGTGAGATTTATATTCAATGTCCATTGTATCAATTTGATGTTTTTCATTTGTATCAACCATATTTTCATTTGTTTCTTCCTAAATATCTGAATTGGTGTTATATTGACATGTTCTTCTTCATTACCTTCACCATCTATGTCAAACTGGGAGTGAAGCCATTAACAAAATTAATCATCATCAACCAAAAATGGCTTTTGAATCTCAACAATCCAAGGAGCCAATGGTCATCATAGGCTATATCCTAATGCTTATGCATTTCACATATTAGGCTTCATGTTAATAAAGATAAACAAGATCGTTTAAGTTATCCATCTCTAATACATTTCTCAATTTTGTATGGATGGTAGCAGATATACTCTAGTTTCTTTTACATCCATCTCGGTATTTGTTGTATCTTTGGAGTGTCAATCCCAAAATGCATTAACTAATTTGCCATAAAAATATATATTGTAGATATTACTAAGAAAGTAATCATTAGTGATCATTTAATATAAAATTTGCACACTTAGATAATATTCATGTATTACTCCAATTGGAGCTTTAGTATCAAACAGTCTCATTTGTATATAGTATGGTTTAAGTTCGCGATTATACGAATTTGTATTGCTATGTCCAATGATGTTTGCATCACATCATCTTATATTATTGCTCTATATTTAACAATCATATATAATTATCAATTTTTCAACAAGATCTTAAGGTTTAAAAAAACCAACCCACTTTATGCAAATTGTGGGAGATTTATTTTTCCAACCTTTATCTATTATATTCCAATACTTCTTGTACTTTTGAAGCAAGTTTAACTAAAGAACTAATTTACCATTATGAAAAGCATCATGTCTAATTCCAAATGATGGTACATTATCACCATCAACAAACCTAATTACTTTTATCAAATGTGACAATACCAAATCACCTTCTCCACTATTTTTGAAAATTCATCATCAAACATTATATGTTCAACTTCTTTATCATTCTTCTTTATGACCTTGTTTTCAAATCCATTATAGATAGATTCTCAATAATTTGATGCAAACACTAATTTTAAATCAAACCTACACAAAAGAAACGAATATTGAGTTTCTTTAATATGTGTTACTTGAATATTAATTAAACTATTTACAAATTATAACGAACATATACCTTTGAGGTACAAGGTTCTCAAGTACGATAAAATGAGTTACAAATCTAGTAATGCTAAGATGAATTATTTATTTCCTTCCTATCTATTATGGTATCATATCTAGTAATCATCAATGATTATAAATGAAGGTCATAATTTTGTTACACTTTGTAGTTGCCTCATGAGGACCTTTTAATTTACAAATATATTCAATTACTATATTAATATATATATGCAATTCATGAACTCCAATATAGAGTATATCATTTCTCTTACAACATTTTGCCAACTAGTTTGTAATTTGATGCATTGTTCGTAACAATATGCACAATATTATCTTCATCGACTTCTTTAACAACTTTAGCATCAATTGAAATAAATATTTTGCATTGTTCCCTTTTCGACTAGCATCAACTAATTTAATAAGTATTGTTCTTAAGGTATACTGATAAGGAAGTTGATTAAAGTTTTTTGGTTAGAACACTCCAACCATCACACATTACTGTGCATCCACATATCTGCCAATCATACCTAAATGATATTGTTGGCTCTAGTGGCTTCTCAAGAGAGGGTAAATTGAGGTTTCAATTAAAAGTTAAGCACTTAATATGCAAAAATAAAATATCATAAATAATTAATAAAAAAACACCATAATGAGACAATGATTTTGTTCTCGATGTTCCCCTAATCATAGTCATCATTCAAGAACTCTTATTCGAGAAAATTTCAATAATAAGCTCTATTAGGTAAAATTTACATCAATAAGAAATAAGCCAAATGTAATGCCCAATTACACAAGATAAATCTCTTGGAAGAGATTGTAAAACTAGATTCTGGCTCTAGTAAGATTTTCCTTCTAGATTGAGGTTCTAGAATCTCTCAAATGAGAAATTGAAATTACACAATTAAAAAGGAAAACTTATACCTTTTTATTGGACAAACAACCGTCTCCAAAAGGAGCTTGTGAAACAATATGCACAATATTATCTTCCAATCCTTTGAACACTAAAGATGATTTAGAGGAGCTTGAGATAGCTAGAAATGCAAAGTGATTTGAGAGAGAATGAAGTGACTTTGAGATAAAACTGCTCTTTTTTCTCTTAATGAAGGTTTATATGAAATTTTCAATTATAAAAACCTTTTGAATGCATTGAATTGCTAATAAATGCTCACTTAATGGTCTCCTACGAGTTGGGGGCCTATTTTTAACTTTCCTAGTCAAACTAGACATTTTTTTATTGTTTCCAAAAAGTTGTAAAAAATTGTTGGTCGATCACTGGAAATGTTTGACCAATCATCGGCTATAAATAACGCCTATATTTTTAAGCTCCTCGTGCTTGTTGATCGATCAACGCATCAATTAACAATTTTTCAACATTTAAAAAAACTCATTGATTAATCAACCATTTCAATTGATTAATCATGCTTTATATGATCAACATGCATTAAAGTGTGATCGATCAGATTTTTTAGCCTCATCTAGGAACATTTTGTATGATCAATCATCCTAGACCTAATGAGTGATCATGTTTTATAAGCTCTGTTGTTATGCATTTTGGATGATCAATCAAACTCATGCAGGTTGATCAATCATGCTTTATGCCAGAGTACTAAATGAGTTCTAAGCATGACTAAAGCAAGATAAGGGTTTTAGCAAGTGTATATCAGTTTGATGCATCATTTAAACATGGTTTTAAAAAATTTCATGTCATAAAGTTCCAGTACTCTTATTTACTTTAGAATCAAAATTTGGTGACTATCTTCATACATGGCTAGGAGTGTGTTTAGACTTGGATGGAAGGTATCGAAATCTAGTTTTAGAAGAAGAAAATTTAATGTCAATGTGATCTATATTTAATGAGATATTTGTATAGGTGTTAGCTAGGGTCAAAATACAAAACGAAGAAAGTCAAGAAGTCATCAAAGGTTCAAGAATTTTTTTTTTTTGTTAAATTAGGTATCAATTTAAAGCTCTTTGACTCTAGTTTCTTGAGAAATAAGCCATTTTCTATTTTGAGCATTATTGTTGGAGATGTCAATATAAAAAATTACAAAGAGCAGTTCTCTTGAAAATCTCTTTTTTCCCTATTTCCTCTCCTATTATCTCTCCATGTATTGACGTGAATAGAGTTTCTTTTTCTCCTAAAATTCAAGTGTTTAGCCAAATTTTTCTTCTAATTAGAGAGTTTTGTTCAAACCTAATCACTCCATGATGTTCTCATTCAAGGTATGCAATATATTGTTTTGATGTTGTTTTCAAGTTTTATGTTTTTGTTACTTGGTTATTATCTTCCGCATAGTTAACTTGAAAAAATTGTGATTACCTCCAAAAGTTATACTTGGTCAAATTTATTTAGTTCTACCATTATAGTCTCCCCTAGTTTTTAATAAAAAATGAGAGGTCATTTTGGAAGTATGAGTATTGTATAGTTACGTTTTTCTGGTTAAAGTTGTTTTTCTCTAGTATTTCTTCAGTTCATCATCTTATGTTTGTTCATCAGTTCAGAGCAATGCCTAAACCCACTACCTTAAAAGTATTGGAGTGTACCCAACTTCAAGTTTGAGTCAAGTCCTTTATTCTTTACCCAAAAGGTGATTTGTATTTGAACTACCCTTTAAAAATGAGTAGTCTCTTTGTTAAGCCCTAAAGTTGGACATTTTGTTAGCCTTTAAAATTGATCAAAGTTTAAAATTGATCAAAGTGTGTTTCACACCAGAACTATTTTGACTAGTATATGGAGCTTTATTATACGACTAGGAGTGATTATTTTCTGCCATAATGTGTATTGTCCAAGCTAGATGTCCTTTTAATCCTCAACTTGAGGGGGAGAAGTAAAAGAAAGAGGTATTTTGTTCCACATATTGTGGTAATTATTATGTGACTAAAATATTCAAGAAATAAGGAACACAAAAGATGAGTTTTTTTTTTCCAAAAAGAGGAAGTTTTTGCATCTATGAAGATTTTTTTTAACGAAAAGAAAATTGAAGACCAAAAATCTTTTTCTACAAGATGAAATTATAAACTCCAATTTGGGGGGGGGGGGGGGGTTGTTTTGGAGTAGGTATGAATGAGTCTTACATGACTCCCACAGTAAGAAATCTCACAGAGCTAGAATTAATATGGTGGAGTCTAAAAAGAATCTCATAGAAGGAGGTTTCAAAGTAGAGTCTCAATTAAAAATGTTTTAGTTATATTAGAAATTCTTCCCCTTCTTTTATCTTAAACAGTGGCAAAAAGGGCAATCTTTTGATTGTCAAGTTAGAGAGAAACTGGCTTTTCCAGTTAATCTGATCAATCAATCATTGTAATTGTTTCTTAGTTTTCTGGGCAAATGCTCTTATGATCGTGCGAACTTTTTTCTGGTCAATCTTTATCCAAATATGGTGGGCAAGAAAATCCAATTATTCATCTTATATTTATGTTCGGTTGCTCAATTGTTTAAGGACTTATCTTTTAATGTTTAACTTTGGGTGTAAATGGGATAACAATTGTTTAATTATAATTGGATTGTACTTGTTTTCTCTATTATAAATGGAGGCTCGTTGTACTCTAATTACAACAAATTAGTAAAGTATTTCTCTTTTTCATAAATTCAACATAGTATCAAAGCGGGTTCTATGAGTTAACTCGCTCAACCCACAAAGATAATGTGATCCTTTTATAATCTATAGTCTCTAGTACTTTAGGTTCGTATTCTATATTTTTTCTTTCTGTATTTTTCCAGTACCCATTGTATTATTGGTTTTCACACCTCCATACTGAACTTTAAATATTTCAAACTATATATTGAAGAAAATATCTTTGAGTCTACTTTCCAACTAAAAAATAATGTTGTCAATTGATATTTTCTACCAAGAGAAATCGATATTTGAAGCAGCAAAGGTTAGACAACAATAGAAGTTCGAGCAGTAGTAGAAAACTTCAACTCTTGAGCCGTTCTATACCACCAAGAATGAGACTTTATATGGAGAATTATATAGCAAAATAAATACAAGTATATTTTGTTACTTATCCAACCAGTTCTTAATCTGAGTTTTCTGGATGGAGATATCTATCTTGGAATAGTCAACGGTCATGTTGGCCAAAGAAGAAATAGTACTTAGTTTGACTATATTAAAGAGTCCAAAATTTATCAAATTATTTCTTTCAAAAGAATTATATTTTATGAAGAAAATTTATACTTAAATAGAAGGTATCGAATTCTAATTTCTGAAGGAGAAAATTTAATATCAAAGTGATCTATATTTAAGGATATATTCATATTGGTGTTAGCAATGGTCAAAATACAAAACGAAGAAAGTCAAGAGGTCATCAAAGGTTCAAGAACAAAGTTTTTTATGTCAAATTAGGTATCAATTTAAAACTCTTTGTCTCTAATTTCTTGAGAAATAAGCCACTTTTTACTTTGAGCATTATTGTTGGAGATATTGATATCAAAGTTCAATTTTGTTAAAAATATTTTTTCCTTATTTTCTCTCCTATTATCTCTCCATGCATTAACGTGAATAGAGTTTCTTTTTGTCCTAAAATCTGAGTTTTTAGCCAAATTTCTATTTTAATTAGAGAGTTTTGTTTAGACTTAATTACTCCATGATGTGCTTATTCAAGGTATGCAATATCTTGTTATGATGTTGTTTTCAAGTTTTGTGTTTTTGTTACTTGGTTGTGTATCATCCGCATAGTTAATTCGAAAAAATTGTGATCACCCCAAAAAGTTATACTTGGTCAAATTTATTAAGTTCTACTACCATTATAGTCTCCCCTAATTTTCCAAAAAAAGAAAAGAGGTCACTTTGGAAGTGTGAGTGTTGCATAGTCGCATTCTTCTAGTTAAAGTTGTTTTTCTTTAGCATTTCTCTAGTTTATTTTCTTATGTTTTCATCAATTCAAAGCAATACCCACTACCTAAAAAGTATAGGAGTGTGCCCAACATCCAGTTTGAGTCAAATATTTAATTCTTTACCCAAAAGGTGATTTGTATTTGAGCTATCCTTTAAAAGTGAGTAGTCTATTTGTTAAACCCTAAAGTTAGACAATGTTTCCACCTTTAAAATTGAACAGAGTGTGTTTTAGACTATAATTATTTTAACAGGAGCATGGAGCTTTGTCATACGGCTAAGAGTGATTATTTTCTACCAAAATGTGTTTTGTTTGAGCTAGATGTCCTTTTTATCCCAGTTTGAAGGGGAAAAGTAGAAGAATAAATACAAGAAAGAAGTATTTTGTTCCACATATTGTGGTAATTATTATGTGACTAAAATATTCCAGAAATAAGGAACACAAAAGATGAGGTTTTTACATAAAAAAAAAGTTTTTGCATCTTTGAATAAATTTTTTCAATAAAAGAAAATTGAAGACCAATTTTTTTTTTTTCATTGCAAGCTGAAATTATGAACTCCAATTTGAGGTGGGGGTTCTAAAGTAGGTATAAAAGAGACTTATATGACTCTCACAGTAAAAAGTCGTACAGAGCTAGAATTAATATAGTGGAGTCTAAAAAGAGTCTCATAGAAGGAGGTCTCACAGAAAAGTCTCAATTAAAGGAGGTTAATTATGTTATTCTTATATTTATATTCAATTATTCAATTAGATGTAACTGAGTTAATTATAATTGGTTTGTACTCGTTTCTTCTATTATAATAAGTTTGAAGATGAAGTTCATGTAGATGAATGAAAAGAATTTGAAAGAGGAGATAAAAATGAACTTCAAATTTTAAATTTGTTGACTAACCACCCCCCTAAAGTATTTTTCTTCTTGGATCTAACCTAAGTTTATAACAATTTACCTATACTTTAATATATAGCTATTAACTCTTTTGGAGCTATTGGAATCTTTCAACCGAGAGCCCATCCTCGCAGGAGCAGCTGTTGTCCACGAGAGAGGGCTTGACGAGCCATTCCAACTAATCAAAGAAATTTGTGCCTCACATGCCAGCGTAGCACAGAAAGGGAACAGCAGGTTTCAAATCACCCACTTGGACGGACTACACAAAGTTCAGCCACAATTTTTATATCTTAGAATGGTGGAAACTGAAAGTACAAAATGGGATCTTTGAGCAATCTTGGCCATTTAACCGTCAGGGTTTATTTTCCATGGACCGGCTGCTTAACCGTTTCAGGTGGTGCACCTACTATGAAATTTACCTCTCTATCCCAATCTGGGAGATTCGCTCTCAATAATCTGAAAATGCCAACCTCATCATCTCTAATTCCGCAGCTGCTTTTGCCGGTGGGACGACCGACCACACAAGGAATATTTACGCTTCCAATACAGCCCCTGTATTCTTTAAAAATTTACTTAAATAGTATAGCAAGACATTTTGTATCGTTGAAGCGCCTTATTGAAGTTATATTCCATGTATATTAAAAAACCACTTGGAGGGGTGTTTGTATAAAAAAGAGAAGAGGGGAACCACCTTCCGATTATTATAAAAACCGACCTAAAAAGGTGACAAATCCAATTCGACCTAGTTCTAAGCGGATTTAGCTGCGATTTGATTTTATTTTGGCATCATAATAAGTGATTAAAGATAATAGAAAAAAAGGAGAGAGCTATTCTTCCTGGATCATCATTTAAAGAGTTTGAAACTAAAGGAAAAGAAATTTTGGTTCCATTAAACCTAGTTCAATTGGTTAATTTGGTTGAGATATTATAGTAAAATAATTTAATAATTTTATTTTTCTTTAAATCAAGTAATTGTGAGTTGATAATAGCCCTAGTAGAGTATGGGTCTTTAGAATCGTACAGCATATTTCTTAGGTGGAAGGGTGCAGTGGCATTCTTGCTATTGTTAAACAAACAACGGATTATTTTTCTGTGACGAGCCACGTGACAGGCTAACAGCTAAGCATCTCGTCTGGACACATCAGGCCATGGTCTGAATTATGAATGCTTGTATTATGTTTACGTTATTACCCCTGTTTGTTTGCTAAAATCCCAGATCCATGAGGTTATTTTCGTCATTCAAAACCTCGATGACGGTAGGGGCCTGCTCTCTGCTTCCGAATGAAAGAAACTGCTAGCCTGCCGTCTCCATTGTGGGTCCCGCACCCATAAAGTGGTTCTGTGGACCCCACTTCGGACTCGAAATACAGTTTGGATCCAATTAAATCTATAGGTCGTCGGTGGTTGCCAGCCACGGCCTTCGCCTTCCGGTTTAAAATGCAAAATGCAAAGATTCAGGGGAAATAGTAACTGTTTGTGTCGTTTTAATTTCCTTCCACGAAAAAGATAGAGAGCGAGGGAGAGAGCTCCAGGGAGATAATAAACGGGAGAAACTTCGGTGTCAGGCGTTGAATCCCGATCTACTGTTTGAGAGACGAAGAAAAATGAGAGAGATCATCAGCATCCACATCGGTCAAGCAGGAATTCAGGTCGGGAATTCATGCTGGGAGCTTTATTGTCTCGAACATGGGATCCAGCCGGACGGAATGATGCCTAGGTAATTTCTTCTTATCGTATGTGCGTATTGTTTGTTGAGCATGAGATGGTTTGCAATTTTTGGGGGAAATGTTTTTACTTTTGCTTTTTGCATATATTATTTTAATGATGTTTTGATGCTCAATGAACGATAGTATTTCGTGGTACTATGTTTTGTTGTAGATTTATTTTATTTTTTCTCATTTTGAAACTTTGTTGGGTAATGTTTGTGTGGCATATTATTGTGCCTTAGATGGACTTAGGAAAATGAGTAATGTACATACTGAATATACACCCTTTCCTATTGTTCGCCCTTTCCTATTGTTCTACTTTCTCTCTCCGTGTTTGAAGGGCTTTATTTTTCGTTTTTTGGTTTGCGTTCAATTTTTCCGTGGCTTCAGTTGTTTGGTACGACCTTCATTTTATAGAGTAGCTTTGTACGTGTGGGAAAGAAATTTTTGTTTTTCTTATCAATGTCATCTAATTTGGTACTGTTTGACTCTGTTAATGTCTTTGATTAGGAGGAAGTTTTGGTCAGCATTCTGTGTTCTAATGCATAAATTGTTTTATTATCTTTTCAAGTCTTTCCGAAATTTTTTTAATGAGTTTCTTAGCGTTTATTGTTTACATTGAGAGAATTTCATTATAAATATTTTGGAAGAAGTTGCTTCTGATCATATGTATAGTTCTGATTAGAGGCGATTTGGGAAACTGTGCTTGTCTCTTATTCTCTTCTCTTCCACTTGCAATTTTTTCCCCAATAACTTCTTTATTCCTATTCTTAACTTGTTTATATTTATTTTGCCTTTTGTGTTTTAGAGTACTGAACCAGGCAGTGTATTAATTTTATGAAAATGCAAGGTACTTTGGGAAAAAAAACGCTGAGTGGAATTTAGGTCAATTTTCTCTTGTCTGGAAACGTGAGCTGTGAGATGGTGTGGTTGATTTCTTGATGCTAATGGTTTCTGTTATATTTTCTAGTTTGAATTGGATATTTGCTTCATTTGGGGTCAACTGTTGCATTCATTGTTTAATATTTTTTGATTGTTGATTACAAGTGCACCCTACAACCCTTCTCCATGGTGGCCATTGAGCCAAAGGATTAATCCTCATTTCTCTCTAGTCTTCACTTGAGGTTCAGAAACTTATGTCTAGTCTTCTCTTTTTGTTTTCGCTGTTTTTAAAATTCAGCAGGATTAGAGTATGTCTTGCCATGGAAAATTTTCAAGTTTATGGACTTCAACTTACGTGTGTGTGTGTGTGTGTGTGTGTGTTTGAGAGAGGGAGAGAGAGATTTGGTCATGTATTTCTTATTTGTGAAATTTAGATCTCTTTAAAACTAAAGGAAAATCACCCATTTAACTTTTTTGGTTGAGAAAAACTAGATTTCTTGACTCATATTACACACCCTTGTTATCGGTCTGCATGGCTGCCCTTTTCCTTTTAAATGAACATTTTAATGTATATGTTCTAGTTTGAGCTCTAAATTGAGCAGATTTCCGGCCTTTTGATTAAATTGATTTTTAATTTGGTGGAATGCACTGGCATAGACCGGCATTTGTGCAAATTTCTTTCTAAATTAAAACTCTAATATCTGTCACTGGCATATTTTAGAATGGGTTCATGTGGTTGACTGAAGAGACTTCATTATCCCCAATTATTCAGTGAACTGACTCCTTCAAACTAAATTTCAATAGTGACTCTCATGACAACCCTGATCTTGAAGTTTGTAGTAGCTTGGTTAGAGATGATATGAGCAGAATTATTTTATGGAAGGGGATTCTTTAAATGCCATTTGTTGAGGTGGTTTTTTTAACAATTTGTTGAGTCAGTCATGATTTTGATTGACCTTGGAAGTTATGCATAATTTTGACAACTTATGGATCTTACGGCAGCTGTGCATGATCAAGCTAGAAAGATAACTCCTGTGCTGATTCATTGGCTAATAATGGTGCAGCCAGCCCTGAATTAGAGATTAGTGTGTCTCTCAATTACCAATTCTCATTTTTCTCATCTTCTTTTATCTTTTACTTCTTCATGACTCACCTTTTTTCTACGAGTCTATTCTTTTCTCTTAATAAGATTACATTAACTTGAAAAAGAAAAATATTATTTCCTACCTTATTCCTTGCTAATTTTTGGTAGTCACTTCATACTACAAGTTTATATTTTTGTGCACTCATCCTTATTTTATTTTTGTTTATCAGGTTATCTTGGCATGTATTAAATTTTAGTCATTTTTTATTTTACTCTTTTCATTGATAGAAGGCTTAAGGTCCATACTGTTGATCGTTTGTGCTTGACTTCTATTAAGTTTTAGTTGTTCTACATTCATTTTCTTGAAATTGACATGAATCATCTGTCGCTGTGTTCTCCTTCCTTTTGGTCTCCTTCTCTTGCTTCCCTTCTTTCCCATCTTTTTTTGAAGTCAAATTCCTTGCTTTTAGCATCTTCATGTCTTCTTTTTGGAAAGCTACTGTGGGCCAGCTGAGCAGAGAGACACTGCAAGCTGCTAGTCATTATGGCAGAGGTGTTTGGCAGTAAAGAAAGAGAGAGGAGATGGCTCTGACAGCAGCTTGCAAGAGGATGAAGGCAAAATTTTTTATACCATGTTACTTATGTGGCATTCTGCTTACTTGCCATGCCAAGTTGATGCCATGTTGTGCCATATAAGTTGCCATGTCAATGTAAAAAATTCCGCATCTGTTCATACATGCAGTTAGATAATCTCCTTGCAGAATTCAGCTAATGTTTCTTGTTTATGGAATCATAGTGGAAGATGCCACATTGCTTTCTTTAAATTGCTTTGGGATTGGCTTTAGAAGGCTAGTGTTGTTGTATTTCTGTATTTGACATAGTAATCTTTTTGATTTATTGTATGATTGTGAAATGACTATCTAACTATTTCTGCATGTTTAGTTGGATGTGGGAGTTGCCTCATAAGTTTCTATTTGAGTATGCAATTGAGATCTAATGAGAACTCTTGTTCTACAGTGATACATCAGTAGGTGTTGCACATGATGCATTTAACACATTCTTCAGTGAAACTGGAGCTGGAAAACATGTCCCCAGAGCTATATTTGTGGACTTGGAACCCACAGTCATTGATGAAGTTAGAACTGGGACTTATAGACAGCTGTTTCATCCGGAACAACTTATTTCTGGAAAGGAGGATGCTGCTAACAACTTTGCTAGGGGACATTACACTAGTAATTTACATCTCACTACTTCTCTCTCTCTCTCTCTATATATATTTTTCTCTATAAACCTTAGGTCCAGGAAAGCCTTGAGAAATCTTTTGTCTGATATTAAATTTGTTTTATTTATGTATGGCAGTTGGGAAGGAGATCGTGGATCTTTGTCTTGATCGAGTAAGGAAATTGGCGGACAACTGCACTGGATTGCAAGGGTTTTTGGTTTTTAATGCTGTTGGTGGTGGTACTGGATCAGGCTTGGGTTCCTTGCTGTTAGAGCGCTTGTCTGTGGATTATGGCAAAAAATCAAAACTTGGGTTCACCATTTACCCATCTCCTCAGGTATTCTTTGAGGCCCGTATATATTTATTGTGCTGAGAATCTCCCTTCATGGCCATAACTCCAAAGCCCCAAAAGTTGTTTTGTTTGGCGTCCTTTATGTGATATAATTTCAAGTCTGTTGATCATCTTCTTTGGATGGCTTTTGTCGCAGGTGTCTACAGCTGTAGTGGAACCTTACAACAGTGTGCTTTCCACTCATTCCCTTCTTGAACACACTGATGTTGCTGTTCTTCTAGACAATGAAGCTATCTATGACATTTGTCGAAGATCCCTAGATATTGAGAGACCTACGTACACCAACTTGAACAGGTTAATTTCTCAGATTATATCATCCTTGACTACTTCCTTGAGGTTCGATGGTGCCATCAATGTTGATGTTACTGAGTTTCAGACAAACCTTGTCCCATACCCGCGAATCCATTTCATGCTTTCCTCATATGCCCCTGTTATCTCTGCTGAGAAAGCATACCATGAGCAATTATCAGTTCCTGAGATCACAAATGCAGTTTTTGAGCCTTCAAGCATGATGGCAAAATGTGACCCTAGGCATGGAAAGTACATGGCCTGTTGTTTGATGTACCGTGGAGATGTTGTACCCAAAGATGTGAACGCAGCTGTTGCAACTATCAAGACCAAGCGAACTGTTCAGTTTGTTGACTGGTGAGTCTTGCATTTTGACCTCAAATTGAGTACTTAACTGGATAATAGAGACATGAGAAAGCAGATAATGGTATAAAAGATTTCTTGTTCAAAACTGACATCAATCACTTTAGTTCAGCATCCAATTGGTGTTTTGAAGATCTTCATGTTTATGGGTTTTGAGTTGCATATGTTTTGACATATTGTATTCTTCTTAACATTGTGTCCCATATCTTTCTTCTGCTTAGTATCTGTCCTTCTGAAAAAATGACTGAAATAAGCAGAATACCTAAGGTGAACATTTCAGCATTCTAGCGCTTAGGTTTCCAAGATCTTAACTGTTTTCTCATCTCTCTGAATGTTATGTGCTATTTAAACTTTGAAATAATACATGCATCAGCAGCTTATGTCTTCTCCATGCTCAAATTCTGGAAAAAAAATCCACTCCAAAGAGTTGTGAAGTCACATTTGAGATGAGAATATAGCTTTAAATGTGGGCAAGCTATGGATATAAAGTCCCAACTTCCATTTGTAGTTTTAGGTCAGTAATGCTTGCTTTCTTTGGTAAAAAGGGAAAAGATGCAGGCATAAACTAGTATAGGTCAGTGTAAACTGATTTCTTCTATGTAACTTACTGACAAACGGGGCATAACTAGAGTGGGGTTGGGATTTGGTGTGACACATGTCGCACCAAATTCGTGATAAAATCCCTTTTCATGCCAATGAGCGGAGCTTTAAGTGAAAAGCACAGGTTCCTACAGATGAAGCCGCACTTTGAGCAGCACATGGCACTATATAATTGGTATTTAACATTTTAGGTGTGACTTGCGTCACTCCAAATCCCAAAACCAGGTTCACTAGAGTTGGTTTTGGAGATGCATAGACATCATATTTGCTTCCATCATCCCATTCCTGTACTATTTTGGTTTTGGTTTTATGGAGGTTTGCCCATTTAAAACCAAGAAAAGTTGCCCAATTTAAAAGCATTACAATTCTTGAGAATTTTTCTTTTGGACAAAATAACATATTGCATGCATAGTGAGAAATTGTTGCAGTTGTTAGTTCTGCATGAGAGTGTAGTAACGGTTGCTGAAACTTGTACACATTTTAGGTGCCCAACTGGCTTCAAGTGTGGGATCAATTACCAGCCTCCAACAGTTGTCCCTGGGGGTGATCTTGCCAGGGTCCAGCGGGCAGTGTGCATGATCAGTAACAACACAGCTGTTGCAGAAGTGTTCTGCCGAATTGATCACAAATTTGATCTCATGTATGCTAAACGTGCTTTTGTTCACTGGTATGTTGGAGAAGGGATGGAAGAAGGAGAATTTTCGGAAGCCCGTGAGGATTTGGCAGCACTAGAAAGAGATTATGAAGAAGTTGGGGCAGAAGGTGCTGAGGAGGAAGAAGAAGGTGATGATTACTGAGAATGAAATCTAAAGTTTATAGGGAGTAGGGGTGCCTGTTGTTGGACTCTGTAGGATCACCTTGGATTATTCCCTTTTTCCTGTTGTATCTTCCTGCTTTTGAGTGTTGTGTACGTTATTCTTTTGCCGTTCAAGTATCTTTGATAAGGAATATTGCTTCGTTTTGGTTTTAGACGTCCGTACGACGCAAATGAGTCTCTTTGTTTTGGTTTTAGAGTACGCGCGACGCAAGATGCCGAGAAGCTCTGCATTTGGAGTACATGCCTAGCAAGTATGATTCTGAATAAAATTCATGGTGGAGAGCATGGATCTCGTACCTGCTTCAAAGCGCCTGATTCAGCACAACAATGCAGTACAGTCATTAAAGTCACTCGATTTGGTTGAACCCCTTCAAGCAACACTGAGCGAAACCCTACCATCCATAAACACAAAATCTCCATTCATAACACATCCTGCGATCATCGCATTCCTCCATTCAATCTTTTCAAAAACTCCCAAATCATAACACCTTGAATACATATCAACAAAAGCAGTAGAAATAAACACACACAGCCCAGCTCGATAACACGAGCATTAGCGACACAAACCGACACAACATTAGCGATCAGCTCCGAGTTTGGCTCAAAACCAAGATTACATAGATCTCTTCAAGGGTATGTAGAGATTCCTGAAAAAAAAAAAACCATTTCGAATATAGCAAGTTATCATTGAATTCCAGGTGAAAGAGTCTGTTTGCGACATAGTGTTGAACATCAGGTATGAGGAATCGACCCATGAGTGTTTGGCATACATGGAAACAAGAGAATCGGCGGTGACCGATGCTTTCGCCAGCAGAGTTGAGACGGGAGCTGCCATGGTAGCCGGGAAAGGAAAAGTAAAAAAGGTAAAAAACATAAATTCCAGCCTTCAGGCCGGTTACTGTTCCTATTACGAGTCCGCAGCGTAGGGATGGTAAATTCTGAATTTTAACTAAAGAAGATATACAGCAAAAAACTCTACTCCTATATGGGTTCGGATATATGAATTCAACTTCATGTTCCAACGAGATGGAGTTCCACCTATTTTATGTTTTCTATTTTACTCGAATTGAAGGATCATTTTTACGTATCACCTAAAAACATACCTAATGCACCTGTTTTTTTAAGATTGGAAAAATGTGAAGATCGTGTGTTTATGTTTGAAGTTCTTTTTGTTAGCCTATCATGAATTTCTAACTAACAATATGAAATTCATTGACTAAGAATTAAACAAAAGTCCAAAATCTTACCTCTATCTATTCGATCAAATTCCGTAAACTTCACCGGAGTTCTCTGCGTCTAGTTCTTCTGCTCTCTGATCACTCTCTGTGATGGAGTAAACTGAAGGTTTATACGAGTGAACAAGATTAGGGACCAAACCTCTATTTATAAGCCAAACTCCCATCAAGCTTATTGGCATCTTTAACTGTTGATAGGAGGACGTGGATCTTAAATCTCCATGGACGTGGGAACGTTATCATCCGAAACGGCACCACATTCTCCATGAAAGACGTTAACCCATTGCTTCCGTAACTGAAAGGAAGTTGGACCAACCTCTGTAGTTAACATTCTCCCACTTGGTCCACACTTCTAGTGTAATCTAAATCCCATCGATAATCTGAATTTAAGTCATAAATACATGAATCATGGCGATAGGTCCTCTGATAAAGAGTATTACCTTCCATGTATTACAATGTATTTATTTCTTATAGTTTATGAATAAACCCTATGTTTATTCTTGGTCCAACACAGATGATTTTCTCAAAATTAAAGTGTACATAAATATGAGAAAAACATCACAATAATTAAGAATTTCACTGGGGGGGGGGGGGGGGGGGGGGGGGGGGGTGGGGTTAGTTCGCAATGAAGTGGAATGAATTCACCCCGCATTACCTAGTTCATTAGATAAATGGGTTAGTGTAGAATGAATTACTTGTCATTTCGCTTTCTCTACTCCCTCTCCCTCAGCCTTCGTCTCTTGGCGATTTTTTTCACCCCATCTTCTTCCTCTCGTCTTTGCTCTCTCTGCTTTCTCTCGTTTTCGCTCTCAGGTTTCTCTCATCATCGCTCGATTTTTTTTTGCCTCATCTTCTTCTTCTCTGCTACGCATCTCCTCTCCGTGTCTCTCTCGACCTCACTCTTCCTTCACCCTCTCTCTTTTCCCTCTCGACCTCCATCTCCCTTCTCGCTCTCGCTCTTCTCTTTCCTCCCTCCCCCTGACTACTCCCCCTCACCCCCCTCCCCAACCCCCCCCCCACCCCCCTGCCGATTTCCTTCGATTTAACCTATTCCGGTTTCGATTTTCGATATTTAGGCACGATTTCTTTGATTGGGCTTAGATTTTCCCATTCGGCGATGGTTTTCCCCAAATTTGAGAAGGTAAGCTGAAACCCTAATTTTTTTCAATTAATTTAATGTTGTATTTGATTTAATTTTAATTTTTGTGCGTAATTTATCTTGATTGTCGCCTAATTGTGGGATTTAGGGTTAGGGTTTATGGGATTTAGGATTCAATTTCATCTTGATAGGGTTTAATTTAGGGATTAGAGTTGGGGTTTGGGACTTTTAGGGTTTTTAAGGTCTAGGGTTTAGTCTTTAGGTATGGAATTAGGGTTTATGGTTTTTTTTAAAAAAATAGGGTTCTCGTTTTTTGGGGTGATAGTGTTTTAAGGGTTTAGGGTTTAGTGTTTGGGGCTTTTAAGGGTTTTAAGGTCTAGGGTTTATGGTTTGGGGCTTTTAGGGGTTTTAAGGTCTAAGGTTTAGAGTTTATTTTGATTTTTTAGTTTACTCAACTAGGGTTTAGGGTTTAGGGTTTAGGGTTTGGGACTTTTAGGGGTTTTAAGGTCTAGCGCTTAGGATTTGGGGCTTTTAGGGGGGTTTTAAGGTCTAGAGTTTAGGGTTTAGGGTTTGCGGCTTTTAGGGGTGTTAAGGTCTAAGGTCTAGGGTTTAGGATTTAGGGTGTTTAGTCTAGTTCAAACAAGGCTAAGTCGCTTACACATGCGTCCATTAGCCAACAAAATCCGACCCCCATCAATGACGATGTACGGTTCGTAGTGACTGCGAAGTCATTTGGGGCTCTACCAGGGGTGTTCGGTGAATTTGGACTTGATGAGTGTGGTTTTGCATTGTTCTAGTTATCTGCAATGAAATTAGTTCGATTAATTTTGAAATGTTTTAGAATGTTGTTGAATATGTTTGAAGTGCTATGAAATTCTCTTGCCATGTGGTGAGGAGATTTGGGTGTTATAAATATACACCACATGGTATTTTGTTTTTTGTTGGTTGTGTTTCCATGTGTCCATAGTTACTACGACGGGTAACGGTTGTCTGATAATTTTTTTTTCCTTGAGTACCATCTCGGATATAGATTATAAATGCCTGGAAGAAGACAATAAACTCCTCGATCATATGACATTTGGACCTTCGAGGATGACAGCAAAATGCTCGATCTCTTGGTTGAGCAAGTCAATATGGGGAGTAGGATGCCCTATGGGGCTTGGAAGCATGAGGTGTATTTGGACCGTGTCAATAGGTTCAATGAAATGCAGCTAATAAAAAAACTATTGAGCAGCTCAAGAATCGAACAACATCATGGAAGAATACTTACCAAACAGTAAGGAGCTGTCTCAACACTAGTGTGTTCGGCTTGGATGCAACCACACACCGAGTTAATGCATGTTATTCTGTATGGCAAGACTACATTAAGGTCAGTAAATTATGATGTACTCTAAAACATTTTGTATATCTTCCGCATTACCTGAACTCTATTCTAAGCCGTCTAAATGATGTTTTATTCTTGTAGGAGCATAAAGATGCTGAAAAGTATAGACAACAAAGCTGCCCCCTTTATGAAAAATTGGCTTTGGTAGTGGGAAACTCAATAGCTATGGGGACATTAAGTCAAACTAACATAGACATGTCCAATGATGTCCAGCATGAGGAAGAAAATTCATGTTTGGACATGCTCGAGGATGTTGATTTAGGTAGAGATACTGCATCATCATTCTTTACAGAAAATGAGTCGGCACTTGATCAGTCTCGAAGTACAAACCCGTCAACTTCAAGTCGTCGTAGAAAGCGATCGAAAATGTCCACTGATGACAATTTCATATTCATTGATACAATGAAAGAAATTGTTGTGGTATTGTGTGATGCTGTAAAATCGGATGATGATAAAGTTGATGAAAAGAAATGGATTGCAGCCCTAGAAGAAATGTCAGACATTCCGATAGAGTGGAGCTTTCGTGCTCCTGAATGGTTGGATACGAGAATTAAGAGGAACATATTTACAGAAATGACAGCGGAAAAGCGAGTCCAGTGGCTTAAATAGTTATGGTGAAATGTAGTAATGAGTTACTTTGGGATGATTGTTTTGAATTTTAATTATGTTTTTTAATTATGACATTATGAGACTTATCGTTAATAGATTATGAATGTCAGTATGGATAAGATTTGGGTTTTCATGATTGTTGTGTTCTTATTGTGTGGATAAATATTATGGATATGTGATTGGATACGACTGTATATAGGTGTGATTGAAAATAGGTTACGATTGAAGATAAAGGTATGTTTTTGTGTTTATGACATTTGGGAAGAAATAAGAATTATTTTTATAGTCGTCATTGTGCTTGTGGTGATTGTATTTGCAAGTTTCCATGGATATTAAGAAAGACAAAAAAAGGATTGTATGTATGATAGCATTCACATGTCTTATGTACATGATGGGAAGATATTATTTTAGCCATAGGAATAGACGTGCATTATGTCCTCGTGGGATTGGCGGTCCGATTTATTTGCAAAAGGCATTAGTGAAATCACCTGTTAAATTTCGTAAAGTTTACAGGATGAATCAAACTGTGTTTCATAAATTGGTAGAGATACCTTATAGTAAAGGATTTTTATCACCCACAAAGACCATCTCAGTGGAAGAACAACTTACATATTTTCTCATAACTGTTTGTCAACAACAATCGTATAGTGTCACAACAGAGATGTTTGATAGATCAAACTGGACCATAAGTAGGTATTTCAATAAGGTGTTGAATGCTATTATCAAACTTCAGTCTGATTACATCAAACGGCCTTCAGAACGCACTCACTCGAAGGTGTTAAACATTTCAATGTTTTATCCGTATTTTAAATTAACATCACTTTGCCTCTAATGAACAATTTTAAATTAATATTTAGAGTTATTTTGTATTAATTGAAATGATATAATTAGGATTGTATTGGGGCTATTGATAGAACTCATATCAAAGCAAACATCCCACTTGAAGAACAACAAAGGTTGTAGAACAAAAAAGGGCTATCTCTCACAAAATGTGGTGGCAGCATGTACATTTGACATACAATTCACTTATGTACTTGTTGGATGGGAGGGATCAACAGCCGATTCCCGTGTACTGAAGGATGCATTGACTGGCCGAGATAGAATCTTTTTACCTGAATGTAAATAATATATTTTTATGTAGTAATTTTGTTCTATTTTATCTTCAATTATCTTAGGTGGATTATATTTTGTACTGTAGGTAAATATTATCTTGTCGATGCTAGTTATACAAATATACTAGGATTTTTGGCTCCATATCAAGGAACTCGTTATCATCTACAAGAATTTGGAGACAACCTTCTTAGAAATGATAAAGAGTTATACAACCGAAGGCACTCATATTTGAGGAATGCTATTGATCGAACTTTTGGTACTTTAAAAGCTCGATTCCAAATGTTGAAAGGCACTCCTCCGTTTTCTTATAAGATCCAGATGAAAATTGTAATGGCTTGTTCCATATTACACAATTATATACGTACAGAGGATTACAATGATATGTTTGAATTGGAAGATGATGATTCAGATGATAAACTTGGTGGAAGAGGTGATGAGGTCCGATTAGCAAGTGTAAATGAGGATGAAGATAGCGATGATAGCAATGATCTTAGGGATGAAGACAAACTATCAACAACCATGTGGAGGCGGCGAGCATTAGAATCCACTAGAGCCGCACAATTTTGAGATGCCATAGCGACTAGCATGTGGAGCGATTATTGATGGTTGTACTTTATTGCTTGTGAATATGTATGTTGTTGTTCGTATGTACTAAACTACTAAGAATATGATTTTAAATGCACGAACTCGTTATTATATTCCAAGGCATAAACATTTGCTTTTATGCTATAAATTGTGGACTATTACGAGCAACTCGGTTCATTTTGAAGCATGTTCTTTTTTTCAGTTTTAATTATACATATATATTATTAATTTATTTAAACTAATCATTTTATAATTATTTAAAAAAATAAATTTTTATTTTATAAAAATATATTATTACTTACGTAAACAATTCATAGTATGTTATTAATTAAAAAATTGTTTTTATTTATTCAGTTCAATTATATTCTCTTTTTTTATTTTTTACTATTATTCAATTTTTAAAAATTTATTTTAGTCACACGTAATTAGTTTATTAATTTAAAATAAATTGTAATCATTAATTGGTATAATTATCCCATTGCTATAATTAATTAAACCAATGGTTTTATATTTTGTGTTAATATATTATTAATTAATAATACGTAAAAATATATATTATGTTATTGATAAATTAATATGTTTATTTATATTTTAAATTTATTTTTTATTACCGTATTAAATTAGGGAGGTTTAATGTTAAAATGTATCTTATGTTATTAAAAAATAATTTATTTATTCATTATATTCACTTATGTTATTTTTAACTTTTTTATTTATTTTTAATAATTTATTCTAGTCAAATGTAATTAGTATATTAATTTATAAAAAATTGTAATCATTAATTGGTTTAATTATCCCATTGCTATAATTAAATATACCAATGGTTTTACATTTTGTGTCAATATATTATTAATTAATAATGCGTAAAAATATATATTATGTTACTGATAAATTAATACATTTATTTATTTATTATATATTTATTTATTACTGTATTAAATTAGTAAGTTTTAATTTTAAAATACATCTTATGTTATTAAAAAATAATTTATTTATTTATTATATTCCCTTATGTTATTTTTTACTTTTTTTATTATTTTTTTATAATTTATTCTTGTCACATGTAATTATTGTATTAATTTATAATAAAATGTAATCATTAAGTAATATAATATAGCTTTTCGTTAATTAGGATATTAACATATTTTAATACTACACGTTAAATCACTTATAAGTGTTGTAACCATGTTTATTTTGGTTAATTATCTGTTTAGGTATATGCTCTATTTAAGTATATTATAAAAGGTTACTCATTCTCTTGTTTATATCATACTTTTCATTTGGGGGCACTAACACTGGAATCTATTTTCCAGTGCACATAGATTCCAGTGCACTTGAACTCGTCTACACTAACACCCAAGGATGAGTTGAAGTTGAATCAATTCATTTAAGTTCAATTCAATTCTTCTCTTCAATTCAAGTTCATTGTGGACTAACCCCCCCTAAAATAACATTGTTCATACAATAAAAAATTACATAATGGAACCAAGTCCCATATTCACAACATGATCCTTGAATTTAAATGGTGGCATACCTTTAGTCAAAGGATCAACTATCATTAATTCAGTGTTTATGTGCTCAATGACCAATTTCTTTTCTTGAATATGTTCTCTTATGGCCAAATACTTTACGTCGATGTGTTTACTTTGACTTCCACTATTGTTGTTCTTAGCCATAAAAACAACAACTGAATTGTCACTATACATCCTCAATGGCCTAGAGATAGAATCCATAATTCTAAGCCCAGAAATGAAACTCTTAAGCCATACACCATGCGAAGTAGCCTCAAAACTGGAAACTAACTCGGCTTCCATAGTCGATGTGGCAGTCAAAGTCTGTTTGGCACTCCTCCACAATATTGCTCCACTAGCTATCAAGAAAATGTATCCTAATGTTGATTTGCGGGAATCAATAGAGCCAGCAAAGTCAGAATCTGAGTAACCAATGACTTCTAGATTGTCTGTTCGTCTATACATCAGTATGTAGTCTTTAGTTCCTTGAAGGTACTTCATTACTTTCTTTAAAGCTCTCCAGTGGTCTAACCCGGGATTACTCTGATATTGCCCCAACATTCCAACAGCAAATGCAATATCAGGTCTTGTGCAGACTTGAACATACATCAGACTTCCGACAGCAGACGCATATGGAATGTCTTTCATTTGTTCCCTTTCAAAGTCGTTCTTCGGGCATTGGTTCAAATTGAACCTATCATCCTTCACAATGGGAGCTACACTTGGTGAACAATCCTTCATCCGAAATCTCTCTATCACTTTATTAATACAGGTTTCCTGAGATAGACCTAAGATACCTCAAAATCTGTTGGGACGTCCAACAATTCTATAGAAAATTGTTGGAAACTCCATGGAAAGCCAGATTGGGCTATGCCTCGGTCAACAGTAAAAAGGAGGATATGTTTGAACCACAATCAGACAAAAAGACCCTCATTGATGATGAGTATGAACTATTCTAGAGAATGAAAACTCTGATGGTATCTCCTACTACACCTTCCACTACTGTTGCTACTACCATCGCTTCAAGTATGCTTTCTGCCACTACCTTCATTTCATCCAGGATTTTTGACTTAGGGGCCTTAGAGCACCTCATAGGTAACAAAGGTCTACTACATTCTTTATCTCCATGCCTCTCAGACACCATAGATGATGGATCCCAAACTAAAGTTCTAGAGAAAGGATCCACCTCTATTATACCATCACTTCCGCTCAAAGATATCCTATTTTTTCCAACTTTTCCCTTGAACCTATTGGTCTATCAGTCAACTTACTAAACACTTTAATTGCTCCATCACCTTCTCACATTCTTCTTATGTTTTTTAGGATCTAACAATGAAGCAGGGGATTGGTGGAGGCCGTGAACTAGGGATCTTTACTACTTGGACTTGCCTCAATTAAATACAATTTCAACCAAGCAAACTTAGGCAAGATTATGGCACAATTGGTTGGGATACCCCTCAACACCATCTCTTCAACATCTCTTTCCAGCTTTTAAACATATGTCAATTTTAAACTGTGAATTGTGTCAACTAAACAAACACTAGAGGACCACATACTATCCTCAAACCGAACTTAAAGGTGTTGCTCATTTTTCCTTGATTCACACTGATGTATGCAGACCCTTGAGTGTCTCAAACACTTCCAGAGTTAAGTACTTTATCACTTTTATTGGTGATTTTACTCGAGTACATGGATATTCCTCTTTAAAGAGAGATCTGAAATTTTATCCATATTTAAGTTCTTTCTTGCTATGCTGGCCACTCAATTTGGCAAGAAAAAACATTTTCTTGCTTCGATAATGCCAAAGAGTATCCCTCTAGTGATCTTGAATCCTTTTGTCAAGAAAATGACATTATCCATCAGACATCTTGTGTCTTCACCCCTCAACAAAACGGTGTACTAGAACGGATGAACTGACATCTCATAGAGGTAGGCCGCAAATTACTATACTACATGAAGGTACCATACTTCTACTGGCCATATTCCATAGTTACTGCTTGCTTTGTTATTAATAGGCTACCCTCATCCGTACTAGGTCATAAATCCCCATACGCTTTATTATTTCCAAATGATGAACCATTTTCACTTCCTTTAAAAGTCTTCAGTTGCACATGTTTTGTTCATGTTACATCACCTCAAAAAATAAACTTGACCCAAAATCTATCAAGTGTATCTTCTTGGCATACTCTCGCACACAAAACAATTATGTTTGTCATGATCCTATTCTCCGAAGGTTACTTGTGTCTAGAGATGTAACCTTCTTTGAAGATATTTCATACTACTTCAAAAATGTTCCTCTGGGTCTCTCATCTGTACATGCCTCTCCTCAACTGGTTGTGCCCCTTGCTGCGGATATTCTTCAACCTCCTGAAGCATTGGTCGATACCACACCTATGAAGTTTACAAATCCCACTGAAGTAAGTCCATATCTACCTACTCTTGTTCCATTTGGACCACAATATGATACTCGGCCTATAGCCTTAAGGAAAGAACCCAGGACTTGTGCTAGGCCCTCTATTTCTCACCCAATATCCAGCTTTGCGTCTCACCATCGTTTTTCTTCTTTATATTGTCAATTTCTTGCATATATTCCTTCCATCTTTGTACCAAAATTATATCAGGAGGTTCTGAGGCATCCAAGATGAAAGGTGGCAATGGAAGAATAAATGCATGCACTATACGAGAATCAAACATGGACTCTAGTTTCTGTTCCTTCAGGCAAGAGACCCGTGGGTTGTAAGTGGGTTTATACCATTAAACATAATCCAGATGGATTGGTTACTTGACTTAAGGAATGCCTCGTTGCCAAAGGCTATATTCAATATTATGGAATCAATTATGAAGAAACATTCTCTCTATTGGCCAAATTGAACTCGGTATGTATATTGTTACCCCTTGCTGCTAATTTATCATAGCTGATATATCAGCTTGATGTAAAAAATTATTTCTTGAATGGGGTTATTACAAAAGAATAATATATGCAACAACCACCTGGATTTGTGGTTGAGGGGGAGTCGGTATGCAGATTGAGGAAATCTCTATATGGTCTTAAATAGTATCCTTGAGCGTGGTTTGATAAATTTACTCAAGGAATGATACATGTTGGATTTCATCAATGCTCAGTAGATCACTTCATACTTATTAAAGACACCTCCAAATTGCAAATACTTCTGGAAGTCTATATAGATGATATTGTCTTTAACTGGCAGTGATTCAGATTGCATTCAAGAGGCCAAAAAGAAGATATGTGAAGAGTTCAAAACAAAAGACCTTGGACTACTTGAATACTTTCTAGGTATTGAGGTGTGATAATCCAAACATGGGATCATACTATCTTAGCGAAAATATGTCATTGATCTAATTAAGGAGACAAAAATGATGGGGTGTAGATCAATAGATCGATCTAATTAAGGAGACGAGAATGATGGGGTGTAGATCAACAGGTACCCCTATGGATTCAAATATCAAGCTATTTGCAAGCTTTGGAGAAGATGTGGATATCAAGAAATATCAAAGACTTGTGGGGAAACTTATTTACCTCAATTTAACAAGACCGGATATATCATATGTAGTAAGTGTGGTAAGTTAGTACATGCACAAACCACAACTTACTCATTGGCATGCTTTGAAAAGAATATTATGATATTTGAAAAAAGCTCCAGGAAGAGGGTTTCTTTATAAAAACCATGGTCACTTCAACGTAAAAGGGTTCTCAGATGCATATTGGGCCGAATCCTCAGATGATTTAAAGTCCACTTTTGGAAAACTTGGTTACTGTTATGGTCCTGGGGTTAAGTACCTATGCCTTCCGCTCCTAGCAGGCCGGTCTTTTGGCTAGGTGGGTAGTATTGGCTAGGTGCTTAACATTGCTAGGAGCGGAAGACATAGGTACTTAACCCCAGGACCATAACAGTACACCCCGCCCTCCCGAGCCGATGACCACGACGGCGTTAACATAGCAATGCGGATTGGGTCAGGAGCCCATACGCCCTTACGACGCCCCACCTGGGGCATACGGTCCATCTGCGCACGCGGGGACTCGAAGTCGGGACGTGGCACTTGCTCTGATACCAAATATTAAGCACCTAGCCAATACTACCCTAAAGACCGGCATGTTAGGAGCAGAAGGCATAAGTACTTAACCCCAGGACCGTAACAGTTACATAGAGAAGCAAGAAGCATAATGTGGTTGCAAGGTCCAATGCAAAAGTGGAATAGAGAGTTATGGCACACACAGTTAGTGAGCTTCTATGGATTAGATACCTTATTACTAAATTGGGATTCTATAAAGAAGCTTCTATGAATCTACATTTCGATAGTCAAATATCTATCCATATCACTTTGAATCCGGTCTTCCATGAAAGAACAAAACATATTGAGGTGGACTACCACTTTATACAGGAAAAATTCCAAGCCGACATATTATCTCTTAGACATATCTCATCACAATGACAAGTTGTAGACATCGTCACAAAACCAGTCACTCACGAGATCCTATCCACCATTTGCAACAAGTTGGGCATTTATGATGTTTTCTCACCCCCAACTTGAGGGGGAGTATTAGAAGATGGGCTCAAACTTATATGTCCAAGGAGAAGGCTCACACATCCAGAAGAGGTGGCATCATGGTAAATAAGAAGACGTCTCATAAAGATGGCACATGAAGAAATATGTCTACATATGTCTTTTCTTATGTAAAACTTGATTCCCTAAAAGCATTATAGACATTGTAACATCCTCTAAAAAAACTATAAATTGAGGTCCTTGCCTTGGGGTAGAGTATCAAGTTCTCTCCCCTTCTCTCAATTCGTCCAAGTTCCCTTTGCAAGCCTAAAGGCTCTTCTCTTCTTTCTCTTTTCCTCTTTTCTTCTCTAGCTGACCACTTCTTTTCTTCTCCTCTCACACTCTTCTTTGCTCAAGGTCCTAATCAAGGGATCCTAAATTCAACATTATTCAAGTGACTCAACAAGTCACGAGTGATGAGGAACCACTTCACATATTGAAATCAATTCAAGTAATTAGATAACCCCTTAAGAGGAATTGTGGTGATTTTGACTAGGTCATTCTTTCCAGACATATTAAAACCAATATCTTCAGCCATGAAATATTAATCACTAACCAAATAATCACCATTCAAAGAGTTTATGTGCTGAAATTGTATTTTTAAGTGAAAGATACACTAGAACGAGAATCAATCACTTTTGAGCATGCAAAGAAGACACAAGGCAATTACTTAACAAAGCATGGTTTGGGGACGAGTTCAACCTTATATCTTGGCATATCTCAGCTTATATCTGATCATATCTTCAAATTAAAGGTACAGTAAGTCTCAAGATAGCAAGTAAATAAAAAAGAATCCAGATTTTAGACTTGCCATCCAAGTCAAAAACAAAATCAGTAACTTTCTTATTTTGGAATGCACCAGATTTCTTGCCTTACCAAACAAATAGAGGCAAGTTCAAAATACATCTCTTGACTTAAATTGGATGAAGATAAGTTTTCCAATTTAGTTTTTCCTTCTTTAGACCTTTCCAAACACCAATTTGAGGATGGACGACTTCCTGAAATTTCAGCATTGAAATTTCGGTACCTTTCTCTTTGATGTGAGACAACAAGCTTTCAACCACACATCCTCTTGATTTTAAAGCCAAAAATGAAGTAAAAACCAAGAGAATCAAAGTAGAGTCATGTATATAATGTTGCAATCAAGAATTAAGCAAAGAGAAGACCGGCAAAAGTGAATCAACAAAACGAATCAAAGAGAGCACAAACCGAGTGCTGTCTTCTTGGTCCCATACCAAATCCAATAAAAAATTTATAAAACATCAACGTTTTATTCTCAAGGTATCAAAAACCACTTCATAATTATTCAATTTTTCAAGGAAAAATATTCAGAAGCATGAATATAATTATGCCATGATTTGGGTAAGGAGTAAACTCATGTTGAAGGCATAAAACCGAATTTTCTCAACCAAGATTATACTATTTCATATGACCTAACAGGCAAAAAAAATAAAAAATAAAATAAAATAAAATAAACAAGGAGGATTGGAGCAAGATCCTTCTGGTCCTCAATCATGTAATAAAGAGGAATGATTAACTCAAGAAGTACTTAACTTGAGAGGACAATCACCAAATTATGTTGAGCACATCTCGCCATACAATGGCTGCCAAACATCTCAAACTTTCTGAGCTTCATGGAATCCTAAAGACATTGCTCTGGTGCCATATGGAATTCGGGATTCCATAGTGGAAAACCTCAATCAAGGTAGTCGAGAAAGAGAGGAGGAAAAAGAAGAGAAGAAAGATCAAGAAGAAAGAAGGAGATAGCAACAAGAGAGGGATGACTTGTTGAGAAAGAGAGGGAGAGAGCTCATGGGAATGGAGAGAATAGGTTAAGGATGTGAGTGAGAAAGGGAGAGGCTTGATGCTCTACCCCATGCCTTGATGCTCTTATTTATAGTTGTGGGAGGATGTTTACAATGACTATAGTACCCTTAGGGCTACATGCCTTAAGCAAGAAAAAACATAAGTGGACATACATTAGCTTGCTTAATTACATCCAGAGTAATACCTATTGCCTGTTCATTTTCATTTTTGGTTTCTTTTTCTGTAAGTCCAGAAGCCATTGAAGCTCTTCTAAGAGCGTGTGGTGGGACGCAATTAGTTTTTTATTGAAATAAAGTTCAGCGTGGGCTTTCTTCTTGATTGCTATTAAGATGTTCCTGGGTTGAGCTTACTCTATTTTACATGGTATCAGAGCTCTAGGGGACTCTTAAGAACAATCATCTATCATGACTGATCTTAAGCCTAGTAGTTCTTCTGCTAGTTCTGGTTCTGTACCAACAATACGTATTTGTCCCCCAACTTTCACAAAAGGCAAACTCGATGGCTCGAACTATCTTCTGTAGAAGTTCAAAATCACCACTGTTCTGGACTCCTATGAACTTCTTGATATAGTTCTTGGAGTTGATGCTAAACCTGTTGCTGTCTCTGATGGAGGAAAGACCACTCCTCCTAATCATCAGCTTGTCAAAGATTGGAGAAGGAAGAATGTTGATGCACTGTGTGCGATTGTCACAAGTACTCAGGATTCTGTCCTTACCCTGATTCAACACACTTTAAAGGCTAGTGAAGCTTGGAACATACTTTAAAATCAGTATGAAACAAGAAACCATATCCTGAATCTGGAAAATCAAGTTGCTACTGAAAGATTAAGTGAAGATGAGGCAGTAGAGTCTTTTATTACTAGGATGAAAAACCTACGTGATAAAATGGCTTTTGTTGGTATAGCCAAGTGAGGAACTTGCTCGAAGATGTATTCGAGTGCTGCCACAAAAATTTGACGGGCTCGTGACAACACTCAATACACAAATTCGTGATCCTCGTTTGACCTTTGAAGAATTCTCTGCTTTATTGATGGAGAAGGAGATGAGGCTAAAAGGTAGAGACAATCTGTTAGACTCTGCCTTCATAGCAAAAGCAAAGGTTAACAATGAAACAAAGAAGAAACCAAAGAAAAAGAAGTTCTTTGGATCGTGTTTTTACTGTAACAAGAAGGGCCATGCTGTCAAAGATTGTAGAACACGAATCCATGATGAGAAGAACGACACGGTGAAACAAAATTGGAAGAATAGAGAATCTGCAAATTTTTCAGAAACAGAACTTCTGTTCACTTTCACAGAAGAATTATGTTCTAGTGCTCATGTACAACATAAGAGTACATGGGTGTTAGACTCTGGAGCTTCCCGACACATGACCAGCAAGAAAGAATTATACGATTCTTTTAATCATCTACAACAACCAATGAATGTGGTGGTCGAGAATAATGCAAGATGTCCCGTTGAAGGGATAGGCACCATATCTATTCAGTTCAATGATGGAGAAAGTAAGAAGATGGCAGATATTCTACTTGTTCCCCAAATCTCAAGAAACCTGTTATCCGTAGCTGTAATTACAGACAAAGATTTGGAGGTACGATTCAAGAAAAATGAATCTCTTATTCTTGTTAAGAATGAGAACATAGTTGCAAGAGGTATTCATAGGGATAATCTTTATGAAATCAACTCACTTTCTGCTGTTGTTGATGCCAAAAACAGTCAACTTTGTCATGAAAGATTCGAACACATTTCCTTTCATGTGTTGAAGGAAATGAAGAAAAAAAAATATGGAGATAGATTTGCCTTCAATTGATGTAATTGAAGAACCTTGTGAAGCTTGTATGCTAGGCAAGCAACAAAGAGAGTCAAAATAGAACAAAGGCTTCTCTAGAGTTGGTACATGCTGATCTCTGTGGGAAAATGACTACAATGGCGTTAGGAGGATCTTTCTACTTTATGCTGCTAGTCGACGATTACAGTAGAAAGATGTGGGTGTACTTTCTTCGGATAAGGCTGATGCTCTTGCAAAATTCAAGGTGTGGCATAAGCAAGTGACAAATGAGATCACAACATCTGTGAAGAAGTTTCGTACAAATCGTGGGGGGGAATTCTGTTCTACTGAATTCTCTAGCTACTGTAATAAAGTTGGCATCAAACGCCAACTAACTGATCCACATACACCAAAACAAAATGGTGTAGTTGAACGGCGAAATCGAACGGTGGTGGAAATGGTTCGGTGCATGATGAAAGGTGTTGGGCAACCATAAATTTTATGGAGGAAGTAGTAAATACTGCAGTGTATGTCGTCAATCGATGCTCCACAAAAGCATTGAACGACAAGACTCCTAATGAGGCTTACTCAGGTATGAAACCTTCTGTGTCTCATTTAAGAAAATGTGGGTGTGAGTGTTTTGTACATATTCCCAAAGAAGAAAGAAAGAAATTAGATGACAATAGCAAGAAATGTATCTTCCTGGGGTATAGTGAAGAGTCTAAGGCATATAGACTCTATGATGTAGAGGCCAAGAAGTTAGTCATAAGCTGAGATGCGGTGTTTAATAAGCGACCACTCTCAATGGAGGAAAATGATCCTGCCATTCTGTCACCAACCGATGAAGTAACTCACCAAGTGCCTGCTGAACAGCCAGTAAGTGATGATATAGATGATTTTGTTAAAAAAGAAACAGAAATAGAAAGCCAACCTAGTGCACCTCCACGGAAGCCACAACCAAGGTGGGTGCACCAGCTCTTTGATGACAAAACTCCAGAAGTTGAAGATAAAAGTCCTTGTCCGGATGGGCTTAGACGATCAAAGAGAATAGAGCAGAACAAATCTGGATAGCAATTTTTGAAAATGGATTTAATGACTCAAATCATAGAGGCAGTAAAAGAACCAGTAAGTGTGGAGGAAGCCATATCAGATCCAAAATAGAGAGCTACAATGCAAACAGAGTATGATAGTATCATAAAGAATAATACTTGGGAGATTGTTGACAAACCTCCTAACCGAAAGATCATTGGCAGCAAATGGATCTAGAAAACAAAGTACAAGGCTGATGGTACTCTTGAAAAATACAAAGCACGCCTTGTTGCACAAGGATTCTTAGAAATTGAAGGTTTTGATGTTGATGAGACCTTCGCTCCAACAGCAAAGATGACAATAATCCGTGTAGTTCTTGCAGCTTCTGCTCACTACGGGTGGACAGTACATCAAATGGATGTAAAATCTGCCTTTCTTAATGGGCAACTTGAGGAAGAAGTCTACGTGGCACAACCACAAGGCTTTGAACTACCAAATGCAGAGGAGAACATATGTAAATGAAAAAAGGCCTTGTATGGTCTAAAATAGGCACCACGAGCCTGGTCAAACGTATCGACTCTTTCTTCTTGGAGCGCGGGTTCTGTAGAAGCAAATCTGCAGCAAACTTGTATGTTCTTTGTGAACATAAGAAAAGAGTCATTGTAGTACTCTATGTCGATGACCTGGTAATCACTGGTGACCATGAAGATAACACTGTGAAGACTCGGGAATGGTTGAGCCAAGAGTTCGACATGACAGACTTGGGCCTTCTTCATTACTGCTTGGGAATTGAGGTATGGTAAAAATTTTATCATATCTTTATTTCTCAGGAATGTTATGCTCGAGAATTGTTATCTACTTTTGGCATGACCGAAAGTAATCCAATAGTCACCCCAATGGAAGTGAATACAAAGTTGTCAATCAATGACCTCTCTGAACAGGTTGATAACAAGCTCTACAAAAAATTAGTTGGAAGTTTAATCTTCCTTTGTAACACAAGACCTGACATTAGTTATGCTGTGGGAGTGCTCAGTCATTTTTCTAACAATCCAAGAAAAACGCACTGGCAAGCTACAATGTGAATCCTCAAATATCTCAAAGGTACTTTAACTTTTGGAGTATCTTACACATCAGGAGATATTTTATCTGGGTATTGTGACTCAGATTGGGCTGGAGATATTGACAAGAGGAAATCTGTTACTGGCTACGGATTCATGTTTGGAAGTGGTATTATCTCATGGGCTTGTAAGAAGCAACAAACAGTTGCACTCTCATCAACCGAAGCAGAGTACAAAGCTGCTTGTGTAACAACCTGTGAAGCTGTGTGGCTACGATGTATTTTGACTGATATAGGTATTTCTTTGACTGAGTCAACTACCTTAAATTGTGACAGTCAAAGTTGCATAGCTATGGCGAAGAACCCAGTATTCCATGCTAGAACTAAACACATAGAGATTCAGTATCACTATGTAAGAGAACTGATTGAAGAGGAGATCATATACATGGAGTATTGTCCTACATAAGACAACCATGCAGACATTTTTACCAAAGCATTAAGGAGTGCTCAGATGAACAAGCATCTTCGTGGCTTGGGCGTTGGCCCAAGAACTTAGTCCAGTTGAGGTGAATATTGAGGGGTGGTGGTGGTGGTGTTTGTGTGTCAATGCCCACCTCTCACGAGTTACTGCTAATCTAATGTATTCACTGACCCCCAATTATGAGGAGCGCCAATGTCGATAGTGAGTAAATTAGTTAGTAGTTCTAGCTTAGACGCTGATGAGGTCAAATTGTGACCGCAATGGTTATTTGTCAAGAAACTGTAAAACGAAGGCGGGGTTCGGGGCATCAGCCCTGACGGGGGTCCACGGTATGCCCTTAGTCACGAATGAAAGACCCAAGCATCAACGGAAAAATTAAAAGGACTCAAGAGTGAACGAAAATTAATGGAATGAGCAAAAAATAAAGGTGACTCTGTACTGACCGTCGCAGCGGACAAAGGCATCCATCGTCGCTAGAAGAGAAAGGAAGCTTCCTTTCTCTGATTTCCGCAGTTGTCTTCCTCGATTCAGTGCTACAAATCACCTATAAATAGAGGTGTTCTTCAACAACAAATTGCATCCATATTAATACCTATTCCCTGTTCGTTTTCATTTTTGGTTTCTTCTTCTGTAAGTCTAGAAGCCATGGAAGCTCTTCTAAGAGCGTGTGGTGGGACGAAATTAATTTTGTATTGAAATAAAGTTCAACATTGGCTTTCTTCTTGATTGCTGTTAAAATGTTCCTAGGTTGAGCTTATTCTGTTTTACAACCCTTACACCAAATTTATGGAAGTCATCATTTACCACTATGCCACCCCTACATGGGGATGAGATCTTCCTTATTTACCAGCTATGCCACCCCTTAAAGTGGGTGCCTTCTAACATTGTTTTTCATTATCGGTGGGGTCATAGGATTAGTATATAATTTTAAAATGAGGGGGTAATAAACAATTTATGCAATAGGAAAGGTGAGGATGACAATGGTGGACCTGGTGCATGGACGACTTCGATGGGTTGTTTCATCATATGGTTGATGTGGCCAAATATCTATAGCTAATGGAGATTGAGGTGGTCGGGTAGAAAATTGTAAGTGAAGGGAAGGACTTTATGTTAGTCCAATGGTACAATCATGTTAATCTACATTATTTTGATGATATAAAAATAGGTAACTTAAAAGTGTGCTACTAACAACATTATCATTGAATTTTGGACACTTGACTTCTAACAAAAATATTATGAGCTTTATAACAAAAACTCAAGATAAAAGAACGATTAATCAAGTTGCCAAGTTAATAGCCCGAAGCAAAAATATATTGAAGATTATTATTATGAAGAAGAACTCTAGTTGGGCAAGTAGATAGTTAACCACGCTTGTATTCTTAAGCATGATTATGTTATGGAGCTGAAGGGCATGAAAAAGTCTAACATGACGTTTTATCGAATGCATTTAAACGTTTTATAATGGTAAATCCCTTAGAATAGCCTATATCATGCTTAGTCAAAATAGTACATTAGCATATGGCATGATTGATCAACCTACTGATGGAGGTATTTGCTCTTTCTTTTAAGTCTATCAAGATGATTATTATACATTAGTATGCTCAATTACAAAGTCTTGGACTCCTATGTGATAACTTATAGTTAAATGGTAATAAGTTTATTATAATATTCTTATTATTTATTTTTATAGTTTTAAATGTAGGTCGGAGCTTGAATCCGGCTCGAGCTCAAACTCAAACTCAGTTAAAATTTTGGGTTTGAGTTTGATTCTAATTTTAGGCTCGAGGCTAAACTCGAGTTTAAAACATTTAGATCAAGTCAAACTCAAACATATCTAATCACTAGCATGTTGTGTGGCAAATCATTCACCCCTTGTAGAATCTAAGATTATATTAAAAACCGATCAGCCTCCTCTGTTTATGGCTCTACTTCTATTTCATTGAACAAATAAAATTCATACGGAGACCAGGTTGAAGGCTTCGTAAACTTTCCTGATTGTAGAAAGCCCTCATTTCCTCTTTTAAGCAACAAAAGGAAGGAAGTTACATGTGAAGCAGGACTGTGAGAGACTTTGGAATACGAATAATAGAGTTAATTGCCACAGAAATTCGATTAGCGATAGATCTGTAAAATCAACATGTCCGTCGTCAACGTACGGTTCTTTTTGAAATGTTCATGAAAAGAAAGAAGAGAAATTAAGAAGATCTGCCAACATCAGGTTTGGCAGAACAATTGGCAGAGAGGAGGGAGATCCCATAACCCATCGGTTGGTTCATGAACGGCTTCCAAGTATTCATGAACCCCGTTAATGGCATACAACGAAGCAGAGATTTGCCTTTCCACCTTCATGCGGTCAAACTCCGTGAGCTCTGATCTTACGTTCTCTGGCAATACCATTTGTTTTGGTAGCTCCATTAAGTCTTGAGGAAACGAAAATCTGCCGATCCCAGGTCCCAGAATACAGGAGAGATCCTGCTCAGATGAGCCGCCGGCTTCGAAATCTTCGCGGCAGTGGCTCATGTCTGGTCGATAATCATCATCGAAGATCTGGGTCTTCGTGTCGAGGTCATAAGATTCGCAACTGCTGGTGGTGGTGATGGTTGTTGGTGTAGTAGCGGTGGAATTGGAGACACGACTGGTGGAAGAAGCAGCAGCAGCGGCAGCAGCAGAGCTAGAACCGGAAGAAGAAGGAAGGGATGATTGCCTTTTGGGTTTCTTGTGATTGAGAAGATTACGAATGCGAGAGGCCAGAGGCGAATTGGACGATACGTGGGTTATGAAGTTGGTTCGAGTGTTGGACCCACGAAGAAGACAGGCAGCTTCGTCGTAGGCTCGGGCGGCTTCTTCTGCTGTCTCAAAAGTCCCCAGCCACATCCTAATCTTCTGCGTTGTATCTTTAATCTCTGCAACCCATCTTCCCGACGGCCTTTGCCTAACGCCCACGAACTTGTTGATATTGCTGCCGTTGTGGCCTTTACTACTTCTTCCCTTGAATCGGCTGCCCTTAGCGGTCGGAATCATTTGATGATGTTGTTGTACTTGCTGGATATCGAGCTCCATGGAACCAGAGAGATCGATGCTTTCAACTGCGTGCCAGCTGTGGAGAGGATGGTTTGATTTAAGAGAAGATGAGGATTGGGAGAGAGAGAGAGAGAGAGAGGGAGGCCTCGTCTAGAAACTCAAGATAGTGGTCATCTCGTCTGTTTCTCCTCGTCTGACTACTAATTGGAATTTTATGGATTTTTAATGCATTTGGAGCTTCGACTGAGTTTCCTAACCTTATTTTTGTATCCTTCTTTATGTCACAAACCTTTACTATTTGTGGCCATTTCAAAATAACATAAGACAGCGTTATTCCCAAAAAAAAAATAATTAACAGTGAAAGAGGGAAGAGAAGATAAAGAATCCCAGAGGGCACGCTTGGTGTCGCCACTTGGCAGTATTTGAGGAATCGATGCTATGAGACGGATGAATGCATCCAAATTCTAAACCATGAGAATTCAGGAGGTGGACGTTGGGAGAATAACGTGCACGCTGTTTTCTTCTAATATTCTTTATCGCCACTTTGATGAATAATGACGGCCTCTGAGCATCATTCTTTTTGTTTATTCTCATTTAAAAACTTGTTAGCTTCGTTTTGGGTCTACGGATTATAAAAAGTAACCAAAGTTCTAAAGGTGTCGCTCTCCACACAATTGTCAAGTTGGATAGAATAATTGGAAGCCACTATTGAGAAAACATGGAGACCTTTTTCACATCATTGGGAGAGATTATTTGTTTTTTTTTTTTATATAATTTTTGCAAACTTAAATAGTACGAAGACTTGCAAAACCTCGCTAAAACCTGGTTTGACTTGTACAATTGAAAGGCCCGGGGGTGGGGGAGGCCTAAAACCTGCCTAATCTGCTTAGCTTCACTGGTTTAACTAGTGAACCTAGTGACTTGCTGGCCAGTTGAATTGCTATCACATGAGAAAAATCTCTCTTGTGCTACATGGTAGGAGGAGAAGGGCAGACCCACCCTCTCCCTTCTCATGCTAGCTCTTTTTGCCTTTTCTTTCATAGCCCCCATTCTTTTAGCAATGTAAAATTCATACTTAAAGTGAAGGTTTCATAACAAAACCTATTGCTTGCTGAACATGTCATTATAAAAATTCATCATAATATACTTGTTGGGAAAATGTTTTGTGACAAAATTTGAAAGTCATCCTTAAATGTATTTTTAATGACAATCTAATTTTGTCATAATAAAAGGCATTTAACAACTAATATAACTTCTTGTTAAACTATATGTTATGCACAAAATATATTAATATTAAAAAATCATAAATACATTGCATTTGTGCACATTAGAATAAAAAAATAGAAGTACAAAATGGTGTCAAATGCTTAGATGACGAGACACTATTCCATTGGGGTTGGAAAGGGTGGGTAATTTGATCTTTTCTAGTGCATATGTGAGGTTATCCTTGGTCTCTATGTGCTCACCACTGGTCTTTGTGCGCTCTTGCTTTATTTGAGCAAGTTGTTCCTCAAAAGCTAGTGGATAGTGATTAGATGATGCTACAAATTAACTACTAATTGTAAAGGGTTGGCCAAGACTCATACCTTTCACGTAGACTGGTTTGGTGCCTATTATGTGTTGGCCTAAAGTTCTTGAAGAAGTTTATTATGACAACAAATAGTTAGAAACTACCTACAAAATTCGAATGAGAAATTTGTCAAAAAAATCCTTTGGAAAATTTTTGGTAGAACATTTGCTCAATCGGGCAATGACTTACCTAACACCCCATGTCACATGGACAAAATGACTGCTGAAATTTAAAGAAGTACCATCTGTTCGTCTGACCACGTCCAAGCCATCCGATTGGATAGGAGGGAGAAAAGCTGCAACTTTGGTCTAACCTAGCCGATTGATTGACTACGGTAATAAAAAAAAAAAAAAATTACTAAAGATCATCATTGTTCGATTGAACATGAGATAGAAAAGCTATTGTTAAGGTCCCCTTGCCCAAATGATCGAATGGCTAGACAAATAGAGGTCAGAAATGATAAATGAAGAAAGGAGGTCTACAAGGAAGTATTCGATCATACCAACTTTCGACTAGTAGGGCATGCGAGAGAAAAGGTGCTATAAGTACCTGTTCAACCACCTAATTAGTCGAACTGAAGAAAAACAGTGGCTTATGAAGACCATTCACTCAAACCTGACTCATTCAAAAAATCTAGTGAGTGAAGTTTCAAAACTTAGATTTAGATATATTGAAGCGTAAGTACGGGAGATTCCTACATGACTCTCACAAAAAGAATTCTCATAAAATAGTAAATAATGTGGTAGAATCTAACATAAGTCTCAAGGAAGGATGCCTCAAAGAAGTGTTATAATTTTAGTTATTGCAGTATTTTATTTATATTATATTATTTAATTATGCTAGGGCTTATCTTCAACTGTTAGACTGGGTGTAACAAGAACAATGGTAGTCTAATTGTGATCAGATTCTACTTGTTTTCTCTATTATAAATAGAGGCTAATTTTACTCAAATTACAATGAGTCAATGAAGTATTTCTCTTTCTAGAAATTCTTAAAATTCAACCTAGTATCAGAACTAGTTTTGTGAGTTGATTTGGTCAACCCATAGAGATAATGTGATTGTTTTCTAATTTATCATCTGTAGTAGTTTAGGGTTCGTATTCTACCTTTTCCCTCCATTTCTTGTTCTAGTATCCATTGGTTCATTGCCATTTGAAATTATATAATGAACTTTTCATACTAAAAAGTATATATTGACGGAAAAATATTTGAGTCTAATTTATAACGCATAAAGAATTTTGGAAATCTAAGTTTTATATAAAAATAAATTGATATTTGAAGTAGAAAAGGTCAAATAGAAAATGAGGTTTGAGAACCAAAAGAAAACTTCAATTTTTTAGGTATTTAATACCTTCAAGAACAAGACTTTATATTGAGAATTACATATCAAATGAAAGATATATAAGCCAATTTTAGAACCTAATGAACCAATTTTTTATCTTAGTTTCTTAGAGGGAGCAATATCAGAAGCGCCAAAGGACATGTTGGCCAAAGAAGAAAGAGTACTTAGTTTGGCTAGATTGCAGAGTCCAAAATTTAATAGATTATTTGTCTCAAAATAAGTATATTTTGTAAAAAAATATTATACTTGAATGAAATATATCAAATTATAGTTTCAGAAGGAGCAACTTTCATGTCAATCTGATCTATATGTAAGAAGATATTCTCATTGAAGTCGACAAGGGTAAGGCTACTAAATGAAGCAAATCAAGCTCCTTCAATAATAAAGATTTTTTATGTCCAATTTGGTATAAAGTTCAATGTTTTTAGGTCTATTTTCTTAATCAACAAACTATTTTTTATTTTGAGCTATATTTTTTCAAATATCAATATTCGAACTGCCAAAAGTCAGTTCTACAAAAAATCTCTCCTTTTCCTATTTTCTCTCCTATTATCTCTCCATGCATTGACTTGAATAGAGTTTTTTTTTTTTTTCTTTTAGAGTCCTAGTCTTTTAGAAAATTTATTTTTGTTGGAAGATAAGCTCAAGCCCACACGACCAAGGAAGGCCCACAAGATGGGCCCAAGCCCATAAGAAGTAGGACACACAATGATTACCATGAGCTGGCATCCTTATCACATCAGTTGGAAAGATCAAGAAGGACTCACAAAAGTATCTTATCTTATGGTCCCGTCAAAGAAGATTTTTAGTTTGAGTTATGTTTGTCTTTTATCTATATTGAGTTGTTTAATTATGTTAGGACTTATCTTTAAGTGTTAGAGTTTGGGTGTAATTGGGACAATGGTAGTTTTATTGTAATTGGACTCTACTACCTTCCTTTATTATAAATAGAGGTTCATGTACTCTGATTACAAAAAGTTATTGATGTCAATGAAGTATTTCACTTTTCCATAAATTCAACATGGTATCAGAGCAGGTTCTATGAGTTGACAACTCACGGAGGTAATGTGATCCTTTTCTCTAAACCGTAAACCCTAAGTCTAGGTTCATTGTTATTTTTTTAGTCCCTATACTCATAGTTTTCTTTGCATTTTTTTACCTCTATACGGAGTATTTCATATTAAAAATTATATATATTGACAGAAATATATTTGAGTCTACTTTCCAAAGAAAAATGATTTGTTCCAATCGGAGTTATCAACAGAGATATGTCAATATTTGACTGAGCAAAGGTCATATTGCTAAAAGGTTCAAGCAGCAGGAGCAATCTTCAGATTCCGAGGTATTTTGTTCTATCAAGAACTAGACTTTATATGGAGAAATATATATATATATATATAAAGAAATATTTGTAATTATATTCTTTTAACTATTCAACCAATTTTTTATTTGAGTTATCTACAAAGAGAAATCAATATTTGAAGCAGCAAAGGTCAGATTGAAAAAGAGGTTTGAGCGGCAGTAGAATGTCTCAACTTCCAAAGTATTTTATGCTATCAAGAAAGAGACTTTATATGAATAATTATATATCAAAATAAAGATACATAGGTCTATTTTCTTACCTATTCAACCAATTTTTGTTATGATTTTTTTATAAGGAGATATTGTTCTTGGAAGAGTCGATGGTCATTCATGAAAAAAAGGAGAAACAATACATAGTTCGGCAGATGACAATCTGAAATATATCAGATTACTTATCTTTTGATAATTATATTTTATGAAGAGATATTATAATTGGATGAAAGGTATTTAAGTCTACTTTCATAATGAGAAATTTTTATGTTAATCTGATCTATATTTAAATAAATATTTGCAATGGAAGAATCAAAGGTCGTGCTGGTATTCTGTTACATTGAAAATTCGAATTTAAGCCGATTGTTTTGTGTCACTTTTTGAGTTGATATATCAGGAAAATATCTCACTTCTTCATGATTTGAGGGCTTATTTATACATCTCTGTTATTTTGGCCTATTTCTACATTTATGATATTTGGTTTAAGCTGGGATCACTGCCATTACCTCCCAACTTGAGGGGGAGAAGTACAAGAAGTACAAGAAAGAGGTATTTTATTCCATATGTTGTGGATAAGTTTATGTGACCAAAATATTCAAGAAAGGGGGAGCAAAAAAGATGAAGCTTGTGCATCTAAGAAGAAATTTTTATATCGGATTATTTCATGGATTCTTTTACAAAGTTTATTATTTGGTTCGTGTTATATGTGTTGGAAGATGGTCGTGCTATATACAACTGCTGCTATTATGTCTCTTTGGGGACATTATTATTGAAGAAGAGGTGGCCTCATATCATCATTTATTTTACCCCGTAAAAAAATATCACGGTTGGGAAACCATGATGGAGGATACCCTATCAAAAAATATCACGGTGGGGAAACCATGATGGGCCTTGTAAAAAAATAATAATAATATCACGGTTGGGAAACCATGACAGAGGAACTTATTATAACATCTATGTTACCAGCACCCCCCCCCCCCCCCCCCCCCCCCCCCCCCTATAATGACTTTTATGACTCCTACCACTTGAGAGTCGTTGTCCTGTGGAGGGACACGAAGGTGGACACTTCAGAGCAATGCCGATAGACACACTCCCGATAGAAGACGGAGTGTGACCTACATCCAGCATTAGGATTGGAGTATGAAGCAATGACTACTGGCTAGGAGGGATTTTTACTCTCACTTATATTATGCCAATAGGATGCAATAGCGTGAGGGGAAATATTGGAAGATGAAGGCATATTGGAAGATGTGTCATTTTATACAAAAATATTCTATACATCATTTGTATCAAGCTGGGAGTTCATGTTGTTCTCTCACCCCCATCTTGAGGGGGAGTGTTAGAAGATAAGCTCAAGCCCACAAGACCAAGGAAGGCCCACATATCTAAAATTATTATAAGATGGGTCACACGACCAAGGAAGGCCCACAAGATGGGCCCAAGTCTATAAGAAGTAGGATCCACAATGATTACCATGAGTTGGCATCCTTATCACATCAGTTGGAAGATAAAAAAGGACTAACAAAAGTAGCTATCTTATGGTCAAGTCAAAGAAGACTTTTAGTTTGAGTTATGTTGGTCTTTTATCTATATTGAGTTATTTAATTATGTTAGTACTTATCTTTAAGTGTTAGAGTTTGGGTGTAATTGGGACAAGGATAGTTTTATTGTAATTGGACTCTACTACCTTCATCTATTATAAATAGAGGTTCGTGTACTCTGATTACAATAAGTTATTGATGTCAATGAAGTATTTCACTTTTCCATAAAATCAACACTTTTATAATCAAAGATTTTTTGTCACACTTAATCACTCCATGATGTGCTCGTTCCAGGTATGTGATATCCTGCTTGGATGTTCTTTTTAATTTTTTTGTGTTTTTATTACTTGGTAGTATATCTTCCGCATCGTCAACTCAAAAATTATGTTCACCCCCAGAAAATTTCTTTGAGCTCATACTTAGTCAAATTGGTTTGTTAAATTACTTTTACAATTCTACTGTCACATTCTCCCCTTTCTCAAAAAAAGAAGAAGGCCATATTCTAGACTCAGTTGGAAGTATGAGTGTTGCATAATCACCTCCTTCTAATTAAAGTTATTTTTGTCTAGTACTTCTTCAATTTATCATCTTTTTTTATCACTTCAGAGTAATGCCTAGACCCAGTACTTAAAAAGTATACGAGTCAAGTTTTTTATTCTTCACCCAAGAGATGATTTGCATTTGAGTTACCCCTAAAAGTGAGTAATCTCTGTGTTGTGCCTTAAAATTGAGTCATTTTTTTACCTTAGAAATTGAGTGGAGTATGTTTCAGACTATTACCATTTTGACTAGTGTATGGACCTTTGTTGTATGACTAGGATTGATTTTCTTCTCCCATATTGTGTTTTGTCCAAGCTAGGTCTCTATGTCCTTTCTATCCCTAGCTTTAGAGAGAGAAGTAAACGAAGAAGTACAAGAAAGAGGCATTTTATTCCACATGGTAAGCTAATTTTTATGTGACCAAAATATTCAAGAAAGGGAGAGAACGAAAGATGAAGATTTTGCATCTATGAAGACTTTTTTCAACAAAAGAAGATTGAAGACTAATAATCTTTTTCCCTACAAGATGAAGTTATAAACTCCAATTTGAGGGGTAGTATTAAAGAGCAGGTATTGACTCTCTAAAAAACAAGTTTCATAGAGCAATAATTAATATAGCAAATCTTATAGGAGTTTCATGGAAGGATGTCTCATAGAAGTGTTACCGTTAAAACGTGTTTTAGTTATTTCAGTCTTATATTTATGTTTTGATATTTATTTTTTCTAGGACTTGTCATTAAGTGTTAGACTTTTTGTGTAACTAGGACTAGGCTAGTTTAATTGTAATCAAATTCTACTTTTTTCCTCTAAGATACATAGAGGTTCACCAAGACACTATAGATCACTAAACTTTGTAAGGGATGTACAATTTCAATTAGCAAGTCAAATTATGATTTTAATATTTTTTTGAGAATCTTTGTAGTTGATTTGGCAGAGCTTTGATAAAATTTAAATGGTCATTCTCTAGGAGATATGACTAGTTTTTTTTACAATTTAATTGTACTTCTACAATGAACCAAAGCAAATTCAAGCTCTCTTAGTCTTCCAAACAATTTGAGATTTTTAATTTTAAGAAAGAAAGCTTTATAAGGGAGTTTTTAAGCTATAATAAGTTACACACATTCCGAAATCATTTTATTTTTATTCAGTATTGATTTTGGTTGTGCGTCCTCAAGTTAGTTTCTTAATTGGAGCCTTTCCAAAGCATTTCAGAACTCTTATTGTTGAGTTTTTAATATCAATTATGTTTTTACTTTAAAACAAGTCATTTGAGATTAAATTGAGGTACTATTGTTGTGGTAGAATATCCTTGGACTTGATATATTATTTTATGTTATGATTATTGTAATATATGCTAATTATGAGGCTTTTGTGCTTAAACTATCATTGGAATTTACAGAAAATGAGATAGGAGAGATTAGGGTTTACAGACCTGTGTCCCCTATTTATACCTCAAATGATATTCAAGCTTACATTCATATCCTTGTAGTCCCTAAATCCTGGAAAACAACTTTCCTGTAGAATAAAGAAACTTGATTAATATAAAATAATAACTTCCAACACTCTACATCAAGTTGAAGGTTATTATTTCAGCTTGTTACAAAAAAAATTTCATAGTCCCATAAGCATAAAAAATAAAAAAAAAAAAACTTTTTCTCAACAAAAACTTTGTGGTTTCTATGGTCTTCAACTCTTGAGTTTGCATTGAGCTCAAGAATTCTTCTTGTTCTCCCCCTTAGGCTAGAAAGTACATGACAATCATCCTAATTTGAACATAAAAAAACAAGAAATATTAATATTTAACTATATCCCCTTAAACAATTGACCTTCTCAAGGTGTCCCAAGAAATAAATACTAAAGTAGACATTGACACTCACAACCTTAACTAGAGGAGAAAACCTATGAACAAGGCTAAACAAAATATGGGTGACTCAAACAATAAAATTCAAGATTGACTTAAAGGATTTTGTAGACAAAATAATAATAGTAATAGCTATGCATGGAAAAGGATAGTCACTCAAGGACAACATTAGAAAAACCCACTTGAGGGTAATAAAATGTCTCTAAGGACAAGAACATCTATATATAGCAAAATAAGAAAACAAATTTAAAGAACTTAATTAAAGAAATTGACAGAAGCAATGCCTAAAACACGAGAAAATTTTCAAGGACAAATTCGAACTACACAGATTAATTAAATGTCAAAACAAAATAAAGAGTTCTAAAAACAATATAAGGAATTGGTCTAAAAAATATGAGAGATTCCATAAAATATGAGATGGCACGGGAGATGGGTAGATGAAATAAAACTTCTAGGAGGATTAATTCTAGGAGGATTAATACAGACACAAGTGTATGAGACAATCAAAGTGCTTAACAATAAATGACAAGAATTACTAGAACACCAAAATTAATCATAGAAAGATGATAAATCAAACAAAAAAATTGACTATAATAAAGTCAAGTGACCAAAATTAAATATTAAGTTTGTTTGAGGAGAAGACTAAAACTATAGCAAAAAATACCATTTAAACATGTCCATAGACCAAAAAATTAAAAGACTAAAGGTAGACTTTGTTAAGTTGTGGAGCCTAATCAACACCTTATGTTGAGTCGGTATGCGATCGACCTTCGCGATAAGGTCGTTGTAGGTGCCGCTATTAGAGTTTTATCATCATCACAATGAAGAACTTTGAGTTGCAGCCTGAGAGAGGTTAGAGAAAAACTCCTATAAGTGTGTGCAATTTCTCTTTTTAAACTATTTCATCGTCATAGTGAATTACTACAACGGCGGAGGATAGGAAGTAGTCTCACCTTGAGGCAAACCTGTATAAATCTTGCTGTATTTTTGTGCTTGGTTTTCCTTTCTTTCACGATTATTATTATTGTTCTCGTTAGTTTGGAATTAGAGTATCTAATTCCTAACAAGTGGTATCCGAGCTCTGGTTCATGATTGAGAGAAATGGCTAGCATAGAAGGATCAACACTTGGAATCAACAAGTTCGATGGTATGGATTTCGCAATCTGGAGGATGCAGATTGAAGATTATCTATACATTAAAAAGCTGCACTCACCGCTTCTAGATATGAAACCAGAAGGTATGAAAGATGATGAGTGGCATCTCCTTGATAGATAGGTGTTGGGAGTAGCCTGGTTAACACTGTCCAAGAACGTTGCTCACAACATGGCAACGGAGAAAACCATAGTGAGGATGATAAACATTTTGTCGGATATGTATGAGAAGACTTCCAAAAATAATAAGGTACATCTCATGAAAAAACTCTTCAATTTAAAGATGACAAAAAATACATCAATGGCAACACATTTAAATGAGTTTAGCACGATTGTCAATCAATTGACCTCCATTCAGATTAAATTTGATGATGAGGTTCATGCTTTAATTCTTTTAGCGTTTTTGCCAAATTGTTGGGAGCCTATGAGGGTTGCAGTCAGCAACTCTGTAGCCAACAGAAAGTTGATCTTTAATGATGTTCGGGATACTATTCTTGTTGAGGAAGTTCGTAGAAGAGAGAAGATAAAAGAGAGAAAAAAGGTTTTAGGTTAGAGAGAAATTCTCCCACGAGTTGAGAAGAGAAGAGATTGATTGAATCCTTCAACCGAGATCCCTATTTATACTATTTCCATTACATATTTAGGGAAACTCCTCAATCAATTAGGATCCCTAATTATATCAACCATGATTAACTAAAATACATCAATCAAGGGAAGATAAATCAATTACATTAATCAAGGAAGATTGCTAAATCTTCCAACTCTTGTTATGAGGATTCCAATTCGTGTGATGACTCATCATGCCAGCTCATGTTGTCATGGTAGGTTTGTCCCACCTTGTAACACTTGCCCTTGTGAGGAGATAGGTCTGAGAGATAATATGCGAGCTTGGAATTTCTCTCGTATAAAATGGCAGTCTACCTCAATGTGCTTTGTTCTCTCATGGAAGACTGAATTTGAGGTGATATGTATCACTGCCTGATTATAGCAATGTAGATCCGTAGGAGCTTATTCATAGAATCATAGTTCAGTGAGAAAGGATCTGATCCACAGAAGCTCACTAATTGTGTGTGCCATAGCCCTGTATTTTGCTTCAACACCGGACCTTGCAACTATATTTTGCTTCTTGCTTCTTCATGTAACCAAGTTCCCTCCAACCATTGTACAATATCCTGAAGTAGATTTTCTGTCATTTGGGGATCCAGCCAAGTCTACATCTGAGAACCCTTCTATGTTGAAGTGACCATGGTTCTTATAGAGAAACCCTCTTCCGGGTACTCCTTGCAAATATCACAATATTCTTTCTAGTGCTTGCCAATGAGTAAATTATTCTTTGTGCATGTATTGACTCACCACACTTACTGCATATGATATATTCAGCCTTGTTACACAGAGATAAATGAGTTTCTCCACAAGTCTTTGATATTTTTTTATTTCCACATCTTCTCCAATTCCTATAGATAATTTTGTATTTGAATCCATAGGGGTTTCTACTGGTCTACACCCCATCATTCATGTCTCCTCCAGTAGATCAAGTATACACTGCCTTTGAGATAGTATAATTCCATATTTGGACTGTAGTACTTCAATACCCAGAAAGTATTTAAGTAGTCCATGATCTTTTGTCTTGAATTCTTCACATATCTTTTTCTTGGTTTTCTGAATGCCCTTGAGATCACTGTCGGTTAAGTTAATATCATCAACATATATGGCCAAAATCACTTTCCCTTTAGGTGTGTCTTTAATAAACACGGAGTGATCTACAAAATATTTGTGAAATCCGGCCCGTATCAGTGCTTGGCTAAATTTATCAAACCAAGCACGAGTAGACTGTTTCAGACCATAAAGGGATTTCTTCAATCGACATACCGACTCCCCCTCCACCACAAATCCAGGTGGTTGTTGCATATAAGTTTCTTCCTTTGTATACCCATTGAGGAAAACATTTTTCACATTAAGCTGATAGACCGATCATAAAGAATTAGCAACAAAAGATAATAAAATACATACCAAGTTCATTTTGGCCACCGGAGTGAATGTTTCCTCATAATCGATACCATAACACTGTGTATAGCCTTTGACAATGAGGCGGGGCTTAAGGCAAGCAACTGACCCATCCGGATAGTGTTTAATTGTATAGACCCATTTACAATCGACAAGTTTTTTTCCTGATGGAAGAGGAACTAGAGCCCATGTCTGATTCTCATAGAGTGTCTGCATTTCTTCATCCATTGCTGCCTTCCACCCTAGATGTTTTAGAGCCTCCTGATAGGATAGTGGGACAAAGATCGAGGAGATAGACGCAAGAAATTAATAACATGAAGAGGGTAAACGATGGTGAGATACAAAATTGGATATGGGGTGAGAAGTAGATGGCCTAGTGCAATTTCTAGGTTATTTTCTTAAGGCGATGGGTCGAGTATCATATTATGGTCCAAAAGAAACAAGAGAAGATGGACTTACCTTTATGGGATCCGCAAACTCCATAGGTCTAGTGTCAATAAGTGCTTCAGGGGGGTGAACAATTTCCTTAGCACGGAACACAACCAGTCAAGGAGAGGCTAGTACAGAAGAGAGTCATGGAGGGGCATTGTCAGAGTAGTATGAAGAGTCTTAAAAAAAAGTTACATCCCTGGACACAAGTAACCTTTGGAGAGTGGGATTGTAGCAAATATAACCGTTCTGCATGCGAGAGTATCCTAAGAAGATACACTTGACAGATTTTAGATCAAGTTTACTATGTTTTGGGGAGCTAATATGAACAAAGCATGTACAACCAAAGACTCTCAATGAAAGCGAAAAAAGGATCACCATGTGGAAACAATAAGGAATATGGGGATTTATGACCGAGAAGGGAAGAGGGTAGGCTATTTATAAGAAAGCATGTAGTAAGGATGGCATGCTGCCAATAAAAGTATGGTACTTTCATGGTATACAATAAGCTGAGAGCTACATCAAGAAGGTAACGGTTCTTTCATTTTGCTACACCATTCTGTTGGGGGGTGTAGGCACAAATGTTTGATGGCTAAAGCCATTCTCTTGAAAAAAATAGTAAAGATCTTTGGAAGTTTATTCTTTGGCATTATTAGACCTAAGTACTTTGATTTTTTTACCAAATTGAATCACAACCATAGCATGAAATGATTTTAAAATGGATGGTATTTCAGAACACTCTTTAAAGAGAAATAACCATGTGGTACGAGTAAAATCATAAATAAAGGTAATAAAGTATGTAACTCAGGAAATGTTTGAGACGCTCGAGGGTCCCCATACATCTGTGTGAATCAATGAAAAAGAAGCAAAAATTTTAAGTTTTGGACGAGGTGAGTATGTGGTCCTCTGGTGTTTGCTCAGTTGACACACTTTACAATTTAAACTTGACCCATCCTTAAAGGTAGGAAAAAGAAGATGAAGAGATTGTGAGGATGGATATCCCAACTGATTGTGCCATAGATTTGTCTCAGTGTCCTTGGTAAAGATGACAGTTATTTGAGGCACGTCCAGGTAGTAGAACCCCCCCTGTTCATGGCCTGCACCAATCACTTGCTTCATTGTGAGATCTTGAAACACACAGGAAGTGGGTGAGAAGGTAATGGAGCAATTGAAATATTGTGTTATCTGACTAACAGATAAAAGATCCAGGGGAAAGCTAGGAACGAAAAGAATATTTGTGAGTGGAAGTGATGGTGTAACAGAGGTGGATCCTTTCCCGAGAACTTTAGTTTGGGAGTTGTTAGCTATGGTAAAAAATTAATTCCAAAGACAAGGAGAAACATAGTGGAGTAGATTTTTGTTACCTGTGAGGTGCTCGGAGTCCCCTGAGTCAATTATCCAGGATGAAGAGGAGGAAGTGGCAGAGGGCATACCTGAAGTGGTGGTGGTAGTAACAGTTGAGGAGGAACTTGGAGGAGAGACCATCAGAGTTTTCATTTTTGGAATAAGTCATACTCATCATCGGTAAGGGTTTTCTTTCTTGTTGGTGGGGTAGACTGGTCCTCCATTGTACCACTTACTAAGGCTTGATTATCCTTAATCCATTCCAGCATGCCATGGATTTCCCAACACTGATCTATACTGTGGCCATATTTCCCACAGTGGGTGCAGTCTTTGCCTTCTGTTATAAAGAAACCATTCCTTCCACCTCTTCCTCGTCCTCCTCTATAATTTCTTCCACGGACTTGGTCATAGTTGGTTGATGTTCCACTATGCCCGAGTACATAGCGAATGACACTTTAGTAGGAGAAGGGGAAGAAGAGTCTAGAATGCAGATTAATGTGGCACAATCATCATCAAAGGTGAGAATAATAGATGCGTTAAGGAGTTTTCTTTTAGAAACCTCGATATATGGCTTAATATTTGCTAGGAAAATGGCAGTGACTAAGGTTTCCTTCTACTTGTCTTGAATAGAGACATCGGTGGAGGTAGGCTGAGCTAGCTTCTATTCTTAAAAAAGGCCTCTAAAATGTGCCAAATATTCATGGATATTTTCTCGTTGTTTAGTATTTAACATTCTTTGGAGAATATCATGTAGAAGTTAGGACCCCATGAGAAGAACTCTAGGTTAATGTGGCAGAAGAAAGAGAGAAGAGAGAGAAAGGAGAAGGACATGAGAGAGGTGAGTTTGGATTGAGGGAAGAAGAGAATGCGTCAAGGGAGAAGAGAGGGTGGCTGGATGATTTCTCAAAGAGAGAAAAAGGCTTGAATGCCTTACCTCTTAGCCAATGTTCTTATTTCTAGTGTTACAAAATCCTTAGGGTTACAACTCAATAGATTAAAAGACATAATAAGACAACATATTTACATCTTCATGTCATCCTATTGAACATACCATAAATAACCACTTTGCCATTCCTTTGACGTGTGGGCATCTAGCCTTGAGCTTGTGGGCTTCAGCCCATCTTCCAATACTCCCCCTCAAGCTAGAGGAGAAAATACATCTTAAATACCCAACTTGCCACCTATATAAGATATAATTTTGGATGTAACCAGTTTGGTGAGGATATCAACTACTTGCCCTTGAGATGAAACATATTTAAGATAAATTATTTCTGCTTGAAACTTTTCCCGTATAAAATGACAATCCACTTCAATATGTTTAGTTCTTTCATGGATGACTGGATTTGACGTAATGTGAATAACTACTTGATTATCACAATGTAGGCCCATGAAGCCTCCTTTATAAAATCCCAATTCGGTAAGAAGAGTCTTTATCCATAAAAGTTCGCTTATAGTGTGGGTCATAGCTCGGTATTCTGCTTCAGCACTAGATCTTGCAACCACACTTTGCTTTTTGTTTTTCCATGTGACCAAGTTCCCCCCAACAAGGGTACAATACCTAGACATAGATTTTCTATCATTGGGTGATCCAGGCCAATTTGCATCTGAGAAGTCTTCTATATTGAAGTGCTCATGTTTTTTATATAGAAAATTTCTTCCTAGAGCACATTTTAAGTATCGTAGTATTCTCTCCAAAGCTTTCCAATGAGTAACTTGTGGTTTGTGCATGAATTGACTTACCACACTCACAACATTTGATATATCTAGCCTGGTTACCATGAGATAGATCAATTTTCTCACGAGTCTTTCATATTTTCCAGTGTCAACATCTTCTCCAGTTGTACCACACAATTTTTCCTTTGCATCCATGGGTGTATCAACTGGTCTACAACCCTTCATTCATGTTTCTTCAAGAAGATCCAAGACGTATTTTCTTTGAGACAATATTATCCCATGTTTTAATTGAAGGACTTCTATACCTAGAAAATATTTGAACTGACCCAAATCTTTAGTCTTGAACACTTGACATATCATATTCTTCACTTCTTGTATAGTATGAGCATCATTCCCATTCAAGATAATGTCATCAACATACACAACCAATAATATCTTCCATTTGATAGTATTTTTAGCATATACTGAGTAATCAACGGAGCACCTATGAAAGCCAAATCGTAGAAGCACTTGACTGAATTTATCAAACTAGGCCTGAGGGGACTGTTTAAGCCCATATAAAGATTTCTTTAACCAACATATGAACTCCCCCTCAACCACATATCCTGGTGGTTGGACCATATAAATTTCTTCACGTATATCACCATTTAAAAATACATTTTTTACATCGATCTGATCTACTGGCCATGATGAATTGGCAGCAATAGAGAGGATGATACGTACCGAGTTCATTTTTGCAACTGGAGAGAAAGTCTCTTCATAATCTATCCCATAGCACTGAGTATAACCTTTTGCAACTAGTCGTGCTTTAAAGCGAGCAACCGACCCATCAAGGTTGTGTTTCATCGAAAAAACCCATCTACAACCAACTAGTCTTTCCCCTTTTGGGAGCAATGCCAATGTCTAGGTTTGATTTTCATATAGTGCATATATTTCTTCATCCACAGTCGCCTTCCATCTTGGATTCTTCAAGGCTGTGGTATGAAAATAGACAAAAGAGAAGCAAAAAAATTGAATACACTCAGAAGATATGCGATGAGAAGATATAAAATTGGCAATTGGATGAGATGTAGTACACAAACAGGTTGCATTTAGTAACACAATAGGCCGAGTATCAAATTATAGGAGGAGGAGGAGAAAGACTTACGTCAGGTAGATCTAACAAATCCACAGGTGAGGGGATGGCCGGTGCTTTAGGGGGATGAGTAAGATCTTCGTTAATTGGGACAAGCGGACATGGAGTGGTAGGAGTAAATATAAATCCTGGAGCAACCTCATGTGACGAGTAGAAGGAACTGTCTTCAAAGAAAGTCACATCTCGAGATACCATCAACCTCCAAAGTGTAGGATTATAACAAATATATCCTTTCTAAGTTCGAGAATATCCCAAAAACATACACTTCAGAGACCGAGGATCAAGTTTACTTTTATGTGGTGAAGTATCATGAACAAAATATGTGCAAGCAAATACGTTAAGAGGAAGCAAAAACGGATCTTCACCATGAAACAAAACAGAAAACGGACTTTGATTTCTAAGCACTGATGAAGGTAACCTATTGATGAGAAAGCATGCAGTAAGAATAGCATGAAGCCAATAAAAGTAAGGTACCTTCATCGAGTAGAGGAAGCCCCAAGCAACTTCAAGGAAGTGACGATTCTTTCTTTCAAAAACACCATTTTGTTAAGGAGTATAAGCACATGATGTTTGATGAAGAAGCCCATTACCCTCAAAAAATGATTTAAACTCGTTATATTCTTTCGCATTATCAGATCTAAGCTTTTGAATTTTTTTTTCAAATTGCGTCAGAACCATGGCATGAAAGTTTTTTAAAATAGAAAGAATTTTTTAATGTTCTTTAAACAAAAAAATAATCACTTCACTTGGGTAAAATCGTCCACAAAAGTAATAAAATATTGAACATGAGAAATGTTAGAGTCCTTTAAAGGTCCTCATACATCAAAATGTATTAATGCAAATGGAGCAGCACTGGTAGTTGTAAGACAAGGAGAATATGACTCCTAACATGCTTACTTAATTGACATGCCTCACAATTAAAATTACACAGAGATTTAAGAGATGGAACTAAAGAACAAAGTGATGAGGTAGATGGATGACCAAGCCGGTTGTGCCAAAGTTGAGCCTCAGATGTAGTAGATGAAATAGCAGCTAATGGTGGAAGAGTAAAATAGTATAAGGCCCCTTTTTCATGGCCACCAGCAATCACTTGTTTTAAAGTTAGATCCTAAAATATACACGAAGATTGAGAGAAGGTGACAGAACATTTATATTGTTTGGTTAATTGACTAACAGAGAGCAAATTTAACGGAAATTGAAGAACAAACAACACATCTTGAAGAGGAATAGACTCAGAAAGAGAGAAGGAACCCTTGCCAAGCGCCATGATTTGGGAACCATTAGCAATAGTGACAAATTTATGAGGAAGATATGGAGACAATGAATGAAGCATGTGTTTGTTACCTAACATGTGCTCGGAAGCACCGAAGTCAATGATCCAAGAGGAAGGGTTGAAGGGGAAGAAAACATACCTCAGGCAATGATAGTGGAATAGTAGGTTCTGGTGGAGTAGACGACTAATCCAATAAGGATTTCAACTTTTGAATTGTAGCATAGTCATCAGCATAAATAGTCCCATTCCCGAAATCAGAATCTGTCCTATCCTCCTTTTTCTCAATAGTGACCGAGGCTTGATTGGTTGTGGCCCAATCAGGCTTGCCATGGAGTTTCCAGTATGAATCCACAAAGTGGTTCAGACCACCACAGTAAGTGCACACACGAGGCTCAGTACGGGAATGGGGCGGACCTGTTCGACCACCTCTATTGCGGCCTCCTCTTTTATTTCTGTCACATCCTCAAAATTGGGATGATGTACCCCGATTACCAGAGAACATAGCTGATGGAGCATCAATCGGAGAAGGAGGAGATGGATTAGGAATCCGTAATAATGTGGCACTTATGTCATCATAATAAGGAAGGGCAGAGGAACTAACAAGTTGAGTCTTAGCCACCTCTAGATAAGGCTTAATATTAGTAAGGCAAATAGCTACTACCAAGGCCTCGCGCTATTTTTCTTGAGCAACAATGTCGATAGAGTATGGTTGAGCCAGTTTCCATTCTTGGAGAAGACCACAAAACCAGGCCATAAACTCATGAATATTATCTCCTTGTTTAGTAGCCAACATACTTTGGAAAACATCATAGACTGTTTGCAAGGCGGTACTTGAATGGAGCTTAGCACATGTGTCCCAAATATCCTTGGAAGTTTCCAAGTGGACCACATTGTTAGCGACATGCTCTTCCATGTTGTTAATAAGCCAACAGATAACCATGTCCTTGTTTTTAACCCATTTACGGTAGACTTCATCTTCTTCATCAATCAAATGAGGGATTTTGATAACATGACTAAGAAGGTAACGATTAATGAGAACCGTCCATATCGATTGTGACCAGCTGAGGTAATTGGAAAGGCCTCTTAGTGGAATTATAGTAATTTGGAGTATGTCACTCTTATTACTCAAATGTTCACTCTCCATGGCTCAAGTAACACTTACACAATGTAATTTGAAGCACCTGTAGACCAAATTAACCACCAAAAATAAGTAGAGAATATTTTCACGAGAATAACCAGAAAATCATAAAAAAAATTAGTGCTTTTGCCAAGCGATAACAAAAAACCAGCCACTGCTCAACTTCTTTTATATTTATAAAAAAATAGAGAGAAGAGAATATATGCAACTCTTATCCTTAATCCAAACTTAACCACAAAAATGAGAGCAAATGTAGACACGGCCTTTCATGGCAAACCGATAGCAATTTCTTGGTAAAAAATGTCCAACTCATGGGAATACTTCAACACAAAAAAAATTCAATTGCTGAAGTTCAAAAATAGAAAGAAACACTAGGAATAAATAAATGTTGGAACTCTAACCAATATGACGGTCATCCAACAACATAACCCAATCCCATGAGTTGTTATGGACTCCATAGCATCTGGAGTAACTAGTAAACGTAGAGGGTAGCTTATGTAATTTCCAACTTTTTCAATTAGTAGGTATTGAGGTAATTTCCTTCAAACTTATGGCCCTTTCATTGGCCTTTGTTGGTGTGTTCCCTAATCTTTGTAGGGACGTCGGTTGATGAAGGAAAACCAAGTATTGATCAAATTAAAGTAGACGAGGTCGGATTCTCTCTCTGACGAAGTCCAAGGTGGAGCTTCTTCCTTTGAAAGCCCATTAGTTTATCGCAATTGGTCGTTCGAAGAACCCTAAAGCCTCCTCAATAGGGGTGGCTTTGAACTGAGCCGGTTTGCGAGCCGCTTGAGTTCGGCTCAGTTCCGGCTCGGTTCGATTAGTTTTATATCGAGCTCGAGTTCAGAAATAGGTTCGTTTATATTAACAAGCCGAACCCGAGCAGAGCCAGCTTCGGCTCGTTGGCTCACGAACCGGCTCGTTTTAACGAGTGGCAATTCGGGAGTCGGAGAAGTTCAAAAAAAAAATCCGGGACAGATTGTCCCGTCTCTTCCCTTCTGTCCTACCCGTCTGGAACCATACTTCTCTGCCATTTCCTACCATTTCCATGCCGTTTCAGCATGATTTTCTCGCAAAAATCACTATCCGTCGGCGGGTATTCATGGGAAATGGGGGATTTTTGTCTTCAAATCTCTCATTCTCCCTCTCCCTCTCCGATTCCTCAATCTCTATCAAAGACTTCGATTTTTTCGTCTTCCTTTGCGATTTCTTCCTCTTCTATCTTCTTCCTCTTTGATTTCTTCATCCGAAGTTCTTCCTCGCCGACAAACAAAAGCCACAGTCCGACGGGAGGTAAGATTTTTATTTAATGTTTTTTTTTTTGCGTCACCGACCTAACCCTACAAAATCTCTAAATCTCATTTCGTTTAAGCAGTGATTCTTCATTCTTTGAAAGGTTTTGAAGATATCCCCGAACGGCGAACACTCTCTATTTCTGTAAGTGTTGATTTTTTTTTTCATTTTTATCTTCTGTATGTTTTCTTCCTCAGCAATTTCGGAGTTGATTTTTGTTTTTCATTTTTATCTTTTGTACGTTTTCTTCCTCTGAAATTTTGGTGTTGATTTTTTTTTTTCAGTACGTTTTTTTCCTCAGTGATTTCAGTGTTGATTTTTTTTTTTCATTTTTATCTTCTGTAAGTCTAGTTAGCCTTTGGTTGACAGGACTCTGGGGTTCGTTGTATATATTCCAGATAAAGTTAAATACATCATTTTAATCATTTTTTTACCTTTTTTCCTCAATCAATAAGTTTAACTCGTATCGTTTTCTATCATGTGGTTTTTTTTAAGCACGAAGAGAATTTAGCAGACCATGTAGTTGATTATTATCTTATTACTCACAGGCCTAAACTTTGACCTTCCAATTTCCATCTATATTGCTATCAGCGGTATTGGTTTTAAATGCATAAAATTTCTATTCTCTCTTAAGAATCTGTTTAAGCTGAAAAGGAACATTCATCCTTTGCTCGGCATTGCATTTTGTACAGTCGCCATTCATATGTTGTCCTACATTTGGTATCCTATACGATTTTCCTGTGGACAAAGTCTCAAAACCCTTCTTCTAGTCACAATATGTGAATTATCAACATTTTCAATGTACAATGCACATCTACTTTTGCTAGTTCACTACTTATATTGATCTTTGTTCATATAGATTGTGTCCATATTAATTATATTTTATCTACTAGTGGACATTTTTTATCCAAAATGCAATGATTAGTCTTTACCTTTTTTCTGCAGCTTCTATTGTGAGTTGGTTCTGTTATTTTTTTTTTTTTTCAATGACTTGAGAGAATTAAAATTATGATAACATGCTCTTTGAATCAATTGTATAGACAAAAATCATGTCCTAACTGCAAAATTGTAAAAAAAAAAACCCTATCTGGTGTGATCAGAGCTTGTTCCTTCTTCATGTGTCTTTTTCTTATTCCTATGGAACTCTTCCTCTTCCTAAATATAATATTGTGGTCCATAAAACAACCATAATAATTAAATTGTTGTTCACCAAAACAAAACTTTTTTTTATGCATATGGAACTCAACCCAATTATGTTATGTTAGACTAGTAACAAGTCTAGTAAGTATGTATTCATTATACATATTAGATCAGAACATTTCAGAATACAGTACATAATTTTTATTTTTAGACCCAATACTTCGTTGAATTGATACGTTAGATACAGACCGATGTAAATTATCTCTCTTTTTTGCAATCGATTTTTATCCTTCCTCTTCAATTTCTTCATCCAAAGTTCTTCCTCGCTGACGAGACGAAAGCGATGGTCCGACGGGAGGTAAGATTTTTATTTAATGTTTTGTTTTTTTTTCGTCGCCGTCCTTACCCTACAAAATTTCTAACTCTCGTTTCGTTTCAGCAGTGCTCCTTCATTCTTGGAAAGGCTTTTGGAGATATCCCTGAACGGCGAACACACTTTTTGTTTCTGTAAGGTTTGAATTTTTTTTTTCATTTTTATCATTAATTTCTTGTTATTGAGGTTGTATTTCATCAGAATATTAGAAGAGAATGTTGGTATGCTTATTTCCTTCTCTTAGAAGTTTTTAAATTTATATATAAAAAAGGATCGGTATATTGGACTGGAAACTATTGGGTGCAGGGCTACTGGCTCAAAGAGACCCCGCTGCATTGAAAGACATGGGTCGTTCCCGATTGTCACAACGTCACGTACCTTCCTCTAAGAATAGACAAATATCTTAAATTATGTGTAGGATCTTTGTTGTTTGGATAACTTTCTTTTCTCTATGTTTTTAATTTGTAATTTTGTTATTTTGTAGAAGTAAGAAAGTCAACACCTCCTCAATTGACATCAATAATTAACACTAGTTGTAGTGTGACTATAAATAGTGACTCAACTCCACCAGAGTCACTACCCTCTGTCATAGAAGTGGACCCAGATGAAATTACCATAAATGAGGATGAAGGTGACTTTACCCATACTTCAAAAAGACAAAAAAAATCTCATGTGTGGTTGGAATTCAAAGAAGTATCACTTAATGGTACAAAAAAGGTTCAGTGTGTTCATTGTAAAATCAATTTGAGTGTTATTAGTAGTGGAGTGACCACACATATGAGTCGACATTTGAAACGTTGCACTAGTAGAAAAGTGGCAATGAGAAAACAAAAAACCTTAAACTTTCAACCAGTGGGAGCGGGGTCTAATGTTGATCAGAGTCCATCTGGACTTCCTTTTATGGATTTTGGAGGAAAATATGATCAAGCTAAAATGAGAGTACTCATTGCTCATTGGATTCTTATGCATGAGCATCCATTCATGATAGTAGAAGAGGAGGGATTTAATTTTGTGATGAAGATGGCAAATATGAATTATGAGAAAATATCCCGTAAGACCATTAAGAAGGAGTGTATGGAGGTGAATGAGGCAGAAAAAAAAATTGAATTTTTTTTTAAAAGAGATTAACAAGATTAGTCTTACCACGGATCTTTGGAAGTCCCAAAATCAAAAGATTGAATACATGGTTATTACTGGGCATTTTATTGACAGTAATTGGAAGCTACAAAAACGAGTCTTGAGTTTTGTGCATGTTCCTCCTCCTCGTCGTGGCATTGATATAGCAAATGCTATTTACAAGTGTTTGAAAGAGTGGGAGATCGAAAATAAAGTTTTTAGTATTTCAGTTGATAATGCTGCATATAATGATGTTTGTATCAGAGTTTTGAAACAAGATTTTTCAAGCAAAAAAAATTTGGTGTGTGGTGGAAAGTTGTTTCATATGCGTTGTTGTACTCATATTTTGAACTTATTAGTCCAAGATGGTCTTGTTCAGATTAAGGATATCATTGATAATGTGCGTGAAAGTGTCAAATTCATAAATCTATTTGAGGCTAGACTTCGCACTTTTTCTGAAATTGTACAACAATTAGAACTCGGTGAAAAGAGGTTGGTTATTGATTGTCCAACTCATTGGAACTCCACTTATGACATGTTATCTTCTGCATTAAAATTCAAAGATGCATTTTCTAGATTTAAAGTTAGAGAACCAACTTATGATTGTTTGCCAAGTTTTGATGAATGGGAAAAGATTGACATGGTGTGTGATATCCTAGAAGTTTTTAATGCAGTTACTAATATAATTTCTGGGAGTGACTACCCTACTTCTAATTTGTAGCTTAGTGAGGTATATAGGGTAAAAGAAGTTTTGGATTTTCATTCTACAAATGAAAATGTTTTCATTAGGACAATGGTTAGTAGAATGAAAGAGAAATTTGAGAAGTACTGGAGTGAATGCAATTTATTGATGGTTGTTGCTTCAGTTTTGGATCCAAGGGTCCAATTAAAGTTGATCGAAATGTGTTTTCCAGTGATATATTCTAAGGAGGAAGCTACAATGAATATAAATTTAGTTCGACGCACCTTATATGAGATCTACGATGAATATGTATCCTTTTATAATGTGGATATTAGAAATGAAGAGATTGTTTCAAGTACTAGCTCTATGGGTGTTTCCACAAGTCGTAGGCCTTCATCAAGTTCAGGTTGGTCAAAGTTAATGAGTTATATGAAACAAAAGGATATAGTTAATTCACCAAGGTCAGAATTGGAAATTTATCTTGAAGAAGGTGTATATAGTTGTGAGGAAACTTCACAATATAATTTTGATGTTTTAGAATGGTGGAAAGTGAATCATATGAAATTTTGGGTATTATCTAAGATGGCAGCAGACATCCTTGTAATTCCCATATCCACAGTAGCATCAGAGTCCACATTTAGTGTTGGTGGTAGAGTAATAGACACATATCGTTCTTCCTTGGCACCAAATACAGTTCAAGCTTTGATTTGTGGCAGTGATTGGGTTCGGGTTCTTCACGGTGTAAAGAAAAATCAAAAGGTGAATTTCTTTGATTAATTATTTAGTATAAAAAAATTTAGTTTATTTTTTAGTTTTATTTATTAAATTTTGTTTTATGATTACAGCCTGAGAAGAAGAGTGTAGAGATAATGCTACAAGCTACATGATTTTTCATATTCCTCTCATCATGGTAATTTTAATATTTTTAACGACATTAAGTAACTAGTAGTAGAAGAGTATTTTTTTTATATGACAATAACTAATTTTATTTTTTCGTTTTTGTCATAGGTGGAGATTTTGCTTATGCAGGACACATATTATTTTCTAGCATTAAGAGAAACAACTATAGTTTGTAATTTTATAATGGATTTATAGTTTTTATTTGGGTGATTTTAAATTGATAGTGATATTTCATTTAATTTTGTTGTGTTTGATTATTGTATGGAGCTTATTTATAATGTTATGCAATGTATGAAGTGTTTAGACTAGTTTATGGAATGTATAAATAATTTCATGGAGTGTTTATGGAATATATAGATAATTTGATAGAGTGTTTATGGAGTGTTTATGCAGGTATTATGCAGGTTGTATGTATATTGATTATGCCCAATTTTAAGTAGAGGTCATGCCGAATTTTATACTGGTATTATGTACATAGATTATGCTCAATTTTAAGAAAAATTTATGCCCAATCTTATTTATGTATTATATATATAGGTTATGCTTAATTTTATGTAGAGGTCATGCCCAATTTTATGTAAAATGTATGTATAATTTTATATATAATTTATTTGATATATATTTTTTAAAAAATTTTAAATGTATGTTGAGGCTCGAGTTCGGCTCGAAGCTCGGCTCGAGCTCGGTTAAAATTTTTGGGCTCGAGCTCGATAACAATTTTAGGCTCAAGACGAGGCTCGGCTCGAAGCTCTGCTCAAAATATTTAAATCAAGCTCAACTCGAACATAGGCAGGTTCGGGCTCGGCTCGGCTTGATGCCACCCCTACTCCTCAACGAAGCAGTCCAATCTGGAATCAAGGGGAGATCATCGGATGACACGATCCATGGCGAGGGAACTCAACAACCTGATATCAGACAGGACCACCATCGGCGATTCCTCCTCTCCAGCTGATTTGCGCAACTCCATTGAAGAGATTCGGCTTGAATCCCAAGCACTTCGGAATGACAATGCAGCCATTCGAACTGAAATGCAAGAAATCAAGGAGGCTATTCTTCAAATTAATATGCACCTCGGTGAATGGGTTCCACGGGATGCTCCACTGCCGGGAAGTTCCAACAAACATTCTGATCATCCACCTATTACTCCATCCCCAACGCCTCCTCTACACCCAACTCAGCCAATTCCAGGGGGAACTCACGGCAATAGCCATTCCACCGTGCCCAGGTATACAAAACTCGATTTCCCAATGTATGATGGGTCCTCGGACCCACTGATATGGTTACAATGGTGTGACCAATGTTTTTGGAACTAACAAACCCAGCTCGAGGACAGGGTTCCTTTAGCTGCCTTCCACATGCTCGACGTAGCACAGCTGTGGTATCACCAATTTAATTCTGAGCATTATGTGTATGATTGGGAAAATTTTAAAGATTACTTTACGTTGAGGTTTGGTCCACCAACACGCAGCAATCCTCTCGGGGATTTGGTCAATCTTAAGCAAACAGGTTCCATCGAGAATTATCATAAATAGTTTCAGGAAAGGCTTGTACCAGTTTGCGCGTCCCAGTCAATATGATCATTTGTTTACTGGCCTGGTTGAGGCACTTCGTCTAGAAGTTGAATTACATGACCACCCATTTTAAGCACATGCTATGAATTTGGCACATACACTGGATGCCAAGCAAAGAATTATGAAAGAATCTCTGGGGCGTAGACCCCCCTGACTAGGCCGAGTGGCACCAGGTGCCCCACCACCCCCCTCTACACCAGGGCCACCTCATTCCCATACATCAGAGACTACCAAGTCCACACGCCCCGCACAATATATTCAGCGCCTTTCCAAATCAGAAATGGACTAGAGAAGGGCTCAAGGGTTGTGTTTTAATTGTGATGAAAAATACCTGTTGGGGCACTTATGCAAAAGGCTATTTTGGTTAGAGGTGGAGGATCCAGAGGATATCACACAACCAATGGAGGAGGAAGACACGGAAGTGGAAGAACCATCAATTTCCATTCAAGCCATGACGGTGTTACACAGCACCAACACTATGCAGGTCCACGCTGACATCCAAAACCTCATGTTACTTGCACTAGTAGACTCGGACAGCACCCACAATTTCCTCAGCCATCTAGCAGCCCAACAGTTAGCTTGCCACTTCAGAACAATTCTGGCATTTCAGTCTCTATCGCTAATGGGGAAAAGGTTACCAACGTAGTGTTAAGCAGTTACATTTGTTATTGAAGGACACACCTTTGAGGCAGATTTTTTGGTCATTCCACTTGCAGGGTTTGATTTGGTATTGGGTAATAAATGGTTGCTGCAGTTGGGTCCGATTTTATGGGATTTCAAGTCCCTTACTATGAGTTTTATGCAAGCTCACCAACAACTCACATTACATGGCACACATGACTAGTTACCATGCACTCTCCAGAATATCAAAGTTATGGACTCTAATTGTTGTTAGTTAAACTCACTCGTGACAGAATTTGCTGACTTATTTCAGGAGCCTGCTGCACTTCCGCCCATACAAGCATGTGATCATCGTATCCGTTTAAAGTTGGGCACAGAGCCAGTAGTGGTGCATCCATACCGCTACCCACATTTTCAGAAAGATGAGATAGAGCGCCAATGTCAACATATGTTAGCTCAAGGAATTATTCAGCCCAGCCACTCACCATTTTCTTCGACATTGTTGTTGGTCAAAAAACATGACAACTCTTGGCACTTTTGTGTGAACTACAGAAAGCTCAACGCTCATACGGTAAAGGATAAATTTCCAATACCGGTGGTGGAAGAACTATTGCACGAGTTACATGGGGCAGAATTATTTACTAAGCTAGACTTGAAATTCGGCTACTATCAGATTTGGGTACACCCTGATGATGTGGAGAAAACTGCATTTCGTACGCATCATGGTCATTATGAGTTCTTGGTTATGCCATTTGGGCTTTCCAACGCCCCTTCCACCTTTTAGGCACTTATGTACAAGGTATTTTTCCCATTCTTACACAAATATGTTATGGTATTTTTTGATGATATATTAATATATAGTAAGAATTGGGAAGAGCACATTCAGCACTTGCGTCAGGTATTCAACCTCCTGCGTTCCCATCATTTATTCCTCAATAAATCCAAATGCGCTATGAGTACCTCAGAGGTGGCTTATTTTTATCATGTCATCTCAGCCTCCAGGGTTAAAGTGGATACTAGAGAAATAAAAACAGTGATTGACTAGCCTATTCCGCATTCCATCACGGCTTTAAGGGGGTTTTTAGGTCTGGTCGGGTATTATAGGAAGTTCATCCGTGACTATGGCCAGATCGCGGCGCCGCTTACGAACTTACTTAAGTGTAATACCTTCACATGGTCGGAGATAGCAGATTCCTCTTTTCAGTAGTTGAAACAAGCTTTAGCCTCTGCACCAGTTCTCCAACTACCAAATTTTGAAGACCCGTTTGTTATTGAATGTGATGCTTCCAGAGGGGGCATTGGCCAGTCTTACAGCAGTACGCCCATCCCATAGCATAATTCAGCCGCCACCTTGCCCCACACCACCTAGTTGTGTATGAAAGGGAACTTATTGGCTTAGCCAAAGCCATTCAGCATTGGAGGCCCTATCTTTGGGGTCGACACTTCATGATCCAGATAGACCACTGCAGTTTGAAATACTTGTTGGAACAACGTATCACTCCTTCCCCACAGCAACATTAACTGAGTAAACTGATGAGGTTTGATTTCCAGTTGGAGTACAAACCAGGCCACCTTAAAAGGGGGGCAGATGCCCTATCTCGCTGGGATACGTTGGAACCACAACTACATGCTATCAGTCAACCCCAGGTTCTTTTGCTCGATTCAATCAGAGTTGAAATTCAGCAACATCCCGAGCTTATGGAATTGTATCAAAAATCGAGCAACGCACTATGGACAATAGTTTGGAAATTCAAGACCACCTCATATTGTATAAGAATTGCATTTATCTCCATCACACTTCCGCTCTACTCAGCAGCATTATATCTTCCTTTCACGGAAGCACTCATGAGGGCCTGTAGAAGACATATTTTCGTATTAGTCATGATTTCTATTGGAAGGGCATGAAACGTATGATAGTTGACTATGTATCTGCGTGCCAAGTTTTCCAATGGAACAATGCAGAATCCTTACACCTAGTAGGCCTGTTGCAACCTCTTCAGCTACCTTCACATGTATGGGCAAACATCTCCATGGATTTTATAGAAGGTCTTCCAAACTCTTCTGGAAAATCTATTATTTTGGTAGAGGTGGATAGTTTCTCCAAATATGGGCACTTCCTGGCCCTGGCGCATCCTTATATGGTGACACATGTCACTCAGATTTTCATGGACCAGATTGTCCGCCTGGATGGTTTACCACAGTCCATCACAAGTGACAGAGATGCAGTATTCACAAGTACCTTCCGGAAAGAACTATTCAAATTACAGGGCACCAAATTGGCTTTCTCCTCCGTATACCACCCTCAAACAGATGGCCAACCTAAAGTGGTCAACTGCACTCTTGAGATTTATTTGCAATGTTTTGTGGGGGACACTCCCAATCGTTGGGTACACTGGCTAGCCTAGGCGGAGTATTGTTATAACACCTCTTACCACACAGCACTGGGCACCACACGCTTCAGGGTGGTATATGGGCACGACCCCCCTCGTCTCTTATCTTATGAACCTGGTTCGTCTTGAGTACCAATGCTAGACCAGGCTTTGGGGGAACGGGATACTCTGCTTGCACAGGTCAAAGCTCACTTGTAGAAAGCTCAAGACACTATGAAGTACTATTATGACAAGGGTCATTGTGACCTTGCTTTTGCTCCGGGAGATTATGTATGGCCTAAAATTCAACCTTACCGCCAACTTTCCATTACAGCAGCCAAACACCACAAAATTTCTCCCAAATATTATGACCCCTTTCAGGTGTTGGCTCATATTGGCAGGTTGCTTATCGTCTATAGCTCCCACCAGAGGCCAAGATTCATGACATCTTCCATGTCTCTCTCTTGAAGTCATTTCGTTGAGACTCACCGATGCTTCACACAACCTTGCCACCAGTTCACGAGGGTCGTGCTCTTCCAACCTCACAGAAAGTATTGCATGCTCGCAGAGCCCAGGGTCATGGGAGATTTTAGTCCAGTGGACTGACACAGATCTACTTGAAGCCTCCTGGGAACTACTTGAGGAATTCCGGTCCCTCTACCCCATCTTTGAGCTTGAGGACAAGCTCTTTCTCCAGGAGAGGGGTGATGTTATGGACTCTATAGCATCTAGAGTAACTAGTAGACGTAGAAGGTAGCTCATGTAATTTCCAGCTTTTTCATTTAGTAGGTATTGATGTAATTTCCTTCAAACTTATGGCCCTTTCGTTGGTCTTTGTTGGTGTGTTCCCTAATCATTATAGGGACGTCGGCTAATGAAGGAAAACCTAGTATTGATCAAATTAGAGTAGACAAGGTCGGATTCTCTCTCTGACGAGGTCCATGGTGGAGCTTCCTTTGAAAGCCCATTAGTTTATCGCAATTGGTCATTCGAAGAAACCCTAAAGCCTCCTCAACGAAGCAGTCCAATCTGGAATCAAGGGGAGATCATCGAGTGACATGATCCATGGCGAGGGAACTCAACATGAGTACCATTAGATTATAGAATTGACAACAATGCAACATATGCTGGAATCCCAAATCAACAATGTTTGATTCATGTCACATAAAGATAATTGAATTCAAATCATAAAAATAGGGACAAACAACTTTTGATCAATCATGTAATTGCAACAAGCTGATCAAGACTATAACATCTTTTTTTGTCATAAAAGATAGATCTTCACAATGTTTTTTAAGATTATCTGACTTGACGTGACTAATACATTCAAGAAGAAGGAAAAAAATAGAAACCGTAAATAGAGAATATGAAAAAAAAAACAGATTTTACCTACCTATCCCTTCATGGCAGAACTTCTATAGACAACTTCTTGAATGGAGGGCATAACTACTTGAATAGGGATTCTAAACTCCATGCTTTGATACCATGTAGAAGTTAGGACCCCATGACAAGGACTCTAGGTTAATGTGGAAGAAGGAGAGAAGAGAGAGAAGAAGGAGAAAGGAGAAGGATGTGAGAGTGGTGAGTTTGGATTAAGGGAAGAAGATAATGCATCAAGGGAGAAGAGAGGGTGGTTGGACGATTTCTTAAAGAGAGGAGAATGCTTGAATATCTTACCTCTTATTTATAGTGTTACAAAACTCTTAGGGTTACAACTCAATAGATTAAAAGACATAATAAGATACCGTATTTACATCTTTATGCCATCCTTATGGAACATACAATAAATAACCACTTTGCCACTCCTTTGGCATGTGGGCTTCTAGTCTTGAGCTTCTGGGCTTGAGTCCACCTTCCAACATATCATATGGCTTGTGTAAGTTATTGGAGCTAGAGTACAATTTAGCATATGTCTCCCAAATTTACTTGGCGATGTCGAGATGAACAACATTGTTGGAAACAGATTCTCCCATGTTGTTGATGAGCCAACTAATTACCAAAGTATCATTTTTAACCACTTAGCATAAGCAACATCTTCTTCATCAATGGGTGGCCCAAGTTTGGTGAGGTGACCAAGTAGGTCCCTTGTTATAAGGAACCGTCAAACTGATGTGGACCAACTCAAGAAATTTGATATCCCTCGCAAAGGTATTGTAGTAATCTTGAAAATATCATTCTTGCTACCCATGTATTCTTCAGCCATAAGAGGCAATTCAAGGGTATTACTGTACTCAAATTTGAAGTAGCCTAAGTAAGCGGCTTGGAGATTCAAGTGCAGCCAAGACTAGCCCAAGTAGATGGGAGGAAAACCTGAGTTTATTAAGCCTTTAGGCAAGGAGGGAAACCTCTTAGGCCAGTAAACTTGCTGGCCCAAAAATTCTATAAACAATTCTATAGTCTTCCTTGTAGAGAATAGCAAAAATCAATCAATAAGCATGAGATCAAGTAAGGTGATGTGGCAATTCCGAATTAGATCTTTTCAAGATCATTCCAAAAATATATTGGACTCCAGCTTGGAATAAACCAGTCTAAATTCAGTTCCTCATGAATTAGGCAAGATAAGATTCATGGAAAAACAAACAAATCAGACCTAATCAAGAAGATATTGATTGAATGTGAGATCTCAAAAAACAACAATATTTCTTCAAATAGATTGGCGCCAACTAGACTTTCCAAATGACCACTTCCTTACTTATTTTATGCTTGCTTCCTTTTATGTAAAACACAATATTCTATTTTTAATTTTTCAAGAACAATCTGCCAACTTGTGGCTCTCAAAACATTCTCCAAAAAATCACAAAACTGAGTACAGTTCTTCAAACAACTCGGTTGATGGAGAAGCTTAGCATAGAAGCTAAGTAATTAGATTTATGAAATCCAATGGATAAAAATGTTACAATGTGGGGCCCACCATGGTGCTCGAGCTGGTGGGACCCACCATGAGGACGTAGGTCATCAAGAAGAATCCTAGAGGACTTGGGACACCAAGAAGAGTCCTCTCCCAAAGCAAGCTCGAGTAAAGGAATCAAGAAGCACAAACTGAGTTGTTTTAGAAGACTTGAAGATCAAGTAGGGCTCACAAGATCTCACGAGCTGGCACAATTATCAAGGTGCACTGGAGAATCATGAGGGACCCACTAGGATAAGGCCATGAGCTGGCTTATCCCTTATATTCACGTGGATAATAAAGAACTTCTAGTTCTACTCCAATTATCCTTCTAGGATAGTTTGAATAGACTTACTTATATTGAGACTTACTTATATTGAAGAGTTAGAGTTAGAATGTAATTAGGATTTAATGACAACATGTATGAGGACTCTACCTCCTCCTCTCCTATAAATAGATAGGTTGTAATTCGGAATTAAACAAGCAACACATTAAATCCCGAGTTTGGTTCTCTCTCTCCCTCTCCTTGCTTGGCGCAACTCATCCTTTCCCCTTTAATTTTTTTTGCTCTACCCGAGAGCTCTTCTCCCATTTTCTCTCTTTTTGTTTCTTCTTTTTTTTGCTCGTGATTATGGAAAAGGGGTCTTAATTTCAACATGGTATCAAAGCAACATATTTAGGATCCCTCGACAAAAGATTGCTCTAGAAAAGTGATGATCAACACCACTCAAAGAAGGCTCTTGTGAAGGAAGACTCACGGAGTTTTTTATATTGAAAATTATATATTGGCGGAAAGATATTTCAGTCTAATTTCCAAATAAGAATTATTTGTTCCAATCGGAGTTATCTACTGAGAGATATAGATATTCGAAAGAGCAAAGGTCAGATTGCAAAAAGGTTCGAGCAGCAGCAGCAATCTTCAGATTCCGAGGTATTTTTTGCTCTCAGGAACTAGACTTTAAATGAAGAAATATACATCAAAAGAAATATTTGTAAGTCTATTTTCTGAACTATTCAACCAATTCTCGGTATGAATTTTTTATAAAGAGATATTGATCTTGGATGAGTCTATGGTCGTTCTGGAAAAACAGGAGAAACGGAACTTAGTTCGGCCAGATGATAGAGATCGAAACCTATCAGATTATTTATCTTCTTATAATTATATTTTATGAAGAGATGCTATACTTGGATGAAATTTATTTAAGTCTAATTTCAAAGGGAAAAAATTTCATGTCAATCTAATCTATATTGAAAGATATATTCGAATTGGCAGAATCAAAGGTCATCCTAGTATTCTATTGTATTGAAAAATCCGAATTTATGCCAATTGTTTTGCGTCACCACAGAAATTTTCTCACGGGATAAGATTTCCCTGATATTGAAGATTGCTATTGAGCCTCTTATGAGTGTATTAATGGAAAAAATATATATAATTAGCATTGATGCTATATTTACTTATACCGAGTTGATTGAAGAAGTGCTACTTGGTGAAATTATTTGAAGTTTTTTTAAAAAAGAAGAGCCTATCATGGCTGATGAGAATATGAGAAAAAGAAGAGGTTATAGTGTTGGCCAAACGAATGATATTAATGTACTCATTGTAAATTTCAGGGCCACACTATAGACCAGTGTTGTTATAGGCCATGCACTTACTGTGGTAGATATATGACCACAATAAAGAAATATGCTACAAAGCGAATGAAAAGTCAGAATTGACAAGGGCTAATCAAGCCCTCATAAGTAATGCACAAGAAAACAATCCCCCAACTGCACAAAAAATTATTACTGATGAAGAGTATGAATTATTTCAGAAGATAAAGACCATGCTAGGATCTTCTCCTAGCCCCTCTGCCACTACTGCTTCAGGTATGCTATCTGCCTCCTCTTCATCCTGGATAATTGATTCAGGAGCCTCCGAGCATCTTACAGGTAACAAAATTTTATTACATTCTTTTTCTCCGAGTCTTTCACACAAGTTTGTTACCATAGCTAACGGTTCTCAAACCAAAGTCCAAGGAAAAGTTTCAACTTCTGTCACCCCATCACTTCCGCTCAATGATATTCTTTTTGTTCCTTCCTTTCCTTTAAACTTGCTCTCTGTGAGTCAGCTTACAAAATATTTTAATTGCTCGGTTACCTTCACACCTACTTCATGTGTTTTTTTAGGATCTTATAACGAAGCAGGTGATTGGTGGAGGCCATGAACAAGGGGGGCTCTACTACTTGGATGTGCCAAAGGTCAATATGGTGTCTACTACTGAGAATGAGACACGATTATGGCACAATCGGTTGAGACATCCTTCCATACAATCTCTTCATGATATGTTTCCATCTCTTAAGATAAGGTCAGAATTCAGTTGTGAGGTATGTCAGTTAAGTAAACATCAAAGGAGTACATACTCTCCTCGTCCAGAAGTCAAAAGTAACATTCCTTTTTCATTGATTCATACTGATGTTTGGGGGCCATTGAGTGTCTCTAATATTTCTCAAGCCAAATATTTTATCACTTTTATTGATGATTTCACTCGCACAACTTGGTTGTTTATTTTCAAAGAGCGTTCTGAGATACCATCTATTTTTAAATCTTTTTATGTGATGGTACTCACACAATTTGGTCAGAAGATAAAAATCCTCTGATCTGATAATGCCAAAGAGTATATTTCAAAAGACCTTGACTCCTTTTGTTAAGAGAATGACATTATCCATCATACATCATGTGCCTACACTCCTCAACAAAACGGTGTAGCCAAATGAAAAAATCATCATATTCTTGAGGTAGCTCGAGGTCTTTTATATGCCATGAAAGTTCCATATTTTTATTAGCCCCACGTTGTCCTTACAGCATGTTTTCTTATAAATCATCTACCATCTACTGTTCTAGGGAATAAATTCCCCTACTCTAAACTTTTACCACATGATGATCCATTTGCATTACCATTGAAAGTCTTCGGTTGTCAATGTTTTGTTCATAATACTTTACCTAGACATAGCAAACTTGACCCTAAATCTATAAAGTGTATCTTTTTGGAATACTCTCGAACACAAAAGGGTTATGTTTGTTATAGTCCCTCTTTGCAACGTTTATTTGTGTCCAGGGATGTAACATTCTTTGAAGACTCATATTATTCTGATAGCGCTCCACCTGGTATATCATTAGTACCAAGTTCTCCTTGACCGGTTGAGCCTCGTGATACAGAGATTGTTCAGCCCCCAAAGACAGTGGCCGATACCACACCTGCCGAGTTGTCGGATCCACCAGAGGTAAGTCCTTCATCACCAGTCGTTTTTTATCCTCAATTTGATACTCGTCCTAATGCTATAAGAAAAGAACCTTGTTCATGCACTCAACCTTCTACTTCTCATCCTATCTCCAATTTTGTGTCTCATCATCGCCTCTCACCTCTATGTTGTCAGTTTCTTTCTTCTATTTTCTCCATATCTGTTCCATAGTCATATCAGGAAGCTCTACAACATCCAGGGTGGAAGGCAACAATAGATGAAGAAATGAAGCACTCAATGAGAATCATACATGGTCACTGGTTCCTCTACCAACAGACAAAAAACCCGTTGGTTGCAAGTGGGTTTATAAAATTAAACATAATCCGGATGGGACTATTGCACGACTGAAACCTCGACTGGTTGCTAAAGGATACACTCAATGCTATGGCATTCATTATGATGAGACATTCTATCCAGTGGCAAAAATGACCTCGGTACGTATATTATTATCCTTGGCAACTAATTCATCATGGCCAATATATCAACTGGATGTCAAAAACACCTTTCTCAATGGCGATATAAAAGAAGAAATATATATGCAACGACCACCTAGATATGTGGTTGAGGGGGAGTCCGTATGTCGCCTTAAAAAATCTCTAGTTGGGATAAAAAATACACAAAGACCCAGTTTTGACAAAACAAATATAGGAAAAAAAGTTACTCTTAACTAAACGATAAAATCCTTACTCCATTAAAAATGATCGGTCCAATCTCAATTTCAAAGGCTAAAAAAGAAGCCCTTTAAAAAGAAACTACCCACTTTTAAGAGTGTCATAAAAAATTTATAACTCACTCTAGATGTTAAACACTCTTGTTCTATGCATGTAATAAATCTATCAGCATTACTCCAAAACGGTGGAAAAACAAAAGATGATAAATTGAAGAAAAGATGTATAACCAAAAAATTTCTAAATTTTTTGGAATTTTTAGATGACTTTAAAAATAACCAGTTTTTTTTTCCCACGCACTATGAATCAAAGACCTGTTCCATTCTTAATTTCCACCTTCCGAGTCTCATGCAACCACCTTCCTCCCACTTGGTCTCATTGAAATTTAAATCTTCCATAAAATTCACTTTTGTTAGCCTCTTCTCAATCCCATTTCTGATAGCTAAAACCAGACCTCCACTTGTACAAACAAACAACCTCTTCTAGCTAACATAAGAGTGCCCAATTCAATGTTATAGAACTATGTGACAAAGGCATGCAATAGTTTCCCTTACCATTTTAAAAACAAAATAGATATACAACGGATTATGATACCGAAAGCACTATTGCCTAATACCAATAAACACACACAACAAGTCTCTAGCAGACTCAACAGCAGATGACAGGGTGAACTTGGGGATAAGGGCAGCGGAACTAGATCCTTGGGATCACAACTACACACTGATTACAGGCAGCGAAAAATAACGATGACTCACATAATACTATTCCTACAATCACACTTCATACAACCTATCATTTCACCATCATATTACTCCTGCTTCCTACCACATGTCACTGCTATGTACTCGTTTGTGTCTACTTTGATAGTTATCTAATAGGCTCAACATGACTTCTACTGCTACTTAGAACTTCTTCGGGGTTTGACCCTATTCCAGTCGGCTTACCACCACGTGGGTAATCCGTCAATGCGGTCCTCACGGTCTCCAAAGGGCCCCAAGTCGTTCCTATTAACCGTTGTGGCTTCATGGCTGCTTCAGCAGGGTAGAGCACAGCTCTGTTTCGTTTTCTACCTCGGAGCGTAGCCAAATAATTCCAAGTCTCTAGCTTCTGTCCTATTTGGCACTATTTCGATACTATTTCTTTTTTACGAGTGAACAGTAAACATGAATAGTAACCATGAATGGTAAAAATGAATAGTGATAACAACAACTGTACGAATCACAATATTACAAACATGCGAAAAATATAAAAACATAATATTGTACGAATCACAATATTACAAACATGCGGAAAATATAAAAACATTGTTCAAACAAAATAAAACAACTAAATACATACCCTTAAAAAAGGGAAAGAAAAACTACTTATCTACATAACTCCCGAAGTTACCAACCGTGCCACCAGTCGGTTCCTTATTTTCTACTTAGTCATTGCGGCTGTTAAGCACATACCGTGCTTTAAGGAACTTGTCGGAGGATGCTCGCCAACAATCGCCTTCTTCTTCTTCTCGAATGTTCGTCGGTGTTCGAATTAGCTAATGCTTCTCTGTTTTTCGAATGTCTAAACCTCTGGAGGAGCCTCGAATTTATAGCTGAAGATCTTTCATGTCTTCCTCTTTTACCCTTAATTGAAAGGTGTGTGTTTAAAGACAAAGGGTAACTTTTGTCTTTTTGGCATTTCCTTTTTGCCCTTGCATTATTATCTTTCGACACCAAAAGCAAAGGCAGAAATGTCTTTTCCTCTTGTGACGTCATGATGCTGACGTGCAGGAATCTTTTGAGTCACCATTGTTGACTTTGTGTAGCCGCCTTTGCTGACTTTGATTTCGTCTTTGGCCTTAATGGTTGCTGACTTGTCTGCTGACTGCTCATTTGGACAGCTGCCTTTTTGTGCACAATCTACAGGAGTGCTCCTTTGAAAAAGTCTTTTGGGCCATCTGGCAAAAGTTTTCCTTGGTTGCTTTGCTGAAGGGGATATTTCCTCTGAGGAGTTTCTTCAACGTTGCTTCGAGACTAGTCTGGACAGGTGCCGGAGTCTCTTTATAGCTCTTCAAGATGATCGTCAGTGGGACGAAGGTCTTGTAGATAAAACTTTTTTTTTCTGAATTAGCTGTTGTATGAGCTGTATCAGATTCTTGAGCCCGTGAATACGCCTGGCTGGCCAGACTGCTTCTGGGCATGGCTTAACTTTTGGAACATGTCTGGGATCATATTCCACCTTCACGTCACCTTCTTTTATGCCTTCAAGAGTCACGACAGAAATGCTCGGAAACAGCTTTGTGTCAGTAACAATTTCAGCAATACAGGAAACGAAATGAAGTCGAATTCGTTTTCTCTTTGTTATGGAGATGAAACTTTTGCAAGCCTCCATAATCTCTTTTGGCATTTTCTCCAAAACTGATAAGTCGGTGGAGTGAAGTACCATCTGTTTTATGAATCCATATGAATAAAGCATGGATGCATATTTTGAGTCTAGTTCATGACTCAGCTTCACTTGATTCCAGTTGTTGCTAGACTCAGTGGTGAATAAGGGACTGTTCATCCCTTGTCCAATTTGTTCATTCCATCTCTGGAATTGAACAGTATGATCGGATTCGATCTTTGAACTAACGTTGTCCACCTTTTGAGGGCGTAGCGAGGGTTCCTCAGACATAATGTCCAAAAATTTTAAAGGTTTAAATTTCTTTAAAAACTCAAACTCATTAAAACTGGTTTTATCTGGTTTATTTAGGCTTGTCAACCTTGTAAACTCAGATGGGGTAACCAATTTTGTCTTGAATGATTTCTCAATGATTTCTCATTACTAAACAAGTCCGTTTCCATCAGGGATGGATCCAATAAGACTTCCTTTTCAGCTCGAGACTGACAGGTAAAAGTCCTTGATTCCGATTTCATCGAAATCGTTAAGGTTTCCTTTCCAGCTCTAGACTGGTAGGTAGAAATCCTTGATTCCCCTATCTTCAAAGAAGATTGGGTTGTGATTTCCTTCTCATGCCTGGCATGACCGGTAGAAATCCCGGGTCGAACTGTGTTTATCAAAACACTAAAGTCATCCGTCTACTGATTAGTTGACGTTGTGGCTTCCTTTTCTCACGATGGAGATCCGGTAGAAGTCCCGAAGGAGCTTGGCATATCATGCCATTTGTTGAGTTCTTTTAACTCTTTGGTTAATTCCTTAACCTTGATTTGTAAGAGTTCTCCACTTAACCCGTATCGGGCACAATTCTCATGTATGTCTCCTCATTTTGAGAGAACTAAAAGACTGTCGAATAGTGACTGTAGGGTTGAAAGCAATACCGTGAGTGTGGCAATTGTTGTTGCTAGGTCCTTTAGTGTGCTGCTGAGTGGATCCATTTTACCTGTCTATAATAAAAAAAAAATCTTTGAGTAGTAAGAGTATCATGTTATTAAATGAGTTCTCTATTAAATGCATGGTGCAGTAGCAGAGAAATTTTCTAAGTCAATAGTGGGATATAAATCACCACGCATGCTACCGCGTCATATATCGGGAAGGCTAAAGCATAACCGAATATAAGAAATCTATTAGGCAAAGATTGTGCCTGAAGAGTCACTCATATTTTCTGAGTTTTTTGAGGAGGAAGACTCAGTTTCTAGATGAAGTTCATATACTTCATCATCTGACTGGATGTCATCATAATGGATGATTTCCAATCCATTTTCTTCAGCTAGTAACATATAAATACTCTATCGCCATTGTTGTTTATCATTTGGACAATCTTTTGTAAAATGTCCTTCTTTCTGGCATATCCAGTATTTGCATTTGTGTGGGGTTTTCCCCTTTAGGCAATATGCATTTGATCCTTTACTGGATGTGGTAGGGCCAGAATTTGTTTTTTTTCTAAAGTATCTCTTTTTGGGAGTATACCTAGTTGTAGAACTTTTTTGTATCCTAAATTTTTTCTGTTGAAATTTCTTAGGATATTTTCTTTGCTTTTGGGAGGTGGTTTTACAACCATAGGGTCCTACATTTTTGTTCTGGTTTGAACAACATAATGTTTGTTTATTTTCCTTACTACTTTTCTTTTGTAGTTTTTGGGCTTCACAAAGATTTGCCAACATGTCTTGCACAAATCTGTGTCTTCTTCCTAAAGTGTCAAATTTTAGGAAATTATCCATGGTTAAAGTACCAAGTTCTGGATTATTTTGCCAATATTTTGTAATGTAGTCTTTTCAGCTACATGTGCAAAAGGTTCTGGCAATTTTACATAAAAGATAGGCAGATAAGTTTTCTGATCTTCTTTTTGCAGTTTATAGAAGTAACTTGCAAATTTGCAATAACACTTCTCATAGAAACAAATGTTACAGATTTGTAACTTGTTTAATTTCTGAAGAGTTTCTAAACGTTTTCTTTGTTTAGTACTCTCATTGTAAGCTTCTAGGTTGGATGTAATCCTAGAAATTCCTTTGATATCTTAGCCACTAATCCTTTCAAGATATTGGCTATCGATATTGAGGTATTAGCTCGTTTTTGGTCTTCGGGAAGGTTGTCCCACCAATGAGCTACATTACCCTGTAAAGCATGGGTAAAGAAATTAAATACTGAATCTTTGTCCCAAGATTCATGCATATTTGCAGCATTGTTCATGCTTCTTTCCCATTCTTTAAGGACTTTTTCTCCATCCTTGGGGCAATCCAAGTTGAGATAAAATCCAAAAGGGTTTATGCTATCTATGGTTTGGTGTTCCTTAGTTGCATTTGAAGGATCGACATTTGTCTATTTTTTCGAATACCTTTGTCCTCCCAGGGATATTTTTGAGTGGGAGAAACTTTCTCGTTCTTGCGGGTAAACCACAGTATGGTTTTGGAAGTTATCTTGAGAGCTATCTTCCATGTAGGTGTCTCGTACCCTTGATGTTTCTGCTTCAAAATGGTTGCTACCACGAAGCATTCTGAATCTTTTACCAAGATCATCTGCCTTTTTGTCTTTAGCAGAGTAGTTTGTTTTCGTGGTATTTTCTTCTGCAACTTCATCAGATTCCCAGGCTTCTGATTCACTGTCGTGTTGCTCTTGTTGTTTACTAGAGGAAGGTTTTTCCTTTTGAACATAATAAATCGATTGGCAACAGAAAGTATTATATTCTACGTAAACTTCATCATTTGTGGAGGATGATGCTTTGGAAGCGATCCTAAAAGCAGCTGGTGTTGGATCCTTTTTTCTAGGTGTTGTGCAAGGTGTTGCAAAGTACACTGGGTTTTTAAGTCATCTGGTGATGTCAGGAAGGCCTAATGGTAATGGAGTTTTCATATCCATTAAATAGAAAAACTCTATCATAGAGCTATTTCTTGAAGCTTCCTTTGAAGTCTTCTGATCATATACCGTAGTAGAATTTCTCTACAGGTTAATCTCCACCATTCAATCAGATATGCTTGATAAGCTATATCGGTTTCATTCATTGGTCTGAGATTTTCTCTGGCTTGCCAATTTTGGTCTTTCATTGAGCGTACCAGACAAATTTGATCTAGTAGTTTTTCTCTACAGATCATTTTAAAAAGCTAAAAGGTTTAGCTTTTGTTTGATTTTCTTGATCTTGCATCTAAGGTTGTAGAAGCGATCAGTATATCTTTCCCGAAAATAGTAATACCATACCATTACTGAGATTGTATTATCTTCTGGTTGAAGAGTATTTCTTTGGAGTAAAGCGAGGTCAAGGCTTTCTCGTTTTAATTTTAAACGATCTAAAAGTTTCTTTTTATAGATCATTCTAGTATCCAAGGTGTAAAAGGTGTTTTATACCTAGATGGACCTGGAGAACCTAGACGTTCTTTTGAACCTAGATGTTTTTTTATTGCTAAGACTTCTGTTAAAAGTTCTTGCATTTTATCTTTGTTTAGATTATCTAAACTTTGTTTTAGTTTTGTTAAATCTTTGAAGAAAACAGGACAATTTCCATGGTCAATTTTTTCTAGAATATTTTCTAGGATGTTTTGACACTTTATTATTTCTCTATGTTTATGTTCATCATAGAGGAAATCTATTTTCTGTTGGAGATTCTCAACAGTTCTTTCTAACCTATTAAGGGTCTTACCATAAGACTCTAAGGTTTGATTGGAATTGGTGACGATGTCACTATTTCCTATTGGTGGACCTAAGGCTTTTTATGGGTTATGTGCCATCATCGATGTGAAGAGGAACATAAGCATTGGGCCTTGGATTTCCTATTCCTTCGAAATGGGAACTATTTGAGGTTCTACTTGTTAAGGTAGAGGGCCTATCCTGTTCGATGGAAAATCTGGATCTAGTGTTTGTGATCACTAGTTTTCCTTCTATCTCCTTTATGGTTTTTCGGGAAAGGGGAAGGTGTCTGGGTACCAAAGGTTGGACTACCCATTCTGTTGGCCATGTTAACTCTCTGGGGTCGAGTTCATCTATGGTCAAGTTTTCAGAATAACCAATTTTTTTGGCTAATTCTGTGAGTTTCTTTGAATTTTTAACTGGAACCTTTCCAGTGTTGATTCTTAGGGCTACTATGCATACAAGTATGCGCATAACTCTTTTTCCTGGTTGAATTCTATTTTTCGACCAGTTGTCTGTATAGATTTTTCGAGACAAAGTATCTTGGATGTGCTTGTCTTCTAAATCTATTTGTAGATCGGGCCATGTTGTAAAGGAGACTGGGCTTAATCCTAAGTTAGCTCTAACTCCTCCGAGTAGGGCTTTTTCAAAATTATTCTTCACAGAGTTATCTACTATAGCTGCTATAAAGGGTAAATTTTGATTGATTCGTATTAAGGGGTCTAATCCTATACGAACTAGTCCATAATGGACATATTCGAATCTTTTTAGCTTGGCTAAATCAGATTCACTTAATAATCTGTAGCAGAACGTACCTGAGTCGGTATCCTGTATTTCTACAGATAGTTCCTTCTGGAAAACGAAGAATTTATTTTGGAACTCAATCCAATCTTTGTTGTAGAGTTCAGTTATCCTAGGGATACTTATTGTCCAATTTTGTCCATCCTGCATAAGATTAGGATGTTCATCGTATTCTCCTTGTGTTTCATGATGTATATGAACACTGTTTTGGAGAGAAGTACATTTTATTCTTATTTGTTCAGACATTTAGGAATTTTAGATGAGTTGAGGTCTCTTTTAATTTTTGGAACAAGATTTCGATCAGTCATTCCAATTGATACAAAGTGATGAAATGAGAGATATGTTGTATAACTAATTCTCTCAATTCCTCATTTTGAGTTAAGGCACATATATCTCGTATAAGACGATCTCTATCTGTTCCGTGATGAGCTTTTACAGAAACTATTTTACAAATAACTTCCTCTAATTCCTTTCTACATGGTTTGTTCTTAACCATTTTAGTTTTCACTTCTCGGACAGGTTCTAAGATCCTAGAGTGATTTATTTCTTTATCTACATAGTTTTGTATATTTGTAAGGAAACGTATTGTTTCTTCAATATTTCCTTTTTTAAGTACCTCAAGATGGGCATTAATTTTTCTCTTGAGTTTTTGTACTTGTTGTACTTGTTCATTGACATCACTTTCTATTCCGACGCAAAAGAAAGCAACATTTTCTACGGTGTATTTTTCCCAACATCTTGTCATAAAGAAGTTGTGATACATATCACCAACTAAATCCATTATATTATTTAATATTGAATTATTCTAATCATGTCATCCATGTAGATAGCGTATTATTGGATAAACATTTGTGTGTCCAATTTTTAACACGGTGTCATAAGGACCGTTGAGTTCCATTGACCTACCAATTGGAGTCTTTGGTATATTAATACATTTGTAGTATACCAATGGTACATGGGATGTGACCGGTTTAGGTCCTACCTGTTTGGGAGTATGTATACCTAAACAGAAAGAAGTAAAGTTAAGCTTTGACTTCTCTGTAAAGACCAAGTTTAATACTTGGCTCTGTAGGACGTTTAAACCTACGCTCTAATACCATTTTAAAATCAAACTTACACACAACGGATTATAGGGTGAAGACTTCCAAAAACCAAGACCGCAGAAGCTGCAAACGAAATGTCAGACCATAACCAACAGCATTCTTCCGACTTTTATGAGAACCTAGATATTGCAACCTCATCTACTGGAATAGAACCAACTACAAGTCTACAAAGGTTTCATTTCAAGAAAGAAAAAAAAAAGATAATTACAAAAGTTCGTCTTCCCAGACTCATCAGTCTTTAGAACCTTCACCTACTTTGTTTGCCCAGAAATCCTCTTTATCACACTATCAGAAATCCTCTTTATCAGACTATGATAACAATGCATCAGATACAAAATTTACAGACACGAAAGGTGAACTAGGAATTTTTCCTTCATGTGGACAGATTTTTTCTTCAGATACCAATGCTTAAAATTCATTCAACGTAGCTTCTCTTAGGAGAAGAGGTCTAATTCAGAGCATAATGGACTCGTTCAAGTAACCGAACAACTCTATTGGCAGGGATGGCTAAGCGATATGAACTCAATTTTGAACTTCCCATTGGTGAGGCTGATAGAACCGCTTCTTGTTGTGCACTGGTTAGCTCCAAGAACTGAGCTAGCATATCCCCATCAAGTATCCTGGGCACCCCACTCTGCCACAAAAATGAAGTAAAAACCATGCTTTAATCTGATGAACAACAATTAAAAGATTAAAATAACAAAAATTTCTTCTTGCCATGTTGCTACAATTTCTCCCCTATTAAAATTATGTACTTGGTGGTAACAAACTAGCTCAGAAATCCCCTAACTCAAATGTAAATAGGATTTTTGCAATAAGATTAGAATCCAAGTAATAGTTGCACTTCCGGAAAGAACCTGAAGAAATCTCAGGATTATGGTCAGGGTTTATTTAAGCTATAGTTGCCATAAAGAGAGACAATAGCACTTTCTCTACGACTTTAAAGGTAATAGTTGCTCAGGAAAGCATGTTGGCCTTTTGTTGCACATTTTCCTTTTTCTGGAACAGACATTTTGACTAGGCGTGTCACTTACAATTTAAAGGGATAACGACTGAGATGCACAGTACAGCAATCCTATAGGCGCTCCTAGTCAAATCTACTTCCATTATCCAACAAAGAGAAGAGAGAAGAAATCCAATCAAGGATCACTCTGTACAAATATGGTTTAATATTATAAAGGATATGTTAAGAGTTTCAAAAACTAGATGTCTAATTACACCCACACACTACACCCAATTCCTATGGGTCTGTTTGGAACCTCATGGAAAAGAAAAGAAAATGAGAATTTCCCAAAAATAGTTAGTGAAAATGAGAATTTGATCATTATCACATTTTCACTAACTATTTTTGGGAAATTCTCATTTTTTTCTTTTCTTTTCTTTTCCACGGGATTCCAAACAGACACTTAGGAATTGGGTGTAGTGTGCGGGTGTAATTTTTTTATTTTATTTTCTTTTCTGAGGGTTCCAAACATACTCTAACTCAGACTTGAAGAAAAGACCCCACGCTAGGAACAAACCACCCCCTCCCCTCCTCACTTATCCAAATACACTTTTAAACAACTAAGATTGGAATCTAAGAATACTGAAAAATAAAATATGCAAACAATGGCAGAATGGTCACATGGGGGTTTCTAGTGCAAGGTTTTGGGTTCAAGTCTCACAAAGGGATAAAGGGTGTGCATGTAATCAACATTCAACAAATAAATAATTTAATGCTATTCTACAAAACCACATTTTGAGATCAATTAGTCATACCAGCGATCCACGTGCACGGAACTCACTGTGGTCATTCCCAAGGACAGGAGCAGTCAAGGGGTGGGTGACAAGTCTTGCTTGCACAGCTTCTAGAAGTTCATGCTCCTCCCTACAATTTTACAAAGATCAGTGAAATGAGAGTTCATTATTCATCCCATACAACTTTTCACAAGTGCATTAAATCTTCAAAACAATAAAGAGGAATATATTTTATCATCTTCCACATATTTTACTCAAAAACCTAAAAAGATAAGAGTCTAGCACTTATTCCAGTTGAAAATCAAAAATAAATATTCAGGTTTCACCAGCATGAAAATTATCCTGCTGAACCAATAATGACACAATCTCACCTAAGCAAGCAAACATTCATTTGGGAATCCTTCAGTTCACATAAATGAGGGATGAGCCCACTCCTAGTTACTAAAATCATTCATACTCAAGTATTCTCCTGAGTATGCAGGTGCCCGAATTATACTTATCCATAGATTTTTTTTTATTTTTTTTTTGTTAGCTTTTTGAAATTTACCCAGAGAATTCTTGTTATCAGATTTCCACACTTCTTTTGTAAAGAGAAAGCAAGATGCTCTAAAAAATATTAAAGACGAGAGGAAATTCAGAGAGTAACGAAGGGAACCGTAGTCCATATAATCACAGATTGACATTTTAAAAGGTAAACCTTGAAAACAAAGAAGAAACAAGCTGGGACAGCAGCAAACTAACCCTCATTGAAGAGAGTGCTAAACCACAAAGCATTGTTGGTGGAACCTGTCCAGAATAAGGGTCCACAACCCGGTTGGTCTCCCTTGAAATATTGACTCCACATGGAAGATTTAACCAAGGGACTAACTCCTCACTCTCATCAGAAAAGGGAAGCAGCTACCAGGAGCAAAGAAATAAAGTTTAGAAGTCTCAACCCAGGTTAGAGATCTCTCAAACAAACATCTATAGAGGTTGCCTGCCCAAAGGGAACAAAGAACCAGCCAAATTCTCCTCAAAGAGAGGCTCCTCCAGCAGGCTCAAGCTTCCTCCAGAGTTCCCAACAAAGTTGAGCTTCAGTGAACCCTTATCAGGGGGGTCCCACAATGGAGCTCCAAGAGTCTCAACAACGAGGACAGCTACACCCCAACAACAGACAGAGAGCTATACTTCAACTCTCTGATAAGGCCACTTAAAAAGCAACTCAAAAGGGTTTCCTTGGCCATGGAAAGAATATGGAGAAAGACTTGCTTGACCATGTCCTCTCAAGCATTCTGTAGTTTTTCTCAATCCAAATTCACTAGGCGACAACAGCATGGAAAGGTGCCAAAGGATCTTCACAGTGTTGATTTGAAACTGAAACACAACTGACAGGGACACCAAGGATGGCAGAAGAAGCCAATTTCTTGAGAATGGCACCACAAATTTCTAAGGCAAAAAAAAGGCAGTGAATGAGCAAGCAATCCACTGACTTCTCAGCATCATGACAAAATTTGCAATTTCTAGTTTGAATCTAATACCCCAACCATAAAAGTTGGTCAAAGGGTAAAGATCACGCCTGTTACTATACACAGGAGAAAATGGAAACTTTTCGGCTCAGCCAGGATTTACCACACAGGAGAAAGGGCAATGCTAAGGGATCTGGCTAGTCAAGAATTGCATAGAGTGAAGATGGCAAAAAGCCACCAGCGGCATTCATGCCGCAAATAGTTCGGGCATGCAAATGATGGCCTAAAAGAGTAACAAAGATCAGCTGACATGAAATCAAGTTCACAACTGAGTTGTCCATGGGAATCTCCATATTTCTGGGCTGACTATTGGGGGAGCTATGAGTGGAGCTAATGCAGCAATTGGAGAGGAAACAGATTTGGGGTCAGGGAGTGCAGGTAAGGGAAGGAGAGATGATTTGTTGGAAACCAGAAGGTTAGCAGAGATGGCAACCAAAGCTTTTCTCAATGACTGCAATCAAAACATCAGATTAGACAAAATGGAGAAGATTATGAGGGAGTATAATCTGTAATATTTTGCATTTTGCCATGGAAGTGTCAGTTTGTTTAGAAGTGTGATCAGTGAAAACAACGCTGTTTTTGTTAAAATCTCTGAAAATGAAGCATCATATCGTCTGTTTATGTATATTCTGCCAAGTGCTTTAGATAATTTCCTCACAGTATTCCATCAAACTGCAGACTGCGAAGAGAGTTGTTCGTCGTACATTTGCAGCAGCAGATTACACCTCCCACTTGTGGTCTGAGGCTTGTGCTGTTTCACGCATTTACCAAATAACGCAGTATTGATGTTGCAGAAAGATGGCATCTCTGAGCATTCCAATTACTTCAGTTGAAGGGTTTTGATGAATGATGTTTGTCAGAACTTTTGAGGCCATTATCAAGTTGTTGTGTTCCGAGATACCAACTTCATCTCTGAGCCTTATACTACAAGACATGCAAAAAAGAGGAAATTAAAATGATGTCACTGCCAATTTTGAAGTGTATAACATCGTTGTGGCAGCCCCTCTTTGAGCTGTCCCCACCACTTACGGCTGTTGTTATCCAAGTTTGGTGTGCCCTATTTTAACGTCTTCGTGCCACCCCTATAAAGTTTCATCTATAGATTTCTGAGCCTCATACGTTGGAACATCAAATGGACTGAAATGAAGAAACGAGCTTCAAAAGCTGCAATTTTTTAGCCTATTCCAGGAAGAAATTAGAGGTACACCTCCTGCAAGCTTGTGCACTTAATATCTCATCCATCTCTCACAATATTAAGGAGTATGAATGTTAGTATCGCTGTTAATAAACTTTGCAAATATGGGAAGCCCAGATAATTGTCTTATGATATGAACCATTTAAGAGAAAACTAACTGTACAACTAAGAAAGCAGTAAAATAAAAATAAAGACTTGGGGACGTGTTCCTCCTTTACCAGCCTTCTCTATTTATAGATGCTAATATTTACATAACATGAATGGAAGAGAAACTCATAGTCCAAGCCTAATCAAACAAGGAACTCTCCAAAGGAGGAAACAACTAGGTCTAACCAAGCTAGGAAACTACTAAGAAGTTACTAGAATAGCAAATTTATACTTCAATAAAACTTCTATTTTGAAGCAACTCCTACTCTTCCAATTCTACCTTCGAACTTGCAAAAAAGTACAAATGTCCCGTAGATGGAGCTCCCCTTCTAATTTCACCCTTCTATTTAAAAATTAATTATTAATTACAAGTATACCCCCTATTGCTCGTGTTCTATCATTACGCGCACCCCCCCCCCCCCCCCCCCCCCCCCCCTCCCCTCCTCCCTCTCTCTCTCTCTCTCTCTCTCTCCACAAACCTCGTCCTCAAGGTTACAATGATGTCTTTTATTGTCATTCATTGTCCCATGGTTTTGGGCTTCAATAGATATCTGATCCCCATGGAGGACCAACTAGAAGGCGAGAATTACTGGCAGCAAAGATTGACAAGAGACTTGGAAAAATAACATAGAACTCATCTATTTAGCAAGAATATGAATTTTAATGCTACCTTGTGATAGGAATGAAGATCACTACACTTCCCAATAGAGTAGTTGCCACAACACTATTTCGTGCAGAATCAGTTATTGCCTCAACACCATCCCCTCCCTTCAACATGTCATCCACTGGAAGTTTGTATGAAAAAGAACCCTGAAAATGGAACCAATAAACAAGCTAGAATCATTTTAAGGCATTAAAAAGAGCTCTTCAAGCTCTTTGGATGTACTTGAGAGAGAGAGAGAGAGAGAGAGGAGACAGAATCAGAGGAGAGAGACAGAGAACGGAAGTCTCTAACAAGTAGTTCCCTAGAATGAAATCTATTGAAAAGATTCTTATCCAAAGAAGTTTATGGTGATAAGCAATTATGCCCAGTTAGTCAGCATTCCAAAAGAGAACCTCAAGAACAAAAAAAAGATTGATGTAATTGTTAAACATGATTTTCACAATTGTCAAAGGAATATAATTGCAAAGTGTATAATTGTTGATTACTTTCTTTTTATGGCGAAATTTGTAACTTGCCTGGATTTTTGTCCACCAGTTTTTTATTTCTTATTTTTTGTTTCAATGAATTCTCATCTTCCTCTATATATATCTGTATATATATATATATATATGTGTGTGTGTGTGTGTGTGTGTGTGTGTGTGTGTGATGGATTCCAGAATGAAATTTACTGTCTTTCATTAATATGACAAATTCTGCTTTCTTTTTAGGAGAGGTGTAGTTTTATATCACATTTCAATATTCCTTTTAGGTTAGTTATTTTCATTAGATGCCAAACATGTGAATTTTACCACTCAACTAAAAGAGCTTGGTGATTTTAGTTATTCCATCCACCTGTGTTTTTTTTTTTTTTTTTTTGACAATGATAATGACCGCAAAATTGTCCAAGACATCTTTTCGATTGAGACATACCTTTCTAACATTCATGACAGTTTCTCCCATGTAGTATGAGCAACTTAGGGTTAAGTTGCATTCAGGACTCACATTATCTGCAAAATAGAGTGACAAAGTATTATAAACACCTCTTCAACTCTCATGATCACCACAAAATAATCGAAATAAGCATAGTTGCATACTAAAGGTACAAATTTATGAGTAACTTTTCTCTTTACCTTCTAAATGATTTGTCCGTAAAAGAATAGAAACATTTCCCTTGCGATCAGACACAACAGCAGTGCCCATATCCATCAGAGCACAGTCAGCAACTAACCGCTGCATCGGATCACAGAATAGCTGCTCAAGTTTTTTGAGATCCTAAAAGAAATGTAGAACACAATCAGAATTAAGAATAATCACCTGATAAGAACACACTATTGATAAAGGATTATACCTCTTGATATGAATAGAAAAGTATACCATCTCGACAATCCCCAACAGCAATTCTAGTAAAAAGTGTAGTCAAACAAGTTATTATAAAGCGAGTCTTTGCAGAAGCAAATCGCCTGAACCGTTGAGGAACCTCGTTTGAAAGCCCATACACATAAAGCTGTTAATACAAAATCAAAATTTCCATAAGAAGCGCTCACTATGAAATTATCTGGTAAAACAATTTGAATCATTTCAATGAATCAAGGCAAGGCAAGCATGTCTCACATTATTGCCTGCAGAGGCCAATACATAATGACCAAGATAAGGGGCAACAGACAGTACTATGCCAGGTAAAATGAGTTCATCAACTAAACGCAACTCCCACGCATCAATCTCTGCTAGCTTAACTCCATCAGAGCTATTGTTATCATCAGGGCTGCTGCAAAGGCTGCTGCTTGACAATTGTTCAGTTGCATAGCCAACAATTTCACAAAAAGGGGACTGAGATGAGCTGGGTTTTGAACCAAAGACCAACGAACTGCTATCTGAGCTTTGCATATGCTCCAGGAAGAAGAAAAGTAGGCGCCCCTTTGTACTGTTAAACATTAAAGAAAAAAACTATTTCAACTTAACACACTAAATTTACTGTTTAAAAGTCCTCATGTTCTTTGGAGGAAAAAAAAACGATAAAAACAATAAACCTGGACTAAACTAAAAAATCATTTACAAAGATTGGCAAGCCAAGATGTATTCCACAAAATAACCTTTCAGCTTCACCACTAGGCATCATAGCACGACCAGAAGATCGACTTGTTCCGACTACCAAGAATTGTTCATTTCCCACCTTCACTAACTGCATGCATTTTGGCGTTTCCCCATTACTGAATTTACGCAATGAACGAAATGAACCACTTAGAGGATCCACACAGCAGATGTCTGATGAAAAAGAATCACCACTTAGCTCAGTCCTCATCACCAACAGTAATCTGTTCTCATTGTGAAATATAACCTTCCGGGGGGTGCCCCCAAGAGAAAACTTTTGCACATTAAGTCTCTTGCTGTGAACCATTTCCACCTGCAGCACTCAAAACATTGCGCAGAATCAGCTTCAAATAAGCACTCTTACTTACATATTAAAAATGAATGAAAGGAGGAAAGTTGGCTAGTCTAGACAGAATTAGAAAATTACAACACTCACTACTACTACCACGAAATGCAGGCTGCCTTTTGCTAGAAATGAAATGGCATTTGAGCAATCAATTGAGCACACAAGTGACACATGACTTGTAGGCTGAAATGAAGTAGAGTAATAACAGAATAAAAGAACTTACCAAATGCAGGCTGTTTTCTGCAACAAACAAAATGCCATTTGGGCAATCAGTTGAGCATACAGGTGTCACATGAGTTGCAGGTTGAAACGAAATAGATGTATAAGCAAGACTGTGCCTCGCAGTTTGCAGTAACCACGGCCTATCACTAAGTGCGATCACATCTGCATCCAGAAATTCATGAAGAGGCACCAAAAAGACTGGAGTTATCCCAATCCGACGTATAGCAATTAACTGTAAAGGTATAGGCAGAGTGTTGTCAGAATTCTCAACCACATTCAAAGTGCCATAGTGAGAACCACCTGCCACAGAGTTCACTACAGTGGATAAAGGAGAATCCATTTTACTAAAGCTACAAGAAACAGGCCACTCAAAGCGGAGCAGCATTCCATTTCTCAACCCTGAAAGGATATATAACCGATCAACCAGTACGAGTCTCACATCTTGAGGAACACAACCACCAATAGCAGCCCCCTGTGTATTAGTTAATGAAATGGATCCAGTTGCAAGGACTCTAAACCCTTCTTCTGGTACAAATGACACAATTTCTACTGAAGGTTTATGTGTTCCAATAGCAAAGATCTTTTCAATCTGAACTCTACTAGGGAGAGAATCGTAATGCTTATCAGCAAGAAGGCTAGGTATGCATATACAAGACAATTCAAATTGGAGTTTCACACGTTGAATCTCATAGACTTCATAATGGTAAGCTGATAGTGACCGCACAGAAAGAATAGACAAGAAGCAAGGGTTTGAAGTAGCCACAATTACCGAACGATGTCCAACCGCACCCAAACTGATTGTCACATTATTTGGTGCCCATGATGTACTGATTGGAGCAGACAATGGAATACCATCTGGATGAGCAGCCGTTGTAGGCAAACAGAGTCTTACTGCATTCCTATGGATCTGAACCAGCAATCCATCGGCCACTGTGCCACATGCTAAAGTGCAAGCATCATGCTCAAAACCAATGGCATCAGTTACATCAGTGAAGTTTAATCCAACTGTTAAAACTCGGGTCTCTTCAACAAATGATAACACTAGAAATGAATGATAAGGATCAATTTTTCTCATTCGAAGGGTCCATGTACCAGTTGTACCCTGATAAATAGGGGCAGTCCTCAGAAGCTTTTCTACACTAATACCACTACGTATAATCCTTAATGATCCCTCTGGATGCATCCCACAGCAAGCAAACAACTGGTCTTGTTTCTCGTCATGGTAATCCACCACGGAAAAATCCAGGATTGGTGCAATATTTTGAATAGGACTTCTGTAGTTCAGCCTCCCATTCTCCAGCTTAAGAACCAGCCCATCTCCCATTTCTGCTAGTGCTGCAATAAAACCACCTTTTACCCACAAAAGAACCTTATAAGGTAGACCCCTGTGAAGGCAATCTGACAAACAAACTTTAATCCCATCAAGGTCCAAATAAAGTTCCATCATAAATAGTTCTCCTGAATCTAAACAGAAGATCAACTTTGAGTTCCCTGTGCTACTTGGTTCCCAACTCCAAGAGCATATAAGTTTTGAGGTAGTAGCAACTTTGGCACTTTCGCTGTCAATACTCATACTCATCGGATCATTTGCACCAACCATGTCCACACCAGAATCCCTTAATTCCAGTAATGCAGAGGCAGCAACATTGAAGATGCCTTCATCATCAACATCAACATTTTTACATGATTCTTCTGCTAAATGTTTTTCTTCAACTGCAGCAGGTAACTGTAAGCCTGTCCTATAAACACAGCAGGGATGGTGAGGATCTCTAAGATCCATTAAAAGGGCATCTCCAACCCTAAAGAGAAATGCAAAGCCAGGAATATGAGGAACTTCTACAATGTTCAAAGCTAAGGGCCCTGCCTCTGTATACTGAGAAACAACATGAACAGTGTGAGCCCCAGTGTCACATCCCAAGAGTAACAGTTCATTTAGTACAGCATCACTCCTGCAACAATATGGTTGTTAGTAAAAACTGGTGCTTCTTGTAATGTAGTTTTTTTCTAATAAAGAGAAAAATTCGTTAAGGGAAGGAGAATGTATAAAAAAGGGAACAGGCTGCTAAAATACAAATGAAATGAAAGAATACAAACTAATGAACATCAAAGAAAGGAATTTGCAATTAAAACATCTGAGAGATCAACTCCATGTCTCAAAAGAATCTGCGATGATATTTGCACTACACATAGGATAAACCCAGTGAATGTCAAGATATTGGCTGTACTGAACAATCTCATCATGAATATGTAAAAATCTTCAAGGAGTGAATTTCTGGCTATCAACTCTTTTACCATCAAAAGAATATGTTAATTGAGCCTATTTGTGTACTGACTGCTTGTTTTCTGCGTAAAAGGTGTTTTCGCTGCTCATCCGTCCTTACTTTTCAAGGACAAGATCATCTTTACTTCTCTTCAGAAGGAGGAGCTGCCTGCTTTGCATATTTCAACAGTTACTATGTCCCTTAATCCCTCGCCAAGAATACTACCCATGTATTTGAATTTGGCCTTTTCTTTACAAGGAAAATGCCAAATATTCAAGAAAAGAAGAGAAATACAAACAAAGCCAATCTTCCAAAAGAGCGAGTCAAGAAAAGGGGGCTAACCAGAACAGGAACAGAGAATACTGCATTTCAATCAAGGGCAAACCAAGATGGGGCTTCATTTCAAGATAAACAGTACTACCACATTTCCATAAGATTCAGCAAGACAAGAACTGAGAGGGCTAGCCAAGACATAGAAGTAACATAAATGCACCTGTGCAGAACCATGGCTAATATGGGATAATATGCATCCTTGCATGAATCACTGACACGGTTTGAGATGAAGCACATGCTCCAGATTGTGCCACTGATACCAATTCTTTGGGAATCCCTTCCAGAATAAGCATCTCTTTCATTTTCTGGCGGGTAAAGAATTTTCTGAAATTATGACATATGGGAAGATCTTCAAAATCTGAAATAAGTGCTATTACAAATTAGACAAGAGAGAACTGTAGCTGCCTACAACATTTTCCTCTAACACTCGGTCCCGTGAAAACAATAACACCAGATTAAGTTAAATAAGGTAAAAGGCAGACCTTATCAATGATATTGGCACCAGCTGACATAGATACAGAAAACAATGCCAAGCGATCCTCATATGCACTAACAGCAACAAAACTCCCACTGCAAGGAACAACTCACTAAAGTTAGGAAAGTGGCTATTGGAAGAAGAAAAGTTGAAATAGTAACATAGCCCAGTAAACATCATCACTTTATTTTTATTTTTTTATAAAAACGCAACATTCTAATATTTTAAGCATCCTCAACCAGAAGATAAGCAAATAAGACAAGGCTGAAAATACCAACCTATCACGCCAATTTATATTGATGCACTGTCAAGCATTAAAATTAAAGAAAAAAATCTATCAATACATACCTGGAATCATCATTTTCAAAAAAAAATTAATTACCTGGCATCAACTGCTAACATTCTTCCTAGTTGATGTCTTGAGTTGCCCGGTTCAGAAAGCTGAATATGTGTTACAGCATAAAACCTAAATCCATCGACCACAATATCTCAATTAGTACTACATTCTTTTAATGTAGCACGCTTAACATAGGAGGAAGCTTTTCAATTTTAAGTGAAACAAACACTAACTGTCACAAAAGATATCAGAAAACCTGTGCATTTCAGTGCAAAATGTGAGAAAAGACAGCTTTCCAGAATCTGAAAGAACCACTAAAATATCCATGCCCTGTGTCTACAGAAGAAACAACCAATTTGTTAAAGAAGATGAAAAACCATTCATTTTCTGAAGAAACAAAAATGTTAGGCATATCTTAAGCAGCTATTCTGTTCCAAAAAGAGTAATATATGATGGCCTGACCTCTGAATTTGCTGCAATGAACTTATCATTCCAGTGTAAAACAGCAAGATCTTTAATTGTGCCAAATACAGCTTGTTCGCAAACTGACTGAACAATTCCATCCTCATCTACCGTTACCAACTCAATTGCAGTTTCCTGAAACCATTTCAAGGAAACAAATAAAGGATTACCAGAAGGATTACCATTATTTGTAGACCTGCCTACTTAGTAACTAGTATTTGATTCCTTTGCTTGATGTAACGAAGTCTGACCTTGATATCAAAATTCAGTGTGTACTGGATATTTTTCGTACTGAACTTGATTGAGTTTATTTTGCAATTAATTGATCCAAGTTCTATTTAGTTTACAGTGAGAGCCTGCTTCACTAGACTCTTACTTTAGGGCCTTTCCATAACTTCTCAAACTCCGTTTATTGATTTTTTCAAATCTCAACATGTGTACTTCAAAATTATGTATTTGAGATTGAATTGAACTGCTAATTGTTTTGGTTGTATTACTTTGATTTTGTAATATCTGTTTGAATTAGAGGTTTTGAGCTCAATTGTAAAGCAAGTGATTCTTGTTATGAATCAATCAACACTTTGACAAGTTGATTGGTAGTTGTTGCTAAAAAAACCCATGACGGTCTAGGTTTTTGTACCTAGTTTCTGTTGACCATAAGTCCAAAGTATCAGGCAGGTACAATATTGAGGTTGTTTTATGTCGCTTGGCTGCTCATTAGTGGATTCAACTCTAAGGAACAAAAGCCTCAAGAATAGATATAGCAACCTAATTTTGGGTTGCGAATCACTATACATGTTGTGTTGAATGTGGCTATTCGATTATTGTCTGACTTGTTTGATTTAACAGTTTGAGAATTTAAATTTAGCCATTAAAATTTGATAAACCTATTCATGCCCCTCTACATTTATCCTTGTAGGAGCTATCAAGTAGAATCAAAACAAGTGTACTCTGATTGTCTAGTCTCAATTAGAGTATAAAAGATCCACAAATAGTTGGCTCAAGTCATTTTCAAGTTTTCTATTGGAATGCTTGTCACCAGGCCACCCCTATGTGAGAGAAACAATTACACACGGCAAAAGTAGTATGAAACACTTCCAACTAGATTATGATTTTGATCTTTGGGAAATTACCACCTAAAGACCTTAAATCCCTAAGAAAACTTATAGAGACAAGGAAGTAGAAAAGGATATAAATAAACACATAGATGAAGATAAGAAAAAAGTGCCAGTAAACCATAAAGCATTAAACATGTTTTTGTGTTTTCTAAGTGCAACAGCGCACTCTAGAGTAATTGGTGCATCTAGTGCCAAGGAAGTGTAGAATAAACTTGAAGTAACACATGAGGGTACTTCTTCAATTAAAGAAGCTAAGGTGAAAATTTTACTTAGAAAATATGAGAACTTCAAAATGAAACCAGGTGAGACAATTGAGATCATGAGTGAAAAATCCAATGGAATCTCAACTAAATTAGCTCTTCTATACACCACCTACACAAAAAAACAAAAGGTAGATAAAGTCCTTAGGAATCTACCCAAAGTAACAGTCATAAATTAGATTAGAGGAGTTGAGAGCATTACCCCAAAAAAACTAATGGGTAACCTTCTCACCCATGACATGAATCTTAACGAGAATGAGAAGAAGAACCTACGCCTAAAAAACCTTCTTACCCATGAGATGAATCGTAACGAGAATGAGAAAGAAGAACCTAAGACTAAGAAACCAAATGTTTTGTATGTGATGATAGTGATTGCTCAACTAGTGATTCTAATTTGGATGATAATAATGTTGACATGTTTATTAATAGGTTTAATTGGTTTGCCAGGTTTCAAAATGGAGGTGTGAAAAGTATGAAAAATCTAGAGAGAGAGGGAGATGAGAGAAGAGAAGTAAAAGCTCTAAATAAGCTGCATTGGGGTTGTGCACAACCCGCAATATTATTTATTAGGTTTGAAGTCATACATTACGGAAATGACAAAATGTCCCTCTTGCATAGAAAACACTTATTCCCTTATAACTCCCATTCTACTCTTCATATGAATATAAAAATTTTTACACTAACTAAATCAAACATGCTGAACAAGATAGTGACATAATATAAAATATCCAATCATGTAAAATGACCAAAATACCCTTGAGATGATTTTCTCACACTCCCCCTCAATCTGGAGTATATAGGAGTAGGAGCATGAACCATAGATGTCGAGGATGAACCAACTAATAACTGAGCTAGACGCTGCATATTTGTTATTGTTGCTGAAATAGTTGTACTTCATCAGCTCCCCCTGCGGGGACAGAAGCAACAACCTCTGAGATTGTTCCACTAGTCTCATGGTTGGTAGAGTTTGCCAAGGCAAGTTTTCCAAATTTTATCCAGCATTTATCAGAGTAATGGTTATTTTGTCTACAATAGACACACTTCCTCTAGGACTTACCATCACCTCTGTCTAAACTATCTCTACCTCTACCTCGCCCAAAACCTCTCCGACCTAGAGATGAGTTTGTTGGGATAGGATTAGGGCCCAAAGTATTAAGTACAACAGCATCTGTCACCTTATCTCCTTATTCTTCTTTAGATACCAAAGTTGTTTTTGCCCTCACAATTCTGTTGAAAGTAGTGGGTGTTGAAGGTACTTCTTTTGAAGCTAAGATTTGTGCCTTAATGCTGTCAAACTCCCCACCTAGGCCATCAAGAAACTTCACCACCAAAAGTTGGTTATGTTGTTTTCTTAATTCTTGCTCATCCATAGTGAATAGATAATATACATTACTTTCCTACCAGAGTCTCACAATGCACTGTAATATTGAGTAACAATCCTGTTACCCTTTTCAAAGCAAAGAAATTGGTGTATAATTCATAAACTCTGGATAAATTGCTCTCTTGAGCATACAGATACTCCAAAGAAACCCACATAGCCTTTATTGTTTCACAATGCATCACTTGATTCCTTAATGTTCAATTAATATTGTTAACAATCCACGTCATAACTTGGTTGTCTTCAACTTCCCAATCATCAGTCATTGGTATTGGAGGATCATCTCTGGTGTACTTTATCCTCCTTCCCTTCAAGAACATTCTCACTAACTTGGCCCAATTAAGATAATTTGGTCCTATCAACTTTCCAGGTGTCATAAATACTACATCTCTACCATCAGATCCACCCATATCACTAGATGGTACATAAACTTCACCCAAATCAGCCATAAAGTAAGTATAGAGTCACCAAAAATATTCAATTTTAGTATCCAACTACTTTTGAAAATTCCAAGACGTGGGCCACACTTCATAAAAATTTGGGTTAGGGCAGGGATGAGATGCGCGCAAGTGATATATGTTTAAATCAACACCATATATTAAATAGATAGAAGATCCTTCAAGAATAGCCCACAATTAGGGTTGACATCAGCTACAGATTGATGATGTAGGCACAAGTCTAAAGATAGTTGACGTACATCCCAAAATCTCTCAAAAAAGAGCCCATTTTGGGCAATCAAAGCATGAATAATCCTTTAAAAGATGATAGAACCAACAACCCTAAGGTTATGGCAGAAGAAAAGAGAAAACAATTGAATTTTTACCAACCAGTCACCGAGGAGATTTGAAAAACCTTGATTTTGTGAAGACGTCCAAATAAAGAGAAGGTTTTCTAGTTGAGATGTACTCCCAGCAATGATTAATGCGATGATGCCATGTGAAAAGTATGAAAAAACTAGAGAGAGAAAGAAGATAGAAGAAGCACAAGCTCTGAATGAGTTGTGTTGGGTTTTTTGCACGACCCCCAATGCTATTTATTAGGTTTTAAGTCATAAATTAAAGCAATGACAAAATGCCACTCTTACATTAAAAACACTTATTCCCTTATAACTCCCATTCTACTCTTCCTATGAATATAAAAATTTGTACACTGACTAAAAAACATGATGAAGAAGATAATGCCATAATATAAAATATTCTATCATGTAAAATGACCAAAATACCCTTGAACTGATTTTCTCATAAGAGGAACCCAAGCCCCAAGGAGAGGACAAAGCAGTCAAAGGATTTAAAAGGATAGCAATGAATGCTACAAATGTGGTAACAAAGATCACTTTGTTGCTAAATAACCCTAAAGAAGAAAGAGGAAAAGAAACAAGTGAAAATAAGAACAAAGAAATCAGTCAAGTAAGGCCTTGAGAGTGGAAACTTGAGATGAAGCCCTCTCATGCTCAAAAAGTGAACAAGAAGAATCAAAAAAAGAAGTTGCTAACATGGCACCAATGGGTCTTGAGATTGAGGTATGCTTTGAACTTGAGAATGATGAATTTGATGTAGAAATTTAATTTAAGTTGACCAAGATGATTAACCAAAAGAAGATTGAGAAGAAAATTTTAACTATATCATTCGAAATGAGGTAGTCTCAAAGTTATCTGATAAGCATGAAAGATTTGTCAAAGTGCATGAGAACTGCAGGAAGAGTAACAAACTTTTAGAGAAAGAGAAATGTATAAAGACTGCATTAGCATTAAAAAGCATAAGGCCTTAAAGGCCAAGAATGACTCCCTAGAGATTGAGAAAGATTGCATAAAAAAAGGCTTTGAGAAAATCTTTAAGTCGATCCAATTGAACACATTGATCCAATCACATAAAGGTGCACATATTGTGGTTGGTCTATGCTATGATGAAATTACCAACTTAGGTAACCAAAAGATTACTTATTGAGGCCTAACACCTGAAAGTCTTTGATATATGTGGTAATCCTACCCCAACCAAAGGGAATGTTAGCATCCCTGGTACCTCTAGAAACCAAGAAAAAACTTCAAAGGGGACCAAGAACAAGGGAGTGTCTAATGAGAGGAGAAATGTGAAAAACAGTAAAATGAATGGTCCTAGAGATTTAGGAATCAAATAAATACGACCAGCCCCACTGGCTACGAATTTGTGTCATGTACCTATTGTGGAAAGAGAGGACATGCCAACGATGAAAGCTGACATAAAATCAAGGCTGCCAAGAAATTTCGCATAAAGAATGTGACAAATAAAGAATGGTTGGTCTGACTATGAAGGACCCAACAAAATGGGAATCATGCCAACCAGAGTTTTTGTGAATGCATGTCAATATGAAAGAAATGTGTCCCAAAAGTTATGGAAAAGGGGGAACATGGTTCATAGATAGTTGATGTTTGAGGTACAAGATAGAAGGCAAGAGGCTATCCACACATCTAGAATTCAAAGATGGAGGAATAGTGACAATTAGAAATAGGAAAGCCACATCAAAGGTGTAGGGACTATAGGTATGCTTTCCCACCCTACTATACATGATGTACTTTACGTAAAAAGTCTTAATTACAATCTCTTGAGCATTAGTTAGATGTGTGACAAGGGATTCAAGTTGAGATTGGACCAAATGAATACAAGGAGTTTTACAATATAAATCCTATCCTTTTTTACAGAAAGAAAAGGAAACATGTATGTGTTGCAAGTAAATGATCTTGTTAAACAAGAAGTTACATGTTCTATGACTTAAAATTTATAGCCTAGAAGACTAGGACATGTGGGCATCAAGATCATGAAAAAGATTTTAAAGAAAGATGTTGTCCAGGTCTTCCAAAGCTAAATTGTAAAAATCAAGAGCTATGTGATGCTTGCATGAAAAGTAAGATTTGAAAAACTCACTCTAGCCCAAGAAAGTAATTTCCACCAACAAACCTCTACAACTCCATCACATGGATTTCCATGGGGCACAGGAGTAGTAATTATTGGTGGAAAACGTTTTGTTTTGTAATAGTTAACAATATTCTAGATATACTTGGACTTCATTTCTACCTCGTAAAAGCGATGCATGTGAAGAGCTGGTGAAATGGGTCACTCAAGTTGAAAATGAAAAGACATTAGAAGTGATAGCAATGGTAAACTTCTTACAGAATTTGAAAATTCTACAATGGAGAAGGTTATAAGCATGAAGTTCTAGCACCTAGGACTCCACAACAAAATAGATTAGTTGAAAGGAAAAATAGAGCCCTCCAAGAAATAAATAGAGCAATACTAAATGAATTCAACTCCCAAAATACTTTTGAGCTAAAGCTGTTAACAGTAATTGTGTATGGTAAACAAAGTATATTTGAGGTCATCTTTAGGCAAAACTCTTTATGAACTTTGTAATGGTAGAGCACCCAACAATGGGTACTTCAAAATGTCTGGAGGTAGGTGTTACATTTTAACCACAAAAGATCAAGTGGAAGATACCTGCAAAGAAATTAACCCCAAAGAGAAATAGGGTTGAAACAGACGAGACCATAATTAAAAAGAAAAATGAAAAACCTCGAAGAAATCCCCTAAACGGGAATTCATTATTCTTCCTTCAAATGGCAATGGACTTCTCAGACATGACCACTTACCAAAGGAGATCTAAGAAGCCCCTTGAGTCATATTCACCTACCCCTTATTGAATTTCTGGAATAGAGAAATACTTCACTAACTTTATGTAATTTGAGTACATGAGCCTCTATTTATAATAGAATTCACAAGTAAAATCCAAGTACAATTAAACAACCTTTGTCCCAATTACACCCAAAGTTAAACAATAAAAGATAAATTCTAGAATAATTAAACAACTGCACATAAATAGAAGACTAACATAACTAAAAAACTTTTAACTGAAACTCTTCTGTGAGACTTCCTTTTGTGAGACTCCTGTAAGACTCCACCATAATAATTTTGGCTCAGTGAGACTTCTTGCTATGAAAGTCATAGAAGACTTTTTCATGTCTGCTCTTCAACACCCCCCTCAAGGTGGAGTTTATAACTTCAAGTTCCAAAGAAAAAAATTATTGGTCTTCAATCTTCTTTTGCCAAAAAAAATTCTTCATATATGCAAAATTCTTCATCTTTTGTTCTCCCCCTTTTTTGAATATTTTGGTCACACAAAAATTACCACAACATGTGGTAGAAAATACCTCTTTCTTGTACTTCTTCATCTACTTCTCCCCCTCGAGTTGAGGATAAAAAGGACATATAGACCCAGCTTGGAGAAGAAACTCACTTCTAGCCATACAACAAAGCTCCATACACCAGTCACAACGGTCATAATCTAAAACACACTCTACTCAATTTAAAGGTAGAAAAACTGCCCAACTTAAGGGCTTAACAAAGAAACTACTCAGTTTTTAAATGTAGCTCAAACACAAATCACCTCTTGGGTGAAGAACAAAAGACTTGACTCAAGCTGGATGTTGGACACACTCCTATACATTTTAGGTAGTGGGTTTGGGCATTGCTCTGAAGTGATAAAAACACATGATGATAAACTAAAGATATACTAGAGGAAAACAACTTTAACCAGAAGAAGATGATTATTCAACACTCATACTTCCAAAGTGACTTCTTTAAAAAAAAAAAAACTAGGAGAAACTATAACTGTAGAGTTTAATAAATTTGACTAAGTATAACTTTTTTTAGGGTAACCACAATTTTTCGGAGTTAACTATGCAGAAAATACACAACCAAGTAACAAAAACACAACTTAAAAGCAACATCAAAGCAAAATATTGCATACCTTGAATGACCACATCATGGAATGATTAAGTTTGACCAAAACTCTCTGATTAGAAGAAAATTTTAGCTAAAAAACTCAAATTTTAGGAGAAGGAAACTCAATTCACGTCAATGCATGGAAAGATAATAGGAGAAAAAATTGGGGGAAAAAATTTTCAGCAAAACATACCTTAGATACCTCTGGTAGCGATATCTCCAAAAATATAGCTCGGGATCACAAACGATTTGTTGCTCAAGAAACTAGACACAAAGAGTTTTAATTTGATACCTAATTTGACATTCAAAGATTCGTTTTTTAATCTTTTATGAACTCTTGATTTTCTTCGTTTTGTAGTTTGACTTGTGCCGACTCCAATGCAAATATCTCCTTAAATATAGGTCAAATTGATATGAATTTTTTTCCTTCTGAAACTAGACTTTGATACCTTTCATCCAAGTATAACTTTTCTTCGTAAAATATACTTCTTTTTAGAGAAAGAATCTGATAGATTTTGGACTCTATAATTTGGTCGAATTGAGTACTCTTTCTTCTTTGGCCAGCGTGACAATTGCCCCTTGCAAAATTGATATCTCCCTCTAGAAAACTCAAATTGAGAATTGGTTTGATGAGGTAGAAAATAGACTTACAGATCTTTCTTTTGACATGTAATTCTTCGTATAAAGTCTCATTCTTAATGGCATAAAATGGCTCGAAAGTCGAAGTTTTCTGCTGTTGCTTGAACCTCTGTTGTAGCCTGTTGTTTACTGTTTCAAATATTGATTTCTCTTTTTAGACAACTCCGATTGCCAAACTTTTTTTTGCATTGGAAACTAGACTTAAAGATCTTTCCGTCAATATATAATTTGCAATGTGAAAAGCTCAATATGGAGGTGAGAACAGCAAGAAAACAATAGGTACAAGGATGATCAGAAAGAAAACAGATAGAATACGAAGCTAAACTACTTGAGATGATAGATCAAAAAAGGATCACATTATCTCTATGGGTTGACTGAGTCATCTCACAAAACCTGCTCTGATACCATGTTGAATTTCTGGAAAGGAGAAATACTTCACTAACTTTATGTAATTTGAGTACATGAGCCTTTATTTATAATAGAGAAAACAAGTTGAATCCAATTACAATTAAAATATTTTGTCTCGATTACACCCAAAGTTAAACAATAAAAGATAAGTCCTAGAACATTTGAACAACTGAATATAAATAAAAGACTACTATGGCTGTACATGAGCTTATCGACCACTGCCAGCAGAATGATGAGCCTAGAATTGTGTTGAAGCTTGATTAAGAGAAGGCGTTTGATAGAGTTAATTGGATTCTTCTTGACGAGATCATGGGTCAGATGGGTTTTGGAGACAGATGGAGATTTTGGATCAGGAGTTGCGTGGGATTGGCCTCATATTTTCTCCATTTAAATGGCACAGTCTGTGGGTTTTTCAAAGGGTCCAAAGGTATTAGACAAGGTGATCCGCTCTCCCCCCCTCCTTTTCAACATGATCGGCAAATTCCTCTCTTCTATGTTTTACTCTGCAGTTAGCCTTGGATGGCTCCCTCCAATCAGCCCTCAAGAAGCATTTAAAGTCCCTATCCTACAGTATGCAGACGACACTATCATATTTGGGATCAGTAACATTGAAGAAGCCAGAAATATTAAAGCAATATTGGGTCTTTTTGAGGTAGCATCAGGCCAGAAAGTCAATTGAGGAAAGACCTCTCTAATGGGGTTTAATGTTAGTCCTGAGCTTCTTGCAAAGATGGCTAATTTATATGGTTGTTCAACAAGAAATTTACCGTCCACATATCTTGGCCTGCCATTATTCAACGACCGCATCTGTAAAAGGCTTTGGACTCCGGTGGTTGAGAGGATTGAATCCGGGCTGGCAACTTGGAAAGGGCGGTTACTTAGTAAGGCAGGGAGGTTCACCCTCCTCAAATCTTGCATTGCAGGTATTCCAAATTATTCTCTATCTTTTATGCCCTATCCTGCATCCATATGTAAGACAATTGATAAACTCAAAAGAAGGTTCTTATGGAGAGGATCGAGTGACACCTTTAAATATCATCTGGTCAAATGGGATGAAGTATGTTTGCCAAAAAATTTGGGCGGCCTGGGGATTCAGAAAACCAAAGATATGAACCAAGCTCTGCTCCTTAAATGGCTATGGAAAATCAATACTCAATCCTCAAATCTCTGGAAGGAAATGGTTATTGCCAAACTTGGAGGTATGACTCATTGGTGAATGTTAGGAGGAAATCAGAGAGGTTTATCTTCAATTTGGAGAGCACTATACCTACTCGTTCCAAAATTCTCAGCTGCTTGCAGATTCTATGTTAGAAACGGTAGGTCCCTTAAATTTTGGGATGATATATGACCGGGGCAGGAGCCGCTACAGATTGCCTTCAGAAGTTTGTTTCTCCTATCCACCCATAGGAATATATCAGTTGTCGATGCTTTCGAGGGGGGCGGTATGAACCTTCATCCTAGAAGAGGACTTTCGAACTCCAAGGCTTTAGAGGCCAGTCGACTGATGGACTCAATAATTGCGGTAAAAATTCGTCCTTTGGTGGCTGACAAGCTCGTTTGGTGGCCAGAGAAAAAAGGCATCTTCTTAGTATCATCTGTTTTCAGTTTCATCAATGGTTGGAATACTTCTCATCAGAATCATGAGGTCTTTTTTTTTGGCGTCTACGTGCTCCTCCTAAGACTAAATTCTTCATATGGAGTGCCTATCACGACAAGATTCTCTCGGCTGACGTGCTTAGAAGAAGAGGTCATCCCTCAGTAGACCCCTTATGTCCTCTATGCAATATTGAAGCTAAGTCCACTAGTCACATTTTGCTTCAATGCATCTTCTCATGGAAGGTGTGGACATCCATTCTCAGCATGATGGGGATTCAATTCTGTATGACGGCCGATTTGATCTCATTCAGTAAATCGCTTCTTGGTATGTCCCTTCCTGGTCTCGGAAAGGTGATGCTCTCGGGGTGTGCTAGCTTTATACTGTGGGGTTTATGGAATGAGCGCAACTGTAGAAGGTTTGAAGGTAAAATCGAATCTGTAGATCGGGTGGCAGACCGAGTGGTAGGGCATATTTCCTCTTGGCTCCTGACGAAGAAGTCTTTCTCCTCATTTGTGGGGACTCCTATCTGTGATAACTAGTTTAATTTGGCTAGTATGCACTTCTCCTAACGAAGAAGTCTTTCTCCTCATTTGTGGGGACTCCTATCCGTGATAACTAGTTTAATTTGGCTAGTATGCACTTGAAGTCAAATGCCCGGACTATGCAGGAATGGACCCCTCCTGATCTTGGTTACCTTAAGTTGAACTTTGATGGTTCTTCTCTGGGTAACCCCAAACTCTCAGGATTTGACGGGTTATCTCGGACCACCTAGGTAACCAACTATTCTCATATGCCGGCCCTTTAGGAATCACAGACTCTACGTCGGCAAAGCTTCACAGTCTCCTCAATGAGCTCGGCGTTTTTTGAGATAAGTGCTCTGATCCCCTCCATATCGAAGGGGACTCGAAGGTGGTCATTGGATGGTGCGAGCGTGCACCTCCTCCCCCGTGACGCCATTGGGACATTTTTTGGGAGATTATAGAAATTTCTCATTATTATCTTGTATTTGGTCTCACATTCCGAGATCGGCCAATTCGGCAGTCGATGCGCTTGCTAAAAACAGAGCTACCTTACAATCCCTGGTTGTTAGGGAAATGCTCTCCTCTTTGTAATTTATGTATTTTCTTGTTTATATATATACACACCTTTCTAAAAAAAGAATATAAATAGAAGACTAACATAACTAAAACACCTTTAACTGAGACTCTTCTATGAGACCTCCTCTTGCAAGACTCCTGTAAGACTTCACTGTAATAATTTTGGCTTTGTGAGACTTCTTGCTATGAGAGTCATGTAAGATTTTTTCATATCTACTCTTCAACACCCCTCAAGATCGGTAGAGACTCTTAGCCAAATAGATAAACATAAGTTTGGCAACAGCAAGTTTACATCCAGTTACAAGAAATCTTAGGGTGCAATGACATATCTTTTGAGTTTTGCATGCAATCCAGTGTTTTTTGCTTTGTATCATTGTATTTTGTCCTCAATCACTAGTTGTACCTAGTTTTTGTTGACCACAATACCCAAGTGCTGGGGAATTACTATAATTAGACCTTTTGGGTTTTGTTATTATAAATGTCGTTTGGCTGCTAATTAGTAAATTCAACTCTAAGTTACAAATACCACAGGAGTGGACATAGCAACCTGGTTTTGGGTTGTGAACCACTATAAATCTGCTAAGTTAAAATTGATTGTTGAGAATTTAAATTTAGCCATTAAAATTTTGATAAACATATTCACCTCTCACCCCCTCTAAATTTAACTTTATAGGACCTAACACATTGTAGCAATATTCTCATTCAAGGTGTGTTTTCTACTTCTACTGCCTACAACTTCCTCCTCCCTCCCCCCTCTACTCAATCCAGCCATCCAGTTGCCATTGTGTGGTCTTTACTCATGCCTCTGAGAGGGAAGTTCTTCATTTGGATAGTGTGTCAAAAAAAAATCCTGACATCTAATTCGTTAATTCGACGAGGAACAAATGTTCTGGACCCCCTGTACCCGTTTTGCCAAACTACTCCTAAAACCGCAAACCATATCATGTTGCATTGTGATTATGCTCATTCTGTCTGGACCGGACTCATCAGCAAAATTTGTCTGCAATACTGCCCCTCTCAAAATCTCACATCTACTATACTCACGGTCACAAATGCTCATCTCCCAAAGCTCAGAAAATTATTAATCTCATGCTGCATTGGTCATATCGTCTGGGCTTTATGGAAAGAAAGAAATAATCAAAAATTCAATAGAAAATATCTTCCTAACAATATTTTGAACAATAGAATTGTTGGGCAAGTTACCTCCTAGATCCTCATGCGGAAAGAATTTAAAAATCTCAAAGGAATTTAATTTCTCATTAGCAATGTAACTGGAATTAAATTCTTAGATCTGCTAATCACTTAGCGGATAATCAGGCTAAATTAGGTGTTTCTCTCCAACATCTTGTTGTGGAGGAAGGCCTTGTACAGTAAGGTATGCATTTGTACTTTTCTTCTAGTAATACATTCGCACCTTTTTCTCAAAAAAAATATTCTCATTCAAGGGGTAAAGTGGATTGATATAGCATTGGCAGGAGCTTCCAATGGTGTTGTTATAGCTGGGGATACAAGATTACTAGAGATGTTGGATAGCTTCAAAAACAGGTTTGATAGTAAAATCTTCATTAATTACAAGAAGTGATCAAGAAATTTTGTGGGATGAGCTCAATGCTTACAAGTGAAAAATGGGATGCTCTAGTGCTGTTCATAGGGGACTTTAATACTATCTTGCACTTTGAAGGAAATATAAAATTAAAAACACTTCTCCTTTGAGAGAATTTGCTGGTTTTGTAATTTAATTTGTCTAACTTGGATTCTCTCTCGGGTAACAAATATACTTGGGCGAATGGGCAACAGCAACCTATTTTGTTAGAGTAGGTCATTTTCTGGTCCCTTCTGAATGGTTGGTGGTTTTTCCCAATTCAATTTGTGTAGATTAGTCTTGAATCATAGGCCCATTTTTCTTGATTGTGATTCTCAATAGTCTTGTTCCTTTTTTGTTCAAGCGAGCTTGGTTTGAAATTCAGGACTTCCAAAACCATATATAAACCTGGAGGAGGAGCATCATGGTAGTTGGTTCACCTTCTTTCAAATTCTTTTTCAAGCTTAAGAAGTTGAAAGAGAAGATTAAACTGGGCCCAAAACTTCATTCCATAGCATCAAACAGAACAAGGACAATATAATTTCTTCAATCCAGACCTTGTTCAAGTGAATCAAAGTTCTTTTATTCAGTTGCTTCAACATGCAGAAGACACAATTGCATCTCTTCCCTCAAGAAGCGGTCGTAACTTGTCAACAAACAGAAATATTACTGCCACCACCCTGGTTGATTTTTTTCCAAAGTAATAGAATGATGATCTCCCAAACATATCTTCGAGAATAATCTCAGCTTTAATACTCTATCACATGTGAAGGAAGAATCTCTTGAACAACCATTCAGCCAAGAGAAAATTGAAGTAGCAAACTTTTCATGCCCATTAGTAAGGCTCCTAGACCCTATAACTTCGTTTCTGAATTTAAAAAAAAAAAAAATGGACCTTTTGCAACATGATATCTATTAGTTATTTCACTGGTTTTTATGAGTATCCTCTAGCAAAATAATGATTGCGTCTTTTACAGCCCTCAAACCTAATAGGAGGGCATCAAGAGTCCCCACTTTGACCCATTAGTTCATTGTCTAATGCCTACAAATTACTTGCAAAAGTCTTGACAAATAGGTTAAAGAGATTTTTCCATTCAGTAATTAGTCTCAATCAGAATACTTTTGTCCATGGGAAGCAAATTTTGGTTCAGCTTTCCCAACTCATGAGCTACCTACTCATGAGCAACTCTGGAATCTATGATTACACTAGAAAAAGCTTTTGACTGAGTCAGTTGATCTTTATTGGATTTAGTTTTGTAAAAGATAGTGTTTTCCTTCAAAACGATGTTTTAGATAAAAGTTATTTGTCATCAGCTCCTTCTCAGTTCATGTCAATTGTTCTACTCTAGGTTTTTTAGCAGTACTTGGGTACTAAAAAATATTGTTCACTTTCACCGGTGCTATTTAATATAGCAGGTGAAGCTTTGGCAGTCAACTTCCATACTGCCCGATCTCCGGGATGGCTACAGCTTTATCTGACTCCTTTGGTCCATTTTAGTAACTCTTTGTTGCAATTCAATTGACCAGGTACTATCTATTTTTTATTGTCAATCTATGAGATTACATCTATTCTAAAAATGAATTTGTCAAAATCCACAATTTTTAGGGGTAAAATTTGTGGACTGGGTCTTTCACTCAATGGCTGCACGGTTTGGTTACTTTTGGGCGGGGGGGGGGGGGGGGGGGGGAGAGGATGTGTAACATGTAACTGTAATCACAGGGCTAAAATTTGTCATTTTCTTGTCAATCTCAGATGAAGAGATTCTAGACTTTAAGAGTATTTTATCTTCCTGTTCCTTCCTATTATCTTGGGCCACTCCTCATGAGAATCTATGGACACCTATCATCGAATGTCTTCCGAGGCATTCAAGTACATGAAATGGTAAATTTCTTAGTCTTGCTAGCAAAACTACTCTCATAAAACCATGCTAGCAAGTATCCCTCCTATTATCGTTTGCTCTCTGGAACTGAATCAATCATGAAGATGTTTTCAGTGCAAGGGCACTCCAAACAAATATCACTTGATTAATTGGAAGGAGGTTTCCCTGCCTAAAGATAAAAGCAAGCTAGGCATCAAATCTGAGCTGGTTACAAATCAAGCCCTCCTTGTCCGGTGACTGTGGAGATTTGCCACTGAGATAGATGCTCTATGGAGAAGACTTGCTACTATCAGGTAGGATCTCTCTCCTGATTGTTTGTCCAACCAGCACACCACTGCATTCCACACCCAATCTCTGGAATGCTATTAATTAATCACCTCAAGTCATTGCTTTCTCAAGGCATTGACTCCATTTTCAGTTTGTTCCAAAGCATAAATTTTGGCTTGATGAATGGGTTCGAGATTCACTATTATCTATTAAATTCACAATGCCTATAATGTTGAGAATGTCTTGATTTCTGATGCTTCCCATTCATGAAATTGGGACTTCAATTTTAGGAGAGGTCTTAGGAATGGCAAGATCAAGTATGTGGCTCAGTTGATCTCTCGTTTAAAGAATAGGTTATTCAAATAGGGATGTTAATTAGATTGGAATTGATTCCTTGAGAATTTTCTCTGTTTTGTCATTTTATTCACATTTTTAGAGACTGATATTGTCTTCATCACCTGGTGTCCTCACTAGTTTAACACTGTTATGGCTCCTCCAAAGATTATACATTTATTACGGTGTGCATCTAAAATGAAAAATTGTGAACCAGCTGCTTTGAAGGGATCAAATCAAAGAAAATGCCAATTATATTTTCTGCAGTGGTGTTTCTGATTCTGAAGATCACCTTTTTCTGTGCTTTTGCCATTTGAGGTGTCATGCTATGGAAAATTGGTTACAAATGTTGTTTCCCCACATCTTTTCTAAACCTCCTTTTCATTTTTTTAAAAGCATTTGCCAAATCCAAGGAAGATTCTATGAAGGATTTTTATTGATGCAAGAATTTGAGCCCTTTAGAATAAAAATGACGGAACCTTAAAAATAAAGCTCGTTCTATTGGAGGGGTTGTAAAGTTTTATAATTCATTGTACGTAGTTTTGGAGAAGTAAATACCCTTCGTTCAAGCATGTCGAAAGTGTAGTTTTGCCAAGGCATTGGATGGATATGGGTGCTTTGTCTTCCTCCAAAATATTTTTCTAAGTTTCAGTGGCTTCCTCCCTTAATTAATTATTTTCTGGTAGTTCAAGAGAAAATCTAGGACACATAGGAGGTAGGGATTTTCCAAGATCATAAGGTGATTTTCTACATATGTACTCAAACTATTTGGGCAATGTGATTCCACTGAGGTGGAGCTCTGTGCTCTTCTATGTGGAATGAAGATTATTCGATCTTTCACTGGTTTGCTTATTGTAAGGGATTCAACTAAGGTAACTAGGTAGACACGGCCTCAGAACGTATGCAAATATGAGAAAAGGGTAAAAATCAGATTCTGAGGTCACATAAACCAAGCTTTTCCAGCACAATGTGCTCACACAATTTTACCTAATTTACAAGTAAATAGAAAAATAAACCATCAAAGACATCAAGTGTTCTCCTACCTTTCCGAAGACAACATCTAGAGAGGAAGGGGATCGAAAGTGTCCGTAAACGGCCTGAAGAACGACGCTTCCCCTGAGAACACATTTGGCAAGGTAATGGACGTTCTTTGGTTTCGAATCCTCGTCCGACATCGCCATTTCCCTGTCTTCAGTGAAAGAAAAAACTTAAAATGTCTAGGGCTTTTTAAGCAATAACTAGATTTGCTCGCTGTCCAGAAGTCGGTGGAAGAGATTATCCCAGATGATAAGCTTCAATAATAGTTCATTTACAGACAAACTGGGGAGAGTACACAATTAGCCAATCTTCCGACGAACACCGATAGGTGAGTGCAGCCGGAAATCAGATCATCTCATCTAGCAAAGGGAAAGTACACGTATGACTAATCTAATTTCTCTAAAATATGTAAATTTTGTGTTACTGTACTTGCGTGGCCGGTAAAAATGAATTACCCAAAAAAGTGAAATCACTCTCGTCTAGTGACTCCACTCTTCACTCGTGTGATCTCTGCCCGGACTATTGTATTTGAGTATTATAAAATTAAGTATTTGTATAAGTATTTTATTTTATATATTTAATTAAATTAAAAAATTAAATTTATTTTTTATTGTTTATAAATTTAAACCCTTTAAAATTTCTCTTATTTATTAAAAATATAAAAAAAATTATCTCATAAAAATTAAATCTATCATAGTAATTTTATATGAAATACTCTCTTTTTTTATTTATATAAATTCATGATTTTAATATTATATTTGATCTCTAATTTAAGAATGAGAATTTAGATATTACAAAAGTTACACTTTGATTAAGCATTTGACTATTGTAAAATAAGTATTTGTTTAATTATTTAAGTTTCATATATTTAATTAAATACTTATAAATTATTTTTAAGAATTATTTATTAATTTAAAAAAATTATTTTAGTCAAATAAAACTATCTAAAATAAAATTTAAATCTATTGAACTAATTGTATATAATAAAATATCATCTTTTCTATTTACATAAATTATTTATTTTAATATTATATTTAATGACTATTTTAAGAGTGATAATTTAGATATTGTAAAAATAACAATTTGATTAATATTTGGATATTATAAAAGTAAGGATTTGTTTAATTATTTTATTTTTATATATTTAATTACTATTTTAAGAGTGATAATTTATATAGTCAAATGTAAGAATTTGATTAAGCATTTAGATATTATAAAAGTAAGGATTTGTTTAATAATTATTTTTATTTATCTAATTACTATTTTAAGAGTGATAATTTACATAGTCAAATGTAACAATTAGATTAAGCCTCTGGATATTATAAAAGTAAGGATATGTTTAATCATTTTATTTATTTTTATGTTAATTTAATAAATAAAGTTAATTTAATTTTTTAAATTATTTATTAATTTAGACAAGTTAAACTCTATCTTAACTTATTAATAGAAAATTTAAATAAAACTATCTTATAAAAGTTATTTTATTTATATAGTCAAAAGTTATTATTTATTTATATAGTCAAAAGTTATTTTATTAATAAATTTCTTATATGTTTTCCACTATACTTTTTACTATACACTAACACAAAAAATTACTTTCCACAATACTTTCCATTGCCCACACTCACACAAAAAAATAATTCACTTTTACTTTCACTTTCACTTTTATGAGGTAATTTACTTTCAAAGTTCACAACCCCCCTCCCCATTAGAAAATACAATACAAAGTATAGTGAATTTTTTTTTTCTTGTTAGTGTACTTATTAGAAGGTATAATATAAACTAGAGAACAAAGTTATTAATAAAATACTTTAAATTAAGATGGATTTTGACTTTAAACTAAGGTTATTTATTTAATTAAAATATATATATATATATATATATAAATAAAATACTTATTCAAATGCTTACTTTTATAATATCTAAATGTTTAATCAAATGTTTACTTTTATAACATTTACATTATCACTCTAAGTTATTAATTAAATATAATATTAAAAATTTTGACATCATATTAAGACAAAAACACAATTTTATTACATAAAATTACAATGAATAACCCCGTGTTGAAATTTTAATTAATTGTTGATGTAACATTTACATATTATCTCTAATAAATTCACCAAAATATTTTTATTGTCACTATTAATATATTTACTATTTATCTTGGGAATTTAATATAAAGTCAATTTCAATTATATGAGTGTTGATAGAACTTATAAAAAAAATTCTCATTATATTATATTCATTGTCCTATATGTTTTCAACATAGCAAAACAATAACAATGAAAGAGCACAAGTCTAACACATTTAAATATTTTATATAAAATGCCACAGGTTAGTATTGTGAAATGCAACCAAAATGTTTAATTTTATTAAGATATAATAATCAATAATTGTATCACATTTGACATGCAAATAAATTTCGAAAATAATTTCCTCTTGGGGTTTCATCTAGATACTCTCTTTGAGTATTTATTTCTTGATCCTCGTCATCGTCAAAATTATCACCATTATTTCTATCTTCATCTTCAGTTACATCATTACCCTGATTACCTTCTCTACTAAACTTATAGTTGGAATCATCATCTTCATTTTCATATATCCATATAATCATTCTTGCAATATATAGTTATACTAGACACAACAAACAATTACAATTTTTATTTGAATATCAAAAATAAAAAAGGGACATATTTTAGTATTTTAAAATAAGTTTTTAAAGCTCTAAAAATACGCTCAATGATTGTCCTTAAATATAAGTGCCTTCAATTGAACAATTCTCTTCGATTTGTAAGAGGCTTACCTCCAAATTTTTATAAATGGTAACGAGTCCCTCGATACGGAGTCCAAAACCCTAGAAGAATTGCATATCTTACAGCTACTAAGTAATACTTACCTGCAATAAAAAAATATATTCTACATGTAATAATTGAAATAATAATAGATAAAATAAACTAAGGGGGGGTTAGTGCACAATGTAAGTGCAAGGGGAAAGTGAGATGGAATGTAAAGTATTTGTTTGTGTTAATGTGCGCAATGGAAAGTACAGTGTAAAGTACTTGTTTGTGTTAGTGTGCACAATGTAAAGTGTGGTGTAAAATGCAGATAAATTATTTATTAAATAAAATATTTTGATATATCTGACTTTCAGAAAATTAAATTAATATTAGTTAATAAATAAAATATATTAAATATAATAATTAATTAATTTTTTATTTTTATATTATTAAAATTGTAATCAAATTTTAATTTTTTAATATCTAAATATGAAATAATTATACAAATATCGTATTACATAGCGTACTACACAAACATCTTAATAATAAAAATAAAAATAATATAAATATAACTCAATCACGTTTTTAATATAAAAAATTATATATGTTCATACAAAAGTACAACACAAGAAATATTTAGTGGCATTAAAACTTAATAGTCAATAATTTTGCCACATCTGAATTGCTAAAACATCTCGATAATATGATGCTCATGCAGATTGTACTGTGAACTCCCTCTAAGTACTTCTTTGAGTATCCACATCATCCACAACATCATCACTACTATCATTGTCTTCATTTTCACTTCCATTGTTATCTTCACAATGTTCTCCACCACAAACACACTCATTTTCACTGCAAATGAAGCATCAGTACTTATATAGTAAACAAAAGTTACCATAGCGTAACTCCTTATTCCCAGTTCAGTCAAGCCAACCATGGACGAGGACCAGGTTATTGCAAATTAGAGACATACCCCCATACATTCTTAACTATGTAAAATATATTGCTTTTATTAAATACTAATAATGATTTTTAATAGCTAATGCTCTAAACAAACACCTACAAGACCAATTAACCATCGATGAACAGGAAGAAATTTTTATCCTACTTTCTTCTGAATCAAGCCGGAGAGGTTGCAGAGAGGGAAGTCGTCGACGGTCGTCGGTGCTGGGGATGGCGAGAGGAAGAGAGTCAAGTGTCGGGGAGAGGTCATAGAGGGGGCAATTGAAATCACAGATGGTCGCGAGCGAGGGAGGAGCCTGAGAGGTTCCAGAGAGGGGAGAGATGTCGTCGAAGGTCATCAGTGCTGGGGATGGCGAGAGGAAGAGAGTCAAGCGCCGGGGAGAGGTCGCAAAGGGGGCGATTGAAATCGTCAACGGTCATGAGCGAGGGAGGATCTGGAGAGGTTGCAGAGAGGGGAGAGATGTCGCCAAAGGTTGGCGGCGTTGGGGACGGCAAGAGGATGGGAGTCGAGCACCAGAGACAGGTCGCACAGAGGGCGATTGAAATCGCCGAAGGTCGCGAGCGAGCGAGAGAAAAAAAAAATCTCCAAAACTTTCGTTCGACAGAGCCTTCCTTCCTGACAGCCTGAGCCAGATGTAACTGAGGGAGGGAAAATGAATTCAAAGCGCGACCGCTCTGAATTCACTTTCCCCCGTTACTTACGTTGGGCACTAACGAATTTTGGCTACTTTTACCCAGTGTAAGTGATATACATTTCACTTATGTTACGCAGTAACAGGGCCTAAATAAAGTATGAAATATCATTTACCTTCAAGAACTTAGAGTTTATATCGTCTCATTTACACATGAATCAATTAATGTTCTCTCCCATCTAGGAAGTATATAAGTAAATTACATGTCAAATAACTCTCATAGCATTTTGTGAGAGAAAACCATTTTATATTCCAATATCTTTTTTGTTGGTCTAATGGAATATGTGCTTTAATACGAGTGTCATCAATAACACCTATAAAATCATAATATCACAAATTTAATCAATATAAACATATATTTGATATTCAACTAAGATAGAAAGATAGTATAGGTTATTGTTCAAAAATATTCAAAAGAATACGTCTTGAAGGTCATTTAATGTAATCAAATTGTAATGTAATAATAGCATCTAATGCTCTATTAATATATGTATTGATGGTCCAATTTGATCTATTAAACATTTCTGAGGCAACACTTTCTGATTGTTTTTTACCAACAATAAGAAAAAAGGCAAGTTGTTCTTTCATTGAAATAGTCCTCATATCAAATAACAATCTTATATTCTTCAAAATCTAGCCACTTTGAGAAAAATAACCTAATTAATTTTATAGACCTTTTGAAATCTAACGAGTGGTCTTTCTAATGTTTTTTTTAATATATAGGGTCATCCATACCAAAAGAGCATTGCATTTGTTCTTTACAATGATGTAAGTAATATCTTGTAAGAACAAGTATAATTGCATAAAAGTAATCATAATGCTAATTTTTTCTTTATTTGAACGATTATCTTGGTACGGTGCCACCTCCTTGTTTGAAATTTCCCGTCAGGCCAGGAAAGGTAGTGCGCCTTGTAAACTGGTCTCCCCCTCTGTTGAACGAGTTGTCCTCTCCTCTTTGCTCCAGTGTTGAATTTCTTTCAACTATAATATTTTCCATCATTCCAGAAAGTCTATCAATCTAGAGATTAATATTTGGAATCTTTTCCAACTTCTCCATGATTATGGCAAACATTCTTTCATTCTCTGCTTGTTTTTCTTCATGTGTCTGCTGCCCTCTAATCATCAACTCTTTTAACTCACCATTTCTTGGCGCTCCCGTGTTATCCTACTTTGATACCAAATTGTTATGGTCCCTAGCCATGGATCGAATAACTCGGCGTGGGATTTGTGAATCCAGCACTGTAATAGAGTTGCTGCTTTTGGTAAGGATGAAAAGGAGTTTCCTTTTCTTAGCTATTCTCTGTAAGATTGAAAAGGAGTTTCCTTTTCTTGATTTTCTCGGGTAAGGGATGAGAACCCTTGTTGTTCTCGGCCAGGATGGGGTTCAACCCTTGGCTGCTCATGGCTTCGAGGGTAAGGACCCTCTTGACAAGGTGTTGCTGTTCACGTAGGGGGGATTAGAAGTTCCTAATTCTGCCTTGCTCGATTAGAGGCTAAAGGCACCTCTTTTAGAGGTTGCTGCTTGGTTTGGGAATTGGGGAACCCCAATCTCTTGCTCGGAATGAAGGAGAGAAGCTCCCTCTTGTTGATGTGAACATAGGAGAGGCTACAACCTCTAATTGAACTCATAAATAGTAAATCAACCCTTCTCCCTTGGCTTCAATAAGATCAATGCAAACTAGAATTCAAAAGAGAAAGAATAAACCCATATTCAAGAGAGAACTATAGCTGGAGCTTGTCTTTCTTCTATTTCTCTACCCTCTAAATAGGGTTTGACATCCTTAGAGTTTTAGGGATTAAATTGATTATTCTACCCCTACGACCTGGATCCTAACATAATTAATAAAAAAATATACGTAAAGAAATATAAAATATGAACTTTAAAAGTAATTAACTCAGTGAGTCATTGTCGCCTCCTTTGGGTGAATCGGTGTGCTATAGAGTCCTCAAAATCTATCAATCTGGAAATTAATATTTGGTATCGGTTCCAACTTTCATTCTCTACTTGTTTTACTTCCTGTGCCTGCTGCCCTCTGATCATCAACTCTTTTAACTCACCATTACTGATCTCCCCCATGTTACCCTGCTCTAATACCAAGTTGTTATAGTCCCTCGCCATGGATCGAGTAACTTGGTGTGGGATTTGTGAATCTAGCACTGTAATAGAGCTACTGCTCTCGGTAAGGATGCAAAGGAGGATCTTTTCTTGGCTGTTCTCGGTAAGACTAAAAAGGAGCCTCCTTTCTAGATTTTTCTCGGTAAGGGTTGATAACCCTTGCTGCTCTCAGCCAGGAAGGGGTTGAACCCTTGGGTGCTCACTGCTGATAGGGTAAGGACCCTCTTGGCAAGTTGCTGATGTTCACGTATGAGGGATTAGGAGTTCCTAATCCTGTTATGCTCGATTATAGGCTAAAGCACCTCTTTAGAGGTTGCTCTCGGGTTGGGAATTGGGGAAACCCATACCCTTGCTCTCGGGTTGGGAATGAAGGAGGGAAGCCCCCTCTTGCTGCTGTGGATGAAGGGGAGGCTACAACCTTTGAGTGAACTTAGAAACATCAACAATCTTTTCCTCTTTGATTCGGTAAAATCAATGCAAAACAGAATTCAAAAGGGAAGAGAAATAACCCAAATCAAGAGAGAAACTGTACCTGGAGCTCGTCAAGGAGACCTCCAAAATCCTAGAGCTTTTCAAGGAGAACCCCAAACCCTATTTAATCTAATTCAATGCTCGTCTTTCTTCTATTTCTCTACCCACTAAATAGGGTTTGACGTCATTAGAGGCTGAAATTGATAATTCTGCCCCTGTGACCTGGATCGTTACATACTTAATAAAAAAATATACTTAAAGCAATATAAAATATGAAATTTAAAAGTAATTAACTCAGTGAGTCATTGTCGCCACCTTTGGGTGACTCGGTGAGCTATTGAGTTCTCAACACAGAGGTCTTTCTTACAATAAAAATAATTTCATTAGCATAATTATGTGTTTGCATAACCGAAATTTCATAAAGTGAAGTAGCCATGGATTTACCTTTGATTATTTAGTTTATCTCATTAGTTACAACCCAAGGGAAGAACTATAATTATATTAAAATTTTATTATAAACAAAAATAAAGAGAGGAGCTCTTGTATGCTCCAGAGGGGAGCTCTCTTTCTCTTACTTTTCTTCCACATGTCTACCGTCTCCTAGCTCTCATTTTCCTTCTTTCCTCTTCTCTTCTCTTCTCCTCCTCCACTCTTACTCTTCTTCTTCTCTTACCGAAGTATTTATGAGGTAAACGCCTAGAATTTAACAACCATCAATTTAGCATTCTTGGATATAGCTTTATAACACACTATCATTAGTTAAACGTGGCTTTGTACTTGTGTATAATTAACAAAATAAATACATGATTAAAAAATTATAATACCACTTTTTTTAGTAAAGTTAATATTTTCTACGTACTAAAAATTTGGGGGTGGAGATAGGACATCTACATGATTGTAATTAAAACACATATCTAAAAGAGAGGCAGGAAAAAATCATCCAAATTTTTAGGATGAGTCTCATATTTGATATGGTTTCCTTTGAGCTATATAAAAGCACAAGCAAAATTGCCTACATGCAATTTATTATTAGACTTGCTCTATTTAAAAAGTAAGCTAGTAACAAAACTTTGGAATACAAATAGACAAGTGGTTAAACATTACAAAAAAAGAGTTGGACCCATCTAGTACCCAAAATTCAAAGAAACCATCAAGCATGTGATTCCCTTTCATTGGAAAAAGCAGGCTCAAGTAAATATAACCATACTCATTCATGTATCTCCATATGGTCCAAGCCGGTGAATTAATAAGATATTATCCACACCATGTTTTCAGCACCTTAGAAGTGAGCTGCCTTGATGATTGATATTGATTCGGTGTGTGGGTGGAATCAAGAATGCCCTTCCCTTGCAAGTATTTCATTTCTTGTCTCACAACTTCTATTTTCCTACAATGTTGTGTTGTGTCCATGTTGGTTCATCACACAACCATTTTGCATATTTGTAAAGTCCATTTTTTCTTCTTTTCCTTTTTGTTGGAATATATGATGTAATTAGGGTGCCACTGATGTAATCGAAGGATGAAAGAGTGGAGGAACTTAGAAGCTGGGTCTTCATAACCTCAAGGTAAGGCTTAATATTTGACAAGCAAATTGCTGTTGCCAAGGCCTCTCATTGTCGTTCTTGAAAATCAATGTCAATGGAGTATGGCTGAGTTATTTTCCATTCTTGGAGAAGGCCCCAAAACTGGGCCAAAAATTCTTGAATGTTATCTTTGTGTTTAGTATGCAACATACTTTGTAAGACATCATATACTCTTTGTAATGAGGCAGTACTCAAGTAAAGCTTAGCACAAGTGTCCCAAATGTCTTTGGTTGTTTCCAAGTGGACCACATTGTTAGCTACATGCTCTTCCATGCTATTAATGACCCAACTAATAACCATGTTATCATTTTTAACCCACTTGTAGTAGACTTCATTTTCTTCATCAATCGGAGGAGGGATTTTGATAACATGATTTAGAAGATCACAAGTAATGAGAACCCTCCGTACCTATTGTGACCAGCTAAGGTAATTGGACAGACCTCTTAGTAGAATCATAGTAATGCGGAGTATGTCACTCTTATTACTGGTGTGTCCACTCTCCATGATGAGATAAGGCAAATGTGGAGGTCATGGGAATTTCTTCATGAAAGTAAGCACCAAATTATCAACAAATTTGTGCTTTTGGCAAGTGAGAATAAGATCCAACCATCACTCAATTCTTCTTATATTTTTAAAGAAAAAAAGAGAGGAGAAGGTAGATGCAACTGTTTAGGCCTTAATCCAAACTCCAACACAAACCAAGTGCAAAAAAATATTTAGAAAAAACTTAGAGGCAAATCAAGACACTCGGAAGGAAATTTATCTTCAACTCATGGGAATACTTCAACGTAAAAAAATGCAATTGTTGAAGTTCAAGAGCAACAAAAATAATAAGGATAAGTGAGTTATGTAATTTCATCAAACATGTAACGGGCATACAACAACATAACACAATCCCATGAGCAACATCAAGTGGGAGAATTTACAGCAACATGTCCAAGAATTCCACCTCAAATAAAATTGATCCAAGTTACATAAAGGTAACTGAATCTCAAACATCAATCTTGATAAGTCACAAGTAACAATTGATCTTGATCAAGCTTTTAATTGATCTACAAGAAGATCAAGATTATAACATCATTTTAGTCATAAAAATAAATCTTCACAACATATGAAGATTATCTTGACTTCATGTGATTCAAAGTTCAAGAAGAAGAAAAAAATGTAAAGGAGTATGTAAATAAGAAGAAAAAAAATGTAAAGAAGAAGAGAATTAACTTATCTCTTCATGGCTGAACTCCTTCTTTTACCAACTTCTTTGACAAATTTCATAACTACTTCATCAAGTGGGATCTTAAACTCCTTGCTTTGATACCATGTTGATTTTAAGAACTCCATGAATTTAGGTCATGGAGAAAAAGACATAGAAAGAAAACACGAGGAAGAAAGAAGTTGTGGACTTAATCCAAACCCTTCCCCATAAGGTAAATTTATAGGTATCAAAATTACCAATATTACAAGTATACCCTTCACCCTAACAAAAGTGAAGAAGAGACAGAAAACATAAACTAATTACATCAGTGCCACCCTAATTACATCATATATTCCAACCCCCCCCCCCCTCTCAAGTTGGGAGGTAATGGCATTGATCCCAGCTTGAACCAAATATCGTAAATGTAATAATAATCTCCTACATCACAGTGTCCCAAGGATAAGTACAAAACTGGACACAAACTCTCAGAAGGTAAAAATGGGTGATAAAACATAAGTCAAAACAAATTCCAAGGATTTCGAACGACTATAGTGACAATAATCACTAAAGTGGGTAATGTCTGTCATTCACAAGACGAAGATAAAAGACCCATGGGTACCAATAAAAAGTCTCAATAGACTTAAAACACCCATATGAATAAAAGAGAGAACCAAAGCAATGCTTTAAAAAGGGTTGGCCAATAAGGGTAAGTGGGAGTCAAATATAGGATGGCAGGAGAAAGACTGCCAAATGGGTAATGGGTAAAGAGAAAGATATGATGCTAAGTGTTATGGTCCCGGATCTGACACATAGATTTGTAGGGAGGAAGAAGAGAAAGACAAAAATGAAGCCAAAGGGAAGCTTGAAAACCCTACATTCATTAAGGATAACGCACACCCCTGAGCTCGTTGAGTAGAACTCAAAACCCTTGTTTACTCTAAATCAATGCTTGCCTTTTTTATTACCCTTACCCCTTAAATAGGGTTCTCCCATACAAGGTTTAATATAAAATATTACAAAAATATCCTTATAAATAAAATATTCCAAAAATGCCCCTATGGCCTATTAATTCTTTAACTGACATAAAATAAAGTAAATTAAAAAAATTAAAATAATAATGTTATTGTGTACATAACATTACACCCCCTGGGAGAAAGAGCTTATCTTCAAGCTCAAAGCTAGGGTTTGCTTGCCCATGCCGACGCCTCCACTTGTTCTCAAGTATCAACTGCGGTATCTGTGTCAGCCCTCTGGACTACAAAATTGGAGCATCCAACCAGATAAGCAAAATATATATATATATTTTTTCCTACATCACTTGCTGTAGCGTACCCTAATATGGATAAGCAACCTAACAACAAGTTGAACTATCACCTGCACCAAATTGGTAACTTCTGCTTCGACATTAATAGCTTTTGTGGGATCTGCCCCAACCGTTGCCTCATTGGAAAAATGCAGCATGTCCCCAGTAACCTTAGTCTTTGGACCTAGTCCATGTTTAGGAAATTGCCCAACATTCTCGACGAAAGTACCATGCCGTAAGCACTAAGCATATGTCAGTAAATGACCTCATCTAGTCCAACGTCATGATGTTCCATTGTACCAAACAATTCTAGGAATATTGTGCATAACCCATCTGCTGCAGAACTAGCAGCTTCATCTATGAATCCCTTATGATCCATTACAATGGATTCATTAACATGCATGCGGCTTAACTTAATAAAATCGTGCCCAAAGCTCCCATACTTGATGAAGTCGCACAAACAACAACATATTTCTGCTATTGAGGTCTTTGCTGCAGCCACAGACCAAAATGGTGTAGGCTTGTGTTGATAGCACTTTGTGGGGTGACCACGGAAGACTCCCTAATATCACAATCTGCCAACTGTGTGCTGTTTGCAACAACCTTGAATTGAAGTTCACAGGAAATAGTGTCCCCACCCTTTGACTCCTTGTTGTATTCATGTAGAATAGTATCCAAAATTGAAACACCTATATGTTGTCCAGCGCCCAGAATTTAAATTTTTTCCCTTCAATAGTCATAAAAATCATTCTCCACAATAGATTCTCCACCATTTCCAGAAAAACCAAACTGCTAAGCATAAAAATCATCGAATGCAACAGTGGTTACTGGCTGTCTAGAAACAAACATTTCTGCACTGCTACAATAGCACTGCCACAACAACATTGTTTGCTTGCTGGCTGGCAGCATTGATTTCAGCAGTGCCACTGGTGGCAAAACTGGTTGCTGTAGTGCCACAGTAGCAACACAAAACAATTTGTGGAAGAACCTAAGTGATGCAAAATCAGCAGCTTCCTCCTGTCTCCTCTCCCAAATCCTTCCATCTAAGCCAGAAGCTCCAACATCTACATCTTGTAGGAGTCCTTTACATACAACATCTATCAAAATTGCATATGTAGCAACAGAGGCAAGAACATTAATTTTCTCTAATGAATCAAACAGCCTAAATGCTTGCACCAGACATCCCGCATGGCACAAACCATTAAGAACTGCATTAGCGGAAGGACCTTGGCCATAAAATAGTTGTTGTCTCAAATCTGGAGCACCTGGGGGATAAAATGGAACAGGAGCAGCAATTGCAGGTGGCATTGCAACTAGCCTCATTTGGAAGAATTGTGCTTGCAATCTAGCTCTCCTATCTTGTTTACGCTGTGCAAGTGCCACATATAGTGGTTTGTTGACAACAATATTCCCATTCATTTCTGCCAGTGCTCGAGATGCTTCCTCAGGAGTCGAGAAAGCAACAAATCTCGAACTCTGACTTATGCCACTTGGATCCCACATAACCCTTGTATGAAGTAATCATACCAAACTCATTGTCATCAATTTTTTTTCCATGAAGCTCCTCAACAGCTAGAGAAACATCTTTTGCATTCTCAAAGTTAACAAATCCAAAACATATGGATTTCCCATCTCCTTCTCTCAAATTTACAGCGCTTGTAATGTTTCCATACTCGCCAAATATTTTCTTCAAATCTTCATCAGTTGTCGATTCTGACAGATTCTTGACATAAACATTATTAAATTTTGTCTTGTTTACAGAAGTCTCTCGCTCTTGTTTACGAATGAATGGACCAACAAAAACTTGCTTATCATTCAGAAGCATCCCATTAAGCACGAACATGGCCTGAGCATCATACATGAGACCCAAAAATTTCAGCACAACGTTGTCAATTTGACCAAGAACAAACTCACTGTTGCTGGTTCCATTAATAGAAAAATCATTCATCCACAGAATTATCTCAACCCTGCCCTGAATACCCAACAAAATTTCATCACCAAACGTCACACCTGGTTGAAGAATTTTGACAAACAGTGGTAGAGCAGCATACAAATCATCCAAAAGATTAAACGCAAGGTTGCCAAATTGATAAGGGACATTCATACTGCTGCTATTCTCGGTAATAGAAAAATAAAACAGCCCCCATAAAAATTTTTCTATCAATCCTGGCATCCCCAGAAAAATTCCATCTCGGAATTCATACACACAAGCCAGAATTCCAACAATTGTGCACTGTTTCTCTGCTTCATGGAACAGAGAACATCCATCCCCAATTTTTGAGCAGTGTTGTTGTTGCTCAGGCCCTTGGAGCCCCCATCAACCCCATGGAACACCCAATTTGACCTAAAATTCGATGGAGTTTCAGAAGCTTACCCTTGAATGCGTTGAAGTTGGTTCTCCACTGGACCGCCGAGAGAGAGATTGAGACTGAGAGTGAGAATCTAGAAGCCAAAACCCACCGGATTTGTTTCCGTCGGCACCTCCTCTTTTTCGGTGGCGAATAACAGCCCTTTAGGGCTTCGCTGCTTGTAGATTTTCCAAGACAGAGGAGGAACGATCGAACTAATTCATTGAGATAGAGTCAGATTGGAATTTTTCTGTCTTCTGCTCTGGGAAACAATCTGCTAGCCGTGAGAAGAGATTTTTTTAGGTCGATCCCAAATCAGCCATTACCGACGAGGTTTTGGTAGAATAACCCTTCGATTTCCCAAAATCTGGGTTCCCGCCGTTTGCTTTCGGAAGTTTTGAGTTCAATTTTGGATTTGATGTCTTTGGCTCCAATTTCTGATGTGCAGGGTTCCTGCTGTTTGGCTTTGGAATTCCCTGCGCTGAAATTGGTAATTTTTCAGGCCCGTTACCTTGCTTCCAGTCCGAGACAGCGCCTGCTGTCTTTTGTTCTGTGAAATTTTTGTGCTCGAAGATTTTAGGTCTTATGACCTTCTTTTCTGCGGCGGCAGCGAGATGCCTCTCAATTGCAGACAATTCCACTAAAATTCCAATGGAAGATTGACACATCTCCTGTTGTAGCTCACCTAGGGTGAACACATCTTGATACATCTTACCTGTTGTTGTAAGCAAATCCTGGAGTATGACAATTTTTTTCCTCTCTGGTTGAAGTATCTATCATTGTGTTCCCGTTCTTATACTAGTTGTTATGATCCCGAATCTGACACATGGATTCGTAGGGAGGAAGAAGAGAAAGACGAAAATCAAGCCAAAGGGAAGCTTAAAAACCCTAGGTTCGTTAAGGAGAACGCACACTCCTGAGCTCTTTGAGGAGAACTCAAAACCCTTGTTTACTCTAAATCAATGATATCCTTTGTCATTACTCTTACCCCTTAAATAGGTTCACTTTTACAAGGTTTAAGATAAAATATTAAAAAAATACCACTATAAATAAAATATTCCAAAAATGCCCATGTGGCCTATTAATTCTTTAACTGACATAAAATAAAGTAAATTAAATAAAAAAATTAAAATTATAATATTATTGTGTTCATAACACTAAGGCCACCATGTGATTTATTTTTCTAAGAAATTCAAATTTTGCATCAAACGATCCAATGCCAACAACAGTCAACAAATAATGAACCTAAGGCAAGCAACCGAGGAGTTCTTCTTCAAAAATAATGTCTCAATCAAAGAGACACAATAGCAGTAGTGGAAATGGGCCAATGCCAAAATAACATGCACCATATGTGCAGTTATATAGTATCTGATAACCGGTAAATAATAGAGGTCCTTAAGAATAATAAGGACACATAAAATAGTCTGCAGCGAGTCCATCAGTAAATAAGGAAGTTGCACCAAATTCGGGTAATAATCCAAGATAATAATCCAGTTGGAGAAAAAGAACCGAGTTGTGCCGAGTCAAATAGTAGACTTATATAGCTGAGTCATGGAAAATATGTATGAACTTGGGACCTAGACACGTATACCTAGGTAAGAAAATAAGTGGCCCAAGTTGAGTTGACCCAGACCGAGTTGGCCCGAGTTAACTCAGTTGACAGGTGCTGCTCGACAGTAGCAAGAAGGGCAGCCTGGTTCGCTGATTTGAACCGGCAAGGTCTGGTCCTGAGACTCGACAATCGACTGAACCAACAATTTAAATCAAGTTTCCTAACTTAGGAAATTTGATTTTTCATGATCTTCCTCCCCACAACGCTCGCTCCCGAACAAAGCGGGACATAAAAAGTTCAAGACAAAATCAGAATTTAATCCCGTGAGACTTCCAAACAATAGCAATGAGAATCGGAATTGATTGCTGATCAAGCGACGAAAATAACTTCCGAAGATAGCAAAAAAATTTGTATTTGCAGACTTCTTTTGTTTAACGTCCGACTGCTCAGCAGTGACAAAGACGATCGAAGAGTTTTCGAAAACCAACAGTGGAGATATCTCTTGGAGAAGCATCAGCGAACAGGATAGAACAACATCAATACAAGATGAAATCAGGTAATCTTCTGTTGTAGCTCAGATTATGTGAGTGCTGGTCGTTGATTCAGTTGAGTTAACTCCATCAGATAACAACAGTACCAACAAAAAGAATTCCATAAATGATGTAGATAAAATCCAGAATGAAAATATTTTATCGGATAGCTGGCTGAACTTTCCAAAAATTCTGGATGATAGAGGTGTGGCATGATCCTTTGGTAGATTGAATATGGCTTATTGGATCCTTCAATAAATCAGACATGGAAGATAGAGATGATCCCTCAGGCGATGCCAAAAACCAGAGGATAACAAAATCAATATACCCGAGAAACAATATAACTTCAACGACGCCATGGCAGCAGTATACCAGGGGATGAAGATTAACGACTAGCCAATATGACCAGAGACTAGAGTCGACAGATTAACGAGAGGATTAGACTTCATCGTCTAGCCAGAGCCTCAATAGTTTCCAACAAAACCAACATATTTCAACAACAAACACGTCTCGTACGACATCTTTTACAACAGCAACAAACCTTTTTCATTCTGAATTCTAGAATGGAAGAACCACACTGGTTGTACGCATATAAAATTTTCAAAAAAATAAAACCTTCCCAAGTTTAGAAAAGTTTTCCTTCTTCATTCTTTCTCAACATTGTTTCCAAATTGGAAACTATGCTATTTAAGTTTTCTTTCGAAGCTTGCATGAACGAAACAAGACGTTACAAAGTCTGAGTCCTAAAACTTATAGAAACAGGCAGAAGTTCTGGAACAGAAAAAAGAAACTTACCAGCAGAGAGTTGAGTTTTGTAGTTGCTTTCTTCCCTCCATGGAGAATTTATTTGATCTTCTGGAACAGACCTTTACAAATAGAGTAATGAGGCACAATGGTAGAGATAAGCAAACACTAGAGAAACAACGTCTTCTTCTCTTCTGGTAACAAGGGATGTGCTTTACAAACTCATTCATGAGCAACAGAAAGGGACTTCCAGTAATTACATCATATATTCCAACACTTTTTGCCTTGTTATTTTTTCCTTCAAGTTCCAAATCACAAAGCCCTCAAGTTCAACTTTGACATGTGTAAAAGAATTTTACCATGTATCTGTATACATATGTTAATATTATCATTTATGGATTTTGTGCTTTGAAATTAAACTTTATAGATCTTCTGATGAACATTCCTTCATTTCTCCTGTACCAATTCATGGTTTTGAAAATGGTAAAAAAATGTAGCAAAATGACCCAAACCTATGAATGGTCATTTGCACCAAGAAAAACTTTTGGGGAGAATATAGTAGACTGATTTGAGAGAAAGCAGTCAATTGCTCTGGGAGAATGTAATTGATTGTTTGCCATAACTTAGTGTTAATGAAGTTTGTAACATAGTATTTAACTATATTATAATGTATTTCATACCTACTACTCATCATAATATCAATGTCAAACTATACATCTATATTGTCATTTCTCGTTGACAAAAAAAATGTAATTTACAATATAACGCATTGTTATATGTGTTAAGAGATACTAGTTTATAGTTCAAACCCATAATCGACAAAAATGAAACATATCGAGAACAATGTCCTCGACAACTAGTAACATAGTATTATGATATTTAACAATATAGTATGTTTCTAATAGGTAACATAGTACATGTTTACTTCTTAATACAATACTAATAATATCATTTGTCCACCAAAACAAAAAATTACTTTACAATGTTGCACAAGGTTATGCATCTCCACAACATACTATTGGGCTAGAAACATAATTAACCAAAGTGAAATAATGAGCAACATAGTTTTTTCTTTTTGTTTAACATAGTTGATTGCTACACTTGTGGTTGACTTTAAAAAAATAGTCATGTTCTATGTAGCAGTAATTTGCTTCAAGAAGAGTATTAACTACTTGCTTTAAGATAGCTCTAAAGTAGTTGATTGCATGACCTAATGATTCAACTGCTTTTGATTATCATTTGTTCAGTGCTAAGTTCGAGGACATAAGAAAATGACTACTTCATTTGTCATCAACTTCATAAAAAAATTTGTGCTTTCTATTTCTAACAATCAGTTGCTTCTAGAATTGTAGTTCTAACTATCTTAAGATAGCTCCAACATAGTGAAACTACATTGTTCAGAACAATTGATTGCTTTTGATGATCATCTATCTAGTGCATAGCTCCTCGATATAAGCAGTTGATTGCTTCATTCATAGTCAACTTTATAAAAATCTATGTACTCTCTATTTTTTACAATCAACTGCTTCTGAAAGAGTAGTCCACACTGCCTTAGGATGACTCCATGTATCAACTTACTTAAGATTACACAAGCAAGAATACCCTTTTAGAAACAACCGACTACTAGAAATAGAGCATGATGATTTTTGTAAAGCTCTCACAAATGAAAAAGTAGTTGACATGTCTTGGAGCCTAGCATTGGACAAATATTCATAAAAAATAGACTATTATTTTGGGCCATGTAATCTATTACTTTGGAGCCATATTAAGAAAGACAATTGACTACTCTTCTACAAGTAGCTAACTACTAGAAATATAGAGGATAAATAGTTTTAAAGTCAACTACAAGTGAAGCAATCAATTGTGTTAAGTAGAAACAAAAACCTATGTTATCCATTATCAACGTAATATAATGTTAGCAACCGATACTATGTTATTGATTCTACAATACCATGTTATTAGCATGTTCCACTTTGGTCAATTATGTTTCTAGGCTATGAGATAGTTTATTGATGAGACACAACTTTTTGCAGCATTGTAAATTAAAATTTTCATTGGTGACCAAATCACACCATTAGTACTATATTAAGTAATATATGTTATTGACTCTACGATACCATGTTATTAGCATATTGCACTCTGGTCAATCATGTTTCTAGGCTATGAGATAGTGTATTGAGGAGATGTAACTTTTTGCAACATTGTAAAATAATTTTTTTAGTAAACAAATCGTACCATTAATACTGTATTAAACAGTAAATCTGTATTATGTTATCCAAAGGAAATATATTATGTTGTTTTAATATCCTAATACAAGTTATTGGCTACACATGACACTATCCTCGATATGTTTCATTTTGGTCGATTTATGATTCTATGTTGTGAAATAGTGACCATGGACACACATCATAGTGTGTTAGATTGTAAAATGTAATTTGTTTTTGTTGGTGAAAATGATAATAGTGATGTATAATCTGATACTGATATTTTGATAAATAATAGATATAAAATATATTATAATATAATCAAATATTATGTTTTAAACTTCACAACCGGCTGCTTTCCGTGTAGATTGCTTGGCAAGAAAGAGGATGGCGTTTTAGTAAATAGAATAAAAATACAATGGCTTTAATTTGGCAGCATCTCCACCGTCACCGGTTCGGGCTAGCGTCGGCAGTTTTCTATTGAAGTCCAATACAGATCACGCCCACCAAGTAGCGTCTTTGTCGCCGCTTCAATTTTCGCGCTTAATAACGACGATGCCCCTGTAAGCGCCCTGGAACGAGAAATAGATGGTACGACTGTTATTTAAACCATCTCCGAGGTCGAATCCATTTGACCTTTTTGGGTATTAAATCGTGGGAGGGAGAGGGTAAGGCTGAGACCTCTGTATCCCAGACGGAGATTTCTAGTTTACTACGGGAGTGGAGAGAGTAAGGCTGAGACAGCCAAAAAGAGTATCACGCCGGAGATGTGTCAAACCAAACCCAAATCCGAGTTCTCCGGCGGCGAAACGATCACCTCCACCGCAACCAAGGACTGGCTACGGGAAGCCATCGGTGGCGGATCCTTGAGGCGCGTCGACCTCCATACGGGTACCAACGGCTGGGCGTCTCCTCCGGGTGATCTCTTCCACCTTCGTGGTAAAAACTTCTTCACGAAGAAAGAGAAGGTCCCTTCCGGCGATTGGCTTCTCCAACCTGCTGGTGTCGATTGGCTCCGATCGCCCACCAAGCTCGATAACATCCTCGCCCGTCCCGATAATCGCATCGCCTGTGCGCTCAGAAAGTCGCAGGCGTTTGGAAAATCCCTCAAGTCTTTTATCTTTGCCGTCAATCTCCAGATCCCGGGGCGAGAGTGCCACAGCGCTGTCTTCTACTTCTCCACCGATGACTCTATCCTGCCCGGCTCCCTCTTCTACCGGTTCGTGCACGGCGATGATGCGTTCAGGAATGCCCGGTTTAAGATCGTAAACCGCATTGTCAAGGGTCCCTGGATCGTTAAAGCTGCCGTCGGTAACTACGCCGCTTGCCTTTTGGGCAAAGCCCTCACATGTAATTACTACCGCGGAGAGAATTACTTGGAGATCGATGTGGACATTGGAAGCTCGAAACTCGCCAACGCGATTTTGCATCTGGCGTTGGGATACGTGACTGCCGTTACCATTGATATGGGTTTCTTGGTGGAGGCGCAGGCAGAGGACGAGCTGCCGGAGAAGCTACTCGGGGCGGTTAGGGTCGCGCAGATGGAGATGAGTTCCGCCACATTCGTCGATTCCGCGCTTGCGATCGAACTGGCAGCGGCAAAGGGAAGCAAGAGTGGATGTGGTAATCGAGGGTTGTCCAAGGTCAACCATCATCAGTGTTTCAAACAGGATGATGAAAACGGGAAGGAGAAGGAAGGATAAAGGTTAGGTTTTTTTTTTTCTTTTTTTCTTTTTCTAATGGAAAGGGGAATTACTATGGTTGTAGATAATAACATTAAGAAGGAGAATGAGAAAGATAACGAGGGGGGGTGGGGGTGGGGTGGTGTTTGAGAAATTGTTATTGAAGTGTTTCTCCTCCAATTTTTTTTTTTCTTCTGTTAACTCTTTTACTAGTTAATCTTCATCGATGAAAATCAAGAAATTATTATTGAAGTGTTTCTCCTCCAATTTTTTTTTTTTTTTCTTCTGTTAACTCTTTTACTAGTTAATCTTCATCGATGAAAATCAAAAAGAAAAAATAGTAGAGTTCATTGTTCCGTCTTTGCTTCTTCCTTTGTTCTATTGTGCCTCAATTACAGACAATCCAGACAATCCAAGAGACATTCAAAATTTGGAAATTTGGTGTAGTTATAGCAAGCCTTACCCAAAACTACATAATTCATGTCCCCTAAGCTTATTAAGTGTTTTTTGCTCAAACCTTTTGGCACCTCTATGAACCAATTCTCCTCTCCGGAAACACCAGGTCTGAACGTAACTCTAAAACCCTAAAAGAAATGACCAGTATCAACCATGATTATTGGTTCAACATTGAAGTGGAGGTAGCGTGGGGACTGGCGAACGCAAGAATCTTCCAGCTAAGGGAGGACGGTGGTTTCTCTTTTTAACTCATCTGTATTAAAGTTTTCAAGAGAGACGGCAGACATTTTGCTTTTCTTTCAATTCAAATAACCAGAGAAGTGAAAAATTGGGAGATTGCCGACAAAGGGTTCATGGAAGACTTAACTGAAGCAAAAGACAAGACGTTTTCCCGGTATGCAAGATACCATCTTACGGAAACGATTTTGTTTAGTATGCGAATCAGCCCGTAGATTTGTTCCCTGTGATCGGTGTTAAATGTGATGACTTGAGTTACGGTCGAACACAAATACGCTGTCAAATAAAACGGCTAACTCAGCTGCCTCATTCAACAGTTGATTGGATGGTGTTTCCTATATTTCGTACCAAATACTTTTTTTTATTAGATAGATGAGCTAATTCCTATTAATTAAATTTCCACCCCTTTACTCTCTCCTTATTTTTTCCTCTTTTTAATGTTTTTTTTGTTCTATAATTCTCATTCAGCTTTTTGTTTGTTGGTCAAATTATTAAAATATTTATTTTTTGTAACTTTTTTTTTTCCACTCAATGTTTTTCAGGATAATTTATCCAAAAGGTGATTGGTGGATGTCGTGAACTAAGGAGGACTATTATGTAGACATTGAAGCTATTTTAGTACTTACATCTTCATACTAGCAAATAATTCAATGTCACAACCGACTAGGTCATCCATCTTTATTAGTGTTACATATACTTGTTCCTTCAACATTGTTTCTTTTTTGGTTGCAAAATTTCATGAGCCACGAAATAAATTCAAAACTCAAAACATACAAAGTCATGAGCCAAATGGACTTTGACATACGTAGATTTCTTATTAATAAGTTGAAAGTTATTCTCCATAGCCAAATTGCATCTTATACATTCTACAAAAACAAACTTCCATACTTGTGTAATCATGGCATCTTTACTGAAATATCTATGATCTCATTAATTTTTCCATGGATGTGGAAAACTTAGGCCCCTGTTAGTGTCACTCGTTGAAAATTTGAATCCTAGGAAAAGTACTAGTTATAAATTTTCTAGAAATTTTTTATTTAAAATCTTATTAGTATCCTAAATCACTGGAAAAGTACTACTTATAATTTTCCTAGAAATATTTAATTTAAAATCTTATTAGTGTTATGATAGAAAATTGTCTAAAATTTCATAAGATTTTATTAATAACTATTAATACAATTTCGAAGGAAATAAAGGCAAAATCATGTTTTATGTATTATCAAATTGACTTAAACTTAGATTTTGAAAATATAGGGTATTGGATCGATTACGTTAAAGTTGAAACTTGTTTAGAACTATGATTATTTGTCTTGGTTAAGTCAAAATGTTTTAATGTCCTTGGCATTTTGGCCTGGCGAGTTGGGTGACTCATTCAAGTAACTCAACTTTCAATAGGACTATCCATTAATAGTTACACCTTGCTCCGTTGCCTTGGATGTTAAGGCATGCTAGAGGAGGTAGAGGCCATGATGTAGGTTGTGCATTTGGATAGTGATGGTGTTATGGTCCTGGGGTTAAGTACCTATATCTTCCACTCCTAACAGGCCGGTCTTTTGGGTAGTATTGACTAGGTGGTTAACATTTGGTATCAGAGTAGGCACTACGTCCAGACTTCGAGTCCCCGCATGTGCAGGTGGACCGCACGCCCCTAGTGGGGAGCCGTAAGGGAGTATGGGCTCCTGACCCAGTCCCCGTTGCTGTGTTAAAGCCGTTGTGGTCATCGGCTCGGGAGGGCGGGGGTGTACTGTTATGGTCCTGGGGTTAAGTACCTTTGTCTTTCGCTCCTAACAGGCCGGTCTTTTGTGTAGTATTGGCTAGGTGGTTAACATTTGGTATCAGAGCAGGCGCTACGTCCCGACTTCGATTCCTCGTGTGCGCAGAAGGACCGCACGACCCTAGCGGGGAGCCGTAAGGGAGTATGGGCTCATGATCCCGTCCCCGTTGCTGTGTTAAGGCCACCGTGGTCGTCGGCTCGGGAGGGCGGGATGTACTGTTATGGTCCTGTGGTTAAGTAACTATGTCTTCTGCTCCTAATAGACCGGTCTTTTGGGTAGTATTGGCTAGGTGGTATCAGAGTAGGGTAACCCGACAGAGAGAAGCACCAATGAATACTTTGAATTACTTGAAAGAAAATTTGATACTGTCCTAGAGAGGTTCTCAAAAATTGATATCGATATGGAGACCTTGAAGGGAAGGATGGATAGTGTGGAGAATGGTCTAACTACTGGCAAGAAATTTGTTGCATTGGAGGAGAAGTTCACTCTCAGTTTGGAAACCTTGAAAGGAAGGATGGATAACATGGAGACTGGTCTGAGCACTGGCAAGAACCCAATTCTGGGAGACCATTTGCAGATCAGAGGGGGAGATGAATTTACTAGACACACGAGTTTCTCGGGTCAGCAAGGATCATTCCGGGGGGACACCTTGATCAGGGGGGAGCCATTGTACCTCTCATTCCAGATTAGAGAGGAGGGGACAATTCGTATAACAGAGGGGGAGATGAATTTCCGAGGTGCACGAGTTTCTTGGGACAACAAGGACCCCTCATTCCGGGGGGACACTTCTACCAGGGGGAGGCACTGTTTCGAGGTATACTAAAATGGAATTCCCTACTTATAATGGGTCAGAAGACCCTTTGATATGGTTGTATCGATGCAAAATTTTTTTTAGCCATCAGCGAGTCCAACCTATGACCGAGTCAGCGTAGATGTTTTTCACTTACTTGGGGAAGCACAACTTTGGTACCAGCTAGTTGAGGTTGATAGCGAGGTGGTAGATTGAGATGAATTTAAGCGACTGTGCTCTCTCCGTTTTGGTCCTCCGACTTACAGTAACCCTTTGGGAGATTTGGTTTTATTACACCAAACTGGGGCCGTCGAGCAATATCAAAAATTGTTCTAGGAAAAATTAGCACGAGCCAGTAGTATGGTACAAGTGGATCAGCAAGTTGCGCTGTTTACAGTAGGACGGACTGAGACGTTAAAGCTTGAGGTGGAGCTCTATGCACCTGTTGACTTATCCAGCGCTATGAATATAGTTCGTGCTTTAGAACTGTGACAACAGGCACAACATAGATGACCTCCATGGTAAGGGGAGTGCATTCCTTCGAGAAACAACCCGGGTATTACTTTGACAGGGGATCTGAGATCTAGTCATCCTACACCTCCTTATATAAAAAAATTGACAAGTGCTGAGATGGCGGAACGACGGGCTAAGAATCTGTGTTACAAATGTAATGAACCATATCGGGTTGGGCATCAGTGCAAAAGATTGTTTTTGATTGATAAGGTTGAAGATGAGGATATCGAGGTGACAGAGGATATGATTGAGGAAGAACCACTGGACATCTCCCTGCATGCCATTACGGGGCAGCAATCGGCCACAACTACGCAGAATGGGAGCAGCTCGACTACTCCCACCAGGTCTACCCAACTTCCGAGTTTGAGGACAAACTTGATCTCCAAGGGCCGGGGGGGGGGGAGGGGAAGCAAATGTTATGGACTCAATAACACTGAGTCATCTACTTTAATTTTATTATTTATGTTGCTTTTAATTTCGAATTTTATTGATTTGTAATAAGACTTAAAGGTAGGGGTAGAATTGGGTTTTATAACCCTAACCTATGTTGATGTTAATTACCCTATTTAAGGGGTAAGGATGGAGAAATAAAGCAAGTTTGGAATTAGCATAAACTAGAGTAATTAGGTTATTGATAGGCTCCCTATTCTAGGGTTCTTGGCTTGAACTCTCTTTGGTGGTTTGCTGCATCCATTGGAGAGTCTTTGAGGAGATCGTGGGAGGAAGAAGAAGAGGAAGCACCCTTCTATTCCAAGCTGCAAGGGAGAGACTACCTCTTCACGGAAATTCCAGAAAAGGAGAGATCTTGACGTGAGTCTACCCAGGAAGGAGGACAAGTTCTTGTTGCTGGTTGGGTGTTGACGTCCAGAGGTATTTGTTAATCTTATTCCAAACATTGAGATTAGATTTATGTTTCTCTTTTATGTAAGGAACCAGTGCTGCATGAAATCGGAAACCCTATCTTGACGTGAGCCATAAGAAAGGGGGTTCCACGTTGGGGCCTTAAGGAGCTTCCTTGACTAGCTGGGTTCGTTCATAATTAAGAAAAGGAAACTAGAAGTAAAACCCTCTTGACGTGAATCATAAAAGAGGGGTTTCATATCTGAGTGCTTAAACAGTCATTTAACTTGCTGGTTGCATCTATAATTTAGAAAAACAAAATCCTTTTCAATCCCAACGTGAAAGGAGAAGTATAAGAGAGTTCATTTCACAAAAAAATGTGATAAGAAACCCTCAAACAGTGCTGGATTCATATTCAACTCGTCGAGTTACTAGATCCATGGCTAGGGACCATATGGTTCTAGGGTTAAGTACCTATATTTTCCGCTCCTAACATGCCTGTTTTTTGGGTAGTATTGGCTAGGTGGTTAACATTTTGTATCAGAGCAGGCGCTACGTCCCGACTTCTAGTCCCCGCGTGCGCAGGTGGACCGAACACCCTTGGCGGGGAGCCGTAAGGGAGTATGGGCTCCTAACCCGGTCCTCGTTGTTGTGTTAAGGCCACCGTGGTCGTCGGCTCGGGAGGGCGGGGTGTACAGTTATGGTCCTGGGGTTAAGTACCTATGTCTTCCGCTCCTAACAGGCCGGTCTTTTAGGTAGTATTGGCTAGGTGCTTAACAGATAGTTTCATCAGCTTGGAGAAGTTCCTCTCCATGAATGAGGAGGAGACAAATTCTTCTAGTTGAATGGAGGATTGAAAAACACCATTATGGTGTTATATTAGGACAAGAATGTGGTGACCTTTGCAAAGGAGCTCCACCACATGCTTTACTCTGCGTGGGAGAAGTGGGGAAGGAGGAAGAAGGAAAGAGCAAAAGAAGAGAAGCAAGGGGATGGAAAGAAGGGAAAGGAGGGAAATAGGGAGAGAGAGAGAATAAGTGTGTTAGGTTTGGTGTTTGTTAACTTTGTTACTATTTTTTAGTCATTTTTTTAGTTTTTGCTTAATCTTTGGTCTCTTCACATTATTAATCATAATTTAATGTAAAAAATTAGATTCACAATCAAATGAACATACACAAACATTCAAACCACAAAGAATACAACTTTTATAGAATTCATAGTCGTATTTTAGATTGCCAATTGTTAAAGTCCCGGATCTGACACATGGATTCGTAGAGAGGAAGAAGAGAAAGACGAAGATCAAGCCAAAGGGAAGCTTGAAAACCCTAGGTTCGTTAAGGAGAATGCACACCCCTGAGCTAGTTGAGGAGAACTCAAAACCCTGTTTAACCTAAAATCAATACTTGTGTTTCTCATTACTCTTACCCCTTAAATAGGGTTTACCCTTACAAGGTTTAAGATAAAATATTACAAAAATACCCCTATAAATAAAATATTCCAAAAATGCCCCTATAACATATTAATGCTTTAACTGCAATGAAATAAAATAAATTAAAGAAAAAAATTAAAATAATAATATTATTGTGTGCATAACATTACACCCCCTTGAAAGAAAGAGTTTGTCCTCAAGCTCGAAGGTAGGGTGTCGATGCCGACGTCTCCACCTCTTCCCAAGTAGCATCCGCGATAGCTATGTCCGCCCTCTGGATGCCCAAAACTGGAACATTCCCCCTAGTAACAATTTTTTTACGGTCAAATATAGGGATGCGTGCCAAACGTCGCTACATCTCCCCAAGTAGCATCTCTGCCCTCCATCAGTCCTGGACCGGTGTGAAACAACCCCTCACGATGGCTCCCCATTGGCAAGGTTGCACTGCCTACACTTTGCCAGCATGGCAGTAACAACATCATGACCCGCCCCTTGGGATTGAGAAGACTTAGCAACACTAACCCCCTCCATTTGCTGCACCCTGAAACACTCAGAGGCCTGAAACCATCACAAACAACAGGATCAGCATGGTGACGATGTATAGTTGGTTGAACCATTTCATAATGAAGTGCCAAGAGCAAGATCGCTTCCCACATAGAAATAGCTAGGCCACATGTTTCCTGTAATTTAGACAAGCAGTTAGGTAACTGAACAACACTAGGAAGCCCACTGCATGTTTTTTCCTCATCACCATCATCAGCAGAAAACCCAGCTTTGCCTGAATCCAACCAGTTGTTCCTTCTAAAAAATCCAGACAGCACAAGTTGTTGCTCACTGTCCTGGAGTACAACAAACACCTCCCCATACGTTGAAATCTCTACCGCTGCTGTTTGAATCCATTTTGGATGAAATTGGTCATGAAGTTCCAAATTCAGAGGGAAGTGATGAAAGGAGACCACTATGCTGCTGTAACATCTAACAGGAACTATGAACACTGTTTTCAGCAGTGCCACAACATCAATACTTATACTCTGGGCAGACGCCGCCCAGAATTTAATATTTTTCCCTTCAACAGCCTGAAAAATTATTCCCCACAATATAACATTCAAAATCTGGTCAAGAAAACCTTCATCAGTGAGAGACTCCCTATCTGCCAACAACTTCTCAAAATCAATGGAATGAAGACAATCTTTAGCAAAGACAACCCCTCTGCCACATATGATTTCATATGAGATGAGAGCAATGGCAGGTAAGTCATTAAATACTCCACGAATAGCATCAATGTTCCCCCCCATGCACAAGCATCTGGTCAAAGTCAGAAGTTTCCAGGTGGTGCTCAGCTGCATTATATTTTTTAGGTTGTGGCTGCTGCTAGGGTACTCTTATCTTCTCTGCAATATCAACAACAATTTTAAATATCAGTACCCTCTTGGGCTCAAGAGCTCCAATAATGGGACATGCAGTCATAAAAAAAATTATTTGTGTTGTTGTTCTCATCATCCTTTGTGCATGAGTATGAGGATTCTCCATTGCTGTCAAAGGCTGCATCTTCATGTCTTCCTTGAGGCAACCGTTGCGTCAGCATGGACTGTAAGTGTTCCCATGTACTAAACACCATCATGCACCAAATTGCTCACATGAAGATGGAGGGTTAAACTTGTACCACGTGGAGTTATTATCTCTGACAGAACTCAAGTACCTTTACCAAGAAAATCTGGCGCATCCACCCTATGGGCTTTGACACGCATGTCATGAGACTGGGTAGCAACAGCAGACCCCCTACATATCGATGGTTGGACAGGTTCCATTTGAGACACCACTCTGATTTTTGGAATCCAAACAGGATTGGAGTGATTGATAATTACTGTTGTCTGCCAAGTTCTGCCTGTGTACCCTCAGTTAACATATGAAGTTCTTCCTTAGCAATATTGTCTATCGGATACCATAGTGCATAAGGCTGCTTCTTTAGACGAAGTTCTGGATTGTGCTGCACCAACCCAACAGAAGAGAGGGTCCTGAGTATGTTCTCACAATCAGCATCAGATTGTGGTTCTGCAGTAAAATGGGGAGCTTCAGCTGGTTGAGTGGCTAGTGTAACAATTGAGATCTCCACCTTAGGATCAGTTTTGCTTTAATATTGAACAATGGCCTTAGTAGCACCCATTTGTATATCCTTGTGAAACCCACAAGCAGCCTCAGCAGTAATGGTTGTGGACTCCATGGATAGGGTACCCCTTCTGGCAATTCCAAGTTGCTGAACCAATATGTTCTCCATCCGCAAACCAATATGGTTGAGGTCTGATTTGGCAGCTTGCACATTTCCATGAGGATCTCTTTCAAGCATTAGCTGCTCTTGAATTGCTGGTGGTAAAATTTCAAAAAGCAGCTGTGATTGATGTCTTAGTTTCTTTTTCCACAATCCACCTTCCATAAAAACATCATGAGCAAGGATCTCATTTAGTACTGAAATAAGTTGTTGCACCTCTGGTATGAAACCAATTAAATCTTTTGAGATAAGTATCACACCATAATTATAGCCAAGACCAGCTCGTTTACAAATAATATCTGTAATGCAGTCAGTCACATTTTTCAGATTCTGCTTCTTAGCAACCACCTCTTCTCCAATAACAGTGATATTAGGATGTTTTTGGAAGGCACACTCTAGTGTGATATGAGAGGCTGCACGTCCCATAAGCCTTACAAAGCGATAATATTTTTCTGTAGACTGCACGTCAGTCCTAGCATTCCCTATCATTTCTGCATATATCTTGCAAGTTGTATCAAGCTTTAGTTTGAAATTTAAGTTGTCAAATTCTCCAGAAAGATGAATTGCTTTCCTGCCTTGCAGATCTTCTGACCATTCCACAGAAACGTGCATTCAGATTGGGCTAAACATTTAGGGATCTCAGGCCGAAATGATAAGAGGAAGTTCCAAGTGACAATACTCCTATCCGCCATTCTCTCAAACACCTTTTCTGCAGATTTTATGAACATAGCAGGAACCTTCACAACAAAATCCCCATCTCGAATTTCTGACGCTAAAGCTTGAACTCCGTCCAAATGCGAACACTGTTTCTCAGCCAAACTAAACACCCTCAACGCCATCGTAGAGTTTTTTTGTAAAAAATCGAGGGACTTGAGAAAGGACAAGACAAAATTTGGAGAAAATCGTCTCAGAAACTTACCCCAAAAATCTTTCAAAGTCGGTTTCTAGCTTGGATGCCGAGAGTAAGATTGAGACTGAGAGTGAGAATCTGGAAGCCAAAGCCCATCGGATTTGTTTCCGTCGGCGCTTCCTCCTTTTCCGGTGGCGAATAGCAGCAAATCGTGGTCTCACTTGTTGTTGACGGTGAACAGCAGGACATCGTGGCTGAAATTTAGAATAGGGCTGGTTCGAAGAACCTTGAGGTGGGACGACGAACAGGCATCTTGGTTCCTTTACAACAGACTCCGACTTCGAATTTGAGGACACACCCAAGTCAGCCTTTACCGACGAGATTTTAGCAGAATACCCTTCCGATTTCCCAAAATCTGGGTTCCCGCCGTCTGATTTCGGAAGTTTTGAGGCCGATTTCGGATTTGATGTCTCAGACTCCGATTTCTGATGTGCAGGGTCCCCGCTGTTCGGATTTGGATTTCCCTGCGCGGAAATTGGTATTTTTTCTGGCTCTTGGCGTTTCTGCTCGTCCGAGACAACGTCTGCCTCTCCTTCTGTGAAATTTTTGTTCTTGGATGTTTCTAGTCGTATGACCTTCTCTGCGGTAGCAAGGTACTCGCAGAAAATTTAATGGCAGCGGCAGCGGTTTCTCAGAACGTTCCGTGGAAGTTAGCTACCGATGCACGTATTTCTTCTAATTCTTTGCACATTGCATCCACTTTTCTTTGGATATCTAATAGCTAAATGCGTAATAACCCATTGTGTTCCAGCTCTAATATCAGTTGTTAAGATCCTGGATCTAATACATGGATTCGTAAGAAGGAAAAAGAAAAATACGAAGATTAAGCCAAAGGAAAGCTTGTACATGGCCATCTACTTTTCTTTGGATATCAAATAGCCAAAAGCATAATAGCTCATTGTGTTCCCGCTCTAATACCAATTATTAAGGTCTCGGATCTGACACATGAATTCGTAGGGAGGAAGAAGAGAAAAATAAAAATCAAGCCAAAGGAAAACTTGAAAACCCTAGTTCATTAAGGAGAGCGCACACCCCTGAGCTCGTTGAAGAGAACTCAAAACCCTGTTTAACCTAAAATCAAGGTTTAAGATAAAATATTATAAAAATACCCTGTGGCCTATTAATACTTTAATTGAAATAAAATAAAATAAATTTAAAAAAATTAAAATAATATTATTATTACGTGCATAACACCAATCCACTCCCAAGGGCATTTGAACTTGGACTTGAAATATTCACTAAAGTTGGGTTACCAAATAGCACAATAGCAAATTTCCTCTAAAGCCATTTATAATGTTGCACACTCAAGGTCACCACTCAATTCAGCACAATAACTAACTTACAAAAGCTCACCTTCACTTAGGAATAGGTAGTTATTTTGCAATCCAATGGTGTTCAGGGCCTCTGTTGATCAAATAGGTAGTGATGCTAATAGCCTCAAACCAGAACATCTTTGATAATCCCACATACAATCTTATGCTCCTAGAATGCTCGTTCAATGTTCTATTCATCCTCTCTGCCACACCATTGTATTGAGGTTTTCTAGGAATGGTCTTTTTCATCTTGATTCCATTATTAGCATAGTACTGCTTGAAATAATCATTTATGCATTCTCCCCCATTATCTGACTGCAAGTGCTTCACCTTCAAATCTGTCTCATTCTCAACTATTGCTCTCCAACTCTTGAATGTATCAAACACATCAAATTTATTTTTCAAGAAATAAACCCATACCTTTCTGCTTGCATCATTAATAAAATGTCACATAGTAGTTAGAACCACCAAGGGAAGTAACAATTGAAGGCACCCACACATCTGTGTGATCCAACTCCAATTTTGTTGTCTTTTGCTCCTTTCTTGCCTTAGAAAAGCTAACCCTTTTCTGCTTTCCAAAAATACAACCTTCACACAAATTTTTATTTACAATTTTCAAACCTAGTAGCTTCCCTTTGGACTGAAACACTTTCATTCCCTTCTCACTCATATGACCGAACCTATAATTCCACAAATCAGAATCGGTAATAGCATCAACAACTACAACCGTGTCTTTGCAATTGGAAAATGTAAAGAGTTCCAGTTTTCACTCCTCATGCAACAACCATGGCTTCCTTAGTGACTTTCCAGCCAGCACCATTAAAAGTCACATTATGACCCTCATCATCAAGCTGCCTTACTGAGATCAGATTACGCATAAGTTTTGGTACATGTCTCACCTTTTGACTTTTCCACTCTGATCCATTTGATATCCTCAAACTGATATTACCAATACCGACAATATCCAAAGGTTCTCCATCAACAAGATACACCTTCCCATGTTCTCCAATAACATAATTCTCCAAGATCTCACGATGTGTGGTGGTGTGAAAAGAAGCTTCTGAATCTAACACCCAGGAGTCAATAGGGCTATCAACCGACAAGAGTAAAACATCTTATACGTCTTCAGTCACCGTGTTTGCAACATCAATTTTATTTTCATCCTTCTTCGGTGCTTTGTAGTTCTTCTTTATGTGACTAGACTTGCCACAATTCCAATACTCCACATTCCTTCTGAATTTGGACTTGCTTCTTCCATTCCTTGACTTCCCTATACCATTGCCCTTGTTGGAATTCTTCTCAAAGTTCCTACCCCTAGTATCGATAGTTAGGGCAGAATTAGATGTTGACGATTCTCCAGAGTCCTTTCTATGAACTTTTTCTACAAGAATGGTATCCCAAACATCATTAAAAATCAACTTCTCGTTGCCTAAGGAATTGCTTACCGCAACCCTCAAAGGCTCCCAACAATTCGACAGAGACACTAAAAGAATTAAAGCATGAACCTCATTATCAAATTTAATTTGAACCGAGATCAATTGATTGACAATCATGCTAAACTCATTCAAATGCGATACCATTATAGTATTTTCTGTCATCTTTCAATTGAAGAGTTTTTTTCATGAGATGTACCATATTATTTGCGGAAGGCTTCTCATACATGTCAAACAAAATCTTCATCATCCCCGCTATGGTTTTCTCTGACACCACGTTGTGAGCAACATTCTTTGACAATGTTAATCAGACTACTCCCAACACCTATCTATCGAGGAGATTCCACTCATCATCATTCATAATGAGTGTGTGTAGCTTTTTAATTTATAGATAATCTTTGATCTATATCATCCAGAATGCAAAATTCATACCATCAAACTTGTTCATTCCAAGTGCCGATCCTTCTCCACTAGCCATTGATCTCAATCACGAACTAAAGCTTTGATACCACTTGTTAGGAATTAGACGCTCTAATTCCAAACTAACGAGAACACTAATAATAATCGCAGAAGAAAGGAAAAACAAACATGAACATACAACAAATTTTATACAGGTTCCCCTCAAGGTGAGACGACGTCCTGTCTTCTGCCGTTGTAGTAATCCACTGTAAACATGAAATAGTTTATAAGAGAAATTGCACACACTTACAAGTGTTTTCTCTAACTTTTCTTGGGCTGCAACTCCTACTCCTTCTCGGTGATGATAAAAACATAGCAACGTCACCCCCAAATATAAAGGAAACATTAGGGCAACTGGATTATAAGTGTAAAATCCCCAAACTACCTTAATGACACATCAATCAATATTTTGTGGACCCGCTTGACAAATTGTAAGGTGTTAATTAGGCTCCAAAATTTAACATGAAGCATCACATTCAATAATAAAGATCTTTAAAAAATTGAGCAATACCATGACTAGTGTGGTGCACATTCAGTTCTTGAGTTCTTTGAAGTCTTGGATGGCTCCCTTGGTCCTTAGGAAGACATCTTTTTTAAGTAGGGAATTTAAGGGTTTAGCTATAGTAGCATAATATTTCACAAATCTTCTATAGGACCTTGTCAACCCTAGGAACCCCCTCAATTGTTTTAAGGAAGTAGGTTGAGGCTAATCATGCATAACTTGAATTTTATCATGTTCAACTGACACCCCTTTTTCGCAAACTACTTGTCCTAAATAGTGGGCCTCGGGTGAAACAAATATGCACTTTGTCAATTTTACATGAAGATGATGGTTTTGAGGTACTTGAAACACCTCATACAAGTGGCTGAGATGATCATAAAAAGTTTTACTATAAAATAAGATGTCATCGAAGAAGAGGTCCAAACAATACTAGGCTTGAAGGGCATAACAAGGAACTCATAATATCCATCATGGGTTAAAAATGCGGCTTTTTCAATATCATCATCCTCTATTTAGATTTGATGATAACTTGAGAAAAGATGAAGCGTAGATTTTTTAGCACCACACAATTCATTGACCAATTCATCAATAATGGATATGTATACTTATCTTTGATAGTGATGTTGTTTAGTGCCCCATAGTCCACACAAAACCTCCAAGACCCGTCTTTTTTCTTTACTAGAAAATTGGGTGAGGAGTAGGAGTTGTTGTTTGGCCTATTTATTCCTTGTTGGTGCCTCCTTGACCAATCTTTCTATTTCAACTTTTTGCACATGTGGGTATATGTTGGGCAGCAAGCCGGTAGGGGATATACCTGGCTGGATGGGAATCTGATGGTCATGATCCTTCGTGGTAGAAGGTGTTATAGATATTAGAAAACATTATGAAGATTTTTTAATAATTTATGCAACTGAGGGGAAGGATGGAGTTCACCTGTTCTCGTGGGTGGTCCCATGAGCTGAAAGAGGACTTCTTAGCCGCTTCAAGGCACCCATGTGCCTTGGATCATGAAGGTGACTTTCGGTACTTTGGAAGAGCATTGTATTCATGTTCTTTCTCCCACGATGATGTATAAAAATTGAAATTTGAAGAAGAGGGGGTCCTAGGAGTTTAGCGACCATGCCATACATAAAAAATTATGTGTGCTGCCACTATCAACTAGAATGTGCATCTTATGGCCTGTAACTCACATTCTAGTTGCATGGTGCGAGGCTGTAGTACCACAAAAAGAGCATGGAAAGATACTTCGAAGTTAGGTACTTCTTCCTTAATAACTTCTTCTCGAAAGGATGGTTCCTCCTCTTCTTCTTCTTCTTCAGGAACATACATCTAGAATCTCTTGCACCTATGGCCTGACACGAATGTCTCTTCACAATTGAAGCATCGCCCCTTGCTTCCTCTCTTGTTTATTTCTTCAAGTGAGAATTTGTGTCAATAAGAGTTTCAGGTTGGAACATTCTTACCTCGACTGCCAGTTAAGGTTTCAACCCTCCAATGAAACTTCCTACTCGAATTTGTTTGCCCAAGTGACTTCTCAAGACAGAGGTGAATAGAGAATCTAAGTTTAAAATGGTACTTTAAATGTAAAAGTTTAATTAAAGACAAGTAATAAAAACCATACACCTTAAGGAGACAGATTTTTTGTTTTGATGTTCCCCATTGACACCATCCAAGAAACCTTACTTGGGGGAAATTTTCACTAATAAGTTCTATTAGCTGAAATTTTACTATCAAAAGAAAATTTGGCTTTATTTAAGACTAGTTTAATGCCCAATTACACAAGATAAATATATCCCATGAGATTTTACAACTAGATTATGGCTCTTGTAATTTCTTCCCTTCTAGATTGAGGTTCTAAAACAACGCTTAAAAGATAAAATAAAAATGTTAAGAAGCATTAGTGGCATATCTTACAATTATGTAGATGAGTGAAACTACATAAGTCCTTTTCTTTCACTTGTACTAGGGTTTCTAATCCTCATATATAAATATTTATTAAGGGGGAGAGATTCATATAACGATTTTCCCTTGTGTGTGTGAGAAACCCTTTTCCTAAGGGTTCAAGTTCTCTTTTCAAGTCTCCTCTTCTTTCCTCTTCTTCTCTTCTTCTTTTCTCCTCTTTTTTCTCTCTTATTAGATACGAAACCCTAGAATCTAACATGGTATCATAGCAGGGATTCTAGGGTTTAAGCTACTCAAAAGTAAAACAAAGTTGGATGTTTGAAGGCTTCAAAGGGCTCGTCCTCATCAACTCTTAAGGGCTGAAAAAATATCCAGCTGGTCTCCTATTCAAATCAGGTTCCAAAGTCATCCTTTTTTCACGTTTTGAATTATCAATAGTTCATGTTCATGCTTCCCTTGATGTCCTCCAAACTGCCATTCCAAGTTTCTTTCAAAAAAATCGTTTTTGAGGTCTACATGAAAGCTGAAGTCTAAGTTTTTGAATTTTTCATCATATGGCTTTAAAAGTATGTGAAATTGATGCCATAAATACCCTTCCATGATTTAAAAAATTCCACTTATGAATTCAAATCAAAATTGATATTTTTTATGTGCGTTTTGTCAAATTTGAATCATCAAACCCAAAGTTCATGGCTGAATGAGTAGTATTTTTTTTCAAGAATTTGATGTATAGAAGAATTCATATTTTTTCATGGGTATGTTATCCTTGAATTGTTTCTTAGTCTAGTCCAGACATGCTTAATTTAAATCAAATTTACATTTTTTCAAAATTTTCATACATGTTGGGTATGAATATGTGCTAAATTGATGTCACGTTGTTGGTTTTTTTAGCCTTAAAGTTTTATTGTGCTTTTGTGCTGTTATAATGGCTGAAAGTTCACAAAATTCTCTTTCATATACTAATTTCAAAAAACATGATCAAATGAGAATCACTATTATTCCACTCAAGGGCCTAAGTAAATTTTCATCATGGTCGAAATCCATAAGAAGGTTCCTAGTTACAAGAGACCTTGTCTGACACTTAACTCAGCAATCCCTTAGATGATCCTTCATATCAAAAGTAATTGATGGATGACACCTTAGTCATAAGCTGGTTGGTAAATAGCATGGATGAATTAGTTACTAACAATTTTATTCATTTGGGTGCTGCTCATGATAGCTTCTAAAAGATTTATGATATTTTTTAGGAGATGTGTAAGACAAAGCATGGAGATAAATAGAAGCTCAATTTACTCAAATTACAACAAGTCAGTGAAGTAGTTCTCTTTTCTAGAAATTCAATAGTCCACTAACCTTCCCCTTTATATAATGGTTTAAAGTAAAAATATTACACAAGTGCCCTCTTCCCTACGGTTAGGATAAAGAGAAAAGAAAGAATATGAAATTACAAATGTACCACTACCCTTCTTATGTCTAACTGATCACAATTTTCCACGAGAAGAAGTACCATCGGGACATAAGACTTCTCTCTCTCTCTTGCTACGTATCACTAACTTGTGGAGTCTCCAGATGTTCCTGAGGTACCATCTCCTCCTTATCCTATCATGTATGAACCTCCTCATGACACTAAACCTATTGCCCTTAATAAAGAACCTCATTCATGCACATCTCACCCTATTACAAATTTTATATCCAGTTTGTCTTTGAGTTGTGCTTCTTCAAATTGCAACATCATCATCTACCAAACCTTCTACTTATGAAGAAGCCTCAAAGGATCCAAGGTAGATGGCTATCTTAGATGAATAAATGCAAGCCATTTATAAGAATCATACTTTGAAATTGTCTTCTCTTCCTCCATCGAAGAAGGCACTCGATTGCAAATAGCTTGTTACACTAAAATTTAACCTTGATGGGCCAATTGCTAGATACAAAGCCAGGCTGGTTGCTAAAGGTTATAAATAATCAATATGAGTTCTTCATTCTTTAGCGAAAAAATTGAAATGGTCTACATATCAGTTAGATGTTAAACATACTTTTTTGAATGGTGATTTATTAGAGGAGGTTTATATGATTCAACCACCTGGTGATGTTGTTGAGGGGGGGGGGGGGGGGGGGGGGGGGGGGAATATGTCATCTAAGTAAGGCTATTTATGGGTTGAAATAGTCCCCTTGTGCCTAGTTTGACAAATTTGCAATAGTTGTTATTAACCTTGGGTGCACATGGTGTGAAAGTTATCACTCGGTGTTTATTGAAACAACTACAACAAGTATAATTCTTATGGTTGTCTATGTTGATGACATTATTATCACAGAGACTGACATTGAGTGAATTCAACAAGTGAAGCAAGATTTGACCAAGGAATTTTAAACAAAGATCTAGGACTACTCAAATATCTCCTGGTTAAAGAAGTTCTTCAATCTAATTATGGCATAATTTTGTCTAAAAGGAAGTATGTTCTTGATTTATTAAAAGAAGCTAGAATGCTTGGGAGTTAACTAGTTGATACACCTGTGGAGCACAATGCTAAGCTTTGTGCTAAATCAGATGACAATGTTGATGTTGGCAAATTCTATCAGCTGGTTAGAAAACTGATCTATCTCACAGTTACAAAACCAGATATCTCTTATTTATAAGTGTCATCAACCAATTTATGCATCAATCCCAACAGGCTCATTGATGGCATTAGAGAGACTTCTCAAGTATTTGAAGAAAAATCTGGGTCAAGGATTGTTGTTTAAGTTCCATGGGTATACTAATATTGAAGGATTTGCATATGTAGATTGAGCTAGTTCCTTGATCATAGAAATTCAACCTAGGGTAACTGTACAACCACAAGAGGAAATCAAGTCACTTGGAGAAGCAAGAAACAAAGTGTTCTAGCTTAGTCAAGTATTGAGGTGGAATACAAGACCGTGGCACATCCGGTATGTGAATTATTGTTGCTTAAGTCATTAATGTCAAAACTTGGGTTCAAAATAACCAAGCCCATGCAACTTCACTATGACAATCAGACACCGATTCATATTGCAGCCAATTCAGTATTTCATGAAAGATCAAAACACATTGAGATAGACTACCACTTTGTTTGAGAAAAATTACAAGCAAGTGTCATATCCCTGCACATTCATTCAAAATATCAATTGGTAGATATTTTCACAGAGGCTATTACAGTAGGATCTCTCTCTACCACTTGTTCCAAGAGAATATTTGGTGTATTTGCACCAACTTGAGGGAGAGTATTAATAAGCATTAGTGGCATAGCTTGAATTATATAGATGAGTGGCACTACTTGCAATTTTGTAAGACTCTAAGTCCCTCTTTTCTTTCACTTGTGTTGGAAGATGGGCTCCAGCCCACGTGACCAAGGAAGGTCCACATATCTAAGAGTATTATAAGATGGGCCATAGACCAAGGAAGGCCCACAAGATGGGCCCAAGCAGACAAGAAGTAGGATCCACCATGAATACCATGAACTGTCATCTTTATCACATAAGTTGGAAGATCAAGAAGGACTCACAAAGATAACCGAAAGCTGCTTGAAAGATCAAGAAGGACTCACAAAGATAACCACGAGTTGGCATCTTTATCTTATGGTCACGTCATAGAAGAGTTCTAGCTTGAGTTATTTTTGTCTTCTATTTATATTGAGTTATTTGATTATACTAAGGCTAATCCTTAAGTGTTAGAGTTTGGGTGTAATTGAAACAAAGGTAGTTTTATTGTAATTGGACTCTACTACCTTCCTCTATTATAAATAGAGATTCATGTACTCTGATTATAGTAAGTTAATGAAGTCAATGAAGTATTTCTCTTTTCCATAAATTAAACATGGTATCAGAGCAGGTTCTGTGAGTTGACTTGGTCAACCCACAGAGATAATGAGATCCTTTTCTCTAAACCCTAAACCCTAAGTCTAGGTTTGTAGTTATATTTTTTAGACCCTACACCAATAGTTTGCTTTGCGTTTTTCACCTATCAACTGAGATTTTAATATTTCAAATTATATATTGAAGAAAATATATTTGTGTCTACTTTCCAAGTAAAAACTATTTTTTCCAATCGGAGTTATCTATAAAGATAAATCGATATTTGAATGGGCGAAGGTCAGATTGCAAAAGAGGTTCGAGCAACAACAAAAAGCTTCAACTTTCGAGGTATTTTATGATATCAAGAACGAGACTTTATATGGATATATATATATATATATATATATATATATATAAATATAAATATTTGTAAGTCCATTCTCTTACGTATTCAACCAATTTTCAATCGGATTTATCGACAAAGAGAAATCAATATTTGAAGAAACAAAGGTCAGATAGAAAAAAAGGTTCGAGCAGCAGCATAAAGCTTCAACTTCCAAGGTATTTTATGCTATCAAGAATGAAAATTTATATGGATAATTATATATCAAAAGAAATATATGTAAGTATATTTTCTTACCTATTCAACCAATTCTTGATCTGAGTTTTTTATAAGAAGATATTGCTCTTGGAAGAGTCAATGGTCATGCTGAAAAAAAAAGAGAAACAATACTTAGTTCGGCCAGATGACAGGGACCGAGATCTATCAGATTATTTATTTTCTTATAATTATATTTTATGAAGGGAAGTTATACTTGGATGAAAGGTATTTAAGTCTAGTTTCATAAGGATAAAATTTCATGTAAATATTATCAATATGAAAATATATATTTTCATTGGAAGAATCAAAGGTCATGCTAGTATTCTGTTGCATTGAAAAATCAGAATTTAAGCCCATTGTTTTCACTTTTTGAGTTGATATATCAGGAAAATATCTCACTTCTCCCAGGTTTGAGGGCTTATTTATACATTTATAATATTTGGGATTATTTCTACATTTATGATATTTGGTTCAAGCTGGGATCACTGCCATTACCTCCCAGTTTGAGGGGGAGAAGTAGAAGAAGTGCAAGAAAGATATATTTTATTCCATATATTGTGGATAAGTTTATGTGACCAAAATATTCAAGAAAGGGGGAGCACAAAAGATGAATATTCTGCATCTAAGAAAAAAATATTTATATCGGATTATGATTATTTCTTGGGTCCTTCTACAAGGTTTATTATTTTGGTTTGTGTTATATGTGTTGGAAGATGGTCGTGTTATATTCAGTTACAGCTATTATGTCTCTTTGGAGACATTATTATTGAAGAAGAGGTGAGCTCGGTATCCTTTCTCATATCATCATTTATTTGACCCCTTCAAAAAAAATCACGGTTGGGAAACCATGATGGGCCATGTCAAAAAAATATCATGGTTGGGAAACCATGATGGAGGAACTTGATACCCAGAAAAAAAAATATCACGGTTGGGAAACCATGATAGGCCATATAAAAAAATAATATCACGGTTGAGAAACCATGAGAGAGGAACTTATTATTACATTTATAGTATATACCCCCCTGAATTGGCCAGCTGAGCCTCATGGAAGAGAGCATGAGGGGGAGTGTTGGAAAATGGGAGGACATGCATTTTATACAAAAAAATTCTATACATCATTTGCAGCAAGTTGGGAGTTCATGATGTTCTCCCACCCCTAGCTTGAGGGGGAGTGTTGGAAGATGGGCTCCAATCCACACAACCAAGGAAGACCCACATATCTAAGAGTATTATAAGATGGGACACACGACCAAGGAAGGCCCACATGATGGGCCCAAGCACATAAGAAGTAGGACCCACCATGAATACCACGAGCTGACATCCTTATCACATAAGTTGGAAGATCAAGAATGACTCACAAAGATAACCACAAGCTGGTTGGAAGATCAAGAAAGACTCACAAAGATAACCACGAGCTGACATCTTTATCTTATGGTCACGTCATAAAAGAGTTCTAGTTTGAGTTATGTTTGTCTTCTATTTATATTAAGTTATTTAATTATGCTAAGGCTAATCCTTAAGTGTTAGATTTTGGATGTAATTGGGACAAAGGTAGTTTTATTGTAATTGGACTCTACTACCTTCCTCTATTATAAATAGAGGTTCATGTACTTTGATTATAGTAAGTTAATGAAGTCAATGGAGTATTTCTCTTTTCCATAAATTCAACAACTTGTACTAGGGTTTCTTACCCTCATGTATAAATATGAATTATGGAGGAAAGGCTCATACAAGAATCTCCCCTTGTGTTTGTGAGAAACCCTGTAAGGGATCGAGTTTTCTTTCCAAATATCCTCTTATTTCTTCTTTTTGTCTTCTCCTTTTCTCCTCCTTTCTTATCCTATCCTGTTTGAGACATGAAACCCTAGAATCTAACAAAACAAAAAATACAAATTAAAAGGAAAACTTGCACCCTTTTCAATTGGTGAGACAACCATCTCCTAGAGAGTTTCAAGTCTCCAACTCTTTGAGCAAAAGTGTTGATGTAGAGGATCTTGATAATGCTACGAATATTGAGTGATTTGAGAGAATGATGCGGTTTTACAAAATATACAACACTTTTTCTCTCAAAATGGTTTAATATGATTATAATTGAATTTTCTATTTTAGTGCTTTGAATTGCCAATAAATTCTCATTTAATGCTCCTCAACAAGTTTAGGGCCCTATTTATAACTTTCCTAGCCAAACTATCCCTTTTTGCCTATTTACAAAAAGCTGAAAAAGTGTGGATCAATCACGATAAAGGTATGATCCATCAACTATCTATAAAAGATATATTTTTTAAGTTTTCCAAGATTTTTGATTGACCGGGTCATCAATCAATGAGTTTTGGACCTTTAAGAAAACTCATTGAACCTTTTAGATTGATCATGCTTTATAGAAATAATTGTGCAGTGACCATTATGCAACAAAATATGATTGATCATGCTTGATAACCTTATCTAACAATATTCAAGATATTGGTAATGCTAAACTTGATGATCGATCATGCTTTATAAGTTATGCATTACTACATTTAGAATGATCAATAAAGCCCATGTAGGTTGATTGATCAAGCTATAGCCAGTGTACTAATTTGAGTTCTAAGCATGATGAAAGCAAGAGTAAGGATTTTAAAAAGGGTAAGTAAATTTTATGCATCATTTAAACATGATTTTGGAAAACTTCATGCCCTAAAGCTCTAATTCTCTTGTATACCTTAAAATTGAAGTTTGGTGACTATCCTCATACATGGCTAGGGTTCTTGAGATATTTCTAAATGACTTGACTCTAGTCTTCAAGCTTTACTCATAGGTGCTTCTTCAAGACAACTTGACACATCATATGGCTCAAGGTTGTGAGTTGAAATTTATCAATTTGTTTATAGACCTTGATATTGTGTTTCTCGAGGGAAATGCATATGAAATTCTTGAGTTGCAAATATTCTCACAAACGTGGTTAAGTTTTGTTATAGTAAAAATATGAATGTGGGTCAATCTAGGTTAACAATCTCCCTCTTTTTGATAATGACAAAACCTAACTCATAGAACTTAAAAAAATCGCACATCCAAATAAATTCAGAATTTATTTGATAGTTTCTCCCCCTTATTTTGTGCATACAATTTTAATTTGGATTTAAATTAAGTTGTCTCCCCATTTTTTGTCGCAGATAAAAAAGATTGCATAGAAAGAAAAGATAGATGCACACATAATGGGTTCAAGGCCTTTCATTTCAGATATGTCAAAAGGTGTACAAATGAGATATAATATATTGACCTTAACATTTAAAGTACTAGTCAAAGTAGAAAATGAGGTCAATCCTAGGTCAAAATGGATAGATAGTAGGAAACTAAATTGAGGGTGGAGGTAGACACAATGAAAGATAAACAACCATCGAGTGAAGAAGACATTTCACTTCCATCAATTCTTCTCGACTTGAGCCGATTAGTTGTGAACAAGTGTTTCCTTTACATTAGCCATATCATCCTCAACTGGTGTAAGGCGGTTGGAGTTAGATGATATATTTCTCTTCTTTCTCTTCATAAATTGGTATTTCTCCTCTTGATTCTAGTTGGGACTGGGTTCATCAATCGAGAAGTCTTCTTCTTCAATGCCCTTCCCCTCGGAATGCATAGAGTCCCAATAGCCTCTAACTTTTCAAAACAGAATTTTCTGACTTTCAACTTGTTAGAAGGTGGGACCAAACCCACCATACCCATAAGAGGTGGCATCATGAGTCACTAATGAGAATGCAAAATGTCAAAATTTTTTCCCTTAATACTTAGGCTTTTATAATTATTTGGTGCCTAAATATACTCATTATTCTTATATTTTGATTTAGGATGCAAATGAAGGCATAAAGTGCAAAACAAAGTTAATTGGCGATTCTGGACAGTTTCAATATTTCTTCGTAATCTAGACATAACTCGCTCATATGCACTCTGATTGAGATAATTCAAGATGATATGAAATGCCAAGAAAAATTTCTAAAACTCTTATTTTTTGAATTTTGAGAGATACTGGCTGCATCTAGGTCGAAATCTGGCGGTATGTGCATTGTGATGTCTTGTAACGAGAAAGGGAGGGGGGGGGGGGGGGGGGGGGGGGGGGGGTGGAGGAGGATAAAAAGAGGAAAACCCTAAACCTTAAGGGACTAAGAAGAGATGGAGGCACAAGGACAGTTCGGCCGACCCCCCTCTTTTTCCCTTCTCTAGTTTTTCCTCCACTTTTCTCTACTTTTTCATTGAGTTTTCTTCATGGCCCTGCGTGACTAAACTTTCATTGTTCAATTTATGTTTTGAGTATCAGATGCTCTTTTGTAATATTTTTTCATGATTGTCGCATTAATCTCTAGGAGGCCTACTAGTTTATTACTCGTTGCAATCTACTGCTGGATTAGATGTCAAATCCATAATTGTTTGATCCCTCTAACTTGTGAAGCAATTGAGATTTGATGATTTGCTGCGTCAAGAATTATTAGATCTTAAGAAGAACACTGGACTAAATTAAATGCAGCTGTTTGTGCTTGTGTTTTTTAGTTTCATCGATCTCTCTAATTCTTAAGGTTGCTGCTAGATTAAACCTTTAGTGCTTGTCTTGGGTAGTTTAGTGGTTAGGGTTAATTGGATCACTTGTTTTCTAATTAAATATGACTAAGGAGAGATAGGAAGATAGTTCCAATGGTGAATACTCAATTGCGAATTGATATATGCTTGCATCAATGATCAGTTGTGAAATTTCGATCGTGGATATTGACTTAGACCAATGTTTTTTCTTTTGATTGATTTTGATCCTTTAATTTGAATTGTTGTTTAGTTGTTTTTCTTAAAAGTGTTTTCGTTATACTCAACATCCCCACCCCCACCCCATCCTTGTTCACAAAGCTTTAAATTAGACTAATCACTTTTCGTGGGAATGATCCTTACTCGCACTGCTACATATATTTTTACGATATAGGTTTTATTTTTGGTTGGCTGTGATAGTACACCAGTCACCACATGAGGTGGCATGATGAGTCATCACACAAGGTTGAATCCTCATCATATGAGTGGGAAGATTTGGAAATCTTCCTTGATTAATGTGTTTGATTGATCTTCTTTTGATTGATGTACTTTAGCTAATCATGATTAATGTAATTAGGGATCCCAATTGATTGAGGAGTTTCCCTAAATATGTAATGGAAATAGTATAAATAGGGGTCTTGTTTGAGGGCTTCAATCAAGCTCTCCTCTTCTCAAATTCTTGGAAGAATCTCTCTCCCAGCCTAAAATCTCTCTTCTCCCTTTTCTCTTCTTTCCTATCTACTTCTCTCTCTCTCTCTCTCTTTACTCTTTTCTTCTCTTCTATCTCCCCTCTCTTATCCCTCTCTCATCTTGCTCATGATTTCAAGCATGGGGTCCTAAATTCAAGATGGTATCAGAGCATTGAATTTAGGAACCTCACGTCAAAAGGATGTTCTAAGTTATGATCAAAACTACTCGTAGAAGGTTCTTTGTGAAGTAAGATTGTTGAGATAAGTTTATTTTTCATTCTTGTTATTATGATTTTATGCTTATGGTTTTATTACCTCTAGAAGATGGTTCAAAGATGATTTTATTACTGTCTTCATCATGTGAAAGTATTGAGATTTATGCATCTCGGATTAGAAGAAGTTTACAAAGGTTGTTTTTGTTAGTTTGCAACTTCTTGGCTGAAAATTGGTTTATATTGAGATTTTTTGCAGGAAGACTTATTATTTCATGGGAAAAAGATATTTATGATGAAGTACAATGTTCTTGAGCCTATTATGAGTGGTTTTTTATCCATTGGATTTCAGAAATCTAATTACTTATCTTCTATGCTAAGCTTCTCCATTAACAGAGTAGTTTGAAGAGTTGGAATTCTACTCGATTTTGTGACTTTTTTTGGAGATTTGTTTTTGAAATCTTGGTGATTATATGAGTATTACAGAGATATTCTCATCTCTCATGCCAAGTTTCATTAGTTTTTACTAAAAATAGAAAGGTAAATCTGATAGAAGAAGGTTATTTTTTGTGCAAAGTGTTGTGCATAATTTTTAAAAATGAGGAGGCCAGACCTTGTTTGATTCAAAGGCATAAGTTGGCTGCTTGTTCTTGAAAAATCAAGAATGGAATATTGAGTTTTACATAAAATGAAGGAAGCTGAAAATAATTAAGGAAGTAGTCCTTTGGAAAGTCTTGTTGGCTCCAATCTATTTGAAGAAAGATTGTTATTTTTTTTTTTTTTTTTTGAGATTTCACATTCAATCAATATCTTCTTGATTAGGCCTGATTTGTTTAATTTTTAATCAATCATATCTTGCCTAAATCATGAGGGATTGAATCTAGACTGATTTATTCCAAGTTGGAGTCAAATATATTTTTGGAATGATCTTGGAAAGATCTAAATCAGAATGTCACCTCACTTTACTTGATTTCATGTTTGTTGATTGATTTTTTCTATTCTCTAAAATGAAGACTAGAGAATTAATTATAGAATTTTTGGCTAGAAAGCTTACTTTCCTTAAAGGGTTCCCTCGCCTAAAATGCTTGATAAGCTCGGGTTCTCCTCTCATATACCCAAGCTAGTCTTGGCTTCACTTGATTCTACAAGTCGCTTACTTAGGCTACTACACATTTGAGTACACTATTACACTTGAATTGCCTCTTATGGCTGAAGAATACATGGGTAGCAAGAATGATATTCTCAAGATTACTACCGTACCGTTGCGAAGGATATCAAATTACTTGAGCTTGTCCACATTGGTTTGGTGGTTTCTTATTACAAGGGACCTACTTGGTCACCTAACCAAACTTGGGCCACCCATTGATGAAGAAGATGTTGCTTATGCTAAGTGGTTAAAAAATTACACTTTGGTAATTAGTTGGCTCATCAATAGCATGGAAGAACTTTTCTCCAACAATGTTGTTCATCTTGACACCTCCAAGAAAATTTTGGAGACATGTGCTAAGTTGTACTCTAGCTCCGACAACTTACAAAGGCCATACGATATTCTCCAAAGTATGTTCAATACTAAAAAAGGAGAAAATATCCATGAATATTTGGTTCGATTTAAAGGCATTCTTCAATAATGGAAGCTAGCTCAACCTAACTCTACCGATGTCTCTGTCCAAGACAAGCAGAAAAAAGCCTTGGCCACTTCTATTTACCTAGCAAATATTACACCATACCTTGAGGTTGGTAAAGCTCAACTTCTTGCGCCTCTGCTATTCCCACCTTTGATGTGTATGTGTCACATTACTCCGCATTCCGAACTCTTCTTCCCCTTCTCCCACTGAAGTATCATCCTCTATGTACTCCAGGAATAGGGGAACATCAATCGATCGTGGCCGAGGCAATAGAAGAAATTATAGAGGTGGACAAGGAAGAGTTGGAAGGAATGGTTCCTCTAGGACAGAAGGTAATGAATGCACCCATTGTGTAAAATATGGCCACACTATTGATTAGTGTTGGAAAATCCATGGCACGCCAGAATGGGCCAAGGATAATCAAGCCTCAATAAGTGGTACGAAGGAGGACAAGTCTGCCCCAGCAATAGAAAAGAAAACCCTTAACAATGATGAGTATGACTTATTCTAGAAAATGAAAACTCTGATGGTCTCTCTTCTGGTTCTCCTCAACTACTGCTGCCACCACCGCTTTGGATATGCTCTCTGCCACTTCCTCCTCTTCATCCTAGATAATTGACTTAGGGGCCTTTGAGCATCTCAGAGGTAACAAAAATCTACTCCACTTTGTCTCTCCTTGTCTCTCGAATAAAATCGTAACCATAGCTGATGGCTCCCAAACTGAAGTTCTTAGGAAAAGATCCTCCTTTGTTACACCATCACTTCCTCTCACAAATATTCTCTTTGTTCCTACCTTTACCTTGAATCTTTTATCTGTTAGTCAACTTACACAACATTTCAATTGCTCCATTACCTTCTCACCCACTTTATGTGTATTTTAGGATCTTATAACGAAGCAAGTGATTGGTGGAGGGCATGAACAAGGGGGGCTCTACTACCTAGACGTGCCTCAAATAAATGTCATCTCAACCAAGCACACTAAGACAAGTGAATGACACAATCGGTTGAGACATCCATCCACACAATTTCTTCATCTTCTTTTCCTACTTTTAAGGATAAGTTAAGTTTAAATTGTGAAGTGTGTCAACAGAGCAAACACCAAAGAACCACATACTCTCCTCGTCCTAAAATAAAAAGTGTTGCTCCTTTTTCGTTGATTCTCACAAATGAATTGGGGACCCTTGAGCGTCTCAAACATTTCTTCAGTTAAGTAGTTATTACCTTTATTGATGATTTTACTCCTACCACATGGCTATTTCTCTTTAAAGAATGATCTGAAATACCATCAATTTTTAAATCCTTTCATGCTATGGTGGTCACTCAATTTGGTAAAAAAATAAAAGCACTTAGGTCTGATAATGCCAAAGAATATACTTCTAATGATCTTGAAGATTTTTTTTTCAAGTGAATGGCATTATCCATCAAACATCTTGTGTCTACACCCCTCAACAGAAAAGTGTATCAAATTGGAAGAACCGTAATCTTCCCGAGTTAGCTCACGACTTATTGTATACCATGAAAATACCATACTTTTATTAGCCGCATGCCATCCTTATTGCATGCTTTCTTATAAATAGGCTACCCTCTTCCGTTCTTGGTCATAGATCCCCATATTACTTATTGCTTCCACATGGTGATCCTTTTTTGCTTCCCTTGAAAGTCTTAGAGTGTACATGCTTTGTTCATATTACCTCCCTACAACATAGTAAACTTGATCCATAATCTGTCAAGTGTAACTTCTTAGGATACTCTCACACACAAAAGGGTTATGTTTATGACAATCCTACTCTCCCAAGGTTACTTGTTTCTAGGGATGTAACCTTTTTTGAAGATTATTCATAGTACTTTGAATATGCCTTTCCAAGTCTCTCCTCTATACCAGCCTTTCCTCCACCGGTTGTGGCCCATGCTACAGAAATTGTTCAACCCTCTGAATCATTAGCTGACACCACACCTGTGGTATTTATGGATCCCATCGAGGTAAGTTCATCTTCTCCTATTCCTTTTGAACCACAATATGATACTCGACCCATCCCCTTAAGGAAAGAACCTAGAGCTTGCACTAGGCCATCTACTTCTCACCTCATATCCAATTTTGTGTTTCACCTTTGTTTATCTTCTTCGTGTTATCAATTTCTTATGTCTATCTCCTCCATCTCTGTCCCATAATCCTATTAGGAGGCTCTTAAACATCCAGGGTGGAAGGAAGCAATAGAAGACAAAATGCAGGTACTCTATGCGACATGAGCTCTAGTTCCTCTTCCATCAGGAAAAAATCTATTGGATGTAAGTGGGTCTATATAGTTAAAAACAATTTGGATGGGTCAGTTACTCACCTTAAGGCCCGCCTCATTACCAAAGGCTATTCGCAGTCTTATGGGATTGATTATGAGTAAACGTTCTCTACGGTGGCCAAATTGAACTTAGTATGTATCTTATTATCTCTTGCTGCTAATTCTCCCTGGCCGGTCTATCAGCTTGATATGAAAAAAATGCTTTCCTCAATGGGGATATAAAGGAAAAAAATTATATGAAAAAACCACCTGGATTTATGGTTGAGGGGGAGTAATAATGTCGATTGAAGAAATCCCTTTATGGTCTAAAACAATCTCCTCACACATGGTTTGATAAATTTAGCTAAGCATTGATACGGGAAGGAATTTTCAAATGTTCCATAGATCACTCTATGTTTCTTAAAGACACACCTAAAGGGCAAGTGCTTTTGGCCATCTATATTTATGATATTCTCTTAACCGGCAGTGGTCTCGAGGGCATTTAGAAAACCAAGGAAAAGATATGCATAGAGTTCATGACAAAAGATCTTGGACTACTTAAATACTTTCTAGGTATTGAAGTATTACTATCCAAACATGTGATTATAATATCTCAAAGGAAGTATGTCCTTGATCTACTGGAGGAGATAAGAATGATGCGGTGTAGACTAACAGAAGCCCCTATGGATTCAAATACAAAATTATTTGTAGGCACTGAAGAAGATGTGGATATAAAAAAATATCAAAGACTTGTGAGAAAAATCATTTATCTCTGTGTAACAAGGCCTGATATATCATATGTAGTAAGTGTGGTAAGCCAATACATGCACAAACCATAATTTACTCATTGGAAAACACTAGAAAAAATATTGTGATACTTGAAAGGAGCTCCAAGAAGAGGACTTCTCTATAAGAACCATGGTCACTTCAAGATAGAAGGGTTCTCAGATGCAAATTGGGCCAGATCCCCGGATGATAGAAAATCTACTTTGGGATATTATACAATGGTTGGTGGGAACTTGGTTATATGGAGAAGCAAGAAATAAAATGTAGTTGCAAGGTCCAGTGTAGAAGCAGATTACAGGGCCATGACACATAGTTAGTGAGCTTCTTTGGATGAAATCCCTTCTCACTGAATTGTGCTTGGAATAGAACAAAAATGACAAACTAGTTCTAGAGGGACATAGAAATAAAAATCTCTATGTAGCAAACATAGTCTTTACCCTCAACTAGTGCCATATGTTTGGGTGCCAAAATAAAAGAATCATGGTTAAGGCATAAAAGACTAGGACATATAGAAATAGATTTCTTGAACAAATTACCAAACAAAAACCTAGTGAGAGGATCACTGAATCAAAAAATTTTAAGAGAAAAACCTTGTGATTATTGCCAACTTGGAAAACAAGACAAAAATTCTTTCAAATCAAATAATGTAGTTTCAACCTCTTGACCTCTTCAACTAATCTACATGGACTTAGTTGGACCTACTTGAACTTTAAGCCCAAATGGATAGCGTTTCACCCTAGTGGTGGTAGATGATTATTCCAGGTTAAGGCCATAGCATTTTTAAAATTAGGAGTGACATTAGAGCAGAATTTGAAATTTCACTTTTCAAGGAATATTGCACAAGGCAAGGTATAGATCACACATTCTCAGCTCCTCGAACTCCTCAACAAAATTGTGTTTTTGAGAGAAGAAATAAAACTTTAATTGAGATGGCTAGAGATATGCTATATCCATACAACATGCTACACAAATTTTGGGTTGAAACCATAAACACTGCTTGCTATATCATAAACCGAGTAAGAATAAGGCCCTTTCTCAACAAAACTTCTTATGAGTTGTATATGGGCACCCTTCCCAACATTATCTACTTTAGAACCTTTGGATGCAAAGTCTTCATATTGAAAGAACCAAAGGAAATATTAGGGAAGTTTGACTCAAGAGCTGATATAGGAACTTTCTCGGTGTATTTAACTTATAGCAAAGCATATAGAGTTTATAACGGGACATCTCTGAGAGTCAAGGAATTGGTGAATGTTGAGTTTGACAAATCTGATTCGCCAAAGCCAACCCCAACTCCATTTTCTGATGACAAAGAGGGAAACCCCTTTGATTCGTCTCCACGATCTCAACCTCATGCCAAAACCTTGAAGAGACACCTATGAAGCCAAAGAACTATAAGTTCCTGTCTAATCACCTTTTAGAACAAATTATTGTGACCCTCTGAGTAAAATGGAAACTCATGAAACTATGGCAAATAGTGCATTCATTTCTCAAATAGGGCCCAAAATCTTTGCTCAAGACAAAAAAAGATGATATTTGGATTATTGGAATGCAAGAGAAGTTAAATCAATTTGAAAGAAACAAAATTTGGACTCCAGCACCTAGACCCCCAAATCAACAAGTCATAGGAACTAAATGGGTTTTTTTGGAAGAAATCTAATGAATAAAACCAAGTTGTGAGAAAAAAGCTAGGTTAGTTGCCAAAGGATATAACCAATAAGAAGAAATTGATTTCAAAGAAACCTACACGTCCATGCCAGACTAGAGGAAATTTGAATCCTTTTAGCTTATGCTTGTCACAAGAAGTTCAAATTGTACCAAATGGATGTAAAGAGTAAAGAAATTTATGTTGAAGAACCAGAAGGTTTTGAAGACATGAGCAAGCTTGACCATGTGTATAAACTACATAAGACATCATATGGGTTAAAGTAAGCGCCTAGAGCGTCGTAAGAAAGATTATGAGAATTCTTAGAGAAAAAAAGGTTATAAGAGAGGTAGCGGAGATAAGATTTTATTTACTAAGAACCATAATCATAACTCTATTATCATTCAGATTTATGTGGATAATATCATATTTGGTTCTACAAACCCCTGTCAATGTCAATAATTTGCTAGTGTAATGAAGAATGAGTTTGAAAAGAGTTTAATGGGTGAACTCACATTCTTCATTGGGCTTCAATTAATGATAACCGAAAAATGGAACATCCATAAATCACTCCAAATACACTAAGGGGTTTCATAAGAGATTCAACATTGAAAATATCACATCAATTAACACACCCATGAGTACATCCTTGAAACTTGACTTGGACAACTTTGGTAGAGCTATAGATCAAATACTCTATAGAAGCATGAAAGGATCCCTAATTTATCTTTCAGCTAGTAGACCTGATATAATGTTCTTGATATGCCTATGTACTAGATTTCAATCTGACCCTGCAGAATCTTACTTAGTGTCAGTGAAAAGAAGTTTTCCTTATCTACTTGAAACTCCAAACTTAAGTCTTTTGTACTTAAGCTTATGTTAAACACCTAGCCAGTATTACCCAAAAGACCGGCCTTTTAGGAGCGGGAGACATAGGTACTTAACCCAGGACTATAACATCACACCCCACCTTCGCGAGCCGGCGACCACGACGGTGCAAGGACACTGGCCCAACCGCGATAATACTTAGATGCGACCTACTAGTATTTTAATCCAACCTTGTGCCCGCGCAACAACACTGATCCGACCCAGGGCTTATCACAAGGACCTACCAGTATTTTAATCTGGCCTTTGCGCGTCCCAGGACTCAAACATGAGATGTGGGAGCCCTCTCTGATACCAAATGTTAAGCACCTAGAAAATACTACCCAAAAGACCGGCTTGTTAGGAGCGGAAGACATAGGTACTTAACCCAGGACCATAACAACTTATCATCCATTGATCTAGTAGGTTAATCTGATGCTAATTTTTTTAGTTGAAAATTTGATAGAAAGATTATTTGTGGTACGTTCAAATTACTTGTAAACATGCTTGTCTCTTGGTTTTCCAAGAAACAACACTCAAAAGTGGAATACATAGCATGTGGAAGCTGTTATGCTTAACTTCTTTGGATGAAACAATAATTAGATGGTTAAGGCTTAGAGAAAAGTGAATTTCTCGTCCATTGTGACAATATGAGAGCCATTAGTCTTAGTAAGAAACTAGTTCACCACTCTCAATCAAAATACAAAGAAGTAAGGTGTCACTTCATAAGAAATTTGGTTCAAACCAAGGTAATCAGAATTGAATTTTTTGCCATTGAAAATCAACTAGTGGATATTTTCATGAAGCCATTAGGATTTGGTAGTTCTCAAAGCTTATAGAAGAACTAGGCATGAACAACCCACCTAGATCCACTTAGGCCAAAAAACATGAGCTTGTAGAAACACATCACACACAAGAAGTGCCGTATGAGTGAAGTGGAAATCAAAAGATTACATTTTTGTCGCTCTGCATAGTGCATTTGATCAATCAATGCATATTGAATAATCGATCAACTTAAGCGATTGATCGATGAATCGAAAAAAAATGATTAATCATTTACGGCACAAATTGAGAAGTTGAAGAGGTTTAAATAAATTTCATCTCGATATCTTCACTTCAAATCATTCCAAAATCAAACTCTATCAAATCTTAGAGATCTTGTGCCCCCAAACCCCTTTCCTTTCGATTTTTGAGGTATCCTTCACTCAAATGCGAGGTTAAACCCTCATTTTCTCACTCCCTTCACCTAAACCGAAATCCCACAATGGTTCTCACCAAAGTGATGGCTAAGAAGAAGACTCCCATCAAGGACTAAGAAGAAGACTCCCATCAAGGAGCCGAAGGTATTCGAGGAAATGTAGAACTGGCATAAGCACAATTGTACCTGCAATGGAGTGTTGCCTATAGGGCTGGAGGCATAGCCATACAAAATCACCTTGGTTGTATTCAATATCACGGTGATGCTGATCATAAGAAGCTTTCATACGTGCTTAGGCTCGTTGAAGAAGTAGGGAAGCTGATTGCAGTAATTGATCAGGAGTGGTGAGGGCTTGGTCCACTGCGTCCACCCTTGTGGACCCTCGAACATACGAAAGGAGTCTAGGGGGATTCCTGTGTTAAGATTTCTAGCCATGGATCGAGTCACCCTACGCTCTCCTCGGTCTTTCAGGTTTAGAGATGGTGAAGATCTGTGTTTCGGATGCTTGGAACGCCCAATGGTGACAGAGAAGTTCATAGGGAAGGTGAACAGTCACGATGAATTCCAACAAGGAGATGAACCGTTAGGCTGCTGGAACTCCGCTAGGAAGGGAGGAAGATATGTATTTTGGTGGGGTAAGAGAAGCTGTGGAGGAAGGTAATCGAAGACGGAAATAGTTCAGAAGATTAGACGGTAGTGATGAAAATAGAGGAGCTCGGAATGGAGGAGGAGAAGGAACGTGAAACAACAACTCGGGAGAGGGGAAGATGAACGGACGTGAGGGATAACCAAGATTTCGAAGGAAGCTTGCACCTTGGACCTCATTGGGAGAGAGAATCCATTCTCGGGCCTCGTGAGAGAGAGAATCCAATCTTATTTACCTATGACTCCAACTTTCCCATTTCATTCAAATGATGCCCCTATAAATAATAGGAATGACCCCTTACACAGCCAACGCAAAAACCCAAGTTCTGAAAGAAATTACATAAATGCCACCTAAGAGAACATTTAGAAACTTACATAAATTATCCTCTACGACAACCTGCTACTCCAGTCCATAACATCACTCTCCTTCAAGAGAACGAGCTTGCCCTCAATCTCGAAGGTAGAGTTGCTGGCCCGTGACGATGGCTGGATCATTCATAAGTGTACGAGAAGCAGCACAACAACATCGTCCTAGATTGGAAAAGAGTGCAAAGTGTGCAAGTGCCACAGCCTCATCAATGTCAATATTCGCTGAACCTGTGAAAGCAATCTTGTCCACATCCATGTGACTAGCAAGAACAGAACCAGCAGTTGAACCAAATCCTAGACCGGCCGCATGAAGTAATCTGGAGGCGTATACGGCTGAGAGAGGAGTCTGCTCATCAATCTTGAGTACAATACTGTTCCCACAGGCGAGTGTAGGCCCCACCTTCCAAGCATACATAAGTAGTGGAAAGTTCCATGGGAGAATCTGTCCAGCAACACCAATTGGGTGATGCAGTACTTGAACATGGCGCGGTCCATCAATAGGGACCACAATACCATGAATGTTATCTGCCCAACCTGCATCATATCTGATCAATCGTGTAACCATTGGAATTTCAACCAAGGCAGATTGTTCATAGGGCTTGCCACTATTCCAACTCTCAATTGTTGCAATTTTGTCATTATACTTTTTGAGCAAATCAGCAAAGCGGTAAAGTATGCTTGAGCTTTGATAAGCAGCCATCCTAGGCCATGGCTCTGCATCAAATGCCTTGCGAGCAGCATGAACAGCACGGTTAACAGCTGCAGCATCACCCTCAGCAACTTCAACAATAATTTCGCCTGACCTGGGGTCCAGTGTTTGAAAGGTCTTTCCTGATGCAGCATCCGCAAATTGACCATTTAGAAGCAGTAGTGTATGATTGAGTTGAACATGTGGCTTGATAAGTTCTTCAGCTGCAATAGTAGAGCTGAACCGACGGATACTTCTGCCCACACCAGAAACTGTAACTCCAGACATCAACGTCCACACTGAAATATGGTCACGTTGAACCCATATTGATGCAACACATGCCACCGAAAAGCACCATGGAGTCCATATAGACCATAGTCCTGTTCTTAGGTGTTAAGCACCTAGCCAATATTACCCAAAAGACCGGCCTATTAGGAGTGGAAGACATAGGTACTTAACCCAGGACCATAACATCACACCCCACCTTCGTAAGCCGACGACCGCGGTGGCGCAACGACATTGGCCCGATTGCGATAATACCTAGATGCGACCTACTAGTATTTTAATCCAACCTTTGCGCCCGCACAATGACACTGGCCCCACCCAAGGCTTATCACAAGGACCCTCCAATATTTTAATCTGGCATTTGTGCATCCTGGGACTCGAACTCACGACATGGGAGCCTGCTCTGATACCAAATGTTATGCACCTAGCCAATACTACCTAAAAGACCGACCTGTCAAGAGTGGGAGACATAGGTACATAACCCAGGACCTAGCCATCACACCTATGCTCGCGAGAGCCGATGTCCATGGTGGCCCATTTGCAACGGCCTACTCTAGTGACAGCCCATGGTGTGGGAACACACTCAGGTCATCCCTTCCGCTTATAGCGGTGGCCCATTGGTGCGGGAAGCACACTCTGGTCGCCCCCTCCGCAGTCACCCCCTCCGCAATCGCCCCTTCCGAGATTCGAAGTCGCAACATAGCGCTTGCTCTGATACTAAATGTTAAGCGCCTAGCCAATTCTACCCAAAAGACTGGCCTGTTAGGAGCGAAAGACTTAGGTACTTAACCCATGACCATAACATCAGGGTTGAACGATGAAAATGCAGGACAGGGTATACAAATGTTGCACTTATCCTGACAACAACACTTACACCTTGAGCTATTCCAATAACATAGGCAGGTATCTGTTTCCATTCTAAAGTAGCTCTCATCAGTGTCCCAAAGTGGAGAACTGTAAAATATAGTAGAGCCAAAGCCACTCCTGGAAACACCACTTCTTGCCTTAGGTAGACATTCCATGCATCCATACAAAAACAGTTTGTGATCAAACAAGTTACTATTCTGACATACCCATTTTTCGATGATGATGAAATTGTCACAGAATAAAGCAAGTCCTTTTCCTAAGGAATTAAAGAACTCTCCCGTGAGGCATGAGATGCAAGTTCCTAAGTCCGTAGGCTGGTTTCACTCAAGGCCGGATATCCATTATATACAGAAAGCAGAAGACAATATTGTAGCCAAACAGATATAGGGTTCCAAAGAGCCAGGGCAATTGCAGAAGCCTTGAGGGAGATAAAACTAACGATCAATCCAGTAAATACAAGAGCCATTAACTTGCATATGAGATCAATCCGTCTAATCGTGGAGTTCATTTTTGTTAGGATGTCTTGAGGTGGTCTACTTGAGAGCACAACCACCCATCCCCTTTCAATCATAATGCTGTCAGCCATGCTTTAAAGAACAACAGTTGCTCTAGTTAGATTGGTTAAGATTGAAAAGAAAAATAAACGCTGAGAATTTTTTTGACTTCAAGCTGTGATAGAACAGAAGCAAAAAAACAGACATTCCAGCCACTGCAAAGATATATTTTGCGTCAACAGCCATGCTCGACGAACCTGAATGTATGTAAATCGGTCTATGTATCTGCCAACAGTTGGACCCAATAATGCAACAGATGTGGCTTCAACGACACCATAAACAGCAAAAAAGAGCAAAGAGTTGGGCCAGACATTAATCCTGTAGAAACCTACTGCAAATTCCCACATTCTGATTTGGTTATCAGCAGCACGCTGAATCACCAAAATTCTATCACGAACAGCCACCCCTGGTTGAAGAATATTGACAAACAGTGGACGAGCAGTAAACAAAACATCGAAAGGATTAAACACAAGGTGTCCAATTGGATAGTGGACATGTACACTGCTGTTGTACTTGGCGATAGGGAAATAAAACAGCAACCAAAAATATTTTTCAAGCATGCCCGACACCCCCCGAAAAATTCCTGCTCGGAATATAGACACAGAAGCCCGAATACTTGCAAGTGCTATACCTGCGAGTGGGTACTGGTTCTCCGCCCAATTGTTTTGGAAGTTCATTTTACGCTGTGCTGCTGAGAGTGAAGTTGAGAGGGAGCGCGAGAGGTGGTGGCCAGAAGTCAAATCCCACCGGAGTTATTTCTGACGGTGCCGACAGAGCCTCCTCTTTAGTTTGCAGTGGCGAACAACAACCCTTTGGGGCTTCGCCGCTAGTGGCTTGGTCGGAACAGGCACTGAAAGATTTTCTTTCTCCAGTTCGGGACATAGTGTGGCGTGCCGTGAGCAGGGTTGGTTTGGTTTTGGAAGTTTTGGGTCCCATTGCCCAGCTCGGGATTTTGGCGCATGATCGGAGATTTCCAATGCCAAAAAATTCAGAATTGCTGCTGTTTGGATTCCAGTGCCGTCTGATTTTGGAAATTTGGAGTCCAATTTCGGATTTGTGTCTCCAATTGTGGAGGTCACCGCCACTGGAGAGACAGAGGGTTCTCTGATGTCGTGCTCTGTAGATTTCTCTGATTTGGTTTCTGTGGCACTACACGGACTAGCAGAAATCCGAGCAATAGATGCTCCAAACCGAAGACAGATTTGAGGAATTGTGCGCAGAGGAATATTGCGGGGCCTGTGAAGTTAGATAAACTGGAGCAAAAGTACATTTGTGTTGCTGTTACCGTGAAAGCTCCCCGGAGGGGGTCTGAGCAGGGCGAAAAGGAGGCATAGGCGGGAGTGGAGACTTGGGGTATTCTATAGGGCTTGAGCCACTGCCCGGACGGGGAACCTCCAGTGAACCCAGAGAGTTGAAAAGTTGGAGTATGGTCTCCCGAAGCTTCTGGATCTCCATCCGAAGCTCTGTTTGAAACTCTGTCTGAAGGTCTTCAATGGTTGTGCACCCATCCGTTGGAGATGAAGAATCGTCCAAGGTGGTCCTCTCTGATACCACATTGTTAAGATCTCTAGCCATGGATTGAGTCACTCTATGCTCTCACCCTATGCTCTCCTCGGTCTTCCAGGTTTAGAGATGGTGAAGATCTGTGTTTCGGATGCTTGGAACGCCCAATGGCGACAGAGAAGTTCGCAGGGAAGGTGAACAGTCACGGTGAATTCCAACAAGGAGATGAACTGTCAGGCTGCTGAAACTCGGCAGGGAAGGGAAGAAGACATGTCTATTGGTGAGGTAAGAGAGGCTGTGGAGGAAGGTAATCGAAGACAGAAATAGTTCAGAAGATTCGACGGAAATGATGAAAACAGAGGAGCTCGGAATGGAGGAGGAGAAGGAACGTGAAGCAACAACTCGGGAGAGGGGAAGATGAATGGACGTGAGGGATAACCAAGCTTTCGAAGGAAGCTTGCACCTTGGACCTCGTTGGGAGAGAGAATCTGATCTCAGGCCTCGTGAGAGAGAAAACCCAATCTCATTTACCTATGACTCAAAGCTTCCCTTTCCATTCAAATGACACCCCTATAAATAATAGGAACGCCCACTTGCACAACCCACGCAAAAACCTAAGTTCCGAAAAAAATTACATAAATGCCACCTAAGAGAACATTCAAAAAATTAAATAAATTATCCTCTACGACTACCTGCTCCTCTAGATGCTATGGAGTCCATAACACCCTACCATAGAGGATTTTGAAGGGCATGGCATGTAATGCTTTGTGAAAGGAGGTGTTGTAGTAGTATTCTGCCCAAGGAATGCAATCTAACCACTTTGTTGGAGTATCCCCCACTAGGCACCGTAGGTACATCTCAATGGTGTGGTTCACTACTTCAATTTGGCCATCTTTTTGAGGATGATAGGCAAAATAGTATTTGAGTTTTGTACCTGATAAACGAAACAACTCTCTCCAAAATTGACTGGTAAAGACCACATCACGACCACTGACAATAGATTCGGGAATGCCGTGGAGACGAAAAATATTCATGAAGAAGATGGAAGTGACCTTTGCTTCTGTATACGGATGCTCCAACGGAGTAAAGTGTGCATATTTAGAAAACCGATCCACAACTACAAAAAGAATCGACTTGCCTGAAGCCTTGGGAAGTCCTGCAATGAAATCCATAGAAATGTTAGACCAAACCTTTGTTGGAAGCTTGAGTGGTTACAATATCCCCGTGGGATGTAAATTCTCGGTCTTGTTCCTCTGGCACACCTGGCACTCTGCCACATACTTGGCAATATTGGATTTCATCCCTTCCCAATAAAAATCCCCTTGTAGTCTCTGTAAGGTTTTGAGGAGGCCTTCATGGGCGTTGTCATGGTATGCTGAAACGACCATGGCTATCAAGGGAGAGCTCGGTGAGAAATAGATCCTGTGCTTGTAGAAAATGATATGATCATTAATGGACCAATGGGATGACTTTCTGCCCTCTGCAATTTGTTTGGCTAGCGTCTGTATTTTCAGTGAGCGCTGGTGGTCCTCCTTGATGGAATCCAGCAAGAGTGGCGTGAGATGAGAAATAGCTGCAATCTGCGCTGACTCCTCTGACCGACGTGATAGGGCATCCACAGTTTTGTTTAAGGCTCCTGCCTTTTGTTCCACTGTAAATTCATAACCCATGAGCTTTGTAATCCAATGTTGTTGGGGAGATGTGGTGATGCGTTGCTCCAACAGAAATTTCAAACTGTAATGGTTTGTCAGGATAATAAGGAAGCGGCCCCATAAGTATGGCCTCCAATGACTGAATGCCTTAGCTAGGCCAATTAACTCTCTTTCATATGCTGGTAACTTATGATGATAAGCAACAAGTTGTCGGCTGAAGTAAGCAATGGGGTGGAGAGACCGTTGGAGAACTGCGCCAATCCCTCCTCTGGAGGCGTCACATTCCACCACAAAAGTTTGTTCAAAATTGATGTAGAATTTTAGTTACATCGGCTTTAATACCTCGCAAGCGTACGAATCGTTCATGTAATCTAGCAGTAAGCGAGGGTCATATCCACAGGGAGGATTGAATTTTGTGTATTTTTCAGTCAACTAGCCTAACCAAATATGATGAATTAATCTGAACTAAACACTAATTATATCCTAAAGTATCAAGCAATAATTTAATTAACTACTTCCTAAATTATCAAGCAATAATTTAATTAACTACTTGCACAACAGGAAACGTCAACTCTGGATTTTATCGTGATTCGTGCCTCTCTCGAGCGCCACGTAACCACGAATCCGGATTCTCAATCCTTGCGTCTAGCCCCTCTCGGGCGCCTAGAGTTAATGACAAAGATCGGATTACAATAGAATGCAAAGAATCAATTTCCTATTGTGATGATGCTAAAATTATCAACTTTGGATTTTATCGTGATTCGTGCCTCTCTCGAGCGCCACGTAACCACGAATCCGGATTCTCAATCCTTACATCTAGCCCCTCTCGGGCGCCTAGAGTTAAAGACAGAAATCAGATTAAAATACCAAAATCCAACCTCAATTATAATACCCTAATTAGCTAATTTAATCAAATATCAAGAAAAAAAATCTTAAATAAACCTTAATTATCAAATCAGATTCAATTAACATTCAAAACCTAAGTTCAAACTATATGAAAAATTAAATTCAATAATGATGAATTACTCCCCTTCTTCCTCCTTTCGCTCGGGCAGCAACTCGTTCTCACGGGTGCTGCAATTTCTGGAAATTGGTGGCGTCGGGTAGCAATAGTGAGTGGCCGGAGGTCGAGACGACGCCGGCGACGACGGTTAGAAGCCGACGGACGGAGGTAACGTTCGGCGAAGAGCGAAATAGAGCTGACGTTCTCTAACTGGCTCTCTCGAGTCTCGGTTGGAGTCGGAATGGCTCCGGGACTGGTCGGAATATGTAAATGACGCCGGAGGATGGTCGAAAAGCGGAGTTGGCACCGGAGAAGCCCTCTCGGATCACTTCTCGGCCTGGCGAGCGACGACTGTAGAACTCACCTCGACGGAGACTCTCTCGAGCTCTCCTCGGGTTTGTTCTCGGTTGCTGGACGACAGTGGACAGCGGTGGACGACGGTGGCGCGACGGAAGGTATTGGCCCGGCGAACGACGGTGGGGAACTCCTCTCGGGTCCTCCCCTGTTTTCGGTCAAAAAACCTCTGTTTTGGTTTCCGTTTTTCTTTCTCTTCACGCTGCCTTCCTCCTCTCGTTCGACGCTTCTCTCCTTTAAATAGGATTTTTCTTATTTTAAAACGATTTGCCCTAGAAATTACCTCCATTTCACTAAGGGCATTTTGGTAAATATCTTCTTCTCCACCCAAATTCTCTTGAAATTCCATAATTGAATCTATAAAAAGCATTTCAGGAAGAAATAAGACTAAAAAAAATAATGAAATATAATTCAGGAGAGAGAAATATGCAATATCGACATTGATTAATGCCAAATTCAATAAATGCTCATTTCATTTGAAAACCGATAAGTAACCACCTATAACGCAATTATAAAGGTTATTCTATTATAATTAACCTAGTTCTCATGTCAGAATATGGCATCTATCAAAAATCATGTAGTTGTAACACGGGGGCTTCGGCCAAAGTTTGTTTAAGGGATTGGAAGACTTGTTCCGTGACATCATTCCATTGGAAGGCATTGCGCTTGAGGAGATTGGTTAATGGGGCTGATAGTGGCACATAATTGTGGATGAATTTTTTGTAATAACCTGCTAATCCCAAAAATGCCCGTAATGCTGAAATAGTTCTCGGCTGTGGGCACTGGATGATAGTAGAGATTTTTTCCAGATCTACTGTGACCCCTATGGAGGTAATGACATGCCCTGGGTAGGATACTTGAATGCTCCCAAATGAACACTTGGAGAGTTTTAAATAAAGATGATGGGTTCTTATGAGTGTGAACACCACCCACAGATGTTGTAAATGTTGCTCCCATGACTTACTGTAGATCAAGATATCATAAAAAAATACAACCACAAATTTTCTGAGATAAGTGCTAAATACCTTGTTCATAAGTACTTGGAATGTTGAGGGAGCAACAGACAGTCCGAACGGCATGACAATAAACTCAAAATGGCCATGATGAGTACGAAAAGCTGTTTTTGGTATATTAGGAGGATACATTCATACCTTGTGATACCTCGAACGCAAGTCCAACTTGGTGAAAAGTTGAGCTCCATGTAGTTCATCTAATAATTCATCCACTACTGGGATAGGAAATTTATCCTTGACTGTCTTGGCATTTAGTTCCTGGTAGTCCACACAAAATCTCCAAGTATTATTGTTACGGTCCCGGATCTGACACGTGGATTCTTTGGGAGGATCTGGAGTCTGCCACGGGTTACGGGTCTTCCAAGCTTTACCGTAGGGGTAGTAGGAAGACATGGGGAAGATGAAAACGAAGATCAAGCCAAAGGGAAGCTTGAAAACCCTAGAGCTCGTTGAGGAGAACTCTAAGCCTCTTTACGCTAGATTTAACCTAATTCTTAATACTTCAATGCTTTCCTTTTCTCATTACTCTTACCCCTTAAATAGGGTTCACCCTGTTAGGGTTTAATAAAATATTACAGAAATATCCCTATGAATAAAATATTCGTAAAATATCCCTATTAATAAATAATTCCAAAAATACCCCTATGACCTAAAACTGAAATAAAATAAAGTAAATTAAAGAAAACACTAAAATAATAATGTTATTGCGTGCATAACATTACACCCCCCTTGGAAGACGAGCTTGTCCTCAAGCTCGGAAGTAGTGTCTGTATGCCGACGTCTTCACTGGTGCTGAAGTAGCATCTGCGATAGCTATGACGCCCCCTCCGTTTGCACACTTTTTTTTTTTTTGGGGGCCGGTCCGAGTTAACCTGGGTTGACTCGGTTCAGGAACCCGGTCCGGTGCACGACTCAGCTTCGTGCGCTGATGAAATTTTCCTAACTTAGGAAAATTTGAATTGAACCATCTTCTTCCTCCTCTCCTTCGGCGGAAATGTCGTCGACGCTTCTTCGGAAATCGAAATCCGGCGTTATCCTCCTGCCGATCCCGAAAATGGCGGCCGTCGGTAAGTGCCGAAACCTTGTCGACAGCTGCTCCTTCCCTCAGGGCGCCGACGAAGGCGGGCGACGGTCGTCTTCCGTCCACACGGCTCCGAACAGGGCTCTGTTCTGCCGAGAGGTGGATTGAGTGTGGGAGGTGGTGGCCGGAAGTCGAATCCCACCGGAGTTGTGTATGACGGCGCCAACGGAGTCGCCTTCGTGTCCGGTGGTGAAGAGCAGCCGTTTTGGGCGTCGCCGCCTGGTAATTTTCCGAGACCGAGGGCTCTCGGAAACATACCCCTGTCGGAAGAATGGCCGGAAGACACCGGGCTGGCCGTGGGGAGGGGTTTTGGGAGGTGGAACCCCCACCTTTGATTACCGACGGGAAAATTTTCCCCTTGATTACTGACAGGAAATTTTTCCACTCCCGTGCGGAACAAAATTTTTTTCCCTTCCGTGCGTAACCGACTATGGCTGCCTGCTTGGCTTGCCATGAGCAAGGGAGGACTGATTTATGTTGATTTTCTGCGTCCGCCTCTCGAGACGAAATTTTTTATTTTTCCGGCCATAGGCCGTTCTGCCCGTCCGAGATAGAGAATTGAGGTCGTATGACCTGTTTTGCTGCAACAACGAGTTTCTCCTTTCCATAACGCTCAATGGAAGCATCTAACCGTGCTCGTATTTCCTCCAATTCCTTACCCATAGCAATCCATCTTTCTTGGGATATAGAATAACCCATTGTGTTCCCGCTCTGATACCAGTTGTTACGGTCCTGGATCTGACACATGGATTCTTTGGGAGGATCTGGAGTCTGCCACGGGTTACGGGTCTTCCAAGCTTTACCGTAGGGGTAGTAGGAAGACATGGGGAAGATGAAAACGAAGATCAAGCCAAAGGGAAGCTTGAAAACCCTAGAGCTCGTTGAGGAGAACTCTAAGCCTCTTTACGCTAGATTTAACCTAATTCTTAATACTTCAATGCTTTCCTTTCTCATTACTCTTACCCCTTAAATAGGGTTCACCCTGTTAGGGTTTAATAAAATATTACAGAAATATCCCTATGAATAAAATATTCGTAAAATATCCCTATTAATAAATAATTCCAAAAATACCCCTATGACCTAAAACTGAAATAAAATAAAGTAAATTAAAGAAAACACTAAAATAATAATGTTATTGCGTGCATAACAATTATCTTGTTTCTTGACCAATAGCAGGGGAAATGAGATAGGAGATGTACTGTGTCGGATGAGACCCTGCTCCAGCATGAGGTGACATTGGCGTTCAATTTCATCCTTTTGAATTTGGGAGTATTGGTATGGGCGTACTACCACCACCTTTGATCCCGTCTTCAAACAAATTATGTGGTCACATTGGCGCCATGGGGGAAGAGAGACTGGTTCCTGAAAGATGTCGGTAAATTCCACTAGTAAATTCTCTAGAGTAGTAGGTTGCTGCTGAAGGGCATGGAGCAGTGAAGGATTCTAAACTTGGCGACCCTGTACGGTGACCTTTTTGCCCTCCAATTCAAAGGACATGGTTAACGCAGCAAAATCCCATAGGATAGGTCCCAAAATTTGTAGCCACTTAATTCCCAATACCATATCAAACCCAGCGAGTGGAATAATAAGAAACTCTGCTGAAAATGTGTTACCTGCAATGGAGAACATAATGGGCTGGCTGGTTCCATACCTGGGAACTTTGTCTCCATTAGCCACTGAGACTGAAGCTATTGGCTGAGGTTGGATGGGACGTTGTAAATATTTGGCAGTGTTGAAACTCAAAAAATTATGAGTGCTGCCCGAGTCCACCAAATTGAGTAGCAGTTGCTCACTGATTGAGGCACACACTTGCATCGTAGTAGTGGACTGGAGACCTGTAATGGCGTGGAGGGAAATTTCTGGTTCCTCCACTTGTGGCTCTTCTTCCTCTAGAACTTCTTCCCCTTCATCAGTAACTTCCAACCAGAATAATTTCTTGCATATATGCCTAAATGTATACTTTTCATCACAATTACAGCATAATCCCTTGGACCACTGGGTTGCTACTAGCTGCAGGTCCAAACCTCCTCTGGCAAGCATGTTTAAAATGTAGCTGATCCTGAGTGGAATGGACATTTCGGTACTGATGGAACCACATGAGCGCTTCATCGAGCAGGTGGTAGGCGGCCAGTGTGACCTTGTCCACATCCACCGTTTGTTGATGATAGAAAAATTGCTCATATTTCATGAACCAAAGTAAAGGATCTTTAGATCCATCATATGTAGGAAAGTTGAGTTTAAAGTACCTAGGAACCGTAGTTGGTCCCTGTGCGTGAGCAGCCATGGGAACAGGTTGTTGGCGCAGTGGTGGGTGGTGGAGGTGTGAAGTGTGGGTGATGTGCTGCCAGTGGTTGAAAGTTGGTAGCTGGTGGAGGCGCTGGTGATTGAAGTGCAGCAAGCTGGTGGATGACGGGTTGGAGAGAAGATTCCAGTGTGTGCAATGTATTATGGATGTTAGTAATTTCAGCACCTTGATGCGTGGACCTTTGTTGAAGATCTGAAAGCACTTGACGTATGTCCTCTGGAGAAGAGGAGTCGCCGAGGGTGGACCTGTCTGATACCACGTTTTTAAGATCCTCACGAGCCATGGATCTTGTCACCCTCCTCTCTTCTCTTCCTTCCATTGTTTTGCTTGACGTAGGGGTAGATTGATGAAGTGATGTAAGAGAAATTCGGAAAGGGGGAATTGAGGAAAAAGGGAAGAGCTTGAAGGAGCTCTCGACCTTTACTCTAAATTACTCTAAGATAATTTTCTAATTCAATCGCTACCTTCATTAACCTAGCCGTCCCCTTAAATAGGGTTGAGGACGCCAAATACAATTCAGACCCTTGGGTCACTGATTCAAGCCAAATAAATTCTAAACCAAACCAAACCAAAATCAATTAAATGAAAATTGAAAACCACATTAATTAATTCCTACGCCTGCTGGTAACTTGTGATGCTATTGAGTCCATAACACCTTCTTTCCTCCATCTCTGCTTTGTTGAGTTTCTTGATGAATGTTGGTTGAGAAGGATTCAGTTTAGGACCTTGAGGAGTACTCCAACCAACGGTGTTGCACCATGGTGGTGCTGTGTTATGGGTGGCAGCTGTCGGTTTGCCTCCCTGCCGTGGAGGTCTTCATGTCTGGAATCTTTGCTTGGCCTCTAGTGCTCTGGCTAAATTCATTGCTCTAGCCAAATCCGTAGGAGCAAGGAGCTCCACTTCTAGGCGGAGGGCCTCTATCAAGCCGGCTGTAAACAAGCTAACTTGCTGGTCCACCCTTACTACTTTGCTGGCCCTGGCAAATTTCTCTTGGAAGGATTTTTGGTATTGTTCGACCGTGTTGGTTTGGCATAGCAACACCAAGTCCCCCAGGGGATTGTTTTGGGCCGGTGGTCCAAACCGTATGGAGCACAAATCCTTGAATTCCGGCCAATTTAAATTTGGATACTCCAATTCTAATTGATGGCCCCATAGCTGCGCATCGTCGAGCATGTGGAAGGTGGCCAATCCGACTTTGTCACTATTAGTAGTGCGTAGGTGACAAAAAAACTTCTCACACTGTAGAGCCATATCAGCGGGTGTTCCGATCCATTAAAAATTGGGAATTCCAATTTGTGCCCCCCTGGCACTGGAGGCATTGTGCATCTGGCATACTGGTGCCCTTGTCTAGGTGCAGGGCTCCTTTCCCCATCCCGTGGGTTGGAGCTTCTTACCCCAATCATATCATATAGCCTCTGAGATAAATTTTCGATTTGTACATATACCTATTGGGCGACCCTACTATCCAGCAGTGTAACCAAACACTCTTCGGATTCTTCTTGCCTTGCTGCTGCTCTGGCATCACTCTGTTCTCTCTCAGCATGTAGCATTTCTTTGATACTTTCTAGCAACTTGGCAGTGTTGGATGATTCTCCCATACTGATATGCTCTGATACCAACATGTTATGGTCTCTGACCATGGACCGAGTGATTAGAAGATGGAAATGTTTTCTTGTGAATCGAGGGCCGAACTAGGAAGCCGAGATCTTTCTGGCCTACCTATGGTGGCAGTTTTGTGAGGAACAACGAAATAGAGACAGAAGGGCAAACATGAGGGAGGAGAGGGCAATCAGACTCGTCAAAGGGAGGCTGCACCTTGGGTTCCAGGGGAACACCGACCCTGGTTCATTGAAGGATAACTAAGACCTTTTGATTAATTTTTTGCTTGCCTTCATTCCCATTCGTGAGCTCCTTTAAAGCCTAATCATGCCAAGGCTCAAGATAGTAGTGTTTACCATAATGCCATTGCTGGCTTACATGCTTTGAATTGCTGAAATAAGAAAACATATAATGCCTAAGTAACTTGATTGTTCCACTGAGTCACCACTCATTCACATCACCTCTGGATGACTCGTCCTGCTATGGAGTCCGTAACACATGGTGTTGGCCGACTTCTGTCCTGTAATGGCATGTAAGGAAATTTCTGGTTCGGCCTTCTTTGGCGTATCTACTGGTGGTTCCCCTTCCTTGGCCCATGCTTTCAATTCCAGCCAAAACAATCATTAACATTGGTGGCCTACTCGGTAAGGTTCATCACAATTATAGCAGAGGTTCTTCGCTCATCTGTCAGCCATTTTCATCCCTATTAATTTTCTGATATATTGGGGGTTGCTACTTTTAGAGGATGCTGCCACAATATGTCCAAGTGTAGGTTTGGGTGGTGGCACCGGTGGCCCTGTTACCAGAGGCAAAGAAGTCCTCCCCTCTTGCCACCTGGGGACACTGGTACTCCCCCCTTGCCAGCCCTTCCTCTTATTTTGAATCTATTGTTTTGCTTCTATTGCCCAAGATAAATTCATAGCTCGCACCAAATCAGTAGGTGCATGGAGTTCCACCTCAATTTAGCTCATACCAAATCAGTAGGCGCATGGATTTCCACCTCTAGTTTCAACGAATTAGTAAGCCCTGCTGTGAACAGATTTACTTGTTGGTCTCTTCGAACTAGGTGGCTAGCTCGGGCTATTTTTTTCTGAAATTGAGTCTAGTATGCTTCCACCGAACCTATCTGTCGTATCAAGACCAAGTCCCCCAAAGGGTTGCTGTAAGTTGGCAGTCCAAACCATATAGTGCATAGCTCTTTAAAATTTTCCCAATAAATGACCAAGCGGTCCAATTCCACATGATGGAACCAAAGTTGAGCTTCATCTAGCAAGTGGAAGGCTGTTATGGTCCCGGACCATTGATCTTGTGACTCAGCAAAGAGAGAGGTCGTGTAGGGGATCAGAGGCTAAACCAAGATGTCTTGATTTACCAGGATGACCTATGATGGTGAGAAAGTATTGAAAATTTAAATGGAAGAGAATGAGAAGACCAGGCTCGTCGAGGGGAGACATGTACCCTTGGGTTCATCAAGGAGAACGCCGATCATAGGGTTCAATGAAGGAGAACACCGATCCTGAATTTGGTGAAATTCTGCTTGTTTCATTCCTTTCCTTGAGCCCTTTTAGAGGCCAACCACGCTAAAGAGTTCGAATGGGCTTATTACAAAAATGCTATCGCTGGCTATAACTCTTATGCTTAACAAAGTAAAATTATAAATGTAAAATTATAAATCCTAAGTACTTGGATGTGCTTCCATCTCAGAATTACCAACTCATCCACATCGCCTCTGTATGACTCGTCCTGCTATCGAGTCCACAACATCACTCCCCCTTGGAGAAAGAGCTTGTCCTCAAGCTCGAAGGTAGGATAAACTTGTTGAAAGACATCGACCTCCTCCCATGTGGCTCCTGAGGCATCTGTGTTGGTCCACTAGACTAGTACTTCCCACCTTCCTTGGTTCTGTCTCGCACTCAAAATAGTTGTTGGAGTGAGAGAAACTCCGGCGTCCTCCACTGGAGGCAAAAATGGAATTGGAGGTTGTGCTGGTCCCTTGAAGGGCTTGAGAATGGAGACATGAAAAATATTGTGAAGCTTGGACTCTGGCGGAAGTTGTAGCTTATATGCCACCTGGCCAACTCTTTGAATAATAGTGAAGGGCCCAAAATATTTCAGAGATAACTTGTGGCGATAGCCTGCAATTGAATGTTGATGGTACTGCTGGAGACGGACCCACGCTATATCACCTGGATTGTATTCAACATCCCTGTGCCCCTGGTCATAGTAGTCTTTAATTTGAGTTTGAGCTTTTTGTAGACGTTGGGTAGCATATTCCAGTAGTTGATCACGGTTCATAAGAGCCTGGTCAACAATCTCAACTCTAGTAGAACCCGGTACATAGGAAAGCAAATGAGGGGGATCCTGACCATATAATATCCGAAAGAGGATCTCCTGTAAGGCCGTGGAAAGATGTATTATAGAAATACTTCGCCCAAGGAATCCATTCCACCCACCTGTTAGGACAGTCACAGACAAAACACCTTAAGTACATTTCTATGGTGCGGGTAACCACTTCCGTTTGTCTATCGGATTGAGTATGATAGGCTGAGGAAAATTTGAGTCGTGTCCCACTTAAACTTAAAAAGTCTTTCCAAAAGTTACTTGTAAAGACGACATTTCTATCACTTACAATGGATTCTGGAATGCAGTGGAGTCGAACAATATCGGCAAAGAACACTTGTGCCACGCTCGCAGCTGTATATGGATGTGTCAATGGAATAAAATGACCATATTTGGAAAATCTGTCGACCACCACAAACAGGACAGATTTCCCTGAAGCTTTGGGGAGGCCCCTCAATGAAATCCATAGAAATGTTAGACCAAACTTGTGTGGACAAAGCAAGTGGTTGAAGAACACCTGCTGGACTTAAACTTTTGGTCTTGTTCCTTTTACAGACTTGACAAGCAGCCACATAAGTTGCAATTGTTGATTTCATACCTTCCCAATAAAAATCCTCTCGAATTCGATGTAATGTTTTTTGAAGGCCTTCATGAATGCTGTCATGATAAGTTGATAATACCACTAGCACCAACGGAGAAGAGGATAATAAGTAAATGCGTCACTTGTATAAAATGAGACTGTCCTGAAGGGACCATTTGGAAGACATTTTCCCTTCAGTGATCTGTTGAGATATACCTTTGAGTGTTGTTGTGTGCTGGACTTCCTCTCTTATTGAATCAAAACCTAGTAATTTGTTGATCCAGTGCTGTTGTGGGGATGTGGATATCCTCTAATCCAACAAATATTTCAGACTATAGTGATCCGTGCGGATGATAAAAAATCTACCCCATAAGTAAGGTCTCCAATGGCAAACCGCCTTTGCAAAGCCAATGAGTTCATGTTTGTAAGCTGGTAATTTTTCACCCTCTTCATTGTTGCCCATGTCTACTGTTCTATTTTTTCCACTATTTCATTGGGCCATATGTCAATAAGTCAAATTATAAAGAAACTAAAATTGTTTTATTATTTTTTATACTTCTTATTATGTTTTCCAAGATAACCGGATCAAGTAGGTGATTGGTGGTGGCCATGAAATAGGGGTATGTACTTCCTAGATGAAACCATCATATCCGCCATGGCTAATTCATCACAACATGCTTTCCAGTGGCACAACTAGTTGGGACACCGGTCACTAAGAATTTTGAAATCATTAATTCCTTCCTAGAAGTCTGTTAATTTTTTGTCACATGAATTTTGTGAGTTGAATAGGCATTGTAGGAGTTTTTTTTCTTCTAATTCTGAAGAAAGTTAGTTCTAGTCCTTTTTCTCTAGTGCACTCTGATGTATGGGGACCTATTCAAGTTTGAAATATAACTCATTCAAAGTAATTTATTATATTTAGATGAGTTTACTAAGATTGTTATGAAGTTTTCTCTATCTTTACCTCTTTCAAAGATGGTTGAAAATCAGTTCCATAAGAAAATTTATGTGTTTTGATCTGGTAATGGAATGGAATATTTATCCACTCAATTTAAAAATTTAAGCTCCCAACAAAGTATTCTTCACCAAACATCATATGCATATATCCTTCACAAAAATGAGATAGTTGAAGGAAAAAATAGACACTTGTTACAAGTTGGTTGAGCCTTGATTTTTCTCTTATGAATGTTCCTACATTTTACTGGCCCTATGCTATTTTGACTGCTTGTTATCTCATTAACCAAGTGCCATCTAGTGTGCTTGGAATTACATCTCATTTTACATCTCTATTCAAAGATGTTACACATTTGCCACTTCTTGCGAGGGTTTTTGGTTGTGTTTAATTTTCTCATAATCTCTTACTTGGTAAACATGAGTTTGATAGAAAATATTTTAAGTGCACTTTTTGGGATATTCTGAAAATCAAATGGGATAAATTTCTACCACCTGTCACCCCATAAACTATATATTTTGACTGATCACTTTCTTTGAGGATCAACCATTTTGTACCAAAGTCTCTAGCCATCGGTTTGAGTCTTCTTCAGTTTTATAGCCTCATGAAGGAATGCCCCCTCCTATTGAGCCATTGAATAAGCCTCCACATCCCACTGGATAGCAATTACTATATCTTCTTACTCCTTTGGCTGACCAATCACTGGCTCCATTTGTTGATTCCGAGGTCAATACTTCATTCCCTTCCTCTCATGTTATTTTTTTGACCTCCATATGATACTTGACTGATTTCTATTTAAAAAAAAGAAAAAAAACCTCATTCTTGTGTTCATCACTAGGACTCTACATCCCATCCTATGTTAAATTTTATTTCTATTCATTGACTCTCCTATGAGTATTGTTCTTTTCTTGTTGCGTTGTCTTCTATGTCCATTCCTAGGAACCATGAAGAGTCTCTGACATCTGGGTTGGGGATCTGCCATAGAAGAAAAAATGGCTACCATGTATCATAATCATAATTGGGATTTGGTTGATTTACCTCATGCAAAATAAATTGAGTTGTCGATGGGTCTTCATAGTCAAATATAATACACGGTAGAATAGCACGCCTTAAAGCCCGCTAGTTTTCCAAAGGATTCACACAAAATACAACATTTATTATGAAGATACATTCTCTTCAGTGGCCAAATTCAATTACACAAGGCTTCTAAGCTATATAGCTACAAATTTTGGTTAGTCTCTATATCAATTGAAAGTTAAAAATGAATTCCTCCTTGGTGATCTTCTTGAGGAGGTTTACATGATTCAACCACCTGGTTTTGTGGTTGAAATAGAGAAAGTGTGTAAGCCCAAAAAGTCAATTAATGGGTTCAGACAATCACCACGAGTATGGTTTTATAAACTCATCACAATGGTGTGCGGTTTTGGTTTTAAGAGATGTGAGTTAGATCATTCAGTATTCATTAGATGCACCGATGATGGTGTGATGCTTATGTTTATGTGGATCATATTATCACCACTGGAAGTGACAAGAATGACATTCATAAATTAAAGGAAGGGTTTTGTACATAATATTTGTGCTTATTAAAGTATTTTTTGGGAGTCTAAGTGATGTAATCTCAGCATGGTATTATCTATTCTCAATGAAAATATTTTTTGGATTTATTTGAAGAAACTGGGATGCTTGGTCAGCAGCCTCTTAAATCCCTAATGGACCCAAATGTGAACATGTGTGTAGGGCTTGGCAATAAGGTAGATGTTGGAAAGTTTCAATGGTTAGTTGGGAGGTTAATCTACTTAAAAGTTACAATATCAGATATCTCCTTCGCAATAAGTGTCATTAGTCAATTTATGCAAAAATCTCAGCTCTCTCACTGGAAAGCTCATGAGAGGATTTTGAGGAATTTAGAACAGAGCCTAGAAGGACTTTTATATAAGAAACATGGACACCTCAAGATTGAATGGTTTGTTGACGCCGATTGGATTGGCTCTCCTGATGATAGAAAATCCACTTCCAATTAATGTAGAATGGTTAGTGGAAATCTTGTGACATGATGTAGTAAGAAGCAAAGTAGAGTGGCAAGATCAAGTGCAGAAGTAGAGAAATGGCATTGGAAATAAGTGAAATGTCATGGCTCAAATCTCTTCTCATAGAAGTTGGTTTCTTATAGAAAGTCATGTGTAGCTTCATTGTGATAAACAAGCTGCTATTTATTTTTCTACAAATCTAGTATTCTATAAAAGAAACAAGCATATTGAGATTGATTACCATTTCATCAAAGAAAATATTTGAGCCCAAAATTGTTAGCATGCATTATGTTGCTTCCAAGAGCAAACTGTAGATATTTTAACCAAGGCAGTTGTTGTGGATTCACTTCAATAGTCACAATTCAAGCTGGGTGTTTTTTATATCTTTGCACAAGGTTGAGGGGGAGTATTACAATGGTTACGTAAAAGCTTCTTATTTATCTCTTTCTATGAAAGTCCAGCCTAAGGGCATAAGCATAATTGTAACAACTCTTTTAATATGAGTAGAAGCTAAGAGGAGGAGCTTGAGTCATACCCCAAGGGGAAGCACCTCACCATCTTATTTTTTCTCTCACACATCCCGCTCTTAACTCACTTTTTTTCTTCTCTCCTTCTCTCTTCTTCCTTCTTTCTTCACACTCTCCTTTCACCTTACCATAATTCAAATATAGAAAAAGCCTCACAACTCTCACAACAAGAAGTCGCACAGAGCCAAAATTAATATGGTGAAGTCTAAGAGGAGTCTCATGGGAAGGAGGTCTCATAGAAGAGTCTCAATTTAAAGGTGTTTGACTTTGGATGTAACTGGGACATGAGTTGTTTAATTTTTAATTGGATTCTACTTGTTCTTCTATTATAAATAGAAGCTCATTGTACTCAGTTATAATCAAGTAAACGAATTATTTATCTTTCTAAAAAATTCAACAAAAAGTATAATTAGAAGATTTTTCACAAAATAACTTTGTAAAAGGCTTTGGAAATTCAATATATGCTTACTCAATGCTTTGCAGGGAGTTTGGAGGCCTATTTACAAGTTTCTAGAAAAAACTAGCCATTTTGGACTGTTGTACAAAAACTCACAATGGAGATATGATATATCATACACTTTCATTGGTCGATCATTCGACTCTAATGACTATTTTTTTTTATTCCTAAGGCCTAATAATCAATTTTACTTTTAATCAACTATTTTTCAAACTTTGGCAAATGCAAATGGTTTATAATGCTTTATAGCAATGATTGATATTCATGCCCACAAAGGATGACCAATTATGCTTTTTAATATCTTCCTAGAAGCAATCTTTATGACCGATCATGCTCCACAAAGTATGATCGATCATGCATTAGAAATTGTGCCTTTTAGCATTTTGTATGCTCGATCATCCTTATATAATATGATTGATCAAGTTGATGTCGAAGGTTTTCTATGATTTGTATGATTGATCATACGGTTGTGAGATTATAGGGTTTCGTATCTTGTAAGGGGCTGGTTGAAGTAAAGAAGGTGAAAAGATAAGAAGGAAAGGAGTTGTGAAGAAGAAGAGAGATAAAGTAGGAGAACTAGGGTTTTACAGAGAACGTGTGAAGAGAAGAGATGAGAAGCAAGCACCACAGAGAAGAGTGCTTCCTACATATTCATGAAGTCACCTCTATCCTTCACTTATAGTGAGTGAAAAAATTATAAAAACGGTCAATTATGCCCTTATACATGTAAGTTCTAAAGTATATAAGAATCACTCTTATGACATACAAAGCTTCATAGGATGGAATTCCTTCTTCTTCAATACTTACCTCAAGTTGGTGAATAGACATCAATTTTACCAAGTTTTGAACATGAAAATTGAAGAGGGTTTGATACAATGGCTTTAGTGAATATATCTGCAAGTTGATTTTTGGAAGGAATATAATGCATGGATATCACACTAGCTTGTAAAATTTCCTAAATAAAGTGGCAATCAATCTCAATGTGCTTTGTATGTTCATTAAAGACCAGATTAGTTCCTATATGTATAGCTGTTTGGTTGTCACAATGGAGCTGCATGGGCCTATTCATAGGAAAATTGAGCTCAATTAGCAAGGATTTAACCCATAACATCTCACTTAATGCATCTATCATAGCCATATTCTGCTTCTACACTTAACCTTGCCACTACACTTCGATTTTTTCTTTTCTATGTAACAAGATTTTCACCTACCATTGTGAAATATCAAAAGGTGGATTTTCAATCATCAGGGGAAGTGGCCTAGTCTGCATCAACAAAACCTTGAATATTAGTACAACCATGACATTTATAAAGTAGTCCTTTTCCTTACCTTTTTTTTTTCTTTCAATAACGAAGAACCCTTTCCAATGCAAGTGAATGAGATTGTTGAGGCTGGTGTAGAAATTGGCTAATGACACTAAATAGCAAATGATATATCAGGCCTTGTAACAGTAGGTAGAAAAGCTTCTCAACTAAGTGCTGAAATATATCAATTTCTGCCTCTTGGTCTATTTCTAAACTTAATTTGATACATGGATCCATAAAAGTATTATTTGGCCTACACCCGCAGCATAGTAGTTTCTTTTGAAAGATATAATACATACTTTCATTTAGACAAAAATATGCCATGTGTGCATTTAAGGACTTCTATTCCAAGAAAATACATGAACAACCTTGAGTCTTTGGTTTAAAAAGGCCTACTTAAATTCTCTTCCATCTGTTGAATGCCACTGATATCATCCCTTGTTATAATAATGTTATCTACATAAACAACCATCATCATGCTTGTTTAGTTTTCTTGATGAACACAAAATGATCAACCTTGCACTTTTTAAAACTGAATCTAAGTCCCACTTGGACTAAACATGACAAACAAAGCATGTGGCAACTATTTCCGCCCATAGATTTTTCAAGCTTACGTACCTTTTCCCCCTCAAACACAAATTCAATTGGTTGTAGCTTATAAACTTCTTCATGTAAATCACCATTAAGAAATGCATTCTTAATATCTAGTTGACAAAATTCCCTTTCTATTTTTCAGTGAGGGATATAAGGATATGTATCGAGTTAGAGTTTAGCAACAGATAAGAAGGCTCCCTCATTATCTACATAGTAGGATTGAGTATAGCCTTTGGCAACAAGTTGGGCTTTATATTGAACGATGCTACCATTACAATTATGGTTTTTTTGAATATATGATGTAATTAGGGTGTCATTAATATAATTAGTTTATGGTTCTTGTCACTGCTTCACTCTTACTAGGGTGAAGGGTAAAATTATAATATTATACTTTTATCAATTATAAAGAGAGCTTAAGTGGGACATTTTGGACAAAAGTCCATAACCTCATTTTTCCTCCTCTTTTTCTCCCAATGTGTTTTCTTCTTCTTTCTCCATGATGTAATCCATGAAATTCTGAAAATAAACATAGTATCGGAGCATTATTTTTTAGGACTCATAGATATGAGTGTTTAGAATTCATGTTGCATTATTTACAAAAAAGAAACCAGTTTTTGCTTCATCTTCCTCATGGTCATCATGTTTAAATATGATATTAGGCTGATGGTTTTTTTTTCTGGTTCTGTCGGTATCTTAAACCAGTCCGCGTTCTAAGTTTCGGTAGAGATGCCATTGTTTCTGAAAAAGGCACAATACTCTTTATGGCAAAGAGGCCAATGCTCCTACCAATCCAACAAAGGTTGCTAGTTTTTTTAACTAGCCTACTCAAGGCTATTATATGCAACTGTGAGGCTCTCGAGATCTGATTCAAGTTAACTAGCCTTCTTTCTGTACATGGATACTTCATCTTCAATTTTAGCTTTTTCTGCTTTAAGAATCTTAATTCATTGAGTTGCTTCCTGAAGGGCCCGTCATAACGCCTCAAACTGCTGGTTTTCTTTAACTTTCTTTTCAACTTCCTCATCTATTGCTTCTTATTTGGTTATGATTGCTGCTATTACTCATCGTTCTCAATTTCTTTGTGAGTTTGTGAGATACTGGTATCTGCTAGCATCAGAAGCTTTGTTGGCAGTGTATGCTAAACTTGTTACCATTTTATTTGATTGCTTCCGCAACCTATTACTTGGGATACAAACTGGTAAATTGATTTCGTTGGCACTCTGGTATAACTTGGTTCACCGATATCTTCGTTGTCAAAACTTTCTCACCATTGGGACTTGCCATTTCCATCACCGTTGTCTTCGCTGGAATTGGCTATCATCAATGCTGAGTCTTCTGAATTAAGAGCGACAATTTTGGTTAACTCTGTTGTGGTGAGCGTGGAGAGATTAGCTGATGTCAATTCCAAGAGCTTCACCTGTGATAATAGCTAGAAAGTATGAAAATATTTGTTTTTTAACCACTCCAAATCTGATTTGATGTCATTACCAACCATCTACTAGCTAGTTTACCAATCATTTGCTGGCTGGTTTACCAATCATCCCTTGGCAAGATACAATTACTCAATTGTTTGACTGCTCCATCTTATTCATTGCAGGCATTTTCTATCCCAACCAGTAAGACGTTTAACAGCGGAAGACTGCAAATTTGCGTTATTATCTGGCAAGATTATTTGGGAAGATTATCTTCTTTGCCCGTTCAGTGTTTTGTCATGTAGCAGAAGTCTTTGTTGTCAGATATGGGCTCAAGCCCACAAGACCAAGGCAAGGAAGCCCACACGCCTAAGTGATGGCATATGGGTAATAGAGGATGCTTCTCATAAAGATGGCATGAAGGTGTAAATACTTGTCCTTTTTATGTCTCTACTTGTATAAAGTTGTAGCCCTGAGGGCATTGTAAAAGATGTAAATAAAGGCATTGGCTAAGAGGTAGAGCATTGAAGCTATCTCCTCCTTTCTCCCAAATTCCTCCGGCCTCCTTCCTTCCCTTGGTCGATGCACCTCTCCTTCCTCCTAGTCCAAGCTCTCTCCTTTTTGAAGTTGATCCCTTCCTCTTCTTCTTATTGGTTGATCTAAGTCCTCTACATGGGATCTTAAATTCTACATGGTATCAGAGCAAGGAGTTTAGGATCCCCCTTGATGAAGTATACAAGCAAATATTTATGAAGAGCTGTCAAAGAATTTATTCACGAAAGGAGTCCAACTATGAAGAGATAAGTCAGTTTTGGTCATTATTTATATATTCTCCTTCTATAAGTTGAGGTCTTGATTTCTGATTTACATCAAGACAAGATGATCTCCTTATGAGAATTTTTGAAGATTAATCTCGTGTGATGTTATAATCTTGATCTTTTTGTAGCTAAATTACAAGATTGATCAAGATTGGTTGTTGCTAGTGTTTCATCAAGATTGATGTGTTGATGATAATGATTTGCGATTCGATTACCTACATGTAACTTAGATCAATTTTATATGAGTTGGAATTCGAGCACATGTTGCTATAATTATTCTCACACTTGGTGTTGTTCATGGGGTCTTATCATTTTGTTGGATGATCGTCATATGGTTCAAATTCCAGCGTCTACTTGCTTCTATTATTCTGTTGCCCTTTCTACTTCCGTGAACTCCAACACTCGTTTCTTTGAAGTTGGATTGTTCCCATGAGCTAAGAAGTTATAACAGACTTGACTTGCTACTAAGGATCTCAAAAGAAGATTGTGATTCTTAAGTGTTTGGCCACAATTTTTTTGAGTTTGGATTAAGGCATATCGGTTTAAATCTATCCTCTTTTTTAAAGGATATAAGAGGAATTGATTGGTTTTTGGATGAAGTCTCCACTTGACATAAGCACAAATTCTTTGATGATTTAGTGTCTACTCTTGTGGAAAAAATTTTATATTTATCTTTTGTAAGTGCCTGATTTGGTCCATGGATCTTCCAAGTTTCATTAGTCGATTTTTTTTTAGATGCCCTTTACAATTGATCTTGATGTGATTTAAGCATTTGATTTTCTTCATCATAGAGATTAGACATACAAGTAGTAAGAGTGACATACTCAAAATTACTACTACCCCCTTTAGGGGCCTCTCCAATTATAGTAGTTAGTCACAATCGGTACGACATGTTCTCATTACTCATGATCTTCTCGGTCACTTAACCAAACCCTTTCCTCCAACTGATGAAGAAGATGTAGCCTACCTCAAGTGGGTTAAAAATTATAATATGGTTATTAGTTGGCTCATAAATTGCATGGATGAACATGTAGCCAATAATGTGGTCCACTTGGAAACTACCAAGGATATTTGGGACACATGTGGTAAGTTATAGTCTAGCACAACCTCCTTGCAAAAAATATTTGATGTCTTTCAAAATATGCTGAATACTAAGAAGGGGATAATATTCATGAGTTCTTGGCTCAGTTTCGGGGATTTCTTCAAGAATGGAAGATCGCTCAACAGTACTCAATAGATATTGTTGTTCAAGAAAGGCAACAGGAGGCCTTGGCAGCAGCCATTCGTTTGACGAATATCAAGCCATATCTTGAGGTTGCTAAGGCCCAACTCCTTAGCTCATCTGCACTTCCATCCTTTGATGAAATCAGTGCTACGTTGCTACGGATCCCTGAATCTTCTACTACTATATCCCCTATTGATGTTTCATCGGCTATGTACTCCGTTAATAGGGGTACATCATCCTCCAACCCAGAACGAGGTACACAATTTAGAGGAGGCTGCACAAAAGGTGGTAGAATGGGGTCCTACCTATTCACGCATTGAGCCTCACATATGCACCTATTTTGGTGATAAAAGCCACCTTGGAAAAAACTGTTTGAAGCTTCATGGAAAGCCTAATTGGGCCACGACTAACTCAGCCTCCGTTAATGTTGATAAATGGGAAGAAAATGTTGACTCCCAATTCAAAAAAATGACTCTTATGTTAGGTTCCCTTGCCATAGATCGAGTCACCCGATGATCACTCCTACTTTCCAGGTTGACGTGCGACGTTGAAGGAGACTTGGAATTCTTTGATCGACCAATAGTGTAATACGTGAGGATGAATAACTGAGCTTGTGAAGGGAAGGCTCACCCTGGACCTCGGCTAGAAGGGAGAATTCAACCTTGTACTAATTCTATTGATCAAAGCTTGATTACATTTAGACTACCTTCCTTCTTATAACAAGAAGGACCACGGCGTTACACTGCCCAAGGCCCACATTTTCCCATGACATTTTCCCATGACGTCCACTCAATGAAGTTCATGGAGACATCGGCCCAAAACTGAGTAGGGAGCGGAAGTGGCAGGAGTAAGCCTACTAGGCTTAAAGTTTCTGTTTTGTTATGTTGGCAGACTTGGCAGGTGGAGAAATAGTCAACTACCATTCTTTTCATTCCTTTCCAATAAAATTTGCTGCTAAGGCGAAAATAACTCTTTTGCTGTCCTTCATGGGTACTGTCATGATATGTGGAAATGATGGTGGACAGTAAGGCCGAGGTGGCAGGAAGATAAAGCCATTGCTTATACAAAATGAGGGGGTCCTGGATGACCCAGTTGCTGTCCATGGCATGTTGTTCTATGTTGTGCAATAAGGCGAGGAGGTCCGGTGTTTGTTGAATTTCATCTTGAATTGAATCCAGCAACAAGAACTGAGGTTGACTGATGGCATTGAGTTGTGGTGCTATTATATCTCTGCGTGACAAGGCATCGGTGCCTCGGTTGAGTTGGCCTGGTTTGAACTCCACCCGAAAATCGAACCCATTAATTTGTTCAGCCAATGCTGCTGGGGTGATGTGGTAAGGTGTTGCCCTAATAAGTACTTTAGGCTGCATTGGTCAGTTCGAATAAGGAAGTGGCGGCCCCACAGATATGGTCTCCAATGCTGAATGGCTTTGGCTAAGCCAATAAATTCTCGCTCATAAGCTGCCAATTTGTGATGATGTATAGCCAGTTGTCTGCTGAAATAAGCAATAGGATGGCCCTGCTGTTGTAATACCGCGCCGATGCCTCCCCCAGACGCATAACATTCAATAATAAAGAGATCCTCAAAATTAGGAAGATGGAGCACTGGTGCTGACTCTAAGGCGTGCTTGAGTTGTGCAAAGGAGGAAGATGCGGCCTCGGACCAGATGAAAGCATTCTTTTTCAAAACACTTGTCAGTGGAACTGCTATTTGGCCATATTCTTGTATAAATTTGTGATAGTACCCCGATAAGCCCAAGAAGCACAATTGCTGATTGAGGAGAAGGCCAGTCAATAATGGCCGAAATTTTAGTACTGTCAACCTTGACACCATAGGCTGAAATAACATGTCCCAAATAAGTGACCTCCAGGTCACCGAAAGAGCATTTCGAATGCTTGAGAAATAAGTGATGAGCATGCAATATGTGGAATATGGAACGTAAGTGCTATAGATCAACATATCATCGAGGGAAACCAGTACAAATTTCTATAAAAGGGGTCAAAATAGCTCGTTCATGAGCACCTGGAAAGAGGAGGGGGCATTGGAAAGCCCAAATGACATGACCAGAAACTCGAAATGGCCATGATGGATGCGGAAGCAGGTCTTTTCCACGTCCGTAGGGTAGACACGAATCTGATGGTACCTGGAGAGCAAATCCAACTTGGTAAGGAATTTGGAGCCATGTAGTTCATCCAAAAGCTCATCGACCACTGGAATGGGGAATTTATCCTTGACGGTGTGTGCATTTAATTCTTTTTAATCGACACAAAAACACCAAGTATTATCCTTTTTCATCACTAACAACATTGGAGACGCAAAGGGAGACCTGCTGACTTGGATGAGGCCTTGCTCGAGCATTTGGTGGCATTGGCGTTCAATTTCATCTTTTTTGAAAATGTGGGTAACAATATGGTCTTACCACTACCGGCTTTGTTCCTGTCTTCAGACGAATCCGGTGGTCACAGTTACGGATAGGAGGGAGAGATTGCGGCTCCATAAATAAATCCCCAAATTCTGCAATGAGAGAGTGTAAGTGACTGCGATCGGAATCAGCCGCTTGAAGGTGGTGGAGTGCGCACAGCGAAGGGGCATGAGTCCCATGAAGGGTGATGTGGTGCTGGCCCAAAGTGAAACCTATGGTTCATGAAGTGAAATCCCACAATATCGGACCCAACTATTGGAGCGACTTAATGCCCAAGACGAGATCAAACCCAGCCAATGGAATAACCAAGAAATCTGCTGCAAAGTGGTGGCCCTCGATAACAAACTGCACTGCTGAACAAAGACCAATGCTGGTGAGCTTTTCCCCGTTAGCTATTGAAACGGTGAGTCCAAAATTCTGCTGAATTGCTAATCCCAATTGGGTGTCCGCTGTTTGGCTCAGAAAATTGTGGGTGCTACCCAAATCCACCAAGGCAAGTAACCGGAAGTTTTGAATGCCCGCATGTACTTGCATAGTGTTGGTGCTGTGTAAGCCAGTCATGGCATGGATGGAAATGGCCGATTCTTCCTCCTCAGGGGTTTCTTCATCTGGTGGTGGGGAGTCCTCCTCTGGATCTTCTATTTTCAACCAAAAGAGCCACTTGCATAAGTAACCTGGTAAATATTTTTCAACACAATTAAAACAAAGCCCTTGTGTCTTGCGCTGCTCCATTTCTGATTTGGATAGGCGCTTAATGTATTGTGGTGGGGAGAGTGGACGGGAAAGCTATGTGGTCTGAGTAGGATTTTTCCCTTGGCACATAGTGGAGTTGTGGTTGTAGGAGTTTCCAGTAGCTGCTTGGCCAGGCCATGGTGGGCGACGCCCCATGGAGTCTTTCAGAATTCGTTTTTTGGCATCCAACGTGCGTACCAAATTCATAGCATGGGCCAAAGAAGGGGGGTCACGCAATTCCACCTCAAGGCGAAGTGCCTCCACTAAGCCAGCAATAAACAAATTAACATATTGAACGAAACGCACATTTGGACTTCTCTAAAAAATTCCCAATCATGCATCGGATGCTCAGACTTAAATTGATGATACCACAGGTTGGCTTCATTGTTAGGTTCTTCCCTTGCCATGGATCGAGTCACCCTTCTTTCCTCTCTTCCCTCCTTGGATGATCTTGACGTTGGAAGAGAATTCTTGTTTCTTGAACGAGTAATGGTGGAACTCAATTAGAATGAAGGAGCTTTGGAGAAAGCTCAACCTTGGACCTCAAAGGGAGAAATCCGACCTAGACCTCTGAGGGAGAATCTGACCTGTAAAATATAATTTTCTCAATGCTTGCCTCTCTTCTCCTTCACATCCCCCTAAATAGGGTTGAGGACGAAAATACAAAGATGACCCATAGGTCAAGTGGTTCACGCCACATTACACTGAACCAACCCAAAGTAAACCAAACCAAATAAAGCAAACCAAACTGAATTGAAATTAGATGAAAAGTAAATTGACATAATTTAATTCCTATGCCTATGGATAACTCGTGATACTATGGAGTCCATAACATCACACCCCCCCTCCCCCCCCTCCCCTGGAGAAAGAGCTTGTCCTCAAGCTCAAGTATGGGTAGAGGGTGCAAAACGCCGCTAATGGCTCCCATGTCGTGTCACTGGGGTCAGCATCTGCCCATTGCACTAAGATCTCCCAATCACCCTGAATACGGTGAGTTTGTAATACCTGTGCCGGGGTAGAAAGTACACGTCCCTCATGGAGTGGGGGCAACTGGATGTGCAGGAAAGGCGAATCACCTTGGAAGACCTTTAATTGTGAGACATGAAAGACGTTGTGAATTCTAGCCTCTGGCGGAAGCTGCAATCTGTAGGCCATTGTCCCAATGCGGTCCATCACCTGAAAGGGACCATAATATTTAGGAGAGAGCTTGTGACTTTTGGAGGCTGTCAACGAAAACTGCCTGTAGTGTTGGAGACACAACCAAACATAATCTCCAGGAGAAAAGAAGACTTCCCAGTGCTTCTTGTTATAATATTTTTTCATAGAATGTTGTGCCTCCTGTAGATGAGTGCGCACCTCAGTGATGAATGTGTCTCTTTCAGCTAATGCTTGGTCCAAAGTGGCGACTTTAGAGGCCCCTAGTTCATAGGCTAAAAGACGGGGAGGTTCTCTACCATATACCACCTTGAATGGGGTTGTGCCGAGTGCACTGTGGTAGGAGGTGTTGTACTAGAACTCAGCCCAGGCGAGCCACTTAACCCACCTCTTAGGTGAGTCCTCCATAAAACGGCGGAGATACATTTCAATGGTTCTGTTGATGACCTCTGTCTGACCATCAGTCTGTGGATGGTAGGCTGAAGAAAAGGCTAACGTTGTGCCCTGTAACGTGAAGAGTTCTTTCCAGAAGGTACTTATAAAGATTGCATCCCTATCACTGGTAATTGAATTAGGCATCCCAAGTAAGCAAACAATGTTATCTATAAAAAGTTGAGTGACCTGAGTTGCAGTGTAAGGATGCGCCAGAGGAATGAAATGCCCATACTTAGAGAAACGATTCACCACTACAAGGATAACAGATTTACCCGACGAAGAGGGAAGTCCATCTATGAAGTCCATAGAAATATCAGACCAGACCTGTGACGCAAGCTGAAGTGGTTGGAGCAACCTAGCTGGACTTAATGTTTCAGCTTTATTCCTTTGACAAGTCTGACAAGCAACCACATAATCAGCTATACTGCGCTTCATGCCCCTTCAATAAAATTCCCTACTGATCCGGAAATATGTTTTTTGTCGGCCCTCATGTGTACTGTCATGGAAGGAGGCTAAAATGTTGTTAATCAGAGGGGATGTGTGGTGTAGAAAAATTCTGTTTTTGTAGAGGACGAGATTGTCCTGAACCCTCCAATGGTTTGCCGTTGTCCCCTGCTGGATGTCCTGGCATAAGGAGATAATATCTAGGTACTGTTGTGCCTCTTCCCGTATAGAATCCAACAAGAGAGCTCTGAGCTGACTGATGGCATTTCATTGCGGATCTGGAACGTCCCAACGAGATAAGGCATCAACCCCTACATTCAAACTTCACGGTTTATACTCGACAGAAAAGTCAAACCCCATAAGCTTACTTAACCAATTCTGCTGTGGTGAGGTAGTGAGATGCTGCTCAAGAAAATACTTGAGGCTGCAATGATCAGTGCAAATAAAAAAAGAATGTCCCCATAGATAAGGGCACCAATGCTGTATAGCTTTCGCCAATCCGATCAATTCCCTTTCATAAGCTGCCAACTTGTGGTGGTGTTGGCCTAGTTGATGACTAAAATAAGCAATTGGGTGGTCTTGTTGGTGCAACACTGCGCCAATACCACCCCCCGAAGCATCACATTCCACTACAAATGACTCCTCAAAGTCGGGGAGCTGTAAAACTGGGGCTGATGATAAGGCGTCTTTCAATTGTTGAAAGGAATGAGCTGCTGTCTCTGACCAGATAAAAACATTTTTCTTGAGGAGATTGTTGAGCGGAGCTGCAAGCTGGCCATAGCTACGAATAAATTTTCTATAATATCCAGCTAGGCCCAAAAATCCTCTTAAGGCTGTAATAGATGTAGGAATAGGCCAATCTGTGACCGCCTGTATCTTACTCTGGTCTACCTTCACCCCCCCTACTGAAATAACGTGGCCCAAGTATGCCACTTCCGATGTATGAACTCAGATTTGATATTAGCCAGATTTCAAATTGAGTTTAGTAAAAATAGTAGCTCCATGTAGCTCATCTAACAACTCGTCCACCATTGGAATAGGAAATTTATCTTTAATTGTATGGGCATTGAGTTGTCGGTAATCCACACAGAACCTCCATGACTTATCATGTTTGCGGACTAGTAATACCGGTGAAGAAAAAGGAGACCTGGTGGGCTGAATAATACCCTGTGCTAACGTCTGCTGGCACTGCCTTTCAATCTCATCCTTCTGTAAGTGAGGGTAATGATACGGACGCACCACTATCGGCTCGGTACCCATTTTCAAATGGATACGGTGATCACAGTGCCTGAGTGGCGGTAAGGCAGTAGGGTCTTGAAAGATATCTTCAAATTTTGTAAGTAAGTGAGATAACTTACTTGTGTTTGTGGACTGAACTTGGGCAACCTGTAGTGCACAGGTGAGTGGTGCTTGTGTGCCATGCAATATAATCTGATGTTGGTCCTCTATAAAAGACATGGTCAGAGCTTGGAAATCCCATAGTATTGGTCCCAACAATTGTAGCCATTTAATTCCTAGCACCAAATCGAATCCTGATAGTGGAATCACCAGAAAATCTGTAACAAATGCATATCCCTCAATATCAAAGTGTGTGGCTGGTGATATGCCTACACTAGTAATTTTAGCCCCATTGGCTACTGATATAGAAAGACCAGTCTGTTGCTGTACTACTAACCCAAGTTGCTCTGCCGCTTGCTGACTGATGAAATTATGTGTACTGCTCGAGTCAACTAAAGCCAGTAATTGTAAATGATGTAATTGGGCTTTAACCTGCATTGTGCTTGAACTACGTAGACCAGTCATAGCATGAAGGGAAATCTTTGGATCTTCTTGGTCAGTTTCCACAATTTCCTCTTCTGGTGGTATTTCTTCTCCATCCTCCCACAGACATATACTGAATAATCGTTTGCAGTGGTGTCCAATGACATACTGTTCATCACAGTTAAAACAGAGGCCCTTGGCCTTTCTCTGGTCCATTTCCTGTCTAGTAAGTTTTTTGAAGTAAGGAGCAGGTGGAGCCGAATTAGAGATGTCTGGGAGTGGGGCTGCACTGTCTCTAAATCTTGGAGGTCCATAGGAAGAGTTTGGCGCTGAGGCATTGTGCCTCCCTGGCCAAGCTGGTTTTCTGACCAGTGACTCCTTTAGAACACGTTGCTTGTGCTCAATTGCCCTGGCTAAATTCATAGCGTGGTCTAAATCTGTAGGAGCATGTAATTCAACTTCTAATTGCAGAACTTATGTTAAACCAGTAGTAAAAATATGAACATACTGTGTGTAGCTAACAAACTGGTTTGCTCGGGCTAACCTTTCTTGGAAGGTCTTTTGGTACACCTCTAGTGTTCCAGTTTGTTTGTAATTGATTAATTCTCCCAATGGATTGCTACTAGCTGGAGGACCAAATCTCATCATGCAAGACTGTCTAAAAGTTGCCCAATCTTGAACCACTTGGTCATTTCGGAATTGGTGGTACCATAGAAGCGCTTCATCGAGCATGTGGTAGGCGGCCAAATATACTTTCTCATCTGCAGGTGTTTTTTTATGATAAAAGAACTGATCACACTTGGCTAACCAAATCAAAGAGTCCTTAGACCCATCATATGTAGGAAAGTCAAGTTTTAAATACCTGGGTACAGTGTTTGGTCCTTGAACGGCAGGCCCTAGATGGGGATGGTGCTGACGCATTGGTGGTTGTGGGGGAGGTGGTGGGTGGAATTGATGGTGGTCGGCCGGTGGAGAGTAGGCAGCTGGTGGTTGGGCTCATGTATTATGGTCCTCTTGTCGCCGGAGGAGAGCTTGGATGGCAGCATCCATTGATTTTATTGCCTCACGCAAATCAAAGGTTGTTTGACGCACCTCTTCCAGGGCATGAGCCTGGTTATCTGTCCTCTGCCTAGTATCTTCCACTAACTGTCTCAAATCATCAGGGGAAGAGGAATCCCCAAGGGTGGACCTGTCTGATACCAAGATGTTAGGTTCTTCCCTTGCCATGGATCGAGTCACCCTTCTTTCCTCTCTTCCCTCCATGGATGATCTTGACGTTGGAAGAGAATTCTTGTTTCTTGAACGAGTAATGGTGGAACTCAATTAGAACGAAGGAGCCTTAGAGGAAGCTCAACCTTGGACCTCAAAGGGAGAAATCCGACCTAGATCTCTGAGGGAGAATCTGACCTGTAAAATATAATTTTCTCAATACTTGCCTCTTTTCTCCTTCATGTCCCCCTAAATAGGGTTGAGGACGAAAATACAAAGATGACCCATAGGTAAAGTGGTTCACGCCACATTACACTGAACCAACCCAAAGTAAACCAAACCAAATACAGTAAACCAAACCGAATTGAAATTACATGAAAAGTAAATTGACATAATTTAATTCCTATGCCTATGGATAACTCATGATGCTATGGAGTCCATAACATTCATCCAGCATGTGAAATGCTGCTAACGGAACCCGATCCTCTGGCTGGGTTCGTTGGTTAAAAAAAATTTGGTCACACCGTTGCAATCAAATCAGAGGGTTAGTGGACCCGTCATAAGGAGGAAAGTCCAGCTTAGTGTACCTGGGCACTGTTGAAGGGCTGTTGGCGTGAAGTCCTCCTGGAACAGGGTAGGCTGGGCACAAAGGAGCCATTGGTGGTGGCGGGGGAGGTGGCTGCTGGTGCTGGTAGTGCGGGTAAGAAGGAGGGGCAGTGACCCGTGTCATAAACTCCTCCATTCGAAGAGCAAATTGCTGGAAGGAGTCCCGCAGCTCAATGAGTTTTGTGCGGACAGAAGCTACAAAATTTTGTGTCTCCATTTAGAGTGCATCCACCTGATTACTCACATCCATAGGGGAAGAGGAATCGTCGATGGTGGTCCTATCTGATACCATGATGTTTGGTTCCCTTGCCATAGATCGAGTCACCCGACAATCACTGCTACCTTCTAGGTTGACATGCGACGTTGAAGGAGACTTAGAATTCTTTGATCGACCAATAGTGTAATATGAGAGGATGAATAACTGAGCTTGTGAAGGGAATCTCACCCTAGACCTCGGCTAGAAGGGAGAATCCGACCTTGTACTAATTCTATTGATCAAAGCTTGATTACATTTAGACTACCTTCCTTCTTATAAAAAGAAGGACCATGACGTTACACTGCCCAAGCCCCACATTTTCCCATGATGTCCACTCATTTCCCAAGCTATTCTCTGCCCATGACGTCCCTTCATTTCCCCAACCATACTCTTCCCAAAGTCTAATGCTAACCAACATTTCCCAAAGCCTGACACTAACCACCCTAACCATTTCCCAAAGCTTGACTCAAACCACTATGACGAGCCCAACATATAACTAAAAATTACATTAGACCCAACCTAGCCATGACTCTAGATGCAATGGAGTCTATAACATCTTACTGTTGAAGACTATGCCATGTTTCAGAAGATGAAATCCCTTATGGAGTCTTCCCTTCCACTGGTACCTACCATTGCTACCACCATTGCTTCAAGTACGCTTTCTTCCTCTTCCTCTTCCTCCTCTTGGATCATAGACTCTGGGGCCTCCGAACAACTGCCAGGTAGCAAACACATGCTTCATTCCTTATCTCCATGTTTTCCCAATAATATTGTTACTATTGCTAATGGTACCCAAACAAAAAATCTTGGCAAGGGTTCCTCATCTATAACTCTTCTATCCCTCTTGAAGATGTCTTATTTGTCTCTCAATTTCCTTTAAATTTTCTTTTGGTTAGCCAAATCACAAAAAATCTGAATTGCTCTATTACCTTCTCACTCTCTTTGTGTACATTTCAGGATCTAACTAAAAAATAGGTGATAGGTGGTGGCCATGAAAAAAGGGGGTTTGTACTACTTCAACCTTCCGCCATTAGCTGCCTTATCATCCACTACATCCGAGGCACAACTTTGGCATAACCGACTTGGCCATCCTTCTTCACCTTCCCTTCGTCATTTACTTCCTTCGTTAAAATCTCTCTACTTTCAATTCTGAGGTTTGTCAATTAAGTAAACATCATAGCAGTACATATTCTCATCGCCTTACAACTAAAAGTAATGCTCCTTTTGCTTTAGTACACTCTGATGTATGGGGACCTTTGTGTGTATCTAATATTTCTCTTGTTAAATACTTTGTTAATTTTGTTGATGATTTTACCCGGGTCACTTGGTTATATCTCTTTAAAGAACAATCTGAAATACTTATTATCTTTCAAACATTTCATGCTATGATGTTAACTCAATTTGGCAAAAAAAAATCAAATCCTTAGGTCTGATAACGCAAAGGAATACTTGTCTAGTCAGTTCCAATCATTTTGTGAGGTAATGGGCTTTGTTGGAAGATGGGCTTAAGCCCACGAGCTCAAGACAAGAAGCCCATATGTCAAAGGAGTGTATGGTACTTTCCATAAAGATGCCATAGAAGTGTAAATATGTATTCCTTTTATGTCTTTCGTTTTATCAAGTTGTAGCCCTAAGGGCATTGTAAAACTATAAATAAAGGCATTGGCTAAGAGGTAGGACATTGAAGCACTCTCATCTCTTTCGACAAATTCATTCGTCCAGCCCTCATTTTTCTTTTTGACGCAACCCTCTTCTCCCTTAATTCAAACTCTGTCCTTCCTCGTTCTTCTTCTTCTCTTCTCCTTCTCTCTACTTTTTCTTCTTCTCTCTTGTTGATCTAAAGTTCCTTTCATGAGATCCTAAATTCTACATGGTATCAGAGCAAGGAGTTTAGGATCTCTCTTCATGGAGTTATTATGAAATCTATTCAAGAAGTTGTAAAAGGAGTTCAATAATGAAGAGATAAGTTCATGCTCTTCTTATTTATGTTTTTTTTACTATTTTTCGTTACTTCTTGAATTTTGAGTCACATCAAGTCAAGATAAATCTTTATATGTTGTAAAGATTTATTTCTATGATTAAATTGATGTTATAATCTTGACTCCTTATAAATCAATTACAAGAGTGATCAAGATCATTTGTTGTTTGCATCTTATTAAGATTGATGGGTGAAATTCAATTACCTTTATGTAATTTGGATCCATCTCATTTGAGGTAGAATTCCAGCACATGTTGCTGTATTGTCTCCTACTTAAGGTTGCTCATGGGTTTGTGTTATGTTGTTGGATGTCCATTATATGTTTGATGAAATTCCAACAATCATTTACCCTTTGTAGTTCCGTTTTTTTAACTTCAACAATTGAATTTTTTTTTTGTCTCCCATGAGCTGAAGATAAATATCTTCCAAGTGTCTTGGTTTCCCATTAAATCTTCTCTAAATTTTTGTCTATTGCTGGTTTGTTGGAGTTTGGATTAAGGCCTAATCGGTTGCATCTACTTTCTTCTCTTTGTTCTTATGAATACAAGAAAAGTTGAGTGATGGCTGGATGTTATTATCACTTTCTAAAGGCACAAATTTGTTGATAATTTGGTGCTTGCCCTTGTGAAATAAATTGATTCTTGTTCACTTTTGTTGGTGACTGATTTGGTCTACGAGTTCTTCAAATTATATTGAGTCATTGTTCTTTGAAGAAGGTCTTTTCCCTTGACCTCCATATTTTACTTGCCTCATCATGGAGATTGGATACAATAGTAATAAGAGTGATGTACTTCGTATTACTATAATTCCACTTAGAGGTCTCTCCAATTACATGAGTTGGTCACAATTGGTTCGGAGGGTTCTCATTACTTGTACCACTTGAGCCACGCTGTTAACTTTCCCCCTCCAATTGATGAAGAAGATGTGTCCTACCACAAGTGGGTTAAGGATGATAACATGGTGATAAGTTGGCTCATTAATAGCATGGAAGAGCAGGTGGCCAACAATGTGGTCCACTTGGAAACCGCCAAGAACATATGGGACACTTGAGCCAAGCTTTACTCAAGCACTGCTTCATTAAAAAAAATATATGTTGTCTTACAAAACATGCTGCATATGAAACATGTAGATAATATTCACAAATTTTTGGCACGATTTTGAGGTCTTCTTCAAGAATGGAAACTAGCTCAGCCGTATTCCACTAATATTGTCATTCAAGAACGACAAAGAGAAGCTTTGGCAGTAGCCATTTGCTTATCGAATATTAAACCATACCTTGAGGTGGCCAAAACTCAGCTTCTAAGTTCTTCTGCTCTTCCATCCTTTGATGATATTAGTGCTACATTACTTCAGATACCGGATCCATCCCCTCCTCCTATTGATGCTCCATCGGTGATGTTCTCTGGCAATCGGGGAACATCTTCATCATCCCAAGGACGGGGTAGAAATATGAGAGGGGCTAAAAATAGAGGTGGAAGAATGGGTCAGAAATCTTTCCGTACTGAGCCTCAACTTTGCACTTATTGTGGCCGTCAAAACCACCTTGTGGCATCATGCTAGAAACGTCATGGCAAGCCTGATTGGGCCACAACTAACCCAGTCTCGGTTAACGTTGAGAAAAATGACGATAAGGCTGAATCATCATCCGGAAATGTGACTCTTACGGCTAAGGACTATGCTGCATTTCAGAAAATGAAGTCCTTCATGGAATCATCTATTCCCTCATCATCTACTGCTGCCACTACTATTGCCTCAGGTATGCTTTATTTCTCTTCTTCCTCTTCCTCTTGGATCATCGACTCCGGGGCCTCCGAACATCTATCAGGTAACAAACACTTGTTGTAGTCCTTATCTCCTTGTTATCCTCATAAATTCATTAATATTGCTTATGGTACCCAAACCAAGGTCCTTGGCAAAGGTTCCTCCTCTCTTACTTCATCTATTCCCCTTCAAGATGTTTTGTTTGTTCCTCAATTTCCTTTAAATTTCCTCTCGGTTAGTCAATTGACCAAACAATTAAATTGCTCTATCACCTTCTCACCATCTTCTTGTATCTTTCAGGATCTCACTACGAAGTGGGTGATTGGTGGCGGCCATGAAAAGGGGGTTTTTTACTACTTTACTCTTCCACCATTAGCTGCATTATCGTCCACTACATCTGAGGCCCAACTTTGGCACAACTGACTTGGTCATCCGTCTACCCCTTCACTTCGTTCTTTGGTTCCATCTTTAAAAGGACTTTCTAATTTCAGTTGTGAGGTTTGTCAATTAAGTAAACATGTCAGGAGTACATATTCTCCTCGTGTTACAACTACAAGTACAACTCCGTTTGAGCTAATACATTCTGATGTATGGGGCCCTTTATGTGTCTCAAATATTTTCCAAGTTAAATATTTTGTCATTTTTGTTGATGATTTTACTCGAGTGATTTGGTTATATCTATTTAAAGAGCGTTTCGAAATTCTTCCTCTGTTTAAAAATTTTCATGCTATGGTCTTGACACAATTTGGGAATAAAATTCAAACCCTTAGATCCGATAATGCTAAGGAATACATGTCTCATGACTTCAAATCATTTTGTGAGAGTAGTGGGCTTATTCATCAAACATCATGTTCCTATACTCCTCAACAAAATGGTGTTGCTGAAAGGAAGAATTGTCATCTTCTTGAAGTTGCTCAGGGCCTCCTCTACTCAATGAAGGTACCCTATTTCTATTGGCCTCATGCTATACTTACAGCATGCTTTCTCATTAATTGGTTACCTTCATCAGTCCTTCATAAAACTCCTTACTCTCTATTATTTAATGGTGAAGATCCTTTTTCTCTTCTTTTTAAAATGTTTGGATGTACTTGTTTTATTCATGTTACATCCCCTCATAAAAATAAACTTGATCCTCGGTCTATGAGGTGCATTTTTTTGGGGTGCTCTCGCACCCAGAAAGGTTCTATCTGTTACAATCCTACCCTTCAGAGGATGTTTATCTCTAGGGATGTGACTTTATTTGAGGATACCCCTTTCTACTCCTCCCATGATGCTCCTCCAAGATGGACTTGTCCTTCTACTACTCCTTGTCCGCTTCTGCCGTTCAATCTTGAAGTGGATCCATCCCCTGATGCACCAGTCGTACCTTCACCTATGGAGTTGTCAGATCCACCCGAGGTAAGTCCTTCTCCTCATATGTATAGGCCTAAATTTGATACTCGGCCTATTGCTTTAAGAAAAGAACGTCGCTCCTGTACTACTTCACATCTTATCTCAAATTTTATGTCTCACCATCACTTGTCTTCCAAGTGTTTTCAGTTTCTTGCACCCCTTTCTTCTACTTCCGTTTCGTAGTTGTATCAGGAGGCCTTGAGACATCCACGATGGAAGGCGTCTATGGATGAATAAATGCACCTCTTATACGAAAACCAAACCTGGTACTTAACATCACTCCCGAAAGGTAAAAGACCGGTTGGTTGTCAATGGGTTTTTTCGATGAAACATAATCCGGATGGATCGTTGCTCATTTTAAAGCTCAATTGGTTTCTAAGGGCTATACACAGTGCTATGGGATAGATTATGAGGAGACCTTCTCTCCTGTTACAAAATTGAATTCGGTACGCATCATCTTATCTATTGCTACTAACTCTTCATGGCCCATCTATCAGTTGGATGTTAAAAATGCTTTTTTAAATGGTGATATCAGTGAGGAAATTTATATGGTTCAACCACCTGGTTATGTGGTTGAGGGGGAGTCAGTATGCCAATTAAAAAAGTCTTTATATGGTCTTAAGCAGTCCCCTCGGGCTTAGTTTGATAAATTTAGTCAAACACTCCTACGGTTTGGTTTTCATCGTTGCTTAGTTGATCATTCTGTATATTATAAAGATACGGTCAAAGGGAAAATACTATTGGCCATATACATATATGATATTATCTTAACCGGTGATGATGCTTTGAGCATACAAGAGGTGAAACAGATGATATGTCAGGAATTCAAGACTAAAGACCTTGGTATGCTTAAATATTTTTTGGGTATAGAAGTTCTTCAATCCAAACATGGGATAATATTGTCTCAAAGGAAATATGTCTTGGATCTCCTTGAAGAAACAACAATGAAGGGTTGTAGACCAGTTGACACACCTATGGATACAAATGTAAAATTATGTGCCACAAATGAAGAAGATATTGATATTGGCAAATATCAAAGTCTCGTGGGAAAACTGATTTATCTCACGATAACTAGGCCAGACATATCATATGTTGTAAGTGTGGTGAGTCAATTCATGCACAAACCACAAATTACCCATTGGCAGGCTTTAGAGAGAATATTCCGTTATCTAAAAGAAGCTCCAGGAAGAGGATTGCTGTATAAAAAACATGGGCACTTCAACATAGAAGGCTTCTCAGATGCAGATTGGGCTGGATCTCCTGATGATAGAAAATCTATAGGTTATTGTACTCTAGTTGGGGAAAACTTGGTTACATGGAAAAGTAAGAAGCAAAATGTGGTTGCAAGATCTAGCGCTGAAGCAGAATACAAAGCTATGGCCCATACCATTAGTGAACTTTTATGGGTCAGGCCCCTTCTTACCGAACTAGGTTTTTATAAAAAGGGGTCCATGAATCTGCATTGTGATAATCAAGCAGCCATTCATATCACTTCAAATCCAGTTTTTCATGAAAGAACTAAACATATTGAGGTGGATTGTCATTTTATACGGGAGAAGTTTCAAGCAGGAATAATCTCTCTCAAACATGTGTCATCTCAAGAGCAAGTAGCTGATATTCTCACTAAACCCGTTACATCTAAAATCATATCGTTTATATGTGGCAAGCTGGGTATTTATGATGTCTTTTCTCCTCCAGATTGAGGGGGAGTGTTGGAAGATGGGCTCAAGCCCACGAGCTCAAGACAAGAAGCCCACACATCAAAGGAGTGGCATATGTGTAAAATATGGTACTTTCCATAAAGATGGCATAGAAGTGTAAATATGTGTTCCTTTTATGTCTTTTGTCTTATCAAGTTGTAGCCCTAAGGGCAATGTAAAACTATAAATAAAGGCATTGGCTAAGAGGTAGGGCATTGAAGTAGGGCATTGAAGCACTCTCCTCTCTTTTTACAAATTCATCCAGCCCTCATTTTTCTTTTTGACGCAACCCTCTTCTCCCTTAATCCAAACTCTCTCCTTTTTCTTCTCTTTCTTGTTGATCTAAAGTTCCTTTCATGAGATCCTAAATTCTACAGGCTTATCCATCAAACATCGTGTGCCTATACCCCTCAACATAATGGTGTTTCTGAAAGAAAGAATCTCCATCTTCTTGAAGTTGTTCGGGGCCTTCTCTATTGCATGAAGGTACCTTACTTTTATTGGCCTCATGCTACACTTACGGCTTGTTTTCTTATCAATAGGTTACCTTCATTTGTTCTTAGTCGTAAAACTCCCTACTCTATATTATTTCCCGGTGAAGACCCCTTTTCTCTTCCCCTCAAGGTTTTTGGTTGTACATGCTTTGTCCATGTCACATCTCCAAAAAAGAGTAAACTTGGTCCTCCTTCTATGAAGTATATTTTCTTGGGATACTCTCGTACCCAAAAAGGGTTTATCTAGTACAATCCTACCCTTTGTAGGATGCTTGTATCTCTATAGGTTTGTCATTTCCTCCTATCAATCCTTGTCCACCTGTACGCTTCAATGTCGATATTACTCAGCCCTCTGAAGCACCGATTGTCACCTCACTTGTGGAGTTTTCGAATCCACCCGTGGTAAGTCCATCTCCTCCTATGTTTGGTTCAGAATTTGATACTCAGGCTATTGCTTTAAGAAATGAATGTTGTTTCTATACTACTTCTCACCCTATATCCAACTTTTTGCTCACCATCATTTGCCTTTCGCTTGCTCTCAGTTCCTTGCCTCTCTTTCTTCTACTTCAATTCCACAGTTTTATCATGAGGCCCTGTAACATCCATGATGGAAGGCGGCTATGGATGAGTAAATGCATGCCTTATATGAGAATCAAACTTGACACATAGCACTACTCCCAAAAGGGAAAAACTAGTCGGTTGTAAATGGGTGTTTTTTGTTAAACAAAACCCAGATGGGTTCGTTGTTCATCTTAAAGCCCAAATCATTGCTGAAGGATATACTCAATTTTATGGAGTGGATTATGAGGAAACCTTTTCTCCCATTGCCAAGTTAAATTCGGTATGTATCCTATTATCTCTTGCCGCTACTAATCATGGCCCGTATATCAACTTGATGTAAAGAATGCCTTCCTAGATGGGGATATCCACGAGAAAAACTACTATGGTTCAACTACCTGGTTAAGTGGTTGAGGGGGAGTCTATATACCAATTACAAAAGTCCTTATATGGGCTTAAACAGTCCCCTCGGGCCTAGTTTGAAAATTTTACCAAGCACTACTATGGTTTGGCTTTCGTCAGTGCACAGTAGATCATTCGATATACTTTAGGGGGGGGGTTAGTCCTTAATGAAGTGGAATGAATTCCCCCCACATTACCTAGTTCATAAAAAAATTGCGTTAGTGTAGATAGAATTGAATTGAAGTGAGATTACACCGTTTCATTCGCTCAGGCAAACACGGGGGAAAGTTGATTCCTACCTATTTTGTGAATCATCAAATTTCCTCACGCAACACGCGTAGCTTCTACACCCCCCCACCCCAAAACGAAAAATTTCTCCTCATTCGCTGTTCTCCTCTCTCTCTCCCTCGGCCTTCGTCTCCCTATGATTTTTTGCCCCATTTTCTTCCTCTCATCTCCGTTCTCTCTGCTCCCTCTCGACCTCCATCATAGAGCACGGGAGGCCAACCCTATGTCGCAGAGCCTCTTAGCCTCCCAGTCCGCATCCCCCCCCCCCCCCTCCCCCAATTGAAAAATTTCTCCTCATTCGCTATTCTCCTCTCCCTCTCCCTCAGCCTTCGTCTCCCGACGATTTTTTGCTCCATCTTCTTCTTCTCGTCTCCGTTCTCTCTGCTCCCTCTCGACCTCCGTCACAGAGTACGGGAGGCCGACCCACTGTCGTAGAGCCTCTCGGCCTCCTACTCTTCCTCCCTCCACCCCCCTACCCAGTCAGCCTTCCTCCCTCCTCTCGGCCTCCCTCTCCTCTTCCTCTCGACCTCGATCGCAGAGCACGGGAGGCCGACCCTCTGTCGCAGAGCCACTTGGCCTCCCGACTTCTCTTCTCTTTTGGCCTCCCTCTCGGCGTACCATCGAAGCGCCGCCTCCATCGCCGTTGCCCGCTAGTCCGCTGCTGAGGAAGACGATGTTTAATTTTTCCTAAATTAGACTTAATTATCCAATTAATTAAACCATTATTTTTTCAATTTTTGTTAACATATTATTAATTAATAACATGTAAAATATATATTATGTTATTGATAAATTAATATATTTATTTATTTATTATGTATTTTTTATTTTGTATTAAAATAGTGATTTTTAATGTTAAACTATATCTTATGTTATTAAAAAATAATTTATTTATTTATTATATTCACTTATGTTATTTTTAAATTTTTTATTTATTTTAAATAATTTATTCTTGTCACACGTAATTAGTATATTAATTTATACTAAACTATAATCATTGATTGGTTTAATTATCCAATTTCTATAATTAATTAAACCATTAGGTTTATTTATTATATTCTCTTATGTTATTTTTTAATTTTTTATTAATTTTGTATAATTTTTTCTAGTCACACGTAATTATTGTTTTAATTTATAATAAACTATAATCAATAAGTAATATAATATAGTTTTTTATTAATTAGGATATTAATATATTCTAATACTACACGTTAAATCACTTATAAGTGTACTAACCACATTTATTTTGGTTAATTATATGTTTAGGTATATGTTTTATTTGAGTATATTATAAAAGGTTACTCATTTTCTTCTTTATATCATATTTTTCATTTGGGGGCACTAACACTGGAATCTGTTTTCCAGCCACTTGAACTCGTCTACACTTACACCCAAACATGAGTTGAAGTTGAATCAATTCATTTCACTTCAATTCAAGTTCATTGTGGACTAACCCCCCCTAAAGATACCTCAAAAGGAAAAATAGTATTGGATGTAAATGTTGATGACATTATCTTAACCGACGATGATGTACATAGCAGACAAGAGGTAAAAAATATGATATGTCAGGAATTCAAAACTAAAGATTTGGGACTGCTTAATTATTTTTGGGATAGAATTTCTTCAATCCAAACATGGGATAATATTGTCTCAACGGATGTATGTTTTGGACCTCCTCGAAGAAATAGGAATGAAGGAGTGTCAACCAGTTGACACACGTATGGATATGAATGTAAAATTATGTGCAACGACTGGAAAATATATTGATATTGGTAAATATCAAAGACTTGTAGGCAAACTGATCTACCTCATGATAACTAGACTAGACATATCATATGATGTAAGCATGGTGAGTCAGTACATGCATAAACCACAACTTACCCACTAGAAAGCCTTGGAGAGAATATTACGATACTTAAAAGGAGCTTCGGAAAGAGGATTACTTTATAAAAAACATGGCCACTTCAAAATAGAAGGTTTCTCATACGCAGGTTGGGCTCGATCACCTGATGATATGAAGTCTACGTCTGGATATTTCACTCTTATTGTAAGGAACCTGATTACATGGATAAGTAAGAAGCAAAATGTGGTTGCAAGATCTAGTGCCGAAGGAGAATACAGAGCTATGGCTCACACAGTTAGTGAACTCCTATGGATCAGGACCCTTCTTATCGAATTAGGATTTTATAAAGGAGGTCCCATTAATCTACATTGTGATAACCAAGCAGCCATTCATATTACTTCAAACCCAGTCTTCCATGAAAGGAACAAACACATTGAGGTGGATTGTCACTTTATACAGTAGAAATTTCAAGCGGGTATAATCTCCCTGAAACATGTTTTATCACAAAAGCAAGTAGCAGATATCCTCACTAAACCAGTTGCATCTTAAACCCCTATCCTTTATTTGTGGCAAATTGGGTATCTATGATGTTTTTTCTCCTCCAGCTTTAGGGGGAGTGTTAGAAGATAGGCTCAAGCCCATAAGTCCAAGGCAAGGAAGCCCACATGTCTAAGTGATGGCATATGGGTAATATAGGATACTTCTCATAATGATGGCATGAAGGTGTAAATACTTGTCATTTTTATGTCTCTTCTTGTATAAAGTTGTAGTCCTAAGGGCATTATAAAAGCTATAAATAAAGGCATTTTCTACGAGGAGCATTGAAGTTCTCTCCTCCTTTCTCCCAAAATCGTCTAGCCTCCCTCCTTCCCTTGGTCGGTGCACCTCTCCTTCCTCCTAGTCCAAGCTCTCTCCCTTTTGTAGTTGATCCCTTCTTCCTCGCTTCTCATTCCTCTTCTTCTTTTTGGTTGATCTAAGTCCTCAAAATGGGATCCTAAATTCTACATATGCAAATTCATGTTATTATCTGGCAAGATTATTGAAGATAGAATCATATCTACAATTGTTTTTTTTTCTATCGGCATATTTCTGCTGTCAATCTGGATTACATCCCAATGCTTCTTAGTTAGCTATCTTACTGTTTATGGTTCATCGATGTTATCTTTTCTATTCGTCAATCTCACTGATTGGTTCATCGTTGATCATTGATGTTTCGAGTTCATCACTATTCTCTATTCTCTACTTCAATCTTGTTGTTGGTTCATCATTGTTCGTTGTTATTTTTGGTTCATCATTGTTCTTCACTGGTTTTTTTCTTCTCCACCACATAAACATGAGGGAAGCTAAGAATAGTTGTTTCTACAGAGAAGAGAGGTGATGTTTCTATCGACTCACTCTACCGCTCCAGATTTTTCTAAGTTATATTGGTTTAATTTGTGAACTTGATAGAAAACCATACCATTTGTTGTTTTACTGGGTTAACTCGGATCAAGTCTGACTCGGTCCACTTGCTCTGTGCCTCTATTATATTGATTCGGGTCCCAAGTTCTATACTGATTCCTCCTAAAAGTCAGCTATATTGGTTTGGTACCTTACTCAGCTCAACTCAGTCGCTTACTTCAGTCTGACTTGGTCTCTTTCCTCTGGTTTGATTATTATATTAGATTAGTTGTAGCGTATTATTCAGTTCCTCCATATTATTTGGTTCACATCTTCCTTATCCAAGGGTGGACTCGTTATAGATTATTTCATGTGTCCCTATTACTCTTAAGGAGTTCTATTATTTGGTACGTGTTATTTGGGCATTGACCCATTTGTGTTGTTGCTATTGTGTCTCTTTGATTAAGACATTATTACTGAAGAAGAACTCCTTGGTTACTTGTCTTGGGTTCATTATTTGGCGACTATTGTCGGAATTGGTTCATTGGTTCATATGACAGAGATTTGCATTACTTAGGAAAATAAAGCACATGGTGGCCCCATCATCTTATCTTCCTTTTATTCCCATTACCCTCTTATTATTTGGCAGCCTTACTCTTACCATCCTTTATTTGACTCTCAGTTACCCCTTTGGCTAACCCTTTTGGAGTGTTGGTTTGGTTGGTCCCCCTTATATATATATGGGTGTTTTTAAGTCCTTTGAGACTTTTTATTGGTACTCTTGCGTTTTTTATCGGCGTTTTGTGAATGACAGACATTACCCACTTTAGTGCTTAATATTACTATATTTTTTTGAAATCTAAGGTTGGTTTCGACTTATATTTCATCACTCATTTTCTACCTTTTGAGAGTCTATGCCAGGAGTCGTATTTATTCTTTGGGACACCATGATCGAGGAGCTTATTACTATATTTATGTTATATTTTTCAAGTTGGGATCATAGCCATTACCTCCCAGCTTGAGAGGGAGTTTTGGAAGTTATGATGTAATTAAGGTGTCATTGATATAATTAGTTTATGTTTCTTGTCTCTTATTCACCTATACAAGGGTGAAGGGCATAATTATAATATTATACTTTCACCAATTATAAATAAGCTTAAGGGGGAATGTTTAGACAAAAGTTCATAACCTCATTTTTCCTCTTTTTTTCTCCCAACGTGTATTCTTCGTTTTTCTCCATAATGTAATCCATGGAATCCTAAAAATCAACATGCTTTTCGGTAAATACCTATTTTCAGCCAACCGGTTTTTGTGTAAAAGGAAGGCCAACTCCCAAGTCATGTTCCATACATGGCTATCATCTCTTCCATCTTTTCATCTTTCCATCTAGGATCTTTAAAAGCCTTCTCAAAATTCTTAGGAATCAAAATTGAAGAAAGGGCTATCAAAAAACAACAACTCGAAGACAACGGATGAGTAGAAATAAAATGCGAAATAGGATGAGATATAGATGATTGTTTGTGAACATATGAACGTGGTTGTTTCCAAAGAGCAATAGGTCAAGTATCATATGGAGATCCAAACATAATAGGTTAACGTAGTGATGGATTTACCTCAAAATCATTATTGGACATTGGCCCAGGTGGCTTCTCAAGAGGGGGTGAATTGAGGATTATAAATTAAATTTTTACTTAAGACGAGGAAATAGAATACATGAAAGCATGCAATTGAAAAGTAAAACATTCACACGCCACAAAGATAACACAAGAGCTTTTTGTTATCAGTGTTCCCCAAATGGTATTCACCACCCAAGAACTCGTGTTTAGCAAACTCCTCTATTGTAGCTCTACTAGCTGGAATTTAAATCAAAGAGATTTTCGCTCTCTTTAAGCCATGTGTAACTCAAATACATGCTTTTACAATCAATCTCTCCAAGAGATTGGCTAGATTCTAGTTCTAACTAGGCCCTTCCTATCTAGATTACAATAGGTTCTAGCTGAACCTTTCACAAGAGAAAAATACAAGGAAAGGATAAAAAAACTTACACACTTTTACACTTGGAAAGTATCTTCCCCATGAAAAATTCAAGCCTCCAACTTTTTAGCACAATGTATATGTAGGAACTTGCCTAATACATATGCAAAGGAGAGGAAAGGAGAAAATAACATGCAAATTTCAAGAAAGTATGCTCTCTCTCAATAGCACTTTGAGAAAAATTTAAAGGTTTTAAAAATAAAGCCTTAAAAATATGCCAATAAAAGTTCATTAACTTCTCAATGGGAGGTCAAGCCAAACTAGTCATTTTTTGCCTGTTTTCAAAAATCTGTATTTACATTGATCGATCGTTCTAAAGTGATTGATTGATCAATCAAGATGTAACAACTATTTTTCTATCAGAATGTGTTTTATTGATCGAAGGTATGATCAATCAATATCTTCCCGTTGGATCTGAAATTTTAGTTGATCGATCAATGCCAAGGTATGATCTATCAAATAGAATTCCCTCTGGCAGTGCATTGCAAGTATGAACAATCAATGAACTTCCCATGATCGATCATGCTTTATGTCGCAGATTGGCAAAGTTTTTTATGATCAATTATTCATGTAGGTTGATCGATAAATCAACGTTAAATTCACTTTTATGGACAGTATTGATCGATCAGCCCGAGTGGAATGATCGATCATATTTTATAGCACGGTTTGGCCATGTTCAGGATAATTGATCAATCGGCTTTGGTTTATCGATAATGCTTTATATCCATGGCATGTGCACTTCTGAATGATCGATCATTGGCAAATGTTGATCGATCATTACAGTGTCAGTTCAACTAATTTGACTTTGAAAGCATGAGAATAAATGATCCTAAGTGCTTCTAACATGTTTGAAGTGTGTATATGATGATTTTGAAACATGTATGAATGCAAAGTATATCCTAATGCTCCAAGTTTTTATTGTACCTCAAATCAAAAGAGTTGGACAACTCTCTTTTACATAGACTGAGTTTTGACATATCTGAGTAAATTCTAAACTCTATTGTTCTCTTGGCCATCATCTTTCAAGGGCTCTTCTTCAAGATTTGACTTTCCATGATGCTTGGAGACTTTGAGAAGCTTGATTCATTTTGATGCTTTAAATCTTGAAATGCATCTCTTGAAGGAAAAGTATCAGAAATACTTATTTTGAGATTGTTAGTTCTATTAATTTTTGTTATCTTCAAAATTAAGAAGGGAGTCAACATACTGTCAGCACTGGACCCCATGGATAATGGTTCTGCCAAAGGAAAAGGAGGCTCTGAAAGTGAAATTGAAGGTACCTTATCATTGATGTAGGCTGACTAGGTGGAATAACCAGTCATGGCATCCATGTAGAAGAATGAAACCCTAGAGAAGATGTACTAGAATAATATGGTTTGTCCTTGAAGAATGTGACATCAGTGGAGATCAATGTTTAATGAAATGTAAGGCATAATAGACAAATTTTTTGGTCTTTGGAATAGCAAAAAAAATCACTTAATCATCCAAAGATCAAATTTGTTGTGATGGGTGGGTGGATAACTTATGCACAAAAATTAAATAACCAAAAACTCGAGCAGGTAAAGGAAAAGGTGCCACACTAGGAAATAGTTTTGAAAAAGGAGTTGTTCCACTAAGGACAAGGCATGAAATTTATAAGAAAACAAGACATAAGAATAGCATATGGCCAAAAAAATTGGAGAACATCACGAATAGAAAAAGTGCTCGGGAAACTTCTAATATGTGCCTTACCATTTTTGTTGACGGGTATAAACACAAAAGGTTTGATGAATAATTCCCCTCTCCTTACAATAGTTTAGAATTAAGTTGAGAGATACTCATTGGCATTCTTAGATTGAAAAGTTGTACTTTCATATCAAATTGGGTGTGAAACATAGTACAAAAGGATTCAAATATTGATAAAACTTCGTACCAGTCTTTCAACAAAAAAAACCATGTGAAACCAGAATAGTCATCCAAAAAAATAATAAAATACTTGCATTGAGTAATGTTTGGAATATTAATTGGTCTCCAAACATCAGAATGTACTAATGAAAAAGGACTTGTGCTAACATTATCAATTCTAGGAGAAAAAAAATTAAAATGGTGTTTACCCAACTCACAAATTTCACAAGGTAAACTTGAAATTTTAAAGAAGGTACAAGAGAATGTAGTTTTGTCAAGGATGGATGACCAAACCAATTATGCCACCATATTGCTTGTTGGTTGGACGAGACTACTACTTACAGTATGTGATTATCCAGAAAATAGAGACTTTCGCTCTCATGGCTTCCACCAATCACCCACTTTGCTTGGATGTTCTAAGAACACAATGAGATGGAAAAAAAAGTCATAAAACAATTGACCATCGTGGTTAATTGACTAATAAGCATAAGACTTAATGGAAACTGAGGAACAAATAGGACATTTGAAAGAGATAATGGAGTCAAGGTGGACGTACACACACCTAACACTTTTGCTTTAGATCCATCAACAATGGAAACAAATTGCTTCATTTTACAAGGAAAGATAGAAGAAAAATTCCCAATTTTAACAGTAAGATGCTCAGAGGCTCTAGGATCAATGGTCCAATATGAACGACTAGTACATTTGAAAAAAATAAGACATACAAGTAATGGTAATTGTTGTAGGAGCACTGAGTAAGTCATCATACTTTTTAATATACATGGAAGATCATCATGGAATTCTCAATGGCTGGTAAAAAAAAATTCCTCGTGGTAAGATTCTACCAAATACCTTATTTTTTGTAATATCTCTTCTACTTTTTTTTTTTACCCCAGGTGGCTTCTTAAGAGAGGGGAGAGGGGGGGGGGGGGGGGGGGGGGTGGTGGGGGGGTGGGTTACTAACAGAAATTTTTTTGTTATCGATGTTCCCCTATTGATATTCACTGCCCAAGAACCCGTGCTTAGAAAACTCTACTAACTTAGCTCTTCACACTTTGTCTTCATCTTTCAAAGGTACTTATTCGAGATTTGACTTTCCATGATGCTTGAGGTCTTTGATAAACTTGATTCGTTTTGACGCTTTAGACCTTGAAATTGCATGTCTCTTTAAGGGAGATAATATGAAATACTATATTTTCAATTGTCAGATCTAATAAGTTCTATTATCATCAAAATCTAGAAGGAAGATGTCATGAACTTGATAACAAGCCAGGTAACTCAGCGGCGCCATGGGTGAGTCACTGGGTACTGCATCTTTTAATTACATTTATGTTTTTATGCTATTTCTGTTTAAATATGACTCAAGGGCATTTTTTTAATTTTCACCTTAAAAATCATGTTGGCGTGAACTATTTGTAAGGGAGAAAGGGAAATTAATCAGCAAGTTGTATTTGGCCTAAAACAGGATCTGAGGTTTCATTAAATTAGTGTTTTATTTGATTTAAATTTATTTTCAATGCCTAATTGGGGGTTATTTGTGCATAATTGTGGGATTTAGGGTTATAGTTTAGGGTCTAAATTCTTGATTCGTGTTAGGGATTATTTTTAGGGTTTGGTGCTCGGTACTTAAGGGTCATGTAATTAGGGTTTAGGGTTTATGGTTAAGGATTTATGGTATTTTAGGGATTAGAGTTTTTAAGGTTTAGGGGGTTTAGGGTTTTTAAGGTTTTGGGGATTTTGTGTTTTTAAGCTCTAGATTTTTTTTGGGTTTAGGGTATGGAATTAGGGAGTAAGGTTTAGGGTTTAGGGCTTTTAAGGTATTAAATTCTGGAATTAGTGTTTAGGGTTTAGAGTTTAGTAGGTGATAGGGTTTTTTAAAGTTTTGGGGGTTTTGTGTTTTTAAGCTCTAGGATTTTTTGGGTTTAGGGTCTGGAATTATGGTGTAGGGTTTAGGGTTTAGGGCTTCTAAGGTTTAGGGTACTGTGTAATGGAATTAGTGTTTAGGGTTTAGAGTTTGGTAGGTGATAGGGTTTGACTTTAGGGTTTGATGGTTTATGGTTTATGGTTTAGGTTTTATTAAGGGTTTTTTAGTCCAATTCAAACAAGGTTGCGTCGCCTACACGGGCGTCCATTAGCCAACAAAACCCGAACCCCATCACTGACGAGGTACAGTTCGTAGTAACTGTGAAGTTATATGGGGCTCTACCAGGGGTGTTCGGTGAATTTGGACTTGATGTGTGTGTTTTCTCATTGTTTAGTGCATATGCAGTAGTGAAAATAGTTTAATTAATTTTGAAATGTTTTAGAATGTTGTTGAGGATTTTTGAAGTTCTATGGAATGTTTTTGCCATGTGGTGAGGAGATTCGGTGTTATACATATCCACCACATGGTATTTTTTTTGTTTTTTTGGTTTCGATATAACCCTTCGGCTTTGATTTTTCTAAAATTTCATAAGGTAAGTCTAAACTCTATTATTTTTATTAATTTAGTGTTTATTTGATTTGCCTTATAGACAGCTACTTGTGATAGATATATCCTACTTTTTATATTGTTGAGAACTTGTTGACCAATGCCATCTCAACCATTGTTCTAAGATTTTGTTTTTCAATCTTATTTTTTTGGAGTAGGAGACTTTTGAGTCCGGAGGCCTGCTTGAGAATATCTCATCAGGTCAATATTTATATCCCTATTCAGAATTTTTAGATTGTTAAAAGTACGCTAGTAAAGAATTGGCCCTTTTTTTTATCATAATCACGGATTTATTCTGGATGTTCTTACTTGCATGTCAGGGCAATGCGGATGATGTAACAATTGCAATATTAAAGGATTTGCCTCCTCTACAAGAGAAAGATCAATCAAGGGGAAGATTTGGAGATCAATTCATAGGAAGAAATGGACGAGGAACAACTAGCATGAAAGAAACAATTATAGTTTGTAAATTTATAATGGATTTATAGTTTTTATTTGGGCGATTGTAAATTGATAGTGATATTTCAATTAATTTTGTTGTGTTTGATTATTGTATAGAATTTATTTATAATGTTATGCAGTGTATGGAGTGTTTAGACTATTTTATGGAGTGTGTATAAACAATTCCATGGAGTGTTTATGGAATGTATAGACAATTTTATGGAGTGTTTATGGTGTGTTTATGCAGGTATTATGTTTATTGATTAGCCCAATTTTAAGTAGAGGTCATGCCGAATTTTATACAGGTATTATATCCATAGATTATGCTCAATTTTAAGAAGAGGTTATGCCCAATCTTATACATGTATTATATATATAGGTTATGCATAATTTTAAGTAGAGGTCATATCCAATTTTATGTAAAATGTATACAGACAGCGACGATTGCGATGGTCTTGAGGATGTGGGTAGCCAAGTAACATGCTTTCGGAGGTAGAGTGTATTAGAATCCACAAGAGCCGCACAATTTCAAGATGCCATATCGACTTCCATGTAGAACGATAAATGATGGTTGTATCTTATTACTTTTGAACATGCATTGTTTATATATACTAAACTTGTAACTTGATGATTTTAATATTAAAAGCACAAACTCGTTATTAGAATAATCTTTTTTTAGGTTATTAATAAAGTTGTATATGTATTTATTTATTATTTTTGTTCAATTTTATTACTAAATTAAACTTCATATTTAAGTCTCTGGTAAATAAAATATAATTAAAGTATGCATTTGATTAATTAATTACTTTTAATTTTGTCAAAATATATTATTAATTAATATCATGTAAAAAATCTATCTTATGTTATTAATATAATACTTTTTATTCATTAATCATATTTATTTTTTATTTACTCTATTGTATTAGTGATTTAATAGTGGTAATTAAAATATTGTTAACTCAAACACTTGGTTTAATTAACTTATTTTTATAATTAATAAAATCAATGGTTTTAAATTTCGAAGATGAAGATGAAGATGAACTTGTCCACACTAACACCCTATTTCGAAGATTTCGAAGATGAACTTGTCCACACTAACACCCAATTGGAAGATGAAGATCATGTAGATGCATAAGATGAAGATGAAGATCAAATTTCCAGTTTGTTGACTTAAGTTCAAATAAAAATCATTTCATCACGACGACGAACAGCATCCAGCTGTCCCTACTTACCAGTTTCGTGTGGCCAGATCAATCCAAATCTACCGGCCAGACCTGTCCAGGTCTGTGGGCCTGATCAGTCCAGATCCGTGGGCCCACACCCTCATAGTCACTGCTGCTATCCAGATCAGTCCAGATCTGTGTGCCAGACCAGTCCAGATCCGTGGACCCACGCTCTCACAGTCATTGCTGCTATCCAGAGCAATCCAGACCTATGGCGTAGGTCATTCTAGATCGGTGGACCCACTCCTTCACAACACTGGATCCATCCGTCCCTCGTCGTGTTATGCAATCCATGATTCGGGACTATAGCATCTTGGTTTCATAGCAGGGAAACAGGGGGGACCCATCCCACAGTGAAGAGCTAAGAGCCCTTGCTAGAGAATTGTAGACAAGAAATGAAGCTCTAATGGCAAAGATGATGGAACAAATCACAAGCAAAGTTTCTGAGATTGTGGTGGGATTAAACCAACCCCAGACACTACATGAAGGATGGAAGAACACTTTTACAGTACAGGGGGAGAACAATATTTTGGGCGCAATGGCCTTCCAGCACATGGTGGAGGGTCAGTACCTAGGTACACAAAAATTGATTTTCCCACCACTAGGTCAGTCGACCCCTTAATTTGGTTACACAGATGCGAAAAAAAATTTGCCCACCAAGGCACAACTGACATGGACAAGGTGAGTTTAGCTGCCTTGGTTGTGGACTCGATAGTAGGACAAGTCATACAGAGGCAACGCGGATGAGTTGGTAATTCAGAGATGGAAGCACATCAAAATACTTAGGATTGATAATTTTACGTTTATAATTTTACTTTGTTAAGGGTAAGAGTTATAGTCAGCGATGGCATTTTTGTAATAAGCCCATTCAAACTCTTGAGCGTGGTTGGCCTCTAAAAGGGTTCACGGAAAGGAATGAAACAAGCAGAATTTCACCAAATTCAGGATCGGCGTTCTCCTTCATTGAACCCTAGGATTGGCGTTCTCCTTGACGAACCCAAGGGTACAGGTCTCCCCTCAACAAGCATGGTCTTCTCATTTTCTTCCATTTCCGTTTTCAATACTTTCTCTCCATCATAAGTCACCCTGGTAAATCAGGAAGTCCTAGTTTAGCCTCTTATCCCCTAAATGACCTCTCTCTTTGTTGAGTCACAAGATCAATGGTCCGCGACCATAACAACTTGGTATCAGAGCAGGCCAACATAGGGAAGTCGTCCAACAATGAGGAGTTGATAGCTAAGCTCGGAGAGATTCAAACGCAAGGCAGGAAGAAAGCGAAGGTCGACTGGCTGCATTGTTGGACAGTCGGGTCTCTCACGAGGTAAATTTACAATTTGAGGTTGTGACTAATAAATTGTATGAATTGTTTGAGGGAAGAAATCCAACCCCAAGGGAAGGGGGAAGAAGCCCTACGAGTAGACAGGGAGAACAGCATGTTGGACGCACAAGGCATCCAGCACATGGAGGGGGTTTCAGTCCAGGAGGAGGGACGGTTCCAAGATAAACAAAATTGGACTTCCCTATGTTTAATGGGTTGAAGGACCCTCTAATTTGGCTTTATAGGTGTGAAATTTTTTTTTCTAACCAAAGGACGGCAGAAATAAACAAGGTGGGGTTGGCCGCCTTCCACATGCTCGATGAAGCGCAACTATGGGGCCATCAATTGGAATTGGAGAACTCGGGGTTAGATTGGGAGAAATTTAAAGAGTTGTGTACAATTCGTTTTGGGCCACCTGCCCAGAGTAACCTATTGGGGGATTTAGTGTTGTTACGACAAACAGGAAGTGTCGCGCAATATAAAAATTATTCCAAGAAAAATTGGTCAGGCAAGTAAGGTTGTGCGGATTAACCAACAGGTTGGTCTATTTATAGTAGGATTGAATGAATCACTACGATTAGAAGTGGAACTTCTTGCTCTTAGGAATCTAGCAAGAGCAATGAATTTGGCCAGAGCCTTAGAAGCCAAGCAAAAGATTCAAGCACGAAGGTCAAATTGGCAAGGGGGGAAAAATAATTCTGGAATAACCACTTCAGCCCAACCGTGGAGAAATAATGTTGCTACTAGTACTCCAACAAGACCTAAGCCTAGTCCTTCCAACCTGGCATTCATCCGGAAATTGAACAGGGCCGAGATGGAAGACAGAAGATCGAAAGTATTATGTTATAATTGTGATGAGCAGTACACTTTCAGTCATCAATGTAAAAAATTATTTTGGTTGGAGTTATAGGATGAGGAAGAGTTTGTATTGGAAGTGGAGCCGGCTGAGGTGGAAGAACTTGCTATTTCGCTGAATGCCATAACTGGACTCAATTCCACCAAGACTATGCAAGTGTGTGTGTTTGTCCAAGGTCAGCCCTTCCTAAGTCTGGTGGATTTTGGGAGTACTCATAATTTTTTGAGTCTCACAGCAGCCCAACATTTACAACTTGAGATCCAACCTCAACCAATTGCTTCGGTTTTAGTTTCCAACGGGGAAAAGGTACCTAGCTACGGAGGCAGCAAATCGGTAACATTTTCTAATGATGATAATTGTTTTTCTGCAGAATTTTTTATCATACCATTAGCGGGATTTGACATGGTTTTAGGAATCAAATGGCTGCAAACATTGGGATCCATCTTGTGGGATTTCGCTGCTTTGACTATGAGCTTTGAGTTTGAAGGGCAACCGGTTACATTACAAGGTCGTAAAGCTGACGTTCCAACACATCGACATGAACTCCACCAATAGTACAACTCGGACAGCACTATAGACACATTGTTGAATGAATTTACTGACATATTTCAAGAACCTACTGGTTTACAGCCCTTGCGACATTGTGACCATCAAATTTGTTGAAGGTTGGGTCAGAAGTGGTGGTTGTTCGTCCTTATAGGTACCACACCTACAAAAGGATGAAATTGAACGTCAATGCAAAGCTATGTTGGAACAAGGCCTCATCCGACCGAGTAAGTCCCCTTTCTCCTCTCCTGTCCTTTTGGTGAAGAAACATGACAACACTTGGAGGTTTTGTGTGGACTACAGAGAATTGAATGCCAAGACAATCAAGGACAAATTCCCCATACCAGTAGTGGATGAGTTACTTGATGAATTACATGGTGCTCAATTTTTCACTAAATTGGATTTGCGGTTGGAATATCATCAAGTAAGAATATTGAGAAGACAACATTCCGTACTCACCATGAATTTATAGTCATGCCCTTTGGGTTATCCAATGCTCCTTCCACGTTCTAGGCCTTAAAGAATGAGGTATTTAGTGCCTATGTCATAAATTTTGTTTTAGTATTCTTTGATGATATTTTAATATTCTACAGGTCTTCGAATCAACACTTATAAGACTTATGCCTTGTCTTCCAACTGCTCCGAGCTCATCATCTTTAAATGAAACGCTCCAAGTGTTTTTTGGGAAGAACTCAGGTGGTCTATCTGGGTCACATGGCTGATGTTTCATTGGCTTTTGTTTTGACTTTGTTGGACTTGGCTGGAATTCTAAGCATTGTAGAAAAAATATCATCCACGGAGGGTTTTGTGGCTGAACTCATAATTTTTGTTTTGGCAACATTAACGTATTGTTATAAGTTGGCTAAATATATTGCCCCAACAAGCTCCTCTCTTGTCTTTCTTGAGTTGCAATATCTGAGTAAGATTAAGCCAATTCCCATTCGTGAAGAAAACATCTAAACTGAGCAAAGTACTCATTGAGATTACCTTCAGGTTTTATGTTGTATATAGCCTGAAACACATCAAAGAATCTGACTTTTCTAGGAGCAAAGAATATTGCTCTTCAAACTCTCAGTGCAATAAATCTAGTGGTAACACTGAAATTATTGATTGTATGCACTTATGTTTATATGGAAACACCATTTCAGATTGAGATAAAAATTTTGAGAGTGATAGTTGTGAGTAATCGAACATGGAAGAACTTAAAAAGGGAAATGAAATCCTTGAAAGTTGATTACTTTTCCAAACTAGAAAAGCTTAGAAAAGAGAACATAAAGCTCATTTCAGAATGTAAGAAAGTAAATGACTATTCTTCAAACATTCTTGAATTGAGAAAATAAAATGAAAATTATTGCTCTAGGATTTTAGAACTACAAGATGAAAAGAATTTTCCAAAATCCAGCAACCTTATAGCTTAAAGAAAAGCCCATGATTTATCTCATGCTTTGAAAGTCATTCCTATGAACAATTTATAACATCATGTGAGAAACATGGAACTAGAGGTTGATGTCCATGGGACTAGAGAAAATAGAAAATCTAGCTTCTCTCATAGGAGAAATGTGACCAAGGTCACAATATCACTGCTACATAATGATTCTTGGTATAAATGTGGAATCAAAGGATATTATGCATTAGAGTGTTCAGCTAGAAGATCAAAGCTCAATGTAGTAAAGCAAATTTGGATTCCCAAGGGAAGACTAAATTTGTCTTCCAAATTTGGCATGATGGGACCCAAGCAAATTTTGGTACCTAAGGTCACTTGATCTTCATTGCAAGGAGTGAACTCTAAGAGCCAAGCTATATACCACATGAAAATTACCTAAATATCTTGTAGGATATGAATAATGTAATTAAGAGTAAACAATTTGATGTTCATGTCAATTCGAAGATTCATCTTATGGGATATGGTTTTGATGCTAACTTCAGACATCAATCCTTGTCCAGTTTATGTAGCCTTGAAATCTCTATGAAAATAAAATTTCTATATAAATTAGTACTCTTGTATCCATTAGCATAAGAAGATTTAAATTATCATTTGCCAATTACATATTAAGAAGGACCAAGTTAGTTTCCAACCCAATCAGAATTTGGTTAGCATATGTTGGAAATAACATTAGTTGTTCATAAGTAAGGTTATACATAGTAATTTTAAATTTGATTAGGCTTGATCCATACATCATGTGATTAATGATGAATTAATTAACTCATGTCAACTTGGACATTTTAAACTCATAATTTGAAGGCCATGTCCATCTCAATCACTTCAAGGATTCACGTAAATCCACCTATGCCTAACTAGAACAACTAGCCTTAAAATGATGAAGCCTACTCACCAAGGACTTAGATCAAGAGTCAAATAATCAAGACCTTGGAAGATTAGGTGTCTCCAACCTCAAACTGAGACTTGAAAAGTCAAAGCCTTGTAGTTTGAGAAACTTGAGCTTAATTGATGATTCAATAAATTTTTTGAGATGAGCCATAGCATGTTGGTTATGAGAATTAAAAATTTAAATAAACCTTACCTCATTAACAAATCTTGAAACTTGTTCTTGTGGAACTAAGCTATCTCAGTCAATTAAACCTTCTACATCAACAAAAATTTTCTTAGCACTTGGTTTCGACCTAGTTGAGGATTGAGATATTAGATGAATCTGAAACCTCAAACTTAGATTGGTGAGTCTAGTATCATTAGTGCTACCTGTGTATAGTTATACCCAAAACAAAATGAATTCAATCAACTATTAACATAAGAAATGGAAGAATTAATTACTTTGTTGGCATGAGCTTAATTGAAAATCATTAATTTGCTACTAGTGCAAGTCAAGATATCTGACACACTTGGGTAAACTATAAGCTTACATTAGGTATTTCCATAAAATAATAATTGGTTGAAATTTAAGGGAAAGATTAATTTGATGAAAAAATGGAATTCAACTTATGTGCCTTCATAAAGATTAATTAGATCTAATGTTATAGGAATGGATTAGGACCCAATTAGAAAGTAATTAGAAAATATTTATGTCCTAATACCATTAAAGCCTATGTAGCCCAAAATAAAATTAAACATAATATCTTAGGTAGTTAGCTACGTTGGATGCCTTTTGCCTATAAAACATGTTTAGGCAAAATAAGGCTCATATTGCCTTTTGACTTACTTTTATTGTAAGAGGTAATGGGTTGGGTGAGTTAAAAAAACAATATTTGAGTATATGCATATTTGGAATTATTACTTATGTGGCCTCACTAGGGAATGAAAGTACTTGTGTTTTGGATCTCTATCAAGATCTTGAGAATCTCATCTCATGGTTATGTATCATTCTTCATTCGAGAAGTTGATCCTATGAATGATTCATATGTTTGAGTCCTATGCTTGTACAGAAACCTAGACATAGGTAATTTTTATTTAGTCGGCCAAAATTGCTGAAAGAGTGTTTTGAATTTTCTTAGTGCAATTCAAACTTGCCTACTTATACTAAATTGGATTTTTACTTCACCATTGCTTGACTTGTGAAAATTTTAATAGGGAATTCTATAGATCCTTGTAAAATATTTTCAAAAAGCACAAAAGTGTAGGATTGGAGATGAACTTTATAGACTTAGACCTACAATAGAGTTTCAAAATCATGTGTTGTGCTTATAACAGTGAGACTCTCCACTGAGTCTCAAGGAATCTCATTCTTTTGAGTATGACGTTAGATTTGTTAATCTTTTGCTACTCAAAGATATATTGAGACTGCCAAACCATATGTATAATTTCATGACTTAGTAGATTCTTGGAACAAAATGGGTAGAAAAGAAGTGTGAATAAAACCTTGTATATCTTGTATCATAAATGTTGAATTTATGGAAAAGAGAAATACTTCATTGATTTATTGTAATCAGAGTACATGAACCTCTATTTATAATAGAGGAAGGTAGTAGAGTCCAATTACAATAAAACTACATTTGTCCCAATTACACACAAATTCTAACACTTAAAAACAAGTCCTAGCACAATTAAATAACTATAAAAGACAAACATAACTCAAACTAGAACTCTTCTAGGACGTGACCATAAGATAAAGATGTCTTTGTGAGTCCTTCTTGATCTTCCAACTTATGTGATAAGGATGTCATCTCATGGTAATCATGATTCTTATGTTCTTGAGCCCATCTTGTGGGCCTTCCTTGGTCGTGTTTCTCATATTATAATACTCTTAGATATATGGGCCTTCCTTGGTCGTGTCGACTTGGGCCTATCTTCCAACACGCCCCCTCAAGTTGGGGGTGAGAGAACAACATGAATTCCTAGGTTGCTGCAAATGATGTATAAAATATTTTTGTATAAAATGGCACATCTTCCAATATGCCTTTATCTTCCAACACTCCCCTCATGTTGTTGCGTCCTTCCATGATACCCTACTGGCATAATATAAGTGAGAGTAAAAATCACTTCTAGTTGGTAAGACATTGCTCCATACTCCAGTCCTAATGTTGGATGTAGGGAACACTCCATGTTCTGTAGGTAGTGTGTCTATCGGCATTGCTCTGAAGTATCCACCACCGTGTCCCTCCACAAGGCAACGAATCTCAAGTGTAGTGGGTTTATTTATAATGGTGTCCCAATCCGCACACCGACTCTCATGGTATCCCATCCATGATATTTTTTAGAGTTAAATTTATTATGGTGTCCCAACCGTGATATTTTTGAGAGTCAAATAAATTATGGTATGAGAAAAGGTACCGAAGCTACCTCTTCTTAAATAATAATGTCCCCAAAGAGACAAAATAGCAGTTGTTGACTATAACATGACCATCTTCCAACTCATATAACACAAAGCAAAATAATAAACCTTGTAGAAGGACCCATGAAATAATCATAAACCGATATAAATATGTTTTTGTAGATGCAGAAGCTTCATCTTTTGTGCTCCCTATTTCTTGAATATTTTGGTCATATAAACTTATCCACAACATATGGAATAAAATACCTCTTTCTTGTACTTCTTGTACTTCTTGTACTTCTCCCCCTCAAGCTAGGAGGTAATGGCAGTGATCCCAGCTTGAACCAAATATCATATATGTAGCAATAAGCCCAAATAACAGAGATGTATAACTAAGCCCCAGGGAGAAGTGAGATATTTTTCTCATATAGAAACTCAAAAAGTGACACAAAATAATGGGCTTAAATTCGGATTTTTCAATGCAACAGAATACCAGCATAACCTTTGATTCTTCCAATACGAATATATCTTAAAATATAGATCAAATTGATATGAAATTTTCTCCTTATGAAACTATACTTAAATACATTTCATCCAAGTATAAATTCACTTCATAACATATAATTATCAGAAGATAAATAATCTGATATATTTCGGTCTTTGTCCTCTGGCCGAACTAAGTACTGTTTCTCTTTTTTTTCCCAGGTTGACCATTGTCTCTTCCAAGATCAATATCTCATTATAAAAAAATTAATATAGAGAATTGGTTGAATATTTAAGAAAATAGACTTACATATATTTATTTTTATATATAATTCTTCATATAAAGTCTCTTTCTTGATAGCATAAAATACCTTGGAATTTTAAACTTTTTGCTATTGCTCACACCTCTTTTGCAATCTGACTTTTGCTACTTCAAATATCAATTTCTCTTTGTAGATAAGTCAGATAAAAAATTGGTTAAATAGGTAAAATAATTGACTTACATATATTTATTTTTATATATATTTCTCCATATAAAGTTTCGTTTTTTATAGCATAAAATCCCTCGAAAGTTAAAGCTTTCTGCTGTTGCTTGAACCTCTTCTGCAATCTGACCTTTACTTATTCAAATATCGATTTAGTTTTTTAGATAACTCCGAATGGAAAAAATAATTTTTCCTTGGAAATTAGACTCAAATATATTTTCGCCAATATATAATTTTCAATATGAAAATATCAGGTGAAAAATGCAAAACAAACAATAGGTGTAGGGACTAAAACAAATAACGCCAAATGTAGACTTAGGGTTTAGGGTTTATAGAAAAGGATCACATTACCTCTGTGGGTTGACCACGTCAACTCACAGAACCTGCTCTGATATCATGTTGAATTTATGGAAAAGAAAAATACTTCATTGGCATATTATATTCAGAGTACGTGAACCTCTATTTATAATAAACGAAGGTAGTGGAGTCCAATTACAATAAAACTACATTTGTCCCAATTACACCCAAACTCTAACACTTAAAGACAAGTCCTAGAATAATTAAATAACTATAAAAGACAAACTAGAACTCTTCTAGGACGTGACCATAAGATAAAGATGTCTTTGTGAGTCCTTGTGGATCTTCCAACTTATGTGATAAGAATGTCAGCTCATGGTAATCATGGTGGGTCCTACTTGTTATGTTCTTGGGCCCATCTTATGGGCCTTCCTTGGTCGTCTGACCCATCTTAGAATACTCTTAGATATGTGGGCCTTCCTTGGTCGTGTCGGGTTGGGCCTATCTTCCAACAATAAACAAGATTTGTCTAATGTCCAAATCTATGTAAATGATAGTATGTCATCTCCTTCTATGAAGGATTTGATAGAGTCACGAAGAATGAAAAATGTGGGTGAACTTTCATTCATCTCTAGACTTAAGATAATTCAAATTGAAAATTAGAATCCTTATGTTTTAGTCTATACATATGAACTTTCTAATACATTTTTTTTTCTAAATAGCACACCCATGAGTACATCCTTGAATGATGGCTAGGATGACTCAGGTAGACTCATAGGATTAGGAACTAATACAGATTTATATTAGGGTCTCTACCGTTCCTTGCAGTTAGTACATTATGCTTATAGTTTTTCCTACGCTCTAAAAACCAATCGGAACCTAGAGAATCATACTTAGTGTCTATAAAAAGACTTTTCGGTACGTAAGTATTAGGTAGTCAACATTCAATCAAAGACTTAATTGGGTACTCTAATTTCTTGCTAGCTACTATTTGATAGACATTGTACATGTGGTAGTTGCCAAAAGGTATAAAACACTTAAATTTCTTGAACCAACAATTGGTTTCATGTAATAACTATTGATATCAATTTCTTGGTTTTCCAAGAAACTATATTTTTTGGCTCCTTCTACCTTTCCAATTAAGTACACAACAGTTGGTAGTTGTCATGTACAACTCCTACACATAAACATCTTATTGTATGGATTGAATCAAAGACAAAACTCTTATCTATTAAAATTTTAGAGTTTCATTAACTTAAGGAAGAACCTAGCTCACCATTCTCAATCTAAATAAAATTGGAAACATCTACTATCAATAATTGATATCAGCCACTTTTCTTGAGAATTAAACACAAAAAAAAAATTGAATTTGTTCCTACCGAAAAGAACAATGAGCGGACATTCTCATTGCCTTTAGGAGTTGATCAATTCTTTAAGCTGAATAGCAAATTTGGCATGAACAATATTTTTTGACTAGCCAACTCAAGAATAGAAAATTTTGGGTATCCCATATGAAGCCTGGGATGAACACTTACATGTATAGTCACATCCGATTAGACCCCCATAATTTGCTACTAGATGATACTTTCAAAAAAATTAAACATTTACCAATTGCTATCAAATGCATTAGATGATGTCTATATATCCAACAACTGGTAAGATATCGCAATACCAATACCTTAACAATTGAAACATCTACAAAACAATTGGTATCATTGGAGGATATCTTCACATCCCTCCTATCTCCTTTGTTATGCAAAAAAATTGAAAATTCTTTTTCCCTACCTTGGCCTGTACCTTCTTTGCTCATACCTTCTTGAAGAATGACAAAAGGGGGAAAAAGATGCAATCAAGAAGGATACAAAATGACATGTCAAGGAGAGGAATTATAGCATAAATTAAGGGGGCGTCTACACCTCGTGTATTTAGATTGCTGCATAGGAGAATACAACCACCCTTACATGCACAAACTTAAGTGGAATAAACTTCCAATGCATGTATATAACCAGGGAAGCCCAAACTAAGGAATTTAAGTCCATGAGTTGTAATGCTAGAACTTTTAGGACCTTACATAATATGGTTGATGAATTTTGGACATGCTCATTTGGTAATCTCATACCATTTTCCAAAATTATCAACATGTACTATAATTATGTTTAAATTTACAGCTAGGGATTTTGTCATCATCAAAAAGGGGGAGATTGTTAGACCATTGGAAAAATCATATTGGTCTCTAGTATTTTGATGGTAAAAAAATGGGTAGATTGAAATTTTGCTACTAACGGTGTTATCAGTGTGATTAAACACAAAACCTTCTAGCACCTACATTATGCGGTTTATGGCCAAGCCAAAGCAAAGAGACTGATAAATCAAGTCACCAAGTCCAGATCCAAAGCAAAACAACCTTGAAGATTATTGTTGGGAAGAACTTACGAAACAAAGATCAGTGAAGAAATAAGACCTAGAGTCAAGTCCAAATTATAAATCTCAATAACTCTAGTCATGTAAGTAGATAGCCATCCAAAATTATGATATTTAAGCATATATCTTCATTGGAGCTTTAAGATACCTCATGTTTTTAAAATCATCACATATAAAGGTTTTAAAATCATAACACATGCTTTAGCTTTTCCAAAAACTTAAATATCACTGGAACTCATGAAAAAGCCTTAGGATGTACTTTTCCTTCATACATGTTTTAAAAATATCATATACATCTTTTCAGATGTGTTAGAGCTCTTAGGGAAAAGCCATTCCCATACTTTAAATGTCTACTTTTTTAACTAGCATTGGAGTGATCAATCAACCACTCATCCAAAAGTGTACATGCCAAACTTATAAAGCATGATCAATCAACCTAAGTCGATTGATCGATCATTGAGAACATGACCATTTCATGTTATAACGCATGATTGATCATCCCACTTGGATTGATCGATCACTATTTCCCAAGAAAGAAAAAAATTCATGGAATGATCGAACACTATTTCCCAAGAAAGAAAAAAATTCATGGAATGATCGATCATCCCATCTAATTGATAGATCTGCTAGAACCTTACTGGTAAGAGACATAAAACATGATCGATAATAGGAAAATACTCTGATCGATAATACTTCCATTGCACAACTAGTGAGTATCTATTTTGATTGATCATCCACTGGTAATGGTCAATTAACTAGGCATTTCTAGACCAACGGTAACATAATGATTGATCAGTCCATCAATCAAGAAGTCATTGTCTGACAGAAAAATAGTCATTATGATCAATTGTTTAATTAATGACTTTACAATGATCAATCAATCAGTAGTATGATTTTTGCAAACAGGAAAATACACCTCAAAAACATCTCGAGGAATAAGAGTTGAGCTTTTACTTGTATACCAAACAGAAAAATTAATTTTGAGCAACAAAGTTTCATTTTTACCTTCTTTGAGGGAAAACCTTCATTTTCTCAAATCTTCCAACTTCTCTCAAAATTTCTAAAGCATACTTAGTTCCATCAAGCTCCTTCACTTCAATCATTCATGCTTAAACATCAGGAAGTTTGGTTCTCATTTAGAGAAGGGTTGTCTCCCATATTTAGAAGAAATTGTAAGTTTTTGTTTTACTTTTGTATTCCATTTCTTCTTTGATAGGTTTTCTAGAGCCTAGAAAGCTAGAGGAATTGTTTTCTAGAACCAGAAATCTATAAGGGGAGTGCCTGGCTAGAGCCAAATTCTAGTCCTTTATATTGAATCTCTTGGGAGATTGGAAATCGTGTAATTGGGCTCACACGTGGCTTAAAATTGTTGGAAACTCTTTGCAATTTCCAGGTTTTAGAGCATATAGTGTAAATTTCCCAAGCAAGGTTTCTTGCATAGTGACTACCAGTAGGGGAACATAGATAACAAAAAGTCTATGTCCCTTGGTTGTGTGCATGTGTGTTGAACGTGTTTATCTATATCCCTTTTATATGCACATTGAGATTTATGCATTTAATTTTATCACAACTTATTTGAACGATTAGCTTGGTTAAAATTTTAATTTAAAATCTCAATTCATCACCTCTCTTCATAAGCCACTTGGGCCAACACTAACCCATTGATTTCATGGCTTCTAAATACAAAATTCTTCTTCCCAAAAGACAATAGGTCAACTATGCTTAAAGGAACAAATTATGCCAATTGGAATGATAGGATGGAATTCTTCCTTCAATTTATGGATTGGAACATTTGATATATCACCAAAAATGGTCCTTTTGATCTTCACAAGATAATTGATTAGAAACGATCTCAAAGGAATTTGGTGAAATAACTAAGGAAGATAAAAAAAATTAACCTACTCGTAAGTGCATTAGGATCTAATTAATTACATAGGGTCTCCACTTGCAACATGGCAAAAGAAATTTGAAACAAGTTGGAGGTAACCCACGAGGGAACAAATAGAGCTAATGAACTAGAATCTATTTATTAGTTGCCCAATATGATGAGTTCAAAATTAAACCAGGTGACAGAATACCGACTACGAGATAATTTTCCTAGTGCTTACTATAAATCAGAATATCATCAAAGAATACAAGAACATATTTCCGTAAGAGAGGGCAAAAGATTTTGTTCATCAGGGCCTGAAAAGTGGAAGGGGCGTTGGAGAGCCCAAATGGCATGACTAAGAACTCAAAATGGCCATGATACGTGCGGAAGACAATTTTCTCCAAATCTACAGGGTATACCCGAATCTGGTGGTACCCGGATTTCAAATCCAACTTAGTAAATAATTCTCCCCCATTCAATTCATCCAAGAGTTCGTCCACCACAATTATTGGAAATTTATCCTTAACCGTATGAGTATTGAGCTTTCTGTAGTCAACACAAAATCACCAAGAGAGGTCATGTTTTTTTACCAACAACACTGGGGAAGAAAACGGAGACCGACCGGACTAAATAATGCCTTGCGCTAACATAAGTTGACATTGGCGCTCTATCTCATCGTTCTGCAAATGGGGGTAGTGGTATGGGCGTACCACTACAAGCTCAGTGCCTAACTTTAAATGTATCCGATGATCACAAGTTCGGATTTGTGGGAGCGCAGCACGCTCCTGAAATAAATTTGCAAATTTTGTAAGGAGTGAGTTTAACTTACAGCGATCGGAGTCCATAGGTTGAATAGTCTGGCGAGAGCAAGGTAACGAAGCATGAGTCCTATGAAGGGTGAGTTGTTGCTGGTCTTGTGTAAAACTCAAAGTGAGAAATGTTAAGCACCTAGCCAATACTACCCAAAATACCGGCCTGCTAGGAGCGAAAGACATAGGTACATAACCCAGGACCATAACATCACACCCACGCTCGCGAGAGCCAACGTCCATGGTGGCCCACTTGCGATGGCCTACTCAAGCGATGGCCCATGGTGCGGGAACACACTCAGGTCACCCCTTCCTCTTATAGTTGTGGCCCATTGGTGCAGGAAGCACACTCTGGTTGCCCCTTCCGCTAGGTCGCCCCCTCCGCAGTCGCCCCCTCCAGGATTCGAACTCACAACATAGCACTAGATCTGATACCAAATGTTAAGCACCTAGCCAATACTACCCAAAAGATCAGCCTGTTAGGAGCAGAAGACATAGGTACATAACCCAGGACCATAACAGGGACTTGAAATCTCATAAATTGGACCCACCTACTACAGCCATTTAATACCCAACACCAAGTCAAATCCAGCGAGTGGAATGACTAAGAAGTCCATCACAAATGCGTTGCCTTCAATATAAAAAGGTACCGCTGGACAAACTCCAGCACTGGAAATCTTTGCCCCATTGACTACCGAGACTGAAATGGCAGTGTTCTGCTGAATCGGTAAGCCAAGTTGTTGTGCTACTGGTTGGCTAATAAAGTTGTGGGTACTGCCTGAATCCACTAAGGCCAGCAACTGTAGGTGTCGGAGGCCAGCTAGGACATGCATGGTGTTTGTGCTTTGCAGCCCTATCATAGCATGGATGGAAATAGCTGGTTCGCCTATCTCAGGCTCGACAAATTCTTCCAACAGTGGGGTCTCCTTGGAATCATCCACCTCTAACCAAAACAGGCATTTGCATATGTGACCCTGTGTGTATGTCTCATCACAATTATAACAGAGGTTTTTGTCTCTTCTCTATTCCATCTCTGATTTAGAAAGGTGACGAAAGTATTGTGGCGGTGATGCCATGGGTGGTTCGGATATGTGAGAAGGATTGTTGCCTTGGTGCATTGGGGGGGGGGAGCGGGACGAAGGTGGGTGTGGCACCAGTGGTTACCCGGCCAGGCCATGGAGGCCTACTCCCGAGGGACTCTTTCAAGACCCGTTGTTTAGCATCTAGAGTACGGGCAAGATTCATGGCATGTGCTAGGTCCGGTGGGTCATGTAATTCCACTTCCAGATTAAGGGATTCCACTAGTCCAACAGTAAATAAATGAACATACAGAGTCAGAGAACATACCTATTGGCACGTGCCAGCCATTCTTGAAATTGTTTTTGATAAACCTCTATGGAACCCGTTTGTTTGAGGTTGACAAAATCTCCCAAAGGGTTACTTCGGGCTGGTGGACCAAACCTCAACATGCAATAATCTTTAAAAATTTCCCAATCATAAATAGGATGCTCAGAGTGAAATTGATGGTACCATAGTTGCGCTTCATCGAGCATGTGGAATGCAGCTAAAGGAACCCTGTCCTTGGGTTGAGCTCTTTGATTCCAAAAGAATTGGCCACACCGGTGCAACCATATTAGAGGGTCTGAGGACCCATCATAAGTGGGAAAGTCGAGTTTGGTATACCTGGGCGCGGTGGAGTGGTTGTTGTCATGAGGCCTTCCTGGATTAGGATGCGCTGGATGCAGAGGAACCATTGGTGGTGGTGGGTGAGGGGGATGGTGGTCGGAATGCCTATTTGAAATGCTCGGAAGGGCAGTGTCCCGCGCCATGTACTCTCCCATACAAAGAGTGAATTGATTAAAGGCCTCCCGAAGCTCCATCACTTCTATTCGAACAGTGGCGATGGAATTCTGGAATTCCATCTAGACTTCATCAATAAGATTGTGCATATCATTCAGAGAATTTGAATCGTCGATGGTGTTCCTGTATGATACCATGTTGTTCAGCTCCCTTGCCATGGATGGAGTCACCTGACGATCTCCTCTTGATTCCAAATTGCAATTTGTTCTTAGGAGAGGCTTTGGATTTTTTGAACGATGTATGATTGAGAGGGATCAAGCTTTCGAATGAAGTTTGCACCTTGGACCTCGAGAGAGAGAGAATCCGATCTCTCTTTAGACTAATTGATCAATGCTTAACTTCATTTCAAAACCCATCATCCATATAAGAGGATTAGAGTTGACGCACACCAACAAAGCCAAACAAAGGGCCACTAATTTGAAGGAAATTACATCTAAACCTGCTAATTGCAAAACCTGGAAATTGCATAATTTAACCCATGCGTCTACTAATTACTCTAGATGCTATGGAGTCCATAACACAAAGTTTCCTATAAAAAAAGGTGTTGATCTCAACTTAGGATGTCATTGAAAGTGACTCTAGCCATTTTGATAAGTAGGAGAGCAATGTTGGTCTCATGGCACTTGAAGATGATGAATCCACCTCATCAAAAGTGGTAAGTGATTCCAGTTATGAACATGAATTGGAACAATTGCTTGAATAATATGTAAAGAGCATGAATAAGTATAGTGATAGATGTGATACCAAAAAGCATGAATAAGTATAATGAAATAGTGGCCCTAAAGACAATGTTGACCACGTGGCTAATGTTTCAAGATAGAAAAAGTTAGTAGAAAAATTGTCTTGTAATAGACTAACATTTGAAAAGAATTGCATTAAGCTGGAACAAAAGCTCAAAAGTGCTACTTCTCACCAGAAAGTAGAAAGGAGGTACCATAAAAATAACAAGTGAAGTGAAAGGCATAATCACAAATACATGTGTTATGTTGGATACTACAATTGCCATCAATTACGATATTATGCACACATATGCAAACTTAGAAATTAGTGAAAAAAACAATGTGTGTACCTAAATCCAAAGATAACATTAAAGGTACCCAAAGAACTAAGGGTGAGGAAAATTGGATACTCAAAGAGAATGCTTTGGTTAATGATTTTCCAAAAGGACCCAATTTTTTAGGGTCTTGATGGGATGATTTATTTGCTCTTGTAAGTATGTTTATGAGTCAAGGCATAAAAGAATGTATCATTTTTTTATAGTGGGTGCTCAACACATATGACCAATGACAAAAATAAGTTTGTGAAACACACCCCAAAGGATGGAGGTCATGTAAAATTTGGAGACAACAGACAAGGTACCATTAGAGGAATTGGACAATAGATACATCTAACTCTTATATTTCAAATGGTTATTATGTTAAAGGGCTAATGAAAGACTTGTTTAGTCTTAGTCAATTTTGTGACAAAAGTGATCAGGAAAATAAAAATGATAAAATATTGTTGAAGGGTCATGTACCCTCATCAAATACTATATGTTTGGGTGCCAATTTGGATGAATATTGGTTATATCATAAATAACTAGGACCTATAGGAATGGATCGAACAATTTGATAGAAAGAATCTAGTAAGAGGATTACCAAACCAAAAGTTTATCAAAGAGAAACCTTGTGATGCTTGCAAACGTAGAAGTAACGAAAAATTCCTTTTCAATCCATAAATATACTCTCAACCACAAGAATGCTTCAACTAATCCATTTGGATTTAAATAGACCTCCCGAACCTTAAACCTAAATGGAAAATGCCACACCTTGGTGGTTGTGGATGATTACTCTAGGTTCACTTGGATAGATTTTCTAGTTAACAACAGTGATACCTTTCCACCCTTTACTAAGCTATGTGAAAAAATACAAAAAAGAAAAATGTTGGACCAATGTCAAAATTAGGAATGACCATGGAGGATAATTTGATAATTCTATCTTTGAGGAGCATTGCACTTAAAATGGTATTGATCATACCTTCTCAACTCCCAGAACTCCACAACAAAATGTTGTTGTTGAAAAAAAAATAGAACATATTGAATGGTAATAGTCATACTTCATGCATATAAATTGCCTGATAGATTTTGGATTGAAGCTGAAAATATAGCTTGTTACATTGTTAATTGAGTTTGCATTTGGCCTATTCTTAAGAAAACATTATATGAATTGTATATGGGTAGCCTTTACAACATTAGCTACTTTCTAACCTCTAGATGCAAAGTATTCATACTCAAAGAACCAAAGGAAAAGCTAAGGAAAATTGACTCAAGGGTTGATATAGAAATGTTTTTAGGTTATTTACCTCATAGTCAAACATATAGAGTTTACTAAAAATTACTATGATTTTAGGAGTCGGTACATGTTGAATTTGATGAGTCGGACTCACAGAATGTTATACCAGCTTCAGTTTTTAATGATGAAGAGAGAAATCATCTTGAATAGCCAAAAGGATCTAAATCTCAAGACTTAAATCTTGAGGAGAACCCACAAAATCTGGATAACCAAGAAGAACCTCTTAAAGGGCCTAAGATCTATAAGTTCATGGCCAATCACACATTGAAACAAATATTTTTGACCCTATGACTAAAATAGGAACTAGAAAAATATCTCATGACAACATGGCAAATAGTGCCTAATTGTGTTTGAAATAGTGTGCAAAATTTTTTCCAAAAATGAAAATGATGACTTCTGGATAATGGCAATGAAAGAGGAGCTTAATCAATTCAAGTCAATCAAGTTTGGACTCTAGTGCCTAGACCCCAAAATCATGAAGTTATTCGTACAAAAGGGTTTTTAGGAACAAAGCTAACGAGTCAAATAAAATTGTGAGAACAAAACAAGATTAGTTTCCAAGGGATATAACAATGAAAAGGAAATAGACTTTGAAGAGACATTTGCACCCATAGTTAGATTGGAAGCTATTAAAATACTTTTAGCCTATGTTTGATACAAAAACTTCAAATTGTACAAAATTGATATCAAAAGTTCATTCCTCAATAGGTACAAAAAAGAACAAGTTTATGTCACATAACCCCTAGGCTTTGAGGATAGTAAACAAAACCATGTATACAAATTGCTCCTAGAGCTTGGTATGAAAAGCTTAGTGAATTCCTAGAACAAAATGGATATATTTCTCTAATTGAGACTTTTTCATGTTGTTCTAGCATACTTAAATCACATACTTAGCTACTTAGTGATTGTTTTCATCAAAATTCATTTAATTGGGATCTTGAGACCAACCAAAAGTAAGTGCTTACCCCAATTATCTTTTCATTTGGGATCTTTTTGAGTTGAGAAGGAATGCATCAACAAATGACTAAGGTGTACAATTTTAGGGAAATAAAAAATACTTTAGTCATGTTGAATCTTAGGATTCCATGATGTATAATCACAATAGAAGAGGATTAAGAGGTGAGAAGAAGAAGAAGAAGAGTTGAGGCGAGAAGGTTTTAGGAGGATGAAAAGAGGAAGAGTGACGAATTTGGAGAAAAGAGGAGGAAGAATAGGGTAATGAACCTTTCCAAAGCCTCCTCCATAAATTGTATTTATAGATATCAAAAGTACTAATCTTATAAGAATACCCTTCCTGCTAGTAAGAGTGAATAAGAGACATAAATCATAAACTTATTACATCAATGCCATCTTTATGAGATGACTCTTTATTTACCATCATGCCACCACTATGTGGGCCTATGGGCCTTCTCCTTGGTCTGTGGGCTTGAGTGTTAGGAATTTGATGCCTTAATTCCAAACTAACGAGAGCAATAATAATAATAATAATCGAAGAAGAATAAAATAGCAAGCAACAAAAATAACAACAAGATTTATACAGGTTTGCCTCAAGGTGAGACTACATTCTGTCTTTCACCACTGCAGTAATCCACCAAGAAGATGAAATAGTTTACAAGAGAGATCGCACACTTATAGGTGTTTTTTTTCTTTAACCTCTCTCAACCGCAATTGATGCTCCTCGAATGCCCCCCTCCCCCCCCCCCCCAATAGAAAACTAGGGCAAGAGGTTATCAACTAAGCGTAGGGCATTGATTAGGCTCCACAACTTAAAAATCTCCCACTTGGAGACTAATCCATCATTAATATCTCCTTTACAATGTAAAAAATTTCTCAATCCTCAGAGAGAAGCCCAATTGAAGTTGCACAACTTTAGTTTCTCAATCGTAACAATCTTTGTCAACATATCAGCCAAATTTTGACTCCCTTGAATCTTCTCATGTGCTAATAGTCCATCTTCAAGAGCCAATCTATGTGCTTTATTCTAGCATGATAAATAGGGTTCTTTTCTAAATGAATAGCACTTTAATTGTCACAATACAACACATTATTCCCATGTTTGAGACATAATTCTTTCCAGAAAGACTGCAGCCATGCCATCTCTTTGCTAGCCTTGGTCATGACGACATATTCTACATCAATAGTGGAAAGAGAAACTATCTTCTACAATGTAGAGACCCGACTAATTACTATACCACCCAATGTGTATAAATATCCAGTGGTTCTTCCTGCCATCAATGTCTCCAGCCATGTTAATATCTATATAACCCTGTAATCCCAAATCTGACTTTCTAAATCATAAGGTTGAGTCTGTAGTGCCTCTCAAATACCTAAGAATCTACTTCACTGCTTCCCAATGTTGTTTACTCAGATTAGTCATATATTTTCTGATAACTCCTATTCCATGAGCTGTATTTGGCCTAGTGCACACCATACCATAAATGACACTACCAATAGCAGAAGCATATGGCACATTGGCCATGTGGGCTCGCTCTTGCTCTGTAGAAGGTGACTGCTCCCTAGATAACTTAAAGTGACTAGCTTAAGGAGTACTCGCTGGTTTTACATCATTCATGTTGAACCTGCTTAACACCTTCTTCACATATTCTTCTTGGGATAATTTCAAGATATTGATATCCCTAGTAATCCTCATCCAAAGGACTTGTTTTGCAGCACCCAAATTCTTCATTGCAAACCTCTTGGACAACTCCCTTTTCAACTTATCTATTTCCTATTTGCAGGCACCTGCTATCAACATGTCATCAACATATAGCAGTAGAATGATGTAGGAGTCATCAAGCTTCTTCACATAGCAGCAATAATCCGCCTGGCACCTCAAGAAACCATTACTACTCATAAAGGTGTCAAAATGTCTACATCATTGTCTTGGAGCTTGTTTAAGACCATACAAGTTCTTTTGAAGTTTGCACACCATTTTCTCCTTTCCTTGTTCATTGAAACCTTGTGGCTGCATCATGTAAATTTCTTCCTCCAAATCACTATGAAGAAAGGTTGTCTTTACATCCAACTGCTCTAAGTGCAAGTCTTCATTTGCCACTAGTCCAAGCATTATTTTAAAAGTAGTCAATTTAACAAGTAGAGAGAAAATCTCAGTGTAGTCAATGCTTTCTTTTTGTTGAAAGCCCTTTACCACCAGTCTTGCCTTGTACCGCTTATTGCCATCATGTTCATATTTTATTTGATACACCCATTTTTTTATAAGGCCTTCTTCTCTTTTGGTAACTCGGTCAACTGCCATGTCTGATTGGATAATAGTGAATCCATCTCATCCCGCATGGTCAACTCCCACTTGGTTAGTTCATCAACTTGCACAGATTCTTCATAACTCTTTGGTTTACCTTTATCAGTCAATAAAGTATAATTCAATGTATGGGAGTACCTCAGTGGTGGTCTACTATTTCTGGCAAATCTCTTGAGTTTAGTCACAGGAATGTCTGGATTTACTTATGGGTGTATATTTTCCTGGTCTTCCTAAGCAATATTCTTCATCTTAATAACTAGAAGATGTCTCAACTGAATCACTTCAGACTTCTTGGCTTCATCACTTGTGCTCTCAGACTTTGTTCTCAACCTGTCTTTATATAGGGCACCTTCATTGAAGATCACGTCCTTGCTGATAATAACCTTATGACTTTGGTCATCCTAGAAGCGATAACCAAAATCGGTACCACCATAGCTAATAAAGAAACATATCTTAGATTTAGCATCAAGTTTATTTCTAACAACAGAATCAATATGAATATAAGAAATACAGCCAAAAACTTTCAAAAAATAAAGGTTTACCTCTTCGCCGCTCTAGGCATCTTCTAGTATTTTGCAATCTAATGGTGTTGAGGGACCTCTATTGATCAAATAGACAGCGGTGCTAATAGCCTCATACTAGGATATCAATAGCAATCTTGCATGAAATCTCATGCTCCTAGCATGCTCATTCAAAGTCCTATTCATCGTCTCTGCCACACCATTCTGTTGAGGTTTTCCAAAAATGGTCTTCTTCATCTTGATTCGATTATTAGCACAATACTGCTTGAAATCATCATCTATGTATTTGACCCCATTATCTGACTGTAGACACTTTACTTTCAAATCTGTCTCATTCTCCACCAGTGCTCTCCATCTCTTGAATGTGTCAAAGACATCAGATTTCTTTTTAAGGAAATAAACTCATACCTTTCTGCTTGCATCATCAATAAATATCACATAGTAGTTAAAACCTTCAAGGGAAGTAACTGTTGAACGCCCCCACACATCTGTGTGAACCAACTCCAATTTTGTTGTCTTTTGCTCCTTTCTGGCCTTAGAAGAGCTAACTCTTTTGTGCTAGCCAAAAATATAGCCTTCACACAAACTGTTGATTAGAGTTTTCAACACTGGTAGCTTCCCTTTGGACTGAACCACTTTCATTCCCTTCTCACTCATGTGACCGAGCCTATAATGCCACAAATTAGAATCAGCAACAACATCAGCGACTACAGTCATGTCTCTGCAATTGGAAGTAATATAAAGCGTTCCATTTTTAACTCCACGTGCAACAACCATGGCTCCCTTTGTGAATTTCAGGCAGCACCATTAAAAGTCACATTATAACCTTCATGATCAAGTTGCACTACTGAGATAAGATTATGCATAAATTTTGGTACATGTCTCACCTTGTGAATTTTTCATACTGACCCATTTGACATCCTCAAACTGACATTACCAATACTGACAATATCCAAAGGTTCTCCATCAGCAAGATCACCTTCACGTGATCTCCAGCAACATAATTCTCCAATGTCTCACGATGTGCGGTGGAGTGAAAAGAAGCTCCTGAATCTAACACCCAAGAGACAATAGGGCTATCAACCAACAAGAGTAAAGCATCTCGTACCTCTTCAGTCACTGCATTTGCAGCATTGCTTTTCTTTTCATCCTTTTTCAGTGCTCTACAATTTTAGCATTCCACATTCCTTCCGAATTTTTACTTGCTTCTACCATTCCTAAACTTCCCTCTACCATTGCCCTTGTTGGAATTTCTCTCGCAGTTCTTGCCCCTAGTATTGACATTTAGGGAAAAATTAGATGTCGACGATTCTTCAGAGTCCTTTCTACGAACTTCCTCTGCAAGAGTGGTATCTCAAATATCATAAAATATCAACTTTCCATTGCCTACAGAGTTGCTGACTGCAACCCTCATAGGCTCCCAACAATTTGACAAAGACGCCAAAAGAATTAAAGTATGAAACTCATCATCAAATTTAATTTGAAAGGAGATCAATTGATTGCCAATCATGCTAAACTCATTCAAATGTGATGCCATTGATGTATTTTTTGTCATCTTTAAATTGAAGAGTTTTTTCATACCTTATTATTTGCGAAAGGATTCTCATACATGTCAAATAGAATCTGCATCATCCCTACTATGGTTTTCTCCAATGTCGCATCGTGAACAATGTTCTTCAACAATGTTAACCAAAGTACTCCCAACATCTGTCTATCGAGGAGATTCCACTCATCATTTTTCATAACTTCTGGTTTCATATCCAAAAGTGGTGTATGGAACATTTTTACTGTACAAATAATATTCGATCTACATCCTCCAGAACGCAAAATCCATACCATCGAACTTGTTTATTCCAATTGTCGATCCTTCTCTACTAGCCATTGCTCTCATTCATGAACCAAAGATCTGATTCCACTTGTTAGGAATTATACGCCATAATTCAAAACTAATGAGAGCAATAATAATAATACTCACAGAAGAAGAAAAAAGCAAGCAACAAAAATAACTAGAAGATTTATACAAGTTCGCCTCAAGGTGAGACTATGTTTTGTCTTCTGTTGTTGTAGTAATCTACTATGAAGATTGAAATAGTTTATAAGAGAGATCACACACACTTATAGGTGTTATTTTTCTTTAACCTCTCTATCATTTTGTGTATAAATACCTTTGCAATCTTAAGCTATAATCGTGGTGAATAAAGAGTTTTTCCTTAAAATTTACATGGTATGATAGCCCAGAGGACCTACACGTGAAGGGGAATGTTAAAGAATAGTCCACATGGATTAGTGAGCATAAATATATTGATTTTATTAGTTTGGAAAGAGGTTTCATTAGATGGCTAGTCATTTTTGGATAGGCCTTGGACCCAACTTCACATGGTATCAAAGCATGTCAACCTCCTATTTATCTGATAGCCATTTTTTTCCAGCGAGAAGCTTCTCGTCGATCTCTTCTCGGACCCAATTGATGATCCTTAGATGATAATCATAAAACCCAGATAGCACCCCCCCCCCCCCCCCCCCCCCCCCCCCCCCCCCCCCCCCCCCCCTTTCCTCAATATAAAGAGAAAAATGGGGCAACCGCTTTACAAGAGAGAAATGCCCAAACTACCCTTAATAAAATAGTTGTTAATATATCGTGAACTGGGCGGGGGGTCCGCCCCCATACCCCCAAGAGGGGGGCTCCCTGTCCCCCTTCCAATCCCCATAGTGACCTTACCACGAAGGTCGATTCGTATACCGACTCGGCGTAGGGTGTTGATTAAGCTCCACAACTTAACATTGAGCCCATCTTCCACACACTTGGACGTGTGGGCCTTCATTGGTCATGTGGGTTTGGGCCTATCTTCCATCACTCCCCCTCAACTTGTGGGTGAGAGAACATCATAAATGACTACCTTGCTACAAATTGTATAGGATCTTCCCGTATAAAATGACAGTCCACCATATCTTCCAACACTCCCCCTCAAGTTGTGGTCTCTTTCTTCCTAGAGACCCAGCTAGCATAATATAAGAGAAAGTAAAATCACTCCTATTTGTAAGGCATCACTCCATAGTCCAGTCAAATGGTCATTGTCAAAATATTTTTCGTTTAATTTCACAAGAGAAAAAGTAGCCCTACTATGGGGCATAGAGTCTACCCACTTTCTTAGGGTAGCTAAAAAAATATACTTCTTGGGTAAATAATAGACTTGACTAACACCAAATGTTGGGCATACTCCTATCCTTTGTAAGTTGGGTCTATCGGCATTGCTCAGAAGTGAAGTAATAAGCTCCGCCATCATGGTGTCCCAATGCAAGGCACCGACTCTCAAAAGGTAGCAGAAAAAATGCCAAATAAGGAAGGTAAGAGGTAATCGTCAAAATATAATATTCTAGGGCCACAATGTGTTTTCTTCTTCATCAGAATAACCAATGCTGTCAACAATCAGCAACCAAGAAGTCCTTCAATAATAATGTCTCAATCTAAGAGATACAATAACAACATCTGAAATGGGCCTCGACCCAAATAACATGTACCAAATAGGCAGTTATACAGTAGCAGGTAACCAATAGGTAGTAAAAATCCTTAAGAGCAATAAGGGTACACAAGATAATCTGCAACAAGTTCATCCTTGAATAAGGAAACTATGCTCAAAGTAATAAGTTGAGGATAATCCAAAGTGATAATTTAGAGTAATAATCAAGTTGGAGTCAAGCCGGTAGTAGATAGAAGATAGTAGATTTCATAGCGAGTGAGTGAGTCAAGCCGAGTAATAGACTACCAATAATAAGTTGTAACAAATGTTATTTGATTATCAATAAATCAAACAATCACCAATGTGCTCATCCTTCATACTTCTCCTTCTATTCTCCCCTTCAATCAGGGAGATAAAGTCAATGATCCAAATGTTATACAAGTAATAACATTATTATTTTAGTTTTTTTCTTTAATTTACTTTATTTTATTTCAGTTTTAAGTCACAGGGGTATTTTTGGAATTATTTATTCATAGGGATATTTTTGTAATATTTTATTTATAGGGATATTTTTCTAATATTTTATTAAACCCTAACAAGGTGAACCCTATTTAAGGGGTAAGAGTAATGAGAAGGAAAAAGCATTGAGAATCAGGTTAAATCTAGCGTAAACAGGGTTGACATCACCTTCTTGATCTCGAGGTTAGGGTTTTCCTCAAAAACCCACGTATTCTCTCATCCTCCATTGATCTTCGTCTTTCCCATATCTTCCTACTATCCCTACAGTAATGCATGGTAGACCCGTAACCCGTGGTAGATCCAAGATCCTCCCAACGAATCCTTGTGTCAGATCCGGGACCGTAACAACTGGTATCAAAGCGGGAACACGACGAGCCAAGAAGAGGAAATAGTGGCAATGCATAGACAAACAGAGAAATGGCTGCAGCAGGCATTGGAGTGGAATGAATATAGAAATGGCATCCAGCCTGGGTGAAGTATTTTTTTATCAACGGAGCAACGAGAGGCAAACACTCGAGAAGAAGCTCTCTCGGATGAACAAAAAGACCAATGGCCAGCAAAATCAAAAATTTTGTCTTCGTTACCGGCCGAAGTCCCTGTAGAAAAGGCAGGAGCTGTTTTAGATGAGCAAAAATGCGTCGATTTTGGCCTCAACATTTTCGAAATCGCACCTCCAAAATCGTAGTCGATTTCAGCCTCAACATTTCCACAATCAGCCAGCGGGACCTCCGTTTTTGGGATCTCTGAATGGTATTATGCCCCCTCCTAAAGCAATCCTCATCTCATTGTGGCAGTAGATAAAATCGTCACGGGAGACGCTCTATCAAACGAACAGAAGACGCAAGAACTCGAAGAGTTCTCTGTATCTCCGACGGTGGCGACATCCGATGGTGGGATTCAGAAATTCCACCAATGGAAGGGTATTCAGCACACCCTTCGTCAGAAAATCAAGAATGGGAAATGTTCCCCGCACTCTCACAATCAGACATAAAATTGAAGGGGAACAGGAGATTCCGTCAGCGCCGTAGGCAAAATTTATGCAAGGGGTCTCTGTTTCGGGGGTTGAGAAACAGAGATTCACACGTTTTCGAGAGCCCTCTGTCTCGACAACTCTCCCAGCGACGAAGCCCCAACGGGCTTCTCTTCCCCACCGGAGAAGCAGGAGATTCCATCGGCGTTGTAGGCGAAATTTCTGCATGGGGTCTCTGTTCCGGGGGGCTGAGAAACAGAAATTCACACGTTTCTGAGAGCCTTCTGTCTTGGAAACACTCTAGGCGGCGAAGCCCCAACGGGCTACGATTTGCCACCGAAAAAGCAGGCGACTCCATCGGTGCCACGAGAGAGGCAAGAGACCGCCTTCGTCAATGCCATGAGGAAAGGATCCGCTGTTGCAACTGACGGCCGCAATGCTCAGGAGCTTCAGAAGGAAGAAGACGGGTTCCGATTAAATTTCCTAAGTTAGTAAAATTTAATCAGCGTCAGCGCAGTAAGCTGAGTCTCGCGCCGGATCGGGCGGACCGAACCGAGTCAACCCAGGTCAACTCGGACTGGGTCAACATGGGTAAAAAAAAAAATCTTTCTCTCGGTGTATGCTCTTAGATACCGCGGTTGAAACTTGCGAGAGGACGGCGCCATCGGCACGGACTCGAAGACCTCCTTCGAGCTTGAGGACAAGCTCGTTCTTCCAGGGGGGTGTAATGTTATGCATGCAATAACATTATTATTTTAGTTGTTTTCTTTAATTTACTTTCTTTTATTTCAGTTTTAGGTCACAATGGTATTTTTGGAATTATTTATTCATAGGATATTTTTATAATATTTTATTTATAGGGATATTTTTTTAATATTTTATTAAACCCTAATAGAGTGAACCATATTTAAGGGGTAAGAGTAATGAGAAGGAAAAGCATTAAGAATTAGGTTAAATCTAGCGTAAACAGGCTTGACATCACCTTCTTGATCTCGAGGTTAAGGTTTTCCTAAAAAATCCATGTATTTTCTCATCCTCCATTGATCTTCGTCTTCCCCATGTCTTCCTACTATCCCTACAGTAATGCATGGCAAACCCGTAAGTCGTGGCAGATCCAAGATCCTCCCAACGAATCCTTGTGTCAGATCCGGGACCGTAACACCCAGCTTGAAGTCAACAAATATTTTTCAATCTCAAGTGCTAATCCACCTCATGTATGATCAAGTAAAAGAAGTCTAGTATCAACAACTTCACTCGGTCAAATATTGTCAACCAAGTAACTCAAGCCAAACCAAATATTTTAATATTTTCTTGCCTTAATTTTTCAGGCAAGGATACCAAATCAAATTCTTTGTAATCTTTCAAAAGACTAACAACATCTCAAAAAATTTGTGGCAGGAAAATCTTATAAATAAGGTAGTATCCTTCTTCAAATTGTGCCAAGTTAGCAATCAAAGAAGATACCTTTCCTTGCCTTTGTTTTCTTGAAATCTTTAGGCAAGGCAATCTTTGACAAATAAATCAAGTTTTTTGAAAATAAGATGATCTTCTAAAGATTCTTTCAAGATATTTTAATTTAGAAAACAAAAACTTTCCAAGGGTAGATCATGAGATACTTTTCTGATATTGTTGATCAATAACAACAACTCAAAAATTTAAGCAAAAAATTTGGCTTAAATCCGGATCTTCGCATGCAGCAGTATATTGGCATGACCTTTGATTATTCCAATGCAAATATCTCCTTAAATGTAGATCAAATTGGCATGAAATTTTCTCCTTTTGAAACTAGACTTAAATAAATTTCAAGAAACTATAATTTTACTTCATAAAATATACTTCTTTTGAGATAAATAATCTGATATATTTTGGACTTTGTAATATGGCCGAACTAGATACTCTTTCTGTTTTGGCCAACATGACCATTGACTCTTCCGAGATTGATATCTCCATCTAAAAAACTCAGAATGATGATTTTTTGAATAGTAAAAAAATATACTTACAGATATTTATTTTGATCTATAATTCTCAATGTAAAGTATCATTCTTGATGGCATAAAACGACTTGAAAGTCGAAGCTTTCTGCTGCTGCACGAAACTTTTCTGCCATTTTACCTTTGTTGCTTTAGATGTCAATTTCTCTTTCTAAAAAAATCTGATTTCAACAATTCCTTTTCAGTTGGAAACTAGATTCAAATATCTTTCCAACAGTATAGGATTTGATATACGAAAAATACATAAAGAGAGTGAAACATCCAATGAAATATAGAATTGAGAAAGAAGACTTAAAAAAATCAGAAATACCTCTTTTTTCTTTTTGTTCTTTTTCTTCTTCCTCCCTTTCTTCTCTATCTTCTTCTCCTTTGACACCTCAGATCACTACCCACTTTGATACCATGTTGAAACTTAGAATTCCATGATGTATAATCATAGTAGAACAGGATTAAGGGGTGAGAAGAATAAGAAGAGTTGAGGAGAGAAGGATTTAGGAGGATGAGAAAAGGAAGAGTGATGAATTTGAAGAAAAGAGAAGGCAAAATAGAGTAATGGACTTGTCCAAACCCTCCTCCTTAAGTTGAATTTACAGATATCAAAAATATTAATATTACAAAAATACCCTTCACCTTAGTAAGAGTGAATAAGAGACATAAATCATAAACTAATTACATCAATGATATCTTTATGAGATGACTCTTTATTTACCATCAAGCCACTGCTATGTTGGCTTTCTCCTTGGTCTGTGGGCTTGAGCCCATCTTCCACACATTTGCACATGTGAGCCTTCCTTGGTCGTGTGGGCTTGGGTCCATCTTCCAAAAACAAATGCAAAGAAAACAAATTCTGAAATGTTCCAATCCTTTAGGACAGACTTCATTGAATATCAAAACATGACAATGAGTTCCATATCACCATGTCAACATTGCCTCTCCGACGTATCACCATGTTTGTTTTGAAACAGTATTTGTGTTGAATCTATTATTCTTTGATAAATGATTTCAAAAAAAGAATCCCAAGTTGTTCACCGTCTTCAAAATTTGGCATGATCGGCATCTAGACATCTCTTGATGACTTCAAAGACTTGTTTTAATCTTGAGTCCAGAATTATTTGTGCTCCAGTCCTTGTGAACAAAGAAGAAATGGGACAAAGAGCATGGCTTTGGAGAGTTCACCATTATATTAATTTGATGTTTCATTCATTGATCACGTATGTAGTATTTATAAAACTACACCACAATCCGTAGCTTTTGCAATTCTTCAGCTAAGTGTCGTAGCTAGATATAATTTTCAATTTGAGTCCATTTCTATTTTAATCATCATTTATTTTTATCTCTATCATGCCCCAACAAGATGGAGTTGCGAAAGGAGAGTCCAATCTTGGTCTTCAAGAAGAGGAAGTGTGTTCGTGGAAGCGGTTTGGTTAGAGCATCTGCTAACTGATCAACAAAGGAGACATGAGTAAGCCTAAGAGCACCACTCTGAACTTGTTCTCGAATGTAGTGTTAATCCAAAGCTATATGTTTCATGCATGAGTGAAAGATTAGATTGGAGCACAGATATATAGCACAGACATTGTCATAGTAAAACATCGGTTGTTGCAGAATAATAACACCGAGTTTAGTCAGAACATAGTAGATCCAATGGATCTCAGGTGCAGTGTTTACAGCAGATCAATATTCTGCCTCAGTTGAGGATTGAGCTACAGTCCGTTGCTTCTTATAACTCCAAGACCTAAAATTGCGACCTAGGTAAACAAGTTAGGCACCTGGGGAAGTGAAATCATCCTTGTTTATTGCCTAGACAGCATCAGAGAACCCATGGAGAGACAAAAAAGATTATTGATTTAGTACAATACCATAATCTAGAGTCCCACAAAGATAGTGCAACAATTGTTTGACAGAATCCCAGTGGTCAATAGTAGGGAAGTGCATAAACTGGGATAACTTATTCACCACATATACAATGTCAGGGCGAGTCAGAGACAAGTATTGCAGAGTACCAATAATAGTTTGATATTCAAATGCATCAGAGAGTGTCGTGCCAGATTGAAGTGTGAGTATATGACATGGTAAGGGGCGTAGATACAGGTTTTGCATTCATCATATTTGTGCAAACAAGTACAGAGATGCACCGGTGTTGAGACAGAAGTGATCCTTGAGAATTCCCGCAATGAGAAAGAGAATATAAGGGTAGTACTAAAATAACTTAAAATTTTTACTAAGTATGATCCTAGAGGGGGAAAATTTTCCTCTATGAACATGATGATTGAGGAAAGTTAAATAAAAAATCTTCAAAAAGAGAGTTTTGAGATGAAACATAATAATGAAAATTTTCTAACCATAAATTTCTCATATAAGGCAAATACTTTTTAGCACAACTAGACAATTTTTGGAAAAAAAATATTCCGAAGATAAATTCGGGAAGAAAAGAGATTTAGGACACTATTATTGGGAATCTAGAATTAATAAACAAAACTTTTGAATTCAAAATTTTTAGACTATGTCAAAAAGGAAACTAAACTCAAATGAGAAAGACTTATCTTAAGGAAGCTAATGTACTGTGAGATCAAAGACAAGATAAAGGAAGGAAAGATACTCAAGTTGGTAAAATGTTGACTAGATTTTGAAGGAAAAACAAAGAAACTTAACCAACATTACCTCCAATAGTAACTCCAAACAATCGGCATAGATTCAGATTTTCGCATGCATTAGGTTACCTGCATGACCTTTGATTCTTCCAATGTGGATATCTCTCTCTAGAAAGATCATATTGAGAAATAGTTTATTGGGATATAAAGTAGACTCATATATCTTTCTTAGAGATATAATTCTCAATATAAATCTTCAATTATATTGGTACAAGATATGATTCTCAATATAAATCCTCAGTTATATTGGTACACACCGTTAAACATTTTGAGGCATTCTACTACTACTAGAAACTTTTCTACTATTTGACCTTTGTTGCTTCAAACGTCAATTTATCTTTCTAGAAAAATCAGATTTCAATGATTAATTTTTATTTGGAAACTAGACTCAATGATCTTCCCAATGGTATATAATTTTCTATATGACAGTTATGGTAAGAGAGTGAAAAAACCAAAGAAAATTAGGAATTGAAAAAGAAGACTACAAGAAAACACCAGGATCTCCTCTTTTTTCTTTATCTTTTTTTTCTTCTTTCTGTTCCTCCCTTTCTTCTCCTGCTTCTTCTCCTTTTCCATGTTAGATCTTTTACCACTCTTAATACCATGTTGATTTTTAGGGCCAACATATTAACACAAGAGATCTCTAGGGAAAGAGAGAAGAGAGGAACTCTAGCTCTTGGAAGAGAGGACAAAAGAAATGAAGGGAGAGAGAAAAGAAAATCCAAATATAAAGAGAAAACTAGCGCAACCACAATACAAGAGTGAAATCTTCAAACTACCCTTAATAAAACGACAATCAATATATTGTGGATAAAGCGTAAGGTGATAATTACACTTCACAATTTAACATATACTGATATAGAAACTCAAGCGTAAGTAATTCCTCTCTCATTGGCGGCAATAGCTTAAAGCATGCTCTGAATTTACTTAGTGCAATTCAAGTTTGCCTACTTTTACTAAATTGAAATTTGGCATTCACCTTTCCTAGAGTTTTGAAGATCTCAAAATAAAATAGTATGGATGTATGAAAATGATCTTGACAAAGCATATAGGTCTATAGGTAGATGATAAACCTTATAAACTTAGACCAAGATATGTTTGTAAATCATTTTGTTGTGGTTAGAGCGGTGAGACCCTCTTTTGAGTCTCAAGCAATCTCATTCTTTGAGTATGAAGTCATAGTAGTTAATCCTTTACTACTCAAAGATACATTGAGAAATTCAAATCATATGAAGTCATTAAGTTTTATATGGTTTGAAACGAGCACTTAGAGCTCATGATTTAGTGAATTCTTCGAACAAAATGGGTATAAACAAGGTGTGGATAAAACATTACTTACTATGAGCCATGAATAAGATTTGATTATTATCCAAATCTATATGAATAATATTATTTTTAGCTCTACTATCATATCCTTCTATGAAGAACTTATTGAAGTCATGAAGAATGAAGTCGATGGGTGAAGTTTCATTCTTCCTTGAACTTTAAGTGGTTCAAACTGAACATAGAATCTTCATGAATTAGTCCAGGTAGAGAAAAGAATGCTATAAAGAAATATAATTTGAAACTTATTAGCACACCCATGAGTGTATCCTTAAAAGTTGGCTAGGATGACACTAGTAGACCCATGGAATAAAAAAAATTATAGAAATATAATAGGGTCTCAATCTTAATTGGCAGTTAGTGCATTATGCTTTACACTTTTGCATATGTACTAGATTCTGATATGATCCTAGAGAATCACACCTAGTGGCTTAAAAAAAATCAGTACTTTAAGTGCAATATTGTAAAAATCATTACTTTAAGTGCAATACTTTGGTATTCAACATTCAACTATATCCTATCTATTATGAAAACTTATAGTGCAATTAACTTAAGAAAGAAACCAGCTTACTATTGAAAGACATAAACAAGCTTTAAGTAGCATTATTGTAAAAATCTTGTTTTTTGTCTCTCCTTTACTCTCTCTAAAGTGAAGAGCATACTTGTAATTTATGTACCTTTTACATCTAAAAATAAAGGTTGTTGGAAAATAGGGCCCAAACCTACACGACCAAGGTAGGCCCACATATCCAAGTGTATTAGAAGATGGGTCCAAGCCCACACGACCAAGGAAGACCCATGTAACAAAAAGATATAGAAGACGGGCTCAAGGCCCACAGACCAAAGAGAAGGCCCATAGGCCCACATACAATGATGACATGATGGTAAATAAAGGGTCATCTGATAAAGATGTCATTGATATAATTAAGTTAAAGTTCTAGGGTTAAAACCCTAAACCCTAAAGCCTAATTATTATAATACAGTAGTTTCGTAAATCTATAAATAGAACTTCAAGGGGAGGGTTAAATCAAGTCCATAACCCTCTTCCTCCAGTTTTCTCCCAATGTGTTTCTCTCCCTTTTTCTCCAAGAGTTAAATTCAAGGAGTCTTGAAAATCAACATGGTATTAGAGATTTGATTTTCAGGACTAGGAGTATGGTTTTTCAAGATTCGGAAACAGATTATTTTTCTTTTCTCGTATTGTTGTTTTTTTAGTTTGTAAAATTCGTGGTTTATTTTAATGGTACTGTTTTTTTTTCTGTTTTTTTTTTCTCTTAGAGCCCGATGAGATCGAGGTCAATTTTTTTCTTTCATTAATCTGCCGCTAGAATTTTTAGGCCGAAGAGGGGAACAATTGAGACCGCGGGCCTAGCACCCGCCTTATTCGTTTCCGAGCAGAGTCGAAGTCCGACTCCGGCTTCGACTCCACCATTCGGCTCCAAAGCGTGGAGTTCCACTGGCACTGTGCGGAGAGTGAACTCCGCCACTTGCACTGGGTTCATATGAGATAGTTGCCATTAGCCTCTGTTGCAACTAGAAGTATTTTTTTCGTGGCGCCGGAGAAGACAACTTCCCACGGCGAGGAAGTCGCCAAGCGTTCCTGCCGATTGCCGTCCGAGAATGTATTTTCCGTCGAGATTCCATTACAGCTTCGGCGTCAAGGAAGACGACCCACTGTTGCCGAAGAAGACGCACTGGAAAATATATCTTCTGCGGGATTGATTTTCTACTTCGGAAAGTTCTTGGAAACTTTCATATGGCGGGAGTTACCATCAGGCAAAAAGTTCCCCTTTTCAGCTGTCGGGATTTATCGTCGGGTTGGAAACTTTCCTCTGGTTTTTCGCTCTGGTCGGAAGCGGTGAGGAAGATGAAGTTACTGTTTAAAAATTAAACGTTTCCTAATTTAGGAAACCTATTAAAGCCGGTTCAGCGCCTACTGACCCGCACTATTGCAACCCAGCAAACCACTGTTCTGTTCCTTACCGAGTCAACTCGGTCCGGGCCAACCTGACTCGGGCCACTTATTTTTTGCCTCAGTATATGTGCCAAGTTTTATACAGATTTCGGGCATGCCTCAGTAAATTTTTTCTCTAGTTGGATTATTATTTTTGAAGCATTGATAAATTATTCATTGGTTAGCATATTATTTAGAACAAATATGTGCATTGGATTATTTCATGGGTAATTTTACAAGGATTATTTTGGGTCGTGTTAAATGGGCCCAAGCCCATTTTAGTTGCTACTATTATCTCTTTTGATGAGATATTATTATTGAAGAAAAGGTAGCCTCATACTTTTATTTTTTTGTTCTCGTAAAAAATATCAAAAATATTTGTGGTTGGGAATCCATGACGGAGGAACTTTTTCCCTATTAAAATATCAAAATTATTTGTGATTGGGAGTCAGTGACGGAGGAACTTCATCCCCGTAAAAAATATCAAATTTTTTTTTGGTTGGGAGTCTGTGACAGAGAAACTTCATCCCCATCAAAAATATCAAAATTATTTGTGGTTGGGAGTCCATGACGGAGAAACTTCATCCCCGTCAAAAATATCTAAATTACTTGTAGTTGGGAATCCATGACGAAGGAACTTCATCCCTGTCAAAAATATCTAAATTATGTGGTTGGGAGTCCATGACGGAGGAACTTCATCTCTGTCAAAAATATTTAAATTATTTGTGGTTGGGAGTCCATGACAGAGGAACTTCATCCCCGTTACAAATATCAAAATTATTTGTAGTTGGGAGTCTATGACGGAGGAACTTCATCCCCATAAAAAATAACAAAATTATTTGTAGTTGGGAGTCTATGACGGAGGAACTTCATCCCCGTAAAAAAATATAAAAAATATTTGTGGTTGGAAGTCCATGACGGAGGAACTTCATCACCATAAAAAATATCAAAAATATTTGTGGTTGGAACTCCATGACGGAGGAACTTATTATTATATTTATGTTACTCCCCCCTCATTAATATCTTATATTACTCTATCACTTGAGAGTCGTTGTCCTGTGGAGGGACACAGTGGTGGAGGTGGACACCTCAGAGCAATGCCGATAGACACACTACCTACAGAATACGGAGTGTGCCCTACATCCAGCATGAGTTAAGACTAGAGTATGAAACGATGTCTTAGTAGCTAGGAGTGATTTACTCTTACTGATATTATGCCAGCTAGGCCTCGTGAACGAGAGCACCAACGTGAAAGAGAGTGTTGGAAGCGGAAGGCATATTGGAAGATGTGCCAATTTATACAACGATTTTATACATCATTTATAGTAATCTGGGAGTTCATGTTGTTCTCTCACCGCCAGCTTGAGGGGGAGTGTTGAAAGATAGGGCCCAAGCCCACACGACCAAGGAAGGCCTACATATCCAAGTGTATTAGAAGATGGGCCCAAGCCCATAAGACCAAGGAAGACCCATGTAACCAAGAGATATAGAAGACAGGCTCAAGGCCCACAGATCAAATAGAAGGCCCATATGCCCACATACAATGATGGCAAAATGGTAAATAAAGGGTCATCTCATAGAGATGGCATTGATGTAATTAAATTAAAGTTCCAGGGTTAAAACCCTAAACCCTAAACCCTAAGTTCAAGGGTATTATTGTAATACAATAGTTTCGTAAATCTATAAATAGAGCTTTAGGGGGAGGGTTAAATCAAGTCTATAACCCTTCTTCCTCCAGTTTTCTCCCAATGGGTTTCTCTCCCTTTTTCTCTGTGAGCTAAATTAATGGAGTCCTGAAAATCAACGAAGGTTAAGGGGAGGGTTGAGTATTCCACTATAACCATTATTCTCCCCTCTTCTTAATGTATATATCTCTCTCTCTTTCTCTCACTCTCTCATTCGTTCTTACGTCTCTCTTCATTCACCTCACTTCTCCTCACTTTGTCTCTCTTACATTCTAAGTTTTTTATCTCAATATTATGGAATCCTGAAATCAACACTTACTATTCTTGATCCAAACACATTAAAATAGAACAATACTTTACTTGAGAATTGGTTCAAATTAAGCCAATGAAAATTTGTTCCTAAAAAACACAATGAATGGACTTTTCTACAAAACCTTAGGAGGTAATTGATTCTTTAATCTAGGAGAAGAATTAGACACGAGCAATCCTCATACTATCTAGTTCAAGATTATTGATATTTAGAGTATCCCCATTAAAAATAAATTTAAAACCTGAAAAGAATTAAAAAATAGTTAAAAAAATTAAAATGCAGAAGTAAAGCCTAAAATAGACTTTTCTCTATTTTTGTCTCTACTTGTGCCTTACTATAGTATAATATTTTATCTCTACACTAGGAATACATTAGAACAATGATCCATGCATGCATTAATCAGGGGAGAGCTAATTACCATACATGCACAAATCTAGGGGGAGCTCATTTTTAGGGAATTTACTCCTTGTATTGTAATGTTAGATCATTTAGGACTTCATTTCATATAATTGATGAATTTTGAAACATGCATAAAGATATGATTCTTTGGCAATAATATACCATTTTCAAAATTATCAACATGTGCTTTTAATGTATATAGATTTCAAGCTAGTGATTTTGTCATCATAAAAAAGGGGAAGATTGCTACACATTGTAAGATCATGTTGGTATCCATTATTTGATGATAACAAAATGGGTAGCTTGAAAGTGTGCTACTAACGGTGTTATTAGTATATTTTAGAGACATGTCTTTTAGCACAAATATTATGAGGTTTATAGCAAAATCTCAAGATAAAAGAATGATCAAACAAGTTGTCAAGTCAAGACCCAAAAAAAGAACACATTAAAGATTGTTGTTGTAAAGAAGAACTTACACACAAAAAAAAAAAACTTGAAGACTTGAAGACATAGAGTTAAAGTCAAATAAAAAATCTCAAGAAATCTAGCTAAGTATATAGCCAACAGAACTCGAATTCTTAAACATAATTATTCTATGGAGTTTTAGGGCATGAAATATTTTAAAACCCCATGTTTTAAACTATGCATATAATTTTTTTACAATTGGTATGTCCCTTTGATCAACCTATATCATGATTAAATGAAAAAAATTTACATTGGCATATTGCATGATCAATCAACCTATGTAGACTATCGATCATCCAGAATGCAGTCTAGTAGAATTTCTAAAACATGATCATTCATTGGCTCAAGTATAATCAGTCATACAAAACATTGCCAAAAAAATATTATAAAGCATGATCAATCATCCTTTATTTAATGATGGATCAAATAGGACTATGTATAGTCAATTTTATAAAGTATGATTAATCAATCGGTATAGGCTGATTGATCAATGAGTTTTCTAAATGGATGAAAACCCATTGATTGATGCTCATCTCAATCAAAAGGCATAGGGAACACAAAAATATAGCCGTTATACATGATCGATTATATCTTTCCACTAATTGATCAACACTTTTTGTAGCTTTTTTTGAAAGAAGTAAAAAATGTCTAGTTCAGCTAGAAAGTTAAAAATAGACCCCAAAACTTGTAGTGAACTAAGAAGTGAGGATTTATTGGAAATTCAAAGCACTTCAAAGGCTTTTACACTTGAAATTTTCATACAAACCCTTTTTGAGAGAAAAAGAGCAGTTTTATCTCAAAATCACTTCACTCTCTCAAATCACTCAGCATTCCTAGCTATCTCAAACTCCTCAACATCATATCTCGTGCTTAAAGGATTGGAGACTTGGATCTCTCTAGGAGAAGGTTGTCTCTCCTGTAAAAAGGTGTAATTTTGCCTTTTAACTTGTGTATTTTATTTTCATCTCTTAAGAGGTATTCTAGAACCTCAATCTAGAAGGAAAGAGTTTACTAGAGTCATAATCTAGTTATGCAGTCTCTTGGGGACAAATTAAATTGTGTTATTGGGGATTACACTTAAAGAGAGAAGGAATTTCTTTTGATTTTACAACTTTAGTTAATAGAGTATATTAGTGAAATTTTCCTAAGTAAGGGTTCTTGGACAGTGACTATCATTAGGAAAACATTTAAAATAAAAAATCATTGTCTCCTTGCAATGTGTGTTTGTTAGTTATTTATTATATTTTATTTTTTCACACTAAACACTTAATTTTTAACTTGGAATCTCAATTTACCTCCCATCTTGAGATGTCACCTGAGCCAGTAGTATATACTCCCCATAACTTGTCTTTTGCTTGGAAACATTGTTTAGGGATTTTTTTAACAGCTAGTGGGCTACCTTGGTATCCAACCCCTGTATGTTGCCCGCCAACAAGTGCTAAGAGACGTTAATGCTTGTGGAGGCATTGTTAGCACTAACCTCTCTAGGGAATTTCTTCAAACACTAAATATGCAAACCTCTCTACCTTAAGCCAATGGAAGCTACGCTTGTCCCAAAGAAGGACACATTTTGATACCAAATGATAGTCTCTTCAAAAATGCAACACAAAAAGGAGAGAGAGAGAGAGAGAGAGAGAGAGAGAGAGAGAGAGAGAGAGAGTAGGTGCAAGATTAGTTGGTTATTTGCATATGAAATGATGATTGAAGCCAATTGACCAGGGTCAGTTTTCCAAGTTCTAAAACTAGAATAGAATTTTGATAAATTTTCTTGCTAGTATTGCAAGTCGAGTTCCCATTTTATTGTTGTTTCTAATTCTATAATAAAAAAAATTCAATTGTCCTTACAATAGCATCATACTCACCTCCTCTAATTCACTTCAATAATTTAGCTAAATACCCATATTGCCCCTACTCGGCCACTGTTTATATGATATAATTAAGTGGCTAAAAATTAACAAAGTAATAAGAATAATATTAATTAACCATATTAATAGTACATAAAATAAAGTTTATATAATTTTAGAATAATATATAAAATAACTTAGTCCACTTTGTTTATATAATTCACAACCTACATAAAGGGACTAAGCTGAAAAACAACAAGATATGATACTTGATTCTAGACCACAAAGAGAACACACTTTGTCCAATATTTATTTAGTACAACATCTATGTTGATGTCTAGGGCTAACACATAAACCCAAGAGATCTCAATGGAAGGAGAGAAGAGATAAATTCAAGCTTTTGGGAGAGAAAGGAAAGGAAAAGAGAGAGAGGTGTAAGGGCAAATTTGAGCCAAGAGGAAGAGGATTGAATGCTCTAGCCCATACCTTGAGGCTATATTTATAGTTGTTTGAAAGTATTTACAATAACTACAATGCCCTTAGGGCTACATGCTTCAAAAGGAAAAAAAAACATAAGAGGACATACACCAACTTGCATGATTATAATTTTATACCATCTCAATGAAAGTTTTCTTTATTTACTAGTCATGTCACCCCTACACACTTGGGTTTCTTTTAACAGTCTAGTATATATGTAAACATTAGTCCACCAACTTACTCTCATTTCTCTAATCAAATGCAATGGTTATAATTAAATTGTATTTTTTATGTTATTTGTCAACTTACCCCTCATCAGTTTTACTATTTTGTATGTGAGAAAATAAACAGTATATGGAATAAGGTAGAGATAATAATCAGATGGAACAATACACAAACTAAAGCTGCATTATCAGTTAATATGCGAAATAACATGCTTCCTTTTATTTATATCAGAATAAAATATGAATTATAGCTCTTTTTCATTCCCTTTATATACTATTTAGCCACCTACTAGAGGGAATAAATTGAAAGCTGCTATATATAGATATAGATCTTACTTGATGTTAGTATCCCAATGTTGACCAATAAAAATAGTAACAATAATCACATCAAACATTTTTCAGTTTCATTTTCATAAAAAAAAAAATAGTGCAAGAATTCAAAAAGATTTAGGTCACTTGAATTGGACAAAAATTAGAAACTAATGAGTTTAATAGGGCAACGATATCATAATTAGTGAAGTTGATACAAGGTTAAATTTATTAACCTCTTTGTTAGGTTCATATACAATTAGCATTGGCCACATATTCTTTTGAAGAAATTTAAACTGGCAGATGGGCAGGAAATGGGTTCCTATCATTTCTGTTCCCTCACTTTTAATTCTGAACCAAGTGAAATAGTGTGCTAGCCAAACCCAAGTACTTGTTCAAGTTAATGTTCTCTTAAATGTAGAAAAATGTTTTAGTTAATTTTCATGGATTCATTCATAGACAACAACCAACTGATTAGCATTTACACTTTCTTTGGGTAAACAAACAACTCATTTAGTCTTCATATTTATGAATATTAATGGAACACTAGAGTTTTTAAACGTTTTGTTGACTATTAAATCCACTTCACAGAATCCCGATCAGCAGAGACAGTCGATCTGCAACACACCCAGTTCAATTAATAGTGGAAACGCTTTAATATGAAGAAGAAGAAAAAAATTACAGTTCATTGATCATGATACCCTTGGAAGAATTATGTTGAAAGGGTGAATACAGGCAGCCGCTGGTTGTTTTGTCTATCCTTTCTGATAGAATCCTTTCTGCTGTTGTCATAATTAAAAGATTTAAGATGCTGGTAAGACGTTGGAACTGCAAGTCGTCCTGATATGTACTTTCAAAGGCCACGAGAACAAGATTAATAAATTGCAAGATAAGTACTGGTAACCATTCTTCTCCAAAATCAATCTAAACCTCCTCTAAATCTTTCAACACAGCGAACCCACCTTCCAATCTGTTAAACTATCTTATATCACCTAATTCGTGTTCCTCATCTTATAAATGCGAGATTTTGTATCTTGACCTAAACGTAGAAAAGGAAGATAGATTCAGAAAAGAAACAGAAATGGTGTGGAAGTTGTCGCCGAAAATATTTGGCAATCCTGCAATGGGGAAGAACAACGATCGTTCGAGGTTTGTTTTTGCTCAAGAAAGACGCCGTTTGTCCAGGAATAGGAGCAACGGAAGTACCATGCACGCTTCTTTTTCACCAGCATAGACGAGAGAATCTCATTCAAGGGTGGTACGAGGGAAAGAAAGTTTCTGAGATTGGAGTCTCGCGCTCCTTCGTAAGCTTTTCTACACTTCCGCAGCTCCGGTAAAAATGGCAGAGTCGCATAACGTTGACGCCTTACCAAACTCTTAAAAATTTGACGGCTGTCATCATTCTTCCTCTTGCTTTTATGTGCTACCTCGACACAATTTCCAAAGCAATTTTTTCGCAATTTCCCAAAAATATTCTGGTGAGAATGAACTTACTAACATCGGAAACTCGTACAATTAAATTCCATCTCGTCGGAAGATGCTGCATCGGTACGATTGCAAACAACAAGCCAAAGACAACCTTACGGCCGGTAACAGAAACAGCAATGGGAACTGGAGACTAATTAAGATGGTAGCTGCTTAGAAGTAGAAAATGGAGTTTCCAAACGGCAAAGAAGAAAGCAGTTTCTTGACCGACAAAAAGCACGAACAACGTAAGTTACAGAGAAGCAAACTTCGATCACTGTGCGTGAATGTTCCCTCTAGTTTTAACCAGTTCAATTATTTTTTGGCCGCATGATGGATCACTGTTAATGTACTTAAATCATTACTTCACCAATCAAGGCTTTGTCCTTCATAAAATTCTCTTTCCCATGGCTAATATTCACCACTAAGAGGGATTCAGGGATAGAAGCAGCCAACCCATTTAGGCTTTTAATCGCATTCATCTTCTATCCAAAGAGTTTACAGTAGAAACCCATTTTGTTTAAGTTTCCGTTTCTTTCATCTTTGTACGTTAGAAGATGAAAAAGGCGACAGTTTGCCAGCCGTCTTTCTTCTCCCAGGATGATCTGACTCTTACTCTTTATATGGGGAATCCCAAGTTCTTCTCTCTTTCACTCAATTTCATGCTCATCCATGATCCTTTCTTTCCGTAACTATTTCGTTTTCCTTAGTTTTGGATTCTTCCCTGGATATATCTAAATCACTTGGGTCTGTCAGGAACCTTAAAAAAGAAAAAAAAAAAACTAAGAATTTGATCATTATTATTTTAAAAAATAGTTATTAAAAATAAGATAACGATCAAATTCTCTTTTTCATTTACTATTTTTTAGAATAATAATGATCAAATTCTTTTTTTTTTTCTTTTTAACGGGTCCAAATCTTTGCGCTGCTCCCGCTTTCACAATTTTCCATAAATTATAAAGCAAAATTTGGAAAAGAAAGCACGAAAAGTTAAGAAAAGCCAAAAACCCAACTCAAAAGTACCAACTTAATTGTAACCCTTTTAATGGGTTGTTGTGACTTATGAAAGAGTCACATGATTTAACAACCTTCCTTTTCTTTCTCCCCTAAAACACACAGAAAAAACTTTTAAGTCTCTCCAACCCCTTTCCGGGGCATTTTTGTCATTTTTAATTTTCCTTAATTAATTTCAAGAACTTAATGTAGAAGACTTGATTGTGAACATTTAATGTCACATGGGATGCCACTCTTATGTATCTTGCACGTCTAACTTGAGCAGTGACGGCCATTTTCGGTGGGCCATGGGTCCCAACCGGAGGAAGGACGCTTAATCCAACGTTGAAATGACAAAACCACCCCCACCCGAACCGACTCTCCTGAACGGAAACTTATTAACAGGAACTGGAAAATGAACAGAGAAAGCTTGTACCACCTTCAAGCTTCATCTTTTTCCTCTCTTCAAGCTTCATCTTCGTCTCTGATTATTCGTCTGAATCGTTCGCACTTTCTCTCTCTACCACCTTTTAATCACATCGATTTCATCCATTTACTTCACCATCTCTCTCTCTCTCTCTCTCTCTCTCTCGCTCGCTCTCACTCTGTGTATATAAGCATATATCCTCTCTTCTGCCTTACATTTTGCACTTGTCTTCTTTCTCTCTCTCGCCCATCGCTTCGTTTCCCCATTGTTATTTGTTCGACCACCGTGGTGAATTCTAATCGTTCTGGTTAGAAGGATGGGTCTCGAAGTGGTCGAAGGATTACCGACAATCAAACGTGTCAAAACAACAGTCGACAGAGATCTATCTGGAGAGGCTGTTGAAGAAGGAGACGAAGAATTTACCACTCCCAGATCTGAAGCACACGCCATTAATCCACCGCTTTTCTGCCCACCCGCTCCGAAGAAACCCCGACCGCCGGCGAAGCGGAAATTCCGTCCACAGCCCGAAGTTTTCTTCGTCGTCCCGCCTGATCTCACCTCCGTCTTTCTGGCACTCGCGCCGGCTCGTAAGAAAATTAGAGCAGAAGGAAGTGATTAAATCGTTCACTCCCCATAATTCCTCATGATCTGCGGGAATATGATCTTCTTCTGGTTTTTGAATTCCACGAGCTCGTGGAGAAGATTCTTGTTTAATATTTACATGAATTTGCTCATATTATACATGAACGAAATGATGAAAGTTTTTGTGTAGATACTTTGAATAAGATAAAATATTCAAGTCGCAGAAGAGTTGGGAGTTTTGTTAAATTTTGCTTGCTTTTCTCAAATTTATTTCTTCGTCTTCGCATTTAATTGTAAAAATTGTTCTTCTCAGCCGGTTATCTAAAATCAGAAAAAAAAAAAAAATGAAAAGTAATCGAAGTAGGAAGAGGCCTGGAATGTAAGAACCTACGGTCAGTGCCACTAGGCCTTCCAGCACCATTGGGGCCTCAAACGTATGAACCTGCGGGGAGTACCACTAGACCCACCAGTGCTGATGGGGCCTAGAATGTATGAACCGACAGGGCAGTGCCACTAAGTCCCACCAGCACTGATGATGAACCTCCTTAGGGGATTAGAATCGGCAGAAAATCCATAAGCAAGCAACACTTGCAAATGATAGAGATAAAGATAGAGATAGTGATAGAGATTAAGTATAATGTAAACACTGTATCCAGCTACGATACTTAGCTGAAGAGTTAGTCTTTTTAATCAATTAGGAGTCTCTTTAAATATGTCTATAAATATTTTCCTCCACAGTAATGAAGACATGGCAATTAATTCTTTTTTCCTCATATTCTACATTGTATCAGAGGTCGATCAAATTCTTCCATCCCGTCTCTGTAAATCATGAGAGCTTGCCTCGCCATCTCCGTTGTAGACCCCCTTACCCCCCACATCATCTCGGTAGTTGTTACAATGTAGGACCCACCATGGTTGCACACACGAGTACGTGAGATGACATGATGGGTCATCACATGAGGTGGCATGAGTTGGAAGATTTGAAGATCAAGTAGGACCCACAATGATAACCACGAGTTGGTATCTTTGTCACATGAGTTGGAAGATCAAGTAAGACCCACCATGATAACCACGAGCTAGCATCCTTATCATAAGATCACATGCATCATAGAAGAGTTTGAGTTTGAGTTATGTTAGTCTTCTAATTATGTTGAGTTATTTAATTGTGTTAGACTTATCTTTAAGAGTTATAGTTTGAGTATAATTAGGAGAATGGTAGTTTAATTGTACTTGGAATCAACTACTTTCCTCTACTATAAATAGAGGTGTTTGTACTCGAATTATTAATAAGGAAGAAGTAGTTCTCCACTCCTCGTCTCGTGAAGCCTTCCTCTCTAGCCCAAACTCTTCTCCTTTTTTTTTCTCTTCTCTTTTCTCTACTCGAGAGGTCTCTCTCTCTCTCTCTCTCTTTTTCTTTCTCCCTCTCTCACCTGCTCGAGATTTCAGTAAAGGGGTTCTAAATTCAACATTGTATTAGAGCCTCAAATATAGAATCCTCACATCAAATTAATGCTCTAAGAAGTTATGATAAAAGCTTCTCATAGAATGCTCTTTGTGAAGCAAGATTGAAGCTCATGAGATAAGTTTTTTTTATTCTTGATATTATTAATTCATGTTCTTGGTTTTTGGATTTAGAAGATGGATTACAGATGATTTTATGGTTGAGTTCTTCATTTTATGAGATTATTGAAATTTATGCATCTTGAATTAGAAGAAGTTACCGAGGTAGTTTTGTCGGTTTCGAAAATTTTGGCTGAAAAACCAGTTTATGTTGAGATTTTATTCATAAAAGGTTATAATTTTGTGGGAACAAGATTCCCTGATAAAGAAGATTGATATTGAGCATATTATGAGTGGTTATTTATTCATTAGATTTCATAAATATGATTTGTTGTAGGAAGAACGGAAAAAAAAGGAGAAGACAGATTTATGGTGGTTCGATTGTGCCTACGTCCACCAGAGCGATAGGGATTATGTTATGGACTCCATATCATCTAGAGTCATTGCTAGACGAAGGAGTTAAGTGGTGTCACTTTCAAGTTATGTCAAGGGTTGGGTCTAATGTAATATTGAGTTAGGAGTGTGGGCCACGTCATGGCTTGGGAAGTGTTAGGGTCATAGCTTGGGTAATGTATGTCTTGGGAAGTGTTAGGGTCATGGTTTGGGAAATGTTTGTCTTGGAAAATGTTTGCGTCAAGGCTTGGGAAGGGTATGTCTTGAGTAGTGTAAGTGTCATGGCCTTCTTGTTATAAGGAGGACGCTTGTCTGTATGAAAAGTAAGCATTAATCAAATTAGTTTTTAGTAAGGTCGGATTCTCCCTTTGAGGTCCAGGGTGAGCTTCCCTTCACAAGCTTGGTTATCCCTCACCGTTATCATCTTCTCTTCCGAGCTACTTCCCCTATCAAGCCTATTCCTTCACGTCCTCCCCAGATCTATCTTCTAGCCACGACCCTTCATATTCTCCCTGTCGAGTTTGCCATCACCGTGACTGTTCATCTTCATCTCCATGTCTCCCTACGGGTTCAGTCGGTACCCTACCTACGAGCCCTTGTATCCGATCCGAAATTACAAGAACCTCAACCCATCATCTCAAACTTATTCCGATCAGGAACCTAGAGAAGAGCATCGGGTGAATCGATCCATGGAAATGGGGCATAATAACGTGGTATCAGAGCGGACTACCTTGGACGACTTTTACTCTCTAGTGCATGGGCGTACAACCATTGAAGACCTTCGGACAGAGTTTCGAACATAAATCCAGAAGTTTCGGGAGACCATGTTCTAGCTTTTCAGGTCTCTGGGTTCACGATAGGTTCCCCGTCCGGGTAGGGGTTCAAGCCCAGCAGAATACCCCAACCCTCCCCTGCCGCCCTGCTTCAACTCCTCAAATCCGTCTTCGGTTTGGAGCATCTATTGCTCGGATTTTTGCTAGTCCGTGTAGTGCCGCAACAACCAAATCAGAGAATGCATGACATCAGAAAACCCTCTGTCTCTCCAGTGGCGGTGCCCTCCACAATTGGAGACACCAATCCGAAATCGGACTCCAAATTTCCAAAATCAGACGGCACTGGAATCCAAATAGGAGCACTTTCGAATTTGTCAGCACTGGAATCCATCAGCTACTGTATTCAATCAGCCAACGCTATGTCCCACTGTGAAGTCGAACCCCGGTAATTTACTGATCCACAACTGCTGCAGGGATGTAGAAATGCGCTAATCCAAGAGATACTTCAAACTATAGTAGTCAGTGCGGATGATAAAATATCGACCCCATAAATAAGGACGCCAGTTGCGTATTGCCTTCGCTAGACCAATAAGTTCTCTTTCATATGCTGGCAATTTATGTTGGTGTAGCGGAAGTTGTTGCTAAAATAGGTGATAGGATGGTTGGCCTGTAGCAGAACCTCCCCTATACCGCCGTCGGAGGCATCACATTCTACCACAAAGATTTCCCCAAAATCAGGTAACTGTAAGACAGGTGCAGTAGCAAGTGTTGTCTTGAGGGTCTGGAAGGCTGTGGTGGTCTCATTACTCCATTGGAAGGAATTACGACACAGCAGATTTGTTAAAGGTGCAGATAGGGCCGCATAATCCTAAATGAATTTTCGGTAATAGCCAGCTAAGCCCAGAAAACCCCTCAAAGCGGAAATGTTGCTTAGTATGGGCCACTATGTAATAGCTATAATGTTTTCTGGTTCAACTGTAACCCTGATGTTGTAATGATGTGCCCCAAATAAGTTACATGTTGGCTCCCAAAGGTACACTTGGTCCTTTTTAAATAAAACCGATGAGCTCGAATAAGTTGAAAACCCTTTGGAGATGTTCTAAATGTGCAGGCCACAACTTGCTGAATATGAGGATGTCATCAAAGAATAGAAGAACAAATTTTCTGAGATAATCAGTAAATACCTTGTTCATGAGCGCCTGAAATGTGGAAGGGGCGTTAGAGAGACCAAATGGCATGACGAGAAATTTGAAGTGTCCGTGATGAGTGGAGAAGGCTGTTTTCTGAATATCTGGAGGGTACATACAGACTTGATGATATCCCGAATGCAAGTCAAACTTCGTGAAAAATTGGGCCACATGTATTTCATCTGATAATTCATCAACCATCGGAATAGGAAACTTGTCCTTGAAAATCTTGGAATTTAGTTCTCTGTAATCCGTGCAAAATCTCCAAGTCTGGTCATGTATCTTAATGAGTAGGACTGAGGAAGAGAATGGAGATGTACTCCTTCTGATGAGTCCCTGTTCGAGCATCGTTTGGCATTGCCTCTCAATTTCATCTTGCTGTAAATGGGGTTAAGGATAGGGGCGAACCACCACCACCTCAGAGCCAACCTTCAAACGAATTATGTGGTAACATCTTCTCAAGGGCGGGAGGCCTATAGGTTCCTGAAAATATCATAATAGTCCTCCAATAAATTTTCAAATGACGTGGCTAAAGGAGGCTGTTGCTGGAGTAGATGCAATTGTGGCTGAATGTCAGCTTTGCTCCCTTGTAACTTTAACTGTTGGCCTGCCAGCTCAAACGTCATAGTTAATGAGGCGAAGTGCCACAAAATTGGGTCCAACATTTTCAAACATTTAACTCTGAGAACCATATAGAATCCTGCTAAGGGGATGATCATAAATTCTGCCTCAAACTAAGAACCTTCAACAGAAAATAAGACGGCCTTGCTGACCCCATAACTAGGAAGTTTTTCTTCATTGGCTATTGACATTGAAGCCACTGGGCGAGGCTGAACCTTAAACTATAACTGTTGGGCCGCGTTGAAGGTATGGGTACTCCCTGAATCAACCAAACTGAGGAGAGGTTGGTCATTGACGATGGCACACAACTGCATAGTTTTGGTAGATTGGAGGCCAGTAATGGCGTGGAGAGAAATTTCAGGTTCTTGTTCTTCCTCCACCTGCTCTGCGTGTATGGGTTCTTCCTCCTCATTATCCTCCACTTCTAGCCAAAACAACTTCTGACATTGATGGCCAAAGGTGTACTCTTGATCACAATTATAACACAAACCTCTGGACCTTCTGTCTTCCATTTCAGCTCTGGTCAATTTTTTTATAAATGCCGATTGAGACGGACCAGGCTTGGGCTCTTGGGAAGGATTTGCAAGGGCACTGGGACCCATGTGCTGCTAGAAGCTGATCTGTTATTTTGCCAAGTGGGCTGACGGTTCTGAATTTTCTGTTTTGCCTCTAGTGTCCAGGCTAAGTTCATTGCTCGAGTCAAATTTGAAGGAGCGAGTAGCTAGACCTTGAGCCTGAGAGACTCTGATAATCCAGCAGTAAAGAATCCCACCTGTTGATCCACCTGAACTACTTTACCTGCCCTGGCTAATTTTTCCTGAAAAGCCTTCTGGTATTGTTCAACTATGCCAATTTGGCGCACTAGGACTAAATCCCCTAACGGATTGTTCTGAGTAGGAGGTCCAAACCGAATTGTGCACAACTCTTTAAATTCTTTCCAGTCTAGGTTCGGATTTTCAATTTCTAACTGATGGCCCCATAGTTGCGCTTCATCGAGCATGTGGAAGGTGGCCAACCCCACTTTGTAATTTTCAGCAACTCTTTGATGGGAAAAAAATTCTCGCACCTATATAGCCAGATATAGGGGTCCTCGGATCCCTTAAACAATGGAAAATCCAACTTGGTATACCTCGGGATGGTCCCACCACCAGAACCCGAGCTCATGCCATTCACTGTCTGGTCTATTCGACCAACAAAGTGGTCGCCCTGCAGAGCCGCAAGGCTCCTCCCTCCTTCACGACGTGTGGGGTTTCTTACCCCCATCAATTCATCAAGTTTAGAAGCTATTTGTTGAATTTGGACATTTACCTGAGAAGCTATGTTGTCCATCAGTATCGCCAAACGCCCTTTTGTTTCTTCCTACCTGGATTGTATCATTTCCCTCACGGTAGATCTCCAATCTTCATTGTTCGGTGGCTCTCCCATGTCAGCCTTCTTTGATACCAAGATGTTGTGGTCTCTTACCATGGACCGAGTAACTCGTCTATGGGAAAGATCGTTTTGTGTTTCTAGGGCAAAGCTTGGTCGCCGAGACCTCTCAGGTCTCCCTATGATGTCGGATTTGTGAGAAATCGGGTTGAGAAGGGATTACGGTAGAGAGGAGAAGGAAAAGGGTTGATGGAAGAGGGGGATTTAGACTCGTCGAAGGGAGTCTACACCTTGGGTTCCAGGGGAACGCCGACCCTAGTTCCTTAGGGAGAACACAGATCCCATAATTATTTCTTGGCTTCCCATTCCATTTGACAGCCTCTTAAGCTATGGCTGAGATAAGAGTTATTACAATAATGCCATTAAGGCTCTCCTTCTTACATGAAATGAATAATTAAAAGACATGTAACTCATAATTCCATTGTGTCAACTACACCTGAGTCAACTCATCCGCGTCGCATCTAGATGATTCGTCCTGCTATCGAGTCCACAACAATGTATTTGCTGGATGGGAGGGATCAGCAACTAATTCACGTGTACTGAAGTTAGCATTGACGAGATAAGATAAACTCCAGGTACCTGAAGGTAAATAATATTTTTTTACTTAGTATTTGTTATCACTTATTATTTTAAATTAATTCATGTGGAATATATCTTCCATTATAGATAAATATTATTAAGTGGCTGATGGTTATGAAAATCTTCCAGAATTCTTGGCTCCCTGTCGAGGAACTTGTTATCATTTGCAAGAATTTGGAGATAATCCTCCTAAAAATGAAAAAGAATTGTTCAACCAAAGACACTCATCCTTGAGGACTACCATTGAGTGTACTTTTAGGGCCTTAAAAGCTCGATTTGTGAATACTGATAGATGTTCCTCCATTACTTTTGATATCCAAATAAATTTTGTAATTGCATGCTGTGTTTTACATAATTATATACTGTTGATTTTCAAGACTCCATGGATTTAGTTCATGGAGAAAAAGAGAAAGGGACTCATTGAGAGAAAACAAAAGGAAGAAGAGGTTATGGACTTGATGTCCTAACCCTCCCCCTGAAGCTCTATTTACATATTAATGAAACTACTATATTACAATAATACTCCTAAACTTAGGGTTTAGGGTTTTAACCCTGGAACTTTAACTTAATTACATCAATGCTATCTCTATGAGATGACTCTTTATTTACCATCCTGCCATCATTGTATGTGGGCCTAAGGAACTTCTCTTTGAACTATGGGCCTTGAGCCCGTCCTCTATATCTCTTGGATACATGGGTCTTCATTAGTCTCATGGGCTTAGGCCCATCTTCTAATACACATGGATATGTGGGCCTTCCGCGGTTGTGTGGGCTTGGGCCCTATCTTCCAACACTCTTCCTCAAGCTAGGAGTGAGAGAATTACATGAACTCCCAGCTTGTTGCAAATGATGTATAAAATATTTTTTGTATAAAATGACTCATCTTCCAACACTCCCCCTCATGTTGATGCTCTCGTTCATGAGGCCTAGCTGGCATAATATCAGTGAGAGTAAATCACTCCTACCCACTAAGACATTGCTCCATACTCCAATCTTAACTCATGCTGGATGTAGGGCACACTCCGTCTTCTATAGGTAGTGTGTCTATCGACATTGCTCTGAAGTGTCCACCTCCACCACCGTGTCCCTCCACAGGACAACGACTCTCAAGTGGTAGATTAATATATGATATTAACAAGTGGGGGGGGGGGGGGGGGGGGGGGGGGGGGGGGGTAAGTTTGTACATAAATGTAATAATAAGTTCCTGAATCATGAAATCCCAACCCCAAATATTTTTTATATTTTTGATGGGGTATTAAGTTCCTTCGTCATGAAATCCCAATCACAAATATTTTTTATATTTTCTATAGGGTATTATGTTCCTCCATCATGGAATTCCAACCGCTAATATTTTTTATATTTTTATGGGGTATTGAGTTCCTCCATCATGGAATCCCAACTGTAAATATTTTTGATAGGGTATTAAGTTCCTCTGTCTTAGAATCCCTACCGCAAATTATTTTGATATTTTTGACGGGGACAAATAAATAATGGTATGAGGCCAGCTCTTCTTCAATAATAATGTCTCAACAAAAAAGACACAATAGCAGCAGTTGAAATGGGCTTGGGCCCATATAACACGAACCAAAAAAATCCTTGTAAAATTGACCCATGAAATAATCTCAATACAAATATCTATGCTAAATAATATGTTGACCAAGGAATAATTTGTCAATTCTTCAAAATAATAATCCAGCCAGAGAAAAATTTATCGAGTTGCACTGAGTCAAATAGTAGACCAATATATCCGAGTCGCTGCAAAAAGATGTATAAGCTTTGGTTCAGGGTTTAGGGGGCGGGGGGTAGTTTGTACATAAATGTAATAATAAGTTCCTGAATCATGAAATCCCAACCGCAAATATTTTTTATATTTTTGATGGGGTATTAAGTTCCTTCGTCATGAAATCCCAATCACAAATATTTTTTATATTTTTTATAGGGTATTATGTTCCTCCATCATGGAATTCCAACCGCTAATATTTTTTATATTTTTACGGGGTATTGAGTTCCTCCATCATGGAATCCCAACCGCTAATATTTTTGATAGGGTATTAAGTTCCTCTGTCTTAGAATCCCTACTGCAAATTATTTTGATATTTTTGACGGGGACAAATAAATAATGGTATGAGGCCAGCTCTTCTTCAATAATAATGTCTCAACAAAAAAGACACAATAGCAGCAGTTGAAATGGGCTTGGGCCCATATAACACAAACCAAAAAAATCCTTGTAAAATTGACCCATGAAATAATCTCAATACAAATATCTATGCTAAATAATATGTTGACCAAGGAATAATTTGTCAATTCTTCAAAATAATAATCCAGCCAGAGAAAAATTTACCGAGTTGCACTGAGTCAAATAGTAGACCAATATATCCGAGTCGCTGCAAAAAGATGTATAAGCTTTGGTTCAGACACGTATACTAAGGCAGAAAATAAGTGGCCCAAGTCAGGTTGACACATATTGACTTAGTCTGAGTTGGTCTAGGTTGACTTGGTATGGCTGGTGCAGAAGCAGTAAGTGGCCTCGGGTCGGTTGGGAACTCAGTCCGGTCCGAGTTGGGCAAGAACGGGCCCGGCTGCGCTGGTGCAGATTAAATTTTTGTAACTTAGAAAATTTTTATCCAGCTATAGTATCATCTTCTTCCTCGGGCAGCAGGTGTCCAAAGAGAGCGGAACAGCAACAAAGACATCGTCGTGGCCGCCGACTCAGACAAATAAGTGCTTCGTAACTTAGGTACTCCTTTAATCAGGAAATATCCTCCCATGTAAACCAAGCAGTAGAAACGGTAAATTCTAGCCTCATGCCAGCGATGAATCAACAACTGAGACGATCCAAGACAGCAGTGAACTCAGATTAAAAACAGTAACAGAAGCGGGAAAATAGAAACTCCCGAAGCGACACCTTCCGAACTTGTTTCCGACTTCGAATGGAAACCGAGGCGGGAGTCTGCCACCAACCAGATGATTTCTGACTTTCGAACCAGTGGGATACTAAGATTGTTAACCATTTTTATGAGAAATGGTTTTCTCATTAATCGTGGTCTCAACTTCTGGTAGTTGCAACTTCCGGCAGTTACAACTCCCTCGGTAAAACGAAGCCATGAACAACCTTGATGGGAGGTTGGCTTCACATTGTGTTTTTGGTCCCCTCTCTCATCACTCAAGCACCATCAGTTGAGCCATCGCCGTGAGTGCTTAGAGATCGGAAGCGCCGAACAAAGAACAGAGAGAAGAATATGAAACGTATGGAAGGAGGTATGATTTAGCTTCCATTTAAATTATATGTTGAATTTCACGTTGTTGTTAGAAATTCATGTTTAGGCTTACAGTTGGTATCAGAGAGACCTCTGATCCAGCGTTTCGATTCCAAGAGACTATGTTTTTGTTTTCAGTCTCTGTTTAAAAAAAAAACAAATTATGCGCTCACAGCTTGCGAAAGTCGGGGCTCTGGCATCGGCAACAACCAACGTCGAGCATGACTCCGGCACCGACGACCATTCCGCACGGTTTGCTGGCGCCGACAACTGAGAGAACGCCGACGGATCCTGCCACTGTACCTTCTCTGTGAGCTCACTGTGGCGGCTCTCTCGCGACGCCTTTTGCGGCTCCGACACTGGCGACCAATCCGACAGGTTTGCCGGTGTTGATGACTTGAAAGAACGCCAGCGGAAAGCTGGCGAACCTTCTTTCAGCGCGTGACTGGAGGTTGAAGACGACCTCCAGCACGTAGAAACATGTTAATTAAATTCATAAGGTATTGTTTAAAATACCATCGAGTTGGGCTGGGATGAGTCTTCTGCGACTCGCCGTTCCAACTCGGCAACCGCAACTCAGGTTGGCGTGACTCGGTAAAAAAAAAAAAAAAAAACGGGTCGACTCGAACGAGTTGGCTCGTCGTTCCTAGACCGAGCCGACTCGGTACTAAAAATTGATTTTGTGCCAGCGGGATTCAAACCCACGCAATGGCAAAATCAATTGCGCTAGTGACCATTAGGCCACTGGCCGTCGGCTGTTATGTATTTTGGAAGTTTTAGATTTATTTCCTATTACAGTTTTTATGTATTTTTTGGCATATATTTAAATGCATGAAATGAAAGTTATGCATAATATTATAGTTTTTAATTATGCATATCTTATGAGAATATTTTGTGCATAATGATAACATGTTAGTGTAAGTTAAAATTATTCAATTCATGTTATTCTCATACATTTGTGGGATTTAATGTCTAGTGATCTATATATTTTTTATTAATTAGAGAGTAGCCACAACATCTTTAACTTAATAAAAATTATATATTATGATTCGGATCACATAAAGAAATATTAGACATTAATTGTAACTAATTTTACTTGATATAATAAATTTTATCCCACAAGAATTTTTATTATATTTGAGTTTATTAGTTAGGATACATTATCAAGTTATTCATAATTTACCCACAGGGATTATGAATTCATAAATAATTTGATAGTTTTATCATAAAGACAAAGTAGAAATTAATTGTAATTAATTATACTTAATATAATAAATTTTATCCCACAAGAATTTTTATTATATTTGAGTATATTAATTAGGATAAAATATCAAATTATTCATAATTTACCCACATGGATTATGAATTCATAAATAATTTGATAGTTTTGTCATCAAGTTTACTCATAAAGAATATTGAATCTGCTTGAATTAAAAAATATTTAGCCCACAAACAATTTTTTTATGTCAATTGATTTGAATTTTAAGCATGATTTACATTGGTAGAGCATGATATTTTATTCAGGCCTCAGTTTTAACATCAACATGTAATTTGTAATTTTATGCAGTTGTACAACCTGACATTTCTCTGATATTCGTTGTGATATCCCTGATCTTAAAGGAGATAACTATAAGGTCTGGAAAGAGAGAATACTTCTTCATTTAGGGTGGATGGACATAGATTATGCTATTAGGAAAGACAAACCACCAGTAATTACTGATACCAGCACTGCAACTGAAATCACACTTTATGAACGATGGGAGCGATCTAATCGTCTCAGTGTAATGTTCATTAAGACTAAAATTGCTGTTGGTCTTCCTGGTTCTGTTGAGCAGTATGAAAATATCAAAGACTTGTTGAAAGCCATTGATGCTCAATTTGTCACTTCAGATAAGGCATTAGCAAGCACCCTAATCATGAAGTTCTCATCCCTAAAGCACACCAGTATGAGAGGTGTGTGTGAGCATATCATGCAAATGAGGGATATTGTGGCTCAATAAAAAAATCTCGAGGTTGATATGTCAGAATCTTTTGTAGTGCATTACATCCTGAATTCCCTTCCGCACCAATATGGACCCTTCAAAATCTCGTTCAACACACATAAAGATAAATGGTTAGTTAATGAACTTTTGACCATGTGTGTTCAAGAGGAAGGGAGACTGGTGATGGAACAAGGAGAAAGTGTCATGCTAGCAACACATGGAAAGGGCAAGTATCAAGCCAAACAAAAAAGGAAGGGCAAAATTCCCCCCCCCCCCCCCCCCCCCCCCCCAAAGCTGGTATTAAGAAAGATTACAAGTGTTTCTTCTGTAAAAAGAAGGGACACATGAAGAGGGAATGCGCCAAGTTTCATAAATGGCTTGCTAACAAAGGTACACCAACCTCATTTGTTTGTTATGAATCTAATATGGTTAATGTCAATAATTACACTTGGTGGATTGATTTTGGATCAACAATCCACATCTCGAATTCCTTGCAGGGTTTGCAAAACCTAAGGAAACCAGTGGGAAGTGAGCATCACATTTTCTCAAGAGATCAGATGAGCTCACATGTGGAAGCTATAGGAATTTGCCATTTAACTTTAAGTAGAGGCTTTGTTTAAAATTAGAAAAGACCTTTTATGTTTCAAGTTTCTCCAGAAACTTGATTTCAGTTTCAAGGCTTGTACTTTATGGATATTCTTTTAACTTTTCAGACTCATCTTTCGGTTTATATTATAAGTCTGATTGTGTTGGGAATGGTACATTGTCTGATGGTCTTTATAACATTAATTTACAAAACAATGCCACTTACGGTTCAATGCATGTTCACACTGGTAATTAAAAAGGTATTATTAATGAGGATTCCTATACATTATGGCACCGAAGATTAGGTCATATCTCCATAGATAGACTTAAAATATTAGTGAATGAAGGGGTACTTAATAGTCTGGATTTTATTTGTTTTTGAGACTTGTGTAGACTGCATTAAGGGAAAGCAGACTAACAAGTCAAAGAAAGGTGCCAATAGGAGTTAAACCATATTAGAGATCATACATACTGATATATATAGTCCAGACATGGACTCACATGGTCAGAAATACTTCATCTCTTTTATAGATGATTACTCACGATACATGTATCTCTACATGCTTTATAACAACAATGAAGCATTAGATGCCTTTAAGATCTTTAAGGTTGAAGTAGAGACACAGTGCGGTAAGCAAATTAAGATCGTGAGATCAGATAGAGGTGGAGAATACTATGGTAGATACGCAAAGAATGGACAAGCACCTGGGCCATTTGCAAAGTTTCTTCAAGAACATGGGATTGTTGCCCAATATACCATGCCTGGTTCTCCGGACCAAAATGGTGTAGCAGAAAGAAGAAAGCGAATATTATTAGGCATGGTGTGGAGTATACTTAGCAGCTCCAATCTTCCTAGATCCTTGTGGCCTGAAGCACTTAAGATGGCAGTGTATATATTAAACCGAGTTCCAACCAAGGTTGTTCCAAAAACGCCATTTGAATTATGGAAAGGTTGAAAACCAAGTTTGCGACATATGCGCGTTTGGGGATGCCCGTATGTAGTGAGAATTTATAATCCACAAGAGAAGAAGTTGGACCCAAGGACCATTAGTGGGTATTTCATTGGATATGCTGAAAGGTGTAAATGTTACAAATTTTATTGTCCATCTCACAACACTAGGATTGTGCAATCAAGAAATGCAAAATTTCTTGAAAATGACTTGATCAGTGGGACGAATCCAACTCGAAACATAGTTTTTGAGAAGGATCATTCATAATCTCAACCTTCCACCTCAAGTGATAGATTGGTTAATGTTCACAGCACCCCTCAAGTACAAACTGGTGTTGAACAACTAATTATTGAAGTTCCACAAAATGCTGACAACATTCCAGTAGATCAGGTACTTCAAGAGTTGCTAAACACTTTTGAACAACTAGTTGAACCATATACTTCTCAAGAAAATGATGGTTCAACATTAAGAAGATCTACTAGGATCAAGAGATCAACAATTCCTGATGATTATATTGTGTATCTGCAAGAATCTGACATTGGAACCTCAAATGATCCTATGTATTTTTTAGAAGCCATGAGTTGCAAAGAATTAGAATTATGGTACAATGCCATGAAGGAAGAGATGAATTTTATGAAGAGTAATGGAGTTTGGGATCTTGTTGAGTTGCCTAGTGGATTTAAAGTCATTGGATGTAAATGGGTCTTTAAAACAAAGAAAGACACATTAGACAACATTGAGCGATACAAGGTAAGACTCGTTGCTAAGGGATTCACTCAGAGAGAAGGAATCAATTACAATGAAACTTTTTCTCCTGTATCTAAGAAAGATTCCTTGCGCATTATTTTGGCATTAGTAGCCCATTTTGACTTAGAGTTGTAACAAATGGATGTGGAAACAGCATTTCTCAATGGAGATCTAGAGGAGGAGGTTTACATGAAACAACCTGAAGGATTTCCCTCTAGTGATGGTGACCAATTGGTTTGCAAGTTAAAAAAGTCAATATATGGAATAAAACAAGCATCCCGCCAATGGTATTTGAAATTCCATAATGTAATTTCTTCATTCGGGTTTGTAGCAAACATTATGGATCAATGTATATACTAGAAGGTCAGTGGGAGTAAAAAAAATTTTCTTGTTTTATATGTGGAAGACATTTTGCTAGCAACCAATGATAAGGGTTTCCTACATGAGGTGAAATAATTTCTCTCTAACAATTTCGATATGAAGAATATGGGTGAGGCATCTTATGTCATTGGCATTAAGATTCATAGAGACAGATTTTGAGGCATCTTAGGTCTGTCTTAGGAAACCTGTATTAATACAGTGTTAGAGAGATTTCAGATGAAGAGTTGTTCACCAAGTGTAGCTCCCATTGTGAAGGGTGATATGTTCAATTTGAACCAATGCCCGAAGAACAACCTTGAAAGGGAACAAATGAAGGACATTTCATATGTTTCTGCTGTCGAAAGCCTAATGTATGTTCAAGTCTGCACAAGACCTGATATTGCATTTGTTGTTGGAATGTTGGGGCGATATCAGAGTAATCCCGGGTTAGACCACTGGAGAGCTGCAAATAAATTAATGAGGTACCTTCAAGGAACCAAAGACTACATGTTGATGTATAGGTGGACGGACAATCTAGAAGTCATTGGTTACTCAAATTCTGACTTTGTTGGCTATATTGATTCCCACAAATCAACATCAGGATACATTTTCTTGATGGCCAGTGGAGCAATATCATGGAGGAGTGCCAAACAGACTTTGACCGCCACGTCGACTATGGAAGCCGAGTTAGTTTCCTGTTTTGAGGCTACTTCACATGGTGTATGGCTTAAGAGTTTCATTTCTGGGCTTAGAATTAGGGATTCTATCTCTAGGCCATTAAGCACATATTGCGATAATTCATCTACTGTTTTTATGGCCAAAAACAACAAAAGTGGAAGTCGAAGTAAACACATTGACATAAAGTATTTGGCCATAAGAGAACGTGTTAAAGAAAAGAAAATGGTCATTGAGCACGTCAGCACTGACTTAATGATCGCAGATCCTTTGACTAAGGGCATGCCACCGTTTAAATTCAAGGATCATGTTGTGAATATGGGACTTGGTTCCATTATGTAAATTTTTCATTGTATGAACAATGTTATTTCAGTGAAATTCTTAATAAATGTGATGTTTTTTTTCTCATATTTATGTGCACTTTAATTTTGTGAAAATTCATCTGTGTTGGACCAAGAGTAAACATAGGGTTTATTCATAAAGTATAAGTAATACATACATAGTAATACATGGAAGATAATACTCGTCATTAGAGGACCTATCGCCATGATTCATGTATTTATTACTTAAATTCAGATTATCGATGGGTTTAAGATTATATTAGAAGTTTGGACCAAGTAGGAGAATGTTAACCATTTTTATGAGAAACAGTTTTCTCATTAATCGTGGTCTCAACTTTTGGCAGTTGCAATTTCCTGCAGTTGCAACTCCCTCGGAAACACGAAGCCATGAACAACCTTGATGGGAGGTTGGCTTCACATTGTGTTTTCGGTCCCCTGTCTCGTCACTCAAGCACCTTCAGTTGAGCCATCGCCCTGAGTGCTCAGAGATCGGAAACGTCAAATAGAGAACAAAGAGAAGAATCTGAAATGTATGGAACGAGGTATGATTTAGTTTCCATTTAAATTATATGATGAATTTCATGTTGTTGTTAGAAATTCATGTTTAGGCTTACAAAGATACCAAAGATAAACTTCTAGAAATAATATGGATGTTGTCTAGATCATTGACGACAACTTTCCAGAAATAAATCACGCCAGCAAAGCAAAGAAGCCAGTTGTCTGTGCTGCTGGAAAAGATGTTTCTCTATTTGGAACTAGGTCAGAGTTGTTGTTGACAGAGAAGGAGACGCTCGAGGTTCATCCACCGTTGGGTGTCATTGCATCCCACTAATTGAATTTTGATGATGTCAGAATGCGGGAGGCATTGGAGATCCGATGAGGCAGGGATCACGGACCAGATTTTTTCTGGATGCTGATTTTTTAACAGAGTGGATCCCATCCAGCAAAGAGATGAAGAGCTTTCAGCAACGGCAACTTCAGGAAAAAAAATACTCATGCTAGCAAAGAGTCGTGCAGATTCAGTGGAGGGCTTCGGTGATTGATAAATAGTGGCAATAGAGAAACAAGAAAAAAAAAACTAACAAGATGAGAGAAATATATAAAAAAAAAAAAACTAAGCAACGGTAGAACAAAGAAAAAAAATATCATGACTGTGGGTCTTCCTTGGTCGTGTGGGCTTAGGTCCTCTCATCCAACATATACACACAAAGGATTACATAGATATTTTGAAATTGAAGAAGAAGATTTAAGTGATGAGTTTGGTGGAGAAGATGATGAAGGTGATGGTGTAGATGATGATGAAGATATTGATGGTACAAATATTTTTTGGATGATGACAACGAACAAATAAATATTCGGAGGGACCATGTAGTACCATCTACAAGAGCCTCATATTTTCTAAGATGTGACATAGTTATTGATTATTGTATTTTAATGAATATGAACGTTTATGTTATATTGCATAGTACTAACTTAATGTTTTTAATATTAAATATTTAAACGTGTTGTATTTGTGTTGCTTGATCATGAATTGATTTTTTTATATTAAATATTTAAACATGTTGTTATTTAAACGTTTACTTTTATACTACAAATTGTGCACTCTTACAAAAATATCAATTCTTGATTAAATATTTTTATAAAGAAATTATTTTATCATGTCTTTAAAAGTATTAACATAAATTATCATCTATCAAAGTTTTTATAATAAAGTATCCTATTTCTCTATTTAGATAAATTCATGAGTTTTAATAATATATTTAATTACTAATTTAAGAGTGATAATGTAGATATTCTAAAAGTAAGGATTTGATCATGTGTTTGAAGATTATAAAAGTAACCAATTTTTTTTTGGTTTTTTATTTTTTATTTTTAATAATTAATTAAATTAATAATTTTATTTTACTTTATAATTATTTTATTAATTTATACTACACTAAAATCTATCTTATTTTATTAATAAAATACCATATTTATTTATTTATTTAATACTATATTAAATTACTAATTCAGAATGAAAGAAAGTCGTACCGATTAAGAACTTAACTTTTTTGTTGATGTCGTAGCTAGGAATTTTTTCTCCATTGGCAACTGAAATAGTTGTTGTTGAGTGTGGAAGTATATGTAGTTGAAGGTGTTGATCAACGGTCCAACTGAGAAAATTATGGGTACTTCCCTAATCCACAAGGCTTACAAGGTCCTGGTCATAACTCGAGTGTGGACTTGCATTGTTTTGGAGGATTTCTGTCCTGTAATGGCATGCAAAGATATTTCTGGGGGATCCTCCTCGATAATATCATCAATTTGTAGGGGTTCCATGATTTCATCTATCTCTAACCAGAACAACCTTTTACACCGATGTCCTGCCCTATATGTTTCATCACAGTTGTAACATAAGTTCTTTGCCCTGCGCCCAGCCATCTCTCCATTAGTTAATTTCCCAATAAACCGGGCGGGTGGGTTGTTGGGCCTTGTATCTGCTGTAGGACTAATACTGGGATAATTTTGGACTGGTTGCGCTTTTGGAGAAGCTAACTGAGGGGTAGTGTTGTACCTCACTTGCCAGCTAGTGGAAGTGTTTCGGTCCCCTTGCCGAGCTGGTCTCCTGTTTTGAACTTTTTATCGAAGTTCCAGTGCATGAACTAGATTCATTGCTTGAGCTAAGTCAGCAGGTGCATGTAGTTTCACCTCTAATCTTAATGACTCATTAAGGCCCGCTATAAATAAATTGACCTGCTGGTCTACGCGAACCATCCGACAAGCTCTTGCCAATTTTTCTTGGAATTGTTCTTGATAAAGTTCCACTGGACTAGTTTGTCGTAACAACACCAAATACCCCAAGGGGTTGCTGTGGGCTGGCAGATCGAATCGTATAGTGCATAATTCTTTAAACTCTTCCAAATTCAGCACTAATCTATCCAAATCAACTTGATGAAACCAAAGTTGTGCTTCCCCAAGCAAGAGGAAAGCGGTCAAACCTACCATATCACTAGTTGTTGTTCTTTGATGGATTAAAAAAATTTGCACCTATGTAACCAAATCAAGGGGTCTTCTGACCCATTAAAAGTATGAAAATCAAGTTTCGTATACCTTGGTACAGTGTCTCCTCCCTAGTTGAAATTTCCAGTCTGGCCAGGAAAACCAGTGAACCCAGCAAATTGGTTTCCCCCTCTGTTGTGCAAGTTCTCCTCCCCTCTTTGTTCCGGAATTGAGTTCCTTCCAATCGTCATATTTCCCATCATCCCAGAAAGTCTCTCAATTTGAATATTCATATCCGGAATTTTTACCAACTACTTCATGATTACAACAATTTTTCTGTCAGTCTCTGCCTGACTTCTGAGCACCACTTCCCTTAACTCATTAATGTTGTTCTCCACCGTGTTACCCTACTTTGATACCAAGTTTTTATGGTCCCTAGCCATCGATCGAGTAACTCGACGTGGGAATTGTGAATCTAGCATTGTATTAGGGTTGTTGGTCTCGGTAATGAAGAAAAGAACCTCCTTTCCTTACCTGTTCTCGGTAAGATTGAGTTTCCTTTTCTTAATCTTCTTGGTTAAGAGAAGACTTCTGTTGTTGTTCTCTCCCAGGAAGGGTCAAACCCTTTTTACTGCTCACGCTTAAGACCGTAGGAACCCTCTAGGAATGTTGATGCTATTCACGTAGGAGGGCTAGGCCTTCCTAACCCTGCCTTTCTCGGTTATAGGTGAAATCAACCTTCTTTAGATGTGTTGCTCGGTTAAGCAGTCAAGAATCTACCTTTCTTGCTCAGAAGGGAAGAGATCAAACTCCTCTTGTTGTTGTGAATGTAGAAGAGGCTAAAACCCCTTCTTGAACTCGGAAAACAGTACTAAAGTCCCTCTCCCTTAGCTTGGATAATATCAATGCAACCCAAAATTCAAAGAGAAAAAGAATATAACTCAAATCAAGAGAACCATACCTAGAGTTCGTCAAGGAGACCTCCCAACCCTAGAGCTCGTCAAGGAGAACTTCAAACTTTGTTTAACTTAATTCAATACTTGCCTTTTGTTATGGACTTCATAGCAAGACGAATCATCTAGATGCGACGCGGTGAGTTGGTGACTCAAGGGAGCAAATAAAGCACCTTAGGCATTATATGTTCTTTATTTCATTAGTTGCTAGTAGCCAAGCCACGAATGGCATAATTGTAATAATCTATAGCTCAAACTTGGATGATGGATTTATGAGACTAACGAATGGAATGAGAAGCTAAGCAGAAATTTATCAAAGGGTCAGCGTCCTAGGGTCGGCATTCCCCTGGAGGAACCCAAGGTGCAAGCTTCCCTTCAACGAGCTTGATTATTTTCTCCACTCACATTTTGTTCGTTCATCCCCTTTCTCCTTTCGGTTCCATTGTCAATCCAAATCCGTCATCATAGGTTGACCAGGGAGGTCCCGATGCCCTGGTTCTGCTCTTGAATTTCAAGAAGACCTCTCTCATCACTGAATTACTCGGTCCATGGTCAAAGACCATAACACGTTGGTATCAGAGCAGGTCAGTATGGGAGAGTCATCTAATAGTGTCAAGTTTCTAGCTAGTATCAAAGTGATTATACACGCTGAGCAAGAACAGAGTGACACCCGAGCAATGGCAAGGCAAAAAGAGTCTGAGGAACGTCTGGTTGTGTTGCTTGACAATAGGGTCTCTCAACAGGTACATTTACAAATTGAAGCTCTATCCCATAGATTATATGATATGATTGTGGGAAGAAATTCCAACCCACAGGAAGGGGAAAGAAGCCCTGCACCCAGACAGGAGCAACATTATGTTGGACGCACAAAGTATCCAACATCAAGAGGAAACTTGAATCCCTGAGGAGGAACCATTCCGAGATACACTAAATGGAGTTCCCAATTTTTAATGGGTCTGACTCTGATATGGCTCTACAGGTGTTAAAAAATTTTTCTCACCAACGTACTACTGAAAGTGACAAAGTGGGATTGGCCGCCTTCCATAAGCTCGACGAAGTGCAGCTAAGGGGCCATCAATTAGAATTGGAGTATCCAGATTTAAATTGGCAGGAATTTAAAGAATTGTGTTCAATCCGGTTTGGGCCACCGGCTCAAAGAAATCCACTGAGGGATTTGGTGTTGCTACGCCAAACCAGCACTGTCACACAGTATCAAAAGGCATTCCAAGAGAAGTTGGCCCGGGCCAGCAAGGTGGTGAGGGTGGACCAACAAGTAGGTCTGTTTACAGCTGGGTTGACAGAGGCCTTGCGCCTAGAGGTGGAACTCTTTGTCCCTATGGATTTAGCGAGGGTGATGAATTTGGCCAGAGCATTAGAAACCAAACAAAAATTACAGTCACGCAAGCCGACATGGCAAGGGGGAAGACAAATGACTAGCTCCCACAACACAGGACCACCAATGTGCAATACTGTGAATTCAGTGCCTCCTCAAGCCCCTAAGCCGAGTCCTTCTCAACCAGCATTTATCAAGAAATTGAACAAAGCCGAGATGGAAGAAAAAAGGTCCAAGGGATTGTGTTATAATTGTGACGAACAGCATACGTTTGGGCATCAATGTCAGAAATTATTTTGGTTGGAAGTTACTGATGAAGGGGAAGAAGTTCCAGAGGTCGAAGAGCCCCAAATGGAGGAACCAGAGATTTCTCTCCACGCCATCACATGCATCCAGTCCACTACTACCATGCAGGTGTGTGCCTTAGTCAGTGAGGAACGGCTACTAAGTCTGGTGGACTCGGGCAACACTCATAACATTTTGAGTTTCAACGTTGCAAAACATTTACAGCTCCCCATCCAACCTCGTCCTATAGCTTCTGTCTCGGTGGCTAATGGAGAAAAAGTTCAAAGTTATGGGATCAACAAGGCCATTATGTCCTCCATTGAAGGTAAACCGTTTTCAGCAGAATTTCTCATCATTCCACTCGCAGGTTTTGAAATGGTTTTGGGGATTAAGTGGTTCCAAACTTTGAGACACATCTTGTGAGATTTTGCGGCCTTAACCATGACCTTTGAGTTAGAGGGCAACAAGGTCACATTACAGGGACGTCAAGCTCACCTTCCAACACATTTATACGTTCTTCAGCCGGAATTGTACCCACCTACGACTCTAGAAAAGTTACTGGAGGACTTTAATGACCTCTTTTAGGAACTGACGTCTCTCCCCCCATTGAGACACATTGACCACAAGATTTGTTTGAAGGCGGGATCCGATGTGGTCATGGTGCAGCCATATAGATACTCACACATTCAAAAAGATGAAATTGAACGTCAATGTCACCTCATGCTGCAACAAGGTCTCATTCGACACAGTACATCTCCTTTCTCCTCTCTAGTGCTATTGGTCAAGAAACAAGACAATACTTGAAGGTTTTGTGTGTACTACCGGGAATTGAATGCCAAGACAGTCAAGGACAAGTTCCCTATACCTGTGGTGGATGAATTATTAGACAAACTATATGGGGCTCAATTTTTCACCAAGTTGGACTTGCGTTCGGGGTATCACCAGGTCCGTATGTATCCTCTGGATATACCCTAGACAACGTTTCGTACTCATCATGGCCATTTTGAATTCATCGTCATGCCTTTCGGTCTGTCCAATGCTCCCTCAACATTCCAAGCATTAATGAACGAGGTATTTAGTGCCTATCTCAGAAAATTTGTGTTAGTATTTTTTTATGATATCTTAATCTACAGCAAGTCATGGGACCAACATTTACAACATCTGTTGTTGGTTTTCACACTGATTTGAACTCATCATCTATATTTAAAATGTTCCCAAGTGTTCGTTTGGTTGCCATCAAGTAGCCTATTTGGGTCATGTCATTACATCAACAGGGGTCATAGTGGATCCAAAAAAAAATTCTGCTATCATGGCCACAATCGAGAAATATTTTAGCCTTACGGGGATTTTTGGGACTAGCAGGTTACTACAGAAAATTCATCCACAATTATGCACCACTCTCAACTCTGCTCTCAAATCTCCTCAAACACAATGCCTTCCATTGGAATGATACCATGGAACAAGCTTTTCATGCCCTCAAACACACATTGGCAACAACTCCAGTATTGCAGTTACCTGATTTTGAGAATCTATTTGTGGTGGAATGTGACGCATCCGGAGGTGGGGTTGGGGTAGTCCAACAACAATCTCACCATCCAATTGCTTACTTCAGCCGCCAACTTGCCGAATATCATCATAAGTTACTGGCCTATGAAAGGGAGTTAATTGGCCTAGCCAAGGCAGTCCGTCATTGGCGACCGTATTTATGGGAGAGCTTCTTTATCATCCGCACAAACCACTACTGTTTGAAGTTTCTAATGGAGCAACGCCTCTTAACTTCTCCACAACAGCATTGGATTACAAAACTCTTGGGGTTTGATTTCACTGTGGAACATAAGGCAGGGGCCTTGAACAAAGCTGTGGATGCCCTATCCCCACGGTCAGAGGAGACCACACTTATTGCTGCCATTAGTCACCCGACGCCTCTCTTGCTAGATTCAATCGGACCACCAGCGCACCCCTGCAGAGAAGGAGTTGACGGAAAAAATTTCAAGGGGCATAATGTCTTCCCACTGGTCACTTCAGGACAACATCATTTTATACAAGCACCGCATCTATCTAACGGCCGCATCCCCTTTGGTAGCTATTGCAGTTTCATCATACCATGACAGTACTCACGAGGGCCTCCTCAAGACATTACAGCGGGTACAAGGAGATTTATTTTGGGAGGGGATGAAAGCCACTATTGCCAAGTCTGTGGTTGAATGTCAGGTGTGCCAGCGAAACAAGACCAAAAACTTAAATCCAGTTGGGGTACTGCAACCACTAAATCTCCCAACACAGGTTTGGTTGGACATCTCAACGGATTTCATCGATGGACTTCATAAGGCTTTGGACAAGTCTATTCTTTTTATGGTGGTTGATCGGTTTTCATATTATGCCTACTTTAAACCGCTAGAGCATCCTTATACAGCAGCGCAGGTAGCTCAAGTTTTCTTCACGAATATTGTTCATCTCCACAGCATCCCATAATCCATTATCAGTGATCGCGATGTGGTATTTACCAGTCATTTTTGGAGAGAGTTATTCTAGTTATCTGGTACCAAACTCAAATACTCTGCTGCCTACCATCCTCAAACAGATGGCCAGACTGAGGTGGTGAACTGCACCATTGAGATGTATTTACGGTGTTTTGTGGGGGACACTCCTAAACGATGGGTGGAATGCCTTCCGTGGACGGAATACTGCTACAATACCTCTGTTCACACAGCATTACAGGCCACACCTTTCAAAATCCTATATGGCAGAGATCCCCCTCGACTAGTTTCCTACGCTAAGGGGTCCACCAGAGTGGACGCAATTAACCAAGCCGTCCTCAATCGTGATCAATTATTGGAATTTGCTACCCTCTGTCTTCAAAAAGCTCAAGCTCGTATGAAAGCTTATTATGATCAGTATCATCGTGATATCCAGTACAATCAGGGAGATTTTTTATGGCTATGTCTCCAGCCATACGTCAACATTCCATTGCGGGCACTCGGCACAAGCTCTCGCCGAAATATTTTGGACCATTCCAGATTCTCCAACGTGTGGGACAGGTAGCGTATAAACTCAACCTACCTCCAGAGTCCAAGCTTCATAACGTCTTTCATGTCTCCTTGCTCAAGCCATTAAAAGGTTCAGCACCACTCTCCGTTCCTTCTTTACCACCTATTGAAGATGGTAAAGTTGATCTTACACCTCCCAAAATTTTGAGTGCTCGACAACTTGAAGACAAGATAGAAATTCTAGTTCTATGGATGCACACGGATGCTACAGAGGCCACATGGGAAGATATCGCCGTCATTAAACACGTCTACCCTACATTTGAGCTTGCAGATAAGCTCTTTCTCCATGGGGGGAGTGATGTTATGAACTCCATAGCAGACGAGTCATCTTGAGGCGACACGGTGAATTGGTGACTCAGGGGAGCAAATGAAGCACCTTAGGCATTATATGTTCTTTATTTCATTAGTTGCTAGTAGCTAAGCCACGAATGGCATAATTGTAATAATCTATATCTCGAACTTGGATGATGGCTTTATGAGGCTTACGAATGGAATGAGAAGCTAAGCAAAAATTTATTAAAGGGTCAGCGTTCTCCTCCAACAAACCTAGGGTCGGCGTTCCCCTGGAGGAACCCAAGGTGCAAGCTTCCCTTCGACGAGCTTGATTATTTTCTCCATTCACATTCCTTTCGTTCATCCCCTTTCTCCTTTCGGTTCCATTGTCAATCCAAATCCATCATCATAGGAAGATTAGGGAGGTCCCGACACCCTTGTTCTTCTCCCGAATTTCAAGAAGATCTCTCTCATCGCCGAATTACTCGGTCCATGGTCAGAGACCATAACACCTTTTCTCTATTTCTCTACCCTCTAAATAGGGTTTGACGTCATAAGTGTTTTAGGGCTAAAACTAACAATTATGCCTCTACACCCTTGCTCATTACATAATTAATGAAAAAATATACTTAAACCAATATAAAACATGAAATTTAAAAGTAATAACTTGGTGAGTCATTGCCGCCTCCTTTGGGGGACTCGGTGTGCTATTGAGCCCTCAACAAGGTAAGGGGGTCTGAGACGAAGGCGGCCGATGAGTTGCTGTTGACGATGACGGAGACGGCCACAACGGTGGATGGGAGAGGCTCGGCGGTGATAAGGATCAGCGATGACAAATGAGGGGAGGAAGAAATCGGAGGAAGAAATTGAACGCAAACACGAAGAGTCGAAGACGACTCTCGCTCCCGCCTCCCAGGCCCTCATTAAGTTAATGAGCCGGCTCGCGAGCTTTTGAACCGAACCATGGTTCGGTCGATCTTAGCTCGTTAACTCAAATGTGCCTTATCTGGATCTCGAACTCGGTTTGAGATCCAGATAAATCAAGTCGAACCGATCCAAACTCGAGCCACTCATGAACCAACTCGATTTGATACGACCCCTACCTAGTACACCACATTCTATCACTACTAAAAAGCCCTTGCATGTATATCAACGACAACAAACCACTCAGCACAACATTAGTGTAGAAGATAGTGATTTGTTTTTGTGCCTTTCTTTCAATTATTACATGTGTGCCTTTGCAAGTATTCATGGATAATTTATCGGCTAAACAAAAGATTAGCATTATGTTTGCATTCACCAAAATTATGTTCTCTATGACAACTTATTATCTATTTCATTGTAATAATTGTATAAACGTTATTTTGGGATTGGTCTTCCACTGTATTTGAAAAGGCATTAGAAAAATCACCTATTAAATATCGAAAAGTTTACAAGATGAATCAAAATGTCTTTCTCAAATTGGTTGAGATATTAAAGAGTAGAGGATTCTTATTAGATATAAAGACTATCTTAGTAGAAGAATAACTTGCATATTTTCTCCTCACTATTGGTCAACAATAATCATACAGTGTCACATCATGAATGTTTGATAGATCAAATTGGACCATAACCAAATATTTCAATAAGGTGTTGGATGTTGTTGTCAAATTACACTCTTCTTACATCAAACAGCCTCACTTTAAAGTAACAACAAAGCCATCTGATGAATAATTTTAGGTTAATATCAAATGTATGTTTGTATTAATTAAAAGTATGTCATTATGATTGTATTGGGTTATTGATGGAACTCAAATCAAAGCTCACACCCCGTTTGATCAACAAGCAAGATTCTAGAACAGGAAGGGTTTTTCTCTCATAGAATGTAATGGCAGCATGTATATTTGACATGCAGTTCACTTATGTACTTGTTGGACAGGAGGGATCAATAACTGATTCACGTGTACTGAAATCAGCATTGGCGAGATGAGATAAACTTCGGGTACATGAAGGTAAATAACATTTTTTTACTAAGTATTTTTTATCTATTATTATTTTTCATTTAATTCATGTGGAATATATCTTCTATTGTAGATAAATATTATTTAGTGGATGATGGCTATGCAAATCTTCCAGGATTCTTGGCTCCCTATCTATGTACTCGTTATCATTTGCAAGAATTTGGAGATAATCTTCCTAAAAATGAGAAAGAATTATTCAACCGAAGATACTCATCCTTGAAGACTACCATTGAGTGTACTTTTGGGGCCTTAAAGGCTTGATTTGTGAATACTGATAGGTGATATCCAGATAAATTTTGTAATTGCTTGTTGTGTATTACGTAATTATATAAGCACAAAGGATTACATAGATATTTTAAAAATGAAGAGGATGATTTAAGTGATGAGTCTGGTGGAGAAGATGATGAGGGGTGATGGTGTAGATGATAATGAAGATATCGATGGTACAGATGATTTTTTGGATGATGACAACGAACAAATAAATATTCGGAGGGACCATGTAGTACCATCTGCAAGAGCCTCATATTTCTAAGATGTGTTAACAACTAAGATGTGACATAGTTATTGATTATTGTATTTTAATGAATATGAATGTTTATGTTATAATGCATAGGTACTAACTTGATATTTTTAATATTAAATTTTTAAACGTGTTGTATTTGTGTTACTTGATCATGAATTGATTTTTTTATATTAAATATTTAAACATGTTGTTATTTAAACGTTTACTTTTATACTAAAAATTGTGCACTTTTACAAAAATATCAATTATTGATTAAGTATTTTTACAAAGAAATTATTTTATCATGGCTTTAAAAGTATTAGCATAAATTACCATCTATCAAAATTTTTATAATAAAGTATCCTATTTCTCTATTTAGATAAGTATCTATACATTATAAAAGTAACTATGTTTTTTAGGTATATTATTTGTTATGTGTAATTAAACTAATATTTATTTTTAATTTTTAAATGTTTTAGCTTAATTTTTTAATTAAAAAGTTAAATACAATTTTTCCTCTCGGGTGTAGATTCGTCTTCTCCGGCGACGGTGGGTCGTCTTCCTCGTCAGCTAAACAAAGTGGAATCAAGTCTTCTTCATCCCCACAATGCCAAACAGAGGCAGAGACGCTCTAGAGCTAGAATTTCCGAAATCTGTTGTTAACCAACAGAGAGGCAATGACGGCAAGTTCAATATCTGGTTATGAAATAGGTATGTTATGACCAGAGTGCTGTGAATGACCAGCAACGAAGCTGCAACCAATGAGATTGGTTCAAGAGCTCGCTGAGGATGGCTTCCATGGAGAACAAGATAGTGGTCATCGCCTTCACAAACAACAACGTAAAATAATTTTTTGTTGAGTATTTAACCATGAAGACAGAGAGAGTTAAATAGTGACTTCACTGCAAACTCTTCACCTTTTGCTCTTCTCCAGTTTTCTTCTTTCGTTTTTTCGTATGACACCGACAAAGAGAGGAGGGCTGCTAAGAAGAAATCGTGATAGCCGCAAAGAGAGGAAGAAAAGCAATACTTGGAGATGGGCCAGGCTTGAGTATAGAAGCAGTAAAAACCAAGGCACTATGAAACAACTATGGGAGAAAAAATAACTAACAACAACATGAGCAAAGAAAAAAATAAGGGGAAAAAATAAGGGTTTTCTTTGAATCGGAAACCATAGATGGGAGTCAGGAGAAAAAGGGAAAGAAACTCATTGGAAGAAAACCGGAGGAAAAAGGGTTATGGAATTGATTATTCCTAATCCACCCCCTATTTATAGATTTATAAAACTACTATATTATAATAATACCCCTGAACTTAGGGTTTATGGTTTTAACTCTGGAATTTTAACTTAATTATATCAATGTTATCTCTATGAGATAACTCTTTATTTACCATCCTGCCATCATGTATGTGGGCCTACAGGCCTTCTCCTTGATCTGTGGGCCTTGATCCCGTCTTCTATATCTCTTGGATGCATGGGTCATCCATGGTCTTATGGGTTTGGGCCCATATTCTAATACACTTCGATATGTGAGTCTTTATTGGTTGTGTGGGCTTGGGGGGTCTTCCAACATTGATTTTATTCAAACATCATGCTCTTTGGTGTGGTTTATGTTTCTTTGCTTGAATTAAATGACACTTGGGTTAGATTAGTTATTAATGAGCATTTTGTATCTCCACTTTGTTCAAATAATGTTCAATGTTCTTTTTTTTAAAGCTCTTTGTTCCTTCATTATGTTTGAATATCATTCATGTTCGAAAAACATTTTTGTCTGTGGGCTTCTATTTCTTGCAACTCTTTGATCATCCTCTTGTTTGATGTTTATTTTTTAGCTACATTCTTGTGGACACAGTCTATTCAATAGCTTCTTATCCAAACAATCTTTTAGGCTTCTTGTTTCTATTGCTCAAGCTTTTTTCGCTTTGCATTTGAACAATGACATCACTTGTATCTTCCCTTGTATTATTTTTCTCATAATTAGCCTAAAATGTTTATCATCATCAAAACCTCAAGGGTAGAGATCTTAAGACCAATAATGTTGGTCATCTAAAGGTATGAATCTAGAGAAGGAAGTGCCTTACTAGAGTTAGAATCTAGTGATTATAAGGGCACCTCTTTGGCAAAGATTGTGTCAAGTGCAAATGAGGATTGCACTTCATTAAGCCTATGATAGCCATGAGTCTCTTTGTAAGTTTGAGTAAAAACTACTAAGTTAGCTTAGTAATAATTTTCTAAGGAAGAGTTCTTGGATCCTAACTACCACTAGGGGAACATCGAGAACAAAAAATCTTTGTATTCTTTGTGGTTGATTGTTTACTCTTGTGCTTGAATTTTACATTTCCTATGCACTTAGATTTTAATTTACTCTCAATTAACCCTCACCTGGGCCAATCATTGGTATTTTGTAAAGATTGAATTAAAGTTTCTCATACTTTAATTAAATAATTTATTATCTTCGTATTTTAAAATATAATACTTAATATAATAGTCAAAATAATTACTATTATTTTAGAAAAAAATTAGGATGTCTAAAAATTTTAAAATCAAAAGAAATAAAAAATAAAATCTCAACATATTCATGCGAACAAGTTGAAATAATGCCAAAAAAATTTATCTCGTTTTCTTGTCAAACATTAATATATTTTCTTTGGTTGATTCTAATGTAGCTTTCAAGAGTACACACACTTCAAATTCATAGGAATATTGAATGCAATAAATTTAATTTTTGAATATTATGTCTTTCCTCTACTTTTAATTGATGGTTTTAATTTTTATTTTTTAAAAGATTTATTTACTTTTTTTCTTCTTTCATTTATATTTTCTATGTGCATCCAAAAGCTATTTTTCTCTCCTTTACCAAATAAGAGAAAGTAAATGTTATTTTATTTTCATTTGTTTTCTCCTCGCTCTTTGTATACGGTCAAACTTAGCTTTAGACCTTATTTACTTCTTTCTCTTTGACTTGTATTAAGGTAGCGAGTTTTTTTTTTTTTTTGAATCAAATAAAAAAGAGTCGGACTTGGGTTTGGTCACCGTGTCGGCGGTCACCGAGTCGGGTCAAACTTTGCCACTCCTGCAGGGTTCCGTTCCTCTTTTCTTGAACCAAAGCCGTACTCTTAAGCGAAATGCAGCGCAAGGCAATAAGCTAGTGAACGAAAACCTCCGCAAGTCGATTGAAGCTCGATAGGAAGAATCAAATGGCATACGTTGATCATGCTTTCTCGATCTCTGATGAAGATCTAATGATGGAGACTTCTTACGTTGTCCATAATCGACCTCCGATCAAAGAAATTGCTCTTGCTGTCTCTTTGCTGATTTTTGGAACCCTGGGCATCGTTATGGGGATTTTCATGGCTTATGAAAGGGTTGGAGGCGACAGAGCTCATGGTAATGAATCTTCGACATCTTATGCTAAACCAGTTTTTTTTTTTTTTTTTTTTTTTCTTCCTTATGTTGTCTGTTCTTTCCTTTTCATCCCCCCTTTTACCTTCACTCACTTTTAATGGAAACTATGAAACAGGTATATTTTTCGCGATTTTGGGATCGATTCTGTTCATACCAGGATTCTATTATACGAGAATAGCGTATTATGCGTATAAGGGCTACAAAGGGTTCTCGTTCTCCAACATACCTCCCGTATAGTGTGTTAAGGATTTGGATTTGGCTTCAAATGTTGTGCGGTTTACTTTACTTTATGTACAGGTCTTTCACAGTTTTTGTTTTCCTTTCTCATGTTATACTTCGATATAAATAATCTGCTTGTAAATAATAAACATGAATACAGTGCAAGTCTTTTCCGTCTAATATCCTGCGAAGTATTATAATCTGTTTTGTTCCTGGACTTATGAAGACGTTTAGCTCTAAAGATGACGCATCATTATACAGCTGGAAATTATTCTTAACTCTGGGCTTCCTGCATGCTTTCATTTTCTCTGTTTTTCTTTACTATTGGTTGGATTGACACTCACACTATCATCATCACCAGCAGCTCCCTACTGTTTCACGGGTAAAGCTCCTGGAAGGTATACCTCATTGACCACGGAAGCTTCCTTGTATAGAAAAACAGTGACACTAATGGTGCCTGGGAGTTCCGATGAGTGTATAACTCCTGGGTGATCAAGGGGGCTATACCTATTTCACCTGGAGACACTGACTTTGATCTTCTAAGTTCATTACTGGTAACATTTAGAAAAAGTACAAACTAATTGGGAAGGATCAGGTATGGGTTTTGTATTCAAATAAGTTTCCTGTGGGTTCTTAGTGTATCAAATTCTTCACCTGCAGGACCTTCTGATGAGCATAGTCATTGAAATGCTAATGTAATTAGTCACACGTGTGGATGTAATGGGTTCAGGTTATGTATTATGTAGACGAAGGCAAAAACGTGGAATGTTAGAGTTAGGGATGGTCAGGTTTAGTTGTATGCATGTGTGTAGAGTTTAGTCAGTGGTCATGGATCGAGGGAGTGGGGCTTATAAGGCAACGCAGAACTCTGAAGAGTTCTGCTGCCTTATGGAGTTTTCTCTAGTCTTCCCCCCATATAGTGTCTGACTGATTTTACTCCAGAGGTTCTTTGGTTTACAGTACATGAAGGTTTCTGCTACTGTTTTCTTTTTCCTTTTTTTTCACGTTGTAGTTTCATATGGATAATCTGATTTAAATGATTCATATGACTACATAACAAGGGTTTTCTGCCTTATTCTGCAAAGTATTCTTAATCATTTGTAGTCTGGGATCCATGAAAATGTTTAGCTGTTAAGGTGAAGTATCAACTGTACAACCAGTGTATATTATTGTCATGTGCTTCATGCATGTGTTGATTTCAAGGGACAAGACATAAAAACAAGAGATCTCAAGGGAAGGAGAGAATAGAAGAATTCTATCTCTTGGGAGAGGAGAGAAGAAACCAAGGGAGAGAAGAAGAGGAAAAGAAAGAGAGGCGTATGGGCGAATTTGAGCCAAGAGGAAAAGTCTTGAATGCTCTACCCATACCTCGAAGCTATATTTATAGTTGTGTGAAGGTATTTACAATGACTACAATGCCCTTGGGGCTACATGCTTTAAAAGGAAAAAGACAAGAGGATATACACCAACTTGCGTAATAACAATTCTATGCCATTTCTATGAAAGTTCTCTTTATTTATTAGTCATGTCACCCCTACACACATGGGTGTCTCTTAACACTCCCCCTCAAGCTAGTGTTTGTAACTTCACTTGCAAATAATTTTGGTCAAGAAACTTGTGTGCTTGAATTTTTTTTGTTTTGATTACCTTGCTTTGACTCATCTTGTTCTTGTGCACATCTTTCTTGTAATCTTCATCTTGTCTCCGCCTTTAGAGATTCTAGCAACATAAAAGTTGATTATCACAATACGTGGAATTATTTATTGTTGGTTACCTCTATCTTGTATTTCTTCTTTTACTTCTCCCCTTCAAGCTGGGGATCTCTTTGTTCTTTACCAAGAGACCCAACTTGCACAACATAATGGAGAGAGAAGAAAAATCACTTGCCATACGACAAAGCTCCATACACCAGTTCAAAACCAGTCATAGTCTAAAACACAGTTTGCTCAATTGCAATGGTGGAAAAATAACCCAACTTTAGGGCACAACAAAGAGACTATTCACTTTCGAAGGGTAGCTCAAATAAAAAACACCTCTTGGTTGAAGAATAAAAAGACTTGACTCAAACTGGATGTTGGACATACTCTTATACTTTTTAGGTAATGGGTCTATAAGCATTGCTCTGAAGTGATTTTAACAAAAACAAATTGAAGAAAGTACTTTGAGGTATTAAGGGTATGAATAAAAAGATAGCAACTCTCATACTTCAAAAGGAAGGAGGTGCACAATGCAACTTTTCCTAATTCCATGTAAGAAGGAGGCGCTTTTAGACCAAAAGATGGATTAAAAGTGACAAGGTTTGACTCAAGAGGGAGATAAACAAATAATTCCTCTATTAACATGATGATCAAGGAAACTTAAAAAAACCCCCACTAAGAAAGTTTTGAGATGGAACATAATATTGGAAATTTTCTAAATATAGACTTCTCATATAAGGCAATTACTTTTTAATACAACTTGACCAATTTGCAAAGAAAATATTGAAGAGATAATTTTGGAATAAGGGAGATTTAGGACACTTATTTGGAATCTAGAATTAGGAAACAAAACTTTCTAAATAAAAAATTTCAGACTTTGTAAAAAAGGAAACTAAACTCATAATGGGAAAAACTTCTCTTAAGGAAACTAATGTAATGCGAGATCAATTACAAAGAAACTTTTACGTAAGGAAAGATACTCAAGTTGGTAAAATCTTGATTAGATTTTGAAAATAAATAGAAAACTTAACCAACATTAGCAACTCAAAAAGGGAAGCAAAAAATTCGCTTTAAATTCAGATCTCCGCATGCAACAGGATACCAGCATGAAAGATATTTTATTAGGATAGAAAATAAACTCACATAGCTTTCTTTTGAGATATAATTCTCAAAATAAATTCTCAGAAATTTTGGTACAAACTGTTCAGAAATTTGAGGCTTTCTGTTGCTACACGAAACTTTTTTGCTGCTTGACCTTTGCTATTTCAGATGCCGATTTCCCTCTCTAGAAAAATCTATTTACAACAATTCTTTTTGAGTTGGAAACTAGATTCAAAGATCTTTTCCAACGATATACGCTAAGAGAGTTAAACATCTAATGGAAAGCAGGAGTTGAGAAAGAAAGACTTCAAGAAAAATGAGAAACTCCCTTTTTTTCCTTTTCTTCTTTTTCTTCTTCTTCCTCCCTTTCTTCTCCATCTTCTTCTCTTGTTCCATCTCAGATCTTTGCCCGCTTTGATATCATGTTGATTTCTAGGGATAAGACATAAACACAAGAGATCTAAAGGGAAGGAGAGAAAAGAGGAATTCTAGCTCTTGGGAGAGAGGAGAAAAGAAACCAAGGGAGAGAAGGAAGAGGAAAAGAGAGGTGAATGGACAAATTTGAGCCAAGAGGAAGAGGCTTGGATGCTCTACCCCGTACCATAAGGCTATATTTATAGTTGTATGAAGGTGTTTACATTGATGACAATACCCTTAGGGCTACATACTTTAAAAAGAAAAAGGCATAAGAGGACACCACCAACTTGCATAATAACAATTCTATGCCATCTTGGGAAGGCTTCCCCTCTTGTAATCTGCTCGTTTGAGCTCTCATAATAAAATTCAGTATCATTTAAAAAAAAACAATTCTATGCCATCTCTATGAAATTTTTCCATATTTATTAGTCATGCCGCCCTTACACACAGAGTGTCTCTTAACAACATGATTTCATTTTCTCAGGTTTTCTATTGCTATTAACCATATGGACACTTATAATACAAATGTATAGCTTAAAAAGCATAAATTTGTGTTGATTAGACTAATGTGAATTAATGTAAAAAAGACTCAACTCTAGTAGAGAAATTAATGTTAAAAAAACCATTGATGATCTTCTTTGAAGACAATACTAAAGACTTTTATGGATTTTTTGTTTAGATAAGTGTATTTTGGTCCTTTAAGATACTTAGAAGATAAGTCCTTATGATGAATGTGGGCCAACCTTGTGCTATGTAGGTAGCCTTTGTAGACCATGCGGAGGATTATGTCTAGTAATTGTTCTGGGCAGTAAGGGAAGACGTGCAATAACATAGACTCGAAGACACAAATATGTACTCAAACTTGTGCATACACACACTTGTGCACATATGACATGTACGCAAGCACACACCACATACCCATGAACAAAAATTAGATTGGATGACTGAAAGCCAAAGAGAACAAGAATAGGAGAAACTACATAGGAGGAAAAATGTGGTCCTTAACACAAAGGCATGGGTGGAAGGAAACACAAGGGAAGATGCTCACTCAGTGGTCAAGGCACCCATGCACACCACATACATTGTGAGAGCAAAAGATTGGAGTGGAAATCTGAGAGCCAAGGACACCAAGAAAAGGAGAAACTACATTGGAGGAAAAGTGTGGATTTACCTGCATGCACGCATCTATGGAGGGAAAGACAACGAGCATGCTTGTTAGTGGTCGGGATACAAAATACATAAACCCAATCAAAGGAAGCCAATGATAGAGGGAAAATGAATTGTTCTTTTGTCCAAAGCTGGTAAGTTGGTTCTCATTAAATCTTGTTTACATGGCATACCGTCTTATTTTCTGTCATTGTATCACTGTTCTGCCTCTGTTCGAAACAGAATAGAACTCTTAAAAAGGAGATTTTTATGGAATGGGCCAAATGGGGAAATAAAGTATAGTCTTGTAATTTGGGATGATGTTTTTAAACCCATCTTGATGGGTGGTCTCGGGATTCGGGATATTGCAACTACCAACTCGGCCTTACTATTGAAGTGGATATGGAAATTTAATGTGCAACCTACTTTGTTATGGCGGAAATGGTTGAAGCCAAAGCTGGGAAAGATATTGGGTGGTGGTTTGATGGTGGGAGACTTTACAGATTATCCCCCGTATGGAAGAAAATTGCCCAACTCCTACCTATCTTTAAATCCGCGGTCAAATGCTATATTGGTTCGGGTCGTCAAACTAAGTTTTGGACAAGCTAGTGGGTTGGTTCCAGCAGTTTCAAAGATAGTTATGGATGTATTTATCGCCTGTCAAGAGTTCAGGATGCCACCATTTCTGTGCAACGGCTGACCTCTGGAGAGTGGAACTTAGATCTCAGACGGGCCTTAACAGATGATGAAGTTTTGGAAGCTGCAAATCTTGTCACAAATCTCTCTGCAGTAAGAATCAAAAACTCATCAAACACTAATATGGACGCCATGCAGGCAAGGTATGTTTTCTATTGCTTCCGCCTATCAGTTCATGATCTTTCCCCAAGCACATCAATTGGCTCATCCAGCTGCTTTTGCATGGTCTCTACATATTCCACTACGTGCAAAGTTTTTCATTTGAACCGTTTGTCGGAAAAAAATCTTAACCTCCGACGCATTAATTCGACGTGGAAATAGTGTCCCGGACCCATTGTGCCCATTCTGCAATTCCTTTCCTGAAACTGCTGATCATACCCTTTTGCATTGTGAATATGCTCACTTGGTTTGGACCGAACTAATGAACAAAATTGGTTTACAATATTGCTATTCTCAATTTCTACATGACACAATCTTCACAACAATAAGTGCTTGTCTTCCCAAACTAGGGAAAATATTAATTTCTTGTTGTGTTGGGTACATGGTCTGGAATTTATGGAAAGAGAGAAACAATAAAAAAATTAATAAAAAATCTCTTCCTTGGAGAATTCTATGTAATAGAATCGTTGGACAAGTGTCATCTTGGGTACTCTTACGGAAGGAATTTTGTAACTTACAAGGATCAAACTTGCGCGGAAATTGGCGACTGATTGCAGAATCCTTTCCGCCTAGACCTCCTATCAGGGTAACTGGGTCTCGACCTCCAGTAGGGCACTTTAAACTAAACTTCGACGGAAGTGCATTTGGATGCCCAGGTCTTGCAGGTTTTGGCGGAGAGATTCATGATGAAAATGGGAACCTTCTTTTATCATATGCGGGTCCGATTGGTATATCAAATTCAACAAGTGCAGAGTTACACGGGCTATATAATGGGCTGAAACTCTTCAAGCAAAAGATGGAGGGGATTCTCTGCGTTGAAGGAGATTCAAAAGTAATTATCAATTGGTGTTCGAAGCCTTCAAGACCTCCTTGGTGGCATTGGGAGTTATATTAGGATATATGTATTTTAATTTCCCAAATACACTGTAAATGGAATCACATTCCAAGATCGACTAATTATTTAGCTGACTTCAAGCTAAACAGGGCGTTTCCCTCCAACAGCTTGTTGTGGAAGAAGGCCACTTTTAGCTAGGTATTGTATTCTCCCCTTTTTTTTTGCAATATATTCATAGCTTCTTTCAAAAAAAAATGTCCCTAGTAATCTTCGTCCCAAGGATTTGTTTTGCAACACCCAAATCCTTCATTGCAAACTTCTTGGACAACTCCCTTTTCAACTTTTCTATTTCCTATTTGCAAGCACCTGCTATTAACATGTCATCGGCATATAGCAGTAGAACGATATAGGAGTCATCAAACTTCTTCACATAACATCAATGATCTGCCTGGTACCTCAAGAAACCATTACTACTCATAAAGGTGTAAAACTTCTTATACCACTGTCTTGGAGCTTCTTTAAGATCATACAAGCTCTTTTGAAGTTTCCACACCATTTTCTCCTTACCTTGTGTTTTGAAACCCTGTGGCTGCATCACGTAATTTTTTTCCTCCAAATCACCATGAAGAAAGGTTGTCTTTACATCCAATTGCTCTAAGTACAAGTCTTCATTTGCCACTAGTCCCAACACTGTTCTAGTGTAGTCAATTTCACTACTAGAGAGAAAATCTCAGTGTAGTCAATGCCTTTTACCACCAGTCTTGCCTTGTACCGCTTGTTGCCATCATGTTTGTCTTTTATTTGGTACACCCATTAATTCTGCAAGCCTTCTTCCCCTCTGGTAACTCGGTCAGCTGTCATGTCTAATTATATAACAGTGAATCCATCTCGTCCTTCATAGCCAACTCTCACTTGGTTAGTTCATCAACTTGCACGACTTCCTCATAACTCTTTGGTTCGCCTTTCTCAGTCAATAAAATATAATTTAGTGCAGGGGAGTACCTCTATGGTGACCTGCTAGTTCTGGTAGATCTCTTGAGTTCAGTCACATGAATGTTCTGGTTTGTTTTTGGGGTTATGTTTTCCTGGTCTTCTTGAGCAATATTCTCCATCTCAATAGCTGGAAGATCTCTCAACTGAATTAGTTCAGACTTTTTGGCTTCATCACTTGTGTTCTCAGTCTCTGTTCTCAACCTTCATTGAAGATCACATCCTTGTTCCTGATAACCTTACAAGTTTGGTCATCCCAAAATCAATAACTAAACTCGGTACCACCATAGCCAATAAAGAAACATATCTTAGATTTAGTATCAAGTTTACTTCTAACAACAGAATCAATATGAATATAAGAAACACAACAAAAAACTTTCAAGAAAAAAAGGTTTAACTCTTTGCCGCTCCTGACCTCTTCTGGTATTTTGCAATCCAATGGTGTTGAGGGACCTCTGTTGATCAAATATGCAGCGGTGTTAATAACCTTAGACCAAAACATCTTTGGCAATCCCGCATGCAATCTCATGCTCTGGCACGCTCGTTTAAAGTCCTACTCATCCTCTCTACCACACCATTCTGTTGAGGTTTTCCAAGAATGGTTTTCTTCATCTTGATTCCATTATCAGCACAGTTCCGCGTAAAATCATTATCTATGTATTCTCCCCCATTATCTAATTGCAAACACACCACCTTCATATTTGTCTCATTCTCAACCATTGCTCTCCATCTCTTGAAGGTATCAAAGACATCAGAAGACATCAGATTTCTTTTTCAAGAAATAAACCCATACCTTTCTGGTTGCATCATCAATAAATATCACATAGTAATTTGAACCACCAAAGGAGGTAACAACTGAAGGCCCTCACACATATGTGTGAACTAACTCCAATTTTGTTGTCTTTTGTTCCTTTCCAGCCTTAGAAAAGCTAACCCTTTTCTGCTTGCCGAAAATACAGCCTCCACACAAATTGTTGTTTACAGTTTTCAACCCTAGTAGCTTCCCTTTGGACTGAAGCACTTTTATTCCCTTTTCACTCATGAGACCGAGCCTATAATGCCACAAGTCAGAATAAAAAACAACATCAGCAATTGCAACTGTCTCTACAATTGGAAGTAATGTAAAGAGTTCCAGTTTTTTTTTTTTTTTTTTTTTTGATAAAGATGTAATCCATTAAAAACAAAAAATTACAAAGAGATAGGGAGCATATCCGTAACAACAAGATGTTGAAGAGATGCTCCCTGTTTGGCAAGCACATCTGCTGCCGAATTTGCAGATCTTGGAGTGTGAGACCAAACACAAGAAAATAGGGAGGCAATCTCTAAAATCTCCTGGAAATTTTCCCAATGCCTCCATGGCGAAAAAGAAGTGCCACGGCCCCATCCAATGACTACCTTGGAATCCCCTTCAATGTGAATTGGGCCACTACATTTATCTTTGAAGATCCGGAGCCCGTTGAGAAGACCATGAAGCTCTGCAGACGTTGAGTCGGAGATGCCTAATGGACCCGCATAAGAAAACCACTGGTTGCCAAATGAGTCTGAAATCACACCTCCGAAACCTGCTATCCCCGGATTACCGAGAGAAGAACCATCAAAATTCAACTTTAAGTATCCAACCTCTGGGGGCGCCCACTCTTTCATAACTTGAGTCTTGGTCCCCAAATGCATCCTTGCTAGATTGCTCCAGTTTTCACGAATAGAAGTGCCCTTGAAAGAACTGAAAGGTTTTTTTGTCAAGAGCCAGGTGGATATTTGGCCCATCACTTTGTCCGCCACATTTTTCTCAGATTCAAATTTAGCCTCGAACCTCCTCCTATTCCGTTCATTCCAAATCCCCCATGGCACAAAACTGGCACATGCCGATAGCATCATTTTACCGAGCCCAGGAAGGGGATAACCATAGATTGACTTGCTAAAACTGAACAGATCTGCAGAGATACATATTTGCAAGTTGAAATTGCAAAAGATAGAGGACCAAACCTTCCAAGAATACGGGCATAATAACAGGGTATGGCTGGCGGATTCTTCTTCAATGTTACAAAGAGGACATAGCAAGTCTATTGAGGGGTGACCCCTTCTTCGAAGCACATCCGCTGTAAGGATCTTATTTTGGCAGACACTCCACATGAAGAATTTTACTTTTGGAGGGCAACAAAGCCGCCACACAAAATAAATATCAAGCTCCCTCTGCGTTGAGTCCCAACCATTAATGTGTCTGTATGCAGATGCAACTGAGAATTTACCGCTTTTGTCAGGCCACCATATGAGCTTGTCTGCATTAGAAGGCCTCATCCTGACATGATTCAAAGAATCCAGTAAGCGGCTTGCTTCCATTGCTTCTACATCAGAAAGACCCCTTCTGGGATGGAGACTCAAAACACCTCCCTCGAAAGCATCTGCCACTGTTATCTCCCTTTGAGTGGAGATAAGAAATATACTGCTAAAAGAGTTTCTCAAAGGTTCCTGTCCTGTCCACCAATCGTCCCAAAATTTAAGAGACCTGCCGTTACCCACAAAAAATCTACAAGCTGAGGAGAAATCTGGAAGAAGTAAATGAAGATATCTCCAAATTGATGATAGCCTTCTCCGATTTTCCCCTGACATCCACCATAAAGAATTCTAACCCAACTTGGTACGAACCATATCCTTCCAAAGGTTTGATGAATTTGTGTTAAACTTCCATATCCACTTAAGAAGCAAGGCTTTGTTCAGTTCTTTTGATTTTCGAATCCCAAGTCCACCTAATTTCTTAGGCAAACAAACTTCATCCCATCTAACCAGGTGATATTTAAAGGAATCACTCGAACCTCTCCAAAGGAATCTTCTTTTCAATTTATCCATGGTTTTGCATACCGATGACGGGCAGGGCATAAAGGATAGCGCATAGTTTGGTATGCCAGCAATATATGACTTGAGGAGTATCAATCTACCTGCTTTGCTGAGGAGCCTCCCCTTCCAAGTTGCTAAACGAGCTTCAATTTTTTCCAGCACCGGGTTCCATAAGTTCTTAGAAAGTCGCCCATGAAAGAGAGGGAGACCAAGATATTTGGCAGGTAGTGCAGTAGTAGAGCAACCAAATGAACTTGCCATCTCTGCAAGGTTCTCCTGGTCCACGTTAAATCCTATGAGAGATGTTTTCCCCCAATTAACTTTCTGCCCAGTTGCTATTTTAAAAAGACCCAATACTGCCTTTATCCTCCTAACACTGTGCATATCTCCGACTCCAAAAATAATAGTATCATCTGCGTACTGAAGGATTGGAATATTAAAAGCCCGGTGCGGACTTGTTGGAGGTAGCCATCCAAGGTCGACCGCTGAATAGAACATAGCGGACAGGAATTCTGCTACTATGTTGAATATGAGCGGGGAAAGAGGGTCCCCTTGTCGAATACCCCTGGTTCCTTTAAAGAGTCCACATACCGAGCCATTGAGTAGAAGGGAATATGATGCTGAACCCACACAATTCCGAATCCAAAATCGCCATCTTTCACTAAATCCCATTTTTTCCATTATTTCATCAAGCAGGATCCAATTTACTCTATCAAAAGCTTTTTCGAGATCAAGCTTTAGGGCGATTCTTAGGTCCTGATTACACCTGAAATGATCCATAAGCTCGTGTGCAGCCATTGTGGAATCCAGAATCTCTCTCCCCTTTAGGAAAGCACCTTGACCTCTGTGAATGACGATGGGCAACACTGCCTTTAAACGATGTGCTAATATTCTTGCAATGATTTTATATGCACTCGTAACCAGACTGATGGGGCGAAAATCCTCAGGTTTTTCAACACTTGCTTTTTTCGGCACCAATGTGATAAATGACGCGCCAATGCTGTGGTATGTGATGCCGTTTCTGAAGAAGCCGTGGATCATAGCACTTATATCTTCTCTCAGCCGAGCCCAAAACTTTTTCAGAAAGTCTCCATTAAAACCATCTGGGCCAGGTGCCCTGTCACTCTCCATGCCCAGGACCGCCCGCTCAATTTCAGCCGAAGAAAAAGGAGATTCAATTAGTGCTGCCGCTGCTGGGGAGATGCGAGAAAAACAAATGTGTGTAAGCTTTGGCCTGCTGGTACACTCCTCCGAGTCTAGTTCTGTAAAAAACTTAACCAGCTCGTTAGTTATTGAGATCTGACACGACGTTACCTCATTATTAATGCATAATGAGGTAATTCGATTGGACCTCCTTTTTGCCGAAGCGACGGCATGAAAAAATTTGGTATTTGCATCTCCTTCTTTTAGCCATTTGAATCTAGCTCTTTGCTTCCATCGAACTTTCTCTTGGTGCAGAATCGTGCTGAGCTTAAAATTGAGAGAGACCCGAAGCGAAAATTCATCAGAAGTTAAGTACCTTTGTTCCTCCACCACGTCCAGAGCCGCAATCTGAGATATGAGGGAAGCCTTCTCGGCAATCAAAGAGGTATGACGACTAGTGGCCCACTCCTTAATTTTTCCTTTAATGAAGCGCAGTTTTAGGGGGAATGCGCACTCCCTTCTGCCAAGACTTGGACCCTCATCCCACCAACCATCAATAAGAGACTCAAAATTTTCCTCCATTAACCAAGAATTTTCAAACCGGAAAGGCGAAGGCCCCCATTTTTCAAACACTGATGTCAACAAGATAGGCCAGTGATCTGAGCCTACCTTGTTCAGAACTCTTCCAGTAACATTTCCAAACATCTGCAACCAATTGTTACATGCCAAGAATCTATCCAATTTAGATAATACGGGTTGCTGTTGACTGTTTGTCCATGTGTAATTCTTACCAGATAAGGGAATCTCATCCAAACCATTCCCCCCAATGAAGTCTGAGAAGCCTCGCATAGAGGTTGTAATGCGAGTAGCCGGGGGGCTCTTCTCATGACAGTATCTGATGGCATTGAAATCCCCAGCTAGGAGCCATGGGGAATTCCAATTCTCCATAAGCGTACTAAGCTCCTCCCAGAGTAGGCTACGGTCCCTGTAACTAGTTGGACCGTAAACTCCACCCACACACCAAATTCTGTTATTGGAGAGATCTCTGAACTGAATACCCAAAGAAAAACGACCTTCCATGATATTAAGAGAGTCAAACTTAGTCGTGTCCCATGCAACAAAGATACCTCCGGAGTGGCCAATTGCATTCACCGATGCCCACTTGATTGAGGGGCACGCCCAAAGTTCTTTGGCAATATTGTCTGTCATCTCTTGACACTTTGTTTCTTGGAATATGACAATAGAAGGCTTAAATTGAGATAGGTAACTTGATATCGTACCGCGCTTCCGGGTAGAGCCAATCCCTCTGACATTCCAAGACAACAAGATCATTTGCTACCCTGGCCTTGAACTCCCAACGCCGTAATGTCCCCATTCAGCTGTTCATGATACATCACGCCCATTAAGCGTGCCAATTCCATCATATTTTTCCATGTCTCTTCGTCATATTTTTTTTTCTCCATGCGAAGTTCCTTTACAATACTCTCAGCTCTGTCCGTGGGAGAAGGAGCCGATTCTACATTCTTTTTTACCACGGGGCTAGTAGCTTCTCTCTGAGATAAATTAGTTTCCAAATTTCCTCTACTTTCCTGGAAAGTATTCCGTAGAGGGGGAGAGCTTGGAGCCATGATAGGTAGTTTTCCTTGGCGTGGGTATTCTGCCTGATCAGTCTTCACTTGAGTGTTTGATAATTCTGCAGAAATCACTAATCTATCTTTTCTCTGCGTGTCAGATCCTTGAAAAAGACTTAGAGTAGCCCCTTGAGAATGTTCATTCCGTTCCCCGAGAGAGACAGAAGTCGGGGGGAAGGCGGATTCCTGCCTTTCTCCTAATTTTGAAATTGAATCATCAGAACCCGATTCGATTACTGGTTCCTCGGGCTGACGCATATGAGAGACTCTTGGCTCGAGGTTCAAAATTATTTTCTCTTTTTGTTTTGTCCTTTCTGTAATCTCGGGAGGAGTGGTAAACTTGGGTTTGGATGAAAAGAATGACACTGAGATAGGGGAGAGGGTATTTTTGGAATTTGAGTAAGTTGAAAGACCAGTATTATCCGAGAGACGTGCAAAGTCAGACTCGATTTTGGAGCCAAGCTCATTTTCCGGGATACGCTGACCTTTTATTTTTTGATTTTGAAGAGACGGTTTTCGAGAAAGGATTTGTACTTCGTACACCCTTTTCCTTGTTTTGATTTAAATTTTGAAATAAAGTGGGGAGGGAATGGGTGCATTGCTCATCGGATACCGTGTGTGGTTTGTTGAGTGTTGGGAGGGGCAACACGGAAGAGAGCCCAGACACGCTACCCTCGGTAGTTCTCTGGGATTTCGAAATACCTTTATACGCCTCGACTGCAGCGTCTCCTTTTTCAGAATTTGAATCAAAGATCAAATTTATTTTAGCTGACAGACGTACCTCTTTTTTCGGGATCGACACGCTTCCCGAAAAAATTCCCTCTCGTCCCGCAGTCCCGCTGGCAGGAGTCTCCGGCGTAGTGCTTCTCTTTCGCGTCCGGCGACCTTCCGGTGGCCGCAGTACACCGATCTCCCCGAAAGACATTTCTAGCCATACAAAATCTTCCTCGAAGCTCAATTTTTGGTATCTTGTCTCTCTCCAGTGACATTTGGGGTTGACGAAAGCCATTGCAACGTCCAGTTTGGAGCCATCCGCCGTGGATTCCGACCATTGTATTATCTTTCCGAAAGAAGTAAAAATTTTACTGAGTACCTCCTCCGTCCATAGTTCGATAGGTAGGCCACGGATTGAAATCCATTGGCCGAGAACCTGTCCTACCGGAGTTGTTTCCCATTCCGCCGCGAATAGTTCCTCTTCTTGTAGCCATTTCTTATTCCCCAAAATTTCTTCCGTTTCGTCTCTCGATTTCATAGTAACCAGCCACTTCCCGGGTGCCATCCACGCAATTTTTGGTTGAAGAGAGAAAATTTCGCCGAACCAGAGAGCAAGTCTGAGACTATTCCATCTCGCTGAGGGGGATTCCACGATGAGGCTTGTGCTTAGTTTCTGTTTTCCTTTTTCGAAAAGATCTGGGGGTAGATTTATGACCGGGAGCTTATCAGGAGTTTGGGGGATTTGGGGGATTTTTTGTTGGGGGTTTTCGGGTGCTACAGAGAAAGAGGATTTAGGAAGTTTGTTTTTCGAAATGGACATTTGACGGGGGGGAAATGTTGAAGATCATTTCGGGGAGGTAGATTAATCGCGTCCTTCCTCGTCTCAGGAGTCTTAAACATTTTCTCGCCGAGTGCTAGTATCGAACTTCGCAGCTCTTTCCAACAATGACAGTCGCTGAGAGATTCCGGTAAGTACACGCGCGCCATAACTTTGAGTCCTCTCTTCTGAAGAATTTTTAGCTCTCTGATACCTTTCTTCTGGAATACAGAGACGGTAAACGAAATTTCATCGATACGGATTTCACGAAATCTCGGAGCATTCCCGAAGTCTCCATCTTCAAAAATGCGGGCAAAATCTGAGATTGCTGCAGGTGGGATAGAGATATACGATCTTCGTTGCCCGTTCCTTATCATTATACGAACTGCCTGGCCCGAAATTTGCTTCATCGAGATTTCCGTGTCGCCGTGAACCCACGATGCTTCGCCTCTTCTACTGCTCCTTTTTCGAGTTGCAGATCTTCCCTTCACCGTGCACCAAGGTCCATCTTCCTCCGTCGCCGGCGGTTTTCCCCTATCCTCTTGTCGCTGTTGATCCCCAATGTCGGACGTTTCCATATCCGTCGCTCCGTCGCTAGAATCGAGATGGGTTCCAGTTTTTAACTCCTCGTGCAACAACCATGGCTCCCTTTGTGACTTTCCAGGCAGTACCATTAAAAGTCACATTATGACCTTCATCATCAAGCTGCCCTATTGAGATCAGATTACGCACAAGTTTTTGTACATGTCTCACTTTGTGAATTTTCCACACTGACCTGTTTGACATCCTCAAATTGACATTACCAACACCGACAATATCCAAAGGTTCTCCATCAGCAAGATACATCTTCCCATGATCTCTAGCAACATAATTATCCACGATCTCACAATGTGTGGTGGTGTGAAAAGAAGTTCCTGAATCTAACACTCAAGAATCAATAGGGCTATCAATCGACAAGAGTAAAATATCTTGTACTTCTTCAGTCACCACATTTGCAACATCGGTTTTCTTTTTATCCTTCTTCAGTGCTCTACAGTTCTTCTTTATGTGACCAGACTTTTCACAATTCCAGCACGCCACATTCCTTCCGAATTTGGACTTGCTTCTTCCATTTCCTTGACTTCTCTCTACCGTTGCCCTTGTTGGAATTTCTCTCGAAGTTCCTGCCCCTAGTATCGACACATAGGGCAGAATTAGATGTTGACGATTCTTTGGAGTCCTTTCTACGAACTTCCTCTGCGAGAATGGTATCTCGAACATCATTGAAGATCAACTTCCTGTTGCCTACAAAGTTGCTGATCGCAACCCTCATAGGCTCCCAACAATTTGGCAGAGATGCCAAAAGAATTAAAGCACGAACCTTATCATCAAATTTAATTTGAACAGAGGTCAATTGATTGACAATCATGCTCAACTCATTCAAATGCGATGCAACTTATGTATTTTTTGTCCTCTTTAAATTGAAAAGTTTTTTCATGAGATGTACCTTATTATTTGTGGAAGGCTTCTCATACATGTCGGACAAAATCTTCTTCATCTCTACTGTGACTTTCTCTGATGCCACATTGTGAGCAACGTTATTCGACAGTGTTAACCAGACTACTCCCAACATCTGTCTATCAAGGAGATTCCACTCATCATCTATCATACCTTCTGATTTTATATCCATAAGTGGTGCGTGCAGTTTTTTACTGTACAAACAATCTTTGATCTGCATCCCCCAAAACGCAAAATCCATACTATCGAAGTTGTTGATTCCAAGTGCCGATCCTTCTCTGCCAGCCATTGCTCTCAATCACGAACCAAAGCTCTGATTCCACTCGTTAGGAATTAGACGTCCTAATTCCAAACTAACGAGAGCAGTAATAATAATCGCCAAAGAAAGGAAAAACAAGTAGGAAAAACAACAAGATTTATACAGGTTCACCGCAAGGTGAGACTACGTCCTGTCTTCCATCGCTGTAGTAATCCACTATGAAGTTGAAATAGTTTACAAGAGAAATTGCACACACTTAGAGGTGTTTTCTCTAACCTCTTTTGGGCTACAACTCTAGCCCCTTCTCGGTGATGATAAAACCCTAATAGCGGCCCCCCTCAATTATAAAGAGAAAATTAGGGCAACCGCGATACAAGAGTAAAATTCCCAAACTACCCTTAATGAAACAACAGTTAATATATCGTGGACCGGGTGGGGGCTCTGCCTCCCACACCCCTAGGAGGAGGGACTTCCTTCCCCGCACGGCGACCTTCCACGAAGGTCGATCTGCATACTGACTCAGTGTAGGGCGTTGATTAGGTTCCACAACTTAACACATATAGGAAACCTGGACAAATCCTACTCCAATACTTAGCAAAATCTTAAAGATATGAAGTAATGAAAAGAGATTGAAGGAAGAGAAGTTAGTTGGAAGGTATAATTAGGTTCTACTTATTTTCTAGGAAAGTTTTTTCCTTAGAGACTTGATTCCCAGGGTGTATGGGCTGCATGGATATAGATGTAATCTTTTAAGTTATTTAATTATAATTAGGGAGAAGGGTTTGAAAACCCCAATCTCTCCCATCTCTTTTCTTTTTGAAAATTTTAACATGGTATTAGAGCAGACAATCATGGAGAAGTGTTTGCAAGTCAACAGACTCTCAAAGATTATGGTTGCTCTCCAATTTCTTTATGAGTTTGTATATAGTGTCTCTCCCCATTTGTTTGGTTTATCTCTGCTTAATTTTCTTTAGTTTAGCTTCCATTTGATCAAGGATTCTGACATCCTGTTCTTTCTACTTATGCTAAGCTAAATCTTTACTTCTAGGGTTTTCTTTGATGTTGATAATCTTGCTATCGTCCATGTGTTTTTTTCTCTTTCATCAAGTCTGTCTTGGATACTCTTGGAGATACATTTTCCACCAAGTCATAACCCTTCGTGGCCATTGTGGCTCCACTGGCCAACCTAAAGGATAGTGATGACTTTCTCCACTTTAGCTCTGCCTGCAGGGATGGCACAGATTCTTCAGCTGTAGAATTTAATGCCAATTGGAGTCTTCGAATGGGGACTTTTAATGTCAGTTGGGTCTCAAGACTCGTTTCATACTTCAGCAAACAATATGTATCTATATTCACATGAATCTGTTCACTTATTCTGATTCCAGGAGCCCATAATGTTACCAGATTTTTGTCTGTTCTTCTTGCAACTCAACACCAGATGACATGTTTTCTTATCTTCGTTTAGCTTATTGCTGTATGGTTCCTTGTTTGGTAGTGGAGAAATTCGCTTTAACATAATTAGAGTACTCTGTTTTTCCTTCTTCTTTTAAAGATTAATTAGAAATTATGTTGACTTGAATGCTAAATTTCTTTCTCAAAGCTGGTGTCTTTAAACACCTGTTGGTTCCGTCGTCTCTGCCAGCAAAAGCAGAGCAGGAAGACAATTGCTATTCTCCTTTTTTCGATTGTTATTCCCTGTTGCTGCAAAGGCAAGCATGATGCTGACTATTCCTAGTTGCTATTCAGTATTTTGACTTGTAGGCCTAAGTTTGGTTAATGTTTTTGCTGGCTTGGTTTTGATTGATTTGTTGGGCATCAAGGCAGTTGAAGTGGTTTTGACAGTAGCAGGGTGATAGGTTGGACTAACTGAAAGTCTGCATCTCTGTATTTGTGTAAGGGATGTTATTGAGTTGCTGAAATGTTTTCTCTGCTCGGACATTTGTTTGAGATCATTGGCTTGTGAACTGGCAAATTTTGGGCTGGACTGGACTGGAGAAAGGAGGAAACAAGGTAGATGTAGGAACAGACGAATGTCAAGACAGTTTGGAGAACGCTGGTATAAGCTGCTATTCAAGGATAGATGACAAGACATAATTCTTAAGCAATTAATTTTGTACATCTGAGAATGGTGGATTTGGATTCAAGTAATGCTACGTGCACTTCCCTTGGAATTTTTTGAGGTCTTCTTAGCACACCAGCAGAAGTACTCAGATTTATCTCTGTTCTTCCATCATCATCAGCACCATTACTATTTATTGTCTGTTCTGCTAACTATCTTATTTGCTGGATGTTCTTCTTGTAATACGGGCCACTGTCCATGCTATAGTTTTTCTTATGGGCTTGGATCATTTGTCTGTTCCTGTAAAGATGTATGTATTTGTTTTAGTGTCTCACCTATTTTATCTCTGACTGATCCCTGTTGTTGTGGTGGCCAACTGCTGTATTTGAACAGAGCTGCTTCCTTCGTCACGATAAGATTCAGGATCTGCTAATGCCAGAAAAGTTGTCTCCAGCACTATACACAAGTTCCATGAAGAAACCTTGTAACAAGAGCATATCTTAGGCATTAGAGAAGTCCCATCTAGAAAAGAATACATATAGAGGTGACGTGATTGTACTTGATTATGATTCAGAATCCATGAAGTTAGACAATGAGTTTTGTTGTCGTAACTTTGGACGATGAAATCAGTAGCATGGTGAATTTCAGCATCCTACGAGCAGAAAGAATAAATTTTTGAGGTGGCCGGGGAATCAAAAGCTTTTTACAAAATTGCATCAGAATCCTCTTCTTATGTTTTGGTCAGATTTATGATTGTATGTTGGTCTATATTTGGGTCAATTTACGGTCCATTTTACGATCCTTCTCTAGTTATTTTGTTTTTGTTAGTGGTATTTTGGTCATTTCACCACTTTTGTAGTTTTATTTCTATATGTAATCTTGTTCTATACATTGAATTATGTTAGTGGTTAATACATAGGATACATAGGCAATAAGGAGAATAAGCGTTATTGTATGTATAGGGGTATTATTGTAATTTTGATCAAACACTATCATTAAATGGAATTGTGGTCATGCAATGAGCCTTCTTTTGGTTCTTCTCTCAATCTCTCTCTTCTTTTTCTCTCTGTTCTCACCTTTTCTCACATTTCTCACTTTTCTCTTCTTCCACCACCAAAAACCCTAATTTTTACATGGTATCAAAGCGGTAGATCACTTCTAGGAACATCTTACTACAGTTTTCCATCAAATTTAGAGAGGACAACTTCCTATAAGAAGGGTTCTACAAGTTCTTCGGTTACCGTCTCGAAGAAGTTCTAGCTTTTTCTCCTTTTTCATGCCATAACCATAGGGTTATTGGTTTCTATTGATCACTGAGTGATCCTCTATGATTTAATTGCCCTAAGTGGGTTTCTATTGAAAGTTTTTGGGTTGTGTGTCACCCATTCTTGTTAATGTACCTGTGTCATCCCAGATTTGTCTTACGTGAACCCTAATTGAGGAGTAATTTATATTATTCTCATTGAATTTGGCGCATTCAATTGGTTCTTGATCTATTGAAGTGCGCACATCCTAGTCTTTTGCCCTAACCCTGATTCTGCGAGGTGGGGCCAACTCTGGTGATAAATTTGAAAATTTTCTGGAAGTGTTAATTGGTTATTCTGTGCTCCTGTATTAATAATATGGCTGATTCAGGAGAAGTTTATACTCCATCTAAAAAGATTTCAGGATATGATGGAAAAGATATAATTATGATTAATCTGAGAAACTGATAGGGTCTAATTATCTCTTTTTTTAAATGACAATGATTTATTACGAAGGAAAGCAAAAGTGTACATCAGGGGAAACAGTATCCATAATATCAAGAAACAATTGCCAGTGACGCCACGGGGGGAAGGAGGCGGTGGAGCACCAACCAATGACGGCTTTGGAGTCAACCTCCACGATCAGTGGACCTCTGAAGCAATCCTGGTTGATGCAAAGCCCGTGGAGGAGGCCAAAGAGCTCAGTAGTGGTCGAGTCCGCAACATTGAGAGGACCAGAGTATGATATAATAGTAGTTCCTCTAAGACCAAAATTCACCATCTAGAGCGCAAGGCATGATTAAACCATCTAGAATTCCCTTCAGTCCAAAGGCACCATGTAATGTAAGCAATACAAGCACCTAGCAGAAGTTTACCAAGGCTAGGGAGGCGAGTGCTAGATGAGAAACGGCACATGGTGCTCAAGTCAGGGGGGATGCAAAAATTGAGGCCCGTGCTATCAATCAACTTGGTGGGCCGTTGAGGGAATGGACATCTAAGCAATGATTTTCCAATGACAACTGTTGAATTTATGGAAAAGAGAAATGCTTCATTGACTTCATTTTAATCAGAGTACATAAACCTCTATTTATAATAGAGGAAAGTAGTAGAGTCCCAACTACAATTAAACTACCTTTGTCCCAATTACACCCAAACTCTAACACTTAAAGATAAGTCCTAGCATAATTAAATAGCCCAATATAAATAAAAGATTAACTTGACTAAAACACCTTTAAACTGAAACTCCTCTATGAGACCTGCTTCCATAATAATTGTGGCTTTGTTAGACTTCTTATTGTGTAAGACTTCTTATGCCATCTCACGTGATCATAGTGGGTCCCATATCTTATGGGCTTGGGCCCATCTTCCAACACTCCCTCAAATTGAAGGTGAGAAAACATCGTGAACTCCCAACTTGCTGCAAATGATGTATAGGATCTTCTTGTATACAATGGCGTTCCTCCATATCTTCCAACACTCCCTCTCGTGCTTGTGGTCTCTTTCATGAGGCCCAACTGGCATAAGATAAGTGAGAGTAAAATCACTCCTAGCCGTATGACATTGTCTATACTCAATGATCAGAAGTGTAATAAAATTCCTCCATCCCCGTGTCCCTCCATAGGACAATTACTCTCAAGTCTATACGCAATGATCAGAAGTGTAATAAAATTCCTCCATCCCTGTGTCCTTCCATAGGACAATGACTCTCAAGTGGTAGGAGTAATAAATGCCAATTAAGGGGGGGGGGGGGGGTAACATATATGTAGTAATAAGCTCCTCAAAGGAAAGAAGGCCTTGCAAAATAAGTGGGTGTACCGAATAAAAGACAAACATGACAGCAGCAAATAGTACAAGGCAAGACTGGTAGTAATGGGCTTTCAACAAAAAGAAGGCATTGACTACACTAATATTTTCTCTCTAGTAGTGAAATTGACTACTATTAGAACAGTGCTTAGACTAGTGGCAAATGAAGATTTGCACTTAGAGCAGTTGGATGTAAAGACAATCTTTCGTCATGATGATTTGGAGGAAGAAATTTACATGATGCAGCCACAAGGTTTCAAAGCACAAGGAGAAAATGGTGTGCAAACTTTAAAAGAGCTTGGATGATCTTAAACAAGCACCAACAAATGGTATAAGAAGTTTGACAACTTAGAGTAGTAGTGGTTTCTTAAGGTGCCAGACAGATCATTGCTATTATGTGAAGAAGCTTGATGGCTTCTACATCATTCTACTGCTATATGTTGATGACATGTTGATAGCAGGTGCTTGTAAATAGGAAATTGATGAGCTGAAAAGTGAGTTGTTGAAGAAGTTTGCAATGAAGGATTTGGGTGCTGCAAAACAAATCATTGGGATGAGGATTACTAGAGATACTGATGTCTTGAAACTGTCACAAGAAGAATATGTGCAAAAGGTGTTGAGTAGATTCAACATGAATTATGAAAAACAAGTGAATACTCATTTGGCTAGTCACTTTAGGCTATCTAAGGAGCAATCGCCTTCTACAGAGCAGGAGCGATCCAACATGGCCAATGTGCCTTATGCTTCTGCTATTGGCAGTCTCATGTATGCCATGGAGTGTACTAGACCAGACATAGCTCATGTAGTGGGAGTTGTGAGCAGATATATGAGTAATCCGGGTAAACAACATTGGGAAGCTGTGAAGTGGATTCTCAGGTAATTGAGAGGCACTACAAACTCAGCTTTATATTTCAGAAAGTCAGACTTGGGATTACAAGGTTATGTAGATGCTGACATGACAGGAGATATTGATGGCAGGAAAAGTTCCATTGGATATGTATACACATTGGGTGGTTCAACATGGGAAGAATTATGTCTCAAGCATGGGAAAAATGTGTTGTATTGACTATCAGAGTGTTATTCATTTAGCAAAGAATCCTGTTTATCATGCCAGAACAAAGCACATACAAGTGCGTTATCACTTCATCAGATCGGCTCTGGAGGATGGAGTCTTAGCACTTGAGAAGATTCAAAGGAGTCAAAATCCGACTGTTATGTTGACAAAGACTCTTACGATTGAAAAACTGAAGTTGTGTGCAACTTCAGTTGGACTTCTCTCTGAGGATTGAGAAGTTGTTGCCACTGCAGAGGAGATATTGATGATGGATTAATCTCCAAGTAGGAGATTGTTAAGTTTTGAAGCCTTATTAACGTCCTACGCTGAGTTGGTCGCATATCGATTTGGGGGTTGGCGCCCCCCTCTCGGGGGTGTAAGGGGCAGAGCCCCCGCCCTGTCCACGATATATTAACTGTTATTTCATTAAGGGTTGTTTGGGAATTTCACTATTGTAATGTGGTTGCCCTAATTTTCTCTTTATAATTGAGGGGCGTCGCTATTAGGGTTTTATCGTCTTATACCAAGGAGCATCTCGAGTTGCAGCCCGAGGGGTTAGAGAGAAACATCTGTAAGTGTGCGATTTCTCTTGTAAAGTATTTCATCTTCATAGTGGATTACTGCATCGGCGGAAGATAGGACGTAGTCTCACCTTGAGGCGAACCTGTATAAATCTTGTTGTGGCTTTTCGTGCTTGTTTTTTCCCTTATTCCGTGTTTATTATTATTGCTCTCCTTAGTTTGGAATTCCTAACACTCCTGTCTTAGTTGTTTGTATTTTACGTAGACCAGTGTACTGTGCCAAATTAAAACATTGTAGCTTTATAACTCCAAGAATGGTTTTGGGGATATGAAATATTCGAAGGAGTCGGTTTATGATTTCTGAAGGTGGTTAGATGGAAGACCACAATTGAAGTTCAAAGCTTTTGTTACCTTTATCAAATCACCGGTCTATACATGTTGTAGCACTTTCATGGAACCCCTAACCAACTGCTTTCTAGACAACTTTGTCTCAAAACATGCCTCAGAAACCATAAAAGAGAAGTTTATTACTGCCTTTGTGCTTGCTTTTCCTAAATTACTGAATTGGGGTGCAACACCTTAAAGTCAGTTAGTCATGATGCTCTTGAGCACTGTGACTTCAACAATGCTAGACTTCTCATATTTCTGAAATATCTGCAATGGTTTTGCTGTGTACTTGACAAAGCAATAAAACACAATAGGATGACTGATGCATTAAGTAGGTGCGTTGCATTGCTATCTGTACTAACCGAATTTCAATTTGAAAACTTTGACATTTATGTGAAACTTCTGTACGTGCTGAAATGTCAAATAGATTGAAAGTCAGATTCATGCTATTTAATCGTATTGTTCGTGGATGTGTTAATCTTACTTGACTTCCATGGAGAACGGCATTGTGGTGGGACTATCAACATAGTAGTGAGGAGAAAGGTGTTGATGCAATACTACTGGCAGGTGCTCAAGATGGATGTAGGAGGTCTATTTAATAGGCATGGAGTTCATCAAAATAATAATGAGGGAACTTTAAAAAAAATAAAAATGAGGGGAGATGTGAGTCTCTGTATGCCACTGCAAGTACTTTTAAAGATCTGGTTAGATTTGAGTGAATTTTATGTGTGAGTAGATATTCCCATCAGCTGGGGGGAATGATAGCTTCCTACTGGTTGTTTACAGTTACTCCAACATCTCTCATTTTCTTCTGTGTAGGAGAAACACATAATGCTACAAATGTTGCTCTTTTGGTTTTTAAAAGAACCTGTGGTTTTACATGAGGTGTTAGAAGGTGTTGTCCTCAAGAAGCATTTGTTTAGTATTCTTAGAAAAAAATTTGGGCTATGTTGAACACCTACTTGTGTTTTAGTAGTGCCCGGCCATCTGTAGATAGATGAGTGAAAAAATTATGTCCTTGCAAAATGGGCAGATTCTTGATGAGTTTTATATTGACAGATAACTTGTACACTGTGTTATCAGTTGCTTAGCTTCACTATGATAAGAGCCCAGGCTTTCTTGAGTTCTCAGAGTTTCCCATCTTAGCAAGTAGAGTTGACAAAGTGAATGATATGTTGAACTAAATGAAAGTTTGGTATGAACGAGTAGGCTGGACTATCCCAATGATGTTTTTTCTACGGAAAAGCAGTCTGGCACAGGAAATAGGTGTTGTTTAGCCTTTTCTCTGTGGTCATTTCTCGTAATCAATTCCTTGTAGAAAGTCTTAGAGTGCCTCTAAAGTAGGAAGTTTGGGCCATATGAGATAGTAGAAAGACCGATGTTGTGCAATTCTGGTTGATATGCTTTGTATAGAATTGTAATTTCTCTAAGCTCAATGTCTACTCCTTTAGGTAATAGGGTGGATATTAGGCTAGTCCCATCTAAGTGGTCAATCTGAGTGACTAATTTATACATCTAAGTTATAACTCTTTGTCTTGGGCCTATGGCTCAATGGTCACATGGGTGGTTTCTAGTGTGAGGTCTTAGGTTCAAGTCTCACCACAGGTAAAGGTGTGTTCTGAGTAATAAACATGAAAAAAAAATTGTTTTTCTCTGGGTGGTGTGCTAACTAAGTGCTTGAGGGTCATTTTAAAAAACACTGATTATGGGGGGTTTCATGTGGAGTTGGAGGTGATAGATACTGATTTTGAAGAAGAAGATGGCAATGACAGTGATTTGTTTGAAAAGGTTATTGCTATGGTATGATAAAATAGGTTAAAAGGACGTTAATGGGCCCTGAGCTTATATCTGGTCTATACTCTCAAATAGCTGGGGTCTCCAAAAACAAAAAAATCTCAAATAGCTCTTTTTATTTTTAAGAAAATGGCCATAGAAATTTTTCTTAGTATTATCAATTTAGAACAATAATGGATTGAATTTTTTTAGAGTCTCAGAATGAATGTTTGATCAGGTGTGCAGTTCAACTAAATTTAAATATTTTGATGAGAATAATCCCATATGTGTTAGTATAAGAAAAAGTCATTTAATTAGTAATCAAGAAAAAGTTTGACTAGTTATTCGTAATCAATACAGACCCAACTTGAAATTCATATTTGATATGTCATTGTGCTGTCCTTTTGTGGCCCGATGGAGATTTCTGGCTCTACTTCAGCAGGACTTATTGCAGTTCTTGAATGCCTTTGGCTCTACCACCTACATTTTTTTTTAACCTTTTAGAAGTTGTAGGTGCTAAATCTGTATATAGTTGGTCTTCAAAGTCACTCAAGCCTCCTAGGCAGCACTTCAATGCTTTCTTTGAAGTCTGTAATCTGGCATCTAGAGTGTTTGTAAATAGTTCTAATGTGAAAAGAAGTGCCAATGGCCTGGCAAACAAGCTAGCTCATGGAGGGGGTCAATCAATAATCCCCCCCTCGTAATTTGCCTTTTGGGACCGGACTTTAACAGAGTATCAGAGCAAAATTTTGACTCAGTTTGTCTTGTTTCGCCGTGTTTGTTTTATATGTTCAAGGCCTGTGTGTGTTTGAGTAGGCCTCAACATGAGAGAGTGTTATTGGAATAATCTGACATGGGTGAGTCAGTATTAGGAAAACTATTAGAGTTACTAGTTGGGAAAAGACATTGTATCTTCATCTCAACATTTTAAGATGGACTTAGACCTAATTTTAACAAAGCATAGCCTAACTGGTTCTCATCCTGAGTAGGTTGAATTATGCAAAGCTTTTGTAGGAGTAAGGTCCAATCCCAATGTTTACCAAATGACTAGTCTGATTATATAAGTTTAAGGCTGTCTATACTTGCGTTAGTTCTTCATTTTATGGTTTTATATAACAATTTGAAGTGTAGCAGAAAACCTCTTGGTGTTTTAGGGCATACGTTAAATTTCGTGTGTATTGCTTCACCAGAAAAAAAAACAATCTATCATCCTTTTAACCCTTTTTCTCTTTCCAAAAGTCTCTTTGTTGTCTGAGGTGATTTCTATATTTAGAGGTAACAAGAAATGATAATAGCCAGAGGAATATTTGCCCGCCATGTCACAAAACATATAAAAGAGAGAGGGAGGGGGCCCTTCCTTGTTGAAAGGGTGATGGACGAGGCTCTGCACCCCTCCTCTACAAACCATTTTTTTTTTTTCATTTTTATCCTTTTTTGGGAGAGGTGGGTGGTGGTTAGGTATGTTGATGTCATTATAAGATCATCAGATTGAACAGGATCCATCACCTGCTCAGCCCTATATAAATATGTTAGGTCCTATGACTAGATATGTTAATTTTGTTACTAATTTTGACTCTTTAATTTGGCTTGTTTATGTTCACTCTTTTGAATGATTCAATGTATAATATTAATTTCATAATCAAGTCCAACCACAAGTAATCAATCACACAAAGACTACACAATGATTTATATTGGTTTACAATCTTATCTTGGATTCCTAATCCACTTTTAAAGGTATTTGCATGTCACAATTAATATACTATACTAGGGTTATCCAATGATACTTATTACAAATTTACTTAAAAATTTATTATATTATTGTCCACATAGAGACTTATGTCACTCAATAGAATACAATAACTAATTTACCATGCACACTTGTTTATAAATTTACAACAACAAACCAGGCAGACACTATAGTTACAAAGTAGCTTAAATCATAATATTGATTTCACAATCAAATTGCATACATAATATTCTAAACAATTTTGTAGATTTTAAAGTAGAAGTTTACTAGTTCAAATTTATTTGACTAAGATCAATAAAGAGATTTCATAAATTTTCAAAATTTAACCGCAAATCTTAGTATCAAATCAAATACCATAGCAGATCATAATGCTAAAATAGCTAATACAATTTCAAAGTACTTTAACAAAGACTATAGCAAAGATAAAACTAAGTAAATAAGGTTTTATAGTAACAACACAAGAAGTATTTAGCTCTCTAAGGAATGGCTTTCGAAGTATACGATTTCATTATCCAAATTCTTTTCAAAGTGTAGAGATCTTGAGGTATTCAACTTCTTTGACCTGGCTATTAGACCAAGGACTCAAATAATGTTAATCTCCATTATATATTGATGATAATAAAATGAATAGTTTGAAAGTGTGTTACTAATGGTGTTGTATGTGTAATTGAAATTGACATTCTATTATAAACATACATGGTCTATGGCAAAAAAATCAAGATAAGAGATTGAAGAATCAAGTTGCTAACTCAAGACCCTAAGTTAGAAGTCATTGAAGAATTGTTTTTGAGAAGAGAACAAGCATGATAAAGAGTTGAAGAGTTCAAAACTAGAGCTCTTCAGGTTTATGTTTAGATGTCAAGAACTCAAACATTGTAAGAGTTGCCTTCTCCATATCTTTGAAAGTTTGAATTAACATGAATGTGGCATTAGGTTTATACTTCAAAACCATACTAAAAAATCATTACACAAATGTTTCAAAAACGTTATGAAACTGTACCTAAAAGTTTTCACTAAATTTAACTTGATTTACAACTCAAAGACATATTTTTTAACCATACGATTATCAATTTTGAGAAAATATATTAAGACATTAGATTTTAAAATCATATTTTAAAACATCATAAAAATGCTTTAAAATGATTTAAAAATCATCTTACAAAATTCCATCGAGTTTAATTTAAAAAAGAGTTGAAATTGACTATTATGTTTAAGTTGGAAAAATAGTAATTTGTTGATCATATATTATATGATTGATCAATCAATGAATCCACTAAATGATCATCCTTTACATGGTTAATCGTTCAACAAGAGAGTAATAGATTTTTTTTAAAGATCGATTGATACATAAGAGAGCAATAAATCACATATAAATTAATCATGTGAGAAGACATCCACGTGCATAGGGGTGGCATGACTAGTAAATAAGGAAAACTTTCATGGAGATGGTAGAGAATTGTAATTATGCAAGTTGGTGTATGTCATCATATGACTTTTTCTTTTTGACGCATATAACCCGAAGAGCATTGTAGTCCATTGTAAACACCTTCTCAAAACTATACATACAACCTCAAGGCATGGGGTAGAGTAGTCAAGCCTTTTCCATTGGTTCAAAATCGTCCTTACACCTTCCTCTTTTTTTCTCTTATTTCTCTCCCTTGGTTTCTTCTCTCTTCTCTCCCCAAGAGTTAGAGTTCCTCACTTCCCTCCTTCCTGTGAGATATTTTGTGTTTATGTGTTAGCCCTAAAAATCAACATGTATTAGAGTAAGCAAAGATCTGACATGGAAAAGGAGAAGAAGATGAAGAAGAAAGGGAGGAAGATAAAGAAGAAAAAAAGGAAAAGGAAAAAAAGGAGTTTTTCGTTTTTCCTTTGTCTTATTCTTTGCCAATTCTTGTTGTTATTGGATTTCCTACTCTCTTACCATAAGTTCATATAACAAATTGTTAATGAATAGTCCCACCTGGATTAATAAGATAAAAGATCTTGATTTTATTTGTTGGCAGAAGAGGTTTCTTAAGTGGCTAGTCATTTAGGGATGGGTCTCGGATCCAATTTAACATGGTAGTAGAGCAACCACTTAATATGTGGGCATTCCACCCAAATTATCCACATACCACATGTGAGGGCCTCCACCTAAATTATCGACATGCCTACATGTGAGGGGGAGTGTTAAGGAATAGTCCCACATGGCCTAGTGAGATAAAAGATTTTGAGTTTATTAGTTGGTAGAAGAGGTTTCCCAAGTGGCTAGTCATTTAGGGATGGGTCTTGGACCCAATTTAACACAAATTATATAGAGTTGGAAAGACCTTTGAGTTTAGTTTCAAACTAAAAAAAAAAACTTTTGCAATTAGAGTTTTCTACAAAGAGAAATTGACATATGACGCAACAAAGCTCAAACAACAGAAAAGTTTCGAGGAGCAGCAAAGAATCTCAACTTTTTGAATGGTTTGTACCAACATGACTGAGAATTTATATTTAGAAATATATCTCAAAAGAAATCTATGTGAGTCTAATTTCTATCCCAATAAACTATTTCTCAATCTAATATTTCTAGAGAGGGATATCCACACTGGAAGAAACAAAGGTCATGTTGGTATCCTGTTGAATTCGAATTTAAAAACTATTGAATTTATGGAAAAGTGATATACTTAATTGACTTCAATAACTTGTTGTAATCAGAGTACATGAACCTCTATTTATAATAGAGGAAGGTAGTAGAGTCCAATTACAATAAAAACTACCCTTGTCCCAATTACACCCAAACTCAAACACTTAAATATAAGTCCTAACATAATTAAATAACTCAATATAGATAAAAGACAAACATAACTCAAACTAAAACTCTTATTTGACGTGACCATAAGATAAGATGCTTTTGTGAGTCCTTGATCTTCCAACTGATGTGATAAGGATGACAACTCATGGTAATCATTGTGGTCCTACTTCTTATGGGCTTGTGCCCATCTTGTGGGACTTCATTGGTCGTGTGGCCTTGAACTTATCTTCCAACACTCCCCCTCAAGCTGGGGGTGAGAGAACAACATGAACTCCTAGCTTGCTACAAATGATGTATAGAATATTTTTGTATAAAAGGGCACATCTTCCAATATGCCTTCATCTTCCAATACTCCCGCTCACACAGTTGCATCCTTCCATGAGGCCCTATGACATAAGTGAGAGTAAAAATCACTATTAGCCGATAAGCCATTGCTTCATACTCCAGTACTAATACTGGATGTAGGGCCCACTCCATCTTCTATCGATAGTGTGTCTATCGGCATTGCTCTGAAGTGTCCACCACCGTGTCCTTCCACAAGACAACAATTCTCAAGTGGTAAGAGACATAAAAGCCATTACAGGGGGGGGGGATATAGATGTAATAATAAGTTCCTCCATCATGGTTTCCTAACCATGATATTTTTTTTATGGGGTCAAATAAATGATGGTATGAGACCACCTATTCTTCAATAATAACGTCCCCAAATAGACATAATAGCAGCAACTGTATATAACACGGCCATCTTCCAACACATATAACATGAACAAAATAATAAACTTTTTAAAAGAACCCATAAAATAATCCGATATAAAAATTTCTACATTGATGCACAAGCTTCATCCTTTGTGCTCCCCCTTTCTTGAATATTTTGGTCACATAAACTTATCCACAACATAAGGAATAAAATACCTTTTTCTTGTACTTCTTCTACTTTTCCCCCTCAAGCTAAGAGGTAATGGCAATGATCCCAGCTTGAACCAAATATCATATACGTAGCAATAAGCCCAAATAACAAAAATGTATAAATAAGCCCTCAAACCAGGGAGAAGTGAGATATTTTCCTAATATAACAACTCAAAAAGTGACGCAAACAATTGGCTTAAATTCGGATTTTTCAATTCAACATAATACTAGTATGACCTTTGATTCATCTAATGAGAATATATCTTTAAATATAGATGAGATTGACATAAAAGTTTCTCCTTCTGAAAGTAGACTTAAATACCTTTCATCCAATTATAACTTAACTTCATAAAATATAATTATCAGAAGATAAATAATCTGATATATTTCTGTCTCTGTCATCTGGTCGAACTAAATTCTGTTTCTCCTATTTTTCCAGAACGACGATTGACTCTTCCAAGATCAATATCTCCTTATAAAAACATCACACCGAGAATTGGTTGAATAGGTAAGAAAATAGACTTACGTATCTTTCTTTTTATATATAATTATCCTTATAAAGTCTCTTTCTTGATAGCATAAAATACCTTGGAATTTGAATCTTTCTGCTGCCCGTCGAACCTCTTTTTCAATCTGACCTTTGCTACTTCAAATATCGATTTCTTTTTGTTGATAAATAAAATAAAAAATTGGTTAAATAGGTAAAAGAATATACTTATAGATATTTATTTTGATATATATTTCTCCATATAAAATCTAGTTCATGATAGAAAAAAATACCTCGGAATCAGAAGATTGTTGCTACTGCTCGAACCTTTTTGTGATTTGACCTTCGCTTATTCAAATATCAATATCTCTGTAGATAACTCCAATTGGAAAAAATAGGTTTTCTTTGGAAAGTAGACTCAAATATATTTCTTTAAATATATAATTTTAAATATAAAAAATTATGTATAGAGGTAAAAAATTCAAAGCAAACTATGAGTGTGGGGACTGAAAAAATAACTACGAACTTAGACTTAGGGTTTAGAGAAAATGATCACATTACCTCCGTGAGTTGACCAAGTCAACTCACAGAACCTGCTCTGATACCATGTTGATTTTATGAAAAAGTGAAATACTTCATTGACTTCAATAACTTGTTGTAACAAAGTACTTGAACCTCTATTTATAATAGAGGAAGGTAATAGAGTCCAATTACAATAAAACTACATTTGTCCCAATTACACCCAAACTCTAATACTTAAAGATAAGTCCTAACATAATTAAATAACTCAATATAGATAAAAGACAAACATAACTCAAACTAAAACTCTTTTTTGGTGACCATAAGATAAGATACTTTTGTGAGTCCTTCTTGATATTCCAACTGACGTGATAAGGATGCTAGCTCATGGTAATCATTGTGGCTCTACTTCTTATGGGCTTGTGCCCATCTTGTGGGCCTTCATTGGTAGTGTGGCCCATCGTATAATAATCTTAGATATGTGGGTCTTCCTTGGTCGTGTGGGCTTGAGCTTATCTTTCAACAAAAACTCTTCAACTTCTCATTTTGTGTCATGTACGATTGATCATTCTATGCCGATTGATCAATCAATTGCTTAAGTTGATTGATAAATCAATATGCATTGATTGATCAATGCCCTATGTAGAGTGATTGAAATGTAATCTTTTGATTTCCACTTCGCTCTTATGACACTACTAAGGTGGTGTGTGTTCTTTAAGCTCATGTTTTTCATCCTAAGTAGATCAAGGTGGGTACCTCATGCCTATTTCTCCTCGATGCTTTGAGAACCGATCAAATCTTAATGGTTTTGTGAAAATATCCGCTAATTGATTTTCAATGGGAACAAATTCAATTCTACTTACCTTGGTTTGAATCAACTCTCTGATGAAATGATGTCTTATTCAATGTGTTTTGATCGAGAGTGGTGAGCCAAGTTCTTACTTAAGACTTATGGCGCTCATGATGTTCCAATGGACTATAATTTCTTTTTTCTCTAAGTCGTAATCATCTAGTTGTTATTTCATCCAGAGAAGTAGAGCACAACAACGTCCACATGCAATTTATTCAGCTTCAGTGGTGGATAGTGCAATCGAGTGTTGTTTCTTGAAAAACCAAAAGACAAACATATTTTCAAGTAATTGGCAACTACCACTCACACTCTTTTTGTCAATTTTTTAACCGGAAAAACATCAGACAACCCAGTTGTTTAGGAATCCAACAAATTGTGCCTTCTCAACATTCCAGACAACACAAGTTGATGCTCACTGTGCTGGCGAATAGCAAACACCTCACCACACGTACATCTCATGTTATTGGCGATCGCTACCACTGCTGTGGGAATCCATTTCGGATGAGATTGATGATTAAGTTCCAAATTCAGAGGAAAACGATGAAAGGAGACCACGATTGTGACTGCCACAGGAACTATGAGCACTGTTTGAAGCAGGGCCATTGTCGGTAGTACTGGTGGCAGTAGTGCCACATCAGCAGCACTGAAACTCTGGGCAGACGCTGCTCCAACTTTAATATTTTTTCCATCAACAGCCAAAAAAATCATGCCCCACAGCATAACTTTCAAATGCTGGTCAAGAGAACCTTCATCAGTGATAGATGCCCTATCTGCCAACAGTGTCACAAAATTGATGGGATGAAGACAATCTTTAGCAAGGACAACCCCTCTGCGACCGATGATTTGGTCAAAGTCATAATTTCCCAGGTGGTGCTCAGTTGCATTATTGTTTTCAGGTTGTAGGTGCTGCTGGGGTGCCCTTATCTTTACTGTAATATCAGCAACAATGTTAAATATCAACACCCTCTTGGGCTCAAGAGCTCTACTAATGGGATATGGGGCCATCACAGAAATAATTTTTGTTGCTATCCCTGTCCGACTCGAATGAGCTACCTCCTGAAGTGGAGTATCTGTTGTGCTCCCCACAACAAATAATTGTTTGCGAGTACTCCCAGAATTGTCAGCATTGGTCACAACAGTGGCACTGTTGGCAGCACCATTGTCTGTCGTGTCAACACAACACCGTACACTCCCATTATGCATTGGATGGAGTTGGAACAAAAGGTAGAACTGCTATTCTTCCAATAAACGCTGCTATGCTGCTGGCCTAAATAGGGACCTATCAGTGTTCTGGTGGTCAACTTGTTTGCACAGAGCTGAATAGCAGTAATCACTGCAGCATATCCTTGATTCCCATGAGCTATATATGCAACCTGTGATACATTGACAAGTTCTACATAATGTAGGTACTTCTCATCTTCATCACTTCGAACCGGTGTTATTTTTTTCTGTGGAGTCCATTGCTGCATTGCCTCCACAACAACAATTTGAAAAATTGGAAGTGGCTCTCCTACCCATCCCAAGAATGCTACAACAACAATTTGAATATGTTGAACCCATTGTTGCAATGTCACAACAGCAACAACTAAAGTCTAGACTGATAATCCAACCAATCTATGAACTTGAGCCTCTGCCCTCAGCCATTTCTCGGTCATACGTTGGATGACACATGGAGCTTCTTCTGATCGGTTTTCAACCAACCCAATATAAGTAGCAACAAGTGGTGAATGCCCAACCTTCAACATGTCAAGACAAAACTCAATCACCTTTTCCTGCTGCTTCCCTGTACACAATCTTTGAACAAAAATAGTATTGCTGAAAGCATTGGAAGATACAACAAATTTCTTTAGTTTCCTGAAAACCCCTTTTTCATCTTCAAATTTTAGTGCCATGCAGTAGCCGTCCACCACAGCCATATAGATTACAATTTCAGGGATTGTACCCTGTTGACACATTAACCCAAATAGATTCATAGTTCCTTGAAGAAGGCCGTTGTTGCATCGACTCTCTAGCACTGCAACAACATTGGAAATGAGCCCCATTTCTTTCATTGTCCTGAAATGCTCATCAACACCTTGAGGTGACGGTTTGGGTGAAGCAACTACATGTAGTTTAGAGTCTTTGGTGGACGTTTGTTGAAGGAAATTTGTAGTCGTCTAGATATTGTGTTTTTCATGACCAATTGCAAGTAAATTCACCTCAGAATCTATACAATTAACATCCATATCATCCAAAAAATTAACAAAACTTGTAGAAATGGACTATTACTGCTGGAAAAATGATCTAAAACAACCACCCTATTGCAGTAGTCATTCACCAAAATAGAATATGTCCCCTGCTCCTGTGAAAATTTTTTGTTGACGGAAGACATAGCTAAGCCCTCTACTGCTTGAATTGGAAGATGGCCATGATTCCAGAAAGATTAATTAATTGCGTTGGCTTTGCCGAACAGCCAACAACATCCCGTTGAGTCATTAATTCAAACAACTCCCTAGCATTAGGAGCCCCATTGAAGCATGGAAAAATAGGTTCATAGAGAGAGAGGGATGCACGCTCCACTGTAAGAGAGAGTGGAACGACAATTGCATACCTGATTTTGTGCCTAGCAACCACGAATGGAAGTCTGTTTACATCACCACTATCGGGGGCCTCATCTCGTTGTTGCCGTTGCAATTCGAAATCCGTTGTGCGAGATCTCCCTTCTTCCGCCAAGGCCACGATTTCTACTTCAAAATTGAAATCTCTGGGTTTTTGTGCTTATCAGTTCGTATACGCCATCGTGCCAACTTCGAGCCCGTCGATCCTGACTTGTTGCCGACGGTGAACAACATGAAGGAGTGGCCAAAATTTAGAACTTGGTTGCTTAACGACGAGCAGGTGTTTTGGTTTGGCTACATTAGAGTAGGTCTGCGGATTTGAGGTCGCCCTGCCGTCTAATTGCGGGAGTTCGGGAAGCTTGTCCAAGACAGGGAGCTCTCAGAATTCAGGTGTCTTCTGTTCGGGAGGATGTATGGCGTCCGGTGAGAAAGGGTTTGATGGCAAACCTCCTTCCGTTTTTGTCGATGAAGGTTACGCTGTGTGCAGAGGAGGCATTGGGGGTGGGTGAAGAGGTGGCTGGTCGGAAGGTCTGTTGGAACTTTCTGGAAGAGGAGCATCCCTTGCAAACCATTCACCCATGCGAAGATTAATTTGGAGAAGAGCCTCTTTGATTTCTTGCATTTCGTTTCGGATTGCTGCATTATCATTACGAAGTGCTTGTGATTCAATCCGAACCTCTACAATTGCATTGCACAAATCTGTTGGAGAGGATGAGTCGCCGATGGTGGTCCTGTCTGATACCACGTTGTTGGTTCCCTCGCCATGGATCGAGTCACCGGACAATCTCCTCTGGGTTCCATATTGGAATACGTTCTAGAAGAAGGATTGGAGTTCTTGGAACGCCCTATTGTTGAAGATAACCAAGCTTTCGAAGGAAGCTTGTACCTTGGGCCTCATTGAGAGAGAGAATCCAATCTCTGAACTAAACTATTGATCAATGCTTAATTCCATTCAAGCCTTCGTTCCCCTTATAAGAGAGGACTAGGGTTCGAGTACACAACAAAGGCCAATAACAAGGCCCATGAAAAGAAGGAAAATTACATCTAAACCATCCAAGTGCTTAAAACCAAAAATTACATGATTTACCCACGACGTCTATTAATCATATGACCTGCTATGCAGTCCATAACACTAGACTTCGAATTCTTTAATCTAGCTGAACTGAGTACACTTTCTTCTTTGGCCAGCATGACCATTGACTCTTCCGCGATTGATGTCTCCGTCTAGAAAAATCAGATTGAGAATTGATTGGATAAGTAAGAAAATATACTTACAAATAATTTTTTTATATATTATTCTCCATATAAAGTCTCATTATTGATGGTATAAAATGATTCAAAAGTTGAAGTTTTCTGCTGCTGCTTGAACCTCTTTTGCAGTCTTACCTTTGCTGCTTCAAATATGGATTTCTCTTCGTATAAAATTCCAATTTTAAATTTTATTTTTGCACTGGAAAGTAGACTCGAAGATATTTCCTTAGATATATACTTTTAAAGATTAAAATTTCAGTATGGAGGTACAAACATAAAGAAAATAATAGGTAGAGGGATTGGAAAGAAATAAAAAATTAATATGAACATAAACAACTAGAAATGATAGATCATAAAAGAATCACATTATCTATGTGGGTTGACTGAGTCAACTCTTAGAACTTGCTCTGAAACCATGTTGAATTTCTGGAAAAGAGAAAAACTTCACTAACTTCTTGTAATTTGAGTACATGAGCCTCTATTTATAATAGAGGTAACAAGTTGAATCCAATTACAATTAAAACTACCCTTATCCCAATTACACCCAAAGTAAACACTAAAAGATAAGTACTAGAAAAAATGAACAATTAAACATAAATAGATGAATAAAATAAATGAAACACTTTTAATTGAAACTCTTCTGTGAGACCTCCTCTTGTGTAACTCCTATAAGACTCCACTATATGAATTTTGGTTTTGTGAGAGTCATGTAAGGCTCCTCCATATCTGCGCTTCAATAGAGATCCATTTTAAGTTGGGCTGTTTGGGATAAAATTTGATGCACTGGTGATTTAGGCTTCCAAACTTGTTTTCCCATGTTCTTGTGGGTTACCACAACCCTTTCAGTTGTTTTGGGTAACCATTTGTGCTAACCATCTTTGTTTGATACCATTTGCATTCTTAATTTGGCAAATGTGAGCATAATGACCCACCACATAGCAATAGTGGCATCGAATGTGAGGAGTAGGAGAGAACTTCTTGATTTGTCTTTTCTTGTTCTTCCCAATTTTCCTTTTGGGTGTGTATTTTTGAGATAGAAGTTTGACTTTTTGTTCTAAGTCTAAACTCTTCTTTTCAATACAAGTCTATCAAATGATACCTTGTTTATCAATCCACAATGCCTGTAAGCATTATCCATATGGCTTGCATTCGCTTCTTTCAAGACAATAAGCTCTTCCTTAAGCTTTTAAATCTAGTGTATTTGAACATTATATTTTTTTTTATACTTGTTTACATTGTGAATTGATCTTATAATAAAAATTCAAACTTAATTTCATAGTCCGAGTCACTTACCTCTTCGAAAGTCGTAGACTCGTCATCATCATCTTCAATAGCCATGAGTCCAACATCATTATCTACTTCTTCTAAGTGGCTAGACTCTTCATCCATAACATCCCAAGTTGAGATCAAGTCTTTCTTCTTCTTGTTCTTGGTATTTGTGCTTGTGGATAGGGTTCTTCCTTCAAGATTTGGGCATTTGTTCTTTCTAAGCTCTGGTTTTCTACAAACAAAACAAACATCAATTTTTCTAAAAGATTTGTCATTTTGAGTTCTATTTTGGCCTTTTTCTAACAATTTCATTTTCCTATAAATCCTTTTATAAATGTCTAATGATGAAACTCACCGCATCAGAGCTTTCTTTACTAGATATGCTTACAACACTCACTTTGGCCTTTAGAGCAATTGTCTTTCTTTTGGGTTGCTCTTCCTCAACTTCTTGAGGTTTCATCTAATTTCCAAGTAGCTCTTCTGAGCTCACTATTTTAAAATTCGCATTCTCATGAATGGTAATCTTTCTCATTGCCATGACTTTGGAAGTGCCTTGAGGAGTTTATCATTTTGTCTATACAAGGAAATTTCTTCTCCTAAGATATTCAGTTCATTAATAATGTGAGTGAACCTAGAGTTCATTTTAGCTATTGATTCACCCATCTTCATTTTAAATCAACGAAATGGGCTATCAATAAACCAATTATAGAGTCTTTGACTCTAGAAAGCTGATTGAACTCATTGGGTCCTAAGGCACATAACAAAAGGTTAATGGCCATAGAGTTCGTTTTGAGCTGCTCCTTATCTTCCTTAGTCAACTCTATGAATTTCTTTGTGACTAAAATGCCATTTTCAAGTTTTTGAGGCTCAAATGGCCAATTCATTGTCACGTTGCATATGTCCAAATCCATGAATTGGAGGAAGAAATCCATTCTTTCCTTCTAATAGCCATAATTTTTTCTATTGAACAATGGGAGTGGTTGGCAGATTGTCCTTTGAGAAGGAGCAATTTATCTTGAGATGTCATATAATCAAAATTCAAAATCGAGGGGATTTTGACTCTCAAGTTAAAAGCTTGGCCATCTTTGATAACAATTGTTGGCCTAGGTGGTTTCTCAGGAAGGGGTGAATTGAGATTTAAAAATTAAAATTTAACTAAGGTGTTGAATTGTAAAGCATTCAATCAAGCAATTTCAAAATAAAAGCATTCACACACCGAAGGCATAACACAAGATTTTTTTATTATCAATGTTTCCCTATTGGTATTCACCGCCAAGAACCCGTGTTTGGGAAAATTCCACTATTTTAGGTCTAAGAGTTGGAATTTACATCAAAGAGATTCCAACTCTCTTTAAGCAAAATGTAGCTTAAGTACATGCTTTTATAAAAACATCTCCCCAAGAGATTGGTTAGATTCTAGTTCTTGCTAGGCCTTTTCTATCTAGATTTACAATTGGTTCTAGATGAACCTTTTACAAAAGAAAAATCAAAAGAAAGGTAAAACACTTACACCTTTTCACTTAGAGAGTACCTTCTCCTTGGGAGACCCAAGCTTCCAATTTTACAACAACAATGTAATGAATGAGAGCTTGTCTAATGTAGATGCAAGGAGAGGAATGGAGGACAAAGTTTGGAAGAGGGAATAACTCTCTCTTTCACTCAAAGGCACTTTGAGAAGTAATTTCAAGACTTTGAGGATAAAGTCTCAAAGATATGCTAATAAATGCTCATTAAATTTTTTATGAAGGTTTGGAGTGGGTATTCATAAGTTCCCCAAGCCAAACTAGTCATTTTTTGCCCATTTTCAAAAATCAGTGTTTACATTGATTGATCATTGTAAAGTAATTGATCGATCAATTATGCAATGATCAATCAATTGTCGGTGATGGCTATTTTTTTATTAGAATGTACCTTATTGATCGATGGTATAATTGATCAGTATCTTTTCGATGGGTCAAACTTTTTAAGTTGATCAATCATTGCCAAGGTATGATCGATCAATCAGAGTTTCCTCTAGCAATGCAATGTAAATATTGTTGATCAATGAACTTCCTATGATTGATCATGCTATATGTCTTTTATTGGCAAAATTCTGTCAGATATATCAGTGATGTTGGTTGATTGATCATTCAATGTAAAAGTAACTTGCCTGGACAGTATTGCTCGATCAGTCTAAGTGGGATTATCGATCATGCTTCATAGCATCAAATGGCCTTGTTTCTGATGATCGATCAATCAACTTAGGTTCATTGATCATGCCTTATAAACTTGGCCAGTGCACTTTCAGATGATTGATCATTCCAATGCCAGTTCATCAAATTTGACTTTTAAAAGCATGAGAATGAATGATCCTAAGTGCTTTAACATGTTTCAAAGATGTATATGTTATTTTGAAACATGTATGAATGCAATGTATGTCCTAAAGCTCCAAATTCACATTGTACCTCAAATCGTAGGAGTTTAAACAACTCTCTTTTACATAGACTGAGTTTTCATATGAATCAGTAAATCCTAAACTCTAGTCTTCACATTGTCTTCTTCTTCTAAAGGTGCTTCTTCAAGAGTTAACTTTCCATGAAGCTTGAGGTCTTGATCAACTTGATTCGTTTTGAAGTTTTAAACCTTGAGATGAATGTTTCTTGAAGGTAAAATATCTGAAATACTTAATTTGTAATTTGTCAGCTCTATTAAGTTTTGTTATCATCAAAATCAATAAAGGAGTCAACTTATGGTCTACAATTTTTTAGGGGTGAGCGTAATTTTTGGAGATGACTATGCGGAAGATACACAAAATATACAAACTTGTGAGCCAACATTAGAGAGGAGATTCGGGTGAAATTTCCTCGTGCGATATCCCCTCAAAATTTAAAAGATAATTTTATTAGGATGAATTTGACTCAAACTCAAATCCATAACTGAATTTGGCAAGAAAACCTGACTTCTTTCGTATGCCATGAATTCTCTATCACCAACACAATAAGCTTATTTACTCAAGCACTCAAAACACCCACCTTTCAACATAGTTGCTATAATAAGTGTATGGGACCCGCTAGCATCAATTGTATCGATGTTGTTCTACTTCCCTTCTTTCTCTTAATAGAAATAGAAAACTTATGTTGTCTGAGAATTGAAGCTTCAGAATCTTTGCAATAGAGCTCTAACTAATAGAATGATGTGTAGGTTGATTTTCAAACAGACTAGAATCAAACTTCAATTGAAGCCTTCGAGGATCCTGGTGTGATCGAGAAGTTACGCCAGTCACAAGAGAGAAAGGAAGTAGCATAACAAACCATTAAACAATGGCAAAAATTAATCACTTCTTCATTGCCTTCCGCACAAAAGAAGGGGAGAGTATCTTGTACTGCATTATAGACCATCAGACTACCATCTTACTTAGGCATTTTCCAACTAAATTTCTGAAACTTTGTAGGGCAGCACTCTTAATCAATGAGATAGTGGTAGTTCCCAACACAACACGATAAATCAGAGCTGTTTAATGACAACAACTACTTAAAACTCAAGATGTAGTGTTAATATTTTCATCAACACACTTGCCAGATGTACAAGATAATTGAGACACAGTGGTGTTAGCTGGTGGGATGCAAAGTTGTTCTCTGAAGTTACAAACTATAGTTGGAGGCAAAAGGGTTATTGGAATTGCCGAAGACGAGCACTATGATTGCAAGAATTTGTGCAGGTTGAGTCCTAGTCAAAACAGGAATGTTGAGATGAGACTATAATTGGGAAGAACCTTTTTTGGTGTAAAGGATTAAACTCCATAAAAAAACATTTAGGCCGTGCCACTTCAATAGCTGCATGTTCTGCTACTTCATAATCATGTTGGTGTGGCATGATATTTCTTTGAAAAAGTTTTTCTCTTGACATAGGATTCAATCTTGTTTTTTGTGATGTTCTCAATCTCTTTGTGGACAACAAAGAAAGCAATTCTTGTCTTCTACAGTAACCATCAGAAATAGAGCACTTTAGCAACTACAATAACAAGCCAGAAATTGACTCTTATTGTTGCTAACACTGCAACCAACTTCTCACCAAAGCTAATTTGAAAAAGAAACCATTGCCATAAAAAAATTAGACTCCAACTAGGAAAAATGGAACCCAAGTGGATTAGAACTTCATCTCGGTAAGAATTAATGCAAGAAAAAAAGTTCAAAATAGCAACACAAGTTTCCAAAGCAACAATGGTAGTATTGAATTTTTGGAAAAGAAAAAAACTTCATTGACTTGTTGTAATTTGAGTACAATGAACTTCACTTTATAATAGAGGAAACAACTAGAATCCAATTACAATTAAACTACCTTTATCCTAGTTACACCTAAAGTTAAACACTAAAAGATGAATCTTAAAACAATAAAATAACTGAACATTAGTAGAGAACCAACATAACTAAAACACCTTTAATTGACACCTTTATAGACCTCCTTCCATGAAACTCTTCTTAGACACCACCATTAATTATGGCTCTATGAAACTTCTTGTTGTGAGAGTCATGTAAGACTTTTCAATATCTGCTCATCCACACCCCCCCCCCTTTCCCCTGCAACTTCGACAAAACACAATGTGGGAGAAAAAAATCACTTCTAGTCGTACAAACAAGCTCCATACTCCTGTTAAAACACCCCCTCCCTTCCCCTGCAACTTCAACTTGCAATGAAAAAGATTCTTAGTCTTCATCATTTGTTCTCCCCTTTTCCTGAATATTATGGTCACATAAGAATTACCACAACATGTGGAACAAAATACCTCTCTTGAGTACTTCTTCTACTTCTCCCCCTCAAGTTGCAGATAAAAAAGGGCATAGAGATGCAACTTGGACAAAACACAATGTGGGAGAAAAAAATCACTTCTAGTCGTATGAATAAGTTCCATACTCCTATTAAAATAATTATAGTCTAAAACACATTCTACTTAATTTTCAAGGTGGAAAAATTGTCCAACTTTAGGACTTAACAAAGAGACTACTCACTTTTTAAGGGTAGTTCAAATACAAATCACCTTTTGGGTGAAGAATAAAAGACTTGACTCAAACTAGATGTTGGGCACACTCAAATAATTTTTAGGTAGTGGATTTAGGCATTGCTCCGAAGTGAGAAAAAACACAAGATGATAAACTAAATAAATATTAGAGGAAAACAACTTTAACTGGAAAGATTTTACTATGCAACACTCATAATTCCATAGTGACCTTATGCTTTGAAACTAGAAGAGACTATGATAGTAGAATTTAATAAACTTGACCAAGTATAGCTTTTTTGGGATGACCTCAATTTTTCGGAGTTAGCTATGCAAAAGATACACAATCAAGTAACAAAAATGCAAAACATAAAAACAACATTGAAGCAAGATATTGCATACCTTGAATGAGCACATCATGGAGTGATAAATTCTTACCAAAACTCTCTGATTAGAAGAGAAATTTGGCGAAACAAATAAGATTTTAGGAGAAAAGGAAACTCAATTCACGTCAATGCATGGAGAGATAAAAGGAGTTCAAATAGGGAGAAAAAAAAGATATTTTCATCAGAACTAACCTTTGGAACTTTTAATATTGATATATAAAAAAATATAGCTCAAAATCACAAAATATTTGTTTCTAAGCAAACTAGACTCAAAGAGATTTAGTTTGATACCTAATTTGACATAAAAAGATTCGTTAATGAATCTTTTATGACCTCTTGATTTTCTTCATTATGTAGCATGACCCTTGCCAGACTGCAATATGAATATCTCCTTAAATATAAATCAAATTGACATGAAATATTTTCCTTATGAAAATATACTTAGATACCTTTCATAAAAGTACAAATTTTCTTCATAAAATATACTTATTTTGTGAGAAAAATTTGATAGATTTCAAACTCTTTAATCTAGCCGAATTAAATACTCTTTCTTCTTTGGCAGCATGACCATTGACTATTCCGAGATTGATATCTCCCTCCAAAAAACTCGGATTGAGAATTGGTTGGATAGGTAAAAAAAATAAACTTATAGATATTTATTTTGATATATAATTCTTCATATAAAGTTTCATTCTATATAAAATGGCTGAAAATTTGAAGTTTTTTACTGATACTTGAACCTCTCTTGCAGTCTAACCTTTGTTGTTTCAAATATGAATTTCTTTTTGTAGAAAACTCCAATTGCCAAAATTATTTTTGAATTAGAAAGTAGACTCAGAGTTATTTCCATAAATGTATAATTTAAAATGTGAAGCTTTTAGTATGGAGGTGAGAACACCAAGAAAACAACGGGTAATGGAACACAAAAGAAAGAAAATGATAGAATACAAACCTAAACTACTAGAGATAATAGATATAAAAAAAAATTACATTGTCTGTGTGGGTTGACCTAGTCAACTCACATAACCCGTTCTAATACCATGTTGATTTTTTTGAAAAAATAAAAACTTCACTGACTTGTTGTAATTTGAGTACAATGAGCCTATATTTATAATAGAGGAAACGAGTAGAATCCAATTACAATTAAACTACCCTTATCCTAGTTACACCCAAAGTTAAACCCTAAAAGATGAGTCCTAGAAAAATTAAATAACTAAACATAAATAGATGATTAACATAATTTAAACAACTTTAACTAAGACTCTTCTGTGAGATTTTCTTCCATGAAACTCTTCTTAGACTCCACTATATGAATTTTGACTCTGTGAGAGTCATGTAATATTCTTCCATATCTGCTCTTCAACAAGTATAAATAACAAAAACATAAGTTGAATTATAATCATCCATGTGTACTGCAAATACTAGTATGGTCAAGTAGAAACCACAAGGCATAGAGGCAAAGATTTCTTGGTTTCCTTGAATTTTGCAACAGCACAGTTGGAGATGGCAATGAGGCCGAGAAAGAGAACAACATAGTGTGGGACCTTCCCTTGTTATCTTTGGATTAGACAATGAAATAAATAGGAAAATTTGGTTTGTTTTCCAAGAACCAACTAAGAAGGTGAACTAATGAAGGAGATTATAGTAGGAGAATATCTTCAACAACCCGTAGGGAACCAAAGGGTTGAACGAGTAGCAAATAAATAAAAACCTGAATTTAGGAAAGAATGATAAACATGGAAATAAATATTGGAAGAAGTGAAATAAAGACATGAGTAAGAAAAAAAATTGTCTTTGTGGGTTGACCAAGTTGACTCACAAAACCTGCTTTGGTTCCATGTTGAATTTCTAGAGAAGAAAAATAATTCACTGACTTCCTTATAACTAAGTACAATGAACATCTATTTATAATAGAAGAAACAAATAGAATCAAGATACAATTAAACTACCCATGTCCTAATTACACCTAAAGTCTAACTCCTAAAGATAAGTCCTAGATTAATTAAACAACTAAACATAAATAGAAGACTAAAACTCTTCTAATTAAAATTCTTATGTGGAACTTCCTCCTATAAGACTCATGTAAGATTCTATCTTATTAATTATTTCTCTTCGAGATTTCTTTCTATGAGAGTCATGTAGACTTTTTCATACTTGTTCTTCAACCAAATGCTTTGGTTGAGGTCTTTACTCACAAAACTTGGGCTCCTAGCTATAACTCTTATGCAACTTCATTTTGACAAACAAGCAACTATTCACATAGCTACAAATCTAGCCTTCCATGAAAGAACAAAACACATTATTAACTGCCACTTTATGAGGGGAAAACTCACAAATGGAGTTATTTGCATGAACCACATTCCCTCAAAGAGTCAACTTGCAAATATTTTAACCAAAGTTGTTCTAGCCAATCTCCTTCAACAATATTGCTCCAAACTTGGCTTGTTTAATGTACTTGTAACACCAACTTGAGGGAGAGTGCTAAAAAGTATGACATGTTCCTTTAAGCTACTTTAGTTTTTTTACTTATTCATAAGAAGCCCTGAGGGGGCACACTTGTAATTTGGAATTTAAGCTTATAATATATATTATGATTAGAGAGGAGCTTGCCCCATTTTAGACCTAAGGGTCCTCAACATGCCCTCTATTCTTGTTCTTCTCCACTTGTCTTCTCTCTCTCAATCTTACACCCAAGTTAGCACTCTTTGTTAAATTTTTTGAAAAGAAAAATACTTCAACGACTTGTGTTATTTGAGTAGAATGAACCTCTATTTATATTAGAGAAAATATGTAGGATTCAATTACAATTAAACTACCTTGGTCCTAGTTACACCAAAATTAAACGCTAAAGGATAAGTCCTAGAATAATTAAATAATTAACTATAATTAGAAAACTAACATAACCAAAACACCTTTAACTGAGACTCTTTTGTGAGACCTCCTGTGAAACTCCTGTAAAACTTCACTATATTAATTCTAGCTTTGTGAGACTTCTTAGTGTGAGAGTCATGTAAGACTCTTCTATAACTGCTCTTCAACACTCTTTTGTATTCTTTCTTCTCATCTTTTCTCTCATTTTCTTCTTCTCCTTGTAGCATCTTAAGATTATGAAATGCTAGAATTTAACATTATTATCAAAATTACTTCAATGAGGATCTTGAGGCCAACATAGGGAAGAAAACCTACTGAGAAGGCTAAGAAGGGGCCGGCCCCCGGGAAGATGCTAAAAAGGACTTCAAAGCACTCACCATAGAGACATGGTGTATTTTTATGAAACAAGACAAACAATACAAATTCATTTAATGGATAGTTTTCTTAAAAAATGGGTTTTAGTTTTCCAAAGAAAAGGACTTGGAGGAGAAGATGACACTAGATCTTAATGGCGATAAATGATAGATTTAAGATAAATATATGAAAGATGGTATTGTTGGGAGACCGAAGATGGTGAAACGTGTGTGAGCACCCTATGGGCTTCAAAGTATTTTGTTATTTATTAGATAATATTATAGATAACTCTATTTGTCTTGGATAGCTGAGCTGAAATAAGAGTTGGGTGCCTATTATTTGAATTTTAAAATCAGCTAAACGAAAATGACTTTATGAGCAGGCTAGGGAGCTTTTGAGCCAAGTGCAACCATACTTGTTTAGTTTATTTTCCATTTCACTTTCACTTTAAAAGTGCACTAAAGTCTCCTTATGTTCAATGTTCGAGTTAGACTCAGGCTCAGACAAATTGAACTAAACAACTTTCAAATTAGCTTGGCTCACTATCACCCTACTTAATTTGTCATCTGTTGTGCAAAATACCTTTGGGACTTTCGGGTATGCAACATGCCCACCCTTGCCACCATGCTACAATCATACTTGTTCTGTTCATTTTCCATTTCACTTTCACTTTTGTTATAACTAAACCAAAAATGATTTCGAGATTATATCCAGCAACGAAATATATATGTAAATGAGGAAATAAAGAAGTAAATCCATCACACACAAAGCACAGAAATTACGTGGTTCGGCAACAGCCTACTCGACGGGGAAGAGACGGCGAGCGATTCCACTAAATCGAAGACAAGAGTTGTGCGGCTCTGAGCGATTACAAATCGATTTTGATTTCTCCCGTAAAAAAAACCCCTTTTTCGAAAACCCCCTTATAAACTCAAAATCCTGTTTTGGCTTAACCGGGTCGGGCAATAACAATGTGGCCTAATCGTGTAAGCGGATAAGCGGGTAAGCGGGTAATCGAGTTTACATTCAAGGCACCTACATAACAAATCTCCAGCTTGGCTTGAATGCAATTAATCCTCTCTGAAAAAATGGAACTATCTATCGCCATCTCCACCTTACCCCTGAGGGCATCCTCTTCAGATACTGCGAATACTAATTAAGTCCAAGTAGTGCTTGAACTTGAGTGTAGGAACTGGTTTGGTCATCATATATGTTGCATTCTCTGTGGTACCAATCTTCTTTACCTCAATATGGCTTTGAGAGACAATATCTCTCACAAAATGATATCTGACATCAATGTGCTTAGTTCTCTCATGATACATCTGATTTTTAGTCAAATTTATAGCACTCTGACTATCACAGTGAACAACTGTAGCACCTTGTGGCAAACCAAGCTCACCAAGTAAGCCTCTCAACCAGATCACCTTTTTTACTGTCTTAGTCACAACCATGTACTCGACCTCTATGGTGGATAAGGCAACTATAGTCTGTAATGTTGCCTTCCAACTCACAACACAACTCGAGAGAGTGAAAACATAACCAGTCAGAGATCTCCTCTTATCATGATCTCCAGCATAATCAGAATCAACATAGCCAACAACACCATTATCTCTACAACCCCCAAATACCAAACCAGTATTAGTAGTACCCTTCAGATATTGAAATATCCATTTCATAGCCTGCCAATGTCCCTTGCCCGGATGTCCCATATATCTACTCACAACACTAACCGCATGTGAAATATCTGGACGAGTGCAAACCATAACATATATAAGGCTCCCGACTGCACTAGCATATGGAACATGAGACATGTGCTCCTCTTCCTCCTCGGTCTGCGGTGATAACTCTTCTGAAAGTCTGAAATGAGCAGCAAGTGGAGTGCTCACAAATTTAGAATCCTGCATCCCAAAATGCTTAAGTACCTTCTCCATATAATTCTTTTGTGATAGGTACAACTTGTTTGCCTTTTTATCCCTGTGAATCTCCATGCCCAATATTTTCTTTGCTGCGCCCAAATTTTTCATCACAAAATCACCACGGAGTTGAGCCTTTAACTTGTTGACCACAGACATATCTTTTGCTACAATAAGCATGTCATCAACATACAATAACAAATACACAAATGAACCATCTGCGAGCTCCATGAAATAAACACAATTGTCATGCTCACTTCTAGAATAATCATGGTCCACCATAAACATGTGGAACCACTTATACCACTGTCTAGGTGATTGTTTCAGCCCATACAAATATTTTTGAAACAAACAAATATAGTCCACCTTTCCTGAAACAGAAAGCCCATCAGGCTGATGCATATAAATTTGCTCTTCAAGCTCACCATGTAGAAAAGTTGTCTTGACGTCAAGCTGCTCTAGCTTTAAGTTAAACATGGCAACCATAACAAGCATCATGCAAATAGAGTTATGTTTCACAACGGGTGAGAATACCTCATTAAAATCTACACCCTCTCTCTGACTATAGCCCTTTGCCACTAAACGTGACTTGTATCTAGCATCTTCCTCACCTGGAGTTCCTTCATTTTTCTTGAAGACCCATTTGCATCCAACAATCTTCTTTCCCTTTGGTGGTTTCACAAACTCTCAAGTTTGGTTCTTTGGTAGAGATTCCATCTCTTCATTCATAGCAATAGTCCACTTTTCAGAATCACTACCCGTGACAGCTTCACGGTATGTAGAAGGCTCTTGAAATTGAACGGTCTCTGCCACAGTCAATGCATAAGCAACCATGTCTACATAGCCGTACTTTTGAGGTGGCCTAATCTGCCTCCTCACACGATCTCGAGTCAAACTGTACTGTTGCTCTTGTGATGCATCTTCTACCTCACTAGAATCTTGCACCTTTTCCTCAATAGACTGAACTGGAGTGTTTACTATGTCTTTCCCAGAAGTGTCACACTCTAGCTCCACTTGTTCACTGATATCATGATTTCTACATGCATCATCAGACTCCTTTCTCGGGTGAAGCATATAAGTTTCATCAAAAGTAACATCTCTACTAATAAGAAACTTAGGTGACTTTGGATTAGGATACCATAATCTATACCCTTTCACCCTAGATGCATAACCCAAAAATACACATTTCTTAGCATAAGGTTCTAATTTTCCTTCGTTAACATGAGCATAAGCTGGACAACCAAAAATTTTTAAACTAGAATAATCAGTAGGAGTTCCAGACCATACCTCAACAGGAGTCTTACACTCAATAGCAGTTGATGGAGACCGATTCACCAAGTAGCATGCTGTGGAAACAGCCTCAGCCAAAAATTCTTTATCCAAACTTGCATTAGAGAGAATACATCTAGCCCTCTCCAAGAGTGTCATGTTCATGCGTTATGCGACACCATTTTGCTGAGAAGTCTTCCTAACTGTGCGATGCCAAGCGATTCCCACATTCTTGCAGAAATCATTAAACTCCCATTAACAGAACTCCAAACCATTATCAGTCCTCAGATGCTTGATCTTCTTTCCAGTTTGGTTCTCAATCATGGCCTTAAACTACTTGAAAGTAAGAAACGCTTCATCCTTTGTCTTCAACGGATAAATCCAAACCTTCCTAGAGTAGTCATCAATGAAGCTAATGAAGTACCGAGCACCACCTTTTGAAGGAACACGAGAGGGACCCCGCAAGTCAAAATGAATATAGTCCACTATACCCTTGGTTCTATGGATAGCTGTACTGAATTTAAGTCGCTTCTGTTTCCCAAAAACACAATGTTCATAGAAGTCTAAATTCCTTGTTTTCTGACTACCAAGCAGACCCTGTTTGCTCAAAACTGTCATACCCCTCTCACTCATATGCCCGAAGCGCATATGCCACAGACGAGTAGTGTCTGAATCTGAATCTGCAGATGAGGAAACTGTTGTAGCACCTATAATTATACTGACCTGAAACACATAAAGGTTACCAACCTTTTTCCTTTTCATCACAACCAAAGCACCTTTACAGACCTTAATAACTCCACCTTTAGCAGTATATCTGCAACCAAGAGAATCAAGAGAACCTAGAGAAATAAGATTTTTCTTCAAATTTGGTACATGCCGAACGTCTGACAAAGTCCTCACTATACCGTCATGCATCTTGATTTGAATTGTTCCAATCTCTATAGTTTTACAGGGCATGTTGTTCCCCATCAAAACTGTACCACCATTCACCGACTGATATGTCGCAAAGTAATCCTTGGTAGGACACATGTGGTAGGAGCAGCCAGAGTCAAGTATCCACTCATCTTGTGAGTGTGCAGCACAAGCATCAACTGAGAGAACATATTCTGAACCATCTGAATGATCTTCAACAACATCTTTATTTCCTTCTCTTTTCTCCTTCTCTTTGAGTTTTGGACAGTCTCGTACAAAGTGTCCCGATTGACGACAATAATTGCACTTGCCCTTTTTCCCTTTTGACTTCGACCTAGAACGATCACTGCCTTTAGAATTTGATAAATCTTTTCCCTTCATTCTCCCTCTAACAAATAGACCATCTACTTGTTCCTCGCTCCCATTGGTAGACACCTTCTTCCTCAACTCCTTAGAGTATAAGGATGCTTTAACATCCTCCATAGATATGGTATCGTTCCCATAGAACATAGTCGTAACGAAGTGCTCATAAGAGAAAGGTAAAGAGCACAGTGCAATCAGTGTTTGATCCTCATCTTCAATAGTAACATCAATATTTTTCAAATCCATAACAATCTTATTGAATTCATTAATATGTTCTTTAATAGATGTACCTTCTTTCATCCAAAGAGTGTAGATGCGTTATTTCAAGTTCAACCTATTCGTGAGAGATTTAGTCATATAAATACTCTCCAACTTGAGCCACAAACCAGTCGCGGTGGTCTCATCTGCAACCTCCCACAAAACCTCATCCGTCAAGCACAACTGAATTGAACTAAGTGCTTGGATGTCAATGTCCTCCTTGTCTTCCTCTGACATCGTCGCTCGAAGCTTCTCTTTCCCATTCAACGCTTTATAGAAACCCTGTTGAACCAATAGGGCAAGCATTTTCATACACCATAGACTGAAACTCATCTACCCATCGAACTTCTCTACTGTATACTTCGCAGCCATTTGACCAAAATAATTTCAATCACAAAAGGGAAAACAAATTAAGTTCCCTTGCTCGGTTGATTAAGCCCTCTCGGCACTTACAGAAACAAGCAGCGGAAAAGGGCTCCCTCAGGACTCACGAAAAATGAGCTTCTCTCTCTCTCTGGACAAAGATCTCTCTGTCGCCATTCAGAGGTGCGGAAGTAGAGAGAGGAGCTGAGATCCTGTGCCGTTGCCGGAAAGGCAGCTCTGATACCAGTTTGTTATAACTAAACCGAAAACGATTTCGAGATTATATCCAACAACGAAATATATATGTAAATGAGAAATAAAATGAGGAAATAAAGAAGTAAATCAATCACACACAAAGCACATAAATTACGTGGTTCGGCAACAACCTACTCCACGGGAAGAGACGACAAGCGATTCCACTAAATCGAAGACAAGAGTTGTGCGGCTCCAAGTGATTACAAATTGATTTTGATTTCTCCTGTAAAAAAAACTCGTTTTTCAAAAACCCCCTTATAAACTCAAAACCCTATTTTGGCTTAACCGGGTTGGGCCATAACAGTGTGGCCTAATCGGGTAATCGGGTAAGCGAGTAAGCGGGCTTACATTCAAGCCACCTGTCAGAGTGGTTCTGTCCACTCTTGTTAGAGTTTATGGTCTGAGTTAGGTACTTGGCTTTCCGCACCTTAAACGGCTAGGTATCTGACTCAGAACTTCGTAGTTAAGCGAGCCTAGGCTAGAGTAATTCTAGGATGGGTCCTCCTGGGAAGTACTCTTGCCTAGGACTCGCTTAACTATGAAGTTCTGAGTCAGATACCTAGCCAATACAACCCGAAAAGACTAGCCATTTAAGGTGTGGAAAGCCAAGTACCTAACTCAGACCACAAACTCTAACAAGAGTGGACGAAACCACTCTGACACCTACCCCGCCCATTCTGGAGCCGCTTCTCACGGGATACGAACGCGGGTCGTGGCGTGCCTAGCTCTGATACCATGACATCGGTTAGCCAATACTACCCAACAGACCGATCTGTTAGGTGCGGAAAGCTACCGCCTACAAAAATGGACGAAACCACTCTAACAGCACCTACATAACAACTTTAAAAGTGCACTATACTCTCCTTATGTTCAATGTTCGAGTTGGATTCCAGCTCGGACAAATTGAATTAAACCGCTTATAAATTAGCTTAGCTTGCTATCACCCTATTTAATTCGTCATCTGTTACGCCGAATACGTTTGGACTTTTGGGTACACAATATGCCCACCCCTACCACGTCGCTACAATCATACTTGTTCTGTTCATTTTCCTTTTCACTTTCACTTTAAAGGTGCACTAAACTCTCCTGATGTTCAATGTTCGAGTTGGACCCCAGCTCGGATAAATTGAACTAAACCGCTTATAAATTAGCTTAGCTCGCTATCACCCTATTTAATTCGTCATCTGTTACACCGAATACATTTGGACTTTTGGGTACGCAACATGCCCACCCCTACCACGATGCTACAATCATACTTGTTCTGTTCATTTTCCATTTCAATTTCACTTTAAATGGGCACTAAATTCTCCTTATGTTTAATGTTCGAGTTGGACTCCAGCTCGGACAAATTGAACTAAACCGCTTATAAATTAGCTTAGCTCGTTATCACCCTATTTAATTCGTCATCTGTTACGCCGAATACGTTTGGACTTTAGGCTATGCAACACGCCCGCCCCTACCACCACGCTACAATCGGTGTTTTTTAAGTTTTACTCGGTTAGTGTGTGCAAATTTGCACTATGCGCACCATGTTGGTTCTTCCCGCTCTTTCACCTCTGTCCTCTCGCTGTTCCTTCAAAATCAATGTAGAGAGTTGTTCCACGCCTGCCCCTCGCATCCGAACTACTCTGTCTCTCGTCACACTGAAAACCTCTCTTGTTTCTTCCTCATTCTGCCCTTTCCCATCCTTCTATGCCAGACCCAACCAGTCGAATCCTTCCGTAGGGCTTCAAAGAGCTTCAATGCAGAAGATATACACCTATCCAGACCCAATTCCAGAATTCGCTGTAGTTGTGAGTCTTTCTTATTTAGCTAGTTTGACTCCATCCATTTATTGTCCCCAATCTGGGTTTTTGTTTCTATCAGAATACCAGCGAATAATAAACTTTGAATTCATAGGAAGTGCGTATTTTAAGCAAACCTGTCTTTGACTAGCTTCATGTTTCGTGGTTATATTTATTCCCATTTTTGAGTTTCTACTTTTTCGAAAGCTGTGAGTTCTTCATTCTACTTAATTCCATTACCATCATTTCTTTGCCATTGTTGGCCTCTTCTATCCGACAAGGGTTTTGCCGACTCAAATTCCTCAACAATAAAATTATTTTCTATTTCAATCATACCCAGTGCTATCTCCCTCTGATATGTTCTTATTTGGCGGAATTTTGTAGGAAACTGGTAAGTTTCGAAGTGAACTTTTGAAGAGACTGTCAAAGTACAAAGATACGTTCGGAGGTGACATCAATGTGGTCGTCGACGTCTGTGCAGAGGTAAAGACTCCGAGGCTCACTTCAGTTTTACTGTCAAGACATTTCATTGGCCGAGTTCTAGATACGGCCTTCTTGTGCATCTGGTCAATTCATTTTCTCTAGAAAATTGGACAAGTTAATTTTCTTTAGACCTATAGCACTTTTAAACTCTCTCTAGAACTTCGTTAAGAAACTTCTTTGTTGCCTGGTGTGCACCCTTTTGCTCTTTGTATCCACCAAGCTTGTGTACATTATTGAAATCTTTACACGAAACCTCAGCATCTCCTCTTCTGGACTGCAACGGAGGGTGGCTAGTGTAGAGGGAAAAGTCTATTCTGAACAATTTTTTTTGTTAGCTTAACAAACTCTGGTTGTGAAAATGTTAATTTGACCTTAATGGGGACTGAATCTGATACAGAAAGAAATCCTTTTTCTTAAATTATGAGAATTTCATGAACTTCTTTATTCTCGGGACTAGCAGCAGGAGAAATTCACAATCCATACAATAACCTGTTACTTTAAGTTACAATGGGAATTTTTTAGATTGAAGGTAATGGAAAATCAAAACCAACCCGTTTCAAAAATAGCAAAACATTGTTGACTAACTGGAGTCAGATTAGGGTGTGCAATCCTGGAAAACCTTTAAGATGCAAATATAGCAAGTTGGAATATGAGGCCTTGAGAACTCAATAAAAACTACAGTTATGAGAATTTGGCTGGCTGACTGTTTTAATTCTTGAACAGACTTTCCATTACAACTAAAAAACAAAATAGAACCTAAGATTAGAGAATTCAAAAAAAAAAAGGTATGGCATTTATGCAACAAGTTGTTGAAGGTAAATGGTCTTGTCAAGGAATCAGCTAAAGCTATTTGCACTTCTCTATGATGCAAACTGATGAATGAGTCATGGATCTATGGATGTCCTAGAGGAGGGCTCTCAGCCTTGTTTTGCTGTGGCACAATAACCAAGAGGTACATTGATGACCAAACAGATGTTACCAGCAATATCTCAGATTTGTAAACCTGCTCTAGTTGACTGGGGGTTACCTTTGGAGCTGCTGTCCAATTAAGTATTAAGTCAATCACAAAAGGAAATATTTTTTATATTTTAGTTGGAGTTTTTTTTTTGAGAGGGTTGGGGAGACACTTTATGGTGGTTTAGATTTAAGAAATAATGAAGTTGAAAGCTTCCTTGAGTATGAGTACCCTAAATTTCAGCACAACCTGAAAACTAAAATCTAGAGTCAAGTTTGACGGTTGAAATTTAAAGGACAGAAAGTAGGGTTAGGAAAAATAATAAATAGTGCAAAAAAAACAAAGGATAAGTTTATCCAACAGAAAAAAATAAAATAAAGCTTCATCAAATAGCAAAAGATTGATTTTTGTGTTACATATGCAAATAAACAAAGCAGGAAACCTATGTTGTTGGTTCAAGAAAATAGACTCGATTTAAGACTTAGGAAACAACTTCTAATCTAAAGACTTGCTAACTTTAGACTACACAAATTTGAGATAAATACTTGAACTTAAAAAACAAGAAACCACTTCTTGAAAAGACTTTCTAATTGAATTTTTTAACCAAAGTTGTAAGTTGCTATTTGAGTGATGCTTTTCATAACAACAGCAAGTTACTTGTCTTGTAAAACTTCTTATTTCAGCAAGTAAATAAAATGTGCAACTTAAAGGGACTTTGGAATTTAGGACTTTGTATTCTTAGAACTTGACCTCCTTCCTTATTCTTTCCTAAATATGAGTGACTATGTATATGATCTCATGCCGTTAAGTATTTTTCTGCTAGCTCTTCCTCATTGTGATGTGCATCAGTGGATTGGAGGAGAACAATTTGGGAAGGTAGATGTGTGCAGGAATTAGCATGAGTATAAAACTTGAAGATAATGAGAGACTAAAAACAACAGAATTATGCAGTCTAATCATGGCTTTAGATTCTTGAACTTCAAAATAATGAAATTGCAGTTTGTAACAAGCAGGAACCCATGCTCAATGCAGATTGCATTAAAAGTCATCACTTAATCTGCCACTGAAAATCAGTGTTAGATTTGCTTGTTGTGATGTCTTTGTGACTTCCCCATGTAGTTTTGACACCTTGATTATGTTCATTTTCTAGTGGAAATCCATTAATAGTGTGAAGTTGGGTCCAAGGCCCATCCCAAAATGACTAGTCAACTTAGGAAACCTCTTTCCCAACTAATAAACTCAAGATCTTTGTACTCACTAATCTATGTGGGATTATTCCTTAACACTCCCTCACGTGTACTCTTTTTGTAGTTCTACAAGTGGATAATTTAGGTGTAGGCCCACATATGAGTACCCGCTCTGATACCATGTAAAGTTGGGTTCAAGGCCCATCCCAAAATGACTAACCAACATAGGAAACCTCTTTCCCAACTAAAAAACTCAAGATCTTTGTACTCACTAATCTATGTGTGACTATTCCTTAACAAATAGCAAGGTCTTCTTCCTCTGGAGTAAAAGATCTAGTGTCATCTTTATTGCACACTGAGTTTGATGTGTACCACATAAATTTATTTAAACTAAAAGAAAAAGGAAATCTTTCTGTCTTTAGCTGGAAAAAAACTTCTGCTGAAGTATGATAGGATTCACACTCATATTATTATGCTCAATTGGTTTGCAACCAAGTACAATCCTCTACCCTTATCTAGGCTTCAGCCTAGCAGTTAAGTACTTAGTAGCCGGGTTAAAAACTGTCATTATAATTTTAGTTTCCTTTCTGTCATTTGGCATAGGATTCACACTCATATTATTATGCTCAATTGGTTTGCAACCAAGTACAATCCTCTACCCTTATCTAGGCTTCAGCCTTACTTAGTAGCCGGGTTAAAAACTGTCATTATAATTTTAGTTTCCTTTCTGTCATTTGGCATGATTAAACAAATAATAGTGTTAGCATAAATAGGCCAAGCAACATTAGGGTTTACCTAGAGTATTCCACATGTTTACCGATAAATAATCTTTATTGTGTTCTACATTTTGGTGACATTGAACACAAGTTATTTCAAAATATACTAGTAAAAGATATATTCTCTATGAAAACAAATTGATCATAAGTTCCACTAATTGCTACTTGCAATCTTCATTTTGCCTTGTTTGCATCTATGCCATTCACTGGAATGGACAGCCAAAATGAAATTGGTTGGTACTTAATGGTTGGAACTGGAACCATGTTTGCCATCCCTGTTTGTTTAAAGAGAGAAGAATAAAGAAATGATGTGAGAATTGACGTGTAGAGATGATTCATGATTTGTTAGGACATTTGAATGTCATTGAATAAGTATATTGAGCCCTACACACTGGAGTATTCCCTAGTCATATAAATATGTTTGATCTAGTTATATGCTTTAAAATAGATAGTGACCCTCGTCATAGCTTGAGAAGAAACAAGAGGTAAACATCACTTGTCATGCTTTTATGGATGAGGTATTCCACTAAAAATTTCCACGTTATTCATGAACGACAAAAATTTTAAATTATATACTGTGTTGTAAACCGAGTGCCACAACTCAATTTTGTGCTGCTACTGTTAGACAGTTTAGTTTCTAACTTTTAAACAACTTGTTCTGACGCTAATGTAAGACTAAACCATCCCAAGCTACTCTAAGACTAAACCATCCTAAGATGTGGTCTTTGCTCCTGCTCAATGATTACAAGTTAGCACCAACAGAAAAGCTAGTTTTAGATTATGCTCAATTCAATTAGGTGAACAATACACTGGAAGCAAGTTACCTGCTTTGCTTCTTGTTTTAAGTAGAATAGGCTTATTATTTTTCTGGCCGAGACTAAGCAAAAGATAGTGTTGCTCTTTGAGAGCTCTGAGCAACTCTTCTTTATAAGGTGCATTTGGTGAAACCTTGAAGATGAATTTAAGGCATGCTTTTACCACCATATCTATTTTTTTAAGTTGACTTTTACTGCCGTCTGAAAAAGTCATATGAGAAAAAAGAAAACCTTTGACCAATTTCACCATTGGAGATTTTTCATTTAGAAAATTGTATCTCTTTGTATCTGTAGCAGATATGGATAGGCAACTTTTTCACTCTGATTTTTCACCTGTAACAAATACAGATGGGCAGTTTGTTTACTCTGATTTCCTCTGTTCTGTGCTTATATGGGAAAAATAAAAAATTCAATATGTGATGTTTAGGACAATTTGATAGTAAGGGTTAGGACAGAAAAGTTTGCCTTATTTTGAGTGTCTAATCTTTGTTTATCTCTTTGTTTACAAGCATTTATAAATGTCAAATATTTTTTTGTGATATTTACTATTGTCTGACAAAATAAAATAAATATCCTAAAGTATTATGGTGCCAATTTTTTTTTTTCTTCTGATCTCCACATCGTAGCCCTTGGAAGGCTAGTTATCAATGAAAGAAGCTCTACATGTCAGTCAGTATCAGACAGTTTGCACCACCACTTCAAACTTCAAAGGCCTCTAAAGTTTCATCTATTGCATGTGAAGTGGGCCTGGTGAAGGAACTTTCGAACCGGGCAGTTGTGTGCGTAATTAATTTGGTTTAATGCTAAGATGAACCGGGTAGTTGTGTGCGTAATTAATTTGGCTTAATGCTAAGATGATACGTGGACAAGACAGGCTTCATGTATGCATGTCTCAATGCCATGGGGATTTCCGGATTCTCACTAATTTGGATCCTGATTTTCCTAAAAAGCAGATATTCAGCAACTTTCTGCTCAAGGAATATGGAGGTCCAGGCACCCTTCTAGTGGAGCCTTTCACTGACATGTTATTAGCACTCAAGGAGAAAAAGCTTTCAGGGGCGCCTGTAGCTGCAAGAACAGCTTTGTTGTGGGCTCAAAATTATGTGGATCAGGACTGGGAAGCATGGACTTCACAGCCACCAAAGTGATCGTCTTCTTTCAGTTCTTTTCTTTTCTTTACTTTTGTTCAGAATGTATGTACAAACAGCAACTCATTTCTACTGAAATGAAAAGTGAAAAGAACAATTGGCTGTGTAGTTCTCACTTGCAAATGAAGCATGTTTTATCTAGGTACATCCAGTTCTGAATCCATTTCAAAGAACAATACAGGAGCAGAGAAGCTTGAACTCCTTTGCCTGCTGCTGGTGTTCCTATACAAGGATCCTACAAATGACAGAGACGCATGACATGATGTGATTATTCCCCATTCCACGCCATGCGGTGGAGTCAAGCAGTTCTTTCCTGCGTCTATTCAGCGTTGCTGTCTTGCGCAGTATGAGGTCTCATCGTTACATTGTGACCTCAGATATGCTCTGCAAAGAGGGACGCCACGGTTTCGAGGTTGACCTTGCTGCCGATTGACTTGGTTTTGGCCGTTGTCTCTCTTGTTTGACTCCCTGAAAATCCCTGAAACGGCATTAGTATCAAGTCATAATTATCTGGTTTTGGTTTTGGTGGAACTCGGGAGGGCTCCGTTGATGTATAAAGAGCAAATAATCATCAGAAATTTTATGATGGTGATTGGTCATCTTTTATTATCTACGCCCTTACGGTGGAAAGAAGAAGTCTATCTCTCTCGATGGATAAAGAGCAAAACGGATCACCATTGTATGAATCAACGCGGAACTCAAAACCCACTGAGAAGATAATCTAGATCCTATATTATTTGAACCCACACCTCGCAACAGCATTGGTAATGAACTCTACCTGATTCATCGTCTCCGGTGCCGGCCTCGAGTGCTGTTCTTCCCTCGGCCTTTCTTGCCTCTTATTTGATTCTAATTGGTTCTTCCTCGTCCTCTCCCTCTCGTACTTCTTTGCCCACAGCCCCTTCATAACCTCTGCAACCAAGTGATCAAAGTACCAAGACGTCAAAAATCCGAAGAAAGAATATCAACGACTGCAGTGGAGCAAAGAGCGTACCTTGGGCGGTTACAAGCCGATAAACCTGGCCTAGAATGAGGATATCCTTGGGCCTCAGAAGCTTCACCCGCGTGAAACGCACTCCCCCGTTTCCTTCTCTCGTTTGATCGTCTCCGGTCTGGCAGAAAGTCACAAGCGCTACATAATGACCTGGATTATTTCTCATTACCTCACTCGCACTCACAGGCCAATACAGCCTCTCCACTCTCCCACCCTTGGGATGCTGTATCACCACCGTCGACGCGTCCGCCGCCTGACAATTACCCATCTCTCTCACACTCTCCCCAAGCAAGAAACGAACGCGCAAGAAGAGAAGCTCTGGTTTCCAGATCGTTACTTCAAATAAAAAGGAAAACCCTCTCTCTCTCTCTCTCTCTCTCTCTCTCTCTCTCTCTTTTCTTGGTTCTTCCTCTCTCAACCCGCAAACAGCATGAACAAAGAGAATTTTGGTGTGATGGGCGTGATGCTGTATATGAAGGACGAAGAATTGAAGATAGAGAAGAAGGGAGAGGAGGTGAAAGGCGGGGCTGTCTCTTTCTCACGCCACCCACCACCTTCTTTTGAGAAAAACGCAGTCTATTACAAAGGGAAAACGCTCTCCATCATATATATGTCGCCTTCTGATCAAAACTCATCCGTAGAAGCAGCAGCTCTCCTCCAGCGCGGTATGATGTGATTCGTTCTTTGGAGGACATGTGGCCTGCGACTGAAAACCAAAGTGCTTTTTTTTTTTAAAAAAAAAAATTGCATTCCAAAGCATGAGATTCCGTGAAATGCAAAACAGGGTTCAGTGGGGTCCACGTGAAAGGCCACGCTCTGTGTCTTCTTCAAAATTCTTATCTTCTTCCATTTCTCCACCTTCCCATTTCTCCTCTCTTAGTATTCTGTTCAGTTGCTGTCATCATCGTGGGTACGGCCAGTAAGAGCTAAAAGCTGCACCAGAAAATTCTTCTTTCCTACTGGCCTTTTTCACATCCTCATGCCTGGGAAAATATCTTTCTTACTTTACTTCCAAAGAGGGATTTCTCGTTTCCCTCACAGTCAAAGCAATGGTTGTCTATAACAAATCTTTACGGACATCGATATGGGATAGAGGGCAGTGTCAGTGTCTTCATCAGTCTTATCGCTTACAGGGGAAATTTTTGATTGGGAAAATCTCCATCGCAATCAAGTGACAAAGAAAAGCAAGAAAAGATCCATCAGGAGTAAGTTTTCGCTTCACGTTTTCTTTCTTAATTTATTAGCAACTCTACTGAGAGGAAGATTTGGTACCCATAAACTATCATCAGCTCAGTTACAGAAAATCAATTCTGTAAGAGAGAACTTTCTTGGGGTTTACAATAAATCTCACGAGCGTGGCAATGTCAAAAACTCCCTTTGACTTGCTTGTAGCTCCATCAATGTCATTCAAGTAGGCACATGAAGATGTTGGTGCTTGACCTCACACATTCAATTACAGAGCCCTTTCATGTCCAAAAGTGGGGACTGGAGAGGTGACATGGGCACTGACACTATGCATGGGATGAATATAATATATGGTTAATCTGATTTTAATAGTTGAAAAAGGGTCCCATTGTTCATAAATTGTTAGATGTGGGGGGGGACAGCATTTTGGTCCCAGTCTCCTTTTCTAAGCCTTAATTTTCCTGTGGAACCTCCCCACCAAACAACATCAGATTTTTGGGGCTTCGCTTCGTAAAGGGAAGAAGCTCTCTACCTACATTTCCCAGTTTCAATCCTGAACTTGAAAGGACTCTTAACTTGCGTCCTTGGAACAGCAAGGTGAAGCTTCTCATTTTGTCTTATACCTTCTCAATCTTTTATACTGTGCTTAAGAGACAAGGAAACAAGGAGAATCAATGTTTTGGACCTTGAATAGAGTGAAAGAAGGAATTGATTAAAATAACCAAGGAGGCTGATCCTTTCTTTGACCCTTTCAGTAGCTGACTGCACATATTATTTTTCTTTTCCTTACAAAACCCAGATGTGTTCACTTGTCCACCTTACAGGAAAGATCCAATGTATATGCTGTTGTTGAGGTGATAAGCCCTGCTGCGTGGACCATTTTGTCTGAGACTTTCAGGTGCTCAAAAGGGAGAAGACACTGAATGTTTTATGTATGGTCTATGTAACTGCGAAGCCAACCATTTATTCCACAATAATTATGATGGGCGACAGGAAACCTGAACTCCCCAACTTGTGATCCATGAAGTTCTTGCAATTGAGGAGGTGAGTGTTCCAGTCTGATTGAATGCATGTTTCAGTTTCAATCACTTGACTGAATCCTCTTAAAGATTATTTCTTTCTTCTTGTTCTTCAAAGTTCCAACTTAACTGATCTATTTACTCGAAGAATAATATAGTTGCAGAAGAGAAAAAGAAAACAGAAGAAAGAAACACAGCCATAGAAGAAGTCTCAGTGGAAAATCCAAAATCCTCTACAGATTCTTATAAAAAAAGAAAAAGGTTAGAGCATTAATGAGCTCTACCTCTGTTAATTAAATTGTGGGAGGATGCCCATGATTACACATTAAAGAAAATGGTCGAGCCACTACAAATTTTGTATTCGGTCAAGCAACATTGACCAAGATTATGATGATTCTAGGCGTTCCCACCTGGATAACATTTGGGCTTATTAATGGCAAAGAGCATATTCCCACCAAAGAATTGAGAGCTATTAATGTTGTGTTTTCCTTTTTTTTTCATGGATGAGGATTTAAACCCTTTTCTGGGCAAGCTTTTAGTAGTTGCCTGGACTGTATCCAAGTCTATTATTCTCGGTGTGGCCCCCTGAGCATGCTCCTATTCTCGGCATAAACAATTGCAGATTGACTCTAATTAGCTCTGCTGTCGTGATCGGTGGCCTCTAAGGATGAACCCTTATCACGCCTCTACATTAACACCTTTACAATGCAAAAAAGTGCATCAACGATTAGGCTTTATTTGTGAGTAAAGCTGGATAAGGTTCCTAGGTTATGGATAATCTTTGTCTGCTGCCTTCGACCCCTTTTGTTTTCCAAAACAAAGGGTGGGAAAGGAGCGCTTTCTTTGTTCCTCCTGTTGTCAACAGATGCGAAGAGCAAGAGGATGGAAGCAGAAAGAAGATATCAGCCGTTTTTCTTAAATGGAGTAGCAGAGAGCTAATCCCCCGAAGATAAATGAACTCTCTCTTGAAGGGGATCGATCCCCTGCTCGATCCCTTCATTTGTGATTCAAACGTCATGGTTAAATTTGGATTTTGAGGTGATTGTTTATACGGCGGGTTATGATAAAATTAATAGCAGCAATGAAAGTGGTGCTTCTTTTCAAGCGAGGTTTGTCTTGCTTTCCGGGGGAGAAACGGAACTCGTAGTTTTCTTTTACTTGAGAGCAGTCTTGATGGGTAACCATTTTCACCAGCAGGCCGCCGTATCTTTTAGCGAAAAATCATTGCGAAAACGTTTCACGAATTGATTAAGATGATGCAACGAAGAAACTAATGCTTCTGTGCTATTCTTTTGCCAAGAGATGCCAACCTAAAAGGTGAAGAAATTAAAATTTAATCAAAGTTTCTTTTCCAATTCACAAGAGTTGGGAATATAAAGATCTGAAAGAAAAGTGTTTTGGGTCCCATAAATTGGCGCTTAATCACGATTGCCTTGACTCTTGAAATGCAGCAGATAACATTGCACAGAAGATCCCAAGATGTGAATAAGTGAATGTAAGTCTTAAACATGAATTTCTAATACAACATGAAATTCATTATGAATTATGCGGAAGATAAATCATACCTCCTTCGATACGCTTCAAATTCCTTCGCTTTTATTTTCTCGGTGCTTCCGATCTCTTGGCACTCACGGCGATGGCACTGAAGTGAAGGGGAATGAGAGTGACGAGACAGGGGACCGAAAACCATTCTTAACCGAAAACCAACCTCCCATCAAGGTTCATGGTTTTGTATTACCTAGGGAGTTGCAACTACCGGAAGTTGCAACTGCCAGAAGTTTGAGACCACGTAATGAGAAAACCGTTTCTCATAAAAACTGTTTATATTCTCCCACTTGGTCCAAACTTCTAATATAATCTTAAACCCATCGATAATCTGAATTTAAGTAATAAATACATGAATCATGGCGATAGGTCCTCTAATGACGAGTATTATCTTCCATGTATTACTATGTATATATTACTTATACTTTATGAATAAACCCTATGTTTACTCTTGGTCCAACACAGATGAATTTTCACATAATTAAAGTGCACATAAATATGAGAAAAAAACATCACATTAATTAAGAATTTCACTGAAATAACATTGTTCATACAGTGAAAAAATTTACATAATGGAACCAAGTCCCATATTCACAACATGATCCTTGAATTTAAACGGTGGCATGCCCTTAGTCAAAGGATTTGCGATCATTAAGACAGTGCTGACGTGCTCAATGACCACTTTCTTTTCTTTAACACGTTCTCGTATGGCCAAATACTTAATGTCGATGTGTTTACTTCGACTTCCACTTTTGTTGTTCTTGGCCATAAAAACAGCAGCTGAATTATCGCAATATATTCTTAATGGCCTAGAGATAGAATCCATAATTCTAAGCCCAGAAATGAAACTCTTAAGCCATACACCATGTGAAGTCGCCTCAAAACAGGAAACTAACTCGGCTTCCACAGTCGACGTGGCGGTCAAAGTCTGTTTGGCACTCCTCCATGATATTGCTCCACTGGCCAACAAGAAAATGTATCCTGATGTTGATTTGCGGGAATCAACACAACCAGCAAAGTCAGAATCTGAGTAACCAATGACTTCTAAATTGTCCGTCTGCCTATACATCAGCATGTAGTCTTTGGTTCCTTGAAGGTACCTCATGACTTTCTTTGCAACTCTCCAGTGGTCTAACCCGGGATTACTCTGATATCGCCCCAACATCCCAACAGCAAATGCAATATCAGGTCTTGTGCAGACTTGAACATACATTAGGCTTCCGACAGCAGAAGCATATGGAATGTCCTTCATTTGTTCCCTTTCAAGGTCGTTCTTCGGGCATTGGTTCAAATTGAACCTATCACCCTTCACAATGGGAGCTACACTTGGTGAACAACTCTTCATCTGGAATCTCTCTAACACTGTATTAATACATGTTTCCTGAGACAGACCTAAGATACCTCGAAATCTGTCTCTATGAATCTTAATGCCAATGACATAAGATGCCTCACCCATATCCTTCATATCGAAATTGTTAGAGAGAAATTGTTTCACCTCATGTAGAAAACCTTTATCATTGGTTGCTAGCAAAATGTCATCCACATATAAAACAAGAAAACAAATTTTAATCTCATTGACCTTCTGGTATATACATTGATCCATAATGTTTTCTACAAACCCGAATGAAGAAATTACATTATGGAATTTCAAATACCATTGGCGGGATGCTTGTTTTAATCCATATATTGACTTTTTTAGCTTGCAAACCAATTTGTCACCATCACTAGAGGGGAATCCTTCAGGTTGTTTCATGTAAACCTCCTCCTCTAGATCTCCATTGAGAAATGTCGTTTTCACATCCATTTGTTGCAACTCTAAGTCAAAATGGGCTACTAATGCCAAAATAATGCGGAAGGAATCTTTCTTAGATACAGGAGAAAAAGTTTCCTTGTAATCGATTCCTTCTTTCTGAGTGAATCCCTTAGCAACGAATCTTGCCTTGTATCGCTCAATGTTGCCTAATGAGTCTTTCTTTGTTTTAAAGACCCATTTACATCCAATGATTTTAAATCCATTAGGCAACTCAACAAGATCCCAGACTTCATTACTCTTCATAGAATTCATCTCTTCCTTCATGGCATTGTACCATAATTCTGATTCTTTGCAACTCATGGCTTCGAAAAAATACATGGGATCATTTGCGGTTCCAATGTCAGATTCTTGCAGATACACTATATAATCATCAGGAATTGCTGATCTCCTGAGTCTAGTAGATCTTCTTAATGTAGAACCATCATTTTCCTGAGAAGTATGTGGTTCAACTAGTTGTTCAAAAGTGCTTGGCAACTCTTGAAGAACTTGATCTACTGGAATGTTGTCAGCAATTTGTGGAACGTCAATGATTGGTTGTTCAACACCAGTTTGTACTTGAGGGGTGCGGTGAACAATAACCAATCTATCACTTGAGGTAGAAGATTAAGATTCTAAATAATCCTTCTCAAAAACTATGTTCCGAGTTGGATTCCTCCCACTGATCAAGTCATGTTCAAGAAATTTTGCATTTCTTGATTCCACTATCCTAGTGTTGTGAGATGGATAATAAAATCTGTAACCTTTAGACCTTTCAGCATATCCAATGAAATACCCACTAATGGTCCTTGGGTCCAACTTCTTCTCTTGTGGATTATAAATTCTCACTTCAGACGGGCATCCCCAAACGCGCATATGTCGCAAACTCGGTTTCCAACCTTTCCATAATTCAAATGGTGTTTTTGGAACAGCCTTGGTTGGAACTCGATTTAATATATACATTGCCGTCTTAAGTGTTTCAGGCCACAAGGATCTAGGAAGATTGGAGTTGCTATGCATACTCCGCACCATGCCTAATAATGTTCGGTTTCTTCTTTATGCTACACCATTTTGGTCTGGAGAACCAGACATGGTATATTGGGCAACAATCCCATGTTCTTGAAGAAATTTTGCAAATGGCCCAAGTGCTTGTCCATTCTCAGTGTATCTACCATAGTATTCTCCACCTCTATCTGATCTCACGATCTTAATTTGCTTACCGCATTGTGTCTCTACTTCAGCCTTAAAGAACTTAAAGGCATCTAAAGCTTCATACTTGTTATAAAGCATGTAGAGATACATGTATCGTGAGGAATCATCTATAAAAGAGATGAAGTATTTCTGACCATGTGAGTCCATGTCTGGACTACATATATCAGTATGTATGATCTCTAATATGGTTGAACTCCTATTGGCACCTTTCTTTGACTTGTTAGTCTGCTTTCCCTTTATGCAGTCTACATAAGTCTCAAAATCAGTAAAATCCAGAGTATTAAATACCCCTTCATTCACTAATCTTTTAATTCTATCTATAAAGATATGACCTAATCTCTGGTGCCATAATGTAGAGGAATCTTCATTAATAACACTTCTTTTATTACCAGTGTAAACATGCATTGAACCGTAAGTGGCATTGTTTTGTAAATTAATGCTATAAAGACCATCAAACAATGTACCATTCCCAACACAATCAGACTTATAATATAAACTGAAAGATGAGTCTGAAAAGTTAAAAGAATATCCATAAGGTACAAGCCTTGAAACGGAAATCAAGTTTCTGGAGAAACTTGGAACATAAAAGGTCTTTTCTAATTTTAAAACAAAGCCACTACTTAAAGTTAAATAGCAAGTTCCTATAGCTTCAACATGTGAGCTCATCTGATCTCCTGAGAAAATGTGATGCTCACTTCCCACTGGTTTCCTTAGGTTTTGCAAACCCTACAAGGAATTCGAGATGTGGATTGTTGATCCAGAATCAATCCACCAAGTGTAATTATGGACATTAACCATATTAGATTCATAACAAACAAATGAGGTTGGTGTACCTTTGTCAGCAAGCCATTTCTGAAACTTGGCACATTCCTTCTTCATGTGTCCCTTCTTTTTACAGAAAAAAACACTTGGAATCTTTCTTAATACCAGCTTGGGGGGATATGTTACCCTTCCCTTTTTGTTTGGCTTGATACTTGCCCTTTCCATGTGTTGCCATCATGACATTTTCTCCCTGTTCCATCACTAGTCTCCCTTCCTCTTGAACACACATGGTCAAAAGTTCATTAACTGACCATTTATCTTTATGTGTGTTGTACGAGATTTTGAAGAGTCCATATTGGTGCGGAAGGGAATTCAGAATGTAATGCACCACGAAAGATTCTAACATATCAACCTCAAGATTTTTTAATTGAGCCGCAATATCCCTCATTTGCATGATGTGCTCACGCACACCTCTCATACTAGTGTGTTTTAGGGATGAGAACTTCATGATTAGGGTGCTTGCTAATGCCTTATCTGAAGTGACAAATTGAGCATCAATGGCTTTCAGCAAGTCTTTGACATTTTCATACTGCTCAACAGAACCACGAATACCAGCAGCAATTTTTGTCTTAATGAACATTACACTGAGGCGATTAGATCGCTCCCATCGTTCATAAAGTGTAATTGCAGCTGCAGTGCTGGTATCAGTAATTACGGGTGGTTCGTCTTTCTTAATAGCATAATCTATGTCCATCCACCCTAAATGAAGAAGTATTCTCTCGTTCCAGACCTTATAGTTATCTCCCTTAAGATCAGGGTTATCACAACGAAAATCAGAGAAATGTGTAGGTTGTACAACTGCATAAAACTACAAATTACATGCGATGTTAAAATTGAGGCCTGAATAAAATATCATGCTTTACCAATGTAAATCATGCTTAAAACTCAAATCAACTGACATAAAAAAAAAACATTGCCTGTGGGCTAAATGTTTTTAATTCAAGTAGATTTAAGATTCTTTATGAGTAAACTTGATGATAAAACTATCAAATTATTTATGAATTCATAATTCCTGTGGGTAAATTATGAATAATTTGATATTTTATCCCAATTAATATACTCAAATATAATAAAAAATTCATGTGGGATAAAATTTATTATATTGAGTATAATTAATTACAATCAATATCTAATTTTTCTTTATGATAAAACTATCAAATTATTTATGAATTCATAATCCCTATGGGTAAATTATGAATAACTTGATATTTTATCCTAACTAATAAACTCAAATATAATAAAAATTCCTGTGGGATAAAATTTATTATATCAAGTAAAATTAGTTACAATTAATGTCTAATATTCTTTATGTGATCCTAATCATAATATATAATTTTTATTAAGTTAAAGATGTTGTGGCTACTCTCTAATTAATAAAAATTATATGGATCACTAGACATTAAATCTCATAAATATATGAGAATAACATGAATTGTATAATTGTAACTTACACTAACATGTTATCATTATGCACCAAATATGCTCATAAGATATGCATAATTAAAAACTAGAATATTATGCATAAGCCAAAAAATGCATAACTGTAAGAGGAAATAAAATTATAATTTCCTATATACTGACCAACAGACGGCCAGTGGCCTAATGGTCACTGGCGCAAGTAATTTCCCATCGTTTGAATCCTGCTGGCGCAAAAACAATTTAAGCACCGAGTCGGCTCGGAGCCAACTCAACTTGTCCGAGCCGACTCGATTTTTGTTTTTCGAGTCAACTCGACCTGAGTCGCGGTTGCCGAGTTGGAAGGGCGAGTCGCAGAAAACTCGTCCCGAGCCAACTCTTTCGGTATTTACAGAAATACCTTATGATTTTAATTTTATGTTTCTGCGCGCTGGAGGTCGTCTTCAACCTCCAGCCGCGCGCAGAAGGAAGAAGCACCGGCGTTCTTTCAACTCGTTGACCCCGGAAAACAGTTCGGAATTGTTTCCGGCGTCGGCGTTGCATCTCCGACGCTCTCAGGCATCACCAGAGAGCCGCTGACAGTCCCTCACAGAGAGCGAACAGAGACTGTCGGCACCGGTAGTTTTATATAATGTCGACGCCGGCAAACTGTGAGGAATGGTCGCCGGCGTCGGTGCTGCGTCGTTCTCCGACGATTTTCGCCGATGCAAGAGCCCCGCCTCCCACAAACGGGAAGCGTTCAGAATTTGTTTTTTTTTTTAAAAACAAAAATAGAGCCGAAAACAGAACAGAGAGGCTCGGAATCAAAACGCTGGATAGACCTCTGATACCAACACAGGTCCCAGGATCGGAACCTGGCTCTGATACCAGCTGTAAGTCTTAAACATGAATTTCTAATACAACATGAAATTCATTATGAATTATGCGGAAGATAAATCATACATCCTTCCATAGGCTTCAAATTCCTTCGCTTCTATTTTCTCGGTGCTTCCGATCTCTTGGCACTCACGGCGATGATACTGAACTGAAGGGGAATGAGAGTGATGAGACAGGGGACCGAAAACTAACCTCCCATCAAGGTTCATGGTTTCGTGTTACCGAGGGAGTTGCAACTGCCGGAAGTTGCAACTGCCAGAAGTTTGAGACCACGTAATGAGAAAACCGTTTCTCATAAAAACGGTTTACAGTGAAAACTAGGCTTGGGTAAAAAACTAACAGTTTCTGCTTTGGCATTCAAAGAATGAAGACAAGTTCCAAATCCAGTTGTTACGGAATGGGGTTTGGTTGCAGAGACTATTTCAGTTGGCCCCAAAAGTTCGTTTGGTTTTGTACTCTTCGAAGCAACATCCGAAGCAGGTGAGCGGAGATGGTGTTCGAACTCGGAAGAGAGTGTAGGGTGGGAAGGGAGTCTCAAGTATAACTTTTAATATGTATTATAATAATTTATTTCTCATATTATACTATTACTTATTTATTTAAATTTTAATATTTATTTATTTTATTCCTAGTACTAATTAATTTGTTGTTATGCTCTTTCCTTAGTGAAGAATTTAATTCATCTTAAATAAATTGATTCAACTTCAACTCATCCTTAGGTGTTAGTATAGACGAGTTCAAGTGCACTGAAAAATAGATTAGTGTTAGTGCCCCGAAATGAAAAGTATGATATAAATAAGAGAATGAGTAACCTTTTATAATATATTTAAATAGAATATATACCTAAACAGATAATTAACCAAAATAAACATGGTTATTACACTTATAAGTGATTTAACGTATTCTATTAAAATATATTAATATCTTAATTAATGAAAAACTATATTATATTACTTAATGATTATAGTTTATTATAAATTAAAACAATAATTACGTATGATTATAAAAAATATTAAAACTAATAAAAAAATTAAAAAATAACATAAGCGAATATAATAAATAAATAAATTATTTTTTAATAACATAAGATATATTTTAATATTAAAACTCACTATTTTAATAAAAATACATAATAAATAAATACATTAATTTATCAATAACATAATATATATTTTTACGTATTATTAATTGGTAATATATTGACAAAAAATGTAAAACCAGTGGTTTAATTAATTATAGTAATTGGATAATTAAACCAATTAATGATTACAATTTATTATAAATTAATATACTAATTACGTGTGACTAGAATAAATTATTTAAAATAAATAAAAAAGTTAAAAATAACATAAGAGAATATAATAAATAAATAAATAATTTTTTAATAACATAAGATATATTTTAACATTAAAACTCACTATTTTAATAAAAAATACATAATAAATAAATAATTACATTAATTTATCAATAACATAATATATATTTTTACGTATTATTAATTGGTAATATATTGACAAAAAATGTAAAACTAGTGGTTTAATTAATTATAGCAATCGGATAATTAAACCAATTAATGATTACAATTTATTATAAATTAATACACTAATTACGTGTGACTAGAATAAATTATTTAAAATAAATAAAAAAGTTAAAAATAACATAAGTGAATATAATAAATAAATAAATTATTTTGTAGTAACATAAGATATATTTTAACATTAAAATTCACTATTTTAATACAAAAAATACATAATAAATAAATAAATATATTAATTTATCAATAACATAATATATAATTTTTACGTATTATTAATTAATAATATATTAACAAAAAATGTAAATCCAATGGTTTAATTAATTATAGTAATTGGATAATTAAACTAATTAATGATTAAAGTTTGTTATAAATTAATATATTAATTAGGTGTGATTAGAATAAATTTTAAAAAGTGAAAAAAGTAAAAAATAACAAGTCGTCATCGTCGTTGAAGAGCCCTACCACATTTCTCTTTCAAATTTCCAAGGACGCTCCATGACCTTCGAAACTGCCACAAAATTCTGTTACGGTGTGAAGATCAACCTCACGCCAACAAATGTTGCTCTGCTGCTTTGCGTCGGCGAGGTTCCTGTCCCAATCCGTTCTCCAAAGCATCATAGACTCGGTAAGAACCCTAAAATCCTGCGAAGCGCTGATGTCGATGGCAGAAATCCTAGGCATTGCACTGCGAGAGAGACAGGATGAATGAAGCTGGGGCGAACGGAGAAAGCAAAGAGCAAAAACAAGAGAAAGCAGAGAAAGCAGAGAGAGCGAAGATGGGGCCAAAAAAAATCATTGGGAGACGAAGGCCGAGGGAGAGGGAGAGGAGAAAGGGAATGACGAGAATCTTTTCCTTCCCGGGGGGAAGCAACGTGCGTCGCGCGCTTCAAGTGGTTGATTTGGAAAATAGGTCTGAATCCATATTTCCCAATTTTTGTCTGAGAGAATGAATTGACGTGATTCACTTGAAGAGTAATTCATTCTACACTAACCCATTTATCTAATGAACTAGGTAATGCGGGGGGAATTCATTCCACTTCATTTTGGACTAACCCCCCCTTACATACTTAAACATAATTAAATAAGATTGTATATTAAAAATATTTTAAGTTTTATATTTGTAGACGAGAAAATGGGCGATCAAGATCATACACATTGGTCAATGACCACGATCAAGCCCAAAGCATCCAAATCAAGTCAAATTGAACACCAAAATCACTCCTCGGAACAAAGGTGGTAACACGATTCTACCCATGCCATGAGTTGACAAATGACACTTAAACTGGCCAGCTCGGTTGGGTTTTCCCATGCCGACCTTCTTGCCACTTACCTTCGCATGCCATTTGTTGAAATGACACCCATGTGTAGGGTAGCAAGGAAGATAAATAAGAAAGACTTTAAGAGCATAGGTGACATGTACTTGTAAATGTACAAACTGGTATATGTCCTTACTCGTCTTTTGTTTATTTTATGAAGATTTAACCCTAAGTGTATTTATAGACATTGTAAACTTATTTCCAAAACTTTAAACAAAGGTTCTTGACGTGGGTTAGAGCATCAAGCTCTAGTCATCTTTGCATCCTTGCTCCCTTGAGAATCTCTCTTTCACCACTCTCTCTCCCTCTCTCAAGAGTTCCTCTCTTCTCTGTCCCACAAGCTAGAGTTCTCCCCTCTTGTCTTCTCCTCTCATTTTCTCTTCAAACCCCTTGTACTTATATGAGAAGACCCTAGAAATTAACATGGTATTAGAGTAGATGATCTAGAACCTTGCTGGAAGGCTGCTCAAATTTTATGGTAAAGGAAAGAAGCTTGTTGAGAAGAAAATCAATGGGTGATCATGGAAAACCATGAATGACCGGTATCTTTATATCAAAGATTAAGTTTTTTCCTCTTTTAATCACTTGGTTGGTTGAGTGTTTAATAAAGATGGATCAGCCCTTTGTTTTCATTATTCAATGTCAAATTTTTTACTCTTCATACACGAGTTCAAGGAATTTTTTTTGTCTCAACCCTCTCTTGCACGAGCTCTCTCTCTTCGTCCCTCTTTCCATATACAAAAAAGTTGTTTCAGCTATAAAAATATTCCCATGCGGCTTGTATGGCTGTTTTTCTTAATGGCTGGATTTTCTTATGAACGAAAATTACCTCCTTTGATATTTCAATTAAGGAGTTTCGTTTTTGAGTTCCATGTACTTTTTAAAAGGAAGCCCCTATGATATTTCCAAATCTCAATTGCTGATTTTTAATCTCAATTCCCTCCTTATTTTGGTAAAGAAAAAGAAAAAAAACGGAACTCTTGTCAAGTCTTGATTTTCTCCCAAGATTCCTATGATCAATTTGGCACGGAAAACTTTCCTTTTTTGGATTTTCCAAATTTAAACTCCTTAAATTTAACCTATTTCTTCCTTTTTGAATCATTGATTAAATCCTTTAAAGCCAAGTTCTTTTCTTATAATGGTTGAAAATAGTCAATTTTCTTCTCTAGATATTGAAAAAATGACTTTCTCATAATAACCTCAGTCCTCCTAGAAGGGGTGAAAAATTACATGACTTGGGTACAATCTATTAAACTCAATTTCATTATAAAGGATCTTGCTCATCACCTTACTAAACTTCCTCCACCCATTAATGAGGAAGATGTAAACTATAAAAGATGGCTCAAAGAAGATATAGTAATCATAAATTGGCTAATCAATAGTATGAAAGAAAGTGTGGCCAATAACTTTGTACATCTTAATATGGCAAAAAAAATTTAAGATACAAGTGGTAAGATTTATTATCCTAAGGATAATCTTTAAATATTTTATGACATTTTTAAAGCCATGTATAACACCAAACATGAAGGTAATCTGAATGGTTTTTTTTTTTTATAAAATTAAGAGGTTACTTACAAGATTGGAGATTGGCCCGACTATACTCCACTGACATGGCCATCCAAGAAAAAACAAAGAGAAGGATTGGTTAGAGTAGTTTGTTTGGCTAATATGAAGTCATATCTTGAGGTAACAAAGTCTCAAATCCTAAGCTCCATAGTAAAGCCATCATTGGATGACATATATTTTGTCATGTATCCAGTTCTAATCAAAGAGGACCGAAATATTCAGGACTCCACTCACTTTGAAACTTCAGCCATGTTTTCTGAAGGAAGATAATCCTCTAATACCTTTAGAGGCTTAGGTAGAAATGGAAGCAGTTGTGGTAATCGCAATAAAGGATGAGCTATGTCTGATTTCTCCAATTCTCATTCTACCTACTATGGTTTATCCAATCATAAATGAGCCAGATGTTGGACGATCCATGGAATAAGGAAGGAGGCTGATTCTCACAAAGCCAAAACACTGACTGATGAAGATTATAAAGTTTTCCTAAGATTGAAGAGTATGCTCATCACACCTTCTGACACCTCTTCAACAACTATTGCCACCAAAGGTATGTCATCTGCCCTTTCATGTGACTCTTCTCCTCCTTAGATTATTGATTTGGGAGTTTATGAGCATCTTAACGGGAAGATTGGTAACCTTTCTAAACTCTCCCCTTTTCTTACTCCTCGGTTTGTCTCCTTCCTTGATGGATGACAAACACAAGTCCAAGGGGTAGGTGCTTCTCACCGCTCTTCTTCTTTACCTTTATATGGTGTTCTTTTTGTTGCCCAATTTCCTTTGTCTTATGTCAGTTAGTAAACTCACTAAGAAACTTGGATGTTTTGTAACCTTTTTGTACCACTCATTATGTGTTTCAGGAGAGCTAGACCAAACAAATGATTGGTGGAGGACATGAAGAATGAGGACTTTACTACCTTGACAACAAGATTATTTTAGCTCTGGTCATAGTGGAACAACAGGCGGTCCAATGTCACAATAGACTAAGTCATCCATCTCTACTCACTTTACAATCTTTTATGACACTTTCCTCTTCTATTCCTTCAACCCCTTTTGGCTCTCTCTATGACAGTTGTCCCATTGCACTCAGGAAAGAACCCCGTTCATGTATTACTCCACAAACAACTACTTCCCATCTTATTTCCAATTTTTTTCTCTACTCATCTATTATCCCCCAGTTGTCAATATTTTCTTGTAGCTATTTACTCCATCCCGCTTCCTAAGATTACCAAAAATTACTCCAACATCCAGGATGGAAAGCAGCCATTTAAGAGGAGATGACCGCCATCCATACCAATCATACTTAGGATCTCATTACCTTACCATTTGGAAAAAAAACCCATTGGATGTACATGGGTTTTCATTGTAAAACACAATGTGCATGATACTGTTGAGGACTCAATAGCTAACTGAGTCATACAAAGGAGGTGCACTGAGTCACAGAGTTAATACCATAGTTTGTTTCAAATCAAGACTTGTTGCCAAGGGATACATTCAATCCCATGGAATAGACTATGAAGAGACCTTTTCACCAGTTGCCAAACTCAATTTGATACATGTCATTGGTTCCCTTGCTGCTAACTTTCAATGGGATCTTCATAAACTTGACATTTAAGAATATTTTTTAAACAAATATCTCCATGAGGAAGTTTACATGATACAACCACAGGGATTTTTAGTTGAAAGGGAGAAAAAATGCAAACTTTGCAATTCTATCTATGGCTTAAAACAATTCCCTCGAGCATAGTTTGACGAATTCAGCAAATTGATCCTTGATCTCCAATTCAAAATATGTGTAGTTCATCACTCAATATTTGTCAAAGACACTACATTTCGATTTAGTAGTTATGGATGTATATGTGGATGCCATTATCTAAATCGAAAATGATACGTATGATTTCAAAAGGCAAAGATGGGCTCGGCCAAACATTCCAAACTAAAAATTTAGGGTTAAATATCTTCTTCACATATAAGTTTTTTAATCTAGATATGACATCATCTTATCACAAAGGAAGTATGTGTTAGATTTGTTGAAAGAAACATGAATGCCACATAGTAAACCTCTTGATTCACCTATGGATCCTAATGCAAAACCACACAATGAAGAAGGATGAAGTTTGATGTGGGAAGATTCTAGTGACTTGTGGAGAAATTTGATATATCTTACTATAATTTGACCAACATTTCGTTTGTAGTGGTAGGCTTTGGAGAGAATCCTAAGATACCTCAAGAAAAATACAAGACAAGGGTTATTACGCAAACCACAATCACATTAATATAGAGATAATTCATATGCAGTTTCATTATGATAATCAACCAACAATTCATATAGCAACAAACTCGTATTTCATAAAAGGACCAAGCATATCAAAGTTGACTGCCACTTTATCAAAGAGAAATTTTAAGTTAGGGACATCACCGTGCTTTACATCTATTAAAAAAAAACCCAGCTTGCAAACATCTTCACCAAAATAGTAACAACAACAACTCTTCATGACATTGTGCAAAATTGAAAATTTATGATGTATATGTTAAGTTGTGGAACCTAATTAATGCCCTACGCTGAGTTGGTCGCTGATCGATGATATATTAACTGTTATTTCATTGAGGGAAGTTTGGGAATTTTACTCTTGTATTGAGGTTGCCCTAATTTTCTCTTTATAATTGAGGGGCGTCGCTATTAGGGTTTAATCATTTTAATCCAAGAAGCATCTCAAGTTGCAGCCCGAGAGGTTAGAGAGAAACACTTATAAGTGTGCGCTTTCTCTTGTAAATTATTTCATATTCATAGTAGATTACTGCATCGGTGGAAGACGGGACGTAGTCTCACCTTGAGGTGAACCTGTAAAAATCTTGTTGTGTTTTTTCGTGCTTGTTTTCCCCTTATTCCAAATTTATTATTATTGCTCTCGTTACTTTAGAATTATGACGTCTAATTCCCAACAATACATGCAAGAGTTTGAGTGGGATTATTGAAATGTCACTCACGTGTAAGGTCCTTGTTTATCTTTTTTGCTTTATGAGACGTACCCCATAGGCATTATAGAGACTCTAAAATCATTCCCAGGACTTTATAAATAGAGGCTCTTGGATTTGGCATAGAGCATCGAGCTCTAGCCCTCTTTGCCTCCTTGCTCCCTTGAGAATCTCTCCTTCTCCTTTCTCTCTCTCTTTCTCCCTCTCTCATATCTATCTCTTTTCTCTCTCCCATGAGCTACAGTTCTCCCCTCTTCTCTTCTCCTCTCTTTCCTCTCCTCACTCGTTTTCTTTTAAGACCCTTTCTAACTATACGAGAAGGCCCTAGAAATCACCACCATTAATATCTAGAAGATCATACAAAACATGATGGACCCCATTATTGAAAAACTAGAATGAACTATTCTTCCATCATCAGAATGCCGTTCAGAACTTTTGCAAACAGGCAATCTCTCTTCATTGGTTCTATGGCTCCTCCAGAAACTGAGAAAACACAAAATTTCAGATCCTGTGGTTGCTCAACATGATACTCATACAAATCCTATTCCAAAACCAAATCTACGACAACTTCTACGCAGCTGTCTACTTCTTGCTCCTGGCAATAGTCATCTTTCGGATTCTGTAGTACTGTTTGCTCAGATGATTGGTAACGATTCTCTTGCTGAGAAATTCGAGAAACTCTCCCTTGTACGTTCATTAGACTCAATTTCCACCATTGAAAACTCTTACCGCCAGTGATCTTGAAAGCTTCCTTCAGTAACATGAAGATTTTCTTACTCAAGCTGGAAGAAGTTGCAGGACCTCAAACACCGACGAACAAGGAGTGAATCAACTTATAGCGCATAGACGAGAATATGGACAGTGGCAAAGTCATGGAGCTCATCTCCAATTGGTTTGATGCCGTATTCACTTGCTTCATTCAGCATTCTTCCTGCTCACAACAAAGTTAATGCGCAGTTGTGGAATCAGAACCCAGTAAAAATAAGGACCATTTAAAGACGAGTGATGAGGTGGTTAATGAAGTTCTTCTCTCAAAATGTGAGTTGTGGAAACAGAATCGACAATATTTAAGCAGCTCATGAAAATCCTGAATACATGCTTAATTTTCCACGGGTAGAGAAGCAGCCCTTGAAGCACTTGACCACCATTTTAGAGTCCCTCAGAATCTTCACCCCCTTCACGTTCAAGTTGGGTTTTTGAAAACTTTCTCTCTATGAACTAGACCTAAATCTTGTTCTTGCAAAAACCTGTTTTGGATTTGATAATTCAACTCTATCATCGCTTGGTGACCAGTTTCACAGGGATGAGTTGCAAGTAAAGTTCACACAACAGGCACGAAAAATAATAATTTCAAATTACATAAAGCATGCAGACCATAATTTGCTGCAATAATCTATGTATATAATTTAAATTGGTTTCTTAACAACAAAAATAACACTAAAATTTTAATTTTCTTGTTAAACTAATATATCATTCCTAAAATATGCCATGTAAGTCAACCCCTTGGGTCAGGTTTGGGGCGAAAAATAGGAGAACTTATCTTTGAAGGTGGGAGACCTTGTCCTCACTTTACATCTACAATGGGTTTTTTCTTCTTTCTTCACCCCATCCCGGGCCTGAGGCTGAGGGTGAGGGGGGAAACCAATCCTTGCCAAAATTGGGTCAGCTTTCCCTTTCTAACATGGTTAAAGGTTGAGTGAGTTGGATACTCACTTATGTGAAGGAATTCAATGCTAAGCTATTATAAATTTGATTTGTGTAGCCTAGTCAAGTTATTGCATGTCCCTTTGTGAGAAATTGTTGTAATTGGCATTTTGATTTAAGTGTCTTGACTTGTCAACAATGGATTCAACTTTAAAATATGGAGACACTTTGAGAGTGGATATAACACCATGAGTTTGAGTTTCAAACCACTTAAGTCTCATTGAATCATTGCAGTTGTATTACTTGCTGTTGATTTTTTAGGACTCCATGGATCTGAAACTCAATTTATAGATTGATAAAACTATAATATTATAATTATGCCCTCAGAACTTGAATTAATTATATCAATACCATCTTTATGAGATGACTCTTTATTTACCATCCTATCATCACTATGTGGGCCTTCTCCTTGATCTGTGGGTTTGAGCCCATCTTCCACCTCTCTTGGGTGTGGGCTTTTCTTGGTCTTGTAGGCTTGAGCCCATCTTCCACACACTTGGACTTGTGGGCCTTCGTTGGTCTTGTGGGTGTGGGTCCATCTTCCAACACTCCCCCTCAAGCTGGGGGTGAGAGAACATTATGAACGCCCAACTTGTTGTAAATGGTGTATACGATCTTCTCATATAAAATGATAGTCCACCATATCTTCCAACACTTTCCCTCAAGCTAGTGGTCTCTTCTAAGAGACCTAACTGACATAATATAAGTGAGAGTAAAATCATTCCTAGTCGTAAGAGATCGCTCCATACTCCAGTCAAATGGTCATAGTCAAAATTACTTTTTACTTAATTTCAAAGGAGGAAAAGTAGCCTTACTGTGAGGCATAGAGTCTACCCACTTTATCAGGATAGCTAAAGAAACCACCTCTTCACTCACGGTGGATGTTGGGTACACTCCTATTATTTGTAAGTAGTAGGTCTATAGGCATTTCTTTGAAGTGTAGTAATAAACACCTCCATCACGGTGTCCCTTCATAGGACCCCAACTCTCAAATGGTAGGAGTAAAAATGCCAAATAAGGGGATAAAAGGGTAATTATCGAAAGATAATATTCTAGGGCCACCATGTGCTTTCTTCTTCATTAGAATAACCAATGTTAACAACGTTCAACAACTGAGAAGTCATTCTTCAATAATAATGTCTCAATCAAAGAGACACAATAACACCAGCTAAAATGGGCATGGGCCCAAATAACACATACCAAATAGGCAGTTATACAGTAGTGAATAACCAGTAGGTAGTAAAAGTTCTTAAGAGGAATAAGGACACATAAGATAATTTGCAGCAAGTCTATCCTTGAATAAGGATACTATGCACCAAGTAATAAGTTGAGGATAATCCAAGTTAATAATCAAGTTGAAGTTAAGCCGGTAGAAGATAACAAATAGTAGCTTTGATAGTGAGTGAGTGAGTGAGTCAAGCCAAGTAATAGATTGCCAATAATAAGTTGAACCAAGTGTTGTTTGATAATCAATAAATCAAACAATCTCCAATGTGCTCATCCTTCATACTTCTCCTTCTATTCTTCCCCTTAAGGTGGGAAATAATGTTAATGATCCCAAGTTGAAGTCAACATAAATTTTGCAAGCTCAAGTGCTAATCCGCCTCATGTAAGATCAAGTAAAAGAAGACTAGTATCAACAACTTCACTAACTCAAATATAGTAAACCAAGTAACTCAAGCCAAGCCAAGCCAAATATATCAATCTTTTCTTGCCTTAATCTTTTCCTTGCCTTTTTTTTTCTTCTTGAAATCTTTAGGCAAGTCAATCTTTGACAAATAAATCAAGGAAATTTTATGAAAATAACATGATCTTCTAAAGATTCTTTCCAGATATTGTTAATTAGCAAAAAAAAACTTTCCAAGGGTACATCATGTGATACTTTTTTGATATTGTTGATCAATAACAACAACTAAAAAATTTAAGCCAAAAATTCGGCTTAAATCCAAATCTTCACATGCAATAGTATACAAGCATGATCTTCGATTCTTCTAATGTGAGTATCTCCTTAAATATAGATCAGATTGACATGAAATTTTATCCTTCTAGAACTAAACTTAAATACATTTCAACCAAGTATAACTTATCTTCATAAAATATACTTCTTTTGAGATAAATTATTTGATAGATTTCACATTATGTAATCTAGCCAAACTGAGTACTCTTTCATCTTTGGCCAGCATGACCATTGACTCTTCTGAGATTGATATCTCCATATGAAAACTCAGAATGAGAATTGGTTGAATATTTAAGAAAATAGACTTAAAGATATTTCTTTTGATTTATAATTCTCCATATAAAGTATCATTTTTGATAGCATAAAATGACTCAAAAGTTGAAGCTTTCTGCTACTGTATGAAACTTTTCTGCTGCTTTACATTTACTGCTTCAGATGTTGATTTCACTTTCTAGAAAAAACTAATTTCTATTTTTTATTTGGAAACTAGACTTAAATATCTTTCCAATGGTATATAATTTGCTATATGAAAAACACGAAAAGAGAGTGAAACATCCAATAAAACATAGAAATTTGAGAAATAAGACTTAAAGAAAAATAAGAAACTTCTCTTTTTCTTTTTCTCTTTATTCTTGTTCTACTTCCTCCCTTGCTTCTCCATCTTTTTCTCCATGTTCTTCTTCTTTTACATCTCAGATCATTGACCGCTTTGATACCATATTGATTTTCAGGACTCCATAGATTTAGCTCATGGAGAAAAAGAGAGAGACACCCATTGGGAGAAAACAGGGGGAAGAAAAAGGGTTATGGACTTGTTTCCTAACCTTCCCCCAGAAGCTCAATTTATAGATTGATAAAACTATAATGTTATAATTATGCCCTTGGAACTTAAACTAATTACATCAATGCTATCTCTATGAGATGGCTCTTTATTTATCATCCTACCATCACCATGTGACCTTGTCCTTGGTTTGTGGGCTTGAGTCCATCTTCCACCTCTCTTGGGTGTGTGTGGGCCTTCTTTGGTCTTGTGGGCTTGAACCCATCTTCCACACACTTGGAATTGTGGGCCTTGGTCGTGTAGGCTTGGGACTCCTTCCAACAAGCCAAAGGTTATTATAGAATAGGTACCTTAATTAATATTTGTACCTCTTGTAAATTATTACTTGATTTTGAAAGTGCATATTGCATAATATGTGGGTTTGATTGCCTTCTAGGAGAAGGAATTTGAAAATTGTAACTTTGAGCCTACAAACCTATTTACCACTTCCACCCCTTATGTTTGTAACTTGTGGGACCTTGCAAGTGGTATTAGGGCTAGTATACTTTGAATATTTGGTCTAAATCCAGGTTGAGTAGAAAAGATCGACTTGGTTAGTTCTAGCTACTCCTTTACCTTTGTCACTTCTATGTCAATCACAATGCCACCACTCTTTGATAGCAATAGTTATACTCATTGGAATATTACTACCCAAGGTCCCTTTATTCGAAGGATAACTTTGGTATGTCGGAGATCTCTATCCAAGCTCCCTTTATCCATAAGAAGATGGATGGGGATAAAGAAATAGAAAAGGGATAAAGTGTCATTAAATCACATAGCATCAAATATGTTTTTGTGTTCCTTGAGTGCTTACAAAACACTCTAGGGTAGTGGGAGCTTCATCCATGAGAGGACTATCTAAGTCAATGAAGCCAAGGTGAGTATTTTGCTCACCAAGGATGAAAATTTTAGGATAAAATCTAGGAGTGCATTAAAAAATTAGTGAAAAGTTCAATAAGATTCTAAGCAAATTGGATTTGCTTGAATAACAAATTCTACGAGAAAATACTTAGAAGTCTCCCAAAGAGTGCAGCCCAAATTAACTATCATAAATGAAGTTAGGAGCCTCAGGTAACTTGAGGGGTTTATGGGGAAACATCTTATGCATGAGATGAAACAAAAAAAATGAAAAAGAGGAAGCTAAGATTAGGATTTTTGATGTCTTATTTTGTGATGATAGTGATTGTTCCTTAAGGCCCTTTATGGGAAAAGCAAGAAAAGCCTTTCCAAGTAGAAATGTGTTTCCTGGATTCATTAGTGCCCCACTTTTCCAAGAAACACATATCTACCTGGAAAAATTTGCCCATAAATTCGTTTATTCTTTTCTTTAACTTAGCGGATTCTCTCTTCGTCGTAGTGGAAACGAGTATGTTTTGGGTGCCAAGGAATCCAGAGACCATAAATTTCTAGGTTTTGCTTCACGAGGATGGACTTAAATTTCAGGGTGTTTGACTTTATCTTTTGCTAACCTCCACCACCACAGTGTAGGTCCTACAAATGTATATGATAGAGGAAATCTTCATATGCATTTGGTAGTTCTGAGTGTACTAGTTCTCATAAACTTTGATTATATTGTGTATCATTTCATATGCTTCATTCCATCGATTACATAAGTACTAACCCTTTGTAAAGTTTAGGGTTTAGTATTTGGCATCTTAAGGAAATTTGTTACTTGAAGATTTGGAATATCTTTCTTCTCCATCTTGTTCATGAAAGCGCATCCTTGATCCTCATTCCATAACAATGCAACTTGTAACCACAATAGGTACTTAATTTTTTCTCTTGTTTCCTCTATAGCTTTTGATACTCAAAAGAAGCACAAGTCAAGGATGTAAGTCCTGTTTTCTCGCATGAACCTAAGAGAGCTTATTAAACTCCTCTGTTGGAATTGAAGAGTTCATTGCACTTGTATGTACTTATCAGAAAAGTTTTGTAACTTTGTAGTAGCCATCCTTTTTATTCTCTTGACTCACTACTCCAAAGTATCTAGGTTCAATTTCTACCTATGCACTTGCCTCTTCACAAGTTCTGAATATTTATGCTAATCATGCTATATATTTTTGTGTTATTTTTAACTTTCTAAAATGTCATCCAAGAATATCAAAGTAGTTTTTGAAAAAAGTTGACTGATGTAAACTATTTTTGGCACAAAATTGAATTCTTTATAGGAAATTTTTTCTAATCTCTACAAAGTGTAAAGCAATTGATGTATCGGTAGTTACATCGAAACCCTAGTAAAAGGGTTGGGTTCATATGAAGGAGACCATGAAATCAAGCAACATCTATTTTTCATGGGGGCACATGGTTAGAATCTTTGCCATGTATGAAAGTATTTTCTTGCCAAGTCTTTGTATGGAATGTAATCGATTTTGTTGAATATTAGAGTTTAATCCATGGATAAATTGGTTTGAGAAGAAGAAGAAGAAGAAATAAGCAAAAGCAAAGAGGAGAAGAGAAGGAGAAGGCAAGAACTTTAGGGGTTAAGAGGAGTACTAATTTGAGTTCCTCCCCATCTCCTTTTTATTTATAAAATGTTTATTTTTACGACTCCATAGATTACATCTTGGGTAAGGAAGAGAGAAGAAATGAGAAAGCACGTGGGAAGAAAAGGGAGGAAGCATAGGATGATGAACTTATTCCAAACCCTCCCCCTTAAGCTATATTTATAGATGCTAAAAGTAACAATATTACAATTATTCCTTTCACCCTAGTAAGAGTGAAGAAGAGACAAAAAAACATAAACTTATTACCTCAATGACAATCCAACATATTCATATCTTCCAACACTCTCCCCTCAAGTTAGGAGGTAATGGCAGTAACCCCAACTTGACACAAATAACATAGATGTAGTAATAATCTCATCTATCACAGTGTCCCAAGGATAAGTACAAAACTGGGCATAGACTCTCAAAGGGTAGACATGGGTGATAAGTCAAAACCAACTTCAAATGATTTTGATCAAATATAGTGATAATAATCACTAAAGAGGTAATGCATGTCATTCACAAGATGATGATAAAAACCCCAGGATACCAATAAAAAGTCTCAATAGACCTAAAAACACCCATATATATATATATCAAGGACCAACCTAAACCCTAAACCCTATATATATATATATATATATATATATATATATATAAAGGACCAACCAAAATAACACACTAGAGGGGGTAAATAAGAGTAAGATAAAGAATGGTAGGAGAAAGGTTACCAAAAGGGTAATAGTTAATGAAAAGGAAAATAAGATGAAGAAGTCGACATCATCATGTACTTTATTTTTCTAAGTAATTCCAATTCTTCATCATATGAACTAATGCCAATAACAGTCAACAAATAATGAACCTAAGGCAAGCAACCGAGGAGTTATTCTTCAATAATAATGTCTCAATCAAAAAGATACAATAGCAGTTATAGAAATAAGCCAATGCCCAAATAACATGCACCAAATATGCAGTTATATAGCAGTGGATAATTGATAAATAATGAAAGTTCTTAAGAGTAATAAGGACACACAAAATAATTTGCAGCATGTCTATCTTTGAATAAGGAAGTTGTGGACTAAGGTAATAAGTTGACAAGAATCCAAGGTAATAATCAAGTTGAAGTCAAGGGACCAAGTCAAGAGTGAGTGAGCATAGAGTTAAAAGACGGAGTTATGCCGAGTCAGTTTCAGACCAATATAGTCGATTTAATAGCTGAGTTACGGGAGGAATCGGTATAGTACTCAGAACCGGGACTGGTATACCAGAGGCAGAGAGCAAGTCGGCCAAGTTAGGCTGACTCGAGAGTCTGAGTTGACCCTGTCCGAGTCAGAACTCGCTGGTTTTGAGTCAATCCGAGTTAGGTTGAGTTAGACTTGGTTTCAAGTAAAGTGTGCTGGCTCGGTTTCAAGCAATAAATTATGGGTGAGTTGGCTAATATGCAGGTTGATATGCAGGTCGCTGGTTCAAAATATTTTTTCGGATTGAGCAGATCAACTAGTAGATATACCAGTAAATATTTTTCCAGATTTTGGACTCGTTGGATAAATCTTTCAACCATTAAAAATTATATGAATATGATTATCAACATACAGGCGGGATACGGATTGCGATCAGTAGAAATGAATCAAGACTTGGGACCTAAAATGCAATTATGGAATTCTAGAATGAGATTACGGTTGACTCATAGCTTTCTCCCGAACCTTACTGGTGATTAGAGAGAGATTTGAGAGATTACGAGAGAGGATCGGTAATGCCAACAACTTTCCAATATGATCTCGATGCCAATAGTAGATACTGGAGAAGCAACAACAACCTAAACAGGCAACAATTGCGAATATCTCATGCCACCGAAGGAGACGGCCACCCTGGACTTGCTGAATTACCATTGATTCAGGTTGATCAATACAACCAGATAACTCACGAGATCAACTCGGAATGAATCCTTCGTTTAGGCTGGATGAGAGCATCAACACGCCCACCAGATGGAGCAAGTCAATGTAGAAACTCAAGAAATATTTTTCTGGATTGACAGTAGTAAGCCACTTTTGGCTGAATGATGCTTGAGAGATCAATTTCGAGTTGGCTCGGGATGGGAAGCAAATCACATACCACCCATATGATAATCAATGATACGATAGTCACCACATAATAATCAAGTAGGCCATTTCAAACCAATGATGTAGAAGCACGATACAACCAAGAAGAGTGATAATGCCAACTAGTAAGTTGTCCAACTTTCCCAACATATGCTCAAGAATCATGATCCAAAAAATGATACCAGAGGCAATCACGATATGCCAACATAAATTTTTTTTGAGATGCCAAATTTATCCTCCAGCCAAGATCAAGAAATTGTAAGCTAACATGAATTTCTAATTATCCGCATGAAATTCATTGAATGAAAAATGTAATCTAAAGCCAGAAATCTTACCTCCCTCCATACGATCAGATTCCGTAAAAATCACCGCCGTTCTCTGCTTTTGTTTGGCGCTTCTGCTCTCTGATCACTCTTAGCGATGGTGTAAATTGAAAGGGTGAGTTCGTAAATGAGATTGGGGACCAAACAATGTATTTATAAGCCAAGCTTCCATCAAGCTTATTGGTTTCCTGTAACTGCGGATGGGAGGGAGGAGTTATAACTCCTAAAAGACATGGATCAAAACTTACGAAACGGAAGTTGCTCCATGTTACTCCATGATAGAAGTTGGACCAACCACTACTTCTGAAACAGAAAGGAAGCAACAGTTAACATTCTCCCACTTGGTCCACACTTCTAGTGTAATCTGAATCCCATCGATAATCTGAATTTAAGTAATAAATACATGAATCATGGCGATAGGTCCTCTGATGACAAGTATTACCTTCCATGTATTACTACATATTTATTTATTATACTTTATGAATAAACCCTATGTTTATTCTTGGTCCAACACAGATGTATTTTCTCAAAATTAAGGTGCACATAAATATGAGAAAAAACATCACAATAATTAAGAATTTCACTTAAATAACATTGTTCATACAATGAAAAATTACATAATGGAACCAAGTCCCATATTCACAACCTGATCCTTGAATTTAAACGGTGGCATCCCCTTAGTCAAAGGATCAACTATCATTAATTCAGTGCTTACGTGCTCAATGACCACTTTTTTTCCTTTAATATGTTCTCTTATTACTTTATGTTGATGTGTTTACTTCGACTTCCACTATTGTTATTCTTGGCCATAAAAATAGTAGCTGAATTGTCGCAATACATTCTCAATGGCCTAGAGATAGAATCCATAATTATAAGCCCATAAATGAAACTATTAAGCCATACACCATGTGAAGTTGCCTCAAAACAGAAAACTAACTCGGCTTCCATAGTCGACGTGGTAGTCGAAGTCTATTTGGCACTCCATGATATAGCTCCACTGGCCATCAAGAAAATGTATCTTGATGTTGATTTGTGTGAATCAATACAACCAACAAAGTCAGAATCTGAGTAACCAATTATTTCTAGATTGTCCATCCATCTATACTTCAACATGTAGTCTTTGGTTCCTTGAAGGTACCTCATTACTTTCTTTGCACCTCTCTAGTGATCTAACCCTGGATTACTCTGATATCACCCCAACATTCCAACAACAAATGCGATATCAGGTCTTGTGTAGACTTGAACATACATCAGGCTTCCGACAGTAAAAGTATATGGAATGTCATTCATTTGTTCCCTTTCAAGGTCGTTCTTCGGGCATTGGTTCAAATTGAACCTTTCAACCTTCAAAATGGGAGCTATACATGGTGAACAATCCTTCATCTGAAATCTCTCTAAAACTTTATTAATACAGGTTTCCTAAGACAGACCTCAAAATCTGTTTGTATGAATCTTAATGCCAATTACATAAGATGCCTCACCCATGTCTTTCATATCAAAATTTTTAGAGAGAAATTTTTTCACCTCATGCAGAAAACCCTTATCATTGGTTGCTAGAAAAATGTCATCCACATATAAAACAAGAAAATAAATTTTACTCCCACTGATCTTCGGGTATATACATTGATCCGTAATATTTTCTACGAAACCGAATAAAGAAATTACATTATGGAATTTCAAATACCATTGGCGGGATGCTTGTTTTAATCCATATATGGATGTTTATAGCATGCAAACCAATTGTTCACCATCACTTTGGTTCCGAGTTGGATTGCTACCACTAATCAAGTCATTTTCAAGAAACTTTGCATTTCTTGATTCCATAATCCTAGTGCTATGAGATAGACAATAAAATCTGTAACCTTTGGACCTTTCAACATATCCAATGAAATACCCACTAATGGTCCTTGGGTCCAGCTTCTCTTATTGATTATAAATTCTCACTTTAGACGGGCATCCCCAAATGCGCATATATCATAAACTCGGTTTCCAACCTTTCCATAATTCAAATGGTGTTTTAGGAACAACCTTGGTTGGAATTCGATTTAATATATACACTATCATCTTAAGTGCTTCAGCCCACAAGGATCTAGGAAGATTGGATTTGCTAAGCATACTCTGCACCATGCCTAATAATGTTCGGTTTCTTCTTTCTGCTACACCATTTTGGTCTGGTGAACTAGGCATGGTATACTGGGCAACAATCCCATGTTCTTGAAGAAACTTTGCAAATGGCCCAGGTGCTTGTCCATTCTCTGTGTATCTACCATCGTATTCTCCACCTCTATTTGATCTCACAATCTTAATTTGCTTACGATATTGTGTCTCTACTTCGGCCGTAAAGATCTTAAAGACATCTAATGCTTCATTCTTATTATAAAGCATGTAGAGATACATGTTTCGTGAGTAATCATCTATAAAAGAGATGAAGTATTTCTGACCATGTGCGTCCATGTCTAGACTACATATATCAGTATGTATGATCTCTAATATGGTTGAACTCCTATTGGCACATTTCTTTGACATGTTAGTCTGCTTTCCCTTAATGCAGTCTACACAAGTCTGAAAATCAGTAAAATTTAGAGTATTAAGTACCCCTTCATTTACTAATCTTTTAATTCTATCCATGGAGATATGACAAAATCTCAGGTGCCACAATGTAGAGGAATCCTCATTAATAACACCTCTTTTATTACCAGTGTGAACATGCATTGAATCATAAGTAGCATTGTTTTGTAAATTGATGTTACAATGACCATCAGACAAAGTACCATTCCCAACACAATCAGACTTATAAAATAAACTGAGAGATGAGTCTAAAAAATTAAAGGAATATCCATAAGGTAAAAGCCTTGAAACTGAAATCAAGTTTCTAGAAAAACTTGGAACATAAAAGGTCTTATCTAATTTTAAAATAAACCCTCTACTTAAATTTAAATAGAAAGTTCCTATAGCTTCCACATGGGAGCTCATCTTGTCTCCTGAGAAGGTGTTATGCTCACTTCTCACTAGTTTCCTTAGGTTTTGCAAACCCTGCAAGGAATTCCAAGATGTGGATTGTTGATCCAAAATCAATCCACCATGTGTTAATATTGACATTATGTTATGCACTCAATAACTTTAATATTTAATTATTTTATTTATATGATTTTATTTCAATTTTAGGCCACATGGGTATTTTTGGAATATTTTATTTATAGAGGTATTTTTGTAATATTTTATCTTAAATCCTATAAGGGTGAACCCTATTTAAGGGGTAAGAGTAATGAGAAAGACAAACATTGATTTTAGGTTAATTTTATGTTAAACAGGCTTGGAGCTCTCTTTACGAGTTCTAGGGTTTTCAAGCTTCCCTTTGGCTTGATCTTCGTTTTCTCTTCTTCCTCCCTACGAATCCCTACGGATCGTTGTGTCAGATTTGGGACCATAACAATTGGTATCAGAGCGGGAACACAATGAGCCAAGAAGAATGGATGACGATGCACAGAGAAATATCCCTAGAAGAATGGATGTCGATGCACAAAGAAAAGGCAAAAGAGAGGGCACGGAGCATTGGCAATGAAACGGCGAAAATGTGGGAATGGAGTGCAGCTTACGTAAAAACATTTCTTGCAAGGATGCAAATGGCTGCCTGAGATAAGGTCATACGACCTCAAATCTCCGAGCATGACATCTGCATAGAAGAGGTAGCAGAAGCTGTCTCGGACGGGCAGAAAGGCCAAGGGCTGGGAAATTTCAATTTGGCTGAGCAGGGAACTCTAGCGACGGCCCCGTCAAAATTGATTTTCGGATCATGGAAATTTGATGAGCAAGACCCTGCACCTTCGAAATCAAAGTCGATATCAAATCCGAAACATGCCTCAACACTTCCGAAATTAGACAGCAGGAACTTAGATTTTTGGACATTGGAAGGTATTTTGCCAAAACCGCGTTGGTAATGGTTGGTGTGGGTTCAACCTGAAAAAATCCCTCCTCAATGCCAGTAGAATGTCTCCCAAAATAGGAGAAGGTAATAATTCCGGTGATTCTTTTGACAAGGATGTGTTTCAAAGAGGCCCCTGTCTCAAAAAATCCCCAAGCCGTTAAATTTATGTCTGTACGAATTTTCCATGGGAGTGAAGGGGCTCCAAGGGATTGAGCAACGCTGCTCGAATTTTTGGCATGGTGGTTCTCTGTTTCGTGAAGCAGATAAACAATGCCACAGTGATGGAATTTCGGCTTAGTGCATGCATTTCGAGAGGAAATTTTTCGGAGGATGTCGGGTTCCATTGAAATAATTTTTTGGGGACGTCTGAAATTTTTTTCCTGGTGGCTTTGGTTTTCTGTGGATGAGCACAGTACCAATGCGTCTATTCGTTGTCAAATTGACAATGTGAGGCTTAATTTTTTGGTTTTCAATGATGAATCTAAGCGTGCAACCATTGTTGTGGCTTGTTTTGGAGAGAAACAACGCTTTGTGGGCGTAGTTGGAGTTGCCTCATCTATCCTGACTCCCAAGCACTCTAGTTTTCAAATGAATTTCCTTATTGGCAGAAAGTTCTTTGATACTGAGCTCCAGTCTGATTTTCATTCTTTGCCTTTCTCAATAACCGAAGGCCCCGATGGGTTTCCTCTTATTCCTGCTCGAATCTGGGTGCAATAAGGCATGCCGGGAGTGATAGAAATTATTTTTTGTGGATGTTGTTTTATTTTTCTACGGCTGAGAGCAGCAGTGAGCCTCTTCAAATTTCTGCTACACGCATGGATGAAGGACTGGTTTCATATTCTTTGTTGTCTAACCTTGATAAACCGACTGATGACTTTCAATATGAAGTAGCTTTCCCTCCTTCTGTGTGGACTGCCTCTGGAGGAAAGGGTTCTTGTGCCTCAGGGCCAATGCCTTTCAAGTAGGAGTTCACTTATCCATTGCCTTCGCAGTTAGATCTTGTTGTTGGAGGGAAGGAGTCGAGCAAGGATTCTCAATTTTCAACTCAAAAATTTTAGAGACCTCATGCAATGAACTTGAGAAATGTGTTGAGTGGTATATATGCTCTCATACAAGGTATTTCTAAAGGCACTGCTATGATAGAAGATTCGCGGGATAGTAAGTCCAATTGGTCAATTCGGGGTTCTAAAAGGCATTGTGAGGCCATTTTGTTGGGTATTCAGGACAAGGGTGAAGATTTGATGACCATATTTGGCGAGTATGGAAACACTACAAGCGCTATAGTAATGAGGGAAGGAGATGGGAAATCCCAATATTTTTGATTTGTTTACTTTGAGAATGCCGAAGATGTTGCTCTAGCTGTTGAGGAGTTTAATGGAAAACAATTTGATGACAAAGAGTGGCATGTTGGGAAGGCCCAGATGAAATCAGAAAGGGAGATGGCATTGAAGGGACGGGTTGAGCAGATTAATAAGGTGACTGTAGACATGTTCCAAGGGGTGAACCTGTCCTAGCAGAACTTGGATCCTCAGTTTGTGAAGATGAGTGGAGAAGTAGCTGTTTTGGAAGTCACGACCACTGGCATTCAGTACGTTTTTGCTCTCTGTATGGCTGTTTGCAGAGACCCCAGATGGGGCCGTTGCTATGAGAGTTACAACAAGGATCCAAAGATTGCTGAGGAGATGACAACGATCTTCTCTGAATTATAGGGTGAAATCCTTCAGGGAAGACGATTGGGTGCTCCTGATTTTGTTGCTGTGGCACTGCTGAATTCAGTGTTGCCAACAGTGCCACTGCTACAAGCAATGCTGATTATTCAGAAACTAGTAGCAGCAGTGACGGTAATGTCTGTACTTACTGCATGTCCCATTAGTGAAGGGGCTCTTAACTATTTGGAAGATATCAAGTGGTCTAGGATTGATAAACCTAGGGCAGCAAGCTGGACTTTTTTTATCTCCATCCCTATTTTACAAATAATGTATTGGTCAAAACTACTCACATGATCGATGAGGTGGAACCCAGTTTGGGGAAAGCCAAAGGGACAGAGATTCAGTGGTTTCCAAGGAAAAGCTTTCCTGGTAAGGTTTGCACTGGTATGAAGGTCAGCAATGTGGGCCGAACTTATGCATTGGGCCCGCAGGATGATTTATATATTCACAACGTCCAGAGAACTGTCATTTGGATGGGGACAGCGGTGGAGTCTGCTAAAGTTGTTCCTTGTGGCCAAACAGAGTCTTTGGTTGGATGGGATCAGTTCATTCCTGCAACTCGGACTGAGGGTGGTGTAAATATTGTAGCAGGAGCTGAAGAACTCCACCTTGAGATCTGCCTTAAGAATTTGCAAGATTACTTCATGGGTGGAGCTGAAATCATTGTTTCTCCTCCAGTTGTTTCATTCGGTGAGACTGTAATACGCAAGTCTCCTTCCACACACCATCGACTTATGCTCTAGCATTGGGGCGTCCAGAGGGAAGACACAGCGCTGCTGATGCTTCTTGCGCACAAGTGGAGACGTTGGCAGACAGACCCTACTTTCGAGCTTGATGACAAGCTCGTTCTTCCAGGGGGTGTAATTTTATGCTCGCAATAGCATTAATATTTAATTATTTTATTTCAGTTTTAGGCCACAAGGGTATTTTTGGAATATTTTATTTATAGGGGTTATTTTTTAATATTTTATGTTAAACCCAGTAAAGGTAAACCCTTTTTAAGGGGTAGGAGTAATGAGAAAGATAAGCATTGATTTTAGGTTAAACAGGCTTGGAGCTCTCCTTACGAGTTCTAGGGTTTTCAAGCTTTCCTTTGGCTTGATCTTCGTTTTTTCTTCTTCCTCCTTACGAATCCTTGTGTCAGATTTGGGACCATAACACATTAACCATATTAGATTCATAACAAACAAATGAGGTTGTATTACCTTTGTCCGCAAGCCATTTCTGAAACTTGGCGCATTCCTTCTGTTGAATTTATGGAAAAGTGAAATACTTCATTGACATCAATAACTTGTTGTAATTAGAGTACATGAACCTTTATTTATAATAGAGGAAGGTAATAGAGTCCAATTACAATAAAACTATCCCAGTTCCAATTATACCCAAACTCTAACACTTAAAGATAAGTTCGAACATAATTAAATAACTCAATATAGATAAAAGACAAACGTAACTCAAACTAAAACTCTTCTTTGACGTGACCATAAGATAAGATACTTTTGTGAGTCCTTCTTGATCTTCCAACTGATGTGATAAGGATGTCAGCTCATAGGAATCATTGTGGGTCCTACTTCTTATGGGCTTGGACCCATCTTGTGGGCCTTCCTTGGTCATGTGACCCATCTTATAATAATCTTAGATATGTGGGCCTTCCTTGGTCGTGTGGGATTAAGCTTATCTTCCAACACCTTCTTTAGGTGTCCCTTCTTTTTACAGAAGAAACACTTGGAATCTTTCTTCATACCAGCCTGGGGGGGGGGGGGGGGGGGGGTGGGGTGGCGGGTGTTTACCCTTCCTTTCAGTTTGGCTTGGTATTTGCCCTTTCCTTGCATTGCCAGCATGACACTTTCTCCTTGTTCCATCACTAGTCTACCTTCCTCTAGAACACACACGATCAAAAGTTCATTAATTTACCATTTATCCTTATGTGTGTTGTATGAGATTTTGGAGGGTCCATATTGGAGCGGAAAGGTATTAAGGATGTAGTGTACTAGAAAAGATTCTAACATTTCAACCTCAAGTTTCTTGAGCCACAATATCCCTCATTTGCATGATGTGCTCGAGCACATCTCTTACATTGGTGAGCCGTAGGGATGAAAGCTTCATTATTAGGGTGTTTTCTAGTGCCTTGTCTGAAGTGACAAATTGCTTATCAATGAATTTTAGCAACTCTTTGACCTTTTCATGCTAGTCAATGGAACCATAAATACATGCAGAAATTCTAGTCTTAATGAACATCATGTTGAGGCGATTAGATCGCTCCCATCGTTCATAAAGCATGATTTCAGCTGCAATGCTGGTATTAGTAATTGTTGGTAGTTCGTCTTTCCTAATAGCATACTCTAAGTCCATTCACCCTAAATGAAGAAAAATTCTCTCCCTCCAGACCTTGTAGTTATCTCCCTTAAGATCAGGGATATTGTTAAGCACCTAGCCAATACTACCCAAAAGACCGGCCAGTTAGGAGCAGAAGGCATAGATACTTAACCCCAGGACCATAGCAGTACACCCACCCTTACAAGCCGATGACCACGGCGGCTGGGATTAACACACAACCGTCGGCCAGGATTAACACACACAACTATCAGGACGACCATGACAACCAGGATTAACACACATAGATATCGGGACGTCCGGGATTAACACACACAGACTCCCAGCACGGACGCCCCTCGTGGGAGTCGAACTCTGGACGTAGTGCCAACTTTGATACCAAATGCTAAGCACCTAGCCAATACTACCCAAAAGACCGGCCTGTTAGGAGCGAAAGACATATGTACTTAACCCTAGGACCATAATAGATATCACAACGAATATCAGAGAAATTTGCAAGTTGTAGAACTGCATAAAATTACCATTACATGCTTATGTTAAAGTTGAGGCCTGAATAAATATCATGCTTTACCAATGTAAATCATTCTTAAAAATTGAATCTATTGACATAAAAAATATGCATGTGGGGGGCTAAATTTTTTAATTCAAGCAGATTCAATTATTTTTTAAACTTTATGATAAAACTATCAAATTATTTATGAATTCATAATTGATGTTGGTAAATTATGAATAATTTCACATTTTATCCTAATTAATAAACTCAAATATAATAAAAATTCATGTGGGATAAAATTTATTATATTAAGTATAATTAATTACAATTAATATTTACGTTTTTTATGATTAAAATTTATGACAAAACTATCAAATTATGTATGAATTCATAATTCCTATGGGTAAATTATGAATAACTTGATATTTTATCCTAACTAATAAACTCAAATTTAATAAAAAATCATGTGGGATAAAAATTATTATACTAAGTAAAATTAGTTAAAATTAATGTCTAATATTCTTCATCTGATCCTAATCATAATATATAATTTTTATTCAATTAAAGATGATGTGCCTACTCTCTAATTAATAAAAGATTATATGGATCACTAGACATTAAATCACATAATGCGAAATTTACATGAGAATAACATGAATTGCATAAAATTGACTAACACTAACAAGTTATCATTATGCACAAAATATTCTCATAATATACACATAATTGAAAACTATAATATTATGCATAACATTTAATTTCATGCATTTAACTATATGCCAGAAATGTATAAAAAACCATTACAGGAAATAAATATATAAAATACTACTTATTTGACACACAACGGCCAGTGGCCGAATGGTCATTGGCACCAAATTTCATTTCAGCATATGGGATTGAATCCCGTTGGTGCAAAAATAAAATTTGAGAACTGAGTCGACTCAGTCTTCTCTTGGGCGACTCGCTTCAGTGTGTTGGAACGACGAGCCATCACAACCCGTCCGAGTCAATCTGAACCACCTTTTTTTACACCGAGTCAGCCCGGCGTGAGACTCGATTGCCGAGTTGAAACGGTGAGTCGCAGATGACTCAGCCCGAAACTACTCGCCCGGTATTTACCAAATATGTTATGTATTTAAGTTTTTATGTTTCTGAGTGATAGAGGCCGTCTTCAACCTCCAGTCGCGCATAGAAAATCAATTCTCCGGCATTCCATTGGCGTTCCTAAACGACGTCAACGCCGACAAACCTGTTGGAATGGTCACCGGCGCCTGCTCCTACGCGAGAGCCGCCGACTGTCGCGTGTGGTGAGAGCACAACAACTATCAGCACTAGCTTTCTTTACAATGTTGACACTGGCAAACTGTTCAGAATGGTCACCGGTGCTGGCTCTGATGCATTTCCGCCAATGAGAGAGCCCCGACTATCGCACACGGTGAGCGAACAAAATTCTATATACAGAGATCGTAAAAATGCTCAAAGTGAATCGACATGCAGGATCAGAGGTGCTGCTCTGATACCAACTGTAAGCTAACATGAATTTCTAATTATCTACATGAAATTCATTGAATAAAAAATGTAATCTGTAGCCCAAAATCGCCTGAAATCTTACCTCCCTCCATATGATCAGATTCCGTAAAAATCACCGCCGTTCTCTGCTTCTATTTGGCGCTTCCGTTCTCTGATCACTCTCAGGGATGGTGTAAACTGAAGGGGTGAGTCCGTGAACGAGATTGGGGGACCAAACAATGTATTTAAAAGCCAAGCTTCCATCAAGCTTATCGACTTGCTGTAACTACGGATGGGAGGGAGGAGTTAAAACTCCTAAAATACGTGGATCATAACTTCCAAAACGGAAGTTGCTCCACTTTACTCCATGATAGAAGTTGGACCAACCACTTCTAAAATGGAAATGAATCAGCAGTTAACAGAAATATTATGTCAGCAGCAATGATCTGATGTAAACGTCAACAAAACTTCCAAAGGGAAAGGAGATGCCAATCAAGGAGATTCCTCATGCTGTAATGTGTTGTAATCAATCAGCCAACCAGCTCAGATTAGATGCAAACGGGTCATGGTTGAAGGAATACTAGCTACGAGACAACAGTGCTGGAATACGCCAACATTGAATCCGAGCAACGGCAACGACGTGCCAGAGGAATGTTGCTAGAAGGAAGACAAACTAGAGAAGAAGATACCCGTCTACCAGGCTATATACTAAGTAACAGAACAAGTTATGGAAGCAATTGAAAAAGGAGATCATCATGTTGCTGCTATGCAGATAGCTTGATATTTTGGAATTTAAAAATCTCTCTATTGCACCAGTAGAATTTGAGAACAACTACTCGGCATTGCGTGAGGCACTCTCAAGTCACCAACAAACGATCTAGGAGTTATTTGAAAAATTTAATGAATTTCGAAAGCATATATGAAATTCATAAATCGAAATTGTTGCTCCTGACATGGCGTCCTTTTTCGGTGATCGGTGCGTCTGATCTTCGTCTCGTCTATCGCAAAGGCTCATCGATGGCAATGTCTAGTTATACCTCTGCTAGACTAGACCCCCTCTTATAGCCTCATCTCCATCAAAGGAGACCACCAAACCGACGAAAAACTGTAAGGTTGTAACCGGCGACCACCTTTAATAGAAAACCAACGACGAACGTGTCACTTAAGTGACAATTCGTGAACCATCTTACATTCTCCCACTTGACCCATGCGCCTAATTAATATGTATCATTGATTATTGATACATCTTCAAGAATGTTTTCCATAGATATAATATACTTATACTCAAACAAAGAAGATTAAATTGCATTGTAATACGTGGAAGGTAATACTCTTAAAGGACTTACCTCCACGATTCATGTAATTTAATCTTTTTTGTTTGAGTATAAGGATATTATACCTATGAAAAACATTCTTGAAGATGTATCAATAATCAATGATACATCTTTGTTGGAAGATGGGCTCCAGTCAACACAACCAAGGAAGCCAAACATATATAAGAGTATTATCAGAAGGACCACACGACCAAGGAAGGCCCACAAGATGGGCCCAAGCACATAAGAAGTAGGACCCACCATGATTACTACAAGCTGACATCCTTATCACATAAGTTGAAAGATCAAGAAGAACTCACAAATGCATCTTTATCTTCTGGTCATGTCCTAGAAGAGTTCTAGTTTGAGTTTTGTTTGTCTTTTATCTATATTGAGTTATTTAATTATGCTAGGACTTATCTTTCAGTGTTAGAGTTTGGGTGTAATTGGGACAATGGTAGTTTTATTGTAATTGGACTCTATAACATTCCTCTGTAATAAGTTAATGAAGTTAATGAAGTCAATGAAGTATTTCTCTTTTTCATAAATTCAACATGGTATCAGAGCAGGTTCTGTGAGTTGACTTGGTCAACCCACCGAGATAATGAGATCCTTTTCTCTAAACCCTAAACCCTAAGTCTAGGTTCATAGTTATTTTTTCAGTCCCTACACCCGTAGTTTTCTTTGTGTTTTAACCTCTATACTGAGCTTTTAATATTGAAAATTATATATTGACGAAAATATATTTGAGTCTACGTTCCAAAAAAAAATATTTTTTCCAATCAGAGTTATCTATAGAGAGATATTGATATTTTAATGTGAGAAGTTCAAAATGCAAAAAGGTTTGAGCAGCAGCAGAAAGCTTCCGATTTCGAGGTATTTTATGATATCAAGAACTAGACTTTATGTGGAGAAATATATATCAAAATAAATATCTATAAGTATATTCTTTTACCTTTTCAACCAATTTTTTATATAAATTATCTACAAATATAAATCGATATTTGAATCAACAAAGGTCAGAATGCAAAAGAGGTTCGAGCAGCAATAGAAAGCTTCAACTTTCAAGGTATTTTATGTTATCAAGAAAGAGACTTTATATGGAGAATTATATATTAAAAGAAATATATGTAAGTCTATTATCTTACATATTCAACCAATTCTCTGAATGAATTTTTTATAAGGAGATATTGTTCTTGGAAGAGTCAGTGGTCCTGCTTGAAATAAAGGAGAAACAATGCTTAGTTTGGCTAGATGACAGAGACCGAAATCTATCAAATTATTTGTCTTCTTATAATTATATTTTATGAAGAGAAATTATACCTGGATGAAATGTATTTAAGTCTAATTTCATAATGAGAAAATTTCATGTCAATCTGATCTATATTTAAAGATATATTCACATTGGAAGAATCAAAGGTCATTCTAGTATTCAGTTGTATTGAAAAATCCGAATTTAAGCCGATTGATTTGCGTCACTATTTGAGTTGCTATATCAGGAAAATATCTCATTCTCCTTGGTTTAAGGGCGTATTACTACATCTCTATTATTTGGAGTTATTACTACATCTATGATATTTGGTTCAAGCTGGGATCACTGCCATTACATCCCAGCTTGAGGGGGAGAAGTATAAGAAGTACAAGAAAGAGGTATTTTAGTCCATATGTAGTGGATAAGTTTATGTGACCAAAATATTCAAGAAAGGGGGTGCACACAAGATGAAGTTTCTGCATCTAAGAAAAAATATTTATATCATATTATGATTATTTCATGGGTCCTTCTACAAGGTTTATTATTTTGGTTCGTGTTATATGAGTTAGAAGATGGTCGTGTTATATTTAGCTGCAACTATTATATCTCTTGGGGTACATTATTATTGAAGAAGAGGCGGCCTCAGTACCTTTTCTCATACCATAATTTATTTGACTCTCAAAAATATCCCGGTTGGGACACCATGAGAGTCAATGCCCGGATTGGGACACCACGATAAATTTAACTCTAAAAAATATCACGGTTAGGATACCATGAGAGTCGGTGTCCAAATTGGGACACCATTATAAATAAAACCCACTACCCCCCTATAATGGCTTTTATTACTCCTACCACTTGAGAGTCGTTGTTCTGAGGAGGGACACGGTCGTGGATACTTCAGAGCAATGCCGATAGACACACTACCTACAGAGGACAGAGTATGCCCTACATCCAGCATTAGGACTGGAGTATGGAGCAATGTCATACCGGCTAGGAGTGATTTTTACTCTCACTTATATTATGCCAGCAGGGCCTCATGGAAGGTGTTGAATTGATAGAAAAGAGAAATACTTCATTGACTTCAAAAACTTATTATAATCAGAGTACATGAACCTCTATTTATAATAGAGGAAGGTAGTAGAGTCCAATTACAATAAAACTACCTTTGTCCCAATTACACCCAAACTCTAACACTTAAAGATAAGTCCTAGCATAATTAAATAACTTAATATAGATAAAAGATAAGCATAACTTAAACTAGAACTCTTCTAGGCCTAAAGATGCCTTCTTGAGTCCTTCTTGATCTTCCAACTGATGTGATAAGGATGCCAACTCATAGTAATTATTGTGGGTCCTACTTATTATGGGCTTGGGCCCATCTTGTGGGCCTTCCTTGATCATGTGACCCATCTTATAATAACCTTAGATATGTGGGCCTTTCTTTGTTGTGTGGGCTTGAGCTTATCTTCCAAAAAAAGGACGCAAAAGCATGAGAGGGATTTTTGGAAGATGAAGGCATATTGGAAGATGTGCCATTTTATACAAAAAGATTATATACATCATTTGCAGCAAACTAGGAGTTCATGGTGTTCTCTCACCCCCAGTTTGAGGGGGAGTGTTGGAAGATGGGCTCCAGCCCACACGACCAAGGAAAGCCAACATATATAAGAGTATTATAAGATGGACCACACGACCAAGGAAGGCTTACAAGATGGGCCAAAGCACATAAGAAGTAGGACCCACCATGATTACTACAAGCTAGCATCCTTATCACAAAAGTTGAAAGATCAAGAAGGACTCACAAATGCATATCTATCTTCTGGTCACGTCTTAGAAGAGTTCTAGTTTGAGTTATGTTTGTCTTTTATCTATATTGAGTTATTTAATTATGCTCGGACTTATTTTTCACTGTTAAAGTTTGGGTGTAATTGGGACAAAGGTAGTGTTATTGTAATTGGACTCTAGAACCTTCCTCTATTATAAATAGAAGTTCATGTACTCTGATTATAATAAGTTAATGAAGTCAATGAAGTATTTTTTCTTTCCATAAATTCAACAATCTTCAAGACTGTTTTCCATAGATATAATATCCTTATAGTCAAACAACGAAGATTAAATTACATGAGTTGTGGAGGTAAGTCCTTTAGAGCAAGTATTACCTTCTACGTATTACAATGCAACTATCTCCTTTGAATGAGAACCTTATGTGGCACATATCTTTATGAATTAAATTTCATAATGCTCATTCAGGATCACCTTATATTGTCATTCTCTAAAATTTATGTATACAACCAAATAAGAGAAGACACAAATGAATTTAATGGATTTTTTCATTGACAAATTGCGATACAAACATAAAGAGAGTCTCAATTACATAAATTACTTAATAGAACTGAGTCCCATATGTTCAACATGTCCCTTATAAACAACAAGTGGTAGACCTTTTGTCAACAGATCATCGATCATTAATCCGATGCTGATGTGTTCCACAACCACCTTGTTTGATTTGACATATTCTCAAGTAGCTAAAATTTTAATGTCAGTATGCTTACTACAACTTCTGCTCTTATTGTTCTTGGCTGAAAAAATTGTTGCGGAATTGTCGCAATAAATCCTTAATGGCTTAGAAATTGTCTCAACAATTTCAAGTCCTGAAATAAAACTCCTCAACCATATTGCCTGTGATGACGCTTCAAAACATGCTACAAACTTTGCTTCTGTGATAGAAGTAGCAATCAAAGATTCTTTTGCACTTCTCCAAGAAATGACCCCTCCAGCTAATAAGAAGACATATCCCGATGTCGACTTTCTTGAATCAAGGCAGCCAACAAAATCAGAGTCTGAATATCCAATCACTTCTAGATGATCAGATTGTCTGTACGTAAGCTTGCAGTCTTTAGTCCCTTGAAGGTATCGCATGAATTTCTTTGTAGGTTTCTAATGGTCCAAACCGGGATTACTTTGATATCTGCCCAACATTCCCACTGCATATGTTATGTCAAGTCTTGTGCAAACCTGAGCATACATTAAACTCCCAACTGCGGAAGCATACTAAATGTTTTTCATTTGTTCCCTCTAAATTATTTCATGGACCTTGTTCCAAAGTCAATTTGTTACCTTTCACAATAGGTGCAACACTAGATGAGCAATTATTCATACGGTATCTCTTTAGAATTTTGTTGATATAGACTTCTTGAGACAATCCTAATGTCCCTTGGGATCTGTCTCTATCAATCTTTATGCCTATGACATAAGCAACTTCACCCATATCCTTCATATCAAATTTCATTGAGAGAAACCATTTGACCTTATGAAGTAATCCTAAATCACTTGAAGCAAGTAGAATATCATCTACATATAGGACTAAGAAACTTACTTTGCTCCCACTGACCTTATGGTATATACATTGATCCATGATATTCTCCATAAAACCAAATGAAGAAATAATGTCTTGAAATTTTAAATACCACCGATGGGAAGCTTTTTTTAGTCCATATATAAATTTCTTAAGTTTACAAACCAAGAAATCATTCTCCTCTGAAATGAAACCGTCAGGTGGTTTCATATAAACCTCTTCTTCTAGGTCTTCATTGAGGAAAACTGTTTTCACATCCATTTGATGTAACTCCATATAAAAAATGAGCTACTAATGCCATGATTATCCGAAATGAATCCTTCTTTGATACAGGAGAGAAGGTATCGTGATAATCAATTCCTTCTTATTGAGTAAATCCTTTGTCTACATGTCTTGCCTTATATCTTTCAATATTGCCTAAAGAGTTTCTTTTGGTTTTAAGAACCCATTTAAAGCCAATGGCCTCCCCCCTTTTAGACAATTCAACACGATGCCAGACTTGGTTTTTAGCCATTGAATCCAACTCTTCCTTCATGGCATCATTCCATAATGTGGATTTATGTCTAGTCATGGCTTGTGAAAACGTAATAGGATCATCTTCAGCACAAATGTCCATGTTAGACACTTCATATTTTGAAGAGATTGCAGGTTTCCTAACTCTTGAAGATTTTTTTAATGGTACTACAACATTTTCAGGTTGAGAATGTTGAGTAAACTAATCTATAGGAGTATCCTCATGATGAGATGGTTCTTTAACTATTGGTTGTACTTGAATAATCGAATCTTGATGATTATCATGGACAACAACCAATCTATGTGAAGATGTAGTAGTAGGTTGAGAACTTGTATGCTGCTCAAAAACTAAAAAGTTTCAAGGTTGGCTACTCCCACTAATCTCATCATTCTCAAGGAACCTTGCATTCTTAGATTCGACAATTCTGGTCGAATGAGATGGACTGTAAAATCTGTATCCCTTAGACTTCTCAGCATAGCCAATGAAATGTCCACTGATTGTTCTAGAGTCTAACTTTGTCTCATGTGGATTGTAAAGGCAAACTTCAACTTGATAACCCCAAACATATACATGCCTTAAACTAGGATTCCAACCTTTCCATAATTTGAATGACGTTTTATGAATCGCCTTGGTTGGAACCCTATTGAGTACATAGACTACAGTTTTGAGAGCTTCACTCCACAAAGACAATGGGAGATCGAAGTTACTCATCATACTCCTCACCATGTCCATTAATGTTCAGTTTCTTCTGTCAACCACACCATTTTGAGACGGTGAGCCAAGCATTGTGTATTGTGGCACAACACCTTGTTCCTCTAGAAACCTTGCAAAAGGACCAAGCAATTGTCCTTTTTTAGTGTACCTTCCATAATATTCACCACCTCTATCTAACCTCACGATTTTGATTTGTTTGCTTAATTGTTTCTCTACTTCTGCTTTATCGACCTTAAAAGCATCTAGTGTTTGACTTCTATCATAAAGCAGATAGAGATACATATAACATGTATGGTCATCAATAAAGGTAATGAAATAATTCTAACCATTGAAACATGCATCATAAGGACCTGAAATATCAGTGTGTATGATTTCTAAGACATCAGAAGTCCTCTTGGCACCTTTCTTGTACTTTTTGGTTTGCTTTCCTTCAATGCAATCCACACACATACTAAAATTAGTAAAATCAAGAGCCTCAAGGACTCCATCATTAACTAATCTTTTAATTCTATCAATGGAGTTATGGCCTAATCTCCTATGCCACAACATTGAGGATTTTCTAATACTTCTCTTAATGGCAACGTTAATACCATGCACAGTAGTAAGACTACAATCAAATGTAGGGTTTAAAAGAAGTTTGAACAATACTTCTTCCAAAATGCCATTTCCAACAAGGAGATGGTCTTTATACAATTGAAGGGATTTTCCAAGGAAATTAAAGCTAAATCCAAAGGGTGAAAGTCTGGAAATTGAGATAAGGTTTTTAGAAAAAGATGGAACATAGAATGTATTTTCTAGGTCTAAGACAAAGCCATTATTTAAGACATGTCTATAAGCTTCAACCGCCTCCACATGTGAACCCGTCTTGTTTACTAAATAGCTGGAGCATTCACTTGGCATCGGTTTTCGTTGGTTCAAGAAACCCTGCATGGTGTTGGCAATTTGGATTGTATTACTGGAATCAATCTACCAAGAGTTATAACAAACATGTCTTATTCGAGTCAAAACACACTAAGGAACACATTTGGGTTATCAGGGTGCTTGCTAATGCCTTATCAGAAGTCTCAAATGGTTCCTGAATAGCTTGAAGATAGTCATTGGCTTTGGCACATTCCGGAATGGATCCACAAATACTCTTCCCAACATGAGACTTAATAAATATCAAACTTAATCATTCGGATCTCTCCCAAAATTCAAATGATGTTTTCTCAATTTGGGTATTGGATTCTATGGGTTTTGAGGTTCATCCACTCTAAGTGCCAAGTCAAGATCCATGCACCCTAATAACAGGAGAAGTTTCTCTTTCCACTTAATATAATTTTCTCCATTTAAGGGAAGAATAGAGGAATCAAAGGTTGAGACAAACAAAGTTTGAAGAGCTACAAAAAGTAGACAACAAACTTACTTAACATGTAATGAAGCAATGTTTTTTGAATATTTACCCATGTAAATAATCCAAACAAATAAATAGCGTGTCATTATAATCTTTCCTGTGGGCTTAGATTATAATACATATGAGATTTATGTCTCTTTATGATGGGACCTAGAAATTTGTTTGTAAAGGAATATTCTAGGCCTATGGGCAACTAGAATTTTTTTTTTAAATATTTCTTTCCCATCTTGATTAATCACTTAAATATAATATTTACCATGGTTAAATTATTATATCTCTATGATGAATCACGGTTTTTTATGTCATTAAATTTATGTGACTAAACTTAAAGTCACTAGACATTTGCATAATTAAGAATCTTGTGGCAATTACTCAATTATTCAAACATATACAAAAAATATGGCATAAAAATAATATTTATGCCATATTATATTTAGGTCAACATAAAATATGCATAAAAAAACTGAAGTATGCATAATACCTAAATAAAAATTTTCACAATTGAAAAATCAACTTAAATATGCACATTTTACAACTATATGTGCATGCATAAAATATTCATATGAATGAAAATTGTGTAAAAATAGATTAATACAATTTAAATATATATTTTAAGTTGACCTAAATATAATGATTATTAATTGGCATTCATTTTAGTCAATTATTTTTATTGATACATCTTAAGTAGGCGCATGGGTCAAGTGGGAGAATGTAAGACGGTTCATGAACCATCACTTAAGTGACCCGTTGGTCGTCGATTTTCCATTAAAGGTGGTCATTGGTTACAACCTTACAGTTTCCCGTTGGTTTGGTGGTCTCCTTTGATGGAGAGGAGGCTATAAGAGGGAGTCTGGTCTTATAGAGGTAAGCTTGAAGGTTTCCATCGACGAGCCTCTGTGATAGTTGAGACAACACCGTTCACTCTATTCGTCGGATACGATAGATGCCACATGCCAGAAATTGACATGGCTTCCTTTTCCAATGATCAGTGCATCTCGTCTTCGTCTCTGACAAACAAAGTGAACAACGTTGTCTCATCTATTGCAGAGGCTCATCGATGGCAACGTCCAGGCATACCTCTGCTAGACCAGACCCCCTCTTATAGCCTCTTCTCCATCCAAGGAGACCACCAAACCGATGGGAAATTGTAAGGTTGTAACCGGTGACCACCTTTAATGGAAGACCGACGATGGACGGGTCACTTAAGTGATGGTTTGTGAACCGTCTAAGTGAGGGTTTGTGAACCGTCTAAGTGTTACACTATACACTCAATTGGGAAAATGAGAGGAATGCCTCCTCTTTGGCTAAAAACGAAGCTATGTCCATGATATTGAGCTTTCAGAGGGAAATGGAAAAGGTTTTCAGATGGAGGCTTTCCAATTCAAGCAATATGCAGAGGATGAATACCTAAGATAATCAAACTCAGCAATGTTTCCAACTCTTGAACATTCAGACTTTGCAATGTTGGCTAAGTTTCCAACTTTTGATCATTCAGGCTTTGCAATGATGAGAAGAGTTCTGAGTTTCAGAACATAACATAGTTTCCAATCTAGGAAACGATAGGGGAAATCATAAACCAGAAAAAAAACAATAAATACTTATCTGGTTTTCATGGACGACTATTCTATCAAGACCACCATACCGAGTTTTTTGACACATTGTACTCCACCGAGCAATAACAAGTTTGGAATCTGAAAAATCATAGCTGTGAGTCCTAAAACTCAATCATTGCTCTGATACTATGTTGATTTTCAGGACTCCATAGATTACACCTTGGGTAAAAAAGAGAAGGAAGAAGAAGAGAGGAAAATAGGAGAGAAGGGAGAAGAAAGTAGAGAGCATGTGAGGAAGGATAGGGCTATGGACTTAATCCAAACCCTCCCCCTTAAGCTATATTTATAGATGTTAGAAGTAATAATATTACAATTATACCCTTCACCCTAGTAAAATTGAAGAAGAGATAGAAAAATAAACACTAATTACATCAATGACACTCCAACATATTCATATATTCTAATACAAAATAATAAAAATAACACTTAAACTAACCACTAATTACAACTAAAGCCACTCATTCTCATTATTACATAGAATACCACTAAAACTACTTCAACACTTCCCCTCAAGTTGGGGAGAAAACATCAAATATTCCCAATTTGGAGCAAGTATCTATGAGTAACTTTACAACAATAAGAAGATGTTCACCAGTTGATTCTTTGAAGCTATATATTGCATAGATATTATTCTGGCATTAGGTTTTTCTCGTACGAAATGATAGTTTATCTCAATGTTCTTGGTTCTCCCATGAAAGACTGGATTGGTCGTAATATGGATAGTTGCTTGATTGTCATATTAAAGCTATATAGGCTTGGTTATTTGGAATTCAAGCTCAGTCATGAATGATTTTAATCCTAACAATTCACTTATTTCAAGTGTCATAGCTCGATATTCGCTTCAGCACTTGATCTAGCAACTACATTTTGTTTTTGGCTTCTCCAAGTGACTAGATTTCCCCCAATAATAGTACATTAATCATAGGTGGATTTTCTTTCATTAGGGGACCCAACCTAGTCAGCATCAATAAAACCTTCAATTTTTTTATGACCATGATATTTATATAGCAGCCCTAGACCTGGACTTTTCTTGAGATACTGAAGTATTCTTTTCAATGCTTACCAATGTGATTGTTGTGGTTGACACATATACTGGTTGATAACATTGGCTGAATAGGAAATATTTGGTCTTGTGACTGTGAGATAGATTAGCTTCCCAAATAACCATTGAAATTGACCAACATCAATATCACTACTAGTTCCTACACACAACTTAACATTAGGTTTCATAGGTGTCTTATCAGGCTTCCTCCATCCAAGCATCCTGGTTTCCTTCAACAATAAAGTACGTACTTCCTTTGTGGTAGGACTATACCATGTCTAGATTGAAGAACTTCAATCCCAAGGAAGTACTTGAGAAGCTCGAGGTCCTTGGTTTGGAATTCCTTATTGAGGTCGTGCTTTACCTGTTAAATGCCACAAAGGTCATTGCCCGTAATAACAATATCATCCACATATACTGCCATAAGAATGTTACCCATAAATGGAATTTTTGGTAAACATCGAGTGATCCTTTTCACACCTCTTGAACCCCAGTTCTGTAATCACAGTGGTAAATATAGCTAACCAAGCTAGCAGAGATTATTTCAACCCATAAATTGATTTATTCAGTTGACATACTTTCTCCCCCTCAACCACATAACCAGGTGGTTAGCCCATTTAGACTTCTTGTGAGAGTATACAATTCAAGAAAGCATTCTTGATATCTAACTGATGTAACGTCCATTTAAAATTTGCTGCTAGAGAAATAAAAACTCTGACCAAGTTCATCTTGGCAACAAGAGAAAATGTTTGTTACGGTCCCTAGTCATGGATCGAGTCACACGGTGTAGGACGTGATACTTCAGCACTATAAGTGAGTTGCTGGACTCGGTAAGGTCAGGGCGAGAAACCCCTTTCTTGGTCTGATCTTGGTCAAGAGGCAAACACCCTCCTTGATGAGGCTAGTACGGTGCTCGATAGAGGTCAATGGACCCTATGTGATGAACATGAATTGTAGAGAAAAGGTGTTACCTTTTCATGAATTGTAGAGGGTTTGACCCCTCTTATTGGTGCTGCTCGTGTTAGGATTTTAGCCCTAACTTGGATAACCCCTGGCCTACGTTGAGGAGCTCCTTCCTAGCTTCTTGTTGGACTCAATGCTGGAAAGAAGACTGCTTTGTTGTTGCTCGTGATGGAGTTGATGGAATGACTCAATTCTGGCTCGGTAAGAGAGGGATAAGCCTTCTCTTATTGCTAATGATGACGAGGAGGCTGAAGCCTCTCTTTGAGCTCGAAAAAGGGGCAGAAACTCTCCTTCCCTTGCTCGGTATGGATCAATGGAGAAAGATCAAGAACGAGATGGGGATATGCAGATTTTGAGGAAATCCAGACCTAGAGATCATCAAGGGATATCTCCACAACCCTAGAACTCGTCAAGGAGAGCTCCAAGCCTGTTTAACCTAAAAATCAATGCTTGCCTTTTCTCTATTTCATTACCCCTTAAACAGGGTTTCAACGTCATAAATGTTTTAGGGCTAAAAATGATAATTTTTGCCCCTACGACCATACTCCTTACATAATTACTAAAAAATCATACTTAAAGCAATATAAATATAAAACTAATGAAATCGGTGAGTTATTATCTCCTCCTTTGAGTGACTCGGTGTGTTATTGAGTCCATAACATATGCCTCCCCTTGGAGAAAGAGCTTGTCCTCAAGCTCAAAAGTTGGGTAGACCTATTTGAAGATGTGCACCCCCTCCCATGTAGCAGCCTCAGGTTCAATATTTGTCCACTGGACTAGAATCTCTCACTAGTCGTTGACCAAATGTGCACATAACACCACGGTTAGTGTAAGATTAACTTGTCTGTTGTCCACTGGTGGAAGGAACGGAGTGGAGGTAGGCGGTGACCATGTATGTGGTTTCAAGAGGGAGACATGAAACACATCATGTAGCTTGGTTGTGGCTAGCAGTTGTAGTTGATAGGCGACTGGCCCTACGCGACGAATAACAGGGAAATACCAAAAATACTTGGGTGAGAGCTTATGGTGCGGTGGTCCCACAAGGGATTGCTGGCGGTATGGTTGTAGGCGTAACCACACATAGTCCCCTACCTCGTCAAAGACGTCGCGGTGTCCCTTGTCGTAGACATCTTTTATTCGACCTTGAGCTCTCAGTAGGTGTTCTGTAATATTCTGTAACAGCATATCATGATCCATGAGTGCCTGATCAATTGCGTCCATGCGGGTGGACCCTGGAATATAAGAGAGAAGGTGAGGGGGATCCTGGCCATAGATAACTCTGAAAGGAGTGGATTGCAATGCGGAGTGGAATGAAGTGTTGTAATAATATTCGGCCCACGGTTGCCACTGAACCCATTGCTTCGGATGATCATCCACCATGCACCGTAGATACATCTCGATGGTACGGTTAACCACCTCGATTTGGCTATCTGTCTGCGGATGATAGGCGGAGGAGAATTTCAATTTTGTATCACTTAGACGAAAAAGTTCCCACCAGAAAGTGCTTACGAATACCGCGTCCCGGTCACAAACAATTGATTCTGGAATGCCATGTAAGTGGATAATATTCTCCAAGGAAGTGTGTGCGACCGGTGAAGCTGTATAAGGATGAGCTAGCGAAATAAAATGGCCATACTTGGAGAACCGATCGACCACCACAAAAAGTACTAATTTGTCGGGGGACTGAGGAAGACCTTCAACAAAATCCATCAAAATATCAGCCCAAACCTATGTAGGGAGTGGGAGAGGTTGTAGAAGACCTGCGAGACTTAAATGGTCGACTTTGCTCTGCTGACAAACCTGAAATGCTGATACATATGTCGCAATGGAGGTCTTCATGGCTTGCCAATAAAAGTCTGCTCGAATACGTTGCAACGTTTTCTGAATACCTTCATGTGTGCTATCGTGATATGCAGAGCGGATGGTTGGAATCAACTCCAAAGTGTGGGGAAGATAAATGCACTGTTTGTAGCAAATCAATGAATCATGGATGGACCACTTCGAATCCATTGTCCCCTTTGTAATTTTGTTGTATATCTCTTGTAGTACCGGGAGAGTGGCATGTGCTTCTCTCACCAAGTCAAGGATGAGGAACCGAGGCTGGCTAAGCGAATATACAACCTGATGATTTTCAAAATGTCGTGATAAGGCATCCACTGCTTTGTTCAATCTCCCAGAATGGTATTCCATCGAAAAGTCAAATCCCATTAACTTACTAATCTAATGTTGCCGCGGAGACGTCATAAGACGTTGTTCAAGTAGGAATTGAAGGCTATAGTGATCAGTATAGATGAGAAATGAGTGGCCCCATAAGTAAGAATGCCAGTGTTGGACTGCCTTGGCCAACTCGATTAATTCCCATTCATAAGCTGCCAATTTGTGATGATGAACTGCCAACTGTCTGCTGAAATACGTAATAGGATGTGACTGCTGCTGTAATACGGCCCCAATGCCCCCACCTGAAGTGTCACACTCAACCACAAATAATTCATCAAAATTGGGAGGTTGTAATACAGGGGTGGAGGCGAGAGCTGTTTTGAGGGCCGCAAAGGACTATGTGGCCTCGTCATTCCAGTGAAAGGAATTCCTCTTCAGGAGACTGGTCAAGGATGCTGCCAACGACCTGTAATTTTGAATAAATTTGCGGTAGTAGCCCGCAAGACCCAAAAAGCCCTGTAAAGTTGAACAAGACTGAGGATGTGGCCATTCATGAATTACCCGAATCTTCTCAGGATCAACCGTGACTCCCTCATGTGATATTATGTGACCAAGATAAGCCACATGTGAAGACGCAAAAGAGCATTTGGATTTTTAAAATAGAGCTAATGTGCTAGTAATAATTCAAAAACAATTCATAAATACTCTAAATTCTCTTCTCTGGACTTGCTATATATGAGTATATCATAAAAAAAACAAGTACGAATTTCCGAAGATAGTGGCTAAATACCTCATTCATCAGTGCTTGAAAAGTGGAGGGTACATTTGATAATCCAAACGACATGACCACAAATTCAAAATGATCGTGATGTGTGCGAAAGGTTATCTTCTCAATGTCAGAGGGGTGCATCCGAACCTGATGATAGCCAGAACGTAAGTCCAGTTTAGTAAATAATCACGACCCATGTAATTTGTCCAAGAGCTCCTCCACCACCGGAATAGGAAACTTATCCTTCACAGTCTTAGCATTCAACTTTTGATAATCTATACAGAATCTCCATGAGTCATCATGTTTCTTCACAATCAATATGGGACAAGAGAACGGGGACCGACTGTTTCAATTAAGGCCCTATTGCAACATAGCCTGTCATTGTCGCTATATTTCATCTTTCTATAGATGAGGATACCGATACGGTCGAACCACCACCACATTAGAACCTGGTTTTAAAAAGATCCGATGATCACAGTGCCTCAAGGGAGGCAACCCGGAAGGTTCATGGAAGAGGTTGGAGAACTCGTCAATAAGATTTTCAAGAGAGCTGCCTAGATGGTCCTGTGTGTGCATGGTATGAAGGTGATGGGGTTTGTCCACCTGACTGCCCTATAAGAGCACTTTGCTACTGCGCAAGACAAAGCTCATCGTTAATGCAGAAAAGTTCCACATAATGGGTCTCAATGTTTGCAACCATTTGGTGTCTAATACCATATCAAAGCCGACCAGAGGTATGATAAAAAATTCAGCATGAAATAAAGTAGTACCAATGGAAAAAATTTTCCGCTTTGCTGATCCCGTTGCTAGGGACTTCCTCCCCATTGACCACTGAAATCGTGACTATAGGATGTGGGAGGATCTATAAATGAATATGCTACGCTGCTATTAAGCTCAGAAAATTGTGTACTGCCCGAATCCACTAGTCCCACAAGTTCCTGGTCGAGGACTTGAGCTCTAACATGCATAGTTTTAGCAGATTTCTACCCAGTAATAGCATGCAAAGAAATAGCCGGTGGTTCCTCCTCCAGAATATCATCTGTCTCCTTTGTATCTTATGATTCATCCACTTCGAACCAAAACAACCTTTTACATTGGTGCCCCGCCTGGTACTATTCATCAGTTGTAGCATAGATTCTTGGACCACCGTTCTGCCATCTCCGCACTTATTAATTTTTTTATATAATGCAGTGGAGGATTACTAGAGCGCGTGTCGGCTGCTAGTGTCGTAGTCAGATTGTGTCTGGAAGAAGGTAATGCAGAAGGTGTCACTTGAGACGAAATATTTTGGCGCCCTTGCAAAGTGGAGGAAGTGTTTCTTTCCCCTTGCCAAACTGGCTTATGTTGTTGAAGTCGTTGTCGTTGTTCCATTGCCCGGGCTAAATTCATTGCCCAAGCTAAATCTACAGGGAAGTGAAGTTCGACTTCTATCCTCAGAGATTCATTGAGGCCTATTGTGAATGAGGGGACTTGCTGGTCTACTCGTACTAACCGGCCAGCCCAAGCCAACTTTTATTAGAACTGTTTTTGATATTGGTCAACAGATCCAGTTTGTCGCAATAGGACTAAATCTCCCAGGGGGTTGCTGTGGGCAGGGGGCCAAATCTAAGTGTGTATAAATCTTTAAATTCATGTCAATCCAGCACCAGTCTCTCTAGTTCCACCTGGTGAGACCATAACTAGGCTTCGTCTAACATATGGAAGGAGGCTAGTTGCACCTTATCAAACTCAATAGTCCCTTGATTTAAAAAACATTTCTCAGATCTATGCAATCAAATTAAAGGGTAAACTGCCCCAGTAAAGGTAGGAAAATTTAATTTACCAAATTAAGGGGTCAACTACCTCAGTAAAGGTAGGAAAATCTAATTTTGTGTACCTTGGTATTGTACCTCCTCTCTGTTGTGTCTGGACAACAGTGCGCCCCATCAATTGCTCCTCCCTTGGTTCTTGGCTAGCATGTCTCTCTGCCAGTAACCCAGTAAACAAGTTAGATAGGTGCTGGACACTTGCTTGCGTTTTCTCATCTTTCTCTTCCATATTTTTCATCCAGCCTTCCATCTCTTCTCTACTGACTGTATCACCCATGTTACCTTGCTCTGATACCAAGTTGTTACAGTCCCTAGTCATGGATCGAGTAACACGGTGTGGGACTTGATACTCCAGCACTGTAAGTGAGTTGCAGGACTCGGTAAGGTCAGGGCAAGAAAATCCTTACTTGGTCTGATCTTGGTCAAGAGGCAACCTCTTTGATGAGGCTAGTATAGTGCTCGGTAGAGGTCAATGGACCCTATGTGATGAACATGAATTATAGAGGAAAGTTGTTACCTTTTCATGAATTGTAGAGGGTTTGACCCCTCTTCTTGGTGCTGCTCATTTTAGGATTTTAGCCCTAACTTGGATAACCCTTGGCCTACGTTGAGGAGCTCCTTCCTAGCTTCTTGTTGGACTCAATGCTGGAAAGAAGACTGCTTTGTTGTTGCTCGTGATGGAGTTGATGGAATGACTCAATTCTTGCTTGGTAAGAGAGGGAGAAGCCTTCTCTTACTGCTGATGATGACGAGGAGTCTGAAGCCTCTCTTTGAGCTTGAAAAAGGGACAGAAACTCTCCTTCCCTTGCTCGGTATGGATCAATGGAGAAAGATCAAGAATGAGATGGGGATATGCAGATTTTGAGGAAATCTAGACCTAGAGATCATCAAGGGAGATCTCAAAACCCTAGAACTTGTCAAGGAGAGCTCCAAGCCTGTTTAACCTAAAAATCAATGCTTGCCTTTTCTCTATTTCATTACCCCTTAAATAGGGTTTCAACGTCATAAGTGTTTTAGGGATAAAAATAACAATTGTGCCCCTACAACCATACTCCTTACATAATTACTAAAAAATCATACTTAAAGCAATATAAATATAAAACTAATGAACTCGGTGAGTTATTATCTCCTCCTTTGAGTGACTCAGTGTGCTATTGAGTCCACAACAACATTTCTTAATCATCAACACTATAAGACTGAGTATAACCTTTAGAAACTAATCGAGTTTTGTATTTGGCAACAGAACCATCTGGATTATACTTTAGGGAGAAGACCCATTTGCACCCAACTACTTTTTTCCCTAGTGGAAGAATGGCCAAATGCCAAGTGAAATTGTGGTACATAGCTTGAATCTCTTCATCCATGGCAGATTTCCCCCTTGTATCAGTGAAAACCTCCTCATAGTAGGTAGAAATGGTGGAAGAAGATACAACTCGGAGGCAAACGTGAATGGAAACATAATGAGATAGGGTGTGAAGTAGATGGAGGTCTAATAGTAGTGGGCCCTATTATCATAAGGTGGTCCATAAACTACTAGAGATGAAGGAGGAGAACATACCTCGGGATTATCTCAAGACTCCAAAGGTGACTAATCAACGGGTGTAGAGTGTGGCTCTTAAGAAAGCTGCTCCACAATCTTAAAATCATAATCCATTGGCATAAGTCGCATTGGCATCCATGTAGATTATGAAAAATCTGGAGGAGAGCTAGCAGAAAAATAGGATTGATGCTCAAAAAAGGAAACATTGGTTGAGATAAATGTTTTCTTCAATGACAGAGAGTAACAATCATAGCTTTTTTTTATATTTGGGATATCCCAAGAAAATGCACATAACAACCCGATGAAGGAATTTACTCATGAAGATTGTCTTTACACTTTGTGTTACACATCTCCTGAAAAATGTCATAAATCTTTTGTAGACTGTCAGGGGTAGAATATAATTCAAAATATGTGTCCCAGATTGCTTTGGCTATCTCCGGGTGTACCATATTGCTTGCCACATATTCCTCCATACTATTAATCAACCAGTTAATACCTACTGTGTTTTCCCTCAACCATTTATGGTAAAAGGGTCTATCCTCATGTATAGATGGTTGAGTTATATGTTCAACAAGGTCTCTAGTAATCAGAAAATGTTTCACACATTGGGACCAAGACAAGTAATTACTCAAGCATTTAAGTGGAATTTTAATAATCGTCAAGGAATTACCTTTGCTGAAATCAGCATATGCAGAGGAAGAGGAAGCATTTGACAATTCAAACATTATGACTTAAAAAACCAATTGTTTTTCCTAAAAACCGACACCTCTAGATTAACTTAGGAGGAAAGAGGGTAAAAATTTATCAAAACTAACCAATATTTGAAGCTATAAAATTCAAAACTATGTAATGTCAAGTGATCAAATTCAGCAAGTAACAAACAATGAAACAATCCAATAAATCACACAAGCATGACCCCTTTTTCAAAAATATTTTGCAGTTTGATATTCTAAACTAGAATTCTAATCACTCAAAAACCAATGGTGATTAAAAAGGGGAAAAATGAACTAGGTGAACTCGAACTAGTGATTACTTTCAAAAATTATGCGTAAAACCTAACTTAAGGTTTTAACAACTTAATGGAGCAGCCACTCCATAAACAAACCAGAACTTAAGGAGAGCTTCAAGTGGACTTTAGCATTCCTAAGGAGGAATTTTTGGCATAAAAATTAGACCAAACAAACAAGGAAATAAGGAAACTCACGTGCATAACAAAAAAGTTGATTTCAACCATTCAACATGAAGAAAAAAATGAATTTTGAGAGGAATAATTAGGCTTGAGTGAAAACAACTTTGTGACTTTAAAAAAATTGAATTAAATCCCTCATAATTGAAACATAATGTGAAACTTATCTGAGTAAGGAGAGAAGTTTCTGAATTGACTTCAGCCTTTTGCTCCTCTCCAAAACTAGCCAAACCCTTTGTTGCTTGAAGATTGAAGTGAGTTTCCTTTCCACTAAACTTTCATAACTTGATCAAATTTACTTTAAACCCTAGAATTCAAGCTCTGATACGATGTTTAATTCTAGGGTTTAATCTATGGATAACTTGGTTTGAGAAGAAGAAGAAGAAGAAAGAAGAAGAAAAAATGAAGAAGAGAAGAGAAGATGAGAAGGAAAAGGCAAGAGCACAAGTTGAGGAGAGACACTTTAGGGTTTAAGAGAGAGAAAGAATTTGAGCTCCTCCCCCTCTCTTTCTTATTTATATAGGTGGGGTATGGATGTCCTAATACATAATAATAAAAAAGAACACTTAAACTAACCACTAATTACAACTTATGTCACTCACTCTCATAATTACGTAGAAGACCATAGTCTTTGGATGAATTCTATGAATTCCAAAGTTTTTTTCCACTAACAGTAAGCCATTTCTTGATCTTCGAAATTGAAACTAAGGGTCAAGATCTCTGGATTCTTGTTTTCCCAAATTCAGCAACATATTATCTGGCTACAAGAATCAGACCTAAGTGATGGTTTAGTCTCGACTTCTTAACTAGAAGATGTATGAAAGATGATCAGTTCTTTATGGAACTGAAGTAGCTCTTTGTCTTCTTCCTCCATTTTTTACCCATTATCAATTCTTATAACACATATTGTTAACCTCTCTCATGTATGTGTGTAGGATTTCCTCTCTATTCGAATTCACATTTCTAGTTTCTTCTAATGTCATCCTTCTTTCTTTTTAGAAATGACCTTATGAAGAAAATTGATAAAAGCACAAAATAAAGAGAAATAAGAAGATTGTGATTTGTTAAACTTTGCTCTTTCTGCTTTAATAGATTAGGCATCTATTTGTCCTTAAGTACCTCGTAAGCGCAAAAGGACTGCCCTTGTTATCACTATTCAGGTGTATTAACCTTTTGAAAGTGTTTCAATGATTTGCTTTCACTGGTGTTTTGTCAAAACTATATGTGAATGATGAACATATTATATTTTAATAATATATATATATTGAGATGATTTTGATAATGTTATATTTTTACCACGGGGTATAAAGTGGCTTGTTTATTATTATTAATTTCATTTTCCTCTTTAAAAAATAGACTATGATGTTTATCATGTTTTGAATCGGTTCAAATTCCTCACTTTTAATATAAGGTGTTGAAGCATATGGCTCATACGGTAAAGTTGGGGGGGGGGGGGGAGGTGTAATTTTTGTACTAGGCTATTTGTATATTTTATATACAAATACATCTAGGTTTAGTATAAATTACACTTATGTAACCCTATTCTAAAACAATAGTGAAATTACCAGTGTCATTGCTTCGGTGGATGTTGCCATACTGCCGAACCATGTAAAACCTTTGTCTTCTTCGTTTTAGTATCTTCTTCGTTAATCATGCAATTATAGCTCAAAAATATTTGTGTCCTTCCACAACAATTGGTATCAGAGCTTCAGGAAGAATAAGGGCGGTGATGTAGGGAGATTCCCAGTCCTTCATTTCCCATGTTGGGTGGAGCATCTCTATCTGGAGTTTGACGGAGGCTTTGTCTGAAATGGTGGCCACATCTTCCGCTGTTTCAGATCTCAAATTCTATTGTGTATCAGCCCCAGCGTCGTAGCCACTCGTCGACCCACCAACATACCAAATGTCGTTTCATACACGCCCTCTCGACGGAAGCCCTAGCTCCTGTTTGAAGCTTGTCCCACACTGCTCAGCGGGTTGAAGCATCACAAGGACGATGACTAAAAAAACCCTACGGAACTCATCTCGTGAGGGGTGCCCATTGACGTCTGATGCCTGATGCCTAACGCGTCTGGGATTTTTTTACGCCGCCATGGCTAGGATTTTTTACGCTTGGTGTATCTGATTGGCACACCCAACAAGGTCTTCAATCACCAGCGCATCCTTTGAGGTTTCTGTATGCACACGCCGTGCTCAAAATCTAGGTTTTTCACACGGAAAGCCCAACTTAGGCTACGATGACTGGGGTTTCTTTTTCAAAATTTGACATGATGAAGTTCAGCGGAACCGGAAATTTGGAATTATGGCAGAGGAGGGTGAAGAACCTATTAGTGCAGCAGGGTATGTTGAAGGTGCTATATAGAAAACAATCAGTGGGAATGAATGACATGGATTGGAAAGACTTGGAAGCAAATGTTGTAGCAACTATTAGTCTTTGTCTGGCTGATGATGTGATGTATCAAATCATGGATGAGGAAACACTAGTGGAAGTTTGGTTGAAATTTGAAAGTTTGTATATGTCCAAGTCATTGACGAACGAGCTCTATCTTAAGCAGAAACTATATGGTCATAAGATGTCAGAGCACTCGGATAGCCAACATATCAATGTTTTCAATCAGCTCATTAGTGATTTGAGGTGGGTTGAAGTGAAGTTTGAAGACGAAGACAAGGTGTTAATGTTACTGAATTCCCTACCGAATTATCCTACGTACAAAAATTTGGTTATAACTCTGATGTAGGGAAAAGAAACTATCGAATTGGAGGATATCACAAGTGCTCTATTAGGCTTCCATCAGAGGAAGAAAGCCAGTGATGAAACTTCACAAGGTGAAGAACTTGTGGTGAAGGGTAACCAGGAAAGTGGAAAAAATAAGTCTCGGAGTGGATCGATTAACAACAAATCTCAGTCTAAATCCAGGAAGAGGAAGGACATCACATGTTTTAAGTGCGGCAAAAAGGGGCACATAAACTAGATTGTCTATAGAAAAAGAAAGGAAATGCAGAGAACAAAGAGGGTCTATCAAAGTCTATGAATATAGTGAAAGAAGAAGATTTAGGGAGTGGTGATAGAGATATGATTTCTATTTCATTCAGTTCAGATCATCTTAGAGATTCTTAGATTCTGGATTCAGCATGCTCTTATCACATGACACCAAATAAAGATAGGTTTCACACCTATAGGTTAATAAACCTTGGTTCTGTTCTGATGGGTAATGATGCTTCATGCAAATTTGTTGGAATAGGGAGTGTAAAAATTAAAATGTTTGATGGTGTGGTTAGAACGTTATGTGATGTTAGACATATACTGAATCTAAGAAAGAATTTGATTTCATTGGGCACTTTAGATTGTAATGGGTATATTTACAAGTTTGGAAGTGGAATAATAAAAGTGAGTAAAGGTGTCTTAACAATAATGAAGGAGTAGAAACTATCTAGAAATATCTATACACTGCAAGGTACCACAGTTGTAGGTGGAGTTGGAGCTGTAGAGTTTGAGACTGAATGTACAGTCTTGTGGCATATGCAGTTAGGTCATATGGGTGTGTGTGGGATGATGGAGCTTCATAAGAGAAATCTATTGAAAGGTGTCAAAACATGCAAGCTTGATTTATAAAAGTTTGTGTTCTTAGGAAACAGAATAAGTTGCAGTTCAAGGCAGTCACACACAAGACGGAGGGGATTCTTGACTATGTTCATTCAGATGTTTCATTCAGATGTTTGGGGGCCAGTAAGAGTAGCATCACGAGGAGGACACATGTATTTCATGACTTTTATTGATGACTAATCAACAAAGGTTTACTTCATGCAATAGAAGTCAGAAACGCTTGCTAAGTTCAAGTAGTGGAAAGCTAAAGTAGAAAACTAGACAAGGAGGAAGATTAAATGCCTCAGGTCAGACAATGGTACTGAGTACACATATTCAAAGTTCAAGGAGTTGTGTGAGCAGCATGGGATTAAGAGACATTTCATAGTACGCAAGTCACCACAATAGAATGGTGTGGCGGAAAGGATGAACAGAACAATAGCTAAAAGAGCTCGATGTCTCAGGTTGAATGCAGGGCTTGCAAAGAACTTCTTGGCAGAAGCAATGAATATGGCATGTTTCTTGATTAACAGATCACCTAGAGTAGCACTAGATGGGAAAGTATTAGAGGAGGTGTGGGCAGGCAGTGAGGTAGACTACTCTAGCTTGAGAGTGTTTGGATGTCCAGTCTATATACATGTTTCTAGTGAGGAGAAGTCGAAGCTTGATGCGAAGTCTAGATAGTGTATCTTTTTGGGCTATCAAAAAGGGGTAAAAGGCTTCAAGCTCTGGGATTCGAAGGCAAACAAGATGGTGATTAGTAGAGAAGTGGTTTTTGATGAAACTCAGGAAGAAGAGAAACATGTGCCAAAAAATTGCACCACCAATGAGCATGTGGTGCAGGTGGAGCTAGAGAACCATAGTCGAGAAGAAGATGCTCAACATGTAGAGAGTTCTAGCTCAGGTGATTAGCAGGATCATAGTATAGCCATAGACAGACCCAAATACAGTATGAAGCCACCTACCAGGTATGGTTTTGAATATTTGGTTTCTTATGCACTTATTATTAGTAGCGGGGATCCTACTACTTTTCAGGAGGCAGTACAAAGCCAAGAAAAAATTAGATGGATGGGTGTTATAGTGGAGGAGATGGAGTCTTTGCATAAAAACCAGACATGAGATTTGGTGGAGCTTCCTGAGGGGAAGAGAACGATAGGGTGCAAATGGGTGTATAAGAAGAAAGAAACAGTATCAGAAAAGGAAGGGGGGGGGGGGGGGGGGGGGGGGGGGGGGGGGGGGGGGGGGGGGGGGGGGGGATTCAAGGTTCGTTTAGTAGCAAAGGGTTACTCACAGAGGAAAGAGGTTGACTATGATGAGGTTTTCTCTCCTATGGTCAGACACACCTCCATCAGGGCACTATTGGCATTAGTAACACATTCCAACATGCAATTGGAGCAAATGGATGTAAAGACAACTGTCCTTCATGGTGACTTGGAGGAACAAATTTACATGGTGCAACCAGAAGGGTTCAGTCACCCTAGACAGAAACATTTAGTCTGTAATTTGAAGAAATCACTTTATGGGCTGAAGGAGTCTCCAAGGAAGTGGTACAAGTGATTTGACTCTTACATGATCTGGATTGTCTACAAAAGGTGTGAGTATGATTGATGTGTTTATGTGAAAAGCCTTGATGATGATTCTTTTATTTTTCTGTTACTTTCTGTGGATGATATGTTGATTGTTGCAAAGAGTATGAGTGAGGTCAACAAGTTGAAGAAGACTTTGTTGAACAGAGAAATTGACATGAAGGATTTGGGTGTGGCCAAGAAGATTCATGGGATGAATATTCGCAGGGACAGAGCTTCCAGGAGATTATGGCTATCTCAGCATAGCTATGTTGAGAAGGTGTTGGACAGGTTCAACATGGATAATACAAAACCAGTAAGTATACCTTTGGTGAATCATTTCAGATTGTCTACTGCACAATGCCCGAAGATAGATGATGAAGTTCATGACATGTCAAAGGTTCCATATGCCAATGTAGTGGGGTGTTTGATGTATGTTATGGTTTGTACAAGACCAGATTTGGCGCAAGGTGTCAATGCGGTTAGCAAGTTTCTTTAAAATCCGGGTAGACAACATTGAGATGCAGTCAAGTGGATTTTCAAATACTTGAGGGGTACTACAGACTATGGCATCATGTTTAGCAGACAATAGAGTGACACTTCAGTTGTGGGATATGTGGATACAGACTATGCAAGGGACTTGGAAGACGGGAGGTCTACCATAGGTTATGTATTTACTCTTGTAGGACGAACTATTTGTTGGAGGTCCATCATACAATCTATAGTTGCACTATCTACTACTGAGTCAAAGTATATGGCAATAGCTGAGGCTACCAAGGAGGCTTTTTGGCTTACAAGGTTGGTTAAGGAGCTGGGTGTCCAGCAAGGTGGAGTTCAGTTGCATTGTAATAGTCAAAGTGCCATTTATTTGGCAAAGAACCAGGTGTATCATGCATGGACCAAGCATATAGATGTGAGGTTTCACAGGATCAGGAAATTGGTTTCATCAAGTGAATTACTACTTGAAAAAGTTCACACTTCTGAGAATGCAATAGTCATGTTGACAAAGCCTGTTACTACAGATAAGTTCAAGCATTGCATGCACATGATCAATGTCTCCAGTTGCTAGATGGGAGACAACCCCAACCTATTGTTCCAGGTGAAGTCCTAGGTTATGCTTTCTTTTTCTTAAGGGTGGATATTCGCCGAGGTGGAGATTGTTGAAGCATATGGCTCATACGGCGAGGTCGGGGGGGGGGGGGGGAGGTGTTGTTGTTGTATAGACGTATTTATTCACAAATACATCTGGGGTTAGTATAAATTACATTTATGCAAACCTATTCTAAAAAAATAGTGAAATTACTAGCATCGTCGCTCTGGTGGATGTAGGCATACATCTAAAAGAACCAGGACTTAATACTTTCCTCGTTTTTAATCTTTCAATTCATTGACACTGGAACTTGCTTGGAAGTTTTTTTAATAAATTTCTATAATATTGAAAGGTTAGAGAATTGCTATTTTACTGTCAATTAAATTGAAATTTTCATTTGGCATGGATTTAATTGCATTCTAGACTTCCTTTTTAGTGAATTGGCCTTTCAAGGTGAGTAGCCATTTCAGGTGGTGTAGATTTGAAATATAGGTGTGGTGTGCTTCCTTACAAAATCTTCATGTGTACTGTTCATGAAGAATTTGATGAACATTTCTGCCCATCAATTTCTGAAACATGTATAGTATTTGCTCTTCTATGTGTAGAAATCACTACATGAAAATAAAAACTAGTATTGCCATCTCCCTTTGTAGCCATTTATACTGTAATCTTTTATTTCTATATGTCCTCTCTTAAATTGTAATGGACTCAGAATTTTTATAGTGTAGTAGACGTTGTTCCTCTTCATTTCTTGTTGGTCCTCTTGTTTCCACAATAATATCCAATTCCTAATTTTTTGTGAGATGACCTACTTCCTTGGAAGAAATAGATTAGTACTTTTTTTTTTATTTTCTGTTCCTTTCAATTAATTTCTGCTTTAAGATTTTAAGCTTCACAACTAACTTTTGTTATGGGAGATAAAATTGATCCTACTAGTATCCCAGTTCACTATTGAAGAAGTCCTATAAAAGGTTTTTAATGCAACCAAACAAGCTCAAACTGGAAATGTGAAGGGCCCCATTGTATCCCTCCACAATCAAGGAAAATGGGTTGATGATTTGAGGACGAGTAGAGAAGAACTCTACATCTCACATTTGTGAAGCATTGTAACCATTAGCTATTTGTAAAAGAACCTATCAAGCTCTGAAAAAATTGGAGGTGACTCTTCCAAGTGAATTGAGCTCTTGCCAAATTATTCTTCAATGAAGTTTAAGAACTCTCTCATTAATTTTGTAATACTTTTAGCACGGGGTAATATTTCATGACAATTTTATATTTGACACTTCATTTTAATTTATCGGATAAGTATGGTAATGTATGAGATTGATAATTAATTTTCAATTATTTTCTAGGAAAAGGCACTAACATGTCCGATTAATTTTCTTTGGAACATTTTATTTTACTTTATCAGATAAGTATGGTAATGTATGAGATTGATAATTAATTTTCATTTCTTTTCTAGGAAATGGCATTAACATGTCCGTTTAAGTTTCCATTGAATTTTCTAAAATTTTCCTTGTAATTTCCTAGTAAGGCACTAATAGGCTTTGAAGGTTTTTTTGGAAATGTGTATCCTAGGAAAAACATTTCTAGCATATCCTGAGACATAAATTTCTAACCAGGGGCACTAACGGGGCCATAGTGATTCTAACTTTGATGATGACAATATTTTTTTTTTATGAAAAAATTTAAAAGGTTTGCTAGGTTTAAGAAAGAAAAGGGTCAAATGCAAAGAAAGAGTGTCATGACTCCAAGTACATACAAAACCTCCAAAGGCTAGTTCAAAGGCCCATGGAACTTCTAGCCAGGACATAAATTTCCAACATGGGATACTAACGGGACCTTATTGAATCTAACTTTAATGATGATGATATTTTTTTGCTTATGAGAAAATTTTAAAGGTTTACTAGGTTCAAGAAAGGAAAGGGTCAAAAGCTAAGAAAGAGTGTCATGACTCCAAGTACATGAAAAAACTTCAAAGGCTGGTTGAAAGGCCCATGAAACTTCTAGCTGAGATATAAATTTCCAACTTGGGGCACTAACGGGGCCTTAGTGATTCTAACTTTGATAATGACAATATTTTTTTATGACAAAATTTAAAAGGTTTCCTAGTTTCAAGAAAGGAAAGGGTCAAATGCAAAGAAAGGGTGTCATGACTTCAAGTACATGCAAAAACTCCAAAGGCTAGATGAAAGGCACATGGAACTTTTAGCCGGGATATAAATTTCCAACCAGGGGCACTAATAGGGCCTTAGTGGTTCTAACTTTGATGATGACGATATTTTTTTTATGAGAAAATATAAATGGTTTGCTAGGTTCAAGAAAGGAAAGGGTCAAATGCTAAGAATGAGTGTCATGACTCCAAGTACATGCAAAAATTCCGAAAGCTAGTTTAAAGGCCATTGGAACTTCTAGGTGGGATATAAATTTCCAACCAAGAGCGCTAATGGGGCCTTAGTGATTCTCTTTGATGATGACGATATTTTTTTGTTTTTGAGAAAATTTAAAAGGTTTGCTAGGTTCAAGAAAGGAAAGGGACAAATGCTAAGTAAGAGAGTCATGACTCCAAGAACAAGCAAAAAGTCCATAGGCTAGTTGAAAGGCTCATGGAACTTGAAGCCATGATATAAATTTATAATGAGGGGCACTAACAGAGCCTTAGTGACTCAAACTTTGATGATGACAAAATTTTCTTGTTTATGAGAAAATTCAAAAGGTTTGCTAGGTTCAAAAAAGGAAAGGGTCAAATGCTAAGAAAGAGTGCCATGAATCCAAGTGCATGCAAAAAATTTAAATGGTAGTTGAAATCCCCATGGAAATTCTAGCTTGGATAACCAGTGGTACTAACAGGGCCTCAGTGATTCTAAGTTTAATGATGACGATATTTTTTTCTTCATGAGAAAATTTAAAATTTTTGCATGGTTCAAAAAAAGAAAAGGGTCAAATGCTAATAATGAGTGTCATCACTCCAAATACATGCAAAAAATTCAAATGCTAGTTGAAAGATCCATGGAACTTCTAGGTGGGACCTAAATTTCCAATAGGAGGCAACTTTGATCGTGGCAATTTCTTTTGTTGATGATAAAATTTAAAAGGTTTGCAAGGTTCAATAAAGGAAATGGTAAAATGCTAAGAAAGAGTGTTATGACTCCAAGGACATGCAAAAACTCCAAAATCTAGCGTAAAGGCCCATGGAACTTCTAGCTGGGAAATAAATTTCTAAGTAATGGCACTAACGGGGGCCGTAAGTGATTCTAACTTTCATGATGACGAATTTTTTTGTTTAAAAGAAAATTTAAAAGGTTTTCTAGGTTCAAGAAAGGAAAGGGTCAAATGCTAAGAATGAGTGTCATGACTCCAAATACATGAAAAAGCTCCAAAGGCTAGTTGAAAGGCCCATGAAACTTGTAGGCGGGATATAAATATCCAATTAGGGGCAGTAATGGGGAATTAGAGACTCTAACTTTGATGATGACAATATTTTTTTTTGTTGATGAGCAAATTTAATAGGTTTGCTAGGTTCAAGGAAGGAAAGGGTCAAATGCTAAAAAAGAGCGTCATGAATCCAAGTACATGCAAAAACTCCAAAGGCTTGTTGAAAGGCCCATGAAACCTCTAGGCAGGATATAAATTTTCAAACAGGGAGCTAACGGGGCCTTAGTGATTCTCTTTGATGAGGATGATATTTTTTTGTTTTTGAGAAAATTTAAAAGGTTTGCTAGGTTCAAGAAAGGAAAGCACAAATGCTAATAAAGAGTGTCAAGACTCCAGGTACAAGCAAAAAGTCCAAAGGCTAGTTGAAAGGCTTATGGAACTTGTAGCGGAGATATAAATTTATAATGAGGGGCACCAACATGGCCTTAGTGACATTAACTTTGATGATGACAATATTTTTTTATTTATGAGAAAATTCAAAAAGTTTGCTATGTTCAAGAACGGAAAGGGTCAAATGCTAAGAAAGAGTGTTACAACTCGAAGTACAAGTAAAAACACCAAAGGCTAGTTGAAAGGCCCATGGAACTTCTAGGTGGGATATAAATTTCCAACCAGGGGCGCTAACAGGGCCTTAGTGATTCTCTTTGATGATGACGATATTTATCTGTTTTTGAGAAAATTTAAAAGGTTTGCTAGGTTCAAGAAAAGAAAAGGACAAATGCTAAGAAAGAGTGTCATGACTCAAAGTACATGCAAAAAGTCCAAAGGCTAGTTAAAAGGCTCATGGAACTTGTAGCTGTGATATAAATTTATAATGAGGGGCACTAACAGGGCCCCTCAGTGACTCTAACTTTGAAGTTGATAATATTTTTTTGTTTATGAGAAAATTCAAATGGTTTTCTAGGTTCAAGAAAGGAAAGGGTCAAATTATAAGAAAGAGTGTCATGAATCCAAGTGCATGCAAAAACATAAAATGCTAGTTGAAAGGCCCATGGAACTTCTAGCTAGGATATAAATTTCTAACCAATGGCATTAACAGGGCCTCAATAATTCTAACTTTGATGATGACGATATTTTTTTGTTGATGAGAAAATTTAAAAGGTTTCCTAGGTTCTAGAAAGGAAAGGGTCAACTGCTAATAATGAGTGTATTGACTCCAACTACATGCAAAAATTCCATGGAACTTCTAGATGGGACATAAATTTCCAACCAGAGGCACAAACAGGGACTTAGTGATTCTAACTTTGATGATGACGATTTTTTTTTTGTTGATGAGAAAATTTAAAAGGTTTGCAAGGTTCAAGAAAGGAAACAGTAAAATGCTAAGAAAGAGTGTCATGACTCCAAGTACATGCTAAAACTCTAAAAGCTACTTGAAAGGCCCATGGAACTTCTAGCTGGGATATAAATTTCTAACCAGTGGTACTAACAGGGCCTAAGTGATTCTAACTTTCATGATGACGATAGTTTTTTTTTTATGAGAAAATTTAAAAAGGTTTGCTAGGTTCAAGAAAGGAAAGGGTCAATTGCTAAGAATGAGTGTCATGATTCCAACTACATGCAAAACTCCAAAGGCTAGTTTAAAGGCCCATGAAACTTATAGGCGGGATATACATTTCCAATCAAGGGCACTAACGGGGCCTTAGAGATTCTAACTTTTATGATGACGATATTTTTTTGTTAATGAGAAATTTTAACAAGTTTGCTAGGTTCAAGGAAGAAAAGGGTCAAATGCTAAGAAAGAGTGTCATGACTTCAAGTACACACAAAAACTCCAAAGGCTAGTTGAAAGGCCCATGGAACTTGTAGCTGGGAGATAAATTTATAACCAGAGGCACTAACGGGGCCTTAGTGATTCTAACTTTGATGATGATAATAATTTTTTGATGATAAGAAAATTTAAAAGGTTTGCTAGGTTCAATAAAGGAAAGGGTCAAATGCTATGAAAGAGTGTTATGACTCCAAGTACATCCAAAAACCGAAAAAGCTAGTTGAAAGGCCCATGGAACTTCTAGCTAGGATGTAAATTTCTAACTAGTGGCACTAATAGGGCCTCAGTGATTCCAACTTTGATGATGACAATATTTTCTTGTTTCTGAGAAAATTTAAAAGGTTTACAAGATTCAAGAAAGAAAAGAGTGAAATGCTAAGAAAGAGTGTCATAAATCTGAGTGCATGCAAAAATTCCAAAGGCTAGTTCAAAGGCTAGTTCAAAGGCCCATGGAAGTTCTAGACAGGATTTAAATTTCCAACGAGGGGCACTAACAGGGTCTTATTTATTCGAACTTTTATGATAAGCTTTTTATTTTTGTTTATGAGAAAATTTAAAAGGTTTGCTAGGTTCAAGAAAGGAAAGGTTCATCAGCTAAGAAAGAGTGTCATGACTCCAACTACATGCAAAACCTCCAAAGGCTAGTTGAAAGGCCCATGGAACTTCTAATCGGGATATAAATTTCCAACTTGGGGGTCTAACGGGGCCTTAGTTATTCAAACTTTGATGATGACGATATTTGTTTTGTTTACGAGAAAATTTAAATGGTTTGTTAGGTTCAAGAAAGGAAAGGGTCATATGCTATGAAAGAGTGTCACGAGTCCAAGTTCATGAAAAAACTACAAAACCCTAGTTGGAAAGCCCTTGGAACTTCTTGCTGGGATATAAATTTCCAACCAGGGGTACTAACAAAACCTTAGTGAGTCTAATTCTGATGATGAAGACATTTTTTTGTTTTGGAGAAATTTTAAAAGGATTGCTAGGTTCAAAAAAGGATCAAATGCTAAGAAAGTGTGTCATAACTCCAAGTACATGCAAAAACTCCAAAGGCTAGTTGAAAGACCCATGGAACTTCAAGCCGGGATATAAATTTCAACCCATGGAGCAATAACGGGGCCTTAGTGATTCTAACTTTGCTGATGACCATATTTTTTGTTCATGAAAAATTTAAAAGGTTTTCTAGGTTCAAGAAAGAAAAGGGTCAAATGCTAAGAAAGAGTGTCATGACTCCAAGTTCATGCAAAAACTCCAAAGGCTAGTTGAAAGGCCCATGCAACTTCGAGCTGGGATATAAATTTCCAACCAAGGGCACTAACAGGGGCCTTAGTGATTCTAACTTTGATTATGACAATATTTTTTTGTTTATGAAAAAAATTTAAAGGTTTGCTAGGTTCAAGAAAGGAAAGGGTAAAGTTCTAAGAAAGAGTGTCATGACTCCAAGTACATGCAAAAACTGTAAAGCCTAGTTGAAATGCCCATGGAAGTCTGGCTGGCATATAAATTTCCAACCAATGGCAGCAACGGGGCCTTAGTGATTCTAACTTTGATGATGACGATATTTTTTGTTTATAAGAAAATTTAAAAGTTTTACTAGGTTCAACAAAGGAAAGGGTCAAATGCTAAGAAAGAGTGTCATGGCACCAAGTACATCCAAAAACTCCAAAGGCTAGTTGAAAGGCCCATGGCTTCTAGACGAGATATAAATTTCCATCCAGGGGCACTCACAATGCCTTATTAATTCTAATTTTAATGATGACGATATTTTTTTGTTTATGAGAAAATTTAAAAGGTTTGCTTGGTTCAAGAAAGGAAGGGTAAGAAAGAGTATCAAGACTTCAAGAACATGCAAAAACTATAAAGTCTAGTTGAAAGGCCCATGAAACTTCTAGCCAGGATATAAATTTCTAACCAAGGGCACTAGCAGTGCCTTAGTGATTCAAACTTTGACGATGACAATATTTTTTTTTTATTGAGAAAATTTAAAAGTTTTCCTAGGTTCAAGAAAGGAAAGGGTCAAATGGTAAGAAAGAGTGTCATGACTCCAGGTACATGTAAAACTCCGAAGGCTAGTTGAAAGGCCCATGGAACTTCTAGACGGGATATACATTTCCAATCAAGGGCACTAACGGGGCCTTAGAAATTCTAATTTTGATGATGATGATATATTTTAGTTTATGAGAAAAATTAAAAGGTTTACTAGGTTCAAGAAAGGAAAGGGACATATGCTAAGAAAGAGTGTCAGGACTCCAAGTACAAGCAAAAACTCCAAAGTCTAGTTGAAAGGTCCATGGAACTTCCAGTTGGGATTTAAATTTCCAACCAGGGGCACTAACAACGCTTTAGTGATTCTAAATTTGATGATGACGATATATTTTTGTTTATGAGAAAATTTAAAAGGGTTGCTTGGTTCAAGAAATGAATGGGTAAAATTGTAAGAAAAGAGAGTCATGACTCCAAGTACATGCAAAAACTCCAAAGACTAGTTTAAAGGATCATGGAACTTCTAGTCGGGATATATATTTCCAACCCGGGGCACTAACGGAGCCTTAATGATTCTAACTTTGATGATGACGATATTTTTTTTTTTGCTAAAATTTAAAAGGTTTGCTAGGTTCAAGAAAGGAAAGGGTCAAATGCTAAGAAAGAGTGTCATGATTCCAAGTACGTGAAAAAACTCCAAAGACTAGTTTAAAAGCCCATTGAACTTCTAAACAGGATATAAATTTCCTACTAGGGGCAATAACGGGGCCTAAGTGATTCTAATTTTGATGATGACGATATTTTTTTGTTTATGAGAAAATTTACAAGGTTGGCTAGGTTGAAGAAAGGAAAGAGTCAAATGCTAAGAAAGTGTGTGATGACTCCAAGTTCATGCAAAAAATCCAAAGGCTAGTTGAAAGGCCAATGGAACTTCTAGCCATGATATATATTTCCAACTAGGAGCACTAATGGGCCCTTAGTGATTCTAACTTTGATGATGATGATATTTTTTGTTTATATGTACATTTTAAAAGGTTTTCTAGGTTCAAGAAAGGAAAGGGTTAAATGCTAAGAAAGAGTATCATGACTCCAAGTACAAAAAAAACTCTTAATGCTACTTTAAAGGCCCATGGAACTTCCAGTTGGGATATAAATTTCTAATGAGTGGCACTAACAAGGCCTCAGTGATAACTTTGATGATGATGTTATTTTTTTGTTTAAGAAAAAATTTAAAATTTTTGCTAGGTTCAAGAAAGGTGTTACAAAGTAGGACCCACCATGGTTGCACGAGTTGGTGGGACCCACCTTGAGAATGAGAGATGACATGATGAGTCATCACACGAGCTGGTATGAGTTGGAAGATACGAAGCACGAGTTGGCATGAGTTGAAAGATTTGAAGATCAAGTGGGGCCCATAAAGTTATTACGAGTTGGTATCCTTATCATATGAGATAGAAGATCACATGGGACCCACAATGATAACCATGAGTTGGCATCTCTATTTTATGGTCACGTCTTCATAGAAGAGGTTGTGTTTGAGTTATATTAGTCTTCTAATTATGTTGAGTCATCATAATATTATAGACTTATCTTTAAGAGTTATAGTTTGAATGTAATTAGGAGAATGATAATTCAATTGTACTTGGACTCTACTACTTTCCTCTACTATAAATAGAGGTGCTTGTACTCAAATTATGAATAAGAAAGTAGTAGTTCTCCACTTCTCATCGTGAAGCTTTCCTCTCTTGTCTAAACTCTTCTCCCTTTTTTCTCACTTCTCTTTTCTCTACCCTGAAGTTCTCTCTCTCTCTCTCTCTCTCTTTCTTTTTCTTTCTCCCTCTCTCACCTTGCTCAAGATACCAGTAAAAGGGTCCTAAATTGAACATGGTATCAAAGCATCAAATTTAGGATCCCTATGTCAAAGGAATGCTCTAAGAAGTTATGATCAAAGCTACTCATAGAAGGCTCTTTATGAAGCCAGATTGAAGCTCAGTTATATTATTGATTCATGCTCTTGGTTTTGGATATTAGACGATGGTTTATAGATTTTTATATGGATGTCTTCATCTTATGAGATTATGGAGATGTATGCATCTCAGATTATAAGAAGTTACCAGGGCATTTTTATCTGTTTGAAATTTTTTTGACCGAGACCAATTTATATTGAGATTTATTCATAAAAAGTTATAATTTTTTGGGAACAAGATTCCCTGATAAAGAAGATTGTTATTGAGCCTATTATGAGTGGTTATTCATTGAATTTCAGAAATATGATTACTTAGCTTCTATGCTAAGCCTCTCCATTAACTGAGTTGGTTGAAGAACTCTACTTGGTTTGTTTTGATTAATATTTGATTGGAGAATTTTTTTTTTGAATTGCCTATTATGGCTGAAGAAAACATGAGTCACAAGAGTAATATACTCAAAATTACTATTATACCCTTGCAAAGGGTATCAAATTTCATGGGTTTGCCCAAATCGGTTTGTAGGTTTTTTATAACAAAAGACTTTCTTGGTCACCTCACCAACCATGGACCACCTATTGATGAAGAGGATATTTTTTATAACAAGTGGTTAAAAAATGATACTTTGATTATTAGTTGGTTTATCAACAACATGGAAGAACCTATCTTCAACAATGTTATTCATCTTGATACTGCTAAAAAAATTTGGGAGACATGTGCTAAGTTGTATTCTAGCTCCGACAACTTACACATGCCATATGATATTCTTCAAAGAATGTTTAACACTAAACAAGGAGAAAATATCCATGAATATTTGGCTCACTTTAGAGGCCTTATTCAAGAATGGAAAATAGCTCAGCCTACCTCCACGGATGTCTCTGTCCAAGAAAAACATAAAGAAGCCTTAGTCAATGCCATATGCCTTGCAAATATTAACCGTATCTCGAAGTTGCTAAAAGTCAACTTCTTAGCGCTTTTTCTATTCCCACTTCTGATGATGTATGTGTCACATTGCTCCGTATTCCAGACGCTTCTCCTTCTACTACTGAAGTATCATCCACTATGTACTCTGAGAATAAGGAAACATCATCCAACCGCGGCCGAGGCCGTGGAAAAAATTATAGAGGAGGACGAGGAAGAGGTGGAAGGAAATGTTCTGTCAGAACATATGACAAGGAATGCACTAAGTGTGGGAGATATGGTCACACTATAGATACGTTCTATTACAGTGAACGCAGATATTGTGGAAAATATGGCCACACTATAGAGACATGTTATAAAATCCATGGCAAACCGGACTAGACGAAGGCTAATCAAGTAGTAAGTGACACAGAGGACCAGTCTACTACATCAATAGAAAAGAAAACCCTTACCGATGATGAGAATGATTTATTCTAGAAAATGAAAATACTGATGGATTCTACTCCAAGTTCCTCCTCAACTGCTGTAGCCACCACCGCTTCAGGTATGTTATCTGCCTCCTTTTCATCCTAGATAATTGACTCAAGGGCCTCTGAGCATCTCACAGGTAAAAAAAATCTACTACACTCAGTTTCTCCGTGTCTCTCACATAAATTTTTTAACATAGCTAACGACTCTCAAACTAAAGTTATAGGGAAATGATCCAATTCTGTTACACCATCACTTCTGCTCACATATATTCTTTTTGTTCCTAATTTTCCCTTGAATATTTTATTTGTTAGTCAGCTCAAAATATATTTTAATTGGTCCATCACCTTGCCGCCCACTTATTGTGCATTTCAGGATCTTATAACGAAGCATGTGATTGGTGAAGGCCGTGAACAAGGGGGGCTCTTGTTAAACACTTAGCCAGTACTACCCAAAAGACCGGCCTGTTAGGAGCAAAAGACATAGGTACTTAACCCAGGACCATAACATCACACCCCACCTTCGCAAGCTGACAACCACAACGGCGCAACAACACTGGCCCGACCACGATAATACCCAGACGCGGCCTACCAGTATTTTAATCCAGCCTTTGCACCCGCGCAACGACACTGGCTCGACCCAAGGCTTATCACAAGGACTTACCAATATTTTATTCTAGCCTTTGCGTGTTTCGTGAGTCGAACTTGCGACGTGGGAACCCGCTCTGATACCAAATATTAAGCACCTAGAAAATACTACCCAAAAGACCGGTCAGTTAGGAGCGGAAGACAAAGGTACTTAACTCAGGACCATAAAAGCTCTACTACTTGGACATGCCTAAAATAAATATTGTTCAACCAATAAAATTGAGACAAGTCTATGGCACAACCGATTGGGACATCCATCCGCACAATCTCTTCATCGTCTTTTTCTACTCTTAAAGAAAGGTCAGAGTTAAATTGTGAAATTTGTCATGTGAGCAAACACCAGAAGACTACATACACACTTCGTCCAAAACTTAAAATTATTACTCCTTTTTCATTGATTCATACAGATGTATGGGGACCTTTGAGTGTCCCAAATATTTTCCCAGTCAAGTGCTTTATTACATTTATTAATGATTTTACTCGTACCACTTGTTTATTTCTCTTGTAAAGAACGTTCTGAAATACCGTCTATATTTAAATCCTTTCATGCTATGGTACTCACTCAGTTTGGTCAAAAAATAAAAGTACTTTGGTCTGATAATGCCAAAGAATATACTTATAGAGACCTTGACTCCTTTTGTCAAGAGAATGGTATTATCCATCAAACATCTTGTGCCTACACCCTTCAACAAAATGGTGTAGCAGAACGGAAGAACCGTCATCTTCTTGAGGTAGCTCATAGTTTACTATATATCATGAAAGTTTCATACTTTTATTGGTCGTATGCCATCCTTACCGCATGTTTTCTTATAAATAGGTTATCCTCTTCCGTTCTAGGTAGTAAATCCCTATACTCGTTATTGTTACCACATGATGATCCTTTTTCACTTCCCTTGAAAGTCTTCGGGTGTCAATATTTTGTTCATATTACCTCCCCACAACACAGTAAACTTGATCCAAAATCTATCAAATGTATCTTTTAAGGATACTCTCGCACACAAAAGGGTTATGTTTGCTAAAATCCCACTCTCCAACGTTTACTTGTGTTCAAGGATGTCACTTTTTTTAACACTCTTCATACTATTCTAACAATGCTCCTCCAGGTTTATCTTTAGTACCAAATTCTCCTCGACCGGTTGTGCCCCATGCTACGAAAACTGGTCAACCCCCAGACACACAGGCTGACACCACAGCTACTAAGTTTAAGGATCCCACCGAGGTAAGTCCATCTTCTCCTATTGTTTTTTGCCCACAATATGATACTCATCCCATTGCCTTACGAAAAGAACCCAAAACTTGCACTAGGCCCTCTACTTCTCACCCCATATCCAATTTTGTGTCTCACCATCGTTTATCTCCTTTATGTTGTCAATTTATTTATTCTATCTACTCCATATCATTCCCATAGTCCTATCAGGAGGCTCTCAAACATCCAGGGTGGAAGGCGGCAATGGACGAAGAAATGTAGACACTATATGAAAATTAGACATAGGCTCTATTTCCTCTTCCATCAGATAAGAAAAATGTCTATTGCAAGTGGGTTTTTACAGTGAAACATAATCCGGATGGGTCCATTGCTCACCTTAGGGCTCGCCTTGTTGTTAAAAGCTATACATAGTGTTATGAAATTGATTATGAGGAAACATTCTCCCCGATGACCAAAATGAACTCAGTAAGTATTATATTATCTCTGGCGGCTAATTCTTCCTTGTAAGTATATCAGTTTGATGTGAAAAATGCTTTTCTTAATGGGGATATCAAGGAATAAATTTATATGCATCAACCACCTGGTTAGGTGGTTGTGGGGGAGTCGGTATGTCGATTGAAGAAACCCTTGTATGGTTTGAAACAGTCTCCTCGAGCATGGTTTGAAAATTTAGCCAAGCCCTCATGCGGGCTGAATTCCATAGATGTTTGGTAGATCACTCTGTATTTATTAAAGACACACCTAAAAGGCAAGGTGATTTTGGTAGTATATGTTGAGGATATTGTTTTAACCGATAGTGATCCCGAGGGCATCCAGGAAACCAAAGAAAAAATATGTGCAGAATTCAAGACAAAAGATCTTGGACTACGTAAATATTTTCTGGGTATTGAAATACTATAGTCTAGACATGGGATTATACTATCTCAAAGGAAGTATGTCCTTGATTTATTGGAGGAGAAAAGAATGATGGGGTGTAGACCAACGGAAACCCCTATAGACTCAAATACAAAATTATGTGCAGGTACTGGGAAGACGTGGATATTGGAAAATATCAAAGACTTGTGGGAAAATTGATTTATCTTTGTGTAACAACGCCAGATATATCATATGCACTAAGTGTGGTAAGTTAATACATGCACAAACCACAACTCAGTCACTAGCAAGCCCTAGAAAGAATATTGAGATAAGGAGCTCCAGGAAGAGGTTTTCTCTATAAGAACAATGGTCACTTCAATACAGAAGGATTCTCAGATGCAGACTGGGCCAGATCCCTAGATGACAGAAAATTTACTTCGGGATATTGTACAATGATTGGAGGAAACTTGGTTACATGGAGAAGCAAGAAGCAGAATGTAGTTGCATAGTTTAGTGCAAAAGAAGAGTGCAAAGCCAAGACACACACAGTTAGTGAGCTTCTATGGATCAGATCCCTTCTTACTAAACTAAGATTTTATAAAGAAGCTCCTATGGATCTGTATTGTGATAATCAAGCAGCAATACATATCACATCAAATCCGATCTTCCATGAGAGAACAAAGCACATTGAAGTAGACTACCACTTCATACGAGAAAAAATTCAAATCGGCATATTATCTCTCAAACATATATCTTCCAAGAGCCAAGTTGCAAAAATTTTCACCAAACCAGCTACTCATAAGATCTTGTCCACCATCTGTAGCAAGTTGGGCGTTTACGATGTTTTTTCACCCCTAGCTTGAGAGGGAGTATTACAAAGTGGGACCCACCATGAGAACGAGATATGACTTGATGACTCATTACACGAGCTGACACGAGTTGGAAGATAAATAGCACGTGCTGACATGAGTTGGAAGATTTTAAGATCATGTGGGAACCACAAAGATATCACGAGCTTATACGAGTTGGAAAATTCGAAGATCAAGTAGAACCCTCAATGATAGCACGAGCTGGGATCCTTATCAAATGAGATAAAAGATCATGTGGGACCCACAATGATAGCCACGAGCTGGCATCTCTATCTTATGGTCACGTCCTCATAGAAGAGGTTGAGTTTGAGTTATGTTAGTCTTCTAATTATGTTAAGTTATTATATTATAATTGACTTATCTTTAAGAGTTATAGTTTGAATGTAATTAGGAGAATGATAGTTCAATGTTACTTGGACTCTACTACTTTACTCTACTATACATAGAGGTGTTTGTACTCGAATTATGAATAAGAAAGAAGTAGATCTCCACTTCTCATCGTGAAGCTTTCCTCTCTAGTGTTAAACTCTTCTCCCTTTTTTCTCTCTTCTCTCTTATCTACTTGAGAGCTCTCTCTCTCTCTCTCTCTCTCTCTCTCTCTCTCTCTCTCTCTCTCTCTCTCTCTTTCTTTGTCATTCTCTCACCTTGTTCAAGATATTAGTAAAGGGGTCCTAAATTCAACAAAAGGAAAGGGTGAAATTCTAAGAATGAGTGTCATAACTCAAACTACATGCAAAAACTCCAAAGGCTAGTTAAAAGGCTCATGGAACTTCTAGGCGGGATATAAATTTCCTAGTAGGGGCACTGACGGGGCCTTAGAGATTCTAACTTTGATGATGACAATATTTTTTTGTTTATGAGAAAATTTAATAGGTTTTCTAGGTTCAAGAAAGGAAAGGGTCAAATGTTAAGAAAGAGTGTCATGAGTCCAAGTACATGCAAAAACTCCAAAGGCTAGTTGGAAGGCCCATGAAACTTGTTGTTGGGATATAAATTTATAACCAGAGGCACTAATGGGGCCTTAGTGATTCTGACTTTGATGATGACAATATTGTTTTGTTTATGAGAAAATTTAAAAGGTTTGCTAGATTCAAGAAAGGAAAGGGTCAAATTCTAAGAAAGAGTGTCATGACTCCAGGTACATGTTAAAACTCTATAGGCTAGTAGAAAGGCCCATGGAACTTCTAGTCGGGATATAAATTTCTAACTAGTGGCACTAACGGGGCCTTAATGATTCTAACTTTGATGATGACAATATTTTTTTTATGAGAAAATTTAAAAGGTTTGCTAGGTTCAAGAAAGGAAAAGGTCAAATGCTAAGAAAGAGTGTCATGACTCCAAGTGCATGCAAAAAATCCAAACGCTACTTCTAATGCCCATGGAACTTCTAGTCGGGATATAAATTTCTAACTAGTGGCACTAACTGGGCCTTAATGATTCTAACTTTGATGATGACAATATTTTTTTATGAGAAAATTTAAAAGGTTTGCTAGGTTCAAGAAAGGAAAAGGTCAAATGCTAAGAAAGAGTGTCATGACTCCAAGTGCATGCAAAAAATCCAAACGCTACTTCTAATGCCCATGGAACTTCTAGTCGGGATATAAATTTCTAACTAGTGGCACTAACTGGGCCTTGATGATTCTAACTTTGATGATGACAATATTTTTTTATGAGAAAATTTAAAAGGTTTGCTAGGTTCAAGAAAGGAAAGGGTCAAATGCGAAGAAAGAGTGTCATGACTCCAAGTGCATGCAAAAAATCCAAACGCTAGTTCTAATGCCCATGGAACATCTAGGCAGGATATTAATTTTCAACTAGGGGCACTAGTGGGGCCTTAGTGATTCTAACTTTGATGATGACGATATTTTTTTTGTTTATGAGAAAATTTAAATGTTTGCTAGGTTGAAGAAAGGAAAGGGTAACAAGCTAAGAAAGAGAGTCATGACTCCAAGTGCATGCAAAAACTCCAAAGGCTAGTTGAAAGGCCCATGGAACTTCTAGCTTTGATATGAATTTCCAACCAAGGGCACTAACAGGGCCTTAGTTATTCTAACTTTGATGATGACAATTTTTTTTTGTTAATGAAAAAATATACAAGGTTTTCTAGGTTCAAGAAAGGAAAAGGTCAAATGCTAAGAAAGAGTGTCACGACTTCAAGTACATACAAAAACTCTAAAGGCTAGCTGAAAGGCCCATGGAACTTATAGCCGGGATATAAATTTCCAACCAGTTGCACTAACAGAGCCTTAGTGATTCTAACTTTTATGATGACAATATTTTTTTGTTTATGAAAAAATCTAAAAGTTTTGCTAGGTTCAAGAAAGGAAAGGGTCAAATGCTAAGAAAGAGTGTCATGACTACAAGTACATGCAAAAAGTCCAAAGGCTAGTTGAAAGGCCCTTGGAAATTCTAGGCGGGATATAAATTTGCAACCAGGGGCACTAACGGGGCCTTAGTAATTCAAACTTTGATGATGACGGTTTTTTTTATGAGAAAATTAAAAGGTTTGCTAGGTTTAAGAAAGGAAAGGGTCATTTGCTAAGAAAGAGTGTCATGACTACTAGTACATGCAAAAACTCCAAAGTCTAGTTGAAAGGCCTAAGGAACTTCTAGCCCGGATATAAATTTCCAACCTAGGGTACTAACGGGGGCCTTAGTGATTCTAACTTTGATGATGACAATATTTTTTTTTATTAGAAAATTCAAAAGTTTTTCTAGGTTCAAGAAAGGAAAGTGTCAAATGCTAAGAACTGAGTGTAATGACTCCAAGTACATGCAAAAACTCCAAAGGCTAGTTGAAAGGCCCATAGAACTTCTTGTCGTGCTATATATTTCCAACCAGAGGCACTAACGGAGCCTTAATGATTATAACTCTGATGATGACAATTTTTTTTTTAGAATATTTAAAAGGTTTGCTAGGTTCAAGAAAGGAAAGGGTCAAATGCTAAGAAAGAGTGTCATGATCCCATGTACATGCAAAAACTCCAAATGCTAGTTGAAAGGCCCATGGAACTTCTAGTCGGGATATAAATTTCCAACCAGGGGCAATAACGAGGGCTTAGTGATTCTAAATTTTATGATGACAATATTTTTTTGTTTATGAGAAAATTTAAAAGGTTTACTAGGTTCAAGAAAGGAAAGGGTCAAATGCTAAGAAAGAGTGTCATGATTCCAAGTTCATGCAAATACTCCAAAGACTACTTTAAAGGCCCATAGAACTTCTAATTGGGATATAAATTTCCAACCAAGGGCACTAATGGGCCTTAGTGATTCTAACTTTGATGATGACAATATTTTTTTGTTTATGAGAAAATTTAAAAGGTTTGCTAGGATCAAGAAAGGAAAGGGTCAAATGCTAAGAGAGAGTGTCATGGGTCTAAGTACATGCAAAAACTCGAATGGCTAGTTGAAAGGCCCATGGAACTTCTAGCCGGGATATAAATTTCCAAACAACGGCAATAACGGGGCCTTAGTGATTGTAACTTTGATGATGACGATATTTTTTTGTTTATGAGAAAATTTAAAAAGATTTGCTAGGTTTAAGAAAAGGAAAGGTCAAATGCTAAGAAAGAGTGTCATGACTCCAAGTGCATGCAAAAACTCCAAAGGCCAATTTAAAGGCCCATGGAATTTCTTGTTAGGATATAAATTTCCAACCAAGGGCACTATGGATCTTTCGGCCATGATATAAACTTCTTGAAAGGCCCATGGATCTTCCGGCCACGATATAAATTTCTAACATGTGGCACTAACTTTTATGATGACGATATTTTTTGGTTGATGACAAAATTTAAAAGGTTTGTTAGGTTCAAGAAAGGAAAGGATCAAATGCTAAGAAAGAGTGTTATGACTCCAAGTACATGCAAAAACTCCAAAGGCTAGTTCAAAGGCCCATGAAACTTCTAGCCATGATGTATGTGGGTTTTGGGAGAGTTTTACTTGGGATTTTTTTTATGAAAGTAAAGGGTCCAATAAGGGTTTCAAGTACGACAAGACTAAGGGATGAGAGAAAAGGATGTTGGAAGAGTTTTTAGGGTTTGTTAGGGTAGTCTAAGGTATAGACGAAAGGGTAAGATGGTTAGTTTTTGGAGAAGTGACTAGAGTTAGGTTTGAGATAAAAGAGCTCAGGTGGGTTATAGGAGAGCTCGATAGAGAGAATGGTTTAGGCAAGAGTTTGTGGGCTTATAGAGGAGGAAAATGGAGAACTTATGGACTAGGATGAGATATAGAAGGATCTAGAATAATGTGAGTGGATTTAGAGAGAATATAAGAGAATTTGAGTGGAAATAGGAAAGAGAAAATGAAGTTCTAGAGGAGGGGAGTTGTTTCAGGAAAGTGGCAATTTGTGTGGAATGAGTGAGTAGACTTGTGGATGGGGTGCAAGGGCATGTAGGAGTAGCCCAAAGGTTAGTAGGGCTATAGGTTAAGGAAGGGAGCATGTTTTAAGTAGGAGGGTGGAATAGATGAAAGAGTGTATCAAGGAGTGTTACCTTTACCAAGGGTCGACCTCCTTAGAGGGAGAGCTTATAGAGGGGAGGCTAGACTCAAGTCCAGCTAGACTCAAGTCCAACCAATGCTGGTTCTACCCAACTTTTTATTTCTTAGAAAAATCATGTAATTTACAAGAATGCTATTATCCTCATTATATATATAACCATGCCATTATTTGTATTTATTGTTAAAATTAATAAAAAAATAAAAAAAATCTCTAATTAACATTAATCATGAATAAATAGAATAAAAAAATGATGTTGAAGAAGAAAAAAAATAATTATTAAGACACTTAATCTGATTTTGATGGCTAAATAAAAAAATTGAGAAACACACAATTTTTTGGATTACTCCAATGTTTTCCATAATTTCAAATTTAGTCCATTTAAACTTTAGACTCTGCTCATTTGAAGCATTACATTTTAATAACTCTAATGACTGATTAGTGAGTGATCCATTAGATTAGGAATTTCAAATTTTTTATTAGATCCAACAGTTAGAGCATCTAATTAGTTCAAGGGTACAACTGCTTTTAATCTCACTTAGAGTGTCCTCTTAATGGCAGTGTTTCCTACAGATGGTCTGATTCAGCAAAAAGAAATCCAGCTTAGTAATAGAAGAGTTTATAAGGTGCATTCATGATTTTGTAATTTGTTTGACTACTTTTTTCCTTTTATGAAATCTCTACTCTAAAGTTCTTTTATTAATTTTTCATTATCAATTTTTTTTTGTTTAAGAACAAGATCAAAATGTGTCTGAAAACTCGTTCCCATGATTCACCTGGAATTTTGAATTTTGAGTTAGTAAAGAGAAGATCTACTGGAACTTTCAATTTTCTTTATTCTTTCCACTCCCCCACGCTAGTGATCACTTCTTTGTCATCTCATCTGATCGGCTCACTTTTTGCATGGCAATTATCAATTATCATCCTGCTTGGTCGATCCTCCATAATACAACTAGCAAGCAATATAAAGTATGATCGATCATTCAGACACGTATGATAGTATAGAATCCTGTCAAATAAGGTTATAAAGCATGATTTATCATATTCTACAACATAATTGATTATCTAGAATTCTACATAACCAACACTATAAAGCATGATTAATCAATAAAATATGATTCATGGATCAACCCTATCTTTGAAAAGTTTGAAAACATGTTAAATCGATGTTACGATCGAGCAATACGCTTAGGGAACCAAAAATATTGCTATTATACATGGTTGACCGATAATAACTTTTCAGCGATCGATTAGATTTACTCACTTTTACCCCTCCTCTATCTCTCTTTATTCGAACCCCTACGAGCTACGGGATAAAAAATGGGTATTTGGAGCAATTTGAAACCCTAAAAGCGGTCAGATTCAAATATAAAGCAAAATGCTACGCGTCCGGGAAGCCAACCCACATTCTCTCCCATAGGCCATAAAATAAGCCTTTTTTGCATGGATGTGGGTCCCACGTGGAAGATGGCCCGAAAAAGAGCGAAAGTAACGCTCTCTTTAGTCTTTTTCTTCTTTATGGGCCCCACCACGGGATCAAACCCACATGGACATTGGCCTTGCTTTCCAAATTCCCCCCATTTTGCGCCACATTTCCTCATGCGCGTAACGCGACGCTATCTCTTTCCTTCCAAGTTCCACCCACGTAGGTACCTCGTACAGACTACCCGCGCCGCTCTTTAATCTCTCCTTACGTAGATCTTGAAGCGGTAGTTGATCTATGAACCACAAAGTACCTTCCAATCAAAACTTGCATCAATGGCTGGACTTTCATTAAATTCAAATCATTACTGGTTTTACTGGAACAAAAGAGAATTCAAAATTTCACATCCCCAACTACCGAAGCTATCCGTCCCATCGAAATGAACAGAGTCTGATGGGAGGCGAAAATAGGAGATGTCAGTGTCATTGTGAGAACAGTAGAGGGATAAATCAGTCACTGTAACTCAATTCTTTACATACTGCAGTGGTGTGAAAAACGAATGTGCTAGCTATCATGTGTCGGTTGGCATTACGGTTTTCGATTCTTTGGTTTCTCTCTCTTCCCTCTCTGTTCACAGTTCAGTCATTGAGCGTAAAGAGGAAAACACTCGGAAAAGCGGAGTGAAAATTTTCCCTATTTCTATATCATTGCTGTGATTTTTGGAGAGAGAGAGAGAGAGAGAGCGGAGGAACAGACGAGAGAGATTCTTTGATTATATTTTTATAGCTTTTGTTCTATTACTTTGAGATTGTTAATCATAAGAGTGAGCGACGAAGGGAGGTGGTGGAGGTCCTTTATCTTTATCTTTAAGCCACCTTGAAAAACAAACAAGAATGAGAGAGATTCCTTTCTGCAGGAGTCTGGTTTCTTGCTAGCTTTTGGACATTTGGTTGTCCTTCGCTTTTTTTTTTTTTTTTATTCCTTGTGAGGGTTTTTCGGCAGTAAAAGCCTTGGGATTTGGGGTTGTTTCACCCTCATTTGCAGAGGGTTTTAACTGATAATACAGCATTTTGCTGGTTCGTTTCTCAACTCAGCTTTGGATTCACTTCCAGGTTCTCTGTTTTCTTTCTCGGTGGGTTTTCGGATATTTGGCAGTTCTTCTTTTTAATGTTGTTTTGCATTTCTGTCGTGCTGTCTGAGTGCTCCTTTGGTTTTGCTTTGATTTCATTTTCGAGATTTAGTTTTCATATCTGTATTTTGGTGGGTCGCCGCTTTGTTTTGCCTTTTCGTCTCACTTATTCAGTTACTGAGTGGGTGGGACTTTTGTACTACTGAGTGGTAATTTGTCTAGGTGGATTTTGATAATACTTTGCTTGTCTGATTGTTAGCATTGAAGATTTCGGTTGTGGGGATTTTGGATACTCGGAGGCTGCTTACAAGTTCTAGAGAAAAAAAGGAGGGAAGAGTAGAGAAAAAATGGCAGGTGGAGGCGCCGCACCGCCGCCCAAACAAGATGAGTTGCATCCACATCCTGTGAAGGATCAGCTTCCCAATATTGCGTATTGTATCACTAGTCCTCCTCCATGGCGTGAGTTCTTCTGCTGTGTTAACTTTTGCAGGAACTTTATATCTTAACAGCATTTTCTTGTGTCTTTGCTACTTCTTTTGCATCTTTTTACTGAACTTTTCATTTGCATTTCCATTTCCATTTCTGGAAACATTGATGCGAAGCTTCTAAAATGAATCATCCTTTTCTTATCTATTGCAAACATATAATATTTGCAGATTGTTTGTGTTCTTTATAGCCATTATTTTTACTTGCAATTGTGTAACTAGTTGTTATCTCTAGACACCTGGATTGCCTGCTGTGTTTCACCCATACTTTACATAATCTCAATTTTTGTTTTTCAAAGTTACTCTTTACTGTTCTCTTCCTTAACTGTTATTTACAATAAATGGAGGTGATAAAAATTTAATTTTTTCTCTTTGGTTTTATCTATCTCAGCTGTTGCCTGATTTCCTGACATTCACAGTGCGCATAGTCTGATCTGAGTTTTGTTTTAGTTGTGGGAGACGAAGAAGAGTGAGAAAATGGAAGGGAATGCGATTGTAAATTTCTTCTTGACTTTGAATCGCTGCCGAGGAGGTCTAATTGGAATTGATTCTTCTGTCATGTTTCTCTTAGAGTTGCAGTGGATGGATATAAGATTTTTTTTCTCTAGTTTTTTCCTGTTAATTTTTTGTTTTATGGGTTAAATCTTTTGTATGTCTGACATTTCTCTTGTATTCTTATTGATTTTAATACTGCACGGATTTGCATGTCTACAAGCCAGATGTAAACATCTTTGATTCCCATATGACACATTGCATTTCTCAGGCTGTATACAAATATATGTAATACATTTCTCTTGGGATTTCTTTACAGCGGAAGCAATTCTACTTGGTTTCCAACATTACCTTGTTATGCTGGGGACCACTGTAATCATTCCTACTGCTCTTGTTCCACAGATGGGAGGAGGAAATGTGAGACTTCAAGTTGTTTGATTAATTTAAGCTTTTTTATGTACTTCATTACTGTTATAACTTTCTCCAGATGATCTTATGTTTTTTTTTTTTTCTCTCAGGATGAGAAAGCAAGAGTTATCCAGACACTCCTGTTTGTAGCTGGTTTGAATACACTCTTCCAAAGTTTCTTTGGAACCCGGTTACCTGCGGTGATTGGTGGATCATACACTTTTGTTGCTCCCACCATTTCAATAATTTTGGCCAACAGATACAGTGACGTGCCTGATCCTCATCAAGTGAGAATCAAACACTGGCATTTACTTTCTGATTGTCTGTTTACATGTTGACTTTCACTCAAGGGTTATCTTTTCTGAATTTGTTCAGAAATTCTTAAAAATTATGCGTGGTGTCCAAGGTGCCCTGATTGTGGCTTCAACCCTTCAGATTGTAATTGGTTTCAGTGGACTTTGGCGCAATGTCACTAGGTTGGCTTACTTTTATTATTGTCATTAGGCACCGTGTATACTTATATAGCATCAACATAATTTAGCTGTGATGTGCCCTCGCTTCTCTCAGGTTCTTAAGTCCTCTAGCTGCAGTGCCATTGATTTCTTTAGTTGGGTTTGGGCTTTATGAGCTTGGCTTCCCTGGGGTGAGGCTTGTGTTATATTTGTTCTCCTTTGAAAAGTTTAAACTTTGTATCTCATCTGGTGAAGAAATTATCATATGTAGATTTTTTCTACCAAATAGGTCTAAGTAAATCTTATTTACCTGTTCAAGATCCCGTAAATATCTTAGTATGTCTAAAACGCCTCTTTGTGCTGGTAAGGTTGCAAAATGTGTGGAGATTGGACTTCCAGAGATAATTGCATTGGTCATTCTTTCGCAGGTAAGATCGATTAAATACCAGTATCTAATGATATAGTGCTATGGTAGAAAAGATATTCTATTTGTGCTATAGTCAATGCAATAGGATCAAGTATATAGTAGGTTGGAGTTACTTCCTTTTCCACTTTGTCATTCGACACAGGCCCATATTCACCAGTGGCTATTACAGAAAAGTATTTACTTGTAGAACAAGAACTTTAATCTGATGTTTCACCTTTGATGCGCTGGTATTAAAATCTTTAGTATTTGTTCACTGTGTATATGTAGTTGTGTTGTTGGTTCTTGTTATAATTATTCAATTTACTGAACACACTGCTTTTTGGAAATGGATTGGCACAGTATATCCCGCATGCAATACATGCACGGACCCCTGTCTTTGATCGTTTTGCTGTCATATTTTCCATTGCTATAGTATGGGTTTATGCACACCTTCTAACTGTGGGTGGAGCTTACAAGCATTCGCCCCCAAAGACACAGATCCATTGCCGAACTGATCGGGCTGGGCTGGTTAGTGCTGCTCCATGGTGAGTTTCATTGTATCTTAAAGATCCCTTTTTCTTTTTATGTAATGATTAGTGCCTCATTGTTTTCAGCTTTATGACTGGCTCCTAAGCGGATTGGAATTCCACTTCTTCCTTCTGGCTATTATGTACACAGTTTTGGATGCCTTACGTTGTTATTTTAGATGAATTATGGTCTGATGTTTATGTAGGATAAGAGTTCCATATCCATTTCAATGGGGAGCTCCCAGTTTTGATGCTGGGGAAGCTTTTGCTATGATGATGGCTGCCTTTGTTGGACTTGTTGAGGTATTTTCTGGTTGTTGAGTTGTCAGTACTTTTTTGTGTAGATATTTCCTTGTGTCTTAGATTGATAATTTTCAAACAAACAAAGTTTACTAATTCTCTTGTGGGTTTTCATTCGCCATGTCTGAAAAAATAACAGTCCACCGGCGCATTTATTGTTGTTTCAAGATATGCAAGTGCAACACCGCTACCACCTTCTATCCTCAGTCGTGGGATTGGTTGGCAGGTATTAGATCAGAATAAACCCTTCTGTATCTAGTGTGCTAGTGTTGATCTTTCGCTTACTAGAAAGGAAATTTCAGGGCATTGGCATATTGCTGGATGGGTTGTTTGGTACACTAAGCGGGTCTACAGTATCTGTGTAAGACCACATCATTTATGTCTATGGCTTCTGACTGTAATTATGGTTTACCAAATGGAAACTGATTCGATTGACTGCAAGGTCGTACTCTTTCCTATTGTACAGAGAAAATGCTGGCTTGTTGGCATTGACAAGAGTTGGTAGCAGGAGAGTTGTGCAAATATCAGCAGGTTTCATGATATTCTTTTCTGTTCTAGGTATGTTGGTTTGATATCTTGACAATTTTTTGTCTTCCCTTACTTGCACATCAAGTACAATAGAAACTGAGAAATTATTTTGTGGAGAAAAAGAAGGTTTTGGTTGACTGAAGACCGTTGAAATGCACTAAAATGTTTCCTCAGCTAACAGTCATTCTTTGTAATCATTAACTGCAAATCATCCAAACCAGGTAAATTTGGAGCTGTCTTTGCCTCCATTCCAGCACCTATCTTTGCAGCCTTGTATTGCCTTTTCTTTGCCTATGTGGGTATGTATTACTGAACTAAGTAGTTTATTCAGGACTTTTGTACTCGATGATATATGTTGCTTTGTATTCTTTGCCCATGAATAGGTGTGGGAGGGCTGAGCTTCCTTCAGTTCTGCAATCTCAACAGTTTCAGGACCAAGTTCATTCTGGGCTTCTCTGTTTTCATGGGCTTGTCGGTGCCACAGTACTTCAACGAGTACACAGCAGTAGCGGGCTATGGTCCAGTTCACACTGGTGCAAGATGGGTATGCAAGCTTTTATTTACTTTACTGGAGGGAAGAAAGTTTAGAAAGACACTAACTGAGTAGTTCTAAAAAAGGTTTTAGAGAAGGGTTTTCTATGCTGTGGTTTATTGTTGTAAGCTGAAATTTCTTCTCTTTATACATGTTTCAATTTGCTTTTTCTAAAATTTTTGACAACAATGCCAGAAAACAAATATGAGGAAAGGAAAATGAGCACTGGTGAAGTGAATAAATAACCCAGTGGCAGTGGTGCATAAGAGAAAAAGGCTAGAAATTTTTACTCGAGTGCAGCTTTTCTGAATCACGTAAATCATAAACACCCCACTTACAAGTCTCTCTTTCTTCTTGGGCAGTTCAACGACATGATAAATGTTCCATTCTCGTCCGAACCATTTGTTGCTGGAGTGGTAGCTTTCTTTTTGGACTGCACCCTTCACAGGAGAGACAGTGCCACAAGGAAAGATAGAGGATATCACTGGTGGGACAAGTTCCGCTCATTTAAGACAGACACCAGAAGCGAGGAATTCTACTCTCTCCCCTTCAACCTCAACAAATTCTTCCCCTCAGTGTGATTGCAAGGCCTCCTTGAGAGAAGTGAATATATTGCCTCCGTGTAGCACGCTTATCTGGCGTTAAATGTTCTTTCTTACCTTCTTGACAGACAGCCTAGTGTGATAAAATCCCTTTAGTAGGGAACACCAGTTACATTTTGTTTTTTTTGGTCTTTCTTTACATTTGTTTCCTTTTTGTATATTTGATAGGTGAAACGGATATTAACTTTATAGTAGCGGCAAAGGATTGATCTACTTTATTTCTCTTTTCTTCTTCTACGGGTTAAAAGTGTATTTTGAAGTCACCGGAATGAGTGGCTACTGAACCAGCTGAAGGAGCAAGAGCCTTTTGAATAATACTCTATGCAGGTTAGTAACATAGGAAATGTTTTCCGCGTCTGAAACTTAGAATAAGAATCTCTATCACTGTTAGACTTTTGGATCTGAGAGGAGCAATGTTTCAAACATAACTGCAAATCAAGTTTAATTTATAACTTCTTAAGTTTGATTTAAAGAGACTGCATCTGTTCCCTGTTCAGAAGCCATATTCGCCATTTCAAAAACCAGGTTTGGAGCATCACCGAGTCTTCTGAGTCATCAAAATTCCTGGTTGATTCCTGATTTGATATAGTCCCCATGTTCTTTTTCCAATAGTTTGGTACCTTACCACTTGTCTGTAAACATTGGATTAAAAGAAATTGAATGAGACAGAAGGTAATATATCAACCTGACGATGAGAATAGCCTGGTCACCGGTATTGATATTACTAATAGAAAGATACAGCAAAATGCATAGGACAAGAAAGCAGATAACAAACTTGGCAAGTTCTAGATGTGCCATGAAGAGGTAGAAATCCTTTGCGAAAGGATCAAGGAAAAACCAGAATGACATAGCTTCTCATAGCTCCATGTTATCCGGGAAGCTCACAGGGACCCTGAATTCACAGAGATGAGATCACTCACATCAAAGGAATGCTAAGCACAGCACAGCTTTTGTTGCAGATCACTAACATTACATCTACATTTAGCTGAAAATTTGTTCACCAATAATCTGCACATGAACATAAACCATCCTTGAAGTGATGAAAGCGACAGCGATCTCTGACCACAATTTCCCGTCCAAATATTCTTGAGATGAACTTTGCGGCAGTATGGCAATCAATGCATATTCTGAGGTTCTTCAAAATCCTGATGGGCATTGGAGGACTAGTGCTAATTAGGCCAAAAGCAATGGCAAGCTTCTCACTATGCCTATGAAGGTTAGTTTCCTTCTCTTCCTCCTCAATATCAAAAGCAACCTCGTCAATCCGAGGTTCATAACCTGCCATCTTTAATCTCCGGGCCATTTCAACTAACATATTATCAATATCTTGTGTTTGAGGATGAGTTCTATCTCCGGCTAAGAATTCATGGACAACCCCTTCCACTTCAATCATACTACAGCCTGGAGTTTTCTTTATCCTATTTTGCTTCATCATTCCCCAAATCTCCATTGCATCATCCCACCTTCCTTTTGAAGCAAAAATATTAGCTAGCAGAACATGGAACCCATCATGTTGAGGCTCAAGCTCAATCAGCTTTCTTCCTATCCTCATTCCCATCTCTGCATCACCAAATTTTTTACAGGCACCTAGCAGAGCACCCCAAGTGGCCACATCTGGCTTCATAGGCATATTTCCTATCAGTTCCTCTGCTTCCCTAAGCAAACCAGCTCGGCCAAGAAGGTCAACCATGCAACCATAATGCTTAACATTAGGTTCTATGTTGTAGATCTGTGTCATAGAATTAAAATGGTGACATCCTTCATTTACTGTGCCCACATGTCGACAGGCACCTAAAACACCCACAAAGGTTACATCATTAGGTTTTACTCCATATTTCTTCAAGTCCGAAAACATTTCAAGAGACTCTTCAACAAACCCATTCATGGCTAATCCTACTATAGTAGCATTCCATGAGGAAACACCCTTTTCTTCCATCCCATTAAACACCTCTAACGCATTCTCAACACACCCACATTTCATGTACATGTCTACAAGCGTTGTACCAAGAATCACATTGATCTTCACCCTATTCTTTCTTATATAAGCATGAACCCATTTGCCTTGTTCTAGAGCAAAAAGGCGAGTACAAGCTGAGATCACACTCACTAAGGTGATTTCATCAGGCTTAGTTTCTGTAAGTTGCATCTCATGAAACAAGGCTAAGGTTTCTGAAAATCGATCTTGTTGAGTGTAGCCAGATATCATGGCACTCCATGAAACTACGTCTTTCTTTGGCATGGCATCAAATAATATCTTGGCATCCCCTATGAGCCCACATTTCAAATATCCAGTTATCATTGAATTCCAAGAGACTTCATCTAGAATTTGGCTCTTTTGGAAGATGTTCTGTGCAGCAGTTAGGTCAGTACAGCTGGCATACATATGAATTAATGCATTTTGAAGATTCACATAGGATTCAAATCCCAGTCTGAGAATCAATCCATGAATAACGTTCCCTTCTTTAATCACCAACAAATTCGAACAGGCAGAAAGAACACTAATCATGACTACTTCATCCATGTCAACTCCCTCGTCATTCATATGGGTAAAGATCATAAGAGCTTCTCTAAACATCTGATTTTGCTCGTAACAAGATATCATTGCACTCCATGAGACTAGATCTTTATGAATCATTTCATTGAACACCCTACAGGCATCATCCACTCGACCACTTCTTCCGAATAAAACAATCATAGAATTTGAAGCTATTATGTTCTGTTCGGGCATTCTACTATAAATCGTAATAGCTTCTTCAACATCTCCTGCTTGAACATAACCCGCTAAAATTGAATTCCACGAAACTGAATCCAGCAGAAGACTCCTATCAAAGATTTGGCGTGCATCGCTCAAACGCCCGCAAACGGCGTACATATTAATCAAAGTGTTCTGGACGTAAACATCCGAATGAAAACCCATTCTTAAAGCGTGGCTATGAATCTGTTCCCCTTCCTTATCGGAGAATCGAAGGGAACATGCCTGGACAACAATTGGGAACGTATAAATATCGGGTGCAAAGTTCTCTTTCAACATAAATTTATAGAGGAAAATGGTCTCTTGTGGGGAATTCTTACCAACGTAGGCTCTCATCATTGTATTCCAAATGAAACCATTCGGGTTTCCGATTTGATTGAGAATGCTGCGAGAGTAGTCCAGGCCAACGAAGTGTGAAGTGGTCGAGAATCTTAAAAGTCGGCTCGCAGCATATGTATCGTTGATGAACCCCGAGACAATCATTTGAGAGTGAAGCTGGTTGAAGTGCTCCAAATATCGACATTTTTGCAACAGAGTTTCTAAAATCGAGAAATTTATGGTCGGCTTCGATATCGAACTTCCGTTTATAGATGATCTCAACGAAGAAGAAAGCTGGGCATTCATGAACCTCAGAGATGATAAAACAGAACGGTACAATCTCAAAATCGTGGCCAGTAGGTGGACTCCATGATTTGACTGGAAATACGTCGGCCCCTAATACACCCCACGAAGCTATGAGGGGAAAAAAAATCCAAAAATGCTAAACAAATAATGGGATGGCCATTAGAAGTTAGAAGAATGACCTCTAAGACCTGGTTTGCTGTACATAAGAATTTTTCCACGAAATGGGTTGACGGTATAGTTGTAGCCTAAAAACTAAATCAGACAGGCGGTGTTGCGTTCCGATCTGAGCAGCCTTGCCGCTTCCAGGAAATTTGGTCTTTATCAATTGCGTCCCTCTTGCCAAATTAATAAGGCCTAAAACACATGGATTAGTCAAAAACTAGACACAGTGTTTCACTTTTGGCAAATAATATCTGAACTCGGCCAATAACCAATCCCAAAACCTAAAAATAATAATCATAGTGAAGGATTAGAATTTAACGCTTAACTTTCTTGCAATTAAAAGCCAAATTGATGAGTAGAGGTGGGCTAGGATTAGGACAATTTCGAGCTTCTTCTAGCCAACATCCATTGCTAGATCGGAGATTTATAGGATGCTAAACTCTTAATTCCACTTTTGATCTAGTACCTTGTTGGATCCCTTAATAGTTGATTTGAAGATTTGCCGAAACTCTATTTTTTATAATTACCCATCTAAATTGAATCAGTATATGATCCAGATCCTTAGATAGCGTTGTCTGTATAAATTGTCCTCTTTGCAGTTGTGTACAGGGAAGGGACCCTCCCCTCCGTGTTTTTGTAAACATAGAGGGAGGGTTATTTAACTAGGAGTCAAAGATTTTATTTTTTAATTTTTTTTATGTAGATGTTCTTAGCTAGAGCAACCCAAATGACTATAAAAGTAGCTAAATCTTCTTATAGAGAAACTTTGGCCTCCAGTTTAGAATGCCCCACTAGGGGTGGCATGGAACTGAACTGGTTCGTGAATAGCTTGAGCTCGGTTTGGTTTCGGCACGATTTGATTCGAAAAAACTCGATCTTGAATTCAATTTGAGATCGTGTTTCCAACTAGTTTAAGTAAATGAGGAACCTGTACGAGGCTTGGTCTGGTTCACGCGATCGTGTTTCCAACTACTTTAAGTAAATGAACAGAACCTGAACGAGGCTCGGTTCGGTTTGCAAGCTCGCAAACCGGCTCATTTACTTAAACGAGTTGGGAGTCGAGAGTTGGGACTGAAGAACACCGAAGACCCGAAACCTTTCCTCTCCACTCCAGTTGGGACGAAACCTCTTCATCTCCAGTTAGGACGAAATGCGAAATATCTCCAATCTCCATCTCTAGGATATGCAGGTTTTCAATTTCGCGTATATCCAGGAGAAATAGGTGATTCAAAATATCTAGAATGGGATTTTCTCTTGATAGCATCTACATATTTAGGATCATTTCCTATTTCAGCCGCCACGATCTTCAACTTCTTTTGTTCCTCCCTTGCTTTGTTGGATCTAGACGTTGCCGACGGAACCCACTAAATAGACATGTAAGTCATCTTCGATATATTAGTTGTTCAAAAACCTGAATTTCTCTATGATTAACCAAGGGGAGAAATGGCGAAAGGGAGAAATAGCCCTCCATTCATAAATTTCTCCATTCGTCATTTCTTCTTGTGAAAAAAATTGGTGCACGACGTCTCCAAGACCGACTTTCTAGTGGTGAGTGGTAAATATGATCATTATTATTATTTTTTCTATTTTCTATTTTAAAATTTATTTAGTTTTACGTATTTTCCATGACCCGTGTCACAATCTCCTTCCATGTAAGTCTACTATTGGATGGGTTTCTTCTTCATGGGACCAAACTTTCCACTCCCCTTTGTTATTAAAGGAGATTCTACCATTATTGTTAGTTGGATGACAGGTTGCTCTAATCCCTGTCGAAGATTTGAGCGTGTACTTGAGGAAATTGTTGTTATTTGAGCATCTCTATTTTATTTAGTAATGCCATCCCCTTTATATGCACTCGTTGTCAGAGCTAGGTGGTTCCGGTCCACGTGGGTTAGGTATTTGGCTTTCCGCACTTAACAGACCGGTTTTTTGGGTTGTATTAGTTAGGCGTTTGACATGGTATCAGAGTTGGATACATTCCACGTTCGAATCCCAGCGGAAGCGATAGGGAAGGAGAACGGTGGTTGTCAGAGTTTGGTGGTTCTGGTCCACCTGGGTTAGGTTCTGTCCACCCTTGGTCCACTTGGGTTAAGTACTTGGCTTTCTACACTTAACAAACCGGTCTGTTGAGTTGTATTGGCTAGGCGTTTGACATGGTATCAGAGTTGGGCACACGTTCTGCGTTCGAATCCCGACGGAAGCAGTAGGGAACGGGAATGGTGGGTGTCAAAGCTAGATAGTTCCGGTCCACTTGGGTTAGGTACTTGACTTTCCGCACTTAACCCGCTACTTTGGAATGGTAAAGCCGTTTTGTGCCTTTAACACGGTGCTTTGAGTTGATTTGAGAGCCACTTAGCACTTACATAATAGTGCATTAAATCCAGGTTCAAAATGTTTGACTAGATTTTATGTAAATTAATATTATGTGAGGAAAAGGGTATGTACATCTACCTTATTAAAAACTCTCACACGAGGAAGAGTTTATCCCATGTCTGAGTTTTAGCCAAGACTCAAACCTTACCTCGAGGAGAGAGTTGTGAAAAAGCTTCTCCGAGAGACATGGTTCGAAAGGGCGAATCCCCTTTTCTTTCTTGGTCGGACCAACCCCTTAAGAATGCCCTAGTTCTTTCTTGGATTTATCTTTGTTGTTTGACCTTTTTTTTATGTTTTTAATTTGTAGAAGTAAGAATGTCAACACCTCTTGCTCAATTGACATCAATAGTTAACACTAATTCTAGTGTGGCCATAGATAATGACTCAAGTTAACCAGAGTCATATCCCCATAGAACTCCTAATATAACAAAAGTGAACCTAAATGAAGGTGACCTAAATGCGGAAGAAGGTGACTCTATCCGGAGTTCAAAATGATAGAAAAGGTCTCATGTGTGGTATGAATTTAAAGAAGTTTTACATATAGATAGTAAAAAAAAAGCTCAAATGTGTTCATTGTAAAACCAATTTGAATATTATTAGTAGTGGAATTGCCACACATATTAGTCGATATTTAAAATGTTATCCTAGTAGAAAAGTGGCAATGAAAAAAAAAAAACTATAAACTTTCAACCAGTGAGGTCTAATGTTGATCAAAGTCCATGTGACCTTCCTTTTATAGAATTTTGAGGCAAATATGATCAAGTTAGAATGAGAGTATTCATTGGTCATTAGATTCTTATGCATAAACATCCATTCATGATAGTAGAAGAGGAGAAATTTAATTTTATAATGAAGATGACAAATGTGAATTATGAAAAAACATCCTGTAAGGCCATTATGAAGGAGTGTATAGGATGTGTACGAGGCACAAAAAAAAAAATTGAAAACTTTATTAAAACAGATTAACAAAATTAGTCTTACCATGGATTTTGAAAGTCCCAAAATCAAAAGATTGAATACATAATTATTACCGGGCATTTTATTGATAGTAATTTGAAGCTACAAAAACGAGTCTTGAGTTTTGTGAATGTTCCTCTTCATCGTCCTAGTTTTGACATAACAGATGCTATTTACAGTGTTTGGAAGATTGGGAAATAAAAAATAAAATATTTAGTATTTAAGTTGATAATGCTACATATGATGATTTGTCTGAGAGTTTTGCAAGATGATTTTTGAAGAAATAAAAGATTGGTTTGTGGTGGGAAGTTATTTCATGTGCGTTGTTTTGCTCATATTCTAAACTTATTAGTCCAAGATGGTCTTATTTAAATTAAGGATATAATTGAGAATTTGTATGAGAGTCAAATTCATAAATCATTCGCCATTTTTTTGAAATTTTGTAGCAAATACAACTAGGTGCAAAAAGGTTAATTATTAATTATCCAACTTGTTGGAACTCCACTTATGACATGTTGTCTTTTGCATTAAAAATTTAAAATGCATTTCTTAGATTTCAAGATAGATAACCTACTTATGACTGTTTGCCAAGTCTTAATGAATGAAAAAAGGTTGAAATAGTATATGAGATTCTAGAAGTTTTTAATGTAGCCACTAATATAATTTTTGAGAATGACTACCATACTTCTAATATGTACCTTAGTCAAGTCTATAGGGTAAAAAAAGTTTTGAATTTTCATTAGGATAATGGTTAGTAGAATGAAAAAGAAATTTGAGAAATATTGGGGATAAATGTAATTTATTGATGGCTATTACTTTCATTTTTGGATCTAAAGGTCAAATTGAAATTGATTGAAATGTGTTTTCTAGAGATGTATTATAAGGAAGAAAATATAATGAATATAAACTTAGTTCGATAGACTTTATGTAAGATTTATGATGAATATGTATCTATATATAATGTGGAGATTAGTAATGAAGAGTTACTTCAAGTATTAGCTCTACAAGGTTTTCCACAAGTCATAGGTCACATTCTTCATCAAATTCAGGTTAGTCAAAGTTTATAAGTGAAACAAGTAGAAGTAATAAATTCACCAAAGTCGGAGTTGAAAAATTATCTTGAAGAAGGTGTGTATATTTGGGAAGAAACATCACAATATAATTTTTAAGTTTTAGAATGGTGGAAAGTGAAAAATTTAAAATTTTGGGTATTATCTAAGATAAGCAGAGATCCTAGTAATTCCCATATCTACAGTAGTTTCACAATCTACCTTTAGTGCTGGTGGTAGAATAATAGACCTATATCCTTCTTCCTTACCAAATACAATGCAAACTTTGATTTGTGGCAATGACTGGCTTCGGGCTCTTCACAGGATTAAGAAAAATCAAAAGGTAAACTACTTTTGAATAATTATTTATTATAATATTTTATTTATTAAATTTTTGTTTGATGATTACATCCTGAGAAAAAAGACTATGAAGATAATACTACCAATTACTTGATTTTTCATCTTTTTCTCATCTTGGTAATTTTAATATTTTTCACTACATTAAATAATTAATAATGAAAGAGTGTTTGTTTTATAAGTAATAATAAATTTTATTCTCTTTTTTTTTTAATCATATGTTATATTTTTTTTAGTACGAAGAAAAAGAGCTATAGTTTCTAAATTTATATTGAATTTATAATTTTTATTAGGGTGATTATAAATTAATATTGATATTTCATTTGATATGTGTTGGATTATTGAATAAAATTTATGCATAATATCATGCAAACTGTATAGACAATTTTATGCAAGGTTGATGTACATAGATCATGCGATATTTTATGTAAAGGCCATACACAATTTTAAGTAAAATTTATATATAATTTCATATACAATTTATCAGACATATATTGTATGCAAGTTTTAAAAATAGGCTAGAGCTTGAATTTGACTCAAACTCGAACTTGGTTAAAATTATTGGATTAAACTCAATTAAAATTTTAGGTTAAAGGCTGGGTTTGGCTTTAGTTAGAATTTGAAAATATCCAAATCAAACTCCATCTGACACCTACCCTAAAAAAAGTATAAGAGCGGATTTTAACAAAAACAAAAGCAAGTTAGGACTGATACCTCGTAGACAAAAGATCTCAAAGGGATCCCATCCTACCTCCGCATAGCGAAACTCCATTCAACCATGACTTATATGTGGGCCGCTGTGGGTGCCCCGCCCACATGGTTGGTTAGGTGTTGGCTCGTCAGTATCCCAATATGGGCATGAAAGGACGACCTTTCCCAGAGGGCATCACTCTTGTTCTACTTTCATATTCAGTGTGTCCAACGCCAAATGAGGCACATCCGAGTCAGCGGAATTCCGGTGATGGATTTTCCTTTACCATTTCTTCGTCTGAAGTATGAACTTCACTGGCAGATAACAACTTTAAGGCTTCAGTTGGACCACATCCATTTCCATTACATCAACAGAAATTTCCAATCCACCACCAGCAGATAAACCAAGTCGAATGCACTGAGTGAGAGTGAAAGGATTAATTCATCATCAAATGACGCGTTCACTTCAAGTATGACAAGAGGGAGGGTCAATTTAGTGTACAGAGTTGATATTTTCTGCTAAAAGAAAACCTTGTTCTTGAAGTAATAACTGGACATGTAAATAATGCTATGAAGAAACCTGTCACTGGCTTGGAGCACGAGCTTGTAATCTCTTCCTTTCATGCTCCAGCTGTGTATCCATGCAGAGAGAAGAAGCCAGAAAACAATAAAAGCCTCAGGCATATAACGCATTTGAGAGTGTTAAAGAAACTTGTTATCACACAAAAGTCGCTCTGAGACTCACCACTTTCTTTACTCTGTCGTTGGCAGCTGATGTCCCACCAGTAACATTTTCAGGCAGGTACGGGCTGCTGACTCGAACTTCATTCGTAACAACAATTATGGTGCTGTCCCAACGAACTGGAAGCCTGTATCAGACACAGATCCACGTTTTTACAAGGGTTCAGAAAAGAAAACAGAGTTCAATTGATTCCAACAAGACTAATTTATGCATTAAAATGATTCAAGAACCATATTTAGCAAAAATAACTCCATATTTAGCAAAAATAACTCCAAACAAGTTATTGTTCCGATTATGCATGACGGGCATTTCATGATGATGTAAAAGCCTGCACACCTACATCAATGATATCCACAAGGGAACTAAAGTAAAGCCTAATTTGCATTTCCTTGATGGCCGTGTTGTGAATGTCAAATGCACTGACTTCCATTTGATGGATGGAGCCTAGTGTGCCACCGTCCGGACAGACAAATTCATAATACTGCACCTAACAAACAGCCAGTATGGAAGACAAGGCTCTTGGCTTTCTGACATTGGTTTTTTATGACATTTAATAACTTAAAAATAAAAAAGATGCTATGAAAATTGCTCTGATTGATGATTAAACAAACACCATAACTTAAATTCCTTTATCATGCAATGAAGATTAAACATACACCACAACTACAATTCCTTTATCATGTAAAGAAGATTATACAAACACCATAACTACAATTCCTTTATCATGTAATGAAAATAGAGAACTACAAAAACAAGACAGTTAGATAAAAGGCATTTCATTATCCACACATTAAGTCTACATGTTAGAATGAATACCAGATATCTTGGTTTCACTTTAAAAAAAGAAAGACAAATTTACCTCCTCTTTACTTTCTTTGACAATTTTGTACCTTTTTCCTCCTAAACCCTTTTTTCTTCTGACTCTTTAATCCCTTACCAGTCCAACCCTTTACGTGTTCATCACACCACAGAGATTTTTAACCAAAGATTTAAACACAAATATCATTTACCACAAGAGGTAGAACAACGTTAATCACAATTTCTAAAATTAATCTTAAGAAGGCAAGTTTTCTAAAGTTAGTGCTAATGTAAAATTGATAAGTATTTCCAAAAATGTATTAAGGAGGTCATCAGATTGTTTAAGCGGTTTTGGTGATCAAATATATTCAAGTCTTATTGATTAAATTTTCTAGACAACATACTTTCTGGTTCCTCCTCATGTTGCCTATCACTTATTGGTAAAAATGGGGCCGAATTTTTTTTACTATATTTTAAAAACTCAATCTGGTGAGGCTTGAACCCAAGACCTCACACTGGAAACACCCAATGTGGCCATTAAGGCAAAACTCTAGTCCAATACATGTTAGTAAACTGAATTCTGACTCTTTCTGGTTCCATCACAATGGGACCCAAGTCCAGAAATGTACGAACAACAAACATGAATTGGATCATACCAAGAGCCTGAGAACAAGGGTCAATGTGCAAGTCATATGTGCTTAGAAATAATCAGTATGAATGAAGCATGGGACTACAGAAGTAATAACAAATTAATGATACCGTCTATTGAATCTTTTAGTATTATAATTTTCTTAATTTTAATCTGTGGATTATGCACGTATTGAAGAATGATTCATTTACTTACCGAGTAAACTGATACGAGGGCTACCCACACACATGTATGCTAAAACCAGATGGATCCATCAAATTAATTTCAAGTTAGATCCAGACCTTTGCGTCAGGTCTGGGTCAATATCAACGTGAAAATTATCCTATCATGTGAGGCATATGGGGAGGCTTACAATGTCACCAGAAAAATGATAAATCAGAGACTATGGCATAATATATCAATTGAATTAATGACTCAACGATCACAACTACTTAATTTCATAAAATTAAAAAAAAAGACTACATAATGGCAATAATACCAAGTCAATGAAGACTTTCAAATGCGTCACAGTGGAGCATTTAGTACCAGGACAGATGAAAATTTTAGTATATGAATGTTTCCTAACAATCATGATGCTTTATGCATCTAATCCAGTTAAAGGAATTAATAAGTAGGTGTTAAAGGATTGTTTTTTTTGAGAAAAGGCGTTAAAGGAATTAGATACACCCTTCAGCAATAAACCAAGTGCAACGGTCAAACATGTACCAGCTTGTTTGATGGGTTCCTTATCCTATTTATCTAATACATATACAAAGGATTTGCAGCAGTAGACACTCCAAGCACCTGTGAGCTTTCAGCGCTCCACCAAATCCTAACTGAGCTTAAATATATGTTTTTACAACATGTAAACAATGGATTGACTTTCATCACAGAAAGGAAACTATTTAAAAAATAATCACTTTTGGGAGACAAAATATTGGCCAATAAGTAACCAAGCTGCAAGTTCAATATAAGAACCTACTTTGTTTTCCTCTTCCCCATAATATAGAAAAAAATATTTACCACACTAAGACGCAAACAAGAATAATATTTCAAAAAGTAAATTGAGTTAACAACAATTATTAGAGAAAGTGGAACCATCATTTGAAAGAAAAACAAAGGGAGAACATCACAATTTCTTTCTAACAACGTACAATTTAACATAATATTACAAGAACTATAACAGAGTAAATTTTATCACTTTTGAGCTAACATATAAGAATGGCTCTCATCATTTAGGAAACAAAAGCTTTGAATGCAAATTTAGTTTAAAAGGACCCATAACAGAAAGAGGAGCTAACACAGTTTCCTTATCCAACTGATTGCACAATTTTCTTTTTAAACATGAAAAAGAATACAGTTAGAAAATCTACTGAAGGGTAATTTCGTTATTTTACACATCCTAGTCCTCCTGCTACATTATCCTATTATATGTGTTTAGTTTTACCTCTAGTCCAAATTTCATGTAATTTGAATAAATATGTCAGGAGATATAAGGGTTAAAGTGTTTTTATGTGACTAGGGGCCTTTTTTGTAATTATTTTTCCGGATTCTATAAAAGCCCTGAGGGTCAAACTAGACCCTCACACAGACATTCCAGAACTCTGATTTATCTCTTTTTTTCTCTCTCCTTCTCCAAAACCCTAAAGTCACTTTTTTTCATGGTATCAGAGCAATATGTCCTGGTTAAAGTCTTCTAGCTCTTTCCAGACCTTTCATCAAAGCTTGCGACTTCAGGAAAGAGAATTTCCCAAAATTTGCCTTGACTGGTTGGTAAAAATCTGAACTTTTTCCTAACCTATCCTGCCATAACCCTAGGGTTGATGGCTTCTACTGTCAGGCGAGTGGTTCTGAACTACTTGTTGGCCTATGACTGATTTCTGAGTGATAAAGATCACTTGTTTGGACTGTGCGAGCCCAGCACTGTCTTTGGCCTGTGTCATCTCCTGGTTTACCTGCATCAGTCCTTATCTGTGATTTGCTGCATGAATTTGTGTACTTAAGTTCTTAATACTGGAATTATACATTAAAAGAGAATTCTTTACTTGAATTCTCTCTTTTTTCCTTGCCGAGCAGCCTGTTACTGGACTGGACTGCTAATCTCATCACAAGGTTTGGAGATGTCAGCCCTGAGAAGGTCGAAATTTGTGATTTTTACTAGAGGATTACCTACATCAACAAGAATTGTGTTAGGGTGAGTTGGGTCTTCCAATTCTCAGAAAACTCAAATTTTCCCTGCAAGGTAGGGCCACAACACCTATGCACGTAAATTTGTGTGCTGTTTTTGAGACTGTTTAGGGATCATAATGGCTGAATCAAGTGAAATTTTTACTCCTTCAAGGGGATCTATACGTTCAAAAGGAAGGGATACTATTGTGATAACTACAGAGATATTTAATGGCTAGAATTACTTAAGCTGGTAACAATCAGTTTTTCTATATTTGAAGGGTAAGATAAATTTTTTTTTATTAGAGATGACCCTCCTGTCCCGTTGAATGAAGACTGGGAAGCTGAAGATAGTCAGATTATGACATGGATACTTAACGGTCTTGAGCCTGACTTGAGAAATCAGGTTATGAATTGTGGAACTGCTAAGAAAATGTGAAATTCCTTAGATTTGTATATGCACAAGAGAGTAAGTTGTCCCATGCTTTTGAATTATATGCCAAGATGTTTAGCCTAAAGAGAGGTCAATGGTATGTCATTGCATACTACAGTGAGCTTGTTGGTATATTACAGAAGATCAGTGTTTTCCATCCCATCACCATGAGTGAAAGGGAAATAAGGAAACGAAATGGACAAGTTCACATTGCTAAGTTCTTGGATGGGTTAGGACCTGAATTGACCTATTATGGCTCAATTATTGGCATCAGAGGATGTTTAGTCACTGTCCACGACATATATAGCCAAGTGTTGCATGCAAAGAAAATCGTTGTAGCACCAGGAAATATTGATGTGACTAGCACCCAACATCAACACTAAAATCTCAGGGTTCCTTAAAATCATCTAGGGGCAGAATTGGAAACGTTCGAGGAAAAGGCACAGATGTTCAAGGAAGAGGAAAGGGCAGATGATGCTAAGCGGAACAGAAAATGCATTCATTGTGGCCGCAGAAACCACTTCTCTGAAAAATTCTGGGAGAAGTTTGGGAGACCTATTTGGGCCAACTCTCTTGTTCATGAGAGTACCAACTCATCCGCTAAATCTCCTGTAGAAGTAATAGGCACCTTTGATGAAATGCAGCAGCTTATTCAACGCTAGACACAATTAAATGTTGCCTGCTCATCAACATTTGAGACTCGATCTTCCACTCCTGCAGCTACATTGGCCAATTTAGGTACGTCCATTTTTTCATGTGCGTCCATCCTCCACTTGGGTTCTTGACTCAGGGGCGTCCACTCACATGTCAGGTGTGTCCACATTGTTTTCTAATTCGAAGGAGCCTATTTCTATTAAACAAGTTACCTTAGCTAATAGATCCATTTCCCCTGTACGGGGAATGGGTACATTAACCCCATCCACTTTTATGTCATCATAGTTAGTGTTGTTTGTCCCTAAATTTTCTCTCAACTTGTTGTTAGTAACCAACTCACTAAATCCATGAATTGTTTCACAACCTTTATGTTTCACACTGTGTTTTTTAGGATCTTACGATGAGGAGGATGATTGGTTCAACGTGTAAGAGAGGCGGAATATACTATGTAGAGGACGATTCAAAAAATTCTCCACAGGCATTCCACACTGTGGTTTCTTCTCTACAGTGGCATCTACGGTTAGGTCATCCGTCTCCTTCAAAGTGGATTCAATTATTTCCTGCATTTTCATCAAGTCTATTCTTCTAGTGTGACTCGTGTCAACTGGGCAAGCATCACCAAACATCCTTTGAGATGATTTGAGGGATTCTCCTTCTTCGGCTAGGCAAGTTAATTCTTTCGGCCTGTCTTGCGCATGTTCCATGATGCATTTGGCTCGAGCGGAATAACCGGAGATTCAACTCCAAAGCTAGCACCCCAGACAACACGGCTTCTCATGCCGTCGGCCTCATCTCGAGCTGGCTTCATACAAAGAAGGATTTTGCCACTCTATCGGGGGTTTCCCTTTGGGAAAATTGGAATTTGATCGCTCATATGTTCGACCCTAGCAGAGCTCCAAGTATGGCTATTTGGGATCCTCCCCCTTGCGATTGCATAAAACTAAATTTTGATGTTAGTGCTATTGGATGTCCTAGACTAGCAGGAGTAGGTGGTGTGTTCAGAGGTCGCAATGGAGACCCTATTCTTTCTTATGCTGGTGTGGTGGGCATTGTCAATTCTAATACTGCCGAAGTTAGTACTCTGTTGTTCGGCCTTCAAATCTTCAGGGATCGTCTCCATGGCAAGTTAATCATTGAAGGCGACTCGAAGACGGTTATTAGTTGGTGTTCCAAAGACAACCTCCCCCCTTGGCGCCACTGGTCCATCACTGATAGTATTGCTGACATTGTATCTTCTACACATTGTAATTGGAATCTCATTCCTAGATCAACCAACTCTTTGGCTGATAAATTGGAAAAATTCAGAACTTCCTAGCAATCTCTCATTGTTTGGGAAGACTTCCCTCCTTTGTAATATGCTCTCTTAAGCTTTTGCCTTAATAAAAATCAGCATCATTTAAAATATATATATATATATATATATATATATATATATATATATATATATATTGTTCATTCCGATATTGGAGGCCTTGTCCGATGCCTCATATTTTTGGTTTTAAGTATTTTGCACCTTTTATAGATGATTATGATTACAGTCGATGTACTTACGTGTATCTCCTACGGGAGAAATCTGAAGTATGTGATGTGTTCAAACATTTTTATAGTTAAATAAAAATCAGTTTAATACTTTTGTTTGTGTACTTCGCTCTGATAATAGTCTAGAATTTATGAATTAAAAACTTGACTTCTTTTGTAAAGATCATGACATTATACATCAGTCTTCATGTATTTTTACACCACAATAGAATGACGTTGCTGAATGTATAAATCACCATCTGTTAGAAGTGGCTCGTACTATGCTTCTTCATATGCATGTACCAATATCATACTGGGGCGATGTTGTCCTAATTGCCCGCTTCCTTATTAATCGAATGCCTTCTTATGTTATTAATGGAAAAATTCCTATCCAGATATTACTACCATTGGTCAACCCTATTTAGTGACCAGATTTTGAGTTGCAGTATTGCTAAGCCAATATGGACTACTTTAACATCTATTTTATCTCAAGAAAGCAACTTGTCGAGAATCTATGAATTGTATATGAGATACTATGATATGATGTATGACAGTTGATTGGTGACAGATTTTTTCAAAAAAATGATTGGTGACAAATTACTTCATTGAGATGAGATGGGTACTACAAGAAATCAACACATTCCATCTTTGTGAATGTTGAAGACATTCGTAAGAAATAAAATCAGATTTAAGTGACTCAGTTTCTAGATGATTTAGGCTCTGAGTATGATGTCATTCAAGCTCAATTGTTGGCTAATGAGGATGTGACCACCCCCAGAGCAGGCATTTAATAGGGTTATTCGGGCTAAAGTTGCAGTAGTGAGTAGACATGACTCAGGTGGAAGTCTCTTAGACGAAGCTGCTCTTAACCTCTAGCCCTCTACTAGCAGATCTGATGGTGAGTTTCATGGTGGTAATAGTAGGGTTGCTCCTCTACCCGTGGTCGTGATCGGAATGATAGGGGGGGAGTAGAAATGTGTTCACTATGGTAGGTTAAACCATATTTTTGAAAAATGTTGGGAAAAATATGGTAAGCGTGTCTGGGCCAACTCTATAATCAGAGAACTAGATGGCTCTTCTCACATTGGCTCTTATGAAGAAATTCAACAGTTAGTTCAACGACTAGGCCAATTGACTGCATCATCTGCTACTTCTTCGACGATAGACACTCATCCTTCAGCAAGTGCCACAATAGTGAGCAAAGGTATGACTGCATTGAATGTGTTCCACTCTCCCTTCTGGATAATTGATTCCGGAGCCTCTACCCACATGTCAGGTATGTCTTCCTTGTTTAGTCTATTAATCCATCTTCTTCATATTGTAGAGTTACTTTGGCTGATGGGTCAACTTCTCCCATTCAAGGGGACGGTACTTTCACTACCCACATATATCCTTAGACTTAGTTCTATTTGTTCCCAAATTTCCCGTTAATCTCTTATTTGTGAGTCACACTACAAAATCTTTAAACTGTTCCATAAATTTTTATCCTACTACCTGTGTTTTCCAAGACTTGCAGACGAAGAAGACGATCGGTTCTGAACATGAGAAGGGAGGACTCTATATGCTGGATGATGTATTTGTTTCTCGAACTGTGGCACTTTCTACTATAGGTTCATCCTCCTTATGTCATCTACGCTTGGGACATTCGTCACCAGTTAAATTGCGTCAGTCTTTTCCTTCATTACCAACGAATATCTCATTTGATTGCGAGTCGTGTCAGCTGGGAAAGCATAATCGGTCCAGTTTCCTAGTTCGTTCTAGTCATAGCACCAAATTGTTTGAGTTAATTCATTGTAATCTATGGGCTCCATGTCGAATTCCTAGTCCATTTGGTTTTAAGTATTTTGTATCATTTATTGATGATTTTAGTTGAGTAACTTGGGTGTATCTCCTATTTAGTGAAATAAAAAATCAATTTGGTGATTGTGTTCATGTGTTTCATATTGATAATAGGTTGGAATATCTTAATCATAAGTTTTCGACTTGTTGTGCCTCCCATAGTATTAACCTTCAGACTCTTGTCCTTATAATCAACAAAATGGGGTGGCTGAACGTAAAAACAAACATCTTCTTGAGGTTACTCAGACACTATTACTATACATGAACGTGTTCCTAAGTCCTTTTGGGGGGATGCAGTTTTAACTTTTGTTTCTTAATTAGTCACATGCCCTCCACTGTTTTGAATGGTCAGGTTCCTTTCCAAATTTTTTTTTTTTAAATGATGATAATTTTATTTCAAAGAAAGGGAAGACACATCAAGGGAGCCCTCCCCTAACAACAAGAGATAGAATGAGGGGAGGGGCAAGCTTAGCACTCAAATCAGAAGTCGAATTGGTTGATCTAAGAACATGAGACCAAGTACAAGAAATAGTGGAAGCAATGTCCAAAATATCAAGAAAAATCTGCCAGTGATATCATGGGGGGAAGGATAAGGTAGAGCACCATCCGATGACAACCTTGGAATTTCCCTCCACAATAAGGGGACACTAAAGCAGTCCTGAAAGATACGGAGCCGTGAAGGAGACCAGAGAGCTCAGTAGTGGTCGAGTAAACAATTCCAAGAGGGCCAGAGTAAGAGATTATGGTAGTGCCGCCCGGATAAAAAATCACCCCACCAAAGCCAGCCAAACCCGGGTTCCCAAAGCCGCTACTATCAACATTTTGCTTATAATGTCTAGTGGGGGAGGCTCCCAAACATTACCTCAGCGGGGCCGGGGGGGGGGGGGGGGGGGGGGGGTGCATAGGTGTCAGAGCAATAATTTTCCAGTTGGTGCAGACCGGGAAATAAGAGAGGCATGCGAATTCTTCCCGGGAGTGGATCCACGTAGAGATGAGCCCAATGGCGGTGAAGGAGACCTCAGCAGTAGAGCAGAAAGTACAGTCAAACCGTCTGGAGTTCCTCTCCTGCCAAAGGCACCAAGGGAAGAAAGTAATGCAGGCAGCCAACAGAAGCTTGCCCAGGCTAAGAAGGTGGGTCCCAGAAGAGAAACTACACATGGTGATCAGGTCAAGTGGGATGCAGAAGTTGAGACCCATACTATCAATCATGTAAGTCCACACCTTCCAAGAGGAAGCCACAATGGAGAAGAAGATGATTTACGGTTTCAACCTTCATCCCGCAGAAGGGACAGAGAGGAATGGGAGTTGTGTTATTACGCCTGATAAGGTTGTTTGTAGTGAGGATTTTATTGCGACATGCGTTCTATAGAAAAAACTTCACCTTGGGCAAGGCCAAGAGACGCCAAACAAAAGCAATCGGGTGGGGGGGGGGGGGGGGGGGGGTGGGCGGCCGAGACCATCCCATGGGATGGCGGTAGGCCGAGGAGACCGAGAATCATCCACTATCATTAGGGAGCCAAATCATCCGATCAGCCGTCTGAGGGCGGACAATAACACTGCCAACTATCAATCAAGCCACAAACATAAATGGTTTCCTCATCAATAAGGGCACGTCTAAGGCAAAGGTTCCATGAGCCATTCCCCCAAGCATCAGAAACAGATAATTCGCAACTAGTGGTGAGCTGAAGCAAAGGAGGATAAGATGAGGCAAGAGAGCCATCGCCTGACCACCAATCCATCCAGAAACGCAGACTGGAGCCATCCCCAACAAAGAACCGAATGGAAGTGCGGAAAGTGGAAAACGGATGAAACATGGCCTTCCAGATGGGGGAGAGATGACGTCAGTTTCCGTCAGTGATCCATCTATCTCCAAGACGCCGAAGCTTGAAGGCAACCATTGGCTTTCACGAAGCCCTCGAGGAAGAGTTGAGCTTCTAGAACCACTTGAGCAATAGAGCATGCCCCATTTCCTTCGTGCGCCTGATCCCGAGCCCACCCAAAGATTTTGGCTTACACACTTCATCCCAATTGACAAGGTGATAATGAAATTCATTTCCAATGCCACGTCAGAAAAAACGTCACTAGATCATGTCAATGCGCCAACTAATAGAGGAGGGGCAAGCTAGGAAGGAGATGAAGTAGTTAGATATACTTGCGAGGCAAGAATTTAAGAGGATCAACCTATCCGCTTTGGAGAGCATCCTACCCTTCCACGTGGAGAGGCAACGTTCAAGCCGTTCGATCATCGGAGCCCATAGCCCCATCCGGGGTCTGCTGTCAGTAAAAGGGAGGCCCAGATAGTAAGTGGGAGAATTTGCAACCGGACATCCCAAAGTCTCTGCCATTATCATAAGCAAGAAGGGGGGGGGGGGGGGGGGGGTCTCAATGTTATCCCATAATTGATGACTTTCCCTAGTTAACTTTCTGACCAAAAGTGCTCTCAAAAAGGCCGAGAAGGGCATTAATGTTATGGACCTGAATCAAGGGTGCCAACGCCGAAGCATATGGTGTCGTCCGCAAACTGGAGCAAGGGGATGTCAAAACAACTTTGACTAGAGACGACCTCTAGCCAACCAGTGCTGCGAGCAAAGTAGAACATAGAGGATAGGTATTCAGCAATAATATTGAAGAGGAGAGGGGGTCTCCTTGACGGATGCCTCGAGAGCCCTGGAAGAAGCCACAAACTATGCCATTGAGAAGCAAGGAGTATGAGGTCGAAGAGATACAACTGCGGATCCAAAACCTCCATTTGTCACCAAACCCAATACGCTATATAATGTCATCTAAGAAGGACCAACTAACCCGGTCAAAAACTTTTTCAAGGTCCAACTTGAGAACAAACCGCGGCTGGCCCAACTTGGCAAAATGATCCACAATCTCATGCGTGGTCATAGCAAAGTCAAGAATGTCACAACCTCTGATAAAGGCACTCTGACCCCGGTGGATGATGGTAGGAAGAATAACCTTGAGACGATGAGCCAAGATGCGGGCGATGATCTTGTAAGGACCTGAAATGAGACTGATCAACCGGTAATCCTGAGGGCGTTCCACACTAGCTTTTTGGGGGACAAGAGCAATAAGGGAGGCACCCACACTCTTAAAAGTGATTCCACGAACAAAGAAGCTTCAGACCATGGAATTGATATCCGAACTCAAGGCGGGCCAACAAGCCTTATAAAATTCCCCGTTGAACCCGTTAGGCCTTGGGGCCCGATCCCGGGGGAGACCTAGGACCGCATCCTCAACCTCCAAATCAGAGAAAGGAAGCTCAATAAATCTTGCCAATATGGGGGAAATCGCGGTGAAGCAAAGGCTGGGCCGGTGGTGTTGCTCTTCCCTGTATACATCTGCAAAGAAATCCCCGACAAGGAGCCAAGGAATGGACCAGAGAGGCAGAAGGCCAAAAAGCTCATCCAAAAAGGAGCACCAATTCTGATATCTGGTAGGCTCCTAAATACAAGCAAGCCCCCAAGTGAATTCAGTGCATCAGTCACGCAACTTAATACCAATAGAGAAGGATTCAGTCACGTGATCTAAGACTTCAACAGTAGAGGAGTTCCAAAGAAGGAAGAGGCCACCAGAAGAACCAATAGCATTGATAACGAGCCACACCAAATTATTACAATCCCATAGGTCATGCATAATGGAATTAGAGGGATTCTGACATTTAGATTCTTGGAGGATAACAATAGAAGGGTGACTTCTGGAAAGAAGATTTTGGATAGTAGCATGCATTCTAGGAGATCCAATCCCACAAACATTCCAAGAGAGAATAATCATTTCTTGACATTTATGCAAACTTCTGATGTGGCCTTGCCACCCGAGAGGTTCTCATTGTAAATCACTATCATTCTTTGAGCCAGCTCGGAGATACGACTCCATGTTTCTTCATCAAACTGGTGGCACTCATTCTGCAAAGCCAAGTAGAGTTGCTAGTTTCTATCATCCAAGAGGGGGAGGCAAAGGACCCCATGAGCTATTTCCCCTGGCTGGTAGGGAGGGCCACTAGGCTCCCCAGAAAGGGGGGCTTGGGCAGCAAAGCGGCTACGGTGCTGGTAGATGGCAAGATGAGTGGGTGATCTAGTAACAAGGCGCTTGGGCTGATTGGTCACAGACGAGGGTGATGATGATGAAGACTCACTGTCGGAAAGGGGGGGGAGGAGACGGGGGATGCTGTGAGGGAGGAGGGGAGGAAGAGGTATTTCGGATGAGTTTTGGTTGAAGAGGGGGGTCATGGGGATGGTTATAAAGGAGTGGGAGTGAGGGAATTGGGTTGCTGTAGGTATGTGAGGTGTTGGTAGCTACCCTGAGTAGGGGAGCCACAGGGCGGGAAAGGAGGGGGCCAAATGTTAGGGAGAGAGGGGGATCTTGGTATCGATGCGATGCCAGGTAGGGGTGGGGGTGTTAGTGCGGTGGGAGGGATCTATGTGGGGGGTCAGGTGCTGATGGAGATGGTGAGGTAGGCAAAACCACATTGTAAACTATTTGATGTGGTACCTTGTGTTTTTGGTTGTACTTGTTTTGTCCACATATTTGGAGCTTCAATTAATAAGTTGTCACCTTGGTCAATCAAATGTGTCTTTCAAAGGTACTCTCATAAAAAAAAAGGTACAAATGTTATGACCATAATCACTGAAAGACATGTGTCAGTTGATGTGACCTTCTTTGAGCATACCCATATTTTGAGTCCTCTAGTGAGATTCCCATTTCTTCTGAGTCTTCCTCAGATAGTCCAGTTCCAGTTGTTGTTCTGGATGTCCCAACTCCATCAGGTTCCTCTCCACCTCTCCTTGTCTATAGTCGCCGTCCTCGTGCTACTATAATGCCTACAATAGATAAACCTACAGAGCAACCTTCTCATGCCCCACCGACTTCCTCTTTGCCTGTAGGTTCTGTTCTATCAGATTTGGAATTGCCTATTAGTTTGCAAAAAGGTAAATGGTCTTGCACTTCTCATCCTATCCCTAAATATGTTTCTTGACTTTTTGTCCTCTTCCTTTAAATCCTTTGCTATCTCATTGTCTACTTCTACTGTACCCTATTCCATGCAGGATGCTTTGTATTCTCCAGAGTAGAAATGAGCTATGGATGATGAAATGAGTGTTTTGCTGTCTCAAGGAATTTGGCATCTATATGATCATTCGATAGGAGCTACTATTGTGGGGTTTCATTAGATTTATATTATGAAATATAATGTCAATGGATCTATTGAACGACACAAGGCCCGACTAGTAGCAAAGGGAAATACACAGACCTTTGGTGTTGATGTGTTTGAGATATTCTCTCATGTAACCCAACTTTGGTACATATTTTAATCTCTATAGCGGTTTATAAAGGTTGGCCTATTTTTCAGCTTGATGTGAAAAAATGTCTTCTTGTATGGAGATTTACATGAAAAAGTTTATATGGAGCAACCTCTTGGGTATGTTGCTCAGAGGGAGATAGGGAAGGTATGTAAGCTACAAAAGGCCATTTATGAAATTAAACAGAGTCTTAGGGCGTGGTTTGAGAAATTTAATACAGTACTAATATAGTTTGGGTTCCACTGGAGCCATTGTGACCATTCTATGTTCATACTTAAGAGGAAGACTGGTGTAGTTGTTTTGGTGGTCTATGTAGATGATATTGTACTCTCTGGCGATGATCTTGAAGGCATTACCGAAGTTAAACAGTACTTGGCCACATATTTCCAGACGAAAGACTTAGGTCCCTTCAAGCATTTTCTTGGCATTGAAGTTACCCGCATCAAACGAGGTGTTGTTCTCTCTCTGAGGAAATATATATTACATATGCTACAGGAGTATGTTTTGTTAGGTGCTAAACCAGTAGATAATCTCATAGAAGTCAATCATAATCTCCATGACACACAGGGTCTTGCTCTCAAGGACAAAATACCGATGCTTGGTAGGTAAATCGATTTATGCTATAGTTACTGGACTAAATATTTCATTTGTTGTGGGAATTGTGAGCTAATTCATGGAAAATCTGCAGATAGCACATTTACAAGCTGCTCAATGGATTTTAAAGTATTTGAAGAGTGCACCTAGAAAAGGTATGTTGTATACTTAAAACGGACATACTGTACTTGGATATTCTGATGCCGATTATGCTAGGTGTAAGATGGATAGACAGTCTACATCAAGCTATTGTTGTTTTGTTTGAGGTAACCTGGCAAGCTGTAAAAGTTAAAATAGACAGTTGTGGCAAGATCTAGTGCTAAGGCTGAATATTGAGCAATGACTAACATGGTTAGTGAGTTTATGTGGATTAAATATGTTCTTCTTCAATTTGGTTTCTAGTTACCAGGTCCTATGGTCATGAAGTGTGATAATCATGCGACCATCTTTATTACAAGCAACCCTGTACTCCACGAGAGAACTACACATATAGAGGTTGATTGTCATTTTATTAGAGATGTGATGATACAAGGAAAGGTGGTAACTCCATATGTGAAGTCTTCAAACCAGTTGGGGGATGTGTTCACCAAGTCATTGGGAAGACATGAACATGTATCCTTTTGTGACAAGCTCAGGTTATTTGATATTTACTCTCCAGCTTGAGAGGTAGTGTTAAAATATCAAGTCAGGGGTATTTTGGTTATTTCATATATTATGTTTTTATCTTATATGATATTTGTTAGGTAGGAAATGTCTTCACATGCCTATAGTTCAATTTTTATTCATTTTAGAGGTGTATTTTAGGAGATATGCAAGTTTATGTTTTGAGGGGTATTTTTGTCTTTTATGTAAAAAAGCTTAAAACTCTGATTAAGAGAAAAGGGGGCGTACTTTTTTAGGCACACACTTCAAGGCAACAGTTGCTGCTCCCCTCGAGGCTTTTCTTCTCTTATTTCTCTTCTTTTTCACCCATATATCAGATTTTTTAAAAGTTATTGAAAAACACTTTCAGCTTGAAACATCAAGAATCAAGGTTGCACAAATTTCAACCTAACACTTCTAAGTAAGTTTGGCATAGCTTGTCATAAGGAGAAAGAAAACATTCACGCACAAGATTCAGACTCTCAGTGTAAAACTGTAAGCTGGTTGGTATGCCTACATCTTCGTTGGAGAACAATTGGTACCATAGTTATCTAAGTTTCTCTCTTTTTTACAAAAAAATAAATAAATAAACAAGAAAAGGGCAACACCAGCTTATACCAAGTTTTATAGTATGCCAATGATGTTTCATAGAGAGACCAACCAATAAAAAATCAGTAAACCTCTTCTTCTTATGTTTGAATTTCAATCCAAATAAAAGCCAGTATTAACCAACATAGTCCCCAATCTGTATCCAAACAAATCAAATCACAATTTCAACTTACAACCACCTAAACTTTAACATAAAATGTAGATGATGGATGTTCCAGACTAAATATCTGTCACTATTTTTACCACATTGATAACTATACTATGCTGCCCCAGCATTTTTCTAAGTATCAAGAAAGACAATAGGACTACTTAGAGGGAGAAAAGCATAACAAAAATGAATAAATGAACTTCAAGTAAATTTAGCCTAGTGGTGCACATAATCTTTGTGACAGAGCTATCTAATCTAACTGGCATTATTTCAATCTTACCAGACATGCTGTCTTAGTCATTATCTGTAATTTCCATCCATTCACTGGTAAATACAAGTGTTTCAGTCAATGATGAGCAATGCCTGAAGAGAACACCCAACGTCCACCAATGGAGGCTGACGGAACAGCCAAGACAAGGGCTCCCAGCTCTCAGTGTTCGTGGACAGAACCACTACGAAATGAGGTTGACAGCACAGCCTAGACCAAGAGCTCCAAGCTCTGAGTTTGGTGGACAGAACCACCACCACCAGAGGCTGACAGAACAGCCAGGGAAAAGAGCTTCAAGCTCTGGTTTCACTGTGAGGAAGAAGACACCAAGGAGACTGGAAAAACGGGAGTGCTGCTCCCCTCCTCTTTTTTTCTATTTAAACTTAGGGTTAGGTTAATTACATTACAGCCCATGGGCTAAATACAATGCAACCCAGCCCAACTAATCTCTTTCTAATTAGCCTATGTACATGACATAAATTATACAACAAATATTAACATAAAACCTATCTTATATACATTCCAACATATGGTAACATCCCCCCTCAACTTAATGCTGGGAAGTCAACCAACTACAATTTGCGAACCAAAAAATTATGCCAGGGTTGAAACAATGCTTTGGTGAAGACATCAGCCACTTGAAGATCCGAAGAGATGTACGGAAGAGATATTACCCGGCGCTCCAAAGTGTCGCAGATAGAGTGACAATCAACCTCAATGTGCTTGGTGCGCCCATAGAAAACAAGGTTGGCAGCAATCTGAATAGCACTCGTATTATCCGCATGGAGAGGTGTAGGGGCAGCCTGAAGAAACTGGAGCTCAACAAGAAGACCACGTAGCCATATAACTTCAGAGCACGCAGTAGACATGGCACGATACTCGGCCTCGGTAGAGGTCTTGGACACCCGGTCTTGTTTCTTACATTTCCAAAAAATCAAAGCATCCCCTAAAAACATACACCAATCTGTAGTAGAGTGACGGGTATCGGGGCACCCAGCCCAATCAGCATCACTGTAGGCAACCAGTCGAAGCGTGGAGCCTATAGGAAAGAATAATCCATGAGTAGGAGAACCTCGCAAATAGCGGATGATGCGCCAAACTGCCACAAGATGAAGGTGTCGAGGAGAAGACATAAACTAACTGACCTGATGAACGACATAGGAGATGTTGGGACAAGTAGTGGTCAAGTATATGAGACTCCCAACCAGGCATCGATAGATAGTAGGATCATCATGAAGAGCCCCTTCATCTTTCTTGTATTTGACATTAACCTCCATAGGAGTAGTGATTGAAGAAGTGTCCTCCAAACCAGCTAGAGTAATAATATCTTGAATATACTTATGCTGGTTTAAGAAAATACCGTTGGGTCGATGATGTACTTCCAGCCCTAAGAAGTACGTGAGTTGGCCAAGATCCTTATATGAAAAGTTGCATGCAACACCTACTGAAGTTTAGTAATCAGGCCAGAGTCAGTGCTAGTAATGATGATGTCATCCACATAAACCAAGAGAATGACCATGCCCGCGGCAGACTTGTGATAGAAGAGAGAGGAATCATACTGACTGTGTAAACTTGTTGAGAATAAGTGTACCGCGAAACTTTTCAAACCAAGCTCGAGGATCTTGCTTAAACCCATACAGACGACGACGTAGCTTGTAGACATCATTAGGAAAAGAAGTAGTCATACCAGAGGAAAGCTTCATGTAGATATCTTCTTGTAGATCACCATAGAGAAAGGCATTCTTCATATCCATCTGATGCAATGGCCAGGACTATGAGGCTGCAATGGCTAATATGGTGCGAACCATGGTCATCTTGGCAACTGGAGCAAATGTATCCTCATAATCAATCCCGTATTCCTGCTTGTTCCCCAGGGCTACGAGGCGGGCTTTGTACCAATCCAAAAATCCATCCGAACGTAGCTTGATAGAGAAAACCCATTTACTCCCAAGAGGCTGAATAGCAGGGGGCAAGTAACAATGTCCCAAGTGTTATTCTCCTTTAGAGCTTGTAGTTCTGTTTGTATTGCCTTTTGCCAACACTCATGTGCCATTGCCTGTTTGTAGCAAGAGGGAATGTAAATAGATGATAAAGTAGCCGCAAGAGATACAGGGGAGGCGAAACCATACCTATCGGGGGGCGAGTAGACCGGCGAAGAGTGGGGGTGGCAAGAGCAGAGGGATGATCAGGAGGGGGCACAGATGAAGTGGGACGAGACTCATCAAAGCTAGGCAGAATAGACAAAGATGTAGATGGCAGCGCAACGTGAGATGGAAACAAATATTGATTTAAAAAAAAAACATATTCTGAGAAACATGAATACGACGAGCATGCGAATCATAGCAAACATAGCCTTTTTGAGAAAAGGCATAACCAAGAAAACCACACATAAGTGATTGGGCTGTAAGTTTGTGTCGTTCATGATCAGGTAGATGCACAAAACAAACGAATTTCCGAAGATCAGTATATGACGGAGAATAACCAAATAACTTAAAGAATGGAGAAACATGATGCAAGCTAGGAGAGAGCAGGTGGTTGATTAAATAGACTGAGGTAAAAAGCGTTTCACACCAAAACCGGGGAGGAATAGATGAATCAAGTAGAATAGTTCGGACCATATCAAGAACATAACAATTTTTCCGTTCAACAACTCCATTTTGTTGCGATGTTGAGGGACAAGAACACTGAGAGATAATGCCTTTGTTTTGAAGAAAATCCTGGAACTCAGTAGACATGTACTCACCTCCATAGTCAGAGCGCAATACCTTAATATGAGTAGCGAATTGAGTCTCAAGAAGTGCAAGAAACCGCTTCAATACTACGAAAACTTCAAACTTAGCCCGTAAGAAGTAGACCCAAGTAAAATGACTAAAGTCATCAATAAAGGTAACAAAATACTTATATTGCGCATGCGAGACAACAAGAGTGATTCCCCAAACATCACTATGAATAAGATCAAAACAGTGGGAGACATGCGAGGCATGATGAGGAAAAAGTAGAACCTTACTTTGGCCAAGTTTCCATGATGAACAATCAAAAGAAAGATCAAGAGAGGCGCATGTTGTACAGCCTAATAAATCAGAATTAAACATTGTACGAAGAACATCAGAGTTTGGGTGGCCTAGACTTCTATGCCACATCTTAGTGCCAGAGCCAACAACATTACATGCAAAGGAAAGTACAGGAGCACACGGAATAATGGTGGTGAGAAAGACTTCAAGTGGAAATAGTCGTCCCATTTTAGGCCCATTTGCGATCACCTTCCCTGACGCTTGATCCTGCACAACACAACCAAATGCGAGAAAACTGAAGATTACAATTTTTATCCACCAGTTGACCAACTGAAAGAAGATTTGTAGAGAGGTCAAGAGACACAAAGACATCAACTAAGGTGGGTGAGAGATCACTGATAGGCACTGATAGGCAAAGAGCTGTCATCAGCAGTGTTGATTTTCAAGTTTCCATCATACTTTCGGACATTAGAAAGAGACACGACGTTGTTGGTCATATGGTTAGAAGCACCGGAATCAAAATACATTGGATGAGTAGAGCTTTTATGCTTACTTGAGAGACCAAAAGTAGAAAAAGCAGAGATGATCATCTGTTGTACCATTTCAGGAGTGAGTGTGTTCGGATTTGCGGGTGCTGGAGGAACAGGAATTGTAGTAACCGGGACGGCAGTCGGCAATGCTGTAGAACTAAAAGTACCAGTGGAGGCATGATAAGCAGTATTCTTCTTCTTTTCAGGGCGAGTAGGACAAGCTGTGATGAGATGACCCGGCTTCTTGCAGTAGTTACAAGACTTCTTGGGGCATTCCCGAGCCAAGTGACCATAATCTTTGCAATGAAATCACTGGACAAACTCATGTCCCGACCCTTATTTTTCCCTTGTGCTACATAGGCCACAGTAGCAGAGGTATCAGCCTAGACCCGATGTTTTATGCCAGCCTGAGTAGCAAAGCGCTGCTCCTCCCTAAGAAGTTCACTCAAACAGGCATCCAGAGATGGCACATGATGACGATTCATCAGATGTGAACGAGCAATGTCAAACTCGGGATAGAGCTTCATCAAGAATTGATCTCTCTTGCTGGTTTCAAGTATGGCTTAAATAGCAAAGAGAGCAGAAATTGGGACATTCTCATAAACTATATCAGTATAATCAACCCAAAGATTTTGAAAATCCGAAAAGTATTCTTCAATGGAACGACTTCTTTGTTGAAGTTAGCCATCTCATATTCTACTTGAAACCATCGAGCCATGCTATTTTAATGATAAAACTTGTGGAGGTAATTCCACATATCCGCTGCAATTTTATAGGGCCTCAAATTAAGAACTAGGTGAGGCTCAATGAGCCAAGTATCCAGGTCATGACCCTAGCATCCATGGTGGTCCATTTTGACAACACTTCAGCCTCGTGAGGTGCTGGATCACACCCATCAATATGACCCCATAATTCTTTTCCCATGACAAATAACCGGAACTGAAATGCTCAAGCACTGTAGTTCTTACCCGTGAACTGTATAGGAGAAAAATCTTAACTTGTCCGTTGACATGATGAAGATAGCAAGCCGAGACCTAGAGTGGCTGAAATACAAGGCCCACAAAAATTTTCCAAAGGCCACAAATAGACTGATACCCTTGCTGAAATTTTTAGAAACCCTTGCTGCAAATTCCAGATCTACCACCCTCTGAAAATTCCAGATCTACCACCACTGAAGTGACTAGACCAAAGGTCACCTAGCTGCTGAACAGCAGTGTAGCCGAGCACCTTCAGCCCAGAACAGCTGAGCTACGTCAAACCAAATAATTTTGAACAGAGACCCTTCAGCCTAGAACAGCTGAGCCACGCCAAGAACCTTCAGCCCAGAAACCCTGAGCTTGGACAAAAACCTTGACTTGTCGGACAGAAACCTTGAGCTCTAGCTTCACGCTCAGCACAGATACAGAAACCCTGAGCTTGGATAGAAACTGTGAGATTCCTTGGACAGAACTGAGCTTGGACAGAAACCTTGAGACTCCTTGGACAGAAACCGTGAGCTCGAACAGAGACTTGACTCGTCGGATAGAGACCTTGAGCTCCAAGCTCACGTTCAGCACAGAGAAATTGAACCACTACGCCCAGAAAATATTTCAAGAGCAACTCCAAGCTCTGATACCATGACAAAGATTTCTAGAAGAGTAATGCCTGAAGAGAACACCCAACGTCCACCAATGGAGGCTGACGGAACAGCCAAGACAAGAGCTCCCAGCTCTGAGTTTTTGTGGACAGAACCACCACGAAATGAGGCTGACGGCACAGCCTAGACCAAGAGCTCCAAGCTCTGAGTTCGGTGGACAGAACTACCACCACCAGAGGCTGACGGAACAGCCAGGGAGAAGAGCTTCAAGCTCTGGTTTCACCGTGAGGAAGAAGACACCAAGGAGGGTGGAAAAATGGGAGTGCTGCTCCCCTCCTCTTCTTTCTATTTAAACTTAGGGTTAGGTTAATTACATTACAGCCCATGGGCTAAATACAATGCAACCCAGCCCAACTAATCCCTTTCTAATTAGCCTATGTACATGACATAAATTATACAACAAATATTAACATAAAGCCTATCTTATATACATTCCAACATATGGTAACAAATGACATTTGTTATTTATTGTTTGCAGCCATTCAGGTGTACATAACCCTCATGATGGTGCACGTATCACAACATGCATAGTTAGGAGACTAATTTAAAATCTCTTAAATTCATTTTTGGGATTAGTTTTAAATCTGTTACTATTAGAACAGTTTCTGTTCTATAGCTTGACATTGCTTTAGCCTCATACTGTAGATATGTAAGACTTAATAAAGCAGAATATAAAAAACTTAGGAAACAGGTACTGGATCTTTGGCTCTATGGCCACATGGGGAGGTTCTAGTGTGAGGCCTTGGGTTCAATTCACACCAGGGTATGAGGTTTCATCATAAAAAAAATGAAGGAATTTAAACAAGGATAATGTGTTTCTATTGAGAAGTACTGGCAAAAAAGAATGGGAAATCAAGTTTAAAATAACATTAGTCTACTTGGGCCTTTGGCTCTATGTTCACATGGAGGGTTTCTAGTATGAGTTTTTGGGTTCAAGTCTCACTAGGGTAAAGGGTTTCAAGAATTTTTTTCTCAAAAAAAAAAAAAAAAAAAAAAAAAAGACATTTTTCCATATGCTTTAGATTTGTTAACCTTTCAGAAGTTAGGAATTGTTTGACTCTGTGATTTTAGATAAAAGAGATGTTTGAAAGGAAATATATTCAGAATTCTATGGTTGCACTCAGTTTCACCCATTCTAGTGATGGTGGTTCATAGTGAAGTTCTAACGATGAAGAGTATCAGTAAAGGGTTGGTAAGAATCAAGATGCCCATGAGGACTACATTGGAATGAATAGCAAATTTACAGTTGGTTTCAGTCCTTTCCCTAATAGATATACCATTATGACTCTTCTTCACGATTTTTTTTTTTCTCTTTGATGAATAAAAAAAAATCGTCATTAATAATTTAAAGGCAGGGAACATAACAAGCAGGTATCAGGACCACTTTCTTGTGATATGTTCAGCAAAACCATCATTGCAGGCCACAGAAAGATGCTAAAAAAAAAAACCTGGGGAAGGAGGTAGGTCAATCACATCATAGCGATGTCATCAGTCTGGGGCACATTCTGGAGAAACCTTGATTAAACGAGGGAAATGTATCTGTATTAAAAGAATTAAGCATGCTTAAAATAAATCGAAAAAGCATAAAGGAGTTATATGTGTTTATAAAGGTAATTTTTGGTACTGATTACATGTAACTGCATTCAACTCAAAAGTGGTATTATTTATCTAATCAGAATGACGAGGTTTAAGTAGTATTTTCATTTTTTTTTTTAAATCTGAATAATTTCAGTGAAACATTTTCTATATCGTGGGAGTTCAGATATGTCTACCGAATGATCCGAATATGCTCATAGAAGCACCTTTTTTCATATAATCACAATGCAAGTGTTACAAGAATTCCTAGGCAGCTAAAATGAAAAAGCAGCTCCTACCATTTGGCTGCTCAAATTTGAAGTTTCTCTTCAATGGACCAACTTGAAGCACGTAAAGATTCTAAAATATTTACTATCTTCATCATTTTCAACAGAAGAAAGAGAGTTTCCTATACTGGTAATTGCATCCTCACACAAATTGTAATTACTCTATAGGAGGTAGCCCATGTTAACATGGAAAATTATTGTTACAATCACAGGTGTGCTAACAAAAAACCACTACAAAAACAGTGTTTGCCACCTTTGTCTTTTTGGTGAATTAGCACTATATTATCCCAAGAACAATATACCTTGTGTAGATATGAAACAAGAACAAAGTTAGATATAAGAAACATGAACATACGGTCATGCAGTCAAATGGACATCCATCACACGAATCATACTCCCATAATTTAGTGTTACATACGAGTAGACATTGAAGAGCTGCATTTGCCTTATCATGCAATGGTTTTCCAGCTTCAAATGACCCGAACACCAACTCAGCTTTATTTAGTTAAATGACAAAAAGTTTCATGGTCATAATCTCCATTCATAAAATTCAAACCACTTTTAAATAGCACTTACACAATCAAATGATCCCACAGTGACTGAAACAAAGAAACGCCAACTTATAAAAATAAAAAAGCAAGCACCAGAAGATTGATAAACAAAATGGAGAAGCATGATAATCTTACGTCTTAGATAACGCATCGAAAATGCTCTGTGCCTCACTTGTGACCCCAATGCCGATTGTCTCGGCTTCAATCTCTGCTTGCCCGCACTTCGTCTAATTCAAAGTATCTGAAAAAGAAACCAGAGACAAAGGGGTTGTTCAGAGTATCACCTTATAGCTGATTCCTCTCTCGCTTGGATAGAACTGAGATCCAGATAACATTTCTTAACATCGAGGACGTCAGCACCCTTCACCAATAGAGCGAATTCTTTTACGTAGTTGGCCTTCAACAAACGAATGTTACACTTAGCAGCTGCTTTCGAACCCTCTTGGGCTAAATCCATCAAGTACAGTTAAGGAAATCACATAGAAGCAGTCGAAGCATGTCATAATAATGACAGAGAGGGAAAAACGAAAAAAAGGTATGAATGACGAGAATGTTCGAAGGTCTGTCAAAGGTGATGATTTCCCCATCGATCTCGTCCCCTAAGCTCATTTTGAAGTTGAGATAGCAACCTACTGCAAACTCTTCACCTTCCATCGCCCCTTCCCCAGTAAAGAAAAGAGAAAAGCTTCGAGTGAGGTACGGAAGGGCGGGAGCAAACACAGTAGAGGACTTGGAAGAGGACATCTGATTAAGACCCATCATTTCAGCAGAGACATTCTATTCACCCAAACTTCAAAAGTTGTGATCCGCTTTACCATCATTATGAGTTGCCCTGTCACATAAAAAAAACCTCTAGCTGTCTTTCCTTGTCAGGGTGACAATTGTAAAATTATGTGACTGATTCCGCCTCGCTTAGCCTGAGGCCGACTACTCACATGGACTCGAACGATGAAGGTGAGGCATTGATGTGTAGGGCTTGCTACAATTAGAAAGACGACTTTATTGTAGCTGCGTAAACGGGAAGTGTCCAATTCTCTCCTTTTGGGGCGGTACAGTCGAAGAGACAGTTAAGAAAAGACCAAAAGAGGGCAGATGGAAGTGTAATTGACACTGTATTTTAGCGTTTTTTCGGCAAGATTTCTTCCTTCTCTGTCGCATCTCAATTTACATCAAAACGGCTTAGTCCAAGTCTCCAACTCTTGAACTTTTCAAAGGAGAGACTCCCTCATTTCCGATGAAACCCTTCTCCTCCACAACCTCCTTTTAATTAGGGTTTAAACACCTCCATTTTAACCCTAAATTCTCTAATTTTAATTCGTATCGTCACCTGTGTGTGAGAAGGATTAATGCGACATCAATTGCAATTTTCGAATCTCAAGATATAAGGAAACAGCTCAATTTCATTTATTGGGCCTGTGGTGTTGGACCGTTTGTTTGTACAAATTTATTTCTCGTAAATAATCGACTAAGATCGTGTGACCCCACTTGTAGGACCCACTGAAATTTGTTGTTTTATCATGTTGATCTGATCAAATCAATTTTATTTTTCGTCAATAATCGACTAAGATCTGAGTTTAATTATATAAAAAACCAGCTGGAAATTAGGGATAAAAGAAAATGACTTTGAACTGGCTTCTGATGCGATGGATGGATACGATTGTTCTAGGAATTCCACCGGTGGGCCCTACTGCAACACTAACCAAACACTAGGTCCCACAGCAGTTACCCGGACCCACAACGGTAGACAAAGAGAACTCCGCGAGCCATCTTTTTCATGGGCATATCAGATCGTGTTAGGAATGTAAAAGTCTTGCCGAGCGAACCCTTCCTGCCCCCCCCTGCCCGCCTCTGCCCGCCGTGCCCGCCCTACGCTACCAAGTACGCCTCTCTTTTGCCCTCTGCCGTGGTCTTGAAAAACCGTTCTCTTCTTGCCCTCGATCTTTTTTTTTCCGTTTCTCTCTCGCCTCTCCATCCTCTCCCTCCTCTCCCTCCCTCTCATCCTCTCCTAGATCGTTAAAAACCCCATCTTTCTAATCGTTAGGGATTTTCCGATTGTTGACTTTCAATCGCCTCTGTTGTTCTTAGATCTGATCTGACGACTTCGAAACGGTCAATTTCAGCTGTCAATACCCCCGGCCGTGAAGAATTTCCTTGAATCTTCTGCTTACTCTGAGATTGGAGCAGCGCGTAGGGCTTCCATGTTTCGAAGAGTTCGGAAATGGATCTAGGGTTTTGTAATTCAAGAATTCTCTTGAGTTAGGGTTTCGGGCTTGGAGTAATTACACTCGGATTGATGTTTCTCGTTCGGGGGATCGAAGCTCAAATCGGGAAAGATGCAAGGCTATGCATGGGCGGGAAGGTGAGGAGAAGAAACGGAGGCAGCACATGTTGCCGGGGCCTGCGCTCGGTACGACAGTAGCTGATTCTTCCCTTGATTCGTTCTGCAAGGTTCTCGTTTCCCCTTTTTTTTTTTTTCATTTCAGGCTAATTTTCTTTTCTGTTTATGCCGTTTGTAGGGGCTTTATGGCCACTTCATGGAATCTGATATCTTTGGCTTTCTCTTCTTAAAATGGAAATATACAATCAGTTAGTGATAGGTGCTTTATTTTTTATCTGCTAAGAAGTTGCTATGTTTCTTAATTGTACTCTTTCCTTTATCGACTGTCCTTTTTTTAAGTTTTCATTCGGGATAATTGAGGCAATGTACAAACGGGTTTTATTGAGACTCCAGGTTTTAAGCATTTGGAGAAATGGTCTAATTTCTTCCTAAAATGGCCTTTGAGGAAATATAGGTCATATTTCTCACTTGCTATATCTCTGAATTTTTTTTCTCGAAAGAGACATCATTTCAAATAAAAAAGGGATAAATTGAAAGTTTTTTGGAGATTTTCTATGTATTTATTTTTATTTTTGACATGAAGCGCATCCATGTATTTTCTTTTATTTTTTGTGGTCTTTCTGGCCTGATTTATGGGTTTTCTTCTCAAATATAACTATAAATATTGGCTTTGGCTCAAAGGCCACAGAGAGAATCTTTTAGTGTGAGGTCTTGGGATTTGGCTTTGGTTGATGTGGTCTCTGACCATGTTTGTATTTCTGAAATTGAGTTTGTAGTGTTTTGCTCTTTTATCTTTATTACTCAGGATGACATGTTTGGTTTAATTTATGCTGTCAATGCTGAAGACTGCCTCTATGCTGCTGATCTTCTAAAAAACATGTTTTACTTGGTTCTATTTAGACCTTTCATACCCGTTATTTTTCATTAATCTGCTACTATCTTATGTGATTATGTTCTTTCTGAGGGATTTATTCTCAGACTGCTTCTTAACAAGCTTTTGTTCATGGAAGCTCAAAAGCAAATTTATGATACTGGTTTTTTCTTTTGTTTGGCTAGATCCTTGTTCTGATTTTGGTTTTAATAAGAGAAATGAATGGCAATGAATCATGCATAATGATTTTATTGGCATTGTGATGTTGGCAAAAGAACTTGTTGTATAACACTTTCCATTTTATTTTTTAATAAACTGGTGCCATAGATTGCAGTTTGAGTGGTAAAATAGTTTTTAAGATTTCTTTGAACAGTGAGATATGGGATTTTATTGAGAGAGAAATGTGATATCGGTCCACAAATCTGTCTGAAGGAGAGGAAGATACAAGGGAAATAGAAACTAGAATGCCTAGACTAAGAGGAATTTGCTTCCTGTCAATTAGACGTTCAAGGAAATATGAATTAGCTAAGCTATAATACTGCTTAAGAGGTCAGTGTGTTGGGTTTAGTGTTTGACATTCGTGTTTATCTATTACTCAGTCATATTTGTTTGAATCCGAGTCTTATCTTTAACTTTGACTGAAGCATCTCTCACTCTTTTTGTAGGATGGACGCAAGATTAGTGTTGGCGACTGTGCACTTTTCCAGGCTGGAAATTCCCCACCTTTCATTGGAATAATCCGTTCTTTATCTTCAAGCAAAGAGGATAATTATCCAAAGTTAGGTGTGAACTGGCTCTATCGACCAGCAGACATAAAGCTTGGCAAAGGCATTTTTCTGGAAGCTGCTCCAAACGAAGTATTCTATTCGTTCCACAAGGATGAGATACCTGCTGCATCATTGCTCCACCCATGTAAAGTCGCATTTCTTCGTAAAGGTGTTGAACTTCCTTCAGGGATATCCTCATTTGTATGCCGGCGAGTGTATGACATTGCAAACAAATGTTTATGGTGGCTAACTGATCAGGATTACATAAATGTGAGCATTTATGGTTGTATTCTGCACATTATTTAATGTTTTTTTAACTTTCCTTTTTTTTTAGGGGGGGTTAATTCAGGTTGACTAGCAAATCGTAAATTATTGACTATTTCCGTTTTTATCAGGAACGACAGGAAGAAGTTGATCATCTATTAGATAAAACACGACTAGAAATGCATGCAGCAGTGCAGTCAGGAGGACGTTCTCCCAAAACCTTGAGTGGTCCGACATCCACACAGCAGTTAAAGCCTGGTTCAGATAGTTTACAGAATAGCTCTGCTTCATTTGCTTCTCAAGGTGGTAAGAATAGGAAAAGGGAACGGAGTGATCAGGGTTCAGAGCCCATTAAGCGGGAGCGTCCATCTAAACCAGATGATGGGGATTCTAGTCTCTTCAGACCAGAAAGTATCACAATAAAGGCTGAGATTGCAAATATAACTGACAAAGAAGGAGCACTTATGAACTTGGAAGGTGTTGAGAAACTAGTTCATCTCATGCAGCTTGATAAAGCTGAAAAGAAAATAGATCTGGTGGCTAGGGTAATGCTTGCTGATGTGATTGCTGCCACCGAGAGGTATGAGTGCCTTGGTAGGTTTGTGCAGTTGAGGGGTGTTCCAATTCTAGATGACTGGCTCCAGGAGGCTCATAAAGGGAAGCTTGGTGATGGTAGTAGTCCAAAGGAGAGTGACAAGTCTGTAGAGGAACTCCTATTAGCTCTGCTTCGTGCACTTGATAAGCTGCCTGTAAATCTTCACGCCTTGCAGACATGCAATGTTGGGAAATCTGTGAATCATTTGCGAAGCCATAAAAACTTGGAAATACAGAGAAAGGCTAGGAGTTTGGTTGATACCTGGAAAAAGCGTGTGGAAGCGGAAATGAAGATGAATGATGCCAAGTCTGGGCCGAGTCAGACAGTTTCCTGGCCTGGTAAGACTGGTTTTCCTGATGTTTCTCATGGTGGGATTCGTCGGTCAGGATCATCTTCTGAGGTTGTGAAGAGCTCTATTACACAGCCTTCTGCATCCAAGACCACATCTGTGAAGCTCAATCATGGAGATCCCATGGTGAAATCCTCTTCATCATCTCCTGGATCAGTGAAACTGAACCAATCAGTGCCTTCAGTAACAATGAGTTCAAAGGGTGCTTCCGATCCTCCCTTGACACCTATAAAGGAGGAAAGGAGCAGCAGCTCAAGCCAGTCTCAAAATAACAGTCAGTCTTGTTCGGGAGATCATGCAAAAACTACAGGTTCTACATGGAAGGAGGATGCCAGGAGCTCGACTGCAGGCTCAGTAAGTGCCAACAGGTGTAGCACTGGTGGCTCTAGAAGCCGGAAGTCCAGCAATGGCTTTGTGGGATCAGGTGTTTCTGGGTTGCAAAAGGAGACAGTAGTTGGGAAATCTGGTCCTGCAAATAAGAATGTTCAAACTGATAAAGTGTCGCAGTCTGGGTTGACTTCTGAAAAGGTTGCAGATGTGCCAACTATTGATCATGGAAATAGTCATAGACTTATTGTAAGGCTTCCAAACCCTGGTAGAAGTCCTGTTAGAAGTGCGAGTGGCGGCTCTTTTGAGGAGCCTTCTGTGATGGGAAGCAGAGCTTCTTCTCCTGGAGTTCCTGACAAACAGGATGTTTATGATAAAAAAACAAAGGGAAAGGCTGATGGTCGTGCAACTGTTATTGCAGATGTGAATACCGAGTCATGGCAGAGTAATGATGTGAAAGATGGATTAGGTGGATCTGATGAAGGTGAAAGGTCTCCCTCAACTGTTATAGGTGAAGAGAGAAGCAGAGTCACAGAAGAAAATTGCAAGTCATTGGAGGCCTCAAAAGGTGCCACCACTTCTCCAGGAAGTGAAAAAGGTGCTCCCCTGATAGAATCCAAGCTGGGAAAATCATACGAGACTTCGTACAGCTCCATGAATGCTTTGATTGAAAGTTGTGTCAAGTATTCTGAAGCAGCGAGTGTGTCTTTACCGGTCGGGGATGATCTAGGAATGAATCTTCTTGCCAGTGTGGCTGCAGGAGAAATGTTGAAATCAGATACTGTTTCTCCTTCTGCTTCTCCTCAGAGAAATTCCCCTACTGTGGATGATTCTTTAGCAGGTAATAACACTGCCAAGTCGAGACTATTGAAGGAAGATGGCACAGCAGATGGTAGCAATGACACTGCTGAAGGTGCTGATGGAGATCCTGAGAAACAGGATAACAACATGGGTCCTGCCAAGGTGAAGGATGAGTCACATCCACCGAGTTTACATCCGGTTGCCAACAATAGCATCTCAGGAGATGGTAACAACAGTTTGATTTTCAGTGAACAAAATGAGCCATTATTGGAGCAAGTTGATCAGATTCATGCTTCTAGAGCGGATTTAAAATCTGACACCAGACCTGATGAAACAGTTGATCATGTTTGTCCGGCACCTTCATTAGCATTTGATCCAATGTCTTCTGCAATTGTGAAAGAAGAGGTTTCGGAGACAGAAGGAACCCTACTACGTGAGAAAAGGAAGAGTACTACTGGTGAAAGTCCTAAAGGTGTTGTAGATTTAAAACCAAAGAAAATAAATACATTATCAGATGAAAATCAGATCTTAGCTAATGCATGTGACAATAATGGTCAGAACAGTACAGCTGGTGTTGTGTCTGACTTTGTTTGTGTGCCCACAGGTGATAGATGTAATGTTGAAAACGCTGTTTCAACACTAAAAGCTGAAGCTCTTGAAGAGAGTATACTGTACCAACCCTCAGGTACAGGTTGCATGAACTCGGAAGATATGCATGAAAGGTCAGCACAAGAGCAAGGACGCTCTCCTGTGACTGCAAATTATGTGGAAGTTGCATTGAACAGAAGCGAGGACCTCGTATCTTCTGGTTCGCAAAAGATGATTGAGGAAGACTGTAAGCCTGCTCAGGCTGAACTAATGGAGACAACAAGTAACTCAGAACCAAATGGTAAGGAAGATGCAGTGAACACTACTTTGGATCATGCAGAACTTAATGATCAAGTTGGAGAAAACAAAGATGATGGCCCTGTTGAAAATTCATTTGAAAAGAAAGAGGCCCCTGAGCCTGAAGAATTGCCATCTGGACCTGCACAAGAGTCTGAGAAATGTGTGAAACGTGCTGAATTGAATTTGCCTGGTGCTGAGGCTGATAAGACAGAGGAGTGTGTATCCACTGCCGAAGTTTCATCTACTCCTGCTGCATCAGACACTACTGCTACAAAGCTTGATTTTGATTTGAATGAAGGTTTTCTATCTGATGATGGCAATAACCAAGGGGATCCAGTCACTTCCACTGCTGTGCCAGGACGTTCATCAGCTGTCCATTTGCATAGCCCTTTACCCTTTTCTGCTACTCCTATTTCTGCCAGTGGCCTGAGTGCTCCTATTCCACTGGCTGCTGCTGCGAAAGGGGCCTTTGTTCCTCCTGAGAACCTTCTGAAAAGTAAAGTGGAGCTTGGGTGGAAAGGATCAGCCGCCACCAGTGCCTTCAGGCTAGCAGAACCTCGGAAAATTCCAGAACTCCCCTTGAGTGGTGCTGACGGATCATCATCTGATAATAGTGCAACAAAACAAGGTCGTACTGCTCTGAATATTGATTTAAATGTGCCTGATGAGAGAATTCTTGAAGACATGGCTTGTCAAACTGCAAATCCAGAACCATATATGGAGTCAGTGCCCACTAGCAATCCTGGCTCTGTCAGGACCTCTGGAGGACTAGATCTTGATTTAAATAGAATGGATGAAAGTGCTGAAAATGGCCAGTCCCCTGTGAACACAAATAGGAGATTGGAAGTGCCACTTATGCAGGGACTTCCATCATCATCATCCTCTACTGGATTTCCCAATGGTGAGGTGAATGTGCTGCGGGATTTTGATTTGAACAATGGCCCTGGTCTTGAAGAAGCCGTTGGTCCTGAACCAGCTCCACGGAGCCAGCAAATTCCCAAGACGAATGTGCCATTTGTACCTCCAATTCCTGGCCTTAGGATAAACAATTCAGAGCTTGGAAACATCTCTTCTTGGTTTCCACATGGCAATTCCTATTCTGCTGTTGCCATTCAATCTTTCTTACCAGATAGAGGAGCAGAACAACCCTATCCGGTTGTTGCCAGTAGTGGCACGCATCAGAGGATATTAGGATCAGCCACTGGTGGGACCTATGGAGGTGATCTCTACCGGGGGCCAGTGCTTTCTTCTGCTGCATCTATGCCATTCCCTCCTGCTGCAGCATTTTCATATGGTGGCTTCCCTTTTGGCACCAATTTTCCTTTGGCCTCGACCTCTTTCTCTGGTGGATCAACATATATGGATGCTTCATCAGGAGGGGGGGCGTGCTTCCCAGCTGCTCCTTCCCAGTTTGTAGGACCAGCTGGATCGGTTCAATCTCATTTTTCAAGGTCCTACGTAATCAGCCTACCTGAGAGCAGTAGTACTAGTGGCAGTGCTGACAGTAGCAGGAAATGGGGCCGTCAGGGTTTAGATCTCAATGCAGGTCCAGGAAGCACTGATGTAGAAGGGAGAGATGAGCGGATGCCTTTAGCTTCGTCTAGGCAACTCTCGGTTGCCAGTCCTCACGCTTTGGCAGAGGAGCAGGTTAGGATGTACCAAGCAGTGAAGAGGAAGGAGCCTGAAGGAGGTTGGGGTTCTGAGAGTTTGGTTTTCAAGCAACCATCATGGCAGTAGGGGGAAGAGGGAGCCCTGGAGGAGCAACTTGGTGACACATGAGGACCTTGTGAGTTTTTTTTTTTTTTTTTTGGTTATAGTTTTACTTCTCTTGTTTGCAGATTCACACCCTTTGAACATCATGACATGTTATAGCTTGAATTGCAGGTTCAAGCATACAAGGGAGCGTCTCGTTCATAGCCTGTTTTACCTTCTCTCTCTAAGTTATATACAGAGCAGCAATTCCACATACAGTTTGAGTGGAGGATTGTGAGGGCACCCTTCCCAGAAGAAATTTACACCTTACTGTAATTCCTGTAAATGTTGAGATGATGGTTCCTTGCAATGAGTTTCTGATGCCTGCAACAATTATCTCTAGAATTCCTGTTTCTTCACAGCTGTCTTCCAAGCATTAATCACTGTGTCATGAAGATGCGAGATTGGCATGGTCATGGAAGATGGTGGTAAGTGGGATCTCCAATGTTTGTCTATTGTGGCCCCACTTCCTCTTTCGGAAGGAACTGTTTGTAATTGAGAGAATTTGAAATTTCAAAGTCTGTATGGTGCTCTGAATACCTGATCTCCGGGTGGGATGATGACGGCCTTTGCAGATCAGTTTCGGTCCTGTAGATATCATCTGTTGAAATGCATCAGTACTGTCTCAGTCCAGATAAGTCCACCTTAACCCCTTGCCGAATCCACTACTCAGGGATCTGATTTATGATGGGCTTTTGTGTGAATTGATAATTTAATCCACTTCTAATCCCAGACGATGCCAATGTGTTCTGCGTCTCTTTGGTAAACGATACATATGGATGTTGCTTATTTGTAAAGCTATGAAGAGCTTGTGCAACGTTCGTTTGTTGAAGGCCAACTACATATCACGACACTTGACCAGATTTCTCTAGGGGTCTTCCTTATAGTGGTGAGGAGGGGGAGGTGTTACGATCCAAAATACTTGCAAAGTGTTAACTTAAGTTTGACCAATATCTTATATTCTGTTGAGAACAAAATTTAACCTATTTGATAAGATAATTATAATTCAAGTATTGCAAATGTATTTCCTTCAAAAGATACACCATTAAGGTTTACGAGGACCTTGTGCCAAAATGAAATGACAAGTCATCTAGAAGAAGTACTTACAAAGAAACTTGTAGATATGAAAAACTAGAGTTAAAATATAGAAAAATCTCAAGAACTATAGCTTCATAAGGGGAAAGCCAGCCAAATTTCAATCTTATAGTATATGCGAGCATTGGAGCATTAGAACAAGTAATTTCTACAAAATCATGTTTATCAATGCATACAAATGTTTTAAAGATTTTAATTCCCTCAATAAAGTCCTAAATCATGTTTAGAAATCATTTTTACACACTAGTAGTAAGTATGATCGATCATCTTACAAAGGCTTGATCGGTCATCCTGTAAAGGCTTGATCGATCATCCAAAATGTAGCCTAACAAATTTTATAAATGTGGCTTGAAAGATTTTATAAGCATGTTCTATCATCTTTTCATAGGCATGATCAATCATATAGATGTTGCAAGAAAGAGCTTATAAAGGCATGATTGATAATCCTAAACTCGTATCATTGAACGTCCCAAAGGCATGATTGATCAATCGTTGTAGCATGATCAATAATATAGAATGCCACCTGACCAATTTTATAAAGCATGATTCATCAATTGATTAGGCATAATTGATCATTGAGTTTTGTAAAAGATTGAAAACTTGTGGATTGATGTCTTGATTGATCATTGGGTTTATGGAATTCACAAAGTATAGCTGTTATACATGGTTGATCAATCATACCTTTTGCTGATGGATCAACACTTTTTACAAACTTTTGAAAATAATAAAAATGGTAATTTTGGCTAGGAATCTTATAAATAGGCTCCTAAATTCGTTAGAGAGTAATTACTGAGCATTTATTGGCATACCGAAACTTTAACAAAAGATATAATTTGAACATAAAACATATTAGTAAAATTTCTCTACATAAAGGTTCTTGGGCGGTGATTACCATTAGGGGAATATCGAAAACAAAAAAATATTGAACATCCTTGTGGTTTGTGCATTTGGCTTAAGTCATTTAATTTACTTGGCACATTCAACACTAAATTTTTATTTTATATTCTCAATCCACCCTCTTCTTGGGAAGCTACCTAAGCATACACAAAGGTGGGAGCGCTTAGTTTTGGACCTATATGACCTAATAGATGGAGCTCTAAGGTTGTGGTAGATGTCGATTTTAGGTTTTGGGTAGTGTAGGCCTAGGGGACAAAAGAGAAGGATGAAGGAAGAGTTTCTAGTGCTTGGTAGGCTAGTTTAGGGTATAGAGGGAGGTATAGAGGGGATATTTTTTTAAAAGGTGGTGGGTGGAGCTGGGTTGAGATAAGAGAGCTTGATTGAGAGAGAGGAGAGCTTGAGAGAGGGGATTGGCTAGGAAGAAAGATTTGGAAGGTCTAAGGAATTAGGGGAGGATATATAGGGGCTAAGAGATGTTAGGAAGAGGTTTAGTGGGATCTAGGGACATGGTATTTGTTAGATCAATAAATAAAATTATGTTTTTTTTCATAATTTTGGTAATAACAATATGATTAGTTTGAAAGTGTACTACTAATAATTTTATTAGTGTATGTTAGACACATAACTTCCAACACAAATTTATGCACTTTATGGCAAAAGATCAAGACAAGATAGTGAAAAACCAAGTTGCCAAGTTAAGACCCAAAACAAAAAGTCATTGAAGAAATATTATTGTAAAGAACATGTGACTTAGGTGGGTTCTTAAGAGAGGGGTGAACCAAGATATTTCAAATTACAAACTTAGTGTTTGTTGAATTTTTGGAAAAGAAAAAAACATCACTGACTTGTTGTAATTTGAGTACATAAGCCCCTATTTGCAATAGAGGAAACAAGTAGAATCTAGTTATAATTAAACTACCCTTATACAAGTTACACTCAAAGTTAAAAACTAAAAGATAAGTCCTAGAATAATTGAACAAGTGAACAAAAATAAAACACTAACATAACTAAAATACCTTTAACTGAGACTCTTCTACAAAACCTGCTCTCATGAGACTCTTCTTAGACTCCACCATATTTATTCTGGTTCTATGAGACTTTTTACTATGAGAGTCAAGTAAGACTCTTCCATATCTGCTCTTCAACATTCCCCCTCAAGTTGGAGTTTATAACTTCAACTTGTAATGAAAAGGATTCTTGATCTTCAATTTTCTTTTGCTGAAAAAAATTTATTCATAGATGCAAAATTTTTATCTTTTATGCTCCCTCATTCTGGAATATTTTTGTAACATAAAATTTACCACAACATGTGGAACAAAATGCTTCTTTCTTGTACTTCTTCTTCTACTTCTCCCCCTCAAGTTGGAGATTAAAAGGACATAGAGAGCCAACTTGGATAAAACACAATATAGAAGAAGAAAACCACTCCTAGTCGTACTACAAAAGTCCATACACCAGTCAAAATGTTAGTCTGAAACATACTCCACTCAATTTTAGGGCTTAACATAGAGACTACTCGCTTTTTAAGGATAGATCAAACATAAATCACCTATTGGGTGAAGGACAAAAGACTTGACTCAAGCAGGATGTTGGGCACACTCTTATACTTTTTAGATAATAGGCCTAGACATTGTTCTAGAGTGATAAAAACATAATATGACGAACTGAAGAAATACTAAAAAAAATAACTTTAATCGGAAGGAGGCGAGTATGCAACACTCATACTTCCAAAGTGATTTTGTTTTTAAAATTAAGGGAGACTATAATGGTAGAATTTAATAAACTTGATAAAGTATAATTTTTTTTTGGGATGACCACAATTTTTTGGAGTTAGATACACTACCTAGTAAAAAAAACGCAAAACTTCAAAAAATATTGAAGCAAGATACATCATACCTTGAATGAGCACATTATGGAGTGATTAATTCTCACAAAAACTCTCTGATTAGAAAAGAAATTTGGCTAAAAAACTCGGATTTTAGGATCAAAGGAAACTCAATTCAATCAATGCATGGAGAGATAATATGAGAGAAAATGGGGGGGAAAATAGATATTTTTGGCAGAATTGACCATTGATACTTCTAATATCAATATCTCAAAAAATATAGTTCAGAATCACAAATGGTTTATTTCTCAAGAAACTTGAATCATATAGTTTTAAATTGATACCTAATTTTACATGAAAATATTCGTTCTTGAATCTTTTATGGCCTCTTAATTTTCTTCATTTTGTTGCTTGACCCTTGTCGACTCCAATGCGAACATCTCCTTAAATATCGATTGGACTGACATGAAATTTTCTCCTTCTTAAACTAAATGTAGATAAATTTCATCAAAGTATAATTTTTCTTCATGAAATATTCTTCTTGTTAAATAAATAATATGATAGATTTAAAACTCTATAATCTAGCTGAACTGAGTACTCTTTATTGTTTGACCAACATGACCATTGACCTTACGAAATTGATATCTCCCTTTAGAAAACTCAGTTTGAGAATTGGTTTGATAAGGTAGAAAATAGACTTACATATATTTCTTTTGTTATCTATATCTCCATTTAAAGTCTAGTTTTTTATGGCTTAAATGATACAAAAAGTGAAACTTTCTACTGTTGCTCGAACCTCTATTGCTATATGACATTTGATGCTTTAAACATCGATTTCTCTTTGGAGAATACTCCAATTGAAAAAATTAATTTGGTGTTGGAAAGTAGACTCACAGATATTTCCATAAATATGTAATTTGAAATATGAAAAGTTTAGTATGGAGGTGAGAATGGCAATAAACTAATGGGTAACTGGGATAGGAAAGAAAGAAAAAAGATAGAATATGAACCCAAACTACTAGAGATGATAGATTGGACAAGGATCACATTGTCTTTGTGGGTTGATTGAATCAACTCTCAGAACCCACTCAAATACTATGTTGAATTTTTTGGAAAAAAACTTCATTGATTTTTTTGTAATTTGAGCACATAAGCCTCTATTTATAATAGAGGAAACAAGTCTAATCTTTTTACAATTAAACCACCCTTATCCTAGTTACACCCAAAGTTAAACACTATAATAATAAGTCCTAGAATAATTGAATAATTAAACATAAATAAAGACTAACATAACTAAAACACCTTTGATTGAGACTCTTCTATGAGACCTTCTCCAATGAGACTCTTCTTAGACTCCACCATATTAATTCTAGCTCTGTGAGACTTCTTACTGTGAGACTCGTGTAAGACTCTTCCATATATGCTCTTCAATAGTGTTCGAATAAAAATTAAAGCAAGTATAGTGTAAAATATGCATACACCACAAAATTGAAGGCAAGGATATTTTGTTATCGATGTTCCCCTATTGATGTTCACCACTCAAGAATTTGTGCTTGGAAAATTCCTCTAATAAGCTCTATTAGTTGGAAATTACATAAAAGAGATTCTAACTCTTTTAAATCACATGAATGCTCAAATACATGATTTTATATATCTGCCTAGAGATTAAATGGCAAGATTCTAGCTCTCATAAGCTCTTCTATATAGATTCTAGGTTATAGACCAACCTTTGGCATAAGAAAATAAAATATAAAAAAAGAAAAGCTTACACCCTTGGAATTGATGGAGAGAAAACCTTCTTTGTTGAGATGTCAAAGTCTCCAACCTTTTATACATAATAAAGAAGATTTCTAAAGCTTGAACTATAATGATGCAGAGAGAAAAACATTGAGAGAGATGGAATTTTGCCAATCTCTAACTCTTTTTTGTCAAAAGTGGTTTTGTGAGGAATTTCAAGTGGAAATAGCTTTTAATGCACTTAGTTTACAAATAAATGCTCAATTTTTTAAGGCCTATTTGGTGGCGTATCTATAAGCCATTTGAAAAAAAAGCTAACAAACTCATTGATTGATCAATGAAAAGGTGTGATTGACTAGTCATGTGTAATGACTATACTTTTATGAGTCTTGAGGCTGATGACATTGTGGAGAAGGGATTGAAGTTTGAGTTATCCCTCGAGTTCTTTCAAACCAGACTTGAGTTTAGCTATGTCGTCCTCAAGCTTCTGAAGTTGGTTGGATGAGGAGGAGGAGGCATCGGTTCTCTTCCTCTTCACAAAGTAGAATTGGTCTTCCTATCATCAATTAGGGCTTGGCTCATCTCTAGAGTCATCTCCAACAACCTCCCAAATTGGTCCTTTCGGACCCATCTTCCTTAGCATTTGGAAAATCCCAATTTGCCAACTTTGACTTCACCAATTCTCATCTTCTTAGTGAGGTCAACCCTTTCTTTGTCAGAGAAGTCGACTCCAAAGGGGTGGAGGATGGATGTGATATGCTAACTAAAGGGTAGTCCATCAATTTGAGTGCTCTTATATTGATAACACTACTAAACCCACTTCTTACAAGACTACCTTAACCATTTCACATGGGAAAGCAAACGGAAGTCAAGTTTAACACCTTGATTAAAAATCACACATGAGATCTTGTTCCCCACCTTACAGGTGGGAGCCCGGGAAGAAGTGGGGGTGTCTAAAATAAAAAAGTTACCATGCTGATGGTACTATTCTCAAACATATAGCATGACAGCATGACAGGTGAATTTTTAAATTTTAAAGGAAGTGTGCTAATTTTAAAATTAAAGCAATTGTAAAATGAAATATGCATACACCACGATTAACACAATGATGTTCCCCTCATGGTATTCACTACCCAAGAACCCTTGTTAGGAAAATTCCACTAATTAACTCTTTTGGCTGGATTAAGTGAGTGAGTTGTATGAGATGTAATTATATATAAGTTGATGTTCTTTCTTTTACTCATGTATTAGGGTAACAAATCCTTACATAATAAGTAGGGGGAGGGTTCAAGTGTACATGCCCCAATTCTCTCTTTTCTCGCCTCTCTTTGTGTCACACGAGTACTCTCTTTCTCCATTCTCTTCTTCTTTTTTCACTCTCTTCTCTCAAACCCTAAACCTTCTAAGCATGCAACCATAAAATCTAACATGGTATAAGGGCAGGGATCCTAGGCTTGTCAATCAAATCTGCTAAAAAATAATTGAAGTGTACAAAGGAGACAAATTTCCAACAAGTGAAGGAGGCAAAGTGTTGTTTTCTTAAGGAGAAAAGGCGTTGTTTTTTAAATTCCAGTAAGGTCTAAATCCCCGATAAGTGTGTTATATCCTTCAATTCAAGTTTTAGTCCATCCAAAATTATCTCTAGTTTATTCAAAATTCGTTTTGAAATCCTTGGTATCTCCCTTGAAAAAAATGAGCTCTTCATGGTTCAAGCATTGCTGAATTCTAGTTTTACATGAAGTAGATGTTGCTGATGTATTTGTCCATAAAATTCATGAAAAAATTCACATTTATTATTTTGAAAAGTCCCTTGAAATATCTCCCCTTGATGAGAATTATATTGACCCTTCACCTCATTAAAACCCTAAGTTAGGTTTTGAAGGCTATGTTTGGAAAATTCTTAGCTCATGCGTGTGTGTGCCAATCTGAATTCTAGGTTGAAGTGTGATCATGGTCTAATTTCTTATTTTTCCAGAATTTTGTGTTTTAATTGATGGTTGCTTAATTCAAGTTTGTGCGTTGCTTCAACTCCTTGGTTCTATGCATACATGTCTTGGAGATTATGTATGTTTGTGTGATGTTGTGCTTAATTCTTATCTCAGGTGTGTTTGTCAATCTAAAATCTAAGTGAAGTTTGATTGTGGTCTAATTTATTTATTTTTTCCAGCATTAAGTTTGTGTTTTAATTGCTGGAATTGATGGTTGCTTAATTCAAGTTCGTGAGCTGCTTCAACTCTTTGGTTCTATGCATGCAGGTCTTGGAGATTATGCATGTTTGTGTCAGGTTATGCTCTTATGTTTAGCTATTGTTTGATGCATTTATTTGGAGTACTTTGATACCTGATAATCCTCTCTATTCCAGCAACATATATGTCGTAATTTCTGAAATATTTTGTTTAATAAAAAGTGAGTTAGATTGTTGTGATCTATTCCTCTTCATAGCCACAAGTTGTGTTGTTTGTCCTCATAGTTTCTGCCATTATTTCTGCATGTTTTTTTATCAGTTTTCTAAGATTTATTGTTGAATTTATGGAAAGAATAAATTCTTCATTGACTTATTATAATCAGAGTACATGAACCTCTATTTATAATAGAGGAAGGTAGTAGAGTCCAATTACAATAAAACTACCTTTGTCCCAATAACACCCAAACTCAAACACTTAAAGATAAGTCCTAGAATAATTAAATTACCCAAAATAAATAGAAGATTAATATGACTAAAACACCTTTAAACTAAAACTTTCCTGTGAGACCTGCTTCCATAATAATTGTAGCTTTGTTAGACTTCTTATTGTGTAAGACTTCTTACGCCACCTCACGTGATCATGGTGGATCCCATATCTTATGGGCTTGGGCCCATCTTCCAACATTCTTAGGTATGTGAGCCTTCCTTGGTCGTGTGGGCTTGAGCCCATCTTTTGTGGATCCATATCTTATGGGCTTGGGGCCATCTTCCAACGCTCTTAGATATATGGGCACTCCTTGGTCGTGTGGGTTTGGGCCCATCTTCCAACACTCCCCCTCATATAGGGTGTGAGAGAACATCATGAACTCCCAGCTTGCTGCAAATGGTATGTGAAATTTTTTTGTATAAAATGACAATCCTCCACATCTTCCAACACTCTCCCTCACGCTACTACTCTCTTCCATGAGGCCTAACTGGACAATTAAGGGGGGTATAACATACATGTAATAATAAGTTCATCCATCACAGTGTCCCAATCCGGACATCGACTCTCACTTGTAGATATTTTTGACGGGGTATCAAGTTCCTCCATCACGGTGTCCCAACCGTTGATATTTTTGACAGGGTATAAAGTTCCTCTGTCATGGAATCCCAACCATTGATATTTTTTTATGGGGTATAAATTTCCTCCGTCATGGAATCCGAACCATTGATATTTTTTACGAGGTATTAAGTTCTTCCATCATGGAATCCCAACCGTTGATATTTTTTACGGGGTATTAAGTTCCTCCGTCATGGAATCCCAACCGTAGATATTTTTTATAGGGTATTAAGTTCCTCCATCATGGAATCCCAACTGTTGCTATTTTGATGGGATATTAAGTTCCTCCATCTTGGAATCCCAACCGTTGAAATTTTTGACGGGGTATAATGTTCCTCCATCCTGGAATCTCAACTGTTGGTATTTTTTATGGGGTATAATAAATGATGGTATGAGAAAGGTTATTGAGGCCACCTCTTCTTCAATAATAATGTCTCATCCAAAGAGACATAATAGCTACAGTTGAATATAACACGACTATTTTCCAACATATAACATGAACCAAAATAATAAACCTTGTAAAAGGATCCATGAAATAATCTGATATAAAAATTTCTTCTTAGATGCACAAGCTTCATTTGTGCTTCCCCTTTCTTGAATATTTTAGTCACATAAAACTTATCCACAACATATGGAATAAAATACCTCTTTCTTGTAATTCTTGTACTTCTCCCTCTCACGCTGGGAGGTAATGGTAGTGATCCCGATTCGAACCAAATGTCATAGATATAGCAATAAGCCAAAATAACAGAGATGTATAAATAAACCAGCAAACCAGGGAGAAAAAAGATATTTTCTTGATATAGCAACTCAAGAAGTGACGCAAAATAATGGGCTTAAATTCGGATTTTCCAATACAACAGAATACCAGCATGATCTTTGATTCTTCCAATGCAAATATATTTTTAAATATAGATTAGATTGACATGAAATTTTCTCCTTATGAAACTAGACTTAAATAAATTTCAATAACTCTCTTCATAAAATATAATTATTTGAAGATAAATAATTTATTAGATTTCGGTCTCTTTCATCAGGCTGTACCAAGTACTGTTTTTCCTTTTTTTTCGGAATGACCATTGACTCTTCCAAGATCAATATATCACTATAAAAAACTCAGATCGAGAATTGGTTGAATAGGTAAGAAAATAGACTTACAAATATTTCTTTTAATATGTAATTCTCCATATAACCTCTTTTGCAATCTAACCTTCGGTGCTTTAAATATTAATTTATCTTTTTATATAACTCTGATTGGAAAAAAAACCTTTTTTATTGGAAATAAGACTTGAATATATTTCCTTCAATATATATTTTGTAATATGAAAATCTCATTATAGAGGTGAAAAATAAAAGGAAAACTAACAGGTGTAGGGATTGAAAAAAAAAAAGAACTTAGACTTAGGGTTTAGGGTTTAGAGAAAAGGATCTCATTATCTTTGTAGGTTGACCAAGTCAACTCATTGAACCTGCTCTGATACCATGTTGAATTTATATAAAAGAGAAATACTTCATTGACTTATTATAATCAGAGTATATGAACCTCTATTTATAATAGAGGAAGGTAGAAGAGTCTAATTACAATAAAACTACCTTTGTCCCAATTACACCCAAACTCTAACACTTAAATATAAGTCCTAGCATAATTAAATAACCCAAAATAAATAGAAGATTAACATGACTAAAACACCTTTAAACTGAAACTCTTATGTGAGACCTGCTTCCATAATAATTGTGGCTATGTTAGACTTCTTATGCCACCTCACATGATCATGGTGGGTCCCATATCTTATGGGCTTGGATCTATCTTCCAACATTCTTAGGTATGTGGACCTTCCTTGGTCATGTGGGCTTGAGCCCATCTTCTGTAGAACCATATCTTATTGGTTTAGGCCCATCTTCCACCACTCTTAGATATGTGTGCCTTCCTTGGCTTTGTGGGCTTGGGCCCATATTCTAACAATTATTATTTGAATCATTAGCACTGTGTATAATCTTAAATTTAAGTATTGAATCTGGTCTAAGCGTGACTGAGTTCTCAAGTAACTCCTCCTCATCATATGTTGAGTTTAGCAAGCATGATACTTTGAGATCACTACAATTCCTCACAAGAGTTGAAGGAACTACGTGTCATGGTCACAATTGATTAAATGATTATTAATCATAGGGGACCTTGTTAGCCATTTAAACCAATCACCTATGCATGAAGATGAGGCCTCTTATCATAACTGGTTAAAGAATATACATCAATAATAAGTTGGTAAATCAATAGTATGGAAGAAGTTGTTGCAAATAACTTATTCATCTAAACACAACAAAGGATATTTGGGATACATTCTCTCAACTATATTATACTTTTGATTTCTTTCAAAAGGTTTTTAAGATATTTCAAGAGATGCATAAAACAAAGCATGATGGAAATCTTCATGAATATTTTACTAGATTCTAAGGCTTGCTTCAAGAATGGATTGATGCTCAACCATACACAACAAATATTGACACTCAAGAAACACAAATAGAAGACTTTTTGGTAGTCATATGTCTTTCCAATCTATAATCCTATTTGGTTGTAGAAAAAAATCAGGTGTTAAGTTCAATTGCTAGACCTTCCTTTAATGATGTGCGTGCAACTACACTTAAGGGCGCAGTCAGCCAAGTCAAGTAGAAAATTCTCTCATGAACTTCCAAGGAAGGGGGAGTAACAGCCAAGGAAGAGGACAAAGAAGAGGTGGTAAATCCTATGGTAGAGGCAGAGGAAGGAGTGGTAGTGATTCAAACTCTAATTCCTTCAAATCTATTCAAAATAGAAAATGTACTTTTTGTGGGCTGAATAATCATCGGGTTGATAAGTTTTGGAATCTACATGGAAGAGTGGATTAGTTCAAGGTCCAGCAAACCTCCAACCCTACCACTCCATTAAACAATGAAGTGCCTAGTGACTCATCAAAAGGCACACTATCAGAAGAAGACTATGCTTTATTTCAGAAATTAAAAGCATCTAATTATTGCACCTTCAACTATCGTTGCTACAACAAGTGTGTTTTCCTTGACTTCACATTCTAGCTCTCCTTCTTGGATTATTGATTTAGTTGCCTTTGAACGTCTTACTAGTCATTTCAATACCTTGTCAAACTTGTCACCTTGTTCTATGAACCTGTATGCATCCATTGTAGGTGGATGTCCAACAAAAATTTAAGGTGTTGGTACATCCATATTATACCCTTCTCTCTCACTCAAAAATATTTTATTTGTGCCACAATTTCCACTTAATCTTATGTTTTTCTGTCAGTTAAGTACAATACTGAACTGCTTTGGTCCTTTTTTCCATCTCATTATTTTTTCCAAGACATCTTGGTGAAGTAGGTGATCAGTGGAGGTTATGTGAGAGGGGGTCTTTACTTTATGGATCCCACCATTTTGACCACGGTAGTAGCTATAGATAGAGATGCACATCATTGGCACAACTGAGTAGACCACCCTTCTTTGTCAAATTTGAAGTCATTAGTTCCATCTCTTAGTTCCATTTCTCACTTGTTATGTGAATTTTGTGAGCTTTGGAAACATCATAGAACAATGTTTCAACCCAAGGGAAACAATACTGCTTCTCGACCATTTGTTTTAATTCAATATGATGTTTTGGGGCCAATTTAATGCCCTAAATATTTCTCAAACTAGGTGTTTTGTTGTCTTTGTGGATGAGCATACCAGGGTCACATGGTTATACTTGATAAAAGATAGGTCTGGAGTATTTTCTATCTTTATTGACTTTTATGCTATGGTGGAAACTCTGTTCCATACAATGGTTCAGAGATTTGGATCTGATAATGCAAAGAAGTATTGCTCCTCTCAGTTTATAATCATATGTCAACAAAAGGGTATTATCCACCAATCCTCATGTGCTTGTACCCCATCGTAGAATGTTGTGCCTAAAAGGAAAAACAAACATATGGTACTTGCATACAACAATGATTTCTATAAATGTCCCATAGTTTTATTGGCCATATGTGGTTCTTACTGCTTGTTTTTTTATTAATTGCATGCTCTCTAGTGTTCTCCATGGTCAAACACCCTTTTCTAAGTTATTTCATGATTCAAATCAATTTCCATTAACACTGCATGTGTTTGGTTGCACATCATTTGTTCTAAATCTAGTCACTCAATAGTATAGGTTCTCTCCAAGGGTGATTAAAATGTATTTTCTTGGAATATTCCAAAAATTAGAAAGGGTAAGTGTGTTACTCAGCGGTTGTCAAGAAAACCTTTGTTTCTGCTCATGACATATTCTTTGTGGACCGAACTTACTTCACGACTTGCTCCCCCTGCTTGTTATTTCTTCTGCAAGTATGCCAAGCCAAATGTGCCAATTGACCACCAACTTCTACATGATGATCAAGCACATGAGATCCCTCTCTCACTTCCAACTGGCTACTCACCTATGAAACCTCATGATGCTTTTGAGGTAAGTTCTTCTCCATCATCTCCAGTTGTGGTTGTTCCACATTTGACACCCGTCCTATTGTTCTTCGCAAAGAACCCCACACTATTACTCTTCCGCCATCCACATTACATCCTATCTCCCATTATGTATCTGCTCATAGATTATCTTCAAATTGTGCGTCTTTTTTGTTATCCATATCATCTACTCATGTTCCAGTAGTTATGAAGAGGCTTCTAGTGATCCACGATTGAAAGCTGCCATGGATGAAGAGATTCAAGTCATGCACAAAAATTCTACTTGGGGTTTGACTACTTTTTGAACCACCAAGAAGGTAGTAGGTTTCAAGTGGGTGTTTGCCTTAAATTATAATCCAAATGGCACTATGGCTTGGTATAAAGCAAGGTTAGTTGCTAAGGGTTACACTCAGTCCTATGGTATTGACTATGATGAGACATTCTCTCTACTGGACAAGATGAATTTAGTTCGGGTTCTTATCTCTCTTGTGGTTAGTTTTAAATGGGCTATATATTAGTTGGATGTTAAGAACACCTTTTTAAATGGTGACCTATTAGAGGAGGTCTATATGATGCAACCGCCTAGTTATGTGGTTGTGAGGGAGAAGGACTACAAGTTAAAAAAAGGCAATCTATGGGCTCAAGCAATCTCCACAGGCTTGGTATTGATATGTTCCCTATAGTTGTTACTCAGCTTGGGTTCAAGAGGTGTGAGAGTGATTACTCAATATTCATAAAAAACACCACTCAATCGAAGATCCTCATGGCAGTATATGTTGATGATATTATTATTACTAGCAATGATCATAGAAGTCACGAAATATTTGAACAAAGAGTTCCAAACAAAGGACTTAGGGCTTCTCAAATGCTTCTTGGGTATAGAAGTCCTCCAATCTTGCCATGGAATTGTTCTATCATAGAGAAAGTATGTGATTGATCTGTTACAAGAAATAGGAAAGCTTGGGTGTAAGCCAACTGATACACCTATGAAGTCGGATGTTAAACTTTGTGCTTAAATTGACAGTGATGTTGATGTTGGACGATTCCAATATTTAGTTAGAAAAATAATATAATAAACATGGCTACAAGACTAGATGTATCTTATTTAGTAAGTGTTATTAGTCAGTTCATGCATCGACTCTAGTAGTCTCATTGGGTGCCATTGGAGAGGATCCTCTAATGCTTACAGAAAAGCCCTAGTCAAGTGTTATCATTCAGAAACCATTGACACACTAATATAGAGGGTTTTGCATATGTAGACTAGGAAAATTCTCCAGTTGATAGAAAATCCACCTCTAGTTATTGCCCAATAGTTGAAGGCAATCTAATCACATGGAGAAACAAAAATCAAAGTGTGGTAGCAAGGTCAAGTGTAGAAGCGGAATATGATGCATACAGTAAGTGAGCTATTATGGCTCAAATATTTCTTGAATGAGGTAGGGTTCTAGGTAACTAAACTCATACAACTTCATTGTGATAATCAGGTAGTTATTCATATAGCAACCAATTGGTGTGTTATCGCAGGCAACAAAAAATAAAACATATACTCCTAAAAATATATGTAGTAGTGCGAGTAAGGATCAATCTTCTTTTATGCTACGTGAACAAGAATGGGGGGGGGGGGGGGGGGGGGGTTGGGCGTTGAGTATAATGAAATCACTTTTAAAAAAACAACTTGGACACAATTCAAATTAAAAGAATCGAAATCAATCAAAAGAACAAACCTTGGTCTAAGTCAACATCCACCATCGGAATTTCACAACTGATCATCGATGCAAGCATATATCAATTCGCACTTGAATATTCTCCATTGGAACTATCTTCCTATCTCTCCTTCCATAGTTAATTAGAAAACAAGCGATCCAATTAACCCTAACAACTAAACAACCCAAGACAAACGCTAAAGGTTTAATTTAGTAGCAACCTTAAGAATTAGAGAGATCGATGAAGCTAAACAACACAAGCACAAGTGGAAGAATTTAATTTAGTCCAACGTTCTTCTCAAGATCTTATAATTCCTGATGCATCAAATCATTAAAACTCGATTTCTTCACAGGTTAGAGAGATCAAACAATCACAGATTTGACATATAACCTAGCAGTAGATTGCAACGAGTAATAAACTAGTAGGCTTCTTAGTAATTAAATGAGTCAATCATGAAATAAAATTATAGAAGAACATCAGATACTCAAAATATATATTGAACGATGAAAACAATCAGATCTCACAGTTGTATTGATACCGAGGCTTCAGTTTCCTTTGACCAAGTCTGAAAGTTAAGCCACGCAGGACCATGAAGAAATCTAAAGGAAAAAACTAGAGAAAAGTGAGAGGAAAAGCTGGAGAAGAGAAAATGAGGTCAGGGGCGCCAAACTCCTTTTCTCCTTTTATTTTCGGTTTAGGGTTTTTCTTTTCGTGCATCTGGTCTGGGTCACAGTGCATGTGCCGCGACTTCAAGCCTGGTTTCGACCTGGATGAAGCCCGTACTGCTCAAATTTTAAAACATAAAAGTTGTAGAAAGTTTTCTTTGAATTCCATAGCATTTTGAATAATTTCCATCAGAGCTCGGATGAGAGAGGTATGCCCAGATTATGAATCAATAATTAACTTTGTTTTGCACTTAAGGCTTCCATTCGCATCCTAAATCAAAATATAAGAATAATGAGTTTATTTAGGCACCAAATAATTATAAAAACATAAGCGTTAAGGTATAAAAATATGACATTTTTCATTCTCATCAAATTCCCCCACACTTAGCTTTTGCTTGTCCTCGGGCAAAACTCAAATTCACTTTCCAAAAAACAACAAGGTTGTAACGCTATCAACAAAAAACAACCAAACTCTTCAAAACTCATAACATATCATGAACAAAAATTCTTAAACAACTTATAATTGCATAGTAAGCATTTCATTCAAAGATTGAGTATACTAAATAAGTAGACCCTCACAGAAATAAACACTCGACTCTCATGTGTTTGAAGGGTATGTGTTTCTCTCAAATTCATTCCAATGAAAATGATCTACCATAGGCTTGCATATCTTCTCATTCTCCACCACTCAGATCACATGCATAACACAAATCATAAAGACTTTTCAAGGGTTGTAATTGGGTTTAGGATCAAGGTGAGAAATATTTGGGAGTGTAGCTCAAAAGCCTTAGAAACTAGTGGAGTAAAAATGAATCAACTCAAGCTCGAATATATTAGACATGTAAAACCAATCACTCCACTCAGCATCTTCTTCAATTTGTATCTATCTCGTATAAATAGACCCCTTTCTTTGAATTTTAGGGGGAATTATGAACACTGACAGTTTGTAACTTTAAAAGCCATTCCCTCCATCACTTCCTTTCTTCTTTTCTTTTTCTCTTCACCTTTTTGTTTTACTAAAAATGGAACTCATGAATTTAGGATGAAAACATGTTCTGTTTCACCAGTCATAGCCATACCACAAATCCAGACACCCCCACACTTATTTCTTGCACACCCACACGAACCATAATGATGAACAATGCTCCACTAGCTCTACGGCTTGGGTAAAGTTTTTTTTTTCTTTTTTTCATGTTTAAAGCTTGAAACGTGGGTTCACACAAAAAAAAAACAAATAATTTCAAAGGGTTCAACAAAAGGAAAAATATTTAATTACAAGGTAGGCTATTTGGCTTATCTAACTTATAACAAAGAGGGCCTTAATCATGTTCATGCATGCATGTGTCAATGTGACCTCAAAGAGAATCAAGATAAGTTCTAGAGAAAAAAATTCATGGAAGATTATCTCTCATGAAAGAAAATAGTGATACTGGTATGGATGTGTCAATCTAAAGGCTCAAAATCTCACTAGCTTTTGTCTACCAAATTCAGTCACTACCATCTTCAAAGAAAATAACTAGACTAATTCATTCTCAGTTGGAAGATTACTTATTCAATCATGTTATGAATCTTTCATGAGCCTAATTTAATCTTGCTCATGACATACACAACCAAAAATCATTAAAAACCACAAAAAAAAGAATTTTTTTTTGCGTTTTTTTTTTTTAAACGGAATTGAAACACAACCTAAATCCTCTCCCCCACACTTAGAACCTACATTGTCCCAAATTTAAGGTGAAATGTAAAGAGAAGGCACAAATAACCAAAATATAAATGCGAAAATAAAGAGAAAAAGGAACGAACTCCCCTTGGGTTGCCTCCCAAGTAGCGTTTTTGTTTATTGTCATTGAATTGACTCAATGCTTCCATATTTATGGGTCTTTCCACACATAGTATTTGGCATCACTCTTGACCTCATCTCTTTGAGCCATAGACAAACCAGGAGGTAACATATTAGTAACCAAATAATTTAAAATATTCGCATACCAAGGTAATGTCACACTCGCGGCGAGCAATTGCTCATCAGGGAACGTTTCCTGCAAATGAAGTTCATCCTGCACATGCTTTTCTTCTTACGGTGCACTAAGTTTACTGAATATGATCACTGGTAACATTCCTCCATTTCCAAGGAACACGTACTTGAGGTGATTTGAAAGAGGCTTGAAATCTAGAGTGGGAGCCTGCAAAACAGAGAGTAAAGGCCTCTCATTAGAAACCGGTAACACAATACAAAGAACGTTACCTGACTGTTGTAACTGTGGAATATCATTCAACACTGCAACAGTTTCTTGCAAATCATAACTCAAGGCTAACTCCTTATTCTCTTTCTCAAGATGCTTACTAATGGCTACTTCCAATTCATCTTTTCTATCAAGTTCAAAAATTTCCTGTGCAAAAGGATCAATCACATCAATAGAATAAATAAGATTATCATCACTACAATATTTTATGGCATCATAAATGTTAAACTTAAAAATTTCACCATCAAATTCCATGGTAAGTGTGCCACTATAAACATCTATCTTAGTCTTGGATGCCTTTAAGAATGGTCTTCCAAAAAAAATAGGAGCAGTTTGGTCACCATTTTCCATATCTAGCACAGATAAATTAGTAGGGAAAATCAAATCATTAACTTGCACAAGAACATCCTCAACTACACCCTTAGGATAGGAATTGGATCTATCAACCAATTGAATCAGAACACCAGTTTTATTCAAAGGTTCAAGTTTCAAAGAAGCATATATAGAATAGGGCATGACATTAATCGAAGCTCCTAAATCTATCATGGCCTTCTCAAATCTGGTGTTACCTAATGTACAAGGGATAGTAAACATACTTGGATCTTTGCACTTCACAGGGAGTTTTCTTTGAATAATTGTAGAAACATTCTCCCCTACTCTCACCTTCTCGCATCCTTTAAGTTTATGTTTTCTCTTAATTGTGCACATTTCTTTCAGGAATTTAGCATAATGAGGCACTTGTTTAATAACATCTAAAAATGGAATATTTACCTCACATCTACAAAAAGTCTCATATAAATCTTTATTTTGCTCATATTTTCTAGAATCTGCCAAAGCCTGAGAAAAAGGAGGAACTGGTTTATAATCAGAAAGAGGTGGACAATTACGCTTAGGTACATCATCATCATTCGAAATGTTCCTGTCTGTTACGACATTTTTCTCCTTTTCTTGCTCTGACGATGCAGGGGTTGCCTTTAAGGGAATCTCCACCTCTTTTCCACTTCTCAAAAAGATTGCAGTTGCATTTTCTCTTGGATTTACAACCGTTTGAGAGGGTAATTTCCCCGAACTTTGCGCCTCTAGCCGACTAATTGCGGTTGCGATCTGACCCATCTGATTGTCCTAACTTTGAATACTAGCCCTTGTTTCCTGTTGAAATTGTAAAATTATTAGTGGCAAGAGATTTAAAAATATCTTCTAAAGACATACCAGAATTGGAAGTTTGGCCCAGTTGTTGTTTAGGGGGATATGGCTGCCTATATTGTTGGTAACTTGGGTGATTTTGAGTCGCGGGCTGATTAACTTGTGGATTCCCATAGCTAAGGTTGGGACGATCCCTCCATCCCATGTTATTTGTGTTCGAATAGGGATCATACTTCCTTTGTGGATGTCCAAGAAAACCACCCGCCGCATTCACTTGCTTAGTGGTCTCCTCTTGAAGAGTTGGGCACATATCGGTTAGATGCCCTACTACTGAATAAATCCCACAACCTTTGTTGTTTGCGTATTACCTACAACCATTTGACGAACAAGAGAAGTTAGACTCTCAATTTGTTGTTCAAGGGAGGAAATATTTACGTCATTAACATTCTTAGATGGAAGGTCAAGCCTAGTGCCAAATTGTTGAGAATTGGCCGCCATATTTTCAATCAAGTTTCTCACGGCCTCTGAAGTTTTATCCACCAAAGCTCCTCCACTAGCAGCATCAATCATGTTCCTATCAGTGGGTAGAAAGTCCTCATAGAAATACTGGATAAGAAGCTGCTCGCTAATATGATGATGGGGGAAAAATTCACATAATTTCTTGAAACGTTCCCAATATTCTTGTAGGGACTCTCCGTTATGCTACCTTACACCAAAAATTTCTTTCTGAATGTTGGCCGCCCTTGAAGCTGAGAAATATTTCTCCAAAAAAAATTTCTTCATCTCACCCCATATGGTAATACTCCCGGAGGGTAGATAATAGAGCCAAACTGATGTGAACCAAGGTTGGTTTTACACTCTGTTATATTGTGGGGTCCACCATGGAGGCACAAGCTAGTGGGATCCACCATGAGGATGTGACCAGGTTTACTTTACTACAATGTGGGACCGACCATGGTGACACAAGCTGGTGACATGGTTTGTATCACAGACCTTAGCCGAATCCTTCAAAGAAAACGGAAAGGCTCATAATTTAATTTGATCTTCAGTCACCCCAGTAGGTAGGGGTGGCATTAAGCCGAGCCGAGCCCGAACTTGCCTATGTTTGAGCCGAGTTTGATTTAAATATTTCAAACTCGAGCTCGAGCCGAGCCTAGTCTCGAGCCTAAAATTGTTATCGAGCTCGAGCCCAAAAATTTTTACCGAGTTCGAGCCGAGCTTTGAACCGAGCTCAAGCTTCAACATACATTTAAATTTTTTCAAAAAAATATATCAAATAAATTGTATATACAATTATGCATATATTTTACTTAAAATTGGGCATGACCTCTACATAAAATTGGACATAACCTATATATATAATACATGTATAAGATTGGGCATGACCACTACTTTAAATTGGGCATAATCTATGTATATAACACCTGTATAAAATTCGGCATGACCTCTACTTAAAATTAGGCTTAATCTATATACATAATACCTGCATAAACACTCTATAAACACTCCATAAACATTCCATAAAATTGTCTATACATTCCATAAACACTTCATGAAATTGTTTATACACTCCATACACTCGATAAAATTGGCTAAACACTCCTTACATTGCATAACATTATGAATAAACTCTATACCATAATCAAACACAACAAAATTAGATGAAATATCACTATCAATTTACAATCACCCAAATAAAATCTATAAATTCATTATAAATTTACAAACTATAGTTGTTTCTCTTCATGCTAGAAAATAATATACGTCCCCGCATGAGCAAAATCTCCACCTATGGCAAAAAAAAAAAAAAAATAGTTATTGTTAGATAAAAAAAAATACTCTTCCACTACTAGTTACTTAATGTCGTTAAAAATATTAAAATTACTTTATCCTCAGGTGGCAGAGCAGCGGCTGGTGCCAATGGAATTTTATCATTAGGTGGAAGAGCAGTTGCATTGGAGGCTGCTGGTGCAGATGGAATTTCATCATCAGGTGGCAAAGCAGTGGCACTTAAAACGGTTAGTGCGGACGGAATTGCCTCGTCTGGTGGAAGAGCAGCGACAAGAGGTGGCTGAGGTGGACAAAATTGCATCGTCCAAAATAAGGGCAGTGGCTGGGGCGAATGGAATAACATCGTCCGGATAGGATGAAGTGTTTTTTCTCTAATAAAAAAAATCCGCACGTGCGAAACTCACACGTGTCAAAGTCCACGTGCGAGTTCGCACACTGCGCACGTACGTGCGTGGGACAACGCGTCCAAGGGGGAAAATAATTTTTCCCCTTGAACTTAGGTTGTCTCAGTGCTGCCGAGACGGGTGGCGGAACCGGCAAATGGGAGCGGTCGGTGCTGTGGCCGGAGGGGCGAACGGCGGCAGGCACGACACCGGGGTTGACTGTTTTCAGCGGTAAATCAATGACAAGAGAAGAGAGAAGGATTACCAGGGGGTTTTGTGTGTCGCCGGTCTGGCTGGGGGCAGTCAGTGCCGTGGCTGGAGGAGAGAACGCCCCCCCACCCCCCCCCCCCCCCACACTACCCCCCCCCTATCATCATCCTTCCTCCTCTCTTCCTGTCCCATTTCCAAATCCCCTTGATTCCCAAATCACCGCTCGTTAAATTAATGAGCCGGAAAACCGAACTTGGCTCGCTAATTTAAATGACCCGATTTCTGATCTCGAGCTCGAGAGATAACGAATCAAACCGAGCCGACACTGAGCCAAAGAGTCAGCTCTATTCGAAGCCACCCCTACCCGTAGGTTTCATACTTGTGCATACCACATGAAAGCCCTTTAGATGCTTGTGAGGATCTTCACCTAAAAGACGATGAAAAGTGGGCAAGAGATGTATTAGCCCAGATTTTTATTCAAATGTAATAGTTGTATCTAAAGTACGGAATATTATGTGTAAGGATTGTTGATTCAAATAAGGGGATGCAAGCTCTTTCAAAGTTTGATTTCCAGCAATGACTTCCTCCTCCTAAATCAGATTCACTATCAAATAGGGAATTAAAAGCCAGATTGTTCTCTTCAGAATTCCTCCGAGTTTCTCTCCTTCACTTGCGCAAAGTTGTCTCTATTTTTGGATTGCACTGCAAATCACCTTGATTAGAAGATCGAGATACGGTCATAAAAAATTAAGGGAACTCTAATAAAACAAGAAAAAAAATCAGGAATTTTTCTTTTTTATTTTTTATTTTTTTTATAAATGAAATAAGGGTCACAAGAAGCACACAAAAATCAACTAGAATCACTCCCCAGCAACGACGCCAAAATTTGGTGTGCTGTCGTAGGCAACCAAAAATAAAACCTATACTCCTAAAAATATATGTAGTAGTGCGAGTAAGGATCAATCCCACGAAGAGTGATTAGTCTAATTTTATGCTCCGTGAACAAGGATGGGGGGTTTGAGTATAACGAAAACACTTTTAAAAAAAACAACTTAGAAACAATTCAAATTAAAAGAATCGAAATCAATCAAAAGAACAAACCTTGGTCTAAGTCAACATCCACCATCGGAATTTCACAACTGATCATCGATGCAAGCATATATCAATTCGCACTTGAATATTCACCATCGGAACTATCTTCCTATCTCTACCTTCCATAGTTAATTAGAAAACAAGCGATCCAATTAACCCTAACTACTAAACTACCCAAGACAAATGCTAAAGAGATCGATGAAGCTAAACAACACAAGCACAAGCGGCGGCATTTAATTTAGTCCAGCGTTCTTATCAAAATCTTATAATTCCTGACACATCAAATCATTAAAACTCGATTGTTTCATAGGTTAGAGAGATCTAACAGTCACGGATTTGACATCTATCCTAGCTGTAGATTGCAACGAGTAATAAACTAGTAGGCCTCCTAGTAATTAAATGAGTCAATCATGAAAGAAAATTGTAGAAGAACATCGGATACTCAAAATATATATTGAATGATGAAAACAAACCAGATCTCACAGTTGTATTGATACCGAGGCTTTAGTTTCCTTTGACTAAGTCTGAAAGTTTAGCCACACAGGGCCATGAAGAAATTTGAAGGAAAAAACTAGAGAAAAGAGAGAGGAAAAGCTGGAGAAGAGAAAATGAGGTCAGGGGCACCGAACACTTTTTTTCATGTTATTCCCGGTTTAGGGTTTTTTTTTCGTGCATCCGATCTGGGTTACATTGCACGTGTCGCGACTTCAAGCCCGGTTTTGACCTAGATGAACCTGTATTGCTCAAAATTCAAAACATAAAAGTTGTAGAAAATTTTCTTGGAATTCCATAAAATTTTGAATAATCTCCATCAGAGCTCGGATGAGATAGGTATGCCCAGATTATGAATCAATGTCGAATTTGTCCAGAATCGCCCAATTAACTTCATTTTGCATTTAAGGCTTCCATTCACATCCTAAATCAAAATATAAGAATAATGAGTATATTTAGGCACCAAATAATTATAAAAGCCTAAGCATTAAGGTATAAAAATATGATTTTGCATTCTCATCACCAACCCACTATTTCATGAAAGAACCAAACACATCGAGATAGATTGTTATTTTGTTTGGGAAAAATTACAAGCCGGTGTTATATCCATACAAGACATCTCATCCAAGATTCAACTAGCAAACATGTTTACCAAAGCCACTGCAGCAAAGCCTCTCTTAGAGACATGTTCCAAGCTGGGAATCTTTGATGTTTTCGTACCAGTTTGAGGGGGAGCGTTAAAGGAAATAGGGGTATTAAATGTAATTGAGTGAGTGGCACAGGATGTAGTTATGTATAAGTTGATATTTTTTTATCTATTTTAATCTTGTATTAGGGTTACAAACCCTCATATCTATAAATAATAAGGGGGAGGGCTCAAGGGATGTGCCCTAAATCTCTTTTTTCTTGCCTCTCATTGTCTCACTCGAGAACTCTTTTCTATCTCGCTCTCTTTCTGTCATCTCTTCTTCTTCTTTCACTCTCTTCTCTCAAACCCTAAACCTTCTAAGTATGCAAGCTTGGAATCTAATAACATAAAAGAGATTATAGCACTCTTTTAAGCCACATGTATGCTCAAATAAACGATTACAATAATCTCCCTAGAGATTTAACTAGATTTTGGCAGTAGCAAGCTCTTCCATCAATTAAAGGTCTTAGATAAAAATTTGAAAACACAAAAGATGAAAAGCTTAGACCCTTTGTATTTGATAGAGAGACAACCTTCTTCATTGGAATCTCCAAGTCTCCAACTTTGAAGCATGATTTGAAATGAATTTGGAGCTTGTATGAATCAAATGCAAGGAGAAACTAAAGAGAAATGAAAGATTTGCAAAATGGATGACATTTTTTCTCTCAAAAAATGAATTTGAATGGAAATTCAAGAATTGAATGCTTTGATCAAGGTAGTTTTGCCAATAAATGCTCAATAACCTCTCAAAGTGACATCCAGTGGGGGTATTTATAGCTTCCCCAAGCCAAACTAGCTATTATTTGCCTATTTGACAAATTCTGACAACCCAATGATCAACCAATGTATGGGTATGATTAATCAACAGTGTGTAATAGCTATATTTTTTTCCAAACATTTGGTTGATTGGGTGATTCATGAATCGATGATCAATCTCTATTTATTAGGGTTGAATAAATAAGTTGATTGATGTGTCCACCCAGACTGATCGATCATGCATTGATCCTAGTGGTTTTGCAAACCATGTATGATCAATCAATGACATGGGGTTATGGATCATGCATTATGTCTCTCATTGGCATACTTTTATATGATAAATTAATCAACATTTATGATCGATCTTGCTTTATAACTTTTCAATGCTTGGACAAGATTGATTGATTAGTCCATATGGATTGATCAATCATACCTTGTAGCACATTCTAGCCAAGTTCTACTTGATCGATTAATCACCCCTTGATTAATCGACTAGGTTTTATATTTTCAGCCAGTGCACATTATGGTTGGTTGATCATTAGTAGATAATGATTGGTCATGCCAAAATCAGGTTTCTAATTCTAGGCTTCAAAGCATGATGGAAATGTCTTCGGTGATTCTAACATGTTAAAAAGTTAGGCATGCATCGGTAAAACTTGTTATGAATGCAAATGTCCTTATAGCTCCAAAAATTTCATTTATACCTCAAATTTGAAGATTTGGGGCTTCTCTATAATATGGATAGAGTTCATGAGATTTCCTAGAAAACTTAGAATCTAATCTTCCATTATTCGTTTATTCTCTTATGGGTGCTTATTCAAGATGATTTGACACATGTGGAGCTCGAGGTATTGAAAAGCATATACCGTTCTATTGCATAGACCTTGATTTTTGTGTCTCTTGAAGGAAATGCCTTTGAAATTCTAAATTTTCAATTGTTAGTTCAATTAAGTTTTGTTATCATTAAAATATGGATGTGAGTCAACACGCGTCAACAATCTCCCCTTTTTTTACGATGACAAAACCTATTAAAGAACAAACTAAAAATAACGTACCCATGACAAAGGAGAATGAAAATGTAATGAATTCATATTTCGAAATAAGATCCCTTTGGATCTATGCATGTTTGATTTTAAATCTTTAGTTTTAATTTTTATTTGTTCTTTCTCCCTCTCTGTGTCTTAAGAAAAAAGAATACAAGTATGTGATGAAAAAGTGGCTCAAAGGCCTTTCATTTCATCGATGATAGTCAAAGTACAAAATGGAGTTGATACATCAAATATAGATAGTAAATAAATAAAAATATTCAACTCAGATCAACCTAGGCTAGTCAAGTTGGCTGAACCTAGTACTCAGGAGAAGGAGGTGGAGTGATGTAGCTGAGAATGGTGTGAAGGATGGAACAGAGTTTGAGATATCCTTCTTTCAACTCGCGTTATCTAGCCTTGAGCTCTTTCATGATTTTCTGAAGCCTTTGGAGTCTGTTAAAAGGTGATGAGGTGGCATTGGTGCACTTCCTCTTCTAAAATTCAAACTTTTTAAAAGACACTCACATATGTAGGGATGACATGGCTAGTAAATAAGGAGAACTTTCATAGAGATGACATAGAATTGTAATTATGCAAGAAGGTGTATGCCCTCTTATATCTTTGATGGAAGATGGGCTCCAACCCACATGACCAAGGAAGACCCACATATCTAAGAGTATTATAATATGGGCCACAAGATGGGCCCAAGCTCATAAGAAGTAGGTCCACCATGATTACCACGAGTTGGCATCTTTATCACATAAGTTTGAAGATCAAGAAGGACTCACAAAGGCATCTTTATCTTATGGTTACGTCCTAGAAAAGTTCTAGTTTGAGTTATGTTTGTCTTTTTATCTATATTGAGTTATTTAATTATGCTAGGACTTATCTTTAAGTGTTAGAGTTTGGGGGTAATTGGGACAAAGGTAGTTTTATTGCAATTAGACTCTACTACCTTCCTCTATTATAAATAGAGGTTCATGTACTCTAATTATAATAATTTCAAGAAGTCAATGAAGTATTTCTCTTTTCCATAAATTTAACATGGTATTAGAGCATGTTCTATGAGTTGACTTGGTCAACCCACAGAGATAAAGAGATCATTTTCTCTAAACCCTAAACCCTAAGTCTTGGTTCGTAGTTTGATTTACATTTTTCACCACTATAATGAGATTTTCATATTGAAAATTATATATTGAAGGAAAGATATTTAAGTCTACTTTCTAAGGAAATTTTTTTTTTTCTAATCGGAGTCATCTACAAAGAGATATCTATATTTGAATGAGCAAATATCAGATTACAAAAGAGGTTTGAGCAGCAGCAAAAAACTTCAACTTTTGAGGTATTTTATGCTATCAAGAAATAGACTTTATATGGAGAATTATATATCTAAAGAAATATATGTAAGTATATTTTCTTACCTATTTAACCAATTATCTTTATGATTTTTTATAAGGAGATATTTATCTTGGAAGAGTCAATGGTCATCCTGAAAAAAAGGAGAAACAGTACTTAGTTCGGTCAGATGACAGAGACTGAAATCTATCAGATTATTTATCTTCTGATAATTATATTTTATAAAGTGAAGTTATACTTTGATGAACGATATTTAAGTCTAGTTTTAGAAGGAGAAAATTTTATGTCAATCTGATCTATATTTAAAGATATATTATCATTGGAAGAATCAAAGGTCATGTTGGTATTCCGTTGTTTTAAAAAATCCGAATTTATGCCCTTTGTTTTGGGTCATTGTTTGAGTTGCTATAGCAGGAAAATATCTCACTTCTCCCTAGTTTAAGGGCTTATTACTATATCTATGTTATTTGGGCTTATTGTTGCATCTGTAATATTTGGTTCAAGCTAGGATCACTGCCATTACCTCTGAGTTTGAGGGGGAGAAGTACAAGAAGTACAAGAAAGAGGTATTTCATATGTTGTGGATAAGTTTTATGTGACCAAAATATTCAAGAAAGGGAGAGCACAAATGAAGCTTGTGCATCTAAGAAGAAAGTTTTATATCTGATTATTTCATGGGTTCTTTTACAACGTTTATTATTTTGTTCGTGTTATATGTGTAGGAAGATGGTCGTGTTATATTCAGCTGCAGCTATTATGTCTCTTTGGGGACATTTTTATTGATGAAGAGGTGACCTCATACTATTATTTATTTGTTCTCATAAAAAAATATAAAAAATGTCAAAGGTTGGGATTCCATGATGGAGGAACTTAATATCCCGTAAAAAATGTAAAAAAATGTCAATGGTAGGGATTCCATGAAGGAGGAACTTAATCCCCCGTAAAAAAATCAAATTTCAACGATTGGGATTCCATGACTGAGGAACGTAATACCCCATCAAAAATATAAAAAAATGTCAATGGTTGGGATTCTATGATGCAGGAACATAATACTACGTCAAAAATATTAAATGTCAACGGTTGGGACACAATGATGGAGGAACTTATTATTACATCTATGTTATACTCCTCTGAATTTTCCAGTTGGGCCTCATGGAAGAGAGCACTAGCGTGAGGTGGAGGGTTGGAAGATTGGAGGACTGCTATTTATACAAAAAAATTATATACATCATTCGTAGCAAGCTGGGAGTTCATGATGTTCTCTGACCCCCAACTTAAGGGGGAGTGTTGGAAGATGGGCTCCAACCCACACGACCAAGGAAAGCCCACATATCTAAAAGTATTACGGCCAAGGAAGGCTCACAAGATGGGCCCAAACCCATAAGAAGTAGGACCCACCATGATTACCATGAGCTGACATCCTTATCACATAAGTTGGAAGATCAAGAAGGACTCACAAAGGCATCTTTATCTTATGGTCACATCCTAGAGAGTTCTAGTTTGAGTTATGTTTGTCTTTTATCTATATTAAGTTATTTAATTATGCTAGGACTTATCTTTAAGTGTTAGAGTTTGGGTGTAATTGGGACAAGTAGTTTTATTGTAATTAGACTCTACTACCTTCCTTTGTTATAAATAGAGGTTCCTATACTCTAATTATAATAAGTTCAAGAATTCAATGAAGTCAATGAAGTATTTCTCTTTTTCATAAATTCAACAATCTTTGTCCATTTGAAGTACGTAGCCCTATGTGAATTTTAGTCATTGTAAACACCTTCACACAATTGTAAATACAACCTCAAGGCATGGGGTAAATCATTCAAGCCTCTTACTCTTTTCTCAAATTTGTCCTTACACCTCTCTCTCTTTTCCTCTTCATTCTCTCCATTGGTCTCTTCTCTCCTCTCTCCCAAGAGCTAGAGTTACTCTCTTCTCTTCTTCCCTTGAGATCTTTTGTATTTATGTGTTGGCCCTAGAAATCAACTTGGTCTTAGAGTGAGCAAAGAAAATGAGAAGAAAATGGAGAAGAATGGGAGGAAGAAGAAGAAGAAAAAAAAAATAGAAGAGTTTATCTTTTTTCCTTTAGTCTTCATTCACAATTTTAGTTTTTCATTGAATTTATCACTCTCTTACCATATGTTTCATATAAAAATTATGTACAGTCAGAAATATATTTGAGTGTCATTTTCAACTAAAAAATAATTCTTGCAATTATATTTTTCTAAAGAGATAAATTGAAATTTGAAGCTGAGAAGGTCAAGTAGCCGAAAATTTTCAAGTTGTAGTAGAATACCTCAACTTTATGAATGGTTTTTACCAACATGACTTGGAATTTATATTGAGAAGTATATATCAAAAGAAAGATATTTTAGTATACTTTCTATTCCAATAATTTTTTTTTATATCTTATCTTTCTAGAGAGATATCCACATTGGAAGAATCAAAGGTCAAGATGGTATCTTGTTAGATGTGAAAATACAAATTTAAGCTAGATTTTTTGCTTCACTTTTTGAGTTGCTAATGTTGGTTAGGTTTCTTATTTGTTTTTAAAGTCTAGTCAAGATTTTACCAACTTGAGTATCTTTTCTTCCTTAAGAGTTTTTTTGTTTGATATGATATTACATTAGTTTTCTTAACTGTTGTTTTCCCACTATGAGTTTAGTTTCCTTTTTGATAAAGTGATAAAGTCCGAAAATTTTGAATTAGAAAGTCTTGTTTCCTCATTCTAAATTTCAAATACTAGTGTCCTAAACCTCCCTTTTCCCAGAAATTAACTCTTGAATATTTTCTTTCCAAATTAGTCAAATTGTGTTAAAAAGTAATTGCCTTATATGAGAAGTCTATGTTTAGAAAGTTTCTATTATGATGTACCATCTCACAGCTTTTGTATTAGATTTTTTTAAGTTTCTTCAATCATCTTGTTAATAGAAGAATTATTTTTTTATCTCCCTCTTGTGTCTTACTTGGTAAAAAAAAAATAAGTTAATTCAATACTAATGTTACAATCTCCTTCTTATTATAGAGGTGGTTATTTTCTCTCCCTTCAATCCCCAATTATCCCTTTTACTTGGTTACCTTTCTCCTTACTAAGTTGTGGAGCCTAATTAATGCCCTACACTGAGTTGGTCATGGATCACAGTTGAATGTTTTCTCTCACTCCAATCCACAATATATTGACTATTGTTTCATTAAGAACAGTTGGGGAATTTTACTCTTGTGTCGCAGTTACCCTAATTTTCTCTTTTTAATTGAGGGGTGCCACTATTAGGTTTTTATCTAATCCGAGGAGTATCTCGAGTTGCCACCCAAGAGGTTAGAGAGAAACACCTATAACTATATGCTTTCTCTTGTAAAGTATTTCATCTTCATAGTGGATTATTACAACAGCGAAAGATAGGACGTAGTCAGTCCTTGAGGCAAACTTGAATAAATCTTGTTGTGCTTTTTCGTGCTTGTTTTCCCTTCTTCCATGTTTATTATTATTGCTCTCGTTAGTTTGGAATTTGGGATTCTAATTCCTAACACTCCTACCATCTTTTTTTTTTTCTCTTTTTTCCCTTTTAGGTCAACCCCTTGGTGTGTTGCTATGGTTGGTCATTTTATATATATGGCATTCTTAAGCTCATTGAAACTTTTTTATTGATACCCTTGGGCTTTTATTGCCTTCTTTTGAGTAACAGGCATTACCCTCTTTAGTGGTTATTATCACTATTTTGTTCGAAATCCTTTGAGGTTTGTTTCGACTCCTACAATATTACCCATGTTTTTTACTTTTTGAGAGTTTGTGTTCGATTGAGGAGGAGAATAGAAGGACAAGTATGAATGATAAGATAGGAAGTTGAGTGTTATAGTGTTATAGTGGTTGCACCTCCTTTTGAATTGAAATATGGGTGTTACTATTGTTTTAGAAGAGAAAACATAATCTACAATGAAGAATTCCACTTGTTGTCGTAATCAAATTTATGTAACTAGAATATTCAAGTAAGGGGGAGAACAAGATGAAGACTACAAGAAAGATGTGAACAAGATGAAAACTACAAGCAAGATGTGAACAAGGGTAAAATGAATCAAAGTAAGGCAATCTAAATTTCTTTTTCAAGCACACAAGTTTCTTGACCAAAATTATTTGCAAGTGAAGTTACTAATGCCAGTTTTATGGGGTGTGTTAAAAGACACTTATGTATGTAGGGGTGACATGACTAGTAAATAAGGAGAACTTTCATAGAGATGGCATAAAATTATAATTATGCAAGCTAGTGCATGTCCTCTTATGTCTTTTTTTCCTTTTGAAGGATGTAGCCCTAAGGGTATTGTAGTCGCTGTAAACACCTTCACAAAACTATAAATATAAACTCAAGGCATGGGATAGGGCATTCAAGCCTCTTCCTCTTGTTTCAAATTCTTCCTTACACCTCTCTCACTTTTCCTCTTCTTTCTCTCCCTTGGTTTTTTCTCTCCTCTCTCCCAAGAGATAGAGTTTCTCTTCTCTTCTTCCCTTGAGATCTTTTGTAATTATGTGTTAGCCCTAAAAATCAACAAAACTAATGCTCCTAAGGCCAATATGGGCTAAGCTCATCTCCTGAGCCTACCTCTGGGTGGGTGTTTTCCCAATTGTGTCCTTGGGAACCCACTTATCCCTGCATCTTGCAAACCAAAATTTTGAACCATGGTTTTTCCAATTGTCATTTTCTTCATAAGATCTATGCACTCATCATCTAGAAAATCAACCCTGAAGTGGCATAAGAAGCAAGTGATCTATTGTGTGAAGAGCAATCCATTGATGTGTGTGTTCATGTCAATGTAAGACATTCGATAGCCCATGAAATGGCTGAAGTCAAACGGAACGTGCTACGTGATGCCTCACAACCATGGTTGTGAGTCAGGAGAAACAACCCTTCCTTGGGTTGAAGATACGGTTCACTATTTCTCATACCTCCATCTTGCAACCAAAATTTTGAACCATGGTTTTTCCAATTGTCATTTTCTTCATAAGATCTATGCACTCATCATCTAGAAAAATCAACCCTGAAGTGGCATAAGAAGCAAGTGATCTATTGTGTGAAGGGCAATCCATTAATGTGTGTGTTCATGTCAATGTAAGACATTCGATAGCCCATGAAATGGCTGAAGTCAAATGGAACGTGCTACGTGATGCCTCACAACCATGGTTGTGAGTCAGGAGAAACAACCCTTCCTTGGGTTGAAGATACGGTTCACTATTTCCATGAGATCCGTACTGAGATCTTTGATCTTGATCTTTGATCTTGATCTTGATCTTGTTTGAAATCTTGACTTTTTGTTGGAAGATGAGTGAGATTGCATCCTAAATATTTTTTGGTCACTCTTCGGGTAGATCATGTGGCAAACTCTTCATTATGTATCTCTTGAGCTCCATGAATGGAGTACAAATGATGTCACTGAGGTCACTCGAGTAAAGTGCAATTGGTGTCTTCTTCATGTAGGAAGAGATTTTGAGGTTTCTCGGTGAGGTTTCCTCTACTTCCAAGTTTACATAAAATACCTTAACCAAGAGAGGGTAGATAGGGGCTTGGCAGTCTAGGATGACCATATAGGGTTCAAAGGCTTCCCCAAATCCCTTAACTTCTTTATTGAAGAAACCCAAATCTAATCTTCTGGACTCAACTATGCTCTTTGTGGGAAATGTCTTCAAATGCTTACTGGTTTGGGTCTTCGACCGAAAATGGTCCCTCCAATTTGGCATTTCATCATAGTGGTCGGTTTCCCTTGCACGAGAATCCTTCTTGGCTAAACTTTTCATCCTCACCATGATGAATCTCTTATTTTTTCATTAAAAAAAGGTGGGTTGCTCCAAGGAGATGAAGAACAATCCCTTTTATTTTCATTTTTTAGGGTTTTGGACAGATGAAATAGACGTAAATTGGAGAGAGAGATGGATTTTTGGAGAAAAGAGACTTAGGGTGAGTGATGTGAGAGTGTTTGAATGAGAAAATTGCTCAAATGATGCTTAGAACCCTCCATATTCTAGTTCCCACCGTGAATGATCGATCAGTCCAAATTGATTTATTGATCAATCGCAAAAGTTGATTGATCAATCTAGAGCATAGATTAATCGTGCCGTTTAAGTTGATCGATCATGCCTTACATAGTGAACATAAGTGATCTTTTGGCTTGAATTTCGTTCTCATAGCAAGAATTTTATGGGATATTACATTTAGCTTTATTTTTTATCAACCTAATTAGACCCAATTTTCGTCAAAGCTTAGAGAACCGATCAAATCCTTGGGACTTTGTGAAAATATCCACCTATTGGTTTTTGGTTAGAAAAATTCAATTCTAATTACCTTGGTTTGAAGTAACTCTCAGATGAAGTGATATTTGATTTCAATATGTTTAGATCGAGAGTGGAGAACTAGGTTCATACTTGGACTTATGGAGCTCATTTCTCACAATGGACTAGAATTTTATTTTACTCTAAACCATAATCCTCTAATTTTGTCTCATCCATATAAGTTGGGCACAACAACATCCAACAGCTATGTAATCAGCCTCAGTGGTAGATAGGGAAACAAAATGATTGACAACCACTTGTACTCTTTTTATTCAATTTGCATCGGACAAAATCGGCATCAAAGTAACCTCTTAGATCTATGGTAGAGGAGTCAGAGTACCAAATTCCTAAGTTCAGAGTTCCAAGTACGTACCAAAAAATTCTTTTCATGGCCACTAAGTGAGATTTTCAAGGATCAGATTGAAACCTAGTACATAGCGATACTAGAGGCATAATAATTGATCTACTAGCCGATAAAAAAGTAGGAAGCAATCATACTTCTATGAAGTTTTTTTTATCAATGGCCCTACTTGAGTTGTATGAGTTATTTTGAAGGATGAACTCATAGTTGTGCTAATTGACTTAAGATTCTAAATTTTGAATCTCTTAAGCAATACTATGGTGTACTTGGACTGATTTATGAAAGTTCCATTTTTAGTTTGCATAATTTGAAGTCCAAGAAGAATGTGAGTTCACCAATTAAATTCATTTCAAATTCATTCTTCATTACACTAGCAAATTCATGACATAGTGATGGGTTTGTACAACCAAAAATGATATCATCCACATAAAATTAGACAATAATCAGGTTTTGGTCATGGTTCTTTGTAAATAAAATCTTTTCCACACTAACTCTATTATATCCATTTTTTTGCAAGAATTGGTGGTCTTTCATACTATGCTCTTTGAGCTTGCTTTGACTCATATAATGTTTTGTGAAATTTGTATACATGGTGAAGCTTACTCATGCCTTCAAAACCTTTGGGTTGTTCTATGTATACCTCTTATTAAATGTACCTATTTAGGAATGCACTCCTAACATCTGTGGTACAATTTCCATTTCACGTGACAAGTGCAGGCTCATAGGATTATAAGTGCATCTAGTGTTGCTAAGGGTGCATAGGTTTCCTCACAATCTATGCCTTTGTCTTGGTGGTAACATTTGGCAACTAACTTAACTTTGTTTCTCATAATTTGATTTTCTTCATTAACTTTGTTCCTTAAAACCCATTTTGTTCCTATTACTTGTTGGTTTTGGGGTCTAGGTACTAGACTCCAAACTTTGTTTCTTTCAAATTCTTCTTGCATTGCCATGATCCAAAAGTCATCTTTTCTAGTTTCGATAAAGTGCTTGGGCTCTATTTGAGCCCTAGCTTCATGAGTCATTCTTTTAGTTCAAATTTTTCCTTGAGGGGCACCTTTTATTTGTTTTAAGGGATGATCAGTCATGAACGTAAAGTTCTTTGGCTCTACAGGAGGTTCTTCTTGGTTATATGTCATTTAGATTCTCATCAAGATTTTGGTCTGAATGTTGAGATCCCGTTGATGAATCAAAGGAGTTTTCCTCTTCGTCATCAGAAATTGGTGTTAGGGTTGCATTTGATGAATCATATTCATCAAATTCAACACGCATCGACTCCTCAACTCTCATAGATCTCTTGCTTTATATTCTAAATGTCTTGCTATGAGATGAATAACCTAAAAATATTCCTATGTTAACCCTAGAGACAAACTTCCCTAATTTTTCATTTGGTACTTTAAATACAAATATTTTGGATCCAAAGGTTTGAAAATAGGTTATGTTGGGAAGGGTGCATATGTATAAGTCTTATGGAGTTTTGTTGAGAAGGGCCCTTATGCTTACTTGATTTATGATAGAGCAAGTTGTGTTTACGGCTTCAGCCAAAACTTTATGTGGCAAATTGTAGGAGTGTAGAAAAACTCTTGGGATTTCAATTAGGGTTCTATTTCTTCTTTCATCAACACCATAATTTTGAGGAATTTGAAAAGATGAAAAGATATGGTCTATGTCATTTCATGTATAATATTCCTCGAATAAGAATATTCAAATTTTCATCCATGCTTACTCCTAATTTTGATAATGCTACAATCTTGTTCTTTTTTAGTTTTCTCTCATAGCTTGGTAAAGGCTTGAAAAACATCATCCTTATGTGCCAGGAAATCTACCCATGTGAACTTGGAATAATCATCTACAACCAATAAGCTAAGATGCTTTCTATTTAAGCTTATGGTTTGAGTAGCTCCAACTAAATCCATGAGCATTAGTTAAAGAGGTCAAGAGGTGGAAACTATATTCTTAGTATTGAAAGATTTTTTCTGTGGTTTTCAAAGTTGGCAAGCATCACAATGTTTCTTTCTTTCAAATTTTTTTTTTGCTAGTCCTATTTTTAGGTTTTTCTTCACTAATTTTTTAAAGGAATCTATTCCTATGTGTCCTAGTCTCTTATGCCATAACCAAGATTCGACTATATTTGCACCCAAATAGATGACACTAGTTGAGGGTAAGTCAACTAAGCGCACAACATAGAAATTTTTTTCTATGTCCCTCTAGAACTAGTTCATCACTTTCATTCTTTACTAAGCAGTTGTCCTTTCCAAAATGTTGGAAGATGGGCTCAAGCCCACATGTCAAAGGAGTGGCATATGTGTAAAATATGGTACTTTCCATAAAGATGGCATAGAAGTGTAAATATGTGTTCCTTTTATGTCTTTTGTTTTATCAAGTTGTAGCCATAAGGGTATTGTAATACTATAAATAAAGGCATTGGCTGAGAGGTAGGGCATTGAAGTACTCTCCTCTCTTTCCAAAAATTCGTCCAACCCTCATTTTTCTTTTTGACGCAACCCTCTTCTCCTTTAATCCAAACTCTCTTCTTCCACGTTCTTCTTCTTCTATTCTCCGTCTCTCTTCTTCTTCTTCTTCTTTCTCTTTGATCTAAAGTTCCTTTCATGAGATCCTAAATTCTACACAAAAGAGATTTTTTTTCCAATGTCTAAAAACTGATTAATGCTAAGTAAAACATGCATCAACCCTTGAACATAATAGACATCGAATATGAAAGAGGTGGACATACCAATTTTGCCAATCCCTATGATCGTAGCTTTGCTATTATCTCCAAAAGTTACATGACTACCATCTTTCAATATGAGTTCAATGAACTTCTTCTTATCAATAGTCATGTGCCTTGAGCACCCACTATCTAAGATCCATATTGGTGCCTTGGCTCGGAGACAGACATACATCACAAAAAGATCAACCCTTACAAATCCCATCTAGGTTGGGTCCCTTTGGGAAAACATTTAATCTGCTAGGTGATTTGGGCATCCAAACTTGTTTGCTCATTGTTGTATGGGTTACCACAACCCTATTCATTGCTTTGGTTAGTGAGTTTGTTTGATGCCATTTTAATTTTTAATTTGGAAAATGTGGGCATAATGTCCCAAATCATTGAAATAGTGACATCTAATGTGAGGAATGGAAGTGAACTTCTTACTTTTTCTTTTCTTGTTCTTCCAAATTTTCCTCTCGGGAGTGTTCTTTTGTGATAGAGTTTTGTGTTATTATTCTAGCTCAATACTCTTCTTCTCGAAAGCTAACCTATCACAAGTGAGTTTGCCAATCACACTACTTTGTCTTTAAAACATTAGTCACATGGCTTTAATTTGCTTCCTTCAAGGCTACAAGCTCACTGCTAAAGAGTAGATGTGGAAGAGTCTTACATGACTCTCACAACAAGAAGTCTCATAGAGCCATAATAAATATGGTGGAGTCTTACAGGAGTCTCATAGGAGGAGGTCTTATAGAAGTATCTCAGTTAAAGGTGTTTTAGTTATGTTAGTATTCTATTTATGTTTAGTTATTCACTTATTCTAGGACTTATCACTGAAGTTTTTCACTTTTCCAGAAATTTAACATGGTATCAAAAATGGTTATGTGAGTTGGCTCGGTCAACCCACAGAGATAATGTGATCCTTTTTTAATCTATAATCTCTAGTATTTTAGGTTCATATTCAATTTGTTTTTTTTCTTGTCTCAATACCAATTGTTTTCTAGGCATTCACACCTCCATACTCAATGGAAATTTTAATATTTAAAATTATATATCAATGGAAATATATTTGAGTTTACTTTCTAACTCAAAAATACTTTTGGAAATTGGAGTTTTATACAGAGATAAATTGATATTTGACTGCAAAGGTCAGACTATAAGAGAGGTTCGAGCAACAATAGAAAGCTTAAAATTTTGAGGTGTTTTATTCCATCAATAACAAGGCTTTATATGAATAATTATATTTCATAAAATATATCTCTAAGCCTATTTTCTTACCTTTTAAACCACTTCTAAATTTGAGTTTTGTAGAGGGATATATCAATATCAGAAGAGTCAATGGTATTGCTAGCCAAAGAAGAAAGAGTACTCAGTTCGGCTAGATTATAGAGTCCAAAATCTATCAATTTATTTCTCTCAATTGAAATATATTTTATGAAGAAAAATTATACTTGAAATAAATTTATCAAATTCTGGTTTAAGAAGGAGAAAATTCCATGTCAATCTGATCTATATGTAAGGAGATATTTGCTTTGGAGTCGGCAACCATCGAGCAAAAAAATGAAGAAAATAAAGAGGTCATACCATATTCATGAACGAAGTTTTTTAGGTCAACTTAAGTATCAAATTAAATCTCTTTGAGTCTAGTTTCCTAAACAATAAAATTTTTGTGATTTTGATCTATATTGTCGGAGATATTGATATCAGAAGTACTAAAGGTCAGTTCTACAAAAAATAATTCATTTTTCATTTTTTATCCCCTATTATCTCTCCATGAATTGAGTTTATTTTCTCTTGGAATCCTAGTTTTTTAGCCAAATTTCTCTTCTAATTAGATATTTTTGGTTAGAATTAATCACTCCATGATGTGCTCGTTCAAGGTATGCAAAAATTTCCTACTTCGATGTTCTTTTCAAGTTTTGTGTTTTTGTTACTTGGTTGTGTATCTTATGCATTGTTGGGAGATAGGGCCCAAGCCCACATGACCAAGGAAGGCTCACATATTCAAGTGTATTAGAAGATGGGCCCAAGCCCATAAGACCAAGGAAGACTCATGCATCCAAGAGATATAGAAGACGGGTTCAAGGCCCATAGATCAAGGAGAAGGCCCATAGGCCCACATAAAAGATGGCAGGATGGTAAATAAAGAGTCATCTCATAGAGATGGCATTGATGTAATTAAGTTAAAGTTCTAGGGTTAAAACCCTAAACCCTAAACCCTAAGTTCAAGGGTATTATTGTAATACAGTAGTTTCATAAATCTATAAATAGAGCAGAAGGGGGAGGGTTAGGAATAAAGTCCATAAGCTCTCTCTCCTCATGTTTTCTCTCAATGGGTTTATCTCCATTTTCCTCCATGACCTAAATTCATGGAGTCCTGAAAATCAACATGAATCGTCAACTCCAAAAGTTTGGTCACTCCCAAAAGAAGTTATATTTTGTCAAATTTATGAAATTCAACCAAATAGTCTCCCCTAGTTTTTCAAGCAAAAAATCACATTCTAGAATTCGTTTGGTAGTATGAGTGTTGCATAGTCACCTCCTTTCAGTTGAAACTTATTTTCCTTTAGTATTTCTTCAATTTATCTTCTTGTGTTTTCATCACTTTAGAGCAATGCCTAGACCCACTACCTAAAAGGTATAGGAATGTGCCCAACATCCAACTTGAGTCAAGTCTTTTATTTTTCACCCAAGAGGTGATTTGTGTTTGGGCTACCTTTTAAAAGTGAGTAGCCACTTTCTTAAGCCCTAAAGTTGGGTTATTTTCTCGCCTTTAAAACTAAGCGAAGTGTGTTTTAGACTATGAAAATTTTGACTGGTGTATGGAGCTTTGACTTATGGCTTGGAGCTTTGACTTATGACTTATGGTCTTTATGTTCTTTTTATCCTCAGCTTGAGGTGGAGAAGTACAAGAAGAAGTGCAAGAAATAGGTATTTTGTTCTACATGTTGTGGTAATTTTTATGTGACCAAATTATTCAAGAAAGGGAGAGAACAAATAATGAATATTTAACATCTATGAAAAAAATTTAGCCAATGAATATTGACGGCTAATATCTTTTTCATTGCAAGCTGAAGTTATAAACTTCAACTTGAAGGGGGAGTGTTAAAGAGAAAATATGGTGGAGTCCTAAAGAGTCTCACAAGAGGAGGTCTCCCAAAAGAGTCTCAGTTCAAGGTATTTTTGTTATGTTAGTCTTCTATTTCGTTGAAATTAGGACCCCTTTTCTAATATTTTGAGCAAGGGAAGAGAGAAAGAAAAAAAAGAAAAGGGGAAGAAGGTTGTGATGGACTCCATAGCATCTAGAGTTACTTCTAGACGTAGGAGTTAAATTTTGTCATTTATAGGTTTATGTAAGTAGAAGGGTTAGATGTAATTTGCTTTAATTTGTATGGGCCATTATGTGGCCTTGGTTTGTAAGCATCGTCCCTAATCCTCTTTTATAAGGATGACGGGATTCTGAATGAAGGTAAGCATTAATCAAAAATTAGTTTAGACGAGGTCGGATTTTCTCTCTCTCAAGGTCCAAGGTTGAGCTTCCTTTGAAAGCTCATTATCTCATAGCAATAGGTCATTCTAAGAATCCTAAACCCTCCTCAACGATGCAGGCCAATCTGGAGCCTAGAGAGGATTGCCGGGTGACTTGATCCATGGCGAGGGAGCTTAACAAATTGGTATCAGACAGGACCACCATCAGCGACTCATCCCTCCAACAGATTTACGCAATGCAATTGCAGAGGTTTGGATTAAATCACAAACACTTCGTAATGACAATGCAGAAATCCGAAACGAAATGTAGGAAATCAAAGAGGCTATTCTTCAAATTAATTTGTGCATGGGTGAATGGATTCCACGAGATGCTCCTCTACCGGGAAGTTCCAACAGACCCTCCGATCAGCCACCAATTCACCAAGCCCCAATGCCTCCTCTGCGCCCAACTCATCCAATTCCAGGGGGGACTCATGGCAACAACCATCCCACCATGCTCAGGTATACCAAACTCGATTTCCCAATGTATGATGGGTCCTCTGACCCTCTGATATGGTTGCACTGATGTGACCAATTCTTTTAAAATCTAAGAAGCCAGCCCGAGGACAGGGTTCCTTTAGCTGCCTTCAACATGCTCGACGAAGTACAAGTGTGGTATCATCAATTTAATTCTGAGCATCATGTGTATGATTGAAAGATTTTTAAAGATTATTGCATGTTAAGGTTTGGTCCACTAGCACGCAGTAATCCTCTGGAAGATTTGGTCAACCTCAAACAAATAGGTTCCATTGAGGTTTATCAAAAACAATTTCAGGAACAGCTGGCACGAGCCAGTACGTATGTGAGACCAACTCAGTATGTTCATCTGTTTAATGCTAGCTTAGTTGAGGCACTGTTACGGTCCCGAGTCATGGATCGAGTAACACGGCGTGGGAGTTGTGAATCTAGCACTAGTACTGAGTTGTTGGATTCGGTAAGGAGGGTTAAAGGTCCCTTCTTTGGGTACTCTTCCACCAGTGATTAGTCTCCCTTTTTATTATCTCATTCTAGTGCTAAAGTTATAGCTAGAATGGAAGTAATTCAGGTGGAGAAAGAATGGAGAAATACCTGTTTTGCTCACGTTAATCAGGGTTTCAACCCTGATTTGATGCAGCTCGTTCTAGGACTTGAAGACCTAGTTTGATGGGGCAGCCTTGGCTCACGTTGATGGCTGTCCTTGCTCTATTTTCGTAATGAATTCCCAGCAAGAAGAGTTGCTATAACCCTTCAGATGAAAGAACCAAAATTATTCCTCCTTTGTTGCTCGTCAAGAGAGATGGAACCCAACTTCTTGTTGACGCTGGTGATGAGAGAAGATCCTCTCTTTTGGCTCGGAAAAGGGGCAGGAAGCTCCTTTTCTTAGTATGGATGATGAGGAATGAATTTGGGTGAAGATGGATGGCAATGGAGGTTGAGATCAAGAGGTGATCTCAACCTGTTTAGACTAGGTTATTCTAAAATCTCAAAGCTTACCTATTTCATTCATACGTTTCCCTTAAATAGGTCACGTCAAGGAGTTTTAGGGTTAGGGTTACAATAATTCCCCATAATGCCCTTACATATAAAGTAATTAGAAATAACTCCTACTTAAAACAATAGTAGAAATAACTCCTACTTAAAACAATATAAGAAATAAATCCTACTCAAAGAAATATAAGAATTAAATCCTATTGAGTGAGTTGTTGTTATCTTCTTCGTTGTGTGACTCAGTGTGCTATTGAGTCCACAACATCTGCCTCCCCATGGAGAAAGAGCTTGTCCTCAAGCTCAAAAGTTGGGTAGACTTGTTTGAAGATGTCCACATGTTCCCATGTTGCAGCGTCGGGGTCAGTGTCCATCCACTGGACGAGAATCTTCCAATGTCATTGGTCAGCCGAGCGCGTAACACCACAGCTGGGTTAAGAATAACCTTGCCATGATCAACCGGTGGTAGGAATGGAGTGGATGTAGGCTGTGCTCCGGAATGCGGCTTCAAAAGAGAGACATGAAACACATCGTGAATTCTGGCTGTGTCCGGTAATTTGAGTTGATAGGCGACTGGTCCCACGCGTCGAAGAATGGGAAACGGCCTAAAAAATCTGGGTGAAAGCTTATGACGTGGAGGTCCCGCAAGAGACTGCTAACGGTAGGGCTGGAGCCGTAGCCACACATACTTCCCAACCTCAAAAGAGACCTCACGATGGCCTCTATCGTATACATCCTTCATCCGAGCTTGGGCGTGTCGTAGCCATTCTGTGATATTCTGTAGCAGTATATCCCTGTCTATGAGTGCCTGATCAATCGTGTCCACGCGGGTGGACCCTGGGTTGTACGAGAGGAGGCGAGGTGGATCCCGGCCATATATAACCCGAAAAGGAGTGGATTGCAATGCAGAGTGGAAAGAAGTGTTGTAACAGTATTCGGCCCACGGAAGCCATTGAACCCATTGCTGCGGACGATCCCCCACCAAGCACCGTAGATACATCTCGATGGTGCGGTTCACCACCTCAGTCTGCCCGTTTGTCTGTGGATGATAGGCGGAGGAGAACTTCAATTTCGTCCCACTCAAGTGAAACAGTTCCCGCCAAAAGGTGCTCGTGAAAACTGCATCTCTGTCACTCACAATGGATTCTAGAATGCCATGTAAGCAGACTATCTGCTCCAGGAAAGTTTGAGCAACCCGTGTTGTTGTATATGGATGAGCCATCGGTATAAAATGCCCCTACTTGGAGAATCTATCAACCACTACGAAAATTACGGATTTGTCGGCTGACAGGGGTAGGCCTTCCACAAAATCCATTGAAATGTTGACCCAAACCTACGTAGGAAGGGCCAGAGGCTGGAGAAGACCGGCTAGACTCAAGTGCTCGGCTTTGTTGCACTGATATACCTGACAGTCGCCCACATAAGTCGCAATAGAGGGTTTCATGGCTTGCCAGTAAAAATCAGCTCGAATTCTGTGCAAGGTTTTCTGGATCCCCTCGTGTGTACTATCATGGTAGGCCGAGAGAATAGCTGGAATCAACTCCGACTCAGGTGGAAGGAAAATCCGCTGCTTGTAATAAATAAGTGAATCCTGGATGGACCACTTCACATTCCTTGTCCCTTTTGAGATCTGCTGATGCAGTTCCTGTAGTGCAGGGTTAGTGACATGTGCTTCTCGCACCAACTCCATAATGAGAAATCTCGGCTGGCTGATAGAATAGACCGACTGCTGATCTTTAAAACACCGTGATAAGGCATCTGCCGCCTTAATTAATCTCCCGCACAATACTCTACCGAGAAGTCAAACCCCAACAACTTACTGATCCAGTGCTGCAGTGGCGACATCATCAAACGCTGTTCTAGTAGGAATTTAAGGCTGTAGTGATCCATGCGTATGAGAAAAGCCCGGCCCCAGAGATAAGGCCTCCAATGTTGGACCGCTTTGGCCAACCCAATCAATTCGTGCTCATAGGCTGCCAGCTTATGATGGCGGACTACCAACTGTTTGCTAAAATACGCAATAGGATGGCCCAGCTGCTGTAAAACGGCCCCCATGCCCATGCCCGAAGTGTCGCACTCTACCACGAACAATTCGTCGAAGTTGAGAAGTTGTAATACTAGCGCGGATGCGAGGGCAGATTTGAGTGCCACAAACGACGTGGTGGCCCCCTCATTCCAATTAAAGGAATTTTTCTTGAGTAAACTTGTCAATGGTGCTGCCACTGGCCCATTGTTCTAAATAAATTTGCGGTAGTAGCCCGCAAGACCCAGAAAACCCCGTAATGCAGAATACGACTGTGGTTGCGGCCACTCATGAATAGCTCGGATCTGCTCGGGATCCATCGTAACCCCCTCATGTGAGATAATGTGTCCCAGATACCCCACATGTGAAGCCGCAAAAGAACACTTGGAATGTTTCAAATAGAGCTGATGTGCTCTTAACAAGTCGAAAAAAATCCTCAAGTGTGCCAAGTGCTCCTCAACCGACTTGCTATATATCAAAATATCATCGAAAAATACAAGAACAAATTTTCGAAGATAGGAGCTAAATACCTCGTTCATCGAAGCTTGAAAAGTGGAGGGTGCATTGGATAACCCGAACGGCATGTCGACGAACTCAAAGTGGCCATGGTGCGCGCGGAACGTCGTCTTCTCTATATCAGAGGGGTGCATCCGGACCTGATAGTATCCCGAACGGAGGTCGAGTTTAGTGAATAACCACGACCCATGTAACTCATCCAGAAGCTCATCCACTACTGGAATCGGGAACTTGTCTTTTACTGTTTGCACGTTCAACTCCCGATAATCCACGCAGAACCTCCATGTCCCATCATGTTTCTTCACAAGTAAGACGGGTGAAGAGAATGGGGAGCGGTTGGGACGAATAAGACCATGTTTCAACATCTCATGGCACTTATGCTCTATCTCGTCCTTCTAAAGGTGTGGGTAACGGTATGGTCACACGACCACTACCTCAGAACTTGGTTTCTAACAGATCCTGTGGTCACAGGGCCTCATGGGTGACAACCCCGAAGGCTCCTGGAAGAGGTCAGAGAACTCCTCAACCAGACCATCACTAGTACTGTCAGGTTGATCCTGTGTATGCAAAGTGTGTATGCGGTGGGCCTTGTCCACCTGACATCGCTGTAAGAGCACCCGACTTTCGGCCAAATCAAAGCTCATGGTTAAAACCGAAAAGTCCCACAGAATGGGCCCCAACGTTTGTAACCATTTAATGCCTAAAACCATATCAAATCCCGCCAGGGGAATAACAAAAAATTCCGCATTAAATGAAGTAAATCCAATGGAAAAAGTTACCACCTTACTAATCCCATAGCTAGGGACCTTCTCACCATTGGCCACTGAGACGGTGGCTGTCTGATGAGTGTGTATCTGGAGCTAGAGATGCTGTGCGGTTGTCAAACTCAGAAAATTGTGTGTACTCCTTGAGTCGACTAGTCCCACCAGTTCGCGATCGATGACATGAGCTCAGACTTGCATCGGAGTAGGTGATTTCTGCCCAGTAATAGCATGCAAGGATATCTCTGGTGGTTCCTCCTCGATAATATCCTCTAGTTCCTCTGGATCCTCTGAATCCTCCATCTTGAGCCAAAACAATCGTTTACATTGGTGTCCGACCCGATACTGCTCATCGCAGTTATAACAGAGATTTTTGGACTGCCTTTCTACCATCTCCGCACTCGTCAATTTTTTTATAAAGCTCGGTAGGGAATTACCAGGGCGGGGATCGACTACCCAAGTCGTAGTCGGAGTGTGTCTAGATGGTGCTGTTGTAGATGCTCCCTGAGATGAATTATAGCGGCGCCCTTGCCATGTGGAGGAAGTGTTCCTCTCACTCGACCAACCCGGCTTACGTTGCTGTAGCTGTTGTCGTTGTTCCATTGCTCGGGCCATATTCATGGCATGAGCTAGATTCGTAGGCATAAGGAGTTCTACCTCTAGCCGTAAATACTCATTGAGACCTGCTGTGAATAAGGAGACCTGCTGGTCAACCAATACCCTCTCCCCAGCATGAGCCAACTTTTCTTGGAATAGTTTTTGATATTGTTCCACCGAACCCATTTGTCTCAATAGGACTAACTCTCCCAGGGGGTTGCTGTTGACGGGAGGCCCAAATCTAACTGTGCATAGATTTTTAAATTCTCTCCAAGTCATTCCCGGTCTCTCTTTCTCTACTTGAGTCACCAATAACATGGCTTCATCTGTCATATGGAAAGAGGCTAGTTGCACCTTATCCCATTTAGTAGCCCCTTGGTTCAAAAAAAAAAAAAAATTCACATCTATGCAACCAAATTACGGGATCCACAGAACCATTGAAAGAGGGAAACTCTAACTTGGTGTACCTTGGGATTGTGCCTCCATGCTGAGGTGCTTGGACAACAGTACGCCCAGGCCACTGCTCCCCTCTTCTGTGATAAGGTTGAGCAACCTCTCTCACCTCTGGACTCTGATGTCTCTCTGTCCTCAACTCCTGTAGCATGCTAATGATTCGGCTCATCTCTTCTTCCAAACCACAAACCTTTCCCAACACTGGTTGTGCTGTTTCAAGGCTATCTTCTATCTTTTGTATCCTGATTTGGATTTCTTCATTGCTAATATTATCCCCCATGTTACCCTGCTCTGATACCAAGTTGTTACGGTCCCGAGTCATGGATCGAGTAACACGGCGTGGGAGTTGTGAATCCAGCACTGGTACTGAGTTGCTGGATTAGGTAAGGAGGGTTAAAGGTCCCTTCTTTGGGTACTCTTCCACCAGTGATCAGTCTCCCTTTTTATGATCTCATTCTAGTGCTAAAGTTATAGCTAGAATGGAAGTAATTCAGGTGGAGAAAGAATGGAGAAATACCTGTTTTGCTCACGGTAATCAGGGTTTCAACCCTAATTTGATGCAGCTCGTTCTAGGACTTAAAGACCTAGCTTGATGGAGCAGCCTTGGCTCACGTTGATGACTGCCCTTGCTCTATTTTCGTGGTGACTTCCCAGCAAGAAGAGTTGCTATAACCCTTCAAATGAAAGAACCAAAATTATTCCTCCTTTGCTGCTCGTCAAGAGAGAATGGAACCCAACTTCTTGTTGACGCTGGTGATGAGAGAAGATCCTCTCTTTTGGCTCGGAAAAGGGGCAGGAAGCTCCTTTTCTTAGTATGGATGATGAGGGATGAATTTGGGTGAAGATGGATGGCAATGGAGGGTGAAGGATAGGTTGGATTTTTGGAGTAAACCCTAAACTCGAGATCAAGAGGTGATCTCAACCTGTTTAGACTAGGTTATTCTAAAATCTCAAAGCTTACCTATTTCGTTCATACCTTTCCCTTAAATAGGTCACGTCAAGGAGTTTTAGGGTTAGGGTTACAATAATTCCCCATAATGCCCTTACATATAAAGTAATTAGAAATAACTCCTACTTAAAACAATATTAGAAATAACTCCTACTTAAAACAATATAAGAAATAAATCCTACTCAAAGAAATATAAGAATTAAATCCTATTGAGTGAGTTGTTGTTGTCTTCTTCGTTGTGTGACTCGGTGTGCTATTGAGTCCACAACAGGCACTTCGCCTAGAAGTATAATTACATGACCCCCTGTCCTTAGCACATGATATGAATTTGGCACGTACACTGAATGCCAAGCAAAGAGTTTTGAAAGAATCTCTAGGGTGTAGACCCCCCTCTACGCCAAGGGCCACCTCCCTCCCATCACTCAAAGGCACCCAAGTCCACACCACCCGTACAATATATTCGACACCTTTCCAAATAAAAAATGGACCAGAGAAGGGCACAAGGTCTCTATTTTAATTGTGATGAAAAATACCTGCCAGGGCACTTGTGTAAATGGTTGTTTTGGTTAGAGGTGGAGGATCCTGAAGATATCCCACAACCAGTGGAAGAGGAAGACACCAAGGTGGAAGAACCAGCAATTTCCATTCACGCCATGACAGGGTTACACAACACCAACACTATGCAGGTTCACGCTGGCATATAAAACCTCATGTTACTTGCATTAGTAGACTCGGGCAGCACCCACAACTTTCTCAGCCCACCAGCAGCACAATAATTGGGCTTGCCAATTAAGCGCAATTCTGGCGTTTCGGTCTCAGTAGCTAATGGAAAAAAGGTTTCCAGCGTTGGGTTATGTTCAGCAGTTCAATTTGTTATTGAAGGCAACCACTTTGTCGCGGATTTCTTAGTCATTCCCCTTGATGGGTTTGATTTGGTATTGGGTATTAAATGGCTGCAACAATTGGGTTCGATTTTATGGGATTTCATGTCCTTAACTATGATTTTTACTTCTGACCAGCAACCCATCACCCTTAATGGGAATCATGCACCCTCCCCTTGCACACTCCAGCTCAGACCGTTGTAAGTTAAACTCTCTAATTACAAAATTATTTATTTATAGAGCCACAATCACTTCCTCCTATATGATCATGTGACCATTGAATTTGTCTAAAGATGGGTATTGAGCCTGTAGTGGTGAGGCCATATGGTTACCCACATTTACAGAAAGATAAAATAGAAAGGCAATGCCAACAACTATTGGAGCAAGGCATTATCAAGTCCAGCAGGTCTCCCTTTTTGTCCCCAGTGTTATTAGTAAAGAAAAAGGACCACACTTGGCAATTTAGTGTTGACTATAGAGAATTAAATGCACAGGCAATCAAGGATAAATTTCCCATACCAATCGTGGTTGAACTACTTGGCGCAAAATTCTTTACTGAACTGGATTTACGCTCCGGGTACCATCAGATCATAGTACACCCTAAAAATGTGGAGAAGACTGCCTTCTGTACCCATCATGGCCACTTCGAGTTTCTGGTCATGCCATTTGGGTGCTCCAATGCCCCCTCCACATTCCAGGTGCTTATGAACGAGGTATTTTGACCACTTTTACGAAAATATGTACTCGTTTTCTTTGATGATATTTTGATCTACAGCCACATCTGGGAAGACCATATTCAGCATTTGCACTCTATGTTCAACATCCTGCATGCTCATCATTTATTTCTCAAGCAATCCAAATGCTCTTTCAGTATCTTCGAGGTTGCTTATTTGGGCCATGTCATACCCGCATCAGGTATTCAAGTAGACAGTACCAAAATCCAGGCCGTTGTTGACTGACCCACTCCACAATCCAAAACTGCCTTAAGGGGATTTTTGGGATTATCAGGATACTATTGCAAGTTCATCCGCAATTATGGCGAAATAGCAGCTCCTCTAACAAGTTTACTTAAACGGAATGCCTTAATTTGGTCTGATGCAATGGCATCCTCCTTTGCTCAGCTCAATCATGCATTAGCCACAGCTCCAGTGCTCCAACTTCCAAATTTTGAGGATCTATTTATTATAGAATGTGATGCTTCTGGGGAAAGCATGGGCGCGGTTTTACAACAACAAGGTCATCCAATTGCATATTTCAACAGACACCTTGCAAAACACCATCACAAATTAGCCGCATATGAATGTGAACTTATTGGCTTAGCCAAAGCCATTTAGCATTGGAGGCCCTATCTTTGGGGTCGCCACTTCCTCATCTACACCGACCACTACAACTTGAAATACCTTTTGGAGCAACGTATGACCACTTCACTTCAACAGCGTTGGCTCAGTAAATTGATGGGGTTCGTTTTTCAGGTGGAATATAAACCAGGTCAACTCGACAAAGGGGTTGATGCATTATCATGCAGAGAGATATCCGAGCCCCAACCCACTGCCATAAGTCAACCATGGTTCTTTTTGCTGGATTCTCTTCGAGAAGAAATTCAACAAACTCCTAAACTCCTAGCAGTGTTTAACAGCATTGAGTAGTAGACCATGGATAGCAACTGGGCCATCCAAGACCGCCTCATCCTATACAAGACACGGCTTTATCTACATTCAACGTCAGCATTACTTCCCACCATCCTTTCAACATATCACGACAGTACTCATGAAGGACAGCAGAGGACATATTTCTGGCTTAGTCATGAATTCTATTGGAAAGGAATGACATGCATGGTCATTTACAGGTTTACATAAGGTTTATGGTAATTTACAGGCTCTGATACCAAGTTGTTAAGCTCCCTCACCATGGATCGAGTCACCCGGAGATCCTCTCTAGGTTCCAAATTGGCCTGTGTCGTTGAGGAGGGTTTAGGATTCTTAGAACGACCTATTAGTGTGAGATAATGAGCTTTCGAAGGAAACTCAACTTTGGACCTCATCAGAGAGAGAATTTGACCTCGTCTAAACTAATTTTTTATTAATGCTTACCTTCATTCAGAATCTCGTCATCCTTATAAAAGAGGATTAGGGACAATGCTTACAAACCAAGGCCACGAAATGGCCCATAAAAATTAAAGCAAACTACATCTAACCCTGCTACTTACATAAACCTATAAATGAAAAAATTTAACTCCTACGTCTAACAGTAACTCTAGATGTTATGGAGTCCATAACAAAGGTTCTCGGGTAGAGAGAAGAGAAGAGAAGCAAAGTGTGCGTCAAGCAAAGAGAGAGAGAGAGAGAGAGAGATTTACTCAAGAAAGAATTGTAGAACTTAATTAATTCTGAGTTACAACACCTCTATTTATAGTAGAGAAAGTGATAGAGTCCTTATACAATTAAACTTTAAGTCGCCTAATTATATTCCAACTCTAACTCTCTAAGATAAGTTTATCATGAAAAGATAACACAATCTACTAGAGGTCTATATAACTTGAAATCTAACTCTTCTTTAATCACATAGACATAAGAGAGGAGGTTGGCTCGTGGTCTTATCTTTGTGGGTCCCACGTGATCTTCTAGCTCATATTGATAAGGTTACCCGCTCATGGTATCTTTGTGGGTGCCACTTGACCTTCAAATCTTCTAACTTATTCCAAATCGTGCTTCTTATCTCCTAACTCGTGCTAGCCTGGGTGAGGACTCTTGGCATCCCACGTCCTCATGGTGGGTCCCACTAGCTCGTTCAACCATGGTGGGTCCACATTGTAACACTCCCCCCTCAAACTGGGGAGTGAGAAAACATCATAGATGCCCAACTTGTTGCAGATGGTAGACTTAATCTTATGAGTAAACGACTTGGTGAGAATATTTGCAACTTGACTTTGTGATGATATCTGCTTTAGAGATAAAAGGTCTGTTTGGAACTTTTCTCGTTTAAAGTGGCAGTCCACTTCAATATGTTTTTTCTTTCATGGAAGATTGGATTCGACGTAATGTGTATTGTTGTTTGATTATCACAATATAAATCCATCGGAGCTTCTTTGTAGAATCCCAATTCAGTGAGAAGAGATCTGATCCATAGGAGTTCACTAACATTGTGTGTCATGGCTCTATATTCTGCTTTTGCACTAGACCGTACTACTATATTTTTCTTCTTGCTTCTCCATGTAACCAAATTCCCTCCAACCATCGTACAAAATCCTGAAGTAGATTCCTATCATTCGGGGACCCGAGCCAGTCTACATTTGAGAATCCTTCGATGTTGAAGTGACCATGATTTTTATAGAGAAGCCCTCTTCTTGAAGCTCCTTTCAGATATCGTAAGTTGTAGTTTGTACATATATTGACTCACCACACTTACTGCATATGACATATATGGCCTTGTTACGCACATGTAAATGAGTCTTCCCCCTAGTCTTTGATATTTCCCGATATCTACATCTTCTCTAGTACTTGCACATAATTTTGTATTTGAGTCCATAGGAGTTTCTGCTGGTTTGCATCCCATCATTCATGTCTCCTCTAGTAGATCAAGGGCATAATTCATTTGGGATAGCACAATCCTATGTCTGAATTGTAATACTTCAATACCCAGAAAATATTTGAGTAGTCCAAGATCCTTTGTCTTGAATTCAGTACATATTTTTTCTTTTGTTTCCTAGATGCGCTTGGAATCACTACCAGTTAAAATGTTATCATCAACATATACTGCCAAAATTACCTTGCCTCTAGGTGTGTTTTTAATAAATAATGAATGATTTCCAGAGCATCTGTAAAATTCAGCCTGTATGAGGCCTTGACTAAATTTCTCAAACCATGCACAAGTGGACTGTTTTAGACCATACAAAGATTTTTTTAGTCGACATACTGACTCCCCCTCAACCACATACCCAGGTAGTTGTTACATATAAATTTCTTCTTTGATGTCCCCATTCAGAAAGTCATTTTTCACATCAAGTTGATATACGTGCGAGGAAGAGTTAATTGCCAGAGATAATAACACACGTATCGAGTTCATTTTGGTCACTGGAGAGAAGTTTTCCTCATAATCAATTCCATAATATTGTGTATAGCTTTTAGCCATGAGGTGAGCCTTCAACCAAGCCATGGACCTATCCGTATTGTGTTTCACAATAAACACCCATTTACAACTGATGGGTTTCTTATCTGATGGGAGAGGGACTAGAGCCCATGTCTAATTTCCATAAAGTGCCTACATTTCTTCATCCGTCATTGCCTTCCACCCTAGATGTTTGAGAACCTTCTGATAGGACAGTGGTACAGATATGGAATAAATAGCAGAGAGAAATTGACAACATGCAGGGGACAGATGATGATGAGACAAAAAACTTGATATGGGAGAAGCAGAGGGTATGGTGCATGATCTGGGTTCTTTTCTGATGGAAATATGACGAGTATCATATTGTGGACCAAAAAAAACTAGAGAAGATGGACTTACCTCAGTGGGATCCATAAACTTAGCAGGTGTTGTGTCAGCCAGTGTTTCTGGGGGCTGAGTAGTTTCTATAGTACAGGGCACAAACGGTCGAGGAGAACCTGGTACTAAAGATAAACCTGGAGGAGCATTGTCAGAATAGTATCTTCTTAGAGCCTTCCTTTTGATGTGGGGATCCTAGATTTAATGTTCTAATAACGTGTCGAATTTAGGACCCCTTTTCTAATATTCCAAACAAGGGAAGAGAGAAAGAAAAAGAAGAAAAGGGGAAGAAGGATGTCGGGAAGAGAGAATAGGAGAAGAGAAACAAGGTGTGCATCATGCAAAGAGAGAGAGAGATTTACTCAAGAAAGAATTGTAGAACTTGATTAATTCTGAGTTACAACACCTCTATTTATAGTAGAGGAAGTGATAGAGTCCTTATACAATTAAACTTTAAGTCTCCTAATTACATTCCAACTCTAACTCTTTAAGATAAACCTATCATGAAAAGATAACACAATCTACTAGAGGTCTAATATAACTTGAACTCTAACTCTTCCTTAATCATGTGGACATAAGAGAGGAGTCTGGCTCATGGTCTTATCTTTGTGGATCCCACATGATCTTCCAGCTCATGTTGATAAGGTTACCAGCTCATTTTATCTTTGTGGGTCCTACTTGATCTTGAAATCTTCTAACTTATTACAGCTCGTGATTTTTATCTCCTAACTCGTGTCAGCCTGGGTGAGGACCCTTCTTGGCATCCCTTGTCCTCATGGTGAGTCCCACATTGTATTATATTTATGTTCAGTTATTCAATTATTCTAGGACTTATCTTTTAGTATTTAACATTGATAGTAACTAGGATAAGAGTAGTTTAATTGTAATTAGATTCTACTTATTTCCTCTGTTATAAATAGAGGCTCATTGTATTTAAATTGCAGTAAACAAAATGAAGTTTTCAACTCTTCCAACAATTCAATAGTCACTCTTGAGCTTTGCAATCTCATGTTTTTGAGCATTGCATTTTTTTATATTTATTTAGACTATAATTTGATTTTTTCTAAAAGAAGTTCAAGCTGATTTTATAGTCCAAGTCACTTCTTCCAAAGTAGTCGAGTCATTATCCTCAATGGCCATGAAAGCCCGTCAAAGTGATGTGACTCTTCTTCCATTGCTTCTTGTAGAATTTAGGATCCCATGAGAAGGAATCTAGGTTAACGTGGAAGAAAAAGAAGAGAAGAGAGAGAGGAGACTTTGCATTAAGGGAAGGAGAGAATGCATCAAGGGAGAAGAGAGGGCGGCTGGACGATTTTTGAAAGAGAGGAGAAGGCTTGAATGCCTTACCTCTTAGCCAAAGCTCTTATTTATAGTGTTACAATGCCCTTAGGGCTACAAGTCAATAGATTAAAAGACATAATTAGACAACATATTTACATCACTATGCCATCTTTATGAACTTATCATAAATTACCACATTGCCACTTCTTTGACGTGTGGGCCTCTAGCCTTGAACTTGTGGGCTTGAGCCCATCTTCCAACACTTCCCAAACCGAGATCAAGACCTTATTCTTTTTTTTTCATTAGATCTTTGCCTGTTGCTAGGGGTGGCATCGAGCCGAGTCGAGCCCGAACCTGCCTATATTCGAGCCGAGCTTGATTTAAATATTTCGAACTCGAGCTCGAGCCGAACCTAGGCTCAAGCCTAAAATTTTTATCAAGCTCGAGCCTAATAATTTTAACCGAGTTCGAGCCGAGCTCGAGCTTCAACATACATTAAAACTATTCAAAAAATACATGTTAAATAAATTGTATATAAAATTATGCATACATTTTACATAAAATTGGGAATTACCTCTACTTAAAATTGGGCATAAGGGTGACATCGAATCCAGTTGAGTCCGAACCTTGTTCAAGCCGAGCTTGATTTAAATATTTTGAACCCTAGCCTCGAACCTAATATAGTAATTGAACTCGATCCTAATAATTTTAACTGAGTTTGAGTTTGAGCACTACGCAAGTTCGAGGTTAACATACATTTAATACTCTATATAAAATATATGTCAAATAAATTATATATAAAATTATGCATACATTTAAAAAAAAAGAATGATAGGGGAGGTTCAGGATTGAATTTCAACAATGGATTAAAATGCACCAATATAAATCTTTTTTACTCCAAATATTGTCAAGCTTGTTTTGTAAATTTTGATTCTGGCCATAAATTTACTATGGCCTCCTTAGTGCCTCTGGTTGAAACTTATATTCTAGGAAAAAGTAGAAATATTTTTCCTATGATACATATTTCCTAAAAAAACTTTAAATAAAATCCTATTACTATTAGTGACTTATAAGAAAATTACAAGAAATATTTTAAAATTTTCTTAGAAAAGTTAAATGGACCTCTTATTGCCTCTTCTATGGAAATAAATAAAATTAATAATCAATCTAATATATTACTATACTTATCGATAAATTTTTAATCAAATAAAATGTCAATCACAAAATTGCAATAAAAATTGCCTCATGCTAAAAGTATTACAGCATCAACTGTCAAATACTTATTCAAAAATTTTCTATACGATTTTCTGGCCCATCTTGGTAGGCTTATTTCTACTAAAATGTATTTTCAATTTCTTCAAGAGCCATGAGGAAGGAGAGTTTAAAGAAAAAGTTTTTTTTTAACTTTATTATCTCGAACGTGCGAAATCATTTTCGCGTGCGGGGCGGGGGGGATGACTATTGCAACAGAAGTGGTAGTGATGGAAATGACGGTGACGAAAGCGGTAGCGAGGGAAATAGGGGTGAAGGCGACGGGAGGAAGAAATCGAACGGCCGGCGACAGAGGCGGCCAGCGAGCAGCTGTCGACGACGACAACAGCTGAAGGGAGGGGGTCAATAGTGAGACCCCCCCCCCCCCCCCCCAGGCTCTCACTCCCGCTCCCGACTCAGCTCGTTAACTAGCCGGCTCGCGAGTCGTCGAGCCGAACTTGGATTCGGTCGAGCTCACTCGTTAATTTAAATGAGCTGATTCCGAATCTCTAGCTCGAAAGATACCGAATCGAACCGAGCCGGCTCGGTACGAAGCCACCCCTACTTGTGTCTTCTATGTCCTAATTTTCCACACTCATAACAAACATTTGTCTGTTTATAAGATTTATCATTTTGTTTCTTAAATTGGCCTCTTCTAAATGTTTTCTTTTTTCCTATACATCTTTTGAAGATGCCTACTGATAAAGTCCACCTCACTAGAGCTTTATTCACTCATATCATCATTCATACTAGATTTGCCCTTAAGAGTAAGAGTTTTCCTCTTGGGTAGCCCTTTTATCTTTTTCTTTAGGTTCCATCTCATATGCTAAGAGGATCCTTATTAGCTCTTTCTAGTTCATTGTTCTAAAGTTGGTGTTCCCCTGAATGGCTGCCTTCCTCATGACCCATGACTTTGGATGTGTCTTGAGAAGCTTGTCATTTTGCCATACAATGAAATTTCTTCTTGTAGGATGTTCAATTAATTTATAATATGAGTGAACCTAGAATTCATCTTAATAATTTATCCTCCCATTTTCATCTTAAATTCGTCATATTGGGCTATCAACAAGCTAATTCTAGAGTATTTGACTCTAGGGTACCCTTCATGGGTAATTGCCTCATGTAAAAAGCCAATTGAACTCATGTGGACATAAGATACATAACAATAGATTAATTGCCTTAGATTTTTTTTTGAGTTGGTCTTTGTCTTCTCTAGTTAGTTCATTAAATTTCTTAGTGACAAGATGACCAACTTCTAAATTTTTGTGGCTCAAGTTGGCCATCCTTGGTCACATGCCAAATATCCCCAATCCATGGATTGAAGGAAGAATTTCATTCTTACCTTCCAATATCTTTAATTTACTTCATTGAAGGGGGATGGTTGGCCGATTGAGTAATTTATCTTGAGAATCCATGAAATTAAATATTTAAAATCAAGTGAGAATTTGATTTCAAAATCTACAGGCCTGATCTGATACCAATTGTTGGCCCAGGTGGATTCTCAATAGGGTATGTGAATTGAGTTTTTATGATTTAAGGCAAGTGTGCTAATTATAAAATTAAAGAAATTATAAAATGAAATACGTACACACCACCATCAACACAAGGATATTTTGTTATCAATGTTCCCCTAGTGGTATTTACCGTCCAAGAACCCTTGCTTGGAAAAATTTACTAATTAACACTATTAGTTCGAATTTACATAAAAGAGATTTTTGTTCTCTTTTCAACCTCATTTATGCTCAAATACTCGTTTACAACAGTCTCCCCTAAGATTTGGCTAGATTCTAGCTCTAGTAAACTCTTCCATCTAAATTTAAGATCCTACAATAAACCTCTGGAGAGAAATATGAACATACGCAAAAAGAAAAACTTACACCTTTTTTTTATGGAGAGACAACCTTCTCATTTAGAATCTCTGAGTCTCCAACTTTGAAGCACGATTTGAAATGAATTAGGAGTTTGTATGAATGAAATGCAGGGAGAAACTTGAGTGGAATGAAATATTTGCAAGATTGATAACACTTTTTCTCTCAAAAAAGACTTTAAAAGGAAATTCAATCATCAAATGCTTTAGGTTTGCCAATAAATACTCAATAACCTCTCAAAGGCATATTTGATAGGGTATCTATAGCTTTCCCAAGCCAAAAATCGTCGTTATTTGGCTGTTTAAAAAATGATAACAATCAATGATCAATCAATATAAGGTATGATCGATCAATCATGTGTAATGACTATATTTTTGTCAGACATTTAGCTAATTGATTGATGCATGGATTGATCAATGTTTGTCCATCAAATTAGACAATTTAAGTTGACCGAGCAACCCACCTAGACTAATCGATCATGCATTGATCCTAGTGGTTGTGCAAAACCATGTACAATAGATCAATGAGATTTGATCATTCATGCCTTATGTCCCTCATTGGTATTACTTCTCTATGATAAATCAATCAATAGGAATGATTGATCATGCTTTAAAAATTTTCAATGTCTAGACAAGATTGATCGATCAGTCCATAGGATTGATGGATCATGCTTTATAGCACATTCTACCCAAGTTCTATCTAATCTATCAATCACCCTTGATTGAAATATCATGTTTCATATGTTCAGCCAATGCACATTCTGGATGATCATTGGCAGGCAATGATCGATAATGCTAAAGCCAGGTTTCTAATCTAGGATTCAAAGCATGATGAAAATTTGTCCTAAGTGAATCTAACATATTTGAAAGTTAGGTATACACCTGTAAAACATGTTATGAATGCAATATGTCCTATAGCTCCAAAAATTTCATTTGTACCTCAATTTTAAAGATTTGGGGTTTCTCTCTTACATAGATTGAGTTCTTGAGCTTTGCTAGACAACTTAGACTCTAATCTTCCATTCTTCATTTCTTCTCTTGTGTGGATTTCAAGGTCCTGAGATGCATATGCCGGTTCTTTTGCATAAACCTTGATAGGGATAGCTTCGAACTGACCCGGCTCTCGAGCGGCTCGAGCTCGGTTCGATTCCAACTCAGTTCGATTCAGTATACCCAAATCTGGAGCTGAGTTCGAGATCTGGGATCAACTCATTTAAATTAATGAGCCAAGCTCAACCGAATTAAGGTTCAGCTTGAAAGGTCGTGAGTCGGCTCGTTAATTTAACTAGCGGCCCTAGAGCTCATTGAGGAGAACTCTAAGCCTCTTTAATCTAGATTTAACCTAATTCTTAATACTTCAATGCTTCCGTTTCTCATTACTCTTACCCCTTAAATAGGGTTCACCCTGTTAGGGTTTATAATAAAATATTCTAAAAATACCCCTATAAATACAATATTCCAAAAATACCCCTATAAATAAAATATTCCAAAAATACCCCTATGACCTAAAACTGAAATAAAATAAAGTAAATTAAATAAAACAACTAAAATAATGATGTTATTGCGTGCATAACACTTATACCAAAATTAATGCCGCAAAAATCCGCAGTCGAAGCTGGTTCCACCTGCCGATTTCTTCATATCTACATCAACAAACCTAAGGCAAATTCCCCCAAAAACCCAAAAAAATAATCACGAATCGAGCAAAGGAAAAATGGCAGCACTGTATGCTGGAAGTAAAAAATAAACAAAGAGGGAGGAGATGATGAAGGGAAGAGCGAAGGAAAAAGGCAGAGAAGAAAAGAAATGATAGGGAAAAAGCTGGTGCAAAGATTTATTATTATTCTATTGATTTCTTTTTAGATTTTTTTACTATTTTTTATTTTTCATAATTAAATCCTAAATCAAGAATCGAAATCCCTAATTTTTATGTGTATTAAAAACAAAACTAGGAGCGATACCTTCTGGGTAGGGGTGGCTTCGAATCGAGCAGGCTCGCTAGCGGTCAAGCTCTGCTCGATTTTGGCTCAGTTTGATTCGGTATACCTGAATCTCGAGCCGAGTTTGAGATCCAGGATTGGCTCATTTAAATTAATGAACCGAGCTCGACCGAATCAAGGTTTGGTTTGAAAGCTCGTGAGTCGGCTCATTTAGAGCAGGACCAGACCGCCGAGTGGAGCGGGAGAGAGAGTGAGGGGGGAAATTTTTTTCCTCCCTTCGTCACCGTCGAGCCCCTCTGGCCGTTGTTGTGGTCACTTTTGTCGCCAACAATAGCGGTCATGCCATCTGAACCCCCCCCCCCCCCCCCCCCCCCCCCCTCCCCCCCCCCCACCCCCCCCTCTCCTTCCCCTCCCTTCCCCATGGCTGTTGAAGAAACTGAAAATAAATTTTAGTAGAAATAAGTTTCTAGTGTCTCATGTTTTTTTTAAACACATTTTTATAATTGAAATTTCTTATTAAAAATCCTATAATTTTTTAAGTAAGATTTTCCTTCCAAGATGGGCTAGAAAACCATATAGAAAATTTTTTGATTAAGTATTGACAGTTGATGCTGTAATACTTTTAGCATGAGGCAATTTTCATAGAAATTTTGTGTTTGACACTATATTTGATTAAAAATTTATCGATTAGTATAGTAATATATTAGATTAATTATTAGATTTTATTTATTTCCCTAGAAGAGGCAATAAGAGGTCCATTTAACTTTCCTAAGAAAATTTTAAAATATTTCTTGTAATTTTCTAATAAGTCACTAATAGTAATAGGATTGGATTTAAAGGTTTTTTTGGAAATATGTATCATAGGAAAAATATTTCTAATTTTTCCTAGAATATAAATTTTCAACTAGGGGCACTAAGGAGGCCATAGTAAATTTAAGACCAGATTCAAAAATTATAAAATAAGCTAGACAATATTTGGAGTAAAAAAGATTAATATTGGTGCATTCTAATCCATTATTGAAATTCAATCCTGAACCTCCCCTATCATTCTTTTTTTAAAATGTATGCATAATTTTATATATAATTTATTTGACTTATATTTTATATAGAGTATTACATGTGGGTTAAGCTCGAACTCAGCTAGAGCTCGAGTTCGAACTCAGTTAAAATTATTAGGCTAGAGTTTGATTACATTTTTAGGTTCAAGGCTAGGGTCGGCCGAGCTCAAGTTAAAAATATTTAAATCAAACTCGGCTTGAACAAGGTTCGAACTCGGGTAGATTTGATGCCACCCTTATGCCCAATTTTAAGTAGAGATCATCCCCAATTTTATGTAAAATGTATGTATAATTTTATATACAATTTATTTGACATGTATTTTTGAAAAGTTTTAAATTTATATTGAAGCATGAACTCGAGACTTGTATTTTTTTAAAAGTTTTAAATGAATGTTGAAGCTTGACCTCGACTCGAACTTGGTTAAAATTATTAGGCTCGAGCTCGATAACAATTTTAGGCTTGAATCTAGGCTCAGCTTGAGCTGGAGTTCGAAATATTTAAATCAAGTTCGGCTCGAACATAAGCAGGTTCGGGCTCAGCTCGGTTCGATGCCACCCCTAAACCTTGATTTTTGTGTCTCATGAAGTAAAAGCCTCTCAAATGATAAATTTGTAATTGTTAGTTCAATTTATTTTTGTTCTCATTACGACACACTACTTTTCTCATATGCATGTAGTTGGGTCCCATTGGGTGTTTAAAATAAATTACCTTGCTAATGGTACTATTCTCAAACATATGGCATGACTGGTTGCTGAAACATATGACAATTACTTGGGGTCGATTATGGCCAAACTTTTACTCTTGCCATTCTAACCCAAACCATTTGTATAATTCTTTCCATTGCATTATATTACAATCGGTCTTTACTTCAATTTAGTAGATAACACCTTTTGCATATATTTTTTTTTTCAAAAAGAGTTTTTCATGAAACAATCCCTTGGCTTCAAATGAAACAATCCTTTGGCTTCAAAGACCCTTCCATATAACTCTTGTTTGTTGTCTGCGGAAAGCACTTTATGGCCTAGGTAACACATTTAATCCCAGTTTCACTCCTTTAAATAGTTAAATACCCTACTTGTCCTACCCCTTGACCATGCCTGTTTAGGGGCTCATTATTCAAACCAAAATGCGCTGTTAATGAAACAAATATTAACAACTCCATAAAACTCTATCCACGTCCACAAATGTGCTCCATTAAGCACCATCTGTAAGAATTACGATCAAATGAAAATATCCTTTTACGAAAGCCTGTATGTACTGTTTAGGGGTGGCATCGAGCCTAGCCGAGCCCGAACCTGCTTATGTTCGAGCCGAGCTTGATTTAAATATTTCGAGTCAACTTCGAGCCGAGCTTCGTCTAGAGCCTAAAATTGTTATTGAGCTCGAGCCCAACGAGTTCGAGCCGAGCTTCAAGTCGGGCTCAAGCCTCAACATACATTGAAAACTTTTCAAAAAATATATATCAAATAAAATGTATATAAAATTATGCATACATTTTACATAAAATTGGGCATAACTTACATAAATAATACGTGTATAAGATTGGGCATAACCTCTACTTAAAATTGAGCATAATCTATATATATAATCTTTGTATAAAATTCGGTATGACCTCTACTTAAAATTGGGCATAATCATTATACATAATACCTACATAATACCTGCATAAACACTCCATAAACACTTCATGAAATTGTTTATACACTCCATAAAATAATCTAAACACTCCATACATTGCATAACATTATAAATAAACTCTATACAATAATCAAACACAACAAAATTAAATAAAATATCACTATCAATTTACAATCACCCAAATAAAAACTATAAATCCTTTAAATAAAATCTTATTACTATTACAGATTTACTAGAAAATTACAGGAAATATTTTAATTTTTTCTTAGGAAAGTTAAATGGACCTCTTATTGCCTTTTCTAAGGAAATAAATAAATATTAATAATTAATCTAATATATTATTATACTTATCAATAAATTTTTAATCACATAAAATGTCAAACACAAAATTACTATGAAAATTGCCTCATGCTCAAAGTATTATATCATCAACTGTCAAATACTTATTCAAAATTTTTCTATATGGTTTTCTAACCCATCTTGGCAAGAAAATCTTACTTAGAAAATTATATGATTTTTTTAAAAAAATTTATAATTAGAAAAATATTTTGAAAAAACATGAGGCACTAATGGTCCCTATATTTCTATTTATTGAAAAAACCACTAGTCTCTAGAAATGTATTTCTACTAAAATATCTTTTCAATTTATTTAAGAGCCATGAGGAAGGGACAAAGAGTTTTTTTTTCCTTGTTTATGATCTCGCACGTAGGGGTGGCTTTGAATAAATTATATATAAAATTATGCATACATTTTTAAAAAATATAATGATAGGGGAGGTTCAGGATTAAATTTCAATAATGGATTAAAATGCACCAATATTAATATTTTTTACTCCAATTGTTATCTAGCTTGTTTTGTAATTTTTGAATCTGGCCATAATTTATTATGGCCTCCTTAGTGCCCCTAGATAAAAATTTATATTCTAGGAAAAACTAAAAATATTTTTCCTATGATACATATTCCCAAAAAAACCTTTAAACAAAATCTTATTACTATTAGTGACTCATTAAAAAATTACAAGAAATAATTAAAATTTTCTTAGGAAAGTTAAATGGACCTTTTATTGTCTCTTCTAGGGAAATAAATAAAAATTAATAATCAATCTAATATATTATTATACTTATTGATAAATTTTTAATTAAATAAAATATAAAACACAAAATTGTAATGAAAATTGCTTCATGCTAAAAGTATTACAGCATCAACTGTTAAATACTTATTCAAAAATTTTCTATACAGTTTTCTATCCCATCTTGTTACGAAAAATCTTACTTAGAAAATTATATGATTTTGAATAAAAAAATTCAATTAGAAAAATGTTTAAAATAAATTAGACACTAATAGTTTATAGAAAATTATTTCTATAAAATTGATTTTTAAATTTTTCCAGAGAAAAAAGTTTTTATTTATTTATTTTAAGATCTCGCACGTGCGAGATCATCTTCGCGCGAAGGAGGGGGGAGATTATTTCTCCCTTGTTCTGGTTTTCTGCCGAGACGACGCGGAGGGAAGGGGGTTACGGCGCCGAGGAGGACCTATCGTCGGGGATGACGGCTACAACGGAGGCGGCGGCAACGGAAGCGACGGTGACGGAAGCGGCGGCGAAGAAAACAGAGGCGACGGCGAGGAAAGGAAGAAATCGAACGGACGGCCACAGAGGTGGCCGCCGAGCAGCTGCGATGGCGGTAGAGACTGTCGGTGAACAGCTGCGACGGCGGTAGAGGCGGCGACAACAACCGATGGGAGGGGTTGGAGATGACGAGGGGGGAGGAAAAAAAAATTTCCCCCCTCACTCTTGATCCCGCTCCCGCTCCCCCGCTCGTGCGCGATCCCGATACCGATCCATACCGATCCGACTCACTTCGAGCCGGCTCGCAAGCCGACGAACCGAACCTAGCTTCGGTCGAGTTCGGTACATTAAGGTAAACGAGCTAATTTCGGTGCTCGAGCTTGGCTCGAGCTCGATAGATGACGAATCGAACCGAGCCCAACCGAGCCGACTCGGTTCGAAGCCACCCCTAACTGTTAGTAGTGACAATATGACAAGAAAACAGCAATGCTTGATCTTTAGCGAGTTTATCTGCGAGAGAAGAAGATGATGGGACACGGCGTGATATTTTCTCTTTTCATGTTTAAGAAAAAAATTCAAGTCAGGAGGAAGTCAGGAAAACCAAAAAGCAGTGGCTGGTCACGAAAAGGAAAATAAGAAAGACGATCAGAAAAGGTGCAATGCGTGAGGTGGCGATGGTTGGAAGGGGACCGTCACCCGTGAAGGCCAAGCGCGGGAGCCCCATGAGTATTTTCATTTCACCATAGCTAATCATTCCCATGAAATCCGATCCCTTTACACTGCTCACCTCTACATCTCTGATTTCTGTTGCCTGTCAGTTGTCTTTACTCCCTACTCTCTCTTTCTTTTTCTCTTCTTGCAAACAGAGCTTGATAAGAATCTAGAAACCTGACCAAATAAGACGGCTTCACTCTCTAAAGCCATGTAAAGACGAAAAGATTTATTACTTGCCCTTACCATACAAACATTGATACGTAAATAATAGTTATTATTTTTCTCTGCTATTTAACAATTGTAAAATGTTTCTTAATAGATCACAAGGGCTGATTGGACTTTAGGTTTTAAACTATTTATAATTTTATTGTTTCTAATTAAAATTAATGTTGACCTAATCTATAAATATCATATTATTATTTATTTTAGACTGCAATTTTAGTGATGTCAATTTGCATTCATTCATTACAAGATAATTCTTTTAATGCTAAAAAAAAGAGCTTGAAGGGACTTTGTGACATCACAACAACGATTCGGAGAACCAGTAGAAAGTTAGCTCTAAACATGCAAGTTTGTAAGTAAAACTGATTAAACATTTCAAGTGAAATTTTTTTATAGACATTAAAGAAGGATATCTTAGGAATTCAGTAGAAAGTTAGCTCTAAACATGCAAGTTTGTAAGTAAAACTTATTAAACATTTCAAGTAAAATTTTTTTATAGACATTAAAGTAGGATATCTTAGGAATTCTAGCTATCAAACCCACAAGTGCAATTTTAATAAAATTATACAATACATAAATCGTTATTTTTAATTTAGTTGTCCGAATGAATAAAGATCAAATAGTAGTTTATACAATAAAAAATGAGTGTTAAATTCTAGGGTTCCTTCACTAGAAAGTCTAGGTGTAAGAAGGAGAAGAATGGAGGAGAGAGAGAGAAGAAAGATGAGAGCAAGGAAAGGAGAAGAGGGAGATGAGTGTGAGAAAACTACAATTTTGAGAGGGGAATAGTGAGAGCACAATTTTAAGCTCTCCCCCTCACCTCTTATGTATAGTTTGTGAGTGTAAAGACCCTAATACATGAGTAAAGAAAAGGAACCTAAGCTATTGCATAATTATATCTCATGCCACTCACTCACTTAATTACATATAATGCTTGTATCTTTTTTAACACTACCCCTTAAGCCGGTGAGAAAACATCAAAGATTCCCACTTTGGTACATGTCTCTGATACAAATTTTTCAACAATGGCCTTTGTAAAGATGTGTGCAAGTTGATTCTAGGATTTAGGGTTTACTGCATGGATACCACATCGGCTTGCAACTTTTCACAAACATAGTGACAATCTATCTCAATATGTTTCATTCTTTAATAAAACACAAGATTAGTTGCAATGTGAATAACGAATTGATTATCACAATGAAACTATATGGGTTTACTTATAGAGAAATCCAACTTAGTCATGAAGGAATTGAGTCACAATAGCTCACTTACTGGAAGTGCCATAGACCTGCACTCAACTTCTGCACTTGAACTTGCCACCACGTTTTGTTTCTTTCTTCTCCATTTGAATAATTTCCTCCAACCATTGCACAATGGCCAGAGGTAGATTTTCTATTATTTGGAGAACCAACTTAGTCTGGATCTGTAAAACCCTCAATATCGGTATGTCCATCACATTTAAGTAGTAACCCTCATCAAATATTTTTCTTTAAGTATTGGAGAATCATTCCCAATGCTATCCAATGAGATTGATGTGATTGTTGCATGAATTGATTGATAACACTTAATGAAAAGGATATATTCAATTTTGTACTACAAGATAAATAAGTTTTCCAACTAACCACTGAAACGGCCCAACTTCAACATCATTGCCACCTTCAATACAGAGTTTAATATTTGGCTACATAGGTGTGTCAACCGGCTTACACCTAAGCATTCTTCTTTCTTCTAACAAATCAAGAACAAATTTTCTTTGTGACAACACTATGCCATGACTGGATTGAAGGACTTCTATATTCAAGAAGTTTTTGAGGAGTCCTATGTCATTTGTTTGGATCTCCCTTTTTAAGACTTCCTTGACTAGTTGAATACCACTGTAGTCTCTACCCATAATAACAATGTCATCAACATATGACCCATGAGGATCTTCGCTCAAGTGGTGTTTTTGATGAATATAGGATGATCACTTTCACACCTTTGGTCCAAGTCTAGTAACAACCTTGGCAAACTTATCTAACCAGGCCTGCAGAGATTGTTGAGCCCATAGATTGACTTTTTAATTGTCATACCTTCTCCCCCTTAATGACATAACCAGGTGGTTGAATCATAAACCTCTTTTGAAAGGTCACTATGTAGAAAGTATGTTTTACATCCAACTGATATAATACCCATTTAAAAATATCCTCAAGAAACAGAACGACCCAAGCGAAATTTGTCTTGGCCACTTGAGAGAATGTCTCATTATAATCAATGTCATAAGATTGTTTATAACCCTTAGCAACTAACCTTGCTTCATACCGGATAACAATCCCATTGGAATTATACTTCAGCATGAACACCCACTTGCACCCTATGGCTTTCTTAGTGGCTGGGAGAGATGTCAAATCCCGGGTGTAAATCTTATACATAGCTTGGATCTCTTGATCCATGGAATTTTTCCATTTTGGATCTTTTGTGGCCTCTTCATAGGTACTAGAAACATGAAAAGATGAGAAACAGACAAAAATTAAACACAACTACGAGATAATTGATGAGTGGAAGCATAATTGGAGATTTGTTGTGAAGTGGAAGGTGGACGAGTAGTAGTGGTTCATGCTTCTTTTCGAAGGGCGATTGGTCTTGTGTCATATGGTGGACCAAACATAACTGAAGAGGATGTAGGAGAACTTAACTCCAAAGCATCAAGAGACTGCACAAATGAGTGGTCTGAAGGAGGTGAGAGAGTGTCCTCATGTGGTTGCTCATCTTGTGGAAGTTGGTGATCAACGAGGACACTTGGCTTGGGCATACTTGCAGAAGGTGTAAAAGTGAGAGGAGAACTATCTGAGAATTATGGATGGTCCTCAAATAAATTGAAATCAACTAAGAAGAATGTTTTTTAGGACTAGTGAGTAACATTCATACCCTTTCTGGGTTTTTGAGTACGTCTAGAAAATACACTTAATAGCTATGGGAGAAAATTTATTCTGGCGAGGCTCCATTATGAACAAAGGAGATACACCCAAACACATGTGGTGCCAATGGAAAGGGTGATATATCATGAAATAATTTAGAGATAGGTGTCTTACCATGTAGGACACTTGAGAGCATCTGATTAATTAAAAAACACACCATATAAACTGCATAAGGCCAAAATAATTGTGGAACATTCATGGAGAGCATGATTGTCCAACTAACTTCAACCAGATGTTTGTTTTTTCTTTTAGACATTCTGTTATGGGGTATAAACACATGAAGACTAGTGAATAATTCCCCTTTTATGACAAAGAAATTGGAATTTAGAGGAGAAATATTATTTTGCATTATCAGACCTAATGTCTGAACCTTTGTATGAAACTGAGTCTCCACCATAGTACAAAACATATCAAATATAGTGAATACTTCAAACCTATCTTTTATCAAGTATAACCATGTAAATCTTATATGGCCATCAACAAAAAACACAAAATAATTAGTTTGAGAAATATTTGGGATATAAATTGGTCCCCACACATCAGAAAAAATTAAAGCAAATGTGCTAGAAACAATATTGTTTTCCCTAGGCTGAAACGTAGTCCTATGATGTGCTCCAAGCTCACAAAAGTCACATGTTAATGAAGAAATAGAACTAAGGGAAAGAAATAATAAATTCAAAATTGGTAAAGAAGGTTGATCGAGCCTATTATGCCTTTTGGTTGCCTTTGTATTAGTAGCTACTACAGTTGTCAAGCTTGGAGGATCCATAAAATAAAGACCTTCTTTCTCACGGTCTCCACCAATCACCTGCTTTGTCTTGATGTCCTGAAAACCACAATGAGATGGAAAAAAGGTAACAAAGTAGTTAAGTCATTTCGTTAATTGACTAGCAGACATAAGACTAAGTGGAAATTGACGTACAAATAAAACATTGGTAAGTGAGAAAGATGGAGACAAAGTTGATGTACCAGTGCCTTGAATATTCGGTTTGGGAACCATTTGCAATGAATACAAACTAGTTTGTAGTACATGGTGATACGTTTGACAACTTATGTATGAGACCAGTGAGGTGTTTAGAGGTACTAGAATCAATAATCCAAGATGAAGAGTTACCACTAGAATTTGAGTCCAAGGACAATCCACCTATAGTAGAAATAGTGGTTGTAGTAGATTTCTAAGGGGCTGCCATCATATTCTTGAACTTCTGAAATAAACCAAAGTCTTCTTCTGATAGTATCTACCCTTTTGAGGCTTCACTAGATACTTCATTGAGAGCTGATGTTGCAGAAGCCTGATTGGCCTTAAGATAATCAGGTTTTCCATGTAAATTCTAACACTATTAAACTATGTGATTATTCATTCCAGAAATGGTACACTTTCTTTATTGGTCAATGGTAGAGAATTAGGGTTGGTTTCACTACCTCCTCTTCCTCTACCATCACCATATGACCTAACACCTCTTCCTTTGCTACCTCTTCCTTTTCCTCTACTAGAATTGTTACTCCCTTTTTCTTGGGAGAACAATGCTAAATTCTCAACTTAATCAGCTGGAGGAGCATATACCTTAACTGATATCCTAATCATTATTGTAAACACATCATTAAAGGAAGGTCTGGCTAAGGAGCTGACTACTTGATTTTTTGAAAAATCCAAGTAAGATTGTAAATTAGCAAGGCCTATGGCAAATACAAATCTTCCCTATGTTTCAAGGAGCATGTTTACTTTTTTGAGTAGATGTGATATGGACAAAGCATGAACATCCAAAAACCTTTATGGGAAGAGAAAATGGGTTTTCACTAGGAAATAATACAGAATATGGAGTATTGTGATCTAGTACTGGTAAAGGTAACCTATTGATAAGAAAATAAGTTGTAAGAAGAGCATGAGGCCAATAAAAGTAAGGTACCTTCATGGAGTAGAGGAGGCTACGAGCAACCTCAAGGAGATGACAATTCTTTCTTTTAGCAACACCATTCTGTTGAGGGGTGTAGGCACAAGATGTTTGATGGATAAGGCCATGACCGTCACAGAAGGATTGGAACTCACTAGACAAATATTCTTTAGCATTATCAGACTGAAGTATTTGAATTTTCTTGTCAAACTGAGTTAACACCATAGCATGAAAGGCCTTTAAAGATAGTAATTATTTCAAATCTTTCTTTAAAAAGATATAACCAAGTAACTCGGGTAAAATCATCAATAAAAGTAACAAAGTATTTAACATGAGAAATATTAGAGATACACAAGGGTCCCCGTACATCAGAATGTACTAAAAAAAAGGAGCAACACTAGTATTTTTAGGCTAAGGAGAATATGTACTCCTTTGGTGTTTGCTTAATTGACAAACCTCACAATTGAAAGTAGATAAAAACTTTAACGAAAGAAGTAAATGGCAAAGGGAAGGTGTAGACAGATGACCAAGCTGGTTGGGCCTCAGATGTAAAGGATGAAACTAAAGCTAATAGAGGAATGTCAAAGTAATACAAACCCCCTTTTTCATGGCCGCCACCAAGCACCCACTTCGTAGTTAGATCCTGAAATACACAAGAAGAGGGTGAGAAGGTGACAAATCAATTTAGATGTTTTGTGAGATGGCTTACCAAGAGTAAGTTTAAAGGGAATTAAGGAACATATAGGACATCTTGAAGTGGGATAGAGGGTGTAATAGAAGAGGATCCCTTGCCATGTATTTTGGTTTGGGTACCGTTAGCAATAGTAACAAATTTATTGGGAATACACGAAGATAAATAATCGAGCATGTGTTTGTTACTTGAGAGATGTTCGGAAGCCCCGGAGTCTATTATCCAGGATGAAGAGGAGGAAGAGGAAGAAAGCGTACCTGAAGCAATAGTGGTAGAAACTATAGGTAAAAGTGGAAGGGAAGATTCCATATTGACTTCATTTTTTGAAATGTGTCATAGTCTTCAGCAGTGAGAGTCATCTTCCCAGATTGTGAGTCAGCCTTATCTTCCCATTTATCAATTTTAACGGAGGCTAGGGTAGGTGTGGCCCAATCTGGTTTCCCATGTAGCTTCCAACAACTTTCCACAAGGTGGTTCTGACCACCACAATAGGTGCATATGCAAGGATTTGTGCGTATTGGAATATAGGGCCCAAGCCCACACGACCAAGGAAGGCCCACATATCCAAGTGTGTTGGAAGATGGGCCCAAGCCCATAAGACTAAGGAAGACCATCCAAGATCAAGGAGAAGGCCCATAGGCCCACATACAATGATGGCAAGATGGTAAATAAAGAGTCATCTCATAGAGATGACATTGATGTAATTAGGTTAAAGTTCCAGGGTTAAAACCCTAAACCCTAAACCCTAATCCATAAGTTTAGGGGTATTATTTTAATACAATATTTTCATTAATCTATAAATAGAGCTTCAGGGGAAAGGTTAGGAGATTTAGAATAGCTAACCCATTTCTACTTGCCGAAAATACATCCTTCACACAAACTATACACTTTGCATAAAATTATTCATAAACACTGCATAATATTATACATAAATTGTCTTCAATAATCTAATATAAACTTTTTAATAAAATATTAATATAAAATTTACAATCACCCAAACAAAAACTAAAAATCTAGTAAAAATTTATAAACTCCAGCTCCTTCTCTTCATGCTAGAAAATAATATTGTAAGTCCTCGTTCGCATGAGCAAAATCTCCACCTATGACAAAAACAAAAGAATAAAACTTATTATTGTCTAATAAAAAAATATTCTCCCACTACTAATTACTTAATGTAGTGAAAATATTAAAATTACCAAGATGATAAAAAGATGAAAAATTAAGTAACTGGTAGCATTATCTCCACATGCTTCTTCTCAGGCTGCAATCATCAAACAAAAATTTAATAATTAAAACTAAAAATTTCACTAAAAAGTATCATAATAAATAATTATTCAAAAGTAGTTCACCTTTTCATTTTTCTTGACACCATGAAGAACCTGAACTCAATCAATGCAACAAATCAAAGCTTGAGTTGTACTTGGTGCTAAGGAAGAATGATATGTGTCTATTACTCTATCACCAACACTAAAGGTAGACTCTAAGGCTACTATAGATATGGGAATTGCAAGGATGTCTACCACCATCTTAAATAATACCCAAAATTTCAAATTATTCACTTTCCACCATTCTAAAACATCAAAATCATATGGTGACGTTTTCACAAATATACACACCTTCTTCAAGATAATTTTTTAATTCTACTCTTCCATATCTCTTCTTCAACACTCCCCTCAAACTGGAGTTTATAACTTCAACTTGTAATGAAAAGGATTTTTGGTCTTCAATTTGCTTTTGCTGAAAAAAGCTTCACAAATGCAATTCTTCGTAGATGAAGAACTTCATCTTTTGTGCTCCCCCCTTTCTTGAATATTTTGGTCTTTTAAAAACAACAAGTGGAATAAAATACATTTTTCTTGTACTTCTTCTTCTGCTTCTCCCCCTCAAGTTAGAAGGTATCAGTGTAATCCCAACTTGAAACATAAACATAACTGTATTTATTATCTCCTCCATTAAGGTGTCCGATTATAAGAACTCGATCGGACATGGACTCTCAAAAAATAAGATATGTATGTATAAAAAATGTCAAAACCAATCTCATAGAATTTTAAACAAAATTAGTGATAATAATCAATAAAAAGGATTACTCCTATCACTCAAAGGACGACAATAAAAACCCACTTCAGGGTACTCATAAAAAGTCTCAATGGACTTAAAACACCCATATATATATAACAAGGTAAACCAATTGAAGCAATGCCCAAAGGGGTATGCGAAAATTAAAAAAGGATGATAGGAGAAAGGTAACCATAAAAAGGGGTATGTGGGGAATGTAACGAAGGAAAAATAACCACTTCAATAAAAAGATTGAGATAATAACGATAGAAAAATAACTAATTTTTTTTACCAAGTATTACCTCAAGATAATTTCATGAGGATGAGAAATGTTTTTTGGAGTTGACGATGCAGAAGATAAACAGCCAAGTAACAAAAACACAAAACTTGAAAACAACATTGATTATGAAAATTCCAACAATTGGATAACTTAACTTAAAAGTTTATGGTTCCAAATTGATCAGTCCTTATGAGGAAAGTTTCTAATCAAATACTCAGCAAAATTCTTATTTGGAATACTTTCCAGATTTTGTAGAATCAAAATAGAAACTTTCCAATGATTGACTTTCCTAAATTAATAACACTTTCCTAAATTAAACTTTCCAAATATAAGATATTTTTTGGATCAAAGAAGTTTAAATAAAGAATAAAGTGTTGAGTTTATACCAAAAATCTATGATTAGAAGACAAATTTCAATTCAACTCAATGCCCGGAGAAATATTAGAAAAAAAAAAAAATTTTTGGTAGAACTGACATTTGGTACTTCTAATAATAAAGCTCAAAAGCACAAAAAGTTTATTTCTAAATAAACTAGACTCGAAGATTTTTAATTTGATACCTATTTTGATAAAATAATAATCGTTACTAAATCATTTATGAGCTCTTGATTCTCATATTTTGTAGCTTACACCTTGGTGACTCCAATGCAAATATCTACTTAAATATAGATCAGATTAACATGAAATGTTTTCCTTATGAAACTAGAATTGAATACCTACTATTAAAGTACAACTTATCTTCATAAATTATACTTCTTTTCAGATAAAAAATCTGATATATTTCAGACTATGTAATCTCGTGTAACAGAGTTCTCTTTCTTCTTTGGCCAGCATGACCATGGATTATTCCAAGATCAATATCTCCCTCTAGAAAAGTCAGATTGAAAATTGGTTGAATAGGTAAGAAAGACTTACAAATATTTATTTTGATATATAATTCTCCATATAAGGTGTCATTTTTTATGGCATAAAACTACTCAAAAGTTGAACATTTTTTGTTGTTGGTCAACCTCTCTTGCAGCTGACCTATATTGCTTCAAATATCAATTCCAATTTTTAAAAAACTCCAATTGGCAAAAAAAAAAAATTGTGTTGGAAAGTTAACTCAGATATATTATAATAAATATATAATTTGTAATATGGAAAGCAGGTATAGAGGTGTGAATGCCAAGAAAATAATAGGTATTGTGATTGAAAAGAGAAAAAAATATAGAATACAAACCTAAATTACTAGAGATGATAGATCAGAAAAGGATCACATTATCTCTAGGAGTTGATTCTACTTTGATACCCTATTAAATTTTTGGAAATGAGAAAAACTTCACTAATTTATTGTAATCAGAGTATATGAGCCCCTATTTATAATGGAGGAAAATAGTAGAGTCCAGTTACAATTAAACTACCCTTGTCCCAATTACACCCAAACTCTAACACTTAAATGTAAGTCATACCATAATTAAAAAACTGAACATAAATAGAAGACTAACATAACTAAAATACTTTTCAATTGAAACTCTTCTGTGAAACCTCCTTCCATAATAATTTTGGCTCTGTAAGACTTCTTATTGTAAGAGTCATGTAAGACTCGTCCATGTCTCCTCTTCAACTTACAGTCGAGAATTTGTTTTCCAAATATTCTAGAACTTGCCAATTTAGAAACTTTCCATTTTTCAGTATAATAGTTAGGAAATTCTTGATCACTAATTTGGTCATGCATGTCTTCTGAGTTTATTACTACCTTGTTGTCCCCAAGAAACTATTTTTGGTACTCAAATAAGGGCATTCTAATAGATCCATGCACACTGACCTAGATTGATCGCAACAACCAATCTAATCATGACCAAAGTTCGTGATTTTGCCTCTATCATGTATGATTACTTGTTGATAACTATTCTTAATTTCCCATCTTCGTTGTGGTTGTTTCCTTGTTTTTTTTATATGCTATTTTTTCATTGATTTGTGGGACCATGGGAAGTTTTGTTCATATTGGTTATAGATAACAACTTGTTGACACCTCTTACTTTAGCAGCTAGTTTTCCAATTTGTTAAGTCTCTTTCCAGGTTATCTTGAGCAAATTTTACAATTTGTGTTAAATTTTTAAGAGAATAAGGAATCTTTCATTGGAACATTATCCTTCTTTAGTTTAGAGGCTAATGCTAACAAACAAGCTGATGTGGATTTCAAGTTACATGTTTTCTAATTAGATTAGGAGTCTATGTTGTTTTGTGTTCCAAGAAAGTTTTCTATTAAATACTTAAAGTGATGTGAAAGCTACTTGTCCTTGAATATTGTTTCAAAATCAAGTTTCCGTCCTCGAGCATGAGTTTCCTTTTTCATAGAAAATTTTCTTTCATAAAATCTCTTATATTCTAGACATACAAGTTTATCTCTCATATTTTTTTGGAGTTCTTTACATGGGTTTATATAGACACACATTTTTTATCCAATTGAAGCATTTTATAATTGTTGCAACACCAAATTGTTTTCTCCTTAAAAAATCTCCATACAAAGTTATTAGAGTGCTATTCTCATTAGTTGAATTATGTGTCCTACATCTTTGTCTTGCCTAGCATGGAGTAAGTTGGCTCTTGTCGTCTTACCATGACTAGGTTGTTCACCTACATAACATCTCTTAATTTATTTACAGTCATGCAAGTTTTCAAGTGATCTTCTTCTTCTTATTTTTGTATCAAAATTGGTCACTCTCATTGCTCATTAATTTGAATTCTCCTATTTCTATTACTTTCAATGTTGGTTCCCCCTTACCCTTTGTTTTAAATTTTATCTACCATTCTCCTACCTTCTCTTTTTACTATGAATTCTCTCTTACTTATTAAGACCAATCCTTTGTTGGGTTTCTAGGGTTAATTCTCTTTCTTATATATATAGGTCATTTTTAGTTTGTTGTGACTTTACTGCTACTGCCCTTAAGTGGGTTTTCTACAAGTACAACTACAACTGTTGCCCCTATGTTTTGAGTGATAGGCATTACTTTGCTTAGTGATTATTATCACTATTTTGTATTGGAAATCTACTTTGTTGGTTTTGATTCCTCTTATTTATTTCTCACCCATATTTTCTACTATTTACCCATTTTTTTTAGTCTATGTCTACCTTAGTACTTATTCTTGGGACACCTTGAGAAAAATCTATTATTAAGAAGGACATGAAGGAAATGAAAGAAATTATTGTTAAGCCAGGATTATTGTTCTAACCTCCCAGCTTGAGGGGGAAAAGTAGAAGGGGAAGGACAAGAAAAGTGTCTTGTAGATGCCTATCATTATGAAAATTTTATGTGACCAATTGATGAGAATGTAAAATATCATATTTTTATCCCTTAATGCTTAGGCTTTTATAATTATTTTGTGCCTAAATATACTCATTATTCTTATAGTTTGATTTATGATGCAAATAGAAGCATTAAGTACAAAACGAAGTTAATTGGGCGATTTTGGACAATTTTGACATTGCTGCGCAATATGCGCATAACTCTCTCATACGAGTTCTGATGAAGATGATTAAAGATGCTATGGAATTCCAAGAAAACTTTCTATAACTTTTATATTTAGTATTTTGTGCAATACTAGCTTCATCCAGGTCGATACCGAGCTTGAAGTCGCAGCATGTGCATTGTGACCCAGACTGGATGCACGAAAAGAAAAACCCTAAACCGGGAGAAAGAAGGGGAATAAAAAGGAGAATAGAAGTTTGGCACCTCAGACCTCATTTTCTCTTCTCCAGCTTTTCCTCTCTCTTTTCTCTAGTTTTTTCCTTCAGATTTCTTCATGACCCTTCATGGCTAAACTTTCAGACTTGGTCAAAGGAAACTGAAGCCTCGATATCAATACAACTGTGAGATCTGATTTATTTTCATCGTTCAATTTATGTTTTGAGTATTCAATGTTATTCTGAAATTTTCTTTCATGATTGTCTCATTTAATCCCTAGGAAGCTTACTAGTTTATTACTCGTTGCAATCTACTACTAGGTTAGATGTCAAATCCGTAATTGTTTGATCTCTCTAACATGTGAAGCAATCGAGATTTGATGATTTGTTGCACAATGAATTATTAGATATTGAGAATAACACTGGACTAAATTAAATGCAGCCACTTGTGCTTGTGTTATTTAGGTTCATCGATCTCTCTAATTCTTAACGATGCTGCTAGATTAAACCTTTAGCGCTTGTCTTGGGTTGTTTAGTAGTTAGGGTTAATTGGATAGCCTGTTTTCTAATTAACTACGAAAGGAGAGATCGAAAGATAGTTCCAACGGTGAATATTCAAATGTGAATTCATATATGCTTGAATCGATAATTAGTTGTGAAATTCTGATGGTGGATGTCGACTTAGACCAATGTTTGTTTGTTTTTATTTTGATTCTTCTAATTTGAATTGTTTCTAAGTTTTTTTTTAAAAGTGTTTTTGTTATACTCAAACCCCCCCCATCCTTGTTCACAGAGCATAAAAGAAAACCAATCACTCTTCGTGGGATCGATCCTTACTCGTACTACTACATATATTTTTAGGAGTATAGGTTTTATTTTTGGTTGCCTGCGACAACACACCAAATTTTGGCACCATTTCTAGGGAGTGATTCTAGTTAATTTTTGTGCTTCTTGTGATCATTATTTCATTCTTGAAATTTTTGAAAAAAAATCGTTAGTTTTTCCTTGTTACGATTTTGGCAGAATTCTGACTCTGAAGCCAAATTCCACTGTTTTCTAGGATTTTTAGAATTTTTTTTTGTTTTCGTTATTGTAGATTTTTTCTAGATTTGTGTTTCATGTTTTATTAGAGTTCCCTTGATTGTTTATGACTGTATCTCGATCTTCTAATCAAGGTGATTTGCAGTACAATCCAAAAATAGAGAGAACTTTGTACAGGTTAAGGAGAGAAGCTCAAAGGAATTCTGAAGAGAACGATCTAGCTCTTGATTCCCCATTTGATAGCGAACCTGATTTAGAGGAGGAGGAAGTCATGGATGGAAATCGAACTTTGAAAGAGCTTGCAGCCCCTGATTTGAATCAACAATCCTTATGCATAACATTCCCCACTATAGATGCTACTACTACATTTGAATTAAAATATGGAGTAATACATCTCTTGCCCACTTTTAATGGTCTTGCAGGTGAAGATCCTCACAAGCATCTAAAGGAGTTTCATGTGGTATGCACAAGTATGAAACCCACGGGGGGGTGATTGTAGAGCAAATTAAATTACGAGCCTTTCCGTTATCTTTGAAGGATTCTGCGAAGGATTGGTTCTATTATCTACCCTCCGGGAGTATTACCACATGGGGCGAGATGAAGAAATTGTTTTTTGAGAAATATCCCTACATGAATTTTGGGAACGTTTGAAGAAATTATGTGCAAGCTACCCCCATCATCAGATTAGCGAGCAGCTTCTTATCCAGTATTTCTATGAGGGCCTTCTACCCACTGATAGGAGCATGATTGATGCTGCTAGTGGAGGAGCTTTGGTGGATAAAACTCCCGAGGATGCGAGAAATTTGATTACAAATATGGCGGCCAATTCTCAACAATTTGGTACTAGGCTTGACCTTCCATCTAATAATGTTAATGAGGTAAATATTTTCTCCCTGAAACAACAAATTATGAGTCTAACTTCTCTTATTCGTCAAATGGCTATAGGTAATACGCAAACAGTGAAGGCTTGTGGGATTTGTTCAGTAGTAGGGCATCCAACCGATATGTGCCAACTCTTCAAGAGGAGCCCACTGAGCAAGTGAATGCGGAGGGTGGTTTTCTTGGACAACCGCAAAGGAAGTATGATCCCTATTTGAACACACGTAACATGGGAAGGAGGGATCATCCCAACCTTATCTATGGGAATCCACAAGTTAATTAGCCCGCAACTCAAAATCACCCAAGTTACTAGCAATATAGGCAGTCCCTGTATTGTCAGAGCAAGAAAAGAAGAAAAACATCATTGCAGACAGGAATGTTCCCAATGATGATGACGTACCTAAGCGTAAGTTTCCACCTCTTTCTGATTATAAACCAGTTCCTCCTTTTTCCTCAGGCTTTGGCAGATTCTAGAAAATATGAGCAAAATAAAAAAGATTTATATGAGACTTTCCTTAGATGTGAGGTAAATATTCCATTTTAGATGCTATTAAACAAGTGCCTCATTATGCTAAATTCCTGAAAGAACTGTGCACAATTAAGAGAAAATAGAAACTTAAAGGATGTGAAATGGTGAGAGTAGGGGAGAATGCTTCTGCAATTATTCAAAGAAAACTCCCTGTGAAGTGCAAAAATCCAGGTATGTTTACTATCCCTTGTACATTAGGTAACACCAGATTTGAGAAGGCCATGATAGATTTAGGAGCTTCGATTAATGTCATGCCATATTCTATATATGCTTCTTTGAAAATTGGACCTTTGAAATAAACTAGTGTTACGATTCAATTGGCTGATAGATCTAATGCATATCCTAAGGGTGTAGTTGAGGATGTTCTTGTGCAAGTTAATGATTTTATTTTCCCTACTGATTTCTATATGCTTGATATGGAAAATGGTGACCAAACTGCTCCTATTTTGTTAGGAAGACCTTTCTTAAAGGCATCCAAGACTAAGATAGATGTTCATAGTGGCATACTTACCATGGAATTTGATGGTGAAATTGTTAAGTTTAACATTTATGATGCCATGAAATATCCTGGTGATGATAATCCTGTTTATTCTAAGAATTTGATGCTGAAATTGTTAAGTTTAACATTTATGATGCCATGAAATATCCTGGTGATGATAATCCTATTTATTCTATTGATGTGATTGATTCTTTCGTACAGGAAGTTTTTGAACTTGATGGGAAAGATGAATTGGAAGTTTCCATTACTAACATCTTGAGAAAGAGAATGAGGAGTTAGCCTTGAGTTCTGATTTGCAGGAAACTATTGCAGTGTTGAATGATATTACACAGTTATAGCAGTTAGGTAACGTCCTTATATTGAGTTATCAGTTTCTAATGAGAGGCCTTTACCCTTTATTTTGTAGGCTCCCACTCCAGATTTGAAGCCTCTCCACAGTCACCTCAAGTATGTGTTCCATGGAAATGGAGGAATGTTACCAGTGATCATCTTCAGTAAACTTAGTGTACTGCAAGAAGAAAAGCACGTGCAGGATGAACTTCATTTGTAGGAAACGTTTCCTGATGAGCAATTGCTCGCCTCGAGTGTGACATTACCTTGGTATGCGAATATTATAAATTATTTGGTTATTAATATATTACCCCCCAATTTATCTAGGGCTCAAAGAGATAAGGTCAAGAGTTATGCCGAATACTATGTGTGGGATGATCCATAATTATGGAAACATTGAGTAAAGCCAATGACAATAAACAAAGGCGCAGCTTGGGAGGCAACCCAAGGAGAGTTCATTCCTTTTTCTCTTTATATTCGCATTTATATTTTGGTTATTTGTGCCTTCTATTTATATTTCACTTTACACCGGGGACAATGTAAGTTCTAAATGTGGGGGAGGGGATTTAGGTTGTGTTTAAATTCTGTTTTTTAAAAACAAATTACAAAAAAAAAAAAATTTCTTTGTTTTTTTTTGTTTTTAATGATTTTTGGTTGTGTATGTCATGAGCAAGATTAAATTAGGCTCTTGAAAGATTCATAACATGATTGAATAAGTAATCTGCCAACTGAGAATGAATTAGTCTATGTATTTTCTTTGGGGATGGTAGTGACTAAATTTGGTAGACAAAAGCCGGTGAGATTTTGAGCCTTTAGACTGACACATCCATATCAGTCTCACCATTTTCTTTCATGAGAGATAATCTTCCATGGATTTGTTTCTCTTGACCTTGCCTTGATTCTCTTTGAGGTCACATTGACATATGCATGCATGAACATGATTAAGGCCCTCTTTGTTATAAGCTACATAAGCCAAATACCCTACCTTGTAATTAAACGTTTTTTCCTTTTGTTGAACCCCTTTGAGCTTTATTGTTTTTTTTTCTTTTTTTGTGAAGCCATGTTACAAGCTTTAAACCTAAAAAAAAAAAAAAAAAAAAAAAAAAAAAAAAAAACTTTAGCCTAGACGTAGAACTAGTGAAGCATTGTTCATCATTATGGTTCATATGGGTGTGCAAGAAATAAGTGTGGGCTGTCTGGATTTGTGGTATGGCTATGATTGGTGAAATTGAACATGTTTCCATCTTAAATTCATGAGTTCCATTGTTAGTTAAAAAAAAAGAAGGTGAAGAGGAAAAGAAAAGAAGAAAGGAAGTGATGGAGTGAATGACTTTTAAAGTTACAAACATCCATGTTCATAATTCCTCCTAAAATTCCAAGAAATTGGTCTATTTATACGAAATAGATACAAATTGAAGAAGCTGCTGAGTGGAGTGATTGGTTTCACATGTCCAATATATTCGAGCTTGAGTTGATTCATTATTGCTTCACTAGTTTCAATGGTTTTTGAGCTACATCCCAAATATTTCCCACCTTGATCCTAAACCCCGTTACAACCTTTGAAAAGTCCTTATGATTTGTGTTATGCATGTGATATGAGTGGTGGAGAATGAGAAGATATGCAAGCCTATGGTAGATCATTTTCATCGGAATGAATTTGAGAGAAACACATACCCTTCAAACACATGAGAGTTGAGTGTTTATTTCTGTAAGGGTCTACGTATTTATTTTACTTCATCTTTGAATGAAAATGCTTACTAAGTAATTATAAGTTGTTTAAGAATTTTTGTTCACCAACAATAAAGAATCTTTTGAGTTTTGGTAAAAAGTATCCAAGGGGGAGGATTAAAGACTGAAGAACCAATGTATTGTAGAACGAATAATTGAAGATTGAAGATTGGAGGCCAGACAAATTTGTAAATTTGTTAAGAATTTCTATTTGCAAGTTAAAAGTTACAAACTCTAGCTTGAGGGGGAGTGTTAAAGAAGTCATTTCAAATAGCCTAAAAAGAGTCTCACGCAAAGCATATTTCACAATTTTTATGAAATCCAGGGTGAATTTCAAGCAAAACAAGTCTCATTAGAGAAGTTCAAAGGAGAAAGTTGGAATAAAGAGGATGTTTCCTAATTGTGTTTTATCTCTATATGTTTAATTTAGTTAGTTATATTTAATTGAGAAATGAGTACTATTGAAGAACAAGTATGAAATAGTATTACATGACTCTCATAGCATGAAATTTGATGGAGCCTAAATTAATATGGCAGAGTCTAAGAGGCGTCACATGAGAAGGAGGTCTCATAGAAGAATTTCAATTTACAAATGTCTTAGTTATGTTAGTTTTTTATTTATGTTTAATTTTTTAATTGTTATAGGATTTATCTTTAGAGTTTGACCTTGGGTATAACTGGGATATAAGTAGTTTAATTGTAATCAGATTCTACTTGTTTCCTCTATTATAAATAGAGGTTCATTGTGTTCAATTATAATCAAGTCTATAAATTATTTCTCTTCTCCAGAAATTCAACGTGGTATAAGAGCAGGCTTAGTAAATTGAGACAATGTCAATTTATAGAGATGATGTATTCTTCTCTCCTAATCAGGTTTTTAGTGTACTTTATTTTTTCCTCAGCTTTAACCTTTATTTATCTAGTATATCTTTTTGTCGTTGCCCTAGTTTTCAGAGTAATGAAATCCTTGAAAGCTTCATCCAAGGTGAAATCACAGCCTAAGTCCATCAAGCTTGATTCAACTTGACTCAAGTTTCAATGACTGGATCACCAGTGGTATAAGCAGCGAGTATTCCTACTGAGACCTTGTATTCATGCGTGCATGCAGCCAGGAAGCAAGCCTCCTTCACTCTCAGCACAACCAAAAATCAAGCTCACTTGTCCTCCTAACTGTATAGCTTAGCCAATTTGTTGGTGACTGCAACATCTAATCAGCGCAGTAAGTCCTGTTAGGCATCATCAATAGCTCAAGTTCTTGGACAATGTGGACCAAATCTCCTTAAAGCCGTTTGTCAGTTTGGCTTGACAAAGACAACGGTCCTTGATAGTAAAGGACTCGCTATCGGTTCGTGATGCTGAAGCTCAAGGAGTTTGTTGCTTGCGTTGCTGCTGAGTTCATTTTGGAGACTTCAACACCTGTGTACTTCAGTTCGACATCATTCCATTGGAGTACTTCCTTCTCATGAGTAGTAACTTACCGAGACAGAAATCCTTCTCGGATAAAAGTTGCTGAAGGTACAACATCATGTCCTTCTTAAACAAGGACTTCTATATTCCTGCAGCAGAGTCATGTACGTGTAGATTTTTTCTTTTCTTCATGGGCGACCTACTGTCCTGGTTAAAGCTGGATACTGGTACAGCAAGTGACGAAGTTTGTCTCAAGTGAAATTCACACAACGACATCAAGAGTTGTGATAGGATAAGGAATTCGGCCTTTTGTCAATCTGCTTATTACTTGGCCTTTTGGGATGAAACAGTGAGTAGAAGGCAAGAGAAAATCTCGGCCTGGACATTGGATCCATGACCAGAGCCCTCTCTGGTGTTAGGATGTCTCCCACGGCCAGAGTCCGTATTCTGGCTCCCGCTACATGATTTCTATGAAATTTTAAGCTGAAACGGGTAAAATCAGAATTTTCAGTTCAAAAGAATTTTTACATAGGTTTGGTATGCCAATATAGGCTCAACTCTAATCCTCTACAAGTTTGGGAGCTTATTTATAAGTTTTCCAACCAAGCTAACCATTTTTTTGCTTGTTAGTAAAAAACTTCAGAGAGTTGATCAATCAACAAAAATGTGGGATAGATCAACCATGTATAATGACTACATTTTTTAGGTTCTCGAAGCCTATTTATCGATCAAGGCATTAAACAACAAGTTTTCAACCTTTCAAAAAACTAGTTGATCGATCAGCCCAATTCGATTGATCAATTATGTTTTATAGCATCTTTCTGACAATATTGTGTATGATCGATCATGCTTGAGTGTCATGCTTTATAAGTTATGCTAGGCTGCATTCTGGATGATCAATCAAACCAATGTAGGTTGATCGATCACGTACTATTTTGGCATTTAAGCATGATATAAGCAATCTGATGGACTACCATTATAAAACATTTATATGCATTCGGTTAAAGTATGGTTTTAAAATATTTCATGCCCTAAAGATCCATAACATAGATGTGCTTAAAAATTTGAAGTTTGGTTGGCTATCTACTTCCATAGCTAGAGTTCTTGATTTTCTAATGATGCTGGAACTCAAGTCTTCAAATCTCCACTTTTCTCTTTTGTGTGTTCTTCTTCACAACATCAATCTTCAATATAATTTTGCTTTGAGTATTGACTTGACAAGTTGATTGATCATAAACCTCGTATATTTGTGTTAGAATGTATGTGTCTAAAATACAATGGTAACCCCTATAGTAGAACACTTTTACATCAAAATAATGGAGATGAACCTGATTTTACCATTTGGTCTAATATTTATTTCTTTTTCTTTTTTCTTTTTCTTCTTGAATAAAAGAGGGGTCGAGTTAAACATATTGTTCAACTTACCCCATACTTCTTTGTCGTTATCCATACATCAATGAAACAACCCAATAATTAACTTGATGACACTTCTTATCTTCTAGAGTTAATTTATCATTTGTTGGAAAATTTGACTCATTAATATTGCATTCCAAGCTTCCATTATAGGCAATATTAGTTGATATGTTTACAATATGCACTTTTAGCATTACTTTTCACCAAACCAAAAACCCGATTAGATATGAAATTGAATTGGTGTTTGGTTCCAGTTGAATCACATTACATAATATAAAAAGTGCACTATTATGTAACATAATATAATTTTATTATAGTATGTATTTGTTATGAACTCAATGACAGGTAGAGTCAGGCAAATGCGCAGTGGTTGAGTCATTTAGTATTAAGTTAATTATTTTTATTTCAATTTATTTTACTTTATGTTTATTTCAGTTGAAGAGTTAATATTTCGTAGGGGCACTATTATAATATTTTATGTTGAACCTTGTTAGCGTGAACCCTACTTAAGGGGTGAAAGAAATGAGAAAGGGTAAGTCTTGATTTAGAGTAAACAAGGGTTTTGAGTTCTCCTAAATGAGCTCAGGGTTGTGTGTTCTCCTTAACGAACGTAGGGTTATCAAACTTCCATTCGGCTTGATTCTTCTCTTCTCTTCTTCTTCCCTAAGAATCACCGTGTGAGATCCGAGACCATAACAACTGGTATCAGAGCTGCATAACATTGGGGATTCGAGCAATGGTGAGTTAAGAGAGTTGTTGATCAGAGAGCAAAATGCGCACGTAGTGGCACAAGAAGAAAATGAGACAAGGTTTACTCAAATCATGGAGCAGTTGGAACAAATCCCAACTCATAACCAGAAACTCGACAGACTCAAAAGGGAAATATGAATGGCAGCGATGAGTGATGATATACGACCATCTTCCATTAAAATGTTTGAGGAAGGGGCCGCAATCAAGACGTATTTTTCCAAGGCCGTAGAGAGAAATCCAGAGCAAAAGTCTCGAGCATGGAAATCCGAAACCAGGGACCCTGGAAATTGAAAATTGGAGGGTTATACTACAAAAACCTCAGCAGAACTGGCTGATTTGGGTTCGACCTCAAATCTGAAGTCGGGGTCTGTTGTATTGTGAAACCAAGAGGAACCAAGTGGACAATTTGTCATTCAAACTCAAGGTTCTTTGGAACAGCCCCATTTTGGTTCACCGACCGTCGACGAGCGCCAACCCTATTCTAAATTTCAGCCACGACTTGTTGTTGTTCGCCATTGGAAAAAGGTGAGACCACGACGTGCTGTTGTTCGTCGTCGAAAAAAGGTTAGGTTGGCTTTGGCAGAAGAAGAGGCTTCAGGACTCTCACTCTCGCTCTTGGCATCCCAATGAGAAACCAAATTGAATGATTTTTGGGATAAGTTTTTGAGAAGATTTTCTCCAAATTTTGTCTTGTTCTTTCTCTAATCCCTCGTGATTTTACGAAAACCCTTTACAATGGTGTTGGGGGTATTCAGTTGGGCAGAGAAGCAAAAAGATTACTAGCATTTTGACGAAGTTCAAGCTTTAGTGTCAGAAATTCAAGATGAGGATTTTTTTATGACTGTCCCTATTTGTAATTCTATGCTTAGGAGTTCGGGTATTCTAGGAATGGTAGAGAAATTGCTGTGGGTGATGAATTATATTGCTATTGATGAGAATAGAATCAGTGCATCTGTTCATTGTCATATATCCAGCAGTAGCATTCTATTTGAAAAGTTTGTGATGAATTTTTTGGGTCACATGTATTCAGCCAAGACATATGCTTATGCTTTTGGGATACTATTACTGGAGGTTTTACTAAGGAAAAAACCATGGAAAGATGCCCGAATAGGGGAGATTGATGTAAAGGGTTTTGTCTATGGGGGATGTGAAGTTGCTAGTCACTTGGGAGTGCAAACAATTGATAACATGAGAGAAGATATAATTTCTCTAAGCAATATGTGTCCCACTAGACACTGTTGTCAAGCTTCTACCCATAAAGGTAGTGTATATGTCAACATAAAGCAAATGGTTTCTATGAGGCCAAATGATGAAGGAGAAATACTCTTGGCTCACAAAAATGCACCAACTTTGGACCTGGAGGAGGAAGAAGTGTCCCTTAAAAATAGTGCATAACCAAGAATTGTTGAAGGGGAAAGTACTCTCAAAGAGATTTCAGGTGGACACAAGAAGACCGAGATGATGACGAATTATAAATTTGTTGATGTTGTTGCAGTGAAGAAAGGTGCACAACAACAGAAGATAAAAACTGAATATAGGGACGGGAAGGAGCTGAAAGAGTCAACACATTTCAGTCCTCCATGTTGTGACACACTGGTTTCTGCTATTGATAGCCATAACAATGGAGTGATACCAGGAATAGGGGAATTGGCACAGAGGAGTTTGATCAGTACAGAGACTCATCCTGGGATGAACTTGGAAGTAACTGTTGTAATGCTTTAATCCCCCTCCACTGACAATTCAACTTGTGATATAACCAACTTGGGTCCTCCAGTTGAACAATGGATTGTTGGTGGCACTACATTGACTTCACCTATGGATGTGGAGAGGAGACATGGTAAGTTCAAGGTTGTCCACAATGTCTTGGAGTTGTATTTGGCCTTGAGTAACTCCATGATTGACATGTATCCTACATGTGGATCCATAGAGGAAGTTGCTGGTTTGTAGCACATGGGTTATGCAAAGATCCACCTAGTGTTGGGTGTTATGTAGCCTACAAGATATATGTTGAAATGCTCAGGAGGATTCAGACAAGTGTTGGGTGCAGGTTTGAAATCATGCCAATTTATATGGAAGGTCCAGTTGAAATTTTGAACTCTATATCAGGGGGAAGATTTCCACTTGTTGAGGCAAGGCATGGAAAATTATCTGTTGCAGTGGGCAATACATATAGTCCTATGTAGGACATTGCTGATTCTTGCCGCACAGGGACAACAAAAAATGTAATATGTGTTCTTGCTGCAGGTGCCATTCTTGGAGCTCTTGAGATTGAGAAATGAATTCAATTCTACATAACAAGGAATAGGTCAAGAGCATTAGCTTCAAAGTATAACCATTTACCAGAAGAGTCTTCTTATTCATTTGACTCTGATCAAGATGGCTTTTGTAATAGGTGAAGGTTCTGGTGTAATGGTGTTGAAGGATCTTGAGCATGCAAAGGAATGTGGAGCAAGTATTTATGTTGAGATTCGTGGCTATGGAATGTTAGGTGACACTTATAACATTACTCAGCCACATATTGATGGGAGGGGTGCAATTTTGGCTATGACTCATGCACTACAATAGTCAGGGCTTCATTCGAATCAAGTGGATTATGTAAATGCTCATGCCACATCAACTCCTCTAGTTGATGTTGTTGAAGCCAATGCAATAAAAGCGATATTCGTGGAGCATGCAAGTTCACGGGCTTTGGCATTGTCTTCAACAAAGGGTTCTACTGGTCATCTCTTTGGGGGCAGCTGGGGCAGTTGAAGCGATCTTTGTTGTCTTGGCACTACACTATGGAATTACTCCACCAACCATAAATCTTCACAAAACATATCCCGTTTTCCATGATGGTTTCATGCCTCTAATTGTTTCAAGGGTGATGCCAATCAGGGCTTGCCTTTCAATTTTTTTTGGGTTTGGTGGAACTAATGCATGTCTTTTGTTCATTTTGCCCCCATCCGTTTAGATGATTTCAAAAGTTTTTGGGAAGGGGAAGAGAGTTGTGTGAATTTAGAAGAGATTCGATCACTTCAGGAAGAATGAGCTAATATCTATTTCATTTGAGCTTCTAAGGTAACATCTCCTGAGTTAAGGAGCTCACAAGGCCAGCCACACAAGTTGTGGAAAATGAAGCTTAGGTTTTGCAAAATGTAAATTGTGTAACTATGTCTGGTTATGCAATAGAGGAAGTAGTTGGGGATATTCAAATAAGGTTTGGACAAGAATTCGTATTTGAAACATCCTTAGAATGCACAATAAGGTTTTAACTTGGTTTTAGAAGGCAGCATTATATGCCACCGCAGGTGGTTCATCGAGAAAAAAATAATTTTTTTGGGGGAACATTCTGCAAACGAGGGAAAGCATAGGAGATTTTCAGATACCGCAATCTCTCCGTTCAGGGTAATACATTGCAGTGATTACACCGCTTGGGTCGTCCAGTGGGTTAAGGCGGATGCCACAGATGCTACTTGGGGAGATGTGGTGATGTTTCGACTCGCATCCCTACCTTCGAGCTTGAGGACAAACTCTTTCTTCAGGAGGGGTGTAATGTTATGAACTCAATAACAGGCCAAGTCAGGCAGAGGCATAGTGGCTGAATCATTTAGTATTAAGTTAATTATTTTTCTTTCAATTTATTTTTACTTTATTTTTATTTCAGTTGAAGAGTTAATATGCCCCAGGGGCATTATTATAATATTTTATTTTGAACCTTGTTAGCGTGAACCCTACTTAAGGGGTAAAAGAAATGAGAAAGGGTAAGTCTTGATTTAGAGTAAACAAGGGTTTTGAGTTCTCCTAAATGAGTTCAGGGTGTGCGTTCTCTTTCATGAACTTAGGGTTATCAAGCTTCCATTCGGCTTGATTCTTCTCTACTCTTCTTCTTCCCTACGAATCACCGTGTGAGATCCGGGACCGTAATTTTTAGAATTTTTATAACTTTGAGAGAGCAATAGACCTATAGCTCTCTCTTCTCCTTATTTCTGCATGTGTGGGGGAGGGTCCCCCTTATCTCCATCATCAGGACCACTTTTCCTACACTCATACAGTGATGGTGCCTTTCCTTGAAGATACTTGATACAACTAGTTGAAACGATGTGCTTACAAATAATAAACCTTAAGTCAATAAAGGATTATGATATAGAGTGGTCCTCATTATGGATGTGTTAGCCAGCATGTCGTCCTTTTACAGCTGGTCAGGCCCACTTCCTAGCAGCCTTAGAACAGGAAAGCTAGTTTATGATTACAAAGATAATAATTCAAAGAAAATGACGTGAACCAATTGATGTAAGTGTAGTGAGATGGGTGACAACCTGCTTTCTTTGATCACCTCTTTTCTTTTTTAAATGATTAGAGTGGAAACATTCTGCTGCTTTTTCCTTAGTTGAGCAAAGCCACAAACCCATCTCACATGTGGACACTGTCCAGTACATTATTATCGTTCTCTTAAAGTTGAAACTGACATGTAAACCACTCCAATTGTTTTATTTCTGTTGAGTTTCTTAAAAATAGTAAGATAGACAAATATAGAATTCATAATTCGTATCCCCTGCTGTCGAACTTCAAAAGAATGGGTCCTCTTTTGATCAGGCCTGGACTCAATCATCAGACCAGGCCTGGACTCGGTCATCAGATCGGCAGTTTAGTACTCCTGCTTCTTTTCTTACTATTATTTTTATTGCTGTTTTGCTTAAAACCCATTCGACCATCAGTCCATTATTGCCACTTTTCAAGTCGAAGTCGTCTTTTAGTCGAAAAGAGGTGGTATGATAGTAAATAAGAAGTTATCTCATAAAGATGACATATTAGTTAAGAAGAACATATCTAATTATATATTTCCCTATGTAAAACTTGTAACCCTAAGAGGATTATAGACACTATAACATCCTCTCAAAAACTATAAATAGAAGACCTTAATTTTGGTATCCCCTTCTCTCAATTCGTCCAAGCTCTCTCTTAGTCCAAGCTCTCTTCTCTACCGGAGCTCTTAACTCTCTGCCTTATCTTCTCATCTTCTAGAATCCCTCTCTTTGGTTCTCTTCTATTTGCCCTAATTGAATAATGTGGGTTGTGTGTGGGAGCAAGTAAGGTGCATTAAGTAATTTATGGTGGACGGTGATGAAGTAATGCTGGAAAAATTGTCCAGTCTTCTGCATGTGAGGGTATGCGGATAACGCCTTCGGTAGATTTCCTCGATCAAATTCACCAAACATCTGACACTTGGGAGCTGGGTGAGAAGAACCCCACACCTCTTTCTCAGAAAAAAATATTGGGGATTAGTTATCGGAGAAGAGTGGTTAATAACCCATCTAATCATGTAAAATATTGCCTGACACGTTATGGGTTGGTAGTGCAAGACACACTGCTCCAGATTCCAGAATGCATTTCTTGATTTCTTTATAGTTAACCCCACTAGCTGGAAGCAATTAAAAACGCCTTGGAAATTTTGAAAAATGAAAGAAGAAACTTTAATTAGACTCAACAAACTTTCTTTCGTTGATTCCTCCTACCCAGAGGAGACCTCCCGCTGGCTCGCTTCACATGTAACCGCCTTCCCTTCTGTTTAGGAGCCTTCACTGCTCTATCTCATTCCGTCCGCAGGGGAAGAAGATAGGGGGAGGGGCAGAAAGCTGGGGGAAATGGGTTCAAAACCATTGAAAGACGAGTACTCTAATGCTAATTCCCTCGCCAGAAAGCTCCTCTCCTGGGCCCTCTACGCTCTCCTCCCCATTGCTCTCCTTCGCCTCTACTTTTGTCCTCTCTCTCTTAACGACGACTCTGTAGGACACATATCTGATGACAGACCCATCTCTTACGCGGCCTCTCATGGTACGTTGCTTACTTTCTCCTCTCTGGATTTCTTTCCCGCTAATTGTTTGGTGTTTTTCTTTCTGTGAACTTGGTTTTTTCTTAATCTGCAGTTCGGAGGGTGAATTTCGACCCGATGCCCTGCAACTACACGAAGGGTCAATGGGTTCCGGACAAATCCGGTCCTCGGTACAACGGAACCAGTTGCAGCAGCATCAAGGACGGTCAGAATTGCATGGCGCACGGTCGGCCGGACACCGGCTATCTTCATTGGAGATGGCAGCCGGCAGGCTGTCAGCTCCCACGCTTCAATCCCTTTACCTTCCTCCGCCTCCTCCGAAACAAACACCTGGCCTTCGTTGGCGATTCGATGGCTAGAAACCAGTTAGAGTCTCTTCTCTGCTTGGTCTCCACGGCCTCTGAGCCTAGTCTCGTGTACAGAGACGGGGAAGAGAACAAGTTCCGACGTTGGCATGTCAGGTCACACAATGTCACCATCTCCGTGTTCTGGTCCCCTTTTCTGGTAAAGGGCGTCGAAAAATCGGCTTCAGGCCCTGACCAAAACCAACTGTATGTGGACTTAGTCGAAGAGAGATGGGCGTCGGAGATGTCACAGATAGACATGATCGTTTTCTCCATCGGTCACTGGTTTCTTCACCCTGCAGTCTACTTGGAGAAGGGTTCGGTCCTCGGCTGCCATTACTGCCCAGACCAGAATCACACCGAGATCGGATTCTACGACGTTTTCAGGAAAGCCATCAAGACTGCAATAAAGGGCGTGGTCGAGATGTCGTCCGGGAAGGAGAGACGGGTGATTGTGACGACATTCTCCCCGTCCCACTTCGAGGGAGATTGGGACAAGTTCGGAGCTTGCCCAAGGAAGGAGCCGTTCCAGGCAGGGGAGAAAGCTCTGGAAGGAATGGACGCGGAAATGAGGAAGATCGAGGTGGAGGAGGTGACGGCAGCCAAATCGAAGACTGGGGAACTGGGTCTGGAACTGGAGGCTCTGGACGTGACGGAGTTGTCGCTGTTGAGACCGGATGGCCATCCAGGTCCATACATGTACCCGAATCCCTTCGCCAATGGTGTGCAGGAGCGAGTGCAGAACGACTGCGTGCATTGGTGCCTGCCAGGACCGATCGACACATGGAACGAGATCATGTTGGATGTGATGAAGCGATGGGAGGCCGAATTCGAAGACAGAAGTAGTTGATAAGACTCATTGGGGAGTTGCAGCAGAGCCAGCAAAAAAACACGAAGGATTGCGCCTAGGATCTCTCCTCTCGAGTTACAGGGTACGAGGTGGACAGAGAGGATCAGTCGTAGCTTGTTCGACAGTGGATCGCAGGAATTTGTCGTGATGATTCCTATTAACTAGGGAGCGTCAGAACTTGGAGTTCTCCTCCTCCTTTTCCTCTTTATCTTCACGCACATTTTCTTAATTTATGAGATGCATTGTACATAAAAGGTTTCAGTTTCTTAGCATAGACAAGTCTTTCTCTCTCTCATGATTGGTCCATAAGAAAAAAAAAATTATATAAAAGGATGTACCTTCTTTTCCAACTTACCAAATTTAGTCACTTAGAGGTTATTTTTCAATATTATAATCCAATAATGCTTCTTAACTATTATCAGTTTGAGATTATTCCACTCAATACAATCTATTCTAGGGTTAGGAATGTTAATGGTAATAAGTGTAGACTAAAGAAGTTGATAAACATTGATTTAAACTCGATAAAGTCATAAGAAACTATTTAGAAACACATCAAATTCCCGAAATAAAATCTCTAATATATATTAATAGGGAAAAACAATTTCATAGGTTATTTTAACTTCATTAAATTTTGGAAATAGAAAATTTTGATTACTCATCGGAGGATCTTCAATCTTTAGTCTTAAACCATTGACCAAAGAATTTTATCACAAAACGAAGATGGGTGGAACGACTTTTCCTCTCCCCCCCACTAAATTGTTGTAGATAGATGAGAAAACAAACAAAGGGAAGAGTTTTACCCCTTGCCAACATCATGCAAGAGGAAGGGCAGTCCTATCCCCCTGCCCTCGAGTGGCAAGGTTTTTCTCTCCCCTACTTTAAGTGTTGTAGATAGATGAGAAAACAAATGGATGCTAGAGCTTTATCCCTTCCTCTGCAAGGCCAACATTGTGCAAGAGGAGGGGTGGTCCTACCGTGCAATTAGCAACTCATAACAATTTTGAAGTCGCTATTGTGAAGTTTGAATTTGATTGGGGCATTTAAAAATTGGGTGGGGTGGGGGTGGGTGTGGAGGTGGAGGTGGGTGGGTGAGCTACATAGAATTGATTGATAGGGGAAGTTTTTCAAAATCCAAATTTTATTGCACTCATACTTTGAAATCATTTGAGTGAACTTGGTCAAGCAAATCCGAATTCAAAGGTTTAGATCCTTGACTAGTATACTTAAAATCATAATTGAGTCAACCTACTTCTATTGTCACCCTTATTTGAAACCAATCCATTTTATAGAGCTTATATTTTGAAATCTTGTCAATTGAAAACATTTTTGTTGCTATTTACATTGAATAGGTACTTAAGATATGTATACCTATTTGTTATGAATTGTATTTTTTTTCTATTAGGAGGCATTTTGTCGTGCTTTGGTATTCCTTGCCTCAAGATAATTGAGAAAAATTGTAGATGTGGGACAAGGCTTGTAAGCGTTGTTTGCTGCTACTATGAGCTAGAAGTCAAACATTACTGAAAAAAAACCCTTAGGCTGGACTGTCTAGTGTATTTCTACTAAAAATCCCTTAATTGGGTCTAGTCTAGATTACCTAGTGCATAGCTGTTGAGAACCCAAAATGTGGAGTTAGGCTAGAATGCCTAGTGTGCTGTTGAAAGTTCCTTTGCTGGGTCTAGGGTAAAAACAATCTTTTCTTGGTAAAGAGTGAAAAAATGAATCATGCTACTTGCTCACACTTCCGCCCTAAAACCTTTGCCTCTCAATATGTAAATTTCATAATTCAAGTATAACAAGATAGGAATGTTAATCCTAAGTACCTATGACATGTAGTTGCAGCCCAAAGGTTCTTGAATGCCAAATTTCAAATATAAACTTAATAAAGCAAATTGATTTTTCAAATTTGTGGACAACAAACAAAATACTTGACTTAAAAATGATTTTAGAATACAAGCACATTATGGACAGATCTTAACTTTTGTCTTCAGATTTTTTAGACCAAAGATCAATCAAAATATTCAAAGTATGAGTACAGTGATGCTTGAATTTGAAAAAAAATCTCCCACCCCACCCTAAAAAAATAAAAATAATCAATACTATTCGAAAGCCCCTTTCAAATCTCTTGAGTAATTTTGGATCAATGTACTAGCACTTTAAATTTGTTTGCTAGAATAATTAATATGCTTTCAAAGTAAAGGTAAACGAAATATAGCAAAAATCACGCTAAGTAATCAGGATTTCAAAGTAAATGCACAAGAAGTATTTAGCTCTTTTCTCTATGGATTTTGAAAACGCAAATCCGATCTTCAATGTCAAGATTAGTTACTTAGCCATGCAAATACTTAGACCTACGATCTCTCCAAGAAGTAGTTTTTTTTGTCTTATGAGTCCCGTGTGATATCATTTTGGGGCAGAATCTACTGAAATAAACAAGTTCTTACCATTCCAATTTTAAATGGTTGAGCTTGGAAAGGGACATTTTGCCCTTCAAAATGTCAATAAATCTTCATGAGAAAATAATTAAAATTTTCCTTTATGAGCTGCTAATCTCGTAGATAGGTTAGTTATAGAGTTTGGAGGTCTATCTTTTCCCAATTTAAGCTTTCAATTTGATTTTGCAACTTTTTGAAACCCATCGTATAACTGACTCTAAGTTGAGTCGATTGATATGTGTTGGATGCCTCTTTCTCATTTGGCATCATTTGAACTAGTCGTGTGATTGGTTGGGTGAACTACTTTGAATAGAAACTTTTCTCTCTCCACTCTACTTGATATCAGTCGAACGAAATTCTTTAGTGCTCCTTTTTCTTCTTGCTTTCCCGCCCCTTGCTTGTCTGGTTGTTCTAGTATATGGTATCCAACATAGACTTTTCCTTTTCCAATCATTAAGTCAACTTCCATCTTCTCATCTTTGGATTTTTTATGCAATGTTTAGTCGATCTAACTCAGACAGATGCACTTGTTCCTTATGCCTTCTTTCTTTATGGCTTGTTTACATGGTTCAACTAGTCGATGCTTATTTGTATTGATGACTTGCTTTTTTTCTTCTTTTTTTGTTTCTTTTATTCAATCTTGGTTAAAATTCATGAGAAAATACTCAAAAAATTTCTTATGAGCTGCTAATTTCATATATAGGTTATTACAAAGTGGAGAACCATCATGGGCTAATTGAAGCATGTAATCTTGTTGAATTTAGGATCCCTTTACCATGATCATGAACAAGAGAAAGAAGAAAGAAAAATGAGAAAAGGGGAGGAAAGCTCTCAGTAGAGAAGAGAAAAAATAAAAAAGAAAAGAGTGAGCTGTGTCAAGGAGAGGGAGAGAGAAAACCAACTCGCGATTGAATGTGTGACTTAATTAATTCCGAATTAAAACTCCTCTATTTATAGTAGAGGAGGAGGCAGTTATACAACTTGTCATTCAATCCTAATTACATTCCAACTCTAACTCTTCAATATAAGTAAGTCAATTCAAACTAGAACTCCTAGAAAACTAAATTGAGTAGAACTAGGAGTCCTTTATTACCCACGAGATTATAAGGGATAAGCCAGCTCGTGGCCTTATGCTTGTGGGCCCCTCATGATCCTCCAAAGCACCTTGATAAGAGTGTCAGCTCGTGAGATCTTTGTGGGTCCCACATGATCTTCAAGTATTCTCAATCAATTCAGCTTATGCTTCTTGATTCATTAACTCGTGCTTGCTTTGGGAGAGGACTCTTCTTGGTGTCCCAAGTCCTCTAGGATTCTTCTTGATGACCTACGTCCTCATGGTGGGTCCCACCAGCTCGATCACCATGGTGGGCCCCACATTGCAACACTCCCCCTCAAGTTGGGGGTGAGAAGACGTCATAAGCACCACCTTGTTGCATATGGTAGACATAATCTTGTGAGTGACTGGTTTGGTGAGGATGTCTGCAACTTGATTTTGTGATGAGATGTGATTCAGGGATAAGAGACCAGCTTGGAATTTTTCTCGTATAAAGTGGCAATCGACCTCAATGTGCTTTGTCCTCTCATGGAAGACTAGATTCGATGCAATATGTATTGCTGCTTGGTTATCACAATATAGGTACATTGGAGCTTCTTTATAAAATCCCAATTCAATGAGAAGGGATCTTATCCATAAAAGTTCACTTACAGTGTGTGTCATAGCTTTGTATTCTGCTTCTGCACTTGTCCGTGCTACTACATTTTTTTTTCTCTTTTCCATGTCACAAGATTTCCTCCAACCATCATGCAAAAACCAGAAGTAGATTTTCTATCATCTAGGGATCCAACCCAGTCTGCATCCGCAAATCCCTCAATGTTGAAGTGACCATGTTTTTTATAGAGGAGCCCCTTTCAGATAACATTACTTCCTCTCAAGTGCTTGCTAATGACTAAGTTGTGGCTTGTGCATGTACTGACTTACCACACTTACTGCATATGAAATGTCTGGCCTCGTTACACATAGGTAAATAAGTCGTCCCACTAACCTTTGATATTTTCCAATATCAATATCTTCTCCAGTGCCTCCACATAATTTTGTATTTGCATCCATAGGAGTATCTACCGGTTTGCATCCCATCATACATGTTTCTTCTAGTAGATCAAGTGTGTATTTTCTTTGGGATAGAATAATCCCATGTCTGGATTGTAAGACCTCAATCCCCAAAAAATATTTCAGTAATCCAAGATCCTTCGTCTTGAATTCAGCACATATTCTTTCTTTTATTTTTTAAATGCTCTTAGAATCACTCCCAATTAAAATAATATCATCAACTAAACAGCTAGAATCACCTTACCTCTTGTTGTGTTCTCAATAAAGACTGAGTGGTCTGCAGAGCATCTGTAAAAACCTGCCCGTATAATGGCTTGACTAAATTTCTCAAACTATGCCCGTGGGGATTGCTTTTGCCCATATAGAGATTTTTTAAGGTGACATACAGACTCCCCCTCAACCACATATCCAGGTAGTTGTTGCATATAAATCTCTTATTTGATATCACCATTGATAAATGTGGTTTTACATCCACTTGATATATGGGCCAAGAAGAATTAGCTGCCAAGGATAATAATATACGTACCGAGGTCATTTTTGCCACTAGAGAGAATGTCTCATCATAATCATTGCCATAGCATTGAGTGTAACCTTTTGCAACCAGTCGAGCCTTCAATTGTGCAATGGTCCCATCAGGATTATGTTTTATTGTATAAACCCACTTGCAACCAACGAGTTTTTTATCTGTAGGTAGTGGAACCAAAGACCATGTGTGATTATCATTAAGGGCCTTCATCTCTTCATCCATTGCTGCCTTCAACCCTGGATGTTGTTGAGCCTCCTAATATGACTGTGGAACAGATATGGAGAAAATAGAAGAAAGAAACTGACAACATAGAGGTGAGAGGCGATGATGAGACACAAAATTGGAGATAGGATGAGAAGTAGAAGGTTGAGTGCATGAACGAGGTTCTTTTCTTATAGCAATAGGACCAGTATCAAATTCAGGTCCAAAAACAACTGGTGAAGAAGAACTTACCTCTGGGGGATTCGACAACTTGGCAGGTGTAGTATCGGCCACTGTCTCTGGGGGCTGAACAATCTCTGTATCACAAGGCACAACCGATCGAGGAGAACTTGGTACTGATGACATACGAGGTGGAGCGCTATCATAATAATATGAGTAGTCTTCAAAGAATGTTACATCCCTGGACACAAATAAACGTTGCAAAGAGGGACTATAACAAACATAACCCTTTTGTGTTTGAGAGTATCCCAAAAAGATACACTTTACAGATTTAGGGTCAAGTTTGTTGTGTCTAGGTAAAGTATTATGAACAAAACATTGACAACTGAAGACTTTCAATGGTAATGCAAATGGATCATCATCTGGTAAAAATTTAGAGTAGAGGGATTTATTCCCATGAACAATAGATGGTAGATGATTTATAAGAAAACACACTGTAAAGACAGCATGGGGCCAATAAAAATATGAAACTTTCATGGCATATAATAGGCCTCGAGCTACCTCAAGAATATGACGATTTTTTCGTTCGGCTACACCATTTTATTGAGGAGTGTAGGCAGATGATGTCTAATGAATAATGTCATTCTTTTGACAAAATGAGTCAAGGTCTTTTGAAATATACTCTTTGGCATTATCAGATAGGAGGATTTTATCTTCTGACCAAATTGTGTGAATACCATCAGGTAAAAAGATTTAAAATTAGATGGTATCTCAGAACACTCCTTTAAAATAAACAACCAAGTTGTGCGAGTGAAATCATCAATAAAAGTGATAAAATATTTGACTTGAGAAATATTAGAGACACTCAAAGGCCCCCAAACATCAGTATGAATCAATGAAAAGGGAATGTTACTTTTGACTTCTGGACGCGGAGAGTATGTACTCCTTTGATGGTTACTTAAATGACATACCTCACAACTGAATTCTGACCTTTTCTTAAGAGATGGAAACATATGATGAAGAGATTGTATGGAAGGATGTCCTAACCGGTTGTGCCATAATTGTGTCTCATTCTCAGTAGTAGACACCATATTGACCTTTGGCACATTGTTACGGTCCCGAATCTGACACATGGATTCGTAGGGAGACATGGTGAACGAAGATCAAGCCAAAGGGAAGCTTGAAAATCCTAGAGCTCGTTGAGGAGAACTCTAAGCCTGTTTACACTAGATTTAACCTAATTCTCAATGCTTGTCTTTCTCATTACTCATACACCTTAAACCCTGTTAGGGTTTAAGATAAAATATTACAAAAATACCCCTATAAAATATTCCAAAAATACCCATGTGGCCTAAAACTGAAATAAATAAAGTAAATTAAAGAAAACAACTAAAATAATAATGTTATTGCATGCATAACATTACACCCCCTGGAAGAACGAGGTTGTCCTCAAGCTCGGAAGTAGTGTTTGTATGCCGACGCCTCCACGTGTGCCCGAGAGAATCCCTTGCTGCCATAGGCATTTTTTGTCCCTTCTAGTGCAAGAGGGAACCTTGGGCAGAGGAATGCACCAAGTGCTTGAGCTTCAAATAAACTCAGTATTCCAATACCACAACCAACATCTAGAACTGTGGCATGGCTCATGAGAGAAGGACTATACAGAATAGCTGCCCTATAAAAATTTGTCCTCACCTTGTCACCGATCAACTCTCTGCGAATTCCAAAAGAACAGTACACACCAAAATAATTCCCGTGTACATTCTGGATTGCTCTGGCAGCAACATTTGCAAAAGAAACCATCAGACTTTGTTTTGAAAATTTGACAATAATGGAGTGTTGAAGTGCAGAACTGCTCTCCTTTCCGAAGAAGGACATCTCTGAGTCACAGTTCACATTTGTTGTTGCTTTTAAGTCCACTGAAATTCCTCAAATAGTTGGTTGAGCAACACCTCATTTCTTCAGTCGCCACTGAGGCATTTCAAAGAGCAGACACATGCAGTACTGTAATGGCAGCCACCAGTGGACCCTTCGTCCTACTGTTCAACCCAGCCACAAAAAAACCATACATCAAGTCACACACTACAAAAATTGTCCATGCAGGTTCTTTCACATCTTCAAGTCCACAAAGAACATTTCCACCAGCAGATTCCACACTGGTCATTAAGGTGTCAGCTAGAGGCTGAACATGGTGGTTTATGCAGACAATTTATCCCTTAAGCAAAGCATGTCGTCTTGCTTTTGCTCTAAAAACTGCATCCTCTAACAATGACTCACCAACAAATCTCCCCTCTCGGAAGCTTGTTTTCAACCAGTCAGGTGAGACTATCCAAGCACCAGAACACAAGGCAGTGCAAAATGTTATAGTTCTGCTTACTTTTCCTGTGATAACATGGGTGCAAGAACTTTCATTAGAGGTAATATAGCCCCCCAGGTCCTCAACTACCTGTGGCAGCGGTACTTGTTGCACATCATTAGCAATATTCATTAACATGACTACTGGATAGTCAAAGGAAGATCTTTCTTCATTACCAACAACTTTAAAAGAAGTCTTTGTATTTCCCTCACCATGAACTACCATAAAAATAATCTATTGCAGACTTCCAAGACTTACATTTGATATTGATTTATCCCTCACCATATCCAAAGAGTTCTAGACAAAGTTAGTATCATATTTACAATCACTTTCATCAGCAAGATCCCACTGTAAATCTTTCTCACAGTTGATATGATGGCCACCTTTAACTTTGCTTGAATTGAATGAGGACAATGAGGATTCCCAAATTGTCCTCTCCTCACTGAGCACCCCCATCTGTGCTGCAATCCCAGCAAGTGTGCTTGGCTGATCTCCTTTTGTATCACAGATCATACCCCTTATCCTTGTATCAGTAGCCTTTGCAAGAGAGACCGGTGTACCAAGATCTTTAGGGCTATCAAGAGTCGTCTGACACAAAGTTTGGGCCTCGTCAAACTGAAGTACATAGACAAGGGCCACAACGACATCGCGACAAGTCTCCCCCACCCTTGGATCTGTTTCTCCCAATACTTGCTTCTGGATTTCCAGGCCCAACTTATAACACTGTATGGAATTGGCAAGTTGGTAGTCCAATGCATGAGTATCACCCATTTGCATATGGCCAACAAATTTGGCAAGGGCATGCTCCTAACCGACATGCAAGTTGGGATTTTCAATTGAGTGCCCAAGATAGGGGATAGCCTGACTGGACTGTCCCAAGCTACAGTATAGTGCTGCTACCACATGCAAACACAACACCATCTCTAATCTTGATTTCCCAATAGCACATATTTCAAAAGATTTTGCTGCCCGAAGAGCAAAATTCAGAGCCTTCTGGGGATTACATGCACAGTGAATGTGCGCATAAACAGCAAAATACAGCCCCCCAAAAAAAAATTTCTATGAATCCCGGCATCCCCAGAAAACTTCCATGTCGAAATTAAACCCCACATTTGTAATTTGAAGATTCACATCCGCAGAAAAACAAAGCCTCTCAAAAAAAAAAAAAAAAAAATTCCGAGACACTTACCCTCCCTCCCTCCCCCCCCCCCCCTAATTTTGATCTTGGGTATGCACTGGTATGCCAAGAAGTGGAGTGCGAGTGGGAGGTGGTGGCGGGAAGTCACATCCCATCGGACATGTTTTTTTCGGCGTTGACGGAGCCTCCTCCGTGTTTGATGGTGAAGGGCAGCCCTTTGGGGCTTCGCTGGTTGGGGGTTGTCACTGTCGACGGTGAAAAACCGACCTTCTGCCGGCCGTGATAATGGATTTGAGGACGTCAAACCCAAATCAGCCTTGACCGATGAGATTGTGGCCACATACCCCTCCGATTTCGGATTTCCAGGGTCCTTCTTGGAGATTTTTTAGGCCCCCGTAGTCGGATTTGGGGTCGCACCAGTATCGCCCACCACCGATGACATTCTGGTAGAAAACCCTTCCAATTTCCCCAACTCTTCATCATTGTTGTTCGGCTTTGGATTTCCTTGCGCGAAAATCTTGAATTTTTCTGGAGACTGGCCTTTCCGCCTATCCGAATTTGAGGTTGCTCCCCGTAGGGACTTTGGCTGGTAAATAGGATGAACTTTTTGATTGTTCTGGCCTGTGGTTTGTTTCCCCGTCCGAGACTTCTGTTGCTTTCCCGTCTGTGCTTACGCTTTGCTCGTCAGATTCCATGATCCGGAAATCAATTTTGACGGGCCCGTCGCTGGAGTTTCCTGCTCAAAGATTTTAGATCTTGTAACCTTTTCTACGGCAGCGCGTGGCTCCCTTGTCCAACATTCCATGAAAATTTCATACAATGCTCGTGCTTCTCCTGCTTCTTTGTATATTTTGTCCATGCGAGCTTCTACCTTCTCCATGCGAGCTTGTACCTTCTCCCAATTTGGGAATACATCCCCCATTGTGTTCCCGCTCTGATACCAGCTGTTACGGTCCTGAATCTAATACATGGATTCATAGGGGGACATGGTGAACGAAGATCAAGCCAAAGGGAAGCTTGAAAACCCTAGAGCTCGTTGAGGAGAACTCTAGGCATGTTTACACTAGATTTAACCTAATTCTCAATGCTTGTCTTTCTCATTACTCATACCCCTAAAATAGGGTTCACCCTATTAGGGTTTAAGATAAAATATTCCAAAAATACCCCTATAAATAAAATATTCCAAAAATACCTAAAACTGAAATAAATAAAGTAAATTAAAGAAAATAACTAAAATAATAATGTTATTGCGTGTATAACACACGGCCAAGTAGTAGAGTCCAAGTAGTAGAGCCCCCCTTGTTCTTGGCCTCCACCAATCACCTGCTTCGTTATAAGATCCTGAAAAACACATGAAGAAGGTGAGAGGGTAACCGAACAATTAAAATATTTTGTAAGCTGACTCACAGAGAGCAAGTTTAAAGGAAAGGAAGGAACAAAAAGAATATCATTGAGCGGAAGTGATGGGGTGACAGAAGTGGAACATTTTCCTTAGATTTTGGTTTGAGAACCGTCAGCTATGGTAACAAACTTGTGTGAAAGACTCGAAGATAAAGAATGTAATAAAGTTTTGTTACCTGTAAGATGCTCGGAGGCTCCTGAATCAATTATCCAGGATGAAGAGGAGGCAGATAACATACCTGAAGCAGTAGTGGCAGTAGTAGTGGCAGAGGGGCTAGGAGAAGACCCTAACATGGTCTTTATTTTCTGAAATAATTCATACTCTTCGTCAATAATTTTCTGTGCAGTTGGTGTTGGGGGATGGTCTACTTGCCCATCACTAATGAGGGCTTGATTAATCCTTGTTGATTCTAACTTGCCATTAGCCTTATAACATATTTCTTTATAGAGACTACATCTACCACAATAAGTGCATGCCCTATAACGGCACTGGTCTATAGTAGGTGGGGTGGGGGTGGGCGGGCTACATAGAATTGATTGATAGGGGAAGTTTTTCAAAATTCAAATTTTACTGCACTCATACTTTGAAATCATTTGAGTGAACTTGGTCAAGCAAATCCAAATTCAAATATTTAGATCCTTGACTAGTATACTTGTATGGTAAAATCATAATTGAGTCAACCTACTTCTATTGTCACCTTTATCTTAAACCAATCCATTTTATAGAGCTTATATTTTGAAATGTTGTCAATTGAAAACATTTTTGTTGCTATTTACATTGAATAGGTACTTAAGATCTGTATACCTATTTGTTATGCTTGAATTGTAATTTTTTCCTATTAAGAGGCATTTGTATTGGGCTTAAGAGAAAGCAAACAACTCTTGCGCATTTTGTCGTGCTTTGGCATTCCTTGCCTCAAAATAATTGAGAAAAATTGTAGATGTGGGATGCGGCTGGTAAGCCTTGTTTGGGGCTGCTATGAGCCAGAAGTCCTTGCGAAGGAAAACATTATTGAAAACCCCTTAATTGGGTCTAGACTGGACTGGCTAGTGTATTGCTACTAAAAATCCCTTAATAGGGTTTAGTCTAGATTACCTAGTGCATAGTTGTTAAGAACCCTAAATGTGGATTTAGACGAGATTGCCTAGTGTGCTGTTGAAAATTTCTTTTGTTGGGTGGAGGGAAAAAGCAATATTTTCTTGCTAAAGAGTAAAAAAATGAGTCATGCTACTTGCTTACACTTCGGCCCGAAACTTATGCCTCTCAATAGCTAAATTCCACAATTCAAGCATAACAAGATAGGAATGTTAATCCTAAGTACCTATGACATGTAGTGCAGCCCAAAGGTTCTTGAATTCCAAATTTCAAATATAAACTCAATAAAGTAAATTGATTTTTCAAATTTTTGGTCAACAAACAAATTACTTGACTTAAAAATGATTTCAGAATACAAGCACATTATTGAGGGATCTTAATTTTTGTCTTCAGATTTTCTAGACCAATGATCAATCAAAATATTTCAAAGTATGAGTACAGTGATGCTTGAATTTGAAAATAATCTCCCACCCCACCCCACCCTCAAAATAAAAAAAATCAATATTATTCGTTAGCCCCTTTCAAATGTCTTGAGTAATTTTGGATCAGTTTATTAACACTTTAAATTTGTTTGCTAGAATAGTTAATATGGTTTCAGAGTAATGGTAACCGAAATATAGCAAAAATCACACTAAGTAAATAGGATTTCAAAGTAAATGCATAAGAAGTATTTAGCTCTTTTCTCTATGGCTTTCAAAAACGCAAATCCGATCTTCAAGGTCAAGATTAGTTACTTAGCCATGCAAATAGTTAGACCTACAATCTCTCCTAGAAGTGGTTGTTTTTGCCTTAGGAGTTCCGTGTGATATCATTTTGGGTCAAAATCTACTGAAATAAACAAGTTCTTACCATTCCAATTTTGATTGGTTAAGTTGACATTTTTCCCTTCAAAATCTCAATAAATCTTCATGAGAAAATAATTAAAAATTTCCTTTAGGAGCTGCTAATCACATAGATAGGTTAGTTAAAAAGTTTGGAGGTCTATCTTTCACCAATTGAAGCTTTCAATTTGATTTTGAAATTTTTTGAAACCCATCTTTTAACTAACTCTGAGTTGAGTCGATTGATATGTGTTGGATGCCTCTTTCTCATTTGCAATCATTTGAACTAGTTGTCTGATTGGTTGGGTGAACTACTTTGAATAGAGACTTTTCTCTCTCCACTCGACTTGATATCGGTCGATCGATATTCTTCAGTGCTCCTTTTTCTTCAAGCTTTAATGCCCCTTGCTTTTTTGGTTGTTCTAGCATATGGCATCCAACATAGACTTTTCCTTTCCATTCATTAAGTCAACTTCCATCTTCTTGTCTTTGGATTTTTTATGCAATGTTTAGTCGATCTAACCCAGAAAGATGCACTTCTTCCTCATGGCTTCTTCCTTTATGGCTTGTTTACATGGTTCATCTAGTCGATACTTATTTGTATGGATGACTTGCTTTTTTTCTTCTTTTTTTGTTTCTTTTAGTAAATCTTGGTTAAAATTCATGAAAAAATATTCAAAATTTTTCTTATGAGCTGCTAATTTCATATATATGTTATTACAAAGTGGAGACCCAACATGGGCTAATTGAAACCTGTAATCTCATTTCACAACTTTTCTGAAACATGATAAGAACCCACTTGTGAAGGGTCCTTATCTTTTTCTTAAAAGTGCAAGGAAGAGTTGAAAAAGAGAGGTTAAGAGCCTTGGAATAAGAGAGCTGGAAATAAGAGATAAGTGAAGTAGAGGAAGAGGGAATTAGAGTGAGAGCTACAAGGAAAAGAGAGAAGGGGAGAGGAGAAAGGAGAGGAGTGCGAGGGCACAAATTTGAGAGAGAAGAGAGAGGCAAAAGAGACTTTGGAAAAGGCTTGACTGATTTTTCCTTCAACCAACACCCCTATTTATAACATGTTGATTTCTAGGGCCAACACATAAACCCAGGAGATCTCAAGGGAAGAAGAGGAGAGAGGAACTCTAGCTCTTGGAAGAGAGGAGAGAAGAAACCAATGGAGAGAAAAAAGAGGAAAAGAGTGAGAGGTGTAGGGACGAATTTGAGCCAAGAGGAAGAGGCTTGAATGCTTTACCCCATGCAGTGAGATTGTATTTATAGTAGTGAAAAGGTGTTTATAATAACTATAATGCCCTTACGGCTACATGATTCAAAAGGAAATGAACATAAGAGGACATACACCAGCTTGCATAATTACAATTCTATGTTATCTCTATGGAAGTTCTCCTTATTTACTAGCCATACCACCCCTACACATGTGGGTATCTTTTAACACTCCCCCTCATGTTGGTGTTTGTAACTTCACTTTGCAAATATCTAGGTCAAGAAAATTGTGTGTTTGAAAACAAAATTGATTGTCTTGCTTTGATTCATCTTGTTCTTGTTCACATCTTTCTTGTAGTCTTCATCTTGTTCTCATCATGTTCTCCCCCTTTGATATTCTAGTCATATAAAATTTGATTACCTCAACATGTGAAATTCTTCATTGTAGAATATACTTCTTCTTCTCCAATTATAGCAACACCCATATTTCAACTTGGAAGGAGGTGAAAGCATTGCAAGACTCAACTTCTAATCTCATCCTTCATACTTCTCCTTCTATTCTCCCCTCAAGTTGGGAGGTAAAGGTAGTGAACTCAGTTTGAAACAAAAAAAAAAGTTGCAGTAATTATTTCCTCCATCAAGGTGTCTCAATGATAAGTACTCAATCGGATACAACCTCTCAAAAAGCAAAAAAATGAGTGACTAAGGAGGAGTCGAAACCATACTCAAAGGGGTTTGAATAAATAGTGATATTAATCACTAAATAGGATAATTCCGATCACTCAAATGACGGCGATAAAACCCAAAGGGTACTAATAAAAAAGTCTTAATAGACATAAAGAACACCCATATATAAACAGAAGACAAATCAAAGAAATGCACCTAAGGGTTGGCCTAAGAGGGTAAACGAGAATAAAAAAAAAGGGTGGAAGGAGAAAGAAACAAAGTAAAAGATAAATGGGGGATTAAAGGAAGAACAAATAACCACTACCATAATAAGAAGGAGATTGTAATGATAGTATTGAAATAACTTAAACAATTTGACCAAGAAATGCCCAAAGGGGAGATAAAAAAGTTCCTCTATGAACATGATGATTGAGAAAACTTTAAAAAAATCTCCAATAAGAGAGTTTTGAGATGGAATATAATAATAAAAACTTTCTAAATAAAGACTTCTCATATAAGAAAATTACTTTTTAACACAACGAGACCAATTTGGAAATAAAAATATCCAAAAGATAGATTCTAGAATAAGGGAAATTTAAGACATTAATATTTGGAATCTAGAATTAGGAAACAAAACTTTCTAATTCAAAATTTTCATACTCTATCAAAAAAAAGAAACTAAACTCTTATAATGTCTTTCCTCCATGTAACTGAGATCAAGTGAAGGAACTAAGGAAAGATACTCAAGTTGGTAAAATCATTACTAGATTTTGAAAAAAAATAGGAGATTATTAGCAACTCAAAAAGTGAAACAAAAAATTTGAATTTTTGCATGACATAACTTTTGATTCTTCCAATGTGGATATCTCTCTCTAGAAAGATCAGATTGAGAAACGGTTTATTGGGATACAAAGTAGACTCACGTAGATTTCTTCTGAGATATAATTATCAATATAAATTCTTAGTAAAGTTGGTACAAACTATTCATAGAGTTGAAGCTTTCTACTGCTAGTTTAAATTTTTCTGTTGTTTGAGCTTTTCTGTTTCAAATGTTGATTTATCTTTCTAGAAGAATCTGTAAAAGTTCTATTTGAGTTGGAAACTAGACTTAAAGATCTTTCTAACTTTATGTACTTTTTATATGAAAATGATGGTAAAAGAGTACAAAATCCAATGAATTTAGAAAGAAGACTAAAGGGAAAAACGAGATATGTATATAAATTAGAAAGAAGACTGAAGGGAAAAAAGAGATATGTATATAATTTTTATATGTTAGGGTTTTTAGGTTATGGGGGGAGGGAAAGGGAGGGTTAGGCTGAATGAGCTTAAGGAATAAAAAAGAAAGTTTTATCAGGACATACCTTTATGGCTTTGATGTTGATACTGTTGGCTGTAGGTTGACTCCATGTTGCTTTTGATGATAACAATACTTAATTTATCTAACAATTTGAAATTTGAAATATTTAATGCACTTCACCTTCAAGAGTAATTGTATCTCAAGGTCTAAATCTTCAAAATGTTAAAGCCAAACTCAAGACCTCAAACACCATTGAAGAACGTTTCTTGAAGAAGCACCCACAAGGAAGAAGTTAACGAGAAGACTAGAGTTCAAGTGAAATAGTCGAAATATAATCAATCACTTATGTAGGAGAGTATTCTAAATTCCCTTGTTTAAGTACATATATGAAATCAGAACTTTAGGTCATAATTTTCACCTAGACATGTTTAGGATCATTATAAACATCATTTAGAACAAGCTAGAGCACTTAAAGAAAAATATTCCCATGCTTTGAAATTCAACATTGTTGAATTAGCATTGGAATGATTGATCATCCATTGGTAATGACCGATCATCCAAAACTGCGTAGGCAAGAAATATAAAGCATGATCAATCAACCATAGTTGATTGATTGATCATCCAGAACATGGCCATTTCATGATATAAAGCACGATCAATCATCTAGTTGGATTGATCATTCACTTTTACCTAGGCAAGCAAATTTCATATGGAATGATTGATCATGCCACCTAATTGATCGATTAGACAAAACCTTACTAGTAAGAGACATAAAGCATCATCGATCATAGGAAATGCACTGATCAATCATACTTGTATTGCATAGCCAGAGGGAATCCTATTTGATCGATCATCCTTTTGTCAATGATTGATCAACTTCATTTTTCTGGACCAACTGTAACATATTGATCGATCAATCCATCGGTCAATAAGTCATTGTCTAACAAAAAAGTAGACATTATGATCGATTGATCGATCAATCACTTTTCAGTGATCGATCAATCAAAGTACTGATTTTGGCAAATGGGCATATAATGGGTAGTTTGAGTTGGGGAAGCTATAAATACCGCAACAAACAGTGTATAGAGAATAAAATAAGCATTTATTGGAAAATAATTAAGCCATTATTCTCTATCTTGGAAAATTCCTTTGAAAATGCTTTAAAGTGAAAGACACAACCTCACACTTTTGAAAAATCCCATTTCTCTTTCATCAATCCTTGCATTCATATAGTTAAAAATCCTTCATCATTTCACATCGTGCTATAAAGGAAGAGGAAGTTTGAATCTTTTGAGGAGAAGCATCCCTTCCAAGTATTTTTTTATTTTATTTTATAAAAGGCTCTTCTAGTACCTATTTAATCTAGATAGAAAGGCCTAGCTAGAGCTAGAATCTATCAGCAATCTGCTGGGGAGATTGGTGTTGTAAAAATTGTGTATTGGGCAACACTTGGCCAATGAGAGCTGAAATCTCTTTTGTAATTCCACCTAATAGAGCTTTTAAAAATAGTGAAATTTTACGAAGCAATGGTTCTTGGGCGGTGACTACCACTAGGGGAACATCAATAAAAAAAATCTCTTTCGTCCTTGTGGTGTGTGCATGTTACTTTTTTTCTTGACTTGATTTTTTTCATGATTTTTAGATACATGCACAACTCATTTTTAATTTGATAATCTCAATTAACCCCCATCTTGTGAAGCCATCTAGGACAAAAATTGGTATTAGAGTAGGCCAATCACTTAATTGAAATAAAAATCCACTTGATTTTGAAAAAGTTTAAATTCTATCTCAAGTAGAAGTTGTGTTCCAAGATGGTCATGATCCATTTTCTGTTCCCTTGCTCATTTCTACACAATACCAATGGTGGAGATTAAGAATGTAATTTTTCTTATAATGCATTGGATTTGAATTGTGGGAAGCTATCATGAGTGGACCCTTCATCCTATCCCAAAATGTAAATGGAAGATTCATTCAAAAACTTGTTTGTGATTGGGATGACCTTGACATTTCAAGAGTAGATGGCAATGCCAAGGCTATGGAACTCATTTTTAGTTCCTTGAGTGATGAAATACTTGATTCTTACTTATTTTTTAAATCATCCAAGGATTTATGGGATAAATTAGAATTTTATTTTTCTAGGAACAAAGAATGTTGCTCTTCAAAGTCTCAATGCAATACATCTAGTGACAACACTTAAATTATTGATTTTAGGCACTTATGTTTATATGGAAACACCATCTTAGATTGAGATGAAACTTCAAAGAGTGACAGTTGTGAGGAATTGGATAAAGAAGAATTGATGAGAAAACATGATGACTCCATATCCTCCATTAGAAGAAGAGAGAAAGAAAACAAGAAGCTAAGAAGGCAGTTTTCCAAATTAGTAAAGGAAATTACTGTATTGAAAGCTGACTTTTCCTCAAAGCTAGAAGAGCTTAGAAAAGAGAACATGAAGCTGACTTCATAATGTGAGAAACTAGATGACTATTCTTCAAACATTCTTCAATTGAGAAAAGAAGCTCATATGTATTGGTCTAGGATTTTAGAATTACAGTAAGAAAATAAATTGCTAACATCGAACAACTTTATAGCGGAAAGAAGAACCCACAACTTATCTCATGCTTTAAAAATTCTATCCTTGGGAAAAGCTACTCCTAAGATTAGATAAAAAAAATCAACTGAGAAAGTTGGGATTTAAAGTTAAGGTCCATGAAACTAGAATAGTAGGAAAATCTAAGAGTTCTCATAGGAAAAATGTGACAAAGGTCACAACCTTACCAATGCATAATGATGCATGTTAATCTTGTGGCATCATTGGACATTATGCAATTGAGTGTTCAGCTAGAAGATCAAAGTTGAATGTCGTGAAGTAAATTCAAATTCCAAGGGAAGCCTAAATTTCTCTTCAAAAGTTGACATAGTGGGACCCATCAAATTTGGGTACCCAAGGTCACTTGATGCTTATAGCAAGGAGTGAACTCTATGAGCCAAGCTACATACTACTTGAAAATTACCTAAATAGCTTGTGGGACATGAATTATGTAATTAAGATTTCATAATTTTATGTTCGTGTCAATTCAGAGGTTCATCTTATGTGATTTTGTTTTGAGGATTCACACAGTGATAACTTTATCACATACATCATTAACCAATCTTGAAACTTGTTCGTGTGGAATAAGCTATTTGAGTAAATTAAGCCTTTCACATCAACAAAAATTTGCTTATCACTTGATTTCAGCCTAGTTGAAGATTGAGAAATTAGATAAATCTGAAACCTCCAGCTTAAATTATTAAATTTGTTGCCTTTAGTGCTACTTATGTGAATTTATGATTTAGAGCATATTTGAAAATTTATCCCACAACCATAAATTCAAACTTAATGTATAGTTATACCCACAAGAAAGTGAGCTTTAATGATTATATCAAAATTTGGCAATTTGACCACTTTATTGATATGAGCTACATTGACAATCATTGGTTTACTACTTGTGCAAGTCATGATATTTGACATACTTGGGTAAAATATAAGATTGCATTAGGTATCTCCCTAAAAAGAGAATTGGTTGAAATTTAAAGGATGAAATTCAAATTATCTGCTACCATACAAATTAATCTGCCTAATGTGATTAAAATGGAGTAGGACCCAATTAAAAAGTAATTAAAAAAACTTTAGGTCCTACTACCATTAGATCCGATGTAGCACATATGTTAGGGTCCCTTGTCATAGATCGTGTAACATGGCGTGGGATAGGTAGATCCAGAGCTGAGAGGGTAAGTTCTTCCTCTGTTGTACTCGGCTCAAACTGAACAGCAGCACACTGCTGTGCTCGGCTAAATCTGAACAACAGCACACTGTTGTACTCGGCTGGAACTGGATAGCAACCCACTGCTGTGCACGGTTAGACTGAACAGAAGCACACCGATGTGCTCGGCTGGAACGGGACAGCAACACACTGGTGTGTTCGGCTAGATCTGAACAACAGCACACTGAAAACCAGTGAACGAGTTCAGTGTTGCTGCTCTGGGCTTGAACTCAGTAAAACGGGAGAGAAGAGGGAAGGAGAAGGGATAAATGGATAACCTGAGCTCAATGAGGGGAACTCCAACCTTAGAGCTCATCAATGGGGAACTCCAACTCTGAGCTCATCAAGGATACTTGCCTCTTCATATTCCACCTTCCCTCCTACATAAGCTTGAAGCCAACAAGAGTTTAGGCTGAAAATTACAAGAATGTCCTTGTGGCATATTTACTCCTAAAATGATATTAAATGCAGTAATATAAACATAAAGAACTTAGTACTTAGTGACTCAGCCACAGTGCCTCTGAGTGACACAGCTCGCTATCGAGTTCATAACACTATAATCGAATTAAACATGATATCTTAGATATTTGGCTACATTGGATGCTTTTTTGCCTATAAAGCATATAGAAAATCTCTTGATTTAGGCAAATCAGACTCATATTGCCATTAGCCTTACTTATACCATAAGAGCCAATGAGTTGAGCGAGTTAAAAAACAAAAGTTCTTCGATTTCCTATATTAGGTATTATCATTTAGGTAGCCTCACTATGAAATAAATGTACTTGTTTTCTTTGAATCTCTATCAAGATTTTGAGAATCTCTTCTCGTGGCTATGGAACACTTTTCACTTGAGAAGCTGATTCTATGCATAATTCGTATGGTTGATTCTTATGCTCATATAGAAACCTAGACATAAGTATTTTTCTCTTAGCTGACTACAATATCCTAAAAGAGTGTTTTTGAATTTTCCTATGAGTTAATCTCAATTTGCCTACATAAGATCTCAATTGTAAATAAAATTGATCTTCACCAAACACATAGGTATATGAGTTCATCTTAATTAGACCATGTTAAAAATTGTAAATCATATAGTACTTAGAGTGGTGAGACTCTCCATTGAGCCTCAACCAATCTCATTCTTTGAGCATAAGGTTAGATTCATTAATTTCTTACTACTCGAGGACATATTGAGATTTCCAAACTATATATGCAAATTTCACAAAATTTAGTGTGATTTGAAGCGATCTTTTAGAGCTAATAATTAAGTGAAATCTTAGAGAAGAATGACAATAAGAGAGGAAGCATATATAATAAATTACTCACTAAGAACCATGATCAAAACTTGATTATCGTTCAAATATATGTTGATGATAATATATTTGGTTCTACAAAGCCCTCTCAATGTTGAGAATTTGCTAGTGTAATGAAGAATGATTTTGAAATGAGTTTAGTGGGTGAGCTCTCATTCTTCCTTGGACTTCAAGTAATGCAAACCAAAAATTGGACATTTATAATTCAGTCTAAATACACTAAGGGATTGCTTAATAGATTCAACATTGAAAATCTTAAGTCAATTAGCACACCCATGAGATCGTCCTTAATTCTTGACTTAGATAACTCTAGAAGGGCCATAGATAAAAAAGTATAGAAGCATGATCCCTACTCTACCTTTTAGATAGTTGACCAAATATATTGTTCTTAGTGTTGGAAAATAGGCCCAAGCTTACATGACCAAGGAAGGCCCACAAGATGGGCCCAAGCACATAAGAAGTAGGACCCACCATGATTACTGGCATTCTTATCACATAAGTTGGAAGATCAAGAAGGACTCACAAAGGCATCTTTATCTTATGTTCACGTCCTAGAAGAATTATAGTTTGAGTTATGTTTGTCTTTTATCTATATTGAGTTATTTAATTTTACTAGGACTTATCATTAAGTGTTAGAGTTTGGGTGTAATTAAGACAAATGTAGTTTTATTGGAATTGGACTCTATTACCTTCCTCTATTATAAATAGAAGTTCATGTAGTCCAGTTATAATAAGTTAATGAAGTCAATGAAGTATTTTTCTTTTCCATAAATTCAACATGATATCAGAGCAGGTTCTGTGAGTTATCTTGGTCAACCTACAGAGATAATGAGATCCTTTTCTCTAACCCCTAAACCCTAAGACTAGGTTCGTAGTTATTTCATTTCTAGTCCCTACACCAGTAGTTTGCTTTGCATTTTTTACCTCTAAACTGAGAGTTTTTGTTACGGTCTCGGATCTGACACATGGATTCGTAGGGAGGAAGAAGAGGAAGACGAAGATCAAGCCAAACGGAAGCTTAAAAACCCTAGGTTCATTAAGGAGAACGCACACCCTTGAGCTCGTTGAGGAGAACTCAAAACCCTATTTAACCTAAAAATCAAATTGTTAACTTTTTCATTACTCTTACCTCTTAAATAGGGTTCACCCTCAAAAGTTTTAAGATAAAATATTACAAAAAATCCCCTATAAATGAAATATTCGAAAAATGCCCATGTGGCCTATTAGTTCTTTAACTGTAATAAAATAAAGTAAATTAAAAAAAATAATTAAAATAATAATGTTATTGTGTGCACAACATTACACCCCTCTGGAAGAAAGAGTGTGTCCTCAAGCTCGAAGGTAGGGTCTATATGCCAACGTCTTCACCTGGTAGCATCCGTTGTAGTTGTGTCAGCCCTCTAGACTCCAGAAACCGGAGCATTCCACCCTAGTCGTAATTTTTTTTTTTTTTCTCGTAGGCTCCTCTCCATCTCTCTTCAACCCCACCTGGACCATTGCACTCTAGAGGCCTCTCTTGGCGTTCCCCATGGGGTACTCCCCTCTTCACCTTTCGTCCAACAGATACCTTCTTTGGCCTGTTTTTGGCAGCAGTGTCCTCTTCATAATCATCATCGTCAACATCTTCATCATCTTCATCCCCTTCCCTTTCTATAACATTAAACTTGTCACCATGAACAGCCTCTCCCGTAAACCATGAGACAACATGTGGAATAATTTTATCTCTGATGGTGGATCCAACATCATAATCTTGTTCCATTTTATTTTGAAGTTGTTCAGCAGTTTCTTCATCACTATCATCATCATCCGGGAATTGTGAAGGACTAAAGAAATTAAAGAAACTTTCACAATTTTCAGTTTTTGTGATAGGTTTGGTGTTCTTTGGTCCCTCTTTAGGCTTGTTCAAAACCTTCTTTGTCAAACTCTTCCCTGGAAGCCACTGAATCTCTGTCTCTATTGCTTTCTCTAAAATGGGTTTATCCTCATCGCTCTTGTGATAAGTTTTGACCAAGACAGTATTTGTAAAATATGGATTGAGATAAAAAAAGAACTCCAACTTGCAGCCCTTGGGATTATCAATCCTAGACCACTTGATATCTTTCAAATATTTAAGAGCCCCTTCACCACGCTCTTGTATCTCCTCAGCAAGCATTTCAATAGTTTTCACCGCTGTAAGCCAGAAATTGGGAACACCTTTTTCTTCAACTGCATTTTCTTCTCCCAAAACCTCCTCAGTGGGTTCTGTAGATTCTTCGATTTCAATTACTCCATGTACTATCTCATATCTCTCGGTATATAGTGGGTCATAAAGTTTCTGGTACTTGGCTGCAAGAGCTGCTCTCTCCTCAAAAATTTTTGCCTCAAACTCATCTTGTTGTTTCTGAATGTTGTTAGGAACAAACCCTTTCAACATTATTCTCCGAAGCATTTCTGCAATTGCATCAGATATGTGTTTAGATAGAGAATGATTATTATTTTCAGCAAGGAATTCATAAATCACCTCATCCACCTCAATTATAGGACAACCTAGAGTCTTCTTAATTCCTCTTTTCTTTATCTGTTTTCTCACCTTTGATGTTTCAATTCCAGACCATGAACAAAAAAAATACACTTTGCCAATCACAGATTGATCAACTGCAGCACCTGCTAATATAAGAGTTTCTGCAAGTGGTTCAAGTGCCACCCCCGAAGCATAAGCACAAGAATCAGTACCACTGGAATCATACTTCCCTTTTCCAACACTCTGGGTTAGTACCTTGATTGCATGAAAATAGCCATCTGCATCCTCAAGAAGCACCTCGGCTGGGCTGGCTACAAGCTGTGTATGCTGGACTACCACAACAGCCTTGTTTGCTTGGCTGGCTGGCAGCAGTGTATGCTGGACTGCCACAATAGCCTTGTTTGCTTGTCTGGCTGGCAGCAGTGTATGCTGGACTGCCACAACAGCCTTGTTTGTTTGGGTGGCTGGCAGCAATGTATGCTGGATTGCCACAGCAGCCTTGTTTGCTTGGCTGGCTGGCAGCACTGGTTTCAGCAGTGCCACAGGTGGCAGCACTGGTTGCTGCAGTGCCACCGCAACAACACAAAACAAGTTGAGGAAGAACCCAAGTGCTGCAAGATATCCCCGAATCCAATGTGTTCTCCCAACAACAGCCTTTACAATTCCTTTAGTATCTGGTACCAGATCTGATTTGTAATAAGACGGAAGAGTACCCTGCAACGGCTTTCAGCAAACTTCTTTCAAATTGCTTGGTGTAGGAGCTAACTCCAACCAATACTTAGAGGCAAGAGCATTGTCGAAAGCCGTCACAAGAGGATCTTTTGAATCGAGCCCAAAAAAAGTCAAAAAGGGTATTGCAAGGTTATCATCTTTCAAATCAACATATACAAACATTATCTTTGATTTAACTATTCGAGCAACATCTTGAAGAGGCACAAGCAAGTCTTTCAGATCCTCAGTGAGTGTGGTCACTAGTGGGAACTTGTTATACTCCCCAAACTACAATTTTGCCTTCTTCAAAAGTATTTTCATGTGGCATGAACTACGCAGGCTCTTTTTTTACGAGACCAATGAAATTATCCTTCGATTTTAAATCAGGAAAAAGAACAACAGCAACCTCAGGATAGCTAGTAACAACAAATTGAATTTCATTATTAGCAATTTCTGCTTTCACAAATTCTTCACAACTGGACCCCTGCTGTATTGCCATCTCCGCAAAGGTACTCAGTGCTTCCCCGGTGTTCCTGTTTTGGCAGAATCTGACTATCATGGCGTGCCAAACATTTGATTCCAAGCCATCACCAAGATTTACAGACAATTTTTTTTTTGTTTTCACAAAAATAAAGGCATGAAGTAATTATACCAAACACAAAATTCTTTCAGCTTCTCATCATCTATTTTGTCATCAATTTTCTTCCCATTAAGTTCCTCAATAGCTAGAGCAGCATCTTCTGCCTCCCCAAATTTAACAAATCCAAAATATTGGAATTTCCCATCTCCTTCTCTCATTACTACAGACATGGGACCCAAAACATGAAGCCCCACATTTTAAATTTGACCACGAACCCATGCACCGGGACTGTGCTCATCAACATCAAAACATAGCCCCCTAAAAAAAATTTCAACAATCCCAATAAAAATATTTCTATGGATCCCGGCATCCCCAGAAAAATTTCATCTCGAAATACATACACCCAAGCCAGAATTCCAACAATTGGGCACTGGTTCTCTGCTTCACGGAACAGAGAATCTCCTTCCCCAATTTTTTGGCAACGTTGTTGTTGCTCAGGCCCTTGGAGCCCCATCAACCCCATCGAAGAACCAATTTGACTTAAAAATCGAGGGTTTTTCCGAAGCTTACCCCCAATTGCATTGAAGATGGTTCCCACTAGACTGCCGAGAGCGAGATTGAGACAGAGAGGGAGAATCTGGAAGTCAATTCCCACCAGATATGTTTCCGACGGAGCCTCCTCTTTCTCTGGTGGCGAACAGGAGGACGTCGTGGCTTCTCCATTGGGGGATTTTCTGTCTTATGGTTTGAGAAGCATGGTGGTTCCCCTTTTTCCCATCTCCCTTTCTTCTTTTCTCTCCTCATCATTTCGGCTGCCGGCATGATGGACCCCGGCCGAAAGGTGTTGCAGTTGGTTGCTCATTGGGATTTTTTCATTGGTGAAGAACACCCCTTTGGAGCTTCTCCGCTTATCAATTTTCTGAGAGGGAGGTGTCTCAGGGTGGTATGCATCACCTGTGGAAGACATATGACTTCCTGTGAGAAAGGGTTTGATGACGAACCCCATCCCGGATTTTCCGACGAAGGAATTTCTGTGTCCCCAATTTTGGATTTCACCACCGTTGGAGAGATATAGGGCTCTCTGAGTTCTTGCGTCTCCTGCCCGTCCGAGACAACATCTCGAGCGACTACGGCAACGAGTTTCTCTATTGCACGCCAACTTTCGTCAAATGCTCGACACCATGCGGGTATTTCTTCCGATTGATCGCGCATGGCACTCCATTTTTCTTAGGACATAGAATGGCTCGTTGTGTTCCCACTCTGATACCAGTTATTATGGTCCCGAATCTAACACATGGATTCGTAGGGAGGAAAAAGAGGGAGACGAAGATCAAGCCAAAGAGAAGCTTGAAAACCCTAGGTTCGTTAAGGGGAACGCACACTCCTGAGCTCGTTGAGGAGGACTCAAAACGCTGTTTAACCTAAAAATCAAAGCTTAACATTCTCATTACTCTTACCCTTAAATAGGGTTTACCCTTACAAGGTTTAAGATAAAAAATTACTAAAATACTCCTATAAATGAAATATTCCAAAAAGTCTCATGTGGCCTATTAATTTTTTAACTAAAATAAAAAAAGTAAATTAAAGAAAAACAATTAAAATAATAATGTTATTGTGTGCATAAAATTTTCATATTTCAAATTATATGATGAAGGAAATATATTTGAGTCTACTTTCCAAATAAAAATGATTTTTTTCCAATCGAAGTTATCTACAAAGAGAAATCGATATTTGAATGAGCGAACGTCAGATTGCGAAAGAGGTTCGAGCAGCAGTAGAAAGCTGCAAATTCCAAGGTATTTTATGCTATAAATAATGAGACTTTATAAGGATATATATATATCAAAAGAAAGATCTATAAGTCTATTATCTTAAATATTTAACCAATTTTCAATCATATTAATGTACAAAGAGAAATCAATATTTGAAACAGCGAAGGTCAGATTAAAAAAAAATTGAACAGTAGTTGAATGCTTCAACTTCCAAGGTATTTTTTGCTATCAAGAACGAGACTTTATAATGAGAATTATATATCAAAAGAAATATATGTAAGTATATTTTCTTACCCATTCAACCAATTCTCGATATGAGTTTTTTATAAGGAGATATTGATCTTGGAAGAGTCAATGGTCATGCAAAAAAAGGAAGAAAAAGTACTTAGATCAGCCAGCTAACAGAGACCGAAATCTATCCGATTATTTATCTTCTGATAATTATATTTTATGAAGAGAAATTATACTTGTATGAAAGGTATTTAATTATAGTTTCAGACGAAGAAAATTTCATATAAATCTTGTTACAATGTGGGGCCCACCATGGTGCTCGAGTTGGTCGGACCCACCATGAGGACGTGGGTCATCATGAAGAATCCTAGAGGACTTGGGACACCAAGAAGAGTCCTCTCCCAAAGCAAGCTCGAGTAAATGAATCAAGAAGCACAAGTTGATTTGATTTAGAAGACTTGACGATCAAGTGAGGCCCACAATATCTCACGAGCTGGCACAATTATCAAGGTGCACTGGAGAATCATGAGGAGACCACTAGGATAAGGCCACGAGCTAGCTTATCCCTTATACTCATGTGGATAATAAAGAACTCCTAGTTCTGCTCCAATTAGTCTTCTAGGAGTTCTAGTTTGAATAGACTTACTTATATTAAAGAGTTAGAGTTAGAATGTAATTATGATTGAATGACAACTTTTATGAGGACTCTACCTCTTCCTCTCCTATAAATAGAGAGGTTGTATTCAGAATTAAACAAGCAACACATTCAATCCCGAGTTTGGTTCTCTCTCTCCCTCTCCTTGCTTGGCGCAACTCATCCTTTCCCCTTTAATTTTTTCTGCTCTACCTGAGAGCTCTTCTCCCATTTTCTCTCTTTTTATTTCTTCTTTATTTTGCTCATGGTTCTGGAAAAGGGGTCCTAAATTCAATATGGTATCAGAGCAACATATTTAGGATCCCTCAACAAAAGATTGCTCTAGAAAAGTGATGATCAACACCACTCAAAGAAGGCTCTTGTGAAGGAAGACTTACGGAGTTTTCCATATTGAAAATTATATATTGGAGAAAATATATTTGAGTCTACTTTCCAAAGAAGAATTATTTGTTCCAATCGGAGTTATCTACAGAGAAATATCGATATTTGAATGAGCGAAGGTTCGATTGCAAAAAGGTTCAAGCAGCAGCAGCAATCTTTAGATTCCGAGGTATTTTTTGCTATCAAGAACTAGACTTTATATGAAGAAATATATATCAAAAGAAATATTTGTAAGTCTTTTTTCTGACATATTCAACCCATTCTCAGTATGATTTTTTTATAAGGAGATATTGATCTTGGAAGAGTCTATGGTCGTTATGGAAAAACAGGAGAAATAGAACTTAGTTCGGCCATATGACAGAGACCGAATCCTATCAGATTATTTATCATCAGATAATTATATTTTACGAAGATTTGTTATACTTGGATGAAATTTATTTAATTCTACTTTCAGAGGGAAAAAATTTCATGTCAATCTGATCTATATTGAAAGATATATTCGAATTGGAAGAATCAAAGGTCATGCTGGTATTCTATTGTATTGAAAAATCCGAATTTATGCCAATTTTTTGGCTTCACCACAGAAATTTTTTGTGGGATAAGATTTCCCTGATATTGAAGATTGCTATTGAGCCTCTTATGAGTGGTTTTCTGGAAAAAAAATATAATTAGCATTGATGCTATATTTACTTATACCGAGTTGATTGAAGAAGTGCTATTGGGTGAAAATTATTTGAAGTTTTTTTGAAAAAGAAGAGCCTATGATGGCTGACGAGAATATGAGAAAAAGAAAAGGTTATAGTGTTGGCCGAATGGATGATATTAAATGTACTCATTGTAAATTTTGGGGCCACACTATAGACAAGTGCCGTTATAGGCCATGCACTTACTGTCATAGATATGGCCACAATAAAGAAAAATGCTACAAAAGCGAATGACAAGTCAGAATCGACAAGGGCTAATCAAGCCCTCATGAGTAATGCACAAGAAAACAATCCCCCAGCTGCACAAAAAAGTATTACTGATGAAGAGTATGAATTATTTCAGAAGATAAAGACCATGCTAGGGTCTTCTCCTAACCCCTCTGCCACTACTGCTTCAGGTATGCTATTTGCCTTCTTTTCATCCTGGATAATTGATTCAGGAGCCTCCGAGCATCTTACAGGTAAAAAAACTTTATTACATTCTGTTTCTTCAAGTCTTTCACACAACTTTGTTACCATAGCTGACGATTCTCAAAACAAAGTCTAAGGAAAAGGTTCAACTTTTTTCACCCCATCACTTCCGCACAATAATATTCTTTTTGTTCCTTCCTTTCCTTTAAACTTGCTCTCTGTGAGTCAGCTTACAAAATATTTTAATTGCTCGATTACCTTCACACCTACTTCATGTGTTTTTCAGGATCTTATAACGAAGTAGGTGATTGGTGGAGGCCATGAACAAGGGGGACTCTACTACTTGGATGTGCCAAAGGTCAATATGGTGTCTACTACTAAGAATGAGACACGATTATGGCACAATCGGTTGGGACATCCTTCCATACGATCTCTTCATCATATGTTTCCATCTCTTAAGATAAAGTCAGAATTCAGTTGTGAGGTATGTCAGTTAAGTAAACATCAAAGGAGTACATACTCTCTTCGTCCAGAAGTCAAAAGTAACATTCCTTTTTCATTGATTCATACTGATGTTTGGGGGCCTTTGAGTGTCTCTAATATTTCTTGAGCCAAATATTTTATCACTTTTATTGATGATTTCACTCACACAACTTGGTTGTTTATTTTCAAAGAGTGTTCTAAGATACCATCTATTTTTAAATCTTTTTATGTGATGGTACTCACACATTTTGGTCAGAAGATAAAAATCCTCCTGTTTGATAATGCCAAAGAGTATATTTCAAAAGACCTTGACTCCTTTTGTCAAGAGAATGGCATTATCCATCAAACATCATGTGCCTAATTCCTCAACAAAACGGTGTAGCCAAATGAAAAAATAGTCATATTCTTGAGGTAGCTCGAGGTCTTTTATATGCCATGAAAGTTTCATATTTTTGTTGGCCCCATGTTGTCCTTACAGCATGTTTTCTTATAAATCGTCTACCATCTACTGTTCTAGGGAATAAATCTCCCTACTCTAAACTTTTACCACATGATGATCCATTTGCATTACCATTGAAAGTCTTCGGTTGTCAATGTTTTGTTCATAATACTTTGCCTAGACATAGCAAACTTGACCCTAAATCTATAAACTGTATCTTTTTGGGATACTCTCGAACACAAAAGGGTTATGTTTGTTAAAGTCCCTCTTTGCAACGTTTATTTTTGTCCAGGGATGTAACATTCTTTGAAGACTCCTCATATTATTCTGATAGTGCTCCACCTGGTATATCATCAGTACCAAGTTCTCCTCGACCGGTTGTGCCTCGAGATACAGAGATTGTTCAGCCCCCAGAGACAGTAGCCGATACCATACCTGCCAAGTTTTCGGATCCACTAGAGGTACGTCCTTCATCACCAGTCATTTTTGGTCCTCAATTTGATACTCGTCCTATTGCTATAAGAAAAGAACCTCGTTCATGCACTCAACCTTCTACTTCTCATCCTATCTCCAATTTTGTGTCTCATCATCGCCTCTCACCTCTATGTTGTCAGTTTATTTCTTTTATTTCCTCCATATTTTTTCCACAGTCATATCAGAAGGCTCTACAACATCCATGGTGGAAGGCAACAATGGATGAAGAAATGAAGGCACTCAATGAGAATCATACATGGTCACTGGTTCCTCTACCTACAGACAAAAAACCCATTGGTTGCAAGTGGGTTTATACAATTAAACATAATCCGGATGGGACTATTGCACGACTGAAAGCTCTACTGGTTGCTAAAGGATACACTCAATGATATGGCACTGATTATGATGAGACATTCTCTCCAGTGGCAAAAAGGACCTCGGTCGTATATTATTATCCTTGGAAACTAATTCATCATGGCCAATATATCAACTGGATGTCAAAAACGCATTTCTCAATGGAGATATAAAAGAAGAAATTTATATGCAACAACCACTGAGGGGGAGTTTGTATGTCGCCTTAAAAATATCTATATGGGCTAAAGCAATCCCCACGGGCATGGTTTGAAAATTTTAGTCAAGCCATCATACGGGCAGGTTTTTACAAATGCTTTGCAGACCACTCAGTATTTATTGAGAACACAGCAAGAGGTAAGGTGATTCTAGTTGTTTATGTTGATGATATCATTTTAACTGGAAGTGACTATAAGGGCATTCAAAAAATAAAAGAAAAAATATGTGCTGAATTCAAGACAAAGGATCTTGGATTACTGAAATACTTTTTGGGTATTGAGGCCTTACAATCCAGATATGGGATTATTCTATCCAAAAGAAAATATGCCATTGATCTACTAGAAGAAACAAGTATGTTGGGATGCAAACCGGTAGACACTCCTATGGATGCAAATACAAAGTTATGTGGAGGCACTGGAGAAGACGTGGATATTGGCAAATATCAAAGGTTAGTAGGGATCTTATTTACCTATGTGTAACAAGGCCAGATATTTCATATGCAGTAAGTGTGGTAAGTCAGTACATGCACAAGCCACAACTTAGTCATTGGCAAGCACTTGAGAGGATACTACGTTATCTGAAAGGGGCTCCTGGAAGGGGGCTCCTCTATAAAAAACATGGGCACTTCAACAATGAGGGATTCACGGATGCAGACTGGGTTGGAACCCCAGATGATAAAAAATCTACTTCTAGGTTTTGCACGATGGTTGGAGGAAATCTGGTTACATGAAAAAGTAAAAAATAGAATATGGTAGCATGGTCCAGTGTAGAAGCAGAATACAGAGCCATGGCACACACTGTAAGTGAACTTTTATGGATATGGTCTCTTCTCACTGAATTGGGATTTTATAAAGAAGCTCCAATGGATCTATATTGTGACAACTAAGCAACAATACATATTGCATCGAATCCAGTCATCCATGAGAGGACACAGCACATTGAAGTTGATTGCCACTTTATACAAGAAAAATTCCACGCTGGTCTCTTATCCCTTAAGCACATCTCCTCACAAAATCAAGTTGCAGACATCCTCACCAAACCAATCACTCACAAGATCATGTTTACCATATGCAGCAAGCTGGGTGTTTATGATGTCTTCTCACCCAAGCTTGAGGGGGAGTGTTACAATGTGGGGCCCACCATGGTGCTCAAGCTGGTGGGACCCACCATGAGGACGTAGGTCATCAAGGAGAATCCTAGAGGACTTGGGACACCAAGAAGAGTCCTCTCCCAAAGCAAGCTCGAGTAAAGGAATCAAGAAGCACAAGTTGATTTGATTTAGAAGACTTGAAGATCAAGTGGGGCCCACAATATCTCACGAGCTGGCACAATTATCAAGGTGCACTGGAGAATCATGAGGGGCCCACTAGGATAAGGCCACGAGCTGGCTTATCCCTTATATTCATGTGGATAATAAAGAACTCTTAGTTCTACTCCAATTAGTCTTCTAGGAGTTCTAGTTTGAATAGACTTACTTATATTGAGACTTACTTATATTGAAGAGTCAGAGTTAGAATGTAATTAGGATTGAATCACAACTTGTATGAGGACTCCACCTCCACCTCTCCTATAAATAGAGACGTTGTAATTCAAAATTAAACAAGCAATCCCAAGTTTGGTTCTCTCTCTCCCTCTCCTTGCTTGGCGCAACTCATCCTTTCCCCTTCAATTTTTTCTGCTCTACCCGAGAGCTTTTCTCCCCTGTCCTCTCTTTTTCTTTCTTCTTTATTTTTCTCATGATTATGGAAAAGGGATCCTAAATTCAAAAAATCTGATCAATATTTAAAGATATATTCACATTGGAAGAATCAAAGGTCATGTTGGTATTCTGTTGCGATGAAAAATCCGAATTTAAACCGATTGTTTTGCGTCACTTTTTGAGTTGATATATCAGAAAAATATCTCACTTCTCCCTGGTTTAAGGGATTATTACTAAATCTATATTATTTGGTCTTATTGCTGCATCTATGATATTTGGTTCAAGCTGGGATCACTGCCATTACCTCCCAACTTGAGGGAGAGAAGTAGAAGAATACAAGAAAGAGGTATTTTATTCCATATATTGTGGATAAGTTTATGTGACCAAAATATTCACGAAAAGGGGAGCACAAAAGATGAAGCTTATGCATCTAAGAAAAAATATTTATATCAGATTATGAATATTTCATGGATCTTTCTACAAGGTTTATTATTTTGGTTCGTGTTATATGTGTCGGAAGATGGTTGTGTTACTTTACAGCTGCTACTATTATGTCTCTTTGGATGAGACATTATTATTGAAGAAGAGGTAGCTTCAATACCTTTTCTCATACCATAATTTATTTGACTCTCAAAAATATCACGGTTCGAACACCATGAATGTCAGTGCCCGGATTGAGACACTATGATAAATTTAACTCTAAAAAATATCACGGTTGGGATACCATGAGAGTTGGTGTCAAGATTTGGACAGTAATATAAATAACCCACTACCCCACCCACCCCCCCTGTAATGTCTTTTATTACTCCTACCACTTGAGAGTTGTTGTCTTGTGTAGTGACACGATGGTGGACACTTTAGATCAATGCCGATAGACACACTACCTACAGAAGATGGAGTGTGCCCTACATCTAGCATTAGGACTGGATTATGGAGCAATGTCTTATCGGGTAGGATTGATTTTTACTCTCACTATTATTATGCCAGTAGGGTCTCATGGAAGGACACAACAACGTGAGGGGGAGTGTTGGAAGATGAAGGCATATTGGAAGATGTGCCGTTTTATTCAAAAAGATTCTATACATAATTTGCAACAAGTTGGGAGTTCATGTTGTTCTCTCACCCCCAGCTTGAGGGGGAGTGTTGGAAGATAGGCCCAAGCCTACATGACCAAGGAAGGCCCACATATCTAAGAATATTATAAGATAGGCCACACGACCAAGGAAGGCCCATAAGATGGGCACAAGCGCCTAAGAAGTAGGACCCACCATGATTACCACAAGCTGGCACCCTTATCACATAAGTTGGAAGATCAAGAAGGACTCACAAAGGCATCTTTATCTTATGTCCACGTCCTATAAGAGTTCTAGTTTGAGTTATGTTTGCCTTTTATCTATATCGAGTTATTTAATTATGATATGACTTATCTTTTAGTGTTAGAGTTTGGATGTAATTGGGACAAAGGTAGTTTTATTGTAATTGGACTCTACAACCTTCCTCTATTATAAATAGAGGTTCATGTACTCCGATTATAATAAGTTAATGAAGTCAATGAAGTATTTCCCTTTTTCCATAAATTCAACACTTAGTATATTACCGCTTGACTATGGCCGATATCTTTTGGATGATGGCCATCTTCAAGAAAGTGCAGATCAACGTCAACTACTTTATGGCGATTCGGATGGCTGATATTGTGATGAGCACATGTGCGAACGGTTTTCCATTCTCACAAGAGATCACAACCATCTTGATTAGATGTGGAATCGACATCTTGGACGAGGTGTCAGTGGACATCACGAAGAAGATGACCATAGGAGAAACTAAAGTGAGCAAATTTGGATTTGCCAAATGGAGAGGTCAATGGATTCAAAAAGAGAAGATCCCAAAGGTATCCATATTGTAGCCACAGTAGCATCAGAAGATGAGCTTAGCCCAGATCCTCCCACACACCAATTTAAATTTAGGAAGAGGCACCACACAATAAGAAACCTCAACCTCCACTAATTGTCTTACAGCTCTAGAGGCAGTTGTCGATGATGTAGTGGCAACTCAAGAAATTATCCGTGCTGCATAGGACCAGATGAAGGCTGGACAGTAGAGGATTGAGCACCTCCTAGAGACAATCCTCAGCCGCCTCCTACGTCCAGCTTAGTTGTTTTAGAATACACCCATCCACCTTCATTTTCCAGTGGACATTTTTTTATGCTATACTTGTATGTACTTATTTTAAAGCATTGTACAAACTTTTGTAAAATGTTGAATTTTGGATTCTGTTGGAAGATGGACTCAAACCCACATGACAAAGGAACGCCCACATATCCAAAGTGTTGGTAGATGGGTCCAAACCTATAAGACCAAGGAAGGCCCACACATCCAATTGTGTTAGAAGATGGGCCCAAACCTATAAGACCAAGGAAGGCCCACACATCCAAGTGTGTTAGAAGATGGGATCTAGCCATAAGATTAAAGAAGCCCCACACATCCAAGAGATGTAGAAGTTGGGATCATGGCCCATAGACTAAGGAGAACGCCCACAGAACCATACAAAGATAGTAGGATGGTAAATAAAGAGTCCTCTCATAGAGATGGCATTGATGTAATTCAGTTAAAGTTCTAAGGTTATAATTGTAATACTTTAGTTTGATTAATCTATAAATTGAGCTTAAGGGAAAGGGTTAGAAAATCAAGTCTAGAACCTCTTCTTCCTCTTTTTTTCTCTCAATGAGTCACTCTCTCTTTTTCTCCATGACCTAAATCCATGGAGTCATAAAAATCAACATGGTATCAGAGCATTGTTTTTCAGGACTCACATCTATGGTGTTCTAGATTGAAAAAAACCCATTTTTTTCTTTGTTCATATTACTGTTTTGTTTTTCTTCATTACTGGAACTCCGTTTCTGTTGCCAATTATGGCAGCTTGATTGTTGTTTCAGGAGGAGGACGGTTCTGCTGCTGCCCAACATTACTCTACCATCACTCTGCTCAAATTAAGGCCATCTTATCTTCCTTATCTGCCAGAGACGTGAACGCTAAAAAAACCAAAAATATTATTTGTGACGAAGTCGATGACTTCTTAGGGCTAGGAAGTCATCGAGAGTTGCTTTGTTGCTATTTACAATCCGAGATTGTCTCAGCCGTATTAGTTTATTTCTGGAAGTGCTCAAGTTGTAGCTGCGTTAAACAACCGCTCTGTTGAAAGATTTATTTTTTTGACTAAATTGATGTTATAATCTTGATCTTCTTTTAAATCAATTACAAGCGTGATCAAGATAATTTTATGTTTGCAACTTATTAAGATTAATGGGTGAGATTCAATTACTTTTATGTACTTTTGATCAATCTCATTTGAGGTAGAATTCCAGCACATGTTATTGTAACTTCTCCTACTTAATGTTGCTCATGGGTTTGTGTTATGTTGTTGGATGCCCATTATATGTTTGGTGAAATTCCACTAGTCATTTACCCTTTGAAGTTTCTTTTGAACTTCAACAATTGAATTTTTTTTACGATGAAGTATCCCATGATCTTTAAGTATACCAAGATCTTTAGTCTTAAATTCCTGACATATCATCTTCTTCACCTCTTGTATGCTCAGAGCATCATCACCGGTTAAGATAATATCATCCACTACATCCGAGGCCCAACTTTGGCACAACCGACTTGGTCATCCGTCTACCCCTTCACTTCGTTCTTTGCTTCCGTCCTTAAAAAAACTTTCTAATTTCTGTTGTGAGGTTTGTCAATTAAGTAAACATATTAGGAGTACATATTCTCCTCGTCTTACAACTTCAAGTACTGCTCCTTTTGAGCTAATACATCTGATGTATGGGGACCTTTATGTGTCTCAAATATTTTCCAAGTTAAATATTTTATCATTTTTGTTGATGATTTTACCCGAGTGGCTTGGTTATATTTATTTGAAGAGCGTTCAGAAATTCTTCCTTTGTTTAAAAATTTTCATGTTATGGTCTTGATACAATTTGGGAAGAAAATTCAAATCCTTAGATCTGATAATGCTAAGGAATACATGTGTAATGAATTCAAATCATTTTGTGAGAGTAATGGGCTTATTCATCAAACATCATGTGTCTATACTCCTCAACAAAATGGTGTTGCTGAAAGGAAGAATCGTCATCTACTTGAAGTTGCTTGGGGCCTCCTCTACTCCATGAAGGTACCCTATTTCTATTGGCCTCATGTTATACTTGAAACATGTTGTCTTATTGATAGGTTACCTTCATCAGTTCTTCACCATAAATTTCTTTACTCTGTGTTATTTAATGGTGAAGATCCTTTTCTCTTCCTTTGAAAGTGTTTGGATGTACATGTTTTGTTCATGTTACATCCCCACATAAAAATAAACTTGATCCTCGGTCTATGAGGTGCATTTTTTTGGGGTACTCTCGCACCCAGAAAGGTTATGTCTGTTACAATTCTACCCTTTGGAGGATACTTATCTCTAGGGATGTGACTTTCTTTAAGGACACCTCCTTCTACTCCTCCCATGATGCTCCTCCAGGATGGACTTGTCCTTCTACCACTCCTTGTCCGCTTGTGCCTTTCAATCTTGAAGTTAACCCAACCCCTGATGCACCGGCCGTACCTTCACCTGTGGAGTTGTCGGATCCACCAAAGGTAAGTCCTTCTCCTCCTATGTATGGGCCTGAATTTGATACTCGACCTATTTCTTTAAGAAAGGAACGTCGTTCTTGTACTACTTCGTATCCTATCTCAAAAAGTTATGTCTCACCATTGCTTGTCTTCCTAGTGTTTTCAGTTCCTTGCATCTCTTTCTTCTACTTCCATTCCACAATCGTATCTGGAGGCTCTGAGGCATCCAGGATGGAAGGCGGCTATGGATGAAGAAATGCATATCTTATACAAAAATCAAACATGGTCCTTAACATCACTCCCAAAAGGTAAAAGACAGGTTGGTTGTAGATGGGTTTTTTCGGTAAAACATAATCCGGATGGATTGGTTGCTCATCTTAAAGCTTGACTCATTGCTAAGGACTATACGTAGTGTTATGGGATAGATTATGAGGAGACCTTCTCTCCTGTTGCAAAATTGAATTCGGTACGTATCATCTTATCTATTGCTGCTAACTCATCATGGCCCATCTATCAATTGGATGTTAAAAATGCTTTTTTAAATGGTGATATAATTGAGGAAATTTATATGGTTCAACCACCTGGTTATGTGGTTGAGGGGGACTCAGTATGCCGGTTAAAAAAATCTTTATATGGGTTTAAGCAATCCCCTCTAGCTTGGTTTGATAAATTTAGTCAAACACTTCTACGGTTTGGTTTTCATTGGTGCTCAGTTGATCATTCTGTATATTATAAAGATATTGTCAAAGGGAAAATATTATTGGCCGTATATGTGGATGATATTATCTTAACCGGTGATGATGCTTTGAGCATACAAGAGGTGAAGTAGATGATATGTTGGGAATTCAAGACTAAAGATCTTGGTATGCTTAAATATTCTTTGGGTATAGAAGTTCTTCAATCCAAACATGGGATAATATTGTCGCAAAGGAAATATGTCTTGGATCTCCTTGAAGAAATAAGAATGAAGGGTTGTAGACCAGTCGACACATCTATGGATACAAATGTAAAATTATGTGCCACAAATGAAGAAGATATTGATATTGGCAAATATCAAAGACTCGTGGTAAAACTGATTTATCTCACGGTAACTAGGTCAAACATATCATATGTTGTAAGTATTGTGAGTCAATTCATGGACAAACCACAAATTACCCGCTAGTTGGCTTTAGAGAGAATATTATGATACCTAAAAGGAGCTCCGAGAAGAGGATTCATGTATAAAAAACATGGGCACTTCAACATAGAAGGCTTCTCAAATGCAAATTGGGCTGGATCACCCAATGATAGAAAATCTACTCAGGATATTGTACTCTAGTTGGAGAAAACTTGGTTACATGGAAAAATAAGAAGCAAAGTGTGGTTGCAAGATCTAGCGCCAAAGCAGAATACAGAGCTATGGCCCATACCGTTAGTGAACTTTTATGGGTTAGGACCCTTCTTACTGAATTAGGTTTTTATATAAAATGGTCCATGGGTCTGCATTGTGATAATCAAGTAGTCATTCATATTACTTCAAGTCCAGTTTTTCAAGAAAAAACTAAACATATTGAGGTGGATTGTCATTTTATACAGGAGTTTCAAGTAGGAATAATCTCTCTCAAACATGTGTCTTCTCAAGAGCAAGTAGCTGATATTCTCACTAAACCCATTACATCTAAAAGCCTATCATTTATATGTGGCAAGCTGGGTATTATGATGTCTTTTCTCCTCCAGCTTGAGGGGGAGTGTTGGAAGATGGGCTCAAGCCCACAAGCTTAGGTCAAGAAACCCACACGTCATAGGAGTTGCATATGTGTGAAATATGATACTTCACTTAATGATGGCATAGAGGTGTAACTATGTGTTCTTTTTATGTCTTTTATTTCATCAAGTTGTAGCCCTAAAGGCATTGTAAAGACTATAAATAAAAGCATTGGCTAAGAAGTAGAGCATTGAAGCACTCTCCTCTCTTTCCACAAATTCGTCCAGCCCTCACTTTCACTTTGACGCAAACCTCTTCTCCTTTAATCCAAACTCTCTCCTTCCACATCATTCTTCTTCTCCTCTCCTGCTCTCTTCTTCTTCTTCTTACTCGTTGACCTAAAGTTCCTTTCATGAGATCCTAAATTCTACAAGCTCCATTGCTATTTTTGGCTGATTGATCTTCCATTTGTTGTTTCTTCGAGATCTCTGTGATTGCCTCTACTAGATCTTATCTCAGCATCGCTCTCTGGAGTCTTGGCGATTTCTGCTAGTTCTCACTGGTTGTCTCTCGCTCTAGCCATCATCACCGCTATTGTCATCGAGCTCAAAACATTAATAGTGGAAGTCTCTGTGCGGTGAGCATGAAAGTATGATAATCTCTCAATTGATTTAGAACGGTGCTTTATCATAAAATATTCTGCATTTCTACGGAAAATTTCAATTTCTGGTTCCATTAATCTCGTATCTTCGTCGAATTAGAAAATTGTCATTCCTAGACGAACACAGCTACCATCTCTCTTCAAAATTTATTTTGTGTTGCTGTTTGGAGAGTTCCCATCCGAAGACGATCTCCATATATTTACTTCTCTCTCGCTCTATTCCACGCCGCTGACGACGACCACCACTAATCCCACCGAATTATCACCGAGCTATCTGTTATTTCTTCAAAGTTAATCTGACAGATCTTCTATCTTTGAAAGTTGCCGATTTCATCAGTTATCTACGTCAATCATCGTAATTGGTCCACAGGTCATTTCCTATGCACCAGCTTGGCTCCAATTTTTTTCTAAAAATTTCTCTGCCTCATTGGGTAGATATTCCAGTCTCTCCTCCAGCTTGGTTGCTATTTCTAGGCATCGTTGTTGTCCCACTTCTGCTCAGTGCCAGCATTGAGTTGCCTTTTTTGGACTATTTCCACTGAATCCTTTGGCATCGGCATCGGCATCAGCATCGCGGAAGAAGAAGTATTGTTATTAATGTTTCCTAAGTTAGGAAACTTATTAAATCTTGGTCGAGTGCCTGCCAAACAACCTAAAGAGCTGAGTCTCGCACCGGACCAGGCCCATTTAACTGAGCGTTGCTTAGCACTGCATTGCCTTTTCTGGACTGTTGCACTGAGTCCTTTGGCATCGGCATCGGCATAGGCATTGGGGAAGAAGAAGTACTATTATTAATGTTTCCTAAGTTAGGAAACTTATTAAATCCTGGTCGAGTGCCTATCAAACAACCTAGAGAGGTTAGTCTCGCATCGGACCAGGCCCATTTAACTAAGTGTTGCTTATGTTCCATACCGAGTCAACCCAAGCCAACTCAGACAAAGTCAACTCAGGTCCAGGTCAACTGACTCGGGCCACTTATTTCATGCCTTGGTTATACAGGTCCGCATCACAAGGTTGATACCTATTTTTTATGACTCGGCATATACGTCTACTATTTGACTCAGCATGATTTGGTATTTTTTATATGGCTAGTTTATTATTTTGAAGTATTGGTAGCTTATTCCTTGGTTACCATATTTTTTGGTACATATACTTGCATTGGATTATTTCATGGGTCATTTTACTAGGATTTTATTATTTTGGTTCGTGTTATATGTCTCTTTTGATGAGACATTATTATTGAAAAAGAGGTGGCCTCAGTATATGTCACATCACCATGATGGAGGAATTTCATTACACTTCTGAACATTGCGTATAGATCCACTACCTACAGAAGATAGGAGTGTGCCCTACTGGAGTATGGAGCAATATCATATGTCTAGGAGTGATTTTACTCGGACTTATCTTATGCCAGTTGGGCCTCATGGAAGAGCCACCAGTGTGAGTGGGACTGATGGAAAGACTTACATATCTAAAAGTATTTTAGGATGGGCTGGAGGTTTACCATTTTATACAAAAAGATCTTATACATTATTTGCAACAAGCAAGGAAAGGAGTTCATGATGTTCTCTCACCCCCAGCTTGAGGGGGAGTGTTGGAAGATGGGCTCAAGCCCACATGACCAAGGAACACCCACATATCCAAGTGTGTTGGAAGATGGGGCCATGCCTATAAGACCAAGGAAGGCCCACACATCCAAGTGTGTTAGAAGATGGGCTCAAGCCATAAGACCAAGGAAGGCCCACACATCCAAGAGATGTAGAAGATGGGCTCAAGGCCCATAGACTAAGGAGAAGGCCCACAAGTCCATACAAAGATGGCAGGATGGTAAATAAACAGTTATCTCATAGAGATGGCATTGATGTAATTATGTTAAAGTTTCAGGGTTATAATTATAATATTATAGTTTGATTAATTTATAAATTGAGCTTCAAGGGAAGGGTTATAAAATCAAGTCTAAAACCTCTTCTTCCTCTTGTTTTCTCTCAATGAGTCCCTCTCTCTTTTTCTCCATGACCTAAATCTATGGAATCCTGAAAATCAACAGATTCCATGAGAATAATATAGGTAATCAGCAAAAGAGAGAGATGAACTGAAGGTGAGGTAAACAAGGAGGAAAAGGAACAAGAGGAAGGAAAGTGAGAAAAGAAAAAAGAGAGTCTGAATTTGAGAGAGAGTTTAAGAGAGGAGGGGAGGAATAGGTTTTAGTTACTTGCCTATTCCTCCCCCTCAACGTATTTACAATAATGAGAAACCCAATAATTACATCATTACCCTTTACCCTAAGAAGGGAGGAAATTGAGAAAAAAAGATAATTTACATCTAATGAAAGAGAAGTTCAAGCCCACACGACCAAGGAAGGCTCACATATCTAAGATTATTATAAGATGGGCCACACGACCAAGGAAGGCCCACAAGATGGGCCCAAACCCATAGGAAGTAGGACCCACAATGATTACCAAGAACTAGCATCTTTTTCACATCAGTTGGAAGATCAAGAAGGACTCGCAAAAGTATCTTAATCTTAGGGTCACGACCAAGAAGAGTTTTAGTTTAAGTTATATTTGTCTTTTATCAATATTGAGTTACCTAATTATGTTAGGACTTACCTTAAGTGTTAGAGTTTGGGTGTAATTGGGGCAAGGGTAGTTTTATTGTAATTGGATTCTACTACCTTCCTCTATTATAAATAGAGGTTCATGTAATCTGATTACAACAAGTTATTGATGTCAATGAAGTATTTCACTTTTCTATAAATTCAACAACATCATGCTACTACACTTTGAGCTTATCTTCCAACACTCCCCCTCAAGCTGGTTGTGAGAAAATAATTACGTCTGGATCAGACAAGTTTTGTAAGTATGTTTGCCACATCTCCTTGAGATGAAACTTGTCTAAGAGATAAAATACTGGCTTGAAATTTCTCCTGTATAAAGTGGCAATCTACCTCAATATATTATGTTCTCTCGTGGAAGACCGGATTTGAAGTAATATGAATGGTTGTTTGGTTGTGACAATATAATTTCATAGGGGCTTGTTTGTAAAACCCTAATTCAATAAAAATGAATCTAATCCATAGAAGCTCACTAACTGCATGGGTCATAGCTCAATATTTTGCTTTTGCATTGGATCTTGCAACAACATTCTACTTTTTACTTCTCCATGTATCCAGGTTACCTCCAACTAAAGTACAATACCCAAAAGTGGACTTCCTATCATCAGGTGATCTAGCCTAATCTACATTTGCAAAACCTTCAATGTTGAAGTGACCATGATTTTTATAGAGACGTCCCTTCACCGGAGCTCCTTTTAAATACATCAAGATCCTCGCCAGAGCCTCCCAATGGGTAAGTTGTGGTTTATGCATATACTGACAAATCACACTTACTGCGTATGATATATTCAGTCTGGTCACTTTTAGGTAAATAAGTTTTTCCACAAGTATTTGATATTTACCCATACCAACATCTTCACCAGAACTTTCACATAACTTTGTATTAGCATCCATGGTAGTATTTGTTGGTCGATATCTCATCATCCTTGTGTCCTCAAGTAGATCAAGAACATACTTTCTCTAAGATAAAATGATCCCAAGCTTTGATTGGAAGACCCCACTACCCAATTCAAAAGTTCAAGATCTTTCAGTTTGAATTGTTTGCATATCTTCTCTTTGACTTCTTTGATACTGTCTACATCACTACCAGTTAAGTTAATATCATCCACATAAACCACTAGTAATGCACTTCCTTTTAAAGTATTTTTGACAAAGATGAAATGATCTATTGAGCACCGGTTGAATCCAAACCACAACATTACTTGGATAAATGTCAAACCAAGCTCGAGGAGACTATTTTAAGCCATATAAATATTTCCACATTCTGCATACCGACTCCCTCTCATCCACAAAGTCAGGTGGTTGATGCATACATATATCTTTCTTAATATCACCATTCAAAAATCTATTCTTCACATCCAATTGATATATCGACCAACATGAATTAGCAGCGAGGGATAATAAGATTCTTACAGAATTTAACTTGGCCACCGAGGAGAAAGTTTCCTCATAATCTACTCCAAAACACTGAGCATACCCTTTTGCAACTATATGGGCCTTGAGGTGAGCTACAAAACTATCTGGAGTGTGCTTAATGGTAAAAAACCATTTATAGCCCATGGGTTTCTTACCGAGAGGAAGTGGAACCAAGGCCCAAGTTTGATTATCATATTATGCATTTATTTCCTCTTCCTTTGCTACCTTCCATCCTAGATGCCTCAAAGCCTTCTAATTTGACCGTTGGACAGAGACAGAAGAGACAGATGTAAGAAATTGATAGCGAGAAGAAGGCAAATGATGATGAGAAACAAAATTAGATATAAGATTAGAAGTAGAGGGCCTAGTACACATTATAGGTTCTTTTCGAAGAGCTATGGGCCTAGAATCAAATGGTGGACCAATTAAAAGAAGGTGTTGAAGAGCAAATATTAGTATTACATGACTCTCACAATAAGAAGTCTTACAGAACCAAAATTATAATGGAAGGAGGTCTCACAGAAGAGTTTCAATTTAAAGGTGTTTTAGTTATGTTAATCTTCTATTTATGTTGAGTTATTTAATTATGCTAGGGCTTATCTTTAAGTGTTAGAGTTTGGGTGTAATTGGGACAAGGGTAGTTTAATTGTAGTTGGACTATACTACTTTCCTTTATTATAAATAGGGTTTCATGTACTTTGATTACATCAAGTCAATGAGGTTTTTCTCTTTTGTATAAATTCAACATGATACTAGAGCAAGTTATGTGAGATAACTCGATCAACCCACAGAGATAATGTGATCCTTTTATAATCTATTATCTCTAGTAATTTAGGTTTGTATCTTTTTTTTCTCTTTTAAGTCCTATACCCATCGTTTGCTTTGAGTTTTCACATCTATAATGATTTTTTAATATTGAATATTATATATTGATAGAAAGATATTCAAGTCTAATTTCCAAAGAAAAATAAAATTTGGCAATCAGAGTTTTCTAAAAAAATAAATCAATATTTTAAGCAATAGAGATCAGATTAAAAAAAAGGTTCGAGCTGCAGCAAAAAGCTTCAACTTCCAAGCTATTTTATGCTATCAAGAATGATACTTTATATGGAGAATTATATATAAAAAGAAATATCTATAAGTCTATTTTCTTACCTATTCAAAAAATTCCCGATCGGATTTTTTTATATAGATATATAGATCTTGGAAGAGTCAATGGTTATGCTGGCAAAAGGAGAAAGAGTAATTAGTTCGGCCAAATTACAGAGACCGAAATCTATCAAATTATTTAACTCAATAGAAGTATATTTTATGAAGAGAATTTATATGTAGATGAAAGGTATTTAAGTTTAGTTTCATTAGGATAAAATTTTATGTCAATCTGATATATATTTAAGAATATATTCACAATGGAAGAATTTAAGGTCATGTTGGTATCCTGTTGCATTAAAAATCCGAATTTAAGTCGAATTTTTTGTGTCACTTTTTGAGTTGCTGTTATTGATCAACAATATCAGGAAAATATCTCACATACGACTTTTTTTTGTTACTTTTCTCCTACCATCCTTTTTTTACTCTCACATACCCCTTTGGGCCAACCTCTTGTGTGCTCCTTTGGTTGGTTTACCTTTGGTGTTTTTAAGTCCATTCAAACTTTTTATTAGTACCCTTGGGTCTTTTACCATTGTCTTGTAAATGACAGGCATTACCCACTTTAGTGATTATTGTCACTATTTTTGTTCAAAATCCTTTGATATTGGTTGTATCACCTATTTTTACCTTTTGAGAATCTGTGTCAAGTTTCATACTTATCCTTGGGACACTGTGATGGACGAGATTATTACTACATAAATGTTGTTTGTTTCAATCTGAGATCACTGCCATTACCTCTTAGCTTGAGGGGGGAAGAAGCAGGAGATGTACAAGAAAGAGGTATTTTATTCCATATGTTGTTGTAATTTCTATGTGCCTAAAATATTCAAGAAAGGGGGAGCACAAAAGACGAAGTTTTTACATCTATGAAGAATTGTATTTGTGAAGAATTTTTTTTAGCAAAAGAAAATTGATGACCAAGAATCATTTTCATTGCAAGCTGAAGTTATAAACTCCAGCTTGAAGGGGAGTGTTGATGAAAAAATATGTAAGAGTCTTACATGACTCTCACAATAAGAAGTCTCATATAGCCAAAATTATTATTGAAGGAGGTCTCACAGAAGAGTTTTAGTTTAAAGGTGTTTTAGTTATGTTAGTCTTCTATTTGTGTTGAGTTATTTAATTACGTTATGACGTATCTTTAAGTTTAGAGTTTGGGTGTAATTGGGACGACAGTAGTTTAATTGTAATTGGACTCGTAATTGGACTCTACTACTTTCCTCTATTATAAATAGAGGTTCATGTACTTCGATTACATCAAGTAAATGAAAATTTTCTCTTTTCTATAAATTCAACAGAAGGGAAGATGGACTTACCTTGAAAGGATCTATAAAATCCACAGGTGCGGTATTAGTCGATGCTTCTAGGGGTCGAATAGAGAGTTCCGCATCAAGGGGTACAACAGGCTTTGAAGCTTCCAGAACAAAAGAAAGACTCGAATGAGCAACATTTGAAGAATAAAAGGATGTATCTTCAAAAAATGTGACATCCCTAGAAACAACTAACTTTTAAAGAGAAGGGTTATAGCAAACATATCCTTTTTTTATACAAGAGTAATGGCCTTCTGGTCAAGCTTACTTTTTTTGGGGATGTGACATGAACGAAACATGTGATATGAATGAAACATGTGCAACCAAAGACCTTCAAAGGAAGGGGGAAAGGGTCCTAATCAAGAAAAAATAAGGAATATGGGAAGTTATGATCAAGTACAAAGGAAGGCAGCCTATCAATATGGAAACAAGTTGTACGAATCCCATGAGGCTAGTAAAAATAGGGCACTTTCATGGAGTAGAGTAGGCCATAGGCTACCTCAAGGAGATGTCAATTTTTTCTTTCAGCTAGACCATTTTGTTGAGGGGTGTAAGCATATGATGTCTAATGGATAATGTCATTATGCTTACAAAATGGACTTAAACTCTCCTGATAGGTATTCGTTGGCATTATCAGATCAAGTACTTTTATCTTTTTACTGAATCGAGTGGACACCATGCCATAGAATGATGTAAAAATAGAAAGAATTATAGACCAATCTTTGAATAAAAATGACCATGTAACTCATGTAAAATCATTAACAAATATAACAAAATACTTAAATGGAGAGATATTCGAGACACTCAAGGTTCCCCATACATTTGAATAAATTAATGAAAAGGAAAAAACACCTTTAAGTTTAGCTCAATTAGAATATGTAGTCCTCTAGTGCTTTCTTAATTGACATATTTTACAATAAAAACCAGACAGATTTCAAAAAGGAAACAACTGTTGAAGTGATGCTACTGACGAATGTCGGCATCTGTTGTGCCATAATTTTACCTCTGTCTAAGAAGTGGCAGCTACAATCATTGCAGCCAAGTCAAAATAATAGAGGCCCCCTTGTTCATGGCCTCCACCAATCGCCTGCTTCGTTGGTAGATCCTGGGAAACACAAGAATAAGGTGAGAAAGTGATAGAAAAATTAAACTTTTTGTTAAATTACTACAAACGACAAATTTAGCGGGATATGGGGAACAAATAAGACAATAGTAAGCAGAAGTGTGGGTGTAGCAGAGGAGGTTCCCTTCCCAAAAACTTTGGTTTGAGATCCATCTGCTATGGTAACAAACTTGTCTGGTAAACATGGGGATATAGAATGTAAAAGACTCTTGTTACATGTAAGATGCTTAGAGGCTCCTGAGTCAAAGATTCAAGATGAAGAGAAGGAAGTGGCAGAGATTATACCTGATGCGGTGGTGGCAACAGCAGTAGTAGAAGATGTAGGAGTTGATACCATCAAGGTCTTCATTCTCTGAAACAACTCAAAATCATCATCTGAGACTGTCTTCTTGCCTTTCTACAACTTGGTTTTTTCTTCATTCTTTTCATTGCTATTGTCCGAGGCCTGGATGGAAGTAACCTAGTCTTATTAGCCATGAAGTTTCCAATAAGTGTTCACTAGATGATTCAGTCAATACCCGATTATCAGTCCTCGAAGGACAAATACCAATTCAACCACCACTTCCTCAACTTTTGTAGTAGAATTTGTACCCGTATTACATGAGTATATAGAAGATGATACCTCAATCTTAGAGATGGAAGAGGAGTTTGGTATGCGAAGTAGTGTGGCACTTGTGTCATCGAAGGATGGAAGTGCCGAGGAGTTGAGAAGTTGAGATTTAGCCACCTCAAGATATGGTTTGATATTGGCCAAACAAGTAGCAACTGCAAAGGCCTCTCACTGCTTTGCTTGAACCAAGTTATCAGTGGAGTAGAGCTGAGCAATTTTCCACTCTGGAGTCAGCCCTCTAAACCGAGCCAAGTATTCATGTAGATTTTCCCCTTGTTTTGTGTTGAACATGTTTTGAAACATATCACATAACTTCTATAAATTCTCGATACTAGAATACAACATGGAACAGGTGTCCCATATCTGCTTTGCCATCTCAAGGTGGATGACATTGTTAACCACATGCTCCTCCATGTTGTTTATTAACCAATTAATGACCAAAGTGTCATTCTTGAGCCATTTAAAATATGAATTATCTTCCCCATCAACTGGTGGAGCTGGTTTGGTTATATGTCCTAAGAGATCTCGAGTAATGTGAAACTTCCAAACCGATTGGGACCAGCTCAAATAGTTAGACAACCCTTTCAAGGGTATAGTGGTAATCTTGACGAGATCACTTTTACCAGTCATGTAATCTTTACCCATCTAGTATCAAAATCAAGGCTTATGAGAACAAAATCAAGGCTTAACAAGCCTCAACCATGCACTAATTCACCAAACAAGCAAGCCAAGGCAAATATGAACCAACTTGAGAGAAGGGAGAAAAAACTTGTCCTTAACATGGCATTAATCAAAAATAATCCATCAAATAAAAATTCCTCATGCTCGCTAATATCTTGAAAGGTAGATCTCATACCCTTCTCAAGCACTGAAAGTCTTAAAGACATATCAAACCTCAAGGTAGTTTGAAATAGAACCTTAAGCCGAGCAAGAAAGAGATAATAGTGGCAATCCGAATGCATAACCTATCCTTACTTAATCATGCATTCAAACAAAGATATAATCATCCCAAGTTCTATCATACCATCTAGGAAAGATTTCCAATTTTCCTTAATAATCTTACACCAAATCAAATCCTTTTCAGGAAGGAAACTTTCCTTCTAAGTAAGATGCACCAACTTGTATGTCAACTCACCACCTTGACTTTCCTTTGCCTTTTGAATAACGTCTAGCTAAGAAACTCCAAAAAATAACCCAACATAGAAGATTGTATTTATTGCTAGATTCAGCACCTTCTTCCATAAAAGTTTTGCTCTTGGCAGTCTCTCAAAACAAATTTTGTTTTAGCTCTTAAGGAGGCATTGGAAGGAGCAGAAAATAACAGAATTTAACAACTAAAACTGATAGAGCAACAAGCTTAGATCATGTTAATCATGGGTACTATAGAAGGGATGATAGAGTTTGATCAGATGTAATTTTCAAGCACAATAAATGAACTTTATATGCAAGAGAACAACAACTTAATTGATCTTGCATGAGGAAGGGCAAACCGAGTATGAAAGAACCATGAAAGAACCACTTCCAAAGAAGGATATGTACTATCATCCATTAATCAACTTTCGGAGATCAAAACATCAGCAACAATCTCATTAAATAGAAGAGTAATGAAAGAAAACAACTATCTTCGCTTAGCTCAATCATTTGCTTCATAAAAAAAAAAAAATCCACGAGATGCTTGATAAACAAAATATTTTAATCACCATCTTAACGTTGAGATCCTAAATCCAATACACTGATACCATGTTGGATTTAGGATTCCATGATAATACCATAGACAATCAGCACAAGAGAGAGAGAGAGAGAGAGAGAGAAAACCAAAGGTGAAGTAAAAGAGGGAGAAGAGGAACAAGGGGAAGGAGAGTGAGAGAGAAGAGAGAGTCCAAAGTTGAGAGAGAGATTGAGAGAGGAGGAAAGGAGGAATACATTTTAGTTACATGCCTATTCCTACGCATATCTAATGAGAAACACAATAATTACATCATTACCTTTTACCCTGAGAAGGGAGGAAAGGGATAAAAATAAAAAATAATTTACATCATGCCACTATACTTTGAGCATATGTTCCAATGGTAGAGAATTGAAAATTCTATGTATGATACGGCCTATGAGCCACTTTTTTATAACTTGTATGTTTAAAGTAATTATCTTTTTGAGTATGACAGAAAGGGGGAGAAAACCATGGGAACTTGGATCAAAAGACCTAGGAACCCAAAGTTTTACAAATCTTGTGCTTAAAAGGTTCAAATCACACTCTGCAAAGATTAAGGGTTTGAACGAATTACTTTAACTCCAAACTTAGGGAAGTGTATATTTCTATTTTTTCCAAGTTAGATTTTGCCATCATAAAAAAGGGGAAGATTGTTGACCTTAGGTTGACACCCATGTTGCTTTTGATGATAACAAAACTTAACTAATCTAACAACATAAAAATTTAAGTATTTCATATACTTTATCTTCTAGAGTAAATGCATCTCAAGGTCTAAAGCTTCACAATATTCAAGCCAAACTCAAGAACTCAAGCACCATTGAAGAATATCTCTTGAAGAAACACCCACAAGGAAAAAGATAACGAGAAGACTAGAGTTAGAGTGAAATAGTCAAAATATCAAAACTCAGTCACTTATGTAAGAGAGTAATCTAAACTCCTTTATGTTGGAAGATGGGCCCAAGCCCACACGACCAAGGAAGGCCCACACATCCAAGTGTGTGCAGTTAAGTTGTGGACCCTAATCAACGCCTTACATTGAGACGGTACGCAGATAGATATTTGGGGCGATATATTGACTATTTTTTTATTAAGGGTAGTTTGAGGATTTTACTCTTGAATTGCGGTTGCCCTAATTTTCTCTTTATATTTGGGTGCCTCTATTAGGGTTTATCATTGTGGAGAATCATTTTTTGTGGCCCGAGAGACGTGAGAGAAAAAAATACCTATGAGTGAGTAAGATTTATCTTCTAATTATTTTATCTTCATAGTGGATTACTACAGCGTCAAAAGACAGGATGTAGTCTTAGATTGAGGCAAACCTATATAAATCTTGTTGTATTTTTGTACTAGTTTTTTTTCTACTTCTGCGATTATAATTTTTTCTCTTGTTAGTTTGAAATTGGAGCATCTAATTCATAAGAAGTGGTATCAGATATTTGGTTCGTGATTGAGAGCAATGGCTGACATAGAAGGATCAACACTTGAAATCAACAAGTTTGATGGTATGGATTTTACGTTCTGGAGGATGCAGATCGAAGGTTGTCTATACAGTAAAAAGCTACACTCACCACTTCTAGATATGAAACTAGAAGCATGAAAGATGATGAATGGAATCTCTTTGATAGACTGGTATTGGGAGTAGTCCAGTTAACACTGTCGAAGAACATCATTCATAACATGGCATCAGAGAAAACCACAGCGGGGATGATGAAGATTATGTCAGATATGTATGAGAAGCCTTCCACAAATAATAAGGTACATCTCATGAAAAAAATTGTTCAATTTAAGGGTGATAAAAATTACATAAGCGGCAACGCATTTGAATGAGTTTAGCATGGTTGTCAATCAATTGTCCTCAGTTTAGATTAAATTTGATGATGAGGTTTGTGCTTTAATTCTTTTGGCATATCTACCAAATTGTTGGGAGCCTATGAGGGTTGCGGTCAGCAATTCCATAGGTAATGGAAAGTTGATTTTTAATGATGTTCAGGATACCATTCATGCTGAGGAAGCTCATAGAAAGGATTATGGAGAATCATCGACATCTAATTCTGCCCTACATGTCGATACTAGGAGCAGGAACTTTGAGAGGAAATCCAACAAGGGCAACGGTAAATGAAAGTTAAAGAATGGAAAAAGCAAGTCCAAATTCGAAAGGAATGTGGAATGCTGGAATTTTGGCAAGTCTAGTCACATAAAGAAGAACTGCAGAGCACCAAAGAAGGATGAAAAGAAAATTGATGTTGCAAATGCGGTGACTGAAGAAGTACAAGGTGCTTTACTCATGTCGGTTGATAGCACTATTGACTCTTGGGTGATAGATTCAGGAGCTTCTTTTCACACCACTGCACACCATTTGATCATGAAGAATTATGTTGTTGGAGATCACGGGAAGATGTATCTTGCAGATGGAGAATCTTTGGATATTATTGATATTGGTAATGTCAATTTGCGGATGTCAAGTGGATCAGTGCGAAAAATTCACAAGCTGAGACATGTGCCAAAACTGATACATAATCTAATCTCAGTAGGGCAACTTGATGATGAAGGTCATAATGAGACTTTTAATGGTGCTGCCTAGAAAGTCACTAAGGGAGCAATTGTTTCTGCACGAGGAGTTAAAACTGGAACTCTTTAGATCACTTCCAGTTGCAGAGACACAGTTGTTGTTGTTGATCTTGTTATTGATTCTAATTTGATTATAAGTTTGGTCAAATGAGTGGGAAGGGAATGAAAGTGTTTCAGTTCAATGGGAAGCTATCAAGGTTGAAAACAGTAAACAACAGTTTGTGCAAAGGTTGTATTTTAGGCAAGCAGAAAAGAATTAGTTTTTCTAAGGCTGGAAAGGAGCAAAAGATAACAAAATTGGAGTTGGTTCACATAGATTTGTGGGGGGCTTCAACTATTACTTCTCTTGGTTGTTCTAACTACTATGTGATATTTATTGGTGATGCAAGCAGAAAAGGTATGGGTTTATTTCCTAAAAAAATCTGATAATTTTTATACCTTCAAGAGATGGAGAGCAATGGTTGAGAATGAGACAAATTCGAAGGTGAAGTACCTACAATCAGATAATGAGGGAGAATACATAGATGATGATTTCAAGCGGTACTGTGTTGATAATGGAACCAAGATAAAGAAGACCATTCCTAGAAAACCTCAACAGAATGGTGTGGTTGAAAGGATGAACAAGACTTTGAATGAGCGTGCTAGGAGCATGAGATTACCAGCCAGATTGCCAAGAATGTTTTGTTCAGAGGAATTTAGCACCATTGCCTATTTGATCAACAAAGGTCCTTCAACACCATTGGATTGCAAAATACCAGAAGAGGTTTGGAGTGGCAAAAAGGTAAACCTTTCTTTCTTGAAAGTTTGTGGTTATGGTTCTTATATTCACATTGATTCTGCTATTAGAGTAAACTTGATGTTAAATCTAAGATATGTTTCTTTATTGGCTATGGTGGTACCAAATTTGGTTATCACTTCTGGGATGACCAAAGCGGTAAGGTTATCAGGAGCAAGGATGTGATCTTCAATGAAGGTGTCCTTTATAAAGAAAGGTTGAGAATAGATTTTGAGAGCACAAGTAATGAAGCTAAGAAGTCTGAAGTGATTCAATTGAGAGATCTTAAAATTATTGAGATAGAGAATATTTCCCAGGAAGACCAGGAAAACATACCTCCATAAGTAAATCAAAATATTCCTGTGACTAAACTCAGGAGATCTGCTAGAACTAGAAAACCACCACAGAGATACTCCCTTCCTGTTGGAAGAGCCCACATATCTAAGAGTATTATAAGATGGGCCAAATGACCAAGGAAGGCCCACATATCTAAGAGTATTGTAATATGGGCCACACTACCAAGGAAGGCCCACATTTCTAAGAGTATTGTAAGATGGGCCATATGACCAAGGAAGGCCCACATATCTAAGAGTATTGTAAGATGGGCCCAAGCACATAAGAAGTAGGACCCACCATGATTACCATGTGCTGGCATCCTTATCACATAAGTTGGAAAATCAAGAAAGACTCACAAAGATATCCACGAGCTGGTTAGAAGATAAAGTAAAAATAACCACAAGCTAGCATCTTTATCTTATGGTCACATCCTCAAAGAAGAGTTCTAGTTTGAGTTATGTTTAACTTCTATTTATATTGAGTTATTTAATTATGCTAGAACTTATCTTTAAGTGTTAGAGTTTGGGTTTAATTGTGACAAAGGTAGCTTTATTGTAATTGGACTCTACTACCTTCCTCTATTATAAATAGAAGTTCATGTATTTTGATTATAATAAGTCAATGAAGTATTTATATTTTCCATAAATTCAACACTTACGTTGAATTATATTATGTTGACTGATAAAGGTGAACTAGAGAGTTATGAGGAAGTCATGCAAATTGATGAATCAACCAAGTTGGAGTTGGCAATACGGGATGAGATGGATTCACTATTATCCAATCAGACATGGCAGTTGACCAAGTTATCAAAAGGGAAGAAGGCCTTGCAAAATATATATGTGTACCGAATCAAAGACGAACATGATGGCAGCTAGTGGTACAAAGAAAGACTAGTTGTAAAGGGCTTTCAACAAGAAGAAAGCATTGACTACACTGAGATTTCCTCTCTAGCAGTGAAATTGACTACTATTAGAATAATGTTTTGACTAATGGCAAATGAATACTTGCACTTAGAGTAGTTGGATATAAAGACAGCTTTTCTTCATGGTAATTTGGAGGAAGAAATTTACATGATGCAGCCACAGGGATTCAAAGCACAAGGAAAGGAGAAAATGGTGTGCAAACCTCAAAAGAGTGTTTATGGTTTTAAACAGGCTCCAAGACAGTGGTATAAAAATTTTGACATCTTCATGAGTAGTATGGATTTCTTGAGGTGCCAAACAAATCATTGCTTGTATGTGAAGAAGTTTGATGACTCCTACATCATTCTACTGCTATATGTGGATGAAATGCTGATAGGAGGTGCTTTCAAACAGAAAATAGATAATTTGAAAAGGGAGTTGTCCAAGAAGTTTGCAAAGAAGGATTTGGGTGCTGCAAAACAAATCCTTGGGGTGAGGATTACTAGGGATATTCATAAAAAGAATATGTGAAGAAGGTGCTGAGAAAATTCAACATGAATGATGCAAAACCAATGAGTACTCCTTTGGCTAGTCATTTTAGGTTATCTAAGGAGCAGTCACCTTGTACAGTGCCTGAGCGAGCCTACATGGCCAATGTGTCTTATGCTTCTGCTATTGGCAGTCTCATGTATGCTATGGTGTAGTTATGGTCACTAGCCATGGATCGAATAACTCGGCATGGGAATTGTGAATCTAGCACTATAATAGGGTTGTTGGTCTCGGTAATGAAAAAGGAGCATCCTTTCCTCAGTTGTTCTCGATAATATTGAAAGGCCTTCTCTTGTTGTTCTCGGCCAGGAAGGGTTAAACCCTTTTTTTTTGCTCACGTCTAAGAGGGTGGGACCCTCTAGAAAGGTTGTTGCTATTCACATAGGAGAGATTAGGACTTCCTAACCCTCCCTTGCTCAGTTAGTGGCTAAAGCTACCTCTTTTAGATGTGCTGCTCGGGTAGGGACTCAAAAACCTCCCTTTTCTTGCTCGGATTGAAGGAGAATTATTCCCTCTTGCTGTTGTGAATGTGGAAGAGGCTACAACCTCAACTTGAACTTGGAAAACAGTAATTCAAGCCTTTCACTTGGCTTGAATAATATCAATGCAAACCAGAATTCAAAGAGAGAAAGAATAAAACCCAAATCAAGAGAACCAAAGTTGGAGCTCATCAAGGAGACCTCCCAACCCTAGAGCTCGTTAAGGAGAACTCCAAACCCTATTTAACCTAATTCAATACTTGCCTTTTCTCTATTTCTCTACCCTCTAAATAGGGTTTGACGTAATAAAAATTTTAGTGCTAAAACTGACAATTCTGCCATAGCTACCTTGATCATTACATAATTAATGAAAAAATATACTTAAAGCATTAAAAATGGAATTTTAAAGTAATTAACTCAGTGAGTTATTGCCACTTCCTTTGAGTGACTCGGTGTTCTATTGTGACCCCCCCCCCCCCCCCCCCCCCCCCCCCCCCCCGCCCCATGGAAAAAGAGCTTGTCCTCAAGCTCTTAAGATAGGTAGACCTATTGGAAGCTGGCTAGCTGCTCCCATGTCACATCTTCTTTTTTGGTGTCCTTCCACTGTACAAGAATCTCCAATTGGTCATTAATTTGATGGGCCCGCAATATCGTAGCTGAAGTAAGAATAACATGTCCATTGTCCACCAAAGGAAGAGACGGAATTGCCGACGGAGGTGGACCCTTAAGTAATGAAACATGGAAAACATCATGAAGTTTAGTCGTTGCAGGAAGTTGCAATTGATAATCTACTGGCCCGATGCGCCGAATAATAGCGAAAGGTCCAAAGTATTTTGGGGAAATTTTATGACATTGTTGGCCCACTAGTGAGTATTGACGGTATGGATGGAGTCGTAACCAGACATAGTCACCTTCCTTGTATTCGATATCCCAATGTCCCTTGTTGTAGAAGTCCTTCATACGAACCTGTACTTTGAGGAGGTGATCCGTGACATTCTGTAGCACCTGGTCCCGTTCTATAAGTGCTCGATCAATTGAGTCCACTTGGGTGGAGCCCAGAGTAAACGATAGAAGCCAAGGTGGATCTCTTCCGTAGAAAACGCTGAAGGGAGTAGATTGTAAAGCTATGTAGAAGGTGTTGTAACAATATTCTACCCATGGTAGCCATTGCACCCAGGTTTTAGGTTGATCGCCCACAAGACATCAGAGATACATTTCCACAGTGTGGTTAATGACCTCTGTTTGTCCGTCTGTTTGAGGATGATATGATGATGAGAGCTTCAACTTGGTGCCGCAGAGACGAAACAGTTCATGCCAAAATTTTCAAGTAAAAACCACATCCCGATCATTGACAATCGATTATGGAATACCATGTAAACGAACAATATGCTCGAGAAATATTTGTGCCACTTTGGATGTTGTATATGGGTGAGTCATGGGTATGAAGTGAGCATACTTGGAGAATCGATCCACCACTAAAAATAATATCGACTTGCCAAAAGATAGTGGAAGACCTTCGATGAAGTCCATAGAAATATCAGCCCACACCTATGTAGGAAGTCCCAAAGGTTGCAGGAGCCCCCCTGGACTTAAGTGTTCGGCCTTGTTACATTGACACCCCGAACAGGATGTTACATATGCTGCAATGGACATCTTCTTAGCCTGCCACTATGTAGGAAGATAGGGCTCAAGCCCACACGACCAAGGAAGGCCCACATATCTAAGAGTATTATAAGATGGGCCAAACGACCAAAGAAGGCCCATAAGAAGTAGGACCCACAATGATTACCATGAGCAAGCATCCTTATCACATCAGTTCGAACATCAAGAAGGACTCAAGAAAGTATCTTTATCTAATGGTCACGACCTAGAAGAGTTTTAGTTTGAGTTATGCTTGTCTTTATCAATATTGAATTATTTAATTATGCTAGGACTTATCTTTAAGTGTTAGAGTTTGGGAGTAATTGGGACAAGCGTAGTTTTATTGTATTTGGTCTCTACTACCTTCCTCCATTATAAATAGAGGTTCATGTACTTTGATTACAATAAGTCATTGAAGTATTTTACTTTTCCATAAATTCAATATGGTATCAAAGCAGGTTCTATGAGTTGACTTGGTCAACCCACAGAGATAATGAGATCCTTTTCTCTAAACCATAAACCCTAAGTCAAGGTTCGTAGTTATTTTTTTCAATCCCTACACCCGTAGTTTTGTTTGCATTTTGTACCTCTATACATGATTTTAATATTAAAATTATATATTTACATAAATATATTTGAGTCTAATTTTCAAAGAAAAATGATTTGTTCCAATTGGATTTATATACAGAGAGATATCGATATTTGAATGAGCAAAGGTTAGATTGCAAAAAGTTCTAGCAGCAACAACAATCTTCAAATTCTGAGATATTTTTTTTATATAGAGAACTAGACTTTATATGGAGAAATATCTGTAAGTCTATTCTTTTACCTATTCAAACAATTTTTTTTATCTGAGATACCTACAAAGAGAAATCAATATTTGAAGCAGCAAAGGGCAGATTGAAAAAGAGGTTTGAGCGGCAACTGAAAACCTCAACTTCCGAGGTACTTTATGTTATCAAGAAAGAGAATTTATAAGGAGAATTATATATCAAAAGAAAAGTAAGTCTATTTTATTACTTATTCAACCAATTCTCGGTATGATTTTTATATAAGGAGATATTGATCTTGGAAGACTCAATGGTCATTCTAGAAAAATAGGACAAACAATACTTAGTTCGGCCAGATAACAGAGACCGAAATATATCAACTTATTTATCTTCTGAGAATTATATTTTATGAAGGGAAGTTATACTTGGATGAAAGGTATTTAAGTCTAGTTTCATAAGGAAAAAATTTAATGTCAATCCGATGTATATTTAAATAAATATTCTCATTGGAAAAATCAAAGGTCATGCTGGTATCCTGTTACATTGAAAAATCCGAATTTAAACAGATTGTTTTGTATCACTTTTTGAGTTGATATATAAGGAAAATATCTCACTTCTCCCTGGTTTGAGGGCTTATTTACACATCTCTGTTATTTTGTCTTATTGCTATATCTATGATATTTGGTTCAAGTTGGGATCACTGCCATTACCTCCCAGCTTGAGGGGGAGAAGTACAAGAAGTACAAGAAAGAGGTATTTTATTCCATATATTGTGGATGAGTTTATGTGACCAAAATATTTAATAAAAGGGGAGCACAAAATATGAAGCTTCTGCATCTAAGAAAAAATATTTATATCGGATTATGATTATTTCATGGGTCCTTCTACAAGGTTTATAATTTTGGTTCATGTTATATGTGTTGGAAGATGGTCGTATTATATTCAGTTGTAGCTATTATGTCTCTTTGGGACATTATTATTGAAGAAGAGGTGGCCTCATATCATCATTTATGTTACCCCATCAAAATTATTTGTGGTTGGGACTCCATGACGAAGGAACTTCATCCCCATCAAAAAGATCAATATTATTTGTGGTTGGGAGTCCATGACGGAGGAATTTCATCCTCGTCAAAATTATCAAAATTATTTGTGGTTGGGAGTCCATGATGGAGGAACTTCATCCCCGTCAAAAAAATCAAAATTATTTGTGGTTGAAAGTCCATGACGGAGGAACTTCATCCCCGTCAAAAATATCAAAATTATTTGTGGTTGGATGTCTATGACGGAGGAACTTATTATTGTATCTATGTTATACTCCCTTGAATTGGCACACTGAGTCTCAAGGAAGAGAACACCAGAGTGAGGGGGAGAGTTAGAAGATTGGAGGACTGCCAATTTATACAAAAAGATCTTATACATCATTTGCAGCAAACTGGCAGTTCTTGATGTTCTCTCACCCCCAACTTGAGGGGCAGTGTTGGAAGATAGGGCTCAAGCCCACACGACCAAGGAAGGACCACGCATCTAAGAGTATTATAAGATGGGCCAAATGACGAAAGAAGGCCCACAAGATGGGCCCAAACCCATAAGAAGTAGGACACAATGATTACCATGAGCTATCATCCTTATCACATCAAGAAGCACTCAAGAAAGTATCTTTATCTAATGGTCACGTCCTAGAAGAGTTTTAGTTTGATTTATGTTTGTCTTTTATCAATATTGAGTTATTTAATTATGCTAGGACTTATCTGTAAGTGTTAGAGTTTGGCTGTAATTGGGACAAGGGTAGTTTTATTGTAATTGGACTCTACTACCTTCCTCCATTATAAATAGAGGTTCATGTACTTTGAATACAATAACTCATTGAAGTATTTTACTTTTCCATAAATTCAACACAATAGAAACCCGCTCGAATGTGATGCAAGGTTTTCTGGATGCCTTCATGAGTACTGTCATGTTAAGCTGAGATGATGGCTGAAACCAAATCTGAAGTGTGGAGGATATATAATCGTGAGCGATAAAAAATAAGAGTCCTGAATGGTCCATCTAGAGTCCATGGCCCCCTCTGTGATTTTCTTGCACATTTTGAGAAGAACCGGATTGCTGGCATTTTCCTCCATCACCAAGTCTAAAATAAAAAAATGAGGCTGGTTGATAGCATATAGAAGTGGCCAGGTCTCCAAACATCGGGACAAGGCATCGACCGCCTTATTTAATCTACCGGTATTCCACCGTAAAGTCGAATCCCAGCAATTTACTTATCCAGTGTTGTTGACGAGAAGTCGTAAGGCATTGCTCTAGCAAATATTTGAGGTTGTAATGATCAGTCTGAATAAGAAATGCATGACCCCATAAATACGGGCGTTAATGTTGTACTACTTTGGCCAACATGATTAACTCACGTTCATATGCTGGCAATTTGTCATTTCGTACTGCTAGTTGTCGACTGAAATATGCAATAGGGTAAAAGTGTTGTTGTAGAACGGCCCCAATGCCCCCACCTGATGCGTCGCACTCGACCTCAAATAACTCTTCAAAATTGGGAAGTTGCAGAGCTGGTGCAGGTGTAAGAGCTAATTTGATATATGAAAGGACTGAGTAGCCTTCTCATTGCAAATAAAGGAATATTTCTTGAGGAGATTAGTCAATGGTGTAGCAATTAGTCCATAGTTTATGATAAATTTCGTATAATAACCTGCCAATCCCAAAAACCCTCTCAAAGCCGAGGTATTCATAGGTTGTGGCCAAATAGCAATAGCCTGAATTTTCTAGGAATCCACTGTGACTTCATCATATGAAATAATATGGCCGAGATAGGCCACACGTGAGCATTTTGATTTCTTTATATATAATTGATGGGCATGCAATAGTTCAAATACCAATCGTAAATGCTCTAAAAAGTGATGTTCAGACTGGCTGTAAATGAGTATGTCATCAAAGAAAACAAGTACAAATTTGCGAAGATAGTTGTGGAATACCTCGTTCATTAATGCCTAGAATGTGGATGGGGCGTTGGATATCCCAAATGGCATGACCACAAATTCAAAGTGGCCATGATGAGTGCAAAAAGCCATTTTTTTTATGTCATCTAGGTGCATACGAGTCTGATGATATCTAGAGGGCAGGTCCAATTTGGTGAATATATGAGAACAGTGTAATTCATCTAAAAGCACCTCCACCACCTGAATAGGGAACTTATCTTTCACAGTTTGGGTATTCAATTCCAGATAATCAACACAGAAATGCCATGTACCATCATGTTTTTTTACGAGGACTGGTGATGAGAATGGGAAACGACTACTGTGAATAAGGCCTTGTTGTAGCATTGCTTGGCATTGTCGTTCAATTTCGTCTTTCTGGAGATGTGGGTACCGATAAGGTCGAACGACCACCACTTCGGATCCCTATTTTAAACATATCAGATGGGTACAGTGCCTTAAGGGAGGCAGCCCCGAGGGCCCTTTGAACAAGTCCGATATTTCTTCCAAAACATTATCTATATTGTTGTCCAGATTGTCTTGTGAGTGAATCGTATGAATATGATGTGGTTTGTCCACATGACTGCCCTATAATAATACTTGTTGTTCGCACATTACAAAACTCATAGTTAAAATTGTAAAATCCCATAAAATCAGGTTGAGTGTTTGCAGTCATTTAATACCCAAAACCAGATCAAACTGAGCTAGAGGTATGACAAAAAATCAGAATGAAAGAAAGTCGTATCAATTGAGAACTTAACTTTTTTACTGATGTCATAGCTAGGAACTTTTGCTCCATTGGCAACCGAAACAGTTGTTGTTAAGTGTGAAATTATTTGTAGTTGAAGGTGTCGAGCAGCGGTCCAACTGAGAAAATTACATGTACTTCCCGAATCCACAAGGTTTACAAGGTTCTGGTCCATCACTCAAGTGCGGACTCTCATCGTTTTGGTGAATTTCTGTCCTGTAATGGCATGCAAAGATATTTCTGGGGGATCCTCCTCAATAGTATTATCAATTTGTAATGGTTCAGTGATTTCATCGACCTCTAACCAGAACAACCTTTTACACTAATGTCCTGCCCTGTATGTTTCATCACAATTGCAACATAAGTTCTTTGTCCTGCACACAGCCTTCTCTCCACTAATTAATATCCGAATAAACTAGGTGGGTGGGTTGTTGGGTCGTGTATCTACTGCAGGAGTAATACTGGGATAATTTTAGACTGATTGCCCACATGGAGAAGCTAACTGAGGGCTAGTGTTGCGCCCCCCTTGCCAGCTAGTGGAAGTGTTTCAGTCCCCTTGCCAAGCTGGTCTCCTGTTTTGAACTTTTTGTCGAAGTTCCAATGCGCGAGCTAGATTCATTGCTCGACCTAAGTCAGCAGGTGCATGTAGCTACACCTTTAACCTTAATAACTAATTAAGGCCCGCTATAAATAAATTGACCTACTGATCTACGCGAACCATCTGGCTAGCTCTTGCCAATTTTCCTTGGAATTGTTTTTGATAGAGTTCCACTGGACCAGTTTGTCGTAACAACACCAAATCCCCCTAGGGGTTGCAGTGGGCTGGAGGAACGAATTGTATAGTTCATAATTCTTTAAACTCTCCCCAATCCAGCACTAATATATCCAACTCAACTTCATGAAACCAAAGTTGTGCTTCCCCAAGCAAGAAGCAAGCCCAAACCAACCATATCACTAGCTATTGTTCTTTGATGGATAAAAAAAATTTCGCACCTATGTCACCAAATCAAGGGGTCTTCTGACCCATTAAAAGTAGGAAAATAAAGTTTTGTATACCTTGGTACGGTGCCTCCTCCCTGGTTGAAATTTTCAGTCTGACCAAGAAAACTAGTGCGCCCAACAAACTCATCTCCCCCTCTATTGTGTGAGTTGTCCTCTCCTCTTTGTTTCGGAATTGAGATCCTTCTAATCGTCATATTTCCCATCATCCCAGAAAATCTCTCAATCTGAATATCATATCTGGAATTTGTACCATCTACTCCATGATTAGAGAAATTTTTCTATTAGTCTCTGCCTGATCTCTGAGCACCACTTCCCTTAACTCATTAATGTTGTTCTCTATTGTGTTACCCTGCTCTGATACCAAGTTGTTATGGTCCCTAGCCATGGATCGAGTAACTCGGTGTGGGAATTGTGAATCCAGCTTTGTATTAGGGTTTTTGGTCTCGGTAATGAAGAAAGGATCCTCCTTTCCTTAGTTGTTCTAAGTAAGATTGAAAAGGAGTTTCCTTTTCTTAATCTTCTCGGTTAAGAGAAGACTTCTCTTGTTGTTCTCGGCCAAGAAGGGTTAAACCTTTTTTATTGCTCACGCCTGAGAGGGTTGGGACCCTCTAGAAAGGTTGTTACTATTCACGTAGGAGAGATTAGGACTTCCTAACCCTCCCTTGCTCGGTTAGTAACTAAAGCTACCTCCTTTAGATGTGCTGCTCGGGTAGGGACTCAAGAACCTCCCTTTTCTTCCTCGGAATGAAGGAGAATTATTCCCTCTTGCTGTTGTGAATGTGGAAGAGGCTACAACCTCAACATGAACTCGGAAAACAGTAATTCAACCCTATCTCTTGGCTTGAATAATATCATTGCAAACCAGAATTCAAAAAGAGAAAGAATAAACCCAAATCAAAAAAATCATACCTGGAGCTCATCAAGGAAACCTCCCAACCTTAGAGCTCGTCAAGGAAAACTCCAAACCCTGTTTAACCTAATTCAATACTTGTTTTTCTCTATTTCTCTACCCTCTAAATAGAGTTTGACATCATAAGTGTTTTAGGGCTAAAACTGAAAATTTTGCCCCTGCATCCTTGATCATTACATAATTAATGAAAATTTTACTTAAAGAGTTAAAAAATAAGGAATTTAAAAGTAATTAACTCAGTGAGTTATTGCCGCTTCATTTGAGCGACTCGGTGTGCTATTTTGTCCTCAACAGGTGTGTACTACACCAGACATAGTTCATGCAGTGGGAGTTGTGAGAATATATATGAGTAATCCGGCTAAGCAACGTTGGGAAGAAATGAAGTGGATTTTCAGGTATTTGAGAGGCATTGCAGACTCAACCTTATGTTTCAGAAAGTTCAACTTGGGATTATAGGGTTATGTAGATGTTGACATGGCTGGAGACATTGATGGCAAGAAAAGTACCACTGGATATGTATACACATTAGGTGGCATTATAGTTAGTTGGGTCTCTAAGATGTAGAAGATAGTTGATCTTTCCACTACTGAGGCAGAATATGTCGTCATGACCGAAACCAACAAAGAGATGGTATGGTAGCAGTCTTTCTTGGAAGAATTAGGCCTTAGGCATGGGGAAAATGTATTGTACTGTGACAGTCAAAGTGCAATTCATTTAGAAAAGAACCTTGTTTATCATGCCAGAACAAAACACATACAAGTACATTATAAATTTATTAGATCGGCTCTGAAGGATGAAGTCTTAGCACTTGAGAAGATTCAAGGGAGTCAGAATCTGGTTGATATGTGGACAAAGACTATTACGATTGAAAAAGTGAAGTTGTGTGCAATTTTCCTTGTACTTCTCTCTGAGGATTGAGAAGTTGTTGCCACTGTAAAGGAAATATTGATGATGAATTAGTCACCAAGTGGGAGATTGTTAAGTTGTGAAGCCTAATTAATGTCTTATGTTGAGTCGATATGCGGATCGATATTTGGGTCGATATATTGATTGTTGTTTCATTAAGGATAGTTTGGGGATTTCACTCGAGTATTGTTGTTGTCGTAGTTTTCTCTTTATATTTGAGGTGCCGCTATTAGGGTGTCTCATCATGGATAATCATCTACTGTGCCCCAAGAGAGGCAAGAGAAAAATACACCTGTTAGTGTGTATGATTTCTTTTGTAAACTATTTCATCTTCATAGTGGATTACTAAGTAGTGGAAGACAAGACATAGTCTCACCTTGAGGCTAACCTGTATAAATCTTGTTGTATTTTTGTGCTTGCTTATTTCTTCTTTCGCGAGTATAATTATTGCTCTCGTAAGTTTTGAATTAAGGCGTCTAATTCTAAACATGCGGAAGATGGGTTCAAGCCCACTTAGTCGTGGCAAGATGGTAAATTGTGAGTCATCTCATCTCTATAAATAAAACTTAAGAAGGAGGGTTTGGACAAGTCCATTACCCTAATCTCCGTCATATTTTCTCCAAATTCGGCACTCTTCCTCTTCTCCTCCTAAAAACTTCTCTCTAAACCTTTTCTTCTTCTTCACACCCTTTAATCCTCTTCTACTATGATTATACATCATGGAATCCTAAGTTTCAACATGGCATCATAGTAGGGAAAGATCTGAGATGGAAAAGGAGAAGAAGATTGATAAATAGATGGAGAAGAAAGGGAGAAAGAAGAAGAAGGAGAAGAAGAAGAAGAAGAAAAAGAAAAAAGAGTTTTTTGTTTTTCCTTCAGTCTTATTTCTCAATTTCTATATTTCATTGGAAGTTTCACTCCCTTGCCATAATTTTCAAATAGCAAAATATATACCATTGGAAATATATTTGCTTCTTGTTTCTAACTAAAATATAATTATTTAAATCAGATTTTTGAAGAAAGAGAAATCGACATCTGAAGAAGCAAAGGTAAAGCAGCAGAATTGTTTCGTGCAGTAGCAGAAAGCTTCAACTTTTGAGCCAATTTTTTCCATCAAGAATGAGACTTAATATGGAGAATTATATATCAAAAGAAATATCTGTAAGTATATTTTCTTCCGTATTCAACCAATTTTAATTTTGAGTTTTTATATGGAGATAGCAATCTCGGAAGAGTCAAAGGTCATGCTTGCCAAAGATGAAAGAGTATTCAGTTCAGCCAGATTACAGAGTCCAAAATATATCCAATTATTTATCTCAAAATAAGTATAATTTTTTAAAAGAAGTTATTCTTATTTGAAAGGTATTTAAATCTAGTTTCATAATGAGAAACTTTCAAGTCAATCTGATCTATATTTAAGGAGAAATTCACATTGGAAGAATCAAAGGTCATGTAGGTATACTATTGCATGTTAATATCTTGATTTAAGCCAAATTTTTTTGCTTAATTTTTGAGTTGCATTGATTGACCAACAATATCAGGAAAATAACTCATGATCTAACCTTGGAAATTTTATGTTTGTTAACTAAAAATATCTGGAAAGAATCTTTAGAAGATCATCTTATTTTCAGAAACTTTCTTTGATTTATTTGTCAGAGATTGCCTTGCCTAATGATTTCAAGAAAAAAAAGGCAAGAAAATGTGTATACTTTGATTGCTAAGTTGGAAAATATTGAAGGAATAAACTACCTTATTTAGAATATATTTCCAGCCACATGATTTTTTTGGTTTTTTAAAGATTACAAAGATTTTGATTTTGTATCCTTGCCTAAAAAAATTAAGGCAAGAAAAGATTGAAATATTTGTCTTGGCTTGAGTTACTTGGTTTACAATATTTGCGCTAGTGAAGTTGTTGATAATTGCCTTCTTTTACTTAATCATACAAGAGGTGGATTAGCAATTGAGATTGAAAAATATTTTTTGACTTCAAGCTAGGATCATTAATATTATTTCCCAACTTGGGGGAGAGAATAGAAGGAGAAGTATGAAGGATGAGCACATTGGAGATAGTATTATTTATAGATTATCCAACAACACTTGGTTCAACTTATTATTGGCAATCTATTAGTCGGTTTAACTCACTCACTCATTGTCAAAACTACTATCAGCTATCTACTATTTTTTATCTGCTACTGGGTTGACTGTGGCTTGATTATTACCTTGGATTATTACCTTGGATTATCCTCAGTTTATTACTTGGTGCATAGCTTCCATATTCAAAGATGGATTTGCTGCACATTATCTTATGTGGCCTTTTTTTCTCTTAAGGAATTTTACTACCTATTGGTTATCCGGTGCTATATAATTGCTAATTTGATAGGTCTTATTTGGGCCTAGACCCGTTTCATCTGCTGCTATTGTGTCTCTCTGATTAAGATATTATTATTAAAGGAGGACTTCTTGGCTGTTGATTATCATCACCATTGATTATTCTTATGAAGAAAAAAGCACATGGTGGCCCTAGAATATTATCGTCCGATGATTACATTTTACCCCCTTATTTGGCATTTTTACTCCTACCATTTGAGAGTCGGTACCCCGTGGAGGGACACCGTGATGGAAGAGCTTATTATTACACTTATGAGTAATGCCTATAGACCTACTACCTAGAAAGGATAGGAGTGTGTCCAACATCTAGCATGAGTCTAGTCTATTATTCACCAATTTTTTTTAGCTACCCTGAGAAAGTGGGTTGACTCTATGCCCCACAATAGGACTACTTTTTTGCCTATGAAATTGAGCAGAAATTATTTTTTACTATGACCATTTGACTAGAGTATGGAACGATGTCTTTTGGCTAGGAGTGATTTTACTCTCTCTTATATTATGCCAATTAGGTAGCTTGTAAAAGAACAAAGAGACCACCAGCTTGAGGGGGAGTGTTGGAAGATATGTTGGACTACCATTTTATACGGGAAGATCCTATACACCATCTGCACTAAGCTAGGTGTTTATGATGTTCTCTCAACTTAGCTTGAGGGGGAGTGTTGGAAGATTGGCCCAAACCCGCACGACCAAGGAAGGTGCATACATCCAAGTGTGTGGAAGATGGACTCAAGCCCATAGACCAATGAGAAGGCTCACAGGCCCACACATTGGTGGCATGATGGTAAATAAAGAGTCATCTTATAAAGATGGCATTGATGTAATTAGTTTATAATTTATGTCTATTATTCACTCTTACTAGGTTGAAGCGTATTCTTGTAATATTAGTACTTTTGATATCTATAAATAAAACTAAGGGAAAGGGTTTCGACAAGTCCATTACCCTAATCTTCCTCCTCTTTTCTCCAAATTCGTCACTCTTTCTCTTCTCCACCTAAAACCTTCTCTCCACAACTCTTGCTCTTCTTCTCACCCCTTAATCCTCTTCTACTATGATTATAAATCATGGAATCCTAAGTTTCAACACTTTATTTAGGTACATATGTGAAATCAGAACTTTAGGTCATAATTTGCATTGAGACATGTTTAGGATCATCATAAACATCATTTAGAACACGCTAGAGCCCTTAGAGAAAAATACTCTCTTGATTTGAAAGTCTACATTGTTGAATCAACATTGGAAGGATCAATCAGCCACTGGTAATGTTCGATCATCTAGAACTGTACAGGTAAGAAATATAAAGCATGATTGATCAACCATAGTCAATTGATCGATCATCCAGAACATGGCCATTTCATGCTATAAAGTATGATTGATGATCCCACATTGATTGATCAATCATTTCTGCATTGGCATGAAAATTTCACATGGAATAATCGATCGTCTCACCTGATTGATTGATGAAACAAAACTTTGCTATTAAGGGACATAAAGTATGATCAATCATAGAAATGCACTCATCCATAATACTTGTATTGCATAGCCAGAGGGAATCTTGTTTGATCGATCATCCTTTTGTCAATGATTGATCAACTTCATTTTTCTTGACCAACCATAATATATTGATCAATCAATCCACCGATCAATAAGTCATTGTCTAATAGAATAATTGTTATGATCGATTGATTAATCAATCACTTTTCAATGATTAATCCATCAAAGAACTGATTTTGGCAAACGGGCACATAATGGGTAGTTTGAGTTGGGCAAGCTATAAATACCCCACCAAACCATGTATAGAGAAGAAAATGAGCACTCATTGGCAAATACTCAAGCCATTATTCTCTATCTTTTAAAATTCATTTGAAAGTGTTTTAGAGTGAAAGAGAGAGCCTCACACCTTTGAAAAATATCAATTCTCTTTCATCAAACCTTGCATTGATATAGTTAAAGCAATTTCATCATTTCACATCATGCTATAAAGGAAGAAGAAGCTTAAATCTCTCAAAGAGAAACATCTCTCCAAGTAATGGTGTGTTTTTACCTTTCTTTTATTTGATTTTGTGAAAGCTTCATCTAGAACCTATATAATCTAGATAGAAAGGCTTTGCTAGAGTTATAATCAAGCAGCAATCTCTTAGGGAGATTGGCATAATAAAAATCGTGTTATGAGCTACATGTGGCCAAAGAGTGTTAGAATTTCTTTTGTAATTCCACCTATTAGAGATTTTGAAAATAGCAGAGTTTTTCCAAGGAAGGGATCTTGGGCAGTGACTACCACTAAGGGAACATCGATAACAAAAACTCTATTTGTCTTTGTGGTGTGTGCATGTTACATTTTATCTTGACTTGCTTTTTTGCATTATTTTTTGCTACACGCACAACTCATTTTTAATTTGATAATCTCAATTCACCCCTCTTGATAAGCCATGCACAACTCTTCTTGGGATTTTTTTTATGCATTGTCCAATCTATCTAACTCAAATGGACAAACTTCTTCCTCATTCCATCTTTCTACTATCCTATTTACATGGGTCATCTGGTCAATACTTATCCATTTTGATGACTTTCTTCTTTTCTAATTTTCAAATATTTTTAATAAATCTTGATTAAAATTCATGAGAAATTACTCAAATTTTTCCTTATAACCAGCTAATCTTATAGATAGGTTAGTTACAAAGTTTGGAGACCATTATTGGTCCAATTGAAGCCCTTTAATATCACTTTGAAACATTTGTAAAACCCATTGTTTGGCACACTTTGACTCGGTTGATTGATCTTCCTTGGAGGCCTATTTCTCGTTCAGCCTCATTAGAACTAGTAGTCCGATTGGTTAAGCGAATGACTACGAATAGAGACTTTTTTTTTCACCAATCATTCGATCAACTTGATATTGGTCTGTCAATATTCTTCAATGATCCTTTTTCATCATTCCTTTATGCTCATTATGTTGGCTTAGGTGGCTTCCTTTATGCTCATGCCTTTAGTATTTTAAATTTTAAATTTAAAGTGTAAGGAAAATAAAGTAAAAAATAGTGCATGTAGAAGATAAAGTCACACACCACAAATGGACACAAAATATTTTTTTATCAATGTTCCAATTGGTATTCACCACCCAAGAGCCCGTGCTTGAAAATTTCCACTAATAATCGCTCTATTAGATTGGAATTACAAGAAAGAGATTTCAGTTTTCCATCAAGTCACGCATATGGTCACATACATGATAACAAATCAATCTCTCCAAGAGATTAGCTAGATTCTAGCTCTAGCATGCCTTTTTATCTTGATTAAGCAAGGTTCTAGATGAACCTATTAAGAAATGAAAAATTAAAAAAGAAAGGTAAAACTTATAACCTTTAAAAATAATGGAGAGATAGACTTTTCCTTGAGATATCCAAGCTTCCAACCCTTGATGCACAATGGAATAGATAGGAGCTTGACTAAAATGTATACAAGGAGTTGGAATTCAGAAAGGAATGAAAAGGATATGCGAAATATGGTTTTTCTTTCTCAAAAGAGACTTACGAAGGAATTTTCAAGAGAATGCTTATGAATTGCAGTAGGTATGCCAATTAAGTTCTTTAACTTCTCAAAGAGATATTTGGTGCGGTATTTATAAGTTCCCCAATCCAAATTGGCCATTTTTTGCCTATTTGAAAAAATTTGACATTACATTGATCTATCAGTGTAAAGTGACTAATCGATCCTATATTTGTTTCAAAAAATGACTTATTGATCAATAAATATCTTCCCGTTAGGTCTGGCAATTAAGTTGATTGATTAATGTAAAGTGTGTGATTGATCAATAAGAATTTCTATTGGCAGTGCATAATAAGTATGATTGATCAATGGCTTTGCTGTGATTGATCATACTTTATGTCCTCGGTTGGCAAAGTCTGTATGATCAATCAGTTTTAGGGGGTTGACTGATAAATCGACATGAATTTATATTGTGTGGACTAATCGACCAGTCCACTTGGGTTGATCAATCATGCTTTACAGCATAGATTGGTCATATTCTATATGATTGATCAATTGACCTTGGTTGGTTGATCATGTTTTATATTTTTTGCCTGTGCACTTCAGGTTGATCGACCATTGGCTGATATTGATCAATTAATCCAATGCATGTTCACTATACGAATTTTTAAAGCATAGATTTTTGTCATTCTAAGTGATTCTAGCATGTATGAAATGTATGTATGTTTTGTTGAAAAAATGTTTGAATGCAAATATGTCCTAAGGCTCCAAATTTATATTGAACCTCAAGTTTTGAAAGGATTGGAGCTGCTCTCTCACATAGATTGCGTTTTGACATTTTTTAAATACTTCCTGAACTCTAGTCTTCAATTTTTTGCTTCTTTATGAGGGTGCTTCTTCATGAACACTTTGTCGTTCCGTGGAGCTCAAGGTCTTTGAGAAGCTTGTGCCATTTCATTGCTTATACATTTGAGTTTTGCATCTAAAATGCTTGAATGCAAGTCTTAGAATAATTAAGTGTTGTTTCTTCGTTCAATTATTCAATTGTCTTCCATTAACTTGTTAGGTTCTCGCGCCATGATAGAGTCACCCGGTGATCTCCTCTGGGTTCTAGATTGGCTGACACAAAAGGGAATGATTTGGGGGTTTTAGAGACCAAGGAACCCTTTCAAAGCTGTGACGGAGTGAGGTGTGGGCCATTCCATGACAGCCTGTATCTTGCTGAAATCAGGTTTCACACCAGAGGTGGAGATCACATGCCCCAAATAAGCTACTTCGGAAGTGGCGAGGTCACACTTGGCTATGTTGAGAAATAAATGGTGTGCTCGGAGAAGTGTGAAAACCTGTCTCAATTGTTCAAATGTGCTTCCCAAGTTTTGCTATAAACCAGTATATCATAAAAAAAAACTAAGACATTCTTCCGTAAGAAAGGGTGAAATACCTCATTCATAAGTGCTTGAAAGGTGGACGGGGAGTTGGATAGCCCAAATGGCATCACCAGGAACTGGTAGTGACCATGGTGGGTGCGGAATGTAGTTTTTTCGACATCCTCTGAGTGAACCCGAATTTGATGGTACCTAGATTTCAAGTCCTGCTTGGTAAATAATTGAGATATGTGTAGCTTGTCCAATAATTCTTCTACCACCGGAATTGGAAATTTATCTTTGATGGTGCGAGCATTGAGTTCACGGTAATCCATACAAAAGTGCCAAGAGTTATCTGACTTTTTCACTAGCAATACCAGGGACAAGGGGAGAATGGCTAGGCTGAATAATACCCTGTTGGAGCATTTGCTGACATTGCCTTTCTATCTCATCTTTTTTCACATGTGGATAGCGGTAGGGACGCACTACCACTGGTTATGTGCCCATCTTCAAACAAATTATGTGATCACAAGCTCGTATAGGAGGGAGGGTTGCAGGGTCCTAAAACAAATCAACATATTCAGCCAACAATGAAGCTAAGTGATCCCGCTCTGAAGGACCCACTAAAAGTGTCTGGATGGTGCATGGTTGCTGGGCGTTAGTCCCCTGGAGGGTGAGCTGATGGTGGTCCTGTGTAAAACTCATGGTAAGGGATTGGAAATCCCATAAGATCGGACCCAATCATTGCAGCCATTTAATGCCCAACACCAGGTCAAAACCAGCCAGTGGTATGACCAAAAAATCCGCCACAAAGGAGTGACCCTCAATAGTAAAGGACACTACTGAACAGAAGCCGACAGTGGTGACCTTGTCACAATTAGCCATTGAGACTGATATTCCTGAATTCAGGTGGAGGGATAAATCCAACTGTTGTGTTGCATATCTGCTGATAAAATTATGGGTGTTGCCTGAGTCCACTAGTGCTAGCAGAATAAGATGATTGATGGTGGCGTGGACCTGCATGGTATTTGTGATATATAGGCCTGTCATTGCATGGAGGGAGATAGCTGGTTCCTCCTCCTCGGTTTGGTCCACATCCTTTGAAAAGTCACCCTCATCTGGGTCTTCTATTTCGACCCAAAAAAGTATTTTGCATTGATGGCCCCTTATGTTTCATCACAAGTGAAACATAGTCCATGAGCCCTTCTCTGATCAATTTCTCCTCTAATAAGACTTTTGATAAATCCCAGTGGTGGTGTAGGGGTTGGTGGTAGTGGGGCAGAGGTGGTGTGGGAGTGGGGCCGTGGGAGAGTGGAAAAGGGGCATTGGGATGTGGGCGAGGTTGCCATGGGGTACGTTTGTTTAATGAATCTCGGAAGAGGCACTGCTTGGCGTCCAATGCTCTTGCTAAATTCATGGTGTTGGCTAGGGAGGGTGGGGCTTCCAATTCCACCTCTAGGCGAAGTGGTTCCACAAGGCCAGCAGTGAACAGACTGACATAAAGTTCAGGGCGCACCAAATGGCTTGCACGGGCAAGCTTTTCCTGGGACAATTTCTGATATTGTTCTATAGTTCCAAGCTGCTTTAAATTAACCAAATCATTAACTGGGTTGCTACAAAGTGGAGGACCAAATCGTAGCATGCAATTCTCCTTGGAAAATTTCCAATCATAGACCACAAACTCATTTTTGAATTGATGAAACCACAAAAGCACTTCATCGAGCATGTGGAAGGCAGCTAATTGAACCTTGCCCTCTGGCAGAGTTCCTTGATTGGAAAAGAATTGATCACACCTGTGTAACCAAATCAAAGGGTCGGAAGACCCATCATACATTGGAAAATCAAGCTTTGTATACCTGGGCACAGTAGGAGGTGTTGGATTGACGCCCCCACGAGGTGGAGGTGTTTGGCGCAAGGGAGGAGGTGGTGGCAGGGGCTGAGGTTGGGAATGGTATGCAGTACGTGATGAAGAAGCCATCTGGGCAAAAAGTTGAGAAAAGCCCTCCTCCACTCGGGACATCAACATCTGAAATTTTCCGTCAAGGCCATTGATTTGAGATTGTAGATTAGCATGGATCTCTTCCACAAAATGCCAAATTTCTAAAGGGGAAGCGGAATCGCCTATGGTGGTCCTGTCTGATACCATGATGTTAGGTTCTCGTGCCATGGATCAAGTTACCCGGCAATCTCCTCTGGCTTCCAGTTGTCTGACGCATAAGGGAATGATTTGGGGGTTTTAGAACGCCCAATGGTATAGGAACGTGAGCTTTTGAAGGAGCTCCACCCTTAGGCCTCATTGGAGAGAGTACCCGATCTCGTTTAAACTAATTGACAAATGCTTGGCTCATCTCATTAACCTGACACCCTAGGTAATCAGAGAAAATGTCAAAGGTTCCATAATTACAATTAGACCCTTATTGAACTTCAAATTACAATTAAACCCCTAAGATATTGAAATACAAGTTTACTCCATCTATCCTCTTCTCCGATTCGCTACTATTGATGCTATGGAGTCCATAACATAACTCCTCTTATGATTTTTTATGCAATTTGTGTTGGATTTCAGATCCCGTGATAATAAAGTAACCGTATAGTAGAATAGAGGTGGAAACCGAGGAGAAGGAGAAAGAGAGAAGAAGAACGAGAGATAAAGGAGAAGAGGAGATAGAGAGAGACGTGGGTTTGGAGAGAGTTTAAGAGAAAGAGAGGGAAGGAGAATTAGGGTTAAGCGACATGCCAAATCCATCCCCCCCCCCCCCCCCCCCCCCCCTCAATATGTATTTATAACAATAAGTATCTCAATAATTACATCAATACCATTTACCCTAAGAAGAGAGGAAAAGGGACAAAAATAAAAAATAATTTACATCATGCCACTACACTTCGAGTCTATCTTCCAACAGTTTGTTTGATCGAACTTAGATAAATGAACTTCATCCACATTCCATCTTTCTTGTTGGCCTATTTACATGGACCACTTGGTTGATACATATCAATTTTGATGATGTGCTTCTTGTTGGAAGATAGGGCCCAATCCCACATGCATGGAAGGCCCACATATCTAAGAGTATTATAAGATGGGCCACATGACTAAGGAAGGCTCACAAGATGAGCCCAAGCCCATAATAAGTAGGACCCACGATGACTACCCCGAATTGGCATCCTCATCACATAACTTGGAAGATCAAAAAGGACTCACAAAGGCATCTTTATCTTATGGTCACGTCCTAGAAGAGTTCTAGTTAGAGTTATATTTGTCTTTTACCTATGTTGAGTTATTTAATTATTCTAGGACTTATCTTTAAGTGTTAGAGTTTGGGTATAATTGGGACAAAGGTAGTTTTATTGTAATTGGACTCCACCACCTTCCTCTATTTTAAATAGAGGTTCATGTACTCTGATTATAATAAGTCAATGAAGTATTTATCTTTTCCATAAATTCAACATGGTATCAGAGTGGCTTTTGTGAGTTGACTTGGTCAACCCACAGAGATAATGAGATCCTTTTCTCTAAACCCTAAACCCTTAGTCTAGGTTCGTAGTTATTTTTTTATGTCCCTACACCAGTAAGTTTCTTTGCTTTTTTCACCTCTAGCATTAGATTTTCATATTGTAAATTATATATTGAAGGAAATATATGTGAGTCTACTTTCCAAGAAAAAATGATTTTTTCCAATCAGAGTTATATACAAAGAGATATCTATACTTGAATGAGCAAAGGACAAATTGCAAAAGAGGTTTCGTGCAGCAGTAGAAAGCTTCAGCTTCCGAGGTATTTTATGCTCTCAAGAACTAGACTTTATATGGAGAAATATATATCAAAAAAAAAAAAATATATATATATATATAAGTCTATTATTTTACCTATTCAACCAATTTTTTATCTGAGTTATCTACAAAAGACAAATCGATATTTGAATCAGTAAAGGTCAGATTGCAAAAGATTTTCGAGCAGCAGCAAAAAGCTTTAACTTTTGAGGCATTTTATGCTATCAAGAAAGAGACTTTATATGGAGAATTATATATCAAAAGAAATATATGTAAGTCTATTTTCTTAGCTATTCAACCAATTCTTGGTATGATTTTTTTATAAGTAGATATTCATCATGGAAGATTCAATGGTCATTCTGGGAAAAAAGGAAAAACAGTACTTAGTTCAACAAGATGGTAGAGACCGAAATATATCAGATTATTTATCTTCTGATAATTATATTTTATGAAGATAAGTTATACTTAAATAAAATTTATTTAAATAAAGTTTTATAAGGATAAATTTTTATGTCAATCTGATCTATATTTAAAGATATATTCGCATTGGAAGAATCAAAGGTCATGATGGTATTCTATTGTATTGAAAAATCCGAATTTATGCCATTTGTTTTGTATCACTATTTGAGTTGCTATATCAGGAAAATATCTCACTTCTCCCCGATTTAAGGGCTTATTACTGTATTTATGTTATTTGGACTTATTGTTGCATCTATGATATTTGGTTCAAGTTGGGATCACTGCCATTACCTCCCAACTTGAGGTGGAGAAGTAGAAAAATTACAAGGAAGAGGTATTTTATTTCATATGTTGTGGATAAGTGTTATGTGATTAAAATATTCAAGAAAGGGGGAGCACAAAAGATGAATCTTTATGCATCTAAGAAAAAATATTTATTTTGGATTATGATTATTTCATGGGTCCTTCTACAAGGTTTATTATTTTGGTTCAAGTTCTATGTGTTGGAAGATGGTCGTGTTAAATTACAGTTGCTTCTATTATGTCTCTTTGGATGAGACATTATTATTGAAGAAGAGGTGGCCTCGGTATCTTTCCTCATATGATTATTTATTTGTCCCTGTCAAAAATATCAAAAATGTCAACGGTTGGGATTCCATGATGGAGGAACTTAATACCCCGTCAAAAATATAAAAAATGTCTATGGTTGGGATTCCATGACGGAGGAACTTAATACCCCATCAAAAAAATAAAGTGTCAATGGTTGGGATTCTATGACGTAGGAAATTAATACCCCGTCAAAAATATCAAGTGTCAATGGTTGGGATTCCATGACGGAGGAACTTAATACCCAGTAAAAAATATTAAATGTCAACAGTTGGAACACCATGACGGAGGAACTTATTATTACATCAATGTTATCCCCCCCCCCCCCCCCCCCCCTGAATTGGCCAGCTGGGTTACATGGAAGAGAGCACCAGCGTGAGGGGAAGTGTTGGAAGATTGGAGGACTGCCATTTTATACAAAAAGATTCTATACATTATTTGCAACAAACTAGGAGTTCTTGATGTTCTCTCACCTCCAGCTTGAGGGGGAGTGTTGAAAGATAGGGCCTAAGCCCACACGACCATGGAAGGCCCATATATCTAAGAGTATTTTAAGATGGGCCATATGACTACGGAAGGCCCACAAGATGGGCCCAAGCCCATAAGAAGTAGGACTCATGTTAAGCACCTAGCCAATACTACCCAAAAGACTGGCCTATTAGGAGCGAAAGGCATAGGTACTTAACCCAAGACCATAATATCACACCACACCTTCGGGAGCCAACAACCACGGGGGCGCAACGACACTGGCCCAACTGCAACGACACTGGCCCAATCGCGATAATACCTAGACGCGACCTACCAGTAATTTTAATCCAGCTTCTATGACCTACCAGTAATTTTAATCTAGCCTTTGCATGCCCTGGAACTCGAACTCGAACTCGCGACGTGGAGACTGCTCTGATACCAAATGTTAAGCACCTAGACAATAACACCCAAAAGACCGGTCTGTTAGGAGCGGAAGGCATAGGTACTTAACCCAAGACCATAACAACCCACCATGATTACTATGAGTTGGCATCCTTATAACATAAGTTGGAAGATCAAGAAGGACTCACAAAGGCATTTTTATCTTATGGTTACGTGATGATTTAAAATAAAATCTGGTGAAAATGAACTCTAGGTTTAGGCATATAGGTAATTAGTTAAGTATTTTAGAGGAAGAAATATCTCTTTATAGGAGGAATGATAGATTTCTTGAGGTTTTTCCAAAATCTTGGGTCATGTGGAAGACTGCTATAAGAGAAAATGATAGCTTTAGAATGATGATGTTTGACCAGCGGTTACGGTCCCGGATCTAATAAAGGATTCTTTGGGAGGACTTGAGATCTGCCATGGGTTACGGGTCTTCCAGGCATTACTGTAAGGATAGTAGGAAGACATGGGGAAGACGAAGGTCAATGGAGGATGAGAGAATACGTAGATTTTTTAGGAAAACCCTAACCTCGGATCTCACCTCTTTACGTTAGATTTAACCTAATTCTTAATTCTTCAATGCTTCTGTTTCTCATTACTCTTACCCCTTAAATAGGGTTCACCCTGTTAGGGTTTACAATAAATATTCTAAAAATACCCTTATAAATAAAATATTCCAAAAATACCCCTATGACCTAAAACTAAAATAAAATAAAGTAAATAAAATAAAATAACTAAAATAATGATGTTATTGCGTGCATAACATTACACGCCCTGGAAGACGAGCTTGTCTTCAAGCTCGGAAGCAGTGTTTGCGAGCCTGTGCCGATGGCGCCATCCCTGCGCAAGTGTCAACCGCAATATCGGAGAGCCTCCAACCAGGTTGACCTGGTCTGAGTTGGCCTGGGTTGACTCAGTTCGGTCCGCCCAGTCCGGAGCGAGAGTCAGCGTACTGCGCTGACTCTGAATAAATTTTCCTAACTTAGAAAAATTTAATCGGAACCCGTCTTCTTCCTTCGGCAGCTCCCAAACAATGCGGCTGGCAGATCCTTTCCTCATGGCACAGACGAAGGTGAGCGAAGGACGTCTCCTTCCTCTCTCACGGCACCAAAGGAGTCGCCTGATTTTTCGGTGGCGAATCGCAGCCCATCGGGGCTTCTCCACCTGGATAGTTTTCGAGATAGAGGGCTCTCGGAAACGTGTGAATCGTTGTTGCTCAACCCCCCGAAATCGAGATCCTTTGCGGAAAAGTCGCCTATGGCACTGATGAAATCTCCTGCTTTGCCGGTGGCGAAGAGAAGCCCATTGGGGCTTCGCCACTGGGAGCATTGTCGAGACAAAGAACCTATGTTTCTCAACCCCCCAGAACAAAGACCCGTGGAAATTTTGCCTACGGCGCCGACGGAATTTCCTGTTCCCCTCCAAATTCGGATTTGAGGTCACCCCCAAATCGTCCAGTGCCGACGATTTCAGAATTTCCTCTGTTAGGAAATCACCTCCCCACTACAGCTTCGGTTTGGAAAGATGCACGACGTCCATTGGGAAAGGGTGAGCTGAATACCCTTCCATTTTTGAAAAATCGGTGTCCTCACTATCGGATTTTTGACGTTTGGGGAGCTTTTCCAAGACAGAGGACTCTCGGATTTCATACTTCTTCTTTTGTTCATCTGAGAGAGCTTCCGCTGCGTCTTCTGTGCCACTGTCGTGCTCGGAGAATTTAGGTCGTGTGATCGATTTTGCGACAGCGCGTGGCTCCCTTGTACAGCATTCCATGAAAATTTCATACAATGCTCGTGCTTCTCCAAATTCTTTGCATAGTTTGTCGACGGAATTGTATACATTCTCCATGCAAGCTTGTACCTCGTGCAACCTACTGTCAAATCTCTCTTGACATGCGCCAATAAACTCCTGCAACTCCCATTCAATTTTTCTGGTCTCCGTCATGGATGAAGAATTCATCCTTGTGTTCCTGCTCTGATACCAGTTGTTACGGTCCAGTATTTTTTGGATGAACAGAAGAAGAAGTATCAAATCCGAGAGTCCTCTGTCTCGAAAAAGCTCCCCAAACCTCCAAAATCTGACGGCGGGGACACCGATTTTTCAAAAACAGAAGGGTATTCAGCTCACCCTTTCCCAATGGACACCGGGCGTCTCTCCGAACCGAAGCTGCAGCAGGGAGGTGATTTCCTAACAGAGTAAATTCTGAAATCGTCGGCACTAGACGATTTGGGGATGACCTCAAATCCGAAATCGGAGGGGAACAGGAAATTCCGTAGGCGAAATTTCCACGGGACTCTGTTCTGGGGGGCTGAGAAACAGAGGTTCTTTGTCTTGGTAATGCTCCCAGCAGCGAAGCCCCAACGGGCTTCTCTTCGCTATCGGCGAAACAGGTGATTTCGTCGGCACCATAAGCAACTTTTTCGCAAGGGATCACGGTTCAAGGGAGCTGAGCAACAACGATTCACACGTTTTTGAGAGCTCTCTATCTCGGAAACTATCCAAGCGGTGAAGCCCCGACGAGCTGCGATTCGCCACCGAAAAATCAGGCTACGCCGTCGGTGCAGTGAGAGAGGAAGGAGACATCCGTCGCCCACCTTTGTCGGTGCCGTGAGGAAAGGATCCGCCGGCCGCATTGTTCGGGAGCTGCCGAAGGAAGAAGACGGGTTCAGATTAAATTTTCCTTAAGTTAGGAAAATTTAATCAGTGTCTGCACAGTACGCTGACTCTCGCGCCGGACTAGGCGGACCGAACCGAGTCAACCCAGGCCAACTCGGACCAGGTCAACTCGGGAAAAAAAATTATTTCTCTGGCTGGAGGCTCTCCAATACTGCGGTTGACACTTGCTTAGGGATGGCGCCATCGGCACAGGCTCACAAACACTACTTCCGAGCTTAAGGACAAACTCGTCTTCCAGGGGGTGTAATGTTATGCACACAATAACATCATTATTTTAGTTGTTTTTTTTAATTTACATTATTTTATTTCAGTTTTAGGTCATAGGGGTATTTTTGGAATATTTTATTTATAGGGGTATTTTTGGAATATTTTATTTATAGGGGTAGTTTTAGAATATTTATTGTAAACCCTAACAGGGTGAACCCTATTTAAGGGGTAAGAGTAATGAGAAACAAAAGCATTGAAGTATTAAGAATTAGGTTAAATCTAGCGTAAAGAGGTGAGATCTGAGGTTAGGGTTTTCCTCAAAAACCCACGTATTCTCTCATTCTCCATTGATCTTCGTCTTCCCCCATGTCTTCCTACTATCCCTACAGTAATGCCTGGAAGACCCCTTGGAATCTTCTCAAAATATGAAATGAAATATGATGAAAAAGAGAGAAACATCTAAAAGAAAAGAATTAGCATTGAAGACCAAATCCTTATGTATTGATTGTTATAGTAATAGTGAAGCTTAGGTGAAATTAGCAATATAATAACATATTTACAAAAAAAATATAGGAAGAAGAACTTTAAGAAAATAAATTGTAAGGGTGAAAAAGAGATTTTTTTTAAAGGAAAAATGTTGCTTTGAGTGTAGAAAGCAAGGGCATATAGAAACAGGTACCCAATCTCAAGCAAAAGTCACCATCTATAAGTCATGAATATACACCTCAAGAATCTAGCAATTTTTTATGGCAAAACATACAGCTAAAGATTGAATTAAATTAATAAAAAATTGATTGTAGTTTACTAACTTCAACCCATTTGGAAGGGCAGTATATTCACTCTCAGGTATCTTTGCACCTCTAAGCTGCAAGAGAAGAGTAACTTCAAATTAAAAACAACTCTTATTCTTTAAATTAACAGCACTTCATCGAATCTTAAATTATGGATAATAATTCTAAATATTACTATCTTTATGCCAAAATTATATTATGATAAAATTCTAAATATGACTTATAAAATCAAAAACCTATGGCTGACTAATGTAACAATTTTTTATTGAAATTATGGTATATGCATAAAAGGATCCTCCTTGTGGGCCCTTTTTCAATAATAGAAGGGAGAGAAGTGAAGGTGGGGCAATGTTGGGTTTAAGTTCTTAATTTCAATGTTTCATTGCATGGCTGTTAAATCACATGTGTGACACCTTCTTCCAAATTAGTCTCTTCATACTCTATCTAATGGCAAGAGAAGATAATGACACAAGAGACTCCTGCCTAACCAACCTCGTAAAGCTGCTGGAATAGAGTGATAAGCCATTCTAGACCCTCTGTCCTTCAGGCTTTTTTTGGCTGCATCATATTATAGATTAGAAGATCGATAACCTCCACTAGGATCCTTCTATCGGTGCTAGTCTAGCATGGTAGGTAATTGCACCTAGCAGGGTGCTGCAATTCCTATTGGCAACAACACATGGAAAAATTCTTACCTCTTACTCCATTGTACTCAACTCAGAAGAGAACCTAATACAAAACTTTGTAGGAAACCTATTTCTTAATGAATTAAATTTGAATTTTCACTAATGGTTTGGGTTTGTGTCCATTGACACCCTTATTGAAGTCAAACTTGGGAACCAACTCAAGCTCCCAACAGTTTGAGCTATCGCATTAAAATTTCAAATTTAAGAACCACAAAGGCAACCACAATTTACAACTCAGACTGTCATTCAATAGTCAACAACATGATTTAAAATCTGCAGTTTCAAGCCACCTATGGCAAACCACTATTGCTTCAAGCATGCTCCCACAAACCAACTTGACAACCTAATTTAAAGATGACAACTAAGGCTTCACCTATGAATGTTAAAAAGCATTGGAGAAAAGAAGCAACCCTATTGAATTCCCAAAGAATATTTCTTACTCAATCTTCTTTGTAATTAGTCTTTTCTAATTTCAAGGATCCTCCTTGTGGGCCCCTTTTCTATTATAGAAGGGAGAGAAGTGAGGGTGGGGCAATGTTGGGTTTTAAGTTGTTAATTTCAATGTTTTTTATCTTGCTTCTATAATTCATTAGGTTTATGATTTTAGTTCCCTGAGGCATCAGCAATGGTCGATGCATAATCACATAAGAAATTTCAAGGTTGATCTCATATGAAAAAAGGATAATTTATCTCTTTGCATGGCTCTAACAAGTAGTCTCAAACAAGCAATCTGATTTAGTAATTTGTTGTGCCAAGATAACCATCAAAATATCATGGGCAAACTATCAACATATTCTTAGTCCTTCAAATATTTTGCTAATCTTTGTCCTAATATGCTTGCCTGAGTTAGTATCAGCAAAATTTCTCAATTTCTTGGTCTACGAATATAATTATTATAGGCTACATAAGCTCTGCCATTGCGTCTCCAATCCTTCAATGTAGAATTTGAGTTCGAAAGGCCTTTCAAGAAACATATCACTAGAAAAATTTGAACTCTACTAAATGAAGGCGCTACACAAAGATATATATATATATATATATATATATAGATAGAGAGAGAGAGAGAGAGAGAGAGAGAGAGAGAGAGAGAGAGAGCATTAGGAGGGGAAATCTCAATAATTATTATTAGTCATTTACACTGCATTAGGTAAGTCCTATGCCCTAAAGTACGGTGCAAAGAAAGATCTCAAACTCAATCTCAATATAAAATTCTTGATAAACAATGTTGAAAGATAAGCTCAAGCCCACTCGACCAAGGAAGACCCACATATTTAAGATTATTATAAGATGAGTCACATGACCAATGAAGGCCCATAAGAAGTAGGACCCACAATGATTACCATGATCTGGCATCCTTATCACATAAGTTGGAAGATCAAGAAGGACTCACAAAAGTATCTTTATCTTAGGGTCACGACCAAAAAGAGTTTTAGTTTGAGTTATGCTTGTCTTTTATCAATATTGAGTTATTTAATTATGTTAGGACTTATCTTTAAGAGTTAGAGTTTGAGTGTAATTGGGACAAGAGTAGTTTTATTGTAATTGGACTCTATTACCTTGCTCTATTATAAATAGAGGTTCATGTACTCTGATTACAACAAGTTATTGATGTCAATGAAGTATTTCACTTTTCTATTAATTCAACAGTGTTACAATGTGGGGCCCACCATGGTGCTCGAGCTGGTGGGACCCACCATGAGGACGTAGGTCATCAAGAAAAATCCTAGAGGACTTGGGATACCAAGAAGAGTCCTCTCCCAAAGCAAGCTCGAGTACCTTGGTGGGCCCCACATTGTAGCACTTTTTTTTTTTACTAAAATTTTAAAAATGAGTTAAAAAGAGATTTCAAAACAGAGAACCTATTGCTATGCTGCCTAGAATCAACAATTTGGTAAATAGCACCATTATTTTGATCAAGTCTTGTTTTTGCTAGTCATTTTACTCACCAGTCAATAGAAATAAACCTACTCTATCAAAAGTAGCATTTCTATTAATCAAAAGGTATCAAGTAATAACAATTAACAATGCATAAATAAAAAACACATAATAATTGGCATTGAACATTGAAAAAATAAAAAATTTCTCACCCAAATCCTCTAATCCAACTTATGGCGTTTCAAATAGAATTGCCCCAAGTTTCAAAGCTACAAGACCCACAACAGGGCAATAGCATAAAAGCCTATTTTGAGGCTTAGATACCCGTTACTGTATTTTTCAATCCTGATCTTTGTGTTCTCTAATAGAGAGCCCTAAAGCAACAATTATTCTAAGTAGACAAAGAAAAATAAACTAAAAAAGCCGAATAATCTTATTGTTCTCTAATAGAGCTTTGCATAAATAAATAAATAATAAATAAATAAATAAATTGATAAGGTGCAAGTTTGACTAAGCTTGGTTTGTACCTTGCAATGGAAAGGCAACCAGACGACAACGACATCACCAAAGACAACGATGGAGACTTTGGGAGAAACTTGAAAAAATAGAATGAAAAAATGAAGAAAGGATTAGGCAGCATTGGGAATGAGTGTAACGATAAGGCTTGACGGAAGGGGAGATTAGACGATGACGAGTTGAGGCAGAAGGGAATGAGGCGAGGCGAGGCTGCATGGCTTAGGCAACAGCAAGGCAACGATGTGCGAACGGGAACGGGGCGTGCAATGGGTTGGGTGAGAAATGAGAAGAGAGGAAAAAAACGGGGAACGTGGAGCACAACCTTTCACTTTTTCTGTTGATCAAGATCAGACGACTAAAATAGCCATTTTGTATTTTTGCACAAAATCGGGTTTCGTACCTTATCATCCCTATATATAGTTATAAATTTAAAAAGCCTATATAAGTTAATTAGGTTGGTTAGGGTAAGGTTTGGTAAAACCCATTGCCAGCCAGAACCCACATGGATTTTTTACCAACTTTGTCTTAGCCTCAAGGGGTGAAGAAGAAAACCCAGACTCAAGTTTTTTAGGTTAGGTCAAGTTGGTACTTTGCTTAACCCAACCAAATGCCTACCCCTACTCCCCTTCAAAATTCTTCAAAGTCCGTAGAGAAAAGCTCAGCATCATTATTTTTTTAATTTTTATAAAAAAATACCTTATTCAATTGGTTAAAAACTGGTGGAAGTGGGTTTAGTCAAACTTATCCCACTTTATAATAAGTTCAAGTTTAATAATATTGATGTTTAAAAACATACATATAGGACTATAGACACAGTAAATAATTACACTATATTTAAAATTAAAATGATTAGTTTCTACATAATATATAGAATACATGCATATAATTGATTTATGTCTTCGTGGTTTCCCTTAATAAACTGACAACTCTTTAATCAGTATTTTCAGGCTTTCGCTCGCTGTATACTTTATCTGTGTGGTCCAGATACGGAAGGGGAATCAAGCCTCTCCATACTTGCTCTCTGCTGAACACTCTGGCTTGCTTATAAACCGACGGGCGCGTTCTCTAATCGAAGAAGTTCGATTCACTCTCCCGAGGAAAGGACATTCTAATTAGAAAACGCCCTTCCTCGAGAGAGCATAGTAATCTTTTTTCTGGTGTCGGCGCTGTTACAGAGACTTCTGTTTAAGGCATGTTTTGTAAATCTCCTTCACCTCTCATTCTTTTCTCCATATACTCTGCTGTTAATTGTGGCGATCGCCCGTCTTGGATTTAATAAACCTCTTCTATTTTTTATTATTGCTGGTAGCGGGGTTTTAGCTCATGTGGAGTTGTTAAAAACCCTATTCGATATATCCATTTTCCACATCATGCTTCTGATGATTCTCTTTTCCGTCTTTCTCTTTTATCTTTTCTAATAAAGAAAGTCATTTTAACCCTATGTCTTAATTGCTGATGTAAATTGTATATTCTAGTGTTAGATATGTTGTTTCTCTGAATTCGGATGTTTCGTTTAGTCCATTGCTTTGCATAAGAATACTTCCATTTCTGAATCCTTTGCTGCCTTTATTTGTTTGGTAAACTTGGGAAATCCTTTGGATATTGAAATTTTCTTTAGAATGGAAACGGATATAATTCGTTGAACAGCTCATTTAGCTAATTCGATGACGGAGACCAAGATCGTCAATTAGAATAATATATTTGGTGTACTGAAGAGTAGTATCACTTAGGAGTAGTTGGTATTTTTAATTAAGCTGGCCTCAAAGTTCTTTATTGAACTAACTGTAATTTACTTTATTACGCATTTTAAGGGTCTGAATCAATGTATACCTCTCTCTTGAAGTTCACCTGGTCCGTGTGCTAGTTATTTCTTACAATGAACTTCATTGTTCCATTCTGATCTGGTTGGTTGTGGTTCTGAATGTCTGAATTGGGGCATACATGTACTTCTTTTGCAATAAGTGTATCTGTGCTTAAAACCTTTTGCAATGGATATCTTGACAGCTGAACCTTCTAGGATTGTTCATTTACTGCTTCGATTTTGGCAGTGTCTTCTCTTATGATTTTTTCGTGTTTTTGTATGGATGGCCTTTTATTTACAGTGGACATAGATGTTCCATTCTGATCTGATTGATTGTGGTGCTGAATGTCTGATTGAAGATTAAATGCACTTCATTTGCAATAAGTGCATGACTGTCCTTAGCAATGAATATCTTGACAGAAGAACATGCTAGGATTAAGTCATTTACTGCTCCTATTTCTGTGGTATCTTCTTTTATAATTTTTATTTAAACGGATACCCTTTTATGGAATCATGTAGTGCAGAGTGCAAAGAATTGATGGCTAATAGTTTTAGTTGCAATCTCTTGTGGTTGGTGATTCTTTTCCATTGGATATTAACTCTTGATATATTTTTCCCTATTAGTATAGTTAAGAGTTAAAAAGGAAATTACTGTGTGAATTGAGCCTTTGTCTCAATGGCCATATGGGGGTTTTTTAGTGTGACGTCTTCGGTTCAAGTCTCACTGAGGAAAAGGATTGTTGTGTGTATGTGTAATCAATATTCAAATAAGAAATTACCGTGAAGTCATCTGTTTATAGAAGCATAGAAATCTAGTTGTCTATTCTCATCTAGTTTTGTTCTGTAAAATCCATGTAAAAATAGAAGGTCTAGTCTCATTAATGATTGTTGTGCATGAGATGCAAGAGGGATAGGTGCAGGAGTGTACTGTTTGTTCTGCTTTTTTGCCATATTATTGCTTTGGAACATTTACCATGTTCGGTTGAGAAGTGGAAAAGAACGTAAACACAGTGCCGGATAACAACCTAGTGTTTCTCACTAGGTATTAAGCATCTGGTGTTCTGCTGTTGTAATTTATGTAAAGTAAATATTCTCATTGTCATTGGTGCCTTATCCTAATCATGTTGTTGTTAGCTTTGTGCATCATTCTCTTCCACTCAGTGCAATCATTAGCTAATCACAATCTTTGGTTGGTCTTCTTCAACTCTTTCCTCAGTTCTCTGTTCAGGTCATTTTTGGCACTCTTCCTTGTCTTGCTGGTCCATCAACTAACATTGATAAGACCCTTCCTATCAGGCCGTCACTGAACATCTCAAATGATTGTATCTTACTTTCATGCATATTTGTGCTACTTGTAATGCTTTCTAATATGACATTTTATGTTTCGTAGTTTTGCTATATTTCTTTACTGTTCTCATTTTTGGCGCCCTCATCTTCTGTGGATATTGTGTTTTTATTGATTTTTTACGTTTGAAAATTTGAATGTTATTATGGTAACTGGGTTTTCTGCCCTCCTTTCCACTATCTGTCTGTTTCCCTGATTATTTTACGGCGAATTAGCATGAAAACGTTTTAGATCATTTGAGTTTCGCTACTGAATTAATGAAGGTATTACTTGATAATATTTCACTTTTGTGCAATTAATGCATGTAATCATTCAAAAAATATAAATATTGCTTTCAATATTCTGTTCATATTTCTTGCTCACATAGGAATTCCACCATTGTGAGTCACTTGCAGGTGTTGAAGTTTTTTCAGAAGCCATGGCAACCAATGGTCCAGATGAAGTAATTATTTCTGGGTCTAACGAAGCTGAGTGTTCAGAGACCATGGTTGAAATAAAGATAAAAACTTTAGATTCCCAAACATTCACCTTAAGAGTGAATAAATGTGTGAGTGTTTAAAACTTCTGTTATTTTTCTTAGTAACTTCATTTACATATATATATTTGGATACACCTGTTACTAAAAGTTCTTAGCCTCTTTTAGTCTTTTATTCTTTTTCATTCTTATTTCCATTCAGGTGCCAGTTCCTGCTTTAAAGCAACAAATAGCAACTGTCACAGGTGTCTTATCAGAACAACAACGCCTAATCTGCCGGGGGAAAGTTTTAAAGGATGATCAACTTCTATCAGCATACCGTATCCTTTTTTACCAATTTGAGTTATACTGGCTTGCCCCAAGTTGTGCATCTGTCTAATTTGCTTCTTATGGTTTCCAGTAAAGTTGGTGGACATAAAATCCTTTACTTGACTGGGTGCAGTATAATCTTTTCATATTGATATTGGTTGTCTTTGTATTCTAATGTGCTTATATTTTTGTGCATTATCATTCTCAAAGAATTTTTTTTTTTTTGCTATTCTGATTTACTTGAACTGCATGAGCATCATTTTTAATCTATTGCCTTGAGAATATGAAATCTCTTTGTAGTGAGTAATGAGTAATGAGAATTCTCTCTTCTGTATGTGATGCTGATTTCATCTAATACGGTCTGATGAGCAAGGTAGTGACGAGAACTAGTATGCTAGAATCTCTAGAAATTGATAGTGTTGCTTCTGATTTGGTAACCAAAATTTTTCATCTTCTAAAACAATATGAATGATCCAATAGATATGCTGCATTTTCTTTTGTTGTAGCTATAACCAGGATAAATCAGAATTGTAGCTATGAAATTCTCACTGTTTTTTAAAAGAAAAAGACTAGATTTTGTCTTCTCTAGAAGGATGCTATTCATTCATGCAATATAATTCATTTTACTCTCTTTGTAAACTTGAACGAGTGGTCCCATGCAAAATAGCAAACCTTGTCTATCTATGTTAACAATCTGCAGATGCAGATGTAAGTGGCTCGACATTTTTATTATACCCCTGTGGTCTTGAAGAAAAAAAAGTTGTTGTGTGAAACTTCTCTATTTTCTTGTGAGCCCAAATGTCTGACGAGGCTTGCAAACCTGGGATCATTATCAACCTGTTCAAGCTATGACATTTCAGACGGTCAGAATTGTTTGAACTTCTGGACTTGACTATCCATTTGAGTGTGGCTTTGGATTGTTCAGTGTAATTATTCTAGTTGGTGCTACCTTGTTTTTCTCATTGTGCTTTTGTATTTTATTATCTGTTCAAAGGTTAATATGGAAATTAATGGTTATTATACGCATATAAATAGCATTTAATTTTCCTTGCATTCTTTAAGTCTATTTGATGCTGCCAAATTTTACTGTATCTTGTTCTTATAGCACCTTTAAGGATCCATGTTAGCCTTAAAGATTAGGTTGAAAGAAATTGCTAGTTTTGCTTTCACTTGTATTTATGTTACATTGCATATATGCAGCAATTTATTCTGACTCTTTATTATTCTTTTAATTGAAATTTCATTTACTTATTTGTAGAAATTTTATGTTCTTACTTAATTTGAGTTAGATGTGGAGGATGGTCACACACTGCATTTAGTTGTTAGGCAACCACTTCAGTCATCTTCGCCACCAGGCATTTCAGGATTGGAAAGTGCACCAGGTAATCTAGATCAAACCCTAAGGAATCTGTTTATTGTGATCAATTTTTTAACTCTTCATGGATGCCTGCTTGTGTGATATTGGAAAAAATTCGAGTGAGCATTGATGTTTGAGGTCAGCAGGTTGTGACATTGTGCACTGAGGTTCTAATTTTCTTGTGTGAGTTGCATAATCTTTGCCCATTGATAGAAGAATTCGTATCCTTCATTTTTTGAAATAGGCAAAATTTTGTATTAGGAATCAAGAAAGGAAAAACAAAAGGGCAAAAGAGCCCAGCAACAAAAAATAGAAAAATTACAATACATCCCCAATAGGACAGCCATTTCAGTTTGGGAATGACCCATCCTAGCTTACCAATCTTCCGCAATATTGGCTTCATGAAGAATGTGAACTCACTATCTTCATTGAGTCCACAATATCTTCGATTTGGGTAAGCTCCCTATCAAACCTCCAAGCAAAAATATGTTGTCTTTCCTTACCAACGAGATAACAGTTTTAGAGTCTCTCGACTATAATTGGTTCATTAAAGAACCTCTCATAAATTATGAACCCCTTCAAAAAGGTATGTGATGAAAAAGGGGATATGAATGTGTAAAATCTGAGTTATAGAAGACTAATCTACTCACTTGCAATTAATATACGTGAAAGAAATCAAAGAGAAAAAGAAAGAGCGAATAGAAGAGATCTTTTATTCCTTGTGAGTTTCTAAGAGAAGAAAGAGTGCAGAATTTTTGCTCTCTTGCATGAGCTCACTTTTAGAGGTTTGAGGTTTTCTACAATAAAACCAAAATTCCAAGAATATTGCTAATGAGCTAAACGAGATCAATACAAAAGAATGCATATCTAACTCCAAGCCATAAGACATCGCTCCATATTCTAGTCAAATGGTCATAGTAAAAAATAATTTTCGCTCAATTTTACAGGCGGAAAAGTAGCCCTACTGTGGGGCACAGAGTCTACCCATTTTCTCAGGGTAGCTAAAAAAACACCTTTTGGATGAATAATAGACTTGACTCACGCTGGGTGTTGGGCACACTTCTATCCTTTGTAGGTAGTGGGTCTATAAGCATTGCTCAGAAGTGTAATAATAAACTCCTCCATCACGGTGTCCCTTCATAGGGTACCGACTCTCAAATGGTAGGATTAAAAATGCCAAATAAGGGGGTAAATGGTAATCACTAGAAGATAATAGTCTGGGGCCACCATGTGCTTTCTTCTTCATCGAAGTAACTAATGATGACAACAGTCAACAACCGAGGAGTCTTTAATAATAATGTCTCAGGGAAAGAGACAATCGCAGTAGCGGTAATGAGGCAATGTACCAAATAGGCAGAGTTATATATTAGGGAATAACCAGTAGATAGTAAAAGTCTATAAGAGCAATAAAGACACATAAAATAATCTGTAGCAAGTCTATCATTGAATAATGTTGAATTTATGGAAAAGAGAAAAACTTCATTAACTTGATGTAATCTGAGTACATAAACCCCTATTTATAATAGAGGAAAGTAGTAGAGTCCAATTATAATTAAACTACCCTTGTCCCAATTACACCCAAACTCTAACACTTAAAGATGAGTCCTAGCATAATTAAATAACTCAACATAAATTGAAGACTAACATAACTAAAACACCTTTAAACTGAGACTCTTTTGTGAGACCTTCTGTGAGAGTCCTACAAGAGCTTTCCATATCTTCTCTTTGACACTCTCCTTCAAGCTGGGAGGTAATGACAATGATCCCAACTTGAACCAAATAACATAAATGTAGTAATAATCTCCTTCATCACGGTGTCCCAACACAGAGCACCGACTCTCAAATGTAGAAATGGTTGATAAAACATAAGTCAAAACCAAACTCGGATTTCGAACAAATATAGTGATAATAATCACTAAAGTGGGTAATGCTTGTCATTCACAAGGCGACGATAAAAGACCCACGGTACCAATAAAAAGTCTCAATGGACTTAAAACACCCATATATATAAAAGGGACCAACCAAAGCAATGCTTCAAAAGGGTTTGGCCAAAGGGGCAAATGAGAATCAAATAAAGGACGGTTGGAGTAAGTCTGCCAAATAACTATAACACGATAATGGGAATCAAAGGAAGATAAGATGATGGGGCTACAATGTTCTTTATTCAAATCTTTATCAGAATAACCAATGCTGATAATAGTCAGCAACCGAGGAGTCATCCATAATAATGTCTTAGTCAAAGAGAATAGCAACAACGGATATGGGCCAATACCCAAATAACACGTATCAAATAATGAAAGTTTTAATAAGGACATGTGAAATAATTTGCTGCGAGTCCATCACTGAGTGAGGAAGCTTTAATATTTCTGATATCAATATCTCCAAAAATATAGCTTAGAATCACAAATGGTTTGTTGATCAAGAAGCTAGACTCAAATATCTTTAATTTGATATCAAATTTGACATAAAAATATTCATTCTTGAATCATTTTTGATATCTTGGTTCTCTTTATTCTGTATCAAGACCCTAGCCAACTCCAATGCGAATATCTCCTTAAGTATAGAGCATATTGACCTGAAATTTTCTCCTTCTGAAACTAGACTTCAATACCTTTCATCTAGGTATAATTTTTTTTTCATAAAATATACTTTTTTGAGAAAAAGAATCTGATAGATTTCGGAATCTATAATCTGGCCGAACTAAGTACTCTTTCTTCTTTGGCTAACAACCATATTGACTCTTCCAAGATCGATATCTCCATTTAGAAAATTCAGATTGAAAATTGGTTGAATAAGTAAGAAAATAGACTTACAGATCTGTCTTTTAATATGTAATACTCTCTGTATAGTCTTTTTCTTGATGGCATAAGCTGACTCGAAAGTTAAAGCTCTCTGTTGCTGCCCGAACCTCTTGCAATCTGACCTTTTTTGCTTCAAATATCAATTTCTCTTTGTAGAAAACTCCGATTGCCGAAACTCATTTTTCGTTGGAAAGTAGACTCAAATATCTTTTCGTCAATATATAATATGCAATATGAAAAATTCAGTATAAAGGTGAAAACACAAAGCTGACAATGGGTATAGGGACTAAAAAGAGAGAAAAAAGATAAATACGAACCTACACTGCTAGAGATAATAGATCAGAAAAGGATCACATTATCTCTGTGGGTTGACCGAGTCAACTCTCAAAACCTGCTTTGATACCATGTTGAATTTATAGAAAGGAGAAAAACTTCATTGACTTGATATAATCTGAGTACGTGAACCTTTATTTATAATAAAGGAAAGTAGTAGAGTCCAATTACAATTAAACTACCCTTATCCCCATAACCCCAAACTCTAATTTTTAAAGATAAATCCTAGCATAATTAAATAACTCAACATAAATAGAAGACTAACATAACTAAAACACCTTTCAACTGACTCTTCTGTGAGAGCCTTGTAAGGGCCTCCCATATCTTCTCTTTAACAAATAAGGAAGCTATGCACCAAGTAATAAGCTGAGGATAATCCAGGGTAATAATCAAGCTGGAGTCAAGCCGGTAGCAGATAGCAGATAGTAGCTTTTATAGTGAGTGAGTCAAGCCAAGTAATAGACTGCCAATAATAAGTTGAACCAAGTGTTGTAATCAATAAATCAAATAATCTCCAATGTGTTCATTTTTCATACTTCTCCTTCTATTCTACCCCTCAAGCAGCTTGAAGTCCACAAATATTTTGCAAGCTCAAGTGCTAATCCATCTACTGTATGATCAAGTAAAAGAAAGCTCAAATATTGTAAACCAAGTAACTCAAGCCAAGCCAAATATTTCAATATTTTTTTGCCTTAATTTTTTAGGCAAGGATACCAAATCAAATTCTTTGTAATCTTTTAAAATACCAACAAAATCTCACAAAATTTCAATTGGTGCCAACTTAGCAATCAAAGAAGACGCCTTTCCTTGCCCTTTTTTTTCTTGAAATCTTTAGGCAAGCAATCTTTGACAAATAAATCAAGGAAAGTTTCTAAAATAAAGATGATCTTCTAAATATTCTTTTCAGATATTGTTAGTTAACAAATAAAATTTTTCCAAGGGTAGATAATGAGATACTTTCCTGATATTGTTGATCAATAACAACTCAAAAAGTTAAGCAAAACATTTGGCTTAAATTCGAATCTTCTCATGCAACAACATACCAGCATGACCTTTGATTCTTCCAATGCGAATATCTTCTTAAATATAGATAAGATTGACATGAAATTTTCTCCTTCTAAAACTAGACTTAAATACCTTTCAACCAAGTATAACTTTTATTCATAAAATATATTATTTTTTAGATAAATAATCTAATAGATTTCGGAATCTATAATCTGGCCGAACTAAGTACTCTTTCTTCTTTGGCAAGCATAGCCATTAACTCTTCCAAGATTGATATATCCATCTAAAGTTGAATAGGTAAGAAAATAAACTTATAGATCTTTCTTTTGATATATAATTCTCCATATAAAGTCTTGTTCTTGATGGTATAAAACGGCTTGAAAGTTGAAGTTTTTTGCTATTGCACGAAACTTTTCTGCTGCTTCAGATGTCGATTTCTCTATCTAGAAAAATTTGATTTCAACGATTCTTTTTGAGTTGTAAACTAGACTCAAATATCTTTCCAACGTGATATAATTTGCTATATGAAAAATACGGCAAAAGTGAAACATCCTATGAAATATAGAAATTGAGAAATAAGGCTGAAGGAAAAACGAGGAACTCCTTTTTTCCCCTTTTCTTCTTCTTCTTCTTCTTCTTCCCCCCTTCTCTATCTTCTTCTCCTTTTACATCTCAAATCATTGCTCGCTCTGATACCATGTTGAAACTTAGGATTCCATGATGTATAATCATAGTAGAAGAGGATTAAGGGGTGAGAAAAAAGAAGAGGAGAGAAGGTTTTAAGAGGAGAAGAGGAAGAGTACGAATTTGGAGAAAAGACGAGGAAGATTAGGGTAATGGACTTGTCCAAACATCCTCCCCCTTAAATTGTATTTATAGATATCAAAAGTACTAATATTTCAAAAATACCCTTCACCCTAGTAAGAATGAATAAGAGACATAAATCATAAACTAATTACATCAGTGCCATCTTTATTAGATGACTCTTTATTTACCATCATGCCACCATTGTGTGGGCTTGTGGGCCTTCTCTTTGGTCTGTGGGCTTGGGCCCATCTTCCACACACTTAGATATGTGGGCTTGGGCCCATCTTCTACACACTTAGATATGTGGGCCTTCCTTCTCGTGTGGGTTTGGGCCCATTTTCCAACACTTATTACAAGATTTTGGCTTCGCCTTCACTTTCTGCTAGTTGTTCCAAGGTCTCCTATGTTTTGAATTGTAATGCTCCTTATATTCTTCATTTTATCTAGTATGCTGCCTATGGGAAGATTGGACCTATGACGAACTAATTGAAAGAGGTCAAGTAGTGTTGGCTAGTTTGTGTTAAGTTGTGTGGAGAGGTGGAAGAATGGCACCACATCTTCTACTGCATTGCTTGTTCTGTCGACATGTTTGGCATTCTGTTTTCAGGAGTCGAGATGACCGGTGTTGTTTTCCCACAGATTGCTGGTTTTATCACTCAGTTTACTACATGCACATTCTCAATTGAAGGCAGGAAGTTGTTACAACTGTATTTTGGCATCTGTGGACGGAGAGCAATGCCTGTACTTTTAAGGACTTCCATACTTGGTGGGAGCTGTTATTGAGCAAGTTATTCACTCAATACTTACCTGGGCTTATGGCTATGGCTTGGTTGCTCATTATCCCAGTTCAGTTATTCGAAGGAACTGGTCATATTTGATATTTGTTAAGTTGTGGAGCCTAATCAACACCCTACACTGAGTCGGTACGCTTTCACTCTTGTAAAGCGGTTGCCCTAATTTTCTCTTTATAATTTGGGGGGCGCCGCTATTAGGGTTTTATGGTTATCATCTGAGGAGCATCAGTTGTGGGCGAGAGGGGTTAGAGAAAAACAACACCTGTAAGTATGTGCGATCTCTCTTGTAAACTATTTTTCATCTTCATAGTGGATTATTGCAGCGGCGGAAGACAGGACGTAGTTTCACCTTGAGGCATACCTGTAGAAATCTTGTTGTTTGTTTTTTTATGCTTGCTTTTCCTTTCTTCTGCGATTATTATTATTTCTCTCATTAGTTTGGAATTAGGGCGTCTAATTCCTAACAAGTGGATCAGAGCTTTGGTTCGTGATTGAGAGCAATGGTTGGCAGAGAAGGATCTGCACTTGGAATTAACAAGTTCGATGGTATGGATTTTGCGTTCTGGAGGATGCAGATCGAAGACTATCTATACAGTAAAAAGACGCACTCACCACTTCTAGATATAATACCAGAAGGGATGAAAATGATGAGTGGAATCTCCTTGATAGACAGGTGTTGGGAGTGGTCCGGTTAACATTGTCGAAGAACGTTGCTCATCATGTGGTGTCGGAGGAAACCACAACGGGGATGATGAAGATTCTGTTAGATATGTACGAGAAGCCTTCTGCAAATGATAAGGTACATCTTATTAAAAAACTCTTCAATTTAAAGATGACAGAAAATACATCAGTGACATGATATTTGAATGAGTTTAGCACGATGTCAATCAACTGACCTCCATTCAAATTAAATTTGATGATGATGTTCGTGCTTTAATTCTTTTGGCGTCTCTGCCAAATTGTTGGGAGCCTATGAGGGCTGTGGTCAACAACTCTGTAGGCAACGCGAAGTTGATTTTTAATGATGGTTGGGATACCATTCTTGTGGAGGAAGTTCGTAGAAAGGACTCCGAAGAATTGTCGACATCTAATTTTGCCCTAAGTGTCCATACTAGGGGCAGGCACTTCGAGATGAATTTCAACAAGGGCAATGGTAGAGGGAAGTCAAGGAATGGTAGAAGCAAGTCCAAATTCGGAAGGAATGTGGAATGCTAGAATTGTGGCAAGTCTGATCACCTAAAGAAGAACTACAGAGCTCCGAAGAAGGATGAAAAGAAAAGCGATGTTATAAATGCGGTGATTGAAGAGGTACAAGATGCTTTACTCTTGTCGGTTGATGACTCTTGGGTGTTAGATTCAGAAGCTTCTTTTCTCACCATTGCTTATCGTGAGATCATGGAGAATTATGTTGCTAGAGATCATGGGAAGGTGTATCTTGTTGATGGAGAACTTTTGGATATTGTCGGTATTGGTAATGTTAGTTTGAAAATGTCAAACGGGTCAATGTGGAAAATTCGCAAGGTGAGACATGTACCAAAATGATGCGTAATCTGATCTCAATAGGGCAGCTTGATGATGAAGGTCATAATGTGACTTTTAATGGTGCTGCCTGGAAAGTCACTAACGGAGCCATGGTTGTTGCATGAGGAGTTAAAACTGGAACTTTGTACATCACTTCCAATTGCAGAGACACGGTTGCAGTTGCTGATGCTGTTACTGATTCTTATTTGTGGTATTATAGGCTTGGTCACATGAGCGAGAAGGAAATGAAAGTGCTTTAGTCCAAAGGGAAGCTACCAAGGTTGAAAACTGTAAACAATAGTTTGTGTGAAGGTTGTATTTTTGGCAAGTAGAAAAGGGTTAGCTTTTCTAAGGCTAGAAAGGAGCAAAAGACAGCAAAATGGAGTTGGTTCACATAGATGTGTAGGGGCCTTCAATTGTTACCTCCCTTGGTGGTTCTAATTACTATGTGACATTTATTGATGATGCAAGCAGAAAATTATGGGTTTATTTCCTGAAAAAGAAATCTGATGTCTTTGATACATTCAAGAGATAGAGAGCAATGGTTGAGAATGAGACAAATTTGAAGGTGAAGTGCTTGCAGTCAGATAATAGGGAAAATACATAGATGATGATTTCAATCGATATTGTGCTGATAATGGAATCAAGATGAAGAAGACCATTCTTGGAAAACCTTAACATAATGGTGTAGTTGAGAGGATGAACATAGCCTTGAACGAGCATGAGATTACATACAGGATTGCCAAAGATGTTCTGGTCTGAGGCTATTAGCAATGCTGCATATTTGATCAACAAAGGTCCCTCAACACCATTGGATTGCAAAATACCAGAAGAGGTCTGGAGCGGCAAAGAGGTAAATCTTTATTTCTTGAAAGGTTTTGGTTGTCTCTTATATTCACATTGATTATGCTATTAGAAGTAAACTTGATGCTAAATCTAAGATATGTTTCTTTATTGGCTATGGTGGTACCGAGTTTGGTTATCGCTTCTGGGATGACCGAAGTTGTAAGGTAATCAGGAGCAAGGACGTGATATTCAATGAAGGTACCATGTATTAAGAAAGGTTGAGAACAAAGTCTGAGAGCACAAGTGATAAAGCCAAGAATTTTGAAGTGATCCAGTTGAGAGATCTTCCAGTTATTGAGATGGAGAATATTGCTCAGGAAGACCAGGAAAACATACCTCCAAAAGTAAATCAGAACATTCCTGTGATTGAACTCAGGAGATCTGCCAGAACTAGCATGCCACCATAGAGGTACTCCTCTGCACTGAATTATATTTTGTTGACTGATAAAGGTGAACCAGAGAGTTATGAGGAAGCCGTGCAAGTTGATGAATCAACCAAGTGGGAGTTGGCCATGCGGGATGAGATGGATTCACTGTTATCCAGTCAGACATGGCAGTTGACTGAGTTACCAAAAGGGAAGAAGGCCTTGCATAATAAATGGGTGTACCGAATAAAAGACGAACATGATGACAGCAAGCGGTACAAGGCAAGATTGATGGTAAAAGGCTTTCAACAAAAAGAATGCATTGACTATACTGAGATTTTTTCTCCTGTAGTGAAATTGACTACTATTAGAACAATGCTTGGACTAGTGGCAAATAAAGACTTGCACTTAGCTAGTTGGATGTAAAAACCGCCTTTCTTCATGGTGATTTGGAGGAAAAAATTTACATGATGCAGCCACAGTGTTTCAAAGCACAGGGAAAGGAGAAAATGGTGTGCAAACTTCAAAAGAGTTTTAATGGTCTTACACAGGCTCCAAGACAATGGTATAAGAAGTTTGATACCTTTATGAGTAGTAATGATTTCTTGAGGTGCCAAGAGGATCATTGCTGTTATATGAAGAAGCTTGATGACTCCTACGTCATTCTACTGCTATTTGTTGATGACATGTTGATAGCAGGTGCTTACAAATAGGAAGTATATAAGTTGTAAAGGGAGTTGTCTAAGAAATTTGCAATGAAGGATTTGTGTTGCAAAACAAATCCTTGGGATAATGATTACTAGGGATGTTGATGTCTTGAAACTGTCACAAAGAATATGTGAAGAAGGTGTTGAGTAGATTCAACATGAATGATGCAAAACCAGTGAGTACTCCTTTGGCTAGTCACTTTAGGCTATCTAAGGAGCAGTCGCCTTCTACAAAGCAGGAGTGAGCCCACATGGCCAATGTGCCTTATGCTTCTGCCATTGGTAGTCTCATATATGCTATGGTATGCACTAGACCAGACATAGCTCATGCAGTGGAAGTTGTGAGTAGATATATGAGTAATCCGATAAACATCATTGGGAAACAGTGAAGTGAATTTTTCACGTATTTGAGAGGCACTACAGACTCAACCTTATGTTTTAGAAAGTTAGACTTGGGATTACAGGGTTATGTAGATGTTGACATGGTTGGAGACATTGATGACAGAAAAAGTACCACTGGATATATATATACATTGGGTGGTACAACAGTTAGTTGGGTTTCTATGTTGTAGAAGATAGTTGCTCTTTCCACTATTGAGGCAGAATACGTCGTCGTGACTGAAACTAGCAAAAAAAAGGGTATGGTTGCAATCTTTCTGGGAAGAATTAGGTCTCAAACATGGGAAAAATGTGTTATATTGTGACAATCAGAGTGCTATTCATTTAGAAAAGAACCCTATTTATAATGTCAGAACAAAGCAACAACATGGAGTCTTCACCAAAAAATGAGAGCATGAGAGAGGCGATTTGTGTGATTTCGGAGAGAAATTAACGTTACGCGTAACGTGCGCCGTTAGCTTTGAATGTGCTAACGTGTGCCGCTTTTTGAAAATGAGCCGAGATCTTTTGCTGATCACTGTCCCCGCCGCTGGTGATCGGAACCCTCAACGGCAGACTTCTGGCAATGATGCCGACTCCTTCTCCGACTCCAATAGATGGAAAGAGGTTGACCTTCCGAGAAGACGCAGAAATTCCGAACTAGAAAAAACTTGAATCTTCTCTTCGACGAGCCAACGGAACCTCCTACGGAAGATTTCGAAGCCAGCTGGAAGACGATCTCCCAGTGAAAGAATAGGAACCTCCCTTTTTGTTCTAGCTACGGAAAAAATAGAGTTACAGTGGAGAAAGTCGCCCGGAGCTCCGGACAGGTGATTCACATCTTCTCTGCCGTCGGATCGAAGATGCCCTTCATCTATGTTCTGATGGAAGCCGCTTCAAGCTTCGTCCTTCAGTTCCAACGAGTCACGAATGAAGCTATCCGAACCCGTGAACTTTTGGACACGGGATTCGATTTTCTTCCTGTCAGTGAGCTCCTTTCGGGGACAAAGAGAGTGTCGTGTCGTCCATTGGCGTGGCTCAACAGTGCTTGCCAAGATCTACATTCCCGAGGCTACCAACTCGGGATTTGGCTGGAAGGTGTTTGAAGAAGCCATTCGGAGCCTCTCTCCGGCGCAGACTTCAGCAGGGGGAGCCCCCAAATCCAGTGGCGCCACCCGAGCCTTCTCCCCCCCCCCCCCCCCCCCCCCCCCCCTCCCTTATATCCAAGCCCCATCACCGACAAAACACTCCTATGAGCCCATTTCTCCCCCTCACCAGCCCTCCCCTTCCTTCGAAATTACCTAACCCCCCTAACCCAGCCATTCAGAACCTCTTTTCAGAACACTATGTTCCTACACACCTTCTTCCTTCAGAAAAATCCAAAACCATCCAAATCCCTCCCAACTTGCTCTATAAAGGGCAACAATCTCTAACCCGCTCTATCCTAGTCCACACATTCTCCAGTATCGTCAAATCCAGCATGCTTCAATGGCTGACTGATGAGCTTCACCTCCCCTACACCCAGAATTTCCTACCTCAACCCCCATTCTTGGCTTGTTCACTTTGAAACCCAACAAGAGTCTTCTGTGGCCCTTGCTCTCACACCCCGTACCCCTTTGGGCATCATAGGGATATCAGAATGGCTTCCCTCGACTCCTTGTAGTCAATTTGGGCAATGGGCTACAGTCACCGGCCTCCCTGCGGAACTATGACACAATGAGGTCTTCACGAGCATCATCTCGGAGTTTGGTGACATAATCGCTCTGGACCCCCTTACTGAGCACTGGCATCGTCTTGATGAGGTCCGGATCTTCATCAATCCTATTCATCCTTGCGAAGGATGCTACTTCCGATGCATTATGGTGGATAATACCCGATTCTGGATTCGTATTGAGTTGGTAGATATGCAAGATTTCATAAATGTGACCTCGAGTCCTACAAATAAATCCAGAGATTCTCCGCAACTTGTCCACACATTGAGAGCAGCAACCCCAACCTCTTTTCCCCAAAAGATGCATCTTGAACCAGCCAGTCTTACAGTTGGCGATGACTCTATTCCAGTTGCCTCCTTGGTTGTCCCTCCCTCCAGCCTGCCATACCATCCACCCACCAGTCCATCTCAACCCACCACAAATGTTATCCCTGATAGAATCTATTCCACTCCCCAGATACCTACAAATGCCATTCACCTTACACGCCCCAGATACCTACAAGCCCCGCATGCCTCCCTATAACTCCATCCCACAGTCCTCACACCACTCAAATAATGAACTCTCCCCCTCCACCACCTTCGAGATATTCCCACCCCAAAATTCCTCCTCCTCCCCTTCCACCTACAAGCGCCGGAATAGAGGTTATCCGAGACAGCTTCTCCAAGATGGTCCCAGTGCTACTTCTAGATACCCCTGGAATCTAGAGATAGGGGATTTCATCCTTCCAGAGACGGGTGAAAGAGCTCAAAAGTATGTGGCTGCTCTTCAGATAGAACAACAAAAATTCTACCCAGAAACCTGGCCCACAGATAGTGGAACTTGCCAAGGTGATGGGCACTGTCTACACGGAGCTCCTCAAGGGAGATAACCACTTGTCTGAGAAGTCCAAGAAGAAGACTAGTGATCAATGATCATTATCTCTTGGAATATTCGAGGAATTGGATCCATGCGTCACCGTGCTGCAATTCGGGACCTCCTTGCCTCTACCAAGGCAAATGTTGCTAATCTTTCAAGAAATCAAAGTGGCTTCTCTGCCCCTTGGTCATATCCGTGAGCTGTGGCCTCACAAGAAGCCTAGATGGATTTCTGTGGATGCGATTGGATCGGCTGGCGGCATTCTGATTGTGTGGGACACTAATACCATTGAAGTGATTGATCGTTGATGTGGCACTTACTCCATTGGCATCAAATTGAGAGACAAAGGATTGGGGAACATTTGGTGCCTTGTGGGTGTGTATGGTCCTACTAGACACCATGAGAGACATCTCTTCTGGGATGACCTTGTGAGGACTTGTCAGAGGTGGCCCATTCCTTTGATGCTTGCGGGAGATTTCAATGTTACCCGCTTCTGCCACGAGAATTCCCCGCCCTCCTGGAGAATCACTACTTCCATGAGGCTATTTGCAGACTTTATTGGCAGTTGGGATCTTGATAAGGTTACCATATCTGGGAAGACCTTCACTTACGCAAAGGGCAGACAGCCCCCTGTCCTCTCCAAGCTTGACCGCTTCTTAGCCAACAACGACTGGCTTCAGTTATATAGCAATGTTACAGGCAAAGTCCTCAATTGGGTTGTTTCTGACCATTGGCCGATTATGGTAGATACCCACTTCGGCAGTTGGCCACCCCCCCTTTCAAGTTCAACAATGCTTGGAGAGCGAACCCCTCTTTTGACTCCTCTATCCAGTCCTTCTGGGAGAGGATGGTCGTGACGGGCCCGATCGGGTGGAATTTCCCAGCCAAACTCAAGATGCTAAAGCCGTTGTTGGGATCATGGGCCTCTGCAAGAAAGGCCTCTTCCTCAGCCGAGAGAGCCGCCGTCCTTTCTCATATTTTCACTTTTGATTCTGAAGAGGAATCTAGAAGCCTCTCTTCCTCATAAGTAACTCAGAGATACGCCCTTCAAGGGCAAATGCAGTCCTTCGCTCATAGTGAGCTCGTGCACTGGAAGCAGCGTGAAAGATTTAAATGGCTCGTTGAGGGGGATGCCAATGCTAAATTCTTCCATGCAGTCGCCTCTGCTCGGAGAAGAGCCAACCGCATCACCGCGCTCAGCGTCAATGGTGAGAGTACCTCGGATCGATCCCTTATTTCAGACTCACTGGTGAAATTTTTTGTAGAATTATACTCTGATGGTCAGCTAGTTAGCCCTTTCTTCGAAAGGGTTCATCTCCAGGCTATTCCTTCGTTTGCAACTAGTCTCATCGAGCTCCCTTTCTCCAGTAAGGAAATTGAAAAAGCAGCATTGGGTCTTCCTTTGGATCGTGCTCTGGGTCCAGATGGTTTCAATGGGGAATGCTGATGTTGCCCTTCATCAGAGATGATATTGCCTACATGGTCCACTCGTTCTATCAACATGACATCAAATATAGGAGCATCAAAGCTTCGTTTATTGCCCTCATCCCTAAAAATGAAGGGGCAGAAATTCCTTCTGACTTTCGGCAGATCAGCCTCACCACCAGTGCTTACAAGGTGCTTGCGCGCCTCCTTGCCAATCGCCTCAGGGCGGTTCTCCCTATTGCCATCCATCATGGCCAAAGTGCTTTTATCAAGGGAAAAAATATATTAGACTCGGCCATGGCATGTCACGAGCTCATCCACCATTTTAAGGCTTTAAAGCTTCCCAGATTCATCCTAAAGCTTGATTTTGAGAAAACCTTTGACAGAGTTAATTGGAAGCTTTTGGACACTCTCGGGGGATGGGATTCGAGGAAAAATGACGTTTCTGGATTCAACGTTGCATCTTCTCTGCAAGCTACTCCGTTCTTCTCAACGGAACGACTTGCGGTTATTTTAAGGGATCCAGAGGAATCAGGCAGGGAGACCCCCATTCCCCCTTGCTCTTCAATGTGGTAGCAGAATACTTATCATCTTTGATCTATTCGGCTAAAAACCTGGGTTGGCTCCTCCCCACGACGAGTTGTGCAACCTTTGATGTGCCAATCCTTCAGTTTGCTGACAATACAATTTGCTTTGGGGTTAGTACTATTGATCCGATCTGAAAACTCCGTGTTGTATTGGGACTATTTGAACTGGCTTCTGGTCAGAACATTAACTGGAAGAAAATCACCCTCCTAGGCTATCATATTGACTCACCTATGCTTCAGGGTAGGGTTGACTATTTGGGGTGCTCAGTGGGAAATTTGCCAGCTATATATCTTGGACTACCACTCTTTGACTCTCGGCCTTCGACGACGCTTTGGTCCCCCCTTATTGAGAAATTTGAGAAGTGACTAGCTACTTGGAGGGGCAAACTTTATCTACTGCTGGGCGGTTCACTCTCCTCAAGTCTTGTTTGGCAGGACTGCCAAACTATTTATTATCATTCATGCACTGTCTGGCCTCCGTTTGCAACAGGATTGACGCCATCCATCGACGTTTTCTCTGGAGAGGATCAAAGGACACCTTCGGATATCATTTGGTGAGTTGGAAGGATATTTGCATGCCCCGAAATCGGGGTGGTTTAGGCATTCGGCCTACGAAGGAGATGAACAATACCCTTTTGCTCAAATGGATCTGGAACTTCAACATAAAGCATAACAGCCTATGGGTGATATGGTCAGGTTCTATCTTCAACCTTCGGGTGCCTGGTGGAGGGAGGATGGCGTTACTAGGCTCCTATCCCCGATATGGAAATCAATTCAAAACGTCCTCCCAATTTTAAGAGAGCAACTTCCTTTCACATAGGCAATGGAAGGACCCTTCTCTTTTGGTCGGATGAATGGCGTGGCCCTCGCCCCCTCTCCGAGGATTTCTCGGGGCTCTCTAGGATGGCGAGGGACCTCTCTTGTTCAGTGGTTGATTCTTGGAGAGATCACTCATGGTGTCTTACATTTCGCCGGGGATTAAATGATGAGGAAACTACGATTTTTTGCTCTCCTCTCCAGACTCAGCAGCACTACTATTCGTGAGCATGCAGTTGATAAACTGACATGGAATCCCAGCATTTATGGCCGATTCACAGTTTCATGTGCCTACTCTCACATTAGAAAACAAGATTACAACATGCATGAGCACAAGGCAAACCTGACATGGAAGCTCTCAACGCCTAATAAAATCATATTCTTTGTGTGGACGACCATCAGGGAACAGATCCTCACATCTGACAACCTCCATAAAAGATTTTACACCGCCCCCGATCGCACTTGTCCCCTTTGTGGTGTGTGCGATGAGACAATCTAGCATGTTCTCTTACATTGCGACTTTTCATGGCAAGTCTGGATGAAGATATTTCAGAAAATTGGTCTCCAAATGGGGCTACATCAGGACCTTTTCGGCACCTTTGAGATGTTTATGGGGATACGCCTTCCTAAGCTGGGCAAGATAATTCTCTTGGCATGCCTTGCGCATGTCCCATGGTGTATATGGATAGAGCGACACAACTTGAGATTCAACTCTAAGGCTAGCAACCCGGATAATATAGCTTCTCAAGCAGTGGGCCTTATCTCGAGCTGGCTACATTCTAGGAAGGAGTTTGCTTCTCTATCGGGCGTCTCCCTTCGAGAAAATTGGGGCTCGATCGCACACATGGCGGGCCCCTGTAGGAATCCGGTTATGGCCACTTGGGATCCTCCCCCTTACGATTGCATCAAACTCAATTTTGATGGCAGTGCTTTAGGCTGTCTTGAGCTGGCTAGAGCTGGTGGTGCTTTCAGATATAGCAGTGGAGACCCTATTCTATCCTATGTAGGGCTGGTGGGTATTGCTGATTCAAATACTGCTGAAGTGAGTGCTCTTCTATTCGGCCTCCAAATCTTTAAAGAGGGCTCCATGGCAAGCTGATTATTGAAGGCGACTCAAAGACTGTCATCAGCTGGTGTTCAAAAGAAAGTTCCCCTCCTTGGCGCCACTGGCCAATCACTGATTGTATTGCTGACATTGTGTCATCCATTCATTGTAATTGGAACCTCGTTCCTAGATCAGCCAATTCTTTGGCTGATAAATTTGCAAAATTCGGAACCTCCCAACAATCTCTCATTGTTTAGGAAGGCTTCCCATCATATAATCTGCTCGTTTGAGCTCTCATAATAAAATTCAGCATCATTTAAAAAAAAATGTCAGAACAAAGCACATACAGGTGCGTTATTACTTCATTAGATTGGCTCTTGAAGATGGAGTATTAGCACTTGAGAAGATTCAAGGGAGTCAAAATCCAGTTAATATGTTGACAAAGACTATTACGATTGAGAAATTGAAGGGGGGGTTTTAGTCCACAATGAACTTGAAATGAAGTGAAGAATTCAATTCATCTTAAATGAATTGATTCAACTTCAACTCATCCTTGGGTGTTAGTGTAGACGAGTTCAAGTGCACTGGAAAACAGATTCCAGTGTTAGTGCCTCCAAATGAAAAGTATGATATAAACAAGAGAATGAGTAACCTTTTATATTATACTTAAATAGAACATATACCTAAACAAATAATTAACCAAAATAAACATGGTTACTACACTTATAAGTGATTTAACGTGTAGTATTATAATATATTTTTATCTTAATTAATGAAAAACTATATTATATAACTTTTAATGATTATAATTTATTATAAATTAATACAATAATTACGTGTGACTAGAATAAATTATTAAAAATAAAAATAAAAAATAACATAAGCAAATATAAAAAATAAATAATTTTTTTATAACATAAGATATGTTTTAATATTAAAAACAACTAATTTAATACAATAATAATAAAATTAATATAATAAATAAATATATATTTATCAATAACATAATATATATTTTTATGTATTATTAATTAATAATATATTGTCACAAAATTTAAAACCATTGGTTTAATTAATTATAGCAGTGGGATAATTAAACTAAAACAATTTATCAAATATTTATTTTAAAAATATTTTAATTATGACTATTAAATCACTATTAATTATTTTAAATAAAAATAATTATTTAATAAATAAAAATATAAATTATTATTTTTATGATGATGGTTTAAACCCCCCCCCCCTCCACCGGCCTTCCTCCCTCTCCTCTCCCTCTCGACCTCCGTCGTAGAGCAGCTCGGCCTCCCTCTCTTCTCCTTCTTGGCGTATAGTCGGGGCGCCGCCTCCGTCCCAGTAGTCTCCCGCCGCTGAGGAAGACGATGCGCGTAGTCTTCCTCTGCGGCGAAGGAGGCGGCGCCCCAACGGTACGCGCGCAGTCTTCCTCTGCGGCGAAGGAGGCGGCGCCCCGACGGTACACCAAGAAGGAGAAGAGAGGGACGCCGAGAGAGAAGAGAAGCCGAGAGGCTCGGCCTCCCATGCTTTGCGACGGAGGTCGAGAGGGAGAGGAGAGGGAGAAGAGAAAAACAACACCTGTACGTGTGTGATTTCTCTTGTAAACTATTTTTCATCTTCATAGTGGATTACTGCAACAGCGGAAGATAGGAGGTAAACCTGTATAAATCTTGTTGTTTGTCTTTTCCGTGCTTGCTTTTCCTCTCTTCTGCGATTATTATTGTTGGAAGATAGGCCCAAGCCCACACGACCAAGAAAGGCCCACATATCTAAGTGTGTTAGAAGATGAGCCAAAACCCATAAGATATGGACCCACCATGATCACACGAGCTGGTGGGACCCAACATGATCACGTGAGGTGGCATGATGAATCCTACACAATAAGAAGTCTTAGAGAGCCAAAATTATTATGGAAGCAGGTCTCATAGGAGAATCTCAATTTAAAGGTGTTTTAATTATGTTAGTCTTCTATTTATGTTGAGTTATTTAATTATGCTAGGACTTATCTTTATGTGTTAGAATTTGGGTGTAATTGGGACAAGGATAGTTTAATTGTAATTGGACTCTACTACTTTCCTCTATTATAAATAGGGGTTCATGTACTCTGATTACATAAAGTCAATGAAGTATTTCTCTTTTCTATAAATTCAACAATTATTATTGCTCTCGTTAGTTTGGAATTAGGGGCGTCTAATTCCTAACAATTTTCTTTCGCAATTCTTCATCAGCCCTTGCGCCTTCTTGGTCTCCACTTTCAATTGGTCATTTCAAGTTATATTTAGATGGTAGCTTGGTTTGGTTAGCTTTTTCTGGGCCTTTTGGACAAGCAAATGCCATTAAAGCTGACATCAAGCCCTTTTGCAAGGCCTTAAGCTTTATGTTGTGTGGTTTTCCTATCCATTAATAGTTGAAGAGGATTCTTTGGCGGTTGACTCGTGGTTCACAAAGTCATCTATTCCTCTGCGGTGTCTTTGATATTTTTATGATGAAGTTCATCACTTGGCGTCTAGTTCAGCTGTTACATAGACTCATGTTTTGCACTCTACGGATAGTCATGCCAACATATTACCTAAAGATGATGTTTTAAGTTCATTACATAGCATCTAGTTAGATCACATACATGCCTCTCTATATGTAAACCCTTATATCTCCCTAGTTATACCTGGATTGAAATCAAAATTTAAACATATAACTCTAGCATAAAGATAAGCTCTTTGCTATCCTATGGGAGATATATAACAATGGTAAATGACCAAGATACCCTTTTTATAGATATTTCAACTCATTTCGTGGAAAATCTATGTTATATACATTTGGGAGCAGCTTATTGTATGCTAAAATATTTTAAGGTAGTTCTAGGCAAAGAGTTTATTTATAAACCTTGTAGTATTTTTTTTTTTTTGAAATATTGTTGAATTATATTAAAAAGCTACAAAGAGCAGAATTACATGGTGGGGGGACTGACCCAAACAATGAGAGATTGCATGGAGGTCCCGAGTTTAGCTAATCTATCAACTGAGGAGTTGGTCCATTTAGGGATATGATTCCAAGTACAAGTAATGGTAGATACATTGTCAGAAATAGAAGAGAGGGTGGGCCAATGACGCCAAGGGGGAGAGGTAGAGCTAGAGCACTAATTGATAACAACTCTGGAGTTGCCTTCAATGAGTAACTTCCCATGCAAACGGTCTTTGAAGATTTTAACTCCATGGAAAAGAGCAGTAACTTCAGCAGTGTTGAAGTCCGCAATACCAATCGGCCTAGCATAGGATAGAATGGTCTTACCTCTGTGATTTCTTAAAACTCCCCTTGCACCCACCAAACCTGAGCACCCCAAAGCGCTACTGTCAAAATTCAGTTTTATAGAATCACTAGGAGGAATCCATTCAACCATGGTAGGCGCCTTTTGGGGATCCATCATATGAGCCAAAAGATGTCAATTCCAACGAAGGGAGATACCCACTTGGGGGGCAAATTCCTACCTGGTGTGTACCCAACTAGAGATCATACCCACAATGCAAGAGCATGCTTTCCAAATTGCTGAATTTTAGGTTCAAACAACGGTTGTTGCGCTCCAGCCAAAGACACCACGGGATGTGAGCGAGGCAAGCGGAAAGAAGCAATTTACCAATTCTAGGCAGACAAATCCCCAAAACCATCTGGATAGTGCCAACGAGGTTCTGGTGGAGGCCCAATTGGACACCAATTTTGTGAAAAATGGCCATCAAAACTCCCCAAGAGTAGCTGTAGTGGAGGAGAACATGCTGAACGGACTCCTCACGAACGCTGCAGAGAGGGTAAGTATTATCAGGAGTGGTAAATACACACTTGTGAAGGTTATCCGCGGTCAGGATTTGCTCTCGAATGGCAGCCCATAAGAAGAATTTAATCTTGTTTGGGGCCAAGAGTCGCCATGCAACATAGGCCCTGTGCTTCGACATGCTGGGGTCTTCTCCACTGATATGGGAGTAAGCAGAGGCAACCGAGAAAGTTACTGTTAGTTCCAAATCAACTTGTCATGAATTCGGTCCCGAATGATAACACTGCTGAGGCTGGACAAGAGCGAGCAAAAGGCAATGACTTCCTCATCATTCAAACCTTGAAAGAAGATAAGGCTCCAAGACTGATTATTCCACGCATCAGCCACCAAGTAGGACAAATTTGAGGAAATCCTATAGAGTCCGGAGTATTTCTCAATGAGAGGGGGGAGGGGGGGGGGGGGGGTCCTCCCATTCCCAACATAGAAGGACGTTGCAGTCTTTAAGGTAGGGAGCGGTTTGTATACAAATTTCCATATTGGGAACAAACGGCGGGGAGCGCCTCCCTCTCTCCACCAGTGGCCAGTGAGCTGGAGTGAAAAGCTCACCATACTCTTCCATAGGCCACAATGTTTGGTATTGAAATTCCAAATTCATTTAAGGAGGAGGGTGCAATTCATGTCTTTAGTAGGCCGCATACCTAGACCCCCACGAAATTGAAAGAGACAAGCTTCCTTCCAGTTGACAAGATGATATCAGAAGGTGTCTTCAGAACCTCTCCAGAGAAATCACTGATGGATAGCATCAATCTTAGTACACATCGAGGTGGGACAATGCATGAAGGATAAGAGGTAGTTAGGCAGGCCCACCAAGCACAATTTCATTAAAGTAAGTCTACCCGTAGTGGATAAGAGCTTACCCCGTCAAGTGGCAAGCCTTTTCTCGAAGTTCTCAATGAGGGGACCAAAGAACTGTAGTGGGACGAGTATCAAACAGCGGAAGGCCCAACTAAGTGGATGGTGTGCTACCTAGAGAACAACCCAGAAACTCTGCTTGATCTTGGAGAACCGCACTGTCAATATAATATCCAAGCAAAGTGGTTTTCCTCCAATTTATATCTTGCCCAGAAGCCAACTCGAAGAGGCCAAGAATGACCCTCAGTTTTCTGATCTGATCCATAGTGCCCACACCGAAACATATGGTGTCATCTGCGAGCTAAAGAATCGGGATGTCAAAAGCAGCATGTTCGGCATTTGGGAGGAGCCAATCAATCTCTTTGGCTGAATAGATTAGAGAGGAGAGATATTCAGCCACCACATTGAAGAGCAATGGGGATAAAGGATTGCCTTGAAGGATGCCACGAGTTCCTTTGAAATAGCCACACACCGTCTCATGAAGAAGCACAAAATAACTAGCAGAGGAGATGCAACCTTGCATCTAGAAACGCCATTTGTCTCCGAAGCCCATTTTGCCCAATAGTGTCCAAAAGATGCCAGTTCACCCTGTCAAAAGCTTTTTCAAAATCCAGCTTGAGGATAAACCGAGGGAGTTTCAAGGTCTTGAAGTAGTGGAGAAGTTCGTGATTAACCATTGTGAAGTCAACAATATTTCTCCCTTTAATAAAAGCGCTCTGGCCCTGGTGAATGACAATAGGTAGGATCTCTCGGAGATGGTTGGTGAGAAGCCGAGCTAGAACCTTGTAAGTGCTAGTAGTGAGGCTTATGGGCTGAAAATCTGTAGGCTGCTTCTCCACTTCTCTTTTGGGAACAAGGGCAATGAACAAAGCTCCAATACTTTTGAATCAAAAGCCTCAGTGGTAGAACGCACGGACTATATCAGAAATATCCTCGCTGATTGAAGATCAGCAGTGATGGTAGAATTCGACATTTTACCCATCCGGACCCAGAGCCTGGTCCAAAGGAAGGCCCAAAGCAGGTTTTTCAATTTCATTGGTGGAGAAAGGAAGCTCAATAAGACCAGCAGCCGTTGCGGGAATTGCCGAGAGGTTAATACTTTAGAAGAAAGGCCGAATTGGATGGCTTTTGGAATAGAGATCTACAAAAAAGCTCACCGAAGTGTTGGAAATGAGAGACCGCCCCAAAGTAACTTCGCCATTGAAGCAAAGCGAAGTTTTTCAGTTGGCCCTCCGCCTGGCGGTTGCAACGGCATGGAAGAACTTTGTGTTCGCATCCATCTCCGAGAGCCATTTGAAACGGGCAGGGGGACAAGTCTGTCGAGGGGGCCAGCGGGGTTAGAGTTGCATAGGGAGGGCCGAGATTTGTGGATTTGAATTTGGGGTATGAGGTAGGTGAGGGGGGGGGGGGGGGGGGGGGGGGGAGATAATCACTTGGTGGGATAATCACTTGGTGCCGAGTATACAGGTAAGGGTGCTGGCTTAGGTGGGTTGCCTATCTGGGGAAGAGAGGCGCTATTCAACTGATCGGAAGGGAGATGATGATCAGCCTCTTGCCGGAAGTTCGCCATTGCATTGAAAGTAAATTGGACCCAGAAACGGGTGTTATCAACAACAATGCTTGCAAAGGGGGTTGATGAGGAGGCAGGCCTCATCAAGCCGGTGCCACTGCTCTGTGGTAGGGTCCAATGCAATGATTGAGCCGAAGCCGGTGATAATGCTTGAGAAGACTGTGGATTGCCAAAGCTCCACCGGTAGGCCAAGAATGGAAACCCATTGGCCAAATTGACTGGATGGGGCCTAAGGGAGCCATTCCGAAAAGCTAACGATGCCAAAGAGTGGGCTAGGTGGGAGGACGAGGGCTGTGGTCTTGTCTGTTTGCGAGCAGAAGTGGACTTGCTAGCAATGGGGGTTCAGGTAGAAATTCTAGGGGTGTACGGGAGGTGTAGTTCAGCGCTCAAGCATTGGAGGATGGGAGCTTCCCAACTTCGGGGCTGGTACCGATGACGATCGAATGATCCATTATAGATCATCCATCGCGAAGGAGGTTGGAGGGAAGGAGGATGATCTCGAGAGCTTTTTCTGGTTGTGTTGTGGCAGGGGGCAAAGTCGCGAGAATCAGATTTTTGGGGGCTTCCAAGGGGGTTGGGACGGGAGTGGTGAGAGCTTGTTTGGAGGGCAGAAGAAATTTCTAGAGGTGTTGAAGGCCAGAAGAAAGTGGGGGGAAGGCTGGGGGCATCGGTGTGACTGCGCCTCGCTCGTTGGAGGCGGGGAAGATGAAAGGCTGCGCAAGGCTTCAGATAACACCTGCTAGCCGAAGTCATTACTCGTTCTCTCAAGTATGAAGAGACGGGCCAAAATGAGGCTATCTCGACTTTGGGAGATCCGGCATTCGTGACGTCCTCGGTAGGTGGCAACCGAGAAGAAGGAGATGAAGCAACCAGACCAGAGCTCGCACGATTTGTCGTCCTTCGCATCAGTGGCGTGGGAGAACTGTTGGCAAAATGCCGCGATGGCCACCAAATGAAAGCAGATGAAGGAGACCATGGAGCCGCTGGCTGAGTTGATGCGAATGACCGGTCCAAAGGTGTGATTGACATGCTCCGCAGTCACCGAACAATTTTCGTAAAAGAAACGGAAAAAAGGTTGAGGTCGCCGTCGACGAGAGACAACAGTCTAGTTGCTGCCAGAATCCTCAGTTGGGGCCGTCTGGTTCTGGTCAGCGGGTGGCGTTGGTCTTCTTGGCCTCCTTCTGCTTGCCTGGTTGTTGGTGGTAGAGATGGCCTTTCATCGTCTGTTCTGCACTCGGAGCTCAGGGTCGGAGCACCGGCGGTCGACATCAATATTGCCAATGACGGAGCTGCTGGCAGGGTGGTGCCAGCTAGACCCGCGCGGCCCGTAGCTGGCTGGGCCTGTCTTCTGCACGCCCAGGCACACAGGCGTGCTCTCAGATCTTGTGAGCGCCATACCTCCAATTGGGTGCGTATGAGCCTCTCTCAAATGCTCTCCTCTCTTTCTTACTTTTCCTCTCTTCTCTCTCTCTAAACCTTATAGTTATTTGAACATGGTAGAATATTTAAATGCTGATTATCTGGGTCAAAGATTGATCAGAGGTTTTCTTTTGGTTACTATATATTTGTGGGTGAAAATTTAGTTACATAGAAGAGGAAGAAAACACCCGTAGTAGCACAACTAGTGCTAAAGCAGGATATTGAGCTATGATTCACATTGCGTGGAAGATGATATGGGCAAAATCCATGCCGGTAGACGGTTTCCAGTAGAGTCGCCTTGAAGATGTGATGTGATAAATAATCTATTATTCAATTACCATTTCATTTAACACTATATTGAGTGGTTAGATTTACACTTCCAATGTCTGATCAGAAGATCAGTTGGGTGATTTTTATTAAATATATGTTCAAAATGCAACTTGTTTTGATATGTAATAAGCTTTCAGCATGCTTGATATCTATGCTCCAGCTTGAGGGGGAGTTTTAGCTGTGATGAATTTTAGCTTGGGATTGATGGATCAGTTGTTTGATCCCTAACAGTCACCTTCTTTGCTCTCGTTGTCTTTCCTCTGTCTTCTTCCTCTTGTTCTCTTATTGCATTGTTATAACTTGCTCTCCATCTTTACTTTCTGTAATGGTTTTGCCATTATTTGGTCAATTTAAACATTTCAAAAATAAAGAGGAGATGGATGGTTCCACTCAAATTCCTAATTTTACTGTCAGACAATGGTCCATAAAACATCACTTAATAGTGCTTGTAGATATTGAACTAACTCAGTAATCATTGAGCCTTTTTTTAAGAAAGAGTTATTTTTTCTGATCTAATTTGCAGCTGCTGATCCTGCTTCGGAAGCTGCTCGAAATCGTGTAGCTCACAGTGTAGTTCTTGGGACCTTTAACTTAGCCGAGCAAGGGGATGGGCTTATGCCTGATCTCAACAGGGTGAGGCCACGAGCAGATACTAAGTCAGTGTTGTTATTATTTGAGTACTTACCTTATTGCGCTTTTTTATTCTTAATGATTTTTATTACTCATGTTCCTTGTCTGTGTCCCTATAAACAGATTGTTTCAGCTGTTCTCAGTTCTATTGGAATCACGGGACCAGCTGCTGAAGGAGTAGGTGTAGTTCGGGTAATATATTACGGATTGGAAGGATTGACCTGCTACCATTTCAATTTTTGTTTTTCAAAACATTTCCTCTTTATTTCTGTTTTCAGTCTTGTGGTGTCTGATCTTTTGACATGTAAAATGTCCTTCACTTAATAATTTTCAGTCATCTCCTTTGTTGGCATGTTCACCTCAGATTTTCATTAAAAACTATCACAATGTAGGAATATGTCCCAGAAAGACTTGATCAGACGCCTAGTGCTGGCGGTATAGTGGACATGGCTCGAAGTCAAACTGACCAAGTGCCTCAAAGAGATGCCACTCATGATGCTTCTCATCTTCCAACCGGAGCTCCTTCAGGTCCTCCACATGCAACAGTAAGTCCAGTTTTTTGTCTCATGTTTTGTCCTACTTTTAATGTTGTGTTTGTTTATTTGAAGGAAAAAATAAGGCATTTTCCACTCATATTTTACAGGTTATTCCTGATTCTTTGTCTACTTTATCTCAGTACTTAAGCAGTCTGAGGCGTGAATTTAGTGTGGATGGTCAGTATTTGCTTATTGTGGATTGTTGTTTACATGGTATTTGAGATTGATCCTATGATGGTTAGCAGGTAGAATCTCTAACAACAATGCAGGAGCTTCAGACATTCCTGGTGTTGAAGGACAACACTCAGGTGCAAGCATCCAATCAAGTGGGGGACAAGGTCCTATGCCTACACCAGCTTCTTTGGCCGAAGTAGTGCATTCTGCTCAAAGGTTGCTTACTGAACAAGCTTCAGGATGTCTGTTGGTATGATCTTGTTGTACTTTTTTATTTTTTAATTTTTTTAGCTTTGTCGTATTGTTACTATGAAATTTTCTCATGATTTACTTGAGACTTCATGAACTACTCGAATCTAACAAAACAGAACGGAAAATATTTGACTTATTTGGGTCTTGGATGAGTAGAGTGGTGAAATTCAGCCTTTGATGGAAAGGAGCAATTGGAGAAATTCCAAATACTGGGTGGTGAACATTCAATATCATGAAGGCAGACTCTTGTTGTCTCACAAGGGACACATGGGCTTGTTGATTCTTCTGAATCTAAATTCATAGCTCTTCTGAAAGGATTAAAGCTTTGCAAATTAGCCCTTTCTAATCCCATAATCATCTAAGGTGGTTCCAAGGGGTTATTTCTTGAGCTTCAATTACTCTTTCCCCATCTTGGAGATTTGTGCATTTCTTTAAAGAAGTTCAAGATACTGCTAGCCGTCTCTCAGTCTTGTGGGTGCATATGCCTACATTGGCCTAGATTGGAAAAACCATGTGTTGATGTTTGTATTGACAGTGGGTTGCCTGTTAATGTCTTGGTTCTGGCAATTCCTGTCCTCTTTAGCTCTTGCTTTCTTTTGTGCAACTTTTTCATCCTTCTCTTTTGTTTAATGTTTTGCAATCCCTCTTTCCAGTGGGTATGACTTTGGTTTCCTTTTCTCTTCTACTAAAACTTCCTTGCCTTTCAAATGAAACAAAAGATTATTTAAAGACTATCTAGCTGTATCATACTCCTGGCTAATTAGATCTTTTTCTTGCAGCAACTTGCAAGACAATTAGAGGATCAGACAAATATTAATGATTCTCTGGCTCGGACAAACATTCAGTCTAGTGCCATGAGATCTGGAGTTCTTTTACAAAATTTAGGTGCTCTGTTGCTCGAGCTTGGGCGTACAACCATGACATTACGCATGGGTCGTTTACCTGTATGGTTCTTCCCTTTCTGACTTTCACGTTCCTTTAGTTAAAAGATAGTTTTCCTACTAATGGTAATTGGATTTTGCATTGGGCAGTCTGAAGCTGTGGTTAATGCAGGACCTGCAATTTTTATATCCAGATCTGGTCCCAACCCTATCATGGTTCAGGTTATTAACCTATCCCTCTCCTTTTGTCTATTGGTACTTATGCATTCTTTAATTTCTTATTGTTTCTGCTTCATCTAACTTAAATATAAGCAGCCTCTTCCTTTTCAACCTGGAACAAGTTTTGGCTCATTTCCTGGTGGAGGTGCTAGTAGTGTCTCTGGTGGTTCACTCGGTTCTGGACTTCTTCCAAGGAACATTGACATCCGAATACGCACAGGTGGCATTACTAGTGCCTGAATATATTTACTATTTGTTTATTAAATATATGTTGTGACTGCTCCATTTGGACAGAAAATGACATTTTTTTTTCCGGCAATTAGGACCTTTGATGCCTAATGTCAATGCTGTTCCGGGTGAACAAGTTGGTGGTTCACAACAACCTCCTGCACAAGTTGGTATGACAAGAGATGCTTCTTCAGGAGTTCGGACTAATGCTTCAACTGGAGATGCAGGCATGCGGGTGCTACCAGTGAGGACTGTAGTTGCTGCAGTACCTGCAACAAATCGCTCTCCTGATTCAGCTAATGGTGGGAATGGAATTGGGTTGTTTTACCCACTTCTTGCAAGGTTTCAGCACTTAAGAGGAGGCCTACTTGGTTCAGGAGATGGTGCCTCACAGACCGGCCATCTTTTCTCTTCTACCAATGGATTTTCTGTATTATCTGACATGAGGACTTCAGTGGACACATTGGTTCCTCAACAGCAAGGTTAGTTTAAGGATATTATAATTCTATATGCAGTTGTTTTTTTATGTACACATAGTTGTTTTTAGTTCAGTTTTCTAAACTGGTAAAGTATATGTATTTGAGGCAAGTTGGCGGTTGCTGCCATTTAGTAGTTCCAACTCTTATGATAGCTCAAAATTATGTTGCAGTTGTTTTACAGTTTTACCCCTGATAGTTAGACTACCAGATTATCACCTCTGTTAGTTTGCCATCCAGTTTTACCCCTGTACAGAAGGTTTAATATGTAGAGAGTTTAGGGTTGAGTATAACCCTCAGTTTGACTATTCCCATTCTCTCTCTTATTTTAGATCTTTTACTGTTTCCCTTTCAGTTGCACACACTTTAGTCTCTTTTCTCTGTGGTTCAGTTTCTTCAATCATCTCTCCTACCTTTTAACCAGTAGGTTGTTCTCTGGATTTTGTGCAGTAATATGAAACCCTGTAACCTCTCTACCCAACTGCCAACAAACACACTTGTAGCCTGAAAATGTCTGGCTTTTGATATAATTTAGCTTTAGAAGTCTTAGCAAGGGCAAGGGGCGTGTGTGCATGGGTAATCAAAATTTGTAAAAAAATTTCGCCCCGTAGAAGCGCCAATCCGCCCCAGTGATTCCAGAGTAAAATTTCTACCTCTCCTCCCAGCAGCCCAGCGCCACCAAAACACCCTCCTGACATCCCTTCCTACTCCTAACAGCACCCCCTCCCCGAAAATTCCCGATTTGCCCCAAAACCATGCATCAGTCCCCCTTGCTCCCACAGAAACACCCAAAATCATCCAAATCCCACCAAACCTTCTCCATGATGGGCGCAAAATTTTGACTCGCTCCATTCTCGTCCAAACATCCCTGACGTCATCAAATCCAGCGTTCTTCAATGGCTGATTGATGCACTTCACCTCCCTTACACTCCCAGAATCTCCTATCTCAGTCCCCAAACTTGGCTTGTTCATTTCGGAACCCAGCAGGAGTCTTCTGCGGCTCTTGCCATCATACCCCACACCAGCTCTGGCATCATCGGGGTCTCAAAGTGTCTCCCCTCGGCACCCTCCAGCCAGTATGGCCAATTGGTCACAGTTACAGGGCTGCCTACTGAGCTATGGCAGAACGTGGGTGTATGAGTTTGACTCTATCATTGCTTTGGACCCACTCACAGAACACTGGCACTGTCTGGATGAGGCTCAAATCCTCATCAACCCTCTTCACCCATGTGAAGGGCAATATTTCATATGTGTTATGGTGGATAAAGAGCGATATTGGATCAATATCAACATCGTTGTGATGGATGATTTTTGAGATGTGGTCCCCGAAAGCCACAATAAAATCTCGGGAAATTACACGACCAGCCAATGAGCTTGGAAGTGCACCTCTCGACTCTGCCCCCTCCGATCCCCCCTAAGCAGCTTTATAGCTGGCATGGGAACTATACTTGCTGACCCCCCGGCATTCCCCCCCACTTATCTGACACATCACTCACCCACCCACTCAACCCAGTCCCCCACCAAAAATACCCTTGGCCCAGATCCAGATGTCGTTCACCCCTCTTGTCTTAACTCCAGAAATACCCTTACCTCACCTCCCCCCCACCATAGAAACCCTCACAAACCCTCCTACAAATCATTCCCATAACCCCCACACTCGACAAACTTCCCCCCAAATATTGGAATCCCCCCCCCCCCCCCCTAGCTCACCCCCAAGAAATCCCCACCCTGAAAATTACCTCTCCAACGCAGAGTCCGGAAGCAGGGAGCACACTCGTGCCCACATACAAAACAATTCTCCCCCTCCCGTTGTAACCTACCAGCGCTGAGCTAGAGGGTACCAGAGACAACTTCTATAGGGAGGACCCAGTGCCACCATTCGATACCCTTGCAACCTAGGGATGGGATATTTCATCATTCCAGAGTCGGGTGAACGAGCTCAAATGTTTGTGGTAGCTCTCCAGTCAGAACAACACAAATACGACCCAGAAACCGGGGCCCAGATAGTGGAACTTGCCAAGGTGATGGGCACCATCTTCACGGAGCCTCTCTCGGGAGACAACCACCTATCTGAGAAGTCAAAGAAAATGAATAATGATCAATGATTATTCTCTCCTGGAATGTTCGTGGAATTGGGTCCTTGCGTCGCCGCTCCTCCATTCGGGACCTCTTTGCTTCTACCAAGGCAAATGTTGTTGTTCTCCAAGAAACCAAGGTGGCTTCTCTACCCCTTGGATACATCCGTGAGTTGTTGCACCTAAAGGCTGGGCTTCAGTGGATGTAGTGGGATCGGCAGGTGGTATCCTACTTATGTGGGACACCAGTACTACTGAGGTGCTTGATCGTTGCGATGACTCTTACTCCCTTGGCATCAAGGTGTGAGACAAAGGTTCGGGGAACATTTGGTGCCTAGTTGGTGTCTACGGCCCTACCAGACACCATGAGCGCCACCTATTTTGGGTGGATATATTGAGGACTTGTCAGATGTGGCCTATTCCTCTGATGCTTGTGGGTGACTTCAATGTCACTCGCTTCTGCCACGAGAAATCCCCGCTGTCCTGGAGAATCACAACCTCCATGAGGCTATTTGCTGATTTTATTGGCAGCTTGGACCTGGATGAGATTGCCCTATTTGGGAAGACCTTCACTTGGTCAAATGGTAGGTAGCCCTCTGTCCTCTCAGAGCTGGACCGATTCTTAGTCAGCAATGATTGGCTTCAGCTCTACAACAACGTCTTTGGCAAAGTGCTCAATAGAGTCATCTCTGATCATTGGCCAATTATGCTTGATACCCATTTTGGCAGTTGCACCTCTTTCAGATTCAACAATAATTTGGATGGCGGACCCCTCTTTTGATCTCTCTCCAATCCTTTTGGGAGAATATGACCGTTGTTGGACCGAGCGGGTAGGCCTTCCCAATCAAGCTCAAGATGTTGAAGCCGTTGCTAAGGTCTTGGGCCTTTGAAAAGAAGGCCTCTTCCTCGGTTGTGAGTGTCAGAGTAGTTCAGTCCACTCTTGTAGGTGGTAGCTTTCCGCACCTAACAGATCGGTCTTTTGGGTGTACTGTCTAGCCGCTGTCATGGTATCAGAGCTGGGCACGCCACGTCTCGCTTTCGAATCCCGTGAGAGGCGGTCAAGAATGGGCGGGGTGGGTGTCAGAGTGGTTCCATCCACTCTTGTAGTAGCTTTTCGCACCTAACAGATCGGTTTTTTGGGTGTATTGGCTAGCCGCTGGCAGTGAGAAGCAATGCCCTTGCTCAGATAACCTCTCTCGACTCTGAGGAGGAAGTCAAAGGTCTCTCTTCTCCGGAAGTCTCTTAGAGGTATACCCTTCAAGGGCAATTGCAGTCCTTCGCTCACAGCGAGTTAGTGCACTGGAAGCAACGTGCAAGATTCAAATGGCTCTCCGATGGGGATGCTAATACTAAATTCTTCCATGCAGTCGCCTCTGCGCGAAGAGGGGCCAATCACATTGCCATGCTCAGCGTCAACGGTGAGGCCACTTCGGACCGAGCCATTATTTCTGATTCACTGGTGAATTTTTTTGCAGATTTATACTTTGATCACCAACCATTCCGACCCTTCTTCCAAAGGGTTAACCTTCAGGTTATTCTATCAGCTGCAGCTAGTCTCATTGAGCTCCCCTTCTCTAATCGGGAAATTGAAATTGCAGCCCTTGTCTTCCTTTGGATCATGCTCCCGGCCCGGATGGATTCATCGGGGAATTTTATCGTCATTGCTAGCCCTTCATCAGAGAAGATATTTGCAGCATGGCCCACTCCTTTTATCAACATGGCATCAGATATAGGAGTATTGGAGCCTCTTTCATCGCCCTCATCCCTAAAAAAGATGGGGCAAAGCTCCCATCCGACTTCCGACAGATCAGTCTCACTACCAGTGCATATAAGGTGATTGCGTGCCTCCTTACTAGTCGTCTCAGGGTAATCCTCCCTATTGCCATTCACCGTGGCCAAAGTGTTTTTATTAAGGGAAGAAACATTCTTTATTCAGCCATGGCATGTCATGAACTTAGTCATCATTTTAAGGTCCGAAAGCTCCCTAGATTCATCCTCAAGCTTGACTTCGAAAAGGCATTTGACAGAGTTAACTGGAAGTTTCTAGACACCCTCCTGGGGAAGATGGGATTCAGAGAAAAATGATGCTTCTGGATCCAAAGCTACATCTCCTCTGAAAGCTACTCCGTCCTTCTCAACGGAACAATTTGTGGATATTTTAAGGGAACCAGGGGAATCAGACAGGGAGACCCCTATCTCCCTTGCTCTTCAACGTGGTGGCAGAATACCTATCCTCCTTGATCTACTCGGCCAAGAACATGGGATGGCTCCTCCCCACGATTGATTGCACAACCTTTGATATTCCGATTCTCCAGTTTGCGGATGATACTATTTGCTTCAGGGTTGTTACTATGGATCAGATCAGAAAATTGTGTGCCGTGCTGGGATTATTTGAATTGGCTTCCGGTCAGAACATAAACTGGGAAAAAACCACTCTCCTTGGCTATCACATTGATCCAGTTGGGCTTCGGGATATGCAGACTATCTGGGATGCTCTATGGGAAATATGCCAGCTACATATCTTGGGCTTCCACTTTTTGATTTTCGGCCTTTGGCGTCACTATGGTCCCCCCTCATTGAGAAATTTGAAAAGAAGCTAGCCACTTGGAGGGGTAAACTCTTATCAATAGCGGGGCATCTCACTCTCCTCAAGTCTTGTCTGGCGGGGTTGCCAAATTTTCTATTATAATTAATGCACTGTTCGGTCTCCGTTTGCTCCAAAATTGATGCCATTCGTCGATGATTTCTATGGAGAGGTTTAGAAGATACCTTTAGATACCATCTGGTCAGTTGGAAGGATATTTGCATGCCTCATAATAGGGGAGGATTCGGCATCCGACCTACAAGAGAAATGAACAAAGCTCTTATGCTCAAATGGATTTGGAATTTCAATACAAGCATAACAGTTTATGGAAGAATATGGTGAAATTCTACCTTCAGTTTTCGGGTGGATGGTGTGGAGAGGGTGACACTGTTTGCCTCCTATCCCTGATATGGAAAGCAGTTTTCAAGCTCCTTCCAGTATTCATAGATGCTACCTCGTTACACGGGCAATAGAAGGACCCTTCTCTTTTGGTCAGACGAATGGTGTGGCCCCCGATCTCTCTTAGAGGACTTCCCGGGGCTGCATAGGGTGGCAAGCGACCTCTCTTGCTCTGTGATTGATTCATGGAGTGATCACTCATGGAGTCTCCCATTCCGTCGGGGATTAAATGATGAGGAATCGTTGGCTTTTTGCTCTCTCCTTACTAAACTCACTAGTACTATTATCCGGAGCACTCAGTTGATAAGCTGATTTGGAAGCCCAGTAATAATGGCCGATTCACTGTCACTTCGACTTACTCTCATATCAGAAAGCTAGACTACAGTTAGGGGTGACTTCGAATCGAGCCGGCTCGAGTTCGGCTCGGTGCCAGCTCGGTTCGATTCGTTATCTCTCGAGTTCGAGCTCCGAAATCGGCTGGTTTAAATAAACGAGCCGAGCTCAACCGAAGCCCGCTTCGGTTCGTCGGCTCGCGAGCCTGCTCGAGGTGAGTCAGGATTGGTATCGGGATCAGCTCGTCACCGCCGAGCCCCTCCCGTTGGTTGTTGTCGCCGCCTCTATCGCTGTCGACAGCTGCTTGCCGGCCGCCTCTGTGGCCGTCCATCCATTCGATTTCTTCCTCTGATTTCTTCCTCTCCTCGCCGTTGCCTTTGTTTCCGTCGCCGTCATAGCCGTCATCCCCGACGACAGGTCCTCCCCGGCGCCGTAACCCCCTTCCCTCCGCGTCGTCTCGGCAGAAAACCAGAACCAGTAAGTTCAGGGGAGAAATTAGGGGAGAAATAATTTCTCCCCTCCCTCGCGCGAAGATGATTTTGCATGTGCGAGATCATAAAGTAAATTTTTTTTTTTCCTTAAACACTCCTTCCTCATAGCTCTTGAACAAATTAAAAATAAATTTTATAGAAATAAGTTTCGATGAACTATTAGTATCTCATTTTTTTGTAAACATTTTTCTAATTAAAAATTCTTATTAAAAAATCATATAATTTTCTAAGTAAGATTTTTCTGCCAAGATGTGGTATAAAACTCTATAGAAAATTTTTGAATAAGTATTTAACAGTTGATGCTGTAATACTTTTAGCATGAAGCAATTTTCATTGCAATTTTGTGTTTGATATTTTATTTGATTAAAATTGTATCGATAAGTATAATAATATATTAGATTGATTATTAATTTTTATTTATTTCCCTAGAAGAGGCAATAAGAGGTCCATTTAACTTTCCTAAGAAAAATTTAAAATATTTCTTGTAATTTTCTAATAAGTCACTAATAGTAATAGGATTTTATTTAAAGAATTTATAGTTTTTACTTGGGTGATTGTAAATTGATATTGATATTTCATTTAATTTTGTTGCGTTTGATTATTGTATGGAATTTATTCATAATGTTATGCAGTGTATGGAGTGTTTAGACTATTTTATGGAGTGTATGGAGTGTTTATGGAATGTTAGACTATTTTATGGAGTGTTTATGGAGTGTTTATGCAGGTATTATGTATATAAATTATGCCCAATTTTAAGTAGAGGTTATGCCGAATTTTATATAGGTATTATATACATAGATTATGCTCAATTTTAAGTAGAGGTCATGCTCAATCTTATACATGTATTATATATATAGGTTATGCCCAATTTTATGTAAAATTTATACATAATTTTATATACAATTTATTATATATATATTTTTTTGAAAAGTTTTAAATGTATGTTGAAGCTCGAGTTCGGCTCGAACTCGGTTAAAATTTTTGGGTTCGAGCTCGATAACAATTTTAGGCTCGAGACGAGGTTCGGCTCGAAGCTCGGCTTGAAATATTTAAATCAAGCTCGGCTCGAACATAGGTAGGTTCGGGCTCGGCTCGGCTCGATGCCACCCCTAACTACAATACTTATGAGCACAAGGCGAATCTGACTTGGAAACCCTCAATGCCAAGCAAATTCAAATTCTTTATGTGGTCAGCCATCAGAGAACAAATTCTTACTTCAGACAACCTTCATAGAAGAGGCTTCACTGCCCCCGATCTTTCTCGTCCCCTTTGCGGTGAGTGCGAAGAGACATTCGAGCATGTCCTCTTACACTCTGGATTTTCGTGGCAAGTTTGAAAGAAGATCTTTCAGAAAATCGGGCTCCAACTGGGGCTACATTAGGACCTCTTTGGCACCTTTGAAATAGTTCGAGGGATTCTTCTTCCTCGGCTGCGCAAGTTAATTCTGTCGGCCTGTCTTGCGCATGTTCCATGGTGCATTTGGCTCGAGCGGAACAACCGGAGATTCAACTCAAAAGCTAGCATCCCAGACAACACAGCTTCTCATGTCGTCGGCCTCATCTCGAGCTGCCTCCATACAAAGAAGGATTTTGCCACTCTATCAGGGGTTTCCTTTCGGGAAAATTGAAATTTGATCGCTCACATGTTTGGCCCCAGCAGAGCTCCAAGAATGGCTACCTGGGATCCTCCCCCTTGCGACTGCATAAAACTGAATTTTGATAGTAGTGCTATTGGATGTCTTGGTCCAGCAGGAGCAGGTGGTGTTCAGAGGTGATAATGGAGACCCTATTCTTTCTTATGCTGGTCCGGTGGGCATTGCTGATTCTAATACTGTTGAAGTTAGTGCTTTGCTGTTTGGCCTCCAAATCTTCAGAGATCGTCTCTATGGTAAGTTAATCATTGAAGGCGACTCGAAGACGGTTATTAGTTGGTGTTCCAAGGACATCCTCCCCCCTTGGCGCCACTGGCCCATCACTGATAGTATTGCTGACATTGTATCTTCTACACATTGTAATTGGAATCTTATTCCTAGATCAGCTAACTCTTTGGCTGATAAATTGGCAAAATTTGGAACTTCCCAGCAATCTCTCATTGTTTGGGAAGGCTTCCCTCCCTTGTAATATGCTCTCTTGAGCTTTTGCCTTAATAAAAATCAACATCATTTAAAAAAAAATTGTAAAAAAAAAAGAGGCAGGTTAAATAAAGAAGAATTCCTACAATTTGCCAGATTTCTGTTGTGAGAATTAATTATACTGCAAGTTTAATGTGTAGAGATCAATAGTTTCATTATCCTGCCATCCTCCTTGGATGTGTAAATCTGGTAAATCTGATTTACTTGTAATGTTTGTGCATCTTGGATGTTGGTTCTCATCTATTGGGAATGTTCTTTTTTTGTCATAGTCATCAGTTGCTCAAAATGAAGAAAGAAATAATAAATAAATAAATAAATACATATATATATATATATTGATCATTTTTATTGTATGAGGAAAGTTTTATTGCATTTTGCAAACTGGTTTGGAGATGATGAGCAATTTTAGGAGATCATAATGGGAGAGAGATTACTATCAGAATTTGCAGCAGAGTTCAAATTAGTAAACATGAGTACAACTTTTTGTTAGATCTCCCCTGACTTTCAATGAAGTGAACAATACAACAAGAAAAACTTTCTGTAGTGTGACCATATGCATCTATCTGTTTCATGGATTACACTCCCAAAGCAGTTGATATGGAATCACCCTACTAAATTGTACAAGAATCACATTTTGAAAGTTGTCTTAAAGGTTCAGTTCAACATTAGTTGGCATATGGTGATGACAAATATGGAATCTTGCAGCAGATTAAATGTGAGACCAGCACCCTCTACTCTCTGAAGAAGCTGACCAGAGTTGTGATTAGACTGGTGTTTGGTAGACCTTCTAGAATTGCAGAGAGGAAAAAGGGAAGATTGCTTCTTCTATGCATAGGAAATAAGATACTGCAGTTGTTTGAATGTTGAAGGGTAAAGTTGATTCATTTCCTCTCTCTTGGGCAGCATGACAAATTGTTGCTCGGGGATGAGACCTTCCCAATGTTCTGCATAAACTTATGGAAGAGCTTTCAGTCATATGACCCTTGTGGCACCAATTTGTGATCAAATTAAAGCTCCTCAAAGTGAAAATAGCGACTGGTCTCAGAACATGTATAGGTGGTTGAACTGTTTGTTGTATTCTTGTCTGATGTGGATCCATGATCTTGATGTCGTTGAAGGAATTCATCCTTTTATTAAATGGTAACTTCTAAGACACCGTTTCTAAAGGATTAGAGAGGGTATGAAATCTAACCCATTCTGCTTTCTTCTTATAATAGAGGAGCTATTTGAGGATATATCTTTTTGACATTATCTGAGTTTGCAAACTCCTTTGTCAGTCTATCTCGCAAACAGCCTCAAGCTGACAAGTTCCCTCCATAATATTCCCACATCCTTGGCAGCTGCACACCAGAGAAATACAAGTTGCAATCCTTTCTGTTTTCTAATAAAGCTTCTAGGGTAGATAATTTTACTTGGGATTTTCGAGCCATAATTATCATGGATAATGTGGGTCATCCCTATGAAGATGTCTTTGAAAATAACTGATAGCAAAGCAATGGGTGCCGTCTTTGATAATTTCATCCTGAAATTATTAAAGATCTGAGAGACCATTAGATTTTGTGTCACTGGCCTCATATCCAGCTCCTCCAAGATGACATGGACGTGGTTGCCAACCATGTCATACTTTGTACTATTGGTTGGCCACTTAGGATCCTTTTTTAAAGGAAAACAAATTTACACTGAGCTAGGTTCTCACAAGATCCAAACAGCTATTGCCAAGGTGGATTGGAGAAGCTTCTGCAACTAGGTTTGTTCTTTTGGACTTCTAAAAAAGGTGGCTTTTGGGGCAGAAGGTGATTTTGGTTGACAAGTTATATGTCCTTTACCACATACTCCTTGATTGGAGCAGCTCATGGGTACTCCTAAAGCTCAAGCATGCTTAGACAAGGAGATCTGGGAAGAACAGAACTACCAGTACGAGTGATAGAGGAGATATCCATTACCAACATATATCTTATCAGAACCTGAATAGGGTTTGAGATTAGAGATAACACCTGGATTTTTGGTCATATTAGAAGCTCCAGTATCTGAGTATGGCACCAAAAGATTGTGGTAATTCATCACTAACAGAGACATGATTGAATCTCCGTTGACAATTCAAGGCACTGTGGTTGTATTTTCCATAGATCTGGCATTGAACACCAGTCTTGACCATTGGAGTTGTTGCTTAGCATCACCATTGTCAGAAGAAGATGCACACATGTTTATATGAGATGGCTGCTGGAAGGAGCTTCAACCAGCAAATTTGCCTCCTCTGCTATGATTCCTACCATTTCTTCCTCTTCTTCCCCCATGAGCGTGTTGAATTTGGCCATGACCTGTGGCAAATGTGCTTGTTGAATCAGTCACATAAGAAGTGTGTAAAATGGTGAGATTAAGAAGAAATAGGAAGAAATAGAATTAGAGGGAAGAGAGGGGAGAAGATGAGAAAGCAGCAATATGATGGCTGCTCTGGATTAGGTATCGAAATTCGAGCTTAATCCTCTTTTATATCACTTAGGTGAAACATTACAGAAAGGACCAAAATACCCTTGTGTAAATATGTGCTTATATCTCTTGCGATACACACCAGACTGTAATGCAATTTAAGACAGATAGATAAGAAGTAACCTAACAAGCTGAAACTATGTGAGTCCCATATTTAATGGTCAAATGACCAAATTACCCTTCTACCAAAATTTCAACTCTCCCCCTCAAGCTGGAGAGTAAATATCAAACAATCTCAGCTTGTTACAAAATGCTAAAGGCTCAAGTCTTCCTAGGGGTTTAGTGAACATATATCCAAGTTGCTTTGAGGATTTAACATAAGGAGTAATCACCTTCCCTTGCATAACAACATCTCTTATGAAGTGACAATCGACTTCTATGTGTTTAGTTTTTTTTGGTGGACTACTGGGTTACTTGCTTTGAATATAGCTGCTTAATTGTCACAGATAATAGTCATAGGTTTTGAAATTGGAAATCCAAACTCAACGAGAATACATTTGACCCAAATAAGCTCACTAACTGTGTGAGCCATTGCCCTATACTTTGCTTTGGCATTGGGTCTAGCCACTATAGCTCGTTTCTTGCTCTTCAAACTCGCCAAGTTACTACTAGCAAAACAACAATAACCGGTGGTAGATCGCCTATCCATTTTGCAACTTGCATAATTTGCATTCAGAATATCCCATAACATCAATGTTCCCATTTTGGGTATACCATAGGCCTTTCCTAGTAGCACTTTTTAAATATTTTAAGATCCTTTGAGCTGCTTCCAAATGTATCAATCTTGTGTTTTCCATAAATTGATTTACTATTCCACTGCAAAAGATATATCGGGCTTAGTAACTGTAGCATATGTTAATTGACTTACTAGACGTCTATACTGAGTCTTGTCATTGAGTGCAGGATTCTAAGAGTTATGAAGTTTAGAATTTACCTCTATAGGAGTATCCATTGGTTTTAACACCCAAAAGACCATACTCCTGCAACATATCAACAATGTCTTTCTCTAAGAAAGAACAATTCATTTCTTACTACGAGCACTTCAATACCAAGAAAATATTTTAGCTGTCCCAAATCATTGGTTTGAAAGTGAGTGGCCAAATATTTTTATCTCCTCAATTCCTTCCAAGTCACTTCTAGATAGGACAATATCATCAACATACACCACTAAGATAACCATACCAGTCTTCCTTTTTAGCACACAAAAAAATGGTCACAATGACTTTCTACAAAAATCTAAATTTCATTATCATAGTGCTAAACTTTCAAACCATACTCCAGGGTTTTTAAACCCCCATAAATGGCTTTCTTAAAAAACTGAGATAAATTTATGCTTCTATGAGATGACGATGACTTCGGCTCTACGGGCGATCTGGTTGGTGACCATCGTGAGCGTCGCCTTGCCGAAAAATGACGGACGGGCACACGACGGCCTTCAGCTCGGTGATTATGAATGAATGTTGGAACCTCAACACTCCATCTCGAACAACTGTAGACATGGAGGCTTGATTGAGAAGAGGTAGGAGGTTCGTCACAATGACACCCCAAGGACCGAAAATGACGACGATGTTGCTGGAGCCAGGACAATTGTAATGGGAAGACGAAAGGTTACTACCAGAAGGAATTCTTTCTGTTTTGTATATGGAACTACCACCCTCACCATGGCCACCTTGGAGCGTGCCTTTGGTGCAATTGTTCATGTCATCGTCACGAATGGGGCGAAGCGATCTGTCGTTTCCATCCTGATCGTGGCGGTCTTGGCTTTTGCAGCTCAATTTGAATGGGTGACTTCTAATATGGAAATCATTGGAGTTATGGACGGGCTGCTTCACATTCTATCTCTCTAGGACAAATTTTCGTGAAAAATGTGAGTGCAAAATCATTCAATACAAGGGAGACCTCATCATGGCGTGCCTCTACATTCTAGAGCAGACTGCATGTCACCTCAACAGGGGACCTCTTCCTTGCCTATTTAAGAAAACTTTCAGTACCGATACCAACCCGTGCAACCAATCAGCTCCCAACCATCCTGAACATCCACTTCCCACCTCTCTCCCCCTCCAGCAGCCCCGTCACCCATCCCCTCCACCCCCCACCCTCCTCCTTCCCTCCTCCTCCCACATTAGCAACACTACTAGCCTCATTCACTGACCTCCTATGTGCCAGCAAACCACCAGTCAAACATCCGAAGCACTCCACCAATCCACCTGCCAACCGTACAAACCGCTCTCCAACTTGTCCTAATATAGAACCCATTGTTGACCCTGGACCACTTCCAATTGACTCTTCTTTAATCAATGCCATATGATTCTGCAGTGATAAGTCACCGCCTGCAAGCTGCATTTCCTCCATGCAGAATTTTTCTGATTTTATTGGAAGCTCTGAGCTAGACGAAATCACTCTCCGGTAAGTCCTTTACTTTGTTGAATGGTCGGTGTTCCCTCATTCTTTCCAAGTTGGACAGATTCCTGGCCAACGGCGATTGGCTTCGCTCCTATGCGAATGCTACAGGCAAAATCCTTGGCTGCACCACCTTCAACCATTGGCCAATCATTTTGGACACACATTTTAGGTGCCCCACCCCCCCCCCCCCCCCCCCCCTTCAGTCGAGAATTCGTGGCTCCATGTTTCTAACTTTGACACTGTCCTTTCTGATGGGTGGAGAAACTTTAATGTGAGTGGGTCGAAAGGTTGATCTCTCCCTAAAAGACTTAGATGCAACATTTCACACTCTGGTCCTTGGGGCGGCATTCTGCATTGTCAGCCTAGAAAGCCTCCCTTCTCAATCAGCTTGCCAACCTTGATGCAAACAAAGAGCATTGGTGTCTCTCTTTCACTAAATTCCTTCGTCTCATATCTATTCAGAATCAATTCCAATCCTTGCCCATAATGAAAAGACACATTGGAAGCAGTGTGCTTGTTTTAAGTTGCTATTTGATGGCGACGCTAATTCGAAATTCTTTCATGCCGTCACCTCAGGTAGAAGGAGCCAACTGAATTACCTCATTATGCATCAATGACGAGGTAATGTCGGACATGCTCTCATAACTGATTCTCTAGTGAGTTTTTCTTCAGACTTATATTCAAAAGAATGCATGAACCATTCAACCATCTAGAACATTAGATTGGCCTCAATCTCACAAACTGCTGCCGCATTCATCGAGCTCCTTTTCTCCATTATGGAGATTGAAAATGCCACTCTCGGCCTCCCTTATGACCGAATGCCGTGGTTGGACAGATACAATGGTGAATTCTATCGGAGGAGCTGGCCTGTCATCCATGATGATGTTATTGCCATGGTTTGTGATTTTCACCACTTGAGCTTAACTTTCAAGGGCCCTGCTTGCCTCTCGGCTTTTGGAGGTGATTCCATCTTCTAAAACTAGAGAGGCCATGGTCGACTCAATGATTTGGTGGTCGGAGATTACTGGTACTTTCTTTGTTTCCTCTGCCTACTCCCTCATCAAGGGATGGACTTCGGCGCTTCTTGATCATGAAGTGGCTCTTATTTGGTGCTTATGCAATCCCTCGAAGGTCAAAATTTTGTTGTGGAGTGCCGGGCTCAATAAAATCCTCATTGCTGACAATCTTCAACGCTGTGGTAATCACAATGTGTGCACCTCCTGCCCCCTTTGTGGTCTTAAGAGGATACTATCAGCCACCTTCGCATATCATGCCCCTTCACTTGGTTAGTTTAGATGAGCATTCTAAGTCGGATTGGCCTTCACATATGCTTGCCTAGGGATCTCTTCTCTATATGCCGCATGCTCCTTGGGGGTCCCTATCCCCAAATTGGACAAGATGCTCATTTATGTTTGTGTTGCTTTCATACCTTGGGGTATCTGGAAGGAGCGCAAATGTCTCTCCCAGGAAAGGGTCACCTCCCCCGTCATTGGTTTCATCTCCTCTTGGCTTCTTTCCAGAAAGAAGTTTTCCTTTCTTAGGTCATTCTCTCAAGGACAATTGGCATGGCCTTGCCCATATGGGCTTTTTGGTGAGGCCTCCCACTCTATAGGAGTGGCAGCTTCCTCAATCAGGCTGAATTTTGATGGTTGCTCCTTCGATAATCCTGGTTTGGCCGGATTTGGTGGTTTTTTTTTGTGATTGAGATGGTAATCAGCTCTTGTCATACTCTGGACCTATGGGCATCTTTGATTCCACTTCTACCAAGCTTCAAGCCCTCCTCAATGGTCTTACCATATTCCTTGAGTACCTCTCTGGCCTGCTCCACATTGAGGGAGACTGCAGTGATTATTGGATGGTTCTTCTCTCCCTCCATCCCACCGTGGCGGCATTGGGATACTTACTATTCTGTTATGGTCATTCTTGCCTACGTCTCTGGTATTTGGTTTCATGTTCCCAGATCTGCTAATTCTGTAGCTGATGTTTTTGCTAAGCAAGGAGCTTCCCTCCAATCCCTTGTTGTTAGGGGTGTGCTTTCCAAATTTATTGTTTCTTTGTTTTGCTTAATAAAATTATCACTTTCTAAAAAAAAAAAGAGAGAGAGTATTGGAGCATCCTTCATTGCCCTTGTCCCAAAAAAGGCAAATGTCGAGCAGCCATTGGACTTCCGCCCCATCGGCCTTATCACGAGCACATACAAAATCATTGCTCGAATTCTAGCTCATTGCCTCAAGGTGTTCTTGCCTCTGGTGATCCATCATGGTCAGTATGCTTTTATCAAGGGACGAAACATTCTTGACTCAGCAATGGCTACCCATGAGATCCTCAACTTTCTCAAGAAATCGGGCCTACCGAGATTTGTTCTCAAGCTAGACTTCGAAAAAGCTTTCGATAGAGTCAATTGGAAGCTCCTTGATGATCTCCTTGGCAAGATGGGTTTTGGGTCGAAATGGAGATTTTGGATCAACAACTTCATTTCTTTGGCCTCCTCAATCCTCATCGTTGTGCACCAATAATGAAGTGACATCAGATAGAGCCTCTATTATTGATGCCTTGATCAATTTCTTACAGCGTTGTACTCTGAAGAATGCCAATGCAGACCAAAGCTTCAACGGTGACATCTATTTCCTCTTCGGTTGCTGGGCTACTTGAGTTACCTTTCTCTACCAAAGAGGTGGAGCTTGCAGTGATGGGTATGCCTTGTGATTGTGTGCTTGAGCCAAATGGATATAATGGTGAATTCTTTAGAAGGTGTTGGTCGATTATCAAAAAGGATGTCTTTGCCATGGTTCAAGATTTTTATCAGAGAGGCATCACATATAGGAGTATGGGTGCTTCCTTCATTACACTCATTCTCAAGAAAGCGGACGAGGATGGCCCTATAGATTACCACCCTATCAGTCTTGTCTCTAGTTCTTATAAGATTATTGCCTACCTTTTTGCCCACCGACTCAAGGTGGCCCTACCATTGATTATCCATTGAGGGCAAAGTGCTTTTGTGAAGAGGAGAAGCATTCTTGACTATACTATGGCTGCCCATGAAATTCTGGATTTCTTCAAGAGATCTAATTTACCAAGATTTGTCCTCAAGTTTGACCTCGAAAAAGGCATTTGATAGAGTCAACTGGACACTCCTTGATGATTTGCTCGGAATTATGTGATTTGGGCAGAGTTAGAGATTCTGGATTAAAAGTTGTCTTCGACCTCTTACCCCCTCTTACTCAACGACACTGTCTATGGGATCTTCAAAGGTTCTAGAGGCATCCGACAAGGGGATCCCCTCTCTCCAATGTTGTTCAATGTCATTGCTGAGTATCTGTCCTTCATGGTGTATGCGATAAAGGATGCTGGTTGGATTAATCCTATTGCTTGCCAAGGCGGAGTTTCATATACACCTTCTCCAGTTCACGGTTGACACTATGACACTATCTATTTTGGAGATATTACGTTTCAGCAGATCAAAAGGGTCAAGGCATTGCTAGGATTGTTTGAGTTATCTCGGGCAATGAATTAATTGGAGAAAAATCACTCTATTGGGATACCACATTAACCCTGAGGACCTTCGAGCTATGGCGGATTATTTGGGATGTACATTGACCTCGCTCTGTGCTACTTACCTTTGTCTTCCTCTTTTTGATTGTCGGCCGCAAAAGAACTTATGGATCCCCCTGGTTGAGAAGTAAGAGTAGTGCCTTGCCACATGGAGGGGGAGGCTTCTCTGTAATGTGGGACGTCTTGTTTCGCTCAACTCTTGCATAGCGGGGTTCTTGAATTACTTGTCTTTCATGCCATGCCCAACCTCTATTTGTTGGCACATTGAAACAATCAAGAAGGGTTTTCTTTGGAGGGGTTCTGGTAGCACATTTAGGTACTGCCTTGTAAATTGGGAAGATGTGAGCTTCCCAAAGTCTATGGGTGGTTTGGGCTTTCGTCTTATAAAGGATATGAATAAGGCGCTTCTTGAAACACGGGTGGATGCGACATGGGCGGCAAAGCCGTAGAAGGATGCAGCACAACCGACACAGCCGATTTTGACGAATTCGTATGTTGGACTGCCAAAGTGGAGACTATTGGCGATGGTGTGAAAATGGGCTTTTCAAGGTGGAATGGCAGCGCCAAGTCATCAAAAAGCCCACCTGGGGGTAGTAACAACTTCGCAGGGCCCAAAAACACGAATCTGGCGTGAAACTGCCAAGGCAGCAATAGTGGCTAGGCATGTGGGCATGCGTGGGGCAAAGGTAGGTGTGTTCGCTTGGCACAGGCCAGCATGTGCGTGCGTGCGTGGGCAGAAGCCAGCAGCTGGCTGGCTGGCAGTTTGGTTTAAAATTTGAAATTTGAAATTTGGGACCTATCTAAACTGATTTGGATGGGATTTTGAACGATTTTAGGCATGTGGGATAATGCCTTATTTGAATTTGAATAATTTTGAGATTTACCTTGCTTACGTGGCAATTTCTCATTGGCTAGAGTTTGAATAAGGGATAAGGGGGCTTATCCCTCTTTGGCCTATAAATAAGGCTTTGTAAATCACTTGTAACATCTTCAAATTCGTGCTTAGAGTTCTCCATTTCTGTAAAAGCTCAGTTCTCTTCATTTTTGTTTAGTTTCTTTTTAAAAGAGAGGCCAACTAGCTTACTTTCCACCCAAAGTAAGTTAGGCCGCACATTGAGGGACTAGGAGTTTTTTTTGCTTGGTCTAGTAGCGTGACACTTCTGCTAAAATGAATTTGGAAATTCAAGTGTTCTCAGACTAGCTTTTGGAGGCCCATGATTGCTGTTAATCTTCTGTTGGCTGGCTATTGGTGGACTACGAGAGGAAGACATAGCGGGTTTTCGCCTTTCTAGAGGTCCCTGTTTCTTCTCCTTCCAATTTTCTAAACAACAGTTAGATTCTTTGTGAGCAATAGTCAAAAAATCAGTTTTGGAATGACTGGTGGACAGGGCGGGGGCCATTGTGTGATCACTTTAGCACAATAATGCAAACAGCCACGCACCATGAGATCATTGTCACTGATGCTTGGGATTGTACGCATGAAATCTTCACTTCTGCCGGGGTCTCAATGGTGGAAAAGCATCCAATATGTGCCGTCTCCTTAATGACATTGAAGTGGTCAATATTTGGAGACATATCTATGACAAGCTGATTTGCATGCCTGTTGACAATGGGAAGTTTTCGGTCTCTTCCGTGTTCAGGCACATCAAAGGCTGGACAAAGAGATATGAGGAGCATGAGGCAGCTATTGCTTGGAACTTATCTGCCCCTAGCAAAATCCGTTTTTTCCTATGAAGCGCCTGCTGGAACAGAATACTGACTTCGGATAACCTCCATAAGAGTGGCAATCCTCCCCTATGCAGACTTTACCTCCTTTAATGTGTCACCCACATCCTTTTTCATTGCTTGTATGCATGGTATATCTGGTCTTCCTTTCTTAATTGCATCGGTTTGCAGATCCATCTCCCCAAGGACCTCATTACCACATGCAGAATGCTTCTAGGGACCATGATTCCAAAACTAGGAAAGTTACTTCTCTCAGCATGCTTGGCCCACAACCTTCGGTGTTTATGGAAATAAAGAAATAGTAGAACTACAATCGCTGGTTGTAAGGGATCCGCTCCCTCCTGTTTTGTAATTTCTCTTGTTTATATAAATACATCTTTATAAAAAAAAAAAAATAGTAGAAGGTTCAATTTCAAGTTTAAACTGTGGAAGATATCATTAGCCACATCATTGGCCTTGTCTCTTGCTGGCTTCACACGAAAAAGGAGTTTGCTTGCTTGTCTGATGCTCCTCTTCGCATTTATCGGGGTGTTGTGGCTCAGATGTCTGCCCCCTCCACGCAGCCTTCAATGCAAGAATGACAACCTACTCCTGTTGGCACCCTCAAGCTTAACTTTGATGGTAGTGCTATAGGTAGCTCAAGTTTGGCTGGATTTGGAAGTGTTTTTTGAGACTCGAATGGTACTCCCCTCCTTATCTACGCGGGCCCGATGGGAATTTCTGATTCTACTTTAGTCGACCTCTTTGGTCTCCTGCATGGACTCATTATTTACCGTGACCACCTCAGTGGCCCTTTGCTCATTGAAGGTGATTCTAAAGTAGTGATTGGCTTGCGTGCTTTTTTTGCTAAGCCCTTGGTAGCATTGGGATGTTTTTTATGAGATTTTTGGTATTTCTTGTGTAATTTTATGTTCTAGGAATCATGTCCCAAGATTTGCTAATTCTTTTACTAATAAACTTGCCAAAAAAGGGGCCTCCCTCCAATCTCTTGTTGTAATGGGAGGGCTTCCTTGATATGTAATTCTTCTTTACCGAAATATTTGCACACTTTCCTTAAAAAAAGTCTCCATAGAGGAAGACATTCTTAACATCTAGTGAGATAAGGGCCATCCTTGATTAATTGCCACAACAATTAAGATGCGAATAGAAGTAAGTTGAACCATAGGTGAAAAAGTTTCAAATACATCAACATCAAGCGTGTGTATCCCTTGGCTACTAATCTAGCCTTATACCGCTTAATTCCATCAGCCTTATATTTAATGGTGTAGACCCAACGACACCCCACAACAGCCACACCTAAAGGTGGGTCACAAAGTTTGCATGTACTTCAAGATAGCAAAGAGTTTATCTCCTTATCCATAGCTCGTTTCCACTCAGGTGAAGCCATAGAATTCTGCATTGATCGAGGAATAGAAAACATGGACAATGACATAACAAAGGATTTGTAGGATGAGGATAAGAAATCAACACACATCGAGAAATAGGATGAGAGGTACATGAACGCTTACCTTTCTAAAGGCTATTGGGAAGATCCAAGGAGACAAGAACATTAACTGTATACCTGAAGTGGAGGAGCTAAACCTGTAGGAGGTGCATCCATCACAGTCACAACAATTGGAATTGGATTAACACATGGCTCAAACATACTATGACTTTGCAGGAGTAAAGTATGGGGTGGGTTCGAAAAATGTTATATCAAAGGAACCATATGTTTTCCTTTTAATAGGATCATTAAATTTGTATCCCTTCTGATGTTGTGGATAACCCAAGAATACATACCATCACTCGAGGGCACAATTTTATCTATAAAGGCACTAAATAAATGTATAAAACATGTAGACCAAAAAATACAGGGAACAACCTTAAATAATTTACATTGTGGTCTTAAAACCTGCATAAGAACTTGTCCTCACAAAACAAAGGAAAACATACGATTAATCAAATAGCATGGAGTTAACACTACGTCTCTCCAAAAAAACTTAGGGATACTCATATGAAACAATATAGTGCGGGATATTTCGAGGTGTCAATTTTTACGTTCAGCTACCCCATTTTGCTGGGGTGAATAGATGCACAAAGTTTGATGAATAATCCCATGCAATGCACAAAAAGATGCAAATTTCTGAGAAATTCAAGATCATTATTAGTACGAAGAATATTAATCCAAGCACCAAAGTGATTTATTATTTCATTAAAGAAATTCACTCATACATCAAAGATTTCAGACTTTTCTCATGAAAGATACAACCAAATTACTCTGCTGAAGTCATCTATGAAAGATACTGAGTACTTTAATGCAAATGGACTGTGGACTCTACATGGACCCCATACATCAGAATGGACTTAACTCAAAACACGCGAACTAACTGGGAAACTTAATCTGTGATGTTTTCCCAATTGACTCACTATCAAATGAAACATTAGCAGGCAAAGAAGGAAAGGATTGACATAGTTTGGCCGGTGATGGATGCCCCAAACGTAGGTGCCATAGCAACGGAGATTCTTTTGTTGCAAGTGCCATAATCAGTGGGGTAGATACATCATCCAACAAATAGAGCCCCTCTTCTCACGACGGGTACTGATTGTCCTCTTTGTCTACAAGTCCTAAAACACGTAAGAAGTAGGAGAAAAGGTTACAAAACAATTTAAGGATTTAATTATGTGATTGACAAAGAGCAAATTAATAGGTTAGTAAGGAAACAAAAAGAATTGAGCTTAAGGACATTCAGGAGTAGGTTGTATTGTACCCTCCTCCTGAAGAGGGAAGGTAGAACCATCAACTAAAATAACTTGATAATAGGATTGAGAAGGATCTATGGACCGGAACAAAGAAGCCATACCTGATATGTCAGTGGAAGCTCTAGAATCGATGGTCCAGGAAGGAGAGAGACATATTCAGTGTTGGCATACCTGTACTTGCTATTGTGGCACTTACTGAGGTAGAAGTATTCAGTTCGATGGTAGTAGAGGCATTCATAGTAGTAGTGGTAAGTTGGCCAAGTCTCAGAAGTAACTGCTGAATTTCTTCTTGAGGACCCGAATGGGAATGTGATTCATGACTAGTCACTGTAGAATTAGCCTAAGCAGACTTTTCAAATTTCTCCCAACATTTGTCTGAGAAATGATTTGTCCTTCCATAGTGAATACACTTCATATCCCTTTTGTCATTACGAGTATGGCCTCGAGTGAATGATTCTCAGCCACAACCTCTATTACTGCTCTCACAACCTTGGGTCTCAAGCTTATTATTAGACGAATTGAGGTTGAGAATAGTTGCATTAGAGAATCATGTAACTTAGCCCTTATGGCATCATATTTTCATCCCAGACCATCAAGAAACCAAGCAACCCGAATCTGATTCTTCTCCTCTTGAATGCCTTCAACATTCGTAGTAAAGGGATGAAAAATACTTATTTCCTAAAGAACACCACTCATCTTAGTGAAGTAATCAGTCACTGACCAGTCACCCTTCTTCATATTGAAGTATCAAACCTAAATTCATGTATGCAAGACAAATTACTTTCCTCGGATAAAATTGAAGACAAGGTATTCCACATCTCTTTAGCTGTTCCACAACTCAAAATCTTATCACTGAACTGTCCCTCCATGCTATTTACCAACCCAGTCATAACTTGGTTATCTTCTGCCTCCTAGACTTCAGTAATGGGGGTGGGAGGATCATTTTTTAAATACTTTGCTTTCTTGTTGGCCTTTAGAAAAATAACAATTGAACGAGACCAGTTCACATAGTTTGAACCATTTAACTTGATGGAAGTTATCTGTATTGAACTTGAATTCTTCTTATTAGAGCCTTCAAATTGTCTAAGGGCAACAACTTGTGTGCTGGAACCAGCCATATAAACCTTTCAATATGCCTAAAATGAACTCAATAAACTGCACCAAATAAGCTTCTAACTCAATGCAACAACTTTTTCCAATTTTCCAAAATTAGGTCATGTGGGCCTCACACTTCAAATTAAGGCATACCCACCTCAATCCAGCAGTAGTATCTCAATCAACTTTAATTCTGATAGAAATCGCCATAAAACATCATATATTGCACAATAACTATGATGATGCAAGCTAGGGCTTGATGATGCAGATCGAGACTGGCTGCACAGGTAAAATAAAAGCATAGGGCTTCAATAGGAACCCTCTAGGGGCAGTAGGGGCATAGTATATGATCAACCAACAAGAGTGGCCATCAACCGGATGGTTATGGCAGGAAAAAAGAGGAAAAAAGAGGAAAAAAAAGGAAAAAAAAGTGAAATTTTACCCTACCAGGAGAAAACTGAGTTCATCCCCTTAGTGTTGTGAAAACTGTAGAAATACCTGAGATTGTGGAGAAAGGAGTCCCAAAATCTAAGATTACCGCTCTGATACTTTATAAAATGGTGACATTTAGAAGAAATAGGAAGAAATACAATAGAAGGAAGAGAGGAGAGATGATGGAGAAAGAAGCAATATGACGGCTACTCTGGATTAGGGCTTGAAATTCGAGCCTAATCCTCTTTTATATCACTTAAGTAAAACATTATGGGAAGGACCAAATTGCCCTTAGGTACAAATATGCTTCTCTCTCATACATACGACCCAGAATTCAATGCAATTTAAGACAGATAGATGACAAGTAATCTCACAAGCTGGAACTATGTGACTCCCATATTTAATAGTCAAATGACCAAATTACCCTTCTACCGTTTCAACAAAGTGTCTTGCTAAATCTTCAACACTTGATTAAGAAATGGAGGACATAGCTCACTGAATGTTGGAGTGGTGTTTGCATATTAATTGCAGCAATACAAGCAGCATAAGTACTAGATCTTCTACCGAGACCATTTTCAGCCTGTAGGACTAGATCAACATCTGAAACTGGATAACTGATGGCTTAAGGCAATCATTAAGTTGCTTAAGCTTGTGTCAATATGCAGTCATGAAGAGTTGGCCATTCGTTTAAGGTAGAGAGCTCCTTTTTAAGATACAAAGGCAGGAAGATGTCTAATCTACAATTTTTTTTTTTTTAATAGCCAACTATAACCCAATTGTTGTATTAGTTGTGGTAGAGAATCATTTCAAGAATTTCTGTGGACAAGATAGCATTCATCCATGAAATGTGAGTGGCATCTTTTTGAATCCAAGAAACATATTCTGGATTTGGAGTTTCAGACTCAGCACTAAGAGATGGACAGAAGTTCCATCGACATGATAATAGGCATTAAAGCTTTTCAGAACAGGTAGAAAAAGGTATTTCCAAAGACGACAGTTGGTAGAGCTGAATTCCAATGGAACTAGAGATTTGATGTTGGTTAGAAGCAGAGAAAAAAGGAAGTAGTAGAGATATTGGATTTAGAGAATGAGTCTTTGGATGAAGCCCTGAGAGAGACAAAAAAAAAAAAAACTTCTGGTCGAGGCTCGTGGACCTCAAGCTCTGACACTGTAAAAGATTCGAGGCCAAGATGATCCTCACAATGTGCGAGGATAATATTTTTATGGATAAGATTACAGCTAGTTACGCCAATGGAATTACAGCAAATACAATAGCTGGATTACAGTAAAACAGTAAAAATACAAAATAGTAATGGAAGTATAACAACACGTTATTCTATCACTAAGGAAATAAGTTTGTCAGATGATCAGCGTTGGGAGGGTATGGGTTAGATGAATCAATCTCAAGGTCTATGATGTTGAAAAAGAATTAATAAACCATTTGCATTTTTTTTTTTTTGAAAATGATGAAAATTTCATTGGAAAGGAAGAGAGAGCTCAAAAAATACTAGAATAACAAAAGTAAGACTTCTCTTCAAAAAAACAAAAGTAAGACTAGCCTAATGAAGTTGGCCAGCACCAAAATAGAAAAAGACACCACACCCCAACCTATCCAAAGAAATCAAAACAATTTGCTCGGGTCAATGACATTCAAGTTGTTCTTCGTAAGTTAAGGAGAGAAACACCCATTCTTGCCAAAGTGTAAGCAACTCCATTTGCACTTCTAATAATATGGGACCAGTTTAGGTGAAGGCCGTCATAAAGAGTTTTCCAACCTCTGCTTTGTCATGAAGTGTCCAAAATCTCCAATGGGATGACTTACCAGCTGAAAACCAGCTTTCTCCTGTCATGTTTGGAGTGGTTTGGTACTTAAACTTTGAGTTATGCTTTTTTTTTCTTGTCCAGCAACCTATAGGTAGTATCTGAGACCTTCGCCATGCCTTTATTGGACCTTGGAAATGTTAAAGTTGGGTCTGGGTCTACCTCAAAATGCTAAACTGAAATTAGGGGTTTGTTTTCTGAACAATAAGCACAAGATCTTTTTAATCTTGGGTTTTATTTTTGGACTACTCTAACACTTCTTCTCATTTCTGTGCCTTCTTTATTGCTCCTACATGTAGATATTTTTGGGTGGGGGCCCACATAGAGGCGCTCACTCTGATACCATGTTAATATATGATTTATGTCCATTTAATTTGGTTGTCAAAGTTAGGAGGTCCAGGGGTGGCATCGAGTTGAGCCACGAACGCATGTAGGTTTGGGCTTGGCTTGACCTTAAAACTTCAAGCTCGAGCTCGAGCTTGGCATCGAGCCTTAAATTGAACTTGAGCTCGAGCTAAAAAATTGTTAATGAGTTCAAGCTTGAGCTCGAGCCATGTTCGAGCTCAATATACATTTAAAGCTACAAATATAAATGAAGAGAATATGGTAATGAGCTTAGTACCATTGAACTTCAAGCTATCACTAAGGAGTCCCAGACTTTGCAATGAAGTATACTAATGTATAATAACCAGCTTAATAGACCTAATAGAAAGAACAAACATCTCCATCAATAGTGTTTATTCCATTGACAAGCAATAACATTAGATGTTGAGGGACCCAAAAGGGCTGAACGATCGATCGTCTTTGAGGTTTGAGGTAAATAAGAGCAACCATCAACCAATTACAGAGGGAATTGACGAGAACAATTAGAGTAAAAGGTATTTTTTAAAAAAAATCTATGCTAACGAGCTAACAAGCCGATCTTGGAAAATCTTGAGTTTGCTTGTTATACTTAAACAAGCCTTATTTCAAGTTTGAGTTCGAGCTGAGCTCAAGTAAAAACTGAACTGAGTCGAGTTTTTTTCGAGCTGAGCTCGAATGGTTTGCGAGCCAGTTTGGCTTGGTGCCAGCCCTAAGGAGGCCTTCCCATGTAATAAACAAATGATCTTTTTAATTCTGGGTCCCTATAACGGGAAGAGCGCTATGGACAACCATCTTTACCTTGTTTCTTGATAAGGTTTGTGAAAGAGATTGAACTTTGTGTTGTGTCTTCTTCAATGAGGCCTCTTCAAACCTTTATCATGGGGTAGAACATTGAGTTCAACACCTACTTGGTTGTCATGTTTTGGGGAACTGAAAATTGGTGGCTTCTTTAACAACTGGTGCCATGGACTCCAGATGGAATCGTGGAGGTTAGTTTTGGTGGGAGCTTTAGATGTTACCCAGGGTGAGAGATTGTACCGTTTCATCTTATTCTGGCTTTCTAGGTGTAGTCCACTCTAGTGAGGTGGGGTTGCAAGTCCTATTTCTAGGACCAAAGATCATTTGAGACCAGCTTGTTGACCTGGTTGAGGTGGAGGGTGATTAGATGGTATAAAAATGAAACCAGCTCTTCCTTGAGACACATGTTTTGAAAGAAACGTGAGATATCTCTAGTTTTTGTGCCTGTCTCGGTTATTACTTGAAATCTGCTGGCAGTGTAGCAGATTATCATGCTAGGGAAACAGTTGGTCATTTCTTGCTGCTCATGTAATGTAGAATTACCTTCTTTAGGGGTGAAATCTTATTCTTTCCCACCTGTTCCTCTCTCTCTCCTTACTTTTCATTTGATGAAATAAAATCATTTTTGTAATTAAAAGCAATGCCACGGAGAAACGATTGAATGTTGAAACCTGTCAATATCATTAGAGTTCTTTAGTTACCAAAGCAAGGGTTAACTGATTTGCTGTTGGTGATGAGAGATATTAATACAGTGAAAGCAGTTTATTAGTTTTAGCAAACTCCTTGAGCATTGATTTTGTACTATCACCTACCTGAAAGATACATGTTTTTTGCCTTGCCTGAAATAATGCAAGATCAGCAGTAGTTAGAATAAAACAAGCTGAACTTTTCTGTTTTTTTTTTTTTTTGGTTGTGTGTGTGCTTCAGCTTCCGATCAAATCAGGCAATCTCAGACTCAAGCAAGTAATGTGATGCCTCAAAATGGCCAGGAATCTCGGTCTGATATTTCAAGCAGATTTGATCAGTTGTTGCGGACTATATTCCCAGGAGAAGAGTTTCATGTTAGTACTGGTGAGGTGAACTTGCAGCATAGCATGAGTGTGGCAGGTGCTACACGGGAGCAGCAGGGAGGGCCTGAGGAGCCGTCAGGAGTTACGGATGAAGGGCTGTTATTTTCTAACTTGCTTCAGCAGGTTATGCCTGTTATATCTCAGAGCATAAATGAAACTGCAGGGTCCACTCATCCACCTGATTTGTCAATAGACCCAGTATGCTATGCCACTTTTATGAACTTAAGATTTGAAATAGTTGTGTTTTTTGCTGTTTTGTACTCTTTTCTACAACGTGACATTGTTTATGACACATGTATTGCACATCTGCAGATTGAGGTGGAGAATCCATGTGATGCAGGGAGCTCACATCTTCGCAGAGATCCTCCCAGCCCACCTGATTCAAAGCGTCAGAAGGTATTGTTTGATGGCTGGTCCCATGTAGAACATATTTACGAAGATCTTGAATTAAAGAGAAGAAAACACAGCGTTTAGCATATTTTTTTTGGTGATAAAATTCTTAAATCAAGACATGGAAGGATCATACCCTCGATTCTAACTTGTTTTCATTTTCTTTGGTGATAGATTTACCTGCTCAAATTTTGCATTAAAAATTATTTTAACTCTTTGAAATTTTACTCATTTTTTTGTTGCAGATGGAATGATTCACCTTATACCAGGATGATTAACCTGTAGTCAGTGACCAGCCTTACTGAATAGATGGCAGATGATGTGCATTTTGATATGCTTCCGCAAGTTATTGGTACTGGTTGCTGCACAAAGATTTTGGTGGATGTACATCATGTATGTTGGAACCTCACTTAAAAAAGAGCAGCGATCTGCTGCGGATGAGCTCATGGATCATGCTTCGTCAAGGTGCAAAACAATAATGGATGAGACGTCTCTCCTGGTGCACTCCAGTGTAGATCCTAAGGTAATATATAGTTGCTTATGGTTCATCAGTACTGAAACAAGATGTGCCATTTGTTACACCGTCATTTGGAAAAAGAAAACGAAGGCAAGAACCCTGAGAGCTTCGTACTATCAGTGGTGTCTCTAAGATTAAAGGTATTTCCTTGTTGCGGTTATTACTTTGTGGTTGCCTCCTATGAAAAACGAAATGCGCCCTACCTACATCTTGAATTGTGTAGGCTTCAATGCCATCGCTAACCTGAATCTCAGCTCTATTTTGGCTCTTAGATATGAGGTTTAACATAGAGCCCATTGATCTGTCCTGGTTGATGCTTATATTCAGTATGGGTGGCTGATTCGTTGATGTAGTAGGATCACAGAAGTGGCATCGAGCCGAGCCAAACTTGAACCTGTATATGTATGAGCTTAGTAGGTTCGAGTTTTTCTTCATTTAAATATTTTGAACTCGAGTTCAGCCTCTAACCTAAAATTGGAATTGAGTTTTAGTCCAAATTTTTTAACCGAGTTTGAGTTTTGAGTTCTTTGATGGGTTTGAGGTCTTACTTATATTTAAAACTAAAAAAAAAAAAAAAAAAAAATTGTAATGAACTTAGTACAGTTGAATGACAAGCTATCACAAAGGAGTCGAAAACTTTGCAATGGAGCATATTAATGTATAATAATCAATTTAATAAACTTAAAAGAAAGACTAAACACTTCCATCAATAGTATTTATTTCATTGGCAAACAATAATATTAGATGTTGAGGGATCCAAAAAGGTTAAACGATCAATCATCTTTGATGTTTGAGGTAAATAAGAGCAATTATTAACCAAGTAAAGAGGAAATTGATGAGAGTAATAAGGCAAGTTTGGGAAATTTCGAGTTTGATTTATTATACTTAATAAACTTTATTTCAAGTTTGAATTTGTTGAATTTATAGAAAAGAAAAATACTTCATTGACTTTTTTTTTTTTAATCAGAGTACATGAACCTCTATTTATAATAGAGGAAGGTAGTAGAGTTCAATTACAATTAAACTATCCAAACTTTAACACTTAAAGATAAATCAGAGCATAATTAAATAACTCAATATAAATAGAAGACTAACATGATTAAAATATTTTTAAATTGAAATTATTCTATGAGACCTGTTTCTATAATAATTTTGGCTCTATAAGACTTTTTATTGTATAAGACTCATCATGCTATCTCACGTGATCATGGTGGGTCCCACCAGCTCGTGTAATCATGGTGGGTCTATAACTTATGGGTTTGTGCCCATCTTCCAACACTCCCCCTCAAGCTGTAAATGATGTATATGATCTTCTCGTATAAAATGACATATAACATGATAGTCCATCATTTCTTCTAACACTCCCCCTCATGTCAGTGGTCTCTTCTATGAGGCCCAACTGGCATAAAATAAGTGAGAGTAAAATCACTCCAAGTCGTATAACATTGCTCCATACTCCAGTCATAACCCATGTTGAATGTAGGACACACTCCTATCTTCTGTAGGTAGTGGGTCTATACGCAATGCTCAAAAGTATAATAAAACTCCTACATCACCGTGTCTAAACTCTAGACATCAACTCTCAAATGGTAGGAGTAATAAATGCCAATTAAGGTGGGGGGTAGGGGGGTAGGGGGGGGGGGGGGGGGGGGGTGACGGGTAACATAGATGTAGTAATAAGCTCTTCCATTACGGTGTCCTAACTCTCAAAGGTAGAAATGGGTGATAAGTGATGCTTATCATTCACAAGACAACGATAAAAAACCCACGGGTATATATATAAAAAAATCTCAATGGACTTAAAACACCCATATATATGTATTTATGTAAGAAATTAAAACACCAACCGAACAACACACAATAGGTTGGCCCAAAGGGTATTTGAGAGTCAAATAAAGGATGGTCGGAGAGAGGCTATCGAATACCTAATGGGTAATGGGTAAAGAGGAAGATATGATGTTGAGGCCACTACTTCTTCAATAATAATGTCTCATCCGAAGAGACACAATAGTTGCAGCTGAAATGGACCTGGGCCCATTTAACACGAACCAAAATAATAAAAATCCTTGTCAAGGACCCATGAAATAATCCGATGCGAGTATTTGCACCAAATAATATGTTGACTAAAGAATATATTGTGAATACCTCAAAATGATAATCCAATCGGAGAAATAGAATTGAATTGCGCCGAGTCAAATAGTAAACCAATATAGCCAAGTCGCAACAGAAATATATGTAAAACTTGGGCCCTGATACGTATACCGAAGTAGAAAATAAGTGGGCTCAGTCGGGTTGACCCGAACCTGAGTTGACATGGATCGGGTTGGTTTGAATTAACTCAATAGATGGGTGCTGCTCGATAGCATCTAGAAGGGCAGCCCTGTTCGCTGGGTTGACCCGGCAAGGTCTGGTCCGGGTTGGGCAAAACAGGTGTGGCCCGGATTTAATAAGTTTCCTAACTTAGGAAACATAAATAAGACAACACAGCCTTCTTCTTCCCCGATGCCGAAGGACTTGGTGGAAACAATCCAGAAACGGCAACTCAGTGTTGGTGATTGTCGAGCACAACAGTTCTCCAAAAATGGCAGAGGGTAATCCAGTGAGCAAAAACAAGATAAATATTTTCAAATAGAGTTGTGATCTTTCTAAACAGAGGAAAATCAAATAATTTCGGAAGGTAATATCAACCCAAGATATCAGAAAAAATTATAGATTGTATGGATCTCTGGATAAATCTCCGAAGATAATCTTGCTGGCAAATTAATCAATCCAATCTCTCTATTATAGGAAATCAGCAACCTCTGAATCAAAGATCCCAGATAAGAAACAATAGAAGAGTTTCCGAAAAAAACAGCTCTCTGTAAATGGCAATGAAGCACATGTTTCTACAGCGGAGAAAATAAATCAGCAAAGAACAATTGTTCCTCCTGTTTTGAAATAAATCAATCTTCCGTAATAAGAGGACAAGAGCCAGTGATAGAATTTCCGTGATTTAGGCTGATCAATACAGTCGGAGGAAATCAACGAGAGATCAACATAATAACTTATGGGGATTAATGTTGAATGATAGAACACTTATCAGGCAGAGACTTCCACTGGATGACAACGGTGCCAAACATATATTTCCAAAGGAGAGTGTCTTCCGACGATAGCAGCAGTAAAAGAATTTTTCCTACAACAACAACAATGCTGGATAATAGGCTAGGTCCGTGATTAACTTGGAATGAATCCGACGTCTAGGTCAATGAAAGAGCACTAAAAGAGCACCAAAGATAATCTTGACAAATATATTGTATCAATGTATAATTCAATCAATCAACAACAATGCCAACTAGCAAAGGAATCAGCGTGGTGCAGCGGGGTGATCAGCAGACAACAATGCAAAATAATTTTTCGAAGATAGATGGCAGCTGTGTTCGTCAAGTAACGGCAACACGGTAACTCAGAAGATAAATTCCAAAACAACGTCCAAAATAGAGAGAAGATCCCGAGTTGACAATCAGCAAAGCAGAGAGTTTTCCTCGGAGTGGGAGAGCAGCTTCAGAGATAGAGAGAGATCATTGCGATCAGCGGTCATAAACTAGAAACTCCCAGAAATATAATAGAAGTATAAAGGTAAAACGTAAAACAAATAATGGGTATAGGGACAGAAAAAAGATAAATATGAACCTAAATTGCTAGAGATAATAGATCATAGAAGGATCACATTATCTTTGTGGGTTGGCCGAGTCAACTCACAGAACCTGCTCTGATACCATGTTGAATTTATGGAAAAGAGAAATACTTCATTGATTTTTTTTTTTAATCAGAGTACATGAACCTCTATTTATAATAGAGCAATATAGTAGAGTCCAATTACAATTAAACTACCTTTGTCCCAATTACACCCAAACTCTAACACTTAAAGATAAATCCTAGCATAATTAAATAACCCAATATAAATAGAAGACTAACATGATTAAAATACCTTTAAATTGAAATTCTTCTATGAAACCTGCTTCCGTAATAATTTTGGCTCTGTAAAACTTCTTGTTGTGTAAGACTCACCATGCCACCTCACGTGATCATGGTCGGTCCCACCAGCTCGTGTGATCATGGTCGGTCCATATCTTATGGGATTGGGCCCATCTTCCAACAAAGCTCGAGCATAGATCAAGTAAAAACTAAATTGGCTTGGTTGGCTTGGTGCCACCCCTAGGTAGGAGTAAGTTTTATGATGATGATATCATTGTAGGGTAGATATTATTATTATATTTAATTAATTATACGTATTTGTCAGTTTTAATAAGACTATAATGTATCTTATTTTTGGGTCTATCAGTTAAAAGGAAACTATAAGAAAAAAACATAAATGGAATTCATCTTAAAATATTTGAGCATTTTGCTAGTTTTAAGGATAAGAATTTTTGATCCTAATGTCACTCATCTCACATATAGTTAAGACTATACGAAATCGGGTTTGTTATTGTTCACATCAGAATCAATTTGAAAAGTATACTATTATAATTTTTTGTGGTATAAAATAATTATTGGACAATATTTTTTGGTGTTGGCAAAAAGCATTAAGAAATTAGTTCTCATTTAGTTATTTCTTTTGCGGTACAAAAGTAAGAATTTATTAAAAAGAATTTGTTATTCAAGAAAGTTTTTTAAATAGAATTTTAGTCAATATAAAAATGAATGACCTCTTAAGGTTCATTTGGGTTATTTAAAAGGGAGGAAATAATATTATCCAAGTATTATCTCAATCCAGGGTTTTATTTGAAAAGAATATTGAAGACTGTACAATGTCAGGTCTTGTGAGTGCCTCTCTACGAAAATCTTATTCAATTTGGACTTCAAATTCAAGGCAATGAATTGATTCAACTTCAACTCATCCTTGGGTGTGAGTGTAGATGAGTTCAAGTCCACTGGAAAACAAATTCTAGTGTTATTGCCCCAAAATAAAAAATATGATATAAACAAGAGAATAAGTAACTTTTTATAATATACTTAAATAGAACATATACTTAAACAGATAATTAACCAAAATAAACATTGTTACTACACTTATAAGTGATTTAATGTGTAGTATTAAAATATATTTATATATTAAATAATGAAATACTATATTATATTAATTAATGATTACAGTTTATAATAAATTAATATAATAATTATGTGCAACTAGAATAAATTATAAAAAATAAAAAAGTAAAAAATAATAGAAGTGAATATAATAAATAAATAAATAAATTAATTGAACTGAATAAATAAATAAAAATATTTTATTAATAATAGAAGATTAATTTTTTACTTACTATTAATTAATAAAATATTTTTACAAAATAAAATTAATTAGTTTAATTAATTATTAAAAATGAGATAACTAAACCAAAATAATTGATCAAATGCTCTCTTTAACAATATTTTAATTACCAATCTTAAATTTATAATTTAATATAGTAATAAAATTAATGAATATAATAAATAAATAAATAAATTATTTTATTAATAAACTAGGATAAAATTTTCATTGTGTAAGAAAATTTTCTTACTCCCAGATCAGTAACAAATTTATTTGGTAGCCTTTAAACTCTGCAGCCGGAGAGATTATTGTTTTACATGGTTCTTTGTAAATTTATTTACACATGGGAGGTGACCATAGAAATTATTTCGAAGAACTTGTTTTAAGGTGTTGGTAAAGCAAGTAAAACAATTTTGATTGATTTGTTTACTCCTATTGCTTGGATGCGACGAGTTTTTATCCCATGCATCGGATGATCGATGCTATACAACTAACATAATTTGCCAAGGACAAAATCATAGTGAATCATCAAGTTTAGAGTTCATCTGGGAAAGAAATAAAGTGACAACAGCGTAAGAGGCAGATGCCACAACAAGATTCGTATTAATTCATAGCTTGATTTTCCATTACAGATTTGTAAGAACTAGAACTAAGATCTATTTGCCCCAACGAGAAATTTAGAGAAAAAAACAGAAGACTTGGAAGGAATTTAAAAAAGGAAAAAGAAGAAACCAAATCAATTATCGTCATCAATAGCAGACGCACCTTTTCCAGAACTTGTACCAGCTTTCTTCCAAAACCCAATTTGCTTAACTCCTCATCGTTCCTCATAGCGAGTTATATGTGTCTCACGATTCTCGTCTTCTTGTTATCCCTAGAAGCGTTCCCCCACAAGCTCCGCATGAGATGTTAATTTCATTGAAGCCGAATGAGAAAATCGAAGTCAGATCGAAATAGATTTGAAGAAATCGACGCCAAAATATCAAAAATAGAAATCGAAATGGGGGAAAGGTGAGGGAAACAAGAGGGAAATATTTTGGGGGAAAAGAGAGTAGCGACAGGGAGAAGGGAGTGGCATGCCGAGAGGGAGGAGAGTGAGGCCGAGAGGGATAAGAAAGCAAAGGAAGAAGAGAGCGGGCGAAAAAAAATATTCGGGAAAAGAAGGCCAAGAGAGAGGGAGAACAGAGTGCAAATGAGGAAAAACTTTTCGTCGGGGGAGGGAACGACGCATCCCACACGATGCTTCGAGTGAATGATTTAAAAAATTGGGCTAAAACACGATTCCACGATTTTTGCCTAAGAAGATTACTTGTGTGATTCAAATGATACTTGCGCTCATTCACCACAAACAGCCTAATCGAATGAACTGAGAAACGTGGGCGAAGAAAATGGATACTTAGATTGTTCTTTTGTTCCTCATTTCTTATACAACGCATGAAACCTTGTTTGTCACTCTTATCCACGCATGATCACCCACAATTCACTCCGTGGTAGAGAAAATCTGAAATATGCAAGTGTTTTACAAAGGAGCAAGCAAAATGCTCCTTTGATGGTTGTCAAACCACATCAATGTGCATCCATGTTTTGAAAGAGTCTCTGTCTTGCACCTTGTGGTCAAGAGTTTCTTCATCACCCTAATCATCTCTTTATTCCTTGAATCATGGTTGACTGCATGTAAATCCAAAAAATGTATGTTTCTCACACTATCCGTCATCGATGAGTACCAGAGTTGCAGCAATTCTAAGTTCAGGAAGGGAAATTTGGGTGTTTATCGATCAAGTCATACAAATCATCTCCGATACCAAATCCGAGCATCCTAGCCATGTCACTGGTTTTCAACCTGGGCTTTGCAATTTTATGTTGCTTCAACCAAGGATAAACAATAAATACTTTCTTCATCACAAACAACTCCAAGGCCTCTGGATTGAACACGACACCCATTCTCATACTCATCTGCCAAATAATATAGACACAGATAAATTGAACTGTTTTCTTACTTGTTATAGTGCCTGGAAGTGTTGAGTACACACAGCAAAAGGATCAGCTCTGACTTTTGATTCAGCAAAGGGCATACCTGATGAGGAACCAACATTGCTGCATAACGTGCAAGCTCCCCAGCTCTCCAGTCTAGAACAACAGGCAGCCATGGGAAACAAGCATCCAGTCGTACAAACCACAATCTTATGTCAGGGAATTCTGATAATTCACGAGGATCGTTTGGGTCTTCGCGCTCATAATCTATGGTAAATCCAACTGTATGCTCCAAAAGCTCTTTAACTTTTGTAACAGCATCTGCACAATTTTGTAAAGACCATATTGGATTTTTACTTCTGAAAAGCCACAAATTTCTTGAGCAGAGAAATGAGGAAATTTTCACTAAAAGTGATTCAATAGCTTGCTTTTGGTTGAGCAATTGGCATCACAAAAAAGCATCATCTCCAACTGTGGGCAATTTAGCTCATATAATTGGAGGAAACTCCAATTCAAGCAGCTACAATCTTATTCCACAAAAATAATGTCTTTTCATCAGAAGCCAATCACCACAATATTATTATTTTCATATTTTTTCCACAGAGATGGTTACAAGTAGTTTGTGAGCACAGTGTTTACATTCTCAGGCAGATGGCCCGTATAAATGAGTTGAAACAACAAATTATGCCCGAAATCTGATAAAATGTGGTAAACCAACAACAGAGCAACTGTCAGGAAGGGAAACAATACATTTCATGAATGAGGGCTCACCTTGGGAGATATTATGTGCTATTTTGTGAACAGGAGATAAGTCAAGACCCCGAATTGTATCATTGTTGATTAGTATTTCAAATCTGCCCTCAGCTGGTGGTAGGGGCTTTGCCACTTTTGGATTATCTGTTCACTCAAATAAGTAAATGTCGTGCTTTTCAAATTTGACAAACACTGATATCAAAACGATGAATATGTTCCAGTTAAATGGAGCCTTATCTTTTTCCACAAACCATACTCCTAATAATCATGGAGTTCCAGGAATAAACCTGATGATATGTTGAAGAACAGAGGCACATGCAAAAGCTTTTAGGGGGAAACTGAAAACAAAAAGGGCCGAAGTCCATGAGGAGGAATAAGAATATTTTCATTTCACCTAGATGTTTTCAGCTGTTTAAAATGTAGGTTGTATCGTCAAGGCACATGAAATAGAGGAAGGAATAGAGGGGACAACAGGAATTAGAGGAAGACCGAATGGAAGCAGAGGGGAAGATCGACTTAAGAGAAGCAAAACTAACAATGAAACTGGATGGAGCACAACGGAGGAGGATTAATGCGACATTCCAGCGTTCGCAGAACCAATGCTCGAATGGACAGTGATAATGTTCTTGAATGTACATGACAGGTAGCTAAAGAATGAAAACTTAGATGCTAAGCAGGTCTATAAACTGCGATATCAACTGGCTTGTCTTACAGTTGATTCAACAAGAAATTCCAGAATACGTTTACAGTTATCCAATTCCGTTTCTAATACTTACTTGAGAAAGAAAAATGCCCCAGTTAAGTCAGAGTTGGAAACTTTTAGTCTACGGAATTCAAAGTATCTACAAGAAAAGTAGGATAAAACTGGATGACGATAACAACTGTAACAATTACCATCTTCTAAATCTTCGAGAGACGGGTCGAAGTTGCCAGAAGGATTGAATGCCACAGAAGCTGCAACGTCCCTGGCCCAGAACCGCGAATCAGGGAAAGAAGACAATGTCATAGTTCTGAAGGAAACGCACGAATTTGTTTGGGAGGGTGCCCTTCTAGGTGAACACGAGAAGAAGGGAAAAAAAACGCCAGCCGCAGCCATGGGAATTTTGTCTCAGATTCTCGGTAGGCCTTAAAAAAGGTGGTCGTGTTTTTCTTTATCAGGCTTATCTTGTCTAATAGGCCTAGCGCTCTCTGAAAGGATCGTAGCCTACGGTTCAAAATCATCAATACCCGATTTACTAGTTTCTACGACACGTATGATGTTTAAAATTTTGGAGGATAATTTATAAGAGTCGCTACATTGGGGTTAACGGATTCAATGGTAGAAAACTTCCAGATGATTCGGTGATGGTATGTATCATTGTGATGTCAAACTAAAAATATAAATGAAAACTATAAACAATGCAAGGAGGAGAAAACAGAGCGGAATCCCCCTCCCGTTATTCTGCAACGGAGAGGCCTCTGCCCCCCACTGCATGCCAATAGAGCAAACGGGAAGAGTGGACTCAACCACTCTCGTCCCCCTTGAGAAAGGATGAGAGGGGCGCCTTTAGTGTTAGAAATATAGGAGAATTTATTGGATCTGTCGATCAGGTTCAGGTCATTAGTTTGTTGAAACGTGTGAATCAACTGTCTATTGATTTCTGCCCCTCGTTTTTTGTCTTTTTTTTTTGTTTTTCTAATATTAGGCAAATGAAAGGCTAGCTCTCTAGTCTCCTTGTCACATTTTGGACGTCTCTTTGGTGGTCGAGTTCATTTTTTTAATTGTGTTTGTTCCCTGTTTGCACCGGAAGAAGAGAGGAGAGAGAGAAAGAGAGGGCCGTGTCCATGCACAATGCTATGGTATATAATCTATGTGCTCTTCAATTTGTTTAATTATGTTTATTTATTCAAGTGTATTATATTCACATTATTTTTGGAGTGCCATAGAATGATTTTTATGCAATGAATATTTTTTTCCATTGTGAAGTTGGAGGAATACGATGAGATTGATTCATGAATATTATATTATTATTATGTGTATATATGCGTTGTTAAGTTGTGGAGCCTAATCAACGCCTTACGATGAGTCAGTATGCGGATCGACCTTCGCGGTAAGGTCGTCGTGAGCCGCCCCCCTCCCGGGGGTTCAGGGGTGGCGCCCCAAAAAGCCCATGATATATCGACTATTGTTTCATAACGGACAACTTGGGGATTTCGCTCTTGTATTGTGGTTGCCCCCGAGAGAGGTTAGAGAAAAACACCTATAAGTGTGTGTGGTTTCTTTTGTAAATTATTCCATCTTCATAGTGGGTTACTACAATGGCGGAAGACAGGATGTAGTCTCACCATGAGGCGACCTGTATAAATCTTGTTCTATTTTTCAGCTTGCTTTTGTCTTCTTTCGCTATTATTATTATTGGTCTTATTAGTTTAAAATTAGAGCATCTAATTCCTAACATGTGTGTGATAACACCAAACCTCTTAGGTGTTAAAGTTAGGATTCCATGATGTACAATCAAAGTAGAAGAGAATTAAGGGTTGAGAAGATGAAGGAGAGTTGTGGAGACAAGGTTTACGAGGAGAAGAAGAACAATGATGAATTTGGAGAAGGAGAAAGAGGTTGGAGAATTAGGGTTGTGAAAGATATCGAAACCCTCCCCCTTAACCTTTATTTATAGATGTCAAAAGTACATAAGTTACAAGTATGCCCTTCACCCTAGAGAGAGTGAAGAAAAGACAAAGTACACAAGATATTTATAATAATGGTACTTAAGCTTGTCTACGACTTTCAATACTCCCCCTCAAGCGGGGGGTGAAATTGTATGACCCCAACTTGGTACATGCTGTGGAGAGAACTTTGGAGTTGATTGACTTCATGAATATATCAAAAAGTTGTTTTTGAGTTTAGACATGTTTAAGGCTTATGATTCCTTCTTGCAACTTTTCTCTCACAAAGTGACAATCCATCTCAATATGCTTAGAGTTCTCATGAAACACTAGGTTGGAGGAAATGTGGATTGCTACTTGATTATCACAATAGAGTTCCATAGGGTCCCTTTGTGGAATCTCAATCCAGTTAGAAGAGATTTAATCCATAGAAACTCACTTACCGTATGTGTTATGGTTCTGTATTATGGTTCTGCATAGGACCTAGCAACCACATTTTGTTTTTTACTCCTCCATATAACAAGGTTGTCTCCCACTAGAGTACAATATTTTGAATTAGATTTTCTATCATCTAGTGATCCAGCCCAATCCGCATCGACAAAGCTTTCAATATTGAGATGACCATGCACTTGTATAGGAGCCCTTGTTCTTGTTCTGGTGTCTTTTTCAAGTACCTGAGAATCCTCTCTAATGCTTGCCAATGAAACATCTAAGGTTTATGCATATATTGACTGACCACACTGACTGCAAAAGAAATATTTGGTCTAGTCATAATGAGATAGATAAGCTTGCCAGCTAGCCTCTGGTACTTGCCAACATCAAGTTCTCTTCTCGAGCCAACACATAGTTTTTATTTGTCTCCATGGGGTTAATAGTAGGGCGACATCCCATAATTCTTATTTCTTCTAGCAAGTCAATGTTGGAAGATATGATGAAATTAGGGTGGTACTGATGTAATTGGTTTTGATTTATGTATCTTATTCACTCTTACTAGGGTGAAGAGTATTCTTATAATATTAGTACTTTTGATATCTACAAATACGACTTAAAGGGAAGGGTTTGGATAAGTTCATTACCCTAATCTTCCTCCTCTTTTCTCCAAATTTGTCGTTTTTCCTCTTCTCCTCCTAAAACCTTTTCTCCACAACTTTTTATGGACTCCATAGCAGGACGAGTCATCTAGAGGCGACGCAAGTGAGTTGGTAACTCAGTGGAACAAAAATTACCGTAGGATTATATGTTTACTTTAATTCATAATTAGTTAGCATGTAAGCCACGATGGCATAGTTGTAAAAACATTCACTTGGGCCCTTAGCGTGATTTGTTTTAAGGGAGCTCATGAAATGAAAGAAGGAAAAAATGATTTTACCCTAACCAGGATCGGCATTCTCCTTAAGGAACCCAAGGATCGTCGTTCTCCTTGTGAGCCTGACTTCGATCTGCACTCCATCCTTCATCTCCTCTCCTTCATGGCAACATAGGTCGACCAGGTAAGTCAGTTCGGCCTGGTTCACCCTCTGCTCCCCTTGGTGATCCTTCCCTCTGTCAAGTGACAAGGTCTATGGTCAAAGACCACAACACGTTGGTATCAGAGCAGGTAAATATGGGGGAGTCTTCAAGCTAGGAGGAATTGCTGGCAAAGTTCACGTAAATGGTTTACGCCAGACAGGAAGAAACAGAGGGCCGCTTAGCAGCATTGTTGGATAGCCGACTCTCTCAAATAGTATCTCAATAGGTTGAAGAGGTCACGAATTGGGTTTATGAGAGGCTCTCAGGATGGACACCCACTCCGAGAGAGGGGGACAGGGCACCTTCGAATGGACAAGGTGCACCTCAAGTTGGATGCACAGAGCACACTGGATACGGGGGACATTTCAGTCCAGGCAGTGGGGCGGTCCCAAGGTACACTAAACTCAATTTTCCAGTTTTTAATGGAGCAGACGACCCTTTAATTTTGTTATATTGTTGAGAATTTTTTTTTTATAATCAATGAACGTCTGAAATATACAAAGTTGTGTTGGCCACATTCCACATACTCGATGAAGCGCAACTATGGGGACATCAACTTGAATTGGAACATCTAGGCATAGATTGGGAGGAATTTAAGGAATTATGCACCATCCAGTTTGGGCCGCCGGCTCAAAGCAATCCTTTGGGCGATTTAGTACTGTTACGACAAACAGGTAGTGTAGCACAGTACCAAAAGCAATTTCAAGAGAAATTAGCATGAGCAAGCAAGGTGGTGCGGCTGGACCAACATGTCAGTTTGTTCACGGCTGGCCTCACTGAGTCCCTCCGTTTGGAAGTGGAGCTACTTGGGCCTACGGATTTGTCCAAAGTGATGAATTTGGCTAGAGCCTTGAAAGCCAAACAGAAATTTCAAACTCGAAGACCAGTTTGGCAAGGGGGGAAGAATAGCTCACCAGTGCCGACTACAACACAACCATGGAGAAGTAATGCTGCTCCCACTCCTTCTACAACACCTAAACCTCCTCTATCCACTCCAACATTCATCCAAAATTAAACAGGTCTGAAATGGAAGAACGTAGGTCGAAGGGGTTATGTTATAATTGTGATGAACAGTACACATTTGGCCACCAGTGCAAGAAATTATTCTGGTTAGAAGTGGAAAATGAGGAAGAAGAAGAAAATTCAGAAGTGGAACAACTCGAGGTCGAAGAGCCAGCCATTTCCTTGCACACGATCACCGGCCTCCAGCCCACCACCACAATGCAAGTCTCTGCATTAGTCAATGATCAACCCCTTTTAAGTCTAGTGGACTCCGGCAGTACTCATAATTTTTTGAGTTTCACTGCTGCCAAGTCTTTATAGCTTCCAATTCAACCGCGGCCAGTAGCTTCAGTTTCTGTTGCAAATGGGGAAAAGGTTCCAAGTTATGGGGTTAGCAAGGCAGTCATGTTTACTATTGATAATCATCACTTTTCAGCGGAATTTTTAATCATTCCACTTGCAGGATTCGATATGGTTTTGGGCGTTAAGTGGCTCCAAACTTTGGGGCCCATCTTGTGGGACTCTGTAGCCTTGATAATGAGCTTTGCAGTTGACAACAATAAGGCTACATTACATGGCCGTAAAACTAAGGGGCGACTACATCTACATGGGCTGCAGCAACCCACCCCGGTGGACAACAATTTAGACAACTTGTTGGAGCACTTCCAGGACCTCTTTCAGGAACCTATTACTCTACCGCCACTGCGACATTGTGACCATAAGATCAGTTTGAAGGCTGGGTCCGAAGTGGTGGTTGTGCTAACATATAGGTACCCTCACCTCCAAAAGGATGAAATTGAACGTCAATGCCAAATCATGCTCAAATAGGGCCTTATCCGACTGAGTAAGTACCCTTTGTCCTCCCTAGTTCTATTGGTAAAGAAACATGACAGTACTTGGCGGTTTTGTGTGGACTATAGGGAGTTAAATGCCAAGACCATTAAGGACAAGTTCCCTATTCCACTAGTGGATGAGTTATTAGACGAATTGCATGGAGCAAATTTTTTCACAAAGTTAGACTTGCGCTCGAATCACCAAGTCAGAATGTACCCTTCGGATATCAAGAAGAACGCATTCCGTACTCACCATGGTTACTTTGATTTCATCGTCATGCCTTTCGGTCTCTCCAAGGCCCCTTCTACATTTCAGGCACTAATGAACGAGGTATTTCATGACTATCTCAGAAAATTTGTTTTAGTATTCTTTGATCATATTTTGATCTACAACAAGTCATGGACTCACCATTTAAGAGACTTACAATTGGTGTTCCAACTTCTTCTAACGCATCATTTATACTTAAAACGTTTCAAGTGCTTGTTTGGTACAAATCAGATGGCCTATCTGGGTCACGTTATTACAGCCATATGGGTAGTAGTAGATCCGTAAAAGATTGAAGCCATTATACAGTGGCCGCAACCGAGACATATTTCAGCATTGAGAGGGTTTTTGGGCTTAGCTGGGTATCACAGAAAGTTCATCCACAACTATGCTCCACTTGCTACTCCTTTATCCAACCTTCTCCGCCGCAATGCCTTCCAGTGGAATGACAACACTGAAAAATCCTTCCAAGCACTCAAGCAAGCTTTAGCCTCTGCTCCAGTTCTCCAGTTACCAGATTTCGATGATGTATTTGTGGTAGAATGTGATGCCTCGGGAGGCGGGATTGGGGCGGTGCTTCAAAAATCTCAACACCCTATTGCCTATTTCAGTCGTCAACTCGCACTTCATCATCATAAGTTACCGGCCTACGAACATGAACTCATTGGCCTAGCCAAGGCCGTCAGCCATTGGAGACCTTATTTATGGGGCAGATTTTTTCGTATCCGCACAGACCACTACAGTTTGAAGTTTCTGTTGGATCAACGTATATCAACTTCTTCCCAACAGCACTGGATTAGCAAGTTAATGGAGTTTGATTATCAGGTGGAACATAAGCCGGGTACTCTGAATAAAGCTGTTGATGCCCTCTCTCGTCATACTGAAGATCAACTGCATCTGGCCACCATCAATCAACCTACTCCTCTCTTACTAGATTCCATCAGAGAGGAACACTAGTGTACACCAGAATTAAGGGAGTTGTCGCAACAGATTGTTGTGAGCGCGAAGTCAGCACACTGGTCCATGCATGACCACATTATTCTCTATAAACAGCGTATCTATTTATCTTCCAGTTCACCCTTGGTAGCAGTGGCTATCTCATCTTATCATGACAGTACTAATGAAGGGCTTCAGAAAACTCTCCAGCACATCCGACAAGATTTTTATTGGACAGGGATGAAATTCACAGTGGCAACATATGTGGCTGAGTGTCTCGTGTGTCAATGGAACAAAGCCGATCATTTGAGTCCAGCCGGCATCCTACAACCACTCAACCTTCCCACACAAGTTTGGGCAGACATTTCCATGGATTTCATTGAGGGGCTACCTAAAACTTCGGCCAAATCTATTCTTTTGGTGGTGGTAGACCGTTTTTCTAAATATGCACACTTTATCCCAATGGAGCATCCTTATACTGCAGCCACGGTCGCCCAAGTTTTCTTCCCCAACATTGTCTGTCTCCACGGTATTCTGGAATCCATCATAAGTGATCGAGATGTGGTCTTTACTAGTATCTTTTGGAAGGACATTTTCAAGTTAAGTGGTACCAAACTCAAATACTCCTCCGCATATCACCATCAAACCGACGGCCAGACTGAGGTGGTCAACCGCACCATTGAGATGTACTTGCAGTGTTTGGTGGGGGACAGTCCTAAAAAGTGGGTGGATTGCCTTCCTTGGGCGGAGTACTGCTACAACACTTCTTTCCATACGGCTTTACAGGCAACACCTGTTGTGGACTCAATAGCACACCGAGTCATACAACGAAGAAGACAACAACAACTCACTCAATAGGATTTAATTCTTATATTTCTTTGAGTAGGATTTATTTCTTATATTGTTTTAAGTAGGAGTTATTTCTAATTACTTTTTATGTAAGGGCATTATGGGGAATTATTGTAACCCTAACGCTAAAACTCCTTGACGTGACCTATTTAAAGGAAAGGTATGAATGAAATAGGTAAGCTTTGAGATTTTAGAATAACCTAGCCTAAATAGGTTGAGATCACCTCTTGATCTCGAGTTTAGGGTTTACTCCAAAAATCCAACCTATCCTTCACCCACCATTGCCATCCATCTTCACCCAAATTCATCCCTCATCATCCATACTAAGAAAAGGAGCTTCCTACCCCTTTTCCGAGCCCAAAGAGAGGATCTTCTCTGATCACCAGCGTCAACAAGAAGTTGGGTTCAATCCCCTCTTGACGAGCAACAAAGGAGGAGTAATTCTGGTTCTTTCACGTGAGGGATTAGAGCCACTCTTCTTGCTGGGAATTCATCACGAAAATAGAGCAAGGACAACCATCAACGTGAGCCAAGGCTGCCCCATCAAGCTAGGTCTTCAAGTCCTAGAACGAGCTGCATCAAATCAGGGTTGAAACCCTGATTAACGTGAGCAAAACAGGTATTTCTCCATTCTTTCTCCACCTGAATTACTTCCATTCTAGCTATAACTTTAGCACTAGAATGAGATCATAAAAAGGGAGACTGATCACTGGTGGAAGAGTACCCAAAGAAGGGACCTTTAATCCTCACCGAATCCAGCAACTCAATACCAGTGCTGGATTCACAACTCCCACGCCGTGTTACTCGATCCATGACCCGAGATCGCAACAACTTGGTATCAGAGCAGGGTAACATGGGGGATAATATCAGCAATGAAGAAATCCAAATCAGGATACAAAAGATAGAAGATAGCCTTGAAACAGCACAACCAGTGTTGGGAAAGGTTTGTGATTTGGAAGAAGAGATGAGCCGAATCATTAGCATGCTACAGGAGTTGAGGACAGAGAGACATCAGAGTCCAGAGGTGAGAGAGGTTGCTCAACCATATCACAGAAGAGGGGAGCAGTGGCCTGGGCGCACTGCTGTCCAAGCACCTCAGCATGGAGGCACAATCCCAAGGTACACCAAGTTAGAGTTTTCCTCTTTCAATGGTTCTGTGGATCCCGTAATTTGGTTGCATAGATGTGAATTTTTTTTTTGAACCAAGGGACTACTGAATGGGATAAGGTGCAACTAGCCTCTTTCCATATGACAGATGAAGCCATGTTATGGGTGACTCAAGTAGAGAAAGAGAGACCGGGAATGACTTGGGGAGAATTTAAAAATCTATGCATAGTTAGATTTGGGCCTCCCGTCAACAGAAACCCCCTGGGAGAGTTAGTCCTATTGAGACAAACGGGTTCGGTGGAACAATATCAAAAACTATTCCAGGAAAAGTTGGCTCGTGCTGGGGAGAGGGTATTGGTTGACCAGCAGGTCTCCTTATTCACAGCAGGTCTCAATGAGTATTTACGGCTAGAGGTAGAACTCCTTATGCCCAGGGATCTAGCTCATGCCATGAATATGGCCCGAGCAATGGAACAACGACAACAGTTGCAGCAACGTAAGCCAGGTTGGTCGAGTGAGAGGAACACTTCCTCCACGTGGCAAGGGCGCCACTATAATTCATCTCAGGGAGCATCTACAGTAGCACCATCCAGACACACTTCGACTACGACTCGGGTAGCCGATCCCCGCCCTGGTAATTCCCTACCGAGCTTTATAAAAAAATTGATGAGTGCGGAGATGGCAGAAAGGCGGTCCAAAAATCTCTGTTATAACTGCGATGAGCAGTATCGGGTCGGACATCAATGTAAACGATTGTTTTGGCTCGAGGTGGAGGAGTCAGGGGATCCAGAGGAACCAGAGGATATTATCAAGGAGGAGCCACCAGAGATATCCTTGCATGCTATTACTGGGCAGAAATCGCCTACGACAATGCAAGTCCGAGCTCATGTCATCGACCGCGAACTGGTGGGACTATTCGACTCGGGGAGTACACACATTTTTCTGAGTTTGACATCCGCACAACATCTCCAGCTCCAGATACACACTCATCTGACAGCCACCGTCTCAGTGGCCACTGGCGAGAAGGTCCCTAGCTATGGGATTAGTAAGGAGGTAACTTTTTCCATTGGATTTACTTCATTTAATGCGGAATTTTTTGTTATTCCCCTGGCAAGATTTGATATGGTTTTAGGCATTAAATGGTTACAAACGTTGGGGCCCATTTTGTGGGACTTTTCGGCTTTAACCATGAGCTTTGATTTGGCCGAAAGTCGGGTGCTCTTTCAGGGCTGTCAGGTGGACAGGGCCCACCGCATACATACTTTGCAGACATAGGATCAGCCTGACAATACTAGTGATGGTTTGGTTGAGGAGTTCTCTGACCTCTTCCAGGAGCCTTCGGGGTTGCCTCCCATAAGGCACTGTGACCACAGGATCTGTCTGAAACCAGGTTCTGAGGTAGTGGTTGTGCGACCATACCATTACCCTCACCTTCAGAAGGACGAAATAGAGCGTCAATGCCATGAGATGTTGAAACAGAGTCTTATTCATCCCAACCGCTCCCCATTCTCTTCACCCGTCTTACTTGTGAAGAAACATGATGGAACATGGAGGTTTTGCGTGGATTATCGGGAGTTGAACGTGCAGACAGTAAAAGACAAGTTCCCAATTCTGGTAGTGGATGAGATTCTGGATGAGTTACATGGGTCGTGGTTATTCACTAAACTCGACCTCCGTTCGGGATATCATCAGGTCCGGATGCACCCCTCTGATATCGAGAAGACGGCGTTCCGCACGCACCATGACCACTTTGAGTTCGTCGTCATGCCGTTCGGGTTATCCAATGCACCCTCCACTTTTCAAGCTTTGATGAACGAGGTATTTAGCCCCTATCTTCGAAAATTTGTTCTTGTATTTTTCGATGATATTTTGATATATAGCAAGTCGGTTGAGGAGCACTTGGCACACTTGAGGATTGTTTTCGACTTGTTAAGAGCACATCAGCTCTATTTGAAACATTCCAAGTCTTTTTTTGCGGCTTCACATGTGGGGTATCTGGGACATATTATCTCACATGAGGGGGCTACGGTGGATCCCGAGAAGATCTGAGCTATTCACGAGTGGCCGCAACCACAATCGTGTTCTGCATTACGAGGTTTTCTGGGTCTTGCGGGCTACTACCGTAAATTTATTCAGAACTATGGGCTAGTGGCAGCACCATTGACAAGTTTACTCAAGAAAAATTCCTTTATTTGGAATGAGGGGGCCACCACGTTGTTTGTGGCACTCAAAGCTGCCCTTGCATCCACGCCAGTATTACAACTTCCCAACTTCGACAAATTGTTCGTGGTCAAGTGTGACGCTTCGGACGTGGGCATGGGGGCCATTTTACAGGAGCTGGGCCATCCTATTGCGTATTTTAGCAGACAGTTGGCAGTCCGCCATCACAAGCTGGCAGCCTATGAGCACGGATTGATTGGATTGGCCAAAGCGGTCCAACATTGGAGGCCTTATTCCTACCTTACCACCCATTGAAGACGGTAAAGTTTCTCTCACTCCTTCCCAAATCTTAAGTGCTCGATAGAATAAGGAACACAAAGAAGTACTCATCCAGTGGACACAAACTGATGCCACTGAAGCCACTTGGGAGGACCTAGATGTATTCCGCCATGTCTACCCTACATTCGAGCTTGCAGACAAGCTCTTTCTCCAAGGGGGGAGTGATGTTATGGACTTCAAAGTAGGACGAGTCATCCAGAGGTGACGTGGATGAGTTGGTGACTCAGTGGAATAGCAATTACCATAGGATTATATGCTTACTTTAATTCATAATTAGTTAGCATGTAAGCCACGATGGCATAGTTGTAAAAACATTCACTTGGGCCCTTAAGTGTGATTTGTTTTAAGGGAGCTCACGAAATGAAAGAAGGCAAGAATGATTTTACCCTAACCATGATCGGCATTCTCCTTAAGGAACCCAAGGATCGGCTTTCTCCTTGACGAACCCAAGGTGCAGGTCTCCCTTCGACGAGCTTGACTTCGATCTCCACTCCATCCTCCATCTCCTCTCCTTCACGGCAATATAGGTCGACCAGGTAAGTCTGTTCGGCCTGGTTCACCCTCTGCTCCCCTTGGCGATCCTTCCCTCCGTTGAGTGACGAGGTCTATCGTCAGAGACCACAACACAACTCTTCTTCTTCTTCTCACCTCTTAATCATCTTCTACTATGATTATACATCACGGAATCCTATGTTTCCACATGGTATCAGAGTGGGCAATGATCTGAGATATAAAAGGAGGAAAAAGATGGATAAGAAGAAGATGGAGAAAAAAGGGAGGAATAAGAAGAAGAAGAAAAAGAAAAAATAAAAAAAAGAGGAGTTTCTTGTTTTTCCTCTAGTCTTATTTATTATTTTTTATATATCATTGGATGTTTTTCTCTCTTGACATATTTTTCATTATATAAAACTATATATTGTTGGAAATATATTTGAGTCTAGTTTCCAACTCAAAAAGAATCGTTGAAATCAGATTTTTTCAGAAAGAGAAATCGATATATGAAGTAACAATGGTAAAGCAGCAAAAAGTTTCAACTTTCGAGCCATTTTATGCCATCAAGAACAAGACTTTATATGTAGAATTATATATCAAAAGAAATATCTATAAGTCTATCTTCTTACCTATTCAAACAATTCTCATTCTGAGTTTTTAATATGGAGATATCAATCTCGGAAGAGTCAATGGTCATGCTGGCCAAAGATGAAAAAGTACTCAATTCGGCCAGATTACAAAGTCCAAAACCTATTAGATTATTTATCTTATTCTTGTTTCCCAGCAGGCATTATATGAAGAGCCAAAAATGAACACCTTCATCAGTTGAACCATGCCAAGGATTCTTACATACACAATAGCCGAAGGAGTCTTTCTAAAAATAGGAAGCACACATGCGTTGGCTTCAAGAAGGCGACAGTAACACTAAAATTTATCTTTGAAATAAAAATTATATTTTATGAAGAGAAATATACATCGTTGAAAAGTATTTTAGTCTAGTTTCAGAATTTGAAAATTTCTTGTCAATCTGATCTACATTTAAGGAAATATTCACATTGGAAGAATCAAAGGTCATATTGGTATCCTGTTGCATGCGAAAATCCTAATTTAAGCCAAATTTTTTGCTTCACTTTTTTGAATTGCTGTTATTGATCAAAAGTATCAGGAAAGTATCTCATGGTCTACTTGGAAAGTTTTTGTTTGTTAACTAACAATATCTGAAAAGAATCTTTAGAAGATCCTCTTATATTTAGAAATCTTTCTTGATTTATTTGTCATAGAGAAGAAGTGTTCTTATTTTGAATTATGGCAACTTCCCAAAAAAGTAGTAACTTGATTTAATATTTCAAATTATAGAAGTATCTATGTAAGGAGATTATGATCTAGGATTAGATTCAAAAAATGTGTGTTTCTTCTTTGGTTATGAGAAATCCTTGCGAGATTTTAACATGTTGGAGTAGCACTTGGAGTACTTATCCCCTTATAAAGTGAGAAGCCTAGCTCAGCTTGTCACTCAGTGAAATCCTTTCAAGCTATAACCTGACACTTATGTCCTTGGATACTAATTTTTTGGTTTAATATGGTTAGCTCTCAGTTTGCTTTCTAAATTTATCATTGATGTAGTAAGCGTGGAAGCATCATCCATTACTATTTTATTCAGTCTTCTCTATTTTTAGAAGACCTTGTAGCTGCTCTCAGCACCAACAACACTTAGTTCAATTATTCTTTTTGAGATGATTAACAACATTTGGTTCAACTTATTGGCAGCTTATTACTCGCTCCAACTTATTGTTTGGTGCACATCTTTCTTATTCAAGGATGGACTTGATGAAGATTATCTCACGTGTCCTTATTAATCTTAAGGACTTTTACTATTTACCGGTTATCCGTTGTTATTCAACATATTTGGTATGTGTTATTTGAGCATATACTCATTACCATAGTTGCTATTGTGTCTTTTTTATTGAGACATTATTATTGAGGAAGAAATCCTATGTTGCTTGCCTTGGGTTCATTATTTGCTAACTGTTGTCAGCATTGGTTCATTGGTTCATATGATGAAGAATAAAACACATGGTGGCCTCAAAATCTTATCTTCCTCATTACCCATTATCCTCTTATTAGGCAGCCTTTCTCCTACTGTCTATTATTTGACTCTCACTTACGCCTTTGGCAAATCCTTTTTGGAGCATTGCTTTGGTTGGTCCCTTTTATTTATATGGGTGTTTTAAGCCTTTTGAGACTTTTTATGGGTACTCATGGGTCTTTTATCGCCTTCTTGTGAATGACAAACATCACCCACTCTACTTTTTAATGGTACCCTTGGGTCTTTTATCGTCATCTTGTGAATGACATGCATTACATACTTTAGTGATTATTATCACTATATTTAGTCAAAATTCTTTGAGGTTGGTTTAGACTTATATTTTATTACCCATTTCTACCCATTGAGAGTCAATGCCCAGCATTGGGACACCGTGATGGAGGAGCTCATTACTACATCTATGTTATTTGGTTTAAGCTAGGATCACTACCTTTACCTCTCAGGTTGAGGGGGAATATTGGAAGATATGATGTAATTAGGGTGGCACTAATGTAATTGGTTTTTGATTTATGTCTCTTATTCACTCTTACTGGGGTGAAGGGTATTATTGTAATATTATTACTTATGATATCTATAAATACAACTTAAGGGGGAGGGTTTGGACAAGTCCATTACACTAATCTTCCTCCTATTTTCTCCAAATTCGTCACTCTTCCTCTTCTCCTCTTAAAACCTTTTCTCCACATCTCTTCTTCTTCTTCTCACCCCTTAATCCTCTTTTATTGTGAGTATACATCATGGAATCCTAAGTTTCAAGTGTGTGGAAGATGGGCTCAAACCCACAAGACCAAGGAAGGCCCACACATCCAATAGAGGTGGAAGATGGGCTCAAGCCCACATACCAAGGAGAAGGCCCATAGGCCCACACATTGATGGCATGATGGTAAATAAAGAGTCATCTCATAAAGATGGGATTGATGTAATTATTTTTAGTTTTAGGGGTATTATTATAATAACATAACCTTATTCATCTATAAATTGAGCTTTAGGGGGAGGGTTAGGACATCAGTCCATAACTTGTTTCTTCCTTCTATTTTTTCTCCAATATGTTGTCTCTCCTTTTCTCCATGAGCTAAATCCATAGAGTCCTGAAGATCAACAGTCAAGAACATATTTCCTTTGTGATAAGATAATACCATGTTTAGACTAAAGAATCTCAATATTGAGAAAATATTAAAGAAGTCCCAAGTCTGTCGTCTTGAATTTATTGCATAACTTATTTTTTACTTGACTGATGCTATCAGAATCACTACTCGTCAAAATAATATCATCCACATATACAACAAGTAATACAACTCCTTTTTCAGTATGCTTCACAAATACAGAATGGTCCACAAAGCACCTTGTGAACCCAAATCGAATCATTACTTGACTAAACTTGCCAAACCTAGTCCACAAAGATTGTTTCAAGTCATATAATGTAAGGCGTCACACCAACTCCCCCTCAGCCATATTCCTTAATATCGCCATTGAAGAAGGTATTTTTTACATCTACCTTAAAGGCAGATCATTGATAATTAGCAACTAGGGATAATAAGAGATGCATCGAGTTGAGTTTTGCAACAGGGGGAAAAAGTTTCCTCATATAAAACCCATTACACTGGGTATAGCCTTTAGCCACAAGTCGAGCTTTAAGGCTGGCCACCGTGCCATCCAGATTTTATTTGATACTGAAGACCATTTACAGCCTATCGGCTTTTTATCATATGGTGAGGAAATAAGGTGCCATGTTTGATTCTCTTAAAGAGCTGCCATTTCTTCGTTCATGGCTGATTTCCATCCTGGATTCTGAAGGGCCTCCTGATAAGATTGAGGAATAACAACAAAAGAAATGGAGGCAAGAAATTGAAAACAAGATGGTGATAACCGATGTGTAGATAAAAAATGAGCAATGGGGTGAGAGGTAGAACGTTGGGTGTAGGCCTTAGGTTCTTTCGAAGAGCAATAGGCCAGGTATCAAATAAAGGACCAAAAATAGGGAGCGGGGAAAGAGAACTTACCTCAAAAGAATTTGGAGACTCTACAAGTGTAGTGTCGACCAATGCTTCAAAAGGATGGGGGTGGGTGGTCGGGGCAGGGGCAGGTACATTTATACGGCCATGAGGTGCAAGGTCATCAATTCCCACAATAGGTTTAGGAAACTCATTAGTCGTAGGAAAACCAGGTGGGGCACCGGTGGATAGATAAAAAGGCTGATCCTCAAGAAATGTGACATCTTTAGAAACAAACAATTTTTGAAGTGACAGAACAAACATATCCTTTCTTAGTACGGGAGTACCCCAAAAAAATATATTTAAGTGCCCTAGTATCCAATTTAGTAGTATGCGTGGAAGTATTATGAACAAAATAGGTACACCCAAACACTCTCAAAGGAAGAGATAACAACTTATCACTAGGAAAAAGACAAGAATATGGTGTCTGTTGACCAAGCACTGAAGAAGGTAATATGTTAATAAGATAACAGGAGGTGAGAAGAGCATGGGGGCAGTAGAAATGAGGCACATGTATATGAAGTAGTAGATTAGGAGCAACATCAAGAAGGTGTCTATTTTTTATTTTGGCCACACTATTTTGTTGTGGTGTGTAGACACAAGAGGTTTTGTGAACGATGCCTTTGTCCTGGAAAAAAAATTGGAAGTCTGAAGACAGATATTCCTTGGCATTATAGAAGCGAATAGTCTTTAAGGTAGTGTTGAATTGAGTAGAAACCATGGCACAAAACGACTTAGAAAGAGTTAAGACTTTTGATCTCTCTTTTAATAGGAAAAACCATGTAGCTCGGGAGAAGTCATCCACAAATGTAACAAAATACTTAGACCGGGAAACATTGGAGATGTTCACAGGGCCCCATATATTGCCTTGAACTAATGAAAATGGGGCAACACTTGGTTTCACCACGAGGAGAATAAGTACTGCGTTGGTGTTTACTCACTTGACAGTCTTCATAGTTGAGATAGAAAATTGACTTAATGTAGGAATAATCTGTTTGAGTGACTGAAGGGAAGGATGTCCTAACCTATTGTGTCACTAAAGAACCATATGTTGAGCACTAGTGGTGGTCGTTAGTGCTGGTGAATGAAGATAGTAGAATCCCCTCTTTCACAACCTTCACCAGTAGCCTACTTTGTCTTCAGATCCTGAAGAACACAAGAAGTGGGAAAAAAGTGATGGAACAGTTAAATTTTTTCAGAGTTGACTAATGGAAAAAGGGAGAAGGCCAGCTCATGGCCTTATCCTTGTGGGTCCCTCATGATCTTCCAGCTCATCTTGAAAAGGTTGACAGCTGGTGAGATATTTGTGGATCCCACTTGATCTTCAAGTCTGCTAACTCAATTCAGGTTGTGCTTCTTAATTCCTTAACTCATGCTTGCTTGGGTGAGGACTCTTCTTGGTGTCCCACGTCCTCATGGTGGGTCCCACCAGCTCGAGCACCATGTTACGGTCCCGAGTCATGGATCGAGTAACACGGCGTGGGATTTGTAAATCCAGCACTCAGAATTTACTCACTTCACGTCAAGGGTCTGTGTATGAGTATTTCTCCTTAACCAATGCTTGGCCAGGAGGAAAGATCCTCTTTTGAGGGTCCTACCGAGTTGTTGTGCTAGGTAGAAGACCCCACAACAATGCTGACCTTACTAGAGCAAGGTGCTCTCTTTCTTGGTCACGGCAAAGAGGGTTTGGCCCTCTTTGTTGCTGCTCTAGCTAAGAATGCAATCCTTCTTTCTTAAATAACTTGAAACAAGAGTTTGGGATAGATTAATACCTCTTCTTTGATGCTATGATCAGCTCCCATGTTGCACCAGGAATTGCTCAAGATTTGAGGATAAAAATCCTCACTTTGCTGCTTGGTAAGGGAGGAATTGGGCCTCTCTTGTTGCTGCTGCCAAGAAGGAGGATAGACCTCCTCTTTGGGCTCGGAAAAGGGGCAGGAAGCTCCTTTTCTTAATAGGGATGATGGTGGATGAATTTGGGTGAAGATGGATGGCAATGGAGGGTGAATGATAGGTTGGATTTTTGGAGTAAACCCTAAACTCGGGATCAAGAGGTGATCCCAACCTATTTAGACTAGGTTATTCTAAAATCTCAAAGCTTACCTATTTCATTCATACCTATCCCTTAAATAGGGAGTTTTAGGGTTAGGGTTACAATAATTCCCCATAATGCCCTTACATAAAAAGTAATTAGAAATAACTCCTACTTAAAACAATATAAGAAATAAATCCTACTTAAAACAATATTAGAAATAAATACTACTCAAAGAAATATAAGAATTAAATCCTATTGAGTGAGTTGTTGTTGTCTTCTTCGTTGTGTGACTCGGTGTGCTATTGAGTCCACAACATCTGCCTCCCCATGGAGAAAGAGCTTGTCCTCAAGCTCAAAAGCTGGGTAGACTTGTTTGAAGATGTCCACACGTTCCCATGTTGCAGCATCAGGGTCAGTGTCCGTCCACTGAACGAGAATCTCCCAATGATCATTGGTCAGCCGTGCACGTAACACCGCAACTGGGTTAAGAATAACCTCGCCATGATCAACTGGTGGTAGGAATGGAGTGGATGTAGACTGTGCTCCGGAATGCGGCTTCAAAAGAGAGACATGAAACACATCGTGAATTTTGGCGGTGTCCGGTAATTTGAGTTGATAGGCGACTGGTCCCACGCGTCGAAGAATGGGAAACGGCCCAAAAAATCGGGGTGAGAGCTTATGACGTGGAGGTCCCGCTAGAGACTGCTGACGGTAGGGCTGGAGCCGTAGCCACACATACTTTCCAACCTCAAAAGAGACCTCACGGTGGCCTCTGTCGTATACATCCTTCATCCGAGCTTGGGCACGTCGTAGCCGTTCTGTGATATTCTGTAGCAGTAGATCCCTGTCTATGAGTGCCTGATCAATCGTGTCCACACGGGTGGACCCTGGGTTGTACGAGAGGAGGCGAGATGGATCCCGGCCATATATAACCCGAAAAGGAGTGGATTGCAATGCAGAGTGGAACGAAGTGTAGTAACAATATTCGGCCCACGGAAGCCATTGAACCCATTGCCGCGGACGATCCCCCACCAAGCACCGTAGATACATCTCGATGGTGCGGTTCACCACCTCAGTCTGCCCGTCTATCTGTGGATGATAGGCGGAGGAGAACTTCAATTTCGTCCCACTCAAGCGAAACAGTTCCCGCCAAAAGGTGCTCGTGAAAACTGCATCTCTGTCACTCACAATGGATTCTGGAATGCCATGTAAGCGGACTATCTGCTCCAGGAAATTCTGAGCAACCCGTGTTACTGTATACGGATGAGCCATCGGTATAAAATGCCCGTACTTGGAGAATCGATCAACCACTACGAAAAGTACGGATTTGCCGGCTGACAGGGGTAGGCCTTCCACAAAATCCATTGAAATGTCGGCCCAAACCTGCGTTGGAAGGGCCAGAGGCTGGAGAAGACCGGCTGGACTCAAGTGCTCGGCTTTGTTGCGCTAGCATACCTGACAGTCGCCAACATAAGTCGCAATAGAGGCTTTCATGGCTTGCCAGTAAAAATCAGCTCGAATTCTGTGCAAGGTCTTCTGGATCCCCTCGTGTGTACTGTCATGGTAGGCCGAGAGAATAACTGGAATCAACTCAGACTCAGGTGGAAGGAAAATCCGATGCTTATAATAAATAAGTGAATCCTGGATGGACCACTTCACATTCATTGTCCCTTCTGAGATCTGCTGATGCAGTTCCTGCAGTGCAGGGTTAGTAGCATGTGCTTCTTGCACCATGTCCATAATGAGAAATCTCGGCTGGCTGATAGAATAGACCAACTGCTGATCTTCAAAACATTGTGACAAGGCATCTGTCGCCTTATTTAATCTCCCCGCACGATACTCCACTGAGAAGTCAAACCCCAACAACTTACTGATCCAGTGTTGTTGTGGCGACGTCGTCAAATGCTGTTCTAGTAAGAATTTAAGGCTGTAGTGATCCGTGCGTATGAGAAAAGCCCGGCCCCAGAGATAAGGCCTCCAATGTTGGACCGCTTTGGCCAACCCAATCAATTCGCGCTCATAGGCTGCCAGTTTGTGATGGCAGACTGCCAACTGTCTGCTAAAATAAGCAATAGGATGGCCCAGCTGCTGTAAAACGGCCCCCATGCCCACGCCCGAAGCGTCGCACTCTACCACGAATAATTCGTTGAAGTTGAGAAGTTGTAATATTGGCGCGGATGCGAGGGCAGCTTTGAGTGCCACAAATGACGTGGTGGCCCCTTCATTCCAAATAAAGGAATTTTTCTTGAGTAAACTCGTCAATGGTGTTGCCACTGGCCCATAGTTCTGAATAAATTTATGGTAGTAGCCCGCAAGACCCAGAAAACCCCGTAATGCAGAACACGACTGTGGTTGCGGCCACTCGTGAATAGCTCGGATTTTCTCGGGATCCACCGTAACCCCCTCATGTGAGATAATGTGTCCCAGATATCCCACGTGTGAAGCCGCAAAAGAACACTTGGAGTGTTTCAAATAGAGCTGATGTGCTCTTAACAAGTCGAAAACAATCCTCAAGTGTGCCAAGTGCTCCTCAACCGACTTTCTATATATCAAAATATCATCGAAAAATACAAGAACAAACTTTCGAAGATAGGGGCTAAATACCTCGTTCATCAAAGCTTGAAAAGTGGAGGGTGCATTGGATAACCCGAACGGCATGACGACGAACTCAAAGTGGCCATGGTGCGTGTTGAACGCCGTCTTCTCGATATCAGAGGGGTGCATCCGAACCTGATGGTATCCCGAACGAAGGTCAAGTTTAGTGAATAACCACAACCCATGTAACTCATCCAGAAGCTCATCCACTACCGGAATCGGGAACTTGTCTTTTACTGTCTGCACGTTCAACTCCCGATAATCCACGCAGAACCTCCATGTCCCATCATGTTTCTTCACAAGTAAGACGGGTGAAGAGAATGGGGAGCGGCTGGGACGAATAAGACCTTGTTTCAACATCTCATGGCACTGACGCTCTATCTCATCTGAAGGTGTGGGTAACGGTATGGTCGCACGACTACTACCTCAGAACCTGGTTTCAGACAGATCCTGTGGTCACAGTGCCTCATGGGAGGCAACCCCGAAGGCTCCTGGAAGAGGTCATAGAACTCCTCAACCAGACCATCACTAGTACTGTCAGGCTGATCCTGTGTCTGCAAAGTGTGTATGCGGTGGGCCTTGTCAACCTGACAGCCCTGTAAGAGCACCCGACTTCCGGCCAAATCAAAGCTCATGGTTAAAGCCGAAAAGTCCCACAGAATGGGCCCCAATGTTTGTAACCATTTAATGCCTAAAACCATATCAAATCCCGCTAGGGGAATAACAAAAAATTCCGCATTAAATGAAGTAAATCCAATGGAAAAAGTTACCGCCTTACTAATCCCATAACTAGGGACCTTCTCGCCATTGGCCACTGAGACGGTGGCTGTCGGATGAGTGTGTATCTGGAGCTGGAGATGCTATGCAACTGTCAAACTCAGAAAATTGTGTGTACTCCCCGAGTCGACTAGTCCCACCAGTTCTCGGTCAATGACATGAGCTCGGACTTGCATTGTAGTAGGCGATTTCTACCCAGTAATAGCTTGCAAGGATATCTCTGGTGGTTCCCCCTCGATAATATCCTCTGGTTCCTCTGGATCCTCTGAATCCTCCATCTGTTATGGTCCTGGGGTTAAGTACCTATGTCTTCCGCTCCTAACAGGCCGGTCTTTTGGGTAGTATTGGCTAGGTGCTTAACATTTGGTATCAAAGCGGGCTCCCACGTCGCGAGTTCGAGTCCCGGGGCGCGCAAAGGCTGGATTAAAATTACTGGTAGGTTCGGAAAGGGCGACCTAGTGGAGGAGGCGACCTGGAGAACTGCGAAGGGGCACTAGGAGTAGGCCGCCGCTAGAGTAGGTCACTGGGTTGGGCCAGTGTCGTTGCGCCGCCGTGGTCGTCGGCTCGCAAAGGTGGGGTGTGATGTTATGGTCCTGGGGTTAAGTACCTATGTCTTCCGCTCCTAACAGGCTGGTCTTTTGCGTAGTATTGGCTAGGTGCTTAACACCATCTCGAGCCAAAATAATCGTTTACATTGGTGTCCGACCCGATACTGCTCATCGCAGTTATAACAGAGATTTTTGGACCGCCTTTCTGCCATCTCCGCACTCGTCAATTTTTTTACAAAGCTCGGTAGGGAATTACCAGGGCGGGGATCGGCTACCCGAGTCGTAGTCAAAGTGTGTCTGGATGGTGCTACTGTAGATGTTCCCTGAGATGAATTATAGCGGTGCCCTTGCCACGTGGAGGAAGTGTTCCTCTCACTCGACCAACCCGACTTACGTTGCTGCAACTGTTGTCGTTGTTCCATTGCTCGGGCCATATTCATGGCATGAGCTAGATCCGTGGGCATAAGGAGTTCTACCTCTAGCCGTAAATACTCATTGAGACCTGCTGTGAATAAGGAGACCTGCTGGTCAACCAATACCCTCTCTCCAGCATGAGCCAACTTTTCCTGGAAGAGTTTTTGATAGTGTTCCACCGAACCCGTTTGTCTCAATAGGTCTAACTCTCCCAAGGGGTTGCTGTTGGCGGGAGGCCCAAATCTAACTGTGCATAGATTTTTAAATTCTCCCCAAGTCATTCCCGATCTCTCTTTCTCTACTTGAGTCACCCATAACATGGCTTCATCTGTCATATGGAAAGAGGCTAGTTGCACCTTATCCCATTCAGTAGTCCCTTGGTTCAAAAAAAATTTTCACATCTATGCAACCAAATTACGGGATCCACAGAACCATTGAAAGAGGGAAACTCTAACTTGGTGTACCTTGGGATTGTGCCTCCATGCTGAGGTGCTTGGACAGTAGTGCGCCCAGGCCACTGCTCCCCTCTTCTGTGATATGGTTGAGTAACCTCTCTCACCTCTGGACTCTGATGTCTCTCTGCCCTCAACTCCTGTAGCATGCTAATGATTCGGCTCATCTCTTCTTCCAAACCCCAAACCTTTCCCAACACTGGTTATGCTGTTTCAAGGCTATCTTCTATCTTTTGTATCCTGATTGGATTTCTTCATTGCTGATATTATCCCCCATGTTACCCTGCTCTGATACCAAGTTGTTACGGTCCCGAGTCATGGATCGAGTAACACGGCGTGGGATTTGTGAATCCAGCACTCAGAATTTACTCACTTCACGTCAAGGGTCTGTGTATGAGTATTTCTCCTTAACCAATGCTTGGCCAGGAGGAAAGATCCTCTTTTGAGGGTCCTACCGAGTTGTTGTGCTAGGTAGAAGACCCCACAACAATGCTGACCTTGCTAGAGCAAGGTGCTCTCTTTCTTGGTCACGGCAAAGAGGGTTTGGCCCTCTTTGTTGCTGCTCTAGCTAAGAATGCAATCCTTCTTTCTTAAATAACTTGAAACAAGAGTTTGGGATAGATTAATACCTCTTCTTTGATGCTATGATCAGCTCCCACGTTGCACCAGGAATTGCTCAAGATTTGAGGATAAAAATCCTCACTTTGCTGCTTGGTAAGGGAGGAATTGGGCCTCTCTTGTTGCTGCTGCCAAGAAGGAGGATAGACCTCCTCTTTGGGCTCGGAAAAGGGGCAGGAAGCTCCTTTTCTTAATAGGGATGATGGTGGATGAATTTGGGTGAAGATGGATGGCAATGGAGGGTGAATGATAGGTTGGATTTTTGGAGTAAACCCTAAACTCGGGATCAAGAGGTGATCCCAACCTATTTAGACTAAGTTATTCTAAAATCTCAAAGCTTACCTATTTCATTCATACCTATCCCTTAAATAGGGAGTTTTAGGGTTAGGGTTACAATAATTCCCCATAATGCCCTTACATGAAAAGTAATTAGAAATAACTCCTACTTAAAACAATATAAGAAATAAATCCTACTTAAAACAATATTAGAAATAAATCCTACTCAAAGAAATATAAGAATTAAATCCTATTGAGTGAGTTGTTGTTGTTTTCTTCGTTGTGTGACTCGGTGTGCTATTGAGTCCACAACACACCATGGTGGGTCCCACATTGTAACATAAACAAGTGAAGTGAATTCACTCGATGAGATCAATGAATTTACTTTCACTCATCGTTTCACTCAACGCACGACTGTTTCACTATTTTGGCTCTCGCTCTCAGCTCTCCTCTTTACCTACACTATCTCTCCGCTCTCTACCTACACTCACCGTCAAAGCTTTGCTAATTCACAAAAACGGAATGGAATTTTCTTGCTCCAACAACAATCAAGGCTGTGGTTTGGTCCATTGAAAATTGTAGGTTTAGTATTTGAGTCTATAGTCATAGATTGACTGGTTGCAAATTTTCTTTTGGCTTGTTCCTTCATAACAGGAAATCGAACTGGTAGTGATCAATGTCTAGTTGAAGTTTATCTAGAAAGAGCAAAGGAAGAAGAAAGAACATGCTTTGCTATGAAGAACAAAAAGGGAAGAGTAAATATGCCCTGTAAAAAGTCAACTGACATGACAATTTTAAAGAAAATATACGAAGTTAGTGGAGTGATTATTTAGAGTCGCAAAGCAAGAAAGAAAAAACATGAGTGTAAGAAGGAGCGAACCTGGTCTACGGTTCATGCCTGCAACAAAAGATACACTTCTAGAGAAACTCTTTGAAGGAATTCTCCAGAGCCTACCTTTTCCATCTCCTATTTCAGCTTCTGGAAAGTGAGAACTAAGAAATAAAAAAAAAAATAAAAGCAAGACTACGGTTTGAAACAATTACCACCTAAGCTTTTCTTTTGCATAAATTTGTTTCAGTCTTTCTCTTCAAACACCGAGTAATAGGAGAAGGAAATGGAACGAAGTGTCCACCATAGCTTGTTTGTTAATTCTCCTTATCCCGCCTCTACATGCATGGAAGACTAGAAGGTGAAAACAAGAAGAAAGTAAGTGTGTGAAGGAGAAATCTTGTTGAGATTTCTTCCCTTGTACAACAATATATTCTTTCCTTGAACAGAATATATTTTAATCCTTGTAATCTCTGTAATTACAATCGATCTTACCATGTGTTGATTATTACGATCTATAAAATGGCTATTTATACCGGACGATGTGAATAGCAAATCAATACAATTGAAACCTTATTTTTTATTTGGTATTAGAGCGGCAAAACCCTTCTCCTTCTCCTTCCAGTCGTTGAAGAACAGAGCAATTACTCTCCGTATTCATCTTTGTAGTCGCCATGAACAACACTGTTCAGCAGTGCTCCCGTATTCATCTTTGTCATCACTGTGAACAATACCGCTGTCACCCTACTCCGGTGGAACTTCCGAAAGTCATTGATGACTGTAGCCGAGCCATCACTTGGCCTTCTAGCAACCTGCATCAAAGGTCCTGATGGAGAATAAAAAGCTACAATAGCTTTCTTCTTGATCGTCATCGTGAATAGAACCGTCGTCACCCTACTTCCGCGGAACTTCTGAAAGTCACCAACGACTGCAGCCAAGCCACCGTTCGGCCTTCTAGTAACCTGCACCAGCGTCCCGATGGAGAAGAAGAAGGTGCAATTGTGATTTAATTTTTTCTCTTAACTTAGGTACTAGTTTTTTATTTTTTCTGCCTAGCGATCCGGACTTGGACCAAACCAAAATCAAAGACCCAAACTGGGTCAACCCAGCTGCAGGAAACTGATGATACCAGAATCAGAGACCAAAATTGGGTCAACCCAGTGGCAGGAAATAGATCGGACCCGTTCTCGGACCGGACCAGAATCATAGACACAAATCAGGTCAACCCAATGGCAGGAAGCAGACTAGACCAGTTTTTTGGGTGTTAATTTTATTCTGATCACCGCCGATCTTCTTGCATCATGTAGAAGGAATCAACACTGATTATTCATGTTCAATCCAAAAACTTTGGTTTTACTACCAACGTCATTCTTACGGAAGTTAACTATGATGTATGGTCCCAAATCATGGAGATGCAATTTGTAGGACCTGAGAAGCTTGAATATATAATGGGAAAGACACGACTTCCACAAGAAACTGATGCTTCCTATACAAAGTGGTATGCTGAAAATCAAAAGGTCAAGGGATGGTTGCTAACCTCTATGTCACCAGATATTATGAAGCGCTATATTCGACTACGCACCGCAAGTGAAATCTGGAATGCTCTGGCCAAAGCTTTCTATGATGGGTCAGATGAATCACAAATTTTTTCATTGAATCAGACAATTTTCTCTACCAAACAAACTTGTCGCCCTCTATCAACATATTATGGCGATTTTGTGGAAAAGTTCCAATAACTTGATCATCGTGACATGATTATAATGAAAGATCCTGATAATGTTATCGCCTATAGAAAACCCGTTGAGAGATTGTGTGCACACTTCTTAAATGGATTGGATACAAAATTCGAACAAATCCAAGGCGAGATTCTCAGAAAGGACCTGATATTGGATCTTGAAGAAGCCTATGCTTACGTACGCCGTGACTCTGTTCGTAGAACCACTATAAATGGTGAAGTTGATCATGTTGAGTCATCTGCAATGGTGGCATGTCGAGCTAAGCCTAAAAAAGCTCAACCAACTGGTCCTACCAGTTATCAAAATTGGGCATCAAGAGCTCATAAATGTAGCTATGTGATTGGAACAACAAAATCAGAGCGTATTTGTACTCACTGTGGTGAAACCTGGCATACAAAGTTACGATGCTATGAACTTATTACTTATCCAGAATGGTGGGATCCTACCAAAGCACTCGCAAACGGAACTCTAAACCAAATAATCATGCTTTAGTTGCAGTGGTAGAACCTTCCACCTCCAACACGACTGAGGATGCATCAACTTTATTTTCTACATCTGGTAAGGTTATTCATACTTCCGCTCCTAGTTTTAATAGTGAATGGATAATTGATTTTGGTGCTACTGATCACATGACCTTTGACAGTCATCATATTCAATTTATGAAACCAGCAGAACAGCATATTGTATCCACAACAAATGGTACTCCTTCTCATGTTATTGGAGAAGGTTCCGTTACCTTCATTGAAAATCTGAGTCTTGATTCTGTATTAGTTGTTCCAACCCTCAATCATAATTTATTATTTGTGGTTCAAATAACTGTTACTCTTCATTGTATTGTATTTTTTGGCCTAACCTTTGTGTTTTTAAGGACATTTGAACTCGGAAGACAACTGGTTGTGGTACTAGAAGGGGGAAGCTCTATTACTTTGATCTAATGCTAGAGAGTTTTCGTCAGTTAGCTCAAGCATTCTCCATTAATAAATCTACAAATTCTGAAATTTGGGTATGGCATAAACGGTTGGGTCACTCATCCTTTGGATATTTAAAGAAATTGTTTCCAAAACTCTTTACTTGATTATCTGTTCCATCATGTTCCATTTCAAATAAGCATGAATAGGAGTCCAACACCCTTTATGATTATCCACTTTGATGTATGTGGTCCAATATAACCTTTCTTAGTGATAAACGGTGGTTTGTTTCCTTATGATGATCACACCGTATGACTTGGATTTGCTTAATGAAATAAAAAAGTGAAGTTAGTTCATTGTTCAAACAATTTCACAGAATGATAGCCACTCAGTACCATTCTACAATATAAACTCTCCGCAGTGACAATGGTGTGGAGAATTTGCTAATCAAGGTTTGAAAGAATATCCAGATGATCATGGTATTACTCATCAAACTACTTGTCCATACACCCCTCAACAAAATGGGGTTATAGAGTGAAAGAATTGTCACCTTCTTGAGGTTGGTCATGCTTCCCTGTTTAAAGCTCATATGTCGGCTAGTTACTAGGGTGAAGCCATGACAATTGCATCTTATCTTATCAACTGAATACCCTCGAGTGCATTACAATTTCAGACCCCCTTGAATATTCTTCATGAAGCCGTAAGTTCACCTGCTATGTCGAATCTGCCATCTAGAGTTTTTAGGTGTGTAGCCTTTGTTCATCTTCATAAGCCATTGAGAAATAAATTGGAATCCCGAGCTCTCAAGTGTGTCTTTGTTGGTTATGCTCAACATAAAAAAGGCTATCGTTGTTATCATCCTCCCCCTTATAGCAAACCTAATAATGAGCATGGAGGTGTGCTTTATAATGAGCGTGATTCATTTATAACAAACTTAAGAGGTGTAATTCTGTTAATATTTGAAGAACCATAGCATCCCGTTAGAATTCCAATTTCACCCTTTCCTATTTATTTAACTCGGATTCAACCCCATTTAATCGGATCCCTCGAAGCATTTATAGACTGTAAAGAGATGAGAACATGCCTTCAAGCTTTCTGCTAAAATTACAACCACTATGAAGAATAAATTGTTTTGGCTAATTCATAGAATTGACTTTCTAGTATTTTTCCACAAAAAATAAAAACTACAGAAAACCAATATTTATTTATTTTTTAATTTTTTATTAATTTATCACTTGTTAAAATCTATTATTTAGTTTATTAATAAAAATTTTAAGTAAAATTTATAAAAATTCAATCTATCAAAATATTTTATTAATTAAACTATCCTTGCATTTTACACAATACTTTCCATCGTACACACTAACATAAAAAAATTACTTTTACATTGCACTTTTCATTAGACTAAAGGGGGGGGTTAGTCAACATTGAAGTTGAAGTTGAAGTTAGACTTCAAATTCAAGGCAATGATTTAATTCAACTTCAACTCATTCTTGGGTGTTAGTGTAGACGAGTTAAGTGCACTGGAAAACAAATTCCAATGTTAGTGCCCCAAAATGAAAAATATGATATAAACAAGAGAATGAGTAACTTTTTATAATATACTTAAATAGAACTATTACCTAAATAGATAATTACAAAAGTAAACATGGTTACTACACTTTTAAGTGATTTAATGTAGTATTAAAATATATTAATATACTAATTAATGAAATACTATATTATATTAATTACGTGCGACTAGAATAAATTATAAAAAATAAATGAAAAATTAAAAAATAACAGAAGTGAATATAAAAATAAATTAATTAATTAATTGAATCGAATAAAAAATTATTTTATTAATAACAGAAGATGGTTACTACAAAATTAAAAAATGATTAGTTTAATTAATTATAAAAATGAGATAAGTAAACCAAACTAATTGATCAAATACTCTCTTTAACAATATTTTAATTACCAATATTAATTTTATAATTTAATATAGTAATAAGATTAATTAATATAATAAATAAATTATTTTATTAATAAACTAGGATAGATTATTAATAACATATATATTTATTTAATTAAAACTTAACAAACATGCTTGAAAATGAACTGAGTTACTCGTAATAGTCCACAATTTACAGCATAAAAGCAAACTTTTATGCCTTGGAATATAACAACAAGTTCATGCATTTAATATTAAAATCATCAACTTATTAGTTTAGTACATAAGAACGATAAAATACATGTTCAAAATCAATAAGATACAACCATCAATGATCATTCCACATGTTATTCGCTATGGCATCTCGAAATTGTGCGGCTCTTGTGGATTCTAATGCACGCAACCTCCGCATGTTTGTTGATAGATTGTATTCATCCACAAGATCATCGCTATCTTCATCCTCATTTACACTGCTAATCAGACCTCACCACCTCCTCCACCAAGCTCATCACCTGCATCATCATCTTCCGATTCAAACATATCATTGTAACCCTCTTTATGTATATAATTATGTAATATGCAACAAGTTATTTCAATTTTAATCTGGATCTTATAAGAAAACGGAGGAGTGCCTTTCAACATTTGAAATTGAGCTTTTAAAGCACCAAAAGTTCGTTCAATAGTATTCCTCAAAGATGAGTGCCTTCAGTTGAATAACTCTTTATCATTTATAGGAAGGTTGTCTCCAAATTCTTGTAGATGATAATGAGTTCCTTGATATGGAGCCAAAAATCCTGGCAGATTTGCATAACTAGCATTGAGTATATAATATTTACCTATAGTACAAAATATATTCTGCCTAAAATAATTGAAGATAATAATAGATAAAAAGATATTGAATAAAAAGTATTATTTACCTTCGGGTAGAAATAGTCTATCTTCGCGAGTCAATGCATTCTTCAGTACACGGGAATCAGCTATTGATCCCTCCCATCCAACAAGTACATAAGTGAATTGCATGTCAAATGTGCATACTGCCATCACATTTTGTGAGAGATAACCCTTTCTGTTCCAGAACCTTTGTTAGTTTTCAAGTGGGATGTTCGCTTTGATATGAGTTCCATTAATAGCCCCAATACAATCCTAATTATACCATTTCAATTAATACAAAGTAACTTTGTATATTAATCTAAAATTGTTTATTAGAGGGCAAGTGATGTTGCCTTAAATACGGATAAAACATTTGATTGTTTAAAACCTTCGAGTGAGTGCGTTCTAAAGGCCGTTTGATGTAATCAGATTGAAGTCTGATAATAGAATTCAACCCTTATTGAAATACCTACTTATGGTCCAGTTTTATCTATCAAACATCTCTATTGTGACACTATACGATTGTTGTTGACCAACAGTTAGGAGAAAATATGCAAGTTGTTCTTCCACTGAGATGGTCTTGGTGGCTAATAAAAATCCTCTACTATCAAGTATCCCTGCCAATTTGTGAAACACGATTTGATTCATCTTGTAAACTTTTTAAAATTTAACAGGTGATTTATCTAATGCCATTTGCAAATAAATAGGACCACCAATCCCACAAGAACGTGGTGCACGTCTATTCCAATGGTTGAGATAGTATCTTCCCATGGCATAAAAAATACATGTGAATGCTAACATACTTGCAATCATTTCTTAGTCTTTCTTAATATCTATGGAAACCTGTAAATACAATCACCACAAGCACAGTGATGACTACAAAAATAATTCATATTTCTTCCTAAGAGTCATAAACACAAACATACCCCTATCTTCAATCATAACCTATTTTCAATCACACCTCTAAACAACCATATCCAATCACACATCCACAATATTCATCCACACAATAAGAACCCAACAATCATGGAAACCCAAATCTTAACCATAATGACATTCATAATCTATCAATGATAAGTCTTACAATGTCATTAAAAAAATATCAATAAAATTAAAAACACTCGTCCCAAAGTAGACATAGTACTTAAAACTCATTACTACATTTCACTAGAACAATCTTGAAGCCAATTGAGCTGGTCTGGGATTTCCTTGAGGGCTTCGAACCATTTATCTCTGACTTTACCATCTTAAGGTTTGATAGCATCACTAAATACCGTGGCGATTTCCTTCATTGCATCAAAGAATACGAAAGTGTCATCAGTGGACATATTGGATCTCTTTCTACGACGAGTTGAAGTTGATGGGTTACCACTTTGAGACTAATTTGGTGCCGACTCATTCCTGCCAAAGAATGGTGATGGAGTATCCCTACCTAAATCGACATCGTTGAGCAACGTCCAAGGTTGAATTTTCTCACTCAGACTGGGCATCATTGCACATGTCTACACTAGTTTGACTGATTGTCCTCATGGCTATTGAGTTTCCTACTACCAAAGCCAATTTGTCATAAAGAGGGCACCCTTCATGTCTATACTTTTCAACATCTTTATGCTCCTACAAGCAAGAAACATCTTTTAGACCTGCCAATAGCGAGTTCTAGTAATGCGATAAACCTATAAAATGTTTTGCAGTTCAGTATAATTTACTGACCTTGATGTAGTCTTGCCATACAAAATAACATGCAGTAACTCACTATGTGGTTGCATCCCATTCGAACCCACTAGTATTGAGACAGCAAGAAACACGATGAGCCAAGAAGACCCATGGATGGCAATCCACAGACAAATCAGAGAAATAACTGGCGATGCACAGACAAATCAGAGAAATAACTGCAGCAGGCATTGTAGCAGAAAAAATACAGAAATGGCGTGCCAACTGGATGAAATATTTTTTTCCAACAATGCAACAAGAGACAGTTGATTGAGAAGTAGTCTGGGACGAGAAAATGGGTGCCAAATTAACCACTTCGTCCGGTCTACCAGCGGAAGCTTCTGCGGAAGGTTCGGGGGCAATCTCATATCCGGATGTGCAGAGAGGCTTTGCATCACAAAAAATCAAGATTTTTCGTGACGGGCAAAGAGGCTTTGCGTCACAAAAAAATCAAGATTTTTGTGCACGAAAACCCAAAGCCGAACGACGACGACGATTTGGGGAAATCAAAGGGGTTTTTTGCTACCACATCGTCGGCGTTGGTCAAATTGGGGGAGACCTCAAATTCAAAATCACACCAAGACAACTCACGGCAAGCGGAACACCATCTTGAACTGGAGAAGGAATATTTTCCTACGACGATTCCGACTGGGACACAAGCAGCGAAGCCCCAAAGGGCTGCCCTTCACCACCGGACACGGAGGAGACTCCGTCGGTGCCGTCGAAAACATGTCTGGTGGGATGTGACTTCCGGCCACCACCTCCCACTCGCAATCCCCCTCTCGGCAAAACAGAGGGAACCCAATTTCCAAATTGGGTGGGGTAAGTTTCGACAACCTCATTTTTCCATTCAATCTTGTGGTCAGATGACCAAATTCGTGCTGCTGTGTGATGAAGTCTCTGCATTGCAAGAGAAATTTTTTTTGGGGATTACCGGAAGGAGAATAAAAATTAAATGGAGGCTGTTTTATTTTTCTATTGTCGTGAACCTCAGCGTGGCTCAAAATTTTTTTTTGGCGGGACTTTGTTTTTCTGTGGAGGAGCACAGTGATGTTCAATTTTCTGTTAAGCATGAACAGAAGCTAGATTGTGGTGGTGGGTACCTGAAGTTGCTAAGCAGTGATGTGGATCCAAAGACTTTGGTGAATGACCTTAGCAGTGATGGCTTCAAAGCAATCTGGATGTTGGACCCAGGAATAAAACATGAGGAAGGTTATTTTGTATATGATAGTGGTACAGAGAATGATGTGTGGGTTCAACAAGCTGACTGCAGACCATATATTGGGGAAGAATGGCCTGGACCATGTGTTTTCCCTAATTTTACACAAGAAAAAGTTCGTCCATGGTGGGAAAAGCGTCCCTTTGTTCTCACTAGAGCTGGATTTGTAGGTAGTCAAAGGTATACTACAACATGGACTGGAGACAATCTGTCACACTGGGACCAATTACATATGAGTTTATCCATGGTACTTCAGCTAGGTCTCAGTGGTCAACCATTATCAGAACCCGATATTGGTGGTTTTGCTGCGAATGCAACACCTAAATTATTTGGAAGATGGATGGACTTAGGTGCTTTTTTTCCTTTCTGTCGTGGGCAATCTGAAAGTGGCACTACTGACCATGAGCCCTGGTCTTTTGGAGAAGAGTGTGCAGAAGTATGTCGTCTGGCATTAGTGAGACACTACCGCTTCCTGCCACACTTATATACTCTTTTTATATGGCACATACCAAGGGTAATCCCGTTCCAGCTCCTACATTCTTTGCAGATCCAACAGATCCAAATTTGAGGAAAATTGAAAATTCCTTTCTACTAAATCCACTTTTAATATGTTCCAACACTACACCTGAGAAAGGATTGCATCAACTCCTACAACAGTTTCCTAGGGGCATTTGGATCAGTTTTGATTTTGATGACCCACATCCTGACTTACCCACTCTACATTTGCAAGATGAAACTGGGAGAGCAGAAGGTCTCTTTGAAGATGATGGGCATGGATATGGATTTAGTAAAGGAGAATATCTCTTCACATATTATGTTGCTGACCTACAATCCTCAGTTGTCACAATAAAGGTTGAAGGATCATGGACAAGGCCCGAGAGGCACTTACATGTACATTTATTGCTAGGTGGAGGTGCCAAGCTTGATGCACTGGGAACTGATGGAAAGGTGATTCAGATAAGGATGCCTTCAGAAAATGAAGTGAGTGACCTCATAGCCAATAGAAAAAAGCAGTACGAAACACTTTTAGAAAACGCATCAAATATTTCAACTGTAGAAGATCAAGCAAGCCAGAAGGGTGACGAGTTTTAGAATATAGACGGGGATGAGGATGAAGATGATGCAATTGCTGCTCGTGCTCCAGGTTTGGGACAACAACTATTTTATGGCCAAGGTCTTCCCGCTAATACAGTGCTTAATGGGTTAGGGTCTTGTCAGAGAATGTTGCAATTTCAAATTGCTGCTGCTGTTGCAGACAACATGGTGGTCTCCTTTCATCACTCCGCTATGACTCTGGAACTTCATGACCAATTTCATCAGAAATGGCTTCCAACAGCAGTGGTAGAGATCTCAAATACCATGGACTGTACGTATGATGTGATGTTCGCTGTAATTCAAGACAGTGAACAACAACTTGGGCTGTCTGGAATTTTGAGAAGGACAACTTGGTTGGATTCATGCAATGCTGGGGTTTCTGCTGATGTTGGGGATGAGGGAAACCCATGCCGTCGGCTTCCTAGTGCTGTACAGTTACTTGCCGATTCAGTTCACCTAACCATACCACGTCACCGTGTTGATCCCGTTGCCCGTGATGGTTTCAGGCCACTGAGTGTGTCCTGGTGTAGCAACTGGAGGGGGTCCGTGGCAATGGGTAGGCAGTCCCACTTCGTCAATGGGGGGCCGCCGTGAGGGGCTGTTTCACACCAGTCTAGGACTGAGGGAGGGCAGCTTTGCTGTTGGGCGAGATGTAGCGACATTCAACACGTTTTCCTACGGTTGAACAAAAAAAAATCCTAGAGGAAATGGACCAGTTTTTGGGCGTCCAGAGGGCGAACATAGCAATCGCAGATGCTAATTGGGCATAGGTGGAGACGCGACATAGAAACCCTACTTCCGAGCTTGAGGACAAGCTCGTTCTTCCAGGGGGTGTAATGTTATGCACGCAATAACATTATTATTTTAGTTGTTTTCTTTAATTTACTTTATTTATTTCAATTTTAGCCCACAAGGGTATTTTTGTAATATTTTTTATAGGGGTATTTTTGTAATATTTTATTGTAAACCCTAACAGGGTGAACCCTATTTAAGGGGTATCGGTAATGAGAAAGACAAGCATTGAGAATTAGGTTAAATCTAGTGTAAACAGGCTTAGAGTTCTCCTCAACGAGCTCTAGGGTTTTCAAACTTCCCTTTGACCTTTGTTCACCATGTCTCCCTATGACTCCATGTGTCAAATCCGGGACTGTAACATCAACAATTTTTTTTTTTATTAACTGCTTCTTCATTGAACCTATTGACACAATCCATACACACCTCATGATTCCAAACCCCATTGGGCAACTTGTTTACCATATTGTCCTGCTTAACCACGAGATCGAGTATTTTGTTGTCATCCTCAAAGGTCCAAACATTATATGATCAAGGAGTTTGTTGTCTTCTTCCAGCCATCTATAATCTAAATCCGAGATGGTCCTCATCGAATTTGTTTTATCAGACAACCTTTACCCGTCATAGTAAATAGGGACCCATGGAAACACAAATAAGAACTTAAAATAAAACCCACGTGGTGGATATTTATAAGCCATCTGAATCTCCTCACCACATAGCAAGATCATTCCATAACATTTCAAAATTATTGAACAATATTCTATAACATTTATAAATTAAAACTAATTCCATTGCAGGGGACTAGAACAATGCAAAAATACACTCATCAAGTCCAAATTCACCGAACACCTTAGGTAGAGCCCCATATGACTTCGCAGTCACAACGAACCGTACCTCGTCAGTGATGGGGGTCGGGTTTTGTTGGCTAATGGACACCTGTGTAGGCGACTCAACCTAGTTTGAACTGGACTCAACCCACCCATTAGCGCCATAAACCCTAAATCCTAAACCTTATCCCCTAAACCATAAACCCTAAACCCACCCTCCATTAGCCCCTACACCCTAAACCCACTCTCCATTAGCCTCCATTAGCCCCTAAACCCTAAACCCTAACCCTAATTCCATAACCTAAACCATAAACTTTTTACCCTAAACCCCCTAAAAGCTCCAAACCCTAAACCCTAAACTCCTAACCCTACCTTGATCGCGCTTTTAAAAAAAAAAAAAAAAAAAACTCTAACCTTAAATACCATAAATCCTACCTTAACCATACTCTAAATACCATAAACCCTAAACCCAAAATTATACCCTACCTTAACCCTAACTCTAAATAGCCTAACCCTAAACCTGAAATTATACCCTAACTTAACCCTAACTCTAAATACACTAAACCCTAAACCCTCACCCTAAACCTGAAAGTATACCCTAACTTAACCCTAACTCTAAATACCCTAAACCCTAAATCATAAAGACGAAATTGAACCCTAAATACCATAAACCCTAACCTATATCCCGAAATTATGCAGAAACTAAACATTAAATATAAATACCACACACAGAAATTAAGATTAAGTCAAATACAATAGTAAATTAATAATAAAAAATTAAGGTTTAGGATTACCTTCTGAAATTTAGGAAAAACCGAAACCCAATGTCAAAATCGAAGCCAAATGGGGAAATCAAGGAAAATCGAAGTAGAATAGAAGAAATTGACGCTGAAATGGGGAAATCGAAGGAAATTGAAGCCGAAATGGGTTAAATAGAAGGAAATCGGGAGGATTTTTAGGTGAAAAGAAAAGAGTGAGAGGGAGAAGGGAAAAGTGAGAGGGAGACGAGAGAAGGAGAAGGAGACCAAGAGGGACTAGTGAGAGGGAGACGAGAGAGGGAGAAGGGAGAGGGAAGCTGAGAGAGACATGGAGAGAAGATGTGAAGATGATGAAGGGAGAAGAGATGCAAAGACGATGAGAAGGGAGAAGAGATACGAAGACAATGAAGGGAGAAAAAATCGAAGGGAGTGCGAAGACGAGAGAGGAAGACAATGAGAGTAAGAAGAGAGCAAGAGAAAAAAAATTCTGGAGGGGAAAAAAATTTCATCGGGGGAGGCAACGATGCATCCCGAGTGATGCTTCAAATGAATGATTCGAAAAATCGGGTTAAATCACAATTCCACCATTTTAGCCTGAGTAAATTATCTGCGGTATTCAAATTATGCTGGTGTTCATTCACCACTAATGGCTTAATCAAATGAACAATATAGTGCGAGTGAACTTCATTAATGTCTGACCCCCGAAGAGTAATTCACTTTCCCTTTTCAACAATATTTTCAAAGTGTAATAAAGAAACCGGATTTGGTGTTCAATAAGCTTCCTCTGTAAAATCATTCAACCATATTACATGCACAGCAAAACTTTCTGTCCACACAGCCTAATAATTAACTAGAAACGGAATTTATGGATCGAGGACGGTTGGGATTAACCGAACCACTTGCAACCGTAACAGTCGGTTAATCGTTCGTACGGTAAATATTCTGCTTCAATGGTTTGTGCTTTTTGTGGCGTCATATGAAATAGGGATAGGATATCTTGGATAGAATGCGTCGAACCCGCGCGCAGACGCATTATCCGTCTCTCGTGGAAAAAGAAAAAAAAGGCCTGCGGCTCCTCTAAATCAAAGTAAACAACGCGGGAAAATGTCGTTCAGTCTGTCGTCCCCATACGGCTTTCTTTTTTGTAAGAGGCATTTCGATTTAAGTATTATTTTACTTTGATTTAGTTATTTATTCTAATGTTTTTCTTTCAACAATTATCTCTATAATCTCAAATGATTCGAGTATGATTTTTCAATCGACGGCGAAGGTACTCTTTTTTTTTTTTATATGTCAAGAAGAAGAAATGTGCTCTGTAATAACTGTCTGACGAAAACTAGTATTTTGTTGTGTTTACTATGTATGATCCAGTATGAGGTACCGAAATAAAAAATAAATTGCTTATTTTCTTTAATTTGTTGAAGTCATCTTTCTGATATGTTTTTTTTTTTAATTTTAATTTTTTTTCTGTGATGTGCTTTTTCGAGGGAGTGCTTCATCTAATCAGAACAAACTTGAAAGATCAACGGAATTTCTCCGCGAGAGCTGTGATGTATTGATCGTGTTCTATTTGGCTTGTCCTAAATAATGGAATGTCTGTCAATATTTTCTCCTATCTATAGAGTTGAGGCTTTTTTAGTAGTCCGACAAACTATTCCTGGTCTTGATAAGAAACCGAATAAAGCGGACGACAGCCTAGTGCATAATTGATTAGTTAGGATTCCACTGGTGAAACTGACCTGGTACAAAGCCAGAGAAGAGGAAGCCAAAGCAATTCAGAAAAGTTTTGCGGTAATTCAAATATGATACGATTTTATTTTGCTTTCCCTTTTTGAACAGGTCGGGAGGTTGGATTTTGCTGGAGGAGCACGGAAAAATTAGTTTATAGGTCTTTCTCTAGTAAAAGCTTCACAAGAAAGGAGAATAGTTGTAGCAGAGGAAGACGGGCGGCCGTTGCATTACTGGTTTGTATGCTTATTCATGACGTAGCTGTCTGCTTTTGCTTAATGTTGGAAAAAATGTAGTTTCATGCTGTTTGCATGGCTTCTTTCTCATTGGAATGTTGCGATTCTTATTAAAAAAATCTCATACCATCTTCTTGAAGAATTCAAGGAAATTGTCCGTTGTTGTCTTATTGCTTGATGAGTTTGGTTTATTTCCCTTTGCAGTCGGGGAGAAAGGCCACGAAAAGAGAAACTGTTATCCCCAATCCAGATTACAGGATACCGGTTGTGTTATTAGGTGAGTATTGCTTTGTTTTTGGATAAACTAGCAGTCCCCTGTAAGGTATGCTAATGCTAGTAATCACATTGCTGGTAGAGAGTCTAATGGAATTTTGAATCTTCAGCATTTATTAAAGCCTGTCTATATAAGCAGGAAAAAAATTTAATATAACTGATTTTTGGCCCCAATGCTTTCTCAATTGAAACAGGTTTAGCTGGTGGATTAGTATATCAAAATAATCTACTACCAGCAGCTCCAATTGGTCTTCTTGGTTTGCTTCTTCTGTTCCAGGTAAAAGAGAAGGCAGTCGGAAGTAAGCTTAAGTGTTATTATTACCTTTATTATTACATCAAGTGGTATAACTTACTGGAGTATGGTTGCATATTTGATATGACTCTATTAACTTCTTATGAATTTGGATTAATATTCCATATGGATACGTATTCCTGAAGGGAATACCTATCTGCTCTTTTGCACCAATTCTTGCTAAGTTAGCAGCTGCATTATTTGTTTCACTATATGAATTTGGTTGACCTCTTTTACTTGAGACATTTATTCCTTTCTACTGTCACTTGTTGTTGGATCTTCAGAAAGTCATCATCTTAGTAAGATTTCTGTTCAGAAACTATGTACTTCTTACCTGATTCTAACTGGGAAAACATGCACTTTGAGGCCTGTCTATACAAGTTATCATCTCTTAATGCAAGCTTTTCTGAGCAAATTTATGCAATTTCTTGTTGCTTTGGTAGGATCTAATGCATTTATCTGCTCTTTGCAGACTACTCGAGTGCGATTTGTGTTTGATGATGAGGCCCTGGTTTGTTCCTTTTGTTCCCGAGAAAAAAGTTCTTTCCTTCTATCTTGGCTGATTTGGAATGCTTTGACCCTCTTATCTGCCAATGTTACTTAGAACGTCATCAAAAGATAAGCTCTTAGAGTAAATTGGCTAAAGTTATTCTCTGGTTGAGATAACAACTTAAACAGAAGGAACTCCTTTATCTTCTGCTAATGCCAGGTTAAATTGAATATTTATGTTTTTGAAGGAACTCTATTTTGTATTGTACTTTCTGATACATTCTTACTTTTAGGAGGTCAAAGTTGGGGATCAACTACAAGAGTCTGGGGAAAATGTGTTTGTAGGTGGTAAAAATCGCTGGAAGTGAGTATATGGTGTTTTAGGTTTTCAAATATCAATTGAAATCATGAAGTTCTACCAAAAATGAAGAAAACTGAAAAATGAGTGCTTGCATGATCTTTCTTCTGCAGATACTCCACATTTGTCAATTGGGAACTCTGGTGGCCAAACTTCCCTATCTTAGTATACTTTAAAGAGACACAAACAAAGCCAGAAGGGCAAGTTCACTTCTTTCCTGTTATTTTTGTGAGTTATCTTACCCTAAAGAACATAACAGCCTAAATTTTTTATTTTTATTCAATTATATTTACAAGTATTTCTTCCTAGTTTCATTGGGGTGGTACCCCACATTTTCATGTGGATTCTATTGGTGAATTCATCTGTTAATGCTGTTATTGGCCTTTTTCACATAGAATGGGAAACAACTCTATGATGTTATGGTGGAGCGTGCTGGGCCTTCGAAGACAAGTGGGCCAAAATAACGATCAATGGGGTACAAGGTCAAAGTTGTTCACCATGGCGAGTCTTTGTATGTATATAACTCTTTATAAACTTAGATGTTGTTTTGTCTTGATGGGCTCTGCTTTTGGTTTGACCGTTAGTCTTTTTCTTTGTGTCCATTTCCCCTGGTCTGGCAGGTAGGGGTGGCATCGAGCGAAGCCGAGCCTGAACCTGCCTATATTCGAACCGAGCTTGATTTAAATATTTCGAGCTGAGCTTCGAGCCGAGCCTCATCTCGAGCCTAAAATTGTTATCGAGCTCGAGCTCAAAAATTTTAACCGAGTTCGAGCTGAACTCGAGCCTCAACATACATTTAAAAATTTTGAAAAAATATATATCAAATAAATTATATATAAAATTATACATACATTTTACATAAAATTGGACATGACCTCTACATAAAATTAGGCATAACCTATATATATATATATATAATACATGTATAAGATTGAGGCATAACCTCTTCTTAAAATTGAGTACAATCTATGTATATAATACTAGTATAAAATTCGGCATGACCTCTACTTAAAATTGGGCATAATCAATATACATAATACTTGCATAAGTACTCCATAAATATTCCATAAACACTCCATAAAATTATCTATACATTCCATAAACACTCCATAAAATAGTCTAAACACTTCATACATTGCATAATATTATAAATAAACTTCATACAATAATCAAACACAACAAAATTAAATGAAATATCACTATCAATTTACAATCACCTAAATAAAAATTATAAATCCATTATAAAATTACAAACTATAATTGTTTCTATTAATGCTAGAAAATAATATACGTCCCTGCATGAGCAAAATCTCCACCTACGACAAAAACAAAAAAGTAAAATTAGTTATTGTTAGATAAAAAAATACCCTTCCACTACTAGTTACTTAATGTCGTTAAAAATATTAAAATTACCATGATGAGAGAAACATGAAAATTCATGTAGCTGGTAGCATAATCTCTACACTCTTCTTCTCAGGCTGTAATCATAAAACAAAATTTTAATAAATAAAACTAAAAAATATCATAATAAAGAATTAATCAAAGAAATTCACCTTTTGATTTTTCTTTACACCGTGAAAAACCCGAATCCAATCACTGCCACAAATCAAAGCTTGAACTGTACTTGGTGCCAAGGAAGAGCGATATGAGTCTATTACTCTACCACCAGCACTAAATGTAGACTCTGAAGCTACTGTGGATATGGGAATTACAAGGATGTCTGCTGCCATCTTAGATAATAGCCAAAATTTTATATGATTCACTTTCCACCATTCGAAAACATCAAAATCATATTGTGAAGTTTCCTCACAACTATATACACCATCTTCAAGATAAATTTCCAATTCTGACCTTGGTGAATTAACTACATCATTTTGTTTCATATAACTCATCAACTTTGACCAACCTGAACTTGATGAAGGCCTACGACTTGTGGAAACAGCCATAGAGCTACTAGTACTTGAAACAATCTCTTCATTTCTAATATCCACATAATATAAGGATACATATTCATCGTAGATCTCATATAAGGTGCGTCGAACTAAATTTATATTCATTGTAGTTTCCTCCTTAGAATATATCACTGGAAAACACATTTCGATCAACTTTAATTTGACCCTTGGATTCAAAACTGAAGCAACAACCATCAATAAATTGCATTCACCCCAATACTTCTCAAATTTCTCTTTCATTCTACTAACCATTGTCCTAATGAAAACATTTCATTGTAGAATGAAAATCCAGAACTTCTTTTACCCTATATACCTCACTAAGGTACAAATTAGAAGTAGGGTAGTCACTCCCAGAAATTATATTAGTAACTGCATTAAAAACTTTTAAAATCTCACACACCATGTCAACCTTTTCCCATTCATCAAAACTTGGCAAACAATCATACGTTGGTTCTCCAACTTTAAATCTAGAGAATGTATCTTTGAATTTTAATGCAGAAGACAACATGTCATAAGTGGAGTTCCAATGAGTTGGACAATCAATAACCAACCTCTTTTCACCAAGTTTTAATTGTTGTACAATTTTAGAAAAAGTGCGAAGTCTAGCCTCAGACAGATTTATGAATTTGACACTTTCACGAACATTATTAATGATATCTTTAATCTGAACAAGACCGTCTTGGACTAATAAGTTCAAAATATGAGCACAATAACGCACATGAAACAACTTTCCACCACACACCAAATTTTTTTTCCTTGAAAAATCTTGTTTCAAAACTCTGATACAAACATCATTATATGCAGCATTATCAACTGAACTACTAAAAATTTTATTTTCGATTTCCCACTCTTTCAAACACTTGTAAATAGCATCTGCTATATTAGCGCCACGACGAAGAGGAGGAACATGCACAAAACTCAAGACTCATTTTTGTAGCTTCCAATTACTGTCAATAAAATGCCCGATAATAACCATGTATTCAATTTTTTGATTTTAAGACTTCCAAAGATCCGTGGTAAGACTAATCTTGTTAATCTCTTTTAACAAAATTTTCAATTTCTTTTTCTCTGCCTCATACACCTCCATACACTCCTTCTTAATAGTCTTAGGGGATATTTTCCCATAATTCATATTTGCCATTTTCATTACAAAATTAAATCCCTCCTCTTTTACTATCATGAATGGATGCTCATGCATAAGAATTCAATGAGCAATGAGTACTCTCATTTTAGCTTGATCATATTTTCCTCCAAAATCCATAAAAGGAAGTCCAGATGGACTCTGATCAACATTAGACCCCGCTCCCACTGGTTGAAAGTTTAAGGTTTTTTGTTTTCTCATTGCCAATTTTCTACTAGTGCAACGTTTCAAATGTCGACTCATATGTGTGGTCACTCCACTACTAATAACACTAAAATTGATTTTACAATGAACACACTGAGCCTTTTTTGTACCATTAAGTGATACTTCTTTGAATTCCAACCACACATGAGACTTTTTTTTGTCTTTTTGAAGTATGAGTAGAATCACCTTCATCCTCATTTATGGTAATTTTATTTGGGCCCACTTCTATTACAGAGGGTAGTGACTCTGGTGGAGTTGAGTCACTATTTATAGTCACCCTAGAACTAGTGTTAATTATTGATGTCAATTGAGGAGGTGTTGAAATTCTTGCTTCTACAAAAAAATAAAATTACAAATTAAAAACATAAAGAAAAGAAAGTTATCCGAACAACAAAGATCCTACACATAATTTAAGATACTTGTTTATTCTTAGAGGAAGGTATGTGACATTGTGACAATCGGGAACGACCCTTGTCTTTCAATGCAGGGGGTCTCTTTGAGCCAGTAGCCCTGCACCCAATAGTTTCCAGTCCAATATACCGATCCTTTTTTTATATATAAATTTTAAAACTTCTAAGATAAGGAAATAAGACACCAACATTCTCTTCTAATATTCTGATGAAATTCAACCTCAATACCAAGAAATTAATGATAAAAATGAAAAAAAAATCAACACTTATAGAACCCGAAAGTGTGTTTGCCGTTCAGGGATATCTCCAAAAGCCTTTCCAAGAATGAAGGAGCACTGCTGAAACAAAGCGAGAGTTAGAAATTTTGTAGGGTTAGGTCGGCGACAAAAAAAAAAAAAAACAATAAATAAAAATCTTACCTCCCGTCGGACCGTTGCTTTCATCTCGTCAGCGAGGAAGAACTTCGGATGAAGAAATCGAAGAGGAAAGATAAAAATCGAATGTAAAAAAGAGAGATAATTTACATCCGTCTATATCTAACATATCAATTCAACAAAATATGAATATTTGACAAGGTTTAGGCATCATATATCATCCAATGAGTAAATTTAAGACATCAAAGGTTCACACACAAGATCTCAATTTCCAAAAGATAGAAAAGGAACTATCAAATCACTTTTGCTAATACATCAAGCCATATAACATTTGAGAATAGCAGTAGATATAAGTTCAATGAGAATTAAGAAAGAAGGACAAAAACTAACTTTTTTTATTCTTTTTTATAATAAAGAGAAGTTGGATGCAATTAAGAAAGCTCCTGATTCCATTAACTATAATAGAGTATTATTGAACAGAATATGTTATTAACACTCAAAATCATGAAATAAAATTTCATTGCTAAAATATATCAAGTAACAATTTGAATACCATTGTTGTTTATTGCTGAAATTTATGATAAACATACAAAATTTTATTAGAGGTCAGACACCTAAAAATAAGAAGGCAAAAAAGAAACAAGATCCCACAACATAAAAATATTTGAAAGTCTAGAATAATAACTTCATTTATGAAGAACAATGGAATTTGAGCAAAAAAATCATTGACAACCAACCAACTATTTTCCAAACATTATAGCACTTGGGCTTAGTAAATCATTCTGAGATATACAAAAACATAACAAATGACAAGGTGGGGGATTTTTCTCCACCACCCTTCCTTTCCTTCTTGAATGTTAGCTCAGTATGAAGTTTCCTGGCTCTCAGCCAGCTAGAATGCAATTGATGGCACACTCAAGCAAAAAATAAAACAAAATGAAAAAAAAAAATTAAGAGAATAAAATAGGTCAACCTTATACAATCTGTATAAAATGATCTTCTTACCTTCTACCCTTAAATCAAGAACTCACCGTTTCAAAAAATCAAACAGTATCAACACTCAAAATCATGAAATAAAATTCATACCAGTTTTCTTTGAATGATTTCTTCCCGAGTGTACTTTGAACTGTCAGCTGGAAATATCGGAAAAAAAAACAGAGCTGAGAAAAATAACATTTGCTTACAAAAACAGAGTGTTTGCCGTTCGGATATCCAAAAAGACTTTCCAAGAATGAAGGAGCACTGCAGAGAAACGAAGCAAGAGTTAGAGATTTTTGAGGTTAGTTGGGCGATGAAAAAAAACAGAAAGATTAAATAAAAATCTTACCTCCTTCCGTCGGACCATCGATTTCGTCTCGTCGGCGAGGAAAAACTTTGGATGAAGAAATCGAAGAGGATGAAGAGAAAGAAATCGTAGAGGAAGAAGAGATAGAAATCGCAGAGGAAGGAATCGAGGAATTGAAGAGGGAGAGGGAGAACGAGGGATTTGAAGACCAAATCCCCCATTTCCCCTAAATACCTGTCGACGGACAGTGATTTCCGCAAGAAATCACGCTGAAACGGCATGGAAATGGCAGAGTGAGGTATGGGTTTCGCAGGCAAAACGAAGAGAGGTTTCCCGAATCGAAGAGAGGTCTCCCGATCCCCGAATCGCTCGTTATATTAACGAGTCGGCTCGCAAGCCGACGAGCCGAACCGGGCTCTGCTCGAGCTCGATTCGTTAATGTAAACGAGCCCATCCTTGAGTTCGAGCTTGGCTCGAGCTCGAAATATAACGTTTTGAATCGAGCCGAAATCGAGCCGAACTCGAGCGGCTCGCGAGCCGGCTCGGTTCGAAGCCACCCTTACTGGCAGGAACCGAGGGAGCTGGAAACAAATGGAGTTCGTGAAATTTACAAACCTCAGTAAAAAGCCAATCGAATTTATGTGCTTCATATATTTCATAGACAAGGAAATACAATTTCTAATATATAATAAATATACACATGACTGAGAGAGCTCTTTGATTTATTATGGTTGAATTGGTTAGAACAGATCTGTCTCGTGAAGCATCTGATAATTGTTTCAATCATTCTCCGATTTTGGTAAATAGATAAATATTGAATAAATACTTAATTTGGCGTTAAACAGAGCATATTTAAGTGGACTTGTTAAGAATCAGAGAAAAACTAGTGGAAAGCATGTGTCATGCACCATAGATTAATAAAAAGGTGATAATAGTTGGTTTAAAATTGTCCTGGCTTGGAAGTTCATCAGATTTTAACTGTGGTTGTAGGAGAGGAACTTTTAGCCCTTATTGGAAAATAATAGAATGTCCACAACGATACCGATGATACAAAGAGATGATCAATCATTGATCAAAATTTCAGATGTAAACAACCACTAAAACTAACAAAGTCAAATACTATAAATACGATTAGGTAAAAATAAAAGTAGATTTTGTTCCTCAAAATGTATCAAAAGTGGATTTTGAGCCAAATTTTATAAGTGACCTACCATAGTGAATTTGAAATGAAGTGAAGAATTTAATTCATCTTAAATGAATTGATTCAACTTCAACTCATTCTTGGGTGTTAGTCTAGATGAGTTCAAGTGCATTGGAAAATAGATTCTAGTGTTAGTGCCCCCAAATGAAAATTATGATATAAACAAGAGAATGACTAACCTTTTATAATATACTTAAATAGATAATTAACCAAAATAAACATGGTTACTACACTTATATGTGATTTAATGTGTAATATTAAAATATATTAATATCCTAATTAATAAAAAACGAATTTATATTACTTAATGGTTACAGTTTATTATAAATTAATACAATAATTACTTGTGACAAGAATAAATTATTAAAAATAAATAAATAAAATTAAAAACTAATATATGTGAATATAATAAATAAAAAGATTATTTTTAATAACATAAGATATATTTTAACATTAAAAACCACTAATTTAATACAATAATAAAAAATAATATAATAAATAAATATATATTTATCTATAACATAATATATATTTTTATGTATTATTAATTAATAATATATTGTCATAAAATTTCAAACCATTGGTTTAATTAATTATAGCAATTGGATAATCAAACCAAAAGAATTTATCAAATATTTATTTTAAAAATATTTTAATAATGACTATTAAATCACTAATTTAATAAAGTAATTATAAAATAAATATATTGAATAAATAAAAATAATTATTTTATAAATAAAAAATATAAAATTTTATTTTTATGACGAAGGTTTAATTTTTATTAACTTAGGAAAAATTAAACTTTGTCTTCCTCAGCGACGGGAGACTACAGCGAGCAACGGCGACGGAGGCGGCTCTTCGACTTTACGCCGAGAGGGAGAAGAGAAGGAGGCTGAGAGGCTCTACGACAAAGGCTCGACCTCCCGTGCTTTGCGACGGAGGTCGAGAGGGAGAGGAGAGGGAGGCTGAGAGGGAGAAGAGAAAAAAAATTGGGGGAGGAAGACCGAGCGGGAGGAATTTTTTGCCAGGGGTGGGTGGGGAGGGAGAAACACATATCCTGTGCTTCATGTTAATGATTCAGAAAAAATGTCTGAATCAGCTTTCCCCGTTTTTTGCCTTATTCAATGAACTGAAGTGATTCAAAAGAAGTGAAATTCATTCTACACTAACAGCTTAATCTAATGAGCTAAGAAATGCGGGAGTAATTCTTTTTGGTTCATTTTGGACTAACCTCCCTAAGAATTATGAATATTTTTTAATTATATTCATCAACTATTTGGGGGATTTTATAAACAGACAACATGTCATTTTTAAAGCGTAAAATTTTTATCTTAGAATATTAAAACTCTATTGTTAATTTTTTTTACCTCATTTCACTTTAGAACAAGCCACATTGACCATGACTTTTTTTTAAAGCATTCTCATATTTTAAAATCACTTTTGGAGGTCAATTTAAGGTTTAAAAGCTAAATACACATGGTTCTATGAAAAGCAAAATATATGAGCCTTTCCTTATTTTTAAAGCTTTAATTATTTTAACTTAATCCCTATTGATTATTATGTTTTTGATACTTAGAATCATAATTAGGATCTAACAAGTTGATTTATGTTTTTTTATTTTTAAATCCTTTGAATGATTGAGCTGCCCTGTAATAGGACACTTGTTAGCCGCCCATTGCAAAACTCATAGTTAAAGCAGAGAAGTCCCACAAGATGGGTCCCAATGTTTTTAACCATTTGATACCCAAAACCATATCAAATCTTGCCAAAGCTATGACAAAAAATCCTAAATGAAATAAAAGTCGTATTAATTAAAAATTTTACCGCTTTGCTGAATCCATAGCTAGGGACTTTCTCCTCATTGGCGACTGAAACCATGGTTGTTGGGTGTGGATGGATCTGTAGCCAAAGATGTTGAGCAGTTGTTAAGCTAAGAAAATTGTGTGAACATCCTGAATCCATGAGTTCCTGGTCCTCTGACTTGCATAATGTTGGCAGATTTTTGCCTAGTAATGACATTCATAGAGAATCTGGTGGGTCCTCCTCAGTAGGACCATCACTATTTTCTGGTTCCTCGGCTTCATCCACTTCTAGCCAGAACAACCGTTTACATTGGTGGCCTGCCCTGTACGGTTTTAGCACAGTTGTAGCACAGGTTCTTGGACCTCCGTTCCACCATCTCCAAACTTGTTAATTTTCTGATATATTGAGTTGGTGGATTACTAGGGCGTGTATCGGCTGCCAGAGTAGTGAACGGATTATTTCTGGGCGATGGTTGATAGCAGCTAGCCAATACACCCAAAAGACCAATCTGTCAGGTGCAAAAAGCACCGCCTACAAGAGTGGATAGAACCACTTTGACACCCACCTCGCCCATTCTTGACCGCCTCTCAAGGAGATTCAAATGTGGGACGTGGCGTGCCCAGCTCTGATACCATGACAACGGCTACCCAATATAACCCAACAGACCGGTCTGTTAGGTGCGGAAAGAATGCTGGATATGTCACCTAAGGGGAAGTATTTTGCCGCCCTTGCCAATTCATGAAAGTGTTCCATTCCCCTTGCCAAATTGGCCTTTGATGTTGAAGCCATTGCTATTGTTCCATTGCTCGAGCTAAATTCATTGCCCAAGCCAAATCTGAAGGTGAGTGAAGTTTCACTTCTAACCTCAGAGATTCATTGAGGCCTGCTGTAAATAAGTTGACCTACTGGTCGACGCGCACTAATTGGCCAGTGCGAGCCAATTTTTCTTGGAACTGTCTATGATACAGTTCAACAGATGCAGTTTGTCTCAACAACACCAAATCTCCCAAGGGGTTGTTGTGGGGGGAGGGCCAAATCTAATTGTGCATAACCCTTTAAAATTATCCCAATCCAGCACTAATCTTTCTAGTTCCACTTGATGAAACCATAGTTGTGCCTCATCTAGCATATGGAAGGCGGCTAGTCCCACCTTGTCAAACTCAGCAGTCCCTTGATTTAAAAAAAACTTCTCACATCTATGCAACTAAATTAAGGGCTCAACTGACCTAGTAAATGTAGAAAAATCCAATTTTATATACCTAGGTATTGTGCCTCCACCCTGCGGTGCATGGACAGCGGTGCGCCCAGCAAACTGCTCCTCCCTTCGGCTGTGTGCAAATGATTCTCCCCCCTTCGGTTTGGGGTAGTGTGTCTCTCTGCCATGATATCAGACATCATACTAGAGAGTCGCTGGAGTTGCAAGTTAATGCCAGGAAGTTGTTCCAATTGCTGTCGTTGTTTAGCATGTGCATCTTGCATCTCTTTGATTATGCTTCTCAGTTCTTCATTGTTGGATGTGTCCCCCATGTTACCCTGCTCTGATATCACGTTGTTATGGTCCTTTGTCATGGATCGAGTAACTCAGCGTGGGAATGGTAAATCCAGCACTGTAAGAGAGCTGCTGCTCTTGGTTTAGGAGGCAAAGACCTTCCTTTGTGTTGCTACTCTCGGTAGAAACCTAGAGAGACCTTGGGCTGCTGGATTAGAGGTAAAAGAGCCTCCTTTTTGCTGCTGTATTGTTGTCCTTGGTAAGGGGCTGGTTAGTCCCTTGCTGCTTATGGAAAGGAGGGGGCAATGGCCCCTTGCTGCTCACGTCTAGTAAGGGTGATGACCCTCCCGGCTGCTCTCGAGGTTAGGGGCTGAAAAGCCTCTAACTTGGCTTGGAAAAGAGGAAGAAAATCCTCTCTTACTTCTGTGCTCGGATGAGAGACAAAAGGGCTCTTGATGAACTTGGAAAAGGAGGAAGAATTCCTTGTTCTCGTTGAAGATCAATGTAAAACAAAAAATAAAAAACAGAAGAAAGAAATTCAGATTCAAGAGGGAACCTGGACCTAGAGCTCGTCAAGGAGAACTATGTACTCTGTTTAACCAAATTCAAGACTTGCCTTTTCTTCATTCTTCCTCCCCTCTAAGTAGGGTTGACGCCAACATAGGTTTAGGGTTTAATTTTACAGTTCTGCTCCTGTGGCAATTTAACTTATAATGCATAAAAAATGAAAAATAATATGGAAATAAAGCAATTAACTCAGTGACTCAGTGCGCCTCCTTTGTATGACTGGGTTAGCTATTGAGTCTTCAACATTAAACATTATAGAACTCATATATTTAGATATTGGTTGCTTTAGTTTTTATTTAAGTTGGGATTGATGCTCCTTGATGTTTAAACCATTTGCAAGTTCAACAAGCATCTACGAGATTACATTTTCAAATTAAATACAACTGAACTCTTACTTTCAAATTTATTATTGTATCTCTTCATTTATAGCTGAATTTGTGCCTTTGCCTTTTGAAGTTTAGCTCAATAAATCTTTATAGGCTACTACTTTCAAATCGATTGTGATGTTGAGGTTGTTTTCTTTTGGGCTTGTACTTTGAAATCTTTAATTGAATTTTCAAATTGAACTTGGAATTCAAAATAAATTGAACTTGCTTACTTTTGAACTGCTATTATATCTAGACAACACATGGGCATAGTATATTTTATTTTGTGTTTATTATTGTAAAATTGGTCTTTACTTGGCATTGAGTGAGCTAAATTGTAAGCAACTAACCCTTACATCGTCATAGGACAAGCCTTGCATAGGCAAGTCCTAAACCTTAGTATACATCACTTCGAAAGCCTTTGTAGCTGACATTTAGTTGTTGGGTGTGCAGTGAGTTGTGTATTCACTATATAAAAAGCATTTGTTGACAATTGTTGATGCTGTAAATCTTTTTGCCTGTTAAGGCTTGAGTAGCATAGTCAAATTTTTGTATATCCTTTTGTGGGTCTAGGCTTGCTTATCCTAGTTAAGATGTTGTAAGTCCCTTTTATGGCAATTGAAGTAATTGGCCTTTGTAGCCTTATAGTTGTTTAACTCTAAGGTGTGAAGACACCTTGAGAGAAGATTATCAACCTGAGTTAGGGTTGTGTGATCATTTATTTATATGCTTCCTTGCTATTGAATTCTTGGATAATTTTCTAGTTAGAAAAAGTCCTTTAGGCTGTGTTTAGAACTCAGAAAGTGAAGAGAAAAGAAAGGAAAAAAGAAGAAAAAGAGAAAAGAAAAGAAGTTTCTTTTGCCTTGTTTGGATGCCTATGAAAAATAAGAGAGAAACAAAAGAGAAACATGGTTTTTTTGGTTTGGATGCACAAGGAATATGAAAAAGAAAAGAAAAAATAGTAATATCCAAAAATTTAATTATTAAAGTCATATACAAGACTAAGAACTAAAATGCCTACAAGTGTTGAAATATTATCAACACTATCAATAGATTTTTATTTGCCAAATAAAATGAATATTATTTATGAAATTTTGTTTGTAAATTAATTAAAAATAAACATGCTTTGTTATTAATATTTCTATGAATTTGAAAAATTTTGAAATATTAATTTTGTCATTTTATAGTATAATATCGAAAAAATCTTATGAAAATAATAGTTGTAATTATTTTATTTAAAAATAATATTTCTAAATAATTTTGAGAGGCATTGATGATAAACATGACTCAATCTAACCTAAAAAAAATTAAGTAACATTGCAACAAAAGTGGCATGACCCAAGCACATTGCCCTCTTTTCAAAACTCCGAATGGAGAATCTGATTTCGGGTTGAAGTCCAATGCTCATCTCATCCAATCCTTTTCTTGTATTATTTTCTATCTAATATTGTTTTTAAATCACTTTTTCTTTCTTCTGAATTGTTTCTCATGAACAATAACTAAAAATACTTATAAATATTAAAATAATAATTACAATATGATTCGTGGTGGATTTGAAACACCATCCTCTCCAAGAAGCTTTGAGCGCTCTTTCCATTTCAAACTTAAAGTCCCATTAAGAAAATAACAATAGAGAGAAGATTAGTGGAGCACTAGCAAAATCAACAATCAAGATCCCTTGAAGTGTCACACAAATCTCAGCTATCCATACTCATCGATTTCACAAGAGAAACAATCGACCTCATCTTGTGGCACTAACCAACTAGTTCCCTTGAGAAAGATCAGGCAGGCTTTGAATGCTTCGATACGAAACAAACTGAAAAGTCTTCTATATTTCTCTGATAGTCTCACAAGGCTCAAGAGTCACCCTGTCAGAATATCCTTGAATCAAGGAACATTTCCATGTGTGTTTAGAATTTACACTAAGTGAGATATTGAAAAAGCAAGTGTCTTGAAATGCATATTCTTCAATAACCAATAGGATGCCAACAACTTTGATATTGCTCCCACTGACATCTTTGCATATGATTGTTATGAACTCGATAGCGAGTCGAGTCATCCAGAGGCACCGTGGCTGAGCCACTAAGGATTAAGTTTCTTTTAGTTTTAAATTACTGCACTTTTATCTCAGTTTAAGAGTAACTATTCCATAGGGGCATTTTTGTAATTTTGGGCCTGAACTCATGTTGGTGCCAGGCTTATGTAGGAGGGAAGGTGGAATATGAAAGATCAAGTCTCATTTTAGCCAAAGAAGGGTGTAGGGCTCTCCTTGATGAACTATTGGTAGAGAGTTCCCCTCATGAGCTCTAGGGTTTGGGAGTTCTCCTCAACGAGCTCCCTCTTCTTCCATTTCTCTCCCTTTTCTTCCCATCTTCTTCCCTTTCTCTTCCCCGTTTTGCTAAGTCCAACTCGAGTACAGCAGTACTGAGGGAGAGCTTTGTTGTCACGGTTAACCAGAGCTCTAGCCAACCCCACGGCAGTGCTCAGAACTCACAGTAGAGCTGGACGTGTGTTCTGTTGTCACGGTTAACCAGAGCCCCATCACAACCCCGCAACAGTGCTCAGAACTCACCCTCAAATCTGGATTACTTCTCCCCACGTTGTGTTACACGATCCATGATCAGGGACAGTAAAATCTTGGTATTAGAGTAGGGTAACATGGGGTGGCATCAAACAGTGAAGAGTTGAGAACAATAGCTAGAGAGATGCAAGAGAGGAACGAGGAATGAATGGCAGCAAGAGAGAAAAAATTAGAGCTGAATTACAAACAATAAATGGAACAAATCACGAGCAGAGTTTTTGAAATTGTGGCTGGATTAAATAGACCCCCAGACATCACAAGAAAGATGGAAGACCACTCTTATAGCAGAGGAGGAGAGCAGCACTTAGGTGCAGAGTGGAGGGTCAGTTCCCAAGTATACAATACTTGACTTTCCCACCTTCAACAGGTGCGTCGACCCCTTAATCTACATAGATGCGATTTTTTTTTTTTTTGCCAACCAAGGCCTAGCAGAATTTGATAAAGTGTGGTTAGCCTCCTTCCACTTGCTAGATGAAGCACAACTCTAGTTTCACCAAGTGGAATTGGAGAGACTGGTCCTCGATTGGGAGGAATTTAAAGAGCTTTGAACTATACGGTTTGGACCGCCAGCATACAACAACCCGTTGGGGGACTTGGTATTGCTACGACAGACCGGTTCAATGGAACTTTATAAAAAACAATTCCAAGAAATATTAGCCCACGCCAGCCACATGGTCAGATCAGACCAGCATGTCAATCTCTTCACAGCAGGCCTCAATGACTTGCTGAAGTTGGAAGTGGAGCACCCCACTCCTGCTGATCTGGGCCGATCAATGAATTTGGCCCGAGCTATGGAAGCCAGACAGAAAATGAGCACTCAGAGGACTGGTTGGCAGGGGAGAAGGACCACTTCGCCAGGTTGTTAGGGGGGAGGAACTACTCGCATTATGTGATCGTGCCCACAGTGCATATACCCAAAGAGAGTCCAGTAAATACGGTGGCAGCAGACCTTGAACCAGCAACTCACCAAGCCCATATATCATAAAGTTAACCAGAGCGGAAATGGTTGCCTGTAGGGCAAAGAACCATTTTTATAATTGTGACGAAGCGTACCGGGCAGGCCACCAATGTAAAAGGTTATTTTGGTTGGAGTTAGACGCAGTGGACGAGGAAGAAAAACCAACCGAGGCTCCCTCAGAGGAGGCAAAACCAGAATTTCTTTAAATTCCATTACCGGACAAAAGTCGGCCAAAACCATGCAGGTCAGAGCACAAGTTCAGGACCAGGAACTGGTGGGGATAGTAGACTTGGGAAGTACACACAATTTCCTAAGCATAACGACGGAAAAATATCTTCGACTTGGGATCCAGCCTCACCTAGTTGCCATGATTTCAGTTGCCAATGGTCAGAAAGTCCCTAGCTACGGGGTCAACAAGGCTGTAAATTTTTCCATTAGAAACACCCACTTCACCACGGAAATTTTTTGTCATTCCCATAGCCGGATTTGATATGGTGATCGGGATCAAATGGTTGCAAACCTTGGCCCAATTATATGGGATTTCTCGACCTTAACGATGAGTTTTGTGTCGGAAGGCAGCCCAATGATGTTATGGGGCAGTCAAATAACAACAGCCCCCATGTCCACCTACAACGTGAGCAGACACCACTGGGTAGAAACATAGACAAGTTACTAGAGGAGTTCATCGACTTGTTCCAGGATCCTTTAGGACTGCCCCCATTAAGGCACTGTGACCACAAAATTTGCTTAAAATCAGGATCAAAAGTGGTGGTTGTTAGACCATACAGGTATCTCTACCTCCAGAAAGATGAAATAGAATGTCAGTGCCAAACCATGCTGGAATAGGGCCTCATCCGTAACAGTCATTCCATTTTCTTCACCAGTCCTATTAGTTAAGAAACAGGATGACACATGGAGGTTCTGTGTGGACTACAGGGAGCTAAATGCAAAAATCGTCAAAGACAAGTTCCCCATACCAGTTTTGGATGAGCTATTGGATGAATTCCATGGGTCGCAATTTTTACCACGCTGAATTTATGATCCGGTTATCACCAAGTCAGAATGCATCCTCTCTATATTGAGAAAACAACATTCCGCACGCACCATGGACACTTCGAATTTGTGGCGATGCCGTTCGGGTTATCCAACGCCCCTTCACATTCCAAGTCTTGATGAATGAGGTATTCCGTGACTATCTCCACAAGTTTGTGTTAGTTGTTTTATGTCATTTTGATATACAACACTTCAAGAGAAAAACATTTAGAAGACTTACGACTTATTTTCCAACTCCTTTGAGCACATCATCTATTCTTGAAATGCTCCAAATGGTCAATTGGGAAGCCCAAGGTCACATACCTTGGCCACATAATCTCAGCAGAGGGTGTCATAGTGGACCTAGAAAAAATTACAGCAGTCACCAACTGGCCTCAACTTCACAACATTTCAGCCTTACACAGATTTTTAGGGCTCGCCATATATTACTGAAAGTTCATACAGATTTACGGACCGCTGGCCATGCCATTGACTAGTCTTCTCAAGTGCAATGCCTTCCATTGGAGTGATGCAACAATGTATTCCTTCAAGGCACTCAAGCAGGCGCTAGCTTCCACCCCACTCCTACAATTGCCAAACTTTGAGGCCCTATTTGTGGTCGAGTGTGACGCTTCCTGGGGAGGTATTGGGGCGGTACTTCAGCAAACACAACATCCCCTTGCATATTTTACCTGGCAGCTAGCAGCACAACACCAAAAATTTACCACTTATGAGCGAGAGCTGATTGGGTTGGCCAAGGTGGTGCAACATTGGCGGCCCTACCTGTGGGAACGCACCTTCCTCATCCGCACGGATCATTACAATGTCAAATATCTCATGGAACAATGCATCTCGACATCTCTACAACAACACTGGCTCAACAAATTAATGGGGTTTGACTTCATAGTGGAACATAAGCCGGACAGATTGAACAAGGCGGCTGATGCTTTATCCCGACGTCTGGATGCACAACACCAAGTCTATGCGATTAGCCAGCCAAAGCCTCTCCTGCTAGACTCCACAAAAGAGGACCAACAGACTGATCCAACACTTCGAGAGTTGTCTTAGAAGATCACAACAGGAACAATGGACTCCAAGTGGGCTATCCGGGACAACACTATTATGTATGATAATCAGATCTATCTACATCACTCCTCTCCATTGATTGCCGAAACTTTCTCCACCTACCATGATAGCACTCATGAGGGTGTTCAGAAGACGTTGCATCAGATTAGGGCCGATTTTTACTGGCAGGGCATGGAGTTTGCAATTGTTGAGTACATAGCCTCGTGTCATGCATGCCAATGCAACAAAGCAGACTATTTATTGCCAGCGGGCGTCCTCCAACCACTGGCCCTTCCCACTCAGGTTTGGGCTGATCTTTCCATGGATTTCATTGATGGGTTTGCCAAAACTTCTGGCAAATCCGTCATCTTGGTGGTGGTCAAAAAATTTTCAAAGTATGCTCACTTTATCGCGTTGGCTCATCCGAATACGACCTCACAAGTTGCTAAGTGTTTTTAGAAAATATTGTACGATTACACGGCATTCTGGAGTCTATAGTGAGCTATCGGGATGCAGTATTTACCAGCCACTTTTTGAGAGAGCTCTTCAGGTTATGCGGTACCAAGCAGAAATTTTCATCTTCTTATCATCGCAATCCGATGGGTAGACTGTGGTTGTTAACTGCACTATAGAAATGTACTTACGATGTTTTGCGGGTGACTGCCATCACCGGTGGATTGAGTGGCTTCCTTGGGTTGAATATTGTTACAATATTTCCTTCCACTCCTCATTGCAAGATACTCCATTCCGGGTTCTCTCCGGCAGGGATCCGCCAAGGTTGCTATCCTATATGGCTGGTTCCACTAGAGTTGACACTCTTGACTAGGCACTGCTGAACCTTGATCAGGTACTTCAAGAAGCTACCCAATATCTCAAGCAAGTTCAAACCAGGATGAAAGAACACTATGACAAGGGACACAAAGATGTTACTTATACGCCTGGGGAGTATGTGTGGCTTCACCTCCAACCCTACTGTCAACAGTCTCTTGTTGGACCCCGCCACAAGCTGTCCCAAAAATTCTTTGGGCCCTTCTCGATTTTACAATGCATTGGCCAGGTGGCGTACCAGTTGCAACTCCCCCGAGACGCTCAATTGCACAATGTCTTTCATGTGTCCCTTCTCAAACCCTTCAAGGGTACAACACCACCTCCGCCTCCGTTTTTACCCCCAGTGAGGGAGGGACGTGTTCTTCTCTCTCCTGCCACAACATTGCAAGCCTGACAACTTCATAACAAGTGGGAGGTTCTCATTCAGTGGGTAGACACAAATGTAGCAGCGGCAACATGGGAGGACATGGAGACGTTCCGCCAGGCCTATCCTGCCTTCGAGCTTGAGGACAAGCTCTTTCTCCAGGGGGAGTGATGTTATGAACTCGATAGTGAGCCGAGTCATCCAGAGGCACCGTGGCTAAGCCACTAAGGATTAAGTTTCTTTTAGTTTTAAATTACTGCACTTTTATCTCAGTTTAAGAGTAAATATGCCATAAAGGTATTTTTTTAATTTTTGGCCTGAACTCATGTTGGCGCCAGGCTTATGTAGGCGGGAAGGTGGAATATGAAAGGTCAAGTCTAATTTTAGCCAAAGAAGGGTGTAGGGTTCTCCTTGACGAGCTCTGGGTAGAGAGTTTCCCTCACGAGCTCTAGAGTTTGGGAGTTCTCCTCAATGAGCTCCCTCTTCTTCCATCTCTTCCCTTTCTTCCCATCTCCTTCCCTTTCTCTTTCCCATTTTTCTAAGTCCAACCCAAGTACAACAGTGCTGGGCTAGGGCTCTAGTGTCACGGTTAACCAGAGCTCCAGCCAAACCCAAGGTAGTGCTCAGAACTCACAGCAGAGCTGGACGTGAGTTCTGTTGTCGTGGTTAACCAGAGCCCCATCACAACCTCACGACGGTGCTCAAAACTCACCCTCAGTTCTGAATTCCTTCTCTCCTCATCGTGTTACATGATCCATGACTAGGGACCGTAACAATGATCATATTTATGGTAAGCAGAGCAGTTGGATCATACTTATCATTTGGATGCTCACCGTAGTGGCTATTGAACATGAAGGCTATGTCAGCATTGTCTGTAGTCACGTCCGACATAGAAATGTTCTGGACATAACCACCCCTTCCTGGAGATGTCTTTAATCTAACACCTAATTTTTAATTGAAGAGATAGAGACCCTCCACCTGAATATGAATATCTGATATACCACCTGACATTTTGTTGCCAATGGTGATTCCTGTGTTAGTCATGTTCCTTTTTTTAAGTTGGCCTATTATTAGGTAGTTTCCCTTAGATGTAGGTATAGTGGGATAGTTTTAACTACCCATCACTTCAAATTTCTCATCTTTTGATGGGAAAAAGAATTTAAGAAGTTGTACATGAAAAAAAAGGATCTGGTCTAGCAAAGAAGTCTATGTTCTCCATCAATGGGACTTTGGAAAGACTAGATGCTTTCTGAAAATTCTTGGAGGGCTGGAGGTATGTTTCTTGGGCCTCCGCTTTTCAGTTTTTATGAATTCATATGGGATAAAACTGAAGTTAGCCATGAAGGGACCAATAGAGTCAAAAACTCTAGTAATAATTTATTGATTACCTAATATGATTAATTCAAGATGAAAATGGGTGAATCAATAGTTGAGATGAACTCTAGGTTCATTCATATCATAAATGAATTGAACATTATAGGAGAAAATTTTTTTTTGTATAGGAAAAATGACAAGCTTTTCAAGGCACTTGCAAATTTATGGGACATGAGAAAGACAACCATTGGTGAGAATGCTAATTTTAGAACAATGAGCTCAGACGAACTACTTGGAATCCTCTTAGATTATGAGATGGAACTTGAACAAAAAGAGGAAGAACAACCTAAGATGAAGATTCATGCTCTTAAGGCCAAATCTAGTGTCTAGTGTGAATGATGACACCAGTGAGGAAAACTCCAGTAAGGTAGGCTTTGTCCTCCAACATCTTCAAAAAATGTATAGAAAGAAGAATTTTTTTAGAAGAGGCCAATTTAAGAATCAAAATGATGAATCACTTAAAAGGATTGACATTTGTTGTAAGTGTGGGAAACCAGGGCACAAAAGAAACAAGTCCAAAATCTAGAAGGTACCCCATCCACATGCAAAGATCTAAAGAACATCAAGGAGAAAGTCTTGATCTTAGCTTGGGTTGCAATGAAATAAGAGTCCATTCTAAGGAAGAAGACAATGACATGGGTTTCATGGCATTGAGGATGATGACCCCACTACGTATGAAGAAGTAAGTGACTTAGACTATGAAAATAGCTTTTATTACTTTTAGAAAAATCAATTAATAGTCTTAATAAATGCAAGGAAAAATACAATGCTCAAAGGCATGCTATTACAAAGCTCAAGACTGAGTTTGTTGCCTTGAAGGATGCTTCAAAGCAAAGTGGAGTGATTGATAAGCTTTCTTGTGATAGGCTAGCCTCTGAGAAGTGTATTGAGCTAGTGCAATAACTCAAAACCCTCTCACAATGGAACACACCAAGGAGGAAAGTTGAGAAGAACATGAAAAGGAAAAATAAGATGTTCACTCCCATTCGTCACATCCTATGCCACTAGTGCAATGAGTTGAGACATTATGTCCACATTTTCCAAAAAATAAAATAAAAATCAAACAGTATCAAACAAAGCTGACTACCCAAACCAACCAATAGGGTTGTGGTAACCCATATACCACATGTAAACAAGTTTGGTTATGCTAGGACTTATCTTTAAGTGTTAGAATTTGGGTGTAATTGGGACAAAGGTAGTTTTATTGTAATTGGACTCTACTACCTTTCCCTTTTATAAATGGTTTTTTTACCAATTACCCATTTTAAAAAAACTTATTTCGATAAATGACTTGACTTTGAACTTATTTTGAAAAAATACCCAACTTTGACCAGTTCATTGTACATGTGTTCAATCAAATGTGACACATAAGCTTTGACTGATTATGTGTCGTCACATTATCAATACTATATGAATAGATAGACACATTGACTGCCATGTCACTGTTTCGATACTTTAGCAGCCAAATAAGATGGCACATCATTAAATGACAAAAAAATTGAATAATTTTTATTTTTATTTTTAGGGAAGGACCGCTTCGGTGCTACAGTCACCGCTGGCGACGGGGGCACCGAGAAAGTCCCTCTGATAATCGCCGGCCACAACGACTGGGGCACCAATGAAGTCCCTCTGATAATCGCCGGCCGTAACACTGGTGAGGATGGCAAGGAAGCGGTCGCGCCAGGGGGGTCTGGCAAGGATTTGTGTAGTGGGCGGAGGTGGAGCAGCAGGCATCGCGAACAAGATAGTTTGAGTACGGATGAGAGGCAGCCTTTGGATGGGTTGTTGCTACGGTGCAGTCGGAGTTGGGTTGGCTCTAATCATGGATCCTAGCTGAAACCGGGGACGACCAATGGTCCGCGCCGGTGGCTGCTGCTGCTCTATCACAGATGAAAATAGAAATCTGGCAGTAAAAAAACGTTAACGATTGATTTATCAGCTTCACTAATCGTCTTGTTCCTCCAATTCGAGTATTTGAAGTAGATGTGAAGTTGGAACTAAATGGACGGATGATGGCTTTGAGGCACGGTTTACACCTGTAGGCAAAAAAGAAGAAGACAACAAAACCCAACCAAACCGAGGGCATGCATTCTTCTCTTCTTCCCTAGTAACCACAACCAAATAAGATGCCATGTTGTTAAATGACAAAAAAATTTGAATAATTTTTTTTTATTTTTAAAATCAAAATTTTTTTTATTCATATTTTTTGTCATTTAATGATGTGGCGTCTTACCTAGCAGATGATGTGTCAGAATAGTGGTGTGGCAGTCGATGTGTTTATCTACTTACACAGTATTGATGAATTGGCGACACGTGATCAGTCAAAGCTTACGTGTCACCTTTGCTTGTACACATATACAATGGACCTGTCAAAGTTGGGTAGTTTTCAAAATAAGTTCAAAGTCACGTCAGTTATCGAAATAAGTTTTTTAAAATGGGTAATTTGGTAAAAATCAAAATCTCATTATAAATAGAGGTTCATGTACTCTGATTATAATAAGTTAATGAAGTCAATAAAGTATTTCTTTTTTCCATAAATTCAACAAAATGGATCAAAGGGATAAGTAAAGATGTCCGCAAGTAAAACGTACCCAAGGAGAAATAAGAAAAAGAAGTGATGATGAACTGATGTGAATTATGTTTGAATGCTGTTATATCTCTTAGAAACGAGCCATGAATTCACCCATCTGATCCTGAAGCAGCCGTGTAGCATCAGTATGGGGAAAGTATGCATGATAAACATGTCCTTGGCCCTCAGCAACCACGAGCTCCACTTCTTTCACTCCTTTCTTCCTCAGAAATTCCTGGTAGAGAACGCCCCTCTTTCAGAAGATCTAAGCCTGCGACAAATACTAGCACAGGAGGAAATTCTGCCCACCTCTCCTGTGGCAACTTAGCCTGCTCAAAGTTACAGGCCATATGGTCTCGATTACACCCCACCGGCAAGCTCAACCACCAGAACATATCATTCATCCGTACACCTTCAATCGCCTCATCAGCCGTCTCGCTCTTGATCCTCTCTTGGCTGCCGAAATATGGATGAATTGCGACCAATCCTTTTATCTTTACGTGGCTGTTGTTGTGCTCAATCGCCCTGAGTGCCACATGGTGGCAGATGTTAGCTCCGGCGCTGTCGCCGGAGAGGAACACACGCGAGAGGTCTGCTTGCTTAAGCCACGACTCTGTATGGACATGGCCATTAAGCCAATCAAGTAAGCTGAAGCAGTCCTCGTAGGCGACAGGTAGGCGATTCTCTGGGGCAAGGCGGTAATCCACAGAGACGATGATTGACTTGGACCTGACGCAGAGTCCTCCGAGGAACTCGTGGTAACCCACCCACGTTGTGGAACCAATGCAGAAGCCGCCTCCATGGATGTAGATGAGTACGGGTAGGAAGACTGTTGAATCGCTGACATTGGGGAGGAACATTCTCGCTGAAATGGGCTTCGAAGGGTCGATCGCCACGTCCTCTGATTTGTATCCATCGGAAAACTCTGAGGAGGCGCGACGAATCTCGGGCGAGAAGCGATCGGCGGAGCCGTTTGAGAAGATTCGGAGATAGCCAGGGCATTCTGCGATGATTTGCATGATTCAAAAGGGAAGATTAGTGAGAGTTTAGCTCTGAGAGGATCTTAGATGGAGAAGAAATTTATAAAGGAATAAGAGAGAGAGAGAGAGAGAGAGAGAGAGAGAGAGAGAGAGAAATTCATGGACTGGTGAGTAGCGTTTGGACGTTGGTGTATCACGCGAACACTATGAACTTGTAGTTGGGAGTTTAGGAAAGTGTGGATGAATCGGAATATAAAAATGGATACAGCTTCTGACTCTTCGTGAAGCGTGTTGCTTGATTGGTTAAATTATAGTTCGGTGAGTGGAAGAGTTTTGGAACGTCTGGAAAATAGGGCACTCATGCATCCATCAGCTTAATAAATGGTTGAGGTCTGAATGGTCACCTAAGAGGAATTTGTTATCATGTTCACCCATATTTTTTATCTTCGAAATAATTCAATAATCTCGTTCTTTTTTTATGATTATAAAATTTAGCTTTTTTTTTTTTAAATTAACCATTAAAGCTTGAAACTAAGTTCCCTTATAATGTCTAGACTTTGAAATTTCTTGCATTTTTCTTTTCCCCTTTTTTTTATCATTCATTCAAAAAGAATACAAAAGTTAAATACAAATGAGAGCAACATATTGATTTAATTAATTTAAAGTTGCAAGTACATTGATAGGTGCAAAAATTATGTCATTCCAGTTTTTTTTTCCTAAAAAAACTAATCATCAGGTGACCTTTTGTTAGAGAAGATAATGACACTTTTTGTAATTTAGAGAGTGAGAGGCATGGAGATGTAATTATGTTAAACTTTTAAGTCCCTTTACTACAATCATGTACTAGGGTTTTTTGCCCTCAAATCTATAAATAAAGGAGTATGGGGGAGGGCAAAGGGACGTGCTCTCAACCCTCTCAACTCTCTTTGCTACTGGAGTTCTCATTTTTTCTTTCTTATCTTCTCTTCTTCTTCCACCTTCTTATGAACCTTAAGCTCTCTAATCATGATACCCTAGAAACTAACATGGTATCAGAGAGGAAATGTAAGGTAGTGATTCATAATCTACTCAAAATCGTTTGAGTTTTGAAAGAGGAAAACTTGCTCCAACGAGTAAAGAAAATGTGGTAGTTTTTTTAGTGAAAATGTGTTGTTTTTCACAAATTTCAGCAAGATCTCTTCAGTTAAGTGTGTCCCATCCTTCAATACATGTCTTAAACCATCTTAATTCATGTTTCCATTATGCAAAATTTCATTTTAGCACCCATGTATGCTTCCTCCAAAAATGGAGTTCACTATCCTCCAAAATATGACTGTTTTTTTTTTATGTTTTGAGAAAGTTGATTATATCTGATGTAAAATTTGGCTACAAATTTTGTGCCAAAAAATAATTTTTCTAATTTCGGAAAAGTCCTGAAAATTTCATTTCCAAACTACCTTTCATTAGAGTTGTGTTAACTTTTCAAGTTGATGAAACCCTAAATTAGGGTTTGTAGTGTTTATGTAGAAGATTCATTGTTCATTTTCCTGCATTAAGTTGTGGTTTAAGTGCTGGAATTTATAATTAAAATTTCAGTTTTTTTTTAAAGTTGTTTCATGGGCTTTATGTATAATATGCTTTTCCCATTCTATTGCATGTTTTGTCTTGTGTTTTGAATAATAAATTGAGGTACTTATCTATGTGTAATTGACATCCGAAGTTACCCTACAGTTCACCAACATATATTGTTTATCCACTAAAATTTGGCTAATTTTTTTTGAGTTTATATTGGATGATTCCTCTATTTACTAGCCAAGTTATGTAATTTGTTTCTTCAATTTCAGCCAATGGTAGTGTGTCTTTGATCAATTTGTTTTCAAGAAAATCCTTGAAATTTCAAAAAACCATGTGTGAATTAGAATTCCAGCATCAAAAGTTGTTCCAACATGGCTGATTTCTCAAGTCACTCATCCTCCTCTTCATGGTGTGCTCATTTTGGTAAACATGATGCCATGAGAATCACCACAATTCCTCTCAAGGGCTTAAAAAACTATGTGTCATGGTCACAATCCGTTAAACAATTTTTAATCATTAGAGACCTTGCTGGCCATCTAAATCAACCATTATGCATGGAAATAAGGCACCTTACCATAAGTGGCTAAAAGAAGACACATTGATAGTAAGTTGGTTGATCAATAGTATGGAAGAAGGGGCAATAAACAACTTCATCCATCTCAGCTCATCCAAGGATATTTGGAACACATGCTCACAATTAGGGGTGTCATCGAGCTGAGCCGAGCCCGAACCTACCTATGTTTGAGCCGATCTTGATTTAAATATTTCGAACTCGAGCTCGAGCCTAAAATTGTTATCGAGCCCAACAATTTTAACCGAGTTCGAGCCGAGCTCGAGTTTCGACATACATTTAAAACTTTTAAAAAAATATATATCAAATCAATTGTATATAAAATTATGCATACATTTTACATAAAAATGGGCATGACCTCTACATAAAATTAGGCATAACCTATGTATATAATACCTATATAAAATTGGGCATAATCTATGTATATAATACTTGTATAAAATTGGGCATGACCTCTACATAAAATTGGGCATTACATAATACCTGCATAAAATTATCTATACACTCCATAAACACTCAATAAAATTGTCTATACACTCCATATACTCCATAAAATAGTCTAAAGACTCCATATACTACAAAATATTATGAATAAACTCTATACAATAATCAAACACAACAAAATTAAATTAAATATCAATATCAATTTACAATCACCCAAATAAAAATTATAAATCCATTATAAATTTATAAACTATAGTTTCTCTTCATGCTAGAAAATAATATACGTCCCTGCATGAGCAAAATCTCCACCTATGACCAAAAAATAAACTTATTATTGTTAGATAAAAATATACTCTTCCACTGCTAGTTACATAATGTAGTTAAAAATATTAAAATTACCATGATGAGAAAAAACATGAAATATCATGTAACTGGTAGCATTATCTCTACACTCTTATTCTCAGGTTGTAATCATAAAAAAAAATGTAATAAATAAAACTAAAAAATATACTAAAAAATATCATAATAAATAATTAATCAAAGAAATTCACCTTTTGATTTTTCTTGACACCGTGAAGAGCCTGAACCCAATCACTGCCACAAATCAAAGCTTGAACTGTATTTGGTGCCAAGGAAGAACGATATGAGTTTATTACTCTACCACCAACACTAAATGTAGACTTTGAAGCTACTATGGATATGAGAATTATAAGGATGTTTGCTGCCATCTTAGATAATACCCGAAATTTCATATGATTCATTTTCCACCATTTTAAAACATCAAAATCATATTGTGAAGTTTCCTCACAAATATACACACCTTCTTCAAGATAATTTTCCAATTCTAACCTTAGTGAATTAACTACTTCCACTTATTTCACATAATTCATTAACTTTTACCAACCTGAACTTGATGAAGAATATAACTTGCGACTTGTGGAAACACCCATAGAGGTAGTACTTGAAGCAATCTCTTCATTTTTTATATCCAAATTATATAAGGATACATATTCATCATGTATCTCATATAAGGTGCGTCAAACTAAGTTTATATTCATCGTAGCTTCCTCCTCAGAATATATCTCTAGAAAACACATTTCAATCAACCTTAATTTGACCATTGGATCCAAAACTAAAGCAACATCCATCAATAAATTGCATTCACCCCAGTACTTCTCAAATTTCTCTTTCATTCTACTAACCATTGTCCTAATGAAAACATTTTCATTTGTAGAATGAAAATTCAGAACTTTTACCCTATATACCTCACTAAGGTACAAATTAGAAGTAGGTTAATCATTCCTAGAAATTATATTAGTAACTACATTAAAAATTGCTAGAATCTCACACACCATTTCAACATTTTTCCATTCATCAAGACTTGGCAAAAAATAATAAGTTGGTTATCTAACTTTAAATCTAGAGAATGCATCTTTGAATTTTAATGTAGAAGACAACATGTCATAAGTGGAGTTCCAATGAGTTGGACAATCAATAACCAACCACATTTCACCTAGTTCTAGTTATTGTACAATTTCAGAAAAAGTGCGAAGTCTAGCCTTAGACAGATTTATGAATTTGACACTCTCACGTACATTCTCAATGATATCCTTAATCTGAACAAGACCATCTTGGACTAATAAGTTCAAAATATGAGCACAACAATGCACATGAAATAACTTCTCACCACAAACCAATTTTTTTTCTTGAAAAATCTTCTTTCAAAACTCTTATACAAACATCATTATATGCAACATTATCAAGTGAGATACTAAATACTTTATTTTCAATTTCCCAAATTTTCAAACACTTGTAAATAGCATCTGCTATATCAACGCCACGAGGAGGAGGCACATGCACAAAACTCAAGGCTCATTTTTTTATCTTCCAATCTGTCAATAAAATGCCCAGTAATAACCATGGGACTTCCAAAGATCCCTGGTAAGACTAATCTTGTTAATCTCTTTTAATAAAATTTTCAATTTCTTTTTCTCTGTCTCGTACACCTCCATACACTCCTTCTTAATGGTCTTACGGGATATTTTCTCATAATTCACATTTGTCATCTTCATTAAAAAATTAAATCTCTCCTCTTCTACTATCATGAATGGATGCTCATACATAAGAATCTATTGAGCAATGAATACTCTCATTTTAGCTTGATCATATTTGCCTTCAAAATCCATAAAAGGAAGTCCAGATGGACTCTAATCAACATTAGACCCCACTCCCACTGGTTGAAAGTTTATGGTTTTTTGTTTTCACATTGCCACTTTTCTACTAGGACAACGTCTTATGGTCCCTAGCCATGGATCTAGTAACTCGACGAGTTGAATAAGGATCCAACACTGTTTGAGGGTTTCTTAACAAGTTTTTTGTGAAAATAACCTTCTACTTCTCCTTTTACGTTAGGATTGAAAAGGAGTTTCCTTTTCTCAATTATAGATGGAACCAGCAAGTTAAAGGAATGTTTAACCACTTAGATATGAAACCCCTATTTTATAACTCTGGCCAACAGGTATAAATCCCTAGAACCATGAATCTACTGTCTTATACGTAAAAGAGACCAGAAAAGACCTTTCCAAACACGAAAAGGTAATTAGAAATACCTCTTGAAGATCTCCTCCAACCAGCAACTCAAAAGCCTCCGCCTTTGATGATAAGGTTCACGGAAACCTCCCCCTCTTATTGCTGGTTCATGGCAGAGGTAGATTGCTCTTGCAACTTGGAAGAGAAGGGTGATTCCTCTTCCTTTTCCTTCCAAGATCTCCTCAAAGACTCCCCAATGGATGCAGCAAACCACCAAGAGAATTCATGCCAAGAACCCTAGAATAGGGAGCCTAGCAAGAACCTAAATTACCCTAGTTTATGCTAATTCTGAACTTGCTTTATTTCTCCATCCTTACCCCTTAAATAGGGTAATTAACATCAACATAGGTTAGGGTTATAAAACCCAATTCTACCCCTACCTTTAAGTCTTATTACAAATCAATAAAATTCAAAATTAAAAGCAACATAAATAATAAAAGTAAAGTAGATGACTCAATGTTATTGAGTCCATAACATTTGCACACCGCTCCCACCCCCCCCCCCCCCCCCCCCCCCCCCCCCCCCACCCCCGTGCTTGGAGATCGAGCTTCTCCTCAAGCTCGGAAGCTAGGTAGACCTGGTGAAAGTTGTCGAGCTTCTCCTCAAGCTCGGAAGCTGAGTAGACCTGGTGGAAGTTGTCGAGCTACTCCCATGCTGCGTAGTTGTTGCTGATTACTGCCCAGTAATGGCATGCAGGGAGATGTCTAGTGGTTCTTCCTCTATCATATCCTCTGTCACCTCGATATCCTCATCTTCAACCTTATCGATTAAAAATAATCTTTTGCATTGATGCCCAACCCGATATGGTTCATCATAGTTGTAATACAGATTCTGAGCCCGCCGTTCTGCCATCTCAGCACTTGTCAATTTTTTTATATAAGGAGGTGTAGGATGACTAGATCTTGGATCCCCTGTCAAAGTAATACCTGGGTTGTTTCTCGGAGGAATGCGCTATCCTTGCCCCGTGGATAGAGCGCTCCGTTCCCCTGACCATGGAGGTGTTACGATATGTTAAAATGTATATTAAATGTAATTTATGTTCATAATTATTGTATAATTTGGGATATGTACATAGGGTTATTTGATTAGGCATAATGGGATGGGGGGTATTGTCTTGGCCCATGGGCCATTTTGTAACAGGAAAACCTAAAGCTTAAATACCTAATGAAAGGGGGAAAATCCCCAACAGAAACATTTTGATTCATCGTTCGTCTGCTTCGTTTTTGCCATGAAACCAGAGAGCTCAATGCTTTATCTTGTTGGTATTTGGACTGTTCCATCAGTCCCGTGAGTTTGATTTGTCATGGTATCAGAGCTCTGAAGATTAACCGTCTGAAGCATCTTTGTCCGAAGACCAGAGTTGTCCGACGAGTCTTTCTTGTTTTCGGCATTGATTTCGGGGGTCGTTGGAAACATTTTTCGGGTCGTTTTGTTGCCGAAAAAGCTACAGGGGTTCCGTTGCCAGGAAGAGGGTTCTCGCCGGAAGGGGAAATGAAAGGGGTGGTTTTCGGGGGTTGTCGGAAAGTATTGTCTGAGCTCAGGAAAGTTGTCGGAAACGCTCCACCGGCGATTACGTCGTCGAAAAAGCTCCATCAGTGGTTTCGCTGCCGAAGAAGCTACAACGGGAAGGGGGTTCTCACTGGGAAACTCGTCGGAAGGGGGAACGAAGGTACGAGTTTTTTTTTTCGGCTGCGCGTTCGTTTAATTATTTGGCATAAGGTATATTATATAATTTGAGAACCTTTGGGGGCCGATTTGCAATTTTTGAAGGTTTTGGGGGCCAATCTGGAATTTTTGAAGGTACGAGGGTGTTTTTAGAATTTATAAAAGTTTGGGGGTATAATTCGAATTTATGTTATCTTGGGGGCAAATCTTGGATTTTTTGAAAGTGTAGGAGTCTATTTGAAATTTCAGAAAAGTAGGGGTATATTTAGAATTTCTTATCTTGCGGGAGTGCTTCAAGAATTTTGCTAGATTCGATCTGATCATGTCAGTAGACAAGTCCAATTTCGCTCCTATTCGGTTCACGGGCAAGAACTACAGTACTTGGGAAGAGGTTTATGGGGTCATATTGGTGGGAGTGATCCGGCACCCGACGATGCTGACGTATTGTGAAAATGAATCATCATGGATGCTAGAGTCATGACTTGCATACTTGGATCTCTTGAGCCTCACCTAGTCCCAAATCTGAGGCCCTACAAAACTGCCGCAGATATGTGGAATTACCTCCACAAGGTTTATCATCAAACCAGCATGGCCCGTCGATTTCAAGTTGAATATGAATTTGTAAATTTCACCCAAGGCAGTGGTTCGATTGAAGATTATTTATCGGGCTTCTAAAATCTATGGGTTGACTACACTGACATTGTTTACGAGGATGTGCCTACTGCTACTCTCTCTGTTGTGCAAGCTGTACATGACACCAGTAAACTGGATCAATTCTTGATGAAGCTTTGTCCCAAATTTGAGATTGCTCGATCACATCTGATGAATCGTCATCCCGTGCCGTCCCTGGATGCCTGTTTGAGTGAACTTCGCCGGGAGGAGCAACGCCTTACTACTCAAATTGGCATGGAACATCACGTTCAGGCTGATCTCTCGGCTCCTGTAGCTTATGTAGCACAAGGAAGACATAAGGGTCGGGACACCAATTCTGTTCAATACTTCCACTGCAAGGCTTATGGTCACTTTGTTCGGGACTGCCCCAAGAGGTCGGTTCTGTTCTGTAACTACTGTAAGAAGCCAGGTCATCACATCGGCGTTTGCCCTACACGACCTGAAAGGAGGAAGCCTACAACTTATCATGCATCCACCGGTACTTCTAGTTCTGCCGCATTGCCACCTACCGTTTCAGTCCCTATCATTCCTGTTCCACCAGCACATGCCAGTTCAACCACTCTCACTTCTGAAGTGGTACAACAAATGATCATTTCTGCCTTTTCTACTTTTGGTATCTTAGGTAAACAACACCTTTCTACTCAACCATGGTATTTTGATTCTAGTGCCTCTAACCACATGACCAACAATGTGGTATCTCTTACGAATGTCAGAAAGTATGATGGCAATCTGCACATCAACACTGCTGATGGCAGCACTCTGCCTATCAGTGTTGTTGGTGATCTCTCTCCATCTTTAGCTGATGTCTTTGTGTCTCCTGACCTGTCGACAAATCTTTTGTCTGCTGGTCAATTGGTTGATAAAAACTGTAATGTTCAGTTTTCTCGCTTTGGTTGTGTTGTGCAGGATCAAGCGTCGGGGAAGGTGATCACGAGTGGGCAGGCTATTTTCACTTAAAGTCTTTCTATCCACTGTTATTCCACATTCTCCTGTAATTTCTTTCGCTTGTAATGTTGTTGGATCTGGCACTAAGCTGTGGCATAGATGTCTAGGCTACCCAAACTCGGCTGTACTTCGTACATTATTTAAATCGGGTTTATTAGGCAATCAAGATTATACTTCTCATGATACGTCTTTTGACCGTTCATCATGTAAACTTGGCAAAAGTAAAACGCTATCATTTCCGCATCATGCCTCGCATGCCTCCCATTGCTTTGACCTTATTCATAGTGATGTTAGGAGAATTTCTCCTGTTATCTCGCATGCACAAATTAAGTACTTTGTCACCTTTATCGATGACTTTAGTCGATTTACCTGGGTCTACTTCTTATGGGCTAAGTTTGAAGTTTTTGTCATTTTTAAGAGGTTTCTTGCACTCATTGAAACACAGTTCTCCGCTCACCTTAAAGTACTCCGCTCTGATTCTGGAGGTGAGTACATGTCGGCAGAATTCCAGGAATTTCTTCAAAGAAAAGGCATTATCTCTCAATGTTCTTGTCCCTCGACACCCAACAACATGGTGTTGTTGAGCGTAAAAATCGTCACCTTCTTGATATGGTCCACACCCTTCTCATTGAATCATCCGTTCCTCCTAGGTTTTGGTGTGAAGCTCTCTCTACCTTGTTATGGACTCCATAGCATCACGAGTTATCCATAGGCATAGGAATTAAATTATGTCAATTTACTTTTCATGTAATTTCAATTCGGTTTGGTTTACTTTATGTGGGTTGGTTTAGTGTAATGTGGCGTGAACCACTTGACCTATGGGTCATCTTTATAATTTCGTACTCAACCCTATTTAGGGTGACGTGAATGAGAAGAGAGGCAAGTATTAAGAAAATTATATTTTACAGGTCTGATTCTCCCTCAGAGGTCAAGGTCGGATTCTCCCTTTGAGGTCCAAGGTTGAGCTTCCTCCAAAACTCCTTCATTCTAATTGAGTTCCACCATTACTCATTCAAGAAACAGGAATTCTCTTCCAACGTCAAGATCATCCATGGAGGGAAGAGAGGAAAGAAGGGTGACTCAATCCATGGCAAGGGAAGAACCTAACATCGTGGTATCAGACAGGTCCACCCTTGGGGATTGCTCTTCCCCTAATGATTTGAGACAGTTCTTGGAAGATACAAGGCAGAGGACAGACAACCAGGCTCATGCCTTGGAAGAGGTGCGTCAAACAACCTCTGATTTGCATGAGGCAATAAAATCAATGGATGCTGGCATCCAAGCTCTCCTCCGGCGACAAGAGGAACATGATACACGAGCCCACCCACCAGCTGCATACTCTCCACCTCCTCCCCCACAGCCACCAATGCGTCAACACCATTCCCATATGGGGCCTGCCGTTCAAGGACCAAACACTGCGCCTAGGTATTTAAAACTTGACTTTCCTACGTATGATGGGTCTAAGGACCCTTTGATTTGGTTTGCCAAGTGTGATCAGTTATTTTATCATCAAAAAACACCTGCGGATGAGAAAGTGTATTTGGCCTCCTACCACATGCTCGATGAAGCGCTTCTATGGTACCACCAATTCTGAAATGACCAAGTGGTTCAGGATTGGGCAACTTTCAAACAATCTTGCATGATGCGATTTGGTCCTCCATCTAGTAGCAATCCATTGGGAGAATTAATCAATTACAAACAAACTGGAACGCTAGAGGTGTACCAAAAGACCTTCCAGGAAAGGTTATCCCGGGCAAACCAGTTTGTTAGCCACACACAGTATGTTCATATTTTTACTGCTGGTTTGACAGAAGCTTTGCGATTAGAAGTTGAATTACATGCTCCTACAGATTTAGACCACGCTATGAATTTAGCCAGGGCCATTGAGCACAAACAGCGTGTTCTAAAGGAGTCACTGGTCAGAAAACCAGCTTGGTCTGGGAGGCACAATGCCTCAGCGCCAAACCCTTCCTATGGACCTCCAAGATTTAGAGACAGTGCAGCCCCATGCCCAGACATCTCTAATTCGGCTTCACCTGCTCCGTACTTCAAAAACTTTACTAGACAGGAAATGGAGCAGAGAAAGGCCAAGGGCCTCTATTTTAACTGTGATGAACAGTATGTCATTGGCCACCAATGCAAAAGATTATTCAGTATATGTCTGTGGGAGGAAGGAGAAGAAATACCACCAGAGGAGGAAATTGAGGAAACTGACCAAGAAGGTCCAGAGATTTCCCTTCGTGCTATGACAAGTCTACGCAGTTCAAGCACAATGCAGGTTAAGGCCCAATTACATCATTTACAGTTACTAGCTTTAGTGGACTTGAGCAGTACACATAATTTCATCAGTCAACAGGCGGCAGAACAGCTTGGGTTAGTAGTACAGCAACAGGCCGGTCTTTCTGTATCAGTAGCCATTGGGGCTAAAATTACTAGTGTAGGCATATCACCAGCAACACACTTTGATATTGAAGGATATGCATTTGTTGCAGATTTTCTGGTGATTCCACTATCAGGATTCGATTTGGTGCTAGGAATTAAATGGCTCCAATTGTTGGGACCAATACTATGGGATTTCCAAGCTTTGACCATGTCGTTTATAGAGGACAAACATCAAATTATATTGCATGGCACACAAGCACCACTCACCTGCGCACTATAGGTTGCCGAGGTCCAGTCCACACACACATGTAAGTTATCTCACTTACAGAATTTGAAGATATCTTTCAAAACCCTTCTGCCTTACCGCCACTTAGGCATTGTGATCACCGTATCCGTTTGAAAACGGGTACCAAGTTGGTAGTGGTGCGTCCATATCGTTACCCTCACTTACAGAAGGATAAGATTGAAAGGCAGTTCGAGCAGATGTTAGCACAGGGTATTATTCAGCCCAGCAATCTCCTTTTTCTTCACCGGTATTACTAGTCCGCAAGCATGATAAGTCATGGAGGTTCTGTGTGGATTACCGAAAACTCAATGCCCATACGATTAAAGATAAATTCCCTATTCCAGTGGTGGACGATCTGTTAGATGAGCTCCATGGAGCTACTATTTTTACTAAACTCGATTTGAAATCGGGCTATCATCAAATCCGAGTTCATCCATCAGATGTGGAAAAAACAGCATTCCGCACGCATCACGGCCATTTTGAATTCCTCGTAATGCCATTTGGTCTGTCAAATGTGCCTTCCACCTTCCAGGCCCTCATGAATGAGGTATTTTCCTCTCTCTTGAGAAAGAATGTATTGGTATTTTTCGACGATATTTTGGTCTATAGCAACAACTGGGAAGAACATCTTCAACACCTTCACCAGGTATTTTCTCTTATACGATCACATCATTTGGTTTTAAATCGGTCAAAATGTTCGATTGGCACATCAGAAGTGGCATACTTGGGCCACTTTATTTTAGCAGCAGGGGTGCAGGTAGACCAAAGTAAGATACAGGCGGTCACCGAGTGGCCTATTCCTACCTCTATTACAGCCTTAAGAGGATTTTTGGGCCTAGCTGGATATTATAGAAAATTTATTCGTACCTATGGCCAACTTGCAGCTTCGCTCAACAATCTCCTCAAGAAAAATGATTTTACTTGGTAAGAGACAGTAGCTCATTCCTTTCAGCAATTAAAAGATGCCTTGTCATCAGCCCCAGTGTTGCAGCTCCCCGACTTTGAGGAGTCATTTGTAGTGGAATGTGATGCTTCGGGAGGCGGTATTGGCGTAGTGTTGCACCAACAAGGCCACCCGATTGCTTATTTTAGCCGGCAACTGGGCCAACACCACCACAAGTTGGCAGTTTATGAGAGGGAATTGATCGGATTGGCGAAAGCTATACAACATTGGCGCCCTTATCTATGGGGACGTTATTTTTTGATTCGCACTGATCATTGCAGCCTCAAGTATCTTCTTGAGCAGCGTCTCACTACTTCACCACAACAACATTGGTTAAGTAAGCTTATGGGATTTGACTTTTCTGTCGAGTATAAATCGGGAAGTTTGAATGTCGGGGCTGATGCATTATCTCGTCGGGACATTCTAGAGCCACAATTAAATGCCATCAGTCAGCCCAGAGCTCTCTTGTTGGATTCTATACGGGAAGAAACACAATAGTACCCGGATATTATCTCCTTATGCCAGGCCATCAAACAGGGGACAACGGCAACCCATTGGAGAGTTCAGGACAATCTCGGCCTCTACAAAAACAGAATTTTTATACCCCACACATCCCCTCTGATTAACAAAATTTTAGCCTCCTTCCATGACAGTACAGATGAGGGCCGACAGAAAACATATTTCCGAATCAGTAGGGAATTTTATTGGAGGGGCATGAAGCGCAATATAGCTGATTATGTGGCGACTTGTCAGACTTGTCAACGGAATAAAGCTGAAACATTAAGTCCAGCAGGGCTGCTCAAACCACTTCAACTTCCATCACAGGTCTGGTCTAATATTTCTATGGACTTCATAGATGGACTTCCGTCTTCGTCAGGTAAATCTGTTATCCTTGTAGTGGTGGATTGTTTCTCTAAGTATGGGCATTTCATTCCTCTAGCGCATCCTTACACTGCAACTCAGGTAGCTCAACTTTTTATGGATAACATTGTCCGCTTACATGGGATGCCTAATTCAATTACCAGTGATAGGGATGCAATCTTTACAAGTACCTTATGGAAAGAACTCTTCAAGTTACAGGGCACAACGTTAGCCTTTTCTTCAGTCTACCATCCGGAGACTGATGGTCAGACAGAGGTCGTCAACAGAACCATTGAAATGTATCTCCGCTATTTCATGGGGGACTCACCTAAGAGGTGGGTTAAATGGCTCGCCTGGGCTGAGTTTTGTTACAACACCTCCTACCACAGCGCACTTGGCACAACCCCATTTAGGGTGGTATATGGTAGAGAACCTCCACGTCTTTTAGCCTATGAACCAGGGGCCTCTAAAGTCACCACTTTGGACCAAGCTTTAGCTGAACGAGACACATTCCTTACTGAAGTGCGCACTCATCTACAGGAGGCACAACATTCTATGAAAAAATATTATGTCAAGAAACACCGGGAAGTCTTCTTTTCTCCTGGAGATTTTGTTTGGTTACGTCTCCAACACTACAGGCAGCTGTCATTGACAACCTCCAGACGTCACAAACTCTCTCCTAAATATTATGGTCCCTTTCAGGTGATCGACCGCATTGGGACAGTGGCCTACAGATTGCAGCTTCCGCCAGAGGCTAGAATTCACAACGTCTTTCATGTCTCACAATTAAAGGCCTTCCAGGGTGATCCGCCTTTGCTGCACACCCCGCTGCCCCCACTCCATGAGGGACATGTACTTTCTACCCTGGCACAGTTATTACAAACTCGTCGTATTCAGGGTGATTGGGAGATCTTAGTGCAATGGGCAGATGCTGACCCCAGTGACACAACATGGGAGCCATTAGCGGCATTTCGCACCCTCTACCCATACTTTGAGCTTGAGGACAAGCTCTTTCTCCAGGGGGGGGGGGGGGGGGGGGAGTGATGTTATGGACTCCATAGAATCACGAGTTATCCATAGGCATAGGAATTAAATTATGTCAATTTACTTTTCATGTAATTTCAATTCGGTTTGGTTTACTTTATGTGGGTTGGTTCAGTGTAATGTGGTGTGAACCACTTGACCTATGGGTCATCTTTATAATTTCGTCCTCAACCCTATTTAGGGTGACGTGAATGAGAAGAGAGGCAAGTATTGAGAAAATTATATTTTACTGGTGTGATTCTCCCTCAGAGGTCAAGGTCGGATTCTCCCTTTGAGGTCCAAGGTTGAGCTTCCTCCAAAGCTCCTTCATTCTAATTGAGTTCCACCATTACTCGTTCAAGAAACAGGAATTCTCTTTCAACGTCAAGATCATCATCCATGGAGGGAAGAGAGGAAAGAAGGGTGACTCGATCCATGGCAAGGGAAGAACCTAACATACCTCCGCCCATTTAATTAATTGCCTGCCCTCGCCTGTCTTGCATCATGTCTCTCCCTTTGTTAAATTATTCGGTTATTCTCTGTCCTAGACAGATCTTCAGACGTTCGGTTGTATTTGTTTCGTGCATTTACCTGATCATGAATGATATAAACTTACAACTCAATCCATTATGTGTGCATTTCTTGGGTATGCCGGTTCTCAAAAGGGCTATGTTTGCTATGATCCTCAGGCACATCGAGTCCATGTTTCTCGAAATGTGGTCTTCTTTGAAAACCAATATTTCTTTCCATCTCTAGTTAGTCTTCCGTCTACCTCTTTGTCTAGTTTGCCGAGCTTTGATGATCCTCAACCCAATGCCTCATTGCCCTCTCCTCATTCTGACCTAGCGCTTGCTCCTGATCCTACCTCTGCTCTTGCTCCCCTCAATCTTCACAGATCCACACGTAGTTCTCACCCTCCTGACCGGTATGGTTTTCCCTCCCTTGTATCTCTGGTAGCTACTTTGTCTTCTTTTTCCATTCCTTCTGGCTATAAACAGGCTATGGCACATAAGTATTGGCAAAAGGCAATGCAAACTGAACTACAAACGCTAGAAGAGAATCACACCTGGGACATTGTTGCTTGCCCTCCTACTATTCGGCCTCTTGGAAGTAAGTGGGTCTTCTCTGTCAAGTTTCGTTCAGATGGATCATTGGATCGGTACAAAGCCCGTCTTGTGGCCCTAGGGAACAGGCAGGAATATGGGATTGATTATGAGGAAATTTTTGCCCCAGTTGCCAAGATGACTACAGTCCGTACTATCTTAGCCATTGTAGCCTCTCAATCTTGGCCATTGCATCAGATGGATGTGAAGAATGCCTTTCTCCACGGTGATTTGCAGGAAGACGTCTATATGAAGCTCCCCTCGGGTATGTCTACATCCTCTTCTGATCATGTCTGTAAGCTACGACGTCCTTTGAATGGGCTTGGTTTGAAAATTTTGTAGCACACTTATCCTCCACCGGTTTACCTAGAGTTAGTATGATTCATCTCTCTTTTATCATAAGTCTGTTGTGGGCATGCTCATTCTCTTGGTTTATGTGGATGACATCATCATTATTGGCACTGACTCTGGACTAATTACCAAGCTTCAGAAGGTGTTGCATGCCACTTTTCATATGAAGGATCTTGGACGCCTCACATACTTCTTAGGCTGGAGGTATATCACACACCCAAAGGTATTTTCTTAAACCAACATAAGTATATTCAAGATCTTATCACACTCGCTGGGTTGGAGGACACATCTTCGGTGGCTACCCCTATGGAGGTCAATGTCAAATATCGGAAAGATGAAGGGATTCTCCTTGATGATCCGACTATCGATCAATGACTGGTCTGGAGTCTCATCTACTTGACTGGTACTTGTCTGGACATTTCCTATGTTGTTCATAAGGTCAGTCAGTTTATGGCATCTCCTCGACACCTTCATTTTGCGGCAGTTCAGCGCATCATCTGCTATCTGCGCGGCTCCCCTGCTCGTGGTTTATTCTTTCCTACCGGCTCCGCACTACATCTGATTGCCTACAGTGATGCTGATTGGGCAAGGTGCCCCGATACCCGTCGCTCTACTACAGGCTGGTGTATGTTTTTAGGCGATGCACTGATTTCTTGGAAATGTAAGAAACAAGACCGGTGTCCAAGTCATCTACCGAGGCCGAGTATCGTGCTATGTCTACTGCATGTTCTGAAGTTATTTGGCTCCGCGGTCTTCTTGCTGAGCTCCAGTTTCCTCAGCCCTCATCTACACCGCTTCATGCAGATAATACAAGTGCTATATAGATTGCAGCCAATCCGGTTTTTCATGAGCGTACCAAGCATATTGAGGTTGACTGTCACTCCATCCGCGACACTTTGGAGCGCCAGGTAATATCTCTTCCATACATTTCTTCGGATCTTCAAGTGACCGATGTCTTCACCAAAGCATTGTCTCAATCCCGACATAACATTTTGGTTGGCAAATTGTTGCTGGTTGACTCACCATCATCAATTTGAGGGGGGATATTACGATACGTTAAAATGTATATTAAATGTAATTTATGTTCATAATTGTTGTATAATTTGGGATATGTACACAGGGTTATTTGATTAGGCTTAATGGGATGGGGGTATTCTCTTGGGCCCATGGGCTATTTTGTAACAGGAAAACCTAAAGCTTAAATACCCAATGAAAGGGGGAAAATCCCCAACGGAAACATTTTGATCCATCATTCATCTGCTTCATTTTTCACCGTGAAACCAGAGAGCACAACGCTCTCTCTTGTTGGTGTTTGGACTGTTCCGCCAGTCCTATGAGTTTGATTTGTCAGGAGGTAGTCTGTGTTGTGCCTTCTGTCGCAGTTCTAAAGCACAAGCTATATTCATAGTGCTGGATAAGTTAATAGGTGCATAGAGCTCCACCTCAAGCTTTATCGCCTCAGTCAGTCCTACTGTAAACAGCGCAACTTGCTGATCCACTTGTACCATATTGCTGGCTCGTGCTAATTTTTCCTGGAACAGTTTTTGATATTGCTCCACGGCCCCAATTTGGCATAACTAAACAAAATCTCCCAAAGGGTTGCTGTAAGCCAGAGGACCAAAACGGAGAGAGCACAGTCACTTAAATTCATCCCAATCTACCACGTCGCTATCAACCTCAACTAGCTGGTACCAAAGTTATGCTTCCCCTAGTAAGTGGAAAACAACCACATTGACTCGGTCATAGGCTGGGACTCGCCGATGGCTAAATTTTTTTTTTGCATCAATACAACCATATCAAAGGGTCTTCTAACCCATTATAAGTAGGGAATTCCATTTTAGTATACCTCAGAACAGTGCCTCCCCCTGGTAGAAGTATTCCCCCGGAATGTGGGGTCCTTGCTGTCCCGAGAAACTCGTGCGCCTAGGAAATTCATCTCCCCCTCTATTATACGAATGGTCCCCCCTCTCTGATCTAGAATGAGAGGTACAATGCCTCCCCCTTGGTTGAGGTGTCCCCCCGGAATGAAGGGTCCTTGCTGACCCGAGAAACTCAGGTGCCTGGTAAACTCATCTCCCCCTCTGATCTACGAATGGTCCCCCAAAATTGGGTTCTTGCCAGTGCTCAAACCAGTCTCCATGCTATCCATCCTTCCTTTCAAGCTTTCCAAACAGAGAGTGAACTTCTCCTCCAATGAAGCAAATTTCTTGCCAGTAGTCAGACCAGTCTCCATGTTATCCATCCTTCCCTTCAAGGTCTCCATATCAATATCAATTTTGGAAAACCTCTCTAGGACTGTATCAAATTTTCTTTCAAGCAATTCAAAGTATTCATTGGTGCTTCTCTCTGCCAGGTTACCCTGCTTTGATACCAATTGTTAAGCACCTAGCCAATACTACCCAAAAGACCGGCCTGTTAGGAGCGGAAGACATAGGTACTTAACCCAGGACAAGTTAACAACGTGGCTCAAGAGGTGACGAGTAATAAACCCTCCGAACCGATTATGACCAGCTATGTAATTGGAGAGACCTCTAAGTGGAATTGTAGTAATACGGAGTATATCACTCTTATTAGTATTGTATCCAATCTCCATGATGAGGCAAGTAAAATATGGAGGTCAAGGGAAAAGGCCTTCTTCAAAGAACAATTACTCAATGTAATTTGAAGAACCCGCAGACCAAATCAATCACCAACAAAAGAGAACAAGAACCAATTTATTTCACAAGGGCAAGCACCAAATTATCAAAATATTTGTGCCTTTAGAAAGTGATAATAACATCCAGCCATCACTCAACTTCTCTTGTATTCATAAGAACAAAGAGAAGAAAGTAGATGCAACCGATTAGGCCATAATCCAAACTCCAACACAAAGGAGCAATAGACAAAAACTAAGAGAAGATTTAACGACAAACCAAGACACTTGGAAGAGATTTATCTTTAGCTCATGGGAGACTTCAACGTAAAAAAAAATTCAATTGTTGAAGTTAAAAAAAATGGAACTACAAAGGGTAAATGACTGCTGGAATATCATCAAACATATAATGGGCATCCAACAACATAACATAAACCCATGAGAACCCTTAAGTAGAAGAAGATACAGCAACATGTGCTGGAATTCTTCCTCAAATGAGATGGATCCAAATTACATAAAGGTAATTGAATTTCACCCATCAATCTTCGTAAGATGCAAACAGCAAATGATCTTGATCACTCTTGTAATTGATTTACAAGGAGTCAAGATTATAACATTAATTTAGTCCTAGAAATAAATCTTTACAACATATAAAGATTTATCTTGACTTGATGTGACTCAAAATTCAAGAAGTAAAGAAAAACAATAAAAAGGAATATGTAAATAAGAAAAGGAAACAAAAAAAAAAAACGTAAATAAGAAGGGCATGAACTTATCTCTTCATGACTGAACTCCTTTTACGACTGAACTCCTTTTACAACTTCTTGAACATATTTCATAATAACTCCATGAAGAGATCCTAAACTCTTTGCTCTGATACCATGTAGAATTTAGGATCTCATGAAAGGAACTTTAGATCAACAAGAAAGAAAAAGAAGAAGAAGAGAGAAGGAGAAGAGAAGAAGAAGAACGTGGAAGGAGAGAGTTTGGATTAAGGGAGAAGAGGGTTGCGTCAAAAAGAAAAATGAGGGCTGGACGAATTTTTGGAAAGAGAGGAGAGTGCTTCAATGCCCTACCTCTTAGCCAATGCCTTTATTTATAATTTTGCAATACCCTTAGGGCTATAACTTGATAAAACAAAAGACATAAAAGGAACACATATTTACACTTCTATGTCATCTTTATGGAAAGTACCATATTTTACATATATGCCACTCCTTTGACGTGTGGGCTTCTTGTCTTGAGCTCGTGGGCTTGAGCCCATCTTCCAACACATAATAAGCAGCAACAATTTTTTTGGAAAGTCCTGCAAAGTGAGGATGATGGGAACAACAACAGAGACAGTTAACAACAGATGTAGAACAGAGATCGCGATCTTCCAAAAAAATCTCCTTTTCTCTCACAAAATCATCTCATCAAGTCACCTCATAAATCTCTTTCTCTTGCAACAATAGAGTCATTCCCATTTTCTTCTTCTTCTTCCTCATATTCTCTTTGGTTTTGCTTCAGTGCCTATGGGCTCCACCAACTGCAATTCCCATAAGCCGAAGTATCAACTAGAGAAGCAGAAAAATGATGATACCAGTCCGACGAGATTGACAAAGGCTGAGCTTTTAACTTATGTAGAGGAAACCAAAATTTTGAAGAGCACAAGAAAGATGAATCTTTTCCCAAGAAGAACTGAATTTTGCTAGTCTTCTGGTGCAAAGTTGTCGGAATATCATCTTGAGGTGGTCGATGCGGAGAAGTCGGGAAATCTGGTGGTCAGTGGCAGACTAGAGCCACCATATCTTTCATTTTGGGTGATGTACACGGATGCCTTTGCAGGACAAACTCATTCAACTGATGGCTATTGTATGTTATTTTTCCTTGTACCTTGAAGCTCAGATCCCGCTTCCCAGCCAATGCCAACAACAGAAGATTGACAACCTAAATGCCAACGACAAGGATCTGCTTCTTAGTTGCCTATTAAAAAAAAACAGGGGCTTCACGAGAGAGAAAAATAAAAAACAAGACACTGACAGAAAATAAACGAAAAAATATTTTGAATTCTAGAAACCATAGCTACGAGTCCTAAAAATCAATGCTCTTATACCATGTTGATTTTCAGGACTCCATGGATTTAGTTCATGGAGAAAAAAAAACAAGAGGTTATGGACTTATGTCCTAACCCTTCCCCTAAAGCTCAATAAATAGATTAAGGAAACTATAATATTATAATTATGCCCCTAGAACTTAACCTAATTACATCAATGTATCTCTATGAGCTATGATATGACTCTTTATTTACCATCTTGCCATCACCATGTGGGTGTTATGGTCCTGGGTTATGTACCTATGTCTTCCGTTCTTAATAGGCCGATCTTTTGGGTAGTATTGGCTAGGTGCATAACATTTGGAAATAGAGCTAGTGCTACGTCACAACTTCGAATCCCGGAAGGGGCAACCTAGCGGAAGGGGCGACCAGAGTGTGCTTCCCGCACCAATGGGCCACCGCTATATGCGGAAGGGGCGACCTGAGTGTGTTCCCGTACCATGGGCCGTCGCTAGAGTAAGCTGCCATGGACGTCGGCTCTCGCGAGAGTGGGTGTGATGTTATGGTCCTAGGTTATGTACCTATGTCTTCTGCTCCTAACAGGCCGGTCTTTTGGGTAGTATTGGCTAGGTGCATAACATTTGGTATCAGAGCGGGCTCCCACTTCGCGAGTTCAAATCCCCGAGGGGAGTGCCCGACGTGGGCAATCGCGAATCCCAGACGTGGGCTCCGTAAGGGAGTATGGGCTCCTATGAGCCTTCTCCTTGGTCTATGGGCCTTGAACCCATCTTCCACATCTCTTGGATGTGTGGGGCTTCCTTGTCTTATAGGCTTGAGCCCATCTTCTAACACACTTGGATGTGTGGGCCTTCCTTGGTCGTGTGTACTTGGGTCCATCTTCCAACAACTATTAAAGGTACCCGCCAAAGCACCTTCCTCACAACAATAACAAATTGAAAATTCTGCTATGTACACCAAGGAAGAGGTGTTACGGTCCCGGGTCATGGATCGAGTAACACGGCGTGGGATTTGTAAATCCAGCACTCAGAATTTACTCACTGCACATCAAGGGTCTGTGTATGAGTATTTCTCCTTAACCAATGCTTGGCCAGGAGTAAAGATCATCTTTTGAGGGTCCTACCGAGTTGTTGTGCTAGGTAGAAGACCCCACAGCAATGCTGACCTTGCTAGAGCAAGGTGCTCTCTTTTCTTGGTCACGGGAAAGAGGGTTTGGCCCTCTTTGTTGCTGCTCTAGCTAAGAATGCAATCCTTCTTTCTTAAATAACTTGAAACACGAGTTTGGGATAGATTAAAACCTCTTCTTTGATGCTATGATCAGCTCCCACGTTGCACCAGGAATTGCTCAAGATTTGAGGATAAAAATCCTCACTTTGCTGCTTGGTAAGGGAGGAATTGGGCCTCTCTTGCTGCTGCTGCCGAGAAGGAGGATAGACCTCCTCTTTGGGCTCGGAAAAGGGGCAGGAAGCTCCTTTTCTTAGTAGGGATGATGGTGGATGAATTTGGGTGAAGATGGATGGCAATGGAGGGTGAATGATAGGTTGGATTTTTAGAGTAAACCCTAAACTCGGGATCAAGAGGTGATCCCATCCTATTTAGACTAGGTTATTCTAAAATCTCAAAGCTTACCTATTTCATTCATACCTATCCCTTAAATAGGGAGTTTTAGGGTTAGGGTTACAATAATTCCCCATAATGCCCTTACATAAAAAGTAATTAGAAATAACTCCTACTTAAAACAATATAAGAAATAAATCCTACTTAAAACAATATTAGAAATAAATCCTACTCAAAGAAATATAAGAATTAAATCCTATTGAGTGAGTTGTTGTTGTCTTCTTCGTTGTGTGACTCGGTGTGCTATTGAGTCCACAACATCTGCCTCCCCATGGAGAAAGAGCTTGTCCTCAAGCTCAAAAGCTGGGTAGACTTGTTTGAAGATGTCCACACGTTCCCATGTTGCAGCGTCGGGGTCAGTGTCCGTCCACTGAACGAGAATCTCCCAATGATCATTGGTCGGCTGTGCACGTAACACCGTAGCTGGGTTAAGAATAGCCTCGCCATGATCAACTGGTGGTAGGAATGGAGTGGATGTAGGCTGTGCTCCGGAATGCTGCTTCAAAAGAGAGACATGAAACACATCGTGAATTTTGGCTGTGTCCGGTAATTTGAGTTGATAGGCGACTGGTCCCACGCGTTGAAGAATGGGAAACGGCCCAAAAAATCGGGATGAGAGCTTATGATGTGGAGGTCCCGCTAGAGACTGCTGACGGTAGGGCTGGAGCCGTAGCCACACATACTTTCCAACCTCAAAAGAGACCTCAAGGTGGCCTCTATCGTATACATCCTTCATCCGAGCTTGGGCACATCGTAGCCGTTCTGTGATATTCTGTAGCAGTAGATCCCTGTCTATGAGTGCCTGATCAATCGTGTCCACACGGGTGGACCCTGGGTTGTACGAGAGGAGGCGAGGTGGATCCCGGCCATATATAACCCGAAAAGGAGTGAATTGCAATGCAGAGTGGAATGAAGTGTTGTAACAATATTCGGCCCACGGAAGCCATTGAACCCATTGCTGCGGACGATCCCCCACCGAGCACCGTAGATACATCTTGATGGTGCAGCTCACTACCTCAGTCTACCCGTCTGTCTGTGGATGATAGGCAGAGGAGAACTTCAATTTCGTCCCACTCAAGCGAAACAGTTCCCTCCAAAAGGTGCTCGTGAAAACTGCATCTCTGTCGCTCACAATGGATTTTGGAATGCCATGTAAGCGGACTATCTGCTCCAGGAAAGTCTGAGCAACCCGTGTTGCTGTATACGGATGAGCCATCGGTATAAAATGCCCGTACTTGGAGAATCGATCAACCACTACAAAAAGTATGGATTTGCCGGCTGACAGGGGTAGGCCTTCCACAAAATCCATTGAAATGTCGGCCCAAACCTGCGTTGGAAGGGCCAGAGGCTGGAGAAGACCGGCAGGACTCAAGTGCTTGGCTTTGTTGCGTTGGCATACCTGACAGTCGCCAACATAAGTCGCAATAGAGGCTTTCATGGCTTGCCAGTAAAAATCAGCTTGAATTTTGTGCAAGGTCTTCTGGATCCCCTCGTGTGTACTGTCGTGGTAGGCCGAGAGAATAGCTAGAATCAACTCGGACTCAGGTGGAAGGAAAATCCGATGCTTATAATAAATAAGTGAATCCTGGATGGACCACTTCACATTCATTGTCCCTTCTGAGATCTGCTGATGCAGTTCCTGCAGTGCAGGGTTAGTAGCATGTGCTTCTCGCACCAAGTCCATAATGAGAAATCTCGGCTGGCTGATAGAATAGACCGACTGCTGATCTTCAAAACACCGTGACAAGGCATCTGCCGCCTTATTTAATCTCCCCGCACGATACTCCACCGACAAGTCAAACCCCAACAACTTACTGATCCAGTGCTGTTGTGGCGACGTCGTCAAACGCTGTTCTAGTAAGAATTTAAGGTTGTAGTGATCCGTGCGTATGAGAAAAGCCCGGCCCCTGAGATAAGGCCTCCAATGTTGGACCGCTTTGGCCAACCCAATCAATTCGCGCTCATAGGCTGCCAGTTTGTGATGGCGGACTGCCAACTGTCTGCTAAAATAAGCAATAGGATGGCCCAGCTACTGTAAAACGGCCCCCATGCCCACGCCCGAAGCGTCGCACTCTACCACGAACAATTCATCTAAGTTGGAAAGTTGTAATACTAGCGCGGATGTGAGGGCAGCTTTGAGTGCCACAAACGACGTGGTGGCCCCCTCATTCCAAATAAAGGAATTTTTCTTGAGTAAACTCGTCAATGGTGCTGCCACTGGCCCATAGTTCTGAATAAATTTACGGTAGTAGCCCGCAAGACCCAGAAAACCCCGTAATGCAGAACACGACTGTGGTTGCGGCCACTCGTGAATAGCTCGGATCTTCTCGGGATCCACCGTAACCCCCTCATGTGAGATAATGTGTCCCAGATATCCCACATGTGAAGCCGCAAAAGAACACTTGGAGTGTTTCAAATAGAGTTGATGTGCTCTTAACAAGTCGAAAACAATCCTCAAGTGTGACTAGTGCTCCTCAACCGACTTGCTATATATCAAAATATCATCGAAAAATACAAGAACAAATTTTCGAAGATAGGGGCTAAATACCTCGTTCAAAGCTTGAAAAGTGGAGGGTGCATTGGATAACCCGAACGGCATGACGACGAACTCAAAGTGGCCATGGTGTGTGCGGAACACCGTCTTCTCGATATCAGAGGGGTGCATCCGGACCTGATGGTATCCCGAACGGAGGTCGAGTTTAGTGAATAACCACGACCCATGTAACTCATCCTGAAGCTCATCCACTATCGGAATCGGGAACTTGTCTTTTACTGTCTGCACGTTCAACTCCCGATAATCCACGCAGAACCTCCATGTCCCATCATGTTTCTTCACAAGTAAGACGGGTGAAGAGAACGGGGAGCGGCTGGGACGAATAAGACCTTGTTTCAACATCTCATGGCACTGACGCTCTATCTCGTCCTTCTGAAGGTGAGGGTAACGGTATGGTCGCACGACCACTACCTCAGAACTTGGTTTCAGACAGATCCTGTGGTCACAGTGCCTCATGGGAGGCAACCCCAAAGGCTCCTGGAAGAGGTCATAGAACTCCTCAACCAGACCATCACTAGTACTGTCAGGCTGATCCTGTGTCTACAAAGTGTGTATGCGGTGGGCCCTGTACACCAGACAGCCCTGTAAGAGCACCCGACTTCCAGCCAAATCAAAGCTCATGGTTAAAGCCGAAAAGTCCCACAGAATGGGCCTCAATGTTTATAACCATTTAATGCCTAAAACCATATCAAATCCCGCTAGGGGAATAAAAAAAATTCCGCATTAAATGAAGTAATTCCAATGGAAAAAGTTATTGCCTTACTAATCCCATAGCTAGGGACCTTCTCGCCATTGGCCACTGAGATGGTGGCTGTTGGATGAGTGTGTATCTGGAGCTAGAGATGTTGTGCGGCTGTCAAACTCAGAAAATTGTGTGTACTCCCCGAGTCGACTAGTCCCACCAGTTCTCGGTCGATGACATGAGCTCGGACTTGCATTGTAGTAGGCGATTTCTGCCCAGTAATAGCATGCAAGGATATCTCTGGTGGTTCCTCCTTGATAATATCCTCTGGTTCCTCTGGATCCTCTGAATCCTCCATCTCGAGCCAAAATAATCGTTTACATTGGTGTCCGACCCGATACTGCTCATCGCAGTTATAACAGAGATTTTTGGACCGCCTTTCTGCCATCTCCGCACTCGTCAATTTTTTTATAAAGCTCGGTAGGGAATTACCAGGGCGGGGATCAGCTACCCGAGTCGTAGTCGGAGTGTGTCTGGATGGTGCTGCTGTAGATGCTCCCTGAGATGAATTATAGCGGTGCCCTTGCCACGTGGAGGAAGTGTTCCTCTTACTCGACCAACCCGGCTTACGTTGCTGCAACTGTTGTCGTTGTTCCATTGCTCGGGCCATATTCATGGCATGAGCTAGATCAGTGGGCATAAGGAGTTCTACCTCTAGCTGTAAATACTCATTGAGACCTCCTGTGAATAAGGAGACCTACTGGTCAACCAATACCCTCTCTCCAGCACAAGCCAACTTTTCCTGGAAGAGTTTTTGATAGTGTTCCACCGAACCCGTTTGTCTCAATAGGACTAACTCTCCCAAGGGGTTGCTGTTGGCGGGAGGCCCAAATCTAACTGTGCATAGATTTTTAAATTCTCCCCAAGTCATTCCCGGTCTCTCTTTCTCTACTTGAGTCACCCATAACATGGCTTCATCTGTCATATGGAAAGAGGCTAGTTGCACCTTATCCCATTCAGTAGTCCCTTGGTTCAAAAACTTTTTTTCACATCTATGCAACCAAATTACGGGATACACAGAACCATTGAAAGAGGGAAACTCTAACTTGGTGTACCTTGGGATTGTGCCTCCATGCTGAGGTGCTTGGACAGCAGTGCGCCCAGGCCACTGCTCCCCTCTTCTGTGATATGGTTGAGCAACCTCTCTCACATCTGGACTCTGATGTCTCTCTGTCCTCAACTCCTGTAGCATGCTAATGATTCGACTAATCTCTTCTTCCAAACCACAAACTTTTCCCAACACTGGTTGTGCTGTTTCAAGGCTATCTTCTATCTTTTGTATCCTGATTTGGATTTCTTCATTGCTGATATTATCCCCCATGTTACCCTGCTCTGATACCAAGTTGTTACGGTCCCGGGTCGTGGATCGAGTAACACGGCGTGGGATTTGTGAATCCAGCACTCAGAATTTACTCACTTCACGTCAAGGGTCTGTGTATGAGTATTTCTCCTTAACCAATGCTTGGCCAGGAGGAAAGATCCTCTTTTGAGGGTCCTACCGAGTTGTTGTGCTAGGTAGAAGACCCCACAGCAATGCTGACCTTGCTAGAGCAAGGTGCTCTCTTTTCTTGGTCACGGCAAAGAGGGTTTGGCCCTCTTTGTTGCTGCTCTAGCTAAGAATGCAATCCTTCTTTCTTAAATAACTTGAAACACGAGTTTGGGATAGATTAATACCTCTTCTTTGATGCTATGATCAGCTCCCACGTTGCACCAGGAATTGCTCAAGATTTGAGGATAAAAATCCTCACTTCGCTGCTTGGTAAGGGAGGAATTGGGCCTCTCTTGCTGCTGTTGCCGAGAAGGAGGATAGACCTCCTCTTTGGGCTCGGAAAAGGGGCAGGAAGCTCCTTTTCTTAGTAGGGATGATGGTGGATGAATTTGGGTGAAGATGGATGGCAATGGAGGGTGAATGATAGGTTGAATTTTTGGAGTAAACCCTAAACTCGGGATCAAGAGGTGATCCCAACCTATTTAGACTAGGTTATTCTAAAATCTCAAAGCTTACCTATTTCATTCATACCTATCCCTTAAATAGGGAGTTTTAGGGTTAGGGTTACAATAATTCCCCATAATACCCTTACATAAAAAGTAATTAGAAATAACTCCTACTTAAAACAATATTAGAAATAAATCCTACTCAAAGAAATATAAGAATTAAATCCTATTGAGTGAGTTGTTGTTGTCTTCTTCGTTGTGTGACTCGGTGTGCTATTGAGTCCACAACAAGAAGCCAGGGAAGGGGGGAGTAACAATCAAGGAAGTGGTGGTAAAACATATGGCTGAGGTAGAGGAAGAAGTGCAAGTGATTCATCCTTTAATTTCTCTTACAATCCAGGTCAAAACGAGAAGTGCACTTTTTGTAGACTTAATAACCATCTAGTTGATGAATGCTAGAATTTACATAGTAAAACTGATTATTTCAAAACAAATAAAGCAAATAAAGTGTCCACTTCCACCACATCTGCAAGCAGTGAAACACAATGAATCCACCAAAGGAAAGACCTTGTTAGATGAAGACTATACACTATTTAATAAATTCAAGAGCTTTATGGCAACTACTCAAGATGCAACTACAACCACTCTTGCCACCTCAAGTGTGTTCTCATTATTCTCAAATTCTAGTGGTAGTTCTTCATCTTAGATAACTGATTCAGGTGTCTCTGAACATATCATTGGTCACATATATAACTACTGTCAATGGATCCCAAACAAAATTTTAGGGCACCGGTACTTCAACTTTATCTTCCTCCCTCTCACTTACTAATGTTTTATTCATACCAGAGTTTCCTCTTAGTCTTATGTCTGTTAGTCAACTAACAAAAAGATTCAATTGCTTTGGTACCTTTTCCATCTTATTGTGTATTTCAGGACATCAAAATGAAACATGTTATTGGTGGAGGCCGTGAGAGAGGGGGTCTTTACTTCTTACATACTTCAAATGTGGTAGCTGTTGTGGATACTAATAAAGAGGCACAACAATAGCACAATAGGTTGTTTCATCCATCTTTACCCGAGTTGTCTTTAGTTCCTCCTCTTAGTCCAATTTCCACATTATCCTTTGAATTTTGTTAACTTTGGGTCACATATTGAGTTTTCAAGGCCATCTGCTTTAGTTCCTTCAGATGCGTGGGGACCTATTAATTTCCCAAATATCTCTCAATCTAAGTATTTCATTATTTACTTGGATGATCATAATTGGATAACTTGGTTATATTTCATGAAAGAAAAGTCAAAGGTGTTATCCATAATTAATGCCTTTTGTGCTATTGCAGAAACTCAGTTTCATACAAAAATTCAGATATTCCGATTTGATAATGCCAAAGAGTACATTTCTACTCAATTTCAGAATATTTCTCAATAAAAGGGAATTATTCATTAACTCTCTTATGTTTACACTCCACAACAAAATGGTGTGTCTGAAAAAAAAACATCTAGTTGAGGTTGGCTAGACAATCATGCTCTCTATAAATGTCCCTCAGTTTTATTGGCCGAATGTTGTTATTACAACTTATTTTTTAATTAATCGAATGCCATCTAGTGTCTTACATGGTAAGACACCCTTTTCAAAATTATTCCCTAATACAACACCATTTTTGTTACCCCCACACGTGTTTCAGTGCACCTCTTTCGTTCATAATATGGAGCCATTGTTAAGTTGTAGACCCTAATCAACACCTCATGCTGAGTTGGTATGTGGAATTAGCCTTATGTTTGAGAAAGTCGGACTTGGGATTACAAGGTTATGTAGATGCCAACATGGTTGAAGAAATTAATGATAGGAAGAGTACCACAGGATATGTATACACATTGGGTGGTACAACAGTTAGCTGGGTCTCTAAGTTGCAGAAGATAGTTGCTCTTTCCACTAATGACACAGAATAAGTTGTTGTGACCGAAGCCAACAAAGAGATGAATTGGTTGCAATATTTTTTGGAAGAATTAGGTCTCAAGCATAGGAAGAATGAGTGGTATTGTGACAGTCAGAGTGCTATTCATTTAGCAAAGAACCCTTTTTATCATGGCATAAAAAAACACATATAGGTGTGTTATCACTTCATTAGATTGGCTCTTGAGGATGGAGTATTAACACTTGAGAAGATTCAAGGGAGTTAGAATCCGGCTGATATGTTGACAAAGACTATTATGATTGAGAAACCAAAGTTGTGTGCAACTTTAGTTGAACTTCTCTCTGAGGATTGAGAAGTTGTTGCCATTGCAGAGGAGATAATGATGATGGATTAGTCTCCAAGTGAGAGATTGTTAAGGTGTGGACCCTAATCAACGCTTTACGTTGAGTCGGTACACGAAGATATTGATGATGGATTAGTCTCCAAGAAGTCTAGGATATATTTTGGGATTTCACTCTTATATTACTATTACCCTAGTTTTCTCTTTATATTTGGGGCACCTCTATCAGTTGTGGCTAGGAGAGGTAAGAGAAAAACACTTGTGAGTGTGTGCGATTTCTCTTGTAAAATTTTTCATCTTCATAGAGGATTACTACAGCGGTGGAAGACAGGATGTAGTCTCACCTTGAGGCAAACCTTTATAAATCTTGTTGTATTTTCATGCTTGATTTTTTTTTCTTCTATGTTTATTATTATTGCTCTCGCTAGTCTAGAATAAGGGCGTCTAATTCCGAACAGCCACATCAAAACAAATTTTCTCCCAAAATCATTAACTATATTGTTTAAGGACCAGCCTTACTTTTCCAGGTATGCCCAAGGCAAGTGTGCCTATCGATCATCACATTCATCATGAGCAACAAGCACCTGAGACTTCTCTCTCTCCTCCTCCTATCCACTTACCTATGTAGTCTTCTGATGCTCCTAAGGTAAGTTCTCCTCCTTCTTCTCCAAATATGTTTGCGCCACCGCCCCCCCCCCCCCCCCCCCCCCCCCCATAAGATACTCGTCCTATAGCCCTTTTATAAAAAAACACGTACAAATCCTCCACCATCCACTTCATGCCATTTTTATAATTTCGTTTCTACTCATTGCTTGTCCTCCAGTTGTTTTTTTTTTCCTCTATTTCTTCTTCTCAGGTGCCAAGTAATTATGAAGATACATCAATAGATCCAAGATGGAGAACTACAATGGATGTAGAGATTTAGGCCATGTATCAAAATTCTACCTGGAAATTGATTCCTCTTCCTAACTGTAAGAAGACAATATTGCAAGTGGTTTTTTTCACTTAATCAAAATGGGACTATTGCTCAATATAAAACATGGTTGGTGGCTAAAGACTATATTCAATCATATGGTATTGAATATAATGAGACATTCTATTATGGACTCAATAGCACATCGAATCATCCATAGGAGGAGACAATGACTATAGAGTTCACTAGTTTAACTTTAATTATTTATATTGCTTTCAGTTTAATTTTTCATTAATTATGTAATGAGCAAGAACGTAGCAGTAAAATTGGCATTGTTAGCCTAAAACATATAAGACATCAAATACCCTATATAAAGGGTAAGGAAATAGAAGAAAGGCAAGTCTGGAATTAGGTTAAATAGGATTGGGAGTTCTCCTTGATGAGCTCTAGGGTTGGGAGGTCTCCTTTACGAGCTCCAAGGTATGTTCTTGATTTGATCTTTCATTATTTTCATATTGAATTCTGTTTGTATTGAGGCTATTATGAATCAAGGGAGGAAGGGAAATGAATTCTCTTTTCTGAGTTAAGGAAGAGCTTTAGCCTCTTCCACTATATAGCTGAGAGAAAGAAGGGTTTGTGCTTCTATCCGAGCAGGGAGAGAAGCGGTTTGGATTGGATACTTGAGCAGCATATTGAAAGAGGAAAATTTAACCTCTTTTCCGAGTGGGAGGGCTAGAAAATCATAACCTCTTACGTGGGCAGTAGCAATCTCCAAGAGAAACCCTACCTCATTGACATGAGTCCAGAAGGGGTTTCATCCATCGTGATCCAGATTAGCATAATTAACCTTCTATTGATGTAGAAGAATACAAAGGAAACTCCTTTTCTAGGATAACGATAATAGGAGGAGCAAAGGAAGTCTTTGCTGTATTACTTTGATCCAAAACCCTCCTAACGTGCTGGATTCTCAATTACCTCGCTGAATTACTAGATCCATAGCTAGGGACCATAACAACTTGGTATCAGAGCAGGGTAACATAGCAGAGATCAGCAACAATGATTTAAAGGAGTTAATGCACAGAGGTCAGGTAGAGAATGAAATAAAATTTCCTCAATTCATGGATATGTTCTCTAAAATTAATCTCGATATGGAGAGATTGAATGGAAGGATGGACAACATAACAACTAGTCTAGCGAGTGGAAGGAACACAATTCCGGAACAAAGAGGAGAGGACCACTCGCATAACAAAGGGGGAGATGAGTTTGCTAGGCGCACTAGCTTCCCTGGCCAGCTGGCACACTTCAACCAGGGAGGAGGCACCGTACCCAGGTATACTAAACTTGATTTTCCTATTTTTAATGGGTCAGAAGATCCTTTGATTTGGTTGTATAGGTGTGAAAAAAAATTTAGCCATCCAATAACAAAAGCTAATGTTAGGTAGAGTTGGTTGCTTTCCACTTACTGGGGGAAGCACAACTTTGGTATCAGCAAGTTGAGTCGGATAAATTATTCGTAGACTAGGAAGAGTTTAAGGAATTATGCATTCTGTATTTTGGTCCTCCGGCTCACAGCAACCCTTTGGGAGATTTGGTATTGTTACACCAAACTGGCTCAGTGGAGATATATAAAAAATAGTTCCAGGAAAAATTAGCAAGAGCGAGCTAGATGGTTCAAGTAGACCAACAAGTAAATTTATTTACAGCAGGCCTTAATGGGTCTTTATGGCTAGAGGTGGAGCTATTTTCACCTGTTGACTTAGCCACAACAATGAATCTAGCTCGAGCATTAAAACCTCGATAGAAAGTCCAGCACAGAAGACCACCATGGCCAAGGGAGCGGAGCACTTCCTGCACTTGGCAAGGACGCCACTATACTCCTCTGGCATTTCAGTCAGCAGTCTCCTTCGAGAAACACCCCGGGCAATCCTATGACAGCTGATTCAAGATCTAGTATTTCTCCACCTCAATATATTAAAAAATTGACAAGTACTGAGATGGCAGAAAGGCGGTCCAAGAATTTGTTTTACAACTGTGATGAACAGTATCGGACAGGTCACCAGTGCAAAAGGTTGTTTTGGCTCGAAGTGGATGAAGCAAATAATCCAGATGTTACGAATGAGATTAAAGAGGAGGAACCACTTGAAATTTCTTTGCATGCCATTATAGGGAAAAAAATCGCCCAAAACTATGCAAGTTCGTGCTCAGGTCCTTGATCGAGAACTTGTGGGACTAGTGGATTCGGGGAGTACCCACAATTTTCTTAGCTTAACTGCGGCCCAGCATCTACAATTACAGATCCTTCCACATCTGACAACCACAGTCTCAGTGGCTAATGGGGAGAAAGTTCCGAGTTACGGGATCAGCAAAGCGGTAAATTTTTCCATTGGTACTACTTTATTTCATGCTGAATTTTTTGACATTCCTCTAGCGGGTTTTGATATGGTATTGGGCATTAAATGGTTACAAACATTGGGACCCATTCTGTGGGACTTCTTAGCTTTAACCATGAGTTTTGTCTTGCATTGTAGCCAAGTGCTCCTACAGGGGAGTCAAGTGGACAAACCACATCACATTCATTCTATGCAAGCCCAGGACACTCCAGACAACACTCTTGATAATCTTATTGACGAGTTCTTTGACCTCTTCCATGAGCCCTCAGGGCTCCCTCCCTTGAGGAACTGTGATCACCAGATCTGTTTGAAACCAGGGTCTGATGTGGTGGTCGTTCGACCGTACAAGTATCCACACCTCTAGAAAGACAAGATCGAAAGACAGTGTTAGGCGATGTTACAACAGGGCCTTATTCACAACAGCAGGTCCCCGTTCTCTTCACCCATTTTTCTTGTGAAGAAACATGATGGCACGTGGCGATTCTGTATTGATTATCGAGAATTAAACGTGCAGACAGTGAAGGATAAGTTCCCGATTCCAGTAGTGGAGGAGCTCCTAGATGAGTTACATGGGTCGTGGGTCATTACGAAATTGGACTTACGTTCAGGATATCATCAGCTATGCATGCACCCCTCCGACATTGAGAAGACAGCATTCCGCACACATCACAGCCATTTTGAGTTTGTGGTCATGTCATTCGGGTTATCAAATGCACCTTCAACTTTTCAAGCTATGATGAATGAGGTATTTAGCACTTATCTTCGGAAATCCGTACTTGTTTTTTTTATGATATACTCATATATAGCAAGTCCAGAGAAGAACATTTAGCACATTTAAGGTTTGTGTTTGAATTATTACGAGCCCATTAGCTCTATTTGAAGAAATCCAAATGCTCCTTTGCGGCATCTTATGTTGCTTACCTCGGCCACATTATATCACATGAGGGGGTCACTATTGATACCGAGAAGATTCAGGTAATTCGCGAGTGGCTATAGCCTCAGTCTTGCTCAGCTTTGCGCGGATGTTTGGGTCTAGCGGGCTATTACCTCAAATTCATTTGGAATTACTGTCCTCTAGCAGCACCTTTGACAAATCTCCTCAAGAAGAATTCCTTTCATTGGAACGAGGATGCCACACAGTCCTTTAAGGCCCTCAAAAGGTGTTCTTGCCTCTACACCTGTTTTACAACTTCCGAATTTTGAAGACTTATTTGTAGTTGAGTGCGACACTTCAGGTGGGGGGCATTGGGGTTGTCTTATAGCAGCAATCCCCATTGCTTATTTTAGTCAGCAATTGGCAGCTCACCATCACAAACTAGCTGTGTATGAATGAGAATTAATTGAGTTGGCCAAGGCGGTCCAACACTGGAAGCCTTACTTATGGGGTCGTGCATTTCTCATCCGTACGGATCATTATAGCCTCAAGTTCTTACTTGAACAACGCCTCATGACTTTGCCACAACATCATTGGATCAGTAAGTTAATGGGCTTTGATTTATCAGAGGAGTACCATACGGGAAGGTTAAACAAGGCAGTGGATGCCTTGTTAAGGTGTTTTCAACACCAGCAGCTCATATATGCAGTTAGCTAGCCTCGGTTCCTCATCCTCGACTTGGTGCTAGATGCACATATCACTCTTCCTACCCTATAGGAGCTCCATAGGACAATTACGGAGGGGGCTATGGATTCTAAGAGGACCATCCAGGATTCACTGATTTGTTACAAACAACGGATTTACCTTCCCCACACGTCCGAGTTGATTCCAGCCATTCTCTCACCTTATCATGACAGTACACACGAAGGTCTTCAGAAAACTTTGTTGCACATTCGAACCGATTTTTATTGGCAAGCTATGAAGACTTCCATTGAGAACTATGTTTCCTACCAAGTCAATCAATGAAATAAAACCGATCATTTGAGTCCAGTAGGTCTTTTCCAGCCACTTACCCTCCTTACCTAGGTTTGGGCCAATCTTTCGATGGAGTTCATTGAGAGTCTTCCACTTTCATCCGGGAAATTAGTTTTATTCGTGGTGGTTGATCGGTTCTCCAAGTATGCACATTTTATTCCGATGGCTCATCCATATACGGCATTACGGCATCTCGCGTGGCACAAACTTTCCTTGAGCATATTGTACGATTATATGACATTCCAGAATCTATTGTCAGTGATCGGGATGCGGTATTCACTAACACTTTCTGGAAGGAACTTTTTCGCCTGAGTGGCACAAAATTGAGGTTCTCCTCCGCGTGTCACCCTTAGACAGATGGCCAAACTGATGTGGTCAATTGCACCATCAAAATGTATCTCCGGTGCTTTGTTTGTGATCGTTCGAAGCACTGGGTTCAATGGATACCATGGGCTGAATATTTTTATAATACCTCGTTCCACTCTACTTTGCAATCCTCTTCTTTTAGGGTTCTTTATGGAAGGGACCACTCGCATGGACGCCATTGATCAGGCGCTCATGGATCGAGATCAGGCATTATACACTATCACAAACCGCCTACAGCGGGCTCAGGAGCGCATGACGAGTGCCTACAACAAGGGACACCACGATGTTTCATACAAGGTAGGGGACTATGTTTGGTTACGCCTACGACTGTACCGCTAGCAGTCAATTGCCGGACCATCACACCATAAGCTATCCCCCAAGTATTTTGGGCCTTTCTCCATTCTTAGGTGTGTTGGGCAAGTGGCCTATCAACTACAACTGCCTACTATGGCAAAGTTGCATGATGTATTTGACATCTCACTTCTGAAACCATATAAGGGGTCACTGCTTACTTCCCTTCCGTTCCTTCCTCCAGTGGACAATGGACACGTCATCTTGACACCCTCCTCGGTGTTACACGCCCATTTGACCGATGACCAGTGGGAGATTCTCTTTCAGTGGACAAATACAAAACATAAAGCAGCAACATGGGAGCAGCTAGAGAACTTCAAACAGGTCTATCCAGCTTACAAGCTTGAGGACAATCTCTTTTTCCAAGGGGAGGCAGATGTTATGGACTCAATAGCACACTGAGTCATCCAGAGGAGGAGACAATGACTCATATAGTTCACTAGTTTAACTTTCATTATTTATATTGCTTTCAGCTTAATTTTTCATTAATTATGTAATGAGCAAGGACATAGGGGTAAATTTGACATTGTTAGCCTAAAACACTTATGATGTCAAATACCCTATTTAAAGGGTAAGGAAATAGAAGAAAGGCAAGTCAAGAATTAGGTTAAATAGGATTGGGAGTTCTCCTTGACGAGCTCTAGGGTTGGGAGGTCTCCTTGATGAGCTCTGAGGTATGTTCTTGATTTGATCCTTCATTATTTTCATATTTGAATTCTGTTTGTATTGAGGCTATTTGAAATCAAGGGAGGAAGGGAATTGAATTCTCTTTTCTGAGTTAACGAAGAGCTTTAGCCTCTTCCACGATATAGCTAAGAGAAGGAAGGGTTTGTGCTTCAATCCGAGCAGGGAGAGAAGCAGTTTGGATTAGATACTCGAGCAGCATATTGGAAGAGGAAACTTTAACCTCTTTTCCAAGTGTAGGAGGGTTAGAAAATCATAACCTCTCTTACGTGGGCAGTAGAAGTTTCCAAGAGAAACCCTACCTCATTGATGCGAGTCTAGAAGGGGGTTTCATCCATCGTGATCTAGATTAGCACAATTAACCTTCTATTGACGTAGAAGAATACAAAAAGGAAACTCCTTTTCAAGGATAATGATAATAGGAGGAGCAAAGGGAGTCTTTGCTGTATTACTTTGATCCAAAACCCTCCTAACGTGCTGGATTCTCAATTACCTCGCCGAGTTACTAGATCCATATCTAGGGACCATAACACATTCTCAACCATAGCAAAAATGAATTATGTTCAAGTTCTTATTTCTCTTGCATCTACTTTTAAATGGAATCTATATAAGTTGAATGTTAAGAATGCTTTCTTAATATGGTCCAACCACCTGGGTATGTGGTTTAGGGCAAACAGGTATGTCGGTTACAAATGGCAATATATGGGCTCAAATAATCCCCACAGTCTGATTAGATAATTTTACTGTGGTGGTCACTTAACTCAAGTTTAAGAGATGCAAGAGAGGTTACTTGGTATTTCTCAAAAAATATAAATCGAGGTGTAGAATTTAGGACTCCATCACCTTGATCTCAGGAAAAAAGAGGGAGAGAAGAAAAAGAGGAAGAAGAAGAAGAAGAAGGAAAGAAGAGAGAAAAGAGAGAGGGTATAGAGCTCGACTACCAAGAGAAGGGAGAGGAGAGCTTGGACGAATTTTAGAAGAGAGGAGAAGACTTAATGTTGTACCTCTTAGCCAAGGTCCTCTATTTATAGTTTTAAAGAGTTTGTTAGAACGACTACAATGCCCTTAGGGCTACAATATTTAAAAGAGAAGAGACATAAATAGACATGTAGTTACATCTTCATGCCATCCTTATGAGAAGTCTTATTATTTACCAAGATGTTACCTCCTGATCGTGTGGGCTTGAGTCCATCTTCTAACACTCCCCCTCAAGCTGGAGGAGAAAAAATATCATAAATACCCAACTTTCCACATATAAAAGATAGTATCTTAGACGTAACCAGTTTTGTAAGAATATCTGTTACTTGCTCTTATGATGAAACATGTTTGAGAGAGATTATATCCGCTTGAAATTTCTCCCATATAAAATGGCAGTCCACCTCAATGTGTTTTGTCCTTTCATGGAAGACCAAATTCAAAGTGATATAAATAACTACTTGATTATCACAATATAGATTCATAGAAATCTTTTTAAAGAATGCCAATTCGGTAAGAAGGGACCTGATACATAGGAGTGCACTAACTGTGTGTGTCATAACCCTATGTTTTTCTTCTGCAGTAGACCTTGGAACTACATTCTATTTCTTGCTTCTTCATATAACCAAGTTCCCTCCAATAAGAGTGCAATATCCAGAGGCGAATTTCCTATCATAAGGTGATCCAACCCAATCTACATCCAAAAAACCTTTTATATTGAAGTGGCCTTTCTTTTTATAGAGAAGCTCATTTCTTGGGGCTCCTTTTAAATACTATAATATTCACTGCTAGGCTTGCCAATGGGTAAATTGTGGTTTATGCATGTACTGACTCACCATAATTACTACATATGAGATGTCTGGTCTAGTTATAGTGAGATAGATAAGTTTTCACACAAGTCTTTGATATCTACCAATATCAATATCTTCGCCAGAACTTTCACATAGTTTAGCATTAGCATCCATAGGTGTGTCCATTGGGCGACACCACAACATTCCCGTTTCTTCAAGAAGGTCCAAGACATACTGTTGAAACTTAGGATTCTATATGTATAATCATATTAGAAGAGGATTAAGGGGTGAGAAGAAGAAAAAGAGTTGTGGAGAGAAGAGGAAGAGTGACGAATTTGGAGAAAAGAGGAGGAAGATTAGGGTAATGGACTTGTCCAAACCCTCCCTCTTAAGTTGTATTTATAGATATCAAAAATACTAATATTACAAGTATACCCTTCACCCTAGTAAGAGTGAATAAGAGACTTAAATCAAAACTAATTACATCAATGCATCTTATGAGATGACTCTTTACTTACCATCATAAAACCATCATGTGGGCCTATGGCCTTCTCCTTGGTATGTGGGCTTGAATGCATCTTCCTCACACTTCGACATGGAGACCTTCCTTGATCATGTGGGATTGGACCCATCTTCTAACACTCCCCCTCAAGCTGGGGGTGATAGAACATCATAAACATCCAACTTGTTGCCAATGGTGTATAGGATCTTCGCATATAAAATGGTAGTCTACCATATCCAAGGCCCATCCAAAATGATTAGCCAACTTAGGAAGCCTCATTCCCAATTAATAAACTCAAGATCTTTATACTCACTATTCCATGAGGAACTATTCCTTAACACTCTCCCTCACATGTAGGCCCTCTTTTGTGGCTCTATATGCGGATAATTTGGGTGGAGGCCCACATATAAGTACCTAAGTTCAAGCTGAGTTTGATTTAAATATTTTGAACTCGAGCTTGATCCAGGCCTAGCTTCGAGCCTAAAATTTTAATCGAGCTCAAGCCCAATAATTTTAACTAAGTTTGAGCTCCAGCTTGAGTAGAGTTCGAGCTCCAACCTACATTTAAAACTTTGTATAAAATACAAGTCAAATAAATTGTATATAAAATTATGCATACATTTTACATAAATTTGGGTATAACCTCTACTTAAAATTGGACATAACCTCTGTATGTTAACCCTTCATAAAATTATCTATACACTATGCATAAAATTATTCATAAAAGCTACATAATTATGCATAAAATTTATTCAATAATCAAATACAAAAAAATTCCTTTGAAAAGCAACGATAGTTTTGTCCATTTGTACTCAATTAGATCCTTCTGATTCAAGGACTAGAAACTAGATCATGGAGACAGAAAAAATTTAAGAAAAATGGTTTTGGATGACTTAATCGTATGCCCATTTTTTCATTTTTTTCTTTTGAGCATGGATTCATACAACAACAATTCTGAAATGCTACCAATATGTTCTTCTGAAATACTTGAATGGAGTTAGTATTAAGAGAGTACCTCAAAAAATTTAAGTCTCTTTAAGTGCCATGAGGAAGAGACAGCCGGAGTTCAAGATACAATTTTTTTTTGTCACGAGTTTATAATCTCGCTAGTGCGAAATCTCACAAGAGAAGGTCACACATTTGAAACCGCACGATGTCTTTGCGCACAGGGGGGAAATTATTTCTCCCCCAATTTAGGATTGTGGCTTTCCGCATAGACAATGCGGGGCTAGGGGGGTCTAGTGGGGACGGCGAGGACCTATCGTCAGGGCTAATAGCTACGACGGAAGCAGTGGCGTAGGCAGACAATATGTGATGTTTAATCACAGTAGAAGAGGATTCAAGCGTGAGTAGAAGAAGAACTGTGGAGAGAAGGTTTTAGGAGGAGAAGAGGAAGAGTGATAAATTTGGAGAAAATAGGAGAAAGATTAGGGTAATGGACTTGTCCAAACCCTCCCCTTTAAGTTGTATTTTTAGATATCAAAAGTATTAATATTACAAAAATACCCTTCACCCTTGTAAGAGTTAATAAGAGACATCAATCATAAATTAATTACATTAGTGTCATCTTTATGATATGACTCTTTATTTACTATCATGCAACCATTGTGTGGACCTGTGGGCCTTCTCCTTGGTCGGTGGGTTTGAGTCCATCTTCCACACACTTCGACGTGTAGGCCCTCCTTGGTCATGTGGGTTTGGGCCCATCTTCCAACACATACTTCCTCTGAGATAATACTATCCCATACTTTGACTGAAGAACATCAATACCCAGAAAATAATTGAGTTCAAGATCTTTGGTTTTAAATTCATGATATATCTTATCTTTAACTTCTTGTATGCTAGTCGCATCATTTCCATTTATGACAATATCATGAACACAAATAGCCAACAACACTTTTCCTTTCAAGGTATCTTTAAAAAGCAGTGAATGATCAATGGAATACCACTAAAATCCAAACTGCTATAGTGCTTGGCTAAAATGATCAAACCAAGCTTGAAGAGTCTGTTTAAGCCGATATAAGGAAATTAGCATACGGACCACCCCTCAACCACATAACCAGGTTGCTGAAGCATATAAATCTCTTCGCGAATATCACCATTTAAGAAAGCATTTTTTAAATCATGTTAATATACGGGTCATGAAGAGTTAGCAGCAAGAGATAACTAGATACATACCAAATTCAACTTGGCAATAGAAGAAAAAGTCTCCTCGTAATCCTCTCCATAACACTGAGTATACCCTTGAGCAATGAGGTGGGCCTTAAGGCAAGCAACGGACCCATCTAGATTAGGATTGATGGTAAAAACCCATTTACTACCCACAAGTTTCTTACGTATTGGTAGAGGTGCTAAGGTCCAAGTTTGATTCTCATATAAGGCTTGCATTTCCTCATCTATAGCCGCCTTCCATTCTAGATGTTTCAGATCCTCTTGATAGGACTACAGAATAGAGCTGGAAGAAAGATATGCAAGCAAACAATAACATGCATAAGATAACCGATGGTGAGACATAAAATTGGAGATAGGGTGAGAAGTAATGCAAGTGTGAGGTTCTTTCTGAGAACAATGGGCCGAGTATCAAACTATGGATCAAATGAAATAAGGGAAGAACCTCAGTAGGATCCAAGAACTCCACATATGTGGTATCGGCCGATGCTTCAGGGAGGTTGAGTAAAATCTGTAGTAAAGGGCACAAATGGACGTGGAGTGACCGAAAGGAATGTAAGACCTGGAGGAGCATCATTCTAGGAAGAGATTGAGGTATCCTAAAAAAGGTCACATCCCTAGACACAAGTAACTGCCTAAGAGAAGGATTGTAACAAATATTACCTTTCTGGGTCGGAGAGTAACCCAAGAAAATACACTTCATCTAGTGAGGAGCAAGTTTACTTTTTCGAGGATATGTGAGATGGGAAAAACAAGTGCACTCAAAGACCTTCAAGAGAAGAGAAAATGGGTCTTCACTAGGAAATAGTGCGAAATATGGAGTCTTATGACCAAGAATGGATGAAGGTAGCCTATTTATTAGAAAGCAGACCCAAAGTATGGCATGAGGCCAATAAAAATAGGGTACCTTCATGGTGTAGAAGAGGCTCTGAGCATCCTCAAGAAGATGGCAGTTCTTTCTTTCAACAACTATATTCTGTTGAGGAGTGTAAGCACATGATGTTTTATGGATAAGACCATTATCTTGACATAAGGATTGAAATTCACTAGGCAAGTACTCTTTAGAATTATCAAACCTAAGTACTTGAATGTTCTTGCCAAACTGGGTTAACACCATAGCATGAAAAACCTTAATTATAGAAAAAATTTCAGATCATTCCTTAAACAAGTATAGTCAAGTAACCCGGGTAGAATCATCAACAAAGGTAACAAAATATTTAACTTGAGAAATGTTTGAGAGAGTCAAAGGTCGCCATACATCAGAGTGTACTAAATGTTAGGAATTCGACCTCTAATTCCAAACTAACGAGAGCAATAATGATTATCACGAAAGAAAGAAAAATCAAGCACGAAAATACAACAAGATTTATAGAGGTTCACCTCAAAGTGAAACCACGTTCTGTTTTCTGCCGCTGCAGTAATCCACTCTAAAACTACCTTTTTCCCAATTACGTTCAAACTCTAACACTTAAAGATAAGTCCTAGCATAATTAAATAACTCAATATAGATAAAAGATAAACATAACTCAAACTAGAACTAGAACTCTTCTAGGATGTGACCATAAGATAAAGATAACTTTGTGAGTCCTTCTTAATCTTCCAACTTATGTGATAAAGATGTCAGCTTGTGGTAATCATGGTGGGTCCAACTTCTTATGTGCTTGGGCCCATCTTGTGTGCCTACCTTGATCGTGTGGCCCATCTTATGATACTCTTAGATATGTAGGCATGCCTTGGTCATGTGGTCTGGAGCCCATCCTCCAACAAAACAAAAATCACAAAAGATTATCCTATCTTCATGTAATATTTCTATAACACCCCTACTATTAAATGCCAACTTTTATACTATTTCTACCTTACATATTGGGAACCTATACAATGAATACAGGTCTAAGTATACTTGGCTATGTAATATAAAATACCACACGCAATTCAAACATCCCTAAATTAAGAACATTCCAAATAAGTTACATTACATACTAAATAAAGTTCTTATTAGTTAATTGCATACCTAAATATTAAACTTCATATGCTCTTAAAGTAAGATACAATGATCAACAATTTTCACATTTCACATGCAAGTAAATCTTAAACATAAGCTCGAACAAGCCTATAGCATCCCAAGTTTCTAGTGGGGATGCACAAATTGAAAAATTGAATACAGAGTCTCACAAGGTGAAATAAATAAAAAAATTAGGGCAAAGGAAAAAACTTAACGAGGGTAACAACTAAAAACGATACATTACAACCTGATTATGATAGAGAAACACATCATTTGTAAATTGAAGTTAACATGCTCTGATACTTTGTTGAATTTTTGGAAAGATGAATAATTCATTGACTTGATTATAACTGAGTATAATGAGCCTCCAATTATAATAGAAGAAACAAGTAGAATGAGATTACAATTAAACTACCCATGTCCTAGTTACACTTAATGTTAACCACTAAGATAAGTCCTAAAATAATTAAACAGTTGAACAAGATTAGAAGACTAACATAACTAAAACGCTTCTAACTTAGATTCTTTTGTGAGACCTTCCCTTGAGACTCTTCTTAGACCCCTACCATATCAATTATGGCTCCATGAGACTTCTTGCTATGAGACTCATGTAAGACTCTTTCATACCAATTCTTCAGTACCCTTTTGTTGAATTTTGGTCCCATGTTTAGAACCTCGAGCAAAATAAGAGAGGGAGAAGAGTAGGAAGAGAGAAGAAAAGAAAAGAAAAGAGGAAAGCAAAGAGGGAGCTCGGGTAGAGAAGAAAGAAAGGAAAAGAGAAAGAGAGAGTCTTTCAGCTAAGAGGGAGAGCTTCCACGAATTGAGAGAAGAGGAGAGAGCTTGATGGTCTACCCATGCCAAGGAGCTATTTATAATTTTTGAGAGAAATTTACAATATCTATAATGCCCTTCAGGCTACAAGCTTTACATGAGAAAGGACTTAAGTAGACATGTTGACCTTGACTAATTACACACTTGTGCCATCTTTATGAGATGACACCTTATTGTTGGAAGATGGGCCTAAGCCTACACGACCAAGGAAGGCCCACACACCCAAGAGATGTGGAAGATGGGCTCAAGGCCCATAGATTAAGGAGAAAGCCCAAAGGCCCACACAGTGATTACATAGAGATGGCATTGATGTAATTAGTTTAAGTTCTAAGGGTATTATTGCAATATTATATTTTTATCAATCAATAAATTGAGGTTTAGGGGGAGGGTTAGGACACAAGTCCATAACCTCTTTTCTCTCTTGTTTTCTCCCAATGGGCGTCTCTCTCTTTTTCTCCATGAGTTAAATCCATGGAGTCTTGAAAATCAACACTTATACCATGATGCCATTCCTCTTGGATGTGTGCGCTTTCTCCATACTCATGTGGGCTCGTGTCCATCTTCTAACACTCCCCCTCAATCTATGGGTGAGAAAACATCATAAATGCCCAACTTGCTACAATTGGTAGATAGGATTTGTCAGTGACTAGCTTTGTGAGGATGTCTGCAACTTGTCCTTGTGAGTAGATATCTCTAAGGGATAATATGTTGGCTTGAAGTGATATGAATTGTCACATGATTATCGCAATATAGATCCATTGAAGGTCTATTATTGCATCCGAGTTCAATGAGAAGGGACCTGATCCATAGAAGCTCACTGACTGTATGCCACAGCCCTATATTTTTCTTATGCACTAGATCTTGCAACCACATTTTGCTTCTTACTTTTTCATGTAACAAAGTTTCCTCCAAGCATTGTATAATACCTCAAAGTAGATTTTCTGTCATTCGAGGATCCACCCAATTTGCATCTGAGAAGCTCTTCTTATAGAGAAGCCCTCTTCCTGGAGCTCCTTTCAAATATTGCAATATTCTTTCCAATGCTTTCCAATGAGTAAGTTATGGTTTGTGCATGCATTGACTTACCACACTTACTACATTTGAGATATCCGATCTTATTACACAGGGATAAATAAGTCTCCCTTCAAGTCTTTGATATTTCCTGATATTCATATCTTCTCTAGAGCTTGTGGATAATTTAGTATTTGAATCCATGGGAGTATTTGCTAGTCTACACCCCATCATTCCTATCTCCACCAATAGATCAAGGGCATATTTCCTTTGAGATAGTATAATCCTATACTTGGACTGTAACACCTCAATACTCAGAAAGTATTTAAGTAGTCCAAGATCTTTTCTCTTGAACGCTTCACATATCTTCTTTTTGGTTTCTTGAATGCCATCAGTATCACTACCGGTTAAGACAATATCATCAACATAGACTGCCAGAAGTACTTTCCATTTGAGAGTGACTTTAATATACACAGAGTGATGTACTGAACATCAATGAAATCCAGCCCATATCAGTGCTTGGCAAAATTTATCAAACCATAAACCATATAGAGATTTCCTCAATCAACATACTGACTCTCCCTCAACCACAAATACAGGTGTTGTTGCATATAAATGTCTTCTTTAATATCCCCATTGGGAAAATATTTTTCACATCGAGCTAATAGACCGGCCATGAAAAATTAGCAACAAGAGATAACAAGATAAGTACTGAGTTCAATTTTGCCACTAAAGATAATGCTTCTTCATAATCGATCCCATAGAACTGAGTATAGCTTTTTGCAATGAGGCTTACCTTAAGGTGAGCAACTGAACCATCCGGACTATGTTTAACCATATATTCCCAACATATAGCCAATAGGTTTTTTTCCTGAATGAAGAGGAATTAGAGCCCATGTCTGATTCTTATATAGTGCCTGCATTTCTTCATCCATTGCCGCCTTCCATCTTGGATGCCTCAGAGCCTTCTAATAGGACTGTGGTACAGAGAAGAAGGAGATAGATACAAGAAATTAACAACATGAATGTAGAATTTAGGATCTCATGATAAGAACTTCAACCAAACCAAGAAGAAGAAGCAGAAGAGAGAGAATCAACCACCTAGGGAGAGAGCTTGGACAAAGGAGAAGAGGGAGAGCGCCTACAAAGGGAGAGAGCTTGGACGAACTTTGGGGAAAAGAAGAGAGAGATTGAATGATCTACCTCTTAGCCAAGGCCTCTATTTATAGCTTTTTACAATGCCCTTAGGGTCACAACATTATAAAAGAAGAGACATAAAAAAGACAAGTATTTACAACTTCATGTCATCTTTATGAGAAGTCTTCTTATTTACCTATTGGTCACCTCTTGGATGTGTGGGCTGTCTTTCCTTGGACGTGTGGGCTTGAGCCCATTTTCTAACACTCCCCCTCAAGCTGGAGGAGAAAAAACATCATAAATACTCAACTTGCCACATATAAAGGATAGGATCTTAGACATAACCGAATTAGTAAGAATATATGCTACTTGCTCTTGTGATGAAACATGTTTGAGGGAGATTATACCCGCTTGAAATTTTTATTGAATAAAGTGGCAGTCCACCTCAATGTGTTTGGTCCTTCCATGGAAGACTGGATTTGAAGTAATATGGATGGTTGCTTGGCTATCACAATATAGACCCATAGAACCTCATTTATAAAATCCTAATTTGGTAAGAAGGGACTTGATCCATAGGATTCACTGATTGTGTGAACCATAGCCCTATATTCTACTTCTGCACTCGATCTTGCAACCACAATTTGTTTCTTTCTTCTCCATATAATCAGGTTCCCTCCAACAAGAGTAATCCAGCCCCATCCGCATATGAGAAACCTTCTATGTTGAAGTGGCCCTTTTTCTTATAAAGCAATCCTCTTCCTGGGACTCCTTTTAAGTATCATAATATCATCCCCAAGGCTGGCCAATGGATTAGTTGTGGTTTATGCATGTACTAACTCACTACACTTACAACATATGATATGTCTAGTCGAGTTACTGTGAGGTAGATAAGTTTGCCCACAAGTCTTTGATATTTTACAATATCAATATCTTCTCTAGAACTTGCACATAATTTTACATTCGCATCCATAGGTGTATCAGCTGGGTGATACCCCATCATTCCTGTTTCTTTGAGGAGGTCCAAGACATAATTCCTCTGAGATAATATTATCCCATACTTGGATTGAAGAACTTCCATCCCCAAAAAATAATTTAGAAGTCCAAGATCTTTAGTTTTAAATTCATGACATATCATGTTTTTTACTTTTTGTATGCTACGCGCATCATTACCGATTAATACAATATCATTAGCATACACAGCCAATAGTATCTTTCCTTTTGAGGTATCTTTAAAAAATATCGAAACATCTACTGAGCACCGACAAAATCAGGACCGAGTGGATTGTTTAAGCCCATATAAGGATTCCTTTAAGCGGCATTCAGACTCCCCCTCAACCACATAACCAGGTGGTTGAATCATATAAATTTTCTCGCATATATCGCCATTTAAGGAAGCATTTTTTACATCGAGTTGATAGACGGGCCATGAAGAGTTAGCGACAAGTGATAATTGGATATGTACCGAATTTAACTTGGCAAAAGGAGAGAAGGTCTCCTCCTAATCCACTCCATAACATTGAGTGTACCTTTTAGCGATGAGGTGGGCCTTAAGGTGAGCAATGGACCTATCCAGATTATGTTTGATGGAAAACACCCATTTACAACCCATTGGTTTCTTACCTATAGAAAGCAGTGCTGAGTGTCATGTCTGATTTTCATATAAGGTTTACATTTCCTCATCCATAGCCACCTCCCATCCTGGATGTTGCAAGGCCTCCTGATAGGACTACAAAATAGAAGTGGAATAAAGAGATGCAAGGAACTGAGAACAAGCAGAAGACAATTAATGGTGAGACATAAACTTGGATATAGGATGAGAAGTAGTACAAGAATGACATTCTTTTCTTAGAGCAATGGGCTGAATATCAAGCTATGGAGCAAATGGAATTGGGAAAGGACTTACCTCGGTAGGATCCGAAAACTCCATAGGTGAGGTGTTGGCCAGTGCTTCGGGGGGCAGAGTGACATCGGCATTAAAGGGCACAAATGGACAAGGAGTGGTAGGACGGAATGACAAATCTAGAGGAGCATCATTCGATGAATAGAATGAGATGTCCTAAAAAAATGTCACATCCCGAAACACAAGTAACCTTTGAAAGGTAGGATTGTAATAGACACAACCTTTTTGGGAGTGAGAGTAACCCAAGAAAATGCAGTTCATAGAACGAGGAGCAAGTTTACTTCTCTAAAAAGATGTGATATGGACAAAACATGCACATCCAAAAACCTTTGCGAGAAGAGAAAATGCGTCTTCACTAGGAAATAATACATAATATGGAGTCTTATGACCAAGTACAGATGAAGGTAACCAATTGATAAGAAAACAGGTTGTAAGTATAGCATGAGGCCAATAAAAGTAAGGTACCTTCAAGGTGTAGAGGAGGCCCCAAACAACCTCAAGGAGATGACGAATATTTCTTTCAGCAACACCATGGTTTTGAGGTGTGTAGACACAAGATGTTTGATGGATAAGGCTATTACCTTCACAAAAGGATTGAAACTAACTAGACAAGTATTCTTTAGCATTATCAGATCTAAGTATTTGAGTTTTCTTGTCAAACTGAGTTAATACCATGGAACGAAAGGCCTTAAAGATATTAGTTATTTCATATTTTTCTTTATAAAGATATAATCAAGTAACCCAGGTAAAATCATCAACAAAAATAACAAAGTATTTAACATAAGAAATATTAGAGACACACAAGGGTCCCCATACAACAGAATGTACTAGAAAAAAAGGAGCAACACTTGTAGTTTTAGGTCGAGGAGAATATGTACTCCATTGGTGTATGCTTAATTGACAAACCTCCAATTGAAAGTAGACAAAGAATTTAAAGAAGGAAATAAATGGCAAAGAGAAGATGTAGATGGATGGCAAAGCCGGTTGTGCCAAAGTTGTGCCTCAGATGGAGAGGATGAAAGTGCAACTAATGGAGGCAAGTCCAAGTAATACAAGCCCCATTTTTCATGGCCACCACCAATCACTCGCTTTGTAATTAGATCTTGAAATACAAAAGAAGAGGGTGAGAAGGTGACAAAGCAATTTAGATTTTTTGTGAGTTGACCTACCGAGAGTAAGTTTAAAGGCAATTGAGGAAAAAATAGGACATATTGAAGTGGGATAGAGGGTGTAATAGAAGATGATCCCTTGCCAAGTACTCTAGTTTAGGAACCATTAGCTATAGTAACAAACTTATTGGGAATACATGAAGAAAATAATTGAGCATGTGTTTGTTAGTTGAGAGATGTTCAGAGGCTCCGGAGTCTATTATCCAAGATGAAGAGGAGGAAGAGGAGGAAGAGGAAGAAATCATACCTGAAGTAATAGTGGTAGCAGCCGTAGGTAAAGGTGAAAGGGAAGACTCCATAAGTGACTTCATTTTATGAAATGTGACATAGTCTTTTGAAGTGAGAGTCCTCTTTCCTATTTATGATTCAGCCTTATCTTCCTGTTTATCAATTTTAACGGAGGTTGGGGTAGTTGTGACCCATTCTAGTTTGCCATGAAGCTTCCAAAAAAATTTCATAATGTGGTTCTGATCACCACAATAGGTGCATATGCGAGGCTCTATGGGAGAGTGGATAGGAGCGGTTCAACCACCTCTTGTCCGGCCTCCTCTAAAATTTCCGCCGCGTCCTAGATTGGAGGAAGATGTACTTCTATTACCTGAGTACATAGTCGATGGAGCATCATTATGTGAGTTAAGAGATGGATCAAATATTCGTAGCAATGTGGTACCTATTTCATCAAAGGATGGAAGTGCAGAGGAGCTAAGAAGTTGAGTCTTAGAAACTTCAAGGTATGGCTTGATATTTGTTAAACAGATTGCTACTGCTAAAGCTTTCCTTTACCTTTCTTGAACTGAAATATCGGTGGAGTATGCTTGAGTGATCTTCCACTCTTGAAGGAGACCCAAAACCAAGCCAAAAACTCATGAATATTGACCCCTTGCTTAGTATTTAGCATGTTTTAGAAGACACCAAACAACTTTTGTAAAGAGGTCATGCTAGAATATAACTTAGCTCATGTGTGCCAAATGTCTTTGGCTGATTCCAAGTGGACATCATTGTTGGCTACATGCTCTTCCATACTATTAATAAGCCAACTAATAACCATATTATCATTCTTAACCCACTTGAGGTAGGATAGATCTTCTTCATCAATCGAAAGAAAAAGTTTGTTTAAGTGACCGAGAAGGTCGGGAGTAATAAGAACCCTTCATACTGATTGAGACCAACTAAGATAATTTGATATGGCCCTTACGGGAATAGTAGTAATTTTGAGTATGTCACTCTTACTACTTGTATTTACAGCATCCATCTTGAAGCAAACAAATTCTTAAACCCCACTCAAGATCAGGTATAGAAGTTCCAAATTTAAGAGTGAGTAAAAATAAAGTGGGAAGTCACTTTAAAATCATGCATAGGATGCCAAATAAGTCAATCCGAATGTCCCAAATAGACAAAATAGGGGAAGATCTTCTAAAAAAAATTCACTAATTCAAACTTGAAGGATTTGTGTACCAAATCAGTCACTTGCAAATTGAGATATAAAATCTTATCCACAAGATCTGACATTAAATCATAAAAAATGGTTGTGCCTATGTCAAGTGGAGTCACCATCCAGAAATGAATCAAATCCTCTGAAATCCATAAAGTAAAAAAAAAAAAAATCTCAAGAGGACAGAGTGAAAACTTGTGGCTTAACCCAAAATTTCCAAAATCGTGGCTAAACACTTAAGAACCACAATTTGCTTTCTTTGAGATCCTTTTTAGCAAATAAGGTCTCTTATAAATCTCAACTCATAGGGAAAATCCAACTTCCAAATAACCAAGTGTTGGAATTCAAGAGAGCAGAGAAGGCAGCAGAATAGTAGAGGCACGTAGATGAATTTTCATCATGCTGGAATTTAAACATATGTAAATTCACCAACTAAATAAACAGACCATTGTAGCAAATAAGGTCTCATATACATCCAACTTCCAAATAACCAAGTGTTGGAATTCAAGAGAGCAAAGAAGGCAGCATAATAGAAGAGGCACGTAGATGAATTTTCATCATGCTGGAATTTAAACATATGTAAATTCACCAGCTAAATAAACAGACCACATGAGCAGAACCAAGTGTAAGAGAACTTGCATCGACATGTGTTGGAATTCCAACTCATAGGAAATCGAGCCAAGTCACATGTAAGTAATTGAAGCTCAAATCATTTCCATCACATAAGCATCATCTTCTCAAATCATCAATCTTGATAAAACAACTTGTAACAACAGATCTTGATCAAACTTGTAATTTAACTACAAGAAGACCAAGAATATAACATCTACTTAACACAAGGAATTAACCTTCACAACTTCTCATATGAAGGTCATCTTGTCTTGATGTAATCCAAAGATCAAACGTTCAACATATAGCAAAGAAAATGTGTAAATAATAACCAGAAATGACTTATCTCTTCATGGTTGGACTCCTTCCTTCATGAGTCAGATCTTCATAATAATTTTTTTCTCGTATACTTAAACAAAGGGGATCGTAAAATCTATGCTCTGATACCATGTAGAATTTAGGATCCCATGATAAGAACTTCAACCAAATTGAGAAAAAAAGGAAAAGAGAGAGAGAGAGAAGAGATCAACCACCGAGGGAGAGCAAGGACAAAGGAGAAGAGGGTGAGCGCCTACCAAGGGAAAGAGCTTGGACAAACATTTGGAAAAAAGGAGGAGAGAGCTTGAATGCTCTACCTCTTAGCCAAGGCCTCTATTTATATCTTTTTACAATGCCCTTAGGGATACAACATGTTCAAAGAAGAGACATAAAAAAGACAAGAATTTACAACTTCATGACATCTTTATTAGAAGTCTTCTTATTTACCTATATGCCACCTCTTGGATGTGTGGGCTTTATTTCCTTGGACATGTGGGCATGAGCCCATATTCTAACAATGAAGAAGAAAAATGATGTTGAAACACAAAATTAGATATGGGGTGAGAAATAGAGGGCCTAGTGCAATTTCTTGGTTCTTTCCTTAAGGTGATAAGTTAAGTATCATATTTTGGTCCAAACGTAACAGGAGGAGATGGACTTACCTCGATGGGATTCAAAAACTCCAAAGGTGTGGTGTCAGCCAATGCCTCAGGGGGTTGAAGAGTTTCTGTGGCATGGGGTACAACCGGTTGAGGACTGGCTTATACAAATGAGAGACCCGTATGAGCATTTTTGGAGTAGTATGATGTGTCTAAAAAAAAGGCCACATCCCTAGACACAAGTAACCTTTGGAAAGTAGGATTATAACAAACTTACCCCTTTTGTTAAGTTGTGGATCCTAATCAATGCCTTACGTTGAGTTGGTATGTGTTACGGTCCCGAGTCATGGATCGAGTAACACGGTATGGGATCTGAGGCTCCAGCACTGTGAGTGTGCTGCTGGACTCGGTAAGGTCAGACAAAACCCTTTCTTGGACTGATCTTGATCAAGTGGTAAACACTCTCTTTGATGAAGTTAATATGGTGCTCGGTAGATGTCAAGAACCCAGATATGATGAACGTGAAGGGTAGAGGGAAAGTGTTACCTTTTCTTGACCACGAAAAAGAGGGTTTCACTCCTCTTCTTGCTACTACTCCTGCTAGGATTGTAGTCCTAGCTTGGGTAGCCCTTGGCCTACGTTGGGAAGCTCCTTCCTAGCTTCGTGTTGGACTCAATGCTAGAAAGAGACATGCTTGATGTTATGTACGAAATAATATTCTTATTTTAGTTGTTTTCTATAATTTACTTTATTTATTTTAGTTTTAGGCCACATGGGTATTTTTGGAATATTTTATTTATAGGGGTATTTTTGTAATATTTTATCTTAAACCCTAACAAGGTGAACCCTATTTAAGGGGTATGAGTAATGAGAAAGACAAGCATTGAGAATTAGGTTAAATCTAGTGTAAACAGGCTTAGAGTTCTTCTCAACGAGCTCTAGGGTTTTCAAGCTTCCCTTTGGCTTGATCTTCGTTCACCATGTCTCCCTACGAATCCATGTGTCAGATCCAGGGCCATAACAACTGGTATCAGAGCGGGAACATAATGGGGGGTGTATTCCCAAATTGGGAGAAGGTACAAGCTCGCATGGAGAAAGTAGAAGCTCGCATGGACAAGATATGCAATCACATGGACAAAATATGCAAAGCAGTAAGAGAAGCACGAGCATTGTATGAAATTTTCATGAAATTTTGGACAAGGGAACCACGCGCTACCGCAGAAAAGGTCACAAGACCTGAAATTTCCAAGAAAGCGGTACGAAATGAAGGAAAAGCAACAGAAGAATTGAAAACAAATGACGAGCCAGAAAAATTGAAAATTTCATCGTGTGTACCAGCCGAAGTCCCTACGGGGGCAACCTCAAATTCGGTCGGGCTGAAAGGCCAATCTCCAAACAAATTCAAGATTTTCGCGCAAGGAAATCCATTGCCAAACAACAACGATGAAGAGTTGGGGAAATCGGAAGAGTTTTCTACCAAAATGTCATCGGTGGTGGGCGATACTGGTGCGACCCCAAATCCGACTACAGGGGCCTCAAAAACCTCCAAGGACCCTGGAAATCCGAAATCGGAGGGGTATGTGACCACAATATAGTCGATCAAGGATGATTTGGGTTCGACCTCCTCAAATCCATTATCACGGCCGGCAGAAGGTCGATTTTTCACCATCGACAGGGACAACCCCCAACCAGCGAAGCCCCAAAGGGCTGCCCTTCGCCACCGAACATGGAGGAGGCTCCATCGGCACCTTCGGAAACATGTCCGGTGGGATGTGACTTTCGGCCACCACCTCCCACTCGCACTCCACTTCTCTGTAGACCAGTGCATACCCAAGTTCCAAATTAGTTGGTGGGGGGGGGGGGGGTGGAGTGTGTGTCTCGGAATTTTATTTTTTTTGGGCGGATGTGAATCTTCAAATTGCAGATGTGGGGTTTAATTTTCTGGTTTCCATGGCTGCTTCAGCTTCGAATTTTTGGCCTCGACGTTCTCTGTTTTGTGAAGCAGAGAAACAGTACCAGATTGAGGGAATTACGGCTGTTGTGTATGAATTTCGACATGGAATTTTTCTGGGGATGTCGGGATTTATAGAAACAAAATTTTGGGGACTGCTGAAATTTTTTTTGGGAGGCTATATGTTGATGTTGATGCGCACAATCACTGTGCATGTAATCCCCAGAAGGCTCTGAGTTTTGCTCTTCTGGCAGCAAACTCTTTTGAAATATGTGTTGTTGGGAAATCAAGATTAGAGATGGTGTTGTGTTTGCATGTGATAGCAACACTATACTACAGCTTGGGACAGTCCTGTCAGGCTATCCCCTATCTTGGGGACTCAATTGAAAATCCCAACTTGCATGTCGGTCAGGAGCATGCTCTTGCCAAATTTGCTGGCCATATGCAAATGGGTGATACTCATGCAATGGATGGCCAACTTGCCAATTCCATGCAGTGTTATAAGCTGGGCCTGGAAATCCAGCAGCAAGTATTGGGAGAAACAGATCCAAGGGTGCGGGAGACTTGCCGTGATGTCGTTGTGGCCCTTGTCCATGCACTTCAGTTTGATGAGGCCTAGAATTTTTTCCAGACGACTCTTGATAGCCATAAAGAACTTGGTACACCTGTCTCTCTTGTAGAGGTTGCTGATAGGAGGATATGGGATATGATATGTGATACAAAAGGAGATCGGCCAAGCAAACTTGCTGGGATTGCAGCACAGATGGGGGTGCCCAGTGCGGAGAGGACAGTTTGGGAATCCTCATTGTCCTCATTCAAGTCAAGCAAAGTTAAAGGCGGCCATCATATCAACTGTGAGAAATATTTCTAGTGGGATCTTGTTGATGAAAGTGATTGTAAATATGATACTAACTTTGTCCAGAACTCTTTGGATATGGTGAGGGATAAATCAATATCAAATGTAAGTCTTGGAAGTCCGCCGTAGATTACTTTTATGGTAGTTCATGGTGAGGGAAATACAAAGACTTCTTTTAAAGTTGTTGGTAATGAGGAAAGATCTTCCTTTGACTATCCTGTAGTCATGTTAATGAATATTGTTGATGATGTGCAGCAAGCACCGCTGCCAAAGGTAGTTGAGGACCTAGGGGGCTCTATTACCACTAATGGAAGTTCTTGCACCCATGTTATCACAGAAAAAGTAAGTAGAACTATAACTTTATGCACTGCCTTGTGTTCTGGTGCTTGGATAGTCTCACCTGACTGGTTGAAAACAAGCTTCCGGGAGGGGAGATTTGTTGGTGAGTCATTTTTTGTCCAACAACATGAAGATTTTGATCATAAGTACAGGTCTGGGGTAGAGGATGCAATTTTAAAAGCAAAAGCAAGACAACATGCTTTGCTTCAGGGATATGATGTCTGCATAAACTACCATGTTCAGCCTCCAACTGACACCTTAATGGCCAGTGTGGAATCTGCTGGTGGAAATGTTCTTTGTGGACTTGAAGACATGAAAGAACCTGCATGGACAATTTTTGTAGTGTGTGACTTGATGTATGGTTTTTTTGTGGCTGGGTTGGACAGTAGGACGAAGGGTCCACTGGTGGCAGCCACTACAGTACTTCATGTGTCTGCTATTCGAAGTGCCTCAGTGGCGACTACAAATATGAGGTGCTGCTCAACCAACTATTTGAGGAATTTCAGTGGACTTAAAGCAGCAAAAAATGTGAACTGTGACTCAGAGATGTTCTTCTTGGGAAAGGAGAAGCAGTGCTGCACTTCAACACTCCATTGTTGTCAAATTTGCAAAACAAAGTCTGATGGTTTCTTTTGCAAATGTTGCTGCTAGAGCAATCCAGAATGTACACGGGAATTATTTTGGTGTGTACTGTTCTTTTGGAATTCGCAGAGAGTTGATCAGCGACAAGGTGAGGGCAGATTTTTATAGGGCAGCTATTCTGAATAGTCCTTCTATCATGAGCCATGCCACAGTTCTGGATGTTGGTTGTGATATTGGAATACTGAGTTTATTTGCTGCTCAAGCACTTGGTGCATTCCTCTGCCCAGGGTTCCCTCTTGCACTAGAAGGGGATAGAAATGCCTATGGCGGCAAGGGATTCTTTCGGGCACACATGGAGGCATCGGCATACAGACACTACTTCCCAGCTTAAGGACAAGCTCGTTCTTTCAGGGGGTGTAATGTTATGCACGCAATAACATTATTATTTTAGTTGTTTTCTTTAATTTACTTTATTTATTTCAGTTTTAGGCCACATGGGTTTTTTTTAATATTTTATTTATAGGGATATTTTTGTAATATTTTATCTTAAACCCTAACAGGGCAAACCCTATTTAAGGGGTATGAGTAATGAGAAAGACAAGCATTGAGAATTAGGTTAAATCTAGTCTAAACAGGCTTAGAGTTCACCTCAATGAGCTCTAAGGTTTTTAAGCTTCCCTTTGGCTTGATCTTCGTTCACCATGTCTCCCTACGAATCCATATGTCAAATCTGGAACCGTAACACTTGATGTTGCTCATGATGTAGGAGATGAATTCTCTCAATTTTGGCTCAGTAAGAGAGGGGGAAGCCTTCTCTTCTTGTTGGTGATGAAGAGGAGGCTGAAGCCTCTCTTTGAACTTGAAAAAGGGACAGAGAGTCTCCCTCCCTTGCTCGGTATGAATCAATGGAGAATGGATCAAGAGTGATGGTGGGATATGCAGATTTTTGAGGAAAATCTATACCTCGAGACCTTCAAGGGAGATCTCTTACCCTAGAACTCATAAAGGTGAGCCCCAAGCATGTTTAACCTAATTCTCAATGCTCGTCTTTCTCATTACTCTTACCCCTTAAGATAAAATATTACAAAAATACCCATATAAATAAAATATTCCAAAAATACCCCTGTGGCTTGAAACTGAAATAAAATAAATTAAATTAAAGAAAATAATTAAAATAATAATGTTATTGTGTGCATAACATTACACCCTCCCTCGAAGGTAGGTCTGCTTGCCCATGCCGACGTCTCCATCCGTTCTCAAGTATCAACCGCAATATCTGTGTCAGTCGGTTGGACTACAAAACTGGAACATCCAACCAAAGAAGTAATTTTTTTTATGGTCGAATGTAGGGTTGCATGCCGAACATCGCTACATCTCCCCAAGTAGCATCTGGGCCTTCCCGCAATCCTGGATTGCACTGCCTACACTTGGCCAGCAAGGCAACAACAACATCATGACCAGCCCCCAGGGATTGAGAAGACTCAGCTGCACTAACCCCTTCTAGTTATTGCACCTTGAAACACTCAGAGGCCCCCGTAGAACAAGCCAGGTGTTATGCACGCAATAACATTATTATTTTAGTTGTTTTATTTAATTTACTTTATTTTATTTCAGCTTTAGGCCATAGGGGTATTTTTGGAATTATTTATTAATATGGATATTTTGGAATATTTTATTTATAGGGGTATTTTTGGAATATTTTATTGTAAACCCTAACCGGGTGAACCCTATTTAAGGGGTAAGAGTAATGAAAAACACAAGCATTGAAGTATTAAGAATTAGGTTAAATCTAGCGTAGAGAGGCTTAGAGTTCTCCTCAACAAGCTCTAGGGTTATCAAGCTACCCTTAGGCTTGATCTTTCATTTTCATCTTCCCCATGTCTTCCTACTACCCCTACGGTAATGCCTGGAAGACCCGTAACCCGTGGCAGACCCCAGATCCTCCCAAAGAATCCTCGTGTCAGTTACAGTCCCGGATCTGACACAAGGATTCTTTGGGAGGATCTGGAGTCTGCCACGGGTTACGGGTCTTCCAGGCATTACCGTAGGGGTAGTAGGAAGACATGGGGAAGATGAAAACGAAAGATCAAGCCTAAGGGAAGCTTGATAACCCTAGAGCTCGTTGAAGAGAACTCTAAGCCTCTCTACGCTAGATTTAACCTAATTCTTAATACTTCAATGTTTGTGTTTCTCATTACTCTTACCCCTTAAATAGGGTTCACCCAGTTAGGGTTTACAATAAAATATTCCAAAAATACCCCTATAAATAAAATATTCCAAAAATATCCCTATTAATAAATAATTCCAAAAATACCCCTATGTCCTAAAACTGAAATAAAATAAAGTAAATTAAATAAAACAACTAAAATAATAATGTTATTGCTTGCATAACATTACACCCCCCTTGGAAGATGAGCTTGTCCTCAAGCTCAGAAGTAGTGTCGGTATGCCGACGTCTCCACCGGTGCCGTAGCATCCGCGATAGCTATGACCCCCCTTCAGGACGCCAATTTTTTTTTTTTTGGCCCGGTCCAAGTTATGGGTTGACTCGGTTCAGGAACCCGGTCCGGCACACGACCCCCCTTCTAGATGCCATTTTTTTTTTTTTTGGCCCGGTCCAAGTTAACCTGGGTTGACTCGGTTCAGGAACCCCGGTCCGGCGCAGGACTCAGCTTCATGCGATGATGAAATTTTCCTAACTTAGGAAAATTTGAATTGAACCACCTTTTTCCTTTGGCGGAAATTTCGTCGACGATTCTTCGGAAATCAGAATCCGGCGTTATTCTCCTACCGATCCTGAGCATAGCGGCCGTTGGTAAGTGCCGAAACCTTGTCGACAGCTGCTCCTTCCCTCGGGGCGCCGACGAAGACGGGCGACAGTCGTCTTCCTTCCACATGGCTCCGAACAGGGCGGAAAGTTCGTGGTCGAACAACATACAGGGGATCCAGAAAATTAAATCCCACAGCTGCAATTCGAAGATCCACATCCGCACAGGTATTGTGCTCATCCACAAAAACACAAAGCCCCTCAAAAAAAAAAAAATCTGATACACTTACCCCATCCCCCCTCCCCTCCCCCCCCCCCCCCCCCCCCCCCCCCAATTTGGAACAATGGTTTGCTCTGTTTTGCCGAGAGGTGGATTGAGTGTGGGAGGTGGTGGCCGGAAGTCGAATCCCACCGGAGTTGTGTATGACGGCGCCGACGGAGCCTCCTCCGTGTCCGGTGGCAAACGGCAGCCCTTTGGGGCTTTGCCTCTTGGTTATTTTCCGCGACCGAGGGCTCTCGAAAATGCCTCCTTGTCGGACGAATCGCTTCTGCTGGCCGTGAGGAGGGGTTTGTTGAGGATGAACCCAAATCAATCCTTATCGACGGGTTTGTGGTCGCATACCCCTCCGATTTCTGATTTCCAGGGTCCTTCTTGGCATCTGCCTCTTCTGCAGGGACGTCTGCCTCTTCTGGGACGTCGTCCGGTAAAGAAGATAAAATCTTCGAATTTTTTGGCCAGTGGCCGTTCTGCCCATCCGAGATAGTTTCTTCTACCTCTTGTGCACATATTTCATGATCGAATATTTGAGGTCGTGTGACCTATTTTGCTACAGCAACGAGTTCCTCCCTTGCATAATGTTCAATGGAAGCATCTAACCGCACTTGTATTTCCTCCAATTCCTTACCCATAGCAATCCATCTTTCTTGGGATATAGAATAACCAATTGTGTTCCCGCTCTGATACCAGTTGTTACGGTCCCGATCCTGACACAAGGATTCTTTGGGCGGATCTGGGGTCTGCCACGGGTTACTGGTCTTCCAGGCATTACCGTAGGGGTAGTAGGAAGACATGGGGAAGATGAAAACGAAAGATCAAGCCTAAGGGAAGCTTGATAACCCTAGAGCTCATTGAGGAGAACTCTAAACCTCTCTACACTAGATTTAACCTAATTCTTAATACTTCAATACTTGTGTTTCTCATTACTCTTACCCCTTAAATAGGGTTCACCCGGTTAGGGTTTACAATAAATAATTCCAAAAATACCCCTATGGCCTAAAACTGAAATAAAATAAAATAAATTAAATAAAACAACTAAAATAATAATGCTATTGCGGGCATAACACCAGGCCACATGTTTCCTGTAATTTAGATGAGCAGGCAGGTAACTGAATAGCACTAGGAAGCCAACTGTCAGTAGAAAACCCAGCTCTATATGAATCCAACCAGCTGTTCCTTCTAAAAATTCCAAACAGCACAAGCTTGTGCTCACTGTCCTGGAGTACTGCAAACACCTCCCCATATGTTGCGAACTCTACCACTACAGTTTGAATCCATTTCAGATGAAATTTTCATGAAGTTCCAAATTCAGAGGGAAGTGATGAAAAGAGACCACCATGTTGACTGCAACAGCAGCAACAATTTTAAATTGCATCATTCTCTCACTAGACCCTAACCCATTAAGCACTACATTAGCGGGAGGACCTTGACCATAAAATAGTTGTTGTCCCACCCCTGGAGCACCTGGGAAATAAAATGGAACATGATCAGCAACTATAGGTGGCACTGTAACTGGCCTCATTTGGATGAATTGACTCTGCTGCTGCTTGCGCTTTTGAGGCCTCTCTTACCCCATGCGGTACTCTGCTCTTTCCCTTCCGTCCAGCCGATACCTTATTTGATCGGTTTTTGGCAGCAATGTCCTCTTCATCAACATCTGCATCATCTTCATCCTTATCCCCTTTTATATCATCAAACTCGTCACCCTGAACAGCCTTTCCCATAAACCATGAGACAACATGTGGGATAATTTTGGCTCTGACGGTGGATCCAATATCATAATCTTGGTCTATTTGAGTATGAAGTAGTTCAGCAGTTTTTTCACTCCCTGGAAGCCACTGAATCTCTGTCCCTGTTGCTTTCTCTAAAATTGTTTTATCCTCAATGAACATGTGATAAGTTTTGATGAAGACAGTATTTGTAAAATATGGATTGGGATAAAAAATAGAACTCCAGCTTGCAGCCCTTTGGAGTATCAATCCTAGACCACTTGATATCTTTCAAATAGTTACGAGCCCCTTCATCACGCTCTTGTATCTCCTATGCAAGCACTTCATTAGTTTGCATCGCTATAAGCCAGAATTTGGAAACACCTTTCCCCTCAACTGCATTTTCTTCACCAAAAACCTCCTCAATGGGTGTTGTAGATTCTTCGATTTCAATTACTCCATTTATTATCTCATATCTCTTGGTATATATTGGTTCATAAAGTTTTTGGTACTTGGCTGCATTATATGTTTCTGTTTGTAGGTTCTGCTGTGTTGCCCTTATCTGCACTGCAATAGCAACAGCCATATGAGATAGCATCATCATCTTGGGCTCAAGAGCTCCACTAATGGTACACGCAGTAAGAACATATATTACCATCACTGCTGCAACTACTTTCTGAATAATCAGCACTGGTTGCAGCAGTGGCACTGTGGGCAACACTGGATGCTGCAGTGCCACAGCAGCAACCTTCTTTTGCCCAACAAAATCAGGAGCAGCCAATCGTCCTCCTTGAAGGATTTCTCCCTTTAAATCATAGAAGATTTTTGTCATCTCCTTGGCAATCTCTGGATCCTTGTTATAACTCTTGTAGCAACGGCCCCATCTGGGGTTCCTACAAATAGCAATACATGGAGCAAAAACGTACTGAATCCCAGTGGCCGTGACTTCCAAAACAGCTTCTTCTCCAATCATCTTCACAAGCTAAGGATCCAAGTTCTTCAAGGACAGGTTCACCCCTTGGAACTTGGCTATAGTCTCCTTATTATTCTGCTCAACCCGTCCCTTCAATTCCATCTCTCTTTCTGATTTCTTCTGGGCCTTCCCAACATACCACTCCTTGTCATCAATTTTTTTCCCATTAAGCTCCTCAACAGCTAGAGCAGTATCTTCTGCGTTCTCAAAGTTAAAAAATCCAAAACATTTGGATTTCTCATCTTCTTCACTCATTACTACAGCGCTTGTAATGTTTCCATACTCACCAAATATTTTCTTCAAATCTTCACCACCAAATGGCACACCAGGTTGAAGAATTATGACAAACAATGGTCGAACATCATACAATTCATCCAAAAGAATTAACACAACTTTTTTAAATGGACTGTTACTGTTGGAAAAACGACCGAAGCAGCCACGTTGTTGTTATATTTATTCACCACACATGCATTCTTAACAGTAGAAACAACACTAATGCATACTTTTGCATTCTCAAAGTCAACAAAACCAAAATATTTGGAATTCCCATCTCCTTCTCGCATGACTACAGACATGGGACCCAAAAAATTAAGCCCCTCAACATCTTTTGCTGCCTTCTCAAATTTAACATGCATATCATGCCGGAGCATCCCATTAAGCACAAACATATATAGGACATTCACACTGCTGGGGGTCTCGTTAATAGAAAAATTAAACAGCCTCACATGTCAATTGAGCAACGAACCCACGCACAATGATTGTGCTCATCAACAACAAAACATAGCCCCCCAAAAAAAATTCAGCAATCCCCATAAAATTATTTCTATGAATCCCAACATCCCCAGCAAAATTTCATCTCAAAATTCATACACCCAAGCTCGAATACCTTCAATTGGGTATTTTTTCTCTACTTCATGGAACAGATAACCTCCAGGCAAAAATTCAATTAGCGTCGCTCATCCCCTTGGAGCCCCTTCACCCCCATGGAAAAATCGAGTAGACATAAAATTTGATGGCATTTTAGAAGCTTACCCCAAAATACGTTGAAGTGGGTTCCCCACTGGACTGCCGAGAGCTGGATTGAGAATGAGAGGTGGTGTCCGGAAGTCAAATCTCATCGGACTTGTTTCCCACGGCGCCAACGGAGCCTCCTCACTGTTCGGTGGCAAAGAGCAGCCCTTTTGGGCTTTGCTGCTTGAGGATTTTACAAGACAAAGGGATCTTGGAAACACATCCTTGTCGGAAGAATCGTCGGAAATATTACCTTCTCCTATTCTAGGAGACATTCTACTGGCCGTGAGGAGGGTTTTGTTTAGATCGAACCCACAACAGCCATTATCAATGAGGTTTTGGCAGAATACCCTTTCGATTTCCCAAAGTCGAAGTTCCCGCCATCTGATTTCAGAAGTTTGGAGGCCAATTTTGGATTTGAAGTCGACTTCAATTTCTCGTGTGCAGGGTCCCTCTCGTTTGATTTCCATGATCCGGAAATCAATTTTGTTTGGCCCGTCACTGGAGTTCCCTGCTCAGACATATTGAAATTTTCAGGCGCTTGGCCTTTCTGCCCGTCCGAGACAGAGATGATGCAATTTCCTAGTTGTCCGTCCAAGATGGTGTATGCAGATTTTTTCCTTCTGTGCATATGTCTTGCTCGGAGATTTTAGGTCGTATGACCTTTTCTGTGGAAGCGAGTTTCTCCCTTGCGGCAGCGAGTTTCTCCCATGCAAATCGTTCAATGGAAGATGCACGCCATCTTTCGTCAAATGCTCTATACAATGCAAGTAGGGCTTCCAATTCGTTGTGCATGGCAATACATAATTCTTGGAACGAAGAATTAGTGTTCTTTCCTGCGGCATCAAATTTCTCCCTTATTCATCAGATGCTCTATCCAATGCAAGTAGGGCTTCCAATTCGTTGTGCCATAATTCTTGGAACGAAGAATCATTCATTGTGCTCCCGCTCTGATACCAAGTTGTTACGGTCCCGGGTCATGGATCGAGTAACACGGCGTGGGATCTGAGGATCCAGCACTGTGAGTGTATTTCTGGACTCGGTAAGGTCAGAGAAAACCCTTTCTTGGACTGATCTTGATCAAGTCGTAAACACTCTCTTTGATGAAGGTAATATGGTGCTCGGTAGAGGTCAAGAACCCAGATATGATGAACGTGAAGGGTAGAGGGAAAGTATTACCTTTTCTTGACCATGACAAAGAGGGTTTCACTCCTATTCTTGCTGCTGCCCGTGCTAGGATTGTAGTCCTAGCTTGGGTAGCCCTTGACCTACGTTGGGAAGCTCCTTCCTAGCTTCTTGTTGGACTCAATGCTAGAAAGAGACCTGCTTGATGCTGCTCGCGATGTAGGACATGAATTCTCTCAATTCTGGCTTGGTAAGAGAGGGAGAAGCCTTCTCTTCTTCCTGGTGATGAAGAGGAGGTTGAAGCCTCTCTTTGAACTCGAAAAAATGGACAGAAAGTCTGCCTCCCTTGCTCGGTGTGAATCAATGGAGAATGGATCAAGAGTGATGGTAGGATATGCAGATTTTTTAGGAAAATCTATACCTCGAGACTTTCAAGGGAGATCTCTAACCCTAGAACTCATCAAGTTGAGTCAAACCTATTTAACCTAATTCTCAATGCTTGTCTTTCTCATTACTCTTACCCCTTAAATAGGGTTGACCCTTACAAGGTTTAAGATAAAATATTACAAACATACCCTATAAATGAAATATTCCAAAAATACCACTGTGACTTAAAACTGAACTAAAATAAAGTAAATTAAATAAAAAAATTAAAATAATAATGGTATTGCATGCATAATAGTATGAGGATATTAATTGTTGTTTCATTAAGGGCAATTTAGATATTTCACTCTTGTACTGCAGTTGCTCTAGTTTTCTCTTTATATTTAGGACGCCGCTATTAGGGTTTTATCATCAGAGAAGTATCTTGAGTTGTGACCCAAAAGAGGTTAGAGAAAAACACCTATAAGTGTGTGAGATTTCTCTTGTAAACTATTTTCATCTTCATAGTGGATTACTACAGTGGTAGAAGACAGAACGTAGACTCACCTCAAGGTAAACCTATAAATCTTGTGTGTTATTTCGTGTTTTCTTTTCCTTTCTTCAGTGATTATTATTATTATTGTTCTCGTTATTTTGGAATTAGGGCATCTAATTCCTTACACCTTCTGTGTGTGAGAATATCCTAAGAACATACACTTGATAGATTTTAGATCAAGTTTACTTTATTATGGTGATGTAACATGAACAAAACATAACATTTACACACGAAGATTAGCAAGGGAAGTGAAAAAGGGTCATCATTTGAAAATAATTTGAATTTATGGAAAAGAAAAAAAATTATTGACTTGTTGTAATAAGAGTACATGAGCCCCTATTTATAATAGAGGAAAGTAGTAGAGTCCAATTACAATTAAACTAACCTTGTCCCAATTACACCCAAACTCTAACACTTCAAGATAAGTCCTAACATAATTAAATAACTCAACACAAATAGAAGACTAACATAACTAAATCACCTTTAAACTAAAACTCTTCTGTGAGACCTATAATAATTGTGGCTCTGTAAGATTTCTTATTGTGAGAGTCGTGTAAGACTCTTCCATATTTGCTCTTCAATACTCCCCCTCAAGGTGGAGTTTATAACTTCAGCTTGCAATGAAAAGGATTCTTGGTCTTCAATTTTTATTTGCTGAAAAAAAAATCTTGAAAAATATAGTTCTTCGTAGATGCAAAAACTTTGTCTTTTGTGCTCCACTTTTCTTGAATATTTTGGTCACATAAAACTTACCACAACATATGGAACAAAATACTTATTTCTTGTACTTCTTCTTCTACTTCTTCCCCCTCAAGCTGGGAGGTAATGGCAATGATCCCAACTTGAACCAAATAACATAGATATAATAATAAGTTCCTCCATCACGGTGTCCCAACCAGGGCACCGACTCTCAAAGGTAGAAATGGGTGATAAGTGGGTAATGCCTTTCATTCACAAGACAGTGATAAAAGACCCATAGATATATATATATATAATTGGAAGATAGAGCCCATGCCCACACACCAAGGAAGGCCCACATATCCAAGTGTGTTAGAAGATGGGCCCAAGCCTATAAGACCAAGGAAGACCCATACAACCAAGAGATATAGAAGACAGGCTCAATGCCCACAGATCAAGGAGAAGGCCCATAGGCCCACATACAAAATGGCAGGATGGTAAATAAAGGGTCATCTCATAGAGATGACATTGATGTAATTAAGTTAAAGTTCCAAGGTTAAAATCCTAAACTCTAAACCCTAAGTTCAAGGGTATTATTGTAATATAGTAGTTTCATAAATCTATAAATAGAGCTTTAGGGGGAGGGTTAGAAATCAAGTCCATAACCCTTCTTCCTCCATTTTTCTCCCAATGGGTTTCTCACCCTTTTTCTCCATGAGCTAAATTCATGGAGTCCTGAAAATCAATATATATATATAAGGACACATAAAATAGTTCGTAACGAGTCCATCAGTAAATAAGGAAGTTGCACCAAATAAGATGTTGGAACTTATTAATAATCCAAGATAATAATCCAGTAGAAGATAGAGAACCGAGTCAAACCGAGTAAGATATCATACCAATATAGTCGAGTCGCAGAAGAAATATGTATAAAACTCGGGACCCGAATACTATAACCGAGGCAGAAAATAAGTGAGATATTTTCCTGATATTTTTTATCAATAACAACAACTCAAAAAGCGACACAAAAAATTTAGCTTTAATTTAGATTTTTCTATGTAACAGGATACCAACATGACCTTCGATTCTTCCAATGCGAATATATCCTTAAATATAGATCACATTTATATGAAATTTTCTCCTTCTAAAACTAGATTTAAATAAATTTCATCCAAGTATAACTTCTCTTCATAAAATATACTTCTTTTGAGATAAATAATTTGATAGATTTCAGTCTTTATAATCTCTTTGAACTAAGTACTCTTTTTCCTTTTGCCAGCATGACCATTGACTCTTCCAAGATCAATATCTCCATACAAAAACTCAGATCGAGAATTGGTTGAATAGGTAAGAAAATAAACTTACAAATATTTCTTTTAATATATAATTCTTTATATAAAGTTTTGTTCTTGATAGCATAAAATGTCTCAAAATTTGAAGCTTTCAATTGCTGCTCGAACCTTCAAATATAGATTTCTCTTTATAGAAAACCCTGATTACCAAAACCCATTTTGCATTGGGTAGACTCGAATATTTTTCCATAAATATATAATATGAAATAATAAATGCTCAGTATAGAGGTGAAAACACAAATAAAACAACGGGTATAGGAACTAAAAAGGGAAAAAAACTTAAATTGCTAGAGATAAAAGATCAAAAAAGGATCACATTATCTTTGTGGGTTGACCAAGTCAACTCACATAACCTACTCTGATACCATGTTAAATTTATGGAAAAGAGAAAAACTTTATTGACTTTTTGTGATCAGAGTACATGAACCAATTTATAATAAAGGAAAGTAGTAGAGTCCAATTACAATTAAACTACCCTTGTTCCAATTACACCCAAACTCTAACACTTAAAGATAAGTCCTAGCATAATTAAATAACTCTACATAAATAGAAGATTAGCATAACTAAAACACCTTTTAAAGTGAAAATCTTCTTTGAAACCTCCTTCCATAATAATTGTGGTTCTGTAAGACTTCTTATTGTGAAAGTCATGTAAGACTCTTCCATATTTGTGCTTCAACAATAATGACTATGGGGATTTATGACTGAAAAAGGATATGGGTAGCCTATTAATAAGAAAGAAGATAGTAAGAACGGCAAGTGGCCAGTAGAAGTATGGTACTTTCATGGAGTATAATAAGTCACGGGCTACCTCTAGGAGGTGACGGTTTTTTAGTTCTGGTACACCATTCTGTTGAGGGGTATAGACACAAGACCTCTGATGGATAATGCCATATTCTTGACAAAAAGATTCAAGGTCACTAGAAAGATATTCTTTGGCATTATCAGAGCGATGTAATTTTATTTTTTTAGCAAATTGAGTGATGACCATAGCATGAAAGAACTTAAAGAAGGATAAAATTCCATATCGCTCTTTTAAAAGAAATATCCATGTGACATGAGTAAAATCATCAATAAAGGTAATAAAGTACTTAACTCAGGAAATGTTTGAGATACTCAAAGGTCCCCATACATCTGTGTGGATCAAAGAAAAGGGAGCAACACCTTTTAGTTCAGTCCAAGGAGAATATGTGGTCCTCTGGTGTTTGCTCAATTGACACACTTCATATTTTAAATTGGACAAATTTTTTAATGGAAGAAAGAGAAGGAGAAGAGATGGTGCTGATGGATGTTCCAACCGATTGTACCATAGACTCGCCATGGTGTGCTTTGTTGAGACGGCATGTATTTGAGGCAATTCCAGGTAGTAGAGCCCCCCTTGTTCACGGTCTCCACCAATCACCTATTTCATTGTAAGATCCTGAAACACACAAGAAGCAGGTGAGAAGGTGATAGAGCAACTAAAATGTTTAGTAAGCTAACTAACAGACAAGAGGTTGAAGGGAAAGGTAGGAAAAAAGAAGATATATGTAAGTGGAAGAGATGGCATAATAGTGGTGGATCCTTTACCGAGCACTTTAGTTTGGGATCATCAGCTATGGTAACAAATTTATTGGAAAGACAAGGAGGGACAAAGTGTAGTAGACTTTTATACTTGTAAGTTGTTCGGAGGCCCCTGAGTCAATAATCTAGGATGAAGAGGAAGTAGTGGCAAAGAGCATACCTAAAGCGATGGTGGCAACAACAGTAGTGGAGGAGCTTGGAGGAGAGACCATCAGAGTTTTCATCTTCTAAAATAACTCATCATTGGTGAGGGTGTTTTTGTTTGACAGTGGGGCAGACTTGTCCTCCTTTGTGCTACTAGCTAAGGCTTGATTACTCGTGGCCCTTTCTGGCTTACCATGGAGTTTCCAGCAATGTTAAATGGTGTGGTCATATCTCCAACAATGAGTGTATTCCTTGCTGTTTGTTCTAGAAGGACCAATCCTTCCACCTCTTCCTCCGTCTCCTCTATAATTTTGACCACAGCCTCAGACTCGGTTGGTTGGTGCCCTCCGATTACCGGAGTATATATCTGATGATATTTTAGTAGAGAGGGGGAAGAAGATTATGGAATGTGGAGTAAGGTAGCACATACACATCAAAGGTGGGAATAGAGGAGGAGCTAAGGAGTTGAGTTTTAGCAACCTCAATATATGACTTGATATTCGCTAAAAAAATAGTGGTTACAAAGTCTTTCTTTTACTTGTCTTGTATAGAAACATCAATGGAGCTAGGCTAAGATAGCTTCCACTCTTGAAGAAGACCCTTGAATCGTGCCATGTACTCATGTATATTTTCTCCTCTTTTATCATAAAGCATACTTTGGAGGATATTATATGGCCTTTGTAGATTGTTTGAGCTAGAGTACAAGTTAGCACATGTTTCCCAAATTTTTTTAGCTATCTCTAGATGGATAACATTGTTAGAGACAAGCTCTTCCATGCTGTTGATGAGCCAACTAATCACCAAGTAATTTTTTAACCACTTATTGCAATCAACATCTCCCTCATCAAGGGGTGGTCCAAGCTTGGTTAGGTGACCGAGTAGGTCTCGGGTAATAAGAAACCTCCTAACTGATTTTGACCAGCTCAAGTAATTTGATAACCCTCACAAGTAGTTGGAATCTTGAGAATATTACTCTTAGTACCAATGTGTTCTTCAGCCATTAGAGACAATTTGAGAATGATAGTTTACTAAAAAAAGGTGATATAGCCTAAGTAAGATGCTTCAATTACCCAGAACCAAGTAAAGCCAAGAGATGACTATCTTGGATAAATTTAAGGGGAGAATGAGACTAACTAGTCCTTTAGGCAAGTAAAAGATCCACTTAGTCAAGAAGAATTTCTAGTCAAAAAATGCTTTAGTAAAAATCTTGTCTTCTTTTAGAGTAATAGCAAAAAATCAATCAATAACACCAATCAATCAAGGATATCTTGCATGCCGAGAGAGATCTTTCCAAAATATTTCCAAAACATCTTGACGGAAATGTGGAGTACAATCAGTCTAGATTAAATCCTTTATGAATTATTCAAGATATGACTGATTGAAATTAAAAAAAAAAAATCAGGCCTAATCAAGGATATGTTGTTGTTGTAAGATCTCCAAAAATGAGAAACTTTCCTCAAATAAGTTGGTGCCACTTTGGCTTTTCCAAAGAAGCACTTCCTTAAAAAAGATTTCTTGCTTCCTTTTATATAAATAAATCTTCAAACCTTGATTTCACATGGATATTTGTACAAGAACAAGGAGCCAACTCTTGGATTTGAATCAAACAAGAGGTTTGGCCTCTAAAAAAAATTCTTTCACAAGTAGTTGTTTTAAAACAACCTTCTTCTTTCAGCTTCTTATTTTATCAAGAAAACTGATGAACCTTGGAATGATAGATCATAAATGAATGATCAAATTTATTTACACTCATAGGAATTTTGAGACCTTGAAAAAAAAAATCCCTTAAAAAAGGCTTAAGCCAAGTAGAGAGTTCCAACTCTTCAAATACCACAAATCGGCTAGTGAAAAACTTAGCATAGTAGCCAAGTGATTAAATTTTCGAAATCCAGTGGATAAAAAACTCATAATAGTCTCAAGAACATTTCTCTTCATAAAAAAATCTTACACCCACGAAACAGTAACTTCTCATGCAAGAGATTTCAACATACACCACTTTTCAGCCAAAAACTTGCAAACCGACTAAAAAATAGCTTTTGACAAGCTTTCTGTTAAGCACCTAGCCAATACTACCCAAAAGACCGGCCTGTTAGGAGCGGAAGACATAGGTACTTAACCCAGGACCATAACATCACACCCCGCCCGCCCGAGCCGAGGACCACGGCGGCATTAACACAGCAACGCGACCGGGTCAGGGGTCACGCCAGGGGCTTGCGGTCCACCTGCGCACGCGGCCGCTGGGACTCGAAGTCAGGACGTAGCGCCTGCTCTGATACCAAATGTTAAGCACCTAGCCAATACTACCCAAAAGACCGGCCTGTTAGGAGCGGAAGACATAGGTACTTAACCCAGGACCATAACACTTTCTCCAATCCGAGATATATAAATCTCAGTGTTTTCATATAATAAAGAGAACCATATCTGAATCATCTTCTAGAGGTAAGAAAAACAACAGCATAAAACCAGGAATAGATGATAATAACAGGAATGAATGACTTATCTCAACAAGCTTCAATCGTGCTTCACAAAGAGCCTTTTATGAGTAGCTTTGATCATAAACTCCTTAGAGCATCTTCTTGATGTGGAGATCCTAAATTCAATACTCTAATACCATATTGAATTTAGGACCCCATGCTTAGAACCTCGAGCAAAATAAGAAAGGGAGAAGAGAAGGAAGAGAAGGAAGAGAGCAGAGAAGAAAAGAGGAGAGCAAAGAGGGAACTCTAGTAGAGAAGAAAGAAAAGGAAAAGAGAGAAGGAGAGCTTTTAGGCTAAGAGAGAGAGCCTCCACGAATTAAGTGAAGAGGAGAGAGGTTGATACTCTACCCTATGCCAAGGGCCTCTAAATTATATTTTTTGAGAGAAATTTACAATGTCACTTAGGGCTACAAGCTTTACATGAGAAAGGACATAAGTAGACATCTTAACCTTGACTAATTACACTCTTGTGGTATCTTTATGAAATGACATCTTATCTACCATCATACCACCCCTCTTGGATGCCTGGGCGTTCTCCATAGGGCTTGGGCCCATCTTCTAACACCTTTTATGTGAAATAGATGAGTAATAAAGGGGTAAGTTCAATGTGGTTTCTAAAACAAGATCAATTCTCTAACAAGTTAATAACCAGTCTTATAATTTCTAGGGGCGACCATAATATCAAAATTTCTAGCGGACTGTAGTATAATAATTATTTTTAAAATACTAATAATATACCTCATGATCTAAAATTAGGTGTTATGTACTATAACAGTCTCAATAAGCTTTCGAGGAACACAATCGATCCACTCTAACTCATATTGTACATGTTTAATCTATTTGTTTGATTCCCTGGTAAACTTTGTAACCTGTCTTCAATTGATATATCTAACATATAAACAATCTAGGAGGACAAAAAACTCATGTTTTGGAGGCCAATGCGGATGCTTCTCAGTATCTTTATTATATACAAAAACTCTCTCTCTCTCTCTCTCTCTCTCTCTCTCTCTTTGTAATATGACTTCCTATATCCGACAAAGTGCCCTAAAAACTATAAAGTTGCATGATTAATTTGGTATATCCTATAACAAACTACCATTGGTTATAAATCTTAATATGTATTATAAATTTATTTAGCTTGAAAGTTCATTCAAATGATCTAGTATTCTACCATTGAATATGTATAGTGATTTTGTAGGGAAAAGTACTCAAATAGCACCTTTTTGTTCACTTTGCTAATCAAATAAAGAAGTTTGAATATGTTTCTCCTTTCAAAAATAGTGGGCTAGTCCCTCTAATGTTTGGACCAAATTAATCCCATCTTCAAATAACGTTCTAAACGACAAACACCTTTGTAGCTCTTGTTGTAAATATGGTATCATGCATTCCGTTTTTACAATACCAAAAATTTGGGGGTCATTTTTTAATTATGTGAATACTACCAAACCGTTGTTAAATGACAGCAAATAATTCTGACATGATGTAATATCTTTTTATTAGCCAGCAAAATTTTCATTTTTCATTTAATGTTTATAATTCTGACATGATGTAATATCTTTCTATCAGCCGAGCACAAATTTCATTTCTCATTTAATGCTTAGCTGACAGTTACATATTTTTTGTAGTATAAAGCTTTGTCTAGGATGGGTGGTGAATATCAAATCGTGAGCACAACTTGTAGTTGTTTTTCATTTAGAAAAATGTGGAAGTATTATTACGTTCATTCTTCAATGAATATGGTAAGAATTCTCCTCTTTGTTGCCATGAGATGTGTCTTTCTTAAGTAAAATCTTGCTTGTGTCTTTATCAAATTGACTAAGAACAAGCACTGAATAGGTTTATACTTATTTTTCATCTTTTGTTATATATTTCTAATGTATACCCATTTCTAATGTCCCTTCTAGAATTGGTCTAATTTCCTTTGGATCAAATTCAAAATTTTACAAACAAAAGAAAAATTAATTGCAAGTTTTGCTATTTTAATATGAGAAATTCTATTTTCCTCGATTATTGCTTCTTCTCATGAATCTTTTTAGATAACAATTATATGATTGTGAATCTCTATAATTTCCTTCTTTTTTCCATCTATAGAGTTTTTTTACTAATTCCATTGGATGTGAATGAATGATTTAATATTCTACAAAATACTAGTTTGTAGGCATACTAAACTCCTTGTCATCTCAACTCAAAAGAACATAAATGTTTTTTTTTTGTGTCTGTTATTGTCACATATTTAGTTAAAAACTATTTAAAAGAATGGCTATGACGTCTTAAGTATTTTAAGTTGTATTATACTAATATTTGATTTTGTCAATAAATTTAGACAACATTTTCCTTTTTTGTGTGTGTTTGTATATATATACATATATAGATTTATTTTGGTTTGAAATAACTGGGTTTGTGTAATTTTCCTTATAGTCATGATTTATGTACCTTAAGATTTTGCTTCCTAACTTGTAAAGTTAAAGGTAGAGAATGATCTATCTTATGATTTTTTTCTTACTTTGGATTAAGGTAAAATTAGGACTGCCTACGATATTTAAAAGTATAATTGTACCCAATCAAGGTACATAAATTGTTTCATCTTTCCAAAATACTATTTTATTGGCAATGAAATAAAAGAACACTTTGTACAAAATTGTATGAATAAAAATAAATTATTTTATAAATAAAAATAAATAAAATTTATTTGTTGTGATTTGGTTATGTCACAATATGTTTTTGCTCATATGCGTCTCCAAGATTACTCTTGACGAGCAAAGGAGATGAGTAACCTTGAGACACATATGGGCAAAAACAGTCGATAGTGGCTTCTACATGATCACAAATAAACTTTATACCTTTTCTATAGAGAATGCCTTGTTGAATAGCTTGTAAACAACATTTAAATTTATGGTAAGCAACGAATGTATAATTGAATGTATACTCCATGACTTTGATAACTTACATAGGGCTGATGGTTAAAAATTTATTTAAAAAAAAGTGTAACAATTATAAAAGAATTTGAAGTAGATTTATACTAAAATTAATTTTTTCTTTTATAAAATAGATATAATAAACTATTTTTAATTGCATAGAGAAGGTATAAATATTAGACTCGTTGAGTGGATTTGAAACCATTTTCTTTCTTTCTTTCTTTTTTATACACATATGCATGTGTTATGAGCTATGCTTAACATAAATCAATGTGTTCATATTTGCAGTTATTGAAATGAGTTAGGCTAAAGTGAAGCAAGTCTAAAGGATATCTAATATTCTATGTGTGGTTTTCATAGTTGTTTGACTTTTTAATCACTAATTTCTTTTTTCTATAAAGTTTTTTGGATTAGTAGTCCATGTTTTTGGCATATTTTATGAAATATGTTAGCATGTCATACGGATAAGGCTTGTTCATCAAAAAAATTATAATATTATAAATTCATCAGCAGCATCAAAGTTTTAAGTTCAGAATTTTATGTCTTAATTTTGGTCTCTCTTTTGAAGAGGTATCTTTTGATGCATCCAGTGGTTCTTGTTCATAAAAAAAATCCCTCCTTAAAATTGGATTTTTTTTCGTTTTATCATTAATTATCACTTGTGAATTATGTTAAGGCCATTTTTGGAAACTATAAAAAAGAAAAGAAAAGAAAAGCGGACAGAGTCCTTTTTCAATGTTTGGCAGCATAGATTTTTTAAGAGAAAAAAATGAGAGAAACTTACTTTCTCTCCTAGTTAATGGTCTTTCTCTAAAAAAGGAATTTGGAGAGAAATAAGAAAAAATAAGAGAGAAAATTTAATCATCAAAATTTTAAACAATTACTAATTTTTCTTTTCTTTTCCATTTTTTGCTTGCATATAAACAAGAGAAACAATATTTCTCTTTCATTTTTTCTCTCATTTTCCATGGGTATTCAAATAAGAGGGGAAAAAAACCTTCTTTCCTTTTCTTGTCCTTTCTCTCTCTTCCTCTTCCTCTTCCACTTCTCTTTTTTTTTCTTTTCTCTCCAGTTTTTGTGTTCCAAACACAACCCAAATCTTATACATCCACACTCGGGAACTTATTAGGATAAATAGCATTAAGTAAATTTGTGGTCCATGGCTTTTCCATGTTGAGTAGCCTTATATAGGTAATTGATATTGACCAAGTACTTCTCTTCTAGTACTTTAATGTTATTATGTCAAGTTCCTATAGCTTTGTATTATTGCACTTTCAATTATCAAAACTAATTGGCTTGGATGTTGTAGTTCAAGTTCAACTTATTGGCTTGGATGTGTTAATTTTATCTTGATGCTTATAAGCGATTCTTGAAGGTGAGCATAGTTGGACTTGATTTTCACAAGATTTTTTTATGGTAGGGAGTATAGGTGAAGAGATGTTGATTACCTTTTATTAGACTAGTCAAACACTACGATACTGCTCTTATGTGGTGATATAGAGTTCTTTCTCTCACTTCAAAAGTGAAAGGAAGGCCTCCCATAGCCTTCCAGTCCTTGTGCCCTTGGCTTCTATCCCCTCTTTAGTCGTTTTTGAAAAATAGAGACGAAGAAGAGATAGGACCTCCCCCTGTTCCATCAGTTTTATTTAAAATTAAATTAAAATTTTGTTTTGATAAAGTAACAATTTAATGTAGAATCATAGAACGATAATACTATCATTTCACCTTATATCTTCTATTTTGTCGTATTTTATAGGGAGGTCATATTTACCCTATAAAGTTTAGACATAGTTAGAAAATTTCCACTATATATTAGTTATGCATGACTCATTAAAGCCTTCTGATATTCTAAGCTCGAACCCCCCAATAAATATTTCGAATTGTCTTTCAAAAAAATTCGTTTGCTAAAATTGGTTTAGACATCTTTCTATAGTTACACTTTCTATGATATGTATTTTGGTTTGAAATGAATCATTTTCTTCTTTTGTACCTAGAATTTTACACCCAAGCTTGTAAGTTTGATTGTTTGTTTCAAGGCACAAAGTTCAACATTATTTTCCAAAATATTCCTCTCTAAACTATAATATGAATAATAAATTATTACATCAATTGGTGTACATGTTATCAAACACAAACAAAATACAAATTAAAAAAAACTCCAAAAATATATGAAAAGAAAATAAAAGTCTTTGATCTATTATTGTCATATATAAGTTGTCTTTGATCGTTTGCTTCTATAGGACAACTCTTAATGGAAAAAAGTAAGCAACCTTGGTAAGTATATGGTCAAAGAAATTCAATGGGGCCTATAAGTGAATTATTTTACCTTGTAAGTTCCCACTAAGACGATGGTAGGGGGGGGCGGTGGCTCTCCATTTCCCTACTTTGCTTTCTCTATTGTCCTCTATAAAATTTCGAGGGTACTAGGGAAGAAAAGGATACCTCCTCAGATTCTTCCTATTTCCTCTTATTGAAAGAAGTGGGAGGTTTCTCCTCGGGTATTTATTTTCTTTTTCAATTTTTAAATATAATTAATTAAACATTTTCATTGATCAAACTTAGTTTATTATTTTAATCATGTCTAATTTTAAGCGTGAATACCATAAAAAATTAGTAACTTTTGTATCTGATAATTTATCTAATTTATGATAAAATTTACTTGATTATTTTACTTTTATATCTGATAATAGCTGGTGGTTATTATATAAAATATATTTCTTTAATTAGTTGTCTTATAAAGTTCATAATTATTACCATTCTTTGAAAATAAATAAAATAATTTTAATAACTTATAATTATAATCTATTTACTCATATAATTTAAAAAATATAATAAACTTATAAGAAGTTTAATTTATTATAGTTTATTTAAAATATAATAAATTATTTTGACAATAAATTATAAATAATTCAAAAAAATTAATTTTATGAAAGAGAAATTATTTTGTGAGTTAGAATAACCAATAATGATTTTGTTGTTTGATCAATTTCCTATTAAATTCATTTTTTAGCGACTACACAAAGTATTTTTGAGTGAAAGATATGTAACATAGGTATTTGGTATAATCACTTATTCCACATCATAAAATTTCCATGTCAAAAGTACTTTGTTTGATTTATGTGTAGGGAAACCTTATGTGTAGGAAAAATAAATATAGATATGTAACTTTGCTAACTTAATAAATAACTAAAACATGCTCTCAACTAAGATTATTTGTTATTTTGGAAAAATAAAAGTCACGAAAGATTATCCTATATTCGTGTAAAATTTCTATAACACCCCTACTATTAAATGCCTACTTTTATACTATTTCTACCTTACATATTGGGAACCTATACAATGAACATAGGTTTAAGTACATTTGGCTATGTAATATAAAATATGACACACAAGTCAAACACCTTAGTTAATTGCATACCTAAATATTAAACATCATATGTTCTTAAAGTAAGACATAATGATCGACAACTTTACACATTTCACATGCAAGTAAATCTCGAACATAAGCTTGAACATGCCTGCAGCATCCCAAGTTTCTAGTGGGCATGCACAAATCAAGAAATTTAATGTAGAGTCTCACAAGGTGAAAGAAAAAAAATCAACTAGGGTAACAATAGAAAAGATACACTAAAACCTGATTATGAGAGAGAAACATATAATTTGTAAATTGACGTTAACTTGCTCTAATACCATGTTGAATTTTTGGAAAAAATGAATAATTCATTGACTTGATTATAACTGAGTATAATGGGCCTCTATTTATAATAGAAGAAACAAGTAGAATGAGATTACAATTAAACTACCTATGTCCAAGTTACACTCAATGTCAACCATTAAGAAAAGTCCTAGAACAATCAAACAATCGAACAATAATAGAAAACTAACTAAAACACTTTTAACAAAAATTCTTTTGTGAGGACTCCTTCCCTTGAGACTCCTCTTAGACTCTACCATATTAAGTATGGCTCCATGAGACTTCTTGTTGTGAGACTCATGTAAGACTCTTTCATACCAATTCTTTTATACTCTTTTATGTGAAATACATGAGTAATAAAGGGGTAGGTTCAATGTGGTTTCTAAGGCAAGATCAATTCTCTAACAAGTTAATAAGCAGTCTCAAAATTTAACCTAGTTGATTGATTCCCTAGTAAACTTTGTTACCTTTCCACTATTGATATATCTGCTAGTTGAAAACATATTTAAAAAAAAAACTAGTAACAATTATAAAATTATTTGAAGTTGAGTTATACTAAACTTGATTTATTCTTTCATAAAATAGATATAATAAACTATTTGCAATTTCCTAGAGAATATATAAATTATAGAGTCATTGAGTGTATTTGAAGGCATTTTCTTTATTTCTTTTTATATAAATAAATACATGTTATAAGTTATGCGTAACATAAATCTATGTGTGCATGTTTGTAGTTATTGTATGAATTAGGCTAAAGTGAAGCATGTATGAAGGATATCTAATATTCTATACGTGGTTTTCATTATTGTTTGATTTTTTAATCACAAATAACATTTTTTCTATAAAGTTTGTGGGATTAGTAGTCTATGTTTTTGGCATAATTTATGCAATATTTTAGAATGTCATACGAATAAGACTTGTTCATAAAAAATTTTAGAATATTATAAATTCATCAACTTCATCAAAGTTTCACAACAATGCCTGTAGAGAGAGTAGGAGAGAAAATAGGGAAAAAATGATTTTTGGCAAAACTAACCTTTGGTACTTCTAATATCAATATCTCCCAAAATATAGCTCAAAATCACAAACGGCTTGTTGATCAAGAAACTAGACTCCAATAAATTTAATTTTATATCTAATTCAACACAAAAATTATTGAATTTATGGAAAAGATAAATACTTCATTGACTTATTATAATCAAAGTACATGAACCTCTATTTATAATAGAGGAAAGTAGCAGAGTTCAATTACAATAAAACTACCTTTGTCCCAATTACACCCAAACTCTAACACTTAAAGATAAGTCCTAGCATAATTAAATCACTCAATATAAATAGAAGACAACATAACCCAAACTAGAACTCTTCTATGAGCACATGACCATAAGATAAATATGTGAGCTTGTGACTATCTTTGTGGGTCCCACTTAATCTTCTAACCAGCTCGTGGTTATCTTTGTGAGTCCTTGTTGATCTTCCAATAAACTTGTACTTATCTTTGTGAGTCTCACTTGATCTTCCAACTTATGTGAGAAGGATGTCAGCTTGTGGTAATCATGGTGGGTCCTACTTCTTATGGGTTTAGGCACATGTTACAATACTTTTAGATATATGGGTCTTCCTTGGCCGTGTGGCCCATCTTACAATACTCTTAGATACGTGGTCTTCCTTGATCGTGTGGGTTTGGGCCCATCTTCCAACAAAAATATTCATTCTTGAATCTTTTATGGCCTCTTGATTATCTTTGTTTTGTAGTTTGACCCTTGTCGACTCCAATGCAAATATCTCCTTAAATATAGATCATATTCACATGAAATTTAATCCTTATGAAAGTAGACTTCAATAAATCTCGTCCAAGTATAAATTATCTTCATAAATATAATTTTTTTGAGATAAATAATCTAATAGATTTTGGACTCTAAAATCTGGCCGAAATGTGTACTCTTTCTTCTTTGGCCTGCATATCTATTGACTCTTCTAAGATCAATATCTCCCTCTAAAAAACTCAGATTGAGAATTTGTTTAATAGGTAAAAAAATAGGTTTGCGGATATTTATTTTGATATATAATTATCCATATAAAGTCTCGTTCTTTATGGCATAAAATGACTCAAAATTTAAAGCTTTTTGCTATTTCTCGAACCTCTCTTGATGTCTGACGTTTGTTTCTTCAAATATCGATTTCACATTGTAGAAAAATCCAATTGCCAAAATTATTTTTGCATTAGAAAGTACACTTGAAGATATAAACTACTAGAGATGATAGATCAAAAAATGATCATATTATCTCTATGGGTTTACCATGCCAGCTCACAAAACTTGCTCTGATACCATGTTAAATTTCTGGATAAGAGAAAATTTTCACTAAATTGTTATAATCTAAGTACATGAGACCCTATTTATAATAGAAGAATGCAGTACAGTCGAATTACAATTAAACTAACTTTGTTATAATAACACCCAAAATCTAACACTTAAAGATAAGTCTTAGCATAATTAAACAATTGAACATAAATAGAAGACTACATAGCTAAAACACTTTTTTACCTAAAACTCTTCTGTGAGACCTCCTTCCATAATAATTCTGGCTTTGATGAGTTCTTATTGTGAGAGTTATGTATGACTCTTCCATATCTAATATTCAATAATTAACAAGAGTTTAACAAAAGTTGAATAAGGGAAAATTGCCAAAAAATTCCAAAAAAATAGTATCTTGAAGAGGGGTTGAACACTAACTTAAAATAAGGAACTTTGCTTGAAAATATTTCAATAAACGCTAACTTAGGGTTTCATGAACTTGAATAGTCAATTAAGCCTTCAAATCAAAGACTCTTAACCCAACACTAAATAGGAATTTTTTATTTCTTATGTATGAATTTTTGGCATCAATTTAAGGGCTTAATGATAGAGATTTCAGTAACCCCTAAATTAGACCATATGCTGCCCTTTACATCACAAAATAATTCAATGTTTTGCAAGATAATTCTCTTGCTTTAGACATCCAATTTTAGAGACTCAAAGCTGGTATTTTGGGAAGAAAAAATACATAAAGGATGAGGAAGAACAGACCTTGATTGATTGAGACTATAGCTAGAACATTATTTCAGCAACTTCCTCCTCCAAAGGCCGAACTTGGACGTCCTCTAACAAGCATAACTTAACTTAGAGCAGCATATTTTGAAACCCTAGAACTCCTACTCTGATACCATGTTAGATTCTAGAGTTTCATCAGAAGTTTAGGTTTGAAGAGAAGAAGCGGTCAGGAGAAGTGGAAGAGAGAAAAGGAGAAGAAGGAAAAGAGAGGAGGACCACAAGTTGGTGAGAAAAGATAATTAGGTCAAGGAGAGGAGATCAAGTGATCTGCCCATCCTCTCTAGGGCCTTTATTTATAGATGAGGGTCAAAAATCCTAATGCATGATAAAGATAAAAAAAATACCCTTTAGTAATGACAAGTTGGGCCACTCAACCCTTTAATTAAAAGATATGTCATTAGCTTCTTTAACAGTGCTCGACTCCTTTGATATGGAGTTGAATCCTTTTTAGGTTTTAAACTTAAAACCAACTTTTTCACACTCAATAGATAATTAATTAAATTTCTTTGTTTGTCATCATCAAAATCTGGGAATATTTGAGCTTCTTCCTCAACCTTTTTCTCAATGTAAAATGTATTTCACCAAGAATTTCTGACTAGACGAGAAAATATTTTCCCTGTGAAAAATGAAATTTAATAGGAAAAAAGAAAAATGTTTCTCAAGAGCAAGAAAATTCCCACGGGAAAACCTTTTGTGGGCAAACACATCATGGGTAAAGACTAAACTATTCCCATGAAAGTCATTTTCATGAGTAGAGATTAAAAACTCCACCCCCAAACCTAAATTTTGGTAGAAAAAATATTTTTACCCACAAAATTAAATTTGCAAATAGAGGTTTTCTAGGCAAAAAAATTTCATGCAATGTATTTTGAGTTCAATCCTTTGTGTTGGTTTCAAATTTTCTTATTTTTCATGGGTTTTAGGCTCTAACTAGGGTTGGTAGATTTCATGTCGGCCTTATTTTTTATTCTCAATTATTAAGGGGGAGATAGAGGAAGAAGATTGCTACATCTTTATTTTTATGTTCAAACTAGGATCATTGGCATGTACTTCATAGATTGAGGAGGAGAAAGAAAAGAATGCATGTACTCAATACAAGCTCAAAAACCAAAAACCACTAAAGTCACAAAGTTGGAAGTTTCTGAAGCCATATAAATCACAAAATTTTTTAAGAATATTTTTATATTTTTCATACTTATGGTGACTACGAAACAAGTTATGTAATAAGCTAAAGGTTTACACTCCAACTTGAGGGAGAATATTCGAAGGCATATTTAGAATTTAATTATTTTTTTTATTTTCAAAGAAAGTTGTGTCTTGTAGAAAGTTCCTTCATAGGGATGAAGGGAGAGTAGGAACATGGATGTATTTTTTAAATTCTATAAAATTATAAATAGGGAAAGAGGTACAAAGGAAACTAATCTTTCATGTCTCCTTTCTCCAAAAATTCCAATAGTTTCAAATATTTGTCATCATCAAAAGTTTTTAGAAAGAGGATCTTGAGATGAGAATTTTCCAAAAAGGGCCTAGAGTTAATTCCATGGTTGGAAAAACCCTTTTAGTAACTTAGACAACTTAATTCTTGGAAAAGTCAGTCACCTAAAAACAAAGGTTTTCCAACTCAGAGAGTTGACATGCAACTAGGGTGAGTTAGGGAATTGGACTTCACCCTTCTATTCAAGGTGAGTAACCTCAACATACTTCAAGTGTGACTACCCCAATCTAACTCAAGCATCATGATCCAGATTTTCAGGTGCCCAAGTAAGGTTCAGAATATCCAACATATAAAAAGCAAGAATTTAATCAGCCTATATAAAACGCAAGACGGGATGACGCACGAATAACAAAGTCCATCCTACCGCTTACCATCTAGCCAAATGGCCAAGAATGGGAAAAGGCGCTATTGCAGTCCATCCGTCCAGGTGTTTGACTGGCCCAAACATATGAAAGCAAGAAGAGAAGTACACTTGTAAAGGCCACCTACGGGCTAGTTTATATCTCACCAGCTAGGAGAAAGAAAAGGACATAAGAGAAAGGAAGTAAATAGTGACTACCATGTAGGCCGCCTGACCTGACATTTTTTGTTCTACTAGACTAGAGAAAGAAAAGAACTATAGGAACTCATTTCACATTGTTGACAAAAGGACTAAAGAAATGGGAAGAAGTAGTTCATGAAGGTCATCTCATCCAACATAGCCATTAACTACCTCCTTCAAAATTCCTATAAATGAAATTTCATAAATTCAATTCAGCCACCACATGTCACTAAAATTTGTAGTAGTCCTATCATTATCATTAACAAGCACAAATTATGGTTTTCAAGTATTTTTCATAGATTTATTAAATTTGATTTGGCTTATTTTTTATAAATGATGACATCATTTTCTTGGAGAAATAGTTCTTAAACAACTACTTTTTAGATGTTTAATGTCACCTATTTAAATTATTTACTTCAGTGAAAAAGGAAGCTTTCCCAGCATCTTTAGTGCTATGTGATTTTTAAATCATTTTAAAAGTATCAAAATAGGAAGTATTTTAAAAAAACCTAAATACTCAAGCCTGTGATTTTGAAATTTAGTGTGTGCTTGCTAATTTTTGTGTTAATTTTGATTGACTTTATTTTTAAATCAATTGATTTATGTTTAGTGTTATTTTGGTTGTGAATCTATCATGTTAGGCTTTAATTTAGGCCATCTTACAACTTTTCAAACTCTTATTATTAAGTACTATAAATCACATTGAGTATATATTTTGAAACTATTCATTTGAGATTAAACTAAGCTGCTATTTGCTATAGTAGAATCGCCTATGATTAGGTGCATTACTCTTGTGTTTATTATTGTAATATCTATCTACATTAGAGGCTTTGAGATTATTTTTAAAACAAACAAACTTTGATGTGTTATAAACTAATTGAAACTTGATTAAGTTGATTGGTACTTATGTGCCAAAAAAAAAATCCCTTAAAAGGATCTAGGTGCTTGTACCATGTTGTTGTTTACCATAAATCCCAATTGTTAGGTAAATATTGTAATTTGGACCCTTTAGGTACATTGTTGTAGTTGTTGCTAGGCTATTGATTAGTGGATTCAACTCTTATGTGTAGCAACTTGATTTAGGGTTGTAAACTATTACAAATATGTTGTATTCATTATGATAATATGCCGAATGCATAATTTGACTATTTTAGTAAGTTTAGAGTTTAAAAGTAGCCATTTAAATTTGATAAGCCTATTCAATGTCTCTTCCCTTCTAGGTTTATTTTTATAGGACCTAACATGACAAAACTTAACCGGATATCTGAGTTGGTTTCAATTCATAATCGAAATTGAGAGATTTAGATCTAATAAATATTCAAATCCAAAATCCCTTCAAATTTGATAATATTATATAACGAATTTTGTGTTTAGTATTTTTTATATGAATGGACGAAAAAGAAATATGAGATAATATTGTAATATTTGAGAATATTACACTAAGCTATAGTTGTATTTTTAATATTTTATTGATAGTAGTCTTTAACATAGTTTTATTTCTCCTATTTTACTATTTTAGCTACTCTCTTTTCCAATTTTTAGATGCAAATGATATACAAACCTGGACATTATCCGACAAAGTCAATGAAGGTACCTAATTGTTTATGCTTTATTTAGTTTAGATTTCAAATTTTGGATACTTGTCTTCTAATAAAATCTGAATACTACTACATATGGTCTAGATCCAATCTATTTACAACCCTACTTAGCCATTGGTTTTTTATACAAACATACCAAGTATAATGGTAAATAACATTGCGTTTTGTCTTTTATAGAACCTTTCTATTAGTTTATTTTAAAGAGGATTTTGTCGGTTTTGGCTTTTGATATTAGATAACAATGGTTGTAGATTCATTTAAAAAATCAAACTAAAAATTTGAATGGCATTTGCCATATGTGTTAGGAAACTCACGTTTCCTAATCTAATTTGGGCAACATATTTAATTATTCAATTATATTTTATATTTACTAGAATGGGTTGAAATTAAGTGGTCTAATTTTGGTAAACCCATAGACTGCTAAAGAAGGAATATGGGCCAATTGAGTAGATACCCATATTGTCTTAATTAGATAATTATGGGAACCCTAATTAAATAATATAAATAGAACATTATGGTAGTGGTCCCTAGAGACTAAATCAAAACACAGTTTCTCTTCTCCGCATCCGGAAGAGAGACGACAGTCCCAAGAGGAATAAAGGAAATTTAGTTGAGGAAGATCATAAAACCATTCATATGTTCATATCGATTGTCATAGTAATTCTAAAACAGAAGACGATCATTCAGAATGGATCCAGGTATTTATCCCATATCCCGAATCCTAATATTCTAGCATGATGTAAATTCTAGATTCGGATTTAAGATTAAGGTTATCTAACAAGTGGTATCAAAGCAGTTTATTACTGTTAGATTATTGGGATTTCTCTGGAATGCAGTAATTCCATGGAGAACGACGCACAAAGCATCGGCGTTATGCAGAACCATTGTCTTTTTCCACGAAACTCACCTCGGCGTTGTGCGCTGGCTGGCGTTGCCGTCGAACGCCGACGTTCGACGTCCAATAGAGGTCAGACGGAGGAAGCCGAAATATGTCGAATGCATAATTTGACTATTTTAGTAAGTTTAGAGTTTAAAAGTAGCCATTTAAATTTGATAAGCCTATTCAATGTCTCTTCCCTTCTAGGTTTATTTTTATAGGACCTAACATGACAAAACTTAACCGGATATCTGAGTTGGTTTCAATTCATAATCGAAATTGAGAGATTTAGATCTAATAAATATTCAAATCCAAAATCCCTTCAAATTTGATAATATTATATAACGAATTTTGTGTTTAGTATTTTTTATATGAATGGACGAAAAAGAAATGTGAGATAATATTGTAATATTTGAGAATATTACACTAAGCTATAGTTGTATATTTAATATTTTATTGATAGTAGTCTTTAACATAGTTTTATTTCTCCTATTTTACTATTTTAGCTACTCTCTTTTCCAATTTTTAGATGCAAATGATATACAAACCTGGACATTATCCGACAAAGTCAATGAAGGTACCTAATTGTTTATGCTTTATTTAGTTTAGATTTCAAATTTTGTATACTTGTCTTCTAATAAAATCTGAATACTACTACATATGGTCTAGATCCAATCTATTTACAACCCTACTTAGCCATTGGTTTTTTATACAAACATACCATGTATAATGGTTAATAACATTGCGTTTTTGTCTTTTATAGAACCTTTCTATTAGTTTATTTTAAAGAGGATTTTGTCGGTTTTGGCTTTTGATATTAGATAACAATGGTTGTAGATTCATTTAAAAAATCAAACTAAAAATTTGAATGGCATTTGCCATATGTGTTAGGAAACTCATGTTTCCTAATCTAATTTGGGCAACATATTTAATTATTCAATTATATTTTATATTTACTAGAATGGGTTGAAATTAAGTGGTCTAATTTTGGTAAACCCATAGACTGCTAAAGAAGGAATATGGGCCAATTGAGTAGATACCCATATTGTCTTAATTAGATAATTATGGGAACCCTAATTAAATAATATAAATAGAACATTATGGTAGTGGTCCCTAGAGACTAAATCAAAACACAGTTTCTCCTCTCCGCATCCGGAAGAGAGACGACGGTCCCAAGAGGAATAAAGGAAATTTAGTTGAAGAAGATCATAAAACCATTCATATGTTCATATCGATTGTCATAGTAATTCTAAAACAAAAGACGATCATTCAGAATGGATCCAGGTATTTATCCCATATCCCGAATCCTAATATTCTAGCATGATGTAAATTCTAGATTCGGATTTAAGATTAAGGTTATCTAACAAGTGGTATCAAAGCAGTTTATTACTGTTAGATTATTGGGATTTCTCTGGAATGGAGTAATTCCATGGAGAACGACGCACAAAGCATCGGCATTATGCAGAACCATTGTCTTTTTCCACGAAACTCACCTCGGCGTTGTGCGCTGGCTGGCGTTGCCGTCGAACGCCGACGTTCGACGTCTAATAGAGGTCAGACGGAGGAAGCCGAAATATGTCGAATGCATAATTTGACTATTTTAGTAAGTTCAGAGTTTAAAAGTAGCCATTTAAATTTGATAAGCCTATTCAATGTCTCTTCCCTTCTAGGTTTATTTTTATAGGACCTAACATGACAAAACCTAACCGGATATCTGAGTTGGTTTCAATTCATAATCGAAATTGAGAGATTTAGATCTAATAAATATTCAAATCCAAAATCCCTTCAAATTTGATAATATTATATAACGAATTTTGTGTTTAGTATTTTTTATATGAATGGACGAAAAAGAAATGTGAGATAATATTGTAATATTTGAGAATATTACACTAAGCTATAGTTGTATATTTAATATTTTATTGATAGTAGTCTTTAACATAGTTTTATTTCTCCTATTTTACTATTTTAGCTACTCTCTTTTCCAATTTTTAGATGCAAATGATATACAAACCTGGACATTATCCGACAAAGTCAATGAAGGTACCTAATTGTTTATGCTTTATTTAGTTTAGATTTCAAATTTTGTATACTTGTCTTCTAATAAAATCTGAATACTACTACATATGGTCTAGATCCAATCTATTTACAACCCTACTTAGCCATTGGTTTTTTATACAAACATACCATGTATAATGGTTAATAACATTGCGTTTTTGTCTTTTATAGAACCTTTCTATTAGTTTATTTTAAAGAGGTTTTTGTCGGTTTTGGCTTTTGATATTAGATAACAATGGTTGTAGATTCATTTAAAAAATCAAACTAAAAATTTGAATGGCATTTGCCATATGTGTTAGGAAACTCACGTTTCCTAATCTAATTTGGGCAACATATTTAATTATTCAATTATATTTTATATTTACTAGAATGGGTTGAAATTAAGTGGTCTAATTTTGGTAAACCCATAGACTGCTAAAGAAGGAATATGGGCCAATTGAGTAGATACCCATATTGTCTTAATTAGATAATTATGGGAACCCTAATTAAATAATATAAATAGAACATTATGGTAGTGGTCCCTAGAGACTAAATCAAAACACAGTTTCTCTTCTCCGCATCCGGAAGAGAGACGACGGTCCCAAGAGGAATAAAGGAAATTTAGTTGAAGAAGATCATAAAACCATTCATATGTTCATATCGATTGTCATAGTAATTCTAAAACAGAAGACGATCATTCAGAATGGATCCAGGTATTTATCCCATATCCCGAATCCTAATATTCTAGCATGATGTAAATTCTAGATTTGGATTTAAGATTAAGGTTATCTAACAAGTGGTATCAAAGCAGTTTATTACTATTAGATTAATGGGATTTCTCTGGAATGGAGTAATTTCATGGAGAACGACACACAGAGCATCAGCGTTATGCAGAACCATCCTCTTTTTCCATGAAACTCGCCTCGGCGTTGTGCGCTGGCTGGCGTTGCCGTCGAATGCCGACGTTCGACGTCCGATAGAGGTCTTTACGGAGGAAGCCGAGCACCCCCCCCCCCCCCCCCCCCCCCCCCTTTTCCCCAAAAAAAGACATGTACAAACAATCCAAATTGGGGACCCATCTCAAGATACCTAGTACAACATTAATTCCTAGTATTTGGACAGAGAAATTAATTATAAGTGGTACTCTCAGTACAATGATCAAATACTGACAATCGGTTTTGTAAAATAATAGCCTTTCTTTAGACCGACTATTGGTCACCTGAAAAGTCTTTATAATTGTCACACATTTATCATCACAGGCACGCTGTTGATTTGGCCAAACTTCTGTTAAGCCTTACGCAGTTCTAACTCTCAATAGTGGATTGATGCCATGAAGGATGAGATGAAGTCTATGAAAGACAATGATGTTTGGGATCTCATCGAGTTGCTTAAAGGTGTGAAGCCCATTAGTTGTAAATAGATATTTAAAACCAAGAGGGATTCAAAGGGCAATGTCGAGAGATATAAGGTTCGTCTAGTCACTGAAGGCTTTACTCAAAAGGAAGGCATAGACTACAAAGAGACTTTCTCCCCGTTATCTTCGAAATACTCTTTTAGAACAATAATGGCACTAGTGGCTCATTTAGATCCAGAACTACATTAGATGGGTGTCAAAACTGTGTTTCTCAATGGAGACAATGACGAGACGATTTATATGGTACAGTTAGAAAACTTTGTATCTGGAGATCCAAAGTCTATGGTCTGTAAATTGAAGAGATCCATCTATGGTCTCAAACAGGCTTCCCGTCAATTGTATCACAAATTCCATCAATCATCACCTCATACTGTTTTGAGGTGAATGTTGTTGATGACTATGTATATCATAAGTTCAGTGGCAGTAAATACATCTTCCTAATATTATTTGTCAATGACATTCTGCTCGCTAGTAGCGATATAGGCTTACTACATGAAACCAAGAAATTTCTAACGAAGAAATTCGAGATGAAAGATCTTGGTGATTCCTCTTTTGTATTAGGTATTCAGATACTTAGAGATCGTTCTCAAGGTATCCTTAGGTTGTCACAAAAGAACTATATAAATAAGGTTTTTAACAGATTCGACATGAAAGGTAGTAAACCATGAGACGCACCCATCACTAAAGGAGACAAGTTTAGTCTCAAATAGTACCCTAATAATGATCTTGAAAGAAAAGAGATACAGAAAATTCTCTATGCATCAATAGTATGGAGTCTAATGTACGCTCAAGTTTGTACTCGTCTTGACGTAGCATTTATAGTAGGAGTTCTGGGCAGATATTTAAGCAATCCGGGTATGCAAAATTGGAAGGCAGCCAAACGCGTGATGCATTATTTGAGGAGAACAAAAGACTACATGCTCACTTATCCGAGATCAGACAGTTTAGAGATCATTGGGTTCTCTAACTCCGACTTTGCTAGATGCCAAGATAGCAGAAGCTCCATATCAAGCTACATTTTTATGTTGGGTAAAGGAGTTATCTCACGGAAGTCTGCTAAACACTCTCATAGCTTCTTCAACCATGACTGGGGAGTTCATTGCTTGTTTTGAGGCATTCAACCATGGGATATGGTTGCGAGACTTTGTCACTGGGCTGGGAGTGGTAGATGGCATTGATAAGCCATTAAAGATTTACTAAAGAATGACAGGATAGACAAATTTCTAAAGCAAGTGAGTTATTCTCACTTGCTTTAGACATTGAGTTATTCAATTTTCTACGTAATAAAAATTGATTGCTTATGATTCTAACTTGCTTGTGTTTTTCTATGTGCAATGTTCGCAATGTATTAAGGACTTTGGAAATATCTCATTAAATACTAAAGAAGGACCAGTTGGAAATAGGCATGTCAGAATCACATTGCATATAATTTCAATGCTACTCATCCATATTTGATCTATGTTATTGAGTGTATTAGTATGGTGATCATCGTGGCTTAGTCACGACTGTATTGTGATGAAAATCGCGGTGGTTCCATTATTAATATATAAGATAGTTCCATTATTAATATTATACAAATGTACGCCTAAAGAATTTGTGATATAATTGTTTCAGGAATGATATGTAACCCAAGTGGGAGATTATTAGGAAACTCACGTTTCCTAATCTAATTTGGGCAACTTATTTAATTATTCAATTATATTTACTATTTACTAGAATGGGTTGAAATTAAGTGGTCTAATTTTGGTAAGCCCATAAAGAATGGATATGGACCAATTGAGTAGATACTCATATTGCCTTAATTAGGGAATTATGGGAACCCTAATTAAACAATATAAATAGAACATTATGGTTGTGGTCCCCATAGACTAAATCAAAACACGGTTTCTCTTCTCCCCATCTGGAAGAGAGATGACTATCCCAAGAGGAATAAAGGAGATTTAGTTGAGGAAGATCATAAAATCATTCATAAGTTCGTATCACTTGTTGTAGTAATTCCTAACAATATGTTAATAAATCAGTATGATAGTAACATTATTTTATTAACTAGTATATACCTATCAATCTAAATTTATATCCATGTTTTTTTATATCTTAATTATATATATACACATCTAGACATATACTGAGTCAAAATTTACATAACCCACTACATTAACTTATTTGAATAAGTTGAGTTAGAATATTTATGTTGTTTGATTGAAAAAACTCAACCTACACTGAGCCAATATTGGTATCGATGGGTTTGTCCCCTCACCTTGTGGGGAAGGAAAAAAAACCCATGCAAGTTCCAGTACTTGCTTATAGAATACCCATGTGTTTACCAAACAAAAAAGGAAATTGTTTACTTTTATGGAGGTATTTATGAAAATGAAAATATTTTGTTAAAAACTTTAAATGACAATAAATCCCTTCTATGTAAAAAAATCCAAACCTTAAAAAAATGAAAGGTAAACATAATAAAGAATGGGTTTTTTTAAGAATGAAAAAAATTTGGCATGTGTGAAATCCACCATGATGCATGGAAGAACTGGGAATAAGAGAAGAGGGTGGGTTTCATTTCAACCTTGTTGAAGAGCAGGTACAGAAGAGTTCTATATAACTCTTGTAATAAAAAGTCTCACAAAGCCAGAATTAATATAGTGAAGATTAAGAAGAGTCTCGTGGAAGGAGGTCTCATAGAAGAGTCTCAGATAAATGTATTTTAGTTATGTTAGTCTTATAATTATGTTCAATTGTTCAATTATTCTAGAATTTATCTTTAGTGTTTAACTTTGTGTATAACTGGGATAAGGATAATTTAATTGTAATTAGATTCTACTTCTTTCTTCTATTATAAATAAAGGCTCATTGTATTCAAATTACAATTAATTAGTAAAGTTTTTCTCTTTTCTATAAATTTAACAAACCTCATTCTAAATTTATATAAGGACAGGTTTCAGTTAGATTTACAGTATAGTTTCTTTATTTTAAGAAACCTAATCCGTGTCTATCTTATTATGATTTCTTCCCAATTGTTTAGTTCTTTGGTTAACTTTTTGCTTATTGTATACCTAAAAAGAAATGATTAGATGGAGTCACCAAATGGCCAGCCCGAAAGGAGAAGATAGTGTTTCAAAATTAGCACAAATGTACATAAAATGAAAATTCCAGAATTAGAGAAGAACAAAGCATACCTATTTTTTCATAATTCATGGGACCCAAACACCCGTTGGAGGGAACATTACCTTTTGACTTTCCTCCACAAACTGCCAAAAGTCTTCGTGACCAAAAGGACACGAAAACGTTTTCGTAAGCCTCACGACTCTTTCCAAAAGACATAAAAAAACGAGTAAGAATTAACTTCTTGCTTCTCTTTTTAACTTTTTCCAACCCGAGGCTGGTCGACGGTCGTTCACCCGGCTGGGTCAACCCTCGCCCCCCTTTGGTTTTTCCTCTGGTTGACCTGGCGAACGTTTCCACCGCTCCAAGGAAAGAATAAGTGGAAAGAGAAAATAAATTCGACGTACCGGGTTTTCTTCCGTTACAACTTACAGTCCCCGTATCTCAGACACGTGGCACGGATCTGGTGGACATTTCGAATTGATTTCCTCGAGAGTTTAATAAATGGAGTCAACCATGGATGCGTGAGGAAGAACGTTGGATCGGGTTGAGGGGAATCGGACGGCTCAGTATGTTGACCAGGTACTCCTGGTTCTAGAAGCAACGGGAGTTGGTCAACAGCTTTCATTGCGAAGCCAACGCCTCCGTCGTGGTCCCCACAACACTTCTCGTGGTCAGCAAACGTGATTCTGGGTTCATGTTTTTTATACCTTACACGTTTCGTACTGTATCTCGGCAATTTATCTTCTCTGTTTTCTCGGCACGAAAAGTTTGTTTTCTTCAACGATGCGCCAATTTCCAACAACGCGATGTAGTTTCTACTTTCTACGTTTAACATTTTTCACCGGGACCCTCTTTTTTAAAATTATATCTCGTATTTTTATGTTTCAACCATGGGTGTGGGCGTATGTATGTAATTATAGATATTCAAGTAAGATGTAAATACTGTATCCAACTACGATAGGTAGTTGAAGAGTTAGTCTTTGTAATTAATTAGGAGTCTCTGTAAATCTGTCTATAAATACCTTTTTCCACATCAATGAATATATGATAATTAATTTTTTTCTACTCATCATCTACAATTATAAGTTACCTTTGAATCATAAAATAGTTAATAAAGATAACACCTCATAGTTATATCCTTCTTAATGTTTTCCATATAGTGGTTGGAGTCGATACATTGACAATCCTTTGTAACAAAAGAGGATCCCTTCCCAAGAACTTTGGTTTGGGATCCGTCAATTATGGTAGCAAACTTGTTTGGTAGATACAGGGATAAGGAATGTAGTAGGCTTTTGTTACCTTTAAGATGCTCAGAAGTCCTTGTTTGATTTAGGAACCCATAATAAGGTCCTTGAGTAGAAGGTGAAAGAGAGGAGAACAAGCGCAATAGGAAAATAAAGAAGAGGAATAAAGAAGAAGAGAGAAAGAGAGGGACGACTAGAGAGAGATGGAGTTCTAAAGAGCTTGGGAGAAGGGAGAAAGATTAGGGATGGAATTGAGAGAAGATGGGAGATCTGAATGCTCTACTCTATGCCTTGAGGCTATATTTATAGTTGTGTGAAGGTGTTTAAAATGACTACAATGCCCTTAGGGCTACATACTTCAAAAGGAAAAAGATAACATGACATACATCAGCTTGCATAATTACAGCTCCATGTCATCTCTATGAAAGTTCTCCTTATTTACTAGCCATGCCATCCTATACACGTGGGTGTCTTTTACCACTCCCCCTCAAGCTGGTGTTTATAACTTCACTTGCAAATAATCTTGGTCAAGAAACTTGTGTGGTTGAAAAAGAAATTTTGTTTACCTTTCTTTGACTCATCCTGTTCTTGTTCACATCTTGGTTTTACTCTTCATTTTGTTCTCATCTTGTGCCCCCCTTACTTGGAAATTCTAACCACATAAAACTTGATTACCACAACACGTGAAATTTTTCATTGTAGATTATACTTCTTCTTCTCAAATGATAGCACCATCCATACTTCAATTAAAAAGGAGGCGCAACCACTGCAATACTCAACTTCCAATCTTATCATCCGTACTTGTCTTCCTATTCTCCTCCTCAAGCTGGGAGATAATGAAACAAAAAAATAGTTGTAGTAATTGTCTCCTCCATCAAGGTGTCCCAAGGATAAGTATTTAATGAAACACGAACTCTCAAAAAGGAAAACATGAGTGATAAAGCAAAAGTCAAAACCAACCTTAAAAGATTTTGAACAAAATAGTGATAATAATCACTAAAGAGGGTAATGCCAATCACTCAAAAGACGGTGATAAAAAACCCAAAGGATACCAATAAAAAAGTCTCAATGGACTTAAAAACACCAATATATATAAAAAAAAAAAAAAAGACCAACCAGAGCAATGCATCAAAGGGTTGACCTAAGAGGGTAAACGAGAGCAAAAGAAAAGGATGGTTGGAGAAAAACAACCGAGTAAAAGGGTAATGGGGGATTAAAAGTAGAGAAAATAACCACCACCGACTTTTGGGGGTGACCAAGTTTGACTCAAGAGGGAGTTAAAAAAAAAAATTCATCTAAACGTAATGATTAAGGAAACTTTTTAAAAAAAAACTAATAAGAAATTTTTGAGACGAAATATAATAATAGACACTTTCATTTAAATTGTAAAGTGTCTCAATTGAGCAAACACCAGAGGACCACATATTATCCTCGGCCTGAACTTAAAGGTGTTGCTTCCTTTTCATTGGTTCACACTGATGTATGGTGACCCTTCAATGTCTAAAATATTTCCCTAGTTAAGTACTTTAATACCTTTATTGATGATTTTTTGTATGACATGGTTATTTCTCTTTAAAAAGCGATCTGAAATATCATCAATTTTTAAATCTTTTCATTCTATGGTGGTCACTCAATTTTATAAAAAAAATAAAGTAGTTAAGTCTGATAATGCCAAAGAATATATCTCTAGTGACCTTGACTATTTTTGTCAAGAAAATGGCATTATCCATCATTCATCTTGTGACTATATCCCTCAACAAAATGGTGTAGTAGAATGGAAGAATCGTCATCTTCTCGAGGTAGCTCGTGCCTTATTGTATACAATGTAAGTACCATACTTTTACTGGCCACATGTCATCCTTACTGTGTGCTTTCTTATAAATAGGCTACCCTCTTCCATTCTCAGTCATAAATGCCCATATTCTTTATTGTTTCTACATGGTGATCCTTTTTCACTTCCCTTGAAAGTCTTCGGGTGCACATGCTTTGTTCATATTACCTCACCTCAACTTAGTAAAATTGATCCAAAATCTGTCAAGTGTTTCTTTTTAGGACACTCTCGCATGCAAAAGAGTTATGTTTGCTACAATACTACTCTCCAAAGGTTACTTGACTCTAGGGATATAACCTTTTTTGAAGAATCTTCATATTACTCGAAAAATGCCCCTCTAGGTCTCTCCTCTATCCCAACCTCTCCTTAACCGGTTGTGACTTGTGTTGTAGAAACTATTCAACCCCCTGAAGCATTGGCTGACACCTTACCTTCAGAGTTTTTGGATCCCATCGAGGTAAGTCAATCTTCGCCTGTTCCTATTGGACCTCAATATGATACTCGGTTGATCACCTTAAGGAAATAACTCAGAACTTTCACTAGGCCCTCTACTTCTTATCCCATATCCAATTTTATATCTCTCTATCGTTTATCTTCTTCATGTTATCAATTTTTTTGAGTCTATCTCCTCCACACCTATCTCATAGTCCTATCAGGAAGCTCTAAGACATCCCGGGTGGAAGGCGGCAATGGAAGAAGAGATGCAAGCACTCCATGAAAATCAGACATGGGCTCTAGTTCCTCTTCCTTCAGACAAGAAACTCGTCTGCTATAAGTGGGTCTATATGGTTTAACATAATCCGGATGGGCCAGTTGCTCGCTTTAAGGCCCGCCTCATTGCCAAAGGCTATACTCAATGCTATGGGATCAATTATGAGGAAACTTTTTCTTCGATGGCCGAATTGAACTTGGTACGTATCTTATAATCCATTACTGCTAATTCTTTCTAGTCGGTATATCAACTTGATATGAAGAATGTTTTCCTCAATGGGGACATAAAGGAAGAAATTTATATGCAACAACCACCGGGATTTTTTGTTGAGGGGGAGTCGGTATGTCGATTGCAAAAATCTCTCTATGGTCTGAAACAGTCTCCTTGTACATGGTTTTATAAATTTAGTTAAGCATTGATACGGGCCAAATTTTACAGATGTTCCATAGATCACTCCATGTTTCATTAAAAAACTTTTAAAATGATTATACTTTTGGTTGTCTATGTTGATGATATTATCTTAACCGGCAGTGATCTCGAGGGCATTCAGAAAACCAAGGAAAAAATATGTGAAGAGTTCAAGATAAAAGATCTTGGACTAATTAAATATTTTTGGAGTATTGAAGTGCTACGATCCAAACATGGGATTATAATATGTCAAAGAAAGTATGTCATTCATCCATTGAAGGAGACAAGAATGAGGGCTGAAAACTAACAGAAATTCCTATGGATTCAAATACAAAATTATCTGCAAGTACTTGAGAAGATGTGGATATTGAAAAATATCAAAGAGTTATCTGGAAACTTATTTATCTCTGTGTAACAAGACCGAATATTTCTTATGCAGTAAGTGTGGTGAGTTAATACATGCACAAACCACAACTTACTCGTTGGCAAACATTGGAAAGAATATTGTGATACTTGAAAGGAGCTCTCAGAAGAGGGCTTCTCTATAAGTACCATGGTCTTTTCAACTTAAAAGGGTTCTTTGAAGCAGACTGGGCCGGATCCTCGGATGACAGAAAATCTATTTCAGGATATTGTACAATAGTTGGAAAAAACTAAGTTACATGGAGAAGCAAGAAGCAAAATATAGTCGCATGGTCCAATGTAGAAGCAGAATACAGGGCCATGACACACACAATCCAAAACCTTCTTTGGATCAGGTCCCTTCTCATTGAACTGGATTTCTATAAAGAAGCTCCTATGAATCTATATTGTGATAATCAAGTAGTGATTCATATCATCTCAAATCTAGTCTTTTATGAAAGAACAAAACACATTGACGTAGATTGCCACTTTATACGAGAGAAATTCCAAGCTGACATATTATCTCTCAAACATATCTCCTGACAAGAACAAGTAGCAAACATTCTCACAAAACCAGACACTCATAAAATCTTGTCCAACATTTGCATCAAGATGGGTATCTATGATGTTTTCTCACACCCAACTTGAGTGGGAGTGATAGAAGGTGAGAACAAAGGTGGAACCAAGCCCATCATGCCCACACGACCAAGAGAGGTGGCATGAGGTGTCACATGGTGGAAGATGTGGAATCTTCCTGGATTGATGAGGTGGAAGATTTTTTAAGCTTCCTTGATTGATGTAACTTTTTCCCTTGATCGATGTAATTAGGGATCCTAGTTGATTGAGGAGCTTCCCTAAATACGTAATGGAAAAAGTATAAAAAGGGGTCTTGGTTTAAGGGTTTTAATCAAGCTCTCCTATTCTTAATTTGTGGAAGAATTTCTCTCTTAGCCTAAAGTCTCTCTTCTCCCTTTTCTCTTCTCTCTTCTCTACCCGAGGTCTCTCTCTCTTTGCTCTTTTCTTCTCTTCTCTCTCTTCTCCCTCTCTCATCTTGCTCAAGGTTCCAAGCATGGGGTCCTAAATTCAACAAGTTCGACATACCAATTCGTTGTCACATTCATCCAATCTTTCACATCTCCAAATTGAAGAAGCATATTGGCTCCCATTCCACTTTAGTCACCATTCCACAAGCCTTCTTAATAGGGCCTTGCTCCTCTCGCCAACCTAAAGCTCTCTTTTAAATTTATGGAAAAGAGAAAAACTTCACTTACTTATTGTAATTTGAGTACATGAGCCCTATTTATAATAGAGGAAAGTAGTAGAGTCTAATTACAATTAAACTACCCTTGTCCAAATTACACTCAAAGTCTAACACTTACAGATAAGTCCTAGCATAATTAAATAAATAAACATAAATAGAAGACTAACAAAACTAAAACACTTTTTAATTGAAACTCTTCTCTGAGACCTCCTTCTATAATAATTCTGGCTCTGTAAGACTTCTTATTGTAAGAGTCATATAAGAGTCTTCCATATATGCTCTTCAACACTCCTCCTCAAGGTGGAGTTTATAACTTCAACTTGTAATGAAAAGGATTCTTGGTCTTCAATTTTATTTTGCAGAAACAAATTCTTCATAGATGCAAAAACTTTAACTTTTGTGCTCCTTTCATGATATTTTGGTCACATAAAAATTACCACAATATGTGAAATAAAATACCTCTTTCTTGGACTTCATCTAATTCTCCCCCTCAAGATGGAAGGTATTAGTGTAATCCTAGCTTAAAACAAAAACATGACTATATTTATTATCTCCTTGATCAATGTATCTTGAGGATAAGAACTCAATCAGACATAGACTCTCAAAAAAAGAAGATGGGCGATGTATGTGTAAAAACGGTTGAAATCGACCTCATAGGATTTCAAACAAAAGTAGAGATAATAATTACTAAAAACGATAACGCCCGTCACTCAAATGAAGACGAAAAAACCCATTTGAGGGTACTCATAAAAAAATCTCAATGGACTTCAAACACCCATATGTATATAAAAAAAGAAACCAATTGAACCAACACACAAAATGTTGGCCAAAGGGGTATCCGACAATAAAAAAAGATTAGTAGGAGAAAGGTAAACCTCTTTACTTTTCATCCATCTATTGGTCTAAAAGATCCTCCTTACTTGAAAGTATGAAGAGTTGTATTGTACGCCTTCTTCCGTTCGAAATATGAGAGTTAATATATTTTATTCACACCTTAATTCCTCAAAATACTTTCTTCAATTTGTGTTTTTAAAATGATTTTAGAGCAATACCTATAGACCCACTATTTTCAAAGATTAGGAATGAGCACAACATCTAACTTAATTCAATTCCTTATTATCTAAGTTATACCCAAACGGTATTTTTTAGCTACCCTTAAAAAGTGACTAAACTCTTTTCATTACCCTAAAATGGGTTCAACTGCCCTTAAATTTGAGAGGCCATTTTCATACTGGAGTTGGAGTTTTGTCATAGGGCTAGGGTGATTTTTCTTTTCTCACCATTTTTTTTTTTTTTTTTTGCAAGTTGGGTCTTTTAGTAAAGAACAAACAAATCCCGTACTTTAGGGGGGAAAATACAAGAAGTATAAGAAAGAGGTAACCAACAATAAAAAATTTCCTGTGTTATGGCAATTAAAATTTATGTAACTAGAATATCCAAGAAAGAGGGAGAATAAGATGAAAACAATATGAAAACTACAAGCAAGACGTGAACAAGAACAATATGAACGAAATCAAGACAATTCTAATATTTTTCACACAAGGTCATAATTTCTTTTCTAGCACACAAGTTTCTTAACCAAGATTATTTGAAAAGTGAATTTATAAACACCAGTAAGTGAATTTATAAACACCAGTTTAAGGGAAAGTGTCAAAATACACCCATGTGTATAGGGTGGTATTACGATAAATAGGATCACTCTTCAATAAGACGTGGTATGACTTTGTAATTATACAAGTTGGTGTATGTCATTTTTCCTTTTTTTGTCTTAAAATGTTTGACTCTAAAGATATTATTGACATTGTAAACATCTTTCTACAGCTATAAATACAACCAAATGGCACAGGGAAATACATCAAGTTCTAACCTCTTTTCTCTCTTGGAATTTGTCCCTTCTCATCTCTCTCTCTCTCTCTCTCTCCCCCATAAGCTCATCTTCTCTCTGTCAAACTAGAGTTCATCTTTTCTCTTCTCTTCGTCCATCGAGGTCTCTAGTGTGTGAAGGCCCTAGAAATCAATAGGTGGAAAGTAGGAGAGAATAAAAAATAACTCTCCAGCCTAAGAGGAAGGTTACAAAAAAAAAAAAAAAAAAAAGCTATTGATGATGCATTCATCAGCATGACTTTCCAATTTCCTCATTTAATTGTTAAAATTAACAGAAAAAAATTACTAAAGAAGAGTAATTTGATTTGTATAATGAATGTGGCAAGATGATCCATGTTAAAAGCGCCCAAAAAAACAGAAAAGCCATAGCTGTAATTTTTTAAGTCCAATATTTACACAAAAGAAGAGCTATAATAAATTAAAGAAAGAGAATGGAGGGAGAAGAAATGGCATAAAAAAGGAGAGAGGAAAGAAAAGAGAGAGTTATCAAGTTTTCTAAAGCAGGGAAAATCAATGGCAAGTTGTTGCTGAGTGCCAATAAATGCCTCCTTCTTGAGGTCAACCGCTTCTATTTGTGTGTAAAATTGCTTTCAATTTGAGATGTTATTATAATTATACAACAGTCGACAGTAAACGGGGGCCAATTTATCGTTGAAATATCGTGAACTCGACTTCATCTTCTCAAATTCTGTTCTCGACATGGTAGACTTTTTGATATTCTCCTGGCCGATGATATTTTATCTTCTCAAAGCGGGCCCACCTACTTTGACACTCATTTGTTTTATAAGTAAAAAGAATTAAAAAAACGATCGAGGCCATCGGATCCTAAACACTTCTTTGACTTGAATTCTCATTTTCTTTTTCTTTCATTTGTTTTTCTTTTTCCGCTACCGGCAAGGCCTGTGCCTTTTCTTTCTCCTTATAAGCCTACCGTCCCCGTAGTCTCCTCCCATTTTCTTTCTTCTCTACCAGAGGTAGCACAAGAGCTTTCATGGTCGTCTGAGATCCCTGTGTCATTCGATATCTGCGCTTTTTTTGTTCTTATTGTCTTTGATGGCGGTTGATCTGATGGGATATGCGAAGATGGAAGACCAGATCGCCATCCAAGATGCAGCTTCAGCTGGGATAAGAAGCATGGAGCATCTGGTCCGAATGCTCTCTCATCAAAATTCACAGCAGAACCCTGTCGATTGCAGGGAGATCACTGACTTCACGGTGTCCAAGTTCAAAAAGGTGATATCCATCTTGAACCGAACGGGGCACGCTCGCTTCCGTCGCGGCCCAACCGTGCCGGCGCAGAGTCTAACCTCCACTCCTCAGCTGCAGAGTCTGACCCTGGAATTTTCCAAACCCAGCCCTAATCCTAATCTTTGCAGCGAGATCGCATCCAGCCAGTATACGGCATCGACCAAAGAGACTTTCAGTATCTCGCCGCCTATGTCATCTGCGAATTCCTCATTTCTATCGTCGATTACCGGCGATGGCAGTGTCTCCAACGGGAAACAGGGATCGTCGCTGCTGATTCCACCTGTTCCGGCAGTATCCGCCGGAGTTTCCGCGGGAAAACCGCCTCTTTCCTCCTCTTACAGGAAAAAATGCCAAGGGCATGGACACTCTGAAGACCTCTCTGGCAAGTTCTCCGTTTCCGGGCGATGCCATTGCTCCAAGAGTAGGTATTAGTCAAAACCATTTCGATTCTTTTTGCGCCTCACATGAATCATGTCAGTTTGTCCGTCTTTTGTTTCGTTCGTCCTGGCTCATAGGTCCGCTTCTTGGCCGGTGAATCTACCGGCGCAAGGCTCCATGCCAGTTATTCTGCTTAAGACATAACAAACTAATACTCTTTATTCTTTCGTGGATTAATGGATCGTGTGACTATTTGTTTACTGTTTCACTGGAGCCTACGAGCCCGAATTTGACTTTGATACTCTTGGCCATTTGCAGGAAGTCACGGGTGAAGAAAACGATAAGAGTCCCAGCAATTAGTTCGAAAATGGCCGATATCCCTCCTGACGAGTACTCTTGGAGAAAGTACGGCCAGAAACCCATCAAAGGCTCTCCTTATCCCAGGTGAGAAATGAGAAAAAAAATCAAAAAAGATTTTCAACTGGGGAAGATGATATTGTATTTGCTAGTATTCTAACTTCTTTGTAAATGTCAGGGGTTATTACAAGTGCAGTAGCTTGAGAGGTTGCCCTGCAAGAAAGCACGTTGAGAGAGCACCGGACGACCCATCGATGCTGATCGTCACATACGAAGGCGAGCACCGCCATTCCCAACCGACCCAGATGCCGGATTCCGGCGCAGGCGGCACAGCTGTTATGGCTTTCGAGCCCTGACTGTGACGAAACGAATCTCTCTCTCTGATTGTAAAAAAGAAAACTTACACACAGCAAAGCCATTTGTTTCTCTTTTCCTTTTTCACTCTTCTCCTTCGTTTTTTATATTTTCGGTGGTGGCGTGGTACGATGTAAATTTCTCGTAATGACGATAGAAAGAGGCCTCCGGACCGTCGGATAGAAATGGAATTTGTTACTCTTTTTATTCTTTTATTATTATCAAATATTCCAAATTCTAAATTCCGGATTTCACATTTCGAACAAAAGTGGATTTGATTCCTACTTTGAAATCCGATTGTTGTCGCTTAGTAGGAGAGGAAGTCAAAAAGGTGTAAATGGGGGGGGGGGGGGGGTTGTTGTTGGTGGTGGGTCCCAAGAGCGTACCTGTTTTCATGAGAAAGAGTCAAAGAGGAGGGATCGAGAGTGGGACCCGACTGAGTTGGCATCCACACCAGCTTTTGTCTGGCGTTGACGACCTCCAGACTCTAGTTTATTTGTTTATTATTTGTTACAGTGTGTTAGTGGAAGCTGCAGAGATGATTTTGTGGGGAATTAGATTCTCTGCTGACAAGATTTAGACTGCTGCTTTGTTTTTTTTTCTCTTTTTGACTCGTTGAAATTTGTACGTGGGTGAGAGACATTATGAGTTTCGGTGGGGTCACTCCTCACCCCTCCCACGTGCCTGCAGATGACTTTCAACATTTAAATCTTTTCACTCCCTTATCTAACCTTGACTGGTCAATACTCCTAATTCTGGAGCCTAGTGAAGAAATCCCCAAGCTATCAATTTTGTGGAATTGGAGTAGTTAAACGTTAATGACCGCAATAACTCCCTCAAATTGCAATTCCATCCATAAACAGTTCATCATATTAATTCCCTGCACCGGTAGCGGCGATTCGACAACAAATCAACGACTGTCCGTCCACAAACGAAATAAAAAACAATATCTATCTATTTTTTTAAGATACACCCACCTCAACCTCAACCTCAACCTCAAGATTGTGCCCAGAACAAATCGTGTTTAAAGGATTTTGTAGAGATTGATGTTGGCCAAGCCTGTACCAGTTTAGATCAATCTCTAGATTTCAAGAAGTTTGAAAAAGATTGAAAGTTAACTTTCGAACTCTTTTATCCAAATATCAATGTGACCAAACACAATTCAACTCTTTCAGAAAAGTCATACGAGTAGTTTATGGCTGTTGGCAAACAGTTTGAAAAACTCTAAGCTTCATCAATTCATTGGGAGAGACTCTTCCCAACTGCCATAGGAGAGATATGTGCCAGTGAATTACAAATTTGTAGGCAAAAGAGTCTAAACAGCCAACGAATTTGACAATTTGCTGGCAGAGTACTCTTCCCTCTAAGAGTAACATATACCAGCGAATTTTCTAGTTCGTTCAGAGACGGATGATATTCTTTTATGTCGGAATTTTCTCCCTTTTATTTTAATTTTTTAATTCAGAGAGTAGTTTTTTAAATTATTGCAAATTTAAAGCAAATGTGGTAAATTGAAAACTAACGCAATCAAAAGATAAAATATCCAAATACCATAATTGACACAGCGATATTATTTTTATCATTGTTCTCCTACTGGTATTCACGGTCCAAGAACCATTACGAGGAAAATTTTACTAATTAGCTTACACAAAAGAGATTCCAACTTTCTTTTAAGCCACGTGTAGGCTTAAATACATGATTAGGACAATCTCTCCTGAGATCCTAGATAAACCTATCAATTGAAATATAAAAATACGAATTAAAAAAAATGCTTACATCTTTTATATTTGATGGAGAGACAAACTTCTCCTTTAGAATAACCGAGTCTCCATCTTCGAAGCATTATTTGAAATGAATTTGGAGCTTTTATGAATGAAGTGCAAGGAATGATTTGAAAGAAATGAACAATTTGCAAGATGGATGACACTTTTTCTCTAAAAAATGAATTTAAAACGTAATTCAAGTAATGAAAGCTTTGATCAAGGTAGGTTTGCCAATAAATGTTCAGTAACCTCTCAAAGGCATAGTTGGAGATATTTATCACTTCTCTAAGCCAAACTAGCCGTTATTTGGTAGTTTAGAAAAAGCTAATAACTCAATGATTGATTGATTGTGTGCAACAATTATATTTTTTTTTCAGACATTTGGTTGATTGATCAATGCATTGCTCGATCAATGTCTGTCTTTCAGGTAGCACAATTTAAGTTGATCGATTAGTCCACCTAGAATGAATGTTCATGCATTGACCCTATTGGTTGTGTTTAAAACCATGTATGATCGATCAATGACAAGAGTTTGATCAATCATGCATTATGTCCCTCATTGGCATACTTCTGTATCATCGATCATCCTTTTTAATTTTTCAATGCTTGGACAAGCTTGATCGATTAGTCCACAAGGATTGATCAACCATGCTTTACAACACATTCAGGCCAAGTTCTGTCTGATTGATAATCTATCTTGGTTGAAAGATCATGCTTTATATTTTCAACCAAAGCACATTTTGGATGATTGATCATTGGTAGACAATAATCAATCATGCCAAATTCAGGTTTCTAATCTAGGCTTCAAAGCATGATGAAATTTGTCCTAAGTGATTCTAACATGTTTGAAAGTTAGGTATGCATTAGTAAAAAATGATATAAATGTAGAATGCCCTATGTTACAAGGTGGAACCCACCATGATCACACGAGCTAGTGGGACCCACCATGACCACGTGAGGTGGCATGATGATTCTCACAATAAAAAGTCTTACAGAGCCAAAATTATTATGGAAGCAGGTCTCACGGAAGAGTTTCAGTTTAAATGTCTTCTATTTATGTTGAGTTATTTAATTATGCTAGGACTGATATTTAAGTGCTAGAGTTTGTGTGTAATTGGGACCAGGGTAGTTAAATTCTAATTGGACTCTACTATTTTCCTCTATTATAAATAGGGGTTCATGTACTCTGATTACATCAAGTCAATGAAGCTCTCCACTTCTCAACTCGTGAATAATCTCTCTTTCTAGCCTAAACTCTTTCTCTCACTTTTCTCTTATCTTCTCTTCTCTCTACCCGAGTTCTCTCTCTCTCTCTCTCTCTCTCTCTTTCTCTCTCTTTGCTCTTTTTATTCTCCCTCACTCATCTTGCTAGAGGTTTCAATTATGGGGTTCTAAATTTAATATGGTATCAGAGTATCAAATTTAGGATCCCCACGTCAAAAGAATGCTTTAATAAGTTATGATCAAAGTTACTCATAGAAGGCTCTTTGTGAAGGAAGATTGAAGCTTGTCAGATAAGTTTTTTATTCTTGTTATTATTACTTCATGTTATTGGTTTTTGGATCTTTGAAGATGGTTTAGAGATGATTTTATTGATGTCAACATCTTATAAAATTATTGATATTTATGCATCTCATATTAGAAGAAGTTTACCTAAGCAGTTTTGTCAGTTTGCAAGTTTTTGGCTAAAAATCGGTTTTTGTTGAGATTTTCTGCAAAAAAAAGTTAAATTTTTTTGGGAACAAGACTTTCCTGATGAAGAAAATTATTCTTGAGCCTATTATGAGTGGTTTATTATCCATTGGATTTTGGAAATCTAAGTGGTTAGCTTCTATGCTAAGCTTCTCCATTAACCAAGTTATTTGAAGAACTCTACTCGATTTTGTGTTTTTTTGGAGAATTTTTTGAAACCCACGAGGGCGGCTGATTGATCTTGGAACTGAATATATACTGGTTTATCCCAAGCTAGATTCAAATATATTTTTGGAATGACCTTGGAAAGATCTAATTCGAAATTGCTACCATACCTTACTTGATCTCCTGTGTATTAATTGCTTTTGGCTATTCTCTATAAAGAAGACTAGAGAATTAAAATCTAACCCAGAAGTAAGAGAAATGCTTATAACCCTATCTTCAACAATGTTATTCATATCTTATAGCTTCCCCAACTCAAACTAGTTATTATTTACCCGTTAGCAAAAATCAGACCGTTGATTGATCGATCACTGGCAAGTGATTGATCAATCAGTCGATCATAATGACTACTTTTTTTGTCAAACAATAACATATTGATCAACGGATTGATCAATCAATATGTTACCATTTGAAAAAAAAAGTTAAGTTGATCGATCAATGTCAATGGCTGATTGATCAATCAAGTTTACCTTTGGTTGTGCAATACAAATATGATCGATCGGTGTACTTTTATTTGATCAATCATGCTTGATGTCCCTTACTGGAAAATTTTTGACTGATTGATTAATTTGGAGGGATGATCGATTATTCCATGTTAATTTTTCTTGCCAGGTCAGCTATGATTGATCAATCAATGAGGGATGATTGATCATCCATTTTAACATGAAATGTCCTTGTCTTGGATGATTAATCAATCAACTATGATAGATCGACCATGCTTTATATTTCGAGCCTACAAAGTTTTGGATGATCAATTGTAGTCGTTGACTGATTAATTATTCCAATTCTTGATAAAGATATATATATATTTATAAAACATGGGAATTTCTCTCTAAGTTCTTTATCATGTTTCTGAGTGATATGTATGATGACTCTAAACATCTCTATATGCAAATTATATCTTAAAGCTCTGATCTCACAAACACTTAAGGAATAGGAGTTAGAATACTCTCTTACATAAATTGATTGAGTTTAAATGCTTCATTTTTATGCTTGAACTCGAGTCTTTTTATTGTGTTCTTCCTCATGGGTGCTTCTTCAATAGATGTTCTTCAATTGTGCTTGAGGTCTTCATTTTGGTTTTGAAGCTTTAGACCTTGAGATGCTCTTGAAGGTGAAGTATCTGAAATACTAGATTTGCAAGTTATTAGCTCAATTAATTTTTTTTATTCTCAAAAGCAATGTGGGAGTCAAACTAAGGTCAACAACTAGCTCATCGTCTTCCTCTCTATGCATATTGAACTAGAGATTTGAAATCCCAATTGCACCATCATTTCTTGATGGATTTTGACGAAACAAGAGGAGAAATACTTGGATTTGAGCCATCTTTCAAACTATTGCTTCACTTTAAATAAAAAACACTATATTGCAATGAAATAAGTGGTTCAAAAACACGGTGCCCATTGGTGAAAAACACTAAATTATTAACCATTTACGAATGGAGGATTTTGATGAAATAACAGGAAAAATGCTCATTGTAAAGTGTTCTAACTAATTCATAAATTAATTTGAATGAAAATTAATAGAATAACTAATGCACAAAAATTACCAAAAAAATATCGTGGAACAAAAAATAGCCAAAATCAAACCTTCAACTCTAATACCATGAGAATTTTCTATTCAAAAATGGAATTGAAGATGAAATGAAGGAAAAACACAAACCAATTTTGGTGGTTCTACCATAGGAGCCTCATCCACATACGGAAAGAGAGAAGGAGAAATTCTAATGAATCATAATAAATTTTTATAATCGATACTAGCCTATTTATAGGCCAAGGAAGGATGATTGAATCTCTTAATTAAGGATTTGAATTTTCTTAATTTAAGAAATCAAAATCAATCAAGATTTTCTCTTGATTTTAGGAAATCATGTTGATTGATTTGTCATTAATTACCTAAATTATCATATAATTTAATTTATCTCTTAATAGTTACATTAATAAACCACTTGAAGTTAACTGTCTAATCAATGACAGTTGGGCATTTGCACTTTGCCTTCTACTCGAAGTAGGACTCTTGCTATTTTTTTTAGAAACACCGAAGTGTCAAGGTTGGGGTCATCGCATGGAATGAGATAGAAGACGAATTGCAACACCTTCCTCGGCTGGTTGCTTTAGATTCTTCGTCCATTTGCCCAAGTTAGTTGTGGTGTGCATGGTGTGATCATTATCATTTCTAGGAGTACGCCTGTGCATTGTCTGGATATTACTATTAACTACAACATGCATTCTCTAGTACTCATGCCAATCTTCTTCCCATCTTTGGAAACTCTGAGCGAAGAAGATTTCCTGAGGGTTTTAGCAACAATTGCCAAAGTTTCTTCAAGCACCTCATTAGGCTTCACCAAACCCATTCTGAGATGATTTCTCTTTTGAACATATCAAAGCCAAATTTACCAATCCATCCTCGCTCTCATTTATTAAATTCATTATGAACTTTTCGTGTGGAAGATTGCTATCACTGAAATAAAATTCCACATATCTAAGTGCGTATATGTTAAAAATCAAACTTTTTTTTGTTAAAAGGAAGTGGTCGCCATTGTTGTTCAATTTGAAGTTGCGGATTGAAGTTGACATTGGGAAAAGAAAGAGAGACCTAAAAGTTCTCACAAAGCTATAGGAAGAGGAGATAAAAAGGAACATATTTTCTGATAGAGAAGGATCCCAAACCTCTTGAGTTTTATCTCTACTTGTTTGACTCACAAGTTTGATTCTATAGCAGATGGATCCCAAACCAAGGTGTGTGGGGGTGAGGTCCACATTTGCTACACCTACCCTTCATGTAGCAGATGTCCTTTTTGTTCATGAGTTTCCTTTAAATCTTTTACCTATCAACCAATTAACAAAAAAATTTAATTGATCCATTACGTTTTCTCCTACTTCTTGTGTTCTTTAGGATCTGTAGATGAAATAGGTGATTGGTGGATGTCGTGAACATGGGGCACTCTACTGTCTCAATTCACTAGCAATCACAACCACTTTCAACTCTTAACATACGACTCTTCAATGGCATAATAGATTGGGTAATCCATCTTTATAGTCTCTCAAACATATGTTTCCTTCCTTACATCCCATTTCAAGTCTGAAATGTGAAGATTAACAAGTAAACACCAATGGAGTACTTACTCCCCTCTAGGCAAAACTAAAGATGTTGCTCCTTTTTCTTTAGTTCATACTGATGTGTGGAGACCCTTGAACAACTCTAATGTTTCCCATTCCAAGTATTTTATTATATTTGTTGATGATTTCTCTCAAGTTGCATGGTTGTTCTTACTCAAATATCAATTAGAGGTATTATCTACTTTCAAATTTTTTTCGCAATCATTTCTACTAAATGCAATACTACATTGAATGTCCTCCAATCAGATAATGGAAGGGAATATATGTCAGGAGACGTTCAATCCTTTTGCAGGGATAAAGGAATCCTTCATCAAATATCTTGTCTCTACAAACCACAAAAAAATATCGTGACTGAAAGAAAGAATAGACACCTCCTTGAGGTTGCCCAAGCTCTTTTGCACCATATGCATGTACCTCACTTCTACTGACCACATGACATCCTTATGGTCTATTTCTCATTAACATGTTACCTTTCTCGGTTTTGGTAATAAGACACCATACTCTCACCTATTTTAAGTGATGAGATGTTTTCCCTTCCTTTGAGACTCTTTGGGTGTACTTGCTTTATTCATGTTATATCCCCACATACTACTAAATTGGACCCGAGGGCGATTAAATGTATTTTTTTTTGGGGCTACTCTCATACTCAAAAAGGATACGTATGTTATAAAACTTCTCTCAAGAAGATGTTAGTCTCCAGATATGTGACATTATTTGAAGAGAAGACTTTTTATTCATCCACTGGTGCCCCACCTAGTTTATCTCCTGCAAATGAGTTTCCTAAGCCTATTGTGTCGATCAATGACTCAGTAGTTCATGGTTGTGATAACATATATGTTTAATCCCTTAAAGCATTGGCTAACACTACACTTGTGGAGTCTCCAGACCCCTCTAAGGTAAGTTCCCCTTCTCCTTCTCATATTTTTGGTCCTCCATTTGATACTCGATCAATTTCTCTTCGAAAAGAGCCTACGTCTTGCACACGACTGTCAACCTCTCACCCCATTTCCAATTTTTTATTATCTAATTGGTTAAACTCAACTTGCTATCAGTTTCTTGCCTCTATTTTGTCTATTTATATTCCTCAGTCTTATCAAGAAGCCCTATAGTATCTACAGTGGAAAGCAATGATGGATAAAGAGATGGCAGCCTTCAATGAGAATCAAATTTGGTAACTTGTTCTCCTTCCATCTGATAAAAAGTTGGTGGGCTGTGAATGGTTTTCACTATAAAACATAATTTGGATGGCTCCATGGCTTGCCTTAAGGCTTGACTCATGGACAAAGGCTATACTCAGTGTTATGGGGTTGACAATGAGGAAACTTTTTCACCAGTTGCCAAGCTCAACTAGGTATGTCTCCTATTATCTCTTGCTACTAACTCTTGATGGACTATATTTGAGGTTGATGTGAATAATGCCTTGCTCAATGGTGACATTAAGGAGAAGATTTATATGCAGCAACCACCTGGATATGTGGTTGAGGAGGAGTTGGTATGTAACTTGGAAACATCCTTATATGGTTTGAAACGATCTCTGTGGGCTTGGTATGACAAGTTTAGTCAAGCTATGCTTTGATTTGGGTTCACAATGTGCTCTTTGGACCATTCTGTATTTGTCAAGCATACTAATTGTTGAGGACACAATAGCACACCGAGTCACCCAAAGGAGGCGACAATGACTCACTGAGTTAATTAATTTTAAATTTAATTTTTTATATAGTTTTAAGCATAATTTTTCATTAATTATGTAATGATCCAGGACGCAGGGGAAAAATTTTAAATTTAAGCCCTAAAACTCTAATGACGTCAAACCCTATTTAGAGGGTAGAGAAAGAGAAAAGAGGCAAGTATTGAATTAGGTTAAACAGGGTTTGGAGTTCTCCTTGACGAGATCTAGGGTTGGGAGGTCTTCTTTGACGAGCTCCAGGTATAGTTCTCTCTCGATTTGGGTTTATTCTTTCTTTCTTTGAAATCTAGTTGGCATTGATATTATCCAAGCCAAGAGAAAGGACTTGAATTAATCTTTTTCGAGTTCAAGTTGAGGTTGTAGCCTCTTCCACCTTCACAATAGCAAGAGGGAGTTGTTCTTCTTCATTCTGAGTAAGAAAGTGAGGTTCTTGAATCCCTAACCGAGCAGCACATCTAGAAGAGGTAGCTTTAGCCTCTAACCGAGCAAGGCAGGGTTAGGAATTCCAAAGCCCTCCTACGTGAATAGAAACAACCTTCCAAGAGGATACCTACCCTCGTAGACGTGAGCAGCAAAAAGGGTTCAACCCTTCCTGCCCGAGAACAGCAAGGGACTTCATCCCTTACCCGAGAAGGTTAAGAAAAGGAAACTCCTTTCCTCCTTACCGAGAGAAACAACTCCATTACAGTGCTAAATTCAAAATTTTCACGCCAAGTTACTCAATCCATGACTAGGGACCATAACAACTTGGTATCAGAGCAGGGAAACACAGTGGAGAACAACATTAGTGAGTTAAAAGAAGTGGTGATCAGAGGTTAACAAGCACATGCAGAGACTGACAGAAAAATTTATCTAATCATGGAGCAGTTGGTACAAATCCTGAATATGAGTATCCAGATTGAGAGACTTTATGGGATGATGGGAAATATGACAGCCAGAAGGAATTCAATTCCAGAACAAAGAGGAGAGGACAACTCGCACAATAGAGGGGGAGACCAGTTTGCTGGGCACACTGGCTTTCCTAGCCAGACTCAAAATTTCAACCAGGGAGGAGGCACCGTACCAAGGTATACAAAACTTGATTTTTCTATTATTAATGGGTCAGAAGACCCCTTGATTTGGTTACGTAGGTGTAAAATATTTTTTATCCATCAAAGAACAGTAGATAGTGGTATGGTAGGTCTGGCCACTTTCCACATACTTGGGGAAGCACAACATCAGTGGCCAATGGGGCTAAAATTGTCAGTGTGGGGTTATGTGCAAACACCCCTTTTACCATTGAGGGACATTCATTTCAGCCGGACTTATTGGTCATTCCTTTGGCCGGATTTGATTTGGTGCTCAGGGTCAAATGGCTTCAGTTATTAGGCCCTATATTGTGGGACTTTCGGGTTCGGATTATGACATTTACTGCACCACAGGGCCAGATTACATTACAGGGTATTGTGGCAAGGGTACCTAACGCACTTCAACTTTATAGCTTCAGAACACTGGTGATTGTCAGTTAGCTCCTTTACTTACAACATTTGCAGATTTATTTAATGACCCTACGGGTCTACCACCAGTGCGTCACTGTGATCAATGCATTCGTTTAAAGTTGGGAACTGATCCAGTAGTGATGCGCCCTTATCCTTACCCACATATATAGAAAGATGAAATAGAAAGACAATGCATGAATATGCTCGTTCAAGTAGTGATTCAGCCTAGTCGTTCTCCCTTCTCCTCACATGTTTTACTGGTGTGCAAAAAGGATAAACCATGGAGGTTTTGTGTCGACTATAGGCAACTCGATTTGAAGACAATTAAAGACAAGTTCCCCATTCCAGTGGTGGACGAGTTGCTAGATGGGTTACAAGGTGCTACGATTTTTACCAAGTTAGATTTGAAATCGGGCGATCATCAAATTAGAGTTCACCCGGCAGATGTGGAGAAGACTGCGTTCCACATGCACCACGGTCATTTCAAGTTCCTCGTCATGCCTTTCGGTCTCTCCAATGCACCCTCCACCTTTCAGGCCATCATGAATGAGGTATTTTCCTCGCTTCTGCGCAACTGTGTTTTAGTATTTCTTGATGACATCTTGGTCTATAGCAAAAATTGGGTTGAACATCTCCCACACCTCCATCAGGTATTTACCATTCTATGCTCTCATCATTTGGTTTTGAATAAACCCAAATGTTCTAAGGGCACCTCCGAAGTGGCATATTTGGGCCACGTCATATCAGCTATGGGCGTGAAAGTTGACCAGAGCAAGATACAAGCATTAACAGATTGGCCGCCTCCCACCTCCCTCACAGCATTAAGGGGATTTTTGGGCCTAGTGGGATATTACAGAAAATTTATCCAATCTTATGGCCAGATAGCAGCACCACTCAACAACCTTCTCAAAAAACATGCCTTCAACGGATCAGGCATTTCAGCTGTTAAAGGAGGCCTTAGCCTCAGCGTCTGTACTACAATTACCAGATTTTGATGAAGACTTTGTGGTGGAATGTGATGCGTCCGGGGGAGGTATAGGGACAGTGTTACAACAATTGGGACACCCTATTGCTTATTTTAGCCGCCAGTTGGGACAACACCACCACAAAATTGCTGCATATGAGAGGGAACTGATTGGGTTAGCCAAGGTTGTCCAACATTGACTCCCTTATCTATGGGGATGACCATTTCTCATTCATACAAATCATTGCAGCCTCAAGTATCTTCTTGAACAGTGCCACACCACATCACCACAACAACACTGGTTAACTAAACTCATGGGCTTCGATTTTACAGTTCAATATAAGCCAGGTAGTTTGAATTTGGGGGCTGATGCTTTGTCTTGTCGGGACATTCCAGACCCACATGTTTATGCTATCAGCAACCCACGTTCACTTTTGCTGGATTCTATTCGTGAGGAAACACATCAATATCTGGAACTTATTTCATTATAATAGGATATTCAGCAGGGGACAACAACTCTTCATTGGACGATACAAGATCGTCTTATACTCTACAAAAACAAGATTTCCCCACTTCTTCCCACCTTCCTGTCTTCTATCCATGATTGGACACATGAGGGTCGACAGAAAACCAATTTCGGAATCAATCGGGAATTTTATTGGAAGGGCATGAAAGCATGATTGCTGATTATGTAGCTGTTTGTCAGATTTATCAATGAAACAAGGTTGAATCTTTAAGTCCTGCTGGCTTACTACAACCTCTGCAACTACCGACTCAAATCTGGTCCGACATTTCAATGGACTTCATTGATGGCCTTCCCACTTCATCTGGTAAATCAGTGATATTCGTTGTGGTTGATCATTTTTCAAAATATGGTCACTTCATTGATTTGGCGCATCCATATACTACTGATCAGGTCGCTTAGTTATTTATGGACAACATTGTCCGATTACACGAAATTCCCACATCCATTATCAGTGACAGGGATGCCATTTTTACAAGTATCTTTTGAAGGAATTATTCAAATAACAGGGCACCTAATTGGCATTTTCTTCTGCATATCATCCACAGACTGACGAACAAACCGACGTCGTCAATCACACGATTGAAATGTATCTTCATTGTTTTGTGGGGACTCAGCTAAACAGTGGGTGAAGTGGCTTTCCTGGGCAGAATTTTGCTATAACACCTCTTACCACACCGCACTGAGAACTACTCCTTTCAGGGTAGTTTATGGCAGAGATCCACCTCGTCTGTTACCATATAAACCAGGGGCATCCAAAGTCATCACTTTGGACCAGGTGTTAGCTGAAAGAGACGCTATGATCACTGAGGTACGTACTCATCTCCAGGAGGGCCAATACTCTACGAAGCTCTATTATGATAAGAATCACTGTGAGGTATCTTATTCCCCAGGAGACTATGTGTGGTTAAAGCTTCAACACTATCGCCAGCTATCCCTAACTGCCTCCAAGCGCCATAAGCTTTCTCCAAAATATTATGGTCCATTTCAGGTGTTGGACTAAATTGGCCCCGTGGCCTACCGCTTGCAGCTACCAATCGAGGCAAAGATACATAATGTATTTCACGTATCCCAATTGAAGCTATTCCAGGGTCACTCACCCCTACTGCACACCCCTCTGCTGCCACTCCATGAGGGCAGAGTCCTTTCTACTCCAGTTCAGGTATTGAAAGCACGCCACATTCAAGGCGATTGGGAAATTCTCGTTCAGTGGGCCAATGCAGACCCCAGTGACAGGACATGGGAGCCGTTATTAGCATTTTGACTTCTCTATCCTTCCTTCGAGCTTGAGGACGAGCTCTTTCTCCTGGAAGGGGGGGGGGGGGTGATGTTATGGACTCTATAGCATCACGAGTTACCAAAAAGCGTAGGAATTAATTAATATGATTTTCAATTTCCATGTAATTGATTTTGGGTTGGTTTGGTTTAGAATTTATTTGTCTTGAACCATTGACCCAAGGGTCTGAATTGTATTTGGCGTCCTCAACCCTATTTAAGGGGACGACTAGGTTAATGAAAGGTAGCAATTGAGTCTACTTTATCCTAGAGTAAATTAGCTAAACAGGTCGAGGGTTGCTTCAAGCTCTCTTCCATTTTTCCCCCAATTCCTTTCCGAAAGTCCCTTTCCGAAATTCTTCTTCAGCACTCCATCAATATACCTTAATGTCACGCAAGCAATGGAAGGAAGAGAAGTGAGGAGGGTGAGAATATCCATGGCTAGTGAGGATCCTAACTACGTGATATCAGACTGGTGCACCCTCGACGACTCCTCTTGTCCAGAGGACATACGTCAAGTGCTTTCAGACCTTCAACAACAATCCACTCTTCAAGGTATTGAAATTACTAATATCCATAATACATTGCATACGCTGTAATCCTCTCTCCAAATAGTCATCTGCCAACTTGCTGCAATGCAATCGCCAACGCCACCACCAGCCACCAACTTTCAACCACAGGCAGTTTATCACCCACACTTCATGCCACCACCAGCCCCACCACTGCGCCAACAACCTGTTCCCATGGCTACACACACACAGGGACCAACTACGGTTCTCAGGTACTTTAAACTCAATTTTCCTACATATGATGGCTCTAAAGATCCTTTACTTTGGTTTACAAAATGTGAGCAATTTTTCTATCATCAACAAACGGTGGATATGGACAAGGTTACACTAGCCGCCTACCATCTGCTTGATGAAACGCTCATGTGGTTCCATCACTACCGAAATGTCCATTCAAGATTGGCTACACTTTAAACATGCTTTCCAGATGAGGTTTGGCCCTCCAGCTAGTAGCAACCCAATGGGGGAATTGATCAACTATAAACAGACTGGCACCTTAGAATTGTACCAAAAAAATTTCCAAGAAAGGTTGGCCCGAACCAGTGAATTTGTTCCTCCTCACCTACATGTTTAGATTTTTAATGCCGGATTGACTGAGGCAGTTAGATTAGAAGTGGAATTACTTGGTCCGACAGACTTGGAATCAGCCATGAATTATGCCAGAGCTGTGGAACACAAACAAAGAGTTCTAAAAGAATCCTTAGGCCGAAAACCATTTTGGAACAACAGAATACAGGGTATTGCACCTGGCCCACATTTTGGCTCCTCTGCCCCTAACCGAGCAGACCGGTCTACAAGTGTGCCCCCACACTCTTCCACGTAAAATTTTGACTAAATAGGAAAAGAAGGCTAGAAAGGCCAAGGGCCTATGTTTTAATTGTGATGACCAATTCCTTCCAGGACATACCTATAAACGTTTATTCAATATTGACCTTTGGGAAGAAGGTTCAGAAGAGCTTCCTGAAAATGAATGTGTTGAAGAGGAACAACAAGAACCAGAACTCTCCCTCCATGCCATGCATGGCCTGCGTAGTTCTAATACCATGCAGGTAAAGGCCAAGTTACACCACCTCATGCTACTTGCTTTAGTGGATTATGGCAGCACACATAATTTTATCAGTGAGCCCACAGCGAAACAATTGGGATTGAAAATTCAACAGCAAAGGGGTCTCTGGGTTTCAGTGGCCAATGGGGCTAAAATTTCCAGTGTGGGGTTATGTACAAAGACCCCTTTTACCATTGAGGGACATTCATTTCAGCCGGACTTACTGGTCATTCCTTTGGCCGGATTTGATTTGGTGCTCGGGGTCAAATGGCTTCAGTCATTAGGCCCTATACTGTGGGACTTTCAGGCTCGGACTATGACATTTACAGCACCACAGGGCCAGATTACATTACAGGGTATTGTGACACATGTACCTAACGCACTTCACACTTTATAGCTTCAGAACATTGGTGATTTTACTTTCAACATTTGCATATTTATTTAATGACCCTACGGGTCTACCACTAGTGCGTCACTGTGATCACTGCATTGGTTTAAAGTTGGGATCCAATCCAGTAGTGGTGCGCCCTTATCGTTATCCACATATATAGAAAGATGAAATAAAAAGATAGTGCATGAATATGCTCGCTCAAGGAGTGATCTAGCCTAGTCGGTCTCCCTTCTCCTCACCTGTTTTATTAGTACACAAAAAGGATAAATCATGAAGGTTTTGTGTCGACTATAGGCAACTCAATTTGAAGACAATTAAAGACAAGTTCCCCATTCCAGTGGTGGACGAGTTGCTGGATGAGTTACATGGTGCTATGATTTTTACCAAGTTAGATTTGAAATTGGGCTATCATCAAATTAGAGTTCACCCAGTAGATGTGGAGAAGACTGCATTCCGCACTCACCACGGACATTTTGAGTTCCTCGTCATGCCCTTCGATCTCTCCAATGCACACTCCACCTTTCAGGCCATCATGAATGAGGTATTTTCCTCCCTTCTGTGCAACTATGTGTTAGTATTTTTTGATGACATCCTGGCCTATAGCAAAAATTGGGTCGAACATCTCCAACACCTCCATCAGATATTTACCATTCTACGCTCTAATCATTTGGTTTTGAATAAATTCAAATGTTCTATGGGCACCTCCAAAGTGGCATATTTGGGCCACGTCATATCAGTTGTGGGCGTGAAAGTTGACCAGAGCAAGATACAAGCAGTAATAGATTGGCCGCCTCCCACCTTCCTCACAACATTAATGGGATTTTTGGGCCTAGCAGGATATTACAGAAAATTTATCCAATCTTATTGCCAGATAGCATTACCACTCAACAACCTTCTAAAAAAACATGCATTCAATTGGTCTTCTTCTGCGGATCAGGCATTTAATTTGTTAAAGGATGCCTTAGCCTCAGCGCCAGTACTACAATTACTAGATTTTGATGAAGACTTTGTGGTGGAATGTGATGCGTCCGGGGGAGGTATAGGGGCAGTGTTACAACAATTGGGACACCCCATTGCTTATTTCAGTCTCCAGTTGGGACAATACTACCACAAATTAGCTGCATATGAGAGGGAACTGATTAGGTTAGCTAAGGTTGTCCAACATTTGCGACCTTATCTATGGGAAAGGCCATTTCTCATTCGTACAGATCATTGCAACCTCAAGTATCTTCTTGAATAGCGCCTCACCGCATCAACACAGCAGCAATGGTTAACTAAACTCATGGGCTTCGATTTTACTGTTCAATATAAGCCAGGTAGTTCGAATTTTGGGGCTGATGCTTTTTCACGTTGGGACATTCCAGACCCACACGTTTATGCTATCAGCAACGCACGTTCACTTTTGCTGGATTCTATTCGTGAGGAAACACATCTATATCCGGAACTTATTTCATTATATCAGGATATTCAGCAGGGGACAACAGCTCATCGTTGGACGATTCAAGATTGTCTTATACTCTACAAAAACAAGATTTTTATGCATCATATGTCCCCTTTTCTTCCCACCATCCTGTCTTCTATCCTTGATGGCACACATGAGGATTGATAGAAAACCTATTTCCGAATCAGTCGAGAATTTTATTGGAAGGGCATGAAAAGCATGATTGGTGATTATGTAGCTGCTTGTCAGATTTGTCAACGAAACAAGGCCGAATCTATAAGTCCTTCCGACCTACTACAACCTCTTCAACTACCGTCTCAAATCTGGTCCAACATTTCAATGGACTTCATTGATGGCCTTCCCGCTTCATCTGGTAAATCAGTGATATTCGTTGTGGTTGATCGTTTTTCAAAATATGGTCACTTCATTTCTTTGGCGCATCCATATACTGCTGCTCAGGTCGCTCAGTTATTTATGGACAACATTGTCCGATTCCACGGAATTCGTACATGCATTATCAGTGACAGGGATGCCATTTTTACTAGTATCTTTTGGAAGGAATTATTTAAATTACAGGCCACCCAATTGGCATTTTCTTCTGCATATCATCCACAGACTGACGGACAAACCGAGGTCGTCAATCACACGATTGAAATGTATCTTCGTTGTTTTGTGGGGGACTCACCTAAACGGTGGGTGAAGTGGCTTTCCTGGGCAGAATTTTTCTATAACACCTCTTACCACACCGCACTGAGAACTACTCCTTTCAGGGTAGTTTATAGTAGAGATCCACCTCGTCTGTTACCATATGAACCAGGGGCATCCAAAGTCGTCACTTTGGACCAGGCGTTAGCTGAAAGAGACGCTATGATCAATGAGGTACGTACTCATCTCCAGGAGGCCCAACACTGTATGAAGCTCTATTATGATAAGAAGCACCGTGAGGTATCTTATTCCCCAAGAGACTATGTGTGATTAAACCTTCAACACTACCGCCAGTTGTCCCTAACTGCCTCCGAGCGCCATAAGCTTTCTCCAAAATATTATGGTCCATTTCTGGTGTTGGACCAAATTGGCCCTGTGGCCTACCGCTTGCAACTACCAACAACTACCAACCGAGGCAAAGATACATAATGTATTTTACGTATCCCAACTGAAGCCATTCCAGGGTGACTCACCCCTACTGCACACCCCTATGCGGCCACTCCATGAGGGCATAGTCCTTTCTACTTCAGTTCAGGTATTGAAAGCACTCCACATTCAAGGCGATTGGGAAATTCTCGTCCAGTGGGCCGATGTAGACCCCAGTGACATCACATGGGAGCCGTTATCAGTATTTCGACTTCTCTATCCTTCCTTCGAGCTTGAGGACAAGCTCTTTCTCCAGGTGGGTGGTGATGTTATGGACTCTATAGCTTCATGAGTTACCTACAGGCGTAGGAATTAATTAATATGATTTTCAATTTCCATGTAATTGATTTTGTTGTTGTTTGGTTTAAAATTTATTTGGCTTGAACCATTGACCCAAGGGTCTGAATTGTATTTGGCGTCCTCAACCCTATTTAAGGGGACGACTAGGTTAATGAAAGGTAGCAATTGAGTTTACTTTAGCCTTGAGTAAATTAGCTAAACAGGTCGAGAGCTCCTTCAAGCTCTCTTCCATTTTTCACCCAATTCCTTTCCGAAATTCCCTTTCTGAAATTCTTCTTCAGCATTCCATCAATATACCTTAACGTCAATGCTCGATGAAGAGCTTATGTGGTTCCATCACTACCAAAATGTCCATTCCACTCAAGATTGGCTACACTTTAAACATGTTTGGTAGATGAGATTTGGCCCTCCAGCTAGTAGCAACCCAGTGGGGGAATTGATCAACTATAAATAGATTGGCACCTTAGAATTGTACCAAAAAATGTTCCAAGAAAGGTTGGCCCGAGCCAGTGAATTTGTTCCTCCTCACCTACATGTTCAGATTTTTAATGCGGGATTGACTAAGGCGGTTAGATTGGAAGTGGAATTACTTGGTCCGACAGACTTGGACTCAACCATGAATTATGCCAGAGCTGTGGAACACAAACAAGTGTTCTAAAAGAATCCTTAGGCCATAAACCATTTTGGAACAACAAAATACAGGGTACTGCACCTTGCCCACGTTCTGGCTCCTTTGCCCCTAACCGAGTAGACCAGTCTACAAGTGTGCCCCCCCACACTCTTCCACGTAAATTTTTGACTAAACAGGAAAATGAGGCTAGAAAGGCCAAGGGCCTATGTTTTAATTGTGATGAACAATTCCTTCCAGGACATACTTGTAAACGTTTATTCAGTATTGAACTTTGGGAAGAAGGTTCAGAAGAGCTTTCTGAAAATGAATGTGTTGAAGAGGAACAACAAGAACCAGAACTCTCCCTCCATGCCATGCATGGCCTATGTAGTTCTAATACCATGTAGGTAAAGGCCAAGTTACACCACCTCATGCTACTTGCTTTAGTGGATTCTGGCAGCACACATAATTTTATCAGTGAGCACGCAGCGAAATAGTTGGGATTGGAAATTCAGCAGCAAAGGGGTCTCTGGGTTTCAGTGGCCAATGGGGCTAAAATTTCCAGTGTGGGGTTATGTACAAACATCCCTTTACCATTGAGGGACTTTCATTTCAGCCGGACTTACCGGTCATTCCTTTGGCCGGATTTGATTTGTTGCTCGGGGTCAAATGACTTCAGTTATTAGGCCCTATGTTGTGGGACTTTCGGGCTCGGACTATAACATTTACAGCACCATAGGGCCAGATTACTGGCACAGGTACCTAACACACTTTATAGCTTTAGAACACTGGTGATTGTCAGTTAGCTCCTTTACTTACAGCATTTGCAGATTTATTTAATGACCCTACAAGTCTACCACCAGTGCGTCATTGTGATCACCGCATTCGTTTAAAGTTGGGAACTGATCCAGTAATGGTGCGCCCTTATCGTTACCCACATATACAGAAAGAAGAAATAGAAAGATAGTGCATGAATATGCTCGCTCAAATAGTGATCCAGCCCAGTCGGTCTCCCTTCTCCTCATATGTTTTACTGGTACGCAAAAAGGATAAATCATGGAGGTTTTGTGTCGACTATAGGCAACTCGATTTGAAGACAATTAAAGACAAGTTCCCCATTCCAGTGGTGGAAGAGTTGCTGGATGAGTTACATGGTGCTACGATTTTTACCAAGTTAGATTTGAAATCGGGCGATCATAAAATTAGAGTTCACCCAGCAGATGTGGAGAAGACTGTGTTCCACACGCGCCACGATTATTTCGAGTTCCTCGTCATGCCCTTTGGTCTCTCCAATGCACCCTCCACCATTCAGGTCCTCATGAATGAGGTATTTTCCTCGCTTATGCACAACTGTGTTAGTATTTTTTTATGACATCCTGGTCTATAGGAAAAATAGGGTCGAACATCTCCAACACCTCCATCAGGTATTTACCATTATACGCTCTCATCATTTGGTTTTGAATAAATCCAAATATTCTATGGGCACCTCCGAAGTGACATATTTGGGCACGTTATATCAGTTGTGGGCGTGAAAGTTGACCAGAGCAAGATACAAGCAGTAACAGATTGGCCGCCTCCCACCACCCTCACAGCATTAAGGGGATTTTTGGGCCTAGAGGGATATTACAGAAAATTTATCCAATCTTATGGCCAGATAGTAGCACCACTAAACAACCTTCTCAAAAAACATGCATTCAACTGGTCTTCTTCAGCGGATAAGGCATTTTTTCTTTTAATGGAGGCCTTAGCCTCAGTGCCTGTACTACAATTACCAGATTTTGATGAAGACTTTGTGGTGGAATGTGATGCGTCCAGGGGAGGTATAGGGGCAGTGTTACAACAATTGGGACACCCCATTGCTTATTTCAGCCACCAGTTGGGACAACACCACCACAAATTAGCTGCATATGAGAGAGAACTGATTGGGTTAGCCAAGGCTGTCCAACATTCGCGACCTTATCTATGGGGATGACCATTTCTCATTCGTACAGATCATTGCAGACTCAAGTATCTTCTTGAATAACGCCTCACCACATCACCACAACAACATTGGTTAACTATACTCATGGGCTTCAACTTTACTATTCAATATAAGCCAGGTAGTTCAAATTTGGGGGCTGATTCTTTGTCACGTTGGGACATTCTAGACCCACATGTTTATGCTATTAGCAATCCACGTTCACTTTTGCTGGATTCTATTCGTGAGGAAACACATCAATATCCGAAACTTATTTCATTATATCAGGATATTCAGTAGGGGATAGCAGATCATCATTGGTTGATTCAAGATCGTCTTATACTCTACAAAAACAAGATTTTTATGCATCATACGTCCCCACTTCTTCCCACCATCCTATCTTCTATCCATGATAGCACACATGAGGGTCGACAGAAAACCTATTTCCAAATCAGTCGGGAATTTTATTGGAAGGGCATGAAAAGCATGATTGCTGATTATGTAGCTGCTTGTCAGATTTGTCTATGAAACAAGGCCGAATCTTCAAGTCCTGCCGGCCTACTACAACCTCTGCAACTACCGTCTCAAATCTGGTCTGACATTTCAATGGACTTCATTGATGGCCTTCCCACTTCATCCGGTAAATCAGTGATATTCGTTGTGGTTGATCGTTTTTCAAAATATGGTCACTTCATTGCTTTGGCGCATTCGTATACTGCTGCTCAGGTCGCTAAGTTATTTATGGACAACATTGTCCGATTACACAAAATTCCTACATCCATTATCAGTGATAGGGATGCCATTTTTACCAGTATCTTTTGGAAGGAATTGTTCAAATAACAGGGCACCCAATTGGCATTTTCTTCTGCATATCATCCACAGATTGACGGACAAACCGAGGTCTTCAATCGCACGATTGTCATGTATCTTCGTTGTTTTGTGGGGGACTCACCTAAATGGTGGGTGAAGTGGCTTTCCTGGGCAGAATTTTGCTATAACACCTCTTACAACACCGCACTGAGAAGCACTCCTTTCAGGGTAGTTTATGGCAGAGATCCACCTCGTCTGTTACCATATGAACTAGGGGCTTCCAAAGTCGTCACTTTGGACCAGGCGTTAGCTGAAAGAGACGCTATGATCAATGAGGTACATACTCATCTCCAGGAGGCTCAACACTGTATGAAGCTCTATTATGATAAGAAGCACCGTGAGGTATCTTATTCCCCAGGAGACTATGTGTGGTTAAAGCTTCAACACTACCGCCAGCTGTCCCTTACTGCCTCCAAGCGCCATAAGCTTTCTCCAAAATATTATGGTCTATTTCAGGTGTTGGACCGAATTGGCCCCGTGGCCTACCTCTTGCAGCTACCAACCGAGGCAAAGATACATAATGTATTTCACATATCCCAACTGAAGCCAATCCAGGGTGACTCGCCCCTACTGCACACTCCTCTGCCACCACTCCATGAGGGCAAAGTCCTTTCTACTCCAGTTCAGTATTGAAAGCACGTCACATTCAAGGCGATTGGGAAAGTCTTGTCCAGTGGGCCGATGCAGACCCCAGTGTCACGACATGGGAGCCGTTATCAGCATTTCGACATCTCTCTCCTTCCTTCGTGCTTGAGGACAAGCTCTTTCTCCAGGAGGGGGTGGGGGGGTGATGTTATGGACTCTATAGCATCACGAGTTACCTGCAGGAGTAGGAATTAATTAATATGATTTTCTTTTTTCATGTAATTGATTTTGAGTTGGTTTGGTTTAGAATTTATTCGGCTTGAACCATTGACCCAAGGGTCTGAATTGTATTTGGCGTCCTCAAACCTATTTAAGGGGACGACTAGGTTAATGAAAGGTAGCAATTGAGTCTACTTTAGCCTAGAGTAAATTAGCTAAACAGGTCGAGAGCTCCTTCAAGCTCTCTTTCATTTTTCCGCCAATTCCTTTCCGAAATTCTTCTTCAGCACTCCATCAATATACCTTAACGTCAAGCAAGCAATGGAAGGAAGAGAAGAGAGGAGGGTGATAAGATCCATGGCTCGTGAGGATCCTAACAGGTACATGGCAATTCTGTGTCAATTATATGGATTTGAATGCCTAAACTGTGAAAGATAAGTTCCCTATTCCAGTGGTAGAGGAGCTTTTAGATGAATTGCACGGGTCTTATATATTCACCAAATTGGACCTGTGCTCTGGCTATCATCAGGTTCGCATGCATTCAGACGACATCAAGAAAATGACTTTTCGCACTCATCACGGTCACTTTGAATTTGTGGTCATGCCACCCATCCACATTCCAGGAATTAATGAACGTGGTATTTCGCAACTATCTTTGCAAATTGTACTTGTTTTCTTTGATGGCATACTCATTTATAGCCAGATTGGACATCAGCATTTAAAGCATTTACGATTGGTATTTGAACTATTACGTGCCCATCAATTATATATAAAGAAATAGAAACACTCATTTGCGACATCATATGTGGCCTATCTCGGCCATATTATTTCACATGATGGGGTTGTAGTGGATTCCGAGAAAATTCAAGTTATTGCCGATAGGCTACAACCTATGAATGCCCCTACTTTGAGAGGGTTTTTGGGATTGGTAGGTTATTATAGAAAATTTATCAGGAACTATGGACTGATTGTAGCACCATTGACAAATCTCCTCAAGAAAAATTCATTTCTTTGGAATGATCTGGCCACACAGTCCTTTTCAGATATCAAATTAGCTCTTGCATCCGCACCACTTTTGTAACTTCCCAATTTTGAAGAGTTATTTGAGGTCGAGTGTGACGCATCAGGTGGGGGCATTGGGGCCATTCTACAAAAGCATTTTCACCCTATTGCATATTTCAGTCAACAGCTGGTAGTACAATGTCACAAATTGCTAGCATATGAACAAGAGCTAATCGGGTTGGCCAAAGTTGTACAACAATGGCACCCGTACTTATGAGGTTGTGCATTTCTTATTCGGATTGATCATTACAACCGCAAATATTTCCTGGAGCAACATCTCACGACTTCTCCTCAACAACACTGGATAAGTAAATTGATGGGATTCGACTTTACGGTGGAATACCGCACAGGAAGATTAAACAAGGCAGTCGATGCCTTGTCATGACGTTTGGAGACCCCGCCACTTCTATATGCTATTAGCAAGCCTCATTTTCTTCTTTTAGACTTGGTCAAGGAGGAAAATGCCAGTAGTCCGATTCTTCTCGATATGCACAAGAAAATTACAAAGGGGGCCATGGACTCTAGATGGACCATTCAGAACTCTCTTATTTATTAACACTTGCGATATATATCCTACACAATTCAGATTTGGTTTCACCCATCATCTTTGCATACCATGTCAACACTCATGAAGGCATCCAGGAAACATTACATCGCATTCGAGCAGATTTTTATTGGCAGGGTATGAAGATATCCATTGCCTCATATGTAACATCATGTCCGGTGTGTCAACGTAACAAGGCCGAACACTTAATCCTGCGGGTCTTCTGCAACCTTTAGCACTTCCTACATAGGTGTGGACCGATATTTCTATGGACTTTGTTGAAGGTCTTCCACTATCTTTCGGCAAGTCGATATTATTTATGGTGGTGGATTGATTCTCCAAGTATTCTCACTTTATTCCCATGGTTCACCCCTATACAACATCCAAAGTGGCGCAAATATTTCTCGAGCATATTGTTTGTTTACATGGTATTCCAGAATCAATTGTCAGTGATCATGAGGTGGTCTTTACCAACACTTTTTGGCGTGAACTATTTCGTCTCTGCGGCACCAAGTTGAAGATCTCATCATCATATCATCCTCAAAATGACAAACAAACAAATGTCTAGTAGGCGATCATCCTAAAAACTAGGTGCAATGGCTACCGTGGGCGGAATATTGTTACAACACATCCTTCCACACCGCTTTACAATCTACTCCCTTCAGCGTTCTATATGGCAGAGATCCTCCTTGGCTTCTCTCGTATACTTTGGGCTCCACTCGCGTGGGATCTATTGATCAAGCACTCATTGAACGGGACCATGTGCTACAGAATATTTTGGATTGCCTCCTCAAAGCACAAGTTCGTATGAAGGACTTCTACGACAAGGGACACCGGGATATCGAATACAAGGAAGGTGACTATGTCTTGTTACGACTCGATCCTTACCGTCAACACTCACTAGTAGGCCAACAACGTTATAAAATTTCTCCAAAGTAATTTGGGCCTTTCTCTATTATTCGGCGCATTGGGCCAGTAGCCTACCAATTGCAACTTCCCGCCATGGCTAAACTTCATGATGTGTTCCATGTTTCCTTACTTAAACCCTTTAAGGATTCACCTCCTTCGGCAATTCCTTCTCTTCCTCCAGAGGACAATGGACATGTTATTCTTTCTCCAACTACAGTATTGTGGACCCATCATATTAATGACCAATGGGAGATTCTAGTACAGTGGAAGGACACCGAAAAAGAAGATGCAACATGGGAGAAGCTAGCCAACTTCCAACAGGTCTACCCATCTTACGAGCTTGAGGACAAACTCTTTCTCCATGAGGGAGGGGGGGGGGGGGGGGGGGGGGGGTTCTGATGTTTAGGACACAATTGCACACCGAGTCACCTAAAGGAGGCGGCAATGACTCACTGAGTTAATTACTTTAAAATTTCATATTTTATACTACTTTAAGTATAATTTTTTCATTAATTATGTAATGATCCAGGATGCAGGGGCAAAATTATCAATTTAAGCCCTAAAACTCTAATGACGTCAAACCCTATTTAGAGGGTAGAGAGAGAAAAGAGGTAAGTATTGAATTAGGTTAAACAGGGTTTGGAGTTCTCCTTAACGAGCCCTAGGGTTGGGAGGTCTCCTTTGACAAGCTCCAGGTATAGTTCTGTCTTGATTTGGGTTTATTCTTTCTCTCTTTGAATTCTGGTTTGCATTGATATTATCCAATCCAAGAGAAAGGACTTGAATTACTGTTTTCCAAGTTCAAGTTGAGGTTGTAGCCTCTTCCACGTTCACATCAGCAAGAGGGAGTTGTTCTCCTTCATTCAGAGCAAGAAAGTGAAGTTCTTGAATCCCTAACCGAGCATCACATCTAAAAGAGGTAGCTTTAGCCTCTAACCCAGCAAGGCAGGATTAGGAAGTTCTAATCCCTCCTATGGGAATAGCACCAACCTTCCAAGAGGGTCCCTCTTAGACGTGAGCAGCCAAAAGGGTTCAACCCTTCCTGGTCGAGAACAGCAAGGGACTTCGTCCCTTACTCGAGAAGGTTAAGAAAAGGAAACTCCTTTTCAATCTTACCAAGAACATGTAAGGAAAGGAGGATTCTTTCCTCCTTACCAAGAGCAACAACTCCATTATAGTACTAGATTCATAATTTCCACACCGAGTTACTCGATCCATGGCTGGGGACCATAACACTAATAAAGGCGTGGTGCCACTTGTTGTGTATGTGGATGATATTACTTTATAGGTAGTAATACCGCTAGCATTAGTCAAGTCAAACACAAGATATGTGATGAATGCAAGACAAAGGACTTGGGACTCCTTAAGTACTTTCTTGGATTTGAAGTTCTTCAGACACGACATGGCATTATTCTATCACAAAGAAAATATGTGCTTGACTTTCTCAAAGGGACAAGAATGATAGGATGTTTCTCTTCTGACACTCCTATGGATACAAAAAAAAAATTATGTGCTGGTTTTGAAGAAGATGTTCATGTAGAAAAGTACCAGAGGCTAGTTGGGAAGGAGAATTATTTTACAGTGACCAAACTAGATATTTATTTTGTAGTTAGTGTGGTTAGTCAATATATGCATAAACCTCATATTTCTCACTGCCAGACATTGGAGAGAATCCTCAGGTATCTGAAAAAGGCACTAGGACAAGGGCTTATATATAAGTGCCATGGTCATTTCAATATTGAATAATTTTCTGATGCAAATTGGGTTGGATTTGTAGTTGATAGAAAATCCAGTTCAAAGTACAATACTCTAGTTGGAGGCAACCTTGTTACCTGGAAGAGTAAAAATCAAAATGTAGCTGCAAAGATCCAGTGCAGAAGCTGGATATAGAGCCATGACACATGAGGTAAGCGAGCTCCTATGAATTAAATCCCTTCAAGAAGAGTTGGGATTCGATAAAGAAAGATCGATGGAACTCCACTATGAAAATCAAGCTGCAATGCACATTGCCTCCAACCTAGTCTTTCATGAGAACTACGCATATCGAAGTGGATTGTTACTTTGTGAGGAAAAAGGTACATGCAGGTATTATATATCTTAAATACGTCGTCTCACCAAAAACTTGCTGATATACTATCAAAATCAGTTAGCTCAAAAGTTCTCTCCACTACATGCACCTAGCTGTTATGGACTCCATAGCATCTAGAGGGCCAGCAGAAAATGTGCTTCCGTCTCAGTCTTGATTTTTATTGGAGGGGTATGAAATGGATGATAGCTAAGTATGTCGTCGTCTACCAGGTCTGTCAACGGAATAAAACAAAATCATTACAGCTTGCTGGCCTGCTCCAACCATTTCAACTTCCCTCACAAGTATGGGCTGATCTTTCCATAGATTTTATTGATGGGCTTCCCCCTTCTTCAGGCAAATCCATTATTCTCGTAGTGGTGGATCGGTTCTCAAAATATGTACACTTTATGGCTCTTGTCCATCCATATACAGCAACCCAAGTCGCTCAGCTTTTCATGGATCACATTGTTCGCCTTCACGACCTTCCAGAATCCATCACTAGCAACCGCAATGCCGTCTTCACAACTAAATTCTGGAGTGAACTCTTCAAGTTACATGACACGAAGTTAGCCTTCTCTTCCGCCTACCACCCTCAGACAGATGGGCAAACCGAGGTGGTCAATCGTACTCTAGAAATGAATTTGAGGTGCTTCGTTGGTGACTCTCCCCGACATTGGGTCAGATGGTTGGCTTGGGCCGAATACTGCTATAACACATCATACCACACCGCACTGGGTACTACTCCCTTTCGGGTAGTCTATGGCAGTGACCCCTCGCATCTATTATCCTATGAACCTGGGTCGTCTTGGGTCGTAGCGCTGGACCTGGCTTTAGAGGAACGGGATAAAATGCTTGCCGAGGTCAGAACAGTGGTCTCAGGCTACTTTGAAGCATGCATATGACAAGGGCCATCGTCCCCTTTTCTTTGCTCCAAGAGATTATGTCTGGCTGAAACTCCAACCATGCCGACAGATTTCACTTGCAGCCACCAAACGCCATAAGCTTTCTTCCAAATTTTATGGTCCCTTCCAGATGCTACACCGTATTGGCAATGTGGCTTATCGGTTGCAGCTCCCACCAGATGCCAAGCTCCAAGATGGCCAGTCTATTCCTACTCCAGATCTAGTACTTCAAGCTTGTCGTTCTCAAGACTCATGGGAGGTGCTAGTTCAGTGGACTGATGTAGACCTGGTTGAAGCCTCTTGGGAGCCCCTTGAGTCCTTGCAGGCCCTATATCCCACTATTGAGCTTCAGGACAAACCCTTTCTTCAGGAGAGGCGGGGGGGGGGGGGGGGGGGGGGGGGGGGGGGGTGTGATGTTATGGACTCCATAACATCTACAGTGGCTAGTCGACGAAGAGGATAGATTGTGTAATTTTCACTTCTAATTCATTAGTGGGCTTTCTTGTAATTTGGTAGAACTTTATGGCCCTTGCTTAGGCCTATGTGCGTCTTTCCCTAATTTCCTATATAGGGACATGAGATTAATGAAAAGGGTAAGCATTAGTCAATTTAGTCTAAACGAGATCAGGTACTCTCTCTCAAGAGGCCTAAGGGTGGAGCTCCTTCAAAAGCTCACGTTTCTCAAGCATAGGTTGTTCCAAGCATTTGAAATCCTTCCCTCCCTCGTCATCCAATTTGGAAGCCAGAGGAGATCTCCGGGTGACACGATTCATGGCCAGAGAACCCAACACAAGTTGGGGATATATGATGTCTTTTTACTTCCAACTTGAGGGGGAGTGGTAGAAGATATGGACAAATTTGGGTGCCATTGATGTAATTTATCCTATGATTTTTGTCCCTTAATTCACTCTTTCTAGGGTGAAGGTATAGTTGTAATTATTGTATTATTGGCATCTATAAATAAATCTTGAGGGGGAGGATTAGGACATAATTCATAACGCTACCTGCTCTCCTTTTCTCCTCAACATGCTCCTTTTCTCTCCCTCCTATTGGTCGTTACCTCCTTCTCTCCTCTCTTCTCCTCCTCAATGTGCTTCTTTTCTCTCCCTCCTTCTCTTGGCCATTACCTTCTTCTCTCCTCGCTTCTCGTCCTCTCTTCTCGTCCTCTCTTCTCCTATCTTCTTCTCCTTCTTCCTTCTCTCCTTCATTATCTTAACCTTGAAGACCTTAAAGTTATAGAGTCCTGAAAACAACATAAAATGAGAAGTTGAAGAACGATTTTTATCCAAATCTCTTCAGTCCAAATTGTTGGAAGATGGGCCCTTGCCCACACCACAAAGGAAGGCCCACACATCCAAGAGATGTGGAAGATGGGTTCAAGGCCCATAGCCCAAGGAGAAGGCCCACATGCCCATACAATGATGGAATGATGGTAAATAAAAAGTTATCTCATAGAGATGGCATTGATGTAATTAGGTTAAAATTTTAGGGGTATTATTGTAATATTTTAGAATTATTAATCTATAAATTAAGCTTTATGGCAAGGGGTAGGATATCAAGTCCATAACCTATTCTTCCTCCTGTTTTCTCCCATTGGGTATCTCTCTCTTTTTCTCCATAAGCTAAATCCATGGAGTTATGAAAATTAGCTTGGTATCAGAGCAATGATTTTCAGGAGTCACATCTATGGTTTTCAGGATTCAAAAATATCCATTATTTTTTCTTTGTTCATATTGTTGTTTTATTTTTCCTCATTATTGGAACTATGTTTCTGTTGCTGAGTTTTTCATATTGTTGATGCTATTAGTGAAACTTTGTTTTGATATTGTTGCTCTTTGATCTGTTCATTACTACCATCACCTGGATCTCTATCTATTACTACTAAGTGATCTCTCTAACACTGGTGGAGAGCAAAGGAAAAGTTGTACTGATTGAGATATCTTCGATTCAATGGAAGACAATGATTTTCGAGTATGAACGGTTGAGATTGCTACTACTTATGAGAATAGAACAACTACTGATTTCATCTGGTCATCGTTGATAGGCAAGGAAGTCGAGGAAAATGTTTTAGTTCTCCTTCCAGCAAGTCTAGTGGAAATCAACCTAGTTGGCAACCACTGTTAATGGTGGATTAACAAATGACAATAGTGTTGCGGTTAGAACATTGCTTTGTCATCTTCCCCACAGCTAGAGCAGTCACCATCCATAATTATTTTGCTGCTGATTATTATCTTCTAGCCAACACGTTCTCTGCTCCATTGCGGTTCTTTTCAGAAACTTCTCTGTTCCCGCCGATTTATCAGTAGAGATAGATTTTCATATGCTGATTTTTGGAAAGTCCTTCGTGGGATCCTCTCCTTGCACTAGCTCCATTGAATTTCTTGTTGTCCATGTCATTTATCTTTGGAAATTATACAACAACTTATACACTTATCTAGCTATACTGATCAACCTGTATGCTGCTTGCATCTGGCCCAAACAACAATGCTAAATAGAGCATGCCAGTCATAGAAATAACCAGATTTCAGAAATTTCCTATTTGGAAAGTTTCTATTTCCGTCTTCAAGATCTATCTGTTGGATTTATCTTCTTTTGTTTGGAAGGCTCTCTTGGGATTTATCTCTATTTGGAAAGTTTTTGGCTCATCTTCATCGCCAACTTGGGTGCCGCTTTAGGAGGACGCCAACTCTACTGAATTTGAAATTTTCTTCTCTGGCTTGCATCATTGCTGGAAGATATCTCCATTGATTTTTTGGAAACTCCTCTGATTTCTATTCGAGACCTCTCGTTGTTGTTCCACGCTGTTCAGAGACCACCAGCATCATTGTCGGAGAAGATGACTTTGTGACTCCATTTTTCGTTTCTACTCGGTGGATTATTTCCTCCATTGAGAATTCTATTTCTGTTGAGAAGAGAGGTAATGATTTGAACCAGTGAACCAGCGTACCGAGTCCATTATAGTCTTTTAGCGAGTGGGAGAAGAAGAAGCTCATTTGCCGAGCCGTTCAGCGCTGTGAGGAAGACGATGGCAGATTGATTAAAATTTTCTAACTTAGGGTTTAGGGTTTGATCCAATGATGGACCGTGCCTATTCTGACCCAACTCGGACCGGGTCGAGTTAACCCAACGACTCTGCCAATCCAAGCTCAGCCTATGTTCTGCCGAGTTAACTTAGATCAACTCGGTTCTGGTCAATTTGGTCTGGGTCAACTTGGGTCCGGGTCAACCTGATTCAGCCCACTTTTTTTTGGCCTCGATATACATGTCCAGGTCCCAAGTTCTATACATATTTCTTTCGTGACTCAGCTATATTGGTCTGTTATTTGACTCGGCTTGACTCAATTCCTTGTCTGCACTTGGATTATTATTTTGAAGTATTGGCAGCTTATTCCTTGGTCAATATATTATTTACTGCACAAACTTGCATTAGATTATTTCATGGGTCCTTTTACAAGGATTTTTATTATTTTATATGTGTTATTGGTCCCATGCCTATTTTAGCTGCTACTATTGTGTTGGTTTGGATGAGACATTATTATTGAAGGACTTCTCAATTGCTGATTTTTATCAGCATTGGCTATTCTGACGATGAAGAAAGCTAAGGTGGCCCCAAAATATTATCTTTTGGAGAATTATCCGTTACACCCCTTAATTGGTACTTATTATTCCTACCATTTGAGATTTGATGTCTTGTGAAGGGACACGGTGATAGAGGAGTTTTATTACACTTCTGAGCACTGCATATAGACCCACTACCTACAGAAGATACGAGTATGCCCTACATCCAGCATGAGTTATGATTTGGAGTATGGAGCGATGTCATACGACTTGGAGTGATTTTACTCTCACTTATCTTATGTCAGTTGGGCCTCATGGAAGAGACAACCAGCGTGAGGGGGAGTGTTGGAAGATATGGAAGACTACCATTTTATACGAGAAGATCCTATACACCATTTGCAGCAAGATAGGAGTTCATGATGTTCTCTCACCCCAAGCTTGAGGGAGAGTGTTGGAAGATGGGCCCAAGCCCACATGGCCATGGAAGGCCCACACATCCATGAGATGTGGGAGATGGCTCAAGGCCCATAGACCAAGGAGAAGGCCCACGGGCCTATACAATGATGGCAGGAGGGTAAATAAAGAGTCATCTCATAGAGATGACATTTACGTAATTAGGTTAAAGTTTTAGGGGTATTATTGTAATATTTTAGGATCATTAATCTATAAATTGAGCTTTAGAGGAAGGGTTAGGACATCGAGTCTATAACCTATTCTTCCTTCTGTTTTCTCCTGATGGGTGTCTCTGTCTTTTTCTCCATGAGCTAAATCCATGAAGTCTTGAAAATCAACACAAATCATTTCCAAACCCTATTTCAACAATTTTTCAGAGATCCAAAGCCTTCTTTCCTCTTCTACTTATATTTATGAAGTATTCCTCACCAAAATCCGAGGTTAAAATCCTACATTTCACTCATTTTCTCTCCAAACAGAACTCTTCACAATGGTTTGTACAAAGGTGATGGCAGAGAAGTAAACCCTAGTGAAAGAGATCGATGTTTGTGATGTTTGTGAAGAAATGCCTAATTGGCGTGAGCATTTCGCAATAGGCAACAAAGGGGTAAGTACTTCCATACCTTTGCTTCTAAGAGAATAGCGGAACCAAGCAAAGTCGATATCACCTTTGCAAGAGAGAAATTGAGGGGTTTAAGGACATGTTCTCACCCTATGAGGGATGTTGAAGTAGTTTGAGTGGTATTCTAGGTAATTATGAGAGTGAATGGCATAAGATAAAATTAGTGGTTAGTTTAAGTTTTCTTTTTTATTCTTATATATTAGGGCATCCATGTCCCACCTATATAAATAATAAAGAGAGGGGGGAGGAGCTAAAAGTCGTGTTCTCTCATAACTTCTAAATTTCTCTCCTCAACTTGTGCTTCTGCCTTCTCCTTCTCATATTTTCTTGTATTTTCTTCTTCTTCTTTCTTCTCCTTCTTCTCAAACTGTTGGAAGATGGGCTCAAACCCTCAAGCTCAAGGCTAGAAGCCTACACGTCAAAGGAGTGGCAAAGTGGTAATTTATGATAAGTTCCATAAGGATGGCATAGAGATGTAAATACGTTGTCTAATTATGTCTTTTAATCTAGTGAGTTGTAGCCATAAGGGCATTGTAACACAATAAATAAGAGCTTTGGCTAAGAGGTAAGGCATTCAAGCCTTCTCCTCTCTTTCAGAAATCATCCAGCCACCCTCTCTTCTCCCTTGACGCATTCTCTCCTTCCATTAATCCAAACGCTCCTCTTTCATGTTCTTCTCCTTCCCCTCTCCTGTCTCTCATTCCTCCTTCTTCCTCCATGTTAAGCTAGAGTCCTTCTCATGGGATCCTAACTTCTACATGGTATCAAAACTTGGATTTTACGATCCCTATCCAAGTAGGTATGTCATCCATTCAAGAAGTTGTTTATAGAAGAAGGAGTTTTGCCATGAAGAGATAGGTAAAATTTTTTTTTTTTCATATTCCTTCTTTATAGTTCTATATTTTTCTATTCTTGAATTCTTTCGTAACATCAAGTCAGGATAATCTTCATAAACATTTTGAAGGTCTATATTTTATGACTAAAAGGATGTTATAGTCTTGATCATCTTGTAGCAAAATTACATGATTGATCAAAAGTTATTTTTTTTCTTCTGTTTTTTATGATTTGGATTCAGTTACCTTTATGTAACTTGGATCAAACATCGTTGATATGGGATTCCAACTTATGTCACTGTCAATTCTATAATCTAATGTTATTCATGGGGTTAGGTTATGTTGTTAGATGACCGTCATTTGATTAGAATTCCCGCATTTACTTATTCCTCTTATTTCTTTCTACTTTTGAACTTCAGCAATTGAAATTTTTTGTTGAAGTATTCCCATGAGTTGGAAAATAGTTTGTCAAGAAATTGCTCTTAGTTTGCAAAGAAAGGCCTTGTCTAAATTTTCTCTCAGTTTTGTGGTTGAGTTTGGACTAAGGATGAGAGTTGCATATCTTCTCTTCTTTCTATTTGTTAGATAAATATAAGAGAAGTTGAGTAGTGGCTGGTTCTTGTTATCACTTGACAAAAACAAAATTTGTTTCCATGATTTGGTGCTTATTCTCATGAAAATATTCTCTACTTATTTTTTTGTTGGCGGCTAATTTGGTCTACGAGTGCTTAAAATTACATTGTGTAATTGTTATTTGAAGAAGCCCTTGGACAATTGCCCTCAACAGTTGATTTGCGTCAACATGGAGAGTAGACATATGAGTAATAAGAGTGAGATGCTCCAAATTACTAAAATTCCACTAAAAGGTCTTTCCAAGTACCTCAACTGGTCACAATCGGTACAGAGGGTTCTTATTACTCGTGACCTTCTCAGTCGTGTTATCAAAATCTCTCCTTCGATTGATGAAGAAGATGAAGCCTACCACAAGTGGGTTAAAAATGATAACATAGTTATCAGTTGACTTATTAATGGCATGGAAGAGCATGTAACAAACAATGTGGTCCATTTGGAAACATCCAAGGATATTTGGGACAAATGTGCTAAGCTGTATTCCAGTACCGCCTCCTTGCAAAGAGTATATGATATTTTCCAAAGTATGATGGCTACCAAACAAGGAGATAATATTCACGAGTTTTTGGCCCGATTTTTTGGCTTTCTCCAAAAATGGAAAATTGCTCAACCATACTTTATAGACATTGCTATTCAAGAAAAACAACGAGAGGCCCTGGCAGTAGCTATTTGCCTTACCAATATTAAGCCTTATCTAGAGGTGGCTAAGAGTCAACTTCTTAGTTCCTTTGCTCTTCCCTCATTTGATGACATTAGTACTACATTGTAACGGATTCCTAATCCATCTCCTCATTCTCCGATTGATGCTCCATCAGCTACGTTCTCTGGTAATCGGGGTACATCATCCCCATCACGAGGACATGGCAGAAATACAAGAGGAGGCCGCAATAGGGTGGTCGAACGGGTCTGACTCATTCCTGCACTGAGCCTCAATTGTGCACTTACTGTGGTGGTAAGATCCACCTTGTGGACTCATGCTAGAAACTCCATGGCAAGTCTGATTCGGCCACAACAAATCCAGCATCAGTTAATGTTGAGCAAAAGGAGAAAATGGCTGACTCTCCTTCCAGGAATATGACTATTACAGTGGAAGACTATGCTGCAATTCTGAAGTTGAATTTTTTATTGGAGTCCTCTACTCCACCAGGACCTACTGTTACCACTACCATTGCCTCATGTATGATTTCTTCCTCTTCAACCCCTTCCTCTTGGATCATTGACTCCGGGGCTTCCGAACACTTGTCAGGTAACAAACACATGCTTCATTCATTGTCTCCATGTCTTCCTCATAAAATTGACACTATTGCTAATAGTTTCCAAACCAAGGTGCTTGATGATAGATGCCAGATTCTGACATGAGAACGAGGTTAATTATAATTGAATAACCCTTGTAATTGTGTTATAGGTGGTTATTTATCGGTTTTCACTTGAAACATGCATTTATTGAATTTGACATTAATCACTGCTTATATTGCATATTTTTCTCTCCTGAATGATATTTCATTCCTTTTAGGGTTTATTTCTTCTTTAAATTATTTTTATGGATTTAATTATGAAATTTCAGGAGAATTTTGTGTGGAGAAGGAGATATTTAAACAAAATGCCATTAGTGGGGGAGGTGATTTTTTAGGGCAAATCGTATTGAAAAGGGGTGACCGTCGACCGACACAGGGGAAGACCCGAGAGAATTTTGCAACTGTCATTCACCGCGCCATCGTTGTTCTCCGCACCACCGTCGTCCACCGCCGTTCGGCAACCGAGAACAGATCCGAGGAGAGCTTGAGAGAGTCTCCGTCGCGGTGAGTTTGACAGTGCCAGTTTCTGCTTGCCTGGCCGAGAGGGCTCCTCCGGTGCCAATTTCGCATTCCGACCATCCTCCGGCGTTGATTACCTATTTTCGATCATTTTCGGAGCTATTCCGACTTCGACCGAGACTAGAGAGAGCCAGTTAGAGGATTTCAGCTTCGTTCCGTTCTTCGCCAATCATCACCTTCGTCCGTGAGTTTCTATCCTTCTTCGCCGGCGTCGTCTCTACCTCCGGCCACTCGCTCTTGCTACCCGAAACCATCAATTTCGGGAAATTGCAGCACCCGTGAGAACGAGCCTGCTGCTCGAGCGAGAGGAAGGAGAAGGGGAGTAATCCATCATTTTGGAATTTAATTTTCCTATAGTTTGAACTTAGGTTTTGAATATTTATTAAATTTGATTTGAGAATTAATGTTTATTGAATATTTGTTTTCCGGATATTTGATTAAATTAGATAGTTAGGGTAGGATTGTAATCTAGGTTGGATTTTGGTATTTTAATCCTATTTTTGTCTGTCACTCTATGCGCCCGAGAGGCGATAGACGCAAGGATTGAGAAATCGGATTCGTGGTTACGTGGCGCTAGAGAGAGGCACGAATCACGGTAAAATCCAGAGTTGACGTTTTCTGTTGTGCAATTAGTTAATCAGATTATTGCTTGATAATTTAGGATATAATTAGTGTTTAGTTCAGATTAATTCATTATATTTGGTTAGGCTAGTTGACTGAAGAATACACAAAATTTGGTCTTCCCTGCGGATATGACCCTCGCTTTCCGCTAGATTACGTGAACGATTCGTACGCTTGCGAGGTATAAAAGCCAATGTAACTAAATTTCACATCAAGTTTTTCTTGGCCAGGGCTCCTCCTCTCTTATAACGTCTATTCCTCTTCAAGATGTGGTTTTTGTTCCTCAATTTCCGTTAAATTTGCTCTCTGTTAGTCAATTAACCAAACAATTAAATTGCTCTGTCACCTTTTCACCATCTTCGTATACATTTTAGGATGTAACTACGAAACAAGTGATTGGAGGCAGCCATGAAAAAGGGAGATTATACTATTTTTCTCTTCCACCAGTAGTTGTATTGATCCACTACATCCGAGACTCAACTTTGGCACAATCGGCTTGGTCATCCATCTATCTCGTCACTTCACTCTTTGGTTCCATTTTTTAAATCTTTGTCTACTTTCAATTGTGAGGCATGTCAATTAAGTAAGAATATTAGGATTACATATTCTCTTTGTCTTACAACTACTAGTGCTGCTCCATTTGCATTAATACACTCTAATGTATGGGGACCTTTAAAGGTCTCTAACATTTCTCAAGTTCAATATTTTGTTAATTTTGTTGACGATTTTACCTGAGTGACTTGGTTGTTTTTATTTAAAGAACGATCATAAATTATTTCTATTTTTAAAAACTTTCATGCAATCGTAATGACACGATTTGGGAAGAAAATTTAAATCCTTAGATCCGATAATGCTAAGGAATGTTTGTCTAATGAGTTTAAATCATTTTGTGAGGGTAATGGGCTTGTTCATCAAACATCATATGCCTATACCCCTCAACAAAATGGTGTTGCTGAAAGAAAGAATCGTCACTTCCATGAAGTTGCTCGGGGCCTCCTCTACTGCATGAAGGTACCCTACTTTTATTGGCCTCGTGCTATTCTTACAACATGCTTTCTCATCAATAGGTTACCTTCATCAGTGCTTAGCAATCAAACTCCGTATTCTGTTTTGTTTAACGATGAAAATCCTTTTTCTCTTCCTCTTAAAGTGTTTGGTTGCACTTGTTTTGTTCATGACACTTCACCACAAAATAGTAAATTTGATCCTTGGTCTCTAAGGTGTATTTTATTTGGGTATTCTCAAATTTAGAAAGGATATATTTGTTATAATCCTACCATTCAGAGGTTGTTGGTATTTCGGGATGTGACTTTCTTTGAAGACACTTCCTTCTACTCCTCACATGAGGCTCTTCCATGGTTTACATTTCCTCCTACCACACAATGCTTGTTCATGCCATTTACTAGAGATATTAATCAACCCCCTGAAGCACCAACCATCCCCTCACATGTTGAGTTGTTGGATCCACCTGAGGTAAGTCTTTCTCCTCCTATGTTTGGGCCTGAATTTGATACTCGACCTATTACGTTATGAAAGGAACGCCTTTCTTGTACTATGTCTCATCCAATTGCCAATTTTATGTCTTCTCATCATTTATCTTCTGAGTGTGTTTAGTTTCTTACTTCTTCTTCGTCTGTTTCCATTCCACAACCCTATCAGGAGGCCTTGAAGTATCCAGGATGGAAGGCGGCTATGGATGAAGAAATACATGCCTTATATGAAAATCAAACCTAGACATTGGCATCACTCCCAAAACGGAAAAGACCGGTTGGTTGTAAATGGGTATTTACTTTGTAACACAACCCAGATGGGTCGGTTGCTCGTATTAAAGAACAACTCATTGCAAAAGGTTACACTCATTGTTATGGGATAGATTATGAAGAGACTTTCTCTCCAGTTGCAAAATTGAACTCAGTACGTATAATCCTATCTTTTGCTGCTAACTCATCATGGCCCGTATATCAACTTGATGTAAAAAATATATTTTTAAATGGTGATATACGTTGAAGAAATTTATATGGTCCAACCACCAGGATATGTGGTTGAGGGGGAGTCTATATGCAGGTTAATGAAATCTTTAAATGGGCTTAAATAGTCCCCTTAGGCCTGGTTTGATAAATTCAGTCAAGCTCTTCTACGATTTGGCTTTTATCTGTGCTCGGTTGATCACTCAGTATATGTTAAAGATACTATCAAAGGCAAGATATTATTGGCCATGTATGTTGAAGATAGTATCTTGACCGGGAATGATGCTCATAGTATACAAGAAGTGAAGAATATGATATGTCAAGAGTTCAAGACTAAAGATCTGGGTAAGCTCAAATATTTTTTGGGTATAAAAGTCCTTCAGTCAAAACATGGGATAGTATTATCTCAAAGAAAATACACCTTGGTTCTTCTTGAAGAAACATGAATGAAGGGCTATAGACCAGTTCATACAACTATGGATGCGAATGAAAAATAGTGTGTTACGACTGGAGAAGATGTTGACACTAGCAAATATCAAAGACTTTTGAGAAAATTGATCTATCTCAATGTAACCAGGCCAGATATATCATATGTTGTGAGCGTGGTAAGTCAATTCATGCACAAACCACAAAGAGGTCTTTGTGAGTCCTTTTTTTATCTTCCAACTTATGTGATAAGGATGTCATGGTGGCAATCATGGTGGGTCCTACTTCTTATGTGCTTGGGCCCATCTTGTAGGCCTTTCTTGGTCGGGTGGCCCATCTTACAATACTCTTAGATATGTGGGCATTCCTTGGTCATGTGGGCTTGGGCCTATCTTCCAACACTCCCCCTCAAGCTGGGGGTGAGAGAACAACATGAACTCTCAGCTTGCTGCAAATGATGTATATAATCTTTTTGTATGAAATGGCACATCTTCCAATATGCCTTCATCTTCCAACACTCCCCCTCATGCTATTGTGTCTTTCCATGTGGTCATGCTAGCATAATATAAGTGAGCGAAAAAATCACTCCTACCCGGTAAGACATTGCTCCATACTCCAATCCTAATGCTGGATGTAGAGGACACTCTGTCTTTTGTAGGTAGTGTGTCTATCGGCATTGCTCTGAAGTGTCCACCACCGTGTCCCTCCATAGGACAACGACTCTCAAATGGTAGGAGTAATAAAAGCCATTGCAGGGCGGGGGGCGGGGGGGGGGGGGGGGGGGGGGGGGGGGAGGGGGGGTGGTGGGTTTATTTATTATGGTGACCCAATCCGGACGCCGAGTCTCATGGTTTCCCAACCGTGATATATTTTAGAGTTAAATTTATCATGGTGTCCCAATCCAGGCACCGACTCTCATGGTGTCCCAACAGTGATATTTTTGAGAGTCAAATAAATTATGGTATGAGAAAACGTACAGAGGCCATCTCTTCTTCAATAATAATGTCTCATGCAAAGAGACATAATAGCAGCAACTGCAATGTAACATGACCATCTTGCAACACATATAACAAGAACCAAAATAATAAACTTTATAGAAGGACCCATGAAATAATCATAATCCGATATAAATATTTTTTCTTATATGCATAAGCTTCATCTTTTGTACTCCCCCTTTCTTGAATATTTTGGTCACATAAACATATCCACAACATATGGAATAAAATACTTCTTTCTTGTACCTCTCCCCCTCAAGCTGGAAGGTAATGGCAGTGATCCCAGCTCGAACCAAATATCATAGATGCAACAATAAGCCAAAATAACATAGATGTAGTAGTAATAACACTTAAACCAGGGAGAAGTGAGATATTTTCCTGATGTAGAAACTCAAATAGTGACGCAAAACAAATGGTATAAATTCGGATTTTTCAATACAACAAAATACCAACATGACCTTTGATTCTTCCAATGCGAATATATATTTAAATATAAATTAGGTTGATATGAAATTTTATCCTTATGAAACTAGACTTAAATAAATTTCATCCAAGTATAAATTCTCTTCATAAAATATAATTATCTAAAGATAAATAATCTGATAGATTTTGCTCTCTGTCAACTGGCTGAACTAAGCATTGTTTCTCCTTTTTTTCCTGCATGACCATTGACTCTTCCAAGATCAATATCTCCTTATAAGAAATTCAGATCTAGAATTGGTTGAATATATAAGAAACTAGACTTACATATATTTCTTTTTATATATAATTCTCTATATAAAGTCTCGTTCTTGATAGTATAAAACACCTCGGAAGTTGAAGCTTTCTACTACTGCTCGAACCTTTCTTTTTAATCTGACCTTCCCTGCTTCAAATATTGATTTCTCTTTATAGATAAATCCGATTGAAAATTGGTTGAATATGTAAGAGAATAAACATATAGATATTTTTTTTTATATATATATATATCCATATAAAGTCTCGTTATTGATAGCATAAAATACCTCGAAAGTTGAAGCTTTGTCGTGTTGCTCTAACCTCTTTCGCAATCTTACCATTGCTCATTCAAATATCTATTTCTCTTCGTAGATAACTCCAATTGAAAAAAATTCATTTTTCCTTGAAAATTATACTCAAATATATTTTTGGAAATATATAATTTGAAATATTAAAATCTCAGTATAGAGGTGAAAAATGCAAAGGAAACTACGACTGTAGGGATTGAAAAAAAAAAACTACGAACTTAGACTTAGGGTTTAAGGTTTAGAGAAAAGGATCACATTAACTCTACGGGTTGCCCAAGTCAACTAACAGAACCTGCTCTGATACCATGTTGAATTTATGGATAAGAGAAATACTTCATTGACTTCATTAACTTATTATAATCAGAGTACATGAACCTTTATTTATAATAAGGCAAGGTAGTAGAGTCCAAACTCTAACACTTAAAGATAAGTCCTTGCATAATTAAATAACATAACTCAAACTAGAACTCTTCTAGGATGTGACCATAAGATAAAGATGCCTTTGTGAGTCATTTTTGCTCTTCCAATTTATGTAAGGATGCCAGCCTGTGGTAATCATGGTGGGTCCTACTTTTTATGTGCTTGGGCCCATCTTGTGGGTCTTCCTTGGTTGTGTGGCCCATCTTATAATACTCTTAGATATGTGAGTCTTCCTTGGTCGTGTGGGCGTCGGCCCTTCTTCCAACACTCTAGGAAGAGGATTGCTATATAAAAAATGTGGGCACTTTAATATAGAAGGCTTCTCAAATGCAGATTGGGCTGGATCACCCGATGATAAAAAATCTATGTCTGGGTATTGTACCCTTGTTGGGGGGAACTTGGTCACATGGAAAATCAAAAAGAAAAACGTGGTTACAAGATCTAGTGCTGAAGCAGAATACCGAGCTATGGCTCACAATGTAAGTGAACTTTTATGGATAAAAAATCTTCTTACTGAATTGGGATTTTATAAAGGAGGCTCTATGGGCCTACATTGTGATAATCAAGCAGCTATTCACATTACGTCAAATCTAGTATTCCATGAAAGAACTAAACATATTGAGGTAGATTGTCATTTTATACGAGAAAAGTTTCAATCAGGAATAATCTCTCTTAAATATGTTTCATCTCAATAGCAAGTATCTGATATCCTCACCAAACCGGTTACATCCAAAATTCTATCTTATTTATGTGGCAAGCTAGGTATTTATGATGTATTTTCTCCTCCAAGCCCACAAGCTCAAGGCAAGAAGCCTACAAGTCAAAGGAGTGGTAAAGTGGTAACTTATGATATGTTTCACAAGGATGGCATATAGATGTAAATACGTTGTTTGATTATGTCTTTTAATCTAGCGAGTTGCAGCCCTAAGGGCATTGTAACACTATAAATAAGAGTTTTGACTAAGAGGTAAGGCATTCAAGCCTTCTCCTCTCTTTCAGAAATCGTCCAGCCACGCTCTCTTCTCCATTGCGCATTTTGTCCTTCCCTTAATCCAAACTCTCCTCTCTCACGTCCTTCTCCTTCCTCTTTCCTCTCTCTCTCTTCACTCCTTTCACATTAACCTAGAGTCCTTCTAATGGGATCCTAACTTCTACACAAACAAAGTTATTCATGGATTGAACCCTAGAATTAAACATAGAATCATAGCTAGAATTCTCAGGTTTGAAGTAAAGTTCATCAAGTTATGAAAGTTTAGTGGAAAGGAAACTTAGTTCAGCCTTCAAGCAATAAAGGGTATGGCTAGTTTTGAAGACGAGTGTTAAGCACCTAGCCAATACTACCCAAAAGACCGGTCTGTTAGAAGTGGACATAGGTACTTAACCCAGGACCATAACATCACACCCCACCTTCACGATCTGACGACCACGACAGCCCACTCTAGCGAAGGCCCACTCTAGCGACACTGGCCAAACCTGGGTTAAGTTCCTACGGCCTACCAGTAATTTTAATCTGGCCTCTAGGTCGCCCTCTTCGGGATTCGAACTCGAGACGTGGGAGCCCACTCTGATACCACGTTGTTACGGTCCCGGGTCATGGATCGAGTAACACGGCGTGGGATTTGTGAATCCAACAATGGTACTGAGTCGCTGGACTCGGTAAGGAGGGTTAAGATTCCTTCTTTGATTGATCTTCCACACGTGATCAGTCTCCCTTTTTATGAATCCACTCTAGTGCTAAAGTTATAGCTATAATGGAAATAATTCATGTGGAGAAAGACTAAAAGAGATACCTTTTGGTTGCTCACTGAAATCAAGGTTTAAACCCTGATTTTGATTGCTGCTCAAGCGGGAATGCTCAGCCTAGCTTGTAGTAAGCCTTGGCCCATGTGAATAAATTAATTCTTCTCTCTTTCCTTGTTGGTGCCAAGCTAGGAGCAGCAACACCACTTCTTCACGTGAAGAAGTAGAAAACTCTCTACTTTTCTGCTCATCAAGAGGGTTAGAATTCCTTGATTGTTGTTGACGCTGATGAGGAGGGAAGACCCTCTATTTGGGCTCATAAAAGGGGTAGGAAGCTCTTTTTACAACTATGGATGATGAAGGATGAAGATGGATGGTGAAGGTTAGGTTGGATTTTTGGAGTAAACCCTAAACTCAAGATCAAGAGGTGATCTCAACCTGTTTCCACTAGGTTATTCTAAAATCTCAAAGCTTGCCTCTTTCTTACATTCTTTCCCTTTAAATAGATCACGTCATGGAGTTTTAGGGTTAGGGTTACAATAATTCCCATAATGCCCCTACATATAAAAGTAATTAGAAATAATTCCTTCTTAAAACAATATAAGAAATAAATCCTACTCAAAGTAATATAAGAAATAAATCCAACTCAAAGTAATATAAGAAATAAATCCTATTGAGTGAGTTGTTGTTGCCTCCTTCATTGTGTGACTCGGTGTGCTATTGAGTCCACAACATCTGCCTCCCCTTGGGGAAAGAGCTTGTCCTCAAGCTCAAAAGTTGGGTAGACTTGTATGAAGATGTCCACACGTTCCCATGTTGCAGCATCGGGGTCAGTGTCCGTCCACTGAACGAGAATCTCCCAATGGTCATTGGTCAGCCGAGCACGTAACACCGCAGCAGGGGTAAGAATAACCTCGCCATTATCAACCAGTGGTAGGAATGGAGTGGATGTTGGCGGCGCCCCGGAATGTGGCTTCAAAAGATAGACATGAAACACATCATGAAGTTTGGCCGTGTCCGGTAATTTGAGTTGATAGGCGACTGGTCCCATGCGCCGAAGAATGGGGAACGACCCAAAAAATCTGGGAGAGAACTTATGTCGTGGAGGTCCTGCAAGAGACTGCTGGCGGTAGGGCTGGAGCCATAGCCACACATAATCCCCAACCTCAAAAGAGACCTCACGGTGGCCTTTGTCGTATGCATCCTTCATCTGAACTTGGGTGCGCCGTAGCCATTCTGTGATATTTTGTAGCAGCAGATCACGGTCCATGAGTGCCTAATCAATCGCATCCATGCGGGTGGACCCTGGGGTGTACGAGAGAAGGTGAGGTGGATCCCGGCCATATAGAACCTGGAAAGGAGTGGATTGCCAGGCAGAATGGAACAAAGTGTTGTAACAGTATTCGCCCCACGGAAGCCATTGAACCCATTGCTGCGGACGATCACCCACCAAGCACCATAGATACATCTCGTTGGTGCAGTTCACCACCTCTGTCTGCCCGTCTGTCTACAGATGATAGGTGGAGGAGAACTTCAATTTAGTCCCACTCAAGCGAAAGAGTTCCCGCCAAAAGGTGCTCATGAAAACTGCATCTCGGTCACTCACAGTGGATTTTGGAATGCCATGTAAGTGGACTATTTTCTCCAGGAAAGTCTTAGCAACCCATGTTGTTGTATAAGGATGAGCCAGCGGTATAAAATGTCCATACTTGGAGAATCTATCAACCACCACAAAAAGTACAGATTTTCCGGAGGACAAGGGTTGACCTTCCACAAAATCCATCGAAATGTCAGCCCAAACCTGTGTAGGAAGGGCTAGAGGCTAGATAAGACCGGCTGGACTCAAGTGCTCAGTTTTCTTACACTGGCAGACTTGACAATCGCCCACATAAGTCGCAATAGAGGGCTTCATGGCTTGCCAGTAAAAATTAGCTCGAATTATGTGCAAGGTGTTTTGTATCCCCTCATGTGTACTGTCATGGTAGGCTAAGAGAATAGCTGGAATCAAATCGGACTCAGGTGGAAGGAAAACCCACTGCTTGTAATAAATAAATAAATCCTGGATGGACCACTTCGAATTCATTGTCCCTTCTAAAATATTCTGATGCAGTTCCTGCAGTGTAGGGTCAGTGGCATGTGCATCTCTCACCAAGTGAAGGATGAGAAATCTTGGCTGGCTGATCGAATAGACCAACTGTTGATCCTCAAAACACCATGACAAGGCGTCTGCCGCCTTATTCAATATCCCCACATGATATTCCACAGAGAAGTCAAACCCCAACAACTTACTGATCCAGTGTTGCTTTGGTGATGTCATCAAATGTTGTTCAAGTAGGAATTTAAGGCTATAGTGAACTGTACGTATGAGAAAAGCCCGGCCCCATAGATAAGACCTCCAATATTGGACTGCCTTGGCCAACCCAATCAATTTCCGCTCATAGGCTTCCAGCTTGTGATGTCGGACTGCCAACTGTCTGCTAAAATACGCAATAGGATGGCCCAATTGCTGTAAAATGGCCCCAATGCCCACGCGCGAAGCGTCACACTCTACCACAAATAATTCATCAAAGTTGGGAAGCTGTAATACTGGTGCAGATGAGAGAGCAGATTTTAGTGCCGCAAATGACTGGGTGACCTCCTCATTCCAAATAAAGGAATTTTTCTTGAGCAGACTGGTCAATGGTGCTGCCACCAGCCCATAGTTTTGAATAAATTTGCGGTAGTAGCCCGCAAGACCCAAAAAGCCCCGTAATGTAGAACAAGACTATGGCTTCGGCCACTCATGAATAGATTGGATCTTCTCGGGATTCACCATAACCCCCTCATGTGGGATAATGTGTCCTAGATAAGCCACATGTGAAGCCGCAAAAGAACACTTGGAATATTTTAAATAGAGCTGATGTGCTCGTAACAAGTCGAAAGCAATCCTCAAGTGTGCCAAGTGATCCTCAACTGACTTGCTATATATAAGAATATCATCGAAAAACACAAAACAAAATTTCGAAGATAAGGGCTAAATACTTCGGTCATCAAAGCTTGAAAAGTGGAGGGTGCATTGGATAACCCGAACGGCATTGCGATAAACTCAAAGTGGCCATGATGTGTGCGGAATGTCGTCTTCTCGATATTAGAGGGGTACATCCAGACTTGATGGTATCCCGAATGGATGTCGATTTTAGTGAATAACCACGACCCATGTAACTCATCCAGGAGCCCATCCACTACCGGAATCGGAAACTTGTCTTTCACTATCTGCACGTTCAACTCTCGATAATCCATGCATAATCTCCATGTCCCATCGTGTTTCTCACAAGTAAGACGGGTGAAGAGAACGGGGAGCGACTGGGACGAATAAGACCCTGTTTCAACATATCCTGGCACTGACGCTCTATCTCGTCTTTTTGAAGTTGTGGGAAACAGTACGATCGCACGACCACTACCTCGGATCCTGGTTTCAGACAGATCTTGTGGTCACAGTGCCTCAGGGGAGGCAGTCCCGAAGGCTCCTGGAAGAGGTCGGAGAACTCCTCAACTAGACCATCAATAGCATTGTCAGGCTGTTCCTGTGTCTGCAAAGTGTGCATGCAGTGGGCCTTGTTCACCTGACAGCCCTGTAAGGGCACCCGACTCCCGGCCAAATCAAAGCTCATGGTTAAAGCCTAAAAGTCCCACATAATGGGCCCAACATTTGTAACCATTTAATGCCTAATACCATATCAAATCCAGCCAGAGAATAACAAAAAATTCAGCATTAAATGAAGTAGAGCCCATGGAAAAATTTATCGCCTTACTAATCCCATAGCTAGGGACCTTCTCGCCATTGGCCACTGTGACGGTGGCTGTTTGATGGGGTGTATCTGGAGCTGGAGGTGCTGTGCGGCTATCAAGCTCAAAAAATTGTGTGTACTCCCCGAGTCGACTAGTCCCACCAATTCTCGATCGATGACATGAGCTCGGACTTGCATTGTGTTAGGCAATTTCTGCCCAGTAATAGCATGCAAGGATATCTCCGGTTGTTCATCGATAATATCCTTTGGCTCCTCTGGATCCTCTGAATCCGCCACCTCGAGCCAAAAAAATCATTTACATTGGTGCCCCACCTGATACTGCTCATCATACTGCTCATTGCAGTTGTAACATAAATTTTTGGACCGCTGTTCTGCCATCTCCGCACTCGTTAATTTTTTGATAAAGTGCGGTAAGGGATTACCAGGGCAGGGATCGGCTACCGAAGTCGTAGTCAGAGTGTGCCTAGAGGATGGTGCTGCTGGAAATGTTCCCTGAGATGAAGTATAGCGACGCCCTTGCCAAGTGGAGGAAGTGTTCCTCTCACCCGACCAACCCGACTTACATTGCTACAACTGTTGTCGTTGTTCCATTGCTCGGGCCATATTCATTGCATGAGTTAAATCCGTAGGCATAAGGAGTTCCACCTCTTGCCGTAAATACTCATTGAGACCCACTGTGAATAGGGAGACTTGTTGGTCGACCAATACCCTCTCACCAGCATGAGCCAACTTTTCCTGGAACATTTTTTGATATTGTTCCACATAACCAATTTGTCGCAATAGGACTAACTCCCCCAGGGGGTTGCTGTTGGCAGGAGGGCCAAATCTTACTATGTATAGATTTTTAAATTCTCCCCAATTCATCCCCGATCTCTCTTTTTCTACCTGAGTAACCCATAACAGGGCTTCATCTGTCATATGGAAAAAGGCTAGTTGCACCTTATCCCATTCAGCAGTCCCTTGGTTTAATTTTTTTTTTCACATCTATGCAACCAAATTAAGGGATCAACTAAACCATTGAAAGAGAGAAACTCTAACTTGGTGTACCTTGGAACTGTGCCTCCATGTTGGGGTCCTTGGACAGCAGTGCGCCCAGGCCACTTCTTCCCTCTTCTGTGATAAGGTTGAGCCACCTCTCTCGCCTCTGGGCTCTGATGTCTCTCTGCCCTCAGCTCAGTTAGCATGCTGATGACTCGGCTCATCTATTTTTCCAAACCACAAACCTTCCCTAGCACTAGTTGTGCTGTTTCAAGGTTATCTTCTATCTTTTGTATCCTGATTTTGATTTCTTCATTGCTAAGAGTATCCCTCATGTTACCCATCAGGCGCGAGTGATCCAGCACCCGGATGCAGGTCCGTAAGGGAGTATGGGATCCTGACCCAGACCTCATCGCTATGTGATGCGGCCGTGGTCGTCGGCTCGTGACGGTGGGTGTATTGTTGTGGTCCTGGGTTAAGTACCTATGTCTTCCGCTCCTAATAGGCCAAACTTTTGGGTAGTATTGGCTAGGTGCTTAACAACGAGCAAAAGGATGAAGTCAATTCAGCAAGTTCTCTCCTTAATCAGATAAGTTTCACCTTATGTTTCACATTATGAGGGATTCAATTCAAGTTTTTGATAGTCACAATTTTTTTTTACTCAAGCTTAATTATCCCCCTCAAAATTCATTTTTTTTCTTGATATTGAATGGCTGCAATCATTTTTTTTTTTGTGATTTGCATGTGTTTCATTCTTTTCTTTTTTGTTTGATCTGATTTTTAAGAAAATAATTCCCCCTTAGGAATGCTTAAATTCATTTTGAAGCTCTCTTTAAGTTCTAGTTTGTTGGAGTGGTTGCTCAATTAATTTGTTAAAACCCTAAGTTAGGGTTTGAGGAATAGTTTTGGAAAGTAATCACTTGTTCTAGTTCATTTTTATTTAATTCTTACTAGAACCAAGTTTTTTCCCCTTTTTAATCACCATTGGTTTTTGAGTGATTAGAATTCTTGTTTAGAATCTCAAACAACAACAAAAATATCGAAAAAGGGGTCATATTGTGTGATCTATTAGCTAGATTCCTTTCTTGTTACTTGTGAATTTGATCACTTGACATTGCATAGTGTTGCATTCCATGGCTTCAAATATTTGTTGTTGTTTATCAATTCTTGTCCTTTTTTCTCCTACGTTAACCTAAAGATGCAGATTTTCTGAGAAAAAAAAAGCTATTTTGTTAGTCATAATGTCCGAATTGCCAAATACTTCTTCTTCCTCAACATCTATTGATTTCAACAAAGTTCATCTCTTGAGGATTACTACAATTCCACTTAAAGGCTTGTGTAAATATTTTTCTTGGTCCTAATGTGTGAAACATTTTTTTTATATTTATAACGACCTTGTTGATTATATAACTCAGCCACCTATGCATGTGAGTCAACCCTCTTACCATAAGAGGTTGAAGGAAGACACACTAGTTGTTGATTTTTAGGACTCCATGAATTTAGCTTGTGGAGAAAAGGGAGAGAGACCCATTGGGAGAAAACCAAAGGAAGAAGAGGCTATGGACTTGATTTCCTAACCCTCCCCATAAAGCTCTATTTATAGATTAATGAAACTGTTTTATTACAATAATACCCCTGAACTTAGGGTTTAGGGTTTTAACCCTGAAAATTTAATCTAATTACATCAATGCCATCTCTATGAGATGACCCTTTATTTACCATTTTGCCATCATTTTATGTGGGCGTATGGGCCTTCTCTTTGATCAATGAGTCTTGAGCCCGTCTTCTATATCTCTTGCATGCATGAGTCTTCCTTGATCTTATGGACTTGGGCCCATCTTCTAATACACTTGGATATGTGGGTCTTCTTTGGTTGTGTGGGCTTCGGCCCTATCTTCCAACACTCCTCCTCAAGTCGGGGGTGAGAGAACAACATGAACTCCCAACTTGCTGCAAATTATGCATAAAATATTTTTTTGTATAAAATGGCACATCTTCCAATATGCCTTCATCCTCCAACACTCACCCTCACGCTAGTGCTCTCATTCATGAGGCCCACTTAGCATAATATCAGTGAAAGTAATCAGTCTTAGCCGCTAAGACATTGCTCCATACTCCAGTCTTAACTCATGTTGGATGTAGGGCACACTTCCTCTTCTGTAGGTAGTGTGTCTATCGACATTGCTTTGAAGTATCCACCTCCACCACTGTGTCCCTCCATAGGACAACGACTCTCAAGTGGTAGAGTAATAAATGACATTAATGGGAGTAAGTAGGCTTATTTATCATGGTGTCCCAATCCGAACACCAACTCTCATGGTGTCCCAATCCGGACACCAACTCTTATGGTGTCCCAACCGTGATATTTTTGAGAGTTAAATAAGTGATGGTGTCCGAACCTTTGACATTTTATATTTTTGACGGGGTATAAAGTTACTCCTTCATGGAATCCCAACCACAAATATTTTTGATATTTTTGACTGGGTATTAAGTTCCTCAGTCATGGAATCACAACTGCAAATATTTTCTGTATTTTTGATTGGGACACATAAATAATGGTATGATGCCACCTCTCCTTCAATAATAATGTCTCATCAAAAGAAATACAATAGCAATAGCTGAAATGGGCTTGGGCCTATATAACATGAACCAAAATAATCCTTGTAAAATGACCCATGAAATAATCCAATGCAAGTATCTGTACTAAATAATATGCTGACCAAGGAATAATTTGTCAATTCTTCAAAGTAATAATCCAGCTAGAGAAAAATTTTACTGAGTCGCACTGAGTCAAATAGTAGACCAATATATCCTAGTCACTGTAGAAATATGTATAAGCTTTGGTCCAAACACATATACCGAGGCATAAAATTAGGGGCATGAGTCAAGTTGACCCGAACTCGAGTTGGCCTGTAAGGAACATAGCAGAGCTCAAATGTTGAACCGGTGCTGGAAACTCTGCTGGTCCAAGTTGGCAGAACTGGAGTGGCCCAGCTGATTATTTGAGGTTTCCTAATTTTGGAACCAATTTAAATCGCCAACAGTGCCTTAAGAGCGGAAAATCTGAGCTCTTCGGAAGGCAACTTTCCAAATTGTTGGTGTGCTGGTTCGTCGCCGAAGAAACGAAAAAAAAAAACCTGGCTGACATCTTCGTCCTCCCAAAACGATAACCCATCTGGCGCCAGGAAGGCTAGTGAAGAATAATAAATCTTCGGCGAGGTTGGCTTCCAAACAGAACGGAAAACTAGAGATGCAACCAAGAAAGTTTCAGCTTTCAGCCAAAGAAGAAAAATACGGTTCTTTATAAACCAAGAGAGCGTCTTTCGATGACATCTTTCCAGAAAACAAGTTTCTGATCAGTAACTTAGGGGGAGGGGGGTGTTAGTCAACTTGACTTAGGAGATGAACTTCAGCCGCATTACTCAGTTCATCTTCTGAGGTTGTTAGTGGAGAGCCAAATTTCAAGTCATGTATATGACTAACATGACTTCAAAAATCATGTCCAATGTGTAAGTGCCATTCATCCACATGACTTTGGTGCCAAGATTTGAACCCTCGTCGTTTTTTTTTTTTTTGGTCTCTCTCGGTCTCGGTCTCCTTCTTCACTCGTCATTCTTCCCCCTCAAAATTTTTCTTTGCTCTCTCTACAGCCATCTTTGGTCTCCCTCTCGCTTCTCCCTTCTCTCTATCAGCCTCCCTTTCCCTTCTCCCTCTCGTTGTGAAAGTCCTCTCGGCCTCCCTCTCTCTCCATCACACTCTCTCTCCCTCTCTTCTCCATCTCGGCCTCCCACTTCCTTCTCCCTGTCACTACTCTCTTTTTCCCCAAAATACCTCCCCATTTTGTTCAATTTTCCCCATTTCAATTTCGATTTTCTTCGATTTTTTACATTTTGGTGTTGATTTATTCTATTCTACTTTGATTCGGCATTGATTTCACCATTCAGCTTCGATTTCACCCTTCGTCTTCGGTTTTCCCCAAATTTCATAAGGTAAGCCTACACCCTAATTTTTTTTGATTAATTTAGAGATGTATTTGATTTAATTTAAATTTTTGTGGATAATTTGAGGATTTAGGGTTAGGGTTAGGGTTTATTGTATTTATGGTTCAATTTCGTCTTTATAGGGTTTAATTTTGGGAATTTTTCTTATCATGCTTTGTTGTGAAAAGTGTTGATCAATTGACAAATTTCGACCCTATTTGGAGGTTAGTTTCTCTTACGCGAGTAGATGGTTCAAGATTTTGTTTACAATCAATAGACAAATTTGGACCCTGTTTGGAGGTTAGTTTCTCTGATGCAAGTGGATGGTTAAAGAGTCTGTTTATAATCTGGATTAGTTTATGTCATAAGGATGATCTCCTCTCATTGAATGTAGATATTAAGTAGATACTATGCTTTTTATATTGGTGTGAAATGTCATTGTTTACCATATTTTATGGACAGTTCTGTAAATGGCTAAGTCTTGTCTATAAGCTTTGGAAACGATTAAGCTGAACACTCCATTTGTGTGCCACTAGAACTGGCATTGCCTTGCAAAAACAACGGCAAAAAGTGAAGCTTTTGAGTTTGGACAGAAGAACAGACTTGACATTATGACTGTCTGCCCAACTTTTATTCTTGGGCCCATGTTGCAGCCAATGAATGCAAGCAGCCTGTTATTATTCAAGATACTGACAAGTGCTTTACTCATAATTGATGTTTTAGACAGACTTTGGACTAGCCAAGCATGATGAGGTTATTAATGGAAATACTAACATACATTACAATTTTTGTAATCCAACATATTTTGTATCATGTTTTGCATACAGCAAAAACTTGATTACAACTTTGTTTCAATCAATAAGAATCACTGCTTTTTTTTTTTTTGCAGAGTTCATTTAGAATTAAAGAAATAATTTAGGCCCTAGAGCCAAAGTCATTTAATGTCTAGTTTAATAGATGGTTGTTCTGTTGTCCCATAGGAGTAGAAAGGATGTTGACAAAAGTTCATATGGTGATCTTCTTGCTGCTTGTTGGTCTTCTTTTTGGTACTCTTGGTTAGCTACTGCTAGACCTGTTTCTAAGTCATGTTATGATTCTGATAATGCTGGAGAAGAATGCTGCCAACAGGCAAAGCTCTGGTGCTTTCCCGGAGCTGAACCAAGTTGATATGGATCACTAAATGGGTGTTCACCGGAGGGATTGAAAAGACGTAGTTGCTCAATTGCTGGATTTTGTTCAACTTCATTGGAGGGAAGTTGATAGTTGAAAGGCGAACCATTTGTGGATGGCACGTACAGTTAGCGAATAAATTCTTTATTTGGCATTCAGAGTCTGTATATATTCAAATGGTTTAATATTTGCTATTTAGTGTATGTATGGAACCCAGGGAAGAAAAAATAAAATCAAATTTTGATTATTATTCTTTATTTGGCAATTCGACCTTTTTTCCTTTCAATAATCTGAGTTGTGACAACTTTTTGGTTTAATTAACCTATTTTTTATTTAATAAATCAATGGTTTCAAATTTAAAGAAAACATATTATTAATTAATATTACGTACAAATATATAGTGTGTTAAAGTTATGATTAGATCAATTTTCCTATTAATTCATTTTTTAGGTTAAAATATATCATATGTTATTAATAAATTTATAATTAAACTTATTACATTCGTTTATGTTATTTATATCGTTATTTATTTATTTATTATTTAAAATCTAAACCTTATAATATTTGGTAACGATGGTGATATCTAATTTAATTAATTAGTGTATTAATATATTTTAATTATACATTAAATTACTTATTCGTGTAGTAATAATGCATGTTTTACCTAATTTGGGGTTTAAGGATAATGTTGTAATTAAGTATACTGTAGGAGTTTAGGGATTCTCTTGTTTTTTTATGTTTTTCTCATGTTGGGGCACTACACTAGAAACTGTTTTCCAGTGCACATAATGTCGTCAACACTAACACCAAATGCGAAGATGAAGTTCATGTAGATACTGACATGAAGTTCATGTTGGAGATGAAGATGAACTTCAAATTTCCGTTTTGTTGACTAACAACCCACCACCCCCCCCCCCCCCCCCCCCCCCCCCCCCCCCCCCCCCCCTTTAGTTGGCTCAGAATGAACAACTGTAATAAGCAAAGCAGGGATCCGACAGAGTGACTCAAAAATATTTTTCTGGATTGAGTGGACCAGAGATTAAGCCATATCAGTATAATGGTAGTAAGCCAGATCAATATTAGTATAAATTTCGCAAAGAATAATAGAAGTAAGATCTTCAGCGGTTTCTCGAGATGGAAATAGTGACGAACTAGCAACTCGTAAATAGAATAGCCAAAAACAAAAATGATCATGTTGTCATGACAAGTTGTTGGAGCAGTTTTCAGAAGGTTTGGAGATATTGTCTAGCAGCAATTGAGCAGGGATGGAATTTCTGAAATTTATTGTCAATAAGCAGAGAGGCAAGGATGGACTTCTAGCAGAAAATATTCATGCCAACGAAGGAGATGAAACCAACAACTGTATGATTCATAATAGCAGCAAGTAGTTTAATTTTGGGTAGTTGTAGAATCAACAGAGTTTGGTGTCATCGTCTCCGGCAACAGCAAAATCAACAAAATCAGTTGGGAAACAAAATCAGACCTCAGACCATAGGTGGATACTGTAGTGGATGCATTTGTTTGCCAAAAAATCAACGATTGTAAAGAAAACTAGGTTTCACTGGGTAGAGAAAAAGCAAAACAAAGGACACGAGACAAACTAAAATTTTGGAGATTTGAAACCTAAACTAAGCTAAACGGAGGAGATTGAAACCTTAAAAAAAATCATATTTGGAATCCTTAAAATCAATGCTCTGATACCATGTTGATTTTCAGGACTCCATGAATTTAGCTCATGGAGAAAAGAGAGAGAGACCCATTGGGAGAAAAACAGAGGAAGAAGAAGTTATGGACTTGATTTCCTAACCTCCGCTTGAAGCTCTGTTTATAGATTAATGAAACTATTGTATTACAACAATACCCTTGAACTTAGGGTTTAGGGTTTTAAGTTTGAAATTTTAATCTAATTACATCAATGTCATCTCTATGAGATGACCCTTTATTTACCATCCCACCATCATTGTATGTGGGTCTATGGGCATTCTCTTTGATTTGTGGGCCTTGAGCCCATTTTCTATATCTCTTGGATGCATGGATATTCCTTGGTCTTATGGGTTTGGGCCCATATTCTAATAAACTTGAATATGTGGGCTTTCCTTGGTTCTGTGGGCTTGGACCCTATCTTCCAACACTTGTTATTAAATGATTGATTAATAGTATAAAGGAACATGTGGCAAACAATGTGGTGTAGCTAGAGACAACAAAAGAAATATTGGACACATGTTTTGAATTATATTCTACCCCTGATAGTCTACAAAAGATTTATGACATTTTTCAAGAGATGTGCAACACAAAGTGTAAAAAAAATCTTCATGAGTACTTTTCTAGATTCAAATGGCTGCTAGAAGAATCGAAGGTTGTTCAACCATATGCCCTTGTCGTTGCCACATAGGGAAAGCAGAGGGAACACCTGGTCTGAGCTATATGTCTTTCTAATCTACTACCCTATTTGGATGTTGACAAATCACAAGTACTTATCTCTGCTTCAAAACCTTCTTTTAATGATGTATGTATAACCATGCTATGGATTCTAGTTAAGGAGCCCAACAGACAACCAGAACAAGTGGAATACTCAGCTACTTTCTCCCCAGGGAGAGGGAACAATGCTTCTAGTAGAGGTAAAAAAAGAGATGGAAAGATAGTTGGTAGGGAAGAGGTAGAGGTGGGAATGCTTCTACCTCTGACATTGGTGGTCAACAAAGTAAGTGTACCTTTTTTGGGCTCAACAACCATCCAGTTTAAAATTGTTGGAACCTACATGGCAAACCGCCTTACTTCAAGGTTTTTCAAACATCAAGTTCTACTACATCTACCAATAGTGAAACACCCTTACAGTCCTCCAAAGGAAGATTTACTCTATTAGAAGAGGATCATGAATTGTTTTAGAGGTTTAAAAGTATTGAAGGCTGTTCTCCAAAGCAACACAACCACCACAATTGCTACTACCGGTACGTGTTCTTTTCTCTCATGCTCTTACAATTCACCTTGTATCTATTGATTCCAAAGCCTCTGAGCACCTTACAAGTAAAATTGAAATTTTGTACACTATGACACCATGCACTTTAGATCACTTTGTATCCATTGCAGTTGGATCAGGAAATAGGATTCAAGGTACTAGTACATCCACCATTTTCATTTTCACTTTCTATTGTCTTGTTGGTACCTCAATTTATGTTGTCTTATGTTGATGAGTCAATTGACCACAAGACTAAATGGTTCTGTTACTTTTTTTCCATCTCACTGTGTGTATAAGTACATCATGATGAAATATGTGATTGGTGGTATCCATGAGAGAGGGAGCCTACTACATTGATAGCAGTAGCAACAACCACCACATAAGAGGCTTCCAAATGGCATAAATGGCTTTGCCAACCCTCATTAGAAAATTTGAAAATTTTAGTTACTTCCCTTCATTCGGTTTCACAATTGTCATGTGAATTTTGTGAGCTTGGGAAACACCATAGATCGGTTTTTGAACGCAGGTAAAAAAATATTGCTTCTATTCCTTTTACTTTAATTCATTCGGATATGTGGGGACCTATTTAATGGCCCAAATGTATCTCAATGTAAGTATTTTTTTATACTTGTTGATGATTATTTAGAGTCATGTGGTTGTATTTGATGAAGGACAAGGCTAAAGTATTTCCTATTTTCACCTCCTTTTGTGTTATGATGGAAAATAACTTTAGAACTAAGATCAAAATATTTTGGTTTGTTAACATGAAAGAGTATTTTTCCTCTCCCTTTCAAAAGTTTTGCAAGGAAAAGGGATCATTCATCAATCACCCTATCTTTATACACCTCAAAAGAATGATGTATCTGAAAGGACTCATGAGAATCGTCAACATGTAATTCTGCCCTAAATGTCAATACTAGGGGCCAGAACTTTGAGAGGAATTCCAATAGAGGCAATGGTAGAGGGAAATCAAGGAATGGAAGAAGCAAATCCAAATTCAGAAGGAATGTGGAGTGCTGGAATTGTGGCAAGTCTGGTCACATAAAGAAGAACTACAGAACACCGAAGAATGATAAAAAGAAAAAAATGAAGCTACAAATGCAATGACCGAAGAAGTACAAGATGCTTTATTATTGTCAGTTGATAGCCCTATTGACTCTTGGGTGATAGCCCTATTGACTCTTGGGTGTTAGATTCAAGAATTTTTTTTCACATCACTGCACGTCATGAGATCATGGAGAATTATGTTGTTGGAGATCATGGGAAGGTGTATCTTGGTGATGGAGAATCTTTGGATATTGTCTGTACTGGTAATGTCAGATTGAGGATGTCAAACGGGTTAGTGTGAAAAATTCAAAAGGTGAGACATATACTAAAACTGATGCATAATCTGATTTCAGTAGGGTAGCTTGATGATGAAGGTCATAATGTGACTTTTAATGGTGCTGCCTAGAATGTCACTAAGGGAGCCATGATTATTGTACGAGGAGTTAAAACTGGAACTCTTTACATAACTTTCAGTTGTAGAGACACGGTTGTAGTTGCTGATGTTGTTATTGATTCTGACTTGTGGTATTACAGGCTCGGCCACATGAGTGAGAAGGGAATGAAAATGCTTTAGTCCAAAGGGAAGCTACCAGGTTAAAAACTGTAAATAACAGTTTGTCAGAAGGTTGTATTTTTGGCAAGTAGAAAAGGGTTTGTTTTTCTAAGGCTATAAAGGAGCACAAGACAAAAAAATTGGAGTTGGTTCACACAGATGTGTGGGAGGGCTTCAACTGTTACTTCCCTTGGTGATTTTAACTACTATGTGACATTTATTGATGATGCAAATAGAAAGGTATGTGTTTATTTTCTGAAAAAGAAATCTGATGTCTTTGATACCTTCAAGAGATGGAGAGCAATGGTTGAGAATGAGACATATTTGAAGGTGCAGTGTCTGTAGTCAGATAATGGGGAGAATACAAAGATGGTGATTTTAAGCGGTACTTTGTTGATAATGGAATCAAGATGAAGAAGACCATTCCTAGAAAACCTCAACAGAATAGTATGGCTGAGAGGATGAACAAAACTTTGAATGAGCATGCTAAGAGCATGAGTTTACATGCAAGATTGACAAAGATGTTCTACTCTGAGGCTATTGGCACCACTGCCTATTTGATTAATAGAGGTCCCTCAACACCATTGGATTGCAAAATACCAGAAGAGGTCTGGAGTGTCAAAGCGGTAAACCTTTCTTTCTTGAAAGTTTTTGGTTGTGTTTCTCATATTAATACTGATTATGTTGTTAGAAATAAACTTGATGCTAAATCTAAGATATGTTTCTTTATTGGCTATGGTGGTACCGAGTTTGGTTATAGCTTCTTGGATGACCAAAGTTGTAAGGTTATCAGGAGAAAGAATGTGATCTTCAATGAAGGTGCCATGTATAAAGATATGTTGAGAGTCTGATAGTACACGCGATGAAGCCAAGACTTCTAAAGTGATTTAGTTTAGAGATCTTCTATTTATTGAGATGGAGAATATCGCTCAGAAAGACTAGGAAAACATACCCCCTGAAGTAAATCAGGACATTCTTGTGACTGAACTTAGGAGATCTGCCAAAACTAGCAAACCACAATAAAGGTATTCCCATGCACTGAATTATATTTTATTGACTGATAAAGGTGAACTAGAAAATTTTGAGGAAGCTGTGGAAGTTGATGAATCAACCAAGTGGTAGTTGGCCATGAAGGATGAGATGGATTCACTGCTATCTAATCAAACATGGCAGCTGACCGAGTTACCAAAAAGGAAGAAGGTCTTGCAAAATAAATGGGTGTACTGAATAAAAGATGCACATGATGGTATCAACTGGTACAAGGCAAGACTAATGATAAAGGGCTTTCAACAAAAAGAAGGCATTGAGTACACTGAGATTTTCTCTCCAATAATGAAATTGATTACTATTAGACCAGTGCTTGACCTAGTGGCAAATGAAGACCTGCACTTAGAGCAGTTGGATGTAAAGACAACCTTTCTTCATGGTGATTTGGAGGAAGAAATTTACATGATCCAGTCACAAGGTTTCAAAGCACAAGGAAAGGATAAAATAGTGTGAAAACTTCTAAAGAGCTTGTATGGTCTTAAACAAGCTCTAAGACAGTGCTATAAGAAGTTTGACACCTTTATGAGTAAAAATGGTTTCTTGAGGTGCTAGGCAAATCATTGTTATTATGTGAAGAAGCTTGATGACTCCTATATCATTCTTTTACTATATGTTGATGACATGTTGATAGCATGTGCTTGCAAATGTGAAATAGAAAAGTTGAAAAGGGAGTTGTCCAAGAAGTTCGCACTGAAGGATTTGGTGATAAGGATGGCAACTCGTGATAATCAAGGTGGGTCCTAGGTAGTAGAGTCCAATTAAAATAAAACTACCTTTGTCCCAATTACACCCAAAGTCTAACACTTAAAGATAAGTCCTAGCATAATTAAATAACTCAATATAAATAGAAGACAAACATAACTCAAACTAGAACTCTTCTATGACATGACCATAAGATAAAGATGCCAGGTCATGGCTATCTCTGTGAGTCCTTGATCTTTCAACTAGCTCGTGGTTATCTTTATGAGTCCTTCTTGATTTTGCAACTTATGTGATAAGGATGCCAACTCGTGGTAATCATGGTGGGTAATACTTCTTATGTGCTTGGGCCCATCTTGTGAGCCTTCCTTGTTCGTGTGACCCATCTTATAATACTCTTAGATATGTGGGCCTTCCTTGGTCATGTGGGCTGGAACCCATCTTCCAACACTCCCCCTCAAGCTGGGGGTGAGAGAACATCATGAACTCCCAACTTGATACAAATGATGTATATAAACTTTTTGTGTAAAATGGCAGCCCTCCCATCTTCCAACACTCCCCTCACGCTGGTGTTCTCTTCCATGAGGCCCAAATGGCCAATTCAAGGGAGGGGGGGGGGGGGGGGGGGGGGGGGGGGGAGAGTTCCTCCGTCATGGGTTTCCAACCATGATATTTTTTGACAGGGTATCCTTCATCATGGTTTCTCGACCATGATATTTTTTTGACAAGGCCCGTCATAGTTTCCCATTCGTGATATTTTTAGACAGGGTATTAAGTTCCTCTATCATGGTTTCCCAACCGTGATATTTTTTTACGGGGTATCCTCTGTCATGGTTTCCCAACCGTGATATTTCTTTTGATAGGGCCCATCATGGTTTTCGAACCGTGATACTTTTTTACGGGGTGAAATAAATGATGATATGAGAAAGGATATCGAGGCTACCTCTTTTTCAATAATAATGTCCCCAAAGAGATGTAATAGTTGCAGTTGAATATAGCACGACCATCTTCCAACACATATAACACGAACCAAAATAATAAACCTTGTAGAAGGACCTATGAAATAATCATAATCCGATATAAATATTTTTTATTAGATGCAGAAGTTTCATCTTTTGTGCTCCCCCTTTCTTAAATATTTTGATCACATAAACTTATCCACAACATATGGAATAAAATACTTCTTGTACTTGTTCTACTTCTCCCCTTCAAGCTTGGAAGTAATGCCAGTGATCCCAGCTTGAACAAAATATCATAGATGTAGCAATAAGCCAAAATTATAGAGAATAAGCGCTTAAACCAAGGAAAAGTGAGATATTTTTCTGAAATATCAACTCAAAAAGTGACGCAAAACAATGGGCTTAAATTCGGATTTTTCAATACTACAGAATACCAACATGACCTTTGATTATTCCAATGTGAATATATCTTAAACTATAAATCAGATTGACATGAAATTTTTCCTTATGAAACTAGACTTAAAATAAATTTCATCCAAGTATAACTTATTTTCATAAAATATAATTATCAGAAGATAAATAATCTGATAAATTTCAGTCTCTGTCATCTGGCCAAACTAAGTAATGTTTCTTTTTTTTTTCTAGCATGACCATTGACTCTTCCAAGATCAATATATCCTTATAAAAAACTAAGATTGAGAATTGGTTGAATAAGTAAGAAAATAGACTTACATATATTTATTTTGATATATAATTATCCATATTAAATTTCGTTCTTGATATCATAAAATACCCCAAAAGTTGAAGCTTTCTGTTGTAGCTTGAACCTTTTTTTCAATCTAACCTTCGCTGCTTCAAATATCGATTTCTCTTTGTAGATAAATCCGATTGAAAATTGGCTCAATATGTAAGAGAATAGACTTAGATATATATATATATATCAATATAAAGTCTCGTTATTGATAGCATAAAGTACCTCAGAAGTTGAAGCTTTCTGCTGCTGCTCGAACTTCTTTTCCAATTTGACCTTCGCTCATTCAAATATCGATTTCTCTTTGTAGATAACTCCGATTGGAAAAAATTGTTTTTCATTGGAAAGAAAACTAAAATATATTTTTATAAATATATAATTTGTTATATGAAAAAAATCTATTTATAGAGGTGAAAAATGCAAAGCAAACTAAACGTGTAGGAACTGACAAAAAATAATTACGAACCTAGACTTAGGGTTTAGAGAAAAGGATCTCATTATCTATGTGGGTTGACCAAGTCAAGTCACAAAACCTGCTTTGATACCATGTTGAATTTATGGAAAAGAGAAATACTTCATTGACTTCATTAACTTATTATAATCAGAGTACATGAACCTCTATTTATAATAGAGGAAGGTAGTAGAGTCCAATTAATAAAACTACCTTTGTCCCAATTACACCCAAACTCTAACACTTAAAGATAAGTCCTAGTATAATTAAATAACTTAATATAAAGAGAATTTAAACAAAACTCAAACTAGAACTCTTCTAGGACGTGACCATAAGATAAAAATGCTAGCTCGTGGTTAGTTTTGTGAGGCCTTCTTGATCTTCCAACCAGCTCGTGGGTATCTTTATGAGTCCTTCTTGATCTTCCAACTTATGTGATAAGGATGCAACCTTGTAGTAATCATGGTGGACCCTATTTCTTATGTGCTTGGGCCCATCTTGTGGGCCTTTCTTGGTCGTGTGACCCATTTTATAATACTCTTAGATATGTGGGTCTTCCTTGGTCATGTGGGCTGGAACCCATCTTCCAACGGAAACCTAATCAACACCCTACACCAAGTTGGTCCACGATATATTAACTATTGTTTCATTAAGAACAGTTTTGGAAATTTACTCTTGTATTGTGGTTGCCCTAATTTTCTCTTTATAATTGAGGGGCGCCACTATTAGGCTTTTATCGTCACCAACAAGGCGTCAAAGTTGCATCCCGAGAAAGGTTAGAGAAAACACCTGTAAGTGTGTGCGATTTCTCTTGTAAATTATTTCATCATTATAGTAGATTACTATAGAGGCAGAAGATAGGACGTAGTCTCACCTTGAGGAGCATTGGAATATGGGCTCAAGCCCACAAGTTTAAGGCTAGTCAGCCCACACATCTAAGTGGTGGCATATGAGTAAAATAGGATGTTTTTCATAAAGATGGCAGAAAGGTGTAAATACTTGTTCTTTTTATGTCTCTTCTTTGATAAAGTTGTAGCCCTAAGGGTTTTTTAAAGTTATAAATAAAGGCATTGGCTAAGAGGTAGAGCATTGAAGCTCTCCCCTCCTTTCTCCAAAATTCGTCCAGCCTCTCTCTTTCACTTGGTCGGCGCACCTCTCCTTCCCCTTAATCCAAACTCTCTCCTTCGTTGGTTCATCTCTTCTCTCTCTCTTCTTCTTTCTCTTCTTCTTCTTAGTTAATCTAAGTCCCCAGATGGAATCCTAAATTCTACATGGTATCAGAGCAAGAAATTTAGGATCCCACTTGATGAAGTACACAAGCAAATATTTATGAAGTCTGTCCAGAATTTATTCATGCAAGGAGTCCAGCCATGAAGAGATATATCAATTCTAGTTATTATTTACATATTCTTCTTCTATTTGATGAATTCTTGATTTTTGGATTACATCAAGTCAAGATAATCTTCAAATGATAAGTTGTGAAGATTTATCTCTTGTGACTAAGAAGATGGTATAATCTTGATCTTCTTGTAGCTAAATTACATGCTTGATCAAGATTAGTTGTTACTATTGTCTTATCAAGATTGATAACTTGATGATATACGATTCGGGTACCTTTCTGTAACTTGGATCAAGTTTTTATGAGTTGGAATTCCAGTACATGTTGCTGTAAGTTCTATCACTTGGCGATGCTCATGGGTCTTGTTATTTTTCAGGACGACTGTCATATGGTTAAAATTCCAGCATCTACTTACCTCTACTATTTTGCTGCAATTTCCACTCTCTTGAACTCCAACGATTATTTTTATTTAAGTTGGATTGTTTCCATGAGCTGAGAAGTTTTAAGCGTCCTAACTTGCTTCTAAGACTCTCAAAGAAGATTATGGGTCTTAAGTGTTAGACCATGGTTCATTTTGATGTTTGAATTAAGGCATAAGGGTTTAAATCTACTCTCTCTCTCTCTCTCTCTCTCTCTCTCTCTCTTTCGTTAAAAGGATATAAGAAGAATTGATTGATGTTTGGATCCTGTCTCCACTTGACATAAGCACAAATATTTTGATGATTTAGTGCTTTCTCTTGTGGATAAAATTCTATATCTCCCTTTGAAATTGCACGATTTTGTCCATGGTTTCTTCAAATTGCATGAAGTGGAATTTTTTAGAGACACCCCTTGAAATAGATCTCGACAATTGATTTACTTCATGATGGAGATTGGACATACAAGTAGTAAGAGCAACACACTTCGCATTACTACTATCCCATTGAGGGAAATCTCCAATTACCTTAGCTGGTCCCAATCAGTAGGGCGGGTTCTCATTACTTGTGACCTCTCGGTCACTTAAACAAACCCTCTTCTCCAATTGATGAAGAAGAAATCACCTACCTCAAGTGGGTTAAAAATGGTAACCTGGTTATTAGTTGGTTCATCAATAGCATGGAAGAACATGTTGCTAACAATGTGGTCCACTTGGAAACAACCAAGGATATTTGGGATACATGTGCTAAGCTATACTCTTGCATGGCTTCCTTGCAAAAATTATTTGATGTCTTACAAAATATGTTGAATACTAAACAAGGAGATAACATTCATGAGTTCTTGGCCCGACAATGGGAGGCCTTGGCAGCATCCATTTGCTTGACATATATCAAACCCCACCTTGAGGTTGCTAAGACCCACCTTCTTAGCTCCTCCGCTCTTTCATGCTTTGATGACCACGTTGCTATAGATCCCTGATCCATCTCCTACTTTCCCTATTGATGCTCCATTTGCTATGTACTCTGGAAATAGAGGGTACATCATCCTACAACCAAGGACGCCATAGAAATATTAGAGGGGGCCGCACTAGAGGTGGTAAAACGGATCTGACCCATTCACGCACTGAGCCTTGCCTTTCCACCTACAGTGGTGCAAAGAATCACCTTGAGGAAACATGCTGGAAACTTCATGGCAAGCCTAATTGGGCCATGGTTAACTTAGCTTCAGTTAATGTTGATAAAATGGAAGAAAAGGTTGACTCCCAATCCGGAAAAATGACTCTCACTACTGACGACTATGCCACATTTTAGAAGATGAAGTCTCTTATGGAATCTTCCCTTCCACCGTTACCTACTACTGCTACCACCATTGCCTCTGGTATGTTTCTTCCTCTTCCTATTGGATCATCAACTTCGGGGCCTTCGAACATCTATTAGGTAACAAACACATGCTTCATTCCTTATCTCCATGTCTTTCCCATAAATTTTTTACTATTGCTAATGGTACCCAAACCAAGGTGATTGAAAAGGGTTCCTCGTCTCTTACATCTTCTATCCTTCTTCAAGATGTTTTATTTGTCCCTCAATTTCCTTTAAACTTGCTTTCAGTTAGTAAATAACAAAAAAATTTGAATTGCTCTATCACTTTCTCACCCTTGTCTTCTACATTTCAGGATTTAACGATGAAATGGGTGATTGGTGGCGGCCATGACAAAGGGGGTTAGTACTACTTGAATCTTCCTCCATTAGTTGCCCTATCAACCATTGCATCCGAGGTACAACTTTGGCACAACCGTCTTGGCCATCCATCTATACCTTCCTGTTGAATTTATGGAAAAGAGAAATACTTCATTGACATCAATAACTTGTTGTAATCAGAGTACATGAACCTCTATTTATAATAGAGGAAGGTAGTAGAGTCCAATTACAATAGAACTACTCTTGTCCCAATTACACCCAAACTCTAACACTTAAAGATAAGTCCTAACATAATTAAATAACTCAATATAGATAAAAGACAAACATAACTCAAACTAAAACTCTTCTTTGACGTGACCATATGATAAGATATTTTTGTGAGTTCTTGATCATCCAACTGATGTGATAAGGATGACAGCTCATGGTAATCGTTGTGGGTCCTACTTCTTATTGGTTTGGGCCCATCTTGTGGGCTTGAGCTTATCTTCCAACACTTCCCTTTGCTATTTACTTCATTCGTTAAAATCACTCTCTACTTTTAATTGTGAGGTTTGTCAATTAAGTAAACACTATAGAGTACATATTCCCCTTGCTTTACAACTACCAGTGTTGCTCCTTTTGCTTTAGTACACTTTGATGTAAGGGGACCTTTGTGTGTCTCTAATATTTCTCAAGTTAAATACTTTGTTACGTTTGTTGATAATTTTACTCGAGTCAATTGGTTATATCTCTTTAAAGAACGATCTGAAATCTTTACTATCTTTAAAACCTTTCATGCTATGGTGTTAACTGAATTTGGAAACATAATTCAAATCCTTAGGTCTGATAATGCAAAGGAATACTTATCTAGTGAGTTTCAATATTTTTTGTGAGGGTAAGGGGTTTATCCATCAAACATTGTGTGCCTATACCCTCAACGAAAAGATGCTGCTGAAAGGAAGAATCATCATCTTCTTGAAGTTGTGGTTAGGGGCAACAAAACATATTTGCATATACAGTTTGTTTTGTTTTTTAACGATTCAAAACGTTCGGGTAGAAGAGAAGAGGGGAGGAAAAAAAGTATGTTTTTGTTTTATTTTTCCGTTATTAATGCAATTCGGTTCAGCTCTTCAACACGGATGGTGAATGTTTTATTGTTTAATTGAACGACATAGCTCTCCTTTTTAATTTTTTATATCTCAATTTTTTCATAAGATTTTAATTTTTTTAATTTTAATTGATGTAGGGAATGTGGAAAAGATTGACAGAACATGGGGGAAGAGTGCTAGGGAAGGGATTGGTAGGACGGAGAGGGTAACACAAATGGGTGCATCATACCAGCACTAATGCACTGAATCCCATCAGAACTCTGAAGTTAAGCGCGCTTGGGCGAGAGTAGTACTAAGATGGATGACCTCCTGAGAAGTTTTCATGTTTGCACCCCTTTTTTGCGCTTTGTTCCTCTACCACTAGCTAATTTCTCCCTCACAATGCTGCGGTTAGGGGCAGCACAACATATTTGCATATACAGTTTGTTTTCCTTTTTAACGGTTTCAAAACATTTCGGTAGAAGAGAAGAGGCGAGGAAAAAAAAGTAGGTGTTTTGTTTTGTTTTCCGTTATTAATATAGTTCAGTTCAGCTCTTCGACACAGACGGTGAATGTTTTATTGTTTAATCGAATGACATAGCGCTCCTTTTTAATTTTTTATTTCTCGATTTTTGTCTAAGATTTAATTTTTTAAATTTTATTTGATGTAGGGATTGTGGAAAAGATTGACAAAACACGGGGGGAGAGTGAAGTTGGGGAAGGGATTGGTAGGACAGAGAGGGTAACACAAATAGGTGTGATCATACTAGCATTAAAGCACCAGATCCCATCAGAACTTCAAAGTTAAGCACGCATTGGAGAGAGTAGTACTAGGATGGGTGACCTCCTGGGAAGTCCTTGTGTTGCACCCCCTTTTGGCAATTTGTTTCTCTGCCACCAGCTAATTTCTCCCTCATAATGCTACGGTTAGGGGCGGCAAAACATATTTGCATATATTGTTTTTTTTCTTTTTGTTGGAAGACAGGGCCCAAACCCAAACAACCAAAGAAGGCCCACATATCAAAGTGTATTAGAAGATGAGCCCAAACCCATAAGACCAAGGAATACCCATGGATCCAAGAGAAATAGAAGACAAGCTCAACAAATCAAGGAGAAGGCCCATGACCCACATACAGTGATGGCATGATGGTAAAAAAGGGTCATCTCATAGAGATGGCATTGATATAATTATGTTAAAGTTTCAGGGTTAAAACCTTAAACCCGAAGTTCAGGGGTATTATTGTAATATTGTAGTTTTATTAATCTATAAATAGAGCTTCAAGGGGAGGTTAGGAATAATCAATTCCATAACCCTACCTTTCTTCCTCCAGTTTTCTCCCAATAGGTTTCTTTCCCTTTTTTCTCCATGAACTAAATCCATGGACTCCTGAAAATCAACATGGTATCAGAGCTTTGATTTTTAGGATTCCCATCTATGGTTTTCAGATTCAAAGAAACCTGTTATTCTTTTTCTTTTCTTTACTCATATTTTTTTCAGTATGGTTGATTATTCTCTGTTATATGGATTATTCTCGTCTCCTCTAATAACTCGTGATCCCAACAACTATGGTAGCTCTGATCCTCATCATTGGAGCCTCCTCCATCCTATGTTTTTTTTCCTTTCATCGGAAACTCCTGCCTGACGCCGATTTTTTCTTGATTGTGGATCACTTCATTGCAAGTTGTTCTTGTTGCAGAATTTGATCATTGGGTGTAACTAGCTCTTCACCCAGAAAGCACATTACTGTTGCTTCTTCATAAAATCACAGTTTTTCATGTGCGAGCAAGCCAGTAGTCTGAACGCCAACACCGCAGAGATCCCTCTCCTGCCTGAGAACTGCCCCGTTTGCGACTCCAAGGCTTTAGAGGAGGCGTTCACTGTCTTCGACGCCAAGTCAGCGGAGGAAATCCAGCAGGAGGCGCCCAAGGTCGAAGAATTCAAAGCCGAGGGAGGTGACGATGGACGAAGAAAGTTTTTTTCCAAATCTCTGTTTCCGCACTGTTCGGCCGAGAGGGAGATATTGTTGCCGTTTCTCGAAAGCATCTCTCTTTTTTATTTCGGAAAGTTAACCGTTGCTGATCCATCGCTGGCGTGAGAAATTCTCTGCTAGAAGTTACTGTTTCTGCTGCTTGGTTTCCTTCGGAGGATGACGATGCCGTGATTGCCGTTTCTGGACGAGAAAATAGCAAAACCAGTCGGCGTCGGGGAAGAAGACGTTCTGCTGCCACTACTGCTGCTGGCTATCTTTGGAAAGTCCTCTCTTTCCTGAGTTTTTGTTTGGAAGGTTTCCTCCTGAAGATCTAGTTTTCCGTCTCGTCCGCACGGGGAAGAAGGCAGTTTCCCAATTAAAGGTTGTCTGAAGTTAAGAAATTTTAATTGATCAGCCAGCCCAACCCGGACCGGGCCGAGAGCAACTCAGCAAACCGCTGTTCTGTTCCAGACCGAGTCAACTCAGACCAACTCGGGTATGGCTCACCCTAACTCAAGCCACTTAATTTCTGCTTTGGTAAATGTGTCCAATATTTCATCGTGACACACTAATTTTTTTTCCTAGCTGGATTATTATTTTTAAAGAATTGATAGATTATTCCTCAGTTAGTTTATTATTTGGTCTAGATATGTGTATTGGACTATTTGATGGGTTATTTTACAAGGATTATTTCGAGTCGTGTTAAATGGGCCCAAGCCAAACCCATTTATATATCTGCTATTGTGTCTCTTTTGATGAGACATAATTATGGAAGAAGAGGTAGCCTCATACCATTATTTATTTATGTCCCCATCAAAAATATCAAATTTATTTATGGTTGGGAGTCTATGATGGAGGAACTTCATCCCTATAAAAAATATCAAATTTATTTGTGGTGGGGAGTCCATGACGGAGGAACTTCATCCTCGTCAAAAATATCAAATTTATTTGTGGTTGGGAGTCCTTGACGGAGGAATTTCATCCCCATCAAAATTATCAAATTTTTGTGGTTGGGAGTCCATGACGGAGGAACTTTATCCCCGTCAAAAATATAAATTTATTTGTGTGGTTGGGAGTCCAAGACGGAGGAACTTCATCCCCGTCAAAAATATTAAATTTATTTGTGGTTGGGATTCCATGATGGAGGAACTTCATTCCCGTCAAAAATATCAAATTTATTTGTGGTTGGGAGTCCATGATAGAGGAACTTCATCCTCGTCAAAAATATCAATTTTTTTATGGTTGGAAGTCCATGACGGAGGAACTTCATCCCCATAAAAAATATTAAATTTTTGTGGTTGGAAGTCCATGACGGAGGAATTTATTATTATATTTATGTTACTTCCCCCCATTAATATCATATATTACTCTACCACTTGAGAGTCGTTGTCCTGTGGAGGGACATGGTGGTGGAGGTGGACACTTCAAAGAAATGTCTTAGCGGCTAGGGGTAATTTACTTTCACTGATATTATACCAACTAGGCCTCATGAACAAGAGCACCAGCGTGAGGGGGAGTGTTAGAAGATGAAGGAACATTATATAAAAAATATTTTATACATTATTTGCAACAAGCTAGGAGTTCATACTGTTCTCCCCAACTTGAGGGGGAGTGTTGGAAGACAGGGCCCAAGCTCACACAACCAAGTAAGGCCCACATATCAAAGTGTATTAGAAGATGGGCTCAAACCCATAAAACCAAGGAAGACCCATGGATCCAAGAGAATAGAAGACGGGCTCAAGGCCCATAGGCCCACGTATAGTGATGGCAGGATGGTAAATAAAGGATCATCTCATAGAAATGACATTTATGTAATTATATTAAAGTCCCAGGGTTAAAACCCTAAACCTAAACCCTAAGTTTAGGGTTATTATTGTAATATTGTAGTTTCATAAATCTATAAATAAAGCTTTATTTGGAGGCTTAGGAATAATCAATTCCATAACCCTTCTTCCTCCAGTTTTCTCCCAATGGGTGTCTTTCCCTTTTTCTCTATGAACTAAATCCATGGAGTAGTGAAAATCAACATTTTTTTAACAGTTCAAAACATTCGGGTAGAAGAGAAGAGGGGAGGAAAAAAAGTATGTTTTTTGTTTTGTTTTCCGTTATTAATGCAGTTCGGTTTAGCTTCGACACTGACTTTGAATGTTTTATTGTTTAATCGAATGACATAGCGCTCCTTTTTAATTTTTTATATATCAATTTTTGCGTAAGATTTTATTTTATTTTATTTTATTTGATGTAGGGAATGTGGAAAAGTCGAACGGCACACGGGGGGAGAGTGATGTCGGGGAAGGGATTGGTAGGATGGAGAGGGTAATACAATCGGGTGAGACCTTACCATGACTAATGCATTGGATCCCATCAGAACTCCGTAGTTAAGCGTGCTTGGGCGAGAGTTGTACTAGGATGGGTTACCTCTTGCGAAGTCCTCATGTTGCACCTGTTTTTTGCCTTTTGTTCCTCTGCCTCCAGCAAATTTCTCCCTCGCAATGTTGTGTTATGAGCGGAAAAATATATTTGCATATATAGTTTATTTTCTTTTTTAATGGTTCGAAACGTTCAGGTAGAAGAGAAGAGGAGAGGAATAAAAAAGTATGATTTTGTTTTGTTTTCCGTTATTAATGTTGTTCGGATCCACTTCAACACAGCCAGTGAATGTTTTATTGTTTCATCAAACAACATAAGAGTTCTTTTTTAATTTTTTATCTCTCAATTTTAGCATAAGATTTTAATTTTTTTTATTTGAAGTAGGGAATGTGGAAAAGACCAACAGAAAACCGGGGGAGTGTGAAGCCGGGGAAGAGATTGGTGTGACGGAGAGTATAACACAAATTGGTGCCATCATACCAACACTAATGCACGGGATCTCATTAGAACTTCAAAGTTAAGCGCGTTTGGACGAGAGTAGTACTAGGATGGGTGACCTCCTGGGAAGTCCTTGTGTTACACCCTCTTTTGGCCCTTTGTTCCTCTGCTACCAGCTAATTTCACCCTCGCATTGCTGTAGTTAGGGGCAGCAAAACATATTTGCATATACTGTTTGTTTTCTTTGTTATCGGTTTGAAACGTTCGGGTAGAAGAGAAGAGGGGAGGAAAAAAAGTACGGATTTCATAATTTTTCCGTTATGAATGCAGTTCAGTTCAGGTTCGACACGGACGGTGAATTTTTTATTGTTTAATCAAACGACATAGTGCTCCTTTTTAAATTTTGTATATCTTGATTTTTGCATAATATTTTAATTTTTTTTAATTTAGGGAATGTGGAAAAGACCAAAAGAACATGGGCACAGAGTGAAGCCGGGGAAGGGATTGGAGGGATAGAGAGGGTAACACAAATGGTTGTGATCATACTAGCACTAATGCATCGGGTCCCATCAAAACTCCGAAGTTAAGCACGCTTGGGCGACAATAGTACTAGGATGGGTGACCTCCTACGATGTTCTAGTGTTGCACCCCCTTTTTGCCCTTTGTTCCATTGTCACCTGTTAATTTCTCCTTCTTAATGCTGCGGTTAGGGCTGACAAAACATATTTGCATATACAGTTTGTTTTCTTTTTTAATGGTTTGAAACGTTCGGGTAGAAGAGAATAGGGGAGGGAAAAAAGTATGATTTTGTTTTGTTTTCCATTATTAATGCAGCTTAGTTCAGCTTCCTCACGAATGGTGAATGTTTTATTGTTTAATCGAACGCCATAGCGCTCCTTTTTAATTTTTTATGTCTCAATTTTTGCGTAAGATTTTAATTTTTTATTTTATTTGATGTAGGGAATGTGGAAAAGACCGACAGAATACAGGGGGAGAGTGAAGCCGGAGAAGGGATTGGTTGGATGGAGAGGGTTACACAAACAGGTGCGATCATACCAACACTGATACCCTGAATCCCATTGGAACTCCAAAGTCAAGCGTACTTGGGTGAGAGTAGTACTAGGATGGGTGACTTCCTGGGAAGTCCTCGTGTTGCACCCCCTTTTAGCCCTTTGTTCCTCTGCCACCTGCTAATTTCTCCCTCACATTGTTGCGGTTCGGGCGGTAAAACATATTTGCATATATACTTTTTTTATTTTTTAACGGTTTGAAACGTTTGGGTAGAAGAGAAGAGGGGAGGAAAAAAAGTATGATTTTGTTTTTTTTCTGTTATTAAAGTAGTTTCGTTCAGCTTCGACACTGATGGTGAATGTTTTATTGTTTAATTGAATGACATAACGCTTGTTTTAATTTTTTATATTTCAATTTTTGCGTAAGATTTTAATTTTTTATTTTACATTATGTAGGGAATGTGAAAAAATCCGACAGAACACGGGGGGAGAGTGAAATCGGGGAAGGGATTGGTAGGATAACACAAACAGGTGCGATCATACCAGCACTAATGCACCGGATCCCATCAAAACTCCGAAGTCAAGTGTGCTTGGGCGAGTGTAGTACTGGGATGGGTGACCTCTTGGCCTTTTTGCCCTTCTTTCAACTTCCACCAACTAATTTCTCCCTCACAATGATGCGGTTAGGGGTGACAAAACATATTTGAATATATAGTTTATTTTCTTTTTTAACGGTTTGAAACGTTTGAGTAGAAGAGAAGAGGGAAAAAAAGAAAAAAAGTACTATTTTGTTTAGTTTTCCTTTAGTAATGCAGTTCTCTACATTTTTGACAAGGATGGTGAATGTTTTATTCTTTAATCCGACATAAAGCTTCCTTTTTAATTTTTTCTGTTGGAAGATAAGATCAAGCCCAAATGACCAAGGAAGGCCCACATATGTAAGATTATTATAAAATGGGCCACATGACCAAGGAAGGCCCACAATATGGGCCCAAGCCCATAATAAGTAGGACCTACAATGATTACCAAGAGTTGACGTCCTAATCACATCAGTTGGAAGATCAAGAAGGACTCACAAAAGTATCTTTATCTTAGGGTCACGACCAAGAAGAGTTCTAGTTTAAGTTATATTTGTCTTTTATCAATATTGAGTTACCTAATTATGTTAGGACTTACCTTAAGTGTTAGAGTTTGGGTGAAATTGGGACAAGGGTAGTTTTATTGTAATTGGACTTTACTACCTTCATCTATTATAAATAGAGGTTCATGTACTCTGATTACAACAAGTTATCGATGTCAATGAAGTATTTCACTTTTCCATAAATTCAATATGGTATCAATGCAGGTTCTGTGAGTTGACTTGGTCAACTCACAGAGGTAATGGGATCGTTTTCTCTAAACCCTAAACCCTAAGTCTAGGTAAGTAGTTTTTTTTTTCCAGTCCCTACACCTATAGATTTCTTTGCTTTCGTTACCTCTATACGTAGTTTTTTTTTATTGAAAATTATATATTGACGGAAAGATATTTGAGTCTACTTTCCAAAGAAAACCTATTTTTTTCAGTCCATAAACCCATAGTTTTCGTAGCGATTTTTCACCTCTATACGTAGTTTTTCATATTTCCAGTTATATATTTACGAAAAGATATTTGAGTCTACTTTCTAAAAAATAACTATTTGTTCCAATCGGAGTTATCTACAGAGAAATATCGATATTTGAATGAGAGAAGGTCAGATTTCAAAAAGGTTCGAGCAGCAACAGCAATCTTCCGATTCTGAGGTATTGTTTGCTATCAAGAGCTAGAATTTATATGGATAAATATATATATCAAAAGAAATATATGTAAGTCTATTCTTTTACTTATTCAAACTATTTTTTATCTGAGTTATCTACAAAGATAAATCGATATTTGAACCAGCAAAGGTCAGATTTAAAAAGAGGTTCGAGCAGGCAACAGAAAACCTCAACTTACGAGGTATTTTATACTATCAAGAAGGAGACTTTATATAGAGAATTATATATCAAAAGAAATATATGTAATTCTATTTTCTTAAATATTCAACCAATTATCAGTATGATTTTTTTATAAGGATTTATTGATCTTGGAAGGGTCAATGGTCTTTCTAAAAAAATAGGAGAAACAATACTTAGTTCAGCCAGATGAGAGAGACCGAAACCTATCAGATTATTTATCTTCTTATAATTATATTTATGATGAGATTTTATACATGTATGAAAGGTATTTAAGTCTAGTTTCAGACGAAGAAAATGTCATGTCAATCTGATCTATATTTAAAGATATATTCACATTGGAAGAATCAAAGGTCATTTTGGTATTCTGTTGTATTGAAAAATCCGAATTTATGCATAGTGTTTTGAGTCACTTTTTGAGTTGATATATCAAGAAAATATCTCACTTCTCCCTGGTTTGTGGGCTTATTTATACATCTCTATTATTTGGGATTATTTTTATATCTATGATATTTGGTTCAAGCTGGGATCACTGCCATTACCTCCCAGCTTGAGGGGGAGAAGTACAAGAAAGAGATATTTTATTCCTTATGTTGGAGATAAGTTTATGTGACCAAAATATTCAAGAAGGTGGAGCACAAAAGATGAACCTTGTGCATCAATGAAGAAAATTTTATATCGGATTATTTCATGGGTTCTTTTACAAAATTTATTATTTGGGTCATGTTATATATGTTGGAAGATGGTCGTGTTATATTCAGCTGCAGCTATTATGTATCTTTGGGATCATTATTATTGAAGAAGATGTGGCCTCATATCATCATTTAATTTACCCCGTAAAAAAGATCAAAATTGTTTGTGGTTGGGAGTCCACGACGGAGGAACTTCATCCCCGTAAAAAAGATGAAAATTAATTGTGGTTGGGAGTCCATGACGGTGGAACTTCATCCCCGTCAAAAAGATGAAAATTATTTGTTGTTGGAAAGTCCATGACGAAGGAACTTCATCCTCGTAAAAAAGATGAAAATTATTTGTGGATGAGAATCCACAACGGAGGAACTTCATCCTCGTGAAAAAGATGAAAATTATTTGTGGTTGGAAGTCCATGACGGAGGAACTTCATCCCCGTCAAAAAGATGAAAATTATTTGTGGTTAGGAGTCCACAACGGAGGAACTTCATCCCCGTCAAAAACATAAAAAATATTTGTGGTTGGAAGTCCATGAAAGAGGAACTTATGATTACATCAATGGTATCCCCCCCCCCCCCCCCCCCCCCCCCCCCCCCCCCCCTCCCCCTGCCCCCGTAATGGCTTTTATGTCTCCTACAACTTGAGAGTCGTTGTCCCATGGAGGGACACGGTGGTGGACACTTCAGAGCAATACAGATAGACACACTACCAATAGCAGTGGAGTGTGCCCTACATCTAGCATTAAGACTGGAGTATGAAGCAAAGGCTTACTGGCTAGGAGTGATTTTTACTAACTTATAATGCCGCATGGCCTCATGGAAGGATGCAACAATGTGAGGGGGAATGTTGGAAGATGAAGGCATATTGGAAGATGTGATAATACTAGAACTAATGCACCGAATCCCATCAGACCCCCGAAGTTAAGGGTGCTTGGGCAGGACTAGTACTAGGATGAATTACCTCCTGGGAAGTCCTAGTGTAGCACCCCTTTTTTGACACGGAGGAGAGGGAAGCCACGGAAAGGATTGGTAGGATGGAGAGGAAAACACAAACGGGTGCGATCAATACAATTTGGCATTTAGACAAACGTGGTAAAAATAAAAAATTCTGAATAAGATATGCAAGCTAAAACATTCTGCAATTTCAGTTGATGTAATAAAAATCAGTTTAGCTATTCTCTTTCTCCATTGAACTAACCCATCAGGTCAGAAAATAGTTTTAAGACATGAAGAAGATGGAATTTTGAGCATAAAGGATGCTAATGCTGATAGATTTCAGATCACCTTTATGCTCATTCTAGGAAAACAACACACAAAGTAATTGACTGTAATTCTAATAGGGGGGTTAGTCAACTTGATGCATGAGATGAACTTCAGTTCATCTCTTGATGTCATTAGTGGAGCACCAACACATTATTCATGTTGATAAATCAAATTAACCCAAAAATCATCTCCACAGTTTAATTTCGGGAATCCAGAGTCCGCAGTATATTGCAAATCATCTGGATGAAGCGGATGGGATGTCTTGATCCCTGTTGAATTTTTTTTCAGTCTCTCTCTTGCACTCTTCCCTCTCTCGATCTCCTTCTTCTCTCATCTCTTCTTCCTCCGAAAATTTTTCCTCCCTCTCAGCCTTCCTCTCTCTCTCTCTAGCGCTCACTCTCCCTCTCGGCCTCCCCCTTGCTTCTCCCTCTCTTCTTCCTCTCTACTCCCTTTCGGCCTCCCACTCCCTTCCCCTTGTAGCTATTCTCTCTTCCCCGAAAATGCCTCTCGATTTTGTTCGATTGCCGCCATTTCAATTTTGAAGGTATGCCTAATCCCTAATTTTTTTCGATTAATTTAGTGTTGTATTTTATTTAATTTTAATTTATGTTCATAATTTGTATTTGATTGTTGCATAATTATGGTATTTATGGTTCAATTTCGTCTTTATAGGGTTTAATTTCAGGATTAGGGTTTGGTGCTTGGTATTTTAGGGTTTAAGGTGTAGGGATTTTAGGGATTTTAAGGTCTAGAGTTTAGGTTATGGTTTTGAAATTAGGGTTTAGGGTATTTTTAAAGTTTTTATTGGTTAGGGTTTAGAGTTTGGGGTGTTTAGTCCAGTTCAAACAGGGTTGAGTCGCCTACACAAGCGTCCATTACACAATGAAACCCGACCCCTAGAACTGATAAGATGCAGTTCGTAGTGACTGCGAAGTCATATGGGGATCTACCAGGAATGTTCAGTGTATTTGGACTTAATATGTGTTTTTGCCGTGTTTAGTATATATAAAATGGAAATAGTTTGATTAAGGGGGGGGGGGGTGGTCAACTTGACACAGGAGATGAACTTTAGCCACATTACTCAGATCATCTCTTGAGGTAATTAGTGGAGCACCAGAATTCAAGTCATCTAGATGACTAAGATGATTTCAAAAATCATCTCCACAACTTAAGCGACGGAATTTGGTTTCTGTCCATATTTGCCATTCATCCGGATGAAGCGATTGCCGAGTTTCAAACCCTTGACGATTTCCTCAACTCACTCCCCCCCCCCCCCCCCCCCCCCCCCTCTCGCTCTCTTTATTTCATTTTTTTCCGCTCTATCTCCCACACCCCCTCTCTCTTCTCCACCGTCTCTCTATGGCCTCCATCTCCTTATCCCTCTCGCTGTGAACGTCCTTTCGGCATCCTTCTCTCTATCTCGAACTTGCTCTCCCTCTAGACCTCCCGCTCACTTCTCCCTCTCTCTTATCCCTCTCGGCCTCCTTCTCTTCTCTCTCTCTCTCCCTTCTCCCTCTCGGTCTCCCTCTCTTCTCTCTCTCTCTCTTATCCCTCTCTTCTTCCTTTCGGCCTATCACTATTCTCTTTTCCCCCAGAATACCTTCCAATTTCGTTTGATTTCCCCTAATTCGGTTTCGATTTTCTTCAATTTTGACATTTGGGCTTCGATTTCTTAATTTATACTTCAATTTAGCATCAATTTACCCTTTCAGCTTCAATTTCACCTTTCGCCTTCGGTTTTCTCCTAATTTTAGAAGGTATGACTAAACCCTAATTTTTTCGATTAAATTAGTGATGTATTTGATTTAATTTTAGTTTTAGTGCCTAATTTGGGGTTATTTTTGCATAATTGTGGCATTTAGGGTTACGATCTAGGGTCTAAATTCTTGATTAGGGTTAGGGTTTAGTGTTTTTAGGGTTTGGTGCTCTGTATATAAGGGTTAAGTGTTTAGGGTTAAGGATTTATGGTATTGTTAGGGTTTAGGTTCTGGAATTTGAATTTAGGTTTTTTTTCAATTTTGTTTCATTTTTGGTTTATTGGGTGATAGGGTTTAGGGCTTAGGGATTTTAGGGCTTTTAAGGTCTAGGGTTTTTTGTTTGAGTTCAAAAATTAAGGTTTAGGGTTTATTAGGGTCTTTTTAAGGTTCTCGATAAGGGTTTAGAGTTTACGGTGTTTAGTCAAGTTCAAACAAGGCTGAGTCACCAACATGGGCATCCATTGCCCAACAAAACCCGACCCCCATCACTGGCGAGGTACAATTCGTAGTGACTGTGAACTCATATGGGGCTCTACCTAGGGTGTTCGGACAATTTGGACTTGATGTGTGTGTGTTTGCATTGTTTAGTGCATCAGCAATGGAAACAGTTAATTAATTTTGGAATGTTTTAGAATGTTGTTCAAAAAATTTGAAGTGCTATGGAATATTTTTACCATGTGGTGAGGAGATTCGGGTGTTATAAATATCCACCACATGGTATTTTCTTATTTGTGGTTTTTGTTTCCGTGATGGGTAATGGTTGTGTGATAAAGTTTTCTCCATGAGGACGATCTCTGATTTAGATTGTAAATGGTTGTAAGAAGACAACCAAGTGCTCAATCATATGACATTTAGAGCTTCGAAGAAGACAGCAAAATGCCTGATCTCCTAGTCGATCAGGTAAATATAGGGAACAAGTTGCCCAATGGGGTTTGGAAGCATGAGGTATATATGGAATGTGTCAATAAGTTCAATGAAGATGCAGTCAATAAAAAAACTGTTGAACAGCTGAAATAAAATCCTAAACCACAAGGGAAAATCAATATTTGTGGTTGTTCAAAATGCTGTCAACCTAGCTCTTGTTGCCACTCCATTGCTACATTCTAAAAATTTTTGGCTACAAAAATACCACATTCTATAAGACTAGTAAAAACTGGGATGACAAGCCCCTTCCTTGTTTTGTAAAAATGCATTTGCCAAGCACTTACTGTAGGAGCATTGTCACTAGAAACACCTGATCAACCCATGAGTTGGCTATTTTTGAGGATAAATTTGTGAGTCATTGGGACACATTTTTATGGAGTTAATCCAATAGACCTGTTGAATTTATGGAAAAGTGAAATACTTCATTGACTTCAATAACTTGTTGTAATCAGAGTAGAACCTCTATTTATAATAGAGGAAGGTAGTCGAGTCCAATTACAATAAAACTATCCTTGTACCAATTACACCCAAACTCTAACACTTAAAGATAAGTCCTAACATAATTAAATAACTCAATATAGATAAAAGACAAACATAACTCAAACTAAAACTCTTCTTGGTCGTGACCCTAAGATAAAGATACTTTTATGAGTCCTTCTTGATCTTCCAACTGATGTGATAATGATGCTAGCTCATGGTAATCATTGTGGGTCCTACTTCTTATGGGCTTGGGCCCATCTTGTGGCCTTCCTTGGTCGTGTGGCCCATCTTATAATAATCTTACATATGTTGGCCTTCCTTGGTCATTTGGGCTTGATCTTATTTTCCAATGTAAAAATTTCTTCTTTGATGCACAAGCTTCATCTTTTGTGGTCTCCCTTTCTTGAATATTTTGGTCACATAAATCTATCCACAACATAACGAATAAAATACCTCTTTCTTGTTCTTGTTCTACTTCTCCCCTTCAAGCTAGGAGGTAATGGCAATGATCCCAGCTTGAACCAAATATCAAAGATGTAGCAATAAACCCAAATAATAGAGATTTATAAATAAGACGTCAAACCACGGATAAGTGAGATATTTTCCTGATCAACTCAAAAAGTGACACAAAACAATTGGCATAAATTCGGATTTTTCAATACAACAGAATACCAGCATGACCTTTGATTCTTCCAATTCGAATATATCTTTCAATATAGATCAGATTGACATGAAATTTTTTCCTTCTGAAAGTAGACTTAAATAAATTTCATCCGAGTATAACATTTATTCATAAAATATAATTATCAGAAGATAAATAATCTGATAGGTTTTAGTCTCTGTCATTTGGATGAACTAAGTTATGTTTCTCCTATTTTTCCAGAACGACCATTGACTCTTCCAAGATCAATACCTCCTTATAAAAAAATCATACCGAGAATTGGTTGAATTGGTCAGAAAATAAACTTACATACACTTCTCTTGATATATAATTATCCATATAAAGTCTCTTGCTTGATAGCTTAAAATACCTCGGAAGTTGAGGCTTTCTGCTTCCGCTCGAACCTCTTTTTTAATTTGACCTTTGCTGTTTCAAATATCGATTTCTCTTTGTACATAACTCAGATAAAAAATTGGTTGAATAGGTAAAAGAATAGACTTACAGATATTTTGTTTGATACGTTTTTCTCCACATAAATTCTTGGTCTTGATAACAAAAAATACCTCAGAATCGAAAGCTTTCTGCTGCTGCTAGAACCTTTTTGCAATTTGATATTCGCTCATTCATATATCGATATCTCTCTGTAGATAACTCAGATTGGAAAAAATAGGTTTTCTATGGAAAGTAGACTCAAATATATTTCTGTGAATATATAATTTTCAATATCAAAAACTACTTATAGAGGTAAAAAATGCCAAGCAATCTAACGTTGGTGCTCTAGTTCATGAGGCTCAGCGAGTAACGCCAAAATCTTAGGCCTGTTTACCGAGGCAGAAAATAAGTGGCCCAACTCAGGTTGACCCGAACCCGAGTTGATCCAGTCCCAGTTGACCCGGATTGACTCGATAAGGAGCATAAGGTAGCAATGCTTGGGTTGCTGGGTTAACTCGGCCCAGGTTCGGTTGGGCTGGAACATGCGCGGAACCGGCTTGGCGTTGATTAATTCAATTTTCCTAAGTTAGGAAACTTAAATTTTGCTACAATGTCTTCTTCCCCAACCGACAACAACGTTTGGACAGTAATTACGTCAAGATTAATGAAAAGACTTTCTGTCCAGAGAAGAGAAGTTTCCGAAAAAATATTTTCGAAGATAGCTAGCATCAAAAGTAAACTTTCCAATGACAACAATGAGTCCTTCACGGTGCTAAAAGACTCTCGGCGGAAACAGTCCAAAAACTCCAACTCAGTTTTGGCGCTCAGGAAACTTGACGAGAACAATATATTCACCATGGTAATGTGCTGGATTCAATTCAGTTTCTAAACTTAGGCATCAGTGGATCATCTCCCCCTCGGCCAAACAGAACGAAACAACTACGTAGCCGAGAAATCAGTAGCTTCTGAAAAAAATCACTGGCAGATCAAAACGAGATAAATCAAGAAGCTTCCGAAACAAGCAACGGATTGTGATTAACAACTTCCGGAAACAGAATATCCGATAGAATAACTAGGTGGAACCAGCAAAGAGACAACTACCGAACCGAAGTCATCTTCTCCAGCAACAAATATTGTTGCTATTCCAGTTGGAGGTTTTCCCAAAACCAGAAACTCTCAATGGAGAGAAATTAACGCCGGTCGTCAAAGAGGGAAGATGAAGTTCATGTAGATGAATGAAATGAATTTGAATCAGGAGATGAAGATGAACTTCAAATTTTCATTTTGTTGACTAACTGCCCCTAAATTTGAAATGTTTTATAATGTTGTTGAAATTTTTTGAAGTGCTATGGAATGATTTTACCATGTGGAGAGGAGATTCGGGTGTTATAAATATCCACCACATGGTATTTTATTCTTTGTGGTTTGTGTTTATGTGATGAGTAATGGTTGTCTAATAAAGTTTTTTCCATGAGGTCTATCTCAGATTTAGATTATAAATGGCTGTAAGAAGACCACAAATTGCTCGATCTTAAGACATTTGGACCTTCGAAGAAGATAACAAATTGCTCAATTTATTGGTCGAGCAGGTCAATATACGGAACAAGTCGACCGACAAGGTTTGGAAGCATGAGGTATATATGGATTGTGTCCATAAGTTCAATATGGACTATGTCAATAAGATCAATGAAGACACAGTCAACAAAAAAATGGTTCAACAACTCATGAATCGAACAAAATCATGGAAGAAAACATACCAAACGGTAACGAGTTGTCTCAACACTAGTGGGTTCGGGTTAAACACCCAGCCAATACTACCCAAAAGACCAGCCTATTAGGAGTGAAAGACATAGGTACTTAATGCCCATGACCCTAACATTACACCCCCCTTCGCGAGCCGACGTCCACAGTGGCCCACTCAAGCGGCTGCCCCACTCCTAGTGCCCCATCGCAGTTCTCCAGGTTGGCCCCTTCCACTTGGTCGCCCCTTCCACTTCGGTAGCACACACCGGGATTCAAACTCGCAACCGAACGCTAGGTCTGATACCAAATGTTAAGCACCTACCCAATACTACCCAAAAGACCGGCCTATTAGGAGTGGAAGACATAGGTACTTAACGCCCAGGACCCTAACAATTCGGTTGGGATGCAACCACACAACAAATGTCATTCTGTATGATAAGATTGCATAAAGGTCAGTAAATCATGATGTATTGTAAAACATTTTGTATGTTTTTCACATTACTAAAAATCTATTCCAAGACGTCTAAAGGATGTTTTATTCTTGTAGGAGCATAGAGATGCTGAAAAGTATAGATGTGAAGGTTGCCCCCTTTACGACAAATTGGTTAAGGTAGTGGGAAGCTCAATAGCCATGGGGAGAACAAGTATAACTCTTGTAGATCTGGGCGATGAACTCCTTCGTGAGTCAGAAGATGTCCCGATGGACGAGCTCAAGGATGTCAATGTAGTTAGGGAAACTCCATAGCCATTCATTAGCAGAAATGAGGTGACAACTGAGCAACCTCGAAGAAGTAACCCGTCATCTTCAAGTCATCGTAGAAAGAGAAGTGAATTATCCGTTGATGACACTAGTAGATTCATTGATGCAATTAAGGACATCGCTCAGGCATTGAATAATGTTATCAAGCCTAAAGAGGGTGATGTCAAAAGAGATTGGGTCAAAGCCCTCAGGGAAATCCCGGAACTGCCGGCCGACATGAGGTATTGCATTCATGAATGGTTGGATATGCCAAGTAAGAAGGTCATGTTTATGGAGATGACAGTGGAAGAGCGGGTTAAGTGGCTTAAATATTGTGCACCAAATTTTTTGCAATGCGTTTAAGTACACTATCTTCTTTGGGAAGATTATTATGTATTAATGATGATGTTTGAATTATTACATTGCAAGACTTATCACTATGGTTAATATTTTTATTTTATATGATTGTTGTGTTAATATATTGTGTGGATGGATATGGTGGATGAGTATGGATGTGGACAATTAAATGGATATGGTTGTGTAGGGCTCTGATTGAAGGTAGGATGTGTGAGCGAAGGTATGAATATGTGGGAATGTGGATGAATATGGTTGTGTAGAGGTGTGATTGAAAATAGGTTATGATTAAAGATTGATGTTTATTTGTGTTTATGACTTTTAGGCAATTGAATTTTCAGATTTCCATGGATATTATGATAGACGAAGAAAAGGTTACAACTATTATTGGATTCACATGTATTCTTATCGCCATAGGAAGATACTATCTCTGCCATTGCGATAGATGTGTACCATATTCTTTTGGGTTTAATGGTCCGTTGCATTTTCAAAAGGCACTAGACAATTCACCTTTTAAATTTTGAAAAGTTTATAGGATGAATCAAATTGTATTTTGCAAATTGTATTTTAAAGTACTGATATTTTTCAAACAGGTAAATAACAACTAATTTGAGTTGGGGAAGGTATAAATACCCCATCAAACCCTGTGTAGAGAAGTAAATGAGCATTAATTGGCAAATCTTCAAGACACTAGTTTCTATCTTGCAATTATCCCTTAAAAGTGCCTTAGAGTGAAAGAGAGCATCACACTTTGAAAATTCCTTTTTTCTTTTTCAAACAATCCATATATTCATATAGTCCAAGCACCTTGATCATTTCACATTGTGATATAAAGGAGGAGGAAGCTTGAATCTCTAGGGGAGAAGTATCTCTCCAAGGGTGCAATTTTTACCTTTCTTATTTGTATTTTTAAAAGGTTCATCTAGAACCTAATTCATCTAGATAGCAAGGCCTAACTAGAGCTAGAATCTAGCAACAATCTCTTGGGGAGATTGGGATTGTAAAAATCGTGTATTGAATTACACGTGGAAAAAGAAAACTGAAATCTCTTTTGTAATTTCTAGCTATTAGAGCATATAGTAGAAATTTCCCAAGAACGGGTTCTTGGGCAATGACTACCACTAGGGCAACATTGATAACAAAAAATCTATTTGTCCTTGTGGTGTGTGCATGTTATATTTAACTTGAATTACTTGTATTCGTGATTTTTTTTTATTTACACATGCAACTCACTTTTAATTTGATTATCTCAACTCCACCCCCCTTGAGAAGCCACCTGGGCCAACAAGGTTCATCTAGAACCTACTTGAATCTAGATAGAAAGGTCCTAGCTAGAGCTATAATCTAGCCAATCTCTCAAGGAGATTATTTGTAAATCTTGTATTTTAGCTACTTATGGCTTGAAGAGAGTCAGAATCTCTTATATGTAAATTCCAGCTAATAGAGCTAGATTAGTAGAATTTCCCAAGCACGGGTTCTTGGGCAGTGAATACCAATAGGGGAACATTGATAACAAAATGTCTTGTCCTCTATTGTGGTGTGTTTTATGGTTTAATTTGCATGTTTGCATGATTTTTATTTTCACCCCTTAAAGAATTTTAAACTTCAAATTCTCAATCTACTACCCCATCTCCCCCCCCCCCCCCCCCCCCCACCTTCTCCCTTGAGAAGCCAACTAGGACAACAGAAGGTTCTCTCTCCAAGTTTAAAAATGGTTTAAGCTTTCTATTCTTTTCTTGATAGATTCATCTACAACCTTTGAATCTAGATAGAAGGCTTGCTAGAGCTATAATCTAGCCAAATCTAAGGGGAGATTTATGTTAATTGTGTATTTGAGCATACCATGGATTAAAAGACAACCATAATATCTTTTGTGTAAAATTCTAGCTAATAGAGCTAAGATTAGTGGAATTTTTCAAACATGGGTTCTTGAGTGGTGAATACCAATAGGGGAACATAAATAACAAAATATTTGGTGTTATTTGTGGGGTATGCTTATTTTTTTAACTACTTTCATTATCTTCAATTTGTCGATACCCAATTTTTTATTGTAATAACTCAATTCATCCCCCACTTCGGCCAACAATTGGTATCAGAGTAGGAATAAGCAAATTTCAAAATAAAAAATCAATTCAAATCGAAATGAACTTAAAAAAAATGTCATATCAAAATAAATTGCTCCTTCTTGAATGATCCCTCTCTATTCAATGGTGTAAACTATGGATGTTCGAAGGTAAGACTTGAATTCTTCCTCCAGTCCATGGACTGGGAATTTGGCATGTGACAAAAAATAGGCCATTTCAGCCACAAAAATTTTAAAAAAGGACATCTTGTCACAAAGTCCTTTAATGAGTTGACTAGGGAAGATAGAAGCTCACAAAAAATTCTAAGGCCAAGTTATGTGTCATAGGTCCTGGTAAGTTCTACCGGGTTTCCATATGTAAAACCATAAAATAAATTTGGGAAAATTTGAGGTGACACATAAAGGAACCATTAGTGTCAATGACTCTATAAATAGCTTGTTCATAGCTCAATATGAGGAGTTTAAGATGAAAATGGATGAATCAATAGCTTAGATCAACTCTAGGTTCACTCATATAATTAATTAATTGAACATTCTAATAGAAGAGATCTCCCAATATAGACAAAACGATATGTTTTTCAAGGCACTTCCAAAGTCATGTGACATTAGGAAGACAACCATTCGTTAGAATGCAAACTTTAGGACAATGACCTTGGAAGAGCTTCTAGGGATTCTTCTAGCCTACGAGATGGAACTTGAAGAGAAAGAGGAAGACCAACCATAAGTAGAAAACTCTTGGTCTAAATGCCAAAACTAGTGCTGAAAATGACGCTAGTGAAGAAAGATCTGTTGATTTGCACTTCATCACTAGACATTTACAAAAGATGTACCAAAAAAAGAAATTTTTTAGAAGAAGCCAATTATAAACTCAAAATGACATATCATTCAAGAGGACTGATGTTGATTTTAAGTGTGGCAAACCCCATCCTCAAGCAATAAGTGCCCTAACCTAGAATGAAAACTCCATCCTCAAGCAAAGATCCAAAGAATAAGAAGAAGAAAGTTTTGATCTCCTTGGGATGCTATAAAAGAGGACCCTAGCCATTCTAAGAAAGAAGAAAGTGATGTGGGTCTGGTGGTTATTGAAGATGATAACGAATCCACCACTTTGAATGAGGTAAGCGAGCCAGACTTTGAAAATGAATAAGAATTAATTTTGGAAAAATCAATTCATAGTCTTAACAAATATAAAGAAAAAAACAATGCTCAAAGACATGAGGTTGTAAAGCTCAAGACTGAGTTTGTTGTCTTGAAGGAAGCAAATGAAACTCATGCGATTAATGCTTCAAGACAATGTGGCATGATAGATAAGCTATCATGTGATTGACTTGCCTTTGAGAAGAAAAGCATTGAAATAGAACAAAAATTCAAAACTCTATCACAAAGGACGACACCTAGAAGGAAAATTAAGAAGAGCAAGAAAAGCAAAAGAAGAAGTTCACTCCTATTCATCACATTCGATACCACTATAGCAATGGAGTGGGACACTATGCCCACATTTGCCAAATTAAGAATAGAAAGGGCATCAAACAAAGCTGGGTACCCAAAGCACCCAATAGGGTTGCGATAACCTACAAACCTTGGGCAAACAAGTTTGAATGCCCAAATCTTCAAGCACTTCAAACGTTATCCCAAAGGACCCAACTTAAAGGGGATCTCTAAGGGTTAATTTTTTTGTGATTCAGGTTTGTCTTCGAGCCAAGGCACCAAAAATGTCAAGGCACAAAACTTTTGATATTAAGAAGTTCATTGAACTCAAACTAAAAAACGGTGGTCATGTAACATTTGGAGAAAATTGTAAAAGTCAATCTAAGGAATTGATAAAATAGATACCTCAAGCTCTTTCATATATGATGTCTATTATATAGAAGGGTTGAAGCATGATTTACTATGCATTAGTCAATTTTTGTAATAAAGGAAACAAAGTCACATTTGAAATAGACAAATTCTTAGTAAATAATGAAAATGATGAACTAGTTCTAGAGGGACATAGAAATAAGTTGATGTACCCTTAACAAGTGTCTTCTGTTTGAGTTTAATTATCAACGAGTCTTGGTTATGTCATAAGAGGCTAGGACACATAGGAATAGATTCCTTCAATAAACTAGTTAAGAAAAACCTAGTGAGAGGACTACCAACCAAAAATTTGTAAGAGAGAAACCTTGTGATTCTTGCCAGCTTGGAAAGTAACACGCAAACTCCCTCAAAGCTAAAAATGAACTTCCAACTTCTCGACTACATTAATTAAACCACATGGATTTAGTTGGACCTACTCGAAACTTGAGCTTAAGAGAAAAATATCTCCCCTTAGTGGTTGTAGATGATTATTCCAAGTTCACATGGGTAGATTTCTTAGATTACAAGGATGATGCTATTTCGATTGTGAGAAAGGTAAAAAAGAGCAAGATTGTAGCATAATCAAAATGAGGAGAGACCATGGAGGAGAATTTAAAAATTCACACTTCAAGGAATATTGTACAAACCATGATATAACTACATTTTCCACCTCTCAAACTCCTCAACAAAATTGTGTTGTTGAGAGAATGTTGAATTTATGAAAAAGTGAAATACTTCATTGACATCAGTAACTTGTTGTAATCAAAGTACACAAACCTCTATTTATAATAGAGGAAGGTAGTAGAGTCCAATTACAATAAAACTACCCTTGTCCCAATTACACCCAAACTCTAACACTTAAGGTAAGTCCTAACATAATTAGGTAACTCAATATTGATAAAAGACAAATATAACTTAAACTAAAAATCTTCTTGGTCGTGACCCTAAGATAAAGATACTTTTGTGAGTCCTTCTTGATCTTCCAACTGATATGATAAGGATCCCAACTCTTGGTAATCATTGTGGGACCTACTTCTTATGGGCTTGGGCCCATCTTGTGGGCCTTCCTTGGTCGTTTGGGCTTGATCTTATCTTCCAACACTCCCCCTCAAGCTTGGGGTGGGAGAACAACACAAACTCCCAGCTTGCTGCAAATAAAGTATAAAATGACATATCTTCCAATATGCCTTCATCTTCCAACATTCCCCCTCATGTTATTGCGTCCTTCCATGAGGCCCAGCGGCATTATAACTGAGAGTAAAAATCACTCCTAGCCAGTAACCATTGCTTCATACTCCAGTCTTAATGTTGGATGTAGGGCACACTCCACTGCTGTTGGTAGTGTGTGTATTGGCATTGCTCTGAAGTGTCCACCACTATGTCCCTCCACAGGACAACGACTCTCAAGTGGTAGGAGACATTAAAGCCATTACAAGGGGAGGGGGGGGGGGGGGGGGGGGGGGGGGGGTGTTGGTAACAATGATGTTATCATAAGTTCCTCCGTCATGGACTTCCAACCACAAATAATTTTTATCTTTCTTACTGGGATGAAGTTCCTCCATCGTGGAATCCCAACAACAAATAATTTTCATCTTTTTTACAGGGATGAAGTTCCTCCGTCATGGACTTCCAACCACAAATAATTTTCATCTTTTTGACGGGGATGAAGTTCCTCCGTCGTGGACTCCAAACCACAAATAATTTTCATCTTTTTGACGGGGATGAAGTTCCTCCGTCATGGGCTTCCAATCACAAATAATTTTCATCTTTTTTGACAAGGATGAAGTTCCTCCGTCGTGGACTCCCAACCATAAATAATTTTCCTCTTTTTTACGGGATGAAGGTCCTCCGTCGTGGACTCCCAACCACAAACAATTTTGATCTTTTTGATGGGGTAAAATAAATGATGACATGAGGTCACCTCTTATTCAATAATAATGTCTCCAAAAAGACATAATAGCTGCAGCTGAATATAACACAACCATCTTCCAACACATATAACAAGAACCAAATAGTAAACTTTGTTAAAAAACCCATGAAATAATTTGTTATAAAAATTTCTTCTTTGATGCACAAGCTTCATCTTTTGTGCTCCCCCTTTCTTGAATATTTTGGTCACATAAATTTATCCACAACATAAGGAATAAAATACCTCTTTCTTGTTCTTCTTCTACTTCTCCCCCTCAAGTTGGGAGGTAATGGCAATGATCCCAGCTTGAACCAGATATCATAGATGTAGCAATAAACCCAAATAACAAAGATTTATCAATAATCCCTCAAACCATGGATAAGTGAGATATTTTACTGATCAACTCAAAAATTAACGCAAAACAATTGGCTTAAATTCGGATTTTTCAATACAACAGAATACCAGCATGACCTTTGATTCTTCCAATTCGAATATATCTTTCAATATAGATCAGATTGACATGAAATTTTTTCATTATGAAAGTAGACTTAAATAAATTTCATCCAATTCTAACATCTCTTCATAAAATATAATTCTCAGAAGATAAATAATCTTATAGGTTTTTGTTTTTGTCATCTGGCCGAACTAAGTTCTGTTTCTCCTGTTTTTCCAGAACGACCATTGACTCTTCCAAGTTCAATATCTCCTTATAAAAAATTCATACTGAGAATTGGTTGAATAGTTAAGAAAATAGACTTACATAAATTTATCTTGATATATAATTATCCACATAAAGTCTCTTTATTGATAGCTTAAAATACCTCAAAAGTTGAGGCTTTTTGCTTCCACTCAAACTTCTTTTTTAATCTGACTTGTGCTGTTTCAAATATCGATATCTCTTTGTAAATAACTCAGATAAAAAATTGGTTTAATAGGTAAGAGAATATACTTACATATATTTCTCTTGATATATATTTATCCATATAAATTCTAGTTCTTGATAGCAAAAAATACCTCAAAATCTGAAGATTGCTGCTGCTGCTCGAACCTTTTCTAAATCTGACATTCGCTCATTCAAATATTGATATCTCTCTGTAGATAACTCCGATTGGAACAAATATCTCTTCTTTGGAAAGTATACTCAAATATATTTCCATAAATATATAACTTAAAATATGAAAAACTACGTATAGAGGTGAAAATTGCAACAAAAACTATGGGTGTAGGGACTGAAAAAAAATAACTATGAACCTAGACTTAGGGTTTAGGGTTTAGAGAAAAGGATCACATTACCTTCGTGAGTTGACCAAGTCAACTCACGAAACCTGCTCTGTTACCATGTTGAATTTATGGAAAAGTGAAATACTTCATTGACATCAATAACTTGTTGTAATCAGAGTACATGAACCTCTATTTATAATAGAGGAAGGTAGTAGAGTCCAATTACAATAAAACTACCCTAGTCCCAATTACACCCAAACTCTAACACTTAAGGTAAGTCATAACATAATTAGGTAACTCAATATTGATAAAAGACAAATATAACTTAAACTAAAACTCTTCTTGGTCGTGACCCAAAGATAAAGATACTTTTGTGAGTCCTTCTTGATCTTCCAACTGATGTGATAAAGATGCCAACTCTTGGTAATCATTGTGGGTCCTACTTCTTCTTTGCTCGGGCCCATCTTGTGGGCCTTCCTTGGTCATGTGGCCCATCTTATAATAATCTTACATATGTGGGCCTTCCTTGGTCGTTTGGGCTTGATATTATCTTCCAATAGAGAATAAATAAAACTTTAATTGAGAAGGCAAGAGCTATGCTACGTGTATACAATTTTCCACATAGATTTATGGTCAAAGCAATAAATATGCATGCTAGATCATTTACTGGGTAAGCATTAGGCCCCTTCTCAACAAAACCCCTTATGAGTTGTATACGGGCACCCATCTCAACATAACCTATTTTTGAACCTTTGGATTCAAAGTATGTGTATTAAAAGAACAAAAGGAGAAGTTAGGGAAGTTTGACACTAGGGCTGATATAGGAATTTTCTTCAGTTATTCATCTCATAGCAAGTCATATAAAGTTGAGGAGTTGATACATGTTAAATTTGTTGAGTCCAATTCGCCAAATCCAACCCTAACTCCAATTTTTTATAATGATGAAGGATGTTGATTTTTCAGGACTGCATGGATTTAGCTCCAGGAGAAAAAAAAAGAGGACATATTGGGGAGAAAATAGGAGGAAGAAAAGGGTTATGGACTTGTGTCCTATCCCTCCCCCTGAAACTAAATTTATAGATGAATAAGATTATAAAATAATAATAATACCCCTGAAACTTAAACTCATTACATCAATGCCATCTTTATGAGATGACTCTTTATTTACCATCATGCCACCACTATGTGGGCCTATGGGCCTTCTCATTAGTATGTGGGCTTGAGCCTATCCTCCACCTCTCTTCGATGTGTAGGCCTTCCTTGGTCATAAGGGCTTGAGGCTATTAGAAGGTGGGCTCAAGCCCACACGTCCAAGGAAGAAAGCCCACACATCCAAGAGGTTGCATATTGGTAAATAAGAAGACTTCTCATAAAGATGGCATGAAGATGTAGTTACATGTCTATTTATGTCTCTTCTCTTGTAATGTTGTAGCCCTAAGGGCATTGTAAAAACTATAAATAGAGGCCCTTGGCTAAGAGGGTGAGAGAACATCATGAACACTCAGTTTGTTGTAAATGGTGTATAGGATCTTCCCATATAAAAAAAATAATCCATCATATCTTCCAACATTTCCCCCTTAAGCTGGTGATCTGTTTGTTCTTTACCAAGAAACCCAACTGGCATAATATAAGAGATAATAAAATCACTCCTAGCTATAAGACAAAGCTCCATACTCCAGTTAAATATTCATAGTCAAAAATATTTTTCGCTCAATTTCATAGGCGAAAAAGTAGCCCTACTATGGGCCACAAAGTCTACCCACTTTCTCAGGGTAGTTGAAAAACCCTCTTGCATGACTAATAGACTTGACTCACACTGGATGTTGGGCACACTCGTATCCTCTATAGGTAGTGGGTCTATAAGCATTGCTCAGAAGTATAGTAATAAACTCCTCCTTCACGATGTCCCAACATAGGGCACCGACTCTAAAATTGTGGGAGTACAACTACAAAATAAGGAGCTAAAGGACAATCACCGAAAGATAAAATTTGAGGGCCACAATGTGCTTTCTTCTTCTTCAAAATAACCAATGTTGATAACAACTAACAACTGAGAAGTATTGGAAGACAGGGCTCAAGGCCCACAAATCAAGGAGAAGGCCCTGTTATGGTCCCGGATCTGACACGTGGATTCTTTGGGAGGATCTGAAATCTACCACGGGTTACGGGTCTTCCAGGCATTACCGTAGGGGTAGTAGGAAGACATGGGGAAGACAAAAAAGAAAGATCAAGCCTAAGGGAAGCTTGAAAATCCTAGAGCTCGTTGAGGAGAACTCTAGCCTCTTTACTCTAGATTTAACCTAATTCTTAATACTTCAATGCTTCCTTTTCTCATTACTCTTACCCCTTAAATAGGGTTCACCCTGTTAGGGTTTAATAAAATATTACAGAAATATCCCTATGAATAAAATATTCCAAAAATATCCCTATTAATAAATAATTCCAAAAATACCCCTATGGCCTAAAACTGAAATAAAATAAAGTAAATTAAATAAAACAACTAAAATAATAATGTTATTGCGTGCATAACATTACACCCCCCTTGGAAGACGAGCTTGTCCTCAAGCTCGGAAGTAGTGTCGGTATGCCGACTCGCCACCAGTGTCGAAGTAGCATCCGCAATAGCTATGACCCCCTTCAAGACGCTATTTTTTTTATTTTTTACTTTTTTATTTTTTGTCCCAGTCCAAGTTAACCTGGGTTGACTCGGTTCAGGAACCCGGTCCGGTGCACGACCCCTCTTCTGGACGCCAACTTTTTTTTTTTTTTTGGGCTGGTCTGAGTTAACCTGGTTCACTCGGTTCAGGAACCCGGTCCGGCGTGCGTATTAGCAAACCGGGCCGATTAAATTTTCCTAAGTTAGGAAAATTTAATCGGGAGTCGTCTTCTTCCTTCGGCTCCCGAACTCTGCGGCCGACAGTTCCGTTCCTCATGGCACCGACGAAGTCCAGCGACGGTCGTCTCCTTCCTCTCTCCCGGCACCTATGGAATCGCCTAATGTTCTGGTGGCGAATTGCAGCCCGTCGGGGATTCGCCACCTGGATAGTTTCCGAGACAGAGGGGTCTCGGAAACTTGTGAATCGTCGTTGCTCAGCCTCCCGGAATCGAGATCCCTTGCGAAAAAGTTGCTTACGGTGCCGACGAACTATCCTGCTTCGCCGGTGGCGACGAGAAGCCCGTTGGGGCTTCGCCGTTGGGAGCATTGCCGAGACAGAGAACCTCTGTTTCTCATCCCCACGGAACAGAGCCCAGAAGAAATTCCGTCGGAAATTTCGCCTACGGCGCCGACGAAATTTTCTATTCCCCTCCGATTTCAAATTTTCGGTCATCCCAAAATCCTCTGGTGCCAATGATTTTGGGATTTCCTCTGTTAGGAAATCCCCTCCCCGCTGCAGCTTCGGTGTGGAGATACGCACGGCGTCCATTGGGAAAGGGTGAGCCTCTGCTATTTTTGAAATTCCGGTGCGTCCACCGTCGGATTTTGGATTTTTGGAGAGCTTTCTCGAGACAGTCTTCTGTTCGTCTGAGAGAGCTTTTGTGTCTTCTGTGCCTTCTGTGCGGGTGTCGTGCTCGGCGAATTCAGGTCGTGTGACCTGTTTTGCGTCAGCGCGTGGCTCCCTTGTCCAGCATTCCATGAAAATTTCATATAATGCTCGTGCTTCTCCAAATTCTTTGCAAAGTTTGTCTGCGGAATTGTATACCTTCTCCATGCGAGCTTGTGTTCCATAATTCATTGTGTTCCCGCTCTGATACCAGTTGTTATGGTCCCGGATCTGACACGTGGATTCTTTGGGAGGATCTGGAATCTGCCACGGGTTACGAGTCTTCCAGGCATTACCGTAGGGGTAGTAGGAAGACATGGGGAAGACGAAAACGAAAGATCAAGCCTAAGGGAAGCTTGAAAACCCTAGAGCTCGTTGAGGAGAGCTCTAAGTCTCTTTACTCTAGATTTAACCTAATTCTTAATACTTCAATGCTTCCTTTTCTCATTACTCTTACCCCTTAAATAGGGTTCACCCTGTTAGGGTTTAATAAAATATTACAGAAATATCCCTATGAATAAAATATTCCAAAAATATCCCTATTAAGAAATAATTCCAAAAATACCCCTATGGCCTAAAACTGAAATAAAATAAAGTAAATTAAATAAAACAACTAAAATAATAATGTTATTGCGTGCATAACAGGCCCATTGGCCAACATACAAGATGACAGGATGGTAAATAAAGGGTCATCTCATAGAGATGGCATTGATGTAATTAAGCTAAAGTTCCAGGGATAAAACCCTAAAATCTAAACCCTAAGTTCAGGGGTATTATTGTAATATAGTAGTTTCATAAATCTATAAATAGAGCTTTAGGGGGTGGGTTAGGATCAATCAAGTCCATAACCCTTCTTCCTCCAGTTTTCTCCTAATGGGTTTCTCTCCCTTTTTCTCCATGAGCTAAAATCCATGGAGTCTTGAAAATCAATATGGTATCAGAGCATTGATTTTCAGGACTCACATCTATGGTTTTTTAGGATACAAAACCCTTCAATTTCTTTCTTTTGCTCTTATTATTGCTTAGTTTTTTGTTCATATTGTTGTTATTTTTTTCTCTAGTAAACTTGCTCTAGCAGATTGCTCAGCGGCAAGTTGAGCCAGCATACAGCCTCTCATGTGTTTTCCTTTCAACAATCTTCCTTGGTCTGCTATTCTGCTACTCATCAGTACGAGTAGAATGAAAATAATTTTGTTACTGCTCCTCTATTCGTTGCTTTTTTCACGCCTTTTGTCAAGATCAGCTCTCTAAAGACAACCGGAACCACACTACTTTGGGGCAAAATGTGAGAATGTAAGGAGGAGCTTTGCACCTAAAAGTGCTCATCTTATCATTGTAAGCATAGCAGTAAGCCATAGGGCAGGTTTGCTTGAATACGATCAAGTACTTGTTGGGATTGCATGTGTCTGGACCACCACAAGCTCCTTTGAAGTAGTACTCGTCGGTGTTAAATGCCTCACAGGCGCTCTTGCAAGCAATGATGGCGCCACCTTCTGTAAACCGTTTTTATGAGAAACGATTTTCTCATTACGTGGTTTCAAACTTCTGGCAGTTGCAACTTCCAGCAGTTGCAACTCCCTCGGTAACACGAAACCATGAACCTTGATGGGAGGTTGGTTTTCAGTTAAGAATGGTTTTCGGTCCCCTATCTCGTCGCTCTCATTCCCTTCAGTTCAGTGCCATCGCCGTTGAGTGCCAAGAGATCGGAAGCACCGAGAAAACAGAAGCGAAGGAATTTGAAGCGTATGGAAGGAGGTATGATTTATCTTCCGTTTAATTTATAATGAATTTCATATTGTATTAGAAATGCATGTTTAAGACTTACAGTTGGTATCAGAGTAGACCTCTGATCCAGCGTTTCGATTCCGAGAGACTCGTTTTGTTTTCGGTCTCTGTTTCAGTGTCTCTGTTTTTGTTTTTTTAAAAAAAAAAAAAAAACAAATTCCGCGCTCAGGCTTGCGGGTGCCCAGACTCTAGCATCGGCGACAGCCAGCGTCGAGCATGACACCGGCGCCGGCAACCATTCCGCACGGTTGCTGGCGCTGACCGCCGGCGGAGGCTGTCGCAGTACACTCTCTGTGAGCTCACTGCGGCGGCTATCTCGTGACGCCTGAGAGCGTCGGAGACACAGCGCCAACGCCGGAAACAATTTCTAACTGTTTTCCGGCGTCGACGACTTGAAAGAACACCGGCGAACTTCTCTTCTGCGCGCGGCTGGAGGTTGAAGACGACCTCTAGCACGCAGAAAGATTTAATTAAAATCATAAGGTATTTCTGTAAATTCCGAACGAGTTGGCTCGGGACGAGTTTTCTTCGACTCACCATTCCTACTCGGCAACCGCGACTCAGGTCGGGTTGACTCGAAGAAAAATAAAATCGAGTCGACTCGGACGAGTTGGCTCGCCGTTCCTGGGCCAAACCGACTCGGTGCATAAATTGAATTTGCACTGGCGGGATTCGAACCCGCGCGCTGGGGAAATTATTTGCGCCAGCGACCATTAGGCCACTGGCCGTCTGCTGTTGTGTGTATAGGAAATTATAAATTTATTTCCTCATACAGTTATGCATTTTTTGGCTTATATGTAAATGCATGAAATTAAAGTTATGCATAATATTATAGTTTTTAATTATGCATATCTTATGAGCATATTTGGTGCATAATGATAACATGTTAGTGTAAGTTACAATTATGCAATTCATGCTATTCTCATATATTTATGAGATTTAATGTCTAGTGATCCATATAATTTTTATTAATTAGAGAGTAACCACAACATCTTTAACTTAATAAAAATTATATATTATGATTAGGATCACATAAAGAATATTAGATATTAATTTTAACTAATTTTACTTGATATAATAAATTTTATCCCACAAGAATTTTTATTATATTTGAGTTTATTAGTTAGGATAAAGTATCAAGTTATTCATAATTTACCCACAAGGATTATGAATTCATAAATAATTTGATAGTTTTATCATAAAGAAAAATTAAAAATTAATTGTAATTAATTATACTTAATATAATAAATTTTATCCCACATGAATTTTTTATTATATTTGAGTATATTAATTAGGATAAAATATCAAATTATTCATAATTTACCCACAGGAATTATGAATTCATAAATAATTTGATAGTTTTATCATCAAGTTTACTCATAAAGAATCTTGAATCTACTTGAATTAAAAACATTTAGCCCACAGGCAATGTTTTTTATGTCAGTTGATTTGATTTTTAAGCATGATTTACATTGGTAAAGCATGATATTTTATTCAGGCCTCAATTTTAACATCGGCATGTAATTTGTACTTTTATGCAGTTGTACAACCTGCACATTTCTCTGATTTTCTTTGTGATATCCCTGATCTTAAGGGAGATAACTATAAGGTCTGGAAAACGAGAATACTTCTTCATTTAGGGTGGATGGACATAGATTATGCTATTAGGAAAGACGGATCACCCGTAATTACTGATACCAGCACTCCTACTGCAATTACACTTTATGAACGATGGGAGCGATCTAACGCCTTAGTGTAATGTTCATTAAGACTAAAATTACTACTGGTATTCGTGGTTCTGTTGAGCAGTATGAAAATGTCAAAGACTTGCTAAAAGCCATTGATGCTCAATTTGTCACTTCAGATAAGGCATTAGCAAGCACCCTAATCATGAAGTTCTCATCCATCAAGCACACCAATATGAGAGGTGTGCATGAGCACATCATGCAAATAAGGGATATTGCGGCTCAATTGAAAAATCTTGAGGTTGATATGTCAGAATCTTTCGTGGTGCATTACATTCTGAATTCCCTTCCGCACCAATATGGACCCTTCAAAATCTCATACAACACACATAAAGATAAATGGTCAGTTAATGAACTTTTGACCATGTGTGTTCAAGAAGAAGGGTGACTGGTGATGGAACAAGGAGAAAATGTCATGATGGCAACACATGGAAAGGGCAAGTATCAAGCCAAACAAAAAGGGAAGGGTAAAATATCCCCCCAAGCTGGTATTAAGAAAGATTCCAAGTATTTTTTTCTGTAAAAAGAAGGGACACATGAAGAAGGAATGTGCTAAGTTTCAGAAATGGCTTGCTGACAAAGGTACACCAACCTCATTTGTTTGTTATGAATCTAATATGGTTAATGTCAATAATTACACTTGGTGGATTGATTCTGGATCAACAATCCACATCTCGAATTCCTTGCAGGGTTTGCAAAACCTAAGGAACCCAGTGGGAAGTGAGCATCAAATATTCTCAGGAGATCAGATGAGCTCACATGTGGAAGTTATAGGAACTAGCTATTTAACTTTACGTAATGGCTTTGTTTTAAAATTAGAAAAGACCTTTTATGTTCCAAGTTTCTCCAGAAACTTGATTTCAGTTTCAAGGCTTGTACCTTATGGATATTCTTTTAACTTTTCAGACTCATCTTTCAGTTTATATTATAAGTCTGATTGTGTTGGGAATGGTACATTGTTTGATGGTCTTTATAGCATTAATTTACAAAACAATGCCACTTACGGTTCAATGCATGTTCACACTGGTAATAAAAGAGGTGTTATTAATGAGGATTCCTCTACATTATGGCACCGGAAATTAGGTCATATCTCCATAGATAGAATTAAAAGATTAGTGAATGAAGGGGTACTTAATACTCTGGATTTTACTGATTTTGAGACTTGTGTAGACTGCATTAAGGGAAAGCAGACTAACAAGTCAAAGAAAGGTGCCAATAGGTGTTCAACCATATTAGAGATCATACATACTGATATATGTAGTCCAGACATGGACTCACATGGTCAGAAATACTTCATCTCTTTTATAGATGATTCCTCACGATACATGTATCTCTACATGCTTTATAACAAGTATGAAACTTTAGATGCCTTTAAGATCTTTAAGGTTGAAGTAGAGACACAATGCGGTAAGCAAATTAAGATCGTGACATAAGATAGAGGTGGAGAATACTATGGTAGATACACTGAGAATGGACAAGCACCTGGGCCATTTGCAAAGTTTCTTCAGGAACATGGGATTGTTGCCCAATATACCATGCCTGGTTCTCCGGACATAAATGGTGTAGTAGAAAGAAGAAACCGAACATTATTAGGCATGGTGCGGAGTATGCTTAGCAACTCCAATCTTCCTAGATCCTTGTGGCCTGAAGCACTTAAGACGGCAGTGTATATATTAAACCGAGTTCCAACCAAGGCTGTTCCAAAAACGCCATTTGAATTATGGAAAGGTTGGAACCAAGTTTGCAACATATGCGCGTTTGGGGATGCCCGTCTGAAGTGAGAATTTATAATCCACAAGAGAAGAAGCTGGACTCAAGGACCATTAGTGGGTATTTCATTGGATATGCTGAAAGGTCTAAAGGTTACAGATTTTACTGTCCATCTCACAACACTAAGATAGTGGAATCAAGAAATGCCAAATTTCTTGAAAATGACTTGATCAGTGGGAGGAATCCAACTCGGAACATAGTTTTTGAGAAGGATTATTCAGAATCTCAACCTTTCACCTCAAGTGATAGATTGGTTATTGTTCACAACACCCCTAAAGTACAAACTGGTGTTGAACAACTAATCATTGAAGTTCCCCAAATTGTTGACAACATTCCAGTAGATCAAGTTCTTCAAGAGTTGCCAAACACTTTTGACCAACTAGTTGAACCACTTACTTCTCAGGAAAATGATGGTTCTACATTAAGATGATCTACTAGACTCAGGAGATCAGCAATTCGTGATGATTATATAGTGTATCTACGAGAATCTGACATTGGAACCGCAAATGATCCCATGTATTTTTTCGAAGCCATGAGTTGCAAAGAATCAGAATTATGGTACAATGCCATGAAGGAAGAGATGAATTCTATGAAGAGTAATGACGTCTGGGATCTTGTTGAGTTGCCTAGTGGATTTAAAGCCATTGGATGTAAATGGGTCTTTAAAACAAAGAAAGACTCATTAGGCAACATTGAGCGATACAAGGCAAGACTCGTTGCTAAGGGATTCACTCAAAAAGAAGGAATCGATTACAAGGAAACTTTTTCTCCTGTATCTAAGAAAGATTCCTTGCGCATTATTTTGGCATTAGTAGCCCATTTTGACTTAGAGATGCAACAAATGGATGTAAAAACGGCATTTCTCAATGGAGATCTAGAGGAGGAGGTTTACATGAAACAACCTGAAGGGTTCCCCTCTAGTGCTGGTGACCAATTGGTTTGCAAGTTAAAAAAGTCAATATATGGATTAAAACAAGCATCCCGCCAATGGTATTTGAAATTCCATAATGTAATTTCTTCATTCGGGTTTGTCGAAAACATTATGGATCAATGTATATACCAGAAGGTCAGTGGGATTAAAATCTGTTTTCTTGTTTTATATGTGGATGACATTTTGCTAGCAACCAATGATAAGGGTTTTCTACATGAGGTGAAACAATTTCTCTCTAACAATTTTGATATGAAGGATATGGGTGAAGCATCTTATGTCATTGGCATTAAGATTCATCGAGACAAATTTTGAGGTATCTTAGGTCTGTCTCAAGAAACCTGTATCAATACAGTGTTAGAGAGATTTCAGATGAAAAGTTTTTCCCCAAGTATAGCTCCCATTGTGAAGGGTGATAGGTTCAATTTGAACCAATGCCCAAAGAACGACCTTGAAAGGGAACAAATGAAGGATATTCCATATGCTTCTACTGTTGGAAGCCTAATGTATGTTCAAGTCTGTACAAGACCTGATATTGCATTTGCTGTTGGGATGTTGGGGCGATATCAGAGTAATCCTAGGTTAGATCACTGGAGAGCTGCAAAGAAAGTCATGTGGTACCTTCAAGGAACCAAAGACTACATGCTGATGTATAGGCGGACAGACAATTTAGAAGTCATTGGTTACTCAGATTCTGAGTTTGCTGGCTGTGTTGATTCCGTAAATCAACATCAAGATACATTTTCTTGTTGGCCAGTGGAGCAATATCATGGAGGAGTGCCTAACAGACTTTGACCGCCACGTCGACTATGGAAGCCGAGTTAGTTTCCTGTTTTGAAGCTACTTCACATGGTGTATGGCTTAAGAGTTTCATTTCTGGGCTTAGAATTATGGATTCTATCTCTAGGACATTAAGAATATATTGCAATAATTCAGCTGCTGTTTTTATGGCCAAGAACAACAAAAGTGGAAGTCGAAGTAAACACATCGACATTAAGTATTTGGCCATAAGAGAACATGTTAAAGAAAAGAAAGTCGTCATTGAACACGTCAGCACTAACTTAATGATCGCAGATCCTTTGACTAAGGGCATGCCACCGTTTAAATTCAAGGATCATGTTGTGAATATGGGACTTGGTTCCATTATGTAAATTTTTTCATTGTATGAACAATGTTATTTAAGTGAAATTCTTAATTAATGTGATGTTTTTTCTCATATTTATGTGCACTTTAATTGTGAGAAAATTCATCTGTGTTGGACCAAGAGTAAACATAGGGTTTATTCATAAAGTATAAGTAATACATACATAGCAATACATGGAAGATAATACTCATCGTTAGAGGACCTATCGCCATGATTCATGTATTTATTACTTAAATTCAAATTATCGATGGGTTTAAGATTATATTAGAAGTTTGGACCAAGTGGGAGAATGTAAACCGTTTTTATGAGAAACGGTTTTCTCATTACGTGGTCTCAAACTTTCGGCAGTTGCAACTCCCTCGGTAACACGAAACCATGAACCTTGATGGGAGGTTGGTTTTCGGTTAAAAATGGTTTTCGGTCCCCTATCTCGTCGCTCTCATTCCCCTTCAGTTTAGTGCCATCGCCACCGAGAAAACAGAAGCCAAGGAATTTGAAGCATATGGAAGGAGGTATGATTTATCTTCCGTTTAATTTATAATGAATTTCATATTGTATTAGAAATTCATGTTTAAGACTTACACCTTCATCTATCACCTTAAATTCCGATAGGCACACCGCGATGATATTTGCACCACAGGCACTCACACCGTAGCTTCCGCTACCTGCCTGTGGGTTCACCGAGAAGGGCACGTTGTAATTGTCGACAAAGCTTGTGTCATAGAAATCTTGGCCACCAACTCCGTCGAGGGTGAAGTCTATGAGAGTCGCCAGGGGAATCTAGAGGCAAACCGTCAGGAACTCAAATGATGAAGTGCTTGTTGACGAGCCTGCGAGATCATTCGGCGTCGGGGAAGAAGACGTTTCTGCTGCTCCATTAACAGGGGAAAGTTTCCCTTCCTGACTACTTCTCGTGGATCCTCGACCCAAATGTTGCTGCTATCGGAAAGTTTCCTCCTAAAGAGAAGGTTTTTTTCGCTCTGTTCAATGATACTTCTTTCCGTTTTTCATTTTCAGAATCTGGAAAAAACAATTTCAGCCATTCTTTCCGGTGCCAAGAGGAGGAAGAAGGTATTGTGGCCTTATTCAAGCTTCCTAAGTTAGGAAACTTGAATTAAATGAATGCCCTGGCCCGCTCTTGTTTTGCCAACCCGAATTGGCCGAGTTCCCAGCTCCGGTTCAGCACTTGAGCTATGTTCTGATCCAGACTGAGTCAACTCGGTGCGGGTCAACCTGATATTTCTAGCCTCAGTATACATGCCCAAGTTTATACATATTTTGGCGTGACTCAAATTTTTTTTTCTCTGGCTGGATTATTATTTTTGAAGAATTGACAGATTATTCCTTGGTCAGCATATTATTTGGTACAGATATGTGCACTGGATTATTTCAAGTGTCATTTTACAAGGATTAATTTGGGTTATTTCAGTTGCTGCTATTGTGTCTCTTTTGATGGGTCATTATTATTGAAGAAGAGGTAGCCTCATACCATTATTTATTTATGTCCCCATAAAAAAATATCAATTTTTTGTGGTTGGGAGTCCATGACGGAGGAACTTCATCCCCGTCAAAAATATCAAATTTATTTGTGGTTGAGACTCCATGACGGAGGAACTTCATCCTCGTTAAAAATATCAAATTTTTGTGGTTGGGTGTCCATGACGGAGGAACTTCATCCCCATTGAAAATATCAAAATTATTTTTGGTTGGGAGTCCTTGACAGAGGAACTTCATCCCCTTAGAAAATATCAAATTTTTGTGGTTGGAAGTCCATGACGGAGGAACTTATTATTATATTTATGTTACTTCCCCCCATTAATATCATATATTACTCTACCACTTGAGAGTCATTATCCTATGGAGGAACACGGTAGTGGAGGTGGACACTTCAAAGCAATGTTTTAGGGACTAGGAGTGATTTTCTCTCACTGACATTATACCAGTTAGGCCTCATAAACGAGAGCACCAGCATGAGGGGGAGTGTTGGAAGATGAAGGCAATAAAAAAAAATTTATACATCATTTGCAGCAAGCTGGGAGTTCATTTTGTTATCTCACCCCCAACTTGAGGGGGGAGTGTTGGAAGACAGGGCCCAGGCCCACACAACCAAGGAAGGCTCACATATCCAAGTGTATCAGAAGAGGGCCCAAGCCCATAAGACCAAGGAAGACCCATACATCCAAGAGAAATAGAAGATGGGCTCAAGGCCCACAAATCAAGGAGAAGGCCCATAGGCCCACATACAAGATGGCAGGATGGTAAATAAATGGTCATCTCATAGAGATGGCATTGATGTAATTAAGTTAAAGTTTTAGGGTTAAAACCTTAAAATCTAAACCTTAAGTTCAGGGGTATTATTGTAATATAGTAGTTTCATAAATCTATGAATAGAGCTTCAAGGGGAGGGTTAGGATCATTCAAGTCCATAACCCTTCTTCCTCCAATTTTATCCCAATCAGTTTCTCTCCCTTTTTCTCCATGAGCTAAAATCCATGGAGTCCTGAAAATCAACAAGAAGTTCTTCTTCAATAATAATTGTTGGAAGACAAGGCCTAAACCCATACGACAAAGGAAGGCCCACATATCCAAGTGTATTAGAATATAGGCGTAAGCCCATAAGACCAAAGAAGACCCATGCAACCAAGAGATAGAAGATGGGCTCAAGGCCCACAGATCAAGGAGAAGGCCCACATACAAGATGGCATGATGGTAAATAAAGGGTCATCTCATAGAGATGGGATTGATGTAATTAAGTTAAAGTTTCAGGGTTAAAACCCTAAATTCTAAATCCTAAGTTTATGGGTATTATTGTGATATAGTAGTTTCATAAATCTATAAATACAACTTTAGGGGGAGGGTTAAAAAATCAAGTCTATAACCCTTCTTCCTCCAGTTTTCTCCCAATGGGTTTCTCTCCCTTTTTCTCCATCAGCTAAATTCATGGAGTCCTGAAAATCAACATGATATCAGAACTTTTATTTTCAAGACTCATAGCTATGGTTTTCAAAATTCAAGAAACCCCAACTTTTTCCTAATTTTCTTCATGGCCTTTTATTGCATATAGTTTAGTTTAGCCTTCTTTCTGAGTCTCCCCATTGTCAATTCCTTTGAAGTCTTTTTTGTTAAGGTCCAGCAATCAGAATCGATCTCGGTACCACCTACTCGTCCGCTGGTGTATGGCAGCACGATCGTGTTGAGGTCATTGCTGATAATCAAGGCAATCAGACGACACCTTCTTATGTTTCTTTCACTGATACCGAGCGTTTGATCAGAGACGCCGCCAAGAATCAGGTTATTGCTGGACCAGGTGACAAGCCTATGATAATTGATGCTTACAAGGGCGAGGAAAAGCAATTTTCTGCCGAGGAGATTTCTTCCATGGTCCTCATGAAGATGAGGGAGATTGCAGAAGCTTTCCTCGGCTTTCATGTAAAGAACATCGTTGTCACAGTACCTGCATACCTCAACGATTCTCAGCATGTTCGAAACGGTCGTCACATCAAAGCAAGGCTGGCCCGCAGCACCTTGACGTATGCATGAGCACTTCTGAGTCCGGGTTTTCCACTCTGTTCGGAACCAGAGATGATGACTTGTTGTTCAACATCGTGAAGAAGACGAAGGCATTCCAAGAGTCCATCGGCGTTGTGTGTCTCTAGACTGTTTCCGCCGAGAGTCCTTCGGTGCCGAGATGGACTCACTGTAACTTGTGGAAAGTTCACTTCAGCTGGCTTCATTGCTGCTATTTTTTTGGAAATCACAGAGTTGTCTCTGCATCTCATCCCACACAGCTCGGCCATCACTGGGTTGCCGTTTAGGGAGGACGAAGATGCCAACCAAAGTAATCTTTCTATTTCTGTTTCTGGATCGTATCTTCGCTGTTGTTATCCATCCGAACATCTCTTGTACGCTGTTCGGTCGGGGAAGAAGGCATTGTTGCCTTATTCAAGTTTCGTAACTTAGGAAACTTGTATTAAATCAGCGCCAAGCTGGCCCGCTCCTATTCTGCCAACCCGGACCGGCCGAGCTCCCGGAGCCGGTTTAGCGCTTGAGCTCTGTTCTAATCCAGACCGAGTCAACCTGACTTGGGCCACTTATTTTCTACCTCGGTATACATGCCCAAGGTTTTTCGGCCCGACTCGATAAATTTTTTCTTAGGCTGAATTATTATTTTGAAGAATTGACAGATTATTCCTTGATTAGCAGATTATTTGGTACAGATATATGCATTGGATTATTTCATGAGTCATTTTACTAGGATTATTTTGGGTCGTGTTAAATGGGACCAAACCCATTTTAGTTGCTGCTATTGTGTCTCTTTGAAGGAGACATTATTGAAGAAGAGGTAGCCTCATACCTTTATTTATATGTTCTCATAAAAAATATCAAAATTATTTATTGTTGGGAGTCCATGACGGAGGAACTTCATCCCCGTCAAAAAATATCAAAATTATTTGTGGTTGGGAGTCCATGAGGGAGGAACTTCGGCCATATAAAAAATATCGAAATTATTTGTGGTTGGGAGTCCATGACAGAGGAATTTCATCCCCGTCAAAAATATATAAATTAGTTATGGTTGGGAGTCCAAGATGAGGAATTCCATCTTGGTCAAAAATATCAAAATTATTTGTGGTTGGGAGTCCATGACGAAGGAACTTCATCCCCGTAAAAAATATCAAAATTATTTGTGGTTGGGACTCATGACGGAGGAACTTCATCCCCGTAAAAAATATCAAAATTATTTGTGGTTCGGAGTCCATGACGGAGGAACTTCATCCCCGTAAAAAATATCAAAAATATTTGTGGTTGGGAGTCCATGATGGAGGAATTTCATCCCCGTAAAAAATATCAAAAATATTTGTGGTTAGAAGTCCATGACGGAGGAACTTCACCCTCGTCAAAAATATCAAAAATATTTGTGGTTTGAAGTCCATGACGGAGGAACTTATTATTATATTTATGTTACTTTCCCCCATTAATGTCATACATAACTCTACCACTTGAGAGTCGTTGTCCTATGGAGGGACATGATGGTGGAGGTGGATACTTTAGAGCAATGCCGATAGATACACTACCTACACAAAACGGAGTGTGCCCTACATCCAGCATGAGTTATGACTGGAGTATGGAGCAATGTCTTAGTGGCTAGGAGTGATTTATTCTCACTGATATTATGCCAGTTGGGCCTCATGAACGAGAGCATCAGTGTGAGGGGGGTGTTGGAAGATGAAGGCATATTGGAAGATGTGTCATTTTATACAAAGATTTTATACATCATTTGCAACAAGCTGGGAGTTCATGTTGTTCTCTCACCCCCAACTTGAGGGGGAGTGTTGGAAGACCAAGGAAGGCCCACATATCCAAGTGTATTAGAATATAGGACCAAACCCATAAGACCAAGGAAGACTCATTCAACCAATAGATATAGAAGACGGGCACAAGGCCCATAGGCCATTATATAAGATGGCAGGATGGTAAATAAAGGGTCACCTAATAGAGATAGCATTGATGTAATTATGTTAAAGTTCCAGGGTTAAAACCCTAAACCCTAAGTGCAAGGGTATTATTATAATACAGTAGTTTCATAAATCTATACATAGAGCTTCAGGGTGAGGGTTAGAAAATCAATTTCATAACCGTTCTTCTTCTCCGAATAGGTTTCTCTCCTTTTTTTCTCCTTGAGCTAAATTCATGCAATCCTGAAAATCAACAATAATGTCTCAATCAGATAGAGACAATAACAACTGTAGAAATGGGTCTAGGCCCAAATAACACGTATCAAATAAAGAAAATCTTAAAAAGTGTCCTATAATATAATCCGTAGATAGTAAATCACTAAATAAGGAAGTTGCACCAAATAATATGCTAGAACCAAGTAATAAGCTAACAATACGTCAAGATAATAATCCAACCGGAGATAAGGGACTGAGTTAGGTATCCGACCAATATAGCCAAGTCGTGGGAGAAATAGGTATAGAACTTGAGACTAAGACCCATATAACCGAAGCAGGAAACAAGTGAGTTGGGCAGTGTTGAACTAGATCAAGTTGACCCGAAATAGGTTGACCCAGACCAAGTTTACTCGGTTTTAGTTGGCTCGAGTTAACCCAAGCAGGACAAAAGCAATAAGTGATGCTCGGTCGCTCGTTCGCTAGGTTGACCCAGAAAGATCTGGTCCGTGTTGGGCCGAATCGGCGCTCAATTAAAAACAATGTACCGAACTTGGCGGAATAAATCTGAAAATATTCCTTGGTCTTCCTCCCTGTGACATTGGCTTCCGAATAGTGCTGAACAACAGTAATTTGAGGTAAAGTTGGATTCAGTAAGCCAGATCTGCTCGAAATGTAATCCCGTGATACCAAACGTAAACCCAGCAAGTTATGATAATCCTGCACAAAGATATACCAATGAAGAACAGTGAGATTGACACATCAATCAAAGAAAACTAGTGACGAACGACAACCTCTGGAAGGTAACTTCCAATCGAATACAAGGTTGATTGGAGGCAACTACTATAATTAGACTTGATAAGATTATGAGAAGGATGAATGTACCAGGTTGGACGAGATACTGTCTGGCGAGATTAAATAGCAGAGTTATCTTGTTCGGCAATAGCAACTACTCCGACTCTGCAACGGAGATTGATTTTGTGAAGACGATATGTCCGAGTGGGGAAGGAGACAGACTTGAAATCTGTTAGGCTTCACTGATTTTCTTACTGATAGCAGCAACAAGGCCTGGTTCTCTCGATTTTTGGCAGGAGAAAAACCAGAATCAATTGTCTGAGTTGCATAAACCCTCCACCAGAGAAGAGCAATGTCTAGTCAAACAATTCTACACTAGCGCATCAAACAATTCTTTCCTCTTAATAGAACCATCCTCCCATCAAATGTCAACAAGAGCTTAGATAGAATCTCATAGCCTTGTAGATACCAGAATTACTCAAAGATGCAAAAGTACTCGTCAAAACAACCCTCCTTCAAATCGGGTTGGATAGTCACAAAATTTAGCTCACATATGCCCACAAAATCTCAAGCTACAAGAGTGACACATCGGCTAATTTACTAGCTTCCACAAACAATTGACAATCTTTCTCATTGTATTTTCTTTCAAGAAGCCAACAAAGGATTTCGATCAATTCCCAGATAACAATCCATGAAAACTAGATAAAATACTAGCTCATATTAATCTTCTACCTGAAAGAAAAATCACGAAGAACCCACACAAGAGACCACTAAGTAGCATCAGAGAAGGCAATTCACAAAAAAAAAAAAAAATTAATATATTGGTGGCAATTACTGAAGTAGCAATATGAGCAAAAGAAAGAAACAAAAAAAATGGTTTCTAGAATTCTGAAAATCATACCACGACATATTGGGGGAAAAATAGGAGGAAAAAAAGGGTTGTGGACTTGTATTCTAACCCTCCCCCTGAAGCTCAATTTATAAATTAATAAGATTATAATATTACAATAATACCCCTAAAACTTAAACTATTACATCAATGTTATCTTTATGAGAAAACTTTATTTACTGTCACGCCACCACTGTATGGGCCTGTGGGCCTTCTCCTTGTTCTATCGGCTTGAACCCATCTTCCACATCTCTTGGATGTGTTGGCCTTCCTTGCTTGTATGGGCTTGAGGTTGTTAGAAGGTGGGTTCAAGCCCACACGTCCAAGGAATAAAGGCCACAGATCCAAGAAGTTGCATATTGGTAAACAAGAAGACTTCTCATAAAGATAGCATGAAGATGTAATTATTTGTCTATTTATGTTTGTTCTCTTGTAATGTTGTAGCCCTAAGGGCATTGTAAAAGTAATAAATAGAGGCACTTGGCTAAGAGGTAGAGCATTAAGTTCTCTCCTCTCTTCCCAAATTCGTCCAAACTCTCCTCACCCTTCTCTTGGAAGTCGATCTCTAATCTCTCTCCTTTCACTCTTCTTCTCTTCTTCTTCTTCTTCTTCCTCTTCTTTCTCTTCTTCTTCTTCTTCTTCTTCTTCTTCTTCTTCTTCTTCTTCTTCTTCTTCTTCTTCTTCTTCTTCTCATCTACCTCTTTGGCTCGATTTCATTATGAAGGAGTCCTAAATTCTACATGGTATTAGAGCTAAGGATTTAGAACTCCCACGTTGAAGTGATGCTTAAGTACCTTTGAAGGTTTCATGCAAGGTGCTCTTGAAGAAAGAGATTCAACCATGGAAAGATAAGTGATTTCTAGTTATATTTTTCCTTACATTCATACTATGTATCGAGTCCTTAATCTCTATATTACATCAAGAAACAAATGGCTTTCATATGAGAAGTTATGAAAGCTAATACTTTGTGTTTAAAGGATATTACGACCTTGATCTTCTTGCACTCAAATATTTCCAAGTTTGATCAACATCGATTGCCTACAAGGTTATGAAGACCTATTGATTATGAATTTGATGGTAATATGTTGGAATAATGAAATTACACTTGCATGAGACTTAGTTTGATCTCTCATTATTCAAGACCAAAAGTTTGCTTTATTTTTTTGGATTAAATCAAGTTGGTTTATGATTTATGGCACTCAGATTCTCCAAACATATAGAAATTGTTTGAGGAACTTTGTCAAGCTCAAAGATCAGTTGATTTTTGGTGATTTATGATTTTTTTGGAATTTCTAATGCCTTCTCCAACACTTTAAAACTTATGAGCAATTTCATTACCTAAAGGAATTTTGGAAATGAGTAAGGGAAAGGTGTCTTTTTAAGAGATAAATATAACACCTATCATAAGGAAAAGTTAAGCCATGCTTCGGTTAAGAACCAGCCACGAGTTCTTGAGTTTTTGAAGACCAAAAGGAAGATTTGAATTTGTATTGAATGAGTAATTGATCTACTCCACTTAAGATATTATTTTTGGTTTATTTGGAGTCTCATTTAGTGGCTAATGTAGTGGATAAGAACTTGTCATTATTTGAAAGTGGCTGGTATATGAAAGAAGGTTGTTCAAATTTGATTAAGTGGATAATTTGAACAATGGGTATTTTTGGAAAACATGAGCCTCCCAAGATTGGGTTTCAGTTTGAATACAAGTTTGAATTCTTTGGACTCTTATGGTCCTTCTTGAGTTTAAAATTCGGATTGAGAGGAAGGCAGCCATCTCACTCAGGTTACCTCTTTTTTTGGACAGCATATTATTGCTTTAATTGCTTCTCAAGCTTGATTATTGGATTATATCAGTTCTAATTTAGTCCATATCAGTTCTTCAATATTGGACTATAGCAATTGTACCATCTTAATTAGAGTTTTAGTTTGATTGGATCTTCATCATATCCTTCTCATGTTTGTGATTTACTAAGCATTGGTTGACTTAAGATGGTTGAAGCAAATACAAGTAGTAAGAGTGATGATGAGAATGCAAAATGTCATATTTTTCTCCGTTAATGCTGAGGTTTTTATAATTAATTTATCTTAAATATACTCATTATTCTTATATTTTGATTTCAGGATGCAAATGGAGGCGTTAAGTGCAAAACGAAGATAATTGGGAGATTTTGGACAGTTTCAACATTGCTTCGTAATCTTGGCATACCTCTATCATCCGAGCTCTGATTAGGATGATTCAAGACCCTATGGAACGCCAAGAAAAAGTTATACAACTTTAATTTTTTGAATTTTGAGAGACACGGGCTGAAACCAGATCTAAATTGGGCTTGAAATCGCGACACGTGCACTGTCCAGACCTGGTGCATGAAAAGTCAAAAACCCTAATTATAAAAGGAGACACAAGGAGAGTTCGGGAGGATGCCCTCTCTTGGTCTCTTCTCCAGATTTTCATCCTATTTTCTCTAGTTTTTCCCTCAGCTTTCTTCATGGCCCAGCGTGGCTAAACTTTCAGACTTGGTCAAAGGAAACTAAAGCCATCGGAATCAATACAACCATGAGATCTTATTTGTTTCCATTGTCCAATTTATGTTTTGAGTATCTGATGTTCTTCTATAATTTTCTTTCATGATTGTCTCGTTTAATCACTAGGAGGCCTACTAGTTTATTACTCATTGCAATCTACTACTATGTTAGATATCAAATCCGTAATTGTTTGATCCCTCTAACCTATATAGCAATCGAGATTTGATGATTTGTTGCATAAGGTATTATTAGATCTTGAGAGGAACACTGGACTAAATTCAATGTAGCCGCATGTGCTTGTGTAGTTTAACTTCATGGATCTATCTAATTCTTAAGGCTGCATCTAGATTAAATTGTCTGTGCTTGTCCTGGGTTGTTTAGTAGTTAGGGTTAATTGGATAGCTTGTTTTCTAATTAACTACGAAAAGAGAGATAGGAAGATAGGAAGATAGTTCCAACGGTGAATACTCAAGTACGAATTGATATATGCTTGCATCGTGATCAGTTGTGAAATTCCGATGGTGGATATTGACTTAGACGAAAGTTTGTTCCTTGGATTGATTTCGATTCTTTTAATTTGAATTGTTTCTAAGTTGTTTTTCTTAAAAGTGTTTTTGTTATACTCAAACCCCCCATCCTTGTTCACCGAGCATTAAAGTAGACTGATCACTCTTCGTGGGATTGATCCTTACTCCCACTACTACATATATTTTTAGGAATATAGGTTTCATTTTTGGTTGCCTATGACAGCACACCAAATTTTGGCGCCGTTTATGGGGAGTGATTCTAGTTGATTTTTGTGCTTCTTGCGATCATTATTTCGTTCTTGAAATTTAAAAAAAAAATCGTTAGTTTTTCCTTGTTACAGTTTTGGTAGAATTCTGATTCTACAACCAAATTCCAATGTCTCTAGGGTTTTTAGAATTTTTATTTATTTTTGTTATTCTATATTTTCCTGATTTTTTTTTCATGTTTTATGAGAGTTCCCTTGACTGTATATGACTGTAAATCAATCTTCTAATCAAGGTGATTTGCAATGCGATCCAAAAATAGAGAGAACTTTGTGCAGGTTAAGGAGAGAAGCTCAGAGGAATTCTGAAGAGAACAATCTAGCTCTTGATTCCCCATTTGATAGCGAACCTGATTTAGATAAGAAGAAAAGCATGTGTAGGATGAACTTCATTTGTAGGAAACCTTCCCTGATGAGCTTTAAACCTTAAAAAAAAAAACCTTTACCTCAGCCTTAGAGCTAGTGGAGCATTGTTCATCATTAGGGTTCGTATGGGTGTGCAAGAAATAACTGTGGGGGTGTCTAGATTTGTGGTATGGCTATGACTGGTGAAATGGAACATGTTTTCATCCTCAATTCATGAGTTCCATTGTTGAGTAAAAAAGAAAGAGAAGATAAAAAGAAAATAAGAAAGGAAGTGATGGAGGGAATGGCTTTTAAAGTTGCAAACTGTTCGTGTTCATAATTCCTCCTAAAATTCCAAGAAAAAGATCTGTTTATACGAGATAGATACAAATTGAAGAAGCTACTGAGTGGAGAGATTGGTTTTACATATCTTATATATTCGATCTTGAGTTGATTCATTTTTGCTTCACTAGTTTCCATGGCTTTTGAGCTACATTCCCAAATATTTCCCACCTTGATCCTAAACCTCGTTACAACCCTAGAAAATTCCTTGTGATTTGTGTTATGCATGTAATCTGAGTGGTGGAGAATGAGAAGATATGAAAGCCTATGGTAGATCATTTTCATCGGAATGAATTTGAGACAAACACATACCCTTCAAACACATGGAAGTCAAGTGTTTATTTTTGTGACGGTCTACTTATTTAGTTTACTCCATCTTTGAATGAAAATGGTTACTAAGTAATTGCAATTTGTTTAAGAACTTTTTTCATGATATTTTATGAGTTTTTGAAGAGCTTGTTTGTTCTTTGTTGATGGCGTTACAACCTTGGTGTTTTTGGGAAAGTGAATTTGAGTTTTTGCCCAAGGACGAGCAAAAGCTAACTGTGGGAATTTGATGAGAATGCAAAATGTTATATTTTTCTCCTTAATGCTTAGGATTTTATAATTTTTTGGGGGCTAAATATACCTATTGATTTTATATTTTGATTTAGGATGCAAATGGAGGCGTTAAGTGCAAAACGAAATTAATTGGACGATTCTGGACAGTTTCAACATTCCTTCATAATCTGGGCATAACTCTCTCATCCAAGCTCTGATTTCGATGATTTAAGATCCTATGGAACGCCAAGAAAACCTTACACAACTTTATTGTTTTTAATGTTGAGAGATACGAACTGAATATAGGTCGAAATCTGGCTTGAATTTGCGGCACGTGCTTTGTCCAGACCTGATGCACGAAAAAGTCAAAAACCCTAATTATAAAAGGAGACAGAGTTTGGGAGGACGCCCCCTCTTGGTCTCTTCTCCAGCTTTTCATCCTATTTTCTCCATTTTTTTCCTTTGCTTTCTTCATGGCCCTGCATGGCTAAACTTTTAGACTTGGTCAAAGGAAACCGAAGCCCTCAGAATCAATACAATTGTGAGATTTGATTTGTTTTTATCGTTCAATTTATCTTTTGAGTATCTGATGTTCTTTTTTAATTTTATTTTATGATTGTCTCATTTAATCATTAGAAGGTCGACTAGTTTATTACTCGTTGTAATCTTCTACTAGGTTAGATACCAAATCCGTAATTGTTTGATCGCTCTTACTAGTGAAACAATAGAGATTTGATGATTTGTTTTGTTAGGAATTATTAGATCTTGAGAAGAACGCTGGACTATATTAAATGCAGCCGCTTGTGCTTGTGTTGTTTAACTTCATCGATCTCTCTAATTCTTAAGGCTGCTGCTATATTAAATCGTTAGCGCTTGTCTTGGGTTGTTTAGTAGTTAGGGTTAATTTGATCTCTTATTTTCTAATTAACTACGAAATGAGAGATAGGAAGATAGTTCCAACGGTGAATACTCACATGCAAATTGATATATGCTTGCATCGATTATCAGTTGTGAAATTCTGATGGTGGATGTTGACTTTAACCAAAGTTTGTTCTTTTGATTGATTTCGATTCTTTTAATTTGAATTGTTTCTAGGTTGTTTGTTTTTATTAAAAGTTTTTTCGTTATACTCAAACCCCCCCCCCCCATCCTTGTTCACCGAGCATAAAAGTAGACTAATCACTCTTCGTGGAATCGATCCGTACTCGCACTACTACATATATTTTTAGGAGTATAGGTTTTATTTTTGGTTGCCTGCGACAGCACACCAAATTTGGGCGTCGTTGCTGGGGACTGATTCTAGTTGATTTTTGTGCTTCTTTTGATCATTATTTCATTCTTGAAATTTTTGAAAACAAAAATCGTTAGTTTTTCCTTGTTACGGTTTGGTGGGAATTTTGACTCCAAAGCCAAATTCCACTGTTTTCTAGGATTTTTAGAATTTTTATTTTTTTTTGTTATTCTAGATTTTTCCTAATTTGTTTTTCATGTTTTATTAGAGTTTCCTTGATTGTTTATGACTGTACATCAGTCTTCTAATCAAGGTGATTTGCAGTGCAATCTAGAAATAGAGAGAACTTTGTGTAGGTAAAGGAGAGAAGCTAAGAGGAATTCTGAAGAGAACGATCTAGATCTTAATTCCCCATTTGATAGTGAACCTGATTTAGCGAAGAAGAAAAGCATGTGTAGGATGAACTTCATTTGCAGGAAGCATTCCCTCATTGAGCATTAAACTTGAAAAAAAAGAAAAACCTTTACCCATGTTGTAGAGTTAGTGGAGCATTGTTCATCCTTATGGTTCGTATGGTTGTGCAAGAAATAAGTGTGGGGGTGTCAGGATTTGTGGTATGTCTATGAATAGTGAAATGGAACATTTTTTCATCCTCAATTCTTGAGTTCCATTGTTGAGTAAAAAAACAAAAAAAGAGAGAAGAGCAAAAGAAAAGAAGAAAAGAAGTGATGGAGAGAATGGCTTTAAAGTTGCAAACTGTCTGTGTTCATAGTTCCTCCTAAAATTCCAAGAAAGAGGTCTATTTATATGAGATAGATACAAATTGAAGAAGCTGCTGAGTGGAGTGATTGGTTTTACATATCTTATATATTCGATCTTGAGTTGATTCATTTTTGTTCCACTAGTTTTGATAGCTTTTGAGCTACATTCCCAAATATTTCCCACCTTGATCCTAAACCCCATTACAATCCTTGAAAATCCTTATGATTTGTGTTAGGCATGTGATTTGAGTGGTGGAGAATGAGAAGATATTCAAGCCTACGGTAGATCATTTTCATTGGTAAGAATTTGAGAGAAACACATACCCTTCAAACACATGAGAGTCAAGTGTTTATTTCTATGAGGGTCTACTTATTTAGTTTACTCCATCTTTGAATGAAAATACTTACTAAGTAATTGTATGTTGTTTAAGAATGTTTTTTCATGATATGTTATGAGTTTTTAAGAGCTTGGTTGTCCTTTGTTGATGGCATTACAACCTAGGTGTTTTTTGGAAATTGAATTTGAGTTTTGCTCGAGGACGAGCAAAAACTGTGTGGGGGGATTTGATGAGAATGCAAAATGTTATATTTTTCTCCATTAATGCTTAGACATTGATAATTATTTTGGGCCTAAATATACTCATTATTCTTATATTTTTATTTGGGATGCAAATGGAGGCGTTAAGTGCAAAATGAAGTTAATTGGGCGATTTTGGACAGTTTCAACATTGCTTCATAATCTAGGCATAACTCTCTCATCCGAGCTCTGATTGTGATGATTAAAGATCCTATGGAACGCCAAGAAAAATTTATACAACTTTAAGTTTATGAATGTTGAGATATACGGACTGAATTCAGGTCTAAATCGGGCTTGAAAATGTGGTACGTGTACTGTCTAGACCTGATGAACAAAAAAGTCAAAAACCCTAATTATAAAAGGAGACACAAGGAGAGTTCGGGAGGATGCCCCCTCTTGGTCGCTTCTCCAGATTTTCATCCTCTTTTCTCTAGTTTTTCCCTCAGCTTTCTTTATGGCTCTGCGTGGCTAAACTTTCAGACTTGGTTAAAGGAAATTGAAGCCATCATAATCAATACAACTGTCAGATCTGATTTGTTTTCATCATTCAATTTATGTTTTGAGTATTTGATGTTCTTCTATAATTTTCTTTCATGATTGTCTCATTAAATCACTAGGAGGCCTACTATTTTATTACTCATTTCAATCTACTGCTAGGTTAGATATCAAATTCATAATTGTTTGATCGCTCTACCCTATGAAGCAATCGAGATTTGATGGTTTGCTGCATCAGGAATTATTAGATCTTGAGAAGAACACTGGACTAAATTAAATGCAGCCGCTTGTGCTTATATTTTTTAGCTTCGTTGATCTCTCTAACGCTTAAGGTTGTTGCTAGATTAAATCGTTAGCGCTTGAATTGGGTTGTTTAGTAGTTAGAGTTAATTGGATAGCTTGTTTTCTAATTAACTAAGAAAGGAGAGATAGGAAGATAGTTCCAATGGTAAATACTCAAGTGTGAATTGATATATGCTTGCATCGATTATTAGTTGTGAAATTCTGATGGTGGATGTTGACTTAGACCAAGGTTTGTTCCTTTGGTTGATTTCGATTCTTTTAATTTGAATTGTTTCTAAGTTGTTTTTTCTTAAAAGTGTTTTGTTATACTCAATGTTCATCGAGCATAAAAGTAGACTAATCACTCTTCATGGGATCGATCCTTACTCGCACTATTACATATATTTTTAGGAGTATAGCTTTTATTTTTGGTCTCCTGCGACAACACACCAAGTGACATACTCAAAATTAGTACTATTCCCATAAGGGGATTATCCAATTATCTTAGTTGGTCTCAATTGGTAAGAAGGTTTCTTATTACTCGAGATCTTCTCAGTCACTTAACCAAGGCTTCTCCATCGATTGATAAAGAAAGTCAATCTTATCTAAAGTGGGTTAAGGATGACAATTTGTTAATTAGTTTGCTTATTAATAGTATCGAAGAGCATGTAGCCAACAATGTTGTCCACTAAGAATCAGCCAAACAGAGTTGGCACACTTGTACTAAATTATATTCTTGTATGGCTTCTTTACAAAAGTTATTTGATGTATTGCAAAACATGCTCAATACTAACTAAGGACACAATATTCATGAATTTTTGGCTCGGTTTTGGGGTACACTTCAAGTGTAGAAGATCACTCAACCATACTCCACCAATATTTCTGTTCAAGAGAGGCAAAGGGAAGTTTTAGCAGCAGTAATTTTTTTGACAAATATTAAGCCATACCTTGAAGTTGTTAAGACTCAACTTCTTAGCTCTTCTGCACTACCGACCTTTGATGAAATATGGGCCACATTGTTGTGAATCCATGATCCATCTCATAATTCAAATAATGATGCTTCTTCTTCTATGTATTCAGGTAATAGAGGTACATCATCCTTCAACTGATGCCATGGTAGAAATTCTAGAGGTGGTAGAACCACCAATCCTAGCTAATCTTGCTTAGAGCCTCGAATATGCACTTATTGTGGAAATCAAAACCACCTTGTGGAAGCTTGTTTGAAGCTTCATGGAAAATCGGAAAGGGCCATGGCTACTCCAGCCTCCTTTACTAATGATAAATAGGAAAACAATACTGAATCACAAACTAGGAAGATGACTCTCACTCATGAAGACTATCACTCATAGAGCCTTCCCTTACATCTTTACCTATGGCTGCTACAACTAATGCTTCAGGTATGCTTTCTTCCACTTCCTCCTCTTCATCTTGGATAATAGACTCTGGGGCCTCTGAACATCTCTCAGGTAACAAACATATGCTAAATTATTTATCTCCATGTATTCCCAATAAGTTTGTTACTATAGCTAATGGTACCCAAGCCAAACTACTTGGCAAGGGATTATCTTCTATTATACCCTCTATCCCACTTCCAAATGTCCTATTTTTTCCTCAATTCCCTTTAAATATACTCTTGATAAGTCAGGTCACAAAATATCTAAATTGCTCTATCACCTTTTCACCCTCTTCTTGTGTATTTCAGGATCTAACCATAAAGCGGGTGATTGGTGGAGGCCATCAAAAGGGGGATTTGTGTTACTTTGACCTGCCTCCATTAGCTGCATTTTTATCCTCTCCATTTGAGGCGCAACTTTGGCACAACCGGCTTGGCCATCTTTCTACATCTTCTCTTCGACATTTATTTCATTCTTTGAAGTCTTTGTCTACTTTAAGGTTGTCCAGAATGGTGTTGCCAAAAGAAATAATCGTCATCCTACTCCATGAAGGTACCCTACTTTTACTAGCCTCATGCCATACTTATGACATGTTTCCTAGTGAATTTTAGTCCTTATGTGAAAGTAATGGCCTTATCCATCAAACATCATGTGCCTACACACCTCAACAGAATGGTGTTGCAAAAAGAAATAATCGTCATCTCCTTGAGGTTGTCTAGGGCCTCCTCTACTCCATAAAGGTACCCTACTTTTATTGGCCTCATGCCGTACTTACGACATGTTTCCTTATCAATAGATTACCTTCATTTGTACTTGGTCATAAGACTCCATATTATGTATTATTTCCTAGTGAAGACCCATTTTCTCTTCTTGAAAAGGTCTTTGGGTGCGCTTGTTTTGTCCATATCACATCTCCTAAAAAAATTAAACTTGCTTCTCACTCTATGAAGTGCATTTTCATGGGTGGCTCTCACACAAAAAAGGTTATGTATGTTACAATTCTACCCTTCGGCGGTTACTTGTGTCTTTGAATGTGACCTTTTTCCAGTTTGAATTGTGAAGATTGTCGAGTAAGTAAACACCAGCACAATACTACTCTCCTCATGGTGAAACTAAAGGTGTTGGTCCTTCTCTTTAATTCATACTGATGTGTGGGCACCCCTTAAGCATCTCTAATTTTTCCCATTCAAAGTAATTTATTATATTTGTTGATGATTTTTTTAAGGTTACATGGTTATTCTTACTTAAAGATAGATCAAAGGTATTACCTACTTTCAAATTTTTTTGTGCAATGGCTCAATTCAATACTACCTTGAAGATCCTTCACTCAGATAATGCCAAGGAATATATGTCAAAAGACTTTCAATCGTTTTGCAGAGACAAAAGAATCTTGCACCAAACTTCTTGTGTCCATACACCAAAAAAAATTGATGTGGCTAAAAGGAAGAATATACACCTTCTTGAGGTTGCACATGCTCTTATGCACCATATGCATGTGCCTCACTTCTACTGGCCACTTGCCTTACAACCTGGTTTCTCATTAACAAGCTACCTTCCTTGATACTTGGTAATAAGACACCTAGTGATGATTTGTTTTCTCTTCCTTTCAAAGTCTTTGGATGTAGTTTATTTTTTCATTTTACATCCTCACCTACAACTAAATTGGATCCCAGGGCAATTAAATGTTTTTTTGGGCTACTCTCGTACTCAAAAAGGATACATGTGTTACAATCTTTCTCTCAAGAAGATGTTTGTTTCTAGTGATGTGACAATCTTTGAAGAGCAACCCTTTAATTCATCCACCAGTGCCCCCATTTTGTTTTTCTGCAACAAATGAGTTTCCTAAGTCTATTGTGTTGATTAATGACTTAGCAAGTCATCGTCGTGATGATGTACCTGTTCCACCCCCTGATGCATTGGCCAACACTACACTTGTGGAGTCTCCAAACCCCTTTGAAGTAAATTCTCCTTTTCCACCTCATATTTTTGGTCCTCCATTTGATATTCAACCAATCAATCTTCAAAAATAGCCTAGTTCAAGCACACGACATCTATGTCTCATCCCATCTCTCACTTTTTATCAACCCATCGGTTATCCTCATCTTGTTGTCAAATTATTTTCTCTATTTCTTTTATCTCTTTTCCTCAGTCTTATCAAGAAGCCCTACAACAACCAGGATGGAAAGCAACAATGGATGAAGAGATGGTAGCCCTCTAAGAGAATCAGACTTGGCAACTTGTTCCCATTCCATCTGATAAAAATCTTGTGGGTTGTAAATGGATATTCATTTTAAAACATAATTTGGATGGCTTTTTGGCCTACCTTAAAGCCTAACTCGTGGCTAAAGGTTATACTCAGTGCTATGGAACTGACTAGGAGGAAATATTTTTACCTATCGCGAAGCTCAACTCAATGTCTTTTATTATCTCTTACGGCTAACTCTTGATGGCCTATTTTTCAGCTAAATGTGAAGAATGTCTTCCTCAATGGTGATATTGAGGAGGAAATTTATATGCAGTAATCACCTGATATGTGGTTGAAAGGGAGATGGTATGTTGCTTACAAAAATTATTATATGGTTTAAAGCAATCTCCACAAGCCTGGTTTGACAAGTTTAGTCAAGCTATGCTCCAATTCGGGTTCACAAGGTGCTCTATGGACAATTCTATATTTTTTAAGCATACCGAGAAAGGTGTGCTACTACTTGTTGTGTACATGGATGATGTTATTTTTACAGGTAGTGCTATCAATAGCATATGTCAAGTCAAACACAAGATATGCAGTGACTTCAAGACAAAGGACTTGGGACTCCTTAAATACTCTTTGGTATTGAGGTTCTTCAGTCCAGGCATGGGATTATCTTATTACAGTGAAAATATGTGCTTGACTTACATAAAGAAACAAGAATGATGGGATGTCTTCCTTCTAACACCCCTATGGAGTCAAATAAAAAATGTTGTGCTGAATTTTGGAGAAGAAGGTTGATGTGGGCAAGTACCAAAGGCTAATGCATAAACCACATACTTCTCATTGGCATGCATTGAAGAGAATACATAGGTACTTGAAATAGGAACTAGAACAAGGGCTTCCATATAAATGTCATGGTCATTTCAATATTGAAAACTTTGTCGGTGTGGATTGGGCCGGATCCCTAGATAAAAGAAAATCCACTTCAAGATAGTGCACTGTAGTTGGTGGCAATCTTGTTACATGGATGAAAAATCAAAATGTAGTTGTAAGATCCAGTGTAGAAGCAAAATATAGAGCTATGACACATGCGGTAACTTGTATGGATCAAATCCTTTCTAGTAGAGTTGGGATTCAATAAAGAAGGACTAATGGAAATTCACTATGACAGTCAAGCTGAAATCCACATTACCACCAACCCAGTCTTTCATTAGAGAACTAAGCATACCAAAGTCGATTACCACTTCATGCGAGAAAAACTAAAAGTATGTAGTATAGGTCTTAAACATGTCTCATCTCATAAACTTGTTGATATATTCACAAAATTAGTTAATTCAAAAATTCTCTCCATTTTATGCACCAAGCTGGGGATATATGATGTCTTCTCACCACCAGCTTGAGGAGGAGTGTTAGAAGATATAGACAAGCTTGGGTGTCATTTATGTAATTATCTTATGATCTTTGCCCCTTATTCACTCCTACTAGGTTGAAGGATACACTTATAAGTTTTGTATTATTGTCATCTATAATAAAGCTTAAGGGTATGGGTTATGACATAAGTCCACAACCCTAATTCTTCGTTCCCTCTCTCTTCAATGTGTGCTCTCATCTCACTCCATCTCTTAGCCGTCCTCTTTTCTTTCTTCTCTCTTCTCTTCTCTCTACTTCTCTTTATTCCTCCTCTCTTTTATTATCTTAATTTGCAGACAATATATTATGGAATACTGAAATCAATAAGCACACAAGAACCCATGCTTTGGAAATTCCACTAATATAAGCTTTATTACCTTGGAAGTTACACAAACGAGATTTTAGCTCTCTTTTAAGCCACAAGTATGCTCAAATACACGATTACAAGCAATATTTCATAAGATAAAGATGGATTCTAGATCTAACCAGCTCTTCAATCTAGATTCAAGGTTCTAGATGAACCTTCAAATAAAAATTAAAATAAAAAAAAGAAGAAAACTTATACCTTTGATTTTAGGAGAGATGGCCTTCTCCTTTGGATTTCACCAAGCCTCTAGCTAGGGGTGGCATCGAGCCGAACCGAGCCCTAACCCACCTATTTTCGAGCCAAGATTGATTTAAATATTTCGAGTAGAGCTTTGAGCCGAACCTTGTCTCGAGCCTAAAATTTTTATCTAGCTCGAGCCCAAAAATTTTAATCGAGTTCGATCCGAGCTTCGAGTCGAGTTCGAGCTTCAACATACATTTAAAACTTTTCAAAAAATATATATAAAATAAATTGTATATAAAATTATGCATATATTTTACATAAAATTGGGTATGACCTCTACATAAAATTGGGCATAACCTATATATATAATACATGTATAAGATTGGGTATGACCTCTACTTAAAATTGAGCATAATCTATGTATATAATACTTATATAAAATTCGGCATGACCTCTACTTAAAATTGGGCACAATCTATATACATAATACCTGCATAAACACTCCATAAAATTGTCTATTCATTCCATAAACACTCCATGAAATTGTTTATACACTCCATATATTCCATAAAATAGTCTAAACACTCCATACAATGCATAACATTATGAATAAACTCCATACAATAATCAAACACAACAAAATTAAATGAAATATCACTATCAATTTACAATCACCCAAATAAAAACTATAAATCATTTAAATAAAATCCTATTATTATTAGAGACTTACTAGAAAATTACAAGAAATATTTTAAATTTTTCTTAGGAAAGTTAAATGGACCTCTTATTACCTTTTTTAAGGAAATAAATAAAAATTAATAATTAATCTAATATATTATTATACTTATCGATAATTTTTTATTCAAATAAAATGTCAAACACAAAATTGCTATGAGAATTTCCTCATGCTAAAAGGATTATATCATCAACTGTCAAATACTTATTCAAAATTTTTTTATACAGTTTTCTAGCCCATCTTGGCAAGAAAATCTTACTCAGAAAATTAAATGATTTTTTAAAAAGAATTTATAATTAGAAAAATAATTTCAAAAAAATGAGGCACTAATTGCCCCTATATTTATATTAAAAATTTATTTTCAACATTTATTGAAAAAACCACTAATAGTCTCTAGAAACGTATTTCTACTCAAATATCTTTTCAACTCCAAGAGCCATGAGGAAGGGACAAAGAGTTTTTTTTTTCCTTGTTTATGATCTCGCACGTAGGGGTGGCTTCGAATAAATTAAATATAAAATTATGCATACATTTAAAAAAAATAATGATATGGGAGGTTCAGGATTGAATTTCAATAATGGATTAAAATGCACCAATATTAATCTTTTTTACTTCAATTGTTGTCTAGCTTGTTTTGTAATTTTTGAATCTGGCCATAAATTCACTATAGCCTCCTTAGTGCCCCTAGATGAAAATTTATATTATAGGAAAAAATAGAAATATTTTTCCTATGATACATATTCCCAAAAAAAACCTTTAAATAAAATCCTATTACTATTAGTGACTTATAAGAAAATTACAAGAAATATTTTAAAATTTTCTTAGGAAAGTTAAATGGGCCTTTTATTGCCTCTTCTAGGGAAATAAATCAAAATTAATAATCAATCTAATATATTATTATACTTATCGATAAATTTTTAATAAAATAAAATATCAAACACAAAATTGCAATGAAAATTGCTTCATGCTAAAAGTATTACAGCATCAACTGTTAAATGCTTATTCAAAAATTTTCTATAAAGCTTTCTACCCCATCTTGGTAGGAAAATCTTACTTATAAAATTATATGATTTTTAATAAGAATTTTCAATTAGAAAAATGTCTAAAAAGAACAGGAGACACTAATAGTTCATAAAAAACTTATTTCTATAAAATGTATTTTTAAATTTTTTCAAGAGCTATGAGGAAGTAGAGTTTAAGGAAAAAGTTTTTTTTTTTACTTTATGATCTCTCACGTGTGAAATCATCTTCGCGCTGGGGAGGGAGAAGATTATTTCTCCCCTAAACTCACTGGTTCAGGTTTTCCACCGAGACGATATGAAGGGAAGGGGGTTACGACACTGGGGAGGACCTGTCGTTGGGGATGACAGCTACGACAGCGGCGATAGAAGTGGCGGTGATGGAAGACGACGACGGAAACATAGGCGACGGCGAGGAGAGGAAGAAATTGAAAGGACGGCCACAGAGGCGGCTGGCGAGCAACTGTCGACGGCGGTAGAGGCGGCAACAACAGCCGACGGGAAGGGCTCAGTGGTGATGAGGGGAGGAAATCCCATCCCCCCCCCCCCCCCCCCCCCCCCTTGCTCTTGCTCTCGATCACGCTCCCGCTTCTGACCCGATACCGATCCCAACTCACTTCGATCCGGCTCGCGAGCCGACGAACCGAACCTGACTTCGTTGGAACTCGGCTCGTTAAGGTAAATGAGCCGATTTCAGAGATCTGACCCGATACCGATCCCAACTCACTTCGATCTGGCTCGCGAGCCGACGAACCGAACCTGACTTCGTTGGAACTCGGCTCGTTAAGGTAAATGAGCCGATTTCAGAGATTGAGCTCGGCTTGAGCTCGATAGATAACGAATCGAACCGAGCCTAACTCGAGCCACTCGTGAGCCAACTCGGTTCGAAGCCACCCCTACGTTTAGCCTTAGTGCTCAATGAGAATAAATTTGGAGCTTGTCTAATTGAATGTGAGTAGGATTGAGAAAGGATGAAGTAATTTTCAAATAAGGCTTTTTCTTTCTCAAGACATGGGAAAATAATTTCAAGATTAAGAATGTTGATTGCAATGGGTATGCTAATAAACGCTCATTAACTTCTCAAAATAAAATTTGGTGGGCTATTTATAAGTTCCCCAAGCTAAACTATATTTTTTCGGTTTCCAAAAAGTTGAATACTTTACATTGATCAATTAATGCAAAGTATCGATCAATCAATTAAGTGAATATGTTTTTCAAAAAATGACATTGATTGATGCAATGATCAATCAAAATCATTTCATTGGGCCAGACAAGTTAATGTTGACCGAGTGTGGACTCTCTTCTTGATTTTGATAATAAAAAAACTTAATTGATCTAACAATTGGAATTTAGGCATTTCGGATGTGTTTCCTTCAAGAGACACAAAAGTCAAAGGTGTATGCAACGAACCAACACAAGCTTCTCAAAGACTTTGAGCTTCACAATAATGTCAGTGTTCTTGAAGAAGAGTCCTCAGAAAGAAGAAGCAAAACATTGAAGACTATGGTTTAGGAAGTAATGACTATCTCAAAACTTAGTCTACATGAGAGATCAGCCCCAAACCTTCCAAACATGAGGTACAATGGAAAGTTTTTTGGCTTTAGGTTATATTTGAATTTCTACATGTTTTATCGTAGCATACGCATTTAAAATATGTCAAAGTCGCTTAGGATAACAATTATTCATACTTCAAAAATCCAAATAGTAAACTAACACTAGATTGATCAATCAACATCTTCCAATGAACGATCAACCAAAAGTGCACTTGTAAAAAATATAAAGCATGATGGAACAACCCAAGTGCATTGATCTATCAATACTATCCAAGTAATGTAAATTCATATTGATTGATCAATCAACCTCTAGAGACTAATCGATCTTACAGAACTTTGCCAACCAGGGACATAAAGCGTGATCGATCTTAGAAAAGTCATTACTTGATCATACTTATTATGTACAATGATTGATCAACTTAAATTACCAGACACAATAGTAGGAATTGGATTCGATCATACCATCGATCAATAAGTCATTTTTTGACAAAAAAAAATTGTTACACACAATTGATTGATCTACATTTTACATTAATGGATCAATAACACATTGCTGATTATTCATCAAATCTTCAACACGTTGTGACCTTGGTTTTTTTAATTCCAGCATGTTGTTGATTATTCAGCAAAGCTACAAAAAGTTGTCACCTTTGTTTTTTGAATTCCACAATGATGTGTTCTTGTTGTTCTTGATTGTTCTATCCAATAGGTGAATCAGCAACTGGTCATGTTGGTGCTTCCATTGATGACTGAGCAACATCAGCTAACAATTCAGAAAATGTAGACTAGACCAAATAGATCAAGGTTTTATACTTGGCAGCATAATCAGGTCCAGTGATGTCAGAGTAGTACTTCTTGAAGAATTCGTAGAAACCAAACTTGCAAGCCCCTTGTGCATTGTTCTGGTATTATACTGTTGTCCAAGATGTTGCTGATATTATACTATTGGTATACATGTGTTTGCTACTGATAATTCTATCAACTGGCTTCTTTACATCTGCTTCATCGCCCTTGTTGCCTTTGAATGAGTTAAATTCCACCTGTTGAGCCAGCCTTGATATAGGAAGTAGCTATTGTTGGTAATTCATTTACAATAGCTGCCTCACTGGATCATTCACTGCTCGGTTTCCAAACTTGTTTAGTTCTAGAGGTATACCATAACTTATTATTCAGTTCTATCTTATTACTTTGAGAACAACTTCCTTATTCAAGGATGGACTTGCTATAAATTATTTCAAGTGTCCATATTACTCTAAAGGACTTTCATTATTTACCAGTTATCCGCTGCTATACAACTACACATTTGGTACGAGTTATTTGGGCATTGGATCATTACCGCAACTTGAGACATTATTATTGAAGAAGAACTCCACGATTTTATTGGAAGATAAGATCAAGCCCAAACAACCAAGGAAGGCTCACATATGTAAGATTATTATAAGATGGGCCACATGACCAAAGAAGGCCCACAAGCTGGGCCCATGCCCACAAGAAGTAAGACCCACAATGATTACCAAGAGCTGGCATCCTTATCACATCAGTTGGAAGATCAAGAAGGACTCGCAAAAGTATATTTATCTTAGGGTCACGTCCAAGAAGAGTTTTAGTTTAAGTTATATTTGTCTTTTATCAATATTGAGTTACCTAATTATGTTAGGACTTACCTTAAGTGTTAGAGTTTGGGTGTAATTGGGACAAAGGTAGTTTTATTGTAATTGGACTCTATTACCTTCCTCTATTATAAATAGAGGTTTGTGTACTTTGATTACAACAAGTTATTGATGTCAATGAAGTATTTCACTTTTTCATAAATTCAACAAATTTCTTGCCTTGGTTCATTATTTGTTGACTATTATCGGCATTGGTTCATATGATAAATAATTTGAATTACTTCAAAAAAATAAAGCACATAATAGACCCGGCCACTTCATCTTATCTTCCTTTGATTCCCCATTACCCTTTTATTATTTGGTACCCTTTCTCCTACCATCCTTTATTTGACTCTCCAGGCGAACCCTTTTGGTGTGTTGATTTGGTTGGTCCTTTATATATAGGTGTATTTTTAAGTCCAGTGTGACTTTTTATTTAGAACCCTTGGGCTTTTTATTGACGTCTTGTGAATGGAAAACATTACCCACTTTAGTGATGATTATCACTGTATTTGTTTGAAATCATTTGGGGTTGGTTTCAATTTATGTTTTATCACCCATTTCTACCTTTTGAGAGTTTGTGCCCGATTTTGTACTTATCCATGGGACACCATGATGGAGAAGATTATTATTACATCTATGTTATTTGTTTCAAGTTATGATCACTACCATTACCTCCTAGCTTGAGGGGGAGTGTTGTAAAATATGAATAAGTTGGAGTGTCATTGATGTAATTAGTTTATGTTTTTTGTCTCTTCTTCACTCTAACTAGGGCAAAGGATATAATTATAATATTGGTACATTTAGCATCTATAAATAAAGCTTAAGGGGGAGGGTTTAGACTAAGTTCATAACCCTATTCTTCCTACTCTTTTCTCCCCAATGTGTGATATCTTATCTCCTCTTCTCCTCTCTTTTTATTCCTTCTTCCTCTTCCTTCTCTTCTTTACCCAAGATGTAATCTATGGAATCCTGAAAATCAATAGAAAGAAGACCATTGAATTAGAACAACAACTCCAGGATCTATCCCAAAAATTTGCACCAAGGAAGAAAATTAGGGAGAACAAGAAAGTCAAAACAAGAGTTTCGCTCCCATTGGCCACATTTGATGCCACTATTGAATTGCAGTGAGACATTATGCTCACATTTTCCAAATAAAAAATGCAAAGAGCATCAAACAATGATGGGTACCCTAGGCAACCGATAGTGTTGTCGTCATCCACAAAACTTAGGCAAACAAATTTGGATGCCCAAATCACCTAGCACTTCAAATTTCACCCCAAAGGGACCCAACTTAAAATTGATCTCCATTGAATTTATGGAAAAGAGACCAATTTGTTGTAATCTGAGTACATGAGCCCCTATGTATAATAGAGGAAAGTAGTAGTCCCATTACAATTAAACTACCCTAATTCCAATTATTCCCAAAGTCTAACACTTAAAGATAAGTCCTAGCATAATTAAATAATTGAACATAAATAGAAGACTAACATAACTAAAACATCTTCAAATTTCCTTCCATAATAATTTTGGCTCTAGAAGACTTCTTATTGTGAGAGTCAAGTAAAACTCTTTCATATCTTCTCTTCAACACTCCCCCTCAAGCTGGAGTTTATAACTTCAGCTTGCAATGAAAAGGATTGTTGGTCTTCAATTTTATTTGCTGAGAAAACTTCTTCACATATGCAATTCTTCATAGATGCAAATACTTCATCTTTGGTACTCTCCCTTTCTTGAATATTTTGATCACATAAAAATTACCACAACATGTGGAATAAAATACCTCTTTCTTGGACATCTTCTACTTCTCCTCCTCAAGCTAGAAGGTATCAATGTAATACCAGCTTGAAACAAAAAAAAATTGTATTTATTATCTCCTCTATCAAGGTGTTCAAGGATAAGAACTCAATCAGACATAGACTCTCAAAAATAAGTTGGGTGATGTATATATAAAAAAGGTCAAAACCAACCTCATATGGTTTCAAACAATAGTGAAAATAAGCAATAAAAAGGATAACGCCTATTACTCAAAAAACGACGATAAAAATCCACTTAAGGGTATTCATAAAAAAAGTTTCAACGGACTTAAAACACCCACATGTATACAAAAAGAGAAACCAACCGAAGCAACACACAAGAGGTTGGCCCAAAGGGGTATGGGAGAGTAAAAAAAGGATGGTAGTGTTAGGAATTAGACACCCTAATTCCAAACTAGCGAGAGCAATAATAATAAACGCAGAAGAAGGAACAAGCAAGTGTGAAAAAGAAAATAAGATTTATATAGGTTCACCTCAAAGTGAGACTACGTCCTGTCTTTCGTCGTTGCAGTAATTCACTATGAAGATGAAATAGTTTACTAGAGAAATCTCACACACTAACAGGGGTTGTTTTTCTCTAACCTCTATAAGCCGTAACAGATGCTCCTCGGATGATAAAACCCTAATAGTGGTGCCCCAATTATAAAGAAGAAACTAGGGAAACTGTGACACAAGAGTAAAATTCCTAAACTAGCCTTAATGAAACAAAAATTAATATATTGTGGACCAAGCAGGTGATCCACCCCCACACCCCTAGGAGGGGGACACCTTGTCCCCCTTCCAACTCCCACAACGACCGTACCAGTGTAGGGCATTGATTAAGCTCCACAACATAACAATCTCCCACAGGGAAACTTATCCATCATCAAAATCTCCTCTGCAGTGGTAGAAGCTTCTCAATTCTCAAAGAGAAGTCCAACTGAAGTTGCACACAACTTCAGTTTCTCAATCGTAACAGTCTTTTTCAACGTATCAATCAGATTTTGACTTCCTTGAATCTTCTCAAGTGCTAAGACTCCATCCTCCAGAGTTGATCTGATAAAGTGATAACGCACCTGTATATGCTTTTATTTTGACATGATAAACATGATTATTTGATAAATTAATAGCACTCTGACAGTCACAATGCAACACATTATTTACATGCATGAGACCTAATTCTTCCCAAAAAGATTGTAATCATACCATCTCTTTTCTGGCTTTGGTCATGGCGACATATTGTGCCTCAATAGTGGAAAGATAAACTATCTTCTTCAACTTAGAGATCGAGCTGACTTTTGTACCACCCAATATGTATACATATCTAGTGGTACTATCTTCCTGCCATCAATATCTCCAGCCATGTCAGCATCTACATAACCCTGTAATCCCAATTCTGACTTTCTAAAACATAAGGCTGAATCTTCAATGCATCTCAAATACTTGAGAATCCACTTCACTATTTCCCAATGTTGTTTACCCCGATTACTCATATATCTGCTCACAACTCCCACTACATGAGCTATGTCTGGTCTAGTACAACCCATGGCATACATGAGACTACCAATAGCAAAAACATAAGGCACATTAGCCATGTGGGCTCACTCCTGCACTATAGAAGGTGACTACTCCTTAGATAGCCGAAAGTAACTACCTAAAGGAGTTCTCACTGATTTTGCATTGTTGAATTTAGGATCCCTTTTCCATGATCAAGAACATTAGAAAGAACAAAGAAAAATGAGAAAAGGGAGAAAAGCTCTCGGTAGAGAAGAGAAAAAATAAAAAAGAAAAGGGTGAGCTGCGTCAAGGAGAGGGAGAGAGAGAACCAACTCGGGATTGAATGTGTGAATTTTTTAATTCCGAATTACAACTCCTCCATTTATAGTGGAGGAGGAGGCAGAGTCCTTAGACAATTTGTCATTCAATCCTAATTACATTCCAACTCTAACTCTTCAATATAAGTAAGTCTATTCAAACTAGAACTCCTAGAAGACTAATTGGAGTAGAACTAGAAGTCCTTTATTACCCATGAGATCATAAGGGATAAGCCAGCTCGTGGCCTTATCCTTGGGGGCCCCTCATGATCCTCTAGTGCACCTTGATAAGTGTGCCAGCTCGTGAGATCTTTATGGGTCCCACTTGATCTTCAAGTCTTCTAAATCAATCCAGTTTGTGCTTCTTGATTCCTTAACTCTTGCTTGCTTTGGGAGAGGACTCTTTCTGGTGTCCCAAGTCCTCTACGATTCTTCCTGATGACCTACGTCTTCATGGTGGGTCCCACCAGCTCGAGCACCATAGTGGGCCCCACATTGTAACACTCCCCCTCAAGCTTAGGGTGAGAAAACGTCATAAACACCCAGCTTGCTGCATATGGTAGACATAATATTGTGAGTGACTGGTTTGGTGAGGATGTCTGCAACTTGATTTATTGACAAGATGTGCTTCAGGGATAAGAGACCAGCTTGGAATTTATCTCGAATAAAGTGGCAATCGACTTCAATGTGCTTTGTCCTCTCATGGAAGACTGGATTCGATGCAATATGTATTGATGTTTGGTTATCATACCATAGGTCCATTGAAGCTTCTTTATAAAATCCCAATTCAGTGAGAAGGAACCTTATCCATAAAAGTTCACTTACAGTGTGTGCCATGGCTCTGTATTCTGCTTCTGCACTTGACCGTGCTACTACATTTTGTTTTTTGCTTTTCCATGTCAAGAGATTTCCTCCAACCATCGTGCAAAAACCAGAAGTATATTTTCTATCATCTGGGGATGCAGCCCAGTTTGCATCGGCGTATCCCTCAATGTTGAAGTGACCATGTTTTTTATAGAGAATCCCCCTTCCAGGAGCCCCTTTCAGATAACGTAGTATCCTCTCAAGTGCTTGCCAATGACTAAGTTGTGGCTTGTGCATGTACTGACTTACCACACTTACAACATATGAAATGTTAGGCCTCGTTACACATAGGTAAATAAGTCGTCCCACTAATCTTTGATATTTCCCAATATCAACATCTTCTCCAGTGCGTCCACATAATTTTGTATTTGCATCCGTAGGAGTGTCTACTGGTTTGCATCCCATCATACATGTTTCTTCTAGTAGATCAAGTGCATATTTTCTTTGGTATAGAATAATCCCATGTCTAGATTGTAAGACCTCAAACCCCAAAAAATATTTCAGTAATCCAAGATCCTTCGTCTTGAATCCAACACATATTCTTTCTTTATTTTTTTGAATGCCCTCAGAATCATTCCCAGTTAAAATAATATCATCAACATAAACAGCTAGAATCACCTTACCTCTTGTTGTGTTCTCAATAAAGACTAAGTGGTCTGCAGAGCATCAGTAAAAACCTGCCCATATGATGGTTTAACTAAATTTCTCAAACCATGCCCGTGGGGATTTCTTTAGCCCAAATAGAGATTTTTTAACGCGACATATAGACTCCCCCTCAACCACATATCCAGGTGATTGTTGCATATAAATCTCTTCTTTGATATCACCATTGAGAAAAGTGTTTTTAACAGCCAGTTGACATATGGGACAAGAAGAATTAGCTGCCGAGGATAATAATATACGTACCGAGGTCATTTTTGCCACTGGAGAGAATGTCTCATCATAATCAATGCCATAGCATTAAGTGTAACCATTTGCAACCAGTCGAGCCTTCAGTCGTGCAATGGTCTCATCAAGATTATGTTTTACTGTATCAACCCACTTGCAACCAACGGGTTTTTTATCTATAGGTAGTGGAACCAGAGACCATGTGTGATTATCAATAAGGGCCTTCATCTCTTCATCCATTGCTGCCTTCCACCCTGGATGTTGTAGAGCCTCCGGATATGACTATGGAACAGATATGAAAGAAATAGAAGAAAGAAACTGACAACATAGAGGTGAGAATAGATGATGAGACACAAAATTGGAGATAGGATGAGAAGTAGAAGGTTGACTGCATGAACTAGGTTCTTTTCTTATAGAAATAGGATGAGTATTAAATTCAGGACCAAAAATGACTGGTGATGAAGAATTTACCTCTGGTGAATTCGATAACTCGGTCGGTGTGGTATCAGCCATTGTCTCTAGGGGCTGAACAATCTCTGTACAACGAGGCACAACCAGTCGAGGAGAACTTGGTACTGATGACATACCAGGTGGAGTTCTATCAGAATAATATGAGGAGTTTTCAAAGAATATTACATCCCTAGACACAAATAAATGTTGCAAAGAGGGACTATAACAAACATAACCCTTTTGTATTCGAGAGTATCCCAAAAAGATACACTTTATAGATTTAGGGTCAAGTTTGTTGTGTCTAGGTAAAGTACTATGAACAAAACATTGACAACCGAAGACTTTCAATGGTAATGCAAATGGATCATCATGTGGTAAAAGTTTAGAGTAGGGGGATTTATTCCCAAGAAAAAAAGACGATATACAATTTATAAGAAAACACATTGTAAGGACAGCATGGGGCCAATAAAATATGGAACTTTCATGGCATATAATAGACCTCGAGCTACCTCAAGAATATGATGAATTTTTTGTTCAACTACACCATTTTGTTGAGGAGTGTAGGCACATGATGTCTGATGGATAATGTCATTCTCTTGAAAAAAGGAGTCAAGGTCTTTTGAAATATACTCTTCAGCATTATCAGACCGGAGGATTTTTATCTTCTGACCAAATTGTGTGACTACCATCGCATAAAAAGATTTAAAAATAGATGGTATCCTAGAACGCTCCTTAAAAATAAACAACCAAGTTGTGCGAGTGAAATCATCAATAAAAGTGATAAAATATTTGGCTTGAGAAATATTAGAGAAACTCAAAGGCCCCCAAACGTCTGTATGAATCAATGAAAAATGAATGTTACTTTTGACTTCTGGACGAGGAGAGTATGTACTCAATTGATGTTTACTTAACTGACATACCTCACAACTGAATTCTGACCTTATCTTAAGAGATCAAAACATATGATGAAGAGATTGTATGGATGGATCTCCCAACCGATTGTGCCATAATCGTGTCTCATTATGAGTAGTAGACACCATATGTACCTTTGGCACGTCCAAGTAGTAGAGCCCCCCTTGTTCATGGCCTCCACCAATCACCTGCTTCGTTATAAGATCTTGAAAAACACATGAAGTAAGTGTGAAGGTAAGTGAGCAATTAAAATATTTTGTAAGCTGACTCACAAAGAACAAGTTTAAAGGAAAGAAAAGAACAAAAATAATATCATTGAGCGGAAGTGATGGGGCGACAGAAGTGGAACCTTTTCCTTCAACTTTGGTTTGAGAACTGTCAGCTATGGTAACAAACTTGTGTGAAAGACTCGGAGATAAAGAATGTAATAAATTTTTTTTACCTGTAAGATGCTCGGAGGCTCCTGAATCTATTATCCAGGATGAAGAGGAGGCAGATAGCATACCTGAAGCAGTAGTGACAGCAGTAGTGGCAGAGGGGCTAGGAGAAGACCCTAGCATGGTCTTTATTTTCTGAAATAATTCATCCTCTTCATCAGTAATAATTTTATGTTCAGCTGGTGTTGGGGGATGGTCTACTTGCGCATCACTAATGAGGGCTTAATTAGCCCTTGTTGATTCTGACTTGTCATTAGCCTTAAAGCATTTTTCTTTATAGTGGTCATATCTACCATAGTAAGTGCATGCCTTATAACATCACTGGTCTATAGTGTGGCCCCAAAATTTTCAATGAGTGCATTTAATACCATCTGTTCTGCCAGCACTATAGGGTAGAGCAGTGTATCAGGGCTTGAATATAGTTTAGTGCATGTCTCCCAAATAGGTTTAGCAATGTCAAGATGTATAACATTACTAGAGACATGTGCTTCCATGCTATTTATCACCAACTAATTACCAAAGTATCATTCTTCAACCATTTCATATAAAAATATCATCTTCATCAATAGGTGGTCCTCAGGTAGTGAGGTGACCAAGTAGGTCTTTGGTTATGAGAAACCTCCTAACCGAGGTGGACCAACTTATAAAATTTGATACCCCACGTAAGGGTATGGTGGTGATTTTTAGTATACCACCTTTGATATTCATATTCTCATCAGCCATGATAGGCTCTTCTTCTTCAAAAAACTTCAAATAATATCACCAAGTAGCACTTCTTCAATCAACTCAGTATATGTAAATATAACATCAATGCTAAATAATTTTATTTCCAGAAAACCACTCATAAGAGGCTCAATAGAAATCTTCTATTATCAGGGAAATCTTATACCATGAAAAAAAATTCAATAATTTGAGTATGGACTGGTCTCGACAAATAGAATTTCCAAACCGATAAAACTGTTTTGATAGCTCATTCTAGATAGAAGGGTATACATATTCATAAAATAATAAGATGAAAGCATTCACATATTCATCCTTGAATCATCATCTAAAAATGAGAATCAGTAGCATAAAAAAATATTTTGAACACTTATCTCATGGCTAGTGTTCTTCCTTCTTACAAGAGCCTTCTTTGAGTGGTGTTGATCATCACTTCTCTAGAGTATTCCTTTGTCGAGGGATCCTAATATGTTGGTCTGATACCATGTTGAATTTAGGATCCCTTTGCCATGATCAAGAACAAGATAAAGAAGAAAGAAAACAAGAAAAGGAGAAGAAAGCTCTCGGTAGAGAAGAGAAAAAATAAAAAAGAAAAGGGTGAGTTGCATCAAGTAAGGAGAAGGAGAGAGAGAACCAACTAGGGATTGAATGTGTGATTTTTTTAATTCCAAAATTAAAAATCCTCTATTTATAGTAGAGGAGGAGGTAGAGTTCTTATACAACTTGTCATTCAATCCTAATTACATTCCAACTCTAACTCTTCAATATAAGAAAGTCTATTCAAACTAGAACTCCTAGAAGACTAATTGGAGTAGAACTAGGAGTCCTTTATTACCCACGAGATTATAAGGGATAAACCAGCTTTGGCCTGATCCTTGTGGGCCCCTCGTTATCCTCCAATGCACCTTGATAAGAGTGTCAGCTCGCGAGATCTTCGTGGGTCCCACTTGATCTTAAAGTCTTCTAAATTAATTCAGCTTGTGCTTCTTGATTCCTTAACTCATGCTTGCTTTGCGAGAGGATGTCTCATCACAATAAATACCATAGCATTGAATGTATCCTATAGCATCTAGTCGAGCTTTCAGTCGTGCAATAGTCCCATCTGGATTATGTTTATTTTTATAAATCCACTTGCAACCAACAGGTTTTTTGTTTGTAGGTAGAGGACCCAGTGACCATGTATGATTCTCATTGAGTGCCTTCATTTCTTCATCCATTGTTGCCTTCCACCCTGGATGTTGTAGAGCCTCCTGATATGATTGTGGAACAGATATGGAGGAAATAGGAGAAATAAACTGACAGCATAAAGGTGAAAAGTGATGATGAGACACAAAATTGGAGATAGGATGAGAAGTAGAAGATTGAGTGCATGAACGAGGTTCTTTTCTGATAGCAATAGGGTGAGTATCAAATTGAGGACCCAAAACAACTGGTGAGGAAGGACTTACCTCTGGTGGATCTGACAACTCGGCAGGTGTGGTATCGGCCATTGTCTCTAGGGGCTGATAAATCTCTGTATCATGAGGCACAACCGGTCTAGGAGAATTTGGTACTGATGACATACCAGGTGGAGCGTGATCAGAATAATATGATGAGTCTTCAAAGAATGTGACATCCCTGGACACAAATAAGCGTTGCAAAGAGGGACTATAACAAACATAACCCTTTTGTGTTCGAGAGTATCCCAAAAAGATACACTTTATAGATTTAGGGTCAAGTTTGCTGTGTCTAGGTAAAGTATTATGACATTGACAACCGAAGACTTTCAATGGTAATGCAAATGGATCATCATGTGGTAAAAGTTTAGAGTAGGGGGATTTATTCCCAAGAATAGTAGACGGTAGACGATTTATAAGAAAACACGTTGTAAGGACAGCATGGGGCCAATAAAAATAAGGAACTTTCATGGCATATAATAGACCTCGAGCTACCTCACGAATATGACGATTTTTCCGTTTGGCTACACTGTTTTGTTGGGGAGTGTAGGCACATGATGTTTGATGGATAATGTTATTCTCTTGACAAAAGGAGTCAAGGTCTTTTGAAATATACTCTTTGGCATTATCAGACCGGAGGATTTTTATATTCTGACCAAATTGTGTGAGTACCATCGCATAAAAATATTTAAAAATAGATGGTATCTCAGAACGCTACTTAAAATTGAACAACCAAGTTGTGCAAGTGAAATCATCAATAAAAGTGATAAAATATTTGGCTTGAGAAATATTAGAGACACTCAAAGGCCCCCACACATCAGTATGAATCAATGAAAAATGAATGTTACTTTTGACTTCTGGACGAGGAGAATATGTACTCCTTTGATGTTTACTTAACTGACATAGCTCACAACTGAATTCTGACCTTATCTTAAGAGATGGAAACATATGATGAAGAGATTGTATGGAAGGATGTCCCAACCGATTGTGCCATAATCATGTCTCATTATGAGTAGTAGACACCATATTGACCTTTGGCACGTCCAAGTAGTAGAGCCCCCCTATTCATGGCCTTCACCAATCACCTTCTTCCTTATAAGATCCTAGAAAACACATGAAGTAGGTGTGACAGTAACCGAGCAATTAAAATATTTTGGAAGCTGACTCACAGAGAGCAAGTTTAAAGGAAATGAAGGAACAAAAAGAATATCATTGAGTGAAAGTGATGGGGTGAAAAAAGTGAAACCTTTTCCTTGGACTTTGGTTAGAGAACCGTCAGCTATGGTAACAAACTTGTGTACAAGACACGGAGATAAAGAATGTTGTAAAGTTTTGTTACCTACAAGATGCTCAAAGGCTCCTGAATCAATTATCAAGGATGAAGAGGAGGCAGATAGCATACCTAAAGCAGTAGTGGCAGTAGTAGTGGCAAAGGGGATAGGATAAGTCCCTAGCATGGTCTTTATTTTCTGAAATAATTAATACTCTTCATCAGTAATAATTTTCTGTGCAACTGGTGTTGGGGGATGGTCTGCTTGCGCATCCCTAATGAGGGCTTGATTAGCCCTTGTTGATTCTGACTTGTCATTAGCCTTATAGCATATTTCTTTATAGTGGTCATATCTACCACAGTAAGTGATTGCCCTATAATGGCACTAGTCTATAGTGTGGCCCCTAAATTTACAATGAGTGCATTTAATATCATCTGTTCTGCCAACACTATAGGGTCTATGCAGTGTATCCGGGCTTGAATATAGTTTAGTACATGTCTCCTAATTATGTTTAGCAGTGTCAAGATGAATAACATTACTCGAGACATGTGCTTCCATGCTATTTATTTGGCAACCAATTACCAAAGTATCATTCTTCAGCCATTTCATATAAAAAATATCATCTTCATCAATAGGTGGTCCTCGGGTAGTGAGGCAACCAAGTAGGCTTATGAGAAACGTCCTAACCGTGGTGGACCAACTCATAAAATTTGATACCCCACGTAAGGGTATGGTGGTGATCTTCAGTATATCACCTTTGATATTCATATTCTCATCAGCCATGATGGGTTCTTCTTTTTCAAAAAAAACTTCAAATAATATCACCAAGTAGCACTTTTTCAATCAACTCGGTATATGTAAATATAACATCAATGCGAATTATACTTTTTTTTTCAGAAAACCAATTATAAGAGGCTCAATAGCTATCTTCAATATCAGGTAAATATTATCCCACTAAAAACAATTTCAATAGTCTGGGTATGAACTGGTCTCGGTAAACATAATTTCTCAACCGATAAAACTATTTTGATAGCTCCTTCTAGATTGAGGGACATGCATATTCATCATATAATCAGAAGAAAACATTCACATATTCATCCTTGAATTATCATAAAAAAATGAGAACCAGTAGCATAAAAGAAAAAATTTTGAACACTTATCTCTTGGCAAGTGTTCTTCCTTCATACAAGAGCCTTCTTTGAGTGGTGTTGATCACCACTTTTCTAGAGTTATCTTTTGTCGAGGGATCCTAAATATGTTGCTCTGATACCATGTTGAATTTAGGACCCCTTTTCCATAATCATGAACAAAATAAAGAAGAAAGAAAAAGAGAGAAAAGGGGAGAAAAGCTCTCGATTAGAGCAGAAAAAATTAAAAGGGAAAGGATGAGCTGCGCCAAGCAAGGAGAGGGAGAGGAGAGAACAAACTCGGGATTGAATGTGTTGCTTGATAATTAAGAATTACAACCTCTCTATTGATAGGAGAGGAGGACGTAGAGTCCTCATACAAGTTGTCATTCAATCCTAATTACATTGTAACTCTAACTCTTCAGTATAAGTAAGTCTCAATATAAGTAAGTCTATTCAAACTAGAACTCCTAGAAGACTAATTGGAGTAGAACTAGGAGTTCTTTATTATCCACATGAATATAAGGGATAAGCCAGCTCGTGGCCTTATCCTAGTGGGCCCTTCATGATTCTCGAGTGCACCTTGATAATTGTACCAGCTCGTGAGATCTTGTGGGCCCCACTTGATCTTCAAGTCTTCTAAATCAACTCAGCTTATACTTCTTGATTCCTTTACTTGAGTTTGCTTTGGGAGAGGACTCTTATTGGTGTTCCAAGTCCTCTAGGATTCTTCTTGATGACCTACGTCCTCTTGGTGGGTCCCACCAACTCGAGCACCATGGTGGGCCCCACATTGTAATAGGGCCATAGCTCTGTATTCTGCCTCGGCGCTCGATCTTGCAACCATATTTTGCTTCTTACTTTGTCATGTAACCAAGTTTCCTCCAACTAGAGTACAATATCCTAATGTAGATTTTCTATCATTAGGTGATCCAGCCCAATCAACTTTTAAGAAGCCTTCTATGTTGAAGTGCCCATATTTTTTATACATCAATCCTCTTCGTGGAGCTCCTTTTAGGTATCGTAATATTCTCTCTAAAGCCTGCCAGTGGGTAATTTGTGGTTTGTGGATGAATTGACTCACCATACTTACAGCATATGATATGTCTGGCCTAGTTACCGTGAGATAAATCAGTTTTCCTACGAGTCTTTGATATTTTCCAATATCAATATCTTCTTCGTTTGTGCCACATAATTTTACATTTGTATCCAAAGATGTGTCAACTGGTCGACAACCCTTCATTCTTGTTTCTTCAAGGAGATCCAAGACATATTTCCTCTGAGACAATATCATCCCATGTTTGGATTGAAGAATATCTATACCCAAAAAATATTTAAGCATACCAAGATTTTTAGTCTTGAATTCCTAACATATCATCTTCTTAACCTCTTGTATGCTTAGAGCATCATCACCGGTTAAGATAATATCATCAACATATACGGCCAATAATATTTTCCCTGTGACAGTATCTTTATAATAGACAGAATGATCAACCGAGCACCGATAAAAACCAAACCGTAGAAGTGTTTGACTAAATTTATCAAACCAAGCCCGAGGGGACTGCTTAAGCCCATAAAAAGATTTTTTTAATTGGCATACTGATTCCCCCTCAACCACATAACCAGATGGTTGAACCATATAAATTTCCTCACTTATATCACCATTTAAAAAGGCATTTTTAACATCCAATTGATAGACGGGCTATGATGAGTTAGCAGCAATAGATAAGATGATGCATACCAAATTCAATTTTGCAATAGGAGAGAAGGTCTCCTCATAATCTATCCCATAACATTGAGTATAGCCCTTAGCAATGAGTTGAGCTTTAAGGTGAGCAACTGATCCATTCGGATTATGTTTCACCAAAAAAAAACATCTACAACCAACTGCCTTTTACCTTTTGGGAGTGATGTTAAGGACCAGGTTTGATTTTCTTATATGGCGTGCATTTCTTCATCATAGCTGTCTTCCATCCTGGATACCTCAAAGCCTCCTAATACGACTATGGAATAGAAGTAGAAGAAAAAGACGCAAGGAACTGAAAACACTCGGAAGACAAGCGATGGTGAGACATAAAATTTGAGATAGGATGTGAAGTAGCACAAGAACGACGTTCCTTTTTTAAAGAAATAGGCCGAGTATCAAATTCAGGCTCATACATAGGAAGAGAAGGACTTACCTCTAGTAGATCCAACAACTCCATAGGTGAAGGTACGGCCAATGCATCAGGGGTTGGGTTAACTTCAAGATTGAAAGGCACAAGCGGACAAGGAGTAGTAGAAGGAAAAGTCCATCCTGGAGGAGCATCATGGGAGGAGTAGAAAGATGTGTCCTCAAAGAAAGTCACATCCCTAGAGATAAGCATCCTCCGAAGGGTAGGATTGTAACAGACATAGACTTTCTGGGTGCGAGAGCACCCCAATAAAATGCACCTCATAGACCGAGGATCAAGTTTATTTTTAAGTGGGGATGTAACATGAACAAAACAAGTACATCCAAACACTTTCAAAGGAAGAGAAAAAGGATCTTCACCATTAAATAACACAGAGTAAGGAGTTTAATGATGAAGAACAAATGAAGAAAACCTATTAATAAGAAAGCATGTCGTAAGTATAGCATGAGGCCAATAGAAATAGGGTACCTTTATGAAGTAGAGGAGGCCCCGAGCAACTTCAAGAAGATGACGATTCTTTCTTTCAGCAACACCATTTTGTTGAGGGGTATAGGCACATGATGTTTGATGAATAAGCCCATTACTTTCACAAAATGATTTGAATTCATTAGACATGTATTCCTTAGCATTATCAGATCTAAGGATTTAAATTTTCTTCCCAAATTGTGTCAAGACCATAGCATCAAATTTTTTAAACAAATGAAGAATTTCTGAACGCTCTTTAAATAAATATAACCAAGTCACTCGGGTAAAATCATTAACAAAATTAACAAAATATTTAACTTGGAAAATATTTGAGACACATAAAGGTCCCCATACATTCGAATGTATTAGCTCAAAAGGAGCAGTAGTTGTAGTTGTAAGACGAGGAGAATACGTACTCCTAATATGTTTACTTAATTGACAAACCTCACAACTGAAATTTGAAAGTTCTTTTAAGGATGGAAGCAAAGAACGAAGTGAAGGGGTAGACGGATGACCAAGCCGGTTGTGCCAAATTTGGGCCTCTGATGTAGTGGAGGATAATACAACTAATGGTGGAAGAGTGAAGTGGTACAAACCCCCCTTTTCATGGCCGCCACCAATCACCTGCTTTGTAGTGAGATCCTGAAATACACAAGAAGAAGGTGAGAAGGTCATAGAGCAATTTAATTGTTTGGTTAATTGACTAACCGAGTAAAACTTTAGAGGAAATTGAGGGACAAACAAAACATCTTGAAGAGGAATAGATGAGGTAAGAGAGGAGGAACCTTTGCCAAGGACCTTGGTTTGGGTACCATTAGCAATAGTAACGAATTTCTAAGGAAGACAAGGAGATAAGGGCTGCAACAAGTGTTTGTTACCTGATAGATGTTCAGAGGCCCCGGAGTCGATGATCCAAGAGGAAGAGGAAGAAGAGGAAGAAAGCATACCTAAGGCAATAGTAGTAGCAGCAGTAGATGATGGGGGAATAGAGGACTCCATGAAGGACTTCGTTTTATGAAAGGCAACATAGTCTTCAACAGTAAGAGTCACATTTTCGGAGGATGATTCAGCCTTATCTTCATATTTTCAACGCTAACAGAGACTGGGTTAGCCGTGGCCCAATCAGGCTTGCCATGAAGTTTCCAACATGTTGCCACAAGGTGGTTCTGACCACCATAGTAAGTGCAAAGTCGAGGCTCAGTATGGGAATTATTTGGACCCGTTCGACCACCTCTATTTTCAGCCCCTCTCATATTTCTTTCCCGTCCTCGGTAGGATGAAGATGTACCCCGATTTTCGGAGAACATCGCCAATGGGGCATCAATAGGAGGAGGGGATGGATCAGGTATCCGAAATAATGTAGCACTAATGTCATTGAATGTTGGAAGAGCGGAAGAACTTAGAAGCTGAGTTTTTTCAACCTCAAGGTAAAGTTTAATATTTGATAAGCAAATAGTTGCTGCCAAGGCTTCTCATTGTCGTTCTTGAACGGCAATATCAGTGGAGTATGACTGAGCTATTTTTCATTCTTGGAGAAGGCCCCAAAATCGGGCCAAAAATTCATGAATATAATCTCCATGTTTAGTATGCAGAATATTTTGTAAGACATCATATACTTTTTGTAATGATGCAGTACTTGAGTAAATCTTAGCACAAGTGTCCCATATGTCCTTGGCGATTTCCAAGTGAACCACATTGTTGGCCACATGCTCTTCCATGCTATTGATGAGCCAACTTATCACCATGTTATCATTTTTAACCCACCTGTGGTAGGTCTCATCTTCTTCATCAATCGGAGGAGGAAATTTAATAACGTGCCATAAGTGGTCACGAGTAATAAGAACCCTCCGGACCGATTGTGACCAGTTCATGTAATTGGAGAGACATCTTAGTGGAATCATAGTAATACGGAGTATATCACTCTTGTTACTATTGTGTCCACTCTCCATGATGAGGCAAGTCAAATGTGGAGGTCAAGGGAAGGGGCCTTCTTCAAATAACAATTACTCAATGTAATTTGAAAAACCCATGGACAAAGCCAGTAACCAAAAAGGAAAACGAAAAACCAATTTCCTTCACAAGAGAAACACCAAATTATCAACAAATTTGTGCATTTAGAAAGTGAGAATAAAATCCAGCCATCACTCAATTCCTCTTGTATTCTTAAAAACAAAGAGGAGAAGATAGGTGCAACAGATTATGACTTAATCCAAACTCCAACACAAACCGTGAGAGAGAAAAATATTTAAAGACGATTTAAAGGCAAATCAAGATACTTGGAAGAAATTTATCTTCAGCTCATGGGATACTTCAACATAAAAAAAAATCAATTATTGAAGTTCAAAGGAAACCACAAAGGGTAAATGACTATTGGAATTTCACCAAACATATAATGGGCATCCAACAACATAACACAAACCCATAAACAACATTAAGTAGGAGAAATTACAGCAACATGTACTGAATTCTACCTCAAATGAGATTGATCCAAGTTACATAGAGGTAATTGAATCTTAACCATCAATAAGACACAAACAGCAAATGATCTTGATCACGCTTGTAATTGATTTACAAGAAGATCGAGAGTATAACATCAATTTAATCATAAAAATTAATTTTCACAACATATAAAGATTTATCTTGACTTGATGTGATTCAAAGTTCAAGAAGTAGAAAAATAGTAAAGAGGAGTATGTAAATAAGGAAAGGAAACAAAATGTAAATAAGAAGAGAATGAACTTATCTCTTCATGACTGAACTCCTTTTAAAACTTCTTGAACAGATTCCATAATAACTTCATCAATAGGGATCCTAAACTCCTTGTTCTGATACCATGTAGAATTTAAGATCTCATGAAAGTAACTTTAGATCAACGAGGAACAAGAAAAAGAAGAAGAGAGAAGGAGAGGAGAAGAAGAAGGACGTGGAAGGAGAGAGTTTGGATTAAGGGAGAAGAGGTTTGCGTCAAAGAGAAAATGAGGGCTGGACAAATTTGTGGAAAGAGAGGAGAGTGCTTCAATGCTCTACCTCTTAGCCAATGCCTTTATTTATAGTCTTTACAATGCCCTTAGGGCTACAACTTGATGAAATAAAAGACATAAAAAGAACACATATTTACACCTCTTTGTCATCTTTAAGTGAATTATCATATTTCACACATATGAAACTCCTTTGACGTGTGAGTTTCTTGCCTTGAGATTGTGGGCTTGAGCCCATCTTCCAACATCTATCATCTTTAAATTGAAGAGTTTTTTTCAAGAGATGTACCTTATTAATTGCAGAAGGCTTCTCATACATATCCGACAAAATCTTCATCATCCCTGTTGTGGTTTTCTCTGAACCCACATTGTAAGCAACGTTCTTCGACAGTGTTAATCAGACTACCCAACACCTGTCTATCAATGAGATTCTACTTATCATCATTCATACCTTCTAGTTTCATATTCAGAAGTGGTGCTTGCAACTTTTTACTATAAAAATAATCTTTGATCTGCATCCTCCAGAATGCAAAATCCATACCATCGAACTTGTTGATTCCAAGTGTCGATCCTTCTCTGCTAGCCATTACTCTCAATCACAAATCAAAGCTATGATACCACTTGTTAGGAATTAGACGCCCTAATTCCAAACTATCAAGAGCAATAATAATAAACACACAACAAGGAAAAAGCAAGCGCGAAAAACACTGTTAGAAGATGGGTTCAAGCCTAAAAGTCCAAGGAAAGAAAGCCCACATGTCTAAATGGTGGTATATGGGTAAATAAGGAGCTTTCACATAAATATGGAATGAAGTTTTAAATACTTATCTTTTTTATGTCTCTTCTTTTATAAAGGTGTAGCCCTAAAGGGCATTGTAAAAGCTATAAATAGAGGTCTTGGCTAAGAGGTAGAGCATTCAAGCTCTCTCCTCCTTTCCCCCGAATTTGTCCAAGCTCTCTCCCTTGGTAGGTGCTCTCCCTTTTCTCCTCCATCCAAACTCTCTCCCTTGGCGATTGATCTCTTCACTCTCCCTTCTACTTCTTCTTCTTAGTTTGGTTGAAGTTCTTATCATGGGATCCCAAATCCTACATGGTATCATAGCGAGGAGTTTAGGATCCCTCTTGATGAAGTATACAAGAAAATATTTATGAAGATCTATCCAAGAAATTACTCATGAAAGGAGTCCAGCTATGAAGAAATAAGTTAATTTTGGTTGTTGTTTACATATTTTCCTTCTATATGTTGCGGTCTTGATTTCTGGATTACATCAAGACAAGATGATCTTCATATCAGAAGTTGTCAAGATTAATCTCTTGTGATTAAGAAGATGTTATAATCTTGATCTTCTTTTAGCTAAATGACAAGTTTTAACAAGATTGGTTGCTTCTAGTGTTTTATCAAGATTGATGAATTGATGAAAATGATTTGCGATTCAGTTACTTACATGTACCTTGGATCAATTTTCTAAAAGTTGGAATTCCAGCACATGTTGTTGTAAGACTTGGTGTTGTTCATGGGGTCTAGTTATTTAGCTAGATGATCAACATATGGTTAAAATTTCAGCATCTACTTGCCTCTATTATTTTGCTGCCCTTTCTACTCTCTTGAACTCCAATGCTTGGTTATTTGGAAGTTGGATTGTCCCCATGAGTTGAGAGTTATAAGAGACTTAACTTGCTACTAAGGATATCAAAGAAAGAAAATTGTGGTTTTTTATTGTTTGGACACGTTTTTGGATTTTGGATTAAGGCATGAGTTGTTAAGGATCCTTTTGAGATTAAGGCATGGATCCTTTTGAGGCATGGATTTTGGATTAAGGCATGGATCCTTTTGAGATTTTTTTTAAGGATTTAAGAGGATTTGATTCATTTCTGGATGATGTCTCCACTTGACATAAGAACAAATTCTTTGATGATTTAGTGCTTGATCTTGTGGAGAAAATTCTATATCTCACTTTGTAAGTGCCTGATTTGGTCCACGGATCCTTCAAAGTTGCATTAGTGGATTTTTTTTTAGACACCCATTTCCAATTGATCTCGGTGTGGTTTAAGCATTTACTTTGCTTCAAAATGGAGATTGGACATACAAGGAGTAAGAGTGACATACTCAGAGTTACTACTATCCCCTTGAGGGGCCTCTCCAATTATCTTACTTGGTCACAATCGGTAGGACGAGTTCTCATTAATCATGACTTCTCGGTCACTTTAACAAACCCTCACCTCCAATTTATGAAGAAGATTTATCCTACCTCAAGTGGGTTAAAAATGATAATCTGGTTATTAGTTGGCTCATAAATAGCATGGAAGAACATGTAGCCACCAATGTGGTCCAATTAGAAACAGCCAAGGACATTTGGGACACATGTGCTGAGTTATACTCTAGCACGACCTCTTTGCAAAAATTGTTTGATGTCTTACCAAATATGCTAAATAATAAGCAAAGGGATAATATTCATGAGTTTTGGCCATATTTCAGGGTCTTCTTCAAGAATGGAAAATCACTCGATCGTATTCCACCGATATTCTAGTTCAAGAAAGCCAACGAGAAGCCTTGGTAGTAGCTATTTGCTTGACGAATATCAAGCCATATCATGAGGTTGCTAAAACCCAACTTCTTAGCTCCTCTGTACTTCCATCCTTTGATAAAATCAGTGCTACGTTTCAGCAAATCCTTGATCCATCTCCTACCTCCCCTATTGATGCTTCATCGACTATGTACTCCGATAATAGAGGTACATCATCCTCCAACCGAGGACACGAAAAAAAATTTAGAGGATGTCGCACAAGAGGCGGTAGAACGGGTCCTACCCACTCATGCACTGAGCCTTGCATATGCACCTACTTTGGTGGTCAAAACCACCTTGTGGAAAATTGTTGGAAGCTTCATGACAAACCTATTGGGCCACGACTAACCCAGCCTCCATTAATATTGATAAATGGGAAGAAAATGCTAACACCCAATCCTGAAAAATGACTTTCACTACTGAAGACTATGTCATATTTCAGAAGATGAAGTCTATTATGGAGTCTTCCCTTCCACCTTTACCTACAACTGCTTTTATTTTCCTCATGCTATACTTATGGCATGTTTTCTTGTCAATAGGTTACCTTCATCTGCTCTTAGTCATAAAACTTCTTACTCTGTATTATTTCCTTGTGAAGACCCCCTTTCTCTTCCTCTCAAGGTTTTTGGATGTACATGCTTTGTCCATGTCACATCTCCTCAAAAGAGTAAACTTGTTCTTCGTTGTATGAAGTGCATTTTCTTGTGGTACTTTCGTACCCAAAAAGGTCATGTCTACTACAATCCTACCCTTCAGAGGATACTTGTGCCTCGGGATGTGACCTATTTTTAGGAGATTTCATTCTATTCCTCAACTGATGCTCCTCCAGGTTTGTCATTTCCTCCTACAACTCCTTGTCCATTTGTTCCCTTTAATGTCGATGTTACTCAGCCCCCTAAAGCACTAGTCGCCACCTCACCTATGGAGTTTTTGGATCCTCCCGAGGTACGTCCTTCCCCTACTATGTTTGGTCTAGAATTTGATACTCAACTTATTGTTCTAAGAAAGGAATGTCGTTCCTGTACTGCTTCTCATCCTATATCAAAATTTATGTCTCACCATTGTTTGTCTTCCACTTGTTCTCAGTTCCTTGCATCTCTTTCTTCCACTTCTATTCTACAGTCTTATCATGAGGCCTTCAACATCCAGGATGGAAGGCGACTATGGATGAAAAAATGCACGCATTATATGAGAATCTATTAAACACCTAGCCAATACATACCGAAAGACTAATCTTTTTGGTAGCATAAAACCAAGTCCCTAACCCAGGACCATAACATCACACCCAGCTTCACGAGCCGACCACCACACCAACTTAACACTAGCGACACGGTCCATTGTTACAATGTCGCCGAAATCTGGGTCGAAATGATCGCCCACATCGGGGGTCGAATTCATGATGCAGCGCTTGCTCAGATACCAATTGTTATGGTCCATGATCTAACACAGTGATTCGTAGGGAAGAAGAAGAACAAAAGAAGAATGATGCAGAAGGGAAGCTAGAAAACTCTAGGTTCATTAAGAAGAACGCACACCCCTGAGTTCGTTTAGGAGAACTCAAAACCCTTGTTTACTCTAAATCAAGACTTGCCCTTTCTCATTTCTTTCACCCCTTAAGTAGGGTTAACGCTAACAAGGTTCAAGATAAAATATTACAATAATGCCCCTACGACATATTAACTCGTCAATTAAACAAAATACTATAAAAGTAAATTGAAAGAAAAACAATTAACTTACTACTAAATGACTCAGCCACTACGCCTCTACATGACTCGGTCTGCTATTGAGTTCATAACATTACAACCCTCCTAGAGAAAGAGTTTGTCCTCAAGCTCGAAGGTAGGGGTGTGTGCTGACACATCGCCACATTTTCCCAAGTATCATCTATGGCTCAACCCATTGGATGATACAAGCGATGTAAGTGTTGCAATGTAACACCCGGGATGGAGAGATTGCAGAATTGAACCCCTACACTGGTTCCCCCTGTTGGCAGAAAGTTTCCTCTGAAAATTTAATTTTTTTTATTCTCTTGTAAAAGCACGAATAGTGTTCAACATATATTCTTCACCTCAAAGTCTATTTTATGCTCTTGTCCTTTCGTCTTCAGCCTCCTTTTCATTCACTTTCCAGCTCTCATATGCATGGTAATCTATTTGTAGCTCATGCCTGCAGATCAGGCACGAATTATGCTCATCCAGCCATGGCTTGAGGCAATTTGGGTGAAATAAATGCTTGCAAGGCAACTCCTACATCTTGTCATAACCAAGTGTTCCCTGCAAATTGCACATTTTGTCTCTCTCCCTAGCTTCACTAAGATTTCATGTGTGACGGTGATGACTAGAACCCTGGCGACCACCTGTTTTGAGGCTAGAGGTGGCTTCTTTGGGCCAGCACCATTTTCCTGTAGTGAAGTTTCAATCACAGAATTAAGGTCCTGCAAACCACTGATTTCTTGCATAGTATTTACCAACTCTGCCAAAATTGATTGTATGGGCAGCACTGGTTTGTAGACAACAGCAAAAGGACAATATCACACAACTTCAAAATTTGCAAGTGTTCCTCAAATCCAGAAATTGCATCACTAGGAAACACAGAAGAAAACCTAGCACTCAACCCAACCACTCTCTCTATGATAGCAGCACCATAAGAAATTTGTGCAGTTATTGGGTCATCATGTTGTTCATATGCAGTGTTCATAGAGTTCCATGTTACCAGATCTTTGGATGTCATGCCAACAAATACTTGGTTGGCCTCTCCTGCCCAACCCAACTTCTCCATCTCCCTAAACAGCTTCAGCCCATGGTCTGGCTGGCTGCCATGTAAATATCCAGCAATCATCACATTCCCCTTTTCAACATAACCAAAAGACCGATCTGTTTGGTAGCAGAATGTCAAGTACTTAACCCAAGACCATAACATCACACCCACCGTGGTTTGATAAATTTAGTCCTTATATCGGCTTAAATAGTCCCCTCGGGCCTGGTTTGATAAATTTAGCAAAGCACTACTACAATTTGGCTTTCGTCGGAGCTTGGTGCATCATTCGGTATATTTTAAAGATACCTCAAAAGGAAAAATACTATTGGTTTTATATGTTGATGACACTATCTTAATCGGCAATGATGCGCGTAGCATACAAGAAGTAAAAAACATGATATGCCAGGAATTCAAAACTAAAGATCTTGGATTTCTCAATTTTTGTTGGGCATAGAAGTCCTTTAATCCAAACATGGGATAATATTGTCTCAACGGAAATATGTCTTGGACCTCCTTGAAGAAACAGGAATGAAGGGGTGTCACCCAATTGACACACATATGGATACAAATGTAAAATTATGTGCAACGTCTAGAGAAGATATTGATATTAGAAAATATCAAAGACTTCTCTGCAAAATTATCTACCTCATGGTAACTAGACCAAACATATCATATGTTGTAAGTGTGGTGGGTCATTACATGCATAAACCACAACTTACCCATTGGTAGGCCTTCGAGAGAATACTACGATACTTAAAAAGAGCTCCAGGAAGAGTATAAAAGGTTTCTCAAATGTAGATTGGGCTGGATCACCTAATGATAGAAAGTCTACTTCTGGATATTGCACTCTTGTTGGAGGGAACCTGGTTACATGAGAAGTAAGAAGAAAAATTTGGTTGCAAGAACTAGAGCAGAAGTAGAATACAGGGATATGGTTCACACAATTAGTGAACTCCTATGGATCAGGACCCTTCTTACTGAATTAGGGTTTTATAAAGGATTTCCTGTGGGTCTATATTGTGACAACGAAGTAGCCATTCATATTACTTCAAATCTAGTCTTCCATAAACGGACCAAACACATTGAGGTGAACTGCCACTTTATATGAGAGAAATTTCAAGCAGGTATAATCTCCCTCAAACATGTTTCATCACAAGCAAATAGCAGATATCCTTACCAAACCAATTACATCTAAAATCCTATCCTTTATATGTGGCAAGCTCGGTATCTATGATGTTTTTTCTCTTCCAGCTTGAGGGGGGTGTTAGAAGATGGGCTCAAACCCACAAGTCCAAGGAAAGAAAGCCCACACGTCTAAGTGGTGGCATATGGGTAAATAAGGAGGCTTCTCATAAAGATGGCATGAAGTTGTAAATACTTGTCTTTTTTATGTCTCTCCTTTATAAAGTTGCAGCCCTAAAGGGTTTTGTAAAAGCTACAAATAGAGGGGCAATAAAACAAAGAAAACATAACTACCATAATAATAAGAAGGTGACTGTAACGATAGAAAATTAACTTAAAATTTTTGACCAAGAATGACCTCAAGATAGTTTCATGAGGGTGAGAAAAATTATTCGGAGTTGACAATGTAGAAGATATACAACCAAGTAACAAAACACAAAACTTGAAAACAATAATGACTATGGAAACTTTGATGACTATATAACTTAACATACAAGTTTTTTTTACCAAATTGATCATTTCATATGAGGAAATTTTATAATCAAATACTAAAAGATTTCCTATAAGGAATACTTTCCCAATTCTGCAGAATCAAAATAGAAACTTTCCATTGATAGACTTTCCTAAATTAGACTTTCTAAAGATAAGAGATTTTGGGATCAAAGAGGCTCCAAAAAAGAAAATAGTATTGAAGTCAGACCAAAACTCTCTAATTAGAAAAATAATTGGCTTAAAAACTTGGATTTTAGGAGAAAATAAACTCAAACCACGTCAATTCCTGGAGAGATAATAGGAAAAAAGAAAAACTTTCGGCAGAAGTGACCTTAGTTACCGCTAATGTGCATATCTCTGAAATTATAGCTCATAATAAAAAGTAGTTTGTTTTTAAAGAAACTAGACTCAAAGAGATTTAATTTGATTCCTAATTTGACACAAAAAGATTTGTTCTTGAATCTTTTATGACCGCTTGATTCTCTTCATTCTTTAGCTTAACCCTAGCTGACGCCAATGAGATTATCTCCTTAAATATAGATCAGATTGACATGAAAATTTCTCCTTCTAAAACTAGAATTAAATAAATTTCATCCAAGTACAACTTGACTTCATAAAATAAACTTCTTTTGAGATAAAGAATCTAATAGATTTTGGACTCTGTAATCGGGCCGAACTGAGTAATATTACTTCTTTCTCCCTCTAGAAAACACCAATTGAGAATTCGTTGAATAGATAAGAAAATAGACTTACATGTCTTTCTTTTTATATATATTTATCCATATAAAATCTCATTCTTTATGGCATAAAAGGGCTCAAAATCTAAAGCTTTCTGTTGCATCTCAATATCGATTTATTTTTATTAAAAACTCCAATTGCAAAATTATTTTTGAGTTGCAAAGTAGACTTGATGATATTTTTGTCAATATATAATTTAAATATTAAAATCTCAGTATGGAGGTGTGAATGCCAAGAAAACAATGGGTATTAGGATTGGAAAGAGAAAAAAAGATATAATATGAACCTAAACTACTCGAGATGATAGATCATAAAAGGATCACATTATTTCTTTGGGTTGACCAAGTCAACTCACAGAACGTGATCTGATACCATGTTGAATTTTGGAAAAGAGAAAAAACTTCACTAACTTGTAATCTAAGTACATGAGCCCCTATTTATAATAAAGAAAAGTAGTAGAGTCCAATTACAATTAAACTACCCTTGTCCCAATTACACCCAAAGTCAAACACTTAAAGATAAGTCCTACCATAATTAAACAACTGAACATAAATAGAAAACTAGCATAACTACAACATCTTTTAACTAAAACTCTTTTGTGAGATCTCCTTCCACAATAATTTTGGCTTTGTAAGAATTCTTATTGTGAGAGTCATGTAAGGCTCTTTCATATCTGCACTTCAACAATCTAAGTGTTAAATGTCATGTAGGCTTGTCTATAAGCTAAGACACCAAAGAATATATGGATTTAAGATAGCGGGTGCTCAAGGCACATGATCAGTGATAAGAAGAAGTTGGTAGAACTCAAATCGAAAGACGGTGGTCATGTAACATTTGGAGACAATAGCAGAGGAATCATCAAAAGAATTGGTAAAATAAATACCTCAAAATTTTTCATATCGATGTCTATTATGTACAAGGGTTGATGCGTGACTTGCTTAGCACTTAGTCAATTTTGTGACAAGGGTATCAAAATTTCTTTTGAAAAAGACAAATGCTTAGAAAAGAATAAAAATGATATAGTTCTAGAGGGACATAGAAATAGGAACCTCTATGTTGTGAACATAGTTAATATACCCTCAACTAGTGCCATCTATTTTGGTGAAAATATCAATGAATCTTGGTTATGACATAAAAGACTAGGACATATAGGAATAGATTCCTTGAGAAAATTAGCTAAGAAAAACATAGTGAGAGGACTACAAGAACCACAAAAACTCTTTCAAACCCATGAACGCAGTTTCAACCTCTCAATCTCTTCAAATAATAGACATGGACTTAGTTTGACCTACTTGAAACTTTAGTTTAAATGGAAAACATCTCACCTTAGTGGTGGTAGATGATTGTCCTAGGTTCACATAGGTAGATTTCCTAGCACATAAGGATAATTTTTTTCCTAACTTTGCAAAATTATGAGAAAAAGTTCAAAATGAGCAAGATTGTAGCATTATCAAAATTATGAGTGGTCATAGAGAAGAATTTAAAAATTCACAATTCGAAGAATATTGCATAAAGCATGGTACATTTTCAGCTCCTCGAAATCCTCAACAAAGCAAGATTGTAGCATTATCAAAATTAGGAGTGGCCATGGAGAAGAACTTAAAATTTACAACTCGACGAATATTTCATAAAGCATGGTACGTTTTTAGCTCCTTGAATTCCTCAACAAAATGGTGTTGTTGAGAAAATAAATAGAACCTTAATTGAAATAGCAAGAGCTTAGCTACATGTATACACCTTGCCACATAGACTTTGGGCCGAAGCCATAAATACCACTTGCAATATTTTAAATCTTGTAAGTGTAAGACTCTTTCTCAACAAAAATCCTTATGAGTTGTACATGGGCATCGTTCCTAACATAAGATATTTTTGAACCTTTGGATCCAAGGTGTTTGTATTTAAAACAACCATGGAAAGTTTGACTCTAGGGCTGATATAGGAATTTTCTTGGGTTATTCATCTCATAGCAAGTCATATAAAATTTATTACAAGACATCTATGAGAGTTGAGGAAGCGATGCATGTTGATTTGTATGAATCCAATTTGTCAAATCCAAACCAAACTCCAATTTCTAATGATGAAGAGGGAAACCCCTTTAATTCATCCTCAGGATCTCAACCTCAATACCAAAATCTTGAAAAAAAAAAAACAAAGAAGGCCACCTACAGAGAAAAAGAACTTTAGGTTCATGGCTGATCACCCTCTAGAACAAATCATTGGTGACCCTCAAGGCAAAATTGCAACTAGAAGAACAACTCACGGAGCTATGGAGAATAGTGCCTTCGCTTCTCAAATAGAGCTCAAATGCTTTGTCAAAGATGAAAATTATGATTTTTAGATAATGGCAATGCAAGAAGAATTAAACCAATTTGAAAGAAACAAAGTATGGATTCTAGTGTTTAGACCCCAAAATCAGCCAGTCATAGGAACTAAATGTGTCTTTAGGAATAAAGGTAATGAGGTGTTGGAAGATATGATGGAAATAGGGTGGAACTGATGTAATTTATTTATGTTTCCTATCTTTTTTTCACTCTTCTAGGTTGAAGGGCATAATTATAATATTGTACTTATATTTATTTATAAATAGAGCTGAAGGAGGAAGGTTTGGATACAAGTCCATTACCCTATTCTTCCTCCTTTTTTCTCCAAATTCGTCACTCTTCCTCTTCTCCTCCTAAAACCTTCTCTCCACAACTCTTCTTCTTTTTCTGCTAACCCCTTAGTCCTCTTCTACTACTATTATACATCATGGAATCCTAAGTTTCAACATGGTATCAAAGTAGGAAAAGATCTGAGATGGAAAAGGAGAAGAAGATGGAGAAGAAGGGAAGGAAAAAGAAAAGGAAACAAGAGGAGTTTCTCGTTTTTCTTTAGTCTTATTTCCCAATTCATATTTTTTATTGGATTTTTAGCCATCTTACCTTATGTTTCATATATAAAATTATATATCTTTGGAAATAGATTTGAGTCTATTTTGAAACTAAAAAGGAATCGTTGAAATCTAATTTTTCCAAAAAACGGAATTGACATTTGAAGAAATAAAGGTCAAGCATTAGAAAAGTTTTGTGCAGTAGCAGAAAGCTCCAAATTTTGAGCCGTTTTATGCCATCAAGAATGAGACTTTATCTGGAGAATTATATATCAAAAGAAATATATATAAGTCTATTTTCTAAATATTTGATCAATTCTCAATCTGATTTGTTTATATTGAGATATCAATCTCGGAAGAGTCAATGGTCCTGCTAACCAAAGAATAAAGAATACTCAGTTTAGGCAAATACAGAGTTTGAAATCTATCAGATTTATTTATCTCAAAAGAAATATATTTTATGAAGAGAAGTTATACTTGTATAAAAGGTATTTAATTCTATTTTTAGAAGGAAAACAATTATGTCAATCTAATCTATATTTATGGAGATATTTGCAATGGAAGAATCAAAGGTCATGCTTGTATCCTATTGCATGCGAAGATCCAAATTTAAGCCGATTTTTTGCTTTATTTTTTGAGTTGTTGTTATTGATCAACAATATCTGAAAGTATCTCATGATCTACCCTTGGAAAGTTTTTTTTTGTTAACTAACAATATCTGGAATGAAACTTTAGAAGATCATCTTATTTTCATAAACTTTCATTAATTTATTTGTCAAAGAGAAGAAGTGTTCCGCTTCTGAATTATGGCAACTTCCAAAAAAATTAGTTTCTTGATTTATTGTTGAAAGTTACAAAAGTGTCTCTGTAAGGAGATTTTGATCTAGGATCAGATTCAAAAGGTGTGTTTCTTCTATAGTTATGAGAAATCCTAGCAGCATATTAACAGCATGTTGGAGCAACACTAGATGTACTTATCCCATTATGAAGTAAGCGGCCTCACTCAGCCTATCACTAGGTGAAATCCTTTCAACCTATAACCGGTCTAGAATCTAGCTTTGCCTTCAGCTTTCTATCTTGCCTTTCAAAATCAATTTCATTCTGTAATTACATCTCTAAGTGTGGACTATATTTAGAAAAGGGACATTTATGTCATTGGCTGCTAATTAGTTGGTTTAATATGGCGAGCTCTCGATTTGGTGTCTGAATTAATCACTGATGTAGTAATCGTGGAAGCAACATCCATTATTTTTTTATTCACTCTTATCATTTTTTTAGAAGACCTTGCAGTTACTCTCGGAACCAGTAGCACTCAGTTCAGTTATTCTTTTTTAAAAGATTAAAAACACTTGGTTCAACTTATTGGCAACTTATTACTCGGTTCTAGCTTATTATTTGGTGCACATCTTCCTTATTCAAGGATGGATGGACTTGCTACATATTATCTCATGTGTCCTTTTACTCTTAAGGATGTTTCATTATTTAACAGTTATTTGTTGCTATATAAGTGCATATTTGGTACTTGCCACTACTACTATTGTGTCTCTTTGATTGAGACATTATTATTGAAGAAGAAGAACTCGGTGGCTTACCTTGGACTCATTATTTGCTGACTGTTGTTGGCTTTGGTCCATATGATGGAGAGTTGAAGTACTTAGGAAAATAAAGGACATGGTGACCTGGACCTCTTCATCTTATCTTCCTTATTACCCATTACCCTTTTATTATTTAGCAGTTTTTCTTCTACCATCCTTTATTTTACTCTCACTTACCCCTTTGGCCAATCCTTTTGGAGCGTTGCTTTGGTTGGTCCTTCTATTTATATGGGTGTTTTAAGTCCTTTGAGACTTTTTATTGGTACCCTTGGATCTTTTATCTTCGTCTTGTGAATGACAAGCATTACCTACTTTAGTGATTATTATCATTATTTTTTGTCGAAATGCTTTGAAGTTGGTTTCAACTTATATTTGACCACCCATTTCTACCCATTCAGAGTCTATGCCCAGTGTTGGGACACCATGATGGAGGAGCTTATTACTACATCTATGTTATTTGATTCAAGTTGGGATCACTGCCATTACCTCCCAGCTTGAGGGGGAGTGTTGGAAGAAATGATGGAATTGGGGTAGCACCGATGTATTTTTTTTTTTTTTGTTTCTCGTCTTTTCTTCACTCTTCTAGTTCCTAGACCCGAAATTCAGCAAGTCATAGGAACAAAATCGGTCTTTAGGAAAAAAGGTACTGAGGAAAATCAAATAGTGAGAAAAAAGTTAGGTTAGTCACCAACTGATATAACCTAGAAGAAGGAATTGATTTTGAAGAAACCTATGCACTGGTGCCAACACTAGAGGCAATTAGAATCTTATTAGCCTATGCTTGTAACATGAAATTCACATTGTACCAAGAAATTCACATTGTACCAAATAGATGTCTGGAATGCATTCCTAAATGGGTACATTCAAGAAGAAGTATACACTGAACAACTCGAAGAATTTGAAGACATGAGCAAACTTGTCCATGTACACAATTTACATAAAGTACTATATGGGTAAAAGCAATCTCTTAGAGCGTGGTACGAAAGATTTAAGGAATTTTTTGAATTTATAGAAAAGAGAAATATATTATTGACTTATTATAATCAGAGTACATGAACCTCTATTTATAATAGAGGAAGGTAGTAGAGTCCAATTACAATAAAACTACCTTTGTCCAAATTACACCCAAACTCTAACACTTAGCATAAGCCTTAACATAATTAAATAACTCAATATAAATAGAAGAGAAACATAATTCAAACTAGAACTCTTCTATGACGTGACCATAAGATAAAGATGCCAGCTCGTAGTTATCTTTGTGAGTCCTTGATTTTCCTCCCATCTTCCAACACTCTCACACTGGTGTTATCTTCCATGAGGCCCAATTGGCCAATTCAGGGGGATATAACATAGAAATAATAATAAATTCCTCCGTCATGGTTTCCCAACCATGATATTTTTTTACAAGGCCAGTCATGGTTTCCCAACTGTGATATTTTTTTGACAAGGTATTAAGTTCCTACGTCATGGTTTCCCAGCCGTGATATTTTTTGATAAGGTATCCTCCGTCATGGATTCCCAACCATGATACTTTTTTTATAGGGCCCGTCATGGTTTCCCAACCGTAATATTTTTTTATAGGGTCAAATACATGATGATATAAGAAAGGATATCGAGGCCACCTCTTCTTCAATAATAATGTCCCCAAAGGGACATAATAGCTGCAGCTGAATATAACACAACCATCTTCCAACACATATAACATAAACCAAAATAATAAACCTTGTAGAAGGACTCATGAAATAATCATAATCCGATATAAAATATTTTTCTTAGATGCAGAAGCTACACCTTTTGTGCTCTCCCTTTCTTGAATATTTTGGTCACATAAATTATCCGCAACATATGGAATAAAATACCTTTTTTTGAACTTCTTATACTTCTCCCTCTCAAGCTTGGAGGTAATGCCAGTGATCCCAGCTCGAACTAAATATCATAAATGTAGCAATAAGTCCAAATAAAAAAGATGTATAAATATGCCCTCAAACTAGGGAGAAGTAAGATATTTTCCTAATATAGCAACTCAAAAAGCGACGCAAAACAATGGGATTAAATTTAGATTTTCTAATGAACCAGAATACTAGCATGACCTTTGATTCTTCCAATGCAACAAAATATCAGCATGACCTTTGATTCTTCCAATCGAATATATCTTTAAATATATATTAGATTGACATAAAAATTTATCCTTCTGAAACTAGACTTTAATAAATTTCATCCAAGTATAATTTATCTACATAAAATATAATTAACAGAAGATAAATAATCTGATAGATTTTGGTTTCAGTCATCTGGCCGAACTAAGTACTGTTTCTTCTTTTGCCAGCATGACCATTGACTGTTCCAAGATCAATATCTCCTTATAAAAAACTTAGATCGGGAATTGGTTGAATAGGTAAGAAAATAGAATTATAGATATTTATTTTTATATATAATTATCCATATAAAGTCTCGTTCTTGATAGCATAAAATACTTCGGAAGTTAAAGCTTTCTGTTGCTACTTGAACCTCTTTTGCAATCTGACCTTCTTTGTTTCAATTATCTATTTCTCTTTATAGATAACTTACATCGAGAATTTGTTGACTAGGTAAGAAAATAGACTTATATATATTTCTTTTGATATATAATTCTCCATATAAAGTCTCGTTATTATTAATTTGACCATCACTCATTCAAATATCAATTTCTCTTTGTAGATAACTCCGATTGAAAAAAAAAAGATTTTCCTTGAAAATTAAACTCAAAAATATTTCTGTAAATATATACTTTTCAATATGAAAATCTGAGTATAGAGATAAAAAAAATCCAAAGCAAACTACGTGTGGAGGGGCTGAAAAAGTTTAGGGTTTAGAGAAAAGGATCTCATTATCTGTGTGGGTTGACCAAGTCAATTCAAAAAACCTGCTCTGATACCATGTTGAATTTATGAAAAAGATAAATACTTCATTGGCTTATTATAATCAGAGTACATGTACCACTATTTATAATAGAGGAAGGTAGTAGAGTCCAATTACAATAAAACTACCTTTGTCCCAATTACACCCAAACTCTAACACTTAAGGATAAACCTTAGCATAATTAAATAACTCAATATAAATATAAGAGGAACATAATTCAAACTAGAACTCTTCTATGACATGACCATAAGATAAAAATGCCAACCCGTGGTTATCTTTGTGAGTCCTTCTTGATCTTCCAACCAGCTTGTGGTTATCTTTGTGAGTCCTTCTTGATCTTCCAACTTATGTGATAAGGATGTCAGCTCGTGGTAATCATTATTGGTCCTACTTCTTATGCGATTGGGCCCATCTTGTGCCTTCCTTAGTCATGTGGGCTGGAGCCCATCTTCCAACAGAATTTTAGCAGAAAAAAATGGTTACAAGAGAGGTAGTGTGGATAAGACATTATTTACCAAGAACCATGATAAAAACTTGATTATTGTCCAAATTTTTGTGGACAACATCATTTTTGGTTCTACAAACCCCTCATTCTGTCAAGAATTTTCAAGTGTAATGAGAATGAATTTGAAATGAGTTTAATAGGTGAACTCACATTCTTCCTTGGACTTCAAGTAACACAAACCGAAAATAGAACTTTCATAAATCAGTCCAAGTACACTAAAGGATTGTTTAAGAGATTCAACATTGAAAATCTTAAGCCAATTAGCACACCCAAGAGTTTGTCCTTAAAACTTAACTTGGATAATTCAGTTAGGTCATAGATCAAAAACTTCATAGAAGCATGATAGGCTCCCCGACTTTACCTATCAGCTTATAGACCTGACATAATGTTTCCAGTAGTATGCCTATGTATTAGAATTCAATCTTACCCTAGAGAATCTCACTTAGTTTCTATGAAAATAATTTTCTATTAACTACTTAGAACGCCAAACTTAGGACTTCAGTACTCAAATTCCTTTGCCATAGACCTAGTAGGTAACTCCGATGCTGATTTTTTCAGTTGCAAAATTGACAAAAATAATACAAGTAGTAGCTGGAAACTATTGGGAAATATGCTTATCTCTTGGTTTTCCAAGAAAAAACATTAAGTTGTCCTATCTACCACCAATACTAAGTGTGTAGCGTGTGGAAGTTGTTGTGCACAACTCCTTTGGACAAACAACAACTAGAGGATTATGTCTTACAACAAAATGAAATTCCAGTCCATCGTGGCATCATGAGCACAATAAGTCTTAGAAAGAATTCTAGTTCACCACTCTTGATTGAAACACATAGAAACTAGACATCACTTCATTAGAGAGTTGGGGTTCAGGCCAAAATAATTAGAATTGAATTTGTTCCCAATGAAAATAACTAGTGGACATTTTCACAAAGTCATTAGGATTAGATCGGTTCTCTAAGCTTCAAGGGGAACTAGGTAAAACCAACCCACCTTCATCCACTTAGGCTGATAAATTTAAGTTTAAAGGATTCATCACTCAAAGATAGTGTCAAAGGAGTGAAATGAAAACCAAAAGATTACTTTTCGGCCACCCTGCAAAGGGCATTGATTGATCAATAATACTAATTGATCAATCAACTACATGGCAGTCAGGTGGACAGACCCCCACCACCTTCATACCATACACACACAAGACTAACAGGACAACACTATTGAAATTCTTCTCGACGAGTTCTCTGACCTCTTCCATGAGCCTTTGGGATTTCCTCCCTTGAGACATTGTGACCATAGGATATGTTTAAAACCAGGTTCTGATGTGGTGGTAGTTCGACCGTACTGGTATCCCCACCTACAGAAGGATGAAATCGATCGACAGTGCTAGGCTATGATACAACAGGGCCTTATTCGAAGCAGCCGATCCCCATCTTACTCGTGAAGAAACATGATGGCACATGGAGATTTTGTATCGATTATAAAGAGTTATATGCTCAGACCGTGAAGGATAAGTTTCCTATTCCGGTAGTGGAGGAGCTCCTGGATGAATTACATGGGTCATGGGTCTTCACTAAACTAGATTTACGCTCTGGATATCATCAGGTTCGCATGCACACCACCCCCCCCCCCCCCCCCCCCCCCCCGATATCTAGAAGACAGTCTTCCGCACACATCACGGTCATTTTCAGTTTGTGGTCATGCCGTTCGGATTATCAAATGCACCATCTACTTTTCAAGCACTGATGAATGAGGTATTTAACAACTATCTTCGGAAATTCATACTTTGTTTTTTTTATGATATACTCATATACAGCAAGTCCGGGGAGGAGCATTTACAGATTATTTTTGAATTGTTACGAGCCCATCAGCTCTATTTGAAGAAATCCAAATGCTCTTTTGCGGCTTCACATGATGTCTATCTCAGCCATATTATATCACATGTGGAGGTCACTGTTGATCCCGAGAAAATTCAGGTAATTCATGATTGGCCACTACCTCAGTCTTGCTCAGCTTTGAGAGAATTTTAGGGCCTAGCCGGATACTACTGCAAATTCATTCAGAATTATGGTCCCTTGGCAGCACCATTGACCAATCTTCTTAAGAAAAATTCCTTTAATTGGAATGAGGAGGCCACACAATCCTTTGAGGCCCTCAAAAGAGCTCTCACATCCACTCCTATCTTACAACTTCCCAATTTTGAGGACTTATTTGTGGTTGAGTGCGACGCGTCCGATGGGGGCATTGGGGCCATCTTATAGCAGCAATCACACCCCATTGCATATTTCAGCAGGCAATTGGCCGCTCGTCATCACAAATTGGCAACTTATGAGAAGTAACCGGGTTGGTCAAGGTGGTCCAACACTGGCGTCCTTACTTATGGGGCCGTGCATTTCTCATCCGTAATGATCATTATAGACTTAAATTCTTACTTGAACAGCGCCTCATGACTTCGCCACAACAGCACTGGCTCAGTAAGTTGATGGGATTTGATTTTTCAGTTGAGTACCATTCGGGGAGATTAAACAAGGCAGCGGATGCCTTGTTGTAGAGTTTTGAACACCAGCAGGTCATTTGTGCGATCAGCCAGCCTCGTTTCCTCATCCTAGACTTGGTGAAAGACGCACATGCCACTATTCCTGTCCTACAGGAGCTACACAAAAAAATTACAGAGGGGACAATGGATTCTAAGTGGTCCATCCAGGATTCACTTATTTTCTACAAACAACGGATTTATCTTCCCCACACTTCCGAGTTGATCCTAGCCATTCTCTCTGCCTACCTTGACAACACACATGAAGGTATACAGAAAACTTTGCAACGCATTCAAGCAGATTTTTGTTGGAAACCCATGAAAGCCTCCATTGCAACATATGTCTTAGCATGTCAGGTATGTCAACACATCAAAGCGGACCACTTAAGTTCAGTAGGTCTTCTACAACCTCTCGCCCTCCCTACACAGGTATGGGCCGATATTTCGATGGATTTTGTTGAGGGTCTTCCACAGTCAGGCGGGAAATCAGTATTATTTGTGGTGGTCAATCGATTCTCCAATTATGCACATTGTATTCATATAGCTCATCCATATACAGCATCATGAGGGGCACAGATCTTCCTTGAGCATATTGTACACTTACATGGCAATCCAGAATCTATTATTAGTGATCGAGACGTTGTATTTACCAGCACTTTCTGTCCAGAACTTTTTCTTCTGAGCGACACGAAGTTGAAATTTTCCTCATCATATCATCCTCGGACAGATGGCCAAACCGAGGTAGTTAATTGCACCGTCAAAATGTATCTAAGGTGCCTTGTGGGAGATCGTCCAAAACACTGGGTTCAATGGCTACCATGGGCTGAATACTGTTACAACACTTCATTCCACTCTGCCTTGCAATCCACTCCTTTTAGAGTTCTTTATGGCAGGGATCCCCCTCAGCTACTATCTTATACTCCAGGGTCCACCCACATGGACGCCATTGATCGGGCACTCATGGATAACGACCAAAATTTATAGAATATTGCAGACCGCCTACGGCGAGCTCAAACACTCATGAAAGATGTCTACGATAAGGGATACCAAGACGTCTCGTACGAGGTAGGGGACTATGTGTGGTTACGCCTACAGCCACACCGCCAGCAGTCCATTGCTGGACCACCATGCCATAAGCTCTCAACCAAGTACTTTGGGCCTTTCTCCATTATTCAATGCGTGGGACCAATGGCCTATGAACTACAACTTTCAACCACGGCCAAGCTGTATGATGTGTTTCATGTATCCCTCCTGAAACCATATACAGGGTTATCGCCCACATCCACTCCGTTCCTTCCTCCAGTGGACAACAAACACATCATTCTGACACCAGCTACGTTGTTACGCGCTCATTTGGTCAATGACCAGTGGGAGATTCTAGTCCAGTGGACAGCTACAGAACTTGATGCAGCAACATGAGAGCGGTTGGACACCTTCAAACAGGTCTACCCAGCTTACGTGCTTGAGGACAAGCTCTTTCTCCAAGGGGAGGCAGATGTTGAGGACTCAATAGCTAACAGAGTCATACAACCGAGGCGCACTAAGTTACAGAGTTAATATTTTCTTTCCATATTGTTTTAAATTCGTTTTTGATGCATTATTTAAGTTAAATTGCCATAGGGGCGGAATCATAATTTTTAACCCTAAAACTAGCTGGGACGTCAAGTCTACTTAGAGGGCAAGGTAATGAGAAAAAAGGCAAGTCTTGATTTAGGTTAAACAGGGTTTGCAGTTCTCCTTGACGAGCTCTAGGGTTTGGAGGCCTCCTTGATGAGCTCTAGGTCCAGGTTCCCTCTTGAATCTGAATATTTTTCTCTCCTCTTTTGATTACTGTTTTCCATTGATCAATACCGAAAAAGAGAAGGAAGTTGTTGTCCCTTTTCTGAACCCAAATAGAGGCTTTAGCCTCCTTTCCAACACCAGCAGCAAGAGAGGGACTCTTCCCTCCTTTCTGAGCAAGAATTGAGGGTTCTCAATCCTCTTGTCATGAGTAGCATCAGTACTAGTCCATCACAGCCTCAAGGCCAGCCAGAAGAAGGTCAGGAATCCCCTAATCCTTGAGCCATAAGTTATAAGTTATACAAGTTAAAGGCTTTTCAGCCCTATCACGAACAGCAGCCAAGAGGGGTCCAAACCCTCTTTGTCGTGACCAAAAACGGGAGTCTTTCTCCTCCTGTCCGAGCAGCACCAGTAAGATCTATCTCTCCTTACCCTAAACAACAGCATAGATTCATAAAGGGAATTGCTTTACTCCTATCCAAGATCAGCACAAGAAAAAGGATTTTTCTTCTTCCTTACTGATGTAGAATTTAGTTACATCGGCTTTAATACCTCGCAAGCGTACGAATCGTTCATGTAATCTAGCAGTAAGCGAGGGTCATATCCACAGGGAGGATTAAATTTCGTGTATTCTTCAGTCAACTAGCCTAACCACATATGATGAATTAATCTGAACTAAACACTAATTATATCCTAAATTATCAAGCAATAATTTAATTAACTACTTGCACAACAGGAAACATCAACTTTGGATTTTACCGTGATTCGTGCCTCTCTCGAGCGCCACGTAACCACGAATCCGGATTCTCAATCCTTGCGTCTAGCCCCTCTCGGGCGCCTAGAGTTAAAGACAGAAATCGGATTAAAATACCAAAATCCAACCTCAATTATAATCTTACCCTAATTAGCTAATTTAATCAAATATCAAGAAAACAAATCTTAAATAAACCTTAATTATCAAATCAGATTCAATTAACATTGAAAACCTAAGTTCAAACCATATGAAAAATTAAATTCAATAATGACGAATTACTCCCCTTCTTCCTCCTCTCGCTCGGGCAGCAACTCGTTCTCACGGGTGCTGCGATTTCCGGAAATTGGCGTTCTCTAACCGGCTGATGTTCTCTAACCGGCTCTCTCGAGTCTCGGTTGGAGTCGGAATGGCTCCGGGACTGGTCGGAATATGTAAACGACGCCGGAGGATGGTCGGAAAGCGGAAGTGGCACCGGAGAAGCCCTCTCGGATCACTTCTCGGCCTGGCGAGCGACTGTCAAACTCACCTCGACGGAGACTCTCTCGAGCTCTCCTCGGGTTTGTTCTCAGTTGCTGGACGGCGGTGGACGGCGGTGGACGACGGTGGCGCGGTGAAAGGTATTGGCCGGCGAACAGCGGTGGGGAACTCCTCTCGGATCCTCCCCTGTTTCCGGTCAAAGTCCTCTCTTTTGGTCTCTGTTTCTCTTCTCTTCACTCTCCTCCTCTCTTTAAATATGATTTTCTTATTTTAAAACGATTTGCCCTAGAAATTACCTCCATTTCACTAAGGGCATTTTGGTAAATATCTTCTTCTCCACCCAAATTCTCCTGAAATTCCATAATTGAATCTATAAAAAGCATTTCAGGAAGAAATAAGACTAAAAAATAATGAAATATAATTCAGGAGAAAGAAATATGCAATATCGACAGTGATTAATGCCAAATTCAATAAATGCTCATTTCATTTGAAAACCGATAAGTAACCACCTATAACACAATTATAAAGGTTATTCTATTATAATTAACCTAGTTCTCATGTCAAAATATGGCATCTATCACACCCCCAAACCTAAATCTTTGCTAGTCCCTAGCAAAACAACAATCGAACCAAAATTAAGCCTAGGAAAACAAAATGCCACTTTCGTAGGGAGCACGATTGCATTTAGCGCATGCAACAAGCGGTTAAACCCCTACTCTGCAGTAGTGGACGAGTTATGTCTCGTGAGGGTTTGCATGGAATTTACCCACAAAATTCATCTAAATCAATAATATAAAAAGGAAAACTAAAGAAAATTTACTCCTCATTAGCATATGACTAACACTTAGTATCGTAAAATATCTGAAATTCATATGAGATCTTGCGAAATATTAAAACCTGTGTAAAAGATAGCCTATTATCAATCCAAATATACTCATTGTTACTCCACCTGAACCAATGTGACCCATAAGCTATTACTTCAATAGAACAAAGAGGCAGCAAATAACAATAAAATCCTGGTCACATCACAATTAAGAGAAAATAGTAAAGTAAGCCTGTTGTCTTACAATCTCACCAAAGAAATATACCAATTTCAATCTTGACTTGTAACTTCTTTCAAATTACAATTCATCATCAAAGTTAAGGAAACTCATTGCTTCCAGATTTAAAACCATTTTTCGCTATTACCAGCGCACTTTTGCTATTACCAGTGTACTTTTTGTTTTTTTTTTTTCTTCACTGAATACTTTTGGTATTACCACCATTTTGTATTCGTCTTCACTGCACATGCACTTATTTTTAAGTAACCGACTGTTCCGGTGCATGTCCCTGGGTTTGCCCAGGCTGTTTTTGAAGTTATCTGTCTTTTGCAAGCAAGAGCATTTCCATTTGCATTTATACATTACAACAAGGAATTTTACTGAGGTATGAGTTCAAACAGGCATACAAGACTATTCAAACTAACATAGATCAACACTAGATTTACATGTTCTCTTTTGCAACTAAGTTCCAAGTCTAATGCAATAGGAAGCTATCCCACTGAATTCTCATGAATCACAACAAATGATATCAGATTTCTAATAGGCATATTCTACACAAATTTACGAAAAAAAATTTGAAAAACATTTGAGCAACTTATTTTAACTCTACTAATGTTAACCACATACTAAGAGGAGTAATTTGAAAACCACGAACAAAAATCGAACGAAAATTATTGCTAAGACATAAAAGAGTCGTTCCCCCCCCCCCCCCCCCCCCCCCCCCCCAAACCTAAACCTGACATTGTCCTCAATGGGGAAAAGTTAAAACACTATCACGACTATAAAAAAAAAGAATAATAAAGACCCCCAGGAATGATACATAGTCTCCCTCGAAGAAGGTTTACTCGTATCAGCCGTACCCGTAGGTAATCATCCGTAGATGAAACCGCTATCCCACATCACACTTTGAAGAAATCTCCGTGTGACTGACCACTGAAGGCAGCAGGAATCACGCGCTGAACACAAGTCCTTAATTTACTCACCATAAGGTTTTCATTCAATACTTCAAGATCGAACTGGTCAATCCCAGAATGGTTGTTTGAGTACAGACCTCTCAAACTAGGGACCAAAAGTCTGGTCATCGACTACCGGAACCATTTATGCTCTCAGCCAGTAAGAGAGTATGAATAAACCAAAAAATAAAATAAAAATAAAAATAAAAATAAAACTGTAATGTACAAAGGGATAGAAACGTGGGGATTGCCCACAATGTGCTAAGTTTATAGTCGTAAGCAAGACTCTGACGCATTCAAGATGAAATGACAGGTTCCTCCAAGAAAATCACCATCACCTCCTCTGGTGTGGGGACATTCTCAAGATACGGTTTGAGCCTCTGACCGTTAACTTTGAAGATCGACCCGTCTCCGTGATTGCGGATCTCAATAGCGCCATGAGGAAACACCTGTGTAACTTCAAATGGACCGGACCACCTGGATCTTAGCTTCCCTGGAAACAAATGCAATCGTGAGTTATAAAGTAAAACATTCTGCCCAACAGTAAAAGACTTGCGAAAAATAGATTTATCATGTAAAAGCTTTGTTCGCTCCTTATACAGTTTGGCATTCTCATAAGCATCATAACGTATCTCTTCCAACTCATTCAATTGCAACTTTCTCTCCTCACCCGCTTGAGTTAAATCAAAATTTAAAGCCTTAATGGCCCAATAAGCTCTATGCTCAAGCTCAACAGGTAGATGACATGCTTTGCCGAATACTAGGCGAAATGGAGACATCCCAATAGGAGTCTTATAAGCGGTTCGATAGGCCCATAAGGCATCGTCCAATCGAGTGGACCAATCTTTCCTATCAAAGCGAACCGTCTTCTCCAAAATCCATTTGATCTCTCTATTAGAGATTTCCACTTGACCACAAGTTTGCGGGTGGTATGGAGTGGACACCCGATGAGTGATGGAATATTTCTTCAATAAGACCTCAAATGCTCTGTTACAAAAATGAGATCCCCCATCACTGATGATCGCTCTCGGGGTACCAAATCAATTAAAGATATTTTCTTTTAAAAACTTTACCACCACTTTGTGATCGTTTGTCTTACATGATATAGCTTCAATCCATTTAGAGACATATTCAACAGCAACAAGGATGTATTGATAGCCGAACGAGACAGGAAAAGAACTCATGAAGTCAATACCCCACACATCAAACAATTCAACAATAAGAATGGGGTTAAGAGGCATCATGTTCTTCCTAGACAAACAACCAGTTCGTTGGCATTTATCACACACCTGACAAAACTCATGGGCATCTCTAAATAATGAAGGCCAATAGAAACCACATTGCAAGACTTTAGCCGCGGTCTTTCTAGCACCAAAATGTCCACCACATGCGTGGGAATGACAAAATTCAAGAATGTTGGCAAAGTCTTGCTCATGTACACAACGCCTAATGACTTGGTCAGAACACACCTTGAACAAATAAGGGTCATCCCAAAAAAAATGTTTGACTTGGGAAAATAATTTCAACCTATCTTGTTTACTCCAATAATCAGGAATCTTATGAGTTACAAGATAGTTGACTATGTCAGCAAACCAAGGCAACTGGGATACTTGGAGAAGTTGTTCATCAGGGAAGGAATCATTTAAAGGAAGGAATCCTTCCTGAGGTACTACACATATCCTAGATAGATGATCAGCAACAACATTCTCACAACCCTTCTTATCTCGAATCTCAAGGTCAAATTCTTGCAATTGCAAGATCCATCTAATCAAGCGAGGTTTAGTGTCCTTGATGGATAATAAATACTTCAAAGCAGAATGATCAGTGAACACTATAACCTTTGACCCTAACAGATATGATCTGAATTTGTTCAAGGCAAACACAACAGCTAGCAACTCCTTCTCAGTGGTAGTGTAATTGAGCATCATGAAGAGTTCGGCTAGCATATTGAATGACACAGGGCATTTTATCCGTCTTTTGCCCCAAAACAGCCCCCAATGCATAGTCAGAGGCATCACACATCAACTCAAAAGGCAAAGACCAAATAGGGGGTTGGACAATGGGTGCAGTGGACAAACATTTCTTCAGTGTCTCAAAAGCATGAATACAGGCATTATCAAAGGCAAAAGCAACATCTTGAGCAAGTAAATTCGTCAAAGGACAAGAAATTTTGCTAAAGTCTTTAATGAAATGCCTATAGAACCCAGCATGGCCAAGGAAAGAACGCTCTCCCTTCACAGAAGTAGGTGGTGGCAGATTAGCAATTAGGTCAACCTTGGCTTTGTCCACTTCTACACCCCTCTCAGACACTACATGTCCTAACACAATTCCTTCTTTCACCATGAAGTGGCATTTCTCCCAATTCAAGACTAAATTGGACTTAATGCAACGGGACAATACGAGTGAAAGATTGTACAGACATGTGTCAAAACTAGAGCCAAACACAGAAAAGTCATCCATAAAGACCTCTAAAAATTCACCAATCATGTCAGAAAAAATACTCATCATGCACCGTTGGAAAGTGGCGGGTGCATTGCATAAACCAAAAGGCATGCGTCTGTAAGCATAGGTGCCAAACGGACACATGAATGTGGTCTTTTCCTGGTCTTCTGGAGCAATGGGAATTTGATTGTAGCCGGAGTATCCATCCAAGAAGCAATAAAAATTGTGGCCGGCCAATCGCTCTAGTACCTGATCAATGAAAGGTAGTGGGAAGTGATCCTTCCTAGTGACGGAATTAAGTTTTCTATAGTCAATGCAGACACGCCACTTGGTGGTAGTTCTTGTGGGAATCAATTCACCACTCTCATTTTTCATTATTGTTATCCCCCCTTTCTTAGGGACAACTTGACTTGGACTCACCCAGGTGCTATCGAAAATAGGGTAAATGATTCCTGTCACAAGCAACCTGATGACTTCTTCTCTCACAACCTCCAGCATATGGGGATTTAACCTACGTTGCATCTCATGTGAGGCTTTAGTCCCCTCCTCCAAATGAATACGATGCATGCATATGGAGGGGCTAATCCCTTTTAAGGCATCAAGAGTCCACCCCAATGCCTCTCTGTGTGCTTGTAAAACTTCAGTCAATTGTTCCTCCTGCTCAATACTCAAATCAGAGGAAATAATGACTGGTAATGAGTTCATGGGTCCCAAGAACGCATACTTCAACGTGGGAGGAAGTGGCTTAAGATCTAGCTTGGAAGTTTCGAGAGGTTTGTCCAAGTCAAGAGGAAGATCCTGTGGATGATCAGTTGTGATAACCTCATAAGCTTCCTCCAACAGAGGTACAGAATTGAGTAAAGAATTAACCTCTCGGAAATATGTTTCCTCATCAAAATAGTCCATGTCTAAAGATGTTATGCAAGACTCAAAAGATTCAAGAGTGGATTCGTTATCAAGCATAACAGTTTCTATATTAAATGCAGGACTCAGATCATCAGACTCAAGTGGGTGGTGCCCGGCATTAAATACATTCAATGAGACCTTAAAATTTCCAAAAGACAACTCCAACTCACCACTTTTACAATGAATGATAGCATTAGATGTGGCTAAGAAGGGACGTCCTAGGATGACAGGAATTTGGTTGGTCACATTGAATACTGGTTCTGTATCAAGAACAATGAAATCAACCGGGAACAGAAATTTGTCCACTTTTATCAAAACATCTTCAACTATTCCTCGTAGTATCTTGACAGAACGGTCAGCTAGTTGAAGTGTGATGGGGGTAGGCTTCAATTCCCCCAAACCTAATTGCTGGTACACAAAGAAAGGAAGCAAATTCACACTTTCTCCTAAGTCAAGAAGAGCTCTCTGGATGGTATGTTCACCAATGACACATGAAATTGTGGGACATCCAGGATCTTTAACTTTAGGAGGAGTGTTGTGCTTCAGAATTGAGCTTACATTCTCAGTAAGAAAGACCTTTTTGTTAACATGTTGTTTTCTCTTCTGTGTACAAAGGTCTTTCAAAAATCGGGCATACGCAGGGACTTGCCTAATAGCATCAAGAAGTGGAATGTTAATGTAAACCTTACTAAACAGTTCCAACGTTTCATGCATGCTATCTCCTTTCCTAGGTGGGCCTGATAGCCTCTGCGGATAAGGAGCTAGTGGGACTTGGTTAGGGATCTGCTTGGCTGTTGGTGGAGAACTTGGAGGTTCGTCACTCAATGATGTGTCCCCATTGTCATCCTTTGACTCCTTAGACTTAGTGGTCCCTACCCCATTGTTCAACTCACGACCACTCCTAAGGGTGGTTATGGCTTTTGCTTGCTCATGGTGGGGTTTGGAACTCAACTCACTCTCATGTGTGATTTTGGGGTTAGGAATGGTTTGACTCGGGAGTCTATTTTGTGTTTGTTCACTCATGTGGCTGGCCAACTGACTCACTTGCATTTCAAGTTTGGCAATGGAGGACTGTGTATTCTGCATGAATAATTGAAGTGTATCCTCAAGTGAAGGTTTTTGTGAAATCAATGGTTGTTAGGTGAAGTGTGGGCGCGGAGCTTGGGGTTGAGTAAACCCTGGAGGACCCCCAACCTGTGGGCCCTTGGACTATGAGAAATTTGGGTGCCTAGCCCAACCCGGATTATATGTTTCTGAAAAAGGATCGTTCCGGTTTGGTCTATGAAAATTCTGGACTGCATTCAAGTCCTCAATGAGCTCTGGGTAGGATGAACTAGATGGACACATTTGTGTGGGATGAGATGAACCAGAGCATATGGCACAGACAGTAGATGGGTTAGGAGCAGGTGAACTCTTGGACACCATAAGGGCATCAATTTTTCTAGTCAACCCCTCAATCTTGGCCATGAGCATAGGTGTTTCACTAACCTCGTAGAGACCCCCTCTTTTGGTTTCGTGGGATCTCCTATCAACATTAAATGACGAACCCCATTGCTGAGATTGATCACTCAACGTTTCAAAGAAGTCCCACGCCTCACTAGCACTCTTACCCATCAAACTCCCACCACTCGTTGCATCTACCATGGATCTAACCTGGGGTGTAAGACCTTGATAAAAGTATTGCACTAAATGCCATTTCTCAAACCCATGATGCGGACACCTACGAATCAAATCCTTCCATTTCTCCCAAGCCTCATAAAAGTGTTCACCTTCCTGCTGCATAAAGTTGGAGATTTCTCTCCTGAGGGCTGTAGTTCTCTGAATGGGAAAGTACTTGGACAAAAATTTTGTGACTAACGTGTCCCATGAAGTAATGCTGCCCACCTCCAAGGAATTAAGCCAAGACTTGGCCTTATCCTTAAGTGAAAATGGAAAAAGTCTTAACCGAATAGAGTCATCTGAGAAATTCTGGAATTTAAAAGTTGCACAAATATCTAAGAATTCCTTGATGTGGTAATATGGGTCCTCCTTATCCAACCCATAGAATGTAGGGAGGAGTTGGATCACACCCGGTTTCAACTCATAACTGGCGGCAGTAGTGGGTGGCAGTATAATGCAAGAAGGTGATGTGAAGTGGGATGGGATAGAATAATCCCTCAGGGCTCTACGGTCACCTGCTGCAGGTAACTGTAATGGTTCGCCCTGATTGGCCATGGTAGCTCCTAACTTGACTTCGGGTGTTTTCCTACAAATATGTTCTACCTCTTCAACAAAGGGAGCTAATGGTCCACCTAGGGAGCGGCGCCCGTGCATAAAAACACAAAAAGAAACAAAATGAACTATCAAATTAAGCTAACAAACTCGCTACTAAAAATATGAACTAACTAGAAGAAATAAAAATAATTTCATAAAAAATACCAAACTAAAATTATGAAAGCAAAAAAATAAAATAAATAAAAATAAAAACAAAAATAAAATAAAATAAAATCTAACCTAAGACTATGGAGAACAAAGATATACGCTTAATACGTGCCTCCCCGGCAACGGCGCCAAAAACTTGATGTAGAATTTAGTTACATCGGCTTTAATACCTCGCAAGCATACGAATCGTTCATGTAATCTAGCAGTAAGCGAGGGTCATATCCACAGGGAGGATTGAATTTCGTGTATTCTTCAGTCAACTAGCCTAACCACATATGATGAATTAATCTGAACTAAACACTAATTATATCCTAAATTATCAAGCAATAATTTAATTAACTACTTGCACAACAGGAAACATCAACTTTGGATTTTACCGTGATTCGTGCCTCTCTCGAGCGCCACGTAACCACGAATCCGGATTCTCAATCCTTGCGTCTAGCCCCTCTCGGGCGCCTAGAGTTAAAGACAGAAATCGGATTAAAATACCAAAATCCAACCTCAATTATAATCTTACCCTAATTAGCTAATTTAATCAAATATCAAGAAAACAAATCTTAAATAAACCTTAATTATCAAATCAGATTCAATTAACATTCAAAACCTAAGTTCAAACCATATGAAAAATTAAATTCAATAATGACGAATTACTCCCCTTCTTCCTCCTCTCGCTCGGGCAGCAACTCGTTCTCACGGGTGCTGCGATTTCCGGAAATTGGTTGCGTCGGGTAGCAATAGTGAGTGGCCGGAGGTAGAGACGACGTCGGCGACGACGGTTAGAAGCCGACGAACGGAGGTAACGTCCGGCGAAGAGCAAAACAGAGCTGACGTTCTCTAACCGGCTCTCTCGAGTCTCGGTTGGAGTCGGAATGGCTCCGGGACTGGTCGGAATATGTAAACGACGCCGGAGGATGGTCGGAAAGAGGAAGTGGCACCGGAGAAGCCCTCTCGGATCACTTCTCGGCCTGGCGAGCGACTGTCGAACTCACCTCGACGGAGACTCTCTCGAGCTCTCCTCGGGTTTGTTCTCAGTTGCTGGACGGCGGTGGACGGCGGTGGACGACGGTGGCGCGGTGAAAGGTATTGGCCGGCGAACAGCGGTGGGGAACTCCTCTCGGATCCTCCCCTGTTTTCGGTCAAAGTCCTCTCTTTTGGTCTCTGTTTCTCTTCTCTTCACGCTCCTCCTCTCTTTAAATATGATTTTCTTATTTTAAAACGATTTGCCCTAGAAATTACCTCCATTTCACTAAGGGCATTTTGGTAAATATCTTCTTCTCCACCAAAATTCTCCTGAAATTCCATAATTGAATCTATAAAAAGCATTTCAGGAAGAAATAAGACTAAAAAATAATGAAATATAATTCAAGAGAGAGAAATATGCAATATCGACAGTGATTAATGCCAAATTCAATAAATGTTCATTTCATTTGAAAACCGATAAGTAACCACCTATAACACAATTATAAAGGTTATTCTATTATAATTAACCTAGTTATCATGTCAAAATATGGCATCTATCACTTACCAAGCCCAACTACTCTATTACAGTGCTGGATTTACAAATCCCACACCGAGTTACTCGATCCATGACTAGGGACCATAACATTGTACCTCAAGTTAGAAGGTTTGGGGCAGCTCACTTACAGAGACTAAGTTTTTGAGACTTCCAAAGACTTCCTAAACTCTAGTCTTCAATTCATCGTTTTTTTTTTTTTTTTTGAGGGTGCTTCTTCAAAATCACTTCATATGGTTGTGTAGCTTGAGGTTTTTGAAAAGCTTTTGCTGGTTCTTTGCATAGATCTTGACTTTTGTGTCTCTTGAAAGATTTTCATCTGAAATGCTAGAAATACTAATGTTAGATCAATTAAGTGTTGTTATCATCAAAATCAAGAATGAGAGTCAACACTCGGTCAAAAAGTCCAAGAGGCGCCACCTTTAGGGTAAAAATGGCAATTTCATTTTATTTTCTAGAAAATCTAGGGGGTGGCACTTTAGGGGTATTCTTATAGTTTATTTTATGATAATTCAAAAGAAGTCAAGATATGGTGATAGACTTATTAAGAGTCCTAGAAAAAGAGTATTAGAAGGAGATGAAGTTTGAGTCCTAGTCTTAGAAAAAGTTCGAGTAGGTTTGTCTTATCTTTTAAGACAAACTAAACTATAAATACAAAGTTTGACAAGGGTAAATATAAGCCTACAACCAATTAATTTATTTGTCTTTTATTTTCTCTCACTAATTTGTGCTCTAGTCCCTCTCTTCTCTTTTCTCCTTTCTTCTTCTCTCTTTTCCTTCTAGCTCTCTCTCTATCTTGCTCTCTTTCATCTACTTATCTCTTTTTCCTTTCTCTCTTATTCTAACTCTTTTAACTTCTCTTTTAATTCTTCCTTGTAATTTTAAGAAAAAGATAGGAATTTCTCCAAGGGGTTTCTATTTTCTATTATTCTCATGCAAAGAAGAGCCAGGAGAGTAAAAAAATTAGAAAGTTTGGAAGAGATTGGGCTCCAATAAAAAGGAAGGGGGAGCTAGCCTAGGGGCATCTTAGGCATCTTATTAAGAAAAGTCAAAATGTGTAGTCAAAAGAGTCTTAAATCTTACTTTCCTATTTGGAGTTCAAAATTGTTCCTCTTTAATTTCCTATTTTGATATAATCTCTAGAGTTAAATCTTAGTTAAAGTAGGGGTTTCTTATTACATGAAATCTTTAATTTCCTCTTTTGATGTAATGTCTAGAATTAGATCTTAGTTAAAGTATGAGCTTCTTGCTTGATAAGATAGAAAAAGATTATAAATAGAGAAAGCTTGCTAAGGTAAAAAAAAAAAAAAGCCAAACCTTTATGTTTTTCTTCTTGTTCCTATCTTCTATCTCTCTACACGTGCCCTATGTATCTCTCTTCCTTTTTTTCTTCTCTCCTCACAAGCTCTCTCTCTTCTTTTTTTCCTTTCATTCATTTCTCTTTCCTCTTGATATACCTTCTCTCTACCCCTAACCCTCTAATCTCCCTTTTCCAATATTTTCTATATACTTGGTTGAAGAAGATAGGACCTTCAAGGAAGGTTCTATCACTTCCCTAGGTTTGATTAAAAAAACTCCCCGACCATATTTTCAAATTTTTATTAAAAATAATCATCAGTTCAAGGAGTAATAAACCTAGCTCAGACGGGTTTAATTGGATCTAGGTTTTTCATCGGATTTGTGACTAGGTTGAGTTTAATAACATTGATTTTGCTGCCAATTATAAATGATTTAATATATGAATTTATTAAAAAAATTCCCATCTAAGTGGTTATATTTGAAATTAGATAAATAAAATCATATTCACCTTTATTAAATTTATAATAATATTTCAAACCAACACATGGATTAAAAAAAATAATGTAAGAGAGCAACCCCAAACTTCAAAACTTGAGGTACAATGAAAAAAATAACGCTTTAGGTTATATTTGAATTTCTACATGTTTTATCATAGTATACACACATTTCAACCATGTTATAGTCACTTAGGATCATAATATTCATGCATTAAAAATCAACATGGTGAACTAGCACTGGATTGATCAATCAACATATGCCAATGATTGATCAACCGAAAGTGCACATGCCAAAAATATAAAGCATGGTCGATCAATCAAGGTTGATTGGTCGATCAACTAGAACATATTGTGCCATAAAGCATGATCAATCAACCCAAGTGGACTAATAGATCAATATTATCTAGACAATGTAAAATCATGTTGATTGATTGATCGACCTCCAAAGAATGATTGATCATACAAAACTTTACCAACCAAGGACATAAAGCATGATTGATCATAACAGTGTTATTGATCAACCATACTTGTTACACAATGCCAGTGCAAATTCTAATTGATTGATCATACCATGTACAATGATTGATCAACTTAAATTATCAGACCCAATAGGAGGATATTGATTGATCAAACCATCAATCAATAAGTTATTTTATGACAAAAATACAGTTATCACATACGATTGATCAATCACCACTTTACACTAATCAATCAATGTAAAGAAATTTTTTTTAAATGGGAAAAATACAACTAGTTAGCTTGGGAACTTAAAAATATTCCAACAAACATCATTTTGAGAAGTTAATAAGCTTCTCTTGGCATACCTATTGTATTTTATTCTCAATCTTTTGAAAATTCCCTCCTAAGTCCCTTTTGACAAAAAAAAGAGAGCATATTTTGCAAAACCACTCCATTCCTTTCTCAAAATCCACCTCTTGCATACATTCTAGTCAAGATCTTATCTATCCCAATGTGCATAAAAGGTTGGAGGCTTGGACTTATCAAGGAGAAGATTGTCCCTCCACAAATTAAAGGGTGTAAGTTTTTCTTTTTTGTGTAATTTTTATTTTCTTGATAGGTTCATCTACAACCTTGCTCAATTTAGATAGAAATGCATGTTAGAGCTAGAATATAGCTAATCTCTTGGAGAGATTGTGTTGTAATCTCATATTTGAGGATACATGTGGTTTGAAGGAGAGCCGAAATCTTTTTTCTTGTAAAATTATAAGCTAATGATATTAGTGGAATTTTCCATGCGTAGGCTCTTGGGTGGTGAATACCAGTAGGAGAACATCGATAACAAAACATTTGGTGTTTATTTGTGTTATGTGAATTTTTGTCTAAATACTTGTATTCTTATTTACTTAAATTCTTGCACACTTTGATTTAAATTTGTAAAAACTCAATTCACTCCCCCTCTTGAGAAGCCTCCTAGGCTAATAGTTAAGTTGGTCGATCAATGTACAAGGAATGATCAATCAATCAAAATTCCTACTGATAATGCATAACAAGTATGACCGATCAATGGCTTTACTATGATCGGTCATATTTTATGTCCCTGGTTGGCAAACTTTTGTATGATCGATCCTTATCAAGTGTTGAATTGTTCTAAATTGTTCGTTTTTAATTTCCTATTTTGATATAATCTCTAGAGTTTAACTCTTAGTTAAAGTAGGGGTTTCTTATTACATGAAATCTTTAATTTCCTCTTATGATGTAATGTCTAGAATTAGATCTTAGTTAAAGTATGAGTTTCTTACTTGATATGATAGAAAAAGATTATAAATAGCGAAAGCTTGGCTAAGGTAAAAAAAAGCCAAACCTTTATTTTTTTCTTCTTGTTCCTATCTTCTATCTCTCTACACGTGCCCTATGTCTCTCTCTTAACTTTTCTCTTCTCTCCTCACAAGCTCTCTCTCTTCTTTTTTTTCCTTTCATTCATTTCTCTTTCCTCTTGATCTACCTTCTCTCTACTCCTAACCCTCTAATCTCCCTTTTTCAATCTTTTCTATATACTTGGTTGAAGAAGATAGGACCTTCAAGGAAGGTTCTATCACTTCCCTAGGTTTGATAAAAAAAAACTCCCTCACCATTTTTTTAAAATTTTTATTAAAAATAATCACCAGTACAAGGAGTAATAAACCTAGTTGAGTCGGGTTTAATTGGATCTAGGTTTTTCTTCGAATTTATGACTAGGTTGAGTTTAATAACATTGATTTTGCCTCCAACTATAAATGATTTAATATATGAATTTATTAAAAAAATCCCATCTAAGTGGTTATATTTGAAATTAGATAAATAAAATCATATTCACCTTTATTAAATTTATAATAATATTTCAAACCAAACATGGATTAAAATCACATTGGAATGAAATCCTTTGATGAGGGCAATCTTCGTTGTTTTTTTCCTGGAATTAAATTCCCATATAACTCCAATGATGAGTCTTCATTCTACGCCCTTTATTAAAGAAACCGTGGAATCTGCACCGTGTTTCATATAACCACTACCATTTAGATAATAATAAAATAATAGTAACATGCCCGTTAGCTTCCGGACGAAATAAAGGCATGGATGAGCGTAATGGCCAATCAAGTTATGAAATAAGAAATTACAACGTGATTTACCTGGAGTAACGTACCAGTCACGAGTAACAATCGCAAGATTGACGGCGGGACCCACCAATTAGTAATATCAAGGGTGAATCGTTCGACGAGAAAGTCGGCGGCCATATAAAGGGGCCAGGCTCTAAATTCTAAATTTTAAAATTTCAAATATCAGATTTGCATTTTCCTTTTAAAATCCTTTTTACAGTTGTCTTTGTGATTTGGATACTCCCTTCTGACAGGCGAGAGAGCGAAGCGGCGATGACTAGGAGACTGGAGAGAGAAAAAGAGATCGCATCACTGTCTTGCACTTTGCAGGCGCAGTCGAGGAAGGCGAGTTTTGGGTTTCGTTTGTGAGGGTTTTTAGTTGTGTTTTTTTCTAGAAAAAATTGTGAAAAGAAGAAAAGATCGATTCAAGTTTCAAAAGTTTCCTGACTCCGTTTAGTCAGATTCACTTGCCCTACCTCCGCTCGCACTTCAACGAGGTCTAAAATTATTTGAGTGAGTTACCCATCTTTCTCGGTTTCCTCTTTTCTAAATTGTATTTTTTGTCGCTGGTGGTTGCAGAGTTTCTTCATTTGATTTTTCTCGTGTGATTTGGTCGGAATCTGTGGTTACTCTTGTGCTAGACATTTTTTTTCCCCGATTTGGTGAATGTTTGGTTGCGAAAATGCTGAAGAAGTTGGGTATGCAAACTTGTTTCACAATCCGACCAGGGTGAGATCTGCTTTACAGAACCCGTAAGCAAAGAGTAGAAAACTCAGGCAGGGAACTCCGAAGCTGCTGTGTTGGGGGTTCTCATTTTGTAAATCTTTATAGTGCGAAGAACCGAGAAAACAGTTTTAGAGTACACCGCTTTTTCTCCCTTTTTGGCATTCTCTGGCGATCTAGGGTTATTGGCATCAAAATGTCCGGCATTGAAAGCCTTGTAGCCGCTCGGAAGTCCCTCAAAATCAGCTTAGAGAAGTCAAAGGCTCTTGCTTTTGCTTTAGAGAAAGCAGGTCCCAGATTGGATGAAATTAATCAGCGACTACCATCCTTGGAAGCTGCAGTTCGCCCCATCCGCGCTCACAAAGAGGCCCTTGTTGCCGTCGGAGGGCACATCGACCGAGCAGTGGGTCCTGCTGCTGCGGTCCTTAAGGTTTTTGATGCCGTCCATGGCCTTGAGAAATCTCTCCTTTCTGATCCACGAAATGATCTCTGGAGTTATCTTTCTGTCCTTAAACAATTAGAAGAGGCTTTGAAATTCTTAGCTGAAAATTGTGGATTGGCAATTCAGTGGTTGGAAGACATCGTAGAGTACTTAGAAGATAATTCTGTAGCAGATAATCGGTACTTACTGAATTTAAAGAAATCATTGAAGAGTCTGACAGAGTTACGGTCTGATGAAGAGAAAGTTCGCTTGGATGGTGGGCTTTTGGATGTAGCTTTGGATAAACTGGAAGGAGAATTCCGTCGGTTACTCACAGAGAACAGCATAATACTACCTATGTCATCTTCTTTAAATGGAGATGCTCAGCAACCCTGCATTGCTCCATCACCTTTGCCAGTGTCTGTGGTTCAGAAATTGCAGCTGATTCTTGAAAGATTAAATGCAAATGATCGATTTGAGAAGTGCCTCTCGATTTATATTGAAGCCCGGAGTTCAAATGTGAAGGCAAGTTTCCAGGACTTGGATTTGGACTATCTCAAAATCTCGCTTTCGGAATTTAATGATGTGCAAAGCATTGAGGGTTATATATCTCAATGGGGTAAGCACTTGGAATTTGCTGTGAAACATTTGTTTGAAGCTGAATACAAGCTCTGCAATGATGTTTTTGAAAAGATGGGGCAAGAGGTATGTATTGGTTGCTTTTCCAAAATTGCATTGCAAGCTGGAATTCTAGCTTTTCTCCAGTTTGGGAGAACTGTAACTGAAAGTAAGAAAGACCCAATCAAATTATTAAAATTGTTGGATATCTTTGCATCTTTGAATAAGCTGAGGTTAGATTTTAACCGTCTTTTTGGAGGGAAAGCTTGCATAGACATCCAAAACATGACAAGGGACCTTATCAAGGCTGTTATTGAAGGTGCTTGTGAGATATTCTGGGAGCTTTTGGTTCAAGTGGAGTTGCAGAGGCAAACTCCACCACCCCCAAATGGAAATGTTCCAAGGCTTGTGAGCTTTATTACAGATTATTGTAACCGTCTTCTCGGTGATGATTACAGGCCAATACTTACACAAGTTCTGGTAATTCATCGGAGTTGGAAGCAAGAGAAGTTCCAAGATAGACTTCTAACTGATGCAATTCGGAACATAATTAAAGCCCTAGAGCTGAATTTAGAGACCTGGTCCAAGGCTTATGACGATATCAATCTTTCCCGCCTGTTTTTGATGAATAACCACTGGCATTTCTACAAGCACCTAAAAGGAACTAAGCTTGGAGATCTCTTGGGTGATGCTTGGTTGAGAGAACATGAGCAGTATAAAGATTTTTATGCTACATATTATTTGAAGGAAAGCTGGGGCCAGCTTCCTTCCCAGTTGAGCAGGGAGGGCCTCCTTCTGTTCTCGGGTGGGCGAGCTACAGCAAGGGATCTGGTCAAGAAGAGGCTAAAAGCCTTTAATGAAGCATTTGATGAGATGTACAAGAAGCATTCTAGTTGGGTTATTCCAGACAAAGATTTGAGGGAGAAAACATGCCAGTTGATCGTTCAAGCCATTGTTCCAGTGTATAGGAGTTATATGCAAAATTATGGTCCCTTGGTTGAGCAAGATGCAGGTGCCAGGAAATATGCCAAGTACTCAGTTCAGACATTGGAGAACATGCTTTCCTCATTGTTTCAGCAGAAGCTGGGGAAACACCCCAGTGTTAACATGAGGCATCCAAATGGGAAGTTTAATAATGTAGTCACCAGTCAATTTTTCTCTGTCCCAACTGTTGTGTGATAGGTAGTTGTATGAAGACTTGAACACCTTTAAAATGAAAGGAAAAGAGATGCTTAGTATAACTTTGGGGATTCTCTCTGTTAATTTGAAAGCAAGCTGGTCAAATTTGATGCTGGATCCAAGGCACTAGGAGTTTGGTCGCTGCACATTGTGTATATACTGATACTCCATACTGGAAGATCCCCAGAAATTTCTTTACCTTGGAGAGCAAGTGGTAGCATCGTAAAAGAGCTGCAATACTATTGCAGAATTTACATTAAAATCAACTCAAAAGACATTTTAATGGTTTAATCTCCATTTATGTCTCTTGATGGCACGTCTTGACTGTACTGAATAATTTCTTCTCATTCTTTACATTTCTTTAGAAAGGCAGCTGTGAAAATTTTTCTCGTGCTTTCAGTTATATGTATAATTTTGTTAGTAAATTTATGAACCTTAATTTAAACTTTCATTCTCAGTTGATGATTTAAGAATTTTCTTTCCTCCTCTCATTTTTCTCTCGTTCATTACATTTCATTTGAATGGTAGCTGGCAAAGCTTTGTAACGTGCTTGTACTTGTATGTAAAATTTGTTAATAAGTTTATGAACCTTAATTGAAACTTTTGTACTTAGTTTGTAGTTTAAGAATTTCAAGTGTCATAGTTAATTCAATTACTTATGCAGGCAGTTCCAACATTTTGCAGAACCATGCCATGTAATATCTTTTACTTTGTGCATTTAGAGCAGCTCTTCATTGGGTCCCTTTCCATTTAGATGGTAATTCTTACCTGTGAGGCATATTTTCACAATTCAGTAGATTTCACATAACATTTCTTGGAACCAGGCTTCCATGGAAAAAAATTACACAGTTGTTATGACCTGCATGTTGTTTTCCTATCATGTGTTTTTATCTTGGTTTCATGGGTTTTTTGCATATATGGCTTGTGGCATTGGCTTTTTGGACATGCCTTTATTTCTCTTCCATTCTAGGTTGCTTTTTAGTTCACTCCTTATTTTATTCTATTATACTGTCCAAATGGGGTCTACTCTAATCTGTACTTGGTTGTATTGGATGGGACGGATTTGGGCAATCCACTTTTTCATTTCTTCATGGATGTCAAAATCCATTGTGTTCAGTACCTGCCACTGCAGTAGTTTGGAATTTCATTTGCTTTCAGCTTAGTTTCTGTTGTGCTAGCAATAATCTTTCCCAGGTTGCAGAATTCCCTAATCTGCTTCTCATGCCTTAAGAACTTGCATGCCATAGTGAAGGTTTATTGTCAGATTCACATGTAAATGCAATTTGCTGATTGATTGCTGCCTGCCTGAGAAATTTCCCACGTTATAGTATCTTGCTGCCACTGTGTTTATTCATAGAAACAGTACAAATGATCATGATTCGTGTTATTAGGGTAAACTGGACAGTACAGTATCTCTTTTAATTTCTAGACCTCCTGCTGTGATGCTAGGGCTCTTCGGCTCAAGTTCCATAACCAAAGGGCTGGTACCTCCTCTCTACTCCAGTAAAATGTCATGCTGTAAGTTCTCATCCTTCACAGCATATCTCACCTCTTTGGAGTGAAGGACAGACTGAAGTCTTAGAGGACTGTAGTGTTGTGGGAGGAGAGAAAAGTGAGGGAAACAGAGAGATAAAGGAGATGAGAAACCCATTACTTGTTGGTGTGTCCATGAATAACGATGTAGGTTAGAGATTGCAGTTTTCGTATGCAAGAATATCTGCCATATTAAATCCCTTACTTTCTTACAGATCTTTTAGTTGAATGATTGCCTGGTTGATTGATAAATTAGATAAAAATATTTTGAGTGTTTAGCATTTGATACTTCATTTTTACTTAATACCCTTTTTCCTCATCTACATATCTATCACCCTAATCTCCCACCACAAAGGGCATAACTTGATTGCGAACTGGAAATTTTGCTGGAATGGGTCTGGTTAATTGTTTTTGAGTCATCGCCTTCCAGATCTCGCTGCTGTTGTCACAAGATTTCGTGATATCTATGCATAATTATTGCTTCTAATGTTTGTTAGTTGAACGACCCGTTTCCTTTATTTGGATTGTCCTTGTGATCCCATTGCTTCCAACTTCTATTACAGAGAGAGACATGTAGATGGAGATCAGAAAATTTGGATAGAGAGAAAATGAGAGAGTGCAAAAGGGCTCCCCCCTCCCTTTATCTTCATTTTTAAAATTATTTTTATTAAAATAAATAATAAATTGACTAATTTTAAGAGATTGAAATATCCCCTACTTATTTCTATTAAATTACAGAGTATTAGAAATTTGTTCATATTTTTTCATATTTCATAGTCATGTATTTGAAAATTAATCTTTATTTTCAGAAAAAATTCACATACATCTAGGTTTAATCTAAGGCATAGATACCCATAATGATATAACCAAAATTTACTTACATACCCCTACCCTAAAATAAAATTAATTACTACTAACTTGAGCAAATTATTCTTATGAAAATCCCTCTTTTATGTACATTCATATGAGTGATTGATGTAACTAACACAAATTATGTGGGGTATTACATAAAATGAACCTATACTTGGGATTTACATCATTTTTTTAACGACGGGTATCTTTCGAAATAGGGTAAGGGCATAAGAAATAACATGTGAGGAGGAAAATCTAGCAAAAAAAGTTTCATGTTACTAAAACGAATCTATCGGAATTGAACTTGAGTCTAGCAGAACCAAAATTTAGTAGATACTTTGGTTTCAAAAGTGTGGTATATTTCAAAATAACAGTATTTATATTCAAAATTGTGGTTTCAGATTAGTTTCTAAAATGCATATTTATGACAAAGATCTGCTGCTATAAGTGTTAGATCACTTCCAAATTGACTTTAAAGCTATGCTTTGGAAAAGTTTCACACAAATCCACTCTAACTTTCAACAATAGTGTGATACTTTGAAATTGAGCAGTCCCAATGCTAAAACTCCAATGTCGAAGTTGGTGTCTCCGACCCTAACTTCTTTATTGAAGGCTGACACAACAACAACAATAGGGCGATAATGAGATATTGACACAACAACCAAATCTCTTGGTCAAACGAGCTGCCCACAATCCTTGAGGGAAGCCTCCAACCATTCCTAGCTCATCTAGAGGACCTAGAATAGCTCATCCACATGCAAGATGATTTTTTTTATTTTTTTTTTTACTCCCACAAGACCACAATCATATACACATGGGATGATTTCTAATTGGCTTTGAAGGTAGAGCTCCACTAGCCTGCCAACAATCAATAGTTGATCCTAACTTTTTCCATCAAGAAGGGAGGATATTGCCTTTATTCCCACCAACTAAAGACAGTAAAATCGTATTGGTCTCTATTATTTTGATGATAACAAAATAGGTAGTTTGAAAGTGTGCTACTAATAGTGTTATTAATGTATGTTAGACACATGCCTTCCAACACATATATTATGAGGTCTATGGTAAAAGCTCAAGATAAAAGAATTATCAATCAATTTGCCAAGTAAATAGTAGAAGCAAAACCTCATTGAAGATTGTTACTATAAAGAATAACTTATACAAAGAAGAAGCTTGAAGACGTAAAGTCAAAGTTAAATAGAAAATCTCAAGATCTAGTTATATAATTTGATAGACAACCAATTTCGGATTCTTATGTTATGGAGTTTTAGGGCATGAAATATTTAAAAATCATGTTTTGATGATGTATATTAATATTTTATAATTGGTAAATCCCTTAGAAAAGCATATATCATGCTTAAATGTCAAAATAGTACATTAGGATGTTGCATGATCGATCAACCTACATGGGATTGATTGATCATCCATCATGCAGAATAACAAAACTTATAAAGCATGATCAATCATTGGCTCTAGCATGATTAATCATATATAATGCTACCAAATGAGATTATAAAGCATGATCAATCATACTCTATTATGTGATCGATCATACAAAATATTGCATAGCCAGTCCTATAAAGCATGATCAATCAATCAAAATAGGTTGATCGATCAATAAGTTTTCTAAAAGGTTGGAAACACATTGATTGATGCCTTGCTTGATCAATATGCTTAGGGATCAACAAAAAATTCTAGTTTGACTAGGAAAGTTATAAATAGGCCCCCACACTTGTAGGAGGCCATTAAGTGAGCATTTATTGGTAATTCAAAGCACTTCAAAGGCCTTTTCAATTGAAATTTTCATATAAACTCTCTTTGAGAGAAAAAAAATATTTTTATCTCAAAATCAGTTCATTCTTTTTCATATCACTCAGTATTCCTAGTTATCTCAAGTTCTTCTACATTATCTCTCATGCTTAAAGAATTGGAAGCTTGGATCTCCCTAGGAGAATAGCTATCTCCCAAAAAGAAAGTTGTAAGTTTGATTTTATTCTTTTGTATTTTAAATTTCTTTAGTAAAATTTTTCTAGTATCTTAAAGCTAGTAGAATTTGCATTGTAGAGCCTTGAATTTAGAAAGAGAGTGTCAACCAGAGGTGAAATCTAGTTTGCATTGAATCTCAAGGGGAGGGATCAAATTGTGTAATTTGGGATTACAATTTGCTTAAAGAGAGCCAAAATCTTTTTTTTTTTTTTTTTCAGCTAATAGAGTTTAATAGTGGAAATTTCTTGAGTAAGGGTTCTTGGGCAATGATTACCATTAGGGAAACATCGAGAACAAAAAATCATTCTCCTAGTGGTGTGTTCTTGTTAATCATTTGTCATATTTTATTCTTACACATTAAGCGCTTAATGTTTAATTTAGAATCTCAATTGACCCCATCTTAACAAGCTACCTCGGCCAATAATTAGTGTCAAAGTAAGCCTCAATCATTTGAAATTTAAAATTATATTCAATTGATTTCATGGAATCTGAAGAAGAAATTATGTTCTAAGATGGTCATGATGCCTATTCTATACCCATGCTTGATAGTTCACAATCCCAAAGGTGGACAATTAGAATGCAATTTTTCTTGTAATCCATTGGATTTCAATTATGGGAAGCAATTACTAATGGGCCCTAAATCCTTCATTCCATTTCAAAACATCAACAGAAGGATTAATACTAAACAAGTATGTGCTTGAGATGACTTAGATATTGCAAAGGTTGATAGCAATTGTAACCCTATGAAACTCATTCTTAGTTACTTAACTGATGAATTAGTAGATTCTTTCTCATCTTGAAATTAGCTAAGGATTTATGGGATAAACTAGAATATGATTTTTTAGGAACATTAAATGTAATTTTTCACACTCCAGCAGTACACATAGTGACGTTATAGGCATTGAAGATTGCATGCACTCATGCTCAATTGGAAATATCATCTCAAATAGAGACGAGACTTCAAAGAGTAATAGTTATGAGGAATCAAACAAGGAAGAACTTATATGAAAACTAGATGAATCTATGTCCTCAATTAGAAGAATGAAGAAAGAAAACAAGAAATTAAGAAGGAAGCTTTCAAAGTAGAAAAGGAAATTGAGTCCATGAAAGTTGATTGTTCCTCTAAGCTAGAAGAGCTTAGAGAAGAAAATAAAAAGGCACATCTTAGAATGTGAGAGACTTGAACTCCATTCTTCAAATATTCATAAGTTGAGAAACAAAAATGATAACCCTTCCTCTAGGGTTTTAGAACTTCAAGAAGAAAAAAATGCTAAAATTTACAAATGGGTGGCTAGAAGGAAAACATTGGATTTATCCCTTCCTTTAGAAAAATTAACTTTGGGAAAAGTCACTCCTTTGGATAAACCAAAACATCATATTTAAAATGTGAGTATAGTGAAACTTGGAGCTAAGGTCCATGAAACTAACAAAGGAAGAAAATCTAGAAGTTCTCATAGGTCACAATATCTAGGCATAAAGATTCATGTTATAAGTGTAGAACCATAGGCTAGTATGCATTTGAGTGCTTAGCTTGAAGATCAAAGCTAAATGGGGTGAAGGAAATTTGGATTCCCAAGGGAAACCTAAATTTGTCTTCAAATGTTGAGACGGTGGGATATATATAAAATAAAAATTACCTTAATCGCTTGTGGAATATGAATTGTACAAATTGAACTCTAAATTTGATGTTCATGTCCATTTAGAGATTTCTTATAAGGGAGTTAGTTGTGAGGATTAATTCAATGATAGTTTTATCATTTAACCTCATACACCAAACCTTGACTAGTTTATGTAGACTTGAAACTTCTACGAAAATAAAAATCTTATATAACCTAGCACTTTAGTAACCATTGGCTTAAGGAACATTAAATTATCATTAACCAATGAAATGTCAAAGAAAGATTATGTTAGTTTTTAACCCAATCTAAATTTAGTTGACATCAATTGGAAAGAACATTAGTTGTTCTTAAGTAAGCTTGTGCATATTAGTAGATATATGATTAACCTTGGTCCATACTTCTTGTTGAATCAAGTGGTTATGGCTCATTTGATTGACTCAAGTCAACATGGACATTTCGAACTCATATTTTGAAATCCTTGTCCATCTTAATCACTAAAAGTGATTCATATGAATCTAACCATGTCCAACTAGAATAACTAGCCTTAAGGGGATAAAGCCTACTCACTAAGTCAAAGAAGAGAAGCACTTTAAAATGAGTAGCTTTTCTTTCTCATGAATAAATGCATTTACTACCTTCTCATAGCTTCAAAAAAGAATTTATAATTTAGAAAGATTATACATCTTGTATTTTAGAGTGTCTAGAGAGCATAATAAATCACTCTTGGATATTAAATATCATCTACCTTATGGTATTATTGGTTGGATTTGGTCCACAATTATAAGTATCCAGTTTCATTTATTGGATAGACAATACCTTGGTAATTCCTACAATCAATCTGATAAAGGTAGCATTGGGTGACTCTCTATGAGTCACATACCCAAGAATCCCTAATTTGTCACATTAGTGGAAATCAACTTACTATTCTTATCCAATAAACCTTATTAATCCACACTCCAAGATAGTTTCTTTATTTTCACCACTTAACCTAGAAATAAATCGGACGATTTAGAGTGTGCTAAGACATGTGAAGTAAAGCAAGGTTATCACTGCCAAGGGTTTTGGTTAAATGGCAAACGATTGAAACATTGGAAGCAATTTGTCTCCAACTACAAAACTAAAAACAACAATTCAAACCCCTCTAGTTTGAGAAAAACAAGAAAAATTCATGATTCAATTGATTTATGGAAACTAATTAGTGTACGTTGGTTATGAGGATTAAAACTTGATGTAATCTTACCTCATTAACCAAGCATGAAACTAGTTTTTTGTGGAATTAAACTAATTTAGAAAATTAAAAATTCAACATTAACTAAATTTTGTATAGCACTTGGTTTCAACTCAACTGAGGATTGAGAGATTAGATGAATCTGACACCTTAAGCTTAGATTGGTGAATCTATTACCCTTAGTGCTACTTGTATGAACTTTTAACTTAGGACACATTCAAAACTTAGATCTATTGTCATAAGTTCAAACTTGGAGGTTATACACACAACAAAATGAATTTAATCAACAATATCAACAAATGGTAAATTAACTACTTATTGACATGAGTTTAGTTGACAATCATTGATTTGCTACTCTTGCAAGTCATGATGTTTGGATATACTTGGGTAAACTATTAGTTAGGTATTTACCTAGAATTAGGTTGATTACATGTAGAAGAAAAGGTTAGTTTGTTAGAGAAATAAAATTCATTAAATTATTTGCCTCTACACAAACTAATCAAGCCTAATATGATGGATTATGCCCCAATTAGAAGATAATACAAAAATCTTTAGGTCCTACTACTATTAGACTCTATGTAGCCTAAAATTGGATTAATTAAGAAATATTAGATATATGACAACTTTGTATGCCTTTTGCCTAGTTTATGGAAGTATATTAAGAATCACATAAGCCAAGAACATGAAAAAAATTACTAAAATCTCTTGATGTAGACAAATTAGGCTTTAATTGGTATTAGCCTTACTTGGATAATAAGAACTAATGAGTTGGGTGAGTTAAAATGATTAAAATTTGATTAAATGTATATTAAATATTATTACTTAGGTAGCCTTTACAATGGAATTAATGTGCTTGTGTTTGGGATTTCAATCAAGGTCTTGAGAATCTCATCTCATGGCTATGAATTAATTTTCACTTGAGAATTTCATTTTATACATGTTTTTTATGTTTGATTCTTATACTTTTATAGAAACTTAAACATACATAATTCTTGTCTCATTGGTTACAATAGTTTAAAGATTATTTTGAATTTTTTTAGTGCAATTCAAGTTTGCCTACTTATGCTAAAGTAGAATTTGACATTCACCCTCCCTAGAGTCATGAAGATCTCATAAAAATAGTATAGTTGCATGAAAATGATATTCACAAAGCACATAGGTCTACAAGTAGATGATAAACCTTATAAATTTATACCAAATTAAAATTGTAAATCAAGTTGTTGTACTTAGAGTGGGGGAGTAGTAACTCTCTTATGAGTCTCAACCGATCTCATTCTTTGAGAATGAAGTCATATTAATTAATCCTTTATTACTCAAAGATGTATTTGTTAGGAATTAGACCCCCTAATTCCAAACTAACGAGAGCAATAATAATAATTGCAAAAGAAGGAAAAACAAGCACAAAAATACAACAACAAGATTTATATAAGTTCACCTCAAGGTGAGACAATGTTTTGTTGTTCGCCATTGCAATAATCCAATGTAAAGATAAAATAGTTTACAAGAGAAATCGCACACACTTCCAGGTCATTTTTCTCTAACCTCTCTCGGCCGTAACTAATGATCTTACCCTAGGTGATAAAACCTAATAGTGGTACCCCAAATATAAAGAGAAAACTATGACAATTGCAATGCAAGAGTGAAATCTCCAAACTACCCTCAATGAAACAACAATCAATATATCATCAATATATCGTGAAACAACAGTCAAAGGTCGATCCACGTATTTACTTAGCATAGGGTTTTGATTTGGCTCCACAACTTAACAACATTGATAAATCCAAACCATATTTACAAATTGCATAAAGTTTTATATGGTTTAAAACGAGCTCTTAGAGCTCATGACTTAGGGGGGTTAGTCCACAATGAACTTGAAATGAAGTTAAGATTTCAATTCATTTTAATGGAGGGTTAGTCAACAAACTTAAAATTTGAACTTCATCTTCATCTCCTGCTTCAAATTCATTTTATATATCTATATAAAATTCAACTTCAAACTTGGTGTTAGTGTGGATTCATGCGGAAATCAATTTCCAGTGTTAGTACCCCAAAATAAAAAAATATAAAAAATAAGAGAATTAGTACAATGTAACAATATACTTAATTAAAACATAATACTTAAATCCAAAATTAGGTAAAAAATATGATTACAACATGAATAAGTAATTTAATGTATAATTACAATATATTAATATACTAATTAATTAAATTAGATATTATATTATTTAATTATTGTTGTTTATTGTACATTAATACAGTAATTACTTGAGCCAATTAACTGTGCACATGATTACTTATAAAAAAATAACATAAATGAATATAATAAGTTAAGTTATTAATTTATTAATAACATATGATATACTTTAACATAAAAAATAACGATTAAACAAGAAAAATTGATCAAATGCTACCTTTAACACACTATATATTTTTACGTATTATTGCATCGTCCAAAGGAAAAACAGCGGTTGAAAATAGGATTTGTAAGTTTTTTTTTTTAATAAAAAACCACACGTGTGAGTTTGCACACTATGCGAGATAGAGCGTCGAAGGGGGAAAATAAATTTCCCCCTCAATTTAGGTATCCCAGGGGAAGGGATTAGGTGCGACGACAGCGATGGCGCTACACAAGTGTGTGGCGTCGGGCGATGGAAGCTGAACGAAGGAAGGGGTATCTGTCCAGCGCTGGTGAGGGAGAAGAGGGAGGGAGAAGCAAAGAGGTCGTGAGGGAGAAGGAAGAAGTGAGAGGGAGAAAAAAACTTCAGAGGAAGAAGAGACGAGAAAAGAAGGAGACCGAGAGAGCAAAAAAAATTAAAATCAACGAGGATTCGAAGCACGGCGCCTGCTTCATCTGGTTGATTTGCAAAATACTACGAAAACCAGATTCCCGAAATTAAATTGTGGAGATGATTTTCGTATTCATCTTAGTTATCTACATGACTTGAACTTTGGTGTTCCACTAAAGACGTCAGGAGATGAACTGAGTAATGCGACTAAAGTTCATCTCCTGCATTAAGTTAACTTCAACTCATCCTTGGGTGTTAGTGTAGACGAGTTCAGATGCACTGGCAAACATATTCCAGTGTTAGTGCCCCAAAATGAAAAATATGATACAAACAAGAGAATGAGTAACTTTTTATAATATACTTAAATAGAATATATACCTAAACAGATAATTAACTAAAATAAACATGGTTACTACACTTATAAGTGATTTAATGTATAGTATTAAAAAATATTAAAAAAATAATTAATGAAAGACTTGATTATATTACTTAATGATTACAATTTATTATAAATTAATATAATAATTACATGTGACTAGAATAAATTATAAAAAAATAAATAAAGTAAAAAATAACAGAAGCAAATATAATAAATAAATAAATATATTATTTTATCAATAACATAATATATATATATATATTACGTATTATTAATTAATAATATATTGCCACAAAATGTAAAACCATTGGTTTAATTAATTATTGCAATGGGATAATTAAACCAAAAAAATTTATCAAATGTTTACTTACGACTATTAAATCACTAATTTAATATAGTAATTAAAAATGAATATACTGAATAAATAAAAATTAATTATTTTATAAATAACAAAATATGGATTATTGAAAAAAATAAATATAATGAAGTTATGACTTTGGTTTAATTTTTCCTAACTTAGGAAAAATTAAACTAACGTCGTCTTCATCATGGCACCGATAATGGTGGGAGACAACGACGGGCCAGTAGGCAACGACGACGGAAGCGACACTCTAACGGTATGCGGAGAGGGAGAAGAGAGGGAGGCCGAGAGGATCTGCGACAGAGGCTTGGCCTCTCGTGCTCTGCGATGGCGGCTATGACGAAGGCCGATAGGGAGAAGATAGGGAGGCAGAGAGGGAGAAGATAGAGGGAAAAAAAATCAGGGGATGAAGGCCAAGAAGGGAGAAAAGCCGAGAGGGAGAAGTAGACGAGAGAGGGTGAAGGGAGAAGAAACCAAGAGGGAGAAGAAAGCGGGAGAAAAAATTTTTGAGAGAGGAAAGCCGAGAGAGACGGAGAACAGAGAGAAATGAGGAAAAAAAATTGTCGGGGGAGGGAGAGACGTGTCCTGCGCGATCGCTTCATGTGAATGATTTGCAAAATATGTATGAAACAAGATTCCCTGATTTTTCCCTGCCGCCCCACCCCCGTTTTGGAATATAATGAGTAGAAATGAGGTGTAGATAAAGCCTTCTTTACTATGAGTTATGTTGATTTTCATGTTTCCATGGATCGCGTCTTCGGTAAAGAAGAGAAGGAAGAAAAGGGGAGAAGAATAGGGTTATGGACTTAGTCCAAACCCTTAAGCTATATTTATAGATGATAAAAGTATAATATTATAATTATACCCTTCACCCTAATAAGAGTGAAGAAGAGACAGAAAACATAAACTAATTATATCATCACGGTGGCCCAAGTATAAGTACTAAATCAGGCACAGACTCTCAAAGGATAGAAATGGGTGAAAGAACATAAGTCAAAACCAACCTCGAATGATTTTGAAAAAATATTGTGATAATAAAAACTAAAGTAGGTAATGTTTGTCATTTACAAGACGACGATAAAAAACCTACAGGTACGAATAAAAAAGTTTTAATAAACTTAAAAACTCCAATATATATATAAAATGGACCAACTTGTTGAAACTTAGGATTCCATGATGTATAATCATAGTAGAAGAGGATTAAAAGGTGAGAAGAAGAAGAAGAGTTGTGGAGAAAAGGTTTTAGGAGGAGAAGAAGAGTGACAAATTTGGAGAAAAGAGGAAGAAAAATAGGGTAATGAGCTGAGTCGAAACCCTCTCTCTTAAGCTCTATTTATAAATGATAGAAGTACTAATATTATAATTATATTTTTCACCCTAGTAAGAGTGAAGAAGAGATAAAAAAACATAAACTAATTATATCAATGGCACTGTAATTACATCATATCATCCAACACAACAAAAAAAATTGTTACGGTCCCGGATCTGACACAACGATTCGTAGGGAGGAAGAAGAGAAAGACGAAAATCAAGCTGAAGGGAAGCTTGAAAACCCTAGGTACTTTGAGGAGAACGAACACCCCTGAGCTCGTTGAGGAGAAGCCAAAACCCTTGTTTACGCTAAATCAATGCTTACTTTTTCTCATTGCGCTTACCCCTTAAATAGGGTTCACCCTTACAAGGTTCAAGATAAAATATCACAAAATTCCCATGTGGCCTATTAATTTTTTAACTAAAATAAAATAAAGTAAATTAAATAAAAACAATTAATTAGACTCTAAATAACTTAATAATGTTATTGTGTGCATAATATTACACCCCCCTGGGAGACAGAGCTTGTCCTCAAGCTCGAAGGTAGGGTCTGCTTGCCCTTGTCGACGCCTCCACCTGTTCCCAAGTAGCATCCGCGGTATCTATGTCTACCCTCTGGATGACAAAACTGGAGCATTCCACCAGAGAATCAATTTTTTTTTTTGTCGACACTGCCAGCATCACTTGCTGCAGCACACCCCCATACGGTTAAGTACCATGACATCGAACGCAGGAACTACTTCCTCATACAATGCCTTCACCACAGCAGAAATTGCAACAGGTGCACCTTTAGCCATTACAGAAGGGTCCACACCAATAGTAGTAAAATTCCTAAATACATCAAGAATTGGTAATGCCTTCTGCTCTGCAACTGAGCTTCTCATAAAGAAGATTGCACCAACACCATCACCTACTTGGCTCGAGTTACCAGTAGTGGTCGTGTCATCCTTCTTGAAAAAAGTCTTCCGCTTAGCCCGGTCGAATACAAATGCATTATGAAGGCAACCCTCATCCACAGAAAACACAACATTTTTCTCCACACAAATAACAACATTATGTCGACAGACATCCCCCACATAAATCACAGCATGGAATGCTTGCATCCTGCAAACCCGCATGTCAACATGGGCAACATAATTCAATCTAGTGTTGACCCCAACCCCTCTCTCTATGGCATTTATCTATTTAGGAAGAACGCAAAACAGAAATTGATCAGCACTACCAGTGTTTTCATTCTACACTGGTTTCTGGCTGTCCAGTAGCAATGTTTTTTGCACTGGCACAGCAGACATCGTTTGGTGGAAGAACCCATTACCCTCTTCAGTTGGCATATGTTGGGGCTGACTTGCTCGACTGAGAACAGCCACCCAACAGGCATCATTTTCAGTATTTGGAAGTAGTGCTTGTTCAACAACTGGAGCACCCAAGTTTGTAGTATCACTTGTTGAATTGTCAGTGGAGTGGAATGAAGGCATTACAACAGTTGTTGCCTAGTTCATCCCAGGATGTGTATCTATAATGCTCCAACTCCTCTGTTCCCGGTATAACTCCCTTGTTCAGGCTTTCAACCGCAGAACCCATTGTGTCACAGAATGTAGGACTGAATTGGGTTGTCTCTTCCAGCTTTGTCTAGTCCCTACGTCCTTGTAGGAGTTTGTCGTTCATGTTAGTAAATATTTGGTTGGCCTCCCCTACACATCCCAACTTCTCCATCTCCCTATACAGTGGCAGCCAATGACCTGGTTGTAATCCGTGTAACTTTCCAGCAAGTATAACAGTCTCAAGAGCTTCACGAATGGCACATGCAGTAAGAACATTAATTACCTTTGTTGTTGTCCCTTTTCGGCTAGAATTAGCTACATCCTATAGAGGAGTATCTGTTGTGCCAAAAGCAACAGATAATTGTGTTTCATAAGTCACTGCTACTACTCTCAAAACTGTCAGCACTATTTTTAGCAGTGCCACCGTTGTCAGCAGTGGTTTTTGCAGTGCCACAGCAACAACACAAAAAAATTTGTTGAAGAAGTCATGTGGTACAAAACCAGCAACTTCCTCCTGTCTTCTCTCTCGAATCCTTCCATCTAAGTCAGAAGCTCCAACATTTGCATCTTGTAGGAGTCCTTTACATACAACATCTATCAAAGTTGAATATGTAGCAACAGAGGGAAGAACATTAATTTTCTCTCATGAATCAAACAGCCTAAATGCTTGCACCAGACATCCCTCATGGCACAAACCATTAATCACTGCATTATAAGTAACTATATTGGAATGGACACCCCTGAGCTCGACAAGCTCATGAGCAAGTTGAACTCTCCCTTGCCTGGTAAGTGCATACAAGATTGTTGTCAGGGCACTTAAACTTCCCTCACCCCTTGACTCCCTTTTGTTTTCACTTGGAATATTTTCCAAAACTGAAGCACTTATATGTTGTCCATTCGCCCAGAATTTAATTTTTTTCCTCTCAACAGTCAAAAAAATCATTCCCACAACATGACATTCAAATGATGGCCAAGAGAACCTTCATCATTGAGAGTCTTCCTATTTGCCAACAAATTCTCAAAATCAGTTGGTAATTGCAGTTGTGGTACCTCGCTCTGCACTGCCACAATAGCAGCAAATTGAAAGGCCGTTAGACTGTTTAATCAAACAGTCTGACCATTATTTCCCACTTTGGCTAACCTCTCATTTCCAGAATTCATACCTAGTTGAATAATTGACAAGAACAATGGTCGAACAACATACATGGGATCCAGAAAATTAAACAGAAAGTTTTGAGATTGACTGGTACAACTAGAAAAATGACCATGAACAGACACATTGTTGCTGTGTACATCCACAACAATATAATTCGTCCCATAAAAAAGGATATAATTCATCCACAAGACCATTCCCGACACACCCAAAAAAATATTTATCTCTAGTTTTTCCCATGTTGGCTACCTTCTCATATTCAGAACTCCAACCGAATTAAAAATTTTCTACAAACATGGCCCGAGCAGCATACATGGGACCCAAAAAATTAAGGCCAACGTTCCCAAATTGATAAGGAACAAACTCACTACTTCTGTTTTCAGCAATAGAAAAATAAAACCTCAATCATAGAATAGTATGTAAAAAATAGAGGGATTTGAGAAAAGAGAAGACGAAATTTGGAGAAATTCGTCTCAAAAGTTTATCCCAAATTTTTTCGAAGTTTGTTTTCCACTGTGCTGCCAAGACCGAGAGTGAGATTGATAGTGAGAAATGTCGTCCTGAAGCCAAAGCCCACCGGAATTTTGTCCGACGGAGCCTCCTTGTTTTCCGGTGGCGAACAACAGCCCTTTGGGGCTTCACCACTTGGAGATTTTTCGAGCTAAAGGTCTCTCGAATTTTTTTCGTCTCCTGTTCTAGGAGACGTGTTGCTTCCCATGAGAAGGGGGTTGATGCTGAATCCAAATCAGATTTTTTCGACCAGAGTTGTGTTGAATACCCCTCTGATTTAGGAATTTCTGAGTCCCCGCCATCTGATTTCAGAATTTTTGAGTCCGTTTTCGGATTTGTGTCCCCAATTTCGGATGTCCAGGCACTGGACTGCACCACTAGAAAGACTTTGAATTTTGTTGGCCCTTGGCTTTGCTTCCAGTCTGAGACAGCGTTTACTGCCTTTCATTATGTGAATTTTTCGTGCTCAGAAGTTTTAGGTCGTATGACATGTCTCTCAATTGCAAATTATTCCTCCGACATTTTAATGGAAGATTGATGCATCTCCTGTTGCATCTCACATACTAGGGCACGCACATCTCGATACATCTTGCCTGTTATAGTACTCAAATCTGGAGTATGGCGAGTATTCCCTCTTGGCTTGAAGAATCCATCATTGTGTTCTCACTCTGATACCAATAGTTACAGTCCTGAATCTGACATAACGATTTGTAAGGAGGAAGAAGAGAAACGAAAATCAAGCCAAAGAGAAACTTGAATACCCTAAGTTCTTTGAAGAGAATGCATACCTCGTTGAGAAGAACTCAAAATCCTTGTTTACGCTAAATCAATACTTACTTTTTCTCATTATTCTTACCCCTTAAATAGGGTTCACCCTTTACAAGGTTCAAGATAAAATATTACAAAAATACCCTTGTGGCCTATTAATTCTTTAGCTGAAATAAAATAAAGTAAATTAAAAAAAATAATTAGACTCTAAATAACTTAATAATGTTATTGCGTACATAACAAAAAAGCGAAAAAAAAAGTTGACAAAAAATAAAACACGATAAGAAAAAGGCTGTCAAATAATAAGAAGGTAATGGATAAGCCAAAGGAAGACAAGGTGTAGAAATCAAGGTCATCATGTGCTTTTTTTTTTTAAGTACTTCAATTTTTTCTTTATATGAACTAACGCTAACAACAATCAACAAATAAAAAACCCCAAGGCAAACAACCTAAGAGTTCTTCAATAACAATATCCCAACACGAATAAACCAATACCCAAATAAAACGTACCAAATATGTAATTATATAACAACAGATTAGCAGTGGATAATAAAAGTTATTAAAATAATAAGAACACATAAATTAATATACAGCGAATCCATCCTTAAATAAGGGACCTATGCACGAGTAACATGATTGAAAAGGCAGGGGATTGATTCCCTATTCCCATTGTACAAGGAGGGAAGTCCATCTCTGCGTCGAGGGTGGGCTTGTTTCCCACTCTCTGTTTGCCCTTTTGCCGGTGGAGCGGTGGGAGGGAGTGAGACGGGGACGGCCATTGCCTTCCCGGACTGGGCTGACATGAGTAGACATGTAAGCTGCCACAGAAAAGTTTTACCCGTGACTTACGACTAACTGACAACAGGGTAAATGAGGACATAGGAAGACACCTGGAGGAATCAGAAAAACGAGACGTTGGAGACGACGCAACAAGTGAGCCTGCCTCAGTTGCCCTGCATCAGCTGCGATTTGGTAGGTTATGCCCATTTTCTATCAGTATTTCGTAAAATTATCGTCGTCTGCTCTGTCTCTTCGTTTCACCGGAATCCGGATGACTGAATGAACAAATAATGTGCCAGGCTCCTTGTACCATCCAATTGGGGCAGTGGGATAGGTTCGGACTTGAGGCAGCCGCCACAAAAGAAAAACACTCCTCCGGTAGTCTGAGTGACGCCTACATCGACAGCAACCCTAATTCACCTCCCACCATCATCGCGGCGCCCACAAACTACATACTACATTGCATGCCCAAATCTAGAAAATAAAATTACACTTCAACGAAGACGAGGAATTTTAAGGATTCTATTCTCTGGCATTTGAAGAACAGATAAAACTGATACTGAGTGGAACAAGAGAACCAGTCTTTCAGAGTAGTACAGAGGATTTCTCGCCGAAGTAAAGCAACTCTCTCCCTTATCGTTTAAGTGGCTTCCCCCGATCCCAAATATCAATGTTCTTCCTCATCTAATCCGAATCGCTTTCAATACTCCCCATCGCCTTCAATCCTCTCGGTCTCTGCCAAAGAAAAATACAGGATTTATAAATCAAATAAACTGGGTTTTTAATGCAAATACAAAGGGCATCGAAGGAATTTACTGTAAGAAGAAAGCGAAGAAGCTTAATTTGGCATAAAAAAACATTTCCATACCTTCTTAGAGCTCTTCTTTTCCCTAACTTCATATCTCTCGTGAGAAAGGTCAGAAAGCCACGCACCTGGGCTAACCAACTGTATGTCCAGAATGAAAATACATGAGGAAGAAGGACATCAAAAGCAAAAAGAATAAGGAAAGCATTTCAATAAAAAAGAAATCTAAATTTCTCGAAATCCAATGTTCACCAGTAAGCTTTTCTGGATATATTTAGCTCTCTTTTTTGGTCTTTGAGGTAATTTACACCCTTTCATGGCCATGAAATCTTCCTCTTTCTCTTTGCTCGACAAGCAAATATAAAACCTTGGCCAAACAAACCCCCTTTCGGCCAGCCCAACACCGTCCGGGAACAATTTTCCACCACCGTCCTCAAACATCGACCCTCTCGTTGTATAGTATCGGTCTTCCTTATCCGGAGACGAAGAATGAGATTTTCGATTCTCGATTCGTGCGGCTGAATCTGAAATCCTGTCAGAACAAACAGGAAATCGGTATCTCATCTTCTAGTTTAATAAAAATTAAAAAATCCGAAGACATAATTGAATCTCTACATGTACAAGTTCACAATATTCTGAGATGAGGTTCTTACTGACCTGTTAAGGCGCTTTGGATGAAGAACTGGAGCGTCTGTTTCTGCCCTAACAACACGATTATTCGATCTTGTACGAGATGAACCATCCGATTTCTCCAAAGCTTCCTCTTTTTTCACTTTGAAACATCGATGCCGTTTTCGATTCCCCCATTGCAAGAACAAATCCGTCTCTGGAATTCTTTGATTATCGTTTCCTTCTTTTTCCATCACTGAGGAATATATGAATAAGTTCAAAATCCACTTTTACTCTTGTCCAACAGCCGAATACAGACAGCATATAAGAATCGTCAAGTGAAGGATTTTTCCGTCCCTGAAAATCTCGTGTAGCAGACAAATCCGATTCAGATTAACGAACCCCACCCTAATCTTAAGTTTCCCTGCTATTCAACGAATCCACCAACATAAGAACAACATTTCATTCAGAAGAAAAACAAAGAAAAAAGACAAAAGACGAGAGAGAGAGAGAGAGAGAGAGACAGAGAGAGAAAGAGAGGAAGATAAATCAGATACATTGTAAGAAGAAGGAAGACGTTGGGAGCAGGCGAAATGAGAAGATTTCAATCTCCACAGAAAACAATCGAGAACAACTACCTCCAATCTTCGAAAAAATCTTTGAAGTCACAAGATCTCCCAGCCTGGTTCTCCTTTCTCTGAACAGATTCCCTCTGATGTTCTGGTTGCACCTTTATCCTCTCTCATCTCCGTCGGATTAACACCCACTGCCGCCTTTGTACATCGCCGTGCTTACAAATGGAAGAATTAGAACGTCGTATCAAAAATAAAAAATTTAGAAAAAAGAAGAAGAAGAAGAAGGATTAGAACCGTCGATATGAAGCGGCAGCCACGGCCAGATTTAAATCCCTCAGTAGAGCACGAGAACCCTGGTCCGGCTAGCCAGAGTCAAGAACCTGGCCAATCTGACCGCGTAGAAGCTGTTGTTCTCCTTTGTCATGGGCGTACGCAAAGGGCATATTAATATCCAATATGTATCAAATTTATCAAGAGTGGTGCACAACATTGAAGTATGGTCCAATTATAAAATCAACTCTTCTAGCGATAGGGAACATATGACGAGTAGGGGATGCTCTACTAACTTTCTAAGACCTTGAAAGATGCTACAAACTTAGGTCTTATGGGTCTTCGATATGTAACAAAATCATTTTATTAAGTTTGGAGCGAGCATAGCAAAGGAGGAGAGACCTCAATTGAAATTTATTCTTCCCCTTAGAGCATCAAAAGTCCAATTTCATCCAATCACTGAAAAGGTTGAATAAGACATATCTCCCAACGTGAAAGGGTCTTATTCGACTTTATAGATAGTGCCTAGATGTAACAAAACCAAATGTTCGTGAAAAGATTTTACCAAGTGAAATTGCAGTGTCAACTTCAAAATAAAGATTGACAAGGGAAACAAGATTTTTTTTTCATATAAATTGTTAGCTTTAAATAAAATAGGGAATTATCCAAAAAAAGTTGATTAGATGTACGTCATAATTCCATATACGGTCTTATAAGTAAAATCTAACACATAATTATGATAAAACTGTTAGTAGATCTTATAAGGAAATTAAAAGTATCGATGTTAAATTTTAGGGTTCCGTGAAGATGAACTTTATATAAGAGAACTCAAGAGGTAGAAGAAAAGAGAAAAACCCATGAAGAGAGAAGAGAAGTGGTTGGATGTAGGGAAGAAGAAAAGAGGAGAAAATTGTCTGAGACAAAGTGAGAGATGAAGACACAATCAACAGGCACTTCTCCTAATGTCAAATTTCTATAAATGTACATTTACAAAAGAGAAAAGTACCCTTAATACAATAACTTACAGTGAGGGTAAAACAATAAGTAAAGAATAACACAACCAAACATGTTGGAGGATGTTGTACTCAAAATCCTTACTTCATCTTATTTTGATAATAATAGATTAAAACATACTGTATTTGGAAAATGTTTTGACAAATTCTTAAAACAATCTCAAGCTTCTATAATAGAAGTGTTCAAAAGAAATTTTATAATGTTCTAATAGTCTAAGTACAAAAAGCTTAATAAAAGCTCTTAACGAATGTTAAATTCTAGGGTTTAATCCATAGGTAACTTAGTTTGAGAAGAAGAAGAAGGTAGGAGAAGAAGGAAGAAGAGAAGGAGAAGAGAAAGGTGTTGTGTCAAGAACACGAATTGGAGAAGAGAGAATTAGGGTTTAGAAGAGAGCTCGTTATGAGCCTCCTCCCCCTCTCTATGTTATTTATATATGTGGGCACGAATGCCTTAGTACATATGGAAAACAAAAAAATCTCAAACTTCTAACTAATTATAGTTTATACCACACACTCTCTTAATTACATGATATACCACTTGAGTTTTTCAACACTCCCCCTCAAGCTGGTGAAAAAAATCAAATATTCCTAACTTGAAGCATGTATCTATGTGTAACTTTGTAACAATGGTTTTTGTTAAGATGTTTGCCAATTGATTTTTTGAACTTATATACTACATAGATATTATCCCAGCTTAGAGTTTTTCCCGAATGAAATAATATTCTATCTCAATATGCTTGGTTCTTTTATAAAATATTAGATTAGTTGCAATATGGATCGCAGCCTAATTGTCCTAATGAAGTTGCATGGGCTTGTTTATCTGGAACCCGAGCTCAGTCATAAATGATCTTAGCCATAACAACTCCCTCACTGCAAGTGTCATAGCCCAGTATTCAGCCTCATCACTCAAGCCACCACATTTTGTTTCTTACTCCTCCAAGTGACTAGAGTACCCCCAACAGTCATGCAGTAACTAGAGGTGGATTTCCAATAAGTACCAAACAATTCTTTCCAATGCTTCCGATGCGATTGTTGTAGTTGAAGCATATACTAACTGATAACATTGACCAAATAGGGTATATCTGGTCTCATGACTATGAGATAGATTATTTTCCCAACTAACTGTTGAAACTGACCAACATGAACATCACTTCTAGTTCTACCACACAACTTAACATTAGGTTCCATAGGTGTATCAGATGGCTTACATTCAAGCATCCCGGTTTCCTTTAACAGATCAAGTACATACTTCCTTTGTGATAGGAATATACAATGTCTAGACTGAAGAACTTTAATCCCTAGGAAGTACTTGAGAAGCCCGATCAAGGTTGGAACTCCTTACTTGGGTCTCGCTTAACCTGTTGAATACCACTAACATTACTGCCTGTAATAACAATGCCAACATTACTGCCTATAATAACAATGCCATCCACATATACAACCATAAGAATGTTTCCCTTATGGGTGTTTTTGGTAAATACTGAATGATCACTTTCACACCTCTTGAACCCAAGCTTTGTAACCACAATGGTAATTTTATCAAACCAAGCCCGAGGAGACTGCTTCACCTCATCGATTGCCTTATTCAATAGACATGGTAATTTTATCAAACCAAGCCCGAGGAGACTGCTTCACCTCATCGATTGCCTTATTCAATAGACATACTTTCTCCCCCTTAGCCTCATAACCAGGTGGTTGGCTCATGTAAACTTCTTTAGAGAGAGTACCAACATGGTAAGGAATGAATTGAGCTTGATGAAGCTATGATGCTTAGGAATTTTGAGAGATGTGGGAAGGATTTTGAAAACTGTAGTGTTTCTCTCTCTAATAAGAAAAATAAAGATTTCAAGTTGAACACTTTCTTTGAATGCTTTGATATATCAATATATGCTCAACAACTTGTTCCAAACAAGTTTGGACCCTATTTATAATTTTCCAAGACAAACTAGACATTTTTGCCTATTACCAAAAAGTTGCAAACCATTGATTGGTAAATGAAAAGGTATGATCAATCAATCAATTGTGTGTAACTGCTATATTTTTATGATCCATTAAGCTGATTGATCAATCACATAATCGATCAATGCAATTTCAAGCCTTCAAAAAAAAGTTGATCGATCAATCCCAATTGATTGAACATGCGGTAAAGCTTTGGCTATGCAAAACTAAGTATGATCAATCAAAATAAAAGGACTGATTGATCATGTTTTATGTTCCTCAAAAGCATGGTCCTCTCTAATTGATCAATAATGTAGGTATGATCTTTCATGTTTTATATTTTTCAATGCTTCCACTAGGTATGATCAATCAATCCAGAGGGATGATTGATCATTCTTTATATCTCATTTTGGCACAACTTGGGGTGATGGATCAATCCTACTTGGTTGAACGTTCATGCTTTATACTGTTTGCCAGTTTGCTCTCTAGATGATTGATCATTACCAGTAATATGATCAATGATGCCAATTGCCAGTTTTCTGAAATGACTTCTAAGAATGATAAAAATTGTCATAATGTGTTCTAGCACGTTTTAACCATTACAATGCATCGGCTAAACATGAATTTGAAAAAAATTATTCCCTAAAGCTCCATACCATAAATGTGCTTAAAAATTGAAGTTTGGTTGGCTACCTATTATATGCTAGAGTTCTTGAAATGTTATATTTAACTTCTACTTTAGTCTTCTGTTGACAATGTGTTGACTACCTTCTCAATTTGGATGATAACAAAACTTAATATAGCTAACAATTATAAATCTAGTATTTAAGATATTTTTCCTTCGAGAGGCATCAATTTCAAGGTCTAAATCATTGAATCGATACAAGCTTCTCAAAGACCTCAAGTTTCATGAAAAGTCAAGAACTCTTGAAGAAGCATACTCAAAAGATGAAGAAAAATCGAAGACTAGAGTTTTAGAATTTACTAAAAAATGTCAAAAACTCAGTTTATGTAAAGAGAGTTGTTCACTCCTTCCAAAACTTGAGTTACAATGCAAACATGGAGTTTTAGGACATATTTTGTATTCAAACATGTTTCACATATTCATATATACATTTCATACATGTTAAAATCACATATGATCATTCATTTTCATGCTTTGAAAGTTTATTAGATGAACTAGCACTGGCATGATCGATCAATATTTTCCAATGATCAATCAACTAGAAGCGTGCAGACTAAAAATATAAAACATGATCAATCAACCAAGGTAAATTGATTGATCATCCAGAACGTGACCAATATGTATTATAAAGCATGACCGATCAACCCATTTGGACTGATCGATCAATACTATCTCGAAAAATCAATTCTATGTTGATTGATCAATCAACCTCTGAGACTGATTGATCATATAATACTTTGCCATTCATGGACATAAAGCATGATCGATCATAGGAAGATCATTGATCGATTATACTTGAAGTACACTGTCAGATAGAATGTTGATTGATCAATCATACCATGTACATTGATCGATCAACTCAAAATATCAAACACAATGGAAAGATATTGATCGATCATACCATCAATTAACAAGTCCCATTGTAAAAGAAAAATAGTCATTACACTTAATTGATCGATTATCCACTTTACACTAATCGATCAATGTAAACTCAACTTTTTAAAAAATGGGCAAAAAATGGCTACTTTGGCTTGGGAAACTTATAAATACCACACTAAACCTCCTATTGAGAGGTTAATGAGCCTTTATTGATACATCTACAAGAATTTATTCTCAATCCGTGGCAATATTTTCTAAACTGCATTTTTGAGAAAGAGTGAGCCAAGGGGAGCTTTACTAATTGGACTTGCCTCAAATAAATGCTGTCTCAGCCAAGCAAACCGAAGCAAGACTATGGCACAATCGATTGGGACACCCCTCAGGACCATCACTTCAACTTCTCTTTCTAGCATTTAAAAATTTATCAGTTTTAAACTGTGAAGTGTGTCAACTAAGCAAACACCAGAGGACCACATACTCTCCTCGGACTCAATTGAAAGGTGTTGCTCCTTTTTCCTTGCTTCACATTAATGTATGGGGGGACCTTTAAGTGTCTTAAACATTTTCAAAGTAAACATGATGCTTACTATACTCAATGAAAGCACCATACTTCTACTAGCCACATGCCATACTTACTGCTTGTTTTCTTATTAATAGGTTATCTTAATCCGTCCTCAATCATAAATCCCCATACTCTTTATTATTTCCAAATGAAGAGCCTTTTTCGCTTCCTTTAAGTGTCTTCAGGTGCACATGTTTTGTTCATGATACATCATCCCAGAGAAATAAACTTGACCCAAAATCTATCAGGTGTATCTTCTTGGGATACTCTCGCACTCAAAAGGGTTATGTTTGTTATAATTTTAGTCTCTGAAGGTTACTTGTGTCTAGGGTTGTGACCTTCTTTGAAGATAGTTCATACTACTCAGCCAAAAATGCTCCTTCGGGTCTCTCATTTATACAAGCCTCTCCTCGACAGGTTGTGCCCCGTGCTGCAGATACTCTTCAACCCCTTGAAGTATTGGCCACTACCACACTTGCAAATTTTATGGATCCCACAAGGTAAGTCCATCTCTATTACTCTTGTTCCATTTGGACCATAATATGATAGTTGGCCCATAGCCTTAGGGAAAAAAACCCAGAACTTGTATTAGGCCCTCTACTTCTCACCTAATATCCAATTTTGTGTCTCACCATTATTTGTCTTCTTCATATTGCCAATTTCTTGTATCTATCTCTTCCATCTATATACCATAGTCCTATCAGGAGACTCTGAGGCATTTAGGATGGAAGGCAGCAATGGAAGACAAAATGCATTCATTATATGAAAATTAGACATGTGACCTAGTTCCTCGTCCTTCGGCCAAGAAACCCATGGGTTGTGCATGAGTTTACACTGTCAAATATAATCCGGATGGATCGGTTGTTCGCCTTAAATCACACATCGTTGCCAAAGGCTATACTCAGTGTTATGAAAATAATTGTGAAGAAACATTCTCTCCAGTGGCCAAATTGAACTTGATAACGTATATTGTTATCCCGTGCTACTAATTCCTCATGGCCAGTATATCAGTTTGATGTTCAAAATATTTTCTTGAATGGGGATATTAAAGAAGAAATATATATGCAATAACCACTTGGATGTGTTTGAGGGGGAATTAGTATGCAGATTGAGGATATCTCTATATGGTCAAAAATAGTCTCCTCGTGCATGGTTTGATAAATTTAGTCAAGCACAAATACGAGTTGGATTTTATCGATGCTCAGTCGATCACTCCATATTTATTAAGGACAACCCCAAAAGGAAAGTACTTCTAGCAGTCTATCTATATGATATTTTATTAACAACAGTGATTCAAAAGGCATCCAAGATGCCAAAAAGAAGATATGTGAAGAGTTTAAAACAAAAGACCTTGGACTACTTAAATACTTTCTAGGTATTGAGGTGTTATAGTTCAAGCATGGGATCATACTATCTCAAAGAAAATATGTCCTTGATCTACTTAAGGAGACAAGAATGATGGCTAGTAGACTAACAGATACCCCTATGGATTCAAATACCAAGCTATTTGCAGGCTTTGGAGAATATGTGGATATAAAAAAATATCAAAGACTTGTGGGGAAACTTATTGACCTCACCGTAAGAAGACCGGATATATCATCTGCAGTAAGTGTGATAAGTCAATACATGCACAAACCATAACTTACTCATTGTCAAGCTTTGGAAACAATATTATGATATTTTAAAGGAGCTCCAGGAATAGGGTTTCTATATAAAAACCATGGTCATTTCAATATGAAGGGTTCTCTGAGGTAGACTGGGCCGGATCTCTGTATAATAGAAAGTTCACTTCATGGTATTATACAATGGTTGGAGGAAACTTGGTTACATGGAGAAGCAAGAAGCAGAATGTGGTTGCAAGGTCCTGTGCAGAAGTAGAATACAGAGCCATGGTACATACTGTCAGTGAGCTTCTATGGATCGGATCCCTTCTCATAGAATTGGGATTTTATAAAGGACCCTCTATGAAACTACATTGTGATAATCAAGCGGCTATCTATATCACTTTGAATCCAGTCTTTCTTGAAAAAAAAACATATTGAGGTGGATTGTAACTTTATAAGGAAAAAATTCCAAGCCGACATATTATCCCTCAAACATATCTCATCACAAGGACTAGTTACAGACATCCTTACAAAGCCAGTCACCCACAAGATCTTGTCCACCATCTATAACAATCTGGGCATTTATGATGTTTTCTCACCCCCAGTTTTAGGGGGAGTGTTAGAAGATAGGTTCAAGCTCACACGATCAATAAGAAAACCCACATGTTCAAAAGAGGTAGCATGATGGTAAATAAGAAGTAATCTCACAAAGATGGCACAAGGATGTAATTAGTCAAGAAAAACATGTCTATTTATGTCTTTTCTTATGTAAAGCTCGTAGTTGTAAGGGCATTATAAACATAGTAACATCCTCTCAAAAACTATAAATAAAGGCCATTGGCTTGGGGTAAAGCATCAAGTCTCTCTCCCTTTCTCTCAATTCGTCCCTAAGCTCTCTCTCTTTCCCTTTGGCTGAGCTCTTCTCTTGCTCTCGTCTTTTCTTCTCTTCTTCTCCTCTCTCCTTCTTCTCTCATCATCTTGTTCGAGGTTCTAATTATGGGGTCATAAATTCAATACTACGTAAGATGTGCCAACTCACCACCTTGACTATCCTTTCCCTTCGATTAATTTTAGTCAGAAAGCCCATGAAATAACCCAACATAAAAGGTTGGATTTTTTTTGCTAGATTCAACACCTTCTACCAAAAAAAAAAAAAAAAATTCTGCTCTCGTTAGTCTCTCAAAATAAAATCCGAGCTCTTCTGGAAGCAAAAGAAGGAGCATCACATAACTGATTTTATCAACTCAAAAATTATAGATCAACAAGCTTAGATCATGTTAATCACAAAGGTCAATAGTAGAGATAATAGATCTTAATCCATATGAAATTTTTAAGCACAAAAAAAAAATTATACACAAGAGAGCAACAACTTAATTGATCTTGCATGAGGAAGGACAAACTGAGTATGAAAGAACCACTTCCAAAGCAATAGAGAATATTTAAACTTCTATCCAGATTGGATGAAAAACAACATCCATTAATCATCTTTCAGAGATCAAAACATCAACAACAATTTCATTAAACAGAAGAGCAACAAAGAATAACTTATCTTGGAACAACTCAAGTCTTGTTTCATCAATGTTGAAGAGAAGATATGGAAGCTTCTTACATGAATCTCATAGAGCCAAAATTAATATGGTGGAGTCTTACAAGAGTCTCAGTTTAAAGGTGTTTTAGTTATGTTACTCTTCTATTTATGTTGAGTTATTTAATTATGCTAGGACTTATCTTTAAGTGTTAGAATTTGGGTGTAATAGGGACAAGGGTAGTTTAATTATAATTGGACTCTACTACTTTCCTCGATTATATATAGGGGTTCATGTACTCTGATTACATCAAGTCAATAAATTTTTTCTCTTTTTCATAAAATCAACATGGTATGAGAGCAGGTTCTGTGAGTTGACTCAATAAACTCACAGAGATAATATGATCCTTTTCTGATCTATTATCTCTAGCAGTTTAGGTTCGTATCTATTTTTCTGTCTTTTTAGTCCCTATACCCGTTGTTTGCTTTGAGTTTTCACCTCTATACAAAGCTTTTCATATTTCATATTATATATTGGAGGAAATATATTCAAGTCTACTTTCCAAAGAAAAATGGATTTTGGCAATCGGAGTTTTTTACAAAGAGAAATCAATATTTGAAGTAGCAAAGGTCAGATTGCAAAAGAGGTTCGAGCAACAATAGAAAACTTCAACTTATGAGCTATTTTATGCTATCAAGAACGAGACTTTATATGGAGAATTATATATCAAAAGAAATATCTGCAAGTTTATTTTTTTACCTATTCAACCAATTCTCAATCTGGGTTTTTTTATATGGAGATATTGATATTGGAAGTGTCAATGATTATGTTGGCAAAAGGGGAAAGAGTACTTAGTTCAACCTGATTACAGAGACCAAAATCTATCAGATTATATATCTCAATAGAAGTATATTTATGAAGACAAGTTATACTTGAATGAAATTTATTTAAGTCTATTTTCAGAAGGATAAAGTTTCATGTCAATCTAATTTATATTTAAGGATATATTCGCATTGGAAGAATCAAAGGTCATGTTGGTATCCTATTGCATTGAAAAATCCGAATTTAAGTCAAATTTGTTGCATCACTTTTTGAGTTGTTGTTATTGATAAAAAATATTAGGAAAATATCTCACTTACCCATTACCCATTGGTTATTTGGAAGCTTTTCTCCTACCATCCTTTATTTGACTCTCACATACCCCTTTGGGGCAACCTCTTGTGTATTGCTCGGTTGGTTTACCTTTATATACATATACACACATATATGTATATACACATATGGATGTTCTAAGTCTATTGAGATTTTTTATATGTACCCATGGGTCTTTTATTGTCGTTTTGTGAATGACAAACATTACCCACTTATCACCCATTTTTACTTTTTGAGAGTCAGCACCTAGGTTGGCACACCGTAAAGGAGGAGCTAATTACTATATCTATGTTATTTGGTTCAAGTTAGGATAACTGCCATTACCTCCCAGCTTTAGGAGGAGAAGAAGTACAAAAAAGAGGTATTTTATTCTATATGTTGTAGTAATTTTAATGTGATAAAAATATTCAAGAAAGGGGGAGCACAAAAGATGACGTTTTTACATCTATGAAGATTTTTTTGTAACAAAGAAAATTGAAGACCAAGAATCCTTTTCATTGCAAGTTGAAGTTATAAACTCCAGCTTGAGGGGGAGTGTTAAAGAGAAGATATGGAAACCTCTTACATGACTCTCACAGTAAGAAATCTCACAGAGTTAGAATTAATAAGGTGGATTCTTACACGAGTCTCACAGAAGATAGTCTCATAGGAGAGTCTCAATTTAAAGGTGTTTTAGTTATGTTAGTCTTCTATTTGTGTTGATTGATTTAATTATGGTAGGACTTATCTTTAAGAGTTATAGTTTGGGTGTAATTGGAAAAAGGGTAGTTTAATTGTAATTGGACTCTACTATTTTTCTCTATTACAAATAGGAGTTCATGTACTCTAATTACATGAAGTCAATAAAGTTTTTCTCCTTTCCATAAATTCAACAATCAACAAAGAAAATTGCACGTGAAGTTTGATAAACAAAGTCTCTTAATCATCATCTTAACGTTAGAATCCTAAATCCACTACTCTGATCCCATGTTGGATTTTGGATCCCATGATAATAATATAGATAATCAGCACTAGAGAGAGAGGAAATCGAAGGTGAGGTAAAAAGGGAGAAGAAGAACGGAGAGGAGAAGAATGAGACAGGAAAAAAGAGAAACTGAAGTAGAGAGAGAGTTTGAGAGAGGAGGGAAGGAAGATTAGGTTAAGTGACATCCTAATCCTCCCCCTCAATGTATTTATATTAATGAGAGAATCAATAATTACATCATTACCCTTTACCCTAAGAAGGGAGGAAAAAGAGACAAAAAACAAAGATAATTTATATCATGCCACTATACTTCGAGCTTATCTTCCAACACAATTCACCTTGGATCATTGATTCCAAAACATCTGAGCACTTCACAGGTAAAATTGAAAATTTGTCCTCTACGACACCATGCACTTTAGATTGCCTTGTCTCCATTGCAGATGGATCACAAATTAGGACTTACGGTACCGGTTTATCCAGCATTTCACCATCGTTTTCACTTTCTAATGTCTCGTTTGTCCCTCAATTTCTATTGAGCCTCATATTAGTGAATCAATTGAGCAAAGGAATAAATTGTTTTGTTACTTTTTCTCCACCTCATTGTATGTTTCAAGACACCAAGATGAAACAACTAATTGGTGGCGGCCATAAGAGGGGGGGACTTTTACTCAATGTAACCTATTACATTGACAACAGTAGCAACAACCACAATAGAAAAAAGGCTTCCAAATGGCATAAAAGGCTTAGTCATCCCTCATTAGCAAATTTAAAAAGTTTAGTTGTTTCCCTTCATTCGGCTTCATAGTTGTCATGTGAATTTTGTGAGCTTGGGAAACACCATAGATCGGTTTTTCAACCCAGGAAAAATAATATTGCTTCTAGTCCTTTAACTTTGGTTCATTCGGATGTGTGGGGACTTGTTAATGTCCCAAATATATCTCAATCTAAGTATTTTTTTTAATATTTGTGGATAATTACTCGAGAGTTACATGGTTATATTTAATGAAGGACAGGGTTGGGGTATTTCCTATTTTCACCTCCTTTTGTGCTATGGTGGAAAATCAGTTTAAAATCAAAGTCAAAATCTTTCAATCTCATAACGCAAAAGAGTATTTTTCCTCTCCCTTTCAAAAATTTTGGAAGGAAAAAGGAATCATTCATCAATGGTCTTGTGATGTATCTGAAAAAAAAAACATCGCCTTCTTGTAAAAGTTGGTCGAACTATTATGTTCTCTATAAATGTTCCCTAGTTTTTTTGGCTTTATGCAGTCCTCACTACTTGTTTTTTCATTAATTGTATGCCCTCCACTGTGCTCCAAGGTGCGACCCCCTTCTCCAAATTGTATCCTTATTCAGTTGCCTTCCCGTTGGCACCTAGGGTATTTGGATGCACATCTTTTGTTCGTCATTTGGGGCCTCTCTGGGTAAATTTCTTCCCCGGGCTATTAAGTGCATTTTCTTGAAGTATTCCAAAGATAAAAAAAGGCTATGTGTGTTACTCTTCATCCTTGAAGAAAAAGTTTATCTCAACCGATGTTTCCTTTTTTAGCATCAACCTTATTTTTTTTGTTGGCTCTCCTCCTAGTTTCTCATCACAACCTTCTGAAGACCTTCTCTCTACACTTGTTGATCAGTCACCTATGGAGTCTTTAGATGATCTTGAGGTATGTTCTCCTCCTTGATCTCTTGTAGTTTATAGACCACCTTATGATACTAGGCCCATTGGTCTTTGCAAAGAGACCCACTCCATTATTGTTTGACCTTCATCCACTTCACTTTGTCTCTCATTATGTTTCCACTCACTCTTTGTCTTGGAGTTGTGTCTCTTTTTTGTCTGCAGTGACTTCTTCCACCACTCCTACCTGCTATGAGGAGGGTTTCATTGATCTGAGGTAGAAATCTGTCATAGATGAAGAGATTCAAGCTATGTACCTTCCACTTGGCATTTGGCTGCTCTTCCGCCAAGAAAAAAGGCAGTCGTGTGCAAATGGGTTTTCTCCCTAAAGTATAATCTAGATAGTTATGTTGCTAGATACAAGTCTCAGTTGGTTGCTGAAGGTATACTAAGTTTTACAGTGTTGATTATGATAAAAAAATTTCTCCTATTGCCAAGATGAACTCGGTTCAAGTTCTTATTTCTCAGAGGAAGTCTTCATGTGCCAACCACTTGGTTATGTGGTTGATGGAGAGAAAAAGTATGCCAACCGCATACAATAATATATGGGTTAAAACAGTCTTTGTGAGCTTGGTTTAATAAATTTACCACTATGGCCACAAATATTGGGTTCAAGAGGTGTGAAAATGATCTCTTAGTGTTTATAAAAAATTCCACTAAGGGTAACATTCTTATGGCGGTATATGTGGATTATATTGTTATTACTGAAAGTGACATTTGTGGCATTCAACAGGTAAAGGAAGACCTTAATAAGGAATTCCAAACCAAGGACCTCGGGCTTCTCGAGTATTTCCTTGGGATTGAAGTTCTTGAATCCAAACATGGTATAGTGCTAGAAAAAAGAAAGTACATACTTTATTTGTTGAAGGAGACACAGATACTTGGATGCAAGCCAGTAGACACAGCTTTGGAGCCTAATATTAAGTTATGTGTAGGAGCGGGTAGTGTTGGAAAGAATCTTTCTATATCTCAAGAAAAGGCCAGGTCAAGGGCTACTATATAAATGTCTTGGTCATACATAAATTGAAGGTTTTGTTGATGCTGACTTGGTTGGGTCGCTTGATGATAGAAATATAGTCACTTGGAGAGGCAAAAAGTAAAATGTAGTGGCCAGAACGAGTGCATAAGCTGAATATTGAGCTATGACTTGCAGTCAATGAATTGTTATGGTTAAAATTATTCATGACTGCGCTTGGGTTCCTGATAACCAAACCCATATAGGTTCACTGTGAAAACCAAACAACTATCCATATTGCAACTAATCTAATCTTTCATGATAGAACCAAACACATTGAGATAAATTGTCATTTCATACGAGAAACATTTCAAGCCGGAATGATATCTATGTAATATATCCCTTCAAAGAATCAATTGGTGGAAATCTTTACGAAGGCTATTGCTACACAGTCACTCATAGATACCTGCTCCAAGTTGGGAATATTTGATGTTTTCTTCCCAACTTGAGGGAGAGTGTTGAAGTTTGAATAGTATTCTATGTAATTATGACAGTGAGGGGCCTAAGTTATAATTAGTGTGTTATTTTTTATTCTTATGTATTAGGGCATTCATGCCTCACCCATATAAATAAGAAAGAGGGGGAGCAGTTAAAAACTCTGCTCTCTTAACACCTAATGTTTATCACCTCAACTTGCCTTCCTTTTCTTCCTCTTATTGTGAGCCACACTGTCGTTTGAAGGTTTGAATCCTTTCTAAGATAGTTTTTTCAATCACCTCAGGTGGCATAAAAGCAGAATTGATCATCTAAATCAGTTTTATTCTCTACTGTGACGAAGAGGAGGAAGATGGGTAGAAAAAAACGATAAAGATGCAGAAAACGAGAGAAAAAAATCTCTGAAACAGTAAGAGATCGCTGCAAAAGATAAGATGGAGTCATTAATTTTAAACATCCGTTTATAAACCTTTTAAATATTTTGTCTTTACCTGTTACAGTTTCTGGGTTTCGTTTGAGTGCTTCCGTATCATATATTTTTCCATGGGAAATAGGCTCACAGAAAAACGACAAGGAGGAAATACAACAAAAATAGTTTAGAGGCAACATTGCCCGATTTCATCCTTCAGCTTAGTAAAAAAAGTTCAATTATCATGGCCTAGATAGAGTCTGCAATTCTAAATTAACAGGATGAATAAACACTATTTCATTCGAGTCAGGACTTGACCCCCAACTAACAGAGTTGGATGTCGTCTGAATTCTGAAATAAAGTCAGTATTTAGAGCTCTTAGCGTTTGTTAAAATTAAATTTGGTAGATTTTTACCATCTTCTCTGTCACGACTTCTAAAATCAACAGGTAAATCAATAATCAACATGGTGGGTCTCCTCAAGAAGCCTTTATCTGGGCGAGTCTTAAAGAGCCCAAAGCCTCTCCTCAAGCCTTGCTACATGATGAATTATCATCGATCAGCACCATATGGACGGTGGGTCACAGGAGATTTTGGGCTGAGAATGGCACCGGCAGCAGGTAAACAAACCATGATTTCCATGAAGTGTCATTTAGTTCAACTAAGACTTCCACAAGAATAGAGATGACAGTTTGACTGTGTCCACAATCATCATAATACTAATTATATGATCACCAGTAATCTCCGCAAGAACAATGTCCTCCGGTAAAATGATGGAACCTACTAACATCTCTTACAACAATAGTCCTTTTACTTACCAAGGAAATGAATTTCATGGCATTATGGCAATCACCACATATTCTGAGGTTCTTAAATACTCTTATACAAGAATCGCTTGGAGTAGCTATAAGCCCGAAAGCAACAGCTAATCTCTCACTGTGATAACTGAGCAGCCTCTCCTTCTCATCTTCATCCCCATCATGTAATGAAAATTCTGTCTCTGGAACGTATCCAGCTGCTTTCATCTTGCAGTTCAAATCATCCAGCACCTTATATATATGCTTCTTCTGAGGGTGTGTTGAATCTCTTGCACTGAAGACATGGAAGCTCTTTCCTGCTTCAATCCAACTACACCCTGGAACTTTACTCACTCCTCTCTCTCTCATCATTTTTCTAACTCTTGCTGCATCACTCCACTGGCCTGCAGTGGCATACATATTTGCCAAGAGAACATATGTGGAGTCATCTTGCAGGTCCAGATCAAAGAGACGATTTGAAGCATAAATACCAAGTTCAAGATTCTTATGAATTCTACACGCACCAAGAAATGATCTCCATATCAGAGAAGTTGGTTCCAATGGCATTCTGTTAATAAACAATAATGCTTCCTTCAAATGACCTGAGCGGCCCAAGAGATCAACCACACATGCATAATGGTGCAGGACTGGTTTGATATGATAATCTGTTTGCATAAGCTGGAAATATCTGAGGCATTCAGCAACTAGACCAGCGTGACTACAAGCATTGAGGACACTCACAAATGTGACACTATTAGGAATCACATCTTCATTTATCATCTTCTCGAAAAGGTCCACAGCCTTTCTTCCTTGTCCATGTTGTGCATAGCCATCAATCATAACTGTCCAAGCTATCCTGTCTCTTCTAGGTAAATCACAGAAAACCATCTGGGCATCATCAATAGCTCCACTATTCGAGTACATTTCTATCAGAGCACTTGCTATACATATATCAGATTCATGACCATGTTTGACTATTTGGGAATGAATTTGCCTCCCTGTAAGGAGATCACTGAGCTTTGCACATGAAGTTGTGGCACTAGCCAATGCATATGAATCAGGTTTTATGGAGGATGAAAGAAGGTAAGAGTAGAAATCCAGAGCCTCTTGATCAAGACCATTATAGGAGTAGCCAGAAAGAATTGAGGAGCATGATATACTGTCTTTCTTCCCTATCTTTTGAAAAACTTGTGTAGCCCTCATCATGTCTCCAGTCTTTGCATACATATCAACCAGTGCTCCCTCCACATGGGTCATAGATGCATGACCTGTTTTAAGAGCAAGAGCATGCAAAGAGGCTCCAACATTATGGACCCTGAGGTCTGCACATGCTGAGATCACACTAGCATAAGTGAATTCATTTGGGTAGAGTCCAAATTCCTCAATCATTTGAATGAAGGTTTCTATGGCTAATTCAGGTTTCTCATTCTGAGAGTATCCACAAATCATTGCAGTACATAAAACTTTATTTCGGTCAAAAGATTGATCATAGATCATCCGAGCAGTACATGGGTTCCCCAATTTTGCATATAGATTTACAAGTGAAACTTTCAATGAGATGTCATCTGCCAAACCTGCTTTTATGGCGTACCCTTGAATTTGAGATCCTTCTCTCAAAGCCTCCAAAGATGTGCATGCCTTTAAAATACTAGTTAGAGTATATTGGCTTGGTTTAACGCCCTCTCCCAGCATATTTTCGAACAGCAGAAGTGCTTCTGAAAAATAGCCACCATTTGAGTAACTCACCATCATTGAAGTCCAACTAAAAGCATCAGTTTCATGCATTCTCCTCAGTATACCCTCTGAGACATCAAACATGCCACTCTTAGCGTACAAGTTGATCAAACTACTATCCACAAACACGTTTTGTGAAATACCAATCTTCACAGTAAGCCCATGAAGCTGAATTCCAAAACTTATGTTGTCAGACTCTGCACATGACCTAAGGAGACTACCAAAAGCAAACTCATTTGGCGAATATCCCATGTTTAGCATCTGAAGAAACATATCAAAAGATTCAGCATGCCACTCCAAGCGAGAGTAACCTGAAATTAATGAAGTCCACGAGACGAGGTTTCTCTGTGGCATTTCATCAAAAAGGCGGTGTGCATAAGAGATGTCCCCTTCTTTACAGTATCCATCAATGAGAGTGTTGCAAGTGTACAGATGGGCGAGACGGCCGGTCTTGATGAGATGGGCATGAAGATTTTGCAAGCGGTGATTAGGAGTTACAACTGTGCTGTTAGAATCGGTAAGTTTTTTGCCTTGTTGAATTCGCGATGTTGGTACAGTAAAAATGTGGGTAGCTAGCGTTGTAGCAAATAAGGCGGACATGCTGGACACTTAATGTCCGCAAAGTTCCAGAAATATAAACCTGCTGAACTTCCTCCTTTAATTCATCGCTATGAAGATGCACACTCAAACTTTTGTTCGAGCTCTGCTTCAATATAGAGGTAGAAGAGGAAGTCCAAGAGATACAGGACTACAGACCAAATGGATGAAGCTAAGAAAGATTTCAATCTACAACGCCTTTGGTTTGCGTTCAGTGCTCCAGCCGATTGCTGTAGCACGTGGATTTTTTACCACGTGCGTCTCACGTGATGACTTACATTATGGATGGAGACGGAACCTATACGTCTTTCCGTCTTCCCGTCTTCTACTACCCTTTCTCAAAAACTTCTCCTTCCGCCCATCAACTCCAGTCAAGCCCGAACCTGTCTGTATTCGAACTCGGTTTGATTTAAATATTTTGAATTTGAACTCGAGCTGAACTTAGTCTCGAGCCTAAAATTATAATTGAGCTCGAGGCCAATAATTTTAACCGAGTTCGAGCTTCCACCTATATTTAAAATATTGCATAAAATACATGTCAAATAAATTGTATAAAAATTATGCATAAATTTCACTTAAAATTGGGCATGACTTTTACATAAAATTGGGCATGACCCCTATATAAAATTTGGCATGACACTTATAAAAACCTTGCACAAAATTGTTCATATACACTACATAGTATTATACATAACCTTCGTTCAATAATAATTTCGAGGTTTAGCTGACAAATCATTCAAAGGTTTAACTGATAAATATCATTTTATGAACAATGAGATCATCGGCAAATTATAATACAGGAAAGGTGAGACTAGGACCAATACTTTAAGCTACAAATTTGGCTTTACTGGAATTAGCTCCTGTGTTGAGGAAAAAAAGGTTGAAAAGATATGCAATTTGTGAAAGATAAATATCATGCCCTGCAAGATGGAGCTCCGGCAGGAGAGTCCAATCTTGATCTTCAAAAGAAATGTTCTTGGAAGTGGTTTGGAGAGAGCAGTGACACTGGAGGCGCTTGGTGCAGACGAAATTTCATCGTCAGGTGCTAGAGCAGCTACACTGGAGGCGGTTGGGGTAGACAGAATTGCAGTCTGGTGGAAGAGAAATTGCACTGGAGGCGGCTGGTGCGAACAGAATTTCATCAGCAGGTAGCAGAGCATCGGCACTGGAGGCGGCTAGTGCGGACGAAATTACATCGTCTGATGGAAGAGCAGCGGCACTAGAGGCAGCTGGTGCGGACAGAATTTCATCGTCAGGAGGCAGAGCAGCGGCACTGGAGGTGGCTGGTGTGAACGGAATTGCATCGTCCGGTGGAAAGACAACGGCTGGGGCGGACGAAATCACATCGTTTGGATAGGATGAAGAGGTTCTTGATTGAGTTTATCTTTTTTTTTTTTTTTTTTTTTTTTTTTTTTGCCTTCGCACGTGTGGAAAATCCCACGCGTGAGATTCACTCATGCAAGTCTTCTTCATCCAAAAATTTAATCAGACATCGGATTAAACCAAAGGTCATTGGAAAAAAATGGGAAGAAGAATACCTGGTCACTGCGAGTGACGACGAGTGGCGAAGGCGTGCGACAAAGACGGGAGGAGAAAAAAAAACAAATTGAGAAGAAGAATACCACTGATTCGTTATAGCGGCGTGCGGCAACGGTGGGCGGCAGCTTGCGGCGGCTTGTGGCAGCTTGTGGAACAGCGTGTGGCCACATGGGCGCAAGACTGTCAAAACAAAGTGTAGGAACCCTGGCAAGCGGCGACGAGTGGTAGCGACGGTGGTAGCGGGACCAGAGCGACCAGATTGGCTCACAGTAATGTGTACGGTAGCGGGACTAGAGGGATTGCAGAGATAGACAGAGAGGGACCAGAGGTAGCTAGAGGTTGAGCTCGGTGTCGAGAGGTCAAGACTCTGGTGGCTGTCGTCAGTGGTGGGGCAGCAGCAACTGTGAGGATGGTCGATGGCAGAGTTTTTTTCTTCAAAATACCTCTGAAAAGATTGCACGGAGAAAGGGAAGAGAAAATACCAGATACGGGCAACGGCAGTCGGCAATCAGCTGCAGCTACGGAGGCTGCTTTCGATAAGGATTTCCAGCAATGACAGACTGGTTCTGATTAACAGATCGGAAGCTCTGATACCATATAGAATTTAGGAATAATGAATAATATTGCCGTAATTATTATTGATCAGGTGTAAAGTATTTATAGAATTATATAGAGAGATTGTAGATGATTAGGAATCTAAAATTTGAGTCTATCTCTAATTCAATCACTAGTTATCTCTATCTCTATCATTATCTTTATATATATTACTATGTTTATCTTTATCTCTTCATGCCCCTGCAAGATGGAGCTCTGAGAGGAGAGTCCAATCTTGTTATTCAAAAAGAGGAATCATGTTCTTGGAAGTGGTTTGGAGAGAGCAGCAACACTGGTAGCGGCTGAGTAGAGCCGCAACGCGGTTAGGGCAGACGGAATTGCATCGTTCGGAGGAAGAGCAGCGACATTAGAGATGGCTGGGATGGACGAAATCGCATCGTTTCACTGGAAGTGGATGGTGCAGACGGAATTTCATCGTCAGGTGGCAGAGCAACAACACTAGAGGCGACTGGTGCGGACGGAATTTCATCGTCAGGTGGCAGAGCAGTGGCATTAGATGCGGCTAGTGCGGACGGAATTTCATCTTCAAGTGGCAGAGTAGTGGCACTAGAGGCGGGTGGTGCGGATGAAAATGCATCGTCCGATGGAAGAGCAGTGGCACAAGAGGCGGCTGGAACAACGGCTGAGGTGGACATAATTGCATCGTCTATTAGAAAGACAGCGGTTGGGGCAGACAGAATCGCATTGTCCGGATAGGATGAATTCAATGATTTTTTTAATAAAACAATTACCACACGTGTGAAAGCCCACGTGCGAGTTCACACGTGGGACGACGCGTCCAAGTGGGAAATAATTTTTCCCCTTAGTCGACCGTTTTTTGGCGATAAATCAGTGTTGAGAGAAGAGACAAGGAAGAGTAGGGGGTTCTGTGCGGCACTGACTGGCTGGGGGCAATCGGTGCTGTGGCCGGAGGGGCAAATGGCTACAACTGCGAGGAGAGCGTCGATGGTGATGGCGGAGACGAGATAGAACAACGGTGATGGCAATGGCAAGACTGAACCGTGATGAGAGGAGACCGAAGGAAGCGCGAGGGGTTTTGTGTTGCGGCACCGACGAGCGAAGTTTTCGGCAGAGCGGACGGCGATAGCGGAAACAATGGACGACATTGCCAACGAGGCATCGGTGACAAGGACGTCGGGCAACAGCGGCGAGAGAGATGAGCTCTTCTTTTCGCGGAAGTTGATGGCAATGGGCAACAGTGATGGTGACGATGGAGGTGTGGCTCGATGGCGACGGGTGGCAAAGCGAAGGAAGCGGCAGGGGGGAGAAGGGGTTTGGCGTTGCACAGGGCACTGCTGTGAAGGCTCAAGATTTTTTTTTTTTTTCAAAATACCTCCAGCAAGATTGCACGGATGGCAGTGGCTGCAGCTACAGAAGCTGCTTCCGATGAATATTTCCAGCGACGTTAGACTGGTTTTGATTAATCGAACGGAAGCTTTGATACCATATAGAATATAGGAATGAAAAATAATATTTTCGTAATTATTATGGATAAGTTGTAAACAATTTATAGAATTAAACAGAGAGATTGTAGGTGATTAGGACTCTACAATCTGAGTATATCTCTAATTTAAACACTAGTTATCTTTATCTCTATCAACTTCTGCCCTGTTGTCAGAAGCTCCCTACCGGCTTCTCTTCGACCACCTCAGTAGTAGCTGACCGAGGTGTCACTTTGTCTTCTCGTGCCTGCTTTCTGCCGTGAAACACCACGAACAGCAAAAGCTAAACCTAAAGAAGCTTCGGTTGCTGTTTGGGGCTTAGATCTGTAGGAAACCTATGAATTAACACAACAAGATAGGATTATGGGGGGATAACTAGAGTTCTAGGGGACTCCCAATCCTGAGCTCTAGAAGGAGACCTCAGATCCTGTTTTAGGCCAAATTCAACTTGACGATTCATTTCCATTCCTGCCTCACAAATAGTTCACTCCAACATGAGTTTAGGGAAAAAATAACAAAAATGCCCTTGAGGCATATTTAAACCGAAATAGCATAAACACATAAATGTAATTAAAAGATGCAGTACCGAGAGACTCACCCACGGTGCCGCTGAGTTACCCGGCTCACTATTGAGTTCATAACATCACCCCCTCCCCCCCCCGGAGAAAGAGCTTGTCCCCAAGCTTGATAAATAGGGCCTCAAGTTCACTACTTGTAGGGTTGGAGTGGAAGTGAAAGCCTGCTTGAGGGCCATGAAGGATTTCGTGGCTGCATCCGCCCAGATGAAGGCGTGGCGTTGGAGAAGATTGATCACTGGACTGCCAGTGGACCACAATTTTGTATAAATTTCTGATAATATCCCGATAGCCCCAAAAATCCTTGTAAGGCCGGAATGGTGTGATGTGGAGGCTAGGTGGTGATTTCTGCAAGTTGTGTTGGGTCCACTGTGACGCCTTCTACTGAAATTATGTTGTCAAGAGAGGTGACTTGTGTCGTCCCAAAGGAGCATTTGAAGCGTTTGAGCTCCCTATAGTCCACACTGAACCGCCATGTGCTATCATGCCTCTTAACTAGTATCATCGGCGGAGAAAATTGGGAACGGTTGTTGCATATAAGGTCATGCTCCAACATGGTCTTGCATGGCCAGTCAAGTTCGTCGTTTTGAAGGGGCGGATACCAGTAGGTTCTAACAATCATCGTATATGATTCGGTTGTGAAACAAATCTCGTGGTCACAGGACGTCCATGGGAAAAGCCCGGGTGGCTCCCAAAAGGTGTCGGTGAACTTCTCTAGTAAATTGTTCACGTGGCGGCCAAGAGGTTGCAGTTTGTGTAAAAGGTGGACAGGGGGCCCAGCAGTAGCATGATTGCCCCTTAACAGTACTGGTTAGCCTTCTGACACAAAGCTCATTGTTAACGCCGAGAAGTCCCACAAAATGGGGCCTAAAGTTTGCAACCTCTTAACCCCTAGCACCATATCAAATTCGGCGAGAGGGATTACAAAAAATGTAGAGGTAAAGGGAGTATTACCAATGGAAAATTGTACCTTCTGGCTGATCCCGTAGCTCGGAACCTTCTCACCATTGGCAATTGAAATTGTGGCAATGGGGTAACGTTGGATCCCAAGTCGGAGGTGTTTTGCCGCGATCAGTTAAGGATGTTATGTGTTCTGCCCGAGTCCACTAATCCCACCAGTTCCCGGTCAATCACCTTGGCTCTGACTTGCATGGTGTTGGCTGACTTCTGACCGGTAATGGCATGTAAGGAAATTTCTGATGTGGCATCCTCTGGATTAGCTGGTGGTGGTTCCTCTTCCTTGGCCCATGCTTCCAATTCCAACCTAAACAATCGTTTACATTGGTGGCCCACTCGGTAAGGTTCGTTGCAATTATAGCAGAGGTTCTTCGCTTATCTATCAGCCATTTCCATCCCTGTTAATTTTTTGATATATGGGGTAGGGGATGCTGCACAAGATGTCCAGACGTAGATTTGGGTGGTGGCGCTGGTGGCCCTGTCACTGGAGGCGAATAAGTCCTCCCCTCTTGCTACCCAGGGGCACTGGTACTCCCCCCTTGACAGCCCCTCCTCTTATTCTGAATCTTTAGTTTTGCTTCCATTGCCTGAGCTAAATTCATCGCTCGCCCCAAATCAGTAGGCGCATGGAGTTCCACCTCCAGTTTCAATGAATTAGTAAGCCCCGTTGTGAACAGACTTACATGCTGGTCTCTTCGAACTAAGTGGCTAGCTCGAGCTAATTTTTCTTGAAATTGAGTCTGGATGCTTCCACCGAACCAGTTTGTCATAACAAGACCAAGTCCCCTAAAGGGTTGTTGTAAGCTGGCGGTCTGAACTGTATCGTGCATAGCTCTTTAAACTCTTCCCAATCGACGACCAGGCAGTCCAATTCCACTTGATGGAACCAGAGTTGAGCTTCTGTTAGGTTCTTCCCGAGCCATGGATCGAGTCACCCTTCTTTCCTCTCTTTCCTCCATATTGAATCTTGACGCTAGAAGAGGTTTCTTGTTTCTTGAACGTGGAAATAAGAATGGCATGATTGAGCTTTGAAGGAAGCTTGACCTGGACCTCAGAGGGAGAATCGAACCTAGACCTCTGAGGGAGAATCTGACCTGTTTAATTCTAATTTCTCAATACTTACTTTCCTTCACCTTGACGTCCCCATAAATAGGGTTGAGGACGAAAATAAAAATTAGACCCATGGGTCAATTGGTTCATGCCATATTACATATAAACCAAACCAAACCAAAGTAAACCAAACCAAATGGAATTATGTTAAAAGTAAATTGAAATAATTTAATTCCTATGCCTATGAATAACTCGTGATGCTATGGAGTCCATAACATCTTCATCCAGCAAGTGGAAGGCAGCTAACTCACCTTGTCCATGTCAGCTGTGCCTTGGTGGGCAAAATTTTTTTCGCATCTATGTTGCCAAATTAAGGGGTCGACTGACCAGGTGTAGGAGGAAAAATCAATTTTTGTGTACCTGGGTACTGACCCTCCACCATATGCTGGAAGGCCATTGCGCCCAAAATGTTGTTCTCCCCCTCTGCTGTAAGAGTGTTCTTCCATCCTTCGTGTAGTGTCAGGGGGTCAGTTTAATCCTGCCATAATCTCGAAAACTCTGTTTGTGATTTGTTCCATCATCTCTACCATTCGAGCTTCATTTTTTTCCGTAGTTCTCTGGCAAGGTTTCTTAGCTCTTCACTGTGGGACGGATCCCCCATGTTACCCTGCTCTGATACCAAGATGTTATGGTCCCGAGTCTTGGATCACATAACACGGCAAGGGAGGGAAGGATCCAATGCTGTGAGGGAGTGGGCCCACCGATATGGACATGTCTGGCCCATAGATCTGGACTAGATCTGGACAACAACAGTGTCTGAGAGAGAGAGGGCCCACATATCTGGGCTGGAGTGTATCTGGATAGCAACAGTGCCAGAGAGAGAGAGGGCCCACAGATCTCCGCAGGTAGGGACAATTGCTTGCTATTCTTCGTCTGCTGAAATGATTTTTATTAAACCCACTGGTATGCTCATCAATGATGGCAGCCGTGGGCTTCTTGTTGGAATATTTGTTTGTATCGACCAGGCCAGTCCTTGTATAAGATCCGTGGGGTTGTTTTCCTAATAGGTTCGAGCCTTTTAACACACTGGTGTCAACATGGTATCAGAGCAGGTTGGTCCCGAGTTTGAATCTCGCTCGCACCGAATTTGTCTTGGGTTTTTCCAAGAATTTGTCCCGGGTTTTTTCGGTGAATTTATCCACGGGTTTTCCCCGTGCGGGGGAGTGTTGGAATATTTATTTGTATTGACCGGGCCAGTCCTTGTATAAGATCCATGCGGTTGCTTTCCTAAAAGGCTCGCACTAGTTTCAACACTTCTCGCTAGAGGTTGGCCGGATCGGATCGCTACCTTCTGACCGTCACCGAAAAACAGGAACTCCACCGTGGTCGTGCTCGGTGGCCGGATAGCATGGGACCGCCGGTTGTTTAGCATCTAAATAGAGCCTTGCTATTCTGGCAGAAACCTGATAGCACCTCCCTGCCATCGTTGTGCTCAGGAGCCTTCTCTGTACTCAAACTACACCTCTGCCCTACTGTCGAAAGCTCCCCATCGGCTTCTCTTTGACCACCTCAGTAGTAGCTCACCGAGGTGTCGCTTTGTCTTCCCTTGCCTGGTTTCTGCCGTGGAACACCACGAACAGCAACAGCTAAACCCAGAGAAGCTTTGATAGCTGTTTGGGGATTAGATCTGTAGGAAACCTATGAATTAACACAACAAGATAGGATTATGGGGGGATAACTAGAGCTCTAGGGGAACTCCCGACCCTGAGCTCTAGAAGGAGACCTCAAATCCTATTTTAGGCCAAATTCAACTTGATGATTCATTTCCATTCCTGCCTTACAAATAGTTCACTCCAACATGAGTTTAGGGCAAAAATTACAAAAATGCCCCTGAGGCATATTTAAACTGAAATAGCATAAAAACATAAATGTAATTAAAAGATGCAATACCCAGACACTCACCCACGGTGCCACTGAGTTACCCTGCTCGCTATCGAGTTCATAACAGGACCTAATTTATGATTGATTGGGATGGAAGAAAGCAAGTCATGCGGCTGAGCATCAAAATGGGTACAAGGTTTTGTCAGTGATGGTGATTATAAGAACACATCAGTAACATCCAAGACTAGGGATGTCATCGAACCGAGCTGGTTCATGAATAGCTCGAGTTCGCTCAGTTCTGGCTCGGTTTGGTTTGAAAATTTCCGATCTTGAATGGAGTTCGAGATTGGATTTGGAGATCGTTTAAGTAAATGAGTTGAGCTCGAACCAACGCTGGTTCATTTCGCGATCTGGCTCATTTACTTAAATCGATGAGCCTAGGGGATTGGTTGAGAGAGTTGTTCATCTCGACTCTTCGGGCAGCATTCAACAGGAGAGGCATTCATCGAGAAACTACGGCAACCACCCGAGTCATCTTCCTCTTCATTGATTTTCCCTCAACAATAACCACAAAATCAGAGCAATCTTGCCTTGTCTCCCATTTCTCTGCCATGTTCGTCTTCGCTCTTCACCGTCTTCACTTTTCAACATCTTCATTTTCGTAACTTCTTCTAGGAGGGTCTATTTCTTGCAGTATTAGGCCCATGGTCAGCAATTGGAATCCAGAGCTCCTCCACAAAATCGGCAAGTACTCCAGATCGAAAATGTATCACAAGAGAAATTCTGGTTAGAAAATCATAAATCATTGAACTCCTTGTTGATCTGCTGCTGTAATCAAGTATGTTCTTCACCTATTCATCTTCTATTCTCTTGATTTTCATTGAGCTGATAATTTCTGGAATGATCAAGGGTTTTTCGTGCTCTCCAGTCACCGTCCAATCGTTCATTTGATCCGGGAACCTCAAATAGAATACCTCCATGTCGTCTCTCAATTCCCTACTAGTCTTCCTCTTTCAATCATTGCTGAATTTAGGACCCCATGAATAATAACTCGAGCAGGGGAGAAAGAAGAAAAAAAGAGAAGAGGGAAAAAGAGCTCTCGTGTAGAAAGAGGAGAATAAGAAAACTAAAGAGAAGAGAAGAGAAGAGAAGTTTACACGTGAATGAGAAAATAGGAAAGAACTCCTTGCTTTTTTATTGATTTACTGTGAATACAAGCTCCTCAATTTATAGAGGAGGAGTGATATAATTTATGTACACTTTCCAACTATAGTTTAACTCAATTTAGAATTTACTCAAATTCTAACTTACCCAAAACCTGACTTTCCCAAATCTTTCTTCACGAGCTGGCTAGGTGAGGATGTCAGCTCATGCTATATTCTTGTGGGTCCCATTAGATCTTCCAACTCATGTGACAAAGATGCCAGTTCGTGGTATCTTTATGGGTCCCACCAATTATTCAATTCTGCCAACTTATTCTAGCTCATCATCAAATTCATGCCAGCTTGTGTGCTGACTCATCTTGGCTTCTCACGTCCTCATGGTGAGTCCCACCAGCTCATGCAACCAAGGTGGGTCCCACATTGTAACACTCCCCCTCAAGCTGGGGGTGAGAAAACATCGTAAATGCCCACCTTGCTGCAGATGGTGGACAAAATTTTCTAAGTGACCGGTTTGGTGAGAATGTTTGCAACTTGGCTCTGTGTAGATATATACTTGAGAGATAATATGTCGGTTGGAACTTTTCTCGTATGAAGTGGCAGTCTACTTCAATATGTTTTGTCCTCTCGAGAAAGACTGGATTGGATATGATATGTATGACTGCTTGATTATCACAATATAGGTCCATAGGAACTTTGTTGTAGAATCTCAGTTCAGTTAGAAGAGATCTGATCCGTAGAAGTTCATTGACCATGTGTGCCATGACACTGTATTCTGCTTTTGCACTGGACCGTGTAACTACATTCTGTTTCTTGCTTCTCCAAGTAACCAAGTTCCCTCCAACCATCGTACAATATCCTGAAGTAGATTTTCTGTCATCTGAGGTTTCCGCCCAGTCAGCATATGAGAATCCTTCGATGTTGAAGTGACCATGATTTTTATAGAGGAGCCCTCTTCCTGGTGCTTCTTTTAGATATCGCAATATCCTTTTTAGTGCTTGCCAATGACTGAGTTATGGGGTGTGCATATATTTACTTACCACACTGACTGCATATGAAATATTTGGCCTCGTTACGCAGAGGTAAATAAGTTTTTTCACTAATCTTTGATATTTTTCAACATCTACCTCTTCTCCAGTACTGGCACATAATTTTGTATTTGAGTCCACAGGAGTTTCTGCTAGTTTGCATCCCATCATTCTGGTCTCCTCCAATAGGTCAAAGACATACTTCCCTTGAGACAATATAATTCCATGTTTGGATTATAGTACTTCAATGCCCAGAAAATATTTGAGCAGTCTAAGATCCTTTGTCTTGAATTCAGTACATATCCTTTCTTTTGTTTTCTGGTTGCCCTCAAGATCACTACCGATTATAATGATATCATCAAAACATACTGCCAAAATTACCTTGCCCTTCGGTGTGTCTTTAATAAATACAAAGTGATCTCCAGAGCATCTGTGAAATCCGGCGCCTATGAGTGCTTGGCTAAAATTTTTCAAACCATGCTGTGATACCATTTTTATGGACAAACCCTACAACTTGTTCAATTATTGAGAAACCGTTATGTGGCGTTGTTAAACCTGTGGCAACGACCCTTTTGGGTAGTGAGTCTCTTCGGACTAGTAGCCCTGGAGCCTCGGTATTCCAACCGATATAACAAGAGTCTCAATTTATCAGTGCTAAAAATATTAGATAATAGTATAGGCCCAACATGACTTCTACTGCTACTCAGTACTAATCGGGGTTTGACACTATTCCTACTGGCTTAACACCACGTGGACTAAATCGACATACAACCTCGCGATTTTCAGAGGTCCCAAATCCATACATGTCAACCGATGCTCCATGGCTGCTTCAGCAGGGTAGAGCACAACTCCGTTTCGTTTTCTACCTCGGAGCATAGCCGAATAACTCTAAGTACTTGGCTTGGTTCCTATTAGGCACTATTTCGATATTATTACTATTACACGTGAACAGTAAATATGAACAGTAAACATGAACAATAATATGTGAACAATAAAAATGAATAGTACAAATGAACAGTAAAAACAGTTACCATGGAGATTCATATATATATGCAGAAAATGAATAGTAAAAACAATCACTATGAATTTAAATATTACACTCATGCGAAAAATTAAAATATTATTTCAAAATATAAATATATACTACATAACTCCCAAAATTACTGATCGTGCTACCAGTTGGCTCACTCTTTACAACTCAGCCATTATGGTTGTTTTACGTATACCGTGCTTTAAAAACATTGCCGGAGGATACTCGTCGGAAATCCCCTTCTTTCTTAAACCGCCTTCTTCTTCTTAGAAAACTCAGAGTGAATTTTTGAATGACTTGAACTCTATCGGAGCTTCGAATTTATAGCTTAGGTTTTTTTTTCTTCTCTTTTTATCCTTAATCGAAGGGTCTGTGCTATAAGACAAAGGGTATCTTTTGTCTTTTTATTTTTTCATATCTACCCTTGCATTATTTACCTTTCAGTGCCGAAAGCAGGGGTAGCAGTGTCTTTTCTTCTTCTGACATTATCTTGTTGACGTAAAGGAGTCTTTTATCTCTGTCATTTTGCTTACTCAGATTTTTGTCTTTTGCCTATGTGGTTGCTAACGTGTCTTCTGCCTTCATGGCTGCTGACCTTCCTTCATTCTGACATGTTGTCTTCTGATGGTTTCTTGGTGCATAGTTGGCATTTATGCAATTTGTTGAAAGTAAGCTAGGCCATGCCGCAACAACTTTTTTTTGTATTTTTACTTGCTGGGATTTTCCCATTAAGTATTGTTTCAAGTGTTTCTTCCAATGATTTTGTATATTGGTTGGAGACTCTTTAAAGCTTTTTGATATAGTAGTCAGTGGAACTGATATTTTGTATACATAGATCTTCCTTTTTTGAACCAGTAGTTGAAGGTACTAGAAAATATTTTTAATCCCCATGGTCCTTCTATTCTTCCAAACCTCTTCGGGACATGGTCGTGATTTTTGTTTCAGCTTGGGATCAAAATCTGGAAGCTTTCCTTCTTTGTCAAGGATTTCAATAGTTATCACTGAAAGACTTCGTATAACTTTGTTGTTTTCAAATATTTCTGCTATGGAAGAAAAGAATTTCAACCTTATAGCTTTAGCCTTGGTAGCAGAGTATAAACTTTTGAAAGCCTTGGTTTTTTCTTTTGGTAATCTTTCGAGTATAGTTAAATTTGTTGCTCGTATAAAGATTTGTCTAATTAGTCTGTATGTGTATAACATATTGGCATATTTGCTATCAATTTTTGGATGTATCATCAAACGGTTCCATCATTCACTAGAGTCTGTGGTCATAAAGGGAGTATGAATCCCTATGCCAAGGTTTTCATTCCAATTTTGGAACTAAGTCTTATGGCAAATAAACTCTTTTGTACTATCACTGGGCACCTTTTGAGGGCGTAGTGAAGGTTCTGTAAACATAATGTCTTGGAGTTTTAGAGGTTTGACTTTCAAAAGAAAATTGAAATCATTAAACTCTTTTTTATCTCGTTTATCCAGGCTTGTCAACCTAGTGAACTCAGATGGGGTAACTAATCGTGCCTTGAAAGAAGTATCTTTCTTGGGCATGTCCGTCGCCATGGGTTCTGGAGTCATTTTGGCTTCCTTTCCAACTCGAGACTGGCAGGTTGAAGTCCCTGATTCCCCTTTCTTCATAGAAGACTGGGTCGTGATTTGCTTTTCATGCCTAGCATGACAAGTAGAAATCTAAAGTCGACCTGTGTTTATCAAAACACTAAAGTCATCCGTCTGCTTGTTGGCTGACGAATGAAGTCCTGGATGAGTTTGGCACATCATGCCAGTTTGTGAGTTCTTTTAACTCTTCGGCTAATTCCTTAACCTTGAGTTGTAAGTTTTCTCCACTTAACTTGAAACGGGCACAATTCTCTGATAATTCTCCTTGTTCAGAAAGAACAAAGAGGTTGTCGAAAGAGACTGTAATTTTGAGAGAAATACTGTGAGGGTGGCGATTGCTGCCGCCAGATCTGTCAATGTGTTGCTGAGGGGATACATTTTACCTGTCTATAACACAAGAAAATTCTCAAGTAAGAGTATCAGGTAAATAATTTTTCTCCTTCAATGTGTTCAATAGTAAAAGCGAATTGAAAGAACCACTACTGTTAGAGGATTAATCTACCACGACAAAGTGAATCTTCTAGATTTCTTGTCATAAAACTGAAAAAATTCTTCCAGTCAGTTCAAACTAGAAATTCTTTGGGGCCAAGATATATATAAAATTTCCTTATCCCATTTTTTTACTGCTAAAATTTCTTTTTCATAAAAATGATAGTTTATTTCAGCTGATGTAAATGTTCCTGAGGTATATTTACATATTCTCTCAGAATCATTGGTTTTACATTTTAGTACTACTGCCCATGTATGATCTGAGGCATCCGTTTCTAAAATTAGTTTTGCATCTGGATCTGGTAGGGTTAATGCTAGGAGGTGTTTCATCATTTGTTTGATCTTGATAACCTCTGAACTATCACTGGGAGTCAATTCCCATTTGGCATCTGTCTTTAACTTCTATTGAAAAGGTTTTCTAATTTTAGCTAAATTATTTATTAATTGTTTAGCATACATTAGACATCCTAAGAAATGTTGAAGTTGTTTTACATCAATTTCATTTGGAAAAGCTGCTAGTTTTTCTAGAATATGATTTTGGAGAATGATTTCTCCTTTTGTGATGTTTAGTCCTAAGAAATCTATCTTTAAACAATTCTGATTTCTTTTTGCTAAGTGTTATCCCAACATTTTTAAGGCATTTAATACCTTAAGTAATTGCCCTTTATGTTGATCTTTGTTTTCAAAAAAAAAAAACTAGGAAGTCATCAGCATAAACTAAGAAAAATTTAAAGAATGGTTTGAGGATATCGTCCATTTTTATTTGAAATATATTGGGTATTTGTTTTAACCCGAAGGGCATAACAAGTCACTCGTAATATCCTGAGGGACAGCTGAATGCAGCAAGGGGAATAACTCTTTCGGTTAGACGAATCTATCAAAACCCTGATTTGCAACCTGTTAAAGGATAGTCCCACATACATTAGTGAGTATAAAGATCTTGCATTTATTAGTTGGCAGAAGATGTTTCCTAAGTGGCTAGTCACTTTGGGATAGGGCTTTCGACCCAAATTTAACATGGTATCAGAGCAAGGTTCTCATATGTGGGCATCCACCCAAATTATCCATGTGCAACCATGTGAGGGCCTCTACCCAAATTATCCACATGTAGTGTTAAACGATAGTCCCACATACATTAGTGAGTATAAAGATCTTGCATTTATTAGTTGGCAAAAGAGGTTTCCTAAGTGGCTAATCATTTTGGGATAGGGCCTTCGACCCAAATTTAACACAATCAAACTTGAAAAACCATTGTTTCCTCTTATTGCGGATATTAACCTTTCTTTGTTAGGAAAATAGTAGCCATCCATTTTTGTGGCTTCATTAACTTTTTTATAGTTAATGACCATTCTAGCTTTTCCACATTTTATCTCTGCATGATTCCTAACAAGGAAAGCAGGAGATGTATGTGAAGAATAACTTGCACAGGTTAATCCTTGGGTTAGCAAGTCATTGATCTGTGTTGAAAATTCTTCAACATCAGAGGGAGTATATACCATAGGTTTTTCTCGAATTTCTTTTTTAGGATCAAGGAGTTCGAGGTCGGCATATTGTATTTGTTTATTCCACAATTCTAAGGGTTTCACAGAACAAGTGGAATCAAGAAGTTGTTGAACTTCTCATTCGCAGGATTCTGCAAGGAGGAGAGATTCCAAAGGGGGAACCTCATCACCACGCTTGTTGCATCTTTTGAAGACTTGGTGGAGGACTTCTCTATTGCCAGAAAAGGCAAATGCTTCAGATGATTTTACGGCGTATACATATACTATAAAATTATCTATTTCACGTCGGGTACGACAACGAAGTTTATAGTAGGCTGGCGTTTGTTCTACTGGGGAGTGGAATATGAACCATTCATTTCCTAGGACTAAATATGGTCCTAAGTTTATTTTTGGTCCTAAACTAATAAGTTTTGGCATCATAAACTATTCACCTCAATGTCGAGATGAATGTTCTGGCTTCTACAGGAAGAGAAATATTTTCTCCTCAGCCAACTGTTACTTGAAGGGGTACTTCAAGTATTTTCCATAAATTTGTGGGAAGTAAATTTTGTCTGGCTAGGCAATATGAACTTCCGGTATCTACTAGAGCTTGTATATGGAATTTTATATAACCGGGTAGCTTAAGCATGACCGTGATATAAGAATTTCCAAAAGCTACATGCTCTACATTTATTCGAATACTCATTCACATAAAGTGCCTGAAGAGTCCGACATGTTTTCTGAGTTTTCCGAGGTGGAAGACTCAGTTTCAAGATGAAGTTCATACACTTCATCTTTCGACTGGATTTCATCATGATGGATGATTTCCAATCATTTTTCTTCGGTTAGAATCATGTAGGTATTGTACTGCCATTTTTTCTTATCATTCGGACAATCGCGAGGGAAATGTCCCTCTTTCTAGCATATCCATCATTTACATTTACTTGGAGGTTTCCCCTTTGGGCAATATGCACTTGACCCTTTACTAGATGTGGCAAGGTCAGAGATTGTTCTTTTTCTAAGGTATCTCTTTCTTGGAGTATACCTGGATTTTGAACTTTGTTGTATCCTAAATTTTTCTTATGAAATTCCTTAGGATATTTTCTTTGCTTATGGAAGTTGGTTTTGCAACCATAAGCCCCTACATTTTGGTTCAGGTTAGAACAACATAATGTTTGTTTATATACCTTACTACTTTTCTTTTCTAGTCTTTGGGCTTCACAAAGGTTTGCCAACTTGTCTTGTACAAACCTGTGTCTTCTTCCTAGAGTATCAAAATTTAGGACATTGTCCATGGTTAAAGTTGGAAACTCTAGGTTATTTTACCAATATTTTGTAATGTAGTCCTTTTCGGCTAAAGTCGCAAAAGGTTCTGGTAATTTTGAATAAAAGATGGGTAGATAAGGTTTCTGATAATCTTTTTGTAGTTGATAGAAGCAAGTTTCAAATTTGCAATAATACTTCTCATAAAAATAGATGTTACATATTTGTAACTTGTTTAATTTTTGAAGAATTTCTAAACGTTTTCGTTGTTTAGTACTCTCATTGTGAGCTTCTAGGGTTGGATGTATTCCTAGAAATTCTTTTGATATCGTAGCCTCTAATCCCTTTAAGATTGAAGCTATAGATGTGGATGTAGCTATTTTTTGGTTTTTGGGAAGGTTGTCCTACCGCTGTGCTACGTTACCCTGTAAAGCATGGGTAAAGAAGTTAAATGCAGAATCTTTATCCCAAGATTCATACATGTTGGCAGCATTACTCATACTTCTTTCCCATTCTCTACGGACTTTTTCTCCATCCTTGGGGCAATCCAAGTTGAGATAAAATAAAAAACGGTTTATGCTATCTATGGATTGGTGTCCCTTAGAAGCATGTGATGGATCAATATTTGTGTATTTTGTCGAATACCTTTATCATTCCAAAGATATTTTGGAGTGGGAGAAACTTTCTCTTTCTCGAGAGTTATCTGTTGTGCGGTCTCGGAAGTTGTCTTCCATGTAGGTATCTCATACCCTTGAAGTTTCTGCTTCATGTTGGCAAGTATTGCCGCCTCGAAGCATTCTAAATCTTTTACCAAAATCATCTGCCTTTTTGTTTTTAGCAGAGTAGTTTGTTTTCTTGGTGTTTTCTATTGCAACTTCGTTAGAGTCCCATGCCTCTGTATCACTGTCTTGTTGCTTTTTTTGTTTACTAGAGGAAGGTTTTTCCTCTTGAACATAATAAATCGGTTGGCGACCGAAAGTATTATATTCTGTAGAGGATGATGCTTATGAAGCGATCCTAAAGGTAGAAGGTTCTGGATTCTTTTTCATAGGTGCTATGCAGGGTGCTATGTACACTAGGTTTTTAAGCCATCCAGTAATGTCAGGAAGGCCTAAGGGTAATGGAGTTTCCATATCTTTAAATAGAAAACTCATTCATAGAGTTATTTCTTGAAGCTTTCGTAGAAGGCTTCTGATTATGGATTGTAGTGCATGTGCTCTAAGGTTTAGTTGGAATAGGTGACTATGTCACTATTTCCTATTGGTGGACCTAAGGCTTTATATGGGTTATGTGCCATCATTGATGTGAAGTGGAACATAGGCATTGGGTTTCCTATTCCTTCGAAATGGGAACTAGTTGAGGCTCTACTAGAAGAGGTAGAGGGCCTCTCTTGTTCGAAGGAAAAGTTGGGCCTAGCGTTGGTAATCACTAGTTTTCCTTCTATCTCCTTTATGGTTTTTCGGGAGAGGGAAGGTGTCTGGGTACCAAAGGTTGGACTACCTATTCAGTTGGCCAAGTTAACTCTCTGGGGTCGAGTTCTTCTATGGTCAAGTTTTCAAAATAACCAATATCTTGAATCAACATACGGACTCCCCCTCAACCACATACCTAGGTGGTTGTTGCATGTAAATTTCCTCTTTGATATCCCCATTCAGAAAAGCAATCTTGACATCAAGTTGATATACCTACTAGGAAGAGTTAGCGGCCAGAGATAATAACACATGTATCGAGTTCATTTTTAAAATTGGAGAGAAGGTTTTCTCATAATCAATGCAATTAACACTGTATAGCCTTTAGAAATGAGGCAAACCGTCAGCCGAGCCATGGACCCATCCGGATTGTGTTTCACAGTAAACACCCATTTTTAAACGACAGGGTTCTTCTCTGATGGAAGTGGGACTAGAGCCCATGTCTAATTTTCATAAAGTGCTTGCATTTCTTGATCCATTGCCACCTTCCACCCTAGAAGTTAGAGAGCCTCCTGATAGGACTGTGGTATAGACATGGAGAAAATAGCCGAGTGAAATTGACAACATACAGGGGACATGCGATGATGAGATACAAAATTTGTAATGGGATGAGAAGTAGAGGGCATGGTGCATGATTGAGGTTCTTTTTGGAGGGCAATAGGACGAGTATCATATTGTGGGCCAAAAATAACTGGAGAAGATGGACTTACCTCAGGGGGATCAATAAACTCAACAGGTAAGGTGTCAACCGGTGTTACTAGGGATGAGTCGTTTCTGTAGCATGGGGCACAACCGGCCGAGAGGAACCTGGTACTGAAGATAGACCTAGAGGAGCATTGTCAGAATAATATGGTGAGTCTTCAAAAAATGTGACATCTTGGGACACAAGGAAACGCTAAAGAGTGGGATTGTAGCAAACATAACCCTTTTTGGTGTGAGAGTATCCAAGAAAGATACACTTGATAGCTTTTGGATCAAGTTTACTATGTGTTGAGGAGGAAACATGGACAAAACATTAACACCCAAGGACTTTCATTGGCAGTGAAAAAGGATCATCATGAGGTAATAATAGAGAGTAAGGGGACTTGTTTTCAAGAACGGAAGATGATAACCGGTGTATAAGAAAGCATGTAGTAAGAATTGCATGCGGCCAATAAAAGTATGGAACTTTTATGGCATATAGTAAACCACGAGCTACCTCAAGAATATGACGATTCTTCCGTTTGGCTACACCATTTTGTTGAGGGTTGTACGCACATGAGGTTTGATGAATAATGCCATTTTCTTGACAAAATAAGTCAAGGTCTTTGGAGATGTATTCTTTGGCATTATTCGATCTAAGTTTTTGAATTTTCTGACCAAACTGAGTGAGTACCATAGCATAAAACAATTTAAAAATCAATGGTATTTCAGAACGCTCTTTTAATAGAAATATCCAAGTGGTACGAGTGAAATCATTAATAAATGTTATAAAATACTTGACTTGAGAAATGTTTGACACGCTCAAGGGTCCCCATACATCAGTATGAATTAAGGTAAACAAATTGACACTTTTAACCTCTAGATGAGGTGAGTATGTAGACCTCTGATGTTTACTTATTTGATAGATTTCACATTGAAACTCTGAACTCGTTTTAAGTGTAGGAAATATATGATGAAGAGATTGTACAGACTGATGTCCCAACCGGTTGTGCCATAACCTGGTGTCTATTTCACTTTTGGAAACGGTATTGTTATGCACGTAATAACATTATTATGTTAGTGTTTTCTTTAATTTACTTTATTTATTTCAGTTTTAGGCCACATGGGTATTTTTGGAATATTTTATTTATAGGGGAATTTTTGTAATATTTTATCTTAAACCCTAACAGGGTGAGCCCTATTTAAGGGGTATGAGTAATGAGAAACGAAAGGATTGAAGTATTAAGAATTAGGTTAAATCTAGCGTAAAGAGGCTTAGAGTTCTCCTCAACGAGCTCTAGGGTTATCAAGTTTCCCTTTGGCTTGATCTTTCATTTTCGTTCTCCATGTCTTCCTACAATCCCTACTATCAGTACGGTAATCCATGACAGATTGCAGATCTTCCCAAAGAATCCACGTGTCAGATCTGAGACCGTAACAACTGGTATCTAACACGTGGATTCTTTGGGAGGATCTGCAATCTACCATGGATTACCGTACGGATAGTAGGGATTGTAGGAAGACATGGAGAACGAAAACAAAAGATCAAGCCAAAGGGAAGCTTGATAACCCTAGAGCTCGTTGAGGAGAACTCTAAGCCTCTTTACGCTAGATTTAACCTAATTCTTAATACTTCAATCCTTTCATTTCTCATTACTCATACCCCTTAAATAGGGTTCACCCCGTTAGGATTTAAGAAAAAATATTCCAAAAATACCCCTATAAATAAAATATTCCAAAAATACCCTTGTGGCCTAAAACTGAAATAAATAAAGAAAATTAAAGAAAACACTAAAATAATAATGTTATTGCATGCATAACATTATACCCCCTTGGAAGACGAGCTTGTCCTCAAGCTCGGAAGTAGTGTATGTATGCCAACATCTCCACCGGTGCCGAAGTAGCATCCACGATAGCTATGACCCCCCCTCTGTTTGCCCACTTTTTTTTTTTGGGTCGGTCCGAGTTAACCTGGGTTGACTCGGTTCAGGAACCCCTGGTCCGGCGTGCGACTCAGCAGACCACGCCGATTAAATTTTCCTAAGTTAGAAAAATTTAATCGGGACTCGTCTTCTTCCTTCAGTAGCTCCCGAACTCAGCGGCCGACGAATCCTTCCTTCATGGCACCGACGAAGGCGGGCGACAGACGTCTCCTTCCTCTCTCACAGCACTGACGGAGTCGCCTAATTTTCTGGTGGTGAATCGCAGCCCGTCGGGGCTTCGCCGTCTGGATAGTTTCCAAGACAGAGGGCTCTCAGAAACTTGTGAATCGTCGTTGCTCAGCCTCCCAGAACCGAGATCCCTTGCGGGAAAGTCGCTTACGACGCTAACGAACTATCTTGCTTCGCCGGTGGCGAAGAAAAGCCTGTTGGGGCTTCGCCGCTGGGAGCATTGCTGAGATAGAGAACCTCTATTTCTTAGCCCCCCGAAACAGAGACCAACGGAAATTCCGTCGGAAATTTTGCCTACGGCGCTGACGGAATTTCCTATTCCCCTTTGATTTCGGATTTGAGGTCACCCCCAAATCCTCTAGTGCCAACGATTTTGGAATTTCCTCTGGTATGAAATAACCTCCCCGCTGCAGCTTCGGTTAGGAGATACGCACGGCGTCCATTGGGAAAGGGTGAGCCCCTTCCGTTTTTGAAATTCCGATGTCTCCGCCATCATATTTTGGACGTTTGGAGAGCTTTTCCTAGACAAAGGACTCTCGGATTTCATACTTCGTCTGTTGTTCGTCCGGGAGAGCTTCCGTTGCGTTTTCTATGCCGCTGTCGTGCTCAGAGAATTCAGCTCGTGTGACCTATTTTGTGGCAGCGCATGACTCTCTTGCATAACGTTCAATTGAAGCATCTAACCGTGCTCGTATTTCTTCCAATTCTTTACCCATAGCAATCCATCTTTCTTGGGATATAGAATAACCAATTGTGTTCCCGCTCTAATACCAGTTGATACAGTCCCGGATCTGACACGTGGATTCTTTGGGAGGATCTGCAATCTGCCACGGATTACCATATGGATAGTAGGGATTGTAGGAAGACATGGAGAACGAAAACGAAAGATCAAGCCAAAGGGAAGCTTGATAACCCTAGAGCTCGTTGAGGAGAATTCTAAGCCTCTTTACGCTAGATTTAACCTAATTCTTAATACTTCAATCCTTTCATTTCTCATTACTCATACCCCTTAAATAGGGTTCACCCCGTTAGGGTTTAAGATAAAATATTCCAAAAATACCCCTATAAATAAAATATTTCAAAAATACCCATGTGGCCTAAAACTGAAATAAATAAAGTAAATTAAAGAAAAAACTAAAATAATAATGTTATTGCGTGCATAACGGGTATTTCTTTTTAGCACATCTAGGTAGTAGGCCCTCCTTGTTCACGGCCTCCACCAATCACCTGCTTCGTTATGAGATCCTGAAAAACACATGAAGTGGGTGAGAAGGTGATAGATGAATTAAAATGTTTATTGAGCTGACTATCTGATAAAAGATTTAAAGAGAAGGTAAGAAAAAAAAAGTATATTAGTGAGAGGAAGTAATGGTGTAACAAAAGTGAAACCTTTCCCTAGAACTTTAGTTTGCAAACCGTCAGCTATGGTAACATTTTTTTTGTGAAAGACAAGGAGACAATGAGTGTAGTAAATTTTTGTTACTTGTGAGATTCTTGGAGGCCCCTGAGTCAATTATCTAAGATGAAGAGGAGGTAGATAGCATACATGAAGCGATGATAATAGCAGTAGTGGAGGATGAGCTTGGAACATAATCCAGTAGTGTTTTCATTTTCTGGAATAACTCATGCTCATCATTATTAAGGGTTTTCTGTTCTTTTGATGTGGTAGGTTGTTCCTCCTTTGTAGCACTTAATAAGGCTTGATTAGCCTTCTTATGACATATCTCTGCAATGTGGCCATATCTTCCGTAGAAGTTGCATTTCTTGTCTGAGAAGTACCTATCAATAGTGTGGTCAGGTTTCCCACACTTAGTGCATTCCTTGCCTGAATAACACATTTCTATAGTGTGGCTAGATTTCCCACACTTAGTGCATTCTTTCCAATCTATTCTGTTATACCCATTCCTTCCTCCTCTTCCTCATCCTCCACCAAAATAGCTGTCACGACCTCTACCATGATCAGATGATAGTCCCCTATGCTCGGAGTACATAGCGGATGGTATTTTAGGAGTAGATGAAGAAGTGTTTTGAAGACAAAGTAATGTAGCACATACATCATCAAATGTGGGGATCGCGGAAGAGCTAAGAAGTTGACTCTTAGCAATTTCAATATACGGTTTGATGTTGGCAACACATATGGCCGTGATCAAGGCTTCTTTTTGTTTGTTTTGGACAGAGATATTCGTGGAAGTAGGCTGGGCTATTTTCCATTCTTGAATAAGCCCTCTAAACCGAGCCAAATATTCATGGATATTATCTCCTTGCTTAGTGGTAAGCATTCTTTGGAGAATATCATATGGCATGTGTAAGTTATTGGAGCTAGAACACAGTTTAGTACATGTCTCCCAAATTTGTTTAGCCGTATCAAAATGAATAACATTATTGGAGACATGTTCTTCCATGTTTTTTATAAGCCAACTAATCACCAAAGTATCATTCTTCAACCACTTGTTGTAAAATATAACATCATCATCAATAGGTGGTCCACGGGGGGTGAGATGACCATGGAGGTCTTTTGTTATAAGAAATTGGTGAACCGATGTGGAACATCTCATAAAATTTAATACCCCTCGTAAGGGTACAGTAGTAATCTTGAGTATATCACTCTTGTGACCCATGTATTCTTCAGCCATAATAGGCAAAAAATCTCCATTCAACTACTAGTTAAAAAACCAAGTATAGGTCTTTAACCAAAACAACTAATGGAGGAGCTTTAGCATAAAAGTTAAATAATCATATTTCTGAAATTTTTCCGAATAATCACTCATAAAAGGCTCAATATCATTCTTGTTTATCTTGGAACCTCGTTCCCACAAAGTTATAAAAAAATTTCAACATAAGTTTTCAAACTGACAAAAAATTGTCTTGATGACTTCTTCTAATCCGAGATGAAAAAATATTTTCACAAATTCATGAGATGAAGATATGCATAAAAACCTCTCTAAACCATCCTTTTAATATCCAAAAACCAGTAGCGTAAATCAATAAAATCATAAAAAACAAACTTATCTCATGATCTTCAATCTGGCTTCATGAAGAGCCTTCTATGATCATATCTTCTTAGAGAATTTCTTTGACATGGGGATCCTAAATGATACCAAGTTGAATTTAGGACCCCATGAATAATAACTCCAGCAAGGGGAGAGAGAAGAGAAAAAGAGAAGTGGGAAAGAGAGCTCTATGGTAGAGAGAGGAGAAGAGGAAAACTAAAGAGAAGAGAAGAGAAGATAATAGAAGCTTTCACATGAATGAGAAAAGGGGAGAGAAATCCTTTATTTTTTATTGATTTATTGTGAATACAAGCTCCTCTATTTATAGTGGAGGATTGATATAATTTATGTACACTTTCCAACTATAGTTCAACGCAATTTAGAACTTACTCAAATTCTAACTTATGCAAAACCTGACTTTCCCAAATCCTTCTTCACGAACTGGCTAGGCTGAGGATGCCAACTCATGCTATATTCTTGTGGGTCCCATTAGATCTTCCAGATCATGGGACAAAGATGCCAGCAAGTGGTATCTTTGTGGGTCCCACTAAATCTTCAATTCTGCCAACTTATTCCAGCTCGTCATCCAACTCATGCCAGCTTGTGTGTTGACTCATTTTGGCTTCTCACGTCCTCATGGTGGGTCCCACCAACTTATGCAACCAAGGTGGGTCTCACATTGTAACAAACACGATAGAAGATCCATCGCGATTCTATTCAAGATATGACTGGCAATGCCTGCTTTCATGAACAGAGAGGGATGAGAGAAGATTTTACATCTCCTTATTAGGGTAAAATTGCAAGGCCTCTTAAACTATCTTATTGATGTTTGTAAAACTCACAACTCAATCTTGAAGAAACATCAAATGCAAATAATAATGGAATTAAATGAGAAAAGGGGTTTTAGGGAATGCTTGTTCAGTTTGCAGTCTTAGACTAATAAACGTTAAATAAAATAGGTTGTCATTTACTTGTCTTCTCTATTTGTTTTTATGGTATTTGGTAGATGCTTATGCCTTTGAGAAAGCAATCTTGAATGTCCACTATGGTACTTTATATCATTGTTCAATCATAGCTTTCAAGAGTAGGTAAAAGTGAGACTTTGTGGCCCAATGGTAAGGCACCACTATTAATGGAGATTTATGGGTTCAAATTTGGCCATTTCACATCTCTCTTAGCCAACTTGTTTTTGTTTTTTTATTTATCTTTTGTATTCTCGTTGTATATTCTAACTAAAATCGCAAAGATTTACCAAAGGGGAAGTGACTATTGTTGTTAATATATGTTTTCTTATTGTCTTGCATGTTACTGATGTGTTCTTTTCATCACCATCATTGACAAAACCTTGTACCCATTTTGATGCTCAACTACGCGACTTGCTTTCTTCTATCCAGATCAATCATATATTAGGTCCATTGTCAGGGCTCCCCTTCACAAATTGCATATCTTTTCAGCTTTTTTTTTGTCAATGCGGAAGCTAATTCTAGTAAAGCCAAATTTGCACCTTAAAGTATTAGTCCCAGTCTCACCTTTCTTGTATTATAACTTGTCAGTGATCTCATTGCTGATAAAATGATATTTATCAGTTAAACCTCTAAATTATTATTGAATGAAGGTTATGTATAATACTATGCAATGTATATGAACAATTTTATGCAAAGTTTATGTAGGGGTCATGCCCAAGTAAAATTTATGCATAATTTTATATACAATTTATTTGATATGTATTTGATGTAAAGTTTTAAATATATGTGGAAGCTCAAACTCGGCTCGAGCTCGATCTAGAACTCGGTTAAAATTATTAGGTTCAAGTTCGATTACAATTTTAGGTTCGAGTTTGATTTTGAAATATTTAAATCAAGCCCAACTCGAACATAGGTAGGTTCGGGCTCTGCTCGATTCGATGCCAACCCTGTGCAAGACAGTAAGAAAATATACATTAGCAACAATTGTCACTTCCCTTTGGTAAATCTTTGATAATTTAGTTAGGACATTCAATGAGAATACAAAAGATAAATAAAAAAAACAAAAACAAGTAGGCTAAGAGAGATGTGAATTGGCCAGATTTGAATCCATAAATCTCCACTAATGGTGGTGTCTTGCCATTAGGCCGCAAAGCCTCACTTTTACCTACTCCTAAAAGCTATAAGTGAACAATGATTTAAAGTACCATAGTGGACATTCAAGGTTTATTTTTCAAAGGCATAAGCATCTACCAAATACCATCAAAACAAAAAAAGAAGACAAGTAAATGACAACCTAAAACCCCTTTTCTCATTTAATTCCACTATTACTTGCAATTGAAGTTTCGTCAAGATTGAGCTGTGATTTTTACTAACATCAATGAGATAGTTTAAGAGGCCTTGCAATTTTACCCGAATAAGGAGAGGTAAAATCTTCTCTCACCCCTCTTTGCTCATGAAATCAGGCTTTGCCAGTCATATCTTGTATAAAATTGCGATGGAGCTTCTATCGTGATTGAAAGAGGAAGACTAGTCGGGAATTGAGAGACGAGAGGGAGGTATTTTTCTTGAGGTTCCCGGATCAAATGAATGATTGGACGGTGATTGGAGTGCATGAAAAGCCCTTGATCATTATAGAAATTATTATCCCAATGAAAATCAGGAGAATAGAAGATGAACAAACAAGGAACATAATTGATTATAGCAGCAAATCAACAAGGAGTTCAATGATTTATGATTTTCTCACTAGAATTTCTCTTGTGATACATTTTTTATTTAGAATACTTGTCGAATCCGTGGATGAGCTTTGGATTCCAGCTACTGACCCTGGTCCCCCTCTCCTTCAGTGACATGGATTAAACTGTGAAAAATACACCCTCCTGGAAGAAGCTATGGAAATGAAGATGTTGAAAAGTGAAGACGGTGAAGAGCGATTCCTTAATGGCGATATTAAGTAAGAAATTTATTTTTAGAAACCACCTGGATATGTGGTTGAGGAGGAGTTGGTGCACCACCTTAAAAAATCATTATATGGTCTGAAACAATCTTCGTGGGTATGGTTTAACAAGTTTAGTCAAGAAATGATTCCATTTGGGTTCACAAAGTGCTCTATGGACCATTCTGTATTTGTCAAGCATATTAAAAAAGGAATCGTACTACTTGTTATATATGTGGATGATATTATTTTGATGGGTAGAGATACCAATAGTATTAATCAAGTAAAAAACAAGATATGTAATGAATTCAAGATGAAAGACTTGGGACTCCTTAAGTACTTTCTCGGTATTGAGGTTCTTCAGTCCAAATATGGTATTATCTTATCACAAAGAAAATATGTGCTTGACTTGCTTGAAGAAACAAGAATGATGGGAAGTGGCCTTGCTAACACCCCTATGGAGACAAATACAAAACTATGTGTTGGCTCAGGAGAGTTGGCAAACTTATCTATCTCACTATGACTAGTCCAGATATTTCTTTCACAGTCACTGTGGTAAGTCAGTATATGCATAAACCTCAAATGTCTCATTGGTAGGCATTGGAGAGGATTCTCAGGTACTTGAAAAAGACAACATGACAAGAGAGAGTTTCCTTATTTATGTTTGGGAGTGGTTGATTTATGAAAGATCTTCTAAAGATCACGATTTGGTGGATAATTTGATTATCAATGTCTTGATTAAGAAAGATATGATTTTTGGCCACCCAAGAGTTTCCTTAATTTAATGCATGATTAATTGTCTAAAATCAATAATTGAGTTCAAGTTGAATTTGGAAGATTGGGCTCAAATTCTTCCTTGAGCCGAGTTGGTTCAAGTTGAAACTTACTTGGGCTCGGTAATTTGTTTTGGTTTTTTTTAAACAAATTATGCCAATTGATATTTGTGCTTGTACTTAATCTATTCTTTCTTGAGTTGATTATTAACGCTTGCTAGTCCTAAGAGGATCAGTAGCTCTCAAATTGAAGTTCACTAAGGCTTGGAAATTACTTTTTTCCTTCATCCTTTACAAATTATGGTTGAAGAACATATTGGAAGTAAGAATGATGTTCTTAAGATTACCACCATACCCTTAAAAGGGTTATCTAATTGCCTAAGCTGGTCAAAATCGGCTAGGGGATTCCTTATTACTCGTGACCTATTAGGTCATCTAGCCACGCTTGGACCACATATCAATGAAGAAGATACGAATTACAATAAGTGGTTGAAAAATTATACCTTAGTGATTAGTTGGATTATATACAGCATGGAGAAGCAAGTAGCAAATAATGTAATCCATCTAGAGACGACTAAACAAATTTGGGACACATGTCTCAAGCTATACTCGAGCACTGATAGTCTCCAAAAGTTATATTGTGTTTTTCAAAACATGTTCAATACAAAAAAATGAGACAACTTACATGAGTACTTGGCAAGATTCAAAGGTCTCATTCTATAGTGGAGCTAGCTCAGCCTTACTCCACTAATGTCTCTATTCAAGAAAAATAGAGCGTGACCTTAGCAACCGTTATTTATCTAGCAAACATCAAGCTTTACCTTGAGGTTGACAAAACTCACCTCCTTAGCTCCTCTGCTATTTCAACATTTAATGATGTATGTGCCACCTTGCTCAGAATTCCAGATTCTTCTTCCACCTCTCATAATGAAGTATCATCGGCCATATACTCCGGTAATAGGAACACATTGTTGTGGACTCAATAACACACCGACTCACACAACGAAGGAGGCAACAACAACTCACTCAATAGGATTTATTTCTTATATTACTTTGAGTAGGATTTATTTCTTATATTATTTTAAGTAGGAGTTATTTCTAATTACTGTTATATGTAGGGGCATTATGGGGAATTATTGTAACCCTAACCCTAAAACTCCATGACATGATCTATTTAAGGGAAATGAATGAATGAAATAGGTAAGCTTTGAGATTTTAGAATAACCTAGTGTAAACAGGTTGAGATCACCTCTTGATCTCGAATTTAGGGTTTACTCCAGAAATCCAACCTATCCTTCACCTTCCATTGCCATCCATCTTCGCCCAAATTCATCCACCATCATCCCTACTAAGAAAAGGAACTTCTTGCCCCTTTTTTCGAGTCCAAAGAGGAGGTCTGTCCACCTTCTTGACAGCAGCAGCAAGAGAGGCCTCAAATCCTCCCTTACCGAGCAGACAAGTGAGGATCTTCATGCTCATATCTTGAGTAATCCTGGTGCAACGTGGGAGCTGATCATAGAAGCAAAGAAGAGGTAATAATCTCTCCCAAACTTGTGCTTCAAGTTAATTCTGAAAGTAGGATTGCACTCTTAGCTAGAGCAGCAACAAAGAGGGCCAAACCCTCTTTGTCGTGAGCAAGAAAAGAGGGTAGCTTGCTCTAGCAAGCCCAACATTGTTGTGGGGCATCCTACCTAGCACAACAACTCGGTAAGACCATCAAAAGAGGAACTTTCCTCCTGGCTGAGCATTGGTCAATGAGAAAGACTCCTATACAGACCCTTGACGTGAAGTGAGTTTAAATTCTGAGTGCTGGAGTCCCAAGTTCCACGCCATGTTACTCGATCCATGACCAGGGACCGTAACAACTTGGTATCAAAGTAGGGTAACATAGGGGATAATATCAGCAATGAAGAAATCCAAATCAAGATACAAAAGATAGAAGATAGCCTTGAAACAGCACAACCAGTGTTGGGGAAGGTTTGTGGTTTGGAAGAAGAGATGAGTCGAGTCATCAGACTAACGGAGTTGAGGGCAGAGAGACATTAGAGTCCAGAGGTAAGAGAGGTTGCTCAACCATATCACAGAAGAGGGGAGCAGTGGCCTGGGCGCATTGCTATCCAAGGACCCCAACATGGAGGCACAATTCCAAGGTACACCAAGTTAGAGTTTCCCTCTTTCAATGGTTCAATTGATCCCTTAATTTGGTTGCACAGATGTGAAAAAAAAAAAAAATTGAACCAAGGGACTATTGAATGGGATAAGATGCAACTAGCGTCTTTCCATATGACAGATGAAGCCATGTTATGGGTTACTCAAGTAGAGAAAGAGAGACCAGGAATGACTTGGGGAGAATTTAAAAATCTATGCACAGTTAGATTTGGCCCTCCCGCCAACAGCATTCCCCTGGAAGTGTTAGTCCTATTGAGACAAACTGGTTCGGTGGAACAATATCAAAAACTGTTCCAGGAAAAGTTGGCTCGTGTTGGTGAGAGGGTATTGGTTGACCAGCAGATCTCCCTATTCACAGCGGGTCTCAATGAGTATTTACAGGTAGAGGTAGAACTCTTTATGCCTACGGATTTAGCTCATGCAATGAATATGGCCCGAGCAATGGAACAACGACAACAGTTGCAGCAACGTAAGCCGGATTGGTCGGGTGAGAGGAACACTTCCTCCACGTGGCAAGGGCACCGCTATACTTCATCTCAGGGAACATCTCTAGCAGCACCATTCAGACACACTCCGACTATGATTCGGGTAGCCGATCCCCGCCCTTGTAATTTCCTACCGAGCTTTATAAAAAAATTGATGAGTGCGGAGATGGCAGAAAGGTGGTCCAAAAATTTATGTTATAACTGGGATGAGAAGTATCGGGTAGGACACCAATGTAAACGATTTTTTTGGCTCGAGGACGATTTAGAGGATCCAGAGGAGCCAGAGGATATTATCGAGGAGGAACCATCGGAGATATCCTTGCATGCTATTACTGGGCAGAAATCGCCTAATACAATGCAAGTCCAAGCTCATGTCATCAATCGAGAACTGGTGGGACTAGTCGACTCGGGGAGTACACACAATTTTCTAAGTTTGACAGCCGCACAGCATCTCCAGCTTCAGATACACACTCATCCGACAGCCACCGTCTCAGTGCCAATGGCGAGAAGGTCCCTAGCTATGGGATTAGTAAGGCGGTAACTTTTTCCATTGGCTCTACTTCTTTTAATGCTGATTTTTTTTGTTATTCCACTGGCAGGATTTGATATGGTATTAGGCATTAAATGGTTACAAACATGGGGCCCATTCTGTGGGACTTTTCGGCTTTAACCATGAGCTTTGATTTGGCTGGGAGTCGGGTACTCTTACGGGGCTGTCAAGTGGACAGGGCCCACCGCATGCACACTTTGCAGACACAAGAACAGCCTGACAGTACTAGTGAAGGTCTGGTTGAGGAGTTCTTTGACCTCTTCCAAGAGCCTTCGGTTTTGCCTCCCCTGAGGCACTGTGACCACAGGATCTGTCTGAAACCAGGATCTGAGGTAGTGGTCGTGCGATCGTACCATTACCCACAACTTCAGAAGGATGAGATAGAGCGTCAGTGGCAGGAGATGTTGAAACAGGGTCTTATTCATCCCAGTCACTGCCCGTTCTCTTCACCTGTCTTACATGTGAAGAAACAAGATGGGAAATGGAGGTTCTGCGTGGATTATCGGGAGTTGAACGTGCAGACAGTAAAAGACAAGTTTCTGATTCCGGTAGTGGATGAGCTCCTGGATGAGTTAGATGGGTCGTGGTTATTCACTAAACTTGACCTCCGTTCGGAATAATATCATGTCCGGATGCACCCCTCTGATATCGAGAAGACGGCGTTTTGCACGCACCATGGCCACTTTGAGTTCGTTGTCATGCCATTCGGATTATCTGATGCACCCTCCACTTTTCAAGCTTTTATGAACGAGGTATTTAGCCCCTATCTTCGAAAATTTGTTCTTGTATTTTTTTATGATATATAGCAAGTCAGTTGAGGAGCATTTGGCACACTTGAGGATTGCTTTCGACTTGTTACGATCACATCAGCTCTATTTGAAACATTCCAAGTGTTCTTTTACGGCTTCACATGTGGGGTATCTGGGACACATTATCTCACATGAGGGGGTTACAGTGGATCCCAAGAAGATCCAAGCTATTCACGAGTGGCCGGAGCCACAATCGTGTTCTGCATTACGGGGTTTTTTGGGTCTTGTGGGCTACTACCGTAAATTTATTCAAAACTATGGGCCAGTGGCAGCACCATTGACCAGTCTACTCAAGAAAAATTCCTTTATTTGGAATGAGGAGGCCACCAAGTCATTTGTGGGTCTCAAAGCTGCCCTCGCATCCGCGCTAATATACAACTTCCCAACTTTGACGAATTGTTCGTGGTAGAGTGCGATGCTTCGAGCGTGGGCATTGGGGCCGTTTTACAGCAGCTGGGCCATCCTATTGCATATTTTAGCAGACAATTGGCAGTCCGTCATCACAAGATAGCAGCTTATGAGCACGAATTGATTGGGTTGGCCAAGGCGGTCCAACATTGGAGGCCTTATCTCTAGGGTCGGGCTTTTCTCATACGCACGGATCACTACAGCCTTAAATTCCTACTAGAACAGTGTTTGACGATGTCGCCACAGCAGCACTGGATCAGTAAGTTGTTGGGGTTTGACTTCTCGATGGAATATCGTGTGGGGAGATTAAACAAGGCAGCAGACGCCTTGTCACGGTGTTTTGAGGATCAGCAATCGGCCTATTTGATCAACCAACCGAGATTTCTCATTCTGGACTTGGTGAGAGACGCACATGCCACTGACCCTGCACTACAGGAACTGCATCAAAAGATTTCAGAAGGGACAATGAATTCGAACTGGTCCATCTAGGATTCATTGATTTATTACAAGTAGCGTCTTTTCCTTCCACCTGCGTCCGAGTTGATTCCAGCTATTCTCTCGGCCAACCATGACAGTACACTCGAGGGGATACAGAAGACCTTGCATAGAATTCGAGCTGATTTTTACTAGCAAGCCATGAAACCCTCTATTGTGACTTATGTGGGCGACTGTCAGGTCTGCCAGTGCAACAAAGATGACCACTTGAGTCCAGTCGGTCTTCTCCAGCCTCTGGCCCTTCCTACGCAGGTTTGGGCTGACATTTCGATGGATTTTGTGGAAGGTCTACCCTTGTCCTCCGGAAAATCCGTACTTTTCGTGGTGGTTGATAGATTCTCCAAGTACAGACATTTTATACCGTTGGCTCATCCTTATACAGCAACACGGGTTGCTCAGACTTTCCTTGAGAAGATAGTCCACTTACATGGCATTCCAGAATCCATTGTGAGTGATAAAGATGCAGTTTTCATGAGCACCTTTTGGCGGGAAATTTTTTGCTTGAGCGAGACTAATTTGAAGTTCTCCTCCGCCTATCATCCATAGATAGACGGGCAGACAGAGGTGGTGAACCGTACCATCGAGATGTATCTACGATGCTTGGTGGGTGATCGTCTGCGGCAATGGGTTCAATGGCTTCCGTGGGCCAAATACTGTTACAACGTCGTTCCACTCTACCTTGCAATCCACTCCTTTCCAGGTTATATATGGCCGGGATCCACCTCGCCTACTCTCGTACAACCCAGGGTCCCGCGTGGACGCAATTGATCAGACACTCATGGATCGGGATCTACTGCTACAAAATATCACAGAATGGCTATGACACGGCCAAGCTCAGATGAAGGATGTCTACGACAAAGGCCACCATGAGATCTCTTTTGCGGTTGGGGAGTATGTGTGGCTACGGCTCCAGCCCTACCGTCAGCAGTCTCTTGCGGGACCTCCACGATATAAGCTCTCTCCCAGATTTTTTGGGTCGTTTCCCATTCTTTGATGAGTGGGACCAGTCGCCTATCAGCTCAAATTACCGGACACAGCCAAAATTTATGATGTGTTTCATGTCTCTCTATTGAAGCCACATTCCGGGGCACAGCCTACAACCACTCCATTCCTACCACCAATTGATAATGACGAGGTTATTCTTAACCCAGTTGCGGTGTTACGGGCTCGAATGACCAATGACCATTGGGAGATTCTCATTCAGTGGACAGACACTAACCCCGACGCAGCAACATGGGAGCGTGTGGACATCTTCAAACAAGTCTACCCAACTTTTGAGCTTGAGGACAAGCTCTTTCTCCATGGGGAGGCAAATGTTGTGGACTCAATAGCACATCGAGTCACACAACGAAGGAGGCAACAACAACTCACTTAATAGGATTTATTTCTTATATTACTTTGTGTAGGATTTATTTCTTATATTATTTTAAGTAGGATTTATTTCTAATTACATTTATATGTAGGGCATTATGGGGAATTATTGTAACCCTAACCCTAAAACTCCATGAAGTGATCTATTTAAGGGAAAGGAATGAATGAAATAGGTAAGCTTTGAGATTTTAGAATAACCTAGTGTAAACAGGTTGAGATCACCTCTTGATCTCGAGTTTAGGGTTTACTCCAAAAATCCAACCTATCCTTCACCCTCCATTGCCATCCATCTTCACCCAAATTGATCCACCATCATCCCTACTAAGAAAAGGAGCTTCCTGCCCTTTTTTTCGAGTCCAAAGAGGAGGTCTGTGCTCCTTCTCGGCTGCAGCAACAAGAGAGGCCTCAAATTCTCCCTTACCGAGCAGAAAAGTGAGGATTTTCATCCTCATATCTTGAGCAATCCTGGTGCAACGTGGGAAATGATCATAGCAGCAAAGAAGAGGTAATAATCTATCCCAAACTCGTGCTTCAAGTTAATTCAGAAAGTAGGATTGCACTCTTAACTAGAGCAGCAACAAAGAGGGCCAAACCCTCTTTGCCGTGAGCAAGAAAAGAGGGTAGCTTGCTCTAGCAAGCCCAACGTTGTTGTGGGGTATCCTACCTATCACAGCAACTCGGTAAGACCATCAAAAGAGGAGCTTTCCTCCTAGCCGAGCACTGTTCATAGAGAAAGACTCCTATACAGACCCTTGACATGAAGTGAGTTTAAATTCTGAGTGCTGGAGTCTCAAGTTCCATGTCGTGTTAGTCAATCCATGACCCGGGACCGTAACACACATCTTCCCACCAAGGCAGTAGTAGAAGTTATAGAGTAGGCCAAGGAAGAGGTGGAAGGACTGGTCCATCCAGAACATACAACCAGGGATGCACTCACTATGGGAAGTCAACCCATACTATAGAAAATTGTTAGAAACTCCAAGGAAAGCCAGACTAGTCCATGACTAATCAGGCCTTAGCCAAAAGTAAAAAGGAGGAAAAGTCTGAATCACAGTCAAATAAAAAGGTCCACACTGATGATGAATATGAACTATTTTAGAGAATGAAAACATTGATGGTATCTCCTACTATATCTTCCACTACTACTGCTCTCCCCATCGCTTCGGATATGCTTTCTGCCACTCCCTCCTCTTCATCCTAGATTATAGACTAGGGGCCTCAGAGCATCTCATATGTAACAAAGGTCTACTACACTCTTATCTCCATGCCTCTTATATAAATTTGTTACCATAGTTGGTGGATCTGAAACCAAAGTTCTCTGGAAAGGATCCACCTCTACACTCAATGATTTACTATTTGTTCCTACCTTTCCCTTGAACTTATTATCAGTCACTCAACTCACTAAACACTTTAATTGCTCCATCACCTTCTCGCCCTCTTCTTGTGTTTTTTGGTATCTAACAACAAAGCGGGTGATTGGTGGAGGTAGCAAACAAGGGGGACTTTACTACTTGGACTTGCCTCAAATAAATGTAGTCTTAACCAAGCAAACTGAGGCAAGATTATGGCACAATCGGTTGGGACACCCCTAAACACCATCTCTTCAATTTCTCTTTCAATATTTTAAACATTTGTCAGTTTTAAATTGTAAAGTGTGTCAACTTAGCAAACACCAGAGGACCACATACTCTCCTTACACTGAACTTAAAGGTGTTGCTCCTTTTTTGTTGATACATACTGATTTATGGGGACCTTGAGTATCTCAAACATTTTCATAGTTAAATACTTTATCACTTTTATTGATGATTTTACTCAAGTCGCATGGATATTCCTCTTTAAAGAAAGATATGAAAATTTATCCATATTTATAACCTTTTCATTCTAAGGTGGCTTCTCAATTTGGCAAGAAAATAAAATTACTTCCTTCTGATAATGCCAAAGAGTATCTCTCTAGTAACCTTGACTACTTTTGTCAACAAATGGTATTATCCATCAGACATCTTGTGTCTACACCCATCAATATAACGGGGTAGTATAACGAAAGAACTGACATCTCCTAGATGTAGCCCACAACGTACTATACACCATGAAGGTACCATACTTCTACTAACCACGTGCAAAACTTACTGCTTGTTTCTTATTAATAGGCTACCTTCATACGTACTCAGTCATAAATCCTCATACTCTTTGTAATTTTCAAATGATGAACCATTTTTACTTCCTTTAAGATTCTTTGGTTGCACGTGTTTTGTTCATGTTACATGACCTCAGAAAAATAAACTTGACCCAAATTCTATCAAGTATGTCTTCTTGGGATACTCTCGCACACAAAAGGGTTATGTATGTTATAATCCTAGTCTCTGAAAGTTACTTGTGACTAGGGATGTGACCTTCTTTGATAACACTTCATACTTCTCCTATAAAAATGCTCCTCCGGGTCTTACATTTGTACATGACTCTCCTTGACCAGTTGTGCCCCCTGCTGCCGATATTCTTCAACCCCGTGAAGCATCGGTCGTTACCACACCTGTGGAGTTTATGGATCCCACCAGAGTAAGTCTCATCTTCACCTACTCCTATTCCATTTGAGTAGCCATATGATACTCAAACTATAGCCTTGAGGAAAAAACCCAAGACTTGTACTAGACTCTCTACTTCTCACCCAACATCCAACTTTGTGTATCACCATCATTTGTCCTCTTCATGTTGTCAATTTCTTTCATCTATCTCTTCCAACTTTGTACCACAGTCCTAAGGCATCCAGGATGAAAGGCGGCAATGGAAGAAGAAATGCATGCACTATATGAAAATCAGACATGAACTCTAGCTCCTCTTCCTTCAAGCAAGAAACATGTGGGTTGTAAGTAGGTTCATACTATTAAACATAATCCTGATGGATCGATTGCTCGCCTTAAGGCGTGCTTTGTTGCCAAAGGCTATACTCAGTGCTATGGAATCGATTATGAAGAAACACTCTCTAGTGGACAAAATGAACTCAGTACGTATTTTGTGATCCCTTGCTCCTAATTCATCATTGTTGGTATATCAGTTTGATATAAAAAAATGTTTTCTTGAATGGGGATATCAATATATATATATATATGCAAAAACCACCTGGATTTGTGGTCGAGGGGAAGGTAGTATGCAGATTGAGGAAATCTCTATATGTTCTGAAATAGTCTCCTCAAACATGGTTTGATAAATTTAGCCAATTAATGATACTGGCTGGATTTCAGCGATGCTCAGTAGATCATTCCATATTTATTAAAGGCACCCCCAAAGGGAAAATACTTATGGCAGTCTATGTAGATGATATTGCCTTAACCAACAGTGATTCACATAGCATTCAAAAGGCCAAAAAGAATATATATGAAGAATTCAAATAAAAGACCATGGATAAATACTTTCTAGGCATTGAGGTGTTACAGTCCAAGCATGGGATCATACTATCTCAGAGAAAATATGTCTTTGATCTACTTGAGGAGACAAGAATGATAGGGTGTAGACTAGCAGATACCCCTATGTATTCAAATACCAAGCTAGATGCAAGCTCTGGAGAAGATGTAGACATCGGGAAATATCAAAGACTTGTGGGGAAACTTATTTATCTCAATGTAACAAGACCAGATATACCATATGCAGTAAATGTGGTAAGTCAATACATATACAAACCTTTGGAAAGAATATTACGATATTTGAAATGAGCTCCAAGAAGAGGGCTCCTCTATAAAAACCATGGTCACTTCAACATAGAAGGGTTCTCGGATGCATACTAGGTTAGAAAGTCCACTTCTGGAAAATGCATGTTGAATTTATGGAAAAGAGAAATACTTCATTGACTTGATGTAATAAGAGTACATGAACCCCTATTTATAATAGAGGAAATTAGTAGAGTCCAATTACAATTAAACTACCATTGTCCAAATTACACCCAAACTCTAACACTTAAAGATAAGTCCTAGAATAACTAGAAGACTAGCATAACTAAAACCCCTTTAAACTGAAACTCTTCTATGAGACCTGGTTCCATAATAATTTTGGCTCTATAAGACTTCTTATTGTGTAGGACTCATCATGCCATCATTGTATGGGCCTAGGGCATTCCCCTTGGTCTATGAGCCTTGAGCCCATCTTCCACATCTCTTGGATGTGTGGGCCTTCCTTTGTCTTATCGTCTTGGGCCCATATTTCAACACACTTGGATATGTAGGCCTTCCTTGGTCTTGTGGGCTTAGGCCCATCTTCTAACACTCCCCGTCAAGTTGGGGGGGGGGGGAGAGAACATCATGAACTCCTAGCTAGCTGCAAATGGTGTATATGATCTTCTCGTGTAAAATGGCAATCCTCTATATCTTCCAAAACTCCCCCTCACGTTGGTGGTCTCTTCCATGAGGCCCAACTGACATAAGATAAGTGAGAGTAAAATCACTCCAAGTCATATGAACATCGCTCCATACTCCAATCATAACTCATGTTGGATGTAGGGCACACTCCTATCTTTTGTAGGTAATGGATTTATATGTAGTGCTCAAAAGTGTAATAAAACTCCTCCATCACCGTGTCCCAACCCGGGACACCGACTCTCAAGTGGTAGGAGTAATAAATACCAATTAAGGGAGGTAACGGGTAATTACCCGGAAGATAATATTATGGGGCCATCTTGTCTTTCATCATCCATCAAAATAACCAATGCTGATAAAAATCAGCAACTGAGAAGTCCTTCAATAATAATGTCTCAAAAAGTGACGCAAAAAATTCAGCTTAAATTCATATTTTTCAATGCAACAGGATGCCAACATGATCTTTGATTCTTCCAATGCGAATATATCCTTAAATATAAATCAGTTTGATATGAAACTTTGCCCTTATAAAAATAGGCTTAAATAAATTTCTATTAAGTATTACTTCTCTTCATAAAATATACTTCTATTGATATATATAACCTGATAGATTTTAGTCATTGTAATCTAGCCGAACTAAGTACTCTTTCTCCTTTTGCCAGTATAACCATTGACTCTTCCAAGATCAATATCTTCGTATAAAAAAATCAGATTGAGAATTGGTTGAATAGGTAAGAAAATAGACTTACAGATATTTCTTTTGATATATAATTCCCAATATCAAGTTTCGCTCTTGATAGCATTAAATAGCTCAGAAGTTTAAGATTTTTTGTTGTTGCTCGAACCTCTTTTGAAATCTGACCTTTCCTGTTTCAAATATCGATTTCTCTTTGTATATGACTCCAATTTCACAAAATAGTTTTTTTCTTGGAAAGTAAACTCAAATATCTTTCCGTCGATATATAATATGCAATATGAAAAGCTTAGTGTAGAGGTAAAAGTCCAAAGCAAACAATGGGTATAGGGACTACATAAGAAAAAAAGATAAATACAAACCAAAACTACTATAGATATTAGATAAAAACAAAAAGGATCACATTATCTCAGTGGGTTGGCTGAGTCAACTCATGGGTTGGCTGAGTCAACTCACAGAACCTGATCGGATACTATGTTGAATTTAAGGAAAAGAAAAATACTTCATTGACTTAGGGGGGAGGGGTTAGTCAACGAACTTCAAATTTGAACTTCAACTTCAAATTCATTTCCATCATCTACATGAAATTCAACTTCAAATTTGGTGTTAGTGTGGACGAGTTCATGTGCACTGAAAAACAGTATCCAGTGTTAGTGCCCGAAAACGAAAAAAATATTAAAAATAAGAGAATGGGTAACATGTAATAATATACTTAAATAAAACATAATGCTTAAACCCCAAATTAGGTAAAACAAACATGATTACTACACGAATAAGTAATTTAATGTATAATTAAAATATATGAATGTACTAATTAATTAAATTAGATATTATATTATTTAATTGTACATCAATACAGTAATTACGTGAACCAATTAACTGTGCACATGATTAATTATAAAAAATAAATTTTAAAATAACATAAACGAATATAATAAATTAAGTTATTAATTTATTAATAGCATATGATATACTTTAACATAAAAAGTGTTGGAAGATGGGCTCAAGCCCACGAGCTCAAGACAAGAAGCCCACACGTCAAAGGAGTGGCATATGTGTAAAATATGGTACTTTCCATAAAGATGGCATAAAAGTGTAAATATGTGTTCCTTTTATGTCTTTTGTTTTATCAAGTTGTAGCCCTAAGGGTATTGTAAAACTATAAATAAAGGCATTGGCTAAGAGGTAGGGCATTGAAGCACTCTCCTCTCTTTCCACAAATTCGTCCAGCCCTCATTTTTCTTTTTGACGCAACCCTCTTCTCCCTTAATCCAAACTCTCTTCTTCCACGTTCTTCTTTTTCTCTTCTCCTTCTCTCTTCTTCTTCTTCTTCTTTCTTGTTGATCTAAAGTTCCTTTCATGAGATCTTAAATTCTACATGGTATCAGAACAAGGAGTTTAGGATCTCTTCATGGAGTTATTATGAAATCTGTTCAAGAAGTTGTAAAAGGGGTTCAGTCATAAAGAGATAAGTTCATTATCTTCTTATTTACGTTTTTTTTTTTGTTTTCTTTTCTTATTTACATACTCCTTTTTACTGTTTTTCTTTACTTCTTGAATTTTGAGTCACATCAAGTCAAGATAAATCTTTATATGTTGTAAAGATTTATTTCTATGACTAAATTGATGTTATAATCTTGACTCCTTGTAAATCAATTACAAGAGTGATCAAGATCATTTGTTGTTTGTATCTTATTAAGATTGATGGGTGAAATTCAATTACCATTATGTAATTTGGATCCATCTCATTTGAGGTAGAATTCCAGCATATGTTGCTGTATCTTCTCCTACTTTAGGTTGCTCATGGGTTTGTATTGTGTTGTTGGATGCCCATTACATGTTTGACGAAATGCCAACAGACACTTACCCTTTGTAGTTCCGTTTATTTTAACTTCAACAATTGAATTTTTTTCTTATGTTGAAGTCTCCCATGAGCTGAAGATAAATCTCTTCAAAGTGTCTTGGTTTGTCGTTAAATCTTCTCTAAATTTTTGTCAATTGCTCGTTTGTGTTGGAGTTTGGATTAAGGCCTAATCGGTTGCATCTACTTTCTTCTCTTTGTTCTTATGAATACAAGAGAAGTTGAGTGATGGCTGGATGTTATTATCACTTTCTAAAGGCACAAATTTGTTGATAATTTGGTGCTTGCCCTTGTGAAAGAAATTGGTTCTTGTTCTCTTTTGTTGGTAATTGATTTGGTCTACAGGTTCTTCAAATTACATAGAGTAATTGTTCTTTGAAGAAGGCCTTTTCCCTTGACCTCCATATTTTACTTGCCTCATCATGGAGATTGGATACAATAGTAATAAGAGTGATATACTCCGTATTACTACAATTCCACTTAGAGGTCTCTCCAATTACATGAGCTAGTCACAATCAGTTCGGAGGGTTCTTATTACTCGTGACCTCTTGAGCCACGTTGTTAACTTTCCTCCTCCGATTGATGATGAAGATGCGTCCTACCACAAGTGGGTTAAGGATGATAACATGGTGATAAGTTGGCTCATTAATAGCATGGAAGAGCAGGTGGCCAACAATGTGGTCCACTTGGAAACCGCCAAGAACATATGGGACACTTGTGCCAAGCTTTACTCAAACACTACTTCATTACAAAAAATATATGATGTCTTACAAAACATGCTGCATACGAAACATAGAGATAATATTCACGAATTTTTTGCACGATTTCGTGGTCTTCTTCAAGAATGGAAACTAGCTCAGCCATATTCCACTATATTGCCGTTCAAGAACGACAAAGAGAAGCTTTGGCAGCAGCCATTTTCTTATCGAATATTAAACCATACCTTGAGGTGGCCAAAACTCAACTTTTAAGTTCTTTTGCTCTTCCATCCTTCGATGATATTAGTGCTACATTACTTAGGATACCGAATCCATCCCCTCCTTCTCCTATTGATGCTCCATCGGTGATGTTCTCTGGCAATCGGGGAACATCTTTCTCATCCCAAGGACGGGGCAGAAATATGAGAGGGGTCGAACTATGTGAGGGGCTTAAAATAGAGGTGGTAGAATGGGTCAGAATTCTTTTCGTACTGAGCCTCAAGTTTGCACTTATTGTGGCCGTCAGAACCACCTTGTGGCATCATGCTAGAAACTTCATGGCAAGCCTGATTGGGCCACAGCTAACCCAATCTCAGTTAACGTTGAGAAAAATGAAGATAAGGCTGAATCATCATCCGAAAATGTGACTCTTATGGCTGAGGACTATGCTACATTTCAGAAAATGAAGTCCTTCATGGAATCATCTATTCCCTCATCATCTACTGCTACCACAACTATTGCCTCAGGTATGCTTTCTTCCTCTTCTTCTTCTTCCTCTTGGATCATCGACTCCGGGTCCTCCGAACATCTATCAGGTAACAAACACTTGTTGCAGTCCTTATCTTCTTGTTATCCTCATAAATTCGTTACTATTGCTGATGGTACCCAAACCAAGGTCCTTGGCAAAGGTTCCTCCTCTCTTACTTCATCTATTCCCCTTCAAGATGTTTTGTTTGTTTCTCAATTTCCTTTAAATTTGCTCTCGGTTAGCCAATTGACCAAACAATTAAATTGCTCTATCACCTTCTCACCGTCTTCTTGTGTCTTTCAGGATCTCACTACGAAGCGGGTGATTGGTGGCGGCCATGAAAAGGGGGGTTTGTACTACTTCACTCTTCCACCATTAGCTGCATTATCATCCACTAGATCTGAGGCCCAACTTTGGCACAACCGACTTGGTCATCCATCTACCCCTTCACTTCGTTCTTTGGTTCCATCTTTAAAAGGACTTTCTAATATCAGTTGTGAGGTTCGTCAATTAAGTAAACATGTCAGGAGTACATATTCTCCTCGTCTTACAATTACAAGTACTGCTCCGTTTGAGCTAATACATTCTGATGTATGGGGCCCTTTATGTGTCTCAAATATTTCCCAAGTTAAATATTTTGTCATTTTTGTTGATGATTTTACTCGAGTGACTTGGTTATTTCTATTTAAAGAGCGTTCCGAAATTCTTCCTTTGTTTAAAAATTTTCATGCTATGGTCTAGACACAATTTGGGACGAAAATTCAAACCCTTAGATCTGATAATGCTAAGGAATACATGTCTCATGACTTCAAATCATTTTGTGAGAGTAATGGGCTTATTCATCAAACATTATGTGCCTATACTCCTCAACAAAATGGTGTTGTTGAAAGGAAGAATCGTCATCTTCTTAAAGTTGCTCGGGGCCTCCTCTACTCCATGAAGGTACCCTATTTCTATTGACCTCATGCTATACTTACAGCATGCTTTCTCATTAATAGGTTACCTTCATCAGTCCTTCATCATAAAACTCCTTACTCTGTGTTATTTAATGGTGAAGATCCTTTTTCTATTCCTTTGAAAGTGTTTGGATGTACGTGTTTTGTTCATGTTACATCTCCACATAAAAATAAACTTGATCCTCGGTCTATGAAGTGCATTTTTTTGGGATACTCTCGCACCCAGAAAGGTTATGTCTGTTATAATCCTACCCTTCGGAGGATGTTTATCTCTAGGGATGTGACTTTCTTTGAGGACACTCCCTTCTACTCCTCCCATGATGCTCCTCCAGGATGGACTTGTCCTTCTACTACTCCTTGTCCGCTTGTGCTATTCAATCTTGAAGTGGATCCATCCCCTGATGCACCGGCCGTACCTTCACCTATGGAGTTGTTAGATCCACCTGAGGTAAGTCCTTCTCCTCCTATGTATGGGCCTGAATTTGATACTCGGCCTATTGCTTTAAGAAAAGAACGTCACTTCTGTACCACTTCACATCCTATCTGAAATTTTATGTCTCACCATCGCTTGTCTTCCGTTTTCAGTTTCTTGTGTCCCTTTCTACTTCTTCCGTTCCACAGTCGTATCAAGAGTCCCTAAGACATCCAGGATGGAAGGCGGCTATGGATGAAGAAATGCACGCCTTATATGAAAACCAAACCTGGTACTTAACATCACTCCCAAAAGGTAAAAGACCGGTTGGTTGTCGATGGGTTTTTTCGGTGAAACATAATCCGGATGGATCGGTTGCTCGTCTTAAAGCTTGATTGGTTGCCAAGGGCTATGCGCAGTGCTATGGGATAGATTATGAGGAGACCCTCTCTCCTGTTGCAAAATTGAATTCGGTACGCATCATCTTATCTATTGCTGCTAACTCCTCATGGCCCGTCTATCAGTTGGATGTTAAAAATGCTTTTTTAAATGGTGAAATTAGTGAGGAAATTTATATGGTTCAACCACCTGGTTATGTGGTTGAGGGGGAGTCAGTATGCCGGTTAAAAAAGTCTTTATATGGGCTTAAGCGGTCCCCTCAGGCTTGGTTTGATAAATTTAGTCAAACACTCCTACCGTTTGGTTTTCATTGGTGCTTAGTTGATCATTCCGTATATTATAAAGATACGGTCAAAGGGAAAATATTATTGGCCGTATACGTGGATGATATTATCTTAACCGGTGATGATGCTTTGAGCATACAAGTGGTGAAACAGATGATATGTCAGGAATTCAAGACTAAAGACCTTGGTATGCTTAAATATTTTTTGGGTATAGAAGTTCTTCAATCCAAACATGGGATAATATTGTCTCAAAGGAAATATGTCTTGGATCTCCTTGAAGAAACAGGAATGAAGGGTTGTAGACCAGTTGACATACCTATGGACACAAATGTAAAATTATGTGCCACAAATGAAGAAGATATTGATATTGGCAAATATCAAAGACTCTTGGGAAAATTGATTTATCTCACGGTAACTAGGCCAGACATATCATATGTTATAAGTGTGGTGAGTCAATTCATGCACAAACCACTAATTACCCACTGGCAGGCTTTAGAGAGAATATTACGTTATCTAAAAGGAGCTCCAGGAAGAGGATTGTTGTATAAAAAACATGGGCACTTCAATATAGAAGGCTTCTCATATGCAGATTGGGCTGGATCTCCTGATGATAGAAAATCTACATCAGGATATTGTACTCTGGTTGGGGGAAACTTGGTTACATGGAAAAGTAAGAAGCAAAATGTGGTTGCAAGATCTAGCGCCGAAGCAGAATACAGAGCTCTGGCCCATATCGTTAGTGAACTTTTACGGATTAGGACCCTTCTTACCGAACTAGGTTTCTATAAAAAGGGGTCCATGAATCTGCATTGTGATAATCAAGCAGCTATTCATATCACTTCAAATCCAGTTTTTCATGAAAGAACTAAACATATTGAGGTGGATTGTCATTTTATACGGGAGAACTTTCAAGCAGGAATAATCTCTCTCAAACATGTGTCATCTCAAGAGCAAGTAGCTGATATTCTCACTAAACCCGTTACATCTAAAATCCTATCGTTTATATGTGGCAAGTTGGGTATTTATGATGTATTTTCTCCTCCAGCTTGAGGGGGAGTGTTGGAAGATGGGCTCAAGCCCACGAGCTCAAGACAAGAAGCCCACACGTAGAAGTAGTGGCATATGTGTAAAATATGGTACTTTCCATAAAGATGGCATAGAAGTGTAAATATGTGTTCCTTTTATGTCTTTTGTTTTATCAAGTTGTAACCCTAAGGGTATTGTAAAACTATAAATAAAGGCATTGGCTAAGAGGTAGGGCATTGAAGCACTCTCCTCTCTTTCCACAAATTCGTCCAGCCCTCATTTTTCTTTTTGACGCAACCCTCTTCTCCCTTAATCCAAACTCTCTTCTTCCACGTTCTTCTTTTTCTCTTCTCCTTCTCTCTTCTTCTTCTTCTTCTTCTTCTTTCTTGTTGATCTAAAGTTCCTTTCATGAGATCCTAAATTCTACAAAAAGGAATGATTAAACAAAAATAATTGATCAAGTGCTAACCTTAACACACTATATATTTTTATATATTATTAATTAATAATATTTTTCGTTAAATTTAAAACCATTGGTTTATTAATTATAAAAATGGGTTAATTAAACCAAAATAAATATAATGAATAAATAAAAATATTATTTTATTAATAACACAAGATGGATTTTTTATGTAGTATTAATAATATATTTCCACAATAATATAGATTTGTTTTAATCCGAGTTGACCCAGATTAACTCGATTGAACTCGGGCAGGTCCGATCTGAGACTCGGGCAGAACCGGTGGTTTAATTTTTCCTAACTTAGGAAAAATTAAATTGGCAACCCTTTGACGGAGACGATGCGGTGCAACGACGCAAGCACTGCAACAAAGGCGCTTCGATAGGGAAAGGGGGCATTGCGAGGGTTGCGATGAAGGCAGTAATGCGACAGAGACAATGTTTGGCATTGAGTGGCCAGAAGGTACAACGGCGTGCTGCGTCGAAGACTCCGAGACAGACCAAAAGGGAGAAGAGAAGGAGACCGAGAGGGAGAAGCACGTGGGGAGAGAAAGAAAAAAAAAATTCAGCCTCCCAACAACGCGTCCTGCTCGCTTCATCCGAATGACTCGCAAAATACGACGGAATCTGAAATTTGGAAATTAAACTGTGGGTGTTATCTTTGGATTCATCGACATGAATCAGGCGGTGGTGCACCATTAACGACATCAGGAGATGAACTGAGTAATGCAGCTAAAGTTCATCTCCTGATTCAAGTTGACTAACACCTCCACCCCCCCCATGAGTACATAGTAGAGTCCAATTACAATTAAACTACGCTTGTCCTAATTACACCCAAACTCTAACAATTAAAGATAAATCCTAGAATAATTTGAAGACTATCATAACTAAACCACTTTTAAACTTGCTTTCATAATAATTTTGGCTCTGTAAAGACTTCTTATTGTGTAGGACTCAACATGTCATTATTGTATGGGTTTGGGGCTTTCTCCTTGGTCTATGACCCTTGAGCCCATCTTCCACATCTCTTAGATGTGTGGGCCTTCTTTGGTCTTACGGGTTTTGGCCCATCTTCCAACACACTTGGATATGTAGGCCTTCCTTGGTCGTGTCACACTGGTTGGAGGAAACTTAGTTACATGGAAAAACAAGAAGTAGAATATGGTTGCAAAGTATACTGCAAAAGCAGAATACATAACTATGGCACACATAGTCGGTGAGCTTCTATGGATCAGATCTCTCCTTACTGAATTGCAATTCTATAAAGGAGATTTTATGGATCTACATTACGATAATCAAGCGGCTATCCATATCACATCGAATTCAGTTTTTCATGAAAGAACAAAACATATTGAGGTGTACTGCCATTTTAGACGAAAAAATTCCAAGCTAGCATATTATCTCTCAAACATATCTTGTCACAAGGACAAGTCACAAATATCCTCACAAAGGCAATCACTTACAAAATCCTATCCACTATTTGCAACAAGATGGGCATTTATGATGTTTTCTCACCCCAGCTTGAGGAGGAATGTTACAAGATGGGCTCAAACCCATAAGACTAAGGAGAAAGCCCACACATCCAAGAGAGGTGGCATGATGATAAATAAGGAGTGATCTCATAAAGATGACACGAAGATGTAATTAGTCAAGAAGAACATGTCTACTTATGTAAATCTTGTAGCTCTAAGGGCATTATAGACATTGTAACATTCTCTCAAAAACTATAAACAGAGGCCCTTAGTTTGGGGTACTATATCAAGCTCTCTCCTCTTTCAAATTTGTCCAAGCTTTCTCTCTTGTCTCTCTCTCCCTTTTCTCTCTTCTCTAGTCGAGCTCTTGCTCTTTCTCCCCTCTCTCTTATTCTCTCATTTTCTTCTTCCCTCACTCACTACCTTGATTGAGTTTCATATAATGAGATTCTAAATTCTACAATAACTTTGAAAAAAATTCGGAAGGCTTTAGATTCTATCGATTTTTAGAAAGCCTCAGATATTGATGAGTTCCACCCAATGTTTTACAAAGCCAAATCGGCCAAGTTAAAAGCAAACATCGTTGAGGCACTCCAAAATGCAAAGGTATTAGCAAATAGGATGAAACCACTTCTAAAAAAAACCATCACAACCCTGCAAAATTTTGTTTGTTTAAGGAACAATAGTGCAAGAGAACATCCTCCTTTGTGCATGGGATTCACTGGTAGGTTTTCATTAAGCTATGTATATCAATTCCAACAAACTCGGGCAAAATTCATCTGGTTTAAGGAAAATTTATTGAAAGTTGACGTGAAATGTCCAGTTTTTTCATTCTTTTTAAGAAACAATTGCAAGGGCAGATAATGAAAACGATAGTGCAACATCCACAATGCTTGCTTTATAAGAAAAGAAGAAATTAGATTATCAATTCTGAATTACAAAATTTGGTCTTGGAACACTCTACTGAACTACAACTTTCACATGCATTAAATGATAATTGGGATGTTCAATAACTTCAGCCCACTAAAAATAAGGTTTGAAGTACTTTTAAAAGCAAAACAATGAGGACGTGTGGCCCAGCCCATGACGAGGATGTGTGGGGCCCATTCGATTATAATAATTTGGTTCGAATCCTTCTCGTGCCTCTAATTAACGCTTTTCTGATAGTTCATTATAAAAAATAAAAAATAAAAAATAAAAGTGAGAAAGAGAAGGGAAAGCAAATTCAAGGGACCACACAGCTGTATGGCACCAAGCGGCGGACACCCTGTCAACAACCTGAGGACCAGGAAAGCTGGCTTTTCGTTTCTTGGGCAGGCCGGGCCGGGCTCCTCATTTCTCTGCCTTCCCTTTACTATAAAATGCTTCTACCCATACCTCACCTCTCACCTCTTTCCGACATCAGCATCAAGCTTCACCTTCTTCCTCCCTGCTCCTACATTTCCTCTTTACATTGCCTTCCCTTCGAAGAGGAATCGTAGCAGCTCAGTCCAATTCTCTCATCGAAGAAATGGAGGCTTTCAAATACAGACTAATCACCTTCGTCCTCATGGCCATCGTATTGGCCGCTTCAATGGTCGATAAGGCTGCCGCTGCCGATGCTCCCGCTCCCAGCCCTACATCTGACGCCTCCGTCATGGTTCCTACTCTATTGGCCTCTGTTACAGCTCTTCTCTTTGGGCTTTTCTTCTGCTGAGCCGTCTCATTCCCCCACTTTCCTCCGTTTCTTCTTTCATACATGGCTTTCGTAACTTAGCAGAGCACAGATTTGAGATTCCTTTCTCGCTCTCCTCGTTCCATTCACGTTCCCTCTCTCAGTGTTCCGACGAAGATGATGATTGTGATCCAATCGACGGATGGAGTTGTTTTCTGCTGCTTTTAATTTTGGATTTGTTGTATCTGTATATTTTCTCTTTTTGTTCTGATTATGGGAACTTATATGTGATGGAAGATGTCGGAGGAAATGACTGGATGGAGTGATAGGGTGGCCAATGTGATTTGTTGTATTGCGTTTGATTTTTTTTTCAGATGGTTAGATGTCAATAAAGCGAGAGAGCTGGTGATTCTTTTGTGATTCTTCGTTATTTTGTTAAGTGTGATGTACTCAACATTTATCCCAATTTTGATTCTCCTTCCGGCTAACACTTTGGGAATCGGGTGATTTAACCTAACACCAGCAGGTTGAATCGGGTATAATTACAATGTTTCTCTGGTTTATGTTCTGGGCGGTCGTTGTTCTTTTTTATTTAACGCGAGAGCAGATTTTCATTTAGAGCGACTTTTCAAATTAAGCTCGGGAAATTTTCTTTTCGGAAGGTTTGATATACAGTTCATATGATTTTTATGATTTAATCACTGGATGTGTTGTTTGATATCTTCACTTGATTATTCTGGTACTTACGCTCTGTTTGGAAAGAGCATAGTTGCATTTTGCAGCGGAATGCTCCCACTTTTTTGAGTTTTGGCAAAGATTTTTTCAACAAGTTTTCCATCAAAAGAGTCCCCATGGATCAATAAACATACTAATCATGAACTTTAATTCGTTTTTGCACAATTACATCTACTACATTACAATTTTTATAGTGGTTCACAGTTATTATTTGGGATCTTTTGTCTTAGAATTAAAACATCCTCTATCTTTAGTTAAGAATCACACAGTTTCTATTACAACACCAGAAAAATAGCACTTGTCCAATCAATTAGAAAATTATTAGCAAAAATTTTAAGTGCAACACTTAAAAAGGAAGTTTACAATTAATCACAAAATAACAAGTAAAGGTTACTTGTTTTACAAGTGACCTATGTGAAATTGCCAAACCGATTAGTAGTATTTTATAAATTAGTTTGAAATATATGCTAATCTTTTAAAAGATGTAAGTGAAACCCAAATCCACAAGTAAGATATTCAAAATAGATATAAAAAATAAGGTAATCTTGGGTACAAGAGGACTACTGGGTACAACAAGAATGCTTAGAAATTTTCTACTTGTTATATTGCTAGGTTTGTTATACATTTTAAAGTTCTATAGTCAAAGATATGAATTGAGGTTAGTCTTTTGCTATGAGGTTAAATCTAGTCTGTTCCAACCACTCTAGAGATTTGAAAATTAGAATCTCTGAGCTTTGAGTTGCTTCTTTGTGCATGTGCTCAACTCCATCTCCATGTGCTCAATTGTATAAGTGTATGAGTTCGACTCCAGTTCTTCTTAACCATTGCTTCTAACAAATTTTAAAATTTGTTTTCATGAAATTTGTTTTCATCCATTTCTGACTATGTTCAACTTTAGGGTCATATTCTCAAATCCATGTGTTTATGTGTTTGACTCCTATTCTTCTTAGCCATTACTTCTAACAACTTTTCAAAATTGTTTTCCAACCATTTCTAATTGTGTTCAACTTCAGGGCTATGTACTCAAATCCATTGACCATGTGCACAACTCCATTAACTATGTCCTCAACTCCATCAACTTTTGGGTGAGTTAGAACTTTGACTTTTGAAATATTGCTACCTTCTTCTTCATCATGTGCTCCTTCTTTCCTTGTGGAGTTGACTCCTTGTGACATATACTTAATTTGAGTTTAACTGTACATACTTAAGAGTAAAGACATCAAATACATATGTTAGTTCATCATTAAAATTTGGGTTATGAGAACTCTATAAGCTTCTTCTTCCTCTATCTCCTCTTTTGATGTTAACACACATATGATTTAAAAGCCTCCTAAATAGACAACAAAGAATGCACTCATTGTGGAAGATAGGGAACATTGTTGGAAACTCCATGGTAAGACAAAATGGGCCACGACTAATCAAGCCTCATCTAGTGGCACAAAGAAGGACAACTTTGCAACACCGTTAGACAAAAAGACCCTCACCAATGATGAGTATGACTTATTCTAGAGGATGAAGATTCTGATGGTCTCTCCTCCAAGCTCCTCCACTACTACTATTGCCACCACCGCTTCAAGTATACTCTCTACCACAACCTCGTCTTTATCTTGGATAATTGATTCAAGGGCTTTCGAACATCTCAAAGGTAACAAAGGTCTCCTCCACTCTATCTCTCCTTATCTTTTCGATAAATTTGTTACCATAGCTGATGGATCACAATCTAAAGTTTTTGGGAAATGATCCACCTTTGTTACACCATCACTTCTGCTCACAGATATCCTCTTTGTTCTTACCTTCCCTAGAACCTCTTATCTTTTAGTCATCTTACTAAACATTTCAATTGTTCCATCACCTTCTCACCCACTTTATGTATATTTTAGGATCTTACAACGAAGCAGATGATTGGTGGATGCCATGAACAAGGGGAGCTCTACTACATGGACGTGCCTCAAATAAATGTTGCTTCAATCAAGCACACCGAGGTGACTCTATGGCACAATCGGTTGGGACATCCATCAGCATAATATCTTCATCTTTTCTTTCCTACATTAAAAAATATGTCCAATTTAAACTGTGAAGTGTATCAACTGAACAAACACTAGAGGACCATATATTCTCTTCAACCTGAACTTAATGGTGTTGCTCCCTTTTCTTTGATACACACAGATGTATGGGGGCATTTGAGTGTCTCAAACATTTCCCGAGTTAAGTACTATATTACCTTTATTGATGATTTTACTCATGTCACATGGATATTTCTTTTTAAATAGAAATCTGAAATTTTATCCATCTTTAAGTCCTTTCATGCTATGGTGGTCACTCAATTTGGTAAAAAAATAAAAGTACTTCGCCCTGAAAATGCCAAAGAATATCTCTCTAGTGACCTTGACTCTTTTTGTCAAGAAAATGGCATTATCCATCAAAAGTCTTGTGTCTACACTCCTCGATAGAATAATGTAGCAGAACGGAAGAACCGTCATCTACTAGAAGTAGCTTGCGGCTTATTATATACCATGAAAGTACCATATTTCTATTGGCCACATGCCATGCTTATTATGTATTTTCTTATTAATAGGCTACCCTCATTCGTTCTCAGTAATAAATCCCCATATTCATTATTGTTTCCAAACGATGACCATTTTCACTTCCCTTGAAAGTCATTGGGTGTACATGTTTTGTTCATGTTACTGTCAGATTTAGGTGATTCCGGTCCACCTGGGTCAGGTTCTGTCCAACCCTGGTCCACTGATGGGTTAGGTACTTGGCTTTTCACACATAATGAACCGGCCTTTTAGGTTGTATTGGCTAGGCGTTTGACATGGTATTAGAGCTGGGTACCACGTTCCGTATTCAAATCTTGAGTGAAGCGGTAGGGAATGGGAACAGTGGGTATCAGAGCTAGGTGGTTATGTCTACCACTAATGGGTTAGGTACTTGGCTTTCTACTCCCTAACAGGTCAGCCTTTTTGGGAGTATTGGCTAGGCATCTGACATGGTATCAGAGATGGGCACCACGTTCCACGTTCGAATCCCGACGGAAGCAGTAGGGAACGGGAACGGGAACGGTGGGTGTCAGAGCTAGGTGGTTCCAGTCCACCTTGGTTAGGTTCTGTCCACCCATGGTCCACTGATGGGTTAGGTACTTGGCTTTCTGCACCTAACAGACCGGTCTTTTAAGTTGTATTGGCTAGGCGTTTGACAATTACATCCCCATAGCGAAGTAAACTTGATCTAAAATCTATTAAGTGTAATTCCTTAGGATACTCTTGCACGCAGAAGGATTATGTTTGCTATAATCCTACCTTCCAAATGTTACTTGTGTCTAGGGATATGACCTTTTTTAAAGACTCTTCAAATTACTCTAAAAATGCTCTTCCGGGTCTCTCTTTTGTACAAGTCTCTCCTCGATCTGTTGTGCCATGTGCTATAGAAACTCTTCAACCCCCTTAAGCATTGGCACATGTGGAGTTTATGGATCCCATCAAGGTAAGTCTCTCTCCTCCTATTCTAGTTGGACCACAATATAATACTTGACCTATCTCTTTAAGGAAATAACCCAAAACTTGCACTAGGCCCTCTACTTCTCACTCCATATCCAATTTTGTGTCTCACTATTGTTTATCTTCTTCATGTTGTCAATTTCTTGCATCTATCTTCTCCATATCTGTACCACAGTCCTATCAGGAGGCTCTGAGGCATCCAAGATGGAAAACGGTAATGGAAGAAGAAATGCAGACACTATATGAGAATCAGACATGAGTTCTAGTTTGTTAAGCACCTAGCCAATACTACCCAAAAGACCGGCTTGTTAGGAGCAGGAGACATAGGTACTTAACCCAGGACCATAACATCACACCCCTCCTTCACACTTGCAAAGGCCCACTCTGCCAAGGTCGTCCCCTCCGCATGTGCGGTGGCCTACTCCGTCAAGGTCGCCCCCTCTGCATAGGTGGCCCCCTTCGCAGTTGCCCCCTCCGAGATTCGAACATGCGACAAGGGAGCTAGTTCTGATACCAAATGTTAAGCACCTAGCCAATACTACCCAAAAGACCGGCCTGTTAGGAGCAGAAGACATAGGTACTTAACCCAGGACCATAACATAGTTCCTCTTCTTTCAGGAAAGAAACCCGTAGGCTATAAGTGGGTATATATGGTTAAACACAATCCAGATGTATCAATTGCTCACCTTAAAGCACACCTTGTTGCCAACGGCTATACTCAATAGTATGGGATTGATTATGAAGAAACATTCTTTGTGGTGGCCAAATTAAACTTGATACATATATTATTATACCTTGTTGCTAATTCTTTGTGGCTGGTCTATCAGCTTGATGTGAAAAATGTTTTCCTCAATGGGGATATTAAAGAAGAAATTTATATGCAATAACCACCTAGACTTGTAGTTGAGGGGGAGTCAGTATGTCAATTGAGGAAATCTCTATATGGTCTGAAGTAGTCTCCTCGTGTATGGTTTGACAAATTTAGCTAAGCATTTATACGGGCTGGATTTTATCGATGTTCAGTAGATTATTTTGTGTTTATTAAAGACACTCTTGAAGGGAAAGTACTTCTGGCATTCTATGTTGATGATATTGTCCTAACCGGCAGTGATTCCAATGGCATTCAAGAAACCAAAGAGAAGATATGTGAAGAGTTCAAGACAAAAGATCTTGGACTACTTAAATTGTTTTTGGGTATTGAGGTGTTACAGTCCAAACATGGGATTATACTATCTCATAGGAAGTATGTCTTTGACCTACTAGAGGAGATAAGAATGATGGGGTGTAGACTAGTAGATACCCCCATGGATTCAAATACTAAATTATCTGCAAGCTCTAGAGAAGATATGGATATCGGGAAATATCAAAGACTTATGGGAAAACTTATTTATCTCTGTGTAACAAGACCGGATATCTCATATGTAGTAAGTGCGGTAAGTCAATATATGCATAAACGACAGCTTACTCATTGGCAAGCATTGGAAAGAATATTGCGATATTTGAAATGAGCTCTAGGAAGATGGCTTCTCTATAAGAACCATGGTCATTTCAACATAGAAGGCTTCTCAGATGCAAATTGGCCAGATCCCTGAATGACATAAAATCTACTTCGGGGTACTGTACAATGATTGGAGAAAACTTGGTTACATGGAAAAACAAAAAGAATAATGTGGATGCGAGGTCCAGTGTAAAATCAGAATATAAAACCATGGAACACAGAGTTAGTAAACTTTTATGGATCATGTCCCTTCTCACTGAACTAGGATTCTATAAAGGAGCCTCTATGGATCTATATTGCGATAATCAAGTGACAATTAATATCACTTCAAATTCGGTATTCCGTGAAAGAAAAAAACACATTGAGGTGGACTACCACTTCATACGAAAAAAATTCCAAGCCAGAATATTATCCCTCAAACATATCTCCTCACAAGGACAAGTTGTAAACATCCTCAAGAAGCTAGTCACTCACAAAATCTTGTCCACCATTTGCAGCAAGTTGGGCATTTACTTTGCTTTCTCACCCTAGTTTGAGGGGGAGTGTTAGAAGATGAGCCCAAGCCCATACGAGTATGGAGAAGGCCCACACGTCCAAGAGGGGTGGCGTGATTGTAAATAAGGTGTCATCTCATAAAGATGGCATAAGGGTATAATTAGTCAAGGTGAACATGTCTACTTATGTCTTTTCTCATGTAAATCTTGTAGCCCTAAGGGCATTGTAGGTATTGTAAATTCCTCTAAAAATCTATAAATAGAGGCCCTTGGCTTGGGGTAGAGCATCAGGCCTCTCTCCCCTTCTCCAAATTCATCCACGCTCTCTTAGCCTAAAGGCTCTTTCCCTTTTCTCTCTTTCTCCCTTCTTTACCCAAGTTCCTTTTGCTTCTTCTCTTCTTCTCTTCTTCTCTCCCTCTTTTACTTTTCTCGAGGTTTTAATTATAGGGTCCTAAATTCAACACATTTCATTCAATCAAGCTCCAAATACATTTCTACTGTTGCTTCAAAATTGGAAACAGAGAGATTCCAAAGGAGAAGGTTGTCTCTCCACCAAATACAAATGGTTTAAGCTTTTGTTCTTTTGTATTTTTACATTTCTATTCATAGGTTGATCTAGGACATTGAATTCTAGATAGAAGAGTTTGCTAAAGCTAGAATCTAGCTAAATCTTTGGGGAAATTGTTGTAATTGTATATTTGAGTATACACATGGCTAAATTTCATCTAATAGAGCTAATTCGTGGAATTTTCCAAGCAATGGTTCTTGTGCAGTGAACACCACTAGAGGAATATTGATAACAAAACATCTTTGTGTTAATTGTGGTATTTTTATATTTTATTTTATAATTGTTTTCATTTTTAAATTAGCACACTTGTTTTAAATTGTAAAAACTCAATTCACCTCTCCTCTTAAGAAGCCACCTGGGGCAACATGATGAACGTGCGCTTTTCAGTATGAGTTGAACCTTTCCCTTTTTCATATTCATGTTCATCATTGGTTATAGGTTCCAAAGACAATTCTTTTTTCAAAATTTCATCTTTTATAGTAGTTTCAGAGGAGAAAGATATCATAGGTAGTTCCTTCGTACAAAACAATGACCGATCCAAACCTCCAAACCGCCCATCCTCCCATTTTTCTATGAAAATAGTTCAACACCGATAGAGTAAGAGAGAAGCCCTGCCTAGAGAATGTGGTAGACAGTCATTATTTTGGAATGAATTAACACCTATATTGTTGAGAAAATCACAGTAGAAATCAATGATAAACTCAACCGTTGTAAATGGATTGTATAAAATCGCGAGAATCACGATTATAGATTGTAAAACTCTTGTATAAATTACCTCTTCATTCAATAGAAATTAACACATGAAAAAATAAACTTGCATGTTTAACATGGTATCAGAGTAGGCGCTCTGCCATGTCTCTGCCGCTCTCGCTCCCTCGTCTGACGAGGTTGAGCAATTTTAGCTTTTTCTTCTCTCAGAAATTTTGTCGAGATATTTCTCGCCATTCACTCAGCTTTGCTACTCACTATTTTTCGTCGTCGCGCCGCCGTTTGTTACCCCAACGTTTGCCGTTGTTCGTCGTCGCCGAGCTTGTTCATTTTTTTTCTTTCGCTCTACTCCGAAGGTATGGGAAGACCTTCAAGATTGTTTTTCTCAAAGCAATGCCCCTCGTATTTTTCAAATTGAGAAGGACATTGCTTGTCTTGCTCAAGATCGGATGAATGTTGCGGCTTATTACACAAAACTTAAAAGACTATGGGAAGAACAAGGATCCTATAATGACAGCATTTGCTCTTCTGGGACAGATCATAAGAGACGCAAACTGATGTAATTTCTCATGGGCCTCAATGAGTCCTACAGTGCAATCTAAGGGCAAATTTATTGATGAGTCCACTTCCTGATGTTGCCAAAACTTACTCTTCCATTGTACAAGAAGAGAAACATCGAAGCCTTGGAACTGTACGTGAGACGACGAAGAACTCAGCCATGGTCATTCAACGGACTGAACTGGTAGCTTTGACTATTCAAAGTGGACAAGGTTCATCTTCTAATCCTCATCGAAAACCTTTGAACTGCTCTTATTGTGACTGTGACCATCATGTCCAAGAAACATGTTGGAAGCTAAATGGCCACCCACCAGACTACTCTAAACATGCTTCAAAAAGGCCTATTCAAGGAAGTACTCCTTTCAAACGCAACAATAGTCATCAATCTTTCGTCAACAATGTCAAGGAGGGTCCAATATCGCAAGAAGTGTCATCAGTGACAAATGGTCTCTCTGGTTTGAAAATCCAACAAATCTTATCTATTATGAAAGGAAAAGGAACAACACAATCCGCCAATCCTCAAGCTAATGCTGCTACTGCTTCCTCAGGTTTTTTACAAACATTATTGCGACTCCATTGATTGATTATTGATAGTGGTACAACAGACCACATTTCTTCATCTCCAAGTTTTCTCGTCAACAACAACAAAAAATACCCTTTGGCCACCAATTGTTGTGCCAAGTGGAGAATAGGCTCCAATTACTTCTATTGGGAATTTACCTTTGACTTCCGCTATTATTTTAAAAAACGTGTTTCGTGTGCCATCCTTTAAGGTGGATTTAATGTCGGTGAGTCGAGTCACCAGAGATCTCAATTGTTCAGTAACCTTTTTCCCTCATTGGTGTATTTTGTAGGATTTGATGACGAGAACGTCAATTGGTTTGGGTAAACAATGAGACAGACTTTATCATTTGGTTGCGTTAGCACCTCCACCTCCATCTGTAGCAACACTTCCTATCGTTCACTCAGTCATCAAGTCATCTCCTCTACCACCTTGTGGCATCGTCGGTTGGGACATTTATCTTCCTCTAGATTAGATTTTATGGCAAAACATTAGTTAGATTTCTCTTTCCAATCTAATAATGTTTGTAATGTTTGTGATTTTGCAAAACAAAGTAGACTTATTTTTTTATTAGTTCAATTCTATCTGTTTGACCTTTTGAATTGATTCATTGTGAAATTTTGGCCCCCTATAAAACTGCCTCTCTTTCTGGTACGAAATATTTTTTTGACAATTGTGGATGATTATTCTAGATTCACATGGGTATTTTTTATGCATCACAAAAGTGAAACACAATATTTACTTGTCAATTTTTTTTCTCTTTTTTCCAAACACAATTTCATATTTCTATAGCTAACATTCGGGTTGATAATGGTGGAGAATTCTTTTCCATGAGAGAATTTTTTAAACAAAAAGGGACCACTTATTAGCATTCTTGTGTCTGTACTCCCCAACAAAATGGGGTTGTAGAGCACAAGCACCGCCGTATTCTTGAATCAGCTCGAGCTTTTCGTTTGCAAGCCCACCTTCCTTTACATTTTTGTGCAGAATGTGTTTCTACTGTTGTTCATATAATTAATCGTTTTCCCACACCACTTATTTCTCGCTAAACTCCTTATGAACGGCTTTATGGCAACCTCCCTTCTTATTCCTATCTTTGAGTTTTTGGGTGTCTTGCTTATGCTACTGATGTACGTGTCCCCCATAAATTAGCTTCTCGAGCCAAACACTATATTTTTCTTGGTTATCCAATTGGCCAGAAAGCTTACATGCTATATGATCTTACCACTCATCAAATGTTCACTAGCCGTGATGTTGTTTTTCATGAAACTATTTCCCTTACGAGTCCATTCCATCCACTCTTTCAAATTTAACACCTGTGATCCCTCTTTCTGTACCCGATCCTTCCCAACAACTATTACCACCAACTCCATTTCCTTCTCCACCATCATCTGTCATTCCTAGTGTCCTCATAACCCTCCCTCGGCTTTACGTGACTATGTCTGCAACCAAGTGACGTCTCCTGACCATTTGTCGCCTTTGTCATCAAGTCCAAAAGAAGGTATGCGTTATCCTCTTAGAAATTTTGTCTCTTATCATCACTACTCACCACAATATTACTCTTATACTGTGCTACTATCAGTCAAGATATTGACCATACATCTTATACGGAAGCAACTTCTCATTCCCATTGGCAAGAAGTAATGCAATCTAAATTGGCCCCTTTAGAAGCCAACCACACTTGGTCCTTGACTTCTCTTCCTCCTGGTAAGAAACCCATCGGTTGTCGTTGGGTTTATAAAATCAAATAGCACTCGGATGGTACTATTGAGCGTTTCAAAGCTCGTTTGGTTGCAAAAGGTTACTCACAACTGGAAGGTATAGATTACCATGACACTTTTTTCTCCCACTACTAAAATGGTTATTGTTCGTTGTTTATTGGCTTTACTAGCTGCCCAGAATTGGTATCTTCACCAACTTGATGTCAATAATGTTTTTCTTCATGGTGATCTCCAAGAAGAAATTTTTATGTTTCCACCTCCTGGTCTTTGACGATAGGGGAAGAATCTTGTGTGTCGCCTTCACAAGTCGTTATATGGCTTAAAACAAGCTTCCCAATAATGGTTTGCCAAATTCTTTCAACTATCCAAGCTACTGGATTTGTTCAATCCAAAGCAGATTACTCATTATTCACATATCGGAAAGGAAAATATTTTACAACTTTTTTTATATATGTTCATGACATTCTTATTATAGGTAATGATGTCAATGCCATATTAGCTCTCAAGAAATTTTTGCATAACCATTTTTGGATTAAAGATTTGGGTGAATTGAAGTGTTTTCTGGGCATCAAAGTTTCTCAATCAAAGAAAGGTATTTCCATCACGCAACAAAAATATACTTTGGAAATTTTAAAAGATGGTGGATTTTTGGGTGTTAAACCTATGAACTTTCCAATGGAGCAAAACATAAAGCTTTTAGATATAGGAGAATTGTTTAAGGGTCCATTTTAGTATAAGTGACTTGTTGGACACTTAATTTATTTGACTGTCACCCGCCAAATATTACCTATTCAGTCCATGTGTTAAGTAGATTCATGCATGCACCACGCAAACCACACATGGAAGTTGTCTTGCATGTGTTGCATTATTTAAAAAGCAGTCCAGGACAAGGTTTGTTTTTCCCTTCTCAAAATTATTTATCCTTGCAAGCATTTTCTAATTTGGATTGGGTTGGTTGTCCATTATCTCATAGATCCACTATGGGTTATTGAGTTTTTTTGGGATCTTATCTTATTTCCTAGTGGACAAAGAGGCAGAAAACCATATCTCTCTCCTCAACATAAGCCGAATATAGAGCTATGATAGGTACATGTTGTGAATTATCCTCGGTACGGTCATTGTTGTCAGAGTTGAAAATATTATATCCGAAGCCAGCACTGCTATATTGTGATAATACAACTGCCTTACACATAGCAGTCAATCCTGTTTTTCATGAAAAAACCAGACATTTAGAGATAAATTGTCATTTTATTCGTGATAAAATACAAGATGGTTCGGTTGTAACCAAATATGTTGCTTCAATAAATCAGCTTGCAGATGTGTTCACCAAGCCATTGGAAAAGAAAACCTTCTAAACTATGATGTGCAAGTTGGGAGTTCTTGATATTCATTCTCCAACTTGAGGGGGAGTGTTGAGAAAATCACGGTAGAAATCACCAATAAACTCAACTGTTGTAAATGGATTGTATAAAATCAAGATGATAGATTGTAAAACTCTTGTATAAATTACCTATTCATTCAATGCAAATTAACACACGAAAAAATAAACTTCCATGTTTTACATATATACTTTAACTAGTTTAATAAGAATGAGATCCTTTTCAATGGTCACTATATTGAAACGAATTAATAGACTTCAAACTAGTTCAATAAAAATGAAATCCTTTTCCTCGAAAGGAGAAAGTGAATTGGTTATTCTAGGGGTGGCATCAAACTGAGCCGGTTTGCGAACTGGTTGAGCTCACCTTGGCTCCAGCTTGGTTTGATTGGATTTATCTGGATCTCGAACCGAGTTCAAGATCCGGATAATGCTTGTTTGAGTTAACGAGTCAAGCTCGACTAAACCATGGTTTGGTTTGAAAGTTTGCGAGCCGGTTCGTTAACTTAATGAGGGCTCGGGACAGGGAAACGGGAGTCACTAGCGGGACTTAGATTTTTCCTTCGATTTCTTCCTCTCCTCGTCTGCTATCGTCGAGTCCTCCCATCCACTGTTGTAGCCACCTCCATCGCCGTCGACAGCTACTCACCGGTCGCCTTCATCGCAGACTCCCTTACCCTCGCGTCTTCTTAGTAGCCACTACCTTTGTTGCTCCCTGATGGAATACCCCAACTAGACGATAACCTTCTTGAATGCAGCGGCAGCGATGATGGTGAAGACCTATTTCATGATGCTATTGGTGCGGCATTTGACAACCAGGATGTGCACCTTGTCCAGAGCTTGTTCCGTCTCATCAATGATCCGGTGCAAGGGTTGCTCGTAAATGTTAGAGCCAGCGTGGGCCACCTATAGGAGCAACGTCGCCAACTTCTCCATCTTGGTTTTGAGCTCGAGACACTCCGCCTTAAAATTGGAGATGTCGTCTGCCCCTTTGGTCACCTGATCAGCCAACTTGATGGGCTTCACGAAGATCTGCTTCACGATGTCAGTCACGGCTAAGACCCAAACAAAACCAGACCACCCAAAAATCTTGATGATTCCCCTATTCCCACACAAATCAACAAATCACGCAAGCAACGATGATGCTCATGACCCTCATGTCATAATAATCACATTTATTAAGAAAAGACCCTAAAGAAGAAAGAAATAACCGCAATCAAAAGAAAGCAAGAAGAAAAATAAGGGTATCAATCAAAATTTCTAAGTCCTCACACCCTCGTTTCTTTTCCTTTCCAGGCCGAGAAAGAAGATCTGCAACTTCCAATTTTTGGGTTTTATTAGCCCTGGAATGATGGAAAGCGAATGTTCATTCGCTCGTCTGAGGGGGGGAGGGGGACGACTCGGGAGAAGGAGAGAGGCATAGCTGGCAAAGTGGGTTCAAAAGAGGGTTCAATGAGGAGGTATAATCGTGATGATTGGCACTATGAGCAACAATTTTCATATTGATGCTTTGTATTTATTTTTTCTTAAAAGAAAAGAATTAACCATCAACTTACTTGTAGTATGGGTTGGTTCTTACTGATATTACATTGACCCCTAACCATATTTTATCATGTCTACGAACAATTCATGATTATTTTAAAAATATAAAGAGATTGTATACAGTGTTTGAGGGGGTGAAGGTAGTTGAAGTGGGGTAAAAACTGACCTGAACTATTAAGATCATACTGAGTTTGGGTCAGACATGAAGGAGAGAAGCAAGCTTGTCCTTCTAAGCCTTTAAATTCTTACTGAGAAAAGCGGAAGCATATATGGGTGAAATATATTGTTGAAGCCTCTAGGGCTGCAACCATAAGATCCATAAAATATGTTAGGTGGTGGTTTTAGTGTTTCTTAGTTTAAACAGTACACTACACTAAATTATTAAGTTTGAGATCTAAATAGCCTCATTTAATCTACAGCCACATGTGACCTTCCCACTGTGGCAAGGATTTGACTGTAGAGAGAGAGAGGAAATGCAAAATTGTTCCTTTTTTTATAGATGAATTATTTTTTTAATAAAGTTTATGTATAATTATATAGTTTTATGAATAATTTTATGCAGTGTATAAATAATTTTATATATAATTTATTTGACATGTATTTTATGCAAAGTTTTAAATATAGGTGGAAGTTTGAACTCGGCTCGAGCTCAAGCTTTAACTCGATTAAAATTATTGGGCTCGAGCTCGATAACAATTTTAGGCTCAAAGTTGGGCTCAGCTCTAGCTTGATAACAATTTTAGGCTCGAGGCTGGGCTCGGCTCAAGCTCGAGTTCGAAATATTTAAATCAAGCTTGGCTCGAAGCTCTGACCTCCTCCACCTCTCCTGTATTCCATTCACAATCCCATCGGTAATTCCAACTTTCCCAGCTTTCAACCGATACCATTTTTAATGACAGCCTAACATATTAAACTGATTTACTAGGAAACTGTTACGTGGCGTTGTTAAACCAATGGCAACGACCCTTTTAGCGAGTGAGTCTCTTCGGACCAGTAGCCCTGCAGCCTTGGGTATTCCAACCAATATAAAACGCGTTTCAATTTATCAGTGATACAACACTAAATACTATTCTAGACAAATCATCTTATCTTATAGGCCCAACATGACTTCTGTTGCTACTAAATACTTTTCAGGGTTTGACCCTATTCCTATCGGCTTAACACCACGTGAGCTAAATCGTCATACGACCTCGCGGTTTTCAGAGGTCCCCAAGTCGTACATGTCAACTGAGGCGGCTCCATGGCTAATACAGCAAGGTAGAGCACAACTCCGTTTCATTTTCTACCTCAGAGCATAGCCGAATATTACTAAGTACCTATCTTAGATCCTATTAGGCACTATTCAAAAACTATTACTATTATGAGTGAACAGTAAACATGAACAATAAAAATGAACAGTACTTTTGAACAATTAAAATGAATAGTACTTTTGAACAGTAAAAAAATTTACTGTAGAGATTCATATATATATGCAGAAAATGAATAGTAAAAACAAATACTGTATGAATTTAAATATTACACATATGCAAAAATAATATTTCAAAATATAAATATATACTACATAACTCCTGAAGTTACCGACCGTGCTACCAGTAGGCTCCCTCTTTACTACTCAGCCATTATGGCTGTTTTACACATACCGTACTTTCAGAACTTTGTCGGAAGATGCTAGCCGAAAATCGCCTTCTTTGCTTAGACCATTTTCTTCTTCTGGAAAATTCGAAGTGTTTTTCAAATGCCTGAACTCTATCGGAGCTTCGAATTTATAGCTCAAGGTCTTCCCTTTTTACCCTTAATCGAAGGGTCTATGTTAAAAGACAAAGGGTATCTTTTGTCCTTTTGTTTTTACATATCTGCCCTTGTATTATTTACCTTTCAACATTGAAAGCAAGAGTAGCAATGTCTTTTCTTCTTCTGACATGCTGTCTTCTGATGGTTTCTTGGTGCATAGTTGGCATTTATGCAATTTGTTGAAAGTAAGCTGGGCCATGCCGCAAAAACTTTCTTTTGTGTTTTTACTTGTTGTGATGTTCCCTTTAAGTATTTTTTTGAGTGTTTCTTCCAATGATTTTTGTACATTGGCTAGAAACTCTTTAAAGTTTTTTCATACAATAGTCAGTGGTACTGAAGTTTTGTATACATAGCTCTTCTATTTTTGAACCAGTAGTTGAAGGTACTGGATAATATTTTTAATCCCCATGGTCCTTCTGTTCTTCCAAACCTCTTCGGGACATGGTCGTGATTTTTTTTCAGCTTGGGATAAAAATCCGGAAGCTTTCCTTTTTTGTCAAGGATTTCTATAGTTATTACCGAAAGACTCGGTATAACTTTGCTGTTTTCAACGATTTATTCTATGGAAGAAATGGATTTCAACCTTATAGCTGTAGCCTTGGTAGCAGAGTAGAAACTCTTGCAAACCTCAGTTATTTCTTTTGGTAATCTTTCGAGTACAATTAATTTTGTTGCTCGTATAAAGATTTGTCCAATTAGTCCTTATGTGTATAACATATTGACATATTTACTATCCATTTCTGGATGTATCACCAAATGGTTCCAGCGTTCACTGGAGTCTGTGGTCATAAAGGGAGTATGAATCCCTATGCCAACGTTGTCATTCCAATTTTGGAACTGAGTCTTATGGAAAATAGACTATTTTGAACTATCACTGGCCACCTTTTGAGGGTGTAACGAAGGTTATGTAGACATAATGTCTTGGAGTTTTAGAGGATTGACTTTCATAAGAAAATCGAACTCATTAAACTCTTTTTTATCTGCTTTACCTAGGCTTGTCAACCTAGTGAACTCAGATGGGTTAACTAATCATGCCTTGAAAGAAGTATCTTTCTTGGACATGTCCATCTCCATGGGTTTTGGAGTCGTTTTGGCTTCCTTTCTAGGTCAAGACTAGCAGGTAGAAATCCCGAGTCGACCTGTGTTTATGAAAATACTAAAGTCATCTGTCTGCTTATTGGCCAACGTTATGGCTTCCTTTTCTCGCGATGGAGATCAGGTAGAAGTCCCGAAGGAGCTTGGTGTATAATGCCTTTGTGTGAGTTCTTTTAACTCTTCGGTTAATTCCTTAACCTTGAGTTGTAAGTTTTCTCCACTTAAACCAAAACGGGTACAATTCTCTGATAATTCTCCTCATTCAGAAAGAACTAAGAGGTTGTCGAAAAGAGACTGTAATGTTGAGAGCAATACCGTGAGGGTGGCGATTGCTGGTGCTAGATCCGTCAATGTGTTGCTAAGGGGATCCATTTTACCTGTCTGTAACACAAGAAAAATCTCGAGTAAGAGTATCAAGTAAATAATTTTTGTCTCCTTTAAAGTGTTCAACAGTAAAAGAGAATTGAAAGAACCACTGCTGTCAGTGGAGTAATCTACCACGACAAAGTGAATCTTCTAGATTTCTTGTCATAAAACCAAAAAAAATCTTACAGTCAGTTCTAACTAGAAATTCTTTAGGGGCAAGATATATATAAAATTTCTTTATCTCATTTTTTACTGCTAAAATTTATTTTTCATAAGAATGACTACTTATTTCAGCTTATGTAAACGTTCCTGGGATATATTTACATATTCTCTCAGAATCAATGGTTTTACATTTTAGTACTATTGCCCATGTATGATTTGAGGCATTTGTTTCTAAAATTAATTTTGCATCTGGATTTGGTAGAGTTAACGCCAGGAGGTGTTTCATCATTTTTTTTATCCTTATAACTTCTGAACTGTCAATGGGAGTCCATTCCCATTTGACATCTTTCTTTAACTTCTGTTGAAAAGGTTTTCTAATTTCTGCTAAATTCTTTATAAATTGTTCAGCATACGTTAGGCATCCTAAGAAATGTTGAAGTTGTTTTACATCTTCAATTTCATTTGGACAAGCTGCTAGTTTTAAGAAATCTGATTTCTTTCTGCTAAGTGCTATCCCTTCATTTTTAAAGCATTTAATACCTTAAGTAATTGCTCTTTATGTTGATCTATGTTTTCATAAAAAAGTAGGATGTCGTCAACATAAACTAAGCAAAATTTAAAGAATGGTTTGAGGATATTGTCCATTCTTCTTTGAAATATATTGGGTGCTTGTTTTAACCCAAAGGGCATAACAAGCCACTCATAATGTCCCGAGGGACAGCTGAATGCAGTAAGGGGAATAGCTCTTTCGGTGAGACGAATCTGTCAAAACGTTGATTTGCAATCAAACTTGGAAAACCATTGTTTTCCTCTTATTGAGGCTATCAACCTTTCTTTGTTAGGAATATAGTAGCCATCCAGTTTTGTGGCTTCATTAACTTTTTTATAGTTAATGACAGTTCTAGCTTTTCCACGTTTTATCTCTGCATGATTCTGAACAAGGAAAGCAGGAGATGTATGTGGAGAATAACTTGCACGGATTAATCCTTGGGTTAGCAAGTTATTGATCTGTGTTGAAAATTCTTCAACATCAGAGAGAGTGTATACCATAGGTTTTTCTCGAATTTCTTTTTCAGGATCAAGGTGTTCGAGGTCGGCATATGGTCGTTGTTTATTCCACCATTCTAAGGGTTTCTCAAAATAAGTGGAATCTAGAAGTTGCAAAATTCTGATGCGTAGGATTATGCGAGGAGGAGAGATTCCAAGGGGGGAACCTCATCACCACGCTTGCTGCATTTTTTGAAGACTTGGTGGAGGACTTCTACATTGCAGAAATGGCAAAGGCTTCAGGGGGTTTTACTATGTAGACATATACTACAAAATTATCTATTTCGTGTCGGGTACAACAACGAAGTTTATAGTAGGCTAGTGTTTGTTCTACAGGGGCGTGGAACATGAGCCATTCATTTCCGAGGACTAAATCTGGTCCTGAGTTTATTTTTGGTCCGAAACTAATATGTTTTTGGATCATAAAATTTTTACCTCCAATGTCGAGATGAATGTTTCGGGCTTCGACAGGAAGAGAAATGTTTTCTCCTGAGCCAACTGTTACTTGAAGGGGTACTTCAAGTGTTTTCCATAAATTTGAGGGAAGAAAATTTTGTCTGGCTAGGCAATATGAACTTCCTGTATCTACTAGAGCGTGTATATGGAATTTTATATATCCGAGTAGCTTAAGCATGACCGTGAAAGTGCTCTACATGCTCCTACATTTATGCGGATACTCATTCAAAGAAAGTGCCTGAAGAGTCTAACATGTTTTCTAAGTTTTTTGAGGTGGAAGACTCAGTTTCAAGATGAAGTTCATACACTTCATCTTCCAACTGGATTTCATCATGATGGATGATTTCCAATCCTTTTTCTTCGGCTAGTATCATATAGGTATTGTACTACCTTTTTTTCTTATGATTTGGACAATTGCAAGTGAAATGTCCTTCTTTCTGGCATATCCAACATTTATATTTGCTTGGGATTTTCCCCTTTGGGCAATATGCATTTGACCCTTTACTAGATGTGGCGAGGCGGGGCCAAAGTTTTTTTTTTTCAAAAGTATCTCTTTCGAAGAGTATACCTGGATTTTGAACTTTTTTGTATCCTAAATTTTTTCTAATGAAATTTCTAAGGATATTTTCTTTGCTTATGGGAGTTGGTTTTTGAACCATAGACCCCTACATTTTTGTTCTGGTTAGAACAACATAATATTTGTTTATATGCCTTACTACATTTATTTTGTAGTCTTTGGGCTTCTCTAAGGTTTGCCAACATGTCTTGTACAAACCTGTGTCTTCTTCCTAGAGTATCAAAATTTAGGGAATTGTCCATTGTTAAAGCTGAAAACTCTGGGTTATTTTGCCAATATTTTATAATGTAGTCTTTTTCGGCTATAGTCGCAAAAGTTCTGGCAATTTTGAATAAAAGATGGGCAAATAAGGTTTTTTTATCATCTTTTTGTAGTTTATAGAAGTTACTTGAAAATTCTCAATAATACTTCTCATATAAACAAATGTTACATATTTGTAACTTGTTTAATTTTTTAAGAGTTTCTAAACGTTTTCTTTGTTTAGTACTTTCATTGTGAGCTCCTAGGGTTGGATGTATTCCTAGAAATTCTTTTGATATCTTAGCCACTAATCCCTTTAAGATTGAAGCTATAGATGTGGATGTAGCTATTTTTTGGTTTTCGGGAAGGTTGTCCCACCAATGTGCTACATTACCCTGTAAAGCAAGGGTAGAAGTTAAATACAGAATCTTTATCCCAAGATTCATGCATATTGGCAGCATTACTCATGCTTCTTTCCCATTCTCTAAAGACTTTTTCTCCATCCTTGGGGCAATCCAAGTTGAGATAAAATCCAAAAGGGTTTATGCTATCTATGGATTGGTGTCCCTTAGTAGCATGTGATGGATCGACATTTGTGTATTTTGTCGAATACCTTTGTCCTCCCAAAGATATTTTGGTGTGGAGAAACTTTCTCTTTCTTGAGATTTATCTGTTGTATGGTCTCGAAAGTTGTCTTCCATGTAGGTATCTCGTACCCTTGAAGTTTCTACTTCATGTTGGCTAGTATTGCTACCTCGAAGCATTCTAAATCTTTTATCAAGATCATCTGCCTTTTTGTCTTTAGTAGAGTCGTTTGTTTCTTGGTATTATCTATTGCAACTTCGTCAGAGTCCCATGCCTTTGGTTCACTGTCTTGTGGCTCTTGTTGTTTACTAGAGAAAGGTTTTTCCTCTTGAACATAATAAATTGGTTGGTGACCGAAAGTATTATATTCTGCATAAACTTCATGATCAATAGAAGATGATGCTTTTGAAGCGATCCTAAAGGCAGAAGCTTCTGGATCTTTTTTTCTAGGTGCTATGCAAGGTGCGATGTACACTAGGTTTTTAAGCCATCCGGTAATGTCAGGAAGGTCACAAGGTAATGGAGTTTCTATATCATTTAAATAGAAAAACTCATTCATAGAGCTATTTCTTGAAGCTTTCGTTGAAGGCTTTTGATTATGCACTGTAGTTGGTGTGCTCTAAGGTTTAATCTCATCCATTCAACTTGAAACTCGATATAAGCTGTCATAGTTTCATTTGCTGGTCTGAGATTATCTCTGTATTGCAGAGCGCGAACTTTGATGTTCATGCCAGATTTAAACGATCTAATAGTCTTTCTCTATAGACCATTTTTATAAAGCTAAGAGGTTTAGCTTTTGTGTAATTGTTTTGATATTGCGTCTTAATTTATAGGCATGATCATTATATCTTTCCCATAGATAATGGTACATTACCATTGATGGGATTGTGTCATCGTCAGGCTGAAGCGTGTCTCTTAGAAGTAAAGCAAAGGCAAGACCTTCTCTTTTTAATTCTAAACAATCTAAAATTTTCTTCTTGTAGATCATTCTGGAGTCCAAGGTGTAAAAGGGGTTTTATACCTTGATGGACTGGGGGAACCTAAACGTTCTTTTGATGCTAAGACTTCGGTTAGAAGTTCTTGCATTTTATCTTTGTTTAGATTATCTAAAAATGTTTTTAGTTCTGTTAATTCTTTAAAGAAAATAGAACTATTTCCATGGTCATTTTTTTCTAAAATATTTTCTAGGATAATTTGACATTTTATTATTTCTCTATGTTTATGTTCATCATAGAGGAAATCAACTTTCTGTTGTAGACTGTCAACAACATTTTCTAACCTATTAAGGGTCTTTCCATAACACTCTTAAGGTTTAGTTGGGATAGGTGATTATGTCACTATTTCCTATTGGTGGACCTAAGGCTTTATATGGGTTATATGCCATCATCGATATGAAGTGGAACATAGGCCTTGGGCCTTGGGTTTCCTATTCCTTCGAAATTGGAACTGGTTGAGGCTCTACTGGAAGAGGTAGTGGGCCTATCTTGTTTGAAGGAAAAGTTGGGCCTAGCGTTGGTAATCACTAGTTTGCCTTCTATCTCCTTTATGGTTTTTCGGGAGAGAGGAAGGTGTTTGGGTGCTAAAGGTTGAACTACCCATTCTGTTAGCCAAGTTAACTCTTTGGGGTTGAGTTCATCTATGGTCAAGTTATCAGAATAACCAATATTTTTGGCTAATTATGTGATCTTCTTTGAATCTTTAACTGAAACCTTTCCAGTGTTGATTCCTCTGGCTACTACGCATATAAGTATGCACATAACTCTTTTTCCTGGTTGAATTCCATTTTTTGACTAGTTGTGTGTAGATTTTTAGGGACAAGGTATCCTGGATATGCTTGTCATCTAAATCTATTTGTAGATTAGGCCAGGTTGTAAAAGACACTGGGCCTAATCCTAAATTTTCCCTAACTCTTCCGAGTAGGGTTTTTTCAAAATTAGTCCTTACTGAGTTATCTACAATAGCTACTATGAAGGGTCAATTTTGGTTGATTCGTATTAAGGGGTCTAATCCTATACGAACTAGTCCATAATGGACATATTTGAATCATTTTATCTTGGTTAAGTTCGATTCACTTAACAATCTGTAGCAGAAGGTACCTGAGTCGGTATCCTGTATTTCTATAGATAGTTCCTTATGGAAGACGAATGATTTCTTTTGGAACTCAATCCAATCTCTATTGTAGACTTCAGTTATCCGAGGGATACTGATTGTCCATTTTTGTCCATCCTGCATTAGGTTAGGATGTTTTTCGTATTCTCCATGTGTTTCATGTTATACATGAACACTATTTTGAAGAGAAGTACATTCTATTCCTATTTTTTCAGACATTTAGGTTCAGACACCTTGCATAGCACCTAGAAAAAAAGATCCAGAAACTTCTGCCTTTAGGATCTCTTCAAAAGCATCATCCTCTACTGATGATGAAGTTTACGCAGAATATAATACTTTCGGTCGCCAACCAATTTATTATGTCCAAGAAGAAAAACCTTCTTCTAGTAAACAACAAGAGCAATAAGACAGTGAACTAAAGGCATAGGACTCTGACCAAGTTGCAATAGATAATACCAAGAAAACAGACTACTCTGCTAAAGACAAAAAGGCAAATGATCTTGGTAAAAGATTTAAAATGTTTCGAGGCGGCAATACTAGCCAACATGACACAGAAACTTCAAGGGTACGAGATACCTACATGGAAGACAACTTCTGAGATTGCACAACAGATAACTCTCGAGAAAGAGAAAGTTTCTCCCACGCCAAAATCTGTGGGAGTTGGTTTTTGGGAGAGGGGAAGGTGTCTGGGTGCTAAAGGTTGAACTACCCATTCTGTTGGCCAAGTTAACTCTCTGGGGTCGAGTTCTTCTATGGTCAAGTTTTTAGAATAACCAATATTTTTGGCTAATTTTGTGATCTTATTTGAATCTTTAACTAGAACCTTTCCAGTGTTTATTCCTCTGGCTACTACGCATATAAGTATGCGCATAACTCTTCTTCCTAGTTGAATTCCATTTTTTGACCAGTTGTCTGTGTAGATTTTTAGGGACAAGGTATCCTGGATATGCTTGTCATCTAAATCTATTTGTAGATTGAGCCACGTTGTAAAAGAAACTAGGCCTAATCCTAAATTTTCTCTAACTCCTCCGAGTAGGATTTTTTTCAAAATTATTCCTTACCGAGTTATCTATGATAGCTGCTATGAAGGATAAATTTTGGTTGATTCGTATTAAGAGGTCTAATCCTATACGAACTAGTCCATAATGAATATATTTGAATCGTTTTATCTTGGCTAAGCTTATTCACTTAATAATTTGTAGAATAAGGTACTTGAGTCGATATCTTGTATTTCTACGGATAGTTCCTTATGAAAGATGAAAGATTTCTTTTGGAACTCAATCCAATCTCTTTTAGGGGGGTGTGGGGAGGGGTTAGTCAACTTGAAGGACAAGATGATCTTCAACCACATAACGCCCTTCAACACTTGAAGTCGTTAGTGGAGCGCAGATGAAGCTTCATCTCGATGCAGGGGATGAAGGGATCCTTCATCTCCACGGTTTAATTTCGATCATGTGGAAGAAGGCCCTTTTTTATCTTCTTTGAATTGAAGGATGGGCAACGCTCACATTTTTCCCTCTCTCTCCTCGCACCCCCCCATCGCGTGTCGTCATTTATCATTTTTTCTTCCTCTCTCCCGCACTCCCTTCCCTCTCTCGTCTCCCTGCGCCCTCGACATTGATCTTGTCCTTCATCTTCGGCCACCATCTCAGTTCCCTCTCGTCTTTGACCTCAACTCTCGGTCTTCTCTCGGCCTCGCCCTCTCTCTCGCACCCCCTCTCTCGTCTCCATGACTCCCTCTCTTCTCTCGGACTTGCTCTCTCTCGTTTCTCTCTCTCTATTCCCTCCCGACCTCCCTTTCTTCTCTGTCTTCTCCCTCCCTTCTCCCTTTCGGCCTCCCACTCCCTTTTCTCTCTTGCTAGTCTTCTTTCCCCCAAAAGTACCTTCCGATTTCATTCGATTTTCCCATTTCCATTTCGATTTTCTTCGATTTTGGACATTTGGGCATCGATTGCTTAATATCTACTTCGATTAGGCATCGATTTCACCCTTCGGCTTCGAATTTCCCCAAATTTCATAAGGTATGCCTTAACCCTAATTTTTTTCATTAAATTAGTGTTTTATTTGATTTAAATTTATTTTCTGTGCATAATTGGGGGTTATTTGTGCATTATTTTGGGATTTATGGTTACGATTTATAGTCTAAATTCTTGATTCGTGTATGGATTATTTTTAGGGTTTGCTGCTCGGTATTTAAGGGTCCAGTAATTAGGGTTTAGGGTTTATGGTTTATGGTTAAGGATTTAGGGTATTTTAGGGATTAGGGTTTTTAAGGTTTAGGGGGTTTAGGGTTTTTAAGCTATAAGGTTTTTTGGGTTTAGGGTTTAGGGCTTTTAATGTATTAAGTCCTGGAATTAGTGTTTAGGGTTTAGAGTTTAGTAGGTGATAGGGTTTAGGGTTTGATGGTTTAGTTTTTTTTTTTTTATGGTTTGTGTTTCGGGTTTAGGGTTTAGGGTTTAGGTTAAGGGTTTAGGGTATTTTAGGGATTAGGATTTTTAAGGTTTAGGGGGTTTATGGTTTTTAAGGTTTTGGGGGTTTTGTGTTTTTAAGTTCTAGGGTTTTTTAGGTTTTGTGTTTGGAATTAGGGTTTTGGGCTTTTAAGGTATTAAGTTTTGGAATTAGTGTTTAGGGGTTTTTAGTCCAATTCAAACAAGGTTGAGTCGCCTACATGGGCATCCATTAGCCAACAAAACCCGACCCCCATCACTGACGAGGTACAGTTTATAGTGACTGTGAAGTTATATGGGGCTCTACCAGGGGTCTTCGGTGAATTTGGACTTGATGTGTGTGTGTTTTCATTGTTTAGTGCATATGCATTAGTGAAAATAATTTAATTAATTTTGAAATGTGTGAGAATGTTGTTGAGAATTTTTGAAGTGCTATGGAATGTTTTTGCCATGTGGTGAGGAGATTCGGGTATTATACATATCCACCACATGGTATTTTTTTATGGTTTGTGTTGGTATTTTTTTTTATGGTTTGGTTTCCGTGACAAGTAAAGGTTGTCTGATAAAGTTTTTTCCGTGAGGACCGTCTCGAATTTAGATTATACATGGCTGCAAGAAGACAACCAAGTGGTCGGATATATGATAATTGAACATTCGATGATGATAGCAAAATGCTCGATCTCTTGGTCGAGCAGGTCAATCTAGGGAACAAGTTGCCTAACGGGGTCTGGAAGCATGAGGTATACATGGACTGTGTCAATAAGTTCAATGAAGACACAGTCATGAAAAAAACTGTTGAGCAGGTGAAGAATCGAACAAGAGCATGGAAGAAAACATACCAAACGGTAACGAGTTGTATCAACACTAGTGGGTTTGGTTGGGATGCAACCACACAACGAGTTACTGCATGTAATTCTGTATGGCTTGATTACATAAAGGTCAGTAAATCTGTATGGCTCGACTACATGATGTACTATAAAATATTTTTTATGTTTTCCGCATTAGTATAACTCTCTTCCAAGACGTCTAAATGATGTTTTATTCTTGTAGGAGCATAAAGATGCTGAGAAGTACAGACGTGAAGGCTGCCCCCTGTACGACAAATTAGCTATGGTGGTGGGAAACACAATAGCGGTAGGGTCAGGAGCTGCAACCTTTGTAAATCAGGGCGATGAGGTGATCCGTGAATCGGAACATGTCCCGATGGATGAGCCAGAGGATGTTGATATAGTTAGGGATACTCCACCACCATTATTAAGCATGGATAAGTCTCTAGGTAATCAATCTGAAAGAAGTAAACAATCATCTTCAAGTCGTCGTAGAAAGAGAACCGAAATGCCCGATAATGACACTAGTAGCAGAATCTTTGATGCAATAGATCGAATTGCTCAGACATTTGAGAATTTCATGATGAAAGACAATATTGTATGAGATTGCGTCAAAGCCCTCAGGGAAATCCCGGACTTGCCTACAGAATTGAAGTATCGCGCTCCTTCATGGTTGGATACACCAACTAAGAAGGTCATGTTTATGGAAATGACAGTGGAAGAGTGGGTCGAGTGGCTTAAATTTTATTTTGAAAACTAATTGTAATGCGTTATAAATACACTATTTTTTTGGAATATTATTATGTAGTAGACATGATATTTGAATTATGACGTTACAAGACTTATTAGTATGGTTTATATTTAAATTTGATATGTTGTTGTGTTTATATATTGCATAGATGAATATGGTGTTTTGAGTATGGATGTGGAATGTGGATGAATGTAGGATGTGATTGAATGTAGGATGTGGAATGTGGATAAATGTAGGATGTGATTGAATGTAGGATGTGGGAATGTGGATGAATGTAGGATGTGGAATGTGGATGACTGTAGGATGTGATTGAATGTAGGATGTGGGAATGTCGATGAATGTAGGATGTGATTGAATGTAAGATGTGGGAATGTGGATGAATGTAGGATTGAATGTAGGATGTGGGAATGTGGATGAATGTAGGATGTGATTGAATGTAGGATGTGGGAATGTGGATGAATATGGTTGTTTATAGGTGTGATTGCAAATAGGTTATGATTGAAGATTGATGTTTACTTGTGTTTATGAATTTTAGGCGATTGAAATTGTGGATTTTCATGGATACTATGACAGACGATGAAAAGGTTGCAACTATGGTTGCATTCACAACTTTGTTGATCACCATGGAAAGATACTATTTGTACCATTGCAACAAAAGTGTACCACGTTCTTGTGGGATGAATGGTCCATTGTATTTGCAAACGGCACTAGACAAATCTCCAGTTAAATTTTGGAAAGTGTACAGGATGAACCAACTGGTATTTCACAAATTCGCAGATATACTTACTAGTAAAGGGTTTTTATCAGCCACAAAGACCATCTCAGTTGAAGAACAACTTGCATATTTTCTCCTAACTGTTGGTCAAGGACAAGTGTATAGTGTCACAGTAGAGATGTTTGATAGATCAAACTGGACGATAAGTAAGTATTTCAACAAGGTGTTGGATGCAATCCTCAAACTTCACTCTGATTACGTCAAACGGCCTTCGGAACGCACACACTCGAAGATTTTAACAAATTCAATGTTTTATCCCTACTTCAAGGTAACATCACTTCCTATAACTAAATAATTTTACATTAATATACAAAGTTAGTAAATATTAATTGAAAATGTATAATTAGGATTGTATTGGAGCTATTGATGGAACTCATATCAAAGCCAATATTCCACTTGAAGATCAACCAAGGTTTTGGAATAGAAAAGGTTATCTCTCACAAAATGTGATGGCAACATGTTCATTTGATATGCAATTCATTTATGTACTTGCTGGATGGGAGGGGTCAGCAGCCGATTCCCGTGTACTGAAGGATGCATTGACTCGTCGAAATAAAATCTTTGTGCCTGAAGGTAAGTAATATATTTTTATGCAGTAATTTTTTATCTATTTTATCTTCAATTAATTTATGTGGTATATAATTTTTATTATAGGAAAATATTATCTAGTCGATGCTGGTTATGCAAATCTTCCGGGATTTTTGGCTCCATATCGAGGAACCCGATATCATATGCAAGAATTTGGAGATAATATTCCTAGAAATGAAAAGGAATTATTCAACCGAAGACATTCATCTTTATGGAATATTATTGAGCGAACTTTTGGTGCTTTAAAAGCTCGATTTCAAATGTTAAAAGGCACTCCTCCATTTTCTTTTAAGATCCAGGTGAAAATTGTACATGCTTGTTGCATATTGCACAATTATATACGTGCAGAAGATTATGATGATATATTTGAAGATGAAGATGATGATTCGGGTGGCGAGCTCGGTGGAGGAGGTGATGCGGTCCAATTAGGTGCAATGGATGATACAGACAGTTAGGGGTGGCATCGAGCCGAGCCGAGCCCGAACCTGCCTATGTTCGAGTCGAGCTTCGAGCCGAGCCTCGTCTCGAGCCTAAAATTGTTATCGAGCTCGAGCCCAACGAGTTCGAGCCGAGCTTCGAGCCGAGCTTCGAGCCGAGCTCAAGCCTCAACATACATTTCAAACTTTTCAAAAAATATATATCGAATAAAATGTATATAAAATTATGCATACATTTTATATAAAATTGGGCATGACCTCTACATAAAATTGGGCATAACTTATATATATATAATATGTGTATAAGATTGGGCATAACCTCTACTTAAAATTGAGCATAATCTATATATATAATACTTGTATAAAATTCGGCATGACCTTTACTTAAAATTGGGCATAATCAATATACATAATACCTGCATAAACACTCCATAAACGCTCCATAAAATTGTTTATACATTCCATAAACACTTCATGAAATTGTTTATACACTCCATAAAATAATCTAAACACTCCATACACTGCATAACATTATAAATAAACTCCATACAATAATCAAACACAAGAAAATTAAATAAAATATCACTATCAATTTACAATCAACCAAATAAAAACTATAAATTCTTTAAATAAAATCATATTACTATTACATACTTACTAGAAAATTACAAGAAATATTTTAAATTTTTCTTAGGAAAATTAAATGGACCTCTTATTGCCTTTTCTAAGGAAATAAATAAAAATTAATAATTAATCTAATATATTATTATACTTATCGATAAAATTTTAATCACATAAAATGTCAAACACAAAATTACTATGAAAATTGCCTCATGCTCAAAGTATTATATCATCAACTGTCAAATACTTATTCAAAATTTTTCTATATGGTTTTCTAAACCATCTTGGCAAGAAAATCTTACTTGAAAAATTATAGGATTTTTTAAAAAGAATTTATAATTAGAAAAATATTTTGAAAAAAATACGAGGCACTAATGGTCCCTATATTTCTATTAAAAATATTTTTTCAACATTTATTGAAAAAACTAGTCTCTGGAAACGTATTTTTACTAAAATATCTTTTTAATTTATTTAAGAGCCATGAGGAAGGGACAAAAAGTTTTTTTTTTTCCTTGTTTATGATCTCGCACGTAGGGGTGGCTTTGAATAAATTATATATAAAATTATGCATACATTTTTAAAAAATATAATGATAGGGGAGGTTCAGGATTGAATTTCAATAATGGATTAAAATGCACCAATATTAATATTTTTTACTCCAATTGTTGTCTAGCTTGTTTTGTAATTTTTGAATTTGGCCATAATTTATTATGGCCTCCTTAGTGCCCCTAGATAAAAAATTATATTCTAGGAAAAACTAAAAATATTTTTTCTATGATACATATTCCCAAAAAAACCTTTAAATAAAATCTTATTACTATTAGTGACTTATTAGAAAATTATAGGAAATATTTTAAAATTTTCTTAGGAAAGTTAAATGGACCTTTTATTGTCTCTTCTAGGGAAATAAATAAAAATTAATAATCAATCTAATATATTATTATACTTATCAATAAATTTTTAATTAACTAAAATATCAAACACAAAATTGCAATAAAAATTATTTCATGCTAAAAGTATTACAGCATCAACTGTTAAATACTTATTCAAAAATTTTCTATACAGTTTTCTACCCCATCTTGGTACAAAAAATCTTACTTTGAAAATTATATGATTTTTAATAAAAAATTTCAATTAGAAAAGTGTTTAAAAAAACATGAGACACTAATAGTTTATAGAAAATTATTTCTATAAAATTTATTTTTAATTTTTTCCAGAGGAAAAAGTTTTTTTTTTATTTTATGATCTCGCACGTGCGAGATCATCTTCTCGCGAGGAAGGGGGAGATTATTTCTCCCCTGTTCTGGTTTTCCGCCGAGACGATCCCGAGGGAAGGGGCTTACGGCGCCGGGGAGGATTTATCGTCGGAGATGACGGCCACAACGGAGTCGGCGGTGACGGAAGCGGCGGCAACGAAAACAGAGGCGACGGCGAGGAGAGGAAGAAATCGAACGGACGGACATAGAGGCGGCCGACGAGCAGCTGCGACGGCGGTATAGACGCCGGAGAACAGCTACGACGGCGGTAGAGGCGGCGACAACAACCGATGGGAGGGGTCGGCGGTGACGAGGGGGGAGGAAAAATTTTTCCCCCCCTCGCTCTCGCTCTCGCTCCCGCTCCCGCTCCCCCGCTCGCTCGCGATCCCATACCGATTCATGCCGATCCGACTCATTTCGAGCCGGCTCGCGAGCCAACGAACCGAACCTAGCTTCGGTCGAGCTCGCTCGTTAAGGTAAACGAGCCGATTTCGGTGTTCGAGCTCGGCTCGAGCTCGAAAAATGACGAATCAAATCGAGCCGATACCGAGCCGGCTCGCGAACCGGCTCGGCTCGGCTCGAAGCCACCCCTACAGACAGTGATGATTGCGATGATCTTGAGGATGTAGGTAGCCAAGTAACAAACATTCGGAGGCAGAGTGCATTAGAATCTACAAGAGCCACACAATTTCGAGATGCCATATCGACATCCATGTGGAACGATAAATGATGGTTTACTCTTATTACTTTTGAACATGCGTAATTTATATGTACTAAACTTGTAACTCGTTGATTGTAATATTAAAGGCACGAACTCGTTATTTGAATAATTTTTTTAGGTTATTTTCAAAGTTGTATATGTATTTATTTATTATTTTTAATGTTATTACTATATTAAACTTCATATTTAAGTCTCTAGTAAATAAAATATAATTAAAGTATACATTTGATTAATTAATTAATTTTAATTTTGTCAAAATATATTATTAATTAATACAATGCAAATCTATCTTATGTTATCAATATAATATTTTTTATTCATTAATCAAAGTTTTTTTTATTTACTCTATTGTATTAGTGATTTAATAGTGATAATTAAACTATGGTTAACTCAAACACTTTGGTTTAATTAGTTCATTTTTATAATTAATAAAATCAATGATTTTAAATTTCTAAGATGAAGATGAAGATGAAATTGTCCACACTAACACCCTATTTCAAAGATTTCGAAGATGAAGTTATCCACACTAACACCCATTTCGAAGATGAAGATTATGTAAATGCATAAGATGCAAATGAAGATAAAGATGAAGATGAAGATCAAATTTTTATTTTGTTAACTAATCCCTCTTATAGACGTCCATTTATTTCCATATCCCACTGCTTCATAGCCTCTTCAACTTTCGTGGCCAATTCCTTCTCCCTCCTCTTCTCTTCCCCGGCCAATTGTCTAATTGTATGGTAATTGCCAATAACAGGTCCCACTCACTCCGGGTTCAGGAACAGGGTTGTCCGGCGAGCTCCAGCTACCATTGAGAGAGTAACCCACGTGGCTGGTGGGTAATTCGTGGGAGATGAAGATTCTGCCGGGAGACTCCGGAATAATCGGTGGAGTTGCTCTTCTTTTCTTCCGCTTCGTACAATACATAACCGAGAGACAAGAGCTCCTTGGTGATTATTTGAATGGCGGTTTTAGAAAGCGTTTCGGGGCTCTTTGATGTTTTCGGAGGATCAAGTTTTTGAGAACAGAGGATTTTCATGGGAGAAAATGCTAAAGGTTTTTCAGGGGTCTTGGAGGGGAAGAATGGTGAGGAAGATAGTGACGTAGGAACATCACTAAATTTGGACTACAACAACGTTCAAGAGTAGATTTTGTACCTGTAATCCAGCGACGACAGAAGCTCAGATTTGAGAGCAACCATTGCTGAAGATTTTGTAGGGAAGAACGAAATGAATAAAGAATGTTCCCGTACCTGTTCGGTTTTCACCGTTAACTTGCGCTGGAGATGTGCACGTGAGAGCAACCAAAACACGTGTGTTTGGCATTGATATGGGTGTCTTGTCTCCTTTTCCGCCTTTTTATTTATTTTCAATCTTATCAACTATCAAGAATTCAAGGTTGTTGGACTATGAAATTATCCGAAATTTTCGATTGAGAAGGGATTCTCGTATTTGAGAAGTAGATATGTAAACTGTAAACCCTCCCGCAAATGAAAATTTAAACTGTGGCGACAGCCGCTGCGCAGAATCTCCCAATCATTACCGGCGAGCTGTTTCTATCGTCGGCCGGTTGGGTTTGGGTTATCGGCAGTGTAAGCAGATGTGGTGCCATCAGCTACCGAGCCTTTCCTACCATCAGTTCAGTTATCTGTCTTTTCGGACGTTCATCAAACGAGTCGCCACCACACCCATTTCTTCATCCTGTAGGCACCCCCATAGCACTCTTGTCAAAGCCTCCCTCCAGTCCCCGCAGCTCGAAGACCTAACTACGAGTCAGCAAGAACAAATTTCTATCTATGTTGATGCGCTTCTTCAATGGAATCAGGTCCGTATTGGAAGACACGAGCAATATCTCTCTCTCCTCTCACTGCACTTATTCATGGTTTTCATGTCCCAGCGAATGAATCTTACTGCTGTAACGGAGACAAGCGACGTTATGAAGCGGCATGTTGAGGATTCTCTCGCTATTATCCCCCCAATTCAAAACTCCTACCTTTCTCGTTGTGGTTCTTCCTGCGATGGTCTCAAACTTGTGGACGTTGGCACTGGTCCTGGTCTTCCTGGATTAATCTTCGCGATTGCGTGCCCTAGTAATTTTTCTGATTCTTGCTTGTTTTAAAATTTCTGTTATTTCATTCCAAGTTTGGTAAGTCGTCGTGTTTAATAATTGAATTTTAGGAAATGAATTCCTCTCATCTCCCATCGTCCTACAACCATCAAGGGCTAGTTACCTGCCTAGCAAACAGAGGCCTCCTACTTCTTGCTCTCTGGTTTGTATTAAAAGTGCGATGACATTGGACACAGAACTTGATATCTAGGAACAAAATGATGTCTTTTCGCATGCTATGAATGGTTGTAGTGTAACTTGTGTTTGCATTTGTTTTATCCTTTGGAAATTTATTGCGTAATTCAAATTTATAGATGGATGGTAGTATTTTGTGTTTTGTAGGTTGGAAAGTTACGCTTTTAGAATCGATGCAGAAACGCTGCCTCTTCTTGGAGCATGCTGTTGCTCTTACCGGTTTGTCAAATGTTCAAATATTGCGTGCAAGAGCAGAGGTACATATATGAAATGCATTGCTCTAGAAGGATGGTTTTTTTTTGTTATTTAAACTATTTAAATGACTATTATACCCTTGTTGAATAGGATGGTTTTTTTTGTTATTTGAACTATTTAAACGACTATTATACCCTTGTTGAATTTTAAAATGATACAAAATAGTCTCAATATTATTTAGACTAAGTTAAGATAAAGAAAATATACGCAGAAATATGTTTCAAAAGTACTGTCCTTGGCACAAGGTTACAATTAAGCTAAGAAAGTGTAAGTTGGGAGGGGAACCCGTCATCCACCAGCCAGATTCCTATACACGTTTCAATAAGTTGGTCACTTTTTCTAAGATGGTAGAGAAGCATTCTAGAATATTTGCATTCTTTAGTGAATTCAAATATATTTAATGCTTGAATCTCTGAAATAGAGGCCCTTCAAAAGCATGGATAAAAAGTTTTACGGAGAGAAGGCTTACAGAGTTTAAAGGATTCTTGAATGTGACATCCATCTTAATTTTCTCTGGAAGACATAGACACACTGGATGTTATGACTGACTGCTTTTCTAAGTGCCCACTAAAAGTTTACTTGTTATCTTTCTTGTCCTAGCATGGGAAGAGTTATAGGGATTCTTGAGTAATTTTCAGTCATATAATAGTTTCCCACTGTAACTGGCAAGTATTCGATTAGAATTTAGAAACCACCTCATGCAAACACGTTGCAACTGATTGCTGAATAAACAAGAACTCTGGAATAGAGTAATGTGAGATATCTAATCAGTTTGTCAATGGATGACTCATGAACAAAACAATTCCATTTTAGTCATCTGATATGTGCATGCAAATATCGGAACGATTTGTCTATTTTTTTAAGCCATTTGGAGTTATGATTTGTTAGATTTGGGTCTAGGCATCCTGAAACGACTAGCCAAATTAGAAAACTTCTTTTCAAACAATAAAAACAAGATCATTCTTATCGTGGATCTATATGGGATTATTTATAACACTCCCCTTCACATGTAAAGTCTTTTTTTTTATGACTTTTACAAGTACACAATATTAGGTGGAAGCTTACATCCACATACCTGTTTTGGTACCATGTCAAAGTTGGTTTTAGGTCCTTCCTAAACTAATTAGGTTAAGTTAGGAGGTATCTTCTCAACTAATAACCAAAGGATTTTCTGACTGACATTCCTCCATACATCCAAGCTTAACTCAAACGGGTAACAGGCTTGGAACATGAACAATACAAATAAGTAAAACTAAACGAGGCATATAATAGGCTCAACCAGGCATGTCTTGCTTTGATACCATGTTAAAGTTGGGTTCAGGTCCATCCCAAAATGTCTAGTTACATTATAAGGTCATTTCCTAATTAACAACCGAAGGATTTTATTAACACTTATCTATGTGGTACTTTTCCTATTAGCACTCAGACTTGCACAAAATGGACAATGGACTTGAGATGTGGATATCACATTTAGGTACAAACTAAAGGGTACTAACTGAGGCCAACAATGCTGATGTCCTGCTTCGATGATTAAAAAAACTGTAAATATTTGTTACTGTGATGGTTAAAAAAATATTGTAAATATTTGCCTTTTCAACAATTATGATAATTTTGACCTGGCATAAAAAAAGTGAAGGTCATATAAAAAAAAAAAATAGGGATGACATGTTGGCATTTGTTGAATAATATGATGTAAAGGGCTGGGTTAGTTCTTGCTTATAATTGTTATGATTGAGACGCCATAGGGGCATACTTGTAATCTTTCTTGGGCTCTTATAATAATACTAAAGAGAGAGGAGCTCACCGTATTTTGAAACCCTAAGGCTGGGCTATTCCATAAGTTCTCTCTTTCTCACCTCATTACCTTACCTCCTCATCCTCCTTCTTCTTCTTCTTCTTCTAAAACTTTCTTCTCTTCTCCTCTCACTGAACTCCATCTAAGAGAATTGACCCCTAGAATCTAACATCGTATTAGGGCAGGGATTCTAGGGTTCATACTTTGAAACTGCTCAAAATTCTCATATGCACAAGGAGGGCCGATATTATTCCATGGAAGACTCTTAAAGCAAGTTTTAGTTCAGCCAAAAGAAGGTTTTTTTGAATTCTTCAACTCAGCCACAACCAGCCAGATAAGTCATGGAAAAACTCACTTTTTCTCATATCCTTGATTCATTAAGGATTAACTCGGATTTGTGAAGGTCTTCCTTGAATTGGTGAAGAATTTCCCTTCTTCTTCATGCACGCCATATGAGTTTCTTTTTAAACTTGCTATTTTTTTTTTCTAGTTTGTGTCAACTTCTTTACAAATTCAATTCAGAAGTCTTTTCATCATGATTATTTGCCTTATTCAAATTCAAAATCTCCTCTTGAATGGCTCTTCAAGCCTCTTTGTTATTTGAGTGATTTTACAATTTTAACAAGCTGTAACCTTAACTTAGAGTTTGATGAATTTCTGCCAAGTTATGTTAGTCTATTTACATGCAAGAGTTCTTATTTGTATCCTAGTTGAGTAAGCCTGCCCCTTGAACAATTTCATCATCAATTTGAATCTTTTTCATGTGTGAAATAATGGTCTAATGCTAGCTTGAGAAAGTTCGAATTCTGCTCTTGTATGCCTTCCTTTGATTCTTACTCACTTTGTTATTTAATTAATCTTATCCCGCTAGTTTAGAAATTGTTTTCTTCTTATTGATTTAGGGGTCTATACTAGTTAGTAACACATATTTCATTGAGAGGTTGGTTCTAGAGAGCTTTTAGTCTCTATCTGAACATGGCTGAAAATTTTATTTCTTCCCATGAGTTTTTAAGAATTACTACCTTTTCATTGAAAGGTGTCTCCAATTATCTGGCATGGTCTCAATTTGTCTTATGATTTTTACTTTTGGTTTGGATGACCATCTCACAAAGTCATCACCTCCTCATGGTGAAGAAGATATTCATGACAAAAAATGGCTGAAAGAAGACGCATTAGTTATTAACTGTCTAATCAACAATATGGAAGAGTTTGTGGCTAATAATGTCGGGCATTTTGAAACTGCCAAAATCATCTGGGATACCTGGCACTAAACTATATTCTAGTACAGACATCCTATAAAGACTTTATGATGTTTTTTAAGCTATATACACCACTAAGCATTTAGAGAATCTTAATGAGTACTTTGCTTGATTTAGAAGGTTCTTGCAAGAGTGTAAACTTGCCTAGCCATACTTCTTTGACATAGCTGTTCAAGAAACACAAAGGGAGCAATTAGTCGGGGCTATTTGCCTTGCGAATTTATGACCATACCTCGAAGTGGCCTAGAATCAGATTTTAAGTACTTATGCAAAACCCTCATTAGATGATATTTGTGCTACACTACTTTAAATTCCAGCTATGTCAACCGAAGGTTCAAACTAGATCACTTGAAACATCAGCCATGGTTAGTCAAGGTAGAGATAGGCATATTCAGGTAGAGGCCGAGGGCGAGGTTTTGGCAAAGGTTAAGGTAGAGGTCACAATTTTGGAGGGTCCTCTTGAGATTCTTTAGCTCCTTGGATTTTCTTCTACTATGAATCAAGTTGTTGGTGTCCTAGAGAACAAAGAAGTGAGTCTTGTACCACAAGTCAACTCCAAAAATCTTACTGAGGAGGACTGTGATGTTCTTCAAACTTAAGAGTATACTAGCCTCAACATCATCTTCAAGTACTCCAACAACCATATTACAGCTACAGGAATGTCTCTTTCTCTTTAGGGCCTATTAGTGTGCAGCGTTACTGAAGTGTATTTCACTTACGTTGGGGAAAGTGGGCCGAAACCCGTTAGTGCGCCCAGTAAGTGACGCGGGAGTTGTATTTCGCTTCGGCATAAAACGATGGTAAGTGAAATCCGAGGGGTCGAGCTCGGATTTCACTTACCATTGTTCAAATACATCTTGCTGTCGGGGAGGAACCTTTGTCAAACGAGGTTTTGGAGAATTTTTTTGTTCTCTCTCGCGACTTTCGGCTTCTCTTCTCTCTCGGCCTCCCTCTCCTCTCCCTCTCGACCTCGTCTCAGAGCATGGGAGGCCGAGCCTCTGTCGTCGAGCCTCTCGGCCTCCCTCTCTTCTCCCTCTAGGCGTACCGTTGGTGCGTCGCCTCTCATTACTCGCTGGCCCGTCGCCGTAGTCTCCTGCCATTGAGGAAGACGACGCACGCAGGAAGACGATGGTTTAATTTTTCCCAAGTTAGGAAAAATTAAACCGTAAAAAAAAAAATTTATATTTTTTATTTATAAATTAATTATTGTTATTTATTTAATATATTTATTTTATAATTACTATACTAATATATTTTAATTATCCCATTGCTATAATTAATTAAACCAATGGTTTTAAATTTTGTGACAACATATTATTAATTAATAATACATAAAAATATATTATGTTATTGATAAATATATATTTATTTATTATATTAAATTAGTGGTTTTTAATGTTAAAACATATCTTATGTTATTAAAAAATAATTTATTTATTTATTATATTCACTTATGTTTTTTATATTTTTTATTTGTTTTTAATATTTTATTTTAGTCGCACGTACTCAGAGGGAGTCTGCAGTACAATCTACAAGAGCATCACATTATCGAGATGTTTTAACAATTTAGATGTGGCAAAATTATTGACTATTATGTTTTAATGCCACTAAATATTTTTTATGTTGTACTTTTGTATGAATAGATATAATTTTTTATATTAAAAAGGTGATTGAGTTATAGTTGTATTATTTTTATTTTTATTATTACGATATTCGTGTAGTATGTTATGTAGTACGATATTTGTATAATTATTTTATATTTAGTTATTACAAAATTAAAATTTGATTAAAATTTTAATACTATAAAAGTAAGCATTTGTTTAATTATTATATTTAATATATTTTATTTATTAATTAATATTAATTTATTTTTCTGATAGTCAGATATATCAAAATATTTTATTTAATAAATAATCTATATGCACTTTACACCACACTTTCCATTGTGTACACTAACACAAACAAGTACTTTATACTGCACTTTCCATTGCGCACACTAACACAAACAAGTACTTTATACTGCATTTTCCATTGCGCACGCTAACACAAACAAGTACTTTACACTGTACTTTCCATTGCGCACACTAACACAAACAACTACTTTACATTCCCTCTCACTTTCCCTAAGGAAAGTACTTTTCATTGTATTTCATTTCCCTCTACACTTACATTGTGCACTAACCCCCCCCCCCCCCCCCCCCCCTCCCTTAATGTTCCAACTCTTCACCTTGAATTATTGATTCGGTACCTTTGAACATCTTATTGGAAATAGGCAATTTATCTTCTTTGTGTCCATGTCCCACTAATTTGGTTAATATCTATTGTTGGTGGTTCTCCAACTAAAATTCAAGGTATTGGCTCCTCTTCACCATTCCCTTTTTTGCCTATGTCTGAAGTTTTATTTGTTCCTCAATTCTTCTTGAGTCTTATGTTTTTTAGTCAAATTATTGAAAAACTTAATTGTTTTGTCACCATTCATCCTTCTTATTATGTTTATAGGACAGCCAGACCAAACAAGTGATTAGTGGAGGCCACGAAAAAGGAGGGCCATATTATTGATATAGAAGCACAAAATAACCAATTTATGCTTCCAAAAAATTTCCAAATTTATCACTAGAGTAGAATTAGGGTTAGGGCAAGAAACTAGGAGGTGCGCACTTCAAAAAAACCAGCACAATGCATCAAATTCAATGAAAATAATATAAATTACTTCTCAATTAGGGCTGACATCAGCCAATTCTGGGATGACATAGGCACAATAATAGGGATGGGTGATACATATCCCAAGAAATTCCAATAGAAACCCAATTAGGGCAATAAAATCATATTGGATCCCTCAATGATAAATAGAAACCAGTAACCCTAAGGTTATGATAGAGAAAAAGAGGAAAAACTTGAACTTTTATGAACTAGTAAACGAAAAACTTGTAGAACTCTTCTTCTAGGAAGTTGTCCTCTTCAAATCTGATGGAAAACTGCAGTAAGGTGCTCCCATCAGTGATCTACTGCTCTAATACCATGTAAAAATTAAGGTTTTTGGTGTTGGAAGAAGAGAAAAGTGAGAGGAAGAGAGAAAGAGAAGAGAGAGGCTAAGAGAAGAGCCAAAAGAAGGCTCGTTGACCCCCAGTTCTATCTCATAATAGGTTTCAATCAAAATTACAATAATGCTTGTTACAATGTGGGACCCACCAAGGTGCTCGAGCTGGTGGGACCCACCAAGAGGATGTGGGACACCAAGAAGAGTCCTCACCCAAGCTAGCACGAGTTAAGGAGTTAAGAAGCACAAACTGAAATGAGTTAGAGGACTTGAAGATCAAGTGGGACCCACAAATATCCCACGAGCTGGCAACCTTATCAAGATAAGCTGGAAGATCATGAGGGACCCACAAGGATAAGGCCACGAGCTGGCCTCCTCCCTTATATTCACGTGATTGAAGTAAGAGTTCTAGTTCAACTCATATTAGTCTTCTAGTAGATTGTTTTGAATAGACTTATCTTAGAGAGTTAGAGTTGGAATGTAATTAGGAGATTGAAAGGCTAATTGTATAAGGACTCTATCTCTTCCTCTACTATAAATAGAGGTGTTGTAATTCGGAATTAATCAAGTTACACATCTTCTTCTTGAGTTAATCTCTCCCTCTCTCTTTGCTTGGCACATACCTCTTTTTCTCTTTTCTTTTTCTTCTCTCTACCCGAGAACTCTTCTTCCCTTTTCTTCTTCTTCTTTCTTCTTTCTTTTGCTCGGAATATTGGAAAAGGGATCCTAAATTCAACAATGCCCCTATACACTCAATCATGCTTATTCTCCTTATATCTCCCTATGTACCCTATGTACATGAAAATTTAACCACTAAAATAATTCAACACAAAACAAGATTACATATCGAAATAAAACTACAAAAGTGTTGAAATGACCTAAATACTCTTGAACATATTTTCTAACACAAAGATTAGCTAGTGATGGATGTTCCAAATACAAGTGCCATAGGTATGGAGAATCTTTAGTTGTAAGAGCCACCATCTTCGGAATCAATACATCATTCAAAAGGTAGAGTCCGCCTTTCTCATGTTTTGAACCAATTGTCCTCTTTGTCTGCAAATCCTGAAAAACACTAGTAGAAAAAGTTATTGAACATTTGAAAGATTTAGTGATATTACTAATAGACAAAAGGTTCATAGGAAAGTTTGGAACGAACAGAACTGAGTTCAAGGATATTTGAGTACTGTGAACAGTACCTTCCATCTGAATTGGGGAGGTGGACCCATCGGCTAAAGTAACATTATGATAGGATTGAAAAGAATTGGTAGATTGAAATAAAGAGGGCATACTTGACATGTGTGTGGATGCTCTTGAATTGATAATTCAATAGAATGAGACACATTCAGTGCTTGCATACCTGTACTCACAATTGTGGCACTTGCAGAGGAGGAGAAATCTGGTTGTTTGGAAGAAATAGTAATAGGTGTGGAAGTCAATTGGTGTATAAGTCAATTGACCCGGCCTCTGAAGTAGTTGCTGATTTCTTCTTGTCGGCCAGTAAATGGAATATTGTCTCTTCCTATCGTAGTTGAGTTCCCCCATGCTGGCTTCCCAAACTTCTCCTAGCATGTATCTAAAAAATGGTTTTTGACCGCAGTGAGTGCACTTTTTATCCCCTCTACCATTACATCCGTGGCCTTGAGTAGAAGAGTTTCTACCAAACCTCAAGTACTACTTCCATGACCTCTTGCCTCAGACATAAAAAGACGAATAGAGGTTGAGAGCAGTAGCATCAACAACTCTTGTATCTTTCTCATTTTTACCAGCCACTGCACTTTCTTCACATCATCATTAGCCAATAATTATACTCGAATAACGTCATATAGAAACCAAAAACCATCCAAAAATCTTGTCACCTGAATTTGATTTTTGTCCTTACGAATGTAATTTGCATTTGTAGGAAAGAAATGGAAAGTACTAATTTCTTGCAAAACACCTCACATCTTTGTAAAATAGTCAATAAAAGATCTATCTCCCCTGTGCATGTTAAAATATCTAATATACATATCATATATTCTATACATAGATTGCTCTCTCGAGATAAGATAGAGACAAGTGTATTCCACATATCTTTCGAAGTTTCACAACTCATGATCTGATCACTAAACCTTGATTCCGTACTATTGACTAACTAATTGATCATTTGATTATTGTTGCTTCCCAACCTTCAGTTAATGGATTAGGGGGGCCATCCCAGTAGACTTGGCCTTCCTTTTTGCCTTTAAAAATATGAGGACAAATTAAGACCAATTCATATAATTCGGCCCATTCTACTTCACAAAAGTAATCTGAATGGAATGAAAGTCCTTTCTATCTGAACTCTCAGAAGCCTGAAATATAGCAACATGGTTGCTTGAGTCAGCCATTTAATCTTCTAATAGCCTCTAAGTATACTGCAACTACTAACAAAGTGACATGTGTTAGGAATTAGACGCCCTAATTCCAACTAGTGAGAACAATAATAATAAATGCAGAAGAAAAAAAACAAGCACGAAGAAAGACACAAGATTTATACAGGTTTGTCTCAAGGTGAGACTACGACCTGTCTTCCGCCACTACAGTAATCACTATGAAGATGAAATCGTTTCCAAGAGAAATCGCTTCTCTAACCTCTCTCAGTCGCAACCGATGATGCTCCTATTCCGATGATGATAAACCCTAATAGCAGCACCCCAAATATAAAGAGAAAACTTGGGCAACCGCAATACGAGAGTGAAATCCCCAAACTACCCTTAATGAAACAACAATCAATATATCGTGGACCTTTTGGTGGCTCCGCCCTAGAATCCCTAGGAGGGGGGCTCTCCACCCGTTACCAACCCCCACGTGACCTTACCGTGAAGGTCGATCCGCAACACAGCGATCCGGGTGAGGCATACGGTGTTAATTAGGCTCCATTGTTAGGAATTAGACGCCCTAATTCCAAACTAACGATAAAAATAATAATAATCATGGAAGAAAGGAAAAACAAACACTAGAATACAAAACAAAATTTATACAGGTTTGCCTCAAGATGAGACTATGTTCTGTCTTCTGCCATTGTAGTAATCCACTATGAAGATGAAATAGTTTACAAGAGAAATGACACACTTACAGGTGTTTTCTCTAACCTCTCTCGGGCCTCAACTCAAGTTCCTTCTTCAATGATAATACTTCGGGTGATAAAACCCTAACAACAACACCCCTAAATATAAAGGGCAAATTAGGGCAATCGGATTACAAGTTGGAAATCCCCAAACTACCCTTAATGAAACAACAATCAATATATCATGGATCTGGCGGGGGTTCCCCACCCCCCTTCCAAAAAGGTCGACCCGCATAACGAATCAGCGTTGGGCGTTGATTAGGCTCCAACTTAACAATATACTTAATCCAAAATGCCAATAAAGTCAAATTCTAACCTGTGCATGTTAAGTGGGCCCTACACTTCTAAATTAGGGCACATACACAATATCACACCAAGCAAGAACTACCACAATTTCCAATTCCACTAGAAATCAACACAAATCATATCCCAAATGCCAGCATGTACGGCTGATGCAAGCATTGATTAGGTGACTCAGGCACAATATAGGCAACAATGGTATGGGTTTAGCATAAAACTATTAGATGACCCTCTTAGGGTAGTAAAACATGTTAAACTGCTTAATTAGCAGCAGGGACAATCAACCAGATGGTTATCGCAGGAAGAAAAAGAGAAAGATTTGACCTTTACCCAACTAGTAGAATAACTGTTTCAAGGAACCTTTTGTAGGAATAAAAAAATCATGGAGAGAGCCAAAGAACTTGTAGAGGAACTTCCCAAGGTTGGCTTTTATTGCTCTGATACTATGGAAAGTTGTAAAATTGAAATAGGAGAAGAAGAAGTAAGAGAGAAAAGAAAGAGACAAAAAGTGAAGGGAAGCAGCCAAGAAAGCTCTCTCCTTCTTATAACTCAAATATGTGAAATATAATGTAGAAGGACAGTTCTGCCTTTCATTAAAAGTTTTATGATAACTTCACAAATACAGATCAGAATTGAATAAAAAATGAAACCTAGAGTCCTAATATGAAGTCTAGCTTACTGCATTTTTATGAGAAACATATAAGTATGAGAAATGACCAAAATACCCTCATACAAGTATTTTAACAACTTAAATAGTGCTCCCCAAGCAGATGGCTTCCATGAATTTAACATTTATTCATTTTATTATTTATATTGTTAGTTCCAGTGCCTCATGTGCATGTTGGTTGTCATAATTGCGTGCTCATAGAAAATGTTGTCCTTTGTGCTTTCCTCCTTTCAGACATACCAGATCAAATACTGATGTTTGAGTACAAGAATAAAAATTGATGGAGTTTGATGTAAACTAGAATGCCTGTCATGATTATTCTACATTCCTATCAAATTGCTGACATCATAAATTGCTATAGGACAGGATGCTGGTCAAAATCACAACTTTAGGGAGGCATTTGATGTATCAGTGGCGAGAGCTGTGGCAGAAATGAGGATATTGGGTGAGGTGGCCAAAAATGTTGAACTATTTGGTTCTTAAATGATTCTTTTTGCTAAAAGTTATATTCTACCTGTTTCAGCAGAATATTGCCTTCCGTTGGTCCGTGTTGGAGGTTTATTTGTAGCAGCAAAAGGTTATGATCCACAGGTATTCAAGGTTTCATCTCCTGATAATTAGCTTCCAACAGATTATGTTCTTATTTACCTTTTTGCATTTCGTTGAGAGTTACTTTTTCCCGTTTGATAAGCTTTCTCCTACTTGAGGTAAACAAATGGAAGATAATTAGGCTGTTTCTTTCTTTCTTTTCTTTTTTCACAACTTAAATGAAAAAATATGTTTCCAGCTGTTTCATATCAGGAAGAATCTTCTCTTCCTCTTTCCCATTTCTTGATACTTTTTATTTCTACCATTTTCTTCTTGATTTCTCTTTGAACACTCTCTCAAGTTGGAGACATGGCATCTGTTCTTTTTGGGACTCTTTCCTGTTCAAACCTCTTCATATATGTTCTATCCGGTTTTTCCTTTAAGATCCAATACTCTCATGTTCTTTCAGAACACTAGTATGGTAGCAAAGGCTTGAGACGCAGTGCATTCTGTTGGAGCCTGAGGGAGCTGGAAACAGCTAGCACATGCTCTATATATAAGCTAACCTGGGGGATTTGACAAGGGGCACCAGAAACCTGAGGGGCCAAAGTTATATGGTGCCCATATGATTCCTGCACCTAAAAAGCTGGTGTTGAGGCACTGTGACTTTATGGGATCTGGACATAATTGTCTATAGGGTACTGCAACCATTACTCACCTACAATTACACTGGGAAAGAAGCAAAGCAATTCTTTTGAACTTTTGTCAAGTATTCATTAGATGAATCACTAATTGTTATTTGTCTTTCTTTAAGAAACAGAAAAATTTGTAATATCCAGATTGTGACCTCTTTTGAATATTAAATTTTGTTACCTGGTTCATTATGTTCTCCAGGAGGAGATTAAAAAAGCAGAGAAGGCAATCCAACTAATGGGGGCTTCCACATTACAATTATGTTCTGGTAGAGTTTTGACCTCTCTATAATTATGATATAGCTGAATTGGTTTAAATTAAATTCATCTTATTAGATTTGAATATTTTTATGATTCTGTGGCATTTCCAACAAAAAAGGCCCTTTCCTTGATCTTGATTGCAGAGTCATGCGCTTTTATGCTCTCTTTTTTTTTCACATTTTCATGCTTTACCTGGAGTGCAAATGTTTTTAATTATAACCACTGTATCCTATTTTTCTTTTGTTTCCTTTCTTGTACGAATTAAACTGTCAAATGGCTTCTGAACTTCTTTATGTTCGAAATTCAGTGGAATCACAAGGTCCATATGGCCAGAGAACTGCTGTTGTTTGCATCAAAGACAAGCCTACCCCTAGGAAGTATCCTCGACCACCCGGTGTACCAGCAAAGGCTCCATTCTAAAGTAAACGCAAGTGGCTTGTTTGTTTTCTATGATAAAATCATTTTGAGCCATCTTCATAGTGCTTTATTTCCCTTCGACTTTGGTCTGCTTGCAGAACACAGAAAAGCTTTTGCTTGGTGCAAAAAGGGTCCTTGCCAAGAGTTCTGTCAGGGTCCCTGAGTTTACCAAATCCGGACTTCTTGTTTGGTTCTGAAATGCAAATCATTTATTCAATGGTAATTCATTTCATTTTAAGATATTTTTAATTAGTATTCGTAACTTGAGGTAGTACAGACTGTGTTGTAAGCTTGGTGTCATATGTTCACTTTGAGAATGACATTCGGCAATAAAACTAAGACAGTGAGAATCAGATCTAAAGAACAAAAACTCTTTTAAGTTGGAGAGTTTGAATATAAGTTACTTAGATATGTAGTATTAATTATCAATATTTGTATATAAATTATAATAAAATCAATTATTTGTAGATTGGGTTAGATATCCTTGGATAGTGTTGGGTTTCAAAATTTTAGATCAAATTTGATCTATTTTAAATTACAAATTGGATTAGGTCGGGTCAGGTTTTGTTTGTAACACATTCATACTCTTAACCCATATTAAGTGCATATCAACATTTTTCATCGACATATTAATTCAATCCGTTTATTTGTAAAGTGCATCAGGTTTTCCGGACTGGGTCTCTTTAAATTACGGATTGTTGATCCGATCCATTTGCAGTCCTAATCAATATCAAAGTAGACAATTCTCAAACTTTCAACTAATAAATCCTGTTTTCTCTATCAATCTACTTTATTTACAAGGAAAAATCTATATTGAAAGAAGATGTGGTCACGTAGGGAATTTTTGCTTGCGAACCACTTAGAAGTTCCTAATTAGTTACTAGTTAGTATTTAGTGTTTTGAATTTTTCACGTAGGAGCTCTAGTCATGTGATATAACTAGAAGGTTCTAATTTTGGTTCATTAAAATTATTTAATACTTAAAATGCCAGTAGATTGCAAAGTGACAAGTTGATGTAATTTGATAAAGAAAAACTACTTATCTACATAACTCCCGAAGTTATCGACCGTGCCACCGATCGGTTTCCTCTTTTCTACTCAGCCATTGCAGCTGTTAAGCACATACCGTGCTTTTAAGGAACTTGTCGGAGGATGCTCGCTGGAAATCGCTTTCTTCTTCTTCTTCTTCGAAAGAGTGTTTTTCGAATGTCCGTTGGTTTTTGAATGTCTCAACCTTTGGAGGAGCTTTGAATTTATAGCTGAAGATCTTTCGTTTTTTTTGTTTTTACCCTTAATTGAAAGGTGTGTGTTTAAAGAAAAAGGGTAACTTTTGTTTTTTTGGTTTTTCATTTTTGCCCTTGTATTATTACCTTTCGGCACCGAAAGCAGGGGTAAAAATATCTTTTCCTCTTGTGACATCATGATGTTGACGTGCAGGAATCTTTTGTAGCCACCATTCTTGACTTTGTGTAGCCGCTTTTGATGACTTTTGTAGCCGCCGTTGCGGACTTTTATAGCCGCCTTTGCGGACTTTGATTTTGTCTTGGGCTTTAATGGCTGTCGACTTGTCTGCTGACACGGCTGCTGACTGTTCATTAGGACAACTGCCTTTCTGTGCACAATCTACAGGTGTGCTCCTTTGGAAAAGTCTTCTGGGCCATCTGGCAGAAGTTTTCCTTGGTTGCTTTACTAAAGGGGATATTTCCTCTGAGGAGTTTCTTCAGCCTTGCTTTGAGACTGGTCAGGACAGGTGCCCAAGTCTCTTTATAGCTTTTTGAGACGATCGTCAGTGGGATGGAGTCTTGTAGACAAAACTATTCTTTTTCTGACTCAGTTGTTGTAGGAGCTGTATCAGGTTCTTGAGCCCGTGGATACGTCTGGTTGGCCAGACTGCTTCTGGGAATGGCTTGGCTTTTGGAACATGTCTTGGATCATATTCCTTTGTAGCGTCACCTTCTTTGATGCCTTCAAGTGTTACGACAGAAATGCTCGGAAACATCTTTGTGTCAGTAACAATTTCTGCAATACAAGAAAGGAAATGAAGTGAATTCCTTTACTCTTTGTTATGGAGATAAAACTTTTGCAAGCCTCTATAATCTCTTTTGGCATTTTCTCCAAAACTGATAAGTCAGTGGAGAGAAGTACCATATGCGTTATGAATCCATATGAATAAAGCATGGATGCATATTTTGAGTCTATTTCATGACTTAGCTTCACTTGATTCCAACTGTTTATAGGCTCAGTGGTGAAGAAGGGAGTGTTCATACCTTTTCCAATTTGCTCATTCCATCTCTGGAATTGAATAGTATGATCAGATTCGATTTTTGAACAAATGTTGTCCACCTTTTGAGGGCGTAGCGAGGGTTCCTCAGACATAATGTCCGAAAGTTTTAAAGGTTTAAATTTCTTTAAAAACTCAAACTCATTAAAACTTGTTTTATCTGGTTTATTTAGGATTTTCAACCTTGTAATCTTAGACGGGGTAACCAATTTTGTCCTGAATGATTTCTCATTGCTAGACAAGTCCAAGTCTGTTTCCATTAGAGATGGATCTGTTAAGACTTCCTTTTCAGCTCGAAACTGACAGGTAGAAGTCCCTGATTTTGATTTTGTTGAAATCATTAAGGTTTCCTTTCCAGCTCTAGATTGGCAAGTAGAAATCCCTGATTCCCCTATCTTCAAAGAAGACTGGGTTGTGATTTCCTTCTCATGCCTGGCGTGACCGGTTGAAATCCTAGGTCGACCTATGTTTATCAAAACACTAAAGTCATCCATCTGCTGATTAGCTGACGTTGTACCTTTCTTTTCTCGCGATGGAGATCCGGTAGAAGTCGTGGAGGAGCTTGGCATATCATTCCGTTTAGTGAGTTCTTTTAACTCTTCTGTTAATTCCTTAACCTTGAGTTGTAAGAGTTCTCCACTTAACCCGTATCGGGCACAATTCTCATGTATGTCTCCTCGTTTTGAGAGAACTAAAAGACTGTTGAATAGTAACTGTAGGGTTGAGAGCAATACCGTGAGTGTGACAATTGTTGCTACTAGGTTCGTCAGTGTGCTGCTGAGTGGATCCATTTTACCTGTCTATAATACAAGAAAATTCTTCGAGTAGTAAGAGTATCAGGTTATTTATAAAGTTCTCTATAAATGCATGATGCAGTAGCAGATAAATTTTTCTACGACAATAGTGGGATATAAATCACCACGCTTGCTGCCGTGTTATATATCGGGAAGGCTAAAGCATAACCGAATATAAGAAATCTATTAGGCAAAGGTTGTGCCTGAAGAGTCACTCATATTTTCTGAGTTTTTCGAGGAGGAAGACTTAGTTTCGAGATGAAGTTCATATACTTCATCATCTAACTGGATGTCATCATAATGGATGATGTCCAATCCATTTGCTTCGACGAGTAGCATGTTGGTTTTGTATTGCCGTGTTTTCTTAGTGTTTGGACAATTTTTTGCAAAATGTCCTTCTTTCTGGCATATCCAACATTTGCATTTTCTTAGGGGTTTCCCTTTTGGGCAATATGCATTTGACCCTTTACTAGATGTGGTAGGGCCAGAATTTGTTCGTTTTCTAAAGAATCTCTTGCTGGGAGTATACTTTGTTGTAGAAATTTTTTGTATCCTAATTTTTTTCTCACGAAATCTCTTAGGATATTTTCTTTGCTTATGGGAGGTGGTTTTACAACCATAAGCTCCTACATTTTTGTTCTTGGTTGAACAACATAATATTTTTTTATGTGCCTTACTACTTTTCTTTTGTAGTTTTTGGGCTTCACAGAGATTTGCCAACATGTCTTGTACAAATCTATGTCTTATTCCTAAAGTGTCAAAGTTTAGGAAATTATCTATGGTTAAAGTACCAAGTTCTGGATTATTTTGCCAATATTTTGTAATGTAGACTTTTTTAGCTACATGTGCAAAAGGTTCTGGCAATTTTGCATAAAAGATAGACAGATAAGGTTTCTGGTCTTCTTTTTGCACTTTATAGAAGTAATTTGCAAACTCACAATAATACTTCTCATAAAAACAAATGTTACAGATTTGTAACTTTTTTAATTTCTGAAGAGTTTCTAAACATTTTCTTTGTTTGGTACTCTCATTGTAAGCTTCTAGGGTTGGGTGTATTCCTAGAAATTCCTTTGATATCTTAGCCACTAATCCTTTCAAGATATTGGCTATCGATATTAAGGTATTAGCTCATTTTTGGTCTTCGGGAAGGTTGTCCCACCAATGAGCTACATTACCCTGTAAAGCATGGGTAAATAAATTAAATGCTGAATCTTTGTCCCAAGATTCATGCATATTTGTAGCATTGCTCATGCTTCTTTCCTATTCTTTAATGACTTTTTCTCCATCCTTGGGGCAATCCAAGTTGAGATAAAATCCAAAAGGGTTTATGCTATCTATGGTTTGGTGTCCCTTAGTAGCATTTGAAGGATCGACATTTGTGTATTTTGTTGAATACCTTTGTCCTCCCAAAGATATTTTGGAGTGGGAGAAACTTTCTCGTTCTTGCGGGTGAACTGTAGTACGGTTTCGGAAGTTATCTTTAAAGCTATCTTCCATGTGGGTGTCTCGTACCCTTATGTTTCTGCTTCAAAATGGTCGCTACCATGAAGCATTCTAAATCTTTTACCAAGATCATCTGCCTTTTTGTCTTTAGCAGAGTAGTCTATTTTCTTCGTATTTTCTTCTGCAACTTCATCAGATTCCCAGACCTCTGGTTCACTGTCGTGTTGCTCTTTTTGTTTAGTAGAGGAAGGTTTTTCCTCTTGAACATAATAAATCGGTTGACGACGAAAGTATTATATTCTGCGTAAACTTCATCATCGGTAGAGGATGATGCTTTGGAAGCAATCCTAAAAGCAGGTGGTGTTGGATCCTTTTTTCTAGGTGCTATGCAAGGTGTTGCAAAGTACAATAGGTTTTTAAGCCATCCGGTGATTTCAGGAAGGCCCAATGGTAATGGAGTTTCCATATCCATTAAATAGAAAAACTCTGTCATAGAGCTATTTCTTGAAGCTTCCTTTGAAGTCTTCTGATCATATACCGTAGTAGAATTTCTCTACGGGTTAATCTCTACCATTCAATCAGATATGCTCAATAAGCTATATCGGTTTCATTCATTGATCTAAGATTTTCTCTGGCTTACCAATTTTGGTCTTTCATTGAGCGTACCAGACGAATTTGATCTAGTAGTCTTTCTCTACAGATCATTTTACAAAGCTAAAAGGTTTATCTTTTGTTTGATTTTCTTGATCTTGCATCTAAGGTTGTAGATGCGATCAATATATCTTTCCCGAAAATAGTACTACCATACCATTGCTGGGATTGTATTATCTTTTGGTTGAAGAGTATTTCTATTATCTTTTGGTTGAAGAGTATTTCTTTGGAGTAAAGCGAGGTCAAGGCCTTCTCTTTTTAATTTTAAACGATCTAAAAGTTTCTTTTTGTAGATCATTCTGGTGTCCAAGTTATAAAAGGTGTTTTATACCATGATGGACCTGGAGAACCTAGACGTTCCTTTGAACCTAGATGTTCTTTGAATGCTAAGACTTCTGTTCAAGTTCTTGCATTTTATTTTTGTTTAGATTATCTAAAATTTTTTTTTAGTTCTGTTAATTTGTTGAAGAAAACAGGGCTATTTCCATGGTCAATTTTTTCTAGAATATTTTCTAGGATGTTTTGACACTTTATTATTTTTCTATGTTTATGTTCATCATAGAGGAAATCTATTTGCTGTTGGAGATTATCAACAGTTTTTTCTAACCTATTAAGGGTCTTACCATAAGACTATAAGGTTTGATTGGAATTGGTGACGATGTCACTATTTCCTATTGGTGGGCCTAAGGCTTTATATGGGTTATTTGCCATCATCGATGTGAAGAGGAACATAAGCATTGGGCCTTGGATTTCCTATTCCTTCGAAACGATAACTGTTTGAGGTTCTACTTGTTGAGGTAGAGGGCCTATCCTATTCGATGGAAAAGCTGGATCTAGTGTTTGTATTCACTAGTTTTCCTTTTACCTCCTTAATGGTTTTTCGTGAGAGGGGAAGGTGTTTGGGTGCCAAAGGTTGGACTACTCATTCTGTTGGCCATGTTAACTCTCTGGGGTCAAGTTCTTCTATGGTTATGTTCTCAGAATAACCAATGTTTTTGGCTAATTCTGTGAGTTTCTTTGAATCTTTAACTGGAACCTTTCCAGTGTTGATTCCTCGGGCTACTATGCATACAAGTATGCTTATAACTCTTCTTCCTGGTTGAATTCCTTTTTTTGACTAGTTGTCTGTATAGTTTTTTAGAGACAAGGTATCTTGGATGTGCTTATCTTCTAAATCTATTTGTAGATTGGGCTATGTTGTAAAGGATACTGGGCCTAATCCTAAGTTAGCTCTAACTCCTCCGAGTAGGGCTTTTTCAAAATTATTCTTCACAGAGTTATCTACTATAACTGCTATTAAGGGTAAATTCTGATTGATTCGTATTAAGGGGTCTAATCCTATACGAACTAGTCCATAATGGACATATTTGAATCTTTCTAGCTTAGCTAAATCAGATTCACTTAATAATCTGTAGCAGAAGGTACTTGAGTCGGTATCCTGTATTTCTATAGATAGTTCCTTCTGGAAGATGAAGGATTTCTTTTGGCACTCAATCCAATCTTTGTTGTAGACTTCAGTTATCCTAGGGATATTTATTGTCCACTTTTGTCCATCCTGCATAAAATTAGGATGTTCATCGTATTCTCCCTGTGTTTCATGATGTACATGAACACTGTTTTGGAGAGAATTACATTCTATTCCTATTTGTTCAGACATTTAGGAATTTTAGATGAGTTGAGGTCTCTTCTAATTTTTGGAACAAGATTTCAATCAGTCGTTCCAATTGATACAAAGTGATGTAAGGAGAGATGTGTTGTATAACTAGTTCTCTCAATTCCTCATTTTGAGTTAAGTCACATATGTCTCGTATAAGACGATCTCTATCTGTTTCTTGATGAGTTTTTACAGAAGCTATTTTGCAAATAACTTCTTGTAATTCTTTTCTACATGGTTTGTTGTTAACCATTTTAGTTTTCACTTCTTGGATAGGTTCTAAGATCCTAGAGTGATTTATTTCTTGATCTACATAGCTTTGTAGATTTGTAAGGAAACGTACTGTTTCTTCAATATTTCCTGTTTTAAACCTCAAGATGGGCATTAATTCTTCTCTTGAGTTTCTGTACTTGTTCATTGACATCACTTTCTATTCCTACGCATAGGAAAGCAACGTTTTCTGCGTTGTATTTTTTCCAGCATCTTTTCATAAAGAACTTGTGATGCATATCACTAACTAAATCCATTATATTATTTAATATTGGATTATTCTTATCATGCCATCCATGTGGATAGCCTATTATTGGACAAATATTTGTGTGTCCAGTTTTTAACACGGTGTCATAAGAAGACCGTTGAGTTCCTTCTGACCTACCAGTTGGGGTCTTTGGTACATTATTACATTTGTAGTATACCAATGGTGTACTACATGACTTCTACTACTACTTAGAACTTCTTCGGGGTTTGACTCTATTCATGCCGGCTTACCACCACGTGGGCAATCTGTCAATGCAATCCTCACGGTCTCCAGAGGGCCCCAAGCCGTTCCAATTAACCGTTATGGCTCCATGGTTGCTTCAGCAGGGTAGAGCATAGCTCCGTTTCGTTTTCTACCTTGGAGCGTAGCCGAATAATTCAAAGTCTCTAGCTTCTGTCCTATTTGGCACTATTTTGATACTATTTCTTTTTGACGAGTGAACAGTAAACATGAATAGTAACATGAATAGTAACCATGAATAGTAAAAATGTACAACACTTTTGGATAGTAACTTTGGAACAGTAAAAAGCAAACACCGTGGAGATCATAGATATATATGCGGAACATAAATAGTGACAACAACAATTGTATGAATCAAAATATTACAAACTTGCAGAAAATATAAAAACATTGTTCAAACCAATTTTAAACACGCGAGTCTCTAGCAGACTCCAATCTGACACACACAGCGGATTATGGTACCGAAAGCACTTTTGCTCAGATACCATTAAAAACACAACGAGTCTCTAGTAGACTCAACAACCTAAACAGTGGATTACAGGGTGAACCTAGGGATGAGGGCAGCAGAACTAGAATCCTAGGGGTCACAACTACACACTGACTACAAGCAGCGGAAAACAATGATGACTCACACAATACTATTCCTACAGTCACACTTCATATATCCTATCATTTTACCATCATATTACTCCTGCTTCCTACCACATATCATTGCTATGTACTCGTTTGTGTCTATTTTCATAGGTATCTAATATGCCCAACATGACTTCTGCTGCTACTTAGAACTTCTTCAAGGTTTGCCCCTATCCCTGTCGACTTACCACCATGTGGGCAATTCCGTCGATGTGGTCCCAAGCCATTCCTATTAACCGTTGCGGCTCCATGGCTGCTTCAGCAGGATAGAGCACAACTCCGTTTCGTTTTCTACCTCGGAGCGTAGCCAAATAATTCCAAGTCTCTAGCTTCTGTCCTATTTGGCACTATTTCGATACTATTTCTTTTTACGAGTGAACAGTAAACATGAATAGTAAAAATGAATATTACTTTTGAATAGTAACTGTGGAACAGTAAAAAACAAACACTGTGGAGATCATAGATATAGATGCGGAACATGAATAATGATAACAACAACTGTACGAATCAAAATATTACAAACATGCGGAAAATATAAAAACATTGTTCAAACAAAATAAAACAACTAAAATACATACCCTTAAAAAAGGGAAAGAAAAACTACTTATCTACATAACTCCCGAAGACTGCCATGGCTATCAAATGAGACTGGGGTCATAAATAGATGCAGTGCTTGCATAAAATGAGGTTATCCTTAATGGACCAATGGGAAGACATGGTGCCCCCTGCAATTTTTTTGGTTAACTCCTGTATTTAAGGTGTGTGTTGGTGGTCCTCCGTGATTGAATCCAGCAAGAGGGGCGTTGGGTGAGTAATGGCAGCAATATGCGCTAGCTCCTCTGACCGACAGGATAGAGCATCCGCAGCTTTGTTCAAGGCCCCTGCCTTATGTTCCATAGTAAAATCATACCCCATGAGTTTTGTAATCCAATGCTGTTGTGGAGAAGTTGAGATGCGTTGCTCCAAAAGAAATTTCAAACTGTAGTGGTCTGTGCCGATGATAAAGAAGCGTCCCATAAATATGGCCGCCAATGACAGACTGCCTTTGCTAGGTCTATTAAGTCCCTTTCATAGGCTGATAAATTATGATGATGAGCGGCAAGTTGGCAGCTGAAGTAGGCAACGGGGTGGAGAGACTGTTGAAGTACCGCCCCAATCCCTCCTCCGGATGCGTCACATTCGACCACAAAGATTTGGTCAAAATCAGGTAACTGCAACAAGGGAGCTATTGCCAAAGTTTGTTTGAGGGTCTGGAAAGCTTGTTCCGTGATATCATTCCATTGGAATGCATTGTGTTTGAGGAGATTTGATAGCGGAGCTGAGAGTGGTGCATAATTGTGGATGAATTTCTGTAGTACCTTGCTAATCCCAAAAATCCCTGTAATGCTGAAATAGTTCTCGGTTGTGACCAATGTATGATAGCAAAGATTTTGTCCAGACCCACTGTGACCCTTGTTGATGTAATGACGTGACCCAGATATGCCACTTGAGGGCGACCAAATGAACACTTGGAATGTTTTAAATAGAGATGATGGGTTTTTATCAGTGTGAAAACTAGCCACAGATGTTGTAAATGTTGCTCCCATGACTTGCTATAGATTAATATATCATAAAAAAATACTAACACAAATTTTCTGAGATAGGCACTAAATACCTCGTTCATGAGTGCTTGGAACGTTGAGGGAGCATTGGACAAACCGAATAGGATCACGACGAATTCAAAATGGCCATGATGAGTACGAAAAACTATTTTCAGTATATCCGGAGGATACATTCGGACCTAGTGATACCCCGAACACAAGTCCAACTTGGTGAAAAATTGAGCCCCGTGTAGTTTATCTAATAATTCATCCACTACTGGGATAGGGAACTTATCCTTGACTGTCTTTGCATTTAATTCACTGTAGTCCACACAAAATCTCCAAGTATTATCCTGTTTCTTGACCAATAATACGGGAGATGAGAAAGGAGATGTACTATGTCTGATGAGACCTTGTTCTAGCATGAGGTGACATTGACGTTCAATTTCATCCTTTTGAGGTGAGTATCTATATGGGCGCACTACAACCACTTCAGATCCCGCTTTCAAACAAAACCTGTGGTCACAGAGTCTCAATGGTGGGAGAGAGACCGGTTCTTGAAAGATGTCTATAAAGTCCTCTAGTAAATTCTCTAGAGTGGTAGGTGCTGGCTGAAGGACGTGTACATGTGGTGGACTATGAGCTTTGTGACCTTGTAATGTGACCTTGTTGCCCTCTAACTCAAAGGACATGGTTAACGCGGTGAAATCCCATAAGATAGGTCCCAACAATTGTAGCCACTTAATCCCCAAAACCATATCTAACCCTACGAGTGGAATGATAAGAAATTCTGCTGAAGATGGTTTACCTTCAATGGAGAACATAATGGCTTGGCTGATTCCATAGCTTGGAACTTTTTCTCCATTAGCCATTGAGATGGACGCTACCGGTCGAGGTTGGATGGGAAGCTGTAAATGTTTGGCAGCATTGAAACTCAAAAACTTATGAGTGCTTCCCGAGTCCACCAAACTTAGTAGTGGTTGCTCACTGACTAAGGCGCACACCTGCATGGTAGTATTGGACTAGAGGCCTATGATGGCGTGGAGAGAAATCTCTAGTTCCTCCACTTGTGGCTCTTCGTCCTCTGGAACTTCTTCCCCTTCATCAGTAACTTCCAACCAAAATAATTTCTTACATATATGACCAAATGTATACTGTTTGTCACAATGATAACATAATCCCTTGGAATTCTTCCATCTTGGCTCTATTCAGTTTCTTGATAAATGCTGGCTGAGAAAGACTCGGTTTTGGGCCTTGAGGATGAACTGAACTAACATTATTGTGCCATGGTGGTCTTGTGTGTGGGTGCTTGCAGTTGGTCTTCCCCCTGCCATGTAGTCTTGTGTGACTGTAATTTTTGTTTGGCTTCTAATGCTCTGGCCAAATTCATTGCTCTCGCTAAATCCGTAGGAGCAAGGAGCTCCACTTCTAGGCATAGGGACTCTGTCAAGTCTGTGGTAAACAGACTTACTTGCTGGTCCACCCTTACTACCTTGCTGGCCCTGGACAACTTCTCTTGGAATGCCTTTTGGTACTGTTCGATAGTGCCGGTTTGGAGTAGCAACACCAAGTCCCCCAGTGGATTATTTTGAGCTGTTGGCCTAAACCGGATTGAACACAATTCTTTAAATTCCTGCCAATTTAAAGTTGGATACTCCAGTTCTAATTGATGGCCCCATAGCTGCGCTTTGTTGAGTATGTGGAAAGCGGCCAATCCCACTTTGTCACTTTAGCCGTTCGTTGGAGAGAATTTTTTTTTTCACACTTATAGAGCCATATCAGATGATCCTCAGACCCATTAAAGGTTGGAAACTCCGATTTGGTGTATCTCGGAATGGTCCCTCCTCCGGGACTAAAATTTCTTCCTGGAGCTGGATGCTCTGTGCGTCCAGCATAATTTGGCCCATGTCTTGCCGCAGGGCTTCTGTCCCCTTCTCATGGGTTTGAATTTCTTCCCCCAATGATATCATATGATCTATGTGATAGAGCTTCAATTTGTAAGTTTACCTGTTGAGACCCTATTGTCTAGCAACGCAACCAGACGCTCCTCGAACTCTTCCTGCCTTGTTGCCACTCGGATTTCACTTTGCTCTTGCCCAACGTGTATCATATATTTGATACTAGCTAAAAACTCGGCGCTGTTAGATGATTCTCCCATACTAACCTGCTCTGATACCAACGTGTTATGGTCTCTAACCATGGACCGAGTGATTCAACGACGGGAGAGGTTTTCTTGCAATTCGGGGGCAGAACCAGGGCGTTGGGACCTTTCTGGCCTACCTATGATGACAGATTGGATTGAACAATGGAATCGATGAGAGAAAAAGATGAAAGTCGGAACGTGAGTGGAGAAGAAATCAAGCTCGTCGAAGGGAAGCTTTCACCTTGGGTTCCTCAAGGGGAACTCCGACCCTAGGTTCTTTAGAGGAGAACACTAACCCTTTGATAAATTTTTGATTAGCTTCTTATTCACTTACGTTAGCCTTATAAGGCCATCATGCCAAGGTTCGAGCTATAGATTATTACAATAATGCCATTCGTGACTTTACTACTATGAATAAGGAAATAAAGAAACATATAATGCCTAGGTGTTTCATTACTCCCCTGAGTCACCAACTCATCCGCGTCGCCTTTGAATGAGTCGTCCTACTATGGAGTCCATAACATCACTCCCCCCATGGAGAAAGAGCTTGTCCGCAAGCTCGAATGTAGGGTAGACATTCTTAAAGACTGTGAGATCTTCCCAAGAAAGAGGTATTTTATTTCATATGTTGTGAATAAGTTTATGTTACCAAAATATTCAAGAAAGGGGGAGCACAAAAGATGAATCTTGTGCATCTAAGAAGAAATTTTTATTTCGGATTATTTCTTGGGTTCTTTTACAAAGTTTATTATTTGGTTCATGTTATATGTGTTGGAAGATGGTTGTGTTATATATAGCTGCTACTATTATGTCTATTTGGAGACAGTCTTATTGAAGAAGAGGTGGCCTCATATCATCATTTATATTACCCCGTAAAAAAATATCATGGTTGGGAAACCAAGACGAAGGATACCCTATAAAAAAATATCACGGTTGGAAAACCATGATGGGCCCTGTCAAAAAAATAAATTAAAAATATCACGGTTAGGAAACCGTGACGGAGGAACTTATTATTACATCTATGTTATCCCCCCCTGTAATGACTTTTATGACTCCTACCACTTGAGAGTTGTTGTCCTACGGAGGGACACAGTGGTGGGCACTTCAGAGCCATGCCAATAGACACACTACCGATAGAATGCGGAGTGTGCCCTACATCCAATATTAGGACTGGAGTATGAAGCAATGGCTTACTGACTAGGAGTGATTTTTACTCTCACTTATATTATGCCAGCAGGGCCTCATGGAAGGACGCAACAGCATGAGGGGGAATGTTGAAAGATGAAGACATATTAGAAGATGTGCCATTTTATACAAAAATATACTATACATCATTTGCAGCAAGCTGGGAGTTCATGCTGTTCTCTCACCCCCAGTTTGAGGGGGAGTGTTGAAAGATAAGCTCAAGCCCACATGACCAAGGAAGGCCCACATATCTAATATTATTATAAGATGGACCACACGATCAAGGAGGCCCACAAGATGGGCCCAAGCTCATAAGAAGTAGGACCCACAATGATTACCTTGAGCTAGCGTCCTTATCAGATCAGTTGGAAGATCAAGAAGGACTCACAAAAGTATCTTATCTTATGGTCATGTTAAAGAAGAGTTTTATTTTGAGTTATGTTTGTCTTTTATCTATAATGAGTTATTTAATTATGTTAGGACTTATCTTAAAGTGTTAGAGTTGGGTGTAATTGAGACAAGGGTAGTTTTATTGTAATTGGACTCTACTACCTTCCTCTATTATAAATAGAGGTTCATGTACTTTGATTACAACAAGTTATTGATGTCAATGAAGTATTTCACTTTTCCATAAATTCAACAAATCCTAAACCCTAAATCCTAATGTTCAGGGGTATTATTATAATATAGTAGTTTCATTGATCTATAAATAGAGTTTCAGGGGAGGGTTAGGAAATCAAGTCCATAACCCATTCTGATACGAACCACGTCAACTTGTGACGAAACCTGATACCAAATCTGGTAATCGTCCCCAAAACCTTTCAAGTTTGGATGAAAACCGCGACCCATTGCTTAGCAAAGCAAGAACCTTGGTATAGTGAAGATGCCACAAACAGGGATGGACAATCCGTTTGATAAGTCGATATTGAACGCCACAAGGAAATCCTTGATAAGTTTGAAAGTTCTTTCAAGAACTCAAAAAGAATAATCTCTCAATATCAATAATGATTAAAGGTTTTCAATCCCATTTACAAGCACTCTATTTATAATGGAGGACGTGGTAGAATCTAGGTAGAATAAATCACTTCCCTAATTACATTCAATTAAAGGAAAAAACCTAAGGTAACTTGACGTAAATAGAAGCCTAATATAATTCCACGAGATCTTCTAAGATATGATGCCAATTCGTGGATATTCTGGTGGATTCCACGAGATCTTCTAAGATAAGCTACCAACTCGTGGATATCCTTGTGGGTCCCACGAGATCTCATGGTGGGTCCCACCAGCTTGTGTCACCATGGTCGGTCCCACATTGTAGTAAAGTAAATCTGGCCCATGTTCTCATGGTGGGTCCCACTAGCTTGTGCCTCCATGGTGGGTCCGACAATATAACAGTGTAAAACCAACCTTGGTTCTCATCATTCCCCTCTTGAGAAGGATTTGTCCTCAAATCCGCATTAGGGTTGACCTTTTTCAATTGTGGCAACCTCACTTGATCCTCATATACTTGTTTGGGTGTCATCGGAAATGGAGTTAGTGTTTGCTAATTGTGTAGGACGAAGTACTTGTTAGTGAAGCCATCATGTTGCACACGTCTGTCTAATTGCCACAGTCTTCCTAAGAGGAGATGTCCAGCTTGCTTTGGTACCACATCACACAATACCTCATCCTCATATTTATCATTTCATAATGGTATAACTACCTCTTCTTTCATGTGGCAGTGAGTGTGAAAGATAGTCTCCTATTGTACTTCTGCTTCCACTTCTTTAGCTGGTAAGCTTAAGGTACATGGTGCGACTAGTCCAAGCATCTCACCATTATTTGCTCTGAACTCCTCAACTTAGCGTGGGGCATCCTCCAAAGGTGGCATGCCATCTAGATCTGTTTCCCAAACAAAATCCCACGTGACTAACTCCTCCCTCATCATCTGTCTCATCTCCTCCACTAATGCTTGTTATGGTTTCTCTTGATCATGCGACATAATTAAAATCTGAAAACAAGGTTAGAATAACATGCATAAGAGAATGGGTTCAATAGTCTTTTTTTTTACCCGAGTTGATCTGGTCCGAGTTGGTCTGGGTTGACTCGATTCTCTCGACTAGATCGGGCGCGGAACTCAGCTCACTGAGTTGAAGAGGCGCGACCCGGTGCTGATTAAATTTTTCCTAACTTGGGAAACATTTTAATTGGGCAACAATATCGTCTTCAACCTTCTTCCGATCCTGAACAACACGGGCGACAGTAAGTTCAGATCCTTTAACTACGTTTTTGTCACTTTTTTTCTTCCTTCTTCCCTCTGCCGAATCCCGAACAGTGCGGTCTCGGTAAGTTCAGGAAATCTGTTGCCAGCTGATCTTCCCTCACAGCACTGAATATGGCGGGCGACGTCGTCTTTTTCTCTCACGACACCAAACAGATAGGTATTCTCCCTCACGGCATCGAAGACGGTCTTCGTTTTCCTCACGACACAATCCAGTGGTTTTACGACGATAAGGAAACGTTCGATTTGCTTTTGAAAGCTCGGTGATAATCTGACGGGCTCAGAGGTCATAATTTTTTTTCCTTCGTCTTCTTCGGTAACGGTGCCAAAAAAAACTTCTCCTTCTTCAGTGACGGCATCAAGAAGGCTTCTTCGGCGACGATGTCGAGAAGGCTTCTTCGGCGATAGCGCAAAACTTCTCCTTCTCCAGCAACGGCGTCGAGAAGGCTTCTCCTTCTTCGGCAACGCACGAATAGAGAGAGAAAAACACTCCTCCTCCTCCAAACAGAGAAGTGCTTCGCGAGCCTTCACAACAACGTTTCTCTCTCTTTTTTTTCAGATTTTTGTTTCCTTTTCCTCCTCCTTCTCGGCAACGGCTAAATCAGTTGCTTGCACTTTTTTTTTTTTCAAAATTTTCTTTTTTTTGGATTTTTTTTGATAATGAAGAAAAATAAACAAAAACAATGGATAGGCAAACCTAATAAACCAAAGTTCTGATACCAACTGATATGAACCACGTCAACCCGTGACAAAACCCGATACCAAATCTGGTAATCGTCCCCAAGACCTTTCAAGTTTGGATGGAAACCGCGATCCATTGCTTAGCAAAGCAAGAACCTTGGTATAGTGAAGACGCCACAAACGGGGATGGACAATCCGTTTGATAAGTCGATATTGAACGCCACAAGGAAATCCTTGATAAGTTTGAAAAGTTCTTTCAAAAACTCAAGAAGAATAATCTCTCAATATCAAAAATGTGTTAGGTTCTTCCCGAGCCATGGATCGAGTCACCCTTCTTTCCTCTCTTCCCTCCATGGATAATCTTGACGCTGGAAGAGAATTCTTGTTTCTGGAACGTGGAATGATGGAAATCAAATAGAACGAAGGATCTTTGAAGGAAGCTCAACCTGGACCTCAAAGGGAGAATCCGACCTAGACCTCTGAGGGAGAATCTGACCTGTTTACTCTAATTTTCGCAATACTTTCTTTCTCCTTCCCTTGACGTCCCCATAAATAGGGTTGAGGACGGAATTACAAAAGTGACCCATAGGTCAAGTGGTTCACGCCACATTACATCTAAACCAACCCAAAGTAAACCAAACCAATTGAAATTACATTAAAAGTAAATTGACATAATTTAATTCCTATGCCTGTGGATAACTCGTGATGCTATGGAGTCCATAACATCACCCCCCTCCTGGAGAAAGAGTTTGTACTCAAGCTCAAAGTAGGGGTAGAGGGTGCAGAACGCAGTTAATGGCTCCCCTATCGTGTCACTGGGATCAACATCTGCCCATTGCACTAGGATCTCCCAATCACCCTGAATGCAGCGAGCTTGTAATATCTGTGCTAGAGTAGAAAGGACACATCCCTCATGTAGTGGGGGCAGCGGTGTGTGCAGCAAGGGAGAATCACCCTGGAAGGCTTTTAGTTGGGAGACATGAAACACATTGTGAATCCTAGCCTCTGGCGGAAGCTGCAAGCGGTAGGCAACTGTACCAATGCGGTCCATAACCTGAAAGGGACTATAATATTTCAGAGAGAGCTTGTGGCGTTTGGAGGCTGTCAGTGACAACTGCCTATAGTGTTGGAGACGCAACCATAAATAATCTCCTGGAGAAAAGAAGACTTCCCGATGTTTCGTGTCATAATGCAACTTCATAGTATGTTGTGCCTCCTGGAGATGAGTACACACCTCAGTGAGCAAGGTGTCTCTTTAGGCTAATGCTTGGTCCAAAGTGGCAACCTTAGAAGCCCCTGGTTCATATGAGAGAAGGCTGGACGGGTCTCTACCATATACTTGGGGTTGTGCCGAGCGTGCTGTGGTCGGAGGTGTTGTAACAGAATTCAGCCTAGGCGAGCCACTTAACCCTCCATTTAGGTGAGTCCCCCACGAAACAACGAAGATACATTTCAATTGTTCTGTTGATGACCTCTGTCTGACCATCAGTCTACGGATGGTAGGCTGAAGAGAATGCTAACATTGTGCCTTGCAGCTTGAAGAGTTCTTTCCAGAAGGTATTGGTAAAGATTGCATCCCTATCACTGGTAATGGAATTAGGCATCCCATGTAAGCGGACAATATTATCCATAAAGTGCTGAGCTATTTGAGCTGCAGTGTCAGGATGCGCCAGAGGGATGAAGTGCCCATACTTTGAGAAACGATCCACCACAACAAAGATAACGAATTTACCTGACGAAGAGGGAAGTCCATCTATGACGTCCATAGAAATATCAGACCAGACTTGTGACGGTAGCTGAAGTGGTTGGAGCAATCCAGCTGGACTCAATGATTCGGCTTTATTCCATTAACAAATCTGACAAGCCACCACATAATCGGCAATACTGCGCTTCATGCCCCTCCAATAAAATTCCCAACTGATCTGGAAATATGTTTTTTGTCGGCCCTCATGTGTACTGTCATGGAAGGAGGCTAAAATGCTGTGAATCAGTGGGGATGTGTGGTGTAGAAAGATTCTATTTTTGTAGAGGACCAGATTGTCCTTAACCGTCCAATGGTTTGCCGGTGTCCCCTACTGGATCTCATGACATAAAGCTATAATTTCCGGTTATTGTTGTGCCTCTTCCCGTATATAATCCAACAAGAGATCTTTGGGCTGACTTATGGCATATAATTGTGGCTCTGGAATGTCTCGGCGAGATAGAGCATCAACCCCTACATTCAAAATCCCAGTTTGTACTCTACAGTAAAGTCAAACCCCATAAGTTTACTTAACCAATGCTGATGTAGTGAGGTAGTGAGGCGCTGCTCAAGCAGATACTTGAGGCTGCAATGATCAGCGCGAATAAAAAATGGACATCCCCAGAGATAAGGGCGCCAATGCTGTATAACTTTCGCTAATCCGATCAATTCCCTCTCATAATCTGCTAACTTGTGGTGGTGTTGGCCAAGTTGGTGGCTAAAATAAGCAATCGAGTGTCCTTGTAGGTGTAACACTGCACCAATACCGCCCCCTGAAGCATCACATTCCACAACAAAGGACTCATCAAAGTCGAGTAGCTGCAAAACTGGGGTAGATGATAAGGCCTCTTTCAATTGCTGAAAGGAATGAGCCGCTGTCTCTGACCAGGTAAAGGCATTTTTCTTGAGTAGGTTGTTGAGCGGAGCTGCAATCTGGCCATAGCTACGAATAAATTTTCTATAACACCCAACTAGGCCCAAAAATCCCCATAAAGCTGTAATGGATGTAGGAGATGGCCAATCTGTGACGACCTGTATCTTACTCTGGTCTACTTTCACCCAACTACTGAAATAATGTGTCCCAAGTATGCCACTTCTGACGTTCCCATAGAACATTTGGATTGATTTAAAACCAAATGATGTGAGCAGATAAGAGAAAATACCTGGTGAAGATGCTCTTGCCAATTGTTGCTATAGACCAAAATATCTTCGAAAAATACCAATACGTATTTCCTCAAGAGAGAGGAAAATACCTCATTCATGAGGGCCTAGAAGGTGGAAGACGCATTTGAGAGACCAAATGGCATTACGAGGAACTCGAAATGGCCGTGATGCGTGCGGAACGCTGTTTTCTCCACAACTGATAGGTGAACTCGGATTTGATGATAGCCAGATTTCAAATCGTGTTTGGTAAAAATAATAGCTCCATGTAGCTCATCGAGCAACTCATCCACCACTGGGATGGGAAATTTATCTTTAATTGTATTTGCATTGAGTTACCTGTAATCCACACAAAACCTCCATGACTTATCATGCTTGCGGACCAGTAATACCGGTGAGGAAAAAGGAGACCTGCTGGGTTGAATAATACCCTGAGCTAGCATCTTCTGGCACTGCCTTTCAATCTCATCCTTCTGTAAGTGGGGGTAACGATAAGGACGCACCACTATAGGCTCAGTGCCTGTTTTCAAACAGATACGGTGATCACAGTGCCTAATTGGTGGTAAAGCAGTAGGGTCATGAAAGATATCCTCAAATTTTGTAAGTAATTGAGATAACTTACTGTTGGCCATGGTCTGGACTTGAACAACCTGTAGTGCGTAGGGCACTGGTGCTTGGGTGCCATGCAATATAATCTGATGGTGGTCCTCTATAAACGATATGGTCAGAGCTTGAAAATCCCATAGTATTGGCCCCAACAGTTGTAGCCATTTAATTCCTAGTACCAAATCAAATTCTGAAAGTGGAATCACCAGGAAATCTGCAATAAATGCATGTCCCTCAATATCAAAGTGTGTGGCTGGAGATATGCCCACACTAGTAATTTTAGCCCCATTGGCTACAGATACAGAAAGGCCAGTCTGTTGCTGGACTACTAACCCAAGTTGTTCTGCCGCCTGCTGATTGATGAAATTATGTGTACTGCCCGAGTCAACTAAAACTAGTAACTGTAGATGATGTAATTGGGCTTTAACTTGCATGGTACTAGAACTCCGAAGACCAGTCATGGCATGAAGGGAAATCTTTGGACCCTCCTGGTTTGTCTCCACAAACTTCTCCTCAGGTAGTATGTCATCACCATCCTCCCATAGACATATACTGAATAATCTTTTGCATTGGTGACCAATTACATATTGTTCATCATAGTTAAAACAAAGACCCTTGGCCTTTCTCTGATCCATTTCCTGTCTGTTGAGTTTTTTGAAGTAAGGAGCAGGTGGAGCCGAATTAGAGTTGTCTGGGCGTGGGGCTGCACTGGCTCCAGAACGTGGAGGTCCATAATAAGGGGTTGGTGCAGAGGCATTGTGCCTTCCTGGCCAAGCTGGTTTTCTGACCAGTGACTCTTTTAGAACACGATGCTTGTGCTCAATTGACTTGGCTAAATTCATAGCGTGGTCCAAATCTGTAGGACCATGTAATTCAACTTCTAGTCTCAGAGCTTCTGTCAAACCCGTAGTGAAAATATGAACATACTGGGTGTGACTGACAAACTGGTTTGCTCAGGCTAACCTTTCCTGGAAGGTCTTTTGGTACACCTCTAGTGATCCAGTTTGCTTGTAATTGATTAATTCGCCCAATGGATTGCTACTAGCTGAAGGACCAAATCTCATCATGCAAGACTGCCTAAATGTTGCCCAATCCTGAACCAATTGGTCATTTCGGAATTGGTGGTACCATAGATGCGCTTCATCGAGCATGTGGTGGGCGGCCAAATAAACTTTCTCATCCGCAAGTGTTTTTTGATGATAAAAGAACTGATCACACTTGGCTAACCAAATCAAGGGGTCCTTAGACCCATCATATGTAGGAAAGTCAAGTTTTAAATACCTGGGAACCGTATTTGGTCCTTGAACGGCAGGCCCCATATGGGGATTGTGTTGACGCATTGGTGGTTGTGGGGGAGGTGGTGGGTAGAATTGATGGTGGTCGGCCGGTGGAGAGTAGGCTGCCGGTGGTTGTGCTTGTGGTTCATTGTCCTCTTGTCGTTGGAGGAGAGCTTGGATGGCAGCATCCATGGATTTTATTGCCTCACGCAAATCAAAGGTTGTCTGACACACCTCTTCCAGGGATTGAGCCTGAAGGTCTGTCCTCTGCCGATTATCTTCAACTAATTGCCTCAAATCCTCAGGGGAAGAGGAATCCCCAAGGGTGGACCTGTCTGATACTAAGATGTTAGGTTCTTCCCGAGCCATGGATCGAGTCACTCTTCTTTCCTTTCTTCCCTCCATGGATGATCTTAACGCTGGAAGAAAATTCTTGTTTCTTGAACGTGGAATGATGGAAATCAAATAGAACGAAGGAGCTTTGAAGGAAGCTCAACCTGGACCTCTAAGGGAGAATCTGACCTATTTACTCTAATTTTCTCAATACGTGCTTTCTCCTTCCCTTGACGTCCCCCTAAATAGGGTTGAGGACGGAATTACAAAAGTTGCCCATAGGTCAAGTGGTTCACACCACATTACATCTAAACCAACCCAAAAGTAAACCAAACCAATTGAAATTACATTACAAGTAAATTGACATAATTTAATTCCTATGCCTGTGGATAACTCGTGATGCTATGGAGTCCATAACATAATGATCAAAGGTTTTCAATCCAGTTTACAAACCCTCTGTTTATAATGGAGGACGTGGTAGAATCTAGGTAAAATAAATCACTTCCCTAATTACATTCAATTAAAGGAAAAACTTAAGGTAACTTGACATAAATAGAAGCCTAATATAATTCCACGAGATCTTCTACGATATGTTGCCAATTTGTGGATATTCTGGTGGATTCCACAAGATCTTCTAAGATAAGTTACCAACTCGTGGATATCCTTGTGGGTCCCACGAGATCTCATGGTGGGTCCCACCAGCTTGTGTCACCATGTTCAGTCCCACATTGTAGTAAAGTAAATCTAGCCCATGTCCTCATGGTGGGTCCCACTAGCTTGTGCCTGTATGGTGGGTTCCACAATATAACAGTGTAAAACCAACCTTGGTTTGCATCACATTCTTCCTCTGGCTTTCTCCCAATGGGTTTCTCTAACTTTTTCTCTATGAGCTAAATTCATGGAATCCTGAAATCAACACTTGGCATTTTTTTTTTTTTTAACTTCTTTTATGTTGACATCACTACCAATTAAGACAATATCATCCACATAAACTGGTAGTAATATTTTTCCCTTTAATGTATTCTTGATAAAGACATAATGATCTACTAAACACCGACTGAATCCAAACCGTAACTTTGTTTGGCTAAATTTGTCAAACCAAGCCCGAGGAGACTGTTAAAGCCCATATAGAGATTTTCTCAATTTGTATACAAACTCCGCCTCAACCACAAAACCAGGTGGTTGCCATCCAATTCAAAAAAAGTATTTTTGACATCCAATTGAAATACCAGCCTAAAAGAATGTTGGGATCTTCCCGAGCCATGGATCGAGTCACCCTTCTTTCCTCTCTTCCCTCCATATTGAATATTGACGCTGGAAGAGGATTCTTGTTTCTGGAAAGTAGAATGGTGGAATTCGGAATGGAATGATTGAGCTTTGCAGGAAGCTCGACCTGGACCTCAGAGGGAGAATCTGATCTAGACCTCTGAGGGAGAATCCGACCTGTTTAATTCTAATTTTCTCAATGCTTAATTTCTTTCATTCATCTCACGACCCTATATAGGGAATTAGGGAAAGCACGCCAAAGGCAAAGTTCAACAAATTACAAATAAACCCTAATGAATTGAAATTGCAAATAAACCCCAATCTATCCTCTTCTCCAGCTATCCACTCTAGATGCTATGGAGTCCATAACATCACTCCCCTCCTGGAGAACGAACTTGCCCTCAAGTGCAAAAGTAGGTCGGCTTGCCCGTGCTGACGTCTGGGTCCATGCACAAGCGTAAACCATGGTAGCTGGGTCAGCCCTCTGGGATAACCTCTCCTCGTCCAGAAATGTTGGCATGATATTATAGTCATCGTGGTTACAAGTAGTACAAGACAATGAAAATCAGGAACTGCATGATAGCCTCAGCCTCAGCCATTCTAATGTTGTTGGGGACCAAAGGAAATCGATCATATAAAATAAAAATGTCAAATTGGCATGAGTTTATGCTCTGAGTCTCTTGACAAAATTTAAAGAAATCTCTCTTAATGATGAGCATTAACCCACTTCCCAACCTTCGAATTCCTCTATCTTTGATCCTCTCAAACACATACTGCTTGAGCGAATTGTCAATTGTAGCAAGCCATACACCAACTGTTATAGTATGTTGGTTCAACATATGTAGCTCCCCTAAAATCATTTAAAACTCAGGATGTGAAAATTCTCCTATTGAAAATTTATGCAATTGATCATTAATAATCACCCAGCTACTTCCAGGATCTTTTGTTACTCCAATCTTTGCCATTTTCTTCCTGACTTCCAAAGATTCTTTCCATAAACTAGCTTCTGAGTAGAGATTTGATAGAAGAATGTAAAAAGCATGAGCATGGGGCTCTAACTGCATCACTCTTTGTGCTAATTCCTCTCCTATACTTACATTCTTATATTTCCAACAAGCACTTAGTAACGTTCTCCATACTAAAACACCCACATTGTAAAGGCAGCCAGCAATGAATTTATATGCATCATAGAGTTTTCCAGCTCGCCCAAGAACATCAATCAAGCAGCAGTAAGGTTCAGATTCTGGCTCCATCTTATAGTTGTCACACAACATATCAAAGAAGAACATGCTCTCCTCTAGAAGGCCCACATGACTACAGGCTGTGAGCAAATAGATGAAGGTTGTTTTGTTAGGATCCGTCTCCGTTTTTGCCAACTCATTGAGTATTTGAATTGCGTTGTCTGCTTTTCCATGCTGCGTCAGTCCTTTAGCATACATGTCAACAACAGAGCTTCTAACATAGAAATCTCCAAAAAAAACCAGTTTTAATCATCAAAGAATGAAACTGCCTTCCAACATCTAAAGCTACTAAGCCAAAACAAGCAGAAATACAAGAGGCAAAATGGAATTGAGTTGGACCAAATCCAGCCACTGCCATTTCCCTACATCTTCTTAAAGTTTCAAATCCAAGCCCATTCTGCTCATAAGCTCCAATTATAGTACTCCACAAGAGTTCATCGCTCCTATACATGGTGTCAAAAACTCTATCAGATTCATATATTGCTCGACATTTAGAGTACATATTGATTATTGCATTTCCCACATTAGTTTTAGAACCATGAACTAATGAGACGGCATGGCCATAGTTCTTCTTCATTACAGCCTTCAAATGGTGATAAACTTCGACTCCCATTTACATGGCTTCCTTGAATGAGGAGGCCCCAACAGGAAGGATCATAAACTCCTGCAGTGCAAGTTTGTTGCCAGCAGGAGATCCTCCATTGAGCAAATTGAAAGCAGGTACCACCAGCACTAAGGTCTTGTGCCCAGCCAGGTTGGCAATGTCCTGGTGTAGAGGGAGATTCTTCACACTAGCTTCTGCTTTGCAGAGGGCAAGAGAAACTGCGAGAATGGCAGTAGCACCAAGCTTTGGTTTGCACCAATCCCATTCATTAACTGTTCCATCAAGTACTTGGACCATGAAGTTATCAATCTTAGTCTGCTCAGTTGGATCCTTTCCAAATAAGGCAGGCCCAAGTATTGCATTGACATTCTCAACAACGTTAAAAACACCTTTGCCAAGATAGTCAGATCCCCCATCATTTAGTTTTAGAGGTTCAGATATACCTGTAGAAGCACCATTTAGTACGGCAGCCCTAGAAAAAGTCCCATTGCTGCAAATGATATCTACCTCAACTGTAGGATTTCCACGGCTGTCGAAGACCTGTCTAGCCTTAACAGTCTTGATGGTCACCATTTCTCGCACAACCCAAGTTTCCCCGGCGTTCCGGTTGTGGCTGAATGCGAGAAGCATGGCTTGCCCAACATTCTCATTTCGACCGGCCATTTTAGTAAATATGTGGAAGGCACCAGGATTATCCCCAAATTGGAAATCCAGGTGAACCAAAAAAGGGCCCGAAGACCGTACATTCGAAACCCAATGGGAAGAGCCTGTAATAGACTCTTTGGACCTTGGGAAAAACATTCGAGATGAAATCCACAACAGTGTCGTTATCAGTTGCTTGTGGAAGCAGTTTCAATTTGAAATCTGCTGGGCGAAACCTCATTGTTTCCGCCAGGGCGATTTCAACTTCAAAATCGAAATCGCGGGGTTTGGGTTGTTGTCGGTTTGTAGAAGGAGAGCAATCACAGCGTGTCAACGGGGTTGTCTGGAATTTTTATATCCCGAGCCAGCTTCTAGCCGTCAAGCTGGAGATGTTGTGGACGGCGAACAACATGGAGGAGTGGCCAAAATCGATAGCATTTCTGCGTCTCAATGAACATGTGTCGTTGCGCTGCGATGGCAGAGGAGGGCTTCGGTTTGGAGGTCGCCTCGCCGTCGAATTTCTGAAGTTCGGGGAGGTTTTTCGAGACAGGGAGCTCTCGGATATCAGGCGACGTCAGAGGGGGAAGACTTAGAGCGTCCAGAGAGGGAGCGGTGGCCTGCAAACCCTCTTCCATTTGTGTCGACGAAGGGTTTGCATGGTATCCTTCCGATTTTGGACATGGTGAGTCCCCAATTTCGGATTTCGCCATCGCGGGAGAGACAGAGGGCTCTCTGAGGTCGTGCGCTGCGGATTTCTCTGATTTCTTTGCTGCGGCACTAGAGACCTTAGCACAAATCCGAGCCATTTGTGCATCAAGTCGAAGAGTAGATTGACGAAGAAGCTCCTCGTGAGGAGATGAGTCGTCGCCAATGGTCTGCATTGGGGGTGGATGGGGAGGGAGGGGTTTGGCAGGTTGTGTATAATTGGGCACCGAATTAGGGGCATGTGCATGGGGTCCCATTGTGGGATGTGGGTTGCACATTTGTGGTGATGGTGGTGGCGGATGGTGGTCGGCAGGAGAATTGTAGCTTTCCGACAGCGGCGCTCGAAGTCCACTGTCCTCCTGTCGTCGGAGGACGAGCTGGATTGATGCATCCATGGCTGCCATGGCCAAACGCAGGTCAGCAATGGTCTGACGAACCTCGTCAATGGATTGATTTTGAGCCTCTATCCTCTGACGATTTTCCTCAATCAGTTGACGCAAATCCTCTGGGGAAGAGGAATCCCCAAGGGTGGACCTGTCTGATACCAAGATGTTGGGATCTTCCCGAGCTATGGATCAAGTCACCCTTCTTTCCTCTCTTCCCTCCATATTGAATATTGACGCTGGAAGATGATTCTTGTTTCTGGAACGTGGAATGGTGGAATTCGGAATGGAATTATTGAGCTTTGAAGGAAGCTCAATCTGGACCTCAGAGGGAGAATCCGACCTAAACCTCTGAGGGAGAATCCGACCTATTTAATTTTAATTTTCTCAATGCTTAGTTTCTTTCATTCATCTTACGACCCTATATAGGGAATGAGGGAAAACACGCCAAAGGCCATAAGTTCAACAAATTACAAATAAACCCCTAATTAATTGAAATTACAAATAAACCCCAATCTATCCTCTTCTCCGGCTATCCACTCTAGATGCTATGGAGTCCATATCAAAGAATTAGTAGCTAGGGATAATAAGATGCATACCGAGTTTAATTTAGCCACTGTGGAAACAATTTCCTCATAATCCACTCCATTACATTTGGTGTATCCCTTGGCAACGTATTGGGCTTTGAGGTAAGCAACATAACCATCAAGATTGTGTTTGATAGTAAAACCCATTTACAACTAACGAGTTTTTTTCTGCAAGGAAGAGGAACAAGGGCCCAAGTCTGATTTTCATATTAGGCATACAATTCTTCTTCCATGGCAACTTTCCATCCTAGATGTCTCAGAACCTCCTGATAGGACCATGGAGCAAAAATAGAAGAAGTACATGCAAGAAACTGACAACATGAAGAAGACAATCGATGGTGAGAAAAAAAAGTTTGAAATAGGATGAGAAGTGGAGGGCCTAGTACAAATCTGTGGGTCCTTCCATAGAACTATGGATTGAGTATCAAATTGTGGGCTAAATACAACAGGGGAAGATGGACTTACCTCAGAGGGATCCGTAAACTCCACAAGTGTAGTGTTGGTCGAGTCTTCTGGGGGCTGCAGTAGAACCACATCAAGTGACACAACATGCTTCAGAGCTGGCTGAAAAGACCCAGGGTGCATCTTTTGAGGAATTAAAAGATGTGTCCTAAAAAAATGTGACATCCCTAGAGACAAATAACTTCCAAAGAGATGGATTATAATATACATAGCCTTTTGGGGTACAAGAGTAACCCAAAAAGATATGCCTTAAGTGATTTTGGCTCAAGTTTTCTCTTTTGAGAAGATGTGATATTAACAAAGTATGTGCAACCAAAAACTTTCAAAGGAAGGGAGAAGGAGTCTTCAAAAATAATAATAAGTGGATTTATGGCTAAGGACTAAAGAAGGTAGCAAGCTCTAAGAATGACATGAGGCTAGTAAAAGTAGGGTAGCTTAATAGAGTAAAGTTGGTCACGAGCAAGCTCAAGGAGATGTCAATTTTTAATTTTAACTACACCATTTTGTTGAGGGGTGTAGGCACAAGATGTTTGATGAATAATGCCACTATTGTGACAAAAGGATTGAAATTCACTAGATAGGTATTCTTTGACTTATTTGAACGAAATACTTGTATTTATTTTCCAAACCCGAATGGACACCGTAGCATGATAGGATTTATATATAGAAAAAATTTCAGACCGTTCTTTCAACAGAAATAGCCATGTGACTCGAGTAAAGTCATTAAAAAGGTGACAAAATATTTAACTTGAGATATATTTGAGACACTTAAGGGTCCCCATACATCTGAATAAATTAATGAAAAAGGATCAACACCTTTAAGTTCGGTTTGAGGAGAATATAATGTCCTTTGCTGTTTGTTCAATTGACAGACTTCACAATTGAAAGTTGATAAAGTTTTTAAGGATGGAATTAAGTGTTGAAGTGATGCTGTGGATGGATGACCAAGTTGGTTGTTCCATAACCTTGCCTCTGTCTGATAAGTAGCAATCGTAGTGGCTGAAGGGAGACTCTAGTAATAAAGGCCCTCCTGTTTATGGTCGCCACCAATCACCTACTTCATTGTGAGATCCTGGAAGACACAAGAAGAAGGTGAGATGGTGATAGAGTAATTAAAATGTTTGGTTAACTCACTAACAGATAACAAATTTAAAGGAAATTGAGGACACATAAGACATCGGTAATATTAAGTTGTGGAGCCTAATTAACGTCTTACGCTGAGTTGGTCATGGATTGACCTTTACGATAAGGTCGTCTTGGCTCTCGGGGCATTAAGGGTATTTTGGAAATTTTACTCTTGTATTGCAGTCGCCCTAATGTTCTCTTTATAATCGAGGGGCGCCGCTATTAGGGTTTTAATCATCTGAATCACCAAGAAGGAGTTTGAGAGGTTAGAGAGAAACACATGCAATTGGGCATTTTCTCTTGTAAAGTATTTCATCTTCATAGTGGATTACTGTAACCATGAAAGACAAGACGTAGTCTCACCTTGAGGCAAACCTGTATAAATCTTGTTGTGTTTTTTTGTGCTTGTGTTTCCATTCTTCCACATTTATTATTATTTCTCTTTTTAGTTTGGAATTAGGGTATTTAATTCCTAACAAGTGGTATCAGAGCTTTGGTTCGTGATTGACAACAATGGCTAGCGGAGAAGGATCGACACTAGGGATCAACAAGTTTGATGGTACGGATTTTTCATTCTGGAGGATGCAAATCAAAGATTATTTGTATAGTAAAAAGCTACACGCACCACTTCTGGATATGAAACCAAAAAGTATAAAAGATGGTGAGTGGAATCTCCTTGATAGACAAATGTTGGGAGAAGTTCGGTTAACATTGTTGATGAATTTTGCTCGCAACGTGGCGCCTAAGAAAACCACAACAAGGATGATGAAGATTCTGTCCGACATGTATGAGAAGCCTTTCACAAATAATAAGGTACATCTCATGAAAAAACTCTTCATTTTAAAATGACAAAAAATACATCAGTTGTATTGCATTTGAATGAGTTTAGCCCAGTTGTCAATCAATTGACATCCGTTCAAATTAAATTTGATGATGAGGTTCGTTCTTTAATTCTTTTGGCATCTCTACCAAATTGTTGGGAGCCTATGAGGGTTTCCAATAGCAACTCTGTAGGCAATAAGAAGTTGATCTTTAATGATGTTCGGGATACCATTCTCGCGGAGGAAGTTAGTAGAAAGAACTCCAAAGAATTGTCGACATCTAATTATGCCCTAAGTGTCGATACTAGGGACAAGAACTTTGTGAGGAATTCCAACAAGGGCAATGGTAGAGGGAAATCAAGGAATGAAAGAAGCAAGTCCAAATTTGGAAGGAATGTGGAGTGCTGGAATTGTGGCAAGTCTGGTCACATAAAGAAGAACTGCAGAGCACTGAAGAAGAATGAAAAGAAAAGAGATGTTGCAAATGTGGTGACTGAAGAAGTATAAGATGCTTTGCTCTTGTCGGTTGATAGCCCTATTGACTCTTGGGTATTAGGTTCAAGAGCTTCTTTTCACACCACTGCACATCGTGAGATCATGGAAAATTATGTTGCTAGAGATCACGGGAAGGTGTATCTTGATGGTGGAGAATGTTTGGATATTGTTGGTATTGGTATTGTCAGTTTGAGGATGTCAAACAGGTTAGTGGTAGAAAATTCTCAAAGTGCGACATGTACCAAAACTGATGCGTAATCTGATCTCTATAGGGCAGCTTGATGATGAAGGTCATAATGTGACTTTTAATGGTGCTACCTGGAAACTCACAAAGGGATCCATGGTTGTTGCACGAGGAGTTAAACTGGAACTTTTTACATCAGTTCTAGTTGCAGAGATACAGTTGCAGTTACTGATGTTGTTACTGATTCTGACTTGTGGTATTATAGGTTCGGTCACATGAGTGAGAAGGGAATGAAAGTTCTTCAGTCCAAAGGGAAGCTACCAGGGTTGAAAACTGTAAATAACAGTTTGTGTGAAGGCTGTATTTTTGGCAAGCAGAAAAGGGGTAGATTTTCTAAAGCTGGAAAGGTGTAAAAGACAACAAAATTGGACTTAGTTCACACAGATGTGTGGGGGCCTTCAACTGTTACTTCCCTTGGTGGTTCTAACTACTATGTGAGATTTATTGTTTATGCAAGTAGAAAAGTATGGGTTTATTTCATGAAAGAAAAATTTGATGTCTCTGATACCTTCAAGAGATGGAGAACAATGGTTGAGAATGAGACAAATTTGAAGGTGAAGTGATTGTAGTCAAATAATGGGGTAGAATACATAGATGATAATTTCAAGCGATACTGTGTCGATAATAGAATCAAGATGAAGAAGACTATTCCTGGAAAACCTTAACAGAATGGTGTGGTGGAGAGAGTGAACGAAGCTTTGAACGAGTGTGCTAGGAGCATGAGATTACATGTGGGATTGCCAAAGATGTTCTGGTATGAGGCTATTAGCATTGTTGCTTATTTGATCAATAGAGGTCCCTCAACACCATTGGATTGTAAAATACCAAAAGAGGTTTGAAGCGGCAAAGAGGGAAAACCTTTATTTTTTTGAAAGTATTAGGTTGTGTTTCTTATATTCACATTGATTCTATTGCTAGAAGTAAACTTGATGCCAAATCTAAATTATATTTCTTTATTGGCTATGGTGGTACCGAGTTTGGTTATCACTTATGGGATGACCAAAGTCGTAAGGTTATTAGGAGCAAGGACGTGATCTTCAATGAAGGTGCCATGTATAAAGACAAGTTGAGAATAGAGTTTGAGAGCACATGTGATAAAGCCAAGAAGTCTGAAGTGATTTAGTTGAGAGATCTTCCAGCTATTAAGATGGAGAATATTGCTCACAAAGACTAGGAGAACACACCCCTAGAAGTAAATCAGAACATTCTTGTGACTGAACTCAGGAGATCTACCAGAACTAGTAGTCTGCCAAAGAGGTACTCCCCTGCACTTAAATATATTATTTTGATTGATAAAGGTGAACCAGAGAGTTATGAGGAAGCCATACAAATTGATGAATCAACTAAGTGGGAGTTGGCCATGCAGAATGAGACAAATTCATTTTTATCCAATCAGACATGGTAGTCGACTGAGTTACCTAATGGGAAGAAGGCTTTATAGAATAAATGGGTGTACCGAATAAAAGACGATCATGATGGCAGCAAGCAGTACAAGGCAAGACTAGTGGTAAAAGGCTTTCAACGAAAAGAAGGCATTGACTACACTAAGATTTTCTCTTCAGTAGTGAAATTGCTTACTATTAGAACAATACTTTGAATAGTGGCAAATGAACACTTGCACTTATAACAATTGGATGTAAAGACAACCTTTCTTCATGGTGATTTGGAGGAAGAAATTTACATAATGACAAGGTTTTAAAACACTAGGAAAGGAAAAAATGGTGTGCTAACTTCAAAAGAGCTTGTATGGTCTTGAACAAGCTCCAAGACAGTGGTATAAGAAGTTTGACGCTTTTGTTGGATTCTATTTGAGAGGAGACACATCAATATCCAGAACTTATTTCATTATATCAGGATATTCAACAAGAGACAACAGTTAATCATTAGACGATTTAGGATTGTCTTATCCTATACAAAAACAAGATATTTATGCATCACACATCCCCACTTCTTCACACCATCTTTTATCCATGATAGCACACATGAGGGTCGATAGAAAACATATTTCTGAATCAGTCTGGAATTTTATTGGAAGGGTATGAAGAGCACGATTGTTGATTATGTAGCTGCTTGTCAGATTTGTCAACAAAACAAGGCCGAATCTTGAAGTCTTGCCGGCCTACTACAACCTCTGCAGCTACCACTCAAATCTGGTCCGACATTTCAATGGACTTCATTGATGGCCTTCCCACTTCATCAGGTAAATCAGTGATATTAGTTGTGGTTGACCGTTTTTTAAAATATGGTCACTTCATTGTTTTGGCGCATCCATATACTGCTGCTCATATAGCTCGATTATTTATGGACCATATTGTCCGATTACATAGGATTCAAGCATCCATTATCAGTGACAGGGATTGCATTTTTACCAATACCTTTTGGAAAGAATTATTCAAGTTACAGGGCACCCAATTGGCATTCTCTTCTGTATATCATCCACAAACTGACGGACAAACTGAGGTCATCAATCACATGATTGAATGTGTCTTCGCTGTTTTGTGGGGGACTCACCTAAACGGTGGGTTAAGTGGCTTTCCAGGGCAGAATTTTTCTATAACACCTCTTACCAGCGCACTGGGAACTACTCCTTTTAGGGTAGTTTATGGTAGAGATCCACCTCATTTATTATCCTATGAACCAGGGGCATCCAAAGTCGTCACTTTGGACCAAGCATTAGCTGAAAGGGATGCTATGCTCACTGAGGTCCGTACTCATCTCCAGGAGGCCCAACACTCTATGAAGTTCTATTATGGTAAGAAGCACCGTGAGGTATATTATTCCACAGGAGATTATGTGTGGTTAAAGCTCCAACACTGCTGCTAGCTGTCACTAATGTCCTCCAAGCGCCATAAGCTTCCTCCGAAATATTATGGTCCATTTAATGTGTTGGACTGAATTGGCCCCGTGGCCTACCGCTTGCAGCTACCACCAGAGGCAAAGATACATATTGTATTTCACGTATCCCAACTGAAGCCGTTCCCGAGCGACTCGCCCTTGCTGCACACCCCTCTACCACCACTCCATGAAGGCCGAGTCCTTTCTACTCTAGCTCAGGTATTGAAAGCACACCACATTCAAGGCGATTGGGAAATTCTCGTACAGTGGGCAGATGCAGACCCTAGTGACACTACAAGGGAGCCCTTATCAACATTTCGACTACTCTACCCTTCCTTCGAGCTTGAGGACAAGCTCTTGCTCCAGGAGGGGGGTGATGTTATGGACTCAATAGCATCACGAGTTACCAGCATGTGTAGGAATTAATTAATGTGCTTTTCAATTTTCATGTAATTGATTTTGGTTTGGTTTGGTTTAGAATTTATTTGGCTTGAACCAGTGACCCAAGGGTCTGAATTGTATTTGGCGTCCTCAACCCTATTTAAGGGGACGGCTAGGTTAATGAAGGTAGCGATTGAATCAGAAAAGTAGCTTAGAGTAACTTAGAGTAAAGGTCGAGAGCTCCTTCAAGCTCTTCCCCTTTTCCCCAATTTCCCCTTTCCGAATTTCTCTTACATCACTCCATTAATCTACCCCTACATAAAGCAAAACAATGGAAGGAAGAGAAGAGAGGAGGGTGACAAGATCCATGGCTCGTGAGGATCTTAACAACATAGCTCATGCAGTGGGAGTTGTTAGCAGATTTATGAGTAATCCTGGACATTGAGAAGCAGGCAGACTCAACCTTATATTTCAAAAAGTCAGACTTGGGATTACTGGGTTATGTAAATGCTGACATGGCTGGAGACATTGATGGCAAGAAGAGTACCACTGGATATGTATACATATTGGGTGGTACGGTAGTTAGCTGGGTCTCTAAATTGTAGAAGATAGTTGCTCTTTCCACCACTGAGGCAGAATATGTCGCCGCGACTGAAGCCAACAAAGAGATGGTATGGCTGTAGTCTTTTCGGGAAGAATTAAGTCTCAAACATGGGAAGATTGTGTTGTATTGTGACAGTCAGAGGGCTATTCATTTAGCAAAGAATCCTGTTTATCATGCCATAATGAAGCACATATAGGTGTATTATCACTTCATCAGATTGGCTCTGGAGGATAGAGTCTTAGCACTTGAGAAGATTCAAGGAAGTCAGAATCCTACAAATATATTGAAAAAGATTGTTACGATTATGAAACAGAAGTTGTGTTCAACTTCAGTCAGACTTCTCTTTGAGGATTGAGAAGTTGTTTCCGATACAGGGGAGATATTGATGATGGATTAGTCTCTAAGTGGAAGATTATTAAGTTGTGGAGCCTAATTAACACCTTACGCTGAGTTGGTCACGGATCGACCTTCACGGTAAGGTTTTTGTGGCTCCTAGGGGTGCGGAGGTGGAGCCCTAGTTAGATCCATGATATATTAATTGTTGTTTCATTGAATGCATTTTGGAAATTTTACTCTTGTATCTCAGTTGCCCTAATTTTATCTTTATAATTGAGGGGCACCGCTATTAGGGTTTTTATCAACTTAATCACCGAGAAGGAGCTCGAGTTGCAACCTGAGAGGTTAGAGAGAAACACATGTAAGTGTGCACTTTCTCTTTTAAAGTATTTCATATTCATAATGGATCACTGTAGCGGCGAAAGACATGACAGGACGTAGTCTCACCTTGAGACGAACCTGTATAAATCTTGTTGTGTTTTTTCGTGTTTGTTTTTCCCTACTTCTGCATTTATTATTATTTCTCTCATTAGTTTGGAATTATGGTGTTTAATTCCTAACATGCAAGCGGTAGAGATGGTATAACAAGGGAGGATCCTTTTCCAAGAACTTCAGTTTGGATCTATCGACAATTGTAATAAACTTGGTAAACATGGAGATAGGGAATGTAATAGACTCTTATTACCTGTAAAATGCAAGAAGGCCCCTGAGATGATAATCTAGAATGAAGAGGAGGAAGTGGTAGAAAGCATACCTAAAGTAGTGGTAGCAGCAACAGTAGTTGAAGGTGTTGGAGAAGATGGAGGAGATACCATTAGAGTTTTCATCCTGTAGAAGAGATCATAATCATCATCGATGAGATTCTGCTTTTTGTTGTTGTGACTCAAATTTGGACAACATTCTTCTCATTCTGAACCAAGGTTTGGTTGGCAGTGACCTAGTTTGGTTTGTCTTGAAGCTTCCAACAAGTATCCACTAGATGGTTTAGTCCAGCACAGTGAGTGCATACCCGATTTTTAGATCTTGAAGTACATAGTTGATGATACTTCAGTATAAGAGGTGGAGGAAAGATCTGGGATTCAAAGAAAAGTTACACCGATGTCATCGAATGATGGAAGTACGGAGGAGCTAAGTAGTTGGATTATGCCTACTTCAAGATATGGCTTGATATTGGACAACATATAGCAATTGCTAAGGCCTCCTTTTTCTTTTCATGAACCTATATATCGGTTGAATAAAGCTGAGCAAGTTTCCACTCTTGAACCAGCCCTCTAAATCTTGCCAATAACTCATGCAGGTTCTCTCCTTGTTTTTGAGTAAACATGTTCTGAAAAACATCATATAATTTCTATAAGTTCTCGGTGCTAGGGTGAAAGAGAGGAGAGGAAGAAGAAGAGGAGAAGAAAGGAAAAGAAGAAGAAGAGGAAAATAAAGGAGAGGAAGAAGAAGAGGAGAAGAAAGGAGAGTAATAAAGAAGAAGAGAGAAAAAAAGGGACAACTAGATAGAGATGGAGCTTGAGAGAACTTGGGAGAAGAGAGAAAGGCTAGGGACGAATTTGAGAGAAGAGAGGAGACTTGAATGATCTACTCCTTACCTTGAGCCTCTATTTATAGTTTATGAAGGAAGGTTACAATGACTACAATACCCTTAGGACTACAAGCTTTCAAAAGGAAAAAACATAAGTGGACATACATCATCTTACATAATTACTCCCTTGTACCATCCTTATGAGAAGAGCACTTAATTACCCTTTGTGCCACCTTCTTAACGTGGGCAAGGTTATACCTTAATGCCACTTGAGGTCTCTTCCAATAGTTATTATTAAGATTTTCCATCTAAAAACATTCTTATTAGAGATTTTTTTTAAAGTTTTCTCAATCTTCATGTTCATAGAGGAATTATTTTTTTTTATCTCCATCTTTGGTCATCTTGGTCAAATTGTTTGTGTTATTTCAGTACTACCGTTATAGTCTCATTCTTATTATGGTGGCAGTTATTTTCTCTTTTTTAATCCCCCATTACTTTTTATTTGGTTGCCGAAATTTATACTCTCATTTACCCTCTTAAGTCAACCCCTTTGTGCATTGCTTTGGTTGGTCCTCGTTTTATATATATGGGTGTTTTTAAGTCCATTGAGACTTTTTTATTGGTACTATTGTTTTTTTATTGCCATCCTTTGAGATATATGCATTACCCTTGTGTTATGGACTCCATAGCATCCGGAGTAATAAATAGGAGTAGAAATGAAATTATGGAATTTTCCTTTTTAAGTATGTTGGTTTTGGTTGGGGTTGGTTTGATTGTAATTTCTGTGAACTTAGTGACCCATGGGTCAAGTTTGTCATTCACGTCCCTAATCCTATTTATAGGGGAGAAGGGCTTAATGAAGAATCAAGCATTGAATCAAGTAGAAGGTTAGAGGTCAGATTCTCCCTCCTGAGGTCCAGGTCCAGCCTCCTTCAAGGCTCAATTCGCTTTTACCATTCCACGTTCCAAACATAGAAAACTCCTTCCCACGTCAAGAGCAAATCTAGAGGCAAGAGAAGGAAGAAGGGTGGCGAGATCCATGGCCCAGGAAGATCCCAACATCTTGGTATCAGACAGGTCCACCCTTGGGGATTCCTCTTCCCCAGAGGATTTGCGTCAACTTATAGAGGAACGACATCAAAGGACGAAGGTACAAAATCAAGCCATTGACGATAATTGCTAGCACACTACTGACCTTCAATTCACAATGGCAGCTTTGAATGATTTCGTCTAGCAAATCCTTCGGCGACTGGATGAAGGTGTGGTTCGAGGGCCACCACCACCTGGAAGCTACACTCCTTCGACCGAGCACCACTATCACCACCTGCTACCACCCACACCACAACTGCGCCCCCCCCCCCCCCCCCCCCCACATCCCATAATGGGACCAATTCTTTTACAATCAAAGAACACCTACAGATGATCGGGTCCATTTAGCCGCATTCCATATGCTCGATGAAGCGCTTCTATTGTTCCGCCAGTTTAAGAATGAACATCTGGTTCAGGATTGAGATTTATTTAATCAATCTTGCATGTTGAGGTTTGGTCCTCCCGCCCGTAGCAATCCTTTGGGTGATTTGGTGAATTTAAAACAGACGGGAGCTATTGAATTGTACAGAAAGCACTTTCAGGAACGCTTGGCCCGAGCCAGTAACTTTGTCAGGCCCTCGTAGTATGTTCATCTCTTTACTACTGGGTTGATAGAGGCCTTGCGTCCGGAGGTAGAATTACATGACCCTCGAGACTTAGACCACGCTATGAACTTGTCCAGGACAATTGATGCTAAATAGTGTGTCCTCAAGGAGTCCCTGGTCAGAAGACCCTCTTGGCCAAGCAGGGCGCCCACCAATGTCCCCTCATCCTATTCAGGGAGTACACGCCCTGGGCCAAATTCAGCACCCCATGCAGACATTTCACCCTCCACGCCACTAGCTCCATACATTAGAAAATTGTCCAGGCAGGAAATGGAACAGCAGTGGGCCAAGGGCCTTTGTTATAACTGTGATGAACAATGTCCAGGGTCACCTATGCAAGGGATTATTCTATTTGGAGGTGTTCAATGACATAGAGAAAGTTGAACCAATGGAAGACAGTGTTGAGGTCGAACAAGATGCACCAACTATTTCATTCCATGCTATGACTGGCATGCACAACTCCAACACAATGCAAGTTCGGGCGGGTTTGCAAAACCTCCAGTTACTGGCCTTAGTTTACTCCAACAGCACCCACAACTTCATAAGTCAGCCAGCCGCAAAACAGCTTGGGTTGGTAATTCAGCAGAACACCAGCATATCCGTCTCAGTGGCCAATGGGGCCAAAATCTCCAGTGCGGGTATCTCTACAACCACACCATTTTGTATTGAGGGGCACTGCTTTGTAGCCGATTTTTTGGTCATTCCATTGGCGGGGTTTGACTTGGTACTCGGAATTAAATGGCTCCAAACGTATGGGCCTATCTTGTGGGATTTCAAATCACTTACCATGACGTTTATAGCTGCCCAAAGTCAGATTACCCTTCATGGCACACATGCTACTACGCCCTGCACTCTTCAGGAAATTCAGGTCCAAGGCGTTGAGCACTGTAAGTTAACTACTTTACTTACAAAATTTGGTGATTTATTTCAGTCCCCTATTGCTGTCCTGCCTATTCGCCATTGTGATCACCACATAAGGTTGAAATTGGGGATTGAACCAGTGGTGGTCAGGCCTTACCATTACTCCCACTTACAGAAGGATGAAATTGAGAACCAATGCCAAACTATGCTAGCCCAAGGAATTATTCAGCCCAGCAGGTCTCCCTTTTCATCCCCTGTGTTATTGGTCAAGAAACATGACAGGTCTTGGCGGTTTTGTGTTGACTACAAGGAGCTCAACGCTCATACGATTAAAGATAAATTTCCTCTACCGGTGGTTGACAAGTTATTAGATGAATTACATGGAGCTACCTTATTTATGAAGTTGTATATGAAGTCAGGTTCTCATCAGATTCAGGTTCATTCGTCGATGTGGAGAAGACGACATTTAAGACGCACCATGGGCATTTCGAGTTTCTAGTCATGCCATTTGGTCTATCTAACACCCCTTCAACTTTCCAGGCCCTCATGAATGAGGTATTTAATTCTCTCCTGAGGAAGTTTGTTCTTGTTTTTTTTTATGATATCCTGGTATATAGCAAAAATTTGGATGAGCACCTTCATCATCTTTGCCAATTTTTTACTATCTTACGTTCCCATCATTTGGTTTTAAACCAATCCAAGTGTTCCATGGGCACATCCGAAGTGGCATATCTGGGGCACGTTATATCGGCAGAGGGTGTGAAGGTCGACCAGAGTAAAATACAGGCAATCACTGACTGGCCTCTTCCCACATCCATCTCAGCATTAAGGGGTTTTTTGGGGCTCGCTGGTTATTACAGAAAATTCATCCGTAACTACAGACAAATTGCTGCTCCACTCAACAATCTCCTGAAGAAAAAAACATTTCTCTGGTCCGAGACAACAACTTCTTCTTTTCAGCAGTTGAAGGCAGCATTATCTTCAACGCCGGTCTTACAACTACTAGACTTTGATGAATTGTTTGTGGTTGAATGTGATGCGTCTAGTGGGGGTATCGGCACAGTATTATAGCAACATGGCCACCCGATAGCTTATTTCAGCAGACAGTTGGGCCAACACCATAACAAAATCGCTGCCTATGAAAGGGAACTGATCGGGTTATTGAAAACCATCCAGCACTGGCAGCCCTATCTCTGGGGGAGCCCATTTCTCATCAGACCGATCATTGCTGCCTGAAGTATCTCCTTGAGCAGCGTCTTACCACCTCCCCCCAGCAGCATTGGTTGAGCAAATTGATGGGGTTCGATTTCACCGTTGAGTATAAATCGGGCAGCTTGAATGTGGAGGCAGATGCCTTGTCTCGTTGGGACATGCCAGAGCCACAATTACATGCTATCAGTCACCCCCGACTTCTTTTGTTGGACTCTATTCGGGATGAAACACAACAACATCCGGAGCTCATTGTGTTATATCATAATATTGAGCAGGGTACAACGGATAGTCATTGGACAATCTAGGATCGTCTTATATTTTTCCAGAATAGGATTTATCTGCATCACACATTGCCACTCATTCACAAAATCTTGTCCACTTTTCATGATAGCACACATGAGGGCAGGCAGAAAACATATTTCCGTCTCAATCGGGATTTTTATTGGAGGGGCATGAAGAGAAGTGTAACAGACTATGTGACATCTTGTCAGACTTGTCAGTGGAACAATGCTGAATCATTAAGTCCAGTAGGGTTGCTCCAACCACTTAAGTTACCTTCACAGGTATGGTCTGATATTTCCATGGATTTCATAGATGGATTGCTGCCATCTTCAAGAAAATCAGTTATTTTTGTAGTGGTCGATCGCTTCTCAAAATATGCCCATTTTCTGCCTCTGGCACATCCCTACACAGTAGCTCACATCACCCAGCTCTTCATGGATTATATTGTGCAATTACATGGGGTGCCTGCGTCCATTACTAGTGACAGAGATGCCATCTTCACAAGTACTTTTTGGAAGGAAGTCTTCAAACTGCAAGACACCAAGTTGGCTTTCTCTTCCAGCTACCACCCGTAGACCGATGGCCAAACAGAAGTCATCAACAGAACTATTGAGATGTACCTACGTTTTTTTGTGGGAGACTCACCTAAACGGTGGGTTAAGTGGCTGGCATGGGTAGAATTCTGTTATAATACTTTCTATCACAGCGCACTTGGCACAACTCCTTTCAAGGTATTGTATGGCCGTGATCCACCCCGGCTCTTATCGTATGAACCCAGTTCTTCCAAGGCGGCCACTCTGGACCAGGCCCTAGCAGAAAGGGACGATATGCTAAATTAGGTGCGCATTCACCTCCAAGCAGCCCAACAAGCAATGAAACACTCTTATGATAAAAAGCACTCTCTCTAGGGGACTATGTGTGGCTTCGTCTCCAACACTATTGACAACTATCTCTCACGGCCTCAAAGCGTCACAAATTATCCCCAAAATTTTATGGGCCCTTTCAAGTGTTGGACTACATTGGCACAGTAGCCTACCTCTTGCAGCTACCCCCAGAGGCTAAGTTCCACAATGTTTTTCATGTCTCACAATTGAAGGCCTTCCATGGTGACTCTCCATTCCTCCACACACCTTTGCCACCGCTGCAAGAGGGTTGGGTACTTTCTACTCCAGTTCATGGGTTGCAGGCTCACTTCATTCAGGGCGACTGGGAGATTCTAGTGCAGTGGGCTGAGACAGACCCCATTGACACTACCTGGTAGCCCCTGGCATCCTTTTGGGCCTCTACCCCACCTTCGATCTTGAGGACAAGCTTTTTCTCCAGGAGGGGGGGGTGATGTTATGGACTCCGTAGCATCCCGGGTAATAAACAGGCGTAGAAATTAAATTATGGAATTTTCCTTTTTATGTATCTTGGTTTTGGTTGGGGTTGGTTTGATTGTAATTTCCGTGAACTTAGTGACCCATGTACGTCCCTAATCCTATTTATAGGGGAGAAGGGCTTAATGAAGAATCAAGCATTGAATCAAGTAGAAGGTTAGAGGTCGGATTCTCCCTCCTGAGGTCCAGGTCGAGCCTCCTTCAAGGCTCAATTCACTTTCACCATTCCACGTTCCAAACACAAAAAAATCCTTCCCACGTCAAGAGCAAATCTGGAGGGAAGAGAAGGAAGAAGGGTGACAAGATCCATGAACCGGGAAGATCCCAACACCTTGTTAGTGATTATAATCACCATTTTTTATGTTGTTCAAAATCCTGAGGTTGATTTCAACTCCTACTTTATCACCCATGTTTTTTACTTTTTGAGAGTTTTTGTTTTGATTGAGCACTTATCCTTGGGACACCTTGATGGAGGAGATAATTATTACAACTAAATTTTTTTTTGTTTCAAGGTGGGATCACTACCATTACCTCCTAGCTTGAGGGGGAGAATAGAAGGAGAAGTATGAATGATGAGTTAGGTGACATAATCACCATGATAGATTCTACAAGTTGAATCAAGTCTGGTCACATTCATTACTCTTTTTATATGATGTACGTCTTCTCATTTTCTTTATGTGTAAGAATTAAGATTGGAAGTTCAGTGTTGTAGTCATTTCATCTCCTTCCAAATTAAAATATGGGTGTTTCTATCATTTGAGAAGAAGAATTTTAATCTACAATGAAGAATTCCATGTGTTGTGATAATCAAATTTTATGTGACGAGAATATTCAAGTATGGGGGAGAACAAGATGAAGACTACGGGCAAGATGTGAAAAAAAAACAAGATGAATCAAAGAAAGACAATCAAAATTTCTTTTTCAAGCACACAAGTTTCTTGACCAAGATTATTTACAAAATGGAGTTACAAACACCAGCTAGAGGAGAAGTGTTGAAAGACACTCACGTGTCTAGGGGTGGCATGACTAATATATAAGGAGACTTTTATAGAAATGGCATAGAATTGTAATTATGCAAGCTGGTGTATGTCCTCTTATATCTTTTTTTTTGAAAGCATATAGCCCTAAGGGCATTATAGTTATCGTAAACACCTTCACACAACTATGAATATGGCCTCAAGGCATGGGGTAGAGTATTCAAGCCTCTTCCTCTTGGCTCAAATTCGTCCATATACCTCTTTCTCTTTTCCTCTTTTTTCTCTCCCTTGGTTTCTTCTCTCCTTCCCTTGGGATCTCTTGTGTTTATGAGTTGGTCCTAGAAATCAACAAGACTAATCGTATATAAAATCCTAACAAACATGGATTTTTGATATATGGTTAGTAAAAGTGATTTACTGAAAATTACCACTATTCCATTGAAAATTTTGTCCAACTACTTGAGCTGGTCTCAATCTATTAAGAGGTTTCTTATCACTTGATATTTATCAAACCACCTAGTCAAGCCTCCTCCCAAAGATATTGTATATAAGAAATGGCTTAAAGAAGACACTCTGGTAATTAGCTGACTGGTGAATAGTATGGAAGAGAGTGTAACTAATAATGTGATTCATCTGGAAATGACAAAACTTGTTAGGGATATTTGTGCAAAACTTTATTTCAATGCTATAGTTTTCAAAAGTTATTCGATATATTTATTGACAATGTACAATATCAAACAAGGGGAGAATCTACATGATTATTTTTGCTAGATTCAGAGGCTTTATACAGGAACGAAAGCTTGCTTATCCATACTCTAAGGATATTTTAGTGCAAGAGAAATAGAGGGAAGCATTACTGGCTACCAATTTTCTTGAAAATCTGAAGCCCTATTTTGATGTGGTTGAGACTCAAATTCTTAGCTCTACTGCATTGCCCTCATCAGCTGCAACAGGAAGTTGATCTTTAATGATGTTCAGGATACCATTCTCGTGGAGGAAGTTCATAGAAAGGATTTTGGAGAATTTTTGACATCTAATTCTGCCCTAAATGTTGATACTAGGGGCAAGAACTTCGAGAGGAATACCAACAAGGGCAATGGTAGAGGGAAGTCAAGGAATGATAGAAGCAAGTCCAAATTCGGAAGGAATGTGGAATACTGGAATTGTGGCAAGTCTAGTCACATAAAGAAGAACTACAGAGCACCGAAGAAGGATGAAAAGAAAAATAATGTTGCAAATGTGGTGACTGATGAAGTACAAGATTTACTCTTGTCGGTTGATAGCCCTATTGACTCTTGGGTGTTAGATTCAGGAGCTTATTTTCACACCACTGAGTACCACAAGATCATGGAGAATTATGTTCCTAGAGATCATGAAATGGTTTATCTTATTGATGGAGAACTTTTGGATATTGTCGGTATTGGTAATGTCAGTTTTAGGATGTCAAACAGGTCAGTGTGGAAAATCCACAAGGTGAGACATGTATCAAAACTGATGCGTAATCTGATCTTAGTAGGGTAGCTTGATGATGAAGGTCATAATGTGACTTTTAATGGTGTTTCCTAGAAAGTCAGTAAGGGAGCCATGGTTGTTGCATGAGGAGTTAAAAATGGAAATCATTACATCACTCTAGTTGCAGAGACACGGTTGCAGTTGCCGATGTTGTTACTGATTCTAATTTGATGTATTATAGGCTCGATCACATGAGTGAGAAGGGAATGAAAATGCTTCAGTCCAAAGGGAAGCTACTAGGGTTGAAAATTGTAAACAATAGTTTGTGGGAAGGCTGTATTTTCAGCAAGTAGAAAAGGGTTAGCTTTTCTAAGACTGGAAAGGAGCAAAAGAAAGCAAAATTGGAGTTGGTTCACACTGATGTGTGGGGGCCTTCAACTGTTACTTCCCTTTGTGGTTGTAACTACTATGTGATAATTATTGATGATGCAAGCAGAAAGGTATGGGTTTATTTCCTGAAAAAGAAATTTGATGTCTTCGATACAATCAAGAGATGGAGAGCAATGGTTGAAAATGAGATAGATTTGAAGGTGAAGTGCTTGTAGTCAGATAATGGGAGAGAATAAATAGATGATGATTTCAAGCGGTACTGTGCTGATAATGGAATCAAGATAAATAATACCATTCCTGGAAAACCTCAACACAATGGTGTAGCAGAGAGGATGAACAAGACTTTGAACGAGCGTGCTAGGAGCATGAGATTACATGCAGGATTGCCAAATATGTTATGGTATAAGACTATTAGTACTGCTGCCTATTTGATCAATAGAGGTCTTTCAACACCATTGGATAGCAAAATACCAGAAGAGGTCTGGAGCGGCAAAGAGGTAAACCTTTCTTTCTTGAAATTTTTTGGTTTTTTTTTCTTATATTCATATTGATTCTGTTGTTAGAAGTATATTTGATGCTAAATCTAAGAATTTTTTTTTTATTGGCTATGGTGGTATCGAGTTTGGTTATTTCTTTAGGGATGACAAAAGTTGTAGGGTTATCAGAAGCAAGGACATGATCTTCAATGAAGGTGCCCTGTATAAAGACATGTTGAGAACAGAGTCTGAGAGTACAAGTGATGAAGCCAAGAAATCTGAAGTCATCCTTTTGAGATATCTTCCAGTTATTGAGATGGAGAATATTTCTCAGGAAGTCCTAGAAAACATACCTCCTAAATAAATCAAAACATTCCTATGACTGAACTTAGGAGATCTACTAGAACTAGTAGACCACCACAAAGGTACTCCCTTACACTGAATTATATTTTGTTGACTGATAAAGGTGAAACAGAGAGTTATGAGGAAGCTGTGCAAGTTGATGAATCAACCAAATGAGAGTTGGCCATGTGGGATGAGATGGATTCACTGTTATCCAATCAGACATGGCAGTTGACCGAGTTACCAAAAGAGAAGAAGGCCTTGCAGCATAAATGGGTGTACCAAATAAAAGACGAGCATGTTGGCAGCAAGTGGTACAAGTCAAGACTGGTGGTAAAGGGCTTTCAACAAAAAGAAGGCATTGACTACATAGAGATTTTCTCTCTAGTAATGAAATTGACTACTATTAGAACAATGCTTGGACTAGTGGCAAATGAAGACTTGCACTTAGAGCTGTTGGATGTAAAGACAACCTTTCTTCATGGTGATTTAGAGGAAGAAATTTACATGATGCAACCAGAAGGTTTCAAAGCACAAGGAAAGGAGAAAATGGTGTGCAAACTTCAAAAGAGCTTGTATGGTCTTAATCAAGCTCCAAGACAGTGGTATAAGAAGTTTGACACCTTTATGAGTAGTAATGGTTTCCTGAGGTGTCAAGTAGATCATTGTTGTTATGTGAAGAAGCTTGATGACTCCTATATTCTTCTACTACTATATGTTGATGACATGTTGATAGCATGTGCTTGCAAATAGGAAATAGATAAGTTGAAAAGGGAGTTGTCCAAGAAGTTTGTAACGAAGGATTTGGGTGCTACAAAACAAATCCTTGGGATGAGGATTACTAGAAATACTAATGTCTTGAAACTATTACAAGAAGAATATGTGAAGAATGTGCTAAGCAGGTTCAACTTGAATGATGCAAAACCAGTGAGTACTCCTTTGGCTAGTCACTTTGGGCTATATAAGGAACAGTCACCTTCTACAGAGCACAAGCGAGCCTACATGGCCAATGTGCCTTATGTTTCTGCTATTGGCGATCTCATGTATGCCATGGTGTGCACTAGACTAGACATAACTCATACAGTGGGTGGTGTGAGCAGATATATGAGTAATCAGGGTAAACAACATTGGGCAACAATGAAGTGGATTCTCAGGTATTTGAGAGGCACTGCAGACTCAAACTTATGTTTCAGAAAGTCAGACTTGGGATTACAGGGTTGTGTAGATGCTGACATGTTTGGAGACATTGATGGCAGGAAGAGTACCACTGGATATGTACATTGGGTGGTACAGGAGTTAGTTGGGTCTCGAAGTTGTTGGAGATAGTTTCTCTTTCCACTACTAAGGTAGAATATGTCGTCGTGACCGAAGCTAGCAAAGAGATGGTATGGTTGCAGTCTTTTTGGGAAGAATTAGTTGTCAAGCATGGGAAGAATGCGTTGTATTGTGACAGTTAGATTGATATTCATTTAGCAAAGAACCCTGTTTGTAGAACAAAGCACATACATGTGAGTTATCACTTCATTAGTTTGGTTCTTAAAGATGGATTATTAGCACTTGAGAAGATTCAAGGGAGTCAGAATTTGTTTGATATGTTGACAAATACTGTTACGATTGAGAAACTAAAATTGTGTGCAACTTCAATTGGACTTCTTTCTCTCTAAGGATTGAGAAGTTTTTGTAGCTGCAGAGGAGATATTGATGATGGATTAGTCTCCAAGTGTGATATTTTTAAGGTGTGGAGCATAATCAAAGCCCTACGCTGAGTCGGTACACTGGGTTAGTCACGATTTATTGACTATTGTTTCATTAAGGGTAGTATGAGGATTTCACACTTGTAATCCACTTGCCCTAATTTTATCTTTATATTTGGGGGAACCACTATTAGGTTTTTATCATCTAAGGAGCATCAGTTGCAGCCGAGAGAGGTTAGAGAAAAGCAACACATGTAAGTGTGTGCGATCTCTCTTGTAAACTATTTCATCTTCATAGTGGATTATTTCAGCGACGAAAGACAGGACGTAGTCTCACCTTGAGTTGAACATGTATAAATCTTGTTGTCCTTTTTGTGTTTGATTTTTCCTTCTTTTGTGCTTATTATTATTGCTATCATTAGTTTGGAATTAGGGTGTCTAATTCCTAACACACTGCATCCATTCAACTACTATTGCAACTACTATCTTGCTGAACTTATGAAACCAAGCTCTTGGTGACTCTTTCAGCCCATATAATAATTTTGGTAATTGGCACACGGACTCTCCCTGAACCACAAAGCCAAGTGGTTGATTCATGTGAATTTTTATTTCATTGGTAATGTTTGCCTTTCGAACTCTCTATCTCATTGTCGGGAAAAAAAAGTTTGTGTCTATAGCAGATGGATTTCATACCAAGGTAGAAAGGATGAGATCTCAAATTCTATAGCTTCTCTTCACTTAGATAATGTTCTTCTTGTTGCTGAATTTTAGATAAGTTTAATGTCTAGTAGTTAGTTAACCAAAATATTCAATTGTTTTAATGTTTTAGAGTCTATAGACCAAACAGGTGATTGGTAGAGACCATAAGCATGGGGGACTTTACTTTATGGATATGCCAACCATTATTGCCACAACAAGCTCATAAGAAAAAGCCCTCCATTGAGACGATAGACTGGAACATCCTTCACTTCAATCTATCCAGTCACTTTTCTATCTTTTAAGTCTATTTTTTTATTTGCAATGTGAAATCTGTCACTTAAATAAACATCATAAAACTACTGCTTCTCCAAGGTCTGAAATTAAAGGTGTCAGTCCTTTTTCTTTAGTTCATAGAGATGTTTGGAGACCATTAAATATTTCAAATATTTCTCATACAACATAATTTTATTTGTTAATGACTATACTAGAGTTACAAGGTTATTTTTTTATAAAAAGAGAAACCCAAATCCTTTTATGACATGATGTCCACTTAGTTTGGTACCCAATTGAAAATTCTTCGGTTTGATAATGCCAAACACTATATGTTTGGTGAGTTTCAAAATTTTTGTCGTGAGTAATGGAATCATCCATCAAACATTATGTGTTTGTACCCCCACAAAAGAATGGGGTGGCTAAAAGGAAAAATAAACACTTGGAGTTGCCAGAGCCCTACAACAGTGTGTGATGTGCCTCACTTCTATTGGTCACACGCAGTTCTCACTACATGTTTTCTTATTACTCGGTTGTGTTCTTCAGTTATCCACAATACTCCTACGATAATGTTTTTTTCTTCTCTTGAAGGTTTTTGGGTGTACTTACTTTATTCATGACACACCTCCCCACATAAACAAGTTAAATCCTCGGGTTATTAAATGTATTTTGGGATACTTTCATAACCAAATTGGATAGGTATGTTGTAATCCTTTAGTAAGAAGATTGTCTATCTCAATAGATGTGACTTTCATTGAAGTGCAACACTTTTACCCATCAGGTAATGTTCCACTTGGGTCCTCACCTTCCATAGGCTTTCATATGCCCATTGTGTCACTGGAAGATCAGTCTTGTTCTAGAACAGACAACATTCAACTTTATCCCCATGCTACATGGGTTGTACACCCTCAAGTGGAATATGTAGATCATCTTGAATATGCCCATTGTGTCACTGGAAGATCAGTCTTGTTCTAGAACAGACAACATTCAACTTTATCCCCATGCTACATGGGTTGTACACCCTCAAGTGGAATATGTAGATCATCTTGAAGTACACTCCTCCTCCTTTGTCTTCGATTGTATTTCGACCTCTATATGAAACTAGACCCAATGCCATTACGAAAGACATCACACCCTATGCCTCACTTTTTATCTACCCACCAATTATGTTCTGCTTGTTGTACATTTATTGATTCTCGTTGTTTGACCTCTCTCCGTAAGTGTTATCAGGAGGCCCTTTAGTATCCAAGATGGAAAACAACAATGGAAGAAGAAATGGCAACATTATATGAGTATCAAACTTAACATTTGGTGCCTTTATTACCATAAAAGGAGACAATGGGATACAAATGAGTGTTCATAGTTAAACATAACTTGATTGTCATGGTGGCATGACTTAAAGCTAGACTAATGCTAAAGGATATACCCAATGCTATGAAATTGATTATGAGGGGACTTTTTCCCTGGAAGCAAAATTAAATTCATTACAAGTCCTTCTATCCCTTGTTGGTAATTTTCAGTGGTCCTTGTATCAACTTGATGTAATAAATGTCTTTCTTAATAGTGACATTAACAAGGATATTTACATGGATCTACCACCTAACTTTTTGGTTGAGGGGGAGTCAGTGTGCCAACTAAAAAAATCCTTACATGGGCTGAAACAGTTACTTGGAGCTTGGTTTGATAAGTTCCGCCAAGCCATACTTTGTTTGGATTTTATAAGGAGTATGGTGGACAATCGGTCTTTGTCAAACGTACTACCAAGGGAGTTGTTCTCCTACTTGTGTATGTTGATGATATTATTATTAAAAGGAGTAATTTAGAAAGTATTCACCAATTGAAAGTAAATCTATGTAAGGAATTTGGGACAAAAGACTTGAAAAATATTAAATACTTCCTTGGAATTGAAGTATTACAATCCAGACATGGTATTATTTTGTTACAAAAGAAATATGTGTTTGATCTGCTTAGTGAAACATGAATGTGTTATGGACTCCATAGCATCAAGAGTGGCTAACCGGAGAAGAGAAGAGATGGAGTAAACTTGTATTTTAGTACCTTAGGGGTTTAATTGTAATTTGAAGTTCCATAAGGGTCTAATTATAATTATAGAACCTTTGATGTTTTCCTTTACCTATTTAGGGCGTCAAGTGATTGAATAGAAGCAAGCATTGATCATTAGTCTAAATGAGATTAGGTTCTCTCTCTAAAGAGGCCTAAGGTTGGAGCTCCTTCAAAGGCTCACGTCCCTTCATCATTGGGTGTTCCAAGAACCCCAAATCCTTCCCTTCTTCGTCATTCAACCTGGAAGCTAGAGGAGATCGCCGGGTGACTCGATCCATGGCTAGAGAGCCTAACATCGTGGTATCAGACAGGACCACCCTTGGTGATTCCTCTTCCCCTACAGAAATTCGAAATTTTGTGGAAGAGAACCATGCTGATCTACAATCTCAAATCAATGGCTTGGAGGGCAAATTCCAGATGATGCTGTCACGCATGGAGGAAGGTTTTACCCGGATTTTAGTCCAGATGGCATCCTCCTCACGCCCAGCAGATCATCTCAACCCTCATCCAACGCCTCCACCTCCTTCCCTGTGCCAAACACCTCCACCTCGTGGGGGCCTCAATCCAGCACCTCCTACCGTGCCAAGGTACACAAAGCTTGATTTTCCAACGTATGATGGGTCCTCCGACCCTTTAATGTGGTTGCACAGGTGTGATCATTTCTTTTCCAATCAAGGAACTCTGCCCGAAGGAAAGGTTCAATTAGCTGCCTTCCACATGCTCGATAAAGCGCTTATGTGGTTTCATCAATTCAAAAACGAGTTTGTGGTATATGATTGGGAATTTTTCAAAGAAAATTGTATGCTACGGTTTGGTCCTCCGCTTAGCAGTAACCCAGTTGGGGATTTGGTCAATCTAAAACTGCTTGGAACTATAGAACAATATCAGAAATTGTTCCAAGAAAAACTTGCTCGTGCAAGTCATTTGGTCCGGCCTGAACTTTATGTCAGTTTGTTCACGGCTGGCCTGGTAGAACCCCTTCGCCTAGAAGTGGAATTGGAAGCCCCCACCTCCCTAGCCCACGCCATGAATTTGGCAAGAGCATTGGACACCAAACAGCGCCTCTTCCGAGAGTCATTAAACAAACGTCCCCTTTGGCCACTTCGCCACAGCCTCATGGTCCTTATTCCACTAACCCAAGGCCTCAACCCAACAACCCCTCTCCTCCACCACCACCAGCCTTTACACCCGCACCGGGATTTATCAAACATCTCACAAAAGCAGAACATGATCAGAGAAGGGCTCAGGGCCTATGTTTCGATTGTGATGAAAAATTCGTCAAGGGCCATCAATGCAAAAGACTATTTTGGGTAGAAATAGAAGACCCCTCCGAGGATGACTTTCAGGAGGATATGGACCAAACCGAGGAGGAAACACCAGAAATCTCCCTCCATGCCATGACAGGCCTGCAGAGCACAAATACCATGCAGGTCCATGCCACCATGAACCATCATATTCTGCTAGCACTTGTGGACTCAGGCAGCACACATAATTTTATAAGCAGCCAGGCAGCACAACAGTTGGGGTTATCACTACAGCAAAAATCAGGAATATCAGTCTCAGTGGCTAACAGTGACAAGGTCACCACTGTGGGTTTCAGTTCAGCAGTGCCCTTCACTATTGAAGGTCACTCCTTTGTAGCAGATTTTTTGGTCATACCGCTGGCGGGGTTTGACCTCGTATTGGGCATTAAATGGCTACAGCGATTGGGTCCGATCTTATGGGATTTCCAATCCCTTACCATGAGTTTTAAACATGACACACATCCGATCACCCTCCAGGGCAATAGCGCCCAGCGGCCATGCAGCCTCCAAACACTTTCGGTGGATCCTTCAAAAGGGGATAACTTAGCTTCATTGTTGGCACAATATGCTGATTTATTTCAGGAACCTGCCGACCTTCCTCCTATACGAGAGTGTGATCACAGAATTTGTTTGAAGATGGGCACCGAACCAGTGGTAGTGCGTCCCTACCGCTATCCCCATGTGCAAAATGATGAGATAGAAAGACAATGTCAACAAATGCTCCAACAAGGTATTATTCAGCCTAGTCATTCTCCTTTTTCATCCCCGGTATTGCTGGTAAAGAAATCAAATAAATCTTGGCGCTTTTGTGTGGATTACCGTGAACTCAATGCTCGCACCATCAAAGATAAATTTCCAATTCCAGTGGTCGATGAATTATTGGATGAGCTACATGGCTCTCAATTATTTACAAAGTTGGACTTGAAATCTGGCTACCATCAGATTCGGGTTTATTCGGAGGATATAAAAAAAATTGCCTTCCACACCCACCATGGTCACTACGAGTTCTTGGTGATGCCATTTGGGCTATCCAATGCCCCGTCCACCTTTCAAGCACTTATGAACCAAGTATTTCGCCCTTTCTTGCGGAAGCATGTCTTAGTTTTTTTTTACGATATACTGGTCTATAGCAAAACTTGGGAAGCACATTTGCACCAATTGAAACAGGTTTTCACAATTCTCCGAGCACACCATTTATTTCTCAATCGTGCCAAATGTGACTTTGCCACATCCGAAGTAGCTTATTGGGGCATGTGATCTCAACATCTGGGGTGAAACCAGACTTCAGCAAGATACAATCGGTTATGGATTGCCCCACACCTCTCTCCGTTACAGCTTTGAAAGGGTTCCTTGGACTCGCAGGGTATTATAGAAAATTTATCAAAGAATATGGTCACCTGGTAGCGCCATTGCACAATTTAGTGAAGAAGCATGCCTTTCAGTGGTCTCAGTTGGCAGACTCCTCGTTTCACAACTTAAAACAGGCATTAGCGTCAGCACCAGTTCTCCAATTGCCCAACTTTGCCGAAAATTTCATCATCGAATGCGATGCATCCGGGGGAGGGATACGTGCCGTCTTGCAGCAACAGGATCACCCCATCGCCTATTTCAGCCGCCATCTCGCTCCTCACGATCACAAGTTAGCCACTTATGAAAGGGAACTCATCGGGTTGGCCAAAGCTGTGCAGCATTGGAGGCCGTATCTGTGGGGTAGACCTTTTGTGATCCGGACAGATCACTGTAGCCTCAAATACTTATTGGAGCAGTGCCTTACTACATCCCCACAATAACATTAGCTCAAAAAAATAATGGGATTCAATTTTCAGGTGAAATACATACCGGGTTATCTCAATTGGGCAGCAGACGCTTTGTCCCGCAGAGAACTAGGGGATTCACACTTGCACGCACTGAGCCACCCCACATCCCCTTTGCTGGACACAATCCGTCAGGATACTAGCCATCATCCAGATCTCCTTACCTGACAAGCTCAAATCGAAAACCATTCCAAGGACAAGAACTGGACACTACAGGACGGTCTCATTCTGTATAAAGGACGCATATATCTTCATCCTTCGTCGATACTCCTTCCTGCCATTATTGTCTCCTTTCAAGATAGTACACATGAGGGCCAGCAGAAGACATACTTCCGCCTCAGTCGGGAGTTTTATTGGAGAGGTATGAAGCGGGTCATTGCTGAGTATGTTGCAGCGTGCCAGGTCAGTCAGAGGAATAAATCTGAATCCTTACAACCCGCCGGCTTGCTCCAGCCACTTCAACTTCCTTCACAGGTATGGGCAGATCTCTCAATGGATTTTATCGATGGTCTTCCTCCTTTTGCAGGGAAATCTGTTATTCTTGTTGTGGTAGACCGGTTCTCAAAATATGCCCACTTTATGGCCCTTAGCCATCCATATACAGCAACACAAGTCGCTTAGCTCTTCATGGATAATATTGTCCGTCTCCATGGCCTTTCGGAGACCATCACCAGTAAATTCTGGGGGGAACTATTTAATCTGCATGGCTCTAAGTTAGCTTTTTCTTCAGCATACCACCCTCAAACAGACGGCCAAACAGAGGTGGTTAACCGCACATTGGCGATGTATTTGCGGTGCTTTGTGGGGGACATGCCCCGATAGTGGGTTCGTTGGTTAGCATGGGCGGAGTATTGTTATAATACCTCATACCACACTGCACTGGGTACTACCCCTTTTCGAGTTGTTTATGGACGCGAACCTCCTCGCCTACTTTCTTATGAACCAGGGTCTTCTCGGGTAGCGGCATTGGACCAAGCATTAGCCGACAGAGATGCAATGCTTGCTCAAGTCCGCTTTTAGTTACAACGTTCACAAGCAACTATGAAGCATACTTATGACAAAGGACATCGTCCCCTTTCCTTTGCACTTGGAGATTTTGTTTGGCTCAAACATCAGCCATACCACCAACTATCGCTTGCAGCCATTAAACGCCATAAGCTCTCTCCAAAATTTTATGGGTCATTCCAGGTCATGCACCATATTGGCACTGTGGCGTATCGTTTGAAACTACCACCAGACACCAAGCTCCATGACGTCTTCCACGTCTCCCTTCTCAAGCATAAGCCTCAAAGCTCCCAATGGCAAGCTCTAGAGCGGATCCTCTGATACTTAAAGAAAGCACCTAGATAGGAAAATCTTATATAAATGACATGGTCATATTAATGTTAAAAGCTTTGTTGATGCGGATTGGGCAGACTTTTGGATGATAAAAACTCTACCTCTGGCTATTGTACTTTAGTTGGATGAAACTTGGTAACTTGGAAGATAAAAAAATAGAAAGTTGTTGGATCTAGTGAAGAGGTTGAATACAGTGTTATGACTCATGTAGTAAGTGAATCGATATAAATCAAGTCACTTCTCACAAAGCTTGGATTCAACAAAGACACACTGACGAAACTTTATTGTGGTAATCAACCAACCATCTACATTACCTTTAATCCGGTCTTCTGTGAATGAACATAGCACATTGAGGTTGACTATCACTTTGTTAGAGAAATGCTACAACTTGTATTATAAGACTTGAGTATGTGTCATCTAAAGGAGAAGTTGCAAACATGTTCTCAAAACCAGTTGCTTCAAGGATATATATCACTACCTGCTCCAAGCTAGGAGTGTTTGATGTTTTTGCACTACCAGCTTGAGGGGAAGTGTTAGAAAATAAGAAGTATGATGGTATACTTGTAATTCTTATTATGTTTTTAGTTTTTTTCCAGCCCTTAGCCAAAAGGGCAGTTATATAATATTCGAGTTTAACTTATTATATAAAACACAAGGGGAAGCTTCAGGTAAGAGGTCAAATTTTAACCTTTTCTTTCATTACTCTCATCTCTCAAGTTCCTTTCTCTCGTTCTTAACCTCGAGACTTCTCCTCTTCTCCCATCCAACTTTCTCTTTGTTGTGGTCTCTGACCATGGATCGTGTGGTTCAACGAAGGGAGAGGTCTTCTTGCAACTCGGGGTCAGAACCAGGACACCTTGTCTTACCAGGCCGACCTATGATGACTAATTGAGAGAGAAAACGAATGGAATGTGAACGAAAAGACGAAGTGAGGAATCAAATTGAGAAAGGAAGTCAGGCTCGTCAAAGGGAGACCTGAACCTTGGGTTCCTCAAAGGGAACGCGGACCCTAGGATCCATGAAGGAGAACGTTGATCCATGGTAAGATAAATTCTGCTTAATTCCTTCTTACCCCCGTGAGGCCACTTAAGCCTAATCACACCAAGGCAATCCCAAAGTGAAGCATTATTACATTACTGCCATTCCGACTTACATCATACCGCATAATTAAATAAAGTTAAAACATAATTCCTAACGAGTTACCAACTTAGCCACGTCGCCTCTGGATGACTCGGTCCGCTAGGTCTCCAGTGGCGAACTGCCTTAGCTAAGCCAATAAGTTCACGTTCATAGGCGGGAAATTTGTGATGGTGGAGTGCTAGTTGATGGCTGAAATAGGCAATAGGATGGTGTGATTGTTGCAACACCGCTCCAATACCTCCTCTTGAGGCATCACAATCTACAACGAATACCTCCTCAAAATCTGGTAACTATAAGACAGACGCAGTGGCTAGTGCTGTTTTGAGTGTTTTGAATGTTGCGCTCGTGTCTTCATTCCAATGGAAGGCATTGTGGTGTAGCAGGTTGGATAAAGGAGCTGCAAGGGGCACATAATTGGGAATGAACTTTCTATAATATCCTGCTAAGCCCAAAAAAAACTACGTAAAGCTGAAATATTGCTCGATTGAGGCCACTGTGTGATAGCTGCAATTTTTTCTGGGTCCACGGTAACCCCTGATGCTGCAATGATGTATCCCAAATAAGCCACCTGTTGTCTATCGAATGTACACTTGGTCCTTTTTAAGTAAAGGCGATGGGCTCGAATAAGTTGGAAAACCATGCGTATATCTTCTAAATGTTGAGTCCATGACTTACTGGAAATTAATATATCATCAAAGAATACTAAAACAAATTTTTGGAGATGGTCATTAAATTACCTCCTTCATTAATGCCTGGAACGTGGAAGGAGCATTGGAGAGACCAAAGGGCATCACGATGAATTCAAAGTGTTCATGATGAGTACGGAATGATGTCTTCTCAATATCTGGAGGATACCTACGGACTTCTTGATACCCCGAATGCAAGCCCAACTTAGTGAAAAATTGAGCCCTATGTAGTTCATCTAATAACTTATCAACCACTGGTATAGGAAATTTATCCTTGATAGTCTTGGCATTTAATTCGCGGTAGTCCACATAAAATCTCCAAGTATTGTCAGTTTTTTTGACTAATAAGACGGGAGAAGAGAAGGGGGACTTACTCGGTCAGATGAGGCCTTGTTCGAGCATCAATTTGCATTGCCTTTCTATTTCACCCTTTTGCGGGTGTGGGTAGGGATAGGGGCGCACAACTACCACATCAGAACCAGCCTTCAAACAAATCATGTGGTCATAGTGTCTCAATGGCGGTAGAGTTGTAGGTTTCTGAAAAATGTCGGTAAAACAATCCAACAAATTTTCTAAGGTAGTAGGCGAATGTTTTGCCGCTAGAGTACATGTAAATGTAGGAACTTCAGCCTTAAAACCCTGTAAAGTTACCTTGTGGCCTGCCAACTCCAAGCTCTTGGTCAATGTTGCGAAATCCCACAAAATTGATCTCAACGTTTGGAGCCATTTAATGCCAAACCATATCGAAGCCTGCTAGGGGAATGATTAGAAATTCTGCAGCAAATCAGTGACCTTCAATTGAAAACATAACTGCCTTGCTGACCCCATAACTTAGAACTTTTTCTCCATTTACCACTGACACTAAAGCTATTGGGCAAGATTGCACCTGAAGTTGTAAATGTTGGGCAACGGTGAAGCTCAAAAAATTATGAGTACTCCCTGAGTCCACCAGACTAAAGAGTGGTTGCTCATTGACTAGGGCACATACTTGCATGGTTTTGGTGGACTGGAGTCCTGTGATGGCATGGAGAAAAATTGTAGGTTCTCCCAGCATTGGTTCTTCCACCTCAGGGGCTTCCTCCTCCTCATCATCCACCTCCTACCAAAATAATTTTTTACTTTGATGCCCAAATGTGTACTGCTCATCACAATTATAACATAAACATTTGGACCTTCTTTCTTCCATCTCGGCTCTCATCAATTTCTGGATGAATGTCGGTTGAGAAGGATTGGGCTTAGGGACTATAGGAGCAGCTGTAGGAACATTAGTGCGCCATGGTTGACTTGTGGATGTGGCACCAAGACTTTGTTTCCCTCCTTGCCAAGTAGGCCTTCGGGATTGAAGCTTTTGTTTGGCTTCTAATGTCCTGACTAAATTCATTGCTCTTGCTAAATTGGTAGGGGCAAGTAGTTCCACTTCTAAGCCTAGGGAATCTATCAAGCCTGCTGTAAAGAGACGTACTTGTTGGTCCACCTGGACAATCTTGTTGGCCCTTGCCAATTTTTCTTGAAATAATTTTTTATAGTGCTCCACATTACCTATTTGGCATAGCAGAACTAGATCCCCCAATGAGTTGCTTTGAGCCGATAGCCCAAACCGAATTGTACACAACTCTTTAAACTCATCCCATTCTATGTTCGGATTCTCCAATTCTAACTGATGGCCCCATAGTTGTGCTTCATCGAGCATGTGGAAGGCGCCAACCCCACTTTGTCTATTTCAGCCGTCCTTTGGTGAGAAATTTTTTTTCACACCTATAAAGCCAAATCAAAGGGTCCTCTGAGCCATTAAAAATTTGGAAGTCAAATTTTGTATATCTCAGAATTGTCCTTCCTCTAGGACTAAAACCCCCCGCCATTTGCTGGATGCTCTGTGCATCCAAGAAATTGTTCTCCTTGCCTATTCGTAGGGCTTCTCCCCCCTTCCCGAGGGGTTGGGTTCCTTATCCCCATCAATTCATCTAGTTTATTCGATAAATATTGCACTTGTAAATTAACCTGATGAGAAACACTGCTGTCCACCAACGCAACCAGTCTCCCCTCACTCTCTTCTTGCCCTGCCTCTGATTTTGGCTTGCAATTCCTCATTGTTGGATGACTCTCCCATGCTGGCCTGCTCTGATACCAAGATGTTGTGGTCTCTGACCATGGATTGTGTGATTTGACAAAGGGAGAGGTCTTCTTGCAACTCGGGGTCAGAACCAGGAAGCCTTGTCTTACCAGGCCGACCTATGATGACTAATTGAGAGAGAAAACGAATGGAATGGGAACGGAAAGACGTAGTGAGGAATCGAATTGAGAAAGGAAGTCAGGCTCGTCAAAGGGAGACCTGAACCTTGGGTTCCTCAAGGGGACTCCGACCCTGGGTTCCATGAAGGAGAACGCTGATCCTTGTTGAGATAAATTCTGCGTAATTCCCTCTTACCCCCGTGAGACCACTTAAGCCTAATCACGCCAAGGCAATCCCAAAGTGAAGATTTATTACACTACTACCATTCCTGATTACATCATACCACATACTTAAATAAAGTGAAAACATAATTCCTAACCACATCGCCTCTAGATGACTCGGTCCGTCAACACTCTTTATCTTCTTCTTCCTTCCTGCTCACTTCCTCTCACTCAAAGGTTCTTTAAGATTGATAATGGAATCCTAAGATTGAAATACAACTTAAGTAGCAATGATAACTGATGGGGTGGGTACCAAGCTTCTAGATGTCTTTGTGTTTAACAAGACAACTTAGATATCTAATAGTTTAACTTGTGGCGCTGAAAATATCTAATCAATAAGATGACGAAGATGAAGGATTGAATAACTATTACTTATTTTAATACCCTAATAATAATAAACATAATTGACCTTATCCTGGAACCATTCAGAAAATTGTTCTCATGCCCGCGGTCCACATTTGTCACCCCATCATAAGCAATAAGCTCTTTATGTTCTATTAAAATTTTAGGAGGGAAAAAATGAACCCTATTTTGAATTGATTTATGTAATTATGTAAAGACACCTAGACTACAACTTGCAAGTGGAAATCCTTGTGATTTATTTCTCCTTTAAGGCTTTTGTAAAACCAATATAAACCTTTGTAATCCTTCTACAATTCATTAAAATACACATAAAAAATTCATCCCTTGCCATGGCTCTCTCTTTCTCTCTCTCTCTCTCTCTCTCTTGAGTTTAGGTCTTAAATGTTTTGAAGCTCACTCAATCCTGGACTAATTCATGGTGGCTTAAATTTTCTCAAGTTTCACCGCTCTAAGCACATTAATGTGATTTACAATGTTAACTTGGTCTAATTAAAATGATGATATTCTTCATCTACCCATAGACCTATGCAGTTTGTGAAGATCAATTTCATTTACAATTGAGATCTTCATGACACTAGAAAGGGTGAATTTCAAAGTCTATTTTAGCATCAGTAGGCAAGTTTTAATTGCACTGAGCAAATTCAAAACACTCTTTAAGCTATTTTAGCAAGCTATTGAGAATTTCTTAAGTCAAGGTTTCTATGCAAGCATAAGAATAAATATATGAATCATGCATAGAATCAACTTTTCAAGTGAAAAATGATTCATAGCCATGAGATGAGATTTTCAAGGCCTTGATAGAGATCCAAAGTGAACATAAGTATATTTATTCCATAGTAAGGCTACCTAAGTAATAACGCCTAATATGCATTTACTCAAATATTGTTCTTTTTAATTCACCCAACTCATTAGCTCTTATGGTATGAGTAAGGCTAATGGCAAAATCAGCCTATTTTGCCTAAACCAAGAGATTTTCAATATACTTTATAGGCAAAAGACATCCAATGTTGCCAAATATCTAAGATGTTTTGTTTAATTCTATTTTATGCTACATAGGCTCTAATGTTAATGTGACCTAAAGATTTTTTTAATTACTTTCTAATTGGGTCCTAATCCACTCCTATGACATTAGCCCTAATTAATTTGTATGAATGCACATAATTTAAATTTCATTTCTCCAACAAACTAATCTTTCTCTTAAATTTCAACCAACTCTCTTTTTAGGGAGATACCTAATGCAAGCTTATAATTTAACATAGTGTGTCAAATATCATGACTTGCACAAGTAGAAAATCAATGATTGTTAATGTAGCTCATATCAACAAAGTGGTCATATTGCCAAATTCTGATATAGTCATTGAAGTTTACTTTGTTGTGGGTATAACTATACATTTTTTAATTTATGGTTGTGCGTTCAATTTCCAAATATATAAGTCATAAATTCACACAAGTAGCACTAAAGGTAATAGATTTAACAATCTAAGCTTGACGTATCAGATTTATCTAATTTCTCAATTCTCAACTAGGTTGAAACCAAGTGCTAAGCAAAATGTTGTTGATGTGGAAGGATTAATTTACTGAGATAGCTTAGTTCCACACGAACAAGTTTCAAGATTGGTTAATGAGGCATATGATGAAATTATCATTGTGTCAATCATCAAAACCAAACCACATAAGAAAAATCTTTGAATTGACACGAACATCACATTATAAAGTCTTAATTACATAATTCATATCCACAAGCTATTTAGCTAATTTTCATGTGGTACAACTTTGGAAGAAAAATTTAGGCTTCCCTTGGGAATCCAAATTTGTTTCACTACATTCAATTTTGATCTTCTAGCTAAACACTCAACCTCATAATATCCAATAATTCCAAAAGCATAACATTCATCATTATTCATTGGTTAGGTTGTGACCTTTGTCACATTTGTCCTATGAGAACTGCTACATTTCCTTTCTATTCTAGTCTCATGGACCTTGGCTCTAAATTCCAGTTTTCTCACTTGATTTTCTGATTTAATCATAGGAGTAACTTTTCCCAAGGTTAGAATCTTTAAAGCATGAGATAAGTCGTGGATTCTTCTTTCAACTATAAAGTTGTTGGATTTAGAAAAAAAAATCATCTTTAATTCTAAAATCCTAGAGCAATACGTATCATTTTCTTTTCTCAATTCACGAATGTTTGAATAATAGTCATTTACTTTCTCACATTTTGAAATGAGCTTTATGTTTTCTTTTCTAAGTTATTCTAGCTTTGAGGGAAAGTCAGCATTCAATAAGTTAATTTTATTTTCTAGTATAAAAATTTGACTTTGCTTCTTGTTGAGGATAAGGAGTTATCAAGTTTTCTCATCAATTCTTCTTTGTCCAATTCCTCACAACTATCACACTCTAAACTTTAATCTTAATCTGAGATGGTGTTTCAATATAAACATAAGTGCATACAATTAATAATTTTAGTGTTATCACTAGATGTATTACACTGAGGGTTTGAAGAGTAACATTCTTTGTTCCTAGAAAAGTCAAATTCTAATTTATCCCATAAATCCTTGGAAGATTTACAAGATAAGTAAGAATCAACCATTTCATCACTCAAGGAACTGAGAATGAGTTCCATAGCCTTAGCATTGTGATCTACTCTTGCAATGTCAAGGTCATCCCTATCACAAACAAGTTGTGAAATACATCTTCACTTTATATTTTGGGATGGGATGAAGGATCCACTCATGATAGCTTCCCATAATTCAAATCCAATGGATTGTAAAAAAAAAATCATTTTTAATCTCCACGATTGGTATTATGACGTAATGATCAAAGGAACCGAAACGGGATCATGACCCTCTTGAAACATAACTTCTACTTGAGATGTCATCTTAATTGATTTCAAAATCAAGAGGATATTTATTTCAAATAAGTGTTTGGCCCACTCTAATACCAATTGTTGCCCCAGGTGGCTTCTCAAGAGGGGGGTGAATTAAGATTATCAAAATAAAAACAAGTTGTGTGTGTACCTAAAAACCATGCATAAAATCAATTCAAGATAAAATGTAACTGGCACACACCATCAGAACAAAGAAATTTTTTGTTATCAATGTTCTCCTAGTTGTAGTCATCACCCATTGCTTGGGAAAATTTCAGTATTTTCAAAACCTCTAATAGCAGAAATTACAAAAGAGATCCCAACTCTCTTTAGCCACATGTAGCTATATACATGGTTTTTTACAACGCAAATCTCCTCAAGATATTATTGCTATATTCTAGCTCTAGCCAGGCCTTTCTATCTAAATTATATAGGTTCTAGATGAACCTTTCACAAAATCAAATAACATAAAGTAAAAATAAACCCTTACTTGGAAATATGCTTCTCTTTGAGAGATTCAAGTTTCATCTTCCTTTGTAGAATGATGTGAAATGATGAAGAAGCTTGGACTATATGAATGCAAGGATAGGTGAAAGAGAATTGAAGTTTTTTTAAAGATGCGAGGCTCTCTCTTTCACTCTAAAGCACTTTCAAAGGAATTTTTCAAGATAGAGAATAGTGGCTTGAGTATTTGCCAATAAATGCTCATTCACTTCTTTAAACATGGTTTGGTGGGGTATTTATTGCTTCCCCAACTCAAACTAGCCATCATTTGCTTGTTTGAAAAAGTAAGTACTTTGATTGATCGATCTCTAAAAAGTGATTGATCGATCAAATGATCATAATGGCTACTTTTTTATCAGATGGAGACTTATTGATCGATGGATTGATCGATCAATATGTTATTTTTGGTCCAAAAAATTTAAGTTGAACAATCATTATCAGTGGATGATCGATCAATCAAAATTCCCCCTCAATGTGCAATACAAGTATGATCGATCAATACATTTTCCTATGATCGATCGTGTTTTATGTCTTTTATTGGCAAAGTTCTATCTGATCGAACAATCGGGTGGGATGATCAATCATTCCATGTGAAATTTACTTGCCTAGCCAGAAATGATTGATCAATCAAAGTGGGATGATTGATTAGGCTTTATAAAGTGAAATGGTCATGTTTTGGATAAGCAATCAATTGACTACTTTATTTCTAGCCTGCACAATTCTGGATGATCTAGCATTACCTGTGGTTGATCAATCATTTTGTTGGAAGATAGGCCCAAGCCCACATGACCAAGGAAGGCCCACATATCTAAGAATATTATAAGATGGGCCACACAACCAAGGAAGGCCCACAAGATGGGCCCAAGCACATAAGAAGTAGGACCCACCATGATTACCATGGGCTAGCATCCTAATCACATATGTTGGAAGATCAAGAAGGAGTCACAAAGGCATCTTTATCTAATGGTCACGTCCTAGAAGGGTTCTAGTTTGAGTTATTTTTGTCTTTTATATATATTGAGTTATTTAATTATGTTATGACTTATCTTTAAGTGTTAGAGTTTGGGTGTAATTGGGACAATGGTAATTTTATTGTAATTGGACTCTACTACCTTCCTCTATTATAAATAGAAGTTCATGTACTCTTATTATAAGAAGTTAATGAAGTCAATGAAGTATTTTTATTTTCCATAAATTCAACATGGTATCAGAGCAGGTTCTATGAGTTGACTTGGTCAACCCACAAAGATAATGAGATCCTTTTCTCTAAACCCTAAACCCTAAGTCTAGGTTCGTAGTTATGTTTTTTAGTCCCTACAACCATAGTTTGCTTTGAGTTTTTCACCAATATACTAAATTTTAATATTACAAGTTATATACTGATGGAAATATATTTGAGTCTACTTTCCATGTAAAAACTATTTTTTCCAATCAAACTTATCTAAAAATAGATATCGATATTAAAATGAGCAAAGGTCACATTGCAAAAGATGTTCGAGCAGCAGTAGAAAGCTTAAGCTTAGGAGGTATTTTGTGCTCTCAAGAAGTAGACTTTATATGGAGAAATATATATCCAAAGAAAGATCTGTAAGTTTGTTTTCTTATCTATTCAACCAATTCTCGATCATGGAAGAATCAATGGTCATGCTGAAAAAAAAAGGAGAAACAATACTTAGTTGGGCCAGATGACAAAGACCGAAATCTATCAAATTATTTATCTTCTGATAATTATATTTTATGAAGAGAAGTTATACTTGGATGAAAATTATTTAAGTCTAGTTTAATAAGGAGGAAATTTTATGTTAATCTGATCTATATTTAAAGATATATTTGCATTGGAAGAATCGAAGGTTATGATGATATTCCGTTGATTTGAAAATTCCGAATTTATGCCATTTATTTTGCGTCAGTGTTAGAGTTGCTATATCAGGAAAATATCTCACTTCTCCCTAGTTTAAGGGCTTATTACTACATCTATGTTATTTTGGCTTATTGTTGCATCTATGATATTTGCTTCAAGCTGGGATCACTACCATTACCTCCCAGCTTGAGGGGGAGAAGTAGAAGAAAGAGGTATTTTATTCCATATGTTGTGGATAAGTTTATGTGAAAAAAATATTCAAGAATGGGGAAGCACAAAAGATGAAACTTGTGCATCGAAGAAAAATATTTATATCGGATTATGATTATTTCGTGGGTCCATCTACAAGTTTCATTATTTTGGTTCATGTTATATGTGTTGGAAGATAGTCATGTTACATTAAAACTGCTACTATTATGTCTCTTTGGATGAGAAATTATTATTGAAAATGAGGTGGCCTCAGTACCTTTTCTCATACCATAATTTATTTGACTCTAAAAAATATCACGGTTGGGACACTATGAGAGTCGGTGCCCGGATTGGGACACCATGGTAAATTTAACTCTAAAAAATATCACGGTTGGGATACCATGAGAGTCGGTGTCCTAATTGGGACACCATTATAAATAAACCCACTACCCCCCCCCCCCCCCCCCCCCCCCCCTGTAATGGCTTTTATTACTCCTACCACTTGAGAGTCATTGTCTTGTGGGAGGACACGATGATGGTGGACACTTTAGAGCAATGCCGATAGACACACTACCTACAGAAGACGGAGTGTGCCCTACATCCAGCATTAGGACCGGAGTAAGGAGCTATGTCTTACCGGCTAGGAGTGATTTTTACTCTCACTTATATTATACCAGCAGGGCCCCATGGACGGATGCGACAACATTAGGCGGAGTGTTGGAAGATGAAGGCATATTGGAAGAAGTGCCATTTTATACAAAAAAAAACTATTTACATCATTTACTGCAAGCTAGGAGTTCATGTTGTTCTTTCACCCCCAGCTTGAGGGGGAGTCTTGGAAGACAGGGCCAAGCCCACACAACCAAGGAAGTCCCACATATCTAAAGAGTATTATAAGATGGGTCACACGACAAAGGAAGGCCCACAAGATGGGCCCAAGCACATAAGAAGTAGGACCCACCATGATTACCACAAGTAGGCATCCTTATCACATAAGCTGGAAGATCAAGAAGGACTCACAAAGGCATCTTTTATCTTATGGTCACGACCTAGAAGAGTTCTACTTTGAGTAATGTTTGTCTTTTATCTATATTGAGTTATTTGATTATGCTAGGACTTATTAAATGTTAGAGTTTGGGTGTAATTGGGACAAAGGTAGTTTTATTGTAATTTGACTCTACTACCTTCCTCTATTATAAATAGAGGTTCATGTAGTCTGATTATAAGAAGTTAATGAAGTCAATGAAGTATTTTTCTTTTCCATAAATTCAACACTCGATCAAAACGAGAGAGGGAGAAGAGATGGGAAAGAGAAGAGAAGGAAGAAAGAGCAAGGGAGAGAGCTCAGGTAGAGAGGAGAGAAGAGAAAAAGGAGAAGAAAAGGGTTTAGGCTAGGAAAGAGATTCTTCAACGAATTGTGAGAAGAAGAGAGCTTGATTGAAATCCCTTCAACCAAGACCCCTATTTATACTTTTTCTATTACATGTTTAGGGAAACTCCTCAATCAATTAGGTTCCTTAATTACATCAATCAAGGGACGAATAAAAATCAATGGAGAGAATCAAGCATCCTTATGAGATGATATGTTATGGTCCCTAGCCATGGATCTAGTAACTCGGCGAGTTGAATATGAATCCAGCACTGTTAGAGGGTTTCTTAACACGTTTTTGTGAAAAGAAACTCTCTTTTTCTTCCCTCACACGTTATAATTGAAAAGGAGTTTCCTTTTTTCAATTATAGATGCAACCAGCAAGTTAAAGGACTGTTTAAGCACTCAGATATGAAACCCCTCTTTTATGATTCATGGAAGAGGGTTTACTTGCTGTAATTACTCAAGAACAACCCCTTTCCCTTTACTGAATTCATTCCCCTTGAAAAGGAGTTTCCTTTTCTTAATTATGAATGCACCAATTCCAGCAAGAGACTGTTTTAAGGATCCAATTATGAAACCCCACTTTATACCTCACGTCAATGAGTAGGGTTTCTGAATTCATGCAACTACCAATGCTGAATGTAAAGAGGGCAGTCTCTAGCTCTTCTAAATTCGGAAAAGATAGACAAAAATACCTCTTGAAGACCTCCTTCAATTCAGCAACTCGAAAATCCTTTTCTTGATGCTAAGACTCAACCAAATCCTTCTTCCCTCACTGCTGGTTCGTGGAAGAGATGGATGACTATTGCAACATGGAAGAGAAGGCTGATTCCTCCTCCTTTTCCTTCCAAGATCTCCTCAAAGACTCCCCAATGGATGCAGCAAACCCCCAAGAGAGTTCACACCAAGAACCCTAGAATAGAGAGCCTAGAAGGAACCTAAATTACCCTAGTTTATGCTAATTCCGAACTTGCTTTATTTCTCAATCCTTACCCCTTAAATAGGGTGATTAACATCAACATAGGTTAGGGTTATAAAACCCAATTCTACCCCTACCTTTAAGTCTTATTACAAATCAATAAAATTCGAAATTAAAAGCAACATAAATAATAAAAGTAAAGTAGATGACTCAGTCTTATTGAGTCCATAACATCTGCCCCCCCTTGGAGATCGAGCTTGACCTCAAGCTCGGAAGCTGGGTAGACCTGGTGAAAGTTGTCGAGCCGCTCCCATTTTGCGTAGTTGTGGCCGATTGCTGCCCAGTAATGGCATGCAGGGAGATGTCCGGTGGTTCTTCCTCAATCATATCCTCTGTCACCTCGATATCCTCATCTTCAACCTTATCGATCAAAAACAATCTTTTGCACTGATGCCCAACCCGATATGGTTCATCACAGTTGTAACATAGATTCTTAGCCCGCCGTTCTGCCATCTCAGCACTTGTCAATTTTTTTATATAAGGAGTTGTAGGATGACTAGATCTCAGATCCCCTGTCAAAGTAATACCGGGTTGTTTCTCGGAGGAATGCGCTCCCCTGACCCTGGAGGTCGCCTGTGTTGTGCCTGTTGTCGCAATTCTAAAGCACGAGCTATATTCATAGCGCTGGATAAGTCAACAGGTGCATAGAGCTCCACCTCAAGCTTTAAGGCCTCTGTCAGTCCTGCTGTAAATAGCGCAACTTGCTGATCCACTTGTACCATACTGCTGGCTCGTGCTAATTTTTCCTGGAATAATTTTTGATATTGCTCCACGGCCCCAGTTTGGCGTAGTAAAACCAAATCTCCCAAAGGGTTACTGTAAACCGGAGGACCAAAACGGAGAGAACACAGTCGCTTAAATTCATCCCAATCTACCACCTCGCTATCGACCTCAACTAGCTGGTACCAAAGTTGTGCTTCCCCTAGTAAGTGGAAAACAGCTACGTTGACTCGGTCATAGGTTGGGACTCGCTGATGGCTAAAAAAATTTTCACATCGATACAACCATATCAAAGGGTCTTCTGACCCATTATAAGTAGGGAATTCCATTTTAGTATACCTCGGAACAGTGCCTCCCCCCTGGTAGAAGTGTCCCCCCGGAATGAAGGGTCCTTGCTGTCCCAAGAAACTCGTGCGTCTCGGAAATTCATCTCCCCCTCTGTTATACGAATGGTCCCCTCCTCTCTGATCTGGAATGAGAGGTACAGTGCCTCCCCCCTGGTTGAGGTGTCCCCCCGGAATGAAGGATCCTTGCTGACCCGAGAAACTCGTGTGTCTAGTAAACTCATCTCCCCCTCTGATCTGCGAATGGTCTCCCGGAATTGGGTTCTTGCCAGTGCTCAGACCAGTCTCCATGCTATCCATCCTTCCTTTCAAAGTTTCCACACTGAGAGTGAACTTCTCCTCCAATGCAGCAAATTTCTTGCCAGTTGTTAGACCATTCTCCATGCTATCCATCCTTCCCTTCAAGGTCTCCATATCGATATCAATTTTTGAGAACCTCTCTAGGACAGTATCAAATTTTCTTTCAAGCAATTCAAAGTATTCATTGGTGCTTCTCTCTGCCGGGTTACCCTGCTCTGATACCAAGTTGTTATGGTCCCTAGCCATGGATCTAGTAACTCGGCGAGTTGAATATGAATCCAGCACTGTTAGAGGGTTTCTTAACACGTTTTTGTGAAAAGAAACTCTCTTTTTCTTCCCTCACACGTTATAATTGAAAAGGAGTTTCCTTTTTTCAATTATAGATGCAACCAGCAAGTTAAAGGACTGTTTAAGCACTCAGATATGAAACCCCTCTTTTATGATTCATGTGAAGAGGGTTTACTTGCTGTAATTACTCAAGAACAACCCCTTTCCCTTTACTGAATTCATTCCCCTTGAAAAGGAGTTTCCTTTTCTTAATTATGAATGCACCAATTCCAGCAAGAGACTGTTTTAAGGATCCAATTATGAAACCCCACTTTATACCTCACGTCAATGAGTAGGGTTTCTGAATTCATGCAACTACCAATGCTGAATGTAAAGAGGGCAGTCTCTAGCTCTTCTAAATTCGGAAAAGATAGACAAAAATACCTCTTGAAGACCTCCTTCAATTCAGCAACTCGAAAATCCCTTTCTTGATGCTAAGACTCAACCAAATCCTTCTTCCCTCACTGCTGGTTCGTGGAAGAGATGGATGACTATTGCAGCATGGAAGAGAAGGCTGATTCCTCCTCCTTTTCCTTCCAAGATCTCCTCAAAGACTCCCCAATGGATGCAGCAAACCCCCAAGAGAGTTCACACCAAGAACCCTAGAATAGAGAGCCTAGAAGGAACCTAAATTACCCTAGTTTATGCTAATTCCGAACTTGCTTTATTTCTCAATCCTTACCCCTTAAATAGGGTGATTAACATCAACATAGGTTAGGGTTATAAAACCCAATTCTACCCCTACCTTTAAGTCTTATTACAAATCAATAAAATTCGAAATTAAAAGCAACATAAATAATAAAAGTAAAGTAGATGACTCAGTCTTATTGAGTCCATAACATGATACCTCATGCCAACTCACTTGGATGTGTGGGCCTTCTCCACTCACGTGTAGGATTGTTGGGCATGAGTCCATCTTCTAACACAAGAATTATAGTTTATTCAAGTTAATCTAAAACATACGTTTTTTAGATAAGATAATGTCATGTTGATAGTTCAATACTTCAATACCAAGGAAATATTTCTATAGGCCCAGGGCCTTTGTTTGGAAGACTTTACATAGCTCCCCTCCTTTATTTGATGAATACGACTTATCACTTCTACTGACAATTACATCATCCAAATGAACAGCCATGAGAACTACACGACTACTAATACGGTTAAAAAAAATAGAGTGTGATCCATCTCACACCTCCTTAAAGTAAAACCATAGACCACCTCAATGAATTTATCAAATAATACTTATTGTGATTGTTGGAGCTTATAAAGTAATTTTTTAAGCCTACAAATTTTTGCCAACTTAACCAAAAAAAACCAAGTGGTCGAAGCATATATGATTATTCAAAAACAACACTAAGAAGGAATGCATTTTTAACATCAAGTTGAGTAAAGCCTTTGGCAACTAACCTGGCTTTGAGTCAAGCAATACTGCCATTTGGATTATGCTTTACTATAGAAATTCATCTCTATCCTATAGGTTTCTTTCCATGAGGCAAAAGAGTTGAGTCCCAAGTCTTATTGCTATAAATGACTATTATTTCCCCTTGCATGGCAGCTCTCTAAAACCTCTCTACAAGATAATTATTCAATCCACAATAAGAAAAAACACATGCACAAATATCATGGAATGATGGTTTGGCAATTGAAGTCATAATTTGTGTCTTGTCACATCAAGATGGTTTAAATTTGGTTAAGCAACTAACTCCTCTCTTTGTCTTTCTTGAGTTGTCATATTTGTGGAATATGACTGAGCTAACTTCCACTCCTGCAAGTGTTGACCTAGAGTTTGTCTAGCATTTTAAATGCTTTTCCTTCAAGAGAGAGAAAAATCAAGGTCTTTGTAAAAGAACCAACAAATGCTTCTTAAGACCTCAAGTTCGATTTGTGTGTTGAGTCATCTTAAGGAAGCACCCACAAATCAAGAAATGAAGACATGAAGATTAAATTCTGAGTAGTATAGAAAAGTCTTAGAAACTCTAATCATGTACGAGGGTAGCACCAAAACTTCAAATTTGAGATACAAATGTGTTTTGGGGGTTTTATGACATATTCCATTCAAAATATGTTTTTCCAATGCATATCAATATTTTGAAATTGCTAGAAGTCCTTATGATCGAATTTCATCAAACTTAGGAGCCTAATTTAAAAAATTGGCTATGGATGATCTATCATCCAAAGTGCAATCTGGAAGAAAGTATAAAGTATGATCGATCAATTAGGTCGATTGATCGATCAAACAAATCTTTGCCAGAATGAGCTATAAAGCATGATTTATCATTCTGACTAGACTAATAGATCATCCATGTCCATGCATTGAAACATTGCAAGGCATGATCGATCATACACATGTATTGATCGATCAGACGGATTTATGTCAATGAGGGACATAAAGTATGATTCATCATACATAGTGCATTGATCGATCATACTTAACATTGCACAACTAGAGCATCACTACATGATCAACCAATCGAGGTTGATTGAGCGATCAACTTGAATTTTCTATAAGGCCAGACATGTCAATCAATTTGCCCAAGGTCTAAAAAAAATATATCCTTTACACATGATTGGTCGGCCATACCTTTTCATTGATAGATCATTGAGTTGTGAGCTTTCTTGCAAATGGGCAAATTACATCTAGTTTGGCTTTGGAAAGTTATAAATATCCCACCAAACATGTTTTAGAGCATTTATTTGTAAACTTATTATGTTTAAAACAACTTTATGTTTTGGACTCAATAGCACACCGAGTCACTCAGAGGAGGAGACGATGACTCCTCAAGTCACCTAATTTTACTTTTATTACTTATGTTACTTTTAATTTCGAATTTGATTGATTATGTAATAAGACTTGAAGGTAGGGGTATAGTTGGGATTTATAAACCTAACCCTCACCTATCTTGGCTTGAATGACCCTATTTAAAGGGTAAGGAATGATAAATAAGGTAAGTTCGGATTTAGAGTAAAATAGAGTAATTAGGTTCTTGCTAGGTTCCCTATCCTAGGGTTCTTGGCGTGAACTATCCTTGGTGGTTTTCTGCATCCATTGGGGAGTCTTTGAGGAGATCTTGGAAGGAAAAGGAAGAGGAATCAGCCTTCTCTTCCAAGCTGCAATAGTCATCCATCTCTTCCACGAACCAGAAATGAGGGAAGGAGGATTTGCGTGAGCCTTAGCATCAAGAAAGGGATTTTCGAGTTGCTGATTGAAGGAGGTCTTCAAGAGGTATTTTTATCTATCTTTTCTGAGTTTAGAAGAGCTACAAACTGCCCTCTTTACATTCAGCATTGGTAGATGCATGAATTCAGAAACCCTACTCATTGACGTGAGGTATAAAGTGGGGTTTCATAATTGGATCCTTAAAACAGTCTCTTGATTGAATTGGGGCATCTATAATTGAGAAAAGGAAACTTCTTTTCAATTATAATGTGTGAGGGAAGTAAAAGAGAGTTTCTTTTCACAAAAACGTCTTAAGAAACCCTCTAACAGTGCTAGATCCATATTTGACTCGCCGAGTTACTAGATCCATGGCTAGGGACCATAACAACTTGGTATCAGAGCAGGGTAACCCGGCAGATATCAGCAGCCATGAATTACTTGAAGCTATCCTCAAAGGCAATGCAGATAATGAGAAAAGATTTGCTGAATTGGAGGAGAGGTTCTCTAAGGTTGATATTAGTATGGAGACCTTGAATGGAAGAATGGACAGCATGGAGACTGGTCTGACTACTGGAAGGAACACAACTCCAGAGCAAAGAGGAGGGGACCATTCATATAACAGAGGGGGAGATGGTTGTTTTCCACTTACTGGGAGAAGCACAACTCTCGTATCAACAAGTTGAGGCGGATAGACCAATTATGGAGTGGGATGAATTTAAGAATTTATGCTCCCTTCGTTTTGGTCCTCCGGCCCCTTGGGTGATTTGGTTCTATTACGAAAAGTTGGTTCCATGGAGCAATATCAGAAACTGTTCCAGGAAAATTTAGCACGAGCAAATGGTATGGTACGAGTGGACCAACAAGTGCGTTATTTACAACAGGCCTGACAGAGGTGTTAAAGCTTGAGGTGGAGCTCTATGCACCGATTACATTATCACACGCGATGAATGTAGCCCGTGCTTTAGAACTGGGGCAGAAGGCCCTACACAGACTACCCACATGGTCAGGGGAGAGGAGCACTTCCTCCACCTGGCAGAGCAGAAGCAATTATCCTCAGGGGTTAGGACCACAACACCTCCTCCCAGACACACTTTGAGCACCACTTTACTAGGGGATACGCAATCGAGCAGTCATCCACCTCAGTACATAAAGAAATTGACAAGTGCTAAGATGATGGGGAGGCGGTCCAAAAATCTGTGTCACAACTGTGATGAACCATATAGGGTTGGTCATCAGTGCAAACGATTGTTTTTAATTGATATGGTTGAAGATGATGATATCGAGGTGACAGAGAATATGATAGAGGAAGCACCACCGGAAATTTCCTTGCTTGCAATTACTGGGCAAAAGTCGCCCAAAACCATGCAAGTCAGAGCTCAGATCTTCGATCAGGAACTCGTGGGCCTAGTGGACTCGGGGAGCACCCACAATTTTCTTAGTTTGACGGCGGCCCAACACTTACAGTTACAGATTCTTCCCCATCTGACAGCCACAGTCTCAGTGGCCAATGGGGAGAAGGTTCCTAGTTACGGAATCAGCAAGGCGGTAAATTTTACTATTGGCACTAATTTGTTTCATGCTGAGTTTTTTGTTATTCCTCTGGCTGGTTTTGATATGGTTTTGGGAATCAAATGGTTACAAACGTTGGGACCCATTTTATGGGACTTTTCTGCATTGACAATGAGTTTTGTCCTACGTGGTAGCCAAGTGCTCCTACAAGGAAGTCAAACAGAAACATAGCAACACATTCATTCTCTGACTGCCCTGGATAATTCAGAAGGCAGTATTGATGGCCTGATTGATGAGTTATCCGACCTTTTCTATGAGCCTACAGGGCTCTCCCCGCTCAGACAGTGTGATCACCATATATGTTTGAAACCAGGGTCAAATGTGGTAGTTGTTCGTCTGTATCGGTACCCTCACCTCCAGAAAGATGAGATTGAAAGACAGTGTCAGGCGATGTTACAACATGGCCTTATTCGCAGTAGTAGGTCCCCCTTCACTTCACCAGTTCTGCTCGTGAAGAAACATGATGGGACTTGGCGCTTTTGTGTTGATTATCATGAGTTGAACGCGCTGACAGTGAAAGACAAATTTCCCATTCCGATGGTGGAGGAGCTCCTCAATGAGCTACATGGATCGTGGGTCTTCACAAAATTAGACTTATGGTCTGAGTATCATCAGATTCACATGCATTCAGTAGATATTGAAAAGATGGCATTCCGAACACATCACGGCCACATTGAATTTGTGGTCATGCCTTTTGGGCTATCAAATGCTCCTTCTACTTTCCAGGCACTGATGAATCAGGTATTTAGCTCTTACCTTCGGAAATTCGTACTTGTTTTTTTTTATAATATACTCATATATAGCAAATCTCGAGATGACCACTTAGCACATTTGAGAATTGTATTTGATTTATTGCGAGCATACAAATTATATTTGAAGAAGTCCAACTGCGCCTTTGGGGCATCTCATCTTGCTTACCTGGGCCACATTATTTCCCATGAGGGGGTCACTATTGATCCCGAGAAGATTAAGGCCATTAGTGAGTGGCCACATGTTACGGTCCCGGGTCATGGATCGAGTAACACGGCGTGAGATTTGTGAATCCAGCACTCAGAATTTACTCACTTCACGTCAAGGGTCTGTGTATGAGTATTTCTCCTTAACCAGTGCTTGGCCAGGAGGAAAGATCCTCTTTTGAGGGTCCTACCGAGTTGTTGTGCCAGGTAGAAGACCCCACAGAAATGCTGACCTTGCTAGAGCATGGTGCTCTCTTTTCTTGGTCACGGAAAAGAGGGTTTGGCCCTCTTTGTTGCTGCTCTAGCTAAGAATGCAATCCTTCTTTCTTAAATAACTTGAAACACGAGTTTGGGATAGATTAATACCTCTTCTTTGATGCTATGATCTGCTCCCACGTTGCACCAGGATTTGCTCAAGATTTGAGGATAAAAATCCTCACTTTGCTGCTTGGTAAGGGAGGAATTGGGCCTCTCTTGCTGCTGCTGCCGAGAGGGAGGATAGACCTCCTCTTTGGGCTTGGAAAAGGGGCAGGAAGCTCCTTTTCTTAGTAGGGATGATGATGGATGAATTTGGGTGAAGATGGATGGCAATGGAGGGTGAAGGATAGGTTGGATTTTTGGAGTAAACCTAAACTCGAGATCAAGAGGTGATCTCAACCTATTTAGACTAGGTTATTCTAAAATCTCAAAGCTTACCTATTTCATTCATACCTATCCCTTAAATAGGGAGTTTTAGGGTTAGGGTTACAATAATTCCCCGTAATGCCCTTACATATAAAGTAATTAGAAATAACTCCTACTTAAAACAATATAAGAAATAAATCCTACTTAAAACAATATAAGAAATAAATCCTACTCAAAGAAATATAAGAATTAAATCCTATTGAGTGAGTTGTTGTTGTCTTCTTCGTTGTGTGACTCGGTGTGCTATTGAGTCCACAACATCTGCCTCCCCATGGAGAAAGAGCTTGTCCTCAAGCTCAAAAGTTGGGTAAACTTGTTTGAAGATGTCCATATGTTCCCATGTTGCAGCGTCGGGGTCAGTGTCCGTCCACTGAACGAGAATCTCCCAATGATCATTGGTCAGCCGTGCACGTAATACCGCAGCTGGGTTAAGAATAACCTCGCCATGATCAACCGGTGGTAGGAATGGAGTGGATGTAGGTTGTGCTCCGGAATGCGGCTTCAAAAGAGGGACATGAAACACATCGTGAATTCTGGCTGTGTCCGGTAATTTGAGTTGATAAGCGACTGGTCCCACGCGTCGAAGAATGGGAAACGGCCCAAAAAACTCATGGTGAGAGCTTATGACGTGGAGGTCCCGCTAGAGACTGCTGACGGTAGGGCTGGAGCCGTAGCCACACATACTTTCCAACCTCAAAAGAGACCTCACGGTGGCCTCTGTCGTATACATCCTTCATACGAGCTTGGGCACGTCGTAGCCGTTCTGTGATATTTTGTAGCAGTAGATCCCTGTCTATGAGTGCCTGATCAATCGTGTCCATGCGGGTGGACCCTGGGTTGTACGAGAGGAGGCAAGGTGGATCCCGGCCATATATAACCCGAAAAGGAGTGGATTGCAATGCAGAGGGGAACGATGTGTTGTAACAGTATTCGGCCCACGGAAGCCATTGAACCCATTGTCGCGGACGATCCCTCACCAAGCACATTAGATACATCTCGATGGTGCGGTTCACCACCTCAGTCTGCTCGTCTGTCTGTGGATGATAGGCGGAGGAGAACTGCAGTTTCGTCCCACTCAAGCGAAACAGTTCCCGGCAAAAGGTGCTCGTGAAAACTGCATCTCTGTCACTCACAATGGATTCTAGAATGCCATGTAAGCGGACTATCTGCTCCAGGAAAGTCTGAGCAAATCGTACTTGGATGAGCCATCGGTATAAAATGCCCGTACTTAGAGAATCGATCAACCACTACGAAAAATACGGATTTGCCAGCTGACAGGGGTAGGCCTTCCACAAAATCCATTGAAATGTCGGCCCAAACCTGCGTAGGAAGGGCCAGAGGCTGGAGAAGACCGGCTGGACTCAAGTACTCGGCTTTGTTGCGCTGGCATACCTGATAGTCGCCCACATAAGTCGCAATAGATGGTTTCATGGCTTGCCAGTAAAAATCAGCTCGAATTCTGTGCAAGGTCTTCTAGATCCCCTCGTGTGTACTGTCGTGGTAGGCCGAGAGAATAGCTGGAATCAACTCGGACTCAAGTGGAATAAAAATCCGATGCTTGTAATAAATAAGTGAATCCTGGATGGACCACTTCACATTCATTGTCCCTTCTGAGATCTACTGATGTAGTTCCTGCAGAGCAGGGTTAGTAGCATGTGCTTCTCGCACCAAGTCCATAATGAGAAATCTCGGCTGGCTGATAGAATAGACCAACTGCTGATCTTCAAAACACCGTGACAAGGCATCTGCCATCTTATTTAATCTCCCCTCACGATACTCCACCGAGAAGTCAAACCCCAACAACTTACTGATCCAGTGCTGCTGTGGCAACGTCGTCAAACGCTATTCTAGTAAGAATTTAAGGCTGTAGTGATCCGTGTGTATGAGAAAAGCCCGGCCCCAGAGATAAGGCCTCCAATGTTGGACCGCTTTGGTCAACCCAATCAATTCACTCTCATAGGCTGCCAGTTTGTGATGGCGGACTGCTAACTGTCTGCTAAAATAAGCAATAGGATGGCCCAGCTGCTATAAAACGGTCCCCATGCCCATGCCCGAAGCATCGCACTCTACCACGAACAATTCGTCGAAGTTGGGAAGTTGTAATACTGGCACGGATGTGAGGGCAGCTTTGAGTGCCACAAATGACGTGGTGGCCCCCTCATTCCAAATAAAGGAATTTTTCTTGAGTAAACTCGTCAATGGTGCTACCACTGGCCCATAGTTCTGAATAAATTTACGGTAGTAGCCCGCAAGACCTAGAAAACCCCGTAATGCAAAACACCACTGTGGTTGCGGCCACTCGTGAATAGCTCGGATCTTCTCGGGATCCACCGTAACTCCATCATGTGAGATAATGTGTCCCAGATATCCCACATGTGAAGCCGCAAAAGAACACTTGGAGTGTTTCAAATAGAGTTGATGTGCTCTTAACAAGTCAAAAACAATCCTCAAGTGTGCCAAGTGCTCCTCAACCGACTTGTTATATATCAAAATATCATCGAAAAATACAAGAACAAATTTTCGAAGATAGGGGCTAAATACCTCGTTCATCAAAGCTTGAAAAGTGGAGGGTGCATTGGATAACCCGAACGGTATGCCGACGAACTCAAAGTGTCCATGGTGTGTGCGGAACGCCATCTTCTCGATATCAAAGGGGTGCATCCGGACCTGATGGTATCCCGAACGGAGGTCAAGTTTAGTGAATAACCACGACCCATGTAACTCATCCAGAAGCTCATCCACTACTGGAATCGGGAACTTGTTTTTTACTATCTGCACGTTCAACTCCCGATAATCCACGTAGAACCTCCATGTCCCATCATGTTTCTTCACAAGTAAGACAGGTGAAGACGGGGAGCGGCTGGGACGAATAAGACCCTGTTTCAACATCTCATGGCACTGACGCTCTATCTCGTCCTTCTGAAGGTGTGGGTAACGGTATGGTCGCACGACCACTACCTCAGAACCTGGTTTCAGACAGATCCTGTGGTCACAGTGCCTCATGGGAGGCAACCCCGGAGGCTCCTAGAAGAGGTCATAGAACTCCTCAACCAGACCATCACTAGTACTGTCAGGTTGATCCTGTGTCTGCAAAGTGTGTAATCGGTGGGCCCTATCCACCTGACAGCCCTGTAAAAGCACCCGACTTTCGGCCAATTCAAAGCTCATGGTTAAAGCTAAAAAGTCCCACAGAATGGGCCCCAATGTTTGTAACCATTTAATGCCTAAAACCATATCAAATCCCGCTAGGGGAATAACAAAAAATTCCGCATTAAATGAAGTAAATCCAATGGAAAAAGTTACCGCCTTACTAATCCCATAGCTAGGGACCTTCTCGCCATTGGCCACTGAGACGGTGGCTGTCGGATGAGTGTGTATCTGGAGCTGGAGATGTTGTGCGACTGTCAAACTCAGAAAATTGTGTGTACTCCCCGAGTCGACTAGTCCCACCAGTTCTTGGTCGATGACATGAGCTCGGACTTGCATTGTAGTAGGCGATTTCTGCCCAGTAATAGCATGCAAGGATATCTCTGGTGGTTCCTCCTCGATAATATCCTCTGGTTCCTCTGGATCCTCTGAATCCTCCATCTCGAGCCAAAATAATCGTTTACATTGGTGTCCGACCCGATACTGCTCATCGTAGTTATAACAGATATTTTTGGACCGTCTTTCTGCCATCTCCGCACTCGTCAATTTTTTATAAAGCTCGGTAGGGAATTACCAGGGCGGGGATTGGCTACCCGAGTCGTAGTCGGAGTGTGTTTGGATGGTGCTGCTGTAGATGCTCCCTGAGATGAATTATAGCGGCGCCCTTGCCACGTGGAGGAAGTGTTCCTCTCACTCGACCAACCCGGCTTACGTTGCTGCAACTGTTGTCGTTGTTCCATTGCTCGGGCCATATTCATGGCATGAGCTAGATCCGTGGGCATAAGGAGTTCTACCTCTAGCCGTAAATACTCATTGAGACCTACTGTGAATAAGGAGACCTGCTGGTCAACCAATACCCTCTCTCTAGCACGAGCCAACTTTTCCTAGAAGAGTTTTTGATAGTGTTCCACCGAACCCGTTTGTCTCAATAGGACTAACTCTCCCAAGGGGTTGCTGTTGGCGGGAGGCCCAAATCTAACTGTGCATAGATTTTTAAATTCGCCCCAAGTCATTCCCGATCTCTCTTTCTCTACTTGAGTCACCCATAACATGGCTTCATATGTCATATGGAAAGAGGGTAGTTGCACCTTATCCCATTCAGTAGTCCCTTGGTTCAAAAAAATAATTTCACATCTATGCAACCAAATTACGGGATCCACAGAACCATTGAAAGAGGGAAACTCTAACTTGGTGTACCTTGGGATTGTGCCTCCATGCTGAGGTGCTTGGACAACAGTGCGCCCAAGCCACTGCTCCCCTCTTCTGTGATATGGTTGAGCAACCTCTCACACCTCTGGGCTCTGATGTCTCTCTGTCCTCAACTCCTGTAGCATGCTAATGATTCGGCTCATCTCTTCTTCCAAACCGCAAACCTTTCCCAACACTGGTTGTGCTGTTTCAAGGCTATCTTTTATCTTTTGTATCCTGATTAGGATTTCTTCATTGCTGATATGATCCCCCATGTTACCCTGCTCTGATACCAAGTTGTTATGGTCCCGGGTCATGGATCAAGTAACACGGCGTGAGATTTGTGAATCCAGCACTCAAAATTTACTCACTTCATGTCAAGGGTCTGTGTATGAGTATTTCTCCTTAACTAGTGCTTGGCCAGGAGGAAAGATCCTCTTTTGAGGGTCCTACCGAGTTGTTGTGCCAGGTAGAAGACCCCACAGAAATGCTGACCTTGCTAGAGCAAGGTGCTCTCTTTCCTTGGTCATGGCAAAGAGGGTTTGGCCCTCTTTGTTGCTGCTCTAGCAAAGAATGCAATCTTTTTTTCTTAAATAACTTGAAACACGAGTTTGGGATAGATTAATACCTCTTCTTTGATGCTATGATCAGCTCCCACATTGCACCAGGATTTGCTCAAGATTTGAGGATAAAAATCCTCACTTTGCTGCTTGGTAAGGGAGGAATTGGGCCTCTCTTGCTGCTGCTGTCGAGAGGGAGGATAGACCTCCTCTTTGGGCTTGGAAAAGGGGCAGGAAGCTCCTTTTCTTAGTAGGGATGATGATGGATGAATTTGGGTGAAGATGGATGGCAATGGAGGGTGAAGGATAGGTTGGATTTTTGGAGTAAACCCTAAACTCGAGATCAAGAGGTGATCTCAACCTATTTAGACTAGGTTATTCTAAAATCTCAAAGCTTACCTATTTCATTCATACTTATCCCTTAAATAGGGAGTTTTAGGGTTAGGGTTACAATAATTCCCCGTAATGCCCTTACATATAAAGTAATTAGAAATAACTCCTACTTAAAACAATATAAGAAATAAATCCTACTTAAAACAATATCATAAATAAATTCTACTTAAAACAATATCAAAAATAAATTCTACTCAAAGAAATATAAGAATTAAATCCTATTGAGTGAGTTGTTGTTGTCTTCTTCGTTGTGTGACTCGGTGTGCTATTGAGTCCACAACACCACAGCCTCAGTCTTGCTCAGCAGTACGCGGATTCTTGGGTTTGGCAGGCTATTACCGGAAATTTATTCATAGTTTTGGTCCATTGGCAGCACCTTTGACAAACCTCCTTAAAAAGAATTCATTTCAGTGGAACGAGGAGGCTTCCAAGGCATTTGACGCACTCAAGAATGCTCTTGCATCTGCACCGGTGTTACAGCTTCCAAATTTTGATGACTTGTTTCTGATAGAATGTGATGCTTCTAGTGGGGGCATTGGGGTAGTGTTGCATCAGAACTCCCACCCCATTGCTTATTTCAGTCGACGGTTGGCCTCTCGTTATCAGAAATTGGCTGCATATGAACGCGAGCTGATCGATTTGGCCAAGGCGGTCCAACACTGGCAGTCATATGTATGGGGACGTACTTTTCTCATCCGCACTTATCATTATAGTCTCAAGTTCTTACTTCAGCAGCGTCTCACGACCTCACCACAGCAGCATTGAATTAGTAAGTTGATGGGCTTTGATTTCTCAATGGAGTATCGTGCAGACAGATTAAACAAGGCGGTGGATGCCTTGTCCAAACGTTTTGAACATCAGCAGCTCGTCTATGCCATCAGCCAGCCGCGTTTTCTCATTCTAGACATGGTCCGTGATGCGCATGCCACACTTCCAGCACTACAGGAGTTGCACCGCAAAATTTCCAATGGGGAGATGGATTCTAAGTGGTCCATTCAGGATTCACTAATTTGCTATAAGCAGCGGATTTACCTTCCGACCACGTCCGAGTTGATTCCAGCCATTCTCTTAGCTTATCATGATTCTACCCATGAGGGGTTACAGAAGACGTTGTGGCGTATTCGGGAGGATTTCTATTGGCCGGCTATGAAGTCCTCCATTACTACATATGTCTCCAATTGTCAGGTATGTCAAGGGAACAAATCAAATCATTTGAGTCCTGCAAGTCTTCTCCAGCCTCTTGCTCTCCCTACTCAGGTATGGGTAGATATTTCAATAGACTTCGTGGAGGGTCTTCCCCTCTCAGCCGGGAAGTCTATTTTGTTTGTGGTGGTTGATCGTTTCTCCAACTATGGTCATTTTATCCCGATGGCTCACCCCTACACGGTAACTCGTGTGGCTCAGACCTTCTTGGAGCATATTGTACGCTTACATGGCATTCCTGAATCTATTGTGAGTGACCGGGATGCGGTTTTCACGAGTACTTTCTAGAGGGAACTGTTTCGACTGAGTGGAACACAATTGAAATTTTCGTCCGCATATCACCCTCAGAGGGATGGCCAAACCGAGGTGGTTAATCAGACCATCGAGATGTATCTCTGGTGTTTAGTGGGAGATCGACCAAAATAGTGGGTTCAATGGCTACCCTGGGCAGAATACTGTTATAACACTTCATTCCACTCGGCCTTGCAGTCCTCTCCTTTTCGGGTTCTTTATGGGAGGGACCCCCCGAGGCTTCTCTCTTATACGAGAGGCACCACCCTCATGGATGCCATTGATGAGGCACTCATGGATCGAGATCAGGTGTTGAAGACGTTTAAAAACTGGCTACAAAAGGCTCAAGACCGGATGACTATGGCTTACGACAAGAGCCACCGGGATGTCTCATACGCGGTTGGGGACTATGTGTGGCTATGTCTCTGACATTACCGACAACACTCTCTCATCGGGCCAGCATGCCATAAGAGAGTTTGGTAGGGGTATAGTTGGGATTTATAAACCTAACCTTAATCTATCTTGGCGTGAATGACCTATTTAAAGGGTAAGAAATTAGAAATAAGGTAAGTTCGGATTTAGAGTAAAATAGAGTAATTAGGTTCTTGCTAGGTTCCCTATCCTAGGGTTCTTGGCGTGAACTATCCTTGGTGGTTTGTTGCATCCATTGGGGAGTCTTTGAGGAGATCTTGGAAGGAAAAGGAAGAGGAATCAACCTTCTCTTCCAAGCTGCAATAGTCATCCATCTCTTCCACGAACCAGCAGTGAGGGAAGGAGGATTTGTGTGAGCCTTAGCATCAAGAAAGGGGTTTTCGATTTGCTGATTGGAGGTCTTCAAGAGGTATTTTTATCTATCTTTTTCGAGTTTAGAAGAGCTAGAGACTGCCCTCTTTACATACAGCATTGGTAGTAGCATGAATTCAGAAACCCTACTCATTGATGTGAGGTATAAAGTGGGGTTTCATAATTGGATCCTTAAAACAATCTCTTGATTGAATTGGTGCATCTATAATTGAGAAAAGGAAACTCCTTTTCAATTATAACGTGTGAGGGAAGTAAAAGAGAGTTTCTTTTCACAAAAACGTGTTAAGAAACCCTCTAACAGTGCTGGATCCTTATTTGACCCACCGAGTTACTAGATCCATGGCTAGGGACCATAACACTTTCACTTGAAATTCCATCCAAACTCATTTTTTAGAGAGAAAAACTAAATTTTTTAAAATCCACCATCTCTCTAAAAATTTTATTTGATTATACTACATCAAGCTCCAAATTCATACTCAATCTTCCTTCAAAGTTGGAGGCTTGGAAATCTCAAAGGAGGAAACTATCTCTCTATCAAATTCATAGGATGTAAGATTTTCTTCTTTTATACTTTCATTTTTTACCTCATAGGTTGATCTAGAACCTTCAATTCTTGATAGAAGAGCTTGTTAGAGCTAAAACCTAGCTTATTAATCTCATGATGTAAATCATGTATTTCAGCGTATTGGCTTAAAAGAGAGTTGGATTATCTTTTGTGTAAGTTCCATATAATAGAGCTCATTAGTGGAATTTCTTAAGCAAGGGTTCTTGGGTGGTGAATACCATTAAAGTAGGAAAGACAAAAAAGCTTTTAAGTTTTGAACTGCACAGGAAAGACACAAAATGGGTCCAAGACAATTTGATTGGCTTCCACTGTAAAATGCTTCCATCGTATTTTCAAACTGTGTTGCTGAATATTACTATAACCAGCAATCTTTTGTAATGGGGGTTCATCAAATTTCATATCAGTTCCACACCTTCAGACTCAAGAAAAAGAGAGGAAGAGGCACCTTACATGAGGTAGGTTATACCTGCTCCCTGGGGTTTTTGTTCCACATCTGAGTTCTCATCACCTAAGTTAATTGCATCAACAACTCAAAGCAGATACTATATCCAAGACATATTCGTCAAAATATTCAGAAATCATACTTCTTTTATATTTTCTGAGGATTCAATTTTTCCATGATCGTGCTTGCTATATCTAAAGAGCGGACAATAGCCCTCCCACAGTCAATACAATGAAGTGGTTGTGCCATATAAGTGATATACTTTATTTTTTGGGAATATGAGATGGTTAAAATATTCAATGCACTGTAGCATTTTGCAAGTGAAAACATTTGATTAGGTAGCCAAAAATGGATACAAAACTTCACAATATCACACAAATGGTTTCATCAATATAACCAGAAATAGAGAATTTACGTTTGGCCAACTCCTATCATTAATAATTTGTAGTACTAAGTTTCTTATGAACTTAAATTGATAATTTTAAGGAATAATCCCACATGGATTAGTGAGTACAAAGATCTTGAGTTTATTAGTTGGGAAAAAAAATTCCTAAGTTGGCTAGTCATTTTGGGATGGGTCTCGGACCCAACTTCACAGACAACATTTGTCAATTACCACATCCATCGTCTTCCAAGATAGATACTTGGTCATTTCACAGAGATGAAATTGATGTAATTAGATTAAAGTTCCAGGGTTAAAACCCTGTTGGAAGATAAGCTCAAGCCTACACGACCAAGGAAGGCCCACATATGTAAGATTATTATAAGATGGGCCACACGACCAAGGAACGCCCACATATCTAAGATTATTATAAGATGGGGCACACGACCAAGGAGGTCCACAAGATGGGCCCAAGAACATAAGAAGTAGGACCCACAATGATTACCATGAGTTGGCATCTTTATCACATCAGTTGGAAGATCAAGAAGGACTCACAAAAGTATTTTATCATATGGTCATGTCAAAGAAGAGTTTGAGTTATGATTGTCTTTTATCTATATTGAGTTATTTAATTATGTTAGGACTTATCTTTAAGTATTAGAGTTTGGGTGTAATTGGGACAAAGGTAGTTTTATTGTAATTGGACTCTACTACCTTCCTCTATTATAAATAGTGGTTCAAGTACTCTGATTATAATAAGTTAATGAAGTCAATGATGTATTTCTCTTCTCCATAAATTCAACATGGTACCAGAGCAGGTTTTGTGAGTTGACTTGGTCAACCCACAGAGATAATGAAATCCTTTTCTCTAAACCCTAAACCCTAAGCCTAGGTTCTTAGTTATTTTTTTCAGTCCCTACACTCATAGTTTTCTTTGCCTTTTTATTTATATTTTTAACCTCTATAATGAGATTTTAATATTTCAAATTATATATTGACGGAAAGATATTTTAGTCAAATTTCCAAGGAAAAACTATTTTTTCATTCAAAGTTATCTACAAAGAGAAATTTATATTTGAATGAGTAAAGGTTAGATTGCGAAAGAGGTTCGAGCAGTGCAGAAAGCTTCAAATTTTGAGGTATTTTATGCTATCAAAAACGAGACTTTATATGGAAATATATATATATATATATATATATATATATATATATATATATATAAAGAAACATATGTAAGTTTTTTCTCTTAAATATTCAACCAATTTTCAATTTAATTTATCTACAAAGAGAAATCAATATTTGAAACAATGAAGGTCAGATAGAAAAAAAGGTTCGAGCAGTAGCAGAAAGCTTCAACTTCCGAGGTATTTTATGCTATCAAGAATGAGACTTTATATGGAGAATTATATATCAAAAGAAATATCTGTAAGTTAATTTTATTACCTATTCAACTAATTCTTTATCTGAGTTTTTAATAAGGAGATATTAATCTTGGAAGAGTCAATGGTCATGCATGAAAAAAAAAGAGAAACAGTGTTTAGTTCGGCCAAATGACAGAGACTGAAATCTATCAGATTATTTATCTTCTGATAATTATATTTTATGAAGTCAATTTACACTTGTATGAAATTTATTTAAGTCTAGTTTCAGAAGGAGAAAATTTCATGTCAACCTGATCTATATTTAAAGACATATTCGCATTGGAAGAATCAAAGGTCATGTTAGTATTCTGTTGTACTGAAAATTCCGAATTTATGCCCTTTGTTTTGCATCACTATTTGAGTTGCTATATTAGGAAAATATCTCACTTCTCCATGGTTTATGGGCTGATTACTACATCTATGTTATTTTGGCTTACCGTTACATCTATGATATTTAGTTCAAGTTGGGATTACTACCATTACCTCTCAGCTTGAAGGGGAGAAGTACAAGAAAGAGGTATTTTATTCCATATGTTGTGGATAAGTTTATGTGACCAAAACTTCAAGAAAGGGGGAGCACAAAATATGAAGCTTATGCATCTATGAAAAAAATATTTATATCGGATTATGATTATTTCACGGGTCCTTCTACAGTGTTAATTATTTTGGTTCGTGTTATATGTGTTGGAAAATGGTCGTGTTACATTACACGTGCTGCTATTATGTCTCTTTGGATGAGACATTATTATTGAAGAAGAGGTGGCCTCAGAACCTTTTCTCATACCATAATTTATTTGACTCTCAAAAATATCACGGTTGGGACACCAAGAGAGTCCATGCCCGGATTAAGACACCATGATAAATTTAACTCTCGAAAATATCACGGTTGGGATACCATGAGAGTTGGCATCCATATTGGGACACCGTTATAAATAAACTCACCATCCCCCCCCCCCCCCCCCCCCCTGTAATGACTTTTATTACCCCTACCACTTGAGAGTCGTTGTCCTCTGGAAGGACACGATGGTGGACACTTCAGAGCAATGCCGATAGACACACTACCTATAGAGGACGGAGTGTGCCCTACATCCAGCATTAGGAGTGGAGTATGGAGCAATGTCTTACCGGCTAGGAGTAATTTTTACTCTCACTTATATTATTCCAGTAAGGCCTCATGGAAGGACGCAACAGAGTGAGGGGGTGTGTTGGAAGATGAAGGCATATTGGAAGATGTGCCATTTTATACAAAAAGATTTTATACATCATTTGCAGCAAGTTAGGCGTTCATGTTGTTCTCTCACCCCCAGTTTGAGGGGAAGTGTTGGAAGATAGGCTCAAGCCCACACAACCAAGGAAGGCCCACATATCTAAGAGTATTATAAGATGGGCCACACGACCAAGGAAGACTCACAAGATGGGCCCAAGCACATAAGAAGTAGGACCCACCATGATTACCACGGGCTGAAATCCTTCTCACATAAGTTGGAAGATCAAGAAGGACTCATAAAGGCATCTTTATCTTATGATCACGTCCTAGAAGAGTTCTAGTTTGAGTTATATTTATCTTTTATCTATATTTAGTTATTTAATTATGCTAGGACTTATCTTTTAGTGTTAGAATTGGGACAAAGGTAATTTTAATGTAATTGGACTCTACTACCTCCCTCTATTATAAATAGAGGTCCATGTACTTTGATTATATAAGTTAATGAAGTCAATAAAGTATTTCATTTTTCCATAAATTCAGCACATTCCAATGCCAGTTCAACAATGTTGACTTTTAAAGCATCGGAATACTTTTTCGCTAAGTACTCTAGTTTGTTCTAAATGATGTTTGTGATGATCTTAAACATGTCTAAGCGCAAATTATAACCTGAAGCTCCGATTTCACAATATGTAATCAAAGAAAAGGAGTTTAGAATACTCTCTTACATAAGTTACCGAGTTAGGACATTTGACTATTACACTTGAATTCTAGTCTTCTTGTTATCTTCTTCCTCGTGGGTGCTTCTTCAAGAGACATTCTTCAATGGTGCTTGAAGTCTTGAATTTGACTTGAAGCTTTAGTCCTTGAGATGCATTTACACTTGAAGGTGTATTTGAAATACTTAAATTTTTAAGTTATTAGATCAATTAAGTTTTTTTTTATCATCAAAATCAATAGGAGAGTCAACCTATGGCCAACAACTCTCAGTTACTTAGACTTATGGTGCTCATATTGTCATGATGGACTGGAATTTCTCTTTGCCCTAAACCATAATCACCTAGTTTCTATTTCATCCAAAGAAGTTGAGCACAACAACTTCTACATGCTATGTATTCAACTTCAATGGTGGATAGTGCAACTGAGTGTTGTTTCTTGAAAAACCAAGAGATATACATATGTCTAAGTAATTGGCAACTACCACTCGTACTCTTTCTGTCAATTTTGCAATAGGAAAAACCAGCATTGGAGTAACCTTCTAGATCAATGGCTAATGAGTTTGAGTACCCAAGACCTAAGATTGTGTGCCAAGTAGATAATGAAAAATCCTTTTCACTGCCACTAAGTGAGATTCTTTAGGGTCAAATTAAAACTAGCACATAGGCATACCAAGAACATTATATCTGGTCTATTGGCAGAAAGGTAAAGTAGGGAACCTATCATGCTTCTATACAGTTTTTTTATCTATGGCCCTACCAGAGTTGTTTGAGTTAAGTTTCAAAGTCAAACTTATGAGTGTGATTGACTTAATATTTTAATGTTGAATCTCTTAAACAATCCCTTAGTGTATATGGACTGATTTATGAATGTGCCATTTTTTCTTTCTATTACATGGAAGTCCAAGGAAGAATGTGAGTTCACCCATTAAATTCATTTCAAACTCATTCTTTATTACACTAGCAAATTCTTGACATTGAGAAGGGTTTGTAGAACCAAATATGATATCGTTCACATAGATTTAAATAATATTTTATCATGGTTCTTTGTAAATAGAGTTTTATCTATGTTTCCTTTCTTATAGCCATTTTTCTCTAAGAACTTGCTTAATCTTTTATACCATGCTCTAGGAGCTTGCTTTAATCCTTATAATGCTTTATGTAGTTTATATACATGGTCAAGCATGCACATATCTTCAAAAACCTTTGGGTTGTTCAATATAAATTTCTTCTTGAAAGTACCCATTTTGGAATGCACTCTTTGCATCAATTTGGTAGAGTTTGAACTTCATATAACAAGCATAGACTAAAAGGATTCGAATTGCCTTTACTCTAGCCACGGGTTCTTAGGTTTCTTCAAAATCAATTCCTTCTTGGTTGTTTCCTTTGGCAATGAACTGAGCCTTGTTTCTCACTACTTAATTTTTTTCATTATCTTTGTTCCTGAAGACCCATTTAGTTTCGATGACTTGATGATTTTTAGGTCTAGGTACTAGAGTCAAAATTTTGTTTCTTTCAAATTGATCCAATTCATCTTGCATTTAAATAATCCAAACAAAAGTCATCTTTTTCAGCTTTGACAAAACTTCTGGACTTTATTTTAGAAATGAAGGCACTATTTTCAATATCTTCATGAGTTACTCTTCTAGTTGAAATTTTGATTTTAAGGTCTCCAATGATTTGTTCTAATGGGTGATCATCCATGAACTTATTAGTCTTTGGCTCCATAGATAGCTCATCTTGGTTATTCGGGTCATTTGGGTTCTTTCTTAGATTTTGGTCTTGAGTTTGAGATCTCGGGGATGAATCAAAGGGTTTTCCCTCTTCGTCATAAAAAATTGTAGTTGGGGTTGGATTTGGTGAATCATATGATAAGTTGTGGAGCCTAATCCATGATATATTGACTATTTTTTCATTAAGGGTAGTTTGGGGATTTCACACTTGTAATCTGGTTGGCCCTAGTTTTCTCTTTATATTTGAGGGAGCCGTTGTTAGGGTTTATTGTTGGAGGAGCATCATCAATTGTGGCTGAGAGAGGTTAGAGAAATATACGAGTGTGTGCTATTTCTCTTGAAAACTACTTCATCATCATTGTGAAATATTCCAACGACGAAAGACAGGACAAAGTCTCACCTTGAGGCGAACCTGTATAAATCTTGTGTTTTTCGTGCTTGATTATTTCTTCTTCTATGATTTTTATTGCTCTCATTAGTATTGAATTAGAGTATCTGATTCCTAACATAATATTCGTCAAAATCAACATGTACCGACTCCTTGGCTCTCATAGGTGTCTTGTTATAAACTCAATATGCTTTGTTGATTTGATTAACCCAATAAATTCCTATATTGGCCATAGAGTCAAACTTCTCTAATATTTCCTTTGGTTCTTTCAATATGAACACTTTGCATCCAAAGTTCTAAAGTAGGTGACATTGGAAAGGGTACTCATAAGGAGTTTTATTGAGAAGGGGCCTTATGCTTACTCGATTCATGAAATAGCAAACGGTATTTATGGCTTATACCCAAAAAAATTGTGGCATATATTGTATGCATGTAGCATAGATCTAGCCATCTCAATTAAAGTTCTATTTCTTCTCTCAACAACATCATTTTGTTGAGTTTGAGGAGTTGAGAATGTATGGTATATACCATGCTTTAGTGATATATTCACCGAAGTGTGAGTTTTCAAATTCTCCTCCATGGCCACTCCTATTTTTTACATTGCTATGACCTTGATCTTTTGTTTTTTTTTCACATAGTTTTCCAAAGACCAGAAAAACATCATCATTGTGAGCTAGGAAGTCTACCCAGAATAATCATCTACCGCTACTAAGGTGAGATGTTTATGTTTAGGCTTAGGTTTCAAGTTGGTCCAACTAAATCCATGTAGATTAGTTAAAGAGGTCTAGATGTCAAAATTGCTTCTTTGATTTGAAAGATTTTTTCTATTGCTTTCCAAGTTGGGAAGTATCTCTTAAAAAATTTTGATTCTGTAGTCCTCTCACTAGGTTTTTCTTTGCTAATTTGTTTAAGAAATTTATTCCTATATGTCCTAGTCTCTTATGCCATAACCAAGATTCGTCAATCTTTACACCCAAATAGATGACACTAGTTGAGGGTAAATCAACTATGTTCACAACATAGAGGTTTCAATTTCTATGTCCCTCTAGAACTATTTCATTGTTTTCATTCTTCACTAATAATTTGTCCTTTCAAATTAGAAGTTATTGCCTTTGTCACAAAATTGACTAATGGTAAGTAAATCATGTATAGACCCTTCTAGATAAAAAAAATTGAAATGAAAGAGGTTGAGGTACTGATTTTACCAATTCCTTTTATGATACCTATCCTATTATCTCCAAATGTTACATGACCACTGTTATGATCTTGGGGTTAAGTACTTGGCTTTTCGCCACCTACCAGGCTAGTCTTTTAGGTATTATTGGCAAGGTGTTTAACATTTGGTATCAGAACTATACTGCGGTTGCGAGTTCAAATCCCGGAGGGGGGAGACCTAGAGACCTGTGTAGCACAAACAGTTGGTCTGGTCACTAGAGTGGGCCATCGTGGATATCGGCTCATAACAGTGGGAGTATTTTTATGATCTTGGGACCAGTGGCCTATCAGCTACAACTTGCAGCCACGGCCAAGTTGCACGATGTGTTTCATGTCTCCCTACTGAAATCAAGTCACACACCCCCCCCCCCCCCCCCCCCCGACCACTCCATTCCTTCCTCCATTGGACAACGGACGTGTCATACTTACACCAGTCGCGGTGATACGAGCTAGATTGGTTAATGACCAATAGGAGGTTCTTGTCCATTGGACAGCCACCACAACTACATGGGAATAGTTGGACAATTTCAAACAGGTCTACCTAGCTTGCGAGCTTGAGGACAAGCTCTTTCTCCAAGGGGGGCAAATTGTGAGGACTCAACCGAGTAATCCAAAGGAGGCACACTGAGTCACTAAGTTAATTACTTTATTTCCATATTGTTTTAAATTCGTTTTTATGCGTTATTTAAGTTAAATTGCCATAGGGGCAGAATTGTAAAATTAAACCCTAAAACTATATTGGTGTTAACCCTACTTAGAGGGGAGGATAATGAGAAAAGGTAAGTCTTGAATTAGGTTAAATAGGTTTTGGAGTTTTCCTTGACGAGCTCTAGAGTTTGGAGGTCTCCTTGATGAGTTCTAAGTCCAGGTTCCCTTTTGAATCTGAGTTTCTTTCTTCTCTCTTTGATTTTCTGTTTTACCTTGCTCTTCACCAAAAACAAGGAGGGTTTCTTCCTCTTTTCCGAGATCAACAAGAGGCTTTTTAGCCTCTAATCCGTGCACAACAGCAAGAGGGGATCTCTCTCTCTCTCTTCTAAGCAAAGGTAGTGGATTTTCAGTCCCTATACCGAGAGCATCAAATGCCAGAGGTTCTTAGCCTCTAAACCAGCAAGCAGCAAGGTTAGGGACTCCTAACCTCCAATCCGTGGACTGTCCAAGTTGGAGGCTTTTCAGCCCCTAATCTGGTTAGTAGTAGGAAGGGTCCTTACCCCTCTCAGTTGTGAGCAGCAAGGGGCCATTCCCCTCTAATCTGAGCAGCAACAAGGACTTCCCAACCTCCTTACCGAGAACAACAGCCAAGTTGCAAAAAGGAGGTTCTTTTCCTTCTAACCGAGAGCAGCCGCTCTCTTACAACACTGGATTTACCAATCCCACACCGAGTTACTCGATCCATGACAAGGGACCATAACAAGGTGGTATCAGAGCTATACCACGGTTGCGAGTTTGAATCCCGGAGGGGGCGACCTAGAGACCTGTGTATCGCCAAAAGGCGGTCCGGGTCACTAGAGTGGGCCCCTAGAGTGGGCCTCCATGGACGTCGACTGATAACATTTTGGGTACTTATAACATTTTGGGGTTAAGTACTTGGCTTTCCACTACCTACCAGGCCAGTCTTTTGGGTAGCATTGGCTAGGTATTTAAGAACCACCATCTTTAGGTTTGAGTTCAATGAACTTCTTCTTATAGCCGGTCATGTGCCTTTAGACTATGCTATCCAAAATCCAAACATTTTTTGGTGTCTTGGCTCAAAGACGAACCTACATCACAAGATATTTAGCCCATAGAGATCCATTTTAAGTTGGCTCCCTTTGGGATAACATTTGAAGCACTAGGTGATTTGGGCAAGCAACTTTGGTTGCCCAAGTTCTTGTGGGTTACCACAATCCTTTTGGTTTTTTGGGGTCCCCAATGTTGTTTAATGTCATTTGTATTCTTAATTTGGCAAATGTGGGCATAAAGACCCACTTCATGGCAATAGTGGCATCGAATGTGTGGAATAGGAGTGAACTTCTTAATTTGTCTTTCTTGTTCTTCCAAACTTTCCTCCTAGGTTGTTGTTTTTTTGTGATAGAGCTTTCACTTGTTGTTCTAGATCTATGTTCTTCTTTTCAAATCCAAGTCTATCACATGATAGTTTATCCATCAGCCCACTTTTCCTTGAAGTATTAGCCATATGGCTTTCTAAGCTCTTCCTTGAGCTTTGCAATCTCATATATTTGAGTATTTTACATTTTTTTTTTGTATCTATTTAAACTATGAATTGATTTTTCCAAAAGTCATACAAGCTCATTTTCATAGTTTGAGTCACTTAACTCTTTCAAAGTGGTAGATGCATCATCATCGTCAATAGTCATGAGTCCAACATCACTTTCTTCTTCACCGGAGTGGCTTGACTCATCATCCATAGCATCCCAAGCTGAGATCAAGACTTTGTTCTTCTTGTTCTTGGGATCTTTGCTTGAGGATGGGGTTCTTCCTTCTAGGCCCTAGTTTACCACACTCAAAACAAATGTTTGATTTCTTAAATAATTTGTCATTTTGAGTTTTGATTTGGCCTTTTCTAAAGTTCTTCTTTTTCCCATACATTCTTTGTAAATGTCTAGCGATGAAAATCACCTCATCAAAGTTTTCTTCATTAGAATCGTTTTCAGCACTAAAATTCTTTGTAAATGTCTAGCAATGATTTTTCTTTTGGGTTGCTCATCCTCAACTTCTTGATCTTCTATCACATATGTTAAGAGGATTCCAAGAAGCTCTTGGGAGCTCATAGTTCTAAAGTTAGCATTCTCACAAATAGTTGTCTTTCTCATGTCCCATGACTTTGGAAGTACCTTGAGAAACTTGTCATTTTTCTATATAATGAAGTCTCCTCTCTTAAGATGTTCAATTCATTAATAATAAGAGTGAACCTAGAGTTCATCTCAGCTATTGATTCACCAGTTTTCATCTTAAATTCAACATATTGGGCTATCAACAAACTAATTCTAATTCTAGAGTCCTTTTCTCTAGCGGTTCTTTCATGTGTGACCTCTATTTTTTTCTAGTCCACCTCAATGTGTTTTGTTCTATCAAGGAAGACCGGATTTGAGGTGATATGAACTGCCGCTTGATTATTGCAATATAGATCCATAAGAGCTTCTTTATAGAATCCAAGTTCAATGAGAAGGGACCTAATCCATAGAAGCTCACTAACTATGTGTGTCATGGCTCTATATTCTGCTTCTAAATTGGACCTTGCAACTACATTCTGCTTCTTTTTCTCCATCTAACCAAACTCCTTTCAACCATTGTACAATATCCCGAAATAGGTTTTTTGTCATCCAGGGATCCGGCCCAATTTTCATCGAAGAACCCTTCTATGTTGAAATGACCATGGTTCTTATAGAGAAGCCCTCTTGCTGGGGCTCCTTTAAATTATCGCAATATTCTACACAGTGCTTGCCAATGAGTAAGTTGTAGTTTGTGCATGTATTGACTTATCATACTTACTGCATATGAGATATCAAACCATATTACATAGAGATAAATAAGTTTCCTCACAAATTTTTGACATTTCTTGACATTTACATCTTCACTAGTGCCTACAGGTAACTTTGTATTTGAATCCATAGTTCTTGTATCCTTTAGTAGATCAAGGATATACTTCCTTTGATATGGTATAATCCCATGCTTGGACTATAGCACTTCAATACCCAGAAAGTATTTAAGTAGTCCAAGACCTTTTATCTTGAACTATTCACATATTTTTTCTTTGGTTTTCTTAATGCCCTCGAAATTACTGTCTATTAAGACAATATCATCAACATAGATGGCCAAAAGTACATTCCCTTTAAGGGTGTCTTGAAGAAACATGGAGTGATCTACTAAACATTGGTGAAATCTGGCCCGTATCAGTCTTTGGCTAAATTTATCAAACCATGCACGAGGAGACTGTTTCAAACTAATAAGGGATTTCTTCAATCGACATACCGACTCCCCCTCAACTTCAAATCCAGGTGGCTGTTGCATATAAATTTATTCTTTTATATCCCCCATTAAGGAAAGCATTTGTTACATCAAGTTGATAGACCGACCAGGAAGAGTTTGCAACATGGGATAATAAGATACGTACTGAGTTTAATTTGGCCATCGAAGAAAAAGTTTCTTCATCATCAATCCCATAGCATTGACTATAGCCTTTGGCAATGAGGTAAGTCTTAAGGCAAGCAGTTGACCAGTCCATATTGTGTGTAACTGTATATATCCACTTACAACTGATGGGTTTCTTGCCTATAGGAAGAGGAGCTAGAGTTTATGTCTGATTCTCATACAGTGCCTGCATTTCTTCTTCCATTGCTGTCTTCCACCTTGGATGTCTCAAAGCCTCCTGATAGGACTTTGGGATAGAGATGGTGGAGATAGATGCAAGAAATTGACAAAATGAAGAAGATAAACGATGGTAAGACACAAAATTGGATATGGGGTGAGAAGTAGAGGGCCTAGTGCAAGTTATGGGTTCTTTCCTTAAGACGATAGGCCAAGTATCATATTGTGGCCCAAAAGGAACATGATAAGATGGACTTACCTCAATGGGGATCTGTAAACTTCATAGGTGTGGTGTCGAACAATCCTTCAGGGATTGAATAGTGTCTGCAGCACGGGACATAACCAGGCGAAGAGAGGCTTGTACAAAGGAGAGACCTGGAGGGGCATTTTCTGAGTAGTATGAATAGTCTTCAAAAAAGGACACATCCCTAGACACAAATAACCTTTGGAGAGTATGAATGTAGTAAACATAACCCTTTTGTGTGCAAGAGTATCCTAAGAAGATACATTTCATAAATTTTAGGTCAAGTTTACTATGCGATGGTGAGGTAACATGAACAAAGTGTTGGGTATACGATCAAAGTCCCACATTGATTAAAAGTGGGGAAGATCATGGATATGTAAGTGTGGACACTATCTCTATTGGTATGAGGCCTATTGGGGTAAAGCCCAAGAGCAAATCCATGAGGGCTTAGGCCCAAAGTAGACAATATCATACTAATGTGGAGATAGGTTGTGTCCATGTCTTTACAAAATGGTATCAGAGCTATACCCCAGAGTTAGCCATGGTGGATGGGATCCTTTGAATTCCAAACAAAGGTGGTGGGCCTCGAATTAGATCGCAAAGAGATTCGTGGATGTGCTCCATTGAACAGGTGGTGTGCTCCAGATTCTTCATGGACGTGTCTTGGTCCCAACACAGTGAAGAGGAGTTGATCTGGATAGAGCATGCTCTCGAGACAGGTGGTACACTATTTAAGGCATGTGCTTCCAACGCATTGGAGTGGAAAATCCGAGTTAGTAGAGAGTGGACAGATGGATGATTGTTTTAGGAGAGGCTCGGTGGTCCTTTGTTTGAGAGGAGGATTGTTGGGTATACAACCAAAGTCCCACATTGACTAAAACTGGGGAGGGTCATAGATATATAAGTGTGGACACTATCTTTATTGGTATGAGGCCTTTTGGGGTAAAGCCCAAGAGCAAATCCATGAGGGCTTAGGCCCAAAGTGGACAATATTAGACCAATGTGGAGATAGGTTGTGTCCATAGTCCTTACAAAATTTTTGGGTATACGACCAAAGTCCCACATTGACTAAAAGTGGGGAGGATCATAGATATATAAGTTTGGACACTATCTTTATTGGTATGAAGCCTTTTGGGGTAAAACCCAAGAGCAAATCCATGAGGGCTTAGGTCCAAAGTGGACAATATCATACCAATGTGGAGACAGGTGGTGTCCATATTCCTTACATATGGTATTAGAGCCATGCCCTGAAGTTAGCCATGGTGGATGAATCCTCTGAATATCGAACGACGGTGGTGAGCCTAGATTATATCGCAATAAGATCCCTGGATGTGCTCTATTGGACAGGTGGTGTGCTCCGGATTCTTCATGGATGTGTCCTGGTACCGACACGGTGAAGAGGAATTGATCTGGATAGAGCAAGCTCTTGAGACAGGTGGTACTCCATGTAAGGCATGTGCTTCCAACGCATTGGAGTGGAAAATCTGGGTCGGTAGAGAGTAGTCGGATGGATGATTATTCGAGGGGAGGCTCAGTAGTTCTTTGTTCAAGGGAAGGATTGTTGGGTATACGACCAAAGTCCCACATTGACTAAAAGTGGGGAGGATCATGGATATATAAGTGTGGACACTATCTCTATTGGTATGAGGCCTTTTGGGGTAAAACCCAAGAGAAAATCCACGAGGGCTTAGGTCCAAAGTGGACAATATCATACCAATGTGGAGACAGGTGGTGTCCATATTCCTTACACAAAGCATGTACACCCAAAGACTTTCAAGGGAAGCGAAAAAAGATCACCATGTGGAAACAATAATGAATATGGGGATTTATGACCAAAAAAGGAAGAGGGTAGGCTATTTATAAGAAAGCATACAGTAAGGATGGCATGTGACCAGTAACAGTATGGTACTTTCATGGTATATAACAAGCTGCAAGCCACCTCTAGAAGATAACGGTTCTTCCGTTCTACTACACCATTCTATTGAGGGGTGTAGACAAAAGACTTCTGATGGATAATGTCATTTTCTTGAGAAAAGGAGTCAAGGTCACTTGAGATATATTCTTTGGCATTATCAGACCGAAATACTTTTATTTTCTGATAGAATTGAGTAACCACCATAGCATGAAAGGATTTAATGATTAATAAAATTTAAAATCACTCCTTAAAAATAAATATCCATGTGGTACGAGTAAAATTATCAATGAAGGTAATAAAGTACTTAACTCGGGAAATGCTTGAGACGCTCAAAGGTCCCCATACATTTATGTGAATCAACAAAAAAGGGAGCAAGACCTTTAAGTCCATTCCAAGGAGAGTGTTAAGATCTCTAGCCATGGATCGTGTCACCCTATGCTCTCCTCGGTCTTCCAGGTTTAGAGATGGTGAAGATCTGTGTTCCGGATGCTTGGAACTCCTAATGGCGACAGCGAAGTTCGCAGGGAAGGAGAACAGTCACGGCGAGTTCCAACAAGGAGATGAACTATCAGGCTGTTGGAATTCAGTAGGAAAAAGGAGAAGACGTGTCTGTTGGTGGGGTAAGAGAGGTTGTGGAGGAAGGTAATCGATGACAGAAATAGTTTAGAGGATTAGACAGAAGTGATGAAAATAGAGGAGCTCGGAATGAAGGAGGCGAAGGAACTCGAGAGAGAGGAAGATGAACGGACATGAGGGATAACCAAGCTTTGGAGGAAGCTTGCACCTAGGCCTCGTTGGAGAGAGTACCTGATCTCAATTAACTATGATTCAAAGCTTCCCTTTCATTCCAATGACGTCCCTATAAATAATAGGAACGTCCCAAACATAATCACACAAAGCACAAATGTCTAACAAAATTACAAAAATGCCACTAAATGAAACATGCAAAAAATTACATCAATTGCCTATATGTCTACCTGCTACTCTTGATGCTATGGAGTCCATAACATCACCCCCCCCCCCCCCCCCCCTCCTGGAGAAAGAGCTTGTCCCCAAGCTCAAAGTTGGGGTAACGGGCCCGGAATTCCTCAAGTGGTTCCCAAAAGTCAGCAAGGGACTGGGCGTCAGCCCACTGAACTAACAGCTCCCATGACTCGTGAACGCGGCGAGCCTGCAAAACTTGGGCTGGAGACGGCAGAGCACGACCATCATGCAGTGGCGGCAAGGGTGTGTGCAGCATGGGTGACTCGCCACAAAATAGTTTCAAGAGGGAAACATGGAAGACGTCATGGATGCGGGCGTCCAGTGGAAGCTGTAGACAATAAGCTACCTTGCCAATGCAAGCCAATACCTGAAAAGGACCATAAAATTTGGGGGACAGTTTGTGCCTCCGTGTTGCTATCAGAGAATGCTACTGGTAAGGTTGAATACGCAACCAAACATAATCGCTCGGAGCAAAAGAAAGGTCCCTATGACGCTAGTCATACTTGAGCCTTCTGCAAGTTGGACTTGACCTGGAGCCAGCATCGTGTCCCGTTCGCCAAGGTTTGGTCTATCAATGTGTTAAGGAATAGTCCCACATTAATTAGTGAGTACAAAGATCTTGAGTTTATTAGTTGGGAAAGAGGTTTCCTAAGTTGACTAGTCATTTTGGGATAGGGCCTTGGACCCAACTTAACATGGTATCAGAGCAGGTACTCATATGTGGAACTACACCTAAAAACTATCTACTAGTAGAGCCACTAAAGAGGGCCTACACCTAAAACTATCCACTTGTAGAGCCACAAAAGAGGGCCTACACCTAAACTGCCTACTCCTAAATTATCCACTTGTAGAGCCAAAAAAGATGGTCTACACGTGAGGGGGAGTGTTAAGGAATAGTCCCACATTAATTAGTGAGTACAAAGATCTTGAGTTTATTAGTTGGGAAAGAGGTTTCCTAAGTTGACTAGTCATTTTGGGATAAGGCCTTGGACCCAACTTAACACAATGGAATGCGAGATAAACCAGGCTCATAAGAGAGGAGCCGAGGAGGTGCACGACCATATAACACCTAGAACGGAGTGGTGCCAGGTGTCGTATGGTAAGAAGTGTTATAACAATACTCCGCCCATGCCAACCAATGCTCCCAGCGTTTGGGGTGATCCCCAACAAAACACCGCAAATAGATCTCAAGGGTGCGGTTCACCATTTCAATTTGCCCATCAGATTGAGGATGGTAGGCAGAGGAGCAGGCTAATTTGGTACCCTACAATTTAAAAAGATCTTTCCAAAAAGTGTTGGTGAAACCGCATCGCGGTCATAGGTAATGGACTTCGGTAAGCCATGAAGGCTTACAATCTATTCCATAAAGTGGTCGGCTACCTGTGCTGCTGTATACGGATGCGCCAAGGGCAGGAAGTACCCGTATTTAGAAAACCGATCCACCACAACCAGAATTACAGATTTACCCCAAGAAGTCGGAAGGCCCTCAATAAAATCCATGGAGATATCAGCCCATACCTGAGAAGGAAGTTGAAGAGGTTGCAGCAGGCCCACTGGATGTAAAGAGTCGGCCTTGTTCCTCTGACAAACTTGGCACACCAAAACATATTCAGCAACCATACACTTCAACCCTTTCCAAAAGAAATCCCGGCTGATACGTATATAAGTTTTCTGTTGGCCCTCATGAGTACTATCATGTACTATAGCAATAATGGTGGTGAGAAGAGGGGAGGTAAGGGGGAGAAAGAGGCGCTTCTTGTATAGTATGAGCCCGTCTTGAATTTCCCATTGGGGATCTGCAGTGCTTTGTTCAATCTGTCGGTACAACTCTAGGAGCTCAGGATGGTTCTAGAGGTCACCTCGGATGGATCGAGTAAATGGAAGTGTGGTTGACTAATAGCATGTAGCTGATGATCCACTAATTCCCTGTGGGACAGGGCATCTACATCCCTATTAAGGCGACCCAGATTGTAGTCCACCTTGAAATCAAAACCCATGAACTTACTGATCTAGTGTTGCTGGAGAGAAGTCGTGAGACGTTGTTCCAGCAAGTACTTCAAACTACAATGGTCTGTACTGATCACAAAGCGCCTACCCCACAAGTAGGGCCTCCAATGCTAGATGGCTTTGGCCAAGCCAATCAGTTCCCATTCATAAGCCGGTAATTTGTGGTGGTGTGGAGCCAACTTCCAGCTGGAATATGCTATGGGGTGCCCCTGCTGCTGTAAGACGGCGCCAATGACGCCATCTGATGCATCACATTCCACAATGAAAATTTCTTCAAATTTTGAAAGTTTTAGAACCGATGTCGAGGCTAAGGACTGTTTCAGCTATTGGAAGGACGAACTGGCTGCATCTGTCCATGTGAAAGCGTTCCACTTGAGTAGGCTTGTGAACAGTGCAGTAATCTGGCCATAGTCCCAAATAAACTACCTGTAATAACCAGCCAACCCTAGAAACCCCCTCAAAGTTGTGATCGAATGCGGAGTCGGCCAGTCCAACACTGACTGGATTTTGGTACTGTCCAGCTTAACCAAATAACATGGCCCAAGTAGGCAACTTTGGAAGTTCCTATCTCATATTTGTACTTATTACGAAATAAATGGTGTGAACAAAGAAGATGGAATACCTGGCGTAGGTGTTGAATGTGGTCGCCCCAATTCTGGCTATAGATCAGAATATCATAAAAAAACACAAGAACATATTTGCGCAAGAAGGGCCGGAATACCTCATTCATGAGTGCCTGGAATGTAGAGGGTGCGTTGGACAGACCAAAGGGCATCACCAAGAATTCAAAATGGTCGTGGTGGGTACGAAATGCCGGTTTTTCCACATCATCAGGGTGGACTCGAATTTGATGGTATCCAGATTTCAATTCCAAGTTCGTAAATAACTATGCACCATGAAGTTCATCCAACAACTCGTCCACCACTGAAATGGGAAATTTATCCTTAAACGTGTGAGCGTTGAGGTCCCTGTAGTCTACACAGAACCGCCATGAGTTGTCATGTTTCTTGACCAACAGAACCGGCGATGAGAACGGGGAACAGCTGGGCTGAATGAGGCCTTGAGTTAACATGATCTCACACTGGCACTCTATCTCGTCCTTATGCAAGTGAGGGTACCTGTATGACCATACCACGACTGGCTCGGTGCCCAACTTCAACCGGATGCGATGGTCACAAGCCCGTATCGGATGGATGGTAGCAGGTTGCTTAAATAAATTGGCAAACTCCTCCATCAGCTGCATGAGTTGACTGCCCTCTGAATCCCTCAATTGGATAGTCTGAAGAGTACACGGCAGGGGAGCATGCATACCATGGAGTGTGAGCTGCTGGTGACCCTGGTTGAAACTCATAGTGAGGGACTTGAAATCCCACAATATCGATCCCAACTATTGTAACCATTTAATGCCTAGGACCAAATCAAATCCCGCAAGCGGAATGATGAGAAAATCTGCCTGGAAGGTGTGGCCTTCAATGACGAAAGTGACTGCTGCACATAACCTCACACTGGTAATTTTTTCCCTATTTGCTACTGAAACTGAGATGCCTGAATTTTTCTGCAGTGGCAAGCCCAACTGTTGGGTTGCGGGTTGACTAAGGAAATTTTGGGTGCTTCCTGAGTCAACCAGTGCAAGTAATAGCAGAGCCTGAATGCCAGCATGGACCTGCATCGTCGTGGTGTTGTATAACCCGGTGATGGCATTGAGGGAGATAGCTGGGAGGGGGAGGGGGGGGAGGGGAGGGGCGACGTACTAAAGATTATTTTAAGATGCGTTGTTTAGCATCGAAAGTTCGGGCCAAATTCATGGCATGGTCCAAAGAGGAGGGCCCATGCAATTCCACCTCAAGGTATATAGCCTCCACCAAACCGGCAGTGAACAAGTTGACATGCTGACTCGGCCGGACAAACAGACTAGTGCGGGCAAGGCGTTCTTGAAACCGTTTCTGATACTCCTCGATGGAGCCTGTCTATTTGAGATTAACCAAATCCCCAAGGGGATTGCTGCGTGCAGGGGGCCCAAACCTCAACAAGTATGACTCTTTAAAGAAATCCCAATAGTGTACGTGGTGTGCCGAATCAAACTGGGAATACTGTAGTAATGCCTCGTCTAACAGTTGGAAAGCAGCCAACGAGACCCTCTCCTCCGAGTGGGTTCGTTGGCGCCAAAATAAGTGCTCATAGTGGTGCAACCACATTAACGGGTCCGTAGACCCATCATAAGCCAAAAATGTAAGCTTGGTGTACCTGGGGACATTTGTGTTGTTGTTGTCGTTAAAGCTCCCCCGAGGGTTCTAAGCAGGGCGCATAGGAGGCATAGGCGGGAGTGGAGGGTCGGGGTATTCCGCAGGGCGTCAGCCACTGGCCAAATGGGGAACCTCCCGTGAACCCAAAGAGTTGAAAAGGTGGAGCATGGTCTCCCGAAGCTCCTGGATCTCCGTTCGAAGCTCTATTCGAAAATCTTCCATGGTTGTACGCCCATCCACTAGAGAGGAAGAGTCGTCCAAGGTGGTCCTGTCTGATACCACATTGTTAAGATCTCTAGCCATGGATCGAGTCACCCTACGCTCACCTCGGTCTTCTAGGTTTAGAGATGGTGAAGATCTGTGTTTCGGATGCTTGGAAAGCCCAATGGTGACAGAGAAGTTCGCAGGGAAGGTGAATAGTCACGGCGAGTTCCAACAAGGAGATGAACTTTCAGACTGTTGGAACTCGGCAGGGAAGGGGAGAAGACGTGTCTGTTGGTGGGGTAAGAGAGGTAGTGGAAGAAGGTAATCTACGACAAAAATAGTTTAGAGGATCAGATGAAAGTGATGAAAATAGAGGAGCTCGAAATGGAGGAGGAGAAGGAACATGAAGCAGCAACTCGGGAGAGAAGAAGATGAACGGACGTGAGGGATAACCAAGCTTTGGAGGAAGCTTGCACCTAGGCCTCATTGGAGAGACTACCTGATCTCAATTAACTATGATTCAAAGCTTCCCTTTCATTCCAATGATGTCCCTATAAATAATAGGAACACCCCAAACACATTCACGCAAAGCACAAATGTCTGACAAAATTACAAAAATGCCACTAAATTTAACATGCATAAAATTACATCAATTGCCCCTACGTCTACCTGCTACTCTTGATGCTATGGAGACCATAACAGAGAGGATGTGGTCCTTTGATGTTTGCTCAGTTGACTGTTAAGCACCTAGCCAATACTACCCAAAAGACCGGCCTGTCAAGAGCAGAAGACATAGGTACTTAACCCAGAACCATAACATCACACCCACCGTCGCGAGGCCGACGCCCATGGCGGCCTACACTGGAGATGGCCCACTTCTAACGACGGCCCACTCTAGTGATGGCCCTAAAGTGCGGGAACACACTCAGGTTGCCCCTTTCGCATATAGCCATGGCCCATGGTGCGGGAACACACTCAGGTCGCCCCTTCCGCTTCCGCTAGGTCGCCCCCTCCGCCTAGGGCTACACACCTCCACACGCAGCTTGCAGCACACGGGAATCAAACCCGCGACGTAGCACTAGCTCTAATACCAAATGTTAAGCACCTAGCTAATACTACCCAAAAGATCGTCCTGTCAGGAGCGGAAAACATAGGTACTTAAACCCAAGACCATAACATTGACACACTTGACAATTTAAATTTGACATATTTTTTAATGTAGGAAAAAAAGATGAAGAGATTGTGTGGATGAATGTCCCAACCAATTGTGCCATAGCATGCCTCAGTGTGCTTGATTGAGATGATGATTATTTGAGGCACGTATAGGTAGTATAGTTCCCCTTGATCACGGCCTCCACCAATCACCTACTTCATTTTAAAATCCTGAAACACACAGAAAGTGGATGAGAAAGTGGTGGAGCAATTAAAATGTTGAGTAAGATGACTAACAAATAAAAGGTTCAAGGGAAAGGTAGGAACAAAAAGGATATCTATGAGCGGAAGTGATGGTGTAACAGAGGTGGATCCTTTCCCGAGAACTTTAGTCTAGGATCAATCAGATATGGTAAAAAATTAATCCTAGAGACCAAGAGAGACAGAGTGGAGTAGATCTTTGTTACATGTGAGATGCTTGGAGGCCCCTGAGACAATTATCCAAGATAAAGAGGAAGTGGTAGAAAACATACCTGATCCGGTGATGGCAGCAGCAGCGGAGGATGAACTTGGAGGAGAGGCCATCAGAGTTTTCATTTACGAGAATAAATACTCATCATCGATAAAGGTCTTCTTTTTTGTTGGAAGATGGGTTCCAACCCACAAGACCAAGGAAGGCCCATATATCTAAGAGTATTATAAGATGGGTCACACAACCAAGAAAGGCCCACAAGATGGGCCCAAACATATAAGAAGTAGGACCCACCATGATTACCATGAGTTGGCATCTTTATCACATAAGTTGGAAGATCAAGAAGGACTCACAAAGATAACTACGAGTTGGAATCTTTATCTTGTGGTCGCGTCATAGAAGAGTTCTAGTTTGAGTTATGTTTGTCTTCTATTTATATTGAGTTATTTAATTATGCTAAGGCTTATCCTTAAGTGTTAGAGTTTGGGTGTAATTAGGACAAAGGTAGTTTTATTGTAATTGGACTCTACTACCTTTCTCTATTATAAATAGAGGTTCATGTACTCTGATTATAATAAGTTAATGAAGTCAATGAAGTATTTTTCTTTTCCATAAATTCAACTTGGTATCAGAGCAGGTTCTATGAGTTGACTTGGTCAACCCACAGAGATAATGATATCCTTTTCTCTAAACCCTAAACCCTAAGTCTAGGTTCGCACTTTTTTGTAGTCCATATACTCGTAGTTTGCTTTGTGTTTTTCAACTCTATATTGAGATTTTCATATTGCAAATTATATATTGACGAAAATATATTTGAGTTTAATTTCCAAAGGAAAATGATGTTTGAGTTTTCATATATCAAAAGAAATATCTGTAAATCTATTCTCTTAAATATTCAACCAATTTTTAATCGGATTTATCTACAAATAGAAATTGATATTTGAAGCAACGAAGGTCAAATTGAAAAAAAATTCAAGCAGCAGCAGAAAGCTTCAACTTCTGAGGTATTTTATGCTATCAAGAACAAGACTTTATATGGAGAATTATATATCATAAGAAATATATGTAAGTATATTTTTTTACCTATTCAACCTATTCTCGATCTATATTTTTTATAAGGAGATATTGATCTTGGAATAGTCAATGGTCATGCTGAAAAAAAGGAGAAACAATACTTAGTTCGGCCAGATGACAGAGACTGAAATAAATTAGATTATTTATATTTTTATAATTATATTTTATGAAGAGAATTTATACTTGGATGAAGGGTATTTAATTCTAGTTTTAGAAAGAAAAAATTTCATGTCAATCTGATCTATATTTTAAGATATATCTGCATTGAAAGAATCAAAGGTATGCTAGTATTCTATTACATTGAAAAATCCAAATTTACGCTGGTTTTTTTCATCACAGTTTGAGTTGCTATATTAGGAAAATATCTCACTTCTCCCTAGTTTAAGGGCTTATTACTATATCTATGTTATTTTGGCTTATTACTGCATCTATGATATTTGGTTCAAGCTAGGATCACTGCCATTACTTCCCAGCATGAGGGGGAGAAGTACAAGAAGTACAAAAAAGATGTATTTTATTCCATATGTTATGGATAAAGTTTATGTGACCAAAATATTCAAGGAAAGGGGAGCACAACTTTTGCATCTAAGAAGAAATATTTATATCGGATTATGATTATTTCATGGGTCCTTCTACAAGATTTATTATTTTGGTTCATGTTATATGTGTTGGAAGATGGTCATGTTATATTTCAGCTACAACTATTATGTCTCTTTGGATGAGACATTATTATTGAAGAAGAGGTGGTCTCAATATCCTTTCTCATATCATCATTTATTTATTTTCTCAAAAATATCCGTCAAAAAATATCACAGTTGGGAAACCATGATGTGCCCTATCAAAAAATATCACTGTTGGGAAACCATGACTGAGGAAATTAATACCCCGTAAAAAATATCAAGGTTGGGAAACCATAACAAGACCTGTCAAAAAAGATCATAATTAGGAAACCATGATGGAGGATACCCTATCAAAAAATATTATGGTTGGGAAACCATGACGGAGGAACTTAATACCCTGTCAAAAAATATCACGATTGGGAAACCACGAAAGGCCCAATAAAAAAAAATATCACGATTAGGAAACCATGATGAAGAGTACCCTGTCAAAAAATATCACGGTTGAGAAACCATGATGGAGGAACTTAATACCCTGTCAAAAAATATCACGGTTGGGAAACCATGATGGGCCCTGTAAAACAAAATCACAGTTGGGAAACCATGACGGAGGATACCCTGTCAAAAAATATCACGGTTTGGAAACCATGACGGAAGAACTTATTATTACATTTATGTTATACCCCCCCCCCCCCCCCTCCTGAATTGGCCAGTTGGGCCTCATAGAAGAGAGCACCAGTGTGAGGGGGAGTATTGGAAGATCGGAGGACTGCTATTTTATACAAAAAGATTTTATACATCATTTGCAGCAAGTGGGGAGTTCTTGATGTTCTCTCACCCCCAGCTTGAGGGGGAGTGTTGGAAGATGGGCTCCAGCCCACACGACCAAGGAAGGCCCACATATATAAGAGTATTATAAGATGGGCCACACGACCAAGGAAGGCCCACAAGATGGGCCCAAACACATAAAAAGTAGGACCCACCATGATTACCATGAGCTAGCATCCCTATCACATAAGTTGGAAGATCAAGAAGGACTCACAAAGATAACCTCGAGTTGGCATCTTTATCTTATGGTCAAGTCATAGAAGAGTTCTAGTTTGAGTTATGTTTGTCTTCTATTTATATTGAGTTTTTTTATTATGCTAAGGCTTATCCTTAAGTGTTAGAGTTTGGGTGTAACTGGGACAAAAGTAGTTTTATGGTAATTGGACTCCACTACTTTCCTCTATTATAAATAGAGGTTCATGTACTCTGATTATAATAAGTTAATGAAGTCAATAAAGTATTTTTCTTTTCCATAAATTCAGCATTTTTATTGGTTGGGTAGACTTGTCCTCCTTTGTACCACTAGTTGTGGCTTGATTAGTCGTGGCCCATTCTGGCTTGCCATGGATTTTCCAACATTGATCGATGGTGTGGCCATATCTCCCATAGTGGGTGCATTCCTTGCCTTATGTTCTGGAGGAACCGATCTTTCCACCTCGTCCTCAGCCTCCTCTATAATTTCTTCCATGACCCCGGCTATGGTCGATTTTTGTGCCCTTTTCTCGGAGTACATAGATAATGATACTTCAGTAGGAGAAAGGGAAGAAGAGTCTAGAATGCAGAATAATGTGGCACATAAATCATCAAAAGTGGGAATAGAAAATGAGCCAAGGAGTTGAGTTTAGCAACTTCAAGATACGGTTTAATATTTACAAGACAAATAGGTGTTGCTAAGGCTTCTTTCTTCTTATCTTAGACAGAGACTTCAGTGGAGTTAGGCTGAGCTAGCCTCTATTCTTGAAGAAGACCTCTGAATCTAGCCAAGTACTCATGTATATTTTCTCCTTGTTTGGTATCAAACATACTTTGGAGAATATCATATGGCTTATTTAGGTTGTCGGAGCTAGAGTACAACTTAGCACATGTTTCCCAAATTTTCTTAGTTGTGTCTAGATGGACAACATTGTTGGAGACAAGTTCTTCCATGTTGTTAATGAGCCAACTAATCACCAAAGTGTCATTCTTTAACCACTTAGTGTAAGCAATATCATCCTCATCAATGGGTGGCCCAAGTTTGGTGAGGTGACCGAGTAGGTACTTTGTAATAAGAAACCATCGAATCGATTTAGACCAGCTCAAATAATTGGATATCCCTCGCAAGGGTATGGTGGTAATCTTGAAAATATCATTCTTACTACCTATGTATTCTTTAGCCATGAGAGACAATTCAAAGATAAAAGTTTACTCAAAAAAATGAAGTAGCCTAAGAGGCTTAAAGAACCAAACAAAACCAAGATACACCAGCTCGGGTAAGTAGAAGTAGAACTCGAACTTAACTGGTCTTTTAGGCAATTAAGGAATCCTCTTAGGCAAGAATGATTTCTGCCAAATATTGTTGTAATCAAATCTCTTGTCTTCCTTTCATTTAGATAAGAGGTAAAGATTAATCTAGATCAATTTTTGAAATAGTCTAGATTCAATCCTTCATGAATTAGGCAAGATATGATTGATTAAAAATTAAACAAATCTGGCCTAATCAAGAAGATTTTTATTGAATGTAAGATCTCAAAAAATCACAAACTTTCTTCAAATAGATTGGCACCACCTTGGCTTTCCAAAAAACCATTTCATTAATTCTTTTGTCCTTGATTCCTTTTATGAAAACATGATCTTTCAACCTTGATTTCTCATGAATATTGAGGCAAGAACAAGAAGCCAAATGGTGGCTTTGAATCAAATAAGAAGTTCAGCCTCTCCTTTTTTTAAAAACATTGTACAAAATTTGCAAAAGAAAATCAGCCTTCTTCTTTCAGCCTTTCCTTTATTTTTTTTAATAAAAATTGATAAACCTTGACATGAGATATGAGCATCACTCTTTAATGTTCATATGAAGGCCGAGACCTCAAAAAAAAAAAAACCTTCAAAGAGGCAAAAAACCGAGTAGAGTTCCAACTCTTCAAACAACTCGGTTAATGAAAAAGCTTAGCATAGTAACTAAGTAATAAGATTTTCGGAATCCAATAGTTTAAAAAACTCATAATAGGCTCGCTCTTCATCATAAAATCGTGTTTCCATGAAAGAAAACTTTTCATCCAAAAAATCTCAGCATAAACTGATTTTTAGCCAAAAAATTGCAAACCCACTGATTTTGACAAGCTTCTTCCAATCCAAGATATATAAAACTTAATACTTTCATATAATGAAGAGAGTCATCTCTGAATCATCTTCCAGATGTAAAAAATGAGAGCATGAAGCCATGAATGGATGATAATAACAAGAATGAAAAAACTTATCTCAACAAACTTCAATCTTTCTTCACAAAGAGCCTTCTAAGAGTAGCTTTGATCATAAACTTTTTAGAGCATCCTCTTGACGTGGGGATCCTAAATTCAATGCTCTGATACCATGTTGAATTTAGGACCCCATGCTTGGAACCTCGATGTTGGAAGATAGGCCCAAGCCCACACGACCAAGGAAGACCCACAAGATGGGCCCAAACACAAAAGAAGTAGGACCCACCATGATTACCACAAGTTGGCATCTTTATCACATAAGTTGGAAGATCAAGAATGACTCACAAAGGCTTCTTTTATCTTATGGTCACATCCTAGAAGAGTTCTACTTTGAGTTATGTTTGTCTTTTATCTATATTGAGTTATTTAATTATGCTAGAGCTTATCTTTAAGAGTTAGAGTTTGGGTGTAATTGGGACAAAGGTAGTTTTATTGTAATTGGACTCTACTACCTTCCTCTATTATAAATAGAGGTTCGTGTACTCTGATTATAAGAAGTGAATGAAGTCAATGAAGTATTTTTATTTTTCATAAATTTAACATGGTATTAGAGCAGGTTCTATGAGTTGACTTGGTCAACCCACAGAGATAATGAGATCCTTTTCTCTACACCCTAAACCCTAAGTCTAGGTTCGTAGTTATGTTTTTTAGTCCCTACACCCGTAGTTTGCTTTGCTTTTTTCACCTATATACTAAGATTTTAATATTTCAAATTATATATTGACGAAAATATATTTGAGTCTACTTTCCAGGTAAAAACTATTTTTTTCCAATTGAAGTTATCTACAAAGAGATATTGATATTTTAATGAGAAATAGTCATATTGCAAAAGAGGTTCGAGCAGCAGTAGAAAGCTTCAGTTTCGGAGGTATTTTTTGCTCTCAAGAACTAGACTTTATATGGAGAAATATATGTCAAAAGAAAGATTTGTAAGTCTATTTTCTTACCTATTCAACCAATTCTCGGTCTGAGTTTTTTATAAGGATATATTGATCTTGGAAGAATCAATGACCATGCTAAAAAAAAGGAGAAACAATGTTTAGTTCGGCCAGATGATAGAGACCGAAATCTATCAGATTATTTATCTTTTGATAATTATATTTTACAAAGAGAAGTTATACTTGGATGAAAATTATTTAAGTCTAGTTTCATAAGGAGGAAATTTTATGTTAATCTTATCTATATTTAAAGATATATTTGCATTGGAAGAATCAAAGGTCATGATAGTATTCTGTTGTATTGAAAAATCCAAATTTATGCCATTTGTTTTGCGTCACTGTTAGGGTTGCTATATCAGGAAAATATCTCACTTCTCCCTAGTTTAAGGGCTTATTAATACATCTATGTTATTTGGGCTTATTGTTGCATCTATGATATTTGGTTTAAGATGGGATCACTGCCATTACCTCCCAGTTTGAGGGGGAGAAGTAGAAGAAAGAGGTATTTTATTCCATATGTTGTGGATAAGTTTATGTGAAAAAATATTCAAGAAAGGGGGAGCACAAAAGATGAAGCTTATGCATCTAAGAAAAATATTTATATCGGATTATGATTATTTCATGGATCCATCTACAAGGTTCATTATTTTGGTTCGTGTTATATGTGTTAGAAGATAGTCGTGTTACATTACAATTGTTGTTATTATGTCTCTTTGGATGAGACATTATTATTGAAAAAGAGGTGGCCTCAATACCTTTTCTCATACCATAATTTATTTTACTCTCAAAAATATCATGGTTGGGACACTATGATAGTTGGTGCCCGAATTGGGACACCAGGATAAATTTAACTCTAAAAAATATCACGGTTGGGATACCATGAGCGACAGTGTCCAGATTGGGACACCATTATAAATAAACCCACTACCCCCCCCCCCCCGTAATGGCTTTTATTACTCCAACCACTTGAGAGTCATTGTCCTGTAGGACACGATGGTGGACACTTCAGAGCAATGCCGATAGACACACTACCCATAGAAGACGAAGTGTGGCCTACATCCAGCATTAGGAACGGAGTATGGAGCTATGTCTTACCGGCTAGGAGTGATTTTTACTCTCACTTATATTATACTAGTAGGGCCCCATGGATGGACGCAACAGCATGAGGGGGAGTGTTGAAAGACGAAGGCATATTGGAAGATGTGCCATTTTATACAAAAAGATTATATACATCATTTACTACAAGTTGGGAGTTCATGTTGTTCTTTCACGCCCAGCTTGGGAGGGAGTCTTGGAAGATAGGCCCAAGCCCACACAACTAAGGAAGGCCCACATATCTAAGAGTATTATAAGATGGACCACATGACCAAGGAAGGCCCACAAGATGGGCCCAAGTACATAAGAAGTAGGACCCACCATGATTACCACAAGCTGGCATCCTTATCACATAAGCTGGAAGATCAAGAAGGACTCACAAAAGCATCTTTTATCTTATGGTCAAGTCCTAGAAGAGTTCTACTTTGAGTTATGTTTGTCTTTTATCTATATTGAGTTATTTAATTATGCTAGGACTTATTAATTGTTAGAGTTTGGGTGTAATTGGGGCAAAGGTATTTTTATTGTAATTGGACTCTACTACCTTTCTCTATTATAAATAGAGGTTTATGCACTCTATTTATAAGAAGTTAATGAAGTCAATGAAGTATTTTTTTTTCCATAAATTCAACACTCGATCAAGACGAGAGAGGGAGAAAAGATGGGAAAGAGAAGAGAAGGAAAGAAAAGAGCAAAAGTGAGATCTCTGGTAGAGAGGAGAGAAGATAAAAAGGAGAAGAAAAGGGTTTAGGCTTGGAAAGAGATTCTTCTACGAATTGTGAGAAGAGGAGAGCTTGATTGAAATCCCTTCAACTAAGACCCCTATTTATACTTTTTTCATTACATGTTTAGGGAAACTCCTCAATCAATTAGTTTCCTTAATTACATCAATCAAGGGAAGATTACAAATCAGTAGAGAGAATCTAGCATCCTTATGAGATGATACCTCATGCCAAATCTCTTGGACGTGTGGGCCTTCTCCACACACGTGTGGGATTGTTGGGCTTGAGCCCATCTTCTAACACAAGAATTCTAGTTTATTCAAGTAAATCTAAAACATACTTTTTTAGATAAGATAATGTCATGTTGATAGTTCAATACTTCAATACCAAGGAAATATTTCTATAGGCCCGGGTCCTTTGTTTGGAAGACTTTACATAGCCGCCCTCCTTTATCTGATGAATACAACTCTTATCAATTCCATTGATAATTACATCATCCAAATAAATAGCCATGAGAACTACACCACTACTAATACGATTAAAAAAAATAGAGTGTGATCCATCTCACACCTCCTTAAAGCAAAACCATAGACCACCTCAATAAATTTATCAAATAATACTTATTGTGATTGTTGGAGTTTATAAAGTATTTTTTTAAGCCTACAAATTTTCTCCATCTTAACCAAAAAACCAAGTGGTCAAAGCATATATGCTTATTCGAAAACAACACTAAGAAGGAATGCATTTTTAACATCAAGTTGAGTAAAGCCTTTGGCAACTAACCTGGCCATGAGTCAAGCAATACTGCCATTTGGATTATGCTTTACTATAGAAATTCATCTATAACCTATAGGTTTCTTTCCATGAGGCAAAAGAGTCGAGTCCCAAATCTTATTGCTATACATGACTATTATTTCCCTTTCCATGGCAGCTCTCTAAAACCTCTCTACAAGATAATTATTCAATCCACAATAAGAAAAAACACATGTAGTGCACTGGTCTCTGGGTTTATGTCCAAAAGTCCTACCTCTATCTCTATCTCTGCTTGCACGTCGACTACAACCTCTTTCTAAAGTATGTTATCCTCTTCCTTGAGTGATATGGCTATGTCTCTGTCACTTTTTAATTCAGCATGCTTGGTTGGAATCTATAGCATAGTTGGACAAATATCATTGAATGATGGTTTGGCACTTGAAGTCATAATTTGTGTCTTGTCACATCAAGATTCTTTAAATTTGGTTAAACAACTAACTCCTCTCTTTGTCTTTTTTGAATTGTCATATTTGTGGAATATGATTGAGCTAACTTCCACTCTTGCAAGTGTTGACCAAGAGTTGATTTCATTCATAGTTTGATAATTAAAAAAAAATAGTTCTAAAAAAATTGTAAGTGTAGCATTTCAAATGTTTTTCCTTCAAGAGAGAAACATCAAGGTCTTTGTAAAAGAACCAACAAATGCTTCTTAAGACCTCAAGTTCGATTCGTGTGTCGAGTCATCTTAAGGAAGCACCCACAAATCAAAGAATGAAGATTAAATTCCGAGTAGTATAGAAAAGTCTTAGAAACTCTAATCATGTAAGAGGTAGCACCAAAACTTCAAATTTGAGGTACAAATGTGTTTTGGGGGTTTTATGACATATTCCATTCAAAACATGTTTTTCCAATGCATATCAATATTTTGAAATTGCTAGAAGTCCTTATGATCAAATTTCATCAAACTTAGGAGCCTAATTTAGAAAAGTGGTTATGGATGATCTATCATCCAAAGTGCAATCTGGAAGAAAGTATAAAGCATGATCGATAAATTAGGTCGATTGATCGATCAAACAGATCTTTGCCAGAATGAGCTATAAAGCATGATTTATCATTCTCACTAGACTATTAGATCATCCATGTCCAGGCATTGAAACATTGCAAGGCATGATCGATCATACACATGTATTGATCGATCAGACGGATTTATGTCAATGAGGGACATAAAGTATGATTCATCGTACACAGTGCATTGCTCGATCATACTTAACATTGCACAACCAGAGCATCACTGCATGATCAACCAATCGAGGTTGATTGAGCGATCAACTTGAGTTTTCTATTAGGCCAAACATGTCAATCAATTTGCCCAAGGTCTAAAAACAAATATATCCATTACACATGATCGGTCGGCCATACCTTTCATTGATCGATGATCATTGAGTTGTGAGCTTTCTTGCAAATGGCTAAATAACGGCTAGTTTGGCTTGAAAAAGTTATAAATATCCCACCAAACATGTTTTAGAGCATTTATTTGTAATAGTATTACATTTAAAACAACTTTCACTTGAAATTCCATCCAAACTCATTTTTTAGAGAGAAAAACTAAAATTGTCAAAATCCACCATCTCTCTCAAAATTCTTTTTGATTATACTACATCAAACTCCAAATTCATACTCAATCTTGCTTCAAAGTTGGAGGCTTGGAAATTTCAAATGAGGAGGCTATCTTTTTTTCAAATTCATAGGATGTAAGCTTTTCTTCTTTTATACTTTCATTTTTTACCTCATAGGTTAATCTAGAACCTTCAATTCTTGATAGAAGAGCTTGATAGAGCTAAAACCTAGTTTATTAATCTCATGATATAAATCACGTGTTTCAGCTTACTGGCTTAAAAGAGAGCTTGATTATCTTTTGTGTAAATTCCATCTAGAATTTCTTAAGCAAGGGTTCTTGGGTGGTGAATACCATTAGGGAATATCGATAAGAAAACATCTTTGGTTTGTTTTGTGGTGTGTGCATGTTTTTATTTTGTACTTGCTTTAATTTTTAAGTAGCCACATGGGTCAACAACATTAAGTCCCGAAAATATGCACAATACTCATTGAGATTGTCTTCATGTTTTGCATTACATATCTCCTAAAAACATCATAAAGTCTTTGTAAACTATCAAAAGTATAGTAAAGCTTGGCATAAGTTTCTCATACGACTTTAGTAGTTTCTAGGAGTACAACAATATTTTCTAGAAACTCGTCTATTTTGTTAACCATCCAATTGATTACCAATTTATCTTCTTGGAGCCACTTTTTGTAGCTAACATCTTTTCTCATTAATGGAAGGAGAAGACTTTGTCATATGATCAACTAGACCTTTTAACTGACTAAAAGACTAAGAAGAATTTGAAACCCCCTTTAATAGAATGGTGATGATTTTCAAAAAATTAAGTTTCTCAAAGTCATGGGAAGGAGAAAATTTTCAGACATATTTTTTACTTGACATTAGAGACTTCAAATATCAACTAACCACTTCAAATACAGATTGAGGTACCAACAAGAATCTTTCGAGTTTCAACATCCAACTGCTCAGGCTTTTAACCCTGGTGGGTTTCATGCAGAGCGAATGGCAGTGGTGTAAATTCGATTTTTTTTGGATCTCCGTGCAATTATAGGGTGCTCCCATCTCTTTCATTGTCATCGCAGACGTGATTGATCCATTAAAGAGCCGCTGAGGTAGCAAAAGCATTTTTGCCTCAAAGATTATGAATTATTTAATATTTAATCTAGAATTTTTGTTAAATAGTTGAATTTTCTGTAGCTGCATTGTGTGGGACCACCCATGCCCCAGAAGGAAAAGTTGCCTTCTCATTTCCCTCTTTTATCATTCCAGAAATCATCTCAGTAGGAACGGGAAACCGGACGTCAATTCTTTACAGTTAGGCAATGAATGCAAACAGCCTCAATTAGCAAGATTTCTACCCATTTTACACTTCTGGGTTAGATTAACATTATTTGAAATGCTTAGGCGAGCATGTGACTCAACAGTTGACACCGACCGAACAAGCTCCCAAAAGAAGACGATAAAAAAATAGTGGGACTACTCGGAGAAAGATGCGGTCAGAATTTGACCTTTTGGACAATTTAGTAAAGACGAAGGACCTGTTCCTTTCGGCCTTTCTTCAATATCTTGCATGGAGAGCTCAGTAAAAAGGGGAAAAATTAAAATTAAAACTACAACCAGAAGGTCAAAACCTCTGAAAAGAGAAGGGAAAATGATAGCATGCACATGTTACACACTACAGGAAGAAAAAAATAGGATACATTGAATGATACATTAAGGAGATGGATATATTATCGCTTGCTATTATGTACAATTAGGGTTTCTACCAGGACCACCATAGTAGAAGTAGCTGCCCCAATCACCATTATTGCCATTTTGTACATCATAGCAGTTTGATTGCTCAGTAAAAGTGCCAATCCCTTTAGGAGCTTTTAGGTTGTTGGATCCATCAACTATTTCGATATTCCTGAAGTAACTAGACTTGCCAAAGCCTTCTTCTGGGAAATGGCCACTACCCATCTGAGTTGATGTGTGGGTACCGTCGGGCTCTGAGTTCACAACCTCTCCGCCCCACTCGATCATGGTGGCACTCTCAGCCAAGTAAGAGAAGAGAAACGAAGGCCAATAACCCAAGACATAGTCGTTCCCGAATTGCATCCACCAGTGACCCTCTTTCGGATCCTGCCAAACCAATCCAAATTATAAAACTTTGGAAAACACTTGCATGATATTAAGTATGAACCTCCCTGTCAGAGATTCCCTTCCTTTCAGCTTTTTTTTTCTTTTTTTTTTTTGTTGTTCTTGCAGGAAATTTTATTATTGTTTTTTCTCTGCATCAGGGAACGTTTGTTTTTTACCTTCCAGACAAGTATACTGATATCATATTGGGAACCACGATAACCAGAAACAGGGAAGATGCTGGCACCCATTGCGATCTCGCTATTGATTTGAATGAAGCCGGAGCAGAGAAGGTTGTAGCATCCCGTGGCTTGATAAGCATCGCTCTGTTATTATAAACTAACAATAAGAACTCGTACCTGAGAAAACTCCAATTTGAACAGAGAATCCAAGGAAACCATTTTATCAGCGAAGGAAAAATAAACTTACGGTCCAGTAAGTGAAGAGCCTGGTGTTGTTATCTCCATATAGATCCGGGCTAACCTGTTTTTTTATTCCATTCAAACAGAAAAGGAAAGAGCTCAGCAAAGTAAACAGGTTTAATTCTTCCGGGGGCATTCGGGTACAGAAATCCTATCCAAGTAAAAGAAAAAGGTTTTTCGTTTTTCCCTGCCGATGTCTTTGTAATGATACCTGCCAGCCCGCTTCGATACTATTGAGATCTTCACCAAAGGAGCCTCCAAGAATCCAAAGCTGAGATAAACTGAACTCGTTTGTCTGTTGAATCTGGGGTTGCCATACGTTAATAGTTGCTTTTGCTCCATAGTACTTGTCTCCTTCCACATATGCGATGGCATGCTACTCCACAGAAAGAGAAGAAAACGTAAGCAGCTTCTACTGGAGACAAATTTCTTCAAATTAGCATGAAAGTATCCATTAAAGGGTTCTGAATTCTAACGGGTTCTACTTTTCTACCTGATGGCCGCTTTGATTAATGAGGTCAGGATCCGCAGACCTTGGTTGAGGGGCGCTTCGGTGTTTCTTCCTACCGTATCTCTTAACTGAACTCGCCCTTAAAATATCAGCCCTTTTGGTCCTTCTGATCGGTATGGCGCCTTCAGGACATCTTCCATTTAAGTGCCACAGCTGAGTAATGGTGTTTGCACTTCCCCCAGTAGAGGCGACTTTACTCGCACCCGAAACACCATCTGGATGAAAAGTAGGCCTCATCTGCAAAAGAGAAAGAAAAAGAAATTAAAGCCCCCATTAAAAGCAAAAAAGAGCATAGAGAAACCAAAACGAAAAGGAGACAAAGAAGGGAGTGAACCTGTATAGTGTGGTTCTTCAGAAACGGGTGATCAAACGCAGGCTGATGCGAGACATGGACGCAATCGATTATGTCACCATCCGGACTCTGTTATGCACAAAGAATAAAAAATAAAGCGTCCCAATGAGAAATCGAAGAACAGAAAAGGAAACATCATAGGGAAATAGAGAAAAATAAACCCGAATAGCATTATAACTGAGATAAAATGAAAAGAAGAATACCTACATTTTTAAGAAGAAGACGAAGTAGTAGCAGAAAGGAAACCACAGTTAGGGAAGGTAAGAACCGATCTCTAGATGTTTAAAAAAGAAAAAAAAAAAAAGATCTTTGATGCAGAGCAGATAGTTTTAGTGGCGATAGAAACTGAAAGCTAAAAAACATAACAGCAAAAAGAAAAGAAAAATAGACGCCAGATAAATCCTGAAGTGAAGGACATTTTTGAGTGCTCTATTACTGATCATGTCCTCCAAAAGAAGATAAAAAAATGTATGTTTTGTTTTTACAGGACAAGGAAAATGAAAGCGTATGACAGAGAATGCACGAAGAAGATGCAAACAGATGAAAATAAGAAAAAACTAACAAAAAAAAAGGATGTAAACAAGAGAAAAAAAACACAATCCTCACCAATGGAAAACGGGGTGGAAGAAAGGAAGCCACTGACTGGAAATCGAAAATCACCTCATTCAAAGAAGAAAAAAAAAACTTAATGTTTTAAGAAGCAGTCAGAATAGAGGAACAAACCGTAGAACTTCCTGGAGCAAAGGGGGAAGATGACCCAAAAAAAAAAACAAATCAGAAGAGTAAAAAGAAGGGACCTTAATGGATTTGAGAGCAGGCTTATTCAACCGCTTGAGGTGCTTCCGCATATCCAACGTCTGCTTCGAGACAGGCTTCCCTGCGGCGCACGATAAGAGGAGGAAGAGCAGCAGAAGCGTCACCACCCCACTGCGGCCGCCATCCAACCCCATTTTGCCGACGGTAAACACCCCAATAACAGGCAGACACAGAGAGAGAAGCAGAGAAGCAGAGAAGCTCTTAGGCCGTCCTCTTCTGCTGTGGATACTCACCTCAGCTAGAACGGCGTATGGGTCGCCATTAGGGAAAGCTGCTTATCCTGCGCCACACCCTTCCTCTACTCAAAATGATTTGAAGAAAACCGCTCCCCGTCTTACTTTTCAACCCCTGGCGTTTTTTCCCCTCTTATGTATTTTAAAACTCCGTACCCCCAATAAATGAGGGTAAAATCGGGACAAAAAATAAATTAAAAGAAAAAAAGTTAATGGGAAACGAACCGACCTCAGCCACTTGATCTCCTCTATTTTTATTCCACTTCTGTCCCACTCTTTCACGTGCCGAAGGTCCGTGCATGTTTCTCTGCCGCACCCGTGATTCTGTAAAGGAGGAGAGAAACGCTGGTTTTCCAAAAGGTGGTTTTAGTTTTGAACGAAGAGAAGGGCATTTACGTCATTCTACAAGAAACGAGTGGGGTTCTCTCATCGCCTCCGGAATTACGGCTTAGAATACACGATCTAGAGACGGCGTTAATGGTCTGTTTTATCTTTTTTACTAATTATTTTTTTAAATAATAATTGCCAAATTCTCTCTTTTGTTTTTTCTTTTCGGGTTCAAAACAGACGGTAGGCAATGAAGAGTAGAATCCCATTCCAACACACCACACATGGGTGAATGGGAGAATCTTGGGTTGTTGCAAGAGTGAGAGTAAATAAACAGTGCCCGACTCACAAGGAATTTTTGTCCTTTCAACGCACCTATTTTTTTTAAGAAAACAAGATTTTCATATCATCTTCCGCGAGGAAACCAGACATATTCCTTGCTTTAGTGTATATTAGTCACAAGCCCACATGGGATGTTGAGATAGAATCACGCCTCCTTTTGTAAAGAAGCCTCCCCTCTCCTTTACCAAAAGCTTTTCCACCTTTGAAGCTGACCTTAACCCCATCTTTCTCTTTAATTCTATTATGAAGCTGACCACTAAACACGACCCTCCTCCACTCTCCTTTGATTCTCCGGTGGTTAGCTTAAATATTAAGCTCACTGACCCACCTTCCACGTTTCTTTCAGATGCAACAGTAACAGTTTCGTCTGGTTGCATTAAGGAGCCGATATGGCTTTATTGGTGTAGACTAAAGTCCAAAGAGACGCAGAGTAAGGACATGAGGATAGGACCCAAGAGCCATCAACACAAGAAAGGGGGATCTGGTTTCTGAATAGAGACAATGGTCCACTTCCTATCAGTTTAAACTCCAGTATACGGGACAAGATCCCACCACCTTTCAACCTTTATCTGTGGGTAGAAGCAGTAAATGGTTGGAGAGAAAAGTGGACTCTTTATAAATAATAAGACCTTTGGGATGGGTCACATATGAGTGCTCCTTTTTTTCTCCTTTTAGGCTATGATTGTGCTATCCACTGCTTGGCCATGTACCTTATCTAAGTCTCGACACATTGTCCCACTTTTTCTTTTTTTTTGTAATATTTTTGTTCATGGTTTTACACTCAAACTTTTGGAGTTTTTTAAAAGGGGCCAGCACTTTGTTTTGATGCTATGGAAAAGATTATTGGGACATGACAAGGTATATATTATGTATGAGTATAGATACTATGGAAAAGATAACGATTATGTGCTCTCTCTCTCTCTCTCTTAAGCTGATATTCTTCTATGTTGTTAGATGAGGTGGTCCTCAAAAGAAAGTATGTCATCATCTATGGTATCTGCCATCTCAGATTGCCTTGCACTAGCAAGTTACCTTTTTGTACCAAAGTAAATTTATGTAGCATACATTTGTTTCCAATGAACATGCTTAGGACAATAATACTCTGAACATCAAATAGCCAGTTCTCATGCCTTCTATGTCTATATCATGCTCTGCAAAAATCTGAATTTGACATGATATGGGAGTGATGCTCTCAAAGTGTCTATACTTGTTATCATCCTTCACCCATCTGCCTTGTCGCTTTGAACTGGTTCATTTAGAGGTGGCCACCGGTCCAAATTATCAACAAGTTGTAAAAAACATAAATCAATGAAATAAATTCATTTTTTTACTAAACTATTCTTAGAAGTTATTTGTATCAAAATCCTTGAAAATAACTGATCTTTGGAGGTTGAACAGTGAAATACAAGAAACAATAAGTAAAGAAAAAAATCTATGGTTGAAAGCTCAAACCAAAATCACCAAATGGCTAACCAAGAGAATTAAAGAGTTTAATACGCAATAAAACTAATATGACTCTACAAGGATTTGGACCCCAAATCTCCAGATGTCTGATGCCATAAAATTAGGCCATTGAGTCTTCTCAATATAATGAAGAAAAAAAAAATACAACTAGTATACAACTCCAGGCTCTGCCAATTATGTATATAACTAACACCTCAAGGCACTTCAAAAGAAAATAGTCATCTCTAGGCCCTGCAATGGTATCAAACACTTGTGAAAATTAAGTACTACAAATTACTACATCTAAAAATCCATCAATCTTGTTTATTATCCTCACAAAAACATACACCTAGCTAGAATATCAACACAGGCCAAAAAAATTAAAAAATCATTTTAGAAGTATTCATAAATAGATGATGGAAAAACTTGTTTTCCCAAGCTTATGAAATATGCTACGCACAAAAAATTAAGTAACCCATTTTTCAGGGGCTTTAATTGGCCTCAAACCTGCACATATAATGAAAAGCCAATTAAAAGTTTAGGTTGGGCGGATATCAAGAATTTGGAGAAATGATGTTATAAAAAAGATGTTGAAATTTAAACCTCCACTCAAACAAATAGAGGGATCAACTAACTCCTCATATCCTACATAAATAGCCCTCAATGCTTCATTTCTCTCTAGTTTTCTTAGAAATAGCATATAAATAAATATTTCTTGTAAATAGCAAATAAGTTTCAATATTCATCAATAAAATAAAGTTTTGGCTTGTTCATGCTTTAGCTATTCTCTAGCCTATTGAACACTTGGGAGAAGGTCATCAAACCAATCATTAGGCTCATCTTGAGAGTTGCCTATTTTTCCTCTGCTTGCTTTGAGTTGAATTCAGTAGTCGTAAGGGCAATCTTTAAACACTCCACCTCAAATTTTGCTAGAGTTAGCTAAAGCTCCATCAAATTTTGTTTTGTTCTCCCTATTACTGCCAAACATAATGCAAACAACAGGTTCATTTTAGCTCTTCTACAACTAAAAGATAAGTTGGTTTCAAGAATAATTAAAACCATACCCATTTAAGTAGTTATTAAAGTTAGAAAGATCCCTAGAAAGGCTTTGGTAAGCACAGGTGCTTTCTCCAACACAAGCATAAGAATTATTGGAGCTTGAGGGAAATCAAGGCATCTATCTGTAGACATTATTTAGACACCATTAAAAACTAATTGCTAATCATAGTCAAAAAGAGTCATAAAAGATCCATAATGACTAAACTCTGAGAAAAGAAAACAAGGACAATAAAACTATAATATTTGTATTCACTTATCTACTCTAATCTTTTTTTTCAGATGTACAAAGATGAATCAAAGCTATTTATGGTTGTGAAACAACCTTCACTAGAGATCCCTATGTTAAACACAGCCACATCTCAACAAAAAATATTCACGTTACTTCTAATCAGTCTGTCTACAAATGTAGGAAAACCATTATATTGTCAACAATGTATAATATTTTCAACCCCATCACATCTAGTTCAATGATAATTTAATTATACTTTACAAATGCAAGTATCCTTTACTGCAAACAACGGTGGAAACTGATCACAAGAAATCATGGTTAAGATAGTTTATTTACTCAATTTGTCACAAAAAAAAGTACTAAAAAAATGTCAATTAGGGCGCAAAATGTAGGCTTTATTTGGCATACCCTATAATTTAATTTGTCAATGTTGTTTTGCATGCCTTGGACCAACAACATGCTTTCAACTGACTGTGAACACATTTCTCTCTAATGCTATCAATAGGGAACATATAAGGTATGTCTTCAAAATGTCTACCATGTTCCCAAGGACAAAACAGAAAAAGAAAAGAGTGAGAATTAAAATCAATGCCTCATAAAACAAAGACTGATGGTCTTGGCCAAACACAAAAAAGATTCATTTGATTGAAAACATCCACAATATAATTAAATAAATGAAGAAACAAATATATGACGAGCACCCAATGATTTACCTTGTGACTAGATTCTATTATCTCCTCTACAACCGACAATCTCAACATCCCCACTCAATGTCTCCCACAAATCTTCTCATTTACACAGAGGAATGAGTCTCATTCATCTTCTCCATCTGATTGAAGGGGATAAATATTGCTGCTAGTACACATACCAACAAATCTGAATCCATTTGAACAATTAATAGACAAGTTTCTGGGTTTTTCAAGTGAAAAGAACCAAGTCTTCTCCTCCCATTGTTTGAACCAAAATGCTTATGATCCATACTCATTAGCACAAATGGTTTATGTATTGACAATAATATCATTTTGTACAATATCATGCAAATCTTCACTTATGACATGCATGAACAAAAAGTATGCAACTATGTTCATATAAAGTTAAATGCATCTAATTTTGATTTAACAGTTAAATTAATATTAAATAATTTAAAATTTTATCTTATTTTATATTATTTATTATATCATATATTAATGTTAACACTCATTTGAATTTTTTTTTTTGATTATTTTAATATTAAAAACATAAAAGTTGGGTATATTCAACCTTCACTAAATTATTATAGTCCAGCTGTTTTGCACCTACACTACTTCAAGCCTCTAATGATTGGCTGTTTTACTAGTAATCTTTCGTGAGAAATAATCTTTGTCTGAGTTCAGCTGAAAAATGCGCTCTTTGTTTTGACGACTAAACACTTCATCTTCTTCCCTGTGTAAGTCTCAATGATGCCTTCGATGACTAACAAATTGAAAAGCCAAGATATCGTCCTCATGAATTCGCCGGGACAAGGCAGGTATCACTTTCGTGGAGCTGTGGAAGTTCACCAGTTTCTGCAATCGTCCAAGGAGACATGATTGAGGAGTTTCTGGTAGAATTGGAGGCAATAGAAGGATGAAGACGACGCATTTGTTTGTTTTTTTAGGGTTTGATATGTTTTGGAAATGTTTCGAAAAGAGAGATTCTTCACGTGTCAGTGGCAGGTTGATAAAAATATAAAAATCTACCAAAACCCAGCGTGAGGTCAAAATGAGCCCTCTTTTTACCCCCCCCCTTTTCTGTTATTATTGTCTGATTCGGCCCACACAGCTGGAGAGATTGATGAGTAACACGGCCAGCTTACAAAGGGCACGACCTCGAAAATAAAATAATTAAATGTTATTGAAAAATTATATCACATGGGATGCTATGTTCGTATACAAGTGTAAACACAATATAAAAATTGAAGTCTGAGTTGGACATTTTTCGTGATACAAGTTCATGTCATGTGTTATGTTGCTAGAATTTTTGTTGTAGGACCACATTAGGATAATTTTTTATATTTATTTATAGCTACTATAATAATATATTTTCCATAATTATGTATCTATCAAATTCCATGAAATGTGTCATTTTTATTTTGTAATTAATTATTATAAGCGAGTTGCCATAATAATTGAGTTCAAAGTTTTGTCTATAAGAAAATTTGAGTGAACTTAGCATATATAGCCACATATAAGTATCGGTGTTATATTATGCATTAACTAGATTTTACATTGCCCAATAATAATGTTATGAAGTGACCACTTGATTTTGTTATTGAGCCTCAAATCTATGAATCAAATCATCTCATTATTTGACTTTCCTTAATCTTTGGATTAACCTAATTTTTTTTAAAAATTAGTTGTTTCAAAGTGGAATTTTTTTGACTATTTAATAAATTTTTGCCATTTTTTTAACAACTACTGTTTGAACAAATCTACTATTATTGGAATCGTCTCACTTAAAAATGCATATCGTTCGAACACTTGATGGATACTGTTTGAATGGTTCTTTTTCTTCCAATGTTTTAGCTAGCTTTTTTGTTTTTTTTTTTTTTTTTTTTTTTTTTGTTCACCATTCAAATATGTTAGGTTCGGTGAGAGTGTTGTATTCTTAATTTTATGTGTGTTCACAATCAAAGGAACAAACACAAGAATGCAAACCATTAAAAATGTACAAATTTTTTGTAGTGGTTCGTAATCCTATATGTAGAATATAATAATGAAGAATAATATTATCGTGATTATTATTAATCAAGTGTAAACTTTTTATAGAATTACATAGAGACTATAAGTGATTAGGACTCTACAATTTAAGTCTATCTCTAATTCAATCACTAGTTATCTTTATCTCTATCATTATTTTTATATCTATCATTATATTTATCTTTATCTCTATCATGCCTCCGCAAGATGGAGTTTCGAGAGGAGAGTCCAATATTGATCTTCTAAAAAAGGAAGCATGTTCTTCGAGGTGGTTCAGAGATAGCAGAGGCATGGTAGCAGTTGAGTAGAGCAGCGACACTGGAGGTGGCTAGGGCAGACAGAATCGCATTGTCCGGAGGAAGAGCAGTGACACTAGAGGCGAACGGAATCACATCGACCGGTGGAAGAGCAACAACACTGGAGGCGGTAGGGGCGGATGGAATTACATTGTCTGGTGGGAGAGCAGCAGCACTAGAGGCAACTCGTGTGGACTGAATTGCATCGTCTGGTGGGAGAGCAGCGGCACTGGAGGTGGCTGGTACGGACGGAATTGCATCATCCGGTGGAAGAGCAATGACACTAGAGGCAGTTGAAGCGGATGAAATCACATCGTCCGAAGAAAGGGCAGCAGTTGGGGTGGACATAATTGCATCATTTGGTGGAAAGACAACGGCTGGGGCGGACAGAATCACATTGTCCAGATAACATGAAGAGGTTCATCATTGAGTTTTTTTTTAAATAAAAAATGCCACACATGTGAAAGCCCATGTGCGAGTTTTGCGCGTCCAAAGGGGGAAATAATGTTCTCCCTTGAACTTAGGTCATCTCAGTGCTGCCGAGATGGGTGGGGGGGGGAGGTGCGAACGGCGGCGAGCGGCAAGAGATGAGAGAAGGAAGAGCAAGGTTGACTGATTTCGGCGGGAAATCAATGATGAGTGAAGAGAGAAGGAAGAGCGAGAGGTTCTGTGCGGCGCCGACTGGCTGGGGGCGGTTAACACCATGGCCGGAGGGGTGAATGACAACGACAGCAAGGAGAGCGTTGACAGTGATGGCAGCAACGAGATAGAACAGCGGTGTTGAGGCGGCGACTGTTGAATTTAGGATCCCTTTTTCATGATCACGAACAATTTAAAGAAATATTTGTATTGGAAGAATAAAAGGTCATGCTGGTATTCTGTTACATTGAAAATCCGAATTTAAGCTAATTTTTTTCTATCACTTTTTGAGTTGATATATCAAGAAAATATCTCCCTTCTCCCTGGCTTGAAGGCTTATTTATACATCTCTGTTATTTGGGGGGATAACATAGATGTAATAATAAGTTCTTCCATCATGGTTTCCCAATCATGATATTTTTTTACTGGGCCTATCATGGTTTCCAAACCTTGATATTTTTTGACAAGGTATCCTCCGTCATGGTTTCCCAACCGTGATATTTTTTTTGACAGGGCCCATCATGGTTTCCCAACCGTGATATTTTTTTTTACAGGGCCCATCATGGTTTCCCAACCATGATATTTTTTGATAGGGTATCCTCCGTCATGGTTTCCCAATCGTGCTATTTTTTTACGGGGTAAAATAAATGATGATATGAGGCCACCTCTTCTTCATTAATAATATCCCCAAAGAGACATAATAGCAGCAACTGTATATAACACGTCCATCTTCCAACACATATAACACGAACCAAATAATAAAATTTGTAAAAGAACCCATGAAATAATCCGATATAAAAATTTCTTCTTAGATGCACAAGCTTCAACTTTTGTGCTCCCCCTTTCTTGAATATTTTGGTCACATAAACTTATTAACAATATATGAAATAAAATACCTCTTTCTTGTACTTCTTGTACTTGTCCCCCTTAAGGTAATGGCAGAGATCCCAACTTGAACCAAATATTATAGATGTAGAAATAAGCCTAAATATAAGAGATGTATAAATAAGCCCTCAAACCAAGGAGAAGTGAGATATTTTCCTGATATATCAACTCAAAAAGTGACTCAAAACAATGGGCATAAATTCGGATTTTTCAATACAATAGAATACCAGCATGACCTTTGATTCTTCCAATGCGAATATTTCTTTAAATATAGATCAGATTAATATGAAATTTTCTCATTACGAAAGTAGAATTAAATACCTTTCATCCGAGTATAATTTCTCTTTATAAATATAATTATCAGAAGATAAATAATCTAATTGATTTCGGTCTCTGTGATCTGGCCGAACTAAGTATTGTTTCTCCTTTTTTTCCTGAATGACCATCGACTCTTCCAAGACTAATATCTCCTTATAAAAAAATCATACTAATAATTGGTTGAATAGATAAGAAAATAGACTTACATATATTTCTTTTTGTATATAATTGTCCATATAAAGTCTCTTTCTTGATAACATAAAATACCTCGGAAGTTGAGGCTTTTTGCTACTGCTCGAACCTCTTTTTCAATCTGACCTTAGCTGCTTCAAATATCGATTTCTCTTTGTAGATAACTCAGATAAAAAATTGGTTGAATAGGTAACAAAATAGACTTACATATATTTCTTTTGATATATATTTCTCTATATAAAGTCTAATTCTTGATATCAAACAATACCTCGGAATCTGAAGATTGCTGCTGCTGCTAGAACCTTTTTGCAACCTGACCTTTGCTCATTCAAATATTGACATCTCTCTGTAGATAAATGCGATTGGAATAATTCATTTTATTTGGAAATTAGACTCAAATATATTTCCATCAATATATAATTTGCATTATTAAAAACTCCGTATAGAGGTAAAAATCTCAAATAAAACTACGGGTATAGGGACTGAAAAAAATAACTACGAACCTAGACTTTGGGTTTAGGGTTTAGAGAAAAGGATCACATTACCTCTGTGAGTTAACCAAGTCAACTCAAAGAACCTGCTCTGATACCATAAATATAATTATCATACCGATAATTGGTTAAATAGATAAGAAGATAAACTTACATATCTTTCTTTTTATATATAATTCTCCATATCAAGTGTCTTTCTTGATAGCATAAAATACCTCGAAAGTTGACGCTTTTTGCTGCCTCATTTAAACAATAACTAATGTGTTATCTGAGCAGGTTCTATGAGTTAACTTGGTCAACTCACGGAGGTAATGTGATCCTTTTCTCTAAACCCTAAGTCTTGGTTCGTAGTTATTTTTTTCTTTCCCTGCATCCGTAGTTTGCTTGGCATTTCTTTCCTCTATATGTAGATTTTCATATTAAAAATTATATATTGAAGGAAAGATATTTGAGTCAAATTTTAAAATAATAATTATTTGTTCCTATCGGAGGTATCTACAGAGAAATATCGATATTTGAATGAGCGAAGGTCAGATTACAAAAAGGTTCGAGCAGCAGCAGCAATCTTCGGATTCTGAGAGAAATCGATATTTTAAGCAGCAAAGGTCAGATTGAAAAATAGGTTCGAGCGGTAGCAAAAAGCATAAACTTTTGAGGTATTTTATGCTATTAAGAAAGAGACTTTATATGGAGAATCATATATCAAAAGAAAGATATGAGAAATAGAACTTAGTTTGGCCGGAAGACAGAGACCGAAATATATCAGATTATTTATCTTCTGATAATTATATTTTATGAAGTTAAGTTATACTTGGATAAAAGGTATTTAAGTCTACTTTAAGAAGGAGAGAATTTTATGTCAATCTGATCTATATTTAAAGATATATTCGCATTGGAAGAATCAGAGATCATGCTAGTATTCTGTTACATTGAAAATCCGAATTTAAGCCGATTGTTTTGCATCACGGTTTGAGTTGATGTATCAGAAAATATCTCACTTCTCCCTGGTTTGAGGGCTTATTTATACATATCTATTATTTTGGCTTATTACTACATCTATGATATTTGGTTCAAGCTGGGATGGATGCCATTACCTCCCAGCTTAAGGGGAGAAGTAGAAGAAGTACAAGAAATAGGTGTTTTATTTCATATGTTGTGAATAAGTTTATGTGACCAAAATATTCAAGAAAAGGGGAGCACAAAAGATGAAACTTGTGCATCTAAGAAGAAATTTTTATATCGGATTATTTCATGGGTTCTTTTACAAAGTTTATTATTTGGTTTGTGTTATATGTGTTAGAAGATGGTCGTGTTATATACAGTTGCTGCTATTATGTCTCTTAGCGGACATTATTTCTTGGGTTCTCTTTCGTGTTATGTATCACATTGGGAAACCATGACAGAGAAACTTATTATTAAATCTATGTTATCTCCCCTCTGTATTGGCTTTTATGTCTCCTACCACTTGAGAGTCGTTGTCCTGTGGAGGGACACAGTGGTGGACACTTCAGAGCAATGCCGATAGACACACTACCGATAGAAGACGGAGTGTGCCCTACATCCAGCATTAGGACTGGAGTATGAAACAATGGCTTACTGGCTAGGAGTATTTTTACTCTCACTTATATAATGCCGCAGGGCCTCACGGAAGGACGTAACAGCGTGATGGGGAATGTTGGAAGATGTGCCATTTAAAAAAAAATATATTCTATACATCATTTGCAGTAAGCTGGGAATTCATGTTGTTCTCTCACCTCCAACTTGAGATAAGGGTTTTGTTCAATAACTAAAACTCAAGTGCTTGAGATAAGGGTTCTCTCTCCCCCCTCATGAAATAAGTTGAGGCCCATGAAATATTTTACTTCCAACAAAAAATAATTCAGACACATGGATTCGTAGGGAGGAAGAAGAGAAAGACGAAGATCAAACCAAGGGAAGCTTGAAAACCCTAGAACTCGTCAAGGAGAGTTCCAAGCCTGTTTAACCTAAAATCAATGCTTCAAGTGTTTCTCCTTTTGTTGTTGTAGAAAATTTTCGTGCCTGCTCTATTGTCAAAACTTCAACCCCTAATTTCACCTTAGTAATAGAACGAACCGAAAAACTTCCACCATTTGCAACGTCATCTTTGCATTCTATACCCTAACAATATAGGGTTTAGGGTTTAGAGAAAAGGATCACATTACCTCCGTGAGTTGACCAAGTTAACTCACAGAACTTGCTCTGATACCATGTTGAATTTATGGAAAAGTGAAATACTTCATTGACATCAATAACTTTTTGTAATCAGAGTACATAAACCTCTATTTATAATAGATGAATGTAGTAGATTTCAATTACAACAAAATTACTCTTGTTCCAATTACACCCAAACTCTAACATTGAAAGATAAGTCCTAACATAATTAAATAACTCAATATAGATAAAAGACAAACATAACTCAAACTAAAACTCTTCTTGGTCATGACCCTAAGATAAAGATACTTTTGTGAGTCCTTCTTGATCTTCTAACTAATGTGATAAGGATGCCAGCTCATGGTAATTATTGTGGGTCCTACTTCTTAAGGGTCTGGGCCCATCTTGTGGGCCTTCCTTAGTCATATGACCCATCTTATAATAATCTTAGATATGTGGGCCTTCCTTGGTCGTGTGGGCTTGAGTTTATCTTCCAATACTCCCCCTCAAGCTGGCAGTGAGAGAACTCCCAGCTTGTTGCAAATGATGTATATAATATTTTTGTATAAAATTGCACATCTTCCAATATGGCTTCATCTTCCAATACCCCCCTCACACTGTTGTGTCCTCATTAAAGCCCTGCGGCATAATATAAGTGAGAGTAAAAATCACTCCTAGCCGGTAAGCCATTGTTCCATACTTTAGTCATAATGCTGGATGTAGGACACACTCCGTCTTCTATCGGAAGCGTGTATATCGGCATTGCTCTGAAGTGTCCACCACCATGTCCCTCCACAGGACAATGGCTCTTAAGTGGTAGGAGACATAGAAGCCATTACAGAGGGGATAACATAGATGTAATAATAAGTTCCTCCATCATAGACTTCCAACCACAAATAATTTTGATCTTTTTGACAGGGATGAAGTTCCTCCGTCATGGACTTCCATCCACAAATAATTTTGATCTTTTTGACAGGGATGAAGTTCCTCCGTCATGGACTCCCAACCACAAATAATTTTGATCTTTTTGACGGGGTAAAATAAATGATGATATGAGGGCACCTCTTCTTCAATAATAATGTCCCCAAAGAGACAAAATAGTAGCAACTATATATAACACAACCATCTTCCAACACATATAACACGAACGAAATAATAAACTTTGTAAAAAAACCAATGAAATAATTTGATATAAAAATTTCTTCTTAGATGCACAAGCTTCATCTTTTGTGCTCCCCCTTTCTTGAATATTTTGGTCACATAAAATTATTCACAACATATGAAATAAAATATTTGTTTCTTGTACTTCTTGTACTTCTTCCCCTCAAGCTAGGAGGTAATGGCAGTGATCCCAGGTTGAACCAAATATCATAGATGTTGCAATAAGCCCAAATAACAGAGATGTATAGATAAGCCCTCAAATGAGGGAGAAGTGAGATATTTTATGATATATCAACTCAAACAGTGACTCAAAACAATCGGCTTAAATTCGGATTTTCAATGTAACAGAATACCAGCATGACCTTTGATTCTTCCAATGCGAATATAACTTTAAATATAGATCAGATCGAAAAAAAAAATTCTCTTTCTGAAAGTAGACTTAAATACCTTTCATCCAAGTATAACTTAACTTCATAAAATATAATTATCAGAAGATAAATAATTTGATATATTTCGGTCTCAGTCATTTGGCCGAACTAAGTTCTGTTTCTCCTATTTTTCTAGAACGACCATTGACTCTTCCAAGTACAATATCTCCTTATAAAAAATCATACCGAGAATTGGTTGAACAGGTAAGAAAATAGACTTACGTATCTTTCTTTTGATATATAATTCCCCATATAAAGTCTCTTTCTTGATAGCATAAAATACCTAGGAAGTTGAGGCTTTCTGCTGTTGCTCCAACCTCTTTTTCAATCTGAGTTTTGCTGCTTCAAATATCAATTTCTCTTTATAGATAACTCATATAAAAAATTGGTTGAATAGGTAAAATAATAGACTTACAGATCTTTCTTTTTATATATATTTCTCCATATAAAGTCTAGTTCCTGATAGCAAAAAATATCTCGGAATCTGAAGATTGTTGCTCCTACTCGAACCTTTTTTGTAATCTGACCTTCGCTCATTCAAATATCGATATATCTCTGTAGATAACTCTGATATGAAGAAATAGGTTTTATTTGGAAATTATACTAAAATATATTTTCGTCAATATATAATTTTAATATAAAAAACTACGTATAGAGGTAAAAAAACGCAAAGAAATCTGCTGGTGTAGGGACTGAAAAAAAATAACTACGAACTTACAATATAAAAATTGAAGTCTGTGTTGGACTTTTTTCATGATTCAAGTTCATGTCATGTGTTATGTTGCTAAAATTTTTGTTGTATGACCACATTAGGATAAATTTTTATATTTATTTATAGCTACTATAATAATATATTTTCCATAATTATGTATCTATCGAATTCCATGAAATGTGTCATTTTTATTTTGTAATTAATTATTAGAAGCGAGTTGCCATAATAATTGAGTTCAAAATTTTGTCTATAAGAAAATTTGAGTGAACTTAGCATATATAGTCGCATATAAGTATCGGTGTTATATTATGCATTAACTAGATTTTACATTGCCCAATAATAGTGTTATGAAGTGACCACTGGATTGTGTTATTGAGCCTCAAATCTATGAATCAAATCATCTCATTATTTGACTTTCCTTAATCTTTGGATTAATCTATTTTTTAAAAAAATTTAGTTGTTTCAAAGTGGAAACAAAATTGACTATTGAATAAATTTTTGCCATTTTTTTAACAACTACAGTTTGAACAAATCTACTATTGTTGGAATCGTCTCACTTAAAAATGCATATCGTTCAAACACTTGATGTATACTGTTTGAATGGTTATTTTTCTTCCAATGTTTTAGCTAGCTTTTTTTTGGTGCACCATTCAAATATTCTAGGTCCGGTGAGAGTGTTGTATTCTTAATCTTATGTGTGTTCACAATCAAAGGAACAAACACAAGAATGCAAACCATTAAAAATATACAAATTTTTTGTAGTGGTTCGTAATCCTATATGTAGAATATAATAATGAAGAATAATATTATCGTGATTATTATTAATCAAGTGTAAACTATTTATAGAATTACACAGAGACTATAAGTAATTAGGACTCTACAATTTGAGTCTATCTCTAATTCAATCACTAGTTATCTTTATCTCTATCATTATTTTTATATCTATCATTATGTTTAACTTTATCTCTATCATGCCCCCGCAAGATGCAGTTTCGAGAGGAGAGTCCAATCTTGATCTTCTAAAAAAGGAAGCATGTTCTTCGAAGTGGTTTAGAGAGAGCAAGGACACTGGTAGCAGCTATGTAGAGCAGCGACACTGGAGGTGGCTAGGGCAGACAGAATTGCATCGTCCGGAGGAAGAACAACGACACTAGAGGCGGATAGAATCACATCGTCCGGTGGAAGAGCAACAACACTGGAGGCGGTTGGGGCGGATGTAATTGCATTGTCTGGTGGGAGAGCAACGGCACTGGAGGCAGCTAGTGTGGATGGAATTGCATCGTCTGGTGGGGGAGCAGCAACACTGGAGGTGGCTGGTGCAGACAGAATTGCATCATCCGGTGGAAGAGCAGCGACACTAGAGGCAGCTGAGGCGGATGGAATTGCATCATCCAAAGGAAGGGCAGCGGCTAGGGTGGACATAATTGCATCATTCGGTGGAAAGACAACAGCTGGGGTGGACGGAATCACATCGTCTGGATAGGATGAAGAGGTTCATCATTGAGTTTTTTTTTAAATAAAAAATGCCACACGAGTGAAAGCCCATGTACAAGTTTGCCTGACGCGCACCTCCAAAGGGTTAAATAATTTTCTCCCTTGAACTTTGGTCATCTCAGTGCTGCCGAGACGGGTGTACAAGTTTGCCTGACGCGCACCTCCAAAGGGTTAAATAATTTTCTCCCTTGAACTTTGGTCATCTCAGTGCTGCCGAGACGGGTGGCGCGGGGGGGGGGGGGGGGGGGGGGGGTGGCTAGAAATCAATGATGAGAGAAGAGAGAAGGAAAAGCGAGGGGTTCTATGCGGCACCAACCGGCTGGGGGCGGTTGACACTATGGCCGGAGTGGCGAATGACAAGGACAGCAAAGAGAGCGTTAACGGTGATGGCAGCGGCGAGATGGAATGGCGGTGTTGAGGCGGCGACTATTGAATTTAGGATCCCTTTTCCATGATCATGAACAAGAGAAAGAAGAAATAAACACCGAGAAAAGGGGAGGAAAGCGCTCGGTAGAGAAGAGAAAAAAATAAAAGCAGAAGAGTGGGCTGCACCAAGTAAGGAGAGGGAGAGAGATAACCAACTCAGGATTGAATGTGTGACTTGATTAATTTTGACTTACAAGACCTCTCTTTATAGTAGAGGAGTAGGTAGAGTCCTTATACAACTTATCATTCAATCCTAATTACATTCCAACTCTAACTCTTCAATATAAGTAAGTTTATTTAAACTAAACAACTAGAACACCAACTTGAGTAGAACTAGGAGTCCTTTATTATTCACGTGAGGGGAATGAATAAACCAGCTCGTAGCCTTATCCTTGTGGGCCCCTCATGATCTGCCTGCGCACCTTGATAAGAGTGCGAGCTCGTGAGATCTTTGTGGGTCCCACTTGATCTTCAAGTCTTCTAAATCAATTCAGCTTGTGCTTCTTGCTTCCTTAACTCATGCTTGCTTTGGGAGATGACTCTTCTTGGTGTCTCACGTCCTCTAGGACTCTTCTTGATGACCTACGTCCTTATGGTGGGTCCCACCAGCTTGAGCACCATGGTGGGTCCCACATTGTAACACTCCCCCTCAAGCTAGGGGTGAGAAGACATCATAAACGCCTAACTTGCTGCATATAGTAGACATAATCTTGTGAGTGATTGGTTTGGTGAGGATGTCTGCAACTTGATTTTGTGATGAGATGTGCTTCAAGGATAAGAGACTAGCTTGGAATTTTTCTCGTATAAAGTGGCAATTTACGTCAATGTGCTTTGTCCTCTCATGGAAGACTGAATTAGATGCAATATGTATTGCTGCTTGATTATCACAATATAGATCCATTGGAGCTTCTTTATAAAATCCCAATTCAGTGAGAAGAGACCTTATCCATAAGAGTTCACTTACAGTGTGTGCCATGGCTCTGTATTCTGCTTCTACACTTGACAGTGCTACTACATTTTGTTTTTTGTTTTTCCATGTAACCAGATTTCCTCCAACCATCGTGCAAAAACCAGAAGTAGATTTTCTATCATCTGGGGATCCAACCCAGTTTGCATCCGCAAATCCCTCAATGTTGAAGTGACCATGTTTTTTATACAAGAGCCCCCTTCCAGGAGCCCCTTTTAGATAACGTAGTATCCTCTCAAGTACTTGCCAATGACTAAGTTGTGGCTTGTGCATATACTGACTTACCACACTTACTGCATATGAAATGTCTGGCCTCATTACACATAGATAAATAAGTCGTCCCACTAACCTTTGATATTTTCCAATATCAACATCTTCTCTAGTGCCTCCACATAATTTTGTATTTGCATCCATAGGAGTGTCTACCGGTTTGCATCCCATCATACCTGTTTCTTCTAGTAGATCAAAAATATATTTTCTTTGGGATAGAATAATCCCATGTCTGAATTGTAAGACCTCAATACCTAAAAAACATTTCAGTAATCCAAGATCCTTTGTCTTGAATTCATCACATATTCTCTCTTTTATTTTCTGAATGCCCTCAGAATCACTCCCAATTAAAATAATATCATCAACATAAATAGCTAGAATCACCTTACCTCTTGCTGTGTTCTCAATAAATACTGAGTGGTCCGCAGAGCATCTGTAAAAACCTGCCCGTATGATGGCTGGACTAAATTTCTCAAACCATGCCCATGGGGATTGCTTCAGTCTACTGGAATATATGATGTAATTAGGGTGGCACTAATGTAATTAGTTTACATTTCCTGTCTCTTCTTCACTCTTATTAGGGTGAAGGGTATACTTGTAATATTGGTAGTTTTGATATCTATAAATATACCTTATGGGGGAGGGTTTGGATAAAGTCCATAACCTCTTTTTCCTCTTGTTTTTTCTTAATGATACCTTTCCCTTTTTCTCCATGAGCTAAATCCATGGAGTCCTGAAAATCAACATGGTATAAGAGCATTGATTTTTAGGACTAGCGGTATGTTTTTTTAGAATTCCAAAAGCTAATTTTTTCTTTTGCTTTTTATTTTTTGTCATCGCTGGAACTTCACTTTAGTTTTTTATATTGCTATTCTGGTTCTCTGGCCTCAAAATAATCTCAATATTTGCAGGTGCAGAGAAGACGAAGGAGCATATAAGTAAATCCTTTACAACAAATTTTTCCTTTTTTCATTGTTGTCCTGCCGCTGAGTGTTTTTATTTTTGGAAGTCTTCCACTGTCTCGCCCAAATTATTGTCATCAATCTCTATTGATTATACATGATCGTTGCTAATTGATTCATAGCTGCTCTTCTATTTCTGGAAGTTCTATCTGCTCGGCTTATTCCTGTTGTGCATTGCTCTCTGTCGGAAGTTGCTGATAAATTGTATCCTATTGGAAGTTTTTTTGGAACGATCCATCATTAGTAAATCCAGCCTGGTACTCCGAAGCCCTCTGCTGAATCTGCACGACTCTCTCCTCTCATGATCTCTTATTGCTGGACCATTGCTGTCATTGTTATTATTTTCTGTTGCTGTTGTATCTCGCTGCTATCCCGCTCTGTTCGGAAGCGAGTGGGGAAGAAGGAGCCGTCGGCTCTTTGCTGTGAAGCTGATTAACAGAAGATTTCAGAAACTCCTCTGATTGGTATCTCTATTTTTTTGCTGCCGTTGGCATTTCCATACCTAGAAACAGATCCCACAAGTTTTCGAATTTTTTTTATCTTCCTGCTGGATTTATTTTTATTCGGTTGGAGCTTGATTAGAAGATCTTGATTGATTTTCCTGGATTTTCGTTTCTCATCGTTATTTGCTATTGCTCATCGCTATCTCTAGTTTTGTTTGGCGCCGTGGGGAAGAAACACTGTTACCGAATTAATATTTCTTCCTAAGTTTGGAAGCGTGGATTAAATCTGGGCCAAGCCTGTTCTGGTCAACCTGGACCGTGCCGAGTTAATCTGGGTCAACCAGGACCGTGTCATCGTCTCTCCCGATGCTGCCGCCCGTCGTCGTCGAAAACCGCCACAGTCGTCGCTCTCTTTGTCGTTGCCACCGTTGGCCTTGACGGCCATAGTGTCGATTGTGCCCAGCCAATCGGTGTCGTAGCATAGAACCCCCTTATGAGAGTAGGACTCTGCCTCTGCTTATTTCGCTCCCACATTCGACCAGGAGCAGGGGCTTTGTTTCTATTTGAGCAAAATAATCTCGCGGATATGCGAGAATCTCAGTCCTGTTGCCATTGTTGGAGAAGACAACCCCAGACTCTGCCGAGTCATCTTACCGCGACGCTGACTCTCTGCAATCACCGATGCCACTGTTAGGTTCTTCCCTTGCCATGGATCGAGTCACCCTTCTTTCCTCTCTTCCCTCCATGGATGATCTTGACGTTGGAAGAGAAACCTTGTTTCTTGAACGAGTAATGGTGGAACTCAATTTAGAATGAAGGAGCTTTGGAGGAAGCTCAACCTTGGACCTCAAAGGGAGAATCCGACCTTGACCTCTGAGGGAGAATCAGACCTGTAAAATATAATTTTCTCAATACTTGCCTCTCTTTTCCTTCACGTCCCCCTAAATAGGGTTGAGGACGAAAATACAAAGATGACCCATTAGGTCAAGTGGTTCACGCCACATTACAATGAACCAACCCAAATTAAACCAAACCAAATAAAGTAAACCAAACCGAATTGAAATTACATGAAAAGTAAATTGACATAATTTAATTCCTATGCCTATGGATAACTCGTGATGCTATGGAGTCCAGAACATCACCCCCCCCTTGGAGAAAGAGCTTGTCCTCAAGCTCAAAGTATGGGTAGAGGGTGCGAAACGCCGCTAATGGCTCCCATGTCGTGTCACTGGGGTCAACATCTGCCCATTGCACTAAGATCTCCCAATCACCTTGTATACGGCGAGTTTGTAATACCTGTGCCGGGGTTGAAAGTACACGTCCCTCATGGAGTGGTGGCAGCGGGGTGTGCAGCAAGGGCGAATCACCGTGGAAGGCCTTTAATTGTGAGACATGAAAGACGTTGTGAATTCTGGCCTCTGGCGGGAGCTGCAATCTGTAGGCCACTGTCCCAATGCGGTCCATCACCTGAAAGGGACCAGAATATTTTGGAGAGAGCTTGTGACGTTTGGAGGCTGTCAACGACAGCTGCCTATAGTGTTGGAGACGCAACCAAACATAATCTCCAGGAGAAAAGAAGACTTCCCGGTGCTTCTTGTCATAATATTGTTTCATAGAATGTTGTGCTTTCTGTAGATGAGTGCGCACCTCAGTGATGAATGAGTCTCTTTCAGCCAATGCTTGGTCCAAAGTTGCGACTTTAGAGGCCCCTGGTTCATAGGCTAAAAGACGGGGAGGTTCTCTACCATATACCACCTTGAATGGGGTTGTGCCGAGTGCGCTGTGGTAGGAGGTGTTGTAACAGAACTCAGCCCAGGCGAGCCACTTAACCCACCTCTTAGGTGAGTCCCCCACGAAACAGCGGAGATACATTTCAATGGTTCTGTTGACGACCTCTGTCTGACCATCAGTCTGTGGATGGTAGGCTGAAGAAAAGGCTAACGTTGTGCCTTGTAACTTGAAGAGTTCTTTCCAGAAGGAACTTGTAAAGATTGCATCCCTATCACTGGTAATTGAATTAGGCATCCCATGTAATCGTACAATGTTATCCATAAAAAGTTGAGCGACCTGCGGTGCAGTGTACGGATGTGCTAGAGGAATGAAATGCCCATATTTAGAGAAACGATCCACCACTACAAGGATAATAGATTTACCCGACGAAGAGGGAAGTCCATCTATGAAGTCCATAGAAATATCAGACCAGACCTGTGACGGAAGCTGAAGTGGTTGGAGCAACCCCGCTGGACTTAATGTTTCAGCTTTATTCCGTTGACAAGTCTGACAAGCCGCCACATAATCAGCTATACTGCGCTTCATGCCCCTCCAGTAAAATTCCCTACTAATTCGAAAATATGTTTTCTGTCGGCCTTCATGTGTACTGTCATGGAAGGAGGCCAAAATGCTGTGAATCAGAGGGGATGTGTGGTGGAGAAAAATTCTGTTTTTGTAGAGGACGAGATTGTCCTGAACTGTCCAATGGGGTGCCGCTGTGCCCTGCTGGATATCCTGGCATAAGGAGATAATATCTGGGTGCTGTTGTGCCTCTTCCTGTATAGAATCCAACAAGAGAGCTCTGGGCTGACTGATGGCGTTTAATTGCGGCTCTGGAACGTCCCGGAGAGATAAGGCATCAGCCCCTACATTCAAACTTCCCGGTTTATACTCGACAGAAAAGTCAAACCCCATAAGCTTACTTAACCAATGCTGTTGTGGTGAAGTAGTGAGACGCTGCTCAAGAAGATACTTGAGGCTGCAATGATCAGTGCGAATCAAAAAAGAACGTCCCCAAAGATAAGGGCGCCAATGTTGTATAGCTTTCGCCAATCCAATCAATTCCCTCTCATAAGCTGCCAACTAGTGGTGGTGTTGGCCCAGTTGACGGCTAAAATAAGCAATCGGGTGGCCCTGTTGGTGCAACACTGCGCCAATACCGCCCCCTGAAGCATCACATTCCACTACAAAGGACTCCTCAAAGTCGGGAAGCTTCAAAACTGGGGCTGATGATAAGGCGTCTTTCAATTGCTGAAAGGAATGAGCTGCTGTCTCTGACCAGGTAAAAGCATTTTTCTTGAGGAGATTGTTGAGCGGAGCTGCAAGCTGGCCATAGCTACGAATAAATTTTCTATAATATCCAGCTAGGCCCAAAAATCCTCTTAAGGCTGTAATAGATGTAGGAATTGGCCAATCTGTGACCGCTTGTATCTTACTCTGGTCTACCTTCACCCCTGATGCTGAAATAACGTGGCCCAAATATGCCACTTCGGATGTGCCCATAGAACATTTTGACCGATTTAAAACCAAATGATGGGAGCGTATAAGAGAAAATACCTGGTGAAGGTGCTGAAGATGTTCTTCCCAGCTGTTGCTATAGACCAAAATATCGTCGAAAAAGACCAATACATATTTGCGCAAGAGAGGGGAAAATACCTCATTCATGAGGGCCTGGAAGGTGGAAGGCGCATTTGACAGACCAAATGGCATTACGAGGAATTCAAAATGGCCGTGATGCATGCGGAATGCTGTTTTCTCCACATCGGATGGATGAACTCGGATTTGATGATAGCCAGATTTCAAATCGAGTTTAATAAATATAGTAGCTCCATGTAGCTCATCTAACAGCTCGTCCACCACTGGAATAGGAAATTTATCCTTAATTGTATGGGCATTGAGTTGTCGGTAATCCACACAGAACCTCCAGGACTTATCATGCTTGCGGACTAGTAATACCGGTGAAGAAAAAGGAGACCTGCTGGGCTGAATAATACCCTGAGCTAACATCTGCTGGCACTGCCTTTCAATCTCATCCTTCTGTAAGTGAGGGTAACGATACGGACGTACCACTACCGGCTCGGTCCCCGTTTTCAAACGGATACGGTGATCACAGTGCCTAAGTGGCGGTAAGGCAGTAGGGTCTTGAAAGATATCCTCAAATTCTGTAAGTAAGTGAGATAACTTACATGTATTTGTGGACTGGACCTGGGCAACCTGTAGTGCGCAGGTGAGTGGTGCTTGTGTGCCATGCAATATAATCTGATGTTGGTCCTCTATAAAAGACATGGTGAGAGCTTGGAAATCCCATAGTATTGGTCCCAACACTTGTAGCCATTTAATTCCTAGCACTAAATCGAATCCTGATAGTGGAATCACCAAAAAATCTGCAACAAATTTATATCCCTCAATATCAAAGTGTGTGGCTGGTGATATGCCTACACTAGTAATTTTAGCTCCATTGGCTACTGATACAGAAAGACCATTCTGTTGCTGTACTACTAACCCAAGTTGTTCTGCCGCCTGCTGACTGATGAAATTATGTGTACTACCCGAGTCAACTAAAGCCAGCAACTGTAAATGATGTAATTGGGCTTTAACCTGCATTGTGCTTGCACTGCGTAGACCAGTCATAGCATGAAGGGAAATCTCTGGACCTTCTTGGTCAGTTTCCACAATTTCTTCCTCTTGTGGTATTTCTTCTCCCTCCTCCCACAGATATATACTGAATAATCGTTTGCAGTGGTGACCAAAAACATACTGTTCATCACAGTTAAAACAGAGGCCCTTGGCCTTTCTCTGCTCCATTTCCTGTCTAGTAAGTTTTTTGAAATAAGGAGCAGGTGGAGCTGAATTAGAAATGTCTGGGCGTGGGGCTGCACTGTCTCTAAATCTTGGAGGTCCATAGGAATGGTTTGGCGCAGAGGCATTGTGCCTTCCTGGCCAAGCTGGTTTTCTGACCAGTGACTCTTTTAGAACACGCTGCTTGTGCTCAATTGCTCTGGCTAAGTTCATAGCGTGGTCTAAATCTGTAGGAGCATGTAATTCAACTTCTAAACGCAGAGCTTCTGTCAAACCAGCAGTCAAAATATGAACATACTGTGTGTGGCTAACAAACTGGTTTGCTCGGGCTAACCTTTCCTGGAAGGTCTTTTGGTACACCTCTAGTGTGCCAGTTTGTTTGTAATTGATTAACTCGCCCAATGGATTGCTACTAGCAGGAGGACCAAATCTCATCATGCAAGACTGTTTAAAAGTTGCCCAATCCTGAACCACTTGGTCATTTCGGAATTGGTGGTACCATAGAAGCGCTTCATCGAGCATGTGGTAGGCGGCCAAATAAACTTTCTCATCCGCAGGTGTTTTTTGATGGTAAAAGAACTGATCACACTTGGCTAACCAAATCAAAGGGTCCTTAGACCCATCATACGTAGGAAAGTCAAGTTTTAAATACCTGGGCACAGTGTTTGGTCCTTGAACGGCAGGCCCCACATGAGAATGGTGTTGACGCAGTGGTGGTTGTGGGGGAGGTGGTGGGTGGAATGGATGGTGTTCGGCTGGCTGAGAGTAGGCAGCTGGAGGTTGGGCTCGTGTCTCATGGTCCTCTTGTCGCCGGAGGAGAGCTTGGATGGCAGCATCCATTGATTTTATTGCTTCACGCAAATCAGAGGTTGTTTGACGCACCTCTTCCAGGGCATGAGCCTGGTTATCTGTCCTTTGCCTATTTTCTTCCACTCACTGTCTCAAATCGTCAGGGGAAGAGGAATCCCCAAGGGTGGACCTGTCTGATACCAAGTTGTTAGGTTCTTCCCTTGCCATGGATCGAGTCACCCTTCTTTCCTCTCTTCCCTCCATGGATGATCTTGACGTTGGAAGAGAAACCTTGTTTCTTGAACGAGTAATGGTGGAACTCAATTTAGAATGAAGGAGCTTTGGAGGAAGCTCAACCTTGGACCTCAAAGGGAGAATCCGACCTTGACCTCTGAGGGAGAATCAGACCTGTAAAATATAATTTTCTCAATACTTGCCTCTCTTTTCCTTCACGTCCCCCTAAATAGGGTTGAGGACGAAAATACAAAGATGACCCATTAGGTCAAGTGGTTCACGCCACATTACAATGAACCAACCCAAATTAAACCAAACCAAATAAAGTAAACCAAACCAAATTGAAATTACATGAAAAGTAAATTGACATAATTTAATTCCTATGCCTATGGATAACTCGTGATGCTATGGAGTCCGTAACAGCCACTAGGAGGAAGATGAAACGTCTATCTGCCAGTGATTTATTTCAGGCGCTATTGATTTTCCATTCTGGAAATATTTGCCTCAGCCGGCGCCGCGACGATCTTTCCCTCTGGTTGTTGTCATTCCACTCTATAGGAGGAACATGCAAATTCGGGTTTCCTGAGTTAGGAAACCTGATTTAAACCGCCGGTTCAATCGGCTGTTGAGTCTCGGATTGGACTCGCCGGGTCAACCCGACTCAGCCCACTTGTGTTTCTGGCTCGTTATACGGGTCCAGGTCATAAGGTTTTTACTTATTTTTCTTGCGACTCAGCTATATAGGTTTGATATATTACTCCGTTCAACTCGAGTTTTTTTCTCTGGCTAGAATATTATTGTGAATTAGTACCTGGATGTGGTACAACTTCCTTATTGACTGAAGGACTCATTGCGGATTATTTCAGGTGTCATTATTATTCTTAAGGATTTTTATTATTTACCAGTTATCCGCTACTATACAACTGCACATATGGTGTATATTATTTGGACATTGGCCCATTTTTGCTGCTACTATTTGTGTCTCTTTGATTGAGACATTATTTTTTAAGAAGAACTCCTCGTTTGGTTGCCTTGGGTTCATTATTTGCTGACTATCGTTGGCATTGGTTCGTTTGATGCAAATTTTGAATTTCTTAGACAAATAAATCACATGGTGGCCTTAGCATTTTATATTTCTCTTTACCCATTACCCATTACCCTTTGGCAGTCTTTCTCCTACAATCCTTTATTTTACTCTCACTTACCCTTATTGGCCAACCCTTTTAAAATATTGATTTGGTTGGTCCCTTTTATTCATATGGGTGTTTTTAGTCCATTAAGACTTTTTATATTCACCCGTGGGTCTTTATCGTCGTCTTGTGAATGCCAGACATTACCCACTTTAGTGATTATTTTCACTATATTCGTTCGAAATCCTTTGAGTTTGGTTTCGACTTATGTTTTATCACCCATTTTTACCTATTGAGAGTTTGTGTCCAGTTTCGTAGTTATCTTTGGGACACCGTGATGGAGGAGATTATTACTACATTTATGTTATTTGGTTCAAGCTGGGATCACTGTTATTTGGTTCAAGCTGTTATTTGATGCAAAACTAGGGAGTACTCCTTTGGCTAGTCACTTCAGGCTATCTAAGGAGCAGTCACCTTCTACAGAGTAGGAGCGAGCCTATATGGCCAATGTGCCTTATGCTTCTGCCATTGGTAGTCTCATGTAAGCTATGGTGTGCACTAGACCAGACATAGCTCATGCAGTGGGAGTTGTGTACAAAAATATGAGTAATCCGGCTAAACAATATTGGGAAGCAGTGAAGTGGATTCTCAGGTATTTGAGAAGTGTTGAATTTATGGAAAAGAGAAAAACTCCATTGACTTTTTGTAATCAGAATACATGAACCTCTATTTATAATAGAGAAAAGTAATAGAGTCCAATTACAAATAAACTACATTTGTCCCAATTACACCCAAATTCTAACACTTAAAGATAAATCCTAGCATAATTAAATAACTCAACAAAAATAGAATACTAACACAACTAAAACATCTTTAAACTGAAACTCTTCTGTGACACCTACTTCCATAATAATTTTGGCTCTGTAAGATTTCTTATTGTGAGAGTCATTAAGAGTCTTCCATATTTGTTCTTCAACATTTCCCCTCAAGCTGGAGTTTATAACTTCAGCTTGCAATGAAAAATATTGATTTTTAGGACTCCATGAATTTAGTTCATGGAGAAAAAAGGAGAGAAACCCATTGGGAGAAAACTAGAAGAAGAAGGGTTATGGACTTGATTATTCCTAACGCTCCCCCTGAAGCTCTATTTATAGATTTATGAAACTATTGTATTACAATAATACCCTTGAACATAGGGTTTAGAGTTTAGGGTTTTAACCTTGGAACTTAACTTAATTACATCTATGCCATCTCTATGAGATGACCCTTTATTTACCATCCTACCATCAATGTATGTGGGCCTATGGGCCTTCTCCTTGATCTGTGGGCCTTGAGCCCGTCTTCTATATCTCTTAGATGCATGGATCTTCCTTGGTCTTATGGGCTTGGGCCTATCTTCTAATACACTTGGATATATGAGTTTTCCTTGGTTGTGTGGGCTTGGGCCCTATCTTCCAACACTTCCCCTCAAGTTGGGGATGAGAGAACAACATGAACTCTCAGCTTGCTATAAATGATGTATAAAATATTTTTTTTTATAATATGCTTTCATCTTCCAACACTCCCCCTCTCGCTGGTGCTCTCGTTCATGAGGCCCGACTGGTATAATATCAATGAGAGTAAATCACTCCTAATCGCTAGGACTTTGCTTTGAAATGTCCACCTCCACCACCGTGTCCCTCCACAGAACAACGACTCTCAAGTGGTAGAGTAATATATGATATTAATGGAGGAAAGTAACATAAATATAATAATAAGTTCCTCAGTCATGTACTTCCAACAAAAAAAATTTGATATTTTTTTACGGGGATGAAGTTCCTCCTTCGTGGACTTCCAACCACAAAAATTTTGATATTTTTGATGGGGATGAAGTTCCTCCGTCATGGACTCCCAACCACAAATAATTTTGATATTTTTTACAGGGATGAAGTTCCTCCGTCATGGACTCCCAACCACAAATAAATTTGATATTTTTGACAGGGATAAAGTTCCTCTGTCATGGACTCCCAACCACAAATAAACTTGATATTTTTTACGGGGATAAAGTTCCTCCGTCATGGACTCCCAACCACAAATAATTTTGACATTTTTGAAAGTGATGAAGTTCCTCCGTCATGGACTCCCAACCACAAAAAATTGATATTTTTTACGGGGTTGAAGTTCCTCCATCATAGACTCCCAACCACAAATAATTTTGATATTTTTCATGGGGACATAAATAAATAATGGTATGAGGCTACCTCTTTTTCAATAATAATGTCTCATCAAAAGAGACACAATAGCAACAACTGAAATGGGCTCTTTAACCCATTTAACACGACCCAAAATAATCCTTATAAAATAACCCATGAAATAGTCCAATGCACATATCTAGACCAAATAATATGCTGACCAAGGAATAATCTGTTAATTCTTAAAAAATAATAATCCAGCCAGAGAAAAAATCTATCGAGTCGCACCAAAATATTGGGCACGTATATTGAGGCAGAAAATAAGTGGCCCGAGTCAGGTTGACCCGGACCCGAGTTGACTCTGGCGAGTCTGGGTCTGGCTGCGCTGAACCCGGTGCTCAATTAAATTTTTCCTAACTTAGGAAAAAATTTATGAACAGTGTTTCGTCTTCCTCTTCTCGGCGCCGAACAGTTCGGGAGATCGGGAGATGAACTTCTTCATCTCCCTCTCGCTGAAGGTGGAAAGGACTTGGTGATGAAGACAAGTTTCCGAAAACAATATTCTGGACAGAGTAAATAATTCAATGAACATAAACAGGACTCGGCAGTCATCTTCTCCGGTTCCGAACAGAGGGGAAAACCAGAGAGAGCTGATACGTATCGTCGCGGCCACGGCGATGAACCGGTGATAATTTTCTGGAGATAATGCGGCAGAGGAAATAATCCAGCGAAGCAGAGAGAAATACCAGTATTTCGAGCTAACTCGGACTAGGTTGATGCGGCTCAGGCAAAAAAGTTTTTTTTCCGCAAGATGTCGTCGTCTTCAGCCTTTTGGCCGAACAGAGCCGAAACAGTAGACCTTCGGGAGGATATCCAGTGGCGGCAGAGACTCTGGTGTGCTGTTGAAGCGAAGTTCAAATATTGTAATGCAGAGAAAGGAAACTTTCCTCTGTTGATGGAGCAGCAGAAACGGCTTGATACCAAACTGGATTAGAGCAAAGACTTCCTGAAATAAATCGACTACAAAAGATTAGTTTCCAAAGATAGATGGCAGCTATCGGAGCAGTGATATACTAAATCTTATCCATCAGCAAGTAATAAAAATATGATGGATGCTGTCTGGATCATTGACGACAACTTTCCAGAATTATATCGCGCCAGCAAAGCGAAGAAACTAGTTGTCTTTGATACTGGAAAGATGTTGCTCTGTTTGGAACTAGGTCTGAGTTGCTGTTGACGGACAAGAAGACCATTCGAGGTTCTTCCACCACCGGGTGTCATTGCATCCTCACTAATTGAATTTCAACGATGCCAGGATGCGGGTGGCATCTTGCAGTAGAAACGGCAGCAGCAACCTTGGTGTGATGAAGGAGGCTGTGTTTTCTGGAACAAAGGCTAGTGAAGACTATTTTGATGGTGCTAGTGATGTTGATGCCGCCGTAGTGGTAGTAGCCTTGGGGGTTGGAATGAGCAGCGCTGGTGGTGAGATTCCAATGGAAGCCAACCGAGACCCAAAGGAAGTCTAGTGAAAAATACTAATCAAATTACCAATAAAAACTAACAACAAGATGACAAAAAAAAACTAATCAAAGAACCAATAAAAAATAAAAACAAGACGGCGAGAAAAAAAACTAAGCAATGGTATAACAAAGAAAAAATAGGAGTTTTTTTAATCCAAAAAACCATAGATGTGAGTCCTGAAAATCAAAGATCTGATACCGTATTGATTTTCAAGACTCCATGAATTTAGTTCATGGAGAAAAAATGAGAGAAACCCATTGGGAGAAAACTGGATGAAGAAGGGTTATGGACTTGATTATTCCTAACCCTCCCCCTGAAGCTCTTTTTATCAATTTATGAAACTACTGTATTACAATAATACCCATGAACTTAGGGTTTAGAGTTTAGGGTTTTAACCCTAAAACTTTAACTTAATTACATCTATGCTATCTCTATGAGATGACCCTTTATCTACCATCCTGCCGTTAATGTATGTGGGCCTATGGGCCTTCTCCTTGATTTGTGGGCCTTGAGCCCGTCTTCTATCCTTAGTCTTATGGGCTTGGGCCCATCTTCTAGTACACTTGGATCTATGAATCTTCCTTAGTCGTGTGGGCTTAGGCCCTGTCTTCCAACAAAAAAGATTTTTGGTCTTCAATTTTTTTTTGTTGAAAAATAATTCTTCACAAAGACAATTCTTCATAGATTCAAAAATTTTATCTTTTCTGCTCCCACTTTCTTGATATTTTGGTCATATAAAAATTATCATAACATATGGAATAAAACACTTCTTTCTTGTACTTCTTCTTCTACTCCCCTTTCCCCCTCCCCCCTCAAGCTAGGAGGTAATGGTAGTGATCTCAGTTTAAAACAAATAACATAGATGTAGTAATAATCTCCTCTATCATGGTGTCCCAAGGATAAGTACAAAACCGGACCAAACTCTCAAAAGGTAAAAACAGGTGATAAAACATAAGTTGAAACTAACGTCAAAGGATTTCGAATAAAAATAGTGATAATAATTTGTTATGGACTCAATAACACTCAATCATCTACTTTACTTTTATTATTTATGTTGCTTTTAATTTTGAATTTTATTGATTTGTAATAAGACTTAAAGGTAGGGGTAGAATTGGGTTTTATAACCCTAACCTATGTTGATGTTAATTACCCTATTTAAGGGGTAAGGATGGAGAAATAAAGCAAGTTAGAATTTAGAGTAAACTAGAGTAAATTAGGGTAATTAGAGTTCCTTGCCGAGAGCCTAATTCGGTTCAAGGATACGTGAGTTCTGGGTGAAGCCTGGTGTGATCGTGAGAGAAAAAGAGAGGAGATTTACTTCCTTTTTCCCGAGAAAGAAGAAGGATCTTAATCTTCTCATGGAACCAGGAAAGGGGGCAGAGGAGGAGTTCCAAATTCTGGGTTGAGGAGGAGTTCCGAATTCTGGGTAGAGGAGGAGTTCTGAATTCTGGGCAGAGCAGGAGTTCCGAAGACTCACGGAACTAGGAAAGGGGCAGAGGAGTTCCGAATTCTGGGTTGAGGAGGAGTTCCAAATTCTTGGCAGAGGAGGAGTTCCGAAGACGTAACTTGAGACTTTATTTTTCTGAGTTTAGCAGGTTAGAATTTTGTTTTAATTTACTTGCGTGAATAGTGGTTAATTCTAAACGTGAGAAAAGTAACCTCGTTTTCAATTTACCTGCGTGAATAGTGGTTGGAGACAAAATTCTTGGTTCCTTCCAATGTTTTAAAACCTTTTAACGTGCTGGATTCTTCAGTACCTTGCCAAGTTACTAGATCCATGGCTAGGGACCATAACAACTTTGTATCAGAGCAGGCTAGCCCGCCAGAGAGAAGCACCAATGAATACTTTGAATTGCTTGAAAGAAAATTTGATATAGTCCTAAAGAGGTTCTCCAAATTGATATTGATTTGGAGACCTTGAATGGAAGGATGGATAACATAGACACTAGTCTGACTACTGGCAAGAAATTTGTTGCATTGGAGGAGAAGTTTACTCTCAGTTTGGAAACCTTGAAAGGAAGGATGGATAACATAGAGACCGGTCTGAGCACTGGCAAGAACCCAATTCTGGGGGACCATTCACAGATCAGAGGGGGAGATGAGTTTACTAGACACACGAGTTTCTCAGGTCAGCAAGGATCCTTCATTCCGAGGGGACACCTCAACCAGAGAGGAGGCACTGTACCTCTCATTCCAGATCAGAGAGGAGGGGACCATTCGTATAACAGAGGGGGAGATGAATTTCCTAGGCGCACGAATTTCTCGGGACAGCAAGGACCCCTCATTCAGGGGGGACACTTCTACCAGGGGGGAGGCACTGTTCCAAGGTATAATAAAATGGAATTCCCTACTTATAATGGGTCAAAAGACCCTTTGATATGGTTGTATCGGTGTAAAAAAAAATTTATCCATCAGCGAGTCCCAACCTATGACCGAGCCAACATGGTTGTTTTCCACTTACTAGGGGAAGCACAACTTTGGTACTAGTTAGTTGAGGTCGATAACGATGTGGTAGATTGGGATGAAATTAAGTGACTTTGCTCTCTCTGTTTTGGTCCTCTGGCTTATGGAAACCCTTTGGGAGATTTGGTTTTGTTACGCCAAACTGGGGCCGTGGAACAATATAAAAAATTGTTCCAGGAAAAATTAGCATGAGCCAGTAGTATGGTACAAGTGAATCAGCAAGTTGCGCTATTTACAGCAGGCCTGCCTGAGGCGTTAATGCTTGAGGTGGAGCTCTATGCACCTGTTAACTTATCCAGCACTATGAATATAGCTTGTGCTTTAGAATTGCGACAGGATGCACTGCATAGACGACCTCCTTGGTCAGGGGAGCGGAGCGCTCCATCCATGGGGCAAGGGGAGCGCATTCCTCCGAGAAACAACCCAGGTATTACATTGACAGGGGATCCATGATCTAGTCATCCTACACCTCCCTATATAAAAAAAATTGACAAGTGCTGAGATGGCGGAACGGCAGGCTAAGAATCTGTGTTACAACTGTGATGAACCATATCAGGTTGGGCATCAGTGTAAAATATTGTTTTTAATCGATAAGGTTGAAGATGAGGATATCGAGGTGACAGAGGATATGATAGAGGAAGAACCACCAGACATATCCCTACATGCCATTACTGGGCAGCGATCGGCCACAACTACATAGCATGGGAGCGACTCGACAGTCTACCCAACTTCCGAGCTTGAGGACAAGCTCGATCTGCAAGGGGGTGGAGGGGGGGGGGGGGGGGGGGGGTGCAGATGTTATGGACTCAATAACACTGAGTCATCTACTTTAGTTTTATTATTTATGTTGCTTTTAATTTCAAATTTTATTGATTTGTAATAAGACTTAAAGGTAAGGTAGAATTGGCTTTTATAACCCTAACCTATGTTGATGTTAATTACCCTATTTAGGGGGTAAGGATGGAGAAATAAAGCAAGTTAAAATTTAGAGTAAACTAGGGTAATTAGAGTTCCTTGCTGAGAGCCTAATTCGGTTCATGGATACGTGAGTTCTGGGTGACGCCTGGTGTGATCGTGAGAGAAAAAGAGAGGAGATTTACTTCCCTTTTCCCGAGCAAGAAGAAGGATCTTAATCTTCTCACGGAACCAGGAAAGGGGGTAGAGGAGGAGTTCCAAATTCTGGGTTGAGGAGGAGTTCCGAATTCTAGGCAGAGGAGGAGTTCTGAATTCTGGGTAGAGGAGGAGTTCCGAATTCTAGGCAGGGGAGGAGTTCCAAATTCTGGGCTGAGGAGGAGTTCTGAATTCTGAGCTGAGGAGGATTTTTGAAGAGGTAACTTGAGACTTTATTTTTCTAAGTTCAGCAGGTTAGAATTCTGTTTTAATTTACTGCGTGAATAGTGGTTAATTCTATACATGAGAAAAGGAACCTCCTTTTCAATTTACCTCCGTGAACAGTGGTTGGAGACGAAATTCTTGGTTCCTTATAGTGTTTTAAAACCTTTCAACGTGCTGTATTCTTCAATACCTCGCCGAGTTAGTAGATCCATGGCTAGGGACCATAACATAATCACTAAAGTGGGTAATGCTTGTCATTCACAAGACAGCGATAAAAGACCCACGGGTACCAATTAAAAGTCTTAATGGACTTAAAACACCCATATATATAAATAGGTAAACCAACCTAAGTAACACACAAGAGGTTGGCCCCAAGGGGTATGTGAGAGTTAAAAAAGGATGGTAGAAGAAATGTAATTGACAAAAAGGGGTAAGTGAGATATTTTCCTGATAGTTTTTATCAATAACAGCAACTCAAAAAGTGATGCAAAAAAATCAGCTTAAATTCTGATTTTTCAATGCAATAGGATACCAACATGACCTTTGATTCTTCCAATGCAATTATATCCCTAAATATAGATCAGAATGACATAAAATGTTCTCCTTCTAAAACTAGACTTAAATTCCTTTCATACAAGTATAACTTATCTTCATAAAATATACTTCTTTTGAGATGAATAACCTAATATATTTTGGTGTCTATAATCTGGCCGAACTAAGTACTCTTTCTCCTTTTGCCTGCATGACTATTGACTCTTCTAAGATCAATATCTCCATATAAAAAACTCAGATCTAGAATTGGTTGAATAGATAAGAAAATAAATTTACATATATTTCTTTTGATATGTAATTCTCCATAAAAAGTTGTTAGGAATTAAACGCCCTAATTCCAAACTAATGAGAACCATAATAATAAACGTGGAAGAAGGGAAAAATAAGCACAAAAAAAGCACAACAAGATTTATATAGGTTTGTCTCAAGGTGAGACTATGTCCTATCTTCCGCCGCTGCAATAATCCACTATGAAGATGAAATACTTTACAAGAGAAAGTGCACACTTACAGGTATTTCTCTCTAACCTCTTTGGCTGTAACTCGAGATGCTCCTCAGTATAAGATGCTAAAACCCTAATAGCGGTGCCCCTCAATTATAAAGAGAAAATTAGGACAACTGCATTACAAGAGTGAAATTCCCAAAATGCCCTTAATGAATAACATTTAATATACCGCAACCAACTCACTGTAGGGCGTTAATTAGGCTCCACAACTTAACAATCTCCCACTTGGAGACTAATCCATCATCAATATTTTCTCTACAATGACAACAACTTCTCAATCCTCAGAGAGAAGTCCAACTAAAGTTGAGCACAACTTCAGTTTCTTGATCATAATAGTCTTCGTCAACATATCTATTGGATTCTGACTTCCTTGAATCTTCTCAAGAGCCAAGACTCCATCCTCCATAGCTGATTTGATGAAGTGATAATGCACCTGTAAGTGTTGTGTTCTGGCATGATAAACAAGATTCTTTGCAAAATGAATAACACTTTGATTATCACAATACAATACATTCTTCCCATGCTTGAGTCCAAATTCTACCAAGAAAGACTGCAACCATATGATCTCTTTGCTGGCTTCGGTCACGACAACATATTCTGCCTCAGTATTGGAAAGTGCAACTATCTTCTACGACTTAGAGACCCAACTAACTGTTGTATCAACCAATGTGTGTATATATCTAGTGGTACTCTTCTTGCATCAATGTCTCCAGCCATATCAGCATCTACATAACCCCGTGTTGGAATGACTTATCTTTAATATGCATGTTGCACCTTCGCTAAAAGACTGAGAAAATACTATTATGACGCTAGAGTGGGCCGCCATGGACGTCGGCTCGCGAAGGTGGGGTGTGTTGTTATGGTCTTGGGGTTAAGTACCTATTCCTTCCGCTCCTAACAGGTTGGTCTTTTGGGTAATATTGGCTAGGTTCACAACATTTGGTATCAGAGCGGGCTCCCACGTCGCTCGTTCGAATCCCGGAGGGGGCGACCTAGCGGAAGGGGCGACCTAACAGAGGGGGTGGCCTAGAGGCCAAATTAAAAATTACTGGTAGGCCATAGGAACTTAACCCAAGTCCATACCCTCCTATTTTCTCCCAAGTGTCTCTCTCATTTTTCCCTATGACCTAAATCATGGAGTCCTGAAAATCAACATGGTATTAAAGCATTGATTTTCAGGACACACATCTATGGTTATTCCGGATTGAAAAAAAACCCATTATTTTTTATTTGCTCATATTGCTGTTTTGTTTTTCATCATTACTGGAAGTCCCTTTCTACCGCTGATTTTTCATATTTCTGCTGCTCGGTGAATGAGTTTGTAAAACAAAATCAGATTCTACTTGGTGGATGATCGATCTGTGGATGATCATGGTTTTGGTACATACATCTCTCTCCGTTGGTTTGATCCTGCCCTGTATCAACACCACCTTCAGTATTATTTCTGGAAAGGTATGATACTTATCTTCATCGGAGAATAATGTTACTGGTTGGAAGTTTTTCTGCCCTGCTGATTCTGCTGTTTGAGTTATTGCATTTCCTCACTCAAACCAGAATCTTAATCCGGCGAGTTACTACTGTTGGTGGCGAGTTAATCTTAATCTTACTGGTTCCGTTGCCAGGACAATCTTTCTGTTACTGGTTCCATTGGTAACAGACTGTGCAGTGAAATCCTCTACCTCTATGCTTGTCAGCGACAGTTCTTTGGTTTTGTACTTCTCAGCACAGATCATAGTTTTGTTGTCTCTGTTATTCATCTCTTGGTTGCTATCATCTTTTTCGTCGGATTTTCCGTAATTGTCGTCGTAATTGATCAAAAGTCCATCTTCATTCCCGCGGTATCATCTGTTATTGTCATGCTGCTTGGTATTTATGTTATCTATATTATCATGCTAGTGGTTTATCTGTAGAGATATCTAGCAAGTCTCTCAACCCAATTCAGCACTGTTTCTGCCGGTATTATCTCTAAGCGTTATTGGTAAATCTCTGCCGGTATTATCTCTGAGCATTATTGGTAAATCTCTTCTGTTCCATGGTAAGTCTCTCATCCAAAGCTATTAATCCGGAAGATAATCTCGAACCTTTCTCGGTCCAAACTAATTTCTCTGTACAACTACTGAGAAAGCACAAAAATTTATGATCGCGTTTGTAGTGGCACGACAAATAGAAAATCTAATCAGAATTCGGATCATTCTTTCTGCACTTTTCTTTTTAGAAAAGCCTTTCTAGAGAAAGATCGAGATCTAATATTGGACAAAGTTGGCGATTTCCAAAGACGATGAATTGAACTTCCTGAGTGACTTCCCATGCAAGTTTGGCACTACCTGCTGCACCTATGGTTTGCAAATAGATGAAAATGATGAGTCTAGAAATTGGCTCAACCACCAACTTTTTAAAAAGTTGAGAATGTGAGTTAGGAGATCTAGTGGACAATTCCAATGGGGGATTCTCTGCACATATCTAGTTCTAAAAGGAATAAGGCAACATCTGGCAGTAAAGTGACATCCAAGCAACATGTTGTTGCTACAAGGACCAAAACATTTTCGTGGAAGACATTAAATCACTTGCTTTATATGAAGAATCTTGGTTTAGGAGGAGGGTTAGCTGAATAGATAGTGGTTTTCCTAGCTGAAGTTGCTGCTTTGGAGATGGTCAGAAGGTTATCCCAAAGAAAGTGTCCATTTATATGGAAGAGCCTGCAAGCATTGCAGATTCTATTGTATCATCCCTTTAAGTGTGTATAGAAATGGGCTCCATTCAACTTTTTGGTGAAATGCATGCAGAGACTTTCAAGACCTTTGCTGCTACTCTCTGTTGCCACAACCTTTTCTGACCCATCAGATCAATCTAAGAAACCCACAAATCGTGAAAACAAATCTCAACCAAGTTGTTAGGCTCTCTAGCCATGGATCGAGTCACCCGGCGATCTCCTCTAGCTTCCAGATTGAATGATGAGGAAGGGAAGGATTTGGGGTTCTTGGAACGCCCAATGGTGAAGGACGTGAGCCTTGAAAGGAGCTCTCACGTTAGGCCTCTTTTGAGAGAGAACCTGATCTCATTTAGACTAATACTCAATGCTTGTCTTCATTACTTCACTTGACGCCCTAAATAGGTCAAGGAAAACATCAAAGGTTCTATAATTACAATTAGACCCTTATGGAACTTCAAATTACAATTAAACCCCTAAGATATTGAAATACAAGTTTACTCCATCTATTCTCTTCTCCGGTTAGCCACTCTTGATGCTATGGAGTCCATAACATCACCCCCCTCCTGAAGAAAGAGCTTGTCCTCAAGCTCGAAAGTGGGAAATAGAGTCTGGAAGGACTCGAGGGTCTCCCAAGAGGCTTCTATCAATTCCTTGTCAGTCCACCGAACCAACACTTCCCAAGCGTTGTTAACTCGCCTGGCTTGAAGGATCTGAGCAGGCGTGGGCATGGACCTGCCATCTTTGAGAGGAGGCAAAGGGGTATGCAGCAGTGGTGAGTCTCCCTTGAACGGCTTGAGAAGGGAGACGTGGAAGACGTCATGGAGCTTGGCGTCTGGTGGTAGTTTCAAACGATACGCCACAGTGCCAATACGTTGCGTGATCTGGAATGGCCCATAAAATTTTGGAGAGAGCTTATGGCGTTTGATGGCTGCTAGAGAAAGTTGGCGATATGGCTGAAGTTTGAGCCAAACAAATTCTCCAGGTGCAAAGGTAAGGGGACGGTGTCCTTTGTCATAAGTATGCTTCATAGTTGCTTGTGCACGTTGTAACTGAAGGCGGACTTGAGCAAGCATTGCATCTCTGTCGGCCAAGGCCTGGTCCAATGCTTCTACCCGAGAAGACCCCATTTCATAAGAAAGTAGTCGCGGAGGTTCGCGTCCATAAACAACTTGAAAAGGGGTAGTACCCAAGGCGGTATGGTATGAGGTATTATAACAATACTCCGCCCATGCTAACCAACGAACCCACAGTCGGGGCGTGTCCCCCACAAAGCACCGCAAATACATACCCAAGGTGCGGTTAACCACCTCTGTCTGGCCGTCTGTTTGAGGGTGGTATGCTGAAGAAAAAGCTAACTTAGAACCATGGAGCTTAAAGAGTTCCCCCCAGAATTTACTGGTGAAGATAGCATCACGGTCGCTGGTGATGGTCTCCGGAAGGCCATGGAGACGGACAATATTATCCATGAAGAGCTGAGCGACCTGTGTGGCTGTATACGGATGGCTGAGGGCCATAAAGTGGGCATATTTGGAGAACCGGTCTACCACAACAAAAATAACAGATTTCCCTGCAGAAGGAGGAAGACCATCGATAAAATCCATTGATAGATCTGCCCATACCTGTGAAGGAAGTGGAAGTGGCTGGAGCAAGCCGGCTGGTTGTAAGGATTCTGACTTATTCCTCTGACAGATCTGGCACGCTGCAACATACTCCACAATGACCCGCTTCATACCGCTCCAATAAAATTCCCGACTGAGGCGGAAGTATGTTTTCTGCTGGCCCTCATGTGTACTATCATGAAAGGAGGCAATAATGGCAGGAATGAGTACCGACGAAGGATGAAGATATATGCGTCCTTTATACAGAATGAGACCGTCCTGTAGTGTCCAGTTCTTGTCCTTGGAATGGTTTGCGATTTGAGCTTGTAACTCAAGGAGATCTGGATGATGGCTAGTATCCTGACGGATTGTGTCCAGCAAGGGCGACTTGGGGTGGCTCAATGCGTGCAAGTGTGACTCCTCTAGTTCCCGGCGTGACAAAGCGTCTGCTGCCCTGTTGAGATAACCCGGTTTGTATTCCACCTGAAAATCGAATCCCATTAATTTGCTGAGCCAATGTTGTTGTGGGGAGGTAGTAAGGCGCTGCTCCAATAAATATTTGAGGCTACAGTGGTCTGTCCGGATCACAAAAGGTCTGCCCCACAGATACGGCCTCCAATGCTGCACCGCTTTGGCCAAACCGATAAGTTCCCTTTCATACGTGGCTAACTTGTGATGGTGAGGAGCGAGATGGCGGCTGAAATAGGCAATAGGGTGACCCTGTTGCTGCAAGACGGCACCAATCCCTCCCCCGGATGCATCGCATTCTATAATGAAATGTTCGGCAAAGTTGGGCAATTGGAGAACTGGTGCTGACGCTAATGCCTGTTTTAAGTTGTTAAATGAGGAGTCTGCCAACTGAGACCACTGAAAGGCATGTTTCTTCAGTAAATTATGCAATGGTGCTGCCAGGTGACCGTAGTCTTTGATAAATTTTCTATAATACCCTGCGAGACCAAGGAACCCTTTCAAAGCAGTAACGGTGTGAGGTGTGGGCCAATCCATCACCGATTGTATCTTGCTGAAGTCTGGTTTCACCCCGGATGCTGATATCACATGCCCCAAATAAGCTACTTCGGATGTGGCAAAGTCACATTTGGCACGATTGAGAAATAAATGGTGTGCTCGGAGAATGGTGAAAACCTGTCTCAATTGATGCAAGTGTGCTGCCCAAGTTTTGCTATAGACCAGTATATCGTCAAAAAAAACTAAGACATGCTTCCGTAAGAAAGGGCGAAATACCTGGTTCATAAGCGCTTGAAAGGTGGACGGGGCATTGGATAGCCCAAATGGCATCACCAAGAACTCGTAGTGACCATGGTGGGTGCGGAAGGCAGTTTTTTCGATATCCTCTGAATAAACCCGAATCTGATGGTAGCCTGATTTTAAGTCCAACTTTGTAAATAATTGAGAACCGTGTAACTCATCCAATAATTCATCGACCACTGGAATTGGAAATTTATCTTTGATGGTGCGAGCATTGAGGTCACGGTAATCCACACAAAAGCGCCAAGATTTATCTGATTTCTTTACCAGTAATACCGGGGATGAAAAAGGAGAACGACTAGGCTGAATAATACCTTGTTGTAGCATTTGTTGACATTGACGTTCTATCTCATCTTTTTGCACATGGGGATAGCGGTAGGGACGCACTACCACTGGTTCTGTGCCCATCTTCAAACGAATTCTGTGATCACACACTCTGATAGGAGGAAGGTCGGCAGGTGCCTGAAATAAATCAGCATATTCGGCCAACAATGAAGCTAAGTTATCCCCTTTTGAAGTATCCACCGAAAGTGTGTGGAGGCTGCATGGCCTCTGGGCGCTATTGCCATGGAGGGTGATCGGATGGGTGTCCTGGTTAAAACTCATGGTCAGGGATTGGAAATCCCATAAGATCGGACCCAAGCGCTGTAGCCATTTAATGCCCAAGACAAGGTCAAACCCAGCCAACGGTATGACCAAAAAATCTGCTACAAAGGAGTGACCTTCAATAGTAAAGGGCACTGCGGAACCGAACCCCACGGTGGTGACCTTGTCACCATTAGCCACTGAGACTGATATGCCTGATTTCTGCTGTAGTGATAAACCCAACTGTTGTGCTGCCTGGCTGCTTATAAAATTATGTGTGCTGCCTGAGTCCACGAGTGCTAGCAGAATATGATGTTTCAAGGTGGCATGGACCTGCATGGTATTTGTGCTATGCAGGCCGGTCATGGCATGGAGGGAGATTTCTGGTGTTTCCTCCTCGGTTTGGTCCATATCCTCCTGAAAGTCATCCTCTGAGGGGTCTTCTATTTCTACCCAAAATAGTCTTTTGCATAGATGGCCCTTGACGAATTTCTCATCACAATTGAAACATAGGCCTTGAGCCCTCCTCTGATCAATTTCGGCTTTTGTCAGACGTTTGATAAAACCAGGTGGGGGTGTAAAGGCTGGTGGTGGTGGTGATGGTTGGGTGGGAGGAGGCCTGGGGTGAGTGGGATAAGGGCCATGGGGCTGTGGGCGAGGTTGCCAAGGAGGACGTTTGTTTAAGGACTCACGGAAGAGGCGCTGTTTGGTGTCCAATGCTCTTGCCAAATTCATTGCGTGGGCTAGGGAGGTGGGGGCTTCCAATTCCACTTCTAGGCGAAGGGGTTCTACCAGGCCAGCCGTGAACAAATTGACATAAAGTTCAGGTCGGACCAAATGACTTGCACGAGCAAGTTTTTCTTGGAACAATTTCTGATATTGTTCTATAGTTCCACTCTGTTTTAGATTGACCAAATCCCCAACTGGGTTGCTGCGAAGCGGAGGACCAAACCGTAGCATACAATTTTCTTTGAAAAATTCCCAATCATAGACCATGAATTCGTTTTTGAATTGATGAAACCACATAAGCGCTTCATCGAGCATGTGGAAGGCGGCCAATTGAACCTTGCCTTCGGGCAGAGTTCCTTGATTGGAAAAGAAATGATCACACCTGTGCAACCACATTAAAGGGTCGGAGGACCCATCATACGTTGGAAAATCAAGCTTTGTGTACCTTGGCACGGTAGGAGGGGCTGGATTGAGGCCCCCACGAGGTTGAGGTGTTTGGCGCAGGGGAGGAGGTGGAGGTGTTGGAAGAGGGTTGAGGGGATCTGCTGGACGTGAGGAGGATGCCATCTGGACTGAGAGCTGGGTGAAGCCTTCCTCCATGCGTGACAGCAACATCTGGAATTTTCCCTCCAAGCCATTGATTTGAGATTGTAAACCAGCATGGTTTTCTTCCACAAAATTTCGAATTTCTGCAGGTGAAGAGGAATCACCAAGGGTGGTCCTGTCTGATACCACGTTGTTAGGCTCTCTAGCCATGGATCGAGTCACCCGGCGATCTCCTCTAGCTTCCAGATTGAATGATGAGGAAGGGAAGGATTTGGGGTTCTTGGAACGCCCAATGGTGAAGGACGTGAGCCTTGAAAGGAGCTCTCACGTTAGGCCTCTTTTGAGAGAGAACCTGATCTCATTTAGACTAATACTCAATGCTTGTCTTCATTACTTCACTTGACGCCCTAAATAGGTCAAGGAAAACATCAAAGGTTCTATAATTACAATTAGACCCTTATGGAACTTCAAATTACAATTAAACCCCTAAGATATTGAAATACAAGTTTACTCCATCTATTCTCTTCTCCGGTTAGCCACTCTTGATGCTATGGAGTCCATAACACAAGTGCAGAGGCTTCTAATTTACAGTCAACTCCTGATATCAGGATCTTAGAAGGACCATCAGAGAACGTTGCTTCTGAGAATTGGTTGTTTGAACTTCTCAAGGAATTGGAAAATCAGGGAATTAGCATACCTGAGAGGATCACTGAGAATGTTCTCCATAGGTTCTATATGGCAGCTATTGGTGAATTTCCATGCTTAGTTTCATCAATTAAGAGAACCATACAATGGAGGGAGTCTTACATTATTCTTTCTATTGAAGAATTGGAAGTGTGGTCCCACTTGGTCTTTTGGCATGGGCGTGATGTGGAATTTTGACCTTGCCTAATAGTTCGTCTAGGCTTGGCTTGCTCTAGTTTAGCAGCTCATGAAAGGCCTCACTTTGCTCAAACAGTAGTCTCCCAAATTCAACGTGGTATCAGAGCAGGTTGGTCCCGAGTTCGAGTCCCGCTCCCACCGAATTTTGTCCCAGGTGTTTCTGGTGAATTTGTCCTGGGTTTTTCCAAGAATTTGTCCCGGGTTTTTCTGGTGAATTTGTCTATGGGTTTTCCTCGTGCGGGGGAGTGTTGGAATATTTATTTGTATCGATCGGGCCAGTCCTTGTATAAGATCCGTAGAGTTTCTTTTCTAATAAGTTTGAGCCTTTTAGCCCATTGGTTTCAACACCCTGTAATCCCAAGTTTGACTTTTTGAAACATAATTAGGAGATTGTTGCCTCTCAAATACTTGAGAATCCATTTCACTGCTTCCCAATGTTGTTTACTCGGATTACTCATATATTTGCTCACAAGTCCCACTGCATGAGCTATGTCTGGTCTAGTACACACCATGACATACATGAGACTGCCAATAGTAGAAGCATAAGGCACATTGGCCATGTTGGCTCGCTCTTGCTCTATAGAAGGTGACTGCTCCTTAGATAGCCTAAAGTGACTAGCCAAAGGAGTACTCACTAGTTTTGCATCATTCATGTTGAATCTGCTTAGCACCTTCTTCACATATTTTTCTTGTCACAGTTTCAAGACATCAGCATCTCTAGTAATCCTCATCCCAAGGATTTGTTTTGCAGCACCCAAATCCTTCATTGTAAACTTCTTGGACAACTCCCTTTTCAACTTATCTTTTTACTTTTTTCTAGCACCTGCTATCAACATGTCATCAACATATAGTAATAGAATAATGTAGGAGTCATCAAGTTTCTTCACATAACAACAATGATCTGCCTAGCACTTCAGGAAACCATTACTACTCATAAAAGTGTCAAACTTCTTATACCACTGTCTTGGAGCTTGTTTAAGACCATACAAGCTCTTTTGAAGTTTGCACACCATTTTCTCTTTTCCTTGTGCTTTGAAACCTTGTGGCCGCATCATGTAAATTTCTTCCTCCAAATCACCATGAAGAAAGTTTGTCTTTATATCCAACTGCTCTAAGTGCAAGTCTTCATTTTCCACTAGTCCAAGCATTGTTCTAATAGTAGTCAATTTTACTACTAGAGAGAAAATCTCAATGTAGTCAATGTCTTCTTTTTGTTGAACGCCCTTTACCATCAGTCTTGCCTTGTACCGCTTGCTACCATCATGTTCGTCTTTTATTTGAAACACCTATTTATTCTGCAAGGTTTTCTTTCCTTTTGGTAGCTCAGTGAACTGCCATGTCTGATTGGATAATAGTGAATCCATCTCATCCCATATGGCCAACTCCCACTTGGTTGATTCAACAACTTGCATGACTTCTTATTTACTTCTAGGGGTATGTTCTCCTGGTCTTTCTGAGCAATAGTTTCCATCTCAATAGCTGGAAGATCTCTCAACTGAATCACTTCAAACTTCTTGGCTTCATCACTTGTGCTCTAAGACTTTGTTCTCAACTTGTCTTTATACAAGGCACCTTCATTGAAGATCACGTTCTTGCTCCTGATAACCTTATGACTTTGGTCACCTTAGAATCAATAAACAAATTTGGTACCACCATAGCCAATAAAGAAACATAATTTAGATTTGGCATCAAGTTTACTTCTAGCAGCAGAATCAATATGGATATAAGAAACACAACCAAACACTTTCAAGAAAGAAAGGTTTACCTATTTGCTGCTCCAGACCTCTTCTGGTATTTTGTAATCCAATGGTGTTGTTATTGATCAAATAGGCAGCAATGCTAATAGCCTCAGATCAGAACATCTTTGGCAATCCCGCATGTAATCTCATACTCATAGCACCCTCGTTCAAAGTTTTGTTCATCCTCTCATTCACACCATTCTGTTGAGGTTTTCTAGGAATGGTCTTCTTGTTCTTGATTTCATTATTGGTACAATACCGATTGAAATCATCATCTACGTATTCTCCCCTATTATCTGACTGCAAGCACTCCACTTTCAAATCTATCTCATTCTCAACCATTGTTCTCCATCTCCTAAAGGTATCAAAGACATCAAATTTATTTTTCAGGAAATAAACCCATACCTTTCTGCTTGCATCATCAATAAATATCACATAGTTGTTAGAACCACTGAGGGAAGTAAAAGTTGAAGGCCCATACACATTTGTGTGAACTAATTCCAATTTTGTTGTCTTTTGCTCCTTTCTAGCCTTAGAAAAGCTAACCCATGTCTGCTTGCTGAAAATACAGCCTTCACACAAATTGTTATTTACAGTTTTCAACCCTGGTAGTTTCCCTTTGGACTGAAGTACTTTCATTCCCTTCTCACTCATGTGACCGAGCCTATAATACCACAAGTCATAATCAGTAACAGCATCAGCAACTGTAATTGTATCTCTGTAACTGGAAGTGATGTAAAAAGTTCCAGTTTTAACTCCTTGTATAACAACCATGGATCCCTTTGTGACTTTCCAGGCAACACCATTAAAAGTAATATTATGACCTTCATCATCAAGTTACCCTCCTAAGATCAGATTACACATAAGTTTTGGTACATGTCGCACCTTGTGAATTTTTACATTGTCCCGTTTGACATCCTCAAACTGACATTACTAATACCGACAATATCCAAAGGTTCTCCATCATCAAGATACACCTTCCCATGATATCCAACAACATAATTCTCCATGATCTCACGATGTGCGGTGGTGTGAAACGCAGCTCCTGAATCTAACACCCAAGAGTCAATAGGGCTATCAACCGACAAGAGTAAAACATCTTGTACCTCTTCGGTCATCGTATTTGTAGCATCACTTTTCTTTTCATCCTTTCGGTTCTCTACAATTCTTCTTTATGTGACCAGACTTGCCACAATTCCAGCACTTTATGTGACCACACTTACACTCTTTCCGAATTTGGACTTGCTTCTACATTCCTTGACTTCCCTCTACCATTGCCCTTGTTGGAATTCCTCTAGAAGTTCCTGCCCCTAGTATCAACACTTATGGTAGAATTAGATGTAGACGATTCTTCAGAGTCCTTTCTACGAACTTCCTCCGCAAGAATGGTATCCCGAATATCATTAAAGATCAACTTCTCGTTGCCTACAGAGTTGCTAACTGCATCCCTCATAGGCTCCCAACAATTTGGCAGAGGCAGAAAGAATTAAAGCACGAACCTCATCATCAAATTTAATTTGAACGGATGTCAATTGATTGACAATTGTGCTAAACTCATTCAAATTTGATGCAACTAATATATTTTTTGTCATCTTTAAATTAAATTTTTTTTTATGAGATGTACCTTATTATTTGTCGAAGGCTTCTCAAACATGTCGGATAGAATCATCATCATCCCCGCAGTGGTTTTCTCCGACGCCACGTTGGGAGCAATGTTCTTCGACAGTGTTAACGAGACTACTCCCAATATTTGTCTATCATGGAGATTCTACTCATCATCGTTCATACTTTCTAGTTTCATATCTAGAAGTAGTACATGCAGCTTTATACTGTAAAAATAATCTTTGATTTGCATCCACCAGAATTCAAAATCCATACCATCAAACTTGTTGATCCCTAGTGCCAATCTTTCTTCGCTAGCCATTGCTCTCAATCATGAACCAAAATTGTGATACCACTTGTTAGGAATTAAATGCCCTAATTCCAAACTAATGAGAGCAATAATAATAAACGTGGAAGAAGAGAAAAACAAGCACGAAAAAGCACAACAAGATTTATACAGGTTCACCTCAAGGTGAGACTATGTCCTATCTTCCGTAGTTACAGTAATCCACTATGAAGATGAAATACTTTACAAGAGAAAGTGCACACTTACAGGTGTTTCTCTCTTACCGCTCGGGCTGTAAGTCGAGATGCTCCTTGGTATAAGATGATAAAACCCTAATGGCGGCGCTCCTCAATTATAAAGAGAAAATTAGGGCAACCGCATTACAAGAGTAAAATTCTGAAACTGCCCTTAATGAAATAAAAGTTAACATATTGTGACCAACTCAACGTTGGGCATTAATTAGGCTCCACAACTTAACAAAGGTATAGTTCTTGTTAACATAAAATTGACCGAAAGTTGAAGTTTTCTGCTAATGCTCGATCCTCTCTTACTATCTGACTCAAATATATATTTATATTTGTGGAAAACTCCGATTGCCAAAAGTTGATTTGCATTGGAAAGTAGACATGAATATATTTTCGTAAATATCTAATATGCAATATGAAAAGCTCAGTATAGAGGTGAAAACACAAAGCAAACGATGGGTATAGGGATTGAAAAGAGAAAAAAAAGATAAATATGAACCTACACTGCCAGAGATAATAGATCATAAAAGGATCACATTATCTCTGTGGGTTGATTGATTCAACTCATAGAACCTGCTCTGATACCATGTTGAATTTATGGAAAAGAGAAAAACTTCATTGACTTGTTGTAATCAGAGTACATGGACCCCTATTTATAATAGAGGAAAGTAGTAGAGTCTAATTAAAATTAAACTACCCTCGACCCAATTACACCCAAACTCTAACACTTAAAGATAAGTCCTAACATAATTAAATAACTCAACATAAATAGAAGATTAACATAACTAAAACACCTTTAAACTGAAACTCTTCTGTGAGACCTGCTTCCATAATAATTTTGGCTTTGTAAAACTTCTTTTTGTGAGAGTCATGTGAGACTTACATATTTTCTCTTCAACAAGAAGCACTATAGACTCTGCCTTATGTTTCAAAAAAATCAAACTTGGGATTATAGGGGTATGTAGATGCTAACACGGCTAGAGACATTGATGGTAGGAAGAGTTCTACTAAATATGTATACACATTGGGTGGTACAGTAGTAAGTTGGGTCTCTAAGTTGTAGAAGATAGTTACTTTTTCCACCACTGAGGCAGAATATGTCGTTGTCACCGAAGCCAGCAAAGAGATGGTATGGTTGTAGTCTTTTTGGGAAGAATTAGGTCTCAAGCATGAGAAGAATGTATTGCATTGTGATAGTCAGAGTGCTATTATAAGTGTGTATTCACTTTATCATATCTACTCTAGAGGATGGAGTGTTAGCACTTGAGAATATTTAAGGACGTCAGAATCTGACTGATTTGTTGTCAAAAACTGTTACGATTGAGAAATTGAAGTTGTGTGAAACTTCAGTTGGACTTCTCTCTGAGGATTGAGAAGTTATTGTCATTGCAGAGGAGATATGGATGATGCATTAGTCCCCAAGTGGGAGATTGTTAAGTTGTGGAACCTAATCAACGATCTTCACTGAGTTGGTGCGGATTGACCTTCGCGGTAAGGTCACCGTGGGGGTTGGAAGGGGGTAGGGAGCCCCCGCCAGATCCACGATATATTGATTGTTGTTTCATTAAGGGTAGTTTTGGGATTTCACACTTGTAATCCAGTTGCCCTAATTTTTTCTTTATATTTGGGGGTGCCCCTACTAGGGTTTCATCATTCGAGGAGCAACATAAGTTGCAACCTGAGAGATTAGAGAAAAACACTTACAAGTGTGTGTGATTTCTCTTGTAAACTATTTCATCTTCATAGTAGATTATTACTGCAGTGAAAGACAGAACGTAGTCTCACCTTGTGACGAATCTGTATAAATCTTGTTATTTTTTCCGTGTTTGTTTTTCCCTTCTTCTAAAATTATTATTATTACTCTTGTTAGTTTGGAATTAGGGAGTCTAATTCCTAACATTGTCTTTTCTCTGTTTTGTTTACAATCTTATTCTGAGAATCGTCTTCTCCGTTTTGTTTATAGCTTCTCGGTGGATGATCAACATGATGATCAATCTATCAATTTATTTTTTCTTTGTTGTCTTGGCATTTTGGTTTATGGATCTTGGTTTCTAGTAACCTTATCATCATGGATAAAAAAACATTTTTTGCTATACCATGGTAGCTTTTCTATTGTGTATTTCTTCATTGGTTTGTGAATGCACGTGATTCAAATAATATTGTATCTTATGTCTTGGTTATCTCTGAGTATCTATGGACAATCAACGTTCCTGATTTTTAGGAAGTTAGAGCAATTAGATAGAATCCTTATCAAGTCCTTCTCGGTTTGTTTAGACCATAAACTTATGAAATCAGAAATTTGAACTCATCTTGTCTATTGTCTTCTATTTTCTGCTACTAGTTTTTTTCTTGGGTATAATCGTTAATGTTGTTGCTATTAACATTGCTATGATTATTATCGGCCATATCTTACTTGGCGTAAGCATTGGATTTTGAAATCACTTTGTTCCTCTTTATATACCTGGATACATCAGCAGAGTAAGGAAGATGACTTTGTAGCAGCCATCTATTTGGTTTATGATCATCAGAGAGTCCTATAGCTCTTCTAGCCTTTGAAAAGTATTGCACTCGAGTCTTTGAGATTATCTTCTTGCTACTGGCGTTACTACAAACTGCTCCTTACATCATTGATAATCTTTCTGCTGTTGACACCCATTATCTTCTCTTGTTGGAGAGGTATTTGCATACGTTGATTACCAACAACAGACTTTATACTGACAATGAGATTTCTGTTTGGAGATGATGAGATGAAGATCATGAAGTTTGAAATCAAGGTTGCTGTAGAATAGATTCAGATTTCTCTCTGTGGTTCTACCTTTCCTAATTGGCAACAACTCTTGCTGCAATGTCCACCTGATTCTTGATGGTTGTTGCCAATAGTCATTGAAGCTCCTGTCAAGAGGCCTTTTAATCCATCATCAAGGCATGTTTATCAACACGTTGCTGCCATATTTCAGCACGTTCCGGATTATTCAGCGAAGCAGAACACATAGTCACCTTCTTTGGTAAGAGAAGCAGTTGCTGCCTTCTCAGCTCTCTTGAATTCCAACACTTGGTCTCATTGTTGTTGTTGTTTTGTTTTATTTAGTTGAATTTCAAGTGTTCTAGAATCTATATCATCTAGCAGGTCACGTTGCAGCCTCTTTTTTGAATTCCAACAAGATGGTTGTTTTATCTAGTTTGTGAGTCAACTGCTGTAATCAGCAATGGGTTTAATAATTCTGCTTTAATTTATTGCTGAAACATATCACCGCTGTTGTTTTTATCAAGCTGGTGAATCAACTGCTGTAATCAGCAATAGGATTTAACCAACACCTTCCTAACTTTTGTTTAAATCTAGCTGGTCAATAATTACTCTCCAAGGAGTATCAAAGATGCACAAGTGAGTTCAGCGTAGTCCTCTTAAGGATTTGATTTTCTCACTCTTATATTGATTATCATATGTTGTTATCTAGTATATGTATCTGCATTTTTTTTATGTATTGATGGTAATAAATTTGGATTTATTACATTGATGATATATTGTTTATATAAGGATGTTTTCTGCTAGTGGGGGTATATAAAGCCCATCAAATTTGGACTATCTATATTAGATGGTCAACAAGTGTTTTGTGAATTTTTTTTGGATAACATAAATTGAAGATTACTGAATTGGATTCCCACAAAAGAATCCAGGTTTCACATTGTTGCTTATTTGTAGCAAATCACTGATTCAACAATTATCATCTGGCATTGCCTACTCTGTTTCAGAACTTATTTAGTTCTGGAGTTATACCTCAGCTTATTATTCGGTTAAACTTATTATTGGCAGTCTATTACTCAGAGCAAGCTTATTACTTGGGGCACCACTTCCTGATGGACTCGTTGCGAATTATTTCATATACCCTTATTACTCTTAAGGACTTCCATTATTTACCGGTTATCCGCTGCTATACAACTGCACATTTGGTACATATTTGGGCATTGGCCCATTTCCACTATTGTTATTGTGTTTCTTTGATTGACACTTTATTTTTTAAGAAAAACTCCTCAGTCACTTGCCTTGGGTTCATTATTTGTTGATTGTTGTCGGCATTGGTTCATTTGATGTAGAATTTGAATATCCTAGAAAAATAAAGCACATTCTTCTTTACCTATTATCCATTGGTTATTTGGTAGCCTTTCTCTTACCGTCTTTTATTTGACTCTCACTCACCCCTATTTGCCAACCCCGTTGGAGCATTGGTTTGGTTGGTCCCTTCTATTTATATGGGAGTTTTAAGTCCTTTGAGACTTTTTATTGGTACCCATGGGTCTTTTATCGTCGTCTTGTGAATGATACGTATTACCCACTTTAATTATTATTATCACTATATTTATACGAAATCCTTTGAGTTTAGTTTCAACTTATGTTTTATCACCCATTTCTACCTTTGAGAGTTGGTGCCCAGTGTTGGGACACCATGATGGAGGAGCTTATTACTATATCTATTTTATTTGGTTCAAGTTGGGATCATTGCCGTTACCTCCTAGCTTGAGGGAGAGTGTTGGAATATATGATGTAATTAGGGTGGCACTAATGTAATTATTTTAAGTTTCTTGTCTCTTCTTCACTCTTATTAGGGTGAAGGGTATACTTATAATATTGGTATTTCTAGAATCTATAAATAAAGCTTATTGGGGAAGGTGTGAAAAGAACTACCCTAGTTATTCTTCCTTTTTTTCTCAACATGTTTTCTCTCCGTCTCGTTGGTATCTCTATTATTTTTCCTTTTAGTTCTCCTTTTTTTTATCCGTTGCATAACAATGTGATTTGTAGAATCCTGAAAATCAACATTACCCTTAAGATTCATTTTGGCAAACTTAGCCCAATTAAGATAATTAGAGCTTGCCAACTTTACTGAAGTATCATGATGGTATCCTTAACTTTTTCCATCAAACCCAAAATCCTCTAGCTAGGGTATAAATTTCTCGTCTCTGCCACAATAATGATATATGATCACACAATAAGTAATTGAAGTTTTCTAGACAATTTTCAGATTTATCACCATTGTGGACCTCACTAACAAAATTAGGGTTATGCACACTTCAACAATCCAATAATCAATAATTCACAACTATTTCAACCAATATTATAAAAAAATATTACAAATAAGGCTGACATCATCAATTGGATGACGATGCAAGCATCCAACACTCGGTTGGGTGATGTAGATCTCAAAAAACCCAATTAGGGCAATCAAAGTGTAGAGAATCCTTCAATAATTCGTAAAGACTAGTAATTATGGTAGAGAAATGGAGAAAAAAACTTAACTTTGATGAACCAGAATAAAAAACCTGTAGTTTTTCACCTTCCAAATAGGTTGTCCTCTTCAAAAAATGACAAGAATTTGCAGTAGAATGCCCCCAACAATGATCTATTGCTCTGATACCATGTAAAAATCAAGATATAGGTGAAGGAATAGGAGAAAATTGAGAGAAAAAAGACAAAAGAGCAGAAGAGCTTTCTGAAGAACATGAATGGTGTCCTTGGGATCTATGCACAAATTCCCATACTCCTTAAATAAGTGTTTTGAGTTGCAAATTATAAAAATGTCCCCATACACTTAATAAATGTTAATTTTCTTATATCTCCCAAAATAGACAGCGTATGTACATGAAAATTTAACCACTGATATAAGTTAACATGTAGAACAAGTTTGCATAAAGCAAATTAACCATTGAAGTGGTAAAATAACCAAAATACCCCTAGAGGGTAAACTGACCAAAATACCCCTGAATGTATTTTCTAACAATCCAATTACAGATTTGTGATTCTAAATGAAACTAATCCATGTGCTCTTGAAATTTATGTAAATAAATTTATTGTGCATCCCACCAACTTTCAGATACCTAGAGCCATTATCTTCCTCTAAAAATTTAAATGGAGAGTCCTACATATGAAGAGAATCAGTTTTTTAATACTTTAATGAAGCATCATGCTCAATCACCTAATTCTCTTTTAACGGAATAATGGTGCAAACTCAGTTACATATTATTTTTCTCTAATTACTCATTGATTATGGTAATATTAAGAACACATTGTTGTGCATTGGATGTATGTATATTCAAGTTTTCTTATCTTGGATTAACAAAAAATTCTTCAATGTGAATCCAATTATGTAAAACCCGACCTGACAAAGATTTACAAGAATAAAACCCAATCCCCTAACGAAGCATTACAATAATAGAAGGGATGGAATCCCAACCTCATAATGGAAAAGATTTTCTTGCAACAAGAAGAGCCAAAATCATTACTTTAAAAATTATATTTCTGGAAAAAACTTTAAAATTGAAGATTTAAAACCAGCGAGCACGGTCGTTCCTTTTAATGACCAATCCGACATCATCATAGGCAGAAGCTTATAGCTTTTAAATTTGGTCCAAATCGCCAGGTGACTGAACCCTATGCATGGTCGAGATGCGTTATGCTAATCACACTTATCCAACGGCTCCAATGAATCTGCATTTTTCAACGATTTGAGATAAAAATTCGGTATATTTCTGGAGAAACAAAGCGTTATGTCGATCACACTTATCCAATTGCTCTAATGAATCTGTATTTTTCAACGGGTTGAGATTAAAATTGGGTATATTTATGGAGAAACAAAGTTTAAAAAGAATTGAAGCGCTTCATCTCCTTCCAGTCTCACATTTTTTCTCTATGTGGTCCTCCGTGCGAGAGTGGGATGAATGACGAAAGAGTTGCATGTTAGAATAATTATAATCTTTAAATCCGAATCTAGAATTTACATTATGCCAGAAGATTAGGATTTGGGATACGGGATAAATATTTGGATCCATTCCGAAGGATCGTCTTTCCGTTGCAGAATTACTACGACGAACGGATGAATGGTTTTGTTATCTTCCTCAACGAAATCACCTTTATTCCACTTCGGGACCGTCGTCTCTCTTCTAAATAGGGAGAAGAGAAACCGTGTTTGGATTTAGTTTCTAGGGACCACAACGATAATGTTCTATTTATATTGATTAATTAGGGTTCCCATAATTCCCTAATTGAGATAATATGGATATCTACTCAATTGGCCCATATTCCAATTTCAGTCATCTATGGGTTTACCAATATTAGACCACTTAATTTTAGCCCATAGTAAATATAATTAAATAAAATATGTTGCCAAACTTAGAATATGAAATGTGAGTTTCCTAACAACCTCCCACTTGGGTTACATATCATTCCTGAAATAATTATATCACAAATTTTGTAGGAGTGTATCTGTATACTATGGAACCATCTTATATATTAATAATGGAACCACCGTGACTATCCTCACAATACAGTCGTGACTAAACCACGATGATCACCATACTAATTCACTCAATGACATAGCTCAAATATGGATGAGTAGCATGAAAATTACATGCAATGTGATCTCAGACATACCTGTTTCTAACTGGTCCTTCTTTAGTCTTTGGTGAGATCGTTCCAAAGTCCTTAATGCAATGCGGACTTTGTCATAAAAAGAAACACAAGCAAGTTCAGAAATAGAATAATAAGCAATCAATTTTTATTACATAAAAAATCGAATAACTCAATGTTTAAAGTAAACATATAGTACAAAAATGACTAATGAACCCGTATGAGCAGTGTGCTCATGAAAGACCTTAGGCATTAAGCCCATGGTGAATGGGTCTGCTAGCATAGAGTCCGTCGTCCTTATATGTTCTATAGAAATCTGCCTATCCTGAACTCTCTCCTTAACAATTAGAAACTTGATGTCGGTAAACTTCGACTTCGTCGAGCTCCTATAGTTGTTGGAATAAAATACCACTGAGTTAGTATCACAGTAAATCTTTAATGGCATGTCAATGCCATCTACCACTCACAGCCCAGTGACAAAGTTTCGTAACCATATTTTGTGGTTGGATGCCTCAAAACAAGCAATGAACTGCGCGGCCACGGTTAAAGAAGCTATGAGAGTTTGCTTTGCAGACTTCCATGAGATAACTCCTTCACCCAACATAAAGATGTACCCTGATGTGGAGCTTCTGCTATCTTGTCATCCCGTCAAGTCCGAGTCAGAGAACCCAATGCTCTCTAAACTGTCTGATCTCCAATAAGTGAGCATGTAGTCTTTTGTTCTCCTCAAATAACGCCTCATGCGTTTGGTTGCCTTCCAAACTTGTATACCCGGATTGCTCAAACATCTGCCAAGAACTCCTACTACAAATGTTATGTCGGGACGAGTACAAACTTGAGTGTACATTAGATTCCCTACTACTGATGCATAGGGAATTTTCTGCATCACTTTTCTTCAAAGATCATTATTAGGGTATTGTTTGAGATTAAACTTGTCTCCTTTACCGATGGGTGTGTTTCTTGGTTTACTATCTTTCATACCGAATCTACTCAAAACCTTATAGATATAGCTTTTTTGTGACAACACATGTATACTTTGAGAATGATCTCTAAGTATCTGAATACCTACTACAAAAGAGGCATCACCAAGATCTTTCATCTCGAATTTCTGCATAAGAAATTTCTTGGTTTTGTGCAGTAAGTCATCAACAACATTTGCCTCAAAACCATACGAGGAGATGACTTGATGAAACTTGTGATACCATTGACGGGAAGCCTATTTGAGACCATAGATGAATTTCTTCAATTTACAGACCATAAACTTTGAATCTCCAGATACAAAGTTTTCTGGTTGTACCATATAAACTGTCTCATCAATGTCTCCATTGAGAAACGCAATTTTGACATCCATGCAGCTCTAGATCTAAATGAGCCACTAGTCCCATTATTGTTCTAAAAAAGTCTTTCGAAGATACCGGAGAGAAAGTCTCTATATAGTCTATGCCTTCCTTTTGAGTAAAGCCTTTAGCAACTACACAAGCCTTATATCTCTCGACATTGCCCTTTGAATCCCTTTTGGTTTTAAATATCCATTTACAACCAATGGGTTCCCACCTTTAGGCAACTCGATGAGATCCCAAACGTCATTGTCTTTCATAGACTTCATCTTATCCTTCATGGCATCAATCCACTGTTGAGAGTTAGAACTGCGCAAGGCTTGACAGAAGTTGATCGGGTCATCTTCTGTCAATCCGATGCCATCCTTATGTTCTTGGAGAAATATGATATAATCAGTTAGAATCGCATTTCTCCTCTCTCTAGTGGATCTCCTTAATGGAACTTCTTGAGGTTGTTGAGTTTGTTCTAAAGGTGGTACTTGAGGAAGAATCTCATTGTTGTCATGATCTGGAATAATGTCAAGAATAGGAGCCTAAACATTGTCCTCTGGTGCTTGAAATGTGTCTTGAACAACAATAGGTATGGAGACTTGATCACTGTCAATAATAGATTCTTCTTCAAAGACAAAATTTCTTATGTTTTCTTCCCTTCCAAACTCAATATCCTCAAGGAATCTTGCATTTCCCATTTCAAAAAAGAATCTTGATGTGGGATCATAAAACTTATAGTCCCAAGAGCATCCAGTGTAACCAACGAAATAATAGCTAACCGTCCTTGAGTCCAGTTTTCTTTCATGTGCCCTATAAGGCCATGCCTCAGCTACACAAGCCCAAATGTGCAAGTGCTTAATTCTAGGCTTCTTGCCTGTCCATAGTTCATAGGGGTTTGGGCAACTGCTTTGCTTGGTACCTTGTTAAGGATGTACACTACGGTCTTTAAAGCTTCTCCCCAAAGTGACTCTGGCAAGGAGGAATGACTGATCATACTCCATACCATATCCTTAAAAGTTAGGTTTCATCACTCTGCAACATCGTTCATGTTGGGTTTGCATGGCATGGTGTATTGCGGAACAATTCCACACTCTTTGAAGAAAATTGTGAAGGGTCTTGGACATTGTTCTCTTGATCCATCATACCTTCCATAGTATTCACCACCACAGTCGGATTTGACAACCTTTATTTTCTTACCAAGTTGAAGTTCAACTTCAGCTTTGAAAGACTTGAAGATGTCCAAAGATTGTGACTTCTCATGTATTAAATATAGGTAACCGAATCTAGAGTAATTTTCTATGAATGTAATAAAGTACTATTGTCCATTCCATGAAGCTATAGTGAATGGACCACATATATCTGTATGTATAAGTTCTAAGACGTTTGTAGCTCTTTCTGCACCTAATTTTTTAACATTTGTTTGTTTTCCCTTGATGCCCTCAACACAAACTTCGAAGTTTGTAGTATCTAGGGGTTCAAGAATTCCATCCGACACAAGCCTTTGAATTCTCTGTTTAGAGATGTGTCTTAAACATTTGTGCCATAATGTGGCAGAAATTTTTGCTTCGTACCACGTGAACTTGTTTGCAATATTTCTCTATAGGAACTAACAACATCAAGCATATACAGATTATCAATTAACGGACCAGAACCAACAAAATTTGAATTTTGGTAGAAACTAACTTTATTATTTCCAAAAAACATGAAAAACCTGATTTGTCCAAAATAGAAATAGAAATTAAATTCCGACTAAAAGATGGTGCAACAAATGTCTCAAATAAAACTCAATGTTTAATTGTAATCTGAAAGTTCCCATAGTCTCTACCACAACTTTATTGTCATCACCCACAAAGATGAACTTTTCAGCATCATTTGGCAGTCGGCTCCACAGGCAACCTGCAAAGGCATATGTGAGTGGTAGCACCAGAATTCATCCACCAAGTATCTTTAGGTACAAAAGCTAAATTAACTTCAGAACAAACAAAAGTTAGAGGCATACCCTTTTTTACATGCTAGGCGGTGTACTTGGGACACTCCTTCTTCATGTGTCCCAACTTTTTGCATAAATAGTAGGTAAACTCCTCATCCTGCTTCTTCTGTTTCTTATTCTGAAAAGATCCTTTCACAGCATCCTTACCTCTCTTCTTTTTCTTGTTCTAAGAGGTAGATAAAAAGTGAGTACTTTCAGTTTTATCCCGCTGTTGCCTCTCTTCCTCTTGCACACAGTGAGATATAAGCTCATTTAGGGACCATTTATCCTTCTGAGTGTTATAACTCACTTAGAATTGCCCAAAGTGTGCAGGAAGAGTTATCAAAACCAAGTGCACAAGCAAGTCCTCAGACAGCTCCATCTTAAATGACTTGAGTTTTGACACAAGATGAGACATCTCCATGATGTACTCCCTTATGTTCCCTTTGCCCTTATACTTCATCGAAACGAGTTTAGCCAAAAGGCTACTCACCTCTGACTTTTCGTTCTTGGCAAAATATTGCTCAAATTTCTCAAGGAACTTCTTGGTGCTCTTGCTCTCAGTAATAAAGCCCCCAAACGCTTCCGGAATGGAGCATTTCATGATCATCAAGCACATTCGATTAGAGCACTTCTCAATTTTAACATCATTGAGGTTTTTCGAAGTAGAAGTGGTTTGTTCCGCCCGAAGTGGAAAATCCAAATCCATACAACCGAAGACAATTTCCACGATATCTTTCCATGCCTTAAAGTTCGTCCCGCTTAGCATTGGGATGTTGCTTATTTGAGCAGTAACATTCATAACAATAACATTAGAAACTATATATAGAACAAAATAAACAAGTATACTCACATTAACTAGCATGTCATATAAAGAAAAATAAGACTAGTACTGTTATGGACTCCATAGCATCTAGAGTCATTGCTAGACGTAGGAGTTAAGTGGTGTCACTTTCAAGTTAAGTTAATGGCTGGGTCTAATATAATTTTGTGTTAAGTTTTTCTCCAATTCATGGCTAAGAAGTCTAAATGTCTTTCCCCCTTTTCATTATAAGGAGGATGGAAGTCTGAATGGAAGGCAAGCATTAATCAAATTAGTTGATAGTGAGGTTGGATTCTCTCTATCTCAAACGAGGACCAGGGTTGAGCTCCCTTCGTTAGCTCAGTTATTCTAGCTATTGGTATATCAAAGAACTCCAAATCCCCATCAATTTTGCACGTCAACCTGGAAGGTAGGAGTGATCGTCGGGTGACTAGATCTGTGGCGAGGGAACCTAACATCGTGGTATCAGACAGAACCACCATTGGCGATTCCTCTTCCCCTATAGATGTGAAAAATCAGATGAACGAACTCAGAATGGAGACACAACACTTTGTCGCCACTGTCCGCACAGAACTAATGGAGTTGCGGAACTCCTTTCAACAATTTACTCTTCAGATGGAAGAGTTTATGACAAGGGACAATGCCCCTCCTGCTCACCCGCACCGCCAGCATCAGCAACCACCTCCCCCGCCACCCAACGGCTCCTCTGCGCCCAGCCCACCCTATCCCAGGGGGGACTCACACCAACGGCCATTCAACAGTGCCCAGGTATTCTAAACTGGACTTTCCAACTTATGACGGGTCCACTGAACCTTTGATTTGGGTGCATAGGTGTGACCAAATTTTTTGGAACCAATGAACCTAGCCAGAGGACCGGGTTCCGTTAGCTGCATTCCACCTGCTCGATGAAGCAAACTTGTGGTATCACCAATTTAATTCTAAGCATCTGGTGCATGATTGAGACCTTGTTCAAGATTTTTGTATGTTGAGATTTGGCCCCCAGCCCGCAGCAATCCTCTAGGTGATTTAGTCAATCTAAAATAGACGGGCTGCATAGAGACCTACTAGAAACAATTTCAAAAATGCCTTGCCTGAGCCAGTCCATATGTGCATCCCAATCAATATGTCCATCTGTTTACCATTGGCCTAATGGAGGCACTTCACCTAGAGGTGGAATCACACGAAACACCTACCCCCCCCCCCCCCCCCCACCACCTCCCCTCCTCTCTAGGCCCATGCTACGAATTTGGCACGCACATTGGACGCCAAACAACGAATTCTGAAAGACTCTAAGGGGTGTCGCCCACCTTGGCCAGGCCGAGCAGCTACTGGAACCTCCTATGCCCACAACTCCCCTATGCGCCAAGGGCCAAATCCTACTCAGACCGCAGATCCCCCCCCCCCCCCCCCCCTCTCTCATTGCAGAATTCGGGGATTTATTTATGGAGACTCAATCACTCCCTCCTATCCGCAACTATGACCATCGAATTCGTCTGAAAATGGGAACAAGCTGGTCGTGGTGAGGCCATACCATTACCAACATTTACAGAAAGATGAAATAGAATGACAATGCCAACAAATGCTCGAGCAAGGCCTCATCCAATCCAGTAGGTCTCCCTTTGCACCTCCAGTGCTCTTAGTGAAGAAAAAGAACCGTACTTGGCATTTTTGTGTTGATTACAGATAATTAATTGCACACATCGTCAAGGATAAATTCCCCATTCTAGTGGTGGACGAGCTTTTGGATGAACTACATGGCGTAAAATTCTTTACCAAACTGGATTTGTGCTCCGGGTACCATCAGATCCGTGTACACCCTGCAGACGTGGAGAAGACCGCATTCTATACCCATCATGGCCATTTCGAGTTTCTGGTCATGCCATTTGGGCTCTCCAACACCCCCTCCACTTTTCAGGCGCTCATGAACGAGGTATTTCAGCCCCAGTTATGGAAATTTGTACTTGTTTTCTTCGATGATATTTTGATCTACAGCCACACCTGGGAAGCCCACATGCAGCACTTGCATTCAGTATTTCACATACTGCGTGCTCATCACTTATTTCTCAAGCACTCCAAATGCTCTTTTGGCGCCCTGGAGGTCGCTTATTTGGGCCATGTTATTTCAGCCTTTGGCATCAAGGTTGACAGTACTAAAATTCAGGCCATTATTGACTGGCCCACTCCACAATCAACAATTGCGTTAAAGGGCTTCTTGGGCTTATCCGGCTACTACGACAAATTTATACAAGATTATGGCCAAATAGCAGTTCCATTGACGAGTTTTCTGAAAAAGGATGCTTTCATTTGGTCTGAGGCAGCGTCTTCCTCCTTTGCTCAACTCAAGCAAGCCTTAGCATCAGCCCCAGTGCTCCATCTTCCTAATTTTAAGGATATATTTATTATTGAATGCGATGCGTCCGGGGGCGGCATCGGCATGGTATTACAGCAGCAAGGCCATCCCATATCCTATTTCAGCAAACAACTGCCCACACATCATCACAAATTAGTTGCCTATGAGCGAGAACTTATTGGCTTACCCAAAGCCATTCAGCATTGGAGGCCATATTTGTGGGGTCGCCAATTCCTTATCCGCATCGACCACTGCAGCCTGAACACCTGTTGGTACAACACCTTACCACTTCACCACAACAGCATTGGCTCGGTAAATTAATGGGTTTTTTTTTTTGGGTGGAGTTCAAACTAGGCCACCTCAACAAAGGTGTAGATGCATTGTCATGCAGAGATGTGCCAGTGCCACAACTCAATGCCATCAGTCAACCTCGGTTCTTTGTTTTGGATTCGATTAGGGATGAAATTCAACAAACACCAAATCTCCTAGCCTTATTGCACAACATTGAACGGTAGGCCATGGACAGCAACTAGGTCATCCAGGACCACCTCATCTTCTTGCCACCTCAGCCTTACTGCCCAAAATCCTTTCTACATATCACGACAGTACCCATGAAGGACAGTAGAGGACATATTTCCGCCTTAGTCACGACTTCTATTGGAAAGGTATGAAAAGAATGGTATCTGACTACGTATCCGCCTAGCAATTCTGCCAACGCAACAAAATAGAAGCCTTAAGCCCCGTAGGCTTGCTCCAGCCCCTCCAACTTCCCACTCATATCTGGGCCAATATCTCCATGGATTTCATTGATGGTCTTCCAAAATCTTCTATTAAATCTATCATATTGGTGGTGGTGGTTTTTTTTATCGAAGTATGGGCATTTCATTCCTTATCACATCCATATACATCTTCTCATATCGCTCAAATTTTCATGGATCACATTGTCAGACTTCATTGCCTCTCGGAATCCATCACCAATGACCAAGATGCCATATTTACTAGTAACTTTTGGAAGGAGCTTTTCAAGTTACAAGGCACCAAATTGGGCTTCTCTTCAGCTTACCACCCATACCGATGGGCAAATAGAGGTAGTCAACCGGACTCTCGAGATGTATTTACATTGGTTTGTGGGCGATAATCCCAAAACTTGGGTCCGTTGGCTCGCGTGGGCCGAATTTTACTACAGTACTTCCTACCACACAGCTCTCAATACCACTCCCTTCCAGGTGGTTTATGGTCGGGAACCCCCTCGACTTATCTCTTATATTTTTGGTTCTTCTTGGGTTGCTGCTATCGATCAGGCATTGGAGGAAAGAGACTACATGATAGCCCCGGTCAAAGACAACTTACAACAGGCTCAAGCGATCATGAAGAATACTTATGACAAAGGCCACTGTGACCAATCTTATGCCCCAAGCGACTATGTGTGGTTGCGTCTTCATAAGTATCGCCAATTGTCCCTCATAGCGTCCAAATGAAACAAACTCTCACCAAAGTACTATGGCCCATTCCAGGTCTTGGAGCGCATCAGCAACGTGGCTTATCGTCTACAGTTACCCCCCGACGCCCACATTCACGATGTCTTCCATGTTTCTCTGCTGAAGCCATTCAAGTGTGACTCACCTCTGTTACACACTCCTCTACCACCCCTACATGATGGTCGCGTATTGCCCACTCCAGCTCACATCTTCCAGGCTCACCGTGTCAATGATCTTTGGGAAATTTTAGTTCAGTGGGTGGAGACGGATCCCGTGGAAGCATCTTGGGAACCATTGGCGGAATAATGGGATGGACAACAAAGAATCTACATAGGAATTTTTCCTTCTAATACAGAGGATGGCATTCTATTAACCAAGAAATAGGTTGGAACAGCAACATCACCCCAATAAGACTTAGGCACATGCATATGAATTCTCATTTTCCCAGCTAACTGTAGTAAATGGTGATTCTTACAATTAGTGACACCATTTTGCTGAAGGGAAAAGACACACGAAGTATAATGAATACTTCCCTGTTCTTGACAAAAGACCTAGAATTTATGACTCATGAACTCTAGGCCATTATCAGTATGCAACATACAAAGTGATGCAACAAACTAATTTTTTTATTTCATTGAAGAACAGTTTGAATACTTCAAAAGGCCTCAGATTTTTCCTTAAGAAGGTAAATCCAAGTACATCTACTAAAATCATCGATAAATGAAATAAAATACCTATGACCAAACCGACTAGTCACAGGACAAAGACCCCAAACGTTTGAGTGTACAATCTCAAATAAATGGTTGGTTTTATGAGACAAGACTGGAAACGAACTTCTCTGATGTTTGCCTAGTTGACACAACTCGCACTGAAAAGAAGAACTCAAAGGAAAGCTAGGAACGACTTGAGTCAGTTTTGTTGCAGAGGGATGACCTAGCCACAAGTGCCACTTTATAGGAGAATATGAGGTATGTAACGCCTAAATATAGTTCTGTTTATGGTTCTCCTAAAAGTATAACCCATCTCTCTTATGAGTGGAACCAAATGTATTCCTCGTCGCGAGTTCTTGAAAAACACAAAGTGTAGGATAAAGTATGTGAGAGTAGCTCATGGACTTGGCTAACTGACTAATCGACAAAAAATTTAAAGGAAACATGGGAACAAAAAGTACTGATTGAGGAGACAAAGAAAGCCAGAGTAACATTGCCTATTCCTTGAACAGTAGAGATAAAACCATTTGCAAGATTAACATGTTTGACACACAGACTCTTCTAAATCGGAAAACAATGACAACATATGTTATTGTCCCTAGCCATGGATCTAGTAACTTGGTGAGGTAATTGTGAATCCGGCACTATATTAGGGTTCTTAATCACGCAATGGACAAAAGAACTTCCTTTTCTCTTCCATTCCTCGTTATGCTTGAAAAGGAGTTTCCTTTTCATGATCTTCTATGTAAATAAAAGAGTTAACTTGTTGTTCTTGATCAAGAAGGGTGAAACCCCTTTGTGAGGTTCACATCAATGGAAGGTAGGAACCCTCTAGGATGATTGCTGCTACCCACGTAAGGAAGATTAGGACTTTTCTAATAATCCTTGACAAGGTTTAAGTTAAAACTCCTCCTTGAAGGTGTTGCTTGAGTAGGGGATCAAACCCTATCTTCCCTAGCTCGAAATCAAGATTTTTTCTTCCCTCTTACTATTGTGGACGTGAAGAGGCTAAAGGCCCCACCTTTGAACTCAGAAAAGAGCAATTAACATCTCTTCCTGCTTTGATCTCAAATACACTTAATGCAAACAGAATTCAAGATGAAAATAATGAAAGATCAATCAAGAACATACCTTGGAGCTCGTCAAGGAGACCTCCCAATCCTAGAGTTCATCAAGGAGAACTCCCAATCCTGTTTAACCTAATTCTAGACTTGTCTATTTTCGATTTCCTTACCCTTTAAATAGGGTTTTGACGTCATAAGTGTTTTAGGGCTTAAAATACCAATTATGCCCCTACGTCCCTGCTTATTACATAATAAATGAAAAATTAAACTGAAAGCAATATAAATTATGAAAGTTAAACTAGTGAACTTAGTGAGTCATTGCCTCCTCCTTTGTGTGACTCGATGTGCTATTGAGTCCATAACATATGCCTCCACTTGGAGAAAGAGCTTGTCCTCAAGCTCGTAAGCTAGGTAGACATGTTTGAAGTTGTCGCGTTGCTCCCATGTAGCTGCTTCAGGTTCTTTATCCATCCACTGAACTAGAATCTCCACTGGTTGTCGACCAAATGGGCGCGTAACAATGTCAAAGGGGTCAGAATGATGTGTCCATTGTCCACTAGAGGTAGGAACGGAGTAGAAGCAGGCGGCGACCCCTTATATGGTTTCAGGAGTGAGACATGAAACACATCATGTAGCTTTGTGGTGGTTGGTAGTTGTAGTTGATAGGCCACCTACCCCACGTGCCGAATAATGGCAAAAGGCCCAAAAAACTTAGGGAGAGCTTATGGCGCGACAGTCCCGCAATGGACTTTTGTCGGTACGGTCGTAGGTGTAACCAAACATAGTCCCCTACCTCGTATGAGACATCCTAGTGTCCCTTGATGTAGGCACTCGTCATGCTATCCTGAACCCATTGTAGACGGTCTGTAATAATCTGTAATACCTGATCTCGATCCATGAGTGCCTGATCAAAGGCGTCCACTCGGGTGGAGCCTATAGTATAAGAGAGAAGGCGTGGGGGATCCCTCCCATAAAGAACCCTGAAAGGAGAGGATTGCAACACTTAGTGGAATGAAGTATTGTAACTGTATTTTGCCCATGGTAGCCACTGAACCTATTACTTCAGCCGATCTCCAACAAAGCACCATAGATACATTTCGATGGTTCGATTAACCACCTCGGTTTGGCCATCAGTCTGAGGATGATACGCAGATGAAAACTTCAATTTTGTGCCGCTTAGACGAAAAAGTTCCCTCCAGGAAGTGCTGATGAATACCAAGTCCCGATCACTGACTATAGATTCTAGAATGCCATGTAAGCGTACAATGTGCTCAAGGAAAGTCTGTGCCACTCGAGCTGCCGTATAGGGATGAGCCACTGAAAAAAATGGGCATATTTGGAGAACCGGTCAACCACCATGAATAAAACTGATTTCCCGGGTGAAAGTGGAAGGCTCTCAACAAAGTCCATCGAAATATCAGCCCATACCAGAGTAGGGAGGGCGAGAGGAAATAGAAGACCTGCTGGACTCAAATGATTGGTTTTGTTGCATTGACGTACTGACAGGCTGAGACATATGTCGCAATGGAAGCCTTCATAGCTTGCCAATAAAAATCGGCTCGAATATGCTGCAAAACTTTCTGTAGACCTTCATGTGTACTGTCATGATAAGCCGAGAGAATGGCTGGAATCAACTCAGACATGTGTGGAAGGTAAATCCACCGTTTGTCACAAATAAGTGAATCTTGGATGGACCACTTAGAATCCATTCCCCCCTCTGTAATCTTCCAGTGCATCTCCTGTAGGTCCGGTAGAGTAACATGTGCATCTCGCACCAGGTCAAGGATGATGAAACGAGGTTGGCTGACTGCATAGATGAGCTGCTGGTGTTCTAAACGCCTGGACAAGGCATCCATGACCTTGTTTAATCTCCCCGCATGGTACTCAATTGAGAAATCAAAGCCCATGAGCTTACTGATCCAATGATGTTGTGCTGAAGTCGTGAGGCGCTGCTCAAGTAAAAACTTGAGACTATAATGATCAGTACGGATGAGAAATGTATGACCCCATAAGTAAGACCTCCAGTGTTGGACCGCCTTGGCCAACCCGATTAATTCTCGTTCATACACAACATATTTTTTATAGCGAGCTGCCAATTGCCGACTGAAATAAGCAATGGGTATGACTGCTGTTGTAAGACGGCCCCAATGCCCCCACCAGAAGCGTCGCACTCAACCACAAATAAATCTTCAAAATTCGGAAGCTTTAAAACAGATGTAGATGCAAGAGCACCTTTGAGAGCGTCAAAGGACTATGTTGCCTCCTCGGTCCAATGAAAGGAATTCTTCTTGGTGAGATTTGTCAAAGGGGTTGCCAACAGACCATAATTCTGAATGAATTTGCAGTAATAACCTGTTGAACCCAAAAATCCATACAAAGCTGAGCATGACTGAGGCTGTGGCCACTCCCGAATTGTCTAAATCTTCTCGAGATCCACAGTGACCTCCTCATGGGATATAATGTGGTTGAGGTAAGCCACATGAGATGCCACAAAGGAGCATTTGGATTTCTTCAAATAGATTTGATGTGCTCATAATAGTTCAAACACAATCCGTAAATGCGCTAAATGCTCTTCTCTGGACTTGCTATATATGAGTACAAATTTTCAAAGATAAGAGCTAAATATCTCGTTCATCAGTGCTTGAAACGTTGAAGGAGCATTTGATATCCCGAATGGCATGACCACAAACTCAAAATGGTCGTGATGCGTGTGAAATGTTGTCTTCTCAATGTCGGAGGGGTGTATGCAAAGCTGATGATATCCTGAGCGTAAGTCCAATTTCGTAAAGACTCACGACCCATGTAACTCTTCTAGAAGCTCCTCCACTACTGGAATCGAGAACTTTTCCTTCACTATCTGCATGTTTAATTTGCAATAATCAATATAGAATCACCATGTGCCATCGTGTTTCTTCACAAGCAAAACGGGTGAAGAGAACGGGGAACTGCTGTTGCGAATAAGGCCCTGTTGTAACATCGCCTGACACTGTCTCTCTATCTCGTCTTTCTGGAGGAGTGGATACCGGTACGGTCAAATGACCACCACATCAGACCTTGGTTTCAAACAGATCCGGTGAGCATAGTGCCTCAAGGGAGGCAGCCTGGACGACTCATGGAAGAGGTCAGAGAACTCGTCAAGAAGACTATCAAGAGTGTTGTCCGGATTGTCCTGGGCTTGTATAGAGTGAAGGTGATGTGGGTTGTCCACTAGACTATAGGAGCACTTGGCTACCACACCAGACAAAACTCATGGTTAAAGCAGAGAAGTCCCACATAATGGATCCCAATGTTTTTAACCATTTAATGCCCAATAAAATATCAAAACCCGTCTGAGGAATGACAAAAATTCAGCATTAAATAAAGTAGAACCAATGGAAAAATTTACTGCCTTGCTGATCCCGTAGCTCGAAACTTTCTCCCCATTGGCCACTGAGACTGTGGTTGTCGGATGTGGAAGGATCTGTAACTATAGATGCTGGACCGACGCTAAGCTAAGAAAATTGTGGGTACTCCCCGAATCCACTAGTCCCACAAGTTCCCGATCTAGGACCTGAGCTCGGACTTGTATAGTTTTGGGCTATTTTTGCCCAGTAATGGCATGCAAAGATATTTTCAGTGGTTCCTCCTCAACAATCCCATCTGTGTCCTCTAGAATATTTGATTCATCCGCTTCAAGCCACAATAATCGTTTACATTGGTGACTTGCCCGATACTGTTCATCACAGTTGTAACACAAATTCTTGGACCGTCGTTCTGCCATTTCAACACTTGTCAATTTTTTTTATATACTGAGGTGGAGGATTACTAGATCTCGTGTCTACTGTCATAGTGTTACCCGGGATGTTTCTCGGAGGAGGTACTGCTGACTGAAACGCCTGAGGAGGATTTCGCCTTCTTTGCCAAGTGGAGGAAATGCTCCGTTCACCTAACCATGGTGGTCTTTTGGGCTGGACTTTCTGTCGAAGTTCTAATGCTGGGGTTAGATTCAATGCCCTGGCTAAGTTAACAGGTGCATATAGCTCCACCTCGAGCCGTAAAGACTCATTAAGGCCTGCTATAAATAAATTTACCTGCTGGTCTACTCGAACCATCCTGCCCACTCTTGCCAAATTTTTTTGCAACTGTTTTTTATATGGCTCCACTAAGCCAGTTTGGTGTAACATCACCAAATCCCCCAAAGGGTTGCTGTAGGCTGGAGGACCAAAACGTAGAGTGCATAATTCCTTAAACTCTTCCCACTCAACCAATAATCTATCTGCCTCAACTTGTTGATACCAAAGTTGTGCTTCCCCCCAATAAGTGGAAAGCAGCCAACCCTACCATATCATTAGTTGTTGTTCTTTGATGACTAATTTTTTTTCACACCTATGTAACCAAATCAAAGGATCTTCTGACCCATTAAAAGTAGGGAAATGAAATTTAGTATACCTTGGAACGGTGCCTCCTCCCTGGTAGAAGTGTCCTTGCTGGCCAAAAAACCCAGTGCTCCTAGCAAACTCATCTCCCCCTCTGTTATGAGAGTGGTCTTCTCTTCTTTGCTCCAGAAAGGAGTTTCTTCCAGTCGTTAGACTAGTTGTTATGTTGTCCATCTTCCCATTCAACCTCAATATCGAGATTGATTTTAGGAAACATCTCCATGATTTGAACAAATTTTCTGTCACTCTCTGCCTCACCTTTGAGCTTCAATTCCCTTAATTCATTCATGCTGTTCTCTGCCGTGTTACCCAGCTCTGATACCAAGTTGTTATGGTCCCTAGCCATGGATCTAGTAACTCGGCTAGGTAATTGTGAATCCAGCACTGTATTAGGGTTCTTAATCACGCAATGGAGAAAAGAACTCCCTTTTCTCTTCCCTTCCTTGTTATGCTTGAAAAGGAGTTTCCTTTTCTTGATCTTCTATGTAAATAAAAGAGTTAACTTGTTGTTCTTGATCAAGAAGGGTGAAACCCCTTTGTGAGGTTCCTGTCAATGGAAGAAGGAACCCTCTAGGATGATTGCTGCTATCCACATAAAGAAGATTAGGACTTTTCTAATAACCCTTCACTAGGTTTAAGTTAAAAACTCCTCCTTGAAGGTGCTGCTCGAGTAGGGGATCAAACCCTATCTTCCCTAGCTCGAAATCAAGGATTGTTCTTTCCTCTTACTGCTGTGGACGTGAAGAGGCTAAAGCCCCCACCTTTGAACTCGGAAAAGAGCAATTATCTCTCTTCCTTCCTTGATCTCAAATACTCTTAATGCAAACAGAATTCAAGATGGAAATAATGAAAGATCAATCAAGAACATACCTTGGAGCTCGTCAAGGAGACCTCCCAATCCTAGAGCTTTGTCAAGGAGAACTCCCAATCCTGTTTAACCTAATTCCAGTCTTGTCTATTTTTTATTTCCTTACCCTTTAGATAGGGTTTTGACGTCATAAGTGTTTTAGGGCTTAAAATACCAATTCTGCCCCTACGTCCCTGTTTATTACATAACTAATGAAAAACTAAACTGAAAGCAATATAAATTATGAAATTTAAACTAGTGAACTTAGTGAGTCATTGCCTCCTCCTTTGTGTGACTCGACGTGCTATTGAGGTTTAAGGGTTCTTGAGTCATGAACCTTGGACTGTGACGACTGAACATGATAAGTTGTCATACCTGAGTCAACACTGGTAGAGCTATGTACTAGGATGGAAGCATGAGCTACAAATGTTGAGGTAGAGGCAACAGAGATTTTGGCCTTGCCCTGAGCAATTTTTTGTTTTTGTTGTATCAATTATTACATCTCATCTGGCGCACCCGATGTAATCGACATAGAATAATCTACACTCTCACTTCCTCTATCAGGTGTTGTAGAATTAGCTCATACAAGCTTCCCAAACTTAACCCAATATTTCTCAGAATTATGATTATTTTTGCCACAATGAAAACACTTCCTTTCTGACTTATCACCATGTCCTCTACCTCCACCTCTACCTCTACCTCTAGAAGAATTTATAGGGGCTGATGCAGTTTTGGAAGCATCAAAAGTAGTGACTTCCATTATCTTACCTCATTTACCTGTTCCATGAACAATAGTCTTCTCAGCCCTCATAATCAGATCAAAAGTGGTAGAGAGAGTAGGAATTTCATCTGAAGCTAACATATGGGCTTAATAACATCAAATTCAGCACCTAAACCATCCAAATTTTTTGCAACAAGCAGCTGATTTTGTTGTTTTGTCAACTCATTCTCATCTGTGGTAAACGGATGATACACATTGATCTCCTACCATATGTCGAGTAATGCACTATAATATTCTATTACAATTCGATTTCAACCCAAAAAAAATTATATACAACTCATAAACTTGAGAGAGATTACTCTCTTGTGCATATAAAGATTCTATAAACAACCACATAGTCTTTGTTGTCTCTTAATTTATCACTTGATTTCTAAGAGTAGAATAAATACTATAGACAATCCAGATCATAACCTTAGTGTCTTCTGCTTCCCAATCATCACTTGAAGGCACCGGGGGGATCATTTCAGATAAACTTTATCTTTTTTCTACCCTTAAGATACTTTTTGACAGACTTAGCCCAATTAAGGTAACTAGACCCTATCAACTTTTCCGAAATAATCGTGATGGTATCTCCCATTAAACCCATAATCCTCTAGCTAGGATGTATATTTCTCTTGTGTCAGCCATAATAAAGATATATGATCACATCATAACCAATTTAAGTTTCTAAACAATTTTTCAGATTTATCACCACGGTGGGACTCACAAAATTAGGGTTAGGGCACAAAATAGGATATGCGCACTTCAACAATCCAATAACCAATAATTCATAACTATTTCAACCAATATCTTACAAAAGTAATAACAATTAGGGTTGACATCATCAATTGGGTGATGATGTAGGCATCCAACACTAGGTTGGATGATGTAGATCTCAAAAAACCCAATTAGGAACCCAATTAGTGCAATCAAAGTGTAGAGAATCATTCAATAATTCAAAAAGACCAGTAACCTTAAGGTTATGACAGAGAAAAGGAGAAAATAATTTAACTTTGATGAACCAAAAAAAAAAAAAAACTTTAGTTTTTCTCCTTCTAACAGGTTGTTTTCTTAAAAAATGGCAAGAACCTGTAGTAGAATGTTCCCATCAATGATCTACTGCTTTGATATCATGTCAAAATTAAGATTTGGGTGAAGGAAAACGAGAAAATCGAGAGAAAAAGGACAAAAGAGAAGAAGAGCTTTTTGAAATGCCTGAATGGTGTGTTTGGGAACTGTGCATGAATTCCTAGACTCAATTAAATGTTTTGAGTTGCAAATTATGAAAATGCCCCTATACATTTAATAATCTTAATCTCCTTATATCTCCCTAACTATACATCCTATGGACACGAAAATTCAACCACTAATATAATTTAACATGCGTAATAAGCTTAAATAAAGAAAATTAACCATTGAAGTGATAAAATGACCAAAATACCCCTAGAGGGTAAATAATTAAAATACCCCTAGAGGATAAAATGACAAAAATACCCCTTAATGTATTTTCTAACAATCCAATTACAGATTTGTGATTCTAAATGGAACTAATCCATGTATTCTTGTCATTTATGTAAATACCTTTATTGTACATGCCCACAGAGTTTGAGATACCTAGAGCCCTTATTTTCTTCTAAGAGTTTAAATGGAGAAAGTCCTACATATCACTGCTTTCACTGTTCTCTCATTGTTTGAACCTGATTTAAAGTTGACCTATTCCTAACTTATTCTGGTGAACATGACCCAACTCAACCTTGTTTTGTATCTTTGTTTCGTTTCTAGGTTGGATTGGATAAGGTTTAGGTTGGGTATGGGAAAACCCATCCTTGACTCAAAACCTGATGGGGTTTTTCCCTGCTTAGTCCTTGGTTCATACGGTGAAATAAAAAACATGAAACTGGGTTTTTGGGTCGGGTCGGATTCAATTATATAAAACCCGACCTGATGAAGATTTACAAGAATTATAAGAATAAAACAACCTCATAATGGAAAAGATTTTCTCACAATCAAAAGAACCAAAAAAATTACTTTAAAAAGCCATAGGGATAACATCGAATTGAGCCGAGCTTGAACCTACCTATGTTGGAGTTGGGTTTGATCTAAATATTTCAACCTAAAATTGTAATCAAGCTCAAGCCCAATAATTTTAACTGAGTTCGATCTCCGACCTACATTTAAAACTTTATAAAAAATATATGTCAAATAAACTGAAAATAAAATTATGCATATATTTTACATAAAATTGGTCAAGAACATCAAAAGTAATATGTGATTGAACCCAATTTGTATCTATAACTGTCTGATTGTGCATAGACAAACATAAAAAATATAAAAAAAAAGGATATTTGGAGATTTTAAGGAAATATCACATCATAAAGTAACCAAAGATCTTCAATTTAATTTTTTTGCTTTTCCTTTCTTCTTTTTGGAAACAGAAGCTCTAAATCTATTGTACAAGATAAATTCTATCACAATTCAATTAAAAAAATGTGATCTTTGGTTATGTACTTTCTGATTAATCTTTCTCACCTTCTTCCAGTTGAGAAAATAAATGAAGGATAACAAAATCCAAAACGACAAACTAATTAATGAAACGAAAAACAATAGCTCAAAGCTAAGTACAGGGGATAACGCGAATACTTATGGAATTCCTTAAAAAATTTAGAATAACTCATCGGATCGCTTTCATAAATGAGCTCATAACACATTGGAGAAAGGCAATCGTAAAACGCAATTCTCTCTATGACGACTTGCACTTTCATTACCAAAGTCCACTTCATCACCACAAACCACAACTGACCTTTCAATGTCTGCATAGCAAAACCCTTTCTTCTCTTTGATTTCTCTGTCCTGTCAAATTAAGTGGAAAAGTATACCTGAGAGAAGAATAATTTAATCGAACAGACGACTAGAAGACTCACTGAGACAGAGCGAGAAGATTTAGCCAAAGCGGTAACACAAAAAAGCACATTATGAGTAGGAACCTAAACAATAAGAAAACAAGGAACCGTAGCGTTCTCGCCATGAAAACGGTGGTGAGACCAAAATGCTTGATGCTTCACCTCAGCCAAAGCTCAGAACCCAGTCTGCAAGCACCTCTGGTCTCCGCTCTAATGGCCGCAAGCACCTCTAGCCAAGAGAGACGAAGTGCAGAGAGGGGGCAGATGAGCTTCTTCGGATAAAAAAATCGATTGACGACGAAGAAAGAAGAGATTGAGGAAGAAATCGAAGAAATGGAGGATGATTTTGTCGAGCGATTTGCCAAACTCCACGAAATTGAAGCCCGAAGACCGAAAGTCGAAGAGAGGAAGGTTTTCCGAAAATTAGGGTTCAGACCCGAAATTACTCGTTAAGTAACGAGCCGCTGAACCGAACTTAAGCCCGAACCTCTACTCGAATTCGGTCAGAATTCAGGATTTATTGAGCTGAGCCGAACTCAAACAGTTCGAACCGGTCCACTTCGATGCCACCCCGTCCGTTGCTTCTAATGATGGATTAGAATATTAATAATGAATCCGACATCAGCATAGACAGAAGCGTATAGCTGTGAAATTTGGTCCAAATCGCCAGGTGACTGAGCCCTACACATGGTCGAGATGCGTTTTGCCGATCAGACTTATCCAACAGCTCCAATGAATCTACATTTTTCAACGGTTTGACATGAAAATTGGATATATTTCTGGAGAAACAAAGTTTATAAAGAATTGAAGTGCCTCATCTCATTCCAGTCTCACTTTTTCCTCAGTGCGATCCTATATGGGGTCCTCAGTGCGAGAGCGGCAAGAATGACGAAAGGGCCGCCATCAAATCGAATTCAATACCTCTATCCTTCTTTTTCCTCACTCATCAGAAGCCTCTCCAAGAGATTGAATTTTTCCAAGACGGTCTTCATCGCGCGAGAAGATCCTATCCTTTCTTCCCTTCTGTCTTTTTCGTTTTCTCCTTTCTTGATCGTGTCCTTGTATACCAGAGTTTTTTCTTTTTCAAATTTTTGCGGTACCATCCAGAGACTCAGCGTGTTGTTTTCTTTTTCCCTCATCGGTGTAGAGTTTGAATTGGCGTCGTCGATGTTGCGTTGTTGTACTCACTTCGCCTTCCGGCCTCTTTTCTCTTGTCTTTCGTTTTTTGCGTTTTATCTTTTCGTTTTTGTTCTTCCTTGTTAAGTCATGCAGAGCCGCTATGCTCTGTTTTCATTCTTTTTGTCTTTCCCTGTTTTCCTTCTTTTGTTTTTTTTTCTTTTCCTTTTCCTTTAATTCTGCCTTCTTTTTATCTCGGCACAACGTAGTGCTTTGAAGCCCTCTATTTCTTGTTCTCTCCATGCAGCTTCGACGTCGGAAAATTATCCGCACGCAGAGCTCCTCCGTTCTGGGTTTTCTCTAAAGGCTCCGATCCTTGATGGAACTGTTCACCGCCGTCGTAAAATTCTCTTGGCTGGGCCTCGGGGCCCCTTCCCAAAGAAGAGAGCGCCTCAAGAAGGAAGAAGAGGACTCATCCGATGCAGAAGATACTCGTGCCTACGCTTTATCTCTGAATTTGTCTTTAACTACGTTTGTTTTTACGTCTTTCTTTTATGGTTTCTTAAATTCTTGAGGTCTTACTGCTTTCATTTGTTCTACCATTAGGAAAGAGTTACAAGATTATGGTTTCTCTTTAAATTTACTCGCTCCGAAAGAAATACTTCTCTGGCATTTCATTATGGATTTCGAATTTCTTCCGCCGTATTTCTGGTGGGTCTCGCTGATGAGAAGTTAGGAACCGGAGAAGCAAATCCTGGAGAATGTTTTGGCAGCTGCAAGAGGAGAGAGAGAACGGTGGATAGCCTGGAGGCTGAGTTGCAGGAGAGATTCTGGTTAACTTAAAATGCTTAGTGGGCGAATTATGATCCTAGGTCCTGTCTTGTGATCGTTGCTTTCTGAACATTTTCTGATATTTGCTGCTTCTGAATGTAGAATGATTTGTCGAAAAAAAAACAGTAGCTTTTTCTACTGATTTGGTTTCTCTTTTTCTTTTTGCCCATTTACCTCGGTTCCGCAAATATATTCTAAATCTGAACAATTCTCAAATGATCCGTATGATCTTTTGACCCTTGATCAGAACAATCCCAACTCCGTTGATCCCAATATGAATTTTTATAAATTTCAGCAGCAAGTTCGAATAAACAACTCGGTAACCCAGGTAATTACTATATATATATTTTCTATGCGGTAATTATTTGTCCATCGTTGCATTGGTGCGCACCGTTTCAGACTTTCAGTTGATCTGAACTGAAATTTTATTTTAGTGTGAGACCTGCTAGCTACCGCTGTGTGGGGTCCACCTCTGTCCGCTTCCGAACCCGACACCTTATAAACCGAGTAGCCGGAAGCCTGCATACTTTTGTATTTCCGACATCTTAACTACTTGGGGCTTTTTCTGACGAAATGACGAAGGTAGACGAAGAAGCCAAGAAGAAAGGTCACGATCTCCAAAAATCCATCTCTGGTTCATCTTCCTAAAGGTAACTCTGTTCTCTTTGGTCCAAGTCTGGTGTTCTCAGAAGAGTTTTAATTTCTTTTATAGTGATTTTGGTTTCTTTCTCGGTAATTTTACAATGAGATGGATTGGTTATTATAGTGGGTTTTACTGTGAAAATCTGGATTGATGTTTCGGGTTTTCTTGCTTTTCCCACATTTCTCCATGATTGCCATTTTTTTTCCCTAATCTTCTGGTGAAATCTGAGAGCATTTGGACATTCTTGTCTTTCGTGCATTCTTGCTGTTTTTGAGTTTTTCTTTCGGCTGGAATTTAAGGTTGCCTTAGCAATCAATAGTATTCACTGAACTGTTTATGGATAATTCTCAAATGATCCGTATGATCCTCCTCATAGTCAAAATGACTATACTGTTGGGTCCCGATTCCATTCAGGACAGAATTGTAAATACCATTTTTGTTGAGACCATTCTTGTAATTCCCCTCTCTGGTTCGTTTTCCTCTCAAACCTAAAGAAATCCTTACATCTGGTATCAGAGCTTCTAGGGTTCCATTTCCGCTGCCGAACTCAAGAAAGACACGCTGTTGCCGTCGCCGTTGCCGCAGAGAGAGGAGAGCTGTTGCCGTTGCTCGCCGTTGTCGCAGAGAGAGGAGAGCCGTCGCTGTTGCTCGCCATTGCCGTTGCTGTTGGACGAAACCTTTTTTTTTTTTTGCCAAATCTCTGTTTTTCCCTGTCGTTTTTCAGAGAAGGGAGAGTCTGTGGGACTCTTCGCTGTTGCCGTAACGTTGAGACGCCGTCGCTGTTACCGGCAGAATGAGGAGAGGAGCTTTGCCGTACACTGCGTGAAGACCACGCTGCATCTCCGTGCGCTCATTCCTACGCTGTTCGGTAATTCCGTTCTAGTATTTTTTTTGTGTTCTGAATTTATCAGTAAAACTGCTTGAATGGAGGAGGGAAATTAGGGGACCATGATTAAGTTGTCTTCGTCTAATTACTCCATTTGGAAGTCCAGAATGGAAGATTTATTGTTCTGCAAGGATGCCTATGAACCAGTAACGAATATGAAACCAGGGGATACCACTGATGCTGCTTGGAATTTATCCAACCGTAAAACTATAGCCTTGATCAGACAGTGGGTTGATGATTAGGTATTTCATCATGTCTCAACCGAAACCGATGCCAAGAAGTTGTGGGAGAAACTTGAGAGTTTGTATGAGCGCAAAATAGCCCAAAACAAAGCCTTTTTCATTCGGAAACTTGTGAAGATGAAGTATCACGAGGGCTCATCAGTAAGTGAGCATTTGAGTCGGTTTCAGGATTGTGTGAATAGGCTACCTACTATGAAATTGGTTTTGGATGAAGAGCTACAAGCCTTGATCCTTTTGAGTTCCTTATCGGATAGTTGGGAGACTCTTGTAGTATCATTGAGCAATTCGGCACCGAGTGGTACTGTGACTCTTGCCATGGTGAAAGATAACATACTCAATGAAGAGTTGAGGCGTAAAGAGTTGGGCATTACAAACGAGTCAGCTGCTCTTGTTACTGAGAATCGTGGAAGGAGTAGGCATTGAAACACTCTCAGTCATGACAACAACAATAAGTCGAAAGGGAGATCAAAATCTCGCAAGGGCATTGTTTGCTACTACTGCCAAAACCTGAGACACATAAGGTCTGATTGTAGAAAGTTGAAGGCAAAGACTAAGAGAGATCAGTCTAGACCTAGATCTGATGAGAATGAGAAGGAAAGCATCGCTACCGCTGCTGCTGCATATGACGGTGAAGTGATCATTGCTTGTGATGCCGGTTTTGTCAATTTCACAAGTCAAGACTCCACTTGGGTGATAGACTCAGCAACTTCATTTCATGTCACTTCTCAACGTGACTTGTTCACTTTTTACAAGCAAGGTGATTTTGGCAAGGTAAGAATGGGGAATGATGGGGTATGCAATATCTCCGGCATTGGAGATGTGTGTGTGGAGACAAATGTGGGGTGCAGGTTACTTCTCAAGAATGTTCGGCATGTGCCGGATATGAGGCTTCATCTGATTTTTGTTGGTGCTCTTGATGATGAAGGGTACCATAGCAACTTTGGTGGAGGGAAGTGGAAGTTGTCTAAAGGTTCTCTTGTTGTTGCCCGGGGTGAGAAATCAAGCTCGCTTTATACAACGCGGGTTAAATTGTGTGGTGATGTGAATGCAGTAGAAGGTAACTCGACCGATCTGTGGCACTTGCGGTTGGGTCACATGAGTGAGAGAAGGTGTCAAATTCTTGCTAGAAAGGATTGTGTGCCGAGTGATGGTACATCTCTGACATCATGTATGCATTGTTTGGCGGGTAAGCAACATCGAATTGCTTTCAAGAGAAGTACTACCACTAAGAAGTCGAATGTTTTGGATTTGGTTCATACCGATCTTTGTTCTATGGGTAATAGAACACTTGGTGGAGCTCTTTACTTTGTCACTTTCGTGGATGATCATTATAGAAAGCTGTGGGTTTATGCCTTAAAGACAAAGAATCAAGTTTTGGAAGTGTTCAAACAGTTCCTTGCTGAAGTTGAAAGAGAAATAGGTTGGAAATTGAAATGCATTCGATCTGACAATGGTGGTGAGTACCGCGGGCCATTTGAAACCTTTTGCAAGGTTAATGGAATCAAGCTCGAAAGAACGGTGCCAAAAACCCCACAACAGAATGGAGTGGCCGAGAGAATGAATCGCACAATTTGTGAAAGAATATGGTGTATGCTCTCTCATTCGAAACTTTCAAAAGCATTTTGGGATGAAGCGATGAATACCGCTGTCCATTTGATTAATCCCTCACCTTCTCATGCACTAGATGGTGATGTTCCTGAGCGGGTTTGGACCGGCAAAGATGTGTCTTATGGACACTTGCGGGTATTTGGTTGTCGAGCATTTGTGCACATTCCTAGAGATGAAAGAGCTAAGCTTGATAGCAAGACGAAGGAGTGTATTTTCTTGGGTTAAAAAACCGGTGAATTCGGTTATAGATTGTGGGATCCGATTGAGAAGTTGTTAAGGAGTCGGGATGTAGTTTTCTTTGAAGAAGAAACTATTGAGAATTTGGGAAATCCTGAAAATGTGAAAACCTCTTCTAGTTACTTTGTTATCTTACACCAATCTCGAGTAACTAAGGAGTTGAAAGCAACCAGAATACCGAAACTGAAGACCAAGGTGAGCAATCTGTAAATCAAGGTCCACCTTTACAAGAGTTGAGAAGATCAAATCGTGAACGAAGGCCTACTTCAAGATACTCTCCACATGAGTATGTTTTGCTCACTGACGGTGGTGAACCTGAAAGCTTTGAAGAAGCTATGTGTCATGAGTAAAAAGGTGAGTGGATTGAAGCTATGCAAGATGAGATGAATTCCTTGCATAAAAATCGCACTTTTGAGTTAGTTGAATTGCCTAAGGGTAAGAAGGTACTAAGGAACAAGTGGGTATTTCGTTTGAAATCAGATGACATAGACTCAATGCCGAAGTACAAGGCTCGGTTAGTTGTAAAGGGATTTGATCAAAAGAAGGGGATTGATTTTGAGGAGATATGCTCGCCCGTGGTCAAGATGTTCTCTATTCGGGTTATACTCGGTTTGGCCGCTAGTTTGAATTTGGAGATTGAGCAGCTTGATGTGAAAACCGCCTTTCTCCATGGTGATTTGGAGGAGGAGCTCTACATGGAGCAACCCGAGGGATTTGCTGAAAAAGGCAAAGAGGACTTGGTGTGCAGATTGAGGAGGAGTCTTTATGGCTTGAAACAAGCACTGCGAAAGTGGTATAAAAGATTTGACTCTTTTATATGTGACAACAATTTCAGCAGGACCACTTCCGACAATTGTGTCTTCATGAAAAGGTACTCTAGTATTAATTTCGTTATTCTTTTACTCTATGTTGATGACATGTTGGTTGTCGGAGAAAGAAGGTGTTGTATGCATCCGTGGTCGGTTCATTGATGTACGCAATGGTGTGTACAAGGCCTGATATTGCTCATGCTGTTGGAGTGGTAAGTCGTTATCCCTTCAACCCTGGAAAAGCTCATTGGGATGCAGTGAAATGGATTCTTCGGTACATTCGCGGTACCACTGGTTATTGTCTCTGTTACGGGGCTAGCAAACCAGTTTTAGAGGCATATACGGATGCCGATTGGGCCGGAGATGTTAACTCGAGGAAGTCAACATCCGGTTATTTGGTCTGCTTTGCGAATGGTGCTGTCTCATGGCAATTGAGACTACAAAAATATGTTGCACTCTCCACCACCGAAGCTGAATACATTGCAATCACCGAAGCATACAAAAAACTATTGTGGATGAAGAAGTTCTTTCAAGAATTGGACATTCGGCAAGAGAGGTATGTGTTACTTTGTAATAGTCAAAGTGCAATCCATTTGAGCAAGAATCCCACATTTCATTCGAGATCAAAGCACATTGAGCTACGTCATCATTGGATACGTGATGTGCTTGAAAAGAAAGAATTGATGTTGGAGAAAGTTCACATGAGTGAGAATGGCTCTGATATGCTGACAAAGTCCTTACCGCCTTTGAAGCTTGAAGCTTGTCATGAAAAGGCGGGTTTGGTTGAGGGTTCTACCTCATGAATCGGGAGGAGGAATTTGTTGGTTCCCGATTCCATTCAGAACAGAATTGTAAATACCGTTTTTGTTGAGACCATTCTTGTAATTTCCTTCCGGAACTATTTAAGTTCTGTAACCTAAGTTTACTATGAATAATGAAACCAATTTGAACTCCCGAGCTTGTCTCTGTTTTTCCCTCTCTGGTTCGTCTTCCTCTCAAACCTAAAGAAATCCTTACATATACACTACATTAATCCGGTGGGCATGGACTATACTTGATGAGGCACAGTTTTTTCTAACATAGGTCTAAATTACTCATTGTAACAGGTTTGAGCCTAGAAACTGCCCTAGAATTTGTGTTAAGATGATTAGATTCAGAAACAAACTTATATCCTTTAGTGAATGCCCACACTGCTCAGTTTTTATATATTCTTTAAAACTAAGAATAATTCAATTTTTTTTCAGGTTTTCGTAGAAACATTTGAATGATAAAATTAAGATCCTGGAGGGCAGCGTGGAGAGGATGAAAGCTAATAAACAGAGGTTGGATGGGTTGTTCACCGGTGCGCTCCCCACACTGAATGTACTGGACATCCCATCAGTTTTGACGGCAATCCTGATACTTGCATGTAACAAATCTTCTATACCGAACATTTAAACCAAAAAATTGGTTACTGCATTTAACTGCAAAAGAAGTGTGTATATAGGTGGAAACACGGTTTTGTAAGTGTTAAATATACTGGAAATTATGCGTACCTATCCTGTTTCACTATTGTTGATTTTCACCCAAGGACACTGGATTTTGTAGTTCATTTCTGCTTTACTTCACACTGTATTTACCTCCACAGATGCAAGGTCATCCTGTTTATAAGCGTGTAAGTGGTTTAGGTGAAGTAGTTGTGATAAAGAGCCAGGAGGTGAATTTTTTTCTTTTGCCTATTTAAACTGAGAATAAGTGTTGTATTTGCTAATTATTGCTAATCTTATTTTTTGGTTGACTGATTGCGGAGGAGATGCGAGAGAGATGGGAGAGAAGTTATTATCCAGTAGTCCACAAAATTGAAGAGTATGGTTTCTTCTTCATCTTCTTATTATTGCTTGACTTGTTACACTATATACTAATGTTGTGTGTTTTGCTTTTGGCAGCTTGAATGAAACTGTTTTTGGAGAAACAGCAGCTGCATTATCTTTTAAGGAAATACGTCGCCGAGACCCGTGAGCTTATCAGAAGGATGTTTTTTTATTTTCCGCCTTTTCTAATTCAATGGAGCTCTGATGTAGGTCTTTTTCTTTACCAGAGTTTGTTGTTGAGGTGCAGGAAATGGTTAGGCCTACACTTACTGCTCATTTGAAGGTGAATTTCAACTTTTAAAGATGCAATTGAAGTAGTTTTTCTCCGTTTTCTTCCCATTGGAAAATTTGATTTCATTGGGATCCCTTGTAGACATGTCAGAGAATTAGAATTTTTAAATGTTTTCAGGGAGACATTGAGGCACCGAAAAAGCGCTGTAGCCTTGAAGTGATTGAGAGATGCAGAGCAGAGCACAAGGCCTAGGAAAGCAACAATATCTTCTTTGATAACAAGGTATTCTTTATTAGGAAATGGGTGCTTAGAATGATATATTTCTGAAAAAGAGTAGTAAGATAATATTTTCTTGTTTTATTTCTCTAATGAGCTGAGTTATCTTTGCTTCTTCTTTTCTTTCTTATCTTTGTTGAATGAAAAAGATGGTTATGCCCAGAAAGGGAGGAATCCTATTCTCTATATCCAAGCAACAAAGTCCAAAAGTTTGCCATTTACTTCAATATGTAGCTAGCTATAGAAACAGGGGAAGACCCCCATGACCTCCCTCATTAAGTGGAAGTGATTCTGGTGTTTATTTACTGTTTGATAAGGCTAATCTAGCAAGGGAAGCTTCTGTTTTTTTTTTTTTGTATATGTTATTGCTTCTTTAAATATTTATTCAGATTTCATGATTTTGTGTAATAATTAGATTTTGAGCTGAAAAGACAATTTCAGAGTTGTTTCTTGTGACAAATTTTTGTTTCTAATCTCTTGACAAATTTTCGCAAGACAGACCAAACTAATGGGAGACAAGTCCGATCATAATATTAGCAGTAAGCATTTTATTTCTGCATGTTTTAATCACATTATAGACAACTCTGGGAGCTTATCTTGACATATCCCATCTTTAAAATTACTGCAGTTCAAAACGCAGCAGATCTACTGTGTGAGCGACAGGGAGGTTTTAGTGAGGTAAAAACCAAAATCTTGTCTACATTTACATGCTAGTTTAAGCAATTGTGCTCTTTTCAGCAGCTGAGAAAGTGTTGGCACTTTTACTCAGGATGTGTATTTCACTGTAATGCAGAAAGTGTTGGCACTGAAAACTTACCTTCATCAGTCTATTTCAGATAATAAACTGGAGTACATAATTTTAGAAATGAACAAAATATATCGGCTATAAAATCTTGGTGTTTCGGCTTCTTATACTCTTCCATTTCTTACCATGATGCCCTGAGAAACGTGCATTGAGGAATCAATGGCCACTTTTCATCATTTAAGAAATTTTTCATCAAGTCCATTTCCATGCTCAAAAATTGAGATTTCGTCCATGACAGCAGAGGTAGAAGTATCCATCAGCAAAAAATATCAGATATGAGATTTTTTTACATGATTTTAACTTTAGAGATTATGATATACCCTTTTTAGCTAGTAATATTTGATATGTTTTCTAATTGCTGTCCTCTTGATCCAGAGAGAAAGATCTTCTAGGGAATTAATGATCAATCAAAAGATTTTCTAATTGCAGTTCCAAACGGTCTATTCCAATGTATCAAAAGGAATCCTGGCAAAGTCGAAGGATTTGATGGCCGCTTTTGGAGCTGATGATCAATCAAAAATATGTTTGGAGGTGAGCTACGTCTCATGTTTAACTATAAGTTAGTGACATGAAGTTTGATATGAGAAATCCATGAATGCCTATTTCTGTTATTAATTAGGTTGGTTTATTATTAAAATAATTTCTGAAATAATGATCAATCAAAGGAAGAGGTGGTTCTCATTTGATTTTTTGGTTTTGATTAATACTTTTTTTCCTTAATGGTGATACTATGTGTTGGGACGTTATGGTGCAAAAATCACGTAGGTCAAAAAGTTAGTGGGGGGATAACTTGTGAGAGAAACGCTGGAGGAGCGGTGTGAGCTTTCAAAATGCTGGTTTTGTTGGTCTCGAAAGGGGAAAAAGCTGAGAGCCCCTTGTTTGCGATTGAAAGATCGCATCAACTGTTCATAAACATGGCCATCTCATATTCTTCTTGCCTTTCTAGCTTAATTTTTGGTGGAAGTTGATGGCTGCTATCATGTGGCTATCTTCAGATTTTATTTTATTTTTTATTTTTATTGTCTTCAGATTCTTTTTTTGTTTGAATGATCTATCTTCAGATTGTTCATCTGATGAATTTGATATGACCTGCAAACTTGATCTGTGCATCGAAACACCACACAAGATTATTATCCTGCTTAAGGTGAATTCTGTTGTCCATCTGGCGATGATGTAAAAAAGGCCAGTCTTACAGCTGCCACAGGCTTTGCCAAGCTCATAGTAGAATGATGTGGTAAGTCTGAGGTATTACCTGATCTAGATTCGGTAGTCGACATCTTTTCAAAATAATCTTATAAGATTTGCTACCATATTTACGGATAATTTCTCTGCCCTAGTGTAATTAGTTGTCCTCCCTTTTATGTTTGATTCAGCTACTTAGAACCAGGTTCTTTAGTCAGATCTACTTGCCATTAGAACCTGGACATATCTGGTCTCTAATTGTTGTGGCTTAGTTCTGCCCTAAAAATCGTCTCTATTCTTTGGCATTGAGAATCCATGTTGAGAATTTGACTATAAATTTTTCCCCTTCTTCATTTGACAATCCATTCACAGAAAATTTCCATGGTCATTATTTTTATGCATTTATTCATCTCTTATCTTTTATCTTCGAGGATGGAATACAAAATTCTTTTAGTTAATGCTTCTCTTTCTTTTACCAACCAAATTATGAAATAATTGAACCAAACTGCACCAATGGACTGTTGGGATCACCATCTTAAAGAAACCAGACCAAGATGAGCCACTAAGAAAGCCAAAATTTGGCAAAATGACATGCTTGGCATGATCCTGTCTTTATGTGTGGTCTAAATAACATCAACTTGATGTGGGCTCTTTAAAGGAATTCGTCACTGTTTTCTGTTCATGACCTATCTAATCATTTTTGCTTCTATTACTTTATCTATATGCACACAAGGCCAAGGTAGATAGCTAGATAGCTAGTGAAATCAATATTTAACCAGTTTGATAACTTTTTATTAGTTGGTAACTCTATTATCCATGTAAAAATCAAGATTTGGGTAAAGGAAGAGGAAGAAATTGAGAGAAAAGGACAAATGAAAAGAAGAGTTTTCTAAAGACCTTGAATGGTATCCTAGGGAATTGTGCATGAATTACCAGATACTCTTTATTGTTAGGAATTAGATGCCCTAATTTCAAAATAAGGAGAACAATAATAATAATCTCAAAAAAAGGAAAAACAAGCAACGAAAAATAACAAGAAGATTTATATAGGTTCGCCTCAAGGTGAGACTACGTCTTATCGTTCGCCATTGTAGTAATCCACTATGAAGATGAAATAGTTTACAAGAGAAATTACACAGTTACAGGTATTTTCTCTAACCTCTGAGGCTACAACTCTAGCTTCTTCTCGGTGATGATAAAAACCCTAATAGTGGCGTCCTTCAATTGTAAAGAGAAAATTAGGGTAACGGCAATACAAGAGAAAAATTCTAAAATTGCCCTTAATGAAACGACAATTAATATATCGTGGACTGGGCAGGGGCTTCGCCCCCACACCCCCTCCACGACGACCTTACTGCGTACCGACTCAGCATAAGGTGTTGATTAGGCTCCAAAATAATAATCTTCCACTATGAGATTAATCCATCATCAATATCTCCTCTACAGTGGCAACAACGTCTCAATCCTCAAAGAGAAGTTCAACTGAAGTTGCACATAATTTTAGTTTCTAGATCGTAACACTCTTTGCCAAAATATCAGTTGGATTCTGACTTCCTTAAATCTTCTCAAGTGCTAAGACTCCATCCTCCAGAGCCGATCTTATGAAGTGATAACGTACCTTTATGTGTTTTGTTCTGGCCTTACATGATTCTTTGCTAAATGAATAGCACTTTGATTGTCACGGTATAACACATTCTTCATAGAAAGACTGCAGTTATACCATCTTTTTGCTGGCTTTAGTCACAACCACATATCTACCTCAGTAGTGGAAAGAGTAACTATCTTTTGCAACTTGGAGACCTAACTAACTGTTGTACCATCCAACGTATATACATATCTAGTGGTGCTCTTCCTGCCATCAATGTCTCCAGCCGTGTCAGCATCTACATAACCCTATAATCCCATGTATGACTTTCTGAAACATAAGGTTGAGTTTGTAGTGCCTATCAAATACCTGAGAATTGTTTCCCAATGTTGCTTACCCGGATTACTCATATATCTGTTCACAACTCCCACTGCATGAGCTATGTCTGGTCTAGTGCACACCATGGCATACATGAGACTACTAATAGCAGAAGCATGAGGCACATTGGCCATGTGGGTTTGTTCCTGCTCTGTAGAAGGTGATTGCTTCTTAGATAGCTAAAGTGACTAGCCAAATGAGTACTCACTAGTTTCGCATCATTCATGTTGAATCTACTCAACATCTTCTTCATATATTCTTCTTGTAACAATTTCAAGACATCAATGTCCCTAGTAATCCTCATCCCAATGATTAGTTTTGTAGAACCCAAGTCTTTCATTGCAAACTTCTTGGACAACTCCCTTTTCAACTTATCTATTTCCTGTTTGCAAATATCTACTATCAACATGTCATCAACATATAGTAGTAGAATGATGTAGGCAGCGTCAAGCTTCTTCACATAGCAGCAATGATCTGCTTGGCTCCTGAAGAAACCATTACTACTCATAAAGGTGTTAAACTTCTTATACCATTGGATTGGAGCCTGTTTAAGACCATACAAGCTCTTTTGAAGTTTGCAGACCATTTTCTTCTTTCCCTGTGCTTTGAAACCCTATAGATGCGTCATGTAAATTTCTTCCTCTAAATCACCATGAAGAAAGGTTATCTTTGCATCCAACTATTCTAAGGGTAAGTATTCATTTGCCACTAGTCCAAGCACTATTCTAATAGTAGTCAATTTCATTAATGGAGAGAAAATTTCAGTGTAGTCAATGCCTTCTTTTTGTTGAAAGTCCTTTACCACCAGTTTTGCCTTGTACCGCTTGCCTTGTACAGTTTTGCAAGGTCTTCTTCTCTTTTGGTAATTTGGTCAACTACTATGTCTGATTGGATAACGGTGAATCCATCTCATCCCGCATGGCCAACTCCCACTGTCGATTCATCAGCTTGCACGACTTCCTCATAACTCACTGGTTCACCTTTATCAGTCAAAAAAATATAATTCAGTGCAAGGGAGTACCTTTGTGGTGGTCTACTAGTTCTGGAAGATCTCCTGAGTACAATCATAGGAATATTCTAATTTATTTCTGGGGGTATTTTTTTTGGTCTTCCTAATTAATATTCTCTATCTCAATAACTGGAAAATCTCTCAATTGAATCACTTTTGACTTCTTGGCTTCATCATTTGCGCTCTCAGACTCTGTTCTCAAACTGTTTTTATACATAACACCTTCATTAAAGATCACATCCTTGCTCCTGATTTTAATCATCCTAGAAGCGATAACCAAACTCGGTACCACCATATCTTAGATTTAACATCATATTTACTTCTAACAGCAAAATAAATATGAATATAACAAACACAACCAAAAACTTTCAAGAAAGAAAGATTTACCTCTTTGCCACTCCAAACCTCTTCTAGTATTTTGCAATTCAATGTTGTTGAGGGACATCAGTTGATCAAATAGGCCGTGGTGCTAATAGCTTCAGATTGGAACACATTTGGCAATCCTATATGCAATCTCATGCTCCTAGCACACATTCAAAGTCTTATTCAACCTCTCTGCCATACCATTTTGTTGAGGTTTTCCAGGAATGGTCTTCTTCACTTGATTCTATTATCAACACTATACCGTTTGAAATCATCATCTATATATTCTCCCCCATTATTTGGCTGCAAGTACTTCACCTTCAAATTTGTTTCATTCTCAACCATTGCTCTCCATATCTTGAAGGTATCAAAGACTTCAGATTTCTTTTTTAGGAAATAAACTCAAAATTTTTTGCTTACATCATCAATAAATATCACATAGTAGTTTAAACCACTAAAAGAAGTAACAGTTGAAGGCCTCCACACAGCTGTGTGAACCAACTCCAATTTTGCTTTCTTTTGCTCCTTTCTTGCTTTAGAAAAGCTAACCCTTTTTTGCTTGTCGAAAATACAACCTTTACAGAAACTGTTTTTACAGTTTTTAATCCTGGTAGCTTCCCTTTGTATTGAAGTACTTTCATTCCCTTCTCACTCATGTGATCGAGCCTATAATCAGAATTAGTAACAACATCAACAACTGCAACCATGTCTCTGCAACTAGAAGTGAAGTAAAAAAGTTCCATTTTTAACTCTTCGTGCAATAACCATGGCTCCCTTAGTGACTTTCCAAGCAACACTATTAAAAGTCACGTTATGACTTGCATCATCAAGTTGCCCTTTTGAGATCAGATTACGCATAAGTTTTGGTACATGTCTCACCTTTTGAATTTTTCACACTAACCCGTTTGACATCCTCAAACTGACATTACCAATACCGACAATATCCAAAGGTTCTCTATCAGCAAGATACACCTTCCTATGATCTCTAGCAATATAATTCTCCAAGATCTCACGATGTGTGGTGGTGTGAAAAGAAGCTCCTGAATCTAACACCCAAGAGTCAATAAGGCTATCAACTGACAAGAGTAAAGTATCTTATACCTCTTCAATCACCGCATTTGTAGCATCGTTTTTCTTTTCAAAGAGTAAACCTTCTTTGGTGCTTCGCAATTCTTTTGTATGTGACCAGACTTACCACAATTATAGTGTTTCACATTCCTTCCGAATTTTGACTTGCTTCTACTATTCCTCGACTTTCCTCTACCATTGCCCTTGTTGGAATTCCTCTCAAAGTTTCTGCCCCTAGTATCGACACTTAGGGCAGAATTAGATGTCGATGATTTTCTAGAGTTATTTCTACGAACTTCTTCCGCGAGAATGGTTTCCTGAACATCATCAAAGATCAACTTCCCATTGCCTACAGAGTTGTTGACTGCAACCCTCATAGGCTCCCAAAAATTTAGTAGAGACACCAAAAGAATTAAAGCACGAACCTCATCATCAAATTTAATTTGAATAGGTCAATTGATTGACAATCGTACTAAACTCATTCAAATGCGATCTTTGATGTATTTTCTATCATCTTTAAATTGAAGAGTTTTTTCATGAGATGTACCTTATTATTTACGAAAGGCTCCTCATACATATCTGACAGAATCTTCATCATCCCCACTATAGTTTTCTCCGACGCCACCTTATGTGCAACGTTCTTTGACAGTGTTAACCGGACTACTCCCAATACCTGTTTATCGAGGAGCTTTCACTCATCATCTTTCATACCTTTATGTTTCATATCTAGAAGTGGTGTGTGCCATTTGTTTACTGTAAAGATATTCTTTGATCTGCATCCTCCAGAACGCAAAATCCATACCATCAAACTTGTTGATTCCAAGTGTCGATCCTTCTCCGCCAGCCATTTCTCTCAATCACGAACCAAAACTCTGATACCACTTGTTAGGAATTAGAGGCCCTAATTCCAAACTAGCGAGACCAATAATAATAATTGCAAAAGAAAGAAAAACAAACAACAAAAAATAACACCAAGATTTATACAGGTTCGTCTTAAGGTGAGACTACATCCTGTCTTTTGCTGCTGCAATAATCCACTATGAAGATGGAATAGTTTACAAGAGAAATTGCATATTTATAGGTGTTTTCTCTAACCTCTCTCGGGCTACAACTCCAGCTCCTTCTTAGTGATGATAAAAACCCTAATAGCGACGCCCCTCAATTATAAAGAGAAAATTAGGGCAACTGCAATACAAGAGTAAAATGTAATTAATATATAGTGGAGCGGGTGAAGAAAAAATTAGGGCAACTGCGATACAAGAGTAAAATGCAATTAATATATAGTGGATCGGGTGAGGGTTTCGCCCCCACACCCCTGGGAGGGGGGGTTTCCCGCCCCCCTTCCAACCTCCACAATGATTTTACTGCATATCGACTCAGTGTAGGGCATTGATTACGCTCCACAACTTAACACTTATAGGTGTTTTGAATTAAAATTATAAAAATACCCCTATACACTTAATAAACCTTAAACTTTTTATATCTCCCTAACTAAATATCCTATGTATATAAAAATTTAACCACAAATATAATTTAAGATGCAGAACAAGATTACATTAAAATAATTAACCATTGAAGTGGTATAATGGCCAAATTACCTCTAGAGGGTAAAATAACAAATATACCCCTAGATGTATCTTCTAACACTCCCCCTCAAGATGGAGCGTATATATCCAGGAATCCCAACTTGTTGCAAAATGATTTAAATTCTCACTTGTCAAGGATCTTGGTGAAGACATCTCTCAACTGATCTCCAGATTGAATAAACAGAGTTACTACCTCCTTTTTCATCGCTGCATCTCAAATGAAGTGACAATCCACTTCTATATGTCTACTCCTCTCAAGGAAAACTAGATTATTTTCAATAAAGATCACAACCTGATTATTAAAAAACATATTCATCGTCTCATCTTTGTTGAAACCCAACTCTCATGAGACTGACTTAACCCACATCAACTTGTTTTTTATGTGAGTCATCAGCCTATATGCAACTTCTACACAAGAACGGACTACAACATTCTTCTTTTTTACTTCGCCAACAAACCAAATTTCCTTATAAGATAACTCTTTAACATTCATTTAAAACTTTTCAAAAAATACATGTCTCGAGTTCGAGCTCCAACATACATTTAAAACTTTTTAAAAAATACATGTAAAATAAATTGTATATAAAATTATGCATACATTTCACATAAAATTGGGCATAAGGGTGACATCGAATCGAGCTGAGCTTGAACCTTCCTATGTTCAAGCTGAACTTGATTTAAATATTTCAAACTTGAGCTCGAGTCAACCCTAGCCTCGAGCCTAATAATTTTAACCAAGTTTGAGCTCAAGCTCGAGCTCTAGCCGAGTTCGAGTTTAACCTACATTTAATACTCTACATAAAATATTTCAAATAAATTATATAAAAAATTATGCATACATTTAAAAAAAAAAGAATGATAGGAGAGGTTCGGGATTGAATCTCGATAATGGATTAGAATGCACCAATATTAATCTTTTTTACTTCAAATGTTGTCTAGCTTATTTTGTAATTTTTGAATCTGGCCATAAATTTACTATGGCCTCCTTAATGCCCCTGGTTGAAAATTTATACTCTAGGAAAAACTAAAAATGTTTTTCCTATGATACATATTTTCAAAAAAACATTTAAATAAAATCCTATTACTATTAGTGATTTACTAAAAAATTACAAGAAATATTTTAAAATTTTGTTAGGAAAGTTAAATGACCTCTTATTGCCTATTCTAGGGAAATAAATAAAAATTAATAATCAATTTAATATATTACTATACTTATCGATAAATTTTTAATCAAATAAAATGTCGAACACAAAATTGTTATGAAAATTGCCTCCTACTAAAAGTATTATAGCATCAACTGTCAAATACTTATTCAAAAAAAATTTATACGGTTTTCTAACCCTTCTTGGCAGGAAAATCTTACTTAGAAAATTATATGAATTTTTTAATAAGAGTTTCCAATTAGAAAAATGTTTCCAAAAACATGAGACATTAATAGTCCCTAGAAATATATTTCTACTAAAAATGTATTTTCAATATTTCTTGAAAAAACCATAGTTTAGTCGAATTTGGCTCGTTAACTCAAACGCATATAAATCAAATTGAACCGAATCAGTTTGATGCCACCCTTACTAATGACCGAATAGGATCCGAATAACTAATAGGATCGGAATAATGGTCAGATCCGACATTAGCATAGGCAGAAGCGTATAGCTGTGAAATTTTGTCCAAATCAATAGGGGTTTAGTCAACAAACATAAAATTTGAAGTTCATCTTCATCTACATTTTCATCTACATGAATTTCATCTTCAAAATCGGTGTTAGTGTGGACGAGTTCATGTGCACTGGAAAACAGTTTCCAGTGTTAGTGCCCCAAAATGAGAAAAACACGAAAAATAAGAGAAATAATAACTTGTAATAACTCTTATTACAAGTTATAAATTACAATTTTATGAAAAAATTATATTATTATTATTTTAAAAAAAAAATCTCTTCTTTGACAACCCAAAAGTGTTCATTGGGTTTCAGGCTGCAGTCTCATCCTGTTGGATTACTGGATTGGACCTGAAATATGGCTTGCAATCAGGAATGCAGAGGACTTCATTGGAATGAAAACAGGACCGATCTAAATTACCTTTTTTTGTATTAACAGATATGAGCAAATTAGAAATTATTTGTGGTTCTTCAGGACTTTTACAGCTGAAGCATCCCATCCACAGTTTCTGCCTCACAAAACCTTTCATCAATGAGGTGGTCAAAACCACATCGCATTGTAAAACCAAAATAAGTCGTGCTCACTGTCGCTTTCATTCAAATTTTACGAATGGGACAGCTTCATAGCTTCTCTTCCGAGAGGTGCTCCTCAATGAGACCGTCAACAGAGACAAGGTCATCCACAATTGTCATCAGGATCTGGAGCTTCTTAATACCGTAACCAACAGGGACAAGCTTTGCTGCAAACAGGAACATTATGACAAATTGTTCGAATTACCCCACAGATATTAAATCTGGATCAAGACATGCAAAAAATTAAGATTATGGAGATCACGTACATGCTCCCAACAGGAGGCCAGGCATTTCAACACCACGAACAGCCTCCTCCAGTTTCTTCATGTCAGTTTCATCGTCCCAAGGTTTCACATCCAGGACGACTGAGGATTTCCCACCTGAAATTAGAAATAGTAAACTAATAATTAGTGGAACTGATAGCAAAATAACTTTTTGACCTAATTACTCGACTGGTTTAAGAAATCTACGGAAATCTGGTAAACAAAAGAGATTCTCACTTTCTTTCTTCTTTGCAGTGGCCATTGCAGCTGTCCTTTCCTAAGCTGCTTTCTTGTCCTCCGTTTCTTCTCCAAAGAGATCCAAATCATCATCATCATCATTTACTGCTGGTGCAGCATCCTATAAGATTCAGGCAATATGTTAACTTATCATTTTTTATAAAATGCACTTTGATGGAAAATGTAAATACAAAGTTCAAGCTTCACAGCTTAGGTCAAGAACATATATATATTTCCTACAAGATTGCACCACTGGTGACCAAGATTAGTAATAGCTACAGTCAAAATAGTAGTAATGATAATTTTACATTGAACGAATCTGAGAAAGCTTAAAGCAACCCTTGTGTGTTTAACAGACTTTACCTGATTATTACAAGAGTAATAACAGCTTTAGCGCAATAAATGAAACCATTTTCCTCAATATGAAAATAAGAGTTATAAGCAACACAAGCAAAAAATAACCCCAAATTTGGCACTAAAAATAAAATTAAATCAAATACAACACTAATTTAATCGAAAAAAAGGGTTTAGTCATACCTTATGAAATTTGGAGAAAACCGATACTAAAAGGTGAAATTGAAGCCTAATCGAAGTAGAAATTAAGCAATCGATGCCCAATGTCGAAATAGAAGAAAATCGAAATCAAAATGGGAGAAATTGAACGAAATCGTAAGGTATTTTGGAGGAAAAGAGAATAGCGAGAGAGAGAAGGGAGTGGGAGGCCGAAAGGGAGAAGATAGGGAAGCCGAGAGGGAGACCGAGAGACAGAGGGCGGAGAATGAGTCCGAGAGAAGAGAGAGAGCAGAGACCTCGGGGCCGCATGGAGATGAGAGGAGGTGCGGGAGAGAGCGAGAAAAAAATGAAACTGAGAAGAGAGCGAGAGGGGGGGTGCGGGGAGAGAGAAAAAAAAAACGTCGAGGGTTCGAACCCTGGCGTTTAATTCATGTAGATGATTGGCAATTTTGGACGAAAACCAGATTCCATAAACTATAACGTGGAGATGATGTTCACCTTCATCTTAGTCATCGAGATGACTTGCAGTCTGGCGCTCCACTGATGACGTCAGGAGATGAATTGAGTAATGCGGTTGAAGTTCATCTCCTGCATCAAGTTGACTAACCTTCCTAGGTGTCTGAGCCTTACGCATGGTTGAGATGTGTTCGGCCTATCACACTTAACCAACGGCTTCGATGAATCTGCATTATTCAACGATTTGAGATGAAAATTGGGTATATTTCTGGAGAAACAAAGTTTAAAAAAGAATTGGAAGTGCCTCGTCTCTTTCCAGTACGGTTCTTGGTGCGAGAGCGGCAAGAATGACGAAAGGGCCGCCATCAAATTGAATTCAATACCTCTATCCTTCTTTTTCCAAGAAAGAAGAAAATGTGCAAGAGATTGAATTTTTCCAAGATGGACTTCATCGTGCGAGAAGATCCTATCCTTTCTTCTCTTCTGTTCTGTAAAACAGAGAGAACCGAAAAATAATAACAGAGATTCAAAGAATGATTTTCCGACGATGTATCCTTCTCCGTTAGGAGGCTATTTATAATACATTACAAGTCGATTTTAGGATCAATTTAGATCCTAAAATCAAGGGATACAATCAAGAATACAATCACGGGATCGGAGGAAACAATCACGCTATACAGTTTCCTCCGATCACGCTATACAGCTATACAGTTCAATACTCCCCCTCAAGTTGGTGCATAGATATCAGTCAAGCCCAACTTGTCAATTATACCATGAAATATTTTCCCTGATATTGCCTTCGTGAGCATATCAGCCATCTGACTCGCAGATTGAGTAAAGGGGAATTGTATAATCTTTGCATCAAGGTTCTCTTTGATGAAATGACGATCAACTTCAACATGTTTAGTGCGATCATGTTGAACTGGATTTTGTGCAATTGCGATAGCTGCCTTGTTATCACAGTGAAGATTCATAGGTTTGTCGTATTCAATCCCTAAGTCTCTCAGTATATTCTGTATCCATAACACCTCGCATACACCATGAGCCATACCTCGAAATTCAGCTTCAGCACTTGATCTTGATACTACCTTCTGTTTTTTGCTTTTCCAAGTAACAAGATTCCCTTCCACAAAAGTAAAGTAACCCGGCGTGGATCTTCTGGTTGTTTGATCACCTGCCCAATCAGAATCTGTATACCTTTCAATACTAGAGATATCATTTTTTGAGAATAACAAACCTTTTCCTGGAGCACTCTCTAAGTATCTCAAGATCCGATAGACTGCTTCCATATGTTCTTCACTTGGTGCATGCATGAACTGGCTCACAACGCTTACTGCATATGCTACATCGGGCCTTGTGTGTGATAGGTAGATTAATCTTCCAACTAATCGTTGATAACGCCCTTTGTCTGCTGGAATTTGATCTGGAAGAATTCCGAGTTTATGATGCATTTCCATGGGCGTCTCTATTGGTTTACAGTCAAGCATTCCGGTTTCGGCTAGAAGATCCAACACATATTTTCGTTGTGAAAGGAAGACTCCATGTTTCGATCTTGCAACTTCAATTCCCAAAAAATATTTAAGTTGTTTGAGATCCTTCATTTCGAATTTAGTACATAAATACTCCTGTAAAGCTTGCATTTCACCTGGGTCATCTCCTGTCACGACCATATCATCAACATATACAATTAATGTTGTTACCTTTCCTTCTTTGTGTTTTATAAACGAAGTATGATCTGAGTTACTTTGTTTATAACCAAACTCCTTCATTGTAGCCGAGAATCTCCCAAACCATGCTCTACGTGACTGTTTCAGCCCATACAATGACTTCTTCAATTTACAAACTTTACCTTGAGACAAAGAACCACTTTTTATGCCTGGTGGTAGTTACATGTAGACTTCTTCTTCTAAGTCTCCATTGAGGAAGACATTTTTAACATCAAATTGTTACAGAGGCCAGTCTCGATTTACTGCTATAGATATAAGAATACGATTGTATTGATCTTAACTACTGGTGCAAAAGTATCCTGATAGTCTATCCCATACCTTTGCGTATATCCATTTGCAACTAGCCGAGCTTTATATCTTTCTATGCTTCCATCCGGTTTGAGTTTCAAAGTGAACACCCATCGACATCCAATTGTTTTTACTCCTTTAGGTTGGGGAACAAGTTCCCAAGTGACATTTTTTTGTAGAGCCTCCATCTCTTCGTTCATCACTTTTTTCCATTTTGGATCAGATAATGCATCCTGCACATTACTAGGAATAGAAACCCTAGATAATTGATCAACAGTAAATGCATACGATTTAGTCAACCTATGGGAGGACATATAGTTATTGATTGAGTATTTGATCTTGGCTTCAAGATCAGGTTTATACTATTTTTTTGGAACTCCCCTATTCAATCTTTGTGGATATCTAGGGGTTATGTTTTCTGTAGGAAGACATGTTTCATTAGACTCATCAAACACAGGATTCGTATTTACCTGAGGAGGAACATTCCGGGTTGATTCTTCAGTTGTTGGTTTAGACGGGGGCAACTCTGGGGGTTCTTTAGGTGAAATTACTGAATCACAGTCTTGTTGCACATCATGACACTTGAAAAAATCATTCACCGCTTCTAACTCAATAAACTCAGCACCTCCATTAGTTTCATGTGGAACATTCTCTACATTTGAACTCTCCCCTTGAAGAGATGTCCAAGAAACTCCCCCTGAATAATAAGGGACTGATTCATGGAAGGAGACATCTAGAGTCACATGGAGCTTGTTGGTGTGTGGATCATAACACCGATATCCTTTTTGAAATTCAGAGTAGCCAAAAAATACACATCGCTTGGCACATGGATCAAATTTATTTCGCAAGATCTTTGGGATATGAACATAAGCGGTACACCCAAAAATTCGGGGTTCAAGATTCGGAAGATGGGGAATTGAAATCAGGGATTGCAGCTTGCGTAGAGGAGTTTGAAAATCAAGTACTCTAGAAGGTGTTCGATTGATGAGGTAGGCAGCAGATGTGATAGCTTCGCCCCAATAAAATCGAGGCATGTTCATGCCAAAGAGAGAGGCACGCACTACTTCCAAAAGTTGTCTATTCTTTCTTTCTACCAATCCATTCTGTTGGGGAGTATAGGTGCAAGAAGTCTGATGACGAATTCCATGAGTGGTCAGAAAATTTTCGAGAGAAGCATTAACAAACTCAATCCCATTGTCAGATTGCAAAACACGAATCTGCTTTTGGTATTGAGTATGTATCATTGTATGGAATTTCTGAAATGCTAGACACACATCACTCTTTTGGATAAGCTGAGATACCCAAGTCATTCTAGTGTATTCATCAATAAATGTCACAAAGTAACGAGCTCTAGAAATAGAGGGAACCTTGGCTGGACCCCAAACATCAGAATGAATAACCTCAAAAGGTTCGAAACTTTTATTCAAACTTGGTAAATAAGCAATACGGTGGCTTTTAGCCAATTCACATGTGTCACGATGAAAATGTACATCAGTCAAACCTGAAAAAAGTTGAGGTCGCAATTTCTTAAGATAACCAAAGGAAAGGTGGCCTAATCGTCGGTGCCATAACCATACAGTTGTTTAAGCATTATCTTCACTGCTAGCTTGATTTGTCTGACTGATTTTTGATCTCCCATTCTCTGTCAACTCCAAATAGTAGAGTTTGCCCCGTCTAACACCATAACCAAGAATCTTCCAGGTTAGAATGTCATGAAAGACACAAAATGAGGGCCAAAAAGTTACAGTACAAGCAAGAGTGGAAGTAATTTGGTTAACAGACAAAAGGTTATATTCAAGAGAGGGAACCACAAGGACAATATCTAATGTCAGATTATTGGATAATATAACATTTCCTTCCCCAGTAATAGGAGAGGTACTACCATTGGCTGTTGAAATAACAAATTGTGGAGAAGGTAGGATTGATTCTAACTGACTGGGATCCCTTATCATGTGATTGGATGCACCTGTATCAATAATCCAACGTCTATTCTTAGAATGTACAGAAAATACTAATGCATTATCGAGAATACCTGGATGGGCAACATTTGCAGTAGGTAGCTCTTGATTATCTTCCATGGATGTCACCATAGCTTTCCCAGCAATCTTGTTACGAGGATTTTTCGAGAAATCCCACCACTCTGGATAGCCAATAATCTCATAACACCGGTGTTGTGAATGTCTTTTTTTCCCGCAGTGAATACATACACGATTGTTACCTTTGCCAGAGGATTGAGGGTTCCGACTGCTTGATGATCCTTATCGGTTTTGGTTGACCAACATCGCCGAGTTCTCTGAGACTGGACGATAGGTCCCCATTGTCTGTCTCTGTTGATATTCGCGTCTGACATATGCATATGTACTCTCCAAATCAAGTTTGGGGTCTTTTCGCAAAATTTCTCCACGAACTTGATCAAACTCGGAGTCAAGCCCACTGAGAAAAATATGAACCCGAAGTCTAGCCATTGCAGAGTGCAACTGGATTAGCCCTTCGACTGTTCCTTCATGAGATATAGTTCTATGATCAATCTCCTGGAAAATAATAACCAATTCATTGTAGTACGAGGATAATGGTCTACCATTTTGTTTGGTAGAAAAAGATCTCTGGTTCAGCTCAAATATACAAGTTTCATCGGATCCATCATAGAACGTTTTTGATATTGCTTCCCATATCTCGTTGGCAGTGGAGAGGCGAAAAAATCGCTGCATAAGCAATGGACTCATGGAGTCAATAAGCCAACTTTTGACTCTTTGATTTTCAGTAATCCATGCTCCAAGATTGGCATCGCCAGATACTGGTTTTTTTGTTTCGCCGGTGAGGTATCCAGCTTTGTTGCGTGCGCCAATTCGCATCTCCATGAGTTGGGACCATAATGAATAATTGGTCTCATCGAGGATAATTCCAGTTGGAAGCGCATAATTGTCTTGGTGGACTATAATCTGTGGTGATGGGATAAGTTCGGTAGATGCGCCTGTAGTGGTGGCCATCGATCTAATTTTTTTTTTTTCTAATCCGGTCCAGTTCGGTTCAGTCCGGTCCGGTTCGATCTGGTCCGGTTTGGTACGATCTGGGCTGATTCAATTCTGGTCCGATTCGGTTCGGGTTTAGCCCGGTTCGGTTGACCCGCCGGTCTGGGTCGGTTCGGTTGGCAGGAAAATAAAGGAACAGTAGTTCCTAAGTTTCAAAAACAAAAAATTACCTTCGTCTTCGGCAACGGCAAAGAAGCGTCGGCTTCAGTCGGCTGGTGATTGGCAGTGACAACAGGGTGGTGGTGCCGTCGTCGGCGCTCGTCGGCGATCATCGACACTCGTCAGCGATCGTCGGCACTCGTCGGCGACGTGATTTCGGCGACAGGACCGTCATAAGAGAACTCTATTCTCTTTCGGCAATTCGGCTTCCCTCGGCGATAGTGGTGATCGGCGGTAATAACGGGAAGGTGGAACTGTCGTCGGCGATCGTCTTCGGTCTTCAGTAATCGTCGTCGGTCGTCGGCGACGTTCTTTTGGCTTCGGGACAACCGGAATACGGAGTTGCAGAAAAAAAAAAAAAAACAGAGTTCTGCAACTTCGACGATTTTTTTTTCTTTCTCCGGCTTCCTCCTTCGGCGATTACAGGAGCACTTAGCTCCGACTTTCGGCGCCAGAAAAGAGAGGATAATTCTCTTGCTTTGATACCATGTAAAACAGATAGAACTGGAAAATAATAACAGAGATTCAAAGAATGATTTTTCGACGATATATCCTTCTCCGTTAGGTGGCTATTTATAATACATTACAAGTCGATTTTAGGATCAATTTAGATCCTAAAATCAATGGATAAAATCAAGAATACAATCACGGGATCGGAGGAAAAATCACGCTATACAGTTTCCTCCGATCACGCTATACAGCTATGCAGTTTCCTCCGATCACGCTATACAGCTATACAGTTTCCTCCCATCACGCTATACAGCTATACAGTTCAACATGTTCTTCTCGATCATCACCTTGCATACCAGAGTTTTTTCTTTTTCAAATTTTAGCGGTACCATCCAGAGACTCAGCTTATTGTTTTCTTTTTCCTTCATTGGTGTAGAGTTTGAATCGGCGTCGTCGATATTGCGTTGTTGTACGAATGAACAACCCGGTAACCCATGTAATTACTATATATATATTTTCTCTGGGATAATTGTTGGTCCTTTGTTGCAGTGGTGCACACCGTTTCAGACTTTCAATTGATCTGAACTGAAATTTTATTTTAGCGTGAGACCCGCTAGCTTGCGCTGTGTGGGTGTCCACCTCCGTTCATTTCCGAACCCGACACCTTACAAACATACTTTTTATGTCCGACATCTTAACTACTTATGGTGCATTCTTGCTGCTTTTGAGTTTTTCTTTTGGCAGGAATTTAAGGTTGCCTTAGCAATCAATATTATTCACTGAACTGTTTATGAATGATCGTTGTTATCAACCAATGGCCTGTTTTGGCAATGAAGAGTATTACTGCGTATGATATTTTTCTTGAGAAATTTGATAGACATTGAAGCATATCATCAGGATGGAGATGGAATTCTAGAACTTACACGTTGATTTTCTTTGCTCTTGGTCCTCCATTAATTTATTGGTCCAACGAGCTAATGCTAGACGTATAATGGAACACCACTATATACTGCAAGAATCAATTAAATTTTGATATGGCTTTAGGGGGAAAGCAAGATAGAAACTATGAAGAAGTGGTCAATAGTTGTTCATTATGGTTGTTGCACACTGAACTTTTGTACCATTTTCCTTCTTTAAACCAAAATGTTGGGACCTGGTTAGAGCATTATCATCCAAGAGCAGAATGTACAATAGTAGCAAGATCAGGATAGTCTTTTGATTATTTGTATTTGTGGGTCATCAGACTCTGCATTGGTATAATCCATATTGTCATGGAAACATTCAAGTAGGTTGGTTGATCCTTATATGACAATGCCAAAGGTTAATTGAACCTCTTGAGGGGTTTTAGCTTGAAACTGAACTGAGTGCATAAGAACTTTCGTGAAACAAAATAACAGAGAATCGTGGATCTTGGTTTATGCTATATGTAACCATTTCATACCAAATCTTCAGCATAGGTTTGCTAGCCCTTGTCAAATATTAGGCATAGCATTCCAGCTGTCAGGTAGTAGCTTCAAATTTGACCAAATGACATTTAAACATTGAAGCTGACATGCACAACCTGCGTGATGCTTTTCCTGTATGAGTTCCGTTTTTTTATGTGATCAGAATAGTTGAGATAAAGAAGGAAAACTAGGTCTAATAATTTCTGCAGTTACCAATTGCATATGGTCTCAAAGCAAACTGCATGAGAAGGCAACACCAGCAAATAAAAGTATTCGGGCCTCCAAGAAAAAGATACAAACAGAGAATTATCTCTTAAGCTAAAGGGCCTTGTGCATGGGACCACATGGAGACATTCGACCTAATTATTTTAAGGGTTTGATAAGTGTGTGTGTGTGTTCTTATGGTGTTTTTGTTTTCCTAGGTTGTTTGGTTACAACTTACTCGGAGAGGTTTTACTTTTTTTCTAGGTATTAGGTTCAAGATTTGTACCAAGATGGAAAGAAGCAAAGGTTAAGTCTTATTGGGGTATGAGATTCATGCTTCCAGTACTGGGCTAAGAGTCTACTACAGAACATTTTTTTACTTTATCATCATTGAGGGTGTTTCAACGGTTGTTATCAGCTGGATGTTGAGGGAATGGTGTCTCCTAACCATTTTCTAGGAATTCTTTTCTTTGTGTTATATTTTCCATTTTTTGTTTTATTTGCTCCTTTCAGTTTCAAGCTGTTTGTTTCTTTTTCTTTTATCTTTGTATCCCTTGTACCTTTATCTCTTAACAATTTTGTTTTGCTCTTATCATTAACTAATTTCTTAATGGTTTCTACCTTCTCCTCCTAAAACTTTACTTTTCCTGTTCAGATGAGTTTTGCTTAATTTTCTCTGTTCTGCTTGGTGGTTGTATGCTGTTGTCATTCAATAATCTTTCTAATTGGAATGTACTAGATCTGGATGACATATCCTGCTATCTATACATATGATTTTCCGTTTTAAAACTATGTATGCTCGTAGTTAGTAATGGGAGATATTTGTGGTTGTAACCCCTTTCATGGATTTAGTTGTTTTTTGAATGAATTATTCATGTATCTTGGTCATTTTTTCTCTTTTCTTTAGTTTTTTGTGTGTTGCAGCAATCTCCCATAGCCATCTTGGGACTTAGCTTGTTTCTCTTCTTTTTGCTTTATAAAAACTTCTTGATATTTAGAAAAAAATTATTGTTGGTTGCTGGTGTCTTTCCTAAGAGTTTATTTAGTCTTTTATTCTCATTTAACCAAAACTTTACAAATATAGGATCCATGTTGCCAGTCATAGTTAATTTTTTTAATATTTTAATGCAAATATATGCTTCAATGAGTTTTCACTTATATGCATAAATAAAAAAAAATTATGTTTAGCTCTGTGTCATTGAGAATGTGCATAAGAGTGTCAAATTCATAAATCTAGCTACGGCTAAACGTCACACTTTTTCTAAAATTGTGCAAGAACTACCACTTGGTGAAAAATGGTTGGTTATTGATTGTCCAACTCGTTAGAACTCCACTTATGATATGTTGTCTTCTGCATTAAAATTCAAAGAAGCATTTCCTAGATTTCAAAATAAAGAACCAACTTAAGACTGTTTGCCAAGTCTTGATGAATGGGAAAAGGTTGAAATAGTATGTGGGATTCTAAAAGCTTTTAAAGTAGTCACTAATATAATTTTACAAAATTTCAGCTCTGTGTCACTTTATAGATATTTTTTCTCACAAATTCTTTGTTGTAAGTTTTATAAGTATTTCTACCTTTACTTTCAAAATGACAGAGCACTTGCTGCACTTGATTGAATCTATGGTTTCTAGGTGTTGTTGATTTATTCTGCAATTGAGACTACAAGCTCAACAGTTTCAACTTCTCGGGGGGTAATACCCCAAAGAGGGTTGGCACATATGATTCACATGGCCTTCATATCCTGATGGTCAACCTGCAGCAGACCTCTGTGATGATGATGTAGAATTGTTGTCAATATCACGGAACAAGGACTATGAATGTTTTGTTGCTGCCACTAACCATGGGTTCCGGATTTATAATTCTAACCCTTCTAAGCAAACCTTCAGACTGGATCTAAAAAGTGCAGGATTTTGAATAGTAGAAATGTTGTTCCATTCCAACATTCTTGCACTTGTTGGGAATGGATCTAGTCCACAGTACTTTCCAAAAAAAGTTATGACATGGGATAATCATGTGAACCAGTACATAGGTGACTTCACTTTCAGATCTGATGTTCGAGGTGTTAAACTGAGGCGTGACAGGCTAGTTATTGGTCTTGAATACAAAATCTACGTGTACAATTTGAAAGACGTGAAACTTCTTCACCAGATAGAGACTCTTGTAAATCTAAAGAGACTTTGCTATCTTTCACATCATTTGAGCACATCTATGTTGACTTGCCCTAGTCTTCACCAAGGGCAGGTACGAGTTGAACACTTTGGTTTAAAGGTGAAAAAGTTCATTAACGCACATGATTCTCACATAGCATGCTTGACCTGGATGATGGATGGACTTCTTCTTGCAACTGCGCTTTGTGCTGGCAGTTGCTAGAAGAAGTCCATCCATCGTCAAGGTCAGGCATGCTATGTGAGAATCATGTGCGTTAATGAACTTGACCGATTTTTTTTTCTCGATATCAAGAATTTTTTTTCTTTTGAAATGATGATAATTTTATTTCAAAGAAAGGGAAGATACATCAAGGGAGGCCTCCCTTAAGAACGAGAGATTCAAGGAGGGGGGAGATCGATGTCCAAAATATCAAGAAAAATCTGCAGTGACGCCATGAGGGGAAAGATGAGGTGGAGCACTATCCGATGACGACCTTGGAATATATATTAATTTTTTTTATGGTTTCAATTGACATCAATAGTAAACAATAGTTCTAGTGTGGCCATAAATAATGACTCAACTCCACCATTGGCATATCCCTCTAGAACTACTAATGTAATAGAAGTGAGCCTAAATTATGAGGAAGAAGGTGACTCTATCTATCCATAGTTCAAAAAGACAAACAAGGTCTCAGGTGTGGTTAGAATTCAAAGAAGTCTCACTTATAGATGGTACAAAAAAACCTCCAATGTATTCATTGTAAAACCAATTTGAGTATTATTAGTAGTAAATAACCACACATATGAGTCGACATTTGAAACATTGTCCTAGTAGAAAAAAGGGCAATGAGAAAGCAAAAAAACATCAACTTTCAATCAGTGGGGTCTAATGTTGATCAGAGTCCATCTGGTTTTCCTTTTATGGATATTGGAGGCAAATATGATCAAGACAGAATGAGAATACTCATTGCTCATTGGATTCTTATGCATGAACATCCATTCATGATAGTGGAAGAGGAGAGATTTAATTTTGTAATGAAGATGGCAAATGTGAATTATGAAAAAATATTTTGTAAGACCATCAAGGAGTGTATGGAGGTGTACAAAGCAGAGAAACATAAATAGAAAACTTTATTAAAAGAGATTAATAAGATTAGTCTTACCATGGATCTTTGGAAGTCCCAAAATCAAAAGATTATATACATGGTTATTACCAGGCATTTTATTGATAGTAATTGAAAGCTACAAAAATAAGTCTTGAGTTTTGTGTATGTTTCTCCTTCTTGTCATGGTGTTGACATAGTTGTTGCTATTTAAAAGTGTTTGAAAGAATGGGAAATCGAAAATAAAGTATTTAGTATCTTAGATGATATTGCTGAATATAATGATGTTTGTCTAAGAATTTTGAAAAATGATTTTTCAAGAAATAGGAAATTGGTTTGTGGTGGGAAACTATTTCATGTGTTTTTTTGTGCTCATATTTTGAACTTATTACTCCAAGATGGTCTTGCTCAAATTAAGGATATCATTGAGAACGGGTGTGAGAGTGTCAAATTCATAAATCTATCTGAGGCAAGACTTCGCACAATTTCTGAAATTGTGTAGCAACTACAACTAGGTGAAAAAAGGTTAGTCATTGATTGTCCAACTCGTTGGAACTCCACTTATGACATGTTGTCTTCAACGTTAAATATCAAAGATGTATTTCCTAGAATTCAAGATAGAGAACCAACTTATGACTATTTGCCAAGTCTTGTTGACTGGGAAAAGGTTGAAATGGTGTGTGGGATTCTAAAAGCTTTTAATGTAGTCACTAATATAATTCTACTAAATTTCAGCTCCATGTCACTTTATAGATTTTTTTTCTCACAAATTCTTTTTTGTAACTTTTCTTTCCAAATGACAGAGCACTTGCTGCATTTGATAGAATCTATGGTTTCTGATTGTTGTTGATTTATTTTTCAATTGAGACTCAACAATTTCAACTTCACGGGGGGTGAGGGGTTATTCCCCTAACGAGGGCTGGCACATATGATTCACATGCAAGGCCTTCATATCCTTATGGTCAACCTACAACAGACCTTTGTGATGATGATGTAGAATTGTTGTCAGTATCTTGGAACCAGGACTATGAATGTTTTGTTGTTGGCACTAACCATGGGTTCCAGATTTATAATTCTAACCCTTTTAAGCAAACCTTTAGAAGGGATCTAAAAAGTGCAGGATTTCGAATAGTAGAAATGTTGTTCCATTCCAACATTCTTGCACTTGTTGGGAATGGATCTAGTCCACAGTACTCTCCAAACAAAGTTATGACATGGGATGATCATGTGGACCAGTGCATAAGTGACTTCACTTTTAGATCTGATGTTCGAGGTGTTAAACTGAGGCGTGACAGGCTAGTTATTGTTCTTGAACACAGTATCTATGTGTACAATTTGACAAACCCGAAACTTCTTCACCAGATAGAGACTCTTGTAAATCAAAAGGGACTTTGCTGTCTTTCACATCATTTGAGCACATCTGTGTTGAGTTGCCCTAGTCTTCACCAAGGGCAGGTACGAGTTGAACATTTTGGTGTAAAGAAGGATAATGGTACAAAAGTTCAGTGTGCAACAACCATAATGAACTATTGACCACTTTTTCATAGTTTATATTTTGTTTTCCCCCTAAAGCCTTATCAAAATTTAATTGATTCTTGCCGTATATAGTTGTGTTCCATTATACGTTAGGAGAGGGCTACTAATTTGAGCTCATAATGATTTAGGAATTAGGATGAAAACTTTTACCTTTTCACTTCTAAAAAGTTGATAAAAACTTGGTGCACATTTACTGGGATGTTAAAGGATTAGGGCACCCCACCAAGAATAAAAAAGGACTAGATCAAACTAAAAAAGGATCCAGCAGACGAAATTAGGTCTAGCATTAGCTCGTTGGACCAATAAATTAATGGAGGACCAAGAGCAAAGAAAATCAATGTGTAAGTTCTAGAATTCCATCAAGTGACATTATAGTATCATATATTTTCAGTTCGAAAGACCTATCCTAATGGTATGCTCCAATGTCTATCAGATTTCTCACGAAAAATTTCATACACAATACTCTTCATTGCTAAAACAGGCCATTATAGATAACAACTATCATTCATAAACAGTTCAGTGAACACTATTGATTGCTAAGGCAACCTTAAATTCCAGCCAAAAGAAAAACTCAAAAGCAGTAAGAATGCACAAAAGAGAAGAAGGTCCAAATGCTCTCAGATTTCACCAAAAGATTAGGAAAAAAAGGGAATCTTGGAGAAGGGTGGGAAACACAAGAAAAACCGAAACATCAATCCAGATTTTCACATTAAAACCCACTATTGGATCCTATCTGGGGCTCCCTTTGACACCCCTTCTCTCCTCTAAAGCTTGTTGGCACCATGTCATTTTGCATTTGGAAGGGTGACTAGACACTTGGCGGGGAAAATTCCTATCAAAAGCAGGCAAGTTAGTTCTAATCTAATCATGTTTGCAGGGAATGCCCACCTATTTTTTATCTATGTTCCACTATCCTGCAACTATCAAAAACCGAATTAACACTCTAAAGAGGCGTTTCCTTTGGAGTAGTCCAAATGGGGAAAAAAAATATCATCTGGTCAAATGGGAGGAAGTGTGCAAACCAAAACTGTTGGGTGGATTGGGTATCCAAAACATCAACTACACAAACTCTGCTCTTCTTCTTAAGTGGATATGGAAATTTAATATGCAACCGCTTTGATTTGGAGAGCTTTTGTTGCAGATAAAAAAAATATTCACTCTGGCTGGTGGATAGAAGGAGGGAGAATTTATTCTCTCTCACCTGCCTGGAAAAAAATGGTTCGGCTTCTTCCCAAATTCAAAGTGGCAGCAAAATGTTACATTGGAAATGGAGGCTTGACAAAATTCTAGAACGATTGGTGGTGTTATGCACGCAATAACATTATTATTTTAGTGTTTTCTTTAATTTACTTTATTTTATTTCAGTTTTAGGTCATAGGGGTATTTTTGGAATATTTTATTTATAGGGGTATTTTTGGAATATTTTATTGTAAACCCTAACCGGATGAACCCTATTTAAGGGGTAAGAGTAATGAGAAAGAAAGCATTGAAGTATTAAGAATTAGGTTAAATCTAGCGTAAAGAGGCTTAGAGTTCTCCTCAACGAGCTCTAGGGTTTTCAAGCTTCCCTTTGGCTTGATCTTTCGTTTTCATCTTCCCCATGTCTTCCTACTACCCCTACGGTAAAGCTTGGAAGACCCGTAACCCGTGGCAGACTCCAGATCCTCCCAAAGAATCCACGTGTCAGATCCGGGACCGTAACAACTGGTATCAGAGCAGGAACACAATGGGTTATTCTATATCCCAAGAAAGATGGGTTGCTATGGGTAAGGAATTGGAGGAAATACGAGCACGGTTAGATGCTTCAATTGAATGTTCGGCAATGGAGCCACGTGCTCCCACAGAAAATGTCATACGACCTGAAATTTCCTGCATATGCGTAGGCATATGCGTAGAAGAGGCAGCTGCTGCTTTGGACGAGCAGAAAGGCCAACGGCCAGGAACTCCAGCGGCGACGACATCCGAATTTGGGGATTCCGAAATTCCAAAATTGGCTGCACCGGAAATTCCGACGGCACTCGAAATCTCCGAGCAAGCGGAGAACTTCCGATATGCCTCCAAGGGCTACTATTCGCCTCCAAGTGGTGCGATTCGCCGCCGGCGTAGCAGGCGACCCAGTCGCTTCCCTTGGGTTCGTCGGCAAACTACCCGAGAGCCCTCTGTCTTGGAAAAATTCCAAGCGGCGACGCCTCAACGGGCTTCTCGTCGCCACCGGCGAAGCAAAATAGTTCGTCGGCGCCATAAGCAACTTTTCCGCAAGGGATCTCGGTTCCGGGAGGCTGAGGAACGACGATTTACAAGTTTCCGAGACCCCTCTGTCTCGGAAACTATCCAGGTGGCGAAGCCCCGACGGGCTGCGATTCGCAACCGGAAAATCATGCGATTACGTTGGTGCCGGGAGAGAGGAAGGAGACGAACGTTGCCGGTAATCGTCGGTGCCGTGAGGAACGGAACCGCCGGCCGCAGAGCTCGGGAGCCGCCGAAGGAAGAAGACGACTCCCGATTAAATTTTCCTAACTTAGGAAAATTTAATCGGCCCGGTCCGCTGAGTCGCAAGCCGGACCGGGTTCCTGAACCGAGTCAACCCAGGTTAACTCGGACCGGCCCCCCCTCTCCCCCGAAAAAAAAAAAAAAAAAAAAACGGGCAAACAGAGGGGGCGTCATAGCTTTCGCGGATGCTACTTCAGCACCGGTGAAGACGTCGGCATACAGACACTACTTCCGAGCTTGAGGACAAGCTCGTTTTCCAAGGGGGGTGTAATGTTATGCACGCAATAACATTATTATTTTAGTGTTTTCTTTAATTTACTTTATTTTATTTCAGTTTTAGGTCATAGGGGTATTTTTGGAATATTTTATTTATAGGGGTATTTTTGGAATATTTTATTGTAAACCCTAACCGGGTGAACCCTATTTAAGGGGTAAGAGTAATGAGAAAGAAAGCATTGAAGTATAAGAATTAAGTTAAATCTAGCGTAAAGAGGCTTAGAGTTCTCCTCAACGAGCTCTAGGGTTTTCAAGCTTCCCTTTGGCTTGATCTTTCGTTTTCATCTTCCCCATGTCTTCCTACTACCCCTATGGTAAAGCTTGGAAGACCCGTAACCCGTGGCAGACTCCAGATCCTCCCAAAGAATCCACGTGTCAGATCCGGGACCGTAACAACTGGTATCAGAGCAGGAACACAATGGGTTATTTTATATCCCAAGAAAAATGGGTTGCTATGGGTAAGGAATTGGAGGAAATACGAGCACGGTTAGATGCTTCAATTGAATGTTCGGCAATGGAGCCACGTGCTCCCACAGAAAAGGTCATACGACCTGAAATTTCCTGCATATGCGTAGGCATATGCGTAGAAGAGGCAGCTGCTGCTTTGGACGAGCAGAAAGGCCCACGACCAGGAACTCCAGCGGCGACGACATCCGAATTTGGGGATTCCGAAATTCCAAAATTGGCTGCACCGGAAATTCCGACGGCACTCGAAATCTCCGAGCAAGCGCAGAACTTCCGATATGCCTCCAAGGGCTACGATTCGCCTCCAAGTGGTGCGATTCGCCGCCGGCGTAGCAGGCGACCAGTCGCTTCCCTTGGGTTCGTCGGCAAACTACCCGAGAGCCCTCTGTCTCGGAAAAATTCCAAGCGGCGACGCCTTAGCGGGCTTCTCGTCGCCACCGGCGAAGCAAAATAGTTCGTCGGTGCCATAAGCAACTTTTCCGCAAGGGATCTCGGTTCCGGGAGGCTGAGGAACGACGATTTACAAGTTTCCGAGACCCCTCTGTCTCGGAAACTATCCAGGCGGCGAAGCCCCGACGGGCTGCGATTCGCCACCGGAAAATCATGCGATTCCGTCGGTGCCGGGAGAGAGGAAGGAGACGAACGTCGCCGGTAATCGTTGGTGCCGTGAGGAACGGAACCGCCGGCCGCAGAGTTCGGGAGCCGCCGAAGGAAGAAGACGACTCCCGATTAAATTTTCCTAACTTAGGAAAATTTAATCGGCCCGGTCCGCTAAGTCGCAAGCCGGACCGGGTTCCTGAACCGGGTCAACCCAGGTTAACTCGGACCGGCCCCCCCTCCCCCCCGAAAAAAAAAAAAAAAGGGGCAAACAGAGGGGGCGTCATAGCTTTCGCGGATGCTACTTCAGCACTGGTGAAGACGTCGGCATACAGACACTACTTCCGAGCTTGAGGACAAGCTCGTTTTCCAAGGGGGGTGTAATGTTATGCACGCAATAACATTATTATTTTAGTGTTTTCTTTAATTTACTTTATTTTATTTCAGTTTTAGGTTATAGGGGTATTTTTGGAATATTTTATTTATAGGGGTATTTTTGGAATATTTTCTTGTAAACCCTAACCGGGTGAACCCTAGTTAAGGGGTAAGAGTAATGAGAAAGAAAGCATTGAAGTATTAAGAATTAAGTTAAATCTAGCGTAAAGAGGCTTAGAGTTCTCCTCAACGAGCTCTAGGGTTTTCAAGCTTCCCTTTGGCTTGATCTTTCGTTTTCATCTTCCCCATGTCTTCCTACTACCCCTACGGTAAAGCTTGGAAGACCCGTAACCCGTGGCAGACTCCAGATCCTCCCAAAGAATCCACGTGTCAGATCCGGGACCGTAACAACTGGTATCAGAGCAGGAACACAATGGGTTATTCTATATCCCAAGAAAGATGGGTTGCTATGGGTAAGGAATTGGAGGAAATACGAGCACGGTTAGATGCTTCAATTGAATGTTCGGCAATGGAGCCACGTGCTCCCACAGAAAAGGTCATACGACCTGAAATTTTCTGCATATGCGTAGGCATATGCGTAGAAGAGGCAGCTGCTGCTTTGGACGAGCAGAAAGGCCAACGGCCAGGAACTCCAGCGGCGACGACATCCGAATTTGGGGATTCCGAAATTCCAAAATTGGCTGCACCGGAAATTCCGACGGCACTCGAAATCTCCGAGCAAGCGCAGAACTTCCGATATGCCTCCAAGGGCTACGATTCGCCTCCAAGTGGTGCGATTCGCCGCCGGCGTAGTAGGCGACCCAGTCGCTTCCCTTGGGTTCGTCGGCAAACTACCCGAGAGCCCTCTGTCTCGGAAAAATTCCAAGCGGCGACGCCTCAACGGGCTTCTCGTCGCCACCGGCGAAGCAAAATAGTTCGTCGGCGCCATAAGCAACTTTTCCGCAAGGGATCTCGGTTCCGGGAGGCTGAGGAACGACGATTTACAAGTTTCCGAGACCCCTCTGTCTCGGAAACTATCCAGGCGGCGAAGCCCCGACGGGCTGCGATTCGCCACCGGAAAATCATGCGATTCCGTCGGTGCCGGGAGAGAGGAAGGAGACGAACGTCGCCGGTAATCGTCGGTGCCGTGAGGAACGGAACCGCCGGCCGCAGAGTTCGGGAGCCACCGAAGGAAGAAGACGACTCCCGATTAAATTTTCCTAACTTAGGAAAATTTAATCGGCCCGGTCCGCTGAGTCGCAAGCCGGACCGGGTTCCTGAACCGGGTCAACCCAGGTTAACTCGGACCGGCCCCCCTCCCCCCCGAAAAAAAAAAAAAAGGGGCAAACAGAGGGGGCGTCATAGCTTTCGCGGATGCTACTTCAGCACCGGTGAAGACGTCGGCATACAGACACTACTTCCGAGCTTGAGGACAAGCTCGTTTTCCAAGGGGGTGTAATGTTATGCACGCAATAACATTATTATTTTAGTGTTTTCTTTAATTTACTTTATTTTATTTCAGTTTTAGGTCATAGGGGTATTTTTGGAATATTTTATTTATAGGGGTATTTTTGGAATATTTTATTGTAAACCCTAACCGGGTGAACCCTATTTAAGGGGTAAGAGTAATGAGAAAGAAAGCATTGAAGTATTAAGAATTAGGTTAAATCTAGCGTAAAGAGGCTTAGAGTTCTCCTCAACGAGCTCTAGGGTTTTCAAGCTTCCCTTTGGCTTGATCTTTCGTTTTCATCTTCCCCATGTCTTCCTACTACCCCTACGGTAAAACTTGGAAGACCCGTAACCCGTGGCAGACTCCAGATCCTCCCAAAGAATCCACGTGTCAGATCCGGGACCGTAACAACTGGTATCAGAGCAGGAACACAATAGGTTATTTTATATCCCAAGAAAGATGGGTTGCTATGGGTAAGGAATTGGAGGAAATACGAGCACGGTTAGATGCTTCAATTGAATGTTCGGCAATGGAGCCACGTGCTCCCACAGAAAAGGTCATACGACCTGAAATTTCCTGCATATGCGTAGGCATATGCGTAGAAGAGGCAGCTGCTGCTTTGGACGAGCAGAAAGGCCAACGGCCAGGAACTCCAGCGGCGACGACATCCGAATTTGGGGATTCCGAAATTCCAAAATTGGCTGCACCGGAAATTCCGACGGCACTCGAAATCTCCGAGCAAGCGCAGAACTTCCGATATGCCTCCAAGGGCTACGATTCGCCTCCAAGTGGTGCGATTCGCCGCCGGCGTAGCAGGCGACCAGTCGCTTCCCTTGGGTTCGTCGGCAAACTACCCGAGAGCCCTCTGTCTCGGAAAAATTCCAAGCGGCGACGCCTCAGCGGGCTTCTCGTCGCCACCGGCGAAGCAAAATAGTTCGTCGGTGCCATAAGCAACTTTTCCGCAAGGGATCTCGGTTCCGGGAGGCTGAGGAACGACGATTTACAAGTTTCCGAGACCCCTCTGTCTCGGAAACTATCCAGGCGGCGAAGCCCCGACGGGCTGCGATTCGCCACCGGAAAATCATGCGATTCCGTCGGTGCCGGGAGAGAGGAAGGAGACGAACGTCGCCGGTAATCGTCGGTGCCGTGAGGAACGGAACCGCCGGCCGCAGAGTTCGGGAGCCGCCGAAGGAAGAAGACGACTCCCGATTAAATTTTCCTAACTTAGGAAAATTTAATCGGCCCAGTCCGCTGAGTCGCAAGCCGGACCGGGTTCCTGAACCGGGTCAACCCAGGTTAACTCGGACCGGCCCCCCCTCCCCCCCGAAAAAAAAAAAAAAAGGGGCAAACAGAGGGGGCGTCATAGCTTTCGCGGATGCTACTTCAGCACTGGTGAAGACGTCGGCATACAGACACTACTTCCGAGCTTGAGGACAAGCTCGTTTTCCAAGGGGGGTGTAATGTTATGCACGCAATAACATTATTATTTTAGTGTTTTCTTTAATTTACTTTATTTTATTTCAGTTTTAGGTTATAGGGGTATTTTTGGAATATTTTATTTATAGGGGTATTTTTGGAATATTTTATTGTAAACCCTAACCGGGTGAACCCTATTTAAGGGGTAAGAGTAATGAGAAAGAAAGCATTGAAGTATTAAGAATTAGGTTAAATCTAGCGTAAAGAGGCTTAGAGTTCTCCTCAACGAGCTCTAGGGTTTTCAAGCTTCCCTTTGGCTTGATCTTTCGTTTTCATCTTCCCCATGTCTTCCTACTACCCCTACGGTAAAGCTTGGAAGACCCGTAACCCGTGGCAGACTCCAGATCCTCACAAAGAATCCACGTGTCAGATCCGGGACCGTAACAGGTGGATTGGTCAATCTCCACTCAAAGTAAGCTTTCCAGAAATATCTGACCTTTTTGGTAACTCGGAGGTTCTTGTCTCTGACATCTGGTCAGAAAATGGGGACTGGAATTTAAATCTTAGAAGGCATCTTACTGACCCAGAAACTCTCCTTGCATCCAAGCTCCTTCACCACCTTCGTATCAGACAACCAAACAACTCAGAGGACACTCTAATTTGGACTCCCTGTCCAAAAGGAACCTTCTCTACATCCTCCGCCTACAAATTCTTAAACAGCCTTTCCACAACTCTCCCAAAGCACCCTGTTGCCTATGTCTGGGACCTCCTTGCACCCCCACGTGCCAAATTCTTCATCTGGTCAGCTTGTAGGAACAAAATCCTCACTTCTGATTCCTTGATTCGTAGGGGCACCCCCCTGTTATGGACTCTCTTTGCCCTTTCTGCAAAAATACTCCAAAAACAACAACTCATATTCTTCTATCATGTCAGTTTGCCCACTTAGTCTGGACGTCCACCTTAAGCAAAATTGTCCTCCAATCCTGTGCCTCCGGGAACTTAACAAACACTGTCCTCTCACTGATTAACTCAAACCTCCCAAAGCTAGGTAAAATGATTATATCTTATTGTGTGGGTCATATAATCAGGGCGCTCTAGAAAGAACGTAACAAGAGGAAATTCAAATTCCAAACCTCCTCTATTGAGGTTATGAGTGAGCAAATCTCTAACCAAGTTTCTGTCTGGCTCTTAAATAAAAAAGAATTCAAAAATCTTAGTGGTTCAAACTTCAGGAGTAATTAGCAAACTATCGCTGGGCTATCTCTGCCCCTCGCCCTCCTACTATGGCAATATGGGTCCCTCCTCCCCCCAGACTCTTGAAGCTCAATTTTGATGGAAGTGTTCTTAGCTTCCCAGGTCCAGTAGGGTTTGGTGGTGTCATCCACGATGAAAAGGGTGATCTCCTCTTCTCCTATGCAGGCCCCCTCGGCATCTTAGATTCTACAATAGTAGAGCTCTTGGGTCTTTTACACGGGCTCAAAATCTTCTCTGGTCCCCTTTGTATTGAAGGAGACTTAAAAGTAGTCATTAATTGGTGTGCAAACCACGGCCATCCCCCTTCGGCGTCACTGGGATATGTTCAAAGAAATATGTAATTTATTTTCTCCTTTAAACTGTAAGTAGAATCACATTCCATGATCTGCTAATCACCTAACAAATTCCCAGGCCAAGGAGGGCATCTCTCTCCAACACTTTGTTGTGGAGTTAGGCCCCCGACATTAGGTTTGTAATCTTCCTTCTTTGCTTTTCAATATATGCACCATTATTCAAAAAAAAAAAAAAAAACATGGGGGATCCTAAACTCTAAGCTTTGATACCATGTAAAATTTAGGATCCTATGATAAGAACTTCAACCAAAGTAAGAAGAAGAAAAAGAAGCGAGAGAGGAGAGCTCGACTACCAAAGAGGGAGAGAGCTTGGACGAATTTGAGAAGAGAGGAGAGAACTTGATGTTCTACCTCTTAGCCAAGGGCCTCTATTTATAGTTTTTACAATGCCCTTAGGGTTACAACATTACAAGAGAAGAGACACAAATAGAAAAGTAATTACAAGTTCATAACATCTTTATGAGAAGTCTTCTTATTTACCAATATGCCACCTCTTGGATGTGTGGACTTTCTTCCTTCGATGTGTGGGCTTGGGCCCATCTTCTTACATTGATAAAGGCTGGTGAAGTACAAAATGTAATCCTAGAAATATATTCTTTTAAGTCCTGGGTTAATACTCAAAGAGGAATGGCTTTTCAACTAGAAAGTCTTCGTTCAAGCAATTCCTTATTGTCCTACCAATTGTGAAGTGTTCAACCACAAAGTAATTTTAGAACAAAATCTTTTCAATGGCAATATCATAGTGGATTTTAAATGAGGAATCCAGATAAGAGTTTTTCTTTCTTTTCTTTTCTAGCCATTTTGTTTCTCTTAATATGTTAGGAAGTATTTGCACTTGACGATTTAAACTTTGGCGAGATGTCGGATCAATAATGCAATATACATATTTCCAACAATGATTCTGGTCTGTTTATCAAAATCAACCAGTTGATATAATAGGAAAAGGAACTCTTACTTTTTAACCTAGTGCCCCTTTTTAAACAGAACACAGTTCTCAGTCATTATACTCCAAAATGCAGACCTGTGCTTGTTTGATATTACTGAAGAGTTTTTCTTTCTTTTCTTTTCTAGCCATTTTGTTTCTCTTAATATGTTAGGAAGTATTTGCATGTGGCGGTTTAAAATTTGGTGAGATGCCATATCAATGATGCAATATACCTATTTCCAACAATGATTCTGGTCTGTTTATCAAAATCAACCAGTTGATATAATTGGAAAAGGAACTCTTACTTGTTAGACTAGTGCCCCTTTTTTAAACAGAACACAATTCTCAGTCACCATATCCCAAATGCAGACTGTAATCTGTGTTTGTTTGGTTTTACTGATATCTACCTCTGCAGATAATAGAGGCGCAAGCCCTGGTGCACTGTTGTTTTGCCTCCGGTGGACTTCATGGAAGGAGAAGTAAGACAATATCCAGCAACTATGAATGACGAAGCAATGTATGAGCATGTGAAAAAGGTTGGTGAAGCCCTACTTGGAGAGGATAATGTTTAATTATGCCCAATGTGCATGAGAGGTGAGGATTTTAGCTTTTACTTGCAGCAAATGCTTGGTTGTGATTTCAATATGGAATAAGAAACGAGAGTCTAGGGTCTACTAAAGGATTGCACTCTCCTCACTTCTGTGTTGATGAAAATTTTCTTCCTGTTGGAGCAGCCTTGCATGCTGCTGTTGCATTAACTTACTTGGATACCAATGAATTCTAGAATTTCTTATAATCGCATCCCACACTTTCAGCTCTTCGAGTCCTTTCTGTTTTTTATTCCTGTAGTTTTCTGATAGTTATTGTGAAATATTGAGAGAAATAGTTTTGAGAGAGAGAAATAGGTGAGAGTGAAATAGTTACTATTCAAAAGCCAAATCATTATTTGACTGTCTTCTGATTCCCAATCATCCGTAATGGGGTAGGAGGACCATCTCAGATAAATTTAGATTGCTTTTTTGGCCTTCAGGTAGATGCGAACAGATTTGGACGAATTCAAATAGTTGTGTCCATTCAATCTCACAGATGTAATCAAAATTGTATTTTTTTTTCCCTCTTAACTTCCTGAATCCCTTGTGGCAATAATAATTTCGCTGGTATCAGCCATTAAACACCTACAACAGTCACCATAATGACAAAAGCACTTCAAGATTCAAGGATACCTGTGGCAGGTATGTGGACTCCACTTTAAATAAATTAGGGTTAGGTAGAAGATGACATGTGCCAACCAAACAGGGATATACGACTGAAATGTAGTTTAATCAAGCCAAGAGAACACCAAATTAGATCTGACATCAGCCTCCTAGAGGAGGACGTAGTAAAAAATCAGGGTTATGGCTGTGCAAAAACCGATTGGATGAGAGATCCAAGTCAAGAAACCCTCTTAGGGCAGTAATTACTTATAGAAACTGCTCAAGTCATTGTAGAGGCAATCAATCCTAGGGTTATGGTGGAAAAGAAAATAAAAAAATTAGATTTTTGCCAACCAGAGAACATCAATGAAAATCCCCCTTTCTATAAACACGTAGGCTTCAATGGAGGAGTGGTGACACTCATATCCTTGATCTAACGCTCTAATACCATGTGAAATTTTGAGAGAAATAGAGTTGAGAAAGAAAAGAAGAAGAGTGGAGGAGGCAGCAATCTTTTTGGAGAAGAAAAAGTTCTGGATTAGGGTGAGGCATGAGCCCTCCAAATCCTTTAAATTAATTTAATCGAGTTGTAGAGGAAAAGACTCTTCTACTCTCTAACATGTACTCCTTATATCTCCATTTATACAAGCCCAAAAATTATGAAAATTGGGCCATAGGCACTTCTAAACTTCTTGGAACTAATTATGTTATTCTAGATATGATCAGAATATTATAAAATAGTCAAAATACATTTCCAGTACATTTAACACTTACAAAATTGTGTTTCCATCTATATACACTTCTATTGCAGTTAAATGCAGTAACCTATTTTTCAGTTTAAATGCTCATTATAGAAGATTTGTTACATGCAAGTATCCAGACTGCTGTCAAAACTGATGGGATTTCCAGTATATTAAGTGTGGGGAGTGCACCAGTGAACAACCCATCCAAGCTCTGTATATTAGCTTTCATCCTCACCAGGCTGGTTAACTTAAAATGCTTAGTGGGCAAATTATGATCCTGGGTCCAAGTGGCTTGTGATCATTGCTTTCTGTAAAAATGATGTTTACTCCGATTCAATTGCAATAGGTATTTTGATGGTGCATATTCTTGTCTCAGAAAGTGTGTTTGTCAGTCCATACAGTGGTCTGAACATTTTCTGATATTTGCTGGTTCTGAAAGTAGAATGCTTTGTCAAAAAAACCAGTAGCTTCTTCTACTGATTTGGTTTCTCTCTATTTTTGCCATTTACCTCGGTTCACTAAATACATTCTTAATCTGAACAATTCTCATATGAACTGTACGATCCTTTGACCCTTGATCTGAACAATCCCAACTCGGTTGATCTGATATAATTTTTATAAATTTGAGCCGCAAGTTCGAAAAAACAACCCGATAACCCATGTAATTATTATATATATTTTCTATGAGGTAATTATTTGTCCATTGTTGCAGTGGTGCGCACCATTTCAGACTTTCAGTTGATCTGAACTGAAATTTGATTTTACCATGAGACCCGTTAGCTTGCGCTGTGTGGGGTCCACCTCTGTCCGCTTCCTGAACCCGACACCTTATAAACCGAGTAACTGGAAGCCTGCATACTTTTTGTTTATGACATCTTAACTACTTGGGGCTTTTTTTGACGAACTGACGAAGGTAGATGAAGAAGCAAAGAAGAAAAGTTACGATCTCCATAAATCCATCTCTGGTTCATCTTCCTAAAGGTAACTCTGTTCTCTTTGGTCCAAGTCTGGTGTTCTCAGAAGAGTTTTAATTTCTTTTGTAGTGATTTTGGTTTCTTTCCCGGTAATTTTACAATGAGATGGATTGGTTATTATAGTGGGTTTTACTGTGAAAATCTGGATTGATGTTTCGGTTTTTCTTGCGTTTCCCACCTTTCTCCACGATTCCCTTTTTTTCCTAATCTTTTGGTGAAATTTGAGAGCATTTGGACCTATCTTTTGTCTTTTGTGCACTCCTGCTGCTTTTGAGTTTTTCTTTTAGCAATCAATAGTATTCACCGAACTGTTTATGAATGATAGTTGTTATCTATCAATGGCCTGTTTTAGCAATGAAGAGCTTGTAGTCTCAATTGTAGAATAAATCAACAACAAATTTTAAACCGCCACATGCAAATACTTCCTAACATATTAAGAGAAACAAAATGGCTAGAAAAGAAAAGAAAGAAAAACTCTTCAGTAAAATCAAACAAGCACAGGTCTGCATTTTGGAGTATAATGACTGAGAACTGTGTTCTGTTTAAAAAGGGGCACTAGGTTAAAAAGTAAGAGTTCCTTTTCCTATTATATCAACTGGTTGATTTTGATAAACAGACCAGAATCATTGTTGGAAATATGTATATTGCATTATTGATCCGACATCTCGCCAAAGTTTAAATCGTCAAGTGCAAATACTTCCTAACATATTAAGAGAAACAAAATGGCTAGAAAAGAAAAGAAAGAAAAACTCTTATCTGGATTCCTCATTTAAAATCCTCTATGATATTGCCATTGAAAAGATTTTGTTCTAAAATTACTTTGTGGTTGAACACTTCACAATTGGTAGGACAATAAGGAATTGCTTGAACGAAGACTTTCTAGTTGAAAAGCCATTCCTCTTTGAGTATTAACCCAGGACTAAAAAGAATATATTTCTAGGATTACATTTTGTACTTCACCAGCCTTTATCAATGTAAGAAGATGGGCCCAAGCTCACACATCGAAGGAAGAAAGTCCACACATCCAAGAGGTGGCATATTGGTAAATAAGAAGACTTCTCATAAAGATGTTATGAACTTGTAATTACTTTTCTATTTGTGTCTCTTCTCTTGTAATGTTGTAACCCTAAGGGCATTGTAAAAACTATAAATAGAGGCCCTTGGCTAAGAGGTAGAACATCAAGTTCTCTCCTCTCTTCTCAAATTCGTCCAAGCTCTCTCCCTCTTTGGTAGTCGAGCTCTCCTCTCTCGCTTCTTTTTCTTCTTCTTACTTTGGTTGAAGTTCTTATCATAGGATCCTAAATTTTACATGGTATCAAAGCTTAGAGTTTAGGATCCCCCATGTTTTTTTTTTTTGAATAATGGTGCATATATTGAAAAGCAAAGAAGGAAGATTACAAACCTAATGTCGGGGGCCTAACTCCACAACAAAGTGTTGGAGAGAGATGCCCTCCTTGGCCTGGGAATCTGTTAGGTGATTAGCAGATCATGGAATGTGATTCTACTTACAGTTTAAAGGAGAAAATAAATTACATATTTCTTTGAACATATCCCAGTGACGCCGAAGGGGGATGGCCGTGGTTTGCACACCAATTAATGACCACTTTTAAGTCTCCTTCAATACAAAGGGGACCAGAGAAGATTTTGAGCCCGTGTAAAAGACCCAAGAGCTCTACTATTGTAGAATCTGAGATGCCGAGGGGGCCTGCATAGGAGAAGAGGAGATCACCCTTTTCATCGTGGATGACACCACCAAACCCCGTGATATACCTCGACAACTGTAATACGAATTTTCAAACCAAAATGATGAAAGTGAAGAACCTTTTGGTACCGAAATATCCCAACAACAGTAATATAGATTTCCAAACCAAAAGGAAGAAATTGAAAAACCTTCTGGTATCGATATAGTCCAACCACGATAATACGGATTTCCAGCCAACAGAAATAAATCGACGACCCTCACTGCTGAAATCGAAATAACGGAAACTCCTCTATCGAAATCGATATAGACTCGCTGGAAATAGTCACCGATAACCCTGGTATTCGAGAGACCAGTACTCTCCCTGAGCCACGCTCCTCTGAATACTAAACGACACCCTTCCTCTCCCTCGGCTCCCTCTCTAAATTCCCTCCCGAAACCACGTAACATTTGTCAAAATCCCAAAATGCCCCGTCTAAGTAAGTAGCCTAATTTGGGGTCTATCATTACCCCCCACCCCCCCCCCTCCCTCCCAAACTTTCACCTTGTCTTCAAGGTGAAAAGCAGGCACTCAAAATCCTCCCAAGTGGCTTCAAACTCGAGAGGTTCCATTGCACCAAAACCTCCAACTGCCGTGACTCCTTTTTTTTTTTTTCGCTCTTCGGGTATTCAGAATAGAAGCAAGTTGTGACATTGCCACTGTGGTATTGCCCAACTCCACAAGAACCCCATGTCTCTCATGCTTGATAGTTCACATCATCACTTTGAGTGAAACCAAAGTTTTGTGCAAGGAGGAATCTCCCTGTAACACCACCGTCTCAATGCCCAATCGAAACTTCATAACCTGTGTTTTCCATTTCGTATATGTTCCGCCTAAGGTCGCCAACCATTGTATACCTAAAATCACATCGATGCTTCCCAATTCCAAAGGCAAAAAATCGTCCACAATCTCTATTCCTTGAAGAGTTAATCGAACCCCCTTACAAATTCCTTCCCGGGGCAGTGCTGCACCTGTACCCAATTGAACGCCATACTTTGCTATTGGAGATAAAGGCAACTGCAGTTTCATGACCACTGTGGCGGAAATGAAATTATGAGTTGCTCCTCCATTAATAAGGACAACGACTGACTATTCTCCGATGCTTCCCACAATCTTGATAGTCTGCAGAAGTGTTAATCCAACTACCGAATTCAACGACACCTCCACTATTTGAGCAGCTACTCTAACCTCATCTTCCTGCTATTCACACTTGCCGTCATCACTATCCTCCAGAACTTCATCTTCCAGCTCCTGTAAAATCAGCACTTGTAGGTCCTTGTTTTTACATCTATGCTCAGCTGAGAATTTTTCATCACAACAGTAGCACAAACCCCACTCTCTCTGGTATTGGATTTCAGCTTCCGTGAGTTTCCTGAATGGCGTGCTCTTCGCCATCCCATGTTTCGTCGTTTCTGCCATGGCCATAGTGCTGCCATTACTCCCAACTATGGTCCCCGCTGAGTTTGGAGTACCTAGCCCAAACCGAGTCTACTGAATAACTTTATTTTTTTCTTCCAACTTTTGGGCCAACTCCATGGTCCTTCCCAACCCATTGGGCTCCAACACCCTCACCTCGGCCCGAATTTCATACTTGAGCCCATTAACAAAGTTGGACTCCAACACCTTTTCTCGAATATCTTCCAACGTGAAAAGCACATCCTCAAATCGCCTTCTGTAATCTCTCTCGGTGGTCACCTGCTGCAATGCCAAAATTTTCTCATAAGGAGAACCGGCCTCGAAACATTAGAATCATTTTAGCAATAAGGGCTGAAATTCTTCCCAGTTCATGATCTTCCTCCTGTTATTTTCATACATTAACCATTTTAATGCCTCCCCTTCCAAACATACTACGGCGGCTTCCAGTTTTTCACCGTGAGATACCCGGTTAAGCGAGAAATAGCATTCAGCTCTGTAAATCCAGTCATCTGGGTCTTCTCCCTCAAAAATTGGCAACTCTAACTTTCTGGGTAGCACTTCATATCGACTCACCTGTTCCGATCAACCTCGCCACCGTCTCTTCCATGTCCGATACCTCTCTGGATCGAGTTATCGCCCACTGCCGAGTTCAGCCCCTGTCTCACCATCACCGTCCTACTTTGTGCATTCAGATTTCGGTTGAGTTCCTCATGGGTACGCAGGAGTTGTTCAACCCGCCCAATCAGCGCTGTCAACCCTTGTTCCATGGCCGGAATCTTCCGCACCTCTTCCTTCATCGAGCTCACCTCCTCCCTTGTGGAGCTCACAATTCTTTCCACCGATTCCACCCTCGATTTCATTCTGTAGTCGCCATGATTTTTTTTTCTTTTTGAACTCTTCTTCTTCTCTACCAATCGTCGAAGTCGAAACTCACCCTGGACTCCCGAAAGACGACGCTCCGATATCCCTACTGTCGAAATTGTACAGAAATCACCTTCGAGTAGACGATGCTCCCGAAACATCCGATATACTTTCGATTCAGTAAGACAATGCCTTGAATGCAACCAAAATCGAAAAATGGAAACTCCGTTTCACTTCCGAACTCCAGATGCGAACCCAACCTCGCTCTGATACCAGATGATATACACCGACAATAGTAATACGAATTTTCAAACCAAAATGATGAAAGCGAAAAACCTTTTGGTACCAAAATATCCCAACAACAGTAATACAGATTTCCAAACCAAAAGGAAGAAATCGACAAACCTTCTGGTATCAATATAGCCCAACCACGATAATACAGATTTCCAGCCAACGGAAATAAATCGACGATCCTTCACTGCTGAAATTGAAATAATGGAAACTCCTCTATCGAAATCGATATAGACTCTCCGAAAATAGTCACCAATAACCCTTGTATTCGAGAGACCAATACTCTCCCTGAGTCACGCTCCTCTGAATACTAAACGACGCCCTTACTCTCCCTCGGCTCCCTCTCTAAATTCCCTCCCGAAACCACATAACATTGTCAAATTCCCAAAATACCCCTGACCCATTTATCACCCTCTAATTATCCTTTTGTTTACCTGTCTAAAGTAAGTAGCTTAATTTGGGGTCTATCACCTTGCTGGACCTGGGAAGCTGAGAGCACTTCCATAAAAATTGAGCTTCAAGTGTCCGGGGGGAGGAGGGACCCATATTGCCATAGTAGGAGGGCGAGGGAGCAGAGATAGCCCAGCAATAGTTTGCTAATTACTCCTGAAGTTTGAACCATTGAGATTTCTGAATTCTTTTTTATTTAAGAGCCAGACAGAAACTTGGTTAGAGATTTGCTCACTCATAACCTCAATAGAGGAGGTTTTGAATTTGAATTTCCTCTTATTACGTTCTCTCTAGAGCGCCCAGATTATATGACCCACACAACAAGATATAATCATTTTACCTAGCTTTGGGAGGTTTGAGTTAATCAGTGAGAGGACAGTGTCTGTTAAGTTCCCAGAGGCACAGTATTGGAGGACAATTTTGCTTAATAGGGACTTCCAGACTAAGTGGGCGAACTGACATGGTAGAAAAATATGGGTTGCTGTTTTTAGAGTATTTTTGCAGAAAGGGCAGAGTGGGTCTAAAACAGGGGTGCCCCTACGGATCAAAGAATCAGAAGTGAGGATTTTGTTACTACAAGCAGACCAGATGAAGAATTTGGCACGTGGGGGGGGGGGGGGGGGGGGGGGGGGGGGGGGGGGGGGGTCCCAGACATAGGCAACGAGGTGCTTAGGGAGAGTTGTGGAAAGGTTGTTTAAGAATTTGTAGGCAGAGGATGTGGAGAAGGTTCCTTTTGGACAGGGAGTCCAAATTAGAGTGTCCTCTGAGTTGTTTGGCTGTCTGATTGGAAGGTGGTTAAGGAGCTCGGATGCAAGGAGAGCTTCTGGGTCAGTAAGATGCCTTCTAAGATTCAAATTCGAGTCCCCATTTTCTGACCAAATGTCAAAGACAAGAACCTCCGAGTTACCTAAAAGGCCAGATATTTTTGGAAAGCTTACTTTGAGTGGAGATTGACCAATCCACCAATCATTCTAGAATTTTGTTAAGTCTCCATTTCCAATGTAACATTAACATTTTGCTGCCACTTTGAATTTGGGAAGAAGCCGAACGATTTTTTTCCAAGCAGGTGAGAGAGAATAAATTCTCCCTCCTTCTATCCACCAGCCAAAGTGAATATTTGCTTTATCTGCAACAAAAGCTCTCCAAACCAAAGTCGGTTGCATATTAAATTTACATATCCACTAAAGAAGAAGAGCAAAGTTTGTGTCATTGATGTTCTGGATACCCAATCCACTCAACAATTTGGGTTTGCACACTTCCTCCCATTTGACCAGATGATATTTTTTTTCTCCATTTGGACCACCCCAAAGGAAACGACTCTTTAGAGTGTCAAGTCGATTTTTGTTAGATGTAGGGTAGCGAAACATAGATAAAAAATAGGTGGGTATTCCCTACAAACATGATTTGATTAGAACTAACTTGCCTGCTTTTGATAGGAATTTCCCCCGCCAGGTGGCTAGTCGCCCTTCCAAATGCTCAATGACAAGGTGCCAACAAGCTTTAGAGGAGAGACGGGGTGTCAAAGGGAGCCCCAGATAGGATCCAATAGATGATTCTATGTTGCAGCCAAGATAGTTTGCCATGGAACTGAATAATCCAGGTTCAATATTGTAACCGAAGATAGAAGATTTCTCGCAACTAATTCTTTGCCCAGAAGAGATTTCAAATAAGCTCAAAAGGGCGCTTAAATTATGAATTTGATTGAGGGAGCCATCACAGAAAAGAATTGCATCATCCGCATATTGGAGGAGGCTTATACCGAGGGCAGGTTCAGGAGAAATAGGATTTAGCCATCCTAACGTTTTAGCTAGATGGACCATGGCAGCTAATTGTTCTCCAATGAGAGTGAACAGAAAGGGAGACAGAGGGTCGCCCTGCCTAATGCCCCTAGAGCCCTTAAAATAACCACAAGGTTTGCCATTTACCAAGACAGAATAGGAGACATTAGAGATACAGTTTCTCATCCAGAATCTCCAATAGGTGGAGAAACCCATCTTATCAAGGATGTGGTCGACTAGCTTCCAATTGACTCTGTCAATGGCCTTTTCAAAGTCAAGCTTGATAACTACTCTTGGGTTGTTGGAATTTTTGAAAGAATGAAGGATTTCATGGGCGGCCATAGATGAATATAGGATGTTCTGACCAGCAATAAAGCCACTCTGGCAGGGACTGATAATTTTTGGGAGGACAGATTTGAAACGTTTGGCTAAAAGACGGGCAAGGATTTTGTAGGAGCTTGTGGTGAGGCTTATGTGCCTATAATCCTTGGTCAAAATAGAGCTGGATTTTTTTGGAATAAGGGCAATGAAGGAGGCGCCAACGGATTTGTAGGTGATACCAACTTGATAAAAAATGTTTTCAAAATTGTGCACATCATCTCTGATAATGTCCCAAGATTGGCGGTAGAATTCTTCATTGTAACCATTCAGACCAGGGGCCCTATCTCTGGGCATTCCAAGAACTGCTGCCTTAATTTCTTCTGGGGATCAAGATCTTTCCAGATGTGTAGCCTTAGATACAGAGATTCAATGGAATTCAATCTGGTCCAGGATAGGCCGGTTGAAATTCTCCTCCAAATATAAACCTGAAAAAAACTTGACAAACTCGTTAGCAATAGAGGCATTATCCGTACATTCCTCACCATTGATTAGAAGGGAGGATATACGGTTAGTTCTCTTACGGCCAGAGGCAACAGCATGAAACAAATTTGTGTTTCCATCCCTTTCAAATAGCCAGCAAAATCTGACGTTGTTTCCAGTGAATGGTTTCACTTGTAAGGATTTTTTAGAGATCATAGTTCAGGTTATTTCTACAGACGATTTCAGCAAGGGAAAGAGGCCTTTGTTCTTCCAGGAGATCCAGCTCAGAGAGTCTGAGACAGATGAAAGCCTTTTTTTTATGCAGCAGCAGCATTAAGGTCGCAAGCCCAGGATTTGATGACGGATTTGAGTGCTCTGAGTTTTATGTGGAGCGCCCACCTAGGATTTGAATGATGGGGAAAATCTTCCCACCATTTTTGTAAGGAAGCAGTAAAGGAATCCTCCAGAAGCCAGGAATTTTCAAAGCGAAACGAGGTAAAACCCCATTTTGGTGGGTGAGTATTTATGAGGATAGGCCAGTGGTTAGACCCTATTTTATTAAGGACCTGGCCTGCAGTATGGGGGGAAGAGGAGCAGCCAGTCATTATTAACCAAAAAACTGTCTAATTTGGAGAGGATGGGGGGAATTTGGCCATTGGCCCAAGTAATTTTTTTTCCTGCTAGGGGAATTTCAAGGAGCTCTAGACAACTAATCAAGTTCGAGAAGGCTCTCATGGTGGCTAAATTACAAGTATGATTAAGATTGGTTGTTACAAGTTTTTGTTATCAAGTTTGATTATTTAAGAAGAGGATGTTTAAGTGATGGAAATGATTTGAGCTTCAATTACTTATGTGAGACTTGGCTCGATTTCCTAATGTTCTAGATCCTTTTCATTGGTGACTTGGATTCGAGACAAGTTTTTTATACTCGGATTAGTCTACAAAGCATGAGACAAGTTCACTCTTTGAATTTTTTTCGAGTTAAAGTGATTGATAATATGTTATTTGAAAGTTTGGATTCCCCCCCTATGAGATGAGATTTATAAGAGACCTTATTTGCTAAAAAAGATCTCAAAGAAAGTCCAAAAATTGTGGTTCTTAAGTGATTAGCCACAATTTTGGAATTTTGGGTTAAGGCACGAGTTTTCACTCTATCCTCTTGAGGTTTTTTGCTTTAAGGGTATAAGATGATTTGATTCATTATTGGATGGTGATTCCACTTGACATAGGCACAAATTTTTGGATCATTTAGTGCCTGATTTTGTGGATAAGATACTATACCTCAATTTGAAAGTGGCTGATTTGGTACAAGAATTCTTCAAGTTTGAATTAGTAGATAATTTTTTGAGTTGATTTGGTACAAGATTATCTCCTCATTTTTGGGCAAGATATCTTTTTCAAGTTTGAAATGTTGAAGTATTTAACAAGTGGATTTTAGTTGATTGAAATTCCAAATTTGAATTTAAACATTGGAATTGATATTCAAATTTGGAATGCATGGGAAATGGTATTTTCCCCTATTTGGCCTATTTGGGAAATTCGGATTGACCTATTTGGCAGCCTATGCATGACTTTAAGTGACTTCCCACCTCGGTTTACTCACTCTTAAATTTGGAAATTGTATAATTGGATCTTGAGTGTGCTTTAGTACCATATCCTCTTCTTATTTTTGTTAAGCATTTGTTTGATTCAAGATGGATGAAGGAAATACAAGTAATAAGAGTGACATACTCAAAATTACTACTATTCCCTTAAGGGGACTATCAAATTATCTGAGTTGGTCTCAATCGGTAAGAAGGGCTCTTATTACTCAAGACCTTCTCGGTCACTTAACCAAGCCTTTTCCACCAATTGATGAAGAAAGTCAATCCTATCTCAAGTGGGTTAAGGATGACAATTTGGTAATTAGTTGGCTTCTTAATAGTATGGAAGAGCATGTAACCAACAATGTTGTCCACTTAGAATCAACCAAACAGATTTGGAACACTTGTACTAAGTGGGTTCAAGGTATGGTTTTTTTACAAAAGTTATTTGATGTATTGCAAAACATGTTCAATATTAAGCAAGGAGACAATATTCATGAGTGGCTCAGTTTTGGGGTCTACTTCAAGGGTGGAAGATCACTCAACCATACTGAACTGATATTTCAGTTCAAGGGAGGCAAAGGGAAGTTTTAGCGGCAACAATTTGTTTGACATATATCAAGTCATACCTTGAAGTTGCTAAGACCCAGCTTCTTAGCTCCTCTGCACTACCATCCTTTGATGAAATAAGTGTCACATAGTTGCGAATCCCTGATCCATCTCTTAACTCAAATAATGATGTTCCATCTGCTATGTATTCAGGTAATAGAGGTACATCATCCTCCAACTGAGGCCGTGGTATAAATTCTAGCGGAGGCCAAACAAGAGGTGGTAGAACCAGTCCTAGCTACTCTCGCACAGAGCCTTGCATATGCACTTATTGTGGTGGTCAAAACCACTTTGTGGAAAATTGTTGGAAGCTTCATGGAAAACCGGAATGGGCCACGACTACTCTAGCCTTTGTTACCAATGATAAACGGGAAGAAAAGGCTGAATCACAAACAGGAAAGATAACTCTCAATCATAAAGACTACGAAACATTAGTCATTCATGGGGGCCTTACATCTTCACCTACGTTTGCTACAACTATTGCTTCAAGTATGCTTTCTTCTACTTCCTCCTCTTCATCTTGGATAATAGACTATAGGGCCTCTGAACAGCTTTCAGGTAACAAACATATGCTAATTTTTTCATCTCCATGTATTTCCTATAAGTTTGTTAGTACAGCTAATGATACCCAAACAAAAGTACTTGGCAAGGGATCATCTTCTATTACACCCTCTATCCCACTTTGAGATGTCCTATTTGTTCCTCAATTCCCTTTAAACTTACTCTCGGTAAGTCAGTTTACAAAACATCTAAATTGCTTTGTCACTTTCTCACCTTCTTCTTGTGTATTTCAGGATCTAAGAACGAAGTGGGTGATTGGTAGAGGCCATTGAAAGGGGGTTTTGTATTACTTCGACCTGCCTCCGTTAGCTGCACTTTCATCCTCTCCATCTGAGACGCAACTTTGGCACAACCGGCTTAGCCATCCGTCTACATCTTCTCTTCGACATTTATTTCCTTCTTTATAGTCTTTGTCTACTTTAAATTGTGAGGTTTGTCAGTTAAGTAAACACCAGATGAGTACAAATTCTACTCGCCCTACCAATAAAAGTGTTGCTCCCTTTTATCTTGTACATTCTAATGTATGGGGAGCCTTGAGTGTCTCCAATATTTCTCATGTTAAATATTTTGTTACTTTTGTTGATTATTTTACCCGGGTTACTTGGTTATATCTATTTAAAGAAAGATCCAACATATTTACTATCTTTAAAGCCTTTCATGCTATGGTATTAACTCAATTTGGCAAGAAAATTCAAGTACTTAGGTTTGATAATGCTAAAGAGTACTTGTCTAGTGAGTTTCAATCATTTTGTGAAGGTAATGACCTTATCCATCAAACATCTTGTGCCTATACACCTCAACAGAATGATGTTGCCGAAAGAAAGAATCATCATTTTCTTTAGGTTGCCCGGGGCTTCCTCTACTCCATGAAGGTACCCTACTTTTATTGGCATCATGCCATACTTACGGCTTGTTTCCTTATCAATAGGTTACTTTCATCTGTACTTGGTCATAAGACTCCATATTCTGTATTATTTTCTAGTGTAGAGCCATTTTCTCTTCCTGTAAAGGTCTTTGGAGGTGCTTGTTTTGTCCATAGCACATCTCCTCAAAAAAGTAAACTTGGTCCTCGCTCTATGAAGTGCATTTTCTTGGGTTACTCTCGCACCCAAATAGGTTATGTCTGTAACAATTCCACCCTTCAGCGATTACTTGTGTCTAGGGATATGACCTTTTTATAGGACACCTCATTCTATTCCTCGAATTATGCTCCTCCGCTCTTACCACACCCCCCCCCCCCCCCCCCCCCCTGGAGCATTGGCTGACACCACACCTATGGAGTTCTCAGATCTTACCGAGGTAAGTCCTTCCCCTATTCCATTTGGTCCTCATACTTGTACTACTTCTCATTCTATATCCAACTTTATGTCTTACCATCACTTGTCTTATGCGTATTATCAATTCCTTGCATCTCTTTCTTCCATCTCTATTCTGCAATCCTATCAGGAGGCCCTGAAACATCCAGGATGGAAGGCGGCTATGGATGAGGAAATGCAAGCCTTATATGAAAATCAGACATGGAACTATTACAAGGTGGGACCCACCATGAAAACACGAGCTAGCATGATGAGTCATCACACGAGCTGGAATCCTTATCACATGAGTTAGAAGATTGGCAATCTTTTTTTATTAATGTAATCGATTTATCTTCCCTTGATTTATGTAGATTTGGATAATCATGATTGATGTAATTAGGGATATTAGGAATCTTAACTTATCTCTGATGTTTCCCTAAATATGTAATGGAAATAGAATAAATAGGGGTCTTGGTTGAAAGGTTCAATGAAGCTCTCCACTTCTCAACTCGTGGAAGAATCTCTCTCTAGCCTAAAGTCTTTCTCTCTTCTCTCTTCTCTACCCAAGTTCTCTCTCTCTTTTTGCTCTTTTTTTTCCCTCTCTCATCTTGCTCGAGGTTTCAATCATGGGGTCCTAATTCAACATGGTATCAGAGCATCAAATTTAGGATCCCCACATCAAAAGAATGTTCTAGGAAGTTATGATCAAATCTACTCATAGAAGGCTCTTTGTGAAGCAAGATTGAAGCTTGTGAGATAAGTTTTTCATTCTTGTTATTATTACTTCAAGCTCTTGGTTTTTGGATCTTTAGAAGAAGGTTCAAAGATTATTTTATTTTTGTCTTCATTTTATGAAATTATTGAGATTTATGCATCTCGGATTAGAAGAAGTTTACCAAGGCAGTTTCTTCAGTTTGAAAGTTCTTGGCTGAAAATCGGTTTATGTTGAGATTTTCTACATAAAAAAGTTATAATTTTGTCGAAAAAAGATTTTCTTGATGAAGAAAAATGTTCTTGAGCCTATTATAAGTGGTTTTTTATCAATTGGATTTCAGAAATCTAATTACTTAGCTTCTATGCTAAGCTTCTCCATTAACCGAGTTGTTTGAAGAACTCTACTCGGTTTTGTGATTTTTTGAAGAATTTTTTTAGAGCCACGAGTTGGCTGACTTTGGAAAATCAAGAATAGAATATTGTGTTTTACATAAAAGGAATCAAGAACAAAATAAGAAAGGTAGTGGTCCTTTGAAAGTCTAGTTGACACCAATCCATTTGAAGAAAAATTGTTGTTTTTTAAGATCTCACAATATCTTCTTGATTAGGCCTAATTTTGTTTGATTTTCGATCAATCATATCTTGCTTAATTCACGAGGAACTGAATCTAGACTGGTTTATCCCAAGTTGGAGTCAAATATTTTTTGGAATTATCTTGGAAAGATCTAATTCGGAATTGTTACCTTACCTTACTTGATCTCATGCTTATTAATTGATTTTTGCTATTCTCTACAAGGAAGACTAGAAAATTAATTATAGAAATTTTTGGTCAACAAGTTGACTGGCCTAAGAGGGTTTCCTCCTTGCCTAAAGACTTGACAAGCTCGGGTTCTCCTCCCATCTACTCGAGCTAGCCTTGGCTGAACTTGAAAAATACTTAGGCTACTTCAAGTTTGAGTACATTATTACCCTTGAATTGCCTATGAAGAATACATGGGTAATAAAAATGATATTCTCAAGATTACTACCATACCCTTACAAGGGATATCAAATTTCTTAAGCTGGTCCACATCGGTGCGACGTTTCCTTATAACAAGGGACCTACATGGTCACCTCACCAAACTAGGGCCACCTATTGATGAAGAAGATGTTGCTTATGCTAAGTGGTTAAAAATGACATTTTGGTAATTAGTTGGCTCAACAACAGTATAGAAGAACCCATCTCCAACAATGTTATTCATCTCGACACCGCCAAACAAATTCGGGAAACATGTGCTAAGTTGTACTCTGGCTCCGACAACTTACACAGGCCATAAACATGAAGAAAATATTTATGAATAGTTGGCTCGTTTTAGAGGTTTTCTTCAAGAATGGAAGCCAACTCAACCTAATTCCACCGATGTCTCTATCCAAAATAAGCAGAAGGAAGCCTTAGTCACTGCCATTTGACTAGCAAACATTAAGCCATATCTCGAAGTTGCTAAAAGTCAACTCCTTAGCGCTTCTGCTATTCTCACCTTTGATGATGTATGTGCCGCATTACTCTGTATTCCAGGCTCTTCTTCTCCTTCTCCTTCTCCTACTGAAGTATTATCTGCTATGTACTCGGGGCATAGGGGAACATCAACCGACCTCGGCCAAGGCCGTGGAAGAAATTATAGAGGAGGAGGAAGAGGCGGAAGGAATGGTTTTGTCAGAACAGACGGTAGGGAATGCACCCATTGTGGGAAATATGGCCACATTATAGATCAGTGTTTTAAAATCCATGGCATACCGGATTGGGTTAAGGCTAATCAAGCCTCAGTAAGAAATACAAAGGAGTACCAGTCTACACCACCAATAGAAAAGAAAACCTTTATCGATGATGAGTATGACTTATTCCAGAAAATGAAAACTCTGATGATCTCTTCTCCAAGGTCCTCCTAAACTACTGTTGCCAACACAGCTTCAAGTATGCTCTCTGCTACTTCCTCCTCTTCATCCTAGATAATTGACTCAGGGGCCTCCGAGCATCTCACAACTAACAAAAATTTACTCCACTTAGTTTCTCCTTGTCTCTCGAATAAATTTGTTACCATAGCTTACAGCTCCCAAACTAAAGTTCCTGGGAAAGGATTCACCTTTGTTACACCATCACTTCCACTCATAGATATTCTTTTTGTTCCTACCTTTCCCTTGAATTCTTTATCTGTTAGTTGCCTAACACAACATTTCAATTGTTCAATTATCTTTCCACCCACTTTTTGTGTGTTTCAAGATCTTATAACAAAGCAGTTAATTGGTGGAGGTCGTGAACAAGAGGGACTCTACTACCTGGACTGCCTCAAATAAATGTTGTCTCAACCAACAAAACTGAGACAAGTCTATGGCACAATCGGTTGGGACATCCATCCGCACAATCTCTTCATCTTCTTTTTCCTACCTTTACGGATATGTCAAAGTTAAATTGTGAAGTGTGTCAACTAAGCAAACACTAGAGGACCACATACTCACCTCGTCCAGAACTTAAAAGTATTGCTCCTTTTTTCATTGATGGCCCTTGAGTGTCTCAAACATTTCCACAGTCAAGTACTTTATTACATTTATTGATGATTTTACTCGTACCACATTGCTATTTCTTTTTAAAGAGCGATCTAAAATACCATCCATATTTAAATCCTTTTATGTTATGGTTGTCACTCAATTTGGTCAAAAGATCAAAGTACTCAGTACGTATTTTATTATCTCTTGCTGCTAATTCTTCCTGGCTGGTCTATCAGCTTGATGTGTAAAATGTTTTTCTCAATGGGGATATAAAAGAAGAAATTTATATGCAAAAACCACATGGATGTGTGGTTGAGGGGGAGTCGGTATGTCGATTAAAGAAACCCCTTTATGGTCTGAAACAGTCTCCTCGTGCATGGTTTGATAAATTTAGTCAAGCACTCATACGGGTCAGATTTCACAGATGTTCCGTAGATCACTCCGTGTTTCTTAAAGACACACCTAAAGGAAAAGTAATTTTGGCCGTATATGTTTATGATATTGTTTTAACCGGCAATGATCCCGAGGGCATTCAGGAAACCAAGGAAAAGATATGTGAAGAATTCAAGACAAAAGATCTTGGACTACTTTTTTTTTTTAAATGATGCTGATTTTTATTAAGACAAAAGCTCAAAAGAGCAATTTACAAAGGAGGGAAGTCTTCCCAAACAATGAGAGATTGTTGGGAAGTTCCAAATTTTGCCAATTTATCAGCCAAAGAGTAGGTTGATCTAGAAATGAGATTCCAATCACAATGAGTAGAAGATACAATGTCAGCAATACTATCAGTGATGGGCCAATGGTGCCAAGGGGGGAAGTTGTCTTTAGGACACCAACTAATAACCATTTTCGAGTCACCTTCAATGATTAATTTGCCATGGAGACGATCCTTGAAGATTTGGAGGCTGAATAGCAGAGCACTAACTTCAGCAATATTAGAATCGGCAATGTCCATCGGACCAGCATAAGAAAGAATAGTGTCTCCATTGTGACCTCTGAACACACCACCTACTCCAGCCGGCCTAGGACATCCAATATCACTACCATAAAAATTCAGCTTAATGCAGTCGCAAGGGGGGGATCCTAGATGGACATATGAACGATTAAATTCCAATTTTCCTGAAGGGAAACCCCCGATAGAGTGGCAAAATCCTTCCTTGTATGAAGCCAGCTCGAGATGAGGCCAACGGCATGAGAAGTCGTGTTGTCCGGGGTGCTAGCTTTGGAGTTGAATCTCTAGTTGTTCCGCTCGAGCCAAATGCACCATGGGCTGAAAGTATTAACTTGCCTAGCCGAGGAAGGAAAATAACTCGAACCATCTCAAAGGTGCCAAAGAGGTCCTGATGTAACCCCACTTGGAACCCAATTTTTTGAATTTTTTGAAAAATCTTCATCCAAACTTGCCACGAAAATCAACAGTGTAAGAGGACATGCTAGGCTCTCTTCGCACTCACCGTAAAGGGGACAAAAAAGATTGGGGGCGATGAAACCTCTTCTATGAAAGATCTTGGAATACTTAAATGCTTTCTAGGTATTGAAGTACTACAATCTAAACATAGGATTATACTATCTCCATTGAAGTATGTTATTTATCTATTGGAGGATACAGGAATGATGGGGTGTAAACTAGCAGAAACCCCTATGGATTCCAATACAAAATTATCTGCAGGCACTGGAGAAGATGTGGATATCGAAAAATATCTAAGACTTATGGGAAAACTCATTTATCTCTATATAACAAGGCTGGATATATCATGTACAGTAAGTGTGGTGAGTCAATACTTGCATAAACCACAACTTACTCATGGCAAGCACTAGAAAAAATATTGTGATATTTGAAAGGAGCTCCTGAAAGAGTACTTCTCTATAAGAACCATGGTCACTTCAACAAAGAAGGGTTCACAGATGCATACAGGGTCGGATCCCTGGATGACAGAAAATCTACCTCGAGATATTGTACAATGGTCGGAGGGAACTTGGTTACATGGAGAAGCAAAAGGCAGAATGTAGTTGCAAGGCCCAATGCAAAAGCAGAATACAGAGCCATGGCATACACAGTTAGTGAGCTTCTATGGATCAAATCCTTTCTCACTGAACTGGAATTCTATAAAGAAGCCATTATGGATCTACATTGCGATAATCAGGCAGCAATACATATCACCTCAAATCCGGTCTTCCATGAGAGAATAAAGCACATTGAGGTAGACTGCTATTTCATACGAGAGAAATTCCAAACCAGCATATTATCTCTCAAACATATCTCCTCACAAGGGCAAGTTGTAGACATTCTCACCAAACCAGTCACTCATAAGATCTTGTCCACCATTTGCAACAAGTTGGGCATTTACGATGTTTTTCCACCCCCAACTTGAGGGGGAGTGTTACAAGGTGGGACCCACCATGACCACACAAGCTAGCATGATGAGTCACCATGTGAGGTGGCATGATGAGTTATCACACAAGCTGGAATCTTTATCACATGAGTAGGAAGATTTGGCAATATTCCTTGATTAATGTAATCGATTTGTCTTCCCTTGATTTATGCAGATTTGGATAATCATAAATGATGTAATTAGGGATATTAGAGATCCTAACTTATCTCTGATATTCCCTAAATATGTAATAGAAATAATATAAATAGGGGTCTTGGTTGAAGGGTTCAATCAAGTTCTCCACTTCTCAACCTGTGGAAGAATCTCCCTCTAGCCTAAAGTTTTTTTCTCTCTTTTCTCTTCTCTCCTTTCTACCCGAGCTCTCTCTCTCTCTTTGCACTTTTTATTCTCCCTCTCTCCTCTTGCTCAAGGTTTCAATCATAGGGTCCTAAATTCAACAGGAACTTAGCACCGCTTCCGACAGGTAAGAAACTGGTGGATTGTAAATGGGTTTTTACCATCAAACATAATCCGGATGGGTCCATTACTCGCCTCGTCGCTAAAAGGTACACTCAATATTATGGAGTGGATTATGAGGAGACCTTTCCTGTTGCTAAGTTAAATTTGGTACATATCCTATTATCGCTTGTTGCTAACTCTTCATAGTCCGTCTATCAACTCGATATCAAAAATGTTTTCTTAAATGGTGATATACGCGAGGAAATTTATATGATTCAACCACCTAGTTATGTAGTTGAGGGGGAGTTCGTATGTCGCTTAAAGAAGTCCTTATATGGGCTTAAATAGTCCCCTTAGGGCTGGTTTGATAAATTTAGCCAAGCACTACTACGGTTTGGATTTCGTCGGTGCTCAGTAGATCCTTCGGAATTTATTAAAGATACCTCAAAAGGAAAGATATTATTGGCTGAGTATGTTGATGATATTGTCTTAACCGGCAATGATGCATATAGCATACAAGAAGTAAAAACATGATATGTCATGAATTTAAAACTAATTTTGATATTTTTTACAGGGATTAATTTCCTCCGTCATGGACTCCCAACCACAAATAATTTTGATATTTTTTATGGAGATGAAGTTCCTCTGTCATGGACTCCCAACCACAAATAATTTTGATATTTTTTACGGGGATGAAGTTCCTCCGTTGTTACGGTCCCAGGTCATGGATCGAGTAACACGGCATGGGATTTGTGAATCCAGCACTCAGAATTTACTCACTTCACGTCAAGGGTCTGTGTATGAGTATTTCTCCTTAACCAGTGCTTGGCCAGGAGGAAAGATCCTCTTTTGAGGGTCCTACCGAGTTGTTGTGCTAGGTAGAAGACCCCACAGCAATGCTGACCTTGCTAGAGCAAGGTGCTCTCTTTTCTTGGTCACGGCAAAGAGGGTTTGGCCCTTGGCCTCTTTGTTGCTGCTCTAGCTAAGAATGCAATCATTCTTTCCTAAATAACTTGAAACACGAGTTTGGGATAGATTAATACCTCTTCTTTGATGCTATGATCAGCTCCCATGTTGCACCAGGATTTGCTCAAGATTTGAGGATAAAAATCCTTACTTTGCTGCTTGATAAGGGAGTAATTGGGCCTCTCTTGCTGCTGCTGCCAAGAGGGAGGATAGACCTCCTCTTTGGGCTTGGAAAAGGGGCAGGAAGCTCCTTTTCTTAGTAGGGATGATGGTGGATGAATATGGGTGAAGATGGATGGCAATGGAGGGTGAAGGATAAGTTGGATTTTTGGACTAAACCCTAAACTCAAGATCAAGAGGTGATCTCAACCTATTTAGACTAGGTTATTCTAAAATCTCAAAGCTTCCTATTTCATTCATACCTATCCCTTAAATAGGGAGTTTTAGGGTTAGGGTTACAATAATTCCCCATAATGCCCTTACATATAAAGTAATTAGAAATAACTCCTACTTAAAACAATATAATAAATAAATCCTACTTAAAACAATATAAGAAATAAATCCTACTCAAAGAAATATAAGAATTAAATCCTATTGAGTGAGTTGTTGTTGTCTTCTTCGTTGTGTGACTCGGTGTGCTATTGAGTCCACAACATCCATCAGGGACTCCCAACCATAAATATTTTTGATATTTTTCACGGGAACAATAGCAGCAGTTGAAAATGGCCTTTGACCCATTTAACACGAACCAAAATAATCCTTGTAAAATGACCCATGAAATAATCTAATGCACATATTTTTTTCTAAATAATATGTTGACCAAGGAATAATCTATCAATGCTTTAAAAATAATAATCCAGCCAGAGAAAAAATTATCGAGCTGTGCCAAAATATGTATAAAATTTCAGCAAGTATACCGAGGAAGAAAATAATTGGCCCGAGTCAAGTTGATTCGGACCGGGTTGACTCGGACCGAGTTGGTCCAAGTTGACTCGGTCTGGATAAGAACAGAGTTCAAGCGTTGAACCGACGCTGGGAACTCGGCCAGTCCGGGTTGGCGCAGAACACTCGCGGCTCAGATTTAATCAACTCTTCCAAACTTAGGATGAATTAAATTTGGCAGCAGTGCTTCTTCCTCCTCTCGGCACCAAACTGAGCGGCTGTTCTGTTCAATTTTTTTTTTTCAGATTCTGGATTCTCTGAAAATAAATGAAAAATGGAAAGAAGTATCATCTTCCTCATGGTGATGATCCCGGCTTCTGAACTGAGCAGAACAAGAATGGGAATCTTTTTGGAATAAACCAGCCGACAGAGATGAGAGTAGTGTTGTGGTCCTGGGTTGAAGTACCTATGCCTTCCGCTCCTAATAGGCCGGTCTTTTGGGTAGTATTGACTAGGTGCTTAACATTTGGTATCAGAGTGGGTGCCCACCTCACGCGTTTGAATCCCGGAGGGGGCGACCTCTCGGAAGGGGTGACCTAGCGGAGGGGGCGACCTAGCGGAAGGGGCTACCTAGCGGAGGGGGCGACCTCAATGTGGAGTACGCCGTCGCTAGAGTAGGCCATCGCTAGAGTGGGTCATTGTGGACGTTGGCTCACGAAGTGATGTTAGGTTCCCTTGTCATGGATCGAGTCACCTGGCGATCACCTTTAGCTTCCAGATTGAATTGTGACGTGGAGAGAGATTTGGTATGCTTCGAACAACCAATTGCTGGAATAGAACGAGCCTTCGAAGGAGGCTCAACCTTGGACCTCGTTAGAGAGAGAATCTGATCTCACTAAACTAGATTTTGATTAATGCTTACCTTCATTCAGAATTCCGTCATCCATATAAAGGGTTGACATTTCCAAAAAAAAGCCATGAATTAGCCCCTACATTTAAAGCAAATTACTTTTAACCCTACCACTAAATTACCTGTAATTGACACAAGTTAACTCCTGCATCTAAGCAGTAACTCTAGATGCTATGGAGTCCATAACATCTCTCCCCTCCTAGAGAAAGAGCCCATCCTCAAGCTCAAAGGTGGGATAGAGGGCTCTAAATTCCTCTAACGGTTCCCAAGAGGCTTCCACAAGATCTGTCTCAGCCCAATGGACTAAAATTTTCCATACTTCATTGACTCGGCGAGCTTGGAAGACATGAGCTGGAGTGGGCAGCCCACGACCATCCTGTAGTGCTGGCAGTGGAGTGTGCAACATAGGTGAGTTGCCCTTGAACGGTTTTAGCAATGAAACATGGAAGACATCATGAATTTTGGCGTCTTGAGGTAACTGTAGACAATAAGCCACGCTGCTAATGCGATCCAAAATCTGGAATGGCCCATAGTATTTTGGTGAAAGTCTGTGTCTTTTGGATGCGGTGAGGGACAACTGACAATACTGATGAAGGTGCAACCACACAAAGTCTCCAGGTGCATAAGATTGGTCACGATGGCGTTTGTCGTATGTGTTCTTCATTAGTACCTGAGCCTGTTGTAAGTTCTCTTTGACCTGGGCTAACATACAGTCCCTTTCCTCTAAAGCCTGGTCTAGAGCAGCCACCCGAGAAGAGCCAACAATATAAGAGACGAGTTGAGGGGGTTCCTGACCATAAACCACTCGGAAGGGAGTAGCTTTGAGAGCTGTGTGGTATGAAGTATTGTAACAAAACTCAGCCCAAGCGAGCCAGCGGACCCAAGTTTTAGGATTATCTCCCACAAAGCAACGCAAATACATCTCAAGGGCCCAGTTGACTACTTTGCTTGCCCATCTGTCTGAGGGTGGTACAGATGGTAAGTTGAAGAGAAAGGCAATTTAGTGCCATGTAATTTGAAAAGCTCCTTCCAAAAAGTGCTAGTAAATATTGCATCTCTATCACTGGTATGGATTCCGGTAGGCCATGAAGTCGGACAATATGGTCAGAGAAAGTTTGAGCTATATGGGAAGCTGTATATGGATGTGATAAAGGAATGAAATGGCCATACTTCGAGAAACGATCCACCGCTACCAAAATAATAGATTTACCAGAAGATTTTGGTAGACTATCAATGAAATCCATGGAGATATCCGCCCATACCTGAGTAAGGAGCTATAGGGGCTACAGCAAGCCCACGGGGCTTAAGGTTTCTGATTTATTTCATTGACAGATCTGGCATGCGGAGACATAATCAACGACCATTATGTTCATTACTTTCTAATAGAAGTTACGACTAAGCCGGAAATATGTCCTCTACTGTCCTTCATGAGTACTGTCATGATATGTTGAAAGAATGGTGGGAAGTAATGCTGAGGTAGACTGAAGATAAAGCCGTTGCTTGTACAGGATAAGGTTGTCCTGGAGGGCCCAGTTGTTGTCCATGTTCTGCTACTCAATGCTATTCAGCAAAGCTAGGAGTTCTGTCGTTTGTTGTATTTCATCCCGAATGGAGTCCAGCAGCAAGAACCGAGGTTGACTGATGGCATGGAGTTGGGGCACTGACACCTCTTTGCGTGATACTGCATCTGCGGCTTTGTTGAGTTGGCCTGGTTTATATTCCACCCGAAAATCGAACCCCATCAATTTACTTAGCCAATGTTGTTGAGGTGAAGTGGTAATGCGTTGCTCCAAAAAGTACTTAAAGTTGCGGTGGTATGTGCAGATGAGGAAGTGGCAACCCCATAGATATGGCCTCCAATGCTGAATGGCTTTGGCTAAGCCGATAAGTTCACGCTCATATGCGGCTAATTTGTGATGGTGTGTTGAAAGTTGTCTGCTGAAATAGGCAATGGGATGGCCCTGTTGTTGTAAGACCGCACCCATGCCGCCCCCAGAAGCATCACATTCAAAAATAAAGAGGTCCTCAAAATTTGGAAGTTGGAGCACTGGAGCTGTAGCTAAGGCGTGCTTGAGTTGAGCAAAGGAGGAGGACGCTGCATCTGACCAAATGAAGGCTTTCCGTTTTAGTAAACTCGTCAGAGGAGCTGCCATTTGGCCATAATCACGCATGAACTTGCGATAGTATCCGAATAAGCCCAAAAATCCTCTTAACGTAGTTGTCGAGTGTGGATCGGGCCAGTCGATAATGGCCTGAATTTTAGTACTATCTGCTTGGATGCCAGAGTCAGATATGACATGGCCCAAATAAGAGACCTCCGGAGCACTGAAAGAGCATTTGGAGTGCTTGAGAAATAAGTGATGGGCACGTAGTATGTTAAACACAGAGTGCAAATGTTGTATGTGGTCTTCCCAGTTGTGGTTATAGATCAAAATATCATCAAAGAAAATAAGTACATATTTCCGTATGAGTGGGTGAAATACCTCATTCATGAGTGCCTAGAAAGGGGGGTTGATGAGCCCAAGTGGCATGACGAGAAACTCGAAGTGGCCATGATGTGTATGGAAGGTATGGAAGGCAGTCTTCTTCACATCTGCAGGGTGTACTCTGATCTGATGGTACCCAGAATGCAAATCCAGTTTAGTAAAGAATTTTGTGCCATGTAGTTCATCCAAGAGTTCGTCCACTACTGGAATAGATTATCCTTGACTATTTGTGCATTTAATTCTCTATAGTCAACACAAAAACGCCAAGTGTGGTCCTTTTTCTTGACTAATAACACTGGAGACGAAAATGGAGACCTGTTGGACTGGATAATGCCTTGCTCCAGCATTTTTTTGGCATTGCCGTTCTATTTCATCTTTCTGGTAAATGTGGGTAATGGTATGGCCTCACCACTACGGGCTCAATGCCCATTTTCAGATGAATCCGATGGTCACAGGTTCTGATAGTTGGAAGTGACTGTGGCTCCATAAATAAATCCTCAAATTCAGTAAGGAGAGAGTTTAAGTTACAACAGTCAGACTCAACCACCTGTATTTTCTGTAGTGTGCAAGGTGAGTGTGCATGAGTCCCATGAAGGGTGATGTGTTTCTGGCCAGAAGTGAAACTCATAGTTAAGGACATGAAATCCCATAATATCGGACCCAACTATTGAAGCTACTTAATACCCAATACCAAATCAAACCCAGCCAAGGGAATGACCAAGAAATCAGCTACAAAGTGGTGGCCTTCAATAACAAACTGGACTGCTGAACATAAGCCGACGCTGGTAACCGTTTGCCCATTATCTACTGAGACCGAGAGGCCAGAATTGTGCTGAATTAGCAAGCCCAACTGTTGTGCTGCTGGTTGGCTGAGGAAATTGTGGGTGCTGCCCGAGTTGACTAGTGCAAGTAACATGAGGTTTTGGATGCCAGCGTGGACCTGCATAGTGTTGGTGCTGTGTAACCCGGTCATGGCGTGTATGGAAATTGTTGGTTGTTCCACTTCGGTATCTTCCTCATCCACTGGTGGTGTGATATCTTCTGGATCCTCCACCTCTTACCAAAACAGCCTTTTGCAAACATGCCACATCTGGTATTTTTCATCACAATTAAAATGCAGCCCTTGAGCCCTTCTCTGGTCCATTTCTGATTTGGATAGGCGTCTAATATATTGTGCTGGGGGTGTGGTCTTGGTAGTCTCTAATGTAGGAGAAGGAGGTGTCCCTTGGCGCAGAGGGGTGTTGTGGTTTGTTGGGGCACTTGGTGGTACTCGGCCTGGCCAGGGGGGTCTACGCCCCTTCATACTTCGTTGCTTGCTGTCCAATGTACGTGCCAAATTCATAGCATGTGCTAAAGATGGGGGTCATGTAATTACACCTCGAGACGAAGTGCCTCAACCAGGCCAGCAGTAAACAAATGGACATATTGACTCGGACGCACAAACTGATTGGCTCAAGCAAGCCGTTCTTGAAATAATTTCTGATAATGCTTGATAGACCCTGTTTGTTTGAGATTGACCAAATCTCCTAGATGCTTGCTGCGTGCTGGTGGACCAAACCTCCACATGCATTAGTCTTTAAAAATTTCCCAATCGTACACATTATGCTCAGAATTAAATTGATGATACCACAATTGCGCTTCATCGAGCATGTGAAAGGCAGCTAAGGAAACCTTGTCCTCGGGCTGGGTTCTTTGATTCCAAAAGAATTGGTCACACCGGTGCAACCATATCAAAGGTTAGTGGACCCATCATAAGTGGGAAAGTCGAGTTTGGTATACCTGGGCACTGTGGGATGGTTGTTGATGTGAGTCCCCCCTAGAACAGGTTGTGTTGGGCACAGAGGATCCATTGGTGGTGGCAGGGGTGGGGGTGGTGGTGTTGGTGGTTCGAATTATTGGGAATGGTAGTGTCCCGCGTCATATACACTTCCATTCGAAGAGTGAATTGCTGAAAGGAATCCCGAAGCTCCATTAATTTTGTGCGGACAAAGGCGACGGAGTGCTGAGTTTCCATTCTAACTTCTTCCACAAGATTACACATATCATTAGGGGAAGAGGAATCACCAACAGAATGTTTGGTTCCCTTGCCATGGATCGAGTCACCCGGCGATCACCTCTAGCTTCCATATTGAATTATGATGTAGTGAGAGATTTGGGATGCTTCGAACGACCAATTGCTGGAATAGAATGAGCCTTCGAAGGAGGCTCAACCTTGGACCTCGTTAGAGAGAGAATCCGATCTCACTAAACTAAGTTTTGACTAATGCTTACCTTCATTCAGAATTCCGTCATCCATATAAAGGGTTGACATTTACAAAACGAAACCATGAATTGGCCCCTACATTTAAAGCAAATTACATTTAACCCTGCCACTAATTTAACCTGTAATTGACACGAGTTAACTCATGCATCTAGCAGTAACTCTAGATGCTATGGAGTGCATAAAAAGTACCTTCCAAAATGGCAACAATATCTCTTCTTCCAAAATGACAACATGGCTGGATACAACCACGAGACTTTCTGCAAAACAGAGATAACAATAATGGAGAGCGATCCAAGATAGCCATGAACTCGGATTAAAAATAGTAACAGAAGCGGGAAAATAGAGACTCCCAAAGTGGCGTCTTCCGAACTGGTTTTCGACTTCTAATGGAAACCGAGGCGGGATATCCAGTGACTGAGTGATCGCCTAGTCCCCAAAAATTGGAAATACCGATGTTGATGGTGGAGCAGAGTCGAGCGGCAGAAATGCTGGCTGACAAGCAGTGCCTCCGCTCTTCGTTCGATCCCTCCGCTCTTCCTCTAGTGCCTCCGCTTAGACGTTCAGTATGCCGCTAGACATCTCACTACCTAGGGTGATTTTTTGAACACCAATCTCTCCAATGTAATAATCGTCCATCATAGCTCTTGCGCTCGTACTATGCCCAACATCTTCAAAGTCGTCGGTTGCTTCCTTACCTGTAGCAGATAATAGAACCTCATCCCCTCTAGGGTGGTCCTCTAAGAATTTTGTTGCCAACAGTCCTTAATTGTGCCAACAAGTCCTTGATTGTGTTATGCGTGGAAGCAAAAAAATAATGCACAAGAAACAAATAAAAGGAGGAGGAAATTTTTTTTCTAACCCTACACAGAGGAGAATAAATCCTTAAAAACCATAGTCGGAGTCCTGAAAATCAACGCTCTGATACCATGTTAATTTTCAGAACTCCATGAATTTAGCTCATGGAAAAAAAGGGAGAGAAACCCATTGGAAGAAAACTGGAGGACGAAGGGTTATGGACTTTATTCCTAACCCTCCCCCTGAAGCTCTATTTATAGATTTATGAAACTACTGTATTATAATAATACCCCCGAACTTAGGGTTTAGGGTTTAGGGTTTTAACCCTGGAACTTTAACTTCATTACATCAATGCTATCTCTATGAGATGACCCTATATTTACCATCCTGCCATCTTGTATGTGGGCCTATGGGTCGTCTCCTTGATATGTGGGTCTATGGGCTTTCTCCTTGATATGTGGGCCTTGAGCTCGTCTTCTATATCTCATGAGCCTTCTCCTTGATCTGTGGGCCTTGAGCTCGTCTTCTATATCTCTTGGTTGCATGGGTCTTCCTTGGTCTTATAGGTTTGGGCCCATCTTCTAATACACTTGGATATGTGGGCCTTCCTTGGTGGTGCAGGCTTGGGCCCTATCATCCAACAACATCGAATTGAGTCGAGCCCGAACCTGCCTATGTTCAGGTTGGGCTTGATTTAAATATTTCGAAGTCATGCTTGATCTGAGCTCAGCCTCAAGCCTAAAATTGTAATCAAGCTCGAGCCCAATAATTTTAACTGAGTTCGAGCTCCAACCTACATTTTAAATTTGCATAAAATACATGTCAACTGTATATAAAATTATGCATATATTTTACATAAAATTGGGCATAACCACTGTACATTAACCCTTCATAAAATTGTCTATACAATCTCCATACTATTATGCATAAAATTTATTTAGTAATTAAACATAAAAACATCATTGAAATGTCACTATCAAATTAAAATCACCCAAGTAAAAACTATACATCCAGTATAAATTTATAAACTCTAGCTCTTTCTCTTCGTGCTAGAAAATAACATACCAAGTCCCTGTTCGCATGACCAAAATCTAAACCTATGACAAAAAAATAATAAAACTTATTATTGTCTGATAAAAAAATACTCTTCCACAATTAATTACTTAATGTAGTGAAAAACTTTTAAAATTACCAAGATGAGAAAAAGATGAAAAATCAAGTAACTAATAGCATTATCTCCACAATCTTCTTCTTAGGCAATAATCATCAAACAAAATTTTAATAAATAAAACTAAAAAATTTACTCAAAAAATATCATAATAAAAAATTATTCTAAAGTAGCTCACCTTGTGATTTTTCTTGACATCGTGAAGAGCCCGAACCCAATCACTGCTATAAATCAAAGCTTGAACTGTATTTGGTGCCAATGAAGAATGATGTGGGTCTATTACTCTACCACCAGTACTAAAGGTAGACTCTGAAGCTACTATGGATATGGGAATTATAAGGATGTCTGCTGCCATCTTAGATAATACCAAAAATTTCAAAATTTTCACTTTCCACCATTCTAAAATAGCAAAATCATATTGTGAAGTTTCCTAAAAAATATATACATCTTTAATTTTCCAATTTTGACCTTGGTGAATTCACTGCTTCCACTTGTTTCACATAAGTTATTAAGTTTGACCAACCTGAACTTGATGAAGAATATGACCTACGACTTGTGGAAACACCCATAGAGTTAGTATTTGAAGCATTCCCATCATTACTAATCTCCACAATATAGATGAATACATATTCATCATAAATCTCACATATGCTTTGTCAAACTAATTTTATATTCATTGTAGCTTCCTCCTCGGAATATATCATTGGAAAACACATTTTGATCAATCATAATTTGGCCCTTGGATCCAAAACTGAAGCAACAACCAATAAAAAATTTCATTCACCCCAGTACTTCTGCAATTTCTCTTTCATTCTACTCACCATTGTCCTAATGAAAACATTTTCATTTGTAGATTGAAAATTCAGAACTTCTGTTACCCTATATACCTCATTAAGGTACAAATTAGAAGTAGGGTAGTCACTCCCATAAATTATATTAGTCACTAAATTAAAAGGTTCTAGAATCCTATACACTATTTCAACCTTATCCCATTCATCAAGACTTGGCAAACAATCATAAGTTGGTTCTCTATTTTGAAATCTAGGAAATGCATCTTTGAATTTTAATGCAGAAGACAATGTCATAAGTGAAGTTTCAACGAGTTGGACAATCAATAACCAACCTTTTTTTGACCTAGTTGTAGTTGTTGCACAATTTCAGAAAAAGTGCAAAGTCTAACCTTAGTCAAATTTTATGAACTTGATGCTCTCATGCAAATTCTCAATGATATCCTTAATTTGAGCAAGACCATCTTAGACTAATAAATTCAGTATATGAGCACAACAACGTACATAAACCAATTTCCTATTTCTTGAAAAATCATCTTTCGAAACTCTCAGACAAACAACATTATATGCATCGTTATCAACTGAGATACTAAATACTTTATTTTCAATTTCCCAATCTTTCAAATACTTGTAAATAGCATTTACTATGTCAACACCACGAGGAGGAGGAACATGCACTAAACTCAAGACTCCTTTTTGTAGCTTCTAATTACTATCAATAAAATGCCTAGTAATAACTTTGTATTCAATTTTTTTTTTTTTAAGACGTCCAAAGATCTCTTTTAATAAAGTTTTCAATTTCCTTTTTTCTACATCGTACATCTCCATACACTCCTTAAGGGTCTTCCAAGATATTTTTTCATAATTCACATTTTCCATCTTCATAAAAAAATTAAATCCCTCCTCTTCTACTATCATGAATGAATGCTCATGCATAAGTATCCAATGTGCAATTAGTACTCTCATTCTAGCTTGATCACTTTTGCCTCCAAAATCCATAAAAGGAAGACCGGATGGACTTTGATCAACATTAGACCCTACTGGTTGAAAGTTTATGGTTTTTTGTTTTCTCACTGCCCTTTATCTACTAGGATAATATTTCAAATGTCGACTCATTTGTGTGGTCACTTCACTACAAAAAATACTCAAATTGGTTTTACAATGAATACATTGAGTTTTTTTATACCATCTATAAGTGAGACTTCTTTGAATTCCAACCACACATGAGACCTTTTTTTTTTCTTTTTGAACTATGGATAAGTTGAATTTATGGAAAATTGAAATACTTCATTGACATCAATAACTTGTTGTAATCAGAGTACATGAACCTCTATTTATAATAGAGGAAGATAGTAGAGTCCAATTACAATAAAACTACCATTGTCCCAATTACAACCAAACTCTAATAGTTAAAGATAAGTCCTAACATAATTAAATAACTCAATGTAGATAAAGGACAAACATAACTCAAACTAAAACTCTTCTTTGATGTGACCATAAGATAAGATACTTTTGTGAGTCCTTCTTGATCTTCCAACTGATGTGATAAGGATTCCAGCACGTGGTAGTCATTGTGGGTCCTACTTCTTATGGGCTTGGGCCCATCTTGTGGGCCTTCCAAGGTCGTGTGACCTATCTTATAATAATATTAGATATGTAGGCCTTCCTTGGTCCTCCCTCAAGCTGGGGGTGAGAGAACAACATGAACTCCCAGCTTGCTGCAAATGATGTATAAAATATTTTTTTATAAAATGGCACATCTTCCAATATACCTTCATCTTCCAACATTCCCCCTCACACTGTTGCGTCCTTCCATGAGGCCCTGCTGGTATAATATAAGTGGGAGTAAAAATCACTCCTTGTCGGTAAGCCATTGCTTCATACTTCAGTCCTAATGTTGGATGTAAGGCACGCTTCGTCTTCTATCGGTAGTGTGTCTATCGGCATTGCTCTGAAGTGTCCACCACCATGTCCTTCCACAGGACAACGATTCTCAAGTGGTAGGAGTCATAAAAGCCATTATAGGGAGCCGACGGGCGGGCGGGGAGAGAGGGGGGGGGTTGGATGACGTAGATGTTTTAATAACTTCCTTCATCATGGTTTCCCAACCATGATATTTTTTGACAGGGCCTATCATGGTTTCCCAACTGTGGTATTTTTTTATAGGGTATCCAGTGTCATGGTTTCCCAACCGTGATATTTTTTAATGGGGTAAAATAAATGATGATATGAGGCCACCTCTTCTTCAATAATAATATTCCCAAAGACACAAAATACCAACAACTGTATATAACACGACCATCTTCCAACACATATAACACGAACCAAATAATAAACTTTGTAAAAGAACCCATGAAATAATCCAATATAAAAATTTCTTCATAGATGCACAGGCTTCATCTTTTTTGCTTCCCCTTTCTTTTGGTCACATAAACGTATTCACAACATATGAAATAATATACCTCTTTCTTGTACTTCTTGTACTTCTCCCCCTTAAGCTGGAAGGTAATGACAGTGATCCCAGCTTGAACCAAATATCATAGATGTAGCATTAGGCCCAAATAGCAGAGATATATAAATAAGCCCTCAAACCAGGGAGAAGTGAGATATTTTCCTGATATATCAACTAAAAAAGTGACACAAAACAATCGGCTTAAATTCAGATTTTTAATTTAACAGAATATCAACATGACCTTTGATCCTTCCAATGAGAATATTTCTTTAAATATAGATCAGATTAACATGAAATTTTCTCATTATGAAATTAGACTTAAATAATTTTCATCCAAGTATAAATTATCTTCATAAAATATAATTATCAGAAGATAAATGATCTGATAGATTTCGGACTCTATCATATGGCTGAACTAAGTACTGTTTCTAATTTTTTTTCCAGAATGAACATTGACTCTTCCAAGAACAATATTGCCTTATAAAAAAATCATACCGAGAATTATTTAAATAAGTAAGAAAATAGACTTATGTATCTTCATTTTGATACATAATTCTCCATATAAAGTCTCTTTCTTGATAGCATAAAATACCTCAGAAGTTGAGGCTTTCTATTGCTGCTCAAACCTCTTTTTCAATCTGATCTTTGCTGCTTCAAATATCGATTTCTCTTTGTAGATAAATCAGATAAAAAATTGGTTGAATAGGTAAAATAATAGAATTACATATATTTATTTTGATATATATTTCTCCATATAAAGTCTAGTTCTTGATAGCAAAAAAACCTTAGAATCTGAAGATTGTTGTTGTTGCTCGAACCTTTTTGAAATCTGACCTTCAGTCATTCAATTATTGACATCTCTCTATAGATAACTTCGATTGGAACAATTCACTTTTATTTGGAAAGTATTCTCAAATATATTTCCATCAATATATAATTTTTAATAAGAAAAACTCCGTATAGTGATAAAAAAACTCAACGAAATCTACAAGTATAAGGATTGAAAAAAAATAACTACTAACCTAGACTTAGGATTTAGGGTTTGGAGAAAAGGATCACATTACCTCCGTGAGTTGACCAAGTCAACTCACAGAACCTACTCTGATACCATGTTGAATTTTTAGAAAAGTGAAATACTTCATTGACATCAACAACTTGTTGTAATCAGAGTACATGAACCTCTATAGAGTCCAATTACAATAAAACTATCATTGTCCCAATTACACCCAAACTCTAACACTTAAAAATAAGTCCTAACATAATTAAATAACTCAATATAGATAAAAGAGAAACATAACTCAATATAGATAAAAGAGAAACATAACATAGAACCTTTTGTGAGTCCTTAATCTTCCAACTGATGTGATAAGGATGCCAGCTCATGGTAATCATTGTGGGTCCTACTTCTTATGGGTTTGGGCCCATCTTGTGGGCTTTCCTTGGTCATGCGACCCATCTTATAAAAATCTTAGATATGTAGGCCTTCCTTGGTCGTGTGAGCTTGAGCTTATCTTCCAACAGGATAGAGTCACCGTCTTCCTCATTTAGGGTACTTTCATCCAGACTCACTTCTATTACATTAGTAGTTCTAGAGGGATATGACTCTATTGGAGTTATGTCATTTTCTATGGCCACACTAGAACAAGTGTTAACTACTGATGTCAATTGAAACCCTAAAACTAATATATATATATATATATATACATATATATATATATATATATAGAGAGAGAGAGAGAGAGAGAGAGAGAGAGAGAGAGAGAGATAAAGAAGAAACTATATGAGCCTTTCTACTACACCATCTATTATACTGTTGATTTCAGTTCTCTAATTTCATTTAAGACTTGGAATTGGAATCCCTTTTTTTTTGTCAAATTACTGTGAAAATTCGCTAATGAATAACAAGCCCTTCCATTAGAAAATTCTCTAAGATTATTGAAAATAATCTAATGGAGGACTTGTTATTCAATAGTATAAACTATGGATATCTGAGGCACTCAAGATAGTATCAACTATGGATAGGAGCTTCGAGTAGTAGAGCTGGAAAACTGAAAAAGCGACATTACCTCAGAGAAATGAGTAGGAAGAAGCTTCTGACACAGCACGAGGCATTCGTTCACAATAATTTTAAAGCAAAATCGAAGAAAAAGAATGGAATACAACATATCTAGAGTAGATAAAATGCAAAAAATCTTTGTTTTGTCTACAATGAAAACAAAATATAACTAGAAGATAATGAATAAAAAAACTTATCTATGTTCCGCCACTTCCATCGGTGAGGAAGAAGATCGAAGAGGAAGAAATCAGAAAGGAACAATGAATAAAATAAGATGAAATCAAATAAAAAACCAAAGCCCCAAATCATCATTTTTGCTTGCAAACTTACTGAAACACTGACAAATCATGACTAATCTGAAGAATGAAGCATCGATCGGTGGGTCGGCTCACGAGCTTCTGAACCAAACCATGGTTTGCTTGAGCTTTTCGATCTCAAATTTAGTTTGAGATCGAGATAAACGAAACTGAACCAGCCAGAATCGAGTCGAGCTAGAGCAGCTTGCAAACCGGTTCGGATCAATGCCACCCCTACTTTTCACCACTTTAATGCCCAAAAAGTGTTTCATCGGTCCTAAGTCTTGGTTTGAAAATGTGAAAACAAATGAAACTTGGTATCCTCTATAAAAGAAATATTACTCCCAAATAATTTAATGTCATCTACAACTTGGCTGAATTTTTCTTACCAAGCATTGAGGACTTTGCTTCGACCTATAAATCGTGTTCTTAAGTCTGCATACTTTATTTGTCTCCCTGTGAGAAATAAATCCTGGAGGTTGTACCATATATACCTCTTCTTCCAAATCATCATATAACAAGGCATTTTTAATGACCCATTGACGTAGGGACCATCCCTGATTCATTGTAACTAAGAGAAAAATACGTACAGACAATAAACGAGCAAAATACTGCTTTCTTAACTAATTCTCATCTGTAGTAAATGGATAATATACATTGATCTCCTGCCATATGCCAAGAAATGCACTATAATATTTTGTAATAGTTCAATTTCCTCCTTTCAACCCCAAAAAGTCTGTATACAGCTCATAAACTTGAGAGAGATTACTCTCTTGTGCAAATAAAGATTCTATAGATAGACACATAGCCTTTGCTATCTCACAATTCATCACCTGATTTTTAAATGTAGAATCAATACTATTGATAATCTAGGTCATAGCTTGACTATCCTCTGTCTCCCAATCATCATCTAGAGGCACTGGGGGATCATGTCGGATAAAGTCCAACTTCTTTCTACCCTTAAGATTCATTTCGATAGACTTAGCCCAGTTAATATAATTAGACTCTGTCAACTTTTCGAAGTAATCATGATGGTATCATTTCCATCAAACCCAGAATTTCCTCTAATTGAGGTATAAATTTCTCCTGTCTTAGCCATAATACTGATATATGATCACACGATAACCAATTACTGATTTATCACCAAGGTGAGCCCCACTCACAAAATTAGGGTTAAGGGACAAAAATAGGATATGCACACTTCAACAAAGCAATAACCAGTAATTGAGAACTATTTCAACCAATATCAAGCAAAAATAGTAGCAATTAGGGCAAACATCATCAATTGGGTGTTGACGTAGGCATCCAACACAGGGTTGGGTGATGCAGATCTCAAAAAACCCAATTAAGGCAATCAAAATATAGAAAGTCCTTCAATAATCCAAAAAAAAAAGTAACCCTATGGTTATGGCAGTGAAAGGGAGAAACCCTAATGGTGGTGCCCCAAATATAAAGAGAAAATTAGGGCAACCGCAGTCCAAGAGTATAATTCCAAAATTTCCCTTAACCTTAATGAAATAGTAGTTAATATATCGTGGATTCGCGTACTGACTCGGGGTAGAGCGTTGATTAGGCTCCACAACTTAAAAAAAGTGTTGGAAGATGGGCTCCAGCCCACATGACCAAGGAAGACCCACATATCTAAGAGTATTATAAGATGGGCCCAAGCACATAAGAAGTAGGATCCAACATGATTACCACGAGTTGTCATCCTTATCACATAAGTTGGGAGATAAAAAAGGACTCACAAAGATAACCACAAGCAGACATTTTTATCTTATGGTCACGTCATAGAAGAGTTCTAGTTTGAGTTATGTTTGTCTTCTATTTATATTGAGTTATTTAATTATGCTAAGGTTTATCCTTAAGTTTAGAGTTTGGGTGTAATTGGGACAAAAGGATTGGAAACAAACTTCTATGATGCTTGCCCAGTTGACACAACTCACACTGAAATGAAGAACTCAAAGAAAGGTCTAGAAAGACTTGAGTCAGTTTCGCTGTAGACGAATGACCTAACGACAAGTGCCATTGTAGAGGAGAATATGTGGTTTGTAACGCCTGGATATTATTCTACCGATGGTTCTCTAGGTAGTATAGCCCTTCTCTCTCATGAGCATAACCAATCGCCTTCCTCAATGCGAGATCTTTAAAAACACAATGTGTAGGATAAAATGTGAGAGAGCAACTCATGGACTTGGCTAACTAACTAACTGACAACAAATTTGAAGGAAACTTGGGAACAAAAAACACTAACCGAAGAGACAAAAATAAAGTCAGAGTAACGTTGCCTATTCTTCGAATAGGAGAGGTAGAACCATGCCAAAAGAGTCAAGTGGAAATCAAAAGATAAAAATTCTATCATTCTGCATCGGTCATTAATCAATCAATGTCTTTTGATTGATCAACTTAAGCAATTTATCAATCAATCAAAATAGAATGATCAATCATTCACAGCGGAAAGTGAGAAGTTCAAGAGTTTCAAACGATTTTTAACCCAATCTCTTCACTACAAGTAATTTCAAAACCATAATCCAACAATTTTTCAGAGCTCCAGTGCCACACAACCTCTTCCATTTCAATTTTTGAGAGATTCCCTTCTCAAATTCGTGGTTAAAATCTTCTATTTCTCCAAAAAACCTATTTTCTAAAATGGTTCAAATGAAAGTAATGGCAAAGAAGAAGACCCCATCGAAGGAACCAGAGGCTAGTGAATAAATACCGAATTGGTGAGACCAGTTTCACACTCGGCAACGATGGGGTAGGTACTTTTCTAGTTTTGGTTTTAAGAATATAGTGGAGCCATGTAGATTAGATGTAGAGTTTTGTAGAAGAGAAATAGATGGATTTGAAGGGGGGTTGTTCTCATCCTATAGAGGACTATTGGGAAGAGAGGAACCAATTTTCTAAAATGGTTCAAATGAAAGTAATGGCAAAGAAGAAGACCCCATTGAAGGAACCAAAGGCTAGTGAAGAAATGCCAAATTTTGGAAAGCAGTTTTGCACTCGGCAACAACGGGGTAGGTAATTTTCTAGTTTTGGTTTTAAGAATATAGTGGAGCCATGTAGATTAGATGCAGAGTTTTGTAGAAGAGAAAAAGATGGCTTTGAAGGGATGCTCTCATCCTATAGAGGACTGTTGGGAAGAGAGGAGCATGTGTACCCACTCCTAGTCAAAGTATTTTATTCGAATTTGGAGGTGGAGGAGCTAGGGTCCAAAAATCTGAAAATCACCTTGTACGTGAAGAAGACCACCATCTTGATTCAGTCTATGAAGCTGGAAGACCTCCTTGGCACCACTTTTATGGGCATGACTCACTACATCAAGGAAAATTGGTCGGTCAACCTTCATCAAGATTGCCCACAAAACATTCAAGATGCAATCCAACTTGTATTCTGGCTGATTGTCGGGAGTTCTTATGAGGTCAAGATCAAAGACCTTTTGATGGGTTAGAGGGTGATTATGGAGATAGTGACCCATGTCCTCAATCCAAGGAAGGACCTCACCACTGCCAACATATTTTGGAAGTTGGCAATTACCCTGAAAACACAGCTTAACTTTGGGTATTGTTCAATTTATGAAAAAATAAAATACTTCATTGACATCAATAACTTGTTGTAATTAGAGTACATGAACCTCTATTTATAATAGAGAAAGGTAGTAGAGTCCAATTACAATAAAACTACCTTTGTCCCAATTACACCCAAACTCTAACACTTAAGGTAAGCCCTAGCATAATTAGGTAACTCAATATTGATAAAAGACAAATATAACTTAAACTAAAACTCTTCTTGGTCGTGACCCTAAGATATTACTGTGAGTCCTTCTTGATCTTCAACTGATGTGATAAGGATGCCAGCTCTTGGTAATCATTGTGGGTCCTACTTCTTATGAGCTTGGGATCATCTTGTGGGCCTTCCTTGGTCATTTGGGCTTGATCTTATCTTCCAACACTCCCCCTCAAGTTGGGGGTGAGAGAACAATATGAACTCCCAGCTTACTGCAAATGATGTATAAAATATTTTTGTATAAAATGGTACATCTTCTAATATGCCTTCATCTTCCAACATTCCCCCTCACATTGTTGCGTCCTTCCATGAGGCCCTGCGGCATTATAAGTGAGAGTAAAAATCACTCCTAGCTGGCAAGCCATTGCTTCATACTCCAGTCTTAATGCTGGATGTAGGCACACTCCATTGCTATCAATAATATGTCTATCGGTTGCTCTAAAGTGTCCACCACCGTGTCCCTCCATAGGACAACAACTCTCAAGTGGTAGGAGACATAAAAGCTATTACAGATAATTTTTTATCTTTTTGACGGGGAAAAATAAATGATGACATGAGGCCACCTCTTATTCAATAATAATGTCCCCAAAGAGACATAATAGATGCAGCTGAATATAACATGACCATCTTTCAACACATATAACACGAACCAAATAGTAAACTTTGTCAAAGAACCCATGAAATAATCTGATATAAAAATTTCTTTTTTGATCCACAAGCTTCATTTTTTGTGTTCCCCCTTTCTTGAATATTTTGGTCACATAAACTTATCCACAACATAAGGAATAAATTACCTCTTTCTTGTTCTTCTTCTACTTCTCTCCCTCAACCTAGGAGGTAATGGCAGTGATCCCACCTTGAACTAAATATCATAGAAGTAGAAATAATCCCAAATAACAGAGATTTGTAAATAAGCCCTCACACCAGGGAGAAGTGAGATATTTTCCTGATATATCAACTCAAACAGTGACGCAAAACAATCTGCATAAATTCAGATTTTTCAATACAACAGGATGCCAGCATGACCTTTGATTCTTCCAATTCGAATATATCTTTCAATATAGATCAGATTGATGTGAAATTTTTTCCTTACGAAACTAGACTTAAATATATTTCATCCAAGTATGAATTAAATCCATTAAATATAATTATCATAAGATAAATAATCTGATAGTTTTCGGTCTCTATCATTTGACTGAACTAAGTTTTGTTTCTCCTATTTTTCCAGAATGACCATTGACTCTTCCAAGATCAATATATCCTTGTTAAAATCTCATACCTAGAATTGGTTGAATATTTAATAAAAAACACTTACTTATCTTTCGTTTGACATATAATTATCCATATAAAGTCTCTTTCTTGATAGCATAAAATACCTCGAAAATTGATGCTTTCTGTTACTGCTCGAACCTCTTTTTCAATCTGACCTTTCTTGCTTCAAATATCGATTTCTCCTTGTAGATAACTCAAATAAAAAATTGTTTGAATAGGTAAAATAATAGACTTACAAATATTTCTTCATATAAAGTCTAGTTCTAGATAGCAAAAAAATACCTCGGAATCTGAAGATTGCTACTGCAGTTCAAACATTTTTGCAAACTGACCTTCGCTCATTGAAATATCAATATCTCTCTGTCGATAACTCTGATTGGAAAAAATCATTCTTATTTTGAAAGTAGACTCAAATATATTTCTGTAAATATATAACTTGCAATATGAAAAACTATGTATAGAGGTGAAAATCGTAACAAAAACTATGGGTGTAGGGACTGAAAAAAATAACTACGAACCTAGACCTAGGGTTTAGGGTTTAGAGAAAAGGATCACATTACCTCCGTGAGTTGACCAAGTCAACTCACAGAACCTGCTCTGATACCATGTTGAACTTATGGAAAAGTTTAATACTTCATAGACATCAATAACTTGTTGTAATAAGAGTACATGAACCTCTATTTATAATAGAGGAAGGTAGTAGAGTCCAATTACAATAAAACTACCCTTGTCCCAATTACACCCAAACTCTAACACTTAAGGTAAGTCCTAACATAATTAGGTAACTCAATATTGATAAAAGACAAATATAACTTAAACTAAAACTCTTCTTGGTCGTGACCCTAAGATCAAGATACTTTTGTGAGTCCTTCTTGATCTTCAACTGATGTGATAAGGATGCCAGCTCTTGGTAATTATTGTGGGTCCTACTTATTATGGGCTTGGGCCCATCTTGTGGGCCTTCCTTGGTCATGTGGCCCATCTTATAATAATCTTACATATGTGGGTCTTCCTTGGTCGTTTGGGCTTGATCTTATCTTCCAACAGGTATTACGTGGCATCTCGGATGATGGCTATGGCATTGAGCTCGAGAGTGGATGACTTGCCATTCTCTCAGGAGATTAAGGCAATCCTCTAATGATGTGGATTCGATCTCTTTGATAAAGAATCAGTGGATATAACAAAGAAGATGTTCATCAGAGATAAGAAATTTGGAAAGTTTGGCTTCGCCAAATGGTGAGATCAATGGGCACAAAAGGATAGAGATAGGCACCTCATACCGTAGGCTCCGAAGATGAGATGAGCTAAAACCTCAAGCTTATCACTATGAGTTCACAAAGAGGAAGAGAATGAATGAAGAAGGAACATCATCATCCTCCAACGGGCTCACAGCTCTTGAGAAGGAAGTATACGACTTTCAAACCACACAAGCAGTAATTCTTGCCACACAACAACAGCAAAGATTTGGCCAGCAGAGGATTGAGAGCTTTCTTGAGACTCTCCTAAGCCATCTACCTCCATCAGTTGGACCTCTCATAACCTTTACCACCTACCTATCTTTTTTTCCTCCCATTATACTTACATTTGTTGCCTTATACTTGTAATTTTCATTGATGCACTTGTAACTAGTACAAAATTTTGTAAAGACTTTGATATCTATGATAAATAAAAGGGCAAGAAAAAGATAGGCAGATGGACTTCGATCCATTAGGCACTCTAGAATTTAAAATTTGAAAATTAAATGACTAAAAGAACTATGCAAAGATTAAGAGGAGCCTTTTTCAAAATTTCACAATGACCTTGTTAGAAGGCACCCATGTGAAGGGGTGGCATGTTTGGTAAAAATGAGGAAGCTCTCACCCAAGTGTAGGGGTGGCAAAGGAGGTAAATAAGATGGCTTTCATAAAGATGGCATAAGTGTAATTATGTAAGATGATGTATGTTCATTTATGTTTTTTCTTTCATACAGTTGGTAGCCCGAAGAGAATTGTAGTCATTGTAAACATCCTCCCACAATTATAAGAACCTCAAGGCATGGGTTAGATCATCAACCATCTCTTCTTCTTACACTCATCCATAGCCTAGTCTGTCCTCCATGATCTCTCTCTCACCCTTTCTCAACCACTCGTCTATCTCTTGCTCTTCTATTCTTCTCTCTTCTTCCTTTCATCTCTTCTTCTTCCTCCTCTCTTTCTCCATCACCTTGATCGAGGACTTCCAATATGGAATCCTACATTCCACATGGTATCAGAGCAATGATTTTAGGATTTTAAGTCCCCCGGTTAAGGTGTTAATTATACGAGTTTATTAAGCTTGTCAAATTGGAGTTTCGGTTGAGCAAAGATTGAGCAACTCGTGCTCATTCAAGATAAGTTTTCTTCCTTTTTCTTGAGGTAATTATTGATGATTAAAATCATGAAGAAAGTTGGAGAATGAGTATTCTCTTCTTATTTTCTTGAAGATTTAGCGCTGCTACTTTTTATGAATCAACATAAGGTTTTTTTTATTTGGTTTCCTCTCATTCATACAAGTTTCAGTTAAGGAGTAGTTTTTTATATCTTATTGATGTTTTTTATCTTTGGAAAATTATTTGAATCAAACCTAGTTGCTTCTCTAAAAAAATCATGGTTTATTTTCCTTAGTACCATGGTTAAAATTTGTTGAACACCCCTTGAAGACTTCTACTCTTGCCTGTTTGTTGCTTGGTTTTCCTCCACCATTGAATTCTTGGTCAACGCAAGGCAAGGGGGATTTTTTTGGGCAAGAAGGCTGCAGAATTCAGCAACGTTTATGTCCTTCTAATTTGGAATATATTCTGAGGTTTCATTCTCTACATACTCAAACACCAAAGGAAAGTTAAAAAGGTTGAGATTTCGTTACACACTTTGTATGCACTTAAGAAGGAAAGTTTCCTTCTTAGGAATTGACTTGATTTTAAGAGAGATTTGATGATTTGATTTTATCTTAGTTTATATTTTGAGATTTTTTTATTTAAGAATTATATGAGAATCCTTCTAGATTGCATGGGGCCACATGTGGAAGGTTTAGGGGTCACATTCAAGAGTGGAAACTTGCTCAACCCTATTTGATGAATATTCCAATTCAAGAGAAACATTGGGAAGCATTAGCAATAGCCATATGTCTTGCTAATATCAAACCTTATCTTGAGCTAGTCAATACTTATATGTTATCTAGAGGCCACTTATATGTATGCCAGATCCATCCACCACCTCCTTTTCCTTTGACATATAATATCCAGAGGCCAGAAAATTCTATCTGAGGCTAGAAAATCTTCGGACATTATACGATATTAGACATTATCTTGAGGTACATTTATACATATCCAAGATCCATCAACCACCTCCCAGACTTATACATTAGATATGACGTATAATATCTAGAGACCAGAAAATTCTATCTAAAGAAGTCTTTGACTTACTTCAACGAATGAAGAGTATGATGATATCCACCTCGAACAAAATCTCTCCCACTACAATAGCTACAACTATCTCAGGTATGATCTCAACTACTTCACCCTCTCCATCCTGGATTATTGACTCGAGGGCCTCCGAGTACTTGATAGGTAAAGGTAATCTTCTGAGTTCTATCTCCCTATGTTTGACTGATAAATTTATTTCCATAGCAGATAGATCCCAAACCAAGGTACAAGGGATGGGGTCCACATATGCTACACTTACATTGCACTTTCAAGATGTACTTTTTGTCCTCAAATTTATTTAAATCTTCTATCAGACAGTCAATTAAAAAAAAGTTAACTATTCCATTATTTTTTTCTCCTACCTCTTGTGTCTTTTAGGACCTACAGACGAAACAGGTGCACCATGAACAGGGGGGACTATAATATCTCAATCAGTCAGTACTCATAACCACATCCAGTTCCCAGCACAAGGCCCTTCAAAGCCACAATACACTAAACCACCCGTCTCTGTTGTCCCTTAAACATATGATTCCATAATTATAGTCCATATCTCATTTGAATTGTGAAAGTTCTTAACTAAGTAAAAAATAGTGGAGTACTTACTCCCCTCGAGGCAAAACTAAAGTTATTGCTCCTTTTTCTTTAGTTTATACTGTTGTGTGGGGACCCTTGAATAAATCAAATATTTCTCATTCAAAGTATTTTATTAAATTTGTTGATGACTTCTCTTTGGCTACATGGTTATTTTTACTTAAAGATAAATAAGAGGTATTACCTACTTTCAAATCTTTTTGTGCTATGATCCCCACTCAATTCAATACCACCTTAAAGGTTCTTCGATCAGATAAAGCAAAAGAATATATATCAAGAGAATTTCAATCCTTTTGCAAGGATAATGGAATCATACATCATATCTCCCGTGTCTACACAACATAGCAAAATGGTGTGACTGAAAGAAAAAATAGACACCTTGAGGTTGATCGGGCCCTTCTTCAACATATGCATGAGATGCACTTCTATTGGCCCCATGCTTTCTCTTGTTGAAGAGCAAATATAGAAGAGTCTTACATGACTCTCACAATAAAAAGTCATACAAAGCCAAAATTATTATGGAAGCAGGTCTCACATAAGAGTTTCAGTTTAAGGTGTTTTAGTTATGTTAGTCTTCTATTTATGTTGATTTAGTTAAGTATGCTGGGACTTATCTTTAAGTGTTAGAGTTTGGGTGTAACTGGGACAATGGTAGTTTAATTGTAATCGGAGTCTACTACTTTCCTCTATTATAAATAGGGGTTCATGTACTCAAATTACACCAAGTCATTGAAGTTTTTCTCTTTTGCATAAATTCAACACTCATGAATAGATTGCCATCTTTGGTTCTGAATGATCAGTCACCCTTCTCTAGTCTCTTTTGCAAGGATAATGGAATCATACATCCCGTCTCCCGTGTCTACACAACATACTAAAATGGTGTGATTGAAAGAAAAAATAGACACCTTCTTGAGGTTGCTTGGGCTATTCTTCAACATGTGCATGTGTCGTAGTTCTATTGGCCCCATGCTATCCTTACATCATGCTTTCTCATCAATAGATTGCCATCTTCGGTTCTGTATAATATATCACCCTTCCCCAACCTCTTTCCTACTGAAGAGATTTTTTCCCTTCCAATGAGTGTATTTGATTGTACTTGCTTCGTCCATGTCACATCTCCCTCATTCGACTAAATTTGACCCTCAAACTATTAAATGTATCTTTTTTGGATACTCTCATACTCAGAAAGCTTACGTGTTATAATCCTTCACTCAAGAAAATGTTCCTATCCAGAGATGTGACCTTTTTTTAAGAGCAGCCTTTTTATTCGTCCACTGGTAGCCCACTTGGTTTCTCTCCTACTACTGAGTTTCGTAAGCCTATTATGCCTATTATGCCTATTGAAGACTCATCGACTCACAAAAGTGATGACTTATCTTTTCAGCCCCCTATAATTTTGGTTGATACATCGCCTATGGAATCTTCAGCTTTTTCAGAGGTAAGTTCTCCTTCTTCTCCTAATATTTTTGGTCCTCCCTTTAATACTCGCTCAATTGCTCTTTGGAAGGAGCCAAGGTCATCTCCAACTTTTTATCAACTCATTGGTTATTACCATCTTGTCATCACTTCCTTGCCTCCATGTCATCTACCTCTATTCCTCAGCCTTATCAAGAGGCCCTTCAACATCCATGATTGAAAGCGGAGATGGATGAAGAAAGGATGGCTCTACATGAGAATCAAACTTGAACACTTGTTCCCCTCCCATCTAGGAAAAAACCAATTGGTTTTAAATGGGTTTTCATTGTTAAACACAATTCAGATGGTTCCATGGCCACCTAATCTCATAGCAAAAGGCTGCACTCAATTTTATGGTGTCAACTATGAGGAAACCATCTCGCATATTGCCAAGCTCAACTTGCCACGCTTCTTATTATCTCTTGCTACTAAGTCTCATTGGTTGATGTTTCAGCTCAATGTAAAAAACGTCTTTATCACCGGGTATATGAAGGAGGAGATTTATATGCAACAACAACCTGGCTATGTGGTTGAGGGAGAGTTTGAATACTGTTTACAAAAATCTTTATATGGGTCGAATCAGTCTACATGAGCTTGATATGACAAGTTCAGTCAAGCCATGCTTTGGTTTGAATTCACCAAGTGTCTTGTGGACCATTCGGTATTTGTCAAGTACACTAAGAAGGGTGTGGTGCTACTAGTTGTATATGTGGATGGCATTAATCTGAGAGGAACTGATACCGAGAGCATATTTCAAATTAAACAAAAGATACACAGTGAATTCAAGATGAAGGACTTGGGACTCCTCAAGTACTTCCTGGGTGTTAAATCTTTCAGTCCATGCATGGCATTATCCTATCACAAAGAAATTATGTACTTGACTACCTCAAAGACACAGGATTGGTGGGATGTCGCCCTACTGACACCCCAATGGATACAAAAGTGAAAATATGTGCAAGCTTCTGTGAGAATGTTAATGTGGGCAAGTACCAAGGACTGGTTGAAAAATTGATTTATCTTACAGTGACTACTCCAAATATCTCATTTGTGGTTAGTGTTGTAAGCCAATATATGCACAAACCTCATATCTCTCACTAGCAGGCACTAGAGAGAATCCTCAGATACTTGAAGCAGGCTCCAAGATAATGTATTTTATATAAGTGTCACGATCATCTCAACATTGAAAACTTTGTTGATGCAGATTGGGTTGGATATCTGAATGATAGAAAATCCACATCAGGGTAATGTACACAAGTCGGAGACAACTTTGAGTCATGGAAAAGTAAAAGACAAAATGTATTGGCAAGATCCAATGCCGAGGCAGAATATCGAACTATGGCACATGAGATAAGCAAACTTCTATGGTTGAAATCCCTTCCTGCAGAAATGGGATTTAAAAAAATGGCCTGGTGGAACTCTACTACGATAATCAAGCTACAATCCACATTGCTTCCAACCCAATCTTTCATGAAATAACTAAGCATATCAAAGTTGATTGTCACTTTGTCATAGAGAAGCTACAAGCAAGCTTTATTTGTTGAAACAGGTCTCATCTCACATCCAACTTGCAGATATACTCATAAAATCAATTAGCTCAAAAGTTCTCTCCAGTATGAGCACATGTTTGAGGATATATGATTTCTTCTCACTACCAGCTTGAAGGACTAGAAATCACCCACGTGAAGGGGTGGCATGATTGGTAAAAAGGAGGAAGCTCTCACCCATGTGTAGGGGTGGAAAATAGGGGTAGCATCAAACCGAGCCAGTTTGCAAGTGGCTCGAGATCGACTCAGTTTGATTCGGTTTATCTCAATCACAAACCGAGTTCAAGATCCAGATCAAGCTCATTTAAGTTAAAGAATAGAGCTCGAGCGAACCGTGGTTTGGTTTAGAAGCTCGCGAGCCGGCTCGTTAACTTAACGAGGGCCCGAGCAACTCATTGGGTTTCATTTTTCCTATTCGAGAATTCGGGATGTCGAGAAGAAACAAGTTCGCAAGAAAGTGGAAATGACCACTTCCGATTTCCTCCTTTCTCCTTCCCAATTTCTTCCTTTTTGATTTCTTTCTCTCGAATTTCTACCTCTTTGATTTCTTCCTCTCTGATTTCCTCTTCTTTGATTTCACCCTCTTTGATTTCTTTTTCTCCGATTGTCTTCCTCTTCGATTTCGACCTCTAGTCTTCTTCCTCACCACAATTACCTCGATGGAAGAGGAGGAAGCTGGCCGGAGAACGATAAAAGTAATCACAACTGGCACAACCCAACTTCCCCCAAATACAACCCACTTAACAGTAGCTAGAAAGGCTATAGGCGTGAAATAAAAACGAGCAGGGAATTCGGCTAAAGATCAGGTACAATTACCTGAAATAGATAATTGGTTAAGCTGTTTTATTTCAGTTATGTTCTATTTAATATTCGGCAAACTAAAAGATAGTTAAAATGGACACCCATAGCCTTAGTTCTTAATTTTCCTTCCTCAGTCTTGCATTTAGTGTGAGGAATTTCAACTAATAACTTGTTTCTTCTCTTCTTCTCTGTCCAACATGCATCGATCAAACAAAAAAGTCAATTAAAATGGACACCCAGAGCCTAAGTTCCCCATTTTGTTTATGAGTCTTTCATTTAGTGTTAGGAATTTCAACCAAAAGCTTTTTTCCAATCTTGTTCTCTATCCAACAGGCATCAATCAAGCTTGGAGCTCCCTTGTTTCTTTTTTCTCCCTTCTTTCTCCCACTCAGGACAAAAAATTCATTGTCTTTGTACTGGCCGAACCAAGTAAAGCTTGGTTGTTTCTTTTTCTTTCCTTTTTTTCCATCCCTTCTTCTTGTTTCTTTCAAGCATTTAAAATTTAGTGTCTTTACATGTTTGACACATTTTCTGGTTCTATTACCTACTTTTATTCGATCTCGTAATTTCTATCTCTTTTTATTTTCTTCTCTCTTGTTTCTCATTCTTCCATTCAATTTCTTGTATAGCTGAACAAATTTCTATGACTGTTGGAACAATCTTCATTGATGTGGTTGTTGTTATAATTTTTTTCTATACTTGTTTTGCTTGTCATACTTCTTTATATACATTTTGAGATTCCCAGTTTGTGCATCAATTTTCAGAGCTTTCATTTTGCAACTTTTATTTATTAAGTTATGCTTATTTTTGGCTAAGAGGCTAAGCAAAGTGCTTTTGATTTTTTCCCTTCTTTCTCTAATTGGTTGCCTATTGCACAACCATTTCCTAACGGGTTTTAATGTCTTTCATGGGAGCTGAATTTGCTCTTATTTCCTTAAATGTGCTTCTTTTTATTGGAGTGCCTACCTCGTTTTTCTTCTTTCTGATATAGTTATGGTGCAGCTTGCTGCTACCGTGTTTTGCATTATGGATTTTGGATTTTATGGTGCAGCTAACATTTATGTTGCATGATTAAACTATTCTGGTTTACTTTCCCAGTTTATGGCTTCTCATTTTCTCTCTGTTCCATTCATTACTATTTTATCTTATGGTATTTCATTTTGATCTTCTCCTTTGGGTGTCTTTCTTATGATTTTTATTTTTTACAAGTATAACAACCATTTTATTTTTAAATATGTTATATTTGTTAATGTGCAGAGCATCATGACCATGATCATACTCATGTTCTTGGTATTTCTTCACTCAACATTTTTGTGAGAACAGTCTGGATTTAAAAAAGGTAAATATTCAATAATCTTAATTGGTTTTGCTTCTACTTGACCCTCCTTTGAACACATGTTGTTGAATTTCCACTACAAAGCATTTTTACTCTCCTTATACAACCTCTGTATCCATAATCTAGTATGTATTTGACACTGGTGAACTTCCTATTAGGTTAAAATGTAAAAATGTTTCTCTGACATTAGTTCTGGTCAACACTCTCTTCTCTAAACGATGACATTCAAATGAGATTCCATTCATTTATCATGAGGTCATTCTTTTGATGCCCAAACTCGAGTTCATTTGTAGAGAAGAATTAATGAAACTACTACTGGGGAATACCTTTTTATTGTGAAATATTAACTTACTTTTCATCACTTTGGTACTGGCAAACATGTGGTTAGGTACATTTTTTTGGAATGCCGTAATGATATATACCGTATGTAGTTATCCTACTTTCGAACGAAGTTTTGTTCTAGGTATTAATGATCACATAGTCTGATGTGTTGGTGTTCACTTCAAAAGGTTCTATGTGATCCACTAATCTCAATATTGGCTCTTCTATCACAGCTTCTTTTAAGTCTTTGATTGCATCTTCACATTTTTCGAGCAAAGACCAAAGCCAGAGAAGACGGAAAAATAGAAAGATCAGCAAAACCCATCTTCCCATTTTTCCTACCTAGGGCGTCTATGTTAAGTTGTGGAGCCTAATCAATGCCCTATGCTGAATCAGTACGCGGATCGACCTTCACGATAAGGTCATTGTGGGGGTTGGAAGGGGGGTGGGAAGCCCCCACCCCGGTCCATGATATATTAATTATTGTTTCATTAAAGGTAATTTTGGAATTTTACTCTTGTATCACGATTGCCCTAATTTTTTCTTTATAATTGAGGAGCACCACTATTAGGGTTTAATCATCACCGAGAAGGAGTTGGAGTTGTAGCCTGTGTGAGATTAGAGAAAACACCTGTAAGTGTGTGTGATTTCTCTTGTAAACTATTTCATCTTTATAGTGAATTACTGTAGCGGCAGAAGACATGACGTAGTCTCACCTTGAGGCAAACCTGTATAAAATCTTGTTGTTTGTTTTTGTGCTTGTTTTTCCTTTCTTCCACATTTATTATTATTTCTTTTGTTAGTTTGGAAATAGGGTGTCTAATACCTAACAGTCTATTGCTCTGAGCTCCATGCGTAGCACAAGTTATGCCCAAGTTTAGGTAGAGGTCATGCCCAATTTTATGTAAAATGTATGCATAATTTTATATAAAATTTATTTGACATGTATTTTATGGAAAGTTTTAAATGTAGGTGGGAGCTCGAACTCGGCTCAAGCTCGAGCTCGAACTTGGTTAAAATTATTGGGCTCAATCTCGGTTAAAATTTTAGGCTTGAGGTTGGGCTCGGCTCAAGCTCGATTTTGAAATATTTCAATCAAGCCTAGCTCAAACATAGGTAGGTTTGGGCTCGGCTCGATTCGATGCCACCCCTAGTGGCAAAGGAGGTAAATAAGATGGGTTTCAAAAGGATGGCATAACATGGCTTAAAAAGAGTTGGAATCTCTTTTTACGTGAATTTCAGCTAATACAATTTGATTATAGGAATTTTTTAAGCATGGATTTTTGGATGGTGAATACCAAAAGGGGAATACTGATAACAAAATATTTGGTATCAAATCTTATGATTTGTGACTTTTTACACTTTAATTTGCATGTTTGGATGATTTATTATTCCATGCCTTAAAGTCTTTAAAATTATAAATTGACCACCTCTTGAGAAACCACTTGGGCCAACAATTGGTATTTGAGCATACCAAAACTTGATTTGAGTGAAAATCCACTTGATTATGAAGTTCGATTAAAAAGGCATCTCAAGACAAATTGCTCATTCCCAACGGACAATCCGCCAACTGTCCTCCATTGTTCAATGGTGTAAATTATGAACATTGGACGGTATTTTTCCTTCAATCCATGGATTAGGATATTTGGTATAAGACCAAGAAAGGCCATTTTGAAGCTCAAAAATTAAAAAATCGCATTATAGTCACAAAGGGCATCATTGAGCTGACTAAGAGAGACAAGGAGCTGCTCAAACAAACTCCAAGGCCATCAACCTATTGTGTTGTGCCTTAGGACCAAATGAATTCAATCGGATCTCCATATGTAAGACCATGAAAAAGAATTGGGACAATTTGAAGGTCACACATGAAGGGACCAAGGACTCTAGGATTAGTTTGTGTGCCTAATAGGATGAAATCAAGATGAAACATGGCAAATCAATAACCGAGATGAACTCTAGGTTCACTCATATTATAAATGAATTGAACATCTTAAGATAGAATATTTCACCGTATAGACAAAATGACAAGCTTCTAAAGGCACTTCCAAAGTCTTGGCACATGAAAAAAACTGTCATTTGTCAAATGCTAACTTTAGGACAATGAGCTTGGAAGAGCTTCTTGGAATTCTCCTTACTTATGCAATGGATCCCCAAGAAGTAAATGAGGTGCAACCCAAAAGAAAAACTCTTGCTCTTCAGGCCAAAGCTAGTGCATACAATGACTCTAGTGAAAAAAGGTCTGATGAGGCAAGTTTCATCACTAGACATCTACAAAGAATGTATAAAAAGAATAAAAATTTTAGAAAATGCCAAATCAGAACTCAAAAAGAAATTTGTTTTAAGAAAATTGGTATTTGTTTTGAGTGTGTAAACCAGGGCATAGAAGGAACAAATGCCTAAACATAGAACAAAGAACCCCATCCTTAAGCAAAGATCCAAAGAACAAGAACAAGAAGAAGAAAGTCTTGGTTTCGCCTTGGGATGCTATGGAAGATGAACACAGCCATTCCAATAAAGAAGAAAGTGACATAGGATTCATGGCAATTGAGGATGATGATGACTCCACCACTTTGGAAGAGGTAAGTGACTCGGACTATGAAAATGAACTTGAATTATTTTTAGAAAAATCAATTCACAATCCAAATAAGTATAAGGAAAAGTGCACTGCTCAAACACATGCGATTGCAAAGCTCAAAGAGGAGCTTAGTGCCTTGAAGGAAGCAAATGAAAGTCATATGGCCAATGCTTCAAGGCAAAGTGAGTTGATATACTAGCTATCATGTGATAGACTTGTTTTTTAAAAGAAGAGCATTGAATTAAAACAACAAGTCAAAGCTCTATCACAAAAACCCACACCTAGGAGGAATTTTGGAAGCACAATAAAAGACAAATCAAGAAGCTTACTCCCATTCCTGACATTCGATGCCACAATTGTAATGAAGTGGGTCATTATGGCCGCATTTGCCAAATCAAGAAAGTGTTGAATTTAGGACCCCAAGATTAGAACCTCGAGCAAAGTTAGAGAGGGGGAGAAGAAGAGAAGAACTCAGGTAAAGAAGGGAGAAAGAGAGAAAAAGGGAGAGAGATTTTTGGCTAAGAGAGCTTGGATGAATTGAGAGAAGGGGAGAGAAACTTGATACTCTACTCCAAGCCAAGGGCCTCTATTTATTGTTTTAAGAGGATGTTCCAATGTCTATAATGCCTTTAGGGCGACAAGATTTACATGAGAAAAGACATAAGTAGACATGTTCTCCTTAACTAATTACACCCTTGTGTCATCTTTATGTGATGACACTTTATTTACTATCATGCTTGGAAGTTTGGGCATTCTCCATATTCGCGTGGGCTTGAGCCTATCTTCTAACACTCCCCCTCAAGCTGGGGGTGAGAAAACATCGTAAATGTCCATCTTGTTATAAATGGTGGATAGGATTTTTTGAATGACTGGCTTTGTGAGGATGTCTAAAACTTGTCCTTGTGAGGAGATATGTTTGAGGGATAATATATCGGCTTGGAATTTTTCTCGTATAAACTGGAAATGCACCTCAATGTGTATTTTTCTTTCAGGGATGACAAAAATTGACATGATATGAATCACCGCTTGATTATCGCAATGTAGATCCACAAAAGCTCCTTTATAGAATCTTAGTTCAGTAAGAAGGGACTTGATCTATTGATGCTCACTGATTGTGTGTGTCGTGGCCTTGTATTCTGCTTTTGCATGGGACCTTACAACCACATTCTGCTTCTTACTTCTCCATGTAACCAAGTTTTCTCCAACCATTGTATAGTACCCAGAGGTGGATTTTATATCATTTGGAAATCCGGCCCAGTCTGCATCTGAGAACCCTTCTATGTTGAAGTGACCATGGTTTTTATAGAGAAGCCCTCTTCATTGAGCTCCTTTTAAATATTTTAATATTCTTTCCAATGCTTGCCAATGAGTAAGTTGAGGTTTGTGCATGTATTGACTTACCACACTTACTACATTTGACATATTTGGTCTTGTCACAAAGAGGTAAATAAGTTTCCCCACAAGTCTTTGATATTTCTCTGATATCCTCATCTTCTCCAAAACCTGCAGATCATTTGGTATTTGAATCCATGGGGCTATTTGCTGGTTTACATCCCATCATTCATGTCTCCTCCAGTACATCAAGGATATATTTCCTCTGAGATAGTGTAAAGCCATGTTTGAACTGTAACACCTTAATACCATAAAGTATTTAAGTAGTCTAAGGTCTTTTGTCTTGAACTATTCACATATCTTCTTTGTGGCCTTTTGAATGTCATCAGAATCATTGTCGATTAAGATAATATCATCAACATAGATTGCCATAAGTACTTTTCCTTTGGGGGTGTGTTATGGTCTCTGATGGACCGAGTGATATGACGATAGGAGAGATCTTCTTGCAGCTTGGGACTAGAACCAGGACGTCTGGGTCTTCCAGGTCGACCAATGATTCCGAATTTGAGTGAAGAATGAGAGGAGATGAAGATAGAGAGCTGAATGGAGAATCAAGGGAAGTGGCATAAACAGGATCGTCAAGGGGAGGCCTGAACCTTGGGTTCCTTGGAGGAGAACACCGATCCTATCTAAGGTCAAATCATTATTGTTTCATTTCATTTCGTGAGCTCCCTTAAAGCCATTCACACTAAGGGCCTAAGAGTGTTTTTATAGTTCTGCCATTGGCTTACATACTAACGACTTAGGAAATAAAATACATATTAACGACTTAGGGAATAAAATAAACATATACATGCTAACGACTTATGAAATAAAATAGACATATAATCCTGCGGTGCTTGTTGTTCCACTAAGTCTCCAACTCACCCACGTTGCCTCTGGATGACTCGTCCTGCTATGGTATCCATAACATAACTCCCCTCCTGGAGAAAGAGCATGTTCGCAAGCACGAATGTAGGGTAGACATGCCAAAAAACGTCTGGGTCTTCCCAAGTGGCTTATGTGGCATCTGTGTGACTCCACTGGACTAGGACTTCTCTACCCTCATCATTCTGTCTAGCACTTAATATTTTAGCCGAAGTGAGAGAAACTTTACCATCTTCAATAGGTGGTAAGGATGGAATAGATTGAGGGGCGGGGCCCTTGAGCGGCTTGAGTAAGGAGACATGAAAAACATTATGTAGCTTGGACTCAGGAGGAAGTTGGAGCTTATATGCAACCTGCCCAATATGCTGGATAATTTTGAAGGGTCCAAAATATTATGGAGAGAGCTTGTGGCGAGTACCTGCAATGGAAGTTTGGCGGTAAGGGTGGAGGAGGAGCCATACAAAGTCATCCGGATTGTACTGAACATCATGGACAGTGCGAAGGTGTTGGACAGTGGATTCCAGCAATCAATCCCGAGTTACAAGAGCTTGGTCCACGGCCTCCACTCTGGTAGTGCCACGAACATAGGATAGCAAGCAAGGAGGATCCCTGCCATACAGGATTTTGAATGGTGTTGCCTATCAAGCCGTGTGGAACGAAGTGTTGTAGTAGTACTCCACCCAAGGAAGGCAATCGACCCACTTTTTAGGACTATCCTCCACAAAACACCGCAAGTACATCTCCATGGTGTGGTTGACTACCTCAGTCTGGCCGTCAGTCTGAGGATGATATGTTGAGGAGTATTTGAGTTTAGTACCACAGAGCTTGAAAATATCCTTCCAAAAGATACTAGCAAATACCACATCTCGGTCACTGACGATTCCAGAATACGGTGGAGGCGGACAATGGTGGGAAAGAAAACTTGGGCAACCGTGGCTGCTGTATACAGATGCTCCATAGGTATAAGGTGTGCATATTTAGAAAAACAATCTACCACCACCAAGAGAACAGATTTGCCCAAATTTTTAGGTAGTCCCTCAATGAAATCCATAGAAAGGTCTGCCCAAACCTGAGTGGGGAGATTGAGTGGTTCCAAGACGCCGGTAGGACCAAATGATCAGCTTTGTTCCGTTGACAGACTAGACACGCAGGCACATACGTTGCAATTGTGGATTTCATCCCTGGCCAATAAAAATCTTGCCAGATGCACTAAAGAGTTTTCTGTAGTCCTTCATGTGTGATATCATGATAAGAGGAGACAGCCACAGCGACCAACGGAGAAGTGGAAGGCAGGTATATACGCTGTTTTTAGAGAATAATGTAGTCTTGAACAGACCAGTGTGCTGATTTAGTGCCCGCAACAATCTGTTGGAACAACGCCTGTAATTCTGGTGTGTGTTGGTGTTCTTCTCTGATGGAATTGAGTAAAAGACGACTGGGGTGAGTGAGAGCAGCCAATTGCAGTTGGGCTTCGGTTCGCCAAGAGAGGTTACCAGCCGCTTTATGTTCCACTTGAAAATCAAAGCCCATTAACTTACTAAGCCAGTGCTATTGGGGAAAAGTGGCGATGCATTGATCCAACAGAAACTTCAAACTATAGTGGTCGGTGCGGATAATAAAGAAGTGTCCCCATAAATATGGCCTCCAATGCCAGACAGCCTTGGCGAGGCCAATGAGTTCCCTTTCATAGGCTGGAAGCTTATGATGATGAAGTGCGAGTTGACGGCTGAAATAGGCAATAGCGTGCTGATTTTGTTGAAGCACCAATCCAATCCCGCCTCCTGAGGCATCGCATTCAACCACAAAGACCTCTACGAAATCTGGTAAGTGAAGTACCAGGGCTGATGCTAAAGCTTGCTTGAGAGCTTGAAATGATTTTTCAGTGTTGTTATTCCAGTTGAAGGCATTGCGGTGGAGAATATTGGATAAAGGGGCAGCAAGTGGTGCATAGTTGTGGATGAATTTTATGTAATACCCGGCTAAGCCTAGAAATCCTCTCAATGCTGAAATATGTGGTGGTGGCGGCCAATTCACAATGGCTTGAATCTTTTCCGGATCCATGGTTACCCCTGTGGCTGTAATAACATGACCAATATAGGCCACCTGAGTGGTAACAAACAAGCACTTGGAACGTTTTAAGTATAAATGATGTGTCCGGAGAAGTTGGAACACCACTTGTAAGTCTCTCAAATGGTGAGTCCATGACTTGCTGTAGATCAGAATATCATCAAAGAATGCTAAAACAAATTTTCGGATATAGTCATGAAATACCTTGTTCATGAGTACCTGAAAGGCATGACAATGAACTCAAAATGACCATGGTGACTACGGAATGCGGCCTTCTTGATATCCAGAGGGTATATTCTGACTTGGTGATAGTCCAAGAGTAAGTCCAATTTGGTGAAAAATGTTGCTCCATGCAATTCATCTAGTAACTCATCCACGACTGGAATAGTACACTTGTCCTTAATGATCTTGGCATTTAACTCCTGGTAGTCCACGCAAAACCATCAAGTATTGTCATGCTTCTTTACCAATAGAACTGGGGATGAGAAAGGGGACTTACTCGGTCGGATGAGGCCCTGTTTGAGCTTGAGGTGGTACTGACGCTCAATTTCTTCCTTCTGTAGGTGGGGGTACCGATATGGGCACACAACTACCACTTCGGATCCACCTTTCAAACTGATTCTATGGTCACAATGGCTTAGTTGCGGTAGTGTAATAGGTTCCTGAAAGAGGTCTTGGAAGTGCTCCAACAATTTGTCTAAATTGTTGTCCTCTGTAGTGTGATGTTGCAGCCCATGTAACTGGAACCTTATTGTTAATAACTGCAAAGCTCATTGTCAAGGCGGCAAAGTCCCACAATATGGGCCCCAAAGTTTGGAGCCACTTAACTCCCAAAACCATATCAAAGCCTACAAGAGGGATGATAAAAAATTCTGCCGAGAATTGATGATTGTCAATCATAAATAGGATGGCCTTGCTGACCCCATAACTGGGAACCTTGTCCCCATTTGCAATAGAAACTAAAGCTACTGATCGCAGTTAAATTGGGAGCTGCAAATACTAGGCAGCGGTGAAACTCAAAAAATTATGAGTGTTGTCGGAGTCCACAAGACTTAAAAGGGGTTGATCATTGACTAAGGCAGAGACTTGCATTGTGGTGGTGGGCTGGAGACCGGTGATCGTGTGCAAGGAAATGGTGGGCTCTTCAACCTTGAGTTGTTCCACTTCGGAAGTTTCTTCTTCTTCCTCATTGTCTAGTTCGAACCAGAACAATTTCTTGCACTAGTGCCCGAATGTATACTGCTCATTACAGTTATAACATAACCCCTTCAACCTACATTCTTCCATTTCAGGCCTGTTTAATTTCCGGATGAAAGCTGGAGTGGATGGAGCAGGTTTAGGTGTTGTAGAAGGAGTGGGAGCAGCAGTACTTCTCCATGGTGGTCCTGTGGTAGTCAATGGCGAGTTATTCTTTCCCCCTGCCCAGACTGGTCTTCGGGTTTGAAATTTCTGTTTGGCTTCCAAGGCTCTCGCCAAATTCATTGCTCGGGAAAAATTCGTAGGGCAAAGGAGTTCTACTTCTAGACGAAGGGACTCAGTGAGGCCAGCCGTGAACAAACAGACACAATGGTCTACCCGTACTACCTTGCTTGCTCACGCTAATTTCTCTTGGAATTGCTTTTGATACTGTGCTACACTACCAGTTTGGTGTAATAGTACTAAATCGCCCAAAGGATAGTTGTGAGCCGGCGGTCCAAACCGTATGGGGCACAATTCCTTAAATTCATCCGAATTAATGCCCGGATGTTCCAATTCAAGTTGATGTCCCCACAGCTGTGCTTCATCAAGCATATGGAATGCGGCCAACCCAACTTTGTCTATTTCAGTTGTTCGTTGATTGTAAAAAACAATTCACAACGGTATAACCAAATTAAAGGGTCATCTGCCCCATTGAAAATTGGAAAATCGAGTTTGGTGTACCTTGGGCCCATCCCATTGCCTGGACTGAAATGTCCCCCATATCCAGTGTGTTCTGTGTGTCCAACTGGAGGTGCACTTTGTCCATTCGAGGGTGCTTTGTCCCCCTCTCTCAGAGTGGGAGTCCGTCCTGAGAGTCTCTCATAAACTCGATTTGTGACCTCTTCTACCAGTTGAGAAATCGTTTGAGACAGTCGACTATCTAGCAAAGTTGCTAAGTGGCCCTCTGTTTCTTCATGCCTGGCATGAACCAATTCCATGAACCTTGCCAACAACTGCTCCTGGTTTGACGACTCTCCCATATTTACCTGCTCTGATACCAGTGTGTTATGGTCTCTGACCATGGACCAAGTGATATGACAGTAGGAGAGGTCCTCTTGCAGCTCAAGACCAGAACCAGTATGTCTGGGCCTTCCAGGTCGACTTATGATTCCAAATTTGAGTGAAGAACGAGAGGAGATGAAGACAGAGAGCTGAACGGAGAATCTAGGGAAGAGGGATAACTAAGCTCGTCAAAGGGAGGCCTGAACCCTGGGTTCCTTGGAGGAGAACACTGATCCTATCTAGGGTAAAATAATTCTTGTTTCATTTCATTTTGTGAGCTCCTTTAAAGCCATTCACACTAAGGGCCTAAGAGTGTTTTTACAGTTCTGCCAATGGCTTACATACTAACGACTTAGGGAATAAAATAGACATATACATGCTAACGACTTACGAAATAAAATAGACATATAATCCTACGGTGCTTGTTGTTCCACTGAGTCACCAACTCACCCGTGTCACCTCTGGATGACTCGTCCCGCTATGGTATCCATAACAGGGCGTCTTTAATAAATATGGAGTGATCTACTGAAATCCAACCCGTATCAGTGCTTGGTTAAATTTGTCAACCCAAGCACGAGGAGACTGTTTCAGACTATATAGAGATTTCTCATAGGTACTCTCCTTCAACCACAAATCTAGGTAGTTGTTGAATATTAATTTCTTCTTTAATATCCCCATTTAGAAAAGCAATTTTTACATAAAGCTGATAGACCTATCAAGAGGAATTTGTAGCAAGGGATAAAAATATACGTACCGAGTTCAATTTTTCCACCAGAGAGAATGTTTCTTCATTATCGATTCCATAGTGCTGAGTATAGCCTTTGGCAATGAGGTGTGCCTTATGGCAAGCAACTAATTCATCATAATTATGTTTAACCGTATAAACCCACTTATAGCCAACAGGTTTCTTACCTGAAGGAAGAGGAACTAGAGCCCATGTTTGATTTTCATATAGTGTTTGCATTTCTTCTTCCATTGCCGCCTTCCATCCTGGATGACTCAGAGCCTTATGATAGGACTGTGGACTAGAGATGGAGGACATAGATGAAGAAATTGACAATATGAAGAAGACAAATGATGGTGAGACACAAAATTAGATAAGCAGTGAGAAGTAGAGGGCCTAGTGCAAGTCTCGGGTTCTTCCCTTAAGGTGATAGCCCGAGTATCCTATTGTGGTCCAAATGGAACAAGAGTAGCTGGAGATGGACTTACCTCGGTGGGATCCATAAATTTCGAAGGTGTGGTATTAGACAATCCTTCAGAGGGTTGAAGAGTTTCCTTAACATGGGCCACAACTGGTCGAGGAGAGGCTTGTATAGATGAGAGACATGGAGGAGCATTTTTTGAGCAGTATGAATGACTTCAAAGAAGGTCACATCCCTAGACATAAGTAACCTTTGGAGAGTAGGATTGATTATAGCAAACATAACCCTTATGTATGCGAGAGTATCCTAAGAAGATACACTTGATAGATTTTGGATCAAGTTTACTTCACTGAGGTGATTTAACATGAACAAAACATATACACCCGAAGACTCTCAAAGGAAGCGCAGAAGGTTCATCATTTGGAAATAATAACGAGTATGGGGATTTATGAGCGAGGATGGATGTGGGTAGCCTATTAATGAAAAAGCATGCAGTAAGCATGGTATGTGGCCAGTAGAAGTATGGTACTTTCATGGAGTGTAATAAGTCGCAATCTACCTCTAGGAGATGACGGTTCTTCCATTCTGCTACACCATTTTATTGAGAAGTGTAAACATAAGACGTCAGATAGATAATGCCATTTTCTTGAAAAAAAGAGTCAAGGTCACTAAAGAGATATTCTTTGGCATTATCAGAGTGAAGTACTTTAATTTTTTTACCAAATTGAGTGGCCACTATAGCATGAAAAGACTTAAAATGGATAAAATATTAGATCTTTCTTTAAAGAGGAATATGCATGCGACACGAGTTAAATCATCAATAAATATGATAAAGTACTTAACTTTGGAAATTTTTGAGACACTCAAGGGTCCCCATACATCTATGTGGATCAAAGAAAAGGGAGCAACACCTTTAATTTCACTCTAAGGAGAATATTTGGTCCTCTAGTGTTTGCTCAGTTGACACTCTTCACAGTTCAAATTTGACAAAATTTTAAATGCTGAAAAGAGAAGGTGAAGAGATGGTGTTGAGGGATATCTCAATTGATTGTACCATAATCTTGCCTCGATGTGCTTGGTTGAGATTGCATTTATTTGAGGCAAGTCCAGTTAGTAGAGCCCCCCTTGCTCATGACCTCCACCAATCTTTCACTTAGTTGTTATATCCTAAAACACACACGAAGAGGGTAAGAAGGTGATGGAGCTAATAAGATATCTATAAGTGGAAGTGATTGTTTAACCGAGGTAGATACTTTCCTGAGAACTTTGGTTTGGGATCCATCAGCTATGGTAACAATTTTATCAGAAAGGCAAGGAGAGAAAGAATGTAGTAGACCTTTGTTACCTATGAGATGGTTTGAGGCCCTTGAATCAATAATCCATGGTGAAGAGAAGGTAATGACAGAGAGCATACCTGGAGTGGTGGTGGCAGCAGTAGTATTGGAGAAGCTTGTAGGAGAGACCATCAGAGCCTTCATCCTCTAGCATGGTCATACTCATCATCAGTTAGGGTCCTTTTGTCTGACTGTGGGACAGACTTGTCCTCCTTTGTGCCACTAGCTGAGGCTTGATTAGTCATAGCCCATTCTGGCATGCCATGGAATTTCTAACAATTTTCGATGGTGTGGTTGAACCTCCCAAAGTGAGTACATTCCTTGTTGTCTATTCTAGGGTGGCCAGTCCTTCCACCTCTTCCTCCGCCTCCTCCATAACTTCTACAACGACCTCGATTGGGAGAAGATGTGCCCCTATTATCAGAGTACATGGCTACTGATATTTCAATAGGAGAGGGGGGAAAAGAGTTTGGAATGCAGAGTAAGGTGGCACATACATCATCAAAAGTGCGAATAGTGAAGGACCTAAGGAGTTGAATTTTAATAGCCTCGAGATAAGGCTTAATAATCACTAAATAGCTAGCGGTTTCTAAGGCTTCCTTCTACTTTTCTTGAGCAGAGATATCGATGGAGTTAGGTTGGGCTAGCTTCCATTCTTGAATAAGGCCTTTAAATCTTCCCAAGTACTCATGTAAGTTGTCTCCTTGTTTAATATTAAACATACTTTGGAAGACATCATACAATTTTTATAGATTGTCTGTGCTAGAGTACAATTTAACACATGTGTCTCAAACTTGTTTGGTTGTATCCATGTGGACTACATTGTTGGCTACTTGCTCTTTCTATGCTATTTATGAGCCAACTAACCACCAAGGTGTCATTCTTCAACCACTTATTGTAAGTACTATCCTCTTCATCAATAGGTGGTCCGAGCTTGGTTAAGTACCTTAATAAGACTTGGGTAATAAGAAACCTTTTAACCGATTTGGACCATCTCGAGTAATTGGATAACCCTCTCAAGGGTATAGTGATGAATCTTGAGGATATCACTATTACTATGAATGTGTTCTTCTACCATTTGAGACAGGTTGAGAATGAAAATTTACTCAACAAGAGAAGTGATATATCCTAAGCTTCAATAACCTAGAATGAAACCAAGCCAACAATTATCTTTTTTTCACAAAATAGACCAACTTGGGTAGGACAACAAGGCAACCCGAGTTTGAGTATTTTTTTTTCTTCAAGTAAACAACCACTAATCAAAGACACATGCTGGCAAAAAATCAATGGAATCAATCCTCTTATCTTCCCTTTTTTATTGAGAAGAAATATTCAATCAAACACCAAATTATGCAAGAATCAGCCACATTAATCTTCCTTTCCAAGATATCAAGATCATCCAAGCTCTTTCTAAAAAGAAATGTGGATGCCAACTCACAGATTAGTCTGTAGATGGTCCTTAATATTTGAGGCAAGATGAGACGTTAAAGATGCTTTAATCAGACCTCTTATCTTCCTTTTAGATGAAAAGAAAAAACAGCAATCAAGAACATCAAGTAAGCAACTTTCTTTTCCTTGCCGATAGACTAAGATTTGCATGATCTATCCAAAAATAATTTTTGATGCCAACCAGTCTAGATTCAGCCCTTTTTTTAAGCAATAATATGATTGATTGAGGATCGAAAAGTCAAACCAAATCAAGGAGATCTTGAGGTGGTTTGAGATAAAAAGAGAAACCTTCCTCAACTACATTGGCGTCATCTTGATCTTTCCAAGAGAACAACTTGAACTCCTTCCTTGCTTATTTTTTTAAACAGGTGTCCCAACCTTACCTTCATGTGGGAATCTATGCAAGGAGGAAAAAAACTTGTGCTTTACCAATGGCTATGAATCAAAGACTGAATAGTCTCGGTTCTTAAAAAAAAATAGCTCTTCAAAGGAGCATCGAGAGAGGAAGAAGTATCATACTATCCCTCATAAATTATGGGATTTCTTAAGAAATTCAACATTGAAAATCTTAAGCCAATTTCACACTCATAAGTTCGTCTTTGAAACTTGACTCTGAAAACTCCGGATGGGCCATAGAGCAAAGACTTCATAGAAGCATGATATGATCCTTACTTTACCTTTCAACTATTAGACCGGATATAATGTTCTCAGTATGCCTATGTGCTTGATTTCAATCCAACCCTAGAAAATCTCATTTAGTGGTTGTGAAAAGAATTTTTCGTTATCTACTTGGAACACCGAACTTAGGTCTTTAGTACTCAAAAGTAATCAATTATTGATCTAGTAGGTTACTCTGATGCAGATTTTTTCGGATACAAAATTGACAAAAAGAATATGAGTGGTAATTGCCAATTACTTGGAAATATTATTGTCTATTGGTTTTCCAAGAAAGAACACTCAATTGCTCTATCCACTGAGGTTGAATACATTGCAAGTGGAAGTTGTTGTGCTCAACTTCTTTGGATGAAACAACAACTAGATGATTATGACTTATAGCAAAGTGAAATTCTCGTCCATTGAGACAAAATGAGTGCCATAAATCTAAGTAAGAGCCTCGTTCACCATTGTTGATCAAAACACATAAAAATAAGGCATTACTTCATCAAAAAGTTGGTTCAAACCAAAGTATATAGAATTGAATTCATTCATACTGAAAATCAGTTAACAGACACTTTCACAAAGCCATTAGGATTTGATCGATTCTCAAAGCTTCGAGGAGAAATAGGCATGAGCAAGCTACCTTGCTTCACTTAGGCTAATAAAATTAAGCTTAAAGAACGCATCCCACAAAATTAGTACCATAAGAGTGAAGTGGAAATTAAAATATTACATTTATATCACTTTGCATGGAGCATTGATCGATCAGTGTATACTAATTGATCGATCAACTTAAGTGATTGATCGATCAATCGAGATAGAATGATCAATCATTCATGGTACAAAATGAGAATTTGAAAAGTTTTAAATGGCATTTCACTTTATTTTTCATTCCAAACCCTTCCAACTCAGAGCCTTAACACACATTGGCTATGGTGGTACCGAGTTTGGTTATCACTTATGGAATGACCAAAGTCGTAAGGTTATCAGGAGCAAGGATGTGAACTTCAATGAAGGTGTCATGTATAAAGAGAGGCTGAGAACAGAGTCTGAAAGCACAAGTGATGAAGCCAAGAAGTCTGAAGTGATTCAAATGAGAGATCTTCCAGTTATTAAGATGGAGAATATCGCTCAGGAAGACCAAGAAAATATACCCCCAAAAGTAAATCAGGACATTCCTGTGACTGAACTGAGGAGATCTACCAGAACTAGCAGACCACCATAGAGGTACTCCACTGCACTAAGTTATATTTTATTGAGTGATAAAGGTGAACCAGAGAGTTATGAGGAAGTCGTGCAAGTTGATGAATCAACCAAGTGGGGGTTAGACATGAAGGACGAGATGGATTCACTGTTATCCAATCAGACATGGTAGGTGACCGAGTTACCAAAAGGGAAGAAGTCATTTTAGAATAAATGGGTGTACCAAATAAAGGACTAACATGATGGCAGCAAGCGGTGCAATGCAAGACCATTGGTAAAAGGCTTTCAACAAAAAGAAGGCATTGACTACACTGAGATTTTCACTAGTAGTTAAACTAACTACTATTAGAATAATGCTCCAACTAGTGTCAAATGAAGACTTGCACTTAGAGCTGGTGATTGTAAAGACATCCTTTCTTCATGGTGATTTGGAGGAAGAAATTTACATGATGCAACCACAGGTAAGGGTGGCTTCGAACCGAGCCGGCTCACGAGCCGCTCGAGTTTGGCTCGGTTCGATTCCTTATATTTCAAGCTCGAGCCGAGCTCGAACACAGAAATGGGCTCCTTTAGATTAACGAGTCTAGCTCGAGCAGAGCCAAGTTCAGCTTGTTGGTTCGCGAGATGACTCGTTAATTTAACGAGTCATTCAGGGATCGGGGGACTTGGAAATTTTTTGGGAAACCGTCTCTTCGTTTCGTCTTGGCGCCTATGAAACCCATACTTCTCTCTGCCATTTCCATGCCATTTCAGCATGATTTCTTACAGAAATCACTGTCCGTCTGCAGGTATTTAGGGGAAATGGGGGATTTGGTCTTCAAATCCCTCGTTCTCCCTCTCCCTCTTCGATTCCTCAATTTCTTCCTCTACGATTTCTTTCTCTTCTTCCTCTGCGATTTCTTTCTCTTCTTCCTCTTCGATTTCTTCATCCAAAGTTTTTCCTCGCCGACGAGACGAAATCGACGGTCTGACGGAAGGAGGTAAGATTTTTATTTAATCTTCTATTTTTTTCGTCGCCGACCTAACCCTACAAAATCTCTAACACTCACTTCGTTTCAGCAATGCTCCTTCATTCTTGGAAAGTCTTTTTGGATATCAAAACGGCAAACACTCTGTTTCTGTAAGTGAAATATTTTGTATTAGAATGCAGTTATGCCTAAGCAAAGTTTTAATTTATATGCTTAAAAGCAGTTCCTCTGTTCTTTGAATTGTTGTGGTTTTGGTAGCTAAGCTACTTGAAATTGGATGAACAGATGGTTCACTATGAAGATGAATTAGCTGATAATGGAGTGTCACTCTTAACAGTAAAAGTGGTGATGGTGAGTTCCTTTTCCAAAATCTTGTTAGTAGTTATGTTCGTGCAGTTTTCTCTATACAACTTATGGGTTATGCTCCTTGGTTTCCTTTGAGGAGAGTAATGCCAAATTATCAGTTTCTTTTACAGCATTTCTGGGTAAATTATCCTTCTTTGACTACAACAGGTCTACTCAGGAGTAGCTCTATGATAAATAGAAATGATCATGTGGTATCAAAATCAGTACAGTATCTATGGAATGGTAGAGAGAAGCAAAATTGGAACAGTGGATTCCCATGTATTGGGTCAGATGAGCACCTGAAAAAGTTGCAAGGTAAACTCAATCGATATTTCTCTAGTCACTAAACAATTTTTTACAACAACATTGGAAGGGTTGTGAATGTTTTGAGTCATTGTTGTTATCAAGTTGGTTGCTTGAGATAGATAATTTGGAAAGTGTATTTCCTATCATCAACCCCTCAAGTAGAATTATATGTCAAGTTCCATATTGAGAGTGGAAGAGTGGGGGAAAAGGGGAGAGAGCCAAGGTTGTGTTTTTTTAACTTCTTTTTGGGGCTATTTGAATTTGTTTGAGTTTTTATCAAATTTATGCAAGGGGGACAATAGGTATAATGCTAACATGTTTCTACATTTTTATGCTGAGGTTTAGCTTTTCAGGAGACCTTAAAAATGCAACATTCCATCTATAGCAGTTGGTTATTGATTGTCCAACTCGTTGGAACTCCACTTATGACATGTTGTCTTCTGCATTAAAATTCAAAGATGCATTCTCTAGATTTAAAGTTAGAGAACCAACTTATGATTGTTTGCCAAGTTTTGATGAACGGGAAAAGGTTGACATGGTGTGTGAGATTCTAGAAGTCTTTAATGTAGTTACTAATATAATTTCTGGGAGTGACTACCCTACTTTTAATTTGTACCTTAGTGAGGTATATAGGGTAAAAGAAGTTTTGGATTTTCATTCTACAAATGAAAATGTTTTCACTAGGACAATGGTTGATAGAATGAAAGTGAAATTTAAGAAGTGCTGGGGTGAATGCAATTTATTGATGGATGTTGCTTCAGTTTTGGATCCAAGGGTCAAATTAAAGTTGATCGAAATGTGTTTTCTAGTGATATATTCTAAGGAGGAAGCTACAATGAATATAAATTTAGTTCGACACACCTTATATGAGATCTAAGATGAATATGTATCCTGATATAATGTGGATATTAGAAATAAAGAGATTGTTTCAAGTACTAGCTCTATGGGTGTTTCCACAAGTCGTAGGCCTTCATTAAGTTCAAGTTGGTCAAAGTTAATGAGTTATATGAAACAAAAGGATGTAGTTAATTCACCAAGGTCGGAATTGGAAATTTATCTTGAAGAAGGTGTATATAGTTGTGAGGAAACTTCACAATATGATTTTGATGTTTTAGAATGGTGGAAAGTGAATCATATGAAATTTCGGATATTATCTAAGATGGCAGCAGACATCCTTGTAATTTTGTTACGGTCCCGGATCTGACACGTGGATTCTTTGGGAGGATCTGCAATCTGCCACGGGTTACGGGCCTTCCAGGCATTACCGTAGGGGTAGTAGGAAGACATGGAGAAGACAAAAACGAAAGATCAAGCCTAAGGGAAGCTTGAAAACCCTAGAGCTCGTTGAGGAGAACTCTAAGCCTCTTTATGCTAAATTTAATCTAATTCTTAATACTTCAAAGCTTCCTTTTCTCATTACTCTTACCCCTTAAATAGGGTTCACCCTGTTAGGGTTTAATAAAATATTACAGAAATATCCCTATGAATAAAATATTCCAAAAATATCCCTATTAATAAATAATTTCAAAAATACCCCTATGGCCTAAAACTGAAATAAAATAAAGTAAATTAAATAAAATAATAATGTTATTGCGTGCATAACAAATTCCCATATCCACAGTAGCTTCAGAGTCTACATTTAGTGTTGGTGGTAGAGTAATAGACTCATATCGTTCTTCCTTGGCACCAAATACAGTTCAAGCTTTGATTTGTGGCAGTGATTGGGTTCGGGTTCTTCACGGTGTAAAGAAAATCAAAAGGTGAATTTCTTTGATAAATTATTTATTATGAAAATTTTTAGTATATTTTTTAGTTTTATTTATTAAAATTTTATTTTATGATTACAGCCTTAGAAGAAGAGTGTAGAGATAATGCTACCAGCTACATGATTTTTCATGTTTCTCTCATCATGGTAATTTTAATATTTTTAACGACATTAAGTAACTAGTAGTGGAAGAGTATTTTTTTATCTGACAATAACTAATTTTATTTTTTTGTTTTTATCATAGGTGGAGATTTTGCTCATGTAGGGACGTATATTATTTTCTAGCATTAAGAGAAAAAACTATAGTTTGTAATTTTATAATGGATTTATAGTTTTTATTTGGGTGATTATAAATTGATAGTGATATTTCATTTAATTTTGTTGTGTTTGATTATTGTATGGAGTTTATTTATAATGTTATGCAATGTATGAAGTGTTTAGACTATTTTATGGAGGGTATAAACAATTTCATGGAGTGTTTATGGAATGTATAGATAATTTTATGGAGTGTTTATGGAGTGTTTATGTAGGTATTATGTATATTATTATGCCCAATTTTAAGTAGAGGTCATGCCGAATTTTATACGGGTATTATATACATAGATTATGCTCAATTTTAAGAAGAAGTTATGCCCAATCTTATACATGTATTATATATATAGGTTATGCCTAATTTTATGTAGAGGTCATGTCCAATTTTATGTAAAATGTATGTATAATTTTATATACAATTTATTTGATATATATTTTTTGAAAATTTTTAAATGTATGTTGAGGCTCGAGTTTAGTTCGAAGCTCGGCTCGAACTCGGTTAAAATTTTTGGGCTCGAGCTCGATAACAATTTTAGGCTCGAGACGAGGCTCGGCTCAAAGCTTGGCTCGAAATATTTAAATGAAGCTCGGCTCCAACATAGGCAGGTTCGGGCTCGGCTCGGCTCGGCTCGATGCCACCCCTAGCCACAAGGTTTCAAAGCACAAGGAAAGGATAAAATGGTGTGCAAACTTCAAAAAAGCTTATATGGTCTTAAACATGCTCCAAGACAATGGTATAAGAAGTTTAACACTTTTATGAGTAGTAATGGTTTCTTGAGGTGCCCAGCAGATCATTGCTGTTATGTGAAGAGGCTTGATGACTCCTATATCATTCTACTGCTACATGTTGATGATATGTTAATAGCATGTGCTTGCAAACAGGAAATAGAAAAGTTGAAAAGGGAGTTGTCCAAGAAGTTTGCAATGAAGGATTTGGGTGCTGCAAAACAAATCATTGGGATGAGGATTACTAGGGACATTGATGTCTTGAAACTATCCAAGAAGAATATGTGAAGAAGGTGTTGAGCAAATTCAACATAAATGAAGCAAAACTAGTAAGTACTCTTTTGGCTAGTCACTTTAGGTTATCTAAGGAACAATCATTTTCTATAGAGTAGGAGTGAGCCAACATGGCCAATGTGCCTTATGCTTACACTATTGGCAGTCTCATGTATGCCATGGTGTGCACTAGACCAGACATAGCTCATCCGGTGGGAGTGGTGAGTAGATATATGAGTAATCCAGGTAAGCAACATTAGGAAGCAGTGAAGTGGATTCTCAGGTATTTGAGAGGCACTGTAAACTCAACCTTATGTTTCAGAAAGTTAGACTTGGGATTACAGGGTTATGTAGTTGCTGACATAGATGGAGACATTGATGGCAAGAAGAGTACCATTGGATATATATACACTTTGGGTGGTACAACAATTAGTTGGGTCTCTAAGTTACAGAAGATAGTTGCTCTTTCCACTACTGAGGGAGAATATGTTCTTGTGATTGATGCCAGCAAAGAGATGGTATGGTTGCAGTCTTTTTAAGAAGAATTAGGTCTCAAGCATGGGAAGTATGTGTTGTATTGTGACAACAAAGTGTTATTCATTTAGCAAAGAATCTCATTTATCATACCAGAACAAAGCACATATAGGTGCATTATCACTTCATCAGATCGGCTCTGAAGAATAGCATCTTAGAACTTGAGAAGATTCAAGGAAGTCAGAATCCAATTGTTATGTTGACAAAGGCTGTTACGATTGAGAAATTGAAGTAGTGCACAACTTAAGTTGGACTTCTCTCTGAGGATTGAGAAATTTTTGCCGTTGCGTAAGAGATTTTGATGATGGATTAGTCTCCAAGTGGGAGATTGTTAAGTTGTGGAGCCTAATCAATGCCCTACATTGAGTCAGTACACGGATCGACCTTCGTGGTAAGGTCATCGTGGGGGTTGGAAGGGGGGTAGAGTGCCGCTATTAGGGTTTTATCATCACTGAGAAGGAGTTGGAGTCGCAGCCCGAGAGAGGTTAGAGAAAACACCTGTATGTGTGTACGATTTCTCTTGTAAACTATTTCATCTTTATAGTGAACTACTGTAGCGGGGAAGACTGAACGTAGTCTCACCTTGAGGCAAACATGTATAATTATTGTTCTATTTTTATGTTTGTTTTTACTTTCTTTCGTGATTATTATTATGGTTCTCGTTTAGTTTGGAATGAGGGCTTCTAATTCCTAACAAGTATTTCAAAAGTTTTTTCTCTGAGAGTATGGTTAAGCCTAGCAAAATGGATATTGAGTTTTGAAAAAGGAAAATCAAAGATTTTGAGAGGCTATTCAAGACATACATGGGTCTCTTGGCAAGTGAGGAAGGCATTTATTTACCCACAACCTGAACAAGTCTTCTACACAACCTTGAGGTAGAGCTAGTCACCTGATGTACATTGAGGCTCACGAGCTACGTGAAGAAGACCACTATCTCTCTCAAGACAAGTGACCTCAACACGATACTAGGGACAATGTCTTTGGGATTCGCCAAATATGTCCAAGAGAGTTGGTCTATGGACCTTCTTAGCTACTGCCCTCAAAACATCCAAGACGCCATCTAGCTTGTATTTGGTCAGAATGTCGGGAGCTCCTATGAAGTAAAGATTGGAGATTTTAGCATGGAGCACCAAGTCTTCATGGTTGTTACTCACATCCTCAATCCTAGGAAAGTTACATTCTCTCACCATTTTGGATATATTTTGGATGTGAAAAATCACCTGGAAGGTGGAACTGAACTAGGGTACTTCAAGATGATGGACATAGCTACAAGCTCACGAGCGGACAACCTCTCATTTGATCAGGTGATTACGGCCATCGTATGCATTGTGGGGTAGACCTCACCGGTGAAGAGAGCATTGATATAAGACAGAAGATGTCAATTGGTGAGACCAAAGTTGGGAGTCAAAGGGCAATGTCAATAGGTGAAAAAGGAGATGATAAACAAGGAAGCACCTCATGTTGTCAACTCCGGGGATGAGATGAGCCCCAACCCTCAAGCCGACCAGTTCGAGTTCGCAAAGAGGAGATGAACCAAAAAAGAAGCTTTCTCCTCCATGGACCAGCTTAGAGCATTAGAGGATGCATTGGACGATCTTCGGGCCACTCAGGCAGTCATTCTTGCTACACAAGAACAATAGAAGATCGCAAGCCGACCAGTTCGAGTTCGCGAAATGGAGATGAAACACAAAAGAAGCTTTCTCTTCCATGGACCAGCTTAGAGCATTGGAGGATGCGTTGGATGATCTTCGAGCCACTCTGGCAATCATTCTTGCTACACAAGAAAAATTGAAGACCAGCTTGATCAAGATTAGAGTCAGTTTGCAAAAGCTCGAGATTATGCTCAAGGTTTTCCTTAGCCGTTCCTTAGTCGTTCCACACTGCCTTCTTAGTTTCCTTCTGACCCTTATCTTTTTGTTGACTGTCTTGTTTATACATTTGCTTAATATACTTGTATTTACTTTTGAGAATTTTAACTTATGACATTTTTTGTAAATCTGAAATCATATATAAAAAGGGCTTTGAGCCACTTTTTGCTACTCATGTTTGTTTTTTTATATCTTTTTCCGTATGATAAAAAGGGGGAGGAAAAGAATTAGACCCATTTGGCACACTAAAAATTAAAAATTGAAATTTAAAATGTGAAATAAGGTTTGCAAAGATTAATGGCAGTTGTTTCCCAAATTTTCAGATTCGACTTTGGTCCAACCTTAGAGATGTTGTAATTTTTTATTTTATCAACATTAGTCATCATAAAAAAGGGTGAGATTGTTGACCGTGTTGACTCCCTTCTTGATTTTGATGATAACAAAACTTAATAAAGCTCAAAATTGTAGATTTAGTATTTCAAATATTTTTCCTTTAAGAGATATCAATCTCAAGGTCTAAAACATTGAATTGATTCAAGCTACTCAAAGACCACAAGCTTATTAGAAGGCAAGAACTCTTGAAGAAACACCCTCAGAAGATGAAAAAAAATTGAAGATTAGAGCTTTAGGAATCATTGAGAAATGTCAAAAATTCAATCTATATAAGAGATCAACTCCTTCCAAAACTTGAGGTACAACCCAAACTTGGAGCTTTAAGACATATTTTGCATTCAAACATGTTTTTATAAATAAATATATACATTTCATACATGTTAGAATCACTTAGGATCATTAATTCTCATGCTTTAAAAGTCTATATGATGAATTGGCATTGGGATTAATGATCAACCAAAAGTGCACAGAAAAAACAAAACAAAACATGATCTATCAATCCATAGGGCTTGATCGATCAATACTATCTAGGTAAAGAAAATTCTTTCTGATTGATCTATGAACTTCTGAGATTGATCAATTATACATAAATTTATCAGTCATGGACATAAAGCATGAATGATCGTAGCAAGGTCATTGATTGATAATATTTGCAATGCACTGTCAAAGGGAACTCTGATTTATCGATCATACCATATACATTGACCGATCATCTTAAAATGTCAAACCCAATGGGAAGATATTGACCAATCATATCATTGATCAATAAGTCATAATCTAATAGAAAAATAGTCATTACACACGATTAATCAATCATCCACTTTACATTGATTGATCAATGTAAACTCAATGTTTTGCAAATGGGCAAAAACAAACTAGTTTGGCTTGGAGAATTTATAAATACAACACCAAACCTTCCATTGAGAAGTTAATAAGCCTTTATTGGTATATCCACATACATTTACTCTCAATTCCTTGAAAATCTTCCTAAAGTGAATTTTTCAGAAAAGTGAGTCAAAACTCTAGAAAAACTATTTCTCTTTCCTCATATCATCTCTATTGAGTACATTTTAAACAAGTTTCAAAATCTTTCAATGTACTACATGTTGATTTTTAGGACTCCATGGATTGCTCCATGAAGAAAATGAGAGAAGGCACGTTGGGGAGAAAAAAAGAGGAAAAAAGAGGTTATGGACTTTTGTCCTAACCCTCCTCTTGAGGCTCAATTTATAAATGAATAAGATTACAATATTACAATAATATCCCTAAAAATTAAACTAATTACATCAATTTCAACTTTATGAGATGATTCTTTATTTATTATCATGCCACCACTATGTGGGCCTATGGGCCTTCTCCTTGGTCTATAGGCCTTGAGCCCGTCTTCCACCTCTCTTTGTGTGAGCCTTCCTTGGTCTTGTGGGCTTGAGTCCATCTTCCATACACTTGGGTGTGTGAGCCTTCCTTGGTCTTGTAGACTTGGGCCCATCTTCCAACACTCCCCCTCAAGTTGAGGGTGAACGAACATCATGAACGCCCAACTTGCTGCAAATGGTGTTTAGGATCTTCCTGTATAATATGGCAATCCACCATATCTTCCAACACTCCCCCTCCACCTAGAGGTCTCTTTGTTCTTTTCCAAGAGACCCACTAGCATAATATAAGAGAGAGTAAAATCACCCCTATCCATAAGACATCGCTCCATACTTTGGTCAAATGGTCATAGTCAAAAATATTTTTTGCTCAATCTCACAGGTGGAAAAGTAGTCCTACTGTGTGGACTAGAGTCTACCTACTTTCTCATGGTAGCTAAAAAAACACCTCTTGAGTGAATAATAGACTTGACTCACATTGGATGTTGGACCCACTCGTATCCTCTGTAGGTAGTGGGTCTATAGGCTTTGCTCAGAAGTGTAGTAATAAACTCCTCTATCATGGTGTCCCTCCATAGGGCACCGACTCTCAAATGGTAGGAGTAAATTTGCTAAATAAGGGGGTAAAAGGTAATCACCGGAAGATCATATTTTGGGGCCACTATGTGTTTTCTTCTTCATCAGAATAACCAATGTTGATAACAGTCAACAACTGTGAAGTCCTTCAATAATAATGTCTCTGTTAGAGAAGCACAATAACAACAATTGAAATGGGCATGTGCCAAAATATAAGGTACCAAATAATGAAAATAATTAAAAAGGTTTCATAAAATAATCTGTAGAAGTTAGGACCCCATGAGAATGACTCTAGGTTAACATGGAAGAAGAAGGAGAGAAGAGAGAGAAGATGGAAAAAGGAGTAGGATGTTAGAGAGGAGAGAATGCTTCAATGGAGAAGAGAGGGTGGTTGGACGTTTTCTCAAAGAGAGGAGAAGGCTTGAATGCCTTACCTCTTAGCTAATGCTCTTATTTATAGTATTACAAAATCCTTAGGGTTACAACTCAATAGATTAAAAGACATACTAAGACAATGTATTTACATCTTCATGTCATCCTTATGGAACATACCATAAATAACCACTTTGCCACTCCTTTGATGTGTAGGCTTCTTGCCTTGAGCTTGTGGGCTTGAACCCATCTTCCAACACTCCCCACAAGTTGGAGGAGAAAATACATCATAAATACCTAGCTTGCCACCTATATAAGATAGAATTTTGGATGTAACCAGTTTGGTGAGGATATCAGCTAATTGCTCTTGAGATGAAACATACTTAAGAGAAATTATTCTTGTTTGAAACTTTCCCTTATTAAATAACAATCCACTTCAAAATGTTTAGCTCTTTCATGGAAGACTGGATTTGACGTAATGTGAATAGCTGCTTGATTATCATAATGTAGGCCCATAGATCCTCCTTTATAAAATCCCAATTTGGTAAGAAGTTTCTTTATCCATAAAAGTTCGCTTACAATGTGGGGCATAGCTCGGTATTCTGCTTCAGCACTAGATCTTGCAACCACATTTTTCTTTTTGCTTTTCCATGTGACCAAGTTCCCCCCAACAAGGGTACAATACCCAGGTGTAGATTTTCTATCATCGGGTGATCCAGTCCAATCTGCATCTGAGAAGCCTTCTATATTGAAGTGACTATGTTGTTTATGTAGCAATCCTCTTCCTAGAGCACCTTTTAAGTATCGTAGTATTCTCTCCAATGCTTTCCAGTGAGTAATTTGTGGATTGTGCATGAATTGACTTACCACGCCCATAGCATATGATATATCTGGCCTGCTTACCATGAGATAGATCCATTTTCCCACAAGTCTTGGATATTTGCCAATGTCAACATCTTCCCCATTTGTGGCACAAAATTTTTCATTCGCATCCATAGGTGTATCAACTGGTCTACAACCCTTCATTCTTGTTTCTTCAAAAAGATCCAAGACATATTTTCTTTGAGACAGTACTATTCCATGATTTGACTGAAGGACTTCTATACCCAAAATACATTTGAGCTTACCCAAATCTTTAGTCTTGAACTATTTACATATCATATTCTTCACTTCTTGTATACTATGAGCATCATTCCCAGTCAATATAATATCATCAACATACACGGCCAATAATATCTTCCCTTTGATAGTATCTTTAATATATAGTGAGTGATCAACTGAGCACCTATGAAATCCAAATCATAGAAGCGCTTGACTGAATTTATCAAATCATGCTCGAGGGGACTGTTTAAGCCCATATAAAGATTTCTTTAACCAGCATATGGACTCCCCCTCAACCACATATCCTAGTGGTTGGACCATATAAATTTCTTCACATATATCACCATTTAAAAATGTATTTTTTACATAGGGCTGATATACTGGCCAGGATGAGTTAGCAACAATAGAGAGGATGATACGTACCGAGTTCAATTTTTCTATTGGAGAGAAAGTCTTTTCATAATCTATCCCATAGCACTGATTATAACCTTTTGCAACCAAGAGTGCTTTAAGGTGAGCAACCGACCCATCTGGGTTGTGTTTCATCGAAAAAACCCATCAGCAACCAACTGGTTTTTTCCCTATTGGGAGTGATGCCAATGTCCATGTTTGATTTTCATATAATGCATGCATTTCTTCATCTATAGCTGCCTTCCATCCTGGATGCTTCAGAGCCTCCTGATAGGATTATGGTATGGAAATAGACAAAAAAAAAGCAAGAAACTAAACACACTCAAAAGATAAGCGATAACAAGACATAAAATTGGCAATTGGATGAGACGTAGTACAAGAACGGGTTTCCTTTTGTAATGCAATAGGTTGAGTATCAAATTCAGGCCCAAACATAGGAGGAGGAGAAAGACTTACCTCAAGTGGATCGGACAACTCCATAGGTGAGGGGATGGTCGGTGCTTCAAGGGGCTGAGTAATATCTTCATTAAATGCCACAAGCGTGCATGGAGTGGTAGGTGGAAATGTAAACCCTGGAGGAGCCTCATGTGAGGAGTAGAAAGAAGTGTCTTCAAAGAAAGTCACATCCCGAGATACCATCAACCTCCGAAGTGTAGGATTATAAAAAATATATCATTTCTAAGTTCGATAATACCCCAAAAAAATACACCTTAGAGACCGAGGATCAAGTTTACTTTTATGTGGTGAAGTATCATGAACAAAACATGCGCAACCAAATCTTTAAAAGGAAGAGAAAATGGATCTTCACCATGAAACAAAACAGAATATGGAGTTTGATTTCTAAGTACTGATGACGGTAACCTATTGATGAGAAAGCATGTTGTAAGAATAGCATGAGGCCAATAAATGTAGGGTACCTTCATGGAGTAGAGGATGCCCCGAGCAACTTCAAGGAGGTGACGATTCTTTCTTTCAACAATACCACTTCGTTGAGGGGTATAGGCACATGATGTTTGAAGAAGAAGCCCATTACCCTCACAAAATGATTTAAATTCTTTAGACAAATATTCTTTAGCACTATCGGATCTAAGGATTTGAATTTTTTTTCCAAATTGTGTTAGAACCATTGCATGAAAGTTTTTAAATATAGAAAGAATTTATGACTGTTCTTTAAACAAAAACAACCAAGTCACTTGGGTAAAACTGTCCACAAAAGTTACAAAATATTGAGCCTGAGAAATGTTAGAGACTTTTAAAGGGCCCTATACATCAGAATGTATTACCCCTTTTTCATGGCCGCCACTAATCACCTGTTTCATTTTTAGATCCTAAAATGTACACGAAGATGGTGAGAAGCTGACAGAACAATTCAATCGTTCAGTTAATTGACTAACGGAGAGAAAATTTAACGGAAATTGAGGAAAAAATAACTCATCTTGGAGAGGAAAAGATGCATTAAGAGAGGAGGAACCCTTTCCAAGTACCTTGGTTTGGGAACCATTAGCAATAGTGACCATTTTATGAGGAAGACATGGAGACAATGAATGAAGCATGTGTTTGTTACCTAACAAGTGTTCGAAAGCCTCAGAGTCAATGATCCAAGAGGAAGGGGTTGAAGCGAAAGAAAGCATACCTGAGGCAATGGTAGTGGCAACAGTAGGGCCTGGTGGAGTAGAGGACTGATCCAATAAGCATTTCAGCTTCTGAATTGCAGCATAGTCTTCCACAGAAATAGTCACATTCTAGGAATGAGAATCAGTCATATCCTCCTTTTTCTCAACATTAACTGAGGCTGGATTGGCTATCGTCCAATCAAGCTTGCCATGGAGTTTCCAACATGAAACCACAAGGTGGTTCTGACCACCACAATAAGTGCACAATCGAGGCTCAGTGCAGGAATGGATTGGACCCGTTCGACCAGCTCTATTGCGCCCTCCTCTAGTATTTCTGTCGCGTCCTCGAATTGAGGATGATGTACCCCGATTACCAGAGAACATAGCAGATGGAGCATCAATCAGAGAAGGAGGAGATGGATCAGGAATTCGTAATAACGTAGCACTGATGTCATCAAAAGAGGGAAGGGCAGAGGAACTAAAAAGCTATGTCTTAGCCACCTCTAGATACGGCTTAATATTGGTAAGGCAAATAGCAGTTGCCAGGGCCTCGGCTGTTTTTCTTGAACAAAAAAGTTGGTAGCATATGGTTGAGCAATTTTCCATTCTTGGAGAAGGCCATGAAATCGGGCCAAAAACTCATAAATATTATCTCTTTGTTTGGTAGCTAGCATACTTTGGAAAACATCATATACTCTTTGTAAGGAGGCGGTACTGGAATAGAGCTTAGCACATGTGTCCCAAACATCCTTGGAAGTTTCCAAGTGGACCACATTGTTAGCGACATGCTCTTCCATGCTATTAATAAGCAATTTGATAACCATGTTATCTTTTATGACCCATTTACGGTAGACTTCATCTTCTTCATCAATCGGAGGAGGGGTTTTGATAACATGACTGAGAAGGTCACGAGTAATGAGAACCCTCCGTACCGATTGTGACCAACTGAGGTAATTGGAAAGACATCTTAATGGAATTGTAGTAATTTGGAGTATGTCACTCTTATTACTCATATGTCCATTCTCCATGTTGACGCAAATCAACTAGTGAGGTTAATTGTCAAAGGGCTCAAATAACAATTACATAACATAATTTGAAGCACCCGTAGACCAAATTAGCCACCAAAAAAATGTAGAGAATATTTTCACGAGAATAAGTACCAAATCATGGAAAAATTGGTGCTTTTGTCAAGTGATAACAAGAACCAACCACTACTCAACTTCTCTTATATTTATCAAAAAAATAGATGGAAGAGAATAGATGCAACTCTTATCATTAATCCAAACTCAACCATAAAACCGAGAGCAACTTTAGACAAGGCCTTTCTTGGAAAACCGAGAGTAATTTCTTTCAAAATAAATTTCAACTCATGGGAATACTTCAACACAAAAAAAATTCAATTACTGAAGTTCAAACGCAAAAATAATAGGGATAAGTGAGTGCTAGAATTTCATCAAACATATAACGGTCATCCAACAATATAACACACTCCTATGAGTAACATTAGATTATAGAATTGACAACAACATATGCTGGAATCCCATATCAACAATGTTTGATTCCCATTACATTAAGGTAACTAAATCCAAATAACAGACCAAAAAAAACAACTTTTGATCAATCATGTAATTTTTCTACAAGGTGATCAAGACTACAATATCCTTTTAGTCATACAAGATAGATCTTCACAATGTTTATGAAGATTATCTTGCCTTGATGTGAATCAAGAATTCAAGAAAAGGGAAAAAAATTAAAACCGTAAAGAGAGGATATGAAAAAACCCGGATTTTACCTATCTCTTCATTGCAGAACTCCTATACACAACTTCTTGAATGGATGACATAACTACTTGAAGAGGGATCCTAACCTCCAAGCTCTGATACCATGTAGAAGTTAGGACCCCATGAGAATGACTCTAGGTTAACGTGGAAGAAGAAGGAGAGAAGAGAGAGAAGAGGGAAAAAGGAGAAGGACATTAGAGAGGAGAGTTTGGATTAAGGGAAGGAGAGAATGTTTCAAGGGAGAAGAGAGGGTGGCTGGACGTTTTCTCAAAGAGAGGAGAAGGTCAAATACCTTACCTCTTAGCCAATGCTCTTATTTATAGTATTACAAAGCCCTTAGGGTTACAACTCAATAGATTAAAAGACATACTAAGACAATGTATTTACATCTTCATGCCATCCTTATGAAACATACCATAAATAACCACTTTGCCACTCCTTTGATGTGTGGGCTTCTAGCCTTGAGCTTGTGAGCTTGAGCCCATCTTCCAACATAACCCATAGATAATCCATCACTAAATAAGGAAGTTGCACCAAATAATATGTTGGAACCATGTAATAAGTTGCCAATACCTCAAAATAATAATCTAGCCAGAGAAAGGGGACCGAGTCGAGTCGAGTCAGGTATCAGACCAATATAGCCAAGTTGCGGGAGAAACAGGTATAGAACTTGGGATCTAGACACATATAACCAAGGTAGGAAGCAAGAGCTAAATCAAGTTGACCCGGGTTAACTCAGCAGACCAACAAACAGTTAACCCGAGAGATAACTTGAGTTAACCTCGGCAGAATTGAAACAGTCAGGTTCGAGTCAACTCAACAGAGTCCGGTCTAAGACTCAAGCACAAGATTAATGTTGAAGAGAAGATATGGAAGCCTCTTACATGACTCTCAAAGTAAGCAGTCTCACTGAGCTAGAATTTATTTGGTGGAGTCTTACAAGAGTCCACAAAAGGTGGTCTCACAAGAGAGTCTCAGTTAAAAGGTATTTTAGTTATGTTAGTCTTCTATTTATGTTAAGTTATTTAATTATGCTAGGACTTATCTTTAAGAGTTATAGTTTGGGTGTAATCGGGACAAGGGTAGTTTAATTATAATTAGACTCTACTACTTTCCTCTATTATAAATAGAGGTTCATGAACACTGATTACATCAAGTCAATGAAGTTTTTTCTCTTTTCCATAAATTCAAAATGGTATCAAAGAAGGTTCACTGACTTGAATCGGTCAACCCACAAAGATAATGTGATCCTTTTTCTGATATATTATCTCTAGCAGTTTAGGTTCATATCTACCTTTTTTTATCTTTTCAGTCCCTATACCCATTGTTTTATTTACGTTTTCACCTCTATACTGAGATTTTCTTAATGCATATTATTGACAGAAATATATTCGAGTCCACTATCCAAAGAAAAATGAATTTTGGCAATAAGAGTTTTCTACAAAGAGAAATTAATATTTGAAGTAGCAAAGGTCAGATTGCAAGAGAGGTTCGAGCAGTAGGAAAAAACTTCAACTTTCGAGCCGGCTTATGGCATCAAGAATGAGACTTTATATGGAGAATTAAATATAAAAAAATATATGAAAGTTCATTTTCTTAACTATTCAACCAATTCTCAATCTGAATTTTTTATATGGAGATATTGATCTTGGAAGAGTCAATGAACATATTGGCTAACGGAGAAAGAGAACTTTGTTCTGCCAGATTACAAAGACCAAAATCTATCAGATTATTTATTTCAAAAGAAGTATATTTTATGAAGATAAATTATACTAGATGAAAGTTATTTAAGTTTAGTTTCAGGAGGAGAAAATTTCATGTCAATCTAATCAATATTTAATTAATATTCACATTGGAATAACCAAAGGTCATGCTGGTATCCTAATGCATTAAAGAATCCAAATTTAAGCCAATTTTTTGCGTTAATTTATGAGTTACTGTTATTGATCAACAATATTAGGAAAATATCTCACTTACCCCTTTGGCAGTCTTTCTCCAACCATCCTTTATTTGACTCTCACATACCTCTTTGGGCCAACCTCTTGTATGTTACTTTGGTTGGTTTACCTTTATATATATATATATATATATATATATATATATATATACATGGGTATTTCAAGTCCATTGAGACTTTTTATATGTATCCGTGGGGCTTTCATCGTCGTCTTGTGAATGACATACATTATCCACTTATCACCCATTTCTACATTTGAGAGTCGATGCTCGGGTTGGGACACCATGCTGGAGGAGCTTATTACTATATTTATGTTATTTGGTTTAAGCTGGGATCACTGTCATTACCTCTCAGCTTGAAGGGGAGAAGTAGAAGAAGAAGTACAAGAAAGAGGTATTTTATTTCATATGTCGTGGTAATTTTAATGTGACAAAAATATTCAAGAAAGGGGGAACACAAAAGATGAAGTTTTTGCATCTAAGAAGAAATTTTTGTAGCAAAGAAAATTGAAGACCAATAATCCTTTCCATTGCAAGTTGAAGTCATAAACTCCACCTTTAGCGGGAGTGTTGAAGAGAAGATATGAAAGTCTCTTACATGACTCTCACAATAAACAGTTTCACAGAGGTAGAATTAATATGGTGGAGTCTTACAAGAGTCTCACAAAAAGTGGTCTCACAGGAGAGTCTCAGTTTAATTGTGTTTTAGTTATGCTAGTCTTCTATTTATATTGAATTATTTAATTATGCTAGGACTTATCTATAAGTGTTATAGTTCGGGTGTAATTGGAACAAGGGTAGTTTAATTGTAATTGGACTCTACTACTTTCCTCTCTTATAAATAGGGGTTCATGTACTCTGATTACATCAAGTCAATGAAGTTTTTCTCTTTTCCATAAATTCAACAATTAAAATCTCACTACCTATCTTGGTGGGACTTAAATTCAAAACCAGTGTTTCCTTCTTCCCCACAACACTGGTGATTGTGTTAGGTTCCTCACGAGCCATGGATCTTGTCACCCTCCTCTCTTCTCTTCCTTCCATTGCCTTGCTTGACGTTGAGATGGAATGAGGGGTTGAAGGGAATTGAATTTTGGAAAGGAGAATTGGGGGAAAAACGGAAGAGAGCTTGAAGGAGCTCTTGACCTATTTATCTAAATTATGCTAGCTAAAGTGAACTCAATTCCTAATTCTCATTACCCTAGCCGTCCCCTTAAATAGGGTTGAGGACGTCCAAAACCCTAAAGACCTCTTGGGTCAATGGTTCAAACCAATAAATGCTAAACCAACCCAAACCAAAGACAAAACCAAACCAAGAAACAATTACATGGAAATTGAAAAACACATTCATTAATTCCTACGCCTGTTGGTAACTCGTGATGCTATAGAGTCCATAACATCACCCCCCCCCCCCCCCCCTCCTGGAGAAAGAGCTTGTCCTCAAGCTCGAATGAAGGATATAAAAGTTGAAATGCTGATAACGGCTCCCATGTGGTGTCATTGGGATCGGCATCTGCCCATTGGACAAGAATTTCCCAATCACCTTGAATGTGGCGTGCTTGTATTACCTGAGCCGGAATAGAAAGGACTCTGCCCTCATGTAGTGGCGGCAGTGGAGTGTGCAGTAGGGGGGAGTCACCCTAGAAGGGCTTCAATTGGGAGATGTGAAAGACATTGTGGATCTTTGATTCCGGCGGTAGCTGCAAGTGGTATGCCACGGGCCCAATTTTGTCCAATATCTGAAATGGACCATAATATTTTGGAGACAGCTTATGGCGCTTTGATGGAGTCAGGGACAACTGGCAGTAGTGTTGAAGCTTTAACCACACATAGTCTCCAGGGAAATAAGATGCCTCTCGGTGCTTCTTATCATAAAAGCGTTTCATAGAGTGTTGGGCCTCCTGTAGATGTATACGTACCTCAGTGAGCATAGCGTCTCTTTAAGCTAATGCTTGGTCCAAAGTGACGACTTTGGATGCCCCAGGTTCATATGGTAACAGACGAGGTGGATCTTTGCCATAAACTACCCTAAAAGGAGTAGTGCCCAGTGTTGTGTGGTAAGATGTGTTATAGCAAAATTCTGCCCATGAAAGCCATTTCACCTATCTTCTAGGTGCGTCCCACACAAAACAACGAAGATACATTTCAATCGTGCGATTGACAACCTCTGTTTGGCTGTCCATTTGTGGATGATAGGCAGACAAAAATGCCAATTGGGTGTCCTGTAATTTGAATAATTCCTTCCAAAAGATACTGGTAAAAATGGCATCCCTATCACTGATAATGGATGAGGGAATTCCATGTAATCGGACAATGTTGTCCATAAATAATTGAGCGACCTGAGCAGCAGTATATGGATGCGCCAAAGCAATGAAGTGCCCATATTTTGAAAACCGATCAACGATGACGAATATCACCGATTTACCTGATGAAATGGGAAGTCCAGCAATGAAGTCCATGGAAATATCCAACCAGATTTGAGATGGTAGTTGCAGAGGTTGCAGTAGGCCGGCCGGACTTAAAGATTCGGCCTTGTTTCTTTGACAAATCTGACAAGCAGCTACATAATCAGCAATTGTGCTCTTCATGCCCTTCCAGTAAAAGTCCCGACTGATTCGGAAATATGTTTTCTGTCGACCCTCATGTGTGCTATCATGGATAGAGGATAGGATGGTGTGAAAAAGTGGGGATGTATTATGCAAAAAGATCCTGTTTTTGTAGAGAATGAGACGATCCTGAATCATCCAATGAGGAGCAGTTGTCCCCTGTTGAATTTCCTAATATAATGACATGAGATCCGGATATTGATGTACTTCCTCACGAATAGAATCTAATACCAGTGCATGTGGGTGACTGATAGCATAAATTTGTGTTGCGGAAATATCCCGACGTGATAAGGCATCAGCCCCCAAATTCGAACTACCTGGCTTATAATGAACCGTAAAATCGAAGCCCATGAGTTTAGTTAACCAATGCTACTGTGGGGATGTGGTGAGGCGCTGTTCAAGAAGATACTTGAGGCTGCAATGATCTGTACGAATGAGAAATGGTCGTCCCCAAATATAAGGTCGCCAATGTTGGACAGCCTTGGCTAACCCAATCAATTCCCTCTCATATGCAGCTAACTTATGGTGGTGTTGTCCCAACTGACGGCTGAAATAAGCAATGGGTGTCCCAATTGTTGTAACACTGCCCCTATACCTCCCCCGGAGGCATCACATTCCACCACAAAGTCTGCCTCAAAATCTGGTAATTGTAGGACTGGCGCTGAGGCTAAGGCCTCCTTTAACAGGTTAAAGGCCTGTTCTGCTGAAGAAGACTAGTGGAAGGCATTTTTTTTAGCAGGTTGTTGAGTGGTGTTGCTATCTGGGCATAAGATTGGATAAATTTTCTATAATATCCTGCTAAGCCCAAAAATCCCTTTAATGCTGTGGTGGAGGTGGGAATCGGCCAATCTATAACTGCTTGTATCTTGCTCTAGTCAACTTTCATGCCCACAGCTGATATGACGTGCCCAAATATGTCACCTCAGATGTACCCATAGAACATTTTGATTTATTCAAAACCAAATGATGAGAGTGTAGAATAGTAAATACCTGATGGAGGTGATGGAGATGTTCTTCCCAATTTTTGTTGTAGACCAGAATGTCATCAAAAAAGACTAACACATAGTGGCGCAAAAGTGATGAAAAAACCTCATTCATGAGGGCCTGAAAGGTGGAGGGTGCATTGGAGAGACTGAAGGGTATGACGAGGAACTCGAAATGACCGAAGGGCATGACGAGGAACTCGAAATGACCGAAGGGCATGACGAGGAACTCGAAATGACCGAAGGGCATGACGAGGAACTCGAAATGACCGTGATGTGCGCGGAAGGCAGTCTTCTCCACATCCACCGGGTGAACTCGTATTTGATGATAGCCCGATTTCAAATCTAATTTGGTAAAAATTGTAGCACCATGTAACTCATCCAGCAACTCATCCACGACTGGAATGGGGAACTTGTCCTTAACTGTGTGCAAGTTGAGTTGCCTATAGTCGACACAAAATCTCCAAGATTTATCTTTTTTACGTACAAGTAACACTGGTGAGGAGAAAGGAGATCGACTGGGCTGGATCACACCCTGAGCGAGCATATGCATGCACTGTCGTTCTATTTCATCTTTCTGGATATGCGGGTAATGATAAGGCCGCACCACTACTGGATCAGTTCCCAACTTTAAACGAATGCGGTGATCGCAATGACGCACTGGTGGTAGACCTGTAGGGTCATTAAATAAATCCGCAAATGCGGTAAGTAAAGGAGCTAACTGATCATCACCCGTGTGTTGAATATGCAAAGTGTGAAGTGCGTTAGGGACCTGCGCCACAATGCCTTGTAATGTAATCTGGCCCTATGGTGCTGAAAATGTCATAGTCCGAGCCTGAAAGTCCCATAATATCGGTCCTAATAGCTGGAGCCATTTGACCCCGAGCACCAAATCAAATCCAGCCAATGGAATGACTAATAAATCCGCCTGAAATGAATGCCCCATTGGGGTGTTAGCACATAACCCCACGCTAGCAATTTTGGCCCCATTGGCCACAAAAACTGAGAGTCCCCTTTGTTGTTGAATGGCCAATCCCAATTGTTGTGCGGCTGGTTCACTGATAAAATTATGTGTGTTGCCCGAATCAACTAAAGCAAGTAGCATGAGATGATGTAACCTGGCCTTTACCTGCATGGTATTAGAAGTACGCAGGCCATGCATGGCATGGAGGGAGAGCTCTGGTTCTTGTTGTACCTCTTCAACAATTTCATTTTCAATAAGCTCTTCTGAATCTTCTTCCAACAGTTCAATATTGAATAAGCGTTTACAAGTATGGCCTGGCAGGAATTGTTCGTCACAATTAAAACATAGTCCCTTTGCCTTTCTAGCGTCCATTTCCTATTTAGTAAAAAATTTACGTGGCATAGTCTGTGGAGTCACATTGGTAGCCTGATCTGCTCGGTTAGGGGTAGAGGACCCAAAACGTGGCCCAAATGCAGTACCCTGTATTCTGTTGTTCCAAAATGGTTTTCGCTGTAAAGACTCTTTTAGAACTCTCTGTTTGTGTGCCACAGCTCTGGCATAATTCATTGCTGAGTCCAAATCTGTCGAACTAAGTAATTCCACTTCCAATCTAATTGCCTCTATCAATCCAGCATTAAAAATCTGAACATGTAGGTGAGGAGGAACAAATTCACTAGCTCGGGCCAACCTTTCTTAGAACGTTTTTTGGTAAACTTCTAAGGTGCTGGTCTGTTTATAGTTGATCAATTCCCCCACTGGGTTGCTGCTAGCTGGAGGTCCGAACCTCAACTGGCAAGCATGTTTAAAGTGCAGCCAATCCTGAATGGTATGGACATTTCGGTAGTGATGGAACCACATAAGCGCTTCATCGAGCATGTGGTAGGCGGCCAAAGTAACCTTGTCCATTTCCACCGTTTGTTGATGATAGAAGAATTGTTCACATTTCGTGAACCACAGTAAAGGATCTTTAGAGCCATCATATGTAGGAAAGTTAAGTTTAAAGTACCTGGGAACCGTTGATGGTCCTTGTGCGTGAGTGGCCATTGAACCCATTGGTTGGCACAGGGGTGGATTTGGTGGTGGCATGAATTGTTGGTGGGGAACTGGTTGTGGTTGAAAATTGGTTGCTGGTGGTGGCGTTGGTGCTTGAAGTGCAGCAAGTTGTTGAAGGATGGTTTGTAGAGATGATTCCAGTGTTTGTAAGGTATTATTGATGTGAGAAATTTCAGTACCTTGAAGAGTGGATATTTGTTGAAGTTCTGAAAGTACTTGACGTATGTCCTCTGGAGAAGAGGAATCACCGAGGGTGGACCTGTCTGATACCACGTTGTTAGGTTCCTCACGAGTCATGGATCTTGTCACCCTCCTCTCTTCTCTTCCTTCCATTACCTTGCTTGACGTTGAGATGGAATGAGGGGTTGAAGGGAATTGAATTTCGGAAAGGAGAATTGGGGGAAAAAAGGAAGAGAGCTTGAAGGAGCTCTTGACCTGTTTATCTAAATTACGCTAGCTAAAGTGAACTCAATTCCTAATTCTCATTACCCTAGCCGTCTCCTTAAATAGGGTTGAGGACGTCCAAAACCCTAAAGACTCTTGGGTCAATGGTTCAAACCAATAAATGCTAAACCAACCCAAACCAAAGACAAAACCAAACCAAGAAACAATTACATGGAAATTGAAAAACACATTCCTTAATTCCTACGCCTGTTGGTAACTCGTGATGCTAAGTCCATAACAGATTGCAGAAACTCTAGAAACCACAATGGAATATGACTCAGATAAAGCAACAAAAAACTTCTCGGATTAGCAATAGAAATCTTATTCTCCTACAAAAAAAAATGATCTACAATCTAACAGCTGGGGATTGACTGGATCGGTGGATAATCGTTGGATCTTGAATTGGTGATGATATGATAAACCAAACTAACCTTTCGGCCGAAAACATAACTAAAGAAAACACTTCGGCTGGCAAATTAATCAATCAAAGAAAGTAGTCATCAATTATGGGAAATCAGGAGCGATCAGACAACAACTTTGAGCAGAATCATCGACCAGAAGGAACCAGATGTAATCGACAACTTTCCAAACAACACGGGATGTAATACCGTCAATATAGCAATTTGCCATGAGAGTTGTAGTTTGTTAGCATAGACCGCTCCACCATTGCTGGATCCTTGAGTTAGATAAATAGGTATATTAACAATGCCAACCCAGCAGAGCAATCAGCAAGGTCCAATAGAATGATTAGTAGACAGCACAATCACTGGACTGAGATTACCATCCAAACAATAGTGTGAAAAAAATACAGTCTGGTGATTAATTGAGACAACCTGGTATCAATTAGGTTGACATAATATCAATTAAGCATAAATAAATCTATCAAACAATGAAGGACAATTGTTGTATGCTTCCAGAAATAAATCTCCCAATCTTCCAGGCTGAATGTTATACTCATGAGCCAGCTAAAATTTTCTAACGACAATGGTGAGTAGTGGTGAGCAGTGGTGATGAGATCATGAGTTCCAGCATTGAGCAAGTTTCGATGACGAAGAACCAAAATGCCAATATAATCAATTTACCAGTTTGTCTCAATATCGCATGAGATCACATAGAAACACAATAATTAACTTTCGACGACAGCAATGGTAGAGCATTTAGAGGAATCCAATTCTACTGGAGAAGAGTTTGTGATGGACAAAATTAAGGACAAGAAAATTTCCAGTGGCGTGATTGGTGGAGCCACCACAATCTGGGTTCTCTTTGAGACGCTTGAGAACCACCTGCTTAGTTCCTCTTGGACTCGCTAGTATGTTTGTTATTTTGTCGAGTAACTTAACTCAACTTGGACTGGACTTGCTGGATAAAACCAGATGGGTGTCCGCCTCAAGCTTGTATCATGAACCTATATCTCCAAGAGAGCCTCATGAACCTATTGCTTTGATACCATGTGATTTTTTGGACTCCATGGATCATACAATGGAGAAAAGGAGAGAAGACACGTTGGGGAGAAAACATGAGGAATAAAGAGGTTATGGAGTTATGTTTGAACCCTCCCCCCAAGGCTCAATTTATAAAAGATTATAATATTATAATAATACCCATAAAAGTTAAACTAATCACATCAATGTCATCTTTATGAGATGACTCTTTATTTACCATCATACCACTACAGTGTGGGCCTTCCTTGATCTTGTGGACTTGAGCTCATCTTCCACACACTTGGACGTGTAGGCTTGGGTCCATCTTCCAACACTACAAAAATTGGAGACTTGGATCTCTCAAAGGAGAAAGTTTCTCTCCAGTTGATAAGGGTGTAAGTTTTACCCCTGTTTTTTTAATAGGTTCATCTACAAACTGTTTAAATCTAGATAGAAACGGTCATGCTAGAGCTAAAATCTAGCCAATCTCTTGGGAGATTGATTTGTAAATTGTGTGTTTGAGCATACATGTGGCTTAAAGAGAGTCAAAATATCTTTTATGTAATTTCCAGCTAATAGAGTTTGATTAGTGGAAACTGTTTCTTAGGCAGTGAATACCAATAGGAAAACATCGATAATAAAATATTTGGTGTCAAATCTTGTGGTGTGTAAATTTTTTATGCTTTAATTTGTATTTTACATGATTTATTATTTCATGCTTTAAAGTTTTTAAAATTGTAATTCTCAATTCACCCCCTCTTTTGAGAAGTCACTGGGCTAACAATATTAAATCTAGCTCCATGAGACTTCTAGCTGTAAGAGTCATGTAAGACTCTTTCATACATGTTCTTCAACAAGGACTTAACAAAAGATTGGATGAATTGTTTCTAAAATTGCTTAGAAAGATTGACCTATGATATTTTTTTAGGTCATTGTAGGATTTGATCATCATAAAAATAATCCTTATGGATTAGACCTTGTTTAATCTATTATAGGGATGAAATCTCATGAAGAACATCAAAGTTGAAGAGGGCATCTTTACCAATTAGATATTGATCTAAGAACTTGAATATTCACAAAATACTTTCGAAACTGCTTGACTGTAATTGTCTTACTAATCTTCCTTATGAAAAAACTTTCTCCATTGGTTGCTTTGAAGACTTGTTGGAATAGACACCAAAATTATCTTGGAAGAAGACTCGACTTGATAATAATTGTTGATGATCTTGCATTGAAGAATGCTTTTATAGAGATAGACTTTTAATATTTGTCTATGTTGGTCTTTATTGTGGCCATCAAGACAGGGTGGTTAAAAGAAAAGAGTATGGTCTAATAATTTACCATAAAGATCTTTAAGGTTGTAAGGAAGATTTTGTGGAGTATTTAGATTCATAGTTTGATTCTTTTTCATTGGATGAATACTCAATCATGAATAAGATATATTTATCTTCGTCGACTCGAGATCATTTTTAGACTTTGTGTAGGGAGATATCGGTACAATGACTTTTCCTCCTTTTGAGACATTCTTTAGTAAAGTGTCATTTCTTGTTACAAATGTGACACTTGCTATTATTCTTTTCCTTTTTGGATTTCTTTTTCAAGAACTCCTATTTCTTTTTTTTTTAAAACCTTTTCTTGAGATATTTTTCTTCTTTTTCTTGTCATCACATCACATGAATACTATTTCTTTTGCATTTGATGAAGACATCACTTATATCTTAGGATTTGCCAAGTTTCTTTCCTATTTTTCAAACTTGTCAGGGAATTTCAGTAAAATTTGTTTAGAGCAAACAAGAAATATTCATAAATTTCTTCAAAAGTTGTTGAGGTGATCAACATGAGTTTAATGTTTCTGATGTTAATGGTTTCATTTCCTAGATGGCCTTATGGAAGTTAAGGAAAAATTGCTTGAGACTTGAATCATCCAATGCCACCAATAATGTAAATTTGTTTAGACATCCAATTGTAGTACTTTTCAATGTCTTTTTTCTTGAATAAGCAACATATTATTTTTAGAAATTCTTCCTTGATTTGGTCTACATGGTGAATAATAGAGTCCAAAATTTTGTTTATAAGATAACAATATTTTTATGCTCGAAACTTATTTGACTTTAATTTATTTGTATTCTTTGAGGTTGGTCCACTTATCTTTTAGTCAACCTTGGTGTTGGATAATAACTTTGTCCACGACTTGTCTGAAAAATGTATTTAATTTCTATATTTTCATTATGCACTATGAATATATCTTCATAATCTTTTTGTCGTTACTTTGAGAATGGATTGAAGGGTTTTTGTTTTGCATAAGTCAAAGGAATACTCTTCAATTGACTTGGTTCTCATTAAAAGGATGTTGAGACCTTCATTATTCTTAGTTGTTATATTCGCAACAATAGTGAGTTATTCTGATACAGAAGTCTGAGGTGGACTATTAGGGTTCATTTTAGTTGGCCATATAGTTATTGATAGCTTTTGAGGAAATATGATTGTGTTTGGGTTATTTCTCTACAAGAAGATATCTTATTGGGATATGTATAGAGGGAAGATATCTAAAATACTCCAATAGAGGTATTTGGCTGGTATTTGTATTTAAGAGTGAGACAAACTAAAATATCAATCTGACTACAATGATAGTCTAGGACTGGTTCCCAAGTCCATGGAAGGGAAAGCCCACTAACCGTTACATCAATCATATCGGATCCGTGACCATCTCACTGCCTTCGAATGTGGAAGTCCTAAGAAATCATATAATAGAAAGCGCCCCACGACCCAATCGAAGAAAGGGGGAGCCCTAGTCCGGAACGGCGAGAAAGAGGGCTAGCAAATGCAAGGAAAAGAGGCAGTTCCTCTCCCTCCACAGAATTCAGAATACAACATTTTATTTTTCTTTTCCTTTTTCTGATGGTCTGATTTTCTCGTCTGTCCAAATAAAAAGAGCCGATCGATTAAAGTCGAGGGTTTTCTTCTCTCTCGTTGGTTACTCCACCACCACCGCTCGCTCCCTCCATCTCCATCCCTCCCCTTCTTGATTCTATCACTGAGTGAGAAGGAAAGCTGATAAAAGAGAAAGGAAACTCTCTAGGGTTAGGGTTAGGCTTAGGCTTAGGGGAAAGTACCTTCCTCTATTACTTTGTTTTATACCCTCTGAGAAGGAAGAAAAATGAGCGTGGATCCGGTGCCCTCTAACTCTCATGGACAAATTGACGGGCAGATTTCGCAGCTCATGCAGTGCAAGCCTCTGTCGGAGCAAGAGGTTCTGTCTCTTTACCTCTCTTTATTCTGTCATTTGGTGTTCTGTACACGGTCCTTGCCCGTTAATCTTTGGGGATCGTCTTGAATTCTGCTTTAACTGCGCAAATCGGTAGGTTTTCGTCCGATCAGCGTCTCTTCTTGTATTTTCTGGTCTTCATTTTGTAAGTGGAATAGATTGTGTTTTAGTGTCCGTGTACGTTCTTGATCTGCGAAGGGACGTACCATGTCTAAACTTGGGGTGTCTGGCATGTCCTCCTGTGTGAAGTTTGGTGGATCGCGAGCTTTTTACGGTTGATTTCTACCAAAATCTGCAGATCCCTCTAGATGGTTGTTGTTTCCCCATTTGGTGACTTACCTGATGATTATTTCCATTTCCTTCGGCTCTTGTGAGAAATCCCAAGATCCATCTTTTCGAATTACTTTTTTCCAGATGCGGCTTGAAATATCTTTAAATCGATCGATATCGATTATGGAGGACAATGTGTGTCTATTTTATAAAAGTTGTGCTATTTTAGCTTGTGCTTAAGCAACGCCCAACAATGAACTCTCCCCAATTTTCTTTTTCTTGTTTCATTTTGGGTCAAATCTTTCGTTCTCTTGCTTCCTAACTTAAAAATCTTGTCACTATTTGGCATTCGCTGGAATAGGTGCGCGTCTTGTAATTTCGCCTCTTAACCAGTATCATTAGTGATCCCTGATATGCTTGTTTTTGTCCATCATGTGAGAGCGCCTACTCCGAATTAATGCCGCATGCCTTATAATGGTGGTAACCTTACTTTTTCTCTTTCTATGTTTATCTGATTCCGCGCTACAGGTCAGAGTGTTATGTGAGAAGGCAAAGGAGATATTGATGGAGGAAAGCAATGTCCAGGTATAGGCCCTTTATATCTCTTGCCTTACAGGGTGCATATTGTCTTTTGATCACCTCAGAAGTCATATCCTTGCTTCTCACTATTTGCATAGTGGTACTTACTTTTCTATATTTTTATTTTAGAAATGTATGTGTTCGTTTATTTGGATTAAGAAACCAGTAGAATTTAAAACTTGCTTTAGTTGGTTGAAAAAAATCCCTCCTTCAGCCTCTGGGAAAAAAAGATCTTTTTTTCTTTGTTTGAATCCTGATTTCAGCAAGCACATTACATCCAATATCCCTGTGAAACATGAACCTAGACAAAAGGGTACTCTCATAAAGATATTGATTTGTCTGACATGTCCATCACTTCTATTAGTTGCAGCTATGTATTTAAGATCAAGTAACTGATTTGGTTTCCTTCAATATTTTATGTGGTTGAACTTTGTACCTGATAAGGATCCTGTAGAATAATGGTAAATTGATTCCGGTAAAGAAAAAGAAACATGGTAGGTAGTAAAATGGAACGGCTATGGTTTGTTGTCCGTGAAAGGCAAACTCTTGTATTGTCCATGAGTGGAAGGAAGTTTCACATTGGTGTGGTCTTGTGAAGAATATTATTGGATGTAAAGAGGTTGAGATATAGAGACTCTGTAAATGCTTCTTTATGTGGTAAGAAGTCTTGCATGCAGAGATAACCAATTGCCCTTTCTCCCTATCATCTGTTGGATGGTAGATAGTCTTCCATTTTGTTGTCTGAAGGAACTGATTAAGCACTCTCATTTTAACATCCTTAAGAGAGCAGCAAAATCTTTGTGGATACCTGTCTTCATGGTAAGAGGGATTATGGCTTATTTTCTGTCCTGAAACTTTACACTATTCACGTGTTTGTGCCTTTTTAGCTTTCTTAAAGTTTGATAAATTCCTTGCTGTGGTTCGAAGTGAAATTGATGGTATTGCGAAGTGCCAATTGTTGTTGATGCATAATGGATACTTTTTGACAGTGTACTGGTTTTTCTCATTCCAACTTCTTTGTATGTATAATTATCAAAACCTTTCTTGCTTTATACATTTTGAGATAGTATTTGAAGTTTTTTCTGCTAACCTTTGTTCTTGAGTTTGAACAAAAAATGCTGATTTGCAAACAGTTTTACTTGTTTTTAGATTTTATTTTTTGAGAAAAGCCTGTACTGAGCTGAAGCTATTCCTTTTATTGATTTATTTTGCCTTTAGTTTAATGAAGCTTGTCACAGTTATAGTGTTTCTTTCTATTGTTCCAATTGTAAAGTTTGTAACCTTTTGACATCTTGTGCAAGCAGTGATAATCCATGAGAAACGGAATATTTTGCCATGAATAGCATATCAGTGAACTTGAATCATTCTGAGAAGTGGATGCGCGTACCATGTTTTTTGGAAACGTGGTGTTTGGACAACTTTATCTACTTATGTTATTTGAAGGCTTATGTCTTACTAATGATAATAGGGATTTGCAATCATCCCCAATAGTTTTATCTCAATGTTGTTGTTGGAGCACTTGAGGGGTGACCATATGTAGATTTTCCAATCTTTTGCAAAAGATCTACTTTGCTCTCAGGTCTTTGTGTTCTGGTTGCATATGTGTATGAAATGGTACACAGATAACCTTGATATTCTTATTTGTTTTCAGTACATTAAAATATATTGAGAGCATTGAAATGATTACAATGCTTAAAAAGCTGCTTTCTAGGTCAGATTACATTTTACAAAGTTTGTAAGAGCTATATTTTAAGAAATGATTTAAAAATGTACCCATCTTTAGTTGAAGAACATAGTTCATTTGGATTTTGCTGATTGGATGGTTGAACTTTCTGACAATAAACACTTTCAAATGTACTGCTGCTTCATTAATATAAAACTCTTATATTATAGCTGTTGGAGAAATTTTATAATTTTTATTTCTAAATTTGGTTGAGTTATTGTCATCCTTATCTTTTAGTTAGGAGACTGCATCATGTTTTGCCCTTGCCAAAAAAACGGTTTTAATGTTCTTAATATCTTTTGGTCTTGTAGCCTGTGAAAAGTCCTGTAACAATTTGTGGTGACATACATGGGCAGTTTCATGATCTTGCTGAACTTTTTCGGATAGGAGGAAAGGTAACAACTTTCACCACGTCATTTTCTTTTCTTTTAAAGTCCATTTGATCCAAGGATTCTTTAATGTTGTTGTTACTATATTCAAATTTTTTTAAAAACTGGTTAAAATTCTGCTTCTATATATTTGTGTGTGTGTGTGTGTGTATATACCTATTTGCTTGAAATATATAATGTCTGCTGTTTGGTATTAGGTATGTCATTTTTTGGAATTGGTGTATATTTACTCATATAAGTGTTCCTATTCACTTACAGCTCACCCCCTCCATGTGTTGGCTGCTATTCCTGTTACACTAATTCAACTAATGCCGCTGTTGAACTTATGGATGTAAATCTACTTATTCTGCAGCTCTTAAGAGCTACAAAGATCTGGTGGGCAGCTGTTTTTGTTCAGGCTTATGTCCTTGCTGTAATTTCTCAGCTGCATTACTGTCATGATTTTTGCAAGTGGTGTCTGGATCTAACTACTTTCTTGTCATTCTCAATATAGTTTGTATGTTGCAGCAGACAAAATTGGATTTTGAATTTCGTTTGTCACTTCTCCTGGTTAATCATTTCTTATGTTTTTCATACTGATGAATTTTTTTCATTTTCGGTTTTACTTTTCTGTGTGCTTCTGTTTAATATTTCCATGATGTGTTTGGTGCTTCATTGCTTATCTTTTCCTGCTAGTGGTGGCAGTGGCTGCCTCTTCTGAGGTATTCTCTATAGCAATCTTATGTTGCCCTTTTGTGGTTGATAGTGTCCAGATACCAATTACCTTTTTATGGGAGATTATGTGGATCGTGGCTATTATTCAGTTGAAACTGTAACGGTATGTAAATCAATGCACTCACTCCTCTTTATGTGATAGTAAATAGAACATTAATTGTGCTGGTGGTGCAGCATCATTTCAAAAAAAAAAAAAAAAATTGAGCTGGTGGTGGTAGTATATTTAGACGAATTTGGACAAACTTGTCATCTTTGAAATGTTCTCATATCCAAAATGGTTTTTTGCTACTACACTTCAAAATGATCTCTTCTTTGAAGCTGCTTTACAGTTTTCCTATATTAAAATTTTTGTATATTATAACCATTTATTAAATGCGGTTGATTCATCGGATTTTTAAAAGTATTGCCTTGTTCTACTTGGGCAGTTTACTCTCAGCTTTTGCTGTTTCGCAGAATTCCTTTTATGACAGTTTTTAGGTTACCTGTTACTCAACATTTAGAAAAGAAAGTCAACTGTTAAGCAAGATACGTGTAGATGTGTTGATCACCTGTCCTAACAGTTACCTTTGTTCTTTTTTTTTTCAAAAAAAAGAAAAAAAGAAAACAGTATCTTTGTTCATTAAGATTTGGAAACAAAATAAAGTTGCTGTTTGATGTCAAGATATGAAATGCAAATAATATTAATTCTGAGTAATTGAGCCTGGAAGATATGCAGGTTTATCTTTTGCTCATACTTGTTTCTTTGTTTCCTCAGCTCCTTGTTGCTCTGAAAGTACGCTATCCACAGCGAATTACCATTCTTCGTGGCAATCATGAGAGTCGCCAGGTATACTTTTCTCTTACATTCTTTCTTGCTGATAGGGTTGATCAATTTTTTTATTGTTATCTTAGAGAAATTCTTAGTGAAAATTTTAGGTTGTTACCCAGGTTTCTGAATTGAGGTTATTGCATGATTATAGTTTTAGTATGTCCATTTTGACCTATCAATTATTGTACATTAGCACTTCTAAGTGAAACTTAAATTTTGTTAACTGCTTTGCAGATAACACAAGTGTATGGATTCTATGATGAGTGCCTGCGAAAGTGAGTTCCTTATGCAAATCCTGTTTCTTGGAGTAGCCCGCATTATGACATTTTCTGCATTAGAACTTAGAAAAGTACTCAAATGTTTTTTTCTGTTTTTTGTTTGTTGGCTATTTTTCATGTTGTCTCTTGGCATTTTCTGTCCATTCTTTGAGTTGCAAAATCTAGTGAGATGTCCTGTGCAGATTGGAGGCACCTTATCCAAGCATACCTGTCTAGTTCTGGGACATAGGTTTTTAGACTGTGATATCACCTCTACCACAGTTTTGTAGTGCTGTTGTGCCACTACTATGTTCTTTCAACTTCTTCATAGTAATTTTTTGTGCTGAAATGGTATTTGTGTATTAGATCATTTTGCCTAAGAGGGGTTGATAATCAATCTCTCCTTGTTTTGATGAATCCTCCTTTGCTGTTGTAGTTTGATTTTTGGCTTTTTGTCTTTATATTAAATCACCATTAAAAAAATCTCGGGGTGGATAGTTGTTGGTTGTCCTTTACAATTTTCATTTTGTTTTACTGTACCGTCTTCAGAAAAAAGTTATAAAATTATCTAATTTAACAGAAATCTAATCTTTTAGGTGGTGTGATGATTCTTGAGATTCATGAAGGTAAACTCCCTAGGGATCTTATATTTGGAAATTGACTATTACTTCCTTTCAGATTTATTAGGAACCCTAAACCCTATAATACAGAAATTCAAAAGGAATAAAAGTAAATTATATTTGTTCTTTAGGGGGGAAGATCACTGGATATACTTAAAAATCCTAAGAAAATCTGTGCTGTTGCTGTACCCTATTCTTCTGAAAAAAAATTTCAATGAAGATCTCACCAAAGTTAGTTTGTTGTAATATCCAACAATGTTCCTTTAAATTCTTATTTTTGAGTTGACTTCCATGGTTTTTCAGTAGAAATATTTTTCTATCAGTTTAATATGGGGCATCTTTTTTCCATTTGCTGCTCCAACATGTTGTAAAAATCATTTCCTCATAGTTCTTGTATTTTCTTTTCTTGTCTTTGTTACTGCAACAAAAAATGTAAAGAATTTTTTAATCATTTAGGAGTCGAACTTCATTTAGTGGGAAAGTCTTAGTGGCTGGTAACATCATGTTGAAGTGAACACAGCTGACTATAGCAAGAACGTGTCTTCACATATTTTTTTTTTTTTTTTTGTGATTGCCAAATCACAGTTGAGCATGCATAACTTCATCACCACAAGAGCAACTGTTTCAAATAAAAGGTTTAGAAATGGATTTCTCATTGTGATATCAATGAAGGTTTTAGTTTGTCTTAACATTTGGTGGTTTTTTTCTTCACAAAAAGAGTGTAGAGATTCATTCATCTTCAGTTGATTACACCTGTCAGAGAATAGCTCTTTTTATACTGGATATTTAGTTGATGTAATATACCTGGTAATATGGTGATTCATACATCTTCAGTTGACTGAAACTGAATTTGAAGTCCTTTCCTGTTTTCCATCAAGTATTAATGTATGGCATTGGAATTTTATCGGATCCTATTGGCATTTCTTCAGTGTAGATGGTTTCTTTAAATCATAAATAAGAATTGGCGTATAAACTGGTAACTTTTGTTGTGCCTGCCACCGTATAGTAACTTTATTTTGATTGTCATTTGCAGGTATGGCAACGCCAATGTCTGGAAGATCTTCACTGACCTTTTTGACTACTTTCCATTAACAGCTTTGGTTAGTACTTTATCCTACTGGCCATATGTCGGGGCTGATTTTGTGGTTGTCAATGTTCATACATGTTTATTTTCTTTACAGATTGTGTGCATGATATGTTCTTATATTTGTACCTGGTTGTGCTTTTTGAAGGTTGAATCTGAAATATTTTGTCTTCATGGTGGCTTGTCTCCATCAATTGAGACGCTTGATAACATCCGAAACTTTGATCGTGTGCAAGAGGTCCCACATGAAGGACCTATGTGTGATTTGTTATGGTCTGACCCAGATGATCGGTGTGGCTGGGGAATTTCTCCACGTGGTGCTGGGTACACCTTTGGCCAAGTAATAAGTTTCCTGGTCCTTGTGAATTTAAAGAGTTTTATGACTGTGTGTTTATAAAATAGGTGTTTTATTCCAGGATATATCAGAGCAATTCAATCACACCAACAATCTTAAGCTGATAGCCCGTGCTCATCAATTAGTCATGGAGGGATTCAACTGGGGACATGTTAGTATACTGTGTTCGTTATTTTGATTTCCTGCTCATGGATGGGACGCTCTTATAATAATTCTTTTTATTTTCGTTATCAGGAGCAAAAGGTTGTTACCATATTCAGTGCACCCAATTATTGCTACCGGTGTGGGAATATGGCTTCTATTTTGGAAGTGGATGATTGCAAGGATCATACGTTTATCCAGGTCTAAATCTTTCCTAACTGTGCTTTTTTTTATTTTTTTTAATAATTGGATTTGCTCATTGTCGGACCTACATGTGTGTTTGCAGTTTGAGCCAGCTCCTAGAAGGGGGGAGCCAGATGTGACTCGTAGAACCCCGGACTATTTCTTATGAGGGCTGCATTTATGGTTATTGCACATTCTTGGAAAGCAAAGTGGCCTTGTACTTGTGGCGGTAAGAAGGGGATAATGAATTGCAGATAATCTGTAATCCAGTTAACATTTAAAATTACGGGCTGCTGTAAATCTCCATTTGGGAGAAAATGGAAAGCATGTAAAATGGAGCAGGTAAGCTGGGTGCCCCTTGTTATTTGTTTGTCTTCAGTAACTGTGCTGATTTCTTCGCCGAAGGTGGCAGAGCATCGACACTGAAGCAGCATGTATCATTTCCAAGAAACCTGTGATATTTTTTGTGTTATTCCTACTTTTTTTATTTTTTATTTTGCCCTTTTGTTGTTGCCTTTTTCTTTTTTACTTTTTGGGCTTTGTAGAGAGGAGATTCTATTTTAGAGGGTGTTTTTCTCATATTTAGTTTTCCCTCATAGATTTATTTGCTTCTACCCTCTTTGAGTATGGTTCTCTCTAAAATGCTGAGAGAGCAGTGCATGTCCCAATACTGTGTAACTGGTGTTAACGCCGTAGGTAAATTTCCTGCACTTGTACTTTCTTTTCCATGTTCTATAAGGTTTCATCAGACTACTGTTCATGATGAATCTTCGGAAGAAAGAAAAAAAAAAAAAATCTTGGACATACTAGAGAGCTGTATTGAAAGGCGGAGGAAGATGAAGAGGTAAATGGAAACACGAAAAGACGCAGGGAACGACAAAAAATAAGATGAGTGTTTACGATATCGCATCAGATTTGGAAAGTGCATGTATAAAGCATGCGAGTTAGACAGATTTTTGGACAAGAGAATCTTAAATGAAAGAGACCAATGGAAACTGAGTGATGAAGAACGTCTTGGAATAAAAATGGTAAACTAAGGTTCCCTACTTCGATGATGAAAATTAAGCAACATACATACAGTGAGAAAAATTACATTAGTGTAGCAGTCGTGTGATAACATTTCTCAAATTGGAGCATCGAGAGGTACTATTTCAGTTTCAAAGACTCGCCGTGTCCTTTTGAGTGTTAATGTGCTCAAGTCAAAATAGAAGCATAAATACATATCGACACAGATTAGTATAATGGATAGTGCAGTATATACTCTCAGGAAGAAGTTACAGGCTACATACTAGAGTTGTCAAAATGGTCAATTACAAGTTAAGGTGAGAGAAGAGAGAGGGAACCAAGTCCACCACTGACCAAGCAAGGCCTGTATATTGGAGAAACCTTATGCCTGTATCAACATCGTATGATTCTTGACAGAACAAAAGCATTCTTTGAAAATTGCCCATTTGCTTGCTTTCACACTTGGCTTTACTACCACCACAATCTTTTAGTGCTAAGATGTAAGACGTAGATCTTATCGGTATTCCCAAAGTGTTGCAAACTACAGGAAGCATCCGCTTAGCCAATGCCTTGCTGCAAAACTTCACAATAAGAATTGTGGGAATTCCAACAGCCATTCGTCCCACAAACTGCAGAAGACTCATGTCCGGGTTGAGTATCTTCGAAACATTTTCGTGGTGAAACTGATTATAAGTTTGCTGTACTCCACTAACCTGAAAAAAAAAAAATCCTAGTATTAGAATTTGCTGAACAAGATATGTTCCGAAAGTCAGTCCTCAAAATTCTCTGCCAACAGAAAACTACTGGTTTCCTTGCCCCTGATCCTTTTGTGCAAACTACTAGGAATCAGACACAACTCAAACTGTTATCTCGAAGAAACACTACATCAGGCTCCCGCTTCCCCTCCTGTTTGGAGTTGAAGAAACAGATTACTTGCTCTCAGAACTAGTAGCAACAGTTTCCAAATTTCAATATGAGATCACACCCTTTCCAACATCTAATTATCCTGTTCTGCTCCATCCGTTCCCCTCCCCCCACAGGTTTGAGAGTTTTTTTGTTACAAGAGAACAATTTGCAAGATAATATGCAGACTTGGTGCTCTTCTATTGAGGTTGATGAGTTTGCTGGCTTCTAAATTTTGTAGGAAGGAGGAAATTACAATCGTAGATGGGTCAAGAAGGTTTAAATGGACCATCCAAGAGCGAAAGGCCAACATGCTCATATCCACACACTAGATTCTATGGAAGCATATTGAATATTGATCTCTCTGATATGTTGAAATTACAAAAATGACAGAAAATGAGTAAGGTAGCAAGTCCTTTGGAAGCAGAAGGCCCCATTCTAGAGGCTCTAGGAGGATAATGAAACACAGTTTTCCCACTTGGCTTCTACCTATTAATGAAATGATTGCATTAGTTCCCTGTAAGATAATGGTTTGACAAGCTTGGATAAGAAACCTATCATTAAGAATATAAATAAACTTTCCTTGAAGGCGCCAACAGTCTGACACTGTCCTCAAGTTCCTTTTTCATGTGCTAGCCAGCAACTTTAAAAGGCCCTTCTCTATGGATGAAATTGAGGCTGCAGCCTTCGCTATTGCTCTCAAAAGTCTACCTTCTCTATTCCCACTAACAAAATTCTTTGATCAGATGGATTTGAAGCTGAATTCTGTAATTTCTTTTCTAATGGTGAAGTTTTTTTTTTTTTTTGACGAAAGTGCGTATATTGAAAGGTGAAGTTAATAAAATATTTGACAAATTCTATTATAGATGAATCAAAACTATCACCTAATGGAGTATCATCTTGTCCTTCTGCCCAAGAAAAACAAAGCTGAGAACCCCTCTGATTGGTGGCTGACATACACCTCATTTTCTGGTACCATTGCTCAAGCTCTTCCCATGTGCGGTTCTCTTTTTTTTTTTTTAATTGAATTGTCCTTCTCTTATCACTGACAGTTAGAGCGTGTTTTGATGAAAAAGAAAATCATTTACTCGGTCTTCAGTGCTCATGTGCTTAATTGGTGGAAATCTGCTGGATGCTTGCACATTTGCTAGCAGTTTAAATTTTAAGTTTGGGGTACCACTGTTAGCAGATTCGGGCCCAATCTTTGCATGCCCAACTGCCTTGATGTAATGAATACACGTTGCCTTTCATGGTCCTTAATAATCTAAAAGGAAAGCAAATGCTGCGGAAGACTTCCCTTGCTGCGACATCTCATATTGTTTTAGAAAGAAATGGAGCATCAAACTTTTTGACAGAAATGGAATATCAAACTTCGCAGAGAAGTCGAGTTTCATGGGCTTATTGCTGCTATTTGTTTGTCCATACTAACGAAGAGCATTGAAGGCAGTCCCTGGGATTGATGGTTATGGTGAGTTGATCCATAATCACCATGGGTGTCTCGTAATGATATGGTTCGGACCTTACTGAAGCTACAGAAGCAGCTGCAAGCTCTTTTGCAAGTAATCAAAGATTTTTCCTCCAACACCATTTCAGACTGGTTATCACTGAGGGAGAGTGTAACTATTAGCTGGATAAAAGGAGAGAAGTAGCTCTGTGGAGACATCAGAAGTAACTAGAAAAAGCTTTTTAACTTATCTGGCACCATCTCTTGGAGTATCTGTCATATAATGCTAACTACATTGCTGACTCCTTTGCCAAGAATCATGTCTCAAACCAACACCTTGTTGTTGAAGACTTTCATTTGATATGTGGCTGTATTTATTTTCTTCCTTATGTACCTTTTTTTTTCTTTGTTTTTTCCTTCTGCTTCTTTTATTCAGATTTTAGGCTTTTGGGCTTAATGATAAGTCTCATCCGAAAATAATGTCAGATCAAGGTTAGTTCCCTAGTACCAGCTTCTGCAGGAATTTCATCAAAGATTGGTGAGCCAGGCTCTCTGTACTTTCATCATAAGGAGACAAAACTTAACTCCCTAATGTCTCTCATAAGGGTTTCCTCCCACATAGATTAGTGAGTACAAAGATCTTGAGTTTATTAGTTGGTAAAGAGGTTTCCAAAATGACTAGCCAACTTAGGAAACCTCATTACCAACTAATAAACTCAAAATCTTTGTTCTCACTAATCTATCTGGGACTATTCCTTACCACTCCCCCTCATGTGTAGACCCTTTTTTGTGGTTCTACAAGTGGATAATTTAGGAGTAGGCAGTTTAGGTGTAAGCCCTCCTTTGTGGCTATACAAATAGATAGTTTTAGGTGCAGGCCCACATATGAGTACCCGCTCTGATTCCAATGTTAAGTTGGGTCAAAGGCCCATCCCAAAATGACTAGCCAACTTAGGAAACCTCTTTACCAACTAATAAACTCAAGATCTTTCTACTCACTAATCTATGTGGGACTTTTCCTTAACAGCTGGTATGATCGCACCCAACCCTTCTACACTAGCAGGACCAGCAGTGGAGAATGTAGGGTACACAGCAGCAGAGGAATAAGAACGTTTTAGCAAGTTAACCTGTTCATCACAGGTAACTCCATTGCTTTTAGACAAATTATTGTGAGACATTCCAATGGCAAGCATTGTTGGTGAATCTGCTTTGGTCTTGTTGAACAGAAAACTGGACTGATCACAAAATTCACGTTGGAGCTGAGACTGGACATGAATTTCTTCTCCTACAAGCCTATTTCTAGAAAGGCTTAATCCAGATAAAGCGGTAGCAATCTCATCACGATCAGCCATGCTAGAAGATACACCATCATAAGTTGAACTAAGAACTGTACTTTTATCAGTAGCTGGAACACTCCCGCCAACTAAAGGATGGGTGGATCCCACAGACCTCCCAATCAGCTGAGTATCAGGAGTTGAACTTCTGGAAAGAGATGATCCCAGAACAGAAGCAAATGATTGAGGAGTTGATGAACCAATGCTTTGAACCCTAACCAGGCTGGTCCCACCAGAACCTACTATTCCAGAGCACAAGCTATCTACAGATTCCAGATCATTTTGTAACTGTGAGAATTGGGAACCACTTATGCCAGTTGGATCAGAAGTATCATCAAAAGTATTATGGCTCACTGGACATGAAAGACGTCCAGATACTGCGGCACTTCGGGCTAGTCCTTCCTGGAGCATTCCTTGCACCCAAGCCCACCCCTGCCAATCCAATCAAACCGTCAGCCTCGTTCCAACCACTCAGCTGAAGGTTGCCTGGACAGATTGACCTTTTTAGGTCTTATTATTTCTTCGTCCCCCCTCTGAACTGGTTGCAATGAAAATAAAGACTTGCTGATTCCATCATCAACTATCTCCTTTTTCCCCCTATCTCCAATACCCCCAAAGGAAGAACTTCCAGCCTGAAATCTCTGTGCTAGTCAATCTTCCTTGGTCAAAAGTGGGGGAGGAAGTCTTGGATTCTGGTTCTCATGAGAATAATATGATAAATAAGCAGGGTGAGACAGTAATTCTTCGTCAGAGAGAAGTGAGTTCTTATTAAGACAAACTGGTGGGAAATCCGAGCCTCCAACTCGAAAAAGACTGCCGGCGGCTGTCAAAGAGCCCTATACTGTCAGAGGGGCACTTCCACTACGGTAGATGTTTAGTTCTCTCTGTGTCAAAAATGTCTTTACTGCGCTGCTCTCTGAGCATAATCTCAATTTGTTTATCTAAAGTATCCTCATAATTATTGCTTGAGCCACTTGGACCGTCCCCAAGCATTGGACTGACACCGAGATCCGATAGCGTCTTCAAAGGACTCTCCATTACCATCCTCACATGAAATTCAGCATCTAACTCAATCGTCGATGGTTCGAAACGCGCCATGACCAATGATCAACAAACGCAAGTCACAACCAAAAACAAAATCGGAGGCCTAGAATTGGCAAAATTCTGAAGGCGAATAGCAGCATATGAAAAGGGAAGAGATTACTGGGGCGGCATATTCTTCATCATAGTTCCAACCCAGATTCTAATGTGGGTATCTTCAAATCGTTGGCTTCGTTTTGGTAAGAGCCGAACATTACAAGATTGGATGGCGGGAAACCATGGATCTCTATACTTGGGCATAGATTAGTGAGTATAAAGATCTTGAGTTTATTAGTTGGTAAAGAGGTTTCCTAAGTTGGCTAGTCATTTTGGGATGGGCCTTGAACCCAACTTAACATAGTCAATTATGCAAAATATCGCCTTCATGAACTATCCATAAGGTTACTTGGAACAATTATTTATTTTTTTCATTTGAAGGAATACACAAAAAATAAAACAAGGATTATTTGAGATTCATTCTTGACCAAATGTTGCATGAATATGGACATCTTTGACAGAAATTTATCTATGTAAGTTTGTCAAAACTAGCACACTGAACTGTTGTAACATGACGACCAGCTAAATTTTATTCTAAAGCTATAGAGGTTCAAGTAACACTTCAAATTTGAACTCTCCCTCCTCATATCTTAGACATGTTAGATACTATATCTTTGGAAATCTAATCCTTTATTTGAATCACATTTTGCTTTTTTTTTCTTTTGAGGCTTCAATAAATTGTCTCAAGATGTCCTTCTTTGTATTTTCACAGTAAAAATTACAGAGGTTTAAAATTTTTACTACAGTTATTAACTCGATTTTTAACATCTTACAGATTTTCCCCCTATCTTTTCATTTTTCACAGACATTTTTTTTCCAGAATTTCTTCTGAGAAGTACTACACAACCAATATATCTCTCACATAGAGTGGGAGACAGTTGAAGCCAGTTGCTGAATTTGCATTGAGTGGAAAAATATCTGAACTATAAGGTTAACTCCATAAATCGGTGGCCTCATTGAATTTAGTTTCTATGAATAGTGTACAAATGAGAGAATTTGGTGCTTTTTCTGGATATCATTTTGTCATTCTTACAATAACTGTTACACACAATATCATCTGGATTGTTTGTAAATACCATAAATGCCATAGAAGTTTGCATCAAAGTAAGATTGATCAACGTCAGTACATTAGGCACACGCTGAAGATGATGATTAGGCAATTTAAACATCGGTGAGAAAATTAAATTTAGCAAAACTAGGTAGTATTTTCGATTCAATGTTTGAAGTGATAGAGAACTTACAATTCCCAATGCGACACCATTGAAGGCTGCATGATACTCAAAACTTGGTGTTGGAAGCTCTGGTGTTGGATAGGCAAAAAGTAACAGCAAAGAAAGAGCAGCCCAGAAAGATGTCACTGTCAATCATATCAGCTAACAAAGTCAGAAGCCAATTTATTTCACTATTCTTTCCTTAGTTACGATTTAACAATTACAAGGTAATTTCAACCATATTGGCAAAAGTTGGATCTCTACTGATCATAGATAAATAACCAAGAAAAGCAGATAGAAAGACTTCCATGGTACACACCATTCTGTCCAGAGACAATAAAATTGTCGATGTAATCATGTACCCAAAGCCAAAATGAAAGAATCAGAAGGCCCATAACTAGCCCACTGAAGATATCAACCAGGCTATGCATTCCTAGGTAAATTCTTCCTGAAAAAAATAAATAAAAGAAACAGTTAGAAGAGAGATTTTAATCTTCACAACAGGGTCTACAGATGGCCTGGGTTAACAGACTAATGTTAAACTCACCAAAGCCGATGAGTCCAACAAAGAAGCAGACTGTAACGATACCAGCCAACTGCACAACATGATTTGTTGGAGAGTTACATGCCAACATATACAGTAGAAGATAACTGCAAAAGCACCAAGATTGAAAGCAAGCGTATTTTATTAGAAAACATTAAATTCCTTACATAAAAACCAAAATAATTGAACTATATAGAAAATAATGAAAGATACCCAGATAAGCAAACGGTGTTAAGAGTATGAGAAGAAGGCAAGCCATATTCTTGTGCATTCTCTTCCTCATCTTTTGTAGCTGTTATCCTCCTAACAGGTGGAGAGCTGGGCCTTGGAGCTGATACTAAATCCTATCATCCATAAGAGGGATGAATCAAACTAAGCACAATTTCTACTCATGACAGTTATTATTACGGAGGAAAACAAAGAAAGAAAATCACATCCGGTAAAGGGTAACAGATACCTTGACAGAGTTGCCCAAATAATCACAAAAAGCAATCAACAACGACAGCTGTCTAGCCAATTTGCTATGTCCACTCTAAAACATTGAAAAAAGAGTCAAGCAGTTTTCCAGGGCCAGCAAATTTACGACACTCAAAAGGAGTGGGAATTTAGGCAAAACCAATTAAAGATATAAAAGTAAAAAAAAAAAATAGTAATCAAGATAAATGAGGAAATACCCAGAAGAGCAGAGGAAGAAAAGCAGTATAAAAAGGAACCGAAACAAGACATGAAATGGCAGAGAAAAAGGCATCCAAGGCATCGTGCCGAAAACCCTGAGAAGACAAAGCATAATACAGAAAACAATCTGTCAACAAAGAAACCACTAATGAATTTCGACATATACAATCAATACAGGGACAAATCTCAAAAATACTATATCAGCATTGCTTACCTGGACTTTAAGAATAAACGGAGTGCCATCAATAACACAACGAGTGACCAGAGGCTGAAGGAGGAATCTAATCTTTTGGGTCAGGTTCAGAAAGGAAGAGAGAAGAACCCATGAAATAATGGAGGTAAGGGAAACGATCTGCCACAACGGGATCGTTTCCATTCTCCTGACAGGATTCAGATAAAAGAAAAGAAAAGGAAACTTAGAAGGAACCCTGTCTCTCCTGTTTCTAAAATTATGAATTATGAGGCCTTACGAAGAGAAGATCTCTGAACATTTTAGAAATCAGAACCTTAATTTTCAGTTTCGGCAGGGAATAGGGATGATGGAGCATAGAGCATGGAGCCGTGGTAAAGTTGACCGCATACGGGGCTCCCGTCTCCCGGCTCTCCGCTGTTTTCTTCTGCCTCTCCGGAGTTCGGAACTCAGAATTTCAAACCATATAATTTTGCGGAAAATGAAACGGATAAGAAAATTAAGCAGAAATAAGATCACAGAATTTGGACACTCAATTTGGGGATGATGGTGAGATGATCGTAGGATTACGAGCCAGCTCTCATGCGTTAATTGGACCCACACAGGAGGTCAATCTTCCACTAAAAATCTACGACGAGAAGGCCAAATTTAGGAGTCGCTCAGCGGCTGCGCTTACATTACAATTTCAACGACTCGTGATTCATGATCATGACGGGAATCAATTGAATTTCCTCGCTTATTTTATTCGAATCAAACTCACGCGGACAGCGGACAGCCTTAGCTTTTGGCAACTACACAATTATAAATTAGTCTACAGTCTGTACCCAGAGAGGTGGTGAAGAGACTTTCCAAACGAGTCCAGTGCTTTTTCGTAGCCATTTAAACTGTGCTCAATCGTGACAATCCCCTTCACGATCATCCGTATTAACTTTCTTCTGGCTACAACAACTTGCAGTAGCAGAAGGCTATATTTTTTAAATTAATCTGCTATACAGCAATGTGCGATTGGATTGAGAAATTAATTTGACATATTCTGGTTCAGAGAACCAACAGGAACGGAGGATGTTTGAACTGGAGTTTAGCAAATCTAATATTGAAATTGATGAAGATCAGGTAGAATCCGGTAGAATCCGTGTGGGTGTTGAAAGATAAACTAAAATCTTGTAATAAATGGGTGGAAGCTGTTTGACTGAAAATAGATTAGTAGGGACTTTCCGAAGGATCCGAGAAGGAAAGGTTATCGTTGGACGACTGGGTCAATCGTGAAGGAAGAGCCTTCTGGCATAAAAAGTCTTGGACGGACGGGTACGGGCAAAGATTTTTATTTTTTGTTTTACAAGAGAAACCAAATGGACACGTTTCCAAAATATCCAGCTTCTTCCAGATTCAGAGTTTGAGTACGAGGCCTCGTTAAGACGACCAGATAGACCCTGAACTAGCTACTGCCGGCGTTTGACGGCATTTCACTCGTTGTTTTAATTGTATAAGTCTCGTAACAAATCAAATGGTTGTTTGATTTGTGGGGTAGATATCTTGAGATTGTAAGCAGTGTTTCTAAATTACATTGTGAAATTCATATAAAATCATAGGGGACTTCCAACCATGACAAACAAATTTCAGTAATTTTTAGAAAAAAATATTAGTCTATCCAAAAAGTTAGAACCAGATTTTCTCTTCTTTACCATGAAAACTTCACATATCAACTTCTCAAAACTTTTCTCGTCAAAAGATGAGAAGTTAGAACTGATGGACAATTATAATTGTCCCATTTTTTCCTACATCTAAGGGAAATTATCTAATAATGGGTCGAACGTTTCTAACATTCTCCCATTACCCATTCAATGTACCATTCAATATTGATACATCTCCAAAAAAATTTTTCATAGATATAATATCCTTATACCTAAACAAAAGAATTTAAATTATATGAATCATGACGGTAAGTCTTTTAGAGTAAATATTACTTTCTACGTATCACAATGCAATTTTCTCCTTTGAATGAAAACTATATGCGACATTTTTCTTTAGTAGTAAACTTTCAAATGCTCTCACTCAGGATCACCAAAATTTAAGCATTTGTCGTTATTCTCTAACTAAATAAGAGAAGACAAATATGAAATTAATGGAGTTTTTTTTAATTGACAAAATGTGATACAAACATAAAGTGTATCTCAATCACATAAAAAATTACATAGTTGAATTGAGTCTCATATGTTTAACATGTGCCTTATAAGCAATAGGCCAACTTTTATCAACAGATCAACAATTATTAATCTAGAACTGATGTGCTCCACAACTACTTTGTTTGTTTTGACATGTTCTAGAATAGTTAAATATTAATGTCAATGCGTTTACTACGACTTCCGCTCTTATTGTTCTTGGTAAAAAAAATTGTAGCGGAGTTATCATAATAAATCCTTGATGGCTTGGAAATTGTGTCAACAATTTTAAGTCCAGAAATAAAACTCCTCAACCATATAACCTGCGACGTTACTTCAAAACTTGTTACAAACTCTGCTTTTGTGGCAAACATAGAAATCAAAGATTGTTTTGCACTTCTCCGAGAAATGACCTTCAGCTAATAAGAAAACATATTCTAATATTGACTTTCTCGAGTCGAGGCATCCAATAAAATCATAATATGAATAACCAATCACCTCTAGATGATCAGATCGCCTATATATAAACTTGCAATATTGCAATCTTTAGTCCCTTGAAGGTATTGCATGACTTTTTTTATAGCTCTCCAACTGTCCAAACCTGGGTTACTTTCATATTTGTCCAACATTCCAATTGCATATGCAATAAGGAAAGTCCCAAGTAAGAAAAACCTAAAAATACATGAAACTCCCAACTACGAAAGCATAAAGAATGTTTTTCATTTATTCCCTTTCCAAATCATTTATAGGACTTTGTTCCAAAATGAACTTGTCACCTTTCATAATCGGTACAACACCAGATGAATAATTTTTCATACAAAATCTCTATAAAACTTTATTGATATAGGTTTATTGAGACAATCCTAATGTCCTTCGAGATCTGTCTCTCTCAATCTTTATGCCTATGACATAAGAAGCTTTACCCATATCTTTTATACCAATTTGTATTAAGGGAAATCTTTTAACCTCATGAAGTAAACCAAAGTTACTTGAAGTAAGTAGAATATCATCTACGTATATGACTAAGAAAATTATTTTGCTCACACTAATCTTATGGTATATACATTGATCCATGATATTCTCCGTAAAACCAAATGAAAAAATAACATCATGGAATTTTACATACTATTGATGGGAAACTTGTTTTAGCCCGTATAGAGATTTCTTAAGCCTACAAACCAAGCGATCATTCTCCTGTGAAATGAAATATTTAGGTTGTTTCATGTAAACCTCTTCCTCTAGCATCCATTGAAGAAAATAGTTTTCACATCCATTTGATGTAATTCCAAATCAAAATGAGCTACTAATGCCAAGATTATCCAACATCAATCCTTATTTGAAACAGGGGAGAAAGTATCGTGATAATCAATAAATTCTTGTTGACTAAATCCTTTGGCTAAAAGTTTTGCTTTATATCTCTCAATATTATTAAAGAGTCCCTTTTGGTTTTAAAACCCCGCTTACCGCCGATGACTACTTTCCCCCCTTTAGCAATTCAACAGGATCCAAACTTGCTTATTAACCATTGAATTCAACTTTTCCTTCATGATATCATTTCATAAGGTGGATTTATTTTCACTCGTAGCCTGTAAAAACGTAATAAGATCATCTTCAACACCAACGTCTATGTGAAATTCTTGAAGGAAGACAATATAATCTAAAGAAATTGTAGGTTTCCTAAATCTTGATGATATTCTTAATGTTACTTCAACATTTTCAGGTTGAGAATGCTAAGTATCTGGATCTATAGGAATATCATTATGATGATGTGGTTCTTCAACTATTGGTTGTTATTGAGTAATCGAATCCTAATGATTATCATGAAACACAACCAATCTATGTGAAGATGTAAGACTAGGTTGATAACTGTTATGCTCCTCAAAAACTAAGTTTTGATGTTGGCTACTCCCACTAATGTCATCATTCCCAAGGAACCTTGCATTCTTAGATTCCACAATTTTCGTCACATGAGATGGACAATAAAATTTATATCCTTAGACTTTTCTGCATAGCCAATGAAATATCCACTGCCAATTGTACCTGCCATAATATTTACTACCTCTATTTAACTTCACGATTTTAATATATTTGCCCAATTGTTTCTCTACTTCTTCCTTATAGATCTTAAAAATATCTATTGCTTTACTTCTATCATAACACAAATAGAGATACGTATATCTCATATAGTCATCAATAAAGGTAATGAAATATTTTTTACCAATAAATTATGCATCTTAAGTATCTAAAACATCAATGTGTATAATCTCTAAAACATCAGAAGTCCTCCTGGTACCTTTTTTGTACTTGTTAGTTTATTTTCCTTTAAGCAATCCATACAATTACCAAAATCAGGAAAGTTAAAAGCCTCAAGGACTCCATCGTTTACCAATATTTTAATTATATCAATGGAGATATAACCTAATCTCCTATACCACAACATAGAGTGTTTCTCATTTATAACACCATGCTTAAGGCCAATATTAGTACCATACACAGTTGTAAGACTACAATAAAGGGTAGAATTATAAAGAAGTTTAATAACCCATTATCCAAAATACAATTTTCATCAATAACATTGTCTTTATACAAATGAAGTGAATTACTAGTGAAATTGAAACTGCAACCACAAAGTAAAAGTCTAGAAGCTGAAATAAGTTTTCTTGAAAAGAATGAACATAAAAAGTCCTTTCAAGGTCTAAAACAATACCAGAATTAATGACAAGTCTATAGGTCCCAACTGCCTCCGCATGTGAACCCATCTTATTTCCTGAATAGATGGAACATTCATTTTTCTTTTGTTTTCGTTGGTTTAAGAAGCCCTGCATGGTGTTAGCAACATGGATTATTATACCAAAATCATTCCACTAAGTGCTATAAAAAATATTAACCATATTAGATTCAAAACATACTAAAGAGATGAAATTACTTTTATTTTCAAGCCAATGCTTGAATTTGGGACATGTCTTATTTATGTGTCATTTCTTCTTGCAAAAGAAACATTTGACATTGTCCTTATTAACTTGATTTCGAGGAGCGTTTCCCTTCCCTTTTTTAAAATGGTTTCGTTTCATGAGTTATCATATGTACACTTTTAATCTTCTCTTGATTCAGCCTCCCTTCCTCTTATACATTCATGGCCAGAAGTTCATTAACGGACCATTCCTCCTTCTATTACTTTATGATGGGATCTAAAATTTATCTCTAAAGGAATTTTCCTGTCCAGTGGGCAACTAAATTTTTTTTTTGTCAAAATGTTTTTATACCATCCTAATTAATCACTTAAATATAAAAATTACCCTGTAAGGTTAAATTATTATATTTTATAATTAATCATAATTTTTTATGTCATTAACTCTATATGACTAAAATTTATTCCAATTATTAATTCCTTACATTTAGATAAACCAAAATATGCAGAGAAAAATAAATATACATAAAAACTAAATAAAATTTTCACAGATAGAAAATTACCTAAAATACGAAAATTAAACATTCATATATTCATGTATAACTATTTAATCCGTATGCATAAGGTGAAAAAAGCATGAAAACGTACTATTTTTCATTTTACACACACACACACACACACACACACACATATATGTGTGTGTGTGTGTGTGTGTGTATGTGTATTAACATTTACGGTGAGAGGGTCGAGTTGGTCTAAGGTGCCACACACACACACACACACACACAAAATTTGTTCAGATCCCACTCTCGACACCAAAATTTCCTTAATTTTTTATGTGCTGAAGGTTGTTGTTCAACCTCCAGCCAATGCGCAAACACAAAGCGAAATGTCTGAGTTCTCTTATCAGAATGCCATCCACAGTGCCATCTTCATTGAGCCGCAACATACCATGGGTTCGTTGTGAGCTCGATGCCAGTGCACCAAGTGCCGGTCGTCACACTCCAGGTCACTCTCTCATGGCTCTTGAAGTCGGCTGTTTGAGAGTTCGACATAGGAACGCATGTTACAACACCTTCCATCTTCTCCACCAACGCCACGACCGTGGTGCAGCTAACACATGTGCACACTGTACCTATGTTGTTGCATCCTCTGCTGAGTCGCAATAGGTATGATCGTATGAGCAAAGCCGGTCTGCGTCCGTTGAGAAATTGACACCGGGCATGCAGTGCCTTTCTCAACATCTGTCTCAACTGAGGATTGGCTATGCCGTGAAGCTGACAGATTGTGGGTCCATCGATAGTTCCACATCGTCACATACAACGCCTCTCTCAGGGCAATCTACTAGTGCACAAATCTGGAGCACACAGGGCCTCCAACATACCTCTTGTGCTGAGTCGTAACAGGTTGTGGCTCTCTACGACACGAATGAAAAATATAATTGGCCTTTTCCAGAAAATTAAATAGAATGTCAGCCAGAGATTTTGCTTTGATACCAACTATAAGCAAAATTTCCAATAAAACTGAAAGCGGAAACTAAGATACATACCTCCAACCATGTTAAACAAATTCTAGGAATTTTCAAAAAAAATGTCTAGTCTATCCAAAATGCAATTGATGGAGTCACAAACCTCTTTACTAGACCAGATCCTCTGTTCCTTTACCGTGAAAAAACTTTACATACCAACTTTTCAAAACTCTTTCCATCAAAAGAGGAGAAATTGAAATTGATGAAGCGTCTGTCCAGACATGGAAGGCGAAGTCGTCCATGAAATGGAACAACTTCATTTCTGGGACACGAATCGGCCTTCCTTTAGAGTCCATGTAAAGGTAGCAGTTGAAATGTTCGAAGATATGTCTTGCAAGATCTTGAAACAGTAATGGGTTTTTGATTGATGTAGTAATTAGATGTATGCAGAGCAGAAGAAAACAAATAGTAGACATCCACGATTAAGAATGATTTTGGAGTGAAGCTTACCTGCTCCCTTGAAGCCGTCCGGGGAAGGGATCTTTAAAGGTGGTCTCAATCATGCTTGGATGCATTATCACACAGGTATTTCACCCCTCATGCTTTTATTAGCATCTCTCCCTTTGCTTTTTTAAATGCATTAGTGTCTTGCCAGCCGTGGAGCCTTGAATTGTAACTTGTGGTAAACCTCATTGATTACTTTGTTCTTATTTATGTTAGACATGTTCCAGATTTGACCCTTTATTTTAGGAAGTGGTTTCCTTAGACGTAGGGTGAATTGGACGAACCGATCTGGTCTAGCAAAGAGCCCGTGACTTTCCTTTGGGGTGCCTTTGAATAGACAAACTAATCTCCGTTCTTCTAGAAATTGACCGCCATGACTGAAGGTAAGCTGTCGTTGACATTTCCGATTAAAGATTATGAATTTGGTATCAGAGTAGTACCTCTGATCTGGTTTCATTTCCGTTGAAATTAAAAAAATAGAAAATTTGAGGGAGGCATCCACTATGTCGATGGATGAAAAATTGAGACCCATTTGTTGAAAAAATGAGACGTGCACACCCATTTGAGCTCAACGTTGATTTTTCAATGAAGGCTACAAGACACCGGAGACGTGGCTATAACCACTGAAATAATCTTCTGGCGTCGGGTGCGTTAGGTGTCAAAGGTAGTTCGACCAACGAACTACGTCTTCGCGCATCGGCATTGGCGTTGAGTGAGCCGGCATTAGGATGGCTTTGGGAAGAACAAAGCCAGGTCGAGAGCGCCGTTTTTCTCCAGAAATCCTGATCAAATCATTTGTAGGCTAGAGCATCGACTGTGCTCTCTGCGTGTGTCAGCCGACAGTTCACACATGGGAATCATGCGTTGGAGGAAGAAGTAGGCCATCATCGCGCATTGGCACTGCGTGTCGACCGACGTCTCGCGTTAGCGCTACGCATTGGCTGGCATCACCATCGTGAAAACAATGCTGCCTGTTGGAAGATGGGCTCCAACCCACATGACCAGGGAAGGCCCAAAAGATGGGCCAAAGCCCATAAGAAGTAGGATCCACCAAGATTACCACGAGCTGACATCCTTATCACGTAAGCTGGAAGATCAAGAAGGACTCACAAAGACATCTTTATCTTATGGTCACATCCTAGAAGAGTTCTAGTTTGAGTTATGTTTGTCTTTTATCTATATTGACCTATTTAATTATGCTAGGACTTATTTTAAGTATTAGAGTTTGGGTGTAATTGGGACAAAGGTAGTTTTATTGTAATTGAACTCTACTACCTTCCTCTATTATAAATAGAGGTTCATGTACTCTGATTATAATAAGTTAATAAAGTCAATGAAGTATTTATCGTTTTCATAAATTCAACATAGTATCAGATCAGGTTCTGTGAGTTGAAGTGGTTAACGCACAGAGGTAATGTGATCATTTTCTCTAAACCCTAAACCCTAAACCCTAAGTCTAGGTTCATAGTTTTTTTTGAGTCCCTACACCCGTAGTTTTCTTTATGTTTTTCACATATATACTGAGCTTTTTATATTGAAAATTATATACTGAAGGAAATATATTTGAGTCTACTTTCCATAGAAAAATGATTTTGTCCAATCTGAGTTATCTATAGAGAGATATCGATATTTGAATGACCGAAGGTTAGATTGCAAAAGAGGTTCGAGTAGCAGCAGAAAGCTCCAGCTTCCGAGGTATTTTATGTTATCAAGAACGAGAATTTGTATGGAGATATATATATCAAAAGAAATATCTATAAGTCTATTCTCTTACATATTCAACCAATTTTCAATCCGATTTATTTGCAAAGATAAATCGATATTTGAAACAACGAAGGTCAGATTGAAAAAAAAGGTTCGAGCAATAGCAGAAATCTTCAACCTTCGAGGTATTTTATGCTATCAAGAACGAGACTTTATATGGATAATTATATATAAAAATAAATATATTTAAGTCTATTTTATTACCTATTCAATAAATTCTCGATCTGAGTTTTTTACAAGAATAAATTGATCTTGGAATAGTCAATGGTCATGATGAAAAAAAAGGAGAAACAATGCTTAGTTCAGCCAGATGACAGAGACTGAAATCTATTAGATTATTTATCTTCTGATAATTATATTTTATGAAGTGAAGTTATATTTGGATGAAATTTATTTAAGTCAAGTTTCAAAAGGAGAAATTTTTATGTCAATCTGATCTATATTTAAATATATATTCACATTGGAAGAATCAAAGGTCATGCTGGTATTTTGTTGTATTAAAAAATCCGAATTTAATCCGATTGTTTTGTGTCACTGTTTGAGTTGCTATATCAAGAAAATATATCACTTCTCCATGGTTTAAGGGTTTATTAATACATCTCTGTTATTTGGGCTTATTGCTACATCTATGATATTTGGTTCAAGCTAGGATCACTGCCATTACATCCCAGCTTGAGGGGGAGAAGTACAAGAAAGAGGTATTTTATTCTGTATGTTGTGGATAAGTTTATGTGACCTAAATATTCAAGAAATGGGAAGCACAAAATATGAAGCTTTTGCATCTAAAAAAAATATTTATATTGGATTATGATTATTTCATGGGTCCTTCTACGTGTTATATGTGTTGGAAGATGGTCGTGTTACATTACAGCTACTGCTATTATGTCTCTTTGGATGAGACATTATTATTGACGAAGAGGTGGCCTCAATACCTTTTCTCATACCATAATTTATTTGACTCTAAAAAATATCACGGTTGGAACACCATGAGAGTCGATGCCCGAATTGGGACACCATGATAAATTTAACTCTAAAAAATATCACAGTTGGGATACCATGAGAGTCAGTGTCCAAATTGGGACACCATTATAAATAAACTCACTACCCCCCTTGTAATGGTTTTGATTACTCCTACCACTTGAGAGTCGTTGTCCTATGGAGGGACATGGTGGTGGACACTTCCGAGCAATGCCGATAGACACACTACCTACATAAGACAGAGTGTGCCCTACATCCAACATTTGGACTAGAGTATGGAGCAATGTCTTACCAGCTAGGAGTAATTTTTACTCTCACTTATATTATGCAAGTAGGGCCTCATGGAAGGATGCAATAGCGCGAGGGGGAGTGTTGGAAGATGAAGACATATTGGAAGATGTGCTATTTTATACAAAAAGTTTCAATACATTATTTGCAAAAAACTGTGAGTTCATGATGTTCTTTCACCCCCGGCTCGAGGGGGAGTGTTGAAAGATGAGCTCCAGCCCACATGACCAAGGAAGGCCCACATATCTAAGAGTATTATATGATGGGCCACATGACCAAGGAAGGCCCACAAGATGGACCCCAACCCATACGAAGTAGGACCCACCAAGATTACCATGAGTTGGCATCCTTATCACATAAGTTGGAAGATCAAGAGGGACTCACAGTGGTATCTTTATCTTATGGTCACGTTCTAAAAGAGTTCTAGTTTGAGTTATATTTGTCTTTTATCTATATTGACTTATTTAATTATGCTAGGACTTATCTTTAAGTGTTAGAGTTTGGGTGTAATTGGGACAAAGGTAGTTTTATTGTAATTGGACTCTACTATCTTCCTCTATTATAAATAGAGGTTCATGTACTCTGATTATAATAAGTTAATGAAGTCAATGAACTATTTCTCTTTTTCATAAATTCAACAGTCCCCGTTGTCAGTCGTTGTTTGTAAGCTCTCGGTTGAGAGAAGGTTGACACATCGAAGATTGGCGATCTCTCTCTCTCTCTCTCTCTCTCTCTCTCTCTCTACGCGTGGCTAGGTTGAAGACGATCTCTACATAGAAGCAAAATAAAATAAAATAAAATATATGGTTAATTTTGATATAAATTCCAAGTCGGGTCGAAAGGGTTGAGGCAGCCCAAGTTACCCATTTCAACTCGCTGAAGCAAGTCACTCGAGAGCAGATGAAGCCGACTTGTTCCGAATAAATATTTTTATGGGTCGGGCAAGGATTCAAACCCATTGCTTGACTTTATTCTGGTGCCAGTGACCATTAAGCCATCTTATCTACATTGTTATATTTTTTTTAATTTAAGAAATGTATGAATATTTGTTACCTTTGTCATCCTATTTGGGTTTCTCATGATTTGGAGTGGAAATGCATATGATTTTATACATGCATATATGATAATGTAATGTACATATTTTTTTAATTTTTCAATTGTTAAAATTTTATTTAGGTTTTATGCATAGTTAGTTTTCTATGCAAATTTTAGGTTAACCTAACTATAAAGAATTAATATTTGGCATAAATTTTAGTCAATTATTTTGATGTCATATTTTTGGTTTACATTTACATAATTGAGTAATTGCCACAACATTCTTAATTATAAAAATGTCTAGTGACATTAAGTTTTATTGCATAAAGTTAACGACATAACAAATTATGATTAATCATAGAGATATAATAATTTAACCATCCAGGGTAAATGTTATATTTAAGTGATTAATCAGATGTGAAAGAAGAATTACAAAAACAAAATTCTACTTACCCACAGGCCTAGGATATTCCTTTACAGACAAATTTTTGGGTCCCATCATAAAGTGACATAAATTGCTTATGTGTTATAATCCAAGCCCACAAGAAATATTTTAGTGACACGCTACGCTTATGTGTTATAATCTAAGCCCACAAGAAAGATTTTAGTGACATGCTAATTTTTTTGTTTAAATTTATTTACATGCGTAAATATTAAAAATTTGGCTTCATTACATGTTTAATAAGCTTGTTGTTTATTTGCAGTTCTTCAAACTTTGTCCATCCCAAATTTTGATTCCTCTATTATTCCTCGAAATGTAAAAAATTATATTGAGTGGAAGGAGAAAATTCTCCTATTATTGGGGTGCATGAATCTTGACCTTATACACTTCAAGTGGATGAACTTCTAAATCCCACGGAATCCAATACCCAAATTGAGAAAACATCATTTGAACTTTGGGAGTGATCCAATCGCTTAAGTTTGATGTTATTAAAATCTGATATTGGGAAGAGTATTTGTGGATCCATTCCTGATTGTGACAAAGAAAATGAATTTCTTCAAGCTATTCAGAATTAGTTTGAGACTTCCGACAAGGCATTAGCAAACACCCTAATGACCAAAATGTGTTATATGAAATTTACTGGCACAAAGGTGTGCGAGAGCACATCATGCAGAAGCGGGATATGGCCGCAAGATTGAAATTGAAGGAGATTAAGATGTTCGAGTAATTTTTTGTCCACTTCATCCTTAACTCTCTTCCAAATCTGAATACGTACCCTTCAAGATCTCTTATAACACACATAAGGAGAAATAGTCATTTAATGAATTTTTGACCATGAGTGAACAAGAGGAAGGGAGGCTGAATCAGGAGAGGATCAAAAGTATACATTGACAACTCAGGGCAGGAAACTTTTTAAGAAAGAGAAGGGAAAAATGCATCTTAATAAAGTGTATAAGGGTGATGTCAAATACTTTTTATGCAAGAAGAAAAAACATATAAAGAAGACCTGTCCCAAATTCAAGCATTGGCTTAAAAAGAAAGGTAATTTCATATCCTTGGTGTATTTTGAATCTAATATGACTCATGCTTCTTATAACACTTGGTGGATTGATTCTAGTACTATAATCCATGTTGCCAACACCATGTAGGACTTATTGAACCAATGAAAACCGATGTAAAGTGAATGTTCCATCGATTCAGGAAACAAGATGTTTTTCAACTGTGGAGGCGATTGAAACTTACAGACTTGTCCTCAACACTGGTTTTGTTTTAGAAATTGAAAGGACCTTTTATGTTCCATCCTTTTAAGAAACCTTATCTCAATTTCTAGACTTTCTCCTTTTGGATTCAATTTCAATTTCCTTGGAAATTCCCTTCAATTGTTTAAAGACCTTGTTCTTGTTGGAAATGGAGTTTTAGATGAAAGATTGTTTAAACTTCTCTTAAACCCACCTTTGATTGCACTCTTACTATTGTGCATATTAACGTTGGCATTAGGCATAATGTTATAAATGAGAAATCCTACATGTTGTGGCATAGAAGATTTGGTCATATCTCCATTGATAGAATTAAAAGATTGGTTGATGATGGAGTCCTTGAGGCTATTGATTTTATTGATTTTAGTACAAGTGTGGATTGCATTAAAAGAAAACAAACCAACAAGTAAAAGAAAAGTGCCAGAATGACTTCTGATGTTTTAAAAATAATACACACTGATATTTTAGGTCCTTAAAATATATGTTTTAATGGCAAAACATATTTTATTACTTTTATTGATGATTATACACGATATATGTATCTCTATCTCCTTTATGCTAGAAGTGAAGTAATAGATGCTTTTAGGGTCTATAAAATAGAAGTAGAGAAACAATTAGGCAAACAAATCAAAATCATGAGCTTAGATAGAGGTGGTGAATATTATGATAGGTACACTGAAAGGGGACAATTGCCCAATCCTTTTGTAAGGTTTCTTGAGGAACAAGGTGTTGTACCACAATACATAATGCCTAGCTCATCGTCTCAAAATGGTGTGGTTGAAACAAGAAACCAAACATTAATGGGCATGATGAGGAGTATGATTAGTAATTTTGATCTCCGATTGTCTTTGTGGAGTGAAGCTCTCAAAATTGCAGCCTATGTATCCAATAGGGTTCCAACCAAGGCGGTTCATAAAACACCATTTGAGTTATGGAAATGATGGAAACCTAGTTTAAGGCATGTACATGTTTAGGGTTGCCTAGCTAAAGTTCGGATTTACAATCTACGTGAAACAAAGTTAGACTCTAGAATAGTCAGTGGACATTTCATTAGTTATACGAAAAAGTCTAAGGGATACTGATTTTATTGTCCATTTCATTCGATGAGAATTATCGAATCTAAGAATGCAAAGTTGTTTGAGAATGATGAGATTAGTGGGAATTGCCAACCTCAAAATTTATTTTTTGAGGAGCATACGAGTTCTCAACCTGGTTCAAAAACTTCATATAGATTGGTTGTCATTCAGTATAATCATTATGTTTCGATTACTCAAGAACAACCAATAGTTGAAGAACCATATCGTCATGAGGACATTCCTATAGATCTAGTTACTCAACATTCGCAACCTGAAAATGTTGAAGTACCATTAAAAAGATTTTCAAGAGTTAGGAAACCAATAATTTTTTCAGAGTATCAAGTGTACCTTCAAGAATCTGACATGGACATTGGTGTTGAAGATGATCCTATTTCGTTTTCATAGTCTATGAGTGGACATAAATCCACATTATGGAATGATGCCATGAAGGAAGAGTTGGATTCAATGGCTAAAAACCAAGTCTAGGATCTTGTTGAATTGCTTAAAGGGGGGAAGGCCATTGGTTGTAAGTGGATTTTTAAAATCAAAAGAAGCTCTTTAGGAAATATTGAAAAAAGGCAAGACTTGTAGCCAAAGGATTTTCTCAACAAAAAGGAATTGATTATTACGATACCTTCTCTCCTATTTCAAAGAAGGATTCATTTCGGATAATCATGGCATTAATAACACATTTTGATGTGGAGTAACATAAAATGGATGTGAAAATGGCTTTCTTCAATGGAGATCTAGAAAAAAAGGTTTACATGAAACAACCTGAAAGTTTTATTTCAGAGGGGAATGATCACTTGGTTAGTATATTTAAAAATATATGGATTAATACAAGCCTCCCATCAGTGGTATTTAAAATTCCATAATGTTATTTCTTCATTTGGTTTCACGGAGAATATCATGGATCAATGTATATACCATAAGGTCAGTGGGAGCAAAATAATTTTCTTAGTTCTATATGTAAATGATATTATACTTGCTTCAAGTGATTTATGATTATTTCATGAGGTTAAATGATTTCTCTCGATGAAATTTGATATGAAAGTTATGGGGGAAAGTTCTTATGTTATAGGCATAAAGATTGATAGAGACGGATCCCAAAGGACATTAAGATTGTCTCAAGAAACCAATATCAACAAAATTTTAGAGAGATTTCATATAAAAAATTGCTCATCTGGTGTTGCACCTATTGTCAAAGGTGACAAATTAAGTTTGGAACAAGGTCCACAAAACATTCCATATGCTTTCACAGTTGGGAGTTTATTGTATGCTTGGGTTTGCACAAGATTTGACATAACGTATGCAGTAGGAATGTTGGGCAAATATCAAGGTAACTTTGGTTTGGACAATTAGAAAACTACAAAGAAAGTCATGCGATACCTTCAAGGGACTAAAGATTACAAGCTTACATATAGTCGATCTGATCATCTAGAAGTGATTGGATGTTGAGACTCTGATTTTGCTAGTTACCTTGACTTGAGAAAGTCGACATCGGGATACGTCTTCTTATTAGTTGGAGGGGTCATTTCTTAGAGAAGTGCAAAAAATCCTTGATTGCTACTTCTACCACAGAAGAAGAATTTGTAGCATGTTTTGAAGCAACATAACAGGCTATATGGTTGATGATTTTTATTTCAAGGCTTGAAATTGTTGACAATTTTTAAGCCATTGAGGATTTAGTATGATAATTCCACAACAATGTTTTTGGCCTAGAATAATAAGGCTGGAAGTCATAATAAGCATATTGACATAAATTTCTTAGATATTCAAGAACATATCAAAGCAAAAAAAGTAGTTGTGGAACACATCAACACTGGATTAATGATTGTCGATCTGTTTACAAAAGGTTTACCACCCGTTGCTTATAAGGGACATGTTGACCATATGGGACTCAGTTCTATCATCTTGGAATAGAGTTCTAGCAATAAGGAAAACATACAAAATGTTTTGCAGTACAACATGATTTATTGACCTTGATGTAGTCTTGCCATACAGAATGAGCGAAACTCACTAGTGTTGAGACAACTTGTTACTGATTGGTAAGTTTTATTCCATGATCTTGTTTGATTCTTGAGCTGCTCACAAGTTTTTTTTATTGACTGCATCTTCATTGAACTTAATGACACAGTCCATATACACCTCATGCTTCCAAACCCCATTGGGCAACTTGTTCCCCATATTGACTTGCTCGACCAAGCGATTGAACATTTTGTTGTCTTCTTCGAGGGTCCAAATGTCATATGATCGAACAGTTTGTTGTTTTCTGCAAGCCATATATAATATAAATACGAGAAGGTCCTCATGGAAAAAACTTTACCAAACAATCTTTACTCGTCCTAGTAACTAGGAACACATGGAAACATAGAAAAACACTGAAAAAAAAATATTACTTGGTGGATATTTTTATAACTCCCTAATGTCCTCACCACATGGCAAGATCATTCTATAGCACTTCAAAATTATTCAACAACATTCTATAACATTTTAAATTTATTGATTTTTAGGATTCCATAGGTAATGTGATTAAGCAAAGGAGAGATGGAAGAAAGGAGAAGAAGAATAGAGGATAGCATAATACATGTCCAAGAGAGGAAAGAGAGAAGAATACATGAGGCAAAGGAGGAAGAGGAAATTAGGGTCTTGGACTTAGCTACACCCTCCCCCATAAGATATATTTATAGGTATCAAAACTACCAATATTACAAGTATACCCTTCACCCTAATAAAAATGAAGAAGAGATAAAAACGTAAACTAATTACATCAGTGCCACCCTAATTACATCATATATTCCAACAAAAAGTAATCAAACTAATTCCATTGCAGATGACTAGATTAATGCAAAAAATCACTCATCTAGTCCAAATTCACCAAACACCCCTGGTAGAGCCCCATATGACTTCTCAGTCACTACAAACCGTACCTCGTCGGTGATGAGGGTCGGGTATCATTAGCTAATGGATGTCCGTGCAGGCGACTCAGCCTAGTTTGAATTGGACTCAATCCACCCTCCATTACTATAATACCCTACTAAACCCTAATCCTTAATCCCTTCCAAACCCCAAACTCTAATTCCAAAAAGTACACCCTACTAAACCCTAAACCTTAACCCTTTCAAAACCCTAAACCCTAATTCAAGAAAGTAAACCATACTATGAAACCAATACCCTAAACCCTAAAAACCCTAAAAGCCCCAAACCCTAACCAAAACCCTATAACCCCAAACTCTAAGCCCCTAAACCCTAAATCCTAAACCCTAAACCCTATAACCCCAAACTCTAAGCCCCTAAGCCCCTAAGCCCCTAAGCCCCTAAACCCTAATTTCTATTAACCTTACCTTAAGACCGAGAACCCTAAAAAAACTCTAAATACCATAAACCATTAACCCTAAACCCTAAATACCCTAAATCCGAAATTATTCCCTGTAAAGACGAAATTGACCCCTAAATACCATTAACCCTAACCCTAAATCCTGAAATTATGTAGTAACTAAACAATCAATACAAATAACGTATACAAAAATTAAAATTAAATCAAATACAATAGTAAATTAATTGAATAAGATTAGGATTTAGGGTTATATTCTAAAATTTGGGGAAAACCAAAGCTCAATGGGGAAATCGAAGCCGAATGGGGAAATCATGGGAAATCGAAGTAGAATCGAAGAAATCAATGCCAAAATGGGGAAAATCGAAACCAAAATGGGGGAAATCAAAGGAAATTGGGAGGATTTTAAGGGGAAAAAAGAGCAGCGAGAGGGAGAGGGAAGCCGAGAGGGAGAGTGAGTGCGAGAGAGAGAGGGAGAGGGAGGCCGAGAGGGGGAGAGCAGCGAGAGGGAGAAGGGAGAGGGAGGTCGAATGGGAGAAGAGAGACGAGAAGGGTGAAGTGAGAGGGAGAAGAGAGGGAGGCTGAGAGGGCGAGTGAGTGCGAGAGAGAGAGGGAGGCCGAGAGGGAGGAAAAAAAATTCAGGAGAAAGCGGTCGTGAGAGGCAGCATCCCGTCGGCTTCAACCAGATGAATAAGGATTTTGGGCATAATGCTAATTTTGCCGCTTAAGCCTTGGGCGTCATCAAGTGAATTACATGCTTCATTCACTTGAAGCCGGTGGAGGTGCCGCACTAACGGATTCAAGTGAATGAAGCATATAATCATATGAACTTCAAGTTCAAGATCATATACCTAAATAGATAATTAATAAAAAAAAACATGGTTACTACCCTAATAAGTAGTTTAATGTAGTATTAAAATATATTAATATACTAATTAATTAAATATTTCATTAATAAATTAGGATAGATTAGAGTTTAGTCTAAATTAATACAATAGTTACGTGTGACAATTAACTAGTGCACTAATTAATTATATAAAATAGAATAATAAAAAAATAACAGTAATGAATATAATAAATAAATAAACATAATATTTTATTAATAACATAAGTTATATTTTATGTAGTATAAATTAATAATAATTTTCCAAAACATTAAAACCCATTAGTGTAATTAATGATAAAAAATATTATAATTAAAAAAATACTTGATCAATTGTTTACTTTAATAATATTTTAAGTACCACAGTTAAATCACTAATTTAATATAGTAATAAAAATAATAAAAATAATATTTTATTAATAACATAAGATAGTTTTTTACTTAGTATAAATTAATAATATATTTCCACAAAATTAAAAATCATTAGTTCAATTATTGATAAAAAAATAGAATAATTAAAAAATTCTTGATGAATTGTTTACTTTAAAATTATTTTAATTACCACTCTTAAATCACTAATTTTATATAGTAAGAAAAATAATGAATATAATAAATTGATAAATATAATATTTTATTAATAACATAAGATAGACTTTTAGTAGTAAAAATTAATAATATATTTCCTCAAAATTAAAAATTATTAGTATAATTAATGATAAAAAGGATTATTAAACAAAAATTCTTGATCAATTGCGTACTTTAACAATATATTTACCGCTCTTAAATAACTAATTTAATATGGTAATAAAAATAATATTTTATTAATAAAATTAGTTTAAATTAATAATATATTTCTAAAAATTTTAAAATTATTAGATTAATTAATTATAAAAATTAGAATAATTAAACAAAAATACTTGAGCAAAATTCTCTTAAAACACTAATTTAATATAGTAACAAAAATAATAAATAAATAAATAAATCATTTTATTTATAACATAAGATAGATTTTTTGTATTATAAATTAATAATATATATCCAAAAATTTTAAAATAATTAGATTAATAATTATATAAAATAAAATAATTAAAAAATACTTGATAATGAACCGAATTAATAATGAGTGGGAGCGAGAGGGAGATGGGAGGGCAAGAGCGCAGAGAAGAGATTGAGATTCACTTTCGTGAGCCGAGACACGAGTTCAAGTGGATAAACCAGACTTTAAGTGGGAATTCTGATTCAGCCACTTTACTTGGGTGAGTTCAAGTGGATGAACCCATTCATCGACTTGCACTTGTGTCTGGTGCGTGCACTAACACATCTGGGTCAAGTAATAGTATAATCTAATTCACTTTCACTTTACCCAAAGGTGCACAAATAACAGGCCCTAACACCCAACCTTGCCTCGATCCAAGCCCCGTCCCCGTAACCTATACATATCCTGTCATTATATCCCCGGACCTTCCCTAATTCAACCCACTACCTAATCTCTCATTCATTTAATATTATAATTTTTAAAATATTTTATATACAAATTATTATACTATAAAAAATAGTAAAATTTTCATTTGTTTTTTGAAAAATAAATTTAATTTTGAAATATATAATTTTAATTATTAAAAAGTATATAAGTTGACCGGACCATCCCTAATTCAACCCACTACCTAATCTATCATTCATTTAAGATTATAATTTTTAAAATAGTTTATATACAAATTATTATACTATAAAAAATAGTAAAATTTTCCATTTGTTTTCTGAAAAATAAATTTAATTTTGAAATATATAATTGTAATTATTAAAAAGTATATAAGTTGATTAAGTGGGGATCTGGTTTAGTAAAACCCGTCTCTAGCTTTTTGGGTCGAGTTTGTTCATGTTCCTGTACGAAACTTAACCTAGGGGGGGTTAGTGCACATGACTCAGGACATAATCTTCATATGCATTACGCAGTTCATGTCCTGGTGTCGTTAGGGAGCGCCGAAATTCATGTCATGTACATGAACATACATGACTCAGGAGTTCATGTCCCAAGAGTAAACGGCGGAAAGTGCTTTCCGCCCAATTTTGAGAATCATCTACATGACTCTCGTGCGGGGCTGTCTCTCGGGGCTCTCTCTGCCGCACACCCTCTCTGCCATTTCATTCCCGCAGCCCTCTCTCGTTCTGTGCTCCCTCTCTCGTCTCCACCGTCCCTCTCCGGTCTCCCTCTCCACCGTCGTCTCCACCGTCCCTCTCCGGTCTCCCTCCGTTGCTATCTCGGACTCGCTCTCCCTCTGAACCTCCTGCTCGATTTTGACATTTGGGCTTCAATTTTTTTAATTTCTACTTCGATTCATCATCGATTTCCCCATTCGGTTTTGATTTCAGCCATCAGCTTCGGTTTAACAGCCATCCTCCCTCTCCTCTCCCTCTTGACCTCCGTCGTAGAGCACGGGAGGTCGAGCATCTGTTGCAGTGCTTCTCGGCCTCCCTCTCTTCTCCCTCTCAGCATACCGTCGGAGTGCTGCCTCTGTCGGCATTGCCCGCCACCGTCGCCTTTGCCTACTAGCCCGTCCTCGTCGCCATCACCGTTGACCGCTGAGGAAGACGAAGATGGTTTAATTTTTCCTAAGTTAGGAAAAATTAAACTATCTTCATAAAAATCATTAATTTATAATTTTTATTTATAAAATAATTATTTTTATTTATAAAATAATTATTTTTATTTTAAAATTACTATATTAAAATAGTGATTTAAAAGTCATAATTAAAATATTGTTAAAATAAATATTTGATAAATTATTTTGGCATAATTATCCGATTGCTATAGTTAATTAAATCAATGGTTTTAAATATTATGATAATATATTATTAATTAATAATACATCAAATATATTATGTACAAATTTATAGTGTGTTAAAGTTATGATTAGATCAATTTTTTCTCTTAAATTATTCATTTTTAGGTTAAAGTATATCATATGTTATTAATAAATTAATAACTCAACGTATTACTTTAGTTTTTTATTTATATGGTTATTTATTTATTATTTATAATTAATCATATACGTATTTCATTGGCTCATGTAATTACTATATTAATGCACAATAAAATATCTAATGCAATTAATAAATATATTAATATATTTAATTATACATTAAATAACTTATTCGTGTAGTAATAATGTTTGTTTTACCTAATTTGGGGTTTAAGGATTATGTTGTAATTAAGTGCACTGTAAAGGTTGAGAGATTCTCTTTTTTTTTTTTATGTTTTTCTCATGTTGGGGCACTAACACTGGAAACTGTTTTCCAGTGCACATGAAGTCATCAACACTAACACCAAGTGCAAAGATGATCTTCATGTACATGAGTGACATGATCTTCATGTTGGACATGAACTTGAACTTGAAAAATCTATTCTGGGGACTAATCCTCCCCTAATGCCCTCCCTACCTACGAGCTTATAGTCTTGATATTTGAATGCACAAGATCCTTTCTCCCTCCCATTTTTCAAAAAAAGTATTTTGAATTTTTTAAAAAAGAAGAAAGGATTATGTAAATTACTTTAAAGTTTTGCTTCTCTATATTACAAGTTGGCCATGGATGGGAGCTAGCCCCATCTAGTAGAAATCATGGGTTCCTCCTGTTTCATAATAGAAATTATTTTTATCTTAGTGGTTGACTTTATTTTTTTTCTACGTCTTGACTCCTATATTCCTCTCTAGTAATTTTTTAACTTCTATTTGTCCTGTTTAGTATTAAAGATAATGTAACTTTAAAATACTTAATGTTTAATAATTTGGGTAGATTTTTAAACTTTATATGAATCATGCTAAGTCAAAGATCATTTTTAGAGTTGCCCCTCCCCTCTTTCAGCACTAAGAACATGGGATGGGGTAGTTGCCCTCCCCTCTTTCAGCACTAGAAGGGAATGAACCTCCATCCCCGTCGAAAATTGGGTTGGGTTAGGTTCCTTATTTAATCGCAACCTATGTCTAGCCCTAAACATAACATATTTTATATTTTAAGATTCTAAATAATTTAAAGTAAATCTAATCCAAAATTCACTTTTTAGTGTAGTAGCCATAAACCCTAAAGCACCTCCTAAAGTATACAAACATAAAAAAAAAATTAGTTAGATGCAACATACTTTAAGGTAAGCATCTTTTTTATATTGGATAAGGATGCCACCAAAATGAAATAAAGTTGTCCAAATTAATAAAACTATACTAATCACAATTAAGCTATCATATACCTTTTTCTATTTTGGTAGACGTATATAAGGTGTTGGAAGATAGAGAGAATAGGGGCCTTGATGTAATTTAGTTTTTACTCTCTTCTTTCTATTGGTCAAAGTGGCTTCTTAATAGGAGGTGAATTGGATCTAAGTTAAAAATATGGTGTTTAATTGGGGGACATTAGGGCCCAAGTCACATAGGAGAATATTTTTGGTCTCTGAGTTTGTTCTATGCTGATATTTATCTTCCTTAATGTTGATTTCTAGGGTTAACACATAAACACAAGAGATCTTAAGGGAAGGAAAGAAGAGAGGAACTCTAGCTCTTGGGAGAGAGGAGAGAAGAAACTAAGGGAGAGAAAGAAGAGGAAAAGAGAGTTGTGTAAGGGCGAATTTGAGCCAAGAGGAAGATGCTTGAATGCTCTACACCATGCATTGAGGCTGAATTTATAGTTGTAGTAACGTGTTTACAATGACTACAATGCCCTTAGGGCTACATGATTCAAAAGGAAAAATACATAAGGGGACATAAACCAGCCTGCACAATTACAAGTCTATGTCATCTCTATAGAATTTCTTCTTATTTACTAACCATACCACCCCTATACATGTGAGTCTTTTTAACTCTCCCCTTCAAGTTGGTGTTTATAACTACACTTTTTAAATAATCTTGGTCCAGAAACTTGTGTGCTTTTAAAGAAAATCTAATCTTGTGTGGCTTGAAAGTTTTTCATTACTTTGCTTTGATTCATCTTGTTCTTGTTCACATCTTGCTTGAAGTCTTCATCTTGTTCTTATCATTTACTCGAATATTCTAGTCACATAAAATTTGATTGCCACAACACATGGAATTCTTCATTTTTGGTTTCCTATTTTTTGTATTTCATCTGCTACTTCTCCCCCTCAAGTTAGGGATCTCTTTGTTCTCTACCACAAGACCCAACTTGCACAACATAATGGTGAGAGAAGAAAAATCATTCCTAGCCGTATGACAACTCCATACACCAATCAAAGTGACCATTGTCAGAAAAACAATTCGCTCAATTTCAATGGCGAAAAAATATTATGGACTCCATAGCATCACGAGTTATCAACAAGCATAGGAATTAAATTATGTCAATTTCCTTTTAATGTAATTCCATTTGGTTTGGTTTGGTTTAGATGTAATATGGCATGAACCAATTGATCCATGGGTCTAATTTGTATTTCTGTCCTCAACCCTATTTATGGGGACGTCAAGGTGAAGGAAAGTAAGTATTGAGAAAATTAGAATTAAACAGGTCGGATTCTCCCTCTCAGGTCCAGGTCGAGTTTCCTTCAAAGCTCAATCATTCCATTCCAAATTTCACCATTCCACTTTCCAGAAACAAGAATCCTGTTCCAGCGTCAAGATTCAATATGGAGGGAAGAGAGGAAAGAAGGGTGACTCGATCCATGGCTCGGGAAGAACCTAACATCTTGGTATCACACAGGTCCACCTTTGGGGATTCCTCTTCCCCTGAGGATTTGTGGCAATTAGTTGAGGATAATGGTCAGAGGACAGACGTTCAGGCTCAATCCCTGGAAGAAGTGTGTCAGACCACATCTAACCTACGTGAGGCAATCAAATCCATGGATGCAGCAATCCAAGTCATCCTTCGGCGACAAGACGACAGTGGTCTTCGAGCACCGCTGCCGACAACCTACTCTCCACCGACCGACCACCATCATTACCGACCACCATCATTACCAACCACCACCACCTCCTCCACCACCAATGCGCCCTCACATCCCCATCTGGGGCCTGCCGCACAGGGACCAAGTACGGTTCCCAGGTATTTCAAACTCAATTTTCCTACATATGATGGGTCTAAGGATCACTTGATTTGGTTAACCAAGTGTGACCAATTCTTTTATCATAAAAAAACACTGACGGGTGAGAAGGTTTATTTGGCTGCATACCACATGCTCGATGAAGCGCTCCTATAGTACCACCAATTCTGAAATGACCAATTGGTTCAGGATTGGGCAACCTTTAGACAATCATGCATGATGAGGTTTAGTCCTTCAACTAGTAGCAATTCATTGGGAGAATTAATCAATTATAAATAGAATAGATCACTAGAGGTGTACCAAAAGACCTTCCAGGAACGTTTGGCCCGTGCTAGTGAGTTTGTCAGTCACTCCTAGTATGTTCACATCTTTACTGCTGGTTTGATAGAAGCTCTGCGGCTGGAAGTTGAATTACATGGTCCTACAGATTTGGACCACACTATGAATTTAGCCAGGTCCATTGAGCATAAGCAGCGAGTTCTGAAGGATTCACTGGTCAGAAAACCAGCTTGGCTAGGAAGTCACACTGCCACTGTGCCAACACCATATTCTGGGCCTCCACATTCTGGAGCCAGTGCAACACCGCGACCAGAAAGTTCTAACTCTATGCCACCAGCTCCTTACTTCAAAAAACTGAATAGACAGGAGATGGAACAGAGAATGGCCAAGGGCCTTTGTTTTAACTGTGATGACTAGTATGTCCAGGGTCACATATGCAAAAGATTATTCAGTGTGTGTTTGTGGGAGGATTGTGAGGACATACTACTAGAGGAAGAGATTGTGGTGACAGACCAAGTGGGTCTAGAGATTTCACTTCATGCCATGACTGGCCTACGCAGTTCTAACACCATAACAGTTAAAGCCCAGTTACATCATCTACAATTACTTGATTTAGTTGACTCTGGTAGCACGCATAATGTCATCAATCAGCCAGCGGCCGAACAACTTGGGTTAGTCATTCAGTAGTAGACATGCCTTTCTATCTCAGTAGCCAATGGGGCTAAAATTACCAGTGTGGGCATATCTCCAGCCACCCACTTTGATATTGAGGGACACTCCTTTATTGCAGATTTCCTGGTGATTCCATTGTCAGGATTTGATTTGGTACTTGGAGTTAAATGGCTCCAATTGTTGGGGCCTATTTTATGGGATTTTCAAGCTCTGACCATGACCTTCATAGAGGACCACCGTCAGATCACATTGCATGGCACCCAGGCACTAGTGCCTTGCGCACTTCAGACTGTTCAGGTCCATAGCACCGACAACTGTAAGTTATCTCAATTACTTATAGACTTTGAGGATTAATTTTATGAACCTACTGCTCTTCCGCCTATTCGGCACAGTGATCATCGCATCCGATTGAAAACGACACTGAACCTGTAGTGGTTCAGCCTTATTGTTACCCCCACTTACAGAAGGATGAAATTGAAAGGCAGTGCCAAAATATGCTCACCCAGGGAATTATTCAGCCCACCAGGTCACCTTTCTCCCCCCTAGTATTACTGGTCCGCAAGCATGATAAGTCATGGAGGTTTTGTGTGGATTACAGGCAATTCAACGCTCACACCATTAAAGACAAATTTCCTATCCCAATGTTGGACAAGTTGCTAGATGAGTTACACGGTGCTACTATATTTACCAAGCTGGATTTGAAGTCTGGCCATCATCAAATCTGCGTTCATCCATCAGATGTGGAGAAAACAGCGTTCCGCACTCACCACGACATTTCGAGTTCCTCGTGATGCCATTTGGTCTCTCAAATGCGCTTTCCACATTCCAGGCCCTCATGAATGAGGTATTTTCCTCTCTTGAGGAAATATGTTTTGGTATTTTTTGATGATATTTTGGTGCATAGCAACAATTGGGAAGAGCATCTTCAACACCTTCACCAGGTATTTACCCTTCTCCGCTCACATCATTTGATTTTAAATAAGGACACCCGATCGCTTATTTTAGCCACCAGCTCAGCCAACACCACCACAAGTTAGCAGCTTATGAGAGGGAACTGATCGGTTTAGCTAAAGCAATATAGCATTGGCAGCCTTATCTCCGGCGGCGCCCATTTTTGATTCACAGCGATCATTGCAGCCTCAAGTATCTTCTTGAGCAGCGCCTCACTACCTCACCTCAGCAACATTGGTTAAGTAAACTTATGGGGTTTGACTTCACCATGGAGTATAAACCTGGGAATTTGAATGTGGGGGCTGATGCTTTATCTCGCCGGGACATTCCAGAGCCGCAATTACATGCCATCAGTCAGCCCAGAGCTCTCTTGTTGGATTCTATTCAGGAAGAAACACAATAGTATCCAGAAATTATTGCCTTATATCATGACATTTAGCTGGGGAGATCGGAGAAACATTGGATGGTTCAGGATGGTCTTGTCCTCTTCAAAAACCGGATTTTTCTACCCCACACGTCACCACTTATTCACAACATTCTAGCCTCGTTCCATGACAGTGCACATGAGGGCCGACAAAAACCATATTTTTTGGATTAGTCAGGATTTTTATTGGAGTGGTATGAAGCGCAGTATAGCCAATTATGTGGCGGCTTGTCAGATTTTTCAATGGAATAAAGCTGAATCATTAAGTCTAGTAGGTTTGCTCCAACCACTTCAGCTGCCGTCACAAGTCTGGTCAGATATTTCCATGGACTTCATAGATGGCCTTCCCTCATCGTCCAGTAATCCGTTATATTTGTAGTGGTTGATCATTTCTCAAAGTATGGTCATTTCCTCCCTCTGGCGCATCCTTACACTGTAGCTCACGTAGGTAAGCTCTTTATGGGTAATATTGTCTGGTTACATGGGATGCCTACCTCCATTACCAGTGACAAAGATGTCATCTTCACCAGTACATTAGGGAAAGAACTATTCAAGCTGCAAGGCACAACGTTAGCATTCTCTTCTGCCTACCATCCGCAGACTGATGGTCAGACTGAGGTCGTCAACCAGACGATTGAGATGTATCTTCATTGTTTCGTGGGGGACTCAACTAAATGGTGGGTTAAATGGCTCGCCTGGCTGAATTCTATTACAACACCTCCTACCACAGCGCACTCGGAACTACCCCATTCAAGGTAGTATATGGCAGAGACCCGCCTCGAATTTTATCGTATGAACCAGGTGCCTCCAAGGTAGCTACTTTGGACCAAGCGTTAGCAGAAAGAGGCACCATGCTCACTGAGGTGCACACTCATCTCCAGGAGGCCCAGAATACTATGAAATTTTATTATGACAAGAAGCACCGAGAAGTCTTCTTTTCTACAGGAGATTATGTATGGCTGCGTCTCCAACATTACAGGCAGCTGTCACTGATAGCCTCCAAATGCCACAAGCTCTCTCCAAAGTATTATGGTCCCTTTTAGGTGATGGATTGCATTGGCACAGTTGCCTATCGCTTGCAGCTTCCTCCAGAGGCAAGGATTCACAATGTGTTTCACGTCTCCCAACTGAAGGCCTTCCAGGGTGACTCTCCCATGCTGCACACCCCTCTGCCCCCACTATATGAGGGACGTGTCCTTTTAACTCCAACACAGGTGTTATAGGCTCGTCGCATTCAGGGTAATTGGGAGATACTAGTGCAATGGGCTGCTGCTGACCCCAGTGACACTACATGGGAGCCCTTACCAGCTTTCAGAGCCCTCTACCCCTATTTCGAGCTTGAGGACAAGCTCTTTCTCCAGGAGGGGGGGGGGGGGGGGGGGGGGGGGGGGGGGGGGGGTGATGTTATGGACTCCATAGCATCACGAGTTATCAACAGGCATAGGAATTAAATTATGTCAATTTCATTTTAATGTAATTCCATTTGGTTTGGTTTGGTTTAGATGTAATATGGACCCATGGGTCTAATTTTTATTTCCGTCCTCAACCCTATTTATGGGGACATCAACGTGAAGGAAAGTACGTATTGAGAAAATTAGAATTAAATAGGTTAGATTCTCCCTTAGAGGTCTAGGTCGGATTCTCCCTCTTAAGTCCAGGTCGAGCTTCCTTCAAAGCTCAATGATTCCATTCCAAATTCCACCATTCCACGTTCTAGAAACAAGAATCCTCTTCCAGCCTCAAGATTCAATATGGAAGGAAGAGAGGAAAGAAGAGTGACTCGATCCATGGCTCGGGAAGAACCTAACAAAAAACAACCCAACTTTAGGGCACAACAAATAGACTACTCACTTTTTAAGGGTAGCTCAAACAAAAAACACCTCTTGGGTGAGGAATAAAAAGACTTGACTCAAGCTCAATGTAGTACACACTATTATACCTTTGGGTAGTGGGTCTATAAGCATTGCTTTGAAGTGATATTAAAAAAAATTGAGGAAAGTACTTTGAGGAATTAAGGGAGTGAATAAAAAAAGCAACCCTCAAACTTCAAACAGAAGGAGGCACACAATGCACCTCTTCATACTTCCAAGTAAGATGAAGGCGTTTTAGACCAATATGTTGATTTTCAGGACTCCATGGATTTAGCTCATGGAGAAAACCCTCCCCCTGAAGCTCTATTTATAGATTAATGAAACTATTGTATTACTATAATACATTTGAACTTAGGGTTTACGGTTTAGGGTTTTAACCCCAGAACTTTAACTTAATTACATCAATGCTATCTTTATGAGATGACTCCTTATTTACCATCCTGCCATAATTGTATGTGGGTCTATGGGCCTTCTCCTTGATCTGTGGGTCTTGAGCCGGTCTTCTATATCTCTTGGATGCATGAGTCTTCCTTGGTCTTATGGGCTTGGGCCCATTGTCCAACACACTTGGATATGTGAGATTTCCTTGGTCATGTGGGTTTGGGCCCTATCTTCCAACACTCTCCCTCAAGTTGGGGGTGAGAGAATACCATGAACTCCCAGCTTGCTGCAAATGATGTATAATTTAGTTTTTTGTATAAAATGGCACATCTTCCAATATGCCTTCATCTTCCAACACTCCCCCTCACTATGGTGCTCTCATTCATGAGGCCCAACTGGCATAATATAAGTAACAGTAAATCACTCCTAGCCACTAAGACATTGCTCCATACTCCAGTCTTAACTCATGCTGGATGTAGGGCACACATCATCTTTTGTAGGTAGTGTGTCTATCGGCATTGCTCTAAAGTGTCCACCTCTACCACCGTATCCCTCCACAGGACAATGACTCTCAAGTGGTAGAGTAATAAATGTCATTAATGGGGGAAGTGGGCTTCTTTATCATGGTGTCCCAACCGTGATATTTTTGAGAGTTAAATAAGTGATGGTGTCCCAATCAATTCAGCATGAACACTAAGTGGCAACAGAAACAGAACATGAATCAGCAACAACTTCTCATGCAAACTGCAATCCCAACAGCCACACCAAGGTCACACCTCACCCTTGAGATTACAATCACGTCAAATAGACAACAGAAGCATGGTGACAAGTAGTTGCTGCACATGCCAAGTGTAGATAGGGCAGAATACTTAGCAGTTATTATCTTCTCCTCTTAAAACCAACAGAATCATCTTCCCAAAGTTTTTGGCTGGGGAAATAATCCAGTGAACTGAAGATCTTCGACAGATAAATCAGATCAGCAATTTTTGAAGATAAGAGGTCCGTCAGAATAACTCGAAAGAAACAGCAGAGTCGTCTTCCCTGCTTCCAAAATTTCCACAGACTAAAATCAAAATCGGATTCAGTAAGACAAGTAGCAGAGATATCGTGAGCTAAGCAATTTTTTGGAATTAAGCACCAATGCCTCCAATAGGAAATGTGGGTGAATACGCGGAAGCGATGTGGATTCGTATCATCAAATATACGACCGGATGGCCAAAAACTAAAAAGGTAAAGAGGCACGATTCCAAGAAAGAGAAGTCAACAACGACCATTAATAAACAAAAAAACCATAGTAATGCAATGAGAAATCACAAAGAGCCAAACAACAACAAACATAAAAGAAAAAAAACAGCACCGTGTAAACCATAATACGAGTCCTGAAAATAAATGCTCTGATACCATGTTGATTTCCGAACTTCATGGATTTGGATCATGGAGAAAAAAAGAAGGGGACTCGTTGAGAGAAAACAAGAGGAAGAAGAGGTTACGGACTTGATAATCCTAACCGTCCCCCTGAAGCTCTATTTATAGATTAATGAAACTATTGTATTACAATAATACCCATGAACTTAGTAGGGTTTTAACCCCGAAACTTTAACTTAATTACATCAATGCCATTTTTATGAGATGACTCTTTATTTACCATCCTGCCATCATTGTATGTGGGCCTATGGGCCTTCTCCTTGATCTGTTGTCCTTGAGCCCGTCTTCTATATCTTTTGGAAGCATGGGTCTTCCTTGGTCTTATGGGTTTGGGCCCATCTTCCAACACACTTGGATATGTGGGCCTTCCTTGGCCGTATGGACTTGGGCCCTATCTTCCAACACAATGGATGGATAAAAAGTGACTAGGTTTGACTCAAGAGGGAGGTAAAAAAAAAACTCCTATTGGCTCAAGTGGCGGCTCAAGAGGTGGGGTAAATTGAGTTATTCGAATTAAAACAGATTTGTGCAAGCAATTAAAATATCATGCAAATAAGAAATTCAATGTAAGTATATACATGTATGCACCATATTGAAAAAAAATATTTTTGTTCTCGATGTTCCCCTAGTAGTAGTAATAGCCCAAGAACCCTTGCTTGGGAAAATTTCCATTGTTACCCTCTAATAGCAAAAAATTTACAAAGGGATTCTAGCTCTCTTCAGTCACTTGTAGCTCAATACATGATTTTCATACAACCCAATCTCCCCAGAAGATTGTTGCTAGATTCTAGCTCTAGCTATGCCTTTCTATCTAAACTATCAGGTTCTAGATGAACCTTTTAAAAATATATAAAAGAAAGGAAAAATTTACACCTTTTTTTGGAGAGACGCTTCTCCTTGAGAGATTTCAAGCTTCCTATTCCTTTGTAGCATGTTGTAGAATGATCAAGGAGCATGAGCTATTGTGACATACACCAGCTTGCGTAATTACAATTCTATTCTATCTCTATGAAAATTCTCCTTATTTACTAGCCATTCCACCCCTACACACATTTGGGTGTCTTTTAAAACTCCTCCTCAAGCTGGTGTTTGTAACTTTACTTTGCAAATAAACTTGGTCTAGAAACTTGTTTGCTTGAAGAAGAAATTTTGATTGCCTTGATTTGATTCTTCTTGTTCGCATCTTGGTTGCAGTCTTGATCTTGTTCTCACCGTGTCTCTCCTTACATGGATATCCTAGCCACATAAAAATTGATTACTACAACATTTAGAAATCTTCATCGTTAGTTACCTCTATCTAGTACTTCTTCTTCTACTTTTTCCCTCAAGCTAGGGATCTCTTTGTTCTTTACCAAGAGACCCAACTTGAACAACATAATGGTGAGAGAAGAAAAATCACTCCAAGCCGTATGACAAAGCTCCATATGCCAGTCAAAATGGTCATAGTCTAAAACACACTCTGTTCAATATCAATGGCGGAAAAACAACCCAAGACTACTCAATTTCTAAGGTAGCTCAAACAAAAAACACCTCTTGGGTGAAGAATAAAAAGACTTGACTCAAGCTGGTTGTAGGGAACACTCCTATACTTTTAGGTAGTGGGTCTATAGGCATTGCTCTGAAGTGATTTTAACAAACACAAATTGAAGCAAGTACTTTGAGGAATTACGAGTATAAATAAAAAGATAGCAACTCTCGTACTTCAAAAGGAAGGAAGTGCACAATGCAACTCTTCATACTTCCAAGTAAGGGGGTGCTTTTAGACCAATAGATGGATAACAAGTGACCAGGATTTACTCAAAAGGGAAGTAAAAAATGATTCCTCTATGAACACGATAATTGAGAAAACTAAAAAAAAGATATCCAATAAGAATGTTTTGAGATGGAACATTATAATAGAAACTTTCTAAACATAAACTTCTCTTATAAGGTAATTAATTTTTAAAACAACTTGACCAGTTTGGAAAAAAAATATTCAAGAGATAAATTATGGAATAAGAGAGATTTAGGACACTAATATTTGGAATCTAGAATTAGGTCACCAAAATTTCTAATTCAAAAATTTCGGACCTTGTGAAAAAAGGAAACTAAACTCATATTAGGAAAGATTTCTCTTAAGGAAACTAATGTAATTTGTGATCAAACAAAATAAAATTGAAGGAAGGAAATATACTCAAGTTGGTAAAATCTTGACTAGATTTTGAAAACAAATAGGAAACTTAATCAACATTAGCAACTCAAAAAGTGAAGCAAAAAAATCGACTTAATTTTTGAATTTTCCAAAGATCTTTCCAACAATATATAATTTTCTATATAAAACTCAAGGTAAGTGGATGAAATGTCCAATGAATACAAGAATTGGGAAAGAAGACATATGGAAAAATGAGAGTGATTTTTCTTTTTCTCTTCTTCTTCTTCCTCCCTTCCTTCTCCATCTTCTTCTCCTTCTCCATCTCAGATAGAGTGATTTGACATGACTTTGAATGATTTATGATAGAAAACAAGGGACTTGAACCACTTATCTGATGTAGGACCTTGCTAGAATTTGAAATAGTTCACTTTATTTCCTCCAATGGCTGGCATTTTGCCTCCTTCACACACTTCAATACTTTTGAGCAGCGTTACTTTAGAACCCTAGAACTTTTGCTATGTTACCGTGTTACATTCTAGGGTTTCATCATTATAAAGCCTAAGGTTTAGGAGAAGAAGAGAAGAGGAGAAGTAAAACAGAGAAGGAAAGGATAGGGAGAGAAGAAGATGGATGAATTTGATAGAAGGGTTTTTTAGGGGGAGAAAAAGAATTTACGCGTGTGAGCCCTCCCCCTTGTTTTATATATAATATATAGTGAGGGCTGGATGCCTAATAAATGAGATAAAAAGAACTTAAAATTTTAAATAATTATAACCTATGCCACTCAAACTGTTAAGTTGTGGAGCCTAATCAATGTCCTACGCTGAGTCGGTATGCAAGAAGGGTAATTTGGGAATTTTATCTTTGTATTGCGGTTGCCCTACCCTAATTTTCTCTTTATAATTTAGGGAAGCCGCTATTAGGGTTTTATCATCACCGAGAAGGAGCTGGAGTAGTAGCCTGAGAGAGGTAAGAGAAAACACCTATAAGTGTGTATGATTTTTCTTGTAAACTATTTCATCTTTATAGTGGATCACTGCTGCGGCGAAAGATAGGACGTAATCTCATCTTGAGGGGAACCTGAACCTGTATAAATCTTGTTATATTTTTGTGCTTGCTTTTCCTTTCTTCCGTGATTATTATTATTATTGCTCTCATTAGTTTTGAATCAGGGCATCTAATTCCTAACAATCTTCAACAAAATCAAAGTGGTTTTCTCTCAAAATTGACATCTGATAATGTTTTACAGGCTGGTCTTGAGCAAAAGGAATCTGATTCTCTCAACATTTGGGAAGAAGATAATGGCCCATGTCCAATCAATAAAAAAATTAAGACCCTATATATTTGGGAGACAGTTTATAATGATTATGGATCACATGGCCATAAAGTACTTGACTGACCAACATATCACCTCACCAACACATAAAAAATGAGTGACCAAGTTATTACAATACAATTCAAATTATAGGCAACAAAGACATGCAAATGTTATAATGGATGCTATCACAAGACTAGGGCCATAGCTAAAATGAAACACAATATTAATGACTTAGATTGAATTTGTGGAGCAACTAAAACATGAACAACAAAAAAGAAGAATATAACACTTCCATCATCTAATCACCATAAGAATGGGCCAATAAATCAAGGTAGGGGTGGAAGGAAGGGTTGGTTTTGTCCAAAGGATGCATGGTACTTTTATGGGACCAAAGCTTAAAGATACACCTTTGACAGAATTCCACAACTCCCAATAGTAGTCCACATTGGAATTTTATGAACTTAATCCCCAGTTGAAAATGAACTTCTACTAGATAGGGCTTAAAGGGAAATTAAACGTTATGTGGTCAAGTGTCTGAGTATAGTATGGTGTTAGTTTTCGGCCTAAATGACTTCTCAAGAAGGGAGTGAATTGAGATAATCAAATTAAAAGCAAGTTATGCATGTAACTAAAAAACTTATGCATAGAAGCAATTCAAGTTAAATATGACATGCACACACCACAGGGACAAATAGATTTCTTTGTTATTGATGTTCTCCTAGTGGTATTCACATCCCAAGAACCCTTGCTTGGGAAAATTTCACAATTTAAAAAGTTCTAATAGCTGGAATTAAAAAAGAGATTCCGACTCTCTTTGGCCATGCGTAAATCAATACACGATTTGTACAAAACCAATCTCCCCAAGAGATTGCAACTAAATTCTAGCTCTAGCTAGGCCTTTCTATTTATATTATATAGGCTCTATATGAACCTTTCACAAATACAAGCAAAAGAAAGGTAAAAATATACCCTTACTTGGAGAGATGTTTATCCTTGAGAGATTCAAGCTTCCTCTTCCTTTGTAGCTTGATGTGAAATGATGAAGGAGCTTTTGACTATATGCATGCAAGGACTGATGAAAGAGAAATGAGATTTTTCATAGGTGTGAGGCACTCTCTTTCACTCTACAACTATTTCAAATGAATTTTGCAAGATTGAGAATACTGACTTGAGTATTTACCAATAAATTCTCATTCTCTTCTCTATAAATAGTTTGGTGGAGGTATTTATAGATTCCCCAACTCAAACTAGCCGTTATTTACCCTTTTAAAAAAATCAGCACTTTGATTGATCGATCAATCGATCATAACAACTACTTTTCTTTCATACAATGACTTATTGATCGATGGACTGATCGATCAATATGTTACCATTGGTTCAGAAAATTTAAGTTAATTTATCATTGATAGTGCCTGATCGCTCAATCGAGATTCTCTCTAGCTATGCATTACAAGTAGGGTTGATCAATTTATTTTCCTACGAATGATCCCCTACTGGCAAGGTTCTATTTAAGGGATGAATCAGGTGGGACGATCGATCATTCTATGAGAAATTAGTTTATCTGGAGAGAGATAATTGATCAATCAAGTGGGATGATCAATCATGTGCTATAGCATGAAATGGTCATGTCCCGAATGATTGGTCAATTGACTATGATTGATCGATCATGCTTTATATTTTTGGCCTGCACAATTCTGGATGATCGATCATTACTGGTGGCTGATCGATCATTCCAATTCCCGTACAAAAGTGTAGACTTTTAAAGCATGGGAATATTTTTCTCCAAGTACTCTAGAATGTTGTAAATGATGTTTATGGTGATTCTAAACATGTCTAAGTGCAAATTATAACATAAAGATCCAATTTCATATATGTACTTAAGGAAAGGGACTTTAGAATGCTCCCTTACAAAAGTGATTGAGTTTAGACATTTGTCTATTACACTTGAACTCTATCTTTTAATTATCTTCTTCCCTTTGAGTGCTTCATGAAGAGACGTTCTTCAATTGCACTTGAGGTCTTGAATTTTGGCTCGAAGCTTTAGACCTTGAGATGCATTTATTCTTGTAGGTGAAGTATCTAAAATACTTAGAATTTTTAATTTTTTAGATCAATTAAGTTTTGTTATCAGCAAAAGGAATATGGGAGTCAACCTACATTCAACAATCTCTCCCTTTTTGATGATGACAAAACCTAATTAGGAAAAGATAAAAATTACACGTCCCTAAGGGTTGGAGTTAAGTAAATGATGAACTTTTAACATAAGCTCCCTCTTAATATGCTTATAGTGTGTTTTAGTCATTAAAAGCATAAGAGTTTTAATTTTGTGTGTAAGGTCATATTTTCTATCTTCCTTTCTTTCTCCCTCTTTTTGTCATACTCAAAAAGATAATATAGGAAATATACAAAGTATTAAAAAATGTGGCTCTATGGCCAATGATTTACAAAAAACTTTATTTACAAGTGCTTCAAAATAACTACAATTATCACCTAGAAAGTGAAAATACATAAGGAGACAACAAAAAAGAAGATCCTAAAGCCTAGGTAGCTAAGGTGGAGGAGGCAGATGGCTGAAGATGGTCTCGAGGAGATGCTCAATTCTCTGTTAGCTTGCATTCATCTCTTCCTGAGTGGATAAAATTGCTACCTAGGTAGCCCTAACATCATCCACGACATCCTCTAATGCTGGTTACCAATTGGTGGATGCCAATTTGCCTTCTTCCATTCTTCTCCTCTTTACGACCTCAAATTGATCCGCTGGAAGCTATAGGCCGAGGGGCAGAATCCCTGGATATCTTCTCCTTTTGAATCCATTGACCTCACCACTCAGTGAAGCCAAACTTCCCAAATTTAATCTCCCCGATAGGCATCTTCTTAGTAATGTCCACCAACACCACATCTGAGATGTCCACTATGATACATAGAAGGATGGTTGTGATCTCATGAGCAAATGGTTGACTTTATGCCATCGAGTTAACTATAATGTGGGCCATCCTACTAGCCATGAAGGTATCTATAGTTGTTGGAAGATGGGCTCAAGCCCACAAGCTCAAGACAAGAAACCCACACGTCAAAGGAGTGGCATATGTGTGAAATATGGTGTTTTTCTTAAAGATGGCATAGGGGTGTAAATATGTATTCTTTTATGTCTTTTGTTTCATCAAGTTGTATCCCTAAGGGCATTGTAAAGACTATAAATAAAGGCATTGGCTAAGAGGTAGAGCATTGACGGTCTCTCCTCTCCTTCCACAAATTCGTCTAGCCCTCATTCTCCTCTTGACACAAACCTCTTCTCCCTTAATCCAAACTCTCTCCTTCCACGTCCTTCTTCTTCTCCTTTCCTTCTCTTTTATTCTTCTTCTTCCTCGTTGATCTAAAGTTTCTCTCATGAGATCCTAAATTCTACAATAGTCCAGTGGAATTTTCTGAAAGATCACCATCAAACAGAAATTGGTGGCTGTTGTAAGCCTTGAGAAGGTGCCCTTTCTCAAGTCACAATCTCCATGGTGGCTCTCTAAGGCATGGTGAGGTCCCATATCTTGAACTTATAGGAACTCCCAGCTAACTTGGATATTTTGTGGGAGGTCCTAATGGAGATCCGTCGGCCAATTTTCTTTAACAAACCTCGTCATGCCATGATGGTGGAGCCAAGGAGGTCATTTAGAGCTGGAGCTTGAATGGAAAAAAGGTGTTTTCTTCACTTAGGAAGAAATCCTAAGGCTATGGGGCCCAAGCTCCTCAATTTCTAGATGCGTGTAAAACACCTTCACAAGAAGTGGATACACAAGCTCATCTCTTTCCAATAAGCCTCTATAGGACTGGATTAGCTCTTTCAATCCATCAAATTCCCTCTCAAAAAAGGGAATATCAACCTTTATTGGCTCAATGACACTTTTTGGAGCAAAGGTGGAGAAATACCTCTCTCGTTGTAGTCTCGTACAAAAGTACTCCAATTTGGCATTTCCTCAAAAGTGTTGCTTTCCTTCCTTGGAGTCTTCCTCTTGGTGATGACCTTTGTCCTAACCATTTTTGCTCGGTTCAGTTTTGAGAGAAAAATGTGAAAAATGATGGTTTTAGTCTTGGATTTGATGAGAAATCGTTAAAAATGAAAGTGGAATGGAGGATTGGGGCACTAGACCTTTAGAAATTTGTTAGAAAGGGTTTTAAAATGATTTGAGATGAAGATTTGAGTCTAAAATTCAATTTTGACTCTTCATCTTTTCTGTCTGGGCCATGAATGATTGATGATTTTATTTTGACTGATCGATCAATAGCTTAAGTTGAACGATCAACCAATGGGCATTGACCGATCAAGGATCTTTGTAGACTGACGAAAATATATTTGCACTATAATCATGGGATGTTTTTATTAAGCTCAATTTTTTTCTTTTCAGCCTAAGTGATTTAAGGTGGGTTGCTCATGCCTAGTTCTCCTAGAAGCTTAGAGGAACAATCAAATCCTAATGACTTTGTAAAGATATCTGCTAATTAATTTTTGGTGGGGACAAATTCAATCTTAATAACCTTGTTTTGAACCAGCTTTCAGATTAAGTGATATCTAATTTCTAAATGTTTTGATCAAGAGTGGTGAACTGGGTTTATAGCACTCATGTTCTCACAATGGACTGGAATTTATTTATGCACTAAGTCATGGTCATCTTGTTCATGTTTCATCTAAAGAAGTTAAACTCAACAACTTCCACATGCTATGTATTCAGCTTCGGTAGTGAATAGTTCAACCGAATGTTGTTTCTTGGAAAACCAAGAGACAAACATATTTTCAATTAATTGGCAACTACCACTAGTACTCTTTCCTTCAATTTTGCATTCGACAAAATCAGCATATGAGTAAGTGACTAGATCAATGGCTGAAGTGTTTGTGTATCAAAGACTTAAAGTGTCTCAAGTAGATAATGGAAAATTCTTTTCTTTGCCACTAAGTGATATTCTATCGAATAGATTGATATCTAGCACATAGGCATATCGAGAATATTATATCAGGCCTACTGGTTGAAAGGTATAGTAGGGATCATATCATGCTTCTATAGAGTTTTTTTATCTATAACCCTATCGGAGTTGTCCGAGTCAAGTTTCAAGGACGAACTTATGAGGGTGCTAATTGACTTAAGATTTTTGATGTTGAATATCTTAAGCAATCCCTTTGTATAATTTGATTGGTTTATAAATGTGCCATTTTTGGTTTGTGTACCTTGAAGTCCAAGGAAAAATGCGAGTTCACCCATTAAACTCATTTCAAACTCATTCTTCATTACACTAGCAAATTCTTGACATTGAGAGGGGTTTATAGAACCAAATATGATATTATCTTCATAAATTTGAACGATCATCAACTTTTGATCATAGTTCATAGTAAATAGTGTATTATCTAAACTTCCTCTCTTATAGCCATTATTTTCTAAAAATTCATTTAATCTTTCATACCATGCTCTAGGAGCTTGCTTTAACCATATAAAGATTTATGCAATTTGTATACATGGTCAAACTTGCTCATATCTTCAAAGCCTTCGGGTTGTTCAACATATACTTCTTCTTGAATGTATCCATTTAAAAATACAAACTTTACAAGCATTTGGTACAATTTGAATTTCATATGACAAGCATGTGCGAGGAGGATTTGAATTGCGTTTAGTCTTGCCATGGGTGCATAAGTTTTTTCGAAATCAATACATTTTTCTTAGTTACATCCTTTGGAAACTAACCTAGTTTTATTTCTTATAGCTTGGTTTTCTTCATTTTCTTTGTTCCTAAAGACCGACTTTGTTCCTATGACTTTGATTTTTTGGTCTAGGTACTAAAGTCCAAACTTTGTTTCTTTCAAATTGATTCACTTCTTCTTTCATCGCCATAATCCAAAAATATTTTTTTGGCATCAACAATGATTTTGGGCTCTATTTGAGAAATGAATGCACTATTTGCCAGTCTCATGAGTTGCTCTTCTAGTAGCAATCTTACCTTGAGGTTCACAGATAATTTGTGCTTGAGGATGATCAGCCATGAACTTATAGTTCTTTGGCTCCATTGGTGGTTCTTATAGGTTATTCAGGTTATTTGAATTCTCTTCAAGATTTTGGTCATGAGGTTGAGATCTCGTGGATGAATTGAAAGGGTTTTTCTCTTCATCATCAGAAATTAGAGTTGGAGTTTAATTTGGCGAATTAGATTCATCAAACTCAACATGAACCAACTCCATTACTACCATAGATGTTTTTTTATAAACTATATATGTTTTGCAATGAGTAGAATAACCCAAGAAAATTCTTATTTCAGCTCTAAAGTCAAATTTCCCTAATTTTTTCTTTGGTTCTTTCAATATAAATATTTTGAATCCAAAGGTTTTAAAATAAGTAATGTTAGGAAGGGCTCCAGTATACAACTCATACAGAGTTTGTTCAGAAACGGCCTTCTGCTAACTTGGTTAATAATATAACATGCGGTGTTTATTGCTTCAGTTGAAAACATATGTGGCATGTTGTATGCATGAAGCATAGTTCCAATCATTTCAATTAAGGTCCGGTTTCTTCTCTCTACAACACCATTTTGTTGAGGAGTACTAGAAGCTGAAAATGTATGGTCTATACCATGCTTTGTGCAATAATTTTCAAAGTGTGAATTTTCATATTCTCCTCCAAGGTCACTCCTAATTTTGAAAATGCTATAGTCTTGCTCTTTTTAAACCTTTTCACATAGTTCAACGAAGGCTGGAAAAGCATCATACTTATGAGCTAGGAAATTTAACTATTGTTGATTTTCAGGACTCCATGAAATTAGCTCATGGAGAAAAAGAGAGAAACACCCATTGTGAGAAAACATGAGGAAGAAGAGGTTATGGACTTATTGTTCTAACCCTTCCCATGAAGCTCAATTTATAGATTAATGAAACTATAATATTAAAATTATACCCCTGGAACTTAACCTAATTACATCGATGCCATCTCTTGTGAGATGTCTACCATCACTGTATGGGCCTATGGGCCTTCTCCTTGATTTGTGGGCCTTGAGTTGTCCATCTTCCACATCTCTTAGACGTGTGGGCCTTCCTTGGTCTTATGGGTTTGAGCCTATTTTCTAACACACTTGGATGTGTGGGACTTCCTTATTCGTGTGGTTTTGGGTCCATCTTGCTACACTCCCCCTCAAGTTGGGGGTGGAGAACATCATGAATACCCAACTTGTTGCAAATGGTGTATATGATCTTCCCGTATAAAATGGTAGTCCCCCATATCTTCCAAAACTCTCCCTCATGCTAGTGGTCTCTTCTATGAGGCCCAATTGGCATAATATAAGTGAGAGTAACATCATTCCATACTCTAGTTTAACTCATGCTAGATATTGGGCATACTCTTACCTTCTATAGGTAGTGGTCTATATGTAGTATTCAGAAGTGTAATAAAACTCCTCCATCACTGTGTCCCTCCACAGGACACCGACTCTCAAATGGTAGGAGTAATAAATACCAATGGGGGGGGGGGGTCAGGTAGTTACACGAAAGATAATATTCTGGGGCCACCATGTAATTTTTTCTTTTTCAGAATAACCAATGCTAACAACAATCAACAACTGAGAAATTCTTCAATAATAATGTCTCAACCAAAGAGACACAATAGCAACAGCTAAAATGGGCCTAGGCCCAATAACATATACCAAATTAATTTGATGTGAATCTTTGCAATAAATAATATGTTAACCAAGTAATAAGTTGCCAATACCACAAAATAATAATTTTTCCAAGACATAGGGACCAAGTCAAGTCGAATAAGATATTAAACCAGTAGAGTCGAGTCGCGAAAGAAATAGGTATAGAACTTGGGACCCAGACACGTACAACTGAGGCAAAAAAATAAGTGGATCGAGTGAGTTTGACTCGAACCTGACTTGACCTAGACCAAGTTGACTCGGATTGGTTCGGTCTGAGTTGGCTCAACCCGTTGGGTTAACTCGAGCGGACTTGGATGTGTGGGACTTCCTTGGTCATGTTGGCTTGGTCCCATCTTCCAACACCTATGTCAACCTTGAATATTCATCTATTACCACTCAAGTGAAACGCTTCCCAATTAGGCTTAAGGTTCGGGTTGGTCCAACTAACTGTGGGACTATTCTTAACACTCCCCCTTACGTGTAGGCTATCTTTTTTTAGCTCTACATGTGGATAATTTGGGTGGAAGCCCACATATGAGTACCTACTCTGATAACATGTGAAGTCGGGTCCATGGCCTATCCCAAAATAACTAGTCAACTTAGGAAACTTCTTTCCCAACTAATAAACTCAAGATCTTTGTACTCCCTAATCCATGTGGGACTATTTCTTAACATTATATTAGTGAACCTTGAGTTCATTTCAGCAATTCACTCACCTAGTTTCATTTTGAATGCATCATATTGTGCTATCAATATACTAATTCTAGATTATTTAACACTAGTGGTTCCTTCACGTGTGATGCTATTGAACTCGTTTGGTCCTAAGGCACATAATAAGAGGATTATGGCCTTGGAGTTTTTAAGCTAATCCTTGACTTCCCTAGTCAACTCATTAAATTCTTTTGCAACCGAAATACCATTTTTAAGCTTTTGAGTCTCAAAAGGGTCATTCTTGGTTACATGCCATTTATCCCAATCCATGGATTGAAGGAAGAACTCCATTCTTAGCTTCCAATATTCTTAACTTGTTCCATTGAACAAAGGTGGATGGTTAGAAAAATGTGCTTTGGGAAGGAACAATTTGGCTTGAGATGCCATTTATCTTTTTCAAAATCAAGAGGATTTTGAAATCAATTAAGTACTTGGGCCTGCTCTGATACCAATTGTTGGCTCAAGTGGCTTCTCAAGAGAGGGGTCAATTGAGATAATCAAATTAAAAGTGAGTTGTGTGAAACTAAAAAATTTATGCATATAAGCAATTCAAGTTAAATATTACATGCACACACCATAAGGACAAATATATTTTTTGTTCTAGATGTTGTCCTAGTGGTAGTCACCACCCAAGAACCCTTGTTTGGGAAATTTCTACTATATGCTCTAATAGCAGGAAATTACAAAGGATATTCCATCTCTCATTGGCTATGTGTAGCTCAATTCACGATTTGTATAATACCAATCTCTCTAAGAAATTGCTGCTAGATTCTAGCTCTAGCTAGGCCTTTCTATCTAGATTAAATAGATTCTAGATGAACCTTTCACAAATACAAATAAAATAAAAGTAAAATTTACACCCTTACTTGGAGAAATGCTTCTCCTTGAGAGATTCAAGTTTCCTCCTCCTTTGTAGCATGATGTGAAATGATCGAGGAGCTTCGAATATATGAATGCAAGGATTGATTGAAAGAGAAAAATAAAATTTCAAAGTGTGAATCTCTTTCTTTCACTCTAAAGCACTTTTTAAGGGAAATTTGCAAAATAGAGAGTAATGGCTTGAAGATTTGCCAAGTAATGCTCATTCACTCCTCTACACATGGTTGTTGAGGGTATATAAGCTTTCCCAACTCATACTATCTATTATTTCCTCATTTTTAAAAATTAGTACTTTGATCGATCAATCGTTGTTAAGTAATTGATCGATTAATTGATCATAACAGCTACATTTCTGTCAGGCAGTGCCTTATTGATCTATGGACTGATCGATTAATATGTTACTATTGGTCCAAAAAAATTAAGTTAATTGATCATTGCTAGTGGTTGATCGATCAATCGAGATTTCCTCTGGTTGTGCATTACAAGTATGACCGATCATGCTTTAAGTCCCCTACCGACAAGGTTCAATCTGATCGATGAATCAGGTAAGATGATTGATCATTCCAATGTCATTTTAAACGTTTAGACTTTTAAAGCATGGGAATGTTTTTTCTCTAAGTAGTTTAGTATGTTCTAAATGATGTTTATGATAATACAAAACATATCTAAGTGCAAATTATAACATAAAGCTCCTAATTTACATATGTACTTAAAAGGGAGTTTAGGATGCTCTCTTATAAAAGTGACTGAGTTTAGACATTGATTTATTACAGTTGAACTCTAGTCTTCTTCCTTATGGGATGCTTCTTCAAGATACGTTCTTTAATTGCACTTGAGGTCTTGAGTTTGGCTTCAAGCTTTAGACTTTGAGATGAATTTATTCTTGAAAGTGAAGTATTGGAAATACTTAGGTTTTAAAGTTGTCAGATCAACTAAGTTTTGTTATCATAAAAAGCAGTATGGGAGTCAACCTACAATCAACATTAGTTGTGGAGAATAGACTCTTCAAGCATGGAAACCTTTGTCCATTGGCACAACCCTACCCTACAAGAAAGTTGGCCCTTGTGGCTTTTGTGTTTAGACGTGGTTTGGCATTTTCACATAGTTTATTGAACTCCATACAAACACCTTGAGAGTGGATATGGCAATCTGACTTTTAGTTGTGAACAATTAACAAACTTTGAGTGTTGATTGTTTAGTTGTGAATATTAGTCTTGAACTTGGTTTAAAATAAAATTGTATTCATAATCTTCAAATGGAAAGATCAAATATAAGCAAATAAAAAGATGAAAACATTAGCAGTAGAGTGAACAAAACTTGTTCACCGGTTAGGTTTGTTCCTCATGGGACCTAACACCTCGGTCCAAAATTCAATATGTATCACCTACACGAGCAACCCTGACCATCATCACTTTACTTCAACAAGTGGAAATAGTGTGGATCATTTCATTGAACAAGTTGAGCTTGACCCACTACATGGATCTTGGACATTACATTCATGATGGCCATAGCATGCATGACCATAATGATTATCCTTTTTGAGTATTATGGGGAATACTGCATCTGAACCATGAGCTAATGACAATCCATATTATGCTCACCTTCCCGCTGGACTCGCTGAATGCAAGCAAACCATTGACGATAGCCGATCTACGAAACTACTATACAGTTAAAATAGACCTGGTCGTTTCTCCTACACCATAAATTTCCCTACTTACAAGGTGATTTACAGCTTAATTTAGGAGTTCGCCTCATCCCTAACCTATAAATAGCGAGACTTTTATCTCCTAATCCATAAGCTCAACTGTATTCCACAGGCAATCTAAATAAGAAAAAGAAAAAGCAATGGCCAACACGAAGTTCTTCATCGGGTTGCTGCTCATCTCTATGGTGGTTCTGGCTGCCGTGCCGGTCACCAACGCGGCTTGTTTCGACGACTGCTACCGTCGTTGCTACGATGGGAGAAATGAGGAGACTTGCGACGCCGACTGCATCACCAGCTGCGCCCCTCACCTCCCGGGGCTCAATGGTCCTCTCTTGCCCTGAGATACTCTCTCCCTTTCCCGTCCAAAGGTAATTTTCATTAATTATTACCGGAGCTTAAGCGATTAAGCTGAAAAACTGTTTTATTCTGCATCATCTGTATTTTTTTAATAATCTTTCTGTATTAAAATTTTTATACTAATAATTTTTTCGTTATGTACAGTTCTATCATGCTTCTTCAGTTGGTGATAGCCATGATGTCGAGATCGTCAAGACTTCCCAAATAAATTCTGCTAAGTAGCCTTCCAGGACTAGTTACCAGTGCCACCATTCTTCTTATTTCAGTCCCCACAATGTCGATGTTTGTCATGGCTCTTGTCAATTTAAATTGTTTTACTGTTTGTAGAAGACTCTCTGCTTTGTGAATGACATTTATCACTTTTTCATTACAAGGAAGCCCATCGCAGGGACAAGAGAGAAATCAATTATGTTGTGATCAATTTTAAGTCTTTTCCAAGGGACAAGATAGAGAAATCAATTAAATGTTTATAATTTATATTATATTTATTTTCATACTATTGAAATATAGACATTACCGTTAAAATTAAGGGTAATCTTTGAATACAACTCTCTTAGTTACCATATTTCTGTATGCAGCCCGCTAATTCCGAATTTCGTAGCGTAGCCAAATTTCAAATATAGCTAATAAAATTTGAGGGTAAAAGGCTTATTTAAATTTTATTGCAAAATGTTATTAAAATACAACAAGGGGGTAATTCTCCTTTTTCTTCACCTCAATCTGCTTTGCTAACATGAGTGAAGAAAGGAGAGAAAGGGGAGGGATACTTGGCTATCCTCCTTTCATCTCTGTTCAAGCGAATAGATAGAGAAGGAAGACGCCCTCTCTCCTCCCATTTTTATCATTGTCAATGGAGGAGGCCACTTCCTCCTTTATTTTCGGCATGGTTGGGAGTAGGATCCTCTCCCTCTCCCCTTCCACATGTTGATTAATTCCATCTTCCATAAGAAATTGACAAGTATCATGAAGTCACACATGCTTCCAAATGTCATTCGCTTTTGGTTTCTTTATTGCTGTAGGCGACTCCATAACACACTTAAGTAATGGGACTATATGTCTAGACTGAGATCTAAACTATTGATAATTCTTTGAGAATCCTTGAGAATGATTCAATCTCTTATTTACCCTTAATGGAAATTCTGCCTTAAAGGATACAAGGTCAGAAATTTCCACAATAAAATATTTTAAAGCGCTAAAAAACACTTCCGGGTGGAAAATGGAAAGAACCAAACATGCCAACACATGCCGATGCAAATGCTTAAAATACGTAGACCTAAACATGGCACCATAACTTTTTTTTGACGCATTTCATAATTCTATAGAGAAATTCTCATTTTTTGGGGAAAAAGTTTGCCAAGAAAAATTATATAATTTCCTTGTAAAAATTTAAAATTTTATTGGGTAAAAATGTTTCCAATTCCTTTTATGATACCTTTGCTATAGTCTTCAAAAGTAACATGAACTCCATCTTTGGGATTGAGTTCAACGAACTTCTTCTTGTCACCAGTCATGTGCCATGAGCAACTGCTATCTAAAATCTAAGCATTTTTTGGTGACTTGGCTCAGAGACATACCTACACCATTGTTGAATTTATGGAAAAGAGAAAAACTTTATCGACTTGATTTAGTTTGAGTACATGAGCTTTTATTCTTGGGATATTTGATTGAGGATGGGGTTCTTTCTTTTAACTTAGGTCATTTGTTCCTTCTACGTCCTGATTTACCATACTCAAAGCAAACATCACTTTTTTTTTTTTTATGAAATTAATCATTTTGAGTTCTAAATTGGCCTTTCTGCTTCCTATAGATTCTTTAAAGATGTCTAGTGTTAGAAGATGGGCTCAAGACCACATGTCCAAGAGGTGACATCTTGAAAAATAAGAAGATTTCTCATAAAGATGTCATGAAGGTGTAGTTTCATGTCTATTTATGTCTCTTCTCTTGTAACGATTGTTGCCCTCAGGGCAATGTAGTCATTTTAATATACACTCTAAAAATTATAAATAGAGGCCTTTGGCTAAGAGGTAGAACATTAAGTCCTCTCCTCTCTTCACAAATTTTTGGTAGCTCTCCTCTCCCTTCTCTTGGTAGCTGAGCTCTAAACCCTCTCTCCTTTCTCTCTTCTTTCTTTCCTCTGCCTCTTCCTCTTTTTCTTCTCTCCTCCTTTGCTGGAGATCAATGTGATGGAGCCCTAAATTCTACATGGTGTCAAAAGCATAGGATTTAAAATTCCCACGTGAAGTGTTTAAGAGATTTAATCAAGAATGATAAGTGATTTCTGGTAATTTTTTTCATGCTATGTGAGCCTTTAATCTATACTACATCAAGAAAAAGTGGTTTTCATATGAGAAGTTGTCAAAGCTAATCTTTGGTGTTTATAGAATTATGACCTTGATCTTCTAGTACTCAGATATTACAAGTTTGATCAAGATCTATTTCCTACAAGTTCTATGAAGAACTATTGATAATAAAGTTGGCGTTTGTATGATGGAAGAATAATATGAGACTTACAAGAGACTTAGATTGATCTCTCACTATTCAAGACCAATATTTTACTTGATTTTTTTTGGATTAAATCAAGTTTCTTATGGTTTATGAAACTTGGATTCTCCAAACGTGAAGAAATTGTTTGTGGGATTTTGCTGAGCTCAAAGAGCAGTTTGTTCTGGTGATTTATGAATACATGGAAGTTGCTAATCCTTTCTCCAATCCTTTAAGACTTATGATCAATTCTATTGCCTAAAGGATTTCTATAAATGAGTAAGGAAAAGGTGTCTTTTTAAGTGATAGGATGACACCTCTTGTAATGGATAATTAAACCATGATTTAGTTAAAATTCAGCCATGAGTTCTTGAGGTTTTTTTTTTTTTTTTTTGAAAAGTTATAAAAAGTTTTGAATTGGAATTTAATGAAGGGATAATCGATTCCCTTAAGAGATGATTTTTCTTCTTCTTTGGAGCTGATTTAGTGGATAAGGATTTACCTTTATTTGAAAAT